>NC_066580.1:443957350-449877350 GCF_024323335.1 Lathyrus oleraceus
ATACAAAAGATGTATAATCATCCTAAAATATGTTTTAAGGATCCCGTTTGAATGTGTAGTGCATATTACTAATTAGATTGTCAAAGAGTTTGCATGTTATATTTTTGTTTATATGTGCTTCTAACACAACTGTTTGTAAAATCACAACAATCACTGATAATTATTTGTAATTTGTCCGGATGATAATATTGTGGTTTTGTCGCTTGAAAACCAACCAATTAAGTCTTTTAAGGACACACTTCTAAGATAAAATGTCTCTTTCAAAATTTATGTTGAGATTTCTCTGATGTTTACCTTTATATGTTTAATAAATATAATTAGATTTTTGTTAAATATTATTTTTTTAATTAGGTCTATGAGAGGTTATAACATTTTGAAAGGCTATACTATGTATAAAAAGACTAATTTTATATCTATCAATGTAAATTAATTGTCTTAAATTTATTGATATTTCATATGAATTCTATATATGATTATATATTTTATTTTATTTATTTAATTTGTAGGCACTTTAACAAGACAATAGTTGGACTTGCGGTTATTATGTTATGAAAAATATGTTTGACATTATCTAAACGAGTATATTTCAAGGATTATATGAGGTAATAACAAAAGATTTTAATGTTTAATATGTAAATCACATCACTTCATGTTTTAACATGTTCTCATTTAATTTATTTTATTATTTGCATTTGTAGATATATGATGATCCATTATCATATGACAAGGGTGTTATTGATAATATCCGACAACTTTGGACTCAATTCTTTTTGCAAATAGTTGAAGAACAACATCAACTTGAAGAGAAAGAAACAGGAAATTTGATAAAAGATGACGTTTTATAATAATTAATATTGAATTATTAATTAAAATTGTTTTTTAGTATAATTTTGGTTTTGAATTTTGATTTACACTCTTTGGTATAACTTGTTAAATTTAAAACTAAAATTTGAGTTTAGTTTTGATCAGTTGAAACAATAATAAAAAAATTGCATATGTCATATGTGATTTCAACTTGATTTATGATTAAACAGTTATGTTATCTATTTTTTCTCATCAATTTTAGAGAATAATATTTATTGATGGTTTATTTAAAATTAAATCACACGATGTCATTTATAACACTAACTTTAGTAAAAAATAGGTGTAACACATACGCTATACAAACATTATAAGAAAAGTGTATACACCTAATTTAAGAAAAAAAGCAGGTGTAAAAGACTGGTTTTTGACCAAATAACACTGTTAAACTTTTCACACCCAATTTTAAAGAAAGTTGATATGATATATATCTTCTACATATTTTTTTATGTAAAAACAAATTTATAAGTGTTTACACTTCTTTAAGGGAGAAACAAATATGTCATGTAGCATTTATAACACCAGTTTATCATCGGTGTTAAATTGATTTATCATACTTTTTTTTAAAATCGGTGTCAAAATCATACTTACAATACCGGTAGAAACAACACCAAAAAAATCAGGTATTAAATCTCTAAAAAATTGGTTTCAAATCCCTTATTTACACTAGTGAGAAATAATTTATTCCCACAGGTGGGCTGACAGTCGAGGAAAAAAGTTCTTATTTTATTTTATTTTTTATTTAAAAAAGAAATAACTTATTACCTCGATGTTCATAAATATCTGAGGAGAAAACTAACTCAATTTTGTCTATAAACGAATCTTTATCGTCCATTTATAAAGTACCAACACTCAAGACATTGCAGACACATCATTCCACAAGAAACATCAATGATCCACGTGAAATCCTCATGTTAGTCAATCAAAACGTGAACGACACACAACTATATATATTGGATGCTACATTGTGAAAGACAAACATTAATAATGAAAATATTTGGATTGAAAATCGTGAAACTTAAAGAAGCATGAAAACAATCTCTGTGATGGATTGCAAGATGTTCCTTACATGATATCTTCAGAGAAGTTCAAAAGGATGATGATGAAGAAGATTTCAAAATTTGTTCACAAATTTGTAAAATTAATAAAATTTATATTTTAACAAAACAAGGGAAATATATCTTGGGCTGACCCTATACAAAAGCAACAAAATCTACAACTTAGAGTCCCAAAATTTGGGAGGTTATTTTGGGAAGTCCCAAAATTTTAAAGGTCCAATTTTTTTATTAATATTAATAGACATAAAAAAAATTATAATAAAAACTCAATAAAAAAATATTATAATAAAGATTTAATAAATCAAAAAAATGAAAATGATCAAAAGTCAAAAAATAATTATGATTAAATTTATTTTTGATAATATAATTATATTTTTGAGGTATCATATTTAATTATTATAATTATATATTTTAAAATTTTAAGTCAATTTTTAAATTAGATCAAGCCTCAGAGATATATATCAAATATATTTAAAATGGAGATGAAAAATAGTGGGTTTTTAAGAAAGTAGGTTCGAAATCATGATCAATTAAATCTTTTCTTTCAAGTAAAATCTTAGTCGAATGCAAAAGTGATACATTTTTCATGACAAACTTCTTTTACTTCGTCTATCAAATTAAAAAAAATCACATCTTCGTAATAGTAGTCATTTGTTTCTCTTACTTTGGATGTCTTTCAAATTTACCATCGTGAGTCTCTAGAAAACTCTTACCTTCCATCAAAACTTTTATCCAATATACTTTCAACAAACCCTTTTATTGTTATTAATTGTTTTAAATTAAAATGACATCGTAATTTTGATCTTTCTTTCTCTTTGACTGTAGGTTATAAATTGTCTGCTTACGCGAAGTTGCGGCCGAAGTATAATCTTACTTATATTACCATTTGTTTTTTTAATGCACAAATAAATAGTCAAATTCTAATTGGAATATGCTAGAAAAGGGAGCAACATATTATTAATCGATTTGGAATATGTCTTGTGGTGTTTGGTGAATTCGATGTTCATATATAGTTCCATACACCTCTTATGTGTTCATACTCAAAACTAAAATTTAAACTTAATTGAATGTCTGATTAATAGATCTTGACTAAGGGGATTACTAGATCACTTGGTTAAGTTAAGAGACCCAACGAGTTACAAATTTAAAAATCAAAATAAATTTTACTTACCAAAACATCACTAAGAGTAACTCGTAGAAATTTAAATAGATTAAGGTCGGAATGAATCAATTTTTTTATAGTATTTCAAGTGTTTTTAAATTGTTTTAAAAATACATGCATAAATGTTCAGGATAATTCAATTGATTTTGAATTTGTGTAAGATCAATTGAAATTGAAATGTAGCAAAGAAGAAATTCAAAATGATCAATTTATAAGTCAAATAGCGTTGTTTCACAAGATTGCGACCCTTAATAAAACACACTCTTTCAACTATATTTTTTTACCAAATGTAGCAACCTTTCACCTACAACAACCATTCAAAAGTGTTGTATATTTCCGGTTCAAAAAACAAACTGCCTACTTCAACACTTCACAAAGTGTTGCCTGTTGTCGAATTCAAATAACAAACAACCTATTGCAACACTTCACAAGTATTGTCTATTTCTGAATTCAAAAACAAACTTCACTTGCGTATTTTCTCATCATTTTGGAACACATTCATGATCATTAATTATTGTTATTAATTACAACAATCCCGCACTTGTTCTAACAATGACAAGACCAATTCTATAAAAAAAATTAAAGAATGTTAATACATTTAAATATCTTTCAATTTGAACTTAACCTTAATAAAAATAACACAAAGTCTAACTGGTAATTTAGGTACCAATGCTTGGAACCTGTTACCCCTTGTTATTAGACTGTCATTGCCTTACACACACTCTTTAATAGTTCTTCTCCTACATCTCTCGCATAACACTATTTATGGTCATATGTTTTTCCTGTTTCGTGAAAGAAACTCCAACTCTCACTTTGAGACGACACCATCTTGAAATTCACATAGGTGAACTTCATATTGTATCTACTTCGATTGAGATACATATTCTCAACATAGAACTTAATTAAGAATTTTTAAAACCCCAACCCTCCAAATGCAATAATCATTTTCACATAATGTTGCAAACATCCTAATCAACAGCTTGTTGTTACCCATTGAATATTGAGGTTAATGTTTTGTTAATGTTAGATTTGGTTGATGTTGTTGTTTAAAATATTTCTCAAGGAGTTTCAATCTCATACCTCTTGAGGTAGTCTTTCCTAAATCTCTGACTAATGGTTTAGTAAATGGATCAAGGAAGAGTGTTGGTCTTATTCTAAACTTTTGTGAGTCATCAAGGAAGTTATTCTATTAATGGGAGTCGACAAGGTTCTAGTACCATTTTGGACAGTAGGCACTCTGGAGGGTAAGTGTGTTTCTTTGTAGATTGTTAGCTAAACAGTAGTGCCTAGGAATCCCAGGTGTTCCACTATTGGAATCATAGTAGCACAATAGAAGGTGATGGAAGAAAGAGATCAATCAAGTCTATGGGGATCAGAGGGATAGTTACTCATAAGAATGGGAGTAAGACAATCTCGTGCTAATGATGCTATCTTATTGGAGTAGTACGAGAGAAGGGAAACAATTGGAGTAGAGGCTTGCAGCATGTAGCATTAGGTCAAGTGAAGTTTATGA
The DNA here is from genome assembly GCF_024323335.1 of Lathyrus oleraceus. Taxonomy (NCBI): domain Eukaryota; kingdom Viridiplantae; phylum Streptophyta; class Magnoliopsida; order Fabales; family Fabaceae; genus Lathyrus; species Lathyrus oleraceus. Next base: position 443,961,945 of record NC_066580.1, read on the forward strand.
GATTATTAATAAATGGATTACAAAGTTGTCGCATTTGTTGAAGGAATAATAAGAGAAGAGTAGTCAATATTGTGTGGTTAAGGAATCAATAAATTTTCTTATGAAGAATTAATGAGTATTAATTAACCAAGTCGAGATAAGATGTCGTAATTATGTTTTGTGTAACTTAGTGCAAGGAAGAGAAGTCGTGGTTTCTGGGAAGAAAGTGACCAACTGATGTTTAGCGGTATATAAGAGGAATTAAGTGGAAGCAAGTTTAAATGTTAATCCAATATCATAATGAGATTGTGATGGAAATCAAGATGTTTCAAGAGTTCATGAAGAAGGAAATTTGATAGCAAAGACAAGTTAGAAGAATGAGTATGTCAGAGACTTGAAATCGAAGAGAAGTCAAGTGTTGGTCTAAGATGTTGATGCAAGGTTTGTTTGTTTGTTGAGTGAAGGAAATTCGGGGGCGAATTTCAATTTAAGGGGGGGGGGGGGAGAATGTAATATCCCATATTCCCTTAAATGCTCAATTAGTTGTCAGTTAAGACCAATTGAGTTCCTATGTACTTTATCTATTATCATTTGTAATAATTGGAGCTCCTATGTGTTTTAAATGTTGTCAATTGGGACCAATAGAGTAACTAGTGAATTCTGAAGAGATTAATTATTAATAAACGAGACAGACCAATATTAATAAGTACAAGAGAGAATATTTTTGGTAACATTAATAATTGGTCAATTGGTACAGGAAGATAAAATATCAATTGGGATATTTTTATTACTACCTAATATTATAATATATATATATATATATATATATATATATATATAATATATATATATATATATATATATATATATATATATATATATATATATATATATAAAGTATATGTTATATAATTGTGTGGTGTAGAAAGAAAGAAGGAGAAAAAGATAAGAAGAAGTAGGTAAGAGAGAAAGAGAGATATCAGAAAAAAGAAAAGAAAGAAAGAGGAAGAAGAGAAGAAGAGGAAGGAAGGAAGAAGATGGAAAAGCTCATGAAGGTCATGTTCATCACCACCATCATCTCATCTTCATCATCACCAACTTCATCTTCTTCTTCTACTAGGTGAGTTCTGGTTAGAAACTCTAGGTTTCTAGAAAAGTTAGGGTTGTAGAATGTTAGACAAATCATGACAATTCATGCTATATAATGAATATGTTCTTGCTCTTGTTGATTTCCATGAACATGTGCTTTGTTGTGTCCTTATATTGGTTATAATAACATGATTTGTTATGGTTGTGGTGAAATGGTTGGTTGTGATTATGGCCTTGAAAATCCTTGTGATTGTGAACTTGAAATCCTTGATTTATATGTGTATGAGAACATGTAATATGATGGGTTGTTGTTGGAAGAAGTGGTGGTAATTGTAGAAATGGTATAACAGAGGAAAATGGTGTCTGTGAGGTGAAATGAGAAAATGTGAGTGGATCAATCGATTGGCCTCTGTCAACCAATCGATTGACAGCCTTTGGTTTAGCAGAAAAATGGAATTTTCACAGAACCAATCGATTGACACTGCATGTCAATCGATTGCATAGACTTGTTGTATATGAACAGTGGAAATTTTTAACAGGACCAATCGATTGACACTCAGCAAATTTTGAAAAAACAGAAATGTGAGAGGAACCAATCGATTGGGCTTCCCCAACCAATCGATTGACTCAAGTTAAAAACTTCAAAATCCATTTCTTAAGTGTTTTTAAATGCATTCTTCCAACCATTAATCAATTATGATGCCATGCTTAAATTGAATACATGTTAATAGTGAGAATTACATGATGAATATAGTAAGTTAACCTAGGATTGGTATTAGGTCTTGAGTGAGGTTCATGACTTAGATAACATTGAATGGCAGTATTCATTTGTACGACGCTTATGTGGAGGTCATGGACGAATTGTTGCCATGATTGAGAATGAGACGCATTGTATGGAACATGCCATGTTATTATTGTGTATTGTGGTGAATGAAGTCACCTATGATTGATGAATTTGTTATGGTTCGTGGAACCGATGATTATGACACCGATCATGTATTCAGAATGTGTGTTTTCTGTGGTGGTACACATCTCTATTGTTATGCTTAGATGAGTAAGCATTGGGATGTGGGACCAATGATTCGAGCCTCAATTGGGTTTGAGCCCAACCATGGCGGACATGGGGGAAAGGTGGACACCTAGGTGGATTAGAGTCACATATGGTGAAAGATACCCTAGATGGGTTAGAGTGTCATACGGGTGATGGTCGCTTGAACTGGGGATTAAGCCTCATAGAGGATCCGATATCCACCACAAAATTCGAATCATACGAGCATGCATGAACCGGGTCTGGCTTAGACGTAAGTCTGTTCGGGAATTGATGCGTCGTGATATGAATAATGGTCGTGGTTGAGTTATGAGAACTCAGATGCATGTTGCCATACAATTGCGAGATAGTTTCCCCATCGCTCAAGTTTTCGTTCCCTTGTTGACTTGAGTCGGATATGAGTTGAATATTGATTAGAAACCCTGTAGAGCCGAGTGGACCCATAGGATAGGAGAACTCGCTGAGATTATCATCTCATCCTATTATTGTTGTTATTTTTCAGGTAATCCTTGTAGGTTTAATCTAAGAGAAGTTGTTTATGAATGTTTCAAGGGATGCTGTTTATCATGATCTTCCGCTATGGAGTTGTGTGCAATGAAGATATTGCACATAGTTCTTAGATTTTTTTATCGTTTAGGCACTATTGTATAACATGTTCCATTGATGTTTTTAGTTTTGACATGTGTGTATATTGATGCCATTAGGCACTTATGTTGTGACAGTACCAAAATTTAACACTTGTATGATATTATTCTAGATATCTATTATACGGGTTGTTACAGTTTAGCAAATTTTGACATCAACTCTAGCTCAAGAAAATGCTAATCAAGTCAGAGTATTCAGGTGTGATTAGTGTGGCGGAGGTCATGCCAATAGCCATTTTGAACACCCCAGATATGTTGAAGAGACTCATTATATCAAAAACTATCATAAGTCAGATCCTTGCTTAAATACTTATAATCCATGGTGGAAGAATAATTCAAATCTTAAGTGGAGTATTAATCAATTTCGAAATTTTAATCAAGCAGCTCCTAACAATCCACTGCCAAGGATTGCATCTCCTCTAGAAGATACTTTGAACAAATTCATGATAGATCAAAGCAACTAGGGAATGATGCACAATTGAAGAATCCAACAAGAAAATTGAAGCATCCATGAAAAGTATGGAAAATCATATTAACTAGTTATCTAAACAAGTGGAAGCTCGATCAAGTGGAGGTTCTTATGATAATATGTTGGATAGCTCTAGAGATGATGAAGTTGTAAGAGAAGTCGAAGATGAATGGGAATTAGTCGATGAAGGAGGATTCAAAAAAGAAAAAGAACAATAAGAATGGACAACATCTAATGAAAAAATTGAATTAAGAATAAAAGAGTCTGGGGTGAAAAATACATGTGGGAAAAGAACAAGAATGCAATATGAGAATTTTCTAGTTTTAAATGAAGCTCCAATTTCAATAGTTGATTTAAATGTTCAACAAGAAAGTCGTCGAAAATAACATTCCCCTAAAGAGTATTATAGCAATAAGGCAGATGAAAGAACAAAAATTGATTAAGTATTGGATGAAATATATGCCTTGTTCGCTACTATCAAATTGGGAAAAATATGGAAGAAAAATCATCAATATCTCAAAGCAATGGGATTCCTATCAAAAAAAAAGGAAGAAAAAAGATGATGTATTTTTCTTGTCATATATGTCATCCTGACAGAGAATTAGGACCTTAAAGAAGCTCTCATTGAGAGGCAACCAATCAATAAATTTTTATTTTATTGAAATTTAAATTTCATGTTATTTTTGATTCATAGTGTGTTCTCTTGTGTAGTATGTTATTAGAAGGAGAAAATTTGAAAAAAATATTGGAAAAAGAAATTAAAAAAAGGAGAAAATCCAAGAAACTTACAAATCCATTGGATTAGAGTTTTATGCTAATGTTGCTCATCAAGACTTGAACAACATCATGCATAATATGCAAGATTATTTCCACTTCGATGACATCTGACTTAAAAGTAATATTCATCATGTTTATTTGTTTTTCAGAAATTTCCTTCTTAATTTCATGATCCAACGAAGAGTATTAGCTACTCATACAAGCTCATCACATGCTTTTCTTTTGTATGCCTTAATGAATGAGTTGGCTATTATTTGTTTCTTTCAGATTTATAATTTTTCGCTATACTAATGAATAGATGAACTAAAATAATCACCAGACAAAAGATGATCATTATGGAAGTTTCCTTGGAGATTAAAAGATAAGGAAGAAAATGACAACCAATCAACTTGGACTCAATCTCCCAATACCTCAGCTATTAAGATTTGAGACAAATTATTCCATTGATTACTTTTTCTTCTATTGAGTGTATTCATGAAATTGTATTTTATAGAACTTGCGACTTTTCTGAATTAATTTATTGGTTGAATAAATACACACATAAACAAACTTTTTTGTTATAAACTCTGAGCCTTTTTAAGTCAAACCGAGTTTAATGTTATATCATTTGCAAACCACTTTGAGCCTTAGTCATTATTTCGGTGACATAGCCAAATTAATTAGCCCACGACTCGAAAGATTAAATCTTTTCACCCTCTCTTTGGAGTTAAGTAGAATTTTTAGTTTCCTTGTTGTAGACAAAAGAAAAGTTTGAGACTACTCTTGTAAGTGAGCAAAGTTTGAGTTTGGGGATGGGGTACTAGATAAATTGGTCAAAAATAAAAAAAAATTCTGCAAAAGAAAATAAAGAAGTAAAATACTTTCTTCAAAAAAGAGAAAAAAAAATATAAGAATGAAAAATACCATCTCTAGTACCAACAAAACAGATCAAAGAGTTGTATTAAGAGGAATTTGATTAAATGAGAAAAACTAGGTACCTAACCCAAATATTTAAGCACACTCCCCCAAATTATCCTACCTTGACAGAAAATGCGTGTTTAAACGACTTTGATTTATTTCTTTAAAAACTTTTCAAATTTAATATAAAATGCTCTTATATGTTGATTGAGAGACTACCTTGTCATTACGAGTGAAATCATAGTGAGATGAGAGATAGGTTGAGTACTATTGTATTTGATTTTTTATCTTTCGAATTTTCTTGATTGAAGATGGTAGCTGAAGTAATGATCGGCTAATAAAAAATTTAAAATGTGATGTGTATTGCTTATAGTTAGCATGATATATTTCTGTTAAAATTGCAGATGCAGAAAAGTTACTGGAGGTCAGGCAAAATATTAAGTTTGAGGTTGTGATGACACTCTATCATTACATGATTTTTACAATATTTTCGAGTAAATCGGTGAAATATTGAGTTAAAGATGAGCTAAAGTATGAAGAATAAGGAAGAAAATGAAGAAGTCGAATAAACAAAACAAAACCAAAAAATTATGGAGAAATTGTAAATAAATGAGCATTTTTCAGCACAATTTACATAATGGCATATGTCCAATAATTTGATTATATCTGGAGTTCCATAACTTGTTTTGAGATAAGATGTTTTGAAAAAGAAATCTAAAAAGGAGTTACACAGAAAGGGACGACAAAGGGTCTCAAGAAAACAATTTTGAGAGCATTGGGAGTCATGGGACTTTAAAGGATTTTCTTGCAATCATCATCTTTATTTTTGGTATTTTATTGTTTTCTATAAATAACTAATTTACTCTAGACTAGGTTTTATGAGATGATATTGTAATAGATTTATTGGATTATGTGTTTAGTTTGATGTTATTTAAATTATTGAAGTTATAATTATCCACTAAAATAAATGTGTATACTCGCATATTATATATTTTTATTTTTATTATTATATACACAATTAAATTTATTAATTTTACTAAATATATTATTATTAAATTTATATGTATTTTAATATAAGTGCTTATTTAATTTTTAACTCAACAATAAAAATTTTGAATTTTTTTAAAATGTTAAAAACATAAAATGACATAATAAATTATAATTAATCGATATTTTTTTATTAAAAACTTGAATAAATATATATGAGTATGGATACTTGATTAAAAATGTTAATGTCCGCGCAAATATAAATTCAACTACATAAATATTTTCAGACCACTCGAGGATGATAACCATACTACTCTACCAAATCCCTTCCCATTATCATCCATAATCCTGGCTTGAAACAAGTGTAAATAATTTATTTAATTAGTAATGGTATAAATATAAGACACGAATAAAAATGATGAGTAGTTAAGTTTCACATATTTTGACTACTTCTAATACTCTCACAGCCACTGAAACCTAAGTGTACCAAAAAGAACAATACTCGTATCGTATTTAACAGTTTTCAATTCAACTAACTTTCATTCTATTATGAAAAATTTGATTGACACTGATTTCAGTTGTTTGTTGATCATGATTAACAATTTTATTATTTATTATTTTGCTTATTAATTATGTAAAAGATATGATGTCGTTTTACCAGCTTATTTAATTGATTAAGAAACAAAAAAAAAAACATTTTCCTCTATCTCTTTGTCAAGCAAGTAACAAGGTAGGAAAATAGATATTTATTTCCTTCTAGTCGTGACAATATATTCCATGAGTTTGAAAGAACTACGTAGCTAATTTTCAAAGTTAATGTTTTGATAAGTCTTCTTCAACTCTCAGCTAAATTGTCACATATATAATAACATTTTATTCAATTCAACTTAGGTGTCCTTTATTAATTAATTGTTTAGAGATTTCAAGGATATGATCACCAAATTAGATGAGAAGTTTGCATCCATACTTATTTTTTATCCTCAAAGAAATAAGGAACCAATCTTATTTAGAGGCTTTATTACTACATTCAAAATTTGCTCCAACTTATCATTATTTTTCATCGTCTATATTGATTTTTTTTAACTAATTAAATTTTTAACATTTAATTAATTTTCTATCCTTATCCTTATAATGTTTTGAGTTAGAAACAATCAAAATTATGAGAGCGACCTAGTGATAACTTGATTGATTTTTGTTGTTGTAGTAGTATTAACTTGATTGATTACACCTAAAGATAATGGATTCAAATATTATCTAATGAAAAAATAGCCATATTGTGTGAACACAAATAAAAAAAGGTGTTCATAGTTAAATAGATTTAAATTAAAATTGTAAATTATTTTAAAATTGTATAAAATTAAATATTAGTTTTTAATTACTATTATTTTATAAGTTTTAATTTTTAAATTTTTTTTATTAACGTATATGTTTTAAATATAATTGATCATAATATTAATTGTTATTATATTATATTATATATGTTATATTTTGTATCAAATATATTATTTTATTGTATTTCTAGAATTTTAATAAAAAATATACAACTGTAATTTAAATATTAAAACATTTATCTAAATTAAATTGAATTGCATTAATTTTTTATGTAATAAATTATTCAAATCAAGCCATAAACCATGTGTGGTTCTATATAGGAATCAGAAGGAGTTTTATTTTTTCAGAATAGTGCTGTAGACACTCGTATACTTCAAGTGCAAACAAATGTCACATAATTCAACTCTGTTTATTATTATTGTCCCATATTATTTATCCTTTTTATTAAAAGATTATTACCCAATGTCAATACTTCCCTGTCTCTTAACTTAGGGATGTGCTCCTTTTTTCGATGCTTCACGCGTTCGATATGTTATATTCCAATATTACTTGATCCAATGTCAATATTCCAATTGGCTTTGATAGTAGGAAAGTAAGGTAGGCTTTTTCGACTTATCAATAGGTATGTTAACTAAGTGGGTTAGACACGAGTTTTACCTTCCTAAATCAAAATTTAAATCCTAAATAATCTTTCTATTCCGTCCATATTCAAACATGTTCCAAATTGTTCCAAATTACTGACGTTGGTTGATAATATATGATGGAATATGAAGGTAAGAAAGAACAATGAAAGTTTATGTACTATTTTTAATTAAGGTGGAGATTGTTGAAGTTGGTTAAAATTATACATGTTGAAGAAGTCATACATAATTTAGTTTCGTGAATGAAGAGAGTCCAAGACTATATATAGAATATAAGTTCTTTAAAATCTCATATCACTTAGTTTTGTGAAAGAATATGAAGTTCAATATTATATATATATATATATATATATATATATATATATATATATATATATATATATATATATATATATATATATATATAATTTAAATTCTTCATTCTGAGATGCATAAGTCAAAAATATTTTAAGCTTGTATTTCATATTCTTTATTCTTTTATACTCTTGTATTATAGTATTGTGAAATGCAGTTAAATATTTGTTTTGGTGGGTGTACTTGGGACTTGGGTTAATCGAGAGTATATTATGTGTTGTAATAATTTTCACATAGTGTTATTCTTTGATTGTCTATTGACAACGACCGTGATTTTTCTCCGATTTTGGAATTTTCACGCTATATTCTTGTGTTGTGATTATGTTCCTCTATTTCTCTATGTTTAATTTATTTTTTTCTAACACAAACAGATTTGGGTTAAATTTGGGTATCTCTGCTCCACCATTATCCATTTAGTGAAATCAATTTCTTTTAATAAAAATATATATATTTTTAAATCAAATTGCATTACAAATAATAAAATAAAACAATCTCAAAAAATTTCTTATATACATTTCAAATATTTAAAATAATAAATACAAATCAAAATATTAAAACATAAACTACATATTTAATATTTTAAATTATCAACGAAATGAGTTCGGGGTAGATACTAGTATCCCCATTATCCAACCCGTCCTCGTCACTACTATAAAAATTAGATACAACGACGTCACCTTTACCACGATCATTCGAAGGACCTCGGTGATATCTCTAAATTCCTGCTCCTATATAATTTTTTATTTTTTAATTAAATATTGTTAATTTATTACCACGGTTTTCTTAAACAATCGTGGTGATATAGTTTGACGTTTCATGAGTTCGGCTCTCAACGCCTGTTAGTTCGTGACTTCTTCAGAATTTACTACCGCCTTTCACTTTTATTTAATTAAAGAAAGGTATATCACTACAGTTATTTTAACTAATCGTTGTGAAAGTTTTCCTTTTTTTTAAACCCGATGCTTTTTAAAAAAATATCAATAATGTCAATATTATATCACCACGATTTTCTAAAGAACCCATTGTGATATAAATAAATAAATAAATAAATATATATATATATATATATATATATATATTATATATATATATATATATATATATATATATATATATATATATATATATATATATATATATATATATATATATTTAAATTTTATATTTGCTTAAGCCATGATGCATTTTTAAATTTTTTATCATATATCATGATGGTTTTCCGAAATAACCACTCGTTGTGATATATATATATATATATATATATATATATATATATTTAAAATTTATCTTTTAATCACATTATCCATAGTTAGCTAGCTATCTTGTCTCTTCAGTTGCATATTTTCATTTCAATCAAGAAATAACCCCTGATGAAACAACGCGATTCTAACCCTAACGAAACGTACAACACCATTTCAACCCCAACGATACAAAACCAGTTTCAACCCTAACGAAACGTTCATCACCATCTTCAAACAACAACATTTTCAGCATTTTCATCTGCTTTCGTACCGTCGAGGAGGGAGCCAGCCGACACCATTTTCAATGTTCTTCGTTCTTGACAATATTTTCCGGTACGTAAAATTTAAGATTCTGACAACATATTTTTTACTTATTCATCACGTTTCCTATACATAAACTTTTCCGTCCCATGCATCTATAGTACCTACATTTTCCATTGCTATTTATTTGTTGTTGATTCTTATTGTTGATGTTGATGCTTGTTGTAGATGATGCTTCTTTTTTATACTTATTTGTTGTTGTTGATGCTTAATGTTGTTGTCGATGCTTGTTATTTGTTGATGCTTGTTATTGTTGTTGCTTGTTGTTGAAGATGATGCTTGTGGTAGTTGTTGATGCTTTGTTGAAGATGATTCTTGTTGTTGTCGTCGTTGTTGATTCTTATTATTGTTGATGCTTATGTATTTGTTGTTGGTGGTGATTATTTGTTGTTGTTGATGCTTAATATTGTTGATGATGCTTAATGTTGTTGTTGATGATGCTTAATGTTGTTGTTGATTCTTATTGTTATTGATGCTTATGTATTTATTGTTGTTGATGCTTATTGTTGAAGATGATGCTTGTTATTATTGTTGATGCTTATGTATTTGTTGTTGTTGATGCTTGCTTATTATTGTTAATGCTTATGTCTTGATAAATGACCTCTTCTTCATCTAGTAGCGACAAATCTATGCATACAAATGAAACCATGACAAGTGATTCACAATCTTTAGTAGGAGAACACAAAAAAAGCAAAGAGGTGCCACAATGATGGCTACACTAACAAAACTCCGCAATTCGGGTGTTAAACTTCCGGTCGAGTTTAGTGTTGTTCATATTGTTTTGGATGTTCCTAAATCTACGCTATTTAAGAGTTATATTGTGTTCCTTGGACGTAGCAAAGTCAACATTTTGTTAGATGATTGGAAGGATGTATAGGATGAGGTGAAAAATAGCATATGGACAAACATTCAGGTAGTAATTTCAATTGTTATCGATTCTATTACATTATATAAACACTAATACATACTTATTATTGTTTTAAATGTGTAGTTGACGTTTGAATTTAATGATGATTCAAAGTTGGAAAAAAGATGGATAACTTATGCTGGTACGGCTTGGAGGAGTTTTAAGTCACGGTTCACGAGTGACTATATTACGAAGCCAAAGCCTAAAATTGAGTGGTCGTGGGTGAAATATTTGTATCTTAGCAAGAAGGTTTGGAAAATGTTTGTGAAGTCTCATAGTAGTGAGGAGTTTATGGTTAGTACCAATGGTATTTTCTGATGATTTTATGGATAAACCATGGACGTTAATATTTTTCCTATGTTTATAACAGGTTAAAAGTCAAGTTGGAAAGTTGAATAAGTCCAAAAACAAATACCTCCATAGATTGTCTCATGGGGGATATAGAAAACTTGAGAAAACCATGATTGTTGAAAAAAGACAATAAGGGGGGACTCCATGAGTCGTGATCGGGAACCATCTCCACCATCGCAACATGAGAAGTGGAAGAGGACTTGACTGAGACTAAATACACTTCAGATTCCTCCAGATTGGTAGCTGAGATAATTGTAAGGGTGACTTATTGTGCATATGTATGTAGATTACACTTCAAATGCCACCATGAGTCGCTTTGGTAATTAATAATGTATGTCTTATCATATTGTGTAGGATTCATTGGTTAATTCAGCCCGTGAAAGTACCTTTGTTCTAGAACCACGTCATGATATATTAATAGAAGCAATCAAAACAAATGAACATGGTGGGCATGTTCGTGAGGTTGGAGATGACATAGGTCTGAGAGTGTTTTTTGGCACGTCTAAAAAAAGCACCAGGCAGGTGTAAAGTGAAACATTGAAAGAGCTTCGGAGGAAGATAGATACTCAAAATAAAGAATTTGACGATAAGTTACAAGCGGACAGGAAACTCGAACGAAATAATTGGAAGAATTAAAAGAGTTATATGCGGTATGTGAGAGTGAAAGTTGTGTTATCTGAAGAGTTATATGCTTACTTGTTGTGCATATTGTGTTAATTTTGTTTTGTGTTACTTTGTGTATTTTATGATGTAGAGAATCAGTGGAACCGTGCTACAATGTACAAATGAAGAGGATGATGCTGATGATCAATTTCCTGGTAGAAATGTTGTATATGGTGCAAGCACAAAAGGCAGTTGTTTATCTGCCCCCATCGGTAGAAAGATCCAATACGGGTTATTGGCTCCTCCTGAAGAATCATATTCCAAAATGATGTCTTACGTTATGCGTAACGAAGAAGCGATGATTAAACTTCCACTCTAACATGATCCTACGATTGAGGGATTAAATGAATTCTATGTGATTCCTAAATATATAAAGGATTATGGAAACCGGTGGCTGGACATAGGGTTACTAGAAGTTTGATGCACGTAAGTATATCTCATTATATAGTACATTTGTTGTTTTGTATAGAATTAATTTCTTACGTGTATTTTGTACCTTGTTTAACCTTTTAGGTACATTCACTGTGTATGTATAGAATTACATAAATCAAATACTTATGGATTATTGGATCTAGTTAGAGTACGATTTACAAATAATTCCGCTAAAAACATTGAAGAATATTTAACATCACGGATAACAGATAGAAAAGGATGATACTTAACATTGTTCCTCAATAAGTGAGTAGTTTTAAAATTATTGTGTCTCTATTAAATTTAGTTTTCATGGTTTACCAAATACTAATTATATATGCTTGTATTGTTCATTCAGAGAACATTATCAATTGATCATCATCTCTCTTCGAACGAATATAGTAACTACATTGTGTTCGTTACACAAAGAACTTGATCCTATGTTGAAACAAATTATTACTAGGTATAACTTTTTGTGAAATTTTATCTTTGACTTTGTAATTATCTTAGTGTGTAATATTTTTAAATCATTTTCAATATACAAGATTGTCGGAAGGATTATAGATTGAACAACTCTAGAAAAAAACCTCGTATTTCGTGAGCCCAAGGTAAGTGGATTAATTGTGATATTATATATATATATATATATATATATATATATATATATATATATATATATATATATATATATATATATATATATATATATATATATATATATATATATATATATCATGAAATGCATGTGGACTTATATATTCATGAAATGTGTAAATTTGTATACGAGAAGATAAGCAGAGGGATATGAGTGTGTGTACTATGTAATAAAATACATGTTTAACATTTTCAATATACAGGATTGTCGGGAGGATTATAGATTGAACAACTCTAGAAAAAACCTTATATTTCGTGAGCCCAAGGTAAGCGGATTAATTATGATATATATATATATATATATATATATATATATATATATATATATATATATATATATATATATATATATATATATATATATATATATATATATATATATATATATATATATATATATATATATATATATATATATATATATATATATATATATATATATTCATGAAATGTGGGATTATAGATTGTGGGATTATATATATTAAAATAAACGTCTAACGTCTACGGACGTCGTCTAAGTCTTCGGAAGAGGAAATTGTTCTATCGTTAAACGTCTACATAAACAAGTGGAAAAAATTAAATATCACATGATTTGAATTATAATAGCAAATTAATATGTTATTGAAAATATTTCATGACATTATATACCTGATCCCATGAATCAACAATGTCGGCAGAGACGATGTTAAACATGTGTTTTATTACATAGTACAATTTATACATTTCATGAATCTATAATCCCACATTTCATGAATATATATATATATATATATATATATATATATATATATATATATATATATATATATATATATATATATATATATATATATATATATATATATATACACTAGTTTGTAATATACATTGGAAAACAACAAATACAGGTATGTAATATATGGAAAATAAATTAAAATTAAAAAAAACAATGTATTTAATCATGGTTATTTAAACTAACCATTGTTATAGATAGTTGGTATAATATTATCAACCATATGTTTACTGGGTTTCGAACCCATGACCATTCGTTTATATCACAACGGTTGATTATCTTGACCGTTGTGATATATAGCACATTACCTAACTTATCACAACGCGTCAATGCCCGTAGTGGAAGGCATCATATATACAATCACATCCCACCTCACAACGGTTGGTCAGACATGGTTGTATCCCTTTTTCAACCGTTATAAAAGATGTTTTCCGTAGTAGTGCATATTTTGTAATTGGAGAAAACTCAAATCCAAACCCCATAAAAACGGATTTTCCTCGTCAAAATTCTAGAGAATTTGGGTAGATATCCGCAGGTACGGATTATGTTTCCATGACTACTTACCAAACATTTAGGGTGTACCTTTCAGCTTTACGTCAAGTTAGAAGTAAAAAGGTTAGTAGATTTAGAAAGTATTGATCGACAACAGAGGTTTGTCAAGAGGTTTAGGAGTTGTGTTTGATATTAAAAGGTTCCTTCAATGATTGTGGATACGGGAGTAGGGTGAAAAACACAATGTGAAAAATATTATTGTTTCTAAGTCTCTAGATTATTTTTACTGTTCACACTACGCCAAAAACTGGAATAGACAGCGCACCTTAGAGGGCGCTTTATTACAAAAGCGCACTCTAAAGTGAAGAGAAAAAATAAGGAGCGAACAACTGGAATAGACAACGCACTTTAGAGGGCGCTTTTGTAACAAAGCGCCCTCTAAAGTGAAGCGAAAAAATAATGAGGAAATGGAGGGACACCAATAGAGGGCGCGTTTATGAAAGCGCCCTCTAAGGGTACCCTTAGAGGGCGCTTTTAAAAAAGCGCTCTCTAAGTCCATGTACATTTCCAGTTTATAAGGCGCTTTTGGAAAGCCTTAGAGAGCGCTTTTAGAAGCGCCCTCTTAGGCCCCCTTTAGAGGGCGCTTTTTTTACACAAGCGCCCTCTAAGGTCCCCTTTAGTAAACATTAAAATTATAACATATACTGCATATCTCTTTATTTTCCCTCGCTATATGCTATTTCGTTTACGTAACTGGGTTTTCTCTCTACTGCGATTACTCTCTACTGCAATTACTCTCGTCCTCCGTTCGTTCTCCCTCCCTCACCGTCGTCGTCGCCGTCGCCTTTTTCTGCTGCTGCGTTCACGTTCACTGAGTTATCTGCGTCCACCGTCGCTGTTCACTTTCTTCTCCATCGTTACCGTCACCTTGAAGGTATTTCTCTCAATAGTTTGTATTTTCAGGTGTTTGATTAGGGCATTTTCTAAACTGAGTTTTACATTTTGTGCATTATGTTGATTAATGTTGTTTAGGGCAAACGAGCATTATATGGTGTTCATGAGCACCTTGTTGAAAATCATTTTTTGTTATTTTTTTGTGTATGGTTTTGATCACTGAATGTTGTATGTTGTATGGTTATGTAAGGTTTTTTATTTCTGATTGAAAACTGATGTCATTTGGAGTGTGTTTGAGCTTGTGCTTGGAAGTTTGATGATTATGGATGCAAGTTTGTTCATGTTCCAAACACCATAAGTTTGCATTGGTCTTTTGTATGCAGTAGGTGTGCGTGAGTTTGTATTCAATAATGATGAAAAAAAGAGAGAGTTTAGATTGTTGTAACATGAGAGAAATGGAAGGTATATGAATGTGTTTTTTGTGTAGCTTCACGAATATGGTCATTGTCTTACTTGGGTCTTATTGAATCATTTCTATATTACAGATAAAATGGCTAGTAACCAAGACGATACCCATGACGCGAGTGGATCACGTAACAATGTTGAAAATGAAATCAAACGAGGATTGACTGTTATGAAGTCAATCATTCGTGCAAGAGACAAGGGTGAAAAATTCGAAGTACATTGGAGTGCTGAAGACCAACTAATTGAGCCTAACGGTTCAATATTGGCAAGTTACATTGGTTTCCTTGTTCGACAACATATTCCGATTACATGTGATAATTGGAGAAGTCCGGAATTGAAGGTTGGAAAAGAAAAAATATGGTCCGAGATACAGGTACTTACCATATATTGTTATATGTTTTTTTTGTTGACTATTTGTTGACCATATATTGTTATAATATTACTTATAATAACACACCCCATGTGTATGTTTTTTAGAGATCCTTTCACATCGATGAAAGCCGGCAAAAATATTGTATTCAATTGGCCGGAAAAAGACTCTGAGAATTTCGATCCTTTTTGTCCAACAAATTTCTCAAGGATGAGGAAGGAAAATTTGTTGAAGCAGAACGGCCAAGAAGTATGCGGAGATTATTTCAGCCGAAGAATGGGATAACTTTGTCGCCAAACGAAGAAACGAAAAATTCCATGTAATGTCTATTAATTATGGTATTATACAATTGTTAAGTTACTTGGTTCTGATATGCCTTAAACTTTTTTATCCAGGAAGTAAGCGACAAAAATCGGAAAAGGGCATCAAAACCCGCGTATCCGTACAAAAAAGGGCGTACGGGATATGCACGGTTACAACAAAGAATTGTGAGTATATTCAAATGCTATGAGCTTATACATTGTCACAATATGTTATAATTGATGATCTTATAATCTGATTCAATGTGTAGCTAGCCGAGGAGAAAAGTGACGCAACATCTCTTCCGGAGCACGTATTGTGGAAGGCTGCTCGGGTTGGGAAGGATGGGGCTGTCGTTGAAGCCCATTGAATTATATACCCATTGAATTATATACACAACGATTCTGTTGCATCACAAAAAGTCATGATTTAATTTATATTTTTAGGTTCCCGGTCAAATGTTGGACAAAGCTAGTAAGGAAATTCCAACGACGTCCGGGACAAAATCTCAAATTATGATGCGTCTTGAGAAAATGGTGGAAGAGTCAGATATTATGCACGGCGCCATCCGTAGTGTAGATATGGATGAAGGTGTTTTCGGAATTGCTCATTCCGAAATAATTGCAAAGGAGGACATGCAACAACTTTTTGAACACGAAGAATTGGGCATCGCTGTCATTCATACATACATATGGTACATTGATGCGGGGAACTGAATTGTGTAACCGATTCAATTTTATTGCTGCTTCCCGTATCAACACAACGTTTATAACGACAAATCCAACATCCGTAATGAATGAACTAGTCGATAGATTCATGGTGGCCGGCGAAAATACTACACCTAGTTTGTATTTTTTACCGTTTAATTCTGGCAACAGGTTAGATTTTCTTTCTAATAATTTCATTCTAATCTATGTATATCTTTTACGTAGAAAATTTTCATGCATCTAAATTTTTGTTTTATTTTACAGTGGTCACTGGGTGTTGGTTGCTATGGATCTTTCGAGACTAATGGTGTATTATCTCGATTCGTTACCGGGTGATTGGAGTAAATATCCGAGTATGAAGAAGACGGTTGAGGCGTAAGTGAAATTCCCCTAAATATTCGTGTGTATTTGTATATTTAATTATGTCTGTCAGATTGATCTCAATATACGTTTTTATTTTGTTAGGGCAATACTAAAATTTAGATCGAAAAAGAATTATCGTAATAGGAAGGACATTACCTGGGTCAGAGTTCAGGTATATATTAAGTTTCTTATTTTTGCTTATAATAGTGTTTGTTTTTTGCTTATAATAGTGTTTGTAAGAAATTAAATATATATATATATATATATATATATATATATATATATATAATATATATATATATATATATATATATATATATATATATATATATATATATATATATATATATTGTTTGTTTTTCTGTGTAGTGTCCTCAGCAAAACAATTCGATCGATTGCGGATTTTTTGTATTGAGATTTATGAGAGATATCATTGCGTTGAATCGTATAGACATCCCAAAAATGGTATGGAATAATAACTTAGGGTTTATTTTAATATTATTGGATATTTCATCTAATTTGTTACTAAATCATGAATATGTTTTATTCTCTTAATTGTAGTACTTTGACGAATACAAATCTTACTCAAGAGCTCATTTGGATGAAATGAAGGATGAATTGTGTCAATTCATTATTGATCATAGAATCATATAGGTTGTAGTTGTTGTACATATATGTATGGAATGTTGTTGTACATGCATGAATATCAATATATTAATGTTGTATATATGGAGGATTAATGTTGTATATATCAATGGATTAATGGTGTATAACATTGGATTAAAGGATGAAATCAATATGAATTTTACACTTTTGCAGCATGCGAACAGGTTCCCAATTAAATACCCACTGTTTTTCAAACAATTTTTTTTAAAATAACTAACACTTTAGAGGGCGCTTTCTGTAGGAAGTGCCCTCTAAACACTTTACATTGACAACTTTAGAGGGCGGTTTGTCCAGAAAGCGCCCT
Source organism: Lathyrus oleraceus (assembly GCF_024323335.1). Lineage (NCBI taxonomy): Eukaryota > Viridiplantae > Streptophyta > Magnoliopsida > Fabales > Fabaceae > Lathyrus > Lathyrus oleraceus. The sequence goes on from NC_066580.1 coordinate 443,980,043, forward strand.
CTAAGGTGGCCCTTTATGGACCACTCCAGAGGGCGCTTTTTTCTGAAAGCGCACTATAATGTGGCCCTTAAAGGGCCACTTTAGAGAGCGCTTTCTCCAGGAAAACAAAGCGCTGTCTTTACCTATGCCAGCGCCACTTTAGAGGGCGCTTAAAAGCGTTGTTATAGGCCAAAATAAGCGCCCTCTTTTCCCTTATTTGGCGTAGTGTCAAGACACTAAATCCAGTAAAATCTTTGCCTGGCTTATGCATTTAAATAGGGAAATTATTTGCGTGAGTGGAGTTTCTCCCCGTATGTTAAAAATAGTGGTGGGGTTTTTTTTGATATGGTGCATTTCTAAGGATTCATCTCACTTTTCCTTTTCTAGTTTTAATTATCTTGGTGTCTTCTTAGCATTAGGAGAATCTTGATTTGTGTGCTTCATGGTTTATACTTATTTCAAGTGTGTCTTGTTTTAGAAAAGGGTCATGTGGAATGATCTGGTTTAGAAGAGATTCATGCTTGGGGTTCGGGTAGTGTGTTTTGGGGGACCTCAATTATGTTTGTTCTCTTAATGAGAAGGTTAAAGGAGTTGGTGTTTCTAGTAATGCGGGTACTACAAAGTGATCCACCTTAAATAATTTCATCTCTCATATGAATTTAATTGATCTACCTCTTTTATGAAGGAATCTCACCCGATTTTGGTCCAATTGGGAAGCGAATATCAAGATGGATAGGATTCTCGTGTATAATGGTTGGTGGGAGTTGTGGGGTGTAACAACCCAATTTTAGTAATTATTTTCTTATATTATTATTATTATTATATTTTATTTTATTTATTTGGAGTGTTAATTAATTAGTTGGTTGTTAGGTGGTATAATAATTGATTATATTAATTAAATTGGTGTGTTAATTAATTATTTAGTTGATATGATATATAATTGAATAATTAATTATATTAATTAACTTGGTGTATATTGAGTTGGTTTAATTTATTTGAATTAAATAGAGATATTATAAGACTAGGTATTATTGGGCCTAATAATTAAATTAGAGGTATCACTCTTTAAGCCCAAATATAATGCTAGTATATAAGAGGTGAGGAGAATGAGAATTATGATTCATTTGATCATTTGAAGGCAATAGAGAAAGAAAAGAGGAAAAGTAAGGAGAAAAGGGGAAGAACAAGAGAGAAGTTAAGGTTTCCAGAAAATTGAAGAGGTAAGGGGGGGAATCCTTATTATTATGGGTGAGTGTGATTGGGGCAATGGGTAGAAATATGTTTACGTTGAATTCTCTAAAACCTAACAATTTTGATGAATATTCTTGATTTGTGGTGATTTGATTGTGTTAAAACTGCAAATTAACCTTATATAATTAGAGTATTATATGAGTTATAATTTTCTAAACGTTTGGCTTTTTACGAAATCGAAATCGGAGGTCCGAAAGTCCTCCAACGATGAAAAATGCAGAAAATTCTGCATTTTGTTTTGTGTTAACACAGGAATAGCGTTCTGTTTTACGTTAATCGGTTAACCAAAAGCGTTAACCGGTTAACACTGTTGAAAACCTGTTAGAAATTATGTTCTATTTTGCGTTAACCGATTAACCAAATGCGTTAACCGGTTAACACTGTTGAAATCTGCCAGGAAGTGTATTCTGTTTTGCGTTAACCGATTAACCAAAAGCGTTAGCCGGTTAACACTGTTTGAAAAGTGAAAAATCGAGATTTTAAATGCTGTATTCCTTTTGGAATGAAATCTATGTGTGTGTATTTGATAATTAGCCTATATTTGTGAATGATATATTGTTATGAATGTGTATATGTACCATTGATGGATAAATCATAGAGTTGAATTATGGTGATATGTGGAATGTTAAGATGGTAGTGATGATCTTAATTGCATATGTGTTGGTATTTGTACATTCATTCATGGCATGGTCGGCTTCATAGTGGAAGCGGTGAAACTGTGGGTTCACATAGACGTTGATCCTTAATTGGAAATAGGCGTAGCATACGTTGATCCTTAATTGGAAATAGGCGTAGTAGTGGCTTGGATTCTAGATATTGAATCGGAAAGCGGTGAAACTGTGGGTTCACATAGACGTTGATCCTTAATTCGAAATAGGCGTAGCATACATTGATCCTTAATTGGAAATAGGCGTAGTAGTGGCTTGGATTCTAGATATTGAATCGGAAAGCGGTGAAACTGTGGGTTCACATTGACGTTGATCCTTAATTGGAAATAGGCGTAGTATACGTTGGTCCTTAATTGGAAATAGGCGTAGTAGTGGCTTTGATCTTGTCCGGATCGGAAGCGTTGCTTGGATTCTAGATATTGAATCAGAAAGCGGTGAAACGTTGGGTTCACATTAAGGTACCGCATGCATAGAGTCACATGTCTTGCATTGAGTCACATTAGAGTCATGTGATAATTGAGTGTATGCAGTGTTGTGATTGTGATGTGTGTGTGAGATATGGTAATTGAATTTGGTGATGTTTGGATACATAACTTGGCAAAATATGTGATTATGTGATAATTGTAGTTATGTGTATTTTTGGGAATATAGTATTGGATTTTAATATTGTACTCCTTGAGTTTTGATGGATGTTTGAAACATGTGAAATAAATGTTGATTAATATTATTTACATGGTTATACGAAGTGTGATGAATTCCTTTAATTGTTGATTTAATCATTGTGCCTTATTATACTTCTTCATAATGATTTGAATTCTCACCCATTCTGTTTGAATGTTAACTTTACATGGGTATCGTGTAGATACTCAGGAGTAGTTTCGCTGAAGTAAGTGGAAGGTAGCTTATTCGAGGTTTAGCCGAAGAGCTTCCGTATTCTAGTTTGGAGACTAGGTAGTGAGTCAATGCTCTGGTCATGTCACACGGGGTAGATTAGTAGTATTGAACTCGTATCCTATTTGGATAAGTATTATGCTATTACTTGCGAATATGCTTATTTGCAATTGTTGTTTGAGAGGCCATAGTGTCAAATATTCTGGATATGGTTTTATTTTATCTTGAGGAGATTATTGAGAGATGACCATGGTATGGGACATGGATCATTTTATGAAATGCATGAGTATTCATTATTTTCCGCTGCGAACGCATATTCGTGAATATTCATGATAATTGGAATGTGTTATTTTAAATGACCAGGTGTATTGTATATTGATGATGAATGATGTTGGTTTTTGAAAGCTTTTAGTTTTTGAAAACTTCGATGTGACGCCCTTTTGTTTATATGCGTGCTTATTTACTCTGATTATATGTTAAGTATTTTGGGGTAGAAAAAGGGGTGTTACATTAGTGGTATCAGAGCAGGTCGGTCGGTCCGACCAGGTTGTTTAATTATGTTAGTTCCCTAGTATGCGACAGGTGTGTGAGAACACTGTCGATGCTTGTTTTATTTTCTAGTTGCAGGTTGGGAATGAAATAAGTGGGGGAGAAGCGTCTACTTCTCTTGGATGTTCCAATTGTAACGAGCTTGGACATTATGTTGTTACATGCAAGAGTGCAGTGTTGGCTAGTTAACCTGTTTTGAGAATGTTGTGTTTTCCCTGAACCCGAAGAGAGGTGGGATTCGAGGATGGTGTTGGTTAGAATTTAATCGGGTGTATATCAACTGTTTCGAGAAGACGGTTATTTTCCTGAGGTTGGTGCTAAGGAAGATTGGTTTATGTCTGCTAAGCAAGTTGATGAATCGGTGCAAGGTGGTGCCGAGTTGTTTATGTTGTTGGCAACTTTGGATATTCGTGAGAAGAGGACGATTGAAGAATTGCCAATAGTTTGTGAGTTTGCGGAGGTATTTCCTGAAGATATGAGTGATTTACCGCCGGAACGTGAGGTTGAGTTTTCGATTGATTTAGTTCCTGGAACTAGTCCTGTATCGATGGCTCTATTTAGGATGTCTGCTTCTGAGTTGAAAGAGTTAAAGAGTCAACTTGAAGACTTGCTTGAGAAGAGGTTTATTCGTCCTAGTGTGTCACCGTGGGGCGCACCTGTTCTATTGGTCAAGAAGAAAGAAGGTTCTATGAGACTATGTGTTGATTATAGACAACTGAATAAAGTGACGATTAAGAACAAGTATCCACTTCCGAGGATTGACGATCTGATGGATCAACTGGTTGGAGCAATTTAGAGATTTGAGTTTGGCTTGTGAAGCGACGTCTTCGTGTGTTAAGCTTGGTATGTTGAAGCTTACGTGTGGCATTCTTGATGAGATTAGAGAAGGTCAGAAGTCAGATTTGAAATTAGTCGATGTTACGACATTGATTAATCAAGGCAAAGGTGGTGACTTTCGGATTGATGAGAATGGTATCATGAGGTGTCGTGATCGAGTTTGTGTTCCGGATGTTGTGGATTTGAGAAAGAGGATTCTCGAGGAAGGGCATAGAAATGGTCTGAGTATTCATCCTGGTGCTACTAAAATGTATCAAGACTTGAGGAAGATGTTTTGGTGGCAAGGTATGAAGAAGGATGTAGCGGAATTTGTGTATTCATGTTTGACTTGTCAAAAGTCAAAGATTGAACAACAAAAGCCGTCTGGTTTGATGCAACCGTTATCTATTCCCGAGTGGAAGTGGGATAGTATCTCTATGGATTTTGTTTCGGGTTTGCCGAGAACATCGAGTAATTGTGAGGCGATTTGGGTCGTTGTGGACAGGTTGACGAAATGTGCTCATTTTATTCCGATGAGGATGGATTATTCGATGGAGAGACTTGTTAAGTTGTACATCGAAAGGATTGTGTGTTTGCATGGTATTCCGTCGAGCATTGTTTCGGATAGAGATCTGAGGATCACTTCGAGATTTTGGGAAGGTTTGCAAAGTGCTTTGGGTACGAAGTTGCGTTTGAGTTCGGCGTATCATCCGCAAACTGATGGTCAAACGGAGAGGACTATTCAGTCACTTGAAGATCTTTTGAGGTCTTGTGTTTTGGAACAAGGAGGAAATTAGGATAGTTTCTTACCTTTGATCGAGTTTACGTATAACAACAGTTTCCATTCGAGTATTGGAATGACACCTTTTGAGGCTCTTTGTGGTAGAAGGTGTAGAACTCCTTTGTGTTGGTACGAATCGGGAGAGAGTGATGTGATTGGACCCGAGTTGATTCAAGAGACTACGGATAAGATTAAGATGATTCAAGAGAAGATGAAGGCTTCTCAGAGTCGTCAAAAGAGTTATCATGATAAGAGGAGGAAGGCTCTTGAGTTTGAGAAAGATGAGCATGTATTTCTTCGAGTTACGCCAATAACGGGTGTGGGTAGAGCTTTGAAGTCGCGTAAGTTGACGCCGCGTTTCATTGGTCCTTATCAGATTTCCGAGAGGGTAGGTGAAGTGGCATATTGGATTGCATTACCACAGTCACTTTCTAATCTTCTTGATGTGTTCCATGTGTCTCAATTGAGGAGGTACATTGCGGATCCATCGCAAGTTGTTCCATTAGATGAGGTTCAAGTGAGGGATAATTTGACGGTTGATACATCACCTATGCGAATTGAAGATCGAGAAGTGAAGAAGCTTCGTGGTAAGGAGATTGCTTTGGTGAAAGTGATATGGGGCGGAGCCGCCAATGACAATATTACTTGGGAACTCGAGGATAAGATGAAGGAATCGTATCCGGAGTTGTTCGTTTGAGGTATTTTCGAGGCCAAAAATCTTTTAAGTGGGGGAGAGTTGTAACAACCCAATTTTAGTAATTATTTTCTTATATTATTATTATTATTATATTTTATTTTATTTATTTGGAGTGTTAATTAATTAATTGGTTGTTAGGTGGTATAATAATTGATTATATTAATTAAATTTGTGTGTTAATTAATTATTTAGTTGATATGAGATATAATTGAATAATTAATTATATTAATTAACTTGGTGTATATTGAGTTGGTTTAATTTATTTGAATTAAATAGAGATATTATAAGACTAGGTATTATTGGGCCTAATAATTAAATTAGAGGTATCACTCTTTAAGCCCAAATATAATACTAGTATATAAGAGGTGAGGAGAATGAGAATTAGGATTCATTTGATCATTTGAAGGCAATAGAGAAAGAAAAGAGGAAAAGTAAGGAGAAAATGGGAAGAACAAGAGAGAAGCTAAGATTTCCAGAAAATTGAAGAGGTAAGGGGGAGAATCCTTATTATTATGGGTGAGTATGATTGGGGCAATGGGTAGAAATATGTTTACGTTGAATTCTCTAAAACCTAACAATTTTGATGAATATTCTTGATTTGTGGTGATTTGATTGTGTTAAAACTGCAAATTAACCTTATATAATTAGAGTATTATATGAGTTATAATTTTCTGAACGTTTGGCTTTTTACGGAATCAAAATCGGAGGTCCGAAAGCCCTCCAACGATGAAAAATGCAGAAAATTCTGCATTCTGTTTTGTGTTAACGCAGGAATAGCGTTCTGTTTTGGCGTTAACCGGTTAACCAAAAGCGTTAACCGGTTAACACTGTTGAAAACCTGTTAGAAATTGTGTTCTGTTTTGCGTTAACCGATTAACCAAATGCGTTAACCGGTTAACACTGTTGAAATCTGCCAGGAAGTGTATTCTGTTTTGTGTTAACCGATTAACCAAAAGCGTTAACCGGTTAACACTGTTTGAAAAGTGAAAAATTGAGATTTTAAATGCTGTATTCGTTTTGGAATGAAATCTATGTGTGTGTATTTGATAATTAGCCTATATTTGTGAATGATATATTGTTATGAATGCGTATATGTACCATTGGTGGATAATTCATAGAGTTGAATTAGGGTGATATGTGGAATGTTAAGATGGTAGAGATGATCTTAATTGCATATGTGTTGGTATTTGTACATTCATTCATGGCATGGTCGGCTTCATAGTAGAAGCGGTGAAACTGTGGGTTCACATAGACGTTGATCCTTAATTGGAAATAGGCGTAGCATACGTTAATCCTTAATTGGAAATAGGTGTAGTAGTGGCTTGGATTCTAGATATTGAATCGGAGAGCGGTGAAACTGTGGGTTCACATAGACGTTGATCCTTAATTGGAAATAGGCGTAGCATACGTTGATCCTTAATTGGAAATAGGCGTAGTAGTGGCCTGGATTCTAGATATTGAATCGGAAAGCGGTGAAACTGTGGGTTCACATAGACGTTGATCCTTAATTGGAAATAGGCGTAGCATACGTTGATCCTTAATTGGAAATAGGCGTAGTAGTGGCTTGGATTCTAGATATTGAATCGGAATGCGGTGAAACTGTGGGTTCACATAGACGTTGATCCTTAATTGGAAATAGGCGTAGCATACGTTATTCCTTAATTGGAAATAGGCATAGTAGTGGCTTTGATCTTGTCCGGATCGGAAGCGTGGTTGGACTCTAGATATTGAATCAGAAAGCGGTGAAACGTTGGGTTCACATTGAGGTACCGCATGTATAGAGTCACATGTCTTGCATTGAGTCACATTAGAGTCATGTGATAATTGAGTGTATGCAGTGTTGTGATTGTGATGTGTGTGTGAGATATGGTAATTGAATTTGGTGATGTTTGGATACATAACTTGGCAAAATATGTGCTTATGTGATAATTGTAGTTATGTGTATTTTTGGGAATATAGCATTGGATTTTAATATTGTACTCCTTGAGTTTTGATGGATGTTTGAAACATGTGAAATAAATGTTGATTAATATTATTTACATGGTTATACGAAGTGTGATGAATTCCTTTAATTGTTAATTTAATCATTGTGCCTTATTATACTTCTTCATAATGATTTGAATTCTCACTCTTTCTGTTTGAATGTTAACTTTACATGGGTATCGTGCAGATACTCAGAAGTAGTATCGCTGAAGTAAGTGGAAGGTAGCTCATTCGAGGTTTAGCCGGAGAGCTTCCGTATTCTAGTTTGGAGACTAGGTAGTGAGTCAATGCTCTGGTCATGTAACACGGGGTAGATTAGTAGTATTGAACTCGTATCCTATTTGGATAAGTATTATGCTATTACTTACGAATATGCTTATTTGCAATTGTTTGTTTGAGAGGCCATAGTGCCAAATATTCTGGATATGATTTTATTTTATCTTGAGTAGATTATTAAGAGATGGTCATCGTATGGGACATGGATCATTTTATGAAATGCATGAGTATTCATTATTTTCCGCTGCGAACGCATATTGGTGAATATTCATGACAATTGGAATGTGTTATTTTAAATGACCATGTGTATTGTATATTGATGATGAATGATGTTGGTTTTTGAAATCTTTTAGTTTTTGAAAACTTCGATGTGACGCCCTTTTGTTTATATGCGTGCTTATTTACTCTGATTATATGTTAAGTATTTTGGGTAGAAAAAGGGGTCTTACGTTAGTGGTATCAGAGCAGGTCGGTCGGTCCGGCCAGGTTGTTTAATTATGTTAGTTCCCTAGTATGCGACAGGTGTGTGAGAACACTGTCGATGCTTGTTTTATTTTCCAGTTGCAGGTTGGGAATGAAATAAGTGGGGGAGAAGCGTCTACTTCTCTTGGATGTTCCGATTGTAACGAGCTTGGACATTATGTTGTTACATGCAAGAGTGCAGTGTTGGCTAGTTAACCTGTTTTGAGAATGTTGTGTTTTCCCTGAACCCGAAGAGAGGTGGGATTCGAGGATGGTGTTGGTTAGAATTTAATCGGGTGTATATCAACTGTTTCGAGAAGACGGTTATTTTCCTGAGGTTGGTGCTAAGGAAGATTGGTTTATGTCTGCTAAGCAAGTTGATGAATCGGTGCAAGGTGGTGCCGAGTTGTTTATGTTGTTGGCAACTTTGGATATTCGTGAGAAGAGGACGATTGAAGAATTGCCAATAGTTTGTGAGTTTGCGGAGGTATTTCCTGAAGATATAAGTGATTTACCGCCGAAACGTGAGGTTGAGTTTTCGATTGATTTAGTTCCTGGAACTAGTCTTGTATCGATGGCTCTATTTAGGATGTCTGCTTCTGAGTTGAAAGAGTTAAAGAGTCAACTTGAAGACTTGCTTGAGAAGAGGTTTATTCATTCTAGTGTGTCACCGTGGGGTGCACCTGTTCTGTTGGTCAAGAAGAAAGAAGGTTCTATGAGACTATGTGTTGATTATAGACAACTGAATAAAGTGACGATTAAGAACAAGTATCCACTTCCGAGGATTGACGATCTGATGGATCAGCTGGTTAGAGCAATTTAGAGATTTGAGTTTGGCTTGTGAAGCGACGTCTTCGTGTGTTAAGCTTGGTATGTTGAAGCTTACGTGTGGCATTCTTGATGAGATTAGAGAAGGTCAGAAGTCAGATTTGAAATTAGTCGATGTTACGACATTGATTAATCAAGGCAAAGGTGGTGACTTTCGGATTGATGAGAATGGTATCATGAGGTGTCGTGATCGAGTTTGTGTTCCGGATGTTGTGGATTTGAGAAAGAGGATTCTCGAGGAAGGGCATAGAAGTGGTCTGAGTATTCATCCTGGTGCTACTAAAATGTATCAAGACTTGAGAAAGATGTTTTGGTGGCAAGGTATGAAGAAGGATGTAGCGGAATTTGTGTATTCATGTTTGACTTGTCAAAAGTCAAAGATTGAACAACAAAAGCCGTCTGGTTTGATGCAACCGTTATCTATTCCCGAGTGGAAGTGGGATAGTATCTCTATGGATTTTGTTTCGGGTTTGCCGAGAACATCGAGTAATTGTGAGGCGATTTGGGTCGTTGTGGACAGGTTGACGAAATGTGCTCATTTTATTCCGATGAGGATGGATTATTCGATGGAGAGACTTGTTAAGTTGTACATCGAAAGGATTGTGTGTTTGCATGGTATTCCGTCGAGCATTGTTTCGGATAGAGATCTGAGGTTCACTTCGAGATTTTGGGAAGGTTTGCAAAGTGCTTTGGGTACGAAGTTGCGTTTGAGTTCGGCGTATCATCCGCAAACTAATGGTCAAACGGAGAGGACTATTCAGTCACTTGAAGATCTTTTGAGGTCTTGTGTTTTGGAACAAGGAGGAAATTGGGATAGTTTCTTACCTTTGATCGAGTTTATGTATAACAACAGTTTCCATTCGAGTATGGGAATGGCACCTTTTGAGGCTCTTTATGGTAGAAGGTGTAGAACTCCTTTGTGTTGGTACGAATCGGGAGAGAGTGCTGTGATTGGACCCGAGTTGATTCAAGAGACTACGGATAAGATTAAGATGATTCAAGAGAAGATGAAGGCTTCTCAGAGTCGTCAAAAGAGTTATCATGATAAGAGGAGGAAGGCTCTTGAGTTTGAGAAAGATGAGCATGTATTTCTTCGAGTTACGCCAATAACGGGTGTGGGTAGAGCTTTGAAGTCGCGTAAGTTGACGCCATGTTTCATTGGTCCTTATCATATTTCCGAGAGGGTAGGTGAAGTGGCATATCGGATTGCATTACCACCGTCACTTTCTAATCTTCATGATGTGTTCCATGTGTCTCAATTGAGGAGGTACATTGCGGATCCATCGCATGTTGTTCCATTAGATGAGGTTCAAGTGAGGGATAATTTGACGGTTGATACATCACCTATGCGAATTGAAGATCGAGAAGTGAAGAAGCTTCGTGGTAAGGAGATTTCTTTGGTGAAAGTGATATGGGGTGGAGCCGCCAATGGCAATATTACTTGGGAACTCGAGGATAAGATGAAGGAATCGGATTCGGAGTTGTTCGTTTGAGGTATTTTCGAGGCCGAAAATCTTTTAAGTGGGGAAGAGTTGTAACAACCCAATTTTAGTAATTATTTCTTATATTATTATTATTATTATTATATTTTATTTTATTTATTTGGAGTATTAATTAATTAATTGGTTGTTAGGTAGTATAATAATTGATTATATTATTTAAATTGGTGTGTTAATTAATTATTTAGTTGATATGAGATATAATTGAATAATTAATTATATTAATTAACTTGATGTATATTGAGTTGGTTTAATTTATTTGAATTAAATAGAGATATTATAAGACTAGGTATTATTGAGCCTAATAATTAAATTAGAGGTATCACTCTTTAAGCCCAAATATAATACTAGTATATAAGAGGTGAGGAGAATGAGAATTAGGATTCATTTGATCATTTGAAGGCAATAGAGAAAGAAAAGAGGAAAAGTAAGGAGAAGAGGGGAAGAACAAGAGAGAAGCTAAGGTTTCTAAAAAATTGAAGAGGTAAGGGGGAGAATCCTTATTATTATGGGTTAGTATGATTGGGGCAATGGATAGAAATATGTTTACGTTGAATTCTCTAAAACCTAACAATTTTGATGAATATTCTTGATTTGTGGTGATTTGATTGTGTTAAAACTGCAAATTAACCTTATATAATTAGAGTATTGTATGAGTTATAATTTTCTGAATGTTTTGCTTTTTACGGAATCGAAATCGGAGGTCCGAAAGTCCTCCAACGATGAAAAATGCAGAAAATTTTGCATTCTGTTTTGTGTTAACGCAGGAATAGCGTTCTGTTTTGCGTTAACCGGTTAACTAAAAGCGTTAATCGGTTAACACTGTTGAAAACCTGTTAGAAATTGTGTTCTGTTTTGCGTTAACCGATTAACCAAATGCGTTAACTGGTTAACACTGTTGAAATCTGCCAGGAAGTGTATTCTGTTTTGCGTTAACCGATTAACCAAAATCGTTAACCGGTTAACATCGTTTGAAAAGTGAAAAATTGAGATTTTAAATGTTGTATTCGTTTTGGAATGAAATCTATGTGTGCGTATTTGATAATTAGCCTATATTTGTGAATGATATATTGTTATGAATGTGTATATGTACCATTGGTGGATAATTCATAGAGTTGAATTATGGTGATATGTGGAATATTAAGATGGTAGAGATGATCTTAATTGCATATGTGTTGGTATTTGTACATTCATTCATGGTATGGTCGGCTTCATAGTGGAAGCGGTGAAACTGTGGGTTCACATAGACGTTGATCCTTAATTGGAAATAGGTGTAGCATACGTTGATCCTTAATTGGAAATAGGCGTAGTAGTGGCTTGGATTCTAGATATTGAATCGGAAAACGGTGAAACAGTGAGTTCACATAGACGTTGATCCTTAATTGGAAATAGGCGTAGCATACGTTGATCCTTAATTGGAAATAGGCGTAGTAGTGGCTTGGATTCTAGATATTGAATCGGAAAGCGGTGAAACTGTGGGTTCACATAGACGTTGATCCTTAATTGGAAATAGGCGTAGCATACGTTGATCCTTAATTGGAAATAGGCGTAGTAGTGACTTTGATCTTGTCCGGATCAGAAACGTGGCTTGGATTCTAGATATTGAATCAGAAAGCGGTGAAATGTTGGGTTCACATTGAGGTACCGCATGCATAAAGTCACATGTCTTGCATTGAGTCACATTAGAGTCATGTGATAATTGAGTGTATGCAGTGTTGTGATTGTGATGTGTGTATGAGATATGGTAATTGAATTTGGTGATGTTTGGATACATAACTTGGCAAAATATGTGATTATGTGATAACTGTAGTTATGTGTATTTTTGGGAATATAGTATTGGATTTTAATATTATACTCCTTGAGTTTTGATGGATGTTTGAAACATGTGAAATAAATGTTGATTAATATTATTTACATGGTTATACGAAGTGTGATGAATTCCTTTAATTGTTGATTTAATCATTGTGCCTTATTATACTTCTTCATAATGCTTTGAATTCTCACCCTTTCTGTTTGAATGTTACCTTTACATGGGTATCGTGCAGATACTCAGGAGTAGTATCACTGAAGTAAGTGTAAGGTAGCTCATTCGAGGTTTAGCCGGAGTGCTTCCGTATTCTAGTTTGGAGACTAGGTAGTGAGTCAATGCTCTGGTCATGTAACACGGGGTAGATTAGTAGTATTGAACTCGTATCCTATTTGGATAAGTATTATGTTATTACTTGCGAACATGCTTATTTGCAATTGCTGTTTGAGAGGCCATAGTGCCAAATATTCTGGATATGGTTTTATTTTATCTTGAGGAGATTATTGAGAGATGATCATGGTATGGGACTATTAGAACAGGGATAGAGTATCGGGATTTGTTATCGTCTCCACAGGGATTATGTGATATTGCCGCCGTTCGACAGTTTTAAGTTCTTAACTTATAGTAACAAGGGGGTTTTAGTTTTCGGTTACGGTAGCTTGCATAAAAAGTAAGAAATTGCGGTAAAAGTTTTGGTTTTACGATTTGAGAAAGATTGTCAAAGTTAGGGTTCGACGATCACTTTGCATGCATATGTTCGATCAAACAAAACTCATAAACTCCATTAGATGATAAACACATTCACAAATCCTCCCAATGTGTTTATTTCTAACACACATTGTGGGTTTTTCCCATTTTGATCCATTGTTGATTTCTCACACAATCTATCAAAATGACAACTTTTAGGTTTAACTTTTTAGTGAACAAACTCATTCAAAACTATCTCTAGCTAAAGAACAAGGATGGATGAAAACCTAGGTCAAGAGTTGGAAAACACCTTTCAATAATAAACCAACACAAAGAGTTATCAATAAAATAAGGTTTTCACCATACATTCATCATCAAAGAGTTTACAAATCAAGATCAACCCATATACATACAAAGCTTATGATCATCTACATCTAACCTTGACAAAATGAAAGACTTAGTTACTCATTTTCATGGTAGCTTGAACAACAAGTTTCGGAAGAAGGTTGATCAACATCTGAGTCGAAGAATCGAGATTGGATGGGAATCCATCTTCTTTTTGTAAAATATTGTCAAGAGAAGAAGAAGAATGAGAAATGGGGTTTCTAGGGCACAAAAATTACCTCTCAGCAAAACTCAAGTAAAAAGATGATCCAAAAAAAAGATCCGTTCCAAAAAGTAGCCCATACTACTTATAGAAATGGTTGCTGAGCTGTCATGCTCGCTAGGCGAGCAGAATGGTTCGCCTAGCGAGCCCCAAAATAAGTCACCAGAAGAGCCTGCTCCAGAGGAATCATCCCAGACAAGTTTGCATCTGTTCGCTAGGCGAACAATCCTTCGCTAGGCGAAGCCCTCGCTTCTCTCATTCGCTCCAGCGAGTCTTGATGTTTTTGCTACTGAAAGTGTTCGCTACTTGCTCGCTGGATGCTCGCCTAGCGAATACTTCGCTACTTCCCTCGCCACAACGAGTTTTGATCTTTTTGGTTCTGTCCGAGTCTGGGAGTGTTAGCTGGCATCTCGCTGCGTGCTCGCCTAGCGAATACTTCGCTACCTCACTCGCCTAGCGAGCTTGCTTATGTTTGCTTTCTTTCTTGGTTCCTTTGCCATCTTTCTTGTGCCTTAGTTTTCTACTCTTTCATGCCTAATTCCTGCACAATAACACACAAATTAAAGGTGCCAAGATCATTTCACATAGTATTGCAAATCAACAAAAGTAAGGGCGGTTTCGAACACTTTTTCGACAAAAAGGAGTGAAAGATGCCCACATTTGATAGCTCAAATAAGCAAACTTGGGCATCTAACAACTCTCCCCAACTAGATTCTTGCTTGCCCTCAAGCAAAGTATGCCTCTTGAAGGACAAGAGGATTTGCTTAAAGAAAAAGATTTCTCCGAAATCGGATAAAATGGCTCAAACACAAGAGAATCAACCAGACACAAGTTCCCAATGCTGAGAATAACACAATACACAAGAACTAAAGCCTTATAGCACTGCAAAACATGTATCAATCCACAACAATGTTATCCTGAATGAATCACCCTATCTCTCCTCTTCGAATAAGGCTTGAAGAAATTACGCGTTTGCAACCGCGGGGACAATTTCACTCTCCAACAAACAATGCAAAAGTCAATTCAATTCATACAATGTCTAACAATTATAAATGAAAATCGGAAGCACGAAGATCACTAAGGTTTTTTCCGGTTGTAGCTTGGTCAGGTTTACAAACAAGGGTCACATCTAAGGCCATTGAAAACGAACTTGCCGACGCAAAAGAGACATTCATTGTACAAGCTATTCACACATCTCAACTTCGTTCCACTTGTTTCTCATTTGAAACCTTCACAACTCTTATTTCACAACTCAATTTTGTTTTGCACTATTTTTCTTCCAAGCAAGCATTCATTTTCATTTTTTTTTTCACATCGTATTCACAAAACAGATGTTTCTCTTTTCTAATTTTTTTCAATGCTTGCTCGGTTATTCAAGAGTTGTGGCACCTACCGATTCTCATTTTCGTTCTCCCCAACTTATCTTTTACTCACCCCAAGTGAATGCTCTTGACTTTTTACGGCAAAAGAACAATTATCAAAAATTTCAGGGTTTCAAGAAAAAAGATTTTGACGTCTCGCCTTATTTCAAGCTGAGATTCAACTGTTTAAGCTCAAAGGGGTTCACGAATACTCTCTGCTCACGGGTAAGTTGTATTTGGAACTGGTTGTGCTCGAAAGAAAACAAACGCCTTGATCATTTTTAATTGCTTCCACAAATTCACAATAATAAAAGACAAAGCATGAATCAAATGAATCAACACAGTTTATTAGAATCCAGCATTTTAGTGTACAATGGAGGTTTCCTCACAACTTGTGGTTCTAACCCCTAGGTGAATCATTCATTCAATTATGTTGCAAAAATAACAATATTCAATTACGAAAAGAGTAAAGTTCTTAATCCATTCTAAAATTCTAACTGGAGGTAACCATGTACCTTAGCATTATTCGCTTGTTTATTTTTATCATCGCCATCCAAGCTCGGATGCATCTTCATTGGATACTTTTCTGAGGAGCAACCAATCTAGAAGGTTTGACCCTCAACAACCAAAAATTTATTAAACAAAAGAAATTCAAACCAAACACAATAATTTAAAACATAAACAACAACCATCACTTCAAAATGTTAAAATGTGCTTGGGGGACAAAACACCCCAAAAAGTACATAACCAAAATACCAAATATCTGAAAATACAAGAAAATAAAACATAACATAAAAAAAAACTTAGTCCTCATAGGAATCAGAACCCTCTTCACTACCGGCCTCAGAACCGGAACCATCATCATCAGCATCATCAGCGCCACCAGAACCAGAAGCACCAGCACCCGCCCCCTCTCCGAAAACAGGCCTGTCCTCAGGCCAGCTAGCATGTTGCAGGAACTGCTCACGCGTCATCATAGGATGCTCTCCAGAAGGGTCACGTACCTGCAACTATAATACGTGCATAGAGTCATGTATATCAATCATGGCGCGCTGAGTCGCCGCCATCCAATCCCAATTGTAATTGCAAACAGCTTGCTGGAAAGGATCAAACCCCTGAGAAAAAGCACCAGGACCATCAGCAGCCCCGGTATCATCAGCAACTATACTACCTCGGAAGTTCTTCGGCTTACAGTACTTGTCCATATATCGATCGTCGATTGCGGACAGAATCCTTACCTGACTGCGGGAGGGTATCTTCACCCTCGACTATAGGCACAAAGCCATGATGAGACAAGGAAAAGCAAGGGGGCAGTTAACTCGCGCCCTCGACTTCAGCCCGCTCTCAACCACGGACTTCATCTCAATCGCAATGATCCGCGCCACATCGATCTGTACATTAGTTAGAATACAGTGGACCAAGTGTGCCACTGGGATCGGCACGGTCGACGTGTGTGACTTGGGCTTAATGTTAGTCAGAACCAGCATCAAGATCAGCTGAACCAAGGGTATCATATCCTCCTGATGGTACCTCACAGGAACCCCAGATGGGTTCACCTCAACCGACTTTCCCTCAAACAACAGGGCCGCAGAAATAGTATCAATGTTCCTGTGGAGCCTCAGATCTCTGTGGTATGCATCCCTCTCATTAACTCCTAGATGGAGCGGTTCACCAAGCACTCGGTTAATAGCATCCCTATCAAAAGAGACCTGACGTCCTGACACTCTTGTAGTCCAAGTGAAAGGCTCGTCGTCATTTGGCAGCACGTTCGCATAGAACTCGCGCACTATCTCAATATCATAGCTTTCGGGTGGAGAGATCAACTTGTCCCATTTCTTGCTATTTATCAACCCTGCAAATGTCCGATAATCGCCTTGTGCATTGATCAAAAACCTCTTCTCAGGTAAGATTTTCCTTTTCTCCAACGCCACATAACGTGCGGCTTGCTTCGCCCCAACGAATTTATCAGTGTCAAATTGAATTGGCACAGTGCGGGAAGTGCTCCCGACCTTTCTATTTTTTGCAGCACTTGACCTGGATGCCATCTGATTGAAGAGGTTGATTGATTCTGAAATGCAACAGTTAGGGTTTGCACAAGGATGATTCTCAAAGTTTTTGTGTGAGATGGAAGTGAAAAGTGTGAAAGTGAGAGTGAGTTCGTGACCCTATGTTCAGACTAAAACAAAATAAATGGGTTTTGGGCCCAAATGAGTGGCCCTCTGAAAAATAAAATAAAGTTCTGTCACGCAACGTTCGCCTAGTGAAGAGCTAGAGAACGGCTCGCTACTGTCTTTGCCTAGCGAGCAGCTAGCGAACATGACAGGATCTTGTTTTTTTCAAAGCAGCACTGCACAACATAATTCAGTAAGGTTCCACCAATTTGAACACCAATACCACACAACACAAAGCTGTAAATACTTACAATGTTGGGGTGCCTCCCAACAAGCGCTTGTTTAACGTCGGATAAGCTCGACGGTTCGAGATGCTCACAGAGGAGCATCCAAGCAGATTGCACAGCTCTTGCGATCCAGAAGACTGCCAAGATAAATCTTCAAACGTTGGCCGTTAACCGTCCAACTATCTTTCTTCTCCAAGTCCTCAATGACAACAGCTCCATACTCTTTGACTTCTTTGACACGAAATGGCCCGGACCATTTAGATTTCAATTTTCCGGGGAATAGCCTCAACCTAGAATTGAACAAAAGGACCAACTGTCCGGGCACAAATTCCTTCTTCCTAAGCTTTTACTCATGATACTCTTTCACCTTTTCTTTGTACAACCAACTCGAGTGATATGCGGCATTGCGCATTTCTTCCAACTCAAGCAATTGCACTTTTCTTTTTTCACCGGCCAAATCCTTATCAAAGTTCAATAATTTCAAAGCCCACAAAGCTTTGTGCTCCAATTCGACCGGCAAATGGCAAGTCTTACCAAATACCAATTGAAAAGGAGTTAGCCTAATTGGAGCTTTAAAAGCGGTACGGTATGCCCATAAAGCTTCATCCAACTTTTGCAACCACTCTTTTTTAGAATTCGACACGGTTTTTTCAAGAATTCTCTTAATCTCACGATTAGAGACTTCGGCTTGACCGTTTGCTTGTGGGTGATACATAGTCGCCACTCTATGTGATACACCGTAATGTTTCAAAACGCTTTCTAACGGTGCATTACAAAAGTGCGACCCTCCATCACTAATCAACACACGGGGGGTTCCAAAACGGGAAAATATGTTTTTCTTCAAAAAATTTATTACCGTTTTAACATCCGCCCGAGGTGAGACAATCGCCTCAACCCACTTAGAAACATAGTCAACCGCCACAAGCATATATTCATTACCATATGAGGGTGGGAATGGTCCAACAAAGTCGATACCCCAACAATCGAATACTTCAACCTCTTGGATGTTTTGGAGAGGCATCTCGTCTCTCTTACCAATCCCATCACTTCTTTGGCAACTATCACAACTTTGCGCATGGGCATTTGCGTCTTTGAAAATAGTAGGCCAATAAAATCCTGACTGAAGGACTTTAGTGGCCGTTCTTGCCCCATTGTAGTGTCCGCCGTAAGGCGAGTTGTGGCAATGCCAAAGAATGCTTTGCGCTTCATCGCCAGTAACACACCTCCTTAAAAGGTTATCACCACCCAATTTAAACAAGTATGGGTCATCCCACACGTAGTACTTAGCATCCGAGAGAAATTTCCTTTTTTGGTTCGAAGTTAGGTCGGGAGGCACCAAACCACTAGCCTTATGGTTCGCAAAGTCCGCAAACCACGGCCTAAATTGAACTTTGAAAAGTTTTTCATCAGGAAACTCTTCCCGAATTTCCTTCTCGGAAGCGGTAACCTCCACATTAACTAAGCGAGATAAATGATCCGCCACCAAATTTTCTGATCCTTTCTTGTCTTTGATTTCAACATCAAATTCTTGCAACAAGAGGATCCAATGGATGAGCCTTTGCTTCGAGTCCGGTTTGGTGAGCAAATATTTAATCGCCGAGTGGTCGGTATACACTATGACCTTGGAACCAATAAGATAGGACCTAAACTTTTCAAGCGCATACACTATCGCAAGTAATTATTTTTCAGTGGTGGCATAGTTAACTTGAGCCTCATTAAGAACTTTACTTGCGTAGTATATCGCATGAAAATTTTTCTCTTTTCTTTGGCCTAATACCGCTCCGATTGCATAGTCGCTCGCATCACACATGAGCTCAAAATTTAAATTCCAATTTGGAGCGACTATAATTGGAGCGGTAACCAATTTTTCCTTTAAAATTTCAAAAGCTTGTAAACACTCATCAGTTAAAAGAAATACCTGATCCTTAGCTAGCAAGTTACTCAAAGGCCTAGCTACCTTTGAGAAGTCTTTGATAAAGCGCCGATAGAAACCGGCGTGCCCCAGAAAGCTTCGGACTCCCTTCAAATTCACCGACGGAGGCAACTTTTCAATCACTTCAACTTTAGCACGATCAACTTCAAGCCCTCTTGAAGAGACTTTATGGCCAAGCACTATCCCCTCGGTCACCATGAAGTGGCACTTCTCCCAATTAAGAACAAGATTTGTCTTCACACATCTTTCAAGAACCGTTTCCAAGTTGTCCAAGCATAGACCAAAGGAACCACCAAATACGGAGAAGTCGTCCATAAAGACTTCCATTGTTTTCTCGATAAGGTCGGCAAAAATAGCTTGCACACATCTTTGGAAAGTCGCCGGTGCATTGCACAACCCAAAGGGCATTTTACAGTATGCGAAAATTCCAAAAGGACATGTGAAAGCCGTCTTTTCATGATCGGCCGGGTCAACCGCAATTTGGTAATACCCGGGATAGCCATCTAAGAAACAATAGTATTGTTGCCCAGAAAGTCTTTTTAGCATTTGATCCATGAACGGGAGTGGAAAGTGATCTTTTCGAGTTGCGGTATTCAACCGCCTATAATCAATGCACATACGCCACCCCGTTGCCACTTTTGTCGGGATCAACTCATCCTTTTCATTTCGAATCACGGTAATGCCACCTTTCTTCGGAACCACATGTACAGGACTAACCATGGGTTATCCAAAATCGGGTAAATCATTCCCGCATCCAACAACTTAACAACCTCCTTTCTAACAACTTCCTTCATAGTAGGATTTAAGCGGCGTTACGGTTGAGCTACCGGCTTAAAGTCCTCTTCCATTAAGATCTTGTGCATGCAATAGGAAGGACTAATTCCTTTGAGATCGAAAAGAGTCCAACCCATGGCTTCTTGATTCTTTTTCAAAACATTGATCAAACAGGCTTCTTCATTCTTTGACAAAAGATTGCTTATGATAATCGACTTTGCTTCGGTCTCGTCGAGGAATGCATACTTCAAATTAGAAGGTAACATTTTCAATTCAATCGGAGATTTTTCTTCATTAACCTCCTTCTTCAATACTTCCTCCTCAACTTCCCACAGATGTAACTCTTTTAGAATATCAAGTTCCCTTAGGCATTCATCAAGAGCTTGCTCTTCTTCACTTGTGAAAACTTCAAAGGAGTCATCAAGAGCTAACTCCATAGGAGATATCTCATGAATATGTTTAGAAACTTCAAAAGTTGCCTCTTCGATCACATCAATGTGAAAGCTATCACGACTATCCTTTGAATGCTTCATGGCTTCGAATAGATCAAAAGTAACTTCTTCATTTTGGACCCTTACTTTCATCAAACCGTCGTCAACGTCAATCATCATGCGTGCAGTTTTCATGAACGGTCGGCCAAGAATAAGCGGAGCATCATCATCCTCTTCCATATCAATCACAATGAAATCAACCGGGAAGAAGAATTTGTCAACTTTGACCAATACATCTTGGGCTAACCCATGAGGATGGGTAGTCGACTTATCGGCCAATTGCAAAGTCATCCGGATGGCCTTCATTTCAATGTTGCCAAGCCTCTTCACAATAGACAATGGTATTAGATTAATGCTTGACCCCAAATCAATTAGCCCTTTTCCGACATAGACATCACCAATTGTAACCGGCAAAGTAACTCGTCCCGGGTCAACCTCTTTTCTCGGAAGCGTCCGTTGAATGATTGCACTACAACTAGCATCTAGGACAATTGTCTCCGGTTCCGCGTACCTCCGCTTTTTAGTAAGTATGTCTTTCATGAATTTCGCATACTTAGGCATTTTCTCCAATGCTTCGGCAAACGGAATGTTCATTTGAAGTTGTTTGAATATATCCATGAACCGGGCGTAATGCCGTTCATTCTCCCTCTTAGATGGAGCATATGGATACGGAAGGTTTTGGATTGGAGTAGCGCCCACTACCTCCTTTCTTTTAGAAACTCTAGAATTCCTCTCTCTTTTCTTTTTTACTCCCTCCACCTTCACTTCATCACTCTTATTTTTTTTCAACTTCCACACTTTCTTTATTTTCTACTGCACCATTTTTTTCATTCTTTTCAACTTCTTCCTCACTCCACTCCCCAACTTCAACATCAATGCTATCCTCTATTTTTTTTCTCCTCATCCTTTTTCTCATCCTCTCTTTTTTCACTCTCATCTCTTTTTTCACTCTCACTAATCAACTCCCTTCCACTTCTCGTCGTTATCGCTTTACAATGCTCTTTTGGATTCGTTTGCGTGTTCGCCGAAAAATATGGTCCGGGTTGTTGTTCCGCTAGTTGTTTAGCAAGTTGACCGACTTGAGTTTCGAGATTTTTGATTGCCGCATCGTTGCTCTTTTGATTAGTCATCGACAATTGCATAAATTGTGTCAATGTCTCTTCTAACTTTGAAGTCACGACCGGCGGTTGTTGAGGTTGGTAAGGATTTTGACGGCTAGAAGTACCACCCCCATAACCTTGGTTATGGTGATAGTTAGCCCTTGGTTGGAACCCTTGATTCCCTTGAAAGTGTTGTTGTTGATTTTGAGGATGTTGTTGATACGGTTGTTGTTGTTGTTGCCTCGGTTGGTAGTCTCGTTGGTTCGCCATGTAATTCACCTCTTCGAACCTGGGAGGTGGACAAAACCCGGTGTCATGATCACCCTTGCAAAGCTCACAACAAGCTATTTGTTTAGCTTTTGAAGGCTCTTTCAACTCTTTTATTTGTTGAGTTAAGAGTTCAACTTGTTGTGAAATGAGTTTATTTCGGACAAGAATAGCATCGTTTGTCCCAAGTTCAGGCACTCCCGGTTTCTTCAAAGTGTTGCCTCTACTTTGACTTTGGAGGTCATTTAGAGCCATACGGTTAATGATATCAGTAGCTTCGGCGGCGCTTTTAGACAACAAAGAACCACCCGAGGTAGCATCCAATGAAGTCTTGCAATTAGGTTGAAGGCCATTCTTGAAAATGTGGATTTGCATAAATTCGTCAAAACCATGCCCTTTGCACTTTCGAAGCATGAATTTAAATCTTTCACATGCCTCATTCAATGATTCGTTGGCTCCTTGCGAAAACACGGAGATAGCCGTTTTGGATTCCATGAACCGTTTGTGGGAGAAAAATCTTTCAATGAACTTCTCTTCCAACACGTTCCAGTCAGTCATGACTGCATGTGTTTGATCCAAGTACCAATCTTTAGCTTTGCCGAGCAAAGCATGAGGAAATAGTCTTTTGAACAACGGTAGCTCTTGAGCTTAAACAACTCCGGCTGCCAATGCTATCTCGTAAAATTTGGTGAGAAAAGCAAAGGGGTCTTCATGGTCCATTCCGGTGAATGGACTTCCGTATAGCAAGTTAAGAGTTCCCGTCTTCATCTCGGCTTGCCTTCCCGTGTGGTTGGTAAACTGAGCTGTATTCCTCGGACTATTGACACATGGTGTGGAAACGGGCGGTGGTGGTGGTGGATCCATGATAGGTGTGAAAGGTGGTGGGTGTGTTGTAGAAGAACCTTCTCCTTGTTCTTGTCGTTGTCTAGCTTGTTGCCTCCTTCGTCTCGTTCTGCTATTCAGTCTCCTTGCGGTTCTTTCGATCTCGGGATCAAAAAGAAGTTAGTCCTCGGGAACCTGCCCTCGCATAAAACGAAAGCTGCACACTAAACCAAACAAATTAACAAGCACAAGTCAAAAATTCAGCAACTATTGCGATGCTCGCAATATCAATTCACAATCCCCGGTAACGGCGCCATTTTGTTAGAACAGGGATAGAGTATCAGGATTTGTTATCGTCTCCACAAGGATTATGTGATATTGCCGCCGTTCGACAGTTGTTAAGTTCTTAACTTATAGTAACAAGGGGTTTTAGTTTTCGGTTACGATAGCTTGCATAAAAAGTAAGAATTTGCGGTAAAAGTTTGGTTTTACGATTTGAGAAAGATTGTCAAAGTTAGGGTTCGACGATCACTTTGCATGCATATGTTCGATCAAACAAAACTCATAAACTCCATTAGATGATAAACACATTCACAAATCCTCCCAATGTGTTTATTTCTAACACACATTGTGGGTTTTTCCCATTTTGATCCATTGTTGATTTCTCACACAATCTATCAAAATGACAACTTTTAGGTTTAACTTTTTAGTCAACAAACTCATTCAAAACTATCTCTAGCTAAAGAACAAGGATGGATGAAAACCTAGGTCAAGAGTTGGAAAACACCTTTCAATAATAAACCAACATAAAGAGTTATCAATAAAACAAGGTTTTCACCATACATTCATCATCAAAGAGTTTATAAATCAAGATCAACCCATATACATACAAAGCTTATGATCATCTACATCTAACCTTGACAAAATGAAAGACTTAGCTACTCATTTTCATGGTAGCTTGAACAACAAGTTTTGGAAGAAGGTTGATCAACATCTGAGTCGAAGAATCGAGATTGGATGGGAATCCACCTTCTTTTTGTAAAATATTGTCAAGAGAAGAAGAAGAATGAGAAATGGGGTTTCTAGGGCACAAAAATCACCTCTCAGCAAAAAACAAGTAAAAAGATGATCCAAAAAAAAAGATCCGTTCCAAAAAGTAGCCCATACTACTTATAGAAATGGTTGCTGAGTTGTCATGCTCGCTAGGCGAGCAGAATGGTTCGCCTAGCGAGCCCCAAAATAAGTCACCAGAAGAGCCTGCGTCCAGAGGAATCATCCCAGACAAGTTTGCATCTGTTCGCTAGGCGAACAATCCTTCGCTAGGCAAAGCCCTCGCTTCTCTCATTCGCTCTAGTGAGTCTTGATGTTTTTGCTACTCGAAGTGTTCGCTACTTGCTCGTTGGATGCTCGCCTAGCAAATACTTCGCTACTTCCCTCGCCACAGCGAGTTTTGATCTTTTTGGTTCTGTCCAAGTCTGGGAGTGTTCGCTGGCATCTCGCTGCGTGCTCGCCTAGCGAATACTTCGCTACCTCACTCGCCTAGCGAGCTTGCTTATGTTTGCTTTCTTTCTTGGTTCCTTTGCCATCTTTCTTGTGCCTTAGTTTTCTACTCTTTCATGCCTAATTCCTGCACAATAACACACAAATTAAAGGTGCCAAGATCATTTCACATAGTATTGCAAATCAACAAAAGCAAGGGCGGTTTCGAACACTTTTTTGACAAAAAGGAGTGAAAGATGCCCATATTTGATAGCTCAAATAAGCAAACTTGGGCATCTAACAGGGACATGGATCATTTTATGAAATGCATGAGTATTCATTATTTTCCGCTGCGAACGCATATTCGTGAATATTCATGATAATTGGAATGTGTTATTTTAAATGACCAGGTGTATTGTATATTGATGATGAATGATGTTGGTTTTTGAAAGCTTTTAGTTTTTGAAAACGTCGATGTGACGCCCTTTTGTTTATATGCGTGCTTATTTACTCTGATTATATGTTAAGTACTTTAGGGTAGAAAAAGGGGTGTTACATGGGGTGACTTCTCAATGGGCATTGCCTCGAGATGTATTCGGTCATTATCCTATTACAATTAGATATTCCAATCACTTATGTGGTCTCAAGACTTATAGATTTACTAATAAATGGCTTGCTCATAGTGACTTTACTAATATTGTTCATGCTAGTTGGAATGGTTTCATTTCCTTGGGTTTGAATTTTTTTTTTTTAAAATTAGAGAAACTCATATCTCTCAAAGGCGATTTGAATCTTTGGAATAAAATGTGTTTGGAAATCTTGATTTCCAAATTAATTCCTTGACAGAGGTGGTGAGTTCTCTGTACTTTAGACTTGACCAGAGAAGTATTTCTTCTGGGGAGGTTATGGCTAAGTCGAGAGTTATTGTGGATCGTGTTGACCAAGTGACTCGAAACACAAGAGGTGTGTGAGTCGTGATATTAAAAAATTGAAATTAATTTGAAAATTATTATTTAAAAATCCATTTATATTAGTCCAAAAGAGATAGAGCAGCGGAAAAGAGAGAAGAAAGAGGTAAAGAGGAAATAAAATAAATGATATAAAATGAAGAGAAAGAGTTAGAAAGATTGTACCAGAGATTTATACTAGTTCGACCTAACCACTTGGTCTACTCATGTCCCCCAAAACTCCCTCTTCAGAGATCCACTAATAATACGTCTTGAGCTTTTAAGGATATTTCAATGAACCTTCTTACAAGAAACGAGATACTTTACACATGCTTATCATAAAATTAAACGCGGATTTTAACAGGTCGAGTTCATAAATTAAATAGAGATTTAACCGGTTAATCTCAAGATTTTCACAATATAATCTCAAGAACTAAACAAAGATTTTCATAGGATAGTCTGAAGAACTAAACAAAGGTATTACTCAAGAGATCACACTCTTAAATAAGAACAAATGCAACACAACACCAGTACAACCAAAATCTGACAAGTATTTTTCACTCTCTCGTCACTAAGGAAACCTTGGTGAAAGAGTAGAAAATAGAGAAGAAGTGAGTAGAAAATGAGATAATAAAGTTTTAATTTCAAAAACTAGCATAAATGGAAGGAGGAGAAACCCTATATTTATTGAAAATTAATTGGCTTTAAGAGGAAATGATCCATGAGAATTTTTGACGTCTTATTTGATTAACCCTAGTTGTTAATCAATTAGACAACCCTAATATGAAAAAAAATTGAATTACACCGTCATTACTCAAGAAAAGGATTCTCTAATCGATTAGAGGCATTACAAATGTTTTAATTGATTAATTATAATATCATAATTGATTAATCAAAGTAAAAGATCCTCCTAATTAATTAAATAAGTCAGTAATCAATTAAAGATGTGTATAAAAATATGCATGCATTTTATCAAGTAAGAGATGCTTTAAAACATTTTTGAGTATATGTGAGATTCCTCAGTAACTCGAGATTTAATCTCATACCTTTGCATCAAACTAATCACTCATATACACCTTCAGCTCAAGACTAGGCGGGCTTTCACACGCCATCTTTTTCACAACTTTAGAGCTCCAAGTTCCATTGCTTGATTAAACATTGTTTTAGTACTTCAATTGGAACTTGAGTCTTCAAACTAATAAGTCTTGAGATAACTTCTTTGGTCATATGGCATGATTAGATTTTGCTGGACACTTGTCACCACAAACTTCACTAAATGCCTTTTGGCCTTAGATGTTGTCAACATCAAAACGAACAAGATAATATAATATTTGGACTAAGTTGTACCTGTAAACACATAGATCAACATTCCCCCTCCCCCCTTTTTGATGATACCAACGCATGTTTCAAATAGGTGGTAAAAAATAATAGATAGATAAGGTATTGGAGTGGTTAAACTTCCCCTCACAAAAAGAAAGTATACTCTACTCCCCTAAGAGTATATTTCTCCCCATTTGGCATAATAAAAAATACAAGAAAAATAATATGCAAGTACGTAAATCATGTAAAACACATAAAGAAAGATAAAAAAAATAAGGATAAGAAACATTTAGCATATTTAATCCATGCATTATTGGTTTAAGATTCCTAACTCAATAGAAGAGATTTAGTAAAAATGTATGTCAATTGATTAGATGAGGACACAAACTCAATCATACTATCCCATTTTTTCAACATGATCCCTGATGAAATTGTTCATAACCTTTATTTGTTTAGTTCGAGAGTGAAGTATCAGATATTTTATGAGGATCATGGTGTTAGTGTTGTTGGATTTAATCAGGACAACTTCAAGATCAACTCTGTAATCACTTAGCTGATTTTTCATCTAGATAAATTTCACATAATAACTACATGTATCAACATATTTTTCCTCAGCTATGGATAATGATAAACTTTGTTATTTATTTCTATGGCAAGAGGCAAGAGAGTTTCCAAGTAAGTGACATGTATAGTTGGTATATTTACAATCCAATTTACAACCAGCAAAATCAGAATTAGCGTACCCAACTAAGGCATAATTTGTTCCTTTGGGGTACCATAAACTAATTTGTGATGTACTAGTGATATATCTTATAACACTTCTTACCATAGTTAGATGAGATTCTTATGGGTTTGCTTGAAAGAAAGTACAAAGACACACAACAACCATAATATCCTTCCTCGTCTTTATCTAAGATACATGAAGAAGAGAGTCGATCATACATTAATATTTGCTTTATTCAACTGGATTTCCTTCCTCATCTTTATCCAAGCTACATGAAGTACTCATCGGAATGAGAATTGAGGTGAAAAATTAAAAAAGGAAAACTTTTTTCCTCAATTGAGACTTTTAACCGAGGAGATAGGTGTTAGAGGATCACTTTTCTCATTAGTTGGGAGGTCCAACCGAGGGGAAATCAATTATTTTCTTAAAGTATAATTTTTTTTATTTATAATTTTACCTATTTTATGTTATAAGCTGTATTTTTATGAAATAAAATCTAAATGGAACTTTTTGTACCACATTTTTAATACATTATGTAAAACATAACCTAAATGTCACATTTGTGAAACGAAATTATACATTATGTACCAAAGTGGCACATATTTTATACCAAAACTATGCATTATTTACATCAAAACCAAAATGGCACATATTATGTACCAAAAGAACTATACATATTCATTTTCTTACAACAAAACTAAAACATGTCAAAGGGTTAACAAACAAGAAAACAACCAACAAACCAAATCAGTGTGCACATGACCTTTAAAGCTCAATGAATCAAGTTGTCCAACGTGAACACACGTCATATGAGTCTTCTTCTGTGAATGATTTTCATTCGTTAAACACCCATAAGTTTAATGAAATGTAAGAAGACTTAGAAATAATAACAGACTATTATAAGATAAAAATGATTAATATTTAATTATATATTGCTTGCTTCCATGAATCAACAATGATGATAGAGACAATGTTCAACATGTGTTTCATCACATAATATCCATACCCGTATCCTCCCGATTGTATATTCGTCTATCTACAAATAAATTTTATGTAGTGAGTAATATTACACATAAGAAACAGAACTTATTATATATATATATATATATATATATATGAATGTTACAAGTAATACATTTACTTTAGTGGTAATAGATTTGGACTTTTTATTTCTAACACCTTGCAACAAATGGTATCCCTTCAACTCTATATTTGAAAAAATAGACATTATACGCTAATTATAAAGTCACATAAAATATAAACTTGCGTGTTAATTACATATTTTACCCTTGAATCAATATATCATCCTATGGAACATAACATTATTACCTTATTCTTCTTAAGACATGATTATTAATTTTCAATGATCACTGCATGCACACAGGAATATTTAGTAATGGATAAAAAAGATAAATAAGGGAAAACATAAATTCATAAATACTTATGCATGGATAAACTATTCTAGGCAACAAACTTTATTTTAATCACTTAACCAATTTTGTAAGTATTCATGAATAACTTTTAATTAATGCCCTAAAAATTGAATATTGTAGGAGTTTAAGAATCCATACACACTAGATTTATTTGTTTCTTTACAAAGACGATGCATGTAACTAAATATTAAAATAAAATTCAAGTATTCAAGTGAGTCTTTACATTAATAGTATTGATTTACAAAGTAACGATAAATCACATTAGGTTGACATTGGTCTCTGAAGATTCCATATTTTTTATACTACAATTGATTGGTTCGTGCACTTGCAGTTTTGACCACATCAAGCTTTTGGCGCCGTTGTCGGGATTAAGAGTCAATATTATGATTCTGTTGTAGCATCATGTAGACTAAGGCACTCTTGTTTCAATTACTAAAATCTTATCTAGATGGATCACCCAAATTTTCTCTACAATCATCACTCCTAGTATTTTGAGGAACCTCAAGATTCCCATAAATCCGACCTCAAAATATTAATAGAGAATTTTATTGCGATGCAAACTCTCTCTAGAATAGAATCCATGATGGAGTGCTTTGTGGCGATACAAACTCTCCAGAATGAAGAGTTTAGAAAATAAAGTCCTCATACTAATGAAATCCTTAGACAACTGAACATTATGGTCGAGTCCCTCGTGACTCACTACAAGGCATTAGAGACTCAAATCTCCCTGCTTGCGCAGACACCTCTAGGACCCTCCCCTGAGAGACATATGGATGTTGTAAAAATCAATAGTTAAAAACAAATCGAAAATCCTAAGGAGAGTGATAATAAGGTTGAGGAGATTTATGATGAGAAAATAGTAGAAATTGAGAAAAAATCACTGACACCACCCGAAAGGAAAGTTGGCGAAGAGGTAGAGAAGGAAACACCTTATGTTATCCCTCCTCCCTATAATCAACTGATTCCCTTCCCACAAATTTTTGTGGAATCTAAGGTAGACCCATGATCCAAAAGGAATGTGGAGGTATTGGAAAATATCTACACCAACACACTGTTGTCTAAGGTCCTGCATAAATAGAGAAAATTAAAGGACCATGAAACTAGGGAAATCATTAGTGTTGAGAGGGAAAGGTTAGCCTTTGAGGTGGTGGATGAAATAATTAAACCCAAACTTGAAAGCCTTATAATCAGGATAGAGCCAAAACCATCACCTCAAGTTTAGAAGAATGAACCACCCCACATAAGGAAGAAAAGAAAAGGTGACGAATATAAGAGATAGCTTGATAAGTGGCCATGGAAATCGAAGATTATTCTGACCGAAAAATCATTCTCGAATGAACCACCAGGAGTGCTTACACTTCTGAGTCGTCGAGCTAACGACTTTAAACAAAGTGATACGTGGGAGGCAACCCACGAATTTTTTTTCTCTCATGCTCTTTGAATTTATTTTTATTTTTATTTTTTAATTCAATCTAATCTTTTTTCTTTAAGTATTTTTTATTCCTTCAGCAAATTGTATTAAAGACCAAGCTTCACAATACCTTAAGTAGGACTTAGATACAAGATGGACCCTAAAGTGCACCTGAAACACACTTTTTAGGTCCATGGTGTTCGCCATGGGGGTATGGCGTTCACCATGGGCCTCACAAACCTGAGGATGACCAACCTTCACTAATGGAGTTCGCCACAGGTTCATGGAGTCCACCATGAACCTTGAACACGCTAAAATCTGCATTTTATTTACCCTTTTTGCCATTTAAACTTCCACCCACTCAAATTCACTATTAACCTCCACCAACTCACATTTAATTTCCCCCATTTCCAAAACCTTCTAAAAACCTTCAAATATCTATTCCCTTTCCCAAAACTCCGCCACATCTATATAAACCCCAAAACTCACACCAAATATCCACACCTCTCACTCCCACCATCCTTACTCACAAAAACCTACTTTCTCAACACTACTTCGAATCTCCAACAATGGCTCAAGGAAGGAATGTAGACTACATGGGCATTGAATTTTAGGATTACAAACAACATAAACTTTATGAAACCTTGTTCAATTGATTGATCACTCCGACTAGGTATGCTGATGACACTTGTCTTCATAGTTTAGGATTATATAATAAAGTTAAATGGATGTTAGATAAGGTAGGTTTAACTCATTTTTATGAACGAAAAGGCCCCACTTATGTGAGGCTCACCTTGGAATTTTTAAGTTCTCTCTGACATACTACTCATTTAATGACTGCTAACTCTGCCGGGTCGGTTAGTTTTAGAATGTTTCACAAAGAATACACATATGACGAGAATGCTATAGTTGACTAGTTGCATTTCCCCTATGGTGAATGTGTTGTTTGTAAAACACCGTTAGATACTGATTGGGTACTTGAGTTTGGGATTTTTTGCGAGCAGTTAATGAGGAATCTTGCTGACAGTTTCGAGGGGAATAATGCAACTAATATCCACAACCTGGCCATTTGATACTTTCACCAAATATTGGCACAAACCATTTTTGGTCGGGAAAACACTAACAAAATAAACGCTAAAGAGTTGTTTTATATTCACAATGTCTTTACACCCACTAGAGTTAATTTTGCTCAATTTATGCTAGCATATATGCAAGTGATTAGCACTACTAAAAATGGGCATATCTCTGTTGGAGGAGTGATTACCTCCATAGCTCGCGCAATAGGCTTAGAAGTCGAGCTTGCCACACTTGACCCTCTACCCATACCCTACCTTGATATCATTGTCTGCTGCCATATGTGGTTGATTAAAAATAGGAGGGATGGGAGATATTCCCTGATGATTAGTAACAGAGAGGTCCCTAGTGTTGCTTTATCTTTCCCGAACCGTACAGATATGCAAAATAGGGGAAGTTGGATCTATAAATTTGAATATTGCTACTGAGGCTAGAGCGGTGCCCGTGGACATTCCTGAAAATGTCATTGCGGGAGGGCACACTGATGATGAGTATGATTAGAGAGCAATGATCTCTTGTGCATGAGCCACCACCATATTGTTCCCCCTTATTCCTGATTCACCTACACACACCACACCATATTTTCTGACCATTTTGCAGGTACTTCTATCAGAGTCACACACATTACACTTGATGACATACTTAGCGAGATGTGCACTCGGAATTCCATAGGTATCGAGTGTGACATCCTGATTTATGTCATGCATCAACAACAGACAGATATGATGCAACATATGAATTAAATGCAAATACTAAAAACTAATATGATGAAGCAGATGAGTCAGATGCAAGCTCTTAAAACAAATATGATCCAGGCTACCCATGCCTCACTTTTAGAGCGTGTGCATCACATGAGAGCATTAAAGAACACTATGGCAGGTAACATTCAGCAAATTTAGACGCCTCAGACCGCCATGGTAGAATAGTCCAAATAGTGGCAAACCTTTCAGAACTCCGTTGAACACCACCACCAAGAGATGCTTGAGCACCTCCGATTTTTGCAAGCAGCTAAAGATCATCGCAACAACCAATTGGATTACTTATCTGCATAGTTGACTGGCTTGCAGATCCGGATAAATGGCATACATGGGTGTGGTGGATATGGTAGGGGTAGGCATGATGGAAGAGGCGGTTGGAACCAAGGTCGAGGTCGTGGGTGGAACAGATATCTTCGCAGAACTCATCCAAGTTCTTTCATCCTTTTCCCACTTTTATCAAAATATTGAGGATAATGTTGGGTTCAAGTGTGAGGGAGGAACTTTAATGTTTTATTTTTATTTCTTTTTAGTTAGATTTATTGTTTTCTAGTTATTTCATGTTTATTAGGATTTTATTAGTTTTTAGTTTAATTGTTTTTAGTCGAGTCAATGCATGTGCTCTTGAGTCTTTATGCATGGTTTCTTGTTATTTGTTTATTCTCCCATTTTCTTGAGCCATAACAAAAAAAAATCATTATAAGACTTGAAAATTTATTGCATGATTTGAACAGATGAAATTGAGGTTACAGATAACAGACTTGAAAAATCATTATAAGGCTACAGATGAAATTGAGGTTAGATTGAGGAGACTTGGGAAAACTGTACAAGATTGGTATCATTTTAACACCTAAAGTCTCCCGAATATGGAGATCGATTTGAGTACTTATTATGTTCATAGCCTTGAAGTCTCATTCTTTAATAGTCCTTAAGTAGTTTATCTAGCAGTCAACACCATCCTAAGCACACAATACGTAGGGAAGTTTATGCAAATAAGTGAATGATAATGAGCTTAAAAGAAAAAATGAATAAAAAGGAACGTTTCCTTCTAAGTTAGGTGACTCTCACCCGGTCATTTAGCCCAACGATAACTAACCCTTCTATTTGCTAATTATACCCTCTAATTAATATCACTTTCATCATTCTCAATACTAGACAAGGGCATTTTAGTAAAAATATCATTCTCTCCTATTTATTCATTTTTTTAAGCTGTGTGAAATGGTCAACTGAGTCTCTCATTGTGGAATCGAGGGAGTAAAAAAATAAAAATAAAACAACTAAATCTGCAAGTCCTTATATCACCTGACAACTTTAGTTATGAAGTTGAAATTGACGTGAATATTGCTCACTTACATATATTTTTCGTGAAGATAACCTTTGGTGAAAATAACATCGTTTATAAAGGAATATTACGGTATAAATGTATGTGAAAAAAATAAAATGTTTGGGAAGAATTGTGGATAGACTCACACATCATCAAAATGAACTGATCACTCACACTTAGGGAAAAGTGTTGAAAAAGAATCACAAGTGTGAGTAGTGTGGGGAAACCCCACATTGGTTAGGAATGTCGAGACTTGAACATTTATAAGTGAGAGAACCTGCACAGCTATTATCTTAAGATTTTGGGTGAGTATATGATCTCTCTCTCACAAATGTGTGTTGCTCTTAAAGAAAAACCTCAAAGTATAAAATGCTTCCTTGTGTTCACCCTCCCGAATAGAGGTGGGGAATAGGTCAGACCGATTAACAGAGAGCTAAGGTCTAACCTACACATATGAATATTTTTTTATTATCATTATGTTATGTTTTGGACTTTGAATTAAAATAAATAAATAAAACTTGATTATTTTAGATAATTTATGAAAATAAGATGAAAACATCTTATGACCAATATTATAAGGTGTTTTCATAAGTTCTCTACAAATAGTTCACAAAACTAATACTAATAAGTAAGTTAAAATAAATCAATAGAAAATAAAGTTTTAGTCTCGTTGAACTTTTAGTTTATTAGTCTATTTAAAATTTTTTGAATTATTTATTTATATATATCTAAAATAAATAGATTTTTATATAAGTTAACAAATTAACCAAGATTTCGAAAATGTCAGACTCAAGCCTAAAAATAAATCTAAAAAATACTAGAGATCAGATTTAGACTTCAATATTTTTAACAGTTTTAAATTTAAAAAACCCGACTCGGTCCAGCTTATCCTAATAAATTATTCAGTTGAGTTGTCCTCTAAATCACAAGAAAGTGGAAAAGCAACCGTAGCTTCTAACTTGATGCATTGTGACCTGGCCTGGCAATATAAATTGAGTGCCTAAGAATTTTAAGAGCCATTCTCTCCTACAAATAGAATAAATTTGCTTTCAAAGGAACGAATTCATGTTGCATGCTTTATCTAAGAAAATGATATGTAGTCCATATCATTATTATATACTAACTTATACGTAACTGAATCAAATAATTCCATCAAGTTTTAGAAAATAGTATAGTTTACAGTCTCTCTAGTAATACACCGTCCACATCACAATTTTCTTCATATTCTTTTCTCACCAGCATTGTTGTTGTTGGAACTGCCGATTAATTAAAGTGAATAATGTCCACACCATACTTTAATATTATTTAGTCAGTGTGAGAAAAAAGTGGCAAGAAATATTCAAAATATTGATGCATATGGTTAAAAGTCACCTGTGACATAAATTATGGGATTACGGTGTCGTGCTTCCAAACTTTTTTTCAAAAAATGGGGCTGGCTATGGGGGCTATGGGGGGCTATGTGGACCAACCGATATCGGGTTGAAAAAAGTTTTTGAAAATGTTTTATTAAATGATATAAAAGAAATAGAAGATATCTTATTAATAATTTATTTGATAAATTATTGACTTTAACTAGTTTTACTAAATAAATAAATAATTTGTTGACTAAAAAATAAATTAAATTAAATTAAAGATAAATTACTAAAATCTATTAACATAACACTAATATTCCTTTTAATTTTAAATATGTATTAACTTTTTCTAAAGTATGTTAAAATGACACTATCATTCCCTTTAATTTGTAGTAACAACAAAAAAACATAAATATAGATGACATTTATCTTCAGTTTTTTGTCTCATTATATATATATATATATATATATATATATATATATATATATATATATATATATATAAATTAAAAAAAATATATCATCTATATGATGAGGTTTATATTTTTAAATTAGAGAAGATGTGAGTATTATTTTAATCTCAAAGAGATTGGTGCTATTTTACCTTAAATTAAATTATATAAAAAAATTGTAATAATAGTATTTTTATCTTTCCAAAATTTTGTATTTTTATTCAAAACTCAAAACATGCTTAAATATTCTAAACATTTTTTTAACCGAGGTTAAACAACTTTTTTTTAAATAGAAAACTCCAACATCGTGTTTTATTTTTTCAAATATTAGAAATTTAAAAATATTTTTGATTGAAATATTTTAAGGGCATTTTTAGAGTTTTATATGATATATTTCGAGTATGATATTAGGCGTAAGGGTTCAACATTATGTCGTTTGCAAGAAGAAAACTAGACTCTCATGGTCTTTAGTTGGGGAAATTTCGTATGATGTTGACGCATTCATGTGTATCCGACATCGTCTTCCTAAATTCCTGTGTCTCATGCTGTCCTAGAAGTCCTTGTTGCCTAAGAAGCCCATGTTGCCACAGTCCATGATAGGTTTTTAGGAGACCCTTCATACCTTTCATTACTTCTGGTATATTCAGATCATACCTTCACTATTATAAATAATACATTTTATGGCAATGATTTCACTTCACTTAACAAAAAATCGAAGATAATTCCTGAGTGCGCCATATTCTTTTCAAACAAATAAATACAATTTATTTCGTTGGTTGTAGTAGATAACCGAGGAGTAAACTAATTCATAGTATATACTTCGAATTCCAACAACTAAAGTTTCTATTTTCATTTCATTAAAAATGACGCATTTCTTTATATTTTATTTTTAATCTAAAAATAAGCCACTTTTCACCTCGGTTATGTTTTTCAACTATATATATATAGCTTAACTTGTAGTTTTCAGTTTCATTTCCTTAAAACAACCACATACAGAATCCTAACGAAGAGTCTTAAACACATATCATCCTCGAACTCATAAAAAAGCAATGAAATACGAAGATAATATGTGTTTAAGGCTCTCGTTTGATACTTGCCATAATGAAATACCAAAAATCACTACTCAAGTTAAATTAATGTTGTTGTTGTTGAGACCCTAAATTCTAGAGGCTTAATCTTGTTGTTGTTTAAACTGAGATTGAATGTTATATGTTGTTGTTTTTGTTGAGATAAATACGTTATAGATCTATTTGTTGATGTTTATGTAGTTTTGTTGAGATATTGTTTTTTTAGTTGTTATTTAAAGTTGTTGTTCTTGTTTAGATTGAGATTGAATGTTAATATTGTTGTTGTTGTTGTTATTTATTATTGTTTTTGAGTTGTTGATGTTATTGTTGTTGTTACTTAGTTGTTCTACTCTAAAATGTTTTGAAATGTATATGTTGTTGTTTAGTTATTGTTATTGGGATTGAGATGTTTAGTTGTTCTACTTAGCTAAGTTTTGAAAGTTATATGTTGTTGTTTAGTTATTATTATTGAGTTTGAGATTGAGATTACGTTTTTGTGATTATTTGTGCAACTCTCTTTAGAGTGATCGAATATACAGTTGAGTTTATTATATCTAATATTAATTATTTGTTTCATTAATCCATCTTTGACATATAACCTATTAAGTTGATTTTGAAAATAATAATATGAAAAATTATGTTGTATTTGAAAAACATCTTACACAAATTAATATTTTTGGAGCATTTTGTAACTTAACATTCATCTCATATTCTTTAATGGTTAAAATCTCTTTCAATGCTTTTAGTTCTTATTCAACTTTCTTCTATACTTTTTCATTTTTCAAAGCATCAAATTTTATGCTTTGAATAATGAATTAGTAGAGAAGAAAGTTTTGAATGAAGAACTTGAAACATTGAACAAGACTCGAACCACTAAAGAACAAGAGATGAATGATCAGTTATAAGATGCTTGAAAATCATTGATTAGTGTAATTTGTTCATCAAATATAACACATTTATTCATATAATTACTTTGTAAATCAATTTGAAAAGTCATATATTCGATTAGGGTTTGGTGAAATAAGAAATCCACATTAGATATAATAAACTCAATTGTGTTTTACCTATCAGTTAAATGATAAAACCGAGGGGAAAGGTGTTTTCTTCATTTAAAAATTCTAAAAAGTTATCGATAGGGATCGAACCCATGACCATTATATCTTTCTCATTGGTGGAGTTACAACCGAGAGGTAAAGGTGCGCGCTTTTAATGACGCCTTTTGTTACCTCGCATATGAAACTGAGGTACTACCTCATAGCAAACTAAGGTTAAAGATGTTTTATGTAGTAGTGTTTTCACTACTTCCTCTATATTCAGACCATGATGCTAGGCACGTGTGGGAGGAAAAGGTAGCATAATTATTTAATTAGTCTTCTAAACATATTTGTTATAATATTTGAAATGTGTGACGATGTATATATTTTTTGCAGTCATGTGATACCTTAAAACTTATAAACCACGGTAGGAAGGTAGCAAAGTTGTTGCATCCTAATGAACCATTGTTTCAGGATGTCTTGTAGCTATATGGGCTGCAGAATTTATGCAAGACTGAATATGGTTATATTAAGCATGATTTATTGGTTGCTTTTATGGAGAGATGACACATAGAGTTGTCATCATTTCATCTTCTAGCCAGTGAGATGTCCATCACATGCATCCTACATATTTCAATCATAAGAAGATCATTAAACTACTCCAGAACTAGTAGATCTGAGGTATTGGACATGATGGTGAAAGATTTGGGAGTTGGCTAAGGTAAAGCCCAACAAGAGATAGATGAGATCAGAGAATGTCATGATAGATTTTTATTCCTGGTGGA
Organism: Lathyrus oleraceus; assembly: GCF_024323335.1. Lineage (NCBI taxonomy): Eukaryota > Viridiplantae > Streptophyta > Magnoliopsida > Fabales > Fabaceae > Lathyrus > Lathyrus oleraceus. The sequence goes on from NC_066580.1 coordinate 444,018,127, forward strand.
TCTATATGAAAACCATCTAGATGCAGTTATGGATGCTAATGGTGATTATGCATAGGTTGCATATCATACAGAATGTCCATTGAGGTCATACATCATGGTTTTGGTTAACACGTCCATATTTATGGACAAAAGTCCAATGTATGTCGATGTTATCTACCTTAGGTGCTTCATTGAATTTAAGATAATTCATGAGTACAACTGGGGGGCATCTTATTTCGTGTAGCTCTATTCCAAGTTAGATGAAGGTAATTTATGAAAGACGAGATAGTTGATATGAAACAAATGTCTATTTACGATAACTTTTTTTCACTCTTACTGATATTAATTTCATAATACTTGTGCTACATCATTGCTAATATTTCATCTGAACCATTTCCAGGCATGAATCCACCATCATTTTCCACGTCTTTTTGACTGATCATATGTGAAAGACTACTTTGAGGCTTTGCCACGTGCGTGCTCGATCGCCTTGCTCAGAGGAAATCCAATAATCGAGTCGTTCCTTGTATTCTTAAGATGAATTTGAAGTGATAATTTAAAGTAAACTCGATCAAAGGAACAAATGATAAGGCCCAAAGAAGTAAAAAAGAACAGTGAATATTCTCACTCCACCTTCCAATAATCTCAAGGACCCTATACAATTTTAATGTTGACCCTTTTCTAAAGGATTCTTCATAGAGCGTTTTTTAGGATGTTATAAAAAAAATTGAAATTTTTGCATCACATGTCCAGGTTCATTCAATCCAAGTCTTCTTCAAGCTTCTTTGTTGGTGCAAATAAAAATCCATGTTGAAATTGAACATAATTGGATGGAAAAAAACTTATATTCAACCATGAGATAAAACTTGGCTCACACTTTAAAACCAACATCATCATTATTGATTCATCATTATAACATATATAATTTAAATTATGCTCATGCTTCTTAACCTCTGAAATACTGCATAGAACAACTTGGAATAAATCATGTTGTTAGTGAGAACTTTCACTATCTTACTGCATTTGATTCAATGACCAATACTCCTCACTCCACCGAAGCAAATCTCCAAAACCATGATAACCAAAATTTTCATAAGCCCCACATTAAATATATCTTCGATGTCGTTATATAAAATTACAGGAAACTATGACAAGTATGTGTGTCTTGCAGACCTAGTAGATTGTTGACTAGCGGGTGCTTGTAAAGGTTTCCTAGCAGATCTATAAGATGATTGAGCTAGTGATCATTTTTAAACATCAACATTCTCTAAAAAAGAAGGATCATGATGCACATCACCCTCTTGCACCATTTTAGTCCTCTTGACCCTTTATTGGGACTTAAATTTCACATTTGGCGGACACATTAAAGTTGTACATGGCTATATAAGTTCATGAACCTTTTTCTTCATTACCATATGAGCAACAATATCTAAGGTGTTAAAGTATTTCCCTAAATCTTCACATTTCTTGTTTAAGTTCAACTATGTTCCAGATTCTTTTTTACGAAGTTCATGCTCTTAAATATTTATTTTTCTCCAAAATATATAATCCATTTTCTGGAAAATAAGTACCTTGTACTTGAAAAATATGCAAGTTCACATGCACATGGGAAGTCATGAGTTATTCTAATGTAGCATCCACATGCAACCTTATCAATACTTACTCACTTTACTCTTGCAAGATCTTTTGCAATGTGATGTTTGCATGATCTTAATATAAAACCTTGCAATCTTAAACGAAAAAAGAGTATATTTTGATGTTCAATGTTAATTATGATTTTATCAAATGACCCCTTGATTGAACTAAGTTGCAGCTTCAACATGGTGTTAACTGCATCCTAGCTTTTACAAATATCTCGTGTGTTATTCTCCACTATGTTTTTAAGTCTCAAATGAGAAGACATGTCCCTAAAACAACATAAGTATAAAACTAAATCAAAAACACTAACTTCTATTATATAATAAATGTAAGTATTTATTAAATATGTATATGTTTGTTGTCGTGTTCCCTAAGTGCATGACTTGATCGATCCATGTCGCAACAAACCTTTCCTCGTGGAGAGATAACCATGTTTGATTAACATAATCAACAAAAATTGGGATATTACCACATACTAACTCAAAACTATGCAAGTGTCTCTCATATTAAACCATATGGTTATAATACATGATCTTATTCCATAAATTCATTACTGACTCTTATTTCTTCTCCTCAATAAACAACTTGCATTTCCCAAACATTTTTAACAAATTTAAATATACATAACTAGCTAAATAATACTGGAAAATAACTTCAATTGTAGTAATCAAAGCAAGTTCTCGACTAGTTACCATAACTTGGAAATCAACTTCTCCAAGCTCAACAACTTTATAAGCTTCTTCGGTGGCTATGTGAAATTTCATTCTCGTTTGTGTTTTAAGTAAGCAAGCCCAACAAAGAATGTCAACTTCGCCGATGTAACACAGACAATCTCAAGCAGTGATAGTTGATACATATTGGTTTTATACGTGATATGATGTGTCAACACCAAATGAAACATGTTCATAAACTTCATTGAATCAAGATGTGCTCAAAATATATCTCCCACTACATCGAAGTCCTCCTTGTTTCTTGTTGAATGCATATACTTCTCATTATGAATTAAACTCGACAATTGTTGCATTTCTATGTATGAACCTCTCATAGTAGTATGATGTGTATTTTGAACATCATATACTTGCGTCACATTTGTCAAATTTTCAATATTTCGATCTTTCAATGCTTCCATTATGAGTCTCAGGGTCATGTGGTACTTCTTAATATCATTCATAAAGTGTCTTTCAATATGCTATAAACGGTTGCCACCACTAGAAACTAATCTCAACTTAAAAGAATATTTCACTCTTTTGCTACATGTGACGGCTAAACATGTGTTGTTTTTATAATTTTTTTTCTCTCTTAAAATGGAGCACTTACTTATCTCTTATGGCTTTTCTATTGTTGATTGTTTTATAGCGAATAATATTATTATAATAGCATGATATCGTCCAATAATTTGTGTCCATAATAATACTTCCGTCCAAATTAGAATTTGAATTATCAAAGAATCGATCATAATTAAGCATACACAGAATTCTGTAAAATTTTAAAAATTCTCAAAAGCTTCGGACATTCCATCTTAATCTATTTTTTGCAACCAAAAAAAAGAAAAACACCAAATTTAACACTACAACATTTATGGAGGGATGAGATCATGAGAGAATACGTAGAATGCCACAATTTTTATAAATGTGGTTAAAATGCGAGACACCTCACATTTTACAATAATTATTTTAAAAAAACAAAAATGTGCATTTTTTTGCACTTAACTCAAATATGTTGTGCTCTTTTGTCTTTAATGGTAATAATGTCACAAAATTCTTATAGCATTTTGTTTTTGTGTACCGAATTTTTCAGATTTCATTAAAAAAAATTATGAGAGAGTAAAATTGATTTATTTAGAATATGTAAAGGTGTGAGATATAAACATAGCCTGTCAAGTAAAAATCTTGTTTTATGAGAAGGGGTAAAACCCATTTTTATAAGTTAGAAACCAATTGATATGGAGGTGTGAATAGAAGAATTGTAAACTTCTTTATTATAGAAACCTTGGATAAAATGATCCACTTATGTTGCAGATAAGTTGTAAATCCGTCCTAATTATCGGTGGAAGGGAATAGGGGGTTTAAGAGAAAAAGTTATCAATTTGTCTCCTATATGCTTAAATCAGTGGAAATATATTATTGAAAATGTGTTTTTGTTAGTAAATATTTAGGTAAAATACAGTACGTAAAGGATGCTTTTGATCAAATATAGGTTGGAAGATGGGCCACTTATGGTTAATCAAGTAGATTTGCTTGTCTTCACTCCAACAAAAAAACTCAATGGATAATAATTAGGGGGAAATTTATTCTATATCCTAAAAATTATTCCTCACTTCAAATTTTTTAAAAATATTTTAATTATATTTTATTTATTTATTATTATTTTTTTTTTAATTGAATTTTTTTATCCCTACATTAATGTACCGGAGAATCTTAGATAAAGAAATTTGATATAGAATTTCTCTACATCAGTTAACTTGCAATCAATTATTTTGATAGAGTTATATGTTCCCTTATAACTTACATAAAAGTTATCCAATATTATATTTATCAAATTTCAAAATAAAGGAGGCGACAATTGGATTGGCGCATGTGTACAACACATAAGAGGATGTACCAATCCAATTGTCGACAGTGTACAAATATGAGAGAGTGCATTCTCTCTCCTACGTGTTTGTACATTGTCGCCAATTGGATTGGCGCCTCCTCTTATGTGTTGTACACAGACGCCAATTGGATTGACGCCTACTTTGTTTTGAGATTTTTTTTTTTGTTTGAAAGTGGATTACTTTGGGAAATAGGTGGGAATGTGGGTTATTCTGGGTTATTAATTTGAAAAAATGGTTTAATTGGATTAGATTTTGTTGTGGGTCTTGATAGAAGGTCTAATTCTCGCCGTTAATTTAGTTGATAATCTTGTCCATTAAAGGAAGTAAGTAGAGTTAATATAGTTGAATATTTCCTTAGTTGTTTCCTTTTTACGTTGAGGAAGCAAGCAATGTAAGTGCTCGTCATGAAGATAGTATAGGAGAATATGGATTTAATGGTAGCACGAGCAAAAAAGCTCGTGAAGTTTGTTTCAAGCCCTTTTTAAAGGTCTTTTAACGGCCATTTGATGGTTGTTTAAGGTAGTTCGTAGGAATTAAGTTTAAGGAAGATAAGATGTGTCAATTATAATTACCATAACTTACCAGCAATATTTGATTGAAAGAGTGTTAGGCCGATAAGAATTACTTTTTTGAATTAGATCGCCTCTCTTCTAATTCCATGAATGGATTCAATCCATTAGATTCTTTTTTACTCTTTTTCTTTATATTGCACGAGTTTTCTGAGCCTTAGTTTGCAAATTTTATTGAACCTATCTACATTTCCTTCTTTCATTCTCTGTTGGCTCGTAGTGAGGGATATCTATTGTTGGTTGTAAAGGAAGAGATATCTCGTTCAACAGTAGATCTTAATTACCCTTCTGGTGACCGAGAAGCGTGAACGGGTAGTGGATTCTGCAGATTTGTAGTTAGTTTGTTCTCGTCCTCACATAAAAAGAAATAGAGATAGCAATTTCCTTTGGTTTAATCTACCATGAGTCAACGACTAGGAATACATTAAATAGCTAGTAAGATAGATTGTGTCTAACAAGTTAAGAATCTCCAGGTTGTAAGCCTTTATATTCAACTCTATCTTTTTCTAAATCTATATTTCTTTACTTCATTATATCATTCTCAATTTCATTTCCTTTGAAAGATATTGCTTCTAGTTGTTATGTCCGATAATATAAATAGTCTCGAATGTTAATGATTCTACAGTGAGTTGTTTAGCAATAGGATACCCTTACTTAAGTAAGTTTGCACTTAAGCATAGTACATGTTTTCCATTTAATCCATTATCAATGTACCAATGACGACAGTCATTCGTTGTAAATTTAACTAGTGTGAATTCACCATAAAAATTATCGAAAAGAGCCTATAAAATTTGTTTCATAATGAAAACATAATTGATCGGAGAACCGATGATTGCAGTGAATCACAACAGACCTGAGCTTCAACTGCAGAGGATGCGGGGTTGAATTGCAAGGTTATAACTCCAACTCTCAAATGGAAACAACTAAATGAGACTCTACTAGAACCTATGTGGACACAGTTATGCAGAACCTGGAGTCCTTCTCTTCGGAGTTTGTAGCTTCTTCTAGTCAGAAGCTTGACCACTAGGAGGAGAAATTGACTTTTGTTGTTGTTAAACAGGAAAAGATGGATGTCCGGATGAAGATTGTAGTTGCAAGACAAGATGAAGTGGGTTCTGATCTGAAGGCTATCCTGGAGCTTCTGAAGCAAAAACCCTAGGCTTTAGGATTTAGCAAACCCTTTTATTTTATCTTTTCAACTATTTTTGAATATGTTTTCTGACATCTGACTCACTTCTTTGATTAAATATAATTTTTCTTGTCTTTTTTTTATTTCCGTTATTTGTGTTTGTTGATGAAAAAAGGGGGAGTAGATATATAAGTATTTAAGCACCTGATATCTGACAATTATTATCTTGTTTAAATTCTGAAGAATTATTTTTGTGTTTTAAATGCTCAAATTTATTTAACCTGGGTGGGACTTAGGGGGAGCTTACAAACTTCACCCGATGAATTGTTAGACTTAGGGGGGCTCATAAACCTTAGACCCTGAAGTCAACTAGTTAATTAATTATCAACCATTATTCTTAAATACTTATGTTTGTCATCATCAAAAGGGGGAGATTGTTGGAACAAAAATGGTTTGTCCCATATCCTTTGGGTTTTGATGATAATAAAGTATTTAAAGAACAATTGAATATACTAATGTTTTTTTAATTGCGCAAGACCATAGACTAAAATTTCATATAGAGTCCAAGTATTGGTTCTGACTATGAATATTTAATGAGAAACTTAAATACCGAAATCGGATGGATCAGAAGCTGAAGACCAGACTCTAAAGAAGTCAACTTCTGAAGAGGCCAACGTATGAAGGTCAGAGTCTGAAGGAGTCAACCTCTGAAGACCCGAATATGAAGTAGTACGCTTCTGATGATCAGGACCTAAGTCGGTCAAAGCGCAAGGACCAAGGTGACTCTGATAGGTCACTATCAACCTCTGAGTCTACTTTGTCATATGAAGACCTAAGCTCTATTTTCTTCATAGAGTTTGTAGGGATACAACTTCTAATTTCTTTTGTAGCAAATGGTTTTTAAACTAGCCTTCATCTACCCTGAATATTTGGTGAAATATCCCAACTTCTCTTTTGAAGCTTCTCAAAGGACTTTATTGTTACGTATCTTCAACGAATATTTTCTTCTCTATTTAAGGAGCTAAAGACTTGAAGAAAAATATACCAATTGACACTCAAATAGAAGTTACTCTATCAACATAAAAGCACAAGTTGAACTTAGGATTTCTTATCCTTGTAGATCTTAGAAATCCCTAAGTCTTAAAAGAGTCTATTTTCTTTGTATTCTTTATAAACCTCTGATTTTATATCAAGTGTATTTTCCCAATAATCGTTTATCTGCTAGGTAGATTGTTAGAAGTCTCTTACTAAGTGTTTGCGCATTTGAAGTCTCTTGCTTGTGTGCTTGAGCATTAGGAGTCTCTTAATTTTGTGTTTGAACAAAGGAAGTCTCTTGCTTATGTGTCTGAGTACATAATTCTCTTGCTTTAGTGTTTGAGCAAAGAAAGTCTCTTGTTTGTGTTCTTGATAAAATTGTAATCTTATGTGATTAAAGTGAAAATATCTTATAAGTTGTGAGATGAACCGGAATAACTCTGTGTGTTATTCTTCTTTCGTGCATTTCACATCCACTGTCTACCTCTGACTAAATCAAATTCTATAACTTATGTTTAGAATCTGACTAAGAGTTTGAAAATAAAGAAAAATTCAATACAATTCACCCCCCCCCCCCCCCCTTTCTTGTGTTTTTCTCACCTTCACTTCTTTCCATATTCACTTTGGTATTGTTATGTGGAAACCTGCAGACAAAGTGAGATTTCTTCTCAAATCTTCAAACAATCCAACGCTTAAGATATCAGTAGGATTGAGGAAAAATGGTTGCATAATAGAGACTTTGGAGTAGGATTTTAGGGCTGGAATAATCAATACAATTTCGAGTAAATATTTCCCAAGGACTCTATTTGGATATTGTTTACAAGTCAAAGGAATCCAGATAAAAGAAAATGATACTTTTAGCATTATTTGGACATTGTGATTGTATTAAACATCGCGTAGTTTTTCACAAACTATGTTAGACCAAAAAATTTCAACGGGAAAACATTAGAGAGTGGAGTAGGTTTTGCGAAGACGATAGATGAACCACTATAAATCTGGCGTACACTTCTCTCTCTCTCTCTCTCTCTCTCTCTCTCTCTATATATATATATATATATATATATATATATATATATATATATATATATTAATTTCATAGAAATCGCATGTTAGGTTGTTTCATCACTTTCGTAGAATTGCATGCAAGTTTTTTCCTTGGTAGCAATTTCTTGGTTAAGTGTTGGTTTTGTTAGAATCTACACTTTTGATTTGTCTTATTTTTTATTAAGCCTGAAAACTATTGTTGAAATTATGTTCCTCAAAGGATATATTTCAAACACGATGCTCTAACAACGGATGCAATAAGGTACACCATAAACAATGCACTAACTTGTAATAGATGATGGAGCAGAAAAGCAATAAAGAACACAATCAAATTGTTTACCCAATTCGGTGAAACTACACCTATGCATGGGGGATTGAGTCCACAACCTAAGAAAGGAAATTCACTATTAGTAGCTTAGTTAATTTAGACTTACAACCAACAACAAACCCTATGTTGTTCAATGCCTCTTCCTAACACTATCCAATAACTTTATATTTAGAGCATCCCCCTAAATATGAGAACCTACTCACTTTCTTCTCTGCCACAATCCTAGTGATAGGGACTAACAACCATTAAACCCTAGTGATCAACTCAATTTTTACAGGATAAAGAATGTTGAAAGTTACAACTCAACTAGACAAACCTTATATGCCGAGTTACTGAAACATAGAGGTGTACATAAACAATATTGATTACAAATCAACTAGACAAACCTTTTATGTCAAGTTACTGAAACATATAGGTGTACATAAAGATTCAATAGTAATCCTATTATGGAATTAGCGTGAATACACGACACAAAACCTATAGAATCTAAGATCTTCAATGGGAGTGCTTTCTTTCCAATGTAGGTTTGAGCTCCTTATAGAAATGTAACTCTAGACTTTTCTCCTTGGATAATATCTTTGAATTCGTCCAGAACTAATGCAGAATTTGTTGGATATTTGATTTTCTCCTTGAAAATATCCAACAAGATATGATTTGTTTCTAATTCTAATTCAAAATTAAATCTTCATTTAAATCTAAATTAAAATCCATCCAGCTATTAAACAAATAATCTAATCATATTGTTAGTCAATAACCATAAAATCTTTAACACTTATTCTGCATAACACACTTCAAAACATAACATTTGGTGCCTGTTGTACAAGGCTCAGATGTCGTTCAAACATGATAGAGCATCGCGCCCAACACATGTCCTTTTTGCAGCTTCATACAACTTTAGCAAACTAGACCAATCTTGAACACTTCTCCATGTTATTGTTTTGCTAAAATACAGTCAATCCAAAGGGTCAATCCAATAGGAACAACAATCTCCCCCTTTGTAAAATTTTGGAAAAACAAGTCTTTAAGATACATAGCCTTTCTTCCAAAAGAACAAGTGACAGCCAATAGAAGTACTGGATCTTCATATCATTTCAGCAACAACTTCCATGTATCATAATTAGCAGCAATAGCAAGAAAAGTCATAAGCATCAACATTCAGATGCTTTCGCATAGTTCATTCAATTTTCTCCAAACCAAATAGACAATCATGCAATCATTCACAGACTTAGCCATGCATGAATCTAGTATCTCATAATTAGCAACATACAATCCTACTAACTAACAGATATCATCATGCAATCATTTACATACTTAGTCATGCACACAAAAACCAGTTAGTAGTTGATATCATTTAATACTACTAACAAAGATAGATTTTTTTAATAGATATAGGGACCATGACCACATTTCCTTCCCGATTCTCCAACATGGAGCACAACATTAGCACTTTCCCATATGGGGTTATTACTAAACAATCACTTGTTGCCTAAGCAACACCACTACTCCCCTTTTTTATATAATTTGGCAAAGGATTAGATCTTTAAATAGAAGTTAGTCATGCATATGTTAGTATGTTAGCACATATGCAACCATACAATCATGAGAAAACTACTAGAATAGATGCACAATCAATAGATTTTTCAAAAGATTAAAAAATATCAAGAGGCTAAAAAGCTATTTAAAAACTAAAATAGATGCTTGTCCCATTGATTACAGACACTTTTACTTCCAAAGAATTAGTCTTTAGAGCTTCCTTCTTCTTCTTCTCTGCCTGAAGACTCTACTTCTTCACTTCCAGATACTCTGTCATTTTCATTTTTCTCTTTATCTGATTCCTCTTCCTTTGTCAGTTTACTAAGAAGTGCCTCCACCTTTTTCTTCTTAAGAGTATAGAGATTGATGGTGTCCTAAAGATCCTTTGATAACTCTTCTAGCTCCAGAATCATTTATTTTCTTGAAGTCTTGGACAATGGAGAAGAGTTCTCATAAGCAGCATGTCTCAGGTTCCTTGGTAACATAATGTCTAGGACATGAGTCTCAATGAATAATTTCTTATCAAAGGTCAGTGGACCATCCCTTTTGAAAGGAATTTCTTAAGGATGGATTATTTTAGGATGTTGACTCAAGATAATGCATGTCAGTAATCTAGGGAAGACAACAGGAAACATCACTGCATATGACCCAGCATGCTTCAATGTCTATTCAAAAACATATTCTCTAACATTCAACTTAGTTTTGGTTCCTATTTGGTATATCAGACTGGGAAAGGTTGTGGTGATGTTGGAAATGTGGTTAGTTGGTGCCCAATTAGCTGCACAAATCCTGTTCAACATAGCATATTTAGCGCTTAACTTCTTACTAGTTAACAGTCCTTGTTTGGGCCAAATTTGTTCTTGGCCTCCAGTTATTTCTTTGGATACTTTTTCAAGGGATACCTTTTCAGTTCCGGTAGATGAGTTTCTCTTTATAAATTCATTAATGATGTCAGGAGAGAACTTGACACACTTCCCCCCTTACATAAACCTTCCAAAACTCCTCACTCCCTTCACTATTGCATTCACAGGATAAGTTAGCTATAAACTCCCTGACAAGTTTTTCAAAGCAGGGACTAACTTCAGCAACAATGTTCCATAAGCCAACAACTTTTATTAGATTTACTAATTCCTTGCATTCTTGGGCATATTCTTCTAGTTCTCTCTCATATTCCATCCTTCTTTGGACAACATACTTCTATCTCTCAACACTAGATTTAGAGCGGAAAGACACATTATCAAGAGGAGCAGCAATAACATTTGTGGTCGGTCACCATTTTCACTATGTTTTCGTTGCTTACCCGATAAGAAACCAAGGATATTGAGACACTGCGTACGCATTATGGTACCTTTAAAGTTAATTTTCATTCTCGTAAGTTATTTAAGCAATTTTATTAATTGTCAGTTTTATTTTGTGTTTTCGTGATTTTATGCTTTGGTTGTCGTGTTTATGCCCTCCAGGTCCACGGAGAAGATCCAATGGGTTCAATGTGAGAAAGTGGAAAGTTCCGGCATACGAACAAAGATTTCCTAGTTCAGTATGCCTGACACGGTCACCCGTGTCACCTGACATGGGCCGTGTCAAGAGGAAGTCCAAGAGAGAACAAGTAATGCCCAAAACAGTGGCCTGACACGGTCGCCCGTCTCAGCTCACACGACCCGTGTCATCCTGACACTGCTATATCAGCCTGACACTGCCAGTGTCAGCCCAAAACGCTAATTTTCCAGTTTTCGGACTTTTACATTGAGCTTAAGCTGCAGGGATGTTTTAGAGATTTCCACCTTCTGCCAAGGTATTTTCACTATATTAGGAGAGTTTCTACAATAAAAATGGGGGATCTTGGAACGAGGCGAATACAAGATTGTCAGATGATCAAGGATTACAGAGATCAAGGAATTTGGAGAGCGGAAGATTTTCATGAGCAGAAGTGATTGAAGATCCAAGTCATCCAATTACTTGTAATGTGTATTTTTATTCTTGAATTTTTTGTGAACAATATGAGTATCTAAACCCCCCAATGCTATGGGGTGTCCCTGATTTAGAATTGTAATTACTTTGAGTGTACGCTTGTATTTATAATATTATTCTTACGGTAACCTTTTGATGTGTTTAATGTTTTCTCTTTCGGACCAATCGACATTGTTTTATGGTTATCAATTAGGCTGGACCGCCATTGGTAAGGTTTTCATGAGGTTACTCTACAGTAGATATCACCTAGGACTAGGGATACCTTGTGTGAATCAGAGCATTCTTGATATAATAAAGGTTAACTTCACCCCAATTGCCTATGGACATAGAAATTAGGGTAGAATGATTAAAGGCTTTCTCACCAAGTACTTGGGAGAAAATAGCCTTGAGAACTGGTAGTAATTGATATTTGTTGATGCAATAGTGACTCAGAGTAGTTACAAGGATAAATCATACACCTTCCCTGGCATTGTTCCTCATACCTTGCAAACCCTTATTTTTTATTATTATTTCCATTTGCCTTTATTTTTATAATTTTGAATTTAAAAACCCCAATTATAATTTTTGTTTAATTGAATGATAAAAATTGAACTCAATATTAACTTGCAGTTCTTGAGATCGACATTCGGGGAATTTCCCCTTTATTACTATAACAGGAAAAATAGTACACTTGCTATTTTTTCGATCAAGTTTTTGGCGCCGTTGTCGGGTCCTGCTAAAATATCGAGTTTAATTTTAAGTTCAATTAAAATTTTGTTGCTCTGCAATAAAATTATTTTTCTGTCATTTATATATTTTCATTCACTAATCTGTGTATGCGAGGAGAGCCCTCAGCAGAATTTTTTTTTGATGCAGAAATCGAGAGAACCCTTCTCCGGAGACGCAAAAACGCTATATTGGATTCCAAAGAAGAAGTTCCCTCTGATCACTCAGTTTCAGAAAAAGAAATTATGGCTGAAATCCCTCCATAACAAGGGAAAATGAGCAGTTGAGTCATGCGACGTCAAATGAAGCGCTTCGTGGGAGGCAACAAACGCGTTTTTATTTCTAATTATTGTTGTGTTTGTTTGTTATTTTAGGTTTACACAGTGCTTTGCATAAAAGGGCGAAGGTACACACATGGAAAAAGTTAGAAAAATGAGCAGAACAGCAACCTGACACGACCCGTGTCAGGCTTGCGGATTTGAAATTTGTTTGGAAAATTTGAATTTCGTGTGGGCATGTCGCACTTCCCGCCTCAGCCCCCTCAGTAGGGCATTGTGAGTCACCATCCTTCTATCTTGTTCAAAAACATTGAGGCCAATGTTTAGTTCAAGTGTGGGGGAGGTTTTACTATGCTTTTTGCTTTTATTTTTGTTGATTATTTCCCAATTTTTAATTTTTACCGATTTACATTTGGTTTATTTTTACTATCAGGTATCATGTGCTGCATGTATTTCAGGGTCTTAGTGTACTGTTGGATTAGGTGATGATCATGAATGGTAGTGGATGAAAGGATCACTCCCTTTACGATTTCTTGTTGTGAAGGATCTTCTCAGAAAGTCGATACTGCTGAAGAAAAGATCGGACGCAACTTCTAAAGCTCAACTAACATAGGTTCCCTGTGCATTCTAAGTTGAGTAAGAAGCCGCACCATACTAGAAGTACTGTGGATGCTGTCAAGTTTTACCTAACATGGTGAGTGCATAAAAAGCCAAACACATTTGTTATCATGAGCGATATTCAAGTATGTCTTTATCACTCTGACTTTGCGTAGGTTCTCTAGGAATTTCACTACATGTATACATACACTGAGACACGTTATTTGATTATAGCCATGAGCCTTTATAGCCATCCCGTTAATGTTATCTCTTGTTAACCCCATTTGAACTTGTATCCTTTGTTTGTCTAACCACATAAATGTAACATGCAGCCCAAAACACTTCCTTACCCTATTCGGAGTCAATGTGATATCATTAAGTTGTGTTAAATTCTAAGTTTGGGGTAAACCCCATAAGTATGAAAAACCAAGGTGAGTACAAAAAAAACGACCATAAAAAAATTTGAGAAAATGAAATGTAGTTGATGGTTCGAAAGAAGCACTCACCGAAAGAAGAGCACTGAGTTGAAAAAAAAAGAGAATATCAAAGAAAAACTGAGCAATTGAAAAAGAAAAGAATAAAATATAGTGAAAATAATATTAACATTGGCTCTGAACCCATAACCACTTGTTTTCCTTTTTGTTTGTATTTACCACACCATAACCCAAGCCTCGCTACAACCCGAAAGACCTCAAAAAGTGTGTGTGTTGTGTGTAGTTGATATGAAAGGAGAAACTATTCAAACTTATGAGTTGATATTGCATATTCTGAATTGAGAGTGAAAACACTTTAACCCCGAGAGACTTGGTGAGAGTTTGATGTAAGCTGACAAGTGAAGCGGTACCTCGATGGGGAAGTGCGACAGAAAACTAATTAGGAAAAGCAGGAACTATACAAGAGAGAGTGAAGGCGTTGGTGAAAGATCTCAGCAGTATCATGGTAAGAATAAATTTTTTAGGAAGTGACACTTTGTCGTATAGGACATTACTTGAGGACAAGCAATGAACTAAGTTTGGGGTTGTGATCGGTCACCATTTTCACTATGTTTTCGTTGCTTATCCGACAAGAAACCAAGGATATTGAGACACTGTGTACACATTATGGTACCTTTAAAGTTAATTTTCATTCTCGTAAGTTATTTAAGCAATTTTATTAATTGTCAATTTTATTTTGTGTTTTCACGATTTTATGATTTGGTTGTCGTATTTATGCCCTCCAAGTCCACGGAGAAGATCCAATGGGTTCAATGTGAGAAAGTGGAAAGTTCAAGCATGCGAACAAAGAAGATTTCCTAGTTCAGTAGGCCTGACACGGCCACCCGTGTCACCTGACATGGGCCGTTTCAGGAGGAAGTCCAACAAAGAATAAGTAATTCCCAAAATAGTAGCCTGACACGGCCGCCCGTGTCAGCTGACACGGCCAGTGACAGCCCAAAACGCTAAATTTCCAATTTTCGGGCTTTTTCATCGGGCTTAAGCTGCAGAGATGTTTTGGAGATTTCCACCTTCTGCCAAGGGATTTTCACTATATTAGGAGAGTTTCTACAATAGAAAAGGGGGATCTTAGAACGAGGCGAACACAGAATTGTCAAACAATCAAGGAATTTGGAGAGCGGAAGATTTTCATGAGCGGAAGCGATTGAAGATCCAAGTCATCCAATTATTTATAATGTGTATTTTTATTCTTGAATTTGTTGTGAACAATATGAGTAGCTAAACCCCCCAATGCTAGGGGTGTCCCTGATTTAGAATTGTAATGACTTTGAGTTTACGATTGCATTTATAATATTATTCTTACGGTAACTTTTTGATGTGTTTAATGTTTTCTCTTTCGGGCCAATCGAGATTGTTTTATGGTTATCAATTAGGCGGGACCGTCATTGGTAAGATTTTCATAAGGTTACTCTGCAGTAGATATCACCTAGGACTAGGGATACCCTGTGTGAATCAGAGCATTCTTGATATAATAAAGTTTAACTTCACCCCAATTGCCTGTGGACATAGAAATTAGGGTAGAATGATTAAAGGTTTTCTCACCAAGGACTTGGGAGAAAATACCCTTGAGAACTGATAGTAATTGATATTTGTTGATGCAATAGTGACTCAGAGTTGTTACAGGGATAAATCCTACACCTTCCCTGGCATTGTTCCTCATACCTTGCAAAACCTTATTTTTTATTATTACTTTCATTTGACTTCATTTTATAATTTTGAATTTAAAAACCCCAATTATAATTTTTGTTTAATTGAACGATAAAAATTGAACTCAATATTAATTTCCAGTCCTTGAGATCGACATTCGGGGAATTTCCCCTTTATTACTATAACAGGCAAAATAGTACACTTGCTATTTTTCCGATCAAATTTTTATTGTAAGAATTTTCTTCCCTCCATCCTTTTTCTTTACAGAAGTTATGATGTCTTGGACATCAGCTTGAGCATCTGTCTCAAAATCACTTGTCACAATAAGCTTCCTCTTTCTAAATCTTCTTTCGATGTTCCTTTCCATTTGATCATTTTGATTCATCACTTTAAATTTCTCCTTTTGAGGACTCACTTTATGATGCTTGCATAAGGCTTTGTTAATCATAGATTTGGTGTTTATAGTAGACTCTTTAATTCCCTTATTTTTCTTAATTCCTTCCATGATGTTAACAAGAGAAGTGTCATCATCCTCATTGTTTCCTTCTTCAATATTAATCACATCTTTATGATCCATGTCAGTTACCTTACTCTTATTTTCTTGGAGCTTTTTCCTCTTCATTTGAGGTTCGTCCTCATTTAATGAGTCCATAGCTATATCATTTCCATCCAAATAGTCGTTCAAATATTTGTAAAGAACTAGTACATCCACTGGGGTTGGTGTGGATTTTAAGAGAGGTTCACCTAGCTCACCATATGTTTTACCATAGGGTCTAACATTTTCATCATCATCATTAGCGGTGTATGCTTCAATGTCTCTCATGACTGATTCAAGGTCATGATAAGAGTTCTTATATACAGAAGACCTAACCTTTTTATATGTTCTTCCCTTTTTTACTCCAATACGTTTGACCTTATTCCTTGGAAATTCCATTATAACAGCCATTTGGAGAGGATTGGCTTCTAGCACATCTTGATCAGAAACTCTAGTTTTGATGAGGATCATATTCCTTCCATCCTATTGACCTTTGGATGCTGACTCATTGTGTATAGTGATTGATGATAAAGGACTTGAGAGAGATGATTGAGGTGCGAAGCACAATTGAGATTATAAAACTTTCGTAGATGTGAGGGACATGATAGTTTTTGAAAACTGAGAAATGTGCGCCTAATTTCTGAAAGGGTAATTTTTTGAGGAGATGGAAGTGTTCCTTTTGCATTCAATATAAAAAATAACTTTTCACTCACGTAAGTGACCCAAGTTCCCTTCATCCTTTTAACTTTTAATCTTCTTTGAAGATTATTTACACTCACTTGTGTTTGACTTTCTTGACACTCAAGTAAGTGGCTACATGAGTCAATACCCTTTCTTTCCTTTTTAGAGGCCACATTTTAAACATGATGATCTAGCATTGCATCACACGTGCTTCCTTTGGTGAGCTTGTCATTATCTTCCTTGTAGAATGTATTGAGAGTTGACTTAGGTGCCCATATATAGCAGTTTTCCATTATTCTCAATCCTTTGAACAACTCTTAATGATCTTTGCTTGGTACAACACATTCATCCTTGTTAAATATCACTTCACATCCCTGATCACTTAGTTGACTAATGGTTATAAGACTGGCGGATAAGTCTTCTACAAGCCTCTACTTTTTGGATGGTTGTACCATCTTCATAGGTAATCATTGGATGTTTTCATCCCTTGATCATAACTTTCCATGCTTTGTTTCTTAAGGAATTGAGGAAAACCACCATCATCACCTTCCAATAACCATAGTTTGTGCCATCAAAAACAGGTGGTCTGTTGACTGATCCTCCATCTTTAATTGTCTCCATTTGAGTAAAATTTATCTTCCCTGGAGCTCACCCAACATGCTAGGGTGTCTGCTCTGATACCAATTGAAATTATGTTCCTCCGGGGAAAGATGTCGAACACGATGCTCCAACAACGGTGAGACAAGATACAATAGAAACAATACACTAAATAATACTAGATAATGGAGCCGAAAAGCAATAAAGAACACAATCAAATTGTTTACATAGTTCGGTGAAACTACACCTACGTCTGGGGGGATGAGTTCACAACCCAAGAAAGAAAATTCACTATTAGTAATTTAGTAAATTTATACTTACAAGCAACAACAAACCATATATTATTCAATGTCTCTTCCTAACATTATCCAATGACTTTCTATTTAGAGTCTCCCTCTAAATATGAGAACCTACTCACTTTCTTCTCTGCCACAATCTCAGTGACAGGGGTAAACAACCACTAAACCCTAGTGATCAACTTCAATCTTCACAGGATAGAGAATTTTGAAAGTTACAACTCAACTAGACAAACCTTCCATGTCAAGTTACTGAAACATAGAGGTGTACATAAACAATTTTGGTTACAACTCAATTAGACAAACCTTCTATGTCAAATCATTGAAACATATAGGTGTACATAAAGATTCAACACTAATCCTATTAAGGCATTAGCGTGAATACATGGCACAAAACCTAGACACTCTAAGATCTTCAATGGGAATGTTTGATTTCCAATGTAGGTTTGATCTCCTTATATAACAATGTAACTCTGGGCTTTTCTCCTTGGATAATATCTTTGAGTTCGTCCAAAATAAATGTAGAATATGTTGAATATTTGATTGCTCCTTGAATATCTCCAATAATATATAATTTGTTTTTAATTCAAATTCAAATTTAATCTTTATTTAAATTCGAATTAAACTCCATCCAATTGTCAAATAAATCATCTAATCATATTGTTAAATTAATAACGATAAAATCTTTAACAAATCTTCTACATAATACACTTCAAAATGCAGCATTCTAGCGTCTGTTGCAAAAGGCCCAAATGTCGTATCAATATGCTTGAGCATAGCGCCTAACATGTGTCCTTTATGCAACTTCATACATATTTCAAATTAGACCAATCTTGAACACTTGGACACTTCTCCAAGTTATTATTTTGTTAAAATGAAGTCAATCCAAAGGGGTAATCCAATAGGAACAACAGTGGTGTTAGAATCCATATCGTATTGAACTTTACAAATACACGTCTTGTATTAATTTGATATCAATTCAATACTTTGCTCGATTGTTCAATTCTGGTTAATTGTTGATTCGATCTTTATCATATTGTGTATTGATTGAGATGTTTCATGTATATATCGTTCGATAAGCATAATCATTTTATACGCGTTTTGATTTTGTCGCGCAAATAAATTTTTCGTTTTCAAACTCTGATAAGTCTTTCAAAACTATTTTTTAAATTGATCATTTTAATTGGAAAATCTATTCACCCCTGTAGACCATTGCATTATTGTATTCTCATTCAGTGGGTTTTTATAGTGAGATCCAATGGGTTCCTTCAAAGGAGATGAAAAAATGATATCTTTGTTTTTTATTATTATTATTTCAGTCTAAAATTTAAAATTACCGTTTCCATAGTCTAAAATTTTGATATCTTTTTTTATTTTTTTGCAAATGAAACTTGACATCTATAATCACTAGATTAAGCAACATTCATCTTTCTTATAGGCTGAGAGAGGATGAGAGTTTAGAGTTTATCTTAGTATGTATTCAATTAATTTATGCACCTTTGTATGAAGCTTACAAAATCATTTTTTTTGAAAAAGTATGGTTAAACTTCTTCTCCTCATAATATTGTGTGCTTACTGCTTAGCATATGCATTACTCACAATTCTAACCTTTAATGCTTCTTAATCCTTACAAATAAATGTTTAAAGTGAAAACAGCATACATTTCAATTGATGTCATCTATAATCACTAGATTTAAAGCAACATCCATGCCTTCTACCAGTTGAGAGAGGATGAAGATCTCATCCAAGTATGCATTCATTTAACACTTCCTGTCCTAACATACATACATGCCTTCAATCGGCTGAGAATGGATGATAAGTTTATTTAATATGTAATCAGTTGAAGGAAGGATGCTATACAATGTATTAAAAGGTATAAGGAAGAAAATGATGCAACGTTTTCCAAAATCATTTGCTCAGCTTATATGTTTTCTTATAAGCCTCATAGAATGGGATTCATTTAAATAAGTAAACAAAAAGTCCGCATATAACACAATTACACATCTCAACAAGCACAGCAAAACAGGGGAGATTACACATCCTTAAAAATTAATTAATGATATAAAGGTTTTCATCTAATTCTTTCTACCCTTAGTTTTCTTCTTGGAGACAACAACCCATCCATCCTCTGCTGCTTCACCTGCAGCCTCTGGCTGAGGCACATTAACTGTTTTGTCCACATTATCTGTTTTGTCCGTGAAATTCAAGTTAGGTTCAGATTTTTGAATGTCCATATCCATGTTTGCTGAATTATCATCTTCAATGATGTCTTCGTCAGAATCATCATCTTCGTCTTCATCACCATTCACAACCTAGCGCAACATGAAAATGTTCAATATCAGTTCAAGAAACGTATACAAGTGTTACTCATGACGTCTAAAATCAAGGAGAAATATGTATACATTAACCAAACATGATAAATAAATATAAATATAGCAGATTAACAATTAATATCGTTTAGTCCCGTGTAAAGAAATTAACATCAAAGTTGTTCACAAGAAAATCAAGGACCAATTATTTTCCTGCAAGCTGGGCTGGCTGCATAGAACAACCTTAGTTAAATTTACACATTGTTTAGTAGATTTTTAATTTAGCACGGGTATTCTGAGTGCTTCTCTTGACATGATATACTAACACCCGAGTCTCATAAAACTTTAGATATTCGCTTAAGCAAGGGTGCAACACAACTCAAACTCAGATACACCATTAAGTTAATATCAATGAATAATAGAAAGCCTCTATAATTTTTGCAGTGAAGACTGAAGACATCTCTTTAGACTAAAATACTAAATAAAGCCGAACAACCAAATAAAATCATACTCTAAGATGGAAGAAGATGGCACAAATTATAAATAGATCATAAAATTAAATCCTTAATACATAATAAGTAACCTGATCAAAAATGCTCGATCCCAAGATCATGCAGTCCCTTGAGTTGATAATTCTTTTTAACAAGGTGCAAAAGAAGAATAAAATAATAAACTAAGATGGAATAGGATAGCACAAATTATAACAGATCATAAAATTTAATCCTTATATTAAGTAACCTAATCAACAAAGTTCAATCCCAGGATCGTGCAAAATCCCTAAAGTTGATAATTTCTTGTTATTAAGATGTGAAAGCAGTTTATGTTATTTCACAAATATCATGTAAAAAGGATTATAACTTTCAACAGATTCCTCAATACGACTTTCAAAAACCAGATTGGATCAAAAGTTAACAGCTCAGGTAACTATTTGACATAAAGCCTAAGCTTGGGAAAGTGTGTCAAAGATGCTAGAGGTGTTTGGCCAAAGGGGGGAAAAACAAGAAACGATTTATAAGCATGTCAGCCAGACGTGTAGCTCCAATTAAACACATATGAGAGGGAAATGAGAACCAACTCAATTCTTATGTTATAGAGTTTCCATTTTTTGTGATAATTGAGAACCATCTCAATTCACCACCCTCTTCCAATGGAAGTCTCATGCAAAATTCTAAGAAGATCAATTCATACTTTTCTTCAAAACCATCAATATTTCACCACACCAGCATCATTCCTAGCCTGACCATTCTCAGCATCAATACTACTAGTACTCACACAAGCATTAGTCCCCTTTATCTTCATCACTCTTCCCTCAAATTTACAATCACCTAAAAGCTCTCTTTCATGCTGCATGTTTTCCCTCTCCATCACAGTTCTTTACTATTCACAACCTTAAAGTTTCTCAAAGAATACCCTCCTCAATCTTCACCTTTCCTTTCACTCTCACTTTTTTCCTCATTGCAAAAGCATTCATAATTCAATCTTCGCAACTTTCATCCTATAATTACAAACCAATCCTTCACACATATTTCTACAACACTTTCTTCATTCTTTCCTTTAGTTTCTCTTGAGGGCTAGGAAACTCTTCGCCGAGTTTAACCCTTTTTCTGTCGGCTGCAGCTGTAGTTTTCTTCTGTGATCCTTGCGAATACACTCATGATATGCAGCATGGCATTGACGGTGTCTGGTATAGAAGGACAAGGAGGATACATGGCTATTCTGAGAGCGTGTATTCATCTAAAGGGGAAGACATCAATGGCTTTGTTCTTGGCATTACCTGTCAATGTAGGTTTGGCTGCCATTGAAGCCTTGTTTCAATTTGGGGTCGTGAGAGGGTATTATATCATAGAAATTGGAAAACTTCAATCAATCAAACACATAACGCGATAAATTTGACATTGCAAATCTAATAATAAAACAGTTCATGACCATTCCAAACGTGCCAAAATTTACCTGTTGCGCATGAGAATGAGGAGGTGGATTACGGCTAGCTTCCCGGAGACGCTCAACAGAACTAAAATCACCATCTAAGCATTCTTCATGCATAATCATTAGTTCTTCAGCTACCTCTTCAACGCTACCATCCTGAATCTCTAGATTGAAAGAAAGCATGCCTTCATCGATTAACGTTTCTAGGTCATCAATATAAAGCGGCTCTGGGAAAAAGTAACAAACGAAATACAGAATAAAATTCAAATTGAGATTGGGAAGGAAAAAAAAAGAATTAAGCAATTAGTGTTACTACCTTTGGATTGAGTGAACCAAGAAAGCAAATCGGCGGCGAATTGTTGAGCTTTGAGATGAGAGTCACGGCCACCCCACTCGTTTTCAACGGCGGTTCGGAGAGCTGACCAACGGCTCAAAATCAAACCAATCCCTTCGTTGAATACTTGGACTGACTGTCCTTGCAGTACTTTGGAACTCGACATCTCGTTCTCGTAGCGGGAAGATGGTGGTTTGGAGACTGTGGGAGTTAGGGTTTATGTATCTGGGTAGCTGTGTGATAGAGAGACGGAGGAGGGTTTGCACGAGAGAACGTTTTTTTGTGAAGGAAGAGTGAGAAGCACAAGTTTTGTTTAGGTCATGTGGTGATTTTTTGGATTTTCTTTTACGGGTCGATTTTCAATTGAACCGGTTTTGCTTCAATTTTTTTAATAGTTTGTTTTTTTTATTAATATAGTATATATTTTCTCTTAAAGTTGTCAAAATGGGTTCGGTCCATCGGATCGACCCATCAGTCTTTTATATTTTAGAGTGGTCGGATTGCAAAAACCTTAAAAAAAACACAACCCTATCTTTTGTGGTCCAGTCCATCATGCTTATGTTTTTCTTGGGTCGGGTCAGACCAGTCAAATGGGCTTCGGGTTGCCTCGTTAAAAATAAATTTATAAAATAATTTTAGTTAATTTTGGAGAAAAAAATATTGAACTAAGATATAAATGCATAATTAAGTTTTTATATGAAAAGAAAAGTTAAAGAGTATGCATGTATGTTTTCAAGATGATGTGATCAAAGAATTGATTGCGAAATTAAGATAAAGTTTAATAGGTATTGAAGATAACATTCAATTAATCTCTACTTTAATATAGATGTTATTGTGGTATTTATATATATGAATATTGATTTGATGAATATTTTAAATATCACTTAACTAAGTTTATGCTTATTTTATACTTATGTCATGTAGCTTTTGTCCATTGTAATTTTTTTATAAAATTAAAACTATAATATTGAAATATGGGTCGAGTTGGCCCATCGGGACGCATGGCCCATAAAAAATTGGATCGGTCTCATTTTAGTAGTCTATGAAGTAATTTTCCCAATCCACTTCAGCCCATTTATATGTTTTGGCCCCCGGGCCGAAGCGAGATGGGTTGGACTAGTCCATTTAACAACTCTACTTATAGGGATCATATTTGATTTCAGAATGGTCTATAAATGAGTCATTAGATTTCATCAGACTCTTTTTTTTTTGTAATTACAGGATTTATGTAGTAGTACGCAAACTCATCATCATGTGATATCATAAATTAATCTGGCCTCCAATGTTGGTTATTTTTAATAAGAGAAGTTATTAAAAATGATTTTGAAATTAACGGTGTGGATAAAAGCATAGTTTTAGATATAATATTATGACGAAAATTGATTCATGTAGTTGATTTCACTTTGTGAAATAAGACTTAATTGTTGTTGTTTGATAAATTGGTGTGCAAGACTCATTGTTGGTTGTAAATTTTAAATGGTTGAGTGATCTTTTTGAATAATGATCTCAAAGGTCACATCTTTGTTTTTCTTCAAATGTGAGGAGTTTATTTTTTGTTTTATGATGTGTTTGTTTCATTTCCAATTCGTTATGTGTTCGTGAGCCAAGATAATGATACCCTTATGGGAGAGCTTGTTTCTTTTCAAACACAGAACATTAAAACCCAACCAAAAAATAATCCAAAAAAAGAATATTGTGTTGATTTTGTAGCCACAACAACTGTTATTCCCGGAGTTCCTTCTACTAGTCGTTCGAAAGTTATGTCTTTTGATGATTCTCCATATTTTGTTTCTAAATAGGCACCAAGAAAAGGTGATATTGAAAAGGAGTAACAATTATTGAGAGCCTTGACGATGTCTGAAGCTTGAATGAGTGGTCCTATTGAGGGTCATGCAAATGATAACAAGGGAGAAGTTTCTTTTGGCATGGACGAAAATATGTGTAACATAGAGCCTATGATTATGGATTATAGAGATAACTTAGGAAAGAACATTGGTAAAGCAAGCAAATGACTATCGTGAATCAGAAACCTCCATACCTAAATCGACGAGGAACGATAATAGAGCTTCATAACTCTTAGATTGTTAGGGTATCGCAACAGATTTTTTAGTGTGGATTTTAGATTTATAAAATGGGTGATCTTTGTGAACCTAAATTGAAGAGGGAACTTCTTATTGTAGAAGTAGACAAATGCGAGATATGAATATTGAGACATTTTTTTAGTGATTTTGCTAACAACGTGAGAGACACCCATATTTATACAAATCTTAAATCAATATGGACCATAGAAACCCAATCATATTTTAGAAGATATTCCAGAGATGGACTTCCAAATTTACCCTATTTTATTTAATTAATAATGTAAAAAAAGGTTTTTACAGAAATGCATTTTTGAATTATTCCCTGTTAGTATTTTTTCAATAAAATGGAGTGGGTGCGAAAGTACGGTTCCAGATTAACCCCTCACAGCAAATGTTCATACATAATTTGCTATGGAGACCATGTTTTAATTTGAAACATAAAAATTTAGAAAAATTGAACAACCAATATTTATACAATTAATGTTGAAAATGTATCCAGCATACATCGTTGACAATATCAATCCAACATTACATACAAAAATAAGATAAAAACTCAAATTCATCAAAACATGTGTCACCACCTAAATCTATATCTATGGGTGGTTCCGCCTTTGACTTGTACTTATTTGATTCTCTTTCAATTTCTCTCTACGTGGTGAATTCTTCCCTCCTATCCAAAAAGTTATTCGACTAAGTTTCAGCTTCCTTTGTGGAATAGGTTGTCCACTCCGGTGATGTTTGTGGTATAGGACATCCCGGTTTCAAATAAACTTGAACAAAATGTGGTGATTTTGAAAGTCACCCAATACACATAATACGTCTGATTGGACTTTGATGTGGGCCACCTCGATGTGGAAAAATGTTTCAGAGAATCCATAGCTTGCTAGACTAATATTCCTATTATATGTATTTTCTATAAGATGACTCATTTCAGGAAAACACGTCCATTTTTCCTCCGGTGACAGATAACTAACACAAGGAATAAAAGATTCATGAATTGAATTGAAATGTTCTTTTTTCCCATATAGTTTTGTGTATGATTCCTTATCTGCCTTTTAACTCTGAGAAGTTATTAGTGGATAAGGTATATGATTATCCTCTCATCTACCGAGCAAAGTTGAAACAGTGCAATAATCACAATTAACTATTTACATATACGATTCATTAAATGTATTTGTTCAAAAAACTGACATATCTTCATTGTGTTTGACTTTTGGTAAA
Organism: Lathyrus oleraceus; assembly: GCF_024323335.1. Classification (NCBI taxonomy): domain Eukaryota; kingdom Viridiplantae; phylum Streptophyta; class Magnoliopsida; order Fabales; family Fabaceae; genus Lathyrus; species Lathyrus oleraceus. The sequence goes on from NC_066580.1 coordinate 444,043,644, forward strand.
TATGGTTTTCTCATGTAAGCACCTTTGACAACACTTTTTTGATATTTTGAAGTTGGAGAATCTGGAAAATGCGTGTCAAGATGTTCGAAATAGGACGGAGACCACATTTTTAAATTGTCACTCTGTGTTGGTTTGAACTTTTTACGAGCATCCTTTATTTTTATCGACTCTAAGGGTGGTTCAAGTCCGTGGTTTATGGATAGACAATCTTCCTCAGGTTCTCTTTGATGTGAGGTTTCATGTTGTCATCAGCTTTCGAAAATCTCTCTTGAATCACTTCCCATTCGGTCATGATACATATGTTCGTTTTACCATTCTTCATCACGTTATCTACATCCAACCAAATAATTTTCTAGTGCATATAAACCCCATCAATTTGTATGGGTCTATCAAGTGTAACTATGAGATGCAATCTAAGAGGGTGGTGAATTAGGATTGTTGGATTTTTCTCGTTTTTGCGCAATGTTTCTTAACTTGTTATTTTATTGCAAGTAATGATTAGAATGTTACTTTAAGATGAATGTAAAGTGAGTAATTCTAAAATCATAAAGTAAATAACATAAGATATTTATACTAGTTCCTCTTATCAAGCAAGAGTACATCTAGTCCATCTACTTCTTAGATGATTATCCACTATGTTTTAGATCCTTGTACAAGTCTCACTCCAAGACTTCTTTACAACCTTCTAATACATACACAAACACCAAACCCTATGGTGAATTTTGAATCTCCCTGACTCAAAGAACCTTTTCAACAATCATCAAACATTATGATGATCCTCATAAAAACTAGAAAGCACACCACGTTCTATTTGCAAACACCTTTCACCAACATGCTATGATGAAAAATACAAATACTTAAACTTTGTTGAGAAATGAAGAATATAGTAGGCTATTGAATGTCAAATCCAATCTTGGGATTATAGACTTTATTTTATCAATATAACAAATCAAAGTATATCACGTAATTACTCTGATTTTGTTTTTCTTTTGGAACTTTTCAGATTTATGAAAGTTTTCAAGTTTCAAACCATTTTGAAAAAGAATGTTTCTTGGAAATGATATTTGAATTGTGTAAATGATAATATAAAAGTTCTTAATTCGTTTTCTGGTGTATATTGCTTTATATACACCTCTAGAAACATCTATGAATGATTGCATATCTTTGAAAAGGTTCCATGAAGCTTTGCCGTTCAAAACTGTGATTTTGGTTCATGAAAAACACATTGGTTCAAGTTGTATTTGGATACAATATACATGTATTCTAATACAATAGTTGCAACGTTACATTTTTTTAAAATTTGTCACTTGTATTTGAATACCATAAGGTTGTATTCAAATACAGTTTTGCTTTCAACAGCAAAATTAGCTTTTTAAGGCATAACTCCAATGATTTTTTTGTGATAACCTTGATAACATTTTAGGTTAACTTTGAATGATATTTTGTGTGCTTTTAAGTGATATATAATATGAATGATGATATATCAAATATAAAGGCAATCTTAACTTTGTTCATTGTTTATCTTTACAACTTTGTCATGATCAAGTATTGTCTTCATCTTTATCAATCTATGCCTTCATCTTTTTCTTCTTTGTTGATCATATTGACTTTCTCTTTTTCTTCTTTAGTTGATGTATTTGTCTTCATCAAAATCCTAGTCAAGGTCAAGGAGAAACTCTTCTTCATAACAAGTTTCATCTTCTTTGAAATTGAACAAGTACATAGAAGATTGCATGTTATCCTAAATCTACAGCCACACTTTGAGCTATTTAAACCTACTTTATTTGCTCGCTTGGATTCCTGATAAATAAAATTCAATCCCTCCCAATATATATTTCTCACTAACTATGAATATAGATTATTGTCTACGAATATGTGTTATAATACTATAATGTTACAACAAAATGATGTTCGTATCCTGTTATGCTAATTTTGGATCATTTTGTTCACGAACTCCCAATCTCTACATAAATCACATTTACTACTTCCTAACTAATTCTTCAATGTAGCATGGGCATATTCAACTCTACTAGTTGTTGTATTCCTAAATCATTTAACATGGTCGTCCAAGCACAAACAACATTTTCCTTCATATGGTCTAGAATTGTACTTTCTGTTGGTGTAAGCCCTAGAGGCCAATACTTTTGGTACTTGTATCGAATTATTTATTAATAATAAAAGGCATTTTCTTTATTATGGTTGATTAATAAAGTCCCTAGAATAGATAGTCCGTTTAATGTATTAAGTGTGACTTAATCATGAGAACATATTAAACATAAGGACACTATTCTTAAAGTATCCGTAGTCGAGCTTTAATGTGAAGTGGGATAACATTAAAGCATTAAGACTATTATGTTTGTAGACTGATGATCACATCTCATGGATCATGGATAAAGAGTTATCAAGTCTTAAACATAGGTATGAATATTAGGAGTAATATTTATATCGGATTGACCCGCTATGAGAATACTATATAGAAAGTTATGCAAAGTGTCATAAGTTATTCTCATGGTGATAATAGTGTATACCACTCTTCGACCTGAAACCACTATGGATCCTAGATGTAGAGTTGAGTGCTTTATTACTGATCCAACGTTATCCGTAACTGGATGACCATAAAGACAGTTGATGGGTACTCCACGAAGCATGCTGAGGGACATGAGTGTCCTAGATGGAATTTGCCAATCCTGCGTAACAGGATAAATGTCTATGGGCCCAATATTGAACTGGACAAGGGTGACACGGTCTATACCTTGTGTTCAATATAGACATAAGGGCAAAGGGGTAATTATGCACATAATTATTATCACAGGAGGTTTTGTCAGATCACATGACATTTTCGTGACTTGGGTAGCAGTGATGTGTTGCTAGATACCGCTCACTGTTTATTATGTTAAATGCATGATTTAATATAATTGCCAACGCCGCGAAAACCTATAGGGTCACACACAAAGGACGGATTGATGAGAGATAGAATAATTGAGGAACATCGTAAGGTACGGTGTACTTAAGCAGAATACGAAATATGGTAAGGTACCAAATACTTAAGTGATTTTGGCATATTATGAGATATAGGCCAAAATGCACTTAAGTGGGCTTTTTGGCTTGAAGCCCACACAAGTGGTTCTATAAATAGAGCTCTTGTGCAGAAGCTTTGTAAGGAAATTCATACTCCAGACAACACAACTGAAGAGTTGGAATTTCGTATCTCTCTCTCTCACTCAAAGCCTTCACTCACAAACAGCTAGCACTGCGATTGAAGGAATCCGTTCGTGTGGACTGAGTAGAGACGTTGTCATCGTTCAACGTTCGTGATCGCCCCGTGAATCTGTATCAAAGGTTGATCATTGTCAGAGATCTGCACCAAAGGTTTGAATCTCCACAAGAGGTAACGATTCTATCACTGATCATGCTCATTCGTAAGGATCATTAAAGGAGAAATTTTTATATTCCGCTGCGCCATGGATGGCTATTCTCCTTCACTTTCAACATATTTTAAGAAATCCACATATTTCTCACACACCCTCTTGAAATGTATTACAGATTCGACTTATAACTCTCCCGTAGAAGAATTTATTACAATATTTAAATCATCCATTATACTTTCAATATCATACCAGTTTTGACCATTTCCCAATCCTCACCTTTCATTTGTCTGGTCCCAATCACATGCTTAAGTATACTTCTCACAATTTTTATTACGTGATACCTACAAAGTAATGCATACGATGTAGGAAACACCTTTGTAACTGAATTAATCAGTGCAACATCGTGATTCATGACAATGACCTTTGGCATATTTTCTTGGTCCTTCAACATTGTCTGGAACATTTCTAAAGCCCAAGTAACATTGTCCTCTTTTTCACTTTCCAAAAATGCAAACCCAATTGAAAAATTCATCTCCATAGAAGTAAAACATCAATAATTTTCAAAAGTGGAAGTATGTACTTGTTGGTCTTATATGCTTAATGAATAATGAGCACAATAAAAAATGTGTTAAACAACTTGATGGAAGGATTACTCCCAAATATATCTTAAATGGTTTCTTCATCCTCACATACTTTGTACCTAGATAAGTAATGATTATCATCCAAAATCTTCAACAGTTGTTGCATTTCAGTTATCAGACCTCTTATCGCCTTGGTGTTTCGGGCGCGAACATTGTATACTTTTTTCTTGATATTTGAGACATTTTTATATTTTTTTTATGTTTCAAAGTTGCAAGTATATTTTTAGGTTGCACCATGTTCAATTTCATGTCATAAACAAGACAATTCTCCACAGAATTAAGGCAACATGCAATGGGATGACCGGCTAGCTTGTAACACAAGTCATGATTATATATACCAAAAACCACTTTAAATGTCCATGTATTATTGGTTATAAGGTACCCGCGTAACTTAAAAGGACACTTATATTTCCTCGTTCTGGTTTCATCTTGTTTCAACTTATAAATGGGTTTTGTGTACTTGCTACTTCTTTCGCGTCTTATTGTCACAAATGCATGTCTTCTATCAGAACAATTATCTAACCTCCCAATTACAATGATTAACCTCAATTTAATATCCTCTGTGAGGTCCATATAAAGTAACTCGAAAACTTTGGTGGTGGCAAGATGTTAGAGCTTCTTGTGGGACATATTGGTTTACTTGCCTATTTGGCACTCTCCACAAACTTTGCCTTCTTCAATCTTGAGTTTTGGCATCCCCTGATAGCATCTTTATATATGATCTTTCTCATACTCTTGAGGTTGAGATGACATTTTTCTGATGCCATAGCTTGTTCTTATCTACCTTGGATATCAAACAAGTTGAGGGTCGACTTTTGTTTTGAGATACCCATAAGTAACTGTTGTATTTGGATTTGGATCCTTTCATTAACACTTCTTGATCTTTACTGGTGAAAATAGATCCAGTCTTGTTGAAGTTCACATTTAGACCTTGATAAGATAGTTGACTTATGCTTATCAAGTTAGTAGTTAGACCTTCTACCAACAACACATCATCAAGATAACGGAAACCTAAACAAACCAGTTTGTCTATGCCTTTGGTTTTTCCTCTTGCTCCATCATCAAAGGTAACATAATTGTTGGAGTAGGATTTCATCACATCAAGTCATGTTCCCGGGACATCCACTATAAAAATATCAATCTTCTCTTGAGGAAACTCTAAGAGATGTTTGAGTTATGATACTTGTGGTTAATTCTTTAGGTTTCCTCACTTTCCTTGCTTGTGGTTTCTTGCCCTTATTTCTGTTGAACCTTGGATGACTATAGGACTGAGGATATCCATGCAGTCTACAGAAGTATAGCTTTATATGAGCATATCTTCCACAATAGTGACATCTCCATGATAAGTTCTTGTTTCCTTTGTACTTCGGGTACACATGTTAAGCAGGATGCTGAGACATGTGGTCCTTCACCAGAAACTCAGTTTTCTTTTCAGGAGAAACAAACTTCTTAGTGAGAATTTTGATTCCCTTGTTCATGGAGTTGTAGTCAAACCCTATACCCTTCATATTCCTAGACATCTTTCCAACTTCCAAGGTTTCATCTAACATATATGAACCATTGGTCAACATACGTACAAATTTTATCATATTATACAGTTTGGACTTTAACAATGTGACTTCCTCTTTTAGACCTACAATGGTTGAGTCAAGCTTCTCTTTTTCCATAAGTAGAATAATGATTGTTTTCTTTTGCTTTTCTACTACCATGCGTGCTTCCTTCCACTAAGTGAGAAAAATTTTGTATGTTTCAGCCAACTTTTCATCAGTCATTTCTTCATCACTAGACTCATTATCAGAATCATATATTCCAATGAAATCCATCACCATGTTATAGCTATTTCTTTTTCACTCTTATCATAAAAATCATACCAAGTGATTGACAATCCCCTTTTCTATTTCTTTAGAAAAGTAGGAAATTCAATGTTAATGTGACCAAACCCTTCATATTCATAACTGTATGCTCCTTTGTCTCTGTTAGGTTTATTTTCATCTTTGCTCATGCAATGGGGACCGATGTCTGACACCTTATCTTGAACATTTATCCTCCATTTTCTGTCCAGCCTTCTTAAAGCTTTATTAAACTTTCTACTAACAAGAACTATATCTTTTGATAGACTTTCGCCAAATATATGAACATTCACTATTGCCCACACTACTACGGAAAACACCTATCACAATCATTGAAAAGGGGTACCATCATATTGAACCAACCGTCGTGAGGTAAAGTGTGATTGTATGTATGATGCTTTCTGCCATGGTCGTGCGACCATTATTATAAGCTATGTAGCATGCGACCTACCATAAGGATTAATTTAAACAACTGTTGTGATACTCTTCAAAGCAAAACATTTAACAACGGTTGGTATAAATAATTGTTGTGATATATACAACTGAGTTTATTATAAGTTATGTGGAATGCTTATTTTGGCAATGCTCACTAAACATATAACCTTTCAATATGATCTAGAATATTATAATATTACAAATTAAGTTATATTAGAAGAACAAGTTAACGGTCAACGTTTGACAAGAGTTCTTCAACTCCTTATCCGTATTTTTCTCTTTAACAAATAGAACTTTGTTTAAATATTGTAGATCTTCAATCGTCCCTTCCTTCACCTCTAGTTTATTTTGCAAAATATTATTTACTTTGCAAACAAAATTAGAGGTGTAAAGGGGGCGGTTAAAGATCTACAATCATTAAATAAAGTTCTAACAATTTAAGAATAATATGTAGCTAACAAATTAAAGAAGTCTTGTCAAGAATTTAACATGTACTTATTTTCTAATATAACTTTATCTATCATATTATAATTTTCTAATGCAATCTGAAAAGTTACATATTCAGTAATGGATTGAAAAAATACTTAAACCATATAATATATAATAAAATCATCTTTTAAACAAACATTAACGACAACATTCATCAACAATAAACCATAAAAAACATACACGAAGAATGTTTCAGAAACTTACATGTCCCGCAATGGCACCCACAATGAAATAAGGATGAAGTTGAAGTTAGAGTTGTAAATGTGTGTATTTTGAATGGATGTCATTCTGGATCTTTCACACAAGTTTATAATGCTCACTTTCACATCGACCTTATTATTGAAACAAACATCCCTACCTACAAGTCAAAACAAGCATAAACAATAAACAATATTAGATAAACAGATTTTGCAACATAAATTATAATGAAGACGAACTTGTAAAGTAGCCATTTTCTAAGATTTGATCAAACAAAGGAATACTTCGAAGAAGACGAGTTGGATGGATACAGTTGGGGTTTCAATATGAGAGAGACGAGTGAGAGAGATGTTAGGGTTTTATTTTGAGAGAGACGAGTGAAAGAGATGTTAAGGTTTTATTTTGAGAGAGGCGATTGTAATGTACTGAAACAAAGATAATTTCACTTATATATCTAAATAAGTAACATATTTCACCACGGTTGAAAATACAAGCCGTGATGAAATGATTTCAACTTACACCATGATTGATTATAACAATCGTAGTGATATAAAAGGACAATGTGAGTACAACTTTCCATTAGATGTATCTTGTATGATGTCAAAGCTATGATACTTTAGTGTTTATGTATATTGGATGATATCCTCTGAGTCTTAATGTGCATATTAGCATTAGAAAGCATAAAAACATTTTGAAATAACTTAGAAAAGGTTTCATGCAGTAAAAATAAGTTTTTATGGGAAAAATAGTCTATGTGTCGACACAGATGTGCTATAGGTCGACACATAGAAGAAAAAAATTTCTATGAGTCAACACATACGAGTTACAGGTCGGCATATGTAAGTCATTTTTAAAGCTTGTAGCTTCTATTTTATATGCTGACTGTATGTGTCGACACATGACCTATACAAGTCGATACATGCATCGAACAGGTCGACACATGACTAACATAGGTCGACACATACAGTGCATTTTTTCAAAAATTCATGAATTTTTCAAATCTTTTACATTATTTTTGCCTCCAACTTACATACATATAAATACGTCATACATGCATCATTTCTAGTAAGGTTCTATAGTAAACCTATACGAATACCGGTATTTTAAAGAGTTCTCATCATCTTCGACCTACGTTATATGCATACACACAAGAAAACTATACATAATCATTCTTTGTTTAGGTGTCATCTAGAATCAATGTTGATAACCTTCAATTAAGGTTGTTGAATTGTAAATTGGGTTGAGATCTTTGAGGGTTTCAAATAAGAAAGTCGAGCTAAGGTTTTCCTTCAAGATCAATTAGGGTTTTGAAGGTTTTGGAAAAGATTATCCAATCCGGATCCGATCGAGTGAAGGATTTGAAGAACTAAGGTTTCTTGCAAAGGAGTAGCGCGAGATAGTGGATCATATTGGTAAATCTTGGGTTACAATAATTCACAATTTAGATTTGATCGAGTGAAGGCATTGAAGAACAAAAGGTTCTTGTAAAGGAGTAGCGTGAGACGGTGAATCAAATTGTTATTGTTAGGTGACTTGATCAAGCTCAGATCAAGAGGAGAGAAAGTGTTAGAATCAACATCAAACATAGGGGTTGTAGGGTTGTATTTCTACATATCTCTTGTAAACGAATTTTGCAAAGTAAGGTTAAATTCCACTATCTCAATTCAACTTTGAATTGAGGGCAGATGTACCCATACCGAGGCCGATTGGGGAACTGCCTAAACAAATCATTGTGTACTCTCTCTCTCTCTCTCTCTCTCTCTCTCTCTGATCCTTATGAATGAGCATGATCAGTTATAGAATTGTTACCTCTTGTGGCGATTGAAACCTTTGATGTAGATCTACGGAGCGATCACGAACGTTGAATGGTGATAACGCCTCTACTCAGTCCATACGAACGGATTCCTTCAATCTCAGTGCTAGCTGCTACGGATGAAGGCTTTGAGTGAGAGAGAGAGAGAGAGAGAGAGAGAGAGAGAGAGAGAGAGAGAGAGAGAAACGAAATTGCAACTGCACTAATGCTTATGCACAAGGGTTCTATTTATAGAACCACTTGTGTGGGTTGCAAGCTAAAAAGCTCACTTAAGTGTATGTGGCCCATATCTTATAATATGCCAAAATCACTTAAGCGCATGATACCTTACCATATTTTGTATTCTACGGAGCGATCACGAACGTTGAATGGTGATAACTCCTCTACTCAGTCCATACGAACGGATTCCTTCAATCTCAGTGCTAGCTGCTACGGATGAAGGCTTTGAGTGAGAGAGAGAGAGAGAGAGAGAGAGAGAGAAACGAAATTGCAACTGCACTAATGCTTATGCACAAGGGTTCTATTTATAGAACCACTTGTATGGGTTGTAAGCTAAAAAGCTCACTTAAGTGTATGTGGCCCATATCTTATAATATGCCAAAATCACTTAAGCGCATGATATCTTACCATATTTTGTATTCTACTTAAGTACACCGTACCTTACGATGTTCTACAATTCACTTAAGTGCATCGTACCTTACGGTGTTCCTTAGTTACTCTATCTCTCATCAATCCGTCCTTTTGTGTGTGACTCTGTAGGTTTTCACGGCATTGGCAATTATATTAAATCACGTATTTAACATAATAAACAGTGAGTGGTATCTAGCAACACATCGCTGCTACCTAAGACATGAAAATGTCATGTGATCTGACAAATTCTTTTGTGATAATACTTATGTGTACAATTACCCTTTTGCCCTTACGTCTATATTGAACACAAGGCATAGACCGTGTCATCCTTGTCCAGTTTAATATTGGGCCCGTAGACATTTATCCTGTTACGCGGGATGTGCAAATTCTGTCTAGGTCACTCATGTCCCTCAGCATGCTTCATGGAGTATCCATCAACTGCCTTTATGGTCATCCAATTACGGACAATGTTTGATCAGCAATAAGGCACTCGACTCTACATCTAGGGTCCATAGTGGTTTCAGGTCGAAGGGTGGTATACACCACTATCACCATGAGAATAACTTATGATACTTTGCATAACATTCTATATAGTATTCTCATAGCGGGTCAATCCAGTATAGATATTACTCTTAATATTTATACCTATGTTTAAGACTTGATAACTCCTTATCCATGATCCATGAGATGCGATCATCAGTCTATATACATAATAGTCTTAATGCTTTAATGTTATCCCACTTTATAACAAAGCTCGACTACAGATACTTTAAGAATAATGTCCATATGTTTAATGGGATCTCATGATTAAGTCACACTTGATACATTAAACGGACTAACTATTCTAGGGACTTTATTAAACAAACATAATAAAGAAAAAGCCTTTTATTATTAATAAGTAATTCGATATAAGTACCAAAAGTATTGGCTTCTAGGGCTTACACCAACAATATATATATATATATATATATATATATATCTTTTACGTTTCATTTGCAAATTGTTGAATTCATCAATTGTGCGATAAATACGCTTGGTTAAACCTTTTGATAACCATTTGAAAAAGGTTTTATTGAGTTGATCATGATCTATTTGATTGTGGTTGGATTTTAAGATCAACAAAAGCATACAAAATTTTAAACGAAATTGATTGCACACAAGGTGTTCGATAATTTGTCTCTATTACATTTTTGTGTATTTTATCATTGGGAATAGACTCCACTTTTAGTATAGCATTCAATTGCTTGTGGTTGAAAGTTTTATGATCAAATTTGTACTCATTATCATACTTTGATTGTATTTACGCGTATTTGAGCTTTTAGATAGTGGTTCTATTTAGATTATTCGATCTGGGTCACTTCCGCTAGCCATAAATTTTTTCAAAACAATTTTTGTTAAGGTTTTTACTTGGGATCTATTCACCCTCCTCTAGATCAAAGCCTATCGTCTAACAAGTGGTATCACGAGCTCCGATTTATTTTGTGCTTCAATATTCTCTTATTAGAAGATGGCTACCGAACCTAAAGGGGCATACAACAGAGCGCCCATTTTTACCGATGAAAATTATGGATATTGGAAAGCTTGTATGCATCCATATCAACTTGGTTGATAAGGGTGTATGGGACGTCATCATCAATGGTCCTAATCAAATTACAATGACCAAGTGTGAAAGTGTCTTCATACTAAAGCCGGAAGATCAATTGAATGATAATGATAAGAAATTATGGTCACATGATTGGAAGACACAACATATTCTCATATCCATACTTGGTGTTGATGAATATTATCGTGTTTCCCATTGTGAAACCGCTAAAGCTATATGGTACGCATTGGAAGTTGCCCATGTGGGAACTAATGAAGTCAAAAAAGCTAGGATCAATACTTTAAGTCAAGAGTTTGAACTATTTCGTATGAAGCATGGTGAAACCATTGCCGAGATGCAAAAGAGGTTCACACATCTTATAAATCGTTTGAATACTCTAGGTAAGCCTATTTCCAATGATATTGCTACTAATAAAGTTTTGAGGTGTCTTAATAGGGAATGACAACCTAAGGTCACCATAATAAAATAAACGGATGATCTTAAAATACTTGATCTCACTACTTTATTTGGCAAACTAGAAGAACATGAGAAAGAACTCACTTTCTTGGAAAAACATGAAAAAGAGCATGAGAAGAAGATAAAGAAGGAGAAGGGTAAAGACAAGGAGGTAGAAAAGATGTTCATTGATCTAAAGGATTCAAGTTCAAAGTCCTCAACCAATGAGAAAAGTGATTGTGAAACAAGAGATGACGAGAATTTCAATGATAAAGATATGAGGTTGTTCGTCAAAAGGTACCATAGGTATATAAGTAAAAATGGAGTCAAGCACTCTGACAAGAACTTAATCAAATTTAGAAGGCTATCCAACTCATCAAAGGAATATGAGAATAAGAAAGGTAAACTTATAAGTTCATGCTACAATTGTGGAAAAGTCGATCATTATAGGCTGAATTACCCTTTGATCAAGAGAGACAAAGAGAAAGGCTATCACAAGAAATCTAGCTAGTCTAGAAGAACCTACGTTGCTTGGGAGAGTTAAAATGATTCTTCAAGTGATGAAAGCTCAAGTTCTAGTGTCGAATCGTCCAAGATTTGCTTCATGGAAAACAAAAATAAGAAGAAGAATGTAAGTCATTCTAAGCTTGAATCTATTAATGAATTATCGTATTCTCAATTACAAAAAGCTTTTAAAAATCTACATAGAGATGCCGTAGACGCTTTTAAGAATTTAGCTTTAAAAAAAAGAATCTTTTCACATTTAGAAGCTAAAGTTTTAGAAACCGAAAAGAATATGGAAGCTCTTAAGCAATTTATGGTAGATATTCAAAAAGGCAAGAATGAGGATGAAAAACCTTCATGGTTTGGTTGTGAAAGTTGTCACATTTGGCAAAAGGAGATAAATACTCTTCAAGCTAAATTGGACAAAGCATTACAACCAAAAATTACATTTGTTATTGGTCCATCAAAGTTTAAATGGTCTTTGAACCATTCATATAAAAGTATAAATATGTTCAAAAGGACTAAAATAGCAAAAGTACATATCATCACAACTTATCTTGTCACTATTGTTGCAAGAAAGGTTATACTATTGAAAAATGTAAGTTTAGGAGAATTTTATTCCTAAAGGTGTTTTTCAATGGTTGCCCAAATGTAGCCTTGATTTCACTTACTCTCAAGGATCCAATGAAAATTGGGTACCTATTACTCTTGTTTGATTCTATAGGTTGAATGTCTTGGTTCTACGGAGAAAATGTGGTTTCTCGATAGTAGATGCTCAAGACATACGACAGGTGAATCTCTATATTCGTTGACTTTATGCCAAAGAAGAATGGTTTTGTTACTTATGGAGACAACAACAAGGGAGCAATACTTGGAAAAAGTAGTGTAAGTAATCCCTCGTCTACTATTATCTCTGATGTTATATTAGTTGATGGTCTTAAACATAATCTCCTTAGCATTAGTCAACTATGCGACAAGGGATTTAAAGTAACTTTTACAAATACTTATTGCTTGTTTGAACATAATGAAAATAAAGATTGTATATTTAAAGGCTTGAGGGTTAATAAAACATATTTGCAGATGTATCCTTGGTAGGAACTAAGTGTCCAGTGACCATGAGTGAAGACTCTTGATTATGGCATAGACGCCTAACTCATGTCAACTTTGATTTACTAAACAAAGTGACTTCAAAAGATTTAGTAATCGGTCCATCAAAAATAGAGTTTTCAAAAGACCATATATGTGATACATGTCAAATGGGTAAGCAAACAATAATCTCGTTTAAATCAAAAAACTTTGTTTCAACTTCTATACCTCTTGATCTTATTCATATGGATCTCTTTGGTCCCTCAAGGACCAAAAACATATGTGGTAATTACTATGATTTTGTGATAGTAGATGATTACTCGAGATTTTATTGGGTCATGTTTTTGTATAGTAAAGATGAGACTTTTTCATCTTTCACAAAATTTGCAAGGTTATCCCAAAATAAGATGAATTTAAAAATAGTTGTTATCTGAAGCGATCATGGAGGTGAATTTGAAAACCGCCTCTTTGATAATTACTGTGATAAACATGATATTGAGCATAATTTTTCCGCTCTAAGAACTCCATAACAAAACGGTGTCGCGGAGCGCGAAAATCGTGTTTTAGAGGAGTTGGCTAAAACTATGCTCAATTAGGGTAATCTACCTAAGAATTTCTGGGTTGATGCTATTATCACGACATGTTATGTATTAAATAGGATATTAATACTTCCTATTTTAGACAAAACTCCTTATGAACTACTAAAGGGTAGAAAACCAAATTTATCGCATCTTCACATTTTCGGATGCAAATGCTTTATTTTAAATAATGGAAATGATAGTCTTGGAAAGTTTGATGCGAAAGTCGATGAAGGTATCTTCCTTGAATACTCTCAATCTAGAAAAGCTTATAGGGTTTATAACAAAAGATTACTTATTGTTGAAGAGACGATACATGTCACTTTTGATGAATCTTATCCGAGAAATATCGAGAAAGATGTCTCTTTTCATGATGTAGGTGTATCTTCACAAGACATTCTCAAAGAACTCGAAAAAGTAATTGATCACCCTAAAGCGGTGGAACATGAGAAAGAAGAAGGTAATGATTATGAAAAGGAGAAGGTTGAAAGTCCAGTTGTAGTTGACGATCTTCCTTTATCTTGAAGAACCTCCAAGGATTATCCTATTGACAACATACTTTGAGACATCACCAAAGGCGTGACAACACGCTTCAAGATAAGTGATTTTTGTTATCACTTTGCCTTTGTTTCACAAGTTGAACCTAAAAACGCAAAATATGCCTTGCTTGACGAGCATTGGCTTATGGCCATGCAAGATGAATTAAACCAGTTTTTAAAAATGATGTTTGGGACCTTGTCCCTCATCCAGAAATCATCAAGTTATTGAAACCAAATGGGTTTTTAGAAATAAATTCGATGAAAATGGAGTGATAACTAGGAACAAAGCCCATATAGTGGCATATGGTTATAACCAAGAGGAGGGCATTGATTATGAGGAAACTTATGTTCCGGTTGCTCGCCTCGAGGCTATACGCCTTTTACTAGCTTATGTTAGCTCCAAATATTTCAAGTTATTTCAAATGGATGTGAAAAGTTCTTTCCTTAATAGATATATTATTGAGGAAGTGTATGTTTCTCAACCTCCCTATTTTGAAAATCATGAGTATCCTAATCATGTTTATAAACTAAAACGAGCTTTGTATGGTCTCAAGCAAGTACCCATGGCTTGGTATGAGCGACTTAGTAAGTTTTTAATCAGTCAAGGATACTCTAGGGTGAAGGTAGATACCACACTTTTCATTAAGCGTCAAGGAAAACATATTTTTCTAGTTCAAGTTTATGTCGATGATATCATCTTTGATTCCACTAACATGCAACTAGTTAAGGAGTTTTCTAAGCTAATGCAAGGTGAGTTTGAGATGAGTCTCATAGGGGAGTTGAATTACTTTTTTTTGTCTTTAAATCAAGCAACTCAATAAAGGGACATTCGTGTGTCAAACAAAATATTTCAACGAATTTCTAAAGAGATTTGGTATGAAAGATGGAAAATCAATTGAAACTCAAATGCCCATAAACGGAAACTTGGAAAAAGATGAAAATGGTAAGGATGTTGATGTCAAGAAGTATAGAGGTATGATTGGATCTCTTCTATATCTTACTGCATCTAGGCCGGACATTATGTTTAGCGTGTGTATGTGCGCTCATTATCAATGGACTCCTAAGGAATCACATTTAAAAGTCATAAATTGCATTCTTAAATACCTCCACGGAACATCGAAGTATGGGCTTTGGTATTCCAGGGGAAGCGATTGTAATTCGGTTGGTTATACCGATTCTGATTTTTCGGTTGCAAATCGGATTGAAAAAGTACTATTGGAACTTGCCACATGTTTTCAAACTCCTTAGTAAGTTGGCATAGCAAGAAACAGGTTTTCGTTGCTTTGTCAACTTTCCAAGTGGAATACATAGCAGCCAGTAGTTGTTGTGCTCAAATATTGTGGCTCAAACAACAACTACTTGATTTTGATATTGAACTACAACGTATTCCTATTATGTGCGACAACACTAGTGTTATTAATCTAACCAAAAGTTCGGTGTTACACTCTCACACTAAACATATTGAGATACATCACCATTTCTTAAATGGGCGTGTTGAAAGGGGA
Organism: Lathyrus oleraceus; assembly: GCF_024323335.1. Lineage (NCBI taxonomy): Eukaryota > Viridiplantae > Streptophyta > Magnoliopsida > Fabales > Fabaceae > Lathyrus > Lathyrus oleraceus. The sequence goes on from NC_066580.1 coordinate 444,059,318, forward strand.
GACATCGTATTTTAGCATGTTGATAGAAAACATCAACTTGTGGATATCTTTACAAAACCTCTTGTGACTGAATCGTTTTCCAATATTCAAAGGGAATTGGGCATACTTGATATCTCAAATCTTGCCTGAATATGATTTGTTGCATGCACTTTATATACTTTTGCTCTAATATTCCTTGTAAGTTCAATCACATGCGAGGTAATATTGTTCCATATTCCCTCTTTGAAAGTAAGCCTTTTACTTTTGCATATTGTATATGTTCCAAATGCTTGATATGCTCGATGTATGGACTAATTCATGAACATTCACTTCCAAAAATATGTATTTCAATTTATATGCTTATAGGACTTCATGATATTCTTCTTCTATACTTGAAATATGATTCTTTGTGTATAAGCTTGGTATCTATTATTAGTTGTTGCATGTTATATGTGAGATTGTTGTTTATCCATTCCAGCATGAGATATGTTTGAACATGTTATAATGTCAAGAAAATTCTTGTAGTGTGTCATGGTTATGATAACATTTCTATTTTTGGTTTGTGTGGTGATAAATCTAAATAATCGTATTGCTATAGCACATGTTGTGTAACATTCAGGAGCACTAAAAGTATATGTCATGTAAACGTGTCGCTTTTGGAGCAACTCAAGAGTTTTTTTATTATATTGTATCTTTCATCTTTCATATTTATTGTATATGTTATTTGGCATGATTGTGACAACCATTGTAGGACCCCAATTTTGTCCCTAAGATCCCTCATGGCATCATAGCATTGCATTACATAGCCCCAAGGATCACTGAGCATCTTGGCTTCCTTTCCCTTTGGGTGGGACCTCCTTGTGAGTAGTTTGAGATCACCAGGCATGCTTGAATTATATATAATTTCTTTTCTTGTTTTATTCACTAACCAAAAGCACAAAAATATGTCATTTACTTTTTGTTTGTAGCTCAAGCAAGCACCAGGTCAAGAGCTTCAAGAAGATCCTTTGTGCAAGAGATGAGGTATTTTCTTGAGATGAATACCACATGATCATTACAAAGAGCTTACATGAACTAGGGTTTCATTTTGAAGCAATTTCCCCAAGTGGTAAATGAAGGAGAATTGCCATCCAAGGCGCAACGGAATTTAAAAATTTCTCCATTTAGTGATCCTTACGAATGGGCATGATCAGTGATAGAATCGTTACCTCTTGTGGCGATTCAAACCTTTGGTGCAGATCTCTGATAATGATCAAAACCTTTGATACAGATCCACGGGGCGATCACGAACGTTGAACGATGACAACGTCTCTACTCAGTCCACACGAACGGATTCCTTCAATCGCAGTGCTAGCTGTTATGAATGAAGGCTTTGAGTGAGAGAAAGAGGGAAACAAAATTCCAAGTCTCTACTTGAATTTCTGTCTGAGTGGAGTGACAATGCTTCTACCCAAGGGGTTCTATTTATAGAACCGCTTGTGTGGGCTTCAAGCCAAAAAGCCCACTTAAGTGTATTTTGCCCATATCTCATAATATGCCAAAATCACTTAAGTATTTGGTACCTTACCATATTTCGTTTCCACTTAAGTGCATCGTACCTTACGATGTTCCTTAATTATTCTATCTCTCATCAATCCGTCCTTTGTGTGTGACCCTATAGGTTTTCGCGGTGTTGGCAATTATACTAAATCACGCATTTAACATAATAAACAGTGAGCGGTATCTAGCAACACATCACTGCTACCCAAGTCACGAAAATGTCATGTGATCTGACAAAACCTCCTGTGATAATAATTATGTGTATAATTACCCCTTTGCCCTTATGTCTATATTGAACACAAGGTATAGACCGTGTCACCCTTGTCCAGTTCAATATTGGGCCCATAGACATTTATCCTGTTACGCAGGATTGGCAAATTCCATCTAGGACACTCATGTCCCTCAGCATGCTTCGTGGAGCACCCATTAACTATCTTTATGGTTATCCAGTTACGGACAACGTTGGATCAGCAATAAGGCACTCGACTCTACATCTAGGATCCATAGTGGTTTCAGGTCGAAGAGTGGTATACACTATTATCACCATGAGAATAACTTATGACACTTTGCATAACTTTCTATATAGTATTCTCATAGCGGGTCAATCCGGTATAAATATTACTCCTAATATTCATACCTATGTTTAAGACTTGATAACTCTTTATCCATGATCCATGAGATGTGATCATCAGTCTACAAGCATAATAGTCTTAATGCTTTAATGTTATCCCACTTCACATTAAAGCTCGACTACAGATACTTTAAGAATAGTGTCCTTATGTTTAATGTGTTCTCATGATTAAGTCACACTTAATACATTAAACGGACTATCTATTCCAGGGACTTTATTAATCAACCATAATAAAGAAAATGCCTTTAAATAATTCGATACAAGTACCAAAAAGTATTGGCCTCTAGGGCTTACACCAACAGTAAAGGCTCAAGTTCATCAAGGCATTTCAAGGTCATCTGAGGACCAAAAAGTCAACTGTGCAGTCAACTGAGGGCTATGAGGTGGGGAAATGAGTTGAGACACCTCAATCATGTTCAAATGAGGTCTATTCATCATTCTAAACTTCCATTTTGAAGATTCAAAGGTCATGGCAAAAGTTACTAAAACTGGAAAATGACATGTAATTCAAAGTTTCCAAATTTGGCAAGTTTTTGGTCCACATTCAACTTGACTTGTCAATGTCAAAGAAGTTTCAAATGGATTTTTGGTGAACATGAAAGTTGTATATCTTTGTCTCCCCTTTCCAAAAAGTCCTAATTCATGTCTATATGATGAATGGTTGAGAAGTTATGGTCATTTGATCACAAGGTGTGCATGGAAATTCAAAATGGCATAACTTTTGATACAAAGCTCCAATTTGGTCCATTCTTTTTGCAAAATGCTCCTCATGTTCAAGACATTTCAAATGAACCATTGCCGTGCATGGGAAAAGTGTGTATTCTCATCATTTCTCATGTGATCATTTTGGAGGGAATTTCCATAATTCATATTTGGCTTATGATACAAGCAAGACAACCATTCCATCATGACCATTGGTTGATTTTGAGTAAATTTGAAGCTTAACATGGAGCTTATCACGTGTAGCATGTGCATGGGAGCTCAATGTGCATTTTTGCAAGATACTCCAATTCTCACTAATCATGTTTAGCCAAGGCCTACTTTGGATTTCAGTGTGATTAGCATGCCATATAAATACCAAACCCTAACCATAATCACACCATAACAGAAAATTCAGATCTGAAAATTGAAAATTCCCTCCATTTTTCTCTCTCTTCGAAGTCTTCATTTCTTCACATAAACACCAGAAATTCTTGCATAATCTTGTTCATCATGCTTCATTGAGCAAGAATCAACCATTGGTTTGAGCAATTCAGTCCAGATACGAGCAGTTCAAGTGCAAACTCATAGTAATGGAAGTTGGAAATTGAGCTAGATCCAGGTGGTTTCAACTGTTTCTTCTTGCTTAAAGCTTCATAGGAGGTACAAAGGAGTAGATCTGGAGTGGATGAGTGCTTGAGGACGCGTGAACAGAAACTTCCATTTCCAAGTGAGTTGAAATTCGATCTCTCTTTTTGCTGTTTTATGTACATAGATGTATAGATCTTGCTTCGTGGAGCTTGTGCATGTGTTTATATTTGAAAATAGTTGAGAATTGAGCATGTATGGTTGAATGAAAGTTTTGATCTCAAATATGTTTTCGTTGGATCCATGGAATCTAGGAAGAATTAGGATGTATGAATATAATATTTGGAATGTGCATGAGAAGATGATTCGATTGATGTATGATTTGTGCAATTCTGGAAAAAATTTGGTTGAACTCCGCCGGAGATGGCCGGAGAAGACGACCGGAGACTGTAGCTCCGACGTCTGGTTCATCTTAGGGTTTTGATGACCGTGTGCTGATGTGTATGCTTGCTTGTCCATTTGATTGGTTCTGATTTGTTTGACCTTGCCACGCGTTTGTTGACTGATGATGTATGCTGCTCGCGTGTGTGTTTGATTGGCTCCGTTTGCTTTGACTGGCCACGTGTTGCTTTGACTTGCTGAGTGGCACGCTGATGTAGATTAATGAAGCTGTGCGTTTTGGCATTTGAATGTGATCCGTTGATTTGCTTTTCGCGCCTGATCGTGTGGTCATGGTTATTTTCTAATTTAATTTCAAATATTCATTTCCATCCATTTACTTTTAATATTTCATTTATTTTGTTCATCTTAGAAAAATCATAAAAAATAGAAAAATGATCCAAATTAACTCCAATTTTTTTCATAGTTCAGTTTTGATTTCTAGTTTTTTTGATATTATTTTCATGATTTGTTGATGTCTGATTTTTAATGTGTGAATTTTTTGATCCATGCCATGCTATTTTGATATGTTGCATTCAATGCATTGTGAAATCTTCATCTTTGATCCAATTGATCTGATTTTTTGCATGCTTGATCTTCATACATGATGTGAATTTTTGATCACTGGTTTGGATTTTTTTATCATATGCTATCATTGTTTTTGACACATGAAGATAAGTGTGACAATTTGTGTCACATTTTTGGCATTGCATTTGTGCATTTTTGTTCATCTATCATTTGAACTTTTCTGGATTTGATCTTTTGCATAATGATTGTTCATAACATGAGAAACTTGCATAAAAAATTTCATAGCCATTGCATGCATTTCTGTTTTGATTTGGATTTTCTAATTTGGAAGTCCATTTTGTGCCCATTTTGTGATCATTGCATAGCATAGGCCATTTGAGATATTTTCTTATTGAATTGATGCTGGTCCTTTTGAGGACATTTTATGACATGTTTGAATGTGCATTATGTGAAAGATTGGGTTCTGTTTTGATCATTTGGTTTGGTTTTGAACTTAGTCTTTGCACTAGTGTTTTGTACATAAACTAATTGTGCTTTGTGTTTCAGGTTTGAACATTTAGCATTGATGGTTGATTTGTTCTCACTTTGTGAGATGCAAATGATTTGAATTCTAACTTGTGTTGGTTTTGTAGGTTCTAATTGATGTGCTTGAGCCCTTGAGTTCATTTGAATGCTTGGGCATTGTTCATTGAGTTGTGTAACTGTGAAAGATCCACTGTTTGTCTGTTTGTTTTCTGACTGAAATATTAACTGTTTAGTCTTTGTACAGGTACATTAGTTGCTTGCTTTTAGCTCTTGCTTGAGCTTTGGATTGTGGTTGATACACCACTTAGGTAGTTATCTTCTTACTCCATGTGGTTTGGAAGTCCTGTCACCTTTTTGGCAGGCATTTTGCTGGCAAGTCCTCCTTAAGAGGCTCTGTTTGTGTTTGTTTACAATTGTGCCAAAGACCTCCAAGATGAGGCATGTGTTACTTGATAAGACCTCCAAGAGTTGAGGGAATTGACGGATAAAAGGGATTAGTAGCCAATCCCCCGTTATTCAGTGAGTCGTTCATTATGCTCGCACTACGTGCTGATGCTTTTGAACATGTACCGAAGATCTTTGTCCAGAGTCTGTCAAGTGGAATAGGATCTCACTTTCTGGATCCCCACGCTTTCTTTGTCATGAGCTCACCCAGGCCAGGGTTAAGAGCATGAGGTCTCATCCTCATTTCCATCTTTGATTAGCTTCACCCTAACTCTTAATGTTAGTGGTTAAGAGCTACAGATTACCCTTGTACAATTTGGCTTGTTTGTCGAGGTTGATATGACCCCTCTTGACTAAAGCCCGCCCATTGTTTGAAGCCTCTTGTATGTATATAGATTGTGATGTTTGCTTTTGATGTGTTTGCTTTTGATGTTTGTTTGTTATTGTTAGGAGTCGGGTATAAATCCATGTATTGGCATTCTGTTTCCGTTTTGTTGTTAGGAGTCGGATATAAGTCCATGTATTGGCATTCTGTTTCCGTTTTGTTGTTAGGAGTCGGGTGTAAGTCCATGTATTGGCATTCTATTTCCTTTTATTGAGGATCCCTTATGAGACTTGGTTGATTGCTTTTTCCTTGTATTCCAAAGGATGGGAACCACTTGGATCATCTATATGATCTCAAGAGAGGAACTCCTAGTGTGGTTTTATTCCATATCCATCACCTTTTTGTTTCCTTCATTTCTCCACCCTAACCCAAACCAAAATCTTTTTTGTGCAAACATTTGACTTTGTTTTCAACATTAGAAACCTAAGCCTTATGCTTTTGATTTTCAAACTTTCTTTTCTTAACACTCATTGTGAATTGAATCTTTAAGTCAACTTTGACCATTTTTGTATATACTTCTAATTGGTAAATATAACCCATTCAAATTTATTTTGTGGTTCCAATGTCCACTTTCTTAATCAAAATTTTCATAACCTTTAGCTATTAGGTTTGAGTTATCTTTGTGGTAGATGTAATACTCACCTTTGTCCTTAGTGGTGGACAATGAGTCTTCCATGCTTATTATAGGGTTAACCCCTCACTAGCATGTTGAAGTTATCCTCACATGGTGGACTTGTGGTTTTTCAGGTTGAGTTTTCTCCCTTTGATAACAAAAGACCTTAAGGCTTTTTGACCAATCAATCCACTCACTTGTTTTGAAATTTTTTACCCGAACTACGAGGTTTTGATCCTAATCTTTTCATAAGAGGGTACGTAGGCAATGGGTTTATCCATCCAAACACAAAATGTAAATAACTTGTATATTCTTTTCTCATCTCTTCAATCATGTCTGCACAAATAAAATTTCACAAAAAACAATAACCTTTGCAACCAAGTGTGAAAAGGGCTCCCTAGGAGTACCTAGGATGTTTTGGGTGCCTAACACCTTCCCATTGCATAACCAACCCCCTTACCCAGATCTCTATTTCTTTTACTAGTTTTGTTTGTAAAACTTTTTAGGTTTTTGTTCGCTTTCTAACCATTCCTTTGGATAAATAAAAGTGCGGTGGCGACTCGACTTTGTATGATTTACCTTGGATTTAGTCAATATCTCCAATGGTAACGAATACACCGCTACAGAAAAGTGGCGACTCTGCTGGGGAGGAACATAGGTCTCCCTAGTGGGTTTTGCCAATTTTTCACACTTGTTGTATTATATTGTTTGTGACATATTTTTGTGCAATTTGGGATTACTGTATTGTATGTAATGATTGAATTGCTTGATATATCAATTGCTTGTGTGCTTGGTGATCTTTGTGAGATGAGTTCTATACCCGAACTCGAGTGCACTTAGGATAGGAGAATGGCGTAGTCTTGTCGACTTGTGTGGAGTTATTCCTTAGCAAGTTGACTTGTGAGTCCATTCACTTGGTGGAGGTCATGTTGGGATCAATAATGTCACACAAGTAAGTTGTGGTTAGACATTACTCTTTCCAATATAGACCTTAGAAGCCAAGGACCTTAGTTTACCAAACCCATCTTGGCCTATTTTTAGGATGTAGTGCGGAGGTCGTTCAAATGTAAGATTTGATGTGATTGTTACGCGATACTACGCTCGTAAGAGTCTCTCTTGAGAATATTTTTGGAATACGAGTAGTCGTTTCTCCGATAATATTTGAAAGATGGGACGATGACTATGGGAACCTATGGTAGAACATGCTTGGCAGGTTTAAACCTTAGTACACTCCCTTTGGGTGGTTCTTAACCGAGACTCCATGCTCGTGACTTGCAACAAACCCTTGATTCATGGTTGATCCGTTCATGTATCCTTAATATCAATGGAACTTGGGTGTTGATAAGGTGTAAACCATAATCCACCAAAATGGATGATTGATATTAAGGATAATATGATCCATCCCATGACCTTTGTTTAGTGTGCTTTGCTTGATCCTTGAGTGTGATTGTTGCATTCATGTATTCATGCATTCATCTGCATCCATGTCATCGAAAAAAGAAAATTCTCAAGGAACTTAAGGGGTTTATTTGCAAAATTTTCAGACATGGAAAGAAAAAGAAGGAATACAAAGAAGTACAGCTTCAGACAGCCAGATCTGAAAGAGTTAAGGAATCTGACATCCTATGTATTAGATCCCTTGGGTTTCAAAGCTCGTTTTGGAAAGCTTCTTCCTCTTTTGACTACTCAGGTGGATGAAGGTCTGATGAGTGTATTGGTGCAGTTTTATGATCCTCTGTACCGTTGCTTCACGTTTCTGGACTTCCAGCTTTTGCCTACCCTTGAGGAGTATGCCTATCTTGTGGGTATACCTATTCTGGATCAGTTGTCGTTCAGTGGCTTGGAGAGTATTCCTACTTCTCAAGAGATAGCTGACATGTTGCACATAGATGAATCTCTGATTGGTGATAATATGACTACCAAAGGTGGAATTCAAGGTCTCCCTTCTGAGTTCCTCATTGCTCAAGCTACTGTTTATGAGAAGGCCATGAGTGAGGATGCCTTTGAAGCCATATTTGTACTTCTCATCTATGGGTTGGTATTGTTCCCCAACATCGACAAGTTTGTGGATGTGAACGCTATTAGGATCTTCTCTGTTCTTAATCCCGTTCCGACTCTGTTGGGTGATACATATTTCTCTTTGCATATGAGGAATGCGAAGGGTGGTGGTGCTATTGTGTGTTGTTTGCCTCTGTTGTATAAGTGGTTTATTTCTCACTTACCTCAGACGGTCGCTTTCAAGGAAAACAAGGGATGTCTACGGTGGTCCACGAGACTTATGTCTCTCACTAATGACGATATCTCTTGGTATAACTGTGTATATGATGGTGTGCAGATTATCGACTCTCTTGGTGAATTCTCCAATGTGCCTCTTCTTGGTACATATGGTGGGATTAACTACAACCCTGTTTTAGCACGTCGTCAACTTGGGTTCCCCCTAAAGGATAAACCTAATAACATTCTGTTAGAGGGTGTGTTCTTTCAGGAGGGTAAAGATCCCCAAGGCTTGAAAGCCAGAATGGTTCGCGCTTGGCATAAGGTTCATAAGAAAGGAAGGAAGGAGTTGGGTCCTAAGAATTGCATTGCTTTGGAACCATACACTGCTTGGGTAAGGAAGAGAGCATCTGAGTACCTCATGCCTTACGATTATCCGAGACCTACACCTTTGGTTGAGGCTGGGCCTTCAACCCTCCCTAACCAAGGAGTAGAGGAGTTGAGAGACGAAGACCTATCACGTGCCTGGATCCGTGAAAGGGAAGAGTTGCTTCAGCAGATTAAGGAGAAGGATGCTTTGATAGAGTTCCTCGAGCATCAGGTTATTGATGATCCTAATGATGCATGGACTTCTCTACTTCCTCAGTCTTCCAAGTTTTGGAAAAGGAGGTATGACCGACTCGCTAAGGAAAAGGCAGATATGGAGGCAGCTTATGAGAGAGAGGTGAAGAGGCTTCGTGCAACTTATCTTCTTGTGTCCCGAGCATTTGTTTCTAGGGATCCATAGGATGATTATTTTCCTTTTCTCTTGTATATGATTGACAAACGCTGTACTTCTTTCCCCTGATGATATATGATGAGATGTTTCCATATGCGATAAAATGCTTAATATTTCCAAAAATTTGCAAATAAAACCCTAGAGTTCCTTTGAAATAAAAACGAATCATGTGCACAAGCATTGCATGCATCATATGCATAAGCAGGTTTTGTTCCCGGATTCTGGTCCTGTGGTCTAACTCTGTGCTCTTCATTTATTTTGAAGACAAGCTGACTCACCGGTACTACACCAGAGCCAACTCTTCCAGATTGATGGATCATCTAGAGCAAGAGAACCGTGAACTCAAAGAGGAAGTTGCCAGACTGAGTGCTTTGATGGAATCGTTCCTGGCTGCCTAGAGCCAGTCTTCTCCAACACCTTCAACTCCTCCCCAAAGGACAGTCATCTCTGAGATTGTTTCCTCAATTGTGCCTGCAGCCAGTGCACATTTTGCTCTGACAGCTATGCCAACCGGGTTTCCATGGGGGATGCCTCCCAACTTCATGCCTGAGGGCCCTGCTCCAACTTTTACTTCTATGCCGGCATCTAGCCCGGTCCTTGCTGTTCCTCCTCCTGTCGTGCATACCGTGCCTAGGGTAGACGACACCATCTATCATTCTGAGCCATTTGAGGGCCCAGATGTTCATGAGAAGATGGATGCTATGAATGACCAATTTCTTGAGCTTCACAAGGAATTGAAGAATCTTAGAGGAAAGGATCTGTTTGGCAAGTCTGCTGCCGAATTATGCTTGGTTCCCAATTGTCGCATCCGCGAAAATCAACCGGCGGGAAAAACAAAACAAACAGAGCCGCCACCGTGCGTTATTTATCCCAAAAGAGGGAAAGGAAACGCTCGAAGTAAACCTGGAAAAGACATGGTCTCGCGACCAAAGAGAGATGGGATCGGGAGTCGGTTATGCGAAGGGAAGGTATTAGCACCCCTACGCATCCGTCGTACTCGACGGGATCCACGCTCAAAAGGATAGAAGAAAGGTTGCCAAACACTGCTCAAAAGAATGCACGCACACTGGAATAAAGCACAGATGGAAGAAGAGGAGGAAACGGGCTCGCTAGGATATCGCATCCTATGCCTACGTATCTCATCTGGAATGAGAATCAGAGCTACCGTAGTTCGGCTCACGCACGCCAAACAAAACACAAACAGGAAACCGACTGCCAATCGCTGGACTTATATCAGACTCCACACAAACAGGCAAACCTGGAAACCGAATGCCAATCACTAGACTTACATCAGACTCTGAACCAACAAACACACTCAGGAAACCGACTGCCAATCGTTGGGCTTACGTCAGACTCCAAGAAAACAAGAGGTTAACCGGACGCTGAGTCGTCAAAAGCAACAAAAAGTTGAACAAACAAGCTAACAGGGAGTCTGGTACTCGAGCCTGCTAGCTGTCAAGCAAACACACACAAAAAAGGAAAAGGGTGCCCGGAGAGACCTAGCACGATCTCCTATCTACGTACCTCATCTGGTATGAGGATCAGGGCGACGTAGTTCCCCTACGCAGGGAAAGAACTTCTAACCTAACCAGAGACTGGGAAATGACAAACTAGAAGAGAGCCTGACTCGAGCCTAATAGTTATCATGCAATCCACAATGGTCCTAGGTTGAGGTTTCTATCTAACTTGCACAGGGAGCAAGCTATCCTAAACAGCACAGTCAAACAACACAAGTACAATAAACAATCACACACACTATATGCAATCAATTGGGCTCATACAAGGTTAGGCTGTGAAACACAAGCCAACTGGAATCGGGTGTAGTTAGCTCTTAACCCTAACATTGAGAGTTAGGGTGAAGCAGATGAAATGGGAAGTGAGGGTAAGACCTCACAGCTCTTATCCCTGGCCTGGGAGAACTTCAGACAAATGAAAGTGTGGGAGTTCAGAAAGTTGAAACTCTTCTCCACATATGACTGACACAACAAAGATCTTGGGTTATTATCCACAATGCATCAACACATGGTGTGAGCAAAGTGGATGACACACTGAATAACAGGAGATGGATTACACATCTCTTTTATCTGCCAATTGCCTCACAAGAGGACTTTTCCTGCTTGGCACAAAATTAAACATTCACAAGCATTGCCTCTTAAGGAGGGCTTCAGACAGGTGCCTGCCCACATAACAGGACAGGTCTTCCAGACTACATGAAGTCAAAAGAGTTATACCTCAGTGGTTAAGCAACCAAGCAAAGCAAAGTTCAAAGTGAACTTAAAGCAACTAATGTACCTGTGGAAACATCGGACAAATCAGTACAAAGTTCAGACAATCAAACAACAATCAATCACACAATCAGTCAGATAAGGCATTAAGCAACAATGTGCAAGCCACAAGCCAATAGGCACAACACAAACAACTTGGCATCAACCTACAAAACAACATAAGGTTAGCCAACATCCATCAACTAATCAATCCAAATGAGTGAACAACTCCAATCATGGCAATGTGCTTCTTAACCTGAAATCCACAATCCAAACAGTGAGTCCAAACCACTAGGTCAAAGCCTAGGGTCAAAAGTAGGTCAAACATTCAAAACAGAACATGAATCAACCTTATCCAATCAAGAACACAACTTAAAAGGTCCCATATCAATATCATTAACCAAAAGCATTTCATGAATCAAACATGGCAAGGTATGCAAATTGTGACCACATTGTGACATCAGAAGAAATAAATGCACATTAAATCAAAAATGATTCAAATAATCTTGACAAAATTCATGAGTAAACAGGACATATAACATGATCATCACACAAAAAATTAGGAGCATTGGACATCATTAGGCATGGCAATCACATAGCATAAGTCAAGACAAGCACAAGACAAGCACATGTGTGACACCAATTGTCACACCAAGTTAGCATAGGCATAAAACAGGGATGGATCATGGTAAAGACCTCAAACCAAATCCAAAACAACAATCAACATGTCTAAAAATAGTGTGCAAAAATTCAGAAGCATTGGATAAGCCACAAGCATTTTGTGATCAAATGAAGTTCAAGGCCATTTTAAAGCTCAAATGTGACCATCCAGAAGGAAAAATCTCAATTAAATCAGAAATGATCCCAAAAATTCCAACAAAAATCATGCTCAATCACAATATCCATACTATGCATCATACAAAAAATCAAGGCAATTGGATATCATTTGGCATGGCAACCACATCAATCAAATTAAACATCACAAGGTGTGACACAAATTGTCACACCTAACTTAGCACATTCATAAAACAACAATGGTAATTGATAAAAATACCAAATCAACACCAAAATGTCAAGCAATGAGTCTATTTATAGCATGCAAAATTTCATAAGCATTGGATCAAAAACCAGCATTTCACAAATGATATGGCAAGGCAAGGTCAAAATAGCATACATGTTCAAGCTCCTTAGACAAAAATGAATTCCATCCAAGCACAATTTTTATTTTAATAATAAAAAAATAATAGACAAAATGAGGAACACAATGCAAAAAACCTCATAATTTTTGGATGATTTTTTAATTATATATGAATTTTTAAAGATGGAGAAAAAACAAAAAAAAACATATGAAGCATGGTATGAAATCATGGAGGGAAATAAGAAAAATAACATGGCATTTGAATAATGGTTACAGCGGGGAATCGAACCCAAGGCAAATTTGAAATGCCAGGCGCGCCAAGTGAAACGATGCGTTTCACTTAAGTGGCGTGGTCCAATCAGGAACCAGCATGGCCAAACGCATGCACCAATCACACGCGTGCCCTATCAAACACCTTCAACAACGCTTTTCTGTTGCAGAAAATGAATCAAACCGTGGCCTAAACTGCACTTCATCTTCTCCAATCGTGCGCTCATGAACAATAAGAATTCCTCATGAACACCAAGAACAAATGTTCCAGAAATTGAAATTAAGGACATCAATGTGTAGATCTCTCATCAAACATCAAGAATACATGCATAGCTAATCATGAATCATCATACACAAGTGGAATCGAACAAATCAATTTTCATGCACCAAACTTTAATCAACCCTAACTTAATGAATATTGCACTAAAATTCATGGTTCAAAGCTCAGGTTAACCAGCACAAAGAGATCTACAACAACATCATAACATAATTGAGAATTAAGAGAATCGATTTGGTGACCTCTTGAAATGCAGAATTGGATGAATTCAGGCCTTGCGATGCTTCAATGTTCTTCTATAATGCTTGTACGAGCGATTGGAAGAGAGATCGAAGCTCAACTGCTCTTGAATCCAACAGAATTTGACATTGCCATGGATGCTTTCAAGCTTCTAGCATGAACAGAACAAGCACGATTTGCTATGATTCCACCTCCAAACTTGCTCAGTGATACTTCAAGATGATGAATCAAGCAATGGAATGTGATTTGTTTGAAGAAATTGAGAGAAAATTTTGAGAGAAAAGTTTGATGAATTTGATCTAGATCTGAAATTATGAAGCCTCTTCTGAAAAACAGTTAGGGTTTGGCCTTTATACCTCCCCCTAATCATGTTTAATTATGCTTAAACCAATTTGCAAATGGAATTAGTGAGTTATGGAGTGTTTTGGCAAATGTGATTTTTCACCCTATGCATGAAATGCATGGTGAATAGTGCACGAAAATCTGATTCATTTCCACTTAAAATGCTGTTTTGGAGCCAATGGAAATGGTGTAATGTTCAAATAAGGCACAAATTTTAAATTCCATATTTTCCCTCCAAAAATCAAAGGAATTTCCAAATGCTCATGTGAATGTAATGCATGTCATGTAATGCAAGATTTGGAAATTATAGGTCAAAATAAGAACAATGCAAAAAGAGCCATCCAATTTGGAGTTTTGGTTAAGAAGTTATGCCCATTTGAAGTTCAAACCACACTTTGTCAAGATTTGATCATATCTCCTTAACCACACATGATAAATTGATGATCTTGGACTTTTTAGAAATGGGAGAGAAAGATCTACAACCTTCATGTTCAACAAATTTTCATTTGAAGCTTTATTGATGATGTAATCTTGAGTTGAAAACCTTTCCATTTTTGGCAAATTTGAATTATAGGTCACTTTCTATTTTTGGAAAGTTTTGTCCTGACTTTAAATTCTTCAAAGTTGATGTTTGAAATGTCAGATGAGACTTGTTTGAACATGAATGAAGTATTTCTAATCACTTCCCACCTTCAAATCCATCAGTTGACTTTGCAGTTGACTTTTTATGGTTGACAGATGACTTGAACATGCACAGATGATTTTGAGCCTCAACCACTTGATGAAATAACTCCCAAAATGAAACCTTAGCTTATACAAGCTCAATAAAATCATATGATGATCTCCATCTCAATAAACACCTCATCTCCTTGAAAATCCCTGATTGGTATAATGCAACTGATTAGGGTTGACCAGAGGTCAAAACCCTAATCCCAAGGAACCTGATCAGAAATAATGAACCATGATGATGATGGTGTACCATTTCAACCAAGACAATGCCCAACCTCCTTGAGGAACCAAAAACCCTAATTGAAGCACAACCTCAGATGATTAGTGATCAATTTACAAGACCCTCAGGCTTGAATCTCTCAACCTCTCTATCTTCTGAGAAAGACCTAGGAGGATGACTTGCTCATTGTTTCCACATGATATGCAAAGATGTAATGCCTAATGTCCTAAAAATGAGATGCAATATGCTATACTAGTCCCAAGAGAGGAGGGCAAATTTTGAGGTGTTACACCAATGTGAAGATTCCTTTGAAATTCAAGGTCCCTGACTTTGAAAAATACAAGGGGAACACTTGTCCTCTCAGCCACCTGGTCATGTATGCCAGGAAGATGTCAACTCATACTGATAATGACCAGTTGCTCATCCACTACTTTTAGAACAGTCTGTCTGGTGCTGCCCTGAGATGGTATATGGGTTTGGACAGTGCGAACATCCGATCCTTCAACGACCTTGGCGAGGCTTTCGTCAAGCAGTACAAGTATAATATGGATATGGCTCCCGATAGGGATCAGCTAAGGGCCATGTCCCAGAATGACAAGGAAACATTCAAAGAGTACGCCCAGAGGTGGCGAGAGTTGGCAACTCAGATTGTGCCTCTGCTAGAAGAGAAAGAAATGACCAAGATTTTTCTGAAAACCTTGAGTTCATTCTATTACGAGCGGATGATTGCTAGCGCTCCTTCGGACTTCACCGAGATGGTGAACATGGGGATGCGTCTAGAAGAAGGGGTTAGAGAAGGACGGCTAACCAAGGAAGAAGGCTCTTCTGCCAAACAATATGGGGCATTTGCAAAGAAGAAAGATGGAGAGGCATATGTTGTGACCTCCCATGTGAAACCCAGAAGACCCTCTGTGAGGAGGAAGACCGTGCGTCCTTCCGGTAACCAGCACCAGGTGGCTCATATAGCACCTATTTTCAGAGATAATCAACAGTATTAGCAGCATAGCAATAATCAACAATCACCTCAGCAATATCAGCAACAATAGCATCGTCCTCAACAGCAGGCCTACCAGCCTCGCAGCAGTAATCAAACCAGCACGAGTTATGAGAGGAAGAAGATCACTTTTGATCCTATTCCGATGACATACGCAGAACTGTATCCCTCTTTGATAGAGAGGAAGCTGATTACTCCGAGAGACCCGCCAGCTATACCTGCTAACCCTCAGTGGTGGTATAAGCCTGAATTGCATTGTGTATACCACTCTGGTGCTCCCGGCCACGACGTGGAGAATTGTTTTCCGTTGAAGACCAAGGTTCAAGACCTTATAAGGTGTGGCATTTTGTGCTTTGAGGACGTAGGTCCTAATGTTAAGAAGAACCCATTGCCCGAGCATGGGAAATCTGTCAACATGGTCCAGGGTTCCCCTGGCAAGTACAAAGTCAAATATGTCAGTCATATTCGACAATCTCTGGTTGAGTTGCATTGTTTGTTGTGTGATTACAGTCACTAAGAACACGATCATGACAAATGCCGAATATGCTCTGTTAACAGATTGGGTTGTCGCCAGGTGCGCAAAGATCTTCAGGAAATGTTGGACGAAGGAGTTATTGAGATCCTTCAGAATAGGAATGTTGACGAAGATGAGCATGAGGTCAACGTAATTTCCCTAGTGTTTTGGATACCCGAACCTGTTGTTATCAAGTACGATGGTAGCAAGTAGAAGGTTTCTCCTTCCCTGATCATTAAGCCTATCGGTCCAGTGCCGTATTCTTCTGAAAAGGCAATTCCCTTCCGTTATAATGCTGTTGCTGTAGAAGATGGGAAAGAGATGCCTTTGCCTTCCTCCTTTGTTGTGAATATTGCTGATGTAAGTGGTTTGACCCGCAGCGGTCGTGTGTTTTCTGCACCGCCGAAGCCTCAGGCTAATGCTGATTTTGTTGAACGCCCAATTGGGAATGCTGTGAGCACCTCGAATCCGGCACCTGTTATTAAATCCTCCTCTGTACAAAAACTCCTACTTCTGTTGGCCCTAGTGGCAATATGAAAGAAGACTGTGATGAGATACTGAAGCTCATCAAGAAGAGTGAGTACAATGTTGTAGACCAGCTTCTACAAACGCCATCCAAGATATCTGTGTTATCTTTGCTTCTGAATTCAGAACCGCATAGAGAGGCTCTGCAGAAAGTTTTGGATGTGGCATATGTAGATCACGATGTCACTATAGAACAGTTCGATAGCATTGTTGCAAACATTATTGCTTGTAACAATTTGAGTTTTTGTGACTCTGATCTCCCTGAGGAGGGAAGAGACCATAACTTGGCTTTACACATATCCATGAATTGTAAAAGCGACGCCATGTCCAATGTGCTGGTGGACACTGGGTCATCCCTGAATGTATTGCCAAAATCCACTCTTTCCAGATTATCACATCAAGGGCCTCCCATGAGGCAGAGTGGAGTTGTTGTGAAAGCTTTTGGTGGATCGTGTAAGACTGTGATTGGGGAAGTGGATCTCCCAATCAAGATTGGACCAAGTGGTTTCCAGATTACCTTCCAGGTTATGGATATCCACCCATCGTATAGCTGTCTCCTAGGCAGACCATGGATTCACGAGGCTGGTGCCGTGACATCCATCCTACACCAGAAGCTGAAATTTGTGAAAAATAAGAAGCTGGTAGTGGTAGGGGAGAAAAGGCTCTCCTGGTTAGCCACTTGTCTTCCTTCTCATACATAGATGCTGAGGATGAAGTTGGAAGTCCTTTCCAAGCTTTATTTATAGCTGAGCCTGTTGATAATAGGACTCCTTCATTTGCTTCCTATAGAGATGCGAAATTGGCCATTGAGTGTGGTGCAATTGTTGGTCTAGGAAAAATGATTGAGTTGGAAGACAATAAGTCCCGGGATGGCATTGGCTTTTCTTCTGGGGTCTTCAATGAGAGAGGGTTGTTCAAGAGTGGAGGTTTCATCCACACTGGTCAGGAGGAAGAAGCTGCCGCTGTCTTGGAAGAGGATGCAGAGGATTCTGACAATTTTGTCATCCCTGGAGGGATCTGTAACAATTGGGTCGCTGTGGATATTCCTACAGTCGTCCACAAGTCAACGTAATGATCACTTTGTTTAAAAACCCTTCTCCCATGCCAAAAGGAGAAGTGATGACATTGTTGGCAACATAAATACAATGATATTTTCATTCAATAAATTCATGTTAAATGTTTGTTTTTCCAATTATTTTCCCTTTTTGCTTTTTGCATGAAATTGGTGATCACAAAAAACCCTAAAAAAGAATAAAATCAATCTTTTCATTTGCATAATGATTTGCCTTATTTGATTTCTAAAAAGCTTTTCATATCCAAAATCATTATGCAGGTTAATTTCTAAACCCATTGAACATAATGGTCCAACGCCATCTCCCAATTTTGAGTTCCCGGTATTTGAGGCAGAGGAAGATGATGTTGACGAGATTCCTGACGAGATTACCCATCTACTTGAGCATGAAAAGAAGATCATTCAGCCGCATCTTGAGAATCTGGAAACAGTCAACTTGGGGTCTGAGGATTGTGTGCGAGAAGTGAAGATTGGGGCACTCCTGGAAGAATTTGTTAAGAAGGGGTTGATCGAATTGCTACGAGAATATGTTGATATCTTTGCTTGGTCGTATGAAGACATGTCGGGTCTAGATACAGATATTATGCAACATTTCTTGCCTTTGAAGCCTGAGTGCGTGCCTGTGAAGCAGAAGCTCAGAAGAACCCATCCCGATATGGCAGTGAAAATCAAAGAAGAAGTTCAGAAGCAAATTGATGCGGGGTTTCTGGTGACTTCTACGATCCTCAATGGGTGGCCAATATTGTGCCCGTGCCTAAGAAAGACGGAAAAGTCCGGATGTGCGTGAATTATAGAGATTTGAATAAAGCTAGTCCGAAAGATGATTTCCCTCTACCACATATTGATATGTTGGTAGACAATACAGCTAAATTCAAAGTCTTCTCATTTATGGATGGATTTTCCGGATATAATCAGATTAAGATGGCACCCGAGGATATGGAGAAGACAACATTCATCATACCTTAGGGAACATTCTGTTATCGAGTGATGCCCTTCGGTTTGAAGAACGCCGGAGCCACGTATCAACGAGCTATGACTACCTTGTTCCATGATATGATGCACAAGGAGATTGAGGTCTATGTTGATGATATGATTGCTAAGTCAAGAACGGAGGTTGAACATGTAGAGCACTTGGTGAAGCTTTTTCAGCGTTTGAGGAAGTACAAGCTTCGTCTGAATCCCAACAAGTGTACATTTGGAGTTCGTTCTGGCAAGTTATCGGGCTTTATTGTCAGCGAAAGAGGTATTGAGGTTGATCCTGCAAAGGTCAAAGCAATACAAGAGATGCCTGCGCCCAAAACTGAGAAGCAAGCCCGAGGTTTTCTTGGCCGCTTGAATTATATTTCCAGATTCATATCCCACATGACTGCCACATGTGCGCCGATATTCAAGCTCCTCCGGAAAGATCAGTCTCATGATTGGACCGAGGATTTACAGAAAGCTTTCGATAGTATCAAAGAGTATCTGTCTGAACCTCCAATCCTGTCTCCGCCTGTAGAAGGAAAACCTTTGATCATGTATCTGACAGTTCTTGAAGACTCGATGGGTTGTGTCCTTGGTCAGCAAGACGAATCAGGAAAGAAAGAGTATGCTATTTACTACATGAGTAAGAAGTTCACTGATTGTGAGTCTCGATACTCAATGCTCGAAAAGACATGTTGTGCTTTGGCTTGGTCCGCTAAGTGTTTACGCCAGTATATGATAAATCATATAACTTGGTTGATATCCAGAATGGATCCAATCAAGTACATCTTCGAGAAGCCTGCTTTAACCGGGAGGATTGCCCGTTGGCAGATGTTATTATCTGAGTATGATATTGAGTATCGAGCTCAGAAGGCTATTAAAGGTAGTATCTTGGCTGATCACTTGGCACACCAGCCGATTGAAGATTTTCAGTCAGTTCAGTATGACTTCCCAGATGAGGAGATTCTGTATTTGAAGATGAAAGATTGCGATGAGCCTACACTCGATGAAGGGCCAGAGCCTGGTTCCAGATGGAGTATGGTATTTGATGGCACTGTAAATCAGTACAGAAATGGTATTGGGGCAGTGATTATTACTCCTCAGGGCACACATATTCCTTTTACAGCAAGGCTAACTTTCAAATGCACGAATAATATGGCTGAGTATGAGGCCTGTATTATGGGATTGGAAGAATGCATTGATCTTAGGATCAAGCATCTTGATGTTTATGGTGATTCGGCCCTCGTTGCCAATCAGATCAAGGGTGAATGAGAAACGAATCAGCCTGGTCTTATTCCATATAGAGATTATGCGAGGAGGATTTCAACGTTCTTTACTGAGGTTGACTTCCACCATATTCCCCGAGATGATAATCGGATGGCAGATGCTCTTGCTACGCTTGCTTCCATGATTGTGGTTAAATATTGGAATGAAGTTCCCAATATCACTGTGATGCGCTTGGATAGACCAACTCATGTATTTGCGGTTGAAGAAGTAAAAGATGACAAGCCATGGTATTATGACAATAAGTGTTTCCTCCAGAACCAGGTCTACCCGCCTGGGGCATCTGTGAAAGATAGGAAGACTTTGAGGAGATTGTCAGGCAGTTTCTACCTCAATGGCGAAGTGCTTTACAAGAGAAATTTCGACATGGTTCTGCTCAGATGCGTGGATAGACACGAAGCAGACCTGTTGATGACTGAGGTCCATGAGGGTTCATTTGGTACTCATTCCAATGGACATGCCATGGCTAGAAAGATGTTGAGAGCATGCTACTATTGGCTGACAATGGAGTCTGACTGCTGCAAAAATGCCATAAGTGTCAGATTTATGCGGATAAGATTCATATTCCTCAGACACTTCTGAATGTGATTTCATCACCATGGCCTTTCTCTATGTGGGGAATTGACATGATTGGCATGATTGAGCCGAAAGCGTCCAATGGACACAGGTTTATTCTCGTAGCAATTGATTACTTCACCAAGTGGGTTGAAGCTGCATCATATGCAAGTGTGACCAGGCAGGTGGTTGTGAAGTTTATCAAGAATCAACTCATATGCCGTTATGGTGTGCCAGATAAGATCATTACTGATAATGGATCTAATCTGAATAACAAGATGATGAAAGAATTGTGTAGCGAGTTCAAGATTGCACACCATAATTCTTCTCCTTACAGACCCACGATGAATGGGGCTATTGAAGCTGCTAATAAGAATATCAAGAAGATTATCCAGAAGATGGTTGTTACGTACAAAGATTGGCATGAGATGCTGCCATTTGCTTTGCATGGATATCGTACATCTGTCCGCACTTCAACAGGGGCAACCCCTTTTTCTCTTGTTTATGGCATGGAGGTCGTACTCCCAGTAGAGGTGGAGATCCCATCAATGAGAGTCTTGATGGAGGCCAAGTTGACTGATGCTGAATGGATTCAAAGCCATTATGACCAGCTGAATTTGATTGAAGAAAAGAGATTGACTGCCATGTGTCATGGTCAGTTGTATCAGCAGAGAATGAAGAAAGCTTTTGATAAGAAGGTCAAGCCTCGTGTGTTCCGAGAAGGTGACCTTGTGCTCAAGAAAGTCTTGTCTTTCGCGCCCGATTCCAGGGGCAAGTGGACTCCAAAGTATGAAGGTCCATATGTTGTTAAGAGAGCCTTTTCAGGCGGTGCTTTGATACTTACAACTATGGATGGGGAGGATTTCACTCGTCCTGTGAATTCAGATGCAGTCAAGAAATACTTCGCCTAAAAATAAAAACAGAATGGCTCGCTAAGTTGAAAACCCGAAAGGGCAGCTTAGGCAAAAATGAGCGTCTCGGTGGATTGAAAACCCAAAAGGGCGATCCAGGCAAAAGTTAGAGACATAAAAAATGAATATTTGTATCCCGCTAGATTGAGTACCTCATCCTGGGGCAATCTAGGCAAAAATTAGGGATTTGGCAAGTAACTGCATCCTGACAAGACTGTGTTCTACAACTGTCATTTCGTCAGAGATTCTTGTTCATTCGTCGTCAACTGAAGCTTCTAATACATCGAACTCGGAATTGGTGGAGAAATGGTCATTATGTTCAATGTAGCCCTTTTCCAATATATATCACCAATTTCAAATTTGTAAAGATCTATGGAGTCTTGCCATTTGCAGGCTACCATTCCATCAAATAAATTTGAGCTTTTATCCAATTATTTGCACTCTTATTTGTTTCTATTCAACAAATGTTTTGCATGTTTTAATTGAGAAAATATCATTGTTTTAAACAAACAAATTTTTCACAAATTGTTTTTAAACAAAGTGAACATTCACAATGATAAAAGGATACTTAAGGGATTCTCAATGCTCTCCCAAGGGTGGCATGATTTCCAACAGGGTAAGATATTTGTTCATATCCCTGGCATGACTGTATCCTTTTTCTCCAGAATATTTGTTGTGGTTTCTCCCGAGCAGAGTGCTTATTGAGGTTGTTCACCTCCCCTCCCTTCAGCAGAGCAGTGGTTTTCCCTCCTCAGCAGATGTGTTTTCTTTGGAAGGTTCGGTATTTGGTGGTTGATCCCCAGAATTCCTTCACTTCTTCAGATAGATCCCCAGCGGAGTCGTTGGTGTGTTGGATCTTATCTATGATGATGTTATTTTCCTCAGATAGATCCCCAACAGAGTTATTGGTGTGGTGGATTTTATTTGTGATAATTCATCCCCAGCGGAGTTGTTGGTGTGTTGGATCTTATCTATGATGATGTTATCTTCCTCAGATAGATCCTCAGCGGATTTGTTGGTGTGTTGGATCTTATCTATGATGATGTTATCCCCTGCAGAGATATTGTTGTTTCCTGGCATATCTAATCCCTAGTAGAGTTGTTTGTGTGGCAGATTCTACTTGTGCGATCTTTTATCCTCAGCAGGTGTGATTTCCTTGGTGAGTTTGGTACTTGGTGTTGGATCACCAGATTCCTCTTATATCCCTCAGATGGATTTCCCAGTAGAGTTGCTTTTGTGGCAGTTTCTGCCTGTGCAATGATCTTTGTTCCTCAGCTGAGGTTGATGATTCATCCCTGCAGAAGTGTTGTTGTCTCTGGTCCCCGGCAGATTGGATACTCTCCGGTGATCCTGGCTTTCTCTCTTGAGATGTAGTATCGGGTGGTTGATTCCTGGACCTGTTTGTGTTAGATATGTCTGTTTGTCAGCATTCATCAAACATAAATCACACATATACATGCATAATTATAACATTAAGATATTCATGTTGCATTCTTTGTCATATATCGTTGTTTGTTGTCTCCTGCTATTTGGTGATATATATTTCCCCAAGCAGATATGTGTATCTGATCTATCCATATAGAGTCAGCCCCATAAGCAGAAAGTGTTTATCTTTCCTGCCATTTCCCCATTGAGTTATATCCTCGTGGACGACGGTTTTTTCCGTTTCCTCCCAACACATATATTGGGATGTTTTCCCCTATTGATTTATATCCTCATTAGGATGAGTCTTGATTCAGTTTGCCTTTTTGGTTTGATCCTAAATTGGCCTTTTGTGACTGTTTCTGGTGCTTCCCTGTGGTCAATGAATAATTGCTCAGTAATCAGTAATTATTCACCTTATCCTCAGTGGAGTTTGTGGTTTGCTACCCTTATACCGGTAGTCGTAAATCCCATTTTTCCCTCCCCAACGGAGTCTGTGGTTTTCTACCCTTATACCGGTAGTTGTAAATCCTACTTTCTTCCCCTAGCGGAGTTTGTGGTCTTCTACCCTTATACCGGTAGTTGTAAACCCTATTTTCCTCCCCTTCGTAGAGATAACCTTTGTTGTTCATCCTAGTTGATGACGGTTACTCTTCTGTGGTTTCCTACCCAGTATCCGGTAGGTGTAATCCCCTCCTTGATGGTTATCTTCATCCAGTATTCGATGCTGATATTCCCTCTTTTTCTTGGATAATTGCCTTGTGCTCGCAATTTATCCCCGGCGAATCATCTTTCGTCTACCCTGTTGTTGTTGGTAACAATTGTTTCTCTCCTGAATTGGTCATCATTATATACCTAGTTTTGGTATCCCGATGCCTTTTCTTTTAGGATGATTTATCCTTTATTAACCCAGTAACCGGTTGTGGATAATATTCCATGCGAGTATACTATCTACGTTCTGACGGTAATAGATAGTATATCTCATGCACTCTCTGGTCGAAGCCTTTTGTCCTTCCCCAGTTGAGTAAGATTCGTATCCCTGTTTTGGAATCGAATATCCTTTTTCGTGGTTTTCTACCCAGTGTCCGGTAGATGTAATCCCCCTCTTTGACGGTTATCAATATCCAGTATTCGGTATTGATATTCCCTCCCTCTTTCGGATAATTGCTCTAATTAAGCAATTTTATCCCCAGCGGGTCCTCTTTCATTTACCGTTTGCCGGTGATGTTTGTTATCTCCCTTTTTTGAGCATATCTCCTAGTAACTGGTGATATGTCTCCTGGATCGTTGCCTTTGTCAATGTATCCCCAGTGGGTCAGCTCTCGTTTATCTTTTGTTGATAATGATTATTTCTCCCTTTGATTGGTCATCATTATATGCCTAGTTTTGGTATCCCGATGCCTTTCTCTTTCGGTCGATTTATCCTTTATTAACCCAGTAACCGGTTGTGGATAATCTTCCATGTGAGTATATTATCTACGTTCTGACGATAATAGATAATATATCTCATGCACTCTTTGGTCGAAGCCTTTTGTCCTTCCCCATTCGAGTAAGATTTGTTTTCCCTTTGCGGAGTCGAATGTCCATCCTGTAAGTTGAGTTTGCTTTTTCAGCCCTCCTTTTTGGATGATGAGTGTTTTGGGAATATTCCCTAATTCACTGTAACACCTCAAAATTTGCCCTCCTCTCTTGGGACTAGCTTAACATATTGCATTGCATTTCTTAGGTCATTAGTCATTGCATATTGCATATCATGTGGTTACATGGAGCAAGTCATCCTCCTAAGTCTTGATCAGAAGATAAAGAGGTTGAGATGCAAGCTAGGGTTTCATTGGATTGATCACTAACCATCTGAGGATGTGTGATTCAAATTAGGGTTTCTTGGTTCTCAAGGAGATTGAGCTTCATCTTGGTTGAAATGGTACATCATCATCATCATGGTTTTGTCATCATCCCAGAGATTCAAGAGCTTGATCAGATACCTTGGGATTAGGGTTTTGACCACTGGTCAACCCTAATCAGTTGAATCATCTGCATTGGGCCAGTCAGGGCTTGTGAAGGAGATGGGGTTTCAATGGATATGGGGATCATCATATGATTATATTGAGCTTATGGAAGCTAGGGTTTCATTTTTGAGCCATTTCATCTGGAGTTTGAGGCTCAACTTGATCAATGCATAGCCAAATTCATCTATCAGTCAGAAAAGTCAACTGTGGTCAACTGAGCTTGAATTGATGGATTTGGAGGAGGGGGAGGGTTAGAGACACTTCATTCATGTCTAAACAAGTTTCATTTGGCATTTCAAACATCAAGAATGAAGAAAATAAAATCAGATGGAAACTTTCCAAAAATAGAAAGTGACTTGTAATTGAAAACTGCCAAAAATGGAAAGTTTTCCTCCTCAAAATTACGTGTCCAAAAATGCTTCAAATGAAATTTTGTTCAACATGAAAGTTGTAGATATTGATCTCACCTTTCCAAAAAGTCCAAGAACACTCATTTCTCATGTGTGGTTGGCAAATTGTGATCAAATCATTTTCAGAAAATGTTGAAATTCAAAGTGGCATAACTTTCACATGGAATGGCCAAATTGGGTGATCTTTCTTTGAGCAAACCACATTTGACATGAACTTTCATGATGCATCATTACATTTCATTGAAAACCTTCACATAAAAAAGTCATTTTTCAAGTGATTCATTTTGAAAATTGGTGGGAAAAATAGTGAATTTCCAAAATACATGTGATTTCCATACAAAACTCATTCCAACACATCATAAGCATCAAATGTGACTTGCTCCAACTGGTTTTTACTGTTACATTGGCTGATTTTGCAAAAGGATATTTTGGCCATTTCACATAAAATGCATTTGTGCTAATTCACTTGGATTTTGTTAATTGTGATTAACAAGTGGATTAAGGCTTGGTATAAAATGATAATCATAACAGAAAATGCATGATCACATTTCACAATTTCAGATCTAACAAACTTTCCCTCCAAAAACCTCTCAATTCTCTCAAAACCTTTTTTACATTTTTCATCATTTCTCATCGAATTCTTCATCAATTTTGCTCATTCTTGTTGGATATATCCTCTACAAGTGTTGGTGAAGGACTGTTTCAACAAAATCGTGGCATAGCATTGGAGAATTTGGACTGTTGAAAGCTTGATCATCCATGGCATTTTCATAATTCTTGGATCTGGAACATGCTGGAGCTAAACTACTTGTTGCAATCACCTTCCTAAGCATCAAGCCTCATCTGTTTTCAACTTTTGGACTTGGAAACGCGCGAATTCTCATCTGCCATCATCATAAGGTAAAAATTCGATCTCAACCATTGCTTGAATTATGATGTGGTTTGTGTAGATCTCTCAACATAGAGTAGCATGCAGCTTGTAGAATTGAAAAACATTGAGAATCGAGTGAGATATTTGGATTTAAAGCTTTGATGTGAAAACTATTTTTGCTCGATTTGATTAACATGATAGGAATTAGGCTAAGTCATGGTGATATTGTTGATGTACATGTTCAGACGGATCCAATGATATATGGCACGATCATTTCGGTTGAGATTTGTTCATATGCATTTTCTGGAATTGTTGTTGATGTTCTTGAGCAAGAACACGCTCCAGGAGCGTTTTAATCCGTGTTTGCCTGGCCTTATTTCGAATTAGTGTTTCCCGCCACCATGAGCCAATCAGATGGCTCCACCGAATAAATGAAAACGGCGCGTTTTGGCTTCGCTGTAGCTTAATTACAATTATGCCATTCCATCATTTATTTCACATTATTTCATTTTCTTTTTTCAATTTCATTTCATTTTGATCAATGATCTTAGAAAATTCATAAGTTCTTCATTTTTTAATCCAAATTTGATGAGACTTTTTTCACCATTCTCCTTGTGATGTGTAGTTTTTTATGATGAATTTTAATATTTTTTCGCACATGTGAATTTTAAAATTGCCTAGAGATTGTTTGAATGTGTTCAATTTGTGTATACCATGCCATTTTACTTGTGAAATCTTGATGCTTCCATAGAAATGCTTGAAATTTTTTGTGCATGTTCTTGACTCTTTTCTGGTGATTTTGATATGTGGTTTGCAATTTTTGGATCCCTGGTTGATGAGATATGATTTTTTGATTAGAGGTGTGACAATTTGTGTCACACCATGCTTAGTGCAATTTCATGATTTTATTTGATGTTCTTAGGGACATTGGATTGAGTTGAATTTTTGCATGATTGAACATATGGATGTTGAGCACACATGTGAATGTTTCTGGATTTATTGATGGCATTTCCTATTTGATTGGAATTTTCTCTCCTGTTTGGTCATTTGTTGATTTTTTGTGACACATGTTTGTATTTGCTTTGTGAAATTCTGGTCATTAATTGGATGGATGTGAAATTTGGTATGAGCATTCTAGACACATTATAGGTAATTTTGGCTTTGATCCCATTCATTTATCATGTTTTGTCACTGTTTTATGATTGATGGAAGTTGATGCTTGTTTTGATGCCTTGTGTTGGCTTGCTTGAACTTGTCTGGACTTTCTGATTTTCATTGACCTACTTCCTATTGTCCAAATGGCATGAAATTTGATATGATGCTCATTGAATGTGTTCTGTTCAGGCCTGAATTTTTGTGAAATTTATTGAAATGTTTTGATGTTGATTTAATTGAGATCATTCTGTTTGGTCCTTTGAGGTTGCAAATTGCATGTTTTATGCCTTTTCTTTTATGAAATGATGATAATGAATGATATGAGCATGAGATCAATTGGTTTTGTTTCTAAATTGTTTGATTGTGATTTTGGATAATTTTCACTTGCTGTTTTGGATTTTTCATCTCCTTGTGACCCTAGGCTTGTCCTAGTGGTCTAGTTTCTCATTTTTGAGTTTGGCTTTTCAGGATAAGATGTAAATGCTTTAAGGAGGATGTTAATTCAAGTTGATTGAATTTGGTTAATTGTTGTGAACTAACTTGTGTGTTTTGTAGGATGCTTGGATCACTTGCTTTGAGCTTGTGCTTGGCTCACTTGAGTTGATTGTGCTTTGCACATTGCATTGTCTGATTATACATTGTCTGTTGGTTCTTATGCTGTTTGTTTTGACTCTGTGATTGGTATACTGACTGAATTAGATTGATTTCAGGTACTTTAGTCGCTAACAGTTCATCTTTGAACTGGCTTGTGCTGCTGCTTGGTTGTATAAACCAATTGAGGTAGACTCTCTTGTCTCCATGTAGTCTGGAAGACCTGGCTTGTTATTTAGCCAGGCAACTGTCTGAAGTCCTCCTTAAGAGGCGATGTTTGTGA
Source organism: Lathyrus oleraceus (assembly GCF_024323335.1). NCBI lineage: Eukaryota > Viridiplantae > Streptophyta > Magnoliopsida > Fabales > Fabaceae > Lathyrus > Lathyrus oleraceus. Next base: position 444,087,715 of record NC_066580.1, read on the forward strand.
TTGTTTAACTTTGTCCCCAAGCAGGAAAAGACCTTGATTAAGGCAATTGGTAGAACCCAAGGGATGTGCAATCCATCCCCTGCTATTCTTGTTGAGTCGTCCCTCTGCTCGCACCACTGTGTTGATGCATTGGGACATTAACCCAAGATCAGTTGAGTCAGAGTCTTGAGTGTAGAAGGGTTCCCACTTTCTGAACCCACACTCCTTTGTCTGAAGCTCTCCCTGGCCAGGGATAAGAGCTGTGAAGTCTAATCTTCACTCACCTTTCATCTGCTTCACCCTGACTCTCAATGTCAGGGTTAAGAGCGAACACTACCCTGTACAGTTGGCTTGCTCTTGCAGCCTCACCCTTGTTTGAGCCTCACTTGACTGGATATAGTGTGTGCTATTTGGAATGTTTGCTTTGTTTTGTTTATGCTTGCATGCTTTGCTTTTTCCTGGTTAGGATTAGCTTGCTGTTGTGCAAGTAGATAGAAACCATAACATAGGGCAATGATGCATGATAACATCTAGGCTCGAGTACAGCTCCCTAGTAGTGTGTCTCCCTTTGTATCTGGTTAGAATTTCTTTCCCGTTCAGGGGAACTACGTCGCCCTGATCCTCATACCAGATGAGGTACGTAGGCAGGAGACCGTGCGAGGTCTCTCCGGGCACTTTTTTTCTTTTTGTGTGTGTTTGCTTGTTAACCCTTTTGTGTGTCAGGATATGGATGTAAGCCCAGCGATTGGCTGTCCGTATCCTGATTGTGTTTGTTTGGTTCGGAAGCCGATGTAAGTCCAGCGATTGGCGTTCGGGTTCCAGGTTTGTCTGTGTTTGTGTGTGTCTTGTTTGGCGTGCGTGAGCCGAACTACGACAGCTCTGATTCTCGTTCCAGACGAGATACGTAGGCATAGGATGCGATATCCTAGCGAGCCCTCTTTCCCCTTTTCCCACCTGTGTTGTCTTCAGTGTGTGTGTGTGTGATGTTTGTTTAGCAACCTTTTCTTTCTTTGAGCGTGGATCCCGTCGAGTACGACAGACGTGAGGGGTGCTAATACCTTCCCCTTGCGTAACCGACTCCCGTACCCCTTCTCTTTGGTCGCGAGACCATGCTTTTTCCAGGTTTACTTCGAGCGTTTCCTTTCCCTCTTTTGGGATAAATAACGCACGGTGGCGGCTCTGTGTTGTTTTGTTTTAGCCCGCCGGTTGTTTTTCGCGGATGCGACAGCTGGCGACTCTGCTGGGGAGACCTACAAGATGTTGACCTGTGCTGGTCCATCTTCCCTAAGCGAGCCCTCTCCTCTTTTACCCCACCTGCGTTGTCTTCAGTGTGTGTGTATGATGTTTGTTTTAGCAACCTTTTCTTTCTTTGAGCGTGGATCCCGTCGAGTACGACGGACGTGAGGGGTGCTAATACCTTCCCCTTGCGTAACCGACTCCCGTACCCTTTCTCTTTGGTCGCGAGACCATGCTTTTTCCAGGTTTACTCTGAGCGTTTCCTTTCCCTCATTTGGGATAAATAACGCACGGTGGCGGCTCTGTGTTGTTTTGTTTCAGCCCGCCGGTTGTTTTTTCGCGGATGCGACAGCTGGCGACTCTGCTGGGGACCTACAAGATGTTGACCTGTGCTGGTCCATCTTCCCTAAGCGAGTCTCTCCTAGCGTTCTAGGATAGTTTAGGTTGCTTGTGCTTTATTTATTGCATTTATTATTCTGACTGTATATATTTGCATAAATATTTGCATGCATCATACTATCATGTTGCCGTCCTCTGTGCAGGTGGTTCCTCTGTTTGTGGGTGGGTGTTCTGAGTGGGGCTAAAACCCAGGCCCGAGTATACACCTAGGATTAGTGTGGTCTCACGTTCCTCACATGCCGGTTGGGCATGCTGTTGCGACGTGACATACCACAAGCCGGACGAGGTTCATCTGAGAGTGCTTTTCCTCAGTGGGGTTTTCCATTTTGGTTGGGTTACCTCTTTTGAGCTATTGACTCTAGTGACCGATCATTTCCCGGATCTTTGGTTTAGACGATCTCAGGAGAGCTACAATGGCACACCCGAAAGGGCAAACCCATTGAGTATCTCTGCCCGATTGTCGAGACTATTATCCGCCTTAGGATGACCTGATTAGAATTTACCTGTGAGGGGAGGGTGATTCTTACAGATGCATTATTCTGTTGGTGACTTTGATGGTGACTGTTGGTTCCGTTGATCAGAGTCCTATTTATAAGTCGGATTTATGGCCATTTATTTCTGAGACGCCGGAGCGCTGTCCGAGTTGTTTATCAGTGGGGATCCGTTTATTTCAGGATTCCCCGGGCCGATTCAGATGGTTATGGTGATCTGTTCAGAGATTGTTTGATGATGATGGTGATGTATCTTCCGTTTATTTCGGAACCCTTGAGGTGGATTTGTGGTTATATTCCTTCAGATGGTTGTGATCAGTTCAGAAATCAGGGTTTCAGTGCAACAGATGTTCAGATGACTTGGAGGATGGCAATGCATTGCATTCATTCATCAGCATCATTACATTTTGCATTTATCTGCATCTAACACATGTTTATCCATATGCAGGGACATTTTTGATCGAGATCCTGGTTGAGAGACTTCTTAGACATGAGGAGGCCCGGTTTAAAGGACGATGTTGCGTATAGCTTCTTTGACCCAGAGATCAGTGTGCTGAAGGATATGATAGCTTTGATTACACCCGACCATGTGGGGATGTTTCGTGAGGCATATGGTGGTATTCTGAAGATGGTCTTCAGACTCACTGACAGAGACAGGAGCGCCATTCATACTCTCCTCCAGTTCTATGATCCCGGTTTGAGGTGCTTCGTCTTCCCAGATTACTTATTGGGGCCTTTGATGGAGGACTATGCTGATATCTTGGGCATTCAGATCAGAAATCAGGTTCCTTTCTATGCTACTAAGGAAGAGCCTGATATTGGAGGAATTTCCCGTGCTCTTTATTTGAGTCCGGAGATGGTTAAGGGGAGTCTGAAAGAGAAGGGGAAGTTGCCTGGTTTTCATTTGAGTTTCCTAGAAGCTAAGGCCAAGGAGAATGCCGAGTTGGGTAATTGGAATACAGTCTGTGCCGTGATTGCTGTGGGCATTTATGGGACCATTCTGTTTCCTAATCAGAAGGGCTTCGTGGACATTAATGCCATCCACTTGTTTGTTCAGAGGAATCCTATCCCTACTTTGATCGGAGATGTCTATTACTCGGTCCACAATCGGAACGAGAAGAGGCGTGGGGGATTGATTCGATGTTGCACTCAGTTGCTATACAAGTGGTTTATGGGATATTTGCCTACCAGGGGTGCTTTTGTTCTTCTTGGCCAAAATGTCAATTGGGCGACCAAGCTGATGGGTTTGAGGGCCAAAGACGTAGCTTGGACTCACAGTAGTGGGGTTGGACAAGATTTCATCTGCAGTTGTGGGGGTTTTCCCAATGTGCCACTTATAGGAGTTCAGGGTTGCATTAATTATAACCCGACACTTCTTAAGAGACAAATGGGATTCGCTATGGAGCTTCCTCCGTTCAAGAGTGAGGTTCAGGAAACTTTGTACTTCCCGGTTGAGGGCAATCAGGTCAGGTTGAAGCAGGTATCTGATGCATGGCGCAACATTCAAAGGAAAGGCAAGTTTTCTTGGGGTAGAGCCAATAACAGGTCTTTTCCTCCGTTCGATGACTGGCTCAGTAAGAGAGTGGAGCTTACTTGTCTACCGTTTCCTATGGTGGATCCGTGGTATCCGTTGATTGAGGAATCTCCTTCTTCTGTTAGTATGGAAGAGTTCCTGGAGATGAAGCGGGAGAGAGATCAGTTGCTTGCGGAGAAAACGGAATTGGAGATGAGTGTCGCTCGGGTTCAGATGGCTAACCAGGAGATCAGAGTGAAGATGGAAGATCAGGACAAGCGACATGCCCTGGAAGCAAAGCGCTTTGAGATGGATACTGCCTACTATGGGAAGGTCAGTCAGGCTTTGGCATCTTCAACAAAGGAGCACGACATCACCAAAGAGAGATTGGCTAGAGCTTCAAAGGTCATTGAAGATCAGAAGAGGAGGCAAATTCTCGTGAGGGATCAGAGGGATGACAGAGTCAGAGTTCTCATTGCTGAGTGGGAGGCCAAACTGAAGATTAAGGAAGCGGAGAATGTGAAGACCATCGCTGAGAGAGATCATTACATCGTCGAGAGAGATCATTACATGGCTGAGAGAGATCATTACTTCAGGCAGATGAAGATTCATCAGAAGGAGGTGGGGAGATTACAGCAGGATAACACCGAGCTCAGGTTTGCCGCAGAGTTCGTGAAGATGGTTGATGATATAGGACCGTCTGTGGGACCCTCATCAGGCTAGCCTTTATTATTCGTGAGGATTACCGTCAGGCTTGTTGACGGAATTCATTTTGCTTGTATTTCTTTCCCGATTCTGGAAGATTGTATTGGAGTTATATCTGATTTGATGTATGACTTTGGCACTTATTATGCATTTTGCTATGTGATGGTTATTTTCATTCAGTGATTAATCTTCAAGCTTTATTTGCTTTCCCGTATGCACTCACACAGCACACACATGGTTGGACGGTATTTTGCTAAATCATATATCTCTGATCTGGATGATGAAATCGAATGCTGAATGTCAGAATATTGCTGCCGGATTATTATATGTCTCGATGAAGCTAGGATCGAGAGATAAAGTGTTCCTCATGGGGATAAACACTGCATTCATGCATGATCATAATAACTTGTGTTTTATTTTGCAGGGACCAGTTCTAACGTGCTTGATTGTTTCAGGAATCATTGCTCGTGCTCGCAGAATTGTACCTTTGCACTCAACCCGTCCGCACAGATATTTCACTCGACGCAATACTCCCAGACTAATGGATCTCCCGAACACTGATATCCTCGAGTTGAAAGACAAGATGACCGAGCTGATCAACATCATGCAAGGTTTTGCAGTTGGTCAGAAAGCTCTAGCTGACAAAGTCGAGAAGCTCGAGCGGGCTTCAGCGGCTAATAGTGGTGTGAACCTGGATGGTGTCTCCAACCAGGGGCTGGGTGGTTCTCGAGACGGTGGTAAAAGGACAACCGTGGGAATAGTGAATAATGCTGCTGGTTTTGGTGCTGCTGGTGGTCAACCTGGTCAGAATATAAAGGACAGTCTGTTCCCACCTTTCTTCGGGGTGGATGACGACCGAGAGGAAGACCGAGAGGCAGATCAGTTCTCGATGCACAACGAACCGTTCGGACAGTACGGTGCCCCACCACAGGATAAAGAGATTCAGCTGCTGGCTGAGAAGATCAGAGCATTGGAAAGCTATGCCACTCCTGGGGTGGTCAATATGTCAAACATGGGGCTAGTGGAGGGGATTGTGATCCCGCAGAAATTTAAAGCACCCACATTTGATAGGTATAATGGGAGTTCCTGCCCCGAAACTCATTTGCAGGCGTTTGTCCGTAAGATCTCAGCTTACACCATGGACCAAAAGCTGTGGATGTATTTCTTCCAGGACAGCTTGTCCGGAGGCTCACTGGAGTGGTACACCAAGCTCAAGTCCTCAGATATCAAGAATTGGCAAGATCTTGGGGACGCATTCTTTAAACAGTATCAGTTCAATGCTGATATGGCCCCGAGTCGTACCCAGCTGCAGGGTATGTCTCAGAAGAATAGCGAAGGGTTTAAAGAATACGCTCAAAGGTGGAGGGAGTTGGCTGCCAGAGTGCAACCTCCACTTGTGGACAGAGAGATGTCTGATCCCTTTATGGGGACTTTGCAGGGGGCATTCGCCGAAAGAATGGTTGGTTGTCCGGTCACAAATTTTTCAGACATAGTGGTGGCTGGCGAGAGGATTGAGAGCTGGCTGAAGCTCGGAAAAATACAGGGTAATGCTTCATCTTCAGGATCGAAGAAGCCCTTCAGTAATGGCCAGAGGAAGAAAGAGGGTGATACTAGTGCGGTTTATGCTCAGAGGGGACCCAGTAGGGATCGTTACTTTCAGCACACTGCTGCGGTAACTATTCCTGCTGACAATCAACCTGCACAACAGCAATAACAACAACCTCAACAGCAGAGACAACCCTTTCAGCAGAGGCCTCAGAGGGCTGGGTACCAAGTCAGGGGGAGAATGAACGACCGTCATTTCGACAGGCCATCTGTGACCTACTCTTTCTTGTTGAAGAAGTTGACAGATCTGGGGTTGGTACAGTTAAGAACTTTGGCACCTTTGAGACCTGATCAGAGGCCAGCTAATTATGATGAGAATGCTAAATGCGAATTTCACTCAGGTGCGCCCGGACATAACATAGAGAACTGCAAAGCTTTTAAGCACGTGGTTCAAGACCTGGTGGATTCGAAAGCTATCAACTTCGCACCATCTCCCAACGTCAATGCTAATCCCATGCCCGCGCATGGTCAAAGGGGGGTGAATGCGATCTCTGAGGAGGGCCGAATCGGGTTGTTGTCTGTTAATCAATTGAAGACTCCGTTGGCTGAGGTCAAACGGCAGTTGTTGTTGAATGGAGTCAATCCAGGCTGTAGTGATGATTGTGCTGAGTGCATGGTTGATATTGAGGGATGTACATTGTTGAGAAAGACTGTTCAGGGTCTGATGGACGAAGGGACTATCCGGGTTGAGAAGGTTGACATGGGAAAAGATGAGGTCTCCACCATAACGATTTATTTTGACCCGGTGGATTTGTCTACTCTGGCGGAGGCGGCTCCAGTTACCATCACGGTACCTGGACCAATTCCATATGACAAAGATGATGTCGTGCCATGGCATTATGGTGGGGAGGTATATTGCAATGGTGAGAAAGTAGAAGATCAGACTGCGGATGAAACCACCGTTTCAAAGGTGGATAATGCCGGTCCCAGCGGTTTCACTCGCACTGCAGATTGTTTGCGCCGGATGCGTTGAGGAGAGAAGAAGGAGAAAAAGAGAAAAAAGAAAAGGCTGAGGCTTTAGCCAGGGCGAAAGGGAAAGCAGTGGCGAGCGATGGTACTCCAGTGGTGACACCGACGCCTGTTGGGTCGGAAGAAAAGCTTGATGATGATGCAGAAGAATTTTTAAGAATCATCAAGAAATCCGAGTACAAGCTTGTGGACCATTTGCAACAGACTCCCTCCAAAATCTCGATTCTGTCGTTGCTGTTAAGCTCTGAGGGGCATAGAGAGGCTTTGATGAAGATCCTGAAGAAAGCCTATGTTCCCCAAGAGATAACTATAAACCAGTTGGAGACGGTCGTGTCTAATGTGCATGCCAGCCATGGGTTGGGCTTTACTGACATGGACCTGACGGTGGATGGGAGAAATCATAACCGGGCTCTACACATTGCAATGGAATGCAAAGGAGCTGTGCTTTCGCATGTGCTGGTTGATACCGGTTCCTCATTGAATGTGTTGCCGAAGAAGGCTCTGGCTAAGCTGAATTGTGACGGGTTGATCCTGACTCCCACCGATCTGATAGTGAGGGCATTTGATGGGTCAAAGCGGGCCGTGTTTGGAGAAGTTGAGCTTCCAGTAAAGATAGGCCCCGAGGTGTTCAAGTCGACTTTCTATGTCATGGATATTCAGCCGGCATACAGTTGCCTGTTGGGTCGCCCATGGATCCATGCTGCTGGGGCAGTGACCTCGACTTTGCACCAGAAGTTGAAATATATCTGGGAAGGACAGGTTGTCACTGTGTGCGGAGAAGAGGACATCTTTGTCAGCCACCTGTCCTCATTCAAGTACGTTGAGATGGATGGTGAGATATGGGAGACGCCTAGTCAAGCGTTCGAAACCGTCAAGGTGGAGAATGCTCTGTTTGCAAAAGAAGAAGAGAAACCGTCCATTGCTTCGTACAAACAGGCCGCTGAGGTGGTGAAGAATGGAGAGGCTCCTGGTTGGGGCAGGATGATGGATATCTCTGCAAAGAAGGACCGCTTCGGAGTGGGGTATCAGCCAGGCAGAGGCTCAGGACAAGGCAGAGGACGCCGTACGTCAGTCACCTTCACTAGTGCCGGAATGCTGGATCCGGATCACATCTGCATGATGGGTGATGAAGCTGATGACGACTGTGAGATTGATCGGTGGATAAAGCCGTGCACGCCAGGGATGGGAATCCAGAACTGGAAGGCTGAAAAGATCATCCGGGTCACTCTGCTGGAAGAGTAATATTTTTCCTGTTTTGATTTTATATGCATGAAAGCCATACGTGTTGCCCGACACGTAATGGTTCATTGTAAGGGCCACCTCATGTTTAATTTGCAAGATTTGCATCATTAATAAAAGGATGTTTTTCAGTTAAAAGCGGAGTTCCCTGTTTTTCATTTATTTTTGCAGTTTAAAAATAAAAACAAAATAAAAATGGCAATGTTTTCATTTTTCTTTTCGATTTGTCTCGCACTGGTTCTAAGCAATGCATGAATCCACATTCATGCAGATGCGATTATTCTCCGGATCTCATTGATAACAATCCTGTTACACCTCTGTATGACTTCGACAATCCAATCTATCATGCTGAAGAAGAAGACGAAGAAGATTGTGAATTGCCAGGGGAATTAGCCAGGTTGTTGAAACAAGAGGAGAAGGTGATTCAGCCGCATGAAGAGCAGATTGAGGTTGTGAATCTGGGTACCGACGAGGTCAAGAAAGAAGTGAAAATCGGGGCTGCTTTGGAGGAAAGTGTCAAGAGCAGAATGGTAGCATTGTTAAAAGAGTATGTCGACATCTTTGCCTGGTCTTATCAAGATATGCCGGGGTTGGATACCGATATTGTTATGCACAAGCTACCGTTGAGAGCAGATTGTCCTCCAGTGAAGCAGAAGTTGCGCAGAACTCGACCTGACATGGCGATGAAAATTAAAGAGGAAGTGCAGAAGCAGTGGGATGCTGGTTTCCTTGTTGTCACTAATTATCCGCCATGGGTTGCAAATATTGTGCCAGTCCCGAAGAAGGATGGGAAGGTGAGAATGTGTGTGGACTACCGAGATCTGAACAGAGCTAGTCCGAAGGATGATTTTCCATTACCTCACATCGACGTGTTGGTAGATAATACAGCTCAATTCTCGGTGTTTTCCTTCATGGATGGCTTTTCTGGCTATAATCAAATCAAAATGTCGCCAGAGGATATGGAGAAAACAACGTTCATTACACCGTGGGGCACCTTTTGTTACAAGGTGATGCCATTCGGTCTCAAGAACGCCGGTGCTACTTATCAGAGAGCCATGGTGACTTTGTTTCATGATATGATTCATCATGAAATTGAATGCTATGTTGATGACATGATAGCAAAGTCCCAAACAGAAGAGGGGCATTTGGTAGATCTGGCCAAGTTGTTCGACCTGCTGAGACAGTTCAGACTGAGGTTGAATCCGAACAAGTGCACGTTCGGAGTGCGGTCCGGTAAATTGCTGGGGTTCATTGTAAGTGAAAAAGGAATCGAGGTTGATCCTGCAAAAGTAAAAGCAATAAGAGACATGCCTGAACCGAGAACAGAGAAGGAGGTTCGTGGTTTCTTAGGTAGATTGAACTACATTTCACGGTTCATATCTCATCTAACAGCCACGTGTGAACCTATATTCAAGTTGTTGAAAAAAGATCAAACGGTCAGGTGGAATAATGATTGCCAAGCGGCATTTGAAAAAATAAAAGAGTATTTGCAGGAGCCTCCGATTCTGATGCCTCCTGTGGAGGGAAGACCGTTAATTCTGTACCTGACAGTCCTTGAGGGGTCTATGGGGTGTGTATTGGGGCAGCATGACGAGTCTGGTCGAAAAGAGCATGCCATATACTACCTTAGCAAAAAGTTTACCGACTGTGAAACAAGATATTCACTGCTCGAGAAAACTTGCTGTGCTTTGGTCTGGGCTGCTCGCCGACTAAGGCAGTATATGCTGGTTCATACCACTTTGTTGATTTCCAAGATGGATCCAATCAAGTACATTTTTGAGAAGCCAACATTGACCGGACGGGTTGCGAGGTGGCAAATGATTTTGACAGAATATGATATACAGTATACCTCTCAGAAAGCAATCAAGGGGAATGTATTGTCTGATTACCTCGCCTAGCAACCCATTGATGATTATCAACCGATGAAGTTTGAATTCCCTGATGAGGACATCATGTTTCTCAAATCGAAAGATTGCGAGGAACCAATCCCGGAGGAGGGGCCTGACCCTGAATCCGAATGGATTTTGATGTTTGATGGGGCCGTTAACGTGAATGGAAGCGGTGTTGGTGCTGTTTTGGTTACGCCGAAAGGATTCCACATTCCTTTTGCTGCCCGGCTAACATTTGAGTGCACCAACAACGTGGCTGAATACGAAGCTTGCATATTGGGGATTGAAGAGGCGATTGATTTGAGAATCAAGAACCTCGTCATATATGGAGATTCAGCTCTGGTTGTAAATCAAGTTAACGGAAAATGGTATACGCATCAGTCTCACTTAGTGCCGTATCGGGATTATACGAGGAGATTGTTGACGTTTTTCACCAGGGTGAAGTTGCATCATGTGTCCAGAGAAGAGAACCCTTTGGCAGATGCTTTGGCTACTCTGGCCGCCTTGATTAAGGTGCAGTGGTGGAATCAGTTCCCCAGTGTTGAAGTAGGTCGTCTGGATAGACCGACTTATGTGTTTGCTGTTGATACAGCGCCTGATGATGAGAAGCCGTGGTATTACGATATCAAGCGCTATCTAGAGACTCAAGAGTATCCTGAGGGAGCGTCGAAGAAGGACCGAAAGACTCTGCGGAGGTTGGCCATGGTGTTTTATTTGAATAAGGATGGGGTTTTGTACAAGAGGAATTTTGATTGGGTCTTGCTCAGATGTGTTGATGACAAGGAAGCAAGCCAATTAATGAAAGAGGTTCATGAAGGATCGTTCGGTACCCATGCCAGTGGGAATGCAATGGTGAAGAAGCTGCTGAGGGCAGGTTATTATTGGATGACAATGGAGGCCCAATGTTTCAATTTCGTGCGGAAGTGTCATAAATGCCAGATTTATGCTGACAAGGTGCACGTGCCTCCTAATCCGTTGAGTTTGATGTCGTCTCCATGGCCGTTTGCTATGTGGGGCATTGATATGATTGGAAAGATTGAGCCTACGACTTCGAATGGGCACAGGTTCATATTAGTGGCTATTGATTACTTCACTAAGTGGGTTGAAGCAGCCTCTTATACGAACGTGACGAAGCAGGTCGTTTCCAGGTTTCTCAAGAGAGACATCATTTGCAGATATGGGGTTCCCGAGAGAATCATTACTGATAATGGTTCTAATTTGAACAACAAGATGATGGCAGAACTGTGTCGGGAATTCAAGATTGAACATCACAATTCTTCTCCCTATCGTCCGAAGATGAATGGGGCGGTTGAGGCAGCCAACAAGAATATTAAGAAGATTGTGCAAAAGATGGTGGTGACCTATAAAGACTGACATGAGATGTTGCCGTTTGCATTGCATGGGTATCGAACATCGGTGCGCACATCTACTGGGGCAACTCCTTTCTCCTTAGTATATGGAATGGAAGCAGTGCTACCAATTGAGGTTCAGATTCCCTCTTTGAGAGTCCTGATGGACGTGAAATTCCAAGAGGCAGAATGGGTAAGGACCCGGTACGAAGAGTTGAGCCTGATTGAGGAGAAGAGGCTGGCGGCTATCTGTCATGGGCAGTTATACCAGCAACGAATGAAGCGTGCTTTTGACAGAAAGGTGCGACCTCGGGTATATCATGTAGGTGATATGGTGCTGAAAAGGATCCTTCTTCCTCAAAACGATCGAAGGGGCAAATGGACACCCAATTATGAAGGTCCGTTCGTGGTTAAGAAGGTTTTCTCTGGCGGAGCCTTGTTGTTAACGACCATGGATGGCGAGGATTTTCCATCCCCTGTGAATGCAGACGCAGTTAAAAAATACTTCGTATAAAGAGACCCGCTGGACGAAAAGAATAAAATAGTCCAGGCAAAAATGGGCATCCCGGCGAACCAAAAAAAAACAGAAAGGAAAGGTTCGGGCAAAAATTAGGGATAAAAATGAAAAAACTGTACACCCGGCAAGTCGAAAACCTGGAAAGGCGACTTGGGCAAAAAAGGGTATCCCGGTGGATTGAAAACCCGAAAGGGCGGTCCAGGCAAAAGAGGGATTGAAACGAACAACTGCGTCTGGCATGATCGTTTTTGCTTTGGTAAAGGCATCATGGATAATGCCCGGTAGGGATCAATCAGAAGCGTCTTGTTCAGAAGGCAGAAAGTACGGAGAGTCTGAGGACATATGGGGTGTAACCGAGTTGGAACTCGATGAGATCACGGGTTTCACATTGCCATTAGGATAGATTTTTCCTTTTATGCGCAATTACCTCTTTTCAGGAATTGCTTCCTTTGTATTGCTCAATTTGAGCCACACTTTTCAATCAATAAAATGCATATTCAGTCAAATAATTTTGTTTTTGTTTTTCATTACCGCTTTGATTGCAAAAACATCCAATTATTTTTGATAAAGAATCTTGCATTTTAAGACATACAGGTCCCTTCCAATGCATGTTTATAAGATTGAAAGCTTGAAATCTTATTCGGAAGGTTGAGTGACCCAAGTGTTGAAATCTTCACACGCCTGGGGCATGGTTTTATCTAACGATCTGTTTTGCAGGTACTGTTAGATTTTTTCACTCACTTGCAGGTTGTGATGTGGAAGCTGTTGACAAAATAATCCCCATGGAGTCCGATCAGGGACGAATGAATAGGAGAGCGGTGAAATGACGGCGAGACGTACGACGATCCTTGGAAATTAATCAAGAAGACTCTTCAAAGTCTGAAGATTGAAAAGTCTGTGTAAATCCCCGGCGTTCGTTCTCCGTCGAGTGCGGAGCGGTTTGGAATACAAGATGATGGAGCAGAAAGGTCCAGACGAGTCTGGGAGTTCTCAAAATTGGAAAGTTGACATGGGAGTTGGATATGAATACCGATTGGTTCGACGAGTCGTTGGGTGTTCAGTACCAGACTGTCCTCCTCCCCAAGCAGAGTCATGAGGACTAATTCCCCAGCAGATTCAAGGTCTGTGGCTTCCCTCGCAGGGTCCGGATGGTTATCCCCAGCAGGTTTAGATCAATGCTTCCCCAGTCGCCAGGTCTGAAGGTTGCAATTTCCCCAGTGGAAGTATCTGTGTGTGGTGGTGTCTCAAGCAGAGTCGGGATTGATATCCCCAGCAAGTCAGAGACTGGTGTATCCCCACAGAATGCGTTGGTGGTTTTTTTCCCCAGCAATTCCCCAAGCGGATCGGGTGCAAAGGAGGTTTTTCCCCAGCAAGGGTTGCCTTTTCCCAGCAGCAGCGATATTCGCCAGCAGGGTGGAAATTGGAGTGGTGGCGAGTTCCTCAGCAGAGTGTCTCGAGCTCCTCAGAAGAGTCCCTTGAGGGGGATACTTTTTATACATGCATCATGTAAATAGCATAGCATATTGCATAATGAATCGCGTAGCATTTCCATAATTATGGAGCATTACGCAGAAAAATCAATCATGCATCATATTGCAAGCATGAGTTAGTCTCAGACCGTGGTTACCGTTTGAGAGGTGGTTGCCTGAGGGTGAAGGTGTTGCTCCGAGGAGTTTGGCACCGTTTTTTTATCAACAGTACTTCCCCAGTAGTGCGATACTGGAGGGAACTTTTCTGTCGGACAGAGATGGGAATGTTACGCGATCAGCGCGACTCAAGCCGTGGTTACCGTTTGAGATTTAGTTTCGCCGGATGGTGAAGGTGTTACTCTGAGGAGTTTAGCATCATGAGGTCAAATCAGCAATGTTCTCCAGTAGTGCGATACTGGAGGAAACTTTTCCATCGGACGGAGATGGAAATGAAATCAAAGGACGTTACGCGATCAGCGCGACTATCGGGGTTCACACGGAGATAGGGAAATGTTGAGGAATTTTCTGGAGATCGGGGTTCAAATGGAGATAGGGAAATGTTGAGGCATTTTCTGGAGAGCGGGGTCCAAATGGAGATTGGAGTTGAAGATTATATCCGGGATGAGGTCCGCAGGATTGTCTTCTGTTCATGTGTCACCTTAGACTTTGGCTGAGGCCAATGGAAGTCGTTATGGGTGTCTTCTGAAGAAGAGATGCACATGTTACCTTCCTTTTGTGAAGGTGTACCCTCTGATATGTCGCCCTCAGAGTGGTGTTGGGTGTTATTTCCGACGTTGCCAGCGGAATTATCACAAGAAAGTGGAGAATGGGGTTCAAACGGAGAAAAGGAAATGTTGAGGCATTTTCTGGAGAGCGGGGTTCAAATGGAGAAAGGGAAATGTTGAGGCATTTTCTGGAGAACGGGGTTCACAATGGCGATCGCGAGTTATCGTCAGGCGACTGGGGTTCAAAATGGAGAATGGGGTTCATTATTTTGGCAAACAAGATGTCGGGGTTCAAATGCAGTGATCCGGGATCATTGGCGCGAAAAAAACTTTTCGGGGTTCAAGAAAATGAAAAAGGATTATCAGTTAGAAAGAGAAAATTTTTGGGGTTCAAGAAAAGCAAAAAGAAATGATAATCCCCAGCGGATGTGGTGTTCAGGCCATGGTTATCCCTGTGTTACCATTTATTTTGGTATCCAGGTCGACGTTTCTATTTCGGTGATCAGGCCGACTTTCTCCGTTCCAGACGGGTGTTTCTTTCAAGATTGTTTCTTTGTCGATTCTGACAGGCATTGTTAATCATTTCCCATCAGAGTGCAAATTGTTCGTCTGTTCTTGGTATTCAATCACTCTTCATCCTGATCATCTGAAAGCCGAGGCTATTCATATCGACAGGTTCACAGTGGATTGAATAGGGGCAGCTGTAACACCTCAAAATTTGCCCTCCTCTCTTGGGACTAGCTTAACATATTGCATTGCATTTCTTAGGTCATTAGTCATTGCATATTGCATATCATGTGGTTACATGGAGCAAGTCATCCTCCTAAGTCTTGATCAGAAGATAAAGAGGTTGAGATGCAAGCTAGGGTTTCATTGGATTGATCACTAACCATCTGAGGATGTGTGATTCAAATTAGGGTTTCTTGGTTCTCAAGGAGATTGAGCTTCATCTTGGTTGAAATGGTACATCATCATCATCATGGTTTTGTCATCATCCCAGAGATTCAAGAGCTTGATCAGATACCTTGGGATTAGGGTTTTGACCACTGGTCAACCCTAATCAGTTGAATCATCTGCATTGGGCCAGTCAGGGCTTGTGAAGGAGATGGGGTTTCAATGGATATGGGGATCATCATATGATTATATTGAGCTTATGGAAGCTAGGGTTTCATTTTTGAGCCATTTCATCTGGAGTTTGAGGCTCAACTTGATCAATGCATAGCCAAATTCATCTATCAGTCAGAAAAGTCAACTGTGGTCAACTGAGCTTGAATTGATGGATTTGGAGGAGGGGGAGGGTTAGAGACACTTCATTCATGTCTAAACAAGTTTCATTTGGCATTTCAAACATCAAGAATGAAGAAAATAAAATCAGATGGAAACTTTCCAAAAATAGAAAGTGACTTGTAATTGAAAACTGCCAAAAATGGAAAGTTTTCCTCCTCAAAATTACGTGTCCAAAAATGCTTCAAATGAAATTTTGTTCAACATGAAAGTTGTAGATATTGATCTCACCTTTCCAAAAAGTCCAAGAACACTCATTTCTCATGTGTGGTTGGCAAATTGTGATCAAATCATTTTCAGAAAATGTTGAAATTCAAAGTGGCATAACTTTCACATGGAATGGCCAAATTGGGTGATCTTTCTTTGAGCAAACCACATTTGACATGAACTTTCATGATGCATCATTACATTTCATTGAAAACCTTCACATAAAAAAGTCATTTTTCAAGTGATTCATTTTGAAAATTGGTGGGAAAAATAGTGAATTTCCAAAATACATGTGATTTCCATACAAAACTCATTCCAACACATCATAAGCATCAAATGTGACTTGCTCCAACTGGTTTTTACTGTTACATTGGCTGATTTTGCAAAAGGATATTTTGGCCATTTCACATAAAATGCATTTGTGCTAATTCACTTGGATTTTGTTAATTGTGATTAACAAGTGGATTAAGGCTTGGTATAAAATGATAATCATAACAGAAAATGCATGATCACATTTCACAATTTCAGATCTAACAAACTTTCCCTCCAAAAACCTCTCAATTCTCTCAAAACCTTTTTTACATTTTTCATCATTTCTCATCGAATTCTTCATCAATTTTGCTCATTCTTGTTGGATATATCCTCTACAAGTGTTGGTGAAGGACTGTTTCAACAAAATCGTGGCATAGCATTGGAGAATTTGGACTGTTGAAAGCTTGATCATCCATGGCATTTTCATAATTCTTGGATCTGGAACATGCTGGAGCTAAACTACTTGTTGCAATCACCTTCCTAAGCATCAAGCCTCATCTGTTTTCAACTTTTGGACTTGGAAACGCGCGAATTCTCATCTGCCATCATCATAAGGTAAAAATTCGATCTCAACCATTGCTTGAATTATGATGTGGTTTGTGTAGATCTCTCAACATAGAGTAGCATGCAGCTTGTAGAATTGAAAAACATTGAGAATCGAGTGAGATATTTGGATTTAAAGCTTTGATGTGAAAACTATTTTGCTCGATTTGATTAACATGATAGGAATTAGGCTAAGTCATGGTGATATTGTTGATGTACATGTTCAGACGGATCCAATGATATATGGCACGATCATTTCGGTTGAGATTTGTTCATATGCATTTTCTGGAATTGTTGTTGATGTTCTTGAGCAAGAACACGCTCCAGGAGCGTTTTAATCCGTGTTTGCCTGGCCTCATTTCGAATTAGTGTTTCCCGCCACCATGAGCCAATCAGATGGCTCCACCGAATAAATGAAAACGGCGCGTTTTGGCTTCGCTGTAGCTTAATTACAATTATGCCATTCCATCATTTATTTCACATTATTTCATTTTCTTTTTTCAATTTCATTTCATTTTGATCAATGATCTTAGAAAATTCATAAGTTCTTCATTTTTTAATCCAAATTTGATGAGACTTTTTTCACCATTCTCCTTGTGATGTGTAGTTTTTTATGATGAATTTTAATATTTTTTCGCACATGTGAATTTTAAAATTGCCTAGAGATTGTTTGAATGTGTTCAATTTGTGTATACCATGCCATTTTGCTTGTGAAATCTTGATGCTTCCATAGAAATGCTTGAAATTTTTTGTGCATGTTCTTGACTCTTTTCTGGTGATTTTGATATGTGGTTTGCAATTTTTGGATCCCTGGTTGATGAGATATGATTTTTTGATTAGAGGTGTGACAATTTGTGTCACACCATGCTTAGTGCAATTTCATGATTTTATTTGATGTTCTTAGGGACATTGGATTGAGTTGAATTTTTGCATGATTGAACATATGGATGTTGAGCACACATGTGAATGTTTCTGGATTTATTGATGGCATTTCCTATTTGATTGGAATTTTCTCCCCTGTTTGGTCATTTGTTGATTTTTTGTGACACATGTTTGTATTTGCTTTGTGAAATTCTGGTCATTAATTGGATGGATGTGAAATTTGGTATGAGCATTCTAGACACATTATAGGTAATTTTGGCTTTGATCCCATTCATTTATCATGTTTTGTCACTGTTTTATGATTGATGGAAGTTGATGCTTGTTTTGATGCCTTGTGTTGGCTTGCTTGAACTTGTCTGGACTTTCTGATTTTCATTGACCTACTTACTCTTGTCCAAATGGCATGAAATTTGATATGATGCTCATTGAATGTGTTCTGTTCAGGCCTGAATTTTTGTGAAATTTATTGAAATGTTTTGATGTTGATTTAATTGAGATCATTCTGTTTGGTCCTTTGAGGTTGCAAATTGCATGTTTTATGCCTTTTCTTTTATGAAATGATGATAATGAATGATATGAGCATGGGACCAATTGGTTTTGTTTCTAAATTGTTTGATTGTGATTTTGGATAATTTTCACTTGCTGTTTTGGATTTTTCATCTCCTTGTGACCCTAGGCTTGTCTTAGTGGTCTAGTTTCTCATATTTGAGTTTGGCTTTTCAGGATAAGATGCAAATGCTTTAAGGAGGATGTTAATTCAAGTTGATTGAATTTGGTTAATTGTTGTGAACTAACTTGTGTGTTTTGTAGGATGCTTGGATCACTTTCTTTGAGCTTGTGCTTGGCTCACTTGAGTTGATTGTGCTTTGCACATTGCATTGTCTGATTATACATTGTCTGTTGGTTCTTATGCTGTTTGTTTTGACTCTGTGATTGGTATACTGACTGAATTAGATTGATTTCAGGTACTTTAGTCGCTAACAGTTCATCTTTGAACTGGCTTGTGCTGCTGCTTGGTTGTATAAACCAATTGAGGTAGACTCTCTTGTCTCCATGTAGTCTGGAAGACCTGGCTTGTTATTTAGCCAGGCAACTGTTTGAAGTCCTCCTTAAGAGGCGATGTTTGTGATTGTTTAACTTTGTCCCCAAGCAGGAAAAGACCTTGATTAAGGAAATTGGAAGAACCCAAGGGATGTGCAATCCATTCCCTGCTATTCTTGTTGAGTCGTCCCTCTGCTCGCACCACTGTGTTGATGCATTGGGACATTAACCCAAGATCAGTTGAGTCAGAGTCTTGAGTGTAGAAGGGTTCCCACTTTCTGAACCCACACTCCTTTGTATGAAGCTCTCCCTAGCCAGGGATAAGAGCTGTGAAGTCTAATCTTCACTCACCTTTCATCTGCTTCACCCTGACTCTCAATGTCAGGGTTAAGAGCGAACACTACCCTGTACAGTTGGCTTGCTCTTGCAGCCTCACCCTTGTTTGAGCCTCACTTGACTGGATATAGTGTGTGCTATTTGGAATGTTTGCTTTGTTTTGTTTATGCTTGCATGCTTTGCTTTTTCCTGGTTAGGATTAGCTTGCTGTTGTGCAAGTAGATAGAAACCATAACATAGGGCAATGATGCATGATAATATCTAGGCTCGAGTACAGCTCCCTAGTAGTGTGTCTCCCTTTGTATCTGGTTAGAATTTCTTTCCCGTTCAGGGGAACTACGTCGCCCTGATCCTCATACCAGATGAGGTACGTAGGCAGGAGACCGTGCGAGGTCTCTCCGGGCACTTTTTTTCTTTTTGTGTGTGTTTGCTTGTTAACCCTTTTATGTGTCAGGATATGGATGTAAGCCCAGCGATTGGCTGTCCGTATCCTGATTGTGTTTGTTTGGTTCGGAAGCCAATGTAAGTCCAGCGATTGGCGTTCGGGTTCCAGGTTTATCTGTGTTTGTGTGTGTCTTGTTTGGCGTGCGTGAGCCGAACTACGGCAGCTCTGATTCTCGTTCCAGACGAGATACGTAGGCATAGGATGCGATATCCTAGCGAGCACTCTTTCCCCTTTTCCCACCTGTGTTGTCTTCAGTGTGTGTGTGTGTGATGTTTGTTTAGCAACCTTTTCTTTCTTTGAGCGTGGATCCCGTCGAGTACGACGGACGTGAGGGGTGCTAATACCTTCCCCTTGCGTAATCGACTCCCGTACCCCTTCTCTTTGGTCGCGAGACCATGCTTTTTCCAGGTTTACTTCGAGCGTTTCCTTTCCCTCTTTTGGGATAAATAACGCACGGTGGCGGCTCTGTGTTGTTTTGTTTTATCCCGCCGGTTGTTTTTCGCGGATGCGACATTCACGCTTTGGTTGGTCACCTATTATATGCCCAGTAACCGGTATCCCTGGTGTTCCTTCCTTCTGCTCCCTATTATGACCTTGGTCCCCTGTGGAGTCAGATTTTCCTGAGTTGAGATATACCTTTTTTAGGTCCTCCTCAGATGTTCTGAAGTTTTGATATCTCTCACCCTTATACCGGTCTTATATATTCATTCTTCCCGAGCTTGTTGTTCTCTCACCCTTATACCGGTGATCAGATCACATGTCTCATTGAGCTTGTTACCCAGTAACCGGTAACACCTCATCTCGCTGCTTCCCCTGGAGAGTCTTTTTAGATTTCCCCAGCGGAGTTTTTTATTGTGGATCTCCTTTTGCTGTGTTGGCATTTTCTCCAATACATGCATTTTCCCTGGCAGGGAGGTTTTGTTCAAATCTTTCCCCCAGCCTGAGCCCAGATTTTTATCCGAAGTATCCATTGTGGATAGTTGTGCTGTGTTGGCGTATTCCCCAACACAGGCACTTTTGAGTCAGCTTGAGTCTTTCCAATGGGTTCATTCCCTTTGGAAACTCTTTTCCCCAGTGTCAAGTCGTGACCTGTTCACGCGGTTTCAGTCCTTTACTCCCCAAGTTCTGAGTCGTGACCTGCTCACGCATTTTTTATCTCTTTTTCTATCCCCATGAGAATCCCCGGTAGAGTCTCTGTCCCTAGTGAGTGTATTACTCCTATGGATTGTCTTTTCTCCCGATGTCTTTTCTTCTTTGTGGACACATATCCCCACAGAGTTTGTTTGTTTTGCATACATACATTTGCATCATGAGGTCTCTCAGGGATCAAAACTTGTCTCTTTGTTATTATTTAAGCCCATTCTACCTCGTCGAGACGAAGATTTTAACCTTCACTTCTCCGACTAGAATGACCTTAAATAGGGGCATCTGTAGGACCCCAATTTTGTCCCTAAGATCCCTCATGGCATCATAGCATTGCATTACATAGCCCCAAGGATCATTGAGCATCTTGGCTTCCTTTCCATTTGGGTGGGACCTCCTTGTGAGTGGTTTGAGATCACCAGGCATGCTTGAATTGTATATCATTTCTTTTCTTGTTTAATTCACTAACCAAAAGCACAAAAATATGTCATTTACTTTTTGTTTATAGCTCAAGCAAGCACCAAGTCAAGAGCTTCAAGAAGATCCTTTGTGCAAGAGATGAGGTATTTTCTTGAGGTGAAGACCACATGATCATTACAAAGAGCTTACATGAGCTAGGGTTTCATTTTGAAGCAATTTCCCCAAGTGGTAAAGGCTCAAGTTCATCAAGGCATTTCAAGGTCATCTGAGGACCAAAAAGTCAACTATGCAGTCAACTATGCAGTCAACTGAGGGCTATGAGGTGGGGAAATGAGTTGAGACACCTCAATCATGTTCAAATTAGGTCTATTCATCATTCTAAACTTCCATTTTGAAGATTCAAAGGTCATGGCAAAAGTTACTAAAAATGGAAAATGACCTGTAATTCAAAGTTTCCAAATTTGGCAAGTTTTTGGTCCACATTCAACTTGACTTGTCAATGTCAAAGAAGTTTCAAATGGATTTTTGGTGAACATGAAAGTTGTATATCTTTGTCTCCCTTTTCCAAAAAGTCCTAATTCATGTCTATATGATGAATGGTTGAGAAGTTATGGTCATTTGATCACAAGGTGTGCATGGAAATTCAAAATGGCATAACTTTTGATACAAAGCTCCAATTTGGTCCATTCTTTTTGCAAAATTCTCCTCATGTTCAAGACATTTCAAATGAACCATTGCCATGCATGGGAAAAGTGTGTATGCTAATCATTTCTCATGTGATCATTTTGGAGGGAATTTCCATAATTCAAATTTGGCTTATGATACAAGCAAGACAACCATTCCATCATGACCATTGGTTGATTTTGAGTAAATTTGAAGCTTAACATGGAGCTTATCACGTGTAGCATGTGCATGGGAGCTCAATGTGCAATTTTTCAAGATACTCCAATTCTCACTAATCATGTTTAGCCAAGGCCTAATTTGGATTTCAGTGTGATTAGCATGCCATATAAATACCAAACCCTAACCATAATCACACCATAACAGAAAATTCAGATCTGAAAATTGAAAATTCCCTCCATTTTTCTCTCTCTTCGAATTCTTCATTTCTTCACATAAACACCAGAAATTCTTGCATAATCTTGTTCATCATGCTTCATTGAGCAAGAATCAACCATTGGTTTGAGCAATTCAGTCCAGATTCGAGCAGTTGAAGTGCAAACTCATAGCAATGGAAGTTGGAAATTGAGCTAGATCCAGGTGGTTTCAACTGTTTCTTCTTGCTTAAAGCTTCATAGGAGGTACAAAGGAGTAGATCTGGAGTGGATGAGTGCTTGAGGACGCGTGAACAGAAACTTCCATTTCCAAGTGAGTTGAAATTCGATCTCTCTTTTTGATGTTTTATGTACATAGATGTATAGATCTTGCTTCATGGAGCTTGTGCATGTGTTTATATTTGAAAATAGTTGAGAATTGAGCATGTATGGTTGAATGAAAGTTTTGATCTCAAATATGTTTTCGTTCGATCCGTGGAATCTAGGAAGAATTGGGATGTATGAATATGATATTTGGAATGTGCATGAGAAGATGATTCGATTGATGTATGATTTGTGCAATTCTGGAAAAAAATTGGTTGAACTCCGCCGGAGATGGCCGGAGAAGACGCCCGAAGACTGTAGCTCCGGCGTCTGGTTCATCTTAGGGTTTTGATGACTGTGTGCTGATGTGTACGCTTGCTTGTCCATTTGATTGGTTCTGATTTGTTTGACCTTGCCACGCGTTTGTTGACTGATGATGTATGCTGCTCGCGTGTGTGTTTGATTGGCTCCGTTTGCTTTGACTGGCCACCCGTTGCTTTGACTTGCTGAGTGGCACGCTGATGTAGATTAATGAAGCTGTGCGTTTTGGCATTTGAATGTGATCCGTTGATTTGCTTTTCGCGCCTGATCGTGTGGTCATGGTTATTTTCTGATTTAATTTCAAATATTCATTTCCATCCATTTACTTTTAATATTTCATTTATTTTGTTCATCTTAGAAAAATCATAAAAAATAGAAAAATGATCCAAATTAACTCCAATTTTTTTTCATAGTTCTGTTTTGATGTCTAGTTTTTTTCGATATTATTTTCATGATTTGTTGAAGTCTGATTTTTAATGTGTGATTTTTTTGATCCATGCCATGCTATTTTGATATGTTGCATTCAATGCATTGTGAAATCTTCATCTTTGATCCAATTGATCTGATTTTTTGCATGCTTGATCTTCATACATGATATGAATTTTTGATCACTGGTTTGGATTTTTTCTCATATGCTATCATTGTTTTTGACACATGAAGATAAGTGTGACAATTTGTGTCACATTTTTGGCATTGCATTTGTGCATTTTTGTTCATCTATCATTTGAACTTTTCTGGATTTGATCTTTTGCATAATGATTGTTCATGACATGAGAAACTTGCATAAAAAAGTTCATAGCCATTTCATGCATTTCTGTTTTGATTTGAATTTTCTAATTTGGAAGTCCATTTTGTGCCCATTTTGTGATCATTGCATAGCATAGGCCATTTGAGATATTTGCTTATTGAATTGATGTTGGTCCTTTGGAGGACATTTTATGACATGTTTGAATGTGCATTATGTGGAAGATTGGGTTCTGTTTTTATCATTTGGTTTGGTTTTGAACTTAGTCTTTACACTAGTGTTTTGTACATAAACTAATTGTGCTTTGTGTTTCAGGTTTGGACATTTAACATTGATGGTTGATTTGTTCTCACTTTGTGAGATGCAAATGATTTGAATTCTAACTTGTGTTGGTTTTGTAGGTTCTAATTGATGTGCTTGAGCCCTTGAGTTCATTTGAATGCTTGGGCATTGTTCATTGAGTTGTGTAACTGTGAAAGATCCACTATTTGTCTGTTTGTTTTCTAACTGAAATATTAACTGTTTAGTCTTTGTACAGGTACATTAGTTGCTTGCTTTTAGCTCTTGCTTGAGCTTTGGATTGTGGTTGATACACCACTTAGGTAGTCACCTTCTTACTCCATGTAGTCTGGAAGTCCTGTCACCTTTTTGGCAGGCATTTTGCTGGCAAGTCCTCCTTAAGAGGCTTTGTTTGTGTTTGTTTACCATTGTGCCAAAGACCTCCAAGATGAGGCATGTGTTACTTGATAAGACCTCCAAGAGTTGAGGCAATTGACGGATAAAAGGGATTAGTAGCCAATCCCCCGTTATTCAGTGAGTCATTCATTATGCTCGCACTACGTGCTGATGCTTTTGAACATGTACCCAAGATCTTTGTCCAGAGTCTGTCAAGTGGAATAGGATCTCACTTTCTGGATCCCCACGCTTTCTTTGTCATGAGCTCACCCAAGACAGGGTTAAGAGCATGAGGTCTCATCCTCATTTCCATCTTTGATCAGCTTCACCCTAACTCTTAATGTTAGTGGTTAAGAGCTACAGATTACCCTTGTACAGTTTGGCTTGTTTGTCGAGGTTGATATGACCCCTCTTGACTAAAGCCCACCCATTGTTTGAAGCCTCTTGTATGTATATAGATTGTGATGTTTGCTTTTGATGTGTTTGCTTTTGATGTGTTTGCTTTTGATGTGTTTGCTTTTGATGTTTGTTTGTTATTGTTAGGAGTCGGGTATAAGTCCATGTATTGGCATTCTGTTTCCGTTTTGTTGTTAGGAGTCGGATATAAGTCCATGTATTGGCATTCTGTTTCCGTTTTGTTGTTAGGAGTCGGGTGTAAGTCCATGTATTGGCATTCTGTTTCCTTTTATTGAGGATCCCTTATGAGACTTGGTTGATTGCTTTTGCCTTGTATTCCAAAGGATGGGAACCACTTGGATCATCTATATGATCTCAAGAGAGGAACTCCTAGTGTGGTTTTATTCCGTATCCATCACCTTTTTGTTTCCTTCATTTCTCCACCCTAACCTAAACCAAAATCTTTTTTGTGCAAACATTTGACTTTGTTTTCAACATTAGAAACCTAAGCCTTATACTTTTGATTTTCAAACTTTCTTTTCATAACACTCATTGTGAATTGAATCTTTAAGTCAACTTTGACCATTTTTGTATATACTTCTAATTGGTAAATATAACCCATTCAAATTTCTTTTGTGGTTCCAATGTCCACTTTCTTAATCAAAATTTTCATAACCTTTAGCTATTAGGTTTGAGTTATCTTTGTGGTAGATGTAATACTCACCTTTGTCCTTAGTGGTGGACAATGAGTCTTCCATGCTTATTATAAGGTTAACCCCTCACTAGCATGTTGAAGCTATCCTCACATGGTGGACTTGTGGTTTTTCAGGTTGAGTTTTCTCCCTTTGATAACAAAAGACCTTAAGGCTTTTGGACCAATCAATCCACTCACTTGTTTTGAAATTTTTTACCCGAACTACGAGGTTTTGATCCTAATCTTTTCATAAGAGGGTACGTAGGCAATGAGTTTATCCATCCAAACACAAAATGTAAATAACTTGTATATTCTTTTCTCATCTCTTCAATCATGTTTGCACAAATAAAATTTCACAAAAAACAATAACCTTTGCAACCAAGTGTGAAAAGGGCTCCCTAGGAGTACCTAGGATGTTTTGGGTGCCTAACACCTTCCCATTGTATAACCAACCCCCTTACCCAGATCTATGTTTCTTTTACTAGTTTTGTTTGTAAAACTTTTTAGGTTTTTGTTCGCTTTCTAACCATTCCTTTGGATAAATAAAAGTGCGGTGGCGACTCGACTTTGTATGATTTACCTTGGATTTAGTCAATATCTCCAATGGTAACGAATACACCGCTACAACCATGTTATATTATTTCTTTAAATTCTTTTATTTATGTTTAGGAATTTTCAATATTTACATCATTCTATGTGAGTGTTGTTTTATTGATGATCTTATCTTTGCAAACACCTATATGTGTTATATTGGTATATGTGTGATATAAGATACTTCTCATGGATTTCTTTGTCTCTTTTTGATGTTGTCAAAGTGGGAGAAACATCTGAAAGATGAAGTTGGGATGAATACATTCAGGGGGAGCCTTCATGAAGACACGAAATGTATCGTCTCAAGTTTTGCCATCATAAAAAGGGGGAGTGTGTGAGTGCAACTTTCTGTTAGATGTATTTTGTATGATGTCAAAACTAAGATACTTTAGTTTTTATGTATATTGGACATTATCCTCTGATTCTTAATGTGCATCTTAG
The DNA here is from genome assembly GCF_024323335.1 of Lathyrus oleraceus. Lineage (NCBI taxonomy): Eukaryota > Viridiplantae > Streptophyta > Magnoliopsida > Fabales > Fabaceae > Lathyrus > Lathyrus oleraceus. Next base: position 444,113,634 of record NC_066580.1, read on the forward strand.
CATTAGGAATCATAAAAACATTTTGAAATAAGTTAGAAAAGGTTTCATTCATTAAAAATAAGTTCTAATGGGAAAAACAGTATATGTGTCGACATATACGTGCTATAGGTCGACACATAGAATAATTTTTTTTTCTATGAGTCAACACATACGAGTTACAGATTGACACATGCAAGTCATTTTTAAAGCATGTAGCTTATGTTTGATGTGTCGACTGTATGTGTCAACACATGACCTATATAGGTCGACACATGCATCAAAAAGGTCGACACATGAATTACATAGGTAGAAACATACAACACGTTTTTTCAAAAGTTCATGACTTTTTCAAATCTTTTGCATTCCTTTTGCCTTCAACTTGCATGCATATAAATACATCATACATGCATCATTTCTAGTAAGGTTCTAGAGTAAAACTATACGAAATCGGGATTTCAAATAGTTCTCATCATCTTCAACCTACGTTATATGCGTACACACAAACAAACTACACATAATCATTCTTTGTTTGGGTGTCATCTAGTATCAGTATTGATAATGTCCAATTTTGGTTGTTGAATCGTAAATTGGGTTGAGATCTTTGAGGGTTTCAAAAAAGAAAACCAAGATGGGGTGTTCCTTCAAGATCAATTAGGGTTTTGAAGGTTTTGGACAAGATTATGCAATTTGGATTGGATCAAGTGAAGGCTTTGAAGAACAGGGGTTTCTTGCAAAGGAGTAGCGTGGGACGGTGGATCATATTGGTAAATCTTGGGTTACAATAATTTTTAATTTAGATTCGATCGACTGAAGGCTTTGAAGAATGTAAGGTTCTTACAAAGGAGTAGCATGAGACGGTGAATCAAATTTGTATTGTTGGGTGAATTGATCAAGCTCAGATCAAGGGAAGAGAAATTGTTAGAATCAACATCAAACATAGGGTTTGTAGGGTTGGATTGCTACATTTCTCTTGTGAACAAATTTTGCAAAGTAAGATTAAATTTCACTATCTCAATTCGAGTTCGAATTGAGGGCAGACGTACCCATAGAGAGGCCGATTGGGGAACTGCCTAAAAAAAATCCTTGTGTACTCTCTCTCTATCTCTATCTCTTTTACGTTTCATTTGCAAGTGATCGAATTCATCAATTGTGTGATGAATACATTTGATTAAACCTTTTGATAACCATTTGAATAAGGTTTTGTTGAGTTGATCACAATTTATTTGATTATGGTTGGATTTGAAGATCAACAAAACCATACAAAATTATAAACGAAATTGATTGTACACAAGGTGTTCGATAATTTGTCTGTATTACATTTGCGTATTTTATCATTGGGAATAGACTCTACTTTTAGTATAGCATTCAATTGGTTATGGTCAAAAGTTTGTTGATCAAATGTGTACTCATTATCATACTTTGATTGTATTTACGCATATCCGAGATTTTTGATAGCGGTTCGATTTAGACTATTCGATCCGGGTCACTACCGCTAGCCATAAAAAATTTCAAAACAATTTTTGTTAAAGTTTTTACTTGGGATCTATCCCCCCATAGATCGAAGCCTATCGTCTAATAGTTAAGCCCCATTATATCACGATAAATGAAAAATTGTTGGTGCTGAGATTCAATTTCACTCTAAGTACCTTTCACTACGGTTAGTACCTATGACCGTTGTGAAATGTCCTTTTAGTAAACTGGCCTCATTCTTAATTGAGATCAATTATCGATACAACTTAAGGGTTGGAGTCTTCGATCTCCATTGATTAAGGCATAACCATATTTTACACTAAAACTATAGATCATTCATGTCATGTATCCTAATCCAACTGTCACTTATGACATGCTTATTTAGATTTTGTTTAACCAACTATATATCTCAAAATCGAGATTGGATTCTCTCCAATTTACTATCTCATATTGCCCATGCTGCCTTAATTTAATGGTGGAGAAAAAAAGAGATTAAAAAAATATTATAAAACACGGGAGATCAAACACTTAGATTAGATCCAATGGCCATAAATTGAGCAGGAGGAATGACAGAAGGAGAAACGCAAGAGAGGATCTGAATCCCTCAAAATTATCTCAACCTTTAAAAAAAACATATTCTAGACAATATTAAGTGAACACATATTATATGTTGTCTTTTCAATCTGTATTAATCTCAAACACTCGTTTGTATTACTAAACACATTTAACATTGTTTGAACAACAAGGAAAGTGATCAGTCACACACTCATGCAGACTGAACCATTCAGTCACGAAAAATGATTAAGGTTCACATCGAGTAAGAATCCTTAATATTTCTATAAAAAAATAACTTTTATTTTATCTGTGTAAAGTTAAACCAAATAACAATCAAACTTGAATACAAGTATTAATAAAACAAAAGGTCCCGCGTATTAAAATTCAAGCTCCTTATGTCTTTAAACATACAACAATGCTATTCTTACACACATTTTATACACCAATATTTACACCATATACACTATTCACCGTATTTATATGGTGAAAGTGTTTTTTTTAATAAAAAAAATATATTTTATGAACATTGTTATGAACAGTATCTTGTGAATAGTATTCGTGAACAATAATTTTAAATGGGGAAATAAAGTTGGTTAATAAGATATAAAAAATTGGTTAATAAAGTGATGAAGCTGGTTAATAAACACACAACTATTTAAAATGATTTTGTGTAAAATAAAATTGGTTAATAAAATGTAAAAAGTTGGTTAATGGAGTGATGAAAGTGGTTAATAAACATTCAGATATTAAAAATATTTTTTTATTATAAAATAAAGTTGGTTAATAAAAATATAAAATTGATTAATCATATTAATTTTAAAATAATAATAATAGTTTTTATATTTTTATAAAAAAATATTTATTACTATAATATTTCAAATACATTTATATCCATTAAAATATAAAGAAAAGGTACATGTAGGTAGGTGTAGTAGGAGAGAGAATTTAATGATAAAAAATTAAAAATGTATTGTTTTGAATGAAGGTGTAAGAGAGTAGTGTAGAAATATCATTTCTATTAAACATAAAATCACAAGCAAAACCAAATCATCAAAAAAAGTGAAGTTTCTCAAACATTCTTAAGATCATCGATCTATAAACCAGAATCAGCTTAGTGAATGAAATACTTCTCCAAATTTGTTGCAACAAACAATTTCGTGTTGTTGGATCCATACAAGAGCCATTGTTTGCTTCATTGAGTCTTACATTATCAAAGAAATTTCTTTCAATGAGAAGCTGAGGACTTTGTTGTCCCTCCTTGTTCATGTCCAAAAGTGGAACCATACTTGAAGAATCCACGTCGCTCTTTCGCTTGTTCAGATTAAACAAGCTCGAAGAATCTTTGGTTTTTCTTGCCTTATTCAATTGGTTGTTGAAATCTAACCTCATATCAGGAACCAAATCTGCATCATCTATCATAATAGTATTTTTGTAAGAACAATGCAGTTGGTGATAATCTCTCACAATCATGTGATCAAATCCATTCTTGGAACATCACTGGACATGTGCTTAATGACACTTATGAGAACTCCAACTTTCCAAGCTTTTTTCAGATCATGAGGCTTCTTATATGGTGGAGGACGTGGATCCTTTGGACAAGCCAATATACCCCACCAGTCTTCATCTCCTTTTGGCCACCATGGCGGAGCAACACCATTCTCCAAAGGAAAGTTGTGAAATGTTTTATAAACATGCTTATGTGTTGTTTTACTTTTGAACTAAAAGTATGATTATAATTATAATAAACCCAAGAAACAAAATTTAGTGAAGTCTTCTTCTATGATCCATTTTTTATGGGGTAATTTTTTGTGATTTTATCCTTCTGTTAGTAATAGAGGTGGTCTTCTTTCGTTCTGGTGTAGTTTGAAAGGTAGATCAGATGTCTCTTTTCGAGGGTTGGTTTCTTAATTAGATGTTTCTCTGAAGCGGGGTGCTACTAGCATAGTGTGTTATGTAGTTAATGTATATTCCAAGTTTCCCTTAGTCAGTTAGAGAGTTATATGGGTTGATTAGTACTCTTGCAAAATGAGTTTTTGAGGTGTCAATTGGTGCTTTATGGGTGATTTTAGTTCTATTTGCTCTTTTGCTAAAAGAGTATGAGTTGGAGCTTCGGGAAGTATGGCAAACTTAGTTTGTCAAATTTTATCTTTTAGATAGAGCTAATTAACTTAGCTCTTTTAAGTAGAAAGTTCACTTGGTTTCATCCCGACGGTGGGGCAGTTAGTATGGTTGATTGGGTTTTGGTATCTAATGAGTGGTGGGACCATTGAGGTTGAAATATTCCAATGGACACTTCCTAGGAATGTTTCTAATCATTGTCCCATTATCCTTAAGTATGTCAATCAGGTGTTGAGTCTTAAGCCTTTTAGATTTAATCATAATTGGTATCTCAAAGTAGCTTTTCTTAGTTAGTTCACTCGACCTGGACTCGTATAGAGATCAACGGCTGAAAAACTTTTGTTTTGTTGGAGAAGTTAAAATCTCTCAATTTGGTTCTAAAGCTTGGAATAAACATGTGTTTGGTAGTCTTGACTCACATATTGACAATTTAAAAGAGGCAGTGAGTAATATGAATTCTTTGGTCGATCTTAGGACCTTGTCTATTTAGGAGATTGAGTATAGATTTGGAGTGATTGCTAATATGTGGTCCTTGTTAAGGATTAAAGATTCTCAATTGTGTCAAAGGTCTAGGTCTAAGTGACTTAGAAAAGATGACACTAATTATGGCTACTTTCATGCTTTTGTGAAAAGTAGAGGTAGACAGAATGCTTTCATAGCTCTAAAGGTTGGAGAAGGTTGGATTGAAAGGGATTTGAAATTTGACAAGAGATTATTAAATATTTATCTGATACTTTTAAAGAATCGAATGTTGATTGACCCCGTCTTGATAGTGTTGTCTTCCGCTCTATGTCAGAAGATGATAATGTTGTTTTGAAGACTCCCTTTAGTCTCCTAGAGTTAGAGTGTGTTGTGTCCTAATGTGAGGGTAACAAAGTCCAAGTCCAGATGAGTTCAAGTTTTTCTTCCTGAAAAAAGTTCTGGAATCTCATTAGAGTAAATTTTGGGATCAAGTTTGATCAATTACATTGTTTTGCATCTCTACCGTAGTTTTGCATCCTACTTTGTGACTTTGATACTCAAAGTTAAACCACCCTCTCATTTGGGTGAATTTAAGCGGATTTCTTTGGTGGTATATTTGTTTAAGCTGGTGGCTAAAGTGTTGACCACTAGATTTGGACCGATGATGGATAAACATATTTTCTCTAATTAATCGATTTTTCTTAAAAGGAGAATGTTGATTGATAAAGTGGTGATTGTCAATGAGGTGATTTATTTTTCCAAGAAATCTAAGAAAACATGCTTATTTTTAAATTGATTTTTGAGAAAGTGTATGATTTGAGTCTGTTGGAGCTTTCTGGATCATATGTTTATCAGATTTTGTTTTAATGAGAAATGAATGGATTGTATATGAGAGTTTTTATGTGTTTACTAGTAAGCGTGCGGTGTTTGTTAATGGTTGTCTAAGTCAAGAGATTAACATTCAAATGAGCTTGAAATAAGGGAGTCCATTAGCTCATTTCCTTTTCCTCTTGGTGACTGAAGGTATTAGTGGCGGAGTTACTAAGACGGAAGAGATTAGTCTTTACTTTGGGTTTAAGGTGGAATCGTCTTATTGAGTGTTATATAATATTTTATATAAAAATGATACACTCTTTGTGGCAGATCCTAATCTTATAAATCTATAGAATATTAAAATAATATAATAAGTTTTGAGTTGACTTCGTTGCTTTGTGGTTATATCGGGGAATATGGCGGTCCTGAGAGTAAGAGATTTAATACGAATCATTTTCTCTCCTTGCATTATTTTGGCTGTTTTGTTGTTCCTTTGATTGTGGTGTTTCTAATCTTATTGGATTTTTACTTTTACTTTTAATACTTTTTTAAAGTACTTCTTACACTTTAATATCATTTGGATTAGGATAGTTATCACATTTTTATTAATATATTATTTTGTTATAAGAAAAATAAATCAAATCATACTTTTTTTTTTTAATTTGTATCACCGATATCCGATCCATTAGATTAATTCAATTTGAAGGTTAGTTTTGACATCAAATAATTATAGTTTTTTCCCAATCGCAGTTGAGAGAATCAAACACTGATCATCCATATTAAATTTTTTATCAATCACCATTTAATCAACTAATAATTAGTAAATCATAATATAATTTAAATGGTGCGTATCTTCTATGGTTTACAACCATGTTGCATAAGACAAGACACAATAATCGCTAATGTCGGGTCTTGAAGTTCATGCAAGTTTGTTAGATATACATAATTATCTTCCTTGAATTCAACCACATATTTCTTCGAACCATTCACATTAAAAACATGTTCTTGTTTATACCTCACTATAGCAGCAGGACCATTTCTATCAAACTTCACTTTTTCTTTCCACCAATATCGAAGATTTTCAGATGCACCACTTATCGGTTTTCCATTTTCAGGAACAATTCCATAAACAAATCCATCAACATTACAAACATTTACCAACTTTACCATGTTCTTCAATATATTGTCTATAGCTTTACTCATTAATCTTTTTCTTTCTGGTTCTGATTTTGGTCGATAGTTATCATTTTTTTCTTCAGCATTATGAAGTTGCTGCTTTAATCGCATCATACTACTGCTTATGATCCTTTCGTATTTCTCAAAGTTTCATTCTTCATTGCATTTCTCTTCAGCTTGTGTTTCTGGTGATTTCAGTTTTGCACCCCCACCACTTTCCATTTGATAGTTGAATTTCTTAGGGGGAAAATTAAACTTCTAAATTATCAAAGAAATTAGAACCTGAAATATACAACAAAATAAAGGAAAAAAATTCAAAAAATGTAAGTAGAAGAATATAATATGAATAAATTTTGTATATACAATTCATACACTATCATTATTATACGTATCTCGCTTTTTTAGTATAATAATTCAATAAAAATAAAATATTATTCGAATAAAAAAATTATTCAACAACCTACAAAATTAGGGATTTGTTTAATATGTTTTTTTAAATAGTAAAAAATCTAGAACTTTACTATTTCTAATAAAAAAGTGAATTTTCTAATAATAAAGAAATAGAAGAAAAATCTTATATTTTAAGAAAAATTATTATACAGATATATTTTTAGACTATTTTTAAAAAATTTATATTTGTTTGACTAATAAAATGAAGAGATTAATTGTTATGCACTGTCAGTGTAAATTTTTTTACACTGTCAATACATCACAATCATCCGTTTGGGTTACTTTACATGTGATTATAGAAAAAGTCAAACTTCTCTAAAAAATGAATGGCTGTGATTAACTGACAGTGTAAAATATCTTTACACTTTCAGGGCATTTCAATTAAACTCTAAAATAAAATTATACAGCATTAAAAAAAAATAAAATATTTAAGTAATCTAACATAACTAACATACTATAACACAACAATAATGTTAAACTTTGAAAGGATAAAAATCAAATTTTGTTTAAAATAAATAAATAAATATTTACTCACTTTAAATAGATCAAAATAAGAGAAGATATATATATATATATCATGTGATGTGAAACTAAATATTAATTATTTGTAACTAAAATTTAATAGCTACAACCTATATAACAATTAACTCTTAAAAAAAAACTACACTCTAGTTAGATATTGGGTTGGATGAACCTGTTTTATCCCCATCTAGGATGGAAAGTGAATTTTGAATCCATCCCAAATCATTTATTGCATCTAAGTTCAAGTTAATAACTTAATTAGAAAAAAATATTTATTATTAAGGCAAGAGTGTGCAAATGGTGATTCTATCATAATCATTTGCAAAATTCTAAATAAATTAAAATAAGAAGAGAAGTACAAAAGATTAAAAATATAAAATCTGACCAGGTAAAAAAAGCAAACAATCCAAAAGTAATACATAGCAACTGAAATTTTTTAGATTTTATTATTGAACTTAACCATTAAGCGTAAAATTTGATAAATTCATCAAAATAAACTATATGTTAAAACGTATGGAAGAATATACCAAAAATTCGGTTGCATCAATCACTAATCATGGAGGAGATGAAGATCAATCATCAAGAAAATTCAAATCCTACAAAAATGGTGATATATATATATATATATATATATATATATATATATATATATATATATATATATATATATATATATATATATATATATATATATATATATATATATATATATATATATATATATATATATATATATATATATATATATATATATATATATATATATATATATATATATATGCAAAAGAGAAAATTAAATAAAAAATATTGGGCATGAAATAGAGAGTGCTACAACAAAATTATTATTATATATTAAAATAATATATACAATATGATGACTTACACAAGAGAGAGAGAGAGAGAAAAATGTGATTTTATAATTTGAAATATATTTGGTTATTTTTAATTGATTATTTTATGCAGGTTAAACAATATAAATAAAAAAGTAATTATTTTTATAAATTTAGATTTATATAAATTTTTGTGAATTTATCATTAGCATTATCATAAACTCCAGTTTTTATTATAATAAGAAAATTAATGATTGTGTTATTAAAATGAGAAATTATGAATATTTTTATAAAATTGTCATTCATCAAAGACACATAAAAGATAAATTTACATAATTGAAATGAGAAAATAATAAATTTTTAATGTTATAATAGAAAAAATAGTCATAATTATTGTAAAGTAATTTATATGTAGTACTATTTTTTTTAAAACAACTTATAAAAATTTATATAAATTTAAGATTCATATAAAGTTTAGGGTTTCTCAAAAGTTTAATAAGTGTATCTTTAATTTCTTTTAAAAAAAATAAAAAACAATTTTAAATGTGTATAATTGATTTTAATGTGTTTGATTAATTTTTAAAATAGATTTGACTAGATCTTTAAAATAACATTTAATTAAAAATATACGGAAATAAATTTATTATTGATTCTAATATTTTTCAACTTATAAAAGTACTAAAACAAAAAAAATTAACTAACTTTAAGATTTAGAATTATTTTTTTTAATAATAAATTAGAAACAAATGAATGATTAACAAATATGTATACTTTAAAATTTGATAAGTTTATCTTTGATAGAATTGATAGTCAAAGATGTTAACAAATATGTACATTAATTTCCTTTCCGATATATATGAGATAAATGAAATCTTGAATCTTAGTACAAATTTATATAAAATTTATATAAAATGATTTATAATAAAAACTTTATATAAATTAGAATCAAGAGTAAACTTGTTCCAATATATAAATTTTAATTTGAAGATCTAGTCAAATCTATTTTAAAAATAATCAAACATTGGACGGATGAGATCCTTAATAGTACTGAAGTGGAGGAAAATTTTTTGATGCAAAAATTGAAAGTTTCTTGGCTAAAGCTTGGAGATGGCAATAATGCTTATTTCCATGCTATTGTTAAAGATAAGAACAAACAAACTGGTTTGCACAGGTTGGAAGATAGGCATGGCAATGTGCTTGGTGAGCTTAAGGAGATTGAAAGAGAAACTACTCAGTTCTACCATGAACTTATTGGTACAAACACTCAAACTCTAGTTCATGTGGATATAGAGGTGTTGAGGAAAGTTGTGAAGAGTAGAGACAAGTTAATAATGACCGATTATTGGAACAACATAAAGAATGGTGAAAAATTCTGCACTTCATCAATATATCAGGATTTGGGAGGCATTAAAACACCAGTGGAATGGAGGAAAATACTTATTGAGAATCATGCTCGGCCAAGAGCAAAATTCACCTTTTGATTGTTGCTTAACGGCAGATTTCCAACGAAGGATAGATTATGGAAGTTTGGATCGATTGATAATTATATTTGTTGTTTTTGGAAAGATGTCCTAGCGAGATTGGACATTAGGAGATGACCAGCAAATTGGATTGTGGAAAAAATCTAGTTGACTAGAAAAGCTAAGAAGAATGGGTGGAAGGCTAAACTTCTCAAAATAGCCGTTGCGGAAACAATTTATGAGTTATGGAGAAGTATGAATGCAAAATTGTTCTCTCAAAAGAACATGGGGCCTAATTTGATTGATAAAATCATACAAAGTATAGTTGTTAGAAGTAGTTTGCATAGGGATCTAAAGAATCATGTGAATGCAAGAGGCGTATGTTTGTAATCGTTTGTAACTGTTCTTGGTTATCAATAAAAATATAATGCTTTATTCCCCCCAAAAAATATAATCAAACATTTTAAAATTAATTACACACCTTTAAAATTATTTTTGATTTTTTTAAAATAGAAACTAAAGATACACTTATCAAATTTTAAATATACATCTTTTTTAATCATACATATATTTTTCTCGTATTAGCACCATTAACACACTTTTCTCACTGATATATATTTTCTCTTATTTAGATGAATGACATACATTTTCCTATTCATTCTTTTATTTGTATACATTTTTATTAGTAACATTTTACATTAGTGTAAACGCGTTTAGCTAACTGAAAAATGATAATATTTGTTTCCATCAATAATTCACTTCTTTCTTGTATTATTTTGTATTTGCATCAATCAAACAAAAAAAATTATATTAATAACAAACTTATTTTCGTTTATAAAAACATTTGGATCAATAATAAAAAAATTTATATATAAAAATAACGTCGTTTATAAAAATATTTGATCATAAAAAATAATATCATAAAAGTATTTTATATGAATCCTATCTAATAAACTTAATGTGTACAATTATTAATTACATAATAATTTTACTTTTATATTACATTTTGTTTCTATTATATACAATATTTATTTTGTGCTAAACTTTAATTCTTTAATTTATATCCATTATTGTTTAGCATTATTACCTTAAATATTTTCATCTTTATAACATGTGAATTTTTTGAAATAAAATATATTTATAGAAAATAAATCACCATTTATATATATATATATATATATATATATATATATATATATATATATATATATATATATATATATATATATATATATATATATATATATATATATATATGAGAGTGAGCATCAACTTACTCTAAGAGTAAGCTCTAAATTATAGCCTTTAAATTGAATTTAATCTAATAATTAATTAAGTAAAAATACTAATTAATCATTAAATTAAACTCAATTTAAAGACTATGATTTAAGGTAAGTTAAAAAAAACCTAGTTTTGGAATACGTTGATCCCCAATATATATATATATATATATATATATATATATATAATATATATATATATATATATATATATATATATATATATAATTTATAAAATAATATGCTGCCTTCACAACTTAAAATCTCCGGCTCCATCCTTGCCACCGGCTAAAAGCATCCTTAACCGACGTATTTTTCATGAATTTAGACAAGAGGAATTAAATTTTTTCTTATCCAACCTTGAAGGAGATTTTTCCTCTCTTTACATCTATGATAGCTCCAGCAGTGGCTAAGAAACACTACAATAAATAATGTTTTTCATGATGAAACCTTCACCTCGAACAATCGAAAACCGAGGTATAAAGCCAAGACGTGCTATTTTTTATTATTTTAAAAAATAAAAAACCATACATTCCCTCTGTTTTTTTATAACACAGAGATGAAAAATAACTCAATACAAGTTTCAATTCTCAGCTATCGCAATTTATGATTTTATTTATTTATAAGTATAAACAAAATGTTATAACCATTCCGTTTTCTATTTAACCGATGTATAAAATAATAAGATTTTACTATAAAAACACTCGTTAAGCAGATTTTATCCTAATCCTTACTAATATGAAGCCACCCCAAACTCACAAGCATCATTCTTTGGGATGGATTGCAAGACTGAGAAAATCTTCAATGTTCTTCTATCTTGAGCAAAATATTTTTTTCCGCCCTTGCAATCTATCTCGCATAATGGTGTTGATGTTGTCATTGTTGTATTTTTGGAATAACCCTCAGTTAAATAAGGGAGCTCAACCTTTGAAGAGTACTCGGTTGATAGATTGCAAGTGCATAAAATCGTTCTTGCTTCAAGTTACACAAAGAAGGGAGTTAAACCAACAAGTAATGGAGCTTAACCAACAAGGAAGGGAGCTTAACCTTTGAACAAAGAGAGGAATTCAACTCAATATAGATATCAACAAAGATATTTAGCAATAAGAGCAAAGATTTGTTGTAAACAACTTATTTTAATATGAGTTTAATTGAAATACACTGACAGTGTAAAGATATTTTACACTGTCAGTTAATCACAGTCATTCATTTTTTAGAGAAGTTTGACTTTTTCTATAATCACATGTAAAGTAACCCAAACGGATGATTGTGATGTATTGACAGTGTAAATTTTTTTACACTGACAGTGCATAACAATTAATCTCTTTTAATATTATATGTAAACAATATAATTTCAAAAAAAGAATTATTCACCTCGATTTTCGTCATTATCAATGTGATAGTTAAAAGGAGAAGATAAAAAACCTCGATTTTCTAATATAACCGAGGTGTTTAATAATCATATTTTACTATAAAAATACTCGTTAAACAGATTTTACACTATGGCTAACTTATATATAGCATCCCAAAAGAGAGAAAATATTCACCACCGTCCATTTGATCATGAGTTGCTACTACAGATCTCTGGGATGAATTGCAATTGTAGAAAATAAAAATTCTCATTAGGAAACAGATCTTTAGCATCTTGGATTGGACCTGGACCTGGAAAATAAAAAATTCCCATTGGGAAACAAATTTTACGATGTATTTTTAATATTTTGTGTAAGTAATATGATTTAAAAAAATAGCTTATTCACTTCGGTTTTCTTCGTGACCGAGGGAATAATTAAGCGTTTTTTTACTATATTCAACGCCCGTAAACAAATCTTTGTCATCCATTTAATCTTTATTAATGGTCAAGAATCCGTGTGAAACCTAAGAGACATCCATTATAAAAGCATGTTGAATATTGAAAATCTAACTTATATGGAACATGAAGCGCTTGAAACATAAAAATGTTTGGAAAAATTCTCTAAAATGGATTGCAAGAGCATTAAGTTACTTGGATTTAAGGTTTGTTTTCTTTAATATTTATTTGAGCATAAAATTATAGATTTGAATATTGATTTTATTTATCTAACCCTTATTTTGTTTTGCTTCAGAATCAAATGCATGCAAAGCCTTGGAGAATATATTTGCACCAAAATTTGATCTTCACCCACCTAGGGATTTTGATTTTTATCTAGATCTATATGGAATTTGATTTTTATTTTAATATTTTTTGTAAACAATGTGATATTCTAGGTAAATAATATAATATTCTGGGTAAACAATGTAATATTCTAGGTAAATTATATAATGATTTTCTTTTTTTAAAAAAGAAATAATCTTACCCCTCAGTTTTATTTATAAACCGAAAGGTAAGATAAGCTAATTTTGAAAAAAATAAAAGTGCAGTTGTTAGGGCTCGAACCCATGTTCATATAACTTTACCTCTCGATTTTATTTCCACCGAGGTGATATGCGGCGAGTTTTTATATCGCCCTTCATTACCTCGCTTTTCTAGCCGAGGTATTATGCATTTCGCGTCCGAGGTAAAAAACGCTTTTTGTAGTAGTGAAAGGTCTACCTAACAAGATTGGGATATGACTATCTTTTGTAATGTCCATTACTATAAAATCTGTAAGAATATACAACTGGTTCATTCTTACTAGCAAGACCGACCATTCTCATGTGCAGCAGCACTAGACCCCAAATTTTAGGGGCCCAATTATTATTTTTTAATTACAAAGGTAATGAATTTTACACCTATTGTTTCAAAAGTAGGTGTAAAATCATAATTGGTTTTTAAGAATCTATGATTTTATATTGATTTTTTAAAAAACAGGCATAAAATCATTTTTTTTTAATTTAGACCTATTTTTTAAATTAGATTCGGGCCTCCCGACTAATTGGGTCAGCCATGCTTACTAGGACGTCTTCCAGTACTCTTACTAGGTATTTTACTGATCTCTCAGTCAACTGAAGGGACATCTTTGTTGGCTTTAGGTATCCTAAGTTAAGCCTCTCACAAATAGAAATGGGCACCAAGCTCACACCGGATCTTAAATCACACAATACTTTGTCGATGATGTATTTATCGATAAGACATAGAATTGATAAACTCCATGGATCTTTCAATTTGGGTGGCATCTTATTCTGGTTTATAACAATGCATTCTTTAGTTAGCGCTACTATTCCTTCTTCATCGAGCTTCCTTTTGTTGGTCAAAATTTCTTTAAAAAATTTAGCATACGAAAGAATTTGGGTTATTACTTCCGAAAAAGGAATAGTGATGTGAAGTGTCTTCATGAACTCTACAAACTTCTTAAATTGTCCTTAAGTCTTATAGACTTCACAAGTCTTTAAAGGAAATGAATGAGTGGCTTATAAGAAGGATGAGGTATATATGGTTGTTCCTTTTCCTTTTCTTCTACCTCCTTAGCTTTAGACGAATGTCCATGGTCTACTACTAGTGGTTCTATCTCAGTATTTTTTTTAATTATCCTCTATGGATCCTTCTCTACACTCCTTTCTACACTTTGCTTTCTAATTCTCTTGTCGACGGGGCCTTCTAACTCCTTTCCGTTTCACATTGTTATGGCATTAGTGTGTCCCTTGGGACTAGGTTGTAGTTGACCAGGAAATATTCCAACTAGGGCAGTGGTAGCTGCTTGTTGTTGGGCCACTTGAGAAATCTAGGTTTCTAGCATTTTATTATGTATGGCCATAGTGTCAACTTTGTTTGCTAGCTACTTAATAAACTCATTGGTATGAACATTTTGGTTCATAAACTCTTTATTCTGTTGAGTATGAGACAGGACGAAGATTTCCATTATTAGTTCCAAATTAGAATTCTTGGGGGTAGCAGGAGCAACATTAGATCCTTTATTGTCTTGGAAACCAGGTGGAGTGGTGTGTGCAGGGCTAGGTGCAAACAGAGAGAAATTCAGATGATTTCTCCATTTAAGATTATACGTGTTTGAATAAGGATTTCCATGCGCATAATTAACCTGGTCTGAGGTAGGCTCGGATAATAATTGATAGTCAGTAGTGACATGTCCTTGGACTCCAAAAATCTCATAATTGGGAGTCACGACATCTATAGTAGTTGCAAGGGTGATGGTTAAGTTATCGTTCTTTTGAGTTAAGGCATCAAATTTAGCGTTCATGTGATCGAAACTGCTTACCTCATACATATTACCTTTGGCTTGTGTTTTCTCAACGGGAGCACATTCGCTTTCCCATTGATAGTGGTTTTGGGCCATACTCTTGATCAAAGCTTAAGCATCAACAAAAGGTTTATTCATCAAAGCCCTACCTGCGGCGGCATCAATAGTCATTATCGTATTATAGGGAATGTCGTTATAGAATGTATGAATAATTAACCATTTTTCTAGCCCATGGTGAGGGAAAACTCTCATCATTTGCTCATATCACTCCCACGCATCGAAAAACAATTCTTCGTCATTATGCCTAAAGTAGGTAATTTGGTTCCTTAATTGAGCAATTTTGCTAAGCGAGAAATACCTCGCAAGGAACGCTTTTTTCAACTCAATCCATCTTGTTATAGAGTTTGACGAGGGAGACTGTAGCCAAACATGAGCCCTGTCTCTCAGGGACAAAGGAAATAGACGTAGTCGAATGGCTTTAGGATCGATGCTATTACTTTTCAGCGTGTCAACTTATTGCACAAACACAGAAATATGCAAATTTGGGTCCTCCGTTGGGCTACCAGAGAACTGGTTATGCTGCATAATTTGCAGCATAGATGGTTTCAACTTAAAGTTGTTAGCCTGGATCGCAGAGTTAACAATAATCGAGTGTGGCTCGTCTTGGGATGGGACGACAAAGTCCTTACGAGGACGATTATTGTTATTCTTAGCCATCTGAACAAGGGATTGTTCTAATCGATGTCTAATATGCAACCAACACTCAATTTCGTCTATCGGTTGAACTAATTCCCTATAGGATCGATTTTTTTTCATACAACCGATAACATGGAAAATAAAATGAAAGAAAAAAATTCCTTAGTATAGACAATGTAATAAATAATTACGGTATTGATGTTATTGGTCCCCGGCAACAACGCCAAAAACTTGATAGGGCCGGAAGTGCACAACTTTGTCGGTTTTAGTATAAAAAGTATTGAATCCCACAGAGACCAATTGACAAGTATCATATTCTACTATTACAATTTTTATCTAAGGCAATGCAAATAAGTTTGTTGAAAAAATTAGAAAACAAACTGGTTTTAGATTAATTAAAATGACGAGAAACCGGAATGAGATTCTCGTCGACCGTTGGTACTCACAAAATCATAATTCATATCTACAATGATAAAATACTTTATTGTAGGAAAATGATTAAGTTGAAGGTACAGTCCTCTTTCGCATGACCGGTACTAGATTTTGGCTCTGTAATCTAACTACACGCTTTCGTGTGTCCAACGTGTTACAATACAAACTGCCTTTTGGAAAATAATCACTTTTATTTACTTAAAAAGGTTATTTTTAGTAGAAAAATTAATTTAAAGGTATCGTCCGCTTTCGCGTGGCCGATACCAGGTTTTTGCTCTATAATCTAACTGCCCTCTTTCATGTCTCCAATGTGTTACAATGCAAAATCCATTTTTGAAAATTAGATTTACTAAATTAAATAAAAAGCGCTTTCGCTATATATAAAATTATTTTCTGATTTTTTCTACAGTCAGATATAGGTTTTAACTATTTCGAGTTGAAATCAGTATCGCTATGTTTCTGCTTTCGCAATGAACTTTAATTTAAAGAAACATAACTTTTCAGACATAAAAGTAATTCTAGTTTTAGACATTAATTTTATGACTTATTAGGGTACCGTCGATATGATGGTCCTTACATTCTGAACTCAGCTGGTTTAAACTGACACGTTAAAAATGATAAAAATATAGCATGTATTATTCATGTTCATATTGAAAATAATACTAACATTTAATTCAAGCATGCACTTACAGTAAAGTAAAGGCAAAAGAGAAATAGAATTTGGAAATTAAACTTCAATATAATAATAATCTGCTTTAATCAGAGACTTTAAACTGTTACAAATGCTGGAAATAAATTGTTGGAGAAATTATGTCGGCAAGATTAATGTAGCAGCAACAAATTAAAAGACATATTTTAGTCCAAATTTAATTCTAATGTTGCAATAACCACTCAATGTGAATAATTACCACTTTTACAATGTGTATTTTCTGCTCTCAAATAAGATTGGATCCTAAAACAATGCATAAAGGTCCTCTTTATAGATAAAAGTTCGCTTAAAAACTGCCTAAAATCAAACATCAGTAGTAGATAAAGTGATGGGAGAGGAGAAACTAAATCTTGGACGTGGGCGGAAAAACTGAACTGACGAGGCATGACGGACGTCACACTGTTGGCAGTTCGTCTGTCATGCAGGTGACGATTGTCTTATTGCTGAAAGCCAGCTCATCATCTGACTCAGGCTTTTCTTCTTCATTTTGTTGAATTTTGCTTATGGGTTGACTCCTTAGGGGGGTGACGTCCGTCATGACAGTCAAAGACTCATCGTGACAATATAATTCTTATAAAATCTTCCCGTTTTCACCGTCAGCACAAGCCTCCAACCACTAAGTACCTAGAATGAGCATATACTACCAGCATAATACTATTAAAAAAAATTGACATCTAAATGCATGTGAATTGAGTCAAAATATACAATGTGTTTTTGAGTTATCAATAACTACTAAAGATGAACATGCCCTTGATAATGACAACTGAAGTCAAGCATAAAGCGGTTAAAGATGCAGACCAGGATATTAGGGCTTGAAGAATTTGAATCTCTGATGATGGAAATCAAATGGAATATAACTGGAGCCTTATCTCAAAGTAAACTCAAGCAAGTGTCTATAAGGATGAAGTCTTTGATAAGTCTTAAAGTATATGAAATCCAACCTCGACATCTAAGTGAATACATTGTAAAAGCATAAGATTTTTTTTTGTAAAAGTACATGGATAAATCACACACACACACACACACACACACACACACACACATAAACAAGTTTTCAACCTTATGTTCTCAAGAAATTTTTTCTAAAAATGCCTCGAAGTCGTGCCATACAAGTTAGGAACTGTCAAAAAAGATATGGATAAGTTTTAGCTCTTGCCAATCGGTTGACACCTTATGACAATCGATTGGAGAAGTTCAAAAGTGTGCCTTAATCAATTAGGATATAACCTTAATGACTATTAACAACTAAATATCTTTTATTACATTTTTTAGCTTACTAATCGATTAGCTCGGGCCTACCAATTGATTGGGGTATGATGTCAATTGATTGAGACATCATTATTGGTCTTAAATTTTTTCCTTTTTTTGTGCCAACCTCTAGCCTATAAATAATGGTATCTTCCCACATTTTTTCA
Source organism: Lathyrus oleraceus (assembly GCF_024323335.1). Lineage (NCBI taxonomy): Eukaryota > Viridiplantae > Streptophyta > Magnoliopsida > Fabales > Fabaceae > Lathyrus > Lathyrus oleraceus. Next base: position 444,132,152 of record NC_066580.1, read on the forward strand.
ACATCCAGAAATATGATTTCATTTCTCACTTCTCACTCTCTCTCTAAAAAATATTTTTGTTTACTTTCTCACAATTTTTTTTACCGAAAGGCTTTTCAAGAAAGTCATTTTGGGAGTGAGGAAGTTATAATTCTGGAAGGGTAATTTTGTAAGTTCACCAAGGAATTTTTTGTTTTGCCTTGGTTGAACATTTTATCCATTTAGGGATTATTTTTTTGGGTTCGAAGCTAAACACGTAAAAAGCTTTTGTTTGGGGATTGTGTGGTCGAGTCTCCGTTTAGGTTCGAAAGCTTAGCCCATTCAAAAGATTTCAAGGTTCGAGATCAATTTGGTGGTAAAATATCATAGGTTCTTGGTTAGCCCGCGATAAAACCAAGTTTGGTTTAAAGCTCAACCCGGTTGTAAAATCACACTGGTTCTTGGTTAGCCCAGTATAAAACCAAGTTTAGGTTCGCGAGCTCATCTTGGTGTTAAAAGATCCCAAGGTTTATTTGATGCTTGAAGACTTATCCCTCTAAGTTTCTTATGGAAATGAGACTATCCGCTTCGATCCATCATTTAGAAGGAAGACTCACCGCTTCTCTCCCGTGTGTGCTGTTTGGTTGGAAGTTAGCCACAAACTTCATTTTTCCTTGTATAAGGGGGTTTGAGAGTTCAACCTACTAAAATCTCTTAAATTTATTGGATACTCTCAAGAACAATTTTCGGGGAGAGGAATGGGTCTTTTTCTCTTTCGATCGAACCTTAATTTTATTTTCCACTGCATAACTCTAAAACTTTTCTAAATTTTTTTTGAACTTTGATTTTTATCTTAAAAGTTTTTCTGAAACACACAATTCAACCCCTATTGTATGCGAAGTCACATGTCCAATAGTACCTGACATCTTCTCTATTTGACCTGGCTGCTGCTGGCATGAGAGATGTCTTGGCAGCTAGAAATCATTCCAAGGAGAGAGACACCTTGAAGGGTAAGTATGAGGCTATGTAGCAAAAGTGATTTGATTTTCATAAGGAGTTGGTTGGACAAAAGGAGAAGGCCAAGCTTGCTGACTCTTTGCAAGATGAGGTGGAGACCCACGACTCTCCTTCTACTATGGTTGTGCAAATATCTGAGCTGGAGACCGCTCTGGAGACGGAGAAAAAGCAGCGTCATAAAGCTTATGATGTTGTTACGAAGATGACCCACATCATGCAGGAGGATCGGGAAACTCTTTATCGGGAGGTCGAGGTTCATGCCAATGCTATAAAGGCTATTGATACTGAGGTCGCTGGTCTGAGGGGGACGTTCTAGGATTCCCTTCGACGGATGATGAAGGCTATGTATGAGGTCCACGACCAAGTCTTGGAACTGGCGAGGGGGTTCTTACCCATTACTCCTATTCATGTTGAAGGGTTGGACCCATTCAAGGTTGCTTCTGAGGGGACTATAGAGGAGAACCCGAGTGCTTCGGCTCCAGACACTGCAACTTAATAATTTTTTTATTTGTATTGTTTCTTTATACAAGTATTGTTTTCTAGGCCACTGTGCCTTGAATGTAATGGCAATATTTACAAAAAATATTTTTTCCTTAGTGAGTCGTACATTATTTAACTCTGAGTCCTATATTTAGCTTCATTTGATTGTTGTTGTGTTGCACTTCTGGCTATTTGCACGTTGTTACATCGTCAGGGTTTACTCGTTATCCCTTTAGGGGAAAAAGAGGTGCCTAGTTACGTCAAAGTGCTTGAAGTTCCCTCTGTACTTTGTGGTTAGCACATTAAACACTATTTGCTACCTTGTCCGATTTTTGTGTTTGTTCATTGTGATAAGCATTTATCGATTCAGTGTGTTTTTGTTTGGTGTTGTTAGCAATCACTAAATAAGTGAGTATTTGTTTGCTGTAATTAGAAATAATTGAATCAATGTGTATTTGTTTGCTGTATTTAACAACCACTTAATAAATGTGTATTTTCCCCCTGAGGTGGGGTATGGACCCGACAAGGCGTGGTTTCATCTTTCTATTGTGCTCTGCATCATAAAGGACTATTCCCCACCAAATGGTAGAATCCTTTATGATGCAGAGTACAATACAAAGATTTAGGTTGCATAAGAATCCTTCATCCTCCTGGTGATGATCCTAATGGTTACGAGCTTGCAAGTGAGCGTTAGATACATGTTCATACAGTACGTGATACTATACAATTATATACTACTTTGTATCTTTTCTTGGATGGCAGGGGTCATGTTGTATGACAAGAATTTTACTCGTCATTGTTAAACTTATTAGTATACTAGTAGGGTTGTCTTCAATACCTCTAGTAATACACATGGAGCTATCAATAATAAAGTTGCTTTTAAGTGATATCATCGTATTTCCCATGATGTCACTATCATGTGTATATTCAGTTATAAAAATATTTTTACGTGTCGTGTCAAATAACGCCCCAATTTTATTTAAATTATTTTCGTAATTTAATTACGTGATAGTTGTGGTTGTGTTATGCTAATTGGTGTTTTGATGTGTTGTGTTATCCTTGATATTGGGTAGTTGCCTTAGAATTATAGAAATTAAGATATTGGAGTGTGTGTGAGCAAAAATGTAGAAAGAGTGGTGTGGTGAGTAAAACTAATTAATTATATTAGTTATTATTTAGTTAACTAGTTAATATTAAATGAATATTAATTTAGTTAGAATGAGTTATTATTATTATTATTATTTAGATTAAATAATAAAAGGTATTATTATTTGTTATTATTCTATATAGTGAGATTAGTAATAATAATAAGAATTATAATAAAAATAGAAAAGAAGGGGATAGTGAGATAGAAACACATAAAACATAACATTTGGGAGAAAATAGAAGAAACCGAGAAAGGGAGAAGAAGAGGCTAGGACTCAAGAAGAGAATTCACCATTGTTGAAGGTCAAAGAATCAATTGCTAGGAACTCTACGGTAAGGGCGGGGTTCTGATTATCTAAGAGTTAACATGATGATGGTGGATAGATTATGCCATATAGATTTTGTGCTCTTTTCCCTATATTCATGATCATTGTGATAATTGGTAATTATTGAATTGTGTGTGTGTGTGGTATGATGAATTGTTGCAATTGTTGTTGTTGGAATCATAAAATTTGATTGGATTGTATGTTGTCAACGTTGTGTGATTGAGGTTGTTTCGAGTCAGAGTAGGAATTGAGTTATGAATGTTTTCTGTGTAAATAAGTTGGAGTTTTGAACGTTGGAAAAATGTTTTTTCGTGTTAAAATGTGGTATAAATGATTTGTAAGAAAAATGGAGTTTGGGGATGGATTTTAAGTGATTTGCATTTTGAAAAAGTTGCAGAAAAGTGCTTCTGCGACAATGTAATCGGTTACCAGAAATGGAGTAACCGGTTACACTGCTTAAAAATACGTTTCTGGGCAAAAATTAGAGGGTGTAACCGGTAATTGGTTTTTGGGTAACCGGTACCCTCTGAGACAGAGGCCACACAGGACTAGAAAAAGAGGGTGTAACCAGTTACTGGTTTTTAGGTAACCGGTTACCGTGTGCGTGTGGAAGTGTCGGTTGTGCTACAGAGTATAGTGTAACTGGTTATTGGTTTTAGGGTAACCGATTACATTGGGAGCATTTTCTTAAAAACTTTAAAAATTCATAACTTTTGTTCCGAGTGTCCGATTCAAGTGCCGTTAGAAGTGTTAGAAAGATGAGAGCATGTAATTTCATTTTATATTGGTTTCAGGACCTGAAAATGAATATTTTTATGCGTGATGGTGTTGAAATGCATTGTAATGTTTATGTGGTGGTGTGACATAACTTAAATGCATTGTCGTTGCTTGTTATATTGTATGTTGATGTTGTTGAGCTATACAAGATTTGTTTGATGTATTATGGCCAGTATTGGTGGTGTATATTGAATATGGTGGTGAGTTATTGTGTATGATGTTGTTGTTGCATGTATAATATGTTGCATGCATTCATGTTGTTGGATAAATGGTTTGTTGTTGGTGAGCCTCAAATTCCATTGTGCGGATTGGGCCGGTAGCTGCTTTCAGAGGTGATGGAATCAGTGAGACGTTATTGGAGGTGATGGTAATGAATTGATGGCTTTGATCCTAGGAGGTGAGGATCTAAATGATGAACCTGAGTGTTCATATATTGGTACAACATGCATTGCGTCGAGTTGTTGAGTCCCATTGCATTGCATATTGGTTACATTTGTTATTGTGTTGGATGGTGGGTTATGTTGTTATCATTTCAGATGGTTGTTATGTTGCTATTATATGTGGATAGTTATTGTGTGGATTATGTGGAATTGTGTTATGGAATGGGTGATGTGCATATGATAATATGATGCTTACTTATTATCATGTTTTCCTTTATATAATTATGATATCTCACTCATTCTGTTTAAATGTTGCCTCTACGTGGGTAACGTGCTGATAATCCGCAGTAGGAGCTCAGATGTGAGTGGAAGATGAAGTCTTCCATTTTATTTTGTGTCGGTGTCTGCTCTGATGTGTAACACCAGGGAGTTTGGAACGCTGTGTTTTCTTTATGTTTTAACATTTCTTACAATGACATTTTATGTTGATGTTAGATATGTGAGTTAACTATTTGTTATGGTTGTTCCTCTACTATTTAATAAAAGTTAACATTCAGACATGTAATTATTACTACTATTTTCATAACTGTCAAGTGTTACATGTCTTTTCGATTGAGCAAGTTGATTGTATATTGTAGTGTAACATCCTAAATTGTATGTTGAATTGTTTTACTCTGATAAATAATTTAAATTTACACGAAGAAAATTTAGGGTGTTACATAGTGATAAAGAATTTTGGCATTGATCTTATGTGCTTGCCATTGGAGAATCTTGATGTTATCTTGGGGATGAACTGGTTGGAGTTCAATCACGTTCATATAAATTGTTATAACAAGTCGGTGCGGTTTCTTACTCATGGTGAAGAGGAAGAAGCTGGTTTCTTGTCTACTAGAGAGTTGAAAGATCTTTTGGAAGAGGAAGCTCAGGTGTTTGTACTGTTTGCAGCGTTATCTGCTAAGAGTCATGCAGTGATTGATGAATTGCAGGTAGTGCGGGATTTTCCAAAGGTGCTTCCAGATGACATTTCAAATGTACCGCCAAAGAGTGGGGTGGAGTTCTCTATTGATATTGTCCCTTGTACCTGACCTGTTTCTATGGAACTATACATGATGTATGCATAGGAGTTAGAAGAGTTGAAGTAACAATGAGGGGATCTGCTATAAAAGAGATTTGTGAGACCAAGTGTGTCGTCATGGGGAGCTCTGGCGTTGTTGGTAAAGAAGAAAGACGGTAGCATGAGGTTGTGTGTGGATTACCGACTGTTGAATAAAGTGACGATTAAGAACAAGTATCCACTTCCGAAAATAGATGACTTGATGGAATAGTTAGTTCATGCACGTGTGTTTAGCAAAATTAATTTGAGGCCAGGTTACCACCAGATCAAAATGAAGGATGAAGATGTACAGTAGACGGCGTTTAGAACTCGATATGGATACTATGAGTATTTGGTGATGTTGTTCGGTGTTTCTAATGCACCTGGAGTATTTATGGAGTACATGAATCATATCTTTCATACTTACTAGGATCATTTTTTTGTGGTATTTATTGATGACATTCTGATCTATTCTAAATCAAAAGAAGAACATGTTGAGCATTTGCGAGTTGTATTGCATGCGTTGAAGGAGAAAAAGCTTTATGCTAAGTTATCGAAGTGTAAATTCTGGTTGAAAGAAGTTAGCTTTCTTGGTCATGTTATTTCAGGTGGTGGTATTGCTTCGGATCCATCCAAGGTAGATGGAATTCTACAATAGGGGGCTCTGAAGTTGGAGACAGAGATTAGAAGCTTTTTGGGCTTAGATGGTTATTACTACAGGTTTATTGGAGGATTTTCCAAGGTGGCACTTCCATTAACTCAGTTGACCTGCAAAGGTAAACTATTTGTCTGGGACGTTCATTGTGAGAACAGTTTCGTAGAGCTGAAGAAAAGGTTGACTACAACTCCGTTTTTTATTTACCTAAACCGAATGAACCGTTTGTGGTGCATTGTGATGCTTCGTTGATGGGTTTAGGTGGTGTGCTAATGCAAGATGGCAAGGTTGTGTCTTATGCTTCACGATAATTGAGGATTCATGAGAGAAACTATCCCACTCATGATTTGGAGTCGACTGCGGTGGTGTTCGTGTTAAAAATTTGGAGGAGTTATCTCTATGGTTCCAGATTTGAAGTGTTTAGTGATCATAAGAGTTTGAAATACTTGTCTGATCAAAGGGAATTAAATTGTGACAATGCATATGGTTGGAGTTCTTAAAGGATTATGACTTTGGCTTGAATTATCATTCCGGTAAGGAGAATGTCGTGGCTGATGCTTTAAGTCGGAAGTCTTTGCGTATGTCTGTTATTATGGTTAGAGAGCTGGAAATGATTGAACAATTCAGAGACATGAGTTTGGTCTGTGAGCTGACACCGTAAAGTGTGATGTTGGGTATGCTGAAGATTAACAATGATTTTCTTAATAACATTAAATAGAGTTAGAAGTTGGATATGAATTTGGTGGACTTGATGGTTGGAAGTAATCAATTTGGAAGTAATGACTTCAAAGTGGATGAACAAGGCGTGTTGAGGTTCAGAGACATAATTTGTATTCCTGACAAAGCTGAGTTGAAGAAGATGATTTTAGAAGAAAGTCATTGAAGTAGCTTGAGTATTCATCCAAGAGCTACTAAGATATATCAGGATCTGAAGAAGATGTTTTGGTGGTCTGAAATGAAGCGAGATGTGGCTCAGTTTGTTTATGCTTGTTTGACTTGTCAGAAATCAAATGTTGAACATCAGAAACCTGCAGGGTTGATACAACCGTTGGATATTCCACAATGGAAATGGGATAGCATTTTTATGGATTTTATGACGGGGTTTCTGAATACTCTAAGAGGGCATGATGTCATTTGGGTGATTGTGGATAGACTGACGAAGTCAGCTCATTTTATTCTGATTAACATTCGTTTTTCTATGCAGAAGTTGGAAGAGATATATATCCATGTGATTGTGAAGTTGCATGGAGTTCCATTGAGTATTGTGTCAGATAGAGATCTAAGGTCGAGAGTTTGCAGGAAGCTTTGGGTTCGAAGCTAAGGTTGAGTTCAGCTTATCATCCGCAGACCTATGGTCAGACAGAAAGGATCATTCAGTCATTAGAGGACTTGTTGAGAGCTTGTGTTCTCGAGCAAGGAGGTGTTTGGGATAGTCATTTGTTGTTGATTGAATTCACGTATAATAACAGTTTCCATTCTAGTATTGGAATGACACCTTTTGAAGCCTTGTATGGTCGAAGGTGCAGGACACCTTTGTGTTGGCACGAATTTGGTGAGAGTGTAGTGCTTGGACCTGAGATTGACCAACAAACTACTAAGAAGGTGAAGTTGATTCGAGAGAAGATGAAAGCTTCGCAGAGTAGGTAGAAAAGCTACCATGATAAGAGGAGAAAGGATCTTGAGTTTCAAGAGGGAGACCATGTATTCTTGAGAGTCACTCTGGTGACCGGTGTAGGACATGCTTTGAAGTCAAGGAAGCTTACTCCTCGATTTATTGGTCCGTATCAAATATCTGGGTAGGTTGGACCTGTTGCTTATAGAGTGGCGTCGCCACCAAATTTGTCAAATCTACATGATGTGTTCCATGTTTCACAACTTTGGAAGCATGTTCCAGATCCGTCGCATGTGATTCTGATAGATGGTGTTCAAGTGAGGGATAACCTTACAGTTGAAGCTCTACCTATAAAGATTGATGATCGAGAACTGAAATAGTTGAGAGGCAAAGGGATTGCTCTCGTGAAGGTTGTGTGGGAAGGAGCTGCAGGAGAAAATATGACTTGGGAGTTGGAAATCAAGATGCGAGAGTCATATCTAGAGTTGTTCGCCTCAGGTAATTTTTGAGGACGAAAATGTTCTAAGTGGGGGAGAGTTGTAACGCTCCGATTTTATTCAAATTATTTGTAATTTAATTACATGATAGTTGTGGTTATGTTGTGTTGATTGGTATTTTGATGTGTTGTGTTACCCTTGGTGTGGGGTAGTTACCTTAGAATTATAGAAATTAAAGTATTAGGGGGGGGGGGGGAGCAAAAGTGTAGAAAGGGTGGTGTGGTGAGTAAAACTAATTATATTAGTTATTATTTAGTTAATTAGTTAAAATTAGATGAATATTAATTTAGTTAGAATGGGTTATTATTGTTATTTAGATTAAATAATAAAAGGTATTATTATTTGTTATTATTCTATTTAGTAGGATTATAATAATAAGAATTATAATAAAAATAGAAAAGAAGGGGATAATGAGATAAAAACACAGAGAACATAACATTTGGGAGAAAAGAGAAGAAACTGAGACAGGGAGAAGAAGAAGTTAGGGCTCAAGAGGAGAATTCACCATTGTTGAAGGTCAAAGAATCAATTGTTAGGAACTCTAAGGTAAGGGTGAGGTTCTAATTATCTAAGGATTAACATGATGATGATGGGTAGATTATGCCATGTGGGTTTTGTGCTTTTTTCCCTATATTCATGATCATTGTGATAATTGATAATTGTTGAATTATGTGTGTGTGGTATGATGAATTGCTGCAATTGTTGTTGTTGGAATCATAAAATTTGATTGGATTGTATGTTGTTAATGTTGTGTGATTGGGATCGTTCGAGTCAGAATCGGAACTGAGTTATGAATATTTTCGGTGTAAATAAGTTGGAGTTTTGAACATTGGAAAAGTGATTTTTCGTGTTAAAATGTGATATAAATGATTTGTAAGAAAAATGGGGTTTTAGGATGGATTTTAAGCGATTTGCATTTTGAAAAAATTGCAGAAAAGTGCTTCTGCGACAATGTAATTGGTTAATAGAAATGGAGTAACCAGTTACACTGTTTAAAAACACGTTTCTGGGGCAAAAATTAAAGAGTGTAACCGGTTACAAGTTTTTGGATAATCGGTTACCCTGTGAGACAGAGGCCACACATGGGCTGGAAAAATGGGGTGTAACCGGTTACTAGTTTTTGGGTAACCGATTACCCTGTGAGACGGAGGTCAGACATGGGCTGGGAAAGAGGAGTGTATCTGGTTACTAGGTTTTGGATAAGTTATTACTGTGTATGTGTGGCAGTGTGGGTTGTGCTACATGGTGTAGTGTAACCGGTTACAGGTTTTAGGGTCACTAGTTACACTATGAGCATTTTCTTAAAAACTTTAAAAATTCATAACTTTTGTTTCGAGTGTCCGATTCGAGTGTCGTCAAAGCGTCAGAAAGATGACAACGTGTACTTTCTTTTAAAGTAGGTTTCAGTACCTGAAAATGAATATTTTTCTATGTGATGGTTGTTGAAATGCATTGTAATGTTTATGTGGTGGTGTGACATAGCCTTAAATGCATTATCATTGCTTGTTATGTTGTATGTTGATATTGTTAAGCTGTATCACATGTGTTTGATGCATGATGGTCAATATTGGTGGTGTGACATAGCCTTAAATGCATTGTCATTGCTTGTTATGTTGTATGTTGATATTGTTGAGCTGTATCACATGTGTTTGATGCATGATGGTCAATATTGGTGGTGTACATTGACTATGGCGTTGGGTCATTGTGCATGATGTTGTTGTTACATGTATAATATGTTGCATGCATTCATGTTGTTGGTTGTTGGTGAGCCTCAAATTCTATTGTGTGGATTGGGCTAATAGCTGATTTCAGAGGTGATGGAATCAGTGAGATGTTATCGTAGGTGATTAACGAATTGATGGCTTTGATCCTAGGAGGTGAGGATCGAAGTGGTGAACATGAGTGTTCACGTATTGGTACCACATGCATTGAGTCGAGTTATTGAGTCTCATTGGTTGCATTTTCTATTGTGTTGGATGCTAGATTATGTTGTTATTATGCCAGATGGTTGTTATGTTGCTATTATGTGTGGATAGCTGCTGTGTGAATTATGTGAAATTGTGTTATGGAATGGGTGATGTGCATGTGATAATTTGATGTTTACTTATTAGCATGCTTTCCTTTATATGATTATGATATCTCACCCCTTATGTTTAAATGTTGCCTCCACGTGGGTAACATTCAGATAATTCGCAGTAGGAGCTCATATGTGAGTGGAAGATGAAGTCTTCAGTTTTATTTTAGTGTTGGCGTTTGCTTTGCTGTGTAACACCGAGGAATTTGAAACATTATGTCTTTTATGTTTTAACATTTCTTATAATGACATGTTATGTTGATGTTGTATATGTGAGTTAATTGTTTATTATGTTTGTTCCGCTGCTATTTAATAAAAGTTAACATTCAGAGATGTAGTTATTACTACTATTTTCATACCTGTTAAGTGTTACATGTATTTTTGATTGAGCAAGTTGATTGTATGTTGTAGTGTATCATCCTAAATTGTATGTTGAGTTGTTTTACTCTAATAAATAATTTTAAATTTACACGGAAAAAATTTAGGATATCACGTCAACTTCTTTAATAGATGTCGAAAAGAAGGACAAAAAAAAAATGGACAAAAAAATTTAAAAAACTATTCTTTAAAAAATTTCTTTTGAAAGACTAAAATAAAATTCAAAATATTTAGAGATTAAAAGATAATTGACCCTTAAATAATGTAGTACTACCTCCGAAGAGAACGTTTATTTTTTAAATACATTAAACTACTAAAAACAGTTAAATTTATTTATAATAATAATCTAAGAGTGTACAATAAAAAAAAAAGGGAGTGTGCACTCAAAAAAACCGTGTACAAGTTGTTTTCTAGTGACACACCAAATCACGAGCCACAATGTTTTTAAAAACAAAGTTACCTTGGTTTGATCAATAATGATGAGTATCCAAAGCTGCAAACCAACCGTAAATAAATCACGTTCCACATCACGTGACACCACCAGAAAAATCAAAATCAATGTAAACCTAATCATGTGCTGATTTTGCTTTGGGACTCGTAAGTTGAATTAGTCAAAGATTTGGCACATGATCACACCTGCAATCAATCCACCTGTTGATTCTTCACATTTTTTATTCCAAACGATCATACAACAACACTATTTTAACCTTAAAAATTTGACATAGCACTATGGTTAAGAAAGTTAACATTTTTTCATGATTCTTACCGTTAAAAAAATTAATTGTATTAAATGAGTTTTTGCCGTAAATGCACTTATATTAAAATAAGAATAAATGGTTGAATTATAAGGGTATTGTTATGGATTCTTAGTTCTCATGAAGTTTGGGAAGATCTTTAAAAGTGTTTATGTTAAAGTTGGGCACCACACATTTTTTAGATTGAGAGAGATTTGTCTTATTCAAGATCAAATAACATTTGATGCTTACTATAAAAGGTTTAAAAACATTGTGGTATGATTTATGATCCTACAATGATGTTATTCACACATGTGGAATAAACAAAAGAGGTAAGTTGATGCAAATTTTCATGAGATTGAGCGAATCTTACTATGTTGGTTGTGACCAACTCATTTTAATGAAGGCTAATGCTAACATGTGTCCTAAGAATATAAGCAACGAAATTTTGATGCAAGAAGAGAGACTACCAAAACTTTTATCGTGGTTGTTCAGAAGGAGGATCAATAGCCCTTACTACTTGAGAAAAATTAGGTCGATTTTCTCATCTTGATTAGAGAGAGGGAGAGAGAGATGATTATTCAGCTTAGAAATCCAAACATACCACAACCAATAACTATCATTTAAAATCCAATGACAATGATCAATCTTTAACAAACAATGTTGGAGATATTCGAACAAACCATGTTCAACCCCTTGGGAATGGATTGATTGAATTACAACTACAATCAATTTTATCCATTATACAAAACAATGAAACTTGTGAATAAGTTGATACTTAAACATATCACGTCAATCTTTCTTTAGGTTTGTCCGCACCCAAATTGATAATTGATAGTGGTGCAACATATCATAAATATTAGACTGAAAAAATATTTAACCACTTTTTTCTCCTTTGTTAAAACTCAATCTAACCTTGTTATATAAAACATTCAAGTTGACAAGAGATGAAAATTCTCTGTTTTTAACCAACAAGGCAAAACTAACCAAAATTCGTGCATTTATATATCTCAACAAAATGGGTTGGTCGAGTGCAAACAAAAACACATCCTTGAGTCAGTTCAAATTCTTTCTTGATATTGCTCAATGTTAATGACATTCTCATCAGAGTTATTTCTCAATGTTAATGACATTCTCATAAATTATAATTATCCTAATGCTATATGATTGTTCTTAAAACAATTTTTCCATAATATTTATGATATTTATTAAGCATAACTTGTGCTCACAATTATATTTGAAAAAAAATTGTAGTTGATGTGATTTGAACTTGTGATTATTTGATAGTTAATGAAGTGGAGTTGCATCAATCACATATTTTAGTTGTACTAATCATATAAATTTATGTATATAGAATTGAGATTTAATTCATATATATAACAACTTTAAATTGATGGAATAAAACAAAATAATTTCACAGTTCTTCTTACAAGGCACAAGCTCAGCCTGTGTTACATAACAATATAATATGATCAACTAGATACTTACACAATTCATATAAAAAAACATTACAAACACATTCCATAAAAAAAAACATTACATATATCAAAGAGTTAATAATAGATATGTCCATAACTCATCATTACAATCATAGATCTAGCAAGTGAAAAACATCCCTCCAACATGAAAACCTTAATCATTGTTATGATCTTTGCTATAACATTGATTCTTTCACTTGAGGTTAATGTTGTCAAAGCTAGAACTTACCCATCTTCATCTCAAGTTTCAAAAGTGCTTTCATCATTCCAACCACATAAAGAAGGGTCATCAAAATCAACTCAAGATCAGCATGAGGTAGTTGCTAGCCTTAAATTCATACCACCTAGCAGACCAAATCCAACACAGAACAAGTAATTAACATATTCCATTTTCTTCATTACTTGTCTCTAATCATTGTTTTTTTCAGTATATGATCTACATATTAACAACAAAGGGTGTGTGTGTATGTGTACCAGGTTAAATCCTAAGATAAAGGATTAAGCAGAGAAATTGGTGGTGGTGGTGGTGGAGCTGTGTAGATTCAGACTTGTAGCAAGCATCAACTCGGTTTTGATCTATAGCTTTGTTTTTTTTGGGACTGTTTCTCATCTTTAAATTGTTAGTTTTGTTAGTCATAGTGAGATATATAGTTGAGTTTAGATTTCAATTTATGTTGTCTTTAACTTGATGCTTTAGAATATAGATAGGGTAGGAGGTGATGAATGTAAAGGAGAAAATGAGTAGTAGCATCAAAATGTGTCAAACTCAAAACTGTTAATTTTTTTTTTTTGCATAACAATGAAATTTGTTTGTTTTGTTTCTTTTGTCTTCTATTTTATTTCTGAATCGGTATAAGAGCAATTCACTTGCATCAAAATCACTTATTTGCAATCACTCACACAATCTATCAAATTGAATTAGAAAAAATTCATAATGGAGGAACAAAATATTGAATACTAACATAATAGGGTAAACCCATGTGAGCAAAGATGCTAGAATCTCAAGATGGATTAGATTGTTCCGTTTTAAGGATATGAAGACATAAATTGTTGGGAAGTCTACGGAAGTTGGGAGGAACAATTGAAAATGTTTCAGGATCACAAAAGAGTATTCTTTTCACCAAAAATCACAAGACATTAAGTATATAAATTATATATGTTTTATAAATTCAACATTTCACTCATTCATAAATATTGTGAGATTTAATCACTCAAATTTGCACTCAACAATCTGTCACACAGCTGTGACTCCTCCAGATCCTATAATCGAATTCAACTCACGATTCATCTCTCTCTCCCCTACGAAGCCGAATCATGACCTTGATATCATTAGTTGGGAGTTTGAGAAAGCCAGAAGAACTACCAGGATAAATGCTCCAGGACCTTAAGAGAGAGAAGAAGGAGACGTCATATCTCCATTAGATGATGCACTACGCCAAAAGAGGGAAAAGAGGGCGCTTTTTTTGGCCTATAACAGCGCTTTAAAGCGCCCTCTAATCTGGCGCTGGCATAGGTAAAGACAACGCTTTTTTTCCTGGTGAAAGCGCTGTCTAAAGTGGCTCTTTAAGCCCTTTAAGGGCCACTTTAGAGGGCGCTTTTTAAAGAAAGCGCCCTCTAAAGTGGAAACATTTAAGGGTTTAGAGGGCGCTTTTACTGGAAAGCGCCCTCTAAAGTGGAAACTTTTAAGGGTTTAGAGGGCGCTTTTACTGGAAAGCGCCCTCTAAAGTGGAAACTTTTAAGGGTTTAGAGGGCGCTTTTACTAGAAAGCGCCCTCTAAAGTGGAAATTTAAAGGGTTTAGAGGGCGCTTATTTTGGGAAGCGCCCTCTAAAGTGGGTGGTTATTTAAATTTTTTTTTTTTAAAAAGCGCTATATTTATTTATTTATTTTAGACAACCTGTATATTGAAGCAGTACACCCAAAACTGTATAATTTGAAGCCCTTTTTCACACATTGCATTCAACAAGCCTTATATACAACAATCCATACATATACAACAATCCACTGATATATAATTGTTTAACTTCTAAAGATTCTAAATATACAACCAATTCATAACTTAAAAAGAAATAAAACTAAGTAGCAAAAGCATCTCTGAGATGTATGTTTTTTTTGCTAGCAGCAGTCTTCTTAGCAACAACCTCTTTTTGTTCAATATCAATAGCATGAACCTAAAATATCATAAAATTAGTTAGGTGATGTATAAGATCAAGAATTAACATTTTCTATGCATAAATATCATATAATTGTGTTTATACCTTTTTTTTTTGATGCAACTGACTCGATTTGCTGCGTAATCCCCTTATATTTTGGTCTCTTATCTTTTGAAGATAGAATTGATATTTGTTTAGATGGACATGTTCCATTGTCGTAGAGGGATACTTTCAAATATCCAGCATCATCATCTACGCGAATGAGGCTTGACGACAATGGAACATCTCCATCTAAACAAATATCAATTGATACTTTCGAGTATCCCTTGCCCCTTGCACGAATGATTGACTTCATAATAGCCATTTTACCTGTAATAAAGAAAACAATTAAAATCAGATGACAAATGTAAAAACAATTAAAATCATAAAAGTCATTTTACCTGTAATAAAGAAAACAATTAAAATCATTTGACCTGTACCTTTTTCACTAAGTTCTCTTTCTTTTCTTGGTTGGAATATGTTCTACATGTCTCTTAACAACACGGACGGTTGGATTGATCCAAATACCCTCATTATGATCATTTCTAATATATGAATCATTTGATATAATATTCTCATCTTGATCATTTCTGGTAAACGATTCAATCTCAACATCAATATCACCTTGATCTCCAGTGTTTTCATCAATTACTTTGTTGGAAAAAAGAACTATAGACCATTTCGTACTTTTCGGATCATTGACATAGAACACTTGTCTAGCTTGAGAGGCTAGAATAAAAGACTCATCTTTGTATCCCACCCTATTAAGATCCACTTGCAAAAATCCTGACTTATCCATTCGAATGCCGTTATTATTTTCAACCCACTTGCAACCAAATATAGGAATCTGAAACTTCTCATAATCAAACACCCAAATACGCTCGATAACACCAAAATACGACAGATTTGCAAATTTGGGGTTTAAGTCCTTCACACTTGATATGTGCATTGCTTCAGCTACCACGGTGACACCACTATTCTGCATAGTACTTTTATCATCTTGTTCTTTGGTATAAAATGTGTATCCATTAATCGCGTATGCGCTATAAGAAAAAACATGGAAACTTGGACCATATGCTAAGCATCTCAACCTTTCTGTTATTGAAGCGGGATCTGAATAATACTTTGAATAAATATGATCCTTAAACCAAGGTATAAAACATCGATTGTGCTCTCGTACTATCCAATTTTCATTTCTATTGGGATTTAAACCTCGGAGAACATCCTTGTGAATTTCAACATACGGCTCAACCTCATTCTCATTGTGCAGAACATACAAATGCACTTGATCCCGTTCGACCCTTGATACTGCCACGATTTTATTTCTCAACTCTTCTTCCACCCACTTTTGACAAGTGTGTGGGCAAAAGGCTTGCCAAACTGAGTATCCAAATCTTTCACCTTTTCAAAAATTTGATCACCCGTCAATATAGGTGGAGCTCTGCCTTGTTCTGTCTCTCCATTGAACGCCTTTCTCCATCCACGGTAGTGATGATTTGAATTTAAGAATCTCCGATGACCGAGAAAGACATTCTTCTGACCAAACTCCAAGCGCTTCCAATCTGTTTTATCTTCACAAATAGGACACGCACATTGACCTTTTATGCTATACCCTGATAGATTTCCGTATGCTGGAAAATCATTAATTGTGCCAAACAACATCGCCCTCAAGTTGAAACTTTCTTTCCTATATCCATCATAAACCTCCACACCGGTCTCCCACAAAATCTTTAAATCTTCGATTAAGGGCTTCAAGTACACGTCTATGTCATTCCCTGGTTATTTAGGTCCAGAAATCAACATAGACAACATCATGTACTTACGCTTCATACATAGCCATGGAGGTAGGTTATAAATCATAATAATCACAGGCCATGTACTGTGTGAGATACTCTGGATACCGTGTGGGTTCATTCCATCAGTAGATAATGCCAAGCGAAGGTTTCTTGATTCTTCTCCAAATTCAGGATAATCATTATCAATTTTCAACCACTGTGGTGAATCTGCCGGATGTCGATACTTTCCATCTATAATTCTTTCATCTGCATGCCAGGTCAAGTGTCTTGAATCGGTTTCACTACGAAACATGCGTCTAAATCTCGGAATAACAGGAAAATACCACAAGACTTTTGCTGGAGACAACTTGTTCTTATATCGCGAGACACCGCATTTAGGACACTCATTTAACGATGCATACTCATTTCGAAACAAAACGCAATCGTTTGGACATGCATGTATCTTATCATAGCTCATGCCAATAGAGCACAACATCTTTTTGGTCTCATATGTTCGATTGGGAAGAACATTATCCTCAGGAAGCATATCTTTCAAAAGGGCTAATAACTCTGTGAAACTTTTATCCGACCATCCATTGCCCGCCTTTAAGTTGTACAACTTTAATACCGCAGACAATCTTGTGAATTTAGTGCAACCATCATACAAAGGTTTCTCTGCATCACTTACCAACCTCTCAAACATTTCGGGACAATCCTTAAGATCTCCTTCAAGTGCTTCTGCAATCTCTTCAACTCGATCACAATCGTATGTATATGCGCCACTATAGTTTGAGGCATAGGTCGTACTATCCCCCGGTTCAACATTCTCGTTACTTTTCTCACCATGCAAATTCCAACATGTATAACTTCGATCAATTCCATGCCTCATTAGATGCGATGTCAACTGAACTGCGTCAACCCATTTCCCATAACAACAACCTAAGCAAGGACATATCATTCTACTGGGGTCTTCGGCGTGCGCAACGGCAAACTTAACGAATTCTGATACCCCATTCTCGTACTCTCTCGACAATCGATTGGAAGACATCCATGTATTATCCATTACTAATTAGAATAAACAAAAAACAATTTCAGAAGAGTTCAAACACATTCGGACCTAGGTTTCTAATGATACTGGTGTTGACACAAAATCATATGTTCATAGGTTGTATAACCCTAACTACTGGGTAATGTAGTCCCATTGCATGCGCTATCATGGTCACTAAAAACCAACCGTCAATTTCCTATTGCATGCGCTATCATGGTCGAAACAAACGTAGCATAGACAACAATAACATAAAACAGAAATTGGGCAAAGCTAAAACAAAGCAATAACATAAAACAGAAATTGGGAAAAGCGTGTACCTTTGATTGGTAGAAGGAGGAAACACGCAGTAATAATGTAGATCTAACAGAGGTGGAAGGAAAACGCCTTAGAACCCTAACGTGAAAAAGAACGAAAATAACAGATAGTGAAATAACAAAACGCGCAGTATGTTATAATTTTAATGTTTACTAAAGGGGACATTAGAGGGCGCTTGTGGAAAAAAACGTCCTCTAAAGGGGGCCTAAGAGGGCGCTTATGAAAGCGCTCTCTAAGGCTTTCCAGAAGCGCTTTATAAGCTGGAAATGCACATGGACTTATAACAACGCTTTATTAAAAGCGCCCTCTAAGGGTAACCTTAGAGGGCGCTTTCTAAAAAGCGCCATGTATTGTTGTCCCTCTATCTCCTCCTTATTTTTTCGTTTCACCTTAGAGGGCGCTTGTGGAAAAAAAGCGCCCTCTAAAGGGGGCCTAAGAGGGCGCTTATGAAAGAGCTCTCTAAGGCTTTCCAGAAGCGCTTTATAAGCTGGAAATGCACATGGACTTATAACAGCGCTTTATTAAAAGCGCCCTCTAAGGGTAACCTTAGAGGGCGCTTTCTAAAAAGCGCCATGTATTGTTGTCCCTCTATCTCCTCCTTATTTTTTCGCTTCACCTTAGAGGGCGCTTTGTTACAAAAGCGCCCTCTAAAATGCGCTGTCTATTGCTCCTTATTTTTCGCTTCACTTTAGAGAGCGCTTTTGTAATAAAGCGCCCTCTATGGTGCGCTGTCTATTCCAGTTTTTGGCGTAGTGATGTGACACTTAACCACTCACACTTGCATCGAATAATCTCTTGCACAAGTGTGATTCTCCCACGTCCTATAACATGATCCAACACACGATCTAGCTCCCGCTCTCTCTACAAGTCAAACATAGACTCTGATATCATTTTTTGGGGAGTTTAGAATTTTATGTGTATTGCTTGTTTGGGCCAAACCCATTTGACAAGTGGTTAAAAGAGATTTTTTAATCCTAAAGTAACATAATAAATAAGCCACTAAACAAGGGTTTTAGAGAACAACCAAAATAGATAAGAGAAAAAGACATGACAACTATGCTAAGATAAGAAGAGAAAATTGACTCCGAGTGATAAATGAGTGTAGCAAAGCTTATTAGTTTGAGCTACAAATTTAGTTTGTTATTCCTATCACTTAGTTGATTTTATTTATATTTCTGTTGAGTATTTTTACATTATCTTATAATTGTTTTGGTTTACCCACATTTTATGGAGAAGTTGTTTAGAGTGTATTTTCCACCTTTTTTTTATTTATTGGTGAAAATTGACATTCCCTAGTGATACTAGACTAAGTATCATGGTTTTTATTCTCTCACTCTGGAAAAAAATTATATGTTACAAATTTGGTGTTCTTTACTATTTTATTTTTTCTGTTATTATTATTGTGCTCTGAAGTTGGTTTTGTTGGCTGTCTTTAAAATTGCACAGGTTTATCAAAGTGTTGTGCTTGAAAAATATTATTATTATTTGAATACAAGTACAACTAAAAATCTCACAAGTGTATTTTATTCACAAAGACACTAAGACAACCCTCTGTGTGTGTGTGTGTGTGTGTGTGTGTGTGTGTGTGCGCGTGTGTGTGTGTACGCGCGCGCGTGCGCGTGTGTGTGAAAAATAATTCATGGGTTTTTTTAGGCTCATAACTAATTATGCCATAAGAATAATCAATTATATAGTGTAAATATGTAAAGTATTCAACTTGTGCCACTACTAATCTATTATAAGGCCCAATAATTAATTATCAGATGTTACTAAAGAGATAATCGGCTAATTCTAACTTTTAATCAATTATTCAGTGCAATTCTCTCTCATATAAGGGGCTATTTGAGATAGTAACCAACTAGATACTTGCGTAAACCTATTTTTGTGATTTTATCAAAATGAGAGGGTCCTAAAAAAACATTTGGAGAGAGTGTGAAAATTGTCTTAGTAACTTTGAGTTACTCTGACACTTTTACAACAATCTGGTCACTCAGACACCGTGCTAAGCGCACAATCGACTTTCACACTTCATCTCATTCACAATTTTGAAGCTTCAGGTTCCTTGCTACATTATCTTTGACTTTAGTACTTCATTGGAACCTAGAATCTTATCTCTGGTGAGGCTTGAGATAACTTCAGGAAGAACATCATCATCAGAGACAACTGGAAAAATATCACTAGTGACACCAACATGATCAAACCAAGGATCAAGCAACAAGATTCCTCTAATCATCAGAGTCATCATCAAAACCACCATGATTAACATATGATCAAAACATCATTTGCAGCCTGTTGTACCTGTAAGCATATAAATCCATATTCTCCCACTTTTTGATGATGGCGTCATGTCTTTCGGGAACGTGGGCAAAACAAGTATACCAAGGTGATATATTGAGGTAGTTAACTCCCCTAAAAAATATAGAGAGTATATCATACTCCCCCTGAGAATATACTCCCTCTTTTGGTATTATCAAGAAAGGCAGAAAATACAAACAAGCACATAGATCACAAACATAGCTAAGATAAAAGAGATGATTAACGTAAGATAATACTTAGAAATACATTAAGGAATAACGTAAGATAATACTTATCCCTATGATGGGCCTATTTTCTAAGAAGTTTATTGCACTAAAGCCTAGTAAGCATGCTCATCATGGATGTTTTTCTCTAAGACCCAATTGTCTTGGAGATTGGAATTATTTAGAACCATAACCTTTTAATGACGTGTGACTAAAATTAAGAGGACTTATTCCCCTTGATTCAACTTTCTTTGAAGCTTTCTAAAACAAGAGGCAATTCTAGAATCTATTTCGTTATTTTGAGATTCCTTCAAAGAAATACTTCTTCAAGCATGAACCATTTTCCCTTAAGAAATTTATGGTAGCTTTTTTTGACCAATTTCCTTCGATGTTGAGAGAGTATAAAGCTTCTTATTCATAGACGTTTTAAATGGCTTCTGCATCATATCAGGAAAAAATTACTTGCAAAAGGACTTGTTAGCAGTACTGAATCGACAAGAAAAATGCACAAGTAAAATTTCATGCTCGGCTTTTAAGAAGGAGTTATATCAACCTTCCCTTTTTTAAAACTATTTTCAAGCAAAAACTTGCTCAAATAATCATACCAAGCTCTAGGAGCTTGTTTTAGTCCGTATAGAGCATTTTTCAAGTTGAAAGCATGAATAGGAAAAGAAAGATTTATACAATCGAAAGGTTGATCAACATACACTTCTTGTTGGATGTAACTTCTCTGTACATCCATTTGGAAGAGTTTTAAAATTCAAAATGCATGAGAAAGCTAAAACGAATCCTTATGGCCTATAATCTAGCTATAGACGTATAAGTCTCATTGAAATCAATGTCTCTGTTGATCGTACCCTTTCACAACGAGTCTTTCTTTATTTCTTAGAAAATTCTAGTCAAGCTTGTGGCAAAAGACTCGTCGAGCCCCAATTGCTTAATTAGATGAAGCTTTGGGTACAAGTTTCCAACTATTATTTCTGTCAAATTAATTTAACTCTTCTTGCATAACAAGAGACTAATGTTTGTCGATAAGGGCCTCATCAACTTCCTTTTGCCCAATTTGGGAAATAGGGGGAATATGATTACTTACCTTGATAAGGGAGTGTCGAGTGGTAAGTCCCTTGGAAATATCTTCAATAACATTCTGAATTGGTTGATCCTTAGTGGTCCTCCATTCTTTGGGTAGACATTTATTTTTTAATTCTTCAACTTAATTCTCTCCAGTTAGATTTTGATCTTCCTCTTGACTTTGATATTTATCTTTACCTTCATCATCCTCTTCCAAAGATGTTCTCTCGAGGATATTTGCACAGTCAATAACACATACCTCTTCAGGCAAGGGATTAGACTCATCAAAGGTAACATGTATCAAATTCTTCTATATCATGATCTTTTAAAAAAAAAACTAATAAAGGAAAAATACAAATTTTATTTTAGAGACTTTAAAGACCATAAATATAGAAGAATTAGGTGATACTCAATTACCTTAGTCACACAAATTACATAATACTAAGTAACTTGTGCTATAAAACTTCAAAATAATTTGACATAACTAGTTAAGCAAGAGTGATTTAGCTAAAGTGCTTGACATGAATAAGTGCAAGAGTTGTTTGGCTAAAGTGCTTGACAGAACTAGTTAAACAATAGGCTTAAAGTTTGGATTTTGATTATCTTCTAATGTCCTTCAGAAGTGTTGAGGTGCTGACTTCTTCAGATGATCCAGAGTTTTGTTTTAGGAAGAAGTTTGTGTTGATAATCCAAAATCAACTGGAAAAGATTGGATTTGTTTCAGTAAAAGAAGATTTGATTGAATGTACCTTCAAGGAAGGTTTAGTCTAAGAACTACTCTACAAAGGAGACTTATATGAAGAATAGTCATTTTGGATGCTCTGGCGTAACATATGGAACACGATGTTCTAACATTTTGTTACAACATCTGGTCCGCATCAACAAGATAGATTTTACTGTATGCTGCAACATCTGACAACTATTGCAGTTGTGGTTCAGTATTTTTCTATCCAGATTCACTATATATCAGAAGATCTACAAGTTATGGAGAGGAATGAATTTGGATGTAATATTGAAACATGGGGAACACGATGATGTTGGTGTAAGCCCTAGAGGCCAATACTTTTGGTACTTGTATCGAATTATTTATTAATAATAAAAGGCATTTTCTTTATTATGGTTGATTAATAAAGTCCCTAGAATAGATAGTCCATTTAATGTATTAAGTGTGACTTAATCATGAGAACACATTAAACATAAGGGCACTATTCTTAAAGTATCCGTAGTCGAGCTTTAATGTGAAGTGGGATAACATTAAAGCATTAAGACTATTATGTTTGTAGACTGATGATCACATCTCATGGATCATGGATAAAGAGTTATCAAGTCTTAAACATAGGTATGAATATTAGGAGTAATATTTATACCGGATTGACCCGCTATGAGAATACTATATAGAAAGTTATACAAAGTGTCATAAGTTATTCTCATGGTGATAATAGTGTATACCACTCTTCGACCTGAAACCACTATGGATCCTAGATGTAGAGTTGAGTGCTTTATTACTGATCCAACGTTATCCGTAACTGGATGACCATAAAGACAGTTGATGAGTACTCCACGAAGCATGCTGAGGGACATGAGTGTCCTAGATGGAATTTGCCAATCCTGCGTAACAGGATAAATGTCTATGGGCCCAATATTGAACTGGACAAGGGTGACACGGTCTATACCTTGTGTTCAATATAGACATAAGGGCAAAGGGGTAATTATACACATAATTATTATCACAGGAGGTTTTGTCAGATCACATGACATTTTCGTGACTTGGGTAGCAGTGATGTGTTGCTAGATACGGCTCACTGTTTATTATGTTAAATGCGTGATTTAATATAATTGCCAACGCCGCGAAAACCTATAGGGTCACACACAAGGACGGATTGATGAGAGATAGAATAATTAAGGAACATCGTAAGGTACGGTGCACTTAAGTGGAAACGAAATATGGTAAGGTACCAAATACCTAAGTGACTTTGGCATATTATGAGATATGGGCAAAATACACTTAAGTGGGCTTTTTGGCTTGAAGCCCACACAAGTGGTTCTATAAATAGAACCCCTTGGGTAGAAGCATTGTCACTCCACTCAGACAGAAATTCAAGTAGAGACTTGGAATTTTGTTCCCCTCTTTCTCTCACTCAAAGCCTTCATTCATAACAGCTAGCACTGCGATTGAAGGAATCCGTTCGTGTGGACTGAGTAGAGACGTTGTCATCGTTCAACGTTCGTGATCGCCCCGTGGATCTGTATCAAAGGTTTGATCATTATCAGAGATCTGCACCAAAGGTTTGAATCGCCACAAAAGGTAACGATTCTATCACTGATCATGCCCATTCGTAAGGATCACTAAATGGAGAAATTTTTAAATTCCGCCGCGCCTTGGATGGCAATTCTCCAACAGATGATCCATCATTTGCAGTGCAACATCTGGCCATGGTTCAGTAGGCCAATATTATTGCATTTTTGGAGCAAATATCTGGTTTAGATTCGATCAAATTTGTTGTTGTTTTTGTGAAATACATTTGTGTGATTTATTTGACAATTGTTGAAGATTAAATCAATTTAAATGGATATTTAAATTTGAAGTTGAATAAATAACTAATCATATCTTTTGTTGGAAAACTTTATGTAGCAAATTAAATCCAACAAGATTCTGCTATTTTTCTGGATGAAATTAAATTTGAAATCCATGAAGAAAAGTACAGGATTGCATTTCTAGAAGGTTTGAATGAAGATCTAGTTCTGACTGGAGCATTCTTGTCTCCCATAATCAATTCTTCTAAATGAGAAGTTCTTGATCTGCTCTTCTTCTGATGAGCTGGATCAGCTATTGCTTATGGCTGAGTTGTTTCTTCAAATTCTTTGGCTTTGACTTCTGAGTCTTTTTCTCCAGTGACAAAGTCTTTAGATTCTGAAAGATTGATCGTCAGATCTGCAAATTTCTCAACTAGCTTTGACTTTTCAGGCTCAAGCTTATCATTGAATCTAACATGAATTGATTCCTCAACAATTCTTATTTCTGTGTTAAAGATTATGTAGCCTTTAGAGTGTTCAGAATATCCTAACAGTAAACACTTATGTGCCTTAGAGTCAAACTTGTCAAGATTCTCTTTAGTGTTTAACATAAAACATTCACATCCAAAAGGATGAAAGTAAGAAATGTTGGGCTTTCTATTCTTCCATAATTCATAAGGAGTCTTACCCAGAATATGTCGGATAGAAATCATGTTTTGGATGTAACACGCTGCGTTAACTACTTCTGCCCAGAAATGCTTAGCCATATCAGTTTCTTGGATCATGGCGCGGGCCATTTTTACAAAGTCCTATTCTTCCTTTCTACAACTCCATTTTGTTGTGGAGTTCTAGGACATGAGAAATCATGGGAAATACCATTTGAATCAAAAATATTTTAAAAATGTTTATTTTCAAAATCGCCACCATGGTCACTCCTGACTTTGACTATTTTGCAATTCATTTCTGTTTGCACTAGTGAGCAGAAGGTTGAAAACACATAATGAGACTAATCCTTGTGCTTTAAGAACTTTACCCATATCCAACGACTGTAGTCATCAACTATGACTAATTCATACTTCTTTCCATTGATAGAAGTATTTTTCACTGGTCAAAACAAATCAATGTGCAGAAGTTCTAACGGTCTAGAGGTAGAAACAACAGTTTTTGCTTTGGAAGAAGTTTTAGAAAACTTGCCTTTCTGACATGCTTCACAAAGAGCATCTGAAGCAAACTTCAATTTGGGTAGACCTATGACTAATTCAAGCTTATTTAGCTGAGAAATCCTTCTCATGCTAACATAGCCCAAACATTTATGCTAGACCCATTGCTCCTCATTAACAGACATTAGACATTTTACATTTTGATCTTCAAGATCAGGAAGTCTAATTTTATAAATGTTGTTTTTCCTCTTTCCGTTAAAAAGAATTGTATTATCTTTCTGACATACAACCTTACAAGACTTTTGATTAAAGATAATATCATAATCATTGTCACTAAGTTGGCTAATAGACAATAGGTTATGCATCAGACCATCAACTAAAAGAACATTAGTAATAAAAGGAAGTTTACCGTTACCAATGGTTCTAGAGTAAATGATCTTTCGTTTCTGGTTTCCTCCGAAACCAACGAAGCCTCCAGACTTAAGTTCCAAATCTTGAAACATAGACCTTCTGCTCGTCATGTGTCACGAGCATCCACTGTCCATGTACCATGATTGGTGTCTCAACTGAGCTGTTAAGGATGTCTGCAACAAAAATTATTTTATCCTTAGGTACCCATTTTTTGGGTCCTCTTTTATTAGTTTTCTCAGAGTTTATTACAACTTTGGATCTTTTATCATAAGGATAATCATGATATATTTTTGCAAGATACTTAGGTTTCAGAACATAGTTCTTATCCTTAGTATGCTTCTGTGTCTGTGCAGAAGTATCAAGCTCAGTGTCAGCAGACACGAAATGCACATAGAGAGGTTTTGGTTTGAACTTCTGAATTTCATCAGGTTTTATAAATTCTATACAACCCAAACATTTCCTGCCATTTCTGCTAACTCCATAGATCAAGGAAGCCATTTTACTTCTATTTATGCTTTTAGCCAGAAAGTACTAGAATGCTCTGTCATATCTGATGACACAGTCAGTACCAAATGCTTCTGAGATTATCTCCTCCTCTAATTTTGAAACTTTGCTTTTCAAAGCAGACTTAATAATTTCTAAAGAAAATAATTTTTCATTTAAAGAGGAAATATCTTTCTCAAGCTCTTTCTGAGTTTCATAAGTAATTGATTGGACTTATTTAAGGTCCTTGTATTTACTCTGAAGACTCTAGTACTTTTCCAACATTTTAGAGAGGAATGATTCAATATTACAACGCGATAGATTAGAGAATACCTCTTCAGAATGGGAGTCAGATTCTGATTCTAATAATACCTTGTCTTCTGGTTCCTCGGTAGTTGCCATCAATGCAACATTGACTTTTTCTTCGTCAGAATCTTCTTCTCCAGATTCTGAGTCATCCCAGGTAGCCATCAGCCCTTTCTTGACTTTGGAGAAGTTCTTCTTGGGCCTTTTATCCTTCTTCAGCTTAGGACAATCATTTTTTAGTGGTCTGGCTCCTTACACTCGAAGCAGATATCTTCTTTTCCAGAAGTTTTCTTCTTTTAACCAGATGAAGATTCGAAGCGACCAACAGTCCTTCTGACTCCTTTGAATTTCCCTTGACCACTTTGCTAGTGTTTCTAGAGTCTGTTGACTCTCTTTGAGATTAGAGACAACTCATCATCATCTTCTGAGTCTTCATCAAACCCTTTTGATTCTTCCTCAACTTGATATGCTCTAGTCTTCTCAGGCTTGGATTTTAGAGCTACATATTTACCTCTCTTCTGAGGTTCATCTTCTTCTAACTCAATCTCATGACTTCTTAAAGAACTAACAACTTCTTCAAGACTGATGTTGTTGAGTTCCTTTTCCAGCTTCAAGGCAGTTACCATAAGTCTCCATTTTTTGGGAAGACTTTTGATAATTTTCTTGACATGATCAACTGTAGAATACCATTTGTCCAGAACTTTAAGCCATACGACAAGCATATGAAACCTTGATAACATAGCCTAACTTTTTCGTCATCTTCCATTTTGAAAGCGTCATATTTCTGGATTAAGACCAATGTCTTTATCTCCTTTACTCGAGTGTTTCCCTCATGGGTCATTCTCATAGAGTCAAAGATGGATTTGGCAGAATCCTTGTTTGTTATCTTCTCATACTCTGTATAAGAGATAGCATTAAGCAATATGGTTCTGACCTTATGGTGATTTTTGAAGTCTTTCTTCTGTTGATCAAACATAGAACTTCTTGCTAGAGTATTTCCTTCAGCATTTACTAAGTGAACATAACCATCGACTACGAGATCATAGAAATATAAGATATGCAAAGGTCATAGAAATTTCAAAATCCTGCCCCAAACCTCTGTAGATGCATCTCCGAAAAATCTATTGGGCTGCTTAACTATCAATATATTTGTTGAAAATATCCGGAGATGCATCTCGTGAATAAAATTTTGTTTTACTATGGAGAGAAACTCATTTGGTGCATAATGCGTCAGAAGATGTATCTCCGAAATTTTGGAGCAATTTTAATTTTTCATAGGGTATTTTTTCATCCCATAGGATGTGATAAGAAATTTCATTTTTATTTTGGTGATTTTACTAACATTTTTCTATCTCTCTATGAACTACTTCCCTTATCACATTTATAAACTAAAATACTATTTTCCCATTAATTAAGAAAATTAGTTAAATGTGATTAATTTTTTAGATTTCATGTAAAATCAAAGTGAAATTTATTATATATCCTTAGTTATATTTGATGAATCAACTATCAATCTTAAATATTTTTGAATTAAATCAAATATATATTAATAATATAAGCATTAATTAGTTTGAATGTTAATGACTTTTGTTTATATTAGTATCCAAAATTTAAGACCATTTTTTTCTTATAAACGGGAGGGAGTATTTACTATATCTCATCTAAATTATTTATTTTAATTAATTTATCTACTGATTTTGAGGTTCTTTTTATTAGTTTATGTTAAATGTTGAATAAGATTAGATGCATCATGGAGTTGAAGTAAAACATGTTATGATTAAGTAAAAAGTATAAGAAGTCAGTCATGCTAATGGAGTTGAACATTGAGGAGCACCAAGTAACCATACTAAAGTATTGTAGTTAATTGAATCACTTGTGCAGCTAAAGTTGTTAGTGTTGTTATGAATCAGTTAAATGAAGTTAAATTCAATTAGAAATATAGTTATATCACTTAAAGAATCTATCAATGAATATTATAAAGTACTTGTACTTTGATTCATACAATTGAATATACACAAGAACATACTCTCTTTGTTCGCTCATTTTTAGTTTCAGTTTTTCTTCCTTTTTCATTCATTGATGCGATCTTTTAAGATGGTATCCCATCAGAGATTCACCTGTTTATCAATTATCATATACTACACAAGTGAATGCAATGGCTTCTAAATCTCAGCATAAACTTTGTCAGTATTTGT
Source organism: Lathyrus oleraceus (assembly GCF_024323335.1). Lineage (NCBI taxonomy): Eukaryota > Viridiplantae > Streptophyta > Magnoliopsida > Fabales > Fabaceae > Lathyrus > Lathyrus oleraceus. The sequence continues at coordinate 444,160,744 of NC_066580.1, forward strand.
CTCTGATTTTTCTTTGAATCTCATTTATGTCCCAAAACTAGCAACTGAATCGAATGCAATGTTGTTTTTTATGTTTTGCATTGCCACAGAGAACCTAGCACATGTTATATAACTTTCCATTTAATATAGGCCAGTTATAAAATTGCATTGACATTACACAATCACGAAACAAAATTGGAACCTTCAGAAAGAAAATGTATTTTTTTAGGCTAAAAATCAAATATGGAATCTCAATGTGTCAAAGGAAATACTGCATAGATCTCCTCCTAGATATTGGTATGATGGCTTCAAAAAAAATCAAAGAAAATAATTACTCGTATGATTTCAAAGAAAATAAAATAAGAGTGATTCGAATCAAATAGAAAGAAAAAAATTAATTGATCTTTTTTCGAGTCAAACATCACAAAATTGTAATTTAATAATTTATAGGGCGAGTGATTTGATTCAAATAAAGTATGGTAGCATTGATGTATTACATAATTAAATTCCAAGAAATTAATGTTCATATTGCCTATAATTGATTAAAAGCATATTTAATGCACAGTGATTTGCCAAAGCATATTGAGTAGTGTAACACCCGAGGTCGGAGATGATAGAGAGTGGTTACATGTTGCACCCGAGGGCGAGGAAGTGGTTGTCGGTGCACGAGGCATGACAATGAGATATTCCTAACAACTTCTAGGGGAAAATCGGATTCACATCGGAATGAGAGGGATCTTGAGGTTGTGCATGTATAGGAATGCATAGTTGAAGGAATGCTTATAATGATTAATTAGTATTACCTATACTAACAAGATGCATCTTCTTAACAGATAAGAACTCCATAGTTAAGCGTGTTTGACTTAGAGTAGTATTTGAATGAGTGACCTTCTAGGAAGTTTTTCAGAAAGTGTGTGAGTGAGGACAAATCATGCTAAAAAGACTCGTGTTGGTTTGTGGGGTCAGACGGTAATCCTGAAAGCAGTTTAGGACATTACAAGTAGTCCTTAAAATTGAATTCACTACAAACATTACTTGGAGTGTTCTATACCTTATGGTCATCAAAACTTATGAGTTACAAGACAATTGTAACCATGATTATTACGTCTACGATCAATAATCTACTTGGAGAGTTCTATACCTTATGGTCATCAAAACTTATCAGTTACAAGACAATTGTAACCATGATTATTAGGTCTATAATCAATAATGTGAAGTGATGAGAGTGAAGTAGATAAGATGCATCCCTCATACATAACACGAGTTAGGTCTTGAGCCTAATGATTGATTTATACATGAAATATGTGTGCCTAAACCAAATAAACTTATATAAGATATTGTGTTCATTAGTGATTACACGAGAAACACATAATTGGAATCCAACGAGAATTACACATTTTACGCCTTTTGTAAAATGAAAATTTGGATAAAGAAATAACTTATGAGATCCTTTAGGGTCCAGCGATAAAGTCGTTAAATTAAAATGTAAATATTTAATTAAAATATTACTTAAATAGATAAGGATTTTGTTATCGCCTTTGAATTTTTGGTGTTGTTGCAAAACTAAGAACAAATGGAGTTGAAACAGAGAAATTAATTTGCACGATAAACTTCCAAAGCGTGTAGTTTTACACTAAGCTTAAGGAACAATTCACCCCCACCAATCTTTCTATGTTGGATGCAAAAGGAGTTACCGGCGAATTTCCTACAGGATATTTTGGAATCCTTAAAGAGAATTGCACAATCTCTCTAAGCGTATCTGTTGATAATATTTTACAGAAGAATGTTTCTTTCAATTGCTCTCATGCATTAAAGAAGAGAAAGATGATTTAGAATGAGAAATTAAATGAGATTGGTTTTTGTGTGTTTCCCCACCGTGACCATAACCTGTAATTTATATTGAAAATCACGTCTGTTATGAAACAGTAGCAACTCTTAGAAAAGACATGTCACTATTCCAATTGCAACTTAGTAGCAACGTTTCGCATAAGAATAGCAAATATTTGTTTATACGTTGTAGCTACTCCTAAAAGAAAGGAAACCAATTAAATGGTACTTTAGACCAATAATAGTTACTATAGACCATGCAATTGAAATATGAAAAATTTGAATATAATATTTATATTTATATTATTAATTCAAATAATATAATCATACAATTAATTATTATTTTAGAAATTTTCTCAGAATCCCCCACCATTTTCAAAATAACTAAATCTCATAATTCTGGAAAAATCATGGTTTCAGATATTGGTATCTCAGGATTTGAACCAATACTTAGTAAGATATGGGTTTCACTCATCCCGAATAGACATTGGTAGACAAGCTTTGAACCAACTACTCATTAGAATAAGTGTGCAAAACTTACACATGAAATCTTGATATTATCAAAAGAATTGTAAATATGACACATTTGATAAGGCCCTATGTCATGTATCCTTTTCATGAGAATTTAAGAGTCAAGCCCTTGAACTCTATGAAGCAACCTACTTCATTCTCATATAGGTAGACTATATCAGAAAAGCTCCCATAATAAGCATTCCAGCAAACATATGCTATATATCTATTAAGAGAATAATCTCATCCTATCACTTTTACTTTTATGGTCTGAGTACTTTTTGCCCATTGGGATGTTTCTATTGTTAAGTACTTCAATCACTCTAATAATATACTTTCATCATTGAACTCAAGACTTGATTTTAATCAAGTGTGAGTTGAGTTTCCACTATTGGTGATCAATAAGATATGGGCTTGAGACCCATCCCCAATGATGTCTTCAACACCATGTCTTTTGTCAGACCTTTCGTCAAAGGATCTGCAAGATTATTATTAGTTCTTACGTATATTATGGAGATTACTCTATTTGAAATTAAATCTTTCACATAACTATGTCTTATACCAATATGTCTAGATTTTCCATTATATACTTGGCTATATGCTTTAGATAGTGTGGATTGACTATCACAATGTATGGATATAGGTGCTATTGGCTTTGGCCAAATAGGTATCTCATACAACAAGTTTCTTAGCCATTCAGCCTCTTTACTACCTGCAGCCAGAGCAATAAATTCTGCAGCCATGGTGGAGTCGGCAATGCAAGTCTGTTTCTTTGAATCCCAAGAAACCGCACCTCCACCAAGATTGAAGATCCATCCACTAGTGGATGCATGATCTTCTATATATGTTACCCAACTGGCATCTGTATACCCTTCTAAAACTGAAGGATATCCATTATATGTTAAAGTGTAGTTAATCGTCCCTTTCAAATATTTTAATACTCTATTAATAGCATGCCAATGATCTTTACTTGGATTACTTGTATACCGACTTAACCTACCAACAACATATGCTATATCAGGTCTACTACATGTCATAGCATACATCAAGCATCCAATTACCTTTGAATATTCAAGTTGTGCCACTGGACACCCTTTATGTGGTTGCAAATTAACATTTTGATCAAATGGGGTAGAAACGGATTTGCAATCCAAATGATCAAATTTCTTAAGCACCTTTTCAATATAGTGAGATTGGGATAAGCCAATATGTTCACCATCTCTTATGATTTTAATCCCTAAAATCACATCTGCTTCACCTAAGTCTTTCATATCAAAATTTTTGGATAAGAAAGCTTTAGTCTTTTCTACCTCTTTTAATTCAGTACCAAAGATTAACATATCATCCACATATAAACAAATCATAACTCCTTTTTCATTGTTGAATTTACTATAAATACATTTGTCAGATTCATTTATTTTGTATCCATTGGCCAACATAACTTGGTCAAATTTTTGATGCCATTGTTTGGGCGCTTGTTTTAACCCATATAAAGACTTAGTTAATTTACACACTTTATGTTCTTGGCCTTTGATAACAAACCCTTCAGGTTGTTTCATATACACCTCTTCATCCAATTCTCCATTTAGGAAAGCAGTTTTAACATCCATTTGATGAATGACAAATTTATAGATGGAAGCGAGTGCCATAAGCACTCTAATTGATGCAATTCTTGCAACAGGTGCATAAGTATCAAAATAATCAATTCCTTCTTTTTGTGTAAATCCTTTAGCGACAAGTCTAGCTTTGAATTTTTCAATGGTACCATCAACTTTCATTTTCCTTTTAAAGATCCATTTACAACCTATGGGTTTTGACCCTGGTGGGAGATCTACTAATTTCCAGGTTTTATTACCCATAATCGAGTCCATTTCCTCTTGGATGGCTTCTTTCCAAAAGGCTGAATCTTGAGATTTTATTGCCTCTTCAAATGTTTCTGGATCATTCTCTAGGTTATAGCAAATTGGTCCATAACGATTTATAGAATCATTATTTCCTTCTACAAGGAACATGAAGAAGTCTGATCCATAATTTTTTACTTTTCGGATTCTTTTACTTTTTCTAGGTTCTGAACATCCCAACATATCATTATTTGATACATTATTTTCTAGACTTTGAACATCATAATGAACATTGTCTTTGCAATTTTGAATTGAGGTAAATCTACTTTCTTGAAAAATTGCATCTCGTGACTCAATCACGGTATTAATAGGATATGAGTCATTGGATTCAATAACCATGAATCTATATGCTTTGCTGTTTTCAGCATAGCCCAGAAATACACATTCAATTCCTCTTTCTCCCAATTTCTTTCTTTTTGGTTCAGGCACCTTAACAATTGCTCTACAACCCCAAACTTTTAAATATTTAAGATTTGGTTTTCTTTTCTTCCAGAGTTCATATGGGGTTATCTTGTTCCTTTTATTAGGAACTCTATTCAGTATATAACATGCAGTTAGCATGGCTTCACCCCAATATCCTTTGGATAAACCAGAATATGATAACATGGCATTAACCATTTCTTCCAACACCCAATTTTTCCTTTCTGCTATCCCATTTTGTTATGGGGAATAGGGTGCAGTTATTTGATGTATAATACCAGTGGACTCAAAATAATTAGGATGATAGAATTCTCCCCCTCTATCACTCCTAAAACATTTAATAAAAGTTTCATGTTGGAGTTCTACTTGAGCTTTAAAAATTTTGAATTTTTCTAAAACTTCATCTTTAGAGTGCATTAAATAAACATAACAAAATCTAGTGCAATCATCAATGAAAGTGACAAAATATTTTTTACCACCAATAGTAGGCCAACCATGTAAATCACATACATCAGAATGAATTAAATCTAATACTTTAGAATTTCTTTCAACTCTCTTAAAAGGTTGTCTTGTAATTTTAGTTAACATGCATGTGGTACAAGAATTTAAGTTTATATCAAAATTAGGAATTAAACTTGATTTCATCATGTCTTTTAATTTACTAAAATTAACATGTCCTAGTCGCATATGCCATAAATCACAAGACTCAACAGTATAAGCAGAAATCACATTATTATTATTATTATTAACAATATTACACATGAACATATTCTCACAAAGATAACCTTTCCCCACAAACATTCCCCCTTTGGAGAGAATAAATTTATCTCCCTCAAATACAGATTTGAAACCATACTTATTAAGTAAAGGTACAGAAATCAAGTTTTTCCTAACTTCAGGAACATAGAATACATCTTTAAGAGTGAGTATTTTTCCAGATGTGAATTCAATCTCTATCGATCCTTTTCCTTTGACTTGGACAGTAGAAGCATTTCCCATGTACAAAAGACTACCATCTTCTTCATTAATGATCTTGAATAGTTTTTTATTTTTGCAAACATGACGGGTAGCACCAGAGTCTATCCACCAAGAATTAACATCTTCTATCATGTTGATTTCAGAAATAATAGCAACAAGATTTTCTTTTATTGCACTTGAATTCTTATCTTTGTTCTTTTTCTTTAAGAACCTGCACTCATGTTTAAAGTGTCCTGGATTTCCACAATAATAAAAATTTCCTTTCTTTTTCTTTAGGTTGTTATAACCTTTGTGGTTTTCATGAGAATTTTTGAAATCTCGTTTTCTTTTATTGGAATGTTTGCTTGAATTTCCTTCCTCCATCACATGGACCTTCTCTTGAGTAAATTGACTTTTAGTATCATCTTGTTTTCGATACTCTTCTTCTAAACGAAGGTGATTACCCAATTGTTCAAGAGAAATATCCTTCTTCTTATGCTTCATGGTTCTTTTAAAATCTTTCCAAGAAGGAGGAAGTTTATCTATTATGGAGGATACAATTATAGTTTCATCCATGTGCATATTATGTTGTTTGTAATTATTGAGGATACGTTCAATTTCATGCATTTGTTCCATAAACAGACCTACCATCTATCATTTTATAATTATTAAATTGAGAAACAAGAAACTTCTTAGTTGTAGCGCCCTCTTGCATGTATCTTGATTCCAATTTCTCCCATAACTCTTTTACGGAGTTACTGCTCTGATAAATGTCGAACAACGAATCGCACATACCGTTGAGGATGTGTCCCATGCATATATAATCATCATTGTCCCACTTTTGTCTCTCTCTAGTTTCAGCAATTGTTTCATCTTCTTTTTCTTCCGGTTTTGGAATGTTAAGGACATACACCACCTTCAGTGTTGTGAGAAGAAATTTCATTTTTTTCTGCCAACGAATAAAATTCCCTCCATCGAATTTCTCTAATTTCACAAAGTCAGAAGTCATCTTTTTTAGTGAAACAGCCATTGAATATGAAAAAAAAATGTTCCTTAAGATTGTTATCGCCTTTGAATTTTTGGTGTTGCTGCAAAACTAAGAACAAATGGAGTTGAAACAGAGAAATTAATTTGCACGATAAACTTCCAAAGCGTGTAGTTTTACACTAAGCTTAAGGAACAATTCACCCCCACCAATCTTTCTATGTTGGATGCAAAAGGAGTTACTGGCGAATTTCCTGCAGGATACTTTGGAATCCTTAAAGAGAATTGCACAATCTCTCTAAGCGTATCTGTTGATAATATTTTACAGAAGAATGTTTCTTTCAATTTCTCTCATGCATTAGAGAAGAGAAAGATGATTTAGAATGAGAAATTAAATGAGATTGGTTTTTGTGTGTTTCCCCACCGTGACCATAACCAGTAATTTATATTGAAAATCACGTCTGTTATGAAACAGTAGCAACTCTTAGAAAATGCATGGCACTATTCCAATTGCAACTTAGTAACAACGTTTCGCATAAGAATAACAAATATTTGTTTATACGTTGCAACTACTCCTAAAAGAAAGGAAACCAATTAAATGGTACTTTAGACCAATAATAGTTACTATAGACCATGCAATTGAAATATGAAAACTTTGAATATAATATTTATATTTATATTATTAATTCAAATAATATAATCATACAATTAATTATTATTTTGGAAATTTTCTCACAGATTTAATTATATAAAATGGATTGAGTTTCTAGTGTACAAGGTCCACTATATAAACTAATCTTAGAATTCATTTTGCCAGCTAGAACGATGCATTTCGAGGAAACCAATCTCATGGATTGAGAAGATACACTATGATATCGGGATAAGATTTGGTGTCTTTCTTATTTAGTAACTTTGATGTCTTTGTGTATATATAGATGATAGATGAGAGATTAAAAAAAAGATTAGGAGAGATAAACACAAACTCACTAAAGTTACTAAGTTTCAAGCTTCAAAGGTAGTGTATCATTTCCCATATGAAATCATAATGATGTCGATATTGGGTCATGAGTAGGAGCATCAATATTGGGCTAAATACAACACATAAGTGAGAGAGACATCACATATTCACCCAAAATCGTTAAGAGCAACAACACACAAATGAGAGAGACACCACATATTCACCCAAAACTTTAAGGTTGTGAGTTTTCCCACTTATAAACGCTCAAGTCTTCACATTTATTACCAATGTTAGACTCCAACTCACACTTAACTTATTATTCTTAACACGTCTTGATGGTGAGCGGGAGTGTTAAGTATAACACGTCTTGATGGTGAGGGCTTACTCACAGCGACGAGAAGCCATGTGTGGTGGTTTTTGAGGTAGTTTAGGATACCCAATCACGTGAGATGATAGGTTATGTTAATGACCGATGATGCTTGGTAGAAAGTGTAAATGCTCTTTAGGATGTAAAGAATGTGCATGTCTTATAACATATCATTTGTCCACTTGAGGGATGATATTTATTGGGTCTCTAGGACCTAGAGTTTTTATCCCTTTATGTGGTCTTAATCGATCCCCTCTTACTATGGTAAGTTATTGATCACCTATCTTCTAGGAGTCAGTGGAGACTCTATCATACTTAAATCCCACATTTAAGGAGTCCCTCGGATGAGTCACTCAGTTCCCGCCTGGGCAACACAATTGTGGGCGAGGGCACCCTAATCTAGGATTTTAACAAATATAACTCTACTAATAAAAAACTTGGTTATGTAATATAAATAATGACGTATATATAAAAAGTATTGTGAAATCATAGATGATATATTACAATTGTAATTTATTGGTGAAGAAACCCAATTTGTGTTCATGGAGAAGAAGAAAAATATTAAAAATATTGATACCATAAGACAATGTGAATTTGAAATAATATTGAGTTTGTAAATTTAATATTAATAATAATGTATATATACAACGTGTGATGAAATCATAGATGATATATTACAATTGTTGCTTAACGGTGAAGAAACATAATGTGTGTTGATGGAGAAGAAGAAAAATATTGAATTAATATACATCTCTGATACCATAATATAATGTGAGTATGGTGAATAAAAATAAAATATAGCTTGTTTGTTTAATATTAATAATCTTGTATATATAGAAAGTGTGGTGAAATCATAGATGATATATTACAATTCTTACATGATGGTGAAGAAACCCAATATATTTTGATGGAGAAGAAGAAAAATATTGAAAAACTAACATAATACATTTGAATATGGTGAATAAAAATAATACTGAGCATGTGGTGAAATCATAGATGATATATTACAATTTTTGTTTAATGGTGAAGAAACTCAATATGTGTTGAGGGAGAAGAAGAAAAATATTGAAAAATTTGCTTCTCTTATACCATAATACAATGTGAATATGGTGAATAAAAATAATTTTGAGCTTGTTTGTTTAATATTAATAATAATGTATATATATATATATATATATATATATATATATATATATATATATATATATATATATATATATATATATATATATATATATATAAACAAAATATGGTGAAACCATAGATGATATATCACAGTTTTTGCTTAATGATGAAAAATATAATATGTGTTGATGAAGAAGAAAAATATTGAAAAAAATTACTTCTCAAATAAATTATATGTAAATGTGAGTAGAAGATAAATATGTGTTGGTACAATTGTTGTTTAATGGTGAAGAAATCCAATACGTGTTGATGGAGTGAGTACACCATTTACGAATCACTTTAAGCTCTCATTGGATCAGTGTTCAAAGACAAATGCAAAAGTTTAGTATATGTCAAAGGTCTTTTATGCTAATGTTATTGGTTGTTTAATTTATGATATGGTCTGCACTAGGCCAGATTTGGTACGAGTTGTAAGTCAAGCTTGTAAATTTATGTCCAAACCAAGAAAATATCATTGGAAAGAAATCAAGTGGATTTTCAGGTACTTGAAGGGTACTATGAGTCATGTTATCATCTTTAGCAGTGAACAGGGTGAACCTTCAAAGGTAGGAAATGTTGATGCATAATCTGTTGGTGATATGGATGATAAAAGTTCTACAACATGGTATGTCTTTACTTTAGCAGGAGGACCTAATTGCTGGAAATTATTTATTTAATCCATAGTTGTCATGTCGACAACTCAAGCAGAGCACATGATGGCAGGTGAAGCTTCCTAAGAAGCCTTGTGGCTTACATGATTGGTGAGAGAATTGGGTGTTGAGCAATGTGGAGTTCGGTTGCATTCTGATAGTCAGAGTTCCATTTATTTGAAAAATAATTAAGTGATCATGCTAGAATAAAGTATATTGATGTGAGGAATTGTTGCATAGTTAGACACGAATATTAGTTCTTAAAAGCTTCAATTTCTTACATAGAGGGATTGTTGCAAAAATCAATGTTAAATTTGGTGTTTATTTTGAAGAAAGTTTATGTTCCAACATTTAATTTTCAGCAAGGTTTAATTTCATGTACCAAATAAAAGACTCCGTTTTAAGCAAATTGCAGTTTAATTTTCAGGTTTAATTTACTTTATCTTTCAATTATTTATTACTACCATTGTTATTGTTTGAAGCTTTTACATGTCACTTTTACTAAACTGTTTTTAATCTTACTTAGTTGCTATTTTAATTGTCAAATTTATATGCTATTAATCTCGTCTTACCATTTTAATTATCAATTTATATTTCATTTCTATTACTACTTCCATGAACATGTATAATTTATTTATTCTAATTGATATTCTATTTATGCTTGTTCACGTATCCAATATGCTAGCTTAAATAAAGAAAGTCCGGAATGTGAAGACCGTCAAGCCGACGGTGCTCACATGAGTCATAACATTAAGTGTGTGTAACGAGAATTACTTTTAGATCTGAAAATTCTATTTTTAACACGTTTATGCACACTGCAAAAGCAATGCCAGTATGATTTCGGTCCCAATTTGAAATAATTGGATCTTTGTCAGTCTGTTTTATTTTCAGGAATACATTTTAGAGTTCAGCGAAAGCGACTCTTTTATTTTATTAAGAAATTTTTGTTTTTCGAATATGGAGTTTAAGCAGATAATTGTATACGCGACAACAAGCATTTTTCTGGTTAGAATTCGGTGTTGTATATACGAATTCAAGGCATCACTTTTGAATTAACTATTTTTTTTACAAATTAGAACTTCTTAAACTTAGCTCATTTAACTTTCAAAAACGGTTTTGAAGATGCTAATACACCACCCCGAAAGGCGAAAGTACCAGACAAATTACCGATTCAAGATCTGGTAATGCACACGCTAGACTGGTGCAGTACCTTTATTTTAAGTGTCCTAGGTTAGAAAATATTGTCTCGTTATGACTACAAACCTTGACTTTTTAAGTACCAGCGGTCGACAAAAATTACATTTCGGTCTCCTGTTCTAATTATCTAAACCAATTTTATTCTTTTTCCTACTCTGTGACATCAAACCATTTGCATAGCCTTAGATAAATATCGTGAGAATAGATAACAATACTTGACATGACTCTTTGTGGGATCGATGAACCTTTTATACTATAACTGATGTTTTTCGTGCACTTGCGGACCTATCAAGTTTTTGGTATCATTGTCGGGGAGCAGTCGTCAATACCATGATTCTGTTATCACACCTTATATACTAAGGTACTCTTGTTTCAATTACTATAATCCTAGGTAGACAGATCACCCAAATTTTCTTTACAATCACCACTCCTAGTATTTTGAGGAACCGCAAGATTCCCATAAATCCAACCTCGAAATGTTTATGGAGAATTTCATTGCGGTGCAAGCTCTCTCTAAGCTAGAATCTATTATGGAGAGCTTTGTGGTGACATAAATTCTCGCGAACTAAGAGTTTAGACAATAAAGTCTCTGTAATTATGAAATCCTTAGGCATCTGAACATTATGGTTGAGTCCCTCGCGAATCGTAACAAGGCATTGGAGACTCAAATCTCCCTGCTTGCACAAACACCTCTAGGACCCCTCCTTGAGAGACATGCAAATGTTGTAACAACTTGTTGTGAAAAACAAATCGAAAATCCTAAGGAGAGTGATAATGAGGTTGAGGAGAGTTCCGGTGAGAAAAGAGTAGAGATTGAGAAAATTCCACTAACATAACCCGAAAGGGAGGTTGTCGAAGAGAAGGAAGCACCTTATATTGTTCCTTCTCTCTACAACCCACTAATTCATTTCCCGTAAAGGTTTGTGGGAGCCAAGGTAGACTCCCAATCCAAAAGGTATGTGGAGGTATTAGAAAATATCCACACCAATGCACCTTTGTCTGAGGTCCTGCATAAAAATATAAAATTAGAGGACCATGAAACTAGGGAAATCATTAGTGTTAAGAGGGGAATGTTAGCCTTTGAGGTGGTGGATGAAAGAAATAAACCCAAACCTGAAAAGTTGATACTCATGATAGACCAAATACCGATAACGAGGAATTATATCATGTTTTTAGGCTTATATCACATATTATTCGTATTTATTTCAATATATTTTATCACCTTTTAGTTTATTTTTATTCATTTTGCAGTTGTTAGTGAGTTTCGGTGCAGATCCGAAAGCAAACCGAAAAAGGAGCAAAAGAGCAAGATTCTGCCCATTCTGCCCAAATGGCGTTCACCATTGGCTTGCCAGCCACGTCATTTAATGATCAAGGCAATGGCGTTCGCCATTTCCCTAATCGCGTTCGCCATTATCATGTAGAAGCAGTTCTACGCTAGTGGGCAGTTTTTTGCAGTTTTCTCCAACCTATTTTCCCTCCACTTTGCTTGCACGATCAAGGGAGGTTACAAGGATGCAAAACCTCTATAAATAGGACTCTTTGAGGTGTTTAAGGGCATCCAAGTTGTGTGGAAGCTCTATCGAAATTGCTTCGTAGTCTTAGGCATATATTCACCTGTAAAAGTACCAATAACTCACATCGAGGGATTGTCACACTTATTTTCTTGTAATTTTCATTCTACTCTTGGATCAAGAACAAGCCTGCCGACATTTTCTTTTCAATTAAAAGTCTTCATTTCTTTAATTTCAAGTTTTTACCGCTCTATTACTTATACTTGTTATTGCCTTTACTACATTACATGTCATGCTATTTTTAAGTTTAGTTGTTGTGATCATGTTATTTTTTATTAAAATTATGTCTTGCTAATTTTGTCTGAGTTCGGCGTATGAGGGTCGTCGTTATCGACAAGACTCGGTAGAAATAATAGGCGTGAAATTATGATTAAATTCTGTTTTGGTTTTAGTTTCCAATTGTATGTTTCATTGTTTTGACACGAGAGTGAAGAACAAACTAAGGTTCTAGCCGATAGCGCGAGAGTGTGAGGAAGGAATTGAATAGTGGAAACTAGGCATCGATCCTAAGAAAAGCGAGAGCGCTTTAGGCATCGTTTAGGATCTCATTGGTTTTCAAAATATGCTTTCCAATTGAAACGGGCGAGCGAGATCAAAATCATGTGGTTAGGAGGTATGGTTTTAGTCAATAGTGCGAGAGTGTGAGACAGAGTCTTTAAATCAAAATTTTCTACAAAATGTAATAAAATCGTAATTAGTATCCAAATTCTACCTAATCCCTTAGGAACACAAAATCCATATTCCGGGCTCGTTTTATTATCATTTTCAAACCTCTAGAAATTAGCGTTTATATTTCCGTTCATATCCTTTTAACCTTTAGCCTTAGCTTTGAAATTGCAACGATAGATAACATTAGTTTGATTATTAGTCTTTGTGGGTTCGACAATCTTTTAAAACTACCCGATAAATTGTACACTTGCAATTATTATCCGACAGACACGTCCGTCACGATCAAGTTTTTGGTGCCGTTGTCGGGGACTAATTTAGTCAATATTGTGATTCCGTTGTTGCACAGTATAGACTAAGGAAACTTTTATTTTATTTACCCTTCTAAACCGTCAATTGTATGCCAAGCACTCGATCAAAATGCGAAGAGTTAGAACAACCAGTTCACGAAGTCAAGTGTTTTATTAATTTACAACACCGAGTTCATAATTTCTGAATTAAGTACAATCTTCCTTTTCCAAAACAAAAATCAGAATCTAAACCAGTAATGGCTGAAGGACCACAAAACCATCCTCTCAAGTATTATGTTGTTCCTTCGTAGGAGGAACCACACAACCACATTACTGCTCCTGCCATCAACCGAAACGATTTCGAGTTGAAACCTTCGCTGCTATCATCCTTTCAACAAAACCAATTTTCAGGTAGTCCTACAGAAGATCCAAACTTACATTTGTCAGTGTTTGCGCAGTATACAGACACAGTGAGAGAAAATAATGTCAGTCCCGAAGCGATTAGACTACGTCTTTTCCCTTTTTCCTTAAGAGATAGAGCTAGAGCTTGGCTCCAGTATCTACCTTCAACCTCTGTAACCATATGGGACGAGTTGAAGAAAGTCTTCTTAGCCCGATACTTCTCACCAAGTAAGACGGTTATGCTAAGAGCTCAAATTAACGGATTTAAGCAAAAAGACAATGAATCTCTTTTCGACGCTTGGGAAAGATACAAGGACATGATGAGAATTTTTCCACACCATGGACTTGAGAAATGTCTAATTATCCATACTTTCTACAATGGTCTTTTATACAACACTAAAATGAATTTGAGCGCTACAGCTGGTGGTGCTTTAATGGACAAACCATATGATGAAGCCTATGAACTGATCGAGAACATGGCTCAAAATGATTTCCAATGGGGAGGTGAACATGTTGTTGTAGAAAAACCAACTCCGAAAGGTGGAATGTACGAAGTAAATGGTATAGACCGCGTCAATGCTAAAGTGGATGCACTTACTCAAAAGATCGAAAGCTTAGCCATAACACCAATAGCTATCATAGCTGATGTAACACCAAACTGTGAATTTTGTGGAACCCCTGGGCACACTAATGCTGATTGTCATTTATTGGCTGGTATTCCTACCGACCAAGTAAATTACGCTCATGGAAACCCATATTCCAACACTTATAATCCTGGCTGGAGAAACCATCCGAACTTTTCTTATAAAAATAACAATGTTTTATTTCCTCCAGACCCAACACCTGTTATTCCACCTAGTTATAAAAAAGGAGCCCCTGTTGCTTCACAAGCACCTAGAAAGTCAAATCTAGAGATCATGATGGAAAACTGTATGAATGCTCAAGCTCAACAAAATAAGGATTTTGCAAATCAAAATGCTCATACTAGTGAACTGATGAAGCAAATGTAAAGTAAGCTTGATGCTATGGCTACCCATAATAAAATTGGAACCCCAAATTTCCTGAGTATCCCAAGAACAAGCAACAATAGCATCCCAGCTGGAGCATTTCCAGGTCAACCACAACCAAACCCAAAAGGCCATGCTAATTCTATCACATTACAAAGTGGGACAGAATTAGATGAACCGGTTGACCCAAGACTCCAAAACCCAGCCATGTATCAAAACTCTGGTAAAGGAACTGAATAGGTAAAAGAACCAACCAATGATGGAAAGGAAGACAAAAGCGGATAAGCAGAAGATAAAGAAACACCTTATGTGCCTCCGCCACCATACAAACCACATATACCTTATCCTCAAAGAATTGCTAAGTCCAAAAATGAAGGACAATATAAGAAATTCATAGAACTTATGAAGCAGCTTAATATCACTATACCATTCACATAAGCCATTACGCAAATGCCTTCATATGATAAATTCCTGAAAGAAATCTTATATAATAAGAAATATCTTGAGGATAACTAAATTGTTATGCTTATTGCTGAGTGTAGCGCTATTATTCAAAATAACATGCCTCCTAAGCTAAAAGACCCTGGTAGTTTTTCCATACCATGTGTAATCGGAAAGTTTATCATAGACAAAGCTCTATGCGACTTAGGAGCCAGTGTTAGTTTAATGTCTTTATCCACATTCAAGAAAGTCAATTTAGGAGAACTAAGACCAACTAAGATGTCTCTACAATTAGCTGATCATTCTGTTAAATTTCCAATAGGTATGCTAGAGAACATTCCCGTTCGTATAGGTCAATTCTATATTCCCACCGACTTTGTAATAATGGATATAAAGGAAGATTCCCACATCCCTATTATTTTAGGAAGACCCTTTTTAGACACAGCTGGAGCCATCATAGATGTCAAGAAAGGAAAGCTAACTTTCGAAGTTGGCGAAGAAAAAGTCGAATTTGCTTTAGCTCAATTCTTACAGGCGCCAACTATAGAAGATTCATGTTGTCTCTTAGACGTCATCGACGAATGTGTGAAAGAAATAGAGAGGGAACCATATAAGTATACTGAAGTACTAAAGATTCCAGCACCTCTTATATTCTACAATGATAATTGGCATGAGCCATACGTATATGACAGTCTGAGGGAATGTCTAGCACTAATGCCCAATCCAATGCCATGCTCAAAGAAACCTTTTGTAGAACTTAAAACACTATCCAAAAACCTAAGGTGTGAATTCCTAGACACCGAGCTTGAACGACCCGTAATAGTCAACGCTGACTTAGGATAGATAGAAACTGAAAAATTACTTCATGTCTTAAGAAAGTATCCAACAACTTTAGGCTATAACATCTCGGACCTAAAAGGAATAAGTCCCTCTATATGTATGCATCGCATTATGCTAGAGGAGGATTGTAAAACCTCTAGAGAGCATCAGATAAGAATAAATCCTATCTTGAGTGATATAGTCAAAAAGGAGGTGCAAAAGCTATTAGAAGCGGGAATTATCTACCTGATATTCGATAGTAACTAAGTCAGCCCAGTACATGTTATACCAAAGAAGGGAGATGTTACAGTTGTCAGTAACAAAAAGGGAGAATCCATAGCTAAACTAATTCAAACTAGATGGAGGATGTGCATAGACTATAGAAAACTAAATGAAGCCACTCGTAAAGATCATTTTCCATTGCCTTTCATCGATCAAATGCTTGAACGACTGGATAAACTTTCTCATTTCTGTTATTTAGACGGATACTCAGGATTCTTCCAAATTCCTATTCATCCTGATGACCAAGAAAAGCCTACGTTCACTTGTCCTTATGGTACGTTCGCTTATCGACGAATGCCGTTTGGACTGTGTAACACGCCTGCAACATTTCAGAGATGTATGATGTCGAACTTTGTTGATTTTATAGACGACATACTGGAAGTGTTTATGGACGACTTCTCCATTTGTGGGCAAAGTTTTGAAAGATGTCTTTCGAACCTAGAAATGGTACTTGAAAGATGTGTTAAAGTTAATCTCGTATTAAATTGGGAAAAATGCTATTTCATGGTCCGACAAGGAATTGTACTTGGACATGTTATATCCAACCGAGGAACTTAAGTGGATAAAGCAAAAGTAGAAATTATAGAAAATATTAAACCTCCAAAAACCATTAGAGAAATTCGCAGTTTCTTAGGACGCGCCGGTTTCTACCGAGGATTCATAAAGATTTCTCTAAAATAAACAAACCACTAACGGGCTTACTAATGAAAGATGTTGAATTCATATTTGATGAAGACTTCTTAAAAGTGTTCGAACATCTGAAAAATGCTCTTATTACAACACCTATTATGCAACCACCTGATTGGAGTAAACCATTTGAAATAATGTGTGATGCTAGTGACTATGTCGTTGGCGCTGTCTTAGGACAAAGAAAGGATAAAAATATTCATGCGATTTACTATTCAAGTAGAACCTTAGACAACACGCAGATGAACTACGCCACCACATAAAAGAAACTCCTTGCCTTTATGTTTGCTTTGGATAAATTCCATTCTTACTTAGTGGGAGCAAAGATAATTGTCTGTACCGATGACGCCGCTGTAATACCCCAAAATTTACCCCTTCATTTTTATTGGAAGCATGGGATTATGTTTCACATTGCATTAGCATCATACTAGGTCATACTCATTGCATACTGCATCAGTGACTTGGGAAATCAGGGTTTGATTGATCACTCCTTACCAGAAGGAGCCCACACAAAGCAAGATTGAGAATTGGACTTCATTTCTACAAATATACAAGTCTCAAGGGGTTCCATATGTCTTATTATGGTCCCCAGTTCATCAGTGGAAGATTCATAGCTCTCAGAGTGTGCATCTTCACTTAATCGGAAATTAGGGTTTCATGGCTACTTGCAACAGGCAATGTTTGGTGGGAAGAAAAGGGGGCTCATTCATGTCATGATTAGAGAGGCATCTTGGCCTAATAAGATCCACAGTTATCTCAGAAAGATCCATTGGTAGTCAGTGCAATCAGTGCTTGAGCATTTTTGCCCTAAACTAGGGTTTGGTATAAAATCGGTTTATTTCTGATTCCTTGGGTGAAAATCATTTCCATGGCCCTCCATATGTTCACAAGGGTTTACATGCAAAAAAATCAGCTCTTTATTTGAGCCAGAGGTGCTTCAATTGATCAATGGAATCAGGAATCAGACAGTTTGGGAAAAGTCAACTGTGGGGCCAGAAAAGTCAACTCCTGACATTTTGAAAGTGGAATATCAAAATTCATGCCTAAGGAAGCCTACATGTGAAATTTGATCAAGGTTGGATCATGGATTCATCATTTAATCAGGAGTTTGAAAAGTTACTAAATTTGGAAATAGTTGACTTTTCATTTAGGGAAAGTATTTATGGTTTTTGCACCCACTTTAAGCCCATTTTCCATCAAGATGAAAGCTCCATTTGAAAATTTCTCCAATATGAAAGTTGTTCCTCTTGTTCCAAGCTTTCTAGAGATATAAAGTTTGTTTCATTTGGATTAATATTGAGATAGTTATGCTTGGTCAAAGTGGGACATTATTTTAGAACACTTAGAAAATTTTCTAAGTCCAAAATTTGCAAAATTTGTCAAGACTTTATGGCCAGATTTCTTGCACTTCAAGGCATCTTTTGAAAACACTTTCTTCATGACAATTGTACCTTGACATGTCCTATTTCATATCCTTTTGGAATCATCCCATTTGGACCATTGGTTTGAAAGATACACTCATCTAAAGTTAGTATCATAGACTGAATCTTTTTACAGCATTTAGGCCAAACTGGCCCAACCATTTTGCAGCTATGGAACATGAACTTTATGGCCATTTTTCACCTCTTTCCACTCATCATTTCAACTTGTGTTCAACATGAAAGATGTTAAGCTCCATGCCCTCTTTCTACTATTTGCATTGCCTTGCTATTTGGTCACATACTCATCAAGATACAAGGTCTTAAAGTCACCCTGTTGGACTATTTTTGTGCTGCACAAGCCAAACCAAATCAGACCACAAAACCAACCAACACACTTTTTACCTCATTTGGCCATTTACTTTTATTAAGTTTTGCCATATTTAGAACTTGCTTTCACACCCCACTTTTTGCACTTTTTGCTCATGAATCCAAACCATACATTTAAGCCCATTAAGACCATTTTAACCCTACATACTTAAGCTTCTAAAACCCTAATCTGAAAAGGGCAGTGGCTGTATTTTTGAGCAAGAGGCAAGGGAGTGCATTCAAGATCCATTCTTTATTTTCTATTTCTCAAGCACAAGCATCAAAAGAACATCTTCCCTCTCTTTCCTTTCCTCCACTATCAAGAAGCAGTGGACTGTTTTCCACTAGGTAAGTCCTCTATTCCATCTTCCATGACCATATTCCATGTTTGTTCATCATGTTGTTCATGCTATTTTCATACTTATTCATGCTTACTTCATGCTATTTTTCACTATGCCATGCTTGTTTCATGCTAATTTTTGTTGGTAATACTATGCTATGTTTGTCTTATGAACCCTTCATTGAGGCATGTTCATTAAGCTTTGAGTTTGTAATATTATTTTCGGTGGTATCCATGTTCATGAAGCCACCTTATTGTTCACTTTTCTACATGTTCAAGCCATTATTTTCAATGAAACAAGATACCATTGTGTTCTACTCGTTTCAAACTTGAACTTTGCTTTTTACATCATCTCATTCGGAGCCCTGTAGCATGAGATATGTTGTATAGAAGATGGAAGAATGTTGGCTGCGTTTTTGCGTTTCATTATGCATGCTGTTAGGGTTTTCTCATTTTGCATGGGAGAGGCAATGACGTGGCCGCGTAATAACCACGAGATCGCGTGTTCCGCTTTCCATCTTACCCGTCCATTTCCTCTTTTGTCCGCTAGTGATTAAAATCAGCCTGGACCAATTGATATGCTGTTCACATATTTATTTTGAATGAACATCTTTATTATGCTGTTACGCGTTCCTGTTCACGGTGGGCTGGACTTTCTTCAGCGCGCGCTAGCTGCACCCCCATGTTTTGGCCCATTAATCCATTCATTCATTCTTTTTCATTTCCTTTTTTTAATTCATTTTATTTTTTCTATTTTGTTTTAGTTAATATAAAATATTTTATTTATTCATAAAAATACCAAAAAATATTTTTTACTTTCCTTAATGTTTTATTTAATTTATTATTTTTTATTTTCATATTTTATTTAATGTTAATATTTTATTTTAATTATTTGTTTCAAATAGCCCATTTTAACACATATATTTTCATTTATTTTATTTTCATGACTTAAAATTATTTTCAACTTCTGACTTTTGGGATGAGGGTTGACCAATGTCTCATGGTCAACCTGACCTTTTATTGGAATTTTATTTCCCATTTTCAATTTATTTTGGATTTATTTTTGACCTAGTTTGCTTGGTTGACTTTTCATTTGACTTCTGTTTTATTTCAATTAATTTATACACTAATTCACATTATTTTTAAAATCTTTTTGGGGGATGATGATGTCCTGACCCCACCTTAGTTAGTTTAATTTTTCATAATTTTCTTGATTAATTTACTATTTATTTGATAATTTTTAAGTTGACTTGACTTCACAGTTGACTTTTCTATGATTGATGTTTGACTTAAGGGATTGCTTAGGGCAATTGAAGAGATCTTTTGATCCTCCCTTGTTTATCTCATATGCCATGTATTAGAGGCCTTTCATCTTGATTTTATTTGATCCTTGCATCATTTCCCGATTAAATTATTCAGTGATCCTTTGTGTGCATAGTTGCATTTGTCTGATTCATCTGATATTTTTTATACTTGTTTCTTTCATTCATGCTTCTATTGTTTGATTGTTTAACATGTTTATACATCCCATACATTGTTCAATGCTTCATTATTTCATTCTTTGATTGTGTGATTTGATCACATACTTATTTATATGTCTTATTGATTAATAACTGTTGCCTACTTGTATGGTGTATGAGGCATATATTATTATTGTTTGATTACCATGAACAACCCCCATTCATAACAAATGTACCCCTCTCCCATGAAGTGTATAATGTTTATTCTTTCATTCTTTATTCATCTGTTAATACAAGAAATAAAATGAACATCTGATAACCATTTCAAAATAAGATCAAAACCTCGATCCAACGTCGAGTAATCATTTTCCAAACTTAACATAACTAGCACGTATTCACTCATCCTTTTGTAAGTCAGTTGCTTCATGCATCGCCATTTCTCTTGTAAGTCGATTGCTTCAGGCATCGCCATCTACCACCTGTAAGTCGATTGCTTCATGCATCGCCATCTACCCTTACCCATGGCTCCTTTTTGCTCCATTCGTCGATTCTTGTTCCGTTTAGGTAGCACCCATTAGGTAGAACCCTTTGTATGATAACATAGGTAGAGTTCCCTCATTTCTTTTGTATGATAACATAGGTAGAATTCCCTTATTCTTTTGTATGATAACATAGGTAGAATTCCATTATTCTTTGCATGCTAACATTAGGTAGATGTTCCAATTTGTAAATCCTAACTCATAGGTCCACATTGCATGACAACTCTAGGGCAGAGCTTCCCCATTTTTTTAGACCTTCCGTGAGTCCCCGATCCTGTGGCATGTCAATCCGTCCTATTGCAAAGAGGTAACTGCCTAAGACTCGATTCAGCGAGTTGCGACACCTGCTGCTAGGACGAGAACACATTGCCCACTCTCCTTTGACACAACTGGTGTCCTCCTTTGTAAGTCCATGTTCAGATGGCAATCCGTAGTTAGTCGAACTACGACAACTCTGATTCTCATGTCCAGATGAGATACGTAGGCACGAGATGCAATGTCTTGCCAAGTTTTGACTGACGACTAACAACTAATCCTTGTTTGCTTTCGCCCTTGTTGTGATTCTTTTCTCTCGCCCTCGTTACGATCGAGACCTTCCCTTTCTCTTGCCCTAGTTGCAACTGGGACCCTTGTTCCCGTAGTTAGCTGAACTACGTTTTGCTCAGATTCTCATTCCCGATGAGATACGTAGGCATAAGACGCGATGTCTTAGCGAGCACACTTATCCTTCACCCATAGGTAGCCGAGCTACGAAGACTCTGATTCTCATACTCAGATGAGATACGTATGCAGTGGATGCGACATCCGTGCGAGTCATTTTCTTTTGACCCTTTCTTTTAGTAAATAGTACATTAGATAAACACACACCCTTTAGACAAGAACAACAAGAGTGGATCCCGTAGAGTACTACGGATGCGTAGGGGTGCTAATACCTTCCCTTCGCATAATCGACTCCCGAACCTAAGATTTGGTTGCGAGACCTTGTCTTTTCCTTTCCTTTTTCTCCAGGTTTACTTCGAGCGTTTCCTTTCCCTCCTTTGGGATAAATAACGCACGGTGGCGACTCTTCTGTCATTTCTTTTTTCGCCGGTTGTTTTTTCGCATTCTATATTTTTTTTAGGCTGCGACAGCTGGCGACTCTGCTGGGGACCCGGTTTCCCTAAGCGAGTCCCTCCTAGCTTTTGTAGGTTTCTTGTTTGTTGGGTGTTTATTCTTTTGTACAGTCATTTACTTTTAGCATTTATCTGCTTTGCCTTATTGCATTATGTACATATGCTGTATCTGTTGTTGGGTTGGGGTGTTTTATGAGAGATAAGCCCACTACCCAGGCTTGAGCGTACACACAGGTTTTAGAGTGGATAGTCATTAGGCTTGCGTGGCATGTTGCTACGTTAAGTCGTTCATGAGACCCACATCCAGACGAGGTTTCTTTTGGATATATTCTGTCCTATGGATGTTCCATAACGACAGATGCTCCTTTAGAAATCGTCGACTCTGGTGACCATTTCCCGAGGACTCATTCAAGGCCTCTCCTCCGAGACGCGTTTATGTTAGCTATGGTGGGTGCATTCTCGCTACTCAATCCGAGGAACCCGAGGCTGGGAACTTGCTTTAGGATGTCCCGTTGAGGGGAGTTAGTGGAGGTCTTTTATCCCGTAATAATGCCAAACCTTCAGTGGTAAACGTATTATTCTCGACTGAAGGGCTAAAGCTGACAAACTTCTGTTCTTAGAACCTACCAGTGAGGGGTGGGCTAAATTCAGGAAACCTTAACCTTCAACCAACCCGGTTTTCTGGAGCAGAGCTTTGATCTTGTATTATATTCCTCAGTGGGTTTCTCTTCAGACAGTGCAACCCGACAGTTGTTCAAGCGGATACAGCGATCCTGATTTCCATGTCACTGCATTGCATCACATCATTTTGCATTCATACCATTTAACGCGTGTTTGTCCATTACTAGGGGTTTACATCTTCTTCTTGATTCCGGTCGGGGTTTTCTGGTTCTCCTAAGATGGATATTGGCAGAAAGAGACATGTCGCCTACAAGTTTCTTGTGGTTTGTCTGGAGCCCATTCAACAACTGATGAAGTCAATGGATAATGATTCTCTAGAAGGATTCCGGAAGGATTATGGGTTGATTCTAAGTTTCGTCACGGTTCTCTCCAAAGATCAACATAATGATCTCTTTACACTGCTGCAGTTCTATGACCCTCCATTAAGGTGTTTCACATTCCCGAATTATATTTTGGTCCCTACTTTGGAGGAGGTTGCCAGTTTTCTCAGAGTTCCTATCAAGCCGCAATTGCTATTCTAGAGTTCTGAGTTTCTGCCCGATCTCAACATGGTTGCTTCAGCCACATATTTGGGGAAGTCGGTCTTGAAGGCTAATATGTGTCAGAAGGGAGGAGTCAGTGGTTTTCATTTGAGTTTCTTAGTGGGAGAAGCCAAAAAGAAGTTTGAAGATGGTGATCAAAGGGGTTTCAATGCTGTGTTGGCTCTTTGTGTGTATGGGATTGTCCTGTTCCCTAATGTTGCAAAATTTGTGGACGTAGACGCAATACGCCTCTTCGTGTTGGGAAATCCAGTGCCGACCTTGTTGGGAGATTTCCTTCATTCAGTGCATCATAGAAATGAGAATACAAAAGGAGGAGTGGTGAATTGTTGTGCACCCTTGTTTTATAAGTGGATTAGTTCTCACCTGCCCAAGTCAGGAGCGTTCGTTGACCTCAAGGACTCGTTGAGTTGGTCGAAGAGATTGATGGGGATAAGAGCTAAAGATATTTCGTGGTGGTCAGACCAGAACTTGCTTCGGGCGGATATTGTTCACAGTTGTGGGAACTTCCCGAATGTACCGTTGGTAGGAAGAAGATGAGGTATCAACTATAATCCTTCTCTAGCAGTCAGGCAGTTTGGATATGCTTTAAGAACTCCGCCTTTGGAAAGAGATGTGGAAGAATCTCTGTTTTTCCATTCTTCATCTGATTTGACTGTGTCCCGCAAAGCAGCTGAGGCTTGGCTCAAGGTGATCAAGAGAGGAAGGACTGTGCTTGGAAAAGGAGATTGTAGGACTTATCCTCAGTATGAAGTTTGGCTTCAAGGAAGAGTTAAAGAGTTTGGTCTGCCATTTCCTATTGAAGAACCTTTGTATCCACCTACTCCTGAGCAGTCAACAATGGTGAGCCGAGACGAGCATGACAAATTGAAGAATGCAATGGAAGAGCTTCAAACTAAAAACTCGGAGTTAAATGCAAAGCTGCAAGACTGTATGCATCAATTCCATGAGGCAGAATATCAAAAGGGGGAAGCTATCAAATTGCAAGAGGAAGCAGAGAAGAAATTGGCTGTGGAGGTGGACTTCTTCAGAAAGATAGACAAAGCCTTGGGGTCATCCAGTTCTGAGTTGAGGCGAGTCAAGCAGCAGTTAATGGATGCTCATGGTAAGTTAGCTGGGTGGCAAGAGCAACGTGATGCATTTTCAGCTTCTCGGAAAGCAAAAGAGGAGGAGATGGTAGCTCAACTGACTGATCAGATGGAGAAATTGAAGACTTTGCTGAAGGAGAAGAACAATGAGCTTCTATGCGCTCGTTCAGCTAATGGTTACATCACATATCAACTCGACAAAGCTCAAGAACAGATTGAAGAACTCAAGGTGCTGGCGGGTTTGAAGAAGTCTAGACTTGAAGAGGTATTCGGGGAGGATAATGGGAATTACTACATAGAGAACATCAACGAACTGGATGGGGTTATTCACAAGAGGAATCTGCTTATCCGGCGTTTGACAGAATCTCCAGATCATCCTGACACAGTGGCACTACTGGCTGAAGTGAGGAACAGTCCTTATGGGTTGTATACAGGAGGTTGATTCCTGATTTTTGTTCCTCTCTTTACTTATTGTGTTGTAGTGATGATCCACAGACTTGTTATGGAGATCCTCTTTTGATGTACTGTTGGCTAAGGCCTTTCTCTTTGAACTCATTTATATGATGGTTTTCTCTCTATTGCATCTTGATCTCAGAAGTTTATCCACAACTCGGTCTTCTTGCGCTTTCTATCTGATGTGAGACTGGAATCAAGGGGGTAGAATACCCTTTGGAATTGATAAACATGTCATTGCATTTACATATTCATTTGCATGGCTTGCATAACAGGTACCACAGCGGTGTTCTCATTTTGTTTGGTGTGCCACTAGTAGGATAGCTGATTCAGGAATTCACCGGTACGGTACCCGCAGAAACCAGCAGAGAGCTATGGAGGGCCTACAAGCAGAACTCGCCGAAATAAGGATCCGCATGAACCAATTCATGGATGTGGTCCAGGGGGTGGCTCAAGGACAGCAAGAGCTCAGAGAGATGATGCAGAGGAATTCCGCCACTAATCAACCAGAGACGATAACTGATCCTCCAGTTGGAGAAGTTAACGGACCCAGTGGACCGAGGTCTATCCCGATCCCACGTGCCAACCCTGATCAACAAGCCATTCATGATGATCAGGAGGATCAGTACACCTTGATGCAGGAGGACTTGGGCATGGGCCATGGCATGGATCCCATGTTTAGAAGATTGGAGGAGAGGCTGAAGGCTGTAGAAGGACAGAACGCTATGGGGGTAGATGTTGCCGACTTGGGGCTGGTCCCGGGTGTGAGGGTGCCACCAAAATTCAAAGTTCCGATATTTGACAAATACAATGGCAACTCTTGCCCGAAGACTCATGTGCAAGCCTACTTCCGCAAGATGGTTGCATACTCTGACGATGAAAAGTTGCTTATGTACTTCTTTCAGGACAACCTAGCTGGGGCATCCCTAGAATGGTACATGAGGCTGGACAGAGCCCACATCCGCTGCTGGAGGGATTTGGCTGAGGCCTTCGTAAAGCAGTATCAGTATAATGCTGATATGGCACCGGACACAACCCAACTTCAGAATCTGTCTCTCAAAAGCAATGAGTGCTTCAGGTAATATGCTCAACGTTGGAGAGAGACGGCTTCTCGAGTTCAGCCTCCGATGTTGGAGAAGGAGATGGCCAACATGTTCATGAATACTCTGCCCGGACCTTACCTGGAGCGTCTGGTGGGTTGCAATGCCTCCAACTTTGCTGATGTAGTCTCTACCAGTGAGAGGGTGGAGAACTATTTGAAGACATGCAAGATCCAGAGTGGGGGTGGATCATCATCGGGGGTGAAGAAGCCGTTCATTCAAGGACAGAAGAGAAGAGAAGGGGATGTTAATGCTGTGTCTTCATATCAGAGCAGGGGTATCAGAAGGAACAGTTATCAGACTTACCATCAGCAACCGTATGTTGCGGCTGTGACCATTCCGGCTGCAGCACCAGTGCAACAACAACAACCACAACATCAACAAACTCAGTATCAACAGCAACAACCGAGTAACAGACCCACCTACCAGTAGAGGCAAAAGATGATGGACAGGCGTTTCGACACTCTTCCAATGTCGTACGCTCAATTGCTTCCTAGCCTTCAACAATTACAACTTGTGCAGTTACGCACTCTGGCTCCTCCCGTTGGTAGACTTCCGGTGGGTTATGACGCCAACGCTAGGTGTAACTTCCACTCTGGGGAACCTGGACACAATATTGAGAACTGCAAAGCTTTTAAGCATGTGGTTCAGGATCTCATAGACTCAAAGGCCATTAACTTTGCGCCGGCTCCTAACGTCGTCAACAATCCCATGCCGCAACATGGTGGTGCAAATGTTAATATGGTGGAAGGGAAAGCCGAGTCCATCAAGGATGTGTTGAAGTTGAAGACTCCGCTATTGGAGATTAAAGAACACTTGCTGAAGGCCGATGTTTTCCCCGGTTGTGGGAAGGGTTGTTTGGGTTGTGCTACACAGAGCAAAGGTTGTTTGAAGCTGCAGCAGGGTATCCAGGCCTTGCTTGACAATGGTATCCTCCAGGCTGAAGATTCGTCCGTCCAAGAGACTGTTGAAGGGGTTGATGAAGAGGTATTTGAAGATGTTGTTGATGAATTCACAAATGTTGATCCGGTTGATTGTGTAATTCCTAAATGATGTATTTAATTTTTCCAATGTTGTTGCTGATATCCCAAACAATGTGGTTGATTCTGATGTAGTTGAACTTGATTCGGATGTTTTTGTTTCAATGAATGAGATTTCTGAGTACGACTCTGATGTTGCTACTATCACCATTTTCTATCCAACTGCTCAGATCAGTGTGCCAGAAGCGCAACCGGTGCCACCAATGTGACCATCCACTATGACCATCACAACCCCTGGTCCTTTACCTTTCACCAGCGAAAGGGCCATTCCTTGGCACTATGGGGGGGGGAGTGTGTACACGCACGATCATGGAGTGGAACAGCCACTGAAGATAGAAGAGGTACAGAATCAGAAGTCCGAATCTGAAGTGGAAGTAAAAGATCCCGCAGTGGACAATGTTGGTGGAATCGGGCGATTCACCAGGAGTGGTAGACTGTTCTCACCACCCGCTACTCAAGCTGATAATGTTGACGCTGCGGCAAAAGCCAAAGGCAAACAAGTTGTGAATGAGGGTACCTCTGCACCCCAGGCTGGTTCTGAGCCTACTTTTACGAAGGATGTGGACGAGCTCCTGAGAATCATAAATAAAAGCGACTACAAGGTAGTTGATCAGTTGATTCAGACGCCGTCCAAGATATCTATTCTCTCACTCCTGCTGTGTTCGGAGGCACACAGGGAGGCACTGCTGAAAGTCCTAAATGCTGCCTATGTACCTTAGGAGATCTCAGTGAACCAACTAGAAGGGATCGTTGCCAATGTTCATGCAAGTAACGGGTTGGGTTTTACCGACTCTGACTTGACACCAGCTCGACGCAATCATAACAAGGTTTTGCACATCTCGATGGAATGCAGAGACACTGTGTTATCACATGTTCTGGTGGATACAGGCTCCTCTCTCAATGTGCTACCTAAGAGAGCCCTGTCAAGGTTAGAAGTGGAAGGTTTGGTCTTGAAGCCTTCCGATCTTATTGTGAGAGCCTTCGATGGTTCTAAGAGGTCGGTGTTCAGAGAGGTAGAATTGCCAATTCAGATTGGATCACAAACCTTCAACACCGTCTTCTATGTGATGGATATCAGTCCTTCCTATAGTTGCCTGCTGGGTCATCCTTGGATCCACAATGTTGGGGAAGTCTCCTCAACTCTGCATCAGAAGATCAAATTCCCGGTCAACGGAAGAATTATCACCGTCTATGGTGAGGAGGACATTCTGGTCAGTAACCTGTCTACATTCAAGTATGTAGAGGTAGAAGGTGAAATTCATGAGACCCTGTGCCAGGCCTTTGAGGCAGTTCAGATCAAGGACGCAGCTCCGGTGGAAGAGGTTAAAGCAGGTGCCTCTATTTCGTCCTTCAAGCAGGCACATGCCTTAGTAGATTCAGGTGTTGCTCCCGGTTAGGGACGCTTGTTGGAGTTACCGATGAAAGAAGACAAGTTCGGGATTGGGTATCAGCCAACTCTGACTTCTACAACTTCAACGTCTCAGACTCGTCAGGGGCCGATTACCTTCTCCAGCGCTGGCATCATTCAGTATGGCCAAATCTCTGCAATCAACAAAGAAGATGGGGATAGTGATTGCGACATTGACAATTGGGTGTGTCCGAGGATCCCGGGTGAAGTCATCAACAACTGGTCTTCCGAGGAGATTGTCCAAGTCACTCTTCTTGAGGAGTAATTTTTCTTGTTTGTTCATGCATGTCCAAGTCTTACGTTCCGCCCAGGGCGTAATGACTCATTATAAGGCTCATCTATGTGAATACCTGCATTATTTATCATAAATGAAGGACGTCTTTTTGCATTCAAATGTTTTGTTCACTGTCTTTCTATTTTTGCAGTTTTTCAAAAAAAAAAAAAAAATCAAAAAGTATTTGGCAATGTTTTGTTTAGTTTTCACTCACTGTTCACACTCATAAGCACATACCATCACTCATGCAGACGCACGCCACCGGATCCTATTGATAACGATTCTGCTATGGCTCGCTTCGACTTTGAAAATCCAATCTTTCAAGCTGAAGAAGAGGGTGATGAAGACTGTGAACTCCCTGAAGAACTTGCCAGATTGTTAAAACAGGAGGAAAGGATCATTCAACCGCATCAAGAGTCTACTGAAGTGATTAATCTTGGCACCGAGGACGTCAAGAAAGAAATCAAGATAGGGGCTGCTTTAGAAGACGATGTGAAGAAGGGGTTGATTGAATTGCTGCAAGAGTATGTTGACGTCTTCGCTTGGTCTTATCAGGATATACCAGGGCTTGAGACAGACGTCGTGGTACACCGTTTGCCTCTCAAAGAGGATTGTCCCCCGGGCAAGCAGAAGCTCAGAAGAACAACACCAGAGATGGCTGTCAAGATAAAGGAAGAAGTGCAAAAACAGTTGGATGCAGGGTTTTTAGCAGTTACCAATTATCCGCCATGGGTTGCAAACATCGTTCCCGTACCTAAGAAGGATGGAAAGGTACGGATGTGTATCGACTACCGGGATCTGAACAGAGCTAGTCCTAAGGATGATTTCCCATTACCTCACATCGGCGTTTTGGTGGATAACACGGCTCAGTTCTCGGTATTCTCCTTCATGGATGGCTTTTCTGGCTATAATCAAATCAAGATGGCACCAGAAGACATGGAGAAGACAACTTTCATAACCCCATGGGGCACCTTCTGCTACAAGGTGATGCCGTTTGGTCTGAAAAACGCTGGGGCAACATATCAACGAGCTATGGTAACTCTTTTCCATGATATGATTCATCATGAAATCGAGGTTTATGTTGATGATATGATTGCCAAATCTAAGACAGAAGAGGAGCATTTGGTGAATCTGCAGAAACTGTTCAAGCG
The DNA here is from genome assembly GCF_024323335.1 of Lathyrus oleraceus. Taxonomy (NCBI): domain Eukaryota; kingdom Viridiplantae; phylum Streptophyta; class Magnoliopsida; order Fabales; family Fabaceae; genus Lathyrus; species Lathyrus oleraceus. Next base: position 444,190,798 of record NC_066580.1, read on the forward strand.
GTTGAGGAAATTCAAGCTGAGGCTTAATCTGAACAAGTGCACTTTCGGGGTGAGATCAGGAAAGTTGCTGGGTTTTATTGTTAGAGAAAAAGCGATTGAGGTGGATCCTGACAAGGTGAAAGCGATACAAGAAATGCCTGAGCCAAGAACAGAGAAACAAGTCTGTGGTTTCTTAGGGAGGTTGAACTACATTGCAAGGTTCATCTCTCACCTAACAGCCACGTGTGAGCCAATTTTTAAGTTGTTAAGAAAAGATCAGGCTATCAGGTGGAGTGATGACTGTCAAAAAGCTTTCGAGAAGATAAAAGAGTATTTGCAGAATCCTCCTATCCTCATGCCTCCAGTCCCAGGGAGACCGCTGATTATGTACTTGACAGTACTTGATAATTCCATGGGTTGTGTTCTCGGTCAACACGACGAGACAGGTAGGAAAGAGCATGCCATCTACTACCTGAGTAAGAAATTCACAGACTGCGAGTCGAGATACTCAATGCTTGAGAAGACATGTTGTGCACTCGCATGGGCTGCTAAGCGATTGAGACAATACATGCTGACTCACACAACCTTATTGATCTCCAAGATGGATCCAGTCAAATATATATTTGAGAAGCCAGCTCTCACCGGAAGGGTTGCTCGTTGGTAAATGGTACTGACAGAGTACGACATCCAGTATACATCCCAGAAAGCCATCAAGGGGAGTATTCTGTCAGATTATCTGGCTCAGCAGCCAATTGATGATTATGAGCCGATGAAGTTTGATTTTCCAGATGAAGACATCATGTTCCTCAGGATGAAAGACTGTGAAGAGCCAGTTGTTGAGGAGGGACCTGATCCAGATGAAAAGTGGACTCTAATGTTTGATGGGGCCGTCAATGCCAAAGGGAGTGGAATTGGTGCTGTCCTTACTACTCCGAAAGGTGCCCACATGCCTTTCACCGCTCATCTGACTTTCGAGTGCACCAATAATGAAGCTGAATATGAAGCCTGTATCTTGGGTATTAAGCAAGTCATTGATTTGAGAATCAAGACTTTGGACATCTTCGGAGATTCAGCCCTAGTGATCAACCAGGTGAATGGTGATTGGAATACTCTCCAGCCTACTCTGGTCCCTTATAGAGATTACACGAGAAGACTGTTGACTTTCTTCACAACGGTAAAGCTATATCATATCCCTCGTGATGAGAACCAGATGGCAGATGCTCTTGCTACTCTATCTTCCATGATCAAGGTGATTCGGTGGAATCACGCTCCCAGGATCGATGTTATGCGCCTTGACAGGGCCGCGTATGTGTTTGCTGCTGAAATGGTAGTTGATGACAAGCCCTGGTATTACGACATCAAGTGCTTTCTGAAGAATCAAGACTACCCTGCAGGGGCATCCAACAATGATAGAAAGACTTTGAGAAGATTGGCAGGCAGTTTCTTCTTGAACAAAGACGATGTGCTGTATAAGAGGAACTTCGACATGGTTTTGCTCAAATGCGTGGATAGACACGAAGCAGACATGTTAATGCAGGAAGTTCATGAAGGCTCCTTCGGTACTCATGCCGGCGGACATGCAATGGCTAAGAAATTGTTGAGAGCGGGTTATTACTGGATGACCATGGAATCTGATTGTTTCAAATATGCTCGGAAGTGTCATAAATGCCAGATTTATGCTGATAAGGTGCATGTGCCGCCAAATCCTCTGAATGTGATGTCTTCACCGTGGCCGTTTGCTATGTGGGGCATTGATATGATTGGAAAGATTGAGCCGACTGCTTCCAATGGGCATCGCTTCATCCTTGTTGCCATCGACTATTTCACCAAGTGGGTCGAAGCAGCGTCATTTGCGAAGGTCACCAGACATTTAGTTGCCCGATTTATTAAGAAAGAAATCGTTTGTCGTTATGGGATTCCCGAAAGAATCATTACTGATAATGGTTCTAATCTCAATAACGAAATGATGAAGGAGTTGTGCCAGAACTTCAACATTCAGCATCATAATTCTTCTCCTTATCGTCCTAAGATGAATGGTGCTGTTGAGGCAGCAAATAAGAACATAAAGAAGATTGTGCAGAAGATGGTCGTTACGTATAGAGATTGGCATGAGATGCTACCCTTCGCCTTGCATGGGTACCGTACTTCAATACGTACATCGACCGGGGCAATCCCTTACTCCCTTGTGTATGGTATGGAAGCAATCCTACCTGTTGAAGTGGAGATTCCTTCTCTAAGAGTCCTGTTGGATGTCAAGTTAGACGAAGCTGAATGGATTTGGACAAGGTTCAATGAGTTGAGTCTTATCGAAGAGAAGCGAATGGCAGCCATTTGTCATGGGCAGTTGTATCAAGGTCGGATTAAGAGAGCCTTTGATCAGAAAGTGCATCCTCGGTGTTTCCAAGTCGGAGATTTGGTGTTGAAAAGGATCCTTCCTCCTCAGACAGATCACAAGGGCAAGTGGACTCCTAACTACGAAGGACCATATATTGTCACAAAGATTTTTGATGGTGGAGCCTTAATGCTTGCAACTATGGATGGTGAAGACTTCACTTCCCCTGTGAACTCAGACGCAGTTAAAAAATACTTCGCATAAAATAGACCCGCTGGACAAAAAAGGAATAGTCCAGGCAAAAATGGGCATCTCGGCGAACCAAGAAAATGAAAAAGGTTCGGGCAAAAGTTAGGGATTAAAAATGAAAAGATTGTACACTCGGTGAGTTGAAAACCTGAAAAGGCAACTTAGGCAAAAATGGGTATCCCGGTGGATTGAAAACCCGAAAGGGCGATCCAGGCAAAAGTTAGGGATTAAGCGAATGACGGCGTTCTGAGTGGTTCTGAATCTCATCTCATGTCAATAACTGGAAACTTTCGAAGGATAAGAAACAGTCCAATCACCTTTTCAGAAAGTCGATCATCTGGAGGATCTTGAAGACGAGCGAGTCATAGCAGAATTGGAACCCGATAGAAATCCATTTCACATTGCCATTAGATTAATTTCTGTTTTTTATTTTTTGTGCAATTACCTCTTTCCAGAGATTGCTTCCTGATTTAAACGCCTATTCAGAGGCCATTCAATCAATGAAATCATGTTATTCAGTATATTTCTATTTTCATTTTCATTTTACTGTTTTGTTTGCAAAAATGACGTCCGAATTTTTGATAAACATTGCATCATGAAACATAAGAGCTTTACAGGTACATGCTTAATAAACATTTAAAATTGCTGTAAATTTTAAGTGCTTTGGATCGTCCATTCAGAACAGGTATACTTGGGGCATTTCCTTAAGGTTCCCAGCAGATGATCACATATGTTTTCCTTCAACAGTTGGTATTTGGTACCTGATCCCTGCAGAGTTGGTCTGAGCATTGGATTCTTCAATCCCCAGCAGGCTCTCACTACTGTACTCCCTCAATCATTTGCTTCAGACTATATACTCCCCAGTAGAGTTGACAGTGCCAGACTGTATATCCCCAGCGGAGTTGACAGTGCCAGACTGTATCTTCCCAGCAGAAGCGGCTGCTCCTCAGAGTTCGATGCTAGATCGATGATCTCGACGCTAGATCCATGATATCTTTCCTTGAAGCAGAATCTTGGTACCGCATTGGTGTTTGCTTCCCCTGCCGAGTCGTCTCTCGCAGATTTTGGTTGCCAGAACCACTGTCGCTTTCCTCAGCAGTAAGTTTTCAGTGCCATTCTCTCCCCAGTCAGAGTCTTGGTATTTTGTTATTTCCAGAACACTGCATGGCCGGTCATTCCCCCACAGAGTTCATTATGCTGTGTATCTCCAATAGCATCGCCAGGGTCCAGAAGATTGTAATCATTTCCCCGGCAGGATTCCTTGCCTCGGCTCGGCATTCTTCCCTGCATTTCACATCCTTGCATGTAGAATCATATTGCATTGCATCCTCCAAAATCGCGTAGCATTTCCATTTTCATGGAGCATTACGCCATTGAAAAATTCAAACATACGCATGTAAAGCATAAAACATTCTCGGTATCCCAAGTGATAAACCAGAAGCTTGTTTCCAGTACTCAGACTGAAGGTTGTTCATGACTTATTATCCCCAGCATGGGTCGTTGGCCCACGTGCCACCTCAATTATCATTTTCCTTATTTCTGCCGATGCTGACAGGCATGAAAAGTTTTCCGGTATTCAGACCAAAGTTGCATTCAGGCCAGTTTTTCCGGTATTAAGACCGAAGTGGCATTTAGGACAATTTTTCCGATGTTCAGATCGAAGAAGTTTCCGACGTTCAGGTCGACGCAACTTGTGGCATTCAGGCCAATTTTCCGATATTCAGATCGAAGAAGTTTCCGACGTTCAGGTCGATGCAACTTGTGGCATTCAGGCCAAGTTTCCGGTATCCAGATCGAAGTGGCATTCAGGCCAATTTTCTGATATTCAGATCGAAGAAGTTTTCGACGTTCAGGTCGACGCAACTTGTGGCATTCAGGCCAGTTTTTTCCGGTATTCAGACCGAAGTGGCATTCAGGCCAATTTTCCGATATTCAGATCGAAGAAGTTTCCGACGTTCAGATTGACGCAACTTGTGGCATTCAGGCCAGTTCCCGGTATTCAGACCGAAGTGGCGTTCAGGCCAGTTTCCCGGTATTCAGACCGATGTTAATAATCTCATATCTTCCGATGCTCAGATCGAAGTCATTTCCAGTATTCAGACTGATGAGCAGCATCCAGGCCATGGTTATTCCTGTGTTACCATTTATTTTGGTATTCAGGCTTACATTCTTTTTTCGGTGTTCAGACCGACTCTCACCGTACCAGACGGACTCTTTGTTGATGCTCAGATCAAGATTCCTGTGTTACCATTTATTTTGGTATTCAGGTCAACATTCCTTTTTCGGTGTTCAGACCGATTCTCACCGTACCAGACAGATTCTTTTTCAAAACCACCTCTTTGCCGATTCTGACAGACATTGTTACTTCATTTTTCACTTCAGTGTAAATTTTCGTACTTTTTATTGTATTCAATCCCTTGATACCTCGAAAGTGCGAAAGCCGTTGCTATATTCCTTTCGGCTCTCCAGTTGATTGAATAGGGGCAGCTGTAATACCCCAAAATTTACCCTTCATTTTTCTTGGAAGCATGGGATTATGTTTCACATTGCATTAGCATCATACTAGGTCATACTCATTGCATACTGCATCAGTGACTTGGGAAATCAGGGTTTGATTGATCACTCCTTACCAGAAGGAGCCCACACAAAGCAAGATTGAGAATTGGACTTCATTTCTCCAAATATACAAGTCTCAAGGGGTTCCATATGTCTTATTATGGTCCCCAATTCATCAGTAGAAGATTCGAAGCTCTCAGAGTGTGCATCTGCACTTAATCGGAAATTAGGGTTTCATGGCTACTTGCAACAGGAAATGTTTGGTGGGAATAAAAGGGGGCTCATTCATGCCATGATTAGAGAGGCATCTTGGCCTTAGAAGATCCACAGTTATCCCAGAAAGATCCATTGGTAGTCAGTGCAATCAGTGCTTGAGCATTTTTGCCCTAAACTAGGGTTTGGTATAAAATCGGTTTATTTCTGATTCCTTGGGTGAAACTCATTTCCATGGCCCTCCATATGTCCACAAGGGTTTACATGCAAAAAAATCAGCTCTTTATTTGAGCCAGAGGTGCTTCAATTGATCAATGGAATCAGGAATCAGACAGTTTGGGAAAAGTCAACTGCGGGGCCAAAAAAGTCAACTCCTGACATTTTGAAAGTGGAATCTCAAAATTCATGCCTAAGGAAGCCTACATGTGAAATTTGATCAAGGTTGGATCATGGATTCATCATTTAATCAGGAGTTTGAAAAGTTATTAAATTTGGAAATAGTTGACTTTCCATTTAGGGCAAGTTTTTATGGTTTTTGCACCCACTTTAAGCCCATTTTCCATCAAGATGCAAGCTCCATTTGAAAATTTCTCCAACATGAAAGTTGTTCCTCTTGTTCCAAGATTTCTAGAGATATAAAGTTTGTTTCATTTGGATTAATATTGAGAAAGTAATGCTTGGTCAAAGTGGGACATTATTTTAGAACACTTAGAAAATTTTCTAAGTCCAAAATTTACAAAATTTGTCAAGACTTTATGGCCAGATTACTTGCACTTCAAGGCATCTTTTGAAAACACTTTCTTCATGACAATTGTACCTTGACATGTCCTCTTTCACATCCTTTTGGAATCATCCCATTTGGACCATTGGTTTGAAAGATACACTCATCTAAATTTGGTATCATAGACTGAATGTTTTGACAGCATTTAGGCCAAACTGGCCCAACCATTTTGCAGCTATGGAACCTGAACTTTATGGCCATTTTTCACCTCTTTCCACTCATCATTTCAACTTGTGTTCAACATGAAAGATGTTAAGCTCCATGCCCTTTTTCTACTGTTTGCATTGCCTTGCTATTTGGTCACATACTCATCAAGATACAAGGTCTTAAAGTCACCCTGTTGGATTATTTTTGTGCTGCACAAGCCAAACCAAATCAGACCACAAAACCAACCAACACACTTTTTACCTCATTTGGCCATTTGCTTTTAGTAAGTTTTTCCATATTTAGAATTTGCTTTCACACCCCACTTTTGGCACTTTTTGCTCATGAATCCAAACCATACATTTAAGTCCATTAAGACCACTTTAACCCTACATACTTAAGCTTCTAAAACCCTAATCTGAAAAGGGCAGTGACTGTATTTTTGAGCAAGAGACAAGGGAATGCATTCAAGATCCATTCTTTATTTTCCATTTCTCAAGCACAAGCATCAAAAGAACATCTTCCCTCTCTTTCCTTTCCTCCACTATCAAGAAGCAGTGGACTGTTTTCCACTAGGTAAGTCCTCTATTCCATCTTCCATGACCATATTCCATGTTTGTTCATCATGTTATTCATGCTATTGTCATACTTATTCATGCTTACTTCATGCTATTTTTCACTATGCCATGCTTGTTTCATGCTAATTTTTGTTGGTAATACTATGCTATGTTTGTATTATGAACCCTTCATTGAGGCATGTTCATTAAGCTTTGAGTTTGTAATATTATTTTTGGTGGTATCCATGTTCATGAAGCCACCTTGTTGTTCACTTTTCTACATGTTCAAGCCATTATTTTCAATGAAACAAGATACCATTGTGTTCTACACGTTTCAAACTTGAACTTTGCTTTTTACATCATCTCATTTGGAGCCATGTAGCATGAGATATGTTGTGTAGAAGATGGAAGAATAATGGCTGCGTTTTTGCGTTTCATTATGCATGCTGTTAGGTTTTTCTCATTTTGCATGGGAGAGGCGATGACGTGGCCGCGTAATAACCACGAGATCGCGTGTTCCGCTTTCCATCTTACCCGTCCATTTCCTCTTTTGTCCGCTAGTGATTAAAATCAACCTGGACCAATTGATATGTTGTTCACACATTTATTTTGAACGAACATCTTTATTATGCTGTCACGCGTTCCTGTTCACGGTGGGCTGGGCTTTCTTCAGCACGCGCTAGCTGCACCCCCATGTTTTGGCCCATTAATCCATTCATTCATTCTTTTTCATTTCCTTTTTTTTAATTCATTTTATTTTTTCTATTTTGTTTTAGTTAATATAAAATATTTTATTTATTCATAAAAATATCAAAAAATATTTTTTACTTTCCTTAGTATTTTATTTAATTTATTTAATTTTTATTTTCATATTTTATTTAATGTTAATATTTTATTTTAATTATTTATTTCAAATAGCCCATTTTAACACACATTTTTTCATTTACTTTATTTTCATGAATTAAAATTATTTTCAACTTCTGATTTTTGGGATGAGGGTTGACCAATGTCTCATGGTCAACCTGACCTTTTATTGGAATTTTATTTCCCATTTTCAATTTATTTTGGATTTATTTTTGACCTAGTTTGCTTGGTTGACTTTTCATTTGACTTCTGTTTTATTTCAATTAATTTATACACTAATTTAGATTATTTTTAAAATATTTCTGGGGGATGATGATGTCCTGACCCCACCTTAGTTAGTTTAATTTTTCATAATTTTCTTGATTAATTTACTATTTATTTGATCATTTTTAAGTTGTCTTGACTTCACAGTTGACTTTTCTATGATTGATGTTTGACTTAAGGGATTGCTTAGGGCAATTGAAGAGATATTTTGATCCTCCCTTGTTCATCTCATATGTCATGTATTAGAGGCCTTTCATCTTGATTTTATTTAATCCTTGCATCATTTCCCGATTAATTTATTCAGTGATCCTTTGTGTGCATAGTTGCATTTGTCTGATTCATCTGATATTTTTTATACTTGTTTCTTTCATTCATGCTTCTATTGTTTGATTGTTTAACATGTTTATACATCCCATACATTGTTTAATGCTTCATTATTTCATTCTTTGATTGTTTGATTTGATCACATACTTGTTTATATGTCTTATTGATTAATAATTGTTGCCTACTTGTATGGTGTATGAGGCATATATTATTATTGTTTGATTACCATGAACACCCCATTCATAACAAATGTACCCCTCTCCCATGAAGTGTATAATGTTTATTCTTTCATTCTTTATTCATCTGTTAATACAAGAAATAAAATGAACATCCGATAGCCATTTCAAAATAAGATCAAAACCTCGATCCAACGTCGAGTAATCATTTTCCAAACTTAACATAACCAGCACGTATTCACTCATCCTTTTGTAAGTCGATTGCTTCATGCATCGCCATTTCTCTTGTAAGTCGATTGCTTCAGGCATCGCCATCTACCACCTGTAAGTCGATTGCTTCATGCATCGCCATCTACCCTTACCCATGGCTCCTCTTTGCTCCATCCGTCGATTCTTGTTCCGTTTAGGTAGCACCCATTAGGTAGAACCCTTTGTATGATAACATAGGTAGAGTTCCCTCATTTCTTTTATATGATAACATAGGTAGAATTCCCTTATTCTTTTGTATGATAACATAGGTAGAATTCCCTTATTCTTTACATGCTAACATTAGGTAGATCTTTCCATTTGTAAATCCTAACTCATAGGTCCACATTGCATGACAACTCTAGGGCAGAGCTTCCCCATTTTTTTAGACCTTCCGTGCGTCCCCGATCCTGTGGTATGTCAATCCGTCCTATTGCAAAGAGGTAACTGCCTAAGACTCAATTCAACAAGCTGCGACACCTGCTGCTAGGACGTGAACACATTGCCCACTCTCCTTTGACACAACTGGTGTCCTCCTTTGTAAGTCCATGTTCAGATGGAAATCCGTAGTTAGTCGAACTACGACAACTCTGATTCTCATGTCCAGATGAGATACGTAGGCACGAGATGCGATGTCTTGCCGAGTTTTGACTGACGACTAACAACTAATCCTTGTTTACTTTCGCCCTTGTTGCGATTCTTTTCTCTCGCCCTCGTTGCGATCGAGACCTTCCCTTTCTCTTGCCCTAGTTGCAATTGAGACCCTTGTTCCCGTAGTTAGCTGAACTACGTTTTGCTCTGATTCTCATTCCCGATGAGATACGTAGGCATAAGATGCGATGTCTTAGCGAGCACACTTATCCTTCACCCATAGGTAGCCGAGCTACGAAGACTCTGATTCTAATACTCAGATGAGATACGTATGCAGTGGATGCGACATCCGTGCGAGTCATTTTCTTTTGACCCTTTCTTTTAGTAAATAGTACATTAGATAAACACACACCCTTTAGACAAGAACAACAAGAGTGGATCCCGTAGAGTACTACGGATGTGTAGGGGTGCTAATACCTTCCCTTCGCATAATCGACTCCCGAACCCAAGATTTGATTGCGAGACCTTGTCTTTTCCTTTCCTTTTTCTCCAGGTTTACTTCGAGCGTTTCCTTTCCCTCCTTCGGGATAAATAACGCACGGTGGCGACTCTTCTGTCATTTCTTTTTTCGCCGGTTGTTTTTTCGCATTCTATATTTTTTTTAGGCTGCGACAGCCGCAATTAGGCATTTGTTAAGTAAGAAGGATGCTAAACCAAGACTTTTAAGATTGATTCTTCTTTTACAAGAATTCGATTTAGAAATCAAAGATAAGAAAGGCACTGAAAACATGGTAGTAGATCATCTCTCTAAGATTGAGGACCTGAAGCCCGAACAAGTGCCCATCAATGGCGATTTCCCCTACGATCTACTTGTAGCCCATTTAGAAAGTGAAAGTGAAACAGTCGAATGTTCTTTGATGCCAAATGACACAGAAACTAATGAAGTTATAAATCAATTTGCACCAAAACCAAGCTGCCATGGTATGCTGACTTTGTCAACTACTTAGCAGATGTAGTACTTCCACCAGACTGAACTTACCAACAAAAGAAGAAATTCTTCCATGATCTTAAACATTACTATTGGGATGAGCCCTTACTCTTCAAAAGGGGCACCGATGGTATTTTCCATCGATGTGTCCCTGAATCGGAAGTAAATGATATCATATCTCATTGCCACTCTGCATTCTATGGAGGGAATGCAAGCACCTCAAAGACTTGTGCGAAGATTTTACAATCTGGTCTCTTTTGGCCTAATCTTTGGAAAGATGTCCACATTATGGTTATAAATTGCAATTGGTGCCAACGCACTGGAAATATCTGTAGGCACGATGAGATGCCACTGAAAGGTATTTTAGAAGTAGAAGTCTTTAATGTTTAGGGTATAGATTTCATAGGCCCTTACCCATCTTCTTTTGGTAACAAATACATACTCGTTGTAGTTGATTACATATCAAAATGGATCGAGGCAGTAGCCTCTCCTACTAATGATGCACGAGTAGTCATCAAACTTTTCAAGAATGTGACTTTTCCTAGATTCAGTGTACCAAGGATTTTCATTAGCGATAATGGCTCCCATTTCATTTCAAACATCTTTGAAAGGTTGTTGCTCAAATATGGAGTCTGATACCGAGTAGCAACGCCTTACCACCCTCAAACAAGTGGGCAAGTTGAGGTTTACAATAGAAAAATTAAGCAAATATTAGAGAAAATCGTTGCCACTTCTAGGAAAGATTGGTCTATGAAACTTCATGAAGCTCTGTGGGCCTATAGGACAACTTATAAAACTCCGATAGGAACCACTCCATTTAAACTAGTTTATGGTAAATCGTGTCACCTTTCTGTAGAACTCGAGAATAAAGCTTATTGGGTCGTTAAGACCCTAAACATGAATTACACAGTTGCAGGAGAGAAAATAATCTTAGATATCCATGAACTAGAAGAACTTAGATTAGATGCCTATTAAAATGCATGGATTTACAAGGAAAGAACCAAACGGTGACACGATAGACGAATAACAAGGAGAGAATTCCACGAGGGTGACATAGTCCTTCTCTTTAATTATTGACTTAAATTATTTCCAGGAAAACTTCGTTCTAGATGGTCTGGCCCTTTTGAGGTCATAAGAGTCTTTCGAAGTGGAGTTGTAGAAATAAGAGGTAAATCCAATGAGACATTTGTCGTAAACAGACAGCGACTTAAGCATTACCAAAGTGTAGAAAAGAAGGATTTATGCATGAGTTACAAATTAGAAGAGCTTCCCGCTCTTTCAAAAGAATAACTCCATTCTGATTTGTGTTGATCTCCCGACTTTAAATGAAGCGCTACGTGGGAGGTGATCCATGATCTTAATTTTTTATTTTCACTATTTATAGTTGTTACTAGTATATTTTATTTTTATTTTTTACTTTTATTCTTATTTTTCTTATTATTATTACTATTATAATCTCTTTTAGCACTACTTGCGGTTCAACTAACTAATAACATAATCTTCGTCTAATTTCAGGCTAACATAGCTTATGATAGCTCGATACTAACTTAGGAGAATGCAACCTGTTGATGACATGAAGGTTGTCTTTAGGAATGAAGCTCAGAGGAGATGTTACGAAGTTTTAGCTCAGAGAGATATGGCATGATCTATTTATCCTGATGGATTCACCATGACCACCTTAGGAATCCGAGACAGTGTGATATACCTTCTTAACCAGATAGGGTGGGACCACTTTTCTATGAGGAAGAGGTTTAGCCCGTACCGTAGGCTTACCCTTGAGTTTATCAGTTCCCTTTACTATGATCCTAATAGAGGACTTGGATTTGGGAGAGGCCTGACTACTTTTAGACTATTTGGGACCAAATACCGTTTCACCCATCATGAGATGGCTGACCTTTTAGGATTTCCTAATGGCTCAAATGCTTTTACCATGACTCCAAATAATGCCTTTACCAACCTTGACATTGACTAGTTCTGGGAAACCATAACCGAAAACTACAACCCTGAGTCGCACACTATGTTTTCCGAAAACATTCACAACCCTGCTATCGGCTACTTCCACAAAATCCTAGCCCACACTATGTTTGGTAAGGAAGAAAACATTACCTATGTTTCTAGAGACAAGATGTTTATCATTTACTGTGCCTCCCAAGGTAGACCCGTGAATGCTGCTACTTTCATGTTAGCAAACTTAGACAGAATTGCCCGAGAGACCCAAGGTACTATTCTCATCGGAGGGTTAGTCACTATGATTGTTGATGGCATTGGCCTAAGATGCCCACTTAACCGCATACATGCCTTTGGAGGTATCTCTCTCATGCACCTCAACTTCGCTTTAACCGTGGCATCATTATTAATTTAGGACCTGCTAAATTTGAGCTATTAATTAACAACCAAGTGGTCCTAAACTTTACACTACGTAACCATGAGAAACGAATGTTTACAACCAGGATAATTGGCTATATTATTTGGAGGGACAAAGTGAGTCTCCCACACCATCTGACAATCCTCAGCCTTATGAAAACCGAAAGTCCAATCTCCCTGATGCTGCTTCACACGTCTCTGGTGCTCAACGTATTGATCCTCCCATTTTGGCACCGCTATCCATGCTCTACAGTCTAAAGTTGATTTTCTTAGAGGAGTACTTACTTCTCTTCGAGTTGATCTCCTCGGATTTATGGACGTTACTAATGAGCAGTTCGACCATATGTTCCAGCAAGTTTATTCCTTGCGAAGTTCCTTCGAGCTTAATATTAGACGCCATGATGGATAATATTGTTGATTATACCGTTGTTTCCCTGATTTCTAGCTTAGACTGTTTATTATTCATCTGTATTTTCCCTTTTTTGTTCACTTTTAGTTTATGTTTACTTTACCGTCGAAATATCGACGAGAACATAAGTTACTACTACTTAAATTAATGTAATTTCCCTTTCAGTTGTTTTATTTTTTATTTTTATATCGTAAATCCCTTTAATTTTGTACATTTTTATGTTTCAAATTAAGGCTTTATGCTAAAATCATCTCAACTAGCAGTAGTATGACCTTGAAGGCATAAGACTTCCCTATTTTTAAGCCAAAAATCCAATTTGGCATTTTAGGCACTTGGCGTTCGCCATTAGCCTCTTTTTAAAAATCCCTACGTTTTAGGCATATGGTGTTCGCCATATACCTAATGGCGTTCTCCATATCAGGAAAACAGAAGGTTTTTCTTTTCTTAGTGTCCCTTCTACATGAATTCCAAAAATTCCTCATTCGAATCTCTTAACTTCCTACTCTAACCACCATTTATTCCTATTCCTCAACCCTAATCATCTAACTTCCTTCCAATCATTATAAAACATATTACAATCCTTTTTCTCATCTCAAATCCATATTTCCTCATTCTTTCCTTTTCACAATATCCATACCCCTTTCTTTCCAAATTTCTCATTCTCATTCACTCATCATGCCTCCTAGAATAGCGAGGCTAAGAAGAGAGATTGGTTACATGGGTATCACATTCGCTGAGGGTATCGTAGGCGAGAATCAAAGGAGCAATTATCACAAGCTCTTCAAGAGGAATGTCTTAGCAACTATGTATCCCGATAACTCCACTCTTCGTGATTTTGGATTAATCGACATTGTTAATTGGATGCTTAGCAACCTAGGTATGTCTTACTTCTGTTCTTTAACTAGTCCTACATACATTAGGCTTACCTATGAGTTCCTGAGTTCTTTTAGATATGCCACCCTCGTAGGAGGTTCACGCACCACAGAAACTGTTTATTTTAGAATGTTCAATAGAGACTACACCATTAGCCAAGACCATATGGCCAATATATTTTTATTCTCTCATGGAGATGAATATGCTTGCCAAGCTCCTCTAGAGAGAGAATGGGAAGCTAGTGCTCTTGACTTTTGGAAGAAACTAACAGGCAAAACCACCTCTGACTAGGAAGGTCTTAAAGCCACTGCTATTTAAAACCCAACCATTAGGTACTTGCACCGCATTTTGGCCAACATCATCTTTGGCCGGGAAAACACTTGAAACTTGAATACTAGGGATCTTTTTCTCATTTATTATACACCATCTGCGACAAAATTTAAACCAATACCTTTCTTATTAGCACACCTTCAGTAGACTAGTGTTAGGATAGGAGGTCCTATTTGTGTTTGAGGGCCGATTACATCCATAGCCCTTACGTTATACTTAAGCACGGAGTTGGCTACACTTGAGCCATTAAAGACTCCTTTTGCAGACCTTGATTATTACCGTAGAATGCACCTTATTAAGAATAAACCAAACGGCAAGTATTATCTGATGATTAGTAGCAGAAAGGTGATGGGAGTTACTTTACCTTACGTCGCACGTAATAACATGCGATTGAGCGCTAACTGGATTTTTGATGCTAATGCCCCTGACCTTGATGATACTGTCGGGCCTGATCGCATGGAGAAAGATGTTCCCCAGACTGGCACACATGCACACACCACACATGCTTTACCTAACTCCTTTACAGGTACCTCGTCCAGATATCAGCCCCGTGAGGAGTATGACTACACTGCCATGAGGATAACTCTTGATGATTGTAAGACCCCAATTTTGTCCCTAAGATCCCTCATGGCATCATAACATTGCATTGCATAGCCTCAAGGATCATTGAGAATCTTGGCTCCCTTTCCCTTTGGGTAGGGATCTCTTGTGAGTGGTTTGAGATCACCAAGCATACTTGAATTGTATATCATTGCTTTTCTTGTTTTATTTACTAACCAAAAGCACAAAAATATGTCATTTAACATCTTTTGTTTGTAGCTTAAGCAATCACCAGGTCAAGAGTTTCAAGAAGATCCTTTATGCAAGAGATGAGGTTTTTCCTTGGGATGAGGATCACATGATTATTATAAGGAGCTTACATGAGCTAGGGTTTCATTTTGAAGCAATTTCACCAAGTGGTAGAGGCTCAAGCTAATCATGGCATTTCAAGGTCATCTAAGGACCAAAAGTCAACTGTGCAGTCAACTGAGGGCTATGACGTGGGGAAATGAGTTGAGACACCTCAATCATGTTCAAATAGGTTCTATTCGTCATTATAAACATCCATCTTGAAGATTCAAAGGTCATGGCAAAAGTAACTAAAAATGGAAAATGACCTGTAATTCAAAGTTTCCAAATTTGGCAAGTTTTTGGTCCACCTTCAACTTGACTTTTCAATATCAAAGAAGTTTCAAATGGATTTTTCGTGAACATGAAAGTTGTATATTTTTGTCTCCCCTTTCTAAAAAGTCCTAATTCATGTCCATATGATGAATGGTTGAGAAGTTATGGTCATTTGATCACAAGGTGTACATGGAAATTCAAAATGGCATAACTTTTGATACAATGCTCCAATTTGGTTCATTCTTTTTGCAAAATGTTCCTCATGTTCAAGACATCTAAAAATGACATCATTTGGCTCAATTGTGCAAAAGAATCATGACCATGAGTTCATTATTTCACACATGTGCAAATTGAAGCAATACTTCATTATTCATTTTTGGCTTAAGTTACAAGCAAAATAACACTTCAAGGATGACCATTGGATGATTTTGAGTGGATTAGAAGCTCATCATGGGAGATTGCACGTGTATTATGGCCATGCTAGCTTAATGTGCATTTTTGCAATTGAATTCAATACTCACTAATCATGATTAACCAATGGAAAAGAGGATTAGCATGGTCATTAGCAAGGCATATAAATACCAAAACCCTAATCCTAACTGCATAACAGAACCATTTCAGATCAAAATCAAGAACTCTCTCAAAAATTTCTCTCTCTTCGATTTGCATTTTTCTTCACACAAACCTCAAATCTTCTTGCATATTCTTGTTCCTGGTGTTTCACTGAGCAAGATTCATCATTCATTCGTTGCAATTCATCAAGAAATCATGTAGATCAAGAGCTTCCTCATGGCGATGGAATTTGAAAATTGAAGTAGAATCAAGAGGTTTGAACCACTGCTTTTTGCTTAAAGCTTCATAGGAAGATCAAAGGAGAAGATCTGGAGCATATGAGCGCTTGAGAACACGATTTCAGCAACCTTCATTCCAAGGTGACTCAATTTTCATCATCTCCTTTTGCTGATTTTTAGTTATGGATGTGTAGATCCTGTTGTGTAGAGCACGAATATGTGTTTAGATTTGGATTTGACTGAGAATTGAGCATGATATGTTGAATATAAGTTTGGATCATGAAAATGTTTCTCTTTGATCCGTGGAATCTAGGAAGAATTAGATGAAATGGATGTGATATTTGGAATCTACATTGAAAGAGGATTCGATTGATGTAAGCCTTGGTGATTTCTGGAATTTTTTTGGGCGGAGCTACTGTGCATATCGCCGGAGAAGACGACCGGAGCTGTAGCTCCGGCGTCTGTGTATCTTAGGGTTTTGGTGAGTTGGCTTCCATGTGTGCGCTTACGTGTGAGTTTGATTGGCTGAGATTAGGTTGACCATTGCCACGCGTGTGTTTGAACGCTGAGTGGCATGCTAACATCGTTTAATGAAACGGTGCGTTTTGCTCATTCAAATGTGAGCCGTGGATCTGATTGCGCGCCAAGATCGTGTGGCTCACGTATTTTCTGAGTTTATTTCAAATAATTCTTTTCCCTCCATTTCCTTTTAATATTTCAATTATTTTGTTTGTTTTAGAAAATTCATAAAAAATCCAAAAATGATCCAAATGAATCCCAATTTTTTTTGATAGTTTTGTTTTGATCTCTACTTTCTTTTGATGTTAATTTCATGAATTATTGATGTCTGGATTTTTATTTGTGGATTTTTGAATGAACATTATGTTAATTTGACCTATTGTGTTTAATGCATTGTGAAATTCTCTATGTTGAACCATCTGATCCAATCTTTTGCATACATGATCTTCATACATGATATGATTTTTTGGTCACTGGTTTGGAATTTTTCTCATA
Organism: Lathyrus oleraceus; assembly: GCF_024323335.1. Taxonomy (NCBI): domain Eukaryota; kingdom Viridiplantae; phylum Streptophyta; class Magnoliopsida; order Fabales; family Fabaceae; genus Lathyrus; species Lathyrus oleraceus. The sequence goes on from NC_066580.1 coordinate 444,208,007, forward strand.
TGTTATCATCACTTTTGACACATGGAGATAAATGTGACAATTTGTGTCACATTTTTGACATTGAATTGGTGCATTTTTGTTCACATAGCATTTGCATCTTTCTGGATTTGATCTTTTGCAGATTGCATATCCGTGACATGAACAACTCATATAAAAAATCTCAAAGCCATTGCATACATTTCTGATTTGATATGGATTTTCTAAGTTGGAAGTCCATTTTTTGCATATTTTTGGTCATTGCATGGCATAGGCCATTTGAGGCACTTGCTTATTGATTTGATGCTGGTCCTTTTGAGGACATTTAGATGATTGTTTGAATGTGTAATGTGTAGAAGATTGGGTTCTGTTTTGGTCATTTGGTTAGGTTTTGAATTCATCTCTTATGCCTTTGTTTGTTGGTATTTTGTAGTGTTGTTTAGAAGCACATAAACTAACTTTGTTGTTTGTTTCAGGTTTGGATACTCATCATGGATATTGTGAGATGCAAATGTGTTGATTCTAAGTGTTGGAAGCAATTTTGGTAAAACAAAGAGTGTTCACAAGATGTCATGTGTGATGTCTTAACATAAGATATCATATGTACCTGCTGGAGTTAAAGAACATATGCAAGCAGGATTGTTTCAGAATGCCACATACAATGACAAGGCTTCTGATATTGGTTGTACATGCTGGAGCTTATATGGAAGACATGTTCGTGCAGGATTGTTTTAGATGACATACACAATGTCATGGTATCTGATATGGCTGTACCTGCTATAAAAGGAAATTGGATTATGCAGGATTTTTCCAGGATGTCAGACCCGATGTCATGACATCCTGTACACAGAACATTCAGTATGAATGTCTGGTGTTTTGTGATTGCACAATTAATGGCAATCATTGGATGATTGAAGATATGGCTAGCTGGCGCATTCAATCATGGATTACAACCAGATTTACTTATTTTCCAAGGAGATCTATACAGCTGTTATAAAAAGATTTGATTGGAAAATCGATTTAGGGTTTTCAAGTTGTCCAAGCCCAGCTGTGTATAAAACTGAATTAGTTAATTCTGTTATGTGTTAACTGATTTAATATTCTGGGATTAGTTAGAATCCTATGTGGCGTTATTTGTGGAGGTCTTGAAGACTCAATTAGAATATTTGGTGAATATACAGTTTCTAAATATGGAGATATTTTAGGAACTAAAAGATTGAAGACCTTGGTTGTAGCAGAAGTTTTCTGCCAGCTTTGTAACAGCAAAGGAGAAGTTTGCTGCGATTTCTGAAGGCCCAAATCTAGTTGGGTGATTAGGTTATAAATAGTAGATTGTAACCTAGGTTTTGTAAGCCTCAAAGAATGTAAAAATTAGGGGTGTGTGTGAGGTAAACCTCCCAACCTGTGGGAAGGTTACCATGTGTTTCTCAGTGCTCGAAGGCATGAGATTATTTGTAACTCAAAACCTGTAGGTAAGAGTTTGTTATGATCTTGAACGAAGCTGTGAAGCAAGTTCAAGTGGTTTAGCATTACAGTGTAATTGTAGTGATAGGAATGGAAACTGGAGGTTTCTATCTAGGAGTTCCTAGGTATAGATTGCATTGGGTAGGGATTAAGTGAAGAGTTGTAAACGGGGGAGTTTAACTCTGAATTAATACTGCTGATAGTGGATCTTCTTCCTGGATTGGTATGCCCCCAGAGTAGGTGATGTTGCACCGAACTGGGTTAACAATTACCTGTGTTTTTTACCTTCTGCACGTTATAATTCTGTCTGTTATAAAATAAGGTAAACCTGTAATGCTGTAACAGGTGATGTTCAAATCAATGTTGAGACATCATGCTGATAACTGTGCAGGCTCAATAGAAGTAAGTGATGTGGTTGATCTCTGCTGTGTCTTTGTACCAGATGGACAGAACTGGGTGTTCTTCCATACTATGGTGATATAGTAGCAGATGTCGTGACATCTGTGAATGTGTGCATATCAGTACTGGAATTTAATTTGTATAAATGTCTTGTTGTATTAGTAACAATGTTGGATCAGATGTCATAACTTCGTGTAGAACATCTGAACTCTGACTATACCAGAATTTCAATTGGTATCAGAGCAGGCATCATGTTCTGTTTCTGGATGAGATCCACGGGTGATAGTTTCTGGTATCTTGCAAGGAGTTATGTTAGTACTGATGCTGGAACCTGTGGAAGGTTCTGTGATTTCCCTGAATAGTCCCTTGAAGTAGGTGGATGGACTATTCATGACAGGAACTGTGTGTACCTGTCTCTGGAGGTTGGCAATTGGCCTTTGTGTGGGACAACTCTGCTAGTATTGAATCACATTCAATCTTGGTATGATCTTGGAGGCTGATCTGGAGAAGTGTGTGTTCATAGGTTGAGTTGTATTATGATTTCCGCTGCATAATACCTGGCAAAACTCAAACTCTGATGTAGTTTCCCCTCATGTGGATGAAAGGCTGCTGTATTCAAGATTTCATCATAATCTACTGAAGATGTCAAAGATACTTGAGTCTCCTCAAGTCCACTCATCATGACGTTCTCACTTCAGGATTGTAAGAATCAACTTATCACTGATTCTTTTACTCTCTTGGGTAGTGTATATGAAGACCTTGAAGACTTTCAAGGAGGGTTTTGTTCCAAGGAGGTGGAACTAATGTTCTATGTGATGTTAGAACATGTTGTTCAACAAGTATGCAGCTACTGGTTGAAGAGCAGATGTGTTTAGGTGTCAAACAAAGGGATACTTTTGTTTGGAACCTACTCCTGACCTGGAAGAGTAGACATCTGTGTGTGCTAAGTTGAAAAGGGTAGGGTCAACTGTATATGGGCTCAAGAAGGTCACTTTTAGACGTCTGATCTCTAGAAGTGAAGCTGGTTGAGATGTGACATGGTGCAATTTCCTGCTGTCTGTCTTATTCCTATAAGATTGATCAGGATTGGATAGTTGTTCCCTGAAGTACTATGTTATGTTGGAAGGCAAGTCCCCTGGATGTTAGAAGTCAATACTGGGGTAACCTGATTGATATTTCATTTGAGAGGATTGGGACCATGAATCTAGTTATTCAAACACCACGCTCAGAAGTGACAGTTCTTTCAAGGAGTGAGAATATGAAGATTAAGAGATTGGTTGAGGTAGTATGCTCTGGCATTGCATATCTACTATTGACGGGTGTTGTTTTCTTTCACCAGTACTTATGGTCAGCTGGAGTCTGATTGGTGTGATTGGAGTATGTATAGGTATAACTCATAGAGTTAATTGCCACCGATAGGGGTGATGTATGTCATGTTGAGACATTTGTGTACAATGCATGGATATTGGTGTGGAGTTTCCATGATTGTTAATTTGAGGGGGAGTTTTGGTTAACCTCCTCACGTTCGGTCAGCCTAGGGTTTGGTTGGCTGTTGACCTGTGTCACATGGGTTCTGGTGGGTGTGTGACACATTTGCAAGGAAGAATTCATCTCTCTCATTCCTAAGAGTGAATTTAATCTGGGATGACTTTCAAATCTGTTGAGGTGCTTGCAAGCAGAAGATATTGACACTAGAAGAGTAGTTACAAAGTATTCTTATGGTGGAAGTATCTGAAAGGAATATTGGGAAAGGATTTAAGATCAATGTCTACTTGTGCCAAGTACAAGTATTTAATTAATTATCCTTGGAGCTCAAGATAAATGATGTTTTTAAAAGATGTTGGAACATCTCATCTTCAAGATCCTGTGCAGAATCACAGGAAGGATAGTACATTGGTTTAGGATCCATCACTTTGGTGGCAGCAAAAGCATATGATCTCTGAAAAGGTTTCCTGGCAAGAAACATGTTCAGCCTTGGTATGTACAAGAAGAAGAAAACATCATAGTCCTGATGGTGGTTACTTGGATCAGTTCAGTTCTGATCTAGGTAAGGAAGTGCATTGGCTAATGCACACTATGGAGTCAAGAACAAGTGGCAGCGGTCTTAACATCATGGAAACAGCTTTGCTTTAGGAAGTGGAATCCTTAGTATAGCTGAAGGGGTAGTTTCTAACTGGTCCTTCTGAAGACTCATGCATCAGAGTGTCTGATGTCTTTGGAGAAGAAGCAGGGATTCATCAAGGTGTGAGCTTGGATGACTTAACTGCAAACATGCAGGATGGAGGATGTTTACTCAAACTTGGTTCCACAATCAAGTCTATGAGAACATTGAACTCTTGTTCTGTGAAGGGAGGAAGTTCTTTCAAGTGGCAGAAGAAGGAGCTGAATTCAACAGCTAGATGTCAAAACACAATGTTATGACATTTGGTTCAACATCAGAATCTTAGTTGGTGAAGTGGCACATCAACTTGAGATAGAAGGGTCTACAGGGTTGTAGATTGGATACTTCAAAAAGGTCGTTCTCGTTGCAGTTCTTTGGAGTTGCTGGATAGAGAGGATGTTACATGTTCATGTCTTAGAAAATCTAAGTTTTGTTCAACATGTAGCTTGAAGTTCAAGTCTCACTTGGAAGGTCAGAATATCTTTGGGAGAAGTCTGATAAACATGGAGAGGTCAAAAGAATGGCATTTGACTTTTTCATATGAGGATTCATGAAGGAGGTAATCAACCAGTGGCACTTGGTCTATCTCAGAAGTGAGTTCGAAGAATCAAGATAATCTACATATGGCAACTGATTATTCTTGAAGATAGTCTGAGACAAGTTACTTTTGAGCAGAAAAGTAGTAAGTTGAAGAAAAAAGGAGGTGTTTTCTAGTCATCTCTTGGAGCTTGTGGAAGGAGTTTTGAGCTATCTATGGAAGATTATCTCTTGTAATGGGATGAGAATGTATATGTCCCAATTTGTGTCTGGTTTCTTATGGATCAAGCTAATGACTCAGTGATATCTGAAGATTATCAGATGGTGTTATATTGTGAAGGATGTCCTAACTCATGTTAGAACATTTTGTGAAGTGGTTTTCTGTTCTGGTTAGAAGAGAGATTGACACAGAGTGTGGATGTGTTCGGCCAAGAGGGTTGAATAGAGGGTGTGCTCTTGAAGACATGAAGATGTGTCTTATGTTTTCCATTCATCAAGTGGTCTGGGTTCTCTTTGAATCAGGAAGTATGTGAAGGTCCAACTTTGGGGTGTTGGATATGTCCATGTGTGATCTCCAAGTTTCAAGAGGAGAGTTGGTTGTTCATGACAGGGGGAGTTCTGTCTTTGCACTGCAAGTAATCATCAAGCTTGTGGTCTATGTGTTCTCAGATAACAAGGTATGGCACCTTGTTAGTTAGTGGGATGATGTGGTGTGTGTCAAGGCTGAGTGAGCAGAAGAATGTCTGACCGGATGTCATGACATTGCCTCCGACAATAGTGTTATTTCCTTCTGAAACTTACAGTCATAAGGAAATATGGATGTGGTGTGTACTTCCTGAATATTTTGTTTTAACATGCTTAATGTTATAACATCTGTTCTAACATTCTCTGCTAGGCTAATAGACATTTATTTTGTCTAATTGGTCACCTTTTGGTCAATTTTGACTAAAAAGGGGGAGAAGTGCTTGATATGGAAGCTGTTGTGGAAGTTGTATGTGGCTGGACAGAAGGACAGCTATTATTGAAAGAAGTGCACAGGTGCTACAACAGAATGTTGTTTTGTTTACAGATGTCAAACAGGATGTCTGATTTGATGCACAGGTGTTGATGTTGAAGCAAATGTCAGTATGACATTCTGGCTGGTACAGGTACTGGAGGTCAGTAGCTATTATGTTTGTTGCATGCACAAATTTAGGGGGAGGAGAAGTAACCTTGTGCATGTGTGTATTACTAGTAGCCATAACTAGTAATTGTTTTGCTTCTGCTGCTGCTTAAACTTCTAATAAGTTGTTTAACTGCTGATAGTTTGCCTTGTGAACAAAAAGGACAGATATATGTTTTAGCCAAAATTTGCCAAAGGGGGAGTTTGTTGATTCTAAGTGTTGGCAGCAATTTTGGTAAAACAAAGAGTGTTCACAAGATGTCATGTGTGATGTCTTAACATAAGATATCCTATGTACCTGCTGGAGTTAAAGAACATATGCAAGCAGGATTGTTTCAGAATGCCACATACAATGACAAGGCTTCTGATATTGGTTGTACCTGCTGGAGCTTATATGGAAGACATGTTCATGCAGGATTGTTTCAGATGACATACACAATGTCATGGTATCTGATATGGTTGTACCTGCTATAAAAGGAAATTGGATTATGCAGGATTTTTCCAGGATGTCAGACCCGATGTCATGACATCCTGTACACAGAACATTCAGTATGAATGTCTGGTGTTTTGTGATTGCACAATTAATGGCAATCATTGGATGATTGAAGATATGGCTAGCTGGCGCATTCAATCATGGATTACAACCAGATTTACTTATTTTCCAAGGAGATCTATACAGCTGTTATAAAAAGATTTGATTGGAAAATAGATTTAGGGTTTTCAAGTTGTCCAAGCCCAGCTGTGTATAAAACTGAATTAGTTAATTCTGTTATGTGTTAACTGATTTAATATTCTGGGATTAGTTAGAATCCTATGTGGCGTTATTTGTGGAGGTCTTGAAGACTCAATCAGAATATTTGGTGAATATACAGTTTCTAAATATGGAGATATTTTAGGAACTAAAAGACTGAAGACCTTGGTTGTAGCAGAAGTTTTCTGCCAGCTTTGTAACAGCAAAGGAGAAGTTTGCTGCGATTTCTGAAGGCCCAAATCCAGTTGGGTGATTAGGTTATAAATAGTAGATTGTAACCTAGGTTTTGTAAGCCTCAAAGAATGTAAACATTAGGGGTGTGTGTGAGGTAAACCTCCCAACCTGTGGGAAGGTTACCATGTGTTTCTCAGTGCTCGAAGGCATGAGATTATTTGTAACTCAAAACCTGTAGGTAAGAGTTTGTTATGATCTTGAACGAAGCTGTGAAGCAAGTTCAAGTGGTTTAGCATTATAGTGTAATTGTAGTGATAGGAATGGAAACAGGAGGTTTCTATCTAGGAGTTCCTAGGTATAGATTGCATTGGGTAGGGATTAAGTGAAGAGTTGTAAACGGGGGAGTTTAACTCTGAATTAATACTGCTGATAGTGGATCTTCTTCCTGGCTTGGTATGCCCCCAGAGTAGGTGATGTTGTACCGAACTGGGTTAACAATTACCTGTGTTTTTTTACCTTCTGCACGTTATAATTCTGTCTGTTATAAAATAAGGTAAACCTATAATGCTATAACAGGTGATGTTCAAATCAATGTTGAGATCATCATGTTGATAACTGTGCAGGCTCAACAGAAGTAAGTGATGTGGTTGATCTCTGCTGTGTCTTTGTACCAGATGGACAGAACTGGGTGTTCTTCCATACTATGGTGATATAGTAGCAGATGTCGTGACATCTGTGAATGTGTGCATATCAGTACTGGAATTTAATTTGTATAAATGTCTTGCTGTATTAGTAACAATGTTGGATCAGATGTCATGACTTCGTGTAGAACATCTGAAATCTGACTATACCAGAATTTCAAAATGCATTTGAGTTCTGACTTATGTTTGTTTTGTAGGGTTTTAATTGATGTGGTGAACTCATGAGCTCATTTGAGTGTTATGGCACTTATGCACTGAATTGTGTAACTGTTAGGTGGTTCCACTGTTTGTCTGTTGGTTTAATGACTGAAGTACTAACTGGTTAGTCTTTGTACAGGTACCTTAGTTGCTTGCTTGCTTTAGCTCTTGTTTGAGCATTGGATTATGGTTGATACACCACTCAGGTAGTTAACTTCTTACTTCATGTAGTCTGAAGTCCTGTTACCTTTTTGGCAGGCATTTTGCTGGCAAGTCCTCCTTCAGAGGCTCTGTTTGTGTTTGTTTCCAATTTTGCCAAAGACCTCCAAGAGAGGCATGTGATATTTGATAAGACCTCCAAGAGTTGAGGCAATTGACGGATAAAAGGGATTAGTAGCCAATCCCCCGTTATTAAGTGAGTCGTTCTTTATGCTCGCACTACGTGCTGATGCTTCTGAACATGTGCCCAAGATCTTTGTCCAGAGTCTGTCAAGTGGAATAAGATCCCACTTTCTGGATCCCCACGCTTTCTTTGTCATGAGCTCATCCTGGCCAAGGTTAAGAGCATGAGGTCTCATCCTCATTGTCGCAGCCTGAAAAAATACAGAGGTGCGAAAAAAACAACCGGCGAGAAAGAAATGACAGAAGAGTCGCCACCGTGCGTTATTTATCCCAAAGGAGGGAAAGGAAACGCTCGAAGTAAACTTGAAGAGAGGAAAAGGAAAAGACAAGGTCTCGCAACCAAATCTTGGGTTCGGGAGTCGATTATGCGAAGGGAAGGTATTAGCACCCCTACGCATCTGTAGTACTCTACGGGATCCACTCTTGTTTGTTCTTGTCTAAAGGGTGTATGTTTATCTAATGTACCATTTACTAAAAGAACGGGTCAAAGAAAATGACTCGCACGGATGTCGCATCCATTACATACGTATCTCATCTGAATATGAGAATCAGAGTCTTCGTAGCTCGGCTACCTAAGGGTTAAGGATAAGTGTGCTCGCTAAGACATCGCGTCTTATGCCTACGTATCTCATCGGGAATGAGAATCAGAGCAAAACGTAGTTCAAACTAAACTACGGGAATAAGGGTCTCGATTGCAACTAGGGCAAGAGAAAGGGAAGGTCTCGATCGCAACGAGGGCGAGAGAAAGGATCGCAACGAGGGAGAAAACAAACAAAGATTAGTTGTTAGTTGTTAGTCAAACTCGGCAAGACCTCGCATCTTGTGCCTACGTATCTCATCTGAACATGAGAATCAGAGTTGCCGTAGTTCGGCCACATAGGGGTTGCCATCTGAACATGGACTTACAAAGAAGGACACCAGTTGTGTCAAAGGAGAGTGGGCGATGTGTTCACGTCCTAGCAGTAGGTGTCGCAGCTCGCTGAATCGAGTCTTAGGCAGTTACCTCTTTGCAATAGAACGGACTTCATGCCACAAGATCGGAGACGCTCAGAAAGGTCTAGAAGTGGGGAAGCTCTGCCCTAGAGTTGTCATGCAATATGTACTTAAGTGTTAGGATTTACAAATCTACACTCGGAAAAGCGTCATCTATCTCTACTCAACAATCGTGGATGAAACATTGTTTTGTATCTCAAAAAGGTTTTTGATTGGTCGCACGACGGCGAGAAAAAGAGTTTGATTGGTTGGATGTGCTTTGAGTGATGGCGAGAACTAGGATTGGCGAGATATACATCTCGAATCCTAGCCTCAGGAGTGCATGGTATACACCATGTTCCATTTCCATCTTTATTTGCAAAAGTGTTTAATAGAGAATTAAGTGTTTTGAATTTGATTGAGAAAGGGTTTGGAGAAACCGCATTGACAATTTTAGGCGATGGCGAGAGTTAAGATTGGCGAGGCATACGTCTCGAATCTTAACCTCAGGAGTGCATGGTATACACCATGTTCCATTTCCACCTTTATTGAAAAAGTGTTAAATAAGAATTAGGTATTTTGAGTTTTTGTTGTGAAAATGACTTGACCTAGATCAAGTATTGATGGACGTTTGAGAAAGATTTGAATGGGTGTTTGAGAAAACAAAGTGGGTAAATTGGATGATGGCGAAAGCTAGGATTGGCGAGATATACATCTCGAATCCTAGTCTCAGGAGTGCGTGGTATACACCACGTTCCACTTCCATCTTTATTGAAAAAAGTCTTGAATATGAATTAATATTTTTTGAGTTTTTATTAGAGAAAATGGCTTGACTCTGAATCAAGCATTTGATGAAAGTTTGGAAGAACTGGAATAGAATAGGAGGGAGAAATGAATTGATTTGTTTATTGAGAAAATACTCGACGTTGGATCGAGTCATATTTTTTTATCTTTTGGAAATGGTTGATTTTATTCTTGTGTTAGTAGCTAACTAAACAGTCAAGCAAATAAAGAAATGAAAAGCAGTAAAATTATTACACATCGGGGGAGTGGGGTACATTTTGTCAAATGGGGATTCAAAGTATTGGAATAATTAAATCGGGCCCAAACAACAGATGATGCGAAATATGAGTGTAAGTGCAAGAGAACCGGCTCATTGTAAGAAGGCCCAAGAGTAAGCCATGTGAAGAAAATAACACAACAAGTTATATTTACAACACACTTAAAAATTAAATTGAAAAAAGGGTAAAATCGGGATTTGCACGGATGGAAATTGAGGGACACACAAAACCTAAATAATGTGCTCAAAGCCGGTTTGCGCATGTTGACAATAATTGAAATGTCATATGCGATTAATCGAAACGCGGCGAAATACTATCAATATATCGATAAAAATAATCATGGATGAACAACATGGGAATCGTTGAATCCATAAATTAAAATCGATGTTTAACAATTAAAATAAAATAAAAGGATAAACATTATGAGGTGATTAAAACAAAATGTGAAATAGAAATTAAAAATGCTGTAAAATCAAATATGGTGCACACAAGTATTGAACCTAGGACCAAGGGTTTGCCAAAGCATTCTTTTACCAACTCAGCCATACAGACATCCTTGTCATAAGATCTCGTGCGCTAACAGATAACATCAAGAAAAACGGACCAAGCCCTTTTAAATAAAACAAAGTTGAAAACAGTAGCAGAACTCAACAAATTCATCTTAACGCACAGAAGTACTGTTTCTTTCCATTTTCAATATGAAAGATTTAACAGCAAGATATTATCACGAACAAACAGTATTGCTAGATGAAATCGAATTGGAACAACAATCATGGTTCCCTCAGAAGGAAGCAAAGCATAATCGAAACATAGAAATAAAGTTCGGAAAGGAATCTAACCGGTTGCGGCGAACTCGACCGACGAATGTGAGTAAGCGTTGCCTTCAATTCTCTCCTTTTCCTTTCTGAATGGTAGCCGCCAATCCTCTTCAAAATTAGGGTTTTTCAGCTCTCTCTTTAGTGAGCAGTAACGGATCCTCTTATAGTCCCACTGCTAGGGTTTTGAATTGGCAGCTGAGATCAAAAGGATGTCGGACTTGGAAGTGCTTTTGGTGCCGTCAGTTTGTCTACCCTGTTTTGGTGCCTATTCTGAAAAAAGGTAACATGTACCTTGTACTTCTTCTGAAAATACTTTGATTCCCTTTTGCTTGTGGATTTTTACCGCCGGTAAAAAGCTATTCACGGCTGCGAATTCACTTGAATATGATATGTATTATTTGATGCTTGGAGGATCAATTCAACTTCTTTGCTGCAGAAGATTGTTGGTGCAATTTGTCTTCTAAGTTTAGAGGTTCTAGATCCACATCTACATCACTTCTTAGAGGTTCAATTTCGTCATTTGAATGGCTTGAACCTTCCTCACGCCTTGCTATATCTGAATTGAGTGGTGCATCTTGCCGCATAAACAGCAGAAGCAGCAATCATCGAAGGATTATACGATGATACAGTAACATAATGCATCATAGAAAGTTCAGCTAGGAAATTCACCATGTTTTCCATCTGTTCATCAGAGGGAGTGGAGGCTTTGATTTACTTAGCATTTATATCCGGCTGTGAAACCATGTAATCATGTACAAGACATTCATCTTCACTGAGTTTGTAAAACTTGCAAATATCATCAATATACTTAGCTGCAGCCAATTCATTGTCTTTGTGAGTTGCATCCATATTCATTCGTCCTTCCATAGTTAAACTTTCGACGGTTGCCAACAAACTCCATAGATTTGTAAGTTGCACCGGCCACCAATAATTCACCAATAATTTGCAGAATTAAATCCTTTTCAAGCAAATAACTTGGCATTCGTCCATCCAATACAAATCTCAGAGTTGGAGGCATTTTGAGCAAAAGCTTCCCTGCTTCCAAAACGAAACCAGCATCAGTATTACCAATCCCTGTTGCAAATTGACCAAATGCTCCAGCGGTACAAGAGCAGAAGTTTGACATGGACCGGCCTTCATTTGAGTTTCCATATTGGTCTACTACTAAATATTTCCATTCACAGGTTATCCCTTCAGAAGCTTCCTTAGCTGATTTTTGAAGTGAAGACTACTAATTATTGGTTCTCCTGGACCACATCATCTGCTGTCGGCCAGTCTCCGCCGTCTTTTTGCGCCCCAACATGGATGGACCAAATACTAATCCTTCAAGAATCTGAGATACAAGGGAAGTTTGTCCCTGTGGTCTAAGACAAGCATCCATGAGTTGTGTAACTACAATAATAAGTGAAACCTGCAGAAAGAGAAGATGATGGTTCCTCGCAATCCAGTTCATCAGCTTGAATAGAATTGCTTGGATGGAAAACACATTCAATGTAGCCAACACCAGACTTTGAATCAAAAGAATTTGAACGATCTTCCAAATCTGATTTCATTGTCATGTCTATTATAGAGGCAGTTTGTGATGAACTTCAGTCATTAATTGAGGGAGAAATAAATTGCATTCTGCCACTATTTCCATGCATTACCAGATCGACCATTTCCGTGGATATATGCCGATGCAGAATCTGGGAAGTCATAATTGATCACGCAGTTAATGCCTTTGAAATCCATTCCTCGAGCAACCACATCAGTGGCAATCAAAACCCATGTTTTACAAGCTCTGAAGTTGTCAACTGCGTTTTCTCGCTCTTCTTGAGACAAATCAAAATGGATGACATCAACTCTAATATTGTCGAATGCAAGTTCACCATACAGCTCATTGACTCGCTCCTTGCTTTGGACAAAAACCCATACTGGAGGATTTAGACTCTCTGCAAAACTCTGCCGAATTGCTATAAGTTTTCCTTCTTCACTTCCAGTAAAAACCAACTTCTGCTTAATTGTTTCAGAAGCCACATTCTTCTATTGAGGGATTTGTGCATGCTTTGATAACAACATCAATCTGCTTGAACATTCCAGACTCAAATAGCTTATCAGACTCATCAAGGGCAAGATACTCAACTCTGCTGAGATCAAGCTTTTTCCTCTGGGTAGCCAAGCGTAACCGAAGGGGCGTGGATATAAGTATGTCACAAGGAAATTTTGAAAAATCAGAACCTTCTAAAAGATGTTTTGTCATTAACTTGATACGAAACTTTTCCTCTTTGGCAAACTTTTTGCATTCTCGGTATGTTTGACCAGATAATTCATGGCTATGACAGATGATAACAGCTCGAACGCCACCTTTTGAATGAGCCTTGAGCTTCATGAGCATGGGACACACAAATGCAAGGGTTTTTCCAGAGCCGGTTGGGGCACAGGAAAAACATTCACGATCCTGTAAGAGTACTGGAATGGCCTGCTGTTGGGTTGGAGAGTGCAAGAATGAGAGGTTTCTTATTCAAGGATGCCATGGTTTCAACAACCTCCTTGGTAAATGTCTTTCCTACTCCAGATGATCCAATCAATACGGTTGGCTTGATTGCCTTGACAGCGTCTAAAAGCTCCTTCACGGGTTCATGCTCATGCGCCCAAGGCTTTTTGAAGTGCTGAAGAGATTGCAGACGAGAGCTACCAATAAGACCCTTAGAGTCCACAAACCAGATCTTCTTGCGAGTCTCTTCAACCGGGGCTTTTGTCTGCTTTGAAATCTCAAGAGCTATCAACTCTGCTATACCAGTTCCAGCCTCTCCAGCTCCCAAGAATAAAAATGTGTTGTCAGCTAAGGTTCCTCCGATCAACTTAAGGGAAGCAAGCAATCCTGCTAATACCACAGAAGCTATGCCCTGTATATCATCATTAAAAACAAGATGTGACGGGCTGTATTTATCCAGAAGATCGAACGCGTTATGATTGGCGAAATCTTCGAACTGTACGAGAATTTTCTCGCCGTAGTTCTGCTTAACTGCATGCATAAACTCGTCTAGAAGCTCCGCATATTCCTTCCCGGTTGCTCGCTTCTGTCTCCTACTGCAGTATATAGAGAAAGCTTCCCAACAGGAATTCCCATTCCCTGGGCACCGAGATCTCCTAGTCCTAATATACGTTCACCATCTGTCACAACAATAACTTGAATAGTTTTCTCCGGCCAGTTCTTAAGAACTTCAAGGATCTTGCCTTTCTCCTTCAAACTGATATATAAACCCTGAGGACGCCTATAAATGCTTCCATATTTCTGACATGCTTCTCCAACAGTTGGAGTGTAAACAAACGGTAACAATTCCTCGACATTGTCGATGAGAAGCTTGTAAAACAGCCTCTCATTCCTCTCCTGAAGATCCATCAAGGCTATATACCTATGAAGAGGAACATCATATTGGCGAAGATTATGCATTAATCTCTTTTCCTGAAGATCTTGAGTGTAAACAGCGGGAGGCAAAAGGCCACGAACGTAATGAGCATCTCTTTCTTTCTCAGTGAAAGCAAGACCTTTGTTGTAACGTGGATCTCTGAGCAAAGTGCATCCACTAGCCACAGAGAAACTCCATGGTGTGATGAGTTGATCTTCTGTAGCACTATCTTCACCATAGAGATCCTTAACACCACCACCGACAGAACCGTTCACGTAAGCCATATTGTCTCGGATTAATCTTTTTAATTGTTTGTGTGGTGTGTAATGAATGTTATTTTTCCATTGTGTTGCTCACGATTTGTGCGCTTGGCTTATGCTTGCAGGGTATTGACGGCATGATGCGTCACATGTATGTGGTGTGAGGTTACCGTCACGGTTGTTCTTCCGGCAGGGTCATGGCACGTTGGGAATGAACGAGATGTTTCCTGATACAAATCAGCTTACCATCTTCTATAACGGGAATATTTGTAGCTATAACTGAATTCCAGCGGAAAAGGTAGCCCTGTGCTGCACTTTGAGATGATTACAGAAACAATCAAAATCATATTTTGACTTTCTATAATTTACTAACAGATGCAAGGAATAATGCTCCTGGTTGCTGCTGCTGATAAATCTTCACAGGCAATTGCTGCAGAATGGGTTGTTTTAGTTCCTACAACTTCAGAAGCTACACAATCATAGGTACCACCATCAACAGCTAGAGAAGGTTCATTGGCCACAGCAGAAGATTGTACAGCCACCTGATGCTGCAATTGTCCTTTCTTCTGATTATCCTTCAAAGAATTTGACCTACTAAGAGATTCCTTGTTTTTTTTCATTTTTTGGATACATCTGAAACCATATTCTTACTCAAGACAGATGAAGAAGGCAACAAGGACGCTGATGTAAGCTTCTCAGAAGATGCAACAGTAGATTGTTGGGAAGAGATTTCAGAACAAGTACCAGACTCCTTTGGTGGCACAGAAGCGCTGGCATCACTAGATGTTACCACGGAATTAGGAGATCCATCCTTTTTAGCACCAGAGATTGAATCGGAAAATGATGAGATCACAACGCCAGACCCACTTGGCTTTACATAAGAGGCTCCTGACACAGTTGATGAGATTGCATTTGACACATCACGGGAAAATTCCCGATTAGGTGGTTCAACAATGCCAGAAATAGAAGCGACGATTTTATTAACAGGAAGGGAATTATGAGACACTGAATTTGCGAAACCAACATTTTGCGGACCACGATTCACTGTATAATTTAATCTTGGGGGCTGGGTAGTTTTCACTGCAACCTGACTGCTGACTGTTGTTTTGATGCAGGTCCGGTAATCATGTTGTTTGGCAAGAGTGTGCATGGTGTCGTTACAAGACCATTTGGTGAGTGAAACCTCTGTTGTACACAACTCCTTCCATTCTTCCATGCTAACTGGGACTTTGGTGGTTGCATTTGGCCTGGGCAAGGTTTCATCTAGCAGTAGGCACTTTTGTAGCACACTCCTCATGCCTTTGTCCAATAGCAGCAAGGCAAAACAAAGGGCAATAGGGCTAGTGGATCAAACATGTATCGTGAGCTATTTCTTGGTTCAAGCCAAAGGGTGATAAGCAAAGTATTATGTTGGATTGTTAGAGAACTCTTTGGACCTGGTTTGGGATAGACCAAGGCTAATGACCGTTGATTCAAAGATGTTCAAATAGCATGGTGTGCACAAAGTCACTTACTTGCAAATGAAGTAATCAAGAAAATCATCAACAAACATGAAGATTGGATGACACAATGAAACAAAGGGCCAGGCCAAGTTTGGATAGTCAAGAGCAAGTGAGGGTTGACTTTGGTCAAAGTTGACCAAAAAGTCAACCGTTGACCAAAGTCAACAATTGGTCAAAAATGCATTTTTTTTTGGTATCTTCTTTGTAAATGGAAAATGAATTATTGGTTAGGATGAAATTTAGGGTTTAAAGAATTTGGGTTGACTTTGGTCAAAGTTGACCAAAAAGTCAACTGTTGACTAAAGTCAACAGTTGGTCAAAAATGCCAAATTCTGTATTTTCTTGTATTGACTCACATGTAATGGCTTACAGTGACATGAAATAGATTGAAATGGATTAACAAATGGTTTGAAGCTGGTTTCCAAATTGTTTTGTTTATGACTTGAGTGCTTGACTTTTGAAAAATAACTTGACTGATAATGCACATGAACAAGGCCATGAAATGAGACCATAAGGTCAGGGTTTTGACATAGTATCCATGAACCAATAACTTGACTGGCAAGTGGCTAGAAACACAAGAAACTTGGTTGTTCAGATGACCCAGACCATAGATGTATCCACAATCACAACACCATGACTTTGGATCAAAACCAATCCTCATATAAAACCAAAATAAGGTTAGGCCAAGCATGCCAAACAAACATAAAAATTTTAGGACCAAAATCGGGGTATGACACTCATTACCATTTTGATCAGCTTCACCCTAACGTTCAATGTTAGTGGTTAAGAGCTACAGATTACCCATTACAGTTTGGCTTGTTTGTCGAGGTTGACATGACCCCTCTTGACTAAAGCCCACCCATTGTTTGAGCCTTTTTGTATGGATATAGTGTGTGATGTTTGCTTACTTGTGAACTTTTGATGTGTGTGCTCTTGAACTAGGAGTTTCCATTTGAGCTTAATTTGAGGATCATTACCATGTTCATCTAAGTGGAAGATACAAGATACATTGAGGATCTCTTATGAGACTTGTTTGATTGCTTATGCTTTGTGCTTGCTTATTCCAAAGGATGGGATCTACTTGGATCATCAATATGATCTCAAGAGAGGAATTCCTAGTGTGGTTTCATTTCTTATCCCTCACCTTTTTGTTCTCTTTAGGACTTAGCCTTTTTCTTCATCTCTCCACCCTAACTCATGCCAAAATCTTTTGTGCAAACATTTGACTATTGTTTTCAACATTAGAAACCTAAGCCTTATGCTTTTGATTTTACAACTTTATTTTCATAACACTTATTTTGAATTGAATCTTTAAAGTCAACTTTGACCATTTTGTATATACTTCTAATTGGTAAATATAACCCATTCAAATGTCTTTTGTGGTTCCAATGATCACTTTCTTAATCAAATTTTCCATAACCTTTAGCAATTAGGTTTGAGCTATCTTTGTGGTAGATGTAATACTCACCTTTGTCCTTAGTGATGGACAATGAGCCTTCCATGCTTATTATAGGGTTAACCCCTTACTAGCATGTTGAAGCTATCCTCACATGGTGGACTTGTGGTTTTAGGTTGAGTTTTCTCCCTTTGATAACAAAAGACCTTAGGGCTTTTGGACCAATCAATCCACTCATTTGTTTTGAGATTTTTATCCCGAACTACGAGGTTTTGATCCTAATCTTTTTATAAGAGGGTACGTAGGCAATGGGTTTATCCATCCAAACACAAAATGTAAATAACTTGTATATTCTCTTCTCATCTCTTCAATCATGTTTGCACAAATAATTTTTCACAAAACAAATAATCTTTGCAACAAGTGTGAAAAGGGCTCCCTAGGAGTACCTAGGATGTTTTGGGTGCCTAACACCTTCCCATTGCATAACCAACCCCCTTACCCAGATCTCTGTTTCTTTTACTAGTTTTTGTTCGCTTTCTAACCATTCCTTTGGATAAATAGAAGTGCGGTGGCGACTCGACTTTGTATGATTTACCTTGGATTTAGTCAATATCTCCAACGGTAACGAATACCCCGCTACAGAAAAGTGGCGACTCTGCTGGGGACGGTCCCTAGTGGGTTTGCCTACTTTTCACTTTTGTTGTATTATATTGTATATTGTTTTGTGACATATTTTTGTGCAATTTGGGATTACTGTATTGTATGTAATGATTGAATTGCTTGATATTAATTCCTTGCATGCTTGGTGATCTTTGTGAGATGAGTTCTATACCTGGACTCGAGTGCACTTAGGATAGGAGAATGGCATAGTCTTGTCGACTTGTGTGGAGTTATTCCTTAGCAAGTTGACTTGCAAGTCCATTCACTTGGTGGAGGTCATGTTGGGATCAATAATGTCACACAAGTAAGTTATGGTTAGACATTACTCTTTCCAATATAGACCTTAGAAGCCAAGGACCTTAGTTTACCAAGCCCATCTTGGCCTATTTTTAGGATGTAGTGCGGAAGTCGTTCAAATGTAAGATTTGATACGATTGTTACGCGATACTACGCTCATAAGAGTCTCTCTTGAGAATATTTTTGGAATACGAGTAGTCGTTTCTCCGATAATATCCGAAAGATGGGATGATGACTATGGGAACCTCTTGTAGAACATGTTTGGCAGGTTTAAACCCTAGTACATTCCCTTTGGGTGGTTCTTAACCGAGACTCCATGCTCGTGACTTGCAACAAACCTTTGATTCATGGTTGATCCGTTCATGTATCCTTAATATCAATGGAACTCCGGTGTTGATAAGGTGTAAACCATAATCCACCAAAATGGATGATTGATATTAAGGATAATATGATCCACCCCATGACCTTTGTTTGGTGTGCTTTGCTTGATCCTTGAGTGGGATTGTTGCATTCATCCATTCATGCATTCATCTGCATCCATATCATCAATAATAAAGGAAATTTTCAAGGAACTTAAGGGGTTTATTTGCAAAATTTTCAGACATGGAAAGACAAAGAAGGAATACAAAGAAGTACAGCTTCAGACAGCCAAATTTGAAAGAGTTAAGGAATCTGACATCCTATGTATTAGATCCCTTGGGTTTCAAGGCTCGCTTTGGGAAGCTTCTTCCTCTTCTGACTACTCAGGTGGATGAAGGGTTGATGAGTGTATTGGTACAGTTTTATGATCCCTTGTACCATTGCTTCACGTTTTCGGACTTCCAGCTTTTGCCTACCCTTGAGGAGTATGCTTATCTCGTGGGTATACCTATCCTGGATCAGTTGCTGTTCAGTGGATTGGAGAGTATTCCTACTTCTCAAGAGATAGCTGACCTGTTGCACATAGATGAATCTCTGGTTGGTGCTCATATAACTACCAAAGGTGGAATTCAAGGTCTCCCTTCTGAGTTCCTCATTGCTCAAGCTACTGTTTATGGGAAGGCCATGAGTGAGGATGCCTTTGAAGCCATATTTGTACTTCTCATCTATGGGTTGGTATTGTTCCCCAACATCGACAAGTTTGTGGATGTGAACGCTATTAGGATCTTCTTCGCTCTTAATCCCGTTCCGACTCTGTTGGGTGATACTTATTTCTCTTTGCATATGAGGAATGCAAAGGGTGGTGGTGCCATTGTGTGTTGTTTGCCTCTGTTGTATAAGTGGTTTATTTCTCACTTACCTCAGACGGTCGCCTTCAAGGAGAATAAGGGATGTCTACGGTGGTCCACGAGACTTATGTATCTCACTAATGATGATATCTCTTGGTATAATCGTGTGTATGATGGTGTGCAGATTATTGACTCTTGTGGTGAATTCTCCAATGTGCCTCTTCTTGGTACATGTGGTGGGATTAACTACAACCCTGTTTTGGCACGTCGTCAGCTTGGGTTCCCCCTAAAGGATAAACCTAATAACATTCTGTTAGAGGGTGTGTTCTTTCAGGAGGGTAAAGATCCCCAAGGCTTGAAGGGCAGAATGGTCCACGCTTGGCGCAAGGTTCATAAGAAAGGAAGGAAGGAGTTGGGTCCTAAGAATTGTGTTGCTATGGAGCCTTACACTGCTTGGGTAAGGAAGAGAGCATCTGAGTATCTCATGCCTTACAAATATCCGAGACCTACACCTTTGGTTGTGGCTGGGCCTTCAACCCTCCCTAACCAAGGAGTAGAGGAGTTGAGAAACGAAGACCTATCACGTGCCTGGATCCGTGAAAGGGAAGAGTTGCTTCAGCAGATTAAGGAGAAAGATGCTTTGATTGATTTCCTCGAGCATCGGGTTATTGATGATCCTAATGATACCTGGACTTCTCTACTTCCTCAGTCTTCCAAGTTTTGGAAGAGGAGGTATGATCGACTCGCCAAAGAGAAGGCCTATATGGAGGCAGCTTACGAGAGAGAGGTGAAGAGGCTTCGTGCATCCCATCTTCCTGTGTCCCGAGCTTTAGATGATTGTTTCTAGGGATCCATAGGATGATTATTTTCCTTTCCTCTTGTATATGATTGACAATGCTGTACTTCTTTTCCCTGATATTATTTGATGAGATATTTCCATATGTGATAAACAGTTAATATTTCCAAAAGTTGCAAATAAAACCCTAGAGTTCCTTTGAAATAAAAACAAATCATATGCACAAGCATTGCATGCATCATATGCATAAGCAGGTTTTGTTCCCGGCTTCTGGTCCTATGGTCTAACTCTGTGCTCTTCATTTATTTTGAAGACAAGCTGACTCACCGGTACTACACTAGAGCCAACTTTTCCAGAATGATGGATCATCTAGAGCAAGAGAACCGTGAACTCAAGGAGGAAGTCGCCAGACTGAGTGCTTTGATGGAATCGTTCCTGGCTGCCCATAGCCAGTCTTCTCCAACGCCTTCAACTCCTCCCCAGAGGACAGTCATCTCTGAGATTATTTCCTCAACTGTGCCTGCAGCCAGTGCACATTTTGCTCCGACAGCCATGCCAACCGGGTTTCTGTGGGGGATGCCTCCCAATTTCGTGCCTGAGGGTCCTGCTCCAACTTTTGCTTCTATGCCGGCATCTAGCCCGGTCCTTGTTGTTCCTCCTCCTATCGTGCATACTGTGCCTAGGGTAGACGACACCATCTATCATTCTGAGCCATCTGAGGGCCCAGATGTCCATGAGAAGATGGATGCTATGAACGACCTATTTCTTGAGCTTTGCAAGGAATTGAAGACTCTTAGAGGAAAGGATCTTTTTGGCAAGTCTGCTGCCGAATTATGCTTGGTTCCCAATGTGAAGATCCCTGTGAAATTCAAGGTCCCTGACTTTGAAAAAAATAAAGGGAATACTTGTCCTCTCAGCCACCTGGTCATGTATGCCAGGAAGATGTCAACTCAGACTGATAATGACCAGTTGCTCATCCACTACTTTCAGGACAGTCTGTCCGGTGCTGCCCTGAGATGGTATATGGGGCTGGACAGTGCAAACATCCGATCCTTCAACGATCTTGGCGAGGACTTCGTCAAGCAATACAAGTATAATGTGGATATGGCTCCCGATAGGGATCAGCTAAGGGCCATGTCCCAGAAGGACAAAGAAACATTCAAAGAGTATGCCCAGAGGTGGCGAGAGTTGGCTGCACAGATCGTGCCTCCGCTGAAAGAGAAAGAAATGACCAAGATCTTTCTGAAGACCTTGAGTTCATTCTATTATGAGCGGATGATTGCTAGCGCTCCTTCTGACTTCACCGAGATGGTGAATATGGGGATGCGTTTAGAAGAAGGGGTTAGAGAAGGACGTCTAACCAAAGAAGAAGGCTCTTTTGCCGAACGTTATGGGGCGTTTGCAAAGAAGAAAGATGGAGAGGCACATGCTATGACCTCCCATGTGAAATCTAGAAGACCCTTTGTGAGGAGGAAGACTGTGCGTCCCGCCAGTAATCAGCATCAGGTGGCTCATATAGCACCTGTCTTTAGAGACAATCAACAGTATCAGCAACATAGCAACAATCAACAACCACCTCAGCAATATCAACAACAACAACACCGTCCACAACAACAGGCCTACCAGCCTCGCAACAGTAATCAAACCAGCACGAGTTATGAGAGGAAAAAGGTCACTTTTGATCCGATTTCGATGACATACGCAGAACTATATCCCTCTTTGATAGAGAGGAAGTTGATTACTCCGAGAGACCCACCAGCTATACCTGTTAACCCTCAGTGGTGGTATAAGTCTGAATTGCATTGTGTATATCACTCTGGTGCTCCCGGCCATGATGTGGAGAATTGCTATCCTTTGAAGACCAAGGTTCAAGACCTTGTGAGGTGTGGCATCCTGTGTTTTGAGGACGTAGGTCCTAATGTGAAGAAGAACCCATTGCCCAAGCATGGGAAATCTGTCAACATGGTCCAGGGCTGCCCTGGCAAATACAAAGTCAAATATGTCAGTCATATTCGACAGTCTCTGGTCGAGTTGCACCGTTTGTTGTGTGATTACAGTCACTATGAGCACGATTATGATAAATGCCGAATCTGCCCTGTTAACCGATTGGGTTGTCGTCAGGTGTGCAAAGATCTTCAGAAAATGCTGGACGAAGGAGTCATTGAGATTCTTCAGAATAGGAATGTTGACGAAGATGAGCCAGAGGTCAACGTAATTTCCCCAGTATTCCGGATGCCCAAACCTGTTATCATCAAGTACGATGGTAGCAAGCAGAAGGTTTCTCCTACCCTGATCATTAAGCATGCCGGTCCAGTACCGTATTCTTCTGAAAAGGCAATTCCCTTTCGTTACAACGCTGTTGCTGTAGAAGATGGGAAAGAGGTGACTTTGCCATCCTCCTCTGTTGTGAATATTGCTGACGTAAGTGGTTTGACCTGTAGTGGTCGTGTGTTTTCTGCACCACCGAAGCCCAAGGATAAGGCTGATTTTATTGAACGCCCGATTGGGAATGCTGTGAGCACCCCGAATCCGGCACCTGTTGTTAATCCCTCCTCTGTACTGAAAACTCCTACTTCTGTTGGCCCTAGTGGCAATGTGAAAGAAGACTGTGATGAGATGCTGAAGCTCATCAAGAAGAGTGAGTACAATGTTGTAGACCAGCTTCTACAAACGCCATCCAAGATATCCGTGTTATCTTTGCTTCTGAATTCAAAACCACATAGAGAGGCTCTGCAGAAAGTTTTGGATGTGGCATATGTAGATCATGATGTCACTACAGAACAGTTCGATAGCATTGTTGCAAACATTACTGCTTGTAACAATTTGAATTTATGTGACTCTGATCTCCCTGAGGAGGGAAGAGACCACAACTTGGCTTTACACATATCCATGAATTGTAAAGACGATGCCATGTCCAATGTGCTGGTGGACACTGGGTCATCCCTGAATGTATTGCCAAAATCCACTCTCTCAAGACTGTCTTATCAAGGGCCTCCCATGAGGCAGAGTGGAGTTGTTGTGAAAGCTTTCGATGGGTCGCGTAAGACTGTGATTGGGGAAGTTGATCTCCCAATCAAGATTGGACCAAGTGATTTCCAAATTACCTTCCAGGTTATGGACATCAACCCATCGTACAGTTGTCTCTTAGGCAGACCATGGATTCACGAGGCGGGTGCCGTGACATCCACCCTACACCAGAAGCTGAAATTTGTGAAGAATAAGAAACTGGTGGTGGTAGGGGGAGAAAAGGCTCTCCTGGTTAGCCACTTGTCTTCCTTCTCATACATAGATGCTGAGGATGAAGTTGGAACTCCTTTCCAAGCTTTATCTATAGCTGAGCCTGTTGAGAAGAGAACTCCTTCATTTGCTTCCTATAGAGACGTGAAGTTGGCCATTGAGTGTGGTGTAATTGCTGGTCTAGGAAAAATGATTGAGCTGGAAGACAATAAGTCTCGGGCTGGCATTGGCTTTTCTTCTGGGGTTTTCAATGAGAAAGGACTGTTCAAGAGTGGAGGTTTTATCCACACCGGTCAGGAGGAGGAAGCTGCTGCTGTCTTGGAAGAAGATGCAGAGGATTCTGACAATTTTGTCATCCCTGGGGGGATCTGTAACAATTGGGTCGCTATGGATGTTCCTACAGTTGTCCACAAGTCAACGTAATGATCACTTTGTTTAAAAACCCTTCTCCCATGCCAAAAGGAGAAGTGACGACATTGTTGGCAACATAAATACAATGATATTTTCATTCAATAAATTCATGTTAAATGTTTGTTTTTCCAATTATTTTCCCTTTTTGCTTTTTGCATGAAATTGGTGATCACATAAAACCCTAAAATAAAATAAAATCAATCTTTTCATCTGCATAATGATTTGCCTTGTTTGATTTCTAAAAGCTTTTCATATCCAAAATCATTATGCAGGTTGATCAAACCCATTGAACATAATGATCCAACACCATCTCCCAATTTTGAGTTCCATGTATTTGAGGCAGAGGAAGATGATGTTGAAGAGATTCCTGACGAGATTACCCGTCTACTTGAGCATGAAGAGAAGATCATTCAGCTGCATCTTGAGAATCTGGAAACAGTCAACTTAGGGTCTGATGATTGTGTGCGAGAAGTGAAGATTGGGGCACTCCTGGAAGAATCTGTTAAGAAGGGGTTGATTGAATTGCTACGAGAATATGTCGATATCTTTGCTTGGTCGTATGAAGACATGTCAGGTCTAGATACAAATATTGTGCAACATTTCCTGCCCTTGAAGCCTGAGTGCGTGCCTGTGAAGCAGAAGCTCAGAAGAACTCATCCTGATATGGAAGTAAAAATCAAAGAGGAAGTTCAGAAGCAAATTGATGTGGGGTTTCTGGTGACTTCTACATATCCTCAATGGGTGGCCAATATTGTGCCCGTGCCTAAGAAAGACGGAAAAGTTCGGATGTGTGTGGATTATAGAGATTTGAATAAAGCTAGTCCGAAAGATGATTTCCCTCTACCACACATTGATATGTTGGTAGACAATACAGCTAAATTCAATGTCTTCTCGTTTATGGATGGATTTTCAGGATATAATCAGATTAAGATGGCACCCGAGGATATGGAGAAGACAACATTCATCACACCTTGGGGAACATTCTGTTATCGAGTGATGCCCTTCGGTTTGAAGAACGCCGGAGCCACGTATCAACGAGCTATGACCACCTTGTTTCATGATATCATGCACAAGGAGATTGAGGTATATGTTGATGATATGATTGCTAAGTCGAGAACGGAAGTGGAACATGTAGAGCACTTGTTGAAGCTTTTTCAGCGTTTGAGGAAGTACAAGCTTCGTCTGAATCCCAACAAGTGTACATTTGGAGTCCGTTCTGGCAAGTTATTGGGCTTTATCGTCAGTGAAAGAGGTATTGAGGTTGATCCTGCAAAGGTCAAAGCAATACAAGAGATGCATGCGCCCAAAACTGAGAAGCAGGTCCGAGGTTTTCTTGGTCGCTTGAATTACATTTCCAGATTCATATCCCACATGACTGCCACATGTGCGCCGATATTCAAGCTTCTCCGGAAAGATCAGTCTCATGATTGGACCGAGGATTTCCAGAAAGCTTTCGATAGTATCAAAGAGTATTTGTCTGAACCTCCAATCCTGTCTCCTCCTGTGGAAGGAAGACCTTTGATCATGTATCTGACTGTTCTTGAAGACTCTATGGGTTGTGTCCTTGGTTAGCAAGACGAATCAGGAAAGAAAGAGTATGTTATTTACTACCTGAGTAAAAAGTTCACTGATTGTGAGTCTCGATACTCAATGCTTGAGAAGACATGTTGTCTTTGGCTTGGGCCGCTAAGCGTTTACGCCAGTATATGATAAATCATACAACTTGGTTGATATCCAGAATGGATCCAATCAAGTACATATTTGGCAGATGTTGTTATCTGAGTATGATATTGAGTATCGAGCTCAAAAGGCTATTAAAGGTAGTATCTTGGCTGACCACTTGGCACATCAGCCTATTGAGGATTATCAGTCAGTTCAGTATGACTTCCCAGATGAGGAGATTCTGTATTTGAAGATGAAAGATTGTGATGAGCCTACACTCGATGAAGGGCCAGAACCTGGTTCCAGATGGAGTATGGTATTTGATGGCGCTGTAAATCGGTACGGAAATGGTATTGGGGCAGTGATTATTACTCCTCAGGGCATACATATTCCTTTTACAGCAAGGCTAACTTTCAAATGCACGAATAATATGGCTGAGTATGAGGCCTGTATTATGGGGTTGGAAGAGTGTATTGATCTAAGGATCAAGCATCTTGATGTTTATGGTGATTCGGCCCTTGTTGTCAATCAGATTAAGGGTGAATGGGAAACGAATCAGCCTGGTCTCATTCCATATAGAGATTATACGAGGAGGATTTCAACATTCTTTACTGAGGTTGACTTTCATCATATTCCTCGAGATGAGAATCGGATGGCAGACGCTCTTGCTACGCTTGCTTCGATGATTGTGGTTAAGTATTGGAATGAAGTTCCCAACATCATCGTGATGCGCTTGGACAGACCAGCTCATGTATTTGCAGTTGAAGAATTGCA
The DNA here is from genome assembly GCF_024323335.1 of Lathyrus oleraceus. NCBI lineage: Eukaryota > Viridiplantae > Streptophyta > Magnoliopsida > Fabales > Fabaceae > Lathyrus > Lathyrus oleraceus. The sequence goes on from NC_066580.1 coordinate 444,234,375, forward strand.
AGATGATAAGCCGTGGTATTATGACATTAAGTGTTTCCTCCAAAACCAGGTTTATCCACCTGGGGCATCTGTGAAAGATAAGAAGACTTTGAGAAGATTGTCAGGCAGTTTCTACCTCAATGGCGAAGTGCTTTATAAGAGAAATTTTGACATGGTTCTGCTCAGATGCGTGGATAGATACGAAGCAGACCTGTTGATGGCTGAGGTCCATGAAGGTTCATTTGGTACTCATTCCAATGGACATGCCATGGCTAGAAAGATGTTGAGAGCAGACTACTATTGGCTGACAATGGAGTCTGACTGCTGCGAGTATGTGAAGAAATGCCATAAGTGTCAGATTTATGCGGATAAGATTCATATCCCCCCGACACTTCTGAATGTAATTTCATCACCATGGCCTTTCTCCATGTGAGGAATTGACATGATTGGCATGATTGAGCCGAAAGCGTCCAATGGACACAGGTTTATTCTCGTAGCAATTGATTACTTCACTAAGTGGGTTGAAGTGGCATCATATGCAAATGTGACCAGGCAGGTGGTCGTGAAATTTATCAAGAATCAACTCATATGCCATTATGGTGTGCCAGATAAGATCATTACTGATAATGGATCTAACTTGAATAACAAGATGATGAAAGAGTTGTGTAACGAGTTCAAGATTGCACACCATAATTCTTCTCCTTACAGACCCAAGATGAATGGGGCTGTTGAAGCTGCTAATAAGAATGTTAAGAAGATTATCCAGAAGATGGTTGTTACGTACAAAGATTGGCATGAGATACTGCCATTTTCTTTGCATGGATATCGTGCATCTGTCCGCACTTCAACAGGGGCAACCCCTTTCTCTCTTGTTTATGGCATGGAGGCTGTACTCCCAGTAGAGGTGGAAAGCAGAGAATGAAGAAAGCTTTTGATAAGAAGGTCAAGCCTCGTGTGTTCCGAGAAGGTGACCTTGTGCTCAAGAAAGTCTTGTCTTTCGCGCCCGATTCCAGGGGCAAGTGGATTCCAAACTATGAAGGTCCATATGTTGTTAAGAGAGCCTTTTCAGGCGGTGCTTTGATACTTACAACTATGGATGGGAAGGATTTCACTCGTCCTGTGAATTCAGATGCAGTCAAGAAATACTTCGCCTAAAAATAAAAATAGAATAGCTCGCTAAGTTGAAAACCCGAAAGGGCGGCTTAGGCAAAAATGAGTGTCTCGGTGGATTGAAAACCCGAAAGGGCGATCCAGGCAAAAGTTAGAGACATAAAAAATGAAGATATGCATCCCGCTAGATTGAGTACCTCATCCTGGGGAAATCTAGGCAAAAATTAGGGATTTGGCAAGTAACTGCATCCTGACAAGACTGTGTTCTACAACTGTCATCCATCAGAGATTCTTGTTCATTCGTCGTCAACCAAAGCTTCGAATACATCGAATTCAGAATTGGTGGAGAAATGGTCATTATGTTCAATGTAGCCCTTTTCCAATATATATCACCAATTTCAAACTTGTAAAGATCTATGGGGTCTTGCCATTTGTAGGCTACCATTCCATCAAATAAATTCGAGCTTTTATCCAATTATTTGCACTCTTATTTGTTTCTATTCAACAAATGTTTTGCATGTTTTAATTGAGAAAATATCATTGTTTTAAATAAATGAATTTTTCATAACTTGTTTTTTAAACAAAGTGAACATTCACAATGACAAAAGGATACTTAGGAGATCCTCAGTGCTCTCCCAAGGGTGGTATGATCCCCAACAGGGTAAGACATTTGTTCATATCCCTGGCATGACTGTATCCTCTTCCTCCAGAATATTGTTGTGGTTTATCCCACCGAGTGGAGTGCTTGTTAGGGTTACTTACCCCTTTTCCCTTCAGCAGAGCAGTGGTTTCCCCTCCTCAGCAGATGTATACTCTTTGGAAGGTTCGGTATTTGGTGGTTGATCCCCAGTATTACTTCATTTCCTCGGATAAATCCCCAGTAGAGTTGTTGGTGTGATGGATTTTATCTGTGATGGTTCATCCCCGAGTGGTATGCTTGTTGAGATGTTCACCACTTTCCCCTTCAGCGGAAGAGCAATCTTTTCTCCTCAGCAGGTGTGATCTCCTTGGTGAGTTTGGTATTTGGTTGTTAGATCACCAGATTCCTCTTATATCCCTCAGATGGATTCCCCAGTAGAGTTGCTTTTGTGGCAGTTTCTGCCTGTGCAATGAACTTTTTTCCCCAGCCGGATTGACTGATGATTCATCCCCCAGAGATTTTGTGATTTCCTGGTATCTCTGATTCCCCGGCAGAATGGATATTCTCCATTGGAATTTTGGGCTTTCTCCCTTGAGATGTAGTACCGGACGGCTGTGTGCCTCTTCCTGTTGGAGCTGTTTGTGTTAGAATGTCTGTTTGTCAGCATTCATCATACATAAATCACGCAAATGTGCATATATCCTTCATAACATTTAGATATTAATGTTGCATTTTTTGCCATATATCTATTGTTTGTTATCCTCTGCTAGTTAGTAATACATTTCCCAAGCAGATGTCGGTGTCTGATCCCTCAATATAGAGTTAGCCCCTTAAGCAGAAAGTGTTTATCTTTCCTTCCGTATTCCCCACTGAGTTATATCCTCGTGGACGACGGTTGTTTCTGCTTCCTCCCAACACATATATTGGGATGAGTTTCCCTATTGAGTTATATCCTCATCAGGATGAGTCTCGATTCAGTTTGCCTTTTTGGTTTGATCCTAAATCGGCCTCTTGTGACTGTCTTTGGTGTTTCCCTGTGGTAAATGAATAATTACTCAGTAATCAGTAATTATTCACCTTATCCTCAGTGGAGTTTGTGGTTTTCTACCCTTATACCAGTAGTTGTAAACCCTATTTTCCCCCCCTTGCAGAGTTAACCATTGTTGTTCATCCTAGTTGATGACGGTTACTCTTCCGTGGTTTTCTACCCAGTATACCGGTAGATGTAATACCCTCTTTGACGGTTATCATTATCCAATATTCGGTATTGATATTCCCTCCTTATTTTGGATAATTGCTCTGATTAAGCAATTTTATCCCCAGCGGGTCCTCTTTCATTTACCGTTTGTCGGTGATGTTTGTTTCTCCCCTTGATTGGTCATCATTATATACCTAGTTTGGTATCCCGATGCCTTTCTTTGTCGGTCGATTTATCCTTTATTAACCCAGTAACCGGTTGTGGATAATCTTCCATGCGAGTATATTATCTACGTTCCGACGGTAATAGATAATATATCTCATGCACTCTTTGGTCGAAGCCTTTTGTTCTTCCCCAGTTGAGTAAGATTCACATCCCTGTTTTGGAATCGAATGTCCATTTCCGTGGTTTTCTACCCAGTATCCGGTAGATGTAATCCCCTCTTTGATGGTTATCTTCATCCAATATTCGGTGTTGATATCCCCCCATTTGCTTGGATAATTGCTCTGATTACGCAATTTATCCCCAGCGAGTCATCTCTCGTCTACCCTGTTGCTGTTGGTAACGATTGTTTCTCCCCTTGATTGGTCATCATTATATACCTAGTGTTGGTATCCCGATGCCTTTCTCTTTCGGTCGATTTATCCTTTATTAACCCAGTAACCGGTTATGGATAATCTTCCATGCGAGTATATTATCTACGTCCCTACGGTAATAGATAATATATCTCATGCACTCTTTGGTCGAAGCCTTTTGTTCTTCCCCAGTCGAGTAAGATTCGTATCCCTGTTTTGGAATCGAATGTCCATCCCATAATCGAGTTTGATTTTTGCTCTCTTTTTGGATGATGAGTGTTTTGGGAATATTCCCCAATTCATGCTTTGGTTGGTCACCTATTATATGCCCAGTAACCGGTATCCCTGGTGTTCCTTCCTTCTGCTCCCTATTATGACTTTGGTCCCCTGTGGAGTCAGATTTTCCTGAGTTGAAATATACCTTTTTAGGTCTCCCTCCGATGATTTGGTTGATTGATATCTATCACCCTTATACCGGTCTTAGATATTCACTCTTCCCGAGCTTGTTGTTCTCTCACCCTTATACCGGTGATCATATCACATGTCTCATTGAGCTTGTTACCCAGTAACCGGTAACACCTCATCCCGCTGCTTCCCCAGGAGAGTCTTTTTAGATTTCCCCAGCGAAGTCCCTTAGTGGATCGTCCTCGTCCGGATTTTTATCCGAAGTATCCGTTGTGGATAGTTTTGCTGTATTGGCATATTCCTCAATACATGCATCTTCGAGTCAGCTCGATGTCCTTCCGTTGGGTTTACTCCCTTTGGAATTCTATTCCCCAAGCTTCAAGTCGTGACCTGCTCACGCATTTCTTTCTTATCCCCACGAGAGTCCCCGGTAGAGTCTCTGTTCCCTAGTGAGTGTATTACTCCTATAGATTGTCAATTTCTCCGGATGTCTTTTCTTCTTTGTGGACACATATCCCCACAGAGTTTGTTTGGTTTGCATACATACATTTGCATTATGAGGTCTCTTAGGGACCAAAATTTGTCTCTTTGTTATTATTTAAGCCCATTCTACCTCGTCGAGACGAAGATTTTAACCCTCACTTCTCCGGCTAGAATGACCTTAAATAGGGGCATCTGTAAGACCCCAATTTTGTCCCTAAGATCCCTCATGGCATCATAACATTGCATTGCATAGCCTCAAGGATCATTGAGCATCTTGGCTCCCTTTCCCTTTGGGTAGGGATCTCTTGTGAGTGGTTTGAGATCACCAAGCAAGCTTGAATTGTATATCATTGCTTTTCTTGTTTTATTTACTAACCAAAAGCATAAAAATATGTCATTTAACATCTTTTGTTTGTAGCTTAAGCAATCACTAGGTCAAGAGCTTCAAGAAGATCCTTTGTGCAAGAGATGAGGTTTTTCCTTGGGATGAGGATCACATGATTATTATAAGGAGATTACATGAGCTAGGGTTTCATTTTGAAGCAATTTCACCAAGTGGTAGAGGCTCAAGCTAATCAAGGCATTTCAAGGTCATCTGAGGACCAAAAGTCAACTGTGCAGTCAACTGAGGGCTATGAGGTGGGGAAATGAGTTGAGACACCTCAATCATGTTCAAATAGGGTCTATTCATCATTATAAACATCCATCTTGAAGATTCAAAGGTCATGGCAAAAGTTACTAAAAATGGAAAATGACCTGTAATTCAAAGTTTCCAAATTTGGCAAGTTTTTGGTCCACCTTCAACTTGACTTTTCAATATCAAAGAAGTTTCAAATGGATTTTTGGTGAACATGAAAGTTGTAGATTTTTGTCTCCCCTTTCCAAAAAGTCCTAATTCATGTCCATATGATGAATGGTTGAGAAGTTATGGTCATTTGATCACAAGGTGTACATGGAAATTCAAAATGGTATAACTTTTGATACAATACTCCAATTTGGTTCGTTCTTTTTGCAAAATGCTCCTCATGTTCAAGACATCTCAAAATGACATCATTTGGCTGAATTGTGCAAAAGAATCATGACCATGAGTTCATTATTTCACACATGTGCAAATTGAAGCAATACTTAATTATTCATTTTTGGCTTAAGTTACAAGCAAAATAACACTTCAAGGATGACCATTGGATGATTTTGAGTGGATTAGAAGCTCAACATGGGAGATTGCACGTGTATTATGGCGATGCTAGCTTAATGTGCATTTTTGCAATTGAATTCAATACTCACTAATCATGATTAACCAATGGAAAAGAGGATTAGCATGGTCATTAGCAAGGCATATAAATACCAAAACCCTAATCCTAACTGCATAACAGAACCATTTCAGATCAAAATCAAGAACTCTCTCAAAAATTTCTCTCACTTCGATTTGCATTTTTCTTCACACAAACCTCAAATCTTCTTGCATATTCTTGTTCCTGGTGCTTCACTGAGCAAGATTCATCATTCATTCGTTGCAATTCATCAAGAAATCATGCAGATCAAGAGCTTCCTCATGGCGATGGAATTTGAAAATTGAAGTAGAATCAAGAGGTTTCAACCACTGCTTTTTGCTTAAAGCTTCATAGGAAGATCAAAGGAGAAGATCTGGAGCATATGAGCGCTTGAGAACACGATTTCAGCAACCTTCATTCCAAGGTGACTCAATTTTCATCATCTCCTTTTGCTAATTTTTAGTTATGGATGTGTAGATCCTGTTGTGTAGAGCACGAATATGTGTTTAGATTTGGATTTGACTGAGAATTGAGCATGATATGTTGAATATAAGTTTGGATCATGAAAATGTTTCTCTTCGATCCGTGGAATCTAGGAAGAATTAGATGAAATGGATGTGATATTTGGAATCTACATTGAAAGAGGATTCGATTGATGTAAGCCTTGGTGATTTCTGGAATTTTTTTGGGCGGAGCTACTGTGCATCTCGCCGGAGAAGACGACCGGAGCTGTAGCTCCGGCGTCTGTGTATCTTAGGGTTTTGGTGAGTTGGCTTCCATGTGTGCGCTTGCGTGTGAGTTTGATTGGATGAGATTAGGTTGACCATTGCCACGCGTGTGTTTGAACGCTGAGTGGCATGCTGACATCGTTTAATGAAACGATGCGTTTTGCTCATTCAAATGTGAGCCGTGGATCTGATTGCGCGCCAAGATCGTGTGGCTCACGTATTTTCTGAGTTTATTTCAAATAATTCTTTTCCCTCCATTTCCTTTTAATATTTCAATTATTTTGTTTGTTTTAGAAAATTCATAAAAAATCCAAAAATGATCCAAATGAATCCCAATTTTTTTCATAGTTTTCTTTTGATCTCTACTTTCTTTTGATGTTAATTTCATGAATTGTTGATGTTTGGATTTTTAATTGTGGATTTTTGAATGAACATTGTGTTAATTTGACCTATTGTGTTCAATGCATTGTGAAATTCTCTATGTTGAACCATCTGATCCAATATTTTGCATACATGATCTTCATACATGATATGATTTTTTGGTCACTGGTTTGGAATTTTTCTCATAGGTTATCATCACTTTTGACACATGGAGATAAATGTGACAATTTGTGTCACATTTTTGACATTGAATTGGTGCATTTTTGTTCACATAGCATTTGCATCTTTCTGGATTTGATCTTTTGCATATTGCATATCCGTGACATGAGAAACTCATATAAAAAATCTCAAAGCCATTTCATGCATTTCTGATTTGATATGGATTTTCTAAGTTGGAAGTCCATTTTGTGCATATTTTTGGTCATTGCATGGCATAGGCCATTTGAGGCACTTGCTTATTGATTTGATGCTGGTCCTTTTGAGGACATTTAGATGATTGTTTGAATGTGTAATGTGTAGAAGATTGGGTTCTGTTTTGGTCATTTGGTTAGGTTTTGAATTCATCTCTTAGGCCTTTGTTTGTTGGTATTTTGTAGTGTTGTTTAGAAGCACATAAACTAACTTTGTTGTTTGTTTCGGGTTTGGATACTCATCATGGATATTGTGAGATGCAAATGCATTTGAGTTCTGACCTATGTTTGTTTTGTAGGGTTTTAATTGATGTGGTGAACTCATGAGCTCATTTGAGTGCTATGGCACTTATGCACTGAATTGTGTAACTGTTAGGTGGTTCCACTGTTTGTCTGTTGGTTTAATGACTAAAGTACTAACTGGTTAGTCTTTGTACAGGTACCTTAGTTGCTTGCTTGCTTTAGCTCTTGCTTGAGCATTGGATTGTGGTTGATACACCACTCAGGTAGTTAACTTCTTACTTCATGTAGTCTGAAGTCCTGTCACCTTTTTGGCAGACATTTTGCTGGCAAGTCCTCCTTCAGAGGCTCTGTTTGTGTTTGTTTCCAATTGTGCCAAAGACCTCCAAGAGAGGCATGTGATATTTGATAAGACCTCCAAGAGTTGAGGCAATTGACGGATAAAAGGGATTAGTAGCCAATCCCCCGTTATTCAGTGAGTCGTTCTTTATGCTCGCACTACGTGCTGATGCTTTTGAACATGTGCCCAAGATCTTTGTCCAGAGTCTGTCAAGTGGAATAAGATCCCACTTTCTGGATCCCCACGCTTTCTTTGTCATGAGCTCATCCTGGCCAGGGTTAAGAGCATGAGGTCTCATTCTCATTACCATTTTGATCAGCTTCACCCTAACGTTCAATGTTAGTGGTTAAGAGCTACAGATTACCCATTACAGTTTGGCTTGTTTGTCGAGGTTGACATGACCCCTCTTGACTAAAGCCCACCCATTGTTTGAACCTTTTTGTATGGATATAGTGTGTGATGTTTGCTTACTTGTGAACTTTTGATGTGTGTGCTCTTGAACTATGAGTTTCCATTTGAGCTTAATTTGAGGATCATTACCATGTTCATCTAAGTGGAAGATACAAGATACATTGACGATCTCTTATGAGACTTTTTTGATTGCTTATGCTTTGTGCTTGCTTATTCCAAAGGATGGGATCTACTTGGATCATCAATATGATCTCAAGAGAGGAATTCCTAGTGTGGTTTCATTTCTTATCCCTCACCTTTTTGTTCTCTTTAGGACTTAGCCTTTTTCTTCATCTCTCCACCCTAACCCGAGCCAAAATCTTTTGTGCAAACATTTGACTATTGTTTTCAACATTAGAAACCTAAGCCTTATGCTTTTGATTTTCAAACTTTATTTTCATAACACTTATTTTGAATTGAATCTTTAAAGTCAACTTTGACCATTTTGTATATACTTCTAATTGGTAAATATAACCCATTCAAATGTCTTTTGTGGTTCCAATGATCACTTTCTTAATCAAATTTTCCATAACCTTTAGCAATTAGGTTTGAGCTATCTTTGTGGTAGATGTAATACTCACCTTTGTCCTTAGTGATGGACAATGAGCCTTCCATGCTTATTATAGGGTTAACCCCTCACTAGCATGTTGAAGCTATCCTCACATGGTGGACTTGTGGTTTTAGGTTGAGTTTTCTCCCTTTGATAACAAAAGACCTTAGGGCTTTTGGACCAATCAATCCACTCATTTGTTTTGAGATTTTTACCCCGAACTACGAGGTTTTGATCCTAATCTTTTTATAAGAGGGTACGTAGGCAATGGGTTTATCCATCCAAACACAAAATGTAAATAACTTGTATATTCTCTTCTCATCTCTTCAATCATGTTTGCACAAATAAATTTTCACAAAACAAATAATCTTTGCAACAAGTGTGAAAAGGGCTCCCTAGGAGTACCTAAGATGTTTTGGGTGCCTAACACCCTCCCATTGCATAACCAACCCTCTTACCCAGATCTCTGTTTCTTTTACTAGTTTTTGTTAAAACTATTAGGTTTTTGTTCGCTTTCTAACCATTCCTTTAGATAAATAGAAGTGCGGTGGCGACTCGACTTTGTATGATTTACCTTAGATTTAGTCAATATCTCCAACGGTAACGAATACCCCGCTACAATGATATCCTAAGTGAGCTTAGTCATCAGAATAATGTCGATCTGTACCGTGACATGCTACTTAGGAGTATCCAGAGGCAGTGGGAGGAGATAAGGGTCACCTTTGATCAAATCAGAGAGACTCAGCTTGACTTTGTCGAGAGGACCGAGCTTAACATGGGTGACCTCACCAAGCAAATGAATAGAGTGTGCATGGAAGTATCAGATACGCGGGAGTATATATAGCACATACCTCACCCTGTGTATGATAGAGGTGGTGTTAGACGTCACAGAGGTCGCAGCTGGCATCATTGAGCCGCCTACCAGGTTTTATCTACTCCTTTTTCTGACTTGCACTGAAACATTGGGGACAATGTTTGGTTCAAGTGTGGGGAGGAGCTTTCCCGCTTTATTTTATATTTTTACTATTTTTCTAGTTAGTTTCTTACTTTCTTTTAGTTTAAGTTGTTTTTCTTTGTTGTTTGTGTTTGATCGAGTCATACATGTGTTGTTGAGTCATATTACATGATATTTTTTTCTCTTGTTGATAAAATTCCCTTAGATTTGACCCCCAATAAAAAAATCTGATTCAACGGCATGACACCTCGAGAGTATAGGTTGTTTCTCATTCTTGGGCTTTGTTAAATAGACTTGGGAAAGTTTCAATAATATCGGTACCGTCCTAACACCCTGAACTCCCTAAGTATGCGACATCGATTTGAATAACCATTATGCCAAGACCTTAATTTCTATGTTTTTGAAGTAGCCTCTTTAGTAGTTTATTTAAGCAGTCAACACCATCTTAAGCACACATTGAGTAAGGAAGCCGACGCAAATAAGTGTATGGTCTCAGGCTAAAAGCGAAAAAGAATATGTGATAAGATATGTCCCTTCTAAGTTCGGTGATCCTCACCCGATCATTTAGCCCAGCGGTACGAACTCTTAAAAATTTAGTTGATGCTTAAACAAATTTGCTAAGTAAGTGCGAAAAATATTTATAAAAAAATATGAAAACGAGACCATAGTCACTAACAGGTTTTCCTACCATGAATGTATACGGATAACGGGCTTAATGTGATTGCGCTAGAATGAAAGAGAGGTGAAAAATAACAAAGAGTGTAGGTCGAGTCATAATGGCATGATTCATATTGGTTTTGCATAGGGGGAGTTTTTATCCGTGTAATGCGAATATGTGTCATTACGGTATCCTTATTATGGATATCTAGTACCTATTTATTTACAACTAGCCTATCAGCCTCTTACTCTTTAGAGTTTTGTTGTGCCTATGTCTCAGACGCTGTACTTAATTATTTTTTCATTTGCGTTGGGTGATCACTTGAGGACAAGCAACAGTCCAAGTGTGGGGGAGTTTGATAACGAGAAATTGTATCATGTTTTTAGGCTTACATCGCATGTTATTCGTATTTATTTTAATATGTTTTATCACCTTTTAGTTCATTTTTATTCGTTTTGAAGTTGTTAGCGAGTTTCAGTCCAGATCCGAAAGCAAATCGGAAAAGGAGCAAAAGAGCAGCAAAATAGCAAGATTATGCCCATTCTGTCCAAATGATGTTCGACATGTGTATATGGTGTTCGCCATTGGCTTGCCTACCACATCATTTAATGATAAAGGCAATGGTGTTCACCATTGCCCTAATGGTGTTCGTCATTATCATACAGAAGGAGTTCTACGCTAGTGGGCAGTTTTGTGCAGCTTTCTCCAACCTATTTTCCCTCCACTTTGCTTGCACGATCAAGGGAGGTTACAAGGATGAAAAGCCTCTATAAATAGGACTCTTGGAGGTGTTTCAAGATATCCAAGTTGTGCGGAAGCTCTGCCGAAATTACTTCGTAGTCTAAGGCATAATTTCACCTGTAAAAATGACAATAACTCATATCGAGGGATTGTCACACTTATTTTCTTGTAATTTTCATTGTACTCTAGGATCAAGAACAAGCTGCCGGCATTTTCGTTTCAATTTAAAGTCTTCGTTTCTTTAATTTATGTTTTTACTGCTCTATTATTTATACTTGTTATTGCCTTTACTACATTACATGCCATGTTATTTTTAAGTTTAGTTGTTGTGGTCATATTATTTTTTATTAAAATTATGTCTTGCTAATTTTGTCTGAGTCCGGCGTATGAGGACAGTCGTTACCGGCGGGACTCGGTAGAAATAATAGGTGCGAAATTATGATTAAATTCTGTTTTGGTTTTAGTTTTCAATTGTATATTTCATTGTTTTGACACGAGAGTGAAGAACAAACTAAGGTTCTAGCCGATAGCGTGAGAGTGTGAGGAAGGAACCGGATAGTGGAAACTAAGCATCGATCCTAAAATTAGCCAGAGCGCTTTAGGCATCGTTTAGGATCTCATTGGTTTTAAAAATATTCTTTCTAATTGAAACGGGCGAGCGAGAGCAAAATCCTGTGGTTATGAAGTGTGGTTTTAGTCAATAGTGTGAGAGTGTGAGATAGAGTCTTTAAATTAATATTTTCAACAAAACGTAATAAAATAATAATTAGCACCCGAATTCTACCTAATCCCTTAGGAACGCGAAATCCATATTTCGGGTTTCATTTTATTATCATTTTCAAACCTCTTGCAATTAGCGTTTATATTTTCGTTCATATCCTTTTAACCTTCAGCCTTAGCTTTGCAATTGCAACGGTAGATGACATTAGTTTGATTATTAGTCTCTGTGAGTTCGACAATCTTTTAAAACTACCCGATAAACTGTATACTTGCAGTTATTATCCGACAGACATGTTCGTCGCGATCAAGAACCACATCCATAAGTACAGAATTATGAACCACCCCACAGAAGGAATAAAAGAAAATGTGAGGGATATGAGAGATGGCTTGATAAGTGGTCATGAAAATCTAGATCATTAAAAGTTTAACCAAAGAATCATTATTGAAAAAACTACCATGAGTGCTTACACTCTTGATTCGTCGAGCTACCGACGTTAAAAGAAGCGTTGCGTGGGAGGCAACCCATGTTTTTTTTTTAAGTTTCTATTTTTGTTTATTTGAGTTTGCATAAAATAAAGAGATAGATTGCTTGACTTAATCTTCTCACCAGGTTATTCCTACCTCTCTTACACTTATTTCCTTACATTAACGAAAATGTAGGATTTAAGTGTAGGGGAGGCGTTTACCGCTTTTATTTAATTTCCGTTTTTCTGTATTTTGCTATTATGTTAGTTTTATGTCATTTTTGTTTTTTATGTTGTAGCGTAGTGTATCGAGTCATTGCATGTGTTGTCGAGTCATATTATGTGTGGTTTTCTATTTGTTCTTAACTTTCCCTTAAAACTTGATCCCCAACAAAAAAAAATCATGACATAACACATTCTGAAAGTATATACGTTGCTTTAGAAGAATGTCTATGTTAAAGATACTAGGAAAACCTTGGCAAAATCGGTATTGTCCTAACACTCTAAGCCTTCCAAACATGCATATCGATTTAAGTACCTATTGTACCTCGGTTTGATTCCCTCCTCAAAGTAGTTTATTTATCTAGTCAGGTTCCATCCAAAGGTCATATATTAAGTAGGTTAGTCGATGAAAATAAGCAAAGATTAAGATTAAAAAAAGTTAAAGGTTGCATTTACTAAGTTAGGAGACCCTTACCTGGTAATTCAGCCCAACGATGATTTAACCTTAATGAACAATGCATTATTGAGCACAAAGTTGAGAATTTAGCAAAATATTGAAAAATTCGCTAACCGGTTTTCCTACCATGTGTGTGACGAGGATAAAGGGCCTTAATGTGACTATCTAGAATGAAAGAGGGGAAATTAAAATTGAGCTATAATAGTATGATTTGGATTGGTATGCATAGGAGGAAGACTTTTAGTGTTACTACAATATTATTTTTATTGTCGTTACTACCTATCGACTTAGCTTTAGCTAAACCAATTTAGCAACCATGTACGACTAGAAATGTTGTTGTGTCTACCTAAGTGTCTTTACTTCATTGTTGCATTTACACAGTTTTCATATGCTAGCAGCTTGCTTTAGGACAATCAAAGGTTCAAGTGTAGGGGACTTTGATAACCATAACACACATCACATTTTTGACTCGATTCACAAGACATGTTAGGTTGTTTTGTCTCCTTTTTATTATGTTATACTGGTATTTTAGGTTTGCTTTAGGTATTTAACAGGTATGAGCTTCTGTGCACGAAAACGGAATAAAACGGCAAAAAACGGAAGAAAATGTCAAGACTGTGTTGTCATGGCATTCTCCATGGCGCTTGCCATGACGTGGCAGCAAATGGCGCCACCAGAAAAGACAGAAAAAGAGAAGAATAAGTGTTTTGGCCTCATGGAGTTCTCCATGGGGGCGTGGTGTTTGTCATGGACCTCAGGAATCCAAAAAAAAGGCGCATGGTGTTTCCCATGGACCTCGGGAATCCAAAAAAAGGCTCATGGTGTTTGCCATGGACCTTAGGAACCAAAAAATTCACCCACTAACGGCCCAACTTTGAATGCTTCTCCCACTTTTTCCATTACTCTTACATGATCTAGGGCAGTTAGTACTCGAAAATCCTACTATAAATATTCCTTGGACTCACACTTTCAAGGCATCAAAGCATAGTTAGGCACAAATATTAATTCTTAAAAGTTTCAATTTCTCACATAGAAGGATTGTTGCAAAAATCAGTGTTAAGCTTGGTGTTTATTTTGAAGCAAATTTATATTCCCGCATCTAATTTCCAGTAAGGTTTTATTTTCTATACCGAATTAAGGACTCCGTTTGGAGCAAATTGTAGCTTAATTTTAAGGTTTAATTTACTTTCTCTTTCAATTATTTATTAATGTCATTGTTATTGTTTGAAGCTTTTGCATGTCATTTTTACTAAAGTGCCTTTAATCTTACTTAGTTGCTATTTTAATTGTATAATTTATATGCTATTAATCTTGTCTTACCATTTTAATTATCAATTTATAATCCATTATTATTACTAATTTCATGAGCATGTCTAATTTGTTTACCGTTATTGATATTCTATTTATGTTTGTTCACGTATCAAATATGCTAGCTTAAATTAAGACAAATCCGGAATGTGAGGACCTTCATGCCGACCGTGCTCACATGAGTCATAACATTAAGTATGCGTAACGAGAATTATTTTTGGGGCTGAAAATTTTGTTTTTAACACGTTTCTGCGCACTATGAAAGCAGTGTCTGTATGATTTTGGTCCCAATTCGAAAGAATTGGGTTTTTATCTGTCTGTTATATTTTCAGGAATAAATTTTAGAATTCAGCAAAAGTGACTCTTTTATTTTATTAAGAAACTTTTGTTTTTCGAAAATGGAGTTTAAGCGAAAAATTGTACACGCGACAACCAGCATTTTGCCGGTTAAAATTCGGTGTTGTATATGCGAAAGCAAGACAGCACTTTTGAATTAACTATTTTTTTTTTTCAATTATAACTTTTTAAACTTAGTTCATTTAACTTTCAAAATCAGTTTTGAGGACGCTAATACACCACCTCAGAAGGCGAAAGTTATCGAGCAAGTTATCGATTCAAGATCCAGTCATGTACACGCTAGATTGGTGCAATACCTTTAATTTAAGTGTCCTAGGTTAGAAAAATTGTCTCGTTACGACTACAAACCTTCACTCTGTAAGTACCAGTGGTCAACAGAAATTACACTCCAGTCTCATGTTCTAATTATATAAACCAATTTTATTCTTTTTCCTACTCAATGGCATCAAACCATTCACATAGCCTTAGATAAACATCGTGAGAATAGATAATTATACTTGACACAACTCTTTGTGGGATCGTAAATCTTTTATACTATAACTGATATTTTCCGTGCATTTGCAGACCTATTATTAAAGATGTTCGATGTGACCCAAAATTTGTAAAGTTAAACGACTTTAAGATCTTTGTGCCAAACTTGTGAAAACAAATAAGTGCAACATATTTAATATGTTTTATAAGTTTCATGAAGTTGGCTTTAGTCTTGCTGGTAACAACTGCAAGTGCGAAACGTGTTTTTTCAACTATGAAGTTTGTGAAGAGTCAACTATGTGAGAAAATGAATGATTAGTTGTTAAATGACTATCTTGTAACTTTTATAGAAAGAGAAGTTCTTTGAACAGTTAACATTTAATAATGATGTTATTTTAGCTCATTTTCAAGAAATAGACCGTAGACGATTTTCATTATAAATATACATCATTAAATAATAATATTTTTTATTTTCATTATAATTTTGTTTGTATTTTCTTTTATATTTAACTACACCAATATGTTAGATTAATATATATATTGATCTTATGTTCCTGATAACAAAAGAACAACAAAGTCAATAAAATAAAATGCGGAAATAGAATTAGAGGTTTTACCTCCAGCCATTGTTGCAGTGTTATGAGTGCACTGCCTTTGAGTCTTCCAAGCTCTTGCTCTCTCAATATAGATGGTGTATTTCTTTTCTGATGAGAGAAAGTTTTGGAGACCAAAGACTATTTATAGTCTTGATTCTACCATCAAGAATTTAAAGCCATTAAAACTCATTATCACCCAATTAAATGGTCATATCAATTTACATTAAAACCAAAATAAATCATACCCTTTTCAGAACCAAAATCCCAAAACTATGGACCATATTAAAATTGGTTTTTTATTATTAATAATTATTATAATAAAAATAAGAAATCGTTACATTCTCCCACTTGGTTCATAGAACTGATTATTGGCATAAATGAGTCATGGAAAACTTACTCAAGAAATAAATATGTGAATCATAGAGATAGTCCCTCTTAAAGCGAGTAGTCTCATCTATGTATTACAACATGTCTATTTTTCAAGTATATATCTGTAATGTGGTAACTAACTTGATGAATAAACCAATGTTTACTCTTGGTCCAGATGTAACATATTTTCTCAAACTGATGTGCGCATGGAAATGAGAAAACATCACAATATAAGAGTTTTATTAATAAACTGTATGTATGCAATCATAAGGAGGACCCAAGTCCCATGTTCTCTACATGATCCTTAAATTTTATTGGTGGCATGCCCTTAGTCAAAGGATCAGCGATCATTAAATCAGTACTAATGTGATTAATAACTACTATTTTATCTTTAACTCTTTCTCTAATGGCTAAATACTTTATGTCGATGTGATTGCTTCGACTTCCACTTTTATTGTTCTTAACCATAAAGACAGCTGCTGAATTATCGCAAAAAATCTTCAGAGGTTTAGAAATAGAATCCATGATTCTAAGCCCAGAAATAAAACTCTTAAGCCATACACCATGAGAAGTAGCCTCAAAACAGGAGACAAACTCGGCTTCCATAGTAGAAGTAGCAACCAAGGTTTGCTTAATACTTCTCCATGAAATAGCTCCATCAGCCATCATAAAAATATATCCTGATGTTGATTTGCGAGAATCAACACAACCAGCAAAGTCGGAGTCTGAATAGCCGATCACATCAAGATTGTCCATCTTCCTATACATTAACATGTAATATTTTGTTCCTTTAAGATATCCCAACACCTTCTTTGCAGCTTTCCAGTGTTCCATACCTGGATTACTCTGATATCTTCCTAAGATTCCAACAGCAAATGCAATGTCGGGCCTTGTGCATACTTGAGCATACATAAGACTTCCAACAACAGAAGCATATGGAATGTTCTTCATTTGTTCCCGCTCAAAATCATTCTTAGGGCATTGATTCAAATTAAATCTATCACCCTTGACAATGGGTGCAACACTTGGTGAACAATCTTTCATTCTAAATCTCTCTAAAACTTTATTGATGTAGGTTCCTTGTGATAGACCCAAAATTCCTCAAAGTCTATCTCTGTGGATCTTAATGCCAATGACATAAGATGCCTCACCCATATCCTTTATATCAAAGTTTTTAGAGAGGAATTGTTTCACGTCATGTAGAAAACCTTTTATCATTAGTTGCAAGTAGTATGTCATCCACATACAAAATGAGAAAACAAATTACTCCCACTGACCTTCTGGTATATACATTGATCCATGGGGTTTTCAATAAACCCAAATGAAGATATCGTTTCATGGAATTTAAGATACCATTGACGAGAGGCTTGTTTTAAACCATATATGGATCTCTTAAGCTTGCAAACCAAATGCTCACCACTATTAGAAGAGAAACCTTCAGGTTGTTTCATATAAACCTCCTCCTCTAAATCACCATTAAGAAAGGCTGTTTTCACATCCATTTGATGCAACTCAAGGTCAAAATGTGCAACTAATGCCAAGATGACACGAAGAGAATCTTTCTTAGATACAGGAGAAAAAGTATCAGTGTAATCGATTCCCTCCTTTTGACTAAATCCCTTAGCAACGAGTCTGGCCTTGTATCTCTCAATGTCGCCTAATGAATCTTTCTTGGTTTTAAAGACCCATTTACAACCAATGGCCTTTTCCCCATTAGGTAAATCTACAAGATCCCATACGTCGTTGTTTTTCATGGAATTCATTTCATCATTCATGGCATCATACCACAAATTTAACTCTTTGCAACTCATGGCTTGTCTAAAGCTCTCAGGATCATTCTCAGCTCCAACATTATAGTCAGATTCTTGTAGATACACAATGTAATTATTAGGAATAGCTGATTTTCTTGTCCTAGTAGACCTTCTTAATGTTTGATCAACATTTTCTGGTGGATCTTGTTGTTCAACTAATTGTTCCTCATCTTGATGACCAACTTGATTTACTGGATCATCAGTAGCTTGTGGAGTCTTGATGATTGGTTGATCAACATCCATTTGAACTTGAGGGATGTTGTAAATAGTAACCAATCTATTACTTGAAGTGGAAGGTTCATACTCTATATGATCATGCATAGAAATTGAATTTTTGATTTGATCGCTCCCACTAGTCAAATGATTTTCAAGAAACTTTGCATTTCTTGACTCCACAATCCTAATTGTATGAGATGGACAATAAAATCTATAACCTTTAGACCTTTCGGCATATCCAATGAAATACCCACTAATGGTCCTCAGATCTAGTTTCTTTTCTTGTGGGTTATAAATCCTCACCTAAAACGGACATCCCCAAACGTGCATATGTCGTAAACTCGGCTTCCATCCTTTAAATAACTCAAATTGTGTCTTTGGTGAAATTCTGGTATCAGATATGAGATGTCGAAGGTAATGTCACGACACTAATATCTGAACAATACAAACAGGATAGAAGATAAAGAACAGTAATGCACGAGACACAAGCAATTGTTAACCCAGTTCGGTGCAAACTCACCTACGTCTGGGGGCTACCAAGCCAGGAAGGAAATCCACTAAACATAATCAGTTCAAAGACTCTCAGTAAACAACTTCAAGTTACAGTCTTTTCACCTAATCTCTACCCGTGTGACTTCTACCTAAGAACTCTTAGATATGAGATCCTACTCACTCCCCCTCAATCACAGCAGTGATATAAAACAAGAATTACAATTAAAAGAAGACACTCTTCAAAGACACATACTTGATCTTGCTTAAAAGCTTCAATCAAGTAAACATACACTCATGCTTCAAAGCTTAGAGTGGACAAATTACAACTCAAAAATCAGTCTAATTCAATCATCTATGGATGAATGAATGGCTTACAATTCACACGACCACAAGACTAAAACCCTTATTCTCTCTCAATATTTCGTTCGTTATTTCTTGTGTATAAAACCAGGTTTTCCATGTCCTTTATATAGAAGCATTTGGCTGGGCTTGGACATCATAAAACCCCAAAAATATTTTCCATTCATATCTTCTCATGACAGCTGATTATATCTCGTTGGAAAATAAGTCAATCTGGTTGTAATTACTGATTGAATGCGTGTTTAATCATCTCTTCAATCATACATAGATTAGCATAAAAAACGCAATCTGATGACACTGAATTTCACCGTATTTTCGACTCCGATTTCGCATGCATTTTAGTGGTTTTATTATTATTTTGTTATGTTATTATTATGTTTCTCTTTGTTTTCAGGTTTTCAGTCTAATCAGAGCCCCGATTGAGAAAAGGAGTGAAAATGAGCTAAAAAGACTAAAATTCAGCATTTTGCACTTGTGGCTCCCACTGTGGCTGACGCCATAGGTCCATCCATGACATGTCATAGATCAACTTCCCTCAACTGCCACGTCTCCCACTACCTCCACTTGGGCGCCACAATTTACCCTTATGGCGGGCGCCATGGTGTTGTGGCGGGCGCCACAAGAAGAAAGTTTTTCCCTCCCAAATTCAAAGTGAAGGGCATCCTTGTCATTTCTATTATTTTCCTTGCCTATAAATAGAGACTCGATTTCATTTGTTTCAGCATCTAAACTTAAAGCAAACTTAGTTATATTTAGGCATATATTCAGTATTGTAAAAGTGGTAATCACTTCACATTGGGGTGTTGCCACAACTGTGTAATCGAGTCTGTGATCGAGTTTGGAGCACTTTAGAAGGAAGTTAATCCTGCCGCCATTTTCATTTTGTTTCGCACTTTATTCAACCCTCCGATTGGAGCAGGTTTTTATTGCTTTACCTTTATCTACTTTACTTTCCCGCACTGTCTTTACTTTCATTTATTTCTCGCACTCGCACTACTTTCATTTATTTCTCGCACTCGCACTACTTTCATTTATTTCTCGCACTCGCGCTACTTTCATTTATTTCTCGCACTCGCACTACTTTCATTTATTTCTCGCACTCGCACTACTTTTATTTACTTTCCGCACTCGCACTACTTTTATTTAAATTTCGCACTCACACTACTTTTATTTAAATTAAAATGCACCTTTACTTTACCATGTCTAACTAAACCTATAAAGGTTAGAATGTAAGGACCGTAATTGAACCGATAATCCATACAATTGTTCGTAGAAACACTTGAGGGCTATTTTGACTTTCAACTTAAGTTTTCCCGCACTTAATTTTCGTTGGGTAAGATCGAAAGCCGTCCAACGTCTTCTTAAACTTAGTTGTTTTTAACTATTTCAAAAACAGCGAAAGCGCTTTGTTTAGTTCATTAGGAGTTTTTAACTTAAGAAGAAAAGTGATTTTAAAACTATTTTCGGACGCGTTTATAAGTTTAGAGTCTGGTTCGTGAGAACCTCTTTTGGTTAAGAAATCCAGGTTAAAATACTTTTCAACTTAGTCAAGATACTATATATCTTAAAAATAGGTTTACTACTCTAACGCAATGCGCGCCTTTTTATAAGTGACAATAAGAGGGTTTGATTAGGGAGTACAACTCGGTTCTGAATACGCGAAAGCAACAGTTCCCGTTAAATTGGTTCTTTTTAAAGTATGAAACATTGCCCATAAGTAATTCTATTAGCAAGTACTCGAATCATTAATTGATTATGTGAATTACATTTGAGCTTGTCTTTATTAATTGAACTTTATTTAATACTTTACTTTTCATTGCACACTCTTAAAAACCCCTATTTCGATTATCTTAGATAAACACCATAACAATAGATAACGATAGATTGACACTTGGTCTCTGTGGATTCGACAATCTTTTATATTACTCTAACGCGTTCGAATACTTGTGAAAAGCACGCATCAAGTTTTTGGCGCCGTTGCCGGGGACCAATTTCGTCAAATTTCGTACCCTGTTGTTATATCGTTTAGACTTAGGTTATTACCTGTCGGTCAATGCGAAGGACTCGCAGCACCGGAAGCTTAGTATACCCTCTGGCGAAACCTGAACGTTACGCTCGCGCACGTTTATTCTTCCATAGAATTAGGAGAGCTATGGCCGAAGATCAAAACCAAAGACCTCTTAAGGACTTCGCCCAACCATCCAACGAAGAACCTAGTTATAGTATAGTAAACCCAACCATCCCAACTATTAATTTCGAACTTAAACCCTCCCTGTTGCAACTAGTGCAACAGAGACAATTCACAGGTCTTGCTACTGAGAACCCAAACCAACATTTAAAAATATTTCTCCAATTAGCAGACACTTTTAAAACTAATGGAGCTTCTCCTGAGGCAATCCGTTTAAGATTATTCCCTTTTTCCCTCAGAGATAAAGCCCTATCATGGTTAGATTCCCTTTCACCCAATTCCATTACGACTTGGGATAACATTAGAAGAGTATTCCTTGCTAGATACTTTCCCCTAAGTAAGACTGCCGTTATTCGAAACCATATAACTAGATTTACCCAGAACCAAGGAGAATCGTTGTTCGAAGCTTGGGAGAGATATAAAGAGCTATTGAGAGCATGCCCACATCATGGTTTAGAAAATTGGTTAATCATTCAGACCTTCTATAATGGACTTCACTATAACACTAAGATGACCATCGACGCTGCCGCAGGCGATGCGCTGATGAACAAACCTTATCCTGAAGCTAGTGCCCTCATCTAAGATATGGCTCAAAACCATCAATCATGGGGAGTCGAACAAGCGACAATTGAGAAGAAGGAAGCCCAAGGAGGAGTACATGAGTTAAGCTCTATAGACATGATGCAAGCTAAAATGGACGCATTAGCCCTTAAGGTCGAGCATATGTGCACAACCCGAATACTGCAG
This sequence comes from Lathyrus oleraceus, assembly GCF_024323335.1. Lineage (NCBI taxonomy): Eukaryota > Viridiplantae > Streptophyta > Magnoliopsida > Fabales > Fabaceae > Lathyrus > Lathyrus oleraceus. Next base: position 444,256,267 of record NC_066580.1, read on the forward strand.
CTACAATTTCTTCGGATTGTGAGATATGTGGAACCAAAGGACACCAATCTGCAGAATGCAGTCTATTAAACGAAACCCACTCTGAGCAAGTGAACTACACCCAAGGGAACCCATATTCGAATACATATAACCCTGGATGGAGGAATCACCCGAACTTCTCCTATAAGAAAAATAACCCTATCCAAAATAATGCACCTCCGAGACAACCAGGTTACCAAGCCCCAAGACCAAATCAACCTATGCAACCTGTACCACCAAAGCCGAGCCTTGAGAAAATTATGGAAAATTTTATCATTGCTCAAACCCAACAAAACAAAGAGTTCATGAACCAAAACATTCACGTTAACGAACTGATTATCCAATTAGGAACCAAGGTTGACCAAATAGTTACTCATACTAAGATGCTTGAAACCTAGATCTCTCAGGTAACTTTAAACCAAGCCCCCCAAACCACACCTGGAGGACAGTTCCCTGGACAACCTCAACAGAATCCGAGAGGACAAGCCAATGCCATTACCCTACGAAGTGGGAATGCTTATGATGAGCCACCAAACCCAAGATTGAGCGAACCCAAAACTTCTAAGGAATATACCGAACCCACGGACAAAGTAAAGGAACCAGAGGAATCTGAAAAACAGGAAGGTCAAGAAAAAGGAGAAGAACCTAAAGATAAAACTTATGTACCACCCCCGCCATATAAACCACCGATACCATATCCGCAAAGACTCAAACAAACCCAGATCAATAACCAGTATCAAAAATTTATTAAGGTTATAGAAAAACTTCACGTAGAAATCCCTTTCACAGAAGTCATCATTCAAATACCTTCTTATGCAAAGTTTCACAAAGACATCCTTACCAACAAACGTAGACTCGACGATCCGAAGCCCTTGGAATGCAATTCTATTTCCGAGAATAAGTTAGCCAAAAAAGATAAAGATCCTGGAAATTTCTCCATTCCTTGTCTTTTGGGAAGTCATGTCATCGAAAAAGCTTTTCTAGACTTAGGAGCTAGTATGAGCTTAATGCCTTTAGCAGTTTGTGAGAGGTTAAACTTAGGAGAACTACAGCCTACTAAGATGTCACTTCAGTTAGCCGATAGATCTGTCAAGTATCCGATAGGCATATTAGAAGATGTCCCTGTTAGGATAGGTCAATTATTTATCCCTACTGATTTTGTTGTCATGGACATCAAAGAGGATAATGATATATCAATCCTTCTAGGTAGACCATTCTTATCAACTGCATGAGCCATAATAGATGTCAAGAGAGGAAACTTGACCTTTGAGGTAGGTGACGAGAAAATAGAATTTATACTTTCGAAATTTCTTATGGCACCTGTGATAGGAGACACATGTTATGTCATAGATATCATTGATGAATGTGTTAGGGAATTAGAACAAGAAGAAATCATAAAAACAATTAAGTTGCCATCAACTCTCATACTGGAAGATGATGACTTTAGGAAACCCTACATCGATGATAACCTTTACGAATGTTTATCCCTTACCCCAGATCCTATGCCATGCCCTAAGAAACCAACCTTAGAACTTAAGGAACTGCCTAAGAACCTGAGATATGAGTTCCTCGATGAAGAGATGAACCGTCCAGTTATAGTCAGTGCTACCTTGAGCCAAGAGGAAACAGACCAACTTTTAGATGTTTTACGAAGATATCCCTCAGCCTTAGGATGTAATATCTCTGACCTGAAAGGTATAAGCCCATCCGCATGCATGCATCGGATTCCGCTCGAAGAAGATTCAAAACCCTCCAGAGAACATCAGAGAAGAATAAACCCTTGTCATACCCCAAAAATTACCCATCATTTTTCCTAAAAAAAAAAAAAAAAAAAAAAAAAAAAAAAAAAAAAAAAAAAAAAAAAAAAAAAAAAAAAAAAAAAGAAAAAAAAATTTAATTAATTAATTAATTAATTAATTAAATAATTAAAATAAATAAATAAATAAAATATAACAAATTATTTTGGACTTGGGTCTCCCTCATTCCAAGCCCATTACCCACGAAATTAGTCTATAAATACTGAAGTTTCAGTAGGGGGAGTTATACTTGGAGTTTACACTGGGAGATTTACTGGAGAAAGAAGGAAGAGAAGCAAAACACTCTGAGGTTTCCTTGGAACAAAACCTTGAGGAAAAAGAAAGAGAGAGAACAGAGAAGGACGGATAGAAACTTTGGCATAGGAACCCTGCCTACCCGGAGAATTCAGAGTAAAGAAACCCTGAAGGCAGCCCATCTGCACCGAAGCCATCGCCGTCCAATTCCCGCTGCCTAACTTATTCCGATACTACAAGTGGTCAATCCCTTCAACCTTGAATTGGCAAACAGGTTTGCGTATCTCTATTGTTTATACTTTCAATTGGCCATATCTACATATATAATGCATCATGATTAAATGTTGATATATAATTTGCTTTCGTATGGGAATTTAAATATGCCTGAATACCCTGAATGTTTGACCATGTTATTCCTGTGATAAAATGCCATAAAATTCAAAGTTCCTAACATGGGGCTGTTTTCAAATTCAAAATCCGTGGCCTTCGCTAGGCGAGGCAGAGGCGAACGAGACAGTACCTGATTCTTCTAGTCTGTTTTTTTTATGTTTTTATCATAGCCATGCATTATTTATCCTATCCTATTTATTGTTGTGATATTTCTCCGGTGTAATCTTCGATTGCACCCTGATTTGGTGTTCTGACATGTTTCTTTTTTTGAGTTTCGTAAAGGTTCACATATCCCAGGAAAAGGTTATTGGCTAGGTATTCCACTTTATTTGTGGGATACCCTTGTGGAGTTTCACCCTAAATTAATTTTTAATGTATTAATTTCTAATGTATTAATTTTTTAATATATTATTTTTAATAATTTTAATGTGGAGTTTCACCCTAATTATATAATTAATTGTAAAACTTTGCCTTTGAATAAGTGATCTTGGACCTCTCTTTGTTGCCTTACGATTACGATATTACGGTCATGTCCCGCGAACGTGGGGATACCCTTAGCAAAGACCCTTCGGTTAAATCATCATAAAATAAATTATAGTCCCTCGGATGTTGCCTTCGAATATACAACTTTGTCCCTCGATGACCCTCCGATGTTGCCTACGGTTAAAAGATGATAGTCCCTTCGAATGCTAAGGTATCCTCGTAACTGTTGCCTTCAATGACCAATCGATGACCCTACGATGACCCTTTTACATCCAAAGGATAAAACTACTTATTTCTCAATAATAAGGACAGTTTTACCCTCATAAGGATAGGAAATACTCATAAAGACCTTGGGTCGGTATAACTCTTAATTGCTGGCTCACAACCTAAAACATTTTTTCACACCTCACACCTTTCAAAATACCTTCAGAAAATCACCACTTGGTATACATTCATACTAGAATCATTACCGAGTTATATTTTTCTAAACAATTTTCAAAACTAAACGAGATAATCACTTTGTATACATTCATACAAGAATCATTACAAAGTTAAATTCTCTTTTCAAAACAATTTTTCTAAACAATTCACAAACACTTTTTTTTTTTTTAAAATGATATAAGTGATCGAGCAATTAAGAGCCCATGGATAACCATGGATACAAAGGGTGCTAACACCTTCCCTTTGTATAATGTACCTCCCGAACCCAAAATCTAAATTAAGGTCTTTCCTGTTCTTTTCCACCTTTCCTTATTGGATAAAAGAAAAGTCGGTGGCGACTCTTGCTAACCGCGACATTGCGATTAAAACCACAAAAAGTCCAGTTCACCGTATGACAGAACTGGCGACTCTGCTGGGGAGCCTAAATATTTAAAAAGAGAGGTTACCTTAAAAACAAGATCACTTATTCAATTTGTCTGATTTATTTTTAAGGGATTGCTTGGGTATGATATGCTTGAGTGAAAGATCCTACACCCGGATCTAGTGTACCTTAGGTAAGTAGCAAGAGATCATCGCGACTGTCCGGCGTATACTGGAATGGTCAAAATGATGGCTACGGTTAATGTGGCACTTTGGATGTCCTGATGTTCCTCATGTTAGTTGAGGAAATATTTGGCATTCGCGTGGTGTCATAAAAGCATTAACCAGACCTTTAGAACCCTAATTGACTCATCCTGGCCATTAGAAAGTAGTGAGATAACTGGCTTCGGTTCCGACTGGAGTTGGTTGAGACTCGATACTACACTCTTTGGGATTGGACTTTAGGGAAGCTTCGGTCAACCACTTGGTGTTGCACTGAAGTGGACTTAAGGAAAGGTCAATGATTTGAGATCCTCCTAGAACCCGGTTACTATTCTAAGACAGGTTGAACCAACCAAACTTCAGTGGGGAGGGTATTTACCTATGGAACTCACGCAAGCCTTAAAACCCAGGAATGATTGTTGTGTGACTTGCTTGTGCTTGTTATTTATCTAACAACATAACATCATAACATCATAACATCATGGCATTGTACTAACCATTTCAAGGATTTAGGGATTTAACTCTGCTAAAAAAAAACAAAAACAAAAGCAAAAACAAAAGAGAAAAGAAAAAAAAAGCTCTTTTTGTTAGTTTATGCAAAGTTAAATCCCGAAAGTCCTTGAAAACATTTCATACATTGCATTGCATCGCATAACAGGTATTCTAAAGGATCAGTGTTCTCACGATTTTCCTGGCAAACAGATTCCAGCAGATTCAAACAGATTGAACAATGGCTCTCGAACAAACTGTCAAAGATCTCCAGGCCCAGAATGCTCAATTCCAGGAAATGATGCTGAGCTTATCTAAGGGGCAGGAAGAACTGAAAGCTCTTTTGATGGAGAAGAAGAAGGACCAGAAACCTGTGGGTTACATCAACCCGGGGAGAAGGCTTAAGGGACAGGTTACAGGAGTCAAGATTAGAATTCCGAAGGATTCAGAAGAAGAGACCGAGAATGATTCGGAAGATGAGAATCCTAATCTCGTCAATTCTGAGGACGACGATGAAGATTATGAACATGAACAGTACTCTCCGAAGGATGATAAGTACAAGTTGCTGGAAGAACGTATGCTAGCTATGGAGGGGCAGAAAGTGCCCGGTCTGGATTTCGAAAACTTGGGTCTGGTCTCTGATGTGGTCATTCCCCGCAAATTCAAGGTTCCCATTTTCACTAAGTATGATGGTGCCTCTTGTCCTCAGATGCATCTAAGGGCTTATGTGAGAAAGATTCAGCCGCACACTACTGATAAGAAACTGTGGATCCATTTCTTCCAAGAGAGTCTGTCTGGCACACAGTTAGAGTGGTATTATCAGCTTGAGAGCTCTAACATCCGCACATGGACTGATTTAGCAACAGCTTTCTACAAGCACTACCAGTATAATTCTGAGTTAGCGCCTACTCGGCTACAGCTACAAAATATGACTATGGGCTCTAAAGAAAGTTTCAAAGAATATGCTCAAAAGTGGAGAGATTTGGCTGGCAGAGTCAAACCCCCTATGACTGATCGAGAGTTAGTGGACATGTTCATGGGTACACTGACTGGCCCATTCTACAGCCATCTACTGGGAAGTTCCTCGTCAGGTTTCACTGAACTTATCTTGACAGGTGAACGGGTTGAAAGCGGCATTCGAAGTGGAAAGATACAGGCAGCTACTTCTGCAAGCACCAAAAAGTCCTATCAGGGAAAGAGTGAATCAAATGCTGTGTACAGTGAGAGGAAGCATAACAAGAAGAATCGTGACCATACTGTTGGGGCAGTTACAATTGCCGCACCGCCATCTCAGAACTTCCAACACAGACAAGACAGGTCGAGAAGACAGTTTACCAAGATCAATATGACTTTAACCCAAGCACTGCAGAGTATGTTAAAGGCCAATTTGATTACCCTCAGAGGCCCTCCTGCAAATCCCAACACTACTTCTCCTCGTTATAATCCCAACGCCAGGTGTGCCTATCACTCCGATAGCCCCGGGCATGATACGAATGATTGCTGGTTGTTGAAGAACAAGATTCAGGATATGATCGACGCTGGAGAAATTGAATTTGATCCTCCGGCGACCCCCAATGTCATCACAGCACCTATGCCTAATCATGACCAGAATGTTAATGTTGTGGACGACAATTCTCACGTTACTGACGTTGCTGATTTAGCATCTCCTCTCCTGATCGTTAAGAAGAATTTATTGCAAGCTGGTTTATTTCCAGGTTGTGCTGAAGATTGCGATCTCTGTGTACTCCGACCCAATGATTGTTTGAAGTTGAAGAACGGCATTCAACGGCTGATGGATGATCGTACAATTCTATTTGAAAGGGTTCCTAAGGTGGACAACTCTATTGAAGAGGTATCTGTGATTGCTAGGTCCAAAGCTCCAGTGAAGATTACCGCTACTAGAGTGCCTGTGAAGATTACCGCTGAGCCCAAAGTGGCTCCCCTGATTATTACCGCACCTGGCCCCGTGCCATATTCCTCCAGCAAAGCTATTCCGTGGAACTATGGAGGCGACGTTTACATCCATGGCATAAAGCAGTTGGTAGTTCTGCTAATCCTAATGATATTGTGGGGACTAGTAAAGTTACTCGAAGTGGAAGGATCTACTCCCCAGAAATCTCACCTCCCGCTCCCGAAATTCGAGGAAAAAGACCAGTCAATCCTCCTCAGTCAGAGACATCGGTCGAAGTTACTTCTGAAGATGTTGCCAAACAGGAAATGGAAGAGATGCTGAAAATCATCCGTAAGAGCGATTTTGATGTAGTGGAACAATTGGGGCATACTCCGTCTAAAATCTCAATGTTGTCTTTGTTATTATCCTCTGAATCCCATGCCAATGCATTGATGAAATTCTTGAAGACCGCTCATGTGCCTCAAGAAACATCCGTCGATCAATTCGAACATTATGTTGCTAATTTGACTGTTGACAATGGCCTAGGCTTTTCCGATGCTGACCTGACGCCAGCAGGAAAGAATCACAATAAAGCTCTGCATATCTCCATCGAGTGTGAGGGGATCACCCTGGCTCACGTGTTGATCGACAACGGCTCTTCCTTGAATGTGCTCCCGAAAGCTGTACTCGATAAATTTGACTACAAAGGCATTGAACTGAAACCTAGTGATGTTGTGGTGCGTGCTTACGATGGTGCGAAGAGTGTTGTCTATGGTGAAGTGGTTCTCCCTATCAAGATAGGACCTCAAGTCTTCAACACTACCTTTCACGTGAGGGACATTCGTCCCGCCTACTCCTGCTTGTTGGGGCGCCCTTGGATCCATGGGGCAGGTGCGGTAGCTTCGTCGCTTCATCAAAAGCTGAAGTATCCAATAGCAGGCATGGTTGTCACTGTATGTGGAGAAGAAGAGTATATTGTCAGTAGTGTGCAAGCCTTCAAATACGTCGAGATGGATGGTGAATTCTTTGAGACTCCTTCTCAGTCATTTGAAGTGGTTCCTCCACCCAGTCCTGTCCTTAAGCCAACTCCCCTTGTGCCCAAGGTTGTTCGTGCTCCCCCTGTCATGATCTCTCTGAAAGATGCTCAAGCCGCGATTGAAAATGGTGATCGTGCTGGTTGGGGTCAACTGATCAATGTACCGTACAAGTCTGATAAAGCTGGCCTGGGGTTTAACTCTGGAAAGATAGTCAAAAATCAGATTAATGCTATGGAAGATGCTGATAGTGATTGCGACTTGGATAGCTGGATTTTCCCAACAATTGGTGACGGACTCAACAATTGGAAGACTGAAGACATTATCCCGATTTCCTTTAGTCAGGAGTAATTGTTATTGTTTATTCTAGAATTGCAAATTTTAATTTTCTTTTACAATCAAACTTCTTAAAGCATTGTGTCTATGCCCGAGGCACAATGGCTAATTTGTTAGGGGTTTGTCATTTTCATAAGCATATTCATATTCAATAGATCAATGGACTTTTTGCATTCAAATATTGCGCTCTTTATCTTTCCTGTCATTTTTCAAACAAGCTATGTTTCTTGCACACACTCACGTAACAATTTGCCGATCCATATCCACTCTGGATCCTGTTGGTAATGACTCTGCTACTGTTCATTATGACTTTGAAAATCCGATCTACCAAGCCGAGGATGGAAGCGAGGAAGATTGTGAAGTCCCTGGAGAACTTGCCCGACTACTGCAAGAAGAAAAGACTATACAGCCGCATGAGGAATCAATTGAAATTGTAAATCTGGGTACTGAAATAAACAAGAAAGAAGTCAGAGGTTTCTTGGGGCACTCGAATTACATTGCCCGATTCATTCCACACTTGACTGCTACCTGCAAACCCATCTTCAAATTACTGAGACAAAATCAAGAGATGGTATGGAATGATGAATGCCAAGAAGCTTATGACAAAATCAGGAAATATCGCCAAGAACCTCCAGTTCCGATGCCACCAGTTGAAGGAAGACCTTTAATTACGTATTTGACCGTGTTAGAAAATTCAATGAGGTGTGTTGGGGCAACATGACGAGTCTGGTCGAAAAGAGCATGCCATATACTGCCTTAGCAAAAGGTACCGACTGTGAAACAAGATACTCACAGCCCGAGAAAGCTTGCTGTGCTTTGGCCTGGGCTGCTCGCCGACTAAGACAGTATATGTTGAATCATACCACCTTATTGACTTCTAAGATGGATTCTATCAAATACCTATTTGAGAAACCTGCTGTCTCCTGAAAGAGTTATCACTGACAATGGTACTAATTTGAACAACAAGATGATTACTGAACTCTGCACGCAGTTCAAAATAAAACACCATAACTCTTCTCCGTACCGGCCAAAGATGAACGGCGCCGTGGGGACTGCTAACAATATCAAGAAGGTCATGCAAGAAATGACAGTAACATACAAAGACTGGCATGAGATGTTACCCTTTACTCTTTACGGTTATCGCACTTCAGTGCGCACTACGACAGGGGCAACTCCGTTCTCTTTAGTCTATGGAATGGAAGCCATCTTACTAGTGGAAGTTCAGATTCCCTCTCTAAGAATCATGAAAGAGGCGGGCTTAGATGAAGATGAATGGATTCAGACTCGACTCGATCAGATAAATCTGATTGATGAGAAGAGACTTGCGGCTGTTTGTCATGGGCAGATATATCAGAAATGCATGACCCAGGCATTTAACAAAAGAGTTAAGAGACAGGTGTACCAACTTGGCGACTTGGTGATCAAGCGTATCATTCTACCACAAGGTGATCCCAGAGGCAAATGGACTCCCACATACGAAGGGCCATTTGTGGTTAAGAAGGTATTCTCTGGTGGAGCCATGATACTCGCTACTATGGATGGTGAAGACTTCCCACATCCCGTGAACGCGGACATAGTTAAAAAATACTACGCATAAAAGAGACCCGCTAGATCGACGTATCTAGGCAAAAGTAAGGGCATCCCGGCGAACCAAAAGGGTTCGGGCAAAAATTAGGGATATATAAAAAAAAAATGTACACCCGGCAAGTCGAAAACCTGAAAAGGCGGCTTGGGCAAAAAAGGGTATCCTGGTGGACTGAAAACCTGAAAAGGCGGTCCAGGCAAAAATTAGGGATTAAAGCGTATGACTATGTCCCGTTCTCAGTCAACTTTCATCCAAGTTCGAGGGACTGACCAAGCCAATCACTTCTATCCGACAGCAAGGGATGAGATGCTCGAAGACATAATGACAGTAGTAGGCTTAAAATCAATAGGACTTCTTCCACATAGCTTTCTCTTTGTTTTCGACAATTTCCTCTTACTAGGATTTCTGTCTCCTTGTACACAAATTGCCTGTTTATAGGCCTCCTTTCAAAATCAATACAACCCTCTTTCAAAAAAAAGATGCTTTTGTTTTTACTTTTCTGTTTTGGTTGCGTAAATGTCCATTGATTTAATTTGAATTAATATGTGCATTTGAATATGATAAATGTTTACCAAAATATATGCGTAGAATAGCAATAGCAATTACTACCCGACTTCAGGATCGAGGAGAAGGTCTAACCAGGCTTCCAATGAATCTGCTACCAATTCTATTCCCCCAGCAAGTCTGTTATTCCTCAGAAGAAATTAGCAGTATTCCCCGGCACAGCCAGTTACTCCCCAACAGAGGTCGGCATCATCAGACAGATTGATCATCTCATCCATCCTCAGCCAAGATCTGTGGAATATTTCTACCATCAGACAGAATCAAGAACCCCCTGCCGAGAAAGGGTCATCGTTACAAATATCTCCAATCAGTAGATGGGGATTTATTTTCCCCAGTAGAGTCCCCAAGCAGAACTTCTCATACGCATAACTCATTCATTACATCCTTTCACAGCATACGCATGCATACAACATTCACATTTATTTTAGCATAACACGAAACATCTCATGCATCATGACATAGCATGAAGCTAACTTTTTCTTTGCAGGTTAATTATCCTCCTGATATAGTCAAAGTAGAAGGTTCATTCAGACAGACACCTTTATCAATCACATTCAAGATTCAGATACATATTTCAAATACAGTTCATGGGAACATTCATTCTGACAACACTTCGATATCCTCCTAACGATGGCATCTCTAAGCCCATCCCAGACATTTATTGCAAGAACAACATATACAGGTTATCAGATACAGCCTAACGTACGGTTCATTCTGATTCAGCCCAACATATGACTTCTTCAGCAACTCCAATGCGGTCTAACGTACGACCCATTTGGACCTTCAAATCCTCAGATGCTGCCTAGCGTACGGTACATTCAGGGGTGTAGTCTAGCGTACGACTACTTTCTTTTTCAGATGCAGCCTAACGGACGGCTCATTCTACAACTCGGATACGATCTAACGTACGATCCATTCTGAACTTCAACAACCCCAACGCGGTCTAACGTACGACCCGTTTGGATCTTACAACCCTCAGATGCTACCTAACGTACGGTACATTTCTGAAGTGTAGTCTGGCGTACGACTACCGCTTTCATCATCAGATGCGGCCTAACAGACGACTCATTCTGCGACGGTCTAACGTACGACCCGTTCGGATGTCCATCCCCTCAGATGCTACCTAACATACGGTACATTTCTGAAGTGTAGTCTAACGTACGACTACCCCTTTCGTCATCAGATTCAGCCTAACGTACGGCTCATTCTGCAACTCAGATACGATCTAGCGTATGGTCCATTCTGATCCTTTATCCCCAACATCATATGACACACTCCGACTCCCCAGCGAAGTCGGCAGCCTAATGGATGACTCATTATACGGTCTAACGTACGACCCAGTGTGGCACCCATGTCTTCAAATTGGCCTAATATACGGCGCGATCTGAAGCTTTCGTCATCAAACCTCCCGGATGGCATCTTTAAGCCCATCTCCATCAAGACCAACTGTCGATTCTCAAGTGCAAATTTTTGGGGCATTCTAGTGTTCAATAATCTTCCACCTCCAGACCACGAATGGCATACACGCCATCCTAACTCTCTCGGTTCAAGAATATTGAACAGGGGCAGCTGTCATACCCCAAAAATTACCCATCATTTTTCCTAAAAAAAAAAAAAAAAAAAAAACGAAAAAAAAAAAAAAAAAAAAAAGAAAAGAAAAAAAAAAAAAAAAAAAAAATTAATTAATTAATTAAATAATTAAAATAAATAAATAAATAAAATATAACAAATTATTTTGGACTTGGGTCTCCCTCATTCCAAGCCCATTACCCACGAAATTAGTCTATAAATACTGAAGTTTCAGTAGGGGGAGTTATACTTGGAGTTTACACTGGGAGATTTACTGGAGAAAGAAGGAAGAGAAGCAAAACACTCTGAGGTTTCCTTGGAACAAAACCTTGAGGAAAAAGAAAGAGAGAGAACAGAGAAGGACGGATAGAAACTTTGGCATAGGAACCCTGCCTACCCGGAGAATTCAGAGTAAAGAAACCCTGAAGGCAGCCCATCTGCACCGAAGCCATCGCCGTCCAATTCCCGCTGCCTAACTTATTCCGATACTACAAGTGGTCAATCCCTTCAACCTTGAATTGGCAAACAGGTTTGCGTATCTCTATTGTTTATACTTTCAATTGGCCATATCTACATATATAATGCATCATGATTAAATGTTGATATATAATTTGCTTTCGTATGGGAATTTAAATATGCCTGAATACCCTGAATGTTTGACCATGTTATTCCTGTGATAAAATGCCATAAAATTCAAAGTTCCTAACATGGGGCTGTTTTCAAATTCAAAATCCGTGGCCTTCGCTAGGCGAGGCAGAGGCGAACGAGACAGTACCTGATTCTTCTAGTCTGTTTTTTTTATGTTTTTATCATAGCCATGCATTATTTATCCTATCCTATTTATTGTTGTGATATTTCTCCGGTGTAATCTTCGATTGCACCCTGATTTGGTGTTCTGACATGTTTCTTTTTTTTGAGTTTCGTAAAGGTTCACATATCCCAGGAAAAGGTTATTGGCTAGGTATTCCACTTTATTTGTGGGATACCCTTGTGGAGTTTCACCCTAAATTAATTTTTTAATGTATTAATTTCTAATGTATTAATTTTTTAATATATTATTTTTAATAATTTTAATGTGGAGTTTCACCCTAATTATATAATTAATTGTAAAACTTTGTCTTTGAATAAGTGATCTTGGACCTCTCTTTGTTGCCTTACGATTACGATATTACGGTCATGTCCCGCGAACGTGGGGATACCCTTAGCAAAGACCCTTCGGTTAAATCATCATAAAATAAATTATAGTCCCTCGGATGTTGCCTTCGAATATACAACTTTGTCCCTCGATGACCCTCCGATGTTGCCTACGGTTAAAAGATGATAGTCCCTTCGAATGCTAAGGTATCCTCGTAACTGTTGCCTTCAATGACCAATCGATGACCCTACGATGACCCTTTTACATCCAAAGGATAAAACTACTTATTTCTCAATAATAAGGACAGTTTTACCCTCATAAGGATAGGAAATACTCATAAAGACCTTGGGTCGGTATAACTCTTAATTGCTGGCTCACAACCTAAAACATTTTTTCACACCTCACACCTTTCAAAATACCTTCAGAAAATCACCACTTGGTATACATTCATACTAGAATCATTACCGAGTTATATTTTTCTAAACAATTTTCAAAACTAAACGAGATAATCACTTTGTATACATTCATACAAGAATCATTACAAAGTTAAATTCTCTTTTCAAAACAATTTTTCTAAACAATTCACAAACACTTTTTTTTTTAAAAATGATATAAGTGATCGAGCAATTAAGAGCCCATGGATAACCATGGATACAAAGGGTGCTAACACCTTCCCTTTGTATAATGTACCTCCCGAACCCAAAATCTAAATTAAGGTCTTTCCTGTTCTTTTCCACCTTTCCTTATTGGATAAAAGAAAAGTCGGTGGCGACTCTTGCTAACCGCGACATTGCGATTAAAACCACAAAAAAGTCCAGTTCACCGTATGACAACCCTATAATGAGTGATGTTGTTAAAAAAGAAGTTCTTAAGTTACTTGAGGCAGGTATAATCTACCAGATCTCGGATAGTAAGTGGGTGAGCCCTATGCATGTAGTACCTAAAAAGGGAGGCATCACAGTCGTGCAAAACAACAAAGGCGAACATGTAGCAAAACGGATGGAAGGAGGATGGCGGATGTGCATAGATTACAGAAAGTTAAATAAAGCAACCAGGAAGGATCATTTCCCTTTACCATTTATAGACCAGATGTTGGAGCGTCTAGCCAGACACTCTTACTTCTGCTATCTAGATGGATACTCTAGATTCTTCCAAATACCTATCCACCCCGAAGATCAAGAAAAACTACCTTTACATGCCCTTATGGAACTTTTGCCTACAGAAGAATGTCATTCGGCCTCTGTAACGCCCCAGCTACTTTCCAACGCTGCATGATGTCAATCTTTGCAGATTACCTAGATGGTATCATGGAAGTATTTATGGATGATTTCTCGGTTTGCGGATTTGATTTCCACAATTTTCTTTCTAACCTTGAGAAAATCCTGGAGAGATGCGTGGAGGTGAACCTCGTGCTAAATTGGGAAAAGTGTCATTTCATGGTGACCGAAGGAATTGTTTTAGGACATATAGTTTCTGAAAAAGGTATAGAGGTAGATAGAGCTAAGATAGAAGTTATAGAGAACCTAAAACCACCCAAAACTATCAGAGAAGTCCGAAGTTTTCTTGGACACGCTGGATTCTACTGGCGTTTTATCAAGGACTTCTCCAAAATAACCAAACCTTTAACTGGCCTTTTAATGAAAGATGCTGAATTCATTTTCAATGAAAAATGTAATGAAGCATTTAATCTTTTAAAGCAAGCGTTATTATCAGCACCTATTATGAAACCCCCTGATTGGTCAGAACCTTTTGAGATAATGTGCGACGCTAGTGATTATGCCGTTGGAGCCGTTCTAGGACAAAGGAAAGATAAAAAATTACATGCGATTTATTATGCCAGTAGAACCCTAGACGCTGCCCAACTCAACTACGCAACTACTGAAAAGGAATTACTCGCTGTAGTTTTCGCTATAGACAAATTTAGATCTTATCTAATAGGAGCCAAAATTATAGTTTACACCGATCAAGCTGCCATTCGTTACCTATTAAGTAAAAAAGATGCCAAACCCAGGTTACTCCGATGGATTCTATTACTACAAGAGTTTGATTTAGATATCAGAGATGAAAAAGGCACTGAAAATGTAGTAGCTGATCACCTTTCTAGGCTAGAACACCTAAAACCAGACTTAGTACCCATAAATGATTATTTTGCCTCTGATAGACTGATAGCTAGACTAGAAACCATTGAAGATGATAGCCTAGGCCCTCATGCGCACTTCCAAAAATCCTTAGCAGTAAGTAACGTACCATGGTATGCAGACTTTGTTAATTACCTAGCTGCTGATATCGTACCCCCTGATCTTGACTACCACCGCAAGAAGAAGTTCTTTAACGATGTGAGAAACTTTTATTGGGACGAACCGCTCCTTTTCAAAAGGGGTAAAGATGGCATTTTTTGTCGTTGCATTCCAGAAGAGGAGGTAAGAAGTATAATTGAGCATTGTCACTCTGCACCCTATGGTGGACATGCGAGCACCTCTAAGACATACACCAAGATTCTTCAAGCTGGCCTATTCTGGCCAACCATGTGGCGCGATGTCCATGCTTGCATTGTCAAATGTGATAGATGCCAACGCACGGGAAATATTTCAAGGCGTGACGAAATGCCTCTAAGAAACATTCAGGAAGTAGAACTCTTCGACGTTTGGGGTATAGATTTCATGGGACCTTTCCCACCATCCTTAGGAAACAAGTATATCTTAGTAGCTGTGGACTACATGTCTAAGTGGATTGAAGTTATAGCTGCACCCACAAACGATACTAGGGTGGTGATCAAGTTATTTAAAAACTACATATTCCCTAGATTTGGAACACCCCGTTTAGTCATAAGCGATGGAGGATCACACTTCATATCGAGAATATTTGATAAACTTTTAAGAAAATATAGAGTTAGGCATAGAGTAGCAACACCATACCACCCACAGACTAGTGGCCAAGTAGAAGTATCCAATAGGGAGATAAAACAAATTCTAGAAAAAACTGTTTCTATATCTAGAAGAGACTGGTCTCAAAAGCTTCAAGAAGCATTATGGGCCTACCGAACCGCTTTCAAAACCCCCATAGGAACAACTCCCTACCAACTAGTATATGGAAAATCATGTCACTTACCTTTCGAATTAGAGCATAAGGCCTATTGGGCCATTAAAACTTTGAATTTAGATTACTTGACCGCTGGTGAAAAGTGTATCCTTGACATTCACAAACTGGAAGAACTCAGGAAATCTGCCTACGAGAATGCCAAAATATACAAAGAGAGAACAAAATCTTGGCACGACAAAAGAATAGTGAAGAAAGATTTCAATATAGGCGACCCTGTTCTCCTGTTCAACTCTAGGTTACGACTTTTCCCTGGGAAGTTGCGCTCAAGATGGACTGGCCATTTCAAAGTATCTAAGATTCTGAGATCCGGAGCTGTAGAAATCAAGAACGAAACCTGTAGTCCATTCATTGTAAATGGACAAAGACTGAAGCTCTACGAAGGAGGAGACATTCCAACAGACTACTCCAGCCACACTCTGATAGATCCACCAATTCCTACTACAGGTGTATAAATTCCGATCGTCAAGCTAATGACGTTAAACAAGCACTGCTTGGGAGGCAACCCACGGTTTTCTTATCTTGTTTTACCTTTTTGCATTTATTTACTTTATTTTATTTTATTTTATTTTATTTTATTTTTAATCATATTTTCACCAGGATTAAATATTTGCAATGTTTGTGTTTTCAGGATCCCTTTTCCTAACTTTTATAGGATGCAGGACTTCGACGATATGCACGTAGCTTTTAGAGACGATGCCCAGAGAGAGCGTTACATATCTCTCTACCAGCGCCCTATGGCCCCTACACGCTATCCAGACCAGCACTGCATGGAAGTCCTAGGCATTGAGCCGAGCATCCGATTTCTGAGCCACCAACTCCATTGGGACGAATTCGCCGACGACCTGAGCAACACCTACAGGAACTTGACATTGGAGTTCCTCAGTTCGTTTGATTATGATCCTTACTCTGGACCAGATGGGTATGCTGCTTTCAGGCTATTTGGGATTGAGTACTCTTTCAGCCAGAAGGAGTTCGGTGACCTATTAGGTTTCCAGACCACCCCCGATGCTATCCCTGAGACGCTGATGGGATACTTTCTGGGTAAGGAAGTGGAAAAATTCTGGAGCGATATCTCTGGTGGAGGGAGTCAGGATCCTTCTACTCAGTTGTCCAAGGCTATACATAACCCTGCTTTGAGGTACTTCCAGATGATACTGGCACACTCCTTCCTTGGAAGACCAGATGCTGAGACGTTGCTGAGTGAGGAGGAGATATTCTTATTATTATGTGCATCCCAGTCTCGCCCTGTGGCATGTGGGAACTTTCTGTTGTATGGCCTCAGCAGTGTTGCCAGATCGTCCGAAGGAGTCATTCATGTAGGAGGGATCATCACACAGATTGCCATCGCCTTAGGTCTATCCCGCAAGCTGCTACATCTCAGGACCTTCTGTGGGTACACTACTATGGATATCGATTTTTGCTTAACTAGAGGATTAATGAGGAGATCCTCCTTCAATCCAAGACAGTTCAGATTGCTGATTGATAGCGAAGCGATACATTACTTTACACTGCCTGATCCGATGATGACCAGTGTTCATGACCCAGCTAATTGGAGTTATCCTTTGGAGGGTCAGGGAGAGACTATCGAGGAGCCTAGATCCCCACCTGTTGCTGAGTATACCCCTACACCGCCTTCACCCAGGAATATTGTACTCTCTAATAATTTATCTTTGCAGACCCCAGACATCCGCACCCAGATTGCAGAGTGTCGTAGAGAGATTGTCGGGCTTAGGCAGGAGGTGGCTGACCTTACCTTACAGATGGCGGTATCCGACCTTACACATGCTACCGAGACTGACTGTTTGTACCAGGAGATCGCAGAGCTTCGTCAGGAGATAACCAGACTTCGTGGATCCAGTCAGGCATACGAACCCCCTACTATTTGATTTTACCATCTCGTTTTATTTTGTCTCATTTATGCTCATACTTTTCGCATTTACCTAACTTATTTTATATCATTGCATTTGGGATATTTTCATAACTATGTTAGCACGTTGATATTTCCACATCTATATATCTATATTTTATGTGTGTTTATTATATTTATATTTTTTTATATAGTCTAATTATATTGATTATTTATTTATTTATTTGTCTCATGTTTAAATTTTATTTCTATAAAATTGTGCAAGCCTTATGTCACTAGGAAAATACAATGCAAACGCTATCCGGACCCCCCAACCGAAAAGAGAATGAGAAGCCCATGCCAAAACAAAGCAAAAATCCGGCCCAGCAGAAATTGGCCTTGTGGCGCCCACCATAGATGTTATGGAGCCCGCCACGGCGTCTGTATAAGCTCGGGGCAGACTCACATTTTTTCACCATTTTCATACCTTCAAACCTCCAAAACCCATTTTTTCACCTTCCAAAAACGCCCTTGAACCCCACAAAAGCTCCCACATTTCTCATCTTCACACCATACAAGTCATTTTCCCAACTTCCATTTTCATTTTCATCCATCAAATTTCATAAAAATCCCACCTTTATACAAACCCATCTTCATCTTATTCATCACATTGCAAGAGCTAAATAATGGAGTTCAATGGATTTATCCTTCGTGAAGGGAAACCGGGAGATAGACAGAGGAAGATTATCGAAAGGTTGCAAAATCGGGAAATCCTCCCGACAAGGTATGTGGATGATAACTGTCTTTACACTTTGGGTATCTACCATAGCATTTTTTATTTATTAGATAATCTAGGCTTACACACTATCTTTTCAAACAGATAACCTACCTATGAGCGATTGACAATCGAGTTTTTAAGTTCTTTAATTTATATTGTCAATCCTAACACTGCTAGTACAGTTGGTACTGTCCGATTTAGAATGTTTGTTGTTGAGTATGAATTCAGTACCGACGAACTAGCAGGCTTGTTAGGAATTCCTCATGGGGAAGGTGCTATTTGTGAGGGCCCTTTGGATTCAGATTGGTCGGTCGAGGTGTTTTCCTTCTGGCAGAGATTGTCTAACACTTCAATAAATTCTTTTGAAGGAGTTCTTGCCTCGACCATCCATAACCCGGCCATCAGAGTTTTTAGATATCTGTTGGCATGTACTATTTTTGGCCGGGAGAATCCAAACAAGGTCAATGCTCGAGAGCTTCTATTTTTGCAAGGAAGCCTCACAAATAGAAGAATTAATTCTGTCCCGTTTATGATTGCTCATATGGCTTTAACTCTTAATAAAGCGGGACCTATTGTTTTCGGAGGACTCACTATGTCTATTGCTCGGACGCTTAACCTGAACAATGAGATAGCTACTTTAGATTCCTTAGCTCCTCGCACAATCAACCTAAAATTTCTGAGAGATATGAAATTATGCCGATTGAGGAGAGAAGGAGGGTATGTGCTCATGGTTCATGGTATAGCTATCCCATCTGTTGTCTTACCGTGCACTAGACGTATTGATGTACGTAATGAAAGGAATTGGATCTATGTTTTAGATGCTCCACCTGTTTTGGGTCCACTTCCTCCTAATGTTCCTGATGAGGAGGGACAAGACACTGATGAAGAGTTTGATCAACGAGAGCGATCTCCCGTACCTCATGTGTCCCCCCATCACCCTTCACCACCACACACCGCACCATCTTCTTCTTTTGCAGGTTCTGCTCCTGGATTTTATATTACAGAGGAGATGTGGCGCGAACACATGGCTAGAGAGCAAAGGCGTGATGACCTACTCTCTACCATTCAGCAACAACTGGCGGACAACATGAGCTTCATGCAAGAATCGCAATGGAGGACAGATAGATCCTATGAGACTGTTGTACAGTCCCTGCTTACGATCACAAACGAGCAAGCCCGTCAGCAGAACTACCACCGTCAACATTCTGCGCTTATAGAAGCCACACAGGGTTCCATTTTAGGCAACCTTCGAGAGGTGAGGACTGCTCAGGATGCCTTATCGGCCAGGATGGATCAGAGAGACTGTCGTTGCAGCCAATCCCGTCGTCCACCTCAGGATGGCGAAGGCACCAGTGGTCAGCAATAGGATGACAGGTTACTCTCCCCTTATCTTATTTCAAAACATTAGGGACAATGTTCGATTTAAGTGTGGGAGGAGATTTTATCGCTTTCTATTTTTCTTTGTTGTTTTTAGTTAGATTGTTTATTTTTATTGCTTTTTAGTTGTTCACTTTGTTTCATTTTGCTTTTAGTTTGAGTGTTTTAGATAATGCATGTGTCTAACGAGTCACCAGTATAGTGTATCTTTAGTACAGTCTAAACTCCCCATTCCTTTAGCCCTACCAAACATTTTTTGCAAAAGAAAACGGTGTCATTCTGAAATTTTTTGGGTTTTAAGACGGGTTTGAGTAAGGATGTGGTGACTTGGGAGAACTTTTTGAAACAACAGTATTGTTTTAGCACCATAGACTTCATGAATATAGGAATCACTCCCGAAACCCCATATACCATGACCTTAATTATCATTTTATTATAAGTCCTCGGTAGTTTATTCTAGCAGTCAGCTCCGGTCTACGCATCCTCTACGTAGGGGACCGATGAACATAAGTGAATGATCCAGTGAAATAAATAAAAGAAAAGAAAAAGGCAACTCCAGTATAGGTGACCCTCACAAAGTCATTTAAACCAAAAAGTTGTAAAAATTTGCTACAAAAAGAAAAAGAAAAAGAAAAACTCACCCACTGTTAGTTGGTTCAGAGGTATCTGGTGCTGAACTCGGTAGGGCGGATTACGATCCGATCCCCCACAACTGCAGTTGGGTCAAATAAAAGGGTTTACACAAATTTATGTGCCAGGAACCCCATGTTTGGATCATAATCACTAACAGGTCACTCTGCTATGAAGCATGTACGGATAACGGGCTTAATGTGATTGCGCCTGAATGAAAAGGACACAAAAAGAGATGAAGAGGCAGGCCTAGGTATTATGGGATAATATGGGTTGGTTAATATAGGAATGGAGTTTATGTCCGTGTTTGCGGATAAGTGTCATCATGATACCCTTAGTTCACTCAGTCAGTACCTATCACTGCATCCCGACTTGAACTTAGAAGCCTTTCTAGCCCGAATCACTCGTTGACACCAGTTTTTCTTCTATGAACTTTTTAGTGTTTTGCTTGAGGACAAGCAAGGGTTTAAGTGTGGGAGAATTTGATGACACTGAATTTCACCGTATTTTCGACTCCGATTTTGCATGCATTTTAGTGGTTTTATTATTATTTTGTTATGTTATTATTATGTTTCTCTTTGTTTTCAGGTTTTCAGTCTAATCAGAGCCCCGATCGAGAAAAGGAGTGAAAATGAGCTAAAAAGACTAAAATTCAGCATTTTGCACTTGTGGCTCCCACTGTGGCTGACGCCATAGGTCCAGCCATGACATGTCATAGATCAACTTCCCTCAACTGCCACGTCTCCCACTACCTCCACTTGGGCGCCACAATTTACCCTTATGGCGGGCGCCATGGTGTTGTGGCGGGCGCCACAAGAAGAAAGTTTTTCCCTCCCAAATTCAAAGTGAAGGGCATCCTTGTCATTTCTATTATTTTCCTTGCCTATAAATAGAGACTCGATTTCATTTGTTTCAGCATCCAAACTTAAAGCAAACTTAGTTATATTTAGGCATATATTCAGTATTGTAAAAGTGATAATCACTTCACATTGGGGTGTTGCCACAACTGTGTAATCGAGTCTGTAATCGAGTTTGGAGCACTTTGGAAGGAAGTTAATCCTGCCGCCATTTTCATTTTGTTTCGCACTTTATTCAACCCTCCGATTGGAGCAGGTTTTTATTACTTTACCTTTATCTACTTTACTTTCCCGCACTGTCTTTACTTTTATTTATTTCTCGCACTCGCACTACTTTCATTTATTTCTCGCACTCGCACTACTTTCATTTATTTCTCGCACTCGCACTACTTTTATTTATTTCTCGCACTCGCACTACTTTTATTTACTTTCCGCACTCGCACTACTTTTATTTAAATTAAAATGCACCTTTACTTTACCATGTCTAACTAAACCTATAAAGGTTAGAATGTAAGGACCGTAATTGAACCGATAATCCGTACAATTGTTCGTAGAAACACTTAAGGGCTATTTTGACTTTCAACTTAAATTTTCCCGCACTTAATTTCCGTTGGGTAAGATCGAAAGTCGTCCAACGTCTTTTTAAACTTAGTTGTTTTTAACTATTTCAAAAACAGCGAAAGCGCTTTGTTTAGTTCATTAGGAGTTTTTAACTTAAGAAGAAAAGTGATTTTAAAACTATTTTCGGACGCGTTTATAAGTTTAGAGTTTGGTTCGTGAGAACCTCTTTTGGTTAAGAAATCCAGGTTAAAATACTTTTCAACTTAGTCAAGATACTATATTTCTTAAAAATAGGTTTACTACTCTAACGCAATGCGCGCCTTTTTATAAGTGACAATAAGAGGGTTTGATTAGGGAGTACAACTCGGTTCTGAATACGCGAAAGCGACAGTTCCCGTTAAATTGGTTCTTTTCAAAGTAAGAAACACTGCCCATAAGTAATTCTATTAGCAAGTACTCGGATCATTAATTGATTATGTGAATTACATTCGAGCCTGTCTTTATTAATTGAACTTTATTTAATACTTTACTTTTTATTGCACACTCTTAAAAACCCCTATTTCGTTTACCTTAGATAAACACCATAACAATAGATAACGATAGATTGACACTTGGTCTCTGTGGATTCGACAATCTTTTATATTACTCTGACGCGTTCGTATACTTGCGAAAAGCACGCATCACAATCACATAATACATAACATTCAGACTAAATGTTCTGTATACAAATGTCATGACATCGGGTCTGACATCTCAGTAAAAATCCTGCATATTCACATTTTAAACATCCTGCAGGTACAAGTTATCTTATGTCAAGATAACACTTGTGACAACTTGTGAACACTCTAGGTTTTACCAAAATTGCTGCCAACACATAGAACCAACAAACTCCCCCTTTGGAAAATTTTGGCTAAAACATATATCAGTCCATTTGTTCACAAGAGTAAAAGAAACATATCAGCAGTTTTGCAGCAGAAGTAATAAACCACATATTTACTAGCTATCTTAGCAACTAGTAAACACATTTTAAACACATATGTGCTTCTACTCCCCCTAAGTCTGTTCAACACAGACATCTTCTTCAACAACACCTGTAACATCCATCACCCATCTGACATCACCTTCAACATCACCTGTATTACACAAAACATCTTGTTCAACATCATATGTCATTTGTTTATAGCATAGCTACTTCATAGCACATATTAACTGCAGCTTTCCTTTAGCTACTTCTCCCCCTTTTTAGTCAAAATAGACCGAATAGACCAATGAGACAAAATAAATGTCTATTAGTCCAACAGAGAATGTCACATATAATATTAAAACATATTGTCAGATGTTACAGAACCACAAATATACACAGCTATATAAGCTGAGATAAAATGAATCCACAGAAATCACAAAGAACCTAAGAAATTACATCAAGGCATCAAAAATAAGACTGCCAAAAAAAACATCAAACATCAAGGCATCCAGAACAGCACATCATCATATCAGGGGAACAATCTTCACCAACACTCAGTCAGAAGAGCTAGCATCTTCATCAGCTTCAGACCCAGAACCGCCACTTGATTTATATTGAGATTCAGACCTCTCACTAGAGGTGTGAGCTTCTGTTTCCTTGGCTTGACCAACATTTTATCTATCACCTTGCTCCAAGTTATTAATCAAAACCTCTAAAGCTTCTTTCCTAGCCTTAGCCACCCTTATCCCAGTCTCCAATTCCTTACAGGTCTCTTTCAGTTCAGCAATCAGACCACCTTGAGAGGCTGGCTTCTTTACATCAGATGTCATGACAATGTCATTGACATGACTGCCTTCAAATAATTTGTAATGAACTGACAAGGGAGGTTTTCTTCTACTAGGGATATCACTTGTGCTCAGAATTCCAGGTTGCTGGCTCAGGATTATCCCACAAATTATTGAGGGAGAAGCTATGGGCAGCTTGACTGCATTTGTAGAAGCATGTTTGACAATTTATTCAAACATGAATCTACCATAATCAAAATTAAGCTTGGTTCCAATAGCAAATATGAGCCTTCCAAGAGCATTTGAGATTGTAGAGATATGATTTGTTGGTACCCAGTTTGCTGACCCTATCTTGTGCAAGATAGCATATTTCACAGTTAGTTTTCCAGCAGAGAGATGCTTCTTGCTTGGCCACTCCTTGACCTGTCCAGCAGTTATTTTCCTACAGACCTCATTGTCTATGGCCTTTAGTTCACCAGCACCTTTTGTTCCTCTTCCTAGGAACTTATTAATCACGATTGGAGAAAACTTCACACACTTTCATCTAACAAACACCTTACAAAACTCTTTGTTGTTCTTGTCAGCAATGTCCTCAGGGATGTTCACCACAAACTCTTTAACAAGACCTTCAAAACACTGAGATAACCCACTAACAGTTTTCATTAATCCAGCAGACTTGATTAGGTCCATGACCTTCTTAACCTCCACAGCATCCTTTCCCAGTTCTCTTTCCACAGCCACTCTCCTTTGGATTACAAATTTCCACTTTGTTGCACCATCTTCAAGATGGAAGGAAATGTTATCCAAGTGTATAGCAGCAACCTTTGCAGGGGATTTTCTAACAGTTGACTTTTTGACAAGAGAGATGTCAGGGACATCGTCTTCAACATCTTCCTCTGAATCAGAACTTTCTCTTACCTTTATCTTCTTTACCTCCATTTTACTCCAAGACTTTGAGGGGCTTACAGCAATACCCTTTTTACCAGTTTTGGCTGTCATCATCTCAGCCACAGACCTACCCTTTATGGTCTTCATCCTCTTAGCAACACTTGGCTTCAAGTGATGAAGCAAGCTATCATCTTCATCATCTGATCTCTCATCTTCCAAGTCAATCACCTTCTTAGCAAAGTCATGCTTCTTAGACTGAGAAGCATCTACAGATTTCTTACAAGGCAAGGTTTGCCCTAAAGAACATAATCCTTCAACAGCTATATCTTTTTCAGACCTAGATGACTCATCATCTTTCTCATTGTGAGGTTCAACCTCAGAAGAGGGGTCCCTTCTCGATAGAGGAGTAGAAACTCCCTTTACTGAGTGTCCTTCATTAAGGATCCTCGTGACAAGATTTCTAATGACACGATCAGTATGATGCATGTCATCCTTAGAGCTAGGGTTATCAGAACTGTTACCTTGAGTATGTCCTGCAGTGGAGGATGGACCAGGAGCATCGCCTGGGATGACTGATAGGGGAATCACTTCCAAAATGTCTTCACTAAGAAAGTCCATAGAGGGTGTTCTAGCTTTGTGCGCCGGTTTGGGTTTTTTAGAACCATAAGATGAAGGATGTTGTGACATCTTGTTGAGCTTGTGGAAGGATTTTTGTTTCCCTAGAAGAGAAGGTTGATGAAGTTTGAGGAAGGTGGAAATGTTTGAGCTAAGGTTGCGTGTAAAAATGTTATAGATGGAAGTTCCAATACTAGGTAATGATTTACCATAAATGGGGCACTTTCTTTTAAGTGGGCAGACAATATTTTTATTACCTTTTCCACTCCAAATTAATTGCTATAAATTCTCATAGATACAAATCCCTAATTTCCCTCTTAAACATTCAAATTGATTAGCATCCAAAGCCTTTATAAATATATCAGCTAATTGCATTTCAGTAGTAACATGCTCCAGGGCTATGATTTTCTCTTCCACTAGTTCTCTAAAAAAATGATGACGAATATCAATGTGTTTTGTCCTGCTGTGCTGAATAGGATTCTTAGAAATATTTATAGCACTCAGGTTGTCATAGTACAATGTCATGACATCTTGCGTGACATTGTATTCAGTCAGCATCTGTTTCATCCAAACCAGTTGAGAACAACTACTTCCAGCTGCTATGTATTCAGCTTCAGCAGTGGACAGGGACACACAATTTTGTTTCTTGCTAAACCATGATATTAAGTTGTTCCCCAAGAAGAAACATCCTCCTGATGTGCTTTTCCTATCATCGGGACTTCCAGCCCAATAAGCATCACAATATCCAGTCAACATAGATCCAGATCCATGAGTATACAACATCCCATAGTCAGTGGTGCCATTGACATATTTCAGTATCCTTTTCACTTGGTTTATGTGACTGACTTTTGGTTTAGCTTGATATCTAGCACAAACACCTACAGCAAAAGCAATGTCAAGTCTGCTTGCTGTGAGATATAGCAGACTTCCTATCATGCTTCTGTAGAGACTTTGATCTACACTAACACCATTTTCATCTTTGGAGACTTTCAGATGTGTAGGAGCAGGTGTCCTTTTATGACTTGCATTCTCCATTCCAAACTTCTTAACAATGTTTTTGGCATATTTGCTTTGAGATAGAAAGATAGAATCTTCCATCTGCTTGACTTGTAGCCCAAGAAAATAGGTCAGCTCTCCAACAAGGCTCATTTCAAATTCAGACTGCATTTGTTTAACAAAATGTTCGACCATCTGATCTGACATCCCACCAAACACAATATCATCCACACATATTTGAGCCACCATGAGTTTTCCTCCTTCATTCTTAACAAATAGGGTCTTGTCAATACCTCCCTTCCTGTATCCATTGTTAGTGAGGAACACTGTGAGTCTATCATACCAAGCCCTAGGAGCTTGTTTCAAACCATAGAGGGCTTTCCTCAACTTGTACACATGCTTTGGAAGATTTGGATATGTGAACCCTTTAGGTTGTTCAACATATACTTCCTCATTTAAGTAGCCATTCAAGAAGGCACTTTTTACATCCATTTGGAACAGTTTAAACTTCAGAATACATGCCACTCCAAGCAATAGTCTAATGGACTCAAGGCGAGCTACATGGGAAAATGTTTCATCAAAGTCAACTCCTTCAACTTGAGGGTATCCTTGTGCTACTAATCTTGCTTTATTTTTAGTAACCACCCCTTGTTCATCAGATTTATTCTTATACACCCACTTTGTTCCTATGACATTTATTCCTTCAGGTCTTGGAACCAGTTCCCATACTTCATTTCTCTTGAATTGGCCTAACTCTTCCTGCATGGCATTGATCCAGAACTCATCAGTCAAGGCTTCCTTGACATTCCTAGGCTCAATCTTGGACACAAAACAGCCATGTGAGATCACTTCCCTTGATCTAGTTGTGACCCCTTTATTTGGGTCTCCTATAATGAGATCTTTAGGATGATCCTTCTGAATTCTGATAGAGGGTCCCTTATTAATTTTGTCAGCTTCAGGTTCAACTTGAGTGAGTTCACTCTCATTACTTTTGTCTGGGAAATCAGCTGGGGGATCATTTAGGGATGTCTCAACATCGTCTGTGACATCAGTCTGCTGATCATCAACCACAACATTGATAGATTCCATCATTACTTTTGTTCTGGAATTAAAGACTCTAAATGCTCTGTTGTTTGTTGAGTAGCCCAAAAATATTCCTTCATCACTCTTGGGATCCATCTTCCTTCTTTGTTCACGATCAGTCAAGATATGACATTTACTACCAAACACATGGAAGTATTTGACTGCAGATCTTCTCCCTTTCCAGACTTCATATAAAGTAGTAGGAGTCCCTTTCTTCAAGGTTACTCTGTTGTAAACATAGCAGGCTATGTTCATAGCTTCAGCCCAGAAGTGGTAGGGCAATTTCTTAGCATGAATCATAACTCTGGCTGATTTTTGGAGAGTTCTATTTTTTCTTTCTACCACACCATTTTGATGAGGAGTAATGGTAGATGAGAACTCATGACTAATTCCTTTTGATGCATAGAATCCAACAAATTTGTTGTTCTCAAATTCCTTCCCATGATCACTTCTGATTTTGATAACCTGGCTTTCTTTTTCTCTTTGAAGTCTTAGACAAAGATCTTTGAAGACTTCAAATACATCAGATTTTTCTCTTATAAAATTGACCCAGGTGTATCTGGAGAAGTCATCCACCACTACATAAGCATACTTCTTCCCACCAAGACTTTCCATCTGCATGGGTCCCATCAAGTCCATATGGAGAAGTTCCAGCACTCTGGAAGTGGTGTCATGTCTGACCTTCTGAAGTGACATCTTTGTCTATTTTCCAATCTGACACTCCCCACAAACTCTTCCTTCATCAATCTTCAAGTTAGGAATTCCTCTAACAGCTTCAACAGATATAATCCTCTTCATTCCTTTAAGATGTAGATGGCCCAATCTTTGATTCCATATCTTCACTTCTTCTTCTTTGGCTAGAGTACACATTGATCAATAACCAGTTTCTTGAGAACTCCACATATAGCAGTTGTCCTTAGACCTGACTCCTTTGATGATCACTTCATTTTCTTTATTAGTAATCAGACATTCAGTTTTTGTGAAGTTTACAGTTAGACCTTTGTCACATAGTTGACTGATGCTTATTAGGTTTGAAGTCAGTCCCTTAACAAGTAGGACATTGTCAAGGTTAGGGACTCCAGAGCAGTTAAGCTTATCAATCCCCTTGATTTCACCCTTTGCTCCATCGCCAAAGGTTACGTAGCTGGTGGCATGAGGATGAAGGCCAGTTAGCAGGTTTTTGTTTCCAGTCATGTGTCTGGAGCATCCATTGTCAAAATACCAGTCTTCTTTAGCTGAAACTCTGAAGGAAGTGTGAGCTATCAGGTTTGTAACACCAGTCCTAGGAACCCATTGTTTTCTGTTGACAGGTATGTGATGTTTGGGTCTAGGTTGATGATGAGAAGGACTAGGATAGCCATACAACTTATAGCAGAATGGTTTTATGTGGCCAAATTTTCCATAGTAATGACATCTCCATCTTTGATGTTTCCCTTTCTGCTGTCTTCCTTTATGATGTTGTGACATATGATGTGACATCTTTGGTTTGCTACCAGTGTGACAACACTCAGGTTTGAATTTTGGTTTGCTACCAGTGTGACTGCACTCAGGTTTGGATTCATTGAACCCAATGCCAGACTTGTCTCCTTCCATTTGTCTAGTCTGGAGAATTTTGTCTAAGGTGTCAGATCCATTGTCAAGCATTCTGACATACTTTGTCATCTCATCCAGTTTGGAATTCAAGAACACTGCTTCAGTCTTTAACTTAGAGATGGTTTCCAAGTGTTCTACCTTTTCATTCTCTAGTTGTGTTATCACTTTCTTCTGACTTTCAACTTGTTGACACACTTCTTCACTTCTGTGACACAACTTTCTGTAGGTAGTGGCTAACTCATCAAAGGTTACTTCATCATCACTTGAGTCTTCATCAGAACCCTATCTTCCAGTCAAGGCAGTCACAAGATTTGCAGACTCTTCTGTTTCACTTTCATCAGACCAAGTAGCAGCAAGACTCTTCTTCTGTTTCTTGAGATAGGTTCCACATTCAACTCTAATGTGTCCATACCCATCACATTCATGGCACTGAACTCCTTTTGCTTCTTTGGACTTTTCATCAGATCTTGTTCTTCTTCCAGCATTATTGGACTTACTGATGTCAGATGAGATATTCTTGACATTAGACTTAGACCTTACATCCATCTTTTTCAGAAGTTTGTTGAACTGTCTTCCCAGTAATGCTACATCATTTTCCAGATCTTCATCAGTATCTTGACCACTTTCTTCCTCTTTCTCTTTAGTGTTTGACATGAAGGCTATGCTTTTGACTTTCTTTTCAGATCCATCACACATTCCCATCTCAAATGTTTGGAGGGATCCAATTAGCTCATCAACTCTCATATTGGAAATGTCTTGAGACTCTTCTATGGCTGTCACTTTCATGGCAAATCTCTTAGGAAGTGACCTGAGTATTTTCCTCACTAGTTTTTCATCTGACATCTTCTCACCCAGGGCTCCTGAGGCATTAGCAATTTCAAGGATATTCATATGAAATTCATGAATATTTTCATCTTCTTTCATCCTTAAATTTTCAAACTTGGTAGTGAGCAGCTGTACTCTAGACATCTTCACTCTAGAGGTGCCTTCATGAGTGGTTTTGAGAATGTTCCAAGCATCTTTAGCCACCTCACAGTTGTTTACCAATCTGGAGATGTTCTTATCTACTCCATTGAATATAGCATTCAATGCTTTAGAGTTCCCAAGGGCTAGATCCTCCTCCTCCTTGGTCCATTGTTCCTCAGCCTTCTTATCAGTTGTAGCTTCTCCTTCCTTAGTAATAACTGGATGTTCCCAGCCTGTTAAAACAGCCTTCCAAGCCTTATTATCCAAAGATTTTAGGAAGGCTACCATTCGAGGTTTCCAGTAGTCATAGTTGGATCCATCCAGAATAGGTGGTCTGTGAACAGATCCTTCGTCTCTATCCATAGTACCAGAAAGTAACGTCCCTATATCTCACCCAGAACCAGAGCAGGATGCCTGCTCTGATACCAATTGAAATTCTAGTATCAGATATGAGATGTTGAAGGTAATGTCACGACACTAATATCTGAATAATACAAACAGGATAGAAGATAAAGAACAGTAATGCACGAGACACAAGCAATTGTTAACCCAGTTCGGTGCAAACTCACCTACGTCTGGGGGCTACCAAGCCAGGAAGGAAATCCACTAAATAGGATCAGTTCAAAGACTCCCAGTAAACAACTTCAAGTTACATTCTTTTCACCTAATCTCTACCCGTGTGACTTCTACCTAAGAACTCTTAGATATGAGATCCTACTCACTCCCCCTCAATCACAGCAGTGATATAAAATAAGAATTACAATGAAAAGAAGACACTCTTCAAAGACACATACTTGATCTTCCTTAAAAGCTTCAATCAAGTAAACACACACTCATGCTTCAAAGCTTAGAGTGGACAAATTACAACTCAAAAATCAGTCCAATTCAATCATCTATGGATGAATGAATGGCTTACAATTCACACGACCACAAGACTAAAACCCTTATTCTCTCTCAATATTTCGTTCGTTATTTCTTGTGTATAAAACCAGGTTTTCCATGTCCTTTATATAGAAGCATTTGGCTGGGCTTGGACATCATAAAACCCTAAAACTATTTTCCATTCATATCTTCTCATGACAGCTAATTATATCTCGTTGGAAAATAAGTCAATCTGTTTGTAATTACTGATTAAATGCGCGTTTAATCATCTCTTCAATCATACATAGATTAGCATAAAAAATGCAATCACACAATACATAACATTCAAACTGAATGTTCTGTATACAGATGTCATGACATTGGGTCTGACATCTCAGTAAAAATCCTGCATATTCACATTTTAAACATCCTGCAAGTACAAGTTATCTTATGTCAAGACAACACTTGTGACAACTTGTGAACACTCTAGGTTTTACCAAAATTGCTACCAACACATAGAACCAACATTTGGGACAGCCTTGGATGGAACCCGGTTTAGAATATACACAGTCGTCTGTAGTGCTTCATTCCATAATGATTTAGGAAGATTAGAGTTGCTAAGCATACTCCGCACCATGTTCAATAATGTTCGGTTTCTTCTTTCTGCAACACCATTTTGGTTCGGAGAACCGGGCATGGTGTATTGGGAAACAATCTCATGTTCTTGAAGAAACTTAGCAAATGGACCAGGTGCTTGTCCACTCTCAGTGTATCTACCATAGTATTCACCACCCCGATCTGATCTCAATATCTTTATTTGTTTTCCACACTAGTTCTCAACTTCAGCCTTAAAGACTTTGAAGACATCCAATGCTTCATATTTATTGTTAAGCAAATAAATATTCATATATCGTGAGTAATCATCTATGAAAGTGATGAAATATTTTTGACCATGTGCATCCATATCAGGACAACATATGTATGTATGAATTATTTCTAATATACTTGAACTTCTATTGGCACCTTTCTTAGACATGTTGGTCTGCTTTCCCTTAATGCAGTCAACACAAGTCTCAAAGTCAGCAAAATCTAGAGTATTAAGTACCCCATCTTTTACTAACCTTTTAATTCTCTCTATGGAGATATGTCCTAATCTCCGATGCCATAACATAGAAGAATTCTCATTAATATTACACCGCTTAGTGCCAGTTTGAACATGCATTGAACTATAAATAAATTTGATTTGTAAATTAATACAATAAAGACCATCAGACAATATACCATTCCCAACACATTCCGAATTATAAAATAATTCAAACAAGGTGTCTTTAAAATTAAAGGAATATCCAAAAGGTACAAGTCTAGAAACTGAAATCAAGTTTCGTGAGAAACTTGGTACATAAAAGGTCCTTTCTAATTTTAAAACAAAACCATTATTCAAAATTAAATTGCAAGTTCCAATAGCTTCCACATGTGAGCCCATCCTGCTTCCTGATAGGACAGTCCGCTCACTTCCCACTGGCTTCCTTAGGTTTTGCATACCCTGTAAGGAATTTGTTATATGGATTGTTGATCCAGAATCAATCCACCAGGTGTTAATATTAACATCGGTCATATTAGATTCATAACAAACAAATGAGAATAAATTACCTTTCTTATCAAGTCATTCTTTGAATCCAGGGCATTCCTTCTTCATGTGTCCTCCCTTTTTACAGAAGTAACACTTTGCTTCTTTCTTGATATCACCTTGCGGTGGTATTTTGAATTTCCCTTTCTGATTGGCTTGTGACTTGTCAGTTTTGAAAGCTCTGTTCTTCCCGCAAGTGCTTGTCAGCAATGCACTCTCACTTTGTTCCATTACAAGCCTTTCTTCTTCCTGAACACACATGGTCATTAATTCATTGGTTGACCATTTGTCTTTACGTGTATTGTAGGAGATCTTGAAAGGGCCATACTCAAACGGAAGAGAGTTCAGAATATAGTGCACCAGGAAGGAGTCAGACATATCAACTTCAAGTTTCTTAAGTTGAGCTGAAATGTCACGCATTTTCATTATGTGCTCACGCACACCTTTCATACTGGTGAGTCGGTAGGAGGAAAATTTCATAATTAATGTGCTTGTCAAAGCCTTTTCAGAAATGACGAACTGATTGTCAATGGCTTTCAGCAAATCACAGACATTCTCATGCTAATCGACAGAACCACGTATTCCACCTGTGACCTTAGTCTTAATGAACATCACACTGAGCCGGTTGGATCTCTCCCACCGCTCATATAGTCCGATTGCAGTTGGAGTACTTTCATCTGTAATTGCAGGTGGTTCGTCTTTCCTAATAGCATAATCTATGTCCATCCATCCTAGATGGAGGAGAATTCTTTTCTTCCACGCCTTATAGTTATCTCCTCTGAACTCGGGAATATCACATCGGATATCAGAAAAATTAGCAGGTTGAAAAGCTAAAAAGATAAACAAAATTGATGTCAAAATTTGAGGCATAAATATTATCCAAATTGTATGTATTATCAATATAAACATACCATAAAATAAATTTTGCAACATAAAAATTACCTGTGGGTTAAATTTTAATGTAATAAGATTTTTTTAAAAAAAAATTGCGATAGATTTTTCAAACCTCACACTTTACGTGCATGATATAATTTTGTTTTTCTATCCAAAATTAATACTCTATGATAAAACTATCAAATTATGTACCAATTCATAATTCTTGTGGGCAAGTTATGAAAATATTTTGACATTTTATCCTAATTAATCATACAAATATAATAAAAATTCCTGTAGAGTAAAATTCATTATACCACGTATAATTAATTACAATTTTATGTCTAATAATTTATGTGGTCTCAAAATTTTAAAAAATAATCTCAATTAGTTTAAGGATGTTGTGGCTAATCCAAATTAATCAAAATTATAACGATCACTAGACATAGTAACTTAATTATATGAGAGAACAAAATTAAATAAATAAGATCTCTTATATAATTGCTTAACAAAATAATAAAATTATAAATCAATTTTAATTTATGCACAAATTTAATTCAAAGATTAAATAATAAGGCATAATGATTAGTAAAAATGAAATTATATGGATATGAACAGAATCAAAATACATGTTTAACAAAGCAGTCCAACGGCAACAACTACAAGTGTGAAACGTGTTTTTCAACTATGAAGTTTGTGAAGAGTCAATTATGTGACAAAATAAATGATTAGTGATTAAATGACCGTCTTGTAACTTTTATATAAAGAGAAGTTCTTGGAACAATTAACATTTAACAATGATGTCATTTTAGCTCATTTTCAAAAAATTAGACAGTAGCCGATTTTCATTGTAAATGTACATCATTAAATAATATTATTTTTTATTTTCATTATAATTTTGTTCGTATTTTCTTTTATATTTAACTACATCAATATATGTAATATCTAGATTCATCTCTAATTATATCAATATGTAATGTCTAGATTCATCTCAAAAATAGAAATAATTGTTTATTAAGAAAAATTAAAGATTAAAGTTTTAAATAAATTGAACAAAAAATATATATATAAAAGATTAATTGTATCTATTATCTTCTTCTTTTTTATCTTCAATCTTCTATACTGATATATTATTCTAACAACTTCCTAGTTTTTTTTATCTTCAATCTTCTATACTGATATATTATTCTAACAACTTCCTAGTTCATTCAATAGGAGATAATAGCTTTGAGTGATTGACTAATCAGTTTATAACGGTGAAGACGTTTAAGCGCGTCATATTCTTATGAGTACTATGTAATATCATTTAGCAAATCTTTATTGCTTTTTCCATTAAAACATTACATTTGTTGACATCAGAATCTTTCTGAAAGTTATATATAACTATTCATGTCCATTACACACGAGGATAAGCTATATAATCACCATGTACAGAAAATGTAAGAACAAGTGAACAACGTGTACACATACATGCATGTATTTTAAACAGGTCATAAAACGCAGAATATGCAAAAAGCTCAAATTCCATTTCACTTTTTTGATAAAGTATATCCTCAAAACAACTTTTTTTGATAAAGTATACTAGCTTTAGCATTCTTGCATTATACTCAAAGCCTTATCAATTACACTTAAGTTGGATGGATGCGTAAAAATTGGTGTGCAATCAACTTGATGTGCTAACTTTCACACACCTTTTTAACATTCATGAGGGTTTAGTAAAGCACTTGCCAATGAAAGGGTTCATTGAGCAAATTGGAAAAACTATTATGGCCAATTTTGTTTTTATCTTTATTATTCAAATTCTAATTTGTTGACCTTTATTATTCCAATTATAGTTCTAATACAAGACAACCAAACATTACTTTACTAAAAAAGTTTTAATTTTAACTCACTCTCTTAACCAAAATATATAGAAACAAAGTCTACAATAAAAAAATGGATGATAGGCCTTACGAGCGGATCAACACCATTTTCTATTCCAAAACACAAACAAAAATAAATCACTTAGAGAGATAAATACAAAAAAAAAAATTAACAAGTAGCCTAAAACACAAATTAAAGAAGCCAATATTATAGGGTTCTTTTAAAAAGTGTAAAAAGAAAAAGGATTTTTATTATTTTCAAATCAGTTTTTACATGGACCTTGGACTTTTATACAAAGAGAAAATAACAAACTAGGAGTGAAACAAAACTAATTGAATAGGATCTTAAGCCTTATAATAAACCTAATTAAATTACATAAATTTGTACTGAAATGGATGGAATACATAGTAAGTCTGGAGACAAGAGTAGTAAAAGGGTCAAAGTGTAAAGCTTTGGTGAAAACAACATTGAGTTGTTTGACATAACTAATAGGTTGAAGATGGATAATCTTATGTTGAACCTTATAACGAATCAAGTGACAATCCATCTCTATGTGTTTTGTTCGTTCATGAAAGACGGGATTGTTGACGATCTGAATTGCGCTTTGATTGATGTAGTAGATGCTAACAAGTTTGTTGTGTAAGATATAGAAGTCATGGACAAAGTATAAGGGTCATTGGGCTTCACTGGATGTATTGGCCAAATCTTTCGGTTTCTGAGGAAAAACGGAAGACTACGTGTTGTTTTTTGTATTTTCAACTAAATAGAAGTCGGTTGTTGATTTTTGAGTGAGAAGGTTTTTGGACATATGACTTCACACACAATAGGGGACATGAATTGTGGGTTTTAGAAAACTATAGTTTGAAAACATATTCCTATCATTTTTAGAGTTTAAAAACATTTTGACAGCCGCGGAAATTAAAGAGATAAGGGTAAATAATGACACCATAAATTATAGAGGTTCGATCGTAATGAAGTGACATAATCCTCTCTCAAAGACTTGATCTTGGGAGTATCCAATAATGCTTATAATTTTTTAGTAAGTTTCAGGTTAACTTCCAAGGAAAA
Source organism: Lathyrus oleraceus (assembly GCF_024323335.1). Lineage (NCBI taxonomy): Eukaryota > Viridiplantae > Streptophyta > Magnoliopsida > Fabales > Fabaceae > Lathyrus > Lathyrus oleraceus. The sequence continues at coordinate 444,292,165 of NC_066580.1, forward strand.
TGAAGTTTCAGGTTAACTTTCAACCAAACAGCAAATAACGGAGAGAAGCGGTTATTCTTCCTTCCAAACAGCAGGTTGAAGAGGTTAGTCTTCCTTTCAAATAGGGGACTAAAGTGATTAATCTTCCTTCCAAACATAAACTTGATGCGGTTAATCTTCAAGTTCAATCGAGATTTTATACGAACTTATATCGAACAAATCAGAGTTTCACTACGCCAAATAAGGGAAAAGATGGCGCTTTTTTTGGCCTATAACAGCGCTTTAAAGCGCCCTCTAATCTGGCGCTGGCATAGGTAAAGACAGCGCTTTTTTTCCTGGTGAAAGCGCTCTCTAAAGTGGCTCTTTAAGCCCTTTAAGGGTCACTTTAGAGGGCGCTTTTTAAAGAAAGCGCCCTCTAAAGTGGAAACTTTTAAGGGTTTAGAGGGCGCTTTTACTGGAAAGCGCCCTCTAAAGTGGAAACTTTTAAGGGTTTAGAGGGCGCTTTTACTGGAAAGCGCCCTCTAAAGTGGAAATTTAAAGGGTTTAGAGGGCGCTTATTTTGGAAAGCGCCCTCTAAAGTGGGTGGTTATTTAAAAAAAAATTTTAAAAAACGCTATATTTTTTTATTTATTTTAGACAACCTGTATATTGAAGCAGTACACCTAAAACTGTATATTCTTATCATTTTTCAACACACAAAATATTATAAAATAACAATGGGAATGACCAAAGCAAAAACATCAAAATATATTCTTATCATTTTTCAACACACAAAATAAAAAACAATTCGAGGTATATGTTTTAAATCATAAACTAATGATTGAATATCTATTTTAGACAGTTTGCATCAGTGATTTACAATACAAATTCATCTGGCACTGAAGTTTCTGCAGTACTTGTTAAATGATAATTCATCTAGAAGTACAAAATATACAGAAAAAATTACTATGATAGTTGAAATTTAGAAGTTTCAAGTCTTAAAATCAAACTATAAGTGGGGGCATTTCAATTCAAGAACATTTCTCTCTTTCACAAGACTGTTATCAGAAATTGAATGGAAACCTATTTGGAACGTAAACCAGGGATATTTTTAAGACCCATCTTGCCAAGGACAAGCTTAGGAATAGCTGGAGGGCTATCAAGCCCCATGCATCGACTGAACTCATTTGCAAGCTCCACTAACCTATACTTATCTTTCCCCACTTTCTTGTTAGAGTTGTAGTAACCAAGCCATGCCTGATATGCTGCTTCTTTATTTTTCATCTCCACATTGGATAGAGCCCTTTCCACCTGTTAACAATTTAAAATGTAAGTGCATCGTTGGAATCACAGTGAGTTTAATGAACTCGAGGTGGCATTGTAATTTTGCTAAAGCTTTAAAATTTAGCTTTTGCCAAAATCATGGTGACACACCGCGATCCTGCCAAACTCGTATCTAATCACTGCTCCACATATTGGTTTGTTTGTCTAAAAACTAGCTAAAGTATTAGAAGAAAATCAATAATTGTCTCCCTTGTATATCCAAGTATACCTTTTTCTTAGTGTCAGGATCAACTGAAGGGACCGGAGCTTTCCCAATAGGTAAATCTTTTGCAGTAGCTAAAAAGAACTCTTCCCAAGGAGCTAGTAGCAGTATGCCCTGCCCTTCTTTTCCTCTTCGCCCCGTTCTACCTAGTCGATGTATATATTGTTCTCTATCAGCCGGTAGACCAACCTGTTCATTGTAGAAATGGAAGAAACATGACAATTTGAAATCAATAAAAGCGTTAAATAATTTGGCAAATCATAATAAAAAAGGCTTGCACTTTTAGCAAATGTATGTATTGAGTGTCCTTACGAGTATGCGTTAAACAGGACAGAAATTCATATGGACACGAGCATGCTGGTAATATAGTCACAAGTGAAACAAGGAAGGAGATCCAAATATACCTGTACAACAAGAGTAACATCTGGATAATCAACTCCACGTGCAGATACATCCGAAGTAACCAAGATGAGACCCTTTGACTTCCGGAATTCATCAGAAACTCTGGTTCTATAACTCTGAGGCTTTCTTGAATGGATTTCTCTCACATTCAAGTTCAACTCCCCAAGGAGATCAGCAACAAGTCTTGTGACCATAGCGGTTGTGCAGAAAACAAGAACCTGATAAACCAATAGCTACATTACATATCCTCCAAATCCATGTAAACATGATTGTAAAAGTAAAACTTTGTTGTCAAATCACAGTTTACTAATCCAAAATACTAATCTAAACAGTTCATAGTGAAAAGACAGAGAAAAAATTAAAATACAGTTGGTTGCAGATTAGAAAGCAAACCTTGTAGTCAACATCATCTGCAATGTGCTCCTTCAGAATAACATAGAGTAAAGGGAAATGCTTGTCTAATGGTGCAACTAAATGCATTTGGCGGACCTGAAATGATCCAAAGCACCATAAATAAAGATCCAAAAAATATGTTATATGATGGTTGTATATGCATATACACATGTAAGTATCTAACAAGTTATTACTATCATGAAATTATAAACAATTACCTGTGTGAATGTGTATCCTCACTACCCTCCTGAACTGTATTAATATATTCAAAATCCCTTTTCATAGCAATATGGCAGACTTGGCGCACCTTCACAATCATACGAGAATAAGCCCAATGCGCATATCTTTTATAAAGCATGAATCATCACAGCTAAAAAGGAAAGGAGTGAAAAGAAAGAAATACAAACCTCGTCGGGAATTGTTGCAGAAAACATAAGTGTCTGTCGTTGTTTAGGGATTGCAGCGAATATCTTCTCAATATCTTTGCGAAATCCCATGTCTAGTAAATGATCAGCTTCGTCGTAGATCTAACAGAGGTGGAAGGAGAACGCCTTAGAAGTAGCGAAAATCGTAGCAGTGAGAACCCTAACGTGAAAAAGAACGAAAATAATAGAGAGTGAAATAACAAAACGCGCAGTATGTTATAATTTTAATGTTTACTAAAGGGGACCTTAGAGGGCGCTTGTGGAAAAAAAGCGCCCTCTAAAGGGGGCCTAAGAGGGCGCTTATGAAAGCGCTCTCTAAGGCTTTCCAAAAGCACTTTATAAACTGGAAATGCACATGGACTTATAGAGCGCTTTTTTAAAAGCGCCCTCTAAGGGTAACCTTAGAGGGCGCTTTCTAAAAAGCGCCATGTATTGTTGTCCCTCTATCTCCTCCTTATTTTTTCGCTTCACCTTAGAGGGCGCTTTATTACAAAAGCGCCCTCTAAAGTGCGCTGTCTATTCCAGTTGTTCGCTCCTTATTTTTTCGTTTCACTTTAGAGTGCGCTTTTGTAATAAAGCGCCCTCTAAGGTGCGCTGTCTATTCCAGTTTTTGGCGTAGTGTTTTGAACAAACTCTCATTTGAATTAAACTGAGGTTTTGAACAGGCTGACTATGAACCAAGTTGATACTATAAATCTGATGATGGTTGCAGTATTCAACATCAAAAGTAAGTATTAATTTTATCGTATCCACATATACTAATGTGATATTAAATATCTTTCAACAGTTGATATGGTTTAAGTGAGAAGTTGTCAAGTTATTTGTTTGCATAAAGTATGTAATGTAAAACGGTAAATAATAAATGAAGTTTCAAATATGAGAAAGCTTTCTAGGATTGGGATTCGTCCACTGATCACGCATGTATTCTTCCGATTAGTTATACAAATATTAGTCCTTTGATTAATATTATTTTGTATCGTCCGCGATAACGTTTATGTCTAAACTCCTGACGAGAGTTCAACCGTATTATTTAATCAACGATTAAATAATATGATAGCATTAAGATGCGATACTCTTGTGAATATTAAACTTAAATCTATGTCTAGAGTTTAGCATCTAACAAGTCATTATCCTAGATCGAGATTCAAATATTATTTCTCAATAATGCTTCGAATCTAGAAGTAAAACAAGTAACCAAGGATAACATCAATATCAATAAAGGACTAATTCATATATAACGCCATGATCGTAATAAATACATACGGTATCGATGGATTACATCCAATCCCAATAATAAATAGATTTAGCTACTCATGGTAGCTTTGATTACAAATTAGAAGAAAGGAAGATGGATGAGCATCAATGACAATTTCCCGAGGATTGATGTGTATCCAACTTATATTCGTCAAGTCTACTTTATTCAATGTCTCCTTCTCTATTAATGAATTATTTCACTCTAAAATTGTTCAAATCCCTAAAATGAAATGTTTTTGAGCTATATATAGTGATTTTGCTCTGCTGTTCTTGCCTGGCGAGCTATGGCCTCACCTGGCGAGCCACCTTGCTTCACTCTGAAGTCTTTGCCAAATCAGCATCTCAAACCTCCATGTCTCACTAGGCGATCAAAAGGATCTCTTGGAGAGCTTCCTCGCTGCAGCTTCGCCTGGTGATAATGAAGAATTTTGCTACTGGAATGTTTCTGACTTGTCTCACCTTGCTCTCGTTGTTGCTTTGCTGAGCGAGATGGCTTCTTGAGGCTCTCCTAACGAGAAGAGTGATGTTTTGGTTATGTTACTCCATGCCTAAGCCTCGTTATATGCTTGTTGGGAGAGCTCTCACCCTGACCTTACTAGATGCTCACCTGACAAACATGCAGAAACTCTTGTTCTTTGCTTTGTGTTTCCATCTTGGTGAATTGTGTGAATTTCTGCACAATAACAAATAGATCAAAAGGCACCACACATATATGTATCAAAAACTTAATTATATGCAATACTTGGGGAAATAAATGATATAACACGTTAGTTTGAGCCTATAAGTGCCAAGTTTTCATGTGGATAAATATTATCTTTTAGAACTTATCACCTGACTGATCTTGAACAGAAGTAAGCTTTTACACGGGCTGAGCTTACGAATCAAACTAGGGTTTTGAACATGCTAACCTCGAACAAAGTTGAGATTTTAAATCGGGTTGATCTCGAACCAAAGTAAGATTTTACACGGGTCGAGCTTATGAACTAAACTGATGGCTTAGAAACTAAATCCCCAAACAAAGATTTTAGAGGGTTTAGCTTTGAACCCAAAACAAACACTTCCTTGATGATAAATTATTCAATTAAGAAAAAAACATTCATTGGTGAATTTAAAATAACACCTTTTTCTCAAAGCACCACGACTAAATTAAAGTGAGAGAAAGTAAACAAATATTTTTAGGGAGATAGTCAGGAGATAGAGAGCTCAAGTTTTCTGGATATGAAAATGTGAAGGGAGAGGCATATATTTGATTGCAATCGATTAACTCCTAATATCACTCGATTGGGAGCCCTAAATAATCGATTGCAACAACTTAAAAGGGAAATAATAGATACATATACATTACCCTTCATTAAGACGTTGCCCAAATCGTTTATGGACAAGGTTTGCCCTTACCAAATCGGTTTGGTATATGTTCCAATTGATTTGACAGTTCAAAAGTTTGTCCAAAACATTTTGATAGTTTATGATTCATCTGGCTACACTCCAAAATGCTTTTTGGTTGTTTACTTTTAAGAAATAAAGGCTTTAAAACATGTTTGTGTGTGTACGTGTGTGTGTGTGTGTGTGTGTGTTCGTATATGTTTGTGTGATTTAGTCATTCTAAATTATGATAACACCTTATTTTTTTACAAAAGATTGTTCACTCAGACGTGACTGAACGAGCTTTTACACGTCATCTCTTTCACACTTTGAAGCTTTAAGACTTTCTGAATATTCCAATCATATAAGCACATGCTTGATTATTCTTTGAGGTGAGGCTTGAGGTATCTTCAAGTTAAATGCAATCATTAGAGGATGTTTACAATGTTCATCAAACCCTAATTCATTTATTTGCATCTTTGATCCCTTTTCATAATTTCTTGACTTTATACTTTATGTTTTATCAAATGTTGTATCTTCATAATTGAAACCATGTTGTATTCAAGTTGTCATCCAAGTTTTCCAAGTTGTCATTATCGAAAGCACATCATCAAAGGCAGATCATGATACTCATCTTTAGCTTTGATAACTTTTTTTAATAACCAGCAAAACATGGATCCACAAGGGAAAAATCATCAGTCATATTCGGTGAAGCCTGCTAAAGTAATGTTGGAAGATGCTTGGAAGAGGAGGCCAAATGCTAGGAGTTCTTGAGATGTTTCACAATCTAAAGAGCTTCCTGGAAATTTATGGTTATGGGCTTAGCCAAGAATTGACTCAACATGCATACATATTAGTTGATGTCGGGTCTAAAATGAGTGAGATAAATGAGATTACCAATTAACTTTGTGAACTGAGTTGGGTCTAGAATGAAACTACCATGATCATAATGTAATTGTGTGATGGACCCGTAGGTGTACATGTGGGTTTTATTTTCAATAAACACATGTCCAGCAAAATATCTAAACAATATTTTCTTTGGCATATGGTGATGCCTTTGAATGACCTTGCTATTAAAAACCAAGGAAATATTTAAGGTCACCCAAATTTTTTATGCGGAATTTTACATCTAAAACAGATTTGACATGATTAAAAGAAGATAAAGTAGTCACTGCAAGAATCAAATCATATGCATAAACAAGAATGGCAATAAAAGAACTATCTTGCTTATTGATAAATAAGTAATAGTCATGTTTATATTGAGGAAAAACTAGGTTCAGAATAGTAGTAGGCTTATTGTTTCATTATCTACAGATTAGCTTAAGGCCATAAAGAAACTTGCTGAACGAGAATATGAGTATGCAAAGGTCTAGATGGAGAGAATAGACCTCCCAAATAAAATTTAACCGATTTGAAAAATTATTTTAGTTTAATAAACTTATCATAGTTTGAAAATTGTTTGCGTAGCAAAAGTAAACTGTGTATAAAATTGATTATGCTAATCAGACGGTATATACACAAAACATCTTAATTGGCATACAAAGGTAAAATATTGAATCAAAAAGCTAACCCAAACTAATAAATGTAGTGTATTTAATTAATATTGATTTACACAAGACATGTAGATATACAAAGTCAATACAAGCAAAATTCTATGTCACAATTTTCAGCCTTAATCAACATCAAGATAATTTGTAGTGTTAATCAAACAAAACATACGCTTAATTGATAAATTGTTGTCAAGACAATAAATCTAATAGCATATGATTCTAATAAATCTATAAGAACAACCTAAACATGCAATTTTATATATATATATATATATATATATATATATATATATATAGATAGATAGATAGATAGATAAATAGATAGATAGATAGAGAGAGAGAGAGAGTATGTCGGATTTATAGTGGTTCGACTATTGTCCTCGCTGAGTTTGCTCCACTATCTAATGGTTTCGCGCTAAAAATTTGGTCTTCCACTATAATATCTGACAAATTAAAAGATGTTATGAACAATCACAATCCAAATAATGCTAAAAATATAAAATCTTTGATATGGACTCTCGTTGACTTGTACATGGTATCCAAAACTAAATCGTCGCGAAATAATTATATAAATCATCTTGAATCTTTTTACCCTAACTATTATGCCCAAAGTCTCATTCCTGCAATGATCGTTCCTCAATCCTACTGGTATCATGAGTATTGGTGTGTCTGAAGATTGAGAAGAACTCTCATTTTATCCATAGGATTCCACACAAAACTACCAAAGTAATTCGTGAGAGAAGAACCTCATTCTTTTTCGATGGACTTGTCAAAACCAATCACACACACCTTGCAAACATTTGAAATCTCAAGAAAATCTTCAAAGAAATGTTAAACACGATAATAGAATCTCCTCAAGAATAACACATCTCAAAAGATGAGATTAGATCCACACGAAAATGGAATTAGAATGAGGTAGAATATGAAAGAATTTGTTTGGTAGAACACTCAAAATCTATTCAAAATTATTTTTGAAAATGAGAGAACAGGTGTGTTGCGAAATTTCAAATCAATAGCGGAAGTGTATGTTTTCCAACATTATGAGAGCTTTTGAGTGAAAAGCGTGTATATGTGTTGGAGATCTAGCGTAGAAATGAGTGAAAATGGTGTATGATTTGAGTCATAAGTAAGAAGTATGATTCGAGTCAAAAGATTAAGTGATGTTAATCAAAAAGTGATTTTAATCAAGAAGAAAATGATATGAGAACCCATTGTTTGATTCGAGGCACACAATCTGTGATTTGAATCACGTGATTTAAGTTACGAAAATAATGATTCGAACCAGAGTTCCAAAAGCAAAATCAAGGAAATTTTAGTTCTGTTTGATTTGAATCATGAATCATATGATTCGAATCTTGGAAAAATAAAAGCATCCCTTGAGTTGTCTGTAATCTAGATTTGAGTCATACAATAGTGTGATTCGAATCACACCTTTAGAATCTCAATTTTGCAAAATTTAAAGTGTTTTTGAGATTCTAATATTGTCATTACTTGAACCATTCTCAAATGTAATTCTTGATCCAAAGACTCAATAAATTGACTTTAAACTAATTGCTTAAACTATAACCAAACACTTTGATTTATGCATGTGTAAAAACGAATTTAAATCAAACCTAAGATACGCAATCGATGAGGAGACTTAATAACGATATAAACAAAACCAAAAATTTAAAGGACAAACAATTAAAACCTAAACCAAGGAGGTAGAGGCAATGCAACTTCACTCTCCTCCTTTTTAATGTTTGTCAAGCTTGCAATTGTAATTGAGTAGACTTTAAGAAGAAGCAAAGTGTGATCAATGTTTTTCTCCATTTTCTTGTGCTCCCTCTAAAACATTGTACAAAATTACGAACAACATAAAAATACATAAATCAAATCTAGACTGGCATTAAACTTCTCCTTTGAAAAGATCCAAAATAGATATATGCTTATGAGGCTAAATAAACGCAAAATAACCAGCAACATAGATAATAATCCATAGAAATAAACGAGCTAAACATATCTAATAAGAATATAGAATAAATGAAAATAAATTTTAGATATACAAAAATAGTCATGCCAAAAGCAACAAATATGCACAATATAACATGAGATTACATAGCAACACAATTACGTGATTAAAACATAAACGAGTGGAAGGTTAAACAATGCATGAAAAAAAAGAATATTCAAATGCACATAATTAACTTGATGCACTTAAAAAGGTTTTAAATTCATAAACGAACAATCAAACACTAGCTTAGAAATTATTAATAAAAAGTAGCATATAAGAAGTAAATAAATAGACATATAGAACAAAATACAAAGATAATATTGCTAAAGATAAAAGTTGTAGAATCATACCAATAAAGTTAGTTTAAATTTAACTTGCTACAAGAAAATGTTAGTTTACAACATAATACAAATAGGAAATGAAATGAAATAGGAGTCTAAATCTATTTAAAACACGAAGAGTTGATGATTCTCAATTTCTTACGTATCTTGTGAAAAGGTTCTGTAGATAATAGTTTTGTAAAAATATCAATCAATTGATTTTTTTTTGTATCCACATGTTCAAAAATAACATCACCATTTTCAACATGATCCCTATGGAAGTGGTATCATATTCCTATATGGTTGGTGCGTGAATGAAGCACATGATTCTTAATAAGGCTTATCGCGCTAGTGTTGTCACATTTGATTGGAATGCAACTGAGTTTTAAATCGTAATCCAATCATTGTTGCTTTATGCATAAGACTTGTGCACATCAATTATCGAGATCTACATATTGAGCTTCAGCGGTAGAAAGAGAAATGTTATGTTACTTCTTACTGTGCCAAGAAACTAAATAATTTTTAAACAAATGACAAGTTCCACTAGTGTTTTCCCTATCCAACTTATCACCGGTAAAATCAAAATCAAAATAAAAACCTATTAAGCCACATTCGAAACCTTTGGGAAACAAAAGATTGTGATGTGATGTTCCATTAAGATACCTCAAAATTCTTTTTATGATCTTAAAGTGGGATTCCCTAGGTGATGTCTCAAATCAAGCACATGTGCACATACTAAACATGATATTTAGCCTACTTATGGTTAAATAGAGTTAAGATACTATTATACCTTTATACTTAGTATTGTCGATCTCTCACCTTAATCTATCAACACATTTGAAGTCATAGGAGTTGAGATGTTTTTTAAACCCTACATATCAAATTTCTTTAGGAGCTATAAGCAATACTTTGTTTGGATGATGAACGTGTTAACTACGGTTTTCTTTATCTGCAATCCTAATGAGTAGGTAAGCTCTCCCATTAGGTACATTTCGAACTCCCCCCACATCAAACTCACAATTCCTTGCAAAGAGATTTATTAGTGAATCCAAATATAATATCATTAACGTAAATTTGAACTACAAGAATATCCTTTGCTTTACATATTATAAACAAAGTAGTATATACTTTTCCATTATTAAATCCTTATTTTTATCAAAGATCCACTAAGGAACTCATATCAATCTCTGGGAGCTTGTTTGAGATCATAGAGGACTCGTTTAAGTTTAAAAAATATAATTATGATTTTAATGATCCTGAAAATCAGAAGGTTGAGAGACATGTACTTCTTTGTTTATAAAGTCGTTAAGAAAACCTAATTTAACATTCATCTGATGCAACTTAGAATCCAAGAAACATGTAAATGTCAAAATGAGTCGTATCACTTTAAGAAAAGCTACGGGAGCATAAGTCTCCTTGTACTCAACTCCTTCATTTTGACTCTATCCTTTTTCCACCCGCCTATCTTTATTTCTAGTCATTATGGCATTTTCATCCAATTTACTCCTAAAAAATTCATTAGTACCAATGACAATTTTATCTTTAGGAAGTGGAACAAGGTCTCAAACATCATTTCGTTTAAATTAAATGAGTTCATCTTGCATAGCAATGAGTCATCCCTCGTTAAATAAAACAAGTCGACTCCGACCCTATGAGAAATGCTAGGAGGTCATGTGAACAGTTATAACGGACAAGTATGTAACACCTTTATAATGGCAGAGGATTATAGAAGCAGAGAAAAAAAATGTTATAATTATATAAGACGACAAAAGTTATTCTAAGTCGTCTTAATGAGCAATATGAATAAGTACTCCTTTAAGGGTACTTGATGGTTGAAAGAGTATAAAAGGGAGACTTCCTCCATGAAAATTGGGGGACAAGAACTATGTGATATCAATCACAGACTCACTTAACCAATCATTTGAAACTCTCCCTAACTTGCATCGAAGAAATCAACATTTTAATATTTATGGCAAATACCCCTTTAAAAAAAGTTAAATTTATTTACATTATTTTTTGAATTTATTTCAAACTTAAATCAAGTGAAACTAAATTTGTATCCTATAAACAACATCTCATATTCAACTTTTATAAGATAAAGAAAAATGTGATTGAAAGACGAGAGACTCCACTAAATGTAATCTTTCATAATCTCTAACAGAATTCAACTATTGACAAAGTTGTTAACATGATTAAAAAATCAAGTGAAATTGTATGAGCCTCACATGTACCCTAATAAATTATCCCATCCTAGGATGTGCTGCGGCATCACTCTCATAAAGGTATGAATCAAAATGTGAGGTGGGAACTTTATTCACCATAACCGTGCTGTTCGTTGCATTCAATATTATAATTTGAAAGATCACCTACTAAAGCAAAACCTAACTAATATAGATACCATTCCAAATTAACCGATTCTCTTTCATCACTCTCAACTTAAACCCAATACAGTAATTTGAAAACAACATAAGACCCTCCAAAAACATCACACTATGTCAAAACATCTTATTGTAGTAATGCACGTGTATAGTGCTCCAAGCAACTGTACTCGTAGTGTTTGAGTGTTGGATTTTGAAAACATTTGAATATTGTGTCACTTTGTTCAAACTTTATGAAAAAGAAAAGTCGATGTGGTGTATAAATTCTTGTGTTTGGTAACATCGATAACATTGCCGTGTGGGTTCAGTTGCAGGTGAGAATGTCTTCTTTTGCTATGTAATTTTCCCTCCATACCCATCAACAAATTTATCTTAACACATAACTTTGAAATTTTGTGGACCGTTCGATTTGGTTGATATAGCTTCCAAATTCTTCAATTTCCCAAAGTTTAAATTTATTTTGCTTTGTCTAACATTACTTCTCTTTGTGTTGTCTTGTTCATGAAATTCATGCTTTTCAACGGCCACACCTCATCATTTGTTTTGAAACGTAAATAGTTTTCAAATTTAAAAAAAAAAACTTTAGAGAAAAAAAAGTTAAACGGAATTGAATAAGCATAATGGATTATATGAAATTTTGAAGACTCCTAAACAGTTACAAAAGCCTAATTAAACCTAACGCACTCAATACAAGGAAGAAAAAAATGTGTACACTAACTCGGGTCCGATTGAACCGGGTCTAAAATCTACACTACTTTCTCTGTCTAGTTCTGTTTTCTTCCTCTTTCTTTTTTAATAAAAAAGGAAATTAATTAAATTAAATATAAAAAATAATAAATCAAAAACTAGGAACAACCGGAGAAGTACAAACCGGTTTCGGTTTTGGCTTCAATTTCAATTTCAACTTCAACACCACCAACAACCTCCTTCTTCCGCCGCATTTCAAGTACCTTCCGGTGGTGGTTGGAGTGCAATTCACTTGAAAATGTAGGGCTACAAGCGGGTCGATATTCGGGTAATAACCGACCCGATTTATAACGGACCCCACATGCATTGCAAAGCGTTTTTGCTCCAAGTGGTCCAGTTCTCCACTGAGGTGTCTTCTGAACACCGCAATGACTGCACCGTCGCGGCGCCAGAGCCAACGCACCGTGACCCGAACCATTGAAACATGTCATTTTCTTCGGTTTCCTCGCCGGAACCGAGTCAAAACTCTGTGGTAAGTTGGTGTAAATCAACAAGGGGCTAGTAGGAGAGGAAGAGGTTGAAGATGAAGTTGAGCTTGTAGAAGAATCCGTTAAAGAAGTTGACCCGAATGGCCAAACCCGAACACCGGTTCTTGTTCTTTTGCTTCTAGCTTTGGTCTGAACCGGAGTTTTGAAAGTAAAAACCGGGTTTTTCTTCTCCAGCTTCGGCTCAGGAAGAACCATCGGTTTTTTCTCCGTTGTTGTTGTTAAAGTTACAACCGGCATAGCAGCAGAGAATTCCGAGAAGGAATCAGAATCTTCAACAAAATGAGAAAGCCATTCCAAGTCCGCAACATCATCACTCTGTAATTAAAAATTGAAACTTTCGTCAACAAAACCCAACATAATTACATAAAGAACTAAACAACTTAGTTTCGATTTTTTTAAGGTTTATAAAACTGTCGGAAACTAAAATTTTAAAAAAAAAATAACAAAATGCACCGGAACGTTAAGGTCGCTGGTGGGCAAAGAACCGTAATCTTGTTGGAGAGAGAAACTGTTGTCAAGGTTAGAAATTTCATTGCTCTGTTTGAGAGTGACACAAACATAGTCTTGTTGTTCTTCCTCGTTTTGTTGTTCTTCATCGTCAACGTGAGAGAAATCAAGGAGGTCGTCAACGAAAAAATCGTCCGAGGTTGTTCCATTTGGTCCATTAAGTCCTGTAACCTCGTCGACAATTGTTTGAGGTACCATGTCTTTCCTTAAACTTGTTTTCAAGGCTGTTCCAACGCACTCCATTTCTGTTTTCTCAACCTATAAATAACAACACAAACAACAACAATGAATGTTAAAAAAACAAATCTTCTTTTTTACAAAATTGAGATAATTACATGTTACTAATAAATAAATAACAGTACCTGTTGAGGAGGTAGATGAGAAAAGAGATGAACTTGGGGAATGGTGGAAGAAGAAGAAGAAGAAGGTAAAGGATGAAATTGAAAGAGAAGAGGATAGGGAGTTTGGTAAAGCATTGAATAAGGGGTGAAAACGTCAAGGGATTTATTATTACTATAAAGTGTCTGTTTCTTTCTCTCTCTAATATACCCTTTTCTTTCTCTCTCTAACATAAAGTACTATGTAATGTAATAATGTAAATGTAACATTTCAAATATACGTTTTTACTATGTTTATGATACATAACGGTAGAGGCTCATAAATTTAATGAAAAATTAAAAAACATAAACCTGAAATTTCGAACGAGGATTCCTTATTATGTTTTTTTTTGTAGGAATAGACGAATCGTACTAAGTACTTACGACCGTATCTACGATTTTAAAAGTGTTTGGTTTTATTTATGTTACAAGATAGGGTGGTGCTCTGTGTGTCTTATTCACTGTGTATGTTATCTTTTGTTACTGGAAAAACCAAAATTGGTGAGACCTAGGAAACTACGATATTTTATTTAAAATAATAATAAAAGAAAATTGATGTTCTCTTTTTTAACTTTTTCTTTTCTTCTTTAGGATTTGAAAACTGGAAGATTAGGATAAATGTTTCGCTAAATTACCTTTTATGTCTTGTTGTTGCCCACTGTGTTGTTCGCCGCTCATTTTGGATTTGCTTCTTCACTACTATCCTATCCTTTACTTTTCCCGCTCTCTCTTTTCTAATTAGTTTTACTATACAAAATTAGGAAATTTATTCTTTAAAATAAATAACATTTTTAATTTAAATATTCAAATAATCAATATTCTCTATTATTAATTAAAATACTTATATTTTAAATTTAAAAAAATTGTATCAAACAAGATGCATGTGTCATTGTTATTGTCGCATATACTTAATATTTACATATAAGTGTCACCACCTCTGATGCATGCACTACCAATACGTCAATAGGAATGACACATGCATTATTGGCCAAGAGGAGACGTCACTCCCCTTAGTGCCACAGTGTAATGTGTTTTTTCATAAATAAATCTTCATTTTCCACCATTTTTTACATATCTTTTCATTTTATTCTTAAATTTTTCTTCTAAATTTGTAACATGATTATTAAAAGAGATGTCTATGTTTATTATTCGATTCTCAAATCTCCGATGAAGATTCAGCTTTGAAAAACTCAAACTTTCGAGTATCTTGTGAGTAGCTTGATTTGTTGGTTAGACAGAGAGATTGAAGACACTGAAAAAATTAGAAGAACTGATACATTTGTTTTGGTGTTCAATGGTGCGGATAAGTGGCGAACCAACTTGGTTTTGGGAGTCAATGGTATAATTTGGTGCAGATGAGAAGACGAACACACTTAAATAGGTGAAATACCGCATAGAACAAATGTTTGTCGGTGCCACTACCTATGGTGCATCCTTTATATCACATACAAAGACGTCAATCCTTGTGGCACATCCCTACACCCAACAAAACCCCACAATACTACCAAATCACCTACACCCAAACATCACACCACCAAAGCACGCAAACATCACACTGGCAAAACACACAACCATTGCTTCAGTTCGCAAACCAAATAATGCATGAGTAAAAAAAAATGTACATACATTTATGATAGATCAAAATTCAAGAAAAAATAAATCAAATAAACTTAAATAAAAGAAGATTATGTTTGATATGGATTGAGATCCACTTCATTTTTTTAAAGAAATGTCTATTAATATATTTTATACTAAATTAATGATATAAATGACCATGTTTTTTGAATTGATAACATTAATTAAATAGTTATTATAAAATATACTCCCTCCGGTCTTATTTATAAGCAAAAGTTTTTAATTTTTTTGGCCTTAAATATAAGCGAATGTCGACAAATTTAGGTGCATTTAATGTCTTTATTCCAAAAGTATCATTGCATTAATTACTTTATTGTTACTAGAAGCGTTAAACTTATCTTTTTTGCTTATAAATCCGGCCGGAGTAGTATATATATATATATATATATATATATATATATATATAATATATATATATATATATATATATATATATATATATATATATATATATATATATATATATATATATAAGGAAATTCTTCATTTTTTAAAGAAAATGGATATATTACCAAAAATCAAAAAAAAAATAAGTGAAAAAGTTCAATAAGATAATTTTTACTAAAAAACCAAAAACAACTAATTTATCAATTGTTATCTCTTATGTAGACTTGAGGGACATACAAATTTTATTTGAGAATAAAATAGCAAAATATTATCTCATTTAAAGGTGTTCACTTTATGATTGGACGGTTTTGACGTTGGAGGTCATCCAAATAAAAAAAATCATCTAATTCACTTTGATTTGGTTGATTTCTAAAAATTAAATTAAATTAAATTAAATCAAATCAATGTGTTTTAAAATTGGTTAGGTTGGTTCAACTTTTTATAAAAAAATTATTTAGACATGTATACACACATAAAAAACAACATAATTTTTATTTAATCATTCATACATTATTATAAAATAAATTTATAATTATCAAAGTAAATTTATAATTTGATGGATAAATATAAATTATATCTTACAATTTTATATTATATCTAAAAGACAATATACATAAAATTGCATTTTTAAATAAATTTAAAATAATATATTGTGTAATTATAAGTATGGATGGTAATGTGCAGAGTTTGAGTAAGATACTATAATATTCGTTCACATATATGTGATTTAAAAAAATCTCTAGATTCGATTTCATACTTGCGTGGGCACCAACTTTATAATTGTATACGTACTCTATGGATACTTAAATACTCATAATCGTACCGTTACCCGTCGTTCTAGTTAAAACAAATCAATCAATTAAAATATATTATATCATTTTATATTTTTAACAACATGAGCACAAAATTTAAATTGTTTATTATTGAGTTATGAAAAAATCAAAAACTTATAATTGTTAGAACAAGATTTGGTTATGCATTTATACCTTGAGTTTTGATGATAACAATATTGTATTTGTGTGAGAATAATTTTGGTACCCCTAATGGTTTATTATTGTGTAGCTTTAACAACCAAATCTGATTCTGACTATATGATGTGCAACATCATCAGTTTCTGAACTATGTGTCTCTAAATCCGCTTTCTGCGCAAGGTATTAGAAGTTCTAAAAGACGTCATTGTTATTGTTGCAATGTTCTTTCTGCTTCTAAGTTGTTTCACTTATTAGAAGCTTCTGAGGAGACAATATGTTGGTGTTGTAACGTTCTCTCAGTTCGTGCTTCTGGACGAGGCTCTGATAACCAAAACTTTTGAAGAATGGCAAGCTTCTGAAGTTGTGTTATGAAGCTGAAGATTATGAAGATCTCAAGTCAAACAATTGAAGTTAGCAAGGTTCTGACTGAGGATTCTGAAGACTCTGAAGATTCTGAAGATAGTGAAGACCTCAAGCTAGACTACTAATGTTGTCAAGGTTCTGACCCAAGATTCTGAAGTTTATGAATCCAACTCTCTATTTATTCATTTCATGCTTCAATTAACTTTCATCAGAAGTCAATAAATTTGAAGATAAAATTAAAATGGTAACGTGATCAAATAGTACATGGTATACATCGAACAACATTTCCACTACCTGATTTCATGGGCAAGGACAGTACTATACATCACACTTGTCACTGAATTTATGGGTGAAAGGATAATACACAGTATCATTCATTTCCCATCCAACAGTTGATAGTCGCTCAAAGGAGCTTTTCCTATTTTTCCCTCCAATTGTCACATGCTTATGCTATATAAGCATGCATTAGAGACTTGAAGAAAATGTTGGTTGCACAAGTATTTTGACAAGTTATTTTTTTGTGTGAAAATCTATCATTCTTTGTATACAGTTTTCTTTAAGTGTTTGTTATTCATTTGTGTAAAATCTGCTTTTGTAGAAGCATCTTGTAACACACAATATTCTTTAAACTATTTGTTTGAGTCCTTAAGGAGGATATCCTTGAGAAGACAAAGAAAGTTGTTCTTTGTGAGTCCTTAAGGAGATTAAAGTTTAGTTGGATCCTTCAGAAAACTAAAAAGGTTATTCTTTGTGTTTATTGCAATCTGTTGATTATAGTGGATTAAGTCCTTGTGTATAAGGCAAAATCACATTGGCGGATGAACTGGATTAGCTTTGAGTTCAAGCGAACCGGGATAAAAATCCTTGTATTTTTATCTTTTTGTTATTAACTTGTTAGTGGTGTTTTTGTTTTTGTTTTTGGAAAAAGCTTTTGCTTGTAAAACCCAATTCAAACTCTCATTTCTTATGTTTTTCACACCTTCAATATTAACATGTGTAATAATATTGATGTATTTTTTTAAAAGTGATAAATACACAATTTTATATAATAAATAATAATACAAATGAAAATATATAAATATATATTAAGTGGGTATGGGCGAGATGGATACTAAGGTACTTGTATCCACATCTATATCTCCTTATTTTAGTATGTAATTATTCATGCTAGTGTTTGTCCCCATTTTGCAGATTTTTATCTTACTTGTTGTGGATATTTTTTGTGCATGTGACCCTGCTAGTATGATAGCACTATAATTTATTTTTTATTATCAACTTTTTTAAAAAAAAATCTTTTAATCTTATCTTTATCAATAAACAAAGTGAAATTAAAAATAAAAATAAACATTTAATAATTTTATTTCAAATAAAAAAATTGTAGACGTAAATAAATAATATTTTGTTTTTTGTTGATATGTAAATTAAAATAAATATCATATGAAGAATATGATCAAATATACACATAGTATTTATTGATTTTTATAAAGAATTACAAAAATATATAATGGTGAGTGTAGCGGTAAATTCATGATCACTGAGCTATTGGTTAACTCAATGTCAATAAAACCAGAGTCGTCACCGCGTTTTTATTATTTCCAAAGGAAAAGGGAAAAAGTACGAACAAAACTCAAATATAAGAAGTTTTCAAATCAAAACTAATAAAATGTCAGAGATTACAGGTAAGGGTGTTAGTTACACAGGGGGTGGTATTAGCACCTAAAGTGTCATAGGTACTCCTAGGGAGTCCTTTTTGTGTGTACTTGTTTTGGTTGAAAAGATGTTTGATTTAAAAATAGAACGAGAGGATGAGAAAATAATTCATTACTTACATTTTTGCATTTGGTAAGACTTTTGGTCTTATGCCTACGTATCAACATAAATGAGGGATCAAAACCTCGTAGTTCGTAGTAAAAATTTCAAAGATGGGTGGATTGACTTTAACAAAAGCTTAAAGATCTTTTGTTATCAATGGGAGAATACTCAATCAAACATCCACTGGGTTTTACAACATTTAAGAGGGAGGGTTCCAACTTAGATTAAACCAACAAGTATGCCTTTAACCCCTAGTAAATGGAAAGTCTTACACTCAACATATCATGGAATAGGAGAATTACATCTCAACCAAGGATAACTCAAATCTAAATGCTTTATTTTTGAAAAGTTTAAAAGAAAAAAAGGCACCAAGTGGCCAAAATGATTAGATGAGGTTACTAATTCTTTTTTGTCTTTTTGAAAATAAAGTCAGTATGATTAAGTCTTCTTACAATTTTGATTAAGAAAAATAGTTTGAAAATCAATGGCATAAGGCCAAGATTTCTACTCATTAAAACAAGTCTAAGTTGAAAAACAACAAGCAAAGAAGTTTTGAAAATGAGAGGGAGATTTTGAAATTAAAGAAGAATGAGGTGGAGATGGAGGGGCTATCCTAGACAAGATTAAAAGTTTTGAGTTGAAAAGATCTAACCCATGGAAAGCATCCATAGGACAATAGTGTCATATAGAAACTCATTTCCTTTGGATTGTCAAACAAACAACAAAGCCATAATCATCCAAGCAATTAATAAGAAACTCAATGGTATCAAATAAAGATAACCAAACATCCAAGCTAGCACTCCAAAGCAAGCAATCTTCAATGTCCTTTATGTGTATCAGATGAAAAATCCCTTGAAACATACTCAAAGAGAAAACATCAAATAATAATAATAAGATCAAAATAATAATTTAGACAAAGAGAAAGAGTGTATCATATAAACCAAAGGGAGTCTCTCAAGCTTGTGTCAGATGAATGGCATTGGCCAAGTTTTTGGTCTCAAATTAATGGTATTGGTCAAGTTTTCCTTCTATAGCTCAAGGATGTTACCTACTCTAAGTCCATATGTCCAAATCAAGTCACAGACAAAGATCCAACAGTCCACCAATGTGTTTTTTAGTATTTTTTGTTTTTATTAAGTGTTTTAAGGTCCTAAGACCACAAACAAAATATCATCACAAGCACAAATATATCACAAGCACAAAATATAATGGCTCAAAACATAGACCCAAGTGGGAAAAGAGCAAATGACTGAATCATAAACAAATTGCATGAATGTAAATGACAAGGAATGATAAAGTGCAAGAATTTAAATTGCATTAAAATAAATGACAAGAAAATTAAATGTTAGTTGTCAAGTTAGTATATTAATTGGTGCCTTGAGGCAAATTTAGTGTTATGTGAAGCAATTGCAATTAGACTTATGTAAGAGTCACAACCATCTGAGGTCGGTCAATAATAATGTTGGTGTTAATGCATCCTAGATACAAGGTATCCAATATCAAACTCCTAAAGCATACCACACACAAAAACAATAGGGGATGAGTGTTGGTTGTGTTTTTAAGTGTCGGGTTTTTGTTATCGTCTCCACAGGGATTGTGAGTTATCGCCGCCGTTCGACAGTTGTTTCAATTCTTAACTCGTAGTAACAAGGGGGTTTTGGTTTTAGTCACGGTATCTTGCATAAAAGTGTGAGAAAATACGGTAAAAGATTTGGTTTTAATATTTGAGAAATATTGCCAAAGTTAGGGTTCGACGATCACTTTGCATGTATATGTTCGATCAACAAAACTTATAAACTCCTTTATATGATAAACTATTTCACAAAGTCCTCCCAATGTGTTTATCTCTAACATACATTGTGAGTTTTCCCATTTTGATCCATTGTTTATCTCTAACACAATCTATCAAAATGACAACTTTTTGGTTCAACCTTATGGTGAACAAAATCATTCATTACTATCTCTAGCTAACAAACAAGATTGGATGAAAACCTAGGTAAAGAGTTGGTAAACATCTCTCGATCATAAACCAACACAAAGAGTTTTCAATAGAACAAAGTTTTCACCATATATTCATCATTAAAGAGTTTACAAATGAAGATCATCTCATATACACACAAAGCTTATGACCATCTACATCTAACCTTGACAAAATGAAGAACTTAGCTACTCATTTTCATGGTAGCTTGGTCAACAAGTTTCGGAAGAAGGTTGATCAACATCCGAGTCGAATAATCGAGATTGGATGAGAATCCACCTTCTTTTTGTGAAAGATTGTTAAGAGATGAAGAGAAATGATTTCTAGGTCACAAAGTATCTCTAGAGCAATGCTGGAAAAAATATCTAAAAAGTACAAAAGTATGGAAGTGTAAGGTATGGCTCCAAAAAGTAGCCCCTGCTACTTATAGTGCTGCTACTGAGCTGTCATGCTCGCTAGGCGAGCAGAATGGCTCGCCTACGATCCCCAAAATGAGGCACCTACGCCCAAAGAAATATCCTTTGCCAGATTTGCATGTTCGCTAGGCGAACAAAACCTTCGCTAGGCGAAGCCCACGCTCCAACCTTCGCTCCAGCGAGCTTAGGAGGTTTTGCTACTGGAATTGCTCGCTGGGAGCTCGCTAATGGCTCGCCTAGCGAGTGAGTGCTGGCTGCGCTTTTGACCAAGTCTGGACGTATTCGCTACCACCTTCGCTGGCTGCTCGCCTAGCGAGTTTGTTGATGTTTGCTACTGTAAAATACTGGAGCTGTTCGCTGGGTGCTCGCCTAGCGAGCTCTTCGCCACAGCCCTCGCCTAGCGAGCAAGCTGATGAATGCATCCTTTTTTTGGTCCCTTTGCCAACTTTCTTGTGCCTTCATTTTCTATTATTTTATGCCTAATTCCTGCACAATAACACACAAACCAAAGGTACCAAGATCGTTTATCATTGTATTGCAATTCATCTAAAACAAAGGTGGTTTCGAACACTTTAGCAAGGAAATGGAGTGAAAGATGCCCATATTTGATAGCTCAAATAAGCACTTTTGGGTATCTAACAACTCTCCCCAACTAGATTCTTGCTTGTCCTCAAGCAAAGTATGCCTCTTGAAGGACAAGAGGATTTGCTTTAAGAAAAAGGTTTCTCCGAAGTCGGATAAAACGGCTCAAACACAAGTGAATCAGCAGATACAAATTTCCAACGGTTAGAATAGCATAATACACAAGAACTAAATTTAATAGC
The DNA here is from genome assembly GCF_024323335.1 of Lathyrus oleraceus. Classification (NCBI taxonomy): domain Eukaryota; kingdom Viridiplantae; phylum Streptophyta; class Magnoliopsida; order Fabales; family Fabaceae; genus Lathyrus; species Lathyrus oleraceus. The sequence goes on from NC_066580.1 coordinate 444,314,251, forward strand.
AATGCAAAATATGTATCTATCCAGAACAATATTATCTTGAATGAATCACCCTATCTCTCCTCTTCGAATAAGGATTGAAGAAATTACGCGTTTGCAACCGCGGGAATAATCTCACTCTCCAACAAACAATGAAGAAATCAATTCAATTCATACAATGTCTAACAATTATAAATGGTAATGTGGAAGCACGAAGATCACTAAGGACTTTTCGGTTGAAGCTTGGTTAGGTTAACAAACAAGGGTCATTTCTAAGGCCATTGAAAACGAAATTGCCAATGCAAAAGAGACATTCACTGTACATTATTCACACATCTCAACTTCGTTCCATTTGTTTCTCATTTGAAACCTTCACAACTCTTATTTCACAACTCAATTTTTGTTTTTCACTATTTTTCTTCCAAGCAAGCATTCATTTTCATTTTCTCTATTTTTTCTTTTCTTTCACATCATATTTACAAAACAGATGTTTCTCTTTTCTATATTTTATATTTTTTTTTTATGCTTGCTCGGTTTTTCAAGAGTTGTGGCACTTACCGATTCTCATTTTCGTTCTCCCCAACTTATTTCTTACTCACCCTAAGTGAATGCTCTTGACTTTTTACGGAAAAAGAACAATTATCAAAAAATTTCGGGTTTCAAGAAAAAAAAGATTTTTGAAATCTCGCTTTATTTCAAGCTGTGATTCAACTGTTTAAACTCAAAGGGGTTAACGAATACTCTCTCTGCTCACAGGTAAGTTGTATTTGGAACTGGTTGTGCTCGATAGAAAACAAGTGCCTTGATCATTTCTAATTGCTTCCACATATTCACAATAATAAAAGACAAAGCATGAATCAAATGAATCAACAAAGCTTATTAGAATCCAGCATTTAAGTGTACAATGGAGGTTTCCTCACAATTTGTGGTTTTAAGTCCTAGATGAAACATTCATTTAATTATGTTGCAAAAAGACAATATTCAATTACAAAAAAGAGTAAAGTTCTTAATGCATTCTAAAATTCTAGCCGGAGGTAACCATGTACCTTAGCATTATTCACTTGTTTATTTTTATCATTGCCATCCAAGCTCGGATGCACCTTCATTGGATACTTCTTTGAGGAGCAACCAATCTAGAAGGTTTGACACTCAACCAACCAAAAATTTATTAAAACAAAAGAAATTTAAAACATAAATAATAACATTACTTCAAAATTTAAAATTGTGCATGGGGGACAAAACACCCCAAAAGTACATAACCAAAATCAAAATACACAAATCTGAAAATACAATAGAAATAAAACATAATATGAAAAATAAAATAAACTTAGCCCTCCAAGGACTCATAACCCTCATCACTACCGGCTTCAGAACCGGTAGCATCATCATCATCATCTTCAGCAGCACCAGAAGAAGCACCAGCACCAGCTGCACCAGCACCCGCCCCCTCTCCAAACACAGGCCTGTCCACAGGCCAGCTAGCGTGCTGCAGAAACTGCTCACGTGTCATCATAGAATGCTCACCGGAGGGGTCGCGCATCTGCAACTGTAACAGCTGCATAGAATCGTGCATATCGAGCATGGCGCGCTGAGTTGCCGCCATCCAATCCCAGTTGTAGTTGCAGATAGCCTGCTGGAAAGGATTGGATCCTAGAGTAAAAGTACCATGACCATCAGAAACCCCGGTAACCTCAGCAGCTGAACTACTTCTTAAATTCTTCGATTTGCAGTACTTGGCCACGTATCTGTCATCAATGGCCGGCGGGATCCTTACTTGACCCTTGGAGGGTAGCCTCACCCTCGCTTGTTGGCACAAAGCCATGATTAGACACAGGAAAGCAAGGGGACAATTCACTCGTGCCCCCGACTTTAGCCCGCTTTCAATCACGGACTTCAACTCCAAAGCAATAATCCTCGCCACATCAATCTGGATATTCGTGAGGATGCAGTGAACCAAGTGTGCCACTGGGATCGACACGGTAGAAGTGTGAGACTTGGGTTTAATGTTTGTAAGAACCAACAAAAGGATCAGTTGAGCCAAGGGAATCATGTCCTCCCTATGGTATCTCATCGGAACCCCAGATGGGTTCAGCTCAACTGATTTCCCTTCCAAAAGCAGGGCAGCAGAAATTGAATCGGTATCCCGGTGAAGCCTTAAATCTCTATGGTAAGTGTCTCTCTCATTGGCTCCCAGATGGAGCGGTTCACCCAGAACACGGTTAATTGCATCCCGGTCGAACGCAACAGGATGGCCGGACACTCTAGACGTCCATGTGAATGGCTCATCGTCGTTCGGCAGTGCGTTCGCGTAGAACTCACACACTGTTGCGATGTCATAATGCTCCAAGGGAGATATCAATGGGTCCCACTTTTTGCTGTTAATCAACCCGGCGAATGTATGGTACGTGCCTTCAGGGTTGATTATAAATCTCTTTTCCGGCAAAATCTTTCGCTTTTCCAAAGCAACATATCTAGCTGCTTGCTTTGGCCCGACAAATTTGTCGGTGTCGAATTGTATGGGCACGGGACGAGAAGTGTTCCCGCCCTTTCTCTTTTTCGAAGCGCCGGACCTGGATTCCATCTGCAAAGACATAGAGAGGAAACAACACAAACACAAAACAGATTAGAAAGCAAAACAGAATTCCAACTACTGTCATGGTCGCTGCTGCTTCGCCTAGCGAGAACCTAGCGAAGCTTCGCTACAGGTTCGCCTAGCGAAGTGGCAGCGAATGCTCGTCACTGATTCGCCTAGCGAGTTGCTAGCGAATCTTACGGGTTTTTGGGTTCTGCAATGTTTACACTGAAATTTCAGAAAAACCCAAGGTCTCATGGTATCTATTTCAGAACAAAATGATTTATCATGAAAGGCATCGTTCTAAGGTACATGCAAATCTACACCCACATGCAAAACCTAATGCACTCATTCCCCCAAATTCACCCTAAATGACATATACTTCAGAAATTTACAATGTGAAAGCATAAAGTAATGAGAAGGGGCAAACCTGGTTTGAGATCTGTAGAAGTTAGAATGCACAATGATGGTTGCAATGTAACAGGTGGGGTTGTGAGTGAGATGTAAAGTGAGAGAGTGTGTGTGAGTTCTGGAGTTCAGAGTTATAAAAAGAAAAATGGTACTTGGGCACAAAAGAGTGGCCTGCTGAGAATTAAATGATTCTGCCACGCAGCGCTCGCTGCTGCTTCGCCTAACGAGCAGCTAGCGAATCCGCTCGCTACTGCTTCGCCTAGCGAGCATGACAGCATTTGCTTTTTTTCAAAATAGCATTCCTGGTACATTCAGCAAGGTTTAACAATTGGAATCCCAATACGACACCACAGAAAAACTGTAAATACTTACAATGTTGGGGTGCCTCCCAACAAGCGCTTGTTTAACGTCGGATAAGCTCGACGGTTCGATGCTCACAGAGGAGCATCCAAAGAAATAGCACAGCTCTCGCGATCCACATGACCGCCGAGATAAACCTTCAAACGTTGGCCATTAACGGTCCAACTCTCCTTCTTTTCCATGTCCTCAATGACAATAGCTCCGTACTCCTTAACTTCTTTGACCCGAAATGGCCCGGACCATTTTGATTTCAACTTTCCGGGGAATAACTTCAACCTGGAATTGAATAATAGGACCAACTGTCCATGCACAAATTCTTTCTTTCGAAGCTTTTTGTCATGATATTTTTTTACCTTCTCTTTGTACAACCAACTTGAGTGATATGCGGCATTGCGCATCTCTTCCAACTCGAGCAGTTGCACCTTCCTTTTCTCACCGGCCAAATCCTTTTCAAAATTTAAAAATTTTAGAGCCCACAAGGCTTTGTGCTCCAATTCGACCAGAAAATGGCAAGTTTTACCAAACACCAATTGAAAAGGAGTGAGCCCAATTGGAGCTTTAAAGGCGGTACGATATTCCCATAACGCTTCATCCAATTTTTGTGACCACTCTTTTCTCGAATTTGACACAATTTTTTCGAGAATTCTCTTAATCTCACGATTAGAGACCTCGGCTTGACCATTAGCCTGTGGGTGATACGGAGTTGCCACTCTGTGTGATACATCGTAATGTTTTAAAATGCTTTCCAACGGTGCATTACAAAAGTGTGACCCTCCGTCACTTATCAACACTCGGGGGGTTCCGAAACGGGAAAATATGTTTTTCTTCAAAATATTTATTACCGTTTTCGCATCCGCCCAAGGTGAGGCAATCGCCTCAACCCACTTAGAAACGTAATCAACTGCGATAAGCATATACTCGTTACCATAAGAGGGTGGGAATGGTCCTACAAAATCGATGCCCTAACAATCAAATACTTCGACCTCTTGGATGTTTTGGAGAGGCATCTCGTCTCTCTTACCAATCCCACCGCTTCTCTGGCAACTATCACAACTTTGCGCATGGGTATGTGCATCTTTGAAAATAGTGGGCCAATAAAATCCTGACTGAAGGATTTTAGTGGCCGTTCTCACCCCATTATAGTGTCCGCCGTAAGGCGAGTTGTGACAATGCCAAAGGATGCTCTGCGCTTCATCGCCAGTAACACATCTCCTTAAAAGGTTATCACTACCCAACTTAAACAAGTATGGGTCATCCCATACGTAATACTTGGCATCCGAAAGAAACTTCCTTTTTTGGTTCGAAGTTAGGTCGGGAGGCACAAAACCACTAGCCTTGTGGTTCGCAAAGTCTGCAAACCACGGCCTAACTTGAATTTTGAAAAGTTTTTCATCAGGAAACTCTTCCCGGATTTCCTTCTCTGAAGCGGTAACCTCCACATTAACTAAGCGAGATAAATGATCCGCCACCAAATTTTCCGATCCTTTCTTGTCTTTGATTTCAACATCAAATTCTTGCAACAAGAGGATCCAACGGATGAGCCTTTGCTTCGAATCCGGTTTGGTGAGCAAATATTTAATCACCGAGTGGTCGGTATACACTACGACTTTAGACCCTATAAGATAAGACCTAAACTTTTCAAGCGCATACACTATCGCAAGTAATTCTTTTTCAGTGGTGGCATAGTTAATTTGAGCCTCATTAAGAACTTTACTTGCGTAATGTATCGCATGAAAATTTTTCTCTTTTCTTTGGCCTAATACCGCTCTGATTGCATAGTCGCTCGCATCACACATTAGCTCAAAATTTAAATTCCAATTTGGAGCGACTATAATTGGAGCGGTAACCAATTTTTCTTTCAAAGTCTCAAAAGCTTGCAAACATTCATCGGTTAAGAGAAATACCTGGTCCTTAGCTAGCAAATTACTCAAAGGCTTAGCTACCTTTGAGAAGTCTTTGATAAAGCGCCGATAGAACCCGGCATGCCCAAAAAAGCTTCGGATTCCCTTCACATTCACCGGAGGAGGTAACTTTTCAATCACTTCAACCGTAGCACGATCAACTTCAAGCCCTCTTGAAGAGACTTTATGGCCAAGCACTATCCCCTCGGTCACCATGAAGTGGCACTTCTCCCAATTGAGCACAAGATTAGTCTTCACACATCTTTCAAGCACCGTTTTCAAGTTTGCCAAGCATAAACTAAAGGAACCACCAAATACCGAGAAGTCATCCATGAAGACTTCCATTGTTTTCTCAATAAGGTCGGAAAAAATGGCTTGCACACATCTTTGGAAAGTCGTCGGTGCATTGCACAACCCAAAGGGCATTTTTCGGTATGCGAAAACTCCAAACGGACATGTGAAAGCCGTCTTTTCATGATCGGTTGGGTCAACCGCAATTTGGTTATACCCGGAATAGCCATCCAGGAAACAATAGTATTGTTGCCCCGAGAGTCTTTCGAGCATTTGATCCATGAACGGGAGTGGAAAATGATCTTTTCGAGTTGCGGTATTCAACCGCATATAATCAATACACATTCGTCACCCCGTTGCAACTTTAGTAGGGATCAACTCATCCTTGTCATTTCGGATCACGGTAATTCCACCTTTCTTCGGAACCACATGCACAGGACTAACCCATGGACTATCCGAAATCGGGTAAATCATTCCCGCATCCAACAACTTGACAACTTCCTTTCTAACAACCTCCTTCATAGTAGGATTTAAGCGGCGTTGTGGTTGAGCTACCGGCTTAAAATCCTCTTCCATTAAGATCTTGTGCATGCAACAGGAAGGACTAATTCCTTTGAGATCGGAAAGAGTCCAACCCATGGCTTCTTGATTTTTTTTCAGCATATTGATCAAACGGCCTTCTTCATCATTTGACAAAAGGTTGCTTATGATGACCGGCTTTGCTTCGGTCTCATCTAGGAATACATACTTCAAAGTAGAAGGTAACATTTTCAATTCAATAGGCGTTTTTTCGTCATTAACCTCCTTCTTCAAGTCTTCCTCCTCAACTTCCCACGGTTGTAGTTCGTTTACACTATCAAGTTCCCTTAAGCATTCATCAAGAGCTTGCTCTTCTTCAACTGTGAAAACTTCAAATGAGTCATCAAGAGCTAACTCCATAGGAGATATCTCATGAATATGCTTAGAAACCTCCAAAATTGCCTCTTTGATCACATCGATGCAAAAGCTATCACTTCTATCTTTTGAATGCTTCATTGCTTTGAATAGAACGAAAGTAACTTCTTCATTTTGGACTCTCGCCTTCATCAAACCTTCGTCAACGTCTATCATCATGCGCGCGGTTTTCATGAACGGTCGGCCCAGAATGAGCGGAGCATCATCATCCTCTTCCATATCAATAACAATAAAATCGACCGGGAAAAAGAATTTGTCGACTTTAACCAAAACATCTTGGGCTACGCCATGAGGATGGGTAGTCGACTTATCGGCCAATTGCAAAGTCATCCGGATGGACTTAATTTCAATGTTGCCAAGCCTCTTTACAATAGACAATGGTATAAGATTAATGCTTGACCCCAAATCAATTAGTCCTTTTCCGACATAGATATCACCAATTTTAACCGGCAAAGTAACTCGTCCCGGATCAACCTCTTTTTTCGGAAGCGTCCTTTAAATGATTGCACTACAGCTCGCATCTAGGACAATGGTCTCCGGTTCCGTATACCTCCGTTTTTTGTAAGTATGTCTTTCATGAATTTGGCATACTTGGGCATTTGCTCCAATGCTTCGGCAAACGGAATGTTGATTTGCAGTTGTTTGAAAATATCCATGAACCGAGCGTAATGTCGTTCATTCTCCCTTTTAGATGGAGCATGTGGATAAGGAAGGTTTTGGATTGGAGTAGCGCTCACTACCTCCTTTCCTTTAGCAACTCTAGAACTTCTCTCTCTTTTCTTTGTCACTTTCTCCACCATTACTTCATCACTCTTATTTTTCTCAATTTCCACACTTTCTTTCTTTTCAACTTCATCATTTTTTTTGTTCTTTTCAACTTCTTCCTCACTCCACTCCCCCACTTCACCATCAATATTATCCTCCAATATTTCCTCCTCATTTTTTTTCTTTTCCTCTCTTTGTTCACTCTCATCTCTTTTTTTATTCTCACTAATCAACTCCCTTCCACTTCTCGTCGTGATCGCTTTACAATGCTCTTTAGGATTTGTTTGCGTGTTCGCCGAAAAAGATGGATCGGGTTGTTGTTCCGCTAGTTGCTTAGCAAGTTGTCCAACTTGAGTCTCGAGATTTTTTATTGCCGCATCGTTGCTCTTTTGATTAGCCATTGACATTTGCATAAATTGTGTCAATGTCTCTTCTAACTTTGAAGTTACGACCGACGGTTGTTGAGGTTGATAAGGATTTTGGGGAGGGTTTTGACGGCTAGAAGAACCACCCCCATAACCTTGGTTATGGTAATAGTTACTCCTAGGTTGGAACCCTTGATTTCCTTGGAAGTGTTGTTGTTGATTTTGAGGATGTGGTTGATAAGGTTGTTGTTGTTGTTGTCTCGGTTGGTAGTCTTGTTGGTTCGCCATGTAGTTTACTTCTTCGAACCCGGGAGGTGGACAAAATCCGGTGTCATGCTCACCTTTGCAAAGCTCACAACAAGCTATTTGTTTAGCTTTTGAAGGTTCTCTCAACTCTTTTATTTGTTGCGTTAAGAGTTCCACTTGTTGTGAAATGGGTTTGTTTTGGGCAAGAATTGCATCGTTCGTCCCAAGTTCAAGCACTCCCGGCTTCTTCAAAGAGTTGCCTCTACTTTGACTTTGGAGATCATTTAGAGCCATTCGATTTATGATATATGTAGCTTCTTCGGCGTTTTTAGACAATAAAGAACCACCCGAGGTAGCATCCAACAAAGTCTTGCAATTTGGTTGAAGTCCATTTTTGAAAATATGGATTTGAGTCAATTCATCAAAACCATGCCCTTTACATTTCCGAAGCATGGATTTGAATCTTTCCCACGCCTCATTTAATGATTCGTTGGTTCCTTGTGAAAACACTGAGATGGTCGTCTTGGATTCCATGAACCGGTTGTGGGAGAAAAATCTTTCGATGAACTTCTCTTCCAACACGTTCCAATCTGTCATGACGGCAGGTGTTTGATCTAAGTACCAATCTTTTGCTTTGCCGAGCAAAGCGTGGGGAAATAATCTTTTGGACAACGGTAGCTCATGAGCTTGATCAACTCCGGCCGCCAATGCTATCTCGTAAAATTTGGTGAGAAAAGCAAAGGGATCTTCATGGTCCATTCCGGTGAATGGACTTCCATATAGTAAATTAAGAGTTCCCGTCTTCATCTCGGCTTGCCTTCCCGTGTGGTTGGCAAACTGAGCAGTATTCCTTTGATTGTTTACACATGGAGTGGAAATGGGCGGTGCTTGTGGTGGTTCCATGATAGGTATGAACGGTGGTGGATGTGTGGTAGAAGAACTTTCTCCTTGTTATTGTCGTTGTCTAGCTTGTTGCCTCCTTCGTCTCGTTCTACTATTCAGCCTCCTTGCGGTTCTTTCGATCTCGGGATCAAAAAGAAGTTCGTCCACAGGAATCTGCCCTCGCATAAAACGAAAGCTGCACACTAAACCAAACAAATTACAAGCACAAGTCAAAAATTCGAAAGCTAAAAATTAAGCAACTATTGCGATGCTCTCAATATCAATTCACAATCCCCGGCAACGACGCCATTTTGTTGGTTGTGTTTTTAAGTGTCGGGTTTTTGTTATCGTCTCCACAGGGATTGTGAGATATCACCGCCGTTCGACAGTTGTTTCAATTCTTAACTCGTAGTAACAAGGGGGTTTTGGTTTTAGTCACGGTATCTTGCATAAAAGTGTGAGAAAATGCAGTAAAAGATTTGGTTTTAATATTTGAGAAATATTGCCAAAGTTAGGGTTCGACGATCACTTTGCATGTATATGTTCGATCAACAAAACTTATAAACTCCTTTAGATGATAAACTATTTCACAAAGTCCTCCCAATGTGTTTATCTCTAACACACATTGTGAGTTTTCCCATTTTGATCCATTGTTTATCTCTAACACAATCTATCAAAATGACAACTTTTTGGTTCAACCTTATGGTGAACAAAATCATTCATTACTATCTCTAGCTAACAAACAAGATTGGATGAAAACCTAGGTAAAGAGTTGGTAAACATCTCTCGATCATAAACCAACACAAAGAGTTTTCAATAAAACAAAGTTTTCACCATATATTCATCATTAAAGAGTTTACAAATGAAGATTATCTCATAGACACACAAAGCTTATGACCATCTACATCTAACCTTGACAAAATGAAGAACTTAGCTACTCATTTTCATGGTAGCTTGGTCAACAAGTTTCGGAAGAAGGTTGATCAACATCCGAGTCGAATAATCGAGATTGGATGGGAATCCACCTTCTTTTTGTGAAAGATTGTTAAGAGATGAAGAGAAATGATTTCTAGGTCACAAAGTATCTCTAGAGCAATGCTGGAAAAAATATCTAAAAAGTACAAAAGTATGGAAGTGTAAGGTATGGCTCCAAAAAGTAGCCCCTGCTACTTATAGTGCTGCTACTGAGCTGTCATGCTCGCTAGGCGAGCAGAATGGCTCGCCTAGCGAGCCCTAAAATGAGGCACCTGAGGCACCTGCGCCCAAAGAAATATCCTTTGCCAGATTTGCATGTTCGCTAGGCGAAGCCCACGCTTCAACCTTCGCTCCAGCGAGCTTAGGAGGTTTTGCTACTGGAATTGCTCGCTGGGAGCTCACTAATGGCTCGCCTAGCGAGTAAGTGCTGGTTGCGCTTTTGACCAAGTCTGGACGTATTCGCTACCACCTTCGCTGGCTGCTCGCCTAGTGAGTTTGTTGATGTTTGCTACTGTAAAATACTGGAGCTGTTCACTGGATGCTCGCTGGATGCTCGCCTAGAGAGCTCTTCGCCACAGCCCTCGCCTAGCGAGCAAGCTGATGAATGCATCCTTTTTTTGGTCCCTTTGCCAACTTTCTTGTGCCTTAATTTTCTATTATTTTATGCCTAATTCCTGCACAATAACACATAAATCAAAGGTACCAAGATCGTTTATCATTGTATTGCAATTCATCTAAAACAAAGGTGGTTTCGAACACTTTAGCAAGGAAATGGAATGAAAGATGCCCATATTTGATAGCTCAAATAAGCACTTTTGGGTATCTAACAATGAGCATATCTCAATCAAGCTTATGTTGATTCATCTGACACAAGGTTATTGATGAATCAACTAGTTAATGATCCATGAGAAGTCATTGGCCAAGAGATGATTGGGGAAGAAATGAGATGAAAATGGAGAGATGAAATGAAGGGGAACCCAAATTGGTCAAGGGATGAACCCCACTTGATCGATACCATTCATTCATCTTGAGGGATGAAGTTTTAAACTTCATCAACCTCCTAAATCTAATGGTATTGACCAAGTCAAGGTCCAATTCAACCAATACCAAGGTCATACAGAAGTAAGGTCAACACAAAGTCAATACAAAAGCTCAACAAAGTATTAAATCAATTAAACTATTTAAAACATTTTTTAAAAATGAAGAAAATAAGTTTTCAAAGATCAAAAACCCCTTCAAAACACCAAAGAAATGGCCAAGGGATTTATCATAGGTCAAGTAAGGCCAAAGGACCATTGACTAATTTTTTTTGGCATTTTTCAAAAGTCAGAAGTAATTAAAAACTAATTAAAACAAGTTAAAAATCACAAAATTCACCAAAAATATCAAACTTAATCCAAAAATTAATTTTAAATCAAAAATGGGAAGAAGAAAATATTTGTGAATTTTTGGTGTTGGTCCCATAATTTTTGGATCAAAAATGAATTTATGGTGAATTTTGGAAGAAAAGGCTAATTAAAAATCAAATTAGAAAAATAAAATAAAACAGAAAAAACGGAGCCATCAGATCTCCCTTATTAATTGAGGTGGTTTATGTGATGGTCAAAAGCGCCTGTTCCACATATGCTTAGCAGTCAACGTGTCACACGTGTGGTAATCAGAAACAAAGGCCCATATTAGAAGATGGGAAAGAGATCCAAGGGTGGGAGCCTTGCCACGCCACCACCGGAGCCCTAGCTCCGGTCTTCTTCTCTAGTGAGGGTCACCAGACTGTCCAGACCAAACTTGTCCAGAAATTGGTGGATCTAACATCATTTTAAAGGAAAAATTGCAAGGATCACGATTATGATCTCCATTTGTTCCATCTCTCACTCTATAATTAGAAAAGTGAAGATGAAAATCGAGGTGTCCAACCTGAGTTGCTTCGAATCAAGCTCAAAACAACTCAGTCATGTTGCCTATATTAGTAGGACTTCAGCCAACACAAAATTTAGTTCAGATCTAGAGTGTAGAGGGAGAATCGAAGAGATGAAATTTTGAGAAATTCACCTTTTGTGAGCAGCTTCTGAGCTTGATTCTTGATGCAATTCTTTGTGCTTTCTCTTCCTCTTGCTTGTAGAACCTTAATGAAGTGGAAAAGGGAGTGAACCTTTGGAGTTTTTGTTCATAAACTTGAGTTGAACAAAAACTCAATTTTTGAGAAATCTCCAAAGAATTTTATGGTATGAGGTTATGACAATGGCTGGAAAAGCTTGGACAGTGTTCTCCTCTAATTCTGAGCAAATGCTCTTTGATTTATAGGCCAAGGAAATGATAAATGCACCTTTCCAAATTTGAATGAAAAATGAATAATTTGTGGTGCATGGTTGCATGTACAGGCCCAATTCATGATTGAAATCCACTCCAAATCGTGAAAGAATGTTGCGGAAGTCATCACACAAGGCCATGCAAAGTTGTGCAATGTTTGGAGTTCAAAAATTGCCAAAATAAGCCATGGAAAGACCTCACGCGTGACTCCCTCATTTCTCATCTAAATGGTGTGATCTTGGACTCTTTGGAAAGCTCTCATCATAAGGAACAACTTTGATGTTGTGACTCTTTCAAATTGAAGCTTGGAAAATGGAGAAAACTGGCCTTGAAGGTGGAGGTATCAAACATACTTAGAAATGTTTCTAAGTTATACGCCAAATGAACCCTCTTTCCACCTTGAATAACTTTTGATGTGGGCTTCAAATGAACTTGGCTTATTCTACAAATTTGTATCTATTTCAATTATCTTCAATTTTACCACAAATTTGGCGCCTTTGGAGTTTGGATGATGGAGTTATAGATTTTAGAAGTTGACCTTCTATCTAGGGCACAAACAAAATGACCTATAATATTTCACCATATAAAATAACTTTCCAAGCAAAGTTAGCTCTTGAGGACAACACGAAAGATTTTTGTAATGTAATAAATAGTAACTTTTCTCTTGGAATCATTTTCATATGACAAAAATTGTAGGAGATAGGGTCTAGGAAACCCTAGATTTGACCAATTGACTTTTCTAGTCAACTTCCTTGAATCAACTTGTATACTTGAAGTTCCTTTGCTCTTAGGGGATCATGAAGGATCATATATGCTTACGATGATGTAAAATTAAGTATCCCTTGATATCTTTGACCAATTGTTGAAGAAACTTGTTGAGGAAGATACACAAGATACCTAGATGAATTAGGGGTTCCTTGACAAACAAGCTTCAAACTCTTGATGAACTCTTGATCAAAATGACAAATAAAGAACATGGGGATCCATATATGATATTTAGAACCAATGTGGACCTTTTCTTGCTTGATCTCTTGCACTGAGGGTCTCAAACCTTATTTGTGGGCTTGGTGAGGCACAAATGGACACACACACACTACCTACAAAAGAAACAAAGATATACTAGACATATTTTGGTATTTTGGTTAGTAAACAAAGAAAATAAAGTATGATACAATCATAAATGCTTGGTGATCTCTCCCAATGCAAACCCAATGAATGATAGGTGGGGAGAATACAAAGGTGTGATCCCAATGCCAATGCAAAGTTATGAGACGGAATGAGGGATCTTAGGGGTGAAAATTGGGGTCTTACAACAGGTAAGATTTTGTAACATGATGTGATTTGGTTTAGTTTGATTCTGTTTGTAAAATATAAACTGCAAACCAAATCGAACCACACAGTTTTGTTAAAAAATGACACAAACACATCCAAATCAAATATGGTTTTTTTTACCATTTTCAATTTACTTTAATTCGATTAACGATTTTCTATTTGGTCAGTTTAATTTTTGAACATACCTAATGTCATATATGTTTTTTTTCTTCACATAGTATTAGATTAAAAAAGTTTGTTTCATCAGCAGGAATCACATTCAAGTCAAAGATGATGTTCTTCTTTATAAAAGGAAAATTAAAACTTAATACTCATAGTAATGTTTATTAACTTAACTTTAAGAATTGTTGCATTTCAAACAAAAAAAATATTTAAAATAACCAATAACATGAATTCTAAAGTATTTAAATATACCATCATATAAGTAGTTTTTTTCTTCTAAAATAAAGGATATATTCAATAAAAGACTCCACATTTACCTGAATGTGAGACTTAAAGCAATAAAAGGTACAACTATTTTAAAATATAGGTTTGATTCGACTTTAGAATTCTTAATTATTTTAATATTTTTTTGGCCTTTTATTTAATAAATATTATTTTTCAATCTTTCAAAAACTATTATGTTATTTTGATCATTTATGTAAAAAAATGTAAGATTATAAAACTCTTTTTATAATCGATCAATGTGTTGATCCATATAACTTTGAAAAAGTTAGTGATGTAGAGTCAGTGAAAGAAGCATGGGAAATTCTGGAGAAGTCTTTTGGAGATGTGGAGAAGGTGAAAGATGTGAGATTACAAACTCACAAAAGGACGTGTGAATTGCTTCAGATGGAAGATAATGAAAGCATAATTGATTTCTTCACTAAGGTTAGAAAACCGGTGAATCAAATCAAGGTATGTGGACACATCAAGATCTGTTGTTGGAAAGATCTTGAGATCGTTGGCTCCAAAGTTTGACCACATGGTAGTAGCCATAAAAGAGTCGAAAGATTTGTCAAACTGTCAAAGGAAGAGTTTCAAGGGGCGCTTGAAGCTCATGAACAAAGAATGGCTAAAAGAGTTATAGATGCAATCAGCAAAAGAAAGGAAAGGAAAAGGAAACTGAAATGGAAACAAAGGCAGAAAAGGCTACAACAACTCGACTGATCGAAATCAGTAAGAAGGAAACTGGTTAAATTAGAGAAAACTCTAGAACCAAGGCAACCAAAGAGGTGGTGCTGCAGGTAGAGGAGGAGGAGGTGGTCGAAAGTCAGACAAAAGTCACATTCATTGTTACAATTGTCAGAAGCATGGTCATTATTCTAGTGATTTTCCAAAAAAGCAGAAGAATCAAGAAATTGATGCAAAGCTGGAGAAACATGAAGAAGATTGGATGTTGTTGATGGTTACAATAAGAGATTCAAGGACCAGTGGTACTTGGACTCAGGATGGTCATCACACATGTCTGGAAGGAAAGATTGGTTTGTAAACATAAAGCCCTCAATGAAGAACATGGTGAAATTTGCAAATGACAATACTCTAGCAACTGAAGTTGTTGGTGATGTTCTGATCATGAGGAAAGATGGTAAGAGGTCAGTAATTTCAAATGTGTTATACATATTAGGCATGAAGAGCAATTTGCTTAGCATATGGCAGTTAGTCGAAAATAACTACAAGGTGTTGATCAAAGACAAGATGATGAGAGTTCTCGACTCAAATGGAAGGTTGATCTTGAAGGCCCCAATGTCTCAGAATAGAACCTTCAAGATTGAGCTTAATGTGATGGAGCATAAGTGCCTTGCAACAACTTCCAACAGAGATGAATGGATATGGCATTATAGACTTGGCCATCTCAATTTCAAAGACATCATAGATTTAAAGTGAATAAATATGGTTTTAGGATTACCAGAAATCTACATTCCAAACGAAGTGTGTGAAGAATGTGTGCAGGCGAAGCAGCACAAGAACAACTTCAGTAAGGATGTAGGAAGCAAGTCGAAGGCAACTCTTGAAGTCATATACTCTCTTGTATATGGTCTTATCTAGGTGGATTCAATTGGAGGTAACATATACTTTGTTACATTCATAGATGATTTCAGTCGAAAATGGTGGGCTTACCTGATCAAGAAGAAAAGTGAAGTGATCGAGGTATTTGCCAAGTTTAAATCTACGGTCGAAAGACAAAACGGTCGAAAGCTCAAGATTATGAGGACTTATTGTGGTGGAGAATATGTGTCGAAAGACTTCTACACATTATGTGTGAAAGAAGGGATTTTGCATGAGGTGGTGTCATCCTACACTCTATAGTAGAATGGAGTCGCAAAAAGGAAGAATAGAACCATCATGAATATGGTGAGAAGTATGTTAAAAGGAAAGCATCTATCCAAAGAATTATGGGGAGAAGTTGTGTCGTCTGTAACAAATATCCTTAACAGATGTCCATCAAATAAGCTAGAAGGAATCACGCCAAAAGAATGTTGGTATGGTATCAAGCTTGAGTCATTTGAAGGTGTTAGGATCTATAACACATAGAAATGTGCCAGATCAGTTGAGAAGAAAACTTAATGACAAGTTGAGTCAGATGATCCTGATAGGATATCATTCGACTGGATGATACAAGTTGTTTGACCCAGTGAACAAGCAAGTGGTGATCATCTGGGACGTGATCATAGATGAGCTTAAGGAACGGGATTTAAATGAGAATGTTAAGAAGGATTAAGTGAGAATCTTATATGATGAACCATCTAGTGAAGTCGAAAGAGAAGTTCGACAAGAAGTCATAGGTGAAGCAGGACCAAGCAGACCTCAAAAAACAAGACACATTCCTGCAAGGTTGCAAGAATGTGTGATTACATCAGATGATATGGTCAATAAAGAAGGTGAGATGGTACATTATGCTTTCTAAGCAAATGTAGAACCAGTCAATGCAGCTGAGGCATTGAAAGATTCAAAGTGGGTGAAATCAATGAACGAAGAACTGAAGTCAATCAACATTAACAACACTTGGCCACTTGTCGAATTGCCCCAAGACAAGAAGAAAATCGATGTGAAGTGTGTATACAAGGTGAAGTTGAATCCCAAAGGAGAAGTTACTCGACACAAGGCGAGACTTGTGGCGAAAGTATTTCTTCAAAAAGAAGGAGTCGACTTTGACAAAGTTTTTGTACCTGTTGCTAGGATCGAAACAATCAGGTTGGTTGTTAGTCTAGCAAACATAAACAACTGGAAGATGTGTCAGATGGATGTGAAATGTGAATTCCTTAATGTCCCCTTAGAAGAAGAAGTTTATGTTGCACAACCAACTGGGTTTGTAAAACAAAGCAAAGCAAAGAAAGGTGTACAAGCTGCATAAAGCCATGTACGGACTTAAACAAGCTCCAAGAGCTTGGAACGAGAAGATAGATGGCTTTCTAAGGGAGAAGGAATTTGTGAAGTGCACAACTGAACATGGAGTATATATAAGAAAAAGCAAGAGCGAATTGCTTATACTATGTCTATATGTCGATGACTTGTTGATAACAGATAGCTGCAAGAAGGAGATCGAAGAATTCAAAGGTGATCTTAACATGGAATTCAAAATGTTAGATATGGGTGGTAGACATTTGATAATACATCAAATAAGGTATCCAAGTAAAATACTCAAGAGATTTTAGATGCAAGATTGCAACCCAACTTCGACTCCAGTTGAGCCCATATTACAATTTTCGAAAGATTCAGATGAAGATGATGTCAACCCAACCTAATACAGAAAACTTATTAGGTCACTTTGATACCTTTGTCACATAAGGCCTGACTTATCATACATTGTAGATATGATGAGTAGATTCATGCAGAAGCTAAAGGTATCACATCTAGTAGCGGCGAAGAGGATACTAATGTATCTAAAAGGAACTCTCGAATATGGCATTTTTTTTCCTACAACTGGTGAAGGAAAAGAATGCAAACTAGTGGGATACACCGACACATTGGTGTAGTGATGTTGAGGATTGAAAATCCATAGATGGCTATGTGTTTATGCTAGGTAGTGCGCCAATTGCTTGGAATTCGAGAAAGGAGCCAGTAGTGGCATTATCGCTGTGCGAATCAGAATACATATTTGCTTCCCTTTGTGCATGTCAGGCAACCTGGATGGTATATCTGGTATAAGAGATAACAGCGAAGATTCATGGAGCAATTACCATGAAGATCGATAACATGTCAGTTATCAATCCGGTGAAGAATCTGATAGCACATGGTCGAAACAAGCACATCGAAATGAGGTTCCATTATCTTCGAGAGCAGGTAGAAGATGGGAAGATGAATTTGGAACACTGTAGAACTGAGAATCAAATTACAAACATCATGATAAAGGGAGTGTTGGTCAAAGTGTTCAGAAGACTAAGAGCTATGATGAATGTAGATAGATTAGACACAATGAATTAGGTAGTGTGTTGAATTGCAATTCCTTGTGTCAAAGGAGGTTGCTCGATAGAACAAGGATTTGTCGAATAGCCTAGTGTGTTGAGTTGTATTAGTGTGTCGAAGTGTCGAAGCATGTTGCTTCACACAAGATTTCGACCTAGACCTATTTTTAGTAGTGTTAATTATTTTGAACTTTTATAGTTTTGGGTTTTGCCTTAGGGAGTAACCTAACCTAAATCCATAAATAGAGGGAGTAACCTAACCTAAATCCATAAATAGAGGGAGTAACCCCTATTCTTATTATAAATTATAACATTGTATTCACAAAATTTTACAGTTGCAAAATGATTAAAGAAATTTTTCACAGGTTGTGGGCAGGGAGAAAACTCTGCAAAAAATATTCTTCTTCTTCTCCAACGTTCTTTTTCTTTCTTTCTCAACCGTTCTTCTCTTTTCATTGTCATTGCGTGGTTGATAAAAAGTCTTATTCATCAAGATTGATAAAATTATCCATAGCTTGTGGTGGATTTCCAACATTTGGTATCAGAGTCTGGTTCAAGAAAAGGGACCGACTTAGTGAATAAGAAACATTCTGTTGAAGAGTGTCAACGGCGCCAATGTGGTGAATAAGAAAAGTTTTGTGCGGTACAAGAATTTGTGGAAGTAAGAAGAGCTTTCAATTGAGGGGGAGCATTGCAGACTCACACTTAAGGGGGAGTGTTGAGAATGTATCAAGTGTGAATAGTGTGGATAATAGTCCCACATTGGTTGGAAATGTGGAGACTTGAGCACTTATAAGTGAGGGAACCCACCCACATATAACCTTAAGTTTTTAGGTGAATATGTGGTGTGTCTCTCACAAAGACATTTCTCTAAAAAAAGAAAGTCTCACAATGTTCAATGCTCCCTAGTGAAAACTCCCCTAACAAATGGTATTAGATCCTGGTTCGAGAAAGGGACCAACTTACTTGTACCGAAAGTCAATGGCGTCACAAGGGTGATGAATAAGAAATGTTCTGTTGAAGAGTGTCAACGCTTCCAGGGTGGTGATTAAGAAACGTTATGTGTGATACAAGAGTCTGTGCAAGTAAGAAGAGCTTTCACTTGAGGGGGAGCATTATGGACTCACACTTAAGGGGGGAGGGGGTGTTGAGAATGTATCAAGTGTGATTAGTGTGGAAAATAGTCCCACGTTGGTTAGAAATATGGAGACTTAAGCATTTATAAGTGAGAGAACCCATCCACCTATAACCTTAAGGTTTTAGGTGAATATGTAGTGTGTCTCTCACAAAGGTGTTGCTCTAAAAAAGAAGAAGTCCCATAATATTCAATGTTCCCTAGTGAGAACTCCCCCAATAAATGGTATCTGAGCCTGGTTCGAGAAAGGAACCGACTTAGTGAATAAGAAGTGTTTTGTTGAAGAGTGTCAGCGAAAGAAGCATGGGAAATTATGGATAAGATTGAACATTGATTAAGAATATGACAAGTATGAGTAGTGTAGGTAATAGTCCCATGTTGGTTGGAAATATGAAGACTTAAGCATTTATAAGTGAGAGAACCCACCCACCTATCACATTAAGGTTTTGGATGAATATGTGGTGTGTCTCTCACAAAGGTGTTGCTCTAAAAAAGAAGAAGTCTCACAATGCTCGCTAATGAAAAATTCCTCCAACAAATGGTATCTTGAGCCTTTGGTTCGAGAAAGGGACTGACTTGTATCGAAAGTCAACGACGTCAATATGGTGAATAAGAAACATTCAGTTGAAGAGTGTCAACAACGCCAGTGTGATGAATAAGAAATGTTTTGTGTGATACAAGAGTTTATGGAAGTAAGAAGGGCTTTCACTTAAGAGGAGCATTCTAGATTCACACTTGAGGGGGAGTGTTGAGAATGTATCAAATGTGAGTAGTGTGGGTAATAATACTACATTGGTTGGAAATATGGAGACTTGAGCATTTATAAGTGAGAGAACTCACCCACCTATCACCGTAAGGTTTTAGGTGAATATGTGGTGTGTCTCTCATAAAGGTGTTTCTCAAAAAAGAAGAAGTCCCACAATGTTCAATGCTCCCTAGTGAAAAACTCCCCCAACAATTTTGAATAAAAATGTTAAGTTGTGCTCATGTTGTAATTCATTTGATATAATTTAATTTAACATGGTTCCTTTTTAAAATTATTATTATCTATGAAACATTCAAAAGACACTAACAAAGTGAACTTTATCATCTTTCATTTGCTGCAAACACAGACGAAGAGTGTGAAACCCTAGAATTCCATAATGTATTATTGCAATTGGAAGAAGGAAGACTCGTATTTGGAAGAATGAAGACTCACGATTGGAAGAACAAAGGTTATTGATTCATCCTCATTATTCATTTCCATTCTTAAACGTTATAAAATTATTTTGGTAAAAGTTTGTCCAAAAACTTTTGTTGTTTGACATTCAACCACTACTTGAAATCTTTGACGTTTGCATAATTAAAGATGAAGAGAATCTGGGATTTTTTTTTACGAAAACAACCTTGTTTTTCAAGAAAATTCCCAAAATAACCCTGGTTTCAAAAAAAATCCCAAAGTACCCCACTTTTAGGAGGAGGCGTCAATTCAATTGCCGACTCCTCTTAAAAATTGAATGGAGGCGCCAATTGGATTGGCTAGGGCACATGCCCTAACCAATCCAATTGGCGCCCATGTGTATCAGTTGAGAGGAGGCGCCAATTGGATTGGCGCCTCAGTGTAAAATGCATTTTTTTGCTAAATGGTCTACGTGATAGATAATTTTGAAATAGGACCAATTGATATTAATAAAATTTTCCGTTTACACAAAAAAACCTAATGGTGATGACTGAGATCACCTAACCGACCTCCGGTCCCACATCCCCTAGCTACCCTAACCCGTGGCCCTAACCCACGTTGATGATTCACTACTGGTGTTTGAGCATCTGAGGGGCCAAGAGCGTCACTACCAACTACAAGAGATGGCCTGTTGAGATAGTCAAACAAATCGGCATAGTCTTCAGTATGCATTGAGGGTGTACCATCATAGCTGAGTTCATGACCCATGCCAGAGTAGTTGGGTTGTGTTTGACTCATTGGTGGGCGACCGGGACGGTTGAAGGGAGACATGAGTGTGAATGATGCGTCGAGGAAAGGTTGGAAAGATTTTTGGATTGTTTGGTAGAGATAGGGTTGTTGGAGGTTTTGGTTTTATGAGGTTTGGGCTTCTTGACTATGGTAGGAGGATGGGCGGTTGGTGTTGAATGATCGTTGGGTGTTCTGGCTAAGGCGGCTTTGGTAGGGTGATGTGTTGGGTGCGAAGCGATGTTGGGTCTCAGGTTGATGATCAATTTGTTGGTGGTGGTATGGGGTATGCTCTTGGTATTGGGGTTGGGTGTATGACATGTTTTGGTTGTATGTTTGTGTGTTGGTGGAATGGAAAGTTTGACGGATAGGGGGTTGCGTGTATCCGGTCTGACAATGTTGTTAGGGGTTAGATGTTAAGGTGTCTGGTGTGTAAGTTTGTTGGCGTGGGTCGTACAAGTACATATCCTCGTCGATGAACTGAAAACCAAACGATCTGTACCAAGCCATATAAGTACGACTTGGTTTTTCTTCATTTGGCATGACTGCGTTAGTTAAGACATGGTCATGGTGGTGCTTCCATTTGCAACACTCCGATCTTGTGAAGCTTTGCCATGGATTGAAGTTCCATTGGTTATTAACTTTACGCAGATGCCATTCTCCTAGGCTTGCTGGGGGATATGGGATGTTTTAGGGCATACCGAACTGCAACTTCACATGATCACTGTTGTGCATCTCCACAGTTGTGAATCGTATTATCGGTGTGCATGCAGTCCATATGGCTGCGTCTTCCACATTGACCTCATGGTCATGATCCAAATTTAGGTATGAACGCCAAATAAAATGAAATGTGAAAGAAAATTGGATTATAATCTTGGTAGAAGAAGATAACAAATTATAACGAAATAATGAGGTTATTATCCTTACGTCTGTCGGTTGAAGGTGATCCTACAGATTGCGATACTAAGTAATACAGTGTCTAGGACATCTGTTATAACTCATACCACATGCACACCATCTAGACCAAAAAGGTAAAAATATTAGTTAGAGATAATAATCTTTAAAGAAGTAAGTAAATATATAACAATTTAAACAACTTACTTTTATGCATACGGGAATGTGAAAGGGTTGTTGTTGACGGGTGCTAGGGACGGTAGTCTTGACCAACCCCATGCTTGGAGCAAAACAACACATCCAGAAAAGGTAGATGTGTCTTTGTGTGAGTTTTTGCACAAAGAGCTATAGAGATAGGTCAGACAAGCAGATCCTCAACTGTAACTTCCTATTCTATCTACATGTCTAAGTAAAGTTAAATACATAATATGCATGCTAGAACCACTACCTTCGGGAAATAAAAAAGAACCAATTAAAAGCATAATGTAACACCTAGTTTTTATTATTCGAGCATCTTCGATAGAATGCTCATCTAAGTATAAACTGTTATAGTATGACTTAAGGCGTGAAAGTAGTATACCTTGACCTCTTGAGTTATCATCTAACAAATCAGTCTCCAAGAGGTCCATGCAAATTGAATTTTCATAGTTGGTTCTACCATTTACAGCCTTACCTTCAATGGGCAGTCCCAAAAGCATGTAGACGTCTTATAACGTCACGGTACACTAACCGGTTGGGAAACAGAATGTGTGTGTCTCGGGACGTCATCTTTCGCATAAAGCAAGAATGAATTTTTATCTACCGACCAATACAAAATCTTGCTTATATGACCAAAACTGGCGAGTTCAACATAAGGTTGAATCATCAGGTCCATGTAGACATATTTGTGGACCCGAGTTCGGAACCTTGAAACATCCTATAAAAGAAAGAACAAAAAAACTTTACTAAGTTGATATGTTATTAAAAGGGACTCTATTAAAACAAATAACAAAACAATAAAACGCTTACATAAGTTGCTATGTTGGCAACCGTTCCTCTCTGTGTGATTCGCCCATTGTGAGGATAGACATTTTATCGAGGATGAAAACGGTTGGTGCAGATGAAACTACAAGAAGTTGTTGCAGATGAAATTGTAGAAGAAGTAGTGAGTGATGGTGTGGAAGAAGTGTTTATGGTGTGGATGAATTTATAGGCAAATGAATTGGAGCATGGAAAATTGTGTTTGCATGTGGTCTCCAATTGAATTGGCGTCCATGTGCAATTTGTACATGGTGTCGCCATTCAAATTGGCGCCTCCATAGGGACATGCATGACACACATAGGTCTGATTGCTTGGTTTCGAGGTCTGCATGCATGCAAGACAAGGTGTCGCCAAATGGATTGGCGCCCATGTGCAAAGAATGAAAGGGGGCGCCAATTCATTTGGAGTGTGTCTTTGCATGTGTGACACGTGGTTGTCCTCTCTCTTGCATGCTGGACATGTCACTTCTGAGTAGCTTGCATGGTTGACAAATCATGTCTGACTAGCTTGCATGTGCGACACATCACTTCGAACTAGCTTGCATGTGAGACAAATCACTCACATATTTAAGTGTCTTACTATCAACATCCAAGACTCAACCCACATTCATCTACAACAAGAAAATAGTTTTCATCTGCACAATGTCATCTTCACCAAAATACAGTCTCAACATTCACTGCAACGGTGAAACATACGAGTCTGAGTTATACGGTTTTTGTTTTCGAAACACCGATACCATTAGACTTACGATCAAGATAAATGCAACCTTCTTGCATTTGAAAAAAAGAATACAGTCTTGTATAGGATCGGGTATTGTGTCAAAGATCACGTATCAAAATCCAATATTTTTTTAGAACAGTCAATGCAAGTTTTTCCCGCTTAAGGTACAGGATGATGAAGATGTTGAATACATGTTTGTTAGTCATGAACATTCAGGCTGCAATTGTATTGAGTTGTATATTACTCTTCAACCATGTATACCATCTCAACAGTCTCAAATAACCAGTCAGGATGAAAAATTAAGAATTTCCTTGAAAAATTGGGTTATTTTCGTAAAAAATTCAGAATATGGACATGTTAATATTCTTGATACAAATTTAGAAACTTAATAAGATGATTGTACTGGAATATTTTTATTGGGACATAAAAGACGATGGACTAGGACAATTTTATCGGGCCCTAGAAGGGAAAGTCTATCAAGATGTAATTTAAATCCATTGATCAATATTTGGAGAGCACCCAACAGAGGGCAGTAGTGCACCAACATGGAACACCAGGCTTCCCGAAACTGTGTGATATGTCGCCTTGTTATAGCTCTACAGGTTACCCTATTGGGCTTCGACCGCTTGAGTTAATCCATACATTTGTCATATGTGGCCTATGAGGGGTCCTAAGAAGAACGGTTGTGGGTATCTATCAAAAGGGAACAAACTTTCTCCTTTGTGATATACGGAAGAGACGGTCTTCCTCGCCCCTACCTTCTTGTCGGATATTTAAGAGGAACTTCCCATAGCCTGATCCATAAGGTCTTTTATAAATACAATGACCTAAGGATGAAAAAGGGAAATCACTAAGTTCCACATAAACACAACATACATAGATGAATGAGTAGTATAAGAGGAATGAGAAAGAATAAAAAGGTTGAAGAAGATGATTTGGGAACTCTAGAAAATGCAAAAATATTATTATGGTTATGAAATGCTTTAGAATGAAAAAGAATACACATTTGTATCAGGTTTGTTGACTCACTTTTTTCATTTTTTTCAACTAGATTGTCACATAAACACAAGTTAACATTTTTTTATAAAAAAATTAACAAAATTAACCAAGTTGGATAATGAAATAATTTTTTAGATATTAAAAAGAAATGTTTATTAGATAAGGGATGAAATTAAAACCTTAATTTAAATCAAGGGACCTCGAAACTAGTTAAGTCTAAAACATAACTAGAAATAAAAGCTCCCCCGCATAACCAAATGAAAGCCACACAAAATCGAATAAAACTCGCGGGCTCCATTTGAAATACTAGCCAAATATTTTACTATATTACAAAAACAAATACAATTAACCTCTTAGAGCATCTCGATTGCACACTAGAATTTATAAGTTCTAAAACTTAGTATTTTTTACCATTAGAGTCGATACATGTGGCGTTCTCGTTGCTTAAATACTCGTGTAAGCTATTCCATAAAGCAATCCAAAAAATGTGTTGTTAAACATTAAATAATATTGATTTTGATAATTGGTGGACCGAAATATAAATTGATTGGACCACCTATAGATTGCTTATTCAAATTATCATTGGAATAAAATTGGTTTAGATTGTTTAGATGTTGCTTAAATGCAATGTGTCAATTCGGTCCCATATAAATAGCACAAACAATAAAAAATAATTCTCCATGTTAGATATGCTTTTAAAACCTCTAAAACTAGCCGTTGAATGAAAGAACTTCAGTTTCACAAACAAAAATGTTTGCATCAAGATATTTATGCATTAAAGCAAGGATCTACAATGTTTGCACTCATCTTCCAAACTCTATCTTTCCGGCTCGCTACCAACCACAAGAACACTGAGATTGAAAAAGAACACCGATAATATAATTAATCTATAATTAGTCTCCAAGTCCCTTAACTTAATTTATTGTTCCGTTTTAGTTCCTTAACTAAAAAATGTTACAAGTTAGTTCATTAATTTCACTTTTGTTATCCTATTTAGTCACTTCCGTCCATTTCTAGCAAAAAAACGTTAAGTTCTGGTGACGTGGCGTGACAGTAAGGTCATTGGTATAAACTTGAGACAATATATGTAGTTAAAACTGATACACGGTTTAAATTGCGAAAACAAAATCCACGCAATTTAAACATTGTATTAGTTTTTAATTATATATTCTGACTCAGATTTGTACCAATGACCTTATTCTCATGCCACATCACCAGAACTTAACGTTTTTTTTTGTTAAAAATTGACGGAAAATATTAAATAGGATAATATAAGTGAAGTTAAAAGATTAACTTATAACATTTTTTTAATTAAGAGACTAAAATGGAACACTAAATAAAATTAAGAGATTAAAACATATATTAAACCCATAATTAATAATAAAACTTCCGCACATAGCAGACCCTTCTGAAGATATAATTTCATATAAACATAAGTCCAATATAAAATACCAAACCCTTTCATGAACTCTATGATTAAAAATATTATCATCGGGTCTATTCAAGATAGACCAACAAACATATTTTGATTCAAACCCATTTATAGACGTTATTGTTAAGCTTTATATTGATTAATTTTTTGGGCATCCAGTTCCAAAAAGTTTGCTTCACCTCCTGAACCATTATCTCTAATATTCCTTATTGTGAAATATCTTATCATTCATAGTCTTCCAAATCATCCAAACTCGTGCATTCCAAATCATCCTCACTCTAATTATAGTAGATTTGATGCTGCCACTTAGTCCTTTAAATTGATTGAAGTGCACCTCAGTATCACTCTATTGTGATTCATTTCCACTGCATTCACTTACACACTCCAACGAGTTTTGATCAAGAGCTCATCTTCTACAACGAGTTTTGATCAAGTGCTGAATATGTGTCATGACATTAAAAGGTGGTCTGGTGAAATAAAATTTGTTAATAGCGTGTAAAACATTGATTAATATCGTTTATAATTTAGTCAATGAATGCTCACGCATAAAAAATAATCTTATATAGTAAAATAAAATTGATTAATAGAGTGTAAAAGTTTGATTAATATAATTTATAATTCGATGTACAAAATTGCTTAATGCTATATATTTTATTGATAATAAGTTATTAGTAACACATATTTTTGTGATTAATTAAGTGATGAAACTTATTAATAATATAATATTATCTATATTATAAAATAATTATTTATATATTTTCAAAAAATATATATGATAAATATTTATTTTTTTAATTTGAAAAAAAATTTATTCAACATATAAATATGATAAACAATATTAATAAGTATTTATGTCAAAAATAATGTCAACATAGCATTGTTATTGTTATTATTAGAATTATCTACCATAAATTTCCTTATTATATTTTTAATTGGCAAATTCATTTACCTAAGAGAGCTAGATAAATGCCCTCTTATTTTTTATTCCAAAGCCCTCATCATCTATAAGTATGCATGCCAACTCCCTTAACCTAATTAATCTTTCTTTCCTCCCCATTCGCTTATGTTTAAAATCCACCATAATCTATGGAGAATTTCTATCAATTTTGATGAACAAGATTGTTATCAACCACGCAATGACAATGAAAAGAAAAGAACGATTGAGAAAGAAAGAAAAGAACGTTGGAGAAGAATAATATTTTCTGCAGAGTTTTCTCTGTGCCCACAATCTGTGGAAAACTTCTTTATTCACTTTGCAACTGCAAACTTCTGTGAATACAATGTTATGAGTTGTATTTAAGAATAGGGGTTACTCCCTCTATTTAGAGATTTAGGTTAGCTTACTTCCTAAGCCAAAACCCAAAACTATAAAAGCCCAATATAATTAACACTACTAAAAATAAGCCTAAGTCGAAATCCTGTGTGAAGTAACATGTTTCGACACACTAGGTTATTCAACACATCCTTGTTCTGTCGAGCAACCTACTTCGACACAAGGAATTACGATTCAACACACCACCTAATTCATTATGTCTAAGCTATCTACATTAATCATATCTCTTAGTCTTCTGAACACTTCGACTTGCACTCCCTTTGGCATGATGTCTGCAATTTAATTCTCACTTCTACAGTGTTCCAAATTCATCTTCACATCCACTACCTTCTCTCGAAGATAATGGAACCTCATTTCGATGTGCTTGCTTCGACATTATGCTATCGGATTCTTCTCCAGATTGATAGTTGACATGTTGTCGATCTTCATGGTAATTGCTCTATGACTCTTTGTTATCTCTTCGACCAGATTCACCATCCATGTTGCTTGACATGCATAAAGGGAAACAACTATGTATTCTGCTTCGCACGACGATAATGCCAATACTGACTCCTTTCTCAAACTTCAAGCAACTGGTGCACCACCTAACATAAATTGTGTATTTTTGATCCTCAACATCACTACACCAACTTGAGTAGGTGTATTCCACTAGTTTGCATTTTTTTCCCTCATCAACTACAGGAAACAAAACGCCATAGTTCCCTCATCAACTACAGGAAACAAAACGCCATAGTCGAGAGTTCCTTTCAGATACCTTAGTATCCTCTTCTTCGCTGCTAGATGTGATACCTTTGGCTTCTGCATGAATCTACTCACCATACCTACACTATATGCTAAGTCAGGCCTTGTGTGACAAAGGTATCAAAGTGACCTAATAAGTCTTCTATATTAGGTTGGGTCGACATCATCTTCATCTGAATCTTTCAACAGTTGTAATCTGGGCTCAGTTGAGTCAAAGTTGGGTTGCAATCTTGCATCTCAAATCTCTTGAGTATTTCTCCTACATACCTTCTTTGATGCATCATCAAACATCTACCACTCTTATAGAATTCGATGCCAAGGAAATATGATATGCCACACATATCTGACATTTCAAATTCCATGTTAAGATCACCTTTGAAGTCTTTGATCTCCTTCTTGCAGCCACCTGTTATCAACAAGTCATCGACATAGATACATAGTATAAGCAATTCACTCTCGCTTCTTCTTACATATACTCCATGTTCAGTTATGCACTTCACAAATTCCTTCTCCCTTAAAAAGCCATTTATCTTCTTGTTCCAAGCTCTTGGAGCTTGTTTAAGTCCGTACAGGGCTTTATGCAGCTTGTACACCTTTCTTTCTTCGCCTTGTTTCACAAACCCAGTTGGTAGTGTAACATAAAATTCTTCTTCTAAGGGGCCATTCAGGAATGCACATTTCAGATCCATCTGACACATCTCCCAGTTTTTCATGTTTGCTAGACCAACAACAAACCTGATTGTTTCGATCCTAGCAACAGGTGCAAAAACTTCGTCGAAGTCGATTCCTTCTTTTTGAAGAAATCCTTTCGCCATAAGTATCATCGTGTGTCGAGTCACTTCTCCTTTGTGATTCAACTTCACCTTGTATATCCACTTCACATCAATTGCCTTCTTGTCTTAAGGCAATTTGATAAGTGACCAAGTGTTGTTGATTTCAGTTCTTCGTTCATTGCTTTCACCCACTCCGAATCTTTCAATGCCTCAACTATATTGACTAGTTCGACATTTACATAGAAAGCATAGTGTACCAGCCAACCTTCTTCATTTATCACATCATCTGATTTAATCACATATTCTTTGCAACCTTACAGGCATGTGTCTTGTTCTTTGAGGCTAGCTTGGGTCTGCTTCACCTCTAACTTCTTGTTAAACTTCTATTTCGACTTTACTAGTTGGTTCGTCACATAAGATTTTCACTGAATCCTTCTTAACATTCTCAGCCCAATCCCATTCCTTAACCTCATTAATGATCATGTCCCTGTTGATCATCACTTGCTTGTTCACTGGGTCGAACAACTTTTATCCTCCAATTGAATGATATCCTATCAAGATCATCTGACTCGATTTGTCATCAAGTTTTCTTCTCAACTGATCTAGCATATATCTATGTGCTATAGATCCAAATACCTTCATATGACTCGAGCTAGGCTTGACACAAGACCAACATTCTTCTAGCGTGATTCCTTCTAGCTTCTTCGTCGGACATCTGTTCAGGATATATGTTACAGTCGGCACAGCTTCTCCCCGTAATTCTTTGGGTAGACGCTTGCCTTTCAACATACTTCTCACCATATTCATGGTGGTTATATTATTCCTTTATGCGACTCCATCCTGCTGTGGAGTTAAATTCTTTCGACACATTCTCCACCACCATCAATCCTCATAATCTTGAGCTTTCGACCGCTTTGTCTTTTGACCATAAATTTAAACTTGGCAAATACCCCGATCACTTCATTTTTCTTCTTGATCAGGTAAGCCCGCAGTTTTCGACTGAAATCATCTATGAATGTAACAAAGTATTTGTTACCTCCAATCAAATCCACCTGGATATGACCACATACATCAGAGTATATGACTTCAAGAATTTCCTTCGACCTGCTTCCTGCATCCTTACTGAAGTTGTTCTTGTGCTGCTTTGCCTGCACACATTCTTCACACACTTCATTTGGAATGTCGATTTCTGGTAATCCTGAAACCATATTTCTTCTCTTCAAATATTTGATGTCTTTGAAATTGAGATGGCCAAGTCTATAATTCCATATCCATTCATCTCTGCTGGCACCTGTTGCAAGGCATTTATGCTCCATCACATTAAGCTCAATCTTGAAGGTTCTATTCTGAGACATTGGAGCCTTTAAGGTCAACCTTCCATTTGAGTTGAGAACTCCCATCGTCTTATCTTTGATCGACACCTTGTAGTTCTTTTCAACTAACTTCCCTATGCTGAGGAAATTTCTCTTCATGGCTGGTATGTAGAACACATTTGAAATTACTGACCTCTTGCCATATTTCCTCATAATTAGAACATCACTAACACCTTCAGCTGCTAGAGTATTGTCATTTGAAAATTTTACCATGTTCTTCATTGAGGGCTTTATGTTGATAAACCAATCTTTCCTTCCAGACATGTGTGATGAGCATCCTGAGTTCAAGTACCACGGGTCCTTGAATCTCTCTTCATCTCTTTTTGTAAACATTGGGAACATCTCTTCTTCTTCATGTTTCACCAACTTTGCATCTGTTTCTTAATTCTTCTACTTTTCTTAACAATCACTAGAATAATGACCATGCTTATGACAATTGTAACACTGAATGTGACTCTTGTCTGGTTTACGAGCACCACATCTTCCTCTACCTACAACATCACCTCTTTGGTTGCCTTGGTTCCAGGGTTTCCTCTGATTCGACCAGTTTCTTTCTTACTGATTTCGACCAGTCGAATTGTTATAGCCTCCTCTGCCTTTATTGTCATTCATGTTTCCTTTGCCTTTCCTATCTTTTGTTGATTGCACCTGCAAAGCCACATCACTATTCGACTTTCCTGCAACTCTTTTAGCCATTCTTTGTTCATGAGATTCAAGTGTCCCTTGAAGCTCTTCCTTTGTCCGTTTTTACAAATCTTTCGAATCTTCTATGGCTACTATCACATGGTCGAACTTTGGAGCCAGCGACCTCAAGATATTTCACACAATAGATCTTGATGTCAACACTTCTCCACATACCTTGATTTGATTCACCAGTTTCATAACCTTAGTGAAGAAATCAGTTATGCTTTCATTGTGTTCCATCTGAAGCAATTCATACGTCCTTTTATGAGTTTGTAACCTCACCTCTTTCACCTTATCCGTGCCTCCAAAGAACTTCTCCATAATTTCCCATGCTTCTTTTGCTGACTATTGTTGGTGTAAGCCCTAGAGGCCAATACTTTTGGTACTTTTATCGAATTATTTATTAATAATAAAAGACTTTTTCTTTATTATGTTTGTTTAATAAAGTCCCTAGAATAGATAGTTCGTTTAATGTATCAAGTGTGACTTAATCATGAGATCACATTAAACATAAGGACACTATTCTTAAAATATCCGTAGTCGAGCTTTATTGTGAAGTGGGATAACATTAAAGCATTAAGACTATTATGTATATAGACTGATGATCACATCTCATGGATCATGGATAAGGAGTTATCAAGTCTTAAACATAGGTATGAATATTAAGAGTAATATTTATACTGGATTGACCCTCTATGAGAATACTATATAGAATGTTATGCAAAGTGTCATAAGTTATTTTCATGGTGATAATGGTGTATACCACCCTTCGACCTGAAACCACTATGGACCCTAGATGTAGAGTTGAGTGCCTTATTGTTGATCAAATGTTGTCTGTAATTGGATGACCATAAAGACAGTTGATGGGTACTCCACGAAGCATGCTAAGGGACATGAGTGACCTAGATGGAATTTGCCCATTCTGCATAACAGGATAAATGTCTATGGGCCCAATATTGAACTGGACAAGGATGACACGGTTTATGCCTTGTGTTCAATATAGACATAAGGGCAAAAGGGTAATTGTACACATAAATATTATCACAGAAGGATTTGTCAGATCGCATGACATTTTCGTGTCTTGGGTAGCAGTGATGTGTTGCGAGATACCGCTCACTGTTTATTTTGTTAAATACGTGATTTAATATAATTGCCAATGCCGCGAAAACCTACAGGGTCACACACAAAAGGACGGATTGATGAGAGATAGAGTAACTAAGGAATACTGTAATGTACGGTACACTTAAGTGAATTGTAGAACATCCTAAGGTACGGTGTGCTTAAGTAGAATACGAAATATGGTAAGGTACCACACGCTTAAGTGATATTGGCATATTATAAGATATGGGCCACATACACTTGAGTGGGCTTTTTAGCTTGCAGCCCACACAAGTGGTTCTATAAATAGAACCCTTGTGTAGAAGCATTTTGCAGTTGCAATTTCGTTTCTCTCTCTCTCTCACTCAAAGCCTTCATTTGTAGCAGCTAGCACTGAGATTAAAGGAATCCGTTCGTGTGGACTGAGTAGAGGCGTTGTCATCGTTCAACGTTCGTGATCGCTCCATAGATCTGCGTCAAAGGTTTCAATCGTCACAAGAGGTAACGATTCTATCACTGATCATGCACATTCCTAAGGATCACTAAAGGAGAAAATTTTAAATTCCGCTGCATTTTGGATCGCCCTTCTCCTTCAGACTCTACATCACTAACATTTTCAAAGTCATCTGGATCAACACATTGATGGATTATAAAGAGAGTTTTATAATTTTTCTTCTTCAATTCTTTATGTGCAGCCCTTTCTTGATCTGTCGCATTTTCTGCAAGCGTTGTTACTCCTTCCTTCACAAGATCCCAAAGATCTTGATAACATAACACAACCTTTATCTGCTTGCACCATTTCTCATAATTATTGTTCTTGAGAATCAGAAGATTCGCTGGAAAATGCACGTTTGGATGATTCATTGCCATCATGATTTTCTTCCCATGAATCGCTCAAACCGAAGCTCTAGATACCAGATGTTGGAAATCCACCACAACATATGGAGAATTTCTACCAATCTTGATGAACAAGATTATTATCAACCATACAATGACAATGAAAATAAAAGAACGGTTGAGAAAGAAAGAAAAGAGCGTTGGAGAAGAAGAAAAATATTTTCTACAGAGTTTTCTCTCTGCCCACAATCTGTGGAAAACTTCTTTATTGACTTTGCAATTGCCAAATTTTATGAATACAATATTATGAGTTGTATTTAAGAATAACGTTTACTCCCTCTATTTATAGATTTAGGTTAGCTTACTCCCTAAGCCAAATCCCAAAACTATAAATCCCAAAATAGTTAACACTACTAAAAATAGGCCTAAGTCGAAATCATGTGTGAAACAACATGCTTCGACACTTCGACACACTAATATAACTCGACACACTAGGCTATTTGACACATCCTTGTTCTATCGAGCAACCTGCTTCGACACAAGGAAATACAATTCAATAGTTCCTTACAAGAATTATTTAAAGAAAGATGATAGTATAAAAATTATATATGTTATGACCATGAAAAAAATAGGAAGTTGACTGGTAATGAAGACATAATTGATTTTATGAACACTACACGGCCTCTAATAGATAACTATTTGTTACTCCGTCCAAATAATCTAACCTTTATTCTAGGATTTACGCCAATTGGTAACTCGAGATACTTGAATGGAACGACTCCTACTTTGCGGTTCATAATGTAAGCTGCCTCCTCGAGTCACCTTTGTTAGATGTTTATACTGACCAACAAACACTTTTAGTAGTTGAGCTTTAAAATCGACATAACTTCAAACAAAATAAGGGTTGCCTTTATATTTCAAACTTTTTCCCGATTCTTTAATTTGATTATCAAAGTGTCATCGGTATATTATAAATGAGATACTTGTTCTACCTCCTCATTGAATTTAAATCCAACAAATTTTTCAGTCTCAACAAATTTCCTCATTATTAAGTTAAAAGTTAAAGCCTTAGGCTTCTATAAGGAAAAAAAAGGTGACAAAGGGTCACCTTTATCAATCCACACCCATATTGAAATTTTTCCCTAGGCTATTGTTAACTAAGATCAAAATGAGGTTGTTTTTAAGCAATCAACTATACACTTTTTCGACTTCTCATTAAATCTCATTTTTACATGACTTGAAGTTAATATTAAGTTGGTTATCAATACTTGAAGTATTGTTAGTTGGATTATAGATAGAAGATAATCAATAAAGGAGACTAGGTTGACTAGGATTGAGCTTTTATCTGAGTAAAAATTTTGTGATTTCTTATTGTAACTAGACTATGTACCAAAAGCCAAAACTAGTGGAAGACAATTTCTGATGGTTTATCATTAGAGACTGGATTAGATATCAAACAACGATGAAGGAATTAAACTAGTATAATCTCTCTCTCTCTCTCTCTCTCTCTCTCTCTCTCTCTATATATATATATATATATATATATATATATATATATATATATATATATATATATCCCACTCTCTCTAATTTCTTATTTAGATTTAGATTTGTATGTGTTATAAATTTGGGTCTTGATTAATCTGCGTGTTTGTTGAAACAATTTTTAAGTGTCGGGTTTTGTTATCGTATCCACAGAGATTGTAAGATATCGCTGTCGTTCAATGGTTGAATTAATCTTAACTTAAAGTAACACTAGGGTTTTGGGTTTTAATCAAGTTATCTTGCATACAAAGTAATTAATTGCGGTAAAAGTTACGTTTTGATTAATATGAGAAATATTGTCAGAGTTAGGTTTCAATGATTACATTTGCTTTGCATGTTTTTGCACGGTCAACAATATTATAAACTCCTTTAGATGATAAATAATTTCACAAAGTCCTCTCAATGCGTTTCTCTCGAACACCCATTGTGAGTTTTGTCATTTTGATCCATTGTTTCTCTCGAACACAATCTATCAAAAAGACAACGTTTTGGTTCAACCTTATGGTGAACAAAATCATTCGTTACTATCTCTAGCTAACAAACAAGTTTGGATGAAAACCTAGGTCAAGAATCGGTAAACATCTCTCGATCAAATACCAACACAAAGAGTTTTAAATAGAAACAAAGTTTTCATCATATATTTACCGTTAAAGAGTTTACATATGAGGATCCTTACATTTACACACAAAGCTTGGAAATCACCTACATCTAACCTTGACAAATGGAGACTTAGCTACTCATTTTCATGGTAGCTTGGTCGGCAAGTAAGAAAAGAGGGTTGATCAACATCCAAGCCGAATGATCGAGGTTGGATGGGAATCCACCTTCTTTTTGTGGAAGATGGTTGCTAGATGAAGAGAAATGAAATTAGGGCATCAAAAATCCCTCCAAACAATGCTGTAAAATATCTAAGAGAAAGTACAAAAAATGGAAAAGTTGGTAAAAAGTGGTATATGGGCACAAAAAGTGGCACCTGCTACTTATAGACAAGTGCAGAACTGTCACGTTCGCTAGGCGAGCAGAATGGCTCGCCTAGCGAAGGCCAAAAATGGGCACAAAATGCCCCTGCGCCCAGAGAAAACTGGGCCTGTGGAACTGTCATGTTCGCCTAGCGAACAGACCTTCGCCTAGCGAAGAACTCGCTTCAACCTTCGCCCCAGCGAGGTTGAGAGGTTTTGCTACTGGAATGCTCGCTGGGGACTCGCTAGAGCCTCGCCTAGCGAGCTAGTGCTGGCTGCACATTTCACCAAAACAGACTGAATTCGCTGCCACTTCGCCTTCAGTTCGCCTAGCGAATTAATTAACCAATTTACTGGAGCCTTTCGCCAGGAGCTCGCCTAGCGAAGGTTTTGCTTCGCCACATCCTCGCCTAGCGAGCTGGCAGATGAAATGCTCCTTTGCTTTGGTTCCTTTGCCAATTCTCTTGTGTCTTTATTATCAATTAATTCATGCCTTTCCTGCACAATAACAAACACATCAAAGGCACCAAGCTTGTTTATCAATGTACGCATTCCATGTAAAATAAATGTGACTATGACAATTTTAGCAGGGTAAAAGAGTGAAAGATGCCCACATATGATAGCTCAAATAAACACTTTTGGGCATCTAACAACTCTCCCCAACTAGATTCTTGCTTGTCCTCAAGCAAAGTATGCCTCTTGAAAGACAAGAGGATTTGCATAAAGAAACAGTTTCTCCGAAGTTGGATAAACGGCTCAAACACAAGCGAAATCCGCAAATACACGTTTCCAACGGTTTTGAATAAAATAATACATAAGAACTAAAACTTAAATAGCAATGCAAAATAATTATCTATCTACAACAATGCTATTCTGAATGAATCATCCTATCTCTCCTCTTCGAATAAGGAATGAAGATTTTGCGCGTTTGCAACCGCGGGACTAATCTCACTCACTAACAAATAATGAAGATATCAAATAGATTCATACAATGTCTAATCAATTAAAAATGGTACTGTGGAAGCATAAAGATCACTAAGGGCTTTTCGGTTGAAACTTGGTCCGGTTAACAAACAAGGGTCATTTCTAAGGCCATTGAAACGAAAGTGCCGATGCAAAAGAGACATTCACAGTATTATTCACACTACTCGACTTGTTTCATTTGTTTCTTATTTGTAACCTTCACAACACATATTCCACAACTCAACTCTTATTTTTCACTATTTTTCTTCCAAGCAAGCATTCATTTTTATTCTTTATATTTTTGTTCTTTTCTTTCATATCAAATGTACAAAATAGATGTTTCTTTTCTATATTTTCTATACATAAATTTTTCTATGCTTGCTCGGTTTTTCTTTTCTTTTTCAAGAGTTGTGGTGCTTACCAATTCTTTTTCGTTCTCCCCAACTTATTTCTTCCACACCCTAAGTGAATGCTCTTAACTTTTTACAGCAAAAGAACAATAATCAATAATTTCCGGGTTGTAAAAAAAAGATTTTTGAGATCTCGCTTTATTTCAAGCCGAGATTCAACTGTTCAGGCTCAAAGGGGTTAACAAATACTCTCTCTGCTCACAGGTAAGTTGTTTTTGGATGTAGTTGTGCTCGAAAGAAAACAAGTGCCTTGATCATTTCTAATTGCTTCCACAATTTCACAATAATAACAGACAAATAATGAATCACATGAATCAACAAAAATTATTAGAATCCAGCATTTAAGTGAACAATGGAGGTTTCCTCATACTTTGTGGTTTAGGTTCTAGATGAAACATTCATTCAATTATGTTGCACAAAGACAATATTCAATTTACCAAAAAGAGTAAAGTTCCTAATGCATTCTAAAATTCTAGCCGACGGTAACCATGTACCTTAGCTTCATTCACTTGTTATTCTTATCATTGCCATCCAAGCTCGGATGCACCTTCATTGGGTACTTCTTGAGGAGCAACCAATCTAGAAGGGTTTGCCACTCATTCAACCAAAAATTTATTAAACACACAAAATTAACAACAAACATAAATATCATTAACTGAAAAATAAAATTTTGTTCGTGGGGGACAAAACACCCCAATAGTACAACCCAAGGTCAAAATACAAAATTCAAAAGTACAAATAAAAATGCCATAATAAAAACTGAAATACAAAAACAAAAACAAAAACTTAACCCACAAAGGGCTCAAGACTCCTCCTCACTACCGGCCTCAGAACCGGTCGCCTCATCATCATCCTCATCATCATCATCAGCTCCCGCTGCGCCTAGCGAGTGCTAGCGAACCTTACGGGTTTTGGGGTTTTCTGCATTTTCAAAATTGTTTCCCCCAAAACCTGTACATACAAGGTTTCCACAGCAAAACCCAATGATTTCTCATGACTATGAATTGTTCTATGCTATTGGGGATACCTAATTTCATGGACAACCTAAGTAAGAGTAAATCCCCAATTTAAAAACCTAAATGCACAACATTGCAAACTCCCAAAATTTCATGCAACCTCAAGGTTCCTATCACACCTATCCTATTTACCATTCAAATTTGGAAATAAATAATGCAACAAAAGAAACATGCAATAGGGCAAACCTTGAGGTAAACGGATTTGGAAAGGAGAAGTGGGAAGTGTTTGCAATTGACCGACACACAAATGTTGTTGATATGGATGCACGGTAGAGAATTTGAGAGGCCACGCACGAAATCCTCAGCAGAGCCGTTCAGACAAATTTTTGAAGGTAGGGCAAATTGGCTCTGCTGAAGTGTTTAAATAGAAAACAGTACTGCAGCGCTCGCTGCTGCCTCGCCTAGCGAGCAGGTAGCGAGCGCACTCGCTGCAGCCTCGCCTAGCGAGCTGCAAGCGAGCATGACAGCAAGTGCATTTGCAAATGCAGCACTTGCAAGTCATCCAGCCTGATTAAGCACACAATACTCATACAAGATCAAACATAAAACAGGAAATACTTACAATGTTGGGGTGCCTCCCAACTAGCGCTTGTTTAACGTCGGCTAAGCTCGACGGTGCGATGCTCACAGAGGAGCATCGAGCGGCTGAGCACAACTCTCGCGATCCACATGACCGCCGAGATATACTTTCAATCGTTGGCCGTTCACGGTCCAACTGTCTTTCTCGTCCATGTCTTCAATGATAACGGCCCCGTACTCTTTTACTTCTTTCACCCGAAATGGCCCGGACCATTTCGATTTCAACTTCCCGGGAAACAACTTCAACCGGGAGTTGAACAATAAGACCAATTGTCCGGGCACGAATTCTTTGGTTCGGATCTTTTTGTCATGATACTTCTTGGCTTTTTCCTTGTACAACCAACTTGCGTGGTATGCGGCATTGCGCATCTCCTCCAACTCGAGTAGTTGTACTTTCCTTTTTTCACCGGCCGACTCATTCTCAAAATTTAAAAATTTGAGGGCCCACAAGGCCTTGTGCTCCAATTCAACCGGCAAATGGCAAGTTTTACCAAATACCAATTGAAACGGAGTTAGGCCAATTGGAGCTTTAAAGGCCGTACGGTAGGCCCATAATGCTTCGTCCAATTTTTGGGACCACTCTTTTTTAGAATTCGACACGGTTTTTTCTAGGATTCTCTTAATCTCTCGATTAGAGACCTCCGCTTGCCCGTTAGCCTGAGGGTGGTACGGAGTTGTCACCCTATGCGACACACCATAATGTTTTAGAATTGTTTCCAAAGGTGCATTGCAAAAGTGTGACCCTCCGTCACTTATCAACACTCGGGGTGTTCCAAAACGAGAAAAGATGTTTTTCTTTAAAAATTTTATCACCGTTTTGGCATCCGCCCGAGGTGAGGCAATCGCCTCAACCCATTTAGAGACATAATCAACAGCTACAAGCATGTACTCATTCCCGTAAGAGGGTGGGAAAGGTCCAACAAAATCTATGCCCCAACAATCGAACACTTCTACTTCTTGGATATTTTGGAGAGGCATCTCATCTCTCTTACCTATCCCACCACTTCTTTGGCAACTGTCACAACTTTGCGCATGGGTATGTGCGTCTTTAAAAATAGTTGGCCAATAAAATCCCGATTGAAGAATTTTAGTGGCCGTTCTAACCCCATTATAATGACCGCCATAAGGCGAGTTGTGACAATGCCAAAGGATGCTCTGGGCTTCATCACCAGTTACGCATCTCCTTAACAGGTTATCGCTACCCAACTTAAACAAGTATGGGTCGTCCCAAACATAATACTTCGCATCCGAAAGGAACTTCCTCTTTTGGTTCGAAGTTAGATCGGCCGGCACACAACCACTAGCCTTGTGGTTTGCAAAGTCTGCAAACCACGGCCTAACTTGAACCTTAAACAATTTTTCATCAGGAAATTCTTCCCGGATTTCCTTTTCAGATGCGGTGACCTCGACATTCACCAAGCGGGATAAATGATCCGCTACCAAGTTTTCCGACCCCTTCTTGTCTTTAATTTCGACATCGAATTCTTGTAACAAGAGGATCCAACGGATGAGCCTTTGCTTCGAATCCGGCTTGGTCAGCAGATATTTAATCGCCGCGTGGTCGGTGTACACCACGACTTTAGACCCTATAAGATAGGACCTAAACTTTTCTAGCGCATACACTATTGCGAGTAGTTCTTTTTCCGTTGTGGCATAATTTATTTGAGCCTCGTTAAGAACCTTACTCGCATAATGTATAGCATGAAAAGTTTTGTCCTTTCTTTGGCCAAGTA
This sequence comes from Lathyrus oleraceus, assembly GCF_024323335.1. NCBI lineage: Eukaryota > Viridiplantae > Streptophyta > Magnoliopsida > Fabales > Fabaceae > Lathyrus > Lathyrus oleraceus. Next base: position 444,354,163 of record NC_066580.1, read on the forward strand.
CCGCTCCAACGGCATAGTCACTCGCGTCACACATTAATTCAAAATTTTCATTCCAATCGGGAGCGACTATTATTGGAGCGGTAACCAATTTTTCTTTTAAAACCTCGAAAGCTTGCAAACAATCGTCGGTGAAGAGAAATACCTGATCTTTGGCGAGTAAATTGCTCAAAGGTTTAGCCACCTTTGAGAAGTCCTTGATGAAGCGCCGGTAGAACCCCGCGTGCCCCAAAAAACTACGGATGCCCTTCACATTGACCGGAGGGGGTAATTTTTCAATTACATCAACCTTAGCTCTATCCACTTCAAGCCCCCTTTTAGAGACTTTGTGGCCTAGCACAATCCCCTCGGTCACCATAAAGTGACACTTTTCCCAATTTAGCACCAAATTAGTCTTCACACACCTTTCCAACACCGTCTTCAAATTTGCCAAGCATAGACTAAACGTCCCACCAAACACCGAGAAGTCATCCATGAAGACTTCCATTGTTTTCTCTATTAGATCGGCAAAAATAGCTTGGACACATCGTTGGAATGTCGCCGGCGCATTGCAAAGCCCAAAAGGCATTTTTCTGTATGCGAACACTCCAAACGGACATGTGAAAGCCGTCTTCTCATGATCAACCGGGCCAACCGCAATTTGGTTGTACCCGGAGTAGCCGTCTAAAAAACAGTAGTATTGTTGGCCAGATAGTCTTTCAAGCATTTGATCCATAAATGGGAGTGGAAAATGGTCCTTACGAGTCGCGGTATTCAACCGTCTATAATCTATACACATTCTCCATCCCGTGGCAACTTTAGTCGGGATCAATTCGTCTTTGTCATTACGGATTACGGTCATTCCACCCTTCTTCGGAACCACGTGCACGGGACTAACCCACGGACTATCCGAGATCGGGTAAATCATTCCCGCATCCAAAAGCTTCACCACTTCCTTTCTTACAACCTCTTTCATCGTAGGATTTAAGCGGCGTTGTGGTTGAGCCACCGGCTTGAAATCCTCCTCCATCAAAATCTTGTGCATACAATAGGATGGACTAATTCCTTTAAGATCGGAAAGAGTCCAACCCATAGCTTCTTGATTGGTTTTGAGCACAATGATTAGACGGGCTTCTTCTTCTTTTGTCAAGAGGTTGCTTATGATGACCGGCTTTGCCTCGGTCTCATCTAAAAACACATATTTCAAAGTCGAAGGTAACTCTTTTAATTCAATTGGCGCTTTCTCATCAATTACCTCCTTCTTCAAATTTTCTTCCTCTATTTCCCACGGTTGTAGGTCTTCCAAGCTATCAAGTTCCTTCAAGCATTCCTCAAGAGCTAGCTCCTCTTCAACAGTGAAAACCTCCAATGAGTCGTCGAGAGCTAACTCCATAGGAGATATCTCGTGAATATGCTTTGAAACTTCCATAATAGCGTCTTCGATCACATCGATTCGAAAGCCATCATGTCTATCTTTGGAATGCTTCATCGCCTCGAATAGATCAAAGGTGACCTCCTCATTTTGAACACGCACCTTCATTAAACCGTCATCAACATCAATCATCATTCTTGCGGTCTTCATGAATGGTCGGCCCAATATGAGCGGAGCATCATCATCTTCCTCCATATCAATTACAATGAAATCCACCGGGAAGAAGAATTTGTCGACCTTCACCAACACATCTTGGGCTACGCCATGAGGATGGGTCGTCGACTTATCCGCCAATTGTAATGTCATTCGGATGGACTTAATCTCGATGTTGCCAAGCCTCTTGATAATTGACAAAGGTATAAGATTTATGCTCGACCCCAAGTCAATAAGTCCCTTTCCGACATACACATCACCAATTTTAACGGGCAATGTAACTCTTCCCGGATCAACCTCTTTCTTAGGAAGCGTCCTTTGAATGATGGCACTACAGCTCGCATCAAGGACGATGGTCTCCGGTTCCGTATACCTCCGCTTTTTGGTTAGTATGTCCTTCATGAACTTGGCATACTTTGGCATTTGTTCCAAAGCTTCAGCAAACGGAATGTTTATTTGTAATTGCTTAAAAATATCCATGAACCGGGCGTAATGCCGTTCATTCTCCCTTTTTGACGGGGCGTGAGGGTAAGGAAGGTTTTGGACAGGAGTAGCGCTCACTACCTCCTTCCCTTTCGCTATTCTAGCGCTTTTCCATCTCGGCTTCTTCACTACCTCCCTTATTACCTCACCATTTTTATTCTCCTCAATCTCCACATTTTTTTCATTTTCAACTTCACCATTATTTTTATTCTTTTCAACTACTTCCTCATCACTCCACACTCCTACTTCACCATCAACATTTTCTTCCACTATTTCCTCCTCAATCTCCTTCTCTTTCTCTCTTTTTTCACTCGCCATTCTTTTTTCGTTTTCACTACCCAACTCCCTTCCACTTCTCGTCACAATCGCCTTACAATGCTCCTTAGGATTTGTTTGCGTATTGGCCGAGAAAGAAGGACCGGTTTGTTGTTCAGCTAGTTGCTTGGCAAGTTGCCCCACTTGAGTTTCAAGATTTTTTATGGCCGCGTCATTACTCTTTTGATTGGCCATTGACATTTGCATGAATTGCGTCAATGTCTCTTCCAATTTAGAATTGACTACCGGCGGTTGTTGAGATTGATACGGATTTTGGGGAGGATTTTGACGGCTAGAAGAACCACCTCCATAACCTTGGTTATGATAATAGTTGCTTCTAGGTTGGAACCCTTGGTTCCCTTGGAATTGTTGTTGTTGTTGTTGTTGTTGAGGGTGCGGTTGATAAGGTTGTTGTTGTCTTGGTTGATAGTCCCGTTGATTGGCCATATAGTTCACTTCGTCAAAGCCGGGAGGTGGACAAAATCCGGTGTCATGTTCACCTTTACAAAGTTCACAACAAGCTATTTGTTTAGCTTTTGACGGTTCTCTTAACTCTTTGATTTGTTGCGTTAAAAGTTCCACTTGTTGTGAGATGAGCTTGTTTTGGGCAAGTATGGCATCATTCGTCCCTAACTCAAGCACTCCCGCCTTCTTCAAAGAATTTCCACGACTTTGACTTTGAAGATCATTCAAAGCCATACGGTTGATAATGTTGGTGGCTTCTTCGGCACTCTTTGACATCAACGAGCCACCCGAGGTGGCATCCAACAACGTCTTACAGTTTGGTTGAAGTCCATTTCGGAAGATATGGATTTGAGTTAATTCATCAAATCCATGCCCTTTACATTTCCTTAGCATGGACTTGAATCTCTCCCACGCTTCATTCAACGATTCACTGGTTCCTTGAGAAAACACCGAGATGGCCGTTTTTGATTCCATGAATCGGTTATGAGAGAAAAATCTTTCAATGAATTTCTCCTCTAACACATTCCAATCTGTCATTACGGCAGGTGTTTGATCGAGATACCAATCCTTTGCTTTACCGAGCAAAGCGTGAGGAAATAAACGTCTGAACAACGGAAGCTCCTGAGCCTGATCCACTCCGGCAGCCAATGCTATCTCATAGAATTTTGTGAGAAAAGCAAATGGGTCTTCATGGTCCATTCCGGTGAATGGACTCCCATACAATAAATTCAGAGTTCCCGTCTTCATCTCAGCTTGCCTTCCAGTTTGGTTGGCAAACTGAGCGGTGTTCCTTGGACTGTTGATACATGGAGTAGAAATCGGTGGTGGTGGTTGTGGCTCCATGTTTGGTACGAATGTGTGTGGATTGGTGGTTGAAGAACTTTCTCCTTGCTCTTGGCGTTGCCTAGCCTGTTGCCTCCTACGTCTTGTTTTGCTATTGAGCCTCCTTGCGGTTCTCTCGATCTCAGGATCAAAAAGAAGTTCGTCCACAGGGATTTTCCCTCGCATAAAACGTAAGCTGCACACTAAACCAAACAAATTACAAGCACAAGTCAAAAATTCACAAGCTAAAACTTAAACAACCAATGCGATGCTCGCAATATCAATTTACAATCCCCGGCAACGGCGCCATTTTGTTGAAACAATTTTTAAGTGTCGGGTTTTGTTATCGTATCCACAGAGATTGTAAGATATCGCTGCCGTTCAATGGTTGAATTAATCTTAACTTAAAGTAACACTAGGGTTTTGGGTTTTAATCAAGTTATCTTGCATACAAAGTAATTAATTGCGGTAAAAGTTACGTTTTGATTAATATGAGAAATATTGTCAGAGTTAGGTTTCAATGATTACATTTGCTTTGCATGTTTTTGCACGGTCAACAATATTATAAACTCCTTTAGATGATAAATAATTTCACAAAGTCCTCTCAATGCGTTTCTCTCGAACACCCATTGTGAGTTTTGTCATTTTGATCCATTGTTTCTCTCGAACACAATCTATCAAAAAGACAACGTTTTGGTTCAACCTTATGGTGAACAAAATCATTCGTTACTATCTCTAGCTAACAAACAAGTTTGGATGAAAACCTAGGTCAAGAATCGGTAAACATCTCTCGATCAAATACCAACACAAAGAGTTTTAAATAGAAACAAAGTTTTCATCATATATTTACCGTTAAAGAGTTTACATATGAGGATCCTTACATTTACACACAAAGCTTGGAAATCACCTACATCTAACCTTGACAAATGGAGACTTAGCTACTCATTTTCATGGTAGCTTGGTCGGCAAGTAAGAAAAGAGGGTTGATCAACATCCAAGCCGAATGATCGAGGTTGGATGGGAATCCACCTTCTTTTTGTGGAAGATGGTTGCTAGATGAAGAGAAATGAAATTAGGGCATCAAAAATCCCTCCAAACAATGCTGTAAAATATCTAAGAGAAAGTACAAAAAATGGAAAAGTTGGTAAAAAGTGGTATATGGGCACAAAAGTGGCACCTGCTACTTATAGACAAGTGCAGAACTGTCACGTTCGCTAGGCGAGCAGAATGGCTCGCCTAGCGAAGGCCAAAAATGGGCACAAAATGCCCCTGCGCCCAGAGAAAACTGGGCCTGTGGAACTGTCATGTTCGCCTAGCGAACAGACCTTCGCCTAGCGAAGAACTCGCTTCAACCTTCGCCCCAGCGAGGTTGAGAGGTTTTGCTACTGGAATGCTCGCTGGGGACTCGCTAGAGCCTCGCCTAGCGAGCTAGTGCTGGCTGCACATTTCACCAAAACAGACTGAATTCGCTGCCACTTCGCCTTCAGTTCGCCTAGCGAATTAATTAACCAATTTACTGGAGCCTTTCGCCAGGAGCTCGCCTAGCGAAGGTTTTGCTTCGCCACATCCTCGCCTAGCGAGCTGGCAGATGAAATGCTCCTTTGCTTTGGTTCCTTTGCCAATTCTCTTGTGTCTTTATTATCAATTAATTCATGCCTTTCCTGCACAATAACAAACACATCAAAGGCACCAAGCTTGTTTATCAATGTACGCATTCCATGTAAAATAAATGTGACTATGACAATTTTAGCAGGGTAAAAGAGTGAAAGATGCCCACATATGATAGCTCAAATAAACACTTTTGGGCATCTAACAGTGTTATAGATTATTCTTCTTGTTCATAAAATTTAATTTGTAAAAGTTAGGTCTAGTTAGATCAATTTTTTAAAGTTATCTTTTTTTTTTGTGATCAAGTTGGGAAGTTGTAATAATAGATTTTAAATTTAATTGATCTAATAGAATTCAAATTTCTCTATTTTAGTTGTAGTAGACTAATAAACATATTGTTATCATATTTGTAGAACCATGTGTTGCAGCTTAAGGAAGCATCTTCTTAATATGTTTTTGATGATGACAACTAAAGGAAAGTATAACAAGTGGTTAAAGATGCAAGCATACTAAGTAGGATTTGATGGGTTTGATAATCACTACAAACATCCTTTGATGATAACACCTAAATGGAATATAACTCAAGCCTCATCTCCAAGTAGAATTAAAGAAAGCGTCTACAAGATTGAATTACTTCAAAAGTCTTGAAGCTTCAAAGTCTGAAAGAGAGGAAGTGCGAAAGCTCATCATGTCACGTTTGAGTGAACAGTATGTTGTAAAAGAAAAAGGGAGTTTTTGTAAAGTTTTACGGCTAAATCACACACACACACACGCAAAATATGTTTTCAAGCATATTTTTCTTAAATAGCTATTCCAAATAAAAATTTGAAGTCGTGTCAGATGAATAAGGAACTGTCTGAATGATTTTGGACAACATTTGTATTGTTTAATCGATTGAAACTTATACACAATCAATTAGGTCAGTGTAGAAGATGTCTTTAACCGTTTAGGATAATGTATGAATGAATGACAAAAACTATATATATTTTCCTTCCTTTTTAAACATCATAAACAATTAATTTGAGGTCTTCCGATCAATTGGAGCAAGATGCCAAGCAATTGCATATTAATTTTGGCCCAATAATTTGAGGTCTTCCCTTTTTTGTATTGTAAATTCAGCAAGGAACATTTGTTACCATGGTTGAATAATTTATCCATAAAGGGATTATTTTGTTTGGGTTCGAAGATAAATCATTTTAAAGTTTTTGTTTGGAGATTTAGTTACTAAGTCAGTGGTTTTGTTCGGAAGCTTAGCCTGTTCAAAAGCGTTCTTCAGTTCGAGATCAGCCTGATATAAAATATCACATTGGTTCATGGTTATCTTAGTAAAAAAAACCCGGTTAGGTTTGCAAGCTTAGCCCAGTTGAAACCTTTCTAGGGTTGGAGATAAGCCCGATATAAAGTCTCATAGGTTCGTGGTTAGCCCGTCAAAATCATGATTTGGTTTGTTAGTTCAACTCGGATTAAAAGCTCACCTAGGTTTGAGATAAGCCCATGTAAAATCTCGGTTCAACTTGGGGACTAACTGCTTCTAGTTTCTATTTTGAAACAATACTAACCACTTTAATCCTCCATTTGGAAGGAAAATTAACCACTTCTCTCCATTTCTTGTTATTTGGTTGAAAGTTAACCATAAACTTTATTTCCTTGTATAAGAGGGTTTGAGAGTTCAACCTACTAAAAACTCTTAAGATTTACTAGATATTCTCAAGAACAAATCTTGGGGAGATTATTAGGTCTTTTCGTTTTGGCCGGACCTCTATAATTTATGGTTTTATCTCTTTATCCTTTAACTCTTTAATTTCCGCTACAAAATTCTTAAAAGTTTTTAAATATTTTTAAACTATGAAAATGATCCTAAAAGTTTTTCATACTTCCATTTTTCTGAAACACATAATCCACCCCCACCCACCTCCCCTCTCCTATGTGTGGAGTCATATGTCCAACAAGTGGTATCAAAGTCTAACTCCTGTTTAAGAACTAATTGTCTAAAGAGGAAGATGACTTCTAACACATTTTTAAACAATAGATCTTTCCTAAATACGCCTTCATTATTTAATGGTTCTAGGTTTGAAATATGAAAAACTAGATTTAGAATATTTATTCAAAGTATTGGTTTTGATTTGTAGGAAACTATAATCAACAGTCTGTTTGTCCCTACTCACCGAATAGATAGAGAAAGAGTAGATAAACTTAATTCTCTTTGGACCATAGAAGAAAAGAGAAAATTTAAAATAAATTTCAAATTCGAGAACTTTATAGTAATGACCTTAGATGATAGTAAACTTCTCTATATCTATAGTTGTAAAACAGCCAAGGAAATATGAGATACTCTTGAAATAATATATGGAGTTTCTCCAAGTATCAAATAAGAAGAATTGAACACACGAGACGAAGAAGATGAAGATATTATTCTTCAATTTTTTTCAAAGTTTAGAATTTCTAGAAATTATATTGGAGCATTTGTCACTAATCAATATCTAAGAATTAATAATTGGAAACACAATCCAATCCTTAAATCAAAAGATGGGAAATTTTCTAAAATTTAGGAAACTTATTAGAAGGAGGAAATCATTAAAAAATTGAACGCACTAGGTCAATTATTTAAAGATTAATGTACATGCTTAAAGACTAAAGAATCATCAAATTCATCAAACTCCTATCAAACAACTCCCACGACTTTCTTCGAAAGAACATACTCAATAGTTGAACGATCTACAAGGGATTCAACATCAAATGAAAGAACCTCATTTGTAAGAGACTGTGAATAAGAAGTATAGTTTAGTGGAATCTTCAAAAGAAGAAGAGAAAAATCAGGCACAAACAAAGAAGAGTCAACGTCGGGGAGAATCATAGAAGAATCCTCTTCAAATGAAGAAGATGAAGTTTGCTTAAAGCTTACTACGAGAAAGATGATTATGAGGTAACTAAACCATCCTATAAGTCATTATTTGAAATTAGTTCCAAATTGGTTGAAGAAAATTATAGGATTAAAATATGAAACTTAGACTTTAAAGAATATGTAGAGTTTCTCGAAGAAAGCAATAAATCGCTTAAATAAAAAATAACCAATATTAGAAACTCAACCGAAGTTTGTGAGACTTGTGTCTCACTAAAAAAGAAAGTGGAAAATTTGTATGAAATCCTAAATAAATTTACTAAGGGGAAAGAAAAAATTGACTTGATCTTATCAAGTCAAAAACCTTCCTTAAATAAAAGTAGACTAGGATTCAAACTAGATAAAGCGCCTAATAAAGATTTAAATCATAAAAAGAATCATCTTGTTTATAAATGTTCCCACGGTAAGAAGTTAGGGCAATTAGAGCCTTTTGTTTTAATAAATTGAAAGGTATAAAGGTAACAACCTTAGATCTTTTGGAAAACTAATGCACCTTGACCCAAGAAAATATGGGTAACAAAGGTGAAACTCTAGTATGTTTTGCAGGGATACTTAACAACTTGAAGTCATATTAGATATTAAATAGAGTTGTACAAAAAGTATAATTTCAAGTATACACTATTTTAAGTCTTTAATCTAATAATAATCGATGATAGTGGATATCAACGATAGGGATCAAAGCAAGGTTTTACATTGAGGATGCCTCAACAGTTTTGACTCTCAATGATCAGCTAACCTCATAGTAGGTTGAGTGGTACATTTATGATGGACATATCCATTTGAGATATACATATCCAACTCGTTGTTTAAACTAACTCTCGTATCCAATAGTTCGTAGAGAAAGACGTACCATGATGTGTTGGTGATTCCCCTTAAGAGAAGGTTTATCAATACTTTTTAATATTTGAGGTAGTACACTATTTTTTGGAATGATCGGAAAACTTTGATTAATTATTCAAAATAGTGGATTTAATTGTGCTCATCAAATAAAATAATTTTTATAACCAAACAGATGAGTTTCCAAGTATTTTACAGAAATGAGGTGCATATAAAGGTAATTGGTGGTTTAGAAAAGTAATAGTAAAAAGAAAATCCAGCACAAGGCCCAAAAAACACCAAGAAGGCTTACTGAGTAAGTCCAATCGATTGGCACATTAGGCAATCTATTGGAGAAGCTTGGTGCTCATATTTTCATATTAAATCCAAACTAATTTTTTTCTCCAAGGCAATCAGATCCTATCATTGATGATAAACCCTCAATATCTTGAAAGATCTGATCATCTAATTGATCGATTAGAGCCCCAAGGCAATCGATTGGCACACCATTTTTGGAATGATTTTGTTCTGATTTTCAATATACACAATCAACATTGATTACTTGCAAGAATTACACGCCTAAAATTGTCAAAAGGCACACTAAAAATAGATACTCATTCTTCATTCTATTTGCATCTCAAACTCTATTCTCTTTTAGCATTTTCTTGTGTCAGTTTTCTCTCTTGCTGTAAGTATCATCATGGCCTCATCAAAACACAAGTTTGGAGGTGACCAAAAGAGAGATGTCTTCACCATTGGTCTAATAAATAAAAAGTAAGAAGAGAAAGTGATGATACTTATAAAGAAAGTGATCCAACCATGGTTCATGGAGTCAAGCTTCACGAGAAGTCACAAACCTTACTCTCAAATCTATTAACCTTCTCTAAATAATTCTTCACAAAGGTACCCGATAGAACCTTTCCAAACCTTGTAAGAGAATTTTATTTAAACTTGAAGATTATAGGAACATCTTTGAGATCATCACTTAAAGGAGTGGAAATAGATATCCACGAGGATAGTTTTGGTAGAATTTTTTAGCTACCTTTTGAAGGAACATACTACACCTATGAGAGACCCTTAGGATTTAAGAATTTCAAGCGCTCCCCAACTCTAAACTACCTTGTTATCATTCCCATAAAAAAAAGTTACATTTCAAATCAACCCACTCAAAACCAAAGGTTCACATCATCCACTACCTTCAAACTAAAATCATATCTCTAAGGAATGTTAACCATAATTATGTCATTAGAGAAGATGTCGTACCCATATGAATTTTAATCCAAGAAATTCCAACAAATTGAGTTGAAGGAATTTTTCACCACATGATTCGCTCCAAAGAAAACCAGTCAACGTGACTTCCTTATGGAGAAATAATCTCCAAACTCTTAGAACTCTTCAACATTGATACCATGGACGAAGTTGTAGACTAATCCAACCATATGATCAACTATATCTCCCTCAGAGAGATGATAACCCACATCAAACATGGAGAATTGAAGGATGACCTTGTGGTTAAAGAAGAAGACCTGGAAGAAACAAAAAACATATCAATCAACAAAGTCTTTGAGGTTTGTCAAAGCATAACCAAAGATGTGGAAGAACTCAAAAGGATAATCACAATGAATGATTATTCTTATGGAAAAAATGATTTCTCCTATATGTTTTAGTTTCTAGGTTTGCTTGTTTTCTCATTTTTTTGCATTATTTTTGAATTTCGCAATGTTATATATATTTTTTAATTCAATTTCAGTAAAATTTAAATTAATAAAGTGTGATGTTTTTTCCTTTCCTAAATGTTATTGATCTTATGTTTGCATAAATTGTCACAATGCATCTTTTGCCGGGCTTTTTGATTTTGATAAATGGGGAGAAGTATACTATCAGGGGGAGTAAAGTATATTATCTACTTAATTGAGGGAGAGTTTAAAGACTTCAAATATATTTGTTTATTTCTTTTATCATCTTCTTGAGAGATGTGTTGTCAGCATCAAAAAGGGGGAGAATATGAAACCATGTTTTGCAGGTTAAAGAAGATTGGTCTTAATATGTTTTTGACGATGACAACTAAAGGCAAACATAACAAGAGATTAAAGATGCAAGTAGAAGGGTTTGATGGATTTCATGATAGCTAAAAACATCCTCTGATGATGGAATCTAAATAGAATATAACTCAAGCCTCGTCTAGAAGTACAATTCAAGCAAGTGTCTATAATATTGATTTACCTGACAAGTTTTAAAGCTTAAAAGTGTGAAAGAGAGGAAGTGTGGAAGCTCGCCATATTGCGTCTAAGTGAACAATAAGTTGTAAAAGAAAAATGACATTTTTGTAAAGTTATACGACTAAATCACACACACACGCACCAAAAATATGTTTTCATGACAATTTTTCTTAAAAAATCATTCCTAAAAATATTTTGAAGTCGTGTCAGTTAAATCAAGAACTATCTTAATGATTTTGGACAAAAAATTTACTGTCAAATAGATTGACACTTATATCCAAGTGATTTGGTAAGTGTAAAAGTTGTCCTTAATTGTTTGGGACATTATCTTAATGACCAATAACGCCTATATATCTTTTCCTTCCTTTTTAAGCATCCTAAACGATTAGTTTGAGGCCTTCAAATCGATTGGAGCAAAATATCAATCAATTGACACATTAATTTTGGCCTAAGAAAGTTTCCTTTTTAGTACCATCCTATAACCTATAAATAGAGGGTCATTCCTTCATATTTTCATATCCATAATTGTGAGCACTTTATCTCACACCTCACACTTTCTCTCTAAAAATATTTTTCAACTTTCTCTCACTTATATTTATTTGTAGCGCCTTCGAGAAAGTCCTTATGTTTAGTGAAGAGTTCTTTGTAATTCTAGAATGATATTACTGTAAATTCACTAAGGAACATTTTTTTATCTTGGTTGAATAATTTATCTATAAAGGAACTGTTTTGTTTGGATTAGAAACTAAACCCTTTAAAAGCTTTGGTTTGAGAATTAGTTACTAAGTCATTGGTTCAATTCGAAAGCTTAGCCTGTTCAAAAACTTTTTTCGGTTCGAAATCAGTCTGGTATAAAATCTCACATTGGTTTGAGGTTATTCTGCTAAAATCCATGATTCAGTTTGTAAGCTCAACGCAATTAAAAGCTTGTTAAGGTTGGATATAAATTATGTATAAAATCTCATAGGTTCCTAGTCAGCACGTCAAAACCTCAGTTTGGTTCATGAGTTCAACCTGGATTAAAAGTTCACCTAGGTTCGAGATAAGCTCGTGTAAAATCTAGATTTAGCTTGAGACTAACAACTTAAAGTTGTTGTTTGGAAAAGAAGACTATCCACTTCAATCCATCATTTGGAAGGAAGACTAACCGTTTATCTCCATTGTTCGGTATTTGATCGGAAGTTAGTCAAAAATTTCATTTTCCTTCTATAATTTATGATTATTTTATCTCATAACTCTTTAATTTCGCATATTTAATTTTCGCTACAAATTTTTCAAAAATTTTAAAAATATTTTTAAACTCTAAAAATGTCTTAAACAAGACTTAAATAATCTCTATCCCCTAATAAAAAGCTACCTATCCCCGAAAAGTATGGTTTTATTTTCATTTTTTATTTTTGTATGGACAAAATTCAAATAAAATAATTATATAGACTAAAATCATAAAACAATATATTTGTGGGTATAAAATATATGTTGAACACTTTTTAGTCTAAAACAATTAACTCGAGGTTTGGAGGTATAATCAATTTAATTTGAATAAAAATCAAATATTTTAATCAATTGTGTGCATTTTTGGACAACGGATAAGTTTGACAAAATTATAATAACTAAACATGTCCCTCCATTTCATATTAGATGTTTTTTTCTTTATATTTTTTATGATAATAATTAAATGTATTGATTTCAAAGTGGATCATTCACAAAAATTACAGAAAATTCAATTTAATTTCTGAGAAAAAAAGATCTTATTTAATTTCTTAAAGAATTTAACCGAGCTATATTAGTATTTGTTAATTTTTTTTTAAATTAGTTTTTTTTGTTTAAATTGTGATTGGACTGTCATATGTATTATTTGTGTCACATATATTTTTTAATAATTATATGGATAATCACGTTGAATTTTATTTATCATTTTTAAATATTAAATTAATTTTAATTTTATTTTTAAGCAATTTTAATTTAAAAATAAAAATAAAAATTTATTCCTAGAAAGAATTAAACCAAAAGAATTTTAAATCACATGTTATATTTTTACCACTAAATCAATGTATATTGGTGGTAGATAATTTCCATGATTTATATTAATATTAAACAATTTAAAATTTAAAATAAAATACAAATTTGTATCTATAGAGCCTCCATCTCGAACACAGATAATTCCTATGTCTTTTTTTACAAAATTATATAAATATCTACTTATTTACTTATTTTAAATAGCACACAAATAAATATTTATTTATTTCAAATTAAATATAAATTTAAATATAAAATCAATAAAATATAAATTTTAAATAGAATTAATCAAATAGAAATAAATAAATTAATATTTAATTAAATTACTATTAAATTAATTAATGGATAATGCTAACTTATGCCCCAAGGACACAAGTTAAGAAACCCACAAATGAAAAAAATTTATTAAAGAAAATAATAGAATTTTTAATTATGACTTTGTATTAAGTTTATCGCGTAAATTCCAAGACTTTTTTATTTTATTTATCTCTTACCTTGTGCCCTTGTGCCCCGACACAAATTAGCATTACCCTTAATTAATTAATATTTAATTTGAATTAATTAGATGCTTCAAAAAATTAACTGGTTATTTAATTTGAAATAAATAAATATTTATTTGTGTGTCATTTAAAATAAGTAAACAAAAATAAATATTCATTATAAATTATTAAGTTAACTATTTATGATTAGAAATATCAAAAATATAAATTGATTGGTCTAGTTGTAAATTGACTTTCATTCAAGACGATACTTTGACATACCATGAATGCAAATTTAGTGTTTTTATTTTAAAATCATAATTGTTTAATATTACTATAAATTTCGAGAGTTATCTATCAACAATCTATATTAACCTTAGTGGTAAAAGAATAGGATGTGGCTTAAAGGTCTATGGGATCATTCATTCCAGGAATAAATTTAAGCGTTTTTTAATATTTTTAAATTTGAATTGTTTATAAATAAAAATCAATTTAGTATTAAAATAATGAAAAATAAAAAATAAAATCCAACTTCACTGTCCCCGTAAATTATTTAAAAATGTATGTGGGATAAATAATAGTTCACTCGCGATCTAAAAATATTAGTAACAAATATCTAAACTAAATTTGTAACTGACTAAATATGTATTTTTCTCGAAATTAAATTGCGTTATTAATTTTTGTAAGAGATTAAAATGAGTTTTCATTATGATTTCAATGATAAAAGCAGTATCATTCACGGAAATAATTATATATAAATTAAAATATAATAAATAAAAATAAATTAGTGAGAGAAATAATAAATAACAAACTAATATTTTAAAAAGATAAATAATTTAAAAACAAATAAAAATATTAAAGTGGACATTTATGGTGAGACGGAGAAAATAGTTTTTATGAAAATCATAATAGCCTACTCTAACTTGGACAATTTTAACTTAAATTCAAAGATGCACTTTGACACATTCCATTCCATGTTATATCCTAACACACACTTCTTTTGGGTACATAATCAAAACACACACTTTATTAGGTTAAAGTGTTAAATGTGTTTAGTTTCTAAATTATGTGCTTACCAAATATATAAACTTTTATCTATAAGTAATAATATTTTTATTTCTTACGCAATGTGCCATGCTTAAGTCAATAAAGCTTTAAGGTGTGAAGTTTCACCTAATTGTAATTGAACGCATGCAGAATCATGGCCTGTGATAAACTCATTAGAAAATCATGTATGCTTCAACAATGAGTACTGTACTTCACACTAACATTTTATTTTTTTATTTTTTTACTTTGGAGATTTTTCTTAGTAATTAAATGGTAAAAAGATAATATAATTTGAGTACCGAGAATACCCCTGATGAATATGATGATGAAACAGATTCTAGGTGTTTGTATTTTGGAGATGACATGCCTTAGAAGCAAGGTGAGTTAAAAGTGATTCTAGGCAAATGGAACCAGATCAGCTTTTGTCGCTCAGTAACCAAACTGACATTACTCCCCAACCACACCCCTGCCTAAATTATTCTCCAGTTTTTAACCACCGTAACTCCATTCACCACGCATATATATATATATATATATATATATATATATATATATATATATATATATATATATATATATATATATATATATATATATATATATATATATATATATATATATATATATATATATATATATATATATATATATATATATATATATATATATAATATATATATATATATATATATATATATATATATATATATATATATATAAATTGTTTCTAACTTAATCTTACAAATTAAATTATAAGATGAAAAAAAATTTTATTTAAAAATTAAACTTTAATATCTTTTAAGAATGGTGATTGCATCTAATTCAAATTGACTTTATATAAAGAGGATGATTTCTCTAATTTACAAACATATATTTATACTCTATAGTGTTCTATGAGTGACTCTTAGAGGTTGTTTAGTTCACAAGAAAAGGAAAGATTTTAAAATTAATTTACAATTTTATCCTTACTAACACTCCTTTTAATAAAAATAATTTTGAGTAAATTTCACCAAATAAAAACGTATTCATTCATAAACAATCTAAATGATCAAACATAAAATATTAAATATTTTAAATGTTCATAAATATATTAAAATGTAAATAAATATTCATAAACATCATAAGATTATTATAAGACTAACAATTAGATGAAGTCATAGTATCATTTAGACCAAACAGAAATAAGAACAACAAAACATAGAAATAATAAGCTTAAATAGTCTTTTTGACAGAAATAAGAACAATAAAACATAAAAATAGTAGGCTTAAATAGTCTTTTTGTATTGAACTCATAACCCTATGCAATTACAAACAACTATTATTTCAATAGGTCAACCTTCCATTTGATAGTATCATTGTAACAATAATATATATTTCACAAATGATTCAGTATTTAATAAATTATTTAATATTTCAACTATTAGTGATTAGTTAATGTATTTCAATTATAAACCATTTAATATTCTATTAAGTGCTTCAGCATTAATATTTCATGTTATTTAATAAATAATTTTTTATTTCATATTAATAATTATGGTTGAAATAACGATTTAATTAATTAATTTTTATTTCATACTATTTAATAATTATTTAATATTATATTTTATTTTTATTTTTATTGATATTATGAAATAATATTAATATTATTAAATAGTTTATTAAATATTTTAACTATTACATATTAAATAGTTGATATATTAATAGCTCAAATATTAATAGTTGAAATATTAAATAGTTCAAATAATATAACATAATTATTTAATATATAATAATTTAAATATTTAATAAACTATTTAATAATAATATTATTATTTCATATATCAATAAAATTAAAATATAATATTAAATAGTTTGAAATAAAAATTAGTTAATTAAACAGTTATTTCAACCATAATTGTTAATATGAAATTACATGGATTCAACTCCTGGGTTCAACTCCTCTTGGCATCATATTTGGTATTTATGTGTAGGGTAATTTATTGATAGCAATAAATTACATGGACCAATAGACTATTATATTTAAGCCATGTGATACATTTTAATTTGCAAGTTCATCATCTACTTCAACTATAAGATGTTTTGTCCATACACCTTTTTTTGTGAAATTTAAGGACTCAGACAACAAAAAATACAGGGATTAAATTCAAAAATGCGCTAATTTATATGGACCAATAGACTATTAAGCCAAAATAATAATATAAAATATAAGACATGTTCTTTAAGCCAAATCGTTATGTTGATAATTTAACCATGATGATTGTCATGTGATACATTTTAATTTGCAAGTTCATCATCTACTTTAACTATAAGATCTTCATTTAGGTTTGCGCTAATTAAATATTTGTGAAGAATGCAAGATGCAAAAATGCTTAATTTTTTAGCTTTGACTCCATAATTTACCTTTGTTGAATTAGATAAAATCTCAAATCTTTTTTTAATACACCAAAAGCTCTTTCTATTGCATTGCATAAAAATGAATGTCAAAGATTAAATAACTCTTTAGAATTTTGGAGTTGATTTTTAGCTGAATATTCTTTCAGATGATACCGAACTCCTCTCTGTAAGGTGTAATTTGTCCACTTGTTAATATGAAGGTAGCATCAACAAGATAATATTTTCCTATAGTAAAGGTAAATAATAAATGTGATATTTAAAAATTTATAATATAAATAATTATAAGTGTAAGATATTCTTATAATATCATGAGTAGTTTAAGTTTATCTTCGCGTGTTAATGCATTTTTACTATTCCCGAGTTAGAGACAAACCCTTCATATTCCGTGAGCACATAAGCGAACTTTAAATTAAAAGTACATGCTACTAAAATATTTTGTGTCAGTCTTTCCTATCATGATATCGAGGAGCATCTTTTGCAGATACTTTAACATGTATATGAGTTCTATCTATTGCACCAACACAATTCTAAAATAATATTATTTTTTATCAATAAAGTTAATTTGGTATTTATGTGTAGGGTAATTTATTGATAACAACAAATTACAGGTATAATTTATTACTACTAGAAATTTCAGAAAGGTCGTTGTGCCATCGAGTTGTACAAACAAAATTTCTTCCAATTTAAGAATAACTCTAAAAACTTGATGGAGATGACGACATATAGTCTCGCTGGAACGACGAAACCAAAAGTTGATTTCACGCTTTTTTAGCATTATGTGTTAATATATAAATTTCTTTTGTAACTCTCTCTTTCACACTTGACCGTCAATCCCCCTTTCTTTCTAACATACCACATAAGGTCAAAAAAGTTTGAGGACCCATTCTTAAAATATTTCTACTAGTTTCACTATTACTAATTCGACATTGTTGTGAAAAATGATGCTTGAATAACAAAGTATAATCGGTTCCTTGATCGGCAAGAAACCCACAAGGATAGAAAAGAGGGAAGCAATAAGAATACAATGAATTTTTTTATAAATTGATATTCTTTATTTTCTTTTGGAAACAAGATTATAAATGTTACAAAGTAGCAAATAACCTATCTCATCCTAATTAGGATTTGCGTTATACAATGATGAGAGACTAATATGCTATTTATAAGAAAACTAACACACTAAACTTATGGGATTTTACACCATGCCCATTACACAAGCTAACTTGGAGAACATGCTAAGTTAAATAATTGAGCATAACAAACAGGCCCAATTCGACATGCTGACAATCCTAGCATACTTCGACTATAGCATGTGAACAGACTTCAACGACATGCTAATGGTCTTGTCAGATTATCGAACTAAGAAGCTACCCTTCGACCATACTAGAGTTCGATCCAATATTTCACAAATCTCTACCTTGGAACAAACTCTATAACATCAAGGAAATACACTAGCTTTCTTCATGCTGCTTTATCAATTGCATACAGTGAAAAAACTTGCAACTTGGTAATCTCTTGGTGGTCATATCAACAACATTATGATATGTCGAAACCTTCAGCACTGGGACTTCCCCATGCTCGATTATCCCTTTGACCAAATGCAGCCTCACATCGATGTGCTTGGTTCGCTCATGAAAGGCTGAATTCTTTGACATGTGTATAGAACTTTGACTATCACATTTAACAATGATAACTCGACCTTGAAGTTTCATCTCTTTAGAAAAACCTTCAAGCCACAATGCTTCTTTCAAAGCTTCAGTGAGGGCGATATATTTTGCTTCAGTGGTTGATAAGGAAACAATCTTCTAAAGTTTTGCTTTCCAATTAATTGTTGTGCCAAACATAGTGAACACATCTCCAGAAATACATTTTCTGGAATCCATACAACCTACATAATCAGAGTCGACATATCCTTCAATTTTTTCTTTACAATTTTCACCATATGCTTCACCATAAATCAGGACTCTATTATTTATATACATTAGAATTCACTTCAATGCTTGCAAGTGATCATTTCCAGAATTCTCCATGTACATGCTTACAAAACTTACTACATATGCTATGTCGAGTCTAATATAGACCATAACATACATCAAAGAACCTATTATGTTAGCATATGGGATGTTATCCATATAATCTATTTCGACCTCAGTACTGGGACACTGATCTATACTCAGCTTGAATTGAGGGTTTGTTGGAGTCACATCAGGCTTTGAATTTGACATATCAAACTTGTCGAGAATCTTCCGTAGGTATGTCTATTGAGATAAGCATAATTTCGAATGCTTTCTGTCTCTTCGGATGTCAATCCCAAGAATCCTGGATGCAACTTCCAAATCCTTCATATCAAACTCCCTATTGAGTTCAGCCTTCACCTTCATTACATCCTCGATATTGTTGCTCACTATGACAATATCATCCACGTAAAGCAATAAAATAACAAATGAATTTCCAGGTTCAAATCTGAAGTAAACACAGTGGTCAAACTGACTTCTAATGAAACCTATGTGTTCCATGAACTTATCGAATATCCTATTCCAATGTCAAGGAGATTGTTTCAGTCCATATAAATATCTATTCAGCTTGCACACATAATCTTCCTTTCCCTTTTCTGCATACCCTTCAGGTTACCTCACCAGGATTGTTTCATCTAGATCTCCATACAAGAAAGCATTTTTCACATCCATTTGTTCTAATTCTAGGCAGAACTATGTCACCATGGCAAGTAACATTCGAATGGGCCTGTGCTTCACAACAGGAGAGGACACATCATTAAAGTCGACACCTTCTTTCTGAGTGAAACCCTTTGCGACCAATCTTTCCTTATATCTCTTCGACGTAACTCCTTCGATTCCTTCCTTAAATTTGAAAATCCACTTACAACTGAATAACCTGGCTCCAACAGGTTTCTTGATCAGTTCCCAAGTGTGTTTATCATGAAAAGACTTCATCTTATCATCCATGGCCTTCAGCCATTCAGTCTTATTTCAAATCCTCATAATTTCCTTATAGTCTATAGGTTTTCCATATAGGACCTGACTTGCAGAGATTAAGGCATAAGCTATAAGATCTACATACCCAAGTCTTTGAGGTGGGTTGATGACTCTTCTCGGCCTATCTCTTGCCAAAAAATAGTCATCGACCGTTTCCTCAACTTCCTTAGTATCTTCAGCATCTTGTGCTTCTTCTTCGACTTGATCTGGGATACGCAATTCAACGTCGACATGCTCCACCTCAACAAGAATCTCTTCATGTTCCGACCCTTCTTCAAATATATATGCACTTCGATTAACATCATCCGTTTTCTTGAAAGTCATATCACCTTTATTGAAAACTACATCTCGACTGGTGATACACCTCATGTGACCTGGCTCTAGGCACCATAGTCTATAAGCTTTGACTCCTTTAGGGTATCCCATGAACATGCATCTCAGAGCTCTTGGTTCGACCTTATCTTGCCTAATGTGAGCATAGGCTATGCAGCCAAATACTCTAAGTTCGTTGAGATCTGGTGGGTGTCCCGACCAAACTTCTTCAAGTTTTTTCATATCCAACACAATCGAAGGACATCTGTTTATCAGATATGTTGTTGTCGAAATAACCTATACCAAAGACACCTTCTTTAACCCAACACTAGTCAACATGCATCTAACTCTTTCCGAAATGGTTCGATTAAACCTTTTATCCAAACCATTTTGTTGGGGAGTACATGCAGTAGTTTTGTGTCTTGCAATACCAAAGGCTGCACAAAAACTGTCGAATGCCTCATTGCAAAATTCAAGGCCATTATCGGTTCTCAACCTCTTGACCTTTCTGCCAGTCTGATTTTTGACCAGAGTCTTCCAACTTTTGAAGTTCTCAAAAGTTTCATCCTTAGTCTTCTGGATAAATATACATTAATTTCTAGAATAATCGTTAACTATGGACATAAAATACCTTGTTCTTGAATGTGATGGGCACCTTGCAGGCCCCCAAAGATCAGCATGGATGTAATCAAAGGATCCATGTGTTCTTTGTTTGCCTTTATTGAACTTCACTCTGTAAGATTTTCCAAGTACACAAGATTCACAAAACTTCATCTTTTCGACTTTGTCTCCACCAAGTATATTTTTGTTTCCCCAATTCGACCAGACCCCTTTCATTGACATGGCCCAATCTCATGTGCCAAATTTCTGTCTTCGACAAAGGTTTCGTGGATGCAACATCTGCATAACCACTGACAACTTCAGCCTCAAGGGTATACAAACCTTATTTCTTCATGCCTCTTAAGACTTTCTTCGGCCCCTTCATGACTTTTAGAATATTTTTCTCTCATCGGAAACATATCCTTTCTTGTCGAATTCACCAAGAGAAATCAAATTTCTCTTCAAATCAGGTACATACTTGGCTTCAGTAAACAATCTTATTAACTCACCATGGAGCTTGAATCTCACAGATCCAACACATGCAATCTTGCAAGCTTTATTGTTTCCAAGCAATACAAATCCACCATCTTGATCACATAGTTCCTCGAACAAGTCTTTGTTTGGAGTCATGTGCCAAATGCAACCTGAATCCATAATCCACTCTTTACTTGAGTCGTCGCTTGAAACCACAAGAACATTAGATGAGTCGAAATCATCTTGAACAATGGTTGCATTTCTATTATCCATACCTCCGCGATCTTTCAGGCGTTCAGGGAACACTTTTCTTGTATGACCCTCCTTCTTACAGTGATAACATCGAATACCGGATGCATCACCACTATAAGACTTCTGTTGACTTTTACCATTCTTCTTGTCGAACTTGTCATCTCTCTTTGTGAATTTCGCCTTAATCGACAGGCCTTCACCAGTCGAAGATGGCTTATGCTCCTTTCATTCGTTCAAATCCTTAGAATACAAGGCATATTGAACTTCTTCAAAGGCCAGAAACTCTCTTCCATACAAGAGAGTTTCTTTGAAGTGAGCATGTGATTTGGGAAAAGCACAAAACAACAATAATGCTTGATCTACATCCTCGATCTTGACATCAATATTTTCAAGATCAAGAATCATCTTGTTGAACACAACCAACTGCTCAGCCAAAACTTTGTCTTCACTCATCTTGAATGAATACAGAGCTTGCGTCAGGTAGAGGTGATTGACCAATAATTTAGTCATGTACAAAATTTCGAGTTTCACCCATAACCCCGACACCTTCGTCTCCTTCGAAAGCTGTCGAAGAAACTTATCACGATGGCTCAATAAGATGGCGATGTGGGCTTTGTCTACCATGGTCATTTTTTCTTTGTCCGTTAACGCAACGTTCATGGCTTTGGCTCCCTTCAACTCTTCTAAACAACTCTGCTGAACTAGTAGGGATTTCATCTTCAAGCGCCACAAACCAAAATCATTCACTCCAGTGAACTTTTCAATCTCATATTTTGTTGACGCCATCTTCTTGATGCTCACTGCACCAATTTGTTGTGAAAAATGATGCCGGAATAACAAAGTATAATCGGTTACTTGATCGACAAGAAACCCACAAGGGTAGAAAAGAGAGAAGCAAGAAGAACACAATGAAATTGGTTATAAACTGCTATTCTTTACTTTCTCTTGGAATAAGATTACAAGTGTTACAGAGTAGCAAATAACCTCTCTCACCCTAATTAGGATTTGAGTTATACAATGATGAGAGACTAATATGTTATTTATAGGAAAACTAACACACCAAATTAATGAGCTTTTACACGCATGCCCATTACACAAGCTAACTTAGAGAACAAGTTAACTTAAACAATTGGGCATAACAAACAGACCCAATTCGACATGCTAACAATCCTAGCATACTTCGAATACATCATGTGAACATACTTTGACGACATGCTAATGATCCTGTTGGATTGTCGAACAAAGAAGCTACCCTTCGACCATACTAGAGTTCAATCCAATATCTCGCATATACATTATTTCTTTACGAACCCTTTCTCTCTCAAAGCTCATACTATAAATCAGTTTTCTCTTATGAGACATTCATACATAACAGTAAAATATGCACACACTGTTGAACTATAACTCTTCGATGCAAATCAAACCATCTTTTATAACAATTCTCTGATCTTGATGATCCATCTAACCCAACCATTTTTTTTCTAAAATTAACAATCCAATGGAATAATAGCAACCTTTCCGTATGAAATTTGACAAAAAGAAGAAGAAAAGAAATCACCATAACATGGAAGAGTAACAAAACAGAACATATAAATCTTGACAAAACAAATCCACCATAACAGGGAATGGTAATAACGAACAACATATTAACATAAAAAAGGAAAAACCAACAATATATATAATAATATGGAATGGAATGGAAAAAGAAACAAAAGAATAATAACGCTCACCTGAGAGCAACAATGTACAAACAACAACCTCACAGTGGGAGACAAAAGAAGCATGAGTTTTTGAATGAAAAATAACACAAACAAAAAACCTAGTCTTTAAAAATTCAGTTAGGACAATCTTGAAATTAAAAAAATAATTGAGAATAAATTAGGAAATACAATAAAATGATAAATAATGAATCTTCTCTCTCCTCCAAATCCCCCCAGTTCGGAGGGTGGGGGAGAAAAAAAGTGAGTTATTAACTTAGATTCAATATGTGTGAATGAGTCTTTCAAATAACCAACTAGTTCTTTGATCCATGCAGCAACCACTTGCATGCATCCTTCCACTTGATATTCTTTGTATATAAGTTTGGATGATGTTTCCTTATATGTATAAGCATGTTGCGCTAAGTAATTAGATTAATCATTTTTCCTACAAGGTAATGTAGAACTATTGCATCAACAAACATTCGTAGCAATCTGCTAGCTATTTCAGAACTTCAATTGAGGTTTGTATTCAATCATTTGTAATCCTCGTTTATTTCAAGTCAAATTGTGCCAAATTTTTCTATTGTTCACTTTTTGTTCTCATGAGAGTATATGTACATTAGTTATTTTCTAGAGTTTACATTGTTTCTAATTTGAGTTTATAGATTTGACAAATACACACTAAGACAGTTGTGAAAACTCTGATCCTTTTTAAACCACCATGTTTTAATGTTATTATATCACTTGCTAACCACTTTGAAACATATCCATTCTTTCGGTGACATAGTCCGTATTATATAGCCATTTGACTTGAAAGATTAAATCTTTTCATCTTCGTTGGAGTTAGGTAGAAATTTTTTGTTTCCTTGTCTGATGCAAAAGAATAAGTTTGGGTATGCTCTTGAATGTTAGCAACATTTAAGTTTGGGATTGAGGGTACTATAGAAAATTGGTCAAAAAGAAAGAAAAATAAATATAAGAAGTTAAAAATAACTTCTTCAAAAACGTTTTCCAAAAAAGAAAGAGAAAAAAGACCAGCTTAATGAATTCTCTAATACCAAGCAAATAAGAAAAGAGTGATATGGAAGGATTTCGATTACAAAAATAAAAATAGGTACCTAACTTGAAAGGTTTAAGCCTATTATCCTAAATTATCCTACCCTAACATAAGCCACATTACAACCTTGAAACCTAAAAAATGTGTTTTTAGATATGACTATGATTGATTATGTTTGAAACTTTACAAATTCAATGTTAAATGCTTTTGTACGTTGATTATGTGATTATCCTGCCAAATTGAATGAATATTTGTCAGATGAGAGACAGGTTAAGTGTTTGTATGTTTGGAGGAACTTTTTCGAGTTGATTGGATTGAAGCAGGGAACAAAAGTGTTAATCAGCAAAATAAGAAAGGCGATGTTCATTGGTAAGGGTAGGCATTTTAATTATGATGAAATGTTCAGTGTGCAGACAAGTTACTCGGGGACATTAAACAAAGTAAGTTTGGGATTGTGATGACATTCTTCATTACATGATTTTTATTAACAAATTCGGATGAAAATATTGAAATAATGAGCAAAAGTCATGCCAAAGTGTGAAAATGGAGCAAAAACTACTAAGAGTGGAAAATATGGGACATAGAAAAAGTTTGGAGAAAAAGAGAAGAAAAAGCAGCTATGGCCCCTGGAATTCACGTGTGTGCGATGCAGTCCATTGTGGCGCGATAAAAGTCTCATTGTGACGCGATGAGAGTCATTGGGGCGCAATGTTGCGCCACTCTGACACACAAAAATTGCTAAAAATTGGGCTTTTTGGTGTACTTTTTAGGGCTTTCGGATTTTTACAAAGAAAGTAACAACTTGGACGATGTTGAGAGTTTTGGAAGTTGTTTAAGACCTCTATCTTTCTTGATTTCCATGTTTTCTCCATCTAAACTCATGGTAATTGTTATATACACTATGAGTAGCCAGATTTCTTAGATTATGTCATTTTAGACAAACCTGCTTATACTTCTTGGATCATATAGTTGTTTAATATTAATCAAACTATTTTATATTATTGTTATTATTCATTTGTCCTTGTGTTTATTTATTTTTATGTATTGACGAATGCATGAATTAATATCAAATGAGTACGGATTTCTGATTGTTAGTCTATTGGTCGGATCTAGGAAAAGTATTCA
This sequence comes from Lathyrus oleraceus, assembly GCF_024323335.1. Taxonomy (NCBI): domain Eukaryota; kingdom Viridiplantae; phylum Streptophyta; class Magnoliopsida; order Fabales; family Fabaceae; genus Lathyrus; species Lathyrus oleraceus. Next base: position 444,379,797 of record NC_066580.1, read on the forward strand.
ACTTTGCAATTAACTAGGGATAAGTAATTAGAAGTTCTGGCATTTGAATTAACCAACTTAGAACAACTAATTTAATTCTGAATTTTTCTAAGGAGTTAGGGAATTATGGGATAGATTAGTAAGTTGTATACCAAGGAATTGAGTGCAGTGACCATGTTAATTCGTTGTAATACTTTAATATATTATAAATTTGATTAATGCAGAATTCATCAACAAGTATGAGTAGGGGAGTCGAAAGAATATCTAATCCCCTTTAGTCATTGAATTTTATTTCAAGTATTTTCACATTTTATTTGTTAACCAAATCAACCTTGAAAAAAACCATTGTTATTTACTTTAATTTTTACCTAGTTACCTTGTTAAAATTCACAATCCCTATGGAGACGAGCATCATTTGGACTTTGTTTTTTTTAGGTTTAATGAGTTTTTAGACAAATGAAGGAGGAATAAGGAAGGTATTTGTGCGAGTTAAAGTTTTCACCTCGTCCGGAGATGCATCTTTGTACCACCAACTGAATTTTGAATTAGTGGTGTATACAGAGATGCATCTTCGAACTCACCATTTATTTATTCGGAGATGCATCTCCAAATTAAATTTTGACACAATAAAGATGTCTCTTCAATTTACTCTAAGGAATAATTTAAAAAGATACATCCGGATGTACATCTCCGAATTTCAAGAACATTAATAATTTTTCATAGTAGTGAAGGAGAACATATAAGGATGGAAAAAACATATTTAAATATCTCTGAATATTAGATGATTTTATCACTGCAATTTTAAATTCTTTTGTCTTTTAGTGCTTATTGACATTTATCCCTCCATAAATAAATTAATTCCCCTTCTTTTTAATGATTTAGTAAGTTGCGTAACACAAGTCCACATTTTTGACAAAATAATTAAATTAATTTTGAGATTCTATTCTCTTTTTCTAATTTTAACTTTTCCTTCATTATTCCTACTCTATAATCTAATCTTCATTTTCTCTAATCTCTCCTACTAAGTTAAAAGCATCACTAACTATGATACTCTTTCTGTTTTTAATTAAAAAAATTTATTATAAGATTTATTCATCACCAAATATAAGGTTATTTATATTTTCTTGAATGCATTTATTATTCATTAAGAGACAGATATTAAAACCCACTAATAAAAAACATCTAGAGTGAGCATGTGCTATAACATCTCTTGAAAAAACTATTTTTATATAGTATCAAATGTGTTTTAAAAAGACATATTATTTAATTATTTTTTAATAAAGTAGTATTGAGAGTTTTAACTGACTTGTTTTATTGTGCATTTTAAATAAAAAAACAAAAAATCCAATATAATTAAAATTAACTCTATTAATTTTACATTTCGAAAGACTCTCATAAAATATATGTTATACATCAAACAACTAATCCAGGTCCGATCCAAAGGCAAGACAACTAAGGTCTTTGAATAAATTAAATATTTTTATTATCATAATTTTTTATTATCATATTTTTATTGTCATGTAACATGAAAACTTACGCTTAATTATAGAAGCGTGTACTAATTATTTAGTAATTGCAATTTTGCATAAATTTTGAAGAGAGAAATAACAAAAGCTATTTAATAAAAATTGTGACGAAAAATAGTTGGAAAACAGCATTGCAAATAAAAGCTAATAAAAATATTAATATTTAAAGAGAAAAAATATTGTTTTTCTTTACAAATATAACATTATTAATAATTATAATAAAAATTAAATTTAAAATTAACATAATTTCATTGAAAATTAAATAAATTGACCTTTTATTTATTAAAAATTGTCTATTTTAATAAATAATCTTTTGATTTCCTAAGCATTTGTGACTGTTTATACTTTCGTTCGTTGTTGCCGACATCAATTTACAACATTATGTTTACCCTACCACATAGTAAATAAGTATATAAGAATAATTTACAAATCATACTCGTAGACCTATCTATATAACAACACTTAAAGCTAGTGCATTATTAGTGATTCCCCAACAGCACCTTGTACTTTCTGTCTTAGGACAAATTGGGGTATAATGGTTTAAGTCTTTAAAATGCTCTAATAATATGTGACCAAATGATTCAAAATAACTTTAACATATTACTTCATTGTATTGTATGTTATTCTTATAATAGATTCAATTTTGTGACTTTTGATATATAATGTTATGAACTTATGATACATTAATTTGGTTGAGTTTCAATTCTTTTGGCTTTGTGTGTAATTTTAAGCATTAGTCGTACCTTGCATCCGTACACATGCTTCATAGATAAGTCTTATGACCTAGTATTTTCTTTCTACTTATTAAAAGCCTGATATATATAGTTGATATCTTAGAAATGAAAACTACATGCTAAATAAACATTTTTTTTTTGTCAGAAGTTTGTGTAGAGGCAAGTGAGAGGAAATTAAATTATTACGGTTGAGATAACAAGTGTGAGTTGAAAGGATTGAGAAGTGTGAGATAGAAATTTTACATTGATTTAAAAAGTGAAGATTGGACACTTTATAAGTGACATAACCTATACACATATCACTTTAAAATTTTGGATGAGTATGTAATGTTTGTCTCACAAGGCGTGTTGCTCATAAAAAAAAGTCTTAATGAATGCAAATGTTTCCTTGTGTTGACCCCAAAAGAATGAATTGATGATCCAACAATGGTATCATGAGCCGTTGGTTTGAGTGAAAGACCGACCCACTTGTATCGAAAGTCCTCACCGCATAGTGGTAGATACACTACTATAAAAAACACATGTAACCTCGGACGCGAAGTTGATTTAACCTAGGTTATAGAGGCGATGTAACAAAGAGTGACATGAAAAGATGCCACTTTACCTCTCGATTTTAGAATAACCAAGAGAATAGTTGATATGGTCATTAGTTCAATTCCAACAATAATTTTTTTATATTTTCAAAACTAGCACCATATACCTCTCGGTTTATTAACAAAACCGAGGAGAAATATATATTCTTTTTTTAATACTTATTATATTGTTTATATAGAATATTAATAAATTAATTTGTTTACAAATTATATTGTTTACATATTAATATTACATTGTTTATACAAAATATTAAAGTAAAAATGTTGAATCCGATACATCGTCATCGCTTTCGGTGATTTTTTTTTGTGAATATTTTGGGGAAGAGCAAATATCGGGGATCTCTGTTTCATTGATCTCGAGGAATAACAAATGTCTTATATAAAACAAAAAAAAATTGTAAGATAAATAAAATAAATATTCAGTTATATGATAATTTAAGGACACAAACCTTGAACCCAAATAATTTTTTGCTATTACAATCCATCATATGGAAAATTTTCCAAATAAAATAAATGATTTTTAAGTTTTAAAATTTTCATGTCAAATGTTTCATTATCAAATTTTAATATTCAACATGCTTTTATAATGAATGTTTTAGGTTTCATGCGGATCAATATTGGCATTGTGTTGAGCGTTGATACTAATTAAATAGACGATAAAAATTTGTTTAAGCACAGTGAAGAAATTAAATAAACACGATTATATTTTATCTTGATTATTATTCAAAATCAAGATAAAATGTATTTCTTTTTAGATAAAAAATACAATAAAATATGTTTCATCCCAAGTGTCACATACCTCTCGATTTCTATAAATAATCGAGGGAAAAAACTTTTTTTTTTAAAATTATATTGTTTTTACAAAATATTAAAATAAATTATTTAAACAAATTCAGATTTTGACAATGAATTCTTAGAGAACAACAAATCTTTTCAAATTTTTGATAAATTATCTGTGCTAACCAAGAGAAATTTTTTTTGTACTTACAATTCATTCCAGAGAGATTTTATTATCTTTAGCAAATGTTTTCACATGAAAGAGAACAAAATAATTTTGTTTAAAAATAAATTTCTCAATGTTGTCAATCGATGAAAGCAATAAAATTTTCAATATTTTCTTTGATTGACAATATAGGAAGGTTATTCCAAAAATACAACAAGAACATCAATACCATTATGTTGGGATGAATTGTAAGAGCAAAAAATTATTTTGTTCAAGATAGAACAACATTGAAGATTTTTTTTGTCTTACAATTCATCCCAAAGAATGATGTGTACAAGTTTGAAGCGACAATATATAAGTTAAGTTTAGGATAAAATCTGATTAACGAGTGCTTTAAAAGTAAAATCTGATAATCTAATCCCTCAAATATTAAATATAATCGAAGGAATAAATCATTAATTTAAAAAAAAAAAAAAAGAAAAGACACCATTTAAAAAAAAAACATGTTCTTATTGAGACTTGAAGCATGTCCTGAATTATTTTTCCACTTGATTATATTTAGAAATCGAAGAAATATTTGATATTTATTAAAACAACATGATGCGACTTGATATTTTACCTCAGTTTTTGGTTGGATTAAGTGAGAGTTTTGTCATGAAATGTATTATTTGTAATATAGGTAGGAGGCACGTCCCGCTGAAAATATGTCAACGGAAGTACAAGTTTATGTGAATGAAAGGGCTTCCACTTGAGAGAGAGAGAGAGAGAGAGAGAGAGAGAGAGAGAGAGAGAGAGAGAGAGAGAGAGAGAGAGAGAGAGAGAGAGAGAGAGAGAGAGAGAGAGAGAGAGAGAGAGAGAGAGAGAGAGAGAGAGAGAGAGAGAGAGAGAGAGAGAGAGAGAGAGAGAGAGAGAGAGAGAGAGAGAGAGAGAGAGAGAGAGAGAGAGAGAGAGAGAGAGAGAGAGAGAGAGAGAGAGAGAGAGAGAGAGAGAGAGAGAGAGAGAGAGAGAGAGAGAGAGAGAGCATTATAGATAAACTCACACTTGAGGGGGAGTGTTGAGGAAACAAATGTGAATTGGAAATATTGAGAATTAAGTGTGAGGTAGAAAATATCACATTGATTAGAAAAATGAAAATTGAGAATTTTATAAATAAAAGAATTCATACACCTATCACTTCAAAATTTTGGATAAGTATGTACTGTGTCTTTCACAAAATGAATTACTCAAAAAAAAATATCAATATATAAAAATACTCACTCGTATTGACCTCAAAAAAATTGACGATCCAACAATTAATCTATTTTCAAATATTATTATCGCAAAAGATAATATTATTTTAAAATTATCTTTTATTTATAGGCACTCCAATCTTATCATAAGCAAAATCCAACTTTCTAATCACTTTATGTTTTGATTCATGAGGATCATACATGTAGTAGTATGTATTGTATTGATTGATACCAACAAAATCAACGGATTCCTTCAAAATTTTATTCTGGTTGCCTCGCCCCAACAATATTTTGCATGGTTTTTGGAAACTCACCAAAAACAATGCTATGAATGAACCATCCAATATGTAAGAGGCTCATACCAAACAAAATCCAACAAAATTCCAATCCTGCCCTTTTGCTTTTCTTGCTAGTTTTCTCTGTATCTTTAAACAGCACAGCATGTGACAAAATCAAAAGTATGTGCAACCATGTAAGGCTCAGATCCTGAAATTCCAGCAAACAATTTCCATATTCTTTAGAACATCTTCCAGCGGCAAAAAAGGCAGTATCATAACCAAGAGCCGCAACAACTCTTGGTTCATTAAATGTCATGCAATTCTAAACTCTAATCCAAATGTCTTGAACAAAATTCTGCATAATCCGCAAAACCTTTCACAATATTATGGCTCACTAAACCGTTGTATATTAAGGTCCAATGAATGAACTTCATAAAGAAGGTTTGGATAGAACTCCCTTAGATCGGGTTCTGTAGGGACCTGCTCCTCTAGCTTCTTTATTACACTTCTTTTTCTGCTGCTTTGACAAATACGGTATGATGTTTAGATCCGCTTGAACACCTTGTGGAAGAGGTAAATTCTGTTGTATCATTGAACTTCACTTCCTTTATGTGACCATCCTGTAAAGGTGAGTTTAGAACAAATTCTGTCCTTTCTTGCCAATATCCACCTCAACATGTCCAGTGTTTCTTCCAAACTGCCATTCCGAGACTGTGATATGTTTTCCTTAGGTACATACTGCTGCTGTTTTCTAGGAACCACCTCTTTTGGAGCTTCCTCCACCGGCACTTTCTTGTTTAATTTCTTGCAGCTGTTAAAAGAGTGACCAATGGCGATACAGTGGGCGCAGTATTACGGGAGGTTCTCATATGCGATCGCCACAAAAAACGCGTAATCCTCCCTTTTAAACATTATCTCATCAAACAACCGTTGTGATAGATCATTGTCGATCACGACAAGCGCAAAGTGTCCAACGATCTTTTCGATGTTGCTTCGTCCAACATTAATGGAGTCCATGTTGGAAATAAGGTATTTGTATTTAAGTAAATTGTATGGGAATATTAGAGGTTTGAATATAAACTTGATAGGTAGGAGAATTCTTTGCGGAAGAGAGAACTTTATATTTTTCTTGATACATAAATCTAGAATTACATCTCTATTTATAGTACTCTAAGAAGAACTCTAATCACTAATTCTATAGAGTTCTCAACTCTAAAAATCCCAAGAGTATTCTAGAAAATATTACAACCATAAGAAATATCTAGACACTCTAAACACTACAAGAGTTTTTTAGAAACTTTACCCAAAATTAACTAAGCGCAAACTAACTAAACCCAAAAAGACAAAATACAAATTATTAGATTTGACCCAAATCAAGTTTAATATTTCAACATCTCCCCTTAAACTTGATTTGTAACTTCAAGCATACTCCTTAGCTTCACGAAAGTTTCCAACTTGAGTGGCTTGGTGAAAATATCGACATCTTGATCTTGAGACATCACATACTTCAACTTCACCTCCTTCTTCTCGATGCATTCTCTTATGAAATGTTAATGTGTGCCGATGTGCTTACTTCTTTCATAAAAGACGAGTTTCTTTGTTAAAACAAGTGTTGACTTATTGTCAAACACATATTTCTATAGGATCTTCTTGTGATATTTTTAACTCTTTCAACAAGTTCCTTAGTCAAATTGCATGACAAACGCATAATATGGTGGCGACATACTCGGCTTCACAAGTTAACAGTGTGACGATAGATTGCTTCTTTGACATCCAAGTGAAAATAGTATCTTCCATAAATAACACAAAATCAGTAGTGCTCTTTTTATCATCCAAGTCTTCACTCCAATCACTATCACTATAGCCAACAATCTCATAATTGTTAGAAGAGTAATAGTGCAAGCCAAAGTTTATTGTACCTTTGATGTATCGAAGGAATCTCTTTGTCGCCTTGAAGTGAGTTGTTGTTAGAGCTTCCATGTAACGACTTACGACTCCTATGAAATAAAGTATATCTGGCCTTGTACTTGTCAAGTAACGTAGACTTCCAACCAAACTTTTGTAAAGAGTTGGATTCACTATCTCTCCATTTTCATGTTTGCTTAACTTGCTGCCACATTCCATCGGGGTGCCAACCGGATTGGCATCATCCATCTTGAACTTCATAAGGACTTCTTTGGCATAGCCTTCTTGAGTGATGAAAATTACTTTGACTTCTTACTTTACTTTGATGCCGAGATAATATGTCATGAGCCTCATATCCGTCATCTCAAATTCATTTGACATGTCTTTCTTGAACTCTTCAAACATGCTTGGATTGTTCCCTATGAAGACCAAGTCATCTACATACAAGCACACAATTAAAATATCTCCACTTTGCATTTTAATATAGAGTGCATGCTCATATGGACACTTTATGAAGTTCTTGTCTTGAAAGTACATGTCGATTCGAACATTCTAAGCTCTCAGTGCTTGCTTGAGTCCATTCAACGCCATCTTCAACTTCAAGACTTTTTCTTCTTGCCCTTTTACTTCATAGCCCTTGGTTACACGATATAAACTTCTTCTTCTAGAAAATCATTCAAGAAGGCTAACTTCACATCCATTTGATAGATCTTTCATTCATTTTGGGCTGCCAAAGAAATGATCAGTCTAATAGTTTCAAGACGAGCAACGGGAGCAAATACCTCATCATTGTCAATTCCTTGTCTTCGACTATAGTCTTTTGTCACCAATCTTGCTTTGTATCTCTCCATGTCTCCTTTTGCATTCTTCTTGGCCTTGTACACCCATCTCACTCTGATTGCTTTGTGTCCTCGTGGAAGTGTAGTAAGTTCCCACATATCATTCTCCGTGATTGACTTGATTTCTCCGTCCATTGCGTCTCCCCACTTTACATTTTCATCTGCTTCTTGATATCTTAGAGGTTCACAATCACCAAAAAGACAAAATAGTTTTCATTTTGGTCTTCGGTTACCTCATAATGCTCTTCAATGCTCCTTAGTCGTGGCTTCCTCTAACTTGAGCTTGTGTCATCCAACCTTGATGTCGGTGAGGTAGGTGGTGTAATATGTTCCTCTATCATTGGTTGTTCCATTTTGTCTTCTTCTTCAAAGTAAAGAAGAAAATTGTACTTGACTTCTTGAACATTCCAATCCCAACAATACTCTTCTTCGAACTCCATGTCACAACTTATGAAGATCTTTCCTTGGATTATAGAACTTCTACCCTTTGGAGCTTGAGTCGTAACCCACGAACACAGACTTCTCACTTATCATCGAGCTTTGTTCTCCTTCCATCTGAAACATGGGTATAGGAAATGATTTCAAACACTTTTAGGTGAGAGATCTCGGGCTTCCTTCCACTCCATGCTTCTTGTGGTGTCTTCTCATGCAAGCTTCTTGTTGGGGAACGATTTGTCAGGTAAATAGCACATGCCACTGCTTCGGCCCAAAATTCCTTCGGCCCAAAACTCCTTCGGTATCTTCTTGCTCTTAAGCATGCTTCTCACCATGTTAAGTATTGTCCGGTTCTTTCTCTCCGCTACTCCATTTTGTCATGGTGATCTTGGAACTGTCAGTGGGCAGCGGATTCCATGGTCTTCAAAATATTTGTGGAACTCATTTGAAATGAACTTTCCTCCTTGGTCATATGTCATGACCTTAATGGAAATACCACTTTCTTTCTCCACAAAGGATTTGAAATTCTTAAAGTTTTCAAACATTGTTGACTTCTCCTTCAAGAAATAAATCCATGTTTTTTTGGAATAATTAGCAATAAAAGGGACTCTTACCAAAAGAGTTTGGTTTGATTGGTCCACAAACATCAGTGTGTATAGGCTCTGGCGGTTTTTTCACTATTGACATTGATTCCTTTGGAAAGCTTTTCTGGAATTGCTTTCCAATTAGACATCCTTCGCAGAGTTGGTATGGATGGTTGATGCTAGGCAAGCCTCTCACCATCTCCTTCTTTGCTAAACGTTCTAGACTATCGAAGTTGAGGTGTCTGAATCATAAATTCCATAGCCACGAAGGTTCGGTATAGCAAGCCTTGAGATACTTTTCCAAATCATTTTTAATGTTCAAGAAGAACATTCTATTGTTTGACATATGCATTTTAGCAATCAAGTTATGTCTACAATCAATTAAGAAAAGACTATGTTCTTTTAAGTGGATGTCATATCCTTTCTCTAATAATTGTCCCAAGTTCAAAATAGTATTCTTCATGTTAGGTACATAGTAGACATTGGATATAAATTGATGATTCACATTCTTCAAGTGTATGAGAATTTTACCTTTGCCTTTGACTGGTATCCTTGAGTCATCTTCAAATGAAACATTGCTAGTTGCAGCTTCATTGATCTCTATGAACATGCTTCTATTATTGCACATATAATTGCTTATACCGGTGTCGAGGTACCACTTGTTTCTTTCTCTTCAACTTGTTTTCGGCACGCGAGAAGCTGTCATATCCTAATTTTTAACCCTAAGATCCCACAAACCATTGACATTCTTGCACACAAACAATGTCACCTCTTGGTCCCTCTCCCTCTCGTCTTTGGGTTTTACTTTTGAAGGGATCATCAAGCACCTCTTTGTTGTTGTTTTTAACTTTATGTTTATATGTTCATTGCTTATCTAACCACTAATCAAAATAGAAGAATATTTTTTCTTAAAGTTTATTGTGCAAGGTAGGGCTTATCATCAAGAGCATCAAGCATGATTCCTTAGCTAGGTTTTCTTTGATTCCTCAGCAAGGTGTGGCCAACCATTGATTCTCAAGGGAGCTATATCTAATTGCATGATCTCAAAGGTTCTAAGGCATCTTTCAATCTCATTTTGATCAAAAGTACATCGAAGTTTTGTTGCTTACTTCTCAAGGAAAGTCAAAGGGTTCATGTATTTATTTCCATGCCTTCTTCACCAAGTAACCTCAAGCTTTGAGAAAATTAATCAAGAATCATTTAAGGACACATTATTTTTAGTTCATATGATCATCCATGTACCTTGAAATGCAAGAAAATTCCAAGTACACATGCTTGTTCCAAGTGGTTTGACCAAAAGTCAACATTTGAAGTCAAAGTTCCAAGGATCACAACTCCTTCAATTCTCAACATTTTTAATGTTTATTTTTTAATATGTCTCTTCTCATCATCCTATAAAACTTCTATTTATATAACAAGAGTCAATTATGCTTAGAGGATCATCAAAAGTTTGGAGACGTTATAGGTCATTTGTGCACTTAGTGAAATTTGACCTATTTTCAAGATTAATAACTTCTTCAAATTTCATCATTTGATGCTGCTTCTTTATACAAAATATCATTTTTTATACACTACAAATTTTATTCAATAATCAAGGACAAATTATGCTTGGAAGGCCATGAAATTCATTTAGACATGATAGGTCATTTTCAGCCATTGAAGACTTGAATTTTTCTAAGTTACATAACCAGTTTTTTATGCCAACTTCAACATGTCATAACTTTGTGCTCAAGCATCCAAATTCAACCTTTCTTGGCACATTGTAATCTTTATTATGATGTCAACATATTGCAAAAAGAATGGGATCAAAAAGCTTCATGAGTCGGATGCCTCATTGGGTTGAACATGGTGACTTGGAATTGAAGAAATCATCATTGCTCGAAATTTGAACTTCACTAACCACAATTCCAAGCCAAATTAGCATGTGTTTTGGACCTAAACATGTTTAACCAAGTCTCCAGAAGTTAATTGACCTTTGAAATGCACCATTTGGATGCATTCTGATGAGTTCCAAGTCACATTTTTCTCACATTCGGATCAAATTCGTTTTGGACGAATTTAACATCATTTCACACGTATTTGGATCCAAACACATTCCCTATAAATAGAGGAAGCTATTGCATTCATTTGCAAGCTTTGGAGATCCAAGAAATCCATGCTGCAACTTGAAATTTTCTAGAAAAACTCAACTATCGTATTTTGAATTCCAGCTTATTTCAACCCAATTTCTTGATTCCATTAGCATCTTCGGCATCCTTTGAAGCTTTTGCAACAATTCGTAAGCTCTGAGACCTTATGAAGTGCTCTAACCAGATCGAGCTTCATCAACTTCTGATCACCATTTGGACAAGGTAGTTATGAGCATCATTTGAACTCAAACAAGTTACCACAATGTAGTCTTTCACTCTCTGATGCTTTCCCCTAACTTAACTGGTGTTGATTGATCGTGTTCATCATTTGGTTTTATTTTTCGTGGCTTGCTTGCTTCTGAAACTTCTATGAAACTCCCTTTGTCAATTTAGATAAATGAATTTGGAGCATAAGATTGAATTCGGTATGAGAAGAAGATCACAATGGTTGTGGTCTCGTGTTCTGAATTTACCAAATGATGAAACTCCGGGGAGAGTTCATCGGAGAAGATGACCAGAGTGTTCCAGGTCGTCTGAGTTTGCCCAGACATGTTGGACAAATGAAATATTTTCATTGGTTCATTTTGAATTGGATCCTGTGTGTTGGCTGTGTTGCACTCCATCGTGCATGAGTGTTGGATCTGCCACGTTAATTAATTAGGCGTGATCCAACGCTCCGTTTTTTTTTTAATTCTTTTTCTTTTATTATTTTTAATTTCTTTTTCTTTTAAAATTCATAGTAATTCCAATTTTTATCCCAAAAATACCAAAATAATTTTTAAAATTCTCTTTTATTTTTCTTCATCTGATTTCTATTTTTCCACATTTTATTTCACCGATTTTCTATTTTTCATGAATTTTCTCTTTTCTCATTTGTTTTAATTGGTTTAAAAATATTTTTATGCATTTTTAAATTCTGAAAATTTTATTACATCCTTCTTATTTTATTTCAGTCCTTCCATAATTTCATTGGCCGTTTATTTGGTGTTTTGAAGGACTTTATGGATTTTTTATTTTATTTCTATTTTAAAATTCATTTAAAAATACCTTTGGTGCATTTTTATCTCCCTTAATTTCATTTTATATTTGTGTGACCTTTGTGAACTTCTGTTGGCCTTGGATCATGATGGTTTGGACCATAGGTCTCATCAAACTCAATGGATCTTGGGTGTTGATGGGGTGAAAACCCTAATCCACCAAAATTGATAATTGATTTTGATGATGACTTGATCGAATCTTTGATACAATTTAAGTGTGATCTCTCTTGTCCCTCCCTTCTTCATCGTTTTCTTTTCCTCTTGATCAATTGGATGACTTGTGTCCATCTTGTTCATGATGTATGGGTTGGTACTTGATGAACTTTCATCATTTCAAATCTACCTCTTAATTGGTCATGGATCATTTAAGGTACTTTGGATTGATGCATAAGTTTGTCCTAAGTGTCATGAAGCATGAATTGAAGTAATGGACCATCCTCTTAGCCTTTGTGCTTGATCATTTTTTGTGTGACATAGCTTTAGGAGAATGATTTACATATCATTTTTCTAGCATGTATTAACACTAACATTATTATTGACCGTCCTCAGATAGTTGTGACTTCTACATAAGTCCAATTACGATTGCTTAACATATCACTAAATTTGTCCCGGAAGCAAAGGGATTTTTATAAGTGAGATTGTAAGTCTCTTACTCCTCATGGTATTGTGTGAAATATTGCTCCCATTTTATTTGTGGGAGTTAGTGGCATACTTGCTGATTTTATCCAAGTTGGAGCCATTCTCATAATGATGTATGGGTTCATGTTTTCATGCTAGTGGGTGAATAGTTGAGTGTTCTTCAAAGAATTCCCAATCAATCTTTAATTTTTGATTACTAACATTTTATTGTATTAACTTTTACTTCAATGTCATTTACCTTATGCTCTTTATTTTATGTCATTTATTTTATACTTTATGTTTAGCATCCCATATCATATTATTTGTGATTATGTCATTTGTTCTTTGTCCATTTGGACTTTTATTTCATATCCTTGTAAACGAAATAATAATAAAGAAAAAAACTAAAAAATTTGGTTCCCTTTATCCGTGGGCTTGAGGTTACTATACTTAGCATTGTTATGGAGTTATGGACTTAGAGTTAGGACTTTGACCTCTGCTTTGGAAGATTGTGATTTGAGACCTTGGGATTCATCTGATACCTTTAACTTTGGACTTCTCTGTGAAGACTTAGCTTGGTTACTTTGGTTTCATCTGATACATGGACTATTATTTGCTTATTTGGCTTGATTGAGACTTAATCCAAAGGAAGGAATTATTTCTTGAATTGTGTAATAAAGTTTGATATCTCTTGGTTAGATCTTTACTCCCTAGCTTTTACTTTATGCTCTAGGATAGTCTCTTATTCTCCTCCCTCTCTTTAATTTTTAAATCTTCTCCCTCTTTTCAAAAATATTCTTGTTTTCTAACTTGCATCATTTTCTTAACAAACCTTGACTTTTTGTCAAGTGATTTTCAAAATCTTTTTTCCTAATAAATGCTAATCCATTTTAAGCATATTCAGACCAATTTCAAAAGACTAAAAAAGGCATAACTCATTCAAATCATTTTGTGCCCTTAGTGGACTTTTACTTTTAAAACTTTTCTCAAATTTTAGACATGAGTCATTTCCATATTTGAGCTATAATTCTCCTATCCCCATAGTATTTATGACAATCCTTTTCCATCTGTGAGAGCTAGCGGCATACTTGTTGATCCTTATCCAAGTTTGAGCCCTTCTCAAGATGATGCAAAGATCTCATACTTGTGGGTGACTAGTTTAGTATTCTCCTTAAAATGACAAAATGTCTTTTCATTAAAAATGAATCAAAATAAACATCTTTGTTATTTTTACCAAAAACTACGAGGTTTTGATCCTCCAGTTCACTTTGTTGGTACGTAGGCATGAGACTTCAAAAGTCTTGGCAAACACAAAAATTAAAAGAAAATACTTATTTCCTCATCTCTCCAATCTTTTGCAAACAAAAACTTTTTCAAACTAAAATGTACATATTTTCAAAGAGGTTCCCATGGAGTATCATGGATGTTTAGGGTGCTAATACCTTCCCTTTGCATAACCAACCCTCTGACCCTTATCTCTTTTTATTAGTTTTGTTTTAAAACTAGTTCAGGTTTTGTTCATACTTTTTCCCTTTTCCTTTGGAAACAATAAAAGTGTGGTGGCGACTCTTGCTTTATGAGTTAAGTTAATCAATAGCTCAATCTCAAATTTTTTACCGCTGCAGCAGCAAAGTTTCTTCTTCTCCGCCTAAGTTAGCTTTCTCCACAACCTTCTTCGAGAATCTACACTCAGATGTATAGTGACCGATCTTGTGGCAGTTGAAGCACTTAATTTGTGAATTGTCTCACCTCGTCCATGAATTTCCTCTTCCACGACCTCTTGTTTCTTGTGGATTCCAACTTCTTTCTCCATTGTTAAGTTGTTAGAGTAGTTGTTGTAACCGCCTCTTCCTTCTCCTCAATGTCCTCGTCCATGTCCACAATCTTGGCCACGACCTCATCCTTTTTTGCTCTTGTAATTCACATAGTTTTCTTCCTTTATGTTGAGTTGTAGTAGTTTCTCCATAGCCTCCTTTTGTTTAATTTTTCTCTTTGGTTTTTCTTTGTATGCTTGTAAGGAACCTATGAGTTGCTCAATAGTCATGGTCTTTAAATCTTTTTTTTCTTCAATGTTGGTAACAATGAAGTCAAAACTTGGATTTAAAATGCGAAGTATTTTCTCCATTACTTTCACTTCATCAACATCTTCACTATTTCTTTTAAGTTGATTGATTACTGCCAATACTCGAGAAAAATAATCAGAAATCCACTCAGACATAAACGTTCAAACTCACCTCTAAGAGTGTGAAGACACACATTTTTCACCTACTCCATTACTTTGTTGCAAGTTTGAAGCTTGTCCCATACTTCTTTGGTCGTCGTTGAGTTAGAGATCTTCTCAAATGTATCTTCACCCACTAATTGATAAATGAGGAAGAGAGATTTCTCGTCTCTCTTTCTTGACTCCTTCAATGTCTCCTTTACACCCTGGCTTAGAGAGGCTTCATCTTGCTCCTTGAAACCTTTCTCAATGATATCTCACATATATTGAGCTTCTAGTATCGCCTTTGTCTTAATACTCCAATTGTCGTAATTGTTCTTTATGAGCATCAACATTTGGAAAGGGAAACCTCCACTTTCCATCTTTTGAGGACCTTGTAGCTCTAATACCACTTTGTTGGAAATAAGGTCTCTTGTGTTTAGGGAAAGTGTGTGGGAATATTAGAGGCTTGAATATAAACTTGATAGGTAGGAGAATTATTTTTGGAAGAGAGAACTTTGTATATTTGCTTATTACAAAAGTGTAGGATTACATCTCTATTTATAGTAATCTAAGGATAAATCTAGACACATTAATTCTAGAGAGTTCTCAGCTCTAGAAATCCCCAGAGTATTCTAGAACATATTACAACCCTAAGAAATATCTAGACACTTTAAGCACTACAAGAGTTTTCTAAAAACATTACCCAAGTTACCTAAGCCCAAAATAACTAAACCCAAAAATCCAAAATACAAATAATAAGGTTAGGCTCAAATCAAGTTTTATATTTCAACGTTCTAATCCCTTAAGCTATTTCAAACACAGTATGAGGCCTCAAAT
The DNA here is from genome assembly GCF_024323335.1 of Lathyrus oleraceus. Classification (NCBI taxonomy): domain Eukaryota; kingdom Viridiplantae; phylum Streptophyta; class Magnoliopsida; order Fabales; family Fabaceae; genus Lathyrus; species Lathyrus oleraceus. Next base: position 444,395,666 of record NC_066580.1, read on the forward strand.
ATTCTTGGGGCAAGTCATATATTGTCACTCAAGCTTGTACATGTGTTTGTCATTACGTATGCGGATTAAAATCAGGTTCCCACTTCGAAATTTGATGCAATCCCAGTTTGAGGTTGCATGATCCATGATCCACGTGCCCACACCTTTCTCTTGTCTTTGGAATTGATGAATCGAAATTCAAAGAATCCTTTGCCTAATGGTACAATCTTCCAATCCGCCATTCCCGAACAAACACCATTCAATTGTTTCGTAAGATCTCTAGTTGTCAAAGGCTTCTCTCCCTTACCTGTGATCAATAGACCATGTAAATGGTTTTTGCATTCCTTCAAACCCTTCTTATATTCCTCCTTGGAGATTTTGGTACATACAATATCACCTTTCAATGTAGGTTTTGGAAGCTATGATATTTTGGCCTCAAACTCTACTTTCTACAACGCTTGCACGAAAAAATTTCTATCTCCTTCAGATATTCTGTCGACGATATTATCCATCAGAATCGAAACTAGTGTATCCATAATAGACATGCACTTCCATTCACAATGAAACAATTGACTCTTCATGATGGAAAACAGAACCCTAGTACAACCTGAAATGGTAGCCTAACGAAACCCTAGAAGAGCTTTGGTGTTTGAAACATTTCAACCATTTATATTATGATTTATGTTGTTGTTTTTCAAACTATTTGTACTTTAGGGTTTGTTGTTGAGACATTAAACTCTGTAGCTTATATATTGTTGTTTTTTGTTGAGTTATTTTGTTGTTTTTGTTGCGGTAAGAAAAGGTTTAGATTTAGTATTGTTGTTGTTAAGATGAAATTAAAGGTTTTAAGTTGTTCTTTTTGTGGAGATAATTAAAAGGTTTATGTTATTGTTGTGGTTTTTGTTAGTTATGTTGTTGTTTTTGTTGAGTTATGTTGTTGTTTTTGTTAATACATGTAAAATGGTTGTGTTATTGTTGTTATTTTTGTTTAGTTATGTTGTTGTTTTTCTTGAGATAAGTAAAAAATTGTGTTATTGTTGTGGTTATTGTTAGTTGTGTTATTGTTTTTGTTGAGATAAATAAAAAGTTTATGTTATTATTGTGGTTTTTGTTAGTTATGTTCTTGTTTTTGTTGAGTTGTGTTGTTATTTTTGTTGATACATATGTTTGTGTTATTGTTGTTATTTTTTTAGTTATGTTGTTGTTTTTGTTGAGATAAGTAAAAGATTTGTGTTATTGTTAGTTAGTTATGTTATTGTGTTTGTTGAGTTATCCAGTTGTTTTTGTTGATAAAAGTAAAAGGTTTTTCTTAATGTTGATGTTTTTGTTGAGTTATGTTGTTATTTTTATTGAGATAAGTAAAATATTTGTGTAGTTGTTGTGATTTTTGTTAGTCATGTTGTTGTTTTTGTTGAGTCATATTGTTGTTTTTGTTGATACAAGTAAAAGTTTTGTATTAACGTTTATGTTTTTTTTTTAATAATGTTGTTGTTTTTGTTTAGATAAGTAAAATGTTTGTATTATTGTTGTTACTTTTGTTAGTTATGTTATTATTTTTGTTGAATTATGTTGTTGTTTTTAATTTATATAAGTAAAATATTGTGTTATAGTTTTTCTTTTTCTCCCATATGTTGCTATTGAGAATATTATTTCATTTCATTCAACCTAACGATTTAGATTGATAGAAGATACAATTGTGTTTATTATATCTTATGTGGATTGAGTGTTTTACTATTCCCTCACTGAATATATAACTTGTTAAATTGAATTGGAAAATAATAATCTTAAAAATTAAGTTATATTTTAAGAACAACTTATAGTAATCAATGTTTTTCGACCTTTATGCAAGCCATTATCAGTGTCTCGCTCTTTAATATTAGAATTTAATTTGATACTTTTAGTTCTTCAATCAACATTTCCTTTTCTATCCGTTTATTCTGTAAACCATCAAATTTGTTGAGAAATTTTGATTGATGATGATGATGATGATGATGACGATGATGATGATAAATCATAATTTCTCAATAAATTTGGTACTTTGTAGAACAAACTAGTAGAGAAGGAAGTTTTGATTGAATAATTAGAGACATTAACCCAAATTCTAACTATTAAAGAACGAGATATGGATAATGAGTTGCTGAAAACTCGAAAAATTTAATTGGTTTATGTTGTTCAACAAATATAACTTAATTTTTCGTATTATTATTTTATAAATCAAATTGACAGGTTATATGTGTTAGTGAGTAGTTGGTGAAACAAGCATTCCATATAAGTTATAATAAACACAAATGTATACATCACCTCAGTTAGAAGCTACAGCTGTCGGGAAATGTTGATGCGTTTAAAATGTCAAAGTGTTGTCGCTAGATATCAAACCCATGATCATTCCACCTTCCACTACTGTTGGAATTTACAACTGTACTGAAATATTGTGCGCTATACTATTTTATCATGATTATTAGTCTGTTGTAGAAAAGAGGGCACTTATTCTCAACACCCTTTGTTACCACAAACCTCCAACCGTGGTAAAATCCCTCTCCCAATTATAGTGAAAAGATGTTTTTTTTAGTAGTTTGTATATGTGTGTATGTGTGTGTGTGTGTGTGTGAGAGAGAGAGAGAGAGAGAGAGAGAGAGAGAGTATTATTAAAGTTAATAATGATATTGTGATTCTTCATATTAATTTCACAATACTCCTCTTTAAGTTGGAGGGTGATGTTCATGAGCATTCAACTTGACCATTATTAATTCATGAAATGATTTGGTTCCTAAGACTTTTATGAAAATTTTAGCTTGCTGATTCTTCGTTGGGATATAGTTGGTTAATATAGTACCTGCTTGCAAATAATGAAGAATTGATGACAATCCACCTTTTATGTTTTTTCTTCTCGTGGTATAACATATTTGAGATGATGTGTATTGTTGTCTGCGTCGTACCCTAAATTTTTCCCGAGTATTTTCTGTTCTTTTACTTTTACCGCTTTTGTTCGTTAATTTGTCTATAATTAATTTTTCAAGACATGTTATTTAACCGCTTTTATGCTTAAGTGAAAACGATTGTGCATCCGATTTCTCGCATTTTAAAATGGGTGTTCTCGTTTGATTTCTATCCAGATTAACTTTTCCGTTTGTCAAATCTCATATTTTGAATGATAAAAAATTATATTTTAAATAAAGTAACCCTGAGTTTTAAATACCATAGTTCACCTCCTTCTCTTGTGCTTCACTTGTCCAATACATCACAACACAAGAAGCCTTTGTTGTTGCCGCAACTAGAGCAAAGATCAATCAACCACCCCCACCTTATATGAAAAGTATTTTAAATCCAACATCAAAGGTTCAGTTACATCCAAATTTGCTTAAGGTTCCTCAAATGGTTGGATTTGTCCAAGTACCTTCAATTTCACCTCCAGTTTCACAGCCTGAAACCTTACCTAGTTTCTAATTATTATGAGTTAAGCTTGGGTTGCAAGGCTCCAACAAACTGATACACAACATGTACAATATTGTTCAGCATTAGAGTTCATAGGAAATAGAAGAAAGGTTGGTTCATCTTGAGGAAAGATTGCACAACGCGCCTCCGCAAGGAGACCCTACTCAAGAGGCTATGCCTGGGAGAAATCAGGAAGCCACGCCTAAATCGACCGCATCTTGAAGAGGTGAAGCTCCAAAGTCAAAGAATCAACTAAGAATCAAGAAGTTCAAGAATGCTCCCTAAATCCCCTAGGAAGATTGAGGCAACCATGCTCTTTCCCCAAATCAGCTAGAAAGTCATCCACCGAAGAACTTACTGAAGCATTCCCTGTGTGCCTACATTTTGGATAGTACAAAACTAAAATCAATGGAGAAACCTCCCAAGCTGAGCGAATATAATGGAAAGAGATATTTGGACGAGCATGTGCAACTCATCAATGATCAGTTGAATTACTTTAGTTCCAACAAAGCTTCCAAATGCGAGTTATTCGCGCTAACTCTAGTAGAATTGGCCAAGATATGGTTCACTGCTCACTTTACCACCCGAAAAAGGTACCACTGACAATAGATGCATTGAGTGATATCATTCAAGGGAAGAATGAGAGCTTATAATGTTACATTGAGTGATTTAAACAAGTAGCCTTGGAGGTGGGTGGGGTCGAAGAAAGCCTTAATTGCTAGATATTTGAGAGCAACCTCCCGCGGGATCATTCATTCATATTGAATTTAGGAAGGAAAGGAGCTTGGAAGACACAGGAAATGTTAAGCATGGCTCAATCTTACATGATCCTTGAAGAGAAACCGAATACACGATACAATAATCCCGCTTCCGCTGACACCAACTCTATATGTCTGACATGAAAGGAGTCCCATGGGTTGGAAGGATGAGTTTGATTGAGGAATGTAAGTCCAATATGACAAATGCACGTTGTTGAATGCATCATGGGAGAAGACCTACCAAGGTTGTGCTAACACGTAATTACGGAAAAAGGGATTAGACCCCATTTTCCCATCAGAGAGTCATCTCGAACTGACAAGTTAGAGTAGTATCGTTTCCACAAAGGACATGACCACAACATTGAAAAATACATCTAGACGAAGGATGCTATTGAGGGGTTAATCAAATAAGGTTTGTATGTATGAATACGTGAATGGAGGAAAAAGATAAAGGGAAGAATCTCCCAAGGGTAAGTGTCCCTTAAAAGTTGTCGATGATGGGACCAGTGGCATAGATAAAGAGGCCAGCAAGGGAAACACCAACATCTTGTTGCCATTACTAGAGGAGCACCCCTAGAAAACCTCCCCTTTAAGGGGACCATGTAGAGAAATATTGTTGAGATGTTGGCCGTCCATAAAAATGATGGAAGTACATTGATAAAAACCCATGGTCAGTGTTGAAAAGTATATTTCGTGTCAGGTTTTTGTTATCGTATCCACAGAGATTGTAAGATATCACTGCCGTTCAATGGTTGAATTAATCTTAACTTAATGTAACACTAGGGTTTTGGTTTTAATCAAGTTATCTTGCATACAAAGTAATTAATTGCGGAAAAAGTTATGTTTTGATTAATATGAGAAATATTGTCAAAGTTAGGTTTCAATGACTACATTGCTTTGCATGTATTTGCTCGGTCAACAATCTTATAAACTCCTTTAGATGATAAATTATTTCACAAGGTCCTCTCAATGCGTTTCTCTCGAACACCCATTGTGAGTTTTGCCATTTTGATCCATTGTTTCTCTCGAACACAATCTATCAAAATGACAACTTTTTGGTTCAACCTTATGGTGAACAAAATCTTTCGTTACTATCTCTAGCTAACAAACAAGTTTGGATGAAAACCTAGGTCAAGAATCGGTAAACATCTCTCGATCAAATACCAACACAAAGGGTTTTAAATAGAAACAAAGTTTTCATCATATATTTACCGTTAAAGAGTTTACATATGAGGATCCTTACATTTACACACAAAGCTAGCAATCACCTACATCTAACCTTGACAAATGGAAGACTTAGCTACTCATTTTCATGGTAGCTTGGTCGGCAAGTAAGGAAAGAGGGTTGATCAACATCCAAGTCGAATAATCGAGGTTGGATGGGAATCCACCTTCTTTTTGTGGAAGATGGTTGCTAGATGAAGAGAAATGAAATTAGGGCATAAAAGCTCCCACAAAACAATGCTGTAAAATATCTAGAAGAAAGTACAAAAAATGGAAAAGTTGGTAAAAATGAGGTATGGTGCCCAAAAGTGGCACCTGCTACTTATAGACAAGTGCAGAACTGTCATGTTCGCTAGGCGAGCAGAATGGCTCGCCTAGCGAAGGTCAAATATGAGCACAAAAGGCCCATGTGCCCAGAGAAAACAGGGCGTTGGTGAACTGTCATGTTCGCCTAGCGAACATACCTTCGCCTAGCGAAGGAAACGCTTCAAGCTCGCCCCAGCGAGGTTGAGAAGTTTTGCTACTGGAATGCTCGCTGGGGACTCGCTAGAGCCTCGCCTAGCGAGTGAGTGTTGGCTGCACTTTTCACCAAAACAGAATGAATTCGCTGCAAACTTCGCCTTGAGCTCGCCTAGCGAATTAATTTGCTAATTTACTGGAGCTGTTCGCCAGGAGCTCGCCTAGCGAACCCATTCTTCGCCACAGCCTCGCCTAGCGAGCAGGCAGATGAAATGCTCCTTTTCTTTGGTTCCTTTGCCAATTCTCTTGTGTCTTTATTATCAATTAATTCATGCCTTTCCTGCACAATAACACACACATCAAAGGCACCAAGCTTGTTTATCAATGTAACGCATTCCATGTAAAACAAATGTGATTTTGACAATTTTAGCAAGGAAAAAGAGTGAAAGATGCCCACATATGATAACCATGTACCTTAGCTTCATTCACTTGTTCCTAATGCATTCTAAAATTCTAGCCGACGGTAACCATGTACCTTAGCTTCATTCACTTGTTTATTCTTATCATTGCCATCCAAGCTCGGATGCACCTTCATTGGGTACTTCTTGAGGAGCAACCAATCTAGAAGGGTTTGCCACTCATTCAACCAAAAATTTATTAAACACACAAAATTAAAAACAAAAATAAATAACATTAACTGAAAATAAAAATTTGTTCGTGGGGGACAAAACACCCCAATAGTACACACCATAGTCAAAATACAAAATCCGAAGATACAAAAAGAAATAACATAAAAACTGAAAACACACAAAAACTTAACCCACAAAGGGCTCAGGACTCCTCTTCGCTACCGGCCTCAGAACCGGTAGCCTCATCATCAACATCATCATCATCAGCAGCCTCAGCGTCCACCCCCTCACCATAGACTGGCCTGTCCACAGGCCAATTAGCGTTAAGCAAAATGGCCCTGCTGAGATTTAAATAGCAAACAGTACTGCAGCGCTCGCTGCTGCCTCGCCTAGCGAGCAGCTAGCGAGCATGCTCGCTTCTGCTTCGCCTAGCGAGCTGCAAGCGAGCATGACAGCAAGTGCATTGGCAAATGCTGCACTTGCAAGTCATCCAGCATGGGTTCAGCACAGTGTACTCAATACAACAGAAAACATAAAACAGGAAATACTTACAATGTTGGGGTGCCTCCCAACTAGCGCTTGTTTAACGTCGGCTAAGCTCGACGGTGCGATGCTCACAGAGGAGCATCGAGCGGCTGAGCACAACTCTCACGATCCACATGACCGCCGAGATATACTTTCAATCGTTGGCCATTCACGGTCCAACTATCTTTCTCGTCCATGTCTTCAATGATAATGGCCCCGTACTCTTTTACTTCTTTCACCCGAAATGGCCCGGACCATTTTGATTTCAACTTCCCGGGAAACAACTTCAACCGGGAGTTGAACAATAAGACCAATTGTCCGGGCACGAATTCTTTGTTACGGATCTTCTTGTCGTGATACTTCTTTGCTTTTTCCTTGTACAACCAACTTGAGTGGTATGCGGCATTGCGCATCTCCTCCAACTCAAGTAGTTGTACTTTCCTTTTGTTACCGGCCAACTCATGTTCAAAATTTAAAAATTTTAGGGCCCACAAGGCCTTGTGCTCCAATTCAACCGGCAAATGGCAAGTTTTACCAAATACCAATTGAAACGGAGTTAGGCCAATTGGAGCTTTAAAGGCCGTACGGTAGGCCCATAATGCTTCGTCCAATTTTTGGGACCACTCTTTTTTAGAATTAGACACGGTTTTTTCTAGGATTCTCTTAATCTCTCGATTAGAGACCTCCGCTTGCCCGTTAGCCTGAGGGTGGTACGGAGTTGTCACCCTATGCGATACACCATAATGTTTTAGAATTGTTTCCAAAGGTGCATTGCAAAAGTGTGACCCTCCGTCACTTATCAACACTCGGGGGGTTCCAAAACGGGAAAAGATGTTTTTCTTTAAAAAATTTATCACCGTTTTGGCATCCGCCCGAGGTGAGGCAATCGCCTCAACCCACTTAGAGACATAATCAACAGCTACAAGCATGTACTCATTCCCGTAAGAGGGTGGGAAAGGTCCAACAAAATCTATGCCCCAACAATCGAACACTTCCACTTCTTGGATATTTTGGAGAGGCATCTCATCTCTCTTACCTATCCCACCACTTCTTTGGCAACTGTCACAACTTTGCGCATGGGTATGTGCGTCTTTGAAAATAGTTGGCCAATAAAATCCCGATTGAAGAATTTTAGTGGCCGTTCTAACCCCATTATAATGTCCGCCATAAGGCGAGTTGTGACAATGCCAAAGGATGCTCTGGGCTTCATCACCAGTTTCGCATCTCCTTAACAGGTTATCGCTACCCAACTTAAACAAGTATGGGTCATCCCAAACATAATACTTCGCATCCGAAAGGAACTTCCTCTTTTGGTTCGAAGTTAGGTCGGCCGGCACAAAACCACTAGCCTTGTGGTTTGCAAAGTCTGCAAACCACGGCCTAACTTGAACCTTAAACAATTTTTCATCAGGAAATTCTTCCCGGATTTCCTTTTCAGATGCGGTAACCTCGACATTCACCAAGCGGGATAAATGATCCGCTACCAAGTTTTCCGACCCCTTCTTGTCTTTGATTTCGACATCGAATTCTTGTAACAAGAGGATCCAACGGATGAGCCTTTGCTTCGAATCCGGCTTGGTTAGCAGATATTTAATCGCCGCGTGGTCGGTGTAGACAACGACTTTCGACCCTATAAGATAGGACCTAAACTTTTCTAGCGCATACACTATTGCGAGTAGTTCTTTTTCCGTTGTGGCATAATTTATTTGAGCCTCGTTAAGAACCTTACTCGCATAATGTATAGCATGAAAAGTTTTGTCCTTTCTTTGGCCAAGTACCGCTCCAACGGCATAGTCGCTCGCGTCACACATTAGTTCAAAATTTTCATTCCAATCGGGAGCGACTATTATTGGAGCGGTAACCAATTTTTCTTTTAAAACCTCGAAAGCTTGCAAACAATCTTCGGTGAAGAGAAATACCTGATCTTTGGCGAGCAAATTGCTCAAAGGCTTTGCCACCTTTGAGAAGTCCTTGATGAAGCGCCGGTAGAACCCCGCGTGCCCCAAAAAACTACGGATGCCCTTCACATTCACCGGAGGGGGTAATTTTTCAATTACATCAACCTTAGCTCTATCCACTTCAAGCCCCCTTTTTGAGACTTTGTGGCCTAGCACGATCCCCTCGGTCACCATGAAGTGACACTTTTCCCAATTTAGCACCAGATTAGTCTTCACACACCTTTCCAACACCGTCTTCAAATTTGCCAAGCATAGACTAAACGTCCCACCAAACACCGAGAAGTCATCCATGAAGACTTCCATTGTTTTCTCTATCAGATCGGCAAAAATAGCTTGGACACATCGTTGGAATGTCGCCGGCGCATTGCAAAGCCCAAAAGGCATTTTTCTGTATGCGAACACTCCAAACGGACACGTGAAAGCCGTCTTCTCATGATCAACCGGGTCAACCGCAATTTGGTTGTACCCGGAGTAGCCGTCTAAAAAACAGTAGTATTGTTGGCCCGATAGTCTTTCAAGCATTTGATCCATAAATGGGAGTGGAAAATGGTCCTTACGAGTCGCGGTATTCAACCGTCTATAATCTATACACATTCTCCACCCCGTTGCAACTTTAGTCGGGATCAATTTGTCTTTGTCATTACGGATTACGGTCATTCCACCCTTCTTCGGAACCACGTGCACGGGACTAACCCACGGACTATCCGAGATCGGGTAAATCATTCCCGCATCCAAAAGCTTCACAACTTCTTTTCTTACAACCTCTTTCATCGTAGGATTTAAGCGGCGTTGTGGTTGAGCCACCGGCTTGAAATCCTCCTCCATCAAAATCTTGTGCATACAATAGGATGGACTAATTCCTTTTAGATCGGAAAGAGTCCAACCCATAGCTTCTTGATTGGTTTTTAGCACAATGATTAGACGGGCTTCTTCTTCTTTTGTCAAAAGGTTGCTTATGATGACCGGCTTTGCCTCGGTCTCATCTAGAAACACATATTTCAAAGTCGAAGGTAACTCTTTTAATTCAATTGGCACTTTCTCGTCAATTACCTCCTTCTTCAAATTTTCTTCCTCTACTTCCCACGGTTGTAGGTCTTCCAAGCTATCAAGTTCCTTTAAGCATTCCTCAAGAGCTAGCTCCTCCTCAACAGTGAAAACCTCCAATGAGTCGTCGAGAGCTAACTCCATAGGAGATATCTCGTGGATATGCTTTGAAACTTCCATAATAGCGTCTTCGATCACATCGATGCGAAAGCTATCATTTCTGTCCTTGGAATGCTTCATCGCCTCGAATAGATCAAATGTGACCTCCTCATTTTGAACACGCACCTTCATTAAACCGTCATCAACATCAATCATCATTCTTGCGGTCTTCATGAATGGTCGTCCCAATATGAGCGGAGCATCATCATCTTCCTCCATATCAATTACAATAAAATCCACCGGGAAAAAGAATTTGTCGACCTTCACCAACACATCTTGGGCTACGCCATGAGGATGGGTCGTCGACTTATCCGCCAATTGTAATGTCATTCGGATGGACTTAATCTCGATGTTGCCAAGCCTCTTGATAATTGACAAAGGTATAAGATTTATGCTCGACCCCAAGTCAATAAGTCCCTTCCCGACATAAACGTCACCAATCTTAACCGGCAATGTAACTCTTCCCGGATCAACCTCTTTCTTAGGAAGCGTCCTTTGAATGATGGCACTACAGCTCGCATCAAGGACGATGGTCTCCGGTTCCGTATACCTCCGCTTTTTGGTCAGTATGTCCTTCATGAATTTGGCATACTTTGGCATTTGTTCCAAAGCTTCAGCAAACGGAATGTTAATTTGTAATTGCTTAAAAATATCCATGAACCGGGCGTAATGCCGTTCATTTTCCCTTTTGGAAGGAGCATGAGGGTAAGGAAGATTTTGGACCGGAGTAGCGCTCACTACCTCCTTTCCCTTTGCAATTCTAGCACTTTTCCATCTAGGCTTCTTCACTACCTCCCTTATTACCTCATCACTTTTATTTTCCTCAATCTCCACACCTTTTTCTTTTTCAACTTCACCATTATTTTTATTCTTTTCAACTACTTCCTCATCACTCCACACTCCTACTTCACCATCAACATTTTCTTCCACTATTTCCTCCTCAATCTCCTTCTCTTTCTCTCTTTGTTCACTCTCAACTCTTTTTTCATTTTCACTACCCAACTCCCTCCCACTTCTCGTCATAATCGCCTTACAATGCTCCTTAGGATTTGTTTGCGTATTAGCCGAGAAAGAAGGACCGGTTTGTTGTTCAGCTAGTTGCTTGGCAAGTTGCCCAACTTGAGTTTCAAGATTTTTTATGGCCGCGTCATTACTCTTTTGATTGGCCATTGACATTTGCATGAATTGCGTCAATGTCTCTTCCAATTTAGAATTGACTACCGGCGGTGGTTGAGATTGATATGGATTTTGGGGAGGGTTTTGACGGCTAGAAGAACCACCTCCATAACCTTGGTTATGATAATAGTTGCTTCTAGGTTGGAACCCTTGGTTCCCTTGGAATTGTTGTTGTTGTTGTTGTTGAGGGTGCGGTTGATAAGGTTGTTGTTGTCTTGGTTGATAGTCCCGTTGATTGGCCATGTAATTTACTTCGTCAAAACCGGGAGGTGGACAAAATCCGGTGTCATGTTCACCTTTACAAAGTTCACAACAAGCTATTTGTTTAGCTTTTGACGGTTCTCTTAACTCTTTTATTTGTTGCGTTAAGAGTTCCACTTGTTGTGAGATGAGCTTGTTTTGGGCAAGTATGGCATCATTCGTCCCTAACTCAAGCACTCCCGCCTTCTTCAAAGAATTTCCACGACTTTGACTTTGAAGATCATTCAAAGCCATACGGTTGATAATGTTTGTGGCTTCTTCGGCACTTTTTGACATCAACGAGCCACCCGAGGTGGCATCCAACAACGTCTTACAGTTTGGTTGAAGTCCATTTCTGAAGATATGGATTTGAGTTAATTCATCAAATCCATGCCCTTTGCATTTCCTAAGCATGGACTTGAATCTCTCCCACGCTTCATTTAAAGATTCACTGGTTCCTTGAGAAAACACCGAGATGGCCGTCTTTGATTCCATGAATCGGTTATGAGAGAAAAATATTTCAATGAATTTCTCTTCTAACACATTCCAGTCGGTCATTACGGCAGGTGTTTGATCAAGATACCAATCCTTTGCTTTACCGAGCAAAGCGTGGGGAAACAATCGTCTGAACAACGGAAGCTCTTGAGCCTGATCCACTCCGGCAGCCAATGCTATCTCATAAAATTTTGTGAGAAAAGCAAATGGGTCTTCATGGTCCATTCCGGTGAATGGACTCCCATATAATAAATTCAGAGTTCCCGTCTTCATCTCAGCTTGCCTTCCTGTGTGGTTGGCAAACTGAGCGGTGTTCCTTGGACTGTTGATACATGGAGTAGAAATAGGTGGTGGTGGTTGTGGCTCCATGTTTGGTATGAATGGGTGGTGATTTGTGGTCGAAGAACTTTCTCCTTGCTCTTGGCGTTGCCTAGCCTGTTGCCTCCTACGTCTCGTTTTGCTATTGAGCCTCCTTGCGGTTCTCTCGATCTCAGGATCAAAAAGAAGTTCGTCCACAGGGATTTGCCCTCGCATAAAACGTAAGTTGCACACTAAACCAAACAAATTACAAGCACAAGTCAAAAATTCACAAGCTAAAACTTAAACAACCATTGCGATGCTCGCAATATCAATTTACAATCCCCGGCAACGGCGCCATTTTGTTGAAAATGTATATTTCGTGTCGGGTTTTTGTTATCGTATCCACAGAGATTGTAAGATATCACTGCCGTTCAATGGTTGAATTAATCTTAACTTAATGTAACACTAGGGTTTTGGTTTTAATCAAGTTATCTTGCATACAAAGTAATTAATTGCGGAAAAAGTTATGTTTTGATTAATATGAGAAATATTGTCAAAGTTAGGTTTCAATGACTACATTGCTTTGCATGTATTTGCTCGGTCAACAATCTTATAAACTCCTTTAGATGATAAATTATTTCACAAGGTCCTCTCAATGCGTTTCTCTCGAACACCCATTGTGAGTTTTGCCATTTTGATCCATTGTTTCTCTCGAACACAATCTATCAAAATGACAACTTTTTGGTTCAACCTTATGGTGAACAAAATCATTCGTTACTATCTCTAGCTAACAAACAAGTTTGGATGAAAACCTAGGTCAAGAATCGGTAAACATCTCTCGATCAAATACCAACACAAAGGGTTTTAAATAGAAACAAAGTTTTCATCATATATTTACCGTTAAAGAGTTTACATATGAGGATCCTTACATTTACACACAAAGCTAGCAATCACCTACATCTAACCTTGACAAATGGAAGACTTAGCTACTCATTTTCATGGTAGCTTGGTCGGCAAGTAAGGAAAGAGGGTTGATCAACATCCAAGTCGAATAATCGAGGTTGGATGGGAATCCACCTTCTTTTTGTGGAAGATGGTTGCTAGATGAAGAGAAATGAAATTAGGGCATAAAAGCTCCCACAAAACAATGCTGTAAAATATCTAGAAGAAAGTACAAAAAATGGAAAAGTTGGTAAAAATGAGGTATGGTGCCCAAAAGTGGCACCTGCTACTTATAGACAAGTGCAGAACTGTCATGTTCGCTAGGCGAGCAGAATGGCTCGCCTAGCGAAGGTCAAATATGAGCACAAAAGGCCCATGTGCCCAGAGAAAACAGGGCGTTGGTGAACTGTCATGTTCGCCTAGCGAACATACCTTCGCCTAGCGAAGGAAACGCTTCAAGCTCGCCCCAGCGAGGTTGAGAAGTTTTGCTACTGGAATGCTCGCTGGGGACTCGCTAGAGCCTCGCCTAGCGAGTGAGTGTTGGCTGCACTTTTCACCAAAACAGAATGAATTCGCTGCAAACTTCGCCTTGAGCTCGCCTAGCGAATTAATTTGCTAATTTACTGGAGCTGTTCGCCAGGAGCTCGCCTAGCGAACCCATTCTTCGCCACAGCCTCGCCTAGCGAGCAGGCAGATGAAATGCTCCTTTTCTTTGGTTCCTTTGCCAATTCTCTTGTGTCTTTATTATCAATTAATTCATGCCTTTCCTGCACAATAACACACACATCAAAGGCACCAAGCTTGTTTATCAATGTAACGCATTCCATGTAAAACAAATGTGATTTTGACAATTTTAGCAAGGAAAAAGAGTGAAAGATGCCCACATATGATAGCTCAAATAAGCACTTTTGGGCATCTATGTCTTCTTTGACTTATTACCACCCTTTGGAATTTCCCTTTTGCTTTTACAACTCCTCGTACTATGTCCCATAGCACCACATTTTGCACATGTGACAGTTGAAAATATCTTTGGTAGTATGTGGGGATTTCTAGGTTCATCATTCGGCTTGTTCCTTTGTTTTTTTTTTGCCTGCATATGGCTCTCCTCATCACTAGTGGTGCCATTATATTCAGATCATCTATAGGCCACAATTGTGGTCCATTAGTTGGATACACAATGTTTGAGTAAGTGTCCATAAATGTAGATTTTCTAAACAAAACAGATTAAATGTCCATGGTTGCCATTACTATCAGCACATTGTAATACAACAGTACTACTAGGATTTAATTTCAATAACTCTTGTCCATAACTTCTCTAATGAGTGAATTTCTCAATACCGGCCCCTTTAACTAACTATATTGCTTTCCTCTTGGCCATGTATTCCTGATAATGTGATAGTTTCACTCCTCATCTCTCAATAGCTTCAGCTCTGAGGCCTGATGGTTTCATATGAGGACTATTTCTAAGTATGCTTGCAAACTTGTGGGCAAGCCACTTTGTCTTTGCACTCCTGTTGCCGGTAGTCCTATGGCATGTATGATCTTCAATTAAAATCACAACTTACTATAACACCTCAAAATTTGCCCTCCTCTCCTGGGACTAGCTTAACATATTGCATATCACTTTTAGGTCATTAGGCATTGCATATTGCATATCATGTGGTTACATTGTGCAAGTCATCCTCTCAAGGCTTGATCAGAAGATGAAGAGGTCATGTGCAAGTTAGGGTTTCATTGGACTGGTCATTAATCATCTGAGGATGTGGAGGTCCAAATTAGGGTTTTGTGATTCTCAAGGAGCTTGGTCTTCATATGGATTGAAATGATACATCATCATCATCATGGTCTTGTATTATCCAGAAGATTCAAGTGTTTGATCAAGATTCCTTGAGATTAGGGTTTTGACCACTGGTCAACCCTAATCAGTTGTACTGGGCCAATCAGGGCATGGCTAGGAGATGGGGTCTATGATGGAGATGGGGATCATTTCATGGTTATATTGAGCTTATTGAGGCTAGGGTTTCATCCTTGAGCCATTTCATCAGAATTGGGGCTCAGTTTGATCTATGCATTGCCAAATTCATCTATTAGTTGAAAAGTCAACTGTGGTCAACTGTGCTTGATTTTATGGATTTGGAGGTGGGAGAGAGTTGGATACACTTCATTCATGTTGAAACAAGTGTTGTTTGACATTTCAAAGCTCAAGAATGGAGAAAATCAAGTCAAGACAAAAATTGCCAAAAATAGAAAGTGACTTGTAATGGAAGTTTCCAAAAATGGAAAGTTTTTGACCTCAAAATTACATGTCCAAGGAAGCTTCAAATGAAAATTTGTTCAACATGAAAGTTGTAGATCTTGGTTTCACCTTTCCAAAAAGTCCAAGAACTTGAAATTCCCATGCATGGTTGGCAAGTTATGATCCATTCAATTTCAAAAATGACCCATAATCAGAGGGGCATAACTTCCACATGGAGTGTCCAAATTGAGTGATCTTTTTATGTGCAAACTCCATTTGACATGTACTTTCATGGTGCATAATTGGAATTCATCAAAAATGGTCAATGCAAAAAGTCAATTTTCAAGTGTACAGTTAAAAATCCAAGGGCAAAATGGTCCAAGTTGAGAAATAATGGGAATTTTGGCATGGGGATTTTTGCAACACCTCACAAATTCAAATTGGAAATGGTTTGAATTGTCATAACATGTTGAGGTGCAATATTTGACCAAGTCATTTTGGAACTTCATGTGAAAATGTACAATTTAGCATAGCATAGTGAAAATGCAAATTACAAGGCCAATGGATATGGGACAAGTTGCAACACATCACAAATGGAATTTGGAGAGTGTGTGAGCTGTCATACAGCTGTCACAGGGCCTATGTGAAAAGTCCATTTTGCCCTTGCTTAGTAAAATGCATTTTTGCTAATCAAATTTCATTTTGGTTAATTCATGATTAAGAGGTGATTAAATGGAAGTATAAACACCTAATCATAACTAACTTTTGAAGAGAATCACAATTCACAAAGTTTTCTAACCAATTTTCCCTCCAATTCTCCAAGTTCATCAAGAACATTCAAGAACCAAATTCAACAAAACTCCTTCAATTCTTCATCAATTCAGAAAATTCTTTTTGCTTCATCTTCATTGGATCATGATCTTGATCTGTTTTGACAATTCATTGGCTAACAACACCAAATCCGTGACTGTTCAAGTGATGCTCATCCATGGTGAATTGAAATCTCTTGCACGTGAAGCAACTTCGAGCTAGGCTAAGCATTGCATTCAATTTCCTGTAGCTTCTCCTTCATCTGTTTCAAGGAATCTCGCGCCAAAGCTTCAAGAAGCATCACTGCCATTGCAAGGTACTTGAAATTCGAATCTCATGATTCTTTAAATTGTTATATGCATTGTGTAGATCGTTCATCATAGGTTAGCGTGAAACTCGTGGTTTGCAAAATGATTGAGTGAGGTGAGAGAAATCTCGATTCAAAGCTTTGATGTCCAACCTTTGATCGCTCGATCCGTGAGATATAGTGAGTGTTAGAGAAAATCATTAGCACATCCTTAATGTACATGATAAGACGATTCTAACGGTTATAGATTTGTGAGTTTTGGTTGAGAAAAGCTTGAAACCGATGCTGCCGTTGAAGAACACATGCCGTGCGAAGAAGAAAAAGAAATCTGGAAATTATGCTGTTTCGATCCATTGTTTTCTCATGCCAAATTCGAATTCTGTTTCCCTCCAAGCTGAGCCAATCAGCGTGTGACAACGCATTAAATGGCTGCATAGTCGTTTTGGTCCTTGGCACGGTATTTACAACAATGCCACTGAAGCTTAATAATTCCATTTAATTCAAATAACACTTAAATATTTATTTCATAATTCATTTTAACTTTAAAAAATCATAAAAAATTAATTACTAATCCAAAAATAATGAGGATTTTTTTGATGGATCCCAATTTCTCTCTAGTTTTTTATAGGCATGGTTACAAAAGTTGTGCATGGAAAAATGTTGACCTGGCCTATTGATCTTTGACTTGTGTACCTTTTTTGCATGTTTCACCATATCTATCATGAAATGCTCATACTTGTAAAGAAATGATTGAAAATTTTTGTGCTCATTCTGGACATGTTGATGGTGATTTCCATGTAAAGTTTATGATTTTTGGATTCCTGATGCTTGAGATATGATTTTTTGAATCTAGGTGTGACAATTTGTGTCACACCTAGCTAGGTCAACTTCATGAATTTATTTGCATGACCTATGATTGTTGGATTGGATTGAAACTTTGCATGAATGATCATTGATGTGTCAAGATAACATGTTAATTTTGTTGGGATTTTTGGTTGCATTTTCAAATTGATTGATAATTTTCTTCACTGTATGCTCATTTGGTAACATTGTGTGACACATGTTTGTATATTGTTTGTGAAATTCTCATATGGTTTTGGATGAAGATGAAACTTGGTATGCTGATTGTAGACACATTATAGGACATCATGCTTTTGGTCCCATTCATTTCTAATATGTTGTCACTGTTTTGTGAATTTTTGAAGTGAATGCATGTGTTGGTGCTATGAATTGGCTTGAATAATTGTGTCTGGATTTCTTGATTTTTCATTGACCTAGTTTCTTTTGTCCAATTGAGCTGAAAATTGACATGCTACTTGTTGATCGTGTCCTGTTTAGGTGTGAATTATTTGAGGATTTTTGGAGTTGATTTGGTATGCTTTTGAGTGAGATAGTCCTGTTTGGTCAATTGGTGTTGCAAATTGCATGTTTAATGTTAAATTGTGCATGAAATGAATAGGGTGAATGATATGAGTATGGGATCAATTGCATGGGCTTTTGATTTGTGTTAATTTGATTTTGGTTGAGAATTGTTTGCTGTTTAGAATTTTTTCTCCCTTTTGGACCCTAGGCTTGGCCTAGTGGTCCAGTTTCTCACATTTGGTTTGACTTTTCAGGATGAAATGCATAATGCTCAAGGAGAATGCTTCAAGTCAATTAAATTGAGATTGTTGGATGTTTTGAACTAATTTGACTTTGTTTTATAGGTTGTGAAGCTTGAGCTTGAGCTTATAGCTTGCACTTATGTGCATTAACCTGTGTTGCTTAATCTGTATAGTCTGACTGATTAACATTTGCTGTTTATTGTTGTTTGTCTGAGTACTGATGATACTTGATTGATTTCAGGTACATTTAGTCGCTTACAGTTCCTTGAGAACTAGCTTGCTGTTGCTTGGTTTTTAAACCACTTGAGGTAGGACTTCTAATCTTCATGTAGTCTGGAAGACCTGGCCTGTTACTTGGCCAGGCAACTGTCTGAAGTCCTCCTTAAGAGGCGATGTTTGTGGTTGTTTACATTTGTGCCAAGCAGGTGAAAGACCTCTATGAGGCAATTGGTGGATCAAAGGGATATGCAATCTATCCCCCACTATTCTGTGAGTCGTCCCTCTGCTCACACGGTTGTGTGTTGATGCATTGGGACACAAACCCAAGATCCTGTGTTGTTGCACAATCGAGTCAGAGTCTTTGAGCGTAGAAGGGTCCCTCCATTCTGGACCCACGCTCCTTTGTCTGAAGCTCTCCCTGGTTAGGGATAAGAGCTGTGAAGTCTAATCTTCACTCACCTTTCATCTGCTTCACCTTAGCCTCGTAATGGCAAGGTTAAGAGCGAATACTACCCATGTACAGATGACTTGCTTCGGCAGTCAAACCCATTGTTTGAGCCTCACTTGATTGGTTATAGTGTGTGCTATATGAATATTTGTTTGAAATGCTTGTTTTATTTTGATCGATGCTTGTATGCTTGTATGCTTGCTTTCTTCCTGGATAGGATTAGCTTGCAGTTGTGCAAGTAGGTAGAAACCTGAACATAGGGTAACGATGCATGACAACACTAGGCTCGAGTCCAGCTCCCTGGTAGTGTGTCTCCCCTTGGTTTCTGGCTAGATTTTCTTTCCCTTTCAGGGGAACTACATCGCCCTGATCCTTGTTCCAGACGAGGTATGTAGGCAGGAGGCCGTGCGAGGTCTCTCCGGGCACTTTTTTTCATTTTGTGTGTGTTTACTTGTCATCTGATTGTGTTTGTTTGGTTCGGATGCTGACGTAAGTCCAGTGATTGGCTTTCAGGCTCCACGTTTGCCTTCTTGTGTGCGTTTTGGTTCGGATGCTGATGTAAGTCCAGTGATTGGCATTCAGGCTCCATGTTTGCCGGTGTGTCTTGTTTGGCGTGCGTGAGCCGAACTACGGCAGCTCTGATTCTCGTTCCAGACGAGATACGTAGGCATAGGATGCGACGTCCTATCGAGCTCTCTCCCCCTTAACCCCACCTGTGTTGTCTTCGGTGTGTGTGTGTGTGGTGTTTAGCAACCTTTTCTTTATTTTAGAACGTGGATCCCGTCGAGTACGACGGACGTGAGGGGTGCTAATACCTTCCCCTTGCGTAACCGACTCCCTTACCCTTTCTCTTTGGTCGCGAGACCATGCTTTTTCCAGGTTTCTCTGAGCGTTTCCTTTCCCTATCTTGGGATAAATAACGCGCAGTGGCGGCTCTGTGTTGTGTTTTTGTTTTAGCCCGCCGGTTGTTTTTTCGCGGATGCGACAGCTGGCGACTCTGCTGGGGAATATCGGATGTAGACCTGTGCTGGTCCATCTTCCCTAAGCGAGTCTCTCCTAGCGTTCTAGGATTAGTTTAGGTTGCTTTTGCCGCTTTATTTATTGCATTTATTATTCTGACAGTGTATATATTTGCATAAATATTTGCATGCATCATACTATCATGTTGTTGCCGTCCTCTGTGCAGGTGGTTCCTCTGTTTGGGGTGGGTGTTCTTAGCGGGGATAAAACCCAGGCCCGAGTATACACCTAGGATTAGCGTGGTCTCACGTCGCTCACATGCCGGTTGGGCACATTGTTGCGACGTGACATACCACAAGCCGGACGAGGTTCATCTGAGAAGTGCTCTTCCAGTGGGGTTTTCCACTTTGGTTGGGTTATCTCTTTTGAACTATTGACTCTGGTGACCGATCATTTCCCGGATCTTTGGTTTAGACGATCTCAGGAGAGCTACAATGGCACACCCGAAAGGGCAAACCCATTGAGTATCTCCGCCCGATTGTCGAGACTATTATCTGCCTTAGGATAACCTGATTAGAATTTACCTGTGAGGGGAGGGTGATTCTTTCAGATGCATGTTCAGATGGTGACCTTGATGGTGACTTTTGGTTCCGTGGATCAGAGTCATATTTATAAGTCGGATTTATGGCCGTTTATTTCCGAGACGCCGGAGTGCTGTCCGTGGTATTTATCAGTGGGGATCCGTTTATTTCAGGATTCCCCGGGCCGAGTTATTTATTGGTGGGGATCCGTTTATTTCAGGATTCCCCTGGCCGATTCAGAGGTTGTGGGTATCTGCTCAGAGATTGTCTGATGATGATGATGATGGTGTATCTGTCAGTTCCGTTTATTTCGGAACTCCCTTGAGTCGGATTCGTGGTTACATGTTCCCTCAGATGGTTATGATCGGTTCAGAGATCCGGGCTGTGGCTCAGTGCAACAGATGTTCAGAGGACTTGGAGGATGGCACAGTGCATTGCATTCATACATCATTCTCATTTTGCATTCATCTGCACCAAACCTACGTCTAGCCATGTGGGGAGTATTATGGATTGAGAATCTGGTTGAGAGACATCCGGATGTCAGAATATTATTGATGAATTTTTATCTGTCTCGATGAAACCAGAATCAAAGGACAGAATCTTCCTCATATGGACAGACGTTGCATTCATGCATATTAACCTGTTTGCTGTTTTGCAGGAATCATTGCTCGCGCTCGTAGAGCTGTACCTTTGCACTCAACCCGTCCTCACAGATACTTCACCAGACGCAATACTCCCAGACTGATGGACCTCCCAAATACTGATATCCTCGAGCTGAAAGATAAGATGAATGAGCTGATCAACATCATGCAGGGTTTTGCAGTTGGTCAGAAAGCGTTGGCTGACAAAGTTGAGAAGCTCGAGCGGGCTTCAGCGGCTAACAGTGTTGTTAACCTGGATGGTGTCTCCAACCAGGGGCTGGGTGGATCCAGGGACGGTGGAAAAAGAGAAACTGTGGGTATGGTGAACAACAATGCTGGTGGACTTGGTGCTGCTACTGGTGGTGGGCCCGGTCTGGGGCATAATCTGAAGGATAATATGTTCCCTCCATTCTACGGGTTTGATGAGGACAGGGAGGAGGACCGAGAAGCTGATCAATTCTCCATGCACAATGAGCCATTCGGTCAATATGGTGTTCAACCACAAAGCAAAGAAATTCAGTTACTGGCAGAGAAGGTAAGGGCTCTGGAAAGCCATGCTACTCCGGGACTTGTCAACATGTCCAACATGGGGCTGGTCGAGGGGATTGTGATCCCACAGAAGTTCAAACCGCCTGCATTTGACAAATACAATGGGAGTTCTTGCCCAGAGACTCACCTCCAAGCTTTCGTTCGCAAGATTTCTGCCTATACGACGGATCAGAAGCTATGGATGTACTTCTTCCAGGACAGTCTGTCCGGAGGATCCTTGGAATGGTATACCAAGCTGAAATCTGCTGACATCAAGAGCTGGCAGGATCTGGGAGATGCATTCTTTAAACAGTACCAGTTTAATGCTGACATGGCTCCTAGTCGTACCCAGCTGCAGGGTATGTCTCAGAAGAACAGTGAAGGGTTTAAAGAATATGCACAACGGTGGAGGGAGTTGGCTGCCAGAGTGCAACCCCCGCTGGTGGACAGAGAGATGTCTGATCTCTTCATGGGTACCCTGCAGGGGGTTTTTGCTGAAAGAATGGTTGGATGCCCGGTGACTAACTTTGCAGACATTGTGGTGGCCGGAGAAAGAATTGAAAGTTGGCTGAAAATGGGGAAGATCCAGGGTGGTAATGCTTCGTCATCAGCATCGAAGAAGCCATTCGGGAATGGTCAGCGCAAGAATGAGGGTGAATCGAGTGCTGTGTATGCCCAGGGAGGATACGGTAGGGATCGTTACTACCAGCACACTGCTGCGGTAACCACCCCTGCTGGTAATCAGTCAGTACGACAGCAACGTCAGCCATATCAACAGAGAGCTGGGTATCAGGTGAGGGGAAAAGGGGTTGATCGCCATTTTGACAGGCCACCCGTGACATACGTTGTTCTGTTTAAGAAATTGATGGATCTTGGGTTGGTTCAGCCGAGGACGATGGTTCCGATGAGATCAGATCAGAGGCCTCCTAACTATGATGAGAACGCCCAGTGCGAATTTCATTCTGGAACACCGGGGCATAACATTGAGGGCTGTAGAGCATTCAAGAATGTTGTCCAGGACCTGGTGGACTCCAAGGCTATTAACTTTGCACCGTCTCCGAATGTTAATGCTAATCCCATGTCGGCGCATGGTCAGGCGATGGTGAATGCAATTGCTGAAGATTCAGATCACGCCTATACAGTGGGTGAAAAGACTGATGGTAACTGCAAGTTTGATGGTTGAATAAAGCCGTGCGTACCAGGGAACTGGAAGGCCTAAAAAGATCAGCACTGTCACTCATTCGGAAGAGTAATGATTTCTGTTTTGATTTTATTTGCATGAAAGCCATACGTTTTGCCCGAAACGTAATGGTTCATTGTAAGGGCCACCTCATGTTTCATTTTGCAATATTTCTGCATCATTAATAAATGGATGTTTTTCAGTCAAAAAGCAGTGTTCCCTGTTTTTCATTTATTTTTGCAGTTTAAAAACAAATAAAAATGGCAATGTTTGTTTTCGTTTTTCCCTTTTGATTTATCTCGTTCCGAATTCAAAAATAATTCTCCGGATTTCATTGATAACAATTTGGTTACACCTCATATGACTTCGACAATCCGAGCAATCAGGCTGAAGAAGAAGGCGAAGAAGATTGTGATCTGCTGGAATTAGCCAGGTTGTCAAAACAAGAGGAGAAGGTGATTCAGCCGCTCGAGGGCGATGCGAGATTGTTACTCCAAGCACCGCCGAGGTCAGGGAGAGAAAAATTGGGGCCGCTTCGGAGGCAAGTCGAGAGCAGAATGGTAGTCCTGTTGAAAGAGCATGTGGATACCTTCACCTGGTCGTGTCAGGATATGCCAGGGTCGGATACCGATGTCGCTGTGCATAAGCTGCCATGGAGAAAAGACTGTCCTCTAAAGAAGTAGAACGCCGGTGCCACGTATCAGAGAGCCATGGTGACTTTGTTTCATGATATGATTCATCATGAAGTTGAATGCTATGCTATGACATGATAGCAAAGTCCCAAACAGGAGAGGGGCATCTGGCAGACCGGGGCAAGTCGTTTGACCGGTTGAGACAATTCAAACTGAGGTTGAATTCAAGCGAGTGCGCTATCAGAGTGCGATCCGGTAAGCTGTTGGGGTTCATTATAAGAGAGGAATCGAGGTTGATCCTGCTAAAAAAAAAAAAGGGAAAAACAGAAAAAAAGGAATGCCTGAACCGAGAACAGAAAGAGGTTCGTGGTTTCTTAGGCAGATGGAACTACATGTCATGGTTCACATCTCACCTAACAGCCACGTGGGAACCCATTCAAGAAAAAAGATCAAACGGTCAGGTGAAATAATGATTGCCAAGGGGCATTGAAAAAATAAAAGAATAAGTTGCAGGAACCTCTGATTCTGATGCTTCCCATAGAAGGAACAACTGTTAATCGGGTACTTGACGGCCCTCGAGGGGTCTACGAGGTGTATTGGGTCGGCATGACGGGTCTTGTCGAAAAGAGCATGCAATTTACCTTAGCAAAAAGTTTACCGACTGTGAAACAATACATTCACTGTTCGAGAAAACTTGATGTACTTTGGCATAGGCTGCTCGCCGACTGAGACAGTGTATGCTGGTTCATACCACTTTGTGGATTTCCAAGATGGATCCGATCAAGTATGGGTTTGAGAATCCAGCATCGACCGGACGGGTTTGCGAGAGGAGCAAAGTAATGTTGACTGATTCAGTATACTCTCAGAAAGCAATCAAGGGGTATTGTCTGATTACCTCGCTCAACAACCCGTGGAGAATTATCAACCGATGAGGTTTGAATTCCCTGATGAGGATATCTCGAGGTGCTCCAATCGAAAGATTGAGAGTAACCGATCCCGGAGGAGGGGCCGGACCCCGAATCCGAACGGATTCTGATGTCTGATGGGGTCAATGTGAAGGAATTAGCGCTGCCTGGCTAACATTTGAATGCACCGACGGTGTGATTGAGTATGAAGTTGGTATCCTGGGTATCGAACGTCGGTGCGTACATCTACTGGGGCAACTCCTTTCTCATTGGTATATGGGATGGAGGCTGTATTACCTGTTGAGGTTCAGATTCCCTCTTTAAGAGTCCTGATGGACGTGAAATTGCAAGAGGCTGAATGGGTAAGAACCCGGTACGAAGAGTTGAGCCTGATTGAAGAAAAGAGGCTAGCGGCCATCTGTCATGGGCAGTTGTACCAGCAGCGGATGAAGCGTGCTTTTGACAAAAAGGTACGACCTCGGGTATATCACGTAGGTGATATGGTGCTGAAAAGGATCCTTCCTCCTCAGAACGATCGAAGGGGCAAATGGACACCGAATTATGAAGGTCCATTCGTGGTCAAGAAGGTTTTTTCTGGTGGAGCCTTGTTGTTAACGACCATGGATAGCGAAGATTTTCCATCCCCTGTGAATGCGGACGCAGTTAAAAAATACTTCGTATAAGAGACCCGCTGGACGAAAAGAACAAAATAGTCCAGGCAAAAATGGGCATCCCGGCGAACCAAAAAATAGAAAGAAAAGGTTCGGGCAAAAATTAGGGATATAAGAGAAAAAACTGTACACCCGGCAAGTCGAAAACCTGAAAAGACGACTTGGGCAAAAAAGGGTATCCCGGTGGACTGAAAATCCGAAAGGGCGGTCCAGGCAAAAGATGGATTGAAACGAACAACTGCGTCTAGCATGATCGTTTTCGCTTTGGTTAAAGCATCATGGATAATACCCGGTAGGGATCAGTCAGAAGCGTCTTGTTCAGAAGGCAGAAAGCACGGAGAGTCTGAGGACATATGGGGTGTAACCGAGTTGGAACTCGATGAGATCACGGGTTTCACATTGCCATTAGGATAGATTTTTCCTTTTGTGCGCAATTACCTCTTTTCAGGAATTGCTTCCTTTGTATTGCTCAATTTGAGCCACACTTTTCAAATCAATAAAATGCAAATTCAGTCAAATAATTTTGTTTTTGTTTTTCATTACTGCTTTGATTGCAAAAACATCCAGATATTTTTGATAAAGAATCTTGCATTTTTAACACATACAGGTTCCTTCCAATGCATGTTTATAAGATGGAAAGCTTGAAATCTTATTTGGAAGGATGAGTGACCCGAGTGTTGAAATCTTGACACGCCTGGGGCACGGTTTTATCTAACGATCTGTTTTGCAGGAACTGTTAGGTATTTCCATTCACTTGCAGGTTGTGATGTGGAAGCTTGTTGGAAAGCAAATCCCCGGGGAGTCCGATCAGGGACGAATGAATATGAAGGGATGACGAGAAGACGTCGAGACGTACGACGATCCTTGATTTTAATCAAGAAGACTCTTCAAAATCGGAAGATTGGAAAGTCTGTGGAAGTTCCCCGCGGAGTCCAATAAGGGACAGGCAAGTTAGAGAATAGTGCAAAGACGACGAGGGACGTCCGACGACCTTTGGAATTAATCAAGAAGACTCTTCAAAGTCGGAAGATTGAAAAGTCTGTATAAATCCCAGGAGTTCGATTTCCGTCGAGCGCGGAGCGATTGGGAGTACAAGATGATGGAGCAAAAAAGGTCCAGACGAGTCTGGGAATTCTCAAAAGTGGAAAGCCGATACGAGATTGGGGAGCGGATACCGTGGTTCGATGAGTCGACGGGTGTTCTGTACCAACTTTTCTCATTTCCCCAGCTAAGTCCCCAAGCCGAAGTAGAGGACCAACTCCCTAGCAGATCCAAGGTCTATGGATACCATAGCCGAGTCAGGATGGTTATCCCCGGCAGGTTTAAAACGGTGTCCTCAACAGCCAGGCCCGAAGGTTGCTATCCCCGAGTGGAGCGGGTTTCAATGAAATATATCTCCAGCAGTGTTCATCCTACCAGTGGATTGGATGAGTTTCCGTAGCAGTCTGATATTTGCATCCCCAGCTGAGTTGATCCTACGTATGGATTGCATGGGTTTTCCCCAGCGGAGTGGCATTCGCTTCCCTAGCAGGGTCAGGATGGTTATCCCCAGCAGGTGTCAGATCGGTGCTTCCCCAGTCGCCAGGCCTGGAAGTTGCTGTTTCCCAGCAGAGTATCTGTGAGCATTTCCCCAGTGAAGTCGTCAGGTATCTGTGAGGGTTTCTCGAAGCAGGTTCGGGATTGATATCCCCAGCAAGTCAAAGACTGTTGTATCCCCACAGAGTGTTGGTGGTTCTTATCCCCAGCAGTTTCCCGAGCGGATTGGGTGCAAAGGAGTTTCTTCCCCAGCAAGGGTTGCCTTTTCCCAGCAGCAGTGCTATTCCACAGCAGGGTGGAGACCGGAGTATTGACGAGTTCCTCAGTAGAGTGTCTCGTGTTCCCCAGCAGAATCCCTTGAGGGGGACGCTTTTTACGCATTCATCATGTAAAATAGCATATCATGTTGCATAGAAAAATAATAAATCGCGTAGCATTTCCATAATTATGGAGCATTACGCAGAAAAATCAATCATTCATCATTGCAAGCATAAGCTAGTCTCAGACCGTGGTTATTGTTTGAGAGGTGTTTTGCCCAGCGGTGAAGATGTTACTCCGAGGAGTTCAGCATCACGACGTCAGATCAGCAATGTTCCCCAGTAGTGCGATACTGGAGGAAACTTTTCCGTCGGACAGAGATGGAAATGTTACGCGATCAGCGCAACTCAAGCCGTGGTTACCGTTTGAGATTTGGTTTCAACAGAAGTTTGAAGGTGTTACTCTACGGAGTTCAGCATCTGGGGTTTGGAGCAGCAGTATTTCCCAGTCATCAGTAAGTGGCTGGTCGAGCTTTCTTTGGTGTCAGTAAACATCATCATTCGATGTCTAGTAAACGTCGCGTTATTTCCCAGTCATCAGTAAGTGTCTGGTCGAGCTTTCTTTGGTGTCAGTAAACATCATCATTCGATGTCCTGTCAACATCCTTGTTTGATGTCCTGTCAACATCCTTGTTTGATGTCCTGTCAACATCCTTGTTTGATGTCCTGTCAACATCCTTGTTTGATGTCCTGTCAACATCCTTGTTTGATGTCCTGTCAACATCCTTGTTTGATGTCCTGTCAACATCCTTGTTTGATGTCCTGTCAACATCATTGCTCGATGTCCTGTCAACATCATTGTTTGATGCCTGTAAACATCATTGTTTGATGCCTGTAAACATCATTGTTCGATGCCTGTAAACATCCTTGTTTGATGCCTGTAAACATCATTGTTTGATGCCTGTAAACATCCTTGTTTGATGTCCTGTCAACATCCTTGTTTGATGCCTGTCAACATCATTGTTTGATGT
This sequence comes from Lathyrus oleraceus, assembly GCF_024323335.1. Taxonomy (NCBI): domain Eukaryota; kingdom Viridiplantae; phylum Streptophyta; class Magnoliopsida; order Fabales; family Fabaceae; genus Lathyrus; species Lathyrus oleraceus. The sequence continues at coordinate 444,423,532 of NC_066580.1, forward strand.
CCTGTCAACATCATTGTTCGATGTCCTGTCAACATCATTGTTCGATGTCCTGTCAACATCATTATTTGATGCCTGTAAACATCATCGTTCGATGTCCAGTAAACGTCGAGTTTTCTCCCAGTCATCAGTAAGTGTCTGGTCGAGTTTTCTTTGGTGCCTGTAAACATCATCGTTCGATGTCCAGTAAACGTCGAGTTTTCTCCCAGTCATCAGTCAGTGTCTGGTGGAAGGTGTACCCTCTGATATGTCACCCTCAGAGTGGTGATTGGTGTTATTTCCGACGTTGTCAGCGGAATTATCACAAGGAAACAAGATGTCGGGGTTCAAATGCAGTGATCCGGGATCATTTGCGCAAAAGAAAATTTCGGGGTTCAAGAAAATAAAAAAGGATTATCAGAAAAATTTCGGGGTTCAAGAAAAGCATGAAAAAAAAAATAATAATAATAATCCCGGGCGGGAGTGGTGTTTAGACCATGGGTTATCCCTGTGTTACCATTTATTTTGGTATCCAGGTTGACGTGTTTCGGTGATCAGGCCGGCTTTCTCCGTTCCGGACGGATTTTTCTTCAAGATTGTTTCTTCGCCGATTCTGACAGGCGTTATTAATTATTTTCCCATCAGAGTGCAAATTGTTCGTCTGTTCTTGGTATTCAATCACTCTTCATCCTGATCATCTGAAAGCCGAGGCTATTCATATCGACAGGTTCACAGTGGATTGAATAGGGGCAGCTGTAACACCTCAAAATTTGCCCTCCTCTCCTGGGACTAGCTTAACATATTGCATATCATTTTTAGGTCATTAGGCATTGCATATTTCATATCATGTGGTTACATTGTGCAAGTCATCCTCTCAAGGCTTGATCAGAAGATGAAGAGGTCATGTGCAAGTTAGGGTTTCATTGGACTGGTCATTAATCATCTGAGGATGTGGAGGTCCAAATTAGGGTTTTGTGATTCTCAAGGAGCTTGGTCTTCATATTGATTGAAATGATACATCATCATCATCATGGTCTTGTATTATCTAGAAGATTCAAGTGTTTGATCAAGATTCCTTGAGATTAGGGTTTTGACCACTGGTCAACCCTAATCAGTTGTACTGGGCCAATCAGGGCATGGCTAGGAGATGGGGTCTATGATGGAGATGGGGATCATTTCATGGTTATATTGAGCTTATTGAGGCTAGGGTTTCATCCTTGAGCCATTTCATCAGAGAATTGGGGCTCAGTTTGATCTATGCATTGCCAAATTCATCTATTAGTTGAAAAGTCAACTGTGGTCAACTGTGCTTGATTTTATGGATTTGGAGGTGGGAGAGAGTTGGATACACTTCATTCATGTTGAAACAAGTGTTGTTTGACATTTCAAAGCTCAAGAATGGAGAAAATCAAGTCAAGACAAAAATTGCCAAAAATAGAAAGTGACTTGTAATGGAAGTTTCCAAAAATGGAAAGTTTTTGACCTCAAAATTACATGTCCAAGGAAGCTTCAAATGAAAATTTGTTCAACATGAAAGTTGTAGATCTTGGTTTCACCTTTCCAAAAAGTCCAAGAACTTGAAATTCCCATGCATGGTTGGCAAGTTATGGTCCATTCAATTTCAAAAATGACCCATAATCAGAGGGGCATAACTTCCACATGGAGTGTCCAAATTGAGTGATCTTTTTATGTGCAAACTCCATTTGACATGTACTTTCATGGTGCATAATTGGAATTCATCAAAAATGGTCAATGCAAAAAGTCAATTTTCAAGTGTACAGTTAAAAATCCAAGGGCAAAATGGTCCAAGTTGAGAAATAATGGGAATTTTGGCATGGGGATTTTTGCAACACCTCACAAATTCAAATTGGAAATGGTTTGAATTGTCATAACATGTTGAGGTGCAATATTTGACCAAGTCATTTTGGAACTTCATGTGAAAATGTACAATTTAGCATAGCATAGTGAAAATGCAAATTACAAGGCCAATGGATATGGGACAAGTTGCAACACATCACAAATGGAATTTGGAGAGTGTGTGAGCTGTCATACAGCTGTCACAGGGCCTATGTGAAAAGTCCATTTTGCCCTTGCTTAGTAAAATGCATTTTTGCTAATCAAATTTCATTTTGGTTAATTCATGATTAAGAGGTGATTAAATGGAAGTATAAACACCTAATCATAACTAACTTTTGAAGAGAATCACAATTCACAAAGTTTTCTAACCAATTTTCCCTCCAATTCTCCAAGTTCATCAAGAACATTCAAGAACCAAATTCAACAAAACTCCTTCAATTCTTCATCAATTCAGAAAATTCTTTTTGCTTCATCTTCATTGGATCATGATCTTGATCTGTTTTGACAATTCATTGGCTAACAACACCAAATCCGTGACTGTTCAAGTGATGCTCATCCATGGTGAATTGAAATCTCTTGCACGTGAAGCAACTTCGAGCTAGGCTAAGCATTGCATTCAATTTCCTGTAGCTTCTCCTTCATCTGTTTCAAGGAATCTCGCGCCAAAGCTTCAAGAAGCATCACTGCCATTGCAAGGTACTTGAAATTCGAATCTCATGATTCTTTAAATTGTTATATGCATTGTGTAGATCGTTCATCATAGGTTAGCGTGAAACTCGTGGTTTGCAAAATGATTGAGTGAGGTGAGAGAAATCTCGATTCAAAGCTTTGATGTCCAACCTTTGATCGCTCGATCCGTGAGATATAGTGAGTGTTAGAGAAAATCATTAGCACATCCTTAATGTACATGATAAGACGATTCCAACGGTTATAGATTTGTGAGTTTTGGTTGAGAAAAGCTTGAAACCGATGTTGCCGTTGAAGAACACATGCCGTGCGAAGAAGAAAAAGAAATCTGGAAATTATGCTGTTTCGATCCATTGTTTTCTCATGCCAAATTCGAATTCTGTTTCCCTCCAAGCTGAGCCAATCAGCGTGTGACAACGCATTAAATGGCTGCACAGTCGTTTTGGTCCTTGGCACGGTATTTACAACAATGCCACTGAAGCTTAATAATTCCATTTAATTCAAATAACACTTAAATATTTATTTCATAATTCATTTTAACTTTAAAAAATCATAAAAAATTAATTACTAATCCAAAAATAGTGAGGATTTTTTTGATGGATCCCAATTTCTCTCTAGTTTTTTATAGGCATGGTTACAAAAGTTGTGCATGGAAAAATGTTGACCTGGCCTATTGATCTTTGACTTGTGTACCTTTTTTGCATGTTTCACCATATCTATCATGAAATGCTCATACTTGTAAAGAAATGATTGAAAATTTTTGTGCTCATTCTGGACATGTTGATCGTGATTTCCATGTAAAGTTTATGATTTTTGGATTCCTGATGCTTGAGATATGATTTTTTGAATCTAGGTGTGACAATTTGTGTCACACCTAGCTAGGTCAACTTCATGAATTTATTTGCATGACCTATGATTGTTGGATTGGATTGAAACTTTGCATGAATGATCATTGATGTGTCAAGATAACATGTTAATTTTGCTGGGATTTTTGGTTGCATTTTCAAATTGATTGATAATTTTCTTCACTGTATGCTCATTTGGTAACATTGTGTGACACATGTTTGTATATTGTTTGTGAAATTCTCATATGGTTTTGGATGAAGATGAAACTTGGTATGCTGATTGTAGACACATTATAGGACATCATGCTTTTGGTCCCATTCATTTCTAATATGTTGTCACTGTTTTGTGAATTTTTGAAGTGAATGCATGTGTTGGTGCTATGAATTGGCTTGAATAATTGTGTCTGGATTTCTTGATTTTTCATTGACCTAGTTTCTTTTGTCCAATTGAGCTGAAAATTGACATGCTACTTGTTGATCGTGTCCTGTTTAGGTGTGAATTATTTGAGGATTTTTGGAGTTGATTTGGTATGCTTTTGAGTGAGATAGTCCTGTTTGGTCAATTGGTGTTGCAAATTGCATGTTTAATGTTAAATTGTGCATGAAATGAATAGGGTGAATGATATGAGTATGGGATCAATTGCATGGGCTTTTGATTTGTGTTAATTTGATTTTGGTTGAGAATTGTTTGCTGTTTAGAAGTTTTTCTCCCTTTTGGACCCTAGGCTTGGCCTAGTGGTCCAGTTTCTCACATTTGGTTTGACTTTTCAGGATGAAATGCATAATGCTCAAGGAGAATGCTTCAAGTCAATTAAATTGAGATTGTTGGATGTTTTGAACTAATTTGACTTTGTTTTATAGGTTGTGAAGCTTGAGCTTGAGCTTATAGCTTGCACTTATGTGCATTAACCTGTGTTGCTTAATCTGTATAGTCTGACTGATTAACATTTGCTGTTTATTGTTGTTTGTCTGAGTACTGATGATACTTGATTGATTTCAGGTACATTTAGTCGCTTACAGTTCCTTGAGAACTAGCTTGCTGTTGCTTGGTTTTTAAACCACTTGAGGTAGGACTTCTAATCTTCATGTAGTCTGGAAGACCTGGCCTGTTACTTGGCCAGGCAACTGTCTGAAGTCCTCCTTAAGAGGCGATGTTTGTGGTTGTTTACATTTGTGCCAAGCAGGTGAAAGACCTCTATGAGGCAATTGGTGGATCAAAGGGATATGCAATCTATCCCCCACTATTCTGTGAGTCGTCCCTCTGCTCACACGGCTGTGTGTTGATGCATTGGGACACAAACCCAAGATCCTGTGTTGTTGCACAATCGAGTCAGAGTCTTTGAGCGTAGAAGGGTCCCTCCATTCTGGACCCACGCTCCTTTGTCTGAAGCTCTCCCTGGTTAGGGATAAGAGCTGTGAAGTCTAATCTTCACTCACCTTTCATCTGCTTCACCTTAGCCTCGTAATGGCAAGGTTAAGAGCGAATACTACCCATGTACAGATGACTTGCTTCGGCAGTCAAACCCATTGTTTGAGCCTCACTTGATTGGTTATAGTGTGTGCTATATGAATATTTGTTTGAAATGCTTGTTTTATTTTGATCGATGCTTGTATGCTTGTATGCTTGCTTTCTTCCTGGATAGGATTAGCTTGCAGTTGTGCAAGTAGGTAGAAACCTGAACATAGGGTAACGATGCATGACAACACTAGGCTCGAGTCCAGCTCCCTGGTAGTGTGTCTCCCCTTGGTTTCTGGCTAGATTTTCTTTCCCTTTCAGGGGAACTACATCGCCCTGATCCTTGTTCCAGACGAGGTATGTAGGCAGGAGGCCGTGCGAGGTCTCTCCGGGCACTTTTTTTCATTTTGTGTGTGTTTACTTGTCATCTGATTGTGTTTGTTTGGTTCGGATGCTGACGTAAGTCCAGTGATTGGCTTTCAGGCTCCACGTTTGCCTTCTTGTGTGCGTTTTGGTTCGGATGCTGATGTAAGTCCAGTGATTGGCATTCAGGCTCCATGTTTGCCGGTGTGTCTTGTTTGGCGTGCGTGAGCCGAACTACGGCAGCTCTGATTCTCGTTCCAGACGAGATACGTAGGCATAGGATGCGACGTCCTATCGAGCTCTCTCCCCCTTAACCCCACCTGTGTTGTCTTCGGTGTGTGTGTGTGTGGTGTTTAGCAACCTTTTCTTTATTTTAGAACGTGGATCCCGTCGAGTACGACGGACGTGAGGGGTGCTAATACCTTCCCCTTGCGTAACCGACTCCCTTACCCTTTCTCTTTGGTCGCGAGACCATGCTTTTTCCAGGTTTCTCTGAGCGTTTCCTTTCCCTATCTTGGGATAAATAACGCGCAGTGGCGGCTCTGTGTTGTGTTTTTGTTTTAGCCCGCCGGTTGTTTTTTCACGGATGCGACACTTACCAAAACTGGTTTCCAATCCTCTTGCTAAATCTCATGTAGAAATTACAACCATCACCGTATTTAACCACATTCCTTTTGGAATCATTCTTCTTATTTTCCATGTCATAGTCCTTGATAAATCCATTATCATTTCTTTGTTAGTAAACATCATCCCTAGATGAAACTTCATTCTCTGACAAGACCTATAGGTAGGGTACTTCATTCTCTCATCCTCATCATCACTCCATGGAGGTGTATATAAATTGTCTGAATCATCACTCTCATCATGAACTATCTCAGCCTGGTCTTTCTTATTTTGGCAGCTAGAAACCTCACCTAAAGTCTCTTGGGGAAGTACCTTAGTCTAGTCCATCTCACTCTCTTCAGATTCTTCACTAAATTGAAACTCATTATCCTCAAAACTACCCTCACTTGTAACATAATCCTCATCAATACCTTCTTACCCAGTTTCATTGTTAACATCACTAGTAAATTCTTCAACAACAACATTAGGATCAGTAGTCACTTCTTCAGTAACAATATTATGATCAGTAGTGACTTCTTCAGCAACAGCATTAGGATCAGTATTGACTTCCTAAGTAACATCTCCACTTTTAAACCCAATGCATTAGACATCATCTTCAACATCTACTCCACTGTCATCAATAATCTCAGGAATCCCCACACTATGCTCCACATACACATCTATTACATCATACAACATCTTTGAAAAATTCCAGTACATCCTGATCAACGTTTAATGGTCTAAGACCACAAGAAAAGCTATATGCATGGTTCCAATACCACAAGCACTTTATATTTACATAACCCTCACTCTTAATCATGTCCTTTAATTCCATGTAAGACATATAATCAACATCCCAACTCCAGTTCATCTCAGTAACTTTTCCATTTACATACCATTTTACAAGTGTCTCATCTAATTTTCCTCTATGATGTATTCTCAATCTAATCTTATTAGTCTTAGCTGGCCTGATTTTTTTTTGACAAATATGGAATCAAATAAACATAAACTAACACGAGGGACCACAAGGACCACAACAACGATACATACCTTACACAATATTTGGCCTCTCCATTTCTCTCCTTTTGACTTCTAGAGTTCTTCATCTTCGTCAAACCTCACCTCTGAAGCACAAGTTTACAAATTCGTTTTGTACAAAATGCACACTTGAGTGACGGAGATGATTGGGAGATTAGAGGTTGTCAAAATGGGATTAGGTTTTTTCAATCTGAAGAACGAAGAAAATGCATGGATGAATTTCAATTTCTGATTTTATAATTTTTTTTTAATTTTAAAAAAAGTTTTTAATATTTTCTAAAATAAAATATCCATGTGGATATTAAAATATAATGGATTGTTGATATGGATCAAAATACTATCTGCCACATCATTAATGAATTGATACATAAGCAAAATTGGATAGGGGGACCATGCAAATCCCAACGCAATCAAAATTAAGGGATCAAAATAACTGGTTTTTTTAATAGGGGGACCAGTTGTTTAAAACGCTCAAACTAGTGGGATCAAAAGTACATTTAAGCCTAAAAATTATAATAGATTTTTATAAAAATATATAATGTTTAATTTGTTTCTTTTTAATTCATTTTACTTCATTAAAACCTAAATAAAAAAATGAAAATTTAAAATTGTTAGATGTATGAATTAGGGTTGTCTCATCTAATTACTTTTTCCAAAAAACCAATAAATTTGTTTCAAGTCTTAGTAACTTAGAAATGATCTTGATTGATGTTTGACCTAATTTGTTTGATCTTTGATTTAATGGGTGATTGCTTGCATGTTTTGTTTTGTTACTTTAATTGTAGGTGATTGCATGATTGTATGATTCATTTAATCTTGTATGTAGAGCTTAATTGTTAAATAAAGTGATAAAATGAATGCATAATAAAATCAATCTTTCAAGATAAGTTTCAAACACTTGACTTACATCAAGTTTGTTTTCAAAATCTCATATTTCTCAAATAATTTCTCATATATGCAAATCATACCTCGATCAACATCGAGTGACCTTTTCTGAATTAAGCGTAATGTTAAAACCTTTTTCTTAACAAACATGAAAGAGAAGGACTCCTGGAGTCTAGAATTTCGATGGAACCCTCGAACGATCGGTCTCGAGACACACGTCTTGGGTTAAACATTCATTCTTTCTTTCGCTCCTAAAACAATTAATAAACTTGGACAAAGAAAAAGATCGTTGGAGTCTAGCATTCCGATGGAACCCTTGAACAAACGATTCCAAGGCACACGTCTTGTTCTTATCAAACGTTTGTTGTCCATTAAATAAATTTCTTAAATACCTTGAATGAAAAAAGACCATTAGAGTCTAGCATTATAGTGGAACCCCGAATGATTGGTCTGAGGCTTACGTCTCGTTCTCATAGAGTATTCTTCATTCACTTATAAAACATTCAACAAATCAAAACTCTTTTAGTTGAAAGATATTTCGTCTCAAGACGATGTAAAACAACGTTTTGCCCACAAATGTGTGAGTTGAGATAAGTGACATTTTCCCGTGAATGTCGATATATAGAAATCCATTCAGTGTGATGTAAACGTCCGCTCCTCTAAACCATTTTGGGTAAGAAATGCTTTTCCGTCGATGGTGACAAAGTATCTTTCACTAGAATCGACCAACAAACAAAATATTTCTTACCCCGAACTACGAAGCTTTTAGTTCCTAATTGTACCCGAGGATACGTAGGAGCGAGACCCGCAATCTCGTCAAGCACTCTAATAAAAACTTTTTTGCGACCCCTTTTCTTTTCCTTTTGCACTTTTATTCGCTCTAAGAAAACAATTGACATAAGCTAACATTCAATCACAAATTTAACTAAAAGACCCCCGTTGAGTATAATAGACGTGAGATGTGCTAATACCTTCTCCTTGCGTAATCAACTCTCAAATCTGAATTTGATTACGACAACCATTTTCTTTTTTAAAGATTTTATCGATATTTTCCCTTTCATTCATTGGAATAAATAAATTTCGATGGCTATTCTGTTCGAATCACTTTCCTCGAATATGCATTACACTTCACAAATGATGATATTTTTCGAGATCCAGTATTTAGAGATAAGATAATTTTAACTAATCATTACATATTCCCACATTATTGATAAATGCCACAAGCCACAATATTTATCTTTAGTCAAATATATGATGTTACCACACTACATAACTATTATTTATTTGATTCTTCATTGATTGGATCATATTTCAACAATTCTGCAATCAAAATTGTAACCTTTATTAATGTTGCTGTTACTTAAACCCTAAATTATGTTGTTATTTGGTTACTTTTTCTCATAAAATAAATCTTCATTTTAATTATTTAATAAAATTTACTTAAAATAATCCTCATAAAAATGATTTTTATATCAAGTGTTACTTATTAAACTATATGTATTTACACAACTTTTCAAGCAACAATCATATACTACATCCCTACTTAGCTTGTACAACAATCAAACTTAAGCTCTTGTTACCATATCTCTATTGTTCTCACACTTTGTATAATTGAGATATAAATGATTATAAAGGAATTATGTATAATTGAGATATAAATGATTATAAAGGAATTAACACTCAATAATGTAATAGAATCAAATGAATTTTATTCAAATGTATTAGTTACAACTTACAATTAGACATTTGCTTTATAGAGCAATGTCTTCAACTAACTTTAGGAACAAGTAACTAATTAAGCCACCTCATAAATCAATTGTTAAAGCTAATTTTCTACACCTATCCAAAATGAATTACATCAAGCATGGCCATCTTTTGTTTTCATTCTCATGTTATGTGAAGTCTCAAACACTATTACACTGTCATAATTAACATTGAAAAAAAAACATATCATTTAATTCCCTTAAGTAGGTTTCAATTTCAATAGTGGATCCTAGTGTTCATCAAATTGCACACAACTATAGTCTATATCATATCAATATCACTATGTTGGTCCCCACCAATGCATGTGGCTAAATAGTTACCTTTCTACAGAATTTTAGCTTGCCTTGGTTACTTTTCTGTGCTTTCAATTACAAAAAAGACACATAGGACTCATGGAGTTATGACATGCATATCCTTAACAAGATAAGGTCGATAGAACATGCAAATTGTACATGCATATAAAGGGCAAAAAGGTCCAAAAAAGTTGGTGATTTTGTGTCACACGCACTCAACCAATTTATAAGTGCTCGCCACCTAACCTTATCCCTACTAGTGCTATGTCATTTATACATAGATATGCAAAGGCTTTTATATCTCTTTCTCGTTTTTACCATAAACTCATTAATGCTTTCAAATTTATTGATGAGTTAGAGTGGTCACTGCAATTTTGGCACTTAAAATATAATGGATAATAATTACTCAAGTGAACAAGCGTAGCACAAAAAATAAAAAGTATCATGCACCAGCCGGGAATCAAACCCGGGTCTGTACTGTGGCAGGGTACTATTCTACCACTAGACCACTGGTGTTTTTATATTAAGCTGAAAATATTTTATAACGAGCATTATGAATACTCTGTTACACTTTCTTTTTTAACTTTTTTTTTTGGTTATATTTTTGTGGGTTTTTTCTTTGTGTGACCAATTTCATGTTTTTTTGTGGGGTTTATTATTTTAAAAATATACTTAAAACAAAATAGTGTGATCTACATGATTTCATTCAATAAAAGGTAAATATTTATAGCACTTGAAAATTTTACTTGTATACATACGGATGTATTTCTCAATTAATTTTAACAAGAAATTTACAAACAAGTTTACTTTGAGAGTATAAAAAAATAAGAGATTAATTGAAATACACTGCCAGTGTAAAAAGATTTTACACCATCACTTAATTATAGACGTTGGATATTAAAAGAAGTTTGACTTTTATTTTAAAAATCTATAAAGTAATACAAACGGGTGATGGTGATGATCCGACGCTGTAAAACTTTTTACACTGACAGAGTATAGTAATTAATCTCAAAAAATAATTGAAATTATAACAGTTAATATATATTATTCATAAAAGAATGGAACTATAATGGAAATAAAGTCTTTAAAACAGTTTTACATATTTTTTATGATATAAATATCATTTGTTTTTTTGAGAACTATATTAGCAAATTATATACTTGAAAAGTAGATTGATAATTTTATAATTTTAGGGAAAAAAATTATGGCTTATCATCTCTTTTGTCGTAAAATACAAGTGGAATTTCATATCCAATCTATTAATGATGAATTTTTTTTAGACAAAATACTTTTTTTAATCTCTTAATTTTATTTCGGTGTCTATTTTGGTCCCTTAAGTTTTAAAAGTGTCAAAATGGTCCATCTATTATACAAAATGTGTCACGTTAGTCTTTTCAGTTTACTCGGTTGGTCAAAATCAATGAAATGACCTATATGGCACTCGTGTGGAATTTGAAATGGCTATGTGTAATTTTATTTTGTCTAAAGTGGAAGCCATGCGTATGCCGCATAATAAATAAAATTTATTAAAAATATATAAATCAATTTTTTGAAGCGAGCCACAATGAAGAAAATGATGGTCATAATTCATGTCCAGAATAAACTGAAACCCTAAAAAATTCATGCCCATAATAAACAGAAATTATCACCCTCACTCTCTAGTATAAACTAAAACCCATCACTTCCATCATGAGAAATCCCTCACTTCCATCGTGAGAAAACCCTCACCTTTTTTTAAATGTTAGATCTTATCATGGAAAACCCCTTTTATAACATGAGAAACCCCTTTTATAACATGTTTGATATTCTAAATCCAAACCCCTCACTTCCATCATGATAAACCCCTTTGTTGTTTGAATTAGAATTTAGATCTGAGTGGTTTCTAAATTAAAAGAAAAAGTTATGCAGTCACAATGAGAGAACTTGATTTCAATTGTATGTATATATGATTTCAATTTTCATTTGTGGAATAGTTTTTGGGTTTCGATTTAGATTAAGATTTCAATTTCGACTTTTATATTTAATTTTGGTTTGTGAAATAATTTATGGGTTTGTACAATTTCATATTTGTGAAATAAATTATGGGTTAAGCAGTGATAGATTGATGTAGAAGATGATGAGTTATTGTTACTGCAATGCTTTTTGGTTTAGTGAGACAATATAATCAACTTGCTAGTGTGCCTACAGAATCTCGCGTCGATCCTTTTTAGTTCAGTGAGACAGTATAATCAACTTGCTAGTGTAATCCTTTTTTGTTTTTTTGTTAGTCTGTTAAGGTATGTACTGTGGTGTTTATAATCTAGAAACCAAGGATTTATGGTTGAAAATATTATGCAGGTATGTTGATCCTAAAGATCTGAAACTTACTAGGGACCTTCAACTTCCAAATCTTATTCAATCCCCTCAAAATTTCCATATCAATTAAATTACTTGGAGAGGTTAATTCGAATAGTATATTTTAAGTGCTTCTAACAATAAAACCTCATTTGTCTTTCCACCATAATAATTCATCATTCTGATCAAACTTGGGCCAAATTGAATGCATAATTTCTAATAGATCCTTCAGCTGGTTTCCCTTCACTTCATTAAGTTCTTCTTTTTGTAACAAGATGTTCCAAGTCTAAACTGAGTCTGAACATGCGCCTTGGTAGGCTATACTACCGTAGGGACCTACATCAATCTTGAATAAATTTGGAAATTGAGTCTAAAGCGGATCCTGGCCCAACTAACATTGTTTCCAGAATAATATATGTTTTCCATCACCCACTTTACAAATAATTTACATGCTAAACATTTTATGATCAGATATTATTTCCTAACCTACTTTCAAAATGTCCCTCCACCAAATAAATCCTACGAAGTCTTTCCCTTGATTTGCTTCCTCCAAAATCCCATGTTTAATATTTCCATACCTGAAATGTTATAAATCATATCAGATAGAGCCTTGATCAGTCAGAATTCTCCATAACCACTTGCATAAGCGGTCAGGTTGTGTATAAAATCCCGTATTTCTTTATTGTTGATGTTTAATGCATTACACGAATGATATCGTCCCTATAATCCGACGGGGAATTAACAAAACCACTATACTCAATCCCTTGGTGTATAGCTTACTAATCTATACTATGAGTTTTCTATCTCTAGTCCACCAACGTAAACAAGATTAAGCAATGCAATAGAGTGTTAATTCCTAAGTCACTACTCGTAGTTTTCTATCTCTAATCCACCGGTGTAAGCACAATAATTGCCATAGGTCCAACACATAAACTAATGATCAGTATTCCTTATGTGTCCAAAATTAGATTAAAATAGTATCTCACATAAAAAAGCATTAAGAACAAGATGCAATTGAATAGAATTCGAGATCAAGTTATTCATGCAATATCAAATCAAACATGTGTCCCAATAATATCAAAATAGATTCATCAAACACAACCTAACCTAAAGATAATTATATATTCATAATGAAAATTACAATACCATAAACAAATAAAAAGGTTGCATAATAATCCCTTGGAGAATTATCCTTCAATGGCTTCAAATGCTCTACAAAAATCACGTATGGTGTTGGAAACCCTTCCTTTACGTGTACGAACTCAGAACCCTTGAAAAAATACCAACTTTCCCTTTTTAAAGCCTTCAGAATGGATAAGAACGCATCAGAAAAAGCCCAGAAAAAGGGCCATCGCACGCGTGATAACTTGCATTGCACGTGTGATGCAGCCTCTTCAACCGGCAATGACAATGTGTCATCGGCAATGCTGAGTTGAACCTCTCAAAGTGATTCACACTATGACCTCCATCCAATTTGTTTTTGCAAACAATATCCCAACTTATCCAATTAACATTTGTCTGCAATTCGCTACCACCCCGAAGAAAGGATCTTTGGATTTTCAAAATTTATTTCACAATTATTTTGGGTGATTTATTGAAAAAGAGATAATGAATTGGAATGTTAGCGATCATTGCATTAAATAAAGTCACCCTTCCTCCTATAGATAATTATTTTCCTTCCTTGCTAGATAGCCTCCTTCTCAACCTATCCAAAATGATATTCCAAGTAACTCTCCTTCTTGGATTGGCCCCCACCTGTATCCTTAGGAACGTCAATGGAATGGTTCATATATTGCATGATAGAAAAGTGGATGCAGCTTGCATTATGTCCCGCTTCAAGTTGACTCCATAAATGTAAAAAAAAATTAGGATGAACCTTAGATCTGAATCCAATTCAAAGCCCCTCAAAGCAGTTTTGATTCTCCATAGACTATTCTAATCCCTATTACAAATGATGATTTTATGATTTGCAAACTAAAGCAGATCAAAATGCAAGTCCTCACTAACTTTGACGCCTTTGAAATCACCGAAGTTTCTTGCATTTTGCATTAACCCAACTATCCCTTCCACCACAATTAAGAAAAGGAAAATGGATATAGGATCTCTTTTCCTTAACCCTCTCTTTACTTTAAAATCTAAGGTTGGACTCCCATTCACTAGAGTTGACATAAAACTAGAAAAGATTAAGGCCTCCACCCACTTCATCTGAGAACTCCCAAATCACATTCTCCTTGTGACATATTTGATATAGTCCCATAACACATTGTCGTAGTCCTTTTGAAAATCCACATTCACCAAGAAGAAATCCTTCTTGAATCTATTGGCATAATTAACTAGCTCATTCACAATTAATATTCCATCTACCATATGCCTACCGGACAAAAAACAAGATTGACCCTTGGAAATTAAATCATTCATAACCTTTTCACTCTAGAGGCCAGAAATTTGGCAATAATTATGTATAAACTACCTCTAAAGCATATAAGTCTAAACTCTTCTAAGCTTTGTGGGTTGTCTGTCTTAGGGATTAAATCCATGAAAGACGCAGTTATAACTTTTGGAATTTTAGCATAGAGATAAAATTCATTTACAAACCGGATAATGTCTTCCTTAACAATCTCCCAACAAAATTTGAAAATGCCTAAGTTGAAGCCTTATGGGTTGGGGATTTTATCACCTTCAATGAGCCAAATAACTTATTTAATTTCTTCCACTTGAAAAGGAACATCTAGAAAGTTTATATCGAACGAGCTCAGTTGATTGAAATTAACTTCATCTAGCAATGGCCTATTCAAATTTGGTTCTTTGATTTTTTTTAAATGGTCCTTAATTTCCTTTTAAATCTTCTATACTTGCGAGATTCTTCCTATATCCGTGTCAAGACATACTATGTCATTTCTTCTAAATCTATGTTTCATAGAATAATGAAAAAACCTAGAATTTGAGCCCCCTCCTTGATCCATCTCTGCCTTGATTTCTATCTAAGCATACTCTGTTTGAAATGCATAACCTCACTCACTTTCTTAGAAGCCTCCAAATTGTTATTGACCACCTCACTAATAACTTCACTCCAAGATCTCCAACTACCAAGTGGTCTATCTCATTGAGATTCTTCATCGCTTCTTCAACTTCTAAAGCGAAGATGAAAACACCTCCTTGTTCAAAGTTCTCCGATTCCCTTTCAAGACTTTTAATTTTTCTTCAAACACATACCCAACTTTGCCTTGAATATTAGTAGACTTCCATGTCTTCTCTACAAATGAAAGAAAGTCCTCATGATTCAACCAACTATTGAACAACTTAAAAGGATTTGGTCCCCAATTCTCCATATTTCATTTGACCCAAATTGGGAAATGATAAGATAAATCTTTGTCTCCCACACATTGACAACTAACCTTCCATCTTTTTATCAACCCTTCTGAAATGAGAAATCTATCTAATCTTGACATAACACTACCATCCGCCTTGAACCAAGTAAACTTTCTTCCAGACACAGGAACATCTATTAACTCAATGTTGTCTATGAAATTACAAAATTCAAATAATTCAGTTCTGTTTGGAACTGAAAGTTGCCTTTTCCTCTTATATTTCCTCTTGATGGAGTTAAAATCTCCAGCCAAACACCATTCACCTAGAAGAAGTTTATATTTCTACTCCCACATAAGATGAATAGATGTTCTCTAAATAAACTAATATTCCCTTCCAACTAAAATTAACCCCCATAAACCTTCCCCCCAATAAAGTTGAAATCAAGCGTAATGAGAGTTGCTTTCCACATGATTAACATGCCTCCTGACTTTCCTTGAGCTTCTTTACTAGTCAATTCTACATCCCTCGACCCCTAAAGTGAAAAAATAACTTGATCCTCCAAGCTTTTAGCTTTAGTCTCTTGCAACGTGCACACATCGAATTTATCGTTCTTACTTAATTGATTCAGGACTTTCTTCATGATTGAGCCACCACATCCTCTAATATCACATTACAGCAAATTCATTGGGATTTTATTTAAAGAGCTTCCTTCTAAAACTTCTCCTCATAATCTTTGTCATTTAATCTCCGCATTTATTCCTAATGAACCTCGTCCCTTTTTACTCCTTTGAATCAAAAGTCCTACACCCTTGCCCAAAGTTTTGACAAAACTTCCTTGTTTTTCCTAGCCTAAATTTTTTTATTTCCTTGAAGAACATATGTGTCTAAACTTGAATTGTAGCATAATGTGGATCCCAAAAAAAATGTCCTCATTTGGAGTTGATTGATTTGTATTCGGTAAGGAGGGATTAGGTTTCTTCTTTGGGATTTTTGGAGGTTTGGGTAAAGAAAAAGGAAGGTTTAGCCACATTAGAATTCTCACGGGATAAATTCCTTGAATGTCTCTCATTCACATCATGATTTGCTTGACTAGAAGTATGGGTTGTGTGTTTATTGTGCTTAGACATCAGCCCAACTTTGAAAGGAACTAAGTCCAATATCTTCGCTTGAGGTGTTTTTTTTATCTTTTTAGAATATTCCAGAATAATGTCTTGAATGGGGGTTACATGCCCAACATTTATTAATTTTGACGATTTCTCATATGCCCTGTTAATACTTGTCATATTCTTAGGTTTTCTTGTGACGTGACACTACCAAAAATTTGTTGTTTAGCCATAGTTAAATGACTGTGGTTAAATTTTTTTAGTTTGCCATAGTTTAACCGTGGCCAACTTAACAATTCTGAATAAAGAACAAAATTATTGTTTAACCATGGTCATTGACCCTACATTTCAAAGTTTGTGGTTAAATTTTTTAGTTTGCCACAGTTAAGTCGTGACCAACTTAACAATCTAAAAAAAATTACCTCCACATCTTAAATACTGGTGGCGCCTATATGTTAATTCTCCCTCCATTATTTTTTACTCTCTCTTTAGTATTATATTTATTAGTCCCTTTGTCTCATAAAAAGCGTCTCATTTGTACTTTTTTCTGTTTCAAAATAATTGTCCTTTTGCAATACTAACTAGTAAGAGACCCGTGTGTTTGCAATGGTCGAGTAAAGTCAACAAAATATTAAGTAAATATAAAATAAAAATTATATAAATGTATTTAATATATTTAAATTAAAAAAATGTTTAAAATAATATAAAATCAAATGCATTTTTTTAAAAAAATTAATGAAAATCATCTATAAAGTAATGATAAATTAAAATGGATGGTATATAATTATTTTCTAATATAGAATGATCCACCGGCCCACTTGATATTAGGGTTTTCTACTCCAAACATTGAGGCATTTTCTGCTATCTTACAACAACCCTGATGTTTCACTGCCAACTAATAGTAGAAATCGCTAAAAAGGGAGTGGAATCATGTCTGATCTGAGCAAGTCAATCCATGGATACATATCAGATGATTGTTTGTCACATATGAGGTAAAAATTGCTAAATTTTCTTGCTTGAAATGTGTTAACATGTAAATTATTTGAGACTGTATTTTGTATTCCTTGTCTATGTTGCAATGAAACATAGATAGATTGAGTGCATTATGTTTGCAAAAATTAATTATACTAATGACATATAGCTGCTTGCAAGGATTTCAGTATTTGGACACTTGTTTTAGTTTCTGAATTTCGTAATATATTTTGCATATATATGTAGGTCTGGTATATTGATTCTTCATAATACTATTATCGATTTTTCAATGGGGCAACAACTATGGAAGTTATTAAGCGCATGGTGATGGAATTTGCTAAACCTTCTGCAAAGAAAAAATCTGATAAGAAAAATGGAAATGTTAATTCAAGGCTTACAACGACCAATAGCACGATAGTGGCTGTAAAAATATGGAAATTGCAGCTTCAAATGTGGAAAAAGGAAAGTTTGTTATGAAACTGATTGCCAAAAGCGTAGGGGCTGAAAGAAACGTTGAGTTTGGAAAATCAAACTTTGAAAAAGGAAAAGTTGTTATGAATCATATTAAGGTAGAAGATGACACTGATGTCACTAACATTGTTTTGGAAAACATAAAGAAGAAAAGTCAGAAAGAAAAGCGATTACAAAGAATGCACGTGTTGCACGTAACAAACCGGTTGGAGGTAATGTAGTGGATACCAAAAAGAGGAGACAAAATATTTTTAACAATGTTGTTCCAGTTAGAGTTCGTTAGGAAAGCGACATGGGTAACAAAGTCTTTGTCTGGGAGATCATCATATTCAATGCAAAAATCAAGGCAAGAAACGTACTGGTATACATATATGTATAGATTATTTATCTTTGTTAAAATTGATATTTTAGTAATATTTGACTATGTTGAATTGTCATATTATGCAACACTGTCCTAGGGTGATAGCTAAGAAATGCCTTCAACGAAATCAGAAGGAGATAAAATTAGTTGAGGTTGAAGCTGGTAAGACATTCAAGTGTGTCGTTCACACGACCACACTAAAAAATAAGTCTAACGTATATGAGAAGTATATTGCGCAAGGATGGTATGAATATTGATGTGTTTACTTGTGTGATAGCTTATCCGGAAGTCCACGAACTTTAACAAAGTAATACAAAAGATATCGAACCCACAAATACTTTTCAGTCAACTTAACCGTTATCTACTGTTGCTATGTAAATTTAAAGTTGGTCGATTTTTGTTCGTTTTGAGAAGGGGAAAAAATTAAAAGTTTGTTTCAGAAGATAATTAAAAGCGAGACCGGAATGTAATTTTCAATCACTCCTCTAGGATTCAATAAATCTTTGGCGTTTATTTTGGTTTTTAAAATATTTTTTGGAAGAAATTATTAACTTAAAAGACTGCTAACTTTCAGGCAGCCCATGTTATCTTTTGAAACCGTAAAAGTCATGTTGTCACTCTAAATATTACAATTTTGAAACAATTTTTGATAACTAATAAATCCTAATTAATGACTAAAGGGATGTCGCAGTTTTTAGAAATTAAACCTAATTTTTATGATCGGGTGATTGGTCTCACACTGTCAGGATGTTGACCCATAGCTAAGTGTTTTCGCTTTCGCCCAAAACCTTTTAATTTATTAACTAAAAATCAGAACTGGAAAAATAAGTTAATATTAAAATTATACGCCAATTTGATTTACTGAGCCCCATCGGAATGACGGTTCTCACATTCGGGGTCTTAAGAATTTTAACAGTACATAATTTAAACAAAACTCATATTATTATTATTATTGCAAAATAGAAACATGAACATGATAAATTGATGTTTATTCAAGATATAACACAAACTAGCATGATATATATATATATATATATATATATATATATATATATATATATATATATATATATATATATATATATATATATATATATATATATATATATATATATATATATATATATATATAGCCGGTCCTGACTTTTTAGAGGTCCAGGGATAATAATAAAAATGAACCCTTAATAAAAAATACAATTTTTAAAAAAGGAACAACTTTGTATTCATCAAATAAAAATGTTATTACACTCACTTTCTTAACAAATCCTTGTATTCGTCAGCATCGACATAAACTATAACTACTTCCTCCTCCAACCTGAATACTGCAAAAACCTTTTCACAAGTCTAAATAAACAATATCAACATTATTAAGATCAACCTTGATATAGGTAATCGTATTTGAAAATTTCGAAATTAAGATTATAAGTAAGCTATGGTAGAAGTTTTAGACAAGAGAATATCATTACAAACGGAAGAGTCTTGCAATGATCACACCTAAAAAAGTATAACAAGGATGATTGAACCCACAACCTTTACCACCATATTAAAAAATCAATCTCCTATCACTTGGCCAATGACAAATTAATATTTATTTTCTATTTTTAAGTTTGTTTAATAGATACTTAAATTTTTTTTTTTTCATTTTTTAAAACAAAATGAGGCCTCTTAATTTGGAGGCCCTGGGCTAAGGACCGTCTTGCCCTTGCTCAGGGTCGGCCCTAATATATATATATATATATATATATATATATATATATATATATATATATATATATATATATATATATATATATATATATATATATATATATATATATATATGTGTGTGTGTGTGTGTGTGTGTGTGTGTGCGTGTTTGGAATAATACGTGTAAAAATAATTCAAATATATATATATATATATATATATATATATATATATATATATATATATATATATATATATATATATATATATATATATATATAAATATAAATATATAAGTGATACCAACAAGTGATGATGATAAGTGAAGCTTAAGAACATAAACAATAACAATTGGAAAAGATTAAACACTTAAAAACATAACAATATTTAAAGCTTGAAGTAAATAAGTGCAGGAAATTTAAGAAGAAAATACTTACGGGAAATAAATGAAGTGCAAGAAATTAAAGCGGAAAAACATGAATAAAATTTGTTGGAATTGAATTGAAGGAAATGCATAAACAGTAATTGATTCAAATGAAAGCTCAAAACTCTGAAAACTATGAAGTACTAATTGTCCGGGATGTACAACTTAGCGCTTTACAAACTGAATGTTTCTGCCTACTTAACTCTAAAATAAAACTTGGATCCCTTAAAACCTAAAAATAAATCCTATATATAGTGTTGCAGCTCCTGAAGCGATGCATAAATCATGTAGAAATCAGTTGAGGAAAAGATGGGTGGGTGGGAGAAACTCAATCATATTGCTGCTAAAATTTTGGGCAAGAAGCCCATGGCATTCGCCATGAGTTCAATGTGGGTGACGTGGTACGTGAGGGGGCTATGGTGAGCGTCATTCCCCTGTGGTACACACCACATGTAGAAAACATCACTCTTTGAAGTGCTTCATGCTTATGTGTTTTTTTCTTCACTTTTGGACCAATTTTGCTTCACTGTATCTCATGGCAACTCGAAATGGGAAATCTCTGCAACACAATCAAAATATAAACATAACACTACATATAAACACAAAATGGATATAAAAATAGATAAAAAATGCATGTGAATCGAGTCGGAAAATGATATAAGTTTTCTGGTTATCAAACTCCCTCGTACTTAAACCATTGATTGTCCTCAAGCAATGCTGCTACACATATGATTTTTTTTTTAAAACCGCAGCATCTAATGTTAAGACTCATGAAAAGCAATTGCGTTCAAATATTCATACTAGGCCATAAACTCTACTTTGGTTAGGATTTTTATTGATAGGTACTAACTCGTACACTAAGGATATCGTAAGAACACAAGTCCGCAATTATGCTGTCACAACCTCCCTCTTATGCAAACCAATCTGAATCATATTATTATGCTCAAGCCTAACTTAGTCATCCTATTTTTCTTCCTTTTTCATTCTAGTGCAATTACATTAAGCCCTTTATCATTTCACACCCATAACAAGATAATTTGTTAGTGACTATGATCTCATTGTTTTTTTTTCTTGCACTTTGGCTCACATATCAACAACTAAAGAGGTTTGCACCGTTGGGTTAAATGACCAGGTGAGGGTCACCTAACTTAGAAGGAACACTCCTTTTCATTCCTTTTTTTTCTTTCTCATTTCTTTTTTTAGCTTAAGATCACACACTTATTTGCATCGACTTCTTGCGTAATGTGCGTTTAAAATGGTGGTGACTGCTAAATAAACTACTTAAGGACTATTAAAGGATGAGAATTCAAGGATATTACATAATAAGTACTCAAATCAACTTCCATATTCAGGAGACTTGAGGTGTTACAACAATACTGATTTTGTGGGGTTTTCCCAAGTCTCTACAATCTATCCTCAATTTCATATGTGGCCTAATACTTTCTAATCATGCAATGATTTTCAAAGTCTCAATTTTTTTTGTTATGGCTCAAGAAAATGGGAGAATCAATAAATAACAAGAAGCCACGCATAAAGACTCGATAACACATGCATTGATTATACTAACAACAATTAACTAAAAATGTAAAGTCCTAATCAACTGGAAAAAATGAAAAATTCCAACTAAAAAGCAATAAAACTCCTCCTCACACTTAAACCAAACATTATCCTCAACGTTTTGATCAAAGTGAGAAAAGGAAGAAAGAACCTGGGGTGAGGTGGAAAAAATATCAATGTCAGCCACGACCTTGGCCTTGGCCTTGGTTCCAACTATGCCTTCAATCATGATTACCGGGACCATATACTCCACGCCCATGTCCGCCATCCATCAGGAGCTACAAGTTAGTCAGTCGCTCAGATAGAGCATCCAACTGGTTGTTACGGTGATCTTCATACGCTTGGGAAAACTGAAGGTGCTCTATCATATCTTGGTGGCGGTGTTCCATGGAGTTCTGAAAGGTTTGCCACTGCTAGGCCTGCTCTACCATGGCGGTCTATGATATCTAAATCTGCCGAATGTTACCAACTATGGTGTTCTGTGATTCTCTCCTGTGATGCACATGCCCTAAAAGTGAAGTCTGGGTAACCTGTATCAACTGCATGTTATCCGTCATATCCGCCTTAAAAGCTTGCATCTGACCCATCTGCTCCATTATGGTTGTTTTTTGTGTTTGCATTTGATCCATATGATAAATTATATATATTTGTTGTTGATGCATGGAATTAATCAGGTTGTCCCTCTCAGCATCCATAGCACTTCAGACATGCATCTCACTAAGTATGTAATCAAGTGAAGCATGTGCGACTCTAGAAGAAGTACCTGCAAAATGGTCAGAAAAATGTATGGTGTGTGCAGGTGAAGCAGGAATATGTGGGGAGTGGTGTGATGAAGGCTTATGTACAGGAGAGGATCGCTCTCTCTGGTCAAACTCATTATCGGTGGCACCATCTGCAGCGACATTATCAGGAATGTCCATGGGCACCGATCCGGCTTTAGCACATCAATGCGGTTTGGGCAAGATAAAACAATACTAGGCACTGTAGCGGGGTATTCGTTACCATTAGAGATATTGACTAAATCCAAGGTAAACCATACAAGTCGAGTCGCCACCGCACTTCTATTTATCCAAAGGAATGGTTAGAAAGCGAACAAAAACCTAAAAGTTTTATCGAATAAAAAACTAGTAAAAATGTCAGAGATCTGGGTAAGGGGGTTGGTTATGCAATGGGAAGGTTTTAAGCACCTAAAACTACCTAGGTACTCATAGGGAGCCCTTTTCATAAGTGTTGTTCTAGTCTAAAGGGTGTAGGTATATCTAAAGTACTATTTACTAAAAGGAAGGTTAAAAGAAAATGACTCGCAAGGATGTCGCATCCACTGCCTACGTATCTCATCTGAGTATGAGAATCAGAGTCTTCGTAGCTCGGCTACCTATGGGTTAAAGAGAAGTGTGCTCGGTAAGACGTCGCGTCTTATGCCTACGTATCTCATCTGGAATGAGAATCAGAGCAAAATGTAGTTCGGCTAACTAGGGGTTAAGGATTGCCATCTGAACATGGACTTACAAAAGAGGACACCAACTGTGTCAAAGGAGGGTGGGCAGTGTGTTCAACGTCCTAGCAGTAGGTGTCGCAGCTCGCTAAATCGAGTCTTAGGCAGTTACCTCTTTGCAATAGAACGGATTGATATGCCACAAGATCGGAGACGCACAGAAGGTCTAAAAGTGGGGAAGCTCTGCCCTAGAGTTGTCATGCAATGTGGACCTGTGTGTTTGGATTTACAAAGGGGAACATCTACCTAATGTTAGCATGCAAAGAATAAGGGAATTCTACCTATGTTATCATACAAAGGGTTCTACCTAATGGGTGTTACCTAAACGGAACAAGAGTCGACGGGTGGAGCGCGGAGAGGAGTTACGGATAAGGGTAGATGGCGATGCCGGAGGCAATCAACTTACAGGTAGATGACGATGCTTGAGGCAATCGACTTACAAGAGGATGGATGAATGCGTGCTGGTTCTGTTAAGTTTTGAAAATGATTACTCGACGTTGGATCGAGCTTTTGATCTTATTTTGAAATGGTTATCGGATGTTCGTTTTAATTCTTGTATTAACAGGTGACTAAAGAAATAAAGAAATAAATATTATACACTTTATGGGAGAGGGGTACATTTGTTATGAATGGGTATTGTTCATGGCAAACAAACAATAAGAATATATGCCTCATACATCATACAAATAGGCAACAGTTATCAATCAGATCGGATAAATAAACAATATATAATCAAACCAATGAATCAAATAATGGAGCACTTAAACAATGCATGGGAGTATGAACATGTTAAATAATCAAGCAATAGAAAGAATGAATGAGAGAAACAAGTATAAAAGATAACAGATGAATCAAACAGATGAAAATATGCACACGAAGGGTCCACTGAATAATTTAATCAGGAAATGAGGTAAGGACCAAATAAAATCAAGGTAAAAGGCCTCTAACACATGGCATATGAGATGAACGAGGAAGGATCAAAAGATCTCTTTAATTGCCATAAGCAATCCCTAAGTCAAACATCGATCATAAAGAAATCAACGGAAAATTCAAGTCAACTTAAAAAATAACAAATAAATAGCAAATTAATCAAGAAAATTATGAAAAATTAAACTAAATAAGGTGGGGTCACGACATCATCATCCCCCAAAAATATTTTAAAAATAATGAAAATTGGCATGTGAATTAATTAAAACAAAACATAGGTCAAACCAAAAGTCAATTAATAAGACTAGGTTATAAATAAATCAAGAAAATTATGAAAAATTAAACTAAATAAGGTGGGGTAAGGACATCATCATCCCCCAAAAATATTTTAGAAATAATGAAAATTGGTACGTGAATTAGTTAAACTAAAATAGAAGTCAAATTAAAAGTCAACCAACCAAACTAGGTCAAAAACAAATCCAAAATAAATTGAAAACGTGAAATAAAATTCCAAGAAAAGGTTAGGTTGACCATGAGACCGTGGCAACCTTCATCCCAAAAATAAAATGCTAACAATAATTTTAAGTCATAAAAATAAAATCAATAAAAAAAGTGTGTTAAAATGGACCATTTAGAATAAATAATTAAAATAAAATATTAATATTAAAAAAATACGAAAATAAAAATTATATAAAATTAAATAAAACCTTAAGAAAAGTGAAAAATATTTTTGGGTAATTTTATGGACGAAGAAAATATTTTAAATAAGAAAAAGAAATATAAAAATGGAAGGATTAATGGTGATGAACATGGTAAGCAAGCGTAGATATATCAAAACATGGTCATGGAAGAGATGATTACCTAATGGAAAATAGAATTGGAATGGAATCTGATATGTGATGAAGCGTTGCCTCCTTGCCACGAAATTCCAATGCTCCTTTAGGGTTAGGGTTTCAGCTTCTTAAATAGGGTGGATTAGGTGTTCTCATGGGCTTTTTAATAAGTGATTTATCCATAAGAATAAAAGTGTGAAGTGAGGTGTAAAATATTGTTATTTTGGGCCAAACTTAAGTGAATGGATGTCCAATGCATGGCCAAAAGAGGTAAAAAAAACATGACTGGTTTGTGCAGCATGCTTAGAAAATCTGATTGGGCCAGCCAGGCCCAAAATCTGCCTAGAAAATCAAGCCATGGTTCCCACTTTAAATGAATGTATCTCTCAAACCATGGACCCAAATGAGACGATTCCAAAAGGATGTGAAAGAGGACATGGCAAGTTACAATTGTTGTGAAGAAAGTACTTTCAAATAATGCCTTGAAGTGCAAGAAAACTGGCCAAGAAGTCTTGACAAACTTTGAAGATTTTGGACTTAGAAATTTTTCTAAGTGTCCTAAAAAAATGTCTCACTTTGACTAAGCATAACTTTCTCAATTCTAATCCAAATGGAGTAAACTTTATATATCTAGAAAGCTTGGAACAAGAGGAACAACTTTCTAGTTGGAGAAATTATCAAATGGAGCTTTTATCTTGATGAAAAATGGGCTTAAAGTGAGTGCGACGATCATGAAAACTTGCCCTAAATGGAAAGTCAACCATTTCCAAATTAAGTAACTTTTCCAATTCCTGATTAAATGATGAATCCATGATCCAACCTTGATCAAATTTCACATGTAGGATCCCCTAGGCATGGATTTTGAGATTCCACTCTCAAAATGTCAGGAGTTGACTTTTCTGGCCCCACAGTTGACTTTTCCCAAACTGTCTGATTCCCGATTCCATTGATCAATTGAAGCACTTCTAGCTCAAATAAAGAGCTGATTTTTTGTATGTAGACCCTTGTGGATATATGGAGGGCCATGGAAAAGAGTTTCACCCAAAGAATCAGAAATATACTGATTTTATACCAAACCCTAGTTTTAGGGTAAAATGATCAGGAACTGATTGCACTGATTGCCAATGGATCTTTCTGAGATAATTGTGAATCTTCCTATGCCAAGATGCCTCTCTAATCATGACATGGATGAGCTCCTCTACTTCCAACCAAACATTGCCTGTTGTAGGTAGCCATGAAACCCTAATTTCTGATTAAATCCAGATGAACACTCTAATAGCTTTGAATCCTTCACTGATGAACTGAGGACCATAATAAGATACTTGGACCCCCCTGAGACCCTTGAGACTTGTATACTTAGAAAATGAAGTCCAATTCTCAATCTTGCTTTGTGTGGGCTCCTTCTGTTAAGGAGTGATCGATCAAAACCTGATCTCCATGTCACTAATGCAGTATGCAATGAGTATGACCTAATATGATGCTAATGAAGTGTAAAACATAATCCAATGCTTCCAGGAAAAATGAAGGGTAAATTTTGGGGTATTACAGCTGCCCCTATTCAATCAACTGGAAACCCGAAAGGAAGATAGCAACGGCTTTCGCATTTTCGAGGTATCAATTGATTGAATACGATAAAAGCCCGAAAATTTACACTAAAGAGAAAAAATGAAGTAACAATGCCTGTCAGAATCGGCCAAGAGGTGGTCTTGAAAAAGAATCCGTCTGGTACGGTGAGAGTCAGTCTAAACACCGAAACGAGAAATGTTAGCCTGAATACCAAAATAAATGGTAACACAGAAATAACCATGGCCTGAATGTCGCTCATCAATCTGAATACTGGAAATGACTTCGATCTGAGCATCGAAAGATACTAGATTATCAAACATCGGTCTGAACACCGGGAAACTGGCCTGAATGCCACTTCGGTCTGAATACCGGAAAACTGGCCTGAATGCCACAAGTTGCATCGACCTGAATGTCGGAAACTTCTTCGATCTGAACATCGGAAGATATTAGATTATCAAACATCAGTCTGAACACCGGGAAACTGGCTTGAATGCCCATTCGGTCTGAATACCGGAAACTTGGCCTGAATGCCACAAGTTGCATCGACCTGAATGTCGGAAACTTCTTCGATCTGAACATCGGAAAACTGGCCTGAATGCCACTTCTGTCTGAATACCAGAAACTTTCATGCCTGTCAGCATCGGTAGAAATAGGGAAAATGATAATTGAGGCGGCGCGTGGCCAACGACCCCTGCTGGGGATAATAAAGATAAGTCATGAACAATCTTCAGTCTGAGTACTGGAAACAACTTCTGGCTTATCACTTGGGATACCGAGAATGCCTTATGCTTTACATGCGTATGTTTGAATTTTTCAATGGCGTAATGCTCCATGAAAATGGAAATGCTACGCAATTTGGGAGGATGCAATGCAATATGATTCTACATGTAGGGATGCGAAATGCTTGATTAGAGAGAACGCCAAGCTGAAGCAAAGAATTCTGCTGGGGAAATGATCACAATCTTCTGGACCCTGGCAAGGCTGTTGGAGATGCACAACACAAAGAACTCTATGGGGAAATGACCTGGCACACGGTGTTTTGGCAAATAACAAAATACCGAGGCTCTGACTGGGGAGAGAATGACACTGAAAACTTGCTGCTGAGGAAAGCGACAGTGGTTCTGACAACCATGATCTGCGAGAGAGACGACTTAGCAGGGGAAGCAAACACCGATACGGTACCGAGATTCCGCTTCAAGGAAAGAGACCATGGGTCTAGCGTCGAGATCATCGATCTGGCATCGAACTCTGAGGAGCAGCCGCTTCTGCTAGGAAGATATAGTCTGACACTGTCAACTCCGCTGGGGATATACAGTCTGACACTGTCAACTCCGCTGGTGAATGTATAATCTGAAACAAATGCTTAGGGAAGTACAGCAGTGAGAGCCTGCTGGGGATTGAAGAATCCAACACTCGGACCAACTCTGCAGGGATAAGATACCAAATTCCAATTGTTGAGGAAAAAAATCTGCAATCATTTGATGGGGACCTTAAGGAAATGCCCCGAGTGTACCTGTTCTGAATAGACGATCCAAAACACTTAAAATTTACAGCAATTTTTAATGTTTATTAAGCACGTACCTATAAAGCTCTTATGTTTCATGATGCAATATTTATAAAAAATTCGGACGTCATTTTTGCAAACAAAACAGTAAAATGAAAATGAACACAGAGATTTACTGAATAACATGATTTTATTGATTGAGCGGCCTCTGAATAGGTATTTACATCAGGAAGCAACCCCTGGAAAGAGGTAATTGCACAACAGATAAAAAAAGAAATTAATCTAATGGCAATGTGAAATGGATTTCTATCGGGTTCCAATTCTGCTATGATTAGCTCGTCTTCAAGATCCTCCAGATGATCAGCTTTCCGAAAAAGGTGATTGGACTGTTTCCCATCCTTCGGAAGTTTCCGGTTATCGACACGAGATGATATTTATAACTACTCAGAACACAACCATTCACTTAATCCCTAACTTTTTCCTGGATCTCCCTTTTGGGTTTTCAATCCACCGGGATACCCATTTTTGCCTAAGTTGCCCTTTCAGGTTTTCAACTTACCGGGTGTACAATCTTTTCATTTTTTAATCCCTAACTTTTTCCCGAACCTTTTTCATTTTCTTGGTTCGCCGGGATCCCCATTTTTTGCCTGGACTATTCTTTTTATCGTCCAACGGGTCTATTTTATGCGAAGTATTTTTTAACTGCACCTGAGTTCACAGGGGAAGTGAAGTTTTCACCATCCATAGTTGCAAGCATTAAGGCTCCACCATCAAAAACCTTGGTGACAATATACGGTCCATCATATTTAGGAGTCCACTTGCCCCTGTGATCTGTCTGAGGAGGAAGGATCCTTTTCAACACCAAATCTCCTACTTGGAAGCATCGAGGACGCACTTTCTGATCAAAAGCTCTCTTCATCCGACTTTGATACAATTGCCCATGACAAATGGCTGTCATTCGCTTCTCTTTGATAAGACTCAACTCATTGAACCTTGTCTGAATCCATTCAGCTTCGTCTAACTTGACATCCAACATGACTCTTAGAGAAGAAATCTCCACTTCAACAGATAGGACTGCTTCCATACCATACACAAGGGAATAAGGGGTTGCCCCGGTCGATGTACGTACTGAAGTACGGTACCTATGCAAGGCGAAGGGTAGCATCTCATGCCAATCTCTGTACGTAACGACCATCTTCTGCACAATCTTCTTTATGTTCTTATTTGCTGCCTCCACAACACCGTTCATCTTAGGACGATAAGGGGAAGAGTTGTGATGTTGAATGTTGAAGTTCTTGCACAATTCCTTCATCATTTTGTTATTGAGGTTAGAACCATTATCAGTAATGATTCTTTCGGGAATCCCATAATGACAAATGATTTCTTTCTTGATGAATCGGGCAACCACATGTCTGGTGACCTTCGCAAATGACGCTGCTTCGACCCACTTGGTGAAATAGTCGATGACAACAAGGATGAAGCGATGCCCATTGGAGGCAGTCGGATCAATCTTTCCAATCATATCAATGCCCCACATAGCAAATGGTCACGGCGAAGACATCACACTCAGAGGATTTGGCGGCACATGCACCTTATCAGCATAAATCTGGCATTTATGACATTTCCGAGCATATTTGAAACAATCAGATTCCATGGTCATCCAGTAATAACCCGCTCTCAACAATTTCTTAGCCATTGCATGTCCACCGGCATGAGTACCAAAGGAGCCTTCATGAACTTCTTGCATTAACATGCCCGCTTCGTGTCTATCCACGCATCTGAGCAAAACCATGTCGAGGTTCCTCTTATACAACACATCGTCTTTGTTCAAGAAGAAACTGCCTTCCAATCTTCTCAAAGTCTTCCTATCATTGTTGGATGCCCCTGTAGGGTACTCTTGATTCTTCAGAAAGCACTTGATGTCGTGATACCAGGGCTTGTCATCAACTACTAGTTCAGCAGCAAACACATACGCGGCCCTATCGAGGCGCATAACATCGATCCTGGGAGCATAGTTCCACCGAGTCACTTTGATCATGGAGGATAGAGTAGCAAGAGCGTCTGCCATCTGGTTCTCATCACGAGGTATATGATATAGCTTTACTGTTGTGAAGAAAGTCAACAGTCTTCTCGTGTAATCTCTGTAGGGGACCAGATTAGGCTGAAGAGTATTCCAATCACCATTCACTTGATTGATCACTAGAGCTGAATCTCCGACGATGTCCAGAGTCTTGATTCTCAAATCAATGGCTTGCTCAATACCCAAGATACATGCTTCATACTCAGCTTCATTATTGGTGCACTCAAAAGTCAGACGAGCGGTGAAAGGCATGTGGGCACCTTTCGGAATGGTAATGACATCACCAATTCCACTTCCTTTGGCATTGACGGCCCCATCAAACATTAAAGTCCACTTTTCATCTGGATCAGGTCCCTCCTCAACAACTGGCTCTTCACAGTCTTTCATCTTGAGGAACATGATGTCTTCATCCGGAAAATCAAACTTCATCGGCTCATAATCCTCAATTGGCTGTTGAGCAAGATAGTCTGACAGAATACTCCCTTTGATGGCTTTCTGGGATGTATACTGGATGTCATACTTTGTCAGTACCTTTCGTGTGAGTCAGCATGTATTGTCTCAATCGCTTAGCAGCCCATGCAAGTGCATAACAGTCTTTTCAAGCATTGAGTATCTCGACTCGCAATCTGTGAATTTTTTACTCAGGTAGTAGATGGCATGCTCTTTCCTACCTGTCTCGTCGTGTTGACTGAGAACACAACCCATGGAATTATCAAGTACTGTCAAATACATAATCAGCGGTCTCCCTGGGACTGGAGGCATAAGGATTGGAGGATTCTGCAAATACTCTTTTATCTTCTCGAAAGCCCTTTGGCAATCATCATTCCACCTGATGTCCTGATCTTTTCTCAACAATTTAAATATTGGCTCACACATGGCTGTTAGGTGAGAGATGAACCTTGCAATGTAGTTCAACCTTCCTAAGAAACCACGAACTTGTTTTTCTGTTCTTGGCTCAGGAATTTCTTGTATCGCTTTCACTTTGGCCGGATCCACCTCAATCCCTTTTTCACTAACAATAAAACCCAGCAGTTTTCTAGATCTCATTCCGAAAGTACACTTGTTCGGATTAAGCCTCAGCTTGAATTTCCTCAAACGCTCAAACAGTTTCTGCAAATTCACCAGATGTTCTTCTTCCGTCTGAGATTTGGCAATCATATCATCAACATAAACCTCGATTTCATGATGAATCATATCATGGAAAAGAGTTACCATAGCTCGTTGATATGTTGCCCCAACATTTTTCAGACCAAACGGCATCACCTTGTAGTAGAAGGTGCCCCATGGGGTTATGAAAGTTGTCTTCTCCATGTCTTATGGTGCCATCTTAATTTGATTATAGCCAGAAAAGCCATCCATGAAGGAGAATACCGAGAATTGAGCCGTGTTATCCACCAAAACGTCGATGTGAGGTAATGGGAAATCATCTTTAGGACTAGCTCTGTTCAGATCCCGGTAGTCAACACACATCCGTACCTTTCCATCCTTTTTAGGTACTGGAACAATATTTGCAACCCGTGGCGGATAATTTGTAACCGCTAGAAACCCTGCATCCAACTGTTTTTGCACTTCTTCCTTTATCTTGACAGCCATCTCTGGTCTTGTTCTTTTGAGCTTCTGCTTGACCGAAGGACAATCCTCTTTGAGAGGCAAACAGTGTACCACAATGTCTGTGTCAAGCCCTAGCATGTCCTGATAAGACCAAGCGAAGACGTCAACATACTCTCGCAGCAATTCAATCAGCCCCTTCTTCACATTCTTCCAAAGCAGCCCCTATCTTGATTTCTCTCTTGGCGTCCTCGGTGCCGAGATTAATCACTTCAACAGACTCTTGATGCGGTTGAATGACCCTTTCCTCCTATTTTAATAACCTGGCAAGTTCTTCAGGGAGTTCACAGTCTTCATCACCCTCTTCTTCAACTTGAAAGATTGGATTTTCAAAGTCGAAGCGAGCCATAGCAGAACTGTTATCAATAGGATCCGGTGACGTGCATCTGCATGAGTGAGGGTATGTGCTTATGAGTGTGAACAAGAAGTGGAAACTAAACAAAACATTGCCAAATGTATATTTTTTTTTTATATTTTTTATTTTTGAAAACTGCAAAAATAGAAAGACAGTGAACAAAATATTTGAATGCAAAAATACGTCCTTTATTTATGATTAAAAAATGCAGGTATCCACATAGATGAGCCTTACAATGAGTCATCACGCCCTGGGCGGAACGTAAGACTTGGATATGCATGAATAAACAAAGAAAATTACTTTTTAAGAAGAGTGACTTGGATAATCTCTTCAGAAGACCAGTTGCGGAGAACTTCACCCGAGACCCTTGGACGCACCCAGTTGTCAATGTCGCAATCACTATCCCCATCTTCTTCGTTGATTGCAGAGATCTGGCCAACAACTTTGACTGATTCGACTTCTCCTTCGGCCATGTTAACATTTGCTCCACCATGTTGTGGCATGGGATTGTTGACAACATTAGGAGCCGACGCAAAGTTAATGGCCTTTGAATCAATAAGGTCCTAAACTACGTGTTTAAAGGCTTTGCAGTTCTCAATAGTGTGGCCAGGTGCCCCAGAGTGGAAATTACACCTAGCATTGGCGTCATAACCCACTGGAAGCCTGCCAACGGGAGGAGCCAAAGTGCGTAACTGCAAAAGTTGCAAATGTTGAAGTTTGGGAGGCAACTGGGCATACGACATCGGAAGAGTGTCGAAATGCCTATCCATCATCCTCTGTCTCTGTTGATAAGCAGGTTTGTTATCCTGTTGTTGTTGGTATTGATTTTGTTGATGTTGTGGTTGTTGTTGTTGCACTGGTGCTGCAACCGGAATGGTCACAACTGCAACATAAGGCTGCTGATGGTAATTCTGAAAACTGCTCCTTCGGTTACCTCTGCTCTGATAAGAAGACACAACATTTTCATCCCCTTCTCTCCTCTTGTGTCCTCCTAAGAACGGCTTCTTTGACCCCGAAGATGATCCAACCCCATTTTGGATCTTACATGTCTTCAAGTAGTTCTCCACCCTCTCACCGGTATAGACCACATCAGCAAAATTCGAGGCATTGTAACCCACCAGACACTCCAAATAAGATCCAGGTAGTGTGTTCATAAACATGTTGGCCATCTATTTTTCCAACATCGGAGGCTGAACACGGGAAGCCATCTCTCTCCAGCGTTGAGCATACTCTTTGAAGCACTCATTGCTCTTGAGAGACAGATTCTAGAGCTGAGTTCTATCAGGTGCCATGTCTGTGTTGTACTGATACTGCTTCACAAAAGCCTCAGCCAAGTCTCTCCAGCAGCGAATATGGGCTTTGTCCAGCCTCATATACCACTCCAAGGATGCCCTAGCTAGGCTGTCCTGGAAGAAGTACATGAGCAGCTTCTCATCATCAGAATACGCGATCATCTTGCGGAAGTAAGCTTGTACATGAGTCTTCGAGCAAGAGTTGCCATTGTACTTATCAAACACGGGGACTTTGAATTTTGGCGGAACTTTCACGCCTGGGACAAGCCCCAAGTCAGCAACATCCACACCAAGAGCATTCTGCCCTTCCACAGCTCTCAACCTCTCTTCCAGTCTCCGAAACATAGGGTTCATACCATGGCCCATGCCAAAGTCCTCCTGAAGCAGGGGGAATTGATCCTCCTGATCATCATGGATGTTTTGTTGACCAAGGTTGCCATGTGGGA
This sequence comes from Lathyrus oleraceus, assembly GCF_024323335.1. Lineage (NCBI taxonomy): Eukaryota > Viridiplantae > Streptophyta > Magnoliopsida > Fabales > Fabaceae > Lathyrus > Lathyrus oleraceus. Next base: position 444,457,622 of record NC_066580.1, read on the forward strand.
TTGGGATAGGCCCCGGTCCATTGGGTCCATTAGCTTCTCCAGCGGGAAGATCAGCTACAACCTCCGATTGAGTAGTAGGGGGATTCCCCTGTACCAACAATCTAATCTCCTGCTGTCCCTGAGCCACTCAGTAAGACCCTAATTTTGGTCCTAAGATCCCTCGTGACATCATAACATTGCATTTGCATAGCCTCAAGGATCAATGAGCATCTTGGTTCCCTTTGCCTTTGGGTGGGACTCCTTGTGAGTGGTTTGAGATCACCAGGCATGCTTGAATTGTATGTCATTGCTTTTCTTACTTTGTTTACTAACCAAAAGTATAAAAATATGTCACTAACATCTTTTGTTTGTAGCTTGAGCAATCAGAAGGTTCAAAGCTTCCAGGAGATCATTTGTGCAATGACATGGCCAAGAGAAGATGAAAGCAAGCATGGTAATGGTTCCCAAAGATATCATCCATAAAATATGCCTCCCTAGTATCTCAATTCATCATTTTGATCAAAGCAAGTCAAAGGGTTTGAGGTCTTGTTCTTCAAGAAACCCTAATTCATCTATGTACAACAATGCCTTGCTCATGAAGCAACCTCAGCCCATGGTCAAATACAATCAAGGGAAGTTCTTTAGTTCATCCTTTCATGCATATTTGAACTTATTTGAGCATCCTCAATCATCAATTCATCAAGATGTGAGTTGTGGACTTGAGAAGTTGATCAGTCAATTCATCTGACTATTTTGAAATGCACTGAGACCTAACTTTTCATGTGTTGGTCAAATGGAGATGATTCCAAAATAAAATATGTTCTTAAGGACAATTGTAACACCTCAAAATTTGCCCTCCTCTCTTGGGACTAGCATATCATATTGCATATCATTTTTAGGTCATTAGTCATTGCATATTGCATATCATGTGGTTACATTGTGCAAAGTCATCCTCACAAGTCTTGATCAGAGGATAGGAGGTCATGTGCAAGCTAGGGTTTTATTGGACTGGTCATTAATCATCTGAGGATGTGGAGGTCCAAATTAGGGTTTCATGATTCTCAAAGGAGATTGGTCTTCATCTTGTTTGCAATGATACATCATCATCATCATGGTTTGTCATCATCAAGTGTTGAAGCACATTCCTTGAGATTAGGGTTTTGACCACTGGTCAACCCTAATCAGTTGCATTGGGCCAATCAGGGCATAGCAAGGAGATGGGGTCTATAATGGATAGGGGGATCATTTTATGATTATATGGAGCTAATTGAGGCTAAGGTTTCATCCTTGAGCCATTTCATCAGAGGATTGGAGCTCAGATTGATCAGTGCCTTGTCAGATTCATCTATCAGTTGAAAAAGTCAACTGTGGTCAACTGTACATGATTTTATGGATTTGGAGGGAGGAATGAGTTGGATACACTTCATTCATGTTGGAACAAGTGTTATTTGACATTGCAAAGCTCAAGAATGGAGAAAATCAAGTCAGACAAGAAATTGCCAAAAATAGAAAGTGACTTGTAATGAAAGTTTCCAAATATGGAAAGTTTTTGACCACAAAATTACGTGTCCAAGAAAGCTTCAAATGAAAATTTGTTCAACATGAAAGTTGTAGATCTTGGTCTCACCTTTCCAAAAAGTCCAAGAACGTGAAAATCCCATGTATGGTTGGCAAGTTATGGTCCAGTCAATTTCAAAAATGACCCATAATCAGAAGGGCATAACTTCCACATGGAGTGTCCAAATTGAGTGATCTTTTTATGCACAAACTCCATTTTACATGTACTTTCATGGTGCATAATTGGATTTCATCAAAAATGGTCAATGCAAAAAGTCAAATTTCAAGTGTACAATTAAAAATCCAGGGGCAAAATGGTCCAACTTGTGAAATAATGGGAATTTTTGAATGGGGATTTTTGTAACACCTCACAAATGCTATTTGGAAATGGTTTGAATCATCATAACAGGTCAAGGTGCAATGGTTGAAGAATTCACTTTTGAAATGAACTTGAAAAATGGACAAAGTGCCATGGCATGGTGAAAATCAAAATTACATGGCCAATGAAGATGGGACAAGTTGCAACAGCTCATGACAGATATTTAGAGCATGTGTGAGCTGGCAATGAGCTGTCACAAGGCTTGAGTGAGAATACCATTTTTCCCTTGCCCTTGAAAGTGACATTTTGCTAATCACATTGCATTATGTTAATTAAGGTGATTAAGGCTTGGTTAATTGGAGGTATAAGTTCTTAATCCTAACAAACTTGTAACAGATTTCACAATTCCCAAAATCACAATCTATTTTTCCCTCCAAATTCACCAAAACCTCTCAAGAACACAAAAGCCAAAATCCTTCAATCTCTTCCAATTCTTGATCATTTTGCAAATTTCTTTTGGATTCGATCTCCATTCATCATCCACTTCAACTGTTTTGGTAATTCAACATCAAGAGAAGCATCATTCGCAACTGTCCAAGGAAGGTCCATCAATGGTGAATTGAATTTTTGTGCATCGGAAGCAACTTCAATCGAACCTGAGCACTGCATCCAACTCCTTGAGGCTTCTACTGCACCTGTTTTGGATCAAGAAGCGCGGAGAACATCAAAATCATCACTGCCATCTCCAGGTACTTGAATTTCGAACTTCATGATTGGATGAATGCTTATATGCGTTTTGAAGTATGTTTCATGTAGAGTTCAATGATGTAATTAGTTTTAGAAATGGTGAAACATAGAGGAAGTTATCCTGATTAGAAGTTAGGATGCCAAACCCTAAGTTGTTCGATTCGTGAAATATAGGAAGAGTTAGCTAAAATCATGTGTATATTCGAGATCCTGATGTTGAGACCTTTCCAACGGATATGAGTTTGTAGATTTTGGTTAGGGTTTGATGTTCATGTGTTCTTCCCTATTTCTGGAAAACGCGTTGAAGAAGAGAAAGATTTTCTGGAAAATTCTCATGTTCGATCCGTTTCAATGCAATTCCATTTTGAATTTGTGTTTAGCGCGAAAATCAGCCAATCAGGATAAGCCACTGCATTATTGAAACGACCGCGTTTTGGTCTGGGAAGAGATAATTACAAGTTTGCCATTAAATCCATTTTAATTTAATAAAACACTTAATTATTATTAAAAATCACCAAAACCTTAGAAAAATCATAGAAAATTATTGGAAAATCAGAAAAATATGAGGATTTTTTCTATAGCTTCCAAATTCCCTGTAGAATTTTATGGACATAATTTCCAAGGTTGTGCATGATGGATTGTTGACTTTGCTTAGGGATGTTTGACTTAGGTCATTTTTGTGTGCATTTTGCCATTTCCATTGTGAAATACTCATGCTTTAAAAGAAATTCTTGAGATTTTTTGTGGTGATTCTAGACATGTTGCTGGTGATTTACATGTAAATTTTGTGATTTTTGAATACCTGATGATTGAGATATGATTTTCTGAATCTAGGTGTGACAATTTGTGTCACACCTAGCTAGGTCAACTTTCTGAATTTATTTGCATGACTTAGAGATGTTGGATTGGATTGAAATTTTGCATGGATGTTTATGGATATGTTGAGATGCTATGTGAATTCTTCTGGATTTTTATGTGGCATTTTCAATTTGATTGGTATTTTTCATCTCTGTTGGTCAAATGTGCAAGTTCATGTGGTACATGCTTGAATATCTTGTGTGAAATTCTCATATGGTTTTGGATGAATGTGAAATTTGGTATGCTGATTGTAGACACATTGTAGGACATCCCTGTTTTGGTCCCATTCATTTCTTAATAGTTTTCATTGATTTATGAATTTTTGAAGTGAATGCATGTGTTGATGCTATGAGTTGGCTTGAATAATTGTGTCTGTATTTCTTGATTTTCATTTACCTAGTTCTTTTTGTCCAATTGAGCTGAAAATTGACATGCTATACCTTGAATATGTCCTGTTTAGGTGTAAATTATTTGAGGATTTTTGGAATTGTTTTGATATGGATTTGGTTGAAGTCATTCTATTTGGATGTTTGGTGTTATGTTTGACCTAGTTTGGATTGTTTTGATCATGAAATGAATATGGTGAATGATATAAGCATGGGACCAATTGCATTTGCTTTTGTTTGACATTAACTTGATTTTGGTTGAAGATTGCTTGCTGTTTAGATTTTTTTCTCACTTTTGGACCCTAGGCTTGGCCTAGTGGTCTTGTTTCTCATATTTGCTTGATTTTTCAGGATGAAAAGCACAATGCTTAAGGAGATTGAGCCAAATGGATTAAATTGACATTGTTTGATGTTGAGAACTAACATGAATTTGTTTTGTAGGTTGTGAAGCTTGAGCTTGAGCTCATAGCTTGCCTTATTGTGTGTTATCTGTATAGTCTGACTGGTTAACATTTGCTGTTTATGATTGTCTGTCTGAGCACTGATGATACTTGATTGTTTTCAGGTGCATTTAGTCGCTTCTAGTTCTTTTAAGAACTTGCTTGCTAGCTGCTGCTTGGTTGTGTAGACCACTTGAGGTAGGTCCTCTTGACTTCATGTAGTCTGGGAGACCCGACCTGTTACTTGGCCGGGCAAATGTCTGAAGTCCTCCTTAAGAGGCAATGATTATGGTTGTTTACTTTTTGTGCCCAAGCAGGTAAAGACCTCTATGAGGCAATTGGTGGGAGCTAGGGATATGCAATCTATCCCCCACTATTCTGTGAGTCGTCCCTCTGCTCACACAGCTGTGTGTTGATGCATTGGGACACAAGCCCAAGATCCTGTGCTGTTGCACAATCGAGTCAGAGTCTTTGAGCGTAGAAGGGTCCCTCCATTCTGGACCCACGCTCCTTTGTCTGAAGCTCTCCCTGGTCAGGGATAAGAGCTGTGAGGTCTCATCCTCACTTCACCTTTTCATCTGCTTCACCTTAGCCTCGTAATGGCAAGGTTAAGAGCGAATAATACCCATGTACAGATGACTTGCTTCGGCAGTCAAACCCATTGCTTGAGCCTCACTTGATTGGTTATAGTGTGTGCTTTGTGAATATTTGTTTGACATGTTTGCTTGAAATGCTTGTTCTGTTTGTATGCTTGTATGCTTGCTTTCTTCCTGGATAGGATTAGCTTGCAGTTGTGCAAGTAGGTAGAAACCTGAACGTAGGGTAACGATGCATGACAACACTAGGCTCGAGTCCAGCTCCCTGGTAGTGTGTCTTCCCTTGGTTTTTGGCTAGTTTTTTCTTTCCCTTGAGGGGGAACTACATCGCCCTGATCCTCGTTTCAGACGAGGTATGTAGGCAGGGGGTCGTGCGAGACCTCTCCGGGCACTTTTTTTTCTTTTTGTGTGAGTTTGCATGTTACCTTCTCGTGTATGTTTGGTTCGGATGCTGACGTAAGTCCAGTGATTGGCGGTCGGGCTCCACGTTTGCCGTTTGTGTGCGTCTTGGTTCGGATGCTGATGTAAGTCCAGTGATTGGCAGTCAGGCTCCATGTTTGCCATCTGTTTGTGTTTGTTTGCTTGTTTGGCGTGCGTGAGCCGAACTACAGTGGCTCTGATTCTCGTTCCATACGAGATATGTAGGCATAGGATGCGATGTCCTATCGAGCTCCCTTCTCTTAACCCCACCTGCGTTCCCCGTGTGTGTGTGTGATGTTTTAGCAACCTATTCTTTTCTTAGAACGTGGATCCCGTCGAGTACGACGGACGTGAGGGGTGCTAATACCTTCCCCTTGCGTAACCGACTCCTTTACCCTTTCTCTTTGGTCGCGAGACCATTTCCTTTCCAGGTTTCTCTGAGCGTTTCCTTTCCCTATCTTGGGATAAATAACGCGCAGTGGCGGCTCTGTGTTGTGTTTTTATTTGAGTCCCGCCGGTTGATTTTTCGCAGGATGCGACAGCTGGCGACTCTGCTGGGGACTTAAAAAGATGTCGACCTGTGCTGGTCCATCGTCCCTAAGCGAGTCTCTCCTAGCGTTCTAGGATTAGTTTAGGTTGCTTGTGTTGTATTATTTATTGCATTTATTATTCTAACCCTCTATATTTGCATAAATATTTGCATGCATCATACTATCATGTTGCCGTCCTCTGTGCAGGTGGTTCCTCTGTTTGGGGTGGGTGTTCTGAGTGGGGCTAAAACCCAGGCCCGAGTATACACCTAGGATTAGTGTGGTCTCATGTTGCCTCCTTCATGTTAGGTCAATATGTGCCTGGCAGCATGATGTACCACAAGCCGGACGAGGTTCATTTGATAGTGCTTGCCTCTGTGGGTATTCCACTTTGGTTGAGTTACTTCATCTGAACTGTTGACTCTGGTGACCGATCATTTCCCGGATCTTTGGTTTAGACGATCTCAGGAGAGCTACAATGGCACACCCGAAAGGGCAAACCCATTGAGTATCTCCGCCCGATTGTCGAGACTATTATCCGCCTTAGGATGACCTGATTAGAATTTACCTGTGAGGGGAGGGTGATTCTTTCAGATGCATGTTCAGATGGTGACTCAGATGGTGACATTTTGTTCTGTGGATCAGAGTTCTATTTATAAGTCGGATTTATGGCCGTTTATTTCAGAGACGCCGGAGTGCTGTCCGTGGTATTTATCAGTGGGGATCCGTTTATTTCAGGATTCCCTGGGCCGAGTTGTTTATCAGTGGGGATCCGTTTATTTCAGGATTCCCCGGGCCGATTCAGATGACTGTGGGTATCTGTTCAGAGATGGTTTGATGATGATGATGATGTATCTGTCTTCCGTTTATTTCGGAACCCTTGAGATGGATTGGTGGTTACTTGTTCCCTCAGATGGTTATGATCAGTTCAGAGACCAGGTTTCAGTACAGATGATCAGAGGACTTGGAGGATGGCCCAATGCATTGCATTCATACATCATTCTCATTTTGTATTCATCTGCACCAAACCTACGTCTAGCCATATGGGAAGTATTATGGATTGAGAATCTGGTTGAGAGACATCTGGATGTCAAAATGTTATTGGTGAAATATTATCTGTCTCGATGAAACCAGGATCGAAAGACTGAATCTTCCTCATATGGGTAGATGTTGCATTCATGCATATTAACCCATTTGCTGTTTTGTAGGTGTCAACCGGTGCGCATAGCTTGTTTGCTCAGATATCCTGCTAGGGGCAACAAATCCAAACTGATGGATCTTCCCAACGCCGACATCCTCGAATTGAAAGAGATGGTGAGGGATTTGTTCAGTGTTGTGCAAGGGCTTGCCTTGGGGCAGAAAGCCATGGCCGAGAGATTGGAAAGGATTGAGGGCTGGCTGATCAAGGAGAAAGTTCAGGGAAAGGCTCTGTCATCCGAAGTAACAAATCCCTCTGGCTCTGTAGTGAAGAAATCCCTTGATAGTGGTCAGCCTAAGAAGAAGGTTGAATCAGGGGGTGCGCAGACTAAACGAGAATGCGGTAAGGATCGTTACCACCCTTATGCTGCCACCGTAACCATTCCTGTTGGTGATTCATCTGCACAACAGCGGCAACAGTCACCTCAACAGAGGACACAGAGAGTTGTGGGCCAAGTGAGAAGGAGGACGACAGATCGTCATTTCAATAAGCCGCCTGTGACTTACGCTGTTCTATTTAAAAGGTTGAAGGATATTGGGTTGGTGCAGCCGAGGATGTTGACTCTGTTGAAACCTGATCAGAGGCCTGCCAGTTACGATGAGAATGTCAAGTGTGAGTTCCATGCTGGGGCACCCGGACATCATGTTGAGGATTGCAAAGCTTTTAAGCATGTGGTCCAGGACTTGGTGGATTCTAAGACAATCAGCTTTGCACCAATGGCAAATGATAGTGCTAGCCCCGTGACAAGGCATGGTCCTGTAAAAGTGGAGATGATGTCGAGGGACAAGAAAGGGATGGAGGTGACTGAGAAGGATCAGTTAAAAATGCCAATGTCCGTGGTCCCAAAACGCCCGACGAAAAATGAAGCTTTCCCTCGTGTTGATGATTGTTGTGCCGCTATCGCTACAAAAGAGTGTGTAGTAATTGGGGAAACGGTCCAGAGAATGATGAAAGCAGAAATGGACGATGTAAGGTGTAAAGCACTCAGTCTGGCAGCTGAAACCGTCAAGGTGGAAAATGCCATTGGTGTTGAGAAAGAGAAAAAGCCGTCCATTTCTTCTTACAAACAGGCGGTGGAAGTGGTGAGAAATGGGGGGATCCCAGGCTGGGGACAGATCATAGGCATTGTGGTAAAGGCGGATGTGTTTGGGATTGGTTATCATCCAGGTCAAGACTCGTCTGAGCAGAACAGAGGACGTCGTCCGTCGTTCACCTTTGTCAGTGCTGGAATGCTAGATTCAGATCACGCCTATACAGTGGGTGAAGAGATTGATAGTGACCGCGAACTGGAATCGTGGATAAAATCGTGCGTACCAGGGAACTGGAAGGCCTGAAGAATCAGCACTGTCACTCATCCGGAAGAGTAATGTTTCTGGTTTCTCAATTTTATTTGCATGAAAGCCTTGTGTGTTGCCCGACACGTAATGGTTCATTGTAAGGGCCACCTCATGTTCATAATTTGCATTTTCTGCATCATTAATAAATGGATGTTTTTCAGTCAAAAAGCGGTGTTCCCTGTTTTTCATTTATTTTTGCAGTTTAAAAACAAATAAAAATGGCAATGTTTATTTTCATTTTTCTTTTTTGATTTGTCTCGTTCCGAATTCAAAAATAATTCTCCGGATCTCTTTGATAACAATTTGGTTACACCTCATATGACTTCGACAAACCGATCTATCTTGCTGAAGAAGAAGGCGAAGAAGATTGTGATCTGCTGGAAATTAGCCAGGTTGTCAAGACAAGAGGAGAAGGTGATTCAGCCGCACGAGGAGCGGGTTGAGGTTGTTATTCCAAGCACCGCCGAGGTCAGGAAGGAAGTGAAAATTGTGGCCGCTTCAGAGGCGAGTCGAGAGCAGAATGATAGCCTTGTTGAAGGAGTATGTAGATACTTTCGCCTGGTCATGTCAGAATATGCCAGGGTTGAACACCGATGTCGTTGTACACAAGCTACCATGGAGAGAAGACCGTCCTCTAAAGAAGCAGAACGCCAGTGCCTGTATCAGAGAGCCATGGTGACTTTGTGTCATGATATGATTCGTCATGAAATCGAATGCTATGCTATGACATGATAGCAAAGTCCCAAACAGGAGAGGGGCATCTGGCAGACCGGGGCAAGTCGTTTGACCGGTTGAGACAATTCAAACTGAGGTTGAATTCAAGTGAGTGCACTATCAGAGTGCGGTCCGGTAAGATGTTGGGGTTCATTGTAAGGGAGGAATCGAGGTTCATCCTGAAAAAAAAAACAAAAACAAAAAAACAAAAAAAAAAACAAAAAACAAAAAACAAAAAAAAGAACAATAAGAGAAACGCCTGAACCGAGAACATAAAGGAGAGGTTCGTGGTTTCATAGATAGATTGAACTACCTGTCATGGTTCACATCTTATCTAACAGCCACGTGGGAACCCATTCAAGGAAAAAAGATCAAACGGTCAGGTGAACCAATGATTGCCAAGGGGCATTGAAAAATAAAAGAATAAGTTGCAGGAACCTCCGATTCGGATGCATCCCTATGGAAAGAGCAATTGTTAATCTGGTACTTGACGGCCTTCGAGGGGTCTATAAGGTGTATTGGGTCAGCATGACGCGTCTTGTCGAAAAGAGCATGCAATTTACCTTAGCAAAAAGTTTACCGACTGTGAAACAATACATTCACTGCTCGGGAAATTTGATGTACTTTGGCATAGGCTGCTCACCGACTGAGACAGTGTATGCTGGTTCATACCACTTTGTGGATTGCCGAGATGGATCCGATTGAGTATGTGTTTGAGAATCCAGCATTGACCGGATGGGTTGCGAAAGAGCAAAAGAATGTTGATTGAGTTGTGATACTCTCAGAAAGCTATCAAGGGGTGTATTGTCTGATTACATCGCTCCGCAACCCATTGGGGATTATCAACCAAGGAAGTTTGAGTTCCCTGATGAGGACATCTCGAGGTGCTCCAATCAAAAGATTGAGAGTAACCGATCCCGGAGGAGGGGCCTGACCCTGAATCCGAACGGATTCTGATGTCTGATGGGGAGGTTAAGGTGAATGAGCTTTCGTTACCCGGATAACGTTGGAATGCACCGACGGTGCGATTGTGCAGAAAATGGTGGTAACCTACAGAGACTGGCATGAGATGTCGCCGTTTGCATTGCATGGGTATCGAACGTCGGTACGTACATCTACTGGGGCAACGCCTTTCTCGTTGGTATATGGGATGGAGGCTGTATTACCGGTTGAGGTTCAGATTCCCTCTTTGAGAGTCCTGATGGACGTAAAGTTGCAAGAGGCTGAATGGGTAAGAACCTGGTACGAAGAGTTGAGCCTGATTGAGGAAAAGAGGTTAGCAGCCATCTGTCATGGGCAGTTGTACCAGCAAAGAATGAAGCGTGCTTTTGACAAAAAAGTACGACCTCGGGTATATCGCGTAGGTGATATGGTGCTGAAAAGGATCCTTCCTCCTCAAAATGATCGAAGGGGCAAATGGACACCGAATTATGAAGGTCCATTCGTGGTCAAGAAGGTTTTCTCTGGTGGAGCCTTGTTGCTAACGACCATGGATGGTGAGGATTTTCCATCCCCTGTGAATGCGGACGCAATTAAAAAATACTTCGTATGAAGAGACCCGCTGGACGAAAAGAATAAAATAGTCCAGGCAAAAATGGGCATCCCGGCAAACCAAAAACAGAAAAAAAGGTTCGGGCAAAAATTAGGGATAAAAATGAAAAAATGTACACCCGGCAAGTCGAAAACCTGAAAAGGCGACTTGGGCAAAAAAGGGTATCCCGGTGGACTGAAAACCCGAAAGGGCGGTCCAGGCAAAAGAGGGATTGAAACGAACAACTGCGTCCCGCATGATCGTTTGCGCTTTGGTTAAGGCATCATGGATAATACCCGGTAGGGATCAGTTGGAATCGTCTTGTTCAGAAGGCAGAAAGCACGGAGAGTCTGGGGACATATGGGGTGTAACCGAGTTGGAACTCGATGAGATCGCGGGTTTCACATTGCCATTAGGATAGATTTTTCCTTTTGTGCAATTACCTCTTTTCAGGAATTGCTTCTTTTGTATTGCTCAATTTGAGCCACACTTCTTCAAATCAATAAAATGCACATTCAGTCAAATAATTTTGTTTTTGTTTTTCATTACCGCTTTGATTGCAAAAACATCCAGATATTTTTGATAAAGAGTCTTGTATTTTTAAAACATACAGGTTTCCTTCCAATGCATGTTTATAAGATGGAAAGCTTGAAATCTTGTTTGGAAGGTTGAGTGACCCAAGTGTTGAAATCTTGACACGCCTGGGGCACGGTTTTATCTAACGATCTGTTTTGCAGGAACTGTTAGGTATTTCCATTCACTTGCAGGTTGTGGTGTGGAAGCTTTGTAGCAGATCCCCAGAGAGTCCGACCAGGGACGAATGAATATGAAAGAATGACGAAGACGTTGAGACGTACGACGATCCTTGATGATAACCAAGAAGACTCTTCAAAGTCGGAAGATTGGAAAGTCTGTAGAAATTCCCCGCAGGGTCCAGTCAGGGACGAGGGACGGTGAAGAGACGACGAGGGACGTCCGACGACCTTTGGAATTAATCAAGAAGACTCTTCAAAGTCGAAAAATTGGAATTTCTGTATAAGTCCCAGGAGTTCGCTCTCCGTCGAGCGCGGAGCGATTTGGAATACAAGATGATGGAGCAGAAAAGGTCCAGACGAGTCTGGGAATTCTCAAAAGTGAAAGTCGGTACGAGATTGGGAGGTGGATACCATGGTTCGACGAGTCGACGGGTGTTCTGTACCAACTTTTCTCGTTTCCCAGCTAGGTCCCCAAGCAGAATTAGAGGACCAAATCCCTAGCAGATCCAAGGTCTATGGATCCCTCAGCCGAGTCAAGATGGTTATCCCCGGCAGGTTTAAAGCGGTGTTTCCTTAGCAGCCAGGCCTGAAGGTTGCTATTCCCCGAGTGGAGCGGGTTTCAATGAAATATATCTCCAGCAGTGTTCATCCTACCAGTGGATTGGACGAGTTTCCGTAGCAGACTGATATCTGCATCCCCAGCTGAGTGTATCCTACGTGTGGATTGCATGGGTTGTCCCCAGCGGAGTAGCATTCGTTTCCCTAGCAGGGTCAGGATGGTTATCCCCAGCAGGTGATAGATTGATGTTTCCCCAGTCAATGGGCCTGGAGGTGGCTGTTTCCCAGCAGAGCTATCTGTGAGCATTTCCCCAGTGAAGTCAACAGGTATCTGTGAGGGTTCCCGAAGCAGAGGTGGATGTATATCCCCAGCAAGTCAAAGACTGTTGTATCCCCACAGAGCGTTGGTGGTTCTTATCCCCAGCAGTTTCTCGAGCGGATTGGGTGCAAAAGAGGCTCTTCCCCAGCGAGGGTTGCCTTTTCCCAGCAGCAGTGCTATTCCCCAGCGGGTGGAGATCGGAGTATTGACGAGTTCCTCAGCAGAGTGTCTCGTGCTCCTCAGAAGAGTCCCTTGAAGGGGATACTTTTTATACATTCATCATGAAAAAAATAGCATAGCATGTTGCATAGAAAAATAATAAATCGCGTAGCATTTCCATAATTATGGAGCATTACGCAGAAAAAAATCAATCATGCATCATATTGCAAGCACAAGCTAGTCTCAAGCCGTGGTTACCGTTTGAGAGGTGGTTTTGCCCAAAGGTGAAGGTGTTACTCCGAGGAGTTTAGCCTCATGATTTGATCAAAGGTATTTCCCCAGTAGTGCGATACTGGAGGAATTTTTCCGTCGGGCAGAGATGGAAAGGTTACGCGATCAGCGCGATTCAAGCCGTGGTTACCGCTTGAAGGTTTGGTTTCATCAGATGGTGAAGATGGTACTCCGAGGAGTTCAGCATCACGACGTCAGATCAGCAATGTTCCCCAGTAGTGCGATATTGGAGGAAATGTTTCCGTCGGACAGAGATGGAGATAATATCAGAAGACGTTACGCGATCAGCGCGATTCCGGGGTTCAAATGGAGAAAAGGAAATGCTGAGGTACTTTCTGGGGTTCAAATGAAGATTGGAGTTGAAGAATGTATCCGGGATGAGGTCCTTAGGATTTTCTTCTGTTCATGTGTCACCTTAGACTCTGGCTGAGGCCAATGGATGTCGTTATAGGTGTCTTCCGAGGAAGAGATACACATGCTACCTTCCTTTTGTGAAGGTATACCCTCTGACATGTCGCCCTCAGAGTGGTGTTTGGTGTTATTTCCGACGTTGCCAGCGGAATTATCACGAGAGATTGGAGATCGGGGTTCAAATGGAGAAAAGGAAATGTTGAGGCATTTTCTGGAGATGGGATTCAAACGGAGAAAAGGAGATGTTGCGGCATTTTCTGGAGAACGGGGTTCATATTGGCGATCGCAAGTTATCGTCAGGCGACTGGGATTCAAATCGGAGAATGGGGTTCGTTATTTTGGCAAACAGGAGACTGGGGTTCAAATGCAGAGATCCGAGGATCGTTTGCGCAGAGAAAATTTCGGGGTTCAAGAAAATGGAAAAAAATAGAGAAAATTTCGGGGTTCAAGAAAAGCATAAAAAAGAAAGGAATAATAATCCCGAGCGGATGAGGTATTCAGGCCATTGTTGTCCCTGCGTTACCATTTATTTTGGTATCCAGGTCGATGTTGCTGTTTCGGTATTCAGGTCGACTTTCTCCGTACCAGACGGATTTTTCCTTCAAGACTGCTTCTTCGCCGATTCTGACAGGCGTTGTTAATTATTATCCCATCAGAGTGCAAATTATTCGTCTGTTCTTGGTATTCAATCACTCTTCATCCTGATCATCTGAAAGCCGAGGCTGTTCATATTGACAGGTTCACAGTGGATTGAATAGGGGCAGCTGTAACACCTCAAAATTTGCCCTCCTCTCTTGGGACTAGCATATCATATTGCATATCATTTTTAGGTCATTAGTCATTGCATATTGCATATCATGTGGTTACATTGTGCAAAGTTATCCTCACAAGTCTTGATCAGAGGATAGGAGGTCATGTGCAAGCTAGGGTTTTATTGGACTGGTCATTAATCATCTGAGGATGTGGAGGTCCAAATTAGGGTTTCATGATTCTCAAAGGAGATTGGTCTTCTTCTTGTTTGCAATGATACATCATCATCATCATGGTTTGTCATCATCAAGTGTTGAAGCACATTCCTTGAGATTAGGGTTTTGACCACTGGTCAACCCTAATCAGTTGCATTGGGCCAATCAGGGCATAGCAAGGAGATGGGGTCTATAATGGATAGGGGGATCATTTTATGATTATATGGAGCTAATTGAGGCTAAGGTTTCATCCTTGAGCCATTTCATCAGAGGATTGGAGCTCAGATTGATCAGTGCCTTGTCAGATTCATCTATCAGTTGAAAAAGTCAACTGTGGTCAACTGTACATGATTTTATGGATTTGGAGGGAGGAATGAGTTGGATACACTTCATTCATGTTGGAACAAGTGTTATTTGACATTGCAAAGCTCAAGAATGGAGAAAATCAAGTCAGACAAGAAATTGCCAAAAATAGACAGTGACTTGTAATGGAAGTTTCCAAATATGGAAAGTTTTTGACCACAAAATTATGTGTCCAAGAAAGCTTCAAATGAAAATTTGTTCAACATGAAAGTTGTATATCTTGGTCTCACCTTTCCAAAAAGTCCAAGAACGTGAAAATCCCATGTATGGTTGGCAAGTTATGGTCCAGTCAATTTCAAAAATGACCCATAATCAGAAGGGCATAACTTCCACATGGAGTGTCCAAATTGAGTGATCTTTTTATGCACAAACTCCATTTGACATGTACTTTCATGGTGCATAATTGGATTTCATCAAAAATGGTCAATGCAAAACGTCAAATTTCAAGTGTACAGTTAAAAATCCAGGGGCAAAATGGTCCAACTTGTGAAATAATGGGAATTTTTGAATGGGGATTTTTGTAACACCTCACAAATGCTATTTGGAAATGGTTTGAATCATCATAACAGGTCAAGGTGCAATGGTTGAAGAATTCACTTTTGAAATGAACTTGAAAAATGGACAAAGTGCCATGGCATGGTGAAAATCAAAATTACATGGCCAATGAAGATGGGACAAGTTGCAACAGCTCATGACAGATATTTAGAGCATGTGTGAGCTGGCAATGAGCTGTCACAAGGCTTGAGTGAGAATACCATTTTTCCCTTGCCCTTGAAAGTGACATTTTGCTAATCACATTGCATTATGTTAATTAAGGTGATTAAGGCTTGGTTAATTGGAGGTATAAGTTCTTAATCCTAACAAACTTGTAACAGATTTCACAATTCCCAAAATCACAATCTATTTTTCCCTCCAAATTCACCAAAACCTCTCAAGAACACAAAAGCCAAAATCCTTCAATCTCTTCCAATTCTTGATCATTTTGCAAATTTCTTTTGGATTCGATCTCCATTCATCATCCACTTCAACTGTTTTGGTAATTCAACATCAAGAGAAGCATCATTCGCAACTGTCCAAGGAAGGTCCATCAATGGTGAATTGAATTTTTGTGCATCGGAAGCAACTTCAATCGAACCTGAGCACTGCATCCAACTCCTTGAGGCTTCTACTGCACCTGTTTTGGATCAAGAAGCGCGGAGAACATCAAAATCATCACTGCCATCTCCAGGTACTTGAATTTCGAACTTCATGATTGGATGAATGCTTATATGCGTTTTGAAGTATGTTTCATGTAGAGTTCAATGATGTAATTAGTTTTAGAAATGGTGAAACATAGAGGAAGTTATCCTGATTAGAAGTTAGGATGCCAAACCCTAAGTTGTTCGATTCGTGAAATATAGGAAGAGTTAGCTAAAATCATGTGTATATTCGAGATCCTGATGTTGAGACCTTTCCAACGGATATGAGTTTGTAGATTTTGGTTAGGGTTTGATGTTCATGTGTTCTTCCCTATTTCTGGAAAACGCGTTGAAGAAGAGAAAGATTTTCTGGAAAATTCTCATGTTCGATCCGTTTCAATGCAATTCCATTTTGAATTTGTGTTTAGCGCGAAAATCAGCCAATCAGGATAAGCCACTGCATTATTGAAACGACCGCGTTTTGGTCTGGGAAGAGATAATTACACGTTTGCCATTAAATCCATTTTAATTTAATAAAACACTTAATTATTATTAAAAATCACCAAAACCTTAGAAAAATCATAGAAAATTATTGGAAAATCAGAAAAATATGAGGATTTTTTCTATAGCTTCCAAATTCCCTGTAGAATTTTATGGACATAATTTCCAAGGTTGTGCATGATGGATTGTTGACTTTGCTTAGGGATGTTTGACTTAGGTCATTTTTGTGTGCATTTTGCCATTTCCATTGTGAAATACTCATGCTTTAAAAGAAATTCTTGAGATTTTTTGTGGTGATTCTAGACATGTTGCTGGTGATTTACATGTAAATTTTGTGATTTTTGAATACCTGATGATTGAGATATGATTTTCTGAATCTAGGTGTGACAATTTGTGTCACACCTAGCTAGGTCAACTTTCTGAATTTATTTGCATGACTTAGAGATGTTGGATTGGATTGAAATTTTGCATGGATGTTTATGGATATGTTGAGATGCTATGTGAATTCTTCTGGATTTTTATGTGGCATTTTCAATTTGATTGGTATTTTTCATCTCTGTTGGTCAAATGTGCAAGTTCATGTGGTACATGCTTGAATATCTTGTGTGAAATTCTCATATGGTTTTGGATGAATGTGAAATTTGGTATGCTGATTGTAGACACATTGTAGGACATCCCTGTTTTGGTCCCATTCATTTCTTAATAGTTTTCATTGATTTATGAATTTTTGAAGTGAATGCATGTGTTGATGCTATGAGTTGGCTTGAATAATTGTGTCTGTATTTCTTGATTTTCATTTACCTAGTTCTTTTTGTCCAATTGAGCTGAAAATTGACATGCTATACCTTGAATATGTCCTGTTTAGGTGTAAATTATTTGAGGATTTTTGGAATTGTTTTGATATGGATTTGGTTGAAGTCATTCTGTTTGGATGTTTGGTGTTATGTTTGACCTAGTTTGGATTGTTTTGATCATGAAATGAATATGGTGAATGATATAAGCATGGGACCAATTGCATTTGCTTTTGTTTGACATTAACTTGATTTTGGTTGAAGATTGCTTGCTGTTTAGATTTTTTTCTCACTTTTGGACCCTAGGCTTGGCCTAGTGGTCTTGTTTCTCATATTTGCTTGATTTTTCAGGATGAAAAGCACAATGCTTAAGGAGATTGAGCCAAATGGATTAAATTGACATTGTTTGATGTTGAGAACTAACATGAATTTGTTTTGTAGGTTGTGAAGCTTGAGCTTGAGCTCATAGCTTGCCTTATTGTGTGTTATCTGTATAGTCTGACTGGTTAACATTTGCTGTTTATGATTGTCTGTCTGAGCACTGATGATACTTGATTGTTTTCAGGTGCATTTAGTCGCTTCTAGTTCTTTTAAGAACTTGCTTGCTAGCTGCTACTTGGTTGTGTAGACCACTTGAGGTAGGTCCTCTTGACTTCATGTAGTCTGGGAGACCCGGCCTGTTACTTGGCCGGGCAAATGTCTGAAGTCCTCCTTAAGAGGCAATGATTGTGGTTGTTTACTTTTTGTGCCCAAGCAAGTAAAGACCTCTATGAGGCAATTGGTGGAAGCTAGGGATATGCAATCTATCCCCCACTATTCTGTGAGTCGTCCCTCTGCTCACACAGCTGTGTGTTGATGCATTGGGACACAAGCCCAAGATCCTGTGCTGTTGCACAATCGAGTCAGAGTCTTTGAGCGTAGAAGGGTCCCTCCATTCTGGACCCACGCTCCTTTGTCTGAAGCTCTCCCTGGTCAGGGATAAGAGCTGTGAGGTCTCATCCTCACTTCACCTTTTCATCTGCTTCACCTTAGCCTCGTAATGGCAAGGTTAAGAGCGAATAATACCCATGTACAGATGACTTGCTTCGGCAGTCAAACCCATTGCTTGAGCCTCACTTGATTGGTTATAGTGTGTGCTTTGTGAATATTTGTTTGACATGTTTGCTTGAAATGCTTGTTCTGTTTGTATGCTTGTATGCTTGCTTTCTTCCTGAATAGGATTAACTTGCAGTTGTGCAAGTAGGTAGAAACCTGAACGTAGGGTAACGATGCATGACAACACTAGGCTCGAGTCCAGCTCCCTGGTAGTGTGTCTTCCCTTGGTTTCTGGCTAGTTTTTTCTTTCCCTTGAGGGGGAACTACATCGCCCTGATCCTCGTTCCAGACGAGGTATGTAGGCAGGGGGTCGTGCGAGACCTCTCCGGGCACTTTTTTTTCTTTTTGTGTGAGTTTGCATGTTACCTTCTCGTGTATGTTTGGTTCGGATGCTGACGTAAGTCCAGTGATTGGCGGTCGGGCTCCACGTTTGCCGTTTGTGTGCGTCTTGGTTCGGATGCTGATGTAAGTCCAGTGATTGGCAGTCAGGCTCCATGTTTGCCATCTGTTTGTGTTTGTTTGCTTGTTTGGCGTGCGTGAGCCGAACTACAGTGGCTCTGATTCTCGTTCCAGACGAGATATGTAGGCATAGGATGCGATGTCCTATCGAGCTCCCTTCTCTTAACCCCACCTGCGTTTCCCGTGTGTGTGTGTGATGTTTTAGCAACCTATTCTTTTCTTAGAACGTGGATCCCGTCGAGTACGACGGACGTGAGGGGTGCTAATACCTTCCCCTTGCGTAACCGACTCCCTTACCCTTTCTCTTTGGTCGCGAGACCATTTCCTTTCCAGGTTTCTCTGAGCGTTTCCTTTCCCTATCTTGGGATAAATAACGCGCAGTGGCGGCTCTGTGTTGTGTTTTTATTTGAGTCCCGCCGGTTGATTTTTCGCAGGATGCGACAACAATATGAACAACTTTCATGTTCATGAAAAATTGATTTTAAGCTTGTAAGGTCATCATCCATTCCAAGACATTATAGGTCATTTTGACTGAAACCCTAATTTTGGGTCAACTTCCCAAGGACATAACTCATTCATTTTTTATTATTTTGAGGTGGGATCAAATGCATTAGAAAGCCTAAGTTGTCTACTTAAAATGTTATGTTGAACAAAATTTCAAAATCTCAAAGGAAATACATGTGATAATGCAAGACATTATAGGTCCTTTTGGACCAAATGCATTAAAATGCAAAAAAGTCCAACTTCAAGTACCCATAACTCTTTCACAAAAACTCCAAATGATGCAAAATATAAGTCCATTTTGATTTTCTTGAAAATATCTACAACTTTTATGTTGGAGGTTTTTTCATTTGAGGCTTGCATCGTTAAAACAGAGGGGCTTGAACATTGGCCAAATTTGGAAACCTTGCCTTTGCATGTTTTACACCTTGCACTTTAAACTCAAATTTCATAAATTTCCACACTTCAAATGGATTTTTTCCCAACATAACAATTGTTCCTTACATCAAGACCTTTCCAACCATTACTCACATGATCATGTTTGGACTTTCCAATTGGGACTTTCGAAGAGATGAATGTTTATGTCAAAATTATGGAATGCACATGAAATCTTGATACACAAGCAAATTCAAAGCAAATTACACATCCATTTCATTCCAGACTGAGCTCAGCTTGCATTTGGCTTGGTTTTTGGGCCTTGTGCATGATCATGCAAGCCCATGCAAGGATTGTTCAATCTCATGCACACGGCTTTGATCACTCTCTCCTTGCCATTTCCTCTATAAATAGAGACCCTATTCCATTCAAAAATGATCCCTGATTTAACCTGTTATGCTGCACAAATCTCTCCATAGTCATCACTAAAGGAATTTCAATTTTCTTCTAAAAAATTCAGATCTGAATTTCAACTACCTTGGTTGATTTTCAGACCTATAATTCCTCAGCCTTGCTTCCTCTTCATCACTAGATCTCACTGCAAGCTTTGGTTGTGAAGAATCGTGCTCTCCATACCTGAATTTCAAAGGTGGATATCAGAACTTTTTCTCTTCGAAACTCTTTGATCTTTGCTTATTTCTTGAGTTCCTTGGTTTGGCTGAAGTCCTCTCAATAGAGGCATCTGATCTGTGCTTTCAATTTTGCAAAAACATGAAGTTCATGATGAACACCATCATACTTCCATCTCTGATTTCTCCATTTATAGGAATCTAGAGTGGAAGTGAATGGTATAGGAGTGATGTACATCACTTTCTCTTTTGATTGATGTATAGATCGCTCCATTTGGTTGAGATTGCCATGTCTGCAATTCTCACCGGAGCTGATGAGCTCGCCGGAGAAGACGGTGGTGTACAGCACCGTCTGTTTGCCAGAACAAATCTGAGCCGTGCGATCTCTTTTCCAGATCTAATCTCATCCTTCCATTGTTATGACTTTTTTAATGACAACATGTGGCTCGGTTGACTAGTGTGTTTGGTAGGCGCGCGCTGTGATCTGTTTGATGCGCCAGCTCAATTAATGAGCCATCATCCAACGCCTCTCATTTTTTCTCATTTTTAATTTCTGATTTTATTTCTTTTAATTCCCTTTTATTTCAAAAATCAATATCTTCTTCATTTTTAATCCAAAAATTATGGGACCAATTGCATTAGTCTCCAAATAAATTCTAGTTTCTGATTCTGATTTTTAATATTTTTTATTTCATCATTTGATATTTTTTATGAATTTTCTCTTTTATGGTTATTTTTAATTCATTTTAAATAGTTTTTGATATTCAAAAAATACAAAAATATTTTCCTAACCTCTTTGAATGATGATGGATCTATGAAAAATATTCTCATCAATTTTTTAATTGATTTGAGATTTATTTGAGATTTTAGTTCAATTAGGTTATTTTTGTTCATTTTTAATTGATTAAAAATAGTTTCTGACTTTTAAAAATGCGGAATTTTTTTTGTCAAACTTTGTTTGACTTTGTTGAACTTAGGATAAATCACTTGGACTTTTCAAAGTTGATTTGAAGTGATTTTGAAGTTTGACCTTTCTTTTATTTTTAATTCAAGTTTAATTTTAAATATTAAAAAATGCCAAAAAATATTTTGTTCATTTCTTGACTTCCAATCTTCATCTCACTTCTGTTTTTGATTGTTTGACTTTGACTTTCAATGTTATTGGTCAACATATGATGATTGGTACATGGTATTTCATTTAATGCATTTGTATCATTTTGCCCTCTTTTGTTTCCATTTATTCATCTCCTTCTTCTTCTTCTTCTTTTTTCTTTTTGATCAATGAGCTGAAGGTTGATAAGTTAGCATTGATTAGGGAGACTTAATCTTCCTTGATCCAAACCTAATTCATCTTGATCAATTGATCAAGTGAATGGCTTTGCATTAAAGATAGGTTGTTTCCTAAATCATGCAAAAGGCTTAAACCAATACAAGATCAATTCTCTTCTTCTTTTTTGGCATGGCAAGTTGTTGGGACTTAACTTGTGTTTGTTGCCTACATTATTATTGACCGGCCTCAGATAGTTGTGACTTCTACATAAGTCCAATTACGATTGCTTAACATAGCGCTAAATTTGCCTTATGGCACACTAACTATTAATCACTAACAATTAACATTTACTTTATGCACTTTACTTTTATTGCAATTTACTATTCTTGCACATATTATTCATTTGCTTTTTCCTTTGCTCATTGGAGCACATGTTTATGTTAATGCCATTTGCCTTTTGCCCACTTGGGTATATAATTGTGTATATATCTTTTGTGCTTGTGTTTGTCTGTTTGTTGTGAACTCAAATGTGAAGAATTGGACCAAATGGACTTAGACTTTAGTACTTTCCCAAGCAAATGGAGTTTGAAGAGCAACTAGGCCTCATGCCTTTAGAATGCTTAAATGTCAAAGAGCAACTAGGCCTCATGCCTTTAGAATGCTTAAGCTTGAAGATAAGTTTGAAAGGACCATATTATAAACTCCCTCTTGTCCATTCTTTGATTGCATTATAGAACTTTTTGATGTGTGTGTTCTTGTGCTAGGGACTCCAACACTGGGCCTAATTGAGGAACCATTACCATGAGCTTCTGAGAGAAAGATCCAAGAGATCTTGAGGAGCCTTATCCAAGAATTCATTGATCATTGTTTGCTTGAGTTTATGCTTGTGATTGCTTATTCCAAAGGAGGGGAACTACTTGGATCATCAATACGATCTCAAGAGAGGAACTCCATTGTGGTTTTGTTTCTTTATCCCTCACCTTTTTGTTTTATTTAGGACTTAGCCATTCTTCTTCTTCTCTCCACTCTAACCTAAGCCAAAACCTTTTGTGCAAACATTTAACCATTGTTTTCAAACATTAGAAACCTAAGCCTTATGCTTTTGATTTTCAAACCTTCTTTTCATAACACTTATTTTGAATTGAATCTTTAAATCAACTTTGACCATATTTTGTAAATACTCCTCATTGGTAAATATAACCCATTCAAATGTCTTTTTGTGGTTTCAATGGCCACTTTCTTAATCAAACTTTTTCATAACCTTTAGCCATTAGGTTTGAGTTATCTTTGTGGTAGATGTAATACTCACCTATATCCTTAGTGATGGACAATGAGTCTTCCAGGCTTATTATAGGGTTAACCCCTCACTAGCATGTTGAAGCTATCCTCACATGGTGGATCTGTGGTTTTAGGTTGAGTTTTCTCCCTTGGATAACAAAAGACCTTAAGGCTTTTGGACCAAATCAATTCACCAATTCATTTTGAGATGTTTACCCCGAACTACGAGGTTTTGATCCTAATCTTTTTTTAAGATGGTACGTAGGCAATGGGTTTATCCATCCAAACGCAAAATGTAAATAACTTGTATATTCTTTTCTCACCTCTTCAGTCATGTTTGCACAAATAAATTTTCTCAAAATACCAACCTTACAACAAGTATGAAAAGGGCTCCCTAGGAGTACCTAGGATGTTTTGGGTGCCTAACACCTTCCCATTACATAACCAACCCCCTTACCCAGATCTTTGTTTCTCTTTTACTAGTTTTTGTTAAAACTTTTAGGTTTTTGTTCGCTTTCTAACCATTCCTTTGGATAAATAGAAGTGTGATGGCGACTCGACTTGTATGATTTACCTTGGATTTAGTCAATATCTCTAATGGTAACGAATACCCCGCTACAGAAAAGTGGCGACTCCACTGGGGAAATTTTCCTAGTGGGTTTTGCCTACTTTTCATATTTGTTGTATTGTATATTATTGTTGTGACATATTTTTTGGGCAATTTGGGATTACTGTATTGTATGTAATGATTGAATTGCTTGAATATTAATTCCTTGTATGCTTGGTGATCTTTGTGAGATGAGTTCTATACCCGAACTCGAGTGCACTTAGGATAGGAGAATGGCATAGTCTTGTTGACTTGTGTGGAGTTATTCCTTAGCAAGTTGACTTGCAAGCCCATTCACTTTGTGGAGGTCATGTTGGGATCAATAATGTCACACAAGTAAGTTGTGGTTAGACATTACTCTTTCCAATATGGACCTTAGAAGCCAAGGACCTTAGTTTACCAAGCCCATCTTTGCCTATTCTTAGGATGTAGTGCGAAAGTCGTTCAAGTGTAAGATTTGATACGATTGTTACGCGATACTACACTCATAAGAGTCTCTCTTGAGAATATTTTTGGAATACGAGTATTCGTTTCTCCGATAATATCCAAAATATGTGATGATGACTATGGGAACCTCTTGTAGAACATGTTTGGCAGGTTTAAACCCTAGTATACTCCCTTTGGGTGGTTCTTAACCAAGACTCCATGCTCGTGACTTGCAACAAACCCTTGATTCGTGGTCGATCCGTTCATACATCCTTAATATCAGTGGAACTTGGGTGTTGATAAGGTGTAAACCATAATCCACCAAAATGGATGATTGATATTAAGGATAATATGATCCATCCCATGACCCTTGTTTGATGTGTTTTGCTTGATCCTTGAGTGTGATTGTTGCATTCATGCATTCATGCACCCATTTGCATCCACATCGTCAAAATAATAAGAAAGTTTTCAAGGAACTTAAGAGGTCTATTTGCAAATTTTCAGACATGGAAAGACAAAGAAGGAATACAAAGAAGTACAATTTCAGACAACCGGGTTTAAAAGAGCTAAGGAATTTGACATCTTATGTACTAGATCCCTTGGGTTTCAAGGCTCGTTTTGGGAAGCTTCTTCCCCTTTTGACTACTCAGGTTGATGAAGGATTGATGAGCATATTGGTGCAGTTTTATGATCCTTTGTACCGTTGCTTCACGTTTCCGGACTTTCAGCTTTTGCCTACACTTGAGGAATATGCCTACCTTGTGGGTATACCTATTCTGGATCAGGTGCCGTTCAGTGGCTTGGAGAGTATTCCTACTTCTCAAGAGATAGCAGACATGTTACACATAGATGAATCTCTGGTTGGTGCTCATATGACTACCAAAGGTGGAATTCAAGGTCTCCCTTCTGAGTTCCTCATTGATCAAGCTACTATGTATGGGAAGGCCATGAGTGAGGACGCCTTTGAGGCCATATTTGTACTTCTCATCTATGGGTTAGTATTGTTCCCCAACATCGACAAGTTCGTGGATGTGAATGCTATTAGGATCTTCTCTACTCTTAATCTCGTTCCTACTCTGTTGGGTGTTGCTTATTTCTCTTTGCATATGAGGAATGTGAAGGGTGGTGGTGCCATTGTGTGCGGTTTACCTCTGTTGTATAAGTGGTTTATTTGTCACTTACCTCAGACGGCCGCTTTCAAGGAGAACAAGGGATGTCTACGGTGGTCCACAAGACTTATGTCTCTCACTAATGATGATATCTCTTGGTACAACCATGTGCATGATAGTGTGCAGATTATTGACTCTTGTGGTGAATTCTCCAATGTACCTCTTCTCGGTACATGTGGTGGGATTAACTACAACCCTGTTTTGGCACGTCGTCAGCTTGGGTTCCTCCTAAAGGATAAACCTAATAACATTCTGTTAGAAGGTATGTTCTTTCAGGAGGGTAAAGATCCCCAAAACTTGAAGGGTAGGATGGTCCGCGCTTGGCGCAAGATTCATAGGAAAGGAAGGAAGGAGTTGGGTCCTAAGAATTGCATTGCTTTGGAGCCTTACACTGCTTGGGTTAGGAAAAGAGCGTCTGAGTATCTCATGCCTTACGAGTATCCGAGACCTACACCTATGATTATAGCTGGGCCTTCAACCCTCCCTAATCAAGGAGTAGAGGAGTTGAGAGACGAAGACCGTTCACGTGCCTGGATCCGTGAACAAGAAGAGTTGCTTCAGCAGATTAAGGAGAAGGATGCTTTGATAGAGTTTCTCGAGCATCAGGTTATTGATGATCCTGATGATGCATGGACTTCTCTACTTTCTCAGTCTTCCCGGTTCTAGAAGAGGAAGTATGATCGACTCGCCAAGGAGAAGGCAGATATGGAGGCAGCTTATGAAGAGGAGGTGAAGAGGCTTCGTGCATCTTATCTTCCTGTATCTCGAGCTTTAGATGATTGTTTCTAGGGATCCATAGGATGATCATCTTCCTTTTCTCTTATATTGTATCTTGGTTACCAATGTTGTACTTCTTTTATGAAAAAATATTGTCCAGATATTATTGGTAAGATGTTTTCATATGTGATACAAATATTTCCCGAAATTTGCAAATAGAACTCTAAAAGTTCCTCTGAAATAAAAAACAAATCATGTGCACAAGCATTGCATGCATCATGTGCATAAGCAGGTTTTGTTTCCGGCCTCTTGTCATGTGGTCTAACTCGTGCTCTTCATTTATTTCAAAGACAAGCTGACTCACCGGTACTACACCAGAACCAACATCTTAAGACTGATGGATCATTTGGAACAAGAGAACCGCGAGCTGAAAGAGGAAGTGGCCAGATTGATTGCCCTGATGGAGTCATTCATGGATGCCCAGAGCCAATCTTCTCCAACACCTTCAACTCCTCCCCAGAGGACAGTTATCTCCGAGATTGTCTCCTTTATTGTGCCTACAGCCAGTGCACACTTTGCTCCGACAGCCATGCCAACCGGATTCCCGTGGGGGATGCCTCCCAATTTCATGCCCGAGGGTCCTGCTCTCACCTTTGCTTCTATGCCGACATCTAGCCCGGTCCTTGCTGTTCCTCCTCCTGTCTTGCATACTCTGCCCAGAGTAGACGACACTATCTATCATTTTGAGCCGTCCGAGGGTCCAGATGTTTATGAGAAGATGGACGCTATGAACGATCAATTTCTTGAGCTTTGCAAGGAATTGAAAACTCTCAGAGGAAAGGATCTTTTCGGCAAGTCTGCGGCCGAACTCTGCTTGGTTCCCAATGTGAATATCCCTGTAAAATTCAAGGTCCCTGATTTTGAAAAGTACAAGGGAAATACTTATCCTCTCAGCCACCTGGTCATGTATGCCAGAAAGATGTCAACTCAGACCGACAATGACCAATTGCTCATCCATTACTTTCAGGACAGTTTGTCCGGTGTTGCTATGCGTTGGTATATGGGTTTAAACAGTGCGAACATCCGGTCCTTTAACGACCTTGGCGAGGCCTTCGTCAAGCAATACAAGTACAATATGGATATGGCTCCCGATAGGGATCAATTGAGGGTCATGTCCCAGAAGGACAAAGAAACATTCAAGGAGTACGCCCAGAGGTGGCGAGAGGTGGCAGCACAGATCGTGCCTCTGCTAGAAGAGAAAGAGATGACTAAGATCTTTTTGAAGACCTTAAGTTCTTTTTATTATGAGTGGATGATTGCCAGCGCTCCTTCTGACTTCACCGAGATGGTGAATATGGGGATGCGTCTAGAAGAAGGGGTCAGAGAAGGGCGTCTGACCAGAGAAGAAGGCTCTTCTGCCAAACATTATGGGGCGTTTGCAAAGAAGAAAGATGGAGAGACACATGCTGTGACCTCCCATGTGAAACCAAGAAGACCCTCTGTGAGGAGGAAGACTGTGCGTCCCGCCGGTAACCAGCACCAGATGGCTCATATAGCACCTGTATTCAGAGATAATCAACAGTACCAGCATCACAACAACAATCAGCAACCGCCTCAGCAATATCAATAACAACAACACCGTCCACAACAGTAGGCCTACCAGCCTTGAAACAGTAATCAAACCAGCACGAGTTACGAGAGGAAAAGGGTCACCTTCGATCCTATTCCGATGACGTATGCAGAATTATATCCCTCTTTGATAGAGAGGAAGTTGATTACTCCGAGAGACCCACCGGCTATACCTGCTAACCCCCAGTGGTGGTATAAGCCCGAATTGCATTGTGTTTATCATTCTGGTGCTCCCGGCCACGACGTGAAGAATTTCTACCCTTTGAAGACCAAGGTTCAAGACCTTGTGAGGTGTGGTATTTTGTGTTTTGAGGACGTAGGTCCTAATGTGAAGAAGAACCCATAGCCCGAGCATGGGAAATCTGTCAACATGGTCCAGGGTTGCCCTGGCAAATACAAAGTCAAATATGTCAGTCATATTCGACAGTCTCTGGTCGATATGCATTGTTTGTTATGCGATTATAGTCATTATGAGCACGACCATGATAGATGCCGAGTCTGCTCTGTTAATGGATTGGGTTGTCGCCAGGTGCGCAAGGATATTCAGGAAATGCTGGATGAGGGAGTCATTGAGATCCTTCAAAATAGGAATGTTGATGAAGATGAGCCAAAAGTTAACGTGATTTCCCCAGTGTTCCGGATACCCGAGCCTGTTATCATCAAGTATGATGGTAGCAAGCAGAAGGTTTCTTCTGCTCTGATCATTAAGCCTGCCGGTCCTGTGCCTTACTCTTCTAAAAAGGCAGTTCCCTATCGCTACAATGTTGTGGCAATGGAGAATGGGAAAGAGGTGTCCTTGCCTTCTTCGTCTGTTGTGAATATTGTCGATGTTAGTGCTTTGACCCGTAGTGGTCGCGTATTTTCAGCACCACCAAGACACCAAGCTAATGCTGATTTTGTTGAACGCCCGATTGGGAATGTTGTGAGCTCTTCGAATCCGGCACTTGCTGTTAAGCCCTCCTCTGTACTGAAAACTCCTACTTCTGTTGGCCCTAGTGGCAATGAGAAAGAAGACTATGATGAGATGCCGAGGCTCATCAAAAGGAGTGAGTACAATGTTGTAGACCAGCTTCTACAAACGCAATCCAAAATATCTGTGTTATCATTGCTCTTAAATTCAGAACCACGCTGAGAGGCTCTGTAGAAGGTATTGGATGTGGCATATGTAGATCACGATGTCACAATAGAGCAGTTCGATAGCATTGTTGCAAACATTACTGCTTGTAACAACTTGAGTTTTTGTGACTCTGATCTCCCCGAGGAGGGAAGAGACCACAACTTGGCATTACACATATCTATGGGTTGTAGAGACGACGCCATATCCAATGTGCTGGTGGAAACTGGGTCATCATTGAACGTATTACCAAAATCCACTCTCTCAAAACTATCATATCAAGGACCTCCCATGAGGCAGAGTGGAGTAGTTGTGAAGGCTTTCGATGGGTCTCGCAAAACGGTGATTGGGGAAGTTGATCTCCCAATCAAGATCGGACCAAGTGATTTCCAGATTACCTTCCAGGTTATGGACATTCACCCATCGTATAGCTGTGTCTTAGGCAGACCATGGATTCACGAGGCTGGCGCCGTGACATCCACTCTACACCAGAAACTGAAGTTTGTGAAGAACAAGAAGCTGGTGGTGGTAGGGGGAGAAAAGGCTCTCCTGGTTAGCCATTTGTCTTCCTTCTCTTATATAGATGCTGAGGATGAAGTTGGAACCCCTTTCTAAGCTTTATCTATTGCTGAGCCTATTGAGAAGAGAACTTTTTCATTTGCTTCCTATAAAGACGCAAAGTTGACCATCGAGCGTGGTGCAACCGCTGGTTTAGGAAAAATGATTGAGCTAGAAGACAACAAGTCCCGGGCTGGCATAGGATTTTCTTCTGGGGTTTTCAACGAGCGAGGGTTATTCAAGAGTGGAGGTTTTATCCACACCGGTCAGGATGAAGAGGCTGCTGCTGTCTTGGAAGAGGATGTAGAGGATTCTGGCAATTTCATCATCCCTGAAGGGGTCTGCAACAATTGGGTCGCTGTGGATATTCCTACAGTAATCCATAAGTCAACGTAATGATCACTTTGTTTAAAAACCCTTCTCCCATGCCAAAAGGAGGAGTGATGACATTGTTGGCACATAAATACAATGATACTTTCATTCAATAAATTCATGTTAAATGTTTGTTTTTCCAATTATTTTCCCTTTTCGCTTTTTGCATGAAATTGGTGATCACATAAAACCCTCTAAAGATAAAATAAAATCAATCTTTTCATCTGCATTATGATTTGCCTTGCTTGAATTCTAAAAGCTCTTTATATCCAAAATCATTATGCAGGTTGATTTCTAGACCCATTGAACATAATGACCCAACACCATCTCCCAACTTTGAATTCCCTGTATTTGAGGCGGAAGAAGATGACGTTGAAGAGATTCCTGACGAGATTACCCGTCTACTTGAGCATGAAGAAAAGATCATTCAGCCGCATCTTGAGAATCTGGAAACAGTCAACTTGGGGTCTGAAGACTGCGTCCGTGAGGTGAAGATTGGGGCACTCCTGGAAGAATCTGTTAAGAAGGGGTTGATTGAGTTGCTACGAGAATATGTTGACGTCTTTGCCTGGTCATATGAAGACATGCCTGGTCTAGATACTGATATTGTGCAACATTTCCTGCCCTTAAAGCCTGAGTGCGTGCCTGTGAAGCAGAAGCTCAGAAGAACTCATCCTGATATGGCAGTGAAGATCAAAGAGGAAGTTCAGAAGCAAATTGATGTGGGGTTTCTGGTGACTTCTACATATCCTCAATGGGTGACCAATATTGTGCCCGTGCCTAAGAAAGATGGAAAAGTCCGGATGTGTGTGGACTATAGAGACTTGAATAAAAATTGTCCGAAAGATGATTTCACTCTACCACATATTGATATGTTGGTAGATAATACAGCTAAATTCAAAGTCTTCTCGTTTATGGACGGATTTTCCGGATATAATCAGATTAAAATGGCACCCGAGGATATGGAGAAGACAACATTCATCACACCTTGGGGAACATTCTGTTATCGAGTGATGCCCTTCGGTTTGAAGAATGCCGGAGCCACGTATCAACGAGCTATGACCACCTTGTTCCATGATATGATACATAAGGAGATTGAGGTATATGTTGATGATATGATTGCTAAGTCAAGAACGGAAGTTGAACATGTAAAGCACCTGTTGAAGCTTTTTCAGCGCTTGAGGAAGTATAAGCTTCGTCTGAATCCCAACAAGTGTACATTTGGAGTCCGTTCTGGCAAGTTATTGGGCTTCATTGTCAGCGAAAGAGGTATTGAGGTTGATCCTGTAAAGGTCAAAGCAATACAAGAGATGCCTGCACCCAAAACTGAGAAGCAAGTCCGAGATTTTCTTGGCCGCTTGAATTACATTTCCAGATTCATATCCCACATGACTGCCACATGCGCACCGATATTCAAGCTCCTCCGGAAAGATCAGTCTCATGATTGGACTGAGGATTGCCAGAAAGCTTTTGACAATATTAAAGAGTATATGTCTGAGCCTCCGATCCTGTCTCCACCCGTGGAAGGGAGACCATTGATTATGTATCTGACTGTTCTTGAAGATTCAATCGGTTGTGTCCTTGGTCAGCAAGACGAATCAAGGAAGAAAGAATATGCTATTTACTACTTGAGCAAGAAGTTCACTGATTGTGAGTCTCGATATTCAATGCTTGAGAAAACATGATGTGCTTTGGCTTGGGCTGCTAAGCGCTTACGCCAGTATATGTTGAATCATACGACTTGGTTGATATCCAGAATGGATCCGATCAAGCATATATTCGAGAAGCCTGCCTTAACTGGGAGGATTGCCCATTGGCAGATGTTGTTGTCTGAGTATGATATTGAGTATCGAGCTCAGAAGGCTATTAAAGTTAGTATCTTGGCTGACCATTTGGCACATCAGCCGATCGAGGATTATCAGCCAGTTCATTATGACTTCCCAGATGAGGAGATTCTGTATTTGAAAATGAAAGATTGTGATGAACCTACACTCGATGAAGGGCCAGAGCCTGGTTCCAGATGGAGTATGGTATTTGATGGCGCTGTAAATCAATATGGAAATGGTATTGGGGCAGTAATCATTACTCCTCAGAGCACGCATATTCCTTTTACAGCAAGGCTAACTTTCAAATGCACGAATAATATGGCTGAGTATGAGGCCTGTATTATGGGATTGGAGGAATGCATTGATCTTAGGATCAAGCATCTTGATGTATATGGTGATTCAGCCCTCGTTGTTAATCAGATTAAGGGTGAATGGGAAACGAATCAGCCTGGCCTTATTCCCTATAGGGATTATGCAAGGAGGATTTCAATGTTCTTTACTGAGGTTGACTTCCATCATATTCCTCGAGATGAGAATCGGATGGCAGATGCTCTTGCTACACTTGCTTCAATGATAGTGGTCAGACTTTGGAATGAAGTTCCCAATATCACTGTGATGCGCTTGGATAGACCAGCTCATGTGTTTGCAGTTGAAGAATTGAAGGATGATAAGCCATGGTATTATGATATCAAGTGTTTCCTTCAGAGCCAAATTTACCCACCTGGGGCATCTGTGAAAGATAGGAAAACTTTGAGGAGGTTGTCAGGCAGCTTCTACCTCAATGGCGATGTGCTTTACAAAGAGAAATTTTGACATGGTTCTGCTCAGATGTGTGGATAGACACGAAGCAGACATGTTGATGACTGAGGTCCATGAGGGTTCATTTGGTACTCATTCCAATGGACATGCCATGGCTAGAAAGATATTGAGAGCATGCTATTATTGGTTGACAATGGAGTCTGACTGCTGCAAGTATGTGAAGAAATGCCATAAGTGTCAGATTTATGCGGATAAGATCCATATTCCCTCTACACTTCTGAATGTGATTTCATCACCATGGCCTTTCTCCATGTGGGGAATTGACATGATTGGCATGATAGAGCCAAAAGCGTCCAACAGACACAAATTTATTCTCGTAGCAATTGATTACTTCACCAAGTGGGTTGAAGCGGCGTCATATGCAAGTGTGACCAATCAGGTGGTCGTGAAGTTTATCAAGAATCAACTCATATGCCGATATGGTGTGCCAGACAAGATCATTATTGATAATGGATCTAACTTGAACAACAAAATGATGAAAGAGTTGTGTAATGAGTTCAAAATTGCACATCATAATTCTTCTCCTTATAGACCCAAGATGAATGGGGCTGTTGAAGCTGCTAATAAGAATATCAAGAAAATTATCCAGAAGATGGTTGTCACATATAAAGATTGGCATGAGATGCTGCCATTTGCTTTACATGGATATCGTACATCTGTCCGCACTTCGACAGGGGCAACCCCTTTCTCTCTTGTTTATGGCATGGAGGATGTACTCCCAGTAGAGGTGGAAATCCCATCAATGAGGGTCTTGATGGAAGCCAAGATGACTGATGCTGAATGGGTTCAGAGTCATTATGACTAACTGAATTTGATTGAAGAGAAGAGATTGACTGCCATATGCCACGGTCAGTTATATCAACAAAGGATGAAGAAAGCTTTTGATAAGAAGGTCAAGCCTCGTGTGTTCCGAGAAGGTGACCTTGTGCTCAAGAAAGTCTTGTCTTTCGCACCCGATTCCAGGGGCAAGTGGACTCCAAACTATGAAGGTCCATATGTTGTTAAGAGAGCCTTTTTAGGCGGTGCTTTGATACTTACAACTATGGATGGGGAGGATTTCACTCGTCCTGTGAATTCAGATGCAGTCAAGAAATACTTCGCCTAAAAAAAATAATAAAAACTGAATAGCTCGTTGAGTTGAAGACCCGAAAGGGCGGCTTAGGCAAAAATGAGCGTCTTGGTGGATTGAAAACCCAAAAGGGCGGTCCAGGCAAAAGTTATAGACATAAAAAATATATATATCCCGCTAGATTGAGTACCTTATCCTGGGGAAATCTAGGCAAAAATTAGGGATTTGGCAAGTAACTGCATCCTGACAAGACTTTGTTCTACAACTGTCATCCGTCGGAAATTCTTGCTCATTCGTCATCAACCGAAGCTTCGAATACATCGAATTCAGAATTGGTGGAGAAATGGTCATTATGTTCAATGTAGCCCTTTTCCAATATATATCACCAATCTCAAATTTGTAAAGATCTATGGTGTCTTGCCATTTGCAGACAACCATTCCATCAAATAAATTTGAGCCTATTATCCAATTATTTGCATTCTTATTTGTTTCTATTCAACAAATGTTTTGCATGTTTTAATTGGGAAAATATCATTGTTTTGAATAAACGAATTTTTCATAACTTGTTTTAAAACAAAGTGAACATTCACAATGACGAAAGGATACTTAGGAGATCTTCAGTGCTCTCCCAAGGATGGTACGATCCCCAACAGGGTAAAATTTTTGTCCATATTCCTGGCATTGCTTGTATCCTATTCTACAGGGTCCTTTTGTGGCTTTTCTACCGAGCGAAGTGTGTGGTAAGACATTTTCCTTCCTCAGCAGATGTGTTCTCTTTGGTAAGAGTGGTATTTGGTGGTTGATCCTCAGAATTCCTTTATCTCCTCGGATAGATTCCCCAGTAGAGTTGCTTATGTGGCGGATTTTATCTGTGATGATCCCTGTCCCCAACTGGAATGACTGATGTTCGTCCCTCTGTAGAGATTTTCATTCCCCAGTAACAGTTGCCCTCGGTGGACTTGGCTTTCTCTCTTGAGATGTAGTACCGGGTGGTTGATTCCTGGACCTGTTTGTGTTAGATATGTCTGTTTGTCAGCATTCATCATACATAAACCACGCATATACATGCATAATTATAACATTCAGATATTCATGTTGCATTCCTTTCCATATATTGTTGTTTGTTGTCTCCTACTATTTGGTGATATATATCTCCCCAAGCAGATATGTGTGTCTGATCTTCCATATTAGAGTCAGCTCCATAGGCAGAAAGCGTCTATCCTTTCTTCCACATTCTCCATCGGGTTATATCCTCGTGGATGATGGTTGTTTCTGTTCCTTCCCAACATATATTGGGACAGATTTCCCTATTGAGTTATATCCTCACTAGGACAAGTCTTGATTCAGTGTGCCTCTTTGGTTCGATCCTAAATTGGCATCTTGTGACTGTTTCCTTTGCCTCCCCGCGGTATAAATGAATAATTGCTCAGTAATTAGTAATCATTCATATTATCCCCAGCGGAGTCCGTGGTTTTCTATCCTTATACCGGTAGTCGTAAACCCTATCTTCTTTCTCTTGCAGAGTTAACCTTTTGTTCATCATAATCGATGACGGTTACTTTTCCGTGGTTTTCTACCCTTATACTGGTAGATGTAATCCCCTCTTTGACGGTTATCTTTATCCAATATTCGGTGTTGATATCCCCTCATTTGCCTGGATAATTGCTCTGATTACGCAATTTATCCCCAGCGGGTCATCTCTCGTCTACCCTGTTGTTGTTGGTAACGATTGTTTCTCTCCTGAAGTGGTCATCATTATATACCTAGTTTCGGTATCCCGATGCCTTTCTTTTTGGTCGATTTATCCTTTGTTAACCCAGTAACCGGTTGTGGATAATCGTCCATGCGAGTATATTATCTACGTTCTGACGGTAATAGATAATGTATCTCATGCACTCTTTGGTCGAAGCCTTTTGTTCTTCCCCAGTCGAGTAAGATTCGTATCCCCATTGCGGAATCGAATATCCATCCTATAATCGAGTTTGCTTTTAGCCCTCTGTTGGATGATGAGTGTCTTGGGAACATTCCCCAATTCACGCCTTGGTCGGTCACCTATTATATGCCCAGTAACCGGTATCCCTGGTGTTCCCTCCTTCTGCTCCCTATTATGACTTTTAGTCCCCTGTGGAGTCAGAACCCCTGAGTTGAAATATACCTTTTAGGTCTTCCTCAGATGTTTTGGAGTTTTGATATCTCTCACCCTTATACCGGTCTTAGATATTCATTCTTCCCGAGCATGTTGCATCTCTCGCCCTTATGCCGGTGTTCAGATCACGTGTCTCGTTGAGCTTATTAGCCAGTAACCGGTAGTACCTCATCCCACTGCTCCCCCAGGAGAGCCCTTTGGGACATCCCCAACGAGATCCCTTAGTGGATTATCTTCGTCCGGATTTCTATCCAAAGTATCCGTTGTGGATAGTTGTTGCTGTATTGGCATATTCCCCAATACGGGCGTCTTCGAGTCAGCTCGAGTCTTTCCAATGGATTTATTCCCTTTGGAATTCTGTTCCCCAAGCTTTGAGTCGTGACCTGCTCACGCGTTTTCATTCCTAGATTCCCCAGTTCGAGTCTCTGCCCCATAGAATGAATTACTCATGGGAATTGTCAATTCCCTCCTGATCTTTGCCTTTGTGGACGCATATCCCCACAAGGTGTCACCATTTTGCATACATACATTTTGCATACATACATTTGCATCATGAGGTCTCTTAGGGACCAAAATTCGTCTCTTTGTTATTATTTAAGCCCATTCTACCTCGTCGAGATGAAGATTTAACCTTCCCTTCTCCGGCTAGAATGACCTTAAATAGGGGCATCTGTAAGACCCCAATTTTGGTCCTAAGATCCCTCGTAGCATCATAACATTGCATTTGCATAGCCTTAAGGATCAATGAGCATCTTGGTTCCCTTTGCCTTTGGGTGGGACTCCTTGTGAGTGGTTTGAGATCACCAGGCATGCTTGAATTGTATATCATTGTTTTTCTTACTTTGTTCACTAACCAAAAGTACAAAATATATGTCACTAACATCTTTTGTTTGTAGCTTGAGCAATCACAAGGTTCAAAGCTTCTAGGAGATCATCTGTGCAATGACATGGCCAAGAGAAGATGAAAGCAAGCATGGTAATGGTTCCCAAACCTCTCATCCATCAAATATGCCTCCCTTGTATCTCAATTCATCATTTTGATCAAAGCAAGTCAAAGGGTTTGAGGTCTTGTTCTTCAAGAAACCCTAATTCATCTATGTACAACAATGCCTTGCTCATGAAGCAACCTCAGCCCATGGTCAAATAAAATTAAGGGAAGTTCTTTAATTAATCATTTCATGCATATTTGAACTTATTTGAGCATCCTCAATCATCAATTCATCAAGATGTGAGTTGTGGACTTGAGAAGTTGATCAGTCAATTCATCTGACTATTTTGAAATGCACTAAGACCTAACTTTTTATGTGTTGGTCAAATGGAGATGATTCCAAAATCAAAAATGTTCTTAAGGACAATATGAACAACTTTCATGTTCATCAAAAATTGATTTTAAGCTTTGAAGGTCATCATCCATTCCAAGACATTATAGGTCATTTTGACTGAAACCCTAATTTTAGGCCAACTTCCCAAGGACATAAATCATTCATTTTTTATGATTTTGAGGTGGGATCAAATGCATTGGAAATCATACGATGTCTACTTCAAATGTTATGTTGAACAAAATTTCAAAATCTCAAAGGAAATACATGTGATAATGTAAGACATTATAGGTCATTTTGGACCAAATGAATTAAAAGGCAAAAAAGTCCAACTTCAAGTACCCATAACTCTTTCACCAAAAATCCAAATGATGCAAACTTTAATTCCATTTTGATTGTCTTGAAAATATATACAACTTTTATGTTGGAGGTTTATTTATTTGAGGCTTTCATCATTAAAAAGGAGGGGCTTGAACATTGGCCAAATTTGGAAACCTTGCCTTTGCATGTTTTACACCTTGCACTTTAAACTCAAATTTCATAAATTTCCACACTTCAAATGGATTTTTGCCCAACATAACAATTGTTCCTTACATCAAGACCTTTCCAACCATTACTCACATGATCATGTTTGAACTTTCCAATTGGGACTTTCGAAGAGGTGAATGTTTATGTCAAAATTATGGAATGCACATGAAATCTTGATACACAAGCAAATTCAAAGCAAATTACACGTCCATTTCATTCCAGACTGAGCTCATCTTGCATTTGGCTTGGTTTTTGGGCCTTGTGCATGATCATGCAAGCCCATGCAAGGATTGTTCAATCTCATGCACAGGGCTTTGATCACTCTCTCCTTGCCATTTCCTCTATAAATAGAGACCCTATTCCCTTCAAAAATGATCCCTGATTCAACCTGTTATGCTGCACAAATCTCTCCATAGTCATCACTAAAGGAATTTCAATTTTCTTCTAAAAAATTCAGATCTGAATTTCAACTACCTTGGTTGATTTTCAGACATATAATTCCTCAGCCTTGCTTCCTCTTCATCACTAGATATCACTGCAAGCTTTGGTTGTGAAGAATCGTGCTCTCCATACCTGCATTTCAAAGGTGGATATCAGAACTTTTTCTCTTCGAAACTCTTTGATCTTTGCTTATTTCTTGAGTTCCTTGGTTTGGCTGAAGTCCTCTCAATAGAGGCATCTGATCTGTGCTTTCAATTTTGCAAGAACATGAAGTTCATAATGAACACCATCATACTTCCATCTCTAATTTCTCCATTTATAGGAATCTAGAGTGGAAGTGAATGGTATAGGAGTGATGTACATCACTTCCTCTTTCGATTGATGTATAGATCGCTCCATTTGGTTGAGATTGTCATGTCTGCAATTCTCAC
The DNA here is from genome assembly GCF_024323335.1 of Lathyrus oleraceus. NCBI lineage: Eukaryota > Viridiplantae > Streptophyta > Magnoliopsida > Fabales > Fabaceae > Lathyrus > Lathyrus oleraceus. The sequence goes on from NC_066580.1 coordinate 444,495,303, forward strand.
CGGAGCTGATGAGCTCGCCGGAGAAGACGGTGGTGTACAACACCGTCTGTTTTCCAGAACAAATCTGAGCCGTGCAATCTCTTTTCCAGATCTAATCTCATCCTTCCATTGTTATGACTTTTTTAATGGCAGCATGTGGCTCGGTTGACTAGTGTGTTTGGTAGGCGCGCGCTGTGATCCGTTTGATGCGCCAGCTCAATTAATGAGCCATCATCCAACGCCTCTCATTTTTCTCATTTTTAATTTCTGATTTTATTTCTTTTAATTCCCTTTTATTTCAAAAATCAATATCTTCTTCATTTTTAATCCAAAAATTATGGGACCAATTGCATTAGTCTCCAAATAAATTCTAGTTTCTGATTCTGATTTTTAATATTTTTTATTTCATCATTTGATATTTTTTTATGAATTTTCTCTTTTATGGTTATTTTTAATTCATTTTAAATAGTTTTTGATATTCAAAAAATACACAAATATTTTCCTAACCTCTTTGAATGATGATGGATCTATGAAAAATATTCTCATCAATTTTTTAATTGATTTGAGATTTATTTGAGATTTTAGTTCAATTAGGTTATTTTTGTTCATTTTTAATTGATTAAAAATAGTTTCTGACTTTTAAAAATGCTGAATTTTTTTTGTCAAACTTTGTTTGACTTTGTTGAACTTAGGATAAATCACTTGGACTTTTCAAAGTTGATTTGAAGTGATTTTGAAGTTTGACCTTTCTTTTATTTTTAATTCAAGTTTAATTTTAAATATTAAAAAATGCCAAAAAATATTTTGTTCATTTCTTGACTTCCAATCTTCATCTCACTTCTGTTTTTGATTGTTTGACTTTGACTTTCAATGCTATTGGTCAACATATGATGATTGGTACACGGTATTTCATTTAATGCATTTGTATCATTTTGCCCTCTTTTGTTTCCATTTATTCATCTCCTTCTTCTTCTTCTTCTTTTTTCTTATTGATCAATGAGTTGAAGGTTGATAAGTTAACATTGATTAGGGAGACTTAATCTTCCTTGATCCAAACCTAATTCATCTTGATCAATTGATCAAGTGAATGGCTTTGCATTAAGGATAGGTTGTTTCCTAAATCATGCAAAAGGCTTAAACCAATACAAGATCAATTCTCTTCTTCTTTTTTGGCATGGCAAGTTGTTGGGACTTGGTTCACTAATCAAGACTCCTAACTTGTGTTTGTTGCCTACATTATTATTGACCGGCCTCAGATAGTTGTGACTTCTACATAAGTCCAATTACGATTGCTTAACATAGCGCTAAATTTGCCTTATGGCACACTAACTATTAACCACTAACAATTAACATTTACTTTATGCACTTTACTTTTATTGCAATTTACTATTCTTGCACATATTATTCATTTGCTTTTTCCTTTGCTCATTGGAGCACATGTTTATGTTAATTCCATTTGTCTTTTGCCCACTTGGGTATATAATTGTGTATATATCTTTTGTGCTTGTGTTTGTCTGTTTGTTGTGAACTCAAATGTGAAGAATTGGACCAAATGGACTTAGACTTTAGGACTTTCCCAAGCAAATGGAGTTTGAAGAGCAACTAGGCCTCATGCCTTTAGAATGCTTAAATGTCAAAGAGCAACTAGGCCTCGTGCCTTTAGAATGCTTAAGCTTGAAGATAACTTTGAAAGGACCATATTCTAAACTCCCTCTTGTCCATTCTTTGATTGCATTATAGAACTTTTTGATGTGTGTGTTCTTGTGCTAGGGACTCCAACACTGGGCCTAATTGAGGAACCATTACCATGAGCTTCTGAGAGAAAGATCCAAGAGATCTTGAGGAGCCTTATCCAAGAATTCATTGATCATTGTTTGCTTGAGTTTATGCTTGTGATTGCTTATTCCAAAGGAGGGGAACTACTTGGATCATCAATATGATCTCAAGAGAGGAACTCCATTATGGTTTTATTTCTTTATCCCTCACCTTTTTGTTTTATTTAGGACTTAGCCATTCTTCTTCTTCTCTCCACTCTAACCTAAGCCAAAACCTTTTGTGCAAACATTTAACCATTGTTTTCAAACATTAGAAACCTAAGCCTTATGCTTTTGATTTTCAAACCTTCTTTTCATAACACTTATTTTGAATTGAATCTTTAAATCAACTTTGACCATATTTTGTAAATACTCCTCATTGGTAAATATAACCCATTCAAATGTCTTTTTGTGGTTTCAATGGCCACTTTCTTAATCAAACTTTTTCATAACCTTTAGCCATTAGGTTTGAGTTATCTTTGTGGTAGATGTAATACTCACCTATATCCTTAGTGATGGACAATGAGTCTTCCAGGCTTATTATAGGGTTAACCCCTCACTAGCATGTTGAAGCTATCCTCACATGGTGGATCTGTGGTTTTAGGTTGAGTTTTCTCCCTTGGATAACAAAAGACCTTAAGGCTTTTGGACCAAATCAATTCACCAATTCAGTTTGAGATTTTTACCCCGAACTACGAGGTTTTGATCCTAATCTTTTTTTAAGATGGTACGTAGGCAATGGGTTTATCCATCCAAACGCAAAATGTAAATAACTTGTATATTCTTTTCTCACCTCTTCAATCATGTTTGCACAAATAAATTTTCTCAAAATACCAACCTTACAACAAGTATGAAAAGGGCTCCCTAGGAGTACCTAGGATGTTTTGGGTGCCTAACACCTTCCCATTACATAACCAACCCCCTTACCCAGATCTCTGTTTCTCTTTTACTAGTTTTTGTTAAAACTTTTAGGTTTTTGTTCGCTTTCTAACCATTCCTTTGGATAAATAGAAGTGCGGTGGCGACTCGACTTGTATGATTTACCTTGGATTTAGTCAATATCTCTAATGGTAACGAATACCCCGCTACACACTCCTTGGACCACTTCCATGAACTGATTCATGCGAATCCTCATCTCAGCGAGCTCTGCTTGTAAACCTTCCATTGCTCTCTGTTGTTTCCTTTGGGTACCGTATCGGTGAATGCCTGAGTCAGCTAATCTAATAATGGAATACCAAACAAAATGAGAACACTGCGGCGGTACCTGTTATGCAAGACATGCTAATGAATATGCAAATGCAATGACATGTTTATCAATTTCAAAGGGTATTCTCCCCCTTGATTCCAGTCTCATATTACATAAACAGTGTAAGAAAACCCCGGCTAGAATCAAGAAGAAGATATAAACCCCTAGGAATAGATAAACATGATGCATGCAATGCTTATGATTTAATTTTTATATCAGAGGAACTTTAGAGTCTTATTTGCAAATTTTGGAAATATTAAACATTTATCACATACGGAAATATCACGTCAATTAATATTTGAAAATATTTTTACGCCAAAGAAGTACAGTCTTGGTAACCAAATACAATATAAGAGAGAAGGAAAATGAGCATCTTATGGATCCCTAGAAGCAATCGTCCAAAGCCCTCGAGACCGGAAGATAAGCTGCACGAAGCCTCTTCACCTCCCTCTCATAGGCTGCCTCCATATCTGCCTTCTCTTTGGCGAGTCGATCATACTTCCTCTTCCAAAACTTGGAAGACTGAGGAAGTAGAGAAGTCAATGCGTCATCAGGATCATCAATAACCTGGTGCTCAAGGAACTCTATCAAAGCATCCTTCTCTCTGATCTGTTGAAACAACTCCTCTCGTTCATGGATCCAAGCACGCGAACGGTTTTCGTCTCTCAACTCCTCTACTCCTTGGATATGGAGGGTTGAAGGCCCAGCCACAACCAAAGGTGTGGGTCTTGGATACTCATAAGGCATGAGGTACTCGAAAGCTCTCCTCCTAACCCAAGAGGTATAGGGTTCCAAAGCGATGCAGTTCTTCGGACCTAGCTCTTTCCTTCCTTTCTTATGGATCTTGCGCCAAGCGCGGACCATCCTGCCCTTCAAGCCTTGGGGATCTTTACCCTCCTGAAAGAACACACCCTCTAACAGAATGTTATTGGGTTTATCCTTTAGGGGGAACCCAAGCTGACGACGTGCCAAAATAGGGTTGTAGTTAATTCCACCGCATGTACCAAGAAGAGGTACATTGGAGAATTCACCACAAGAGTCGAAATAATCTGTACACCATCATATACACGGTTGTACCAAAAGATATCATCATTAGTGAGAGACATAAGTCTCGTGGACCACCGTAGACATCCTTTGTTCTCCTTGAAGGCGAGCGTCTGAGGCAAGTGCGAAATAAACCACTTGTACAACAGAGGCAAACAACACAGAATGGTACCAGCACCCTTTGCATTCCTCATATGCAAAGAGAAATAAGTGTCACCCAACAGAGTAGGAACGGGATTAAGAGTAGAGAAAATCCTAATGGCGTTCACATCCACAAACTTGTCGATGTTGGGGAATAACACTAGCCCATAGATGAGAAGTACAAATATGGCCTCAAAGGCGTCCTCACTCATGGCCTTCCCAAACATGGTAGCTTGATCAATGAGGAAATCAGACGGGAGACCTTGAATTCCACCTTTGGAAGTCATATGAGCACCAATAACAGATTCATCTATACGCAATAGATCAGCAATCTCTTGAAAAGAAGGAATCTCTCCAAGCCACTGAATGACAACTGGTCTAGGATAGGTATGGCCACAAGATAGGCATACTCCTCAAGCGTGGGCAAAAGCTGGAAATCCGGAAAAGTGAAGCAACGGTACAAGGGATCATAGAACTTCACTAACACACTCATTAGACCTTCATCCACTTGAGTAGCCAGAATAGACAGAAGCTTCCCATGACGAGCCTTGAATTCCAAGGGATCTAATACATAGGATGTCAAACTCCTTAACTCTTTCAAGTCGGGTTGTTTGAAATTGTACTTCTTCGTACCTTCTTTGCTTATCCATGTCTGAAAATTTGTAAATAGACCTCTTAAGTTCCTTGAAAATTTTCTTATTATTGATGATATGGATGCAAATGGGTGCATGAATGCATGAATGCAACAATCACACTCAAGGATCAAGCAAATCACGCCACACAAAGGTCATGGGATGGATAAAGTCATCCTTAATATCAATCATCCATTTTGGTGGATTATGGTTTACACCTTATCAACACCCAAGTTCCATTGATATTAAGGATACACAAGAACGAATCAACCATGAATCAAGGGTTTGTTGCGAGTCGCGAGCATGGAGTCTTGGTTAAGAACCACCCAAAGGGAGTGTACTATGGTTAAACCTGACAATCATGTTCTACAAGAGGTTCCCATAGTCATCATCTCATCTTTTGGATATTATCGGATAAACGACTACTCGTATTCCAAAAATATTCTCAAGAGAGACTCTTAAGAGTGTAGTATCGCGTAACAATCGTTTCAAATCTTACACTTGAACGATCTTCGCACTACGTCCTAAAAATAGGCCAAGATGGGCGTGGTAAACTAAGGTCCTTGGCTTCTAAGGCATATATTGGAAAGAGTAATGCCTAACCACGACTACTCGTGTGACATTATTGATCCCAACATAACCTCCACCAAGTGAATGGGCTTGCAAGTCAACTTGCTAAGGAATAACTCCACACAAGTCAACAAGACTATGCCATTCTCCTATCATAAGTGCACTCGAGTTCGGGTATAGAACTCATCTCACGAAGATCACCAAGCATACAAGGAATTAATATTCAAACAATTCAATCATTACATACAATACAGTAATCCCAAATTGTATAAAAATATGTCACAAAGCAATATACCATACAATACAACAAATATGAAAAGTAGGCAAAACCCACTAGGCAAATGATAGTCCCCAGCAGAGTCGCCACTTTTCTGTAGCGGGGTATTCGTTACCATTAGAGATATTGACTAAATCCAAGGTAAACCATACAAGTCGAGTCGCCACCGCACTTTTATTTATCCAAAGGAATGGTTAGAAAGCGAACAAAAACCTAAAAGTTTTATCGAATCAAAAACTAGTAAAAATGTCAGAGATCTGGGTAAGGGGGTTGGTTATGCAATGGGAAGGTTTTAAGCACCCAAAACATCCTAGGTACTCCTAGGGAGCCCTTTTCATAAGTGTTGTTCTAGTCTAAAGGGTGTAGGTATATCTAAAGTACTATTTACTAAAAGGAAGGTTAAAAGAAAATGACTCGCAAGGATGTCGCATCCACTGCCTACGTATCTCATCTGAGTTTGAGAATCAGAGTCTTCGTAGCTTGGCTGCCTATGGGTTAAAGAGATGTGTGTTTGGTAAGACGTCGCGTCTTATGCCTACGTATCTCATCTGGAATGAGAATCAGAGCAAAACGTAGTTCGGCTAACTAGGGGTTAAGGATTGCCATCTGAACATGGACTTACAAAAGAGGACACCAGCTGTGTCAAAGGAGGGTGGGCAGTGTGTTCGACGTCCTAGCAGTAGGTGTCGCAGCTCGTTGAATCGAGTCTTAGGCAGTTACCTCTTTGCAATAGAATGGATTGACATGCCACAAGATCGGAGACGCACAGAAGGTCTAAAAGTGGGGAAGCTCTGCCCTAGAGTTGTCATGCAATGTGGACCTGTGTGTTTGGATTTACAAAGGGGAACATCTACCTAATGTTAGCATGCAAAGAACAAGGGAATTCTACCTATGTTATCATACAAAGGGTTCTACCTAATGGGTGCTACCTAAACGGAACAAGGGTCGACGGGTGGAGCGCGGAGAGGAGTTACGGATAAGGGTAGATGGCGATGCCGGAGGCAATCGACTTACAGGTAGATGGCGATGCCTGAGGCAATCGACTTATAAGAGGATGGATGAATGCGTGCTGGTTCTGTTAAGTTTTGAAAATGATTACTCGACGTTGGATCGAGCTTTTGATCTTATTTTGAAATGGTTATCGGATGTTCGTTTTAATTCTTCTATTAACAGGTGACTAAAGAAATAAAGAAATAAATATTATACACTTTATGGGAGAGGGGTACATTTGTTATGAATGGGGATTGTTCATGGCAAACAAACAATAAGAATATATGCCTCATACATCATACAAGTAGGCAACAGTTATCAATCAGAGCGGATAAATCAACAATATATAATCAAACCAAAGAATCAAATAATGGAGCATTTAAAAAATGCATGGGAGTATGAACATGTTAAATAATCAAGCAATAGAAAGCATGAATGAGAGAAACAAGTATAAGAGATAACAGATGAATCAAACAGATGAAAATATGCACACGAAGGGTCCACTGAATAATTTAACCAGGAAATGAGGTAAGAACCAAATAAAATCAAGGTAAAAGGCCTCTAACACATGGCATATGAGATGAACGAGGGAGGATCAAAAGATCTCTTCAATTGCCATAAGCAATTCCTAAGTCAAACATCGATCATAAAGAAATCAACTGAAAATTCAAGTCAACTTAAAAAATAACAAATAAAAAGCAAATTAATCAAGAAAATTATGAAAAATTAAACTAAATAAGGTGGGGTCAGAACATCATCATCCCCCAAAAATATTTTAAAAATAATGAAAATTGGCATGTGAATTAATTAAAACAAAACATAGGTCAAACCAAAAGTCAATTAATAAGACTAGGTTAGAAATAAATCAAGAATAAATAGTAAACTAATCAAGAAAATTGTGAAAAATTAAACTAAATAAGATGCGGTCAGGATATCATCATCCCCCAAAAAGATTTTAAAAATAATGAAAATTGGTATGTGAATTAATTAAAATAAAACAGAAGTCAAATTAAAAGTCAACCAACCAAACTAGGTCAAAAATAAATCCAAAATAAACTGAAAACGTGAAATAAAATTCCAAGAAAAGGTCAGGTTGACCATGAGATCGTGATCAACCTTCATACCAAAAATCAAATGCTAACAATAATTTTAAGTCATAAAAATAAAATCAATAAAAAAAAGTGTGTTAAAATGGACCATTTAGAATAAATAATTAAAATAAAATATTAATATTTAAAAAATACAAAAATAAAAATTATATAAAATTAAATAAAACCTTAAGAAAAGTGAAAAACATTTTTGGGTAATTTTATGGACGAAGAAAATATTTTAAATAAGAAAAAGAAATATGAAAATGGAAGGATTAGTGGTGATGAACATGGTAAGCAAGCATAGATATATCAAAACATGACCATGGAAGATATGATTACCTAATGAAAAATAGAAGTGGAATGGAATCTGATATGTGATGAAGCTTTGCCTCCTTGCCACGAAATTCCAATGCTTCTTTAGGGTTAGGGTTTCGGCTTCTTAAATAGGGTGGATTAGGTGTTCTCATGGGCTTTTTAATAAGTGATTTATCCATAAGAATAAAAGTGTGAAGTGAGGTGTAAAATATTGTTATTTTGGGCCAAACTTAAGTGAATGGATGTCCAATGCATGGACAAAAAAGGTAAAAAAACGTGACTGGTTTGTGCAGCATGCTTAGAAAATCTGATTGGGCCAGCCAGGCCCAAAATCTGCTTAGAAAATCAAGTCATGGTGCCCACTTTAAATGAATGTATCTCTCAAACCATTGATCCAAATGAGATGATTCCAAAAGGATGTGAAAGAGAACATGGCAAGGTACAATTGTTGTGAAGAAATTATTTTCAAATAATGCCTTGAAGTGCAAGAAATATGGCCAAGAAGTCTTGACAAATTTTGAAGATTTTGGACTTAGAAATTTTTCTAAGTGTCCTAAAAAAATGTCTCACTTTGACTAAGCATAACTTTCTCAATTCTAATCCAAATGGAGCAAACTTTATATCTCTAGAAAGCTTGGAACAAGAGGAACAACTTTCTAGTTGGAAAACGTTTCAAATGGAGCTTTTATCTTGATGCAAAATGGGCTTAAAGTGAGTGCAACGATCATAAAAACTTGCCCTAAATGGAAAGTCAACCATTTCCAAATTAAGTAACTTTTTCGATTCCTGATTAAATGATGAATCCATGATCCAACCTTGATCAAATTTCACATGTAGGATCCCCTAGGCATGGATTTTGAGATTCCACTCTCAAAATGTCAGGAGTTGACTTTTCTGGCCCCACAATTGACTTTTCCCAAACTGTCTGATTCCCGATTCCATTGATCAATTGAAGCACTTCTAGCTCAAATAAAGAGCTGATTTTTTGTATGTAGACCCTTGTGGACATATGGAGGGCCATGGAAAATAGTTTCACCCAAGGAATCAGAAATAAACTGATTTTATACCAAACCCTAGTTTTAGGGCAAAATGATTAGGAACTGATTGCACTGATTGCCAATGGATCTTTCTGAGATAATTGTGAATCTTCCTAGGCCAAGATGCCTATCTAATCATGACATGGATGAGCTCCTCTACTTCAAATCAAACATTGCCTGTTACAGGTAGCCATGAAACCCTAATTTCTGATTAAATCCAGATGAACACTCTGATAACTTTGAATCCTTCACTGATGAACTGAGGACCATAATAAGATACTTGGACCCCCCCCCCCACTGAGACCCTTGAGACTTGTATACTTAGAAAATGAAGTCCAATTCTCAATCTTGCTTTGTGTGGGCTCCTTCTATTAAGGAGTGATCGATCAAAACCTGATCTCCATGTCACTAATGCAGTATGCAATGAGTATGACCTAATATGATGCTAATGAAGTGTAAAACATAATCCCATGCTTCCAGGAAAAATGAAGGGTAAATTTTGGGGTATTACAGGCACCTCTCTGTTGCCTATCATCCAAGAATATACTCCATCTCTCTTATTCTTAATTAACCGCATATGGCGACATGCATCTATATCTAGGGAGAGCGTGGGTAGTCGGTCGAGCATAGCAAGCTCACTGTCTAAGCCTAGGGCGCGAGCTATGGAGGTAATCACTCCTCCAAATGAACATGGTTAAATTAACCCGTGTATGCTCAAAAACAGAATTTATGTAAAATAACTCCTTAGAATTAATTCTACTTTTATTATCCTGACCAAAAATAGTGTTTTCCAAAATTTGGCAAAAATAGCGTATGGCCGGGTTTGGATTTTAGTCGCTTTGTTGCCCTTAAAACTATCAGCCCAGTTTCTAGTTAATTGTTCCCATAATGAACCAACATCATGTACCCAATCAGTATCTAAGGGTGTTTCACAAATAATACCTCTCCATGAGGAAATTGTAACAAGTCAGCCATTTGATCAAGGTTAGAGTCATATTCTTTATTAAACACACGGAATTTAACAGTGTGTACTCTGCTAGCAGTCCAACTTTGTATGGTGTAAACTAGAGATCTAAGAAACTCTAAAGTTAAACTAAAAAAAGTAGGATCTTTTCATGCATAAAAATGGGTTAAACTCAACCTATCAAGCATCTAATACACATTGTCATACAATCCAAAACTACCAAGCAAGAATCATTTGCATACCTTGTCAGAACTATGTCCCGGTTCAACAGAGCCTCATACTTCTTCCGCTACCGCTCGCCATCTTTACCTTCCCGGAACACAATATCGTTAAAGTCAGCATTTCCTTGTGCCATTGTTGAGAGTTTGAAGAGAAAGTTGAAGAGTTGGCGTGGAATGAAGGATTGTAAGAATGTGAATGTGGTGGGAATGGAAGTGGTGAAGTGTGATTTATATAAGGTTGAGAGAGTGGAAGTTGGAAGGGTGAAGGAATAATGGAGAGGTTTTTGAATAATGGGAGAATAAATGTGGGTGGTTATAAGTTGGAATGGTAAAAGATTATTAAAATCGCATTTTACGTGCCTAAGGGTCGTGGAAAACGCCATAGGGTGTGTGGCGAACACCATGTGTAGGTTTTTTTCAAATTTTTAGCTTGTGGCGAGCGCCTTAAGGTCTATGGCGAATGCCATGGGGATTTTTCAGCATTTTTGGACTCTTTGGGGTTTCTAAGCTATTTTTGACCCGCATCATTGTTAGTGGTGCAAAATTTTCTTTGGAAACAAATAATAATGGACATTAAAAATGATTGAAATGCACACAAAAATAAAACTTTTGTGGGTTGCCTCTCACGCAGCGCTTTGTTTAACGTTGATAACTCGACAAACTAGTTTAAACATGGAGTAAATAATCTAGAAAATTTTAAAATTTGACAAAAATAGAAAAAAATATCAAAACATAAAATCAGAATGGGAACGTGTTTCCTCCCCCACCCTTAAACTCAACATTGACCTCAATGTTTCGTGTAAGAGGGATGAAGGAAAAAGTAAACTTATGATTTGGTCATGTCTCATAGTGTCTGTCTTGTTGGCCCAATGCTCTCCTTAGGGAATGAACCCCTTGGAAAAGGTAGTTCATCTGCTCGACCGCTCTATCGGTTTGATCTTGAATTGCATGGCAGAGTGCTATTACTTATCTTTTAAGGGTGTTTAGTGTTGGTGTAAGCCCTAGAGGTCAATACTTTTGGTACTTGTATCGAATTATTTATTAATAATAAAAGGCTTTTTCTTTAATGTATCAAGTGTGACTTAATCATGAGATCCCATTAAACATAAGGACACTATTCTTAAAGTATTCGTAGTCGAGCTTTATTATGAAGTGGGATAACATTAAAGCATTAAGACTATTATGTATATAGACCTGATGATCACATCTCATGGATCATGGATAAGGAGTTATCAAGTCTTAAACATAGGTATGAATATTAAGAGTAATATCTATACTAGATTGACCCGCTATGAGAATACTATATAGAATGTTATGCAAAGTGTCATAAGTTATTCTCATGGTGATAATGGTGTATACCACCCTTCGACCTGAAACCACTATGGACCCTAGATGTAAAGTCGAGTGCCTTATTGCTGATCAAACGTTGTTCGTAACTGGATGACCATAAAGACAGTTGATGGGTACTCCACGAAGCATGCTGAGGGACATGAGTGACCTAGATGAAATTTGCTCATCCTGCGTCACAAGATAAATGTCTACGGGCCCAATATTGAACTGGACAAGGATGACACGGTCTATTCCTTGTGTTCAATATAGACATAAGGGCAAAATGGTAATTGTACACATAAGTATTATCATAAAAGGATTTGTCAGATCACATGACATTTTCATGTCTTGGGTAGCAGTGATGTGTTGCTAGATACCGCTCACTGTTTATTATGTCAAATACATGATTTAATATAATTGCCAATGCCACGAAAACCTATTGGGTCACACACAAAAGGACGGATTGATGAGAGATAGAGTAACTAAGGAACACCGTAAGGTACAATGCACTTAAGTGAATTGTAGAACATCGTAAGGTACAATATACTTAAGTAAAATAGGAAATATGGTAAGATACCACGCGCTTAAGTGATTTTGGCATATTATAAGATAGAACCCTTATGCAGAAGCATTTGTGCAGTTGTAATTTCGTTTCTTTCTCTGTCTCACTCAAAGCCTTCATTCGTAGCAGCTAGCATTGAGATTGAAGGAATCCGTTCATGTGGACTAAGTAGAGGCGTTGTCACCATTCAAAGTTCGTGATCGCTCTGTAGATCTGCATCAAAAGTTTCAATTGCCACAAGAGGTAACGATTCTATCACTGATCATGCCCATTCGTAAGGATCACTAAAGGAGAAATTTTTTAAATTTCGTTGCGTTTTGGATCGCTCTTCTCCTATAGTGGTATCAGAGCCACTTACGAAACCATGCATCTGATAGCTGTTTATTTTCTGTATTTTCTATATTAATATGATTAAAAGACATAATGAATCAAAGAATAAACGAGTAATTAAATTTGGCATCATATGTGTACGATTTGGATGATTGATGTTGACTATGCTTCACAATCCGATGTTAGTATGGTGAAGCAGAAATACATTGATCATCCATAGGTTACGCAATTGAGATTGATCAAGTTATATATATGATATAAGTAATGCTGATGCAAAATACGGTATATATGATATATTATTTCTGTTTCGTTCATTCAAACACTTAATGATTGTTCTCCTTTGAGCGATCAATGGTCATTTTCTTATTGATTCGACATTAGTATGGTGAAGCAATGACGTGTTGATCAATCATACTAAATTAACAAACGAGGTTTGTTTGACGGTCTGAAATTGGTACATTAGGGTTTATGACGGCACAAGGGTTGTGCTGTCAAAGAGTTATGCAATTAGGGTTGTGGCTGCGCAAGAGTTATGCTTTAAAGTATCAAGTGTTGATGCAAAAAACAAAGTCCAATTGAAATGAACCACCATCCGCTGACCGGTCAGCGGAACCACCGTCCGCTGACTGGGCAACGAAACCCCCTGTCCGCTGACCGGGTAACAGAACCCTCGGTGATCGCTCGACTGTGTGAGTCGAGAATGGGATACAAACTGCAAGTGCACAGTTCTATCGCGTAGTTTTAAAAGATATCGATCCCACAGGGACTTACGAATCGATATACCGTTATCTAAGGTTACTACGTAAATCTAAGGTGAAAATGTTTGATTTTTTGGGGAAAAACTAAGAGCTAAACTAAGATCTAGATTAAATATTAATAAAACGGATATCGGTATGTAGTTCGTCAGAACTAGGGAATCAAGTCTTTGTCGGTTTCTTGGTTTTAAAATAAATCGTTTCGGTTAACTTTATTGGTTAAAGGTTTTATCTCAAACTCTCGCTCTGTTGAATAAACCATGATTTTATATTAATGTAGCTGTCACTTATAATTAAGTCAAAAATCATATTTTGAAAACAATAAAGTTGCAGAAACTCTTTTTAAGAAAATACTGACCGTTTTAAACACCCTTATCTCAAACTCTCGCTCTGTTGACTTAGGTTATATAATCAAATCCAAATGCTTAACTTTCGTCCTCACATTCAATCTTTAAAAATACTTTTTGGAAAAGGTCAGAATTTAATTAACTCTAAAACTTGCTCTCGCCCTGATCTAGAATTAATGCCTAACTTACACTGTCCAGTTAAAACCTCAAACTCTCGCTCTATTGATTTTAACTTCTTTATGTCCTTTACTTTTGTAAAAAATCTTGTTATTAAACCTGTAAGTTGAGACCGTAAAAAGATTGATTTTAATTTTAAGTTTAGATAGACCGACTCAGTCTTGATCCCTTATTCTGCTTACTTTACATACCGATACCTAGGCGAATTAGCCAGACATGCTAAATAAACAAGAATACATATCATGCATAAACAGACTCATTCCAGGCAGATAATATAGATAAATAATAAAACAAAATATTAAATAATGATTAAAGAACCTGAATGCGTAATACAATAGTCTTGAACACTCCACCACAAGCCGGTAGGATTTGTTCTTCGATTCTTCAATTAAACAATAAATTAAACCAAGGAAATAAAACTAGAATCTAACGTAAGGTTAGATCCGATAAAAAGTTGCACAATAGTTTCCGGTGTAGAAGCTATTATGCGAAAAATATCTAAATGCCAAAAAGGGAAAGGTAAATTGCAAGGGAAAAAGAATGTAGAACTTGCAGAAGAAATAAATAAAATAAACAATGTTAAGTGCTGGAAAAGAAAAATAAGCAAAAGCGTGAAAAGAAAAATGGGCAGAGCTTCGGCAATCTGAGCGTGAAAAAACCGGAGGAGCTGGAACTTCCCAATTAGCTGCTATTTATACAGCTGCTGGTGTAACTGCTTTCCAAGGGTTTCCGTATGCGCGGTCTTTTCGTTCCGAGGGTTAAGCGTGCGTGGAAATAGCTTTCAACGTGGTCAGTTGAGTTCCTAGTGCCAAAAATATAGGGGAATGGTGTGACGTCCGTCACACCATGTGTGACGCTCGTCACAAGAGTGTGCTTAGTGTGACGCTCGTCACAACCTTTGTGACGCCCGTCACAGGCATAACGTGCGCTTTCTTTGGGCTGGGCTTTGTCTTTGTTATTTGTTTCCTTTTTATTCCTTTTTACACCTCCTTTTCTTCCCTTTTTCACTTTTGCTTCAAAATGGATGCCTGACATAAATAGAAAGGAAAATACCGCATAATATCTGATAAAATGAGATAAATTAAAGTAAATGATAATATAATCTAATTGAATTAAGTCCTAAAATGTGATATAATTTCAAGTTATCAAACTCCCCCATACTTAGATCTTTGCTTGTCCTCAAGCAAAATACAGTATAGAAATCGTTTTAAAATTTTAGCCAGATGAAATTTCAAAACACACATCAATTCGTAATAGGTTGCAAGTGGATTTTGTTTAGAAGCAACTTGAGTTAAATCTTGATATCAACAACTACCGTCACAACCTGCCTTGTGCAAATCAGTTCAAGTACCCTATTATAGCTATCCTAGTTCCTTTACTCTTATTTCACCCGTTTTCATTCTAGCGAAATCACATTAAGCCCTTTATCTTTTCGCGCACATAGTGGAGTAACCGGTTAGTGATTATGATCCGCTTTTAGCTAGAAGTTCTGGTACATAAGTCGGATAACTTCGTTATTCAGTCCATTGCAAATTGTGGGGGATCGAACCGTAGTCCGCCCTACCGAGTTCAGTACCAGATACCTACTGAACCAACTCATAATGGATTTTTCATATTGTGTTTTTGCATGATCTGCAACCTTTAGATTAAATGATCTGGTAAGGATCACCTAATTTAATCGGTGCATTTCCTGATATATTCATATATTTTATGTTACTTTGGGGATCATTCACTTATATTCATCGGCTCTCCACGTAGTTTGCTATTAAGATGGTGCTGACTTCTCGTATAAACTACTCGGGGTTACTATAAAACTAAAAGTTCAAGGGATTGGTATAATAGGTACTTATCCCGATCTAACATGTTGAGGTTCTCAGAGCGTTGTTATGGTAATGATTTTTTGTCTTGATTTCACTCAAGTTTTTTGTTATGGCTCAAGAAAATTGAGGGAATAGATAATAGAAATTTTCACACTCTTAACTTAAAATTATAATAATTTTTTTTTTTTTATAAATAATAATTAAAGGGAAATAACAATGAAAGGGAAAATAACATACTTGAAAAATGGAAATAGGAAGAACAAGTTTTCCCCCCATACTTAAATTAAACATTGTCCCCAATGTTTTAAGGAAATGAAATACAATATGGAAAGGAAAAAGAAACTACAACTAAGGTTGTCTTCCGCCTCTGGTTCTTGGACCTGGTGATCTCTGACGTAAGTCTAAGTTGTCGAACCTGCTGAACAACTCAGTAAACCGCTGGTCGGTTATGGCATTCCTAGCATCCTGTTGCTGTTGCATTTGATGCATCATCTGCAGCATTTCGACATTCTGTGCCTGCATGCCATCGATAGCATCCATAATGTCGTCGTTGGTTGCAGACCTTCTTCGTCGACGACGTTGGGAGGATGGGCCAGTTGTATTGCCGGAAGGGTTGAGCGGGACTGACTGTTGTGTAGGCGGATGATCACCTTGTTCCATTTCTTCAAACTCATCTGTTTGCGGGTTTGTTTGTGAAGGCTCGGTGGTTTCAGGAGCGTTTAGATCATAGAGGTGGCGGTCGGGGTTTGTGACATCAGTGAGGGCAGTATTTGGTAGAACAACGCTTGGGACTGCCTGGTTGTTCACCATAAGATAATATCCTCCGCCTACTCTGTTCTTAATCAAGCGGCTAGATCGACAGTAGCTGATATCCATAGATAGGGGAGGTAGGGATTCTAAAGTTTGGAGTTTATCCCCTAGGTTTAGGCCAAGTGCGATGGTGGTTATTAATCCACCAATTATAAAAGGTTGCCGGCCTCTAGCACATAAGGTGCGGATGTGATGAAATAGAAAGGAGGCGGCGTTTACCTGAGTATCTGGTTCGAAGACGCACTGGAGGAAAAATAGTTCCTTTGAGTTGACCTTGCTGTTGTTTGGCCTTCCAAAAATTGTGTTTTGCAAGATGCGGATAAAGTACCGGATAGTGGGGTTATGTATATGGGAGAGAAGGAGCTCTTCCCAGTTGTAGGTATCTATACCGGAAATTTTCTTAAAAAGGCCGAAAACACCAACTGTGTTCCAGTTTGAGGTTGGAGGGATTCTGGCATGCAGCAGACTTTCTGTGGGAAATTGTAGCATGGTACTCAATTGGTTTTGGGTTAGAGAGTACTCGGTGTTAAACATACGGAAGGTTGCCGTACCGGTTAGAAATTCGTCTTCACCGGCGGGGGTGGTGTAGTCGTAGGAACTTAAGAATTCTAAGGTTAGGGATGGGTAGGTGGGTTGATTATGGGTGCAAAGGAAGGTTAGGTTGGCTTGACGGAGCATCCATTCGATACCTTGGAGTAAGCCTAATTGTTGTAAACAAGGTAAATCGGGGTACCTGGTGGAAACGACGCCTCGCTGTTGGAAACGCTCGAATTGCTCCCTCTGATAATTGTCATCTACGGATCGGAAGATGATATTTCCGAAATTTTGATTTCCCGCCATTGTGATGAATTTTGAAGGGATGATTTGGAAAGAAAAAGAAATGTATTTGATAGGAGAGAATTGTTTTGTGGTGAATGAAGGAAGGTTTGGTGGGTATTTATAGGAGAAGAATTGGAAGGTGAAAAGAAAAAGTGGTTGGAAAGTAATTAAGTGTGGTTAAATGAAAAATGAATGGGGAAGGTAAAAAGTTAAAGGTGTAACGTTCGTCTCCAACGGCTCCTTAACGTTCACTAGTCTGAGGAGTGTTACGCTCGTCACAGGGGTGTGACGCTCGTAACAGGCACTAAGCGTGCCGTCCGTTATGGATAGTGTGACGCTCGTCACACATTCCTTTTTGGAAAGGCTTAGTGGCGCTTCACAGAATTACTTGTAGCGTATTTTAATGTTTTGTTTTGCTTATGATCAGTTTAGTATGCAGTTTAATTTATTGTGCACGCTTAATCTGCTTGTATAGTAATAATTCATAGGAAGCAACAGTAGAGCATAATAGCTTTTGCATAATAAAATTAAATAAACAACTTCAATAAAAATTGATCATAATGTAATACAGGGAAGGAAAACAATGAAATGAAATAGAAATAAACATGAATTCAAATAACATTAATGAAAAATCTAATTTAAAACTAAATAACTTAGGAAAGTAACTAAACTCTATCCCTCTGTACGATCTCTGGCCGGTGGAGCAAAAGAGTTAACATGATGTAGCAACTCGTGAAACTGATTCGTCATACTGCTCATGTATCCTAGAACTTCGTCTCTCATGTTAGTAAATTCTCCTCTGAGGGCGTCTTGTTCTGACATCAAAGCTTCAATGGCGGTGTTATAATCAGTTCCGGGCATATGGTGTCGGAGGTCAGGTATGGCTGATTCTTCGGTCGGAACAGGCTGAGGAGGAGGGTCAATATCATGATAGACAGATGGTGTCTGAGGGTCAGATTCAGCATGAGAGATCTGGTCAACATAATTCTCATAGTCATCACAAATCTCATAATCCTGGATGGATTCAGTGGATCCAGCAGGAGTTGGGGTTTCATTCAGGTTATAGAGCCAGTTCCTTTGGTTATGAACACTAGTCCTAGGATCGGGCATGGTGAATAGGCAGAGAACCTGGTTATCAATAATAAGCTCAAACTCATCAGACCCTATGTTTGCTATAAACATAGTGTTGAAGAGGAAAGGTATACTCATAGTAGTAATGCCACAAAAAGGGCTAAGGTCAAGCATAGGCTGACGTAATCCAATAGCATTACCTATCATAGTTATCAAACCGCCTATTCTAATGGGTGCTCGCTCATCCTGGATAAGGTGGTCCAAATTAGCTAACATAAAAGTAGCACCGTTTACTGGACGGTTCTGGGAAGCACAGAATATGATGAAGAGTTCATCACGTGAAACTGAAGTACTATTTGGCTTCTTCCCAAATAAAGTGTGGGTTAGGATCTTATGGAAATAGCGAAAAGCCGGGTTATGTATGTTTCCAGAGAGAAACTCATGTTCTTCGGGCTCATCATTTCCAGTCAGCTTACCCCAAAAGTGTTCAAGCTCTCTATATTCAAAAAGTTCTTCCTGGCTTACAGTGAATGTATCAAAGGAGGTAGGAAAACCCAAAAGGTTGGTAAAGTCTCTAATATTAAATTGGTACTCCATATTGAACATTCTGAACTGGATAAAACCTCTGCTAATTCCTTTTCCATGGCTGGGTAGATAGATTAGTGAGCTAAGGAATTCTAGTGTGAGTCTCCGGTAGGTGGTGAAATGTCTCAGAATAGGGGATGTCTCCCATCCTATCTGATTCAGCAAATACAGGACACTCTGTCTCAGTCCAAGGGCAGTCATAGCCCAATCATCAGCATATAAACTAGGTAGCATCTCTCTAGCGGCTAGTTCTTCAAACTTTTGTTTCTGAGCCATTCCTCTGAACTTGATACCCATACGATCAAAATGTCCCATCTGGTTAGTGTTAGCTAGAGAAAAGAAAACATGAGTTTAAGTCAGGATTTGGCCAAATGCCGAAAGAAGAAAAGATTATTATTATTATTTATTTATTTTATTTTATTTTTTTGAATAAATCAAGAATGAATACTAAACAGAAATTAAAAGAATAATTAAGGAAGAAATAGGGGAATGATAATAATAGAATAATAAAATAACAAATTAGTTTGTGGGTTGTCTCCCACTAAGCGCTTTGTTTAAATGTCGCAAGCTCGACAAAGAAACTGTTAAATATAATCTATAGATCCTGGGGGCGTTTCGTCTAAGTGTAGGATTTGCGAATCCTCGTTGGTTTCCGCATAGTGATAGTGTTTCAGACGTTGCCCGTTTACGGTGAACGGTTCTGTAGATTGTCCTTTTATTTCTACCGCTCCACTGGGAAAGATTTTAGTGATATGAAAAGGCCCTGACCATCTGGATCGTAGTTTTCCCGGAAATAACTTTAGTCTAGAGTTAAATAAAAGTACTGCGTCGCCTTGCTTGAAGATTTTCCTTGATATACGCTTGTCATGCCATTGTTTTGTTCTTTCTTTATAGATTCTGGCATTTTCATAGGCGTCTCTTCTGAGTTCCTCTAATTCGTTTATGTCAAGGATTCTCTTTTCACCGGCGGCTTTATAATTCAAATTTAGGTTTCTAATAGCCCAATAGGATTTATGTTCTAATTCTACCGGGAGGTGACAGGATTTTCCATAAATGAGCTTAAATGGGGTCGTCCCAATGGGGGTTTTATAAGCAGTTCGGTAAGCCCACAAAGCTTCTGGTAATTTCAATGACCAATCTTTCCTTGAAGTGGCTACCGTTTTTTCTAGTATTTGCTTGATCTCTCTGTTAGATACTTCCACTTGTCCACTGGTTTGAGGGTGGTAAGGTGTTGCTATCCTATGTCTCACTCCGTATTTAAATAGTAGTTTTTCGAGTACCTTGGATATAAAGTGTGATCCACCATCACTGACTACTATTCTTGGGATGCCAAATCTCGGAAATATTATATTTTTAAAGAGTCTAGTTACTACTCGGGTGTCATTTGTTGGAGAAGCTACAGCTTCGATCCATTTTGATACGTAGTCAACTGCCACGAGTATGTATTTGTTACCGAAAGAGGATGGGAAAGGTCCCATGAAGTCTATCCCCCACACGTCAAAAATCTCTACTTCCAAAATACCTTTTTGTGGCATCTCGTCACGTCTAGATATGTTTCCCGTGCGTTGACATCTGTCACACTCCTTAATAGCCGCATGTACGTCCTTCCATATAGTTGGCCAATAAACTCCAGCTTGTAGGATTTTAGAGCAGGTCTTGGATGTACTTGTGTGTCCACCATAAGGAGCGGAGTGACAGTGTTGGATTATATTTTCTACCTCTTCTTCGGGTATACATCGACGGAAAATACCATCGGGGCCTCTTTTGAAAAGTAAGGGATCATCCCAGTAATAGTGTTTTATGTCGTGGAAGAATCGTTTCTTCTGCTGGTAAGATAAAGTAGGTGGAACTATTCCGGCAGCTAAATAATTGACTAGATCAGCGTACCATGGTGTGACAGATATAGCTAAGGTGGTTTCTACTTGCATGTCGGAGTTGTTCTCTTCCAAAGTAGCTATAAGTTTATCATACGAGAAATCATCATTAATTGATGTTCTTTCCGGTTCAAGGTTCTCAAGTCTAGAGAGGTGGTCTGCTACTACGTTTTCAGTTCCTTTCTTGTCCTTGATTTCTAAGTCGAATTCTTGTAGTAACAAGATCCATCTTAGGAGTCTAGGTTTAGCATCCTTTTTTGTTAAAAGGTACCTGATAGCAACGTGATCGGTGTAGACTATTATTTTGGCTCCTACCAAGTAAGAACGAAATTTATCTAGTGCGAATACCACTGCTAGGAGTTCTTTCTCGGTAGTGGCGTAATTCATTTGCGCTTCATCCAGGGTTCTGCTTGCGTAATATATAACGTGAAGCTTTTTATCCTTCCTTTGTCCTAAAACAGCTCCTACAGCATAATCACTGGCATCGCACATTATTTCGAATGGTTCATTCCAGTCTGGTGTCTGCATAATGGGTGCTGAGATCAATGCTTGTTTAAGAGTTTGAAATGCTTTTAAACAGTTATCGTCGAATATGAATTCAGCATCTTTCATCAATAGTCCGGTTAGAGGTTTAGTTATCTTAGAGAAGTCTTTGATGAATCGTCGGTAAAAACCGGCGTGTCCTAAAAAGCTTCGTACTTCTCTCACGGTCCTTGGGGGTTGAAGATTTTCGATTACCTCTATTTTGGCTTTGTCTACTTCAATTCCTCTGTTCGAGATGATGTGTCCTAAAACAATTCCTTCTTGTACCATAAAGTGGCACTTTTCCCAATTAAGTACTAAGTTTACTTTTACACATCGCTCAAGAACTCTTTCCAGGTTTTCAAGGCATTCTTCGAAACTTTGTCCGTATACAGAAAAGTCATCCATAAATACTTCCATGATGTTTTCGAGAAAGTCGGCGAAAATCGCCATCATGCATCTTTGAAAAGTTGCGGGGGCATTACACAGACCAAACGGCATTCGTCTATAAGCGAAGGTACCAAAAGGGCATGTGAACGTTGTCTTTTCTTGGTCATCAGGGTGAATTGGTATTTGAAAGAAGCCTGAATAACCGTCTAGATAACAGAAATGTGAATGTTTTGCTAATCGTTCTAACATTTGGTCAATGAATGGTAAAGGAAAATGATCTTTTCGGGTTGC
This sequence comes from Lathyrus oleraceus, assembly GCF_024323335.1. NCBI lineage: Eukaryota > Viridiplantae > Streptophyta > Magnoliopsida > Fabales > Fabaceae > Lathyrus > Lathyrus oleraceus. Next base: position 444,517,306 of record NC_066580.1, read on the forward strand.
TTTGTTTAGTTTCCTATAATCAATGCACATTCTCCATCCCGATTCGATTCGTTTAGTTATAGTTTCCCCTTTTTCGTTTTCAATAACGGTTATGCCTCCTTTCTTTGGTACAACGTGTACAGGACTAACCCATTTGCTATCAGATATAGGATATATAATACCTGCTTCCAATAACTTGGTTATTTCTTTCTTTACTACCTCACTTAGGATCAGATTTAGTCTTCTCTGGTGTTCCCTAGAGGTTTTACAGTCTTCTTCTAACATGATGCGGTGCATACAAATAGAAGGGCTTATTCCTTTAAGATCGGTGATGTGGTATCCTAGTGCGGTTGGATATTTCCTTAAGATATGTAAGAGTTTTTCTGTTTCGAGTCTTCCTAGATCTGCATTAACTATCACAGGTCGTTCAAGTTCTAAGTCTAGGAATTCATATCTCAGATTTTTGGGAAGTGTTTTCAAATCAGGGGTTGGTTTGTTAAGACATTGCGTAGGGTCCGGTGTTATTGCTAAGCATTGTTTAGATTTGTCTTCTAAAAGATAGTCTGATGCTTTGTCTTCTCCTAACTCTGCTTCTTTTATGCATTCATCGATGATATCCATGAAGTAACATGTATCTTCTATTGCAAGTGCTTTCAAGAATTGGGAAAGAATGAATTCAATTTTCTCTTCACCTACTTCGAAGGTGAGTCGTCCTCGTTTTACGTCTATGATTGCACCGGCAGTTGCTAAGAATGGTCTTCCTAGTATAATGGGTGTAATATCATCTTCTCTAATGTCCATAATTGTAAAGTCGGTGGGAATGTAAAACTGACCTATGCGTACGGGAACGTTTTCAAGGATTCCTACAGGATATTTGATGGAACGATCTGCTAGTTGCACGGACATTTTGGTTGGTCTTAATTCTCCCATTTCCAGTTTCTTACATATGGATAAAGGCATAACGCTAATTCCGGCTCCTAAATCGCATAAGGCTTTGTCGATGACAAATTTTCCTATGTGACAGGGTATAGAGAAACTACCCGGATCCTTGAGTTTAGGTGGCATGTTTTGGATTATAGCGCTACATTCGGCAGGGAGTGTAACGGTTTCGCTATCCTCAAGTTTCCTCTTATTAGAAAGAATTTCTTTTAAGAATTTAGCATATGAGGGCATCTGCGTAATAGCTTCGGTGAACGGAATTGTAACGTTTAATTGTTTAAGGAGATCAACAAATTTTCTAAATTGGCTCGCATCTTTGGTTTTAACAAGCCTTTGAGGGTAAGGTATAGGTGGTGGAGGTACATAAGGTTCCTTCTTTTCTAGGGTTTCCTTATTTCTCTCTTCCTTTTCCTTAGGTTCACTTTCCTCAGTTGATTTCTTAGGGTTTTGGTTTTCTATCCTTGGATCAGACGGTCCTTCCACTTCCGTTCCACTTCTTAATATAATTGCATGAGCTTGGCTTCTCGGATTAGGTTGGGGCTGTCCAGGGAATGTACCAGTTGGGGCAGCAGTAGGTGCTTGTTGTTGAGCTACTTGAGATATTTGTGTTTCCAGCATTTTGTTATGGGTAGCCAAGGCATCTACTTTGCTTGCTAGTTGTTTAAGTTGTTCGCCAGTATGTATGTTCTGGTTTAAGAAATCTTTATTGGTTTGTTGTTGGGAAGCTATAAAGTTTTCCATCATGATTTCCAAGTTGGATTTTCTAGGGGTATTATTGTTAGGTATGGATGGATTCGGTTTCTGATATCCCGGAGGTATAGATGGGGCTTTATTTGGAGACTGTCCAGGTGCGTATAAAGCATTATTACTCTTATATGAAAAGTTTGGATGGTTCTTCCAATTTGGGTTATAGGTATTCGAATAGGGGCTTCCTTGAGCATAGTTTACTTGCTCTGCTTGGATTCCAGTCAAGAGTTGACATTCCGCAGGAGTGTGGCCTTGGATTCCACAGACCTCGCAATTCTGAGTTATAGCAACCACGGCGGCTGGAGGTGATACGTTTAAACTTTCAATTTTCTGGACCAAAGCATCCACTTTTGCATTAACGTGATCAAGGTTACTTATCTCGTACATGCCAGTTTTCGGTTGAGGTTTTTCCACCGTTGTTCGTTCGGTTCCCCACTGATAGTGGTTTTGGGCCATGCTCTCGATAAGCTGGTAAGCATCAGCATAAGGTTTGTTCATTAGTGCACCACCTGCAGCGGCGTCTATTGTTAACCTTGTATTGTATAAGAGGCCATTATAAAATGTGTGAATTACTAACCAGTCTTCCAAACCATGGTGTGGGCAAAGTCTCATCATGTCTTTGTATCTTTCCCATGCTTCGAAAAGAGACTCGTTGTCTTTCTGTTTAAATCCGTTTATCTGGGCTCTTAACATAGCTGTTTTGCTTGGCGGAAAATATCGGGCAAGAAAAACTTTCTTCAACTCGTTCCATGTGGTGACTGAGTTGGAAGGGAGAGATTGAAGCCATCTTCTAGCGCTGTCTCTTAATGAGAAAGGAAAAAGACGAAGTCGAATTGCCTCTGATGTGACACCATTAGCTTTAACAGTATCAGCGTATTGGACAAATACGGATAAATGAAGGTTTGGATCTTCGGTAAGATTTCCAGAGAATTGGTTCTGTTGCACAGCCTGCAACAGCGAAGGTTTTAGTTCGAAGTTGTTTGCTTCGATTGCGGGTGGAGCAATACTTGAATGCGGTTCATCTTGCGATGGAGCGGCGTAATCTCTAAGAGCACGAGTTGGTTCTGCCATCTCGGTTAAAGAAGGAAGATCTTTGAGATCAGGAAAGTCTATAGGAGGGAGATTGTTTGCAGCACGATATTCCCGAATTCGTCGTAAGACTCGGAGATATAGTTTGATATCGTTGATTCGTAAATAGAGCGGTTCGCCTTGTGAGCGAGTGCGTGGCATACAAATCAACGAAAGAAAGAATAGAAGAAAAAGAAACCTTAGTCTCTACAGCGTAACGGAAGAGTTACGATATCGATTAAATAAAAGTCCCCGGCAACGGCGCCAAAAACTTGATCGCTCGACTGTGTGAGTCGAGAATGGGATACAAACTGCAAGTGCACAGTTCTATCGCGTAGTTTTAAAAGATATCGATCCCACAGGGACTTATGAATCGATATACCGTTATCTAAGGTTACTACGTAAATCTAAGGTGAAAATGTTTGATTTTTTGGGGAAAAACTAAGAGCTAAACTAAGATCTAGATTAAATATTAATAAAACGGCTATCGGTATGTAGTTCGTCAGAACTAGGGAATCAAGTCTTTGTCGGTTTCTTGGTTTTAAAATAAATCGTTTCGGTTAACTTTATTGGTTAAAGGTTTTATCTCAAACTCTCGCTCTGTTGAATAAACCATGATTTTATATTAATGTAGCTGTCACTTATAATTAAGTCAAAAATCATATTTTGAAAACAATAAAGTTGCAGAAACTCTTTTTAAGAAAATACTGACCGTTTTAAACACCCTTATCTCAAACTCTCGCTCTGTTGACTTAGGTTATATAATCAAATCCAAATGCTTAACTCTCGTCCTCACATTCAATCTTTAAAAATACTTTTTGGAAAAGGTCAGAATTTAATTAACTCTAAAACTTGCTCTCGCCCTGATCTAGAATTAATGCCTAACTTACACTGTCCAGTTAAAACCTCAAACTCTCGCTCTATTGATTTTAACTTCTTTATGTCCTTTACTTTTGTAAAAAATCTTGTTATTAAACCTGTAAGTTGAGACCGTAAAAAGATTGATTTTAATTTTAAGTTTAGATAGACCGACTCAGTCTTGATCCCTTATTCTGCTTACTTTACATACCGATACCTAGGCGAATTAGCCAGACATGCTAAATAAACAAGAATACATATCATGCATAAACAGACTCATTCCAGGCAGATAATATAGATAAATAATAAAACAAAATATTAAATAATGATTAAAGAACCTGAATGCGTAATACAATAGTCTTGAACACTCCACCACAAGCCGGTAGGATTTGTTCTTCGATTCTTCAATTAAACAATAAATTAAACCAAGGAAATAAAACTAGAATCTAACGTAAGGTTAGATCCGATAAAAAGTTGCACAATAGTTTCCGGTGTAGAAGCTATTATGCGAAAAATATCTAAATGCCAAAAAGGGAAAGGTAAATTGCAAGGGAAAAAGAATGTAGAACTTGCAGAAGAAATAAATAAAATAAACAATGTTAAGTGCTGGAAAAGAAAAATAAGCAAAAGCGTGAAAAGAAAAATGGGCAGAGCTTCGGCAATCTGAGCGTGAAAAAACCGGAGGAGCTGGAACTTCCCAATTAGCTGCTATTTATACAGCTGCTGGTGTAACTGCTTTCCAAGGGTTTCCGTATGCGCGGTCTTTTCGTTCCGAGGGTTAAGCGTGCGTGGAAATAGCTTTCAACGTGGTCAGTTGAGTTCCTAGTGCCAAAAATATAGGGGAATGGTGTGACGTCCGTCACACCATGTGTGACGCTCGTCACAAGAGTGTGCTTAGTGTGACGCTCGTCACAACCTTTGTGACGCCCGTCACAGGCATAACGTGCGCTTTCTTTGGGCTGGGTTTTGTCTTTGTTATTTGTTTCCTTTTTATTCCTTTTTACACCTCCTTTTCTTCCCTTTTTCACTTTTGCTTCAAAATGGATGCCTGACATAAATAGAAAGGAAAATACCGCATAATATCTGATAAAATGAGATAAATTAAAGTAAATGATAATATAATCTAATTGAATTAAGTCCTAAAATGTGATATAATTTCAAGTTATCACTCGGCTAACTCTGTGTAGTGAGATCGGTCGCCGAAATTTAATTTGGTTTTAATTAATTAACAGAATTTAAATTAATAATAATAATGTGGTTAATATTATTGTCTTGTGGTGATCGGTTATGGCCTTAGTTTTCCTTTATTTTTTTTTGGGATTTTAAATACGACATGCGTGTCGTGTCTCCCTTTTAATCTCTTAATGTAACTTCTTTTCTCATCTCACTCCCTCGTATGTAAAACGAGTTTCTTTTATGTAATGTAATGTTATGAAGAAAGAGAAGAATACAATATCAAAGGAGGACAACCTTGAAGATCTTGCTTGGAGAAGCTTAAATCGTTATTAGGTTAGCTTAGGTTCTCTCATTTGCTTGGGAGAATAATTGCGCTAGGGGCCATAATTGTTTCATTATGTATGTTGATGCATGTGAATGTATGTTGATGCATATGAGAGAAGATTTATATGATAAATAAGTCGGTGAGATCAGAATAATTGCAAATTCCCTCAAATTAAATATTACGTTTATGCTTTCCAAGTTTTAGCACTCATCAAGTCTAGTATCGAATAATGTAGGTTTCGCCTACGCGAGGCGCATATTCTATATTAGTAAGGTGCGATGGGATAATTGTAATACCCAATTGCTAAAACAATGGGTCAAACTTAACTAAACAAATTATAATAAGATTATATATGTTTAGAAGCAAGAGTTAGAAATGATCCATGTGATGGTTTAGAATAAGGAGTTATTCACCCAACTAAAATATTCGAGAGTTGTATTAGATACAATTGGAAGGAGTTCTTACCTAAATAACCTATTTTTGTGTAATCCTCCTATGCGGACTTAAAACAAAGTGAAATGTGGATCTCGACCCACTAGAAAATCTTCCAACGGGATTTTCTGAATCAAATGGTGAGGGTCATTTGTTTTGAGTAAAATAGTGGGAGCATATTTAATTAAATGCCTGATTAAATATGTTATTGATACTTATATTTTCATTATTTTCATGTAGATTACCATGACCACAAACACCTCTAACAACATTTTGCGATCAATCCTTGACAAGGAAAAATTGTCTGGGACAAATTTTCTGGATTGGCACCGAAATCTGAGGATTGTCCTCAAACATGATAGAAAGTTGTATGTCTTGGAGAAACATGTTCCTGAAGAGGAACCTCCTAGCTCTGCACCTAAGGCAGAAAGAGATGCTTATAAGAAGCATGTCGATGATGCCAATGAAACTGCTTGCCTCATGCTAGCTAGCATGAACTCGGAGTTGCAAAAGCAACATGAGAACATGGCAGCGTTCAATATGATCGAACACCTGAAGATGCTCTATCAAGAGCGCCCAAGGCATGAAAGGTTTGAAGTTTCAAAAGCCCCTTTTCAAGAAAAGTTAGCTGAAGGAGCCCTTTTAGGTCCCCATGTGCTCAAGATGATTGGGTATATGGAGAACCTTGAGAGGTTGGGTTTTCCCCTCGAAAAGGAACTTGCGACTGATTTGATCTTGCAATCGTTGCCAGATAGATTCAGTCAATTTGTCCTTAATTTCAATATGAATGATATGGACAAATCTCTTCCTGAACTGCTAGCCATGTTAAGAACTGCTGAGCAGAATCTGAAGTCAAAAGGGAAGTTCATTCTGATGATCGAAAATGGAAAGAGACAGAACAAAAGACCCACCAAGTAGGGTGATAAAGGGAAAGGCAAGGAAGTTGCCAAACCCAAACCCAATGCTCCTACTTTGAAGCCTAGTGGAGGCATAGCAAAGGAAGGCACCTGCTTCCACTGTGGTAAGACCGGACACTGGAAGATCAACTTCCCAAAGTACCTGGAAGATAAGAAGAATGGAGTAGAGACTTCAACTTCAGGTATTTTTGTTATTGAAATTAATGTATCTACTTCTGCATCATGGGTATTAGATACTGGATGCGGTTCTCACATTTGTACCAATGTGCATGGGCTAAAAAGGAGTAGAGATTTGGAAAAAGGTGAAGTTGACCTACGAGTTGGCAATGGAGCAAAGGTTGCTACTTTAGCTGTAGGAACTTATGTATTGACTTTACCTAGTGGTTTAATAATTCAGTTAGAGAACTATTATTATGTACCTACAATTAGCAGGAATATTATTTCCATTTCTTGTTTAGACAAGTTTGGTTTTTCATTTATAATAAAGAACAAGTGTTGCTCCATTTATTTGAATGATATATTCTATGCTACTGCACAAATGAACAATGGATTATATGTACTTGATCTTGAAATGCCTATTTATAACATTAATACTAAAAGGATGAAACCTAATGAGTTAAATCCAACTTACCTTTGGCATTGTCGATTAGGCCACATAAATGAGAAACACATTTCCAAACTCCATAAAGATGAACTCTTGGACTCTTTTGATTATGAATCATATGAGACATGCAAGTCTTATTTAATTGGAAAGATGACAAAGTCTCCATTCACAGGAAAAGGTGAAAGAGCTAATGATCTTTTGGCCCTCATACATACAGATGTATGTGGACCACTGAACATACCAGCCAGAGGAGGTTTTCAGTACTTCATCGTATTTACTGATGATTTCAGTAGATATGGTTATGTGTATTTAATGAAACACAAATCAGAGTCCTTTGAAAAGTTCAAGGAATTCAAGAATGAAGTACAAAACCAACTAGGTAAGAATATTAAAACTCTTCAATCAGATCGAGGTGGTGAATATTTAAGCCTAGAGTTTGATGACCATCTGAAAGAGTGTGGGATCCTATCCCAACTTACTCCTCCTGGAACACCCCAATGGAACGGTGTATCTGAGATAAGAAATCGAACCTTGTTAGACATGGTCTGATCCATGATGAGTCACGCCGATCTTCCAAACTCCTTTTAGGGACATGCACTATTGACAGCAGCTTGCACACTTAACCGTGTTCCATCCAAAAAGGTTGAGAAGACACCATATGAGATATGGAGTGGTAAGAAACCACATATGTCTTACATGAATATTTGGGGTTGCGAAGTTTATGTGAAACGATAAATTTCAACTAAGCTTGAGCCAAAATCTGACAAATGCTTATTTGTGGGGTATCCTAAAGAAATAAGAGGGTATTACTTCTACAATCCTTCTGAGGGCAAAGTGTTTGTCGCTCGACCTGGACTTTTCCTAGAAAAGGATTTTATTTCCAAAGGAATCAGTGGGAGGAAAGTAGAGCTTGAAGAAATTTAAGAATTACAAAGCATTGATACACCTATGGAGGAATTAGAGAAGGAAACACAAGTAGTTGTGGAAGAGCAACCTGCTTAAGTAGAACAAGACCAGCGTAGGTCAAGCAAGATACGTCACCTACCTGAGAGATATGGATATCTCATAACTGATCAAGGTGATGTATTACTCATGGATCAAGATGAGTCTGTGACCTACCAAGAGGCCATAACTGGTCCCGAGTTTGAGAAGTGGCTAGAAGCCATGAAATCTGAAATAGATTCCATGTACACAAACCAAGTTTGGACCTTGGTATAGGCTCCTGTAGGAGTTAACCCTATAGGATGCAAGTGGGTCTTCAAAAAGAAGACTAACATGTATGGTAAGGTACCTACCTATAAGGAAAAACTGGTTGCAAAAGGATATAAACAAATTCATGGGGTTGACTATGATAAAACCTTTTCACCAGTTGCAATGCTTAAATCTGTTCGGATTTTACTTGCTATCGCTGCATATCATGATTATGAAATATGGTAGATGGATGTCAAAACTGCTTTCCTTAATGGGAATCTTCTTGAGGATGTGTACATGACACAGCCTGAAGGATTTGACATACCAGAAGAAGCCCAAAAGATATGTAAGTTACAAAGATCAATCTATGGATTGAAGCAAGCTTCCAGAAGCTGGAATCTTCGTTTTGATGAAATAGTAAAACAATATGGATTCATCGAGAACGAAAATGAGCCTTGTGTCTACAAGAAGGTTAGTGGGAGCATGCTCGTTTTCCTTGTATTATATGTAGATGACATATTACTCATTGGAAACGATGTCCCTACCCTGCAACAAGTAAAGTCTTGGTTGGGGAAATTCTTTTCTATGAAGGACCTAGGTGAAACAACTTATATATATTAGGAATCAGGATATATAGAGATAGATCACAAAAACTGTTTGGCCTAAGTCAGAGTACATACATAGACAAAGTGTTGAGACGCTTTAATATAGTAGATTTATTATTTTTTCACTACCATATTCATATTCAATCACTCTTTTAAGTATAATTAATAGGGATATTTTAATAATAGATATTAGTTTTATCATCAAAATCAACACAATTAATTATTTTCTTAAGAATAATGCGGTCTTTAAATAAGATATTTTTTATAAGTAGAATAGAATATTATTTAATGTTTTTAATTTTTTTCTATTTCTTCTAAAACTCAATAACACACCATTACAGTAACGTGCTTATATAAAAAAACCATTATAGTAAGGTTACATGTTCATCTTCTTCAGCCGCCAACAACAGTGTTTATTCATTGGAATACAAGTTTGAATAATAAGTTTCTCCATTATCAGTAGCAAAGAGAACAACTCAGTTTTTTTATAATAAAAAAAAACTTTTAACATACAAATTCTTCCATATTTTACTTTATTTAAAATAGAAAAAAAGCTCAAATGAAGAAAGAAAAATAAACATATTTTAATTGAGACACTATCATAAATAGAAGTTAATAAAAACATGTCTAGCCTAGCCTATACTGGCATCTGTATTACTTATGTAATAAACGTTCATATGTCATTCCAAGTGACAAAGTATCATATTTCTCAAATATAGTTGTAAAATCTGCAAATAAACTCAAGTGGCATGTATTTGACTGCAGGATAAAAAAAAGACAACCTTAAATAAACTCATTAAAGAGAAGGGAAATGATTTTCCTACACCAAAGCCTACACCTACTGTGAAATATTATAATAATATATATTTTTTAAAATAAAATATTAAAAATATTTTATTTTTTTTTTAATTTTTAAATTAAATGATATTGATATAAAATTATGTGATTAACCAACTTTTTACATTGTATTAACCAATTTAGATGACTGTTCAAAATTTATTTGGACAACTAATGTTTATTAAGCAACTTCATAAGTTTATTAACCAATCTTTTACTTTTTATTAACCAACTTTGACGTATTAGTAAAAATTATTTTTAATATATGGACATGTATTAACCAACTTCGTCATTTTATTAACCAATTTTTTACATTTCATTAACCAACTTTATTTTATTACTTTAAAAACATTGTTCACGATTACTGTTTATACACTGTTCATGGGTACTGTTCATAATTATTATTTTTTAATTAAAAAAATATTATTCACCGTATAAATACGATTAACAGTGTATAGGATGTATGGATTTGGTGTAAAAGATGATGTATGAATAACATTCCTGTAAAGAGAATAAGACAGCGGTGAGAGTATAATACCTCAAATCCCCGGTAGAATTCCCCTTCACCCACCAGTTGTACCTTAACTTTTCTCCTAGCTGGTTTGTCAAGAAGAGTGCATACAGACAGAGGATGCTCCTTTCAATTTCAAGTGTGAAATGAGTCTAGATAAAGTATGTCCTGTGTCTACAATGTCTTCAACCTAATTATCAATTGAAAATTTGCTGCTTTAAAAGACTTATACTTACAAAAATAAATACATATGTAATAAGTTTAGAAAAAAATGGCTGAGGGGAGAAAAGACACATATCGGCACATAAAAAAAATTGAATAAAGTTGAAATTACATTTGCAATTGAAAAGTAAATTAAAATTTATTGTTTGTATTTAAGATCGCTTTGTTGAAGATGTCGGAAATTAATTCAGACGGAAAAATAATTTTAATTCAAAATCCTATGATAAATAATTTTTGAGTTTATGGTTAAAACTTCTAAAATTAAAGTTCATTTTTATAATAATCGCAATGAATTTGCCGATAGTTAGAAACTAAAAATCAATTTAAAAGAAAAAAAAAACATCGTTATAAAAATTCTAAAATGTTTTAAGCAAAACTAAAACTTTTCGATATTATCATATCATAAATTACTATCGATGTGTGAATATACTATTATATTAAATTAGGGGTCTAAAATTCTTGCATGCGAAAAGAGTGTCACCCTATTTTTGTTATTATTTGAAGAGTTTTAAAAACACATACAATGGTGGAATAAACATCACTACCTTATTTGATTGACAATAACAATAAATTAGTTGTAGTAATGCCTTATTTACTGAGCTCCAAGTTCGGGGAACAAAATTTCCCTCCAGCTCTTCTAGTTTGTATGTGCCATGAGATAATTTTCCTTGTACTCTATAGGGATCTTCCTAGTTGAGGAGGAGTTTTTCCAATCTAGGTAGGTGTGATCACTTGTCTGAGCATAAGATCTCCATCATTAAAGTCCATTGGGACCATTATGAAGTTTTATCTTTTACCATTTATTTATTTTGTTATGAGTTCCTGGACTTGGGCAATTCCACGATCCTCTTCGAGTAGATCATATGCACACATGAGCCGTGTTTGACTCTCCTTACATACATAAATACAATTAAATTTGTATAAGGCAGTTAAATACTTTGTTAGTTATGAAAAACATGAATGTTGTAGGCGGTTTTACATCCCCGTATGAAATGCTCACGTCCTTATGTGAGTGTGTCGATCTCAACCGGTAGCATGAAATTGACACCATACACCATCTTGAATGATGTTTCCTTAATGGAGGAATGCGACATTGTGTGATACGACCACATAACCTTTTCAGAAGTTGTATTTAATTAAAATAGCATATGGCATGTGCGGAAAGTACAAAACCGATTTAAAGCAAATAAATGTACCTTGTGTAATTGCTCACCCCACAGATCCTTGACTTCATTCAACTTCTTCTTTATTCCACGGAGGATTACTTTCTTGACTGATTCGGCTTTTCCATTGACTTATGAATGGACCACCGAGACAAACTTTGTATGCTTTCTAAGCTGATGGAAGAACTCCACTACGGTTGCGCTGACTAATTGGGTTCTGTTATCTAAGACGACACTTCTTGGCAAACCAAACCTACAAATGATTCTCTTCCAGTAGAAGCTCCAGACTCTCTCTGTCGTGATTTTGGACATTTCTTCTACCTTGATTCACTTGGTAAAGTAATCTACACCTACAAGAAGAACTTCAACCGACTTAACGTCAGGGTAAAATTACCTAAGATGTCCATGCCGATTGGTCGAAAGGTCATAGAGATGTAACTTAATGAATGATTTCACCCGAGGGCACAATGTAGGTTAGAGTTCCTCTAATACTTATCACATTTCTTAACAAAATTCAATGTTATCCTTCGTCAAGGTTGGCTGGTAATAATTGACTCTCAATAATTTATTAGCGGAGGTTTTTTCTCTGATGTGACTTCCACTCAAACATCTTAGCCCGGGAAAGGCCCGTGTTGACTTGTGTCGAGAGACACATGCTTCATACATCTTGGGCCGGATCGGATACACTCATGTGATGTCGTCCCTACCCACCTTTTGTCTTTTTTAAATACTTTTGAGTTAATTGAGATACGGATTGACCTCTTTTTAAACCCAACAAGATTATTCTAATTCAAGTAGCAAGAAAATTTCTCAACTTTTCTTTAAATTACCAAGATGGTTTGAGCGTAGAGCCTAACTATGGGTCATCTTAAGTTGCATAGTCTATAAAATCCTTTTCCCAAATGTTAACATATATTTTAAGGACATATCTTAGTAAACTACAAGCAAAACTACTATTTTTATAATCTCTATGTACTTAATTCTTAAAAGTTAGTAAAACCTTTAACAATGGTTCTTTCAACTCAAATTCACTAGCTAAACCAAATCATTTATATCTTCCTTAAACTTCTCTGACCAAATTTCTCTATTTTCTAGACTGACAATGGTCCATACCTACTTCATCATCATTTGTGTAACGGGCAAACCCTCACTGACACTGAGGGCCCCATCATAACGTCATGGAAAAGACTCGATGTCTAGAACTTATAATATAATACAAATTGATTACTGTACAAAGAACATAGAAAAAACCAAACCAAATCAAATGAAAAATGTACATGTATGAGTATGAAATAAAATACCATGATCGTAATAAATTCATCATCTAAGGAATAATCACATGACTACATTCCGAGGATGATTTCTGTTGTCCACCTTGACAAAAAAAGAAAACATGAGGACACCTAAACAAACAATTATCAACTAAACTCACATTAGCAGAATCTTGTTTAAGAACCAACAAAGGACGAGGTATCCCTCCCAACAAATAATTTCCCCCTAACAAAAGCCTCCCAAACGGAGCCATTCCGGTTTCAGGAAAAACCGTCTTTAAAGCAAACTGAACCGGTATCAAACCAGTGAACCGGTTATTCTCCAGAGACAGAGAAGAAAGCCTAGGTAAAAACGCTAGAAATGCAGGTAACAAGCCTTGAAGCTGATTGTTACTCAAATCAACTGCTATGAGTTCGCTTTGTAGTGATTGTGTTCCGTATGGGGCTTCAATGGAGGAAAATTCGTTGAATGAAAGTGTTAACTGTTGTAACGATGGAAGGTTGAAGAATATAGAAGGAACATAGCCGTTGATTTTGTTGGAGCTGAAATCAACTACCTGGAGATACATCATGTTCTTGAAGGTTTCAGAGGCTAAACCACCGCTTATATTGTTGTTCCGTATTGAAATCTGAACTAAAGAAACCGGGAATGAAGATGGGTTTTCGGAGAAACGATTGTCACTGAGATCCATGTGGTAGAGATTCACCAAAGAGCCCAAATCAGTGATTTTTCCGGTGAGGTTATTGCGTTGAAGTTCGAGCCTTGTTAAGCTTTTGAGATTGTTGAAGCTTGAAGGGATTGTTCCTTGGAGATTGTTGTTGTCGAGATATAGCTCTTGGAGATTTACAAGAGATGTTCCAATGGAAGATGGTATTTCTCCGGTGAACGAGTTGGATGATAGACTGAGTCGACTCAGACGAGTTAAGTTTGAGAAAGAATCAGGAATGAGACCCGTGAAGTAGTTGTTTGAGAAATCGAGAGTTTCGAGATAAGGAAGATTCTCCCAAGCGATGGAAGAGAGTGAACCGGAGTAACCAGCTTGGTCGAGACCGAGTTCGGTGACTCGACTCAGCTGTGAAACGACGACGTCGCATCTGAATCCGCAGGTGAATTTCTCGCTGAAGAGATTTTCGCATGGGTCGAAGGTGAAGTCCCAGGTACTCACGCATGAGCCTGGATTCATTGAATTAAGGTTTATGTTCTGTTTGAGTTGTTTAAGAGCCTCTATGTCTTTCCAATGTGTTTTTGATTCTGCTATTTTGAGTGAAGAAACTAAGATGAATGAAAATAGAAAGAAATTTAGAGAACTCATTTTGAGATTTTTTGAATTGAAATGACTCGACAGAGAAATGTGTTTGAAACAGGAATTTTAAGGAGGGTGTTGATGTTATTGTTGTTGTTGCAGAGAGACAGTGAATCTGGACCGTTGAATGTGGAATCAGATGAAAAGTGGTTTTTTGATGAGTGCTTCACGGGTTGAGATTTCATGGACTTATCTTATGAATCTTTTTAAATTTTATTTTTGAGATAGAAGAAAGGGATAATGATGAGCTTTATTTCTTTATTTTTGTGTACGGTTGGGCCATGGTATACGGTGGTGTAATGACACGTGTTAGTATTTATGAATTGACAACTGTAATATGGGTTGATTGAGAAAGGAAAAATGAAAATGAAGTTATGTTTTGTTTTGTATATAGCTGTATTTTTAGGTTTTATATATTGTTTGGTGGCCAACGGTTATGTAGGCTTTTTGTCCAACATTCTTAAATTTTTTACAGGGAAATAAGTTTTTAAATAGGTTAAATTTTGATAAACTATTGTTATAAATAGTTTTATATTCTCATCAAATTACAATGTAATTTATGTAGTTAATAATTTTATACGGATTATTTATGTCAAATCACGGTTAATTTGACACTAAAGAGATATATATTTAAATATTTTTTTATAAATTAGTAGAAAGCTTGTGCGAATGTAAGAGTAAATTTATTGGTATCTTAGATCATTCAATAAGGTTTGATTGTTGTTGATGATAAATCTAATATATCTAATAACTACAAATATTTACAAATATCACTAATAACTATTAATATTTATAAATATTTTATTGATTAAAATAATAAAGGTATTGTGGTGACAGTGATCCATGAAAATAGTGAGTTTTAGTGATAAAATCATTAACATATGAAAAATCGAATATATTGATGATATAAAGCAAGGCCATTCTGGATTTTGATGTCCAGGAGTCTTGGGCACCTATGAATGGATAGCAATGTCTTTCGGCTTGAAAAACACTGGTGCAACTTACCAGAGTGTAGTGAATTCGAGTTTTCATGATTATATCGAGACTCTCATGCAAGTATATATTGATGATATAATCATTAATTCCATGTCGAAAAATGGCCATCTAGACCATCTTCGACAATCATTTGAAAGAATGAGAAGGTATAGACTAAAAATTAATCCTCTCAAGTGTGCTTTTTGTGTGTATGCTGAAGATTTCCCTAGTTTCGTTGTGCATAAAAAGGGGATCGAATCAACCAGAATAAAACTAAGGCCATTATGGAAACTTGACCTCCTTCGACCAAAAAAGAGCTGCAGTCTCTATTGGGGAAGGTCAACTTCATGGGGAGGTTCATTTCGAACCTAAGTGGAAAGACACAAGCATTTTCACCATTACTTCGGCTGAAGAAAGAAGGGTTTAAATGGAAACAAGAACATCAAATGGCTTTTGACGAGATCAATGAATACCTGATGCATCCCCTGAGCTTATCTCCTCCTTTTAGAGACAGTTGCATGAGATTGTACATTTTTGCATTAGACTGGACCATAGGGAGCATGTTGGCTCAAGAGGATGATAATGGTGTCGAACGAGTCACTTATTACCTCAGTCAAGTGTTGAATGATGTAGATACGAGGTATAGCCTTATAGAAAAGTTGTGCTTATGTTTGTATTTCTCTTGTACAAAATTAAAACATTATATAAAGCTAGTTGATGTTTACGTCTCTTCACACTTCGATGTCATTAAACATATGTTGCCCAAACCAATTTTGCATAGTCGAATTGACAAGTGGAATCTTGCTATAACATGATATTCCCAAACTTATGCGCCTTTAAAGGCCATTAAGGGATACATTGTCATTGATTTCATTGTCGATCATCCGATAGTAAATGTGGCTCAGAATTTCCTAGAGTCGAAACCTTGGAAGTTATACTTCGGTGGTTCTAGTCATAGGAATGAGAATGGTATTGGAATATTGATAATCTCTCATAGGAAGTAGGAGTAGTGATGGTTCTTTTACGAAAAACCATACTAAATAGACGTTTATGAAAAGGCATAATGATTACACTGATGTCAGCAGTGTGATCTGAACAGTGTCGAAAAGTGTTCAAAAATGCCACATTTCTCCCTTTTGACATTTGTATTGTCGAAAAATGGCATTTGTGGGGGCAGTTTGTTACCTCATATTTTTGACACAAGTAATAAACATGAAAACTCAGAATCAAATTCGGCAATGACATAGATTTAAGGTTTCACCCATAGTCGAAATGGTCATTTTCGACCAGAAGATCACTTAGTCATTTGATAAGCATATCTTGTCGAAGGAGTTTGAGAAAATTGGTTGAGAGGTTCATTGAAGACCCTGGTCAAGTTAAAAATCTTAGTAAAATTTGGGCGTTTTTCCAGTTGATGTGACTATGATATTTTTATCGAAAAGAGTATGGATAAGATCATATAATTATTCAAGAACACATGGAGACCTTTCAAAGACGAAAAATGCATGAAGACAAAGACGTGTCAAGTTTTGTTAAGTCGATTGTTGTAGACGGTTATATTAGGACTGGTATATAAGCAGTGTTTGTTTGTAGTTTTAGAGGTCCACAGTTTTACACATTACACACTCAAAGTATCAAACCGTGAAAGTGAGAAACGAGTTTTCAATGTATATATTTGCGTTCCATTTATAAAGTTAATTTTTTCCTTTAACTTTTCCTTTTTACCCATTCACTTTACTGCACTATTTTTTCATTTAATGTTCTTGACGTTCATTGTCAAAATCTTTCAAAACATACAATTTTTGCCCAAATCTTTCTGAGATATTTTTGAGTTTAATCCCTTAAGTAAAATCAAACTTGTCTTTACTTACCAAATTTCACATTAAACAACGATTCTCACACTCTCAACATTATAGGAGGTTTTCTCACAAGGTTGAATTTCGGAGATAGTTTTGAATGAAGAAATATTTTCATGATTTCTCTCAAGATTCTTGACAAAGAAAGATTAGGCTTTGATAAATTTTATGGGTTTTTTAAAACAGAAACATTCAATAATTTATCAAAGAGTTTCTCTTAATTTTGATCACCACATGTGACAACAATCATCACATGATCCATCAAAATCTAATTTTTCAATAACATTTTTAAAAAAGAGAACCAAAAGGGTTAAAATAGGTGTTAAAGGTAAGACACAAAAATATGGGAAATGAAAAATCTGATTTGAATCAAAGAGAGAATGAAGTGAACCAAAGGTAGTGAAGTGAAAAAGTTTGTTACTAGTGTTTTGAATCAAGTCTGAATGCGTGGTTTAAGTCAAGCAATGTGTGATTCGAATCACATTTAGGTTTAAAGAAATTTGAATGACTTTGATTCGAATCACTAATCATGTGATTTGAGTCAGGAAGTATTATGATTTGAATTACAAATTTCTCTTATTCAAATCAGACTGGCAGAGACAAATTCCTCACTTTCAGTAAGTTCATAATTCAAATCACAATATGTCTGATTCGAATCAAGACTTTCAAAAACCTTGATTTAAGACTTCTAACTTGATATTAAAGTAACAACAATATTTTGATTGCATCAAATTGTGAAAAAGGCTAAAACACACTTATATGGATCAAAATCTAATTAAATAAATGAATAGGCGTCTTATAGTACATATCTAACAATGAAGCATATAGTTACACATAAATTACAAACAAATAATACAAGCGCGATAAATCAAATTACAAACACACATATGACAAACAATTGACATAACATCAAAATAATGGTACTGATTGCAATGTAATTTCAAAATCAACACCTCTAATCATTTTAGGCTTAAATGCACTTTTGGTTCCCCTAGTTTGGATGTTTTAAATAATTGACTCCTTATTACAAAAACAACAATTTTGATCCCTTAATTTTGATGGTCTTTGTATTTTTATGATCTCCTGCATTTTTGTATACGTGACGTTGATGATTGGGATCTAACTCACAAATCATAAGGAATTTTCACTAGAGTCCCGCATTGTTTTTTCTATAAATAATTTTAGTGTTTATAAAGGTTTATAATGCAATATAAAATTTCTTCTTGGGCTCAAGCTTGAAATGGATGATGTAATGAATTGGGCTTAGGTCCTAGTAATTCTTTTCAAATAATTAATTTTTAAAAATATTAATTATAAATTTATTCTATAAAAAATATTAATTAATAAATTATCTTAATCATCAATGACATATTATTAAAAATTATTTTTTTTATCCCAATCATCAATGTCACGTATGCAAAAGTTTTAGTTGAATATGTGGTGTGTCTCTCACAAATGTGTTACTCTAGAAAAATGTCTCACAATGTGCAATGCTCCCTAGTGAAAATCTCCTATAACAAATGGCGTCACGAGCCTTTGGTTTTAGAAAGTCAACAACGTCAGTATGGTGAATAAGAAATGTTCCGTTGAAGAGTGTCAACGGCGCCAATATGGTGAATAAGAAACCTTCCGTGCGGTACAAGACTTTGTGGAAGTAAGAAGAGCTTTCACTTAAGGGGAAACATTGTGGAATCACACTTGAGGGGGAATAATCCCACATTAATTATAAATGTCGAGATTTGAGCATTTATAAGTGAGAGAATCCACTCACCTATCACCTTAAGGTTTTAGGTGAATATGTGGTGTGTCTCTCACAAAGGTGTTGCTCCAAAAAAGAAGAAGTCCCACAATGTTCTATGCTCCCTAGTAAAAAACTCCCCCCAAAAAATTATGATATTTGAGTCTGAAGAAGGAAGTTTGACACAAGATCCTAATGCTATGCTACCAGGTTTGGAACTTGTATTAGATCTATGAGATTTTAGGATGATATATCTATGAGGTTTTCTCAATGATTTTTATTGTTTTTTTGTTTTTTTGTAATGACCAAGTTGATGTAATTCACTTAAAATTTATATTAAACATGTAATTATTTATGATCTTTATGTTTTTGTGTGTGTCTATTTTAACAAATTCTATGACTTATGCACTTTACGTGTTTGTTTTAGCCATGTAATGACTAAATTATGTAAGACGCTTAATATTTTATCCCATGTCATGTTATGACTTATACACTTTGGTGATTGTTTAATGGCATGTTTACCCCCTTGAATTTGAGATAATTTTATTTTATCATCATTTGAATTCATTGTTATGCACTAATATGTGCTTGTTTTTACACAATGTTAATAAGATAACAATATTGGCCATTAAATAGCAATTTTAGATAAATCTTTACGATGTTAATGAGATACATAATCAAATACTAAATCCAATTTTATTCATTAATGCCACCAATTCAAATGGATACATAGTTACTTTTACATCGAAAACTTAAGTCATAACTGGCTACTTATTTTATAAACTAGTAAACAATGGGAAAAAGTGTTAGGAAAAATAAAGCATAATGAATCATTGTCTTCATCGACAATCATTCTCCACCATAAAGAGTATAGTCACTTCAAACTACACCACTCCAAGAATTTTCACACTGACTTCAACGATAATCATAGTTTTAAAAACTATCATATTCCACCTAAAGAAAAGTATACTTCACTTGAAGCTAAATCACTTCAAGAATCTTCGCATATCAAAAACCAGGTTGGAACTTTATGGTGAAACTTCCTTGTTGGTCAAAAGCTTTTCAACCATCGACATAATCTCACAACACATTTTGCATCAATGCCCCCGTGTTAATCCGCTAGCAATAACTCGTCCTTTTCCATGACAACTGAAATGTCATAAGGACACATTTCTCAATTTTCAGAGAAGATCATCCTCTCTAGCATGAGAGACATTCCTAGCATTTGACTCAGAGTCCTTCTCTGACTCTGCCTCATCAGGACACTTATACTTTATATGTCCAAGCTTTCCACATTTCTAACATCTCATAATCGTTTCATTGTTTTTCTTCACATACGACCTTCCTCTAGCGACTGACACTGAGTTTGATGAAGTATTCTCCTCACCCGTCAATCTTCTTTCTTCAGAAATAATCTTACTAGAAACTTCTTCAAAGCTCAAAATTTCATTTCCATATATTAAAACATGTTTAATATGCTCATAGGAAGATGAAGCAGACCATATGAGTCTCAAAGCTTTATCTTCATCGTCAATCTTGACTCCAATAGTTTCTAAATCAGAAACAATATCATTTAGAATACTTAGATGATCAGATACTTTCATATGTTCATCCATACGCAAGTTATGATACTTCTCCTTCAACAATAAACGATTTGATATACTCTTTCCTTGATATAGCCCTTAAACTTTCTCTTAAAGCTCTTTGGCTGACGATGTACCAAGAACATTCGCAAGAATACTCTTAGCCAAAGACATGCAGATTATACTCAAAGATCTCAAATGTAATTTCTCCCACTTCTCGTTGTCTATGTTGTGTAATCCTAATCGTATCAAAACATCTTTGACTTGAATTTTTCGCAAGTCATAATTAATTCTTCCGTCAAATTTCTCTAAGTCAATCTTCACTGCACTTGAAAAACTTGACATTGCAACCAAAACCTTTCATGCAACAAAACAAAATTTCCCCAACCAACACAGAGTATACAATTTCTTTTATGATGTGAAAGATCAGCCAAAACTACAACCACAGAGCATACTAAAAAAAATTATACCCCACCAAATCAATGCTCTTGATACCACTTGTTAGGAAAAACAAAACATAGAGAAAAAAGAGGAACACAATAACAACACAAGAGATTAACGCGGAAACTCCAAAACCGGAGAAAAAACCACGACCATTGTCAAATGACAACCAGAGAATAAAACTATGTAAAAATTGTTACAACACATACACTACCCTCAACCACCCTAATACATCCGCACTCT
This sequence comes from Lathyrus oleraceus, assembly GCF_024323335.1. NCBI lineage: Eukaryota > Viridiplantae > Streptophyta > Magnoliopsida > Fabales > Fabaceae > Lathyrus > Lathyrus oleraceus. Next base: position 444,538,291 of record NC_066580.1, read on the forward strand.
CCAAAGAAAATATTTAACTACCCTTTACAACACTATAAAACAAGAGTATAAGAGAAAATATAAAAAAATTCAAATGCATGCTTAAAGTACTTTTGACGGGTACATCTTGGAATGAAGAACTTTAATCTTATATATAACCTTGAACTCCTTCTTCCTTCACAAAACTAAGTGATGTGAGACTTCAAAGAACTTGTATCATATATATAATCTTGGACTTTCTCTTCATTCACAAAACTAAATGATGTGAGACTTTTTCAACATGTATATTTTCAATCAAACCCAACAAAAAGTTCAAGAAATTATCAGAGCAAACATTAACCCATAGCTTTTGTTCTTTTAAATTAGTAGTTTTTTCTTTGTTTTTTTTCATTCTTTGAGCTTGATTCTTTCCTATATTGTTTTACAAATTCATTCCCAATTTCTTTGCCAAATTCCTTCAGATAAGTTATTATAAGTTCACTTTAGTTGCAACCAACATCAAAACTAACTAAAATTTCTTAATTTCGAGACTTACTAACTAGCTCATAAAAGTTATCATCCCATATCAAAAGGTCATAAATTTCAACAATTACAATTACAGATGATAATTGTTGTGCCTCAAGTCGAGTGTTTTTTTTATTTAGGGTTAAATGCCCTCTAGTTGTTGTCTGATAGCTCATCCACCGTACAACTATCTTCGAGTACAAAGCAGTTAGATTCACATGCTACAAGAATAACATGACTAAATTTGCGGGGGTGTAAAACCTAAAAAAAATACACCCAAAGCTCCACAAAACATAATATGTAGCTAAATTTTAGCGGTAAAAAACTCTTACCATATTACATAGTCACATGTATCTATGAGGGTTCAAATTCTCATAAATAATTGATATTTTTCAAATAAAATTGAGCTTATCAGAGTCTAAATAGTCATATATGTGTGGAGCGTTTGAAGTTTGAAGTTCTCACACATGTATGATTGTTTTGGCTGCCATTTTTTTTTTTATCTTTTATGATTGTTAAAACCATCACACGCTTATGTATATGTTACCTCATATTTTGACACAAGTAATAAACGTGAAAATTCAGGATCAAATTTGACTATGACAGATTTAAGGTTTCACCCATACTTAAAATGATCATTTTTTACCAGAAAACCACTTAGTCATTTGATAAGCATATCTTGTCGAAGAAGGCTGGGAAAGCTGGTCGAGAGGTCCATTGAAGACCCTGGTCGAGTTAAAAGACTTAGTGAGATTTGGGATTCTTTTCAGTTAACGTGACCATGATGTTTTTATCGAAGAGAGTATGGATAAGATCATACAATTACTGAACAATACGTGGAAATCTGTCAAAGACGAAATATGCATGAAGACGAAGACGTGTCAAGTTTTGCTAAGTCGACCGTTATAGACGATTATATTAAGACTAGTATATAAACAGTGTTTGTTTGTAGTTTTATAGATCCCCAATTTTACGCATTACACACTCAAATTATTCAAATGTGAAAATGAGAATCGAGTTTTCATTGTGTGTATTTGCATTCCATTTATAAAGTTAATTTTTTCAATATAACTTTTCCTTTTTACCCATTCACTTTACTGCATTATTTTTTTCATTCAATATTTTTATAGTTCATTGTCAAAATCTTTTAAAACCTATAATTTTTTCACAAATCTATTTCAGAATATTTTTGAGTTTAACCCCTTAAATAAAATCAAATTTTATTTCTTTATCAAACTTCATGGTAAACATTATAATGCAACACTTTAATGAATTAAACTAAATAAATTAATTAGTTGATTACTATAAATATTAAAAAAATATATAAAACGATCACATATATAAGTTTTTATGTGATAAGTTACACTCGACCCATATTTCATCACGACCAAAAGTTAAAGAGTTCAATAAAAAATGGCAGCAATTGATAATTAACGTTAGAGTTATTTCTATAACATGTTATAGATGGCAGAATCATGCAAAGTTTGAAGACTGCTTACATATATTTTAATCAAAATCAAGCTAATTTAACATTACCTGAAAAGTGAGTCGTAACGTAGAAGAAATTATGAAAGGTTGGTGGAGATTACGAATCAAAAGCCAGGCAGTGATAGTGGCATCTTATGTGATGGCAGTGGTTGCAAAATGCAAAGTGTGTTTTGGCATCGGGTCCCAAAGTAACTCATTTGTGTTTATTAAACATTGATTTGATCCCAATGTCAAAAAGACAATTTATAATGTGGCTAACTAACTACAAAAATTGCAAAGTCATACATACATGGGGTCAGCCTTTGTTTTACGCAAATAAATTGCAATGGTGCTTCCAACTAACTCACCAACCCATTTATAGAAAAAAGCTGTGTCGATGTACTATGTCTTTGATCGACATGGTGAGTTGCTGACCTGGACATGCAATTGCCTCGTCGGCAAAATAATTGCTAGATAAACATCAATTACTTCCACTATCTCTATCAATAAACATTCTTTAAAAAAACATGTTATTACATTAAAAAGTTTTTTTATAAGCTAATACATCTATTCTATTATCCATTATAAGTCACAAATTAATGTATTGATAACTCATCATCTTTCATACCATATTAATTAAAATATGATATGACACTTTTCCAAACATAATTATATAAATCATTTAATATACATATTAGTATAATAGGTAACGTTCAATTTATAATTATTATTTTTTTAAAACACCAATATTTATATTTTATAAATTATTTCTTTATTTTATTTTTCATATACAATCATTACTTTTTACATGTCTATTCATTTTTTTCAAACCTAAAATACATTATCTAATATTTTACTCCATAAAAATTATTTGAAGGGATATATATTTTATAAATATTTTTAAAATTATGATAAAAAGAGAGTATTAAATTACTTATCATAAAATAGTTAAATAATATGTTTAAATTTTATTTATGACTTTTAAATTAAAAAAAAATCTCACGTTCTTTCTAAAATATAATTCAATTATAATTGTAGTTACATATTAAGAAATTAAACTTCAAATATAAAATTAAACAATTATTTTTCAATCAATTTACATATAAATGGTTCTACAATATATTAGTAAATTAAAAATAATTAATATAAAAAGAAGATTTAATTGAATTAAATCAATTGTATACATTAAAAATTAATGGGATAGTGAAAGACAAATGCACAAAAATAATATTCTTGGATTTATTTCTATACATAATTCATCAACCAACTCATAAAAATATATTCAACAATCATGTTCATTTCACTATAAAAACTATCAAGAATTTGTAAAATAGAGAGTTTCATCTTAGATCTAATATGGTCTGTAATAATTAGTTACATAGTGTCTGAATTGTTCAAATGTGAAATATATTCAATTCATATCATGATGAAAAAACATTCTTGAAAAGGTTGGATAAGTGAAAAATGAAGCAATAAAAAACTACACAAGTTTTATACACTTATTTTACATTTTTTTCATTTTAATTTTAATGTCTTATCTTATATATCCATAGTTCAAACATTTTTTTCACGTAAAATTGTATTTTTTTAATACTCTCTCCATCTTATTCTCTTAATTAAAAAACTGTGTACTAGACAACTAAAATCAATCTAATCTAATATTACTTAAATAATTCATCTCAACCCTACGCATCGCGCGGGCCTTAATCTAGTTAAAGAGTTAATTATAGTCAAAATTACACTCGTCTTGTGTTCGATGTTCGACGTTTGTTAAAATGACATTGACACCCTCCTTAAATTTAAATATACATCAATCTCCTCTAAGTTTATAAATATCAACCAAAATACTTAGTGACAAACGAAAAATCGTCTATAAATGTCATCAATATTGATGTGTAGGTTTTTTATTGTCACTAAAAACTAGAAAGCATGTCGATGTCATTTTAATATACCTTAAAGAAGATTAGTGTATATTCTTAAACTAGAGAAAGTGTCAGTGTCATTTTAATAGACAACCTCATAGGAGGATAATATATTTTTCCCTTAGTTTTAAAGTATCTTATTTTTACACTTTTGTCATTTATATTACATATTTTATGACCGTGTAAATAAATATTTGGTTATGTAACTAGCCTTAGGGAGATTTGGAGAATTGCTAATAATGTGGAAAGAAAATATGTTTCATTTGATTTTCAGCTTTTCGGGTGAGGGATTTATGGGAATAAATGTGATCTGGTGTGACTTATTTATCTATATAATGAACATTTATTCATCTTGCTTTATTCAAAATAAGAGAAAACTATGGAAAGAATCGTATGATTTAAAAAAAGTCTCTAGTGGAGAGTGGTGTATAACAAGAGATTTCAATGCTATAAAGAGGGAGGCCGAGAGAAAAGGGCAAAGTAACTTAGTAAATAGAGGTGGAATGTTTGAATTTTGGGAGTTCATAGAAAGCTTGGACTTAGTGGATGTTCCCTTATCTGGTAGCAAGTTTTCATGGTTCAAATTGGATGGAAGAGTTATGAGTCACTTGGATTATTCCTCATATCATATGGGTTGATTGTGAAACAGAAAATTGAATGTCAATGTGTAGGGAACATGGACTTATCTGATCATTGTCCAATTTGGATTATAGAGGAAATGTTTCAAATTGGAGTCGGAAGCCTTTCAAGTTTTTTCAATCGTTGCTTGGAACACACATACTTTATTCAATTTGTGAGAAGGATTTAGAATTCAACTGTGGTTCAAGTCAAGGCAACTTATGTCTTAAAGGAAAAGTTGAAGATTTAAAAAAAACACGAGAAGATGTAACATAGATGTGTTGGTATCATAAAATTAGAAGTGGAGTCTGTTGTGAAAGATCTAAATGACCTAGAACATGTGGCTGCTAATGATTCAATAGTTAAAGATTCTTTCAGTATGGCAAAGTCGTGTTTTGGTAACAAACTAAGATTGGCAACCAATGCATCACAAAGAAGTATCCTTAAACAGAAGTCTAGACACAACTGAATCAAAAAAGGAGATTCAAATTCTAAGTTCTTTCATAAGTTCATAAAAATGAGGTTTAGAAGGAATGTCATTGTGGGACTCAACACAGATAGAGCAAGATTAGTTAAAGTAGAAGAGGTAAAATTCAAAATCAATCATCAATTTGAAAGTAGATTTACATAACCTATTTCAAAGAGGCTTTTATTGGAAGGTGTGACTTTCAAGCAATTGACCTTAGAAGAAAGTAATTCCCTTGAGGCTGCTCTTTTTGTTGAAGAAATAAAAGAAGTGGTGTGGCTAAGTGATAAGGACAAAAAACCTTGCCCATATGGATACAACATTGGTTTTTTTAAAACTTGTTGGGGGAGTCTTAAGGAGGATGTTGTGAAGTTTGTCAATGAACTCTATTTTAATAATAAGGTTCGAAAAGTTGTGACTACCTCTTTTTTAGCCCTGATCCCTAAATCAGATAACCCTCAAAGCATAGAAGAGTCCAAACCCATCTACTTGGTTGGGAGTCTTTATAGAATTCTTGAAAATATTTTGGATTCTATAGTTAAGAAGGTCATGTGAGACCTAATTTCCAAATGCCAATTTGCATTCTTAGTGTTCTGAGCCGGCTAAAGTCCTAATGCAAGAGCCTAACCATGCATAAACCTAATCAAAATTATCCAACATATATAGTCAGCAGATGTGAAATTCAAGGTGCATTTTTCTAATCTCCACTTTATGCTATACTCATCTTGAACTTTGTAACTAACTTGCGAGTTGGAGTGCTAACCTTGTAGGACCAGCCCACACATCTATATCAGAGATCAACATCACTGATTCTGGAATCCTACATCATTAATCAACACCATTTTTGGTTCCATAACAAAACAATGGCGGCGTCTATGGGAAATGACATATAATTCCCATGAAATTACACAATTAAATTCCCCGAACAAATCAGTCTCAATCCAAATCCATATATTTACCTTAATAACCATAATGAGATGGAAGGGATAACTTCTAAGTCGCACCAAAGGAATCATACAAATTATCTGATCTTGCACAACCTCTATTTTGTGTTATCGATGAAATCTGCAAGAAAGAAATTCCTAACAGAGATCCACCACTGGAGGACCTCATCCAAACAATGACCAACACCATATTGTATAGTGAAGTATGTATGATGCTAGGATTTTGATTTCGTAAGATAAATGGAGACCCGAACACGTAGTTTCCATTAGTGAGAATAGTCATCGTTACCAATCACATGGTAACAAGATTCCTCCTAGAAGATGAAAGTTCATGTGATATCCTTTACACCGAAACACTCAAGCAATTAGGTCTCTAAAAACCATATTTGAGTCCATACAATGGCAGATATCTATTGGCATTCAACGATTTAGTAACTCGCCCTGAGGAATAACAGCTCTGACACTGTGTTTACGTTGGAATTTCGTAAACAACTGATAATGTCTTAGTTAAAGGTTACAAACAGGATCAACTAATGAATCCTAGGACGTCGTGCCAAAGTTCTTAATTTGTGGTTTTCTTTGGGAACAAGACATGATTTCAACTAGGTCGAAATACTTGTATTAAAATGTAAATGTGCAATCTCGACAAAGATAATGAAATAATGCAATAGAAAAAGAGTAAAATGAAAGTACTAAAATGGTGTATGGATGAAAGTAATAGAAAAGTAAACTGAATTGAAAATACTTTTGCATTAAAGTAAATATTGGTGTTTCATGGTTCATACATTCTCTCAATGAAGACTTTTTTCTCTTAACGTTGATACCTCGAGTGTAAGTGACATTCTGTAGTAAAATGAATACCCCTAATTCTACAAATGAAAATCCTATATATACTAGTGAGTAATAACTGCCTTTAGCGTTTAAATCCCCAAATTTCGCCACGTAGAAGCCTGCATGCCCCTTCGCCTCACATTTCTTCCACATGTCCTTAGAATGCAACTTCAAAATAGTTATCCATATTTAAACGTGACATCTACGCCCCCAAATAACCGCCTCTTCGACGTAATTAGTGTTGTCGAGAATCATTTATGTCGAGATGTTTCCATAACATTCCCAATAGATACTAAGTCCCAATTTATTTCCGCTTGAGAACTAAGAACCATGTACACATCATCAAATAGTCAATAGGTCCCTACCTTTAACATCTTTTTTGAGGTATTTTCCCTTATCGAAAATCTCAGCTAAAAAATTCCCATCTAACACATTATTTCTTGGAGAAGGAGAATGAGAAATAAAGGTAACCCTTAGCTTCCTGGTAATTTCGTGTAAGAGTTCCTTTAGTGGCATCCTTGGTAGACCCTTTCCAACAAAGCTAGACGTTGTGACTTCTCCAGTCTACCTAAAGGCAGTGTATCATAATAAGAAAGGGAAACCAGGTTATCAATGTTGACTTGAAAGTGGTAAGGTGTATCAGAGAAATCACACTCAAAAACCTCCTCACCTTTTTGGAAGTGGAAAAGGAAGGTTTGGAGAAAGTCAATATGTTCGATCTTGATGCACGTAAGGATGACGTTAGACCAATCTCGAACGGTGATTTCAAAGTCGTTTAAATTAATGATAATCATGCATGGTCCATGAAGATAGGGTTTGTGCTCCCTTTTGAAGTAAAAATAACATTGATAAAATGTCTTTGGGCTAACACATACATTTTTTCACTACTTCCTCCACTAGATGCATGACATCAACCCTAGAATAGTCTGACATCAGTTAAAAGTTGACCCTAGTGCTTGGTACGTATCTTAGTGAAGAATGAGGCGATAACTAGAGAAGGCTAAGGCTATCTCTAGCATAGTGGAGGGCCGGTTGGATGCCAATTTCATTTATCAAGTGTAGTACACATAATGGATTTCTAACGCCGTACTAGTTAAGAAGGTCTCAAGGAAGCCGGGGATATGTGTTGACTATATTGACTTCAATATAGCATGCCCAAAAGAACTTTATCCACTGCCTAATTACGACAATTTGGCATATAAATAGGTTGGGTATAAGTTGTTGTCATTCATTGAATCCTATTCTAGATACAACCAGATACCTATTTTCTGACCTGATAGGAAGGTGAAGACCTTCATGACCAAACAAGCCAATTACCAATACAATGTCATGCCTTTCAGGTTGAACAATGCGGGCGCGACATATTAGAGAATGATGAACAAGGTATTTAGAGAGGAGAGAGGTGAAACATTGAAGGCGTACATGGACAAATTTATCCTAAAATTTAGTGAAGAAAGATCTCATGATCAACATCTCTAGTGGGTATTCAAAAGATTTTGACAGTATAACGTGATGCTTAACCCATAGAAATGCATGTTTGGAGTGAAAGGTGTCAAATTCTTGGGATTCTACCTCATAGAGAGAGGAAATGAACCTAACTCTATAAGTGTGAAGCATTTGTTCAAATGAGTGCATCAACCTCAAAGAAAGAGGCCCATTCACCACTTTAAATAAGTTCCTTTCGAAATCCGCCCAACATGCATTGCCTTTCTATAGATTGTTGAGGAAAGAAGCAAAGTTTGAATTGACAATAAAATATGAAAGAGTGTTCGAATTACTAAAGAGGGCATTGGCCACACTAGTAGTGCTCACCCCGACTACTCCAAGATGAAGTCCTATACCTATACTTGGCAATTTCGTAAGAAGTCGTAAGTGAAGTTTCGACCAAGTAACTGAATTCCAGCCAGAGTCCAGTATACTTCGTATTTAAGGCACTGGCCGAGTCGAAAATGCGCTACCAAAAGATAGAGAAAATGGATCTAGCATTGGTAATTGCTTCGAGAAATCTTTGGAGGTATTTCCTCGCACATTCCATAATATTTCGCATAGACTTACCTTTGAAGCAGGTACTCTAGCAACCAGACTTTTTCGGGCGGTTGGCAAAGTGGGCCATCAAATTGTCAGAATTTGAAGTATGTTTTGAAGCACGAAAGGTATTTAAAGCCCAACTATTTGGACAAATCATAATTGGATAATATTTACTGATGGATCATCCAACAACCGAGGAACCAGTGCTAGTGTAATTCTAGAAAATGGAATCGGCCTCGTAGTGGAAGTTTCCTTGCAATTATAGTTTTCTACCACCAACAAAATCCGTTTATGAAACAATAATTAGCAGGGTGACTTTGGTCAGAGAAATGGGAGAATATAGTATTAGGCTAAAGATATATTTCCAGTTGTCTGTCTCTCATATTAGAGTAGACACACAAGTTAAAGATCTGTTAGTGCAACAATATTTGAAACTAGCCAGAGAGAAGTTAGCAAGGTTCAAGATGGACGAGGACGCACATGTTCCCCGAGAAGAAAACACCAGGGCATATGTACTATCTAGATTGGAAAGTACAATAAGTCATAAAATTAACCATTCGCTCATCCAAGAAACTATGAAGGTCCAAAGTATCGAGGTTCCGGGAGACATGGTGGCAGTCGTACACAACGCTAATAAACCCTTCTGGATATCCTCAATATTAGGGTATATAGAACTAGAAATTTTCCCTGTCAACCCAACCAAATTCGTTTCCATATGAATAAGAGTTATTTCATATACACTGGTCAAAGGAACCTTATATAGAAGAGGTTTTTCCACCCCTTTGCTAAGATTCATGGGGAAAGAAGAAGATGTCTACGTGATCTTGGAAGTAAACAAAAGGATACCTGGGAAATACATAGGTGCCCGAGCACTGGAAAAAAAGATTTTGAGATCAGGGTATTACTGGTCATCCATGGTTAAATACTCAAAGGAGTATATTAAGAAATGTGACCAATTCCAGCGACATGGGGACATCTTTAGCGCCCTATCCACAAAGCTGCAAATGTTGACATCACCCTGACCCTTCTTGCAATGGGGCTTAGACATTTTAGGTATGTTTGAATAGTTATGGGCCAAATTAAGTACCTGATAGTAGCTATGGATTATTTTACCAAGTGGATTGATGTAGAAGCATTGGAAAATATCACAACAGCAAACATTTTGAAGTTCTTCAAAAGGAACATCCTAAACAAATTTGGAGTCCCTGATGTTATTATAACTGACAACGAGATGCAATTCATAAACAAGAAGTTGAAACGTTTGTTGGATGAACTTAAGATTAAGCAACATTTTGCCTCAACAGAGCATACCTAGACCAATGGGCATTCAGAAGCATCTAACCGAATGCTATTAAGGGGATTGAAGCAGAGACTTGAAGAAGCCAAGAGAAACTGGGCCAATGAACTAACACATGTCTTGTGGGCCTAGATGGCCACCCATTCAACTATTGGTTAAACTTCATTTTGCCTCACCTACGACACCGAGGCCATTATTCTAGTAGAGGTTGAAGAGTTGAGTTGAAGGGTACTCCATCCTTTGTAGGAAGAAAAAAATCGGGTAATTAGATAAGAAATTGACCTCTTGGTAGAGAAAAGAACATTTGTTTCCTTCACTAGGAGCGTCATCAAACAAACCATGACCTCTCGATATAACTGACATATTTGACCTTGAGAGTTTCAGACAGGGGATCTAGTGTTGCAAATGGCATATATTAGAGGAAAGAACGCACATGACGACAAGTTAGCAGTAAACTAGGAAGGACCATACAATGTGCAAGCCATTATTAGGAAGGGAGACTACATCCCATAAAATCTAGCATGGGAGTGAATTCCAAGAATCTAGAATATCACCAAGTTAAAGCGGTACTACAACTGAAAAAAGGGGTAGTCAAAATGTTTCCTTTGTTTAAATGTAACCTATTAATATATACATAAATATAATGACATTTTCCCATTTATCATGTTAATTGCATTTGTGTTTATTCTTTATTTTTAGGAAATAGGAGACAAGAAACACTACGCACATTTCAGCGCAGTTGCTGCACCCCCTCTTAGGAGCTAGCCACTCCAAGAGTGTAGGCGGTGGACCCCATGAGACGTCCACCTCGATCCAAGTCAAAACCTGGGGTACGAGTGGGTCCTAACCCTTGGTCGGGGACAATCCTTTGTGACGTAGGGAAAGTGCCTGATGGCAATCACAATTTCTTCCCTACCATACCATACAGACTCCCAAAAAATGGGATTTTCTAAGGTGAAAGAAGAGATGAAATTCCTATAAAACAAAGAAAATGTTGTAGAAATACAACAAAAGCTAATATGGCCAATAAAATAATGCAAAAACATCTTTCAATTTACAAAGCGAATAAAAGAAAAATTATAATAAAACTTTTATGAGGACAAATCCCGAAGAACCATAAAGAGCTTGAACGTCCATAATAAATACCTCCAACTGATCTACAACATTCTTGAATGCAGCTTCTTCCAAACCCCCGACCGAATGGTTTAGAAGATGTTTATCCAAACCAACCAGCTCGTCCTAGAAAACCTTTAATTTTCTCGAATGAGCTGAAGGAGAAGGGCGATCCAAAACGCAGCGGAATTTAAAATTTCTCCTTTAATGATCCTTACGAATGGGCATGATCAGTGATAGAATCGTTACCTCTTGTGGCGATTGTAACCTTTGATGCAGATCTACGGAGCAATCACGAACGTTGAACAATGACAACGCCTCTACTCAGTCCACACGAACGAATTCCTTCAATCTCAGCGCTAGCTGTTACGAATGAAGGCTTTGAGTGAGAGAGAGAGAGAAACGAAATTGCAACTGCACTAATGCTTCTACACAAGGGTTCTATTTATAGAACCACTTGTGTGGGCTGCAAGCTAAAAAGCCCAGTCAAGTGTATATGACCCATATCTTATAATATGCCAAAATCATTTAAGCGCGTGGTATCTTACCATGTTTCGTATTCTACTTAAGTACACCGTACCTTACGATGTTCTACAATTCACTTAAGGGCACCGTACATTATGGTATTCCTTAGTTACTCAATCTCTCATCAATTTGTCCTTTGTGTGTGACCCTGTAGGTTTTCGCGGCATTGGCAATTATATTAAATCACGTATTTAACATAATAAACAGTGAGCGGTATCTAGCAACACATCACTGCTACCCAAGACACGAAAATGTCATGTGATTTGAAAATCCTTCTGTGATAATAATTATGTGTATAATTACCCTTTTGCCCTTATGTCTATATTGAACACAAGGCATAGACCGTGTCATCCTTGTCCAGTTCAATATTGGGCTCATAGACATTTATCTTGTTTCCCAGGATGGGCAAATTCCATCTAGGTCACTCATGTCCCTTAGCATGCTTCGTGGAGTACCCATCAACTGTCTTTATGGTCATCCAGTTATGGATAATGTTTGATCAGTAATAAGGCACTCGAGTCTACATCTAGGGTCCATAGTGGTTTCAGGTCGAAGGGTGGTATACACCATTATCACCATGAGAATAATTTATGACACTTTGCATAACATTCTATATAGTATTCTCATAGCGGGTCAATCCAGTATAAATATTACTCTTAATATTCATACCTATGTTTAAGACTTGATAACTCCTTATCCATGATCCATGAGATGTGATCATCAGTCTATATATATAATAGTCTTAATGCTTTAATGTTATCCCACTTCACAATAAAGCTCGACTATGGATACTTTAAGAATAATGTCCTTATATTTAATGTGATCTCATGATTAAGTCACACTTGATACATTAAACGGAATATCTAATCTAGGGACTTTATTAGACAAACATAATAAAGAAAAAGCCTTTTATTATTAATAAATAATTCGATACAAGTACCAAAAGTATTGTCCTCTAGGGCTTACACCAACATGAGCATCTTTCTCCTCTTCAAGTTGTGTTCTAGAAACCAAGGCACTTAGAGACGACGTCTCCCGGGAAATATCTACCTCATGAGAACCTTTCTTTTCATCTTTAAGCATAACCTTGAGTTCAGCCACCAGGCCAACCAGTTTTGTGGTGGTTCCATGTAGGTCCACTTCGTCAAAGGAGGGATAAATTTGATTCAGACCATGGTGAAGCCTAGACATCTCTCCTTGGCAGCAGATGACTTTCAACTCAGTAAGGTCTTGTTGTGAACTCAATTATTTGACCTCCCGAGAGGGAGTACAAGGGGCTAGTAGTTCCCTATGGCCGACAACAATTAAAGTCATGATAAGCTACCCACAACATTTGGAAAGATGACTCAAACAATAACTCAGAATTGCATGTTTTAGAGATCTTGTGCGCATGAGCATAATCATAAGAAGACACACACACCTTTATCTCTGATTTATACAGGGAATCCTACGGTTGAATACATGATATAGTAGAAGAGGAGGGGTTCTGATATTATCGGTCAGTTGAAGGGCATGAGCCTGTCTGGATAACTTTGGTTTCTTTGTGGGACTTCTAGGGGAAAGGGTTTTACCGCGATCTCTTTAGTCCCGACCAAAGTAGAGTGCCAATCATTGTTCTTCTTACTTCTTCTCTCAGACAACTATTTAGTCACTCCCATTTTAGCTCCACCTTTGCTCACGAGCACAGTACGTTCCCGATTTGATGTATGATCGACCAAAAGCGGAGAACCTTCCGCTTCCTCTTTCTTAATCTCATCTGAAAAGAAACAAGGACATTGAGGAGGTAAGAGCAATAAAATATAACATCCATTAAATAAAATAGAGTTAGAGAAAGTACAAAAAAGTTTCTTTTTATCCTCTACGAATTTTATATCCTCAAAGTCCTGTCAACTTATCATACTATAAAAAAATGAAAGCAAAGTAACATTCATTGCATTATCCTCATTCCTAAGGGAGTAGTACAAAACAAAGTAATAACCAGCTTTCTATTCATAGTGGTTTGGGTCCAGAATCTTCAAGCCATGTCCTTGTAAGCGGCCAACCCTAAAGCAGAAGTCGGGAAATTGAAAAATTATGAGTGAGTTGTATGGGCAATGGGAGTCAGTATGAACTAATGATACTTAAACTTCTTCTTGCTCTCAGTATAGACTTGGAAAATATTATCTTCATTCTAATGAAGGGAAAATATCCCATGGCTAGGAACTTTCTTCGAAGGAGGGTTCAATGAAAAAAAATGAAAAAATAGTTTTTTCAAGGCAGAACACATCCACCCCTTGTATTCGTACCAATATAGGAAAACTCTCATGTAAGCCCATACAATTGGATAGAGATGCGAGGGAGCAATTCAGAGGTGACCTAACATCTCCTTTTCAAAAGAGGTCAAACAGAGCCTAAAACCCAACTTTTGAAATATGAAATCATATAAAGGGATATAACATCCTTCAAACTTGCTACATATCCTTTGGTAAAGGGAAATGATACAGATAGACCAACATGAGGATGACCCCACCTCGATATTAGCCTTCTCCATGACAACCTCTTGGATATAAGAAGGAACTATTCTGAGATACACAAAGTCTAACTAGGGATATTCACCCGTATCAGTTAGCTCAATCAAATCCTTAGGTCTAATCGATTCCATCTCTATATCATAAAATGAATCAATTTGGTCAGTAACAATAGAACATCGACGAAGAGGAATTTTCTCGAGAGATTGGATGGAGAAACTAGTCTCGTACACTACTATCTCAAATAAAACAAGACACAAATTGAATTCAATATGAGCAATAGAGGAGACATGGATGACAACTTCCCCATCAACTGATCATCCTCATCACCTAAAGAATCCAACCCTGACCCAGAGCTATCGCTAGGAACATTCTAGGCAGGAATGTGAGAGTCCACCCCATAGAAAATGTCTATGAGTTATGGAGTCTCAACTATCACTAACAACGAGGACTCATCACCATCAAGGATAAGAGCGTCGTTTATGGATACACCTCATGGGTTAACCATAAAGAAAGATAAGAAAGATGATAATGTACCTTGAGAAGAAGATGCGGGGGAAAGAATGACCCAAAAATGGAGAGACAATGAAAGGATTAAGGAGGCGGAACATGAGAACTAGAGAATGGACGAAAGAGAATGGAACAAATTCCAAATTAAAAACGAAGCAAGAGAAACATTTGAACAGGAGACATCATTTCATAATGAAATCAACCACGAATCAACAACCCAAATCAGAAGCTGGAAGAAAATCCAAGGATGATAGATAAGTTATTCCTTGGAAATATTGATGGTTCAAAAGTATTCGAGCACCCTAGGTAGGGAAATCACACCCTAACCTACATACCTAAGGTCACGGGCTTAAAGGGAATGGAGAAATGTCTTAGTGATGGGAAAAAATTAATGCGTTTGTCCCTCATTATTTCTGTAAGCATTTCATAACCTTCCCGCTTCTCTATAAGGTTGAATATAAAAGAGGCATACTATAGCTTCGAAAGACTTCCTGGCTCATATGGGCCCAACAAGAACGAGGGGAAAATGTTCTGGGACAACCCAAGGCCCAATCATGCACAAGCTCAACTAAAATTATCCAACGTATAAAATCAGCACACGCGAGATTCAAGGTACATATTTTTGATCTTCACTTTCTATTGCACCTATATTGGAGTCTGTAACTGACTTAGGTGTTGGAGTGCTAATCTTCTAGGTCAACCCTGCGCCACCGTATCAGAGATCAACATCACCGATTCCAGAGTCATATGTCATCGATTAACACTAATTATAATTCCATAATAGAGTACTTAGTCAAAATACAAATGCTTGATGGGATTTTGATTGTGAATGAATTTTTGGACTTTTCTAAGAGAAACGAGAAATAATGACTTCTAGTGAAGGTTGATTTTGCAAAGGCCTATGGTTTTTATCATGGGTGTAACACCTCAAAATTTGCCCTTCTCTCTTGGGACGAGCTTAGCATATTGCATTGCATTTCTTAGGTCATTAGTCATTAGCATATTGCATATCATATGGCTACATTGAGCAAGTCATCCTCCTAGGTCTTGATCAGGAGATAAAGAGGTTGAGATTCTAGCTGAGGGTTTTCATGGGACTGATCACTAATCATCTGAGGGTTGGTGCTTCAAATTAGGGTTTCTTGATTCCTCAAGGAGATTGATCTTCATCTTGGTTGAAATGGTACATCATCATCATCATGGTCTTGTTATCACCAAGAGATTCCTTATGCTTGATCAGATGCCTTGGGATTAGGGTTTTGACCTCTGGTCAACCCTAATCAGCTGCATTGTGCCAATCAGGGCTTGTCAAGGGGCTGGGGTTTTCAATGGATGTGGGGATCATTTCATGATTATATTGAGTTTGTGGAAGCTAGGGTTTCGTCATTGAGCCATTTCATCAGGAGTTTGGAGCTCAAGTTGATCAATGCACAGCCAGGTCATCTATCAGTCAGAAAAAGTCAACCAAAGGTCAACTGATGGATTTGGAGGTGGGAGAGGGTTAGAGACACTTTATTCATGTCTAAACAAGTTTCATTTGACATTTCAAACGTCAAGAATGAAGAAAATAAAGTCAGATGGAAACTTTCCAAAAATAGAAAGTGACTTGTAATTCAAAACTGCCAAAAATGGAAAGGTTTTCACCTCAAAATTACATGTCCAAAAATGCTTCAAATGAAATTTTGTTCAACATGAAAGTTGAATATCTTGCTCTCACCTTTCCAAAAAGTCCAAGAACATGAATTTCTCATGTGTGGTTGGCAAGTTATGGATTGATCATTGTCAAGGAAAGTTGGATTTCAAAGGTGCATAACTTTTGATTCACAAGGCCAAATGGAGTGAGGTTTTTTTGAGCAAATTTCTTTTGATCCCCTCTATCCAAAACAAGCATTACATTTCATGAATTTTGCTCACACAAAAAGTGCATTTTTCAAGTGGACTTAATTTGAATTTTGGAGGGAAAAAGGTGTTTTTGCAAAATAAGCATGGTTTTCACATGATTCCACTTGCATTAGCTTACAAACAACATTTCTGAATTGCTCAAACCAGAAATTGGCACTGTTACATTGATTTTCAAAAGGGAGGGTGAATTCACCAATTTGCCATTTAGTATGAAAATTGCATTTTCACTAATCACTTGCATTAGCACTAACCATGATTACTAGCATCATTAACATCACATATATAAACTAAATCATAACTGTTTTCTGATTAACCATAACAGAATTGTGAATTCTAGATCTAGATCTCAAACTTTTTCATTTTTCTCTCAACATTCTTCATCAATTTTCTTCATTCTTTTTGCCTTGCCTTCGATCAATTCATCATTTACATGCATTTTGGAAGCTAATTGAAGCAAGATTTCATCCTTTTCAAGCTGAATTCGTGGACTGTTAAAGAGAGCTTCATCCATGGCAATTCAAGTTTTGAGCTAGATCGTGCATAATCAACACACAAACCTTGTTCCATTCATCAATACTAGCATCATAAAACTTTTGTTTTTGCTTCTTCAAGCCTGAAACGCGCGTTTTCACTTCTGCCAATCCAAGAAGGTGAGTTTTCGAATTTAATGATTCTTGCAATTGATATATGATTTGGATAGATCTTGCTTAGTAGAGTGATCTGCAATTGGAATAATTGAATTTGGTTGAGAAATGAATGAGTTACATTGATTTGAACTTTGATGCATGATAATGTTTTGCTTCGATTCTTTTAATCTAGGAAGAGTTAGGGTTAATTGATGTCATATTCGTGTTGTGCATTGTGAGATCTTTCCAATGGTGTATGGTTTGTCCATTTTCGTGACAAAAAGTTCTTGAGCTTAGGGTTTGGTATGAACGCATGATGAACATTTGAATTTTTCCAGAATTGGCTGTTTGATCCATGTTAGCGCGTTTTGCCATGCTGATTGGTGTTAGTAGCTATAGTAGCGCGCGCTACATTTTGAACTTGGACTCCCTTCGATTCCGTGCTAGGACAATTCCACCTTTGGCTTGGCAATTTATTTTCATATGCTCACATGATTTCATATGCTTCCATTTCATTTCTTTTATTTTTCTTCAACATTCAAAAATTCATAACTCATAAACCATTAATCCAATTGAGATGAAATTTTTTCCACCATGATCCTTGTAATCTCTAGTATTTTTTGGTGATTTTTGTGGAAATTGTGCACGTGTGGTTTTTGGAATGGCCTAGGGTTTGTTTAGATGTATTCTTTCATGCACATTGCTTGGTATTTTGATCATGAAATGATGATGCTTAATTGGAAATTCCTGAAATTTTACATGTGCAAACTAGAGACCTTAAGTGACATTTTGGCTTTGAGTTTGTGATTTTTGCTTTCCTGGATTGTGAGATATGAGCTGTTGAATCTAGGTGTGACAATTTGTGTCACACCATTTCTTGCTTGACTTCCTGATTTTTGTTACCATGCCATATGAACTCAAAATGATGTGAATTTTTGCATGTTGAATATTCTGGATGTTAAGTTTGAATGTGAATTTTTCTGGAATTTTTCAGTGCATTTCCTATTTGTTTGAGAATTTCCTTTCTGTTTGACCAAATGTGAACTTTTTGTGAGTCATGATCTCATATGTTTTGTGAAATTCTTGATATGTATTGGATGGACTTGAAATTTTGTGGAGTGATTATAGACATCTTGAAATTTGTCATGGCTTTGATTTGGTTCATTTATCTTATGCCAATTCTGTTTTATGATTGCTTGAAGTTGATGCATGATTTAATGCTTTGTATGAGCTTGTTTGAGTATGCTTTGGCTTGATGAATTTAATTGACTTGCTTCCCTTTGTCCAAATGGCCTGAAATTTGGTGTGTAGATCATGTTGTTAATGCTGTTTAGACATGAAGTTTTTGGGAATTTATTGAAATGTTTGTGAGTTTATTTGAATTGGATCTTTCTGTTTGGTCCTATGAGGTTCTAAATTGCATGCTTTGTACTCTTTGCCTCATGAAATGATAATGGTTGATGATATGAACATGAGACCAATTGGATTTGATTATTAATTGATTGATCTTGATTTTGGATAAGTTTCATGTTCTGTTTTGGTTTATTGCTTTCATTTTGACCCTAGTCTTGTACTAGTGGTTTGTGTTCTCACATTTGAGCTTTGTTTCAGGTCAAAGAGCACAATTGCTTATGCTTGATGATGTGCACTCAATTGGGATTGGTTTATTGCTTGTTTATGACTAACCTTGAGTTTGTTTTGTAGGCATTGAGATTTATGCTTAGGCCTTGTGGCTTGCACCTATGTGCATTGATGCTTGTTATCTGTTTGTGCTGTGGACTTGTAATTTTCTGTTTGACTTTTGTTTGTCTGGTATACTGATTATGTTGGATTGATTTCAGGTACCTTAGTTGCTATAGTTCATTTTGAACTTGCTTGTTCTGTTGCTTGGTTGTATAAACCAATTGAGGTAGAATTTCTTTTCTCCATGTAGTCTGGAAGACCTGGCCTGTTACTTGGCCAGGCACCTGTCTGAAGTCCTCCTTAAGAGGCAATGCCTGTGCTTGTTTATTTTTGTCCCCAAGCAGGAAAAGACCTTTGTTAAGGCAATTGGCAGATACAAGAGATGTGCAATCCATCTCCTGCTATTCTGTTGAGTCGTCCCTCTGCTCACACAACTGGTGTTGATGCATTGTGGACATTAACCCAAGATCCTTGTACAGTTGTACAGTTGAGTCAGTGTCATAAGTGTAGAAGGGTTCCCACTTTCTGAACCCACACTTCTTTGTCTGAAGCTCTCCCAGGCCAGGGATAAGAGCTGTGAGGCACACCCCTCACTTCCTATTTCATCTGCTTCACCCTAACTCTCAATGTTAGGGTTAAGAGCTAACATCACCTGATACAGTTGGTTTGATTTTGCAGCCTAACCCTTTGTTTGAGCCCACTTTGTCTGGATATAGTGTGTGCTAATTGTGAATATTTGCTTTGTTTTGATTGTGCTTGCATGCTGTGCTTTGCCTGTTTAGGATTAGCTTGTTGCCTGTGCAAGTTAGGATAGAAACCATAACTTAGGGATGATATGCATGATAACATCTAGGCTCGAGTCCTGCTCCCTAGTAGTGTGTCTCCCTTTGTATCTGGTTAGAATTTCTTTCCCATTCAGGGGAACTACGTTGCCCTGATCCTCATACCAGATGAGGTACGTAGGCAGGAGGTCGTACGAGATCTCTCCGGGCACCCTTTTTCTTTTTGTGTGTGTTTGCTTGACAGTTGCTAGGCTCGAGTTCCCGACTCCTTAGTAACTTGTTGCTTGTTTCTTCTTGTGTGTGTAGGAGAGGATGTAAGCCCAGCCATTGGCATTCCGTATCCTCTTGTTGTGTGCTTGGAGTCTGGTATAAGTCCATCAAGTGGCATCTGGTTTCCAGTGTGAGTTTGTTTGGTTCAGAAGCTGATGTAAGTCCAGCGATTGGCGTTCGGGTTCCATGTTTGCCTTTTTGCGTGTGTTTTGTTTCGGCGTGCGTGAGCCGAACTACGGCAGCTCTGATTCTCGTTCCAGACGAGATACGTAGGCATAGGATGCGATATCCTAGCGAGCCCTCTCCCCTCTTCCTCCACCTATGTTGTCTTCAGTGTGTGTGTGTGATGTTTGTTTTAGCAACCTTTTCTTTCTTTTAGAGCGTGGATCCCGTCGAGTACGACAGATGCGTAGGGGTGCTAATACCTTCCCTACGCATAACCGACTCCCGATCCCATTCTCTTTGGTCGCGAGACCATGCTTTTCCCAGGTTTACTTCGAGCGTTTCCTTTCCCTCTTTTGGGATAAATAACACACGGTGGCGGCGCTGTGTTGTTTTTTGTTTTAGCCCGCCGGTTGTTTTTCGCGGATGCGTCAATGGGATTATCTCAAATATGTTATGAAAAGGATGGGAAATTGAATTAATTGGTTAAAATGCATGAATGTTATGGTGTTCAACAATTCCATGTTTGCACTTGTAAATGGCAGTCCAACCTTGGACTTCCAAGTTTTGAGAGGATTATTCCAAGGGGATTCCATATTCACATTCCTCTTTCTTATGGTTGTTGAAGGGATAATAGATATGGTTCATAATGCCACTACCTCAGGAGAGTTTAAAGGGTTCAAAGTTAATGAGGAGTTACACTTTGAGTTACTACAATTCGCTGATGACACAGTTGTTGTTTGTGATGGATCTTGGAATAATTTGTGGAGTTTAAAAGCTATTTTGAGAGGAATTGAATTTTCATTAGGGTTATGTGTGAATCTAAACAAGAGTAACATCTATGGAATCGATATGAAGGAGATTTTTTGTATGCTACATCAATTTCTTATCTTGCAAGATTTGTACCATTCCATTTATGTTTCTTGGGATTCCAGTGGGGGTCAACCCAAGAAGAAGGGAGACTTGGAATCCCATATTGGCTAAGTTGCGTAGAAGATTGTCTTCATGGCAAGGTAAACAAATGTCACTAGATGTAAGAGTGGTGATGATAAATGTTCTTCTAATCAACATACCTATATATTACTTCTCTTTCTTCAAAGCGTCTAAGGCAGTTTTAAATGAAATCATGAAAACCCAATGTGCTTTCTTATGAAGAGGTGAAGAAACATGCAGGACCTGAAGTTAAAAATTGTTAGAGATTCAATCTTTCCTTTCAAAGCAAGTGGTATTGGAGAATTTTGAATGAGCATGACTCTATATGGGCTGACTTATTGTCTTATAGCTATGGAGATATTAAAAATAAGATTCTCTATGTTGCAGCTCCTTTAAGAGGAAGTATATACTTCTTTTGGTGTAGGCACTTGAAATTGGTAAGGTTATGTTTTATGGAGATCCAAAACTTGTTCAATAGGCCCCATTAATTGCAAGCTAGGCAATGGCAAAAACGTTGGTTTTTGGAAGCAACGTTGGATAGGTTAAGTGTCTCCAAATATCAAAGTTGCTGACATGGGTTGCTGACTTGAAAGTACTTGGATATGGAACATTGATTTCGACAAGGAGGACCTCAACGAAGAGGAACATTGATATTAGAATAATTTTGTATTTCTATTTGAATTCAATTAAAATTTGTTTTGCATTTCTTTTAATATTTTTTTAAAATCTGATTGTGGCGGTTTAAACCTCATAAATATTTTTTAAAATTTAATGAAAATGAAAATAAAAATGAAAAATGTTTTATATTTTAATTAAGAAGAGGGATTTGTGAGGGTGGTAGTCAAAATTAGACCATACTCATACAAATATTCGTGATATATAGAGGTGTTTTTACAATAAAAAATGGCCACTATTGTATTGTATGTGAGGTTTTTAAGGTGATTTATTAGTTATATTTCCTCCATAAAATCATGTTATCTTTGTAGTGATTGTATTCAATACTTTTTGGTCAACAATATTTAGTGACTTAAATGTTTTCATCAATCTCTTTCATCAATGTCTTTCATCAATTGTGTTCATGTTTCTTTCTCGTGTAGCTCATACTCCTCTACTTTTAACTTCCAAAAAATATCAGCGATATCCAATAGAATGAGAGTTCCTCATTTGAAGAAATATCAACTCACAAAAATAAGGTAACCCGTATGTTGCTTTAATAGAGAAACATTACGTTGATTTTTGAACACTTAAAAACTTCACTCTTTCCAACTCTTAAGAAGTGTGTTAAATACACATCCTTGAGACTAAGCCATGAAATATTCCATAAAATAGATTATTATGCAGGTGGTCAATGTTGATGATACTTTTCTAAAGTGAGTTTTTGACACTACTCTTGTGCAACTTCAACATATTAATATTGATATTATCCCAATTTTTACATAGGTCTACTTTACTATTTTGCAACATGGTTTTTAATCTCCGTATAATCAAATCAATAATATAAATTAAAACAAACTCTCTTAATTGTGTAAGACAATTGTATATTACAATAAGATACTAGTTTATCGTTGTACTCTTTAGATGCATAAAAAGTGAAACTCTCGAAGAATATGTTTGAGTCATATGAACTTTTGGATAGTAAGTGTTATAGCTCGATATTGAGCTTCAACATTGAATCTGACGACAATATTTTGCTTCTTACTTTTTTATAAAATTAAATTTCTAACAATAAGAACACAATATCCAAATGTAGATCGCTTATCATAGGTACATCTAACACAATCAACATCTATGTAAGCAACAATCTCATAAGTATCTTTGTCTTTGTAAAGAATACCTTTTTCAAGAGCTTCTCTAATTAACTACAATATCCTAAGGGTATATCACAGGGAGAGTTCAAAAATTGGTTCATTATACTAACATCATATGCGATATATGGCCATCTCAGGGTCAAATAATTTAGCTTTTCAACTAACCTCCTATGCCTTTAAGGATCTGAAAAGGGCTATCCTTAATCTGATAGAAGTTTGACATTTGGATCCATAAGAGTGTTAATTGACGTACAATATAGCATACCAATTTCTTCAAAAATATTCAAAGCATATTTTCTTTGGAAAATAACAACTATTTCCTTAAAATGAGCTACCTCAATGCCAAGAAAATACAACAATCTTCCTAGATCTTTAACCTAAAAGTGGTGGACTATATATTGTTGAAGTCTCGCAATTCCATCATGATCATCACTTTTAATGACTATATTATCAACATACATAACCATATAAATTCATTTGTTAGAGAAGTGTTTATAAAATATAGAGTGGCCAACTTCACTTTTAATCATGCCATATTGTTGAACCACATTACTAAATATCCTAAACCATGCTCGAGGAGATTGTTTGAGACCATACAAGACTTTTTGAAAAAGATAAACATACTCACGACACTCTCCCTGAGCAATAAAAACAGGTGGTTGCTCTAGATAAACATCTTCCTCCAAATTTCCATGAAGAAATGCCTTTTTCATGTCTAATTCATACAAGGGCCAATGACGATGACAACCATAGAGAGAAAAAGACGAACATAAGTCATTTTGGCTACAAGTGAGAAGGTTTCACTATAATCAAGACCAAAAACCTGAGTATAACCTTTAGCCACCAAGCGAGCTTTCAAACGGTCAATTCTTCCATCTATACCAACTTCAATCCTGTAAACTCAACGACATCCAACAATCGATATTCCTAGAGGAGATGGTATAAGTATCCATGTATGGTTAGATTCTAAGGCTATTATCTCATCAATCATAGTATGTTACCACTCTGAATGAGAAAGAGATTCACGAGAAGACTTATGAATAGTGATTCAAGAAATAGTAGAGACAAAGGCATAATATGAAGGTGACAAGTGGTGATAACTAATAAAATCAAAAAGGGGATAAGTATTCCAAGTGGAATGTGCACCTATACAAAGTGAAATATGAGATTTACTTATCATGGTAAATGGATCCGAAGTAGGAGAAGAAAAGGGGATATGAGATGAGTTACTCAGACCTTTTATATTGAGTGGACTGGTGGAAGAAAAATGTGAACAATGATGATAATTATAAATAGGAGATGAATTTAATTGTTCATTAAAAGTAAGTATGGAACTACCGAGATGAGTAAAGGAATATGAAATTGATAAATAGACTTACATGCAGTGGGCGATGCAAAGAAAGCTTCATCCTCAAAGAAAGTGACATCAGCAGACATGTAGAAACAATGTGTAGAGAGACAATAACACCAATATTATTTCTGAACTCTTGAATAACCAAGGAATACACACTTAATTAAATGAGAACTTTTTTTATCTATTCCTAATGTTAGATCATGAACAAAGTAAGTCAATCTAAAGACTCAGGGAGAGACTCAAAGCAATGGTTCATAAGGATATAATATAGAGTGAGAGACCTTATTTTGGATAGCGGGAGATGATATTCTGTTAATCGAGTACCATGTTGTGAGGACAATATCTCCCAGAACTTTGAGGGAACATTAACATGTATAAGCAGAGTACATGTTTTTTAAATTATATGATGGTGTTTACGTTCAACAATACCATTTTATTGAGGGGTATGAGGATAAGATCACTGATGTATTACTCCATTCTCAACCATAAAAGAATTAAAATATGTTGAAAATCATGGATCATAACCACACTATGATACCAACTTGAGAATAAGAAATTGATACTAAATGGCTTTATAGCTCTCAGCTTGGTCATATTTATATTGAGAATAGTACAGTGAGAATCCTTGATTAAGGAATATAAATCAATACACAATCAACTCAAATGAATACATATCAATCCTAATAATGACATAAAAATCATATCATATTTCAACCAAATCATATTACATCTCAACCAAATCATATCATATCTCAACAAATTCATCTACACAACTACAAATCCTTCATTGTATAGAGAGAATAATGTTTCTTTCACATAATCAACAAATTAAATGATGTTTGCATATAAATTGATCCAAAATGTTATTAATTCCACTCATACTCATCCACATGATTGAAAAAGATAATATTTATCCATAAATGCATCATTGTATCTTGTCTATCCTACAGACATATTAGTTAAAGTTGAAAAAAAAATTGATTGCATTAATCAATGAAAGGTATGTATCACACACAATTACTTTAGAAATAGACTTCTCTCATGTAAACAATAGCCTAACCTTTTCTAATATCTAAATAAAGTTGTTATGCTATTTATGTTTCAAATAAGCAAAATTTGTCAAAAATTCTAACTTTGTAAATGTTACACCAACAATGTCTAGTAATAGTAGTGAATACCTATTTGTTTTGTATATGTTGTCAAAAATCAATGTCAAATGACACATGTTCAACAACTTTAGAAAAACGAGATTTATCCAAAATTTGTCACTAAAAACATCTGAGTCTTCTTGGTTTTCTATCCAATATATATATTTTCCTCATTGTATTAAGTTCAATGATTGTTGCATTTATTATGTAAGAACCATTAAAAAAAGGTGATAGGTACTTGGTTTCTTATAAAATTGGGTGGCACGAGCGAATTTTTCTCTTATTCTATCTTTCAAAACACCATATATGTATCTCGATGACATGTTATACTTTGTCTCATCATGTCAGACACAAATATTCTTTCCTTCTCCTTTAAATGAACTAGATATGGATGACTTTCTAAAATACTCCATTTGGTCCTTAAAATAAAAAAGTTTATTTTTAGATTAATTGAATAATAAATGTAGTTGATTTATTATACAAACCAGAGGGAGTACGTCTTAATTCATGATCGTGAGTACAACATATAAATTTAACTATTCATCCTTCACCATTCCTATTTGAAACAAATCTAAGCTTGAATAGACATGTGCCCCCTTTTAAAACAAGTAATTGTTGAACTCAATAGTGGATCCAAACCAAAAATGTTGGGAGGCCCAACGTCACATCATTCCTATTTGAGTTTTTACCAGAGTCTTAGAAAAATCCGATTTAAACCAGTTATTTTGGATGATTTTTATCAGAATTTAAGAAGTTCAGTAAAGACATGCATCTGATATTCAAGAAATCTGGTATCGTACATTGATTATCAGATATATTAAAATGTCGTTATGCGCTCTTGGAATTTCACCAAAACCTATGTAGAATTTCACTGCACAATTGATAATGAAAGAAGAAAAGAAAAGATGAATTGGGGAAGAAAGAGAATTAGGGTTTTGTAGAAAAGGGGAAGATGATGAATATTTCTGCAGATTTTCTCTCTGCACTTCAAACTGAAGTTTTATTCAAATATGCAATTGCATTCTCACGTGTTTCAATAATAGGGGTTACTCCCTAAGCAAAAATTCAACTAACCTAATTCATCTTAAAATTACAAAAATAAGCATAAGTCAAAATCTTTGTCGAGCAACATGCTTCGACATTTTGACATAAACATTTCGACATTTCCTTGCCTCTATCGAGCAACCTGCTTTGACATAGGGAATTAAAATTCAACACACCACCTAATTCATTGTGTATAAACTATCTACATTCATCATATACCTTAATTTCTTGAACACTTCGACTTACACTCATTTCATTTTGATGTCTGCAATCTGATCCCAGTTCTGTAGTGTTCCAAGTTTAGCTTCACATCTACCACTTGCTCACGAAGATAATTGAACCTCACTTCAATGTGTTTGCTTCTTCCATGTGCTATCAGATTCTTGGCTAGATTGATAGCAGACATGTTATCGATTTTCATGGTAATTGCTCCATGATTCTTCGATGTAATCTCTTCGACCAAGTTCACCATCCATGTTGCTTGACATGCACAAAGAGAAACAACTATGTACTATGTTTCACACGATGATTGTTCCACTATTGATTCCTTTGTTGAACTCCAAGCAACTGGTGCACCACCTAACACAAACACATAGTCAGCTATGGATTTTCTATCCTTAGCATCACTACACCAACTTGGGTCAGTGTAACCCATTATCGTGAATTCTTTTCCTTCATTAGTTGCAGGAAACAAAATGCCATAATCGAGAGTTCCTTTGAGATACCTTAATATCTTGTTCGTCGCTGCTAGGTGTGATACATTTGGCTTCTATGTGAATCTACTCACCATACCTACACTGTATGCTAGATCAAGCCTTGTGTGACAAAGGTATCGAAGTGATCCAATGATTCTTCTGTACTGCGTTGGATCGACATCATCTTCATCTGTGTCTTTCAACAGTTTCAATCTGGGCTCATTTGGAGTCAAAGTTGGGTTGCATTCTTGCATCTTAAATCTCTTGAGTATTTCACCTGCATATCTTCTTTGGTGCATCATGAATCCTCTACTACTTTTATACAATTTGATGCCAATGAAGTATGAAATGTCGCCTAGACCATGCATTTCGAATTCCTTGCTAAGATCACCTTTAAAGTCTTCGATCTCCTTCTTGCAACTACATGTTATCAACAAGTCATCAGCATAAAGACATAGTATAAGCAATTCACTCTTTCTTCTTCTTACATATACTTCATGCTCATTTGTGCACTTCACAAATTCCTTCTCCCTTAGAAAGCTATTTATCTTCTTATTTCAAGCTCTTAGAGCTTGCTTGAGTTCATACAGGGCTTTATGCATGATGTATACTTTGCTTTCTTCGCCTTATTTCACAAACCCAACTGGTTGTGAAACATAAACTTCTTCATCTAATGGGCCATCTAGGAATGCACATTTTACAACCATCTGACACATATGTCAGTTGTTCATGTTTAATAGACCTATAACCAACCTGATTGTTTCAATTCTAGAGACAGGTGCAAAAACCTCGTCGAAGTCGATTCTTTCTTTTTGAATAAATCCTTTTGCCAAAAGTCTTGCCTTGTGTCAAGTTACTTATCCTTTGGGATTCAACTTCACCTTGTATACCCATTTCACATTGATTTCCTTCTTGCCTTGAGGCAATTCGACAAGTGACCAAATGTTGTTTACTTCGATGGACTTCGATTCCTCATTCATTGTTTTCACCCACTTTGAGTACTTCAATGCTTCAGCTGCATTGACTGGTTCGACACCTGCATAGAAAGCATAGTGTACCATCTCACCTTCATCATCGACCACATCATATGATGTAATCACACATTCTTGCAACCTTGCAGGCACATGTCTTATTTTTTGAGGCCTTCTTGTGTTTTCTTGACCTTTGACTTCTTCTTGTCGAACTTCTCTCTCGACTTCACTTGTTGGTTCTTTACATAAGATTCTCACTAAATCCTTCTTTACACTTTCAGTCAAATCCCATTCCTTAAGCCCATATATGATCACGTCCCTGCTAATCACCACTTACTTGTTCACTGGGTCAAACAACGTTTATCCTCCAGTCGAATGATATCCTATTAGGATCATTTGACTCGACTTATCATCAAGTTTTCTTCTCAACTGATCAGGCACATGTCTATGTACTATAGATACAAATACTTTCAGATGACTCAAGCTAGGCTTGACACCATACCAACATTCCTCTGGCGTGATTTGTTCTAGCCTTTTCGTTGGACATCTGTTCAAAATATATGTTATAGTCGACACAACTTCTCCTCATAATTCTTTGGGTTGATGCTTGCCTTTCAACATACTTCTCACCATATTCATGATGGTTCTATTATTTCTTTCTACAATTCCATTCTGCTGTGGAGTGTAGGGTGGCACCACCTCATGCACAATCCTTTCTTTCTCACATAATGTGTTGAAGTCAACACATATTCTCCCACCACCACCAGTCCTCTAAATCTTGAGCTTTCGACCACTTTGTCTTTTGACCATAGATTTAAACTTGGCAAATACCCCAATCACTTCACTTTTCTTATTAATTAGGTAAGTCCATAATTTTCGACTAAAATCATCTATGAAAGTGGAAAATTATATTTTACCTCAAATTGAATCCACCTAGATAGGTCCACACACATCAAAGTATATGACTTCAAGGATTTCCTTCGACATGCTTCCTGCATCCTTGCCGAAGTTGTTCTTGTGTTACTTTGCCTCCACACATTCATCACACACTTTGTTTGGAATGCCAACTTATGGTAACCTTGAAACCATATTTCTTCTTTTCAGATCTCTGATGTCTTTGAAGTTGAGATGGTCAAGTCTCTAGTGCCATGTCCATTTATCCCTGCTAGTTGCAGTTGCAAGGCACTTGTGCTCCATCACGTTAAGTTCAATCTTGAAGGTTCTATTATGAGACATGAGAGCCTTCAAGGTTAACCTTCCACCAGAGTCCAGAACTCTCATCATCTTGTCTTCAATCGACACTTTGTAGTTCTTTTCGACCAACTGCCTTATGCTAAGCAAATTGATTTTCATGCCCGGTATGTACAATATATTGGAAATTACTAACCTTTTGCCATCTTTCCTCAAAATTAGAACGTAACCAATACCTTCAGTTGCTAGAGTATTGTCATTTGCAAATTTTACCATGTTCTTCATTGGGGGTTTTATGTTGACAAACCAATCATTCATATTAGTCATGTGTGATGAGCATCCTAAGTCCAAGTACCATTGGTCCTGGAATCTTTCTTCATATCTTGTTCTGACCATCAACAACGTCTCTTCTTCTTCATGCTTTGCAAACTTTGCATTATTTTCATGATTCTTTTGTTTTTTAGGACAATCACTATAGTAGTGACCACACTTCTGACAATTGAAACACAGAATGTGACTTTTGTCAAGTTTTCGACCACCACCTTTTCCTCTACCTGCACCACCATATTTTCCTATACCTACACCACCACCTCTTTAGTTGCTTTGGTATGAGGACTTTCTATGATTTGACCAACCTCCTTCTTGCTTATTTCGACTGGTCAAATTAGTGTAGTCTCCTCTACCTTTGTTGTTGATACACTTCCCTTTACCTTTCTTTTCTCTTACTAGTTACGCCTGCAAAGCCACATCACTCTTCGACTTACCTGCAACTCTTTCAGCCATTCTTTGTTCATGAGATTCAAGCGTACCTTAAAGCTCTTCTTTGTCAATGTTGACAAGTCTTTCGACTCTTCTATGGCAACTACCACGTGGTCGAACATTGGAGTCAATGACCCCAAGATCTTTATGACAATTGATCTTGATGTCAACGCCTCTCCACATACCTTGATTTGATTCATCAGTTCCATAACTATAGTGAAAAAGTCATTTATGCTTTCATTGTCTTCCATCAGAAGTAATTCATACGTTCTTTTGTGAGTTTGTAACCTCAATTCTTTCACCTTCTCAGCGCCTCCAAACGATTTTCAAGAATTTCCCATGCTTCTTTCGCTTAATCAACATCACTCAACTTTTCAAAATTATTAGAATTAACAAATTGATGAATTATAAAGAGGGATTTAAAATCTTTCTTCTTCAATTCTTTGTGTGCAGTCTTTTCTTCATCCACCGTATTTTTTGGAAGCAGTGTCACTCCCTCTTTCACAACAGAAAAGAACCTTCATCTATTTACACCAATTCTCATAATTCGGACCCTTAAGAATTAGGAGACTCTCCGGAAAATGTCCATTCAGATGATTCATCGCCATCGTGTTTTTCTTCCCATGAATCGCTCAGCCAATGCTCTAGATACCAAATGTTGGAAATTTACTAAAACCTATGGAGAATTTCAATGCACAATTGATAATGAAATAAGAAAAGAAAAGATGAATAAAGAAAGAGAATTAGAGTTTTGGAGAAAAGGGGAAGATGATGAATATTTCCGCAGAGTTTCTTAGCAACAGAAAACAACCTTCATCTATTTACACCAATTCTCATAATTCGGACCCTTCAAAATTGGGAGACTCTCCGGAAAATATACATTCAGATGATTCATCGCCATCGTGTTTTGCTTCCCATGAATCGCTCAGCCAATGCTCTAGATACCAAATGTTGGAAATTTACTAAAACCTATGGAGAATTTCACTGCACAATTGATAATGAAAGAAGAAAAGAAAAGATGAATAAAGAAAGAGAATTAGAGTTTTGGAGAAAAAGGGAAGATGATGAATATTTCCGCAGAGTTTCTTAGCAACAGAAAACAACCTTCATTTGTTTACACCAATTCTCATAATTCGGACCCTTCAAAATTGGGAGACTCTCCGGAAAATGTCCATTCAGATGATTCATCGCCATCGTATTTTGCTTCCCATGAATCGCTCAACCAATGCTCTAGATACCAAATGTTGGAAATTTACTAAAACCTATGGAGAATTTCACTGCATAATTGATAATGAAAGAAGAAAAGAAAAAATGAATAAAGAAAGAGAATTAGAGTTTTGGAGAAAAGGGGGAGATGATGAATATTTCCGCAGAGTTTCTCTTTGCACTTCAAACTGAAGTTTTATTCAAATATGCAACTACATTCTCACTTGTTTCAACAATAGGGGTTGCTCCTTATTTATAGGTTGAGTTTGCTTGCCCGCTAAGCAAAATTTCAACTAACCTAATTCATCTTAAAATTACAAAAATAAGCCTAAGTCAAAATCTTTGTCGAGCAACATGCTTCGTAATTTCGACATAAAAGTTTTGATATTTCCTTGCCTTTGTCGAGCAACTACTTTGAAACAAAGAATTGCAATTCAACAAGCGCATCTTTTTTTCGAATTTTTTAAAATCCGGTAGGCGGTAGGGTTTTTAATTTTTCTTTTTCTTTTTTAAACTAAGTTTTTGACATTATTAACATAAACATAATACAATATAAACATGAATTAACATATCTTAACATAAGTTATCATGAACCTAAGTTTCAAAACACGACTTAACTTTTAAAATTGTCGGTACAATCACAATTCGAAAAAAAAATACATATAATCGCAAGAATTCATACAATAATATCAATACAAAAAATTTTATTTTATCTTCATAAATTCTTCTTCCTAATGCCTTATACGTCCCACATATGCTGTTTCCCATGCTTTTGCACCTTCACTAAAATTTTGTCTCCAACGGTCAGTGACGGGAGGCAATGGATAACTGAGTTAAAATTTCTCCTAAACCCAATGACTGTTGTTAACAAAACAAACTTCAATAAGATTATGTATACTCACAAACACAAATGGAGATACCCCAAGTAGGGAGAACGTGATATTAAGGTTACTCAGTAACGAGAACAATAACATATTATATCTAGAAGCAATAGGGTAAACTCATATCAGGAGTCGTCATCCATTTCTCATGATCTTGAACACCAAGCTAGATATTCACCATTTAAATGCGTCTGAACCAAGGACCATGAATCTTCACCCCATCCAAGTAAAGTTGCAATAGCACGGAAACCACAATCTCCATCAGACTCCATATTTAATATATATATATATATATATATATATATATATATATATAGAGAGAGAGAGAGAGAGAGAGTCATGTAAGGAAATAAGAAATTGAGACATGTAAAGATGCCTGCAAAACTTCCTAGGCGATTGACTTGATGGAGCTTTACTAGAAGATCTCTACTTCGTTTACTTTCCTTGCGAGGCTTAAGCATACTCCCAATGCAAAGGATCACGATGGACATTACTTTATTTCCCCTTTTTAGTCTTCTTTAGTTTCTTTTTTGGCTTGTACTTCACTAGTGGTGGATACATGGAAGTTGTGCATATATATGTTAGTTACCGAAAATTTTTCTTCATTACCCTCTAACCAACAATATCAAAGGTACTAAAATACCTCTTCAACTCTTCACATTCTTTTTCTAAGTCCAATTGTCTCCCACTATCTTATTTAATGACTTCATGCTCTTCAATGTATAATTTCTTGAAAAAATATGAATGGATTCTAATGGAACAAGGTCACCTTGTATTTGAAGACCTCCAAGTTCACACGCACAAGGTAAAATTGTGAAATTTTCAATACTTACAACTACATTCACCGAAAATTATGAAATTTCCGGGAATTACAACAAAATTCTAGAAATTGTGGAATTTCTGGTATTTGCCACTGAATTCTGGAAATTGAGAAATTTCGGGTATACAGTGAGTGAAACTTGTTCGTTTTTTTCCTGCATAACTTATTCAATAAAAAAGCTTTCTGATAAAGTATATACATATAATAAAAATTGTGATACATACAAGAATACAAAACAAACTAGGATGACTTCCTAACTTCATATTCCTAGTGCCTAACGCGTCCAGCATATGTTGATTATCATGCTTTTGCATCTTCAATACAGTATTGTCTCCAACGGTCAGTGGCGAGAGGAAATGGACAAAACGGTTTCAACTTTACCTGAACCCAATGGTTGTTGTGTAATGATTTTATGTCTTCTCGTATACATAGGTGAAGCTAAGGTAAGATAGAAAATGTGATGTAAAGTCTCTTTGACAGGGAGACAAATACGACATTGTATCTAAAAGCAATAGGGTTACACATATCAAGAATCGTCATCTATTTATCAATACCCTGCACATCTAAGTGTTCTACTCGTAACACATTCCTAACTATAGGTACCGAGTCATAGAACAAATTAGAAAATAATTGAGGATGTTTATGAACTTTAGTATCTAACTCTTCACCTCATCCATGTAAAGCTACAATAGCCCGAAATCCATAATTTCCGTCGTCACCCATATCAATAATGTCATAAATGTATGGATGTAAGAAATCAGGAAACTGAGACAAGTAAACATCTCTCGAAGATGTAATGGACGATTGACTTCTAGCCGGCATACTTGACAGCTGACTTCCAGTTGGTTTAATGCATGATCTCTTTGTAGCCCGACTCCCCTGCGAACCCTCACCATACTCCCACTATGGAGGATCATGATTCATCACTCTCTTCACCCTTTATGCTCTTATTAACTCCCCTCTTTGGCTTGTACTTCACTGGCGGTGGACACATAGAAGTTTTGGATGGATGTGTTAGTTCCCAAACCTTTTTCTTCAACACCCCCTGGCATACAATATCCAAAGTACTGAAATATGTCTTCAACTCTTCACACTCTGCTTCTAAATCCAATTGTGTACCACTTTTTTCATGACTGACATCATGCTCTTCAACGTGTAATTTCTTCTAAAAAACATGAATTGGTTCTAAAGGAACATGATTGCCTTATATTTGGAAACCAGCAAGTTGAAACGTACACGGTAACCCATGTGTTGTTCTAATGAAACAACCACGTGCATCTTGGCTTGAACCAACAAATTTTACCCTTTCTAGTTCCTTTCTAATGTGTTGTATACAATGTCTTGAAATAAAACCATGCAAGTTAGTATAAAATTGAGTGTTATACCAATGCTCAATATTGACAATACTTTTTTGAAACGAGACTCTGATTGAACTTAGTTGCAACTTCAACATGGTATTCACAACATCCCAACTTTGGCATAAATCTCCTTGGCTTTGTAGTTAACATGTTTCTTAGTCTCCAATGAGAAAACTCCGCCCTAAAATCATAAATAGAAATATATGTTAAATTATGTTTAGTAATGTAACAACATCAAAATGACGTTCGTGTACCTGTTCGTTATTGTGTTCCCTAAATGAGTGACTCTGTTAGTCAAAGCAGCAGCAAACCTTTCTTTATAAGGTGTCAACCCTGTTTCACTCACATACTTAACAAATAAAGGAATATCAACACAAACAGTCTCACAGTGCTTCAAGTGTTCGACATACTCAGTTTCTCCATTAGCATGCATGATGTTGTTCTATAGATCCATGACATGTTCTTGTCTTTTTGATTTAACATACTTTTTATATTTCATACTAACGTTTTTTGAAATATGGAATGAACACAACATATGAGTTAAATTTGGAAACACAACTTCCATGGCATTCATCAACGCAAGTTCCTGGTCTGTCACCACAATCTTCGGTAAAAAATTCTCAGAAGAGAACAACTCTTTGAGCTATTATAATACACATTTTAATTTCTCCTCCCCTTCGTGTTCCAAATAGGCAAAGCCTACCGAAAACGTCAACGTTGTTGACGTAACACCAACAATCTCAAGCAGTGGTAGTCGGTACATGTATGATCACAATGCACATAATCAAAAATTTGATAAATCAAAATACATCCAAATGATATCAAAAATCAACATCTGGCAATTACCTATTTGTCTTGTATGTGCAATCAAAAATCAACACCAAATGAAACATATTTAACAACTTCACTGAATCATGATGTGTCCAAAAGATATCAGCAACAACATTTGAGTCTTCCTTATTTCTAGTCCAGCACGTGTATTTTTCTCTTTGAATAAGACTCGACAACATTTGTATTTCCGTCAATGGACCTCTCTTGCTCGAATTGTATGTAGCTCTAATTTTATACACTTGGGAAACACTAGCGAGGTTTTCTGGATCTTTGTCTTTCAAAGCAGAAACTATGTATCTTGGAGCCATCTTGTACTTCGTCGTGTCATTCACAAACTGTCACTCATGATCTTTTAGGCGACCTAATATGTCATGACCTTCTAAATCCATAGATATTTTTTGATTGTGCAACCCACACCTAACTATCACTTTCCAACCACTACCACCTGACACAGATCTCAGCATAAAAGGATATTTAACTTTCATATTATAAATGCCTTCTGAGAAATTATTGCTTTTAGATGTATTCTTCGTTTTGTAGTTTCCTCCTCTCTCACAACCCATGATCAATTTATCTTTCCTACCTCGCTTCTCATTTGCAATATCAGAACGAACAGTCACAATAATAATACCATGATGTTTACCAATAACTTGCGTTCATGCTAATACTTCAGACCGGGACTCATATATCTGTCATTTACAACATATAAAAAGTATATTATCTATTTCATATAGAGACGGGAAAATGTTTAAATTAAACTTGTTACATAGAAAACATATCGCGTCAGTGGTGAAGAACTGCGTAAAATATGTACAGAAATTTGTAGAAGATCCAGTCAGACCATAAAAGTAAAGCATTTTTCGTCAATACTACCAGAAATTTAGAGAATGGACAAAATTTCCAGTATATTAATAAAATTTAAAATTTCCGAAAGTTTTAGTAGTTTTTTGAAAATTTCAATAATTTTCGGTATGGGTTTGGAAATTTCAATAATTTATGGAAAATTTAATACCAATGGAATTTTCAAAATTTTCGATATTTTCTCATTAAAAATTTACAAAATACTGGTAAAAGTACTTGATTTTAAAAAAATGCGAAAAAATTATCGAAATTATCGTTTTTGACATTTTAGTAAAAATGAAATTTTTTGAAAAAAGTAAATTTTAATTGTTAATAATAGGGACAGTTTTGAAAATATAAAAGTACGAGGGTGTCCGGATCTCTTGGGTTTCTAAATGTCAATATCATTTGGGTCCGATTGGTATTTAATACACATTATCAACTCTTGATTTTTTACAATAACATTATTATTATTATTATTATTATTATTATTATTATTATTATTATTATTATTATTATTATTATTATTATTATTTAACAATGTTGGCAAATACTAATATTCTTATAACACATATTTTTTAAGGGACAGTTGAATGGATGTGTATGATATTTTATAACTAGATTGTTCATTCGTATGGTTAAAAAGTTTACTTTTCTTCTAAAGTAATCTCCATTTTTTTAAAGGAAAGATTATTATTGATTTTTCTCTATTTTTTAATAATATTATCTTAAATTTTTAAATGTATTAACTATTTATTTTATTAAAATAATCTTAATTATGTTATATAATTTTTTAATGAATTAATGTAGAAAATTTTAATTAATTGGCTATTATTAAAAATAAATTTATAAAATAATACCAACCGTCTGCAAATTTATATTTTAACCAAATTTATTATTTATCATGATTTATTCAAAATGGTTCCACATTTAAGAATCTAGAATACTTCTTCTTTCCCAATTTATAAGAATGAAAAAATAAAAAGCGTCAAAATTGTTGCATCAATACGGCAAGTGCATCCCTATTGCAATACAAATAAACAATGGTCATGAATTGAACTCTAATAAAACCATTTATCAATTCAATTAACACAGGTCGATTGATTACTACAGTCACTCAATAAATTTCTTATATAACTTAGATAGTTAAAATTATAATTTAAATGGTTATGAGACAAAATTGAAAACAATAAGGGAACAGAAAGATTTAAGATTTAATTTATAAAAATACTAAAGTATCTGATTTCACTCATGCGAATCATAGAAATATCTTTTAATTAATTTATAATTTATACTCTATTGATGTGATCCATTTTAGCCAATTCAATATCTCCTCACCATACCTTTTCTTTCTATAGATGTCTTGTGATATTTTGCAAAGATAGTAAGAAAGATATTCAAATCATTAATCATTTTCCTAAAGAATATCTTTTAGAATTCTGATCAATATATTAGTTCAATTAAATTTATGCTTTATAGTGGAGGTATTTTAAATCTAGATTGAGGCATATTGAAGATATATTTAGATTTATTACGGGACAAATATCAATTATTATTGAAAATACATATCATAATTGTTGAAAAAAAATATCACTAAGTTGAACCAACCATTGAGGTTAGGTGTGATTGTATGTATGATGTTTTCCACCATGGTAATGTGTGATTGTATGGTATGATGCTATCTATCCGAAATGGTTACTTTAAACAATCGTAATTGTATGTCTCAACCTATCACAGCGATTACTTTAAACAACCGTTGTTGTATGTCTTTTAATAAATTAAAAAAAAAAATACAGCAGTAGAACAACAACAACAACAACAATAACAACAAGAACAATAACAATAACAACAATAATAACAACAATAAGACCAACAACTACAACAACAACAACAACAATAATAATAACAACAACAAAAATAACAACAAGAATAACAACAAGAACAACAACAACAACAAGAACAATAACAAAAAGGACAACAAGAACAATAACAACAACAACTAACATTGCTAACTTGAATCCATGTTTTTCTTGTTTCATTCAAGTTGGAGAAGAGGTGATGGAGTTCTGAATTTTTTTAATAAAAGAAATGATATTTTCGAGTTTTGTTTATGGAAGAAATAATGTTTTCGAGCTTGGTTTAATGGAGAAATAGAGTGTCGTAAATGGAATAAGATGTTTGGAAGTAGAAGATGAAGTTCATCTAAGTTTGAAGTTCATATAAGTTTTAGGTTCCATGCGGATCACTAATGATAGTGTCTTGAGCCTTGATACTCACTAAATCGATGACAAATATTTGTTTAAGAATGGTGAAGAAACTCAATAAACACGCTTATGTAAAGTGGCTTAAAAATAAATAAATAAAAACTGTAGGTTCCAACCTATCACATGAGGTACTTTAAACAACTGTTGTTGTATGTCTATATTTATCACAACGGTTACTTTAAATATCAGTTGTTGTATGTCTTTTAATAAATAAATAAATAAATAAAAACAAAATTGTAGGTGCTAGGATTTAAACTCATGGCCAGACGCCACTTTCCACCACAGTTGGAAATTTCAACCGTGGTAAAAAATGACTTTAAAATAAATAAATAAACAAAAATGTAAGTGCTAGGATTCGAACGCATGATCGGGCGCCACTTTTCACCACGATTGATACATATGACCGTTGTGAAATGTCTTTTAGTAAATATAAAAAAAAACGCCCTAGAAAAATTATTACCACGGTTAACCTGAAGACTGTTGTAAAATGAGTGTTACGGAAAGTCTATTTTGTAGTAGTGACCATTTAATTATCTAAGAGTTTCAATATTCAAAGGTAAACCTATAGTTCATCATCTTAAGATCATAACCGATAGAGTATGAGTCAAGCTAGCTACTTGGAAGAGCCACTTTCTTTCTATGATGAGTAAGGTTTAATTGGTCCAGTCAGTCATACACGACATGCTTATGTATAGTCTTAGTAATTATGAATGGTCAATCAATCTTCTTAACAAACTATATAATGCATCAAAAAAATTATGTGGATAGGTACCTTAGATAATAAATTACTAATTACTATATTAGAAGGTTATTTGTTCATCTTTGTCTGAAGAAGGACTTGGTTGGAGAGATATTAAGACAATAAATAAAATCCATTGCTTATATCTTTGTTGGAAGTTGTTAACTAACCATAATCAATGGTCTTCAATGTTTATTAGTAGATACTCCAGACACACAAAAAACCAATCATGCATCATATTTCTTTTTTTCATGTTGGCATGACATTTAACATTCATTTTCCTTTTTAGAGGAACACGGTCGATGACAGGTTGGTAATGGAAAGAACATTGATTTATGGACTGACAATTAGTTAAGATACAAAATTAATGATTTACACCTAGTATTGCTAGCGGATATTCAATATATGCAAATTACTAAGGTAATTCAATGATTCAAGACATCAATTATAATGTTTCTTATATTAGAATAAGATTTGGTTATGCATTTATACCTTGAGTTTTGATGATAACAATGTTGTATTTGTGTGAGAACAATTTTGGTACCCTAATGGTTTGTTGTTGTGTAGCTTTTAACAACCAGTTTCGATTCTGAGTATATGATGTGCAACGTCATCAATTTATGAACATTGTGTTCCAAATTCCGCTTATACGTCAGTCATGAGAAGTTCTTAAAGATGTTCAAAGTTGCTGCTGCAATGATCTTTCTGATTCTGTGCTGATTCACTCCTGAGAAGCTTCTGAGTAGACGTTATGTTGTTGCTGCAACATTCTTTCAGTTTGTGCTTCTGGACGTGACTCTGATCATTAAGCTTCTAAATAATGGCAAGTTTCTGAAGTTTTATTACTTAGTTGAAGATTCTTAAGATCTTAAGCCTGGCGTTGAGGTTATCAAGGTTCTGACTAAAGTGTTTGGAGATTCAGAAGATTCTAAAGAGACTGAAGATCTCATGTCAGACTACTGACGTTGTCAAGGTTCTGACTGAGGATTTTAAAGTATCTGAATCTAGTTGTATGTTTCTTCATTTCATACTTCATCAACTTTTATCAGAAGTCAATGAACTTGAAGATAAGATCAAATGGAAACGTGATCAAATAGTACATAGTACAAATCAAATATTCTTTCGACTAACTAATTTCGTGGGAAAAACAATACTATACATCACATATGTCACTGAATTTGTGGGCAAAGGATAATACACAATATCACTTCTTTCACCATCCAACAGTGATCAGCCGCTCTATTTGGTTTCCCCATTTTGCCCTCCAACGGTCTTCTCCTTATGCTATATAAGTGGGACTTTGAGACTTGAAGAAAAACAAGAATACTTAAGCGCTGCAAAACTTGACAAAGTTTATTTGTGAAAAGCTATCATTTTTATACATCGTTTTTATTTAAGCATTTATTTATCATTTATATAAAATCTGCTTGTATAGAAGCAACTTATAACACACAAAGTATTATTCAAATTATTTGTTTGATTCCTTAAGGAGACTATGGTATAGTCGGATTCTTTAGAAGACAAAGAAAGTTATTCTTTGTGAGTCCTTAAGGAGACTAGGGTATAGTCGGATCCTTGAGAAGACAAAGAAGGTTATTCTTTGTGATTATTGTAATTAGTTGATTATAGTGGATTAAGTCCTTGTGTATAAGGCAAAATCACTTTGGCGGGTGGATTGGAGTAGCTTTGAGTTTCAAGCGAACTAGGATAAAAATACTCATGTTTTTATGCCTTTGTTATTAATATTTAACTAGTGTTTTTGAGTTGGTAAAAAACTGTTGTTTTTAAAATCCAATTCAAACCCCCTCTCTCTTGTGTTTTTCACACCTTCACTTTATGGCTTAACTATTTTGTCTCCTCAAATTGTTGAAGATAACTTGAAGATTAACTTGTCATTTGATTATACTATTGCTAATAAAATCATTTTGACAAGATTTGTAAATGGTGATCTATCTTTTAAAGAGTACTACAAATGTATCAGGATGAATTACATTGAGCCTTCTCGGACAAAATTAATTTGACATCCTTACATACTATTTGTTAAGTCATTAGTGACTTGGACGCTAATGCATAATATTATTGTAACAAAAGGCAACCTGATTTGAATGAGAATGAATATAGTTTCAAGATGCTCTATCTGCAGTTATGATGAGGAAGCTGTAGACCACTTAATTCTTAGATGCAGGATCGCCTTAATTTTCCGGCATTGGATGAAGCAATTGTTTGGTATGAACATTGATGAAAATAGTTACAAAAGCTTATTCAAACTTTATGGTAGAAGTTTGAGCTTTCAAATTTAGAATCTGATCATGACTCTCATCATAATAACTTTTTGGAAAACTCAGCTAAAAAAAATGATATCCGGTTTCAAAATGGTAAACTATACTTTGATAGAGACATTCTTCATGTTGAAAAATTAGTCTATATGGAATATACTTATTTCAAGGGACACATGTATTCTTCAATTCACGAGTTCATAATTATTAAATGCTTTAAAATCAATGTCAACCTCCTCCCGCACCTAGAATCATACAAGTTAATTGGTGATTTTCTAGTCATAATTGGATTAAGTGTAACACTGATGGATGTTCAAGAAAAAATCCTGAAATATGAACTTATGGTGGCATATTTATGGGTAAATTAGGTTTAGGAACATTTTTGGGAGATTTCTCAACTAAGATTAGAGTTTACATCTCCTTTCAAGTTGAATTACACGGAATCATCATTGTTATCGAATATGTTAGCAGGGGGAATTGGAGAAATCTTTGGCTTGAAAACTAACTCAATACTGACCATTTATCATTTTTTAATGTGAATATTGTTCCTTGACATATTTTAATTAAATGAAAGAATACTTTACATGTTATATTTTTCTTTAGATTTAAGATATCTCATATTTTCAAGAGGAAAATGCATGTGCAGATAGATTAGCCAATAGTTGTTTTTTGTTGATTATGACACTTGGTGAATTTCACTTTCTATTTGTGCTTTTGGTAGTTTTTTTAAAGATAGTTTGAGAATGTCCAACTACTCTTTTTGGTAGTTATTTAATGGGTTAGATTTTATGTCTCATATCCTTTTGGTTTATTATTTTTTTATTCAATAGTTTATCCTTATTAAGAAAACCTATGCTTATCATCTACATATGAAATTGTGTTAATTAA
Source organism: Lathyrus oleraceus (assembly GCF_024323335.1). Taxonomy (NCBI): domain Eukaryota; kingdom Viridiplantae; phylum Streptophyta; class Magnoliopsida; order Fabales; family Fabaceae; genus Lathyrus; species Lathyrus oleraceus. The sequence goes on from NC_066580.1 coordinate 444,580,433, forward strand.
CCATGGTGAGTTTATCTATAAACTTATAAACTTGTTAAAGGGAAATTACTTTTAACGAGATTGATAAAAACATGTTTATAAATGAGAAAATCTTCACCTTACAAATCATTTTTAAAAATTCATGTTAGAATCAACCAGAAGTCTTATATGACAATAGAGTTTCGTTAAAGATCCATTAGACAATTTATTATTAGGTTACTGCTATCAGACCATCTACCATTTATATTTACATAATATTTATATTCAAAATAATTTATTTATTTTTTAAAAAAATAGCAATTGATATTAAAATTTGTTAAATAAAATAAAATTTCAGGGAGACAAGACAATTACAACAAAATAAAATTTCTCTTATTGAGAGTTGAATTCAAGAACTCACTCCCGCATATTAAACGAGTGATTTAACCAACTGAACCAGAAGAACTTATTTTATTTAAATAGCTTCATTTATGTGATTTTTTTAAATTTTAATATTAAAAAATAAATAATAGTAAAATAATGAAATATTTAAAATAAATTTTTAAGAAAAAGCTATTTTAACCAATTTTTATTTGAAATTTTTTTAAATTCTTTTTTAAAAACTTAACAAAATAAGTCACCATGCCTAACTAGAAAGAGTGTTTGCCATACTAATCAATCACCAAGTCCTTCATCGGTGCAACACAACTTCCCAAAATAAAATGGATTGTTTTTATTTGTGCATCAAATTTTGAAAATGTCGTTGATGTTAGAGAAGATGGACATTGTGAATTTTGTGTGATGTTAGGGTTACTTGGCCGGTCTCTTAAATCTCACTTTGCCCTTCAGAAGAATGTCAATGTGTCTTCTACATATATCTTCAATTTGCAACATATCCTAATGTGCAATCAAAACTCTTAACTTCTTAAATCTAGTCCTTCACATTCACTATATGCAAATGTTGCATCAAGTTAACACATAATAAGTACAAACTCTAGAAGAATCTCTTATCTATTGATGCATCCCACTGCCACAACACATGCACTCAATTCTTTCTCTTTAATATTACCTGTCACAAACTTACCTATCTATGAAAAAATATCAACCGATATACATAACTTACTCACACAGCAACATAAACTTATAGATAAAATTAAATACATTCATTCAGTTTTTCTTACCACACTTCTGCTAAATTCATCAAATAAGCTAGATGGAGAGTTTGGAACCAACTTCAAGTTTAAAGCAATAATATTACAAACTAATTAACAAGTACTTAGCTAGATGATTACAAACTAATCTTGGTTCCATTAATTAATCAAGCGAGGCGCAAATCGTCGTTTTTAAAGGCTTCTCCTCCTCCTCCATGGTGGTGAGGAATATTCATATGAGAATGGTGTTGACAGAATGCATACAAGGTGGAAGCACCATTGGCCAATGCAACTGCTGATTCCTCATCTCCTTCATCATGGAAAAGAAATTGTGGATGGATCACACACTTTTCCTTCTTGTTGTTATTCCATTCACAGAAAGTGAAACAAAAAAATGGTTAAGAATTAGAACAAATAATCAACTTTTTTAGCTTAAGAGAAAAAGTTCTTACTAGTTCAAGAAGGAGGTTTCCATTCATCTGCTCCAAGCTTCTAACCTGCATATTAGTTTATTTGTTTCATCAAATTCACAAGACCAAACGCAAAACAAAAAACTGAATCATAGATTTTGAGAAGCTAAACTGATATATTGCTTACCTTTTTCCTACATGTATCAGTCCTAGTTTTGATCACATGGAACTGTGAAACAGAAAGCAAGAAAAACATAGCATTGATATCAAATTTCATACCTAAGTAAAGTGTTATGAAGCTTCAAAATTCAAGATCCATGAGATTAAAGATTACTATTATACCTTCCTCTCGCGTATTTTGGCAATGGAAGAAACCATATCTTCTTCAAGACTTCTCAGTTGCTGGAAACTCAGATCATCCAACTCCAAACCACCTTCACCTATTCTATGCCTTCTCAATTCACAAGATTTTTCATAAATCAAAAGTAGCAAAACAAAAACATTAATCAATAGTATATAGCTGCATGAGTCATTAATTTACCTGATCTGTCTTCTAAGTTTATTGTTAATATCCTTCAGTTTCTTCAAGTTCTCAAGCATTTTCTGCAGCCACACAAGTTCACAATATTGAAAACTTCAAAAAATAAAAGCACAAAGCACAAAATCTTTACCTCATAGTGAGAACGCCACAGATCAATATCCCCCAAAGTCTTCTGATACTGATCAATGATCTTCTTTGTACTGATTCAAAAGTCACAAAAATTATATAAATATCTATAAAAAAAGGCCATATATATAATTAAAAAAGAGAGTAAATACGAGAAACATACGAAAGACCAGGTGTGATGTATTCATGCATCTTGTTGTTTTTGGAGAACATGATGAGTGAGACCTTAGCATCACAAAGAACACTAAGCTCATGAGCTTTCTTGAATATACCATTCCTTCTCTTTGAGTATGTCACTTGCCTGTTTGTTGGATTCTCAATCAACTTTATCTCTATCTTCCCACGACCCATTTTCAATGACCTTGTACTTGCTATGTTTCTTCTCTTCTCTTCACTACTTTTTCTCTTTCCTTTTCCAAAGAGAGAGACTATAGAACTAGATTGCAATGAAAGTAAAGACTAAAGAGAGTTATTATTATCTGAGTCTATAGTTATCACAAGTAGTACTATATTACTGAGTGGTGTGACTCGTAAACATTATTATAAAAAAGAAAAAAAAGAAGGGTTTCTTAAAATGGAAATGTAGTGTATGCTGAGAAAGGAAAAGTAGGATTGGAATGTAACTGCAAATAGATTCTAAATTGGTGTGAAAGTGAAAGTAGTGTGTGATAAGAAGCAAACTCCAACACTGTTATTATTGGACAGCTGCCACAATCTAATTACTACTTCCTATCTACCTCTATTTATTAGGCCAAGTACACTGTACAATAAACTTCATCATATCATATATGATACTCCTATTTTGTTTACATGTTAACTAAATGTTGTTTGCACCCTTGGAGGATACACACAGTCATGATTATTATGGAACCTAAATTGAGGTTTAGATGGTGCATGCTTATGTTTGGATAATTATGTTGGTTAAAGTGCTAATCTTGGTTTGCTAGAATTGATTGTGTACTTGAGGTTGAGGGCTATTTGTTTTGTTTGTTTGTCTGTCGTTACTCATTTACTCAAAGAAACTAACTACTGTTTGGGTTAATTGCCTGCTTTGTTTCAGTCATGATGATGACAGTCTCCACTGGATGTTTTATTTACTCCAAACATAGTATCACAAATTAGTGATCAACAATGTGATTTTATAAGTTAGTGAGATTTACTAGTGATGATGAATTATTGAATTAGTGTGACTCATTTATAGCTTCTATCTATCTCAGAGATGGACATGAGATGAAGGGTGAATAAATGAAGCAAACTGATATTATTTAGAGCATTTTTAATGGTGAAATTCAATAAAATACATATTAGGTTTTATACACTACTTTAATGGATTTTCTGTGATATTTTGGGTCGAACTCTAGACTCGACAGAGATAGTTTGATGTTTCGACAGAAGTTATGCATGATATAGTCGAAAATATGCATGTTGTAGTCGAAATTTGTTCTAGCATGTTGTCGAAATATGCTAACTTGTAGTCTAAGTTATTATGTGAATTGAGCCAGTCTATTAGTCCAATTGCTTAAGTTAGTTTATTGCTTACGTTAGTTAGTAGTCTATTAATAGACGGTTTCTCTCAGGTTGTTGAGAGAGAGATTGGTTGTTGATATTCACTTATAATCTTTGAATCCTAATTGAGAAAGTGAATAGTAAAACAGTTATAATCAATCCTAATTCTTCTACTTCCGTCTTCTCTCTCTTTCATAAAACCTAATAGGGTTTTTTGTGTTTGTTCAAGAAACTCAATCGTTCTCATACTTTTGTTTTGTTCTTGACGATATTGATTCACAACAAACTGGTGCGATGAGCTTGGAGAAGAAGATGCCGTCAACAAAGTATGAGATTGAGAAATTCATCGGTGTGAATGATTTCGATTTGTGGTGCTTGAAGATGCAAGCCCTTCTTGTTCAACATGGTTTGTTAGAAGCGTTGAAAGGATCAGAGAAGATGGATGTTGCTCTAACAGAGAAGGAGAAAACGACATTGATCGAGAAAGCCCACAGCGCCATTGTATTGAGCCTTGGTGATAAGGTTCTCCAACATGTTTCGAAGGAGAAAATTGTAACTGGTGTGTAGACGAAACTCAAAGGTTTATACACGACGAAATCATTGTAAATTGTCTCTATCTGAAGAAAGTTTTGTATTCGTTCAAGATGAGTGAAGACAAAGTCTTGACTGAGCAGTTGGATATGTTCAACAAGTTGATTCTTGATCTTGAGAATGTCGAAGTCAAGATTGATGATAAAGATCAAGTGTTGTTGTTGTTGTTGTGTGTTTTACCTAAATCTCATGCTCATTTCAAAGAAACTATCTTGTATGGAAGAGATTCATTGACCTTTGAAGATGTTTAATCAGTCATGTACTCTAAGGATTTGAACGAACGAAAGGAGCATAAGCCATCGATAGTTGGCGAAGGATTGTCTGTAAAAGAAAAATTCACAAAGAGAGATGGTAGGATTGAGAAGAAGAAGAGTTAAGTTCTACATAATTCTTATGGTGGTAATGCTCCTGCTATTAGGTGTTACCACTATAAGAAGGAGGGTCACACAAGAAAGGTGTGCCCTAATCGACTGAATAATCATGATGGAAAGGATAATGGTAATGCAGTCATTATGCAAGATGATTTTAATTCATCTGATGTCCTGGTGATTTCAAGCAGTGACTCTAGCAAGGAGTGAATTTTGGATTCAGGGTGTACTTGGGACATGACTCCAAACAAAGACGTGTTTGACGAATTATGTGACCAATATGGTGGATCAGTGTTGTTGGGAAACAACAAAGCCGGTAAGATTGCAGGTATTAGATCTACGAGATTCAAGCTCCATGATGAGTCAATAAGGCTATTGACTGATGTCAGGTATGTACCTAAACTTAAGAGGAATTTGATTTCTCTTGGTGAATTCGACAAGAAAGGATATGTGTTCAAAGGAGAGAAAGGTATCCTAAGGGTAATGAAGGGGTCCAAGGATATCTTGAGAGGAGTGAAGAAGCAAGGCTTGTATATCCTTGAGGTTGAGGTTGTAGGTGGTTCAACATATGTGGCATCCTTAAAAACCTGTGTCGAAAATTGAGTTGTGGCACAAGCGACTTAGCCATGTCAGTGAAAGAGGCCTGGTCCAATTTTCGAAACAAAATCTTTTATGTGGTGACAAGGTCGAAAAACTGGAGTTTTGTGAACCTTGTGTATTTGGTAAATCCCGTAGAGTGAAGTTTAACAAAGGTAAGAACACATGAATCCCTTGATTACATCCATGTTGATCTTTAGGGGTCTACAAGGAATCCTCCAGAAAGTTATAGGTATTCATCCAGAAGACTAAGGATGAAACTTTTGAAATTTTCAAAAGTTGGAAGACTCTAGCGAACACCAAACTGGCAGGAAGTTCAAGAGGTTGAGGACCGACAATGGTCTTGAATTTTACAATGAGCCTTCGACAGCTATTGTGGTACGTCTGGTATTGCAAGGCACATGACTATGCAGGTACTCCCCAACAAAATGGTTTGGATGAAAGGTTTAATCGAACCATTCTGAAAGGGTTTGATGCATGCTAATTATTGAAGAAGGTGTTATGGGTCAAGGCTGTTGCGACTGCAACATACCTGATAAATAGGCGTCCTTCAACTGCCTTGGGGATGAAGACACCTGAAGAAGTCTGGTCTAAACATCCACCTAATCTCGACAGACTTAGAGTATTTGGATGTTTAGCCTATGCTCACATTAAGCAAGACAAGGTCAAACCTAGAGCTCTGAGATGTAAGTTTCTTGGATACACTAAAGGAGTCAAAGCTTGTAGCTTGTGGTTCCTAGAGCCATGTCACATGAGGTGTATCACAAGTCGAGATATAGTTTTCAATGAAGCAGAAATGACGTTCGAGAAAAATGATGACGTTGGTCGAAGTACTAAGATCTTTGAAGAATAGCTGGAACAAGAAGAGATTCATGTTGAGGTGAAGCATAGTGCTGCTGAAGTGCATAACCCAGATGAAGTCGAAGAAGAAGCAGAAGTTGCTAACGAAGCTAAGGAGACTGATAATGACTACCTATTTGAAAAAAATGTGTCGAGAAGAGTCACCAAGCCACCTCAGAGACTTGGTTATGCATATCTCATAACTTATGCTTTAATCTCTGCAAGTGAGGTTCTTGACGAATAACCTAGAGACTACAAGAAAGTTGTGAGGAGTCGAAACAAGACTGAATGGTTGAATTCCATGGATGATGAGATTAAATCTATTCGTGATAATAACACTTGGGAGATGATCGAGAAACCTGTAGGAGCAAGGTTAGTCAGTTGTAAGTGGATTTTTAAGGTTAAGGAAGGAATCGAATAAGAGATGTCAAATCGATTTAAGGCAAGGCTAGTTACTAGGGAGTTCACTCAAAAATAAGGTGTCGACTTTAATTATATGTTCTCATTTGTTGTAAAGCATATATCCATTAGAATATTTTAATCCATGGTGGCAAAGTTTGACCTAGAACTTGAATAGATGGATGTGAAGACAACTTTCCTGTATGGTGATCTAGATGAAATAATCCTAATGAGGGAACCTAAAGGGTGTGTAGAGAAGGGAAAGGAATGGTATGTGTGCAAGCTGAATAGGTCGTTATATGGCCTGAAATAATCTCCTCGATAGTGGAATAGGAGATTCAATAAGTTCATGGCACACATAGGTTTCACTATGAGCAAGTTCGATCACTATGTTTACTTCAAATTTTGACCTGGAAATTTACTTGTTATTTTGTTGCTTTATGTAGATGACATCCTCATAGCAAGCAAGAGTGTCGAGGATGTTATGAAGGTGAAGGATGAACTCGATAAGGAGTTCGACATGAAGGATAAGGGAGTTGTCTCTAGGATTCTTGGGATTGACATCTAGGGAGAAAGAAAGTATTCGAGGTTATGTTTATCTTAAGAGACATACCTGAAGAAGATTCTCGACAAGTTTTGTATGTCAAATTCAAATCCTGTTGTAACACTGACTAATGCTCAGTTCAAGTTAAGTACGGTGTAAAGTCCTAGTAATGAAGTCAAAAGAGCCTATATGAATAGCATTCCGTATTCTAGTATAGTAGGTTCTTTTATGTATGCTATGGTCTGTACGAGGCCAGACATAGCATACAGAGTGAGCCTTGTTAGCAAGTATATGGCCAATCCTGGTAAGGCACACTAGAAAGCATTAAAGTGGATTCGAAGGTACATAAATAGGTCTCTGAGCAGAGTCTTAATTTATGGTGGAGCCTTTGGTGATGATAGCGAATTCAAAATCGAAAGATTTGTCAACTCTGATTATGCAGGTTGTATGGATTCTAGAAAATCTATTTATGGATATGTGTTCACTATGTTTGGCACAACAATCAGTTGGAAAACGGCACTTCAAAAGGTTGTTTCCTTATCAACCACTGAAGCGGAGTATATTGCCCTTAATGAAGCAGTGAAAGAAGAATTGTGGCTTGAAGGTTTTGCTAAGGAGCTGAAACTTCAAGGTTGAGCTATCACTGTTAAGTGTGATAATAAAAGTGCAATACACTTGTCGAAGAATTCAGCCTATCACAAGCAAACCAAGCACATACATGTAAGGTTACACTTCGTTAGAGAAATAATCGAGCGTGGAGAAGTCCAAGTGATGAAGGTTTCGAATGATGACAATTTTGTTGATATGATCACTAAGACATTTCCAAGTATCAAGTTTTTCCATTGTATGCAGTTGATAAAGCTGCATGGTGAAAGTTAGTTTGTTCCCTTATTTGTGTAAAGTTTGCTCCAAGGTGGAGATTTGTGGTATTTTGGATCGAACTCTAAACTCGACAATGATAGCTTGATGTTTTGATAGGAGTTGTGCATGTTATAGTCGAATTTTGTTCAAGCATGCGGGAGTCGAAGATATGCGTGTTGTAGTCGAAGTTTGTTCTAGCATGTTGTCGAAATATGTTAACTTGTAGTATAAGTAAGTATGTCGAATTGGGCTAGCCTGTTAGCCCAATTGTTTAACAGTTATAATCAATCCCGGTTCTTCTTCTTCCTTCTTCTTTCTCTTTCGTAAAACCTAATAGGATTTCTTGTGTTTGTTCAAAAAAATAAATCTTTCTCATATTTTTGGTTTGTTCTTGACGACATTGATTCACAACAATGTCGTTATATATTTATACAACTCATTCATGTTTTGCTTTAATGATGCCAAATTATGCAACTCTTAAGTAATTCATATTTTTATTGATAAAAGTTGTAGCTTTATGTGTTGTGCAGATAAATGTTTTCTAAAGGTTTTAAAGACAATTGAATAAGAATGGATAAAACTCAAGCACCAACAATCACAAAGCAAGTATAAGACCAAGTGTTCAAAGTTGTTAAAAGAACTAAACACAATTAAATTAAGTAATCAGAAGGAACTGAAGTTGTGAAATTGTAAAAGCTCGTCTGATCATGGCTTAGTATTTTATCTTATTGTTTGACCAGGATAAATGTAAACGAAGCATGAGTAAGTCTTGCAGTACTAAAAGGATGCACACATGCATTAACAGTATTTCAAAGTCTTCATATTTTTCTTTAAAACTTTTTAAAACCAATTCGGGCAAGCACTTAAATGGTTAAAAAGCTTTCTAATAAATTAGGAAAGCAAAACTCAGTTTTACAATCAATTAGGTCCTTCGCATAATTGGTTAGAGAACGAGTAACATCTCATAATCGATTAAGTAGCTTTGTTAATCAATTAAGCGGCGTTGTAAATTAGGGTGTCTAATGGGTTTTCTGATCTTTGAATTAACATGTTAGAGAAACCTTCTAGAAAGTAAGAGAAGAGAAGAGATAATTTCATTCATAATCTTCAATGGATTCATACAACCAATTATATAGAAGATTCTTACACTACTAACCACACAAAATGATTCCCATTCTACCCTAAATCCTAAATCCTAAATCCTAAATCCAAACAGAATTTATCCCATCCCCCTATATTTACGGGATCATTCTAACAAACTATTTGGTGATGAAATCTTCCAAATTCTTTGGAGGCTTAGTGACTTTTTTTTCTCTTGACACTCCCACTTCACCTTTATGCACCTCTGTTTCCACTATTGGTCCTTGTAACATTTGTTCCTTGGGGTTAAAACCAAGGAACTAAAACGAAGCATGAGTAAGTCTTGCAGTACTAAAAGGATGCACACATGCATTAACAGTATTTCAAAGTCTTCATATTTTTCTTTAAAACTTTTTAAAACCAATTCGGGCAAGCACTTAAATGGTTAAAAAGCTTTCTAATAAATTAGGAAAGCAAAACTCAGTTTTACAATCAATTAGGTCCTTCGCATAATTGGTTAGAGAACGAGTAACATCTCATAATCGATTAAGTAGCTTTGTTAATCAATTAAGCGGCGTTGTAAATTAGGGTGTCTAATGGGTTTTCTGATCTTTGAATTAACATGTTAGAGAAACCTTCTAGAAAGTAAGAGAAGAGAAGAGATAATTTCATTCATAATCTTCAATGGATTCATACAACCAATTATATAGAAGATTCTTACACTACTAACCACACAAAATGATTCCCATTCTACCCTAAATCCTAAATCCTAAATCCTAAATCCAAACAGAATTTATCCCATCCCCCTATATTTACGGGATCATTCTAACAAACTATTTGGTGATGAAATCTTCCAAATTCTTTGGAGGCTTAGTGACTTTTTTTTCTCTTGACACTCCCACTTCACCTTTATGCACCTCTGTTTCCACTATTGGTCCTTGTAACATTTGTTCCTTGGGGTTAATCGCATTAATGTTCCCCATTCAAAATCAACCTTGTCCTCAAGGTTGTAAGTGTGGCAAAATTCATCCCAACGCTCCCAAGAGGTGTCATCAGGAAAGAGACCGAGCCACTGAACCAAAGCAAGATGGTTAGGTAATCCATCAATCATTTGAGTTTGAAAGGCAACCACGGCTAATGGAGTCAACACTGGGTGATTTTCAACAGAGTCTGGGGGAAGTTGGTCAATAGTTGAAGTTGGTAGACCTTGTGAATTCGAGACTAGGGAGGAAGAGCGTTTCTTATAAGCGATTTGACTAATCTTAGCTACAATCAGATAAGGATCATGGTACATTTTAGAAAGTTTATGGTATTTGTGACCAGACAGTGATAATTTATGATACGGCTGGAGGTTCACATAAGCCTAAGAACCTATATGGAATTCGACCTCACGATGATGTTTGTTGTTGGAGAAATTTCCAAAATATTTAATTGAAAAATAATAATGACTAAATTGATTTTATGAATCATTTCAATTATAATTTTCTATGTCGTGTAGTGGTTGGGAGTGTTGATATTGGCTCAAAGGTCATTAGTTCAAATCCTTGATTTGAACAATTTTTGAATTTGTTTGTTAAAATAACAAAATAAAAGTTGCACTTGCCGGGAATAGAACTTGAGACCTCTAGGTTAGGAGAGGGTCGCAGGTTGTATCTATTAAAACCTAATCATTATAACATTTCGTGAAACAATATAATGTTATTGATAGATAACTGTTCACAGATGGCCATATTGAAACCATTCAAACATTGTTTCTCCCCATCAATTAGTACAAGTTTTTCTATAAATAGATATACTTATTAGGCATAAAAAGATACAAAAGTTATAACATTTCGTGAAACAATATAATGTTATTGATAGATAACTGTTCACATATGGCCATATTGAAACCATTCAAATATTGTTTCTCCCCATCAATTAGTACAAGTTTTTCTATAAATAGATATACTTATTAGGCATAAAAAGATACAAAAGTTATTAACTTCAAGTGTAAAATTGATATGCTTAATGTGAATGTGCGATTCAAGTTAAGGTTTCAAAAGTATCTTGAAGTGGATTCGCCGATTTACCCATTTGTATCGAATTTTCCTAAATTGGTGGGGGTGAATCGAACCTAAAGTTAGTGTAAACACATGCTTTGGAATTTATTTTTTGCAACTTTCATCATAACATCTTTATCTTCTTCTTATTCAAGTTTTGCAGTAGACCACCAACACAAGATCTAACGGTCTTTAGGTTCGATTTTCAATTTTCGATTTTGATCCATACTTTATTCATAATTAATATTAAAGTATGAAACTTTAAAGAGATGATAACAACTTCCAATGATGGTGAAAAATACACAATTAATTTATATAATTTTTAAAATTATAAAATTTCGATTTATGATTTTTTGTGAATAATTTTTTATTGGAATTTTGATGGAGAGATAAACATACATGTTTGTTTATTCATAACCATGATGAAAAGTACATAATTATTTTTAATAAATATATGTTATACGATGTTTTAAATCTTTGTAAAATATGTTGAAAATAATTTATATTTATATTAAGTTTAACATGTGCAATAAAATTATGTATGCATGATTTATAAATTATTCAAGTATGTGAGTTTGAATATATAAGAATATATTTCGTTTATGGTGTATACTTGAATGAAAAATACATGTTAAATATTATTTTTTTAGTGTAAGTAATTTATTTTAATTAATAATGCATTATTTCTATATGAAATGATTTGGTAAAAAAAATCATGAATTTGAATTTGTGGTGTATTTATTGGTAACATAAAATGATATAAATAAAATGTTAAAATCATCAAGGACATGTTTAAATTGTATTTTAGTTTGTGCAAGAATATATTAAAATTAAAATGATTTATCTCATATTATATGTGTATCATAATATGAAAGTATTATTTATTATTTATCTTGATATTAAAAGTAATTTGGGTATCTTTTAGATTATTATAAGTTGAAGAATATTTATGAATAAAAGTTATACAAAATATTAATGATGTGAATTCATTGTTTATTTTGTATTGTGGTTTTTATTTGGATATACCATATAATATTGTTAAATATTAAACATGAATTTATCAAATAGAATTCATTATCTATATGTTAGTTATGCAAGAAAATTATTTATTTTAAAAAAATAGAAATAATTTCTATGGTGTTGTATTTATATGAAGTTTATGAATCACATGTTTGAACCCACTTCATGAAAAATATGTTAGTTATGACAAATTTGTATGATCATGGTTGTCGATTGCTGTAAAATGCATTAAATATATTTTGAATATATTTAAGTGGAAGTAAAACTTCAAATTAAAAAAGCTAGCAAATGAAGAATGAAATAAAATTTATGTATATGACAAAAGTGTCGTGATAATAGTTTATCGAAACTATCAAGAATATATAATGTATTAAATATACTAATATGACAAAAGTGGCATGGTTTGATGATAGGTGGTAAATACTATCAAGAGTACATAAAGTAATCATATGCATGATTAGTTGGAAAATTGGATATTTGAAATTTATTAAAGTTTGGGAAATCTTGCAATTCTTTGACGAAAGGATTGACAAAGATATGATGTCTTTGGATATGATTAAAGACAATGAAGACATCATTAGGGATGTGAAACAAACTCATATCTAATTAATCATCGATAGTGGAAACTCAACTCATACTTGATTAACATAGTTCAATGATGAAAGTAAACTATTAGAGTGATTGAAGTACTTGACAATAGATACATCACAAGGGGTAAACGTACTTGAACCATAAGAATAAATATGGTAGGATGAAGTTTTTCTCTTAATAGACATATAGCATATGTTTACTTAAATACATAACTATGGGTGCATTTCTGATATAGTCTACCTATATGAGAATGAAGTGGTGCCGCTTCATAGAGTTCAAGGACTTGACTCTTAAATTTTCATGAAAATGAAATGAGACACAAGACCTTATTTAATGTCTCATGTTGATAATTCGATCAATGATACCGAAATTTCATGTGTGAGTTATGCACGCTTATTCTAATGAATAATTGGTTCAAAATACCATTCTATTTGGGGATGAGTGAAAACTTAACTTACTAAGTATTGGTTCAAATTGTAAGATACCTTTATCTGAAACCATGAAATTTCCTGAATAATGGATTTAGATATATTTTGAAAATGGTTGGGGGCTGTTGAAGAAATTTCCAAAATATTTAATTGAAAAATAATAATGATTAAATTGATTTTATGAATGATTTTAATCATAATTTTCTATGTGGTATAGTTGTTGGGATTGTTGATAAAATAAACGGCCAAAAGTTGCTCTTAGTTAGAAAGGGCAGCAAATTGTATCTATTACAATTAGACCATCACAATATTTCATGAAACAACATACTGTTATTGATAGATAACTATCCACGAATGGCCATATTGAAATCATTCAAACATTGTTTCTCTCCATCAATTGGTACAAGTTTTTCTATAAATAGATATACTTGTTAGGCATAAAAAGATACGAAAATTACTAATTTCAAGTGCCAAAAATTATATCTAAGTTATTCTTTAACTTTTCTAGTGCACGAGAATAAGTGAAGGAACTTTATTCTATAAAATATCGTTGATCGATATGTTTAATGTGAATGTGAGATTCATGTTAAGGTTTCCAAAGCATCCTGAATGAGATTCGCCGGTTTACCTATTTGTATCCAATTTGCCTAAATTGATGGGGGCGAATTGAACCTAAATCTTAGTGTAAACGCATGCTTTGGAGACTATTTTGTGCAACTTTCATCATAACATCTTTATCTTCTTCTTATTCAAGTTTTACAGCAAACCCCCAACACAAGATCTAACATTTGTCAGCATCAACCTTTATTTAATGGTGTACTTTCTCAAGGTTCTTTTTGTTCCTTAATTGAACAATTTATTTTAGTTTAGTTAAGTATTATCTATTAGATAGTTGAGGAGGGTTATATGTCGAAGGCATGCAAAATTAGAATCAGTTTAAGATTGAGAGATTATTTGACATTATTATATTTCTACTCTTTATGCATTGTTATATGTGTAGTTAAATACTCTTTTTATGGGGTTAGAAATGAACTTTATTATTATTCATATCTTATTGATGTGATCATGACTTTATGCCCATTTTATCTAATCAAACATATTTGATCTTTATATTTTTGTTAAATGCATGTTATACATGTATCATGTTTGTGAATCTAAGTGATGTTGAGAGATGCTTTTAGGTTTAGACCAAGGATAAATACATTTAAGCCTAAGCCTAACACAACTATTTATAACATTAATGGTGGATCTATTTAATATCAAGAGATGCATTTACATTTAGAATTAGTTAACTGTCTATCAAAAGCTAAAGTCTAGATAGATCTAGATTTTGTATTCACATGCAATCTTAAAGCTTAATGATATTGTATTGCTTATTAGACTGAGAATGGATAAAATAAAAAGGTCCAAATATGCAATACCGTTCCTCAAATATGGTCACACTACTATTACTAATCCAGAAGGTATGGGTATTTTGGTAGCCAATTATTTCACTATTTTCTATTTTGCAGGTACCAACCAAGATAATTCAATGGTTGATGAGGTCATTCCTATTCTGGTGGATTTTAGCATGAATAAAATTTTGACCATGCTTCCTAATAATTACAGATATCTAATGTTTTGTTTCGCCTCAACAAAGCTAGTGCTCCAGACCCAGATAGTTTTGGTGGTGTTTTTTTATCATACATACTAGGAGGTTATTGAGAAGAATGTCTGTGAAGCAGTCACATAATTTTTCAAGATAGGATGGATGCTCCCTAACTATAATGCTAGTACAGTAATCCTGATCCCTAAGTCCAAATATGCACAAACTATGGAAATGTTCAAACCTATAACCCTGCCTAATTTCAAATACAAAATAATATCCAAAATCCCAACACACGGGCTATCTTCCATTTTTCCTATCGTCATTTCTAAGGAGCATGTATGTTTTATACATTGAATAAATATTAAAGATTGTACATGTTTAGCTTCAGAGGAAATTAATGTTTGGACAACAAGAACAAGCATGAAAATCTGGCTCTTAAGGTGGACATTGTTAAAGTCTTTGATACCATCAGATGGGATTTCTTATTGAAGGTTCTCTACAGGTATGTTTTTGTCATCATTTTTGTTAGTGAATTAGTACATTATTATCCTCTGCCTGTTTATCAAAATTTTAATGGAGTGCAACATTGCTATTTCAAGTGCACTATAGAGATGAGACAAGGTGACCATTTTCCCCTCCCCCACCTTCTTTTTGGTCTAGTAGAAGATGTGCTAAGTAGAAGTATATGTAAGTTAGTCTCAAATGGGGAGATTGGTCTAATCAAATCCATTAAAAATAACTTGGTTCCTTCACACATCTTGTATGTCGATGATATTTTGATCTTCTGATTTAGGAAGATGTCTAACATAAACTCTCTTAAGAAGAATTTTCATGATTTCTCTGAGGCTTCAGGTTAAAATTCAATATTGCAAAATATTTAATATACTTTGGTTTCATAAGAGAGACTCCCTCTTTTAACAATATAATAGATAACATTGGTTTCAGAAGAGAGACGCTCCCTTTTATCTACCTGGGAGCCCATATCTTCAAAGGGAGATTCAAATCTAACCATCTACTTCCCATTGTCGCTACCGGGGTTCGATAACGAGGAACTGGACGGACTGAAATAAAGAATGCCTTCACCCTCAAAGAGAAGGAAGACAGAGCAGAAGAGTCGCCACCGAATTTTATTGGATTTCCTCTATGGGAGAGGAGAGGGGAAATAGTTGATAAAACCCTCGGAGGAAAAGAAATGCACATGAGAAGTGCAAGGATAAAGAATCGGTCTCGCAACCGAGATTGGGTTCAGAAGTCGATTACGCAAAGGGAAGGTATTAGCACCCCTCACGTCCATGGTACTCCATGGGAACCTTCTAAGTTGTATGCGTATATGGGTATTTATCTGTTTATTGTGTTTATTTTCTAAAAGAGTGTGAAAGAATGAGATTTTTTGGGGTTTTTTATTATTGTGCCTACGTATCATTCATCAGGTGATGAAGAATCAGAACTCCGTAGTTCAGAGTAGAAAATGTTTGTGGTTGATTGATTTTACCTTTGAGAAAAGCGTTTTCGGTGTGAGGCCCTAAGGCACAAAAATGAGGTTTGATGGGTTGTGTTGATTTTACCTTGAATAAGGGTTTATGAAAAGATTGTTTGTGATTAGATTTCACTAAATTCTATGGGCGGAGGTGAATATTCTAGACAAACAAGGCAAACGTCTTGTGTCCAAAATAATCAGAGTAAGGGTAGGAAAGCTCAATTCTTACTCATTCTTCACCACTTAAGGCTTGTGGCGCACAATGTAACATCCCGATAAAATATGATAATTATTTAATTTAAGTTTAATAGTATATTATGATGATATATGAATGAGAGGGTATTATTTTTTCAAAATAAAAGATAAACCCTTCATATATATTATTATTAGTATATTTATTAATTAAATTAAATAATTGGAATATTATTGGATTATTATTATTGGAATAATAAAGTTGGAATTGGAACGATTTTTGGAATCAGTAAAGAGTCCCATTTAGTAAAAAGGTTTTTACACGTGAAAACAGAGAAGCGACTAAAAAGTGGAAAAAGGGCAAAAAGGAAGAGCAAGAGAGAAAGGGTTGAAGAAGGGAAAAGCTTGAAGTTAAAGGATTTGCCGGATTAACTCAGGTAAGGGGGGTTTATCGTCGTTTAATGGGCATTATGGGTTAACATGTAATGGGTAGTAATAAGCCATTGAATCGACTCTAATCAGGATGATGAATGCTGCAAATTGTGAACTTATGGATGAATGAGATATGGGTTTATAATTGAAGAAAATTCGTAGGAATTAGATGTAATAAGGTTAGAAATTGTGAAATTGAATGGGTATGATCTGTGTTAGACAATATGAACGAATGCTGTGTAAAAATTGGACTGTGGGAGGTTGGATTTGAGAAATCTCGTAGCAGAGAAAAACCCATAGCAGATCTGGAATTTTGGTTCTGGTCATACGCGTATGACACTAGGCCATACGCGTATGAGATGGCCTGGATGGGAGGAGACTGGTGCTGATACGCGCCATACGCGTGTACTTACGCGTAGCCTGTGAGTGGTACGCGTATGGGGTGAGGCCATACACGTATGAATGAAGAAGATGATGTTCTAACGTAGTTTTGTCTCTGTTGGTACGCGTATGGGAGAAGTGGTACGCGTATCATACGCGTATGAGACAGGCCATACGCGTATGGGCTTGGCTAGGAAATGTGCCATACGCGTATGGGCATGAGGCATACGTGTATGGGCAGAAGTTTGATTTGTCTGAGCTGTTGTTGTGCAGTTTTGGTCGTTTCAGCGGAGTGATGTAATTTAGCTGATGTATGATATAGTAGGGATCATTTCCCGTTGTTTTGAGCAGTATAGGTATTAGTAGAGCGTGCTAATACTATGATTTATTATTTGGCATGACATGATATGATTCTGTGATAAATATGCTGATGATGTATGATGGTATGCATAATGCTGTGAATATATTTATTATGTATGCAATTGTGGATAGACTGTTTATGGCTTAGAGTGTGAGCCTATGTTCATTGTGGATTGTTGTTGATGTTTGCATGCTTGGTGATTAGCGTGCATAGCATAGCCTTATGGTGGTAGCTAATTCCCATGGTGAGGAATTAGTGAGTGAGTCACTAGGTCTCAAATGAGTGGGACTAGTGAGCTTGGTAGCCGTATCTGGGTTTGATCGGTGAGGTTGAACTATGTGTTCACGAATAGTCGGTACCGCATGCATGGAGTCTCATTTCATAATGTATGTATGGCGTATAATATGAATGGATGTATTCCAATATTATAAGTGTGCTTTGTGTTTGTGTTGAGTATGATTATGAGTTGATGTTGACGTTGCTAAATGTGTGATATGAGTAGGGTGATGAATGTGTTAATTTACTTAGCATTACATGATATTTTATAATGCTTATTATATCGATTGAGGAACTCACCCTTACAACTATGTTTCAGGTAACGAGCAGTGATTGAGTAGAAGCTAGTGCTTGGAGTCTAGTGTAGTTCCTTAGTGGGTCATGCTCTGGTATATGTAACATCGGGACGAGATGTTTTACTTTGTTTTCATTTTGGTTGTTGAACAATTTTACATGTAATGTGTTACATGGTTTGCATGTTGTTAGATTTCTATCCGCTGCGAATTGTGCAATGTTTTATTTTGATTAATAAATGAGCATGACGAGATATTTTGGTGAATGGTGTGAAGTGTCAAGTGTGACACCCTGAAATTGCATATCTACTCTGATTCATATTTTGTTGTTTTAATTAATTATTGGGGTATTTTAGATGGGTGTTACAATAGTGGTATCAGAGCATAGTCGGTCGAGTCGAGTCGTAATTATTCTGTTTCCCTGTATGTGATAGGTGTTGTGTAACCCTATCAGTACTTATTGTTTTAGCTTGTTGGATTAACTCAGAATAGAGATGGCTGGAAGAGGTAGAGACGATGCTGCGATTGCTGAGGCTCTGGGTATGCTAGCTGGAGTACTTGGAGGGAATCCGAATGTTGTGGGATTGGGAGCTGCTCGTCAACTGAGTGAGTTCCAGAAGAACAATCCTCCAATGTTCAAGGGAGCATACGATCCAGATGGTGCTCAGAAGTGGTTGAAGGAGATCGAGAGGATCTTCCGAGTGACTGAGTGTGCCGATAACCAGAAGGTCATGTTCGGTACGCATATGCTGTCAGAGGAAGCAGATGATTGGTGGGTTGCTGCCCGCACTGAGTTGGAAGCTGCTGGGGGTGCTGAGATCACTTGGGCGGTGTTCAGAGAGAGATTCCTGAGGAAGTACTTTCCAGAGGATGTCAGAGGAAAGAAAGAGATAGAGTTCTTAGAATTGAAGCAGGGCAACCGGTCTGTTACTGAGTATGCTGCTAAGTTCACAGAGCTGTCGAAGTATTACACTCCCTATGATGAGGCTACTGGGGAATTTTCAAAATGTGTGAAGTTTGAGAACGGGTTACGTCCCGAGATCAAGCAGGCTATTGGGTATCAGCGGATTAGAGTGTTTTCTGACTTGGTTGACTGCTGCAGGATTTTTGAACAGGATACCAAGGCCAGAGCGGAGAGCTATCAGCAGAGGGTTGATAGGAAAGGCAAGAATCAGAATGATCGTGGGAAACCGTATGCAGCTGGCAAAGGTTTCCAGAGACAGAGTGGGATGAAGAGACCTAGTGGGGGAGACTCCAGTGCCCCTGCTAAGTGTTACAGATGTGGTCAGGATGGACATCGTATCCATGAGTGTACCAGTACTGAGAAGAAGTGTTTCAAGTGTGGCAAAGGTGGTCACTTGGCTGCAGAGTGCCGGTTGAAGACTATGACTTGTTTCAACTGTGGAGAGGTGGGTCATATCAGTCCACAGTGTACTAAGCCGAAGAAAGAGAACCAGTCGGGAGGCAAGGTCTTTGCTTTATCGGGCTCTGAGACTTCTGCAGATGATCGTTTGATCCGAGGTACGTGTTATATTAATGGCTTTCCTCTTGTAGCTATTATTGACACAGGTGCGACTCATTCCTTTATATCTTTGGATTGTGCTGTGAAACTTAAATTAGAGATATCTGAGATGCATGGGAGTATGGTAATTGATACTCCTGCGAAGGGTTCAGTGACTACTACTTCAGTTTGTTTAAATTGTCCTTTGAATATTTTTGGTAGAGACTTTGGGATGGACCTCGTGTGTCTTCCACTAGTGCAGATTGATGTTATCCTGGGTATGAACTGGTTGGTGTTTAACCGAGTTTATATCAACTGTTTTGATAAGACTGTGATCTTTCCTGAGATTGAGGAAGGAAAGAGTTTGTTTCTATCAGCAAGGCAGGTGAATGAGGCAGTAGCAGATGGGGCAGAGTTGTTTATGCTGTTAGCGACTTTGGAGGCTCAAGATAAACTGGTGATTTGCGATCTAGCAGTGGTGTGTGATTTTCCTGATGTGTTTCCTGAAGAAGTGAATGAATTACCGCCAGAGCGTGAAGTTGAGTTCTCGATTGATTTGGTACCTGGTACTAGGCCGATATCGATGGCTCCGTACCGTATGTCTGCTGTTGAGTTAACTGAATTGAAGAGTCAGCTGGAAGATCTGTTGGATAAGAAATTTATTCGTCTGAGTGTGTCACCGTGGGGCGCACCAGTGTTATTGGTTAAGAAGAAAGAAGGTACTATGAGGTTGTGTGTGGACTACAGGCAACTGAATAAAGTGACGATCAAGAATCGGTATCCTTTGCCGAGGATTGATGATTTGATGGATCAGTTGGTTGGTGCGAGTGTGTTCAGCAAAATAGATTTGAGATCGGGGTATCATCAGATACGTGTGAAAACTGAGGATATTCAAAAGACTGCTTTCAGAACAAGGTATGGACATTATGAGTATTCTGTAATGCCTTTTGGTGTGACTAATGCGCCTGGGGTATTTATGGAGTATATGAATAGGATTTTCCATCCGTACCTAGACAAGTTTGTTGTGGTGTTTATGGACGATATTTTGGTGTATTCGAAATCTGAAGAAGAGCATGCTGAACATTTGAGAGTGGTTTTAGGAGTTCTACGAGAAAAGAAGTTATTTGCTAAACTGTCCAAGTGTGAATTTTGGTTAGAAGAGGTTAGTTTTCTTGGTCATGTGGTTTCAAGAGGTGGTATTGCTGTTGATCCTTCTAAGATAGAAGGTATCTAAGTGGGAAGCTCCGAAGTCAGTTTCTGAGATAAGGAGTTTTCTTGGACTTGCAGGTTATTATAGGAAATTCATTGAGGGATTTTCTAAGTTGGCGTTACCGTTGACGATGTTGACTAGAAAGGGGCAAGCGTTTGTTTGGGACTCAAAATGTGAAGAAGGTTTCCAAGAGTTAAAGAGAAGGTTAACTACTGCTCCTATTCTGA
The DNA here is from genome assembly GCF_024323335.1 of Lathyrus oleraceus. Lineage (NCBI taxonomy): Eukaryota > Viridiplantae > Streptophyta > Magnoliopsida > Fabales > Fabaceae > Lathyrus > Lathyrus oleraceus. Next base: position 444,601,421 of record NC_066580.1, read on the forward strand.
TATTACCAAGTCCGTCGGAACCATTTGAGGTTTACTGTGATGCTTCATTGTTGGGTTTGGGTGGTGTTTTGATGCAGAATAAGTAGGTTGTAGCTTATGCTTCGAGACAACTGAAGGTTCATGAGAGGAACTATCCGACACACGATTTAGAGTTGGCAGCTGTGGTATTTGTTCTGAAGTTATGGAGGCATTACTTGTATGGGTCAAGATTTGAGGTTTTCAGTGACCATAAAAGTTTAAAGTATTTGTTTGATCAGAAAGAGCTGAATATGAGACAGAGGAGATGGTTAGAGTTTCTGAAGGATTATGACTTTGGTTTGAATTACCATCCGGGTAAAGAAAACGTAGTGGCTGATGCATTGAGTCGGAAATCATTGCATATGTCTATGTTAATGGTTAAGGAATTGGATTTAATTGAGCAGTTTAGAGACTTGAGTTTGGTGTGTGAGAGTACTCACAATAGTGTTAAATTGGGAATGTTGAAGTTAACGAGTGGTATTCTGGATGAGATTAGAGAGGGTCAGAAATCCGATGTGCTTTTGGTTGATAAGTTGACTCTAGTGAATCAAGGTCAAGGTGGTGAATTCAGAGTTGATGAGAATGGTGTTTTGAAATTTGGTAATCGGGTTTGTATTCCGGATGTTACCGAACTTAAGAAGAGTATTCTTGAGGAAGGACATCGTAGTGGCCTGAGTATTCATCCTGGGGCTACGAAGATGTATCATGATTTGAAAAATTTATTTTGGTGGCCGGGAATGAAAAGAGAAATTGCGAGTTTTGTTTATTCTTGTTTGACTTGTCAGAAGTCAAAGATTGAGCATCAGAAGCCGTCTGGGCTAATGCAACCGTTGGCTATTCCAGAGTGGAAGTGGGATAGTATCAGTATGGATTTTGTTTCTGGTTTACCGAGGACAATTAATAATTTTGAAGCTATTTGGGTGATTGTTGACAGATTGACAAAATCGGCTCATTTCATTCCGATCAGAATGGATTATCCGTTAGAGAGATTAGCTGAGTTGTATATTGAGAAAATTGTAAGTTTGCATGGTATTCCGTCGAGTATTATTTCGGACAGAGATCCTAGATTTACATCGGAGTTCTGGGAAGGTTTGCAGAGGGCTTTGGGAACTAAGCTGAGATTGAGTTCTGCATATCATCCGCAGACTGATGGTCAGACTGAGAGGACGATTCAGTCACTGGAGGATCTTTTGAGGGCTTGTGTTTTGGAAAAGGGAGGTGCTTGGGATTGTTATTTACCTTTGATTGAGTTTACCTACAACAATAGTTTTCATTCGAGCATTGGTATGGCACCGTTTGAAGCTTTGTATGGTAGGAGATGTCGGACACCTTTATGTTGGTATGAGTCCGGTGAGAGTGTTGTGGTTGGACCGGAGATTGTTCAACAAACTACGGAAAAGATTAAGATGATTCAGGAGAAGATGAGGATTGCTCAGAGTCGTCAGAAGAGTTATCACGACAAGAGGAGGAAGTCACTTGAGTTTCAAGAGGGAGATCATGTGTTTCTTCGTGTTACTCCGATAACTGGGGTTGGTCGAGCTTTGAAGTCGAAGAAGTTGACACCTTGATTTGTTGGTCCTTATCAGATTTTGGAGAGGATAGGGGAGGTAGCCTATCGTATCGCTTTACCGCCGTCACTTGCGAATTTGCATGAGGTTTTTCATGTGTCTCAGTTGAGGAGGTACATTCCTGATCCGTCGCATGTGGTCCAAGTAGATGATGTACAGGTGAGAGATAACTTGACTGTTGAAACATCACCTATGAGGATCGAGGATCGAGAGTTGAAGCAGTTGCGGGGTAAAGAGATTGCTTTGGTAAAGGTAGCTTGGGGAGGACCAGCAGGTGGCAATGTGACTTGGGAACTTGAGAGTCAGATGAAGGAGTCTTATCCAGAGTTATTCGCTTGAGGTATGTTTTCGAGGATGAAAACTCTTTTAGTGGGGGAGAGTTGTAACACCCCGATAAAATATGATAATTATTTAATTTAAGTTTAATAGTATATTATGATGATAATATGAATGAGAGGGTATTATTTTTTCAAAATAAAAGATAAACCCTTCATATATATTATTATTAGTATATTTATTAATTTAATTAAATAATTGGAATATTATTGGATTATTATTATTGGAATAATAAAGTTGGAATTGGAACGATTTTTGGAATCAGTAAAGAGTCCCATTTAGTAAAAAGGTTTTTACACGTGAAAACAGAGAAGCGACTAAAAAGTGGAAAAAGGGCAAAAAGGAAGAGCAAGAGAGAAAGGGTTGAAGAAGGGATTTGCCGGATTAACTCAGGTAAGGGGGGTTTATCGTCGTTTAATGGGCATTATGGGTTAACATGTAATGGGTAGTAATAAGCCATTGAATCGACTCTAATCAGGATGATGAATGCTGCAAATTGTGAACTTATGGATGAATGAGATATGGGTTTATAATTGAAGAAAATTCGTAGGAATTAGATGTAATAAGGTTAGAAATTGTGAAATTGAATGGGTATGATCTGTGTTAGACAATATGAACGAATGCTGTGTAAAAATTGGACTGTGGGAGGTTGGATTTGAGAAATCTCGTAGCAGAGAAAAACCCATAGCAGATCTGGAATTTTGGTTCTGGTCATACGTGTATGACACTAGGCCATACGCGTATGAGATGGCCTGGATGGGAGGAGACTGGTGCTGATACGCGCCATACGCGTGTACTTACGCGTAGCCTGTGAGTGGTACGCGTATGGGGTGAGGCCATACACGTATGAATGAAGAAGATAATGTTCTAACGTAGTTTTGTCTCTGTTGGTACGCGCATGGGAGAAGTGGTACGCGTATCATACGCGTATGAGACAGGCCATACGCGTATGGGCTTGGCTAGGAAATGTGCCATACGCGTATGGGCATGAGGCATACGTGTATGGGCAGAAGTTTGATTTGTCTGAGCTGTTGTTGTGCAGTTTTGGTCGTTTCAGCGGAGTGATGTAATTTAGCTGATGTATGATGTAGTAGGGATCATTTCCCGTTGTTTTGAGCAGTATAGGTATTAGTAGAGCGTGCTAATACTGTGATTTATTATTTGGCATGACATGATATGATTCTGTGATAAATATGCTGATGATGTATGATGGTATGCATAATGCTGTGAATATATTTATTATGTATGCAATTGTGGATGGACTGTTTATGGCTTAGAGTGTGAGCCTATGTTCATTGTGGATTGTTGTTGATGTTTGCATGCTAGGTGATTAGCGTGCATAGCATAGCCTTATGGTGGTAGCTAATTCCCATGGTGAGGAATTAGTGAGTGAGTCACTAGGTCTCAAATGAGTGGGACTAGTGAGCTTGGTAGCTGTATCTGGGTTTGATCGGTGAGGTTGAACTATGTGTTCACGAATAGTCGGTACCGCATGCATGGAGTCTCATTTCATAATGTATGTATGGCATATAATATGAATGGATGTATTCCAATATTATACGTGTGTTTTGTGTTTGTGTTGAGTATGATTATGAGTTGATGTTGACGTTGCTAAATGTGTGATATGAGTAGGGTGATGAATGTGTTAGTTTACTTAGCATTACATGATATTTTATAATGCTTATTATATCGATTGAGGAACTCACCCTTACAACTATGTTTCAGGTAACGAGCAGTGATTGAGTAGAAGCTAGTGCTTGGAGTCTAGTGTAGTTCCTTAGTGGGTCATGCTCTGGTATATGTAACATCGGGACGGGATGTTTTACTTTGTTTTCATTTTGGTTGTTGAACAATTTTACATGTAATGTGTTACATGGTTTGCATGTTGTTAGATTTCTATCCGCTGCGAATTGTGCAATGTTTTATTTTGATTAATAAATGAGCATGACGAGATATTTTGGTGAATGGTGTGAAGTGTCAAGTGTGACACCCTGAAATTGCATATCTACTCTGATTCATATTTTGTTGTTTTAATTAATTATTGGGGTATTTTAGATGGGTGTTACACACAATACTAATCATAGTTTTATTGTATTTTGTATTTGATTATGAAAATGCCGCTTGACGTTGAATCAAGGGTTTGTTTATTTGATTATGAATTTGGTGATGTAATGGATATACAAAGTAATCAAACAAGAAAGTAAAGGGTCCCATTGTAAGGTAGCCCAAGAGAAAGCCTTGTGTGTGCAAAAGTGGCCTAAGCTAACAAAGGATAATGGTCTTACAATCATGTATCCCTAGGGTAGTGCCATGATTCCATTCCGACAACAGGCATGTAAGTTACAGATGAAATCCAAAGTCAAAGGAAAAGTATCATAAGATAAGGAAAGGTCCTCCAAGCAAAGGTCCTAAGATGAGATCCTCTAAGTCCAAGTTAATTACAAGTGGAGTGAATCTTTTAGGTCTTATCATTTTATCATGTTTTTGTTGTTTTTAATTATATGATGGCAATAAAGTAAAGAACAATAAATAAACATGCATGGGGAGTTTATACAATGATGACGATGATGAGTGTTAGAAAATAAATTACAATGTAATAACATAAAAGTAAATCACAAGGTAATAATGATAAACTCACAATAACAATGGTTAGTGAGTAACAAAGTTAGTGTAGTATATTTAATGGTTAATAATATGTAAAAGTCAAACACTTGAGGATTATTTATCCTTATGTCAAAAGATTCCAAGTATGCCGCATCAGGGGATAACTTATCATTGATGCAAAGTATTGAAGATGATCAATGATCAACTTACAATAGATTTGTAACAATGAAAGTTATGCAAACCCCAAGTTCATTTATCAATAGCTTAAGAAAAGGAAGATTATATCACTCTAGGGTTAAAGATTAACAAGTTGATTAATGGTTAGGTTAGATAAGTTATACAATTATTAATGTACAAGGTAAACAATGAAGCAATGGTTAGAGGGTTAGTATAATCAATGGAAACAAAAATGAATCAAAGGGACCACAATAGATATATACAAGTAAAAGCTTCATCTATGTGTCAAATGGTCCAAGTTTGGTTGATATAGAGGCAACCTATTTATGTCTCAAAGTATCATGAATGGTCAATTGATCATTCATTAATAGATTTGAAACATATAAGGTTTAATCAGCCTTAATCAATCTATAATCATGACCTAATAGACCTTATTAGCCATCAATGTTCAAGGCATGATATGTCAATCAAAAAATATCCAAATAAAATGAAACAAAGCTTAATAAAATAAAAGAGGGAAAATAATGAGGGTTTGTGTTGGAAAATTTTTAATCATGATTAAAATAAGTGAGAAAAAAATAAAATGAAAATAGAAATAAATAAGTGAAAAATAAAAATAAAAAGGGAAAGAAATAGAAACTAAAATGATGCAAAGAGGCGCGCTAAGGGTTGAACCCCTGACCTTGGGGTTATGGGGTAAACCCTCTGACCAACTGAGCCAAGCACTCTTGGTGATCAGAAGTTCCTTAAATGAAATAAATAATAAAACAAGTGTTAAAACAAGGTGTGCGTGTGAGTCAACCAATCAGAGTGGGACACTGAATTTGTTTAAATTCAAAAACACGCGTAACAATGTCATCTTCAACCTCAAGACAACCAAAATCAAAACTCCATAACACATGTTTTTCATTAGATTCAAGCATGAAAACAACATCCACACACATCATTGATGTTACCTCCACACTCATAAGCCACAGATTGACTCTAAGTATGGAGTATTTTCTAAAATTTTAGAAACTCGAGTTGACCTAAAACAAAAATTAAATGAAGAACAATGGACAATCAACACTCAAACCATAGGTTTAAGCTTCAGTGGATGATTTTGAGTGGAATGGTAACTTATTTAAGTGAAGGGGGTGAGTGTAGCTACCTAATCGGAATCAGTTTCAGAAGTGAACTCCAATGAGTTTGAGTAGCTCAAGTGAGGTGTTGGGAAGGTGAACTAGTGTTTGGGAAAGCTTGAGTGATGTGTTATGGATGGATTTTGGGCACTTGGTTTAAGTTGAAAATCTTCAGAAATTGAAAATGGTATCTTTGTTTTTGAAGGAAGAACTCGGTTTTGCAGCAAAGTGTTTTTGGGTATTCAAGCTTGGCTTCAGAGTGGAAAACCTTCCCCTATTTATAGGGAAGGTGTTATGATGGATAGGTGAGAGAATGAGGGTGGTTTTATCAAAAATCACAAGTGATCTGAAGCATGCTTGAGAATGATATTTTGGGGATTCTAAATGGCATGTTCTGACCTAGTTTACTTCACCAACCAACTAGTTTTGGTCCTTAGCATCAAACAAGTGCAACCAGAGGCTTTGGAGTGACCTGCTATGCATTTGGCTTTTAACCATTTTGGGAAATTTTCAGAATTTGCACATGGCTCGGGTTTTGCAATTTGTGAGCTTTTGGCATCCAAGTTGACCTTCAATTGTGTCTTGTAATGTTATGTAACATGTTATATGTCAAAAGGAATCAGATTCAAGTGATTTGGGGGCTTGGTACACGAAATTGCAAGTTCTGGCTGGTGGTGGTTTGGCTTGTGCATCATGACAAATCCCAAACTTTGGACTAGGGCCAAATGAAATTGGCTCGTGCATTTTGCATGAAAATTTTGCCAAATACTCTTTGTCATGTCCTTGATCAAATGCAAAAGGAACCAGGTCAAAAGAAGTTGTGGTTTGGAAAGGGAAATATGATAAAGTGGTGGTCTTGGTCATGATTCTAGGTCATTGGACCAGTTTGGCCAATGTAAAAATTGAGGTCCTTGCTCATTGAATTAGGTCTTGGATCTTGAAATAAAGCTGAAGAGGGACTCAATTAGGACATTTTTCTCAAAGGATATCTTGAAAAGCTTGCAAGGTGAAACATTTATGGACTTTGGACCAAATCATAGGTCATTCCTGCCAAAATGTGACCAACCAACATGACCTAGAAATGTCGCTGTTAATTCTTTATATTTTCGATTGGCAATCATTTTGGTAAAACTAACTTAGCTGCAACATGTTGGACAAGATATCCTAACATATGGATTCGACATCTTGTCTGAAACAGGGTTTACACTTGGTAATGTTTGATTCTTTAACTGATTACAGAATATTCTAGGAATATTAAGTAATCCCATGTGGCGTCCATGAGTGAGGAATAAGGGATTCTAATTGATTTTAAACTTATTTTGTTTTCTAAAAGTTGAGACATTTTAGGAAACTTTTGATTGGTAACCTAACGTTGTGCAACTGTTTCTCTGCGTGTACCAGGCCCAAATCCAGTTCATTCTATGGATATATATAGAATGCCTCAAACCTAATTGAAGCATGAAGAAAAGAAGATACAGTGTGGTGTTAGGGTTTGAGTGGACGTGTTATTTGTGAGCCTTTCTAATATTATCTTGATATATGAGTAGGAGTATGTTAATTGATTGTAAGGATTGTCAAGCACTCATAAGCTTTTAAGCATTGAGTGATTGTGTGTCTATGAAGTGTGACTTCAGAATTTCTTGTAATTGTTTGAATTGTCACTGTTGTGATTGAAAGGGAAATGAGAAGGATATCACACTTAGGAGTGTCTTAGGTAGAAGTTAAGCAAGGGTAGTGATTATGGTGTAGACTGTAAATTGGAGATAGTTTGCAGAAGGACTACAAATTGATATTATTTAGTGGATTTCCTCCCTGGCTTGGTAGCCTCCAGATGTAGGTGTTGTTGTACACCGAACTGGGTTAACAACTCTGTGTGTTCTGTTAATTTATGCTCCCATATATGTAAGGTAGCTTGTTATTGCGTGTTGATCAGATATCAGTGTCTCAACATCGCTTAGGACATCTGATATCTGCATACCAGAATTTCAATTGGTATTAGAGAAGGCATCCCGCTCTGTATCTGGGTGAGATTTATGGAAGATAATTTCTGCTACAATGGACAAGGAAGGAGTATTTGTGAACAGACCACCCATTCTTGATGGAACCAACAATGACTACTAGAAAGTTCGTATGGTGGCTTTTATCAAATCCATGGACAACAAGGCTTGGAAATCTATGGTCAAGGGATGGGATCCACCAATGACTAGAGATAAAGATGGTAAGATTACTGATGTGCTAAAGGCTGAGGAAGGTTGGGATGACGAAGATGATAAATTAGCTCAGGGAAACTCCAAAGCATTGAATTCCCTATTCAATGGAGTAGACAAGAACATCTTCTGACTAATAAATAATTGTACTATTTCTAAAGATGCTTAGGAGATCTTGAAGAATTCCCATGAAGGAACCTCTAAGGTGAAGATGTCAAGACTTCAACTTCTTACCACCAAGTTTGAGAACTTAAGAATGAAGGAGGATGAGAGCATTCATGACTTTCACATGAATATCACTGAGATAGCTGTTGAAATGTATATTTCGTGTCGGGTTTTTGTTATCGTATCCACAAGGATTGTAAGATATCACCGTCGTTCGATGGTTGAATTAATTTTAGCTCAATGTAACAATAGGGTTTTGGTTTCAATCAAGTTATCTTGCATAAAAAGTAATTAATTGCGGTAAAAGTTATGGTTTGATTAAATGAGAAATATTGTCAAAGTTAGGTTTCAATGATCACTTTGCATGTATTTGCTCGGTCAACAATCTTATAAACTCCTTTAGATGATAAATAATTTCACAAAGTCCTCTCAATATGTTTCTCTCGAACACATATTGTGAGTTTTGCCATTTTGATCCATTGTTTCTCTCGAACACAATCTATCAAAATGACAACTTTTTGGTTCAACCTTATGGTGAACAAAATCATTCGTTACTATCTCTAGCTAACAAACAAGTTTGGATGAAAACCTAGGTCAAGAGTCGGTAAACATCTCTCGATCATAAACCAACACAAAGAGTTTTAAATAGAAACAAAGTTTTCATCATATATTTACCGTTAAAGAGTTTACATATGAGGATCCTTACATTTACACACAAAGCTAGTAATCACCTACATCTAACCTTGACAAATGGATGACTTAGCTACTCATTTTCATGGTAGCTTGGTCGGCAAGTAAGGAAAGAAGGTTGATCAACATCCAAGTCGGATAATCGAAGTTGGATGGGAATCCACCTTCTTTTTGTGGAAGATGGTTGCTAGATGAAGAGAAATGAAAAACTAGGGCATAAAAGCTCCCAAAACAATGCTGTAAAAATATCTCTAAAAAGTACAGAAATGGAAAAGTTGGTAAAAAATGAGGTATGGTGCCCAAAAGTGGCACCTGCTACTTATAGGCCACTGCTGGGCTGTCAAGTTCGCTAGGCGAGCAGAATGGCTCGCCTAGCGAGGGTCAAAAATGGGCACCTAAGGCCCTTGCGCCCAGAGAAAACAGGGCCTGCTGAACTGTGATGTTCGCCTAGCGAACATACCTTCGCCTAGCGAAGGACACGTGTCGCACCTCGAAAAAATGGGGATACGACTTCAAAGCGAAGCGCAATCGCACGCTCGCAATGATGGACTAAACAGAGTCGCCACCGAACTTTATTTATTCCTAAAAAGGAAAGGGGAAATATCGATAAAACCCACGACAAAAGAAAGGATAAGATATGGTCATCGCAACCAATATCAGGGTTCGGGAGTCGATTACGCAAGGGGAAGGTATTAGCACCCCTCACGTCCGTTGTACTCAACGGGAACCATTAGGTCAGTTGTGCGCATTAATGTTAGTTGAATTGTTAGGCTTTTCAGTTATTAGGTGGGAATGAAAGAATAGAAGACAGGAGAAATGTTTTTGGATTTTTGACGAAGGACTAAACCTAAGTTTTTTATTAGTGGGCCTGACAAGATTTACGAATCCTGCTCCTACGTATCTCAAAAGAGAAATCAAGGCTTACGTAGTTCTGGGTAGAAAAATGTTTGTTTGTTGGTCGATTTTAGCGAAGGCTATACTGTATTAATCGACGAAAACATTGTTTTACCCAAAACAGATGAGGAGTGGACGCATACCACACATCGAACGGATTTATAGATCTACATTCGGAAAAGCGTCGTTTATCTCTACTCAACAATCGTGGCCGAAACATTGTTTTGTATCACTTAAGACAATATACCTTTCGTTTATGAAAAAGGTTTTTGATTAGTCGCACAACGGCGAGAAAAGGAATTTGATTGGTTTGATGTATTTTGAGTGATGGCGAGAACTTGGATGAGCGAGATATACATCTCGAATCCTAGCCTCAGGAGTGCATGGTATACACCATGTTCCATTTCCATCTTTATTGAAAAAGTATTAAGGTATGAATTAGGTATTTTGAAGTTTGAAAGACGAGTACTTGTGACCTACAAGCTCTTACAGCTTGGGTCTAATACTCGGGACTACGTCTGGACATTCCACCCAGGCAGTCGGTTTCTTTCCCATATTGCTAAGAAAATGATTCGAATATTTATGAATATTTTGGAGGGAAGACGAATATTTATGGCTTACAAGCTCTTACAGCTTGAGCCTAATATTCGGGATTACAACTGGATATTCCCTCCAGGTAATCTTTTTCTTCCAACTTTATTGAGAAGATGGTTTAAGATATTTGCAGGTGTTTTAGAGAGAAGACAAATATTTATGACTTGCAAGCTCTTACAGCTTGAGCCTAATATTCGGGATTACGACTGGACATTCCATCCAGGTAACCTTTTTCTTCGCTTTTTATTTAGAAAATGATTTGAACATTAAAGAGAAGACGAATATTAACGGCTTACAAGCTCTTACAGCTTGAGCCTAATATTCGGGATTACGACTGGACCTTCCATCCAGGTAACCTTTTTCTTCGCATTTTATTTAGAAAATGATTTGGATATTAGAGAGAAGACGAATATTTATGGCTTGCAAGCTCTTACAGCTTGAGCCTAATATTCGGGATTACGACTGGACCTTCCATCCAGGTAACCTTTTTCTTCGCATTTTATTTAGAAAATGATTTGGATATTAGAGAGAAGACGAATATTTATGGCTTGCAAGCTCTTACAGCTTGAGCCTAATATTCGGGATTACGACTGGACATTCCATCCAGGTAACCTTTTTCTTCGCTTTTTATTTAGAAAATGATTTGATTATTAAATTAAAACAATTAAAGTACCGAAGTTTGAAACTATTGGAAGTAAAGTTGATGTTGCTTAAGAGCTCATTGTAAAAAGGATGCAATTAAAGGATACCAAATTTATGTTATTATGTGATATTTATCATTATTATTTTTTTGAATGGTTTTTCTTTTTATCAAAGCCATTAAGATGACTTATCATGATTTAAACACACCTCACCTAAAAAATTATATTTTACATAAATCCCAAAGAAAGAAAAAATCAATTAAGTTATATTAAAAATAAAAATGAATAAACAAAAGAAACATATTAATTAAGTAGTAATTAAATGTGAGGATTAAGAGAAATATGAGAGAGTCACAAAAAATGCTAAAAATACAAAGAACAACATGCCCAGGTATTGAACCCAGAACCAAATAGGCAATTAGCTATCTCCATCCCCACGAGGCCACGAATAGTCAGCTGTTATATTAATAGCGAAACAAATATATGGCCCAGAATAAATAAAATAACAAAAACTAACTAAAAAAAAGTGAAATGGGCCATAGGAACTTGGGCTAAGACAAAGCCAAGTGCCCAACAGTCCCTTAGACTGACTGGGTCCGGGTCGAAGGAAACCCAATTCATTTCCTTGCCCAACGTGGGAATACCACGGGAAGACGAAAAGGAAGAGAGCAACCGCCTGCTGTAAGGGGGACACGTGGGGAATGACATTTTCAAACCAACAGTCACGTGGAAACTTGGAAAAGTAAAGGAGAGTCAAATGAAACAACCAGCTTTGGGCAGTGGGAAAGGCATCACCATTAATGGCTTTAAAGCCTTGATAAGATAGGGTTCAAATAAACCAGCAGACAATGAAAACAAAACCATTCAACTTCGCTTCCGACTCAATCTCTCTCTGCTTAAAACACTCACTTCTCTTGCTCAACAATTAGATTCATTTTCGAACAACAATAGAAAATTAGCAACATGACAGTAATGCGAACACGCGAGAAAAATAATCTTGAAGCTATGTCAAAGGCGAAATAGATCAAAGATGGCACTAACCCGTTGCAGCTTGGATTGATCGACGAAAACGGAGGTAATGCTTTTCCTCACTATTGCTTTGGTTTACCCTTTGAGTCGTTCGCGGATTCCCTATGGGGTTTCGCCGTTTCTCCTCTTCTTTTCGTCAAAGTCCTTTCGTTTCCGCCTCCTTGCTGTTTTTTTTTAATCCTAGGGTTTTTCGGCTGATATCCTCTTCTCCATTTTTTTTCTTGATTAGGGTTTCTTCCTCCTTTTATACTCACCCGATTTAGGGTTTTGAGCTGGTTACCCAGATCAAAAGGGGTACCCCTGCGAAATCTTTTAGGGTGCTCAGTTGGTTTGCCTCATTTCGGTGCTTAGTCTGGAAAAGGTAATATGATCCGTGCACTTTCTTCTTGAATTTGTCTTGATTCCAAATTTGGGATTTTTGAATTTTTACTGCCTTGTCTAACATGTTTTTTTTTACTGCAGTGAATTCGGGTTTGGAGGGTTCATGAATTTGCACAGGGTTGTGGGTGAGTTTTATTTTCTGGATGTGAGTCCCAAGTGAATGAATCAGTTATGATGAAATATATAGGTTGTTGGTTAGGAATTGGTTGAATTGAAATTGAATTCTGTTAGACACTCAATCGAAAAACCGGTTATCAGTTGTTGAAGGTTGGATCAATATTGCAGGTTGATTGCAAGGTTATTATGCTGACTTATTGTGATGTTTGCAGGGAGTCTGTTGTGAAAGCCTTTTGAGGTGCGAGTCTGCTTGAATGAAGTTGTCCACCAGAAGCATCTTTAAAAACACATGACTACCAATATGAGCAAGAGCACTTTTAATCCGTTCGTGTCCTTGAAGCTCATCAACACAATGTGAGACACTTTCTCCGTTCCCATATGTTTCTCTTCTATTATGGTGTTTTGACATTGATGCGGGAAACTTGATTTCTAACCAACTAATTTTGGTTACAGGGATGTTTCTAGGATGGAGGCTTGGCCTCAATAAAGTGGCAAACCACGTTGCTAGCAGACCGCGCTCCCTTAGATTTTGATTTAAAGGTGGCGGATGAAATCAGTTTTGAGGACGTTGCTTATCGGGGTTCCTTAGAGTCTGGTGCTCATGACCGCAGCTCTGTGGGATTCGATCTTGATCTAAACAGGTTGGACGAGACTCCTGAAGCTGGATCTTTCTCTATAGGCAAAATGGATATTCCTTTACCAAGTAAACAACCTTCATTGTCCAGTGGGTTATCTAATGGTGGAAGTGTCTCAAGAGACTTCGATTTAAATAATGGACCAGGACTTGATGAAGTTAGCACCGAAGTCCCCACTCGTACTCCGCAGATGAAAAGTACTATCCCATTCTCAACTTCTGTTCATAGCACCAGAACAAATAATACAGAATTTGGGAATTATTCTTCATGGTTTTCTCCCGGCAATTCGTATTCTGCAATTACTGTCAGAAGAGTGCACGCCCAGTCCAGTTCCAGCTGCGTCTCAAAAGTATCTCTGGCCTCATTTGTGTAAGATTTGGAAAGATAAGTTGCATTTCCTTACGAGAATCCTGCATTATTTATCTGAAGCCTATAGTGATTTGGACATGAACTGTGATAAATGCAGGTCTTTGATCAAGCTTGGTTTTGATTTTTTTGTGTTAATGCTGTGATTCTATGGCTCTTTCTTTGCAGCAATCCTTGCACTTTCATTTTACTCCTGATCAAACCAGGCAATTTCATTCTTAAGCACGACAGCCAGCATTTTCTCCCTCACACGTTTCGTAAGATTTTCGCCAACAATATCCCAGAAGAAGTGTTGCAATATGTTGAAGATAAATGCAGTTGATGAAAGACCAATCAACAAGTAGCAGTACTTATTTATTTCTCGAATCATGTATCTGTGTTCCGGATTGTAATAGATACTAAGAACAGCACTAAGAACATAAGCAAAAAATGCTAAGTGACCCACAAACAAATGAACCGATTGAGCCAATTAAAGCGTAAAGCCCTTCGGGAGAGTTCATTTTAACTAGTCTCCAGAACGAACTGGCTTGATCTTTGAAGGCAAGCTTTTCGTGCTTGTAATTTGGATGAGATGCATCTAGGGATAAACTGAAATCTGATGGTAGAGAAATCAGACAATCTACATGAGTACGGTGATCGTCCATAAGAAGAATTCCTAGTAATTACCGGCGAGCTAACCGAGTTTCTTGAACTTGAAGGCCTTTATCCTCAAATGGAGAATTAAAATCCATGCAATTTCCTGCTTGGCTCCAAATCTCCACAGCAAATTGCACTACAAACTTTTCTGCACCCCCCATGTTCATGAATCCATGGAAGTAGCTTGCAAGAATAGCACTCCAAAAGTTGAACAGCAGTTTCAATAGACTGTAAACTTTTATGGACATAGACCTCAGATAGATTGGCAAATATAGCTCCTTCCAGCCCTTGAAGAATTGTAAGCATATTTTGCATGCTAGTCATGCCTATATCGGATAATGCTTCTACTTTGAGTGAAAAAGGTAGAGCAATATCATCAAGCGATAGTAGTTCCATAATTTTGTCTACAACAAAACTCCTGTAGCTCATAGCTTTTTCAGACTCACTGAAGTTTTGAACAAACAAACCAATATGAAATAATGCTTTTCAATGTGGCATTCCATAGTACTGTTTTGTCAAAATCCTCTACGATAATTGCCATGAATTTCTTCAAAATATTCTCAAATGTTGATTTTGGTATTGGGAAAACATCTAGATGAAACATTGCCAGAATCAGCAAACCCTTCACTCCAATGTATATATCACGATCAGGGGGACATCTGTCATCACTTACTGCTAAGACTGAACCAAAGGCATTAAATAGAAATGCTGAGAAACTATGAAGTATGGTGAAATATGTCCCATGTTTTTCCTCAGACAAAGTAACTAATTCCCTGCATCCTGCAAGTAGTTCTATACAAAGATAGAGGAATCCGAAGTTAACACTTTGTGAGGCAAAACTACCACCATTTTGCAAGCCATCGGTGTTACTAGCAGAAAATCCCAAATTATCCATCATTCTTGAGAGAAGACTTTGAAACACGGCATTGCAGGAAGGAATGGAAGTCTTGGCAGTAAGATAGAGAATACGACCGATAGCATGTAACTTCTTCTTTTCTTGTACAGAAATAGTGTTGTAATTCTCATAAGAGGAAATGTTATTGATAATAAAATTGACATCCTCATCATCAATTATCAAGCTAATTAACTGACTGCTATTTTGCACAATAAGCTCTTGAAGGAGGGACAGAGCTTCAATTACAACTTCATTCTTTGGAAAGTCAATACCATCTATGGGTGCTAGACTAAAAGACAAATCTGGCTCATCCAAGTAAGTATTTATGGTGTCTTTTAATGAAGACCAAACCGCCTTAGCATATTTTGCAATTCTCTCGGATCCATACTTGACGGAGCAAGCTCTAAGATATTGTAAGGGATCAATCTTTGCTGAATGTAGTGAAGAAGAAAGTTTCTCAAGAAACAGAGGAATAACAAATGGTCCAAAAACTGGTGTAGAAGAGAATGCATGCATCAGAGTTCTTGACAGCATAAGGGCTGTCAAATGATCAATCTCAGGCCTGGTGAAAGTCTTCTGCTTTAACAGTTTCTCAAGTTCAATTAATCCACCTTGATCTGAGTCAGAACAATTAATTTGAACATTACTTTCACCAACTGCTCCTTGCTGATTTCCAGGAGATTTATTAGCAACCTGTCTAGCTTCTTCTTGAAGACTGTCCTGCCAGTAACTTCAGTAATATGTCCACTCCTCCAGGTTGAATTGTTGAGTTCCAGAATCCCTCAGCACCGCTGGAGAGATTTTTCAATGTTCCTGTCAATAAACTTTCAACTACATTTTCCGTTTTCAAGCCAATTCGCAACTACTCCAAGGCACGGCTATTACTCCTTCAGTTGAAAATATTTTGGAACCAACGTAACCTTTTCCTTAAACCGATCATTTCCCCCAAATGCAGTCTTAGAGCCTCTTACTCAAATCTTAAGCAAAGCAAACAAAACTCAAAGATGTGTAAAACATATCGCTACACCTCCTTGTACACAATTTGATCAAACCATGTTTACGGGTGTAAGTTCTTTAACGCAGCCTGACCAGTTATTACACCAAAGTAATAACTGATTTTATCACATGATAAAGGATTCCATGTCTTGCTTGACCAAGGGAAAATAATCAATCTATCTCAAGACAAATGGTGAGGCCCAAAGGTTTATGGAATAGCAGGTGGTGACAAGTCTACATGAAACGAGTTGGTGGATAGATTCATGACCAGATGAAATGATCATGAGGAGAAAAGAAAATGAATGATCGATGAGAGAAAAATAAAAATTTCAGGGCCAAAATCGGGGTATGACAGTTGCCCCTATTTAAGTATCTTCAACTAGAGAATATGAAGCAGGACACTCTTCATATGATCATAGTGGAAGATGATTAAATACTAAGAAGACCCGGATTTTGATCCTGAATCCCTATGACATGATGTGATATGATATGATATGATATGATATGATATGATATGATATGATACGATTTGACATGATATGATATGCATGAATGCATGATTTGTCTTTATTTTTTTTTATATTTTTTTTATTTTTATTTTTTTATTTTTTTAATTTTCTTCCCTGCTAGGGATATGATGGACCCTCAACAGGAGACGCTACTAGACAGACCAAACTATGGGGAATGCTGATGGTCCACAGGAAGACAGACAAATGGTAAGGAACAAACTTGCTGGGGAAACAGTCCTGCTGGAGAATCAGACACACACTGGGGAGTATTCAAAGTGAGATTTGGTGAACAGCATTCAGAGTACAAGAGAGTAAGTTCACAATTTGACTTACTAAGCCCGAATATGGAAATTTCCACAACATGTTCATGTATGACTTGACAACGCTGGGGAATAATCATGGAGAAAAACTCTTCAGAACAGGTTCATGTATGACCTGACACCGGAATAGAAGGTTCAATGACAGGTTCGTGCATGACCTGAATAGGATTGAACAAAGAATCTTCAGAGTAGGTTCAAGCATGACCGGACCCCGGAATAAAAAGGTTCAATGACAGGTTCATACAGGACCTGAATAGGATTGAACAAAGAATCTTCAGAGTAGGTTCAAGCATGACCGGACCCCGGAATAAAAAGGTTCAATGACAGGTTCATATAAGACCTGAATAGGATTGAACAAAGAATCTTCAGAGCAGGTTCAAGTATAACCTGACCCCGGAATAAAAGGGTTCAATGACAGGTTCGTACAAGACCTGAATAGGATTGAACAAAGGATCTTCAGAGCAGGTTCAAGTGTAACCTGACCCCGGAATAAAAAGGTTCAATGACAGGTTCGTACAAGACCTGAATAGGATTGAACAAAGGATCTTCAGAGCAGGTTCAAGTGTAACCTGACCCCGGAATAAAAAGGTTCAATGACAGGTTCGTACAAGACCTGAATAGGATTGAACAAAGAATCTTCAGAGCAGGTTCAAGTGTAACCTGACCCCGGAATAAAAAGGTTCAATGACAGGTTCGTACAAGACCTGAATAGGATTGAACAAAGGATCTTCAGAGCAGGTTCAAGTGTAACCTGACCCCGGAATAAAAAGGTTCAATGACAGGTTCGTACAAGACCTGAATAGGATTGAACAAAGGATCTTCAGAGCAGGTTCAAGTGTAACCGGACCCCGGAATAAAAAGGTTCAATGACAGGTTCGTACAAGACCTGAATAGGATTGAACAAAGAATCTTCAGAGCAGGTTCAAGCATGACCGGACCCCGGAATAAAAAGGTTCAATGACAGGTTCGTATAAGACCTGAATAGGATTGAACAAAGAATCTTCAGAGCAGGTTCAAGCATGACCGGACCCCGGAATAAAAAGGTTCAATGACAGGTTCGTATAAGACCTGAATAGGATTGAACAAAGAATCTTCAGAGCAGGTTCAAGTATAACCTGACCCCGGAATAAAAAGGTTCAATGACAGGTTCATATAAGACCTGAATAGGATTGAACAAAGGATCTTCAGAGCAGGTTCAAGGATGACCTGACCCCGGAATAACAACAATTGGACTTTGAAATGAGTTCTAGTAACAACTGAGCTTGGAATAATGCCTAGCAACAACTGATTTTTAGGAGACACCAATGAGTCTTGAAATAATTCCAGGGAATGACATAGGGGTTCTGGAACTTCGTCAGAATAAAAGTGACATGTCTGGGAATTCATCCGAGAGTAAAAGAAACAAATTCTGGAAATGCATCAGAATTACAAGTGATATTCCGGAAATACAACAGAATACAGACACATCTGGTAATACATCAAGGAAATTCTGGAAATACATCAGAATATAGACATATCAGAGAACACCTCAGATAGATGGTGAAACATCTGGAAATACATCAGACAAGTTATGGAAATTCATCAATAAACCAAGGAGTAATCCGGAAATTCATCGGATAATCCAAAAAGAAAATGAACCTTAATGGAAATTTTTTTAATAGGTGCCAACTGGGTTGGATTTGAAAATGACTGCAAAAACCGGATGATGGTTTAAGGGCACCAAAGACAAACTGGAATTAGAGGTCAAAGGATATAGGATCAACAACAAGACCTGGGTCAATGCAAAATGAGCACGAAGTACATTTCGGCCATGCATGATTTGTATTCTTTTATGCATGATATATGAATGATCATGCTATGCTGACACTTGGCAGACTGGGTTCTAGGCTTTTTATGGAAGCTCATGATTCCTCAACACCGAGAACTCAACCAAATATTTTATGATAGATGTTGCCAAAGGAAGATTCTATCCAGTTTGATAACCACAACTTTGCCAATGGGATCCTTTTGGAGGATTAATGAATCGTGCTAGCATAATTTTCAGGCACTCGTCTTAAACTCGATAGTTGTTGACGTATGGCAGAATTTGTTTGAGTAGTTTGAAAGCACGAAGAAAAGAGGTTCTGCCCCTCTGTGGCTCATCTTGCCCCAGTTTGTTGAGACTTTGGCAATGTTAACCTTGAGAGTGGGTTTGGAAACAACCTGCCATGAGACTACCTCGAGATGGCATGCCCCAAGCGTTTGTAACTTGCAGCGGTCCGAACTTGACTAACCAAATGCTGGAATGGTAGACTCTTGATTGATTGTCCTTTGGATAGCTGGACTCATTGAGCTCTGAGGTGGCTTGCCCCAGCCTAAGTCTTAAAGCAAAATACTCTTGGCTAACTGAACCATGGAGTGATTAGCTCGAATTAACTGATGCTCAAAGTGATTTGCCCTTGACTAGACTTCTTTCACTCCATCAAGTTCTTCAACTGTATATTGTTGGAATTTCTTTGACGCTAAGTGTTGACTTGCAAATAAGATTGTGCATTCAAAAAAAATGGTAATTTTAATGCAATGTTTATGCAAAAATTTGAAATCAAAGTTTATTGATATAAATGGGTGAAATACAGTGAACGAGTCATTGATAAGAACACAATGGTGATCAAGTCATTCACAGTATGCAAGTTGGTGCTATCAAAAATCGTTTGGAGTCAAGTTAACACAACCTGGTTATAGTATGCTTTCAAAATAAACCCTGCCTCAATTAGGTCTTTTAAGGGTTGTAACGTGGTCTGGTTCGCGGTTTCTTGAAACAAAAGGATATAAGGCTCAAAAATTTGTTTTTACCCACCCCTTCTTCTTGATGATCTCCAGTTCCTACGTTCAGTTAATTCAATACACGCATTCGACTTCCAAGAGGGTTCGAAGGTGTGATGAGGATTCAAGACGAATTTTCTTGAATGGCAGTCATCTTATTTTATTTTTGTTGAGGATTTAATGACCTCCTTTGATTGATCGATTTTATCCCTAATTTTGCCTGGACCGCTTCTTTGAAGCTTTTGGTCCATCGGGATGCCCTAACTTCTGCCTAAGTCATTTTGTGGTATTTGACTTAGCGGGCTTTTTCTATTTTTTAAAGGTGTTGACTGCCACATTATTGGTGGATGAGGATCAACCGACACTAATTTTAGCTTTTCTCAACTTCTTCGACACTTCAACATGTGCGCGAAGGATAACATGTGGTTGAACCTAATTGGAGGGTGTACATATGGACGATTTTTTTTTTGAAAAATCGAATGCACGATCAAACTATCTGAACACAACTACCCTGCCCCAGGTTAAGATTAAGGGTTTTAGATCCGAAATAAACACCAACTTCTAGGCTCAAAGTGGTTGACTAGGGATTAACTCCTTATCTCTTCAGTGTTTGGGGATTTGAAATAATGCCTTACATCATCGACAAGGTTTTACTCAAAAGCATACCACAACAATTTCAGGTGTTTCGTTTTCATCATCCTCCCTCCAATCTTTGTTAACATAACAGTTTGATAAACAAAAGTGAATGAGAGGAGTATTTTTGTTTTTTAACATAAGTGAAAAACGAGTGAATACGAATGGATCAATTCAAAAGATGCATAAACATGTCATTAATCTTACCAATTCAAATAAAACAACAATGTTTAAAAGCAAATAACAACCAACATGCAAAGAAACTACAAAGAAGTGTTGAAAACAACCAAGTGATTGCCAGCTTTAGGGAATTGATTTCTTCAAACTTGAAGATTGGGATCAACCAGCTTTTTGACATGATGATGATCTTCAAATTCTTTTCTTTCAATCTCATCGTCGAACGCAACCCTCTTGAATCCACTACTCACTTCTCCTTTCCTTTCATTGGTATAGGTCGTGACATTGGAAATCCAAGGCGGTGTCTCCATGCTCTTACCAGGAAACAATGATAGCTCACTAGCCACATCCCTGACATCTTCCTTGTGGTACAAAACCTTGAGGGGTCTCAAGGGTCCTTTCCCTTTCTCATTACCTGGCTCAGAAATCAGGGTATATGTACTTGACCCTTCCTCCTTGAGTGTTGGTGACCTTATGTCAATCAATCCTTGCAGCTTGAGCTTAAAACTCTTGCATTCCTCGATGGAGTGCCCCATTGTCCCAGTATGGTATTCGCACTTGACATTGGGATGATCTTCTTCAAAAACTAAGCTCTTCTTGTTAATCAGTCCTCGTACCAAGGCTTTTAGCGCACAGCAAGAATCTAGGTCATGTCCCAATGCCCCTTTATGGAATTCACACGTTGCATTTGGATTGTACCATGGAAGGTATGGTGACACAGGCGTGAGAGCTCGAGGGGTCACCAAAGCATTCTGGATCAGTAGCGGGTAGAGCTTGCTATATGGCACCGGAATCGAGTCATTGTGATCCTTGTTCCTCTTGTTCTGATTCTGATTTTTGTTTTGAACCTGGTTTTGGTGACTTTGAGGAGCAATAGCCAGAGGATGTTGATGATGACGCCTTGAGGGTGGTCTATATACTGGTAAATGAGGAGTTGCCACATAGAATTTCCCTTGACCTAGGGTAACACCAGATGGATGTGGCGTAGTAGCTCTCTTTGTTGCAGCAGCATATATTGGGTGACCCTCTTTTCTCAACAAGACCTGCAAGGTTTCCAAGACCCATCTCATTTGGCTCTTCAAAAGATTAAGTTCCTCCTTCAGTGCTTCCTGGCCATTTCTTAGCTCTTCCATCATCTCCTGAGACATGGTTCTTTGTTCTAACGCGTGTTGAGAATCACTTTGCTTCACGGACAAGAGATGGATGAGTTTTTTTTGGTATTTTGTCTGGAGAATGACATGCATTATGATGCGATGCAAATGCAATGAATGAATGCAATGCAAGCCATGCATATTTGCGTTTTTCTATACACGGGTTCAAAAGTTCGAGGTACTGATAAATTTGATTGCTTTTCCAAAAATAGGTTCTCACCAGGTATGGTCTAAGGTTTTTGAAAAAGTTCCTAGAGTCATGGATCCATTAGACTGTTTGCTACCTGCGGCAACTTACTTGCCGGGCATCAACTCCATCTAAAGAATCTACTCTAGGTGAGGTTCTCGTATCGATCTAACGAGAAATACATCTCGCAGACCCACACTACGCAACCATCTTTCCTAATGGGGTAAAGAACTAAGGTCCTACAAATGGTTCTCAGAGTCATGGATCCTAAAGAAAATATCGAAGCTTACGGCAACTTACTTGCCGAGCGACGACATCCTCTCAAGAATCTACTCTAAGTGAGGTTCTCGTACCGACCCAACGAGAAATACATCTCGCGGACCCGTACTACTCAACCTCGTCCTATCTTATGTCTTTACTCGAGACTCGGGTAAAAAGTCTTTCCCACAAGGTTTGCAATCAGAGTCTCTCCAAGGACCAAAGCATATCGAACCAATATAACAGATTATAGCAATATGACAATAAAGATAACAAAAATCAATAAAGAAAAGCCACATAGGTAAACACACAAAGGCACACAAACGACCTAACTAGGCTTGACTCGCTTAGGAACTGTGTCCCCAGCAGAGTCGCCATCTGTCGCACCTCGAAAAAATGGGGATACGACTTCAAAGCGAAGCGCAATCGCACGCTCGCAATGATGGACTAAACAGAGTCGCCACCGAACTTTATTTATTCCTAAAAAGGAAAGGGGAAATATCGATAAAACCCACGACAAAAGAAAGGATAAGATATGGTCATCGCAACCAATATCAGGGTTCGGGAGTCGATTACGCAAGGGGAAGGTATTAGCACCCCTCACGTCCGTTGTACTCAACGGGAACCATTAGGTCAGTTGTGCGCATTAATGTTAGTTGAATTGTTAGGCTTTTCAGTTATTAGGTGGGAATGAAAGAATAGAAGACAGGAGAAATGTTTTTGGATTTTTGACGAAGGACTAAACCTAAGTTTTTTATTAGTGGGCCTGACAAGATTTACGAATCCTGCTCCTACGTATCTCAAAAGAGAAATCAAGGCTTACGTAGTTCTGGGTAGAAAAATGTTTGTTTGTTGGTCGATTTTAGCGAAGGCTATACTGTATTAATCGACGAAAACATTGTTTTACCCAAAACAGATGAGGAGTGGACGCATACCACACATCGAACGGATTTATAGATCTACATTCGGAAAAGCGTCGTTTATCTCTACTCAACAATCGTGGCCGAAACATTGTTTTGTATCACTTAAGACAATATACCTTTCGTTTATGAAAAAGGTTTTTGATTAGTCGCACAACGGCGAGAAAAGGAATTTGATTGGTTTGATGTATTTTGAGTGATGGCGAGAACTTGGATGAGCGAGATATACATCTCGAATCCTAGCCTCAGGAGTGCATGGTATACACCATGTTCCATTTCCATCTTTATTGAAAAAGTATTAAGGTATGAATTAGGTATTTTGAAGTTTGAAAGACGAGTACTTGTGACCTACAAGCTCTTACAGCTTGGGTCTAATACTCGGGACTACGTCTGGACATTCCACCCAGGCAGTCGGTTTCTTTCCCATATTGCTAAGAAATTGATTCGAATATTTATGAATATTTTGGAGGGAAGACGAATATTTATGGCTTACAAGCTCTTACAGCTTGAGCCTAATATTCGGGATTACAACTGGATATTCCCTCCAGGTAATCTTTTTCTTCCAACTTTATTGAGAAGATGGTTTAAGATATTTGCAGGTGTTTTAGAGAGAAGACAAATATTTATGACTTGCAAGCTCTTACAGCTTGAGCCTAATATTCGGGATTACGACTGGACATTCCATCCAGGTAACCTTTTTCTTCGCTTTTTATTTAGAAAATGATTTGAACATTAAAGAGAAGACGAATATTAACGGCTTACAAGCTCTTACAGCTTGAGCCTAATATTCGGGATTACGACTGGACCTTCCATCCAGGTAACCTTTTTCTTCGCATTTTATTTAGAAAATGATTTGGATATTAGAGAGAAGACGAATATTTATGGCTTGCAAGCTCTTACAGCTTGAGCCTAATATTCGGGATTACGACTGGACCTTCCATCCAGGTAACCTTTTTCTTCGCATTTTATTTAGAAAATGATTTGGATATTAGAGAGAAGACGAATATTTATGGCTTGCAAGCTCTTACAGCTTGAGCCTAATATTCGGGATTACGACTGGACATTCCATCCAGGTAACCTTTTTCTTCGCTTTTTATTTAGAAAATGATTTGATTATTAAATTAAAACAATTAAAGTACCGAAGTTTGAAACTATTGGAAGTAAAGTTGATGTTGCTTAAGAGCTCATTGTAAAAAGGATGCAATTAAAGGATACCAAATTTATGTTATTATGTGATATTTATCATTATTATTTTTTTGAATGGTTTTTCTTTTTATCAAAGCCATTAAGATGACTTATCATGATTTAAACACACCTCACCTAAAAAATTATATTTTACATAAATCCCAAAGAAAGAAAAAATCAATTAAGTTATATTAAAAATAAAAATGAATAAACAAAAGAAACATATTAATTAAGTAGTAATTAAATGTGAGGATTAAGAGAAATATGAGAGAGTCACAAAAAATGCTAAAAATACAAAGAACAACATGCCCAGGTATTGAACCCAGAACCAAATAGGCAATTAGCTATCTCCATCCCCACGAGGCCACGAATAGTCAGCTGTTATATTAATAGCGAAACAAATATATGGCCCAGAATAAATAAAATAACAAAAACTAACTAAAAAAAAGTGAAATGGGCCATAGGAACTTGGGCTAAGACAAAGCCAAGTGCCCAACAGTCCCTTAGACTGACTGGGTCCGGGTCGAAGGAAACCCAATTCATTTCCTTGCCCAACGTGGGAATACCACGGGAAGACGAAAAGGAAGAGAGCAACCGCCTGCTGTAAGGGGGACACGTGGGGAATGACATTTTCAAACCAACAGTCACGTGGAAACTTGGAAAAGTAAAGGAGAGTCAAATGAAACAACCAGCTTTGGGCAGTGGGAAAGGCATCACCATTAATGGCTTTAAAGCCTTGATAAGATAGGGTTCAAATAAACCAGCAGACAATGAAAACAAAACCATTCAACTTCGCTTCCGACTCAATCTCTCTCTGCTTAAAACACTCACTTCTCTTGCTCAACAATTAGATTCATTTTCGAACAACAATAGAAAATTAGCAACATGACAGTAATGCGAACACGCGAGAAAAATAATCTTGAAGCTATGTCAAAGGCGAAATAGATCAAAGATGGCACTAACCCGTTGCAGCTTGGATTGATCGACGAAAACGGAGGTAATGCTTTTCCTCACTATTGCTTTGGTTTACCCTTTGAGTCGTTCGCGGATTCCCTATGGGGTTTCGCCGTTTCTCCTCTTCTTTTCGTCAAAGTCCTTTCGTTTCCGCCTCCTTGCTGTTTTTTTTTAATCCTAGGGTTTTTCGGCTGATATCCTCTTCTCCATTTTTTTTCTTGATTAGGGTTTCTTCCTCCTTTTATACTCACCCGATTTAGGGTTTTGAGCTGGTTACCCAGATCAAAAGGGGTACCCCTGCGAAATCTTTTAGGGTGCTCAGTTGGTTTGCCTCATTTCGGTGCTTAGTCTGGAAAAGGTAATATGATCCGTGCACTTTCTTCTTGAATTTGTCTTGATTCCAAATTTGGGATTTTTGAATTTTTACTGCCTTGTCTAACATGTTTTTTTTTACTGCAGTGAATTCGGGTTTGGAGGGTTCATGAATTTGCACAGGGTTGTGGGTGAGTTTTATTTTCTGGATGTGAGTCCCAAGTGAATGAATCAGTTATGATGAAATATATAGGTTGTTGGTTAGGAATTGGTTGAATTGAAATTGAATTCTGTTAGACACTCAATCGAAAAACCGGTTATCAGTTGTTGAAGGTTGGATCAATATTGCAGGTTGATTGCAAGGTTATTATGCTGACTTATTGTGATGTTTGCAGGGAGTCTGTTGTGAAAGCCTTTTGAGGTGCGAGTCTGCTTGAATGAAGTTGTCCACCAGAAGCATCTTTAAAAACACATGACTACCAATATGAGCAAGAGCACTTTTAATCCGTTCGTGTCCTTGAAGCTCATCAACACAATGTGAGACACTTTCTCCGTTCCCATATGTTTCTCTTCTATTATGGTGTTTTGACATTGATGCGGGAAACTTGATTTCTAACCAACTAATTTTGGTTACAGGGATGTTTCTAGGATGGAGGCTTGGCCTCAATAAAGTGGCAAACCACGTTGCTAGCAGACCGCGCTCCCTTAGATTTTGATTTAAAGGTGGCGGATGAAATCAGTTTTGAGGACGTTGCTTATCGGGGTTCCTTAGAGTCTGGTGCTCATGACCGCAGCTCTGTGGGATTCGATCTTGATCTAAACAGGTTGGACGAGACTCCTGAAGCTGGATCTTTCTCTATAGGCAAAATGGATATTCCTTTACCAAGTAAACAACCTTCATTGTCCAGTGGGTTATCTAATGGTGGAAGTGTCTCAAGAGACTTCGATTTAAATAATGGACCAGGACTTGATGAAGTTAGCACCGAAGTCCCCACTCGTACTCCGCAGATGAAAAGTACTATCCCATTCTCAACTTCTGTTCATAGCACCAGAACAAATAATACAGAATTTGGGAATTATTCTTCATGGTTTTCTCCCGGCAATTCGTATTCTGCAATTACTGTCAGAAGAGTGCACGCCCAGTCCAGTTCCAGCTGCGTCTCAAAAGTATCTCTGGCCTCGTTTGTGTAAGATTTGGAAAGATAAGTTGCATTTCCTTACGAGAATCCCGCATTATTTATCTGAAGCCTATAGTGATTTGGACATGAACTGTGATAAATGCAGGTCTTTGATCAAGCTTGGTTTTGATTTTTTTGTGTTAATGCTGTGATTCTATGGCTCTTTCTTTGCAGCAATCCTTGCACTTTCATTTTACTCCTGATCAAACCAGGCAATTTCATTCTTAAGCACGACAGCCAGCATTTTCTCCCTCACACGTTTCGTAAGATTTTCGCCAACAATATCCCAGAAGAAGTGTTGCAATATGTTGAAGATAAATGCAGTTGATGAAAGACCAATCAACAAGTAGCAGTACTTATTTATTTCTCGAATCATGTATCTGTGTTCCGGATTGTAATAGATACTAAGAACAGCACTAAGAACATAAGCAAAAAATGCTAAGTGACCCACAAACAAATGAACCGATTGAGCCAATTAAAGCGTAAAGCCCTTCGGGAGAGTTCATTTTAACTAGTCTCCAGAACGAACTGGCTTGATCTTTGAAGGCAAGCTTTTCGTGCTTGTAATTTGGATGAGATGCATCTAGGGATAAACTGAAATCTGATGGTAGAGAAATCAGACAATCTACATGAGTACGGTGATCGTCCATAAGAAGAATTCCTAGTAATTACCGGCGAGCTAACCGAGTTTCTTGAACTTGAAGGCCTTTATCCTCAAATGGAGAATTAAAATCCATGCAATTTCCTGCTTGGCTCCAAATCTCCACAGCAAATTGCACTACAAACTTTTCTGCACCCCCCATGTTCATGAATCCATGGAAGTAGCTTGCAAGAATAGCACTCCAAAAGTTGAACAGCAGTTTCAATAGACTGTAAACTTTTATGGACATAGACCTCAGATAGATTGGCAAATATAGCTCCTTCCAGCCCTTGAAGAATTGTAAGCATATTTTGCATGCTAGTCATGCCTATATCGGATAATGCTTCTACTTTGAGTGAAAAAGGTAGAGCAATATCATCAAGCGATAGTAGTTCCATAATTTTGTCTACAACAAAACTCCTGTAGCTCATAGCTTTTTCAGACTCACTGAAGTTTTGAACAAACAAACCAATATGAAATAATGCTTTTCAATGTGGCATTCCATAGTACTGTTTTGTCAAAATCCTCTACGATAATTGCCATGAATTTCTTCAAAATATTCTCAAATGTTGATTTTGGTATTGGGAAAACATCTAGATGAAACATTGCCAGAATCAGCAAACCCTTCACTCCAATGTATATATCACGATCAGGGGGACATCTGTCATCACTTACTGCTAAGACTGAACCAAAGGCATTAAATAGAAATGCTGAGAAACTATGAAGTATGGTGAAATATGTCCCATGTTTTTCCTCAGACAAAGTAACTAATTCCCTGCATCCTGCAAGTAGTTCTATACAAAGATAGAGGAATCCGAAGTTAACACTTTGTGAGGCAAAACTACCACCATTTTGCAAGCCATCGGTGTTACTAGCAGAAAATCCCAAATTATCCATCATTCTTGAGAGAAGACTTTGAAACACGGCATTGCAGGAAGGAATGGAAGTCTTGGCAGTAAGATAGAGAATACGACCGATAGCATGTAACTTCTTCTTTTCTTGTACAGAAATAGTGTTGTAATTCTCATAAGAGGAAATGTTATTGATAATAAAATTGACATCCTCATCATCAATTATCAAGCTAATTAACTGACTGCTATTTTGCACAATAAGCTCTTGAAGGAGGGACAGAGCTTCAATTACAACTTCATTCTTTGGAAAGTCAATACCATCTATGGGTGCTAGACTAAAAGACAAATCTGGCTCATCCAAGTAAGTATTTATGGTGTCTTTTAATGAAGACCAAACCGCCTTAGCATATTTTGCAATTCTCTCGGATCCATACTTGACGGAGCAAGCTCTAAGATATTGTAAGGGATCAATCTTTGCTGAATGTAGTGAAGAAGAAAGTTTCTCAAGAAACAGAGGAATAACAAATGGTCCAAAAACTGGTGTAGAAGAGAATGCATGCATCAGAGTTCTTGACAGCATAAGGGCTGTCAAATGATCAATCTCAGGCCTGGTGAAAGTCTTCTGCTTTAACAGTTTCTCAAGTTCAATTAATCCACCTTGATCTGAGTCAGAACAATTAATTTGAACATTACTTTCACCAACTGCTCCTTGCTGATTTCCAGGAGATTTATTAGCAACCTGTCTAGCTTCTTCTTGAAGACTGTCCTGCCAGTAACTTCAGTAATATGTCCACTCCTCCAGGTTGAATTGTTGAGTTCCAGAATCCCTCAGCACCGCTGGAGAGATTTTTCAATGTTCCTGTCAATAAACTTTCAACTACATTTTCCGTTTTCAAGCCAATTCGCAACTACTCCAAGGCACGGCTATTACTCCTTCAGTTGAAAATATTTTGGAACCAACGTAACCTTTTCCTTAAACCGATCATTTCCCCCAAATGCAGTCTTAGAGCCTCTTACTCAAATCTTAAGCAAAGCAAACAAAACTCAAAGATGTGTAAAACATATCGCTACACCTCCTTGTACACAATTTGATCAAACCATGTTTACGGGTGTAAGTTCTTTAACGCAGCCTGACCAGTTATTACACCAAAGTAATAACTGATTTTATCACATGATAAAGGATTCCATGTCTTGCTTGACCAAGGGAAAATAATCAATCTATCTCAAGACAAATGGTGAGGCCCAAAGGTTTATGGAATAGCAGGTGGTGACAAGTCTACATGAAACGAGTTGGTGGATAGATTCATGACCAGATGAAATGATCATGAGGAGAAAAGAAAATGAATGATCGATGAGAGAAAAATAAAAATTTCAGGGCCAAAATCGGGGTATGACAACACGCTTCAACCTTCGCCCCAGCGAGGTTGAGAGGTTTTGCTACTGTAATGTTCGCTGGGGACTCGCTAGAGCTTCGCCTAGCGAGTGAGTGCTGGCTGCGTTTTTCACCAAAACAGACTGAACTCGCTACCACCTTCGCCTTCAGCTCGCCTAGCAAATTAATTTGACAATTTACTGGAGCAGTTCGCCTGGAACTCGCCTAGCGAACCAATGCTTCGCCACAGCCTCGCCTAGTGAGCAGGCTGATGAAATGCTTGTATGCTTTGGTTCCTTTGCCAATTTTCTTGTGTCTTCATTTTCAATTAGTTCATGTCTTTCCTGCACAATAACACACAAATCAAAGGCACCCAGCTTGTTTATCAATGTAATGCATTCCATGTAAAACAAATGTGGTTTTGACAGTTTTAGCATGGAAAAAGAGTGAAAGATGCCCACATATGATAGCTCAAACAAGCACTTTTGGGCATCTAATAACTCTCCCCAACTAGATTCTTGCTTGTCCTCAAGCAAAGTATGCCTCTTGAAGGACAAAAGGATTTGCTTAAAGAAAATGGTTTCTCCGAAGTTGGATAAACGGCTCAAACACAAGCGAAATCAGCAAATACAAGTTCCCAATGGTTCGAATAAAATAATACATAAGAACTAAAACTTAAATAGCAATGCAAAATATTTATCTATCTACAACAATACTATTCTGAATGAATCATCCTATCTCTCCTCTTCGAATAAGGAATGAAGATTCTGCGCGTTTGCAACCGCGGGACTAATCTCACTCTCTAACAAATAATGAAGATATCAAATAGATTCATACAATGTCTAACAATTAAAAGTGGTACTGTGGAAGCATAAAGATCACTAAGGGCTTTTCGGTTGAAGCTTGGTTAGGGTAACAAACAAGGGTCATTTCTAAGGCCATTGAAACGAAAGTGCCGATGCAAAAGAGACATTCACAGTATTATTCACACTACTCGACTTTGTTTCATTTGTTTCTTATTTGAAACCTTCACAACACATATTCCACAACTCAATTTTTATTTTTTACTATTTTTCTTCCAAGCAAGCATTCATTTTCCTTTTTTCTATTTTTGTTCTTTTCTTTCACATCAAATATACAAAACAGATGTTTCTTTTCTATATTTTCTATACATATATTTTTCTATGCTTGCTCGGTTTTTCTTTTCTTTTTCAAGAGTTGTGGTACTTACCAATTCTTTTTCGTTCTCCCCAACTTATTTCTTCCACACCCTAAGTGAATGCTCTTAACTTTTTACGGCAAAAGAACAATAATCAAGATTTTCCGGGTTGTAAAAAAAAGATTTTTGAGATCTCGCTTTATTTCAAGCCGAGATTCAACTGTTTAGGCTCAAAGGGGTTAACAAATACTCTCTCTGCTCACAAGTAAGTTGTTTTTGGATGTAGTTGTGCTCGAAAGAAAACAAGTGCCTTGATCATTTCTAATTGCTTCCACAATTTCACAATAATAAAAGACAAATAATGAATCACATGAATCAACAAAACTTATTAGAATCCAGCATTTAAGTGAACAATGGAGGTTTCCTCACAATTTGTGGTTTTAAGTTCTAGATGAAGCATTCATTCAATTATGTTGCAAAAAGACAATATTCAATTTACCACAAAGAGTAAAGTTCCTAATGCATTCTAAAATTCTAGCCGACGGTAACCATGTACCTTAGCTTCATTCACTTGTTTATTCTTATCATTGCCATCCAAGCTCGGATGCACCTTCATTGGGTACTTCTTGAGGAGCAACCAATCTAGAAGGGTTTGCCACTCAATCAACCAAAAATTTATTAAACACACAAAATTAAAAACATAAATAAATAACATTAACATAAAATATAAATTTGTTCATGGGGGACAAAACACCCCAATAGTACAACCCAAAATCAAGATACAAAATCCGAAAATACAAATAGAAATAACATAAAAACTGAATACACACAAAAACTTAACCCACTAAGGGCTCAGGACTCCTCCTCGCTACCGGCCTCAGAACCGGTAGCCTCATCATCAACATCATCATCATCAGCATCATCAGCATCAGCGCCCACCCCCTCACCATAGACTGGCCTGTCCACAGGCCAATTAGCGTTAAGCATAAACTGCTCACGCGCCAACAATGCTCGAGCACCGGAGGGGTCATTACCTTGCAGTTCCAACCTCTGCATACTGTTGTGCATATCAATCATAGCTCTTTGGGATGCCGCCATCCACTCAAAACTGTAGTCACACACCGCTCGTAGGTAGGGATCAAGTCCGGGAGTAGAAGCACTAGGACCATCAGCAGCCCGAGTACTTCCTGAGGCTGCACTGCCACCGGTAGTCTTTGGTCTACAATATTTAGCCACATACCGATCATCGATAGGGGCCGGGATCCTAACCTGCCCACGAGACGGAAGTCTCACCCTTGCCTGAACGCATAAGCTCATGATCAAACATGGGAAAGCCAGGGGACAATTAACACGAGCCCCCGACTTAAGCCCGCTCTCGACCACGGTCTTCAGCTCATTGGCGATTATCCTCGCCACATCTATCTCGACATTTGTGAGGATGGAATGGACCAAATGTGCCACTGGGATCGGCACAGTAGAGGTGTGTGATTTAGGCTGGATGTTGGTTAAAACCAAGAGCAGTATCAGCTGAGCCATGGGAGTCATGTCCTCCCGGTGATACCTCACTGGAACCCCAGATGGGTTCGGCTCAACAGATTTCCCAGGTAAAAGCAGGGCGGCGGTAATGGCAGGGACATCTCGGTGAAGCCTTAGGTCGGTGTGGTATTGGTCTCTCTGGTCAGCTCCCAGCTGGAGCGGTTCCCCTAGGATTCGGTTGATAGCATCCCGGTCAAATGGAATTGTACGCCCGGCAACTCTAGAAACCCAAGTAAAGGGCTCGTCGTCGTCGGGTAGTGCGTTAGCATAAAACTCCCGCACTGTCGCAATGTCGTAATGCTCAACGGGACTAATCAACCTATCCCACTTCTTTGCGTCTATCAACCCGGCGAAAGTTCTGTAAGTGCCCTGTGGGTTGATCAGAAAGCGCTTCTCTGGAAGTATCTTCCGCTTTTCCAGAGCGATGTACCGCGCAGCCTGTTTTGGACCGACAAACTTGTCGTGGTCGAATTGAATAGGCACGGTACGAGAAGTACTTGTTCCCTTTCTTTTCTTACCTGCTCCAGATCTTGACTCCATCTGTAAAATGTACAAAGAAACAACACACACCAAACAACAGATTAGCCAACAAAGCAAAATTTAAAATACTGCCTTGCTCGCTGCTGCTTCGCCTAGCGAAGTGGCAGCGAACGCTCGCCCCAGGTTCGCCTAGCGAGTGCTAGCGAACCTTACGGGTTTTGGGGTTTTCTGCATTTTCAAAGTTTTTTTCCCCCAATACCCATACTCTAATGGTTCCCACATCAGAACCTAATGATTTCTCATGAAAATTAATCGTTCTATGCTATTGGGGATTGCCTAATTGCATGCAAAATCGAAAGTAACACTAAATCCCCAATTTGAAAACCTAAATCTCCAAAAATTGCAAACTCCAAAATACCACATGCAACCTCAATGTTCCCATACCACACTCATCCTATTTGCCATTCACATTTGGAATTTAAGAGTTCAACAAAAAGAAAGATGTAGTAGGGCAAACCTTAGTTACACGGATTTGGAAATGTGAAGTGAGACGAGTTTGCAATCGACCGAAAAGAGCAAGTGTTGGTGATAAAGATGCAAATGAGAGAGTTTGAGAAGCGTAGCACTAATTCCTCAGCAGAGCCGTTCAGAATTTTTTTTGAAGGTTTGGGGCAAAATGGCCCTGCTGAGATTTAAATAGTAAACAGTACTGCAGCGCTCGCTGCTGCCTCGCCTAGCGAGCAGCTAGCGAGCATGCTCGCTACTGCCTCGCCTAGCGAGCTGCAAGCGAGTATGACAGCAAGTGCATTGGCAAATGC
Organism: Lathyrus oleraceus; assembly: GCF_024323335.1. Lineage (NCBI taxonomy): Eukaryota > Viridiplantae > Streptophyta > Magnoliopsida > Fabales > Fabaceae > Lathyrus > Lathyrus oleraceus. The sequence goes on from NC_066580.1 coordinate 444,634,933, forward strand.
AGCACTTGCAAGTCATCCAGCATGGGTTTAGCACAGTGTACTCAATACAACATAAAACATAAAACAGTAAATACTTACAATGTTGGGGTGCCTCCCAACTAGCGCTTGTTTAACGTCGGCTAAGCTCGACGGTGCGATGCTCACAGAGGAGCATCGAGCGGCTGAGCACAACTCTCGCGATCCACATGACCGCCGAGATACACTTTCAATCGTTGGCCATTCACGGTCCAACTATCTTTCTTGTCCATGTCTTCAATGACAATGGCCCCGTACTCTTTTACTTCTTTCACCCGAAATGGCCCGGACCATTTTGATTTCAACTTCCCGGGAAACAACTTCAACCGGGAGTTGAACAATAGGACCAATTGTCCGGGCACAAATTCTTTGTTACGGATCTTCTTGTCGTGATACTTCTTTGCTTTTTCCTTGTACAACCAACTTGAGTGGTATGCGGCATTGCGCATCTCCTCCAACTCAAGTAGTTGTACTTTCCTTTTTTCACCGGCCGACTCATTTTCAAAATTTAAAAACTTTAGGGCCCACAAGGCCTTGTGCTCCAATTCAACCGGCAAATGGCAAGTTTTACCAAATACCAATTGAAAGGGAGTTAGGCCAATTGGAGCTTTAAAGGCCGTACGGTAGGCCCATAATGCTTCGTCCAATTTTTGGGACCACTCTTTTTTAGAATTAGACACGGTTTTTTCTAGGATTCTCTTAATCTCTCGATTAGAGACCTCCGCTTGCCCGTTAGCCTGAGGGTGATACGGAGTTGTCACCCTATACGATACACCATAATGTTTTAGAATTGTTTCCAAAGGTGCATTGCAAAAGTGTGACCCTCCGTCACTTATCAACACTCGGGGGGTTCCAAAACGGGAAAATATGTTTTTCTTTAAAAAATTTATCACCGTTTTGGCATCCGCCCGAGGTGAGGCAATCGCCTCAACCCACTTAGAGACATAATCGACAGCAACTAGCATGTACTCATTCCCATAAGAGGGTGGGAAAGGTCCTACGAAATCTATGCCCCAACAATCAAACACTTCCACTTCTTGGATATTTTGGAGAGGCATCTCATCTCTCTTACCTATCCCACCGCTTCTTTGGCAGCTGTCACAACTTTGCGCATGGGTATGTGCGTCTTTGAAAATAGTTGGCCAATAAAATCCCGATTGAAGAATTTTAGTGGCCGTTCTAACCCCATTATAATGTCCGCCATAAGGCGAGTTGTGACAATGCCAAAGGATGCTTTGGGCTTCATCACCAGTTACGCATCTCCTTAACAGGTTATCGCTACCCAACTTAAACAAGTATGGGTCATCCCAAACATAATACTTCGCATCCGAAAGGAACTTCCTCTTTTGGTTCGAAGTTAGGTCGGCAGGCACAAAACCACTAGCCTTGTGGTTTGCAAAGTCTGCAAACCACGGCCTAACTTGAACCTTAAACAGTTTTTCATCAGGAAATTCTTCCCGGATTTCCTTTTCAGATGTGGTAACCTCGACATTCACTAAGCGGGATAAATGATCCGCTACCAAGTTTTCCGACCCCTTTTTGTCTTTGATTTCGACATCGAATTCTTGTAACAAGAGGATCCAACGGATGAGCCTTTGCTTCGAATCCGGCTTGGTTAGCAGATATTTAATCGCCGCGTGGTCGGTATACACAACGACTCTAGACCCTATAAGATAAGACCTAAACTTTTCTAGCGCATACACTATTGCGAGTAGCTCTTTTTCCGTTGTGGCATAATTTATTTGAGCCTCGTTAAGAACCTTACTCGCATAATGTATCGCATGAAAAGTTTTGTCTTTACTTTGGCCAAGTACCGCTCCAACGGCATAGTCACTCGCGTCACACATTAGTTCAAAATTTTCATTCCAATCGGGAGCGACTATTATTGGAGCGGTAACCAATTTTTCTTTTAAAACCTCAAAAGCTTGCAAACAATCTTCGGTGAAGAGAAATACCTGGTCTTTGGCGAGCAAATTGCTCAAAGGTTTAGCCACCTTTGAGAAGTCCTTGATGAAGCGCCGGTAGAACCCCGCGTGCCCCAAAAAGCTACGGATGCCCTTCACATTCACCGGAGGGGGTAATTTTTCAATTACTTCAACCTTAGCTCTATCCACTTCAAGCCCCCTTTTAGAGACTTTGTGGCCTAGCACGATCCCCTCGGTCACCATGAAGTGACACTTTTCCCAATTTAGCACCAAATTGGTCTTCACACACCTTTCCAACACCGTCTTCAAATTTGCCAAGCATAGACTAAACGTCCCACCAAATACCGAGAAGTCATCCATGAAGACTTCCATTGTTTTCTCTATCAGATCGGCAAAAATGGCTTGGACACATCGTTGGAAGGTCGCCGGTGCATTGCACAGCCCAAAGGGCATTTTTCTGTATGCGAACACTCCAAACGGACACGTGAAAGCCGTCTTCTCATGATCAACCGGGTCAACCGCAATTTGGTTGTACCCGGAGTAGCCGTCCAAAAAACAATAGTATTGTTGGCCCGATAGTCTTTCAAGCATTTGATCCATAAATGGGAGTGGGAAATGGTCCTTACGAGTCGCGGTATTCAACCGTCTATAATCTATACACATTCTCCACCCCGTGGCAACTTTAGTCGGGATCAATTCGTCTTTGTCATTTCGGATCACGGTCATTCCACCCTTCTTCGGAACCACGTGCACGGGACTAACCCACGGACTATCCGAGATCGGGTAAATCATTCCCGCATCCAATAGCTTCACCACTTCCTTTCTTACAACCTCCTTCATCGTATGATTTAAGCGGCGTTGTGGTTGAGCCACCGGCTTAAAATCTTCCTCCATCAAAATTTTGTGCATACAATAGGATGGACTAATTCCTTTTAGATCGGAAAGAGTCCAACCCATAGCTTCTTGATTGGTTTTGAGCACAATGATTAGACTGGCTTCTTCTTCTTTTGTCAAGAGGTTGCTTATGATGACCGGCTTTGCCTCGGTCTCATCTAGAAACACATATTTCAAAGTCGAAGGTAACTCTTTTAATTCAATTGGCGCTTTCTCGTCAATGACCTCCTTCTTCAAGTTTTCTTCCTCTACTTCCCACGGTTGTAGGTCTTCCAAACTATCAAGTTCCTTTAAGCATTCCTCAAGAGCTAGCTCCTCTTCAACAGTGAAAACCTCCAATGAGTCGTCAAGAGCTAACTCCATAGGAGATATCTCATGAATATGCTTTGAAACCTCTATAATAGCGTCTTCGATCACATCGATGCGAAAGCTATCATTTCTATCCTTGGAATGCTTCATCGCCTCGAATAGATCAAATGTGACTTCCTCATTTTGAACTCGCACCTTCATTAAACCGTCATCAACATCTATCATCATTCTTGCGGTCTTCATGAATGGTCGGCCCAATATGAGCGGAGCATCATCATCTTCCTCCATATCAATTACAATAAAATCCACCGGGAAAAAGAATTTGTCGACCTTAACCAACACATCTTGGGCTACGCCATGAGGATGGGTCGTCGACTTATCCGCCAATTGCAATGTCATTCGGATGGACTTAATCTCGATGTTGCCAAGCCTCTTGATAATTGACAAAGGTATAAGATTAATGCTCGACCCCAAGTCAATAAGTCCCTTTCCGACATACACATCACCAATTTTAACCGACAATGTAACTCTTCCCGGATCAACCTCTTTCTTAGGAAGCGTCCTTTGAATTATGGCACTACAGCTCGCATCAAGGACGATGGTCTCCAGTTCCGTATACCTCCGCTTTTTGGTTAGTATGTCCTTCATGAATTTGGCATACTTTGGCATTTGTTCCAAGGCTTCAGCAAACGGAATGTTGATTTGCAACTGTTTAAAAATATCCATGAACCGGGCGTAATGCCGTTCATTCTCCCTTTTGGAAGGAGCATGAGGATAAGGAAGATTTTGGACCGGAGTAGCGCTCACTACCTCCTTTCCCTTTGCAATCCTAGCACTCTTCCATCTAGGCTTCTTCACTACCTCCCTTATTACCTCATCACTTTTATTTTCCTCAATCTCCACACCTTTTTCTTTTTCAACTTCACCATTATTTTTATTCTTTTCAACTTCTTCCTCATCACTCCACACTCCTATTTCACCATCAACATTTTCCTCCACTATTTCCTCCTCAATTTCTTTCTCTTTCTCTCTTTGTTCACTCTCAACTCTTTTTTCATTCTCACTACCCAACTCCCTCCCACTTCTCGTCATTATCGCCTTACAATGCTCCTTAGGATTTGTTTGCGTATTAGCCGAAAAAGAAGGACCGGTTTGTTGTTCAGCGAGTTGCTTGGCAAGTTGCCCAACTTGAGTTTCAAGATTTTTTATGGCCGCGTCATTACTCTTTTGATTGGCCATTGACATTTGCATGAATTGCGTCAATGTCTCTTCCAATTTAGAATTGACGACCGGCGGTTGTTGAGATTGATACGGATTTTGGGGAGGGTTTTGACGGCTAGAAGAACCACCTCCATAACCTTGGTTATGATAATAGTTGCTTCTAGGTTGGAACCCTTGGTTCCCTTGGAATTGTTGTTGTTGTTGTTGTTGTTGAGGGTGCGGTTGATAAGGTTGTTGTTGTCTCGGTTGATAGTCCCGTTGATTGGCCATGTAGTTTACTTCGTCAAAACCGGGAGGTGGACAAAATCCGGTGTCATGTTCACCTTTACAAAGTTCACAACAAGCTATTTGTTTAGCTTTTGACGGTTCTCTTAACTCTTTGATTTGTTGCGTTAAGAGTTCCACTTGTTGTGAGATGAGCTTGTTTTGGGCAAGGATGGCATCATTCGTCCCTAACTCAAGCACTCCCGCCTTCTTCAAAGAATTTCCACGACTTTGACTCTGAAGATCATTTAGAGCCATTCGATTGATAATGTTGGTGGCTTCTTCGGCACTTTTTGACATCAACGAGCCACCCGAGGTGGCATCCAACAACGTTTTGCAGTTTGGTTGAAGTCCATTTCTGAAGATATGGATTTGAGTTAATTCATCAAATCCATGCCCTTTACATTTCCTAAGCATGGACTTGAATCTCTCCCACGCTTCATTCAAAGATTCACTTGTTCCTTGAGAAAACACCGAGATGGCCGTCTTTGATTCCATGAATCGGTTATGGGAGAAAAATCTTTCAATGAATTTCTCTTCTAACACGTTCCAGTCTGTCATTACGGCTGGTGTTTGATCGAGATACCAATCCTTTGCTTTACCGAGCAAAGCGTGGGGAAATAATCGTCTGAACAACGGAAGCTCCTGAGCCTGATCCACTCCGGCAGCCAATGCTATCTCATAAAATTTTGTGAGAAAAGCAAATGGGTCTTCATGGTCCATTCCGGTGAATGGACTCCCATATAATAAATTCAGAGTTCCCGTCTTCATCTCAGCTTGCCTTCCTGTGTGGTTGGCGAACTGAGCGGTGTTCCTTGGACTGTTGATACATGGAGTAGAAATAGGTGGTGGTGGTTGTGGCTCCATGTTTGGTATGAATGGGTGTGGATTTGTGGTTGAAGAACTTTCTCCTTGCTCTTGGCGTTGTCTAGCCTGTTGCCTCCTACGTCTCGTTTTGCTATTGAGCCTCCTTGCGGTTCTCTCGATCTCAGGATCAAAAAGAAGTTCGTCCACAGGGATTTGCCCTCGCATAAAACGTAAGCTGCACACTAAACCAAACAAATTACAAGCACAAGTCAAAAATTCACAAGCTAAAACTTAAACAACCATTGCGATGCTCGCAATATCAATTTACAATCCCCGGCAACGGCGCCATTTTGTTGAAATGTATATTTCGTGTCGGGTTTTTGTTATCGTATCCACAGGGATTGTAAGATATCACCGCCGTTCGATGGTTGAATTAATTTTAGCTCAATGTAACAATAGGGTTTTGGTTTCAATCAAGTTATCTTGCATAAAAAGTAATTAATTGCGGTAAAAGTTATGGTTTGATTAAATGAGAAATATTGTCAAAGTTAGGTTTCAATGATCACTTTGCATGTATTTGCTCGGTCAACAATCTTATAAACTCCTTTAGATGATAAATAATTTCACAAAGTCCTCTCAATATGTTTCTCTCGAACACATATTGTGAGTTTTGCCATTTTGATCCATTGTTTCTCTCGAACACAATCTATCAAAATGACAACTTTTTGGTTCAACCTTATGGTGAACAAAATCATTCGTTACTATCTCTAGCTAACAAACAAGTTTGGATGAAAACCTAGGTCAAGAGTCGGTAAACATCTCTCGATCATAAACCAACACAAAGAGTTTTAAATAGAAACAAAGTTTTCATCATATATTTACCGTTAAAGAGTTTACATATGAGGATCCTTACATTTACACACAAAGCTAGTAATCACCTACATCTAACCTTGACAAATGGATGACTTAGCTACTCATTTTCATGGTAGCTTGGTCGGCAAGTAAGGAAAGAAGGTTGATCAACATCCAAGTCGGATAATCGAAGTTGGATGGGAATCCACCTTCTTTTTGTGGAAGATGGTTGCTAGATGAAGAGAAATGAAAAACTAGGGCATAAAAGCTCCCAAAACAATGCTGTAAAAATATCTCTAAAAAGTACAGAAATGGAAAAGTTGGTAAAAAATGAGGTATGGTGCCCAAAAGTGGCACCTGCTACTTATAGGCCACTGCTGGGCTGTCAAGTTCGCTAGGCGAGCAGAATGGCTCGCCTAGCGAGGGTCAAAAATGGGCACCTAAGGCCCTTGCGCCCAGAGAAAACAGGGCCTGCTGAACTGTGATGTTCGCCTAGCGAACATACCTTCGCCTAGCGAAGGACACGCTTCAACCTTCGCCCCAGCGAGGTTGAGAGGTTTTGCTACTGTAATGTTCGTTGGGGACTCGCTAGAGCTTCGCCTAGCGAGTGAGTGCTGGCTGCGTTTTTCACCAAAACAGACTGAACTCGCTACCACCTTCGCCTTCAGCTCGCCTAACGAATTAATTTGACAATTTACTGGAGCAGTTCGCCTGGAACTCGCCTAGCGAACCAATGCTTCGCCACAGCCTCGCCTAGCAAGCAGGCTGATGAAATGCTTGTATGCTTTGGTTCCTTTGCCAATTTTCTTGTGTCTTCATTTTCAATTAGTTCATGTCTTTCCTGCACAATAACACACAAATCAAAGGCACCCAGCTTGTTTATCAATGTAATGCATTCCATGTAAAACAAATGTGGTTTTGACAGTTTTAGCATGGAAAAAGAGTGAAAGATGCCCACATATGATAGCTCAAACAAGCACTTTTGGGCATCTAACAATAGCCAATGCCTAAAGTGCGCTAGGGGAGAAGATGTCAGAAGCTAAGTTGGTCAAAAAAATCCCCAGGTCTCTTCCAAAGATATTTGACATGAAGGTAACTGCCATTGAAGAAGCTTAAGATATAAACAACATGAAGGTTGATGAACTGATGGGATCTCTTCAGAGCTTTGAGTTAGGGATCAGTGAAAAATCTGAAAAGAAGAAAAGCATAGCCTTTGTTTCTAATATTGAAGACTTTGAGGATAAATATGATCTGGATACATATGAAGGGATATCTAATGCTATTGTATTACTTGGAAGATAATTCAATAAATTGATGAAGAAGATGGAATGGAAGACAAGATCTAATGTCAAGAATAGGTCATTCGACATCAACAAAAATTAGGATTTTGGCAGAAGACCCAAAACTAAAGAAAAGACTAACCAAAGAAAAGGAATCCAAAGTCATAGATGTGAAGGGTTTTGTCACATAAGAGATGAGTGCCCTACGTATCTCAAGAAACAGAATAAGGGTATGTCTGTTTCTTGGTCAGAAGATGATTCAGAAAGTGATCCTGAAGTGGAACCTGCCAAACAGGTTACTGCCCTGACTGGAATTTGTGATTCTGATGAAGATTCTGATTGTGAGGAACTCACCTTTGAGGAACTTGCTGGATCTTACAAGGAGTTGTGCCTAAGAAGTGAAGAAGTGTGTAAATTGGGAGAAGATAAAAGAAAGTTATTACTCAACTACAGGCTGGGAAAGTGGAGCATATATCTATCATCTCTGATCTGAAGGAGGAAGTTGTATTGCTCAATTCAAAACTTGACAATATGACTAAGTTTGTAAGAATGCTTAATAGTAGTTCTGATGTGATGGATGAAATCCTTCAAACTGGTAAGAATGCTGGAAATGTTCAAGGTCTAGGTTATGATAATCTAGTTGGGATGAACAAGGGAAAAGGGTCTTCTATGAAATTTGTTCAACCTAAAAGAAAACAGGAACAACATATGTCAAATCAAATGTTCAAACATCAGCAAGGGCATCAAGAGGTTTACTCAGGGAACAAGACCCAACGATGGAAGTGTCATCATTGTGGCAAGTTTGGTCACATAAAACCCTATTGCTACAAATTATATGGCTATCCCAAACCTGCTTCACAACCCAGAAGAAAACAAAATATGGTTAAATTAAAGAAAATATGGATTCCCATAAATGGTATGTCAGGACTCATAGCTCACACCTCCCTCAGAGCATCTGCTAGAGAGGATTGTTATTTCGATAGTGGCTACTCTAGACACATGACTGGTGTCAAGAAATTTTTGGTGAATATTAAGTCATATTCTACTAGATATGTCACCTTTGGAGATGGATCAAAAGGAGAAATAAAGGATGTTGGAAAGTTGGACTATCCAGGACTACCTAGTCTTGATGATGTACTGTTTGTTAAAGGGTTGACTGCTAATTTGATAAGTATTAGTCAACTTTATGACCAAGGTCTCAAAGTGAACTTCAGTAAACTCGAATGTATGGTAACAAATGAGAAGAATGAAGTTATCATGAAGGGAGCCATATCAAAAGATAACTGTTATTTGTGGACTCCTTAAGAAACAAATGGTCTCTCCACATGCCTAATGTCAAAACAGGATGAGACTAAGTTATGGCACCAAAGGCTTGGTCACTTACATTTGAAAGGTATGAAGAAAGTTATGTCAAAGGAAGTAGTCTGAGGAATCCCAAAATTGAAAATTGATGAAGAAAGAATTTGTGATGGATGTCAAATAGGGAAGCAAACAAAGATGTCACACAAGAAGCTCCAACATCTGACCACTTCAAAAGTTCTAGAGCTACTTCATATGGACTTGATGATACATATGCAAGTTGAAAGTCTAGGAGGAAATTGGTATGCATATGTTGTTGTTGATGACTTCTCAAGGTTCACCTGGGTGAACTTCATTAAATAAAAGTCAGAAGTGTTTGAAATGTTTAAAGAACTCTATTAGAATACTCAAAGAGAGAAGGGTTGTGGCATTATCAGAATTAGAAGTGACCATGGGAAGGAATTTGAAAACAACAAGTTTGAGGAATTCAGCACCTCTGAAGGAATTATTCATGAGTTCTCTTCACCCATCACCCCTAAACAAAATGGTGTGGAATAATAGGACCATTCAAGAATGTGCCAGGGTCATGCTTCATGCTAAGAAACTACCATATCATTTTTGGGTTGAAGCCATGAACACTGTCTGTTATATCCTTAATAGAGTGACTATCAGATCTGGCACATCAGCTACTCTGTATGAACTATAGAAAGGAAGAAAGCCAACTGTGAAATACTTCCATGTATTTGGAAGTAGATGTTATATTCTGGCAGATCGTGAGCAAAGGAGAAAAATGGATCCTAAAAGTGATGAGGGGATTTTTCTGGGGTACTCTACAAATAGTAGAGCATACAGAGTTTTCAACTCCAGAACCAAGGTAATGATGGAATCCATAAAAATTGTTGTGGATGACTCAACTAACGAAATTGATGTCACAAATGATGTTTGAAGCTAGCGGAAATGTACCCGAACGTATCACACGCTTGAACATACAACAGAGTCGCCATCGAACTTTATTTATTCCAGAAGGAAAGGGAAAACATCGATGAAACCCGGGGGAAAGAGATATGATGGGTAAGGAAGTTAGTTATACAAAGGGAAGGTATGAGCACCTCTAACATCCATGGTACTCCATGGGAACCGTTTTGATTATTCTCGCTCGAATGAGTGTTATATCTAAAGATTACTCGCAAAAGGATGGGAAAAGGAAAAGAAATAGATAAAGTGCTCGGTAAGGATTGAGGCCATCATGCCTACGTATCCTCATAGTGCAATGAGGAATTCAGAGCTCTGTAGTTCAAAGAACTAATGGTGGGAGAAGAAAAGAATTGTGATCAAAGTATGGTCTGAACCAAAGAATTGTATGATTTAAACTCCAACAAGGGTGAAAACATGAACCCAAGAGTAAGGTTGTTATTACCAGTACGTGGGCTAGCAGGATTGCCGCTATAGGGTAATGCCAAAGAGGCGAAGAAATAGGTGTTTGGGCACAATCCCAAACATCTCTTGGTTCACAAGGGGACGCAAGAAGGAGTAAAAAGGGGTAGTGTATTTGGCTCAAAGATAACTGGTATATCACATGGAGTGAATGAAGGTAGAATATGAATGCATCGTGGAGATGAATGGAAAGAAGTGACCAAAGTCACAAAATTGAATGTTTGGTGACAAGTAACTGAATAAGTATTGTTTGAAACCCAAAGGTGAAAGTGTATTGGAATCCATAAGAGAAAATGGATTTGTACCATAGAGGGAAATAACTTTAACTGATATGTGGACTAGCATGGCTGCCACTATAGGGTGGTTAGCCAGAAAAGAAAGAATTAAGTGTTTGAGGGTATGGCCCAAACAACTCTAGGTATAAATGCGGACTTTACGTTAGGCGTCCCAAAAGGATGTGTATGGAATTCCAAAGAAGTTGTATTTCTAATCTCAAAGAAATAGTATGTCACTGGGTGAACGATTTATGATCGAATGTAGATAATGGATTGTGAAAGATATGAGTGATGCCCTAAGGCGGAAGGAGGAATAATTAGAAGTATGCTTGCCAAGGATTTGCATCCTCGTGCCTACGTATTCTCATTGTGCAATGAGAAAGTCAGAGCAACCGTAGTTCGTGGAACCATGAGAAATAGAGAGAGACATACAGTGATGAAAAGTATAACTTATACCAATAGAATGGTATCAAAAAGGTATTTGTCCAAGCAATGGGGACTCACAAGACAAACCCAATTCCAGAGATTAACTGCCATGAAACAAGGAGAGACATAATTGTCTAAGCAACGGGGACTCACAAGACAAACACCACTTCAAAGGATGATTGCAGTACTGTAGTACGAGGAATAGTGTATCACTAGATGGGGAACAAACAGTTCGAGATCAAATAAGGATAGTATCTTGGATCCAAGAAGTAGATAGACTGTGAATCGGAGAGCAAGGTAGGCGTTTACTAGTATGTGGGCTAGCAAGACCGTCATTGTAGGGTAAAGCCCAAAACAGAGACTGAATTAAGTGTTCGGGCATAGTCCCAAACAACTCTCGATTGATGAGGTGGATTGTCGCTAAATCCTCCTAAAAGGATAGAGAAGGAGTCCAAGGAAAAGTATGGTTGATCTCTAAAAGATGATATTGATTGAATGAATGAAGAATGATTGATTAATAAATAGGGTCTTTTAGAGATCAACCATACTTCTCCTTGGACTCCTTGTCTATCCTTTTAGGACGATTTAGCGACAATCCACCTCATCAATCGAGAGTTGTTTGGGACTACACCCAAACCCTTAATTCAGTCTTTGTTTTGGAATTTACCCTACATTGGCGGTATTACTAGCCCACGTGCTGGTAAACACCTACCTTGCTCTTCAATTCAGAGTTTATCTACTTCTTGGATCCAAGATACTATCCTTCTTTGATCTCGGACTGTTTGTTCCCAATCTAGTGATACATTATTCCTTGTACTACAGTACTGTAATCATTCTTTGAAGTGGTGTTTGTCTTATGAGTCCCCGTTGCTTAGACAATTATCTCTCTCCTCGTTTCATGGCAGTTAATCTCTGGAATTCGGTTTGTCTTGTGAGTCCCCGTTGCTTGGACAAATACCTTTTTGATACCATTCTGTTGGTACAAGTTATACTTTTCATCACTGTATGTCTCTCTCTATTTCTCGTGGTTCCACGAACTACGATTTCTCTGACTTTCTCATTGCATAATGAGAATACGTAGGCACGGGGATGCGAATCCTTTGCGAGCATACTTATAACTATTCCTCCTTCCGCCTTAGAGCATCACTCATATCTTTCACAATCCATTATCTACCTTCGATCATAAATCGTTCACCCAGTGACATACTATTTCTTTGAGATCAGAAATACAACTTCTTTGGAATTCCATACACATCCTTTTGGGACGCCTAACGTAAAGTCCGCATTTATACCTAGAGTTGTTTGGGCCATACCCTCAAACACTTAATTCTTTTTTTTCTGGCTAACCACCCTATAGTGGCAACCATGCTAGTCCACGTATCAGTTAAAGTTATTTCCCTCTATGGTACAAATCCCTTTTCTCTTATGGATTCCAATACACTTTCACCTTTTGGTTTCAAACAATACTTCAGTTACTGTTCACCAAACATTCAATTCTGTAACTTTGGTCACTTCATTCCATTCATCTCCACGATGCATTCATACTCTACCTTTATTCACTCCATGTGATATACTAGTTATCTTTGAGCCAAATACACTACCCCTTTGTGCTCCTTCTTGCGTCCCCTTGTGAACCAAGAGATCTTTGGGACTGTGCCCAAACACCTATTTCTTCGTCTTTTTGGTATTACCCTATAGCGGCAACCCTGCTAGCCCACGTACTGGTAATAGCCACCTTACTCTTGGGTTCATGTTTTCACCCTTGTTGGAGTTTAAATCATACAATTCTTTGGTTCAGACCATACTTTGATCACAATTCTTTTCTTCTCCCACCATTAGTTCTTTGAACTACGGAGCTCTGAATTCTTCATTGCACTATGAGGATACGTAGGCATGAGGGCCTCAATCCTCATCGAGCACTTTATCTATTTATTTTCCTTTTCCCATCCTTTTGCGAGTAATCTTTAGATATAACACCCATTCGAGCGAGAACAATAAAAACGGTTTCCATGGAGTACCATGGATGTTAGGGGTGCTAATACTTTCCCTTTACATAACCGAATTCCTTACCCAGCATATCTATTTTCCCCGGGTTTTATCGATGTTTTCCCTTTCCTTCTGGAATAAATAAAGTTCGATGGCGACTTTGTTGTATGTTCGAGCGTGCGATACGTTCAGGTATATTTACGCTAGCTTCAGCTGGAGACTCTACTAGGGACTTTGCTTCTTGGATCATTTCCTAGTCGCTAAAAGGATTCGAGCCTAGTTTTGATCGCTTCTCCGTTAGCTTAGGTGTTTGCTTCTGTAGATTTACTTGCTTTATTTATCACATTTACTTTATTGTTCTAGATATTGTTATGGATATTATCTGTTATGTTGTTGTTGGGTTGGGATAGACTATATGAGAGAAAAGATCTATAACCGAGCTTAGTATACACATAGGATAGACTCGTGGATAGTCGTGTACGCATGCGTTTCACGCGTTGGGTTGTCACGAGAACCACACCCAGACTAGATTCACTTGGAAGTACTTTTGTCCTGTGAGTATTCACTATGGCAAGGTATTTCCATTTCGAGTCGATGACTCTAGGAGGCCTTCTAGGAACCACCTTGGAGCATAGTCCACACCTTGAGGGGGATATGGGTTTTTCTTGCAGGAAGCCATAGACTCCACCTACCTTGATACTCATTATTGAATCGAAATTTTGAACTTACAACAAATGGCATATATAGATTATTCATAATGTATCAGAATTTTGAATCTGCGTGACCTATATCATTCCCCATCATAAAATATCATTCATCGGGACAAAATATTTTGCATATGCATTTATTTTCTTGGAATCCAAGAGCCCAGTTTGTTGACTAAGCATTTGAGACGAAGCATGAATTCTGAGAGGAGAAGCACTCATAGTTACAAGTTTGTGGAGCCTCAACTGACTGTTTTGAGAGGATTGGGGGCACGTCTAGTTCTTGGAAATAGAGATGATTTCAAGATGTCTTATGGCAACCTCTTGGGAATCTTGAACACCGAAGTCAACACCACTGTTGTACACACTCTGGTGCAATTCTATGATCCTTCGTTGAGATGCTTTACATTCCAGGATTACTAGTTGGCACCCATGTTGGAAGAGTATTCACACATTCTAGGTATTGGAATCAAGAACCAAGTGCCTTATATTCGCACTAAGGAGCTCCACAAATACCAAGTCCTTGCTGAAGCCTTCCACATAGGGAAGAAGGAAGTGGAGTTGAACTTGAAACCTAAGGGTGGAATTCATGGCTTCACCTCAAAGTTTCTCGTAGATAAAGCTACTGCCTTCACCGAAGATGAGAATTGGACGGCCTTCAATGCCATTCTAGCTCTACTAATCTATGGGATCTTACTGTTTCCAAACATGGAAGAATTCGTGGATCTGGCTGCTATTCACATCTTTCTAGATCAGAACCCTATTCCCACTCTTCTTGCTGATACTTTCTACTCCATCCACGTGAGGACCCAGAAGAAGAAGGGAACCATCATCCGTTGTACCCGTTTGCTGTATAGATGGTTTATTTCGTATCTACCCAACAAAGGTCCTTTCATTGAAAACAAAGACAATTTGAAATGGTCCCAGCGGATCATGTCCTTGAATGCCGAAGACATATCCATATATTCTCGAAGGCTATGATGGCAGCAGAGAGTTAGAGGATTCCATCAAATCTAGCACTGCAACAAAGAACAAACTTGAGACATTGATGAAGGCTATGATGGCAGCAGAGAAGAAGGAAGTTGAACAGGGCGATGATGGCAATGAAGGAACTGATGTTGAGGACTATGATGGTGAGGGTGACGTTGATGAAGAAAAAGAAGATGAAGGAGAAGAGTATGCAACAGCTGACTCAAATAGTCAGGAAGATATTTGATTGCAGTCTTGTTTTGTTCTTTATTTGGCTTTGTTTTGTGGTCTGTGACCAGGATATTATGCACCCTTAGGTGCCCCTTGTGTGTGATTATTAACTTTATGAATGTAATTTTATCTGGTTTGGATAGATGCTTACGTTTGTCATATTCTGGCTAAAAAGGGGGAGTATTACTTGTGAGGTTTGTGAGTCTGACCACTAACAACTAACTACTGACTGTCATGATGTGCTTAAGAAGGAGTTCCTGTTCTGACTGGTTGTTGTGTTGTGATGTCAAACATAATGTTCTGACATCAAGTTGTCTGAGTTTTTGTTTTTGTGAGAAGTTCTTTTTCTGCTGTGTATGCCTCTGATGTGTGTACTTGGACATGTCTTGTTTGCTATGGATGATCCCTTAAGGGGGAGTCCTGGTTATGTGAAACAGGGGGAGTACAGACTCTGTCTAGTGTGATTGCTTGATTACCTCTGTGATGTGTGTTTGATCTATTTTTCAAACTTATATAGTTTTGTTTGTAACCTGGACTGTGGTGCTGGTGTGCAAGGTGTATTTGGTTATTTTAGCCAAAATTTTCCAAAGGGGGAGATTGTTAATTCTTTGTATTTGTGATTGGCAGTAATTTTGGTAAAACTAACATAGTTGCAACATGTTGAACAAGATGTCCTAACATGTGGATTTGACATCTTGTCTGAAACAGGGTTTACTTTTGGTAACGTTTGATTGTTTAACTGATTACATAATATTCTAGGAATATTAAGTAATCCCATGTGGCGTCCATGAGTGAGGAATCAAAGATTCTAATTGATTTTAAACTTATTCTGTTTTCTAAATTTTGAGACATTTTAGGAAACTTTTGATTGGTAACCTAACATTGTGTAGTTGTTCATCTGCGTATACCAGGCCCAAATCCAGTTCATTATATGGCTATATATAGAATGCCTCAAACCTAATTGAAGCACGAAGAAAAGAAGATATCAATGTGGTGTTAGGGTTTGAGAGGATGTGTTATTTGTGAGCCTCTCTAATATCATCTTGACATAGGAGTAGGAATGTGTTAATTGATTGTAAGGATTGTCAAGCATTTATAAGCTTTTAAGCATTGAGTAATTGTGTGTCTGTGAAGTGTGACTTCAGAGTTTCTTGTAATTATTTGAATTGTCACTACTGTGATTGAAAGGGAAGTGAGAAGGGTCTCACACCTAGGAGTGTCTTAGGTAGAAGTTAAGCACAGGTAGTGATTAGGGTGTAGACTATAAATTGGAGATAATTTGCAGAAGGCCTACAAACTGATATTATTTAGTGGATTTCCTCCTTTGCTTGTAGCCCCCAGATGTAGGTTTTGTTGTACACCGAACTGGGTTAACAACTCTGTGTGTTCTGTTATTTTATGTTCCCATATATGTAATGTAGCTTGTTATTGTGTGTTGATCAGATATCAGTGTCTCGACATCGCTTAGGAGATCTGATATCTGCATACCAGAATTTTAGCCACTTTATGATTTATTGATTTTTAAGGTACAATGATGGATGTTTGAAGCTCGTATGATCATATCATGATGTAAAATGAGGTTTGGAGCTTTGTGAGGTGATTTTAGGTCAAGTCCATAAGTGAATTCAATGCCTTGAAAGTCCAAAGTTCATGACCAAACTAAGTACTTGTAACATGAACTAAATGGGTGTTTTATTGGTGAACTATGGTTGAAATTGAATTGAATTGAAGGTGAATGGATTGTGGTGTGATAGGATGATCAAATGAGTCAAAGCATAGAATCAATGGATGCACAAACTAGGGTTTCTTGGTTAACAAGCTTCATCAAGAATCATGGCCAATCAAATTAGGGTTTTGAGGTGCAAGGATGTATTGAAGTGATTAAAAGTGTTGTGGCGTGAAAAAAGTTTGGATATTAGGGGTCCTCAATGGTGTGGTCAAGACTTAAGATGAACCATGACTTGTACAAGCCAAAGAGGATCAAGAACTAGAGTTGAGGTCCTTGGGTGGCCAGATGAATCTTCATGTATATTCAATGGGGACTCACCATCTAATTAGGGTTTTGGAGAGAGAGTGAGATGTCTTGAATGATTCTCCAAGATTGTGGGATGCTTGGGGATGAAGATAAGGTTGAGGTGGCTTGGGCACACCTCAACATGACCAGAGAGTCTTGAGGCTTCATGATTGAACCTCATGCCTTAAGTTTATGGAACATTATGGATCATTAGGTATGAATGCTTATGAAATGATATATGAGGGATACAATGCTTAGTTAGGTAGGGTGATATGGAGGTAGGGTGAATTCGAGGGTATGACACCCATCACTAATAAAATCTTAGCCAAATGGTCAGCTTAAAAAGGGTTTTAATTGTCAATGGTTAGAGGCTCACTTTGGTCAAGTCTAACTATCTATAACATGGCTTTTTATACTATCAACGTTTATTTTTGGCATGTGGATCTTCTTAGAATAATTGAAAAGTCTTGTAGAAAATTCATTTGGGCAAGTGATATTTTTCAGAATAATTTGTTCATGGGGGCTTGGAAAAAAACTCGTCAGCTTTACAAATGTGGCGGTCTTGGTCTAAGGTCACTAGTTAGACTAAATTAGGTTACTGATCTAAAACTAGGATGTGAATTAATGAATAGCATGGGGGTTGGGGCTATCCTCCTTAAGAGCAGGATTTTGAAAGCAAATGGTATCATCAAAGACCATATTTTTTCAACTATTTAGACTCGAATCAAAGCAAAGTATGCAACCATTACCAAACAATAATAATTAGTTTCTTGGATCTGGAAATGGCATTAGAATTTGGCTTGACTCTTGGTGTGGTCAACCTTTAATTCCGAGTTCATCTTTAGAGTTCCTTCGTACAAAGGGTATCAAGGCTAACATTATAGTTTCTAAGTTCATCAAAGATGACCTGTAGTACTTTCGCCATTGTTCGAATGAGTGGATCCCTGTTCTGTCAACCACAATCCCTCTTACTCTTGCTACTAGTGGTAGTTATAGGTACTCCCTCATTTGGAATCAAAATGAATCTAGACATCTTACTTTAAAGGATTCTTATAATTTCAAGACTTGTTTTCTCCCTAAACTTTCATGTGGTGATTTTATTTTGAGCAAGGACATTCCTCCAAACAAATCCTTGTTGGTTTGGAGAATCATGGATGGAAAAATCTCTACTGACAATTTGGTTATAACTAGAGGGATTTATTTGCCCTTTAGATATGGTATCTCTAACTCTACTATAGAGAACATACCTCACATATTCTTTCATTGTAGATTTTCCAATGCTCTGTGGAGTTGGCTTTGAAGAAAGTCCAACATTAATTTGCATGTGGGGTCTTGTTCACTACTAGGAAAAACATGTTTAACCTCGTTTGGATATGAGGTGTTACCTCGATTTCAAAGGAAAAATAGCAAAGGGCGTCATAAAAAGTTCTTACTTTACCTCTCGATTGAAACTCTATCGAAGAAAAAGGTTGAACATGTAATGGGTTCGATCCCCACCAACTGCTTATTCATTTTTTTTAAAGGGGCTACTTTACCTATCGGTTATTAGTATAACCGAGGGGATATTAATAAATAATAACCGATAGGTAAAGTAGCCCCTTTAAAAAAAATGTCAAACATTTATGCTCGTAGATTTGTAAAATAAGACACTTTGTATATTAATAAAATAAGAAATATATATATATATATATATATATATATATATATATATATATATATATATATATATATATATATATATGTTTGATTATAAATGATTTTATATTTGAATAAGTTCTTTTAAAAACGAGTTGAATAATATATTTTAGTGTAAAAATTATGTTTAAATTTAAAAATTAAAAATTATAATTTTAAATAAAATCATTTTTTTATTTAAAATAACTATACATATCAAAATCAATTTTATAAATTTTATATAGTTCATAATCAATTTTAAGTATTCAAATATAAAACCAAACTCATTAGAATTTTAATAATACTATGCTCAAACTTATCAAATCCTCAAACTCATTACAATTCTAGAGGAATAAACCTCCACGAGGATTGATAGATGATATATTCCCGAAATTTCCATCCTCTTGACTGTACTAGTTTGTGATGAATTAATATCATTATCTATCCGTGATGTGTTGATAGCAAACACTTGACAGATGTACCTCTTGTATCAGAGCATGTCATGTCATTATATCTTGTGGCTGTACTTGTTACAGAACATCGAGGCACGGCAATGTGATTGAGAGAGTTCGAAGATATTAACGTTGTTTGTTAGCATAGGATTCGTCATTTACCTTTGTCACATGCTTCTTCTTCTTATTTAATTATAAGTTTACTGCCCAAAGCTGCTTCTCACTCAAATGTCCTTAATTAATTAATCAATCAATCACAACTTCAATATGTTACACTAGTTTGTTTGCAACCAGATAGTTTTGGAATTATCTGAATTAGCCCAAATTTCTTTCTAATTTTAGAAAAAGAGACTTCAAATTTTGAAAATTCTTAATATAGGAAGGTTACTCAAATAGAATAAGCAAATTAGTTTTAAAGGAGGTATCAAAATAATACACACTTAAAAGATAAAGAGTTAAAGACAAAAGAAACGGATTAAAGTACACAATAAGTATTTTAAAATTTTATTTAAAAAGTATTTAAATATTTAAATTAATTGTTATCTAAACAAAATCATAGATGAAGTATGGATCTTTCTTAAAATAATCATGTTTTCTAATAAAATTATCTAAATAACAATGTTTTTTCAGTATTTTTTAAATTTATGCAAAAGACAATCAATTGAATTGGCACATATATTACATAAATTAGAAGGCAAATCCATTAAACAAAGTCTCTTATAAGCCAAGTCAATCCAATCAATTTATCTGATATGTATTAGTCACATATTTTTTATAAAATATTATTCCCTCCGTTCTTTTTTAAGTGTCATTTTTTTGACTTTTTACACATATCAAGGAAGCTAATCATTATTGTTACTTTTCAAATAATAACTATTGTTTTACCTATAATACCCCTATTATTTATTATATTCATTTTACTTTTTCTCTCTCTATAATAATTATTTAGGGGTAATTTTGACAAAATTGTAATTAATACTACCTTGAACTTTGCAAGTGACAATTAAAAAGAAACATTTTTTTTATAAGAAATGGACACTTAAAAAGGAACGGAGGGAGTATATTTTAATAAGCATCATTTTATATAAAGTGAGTGGTACCTTCTACATTTTTTTCACACCTCTTCTATTTTTTTTTAAATGTCTTCATTTGTTCTAACATGAATATTAAAAGATATGGACATATTTCTTTTTAGAACCAAGTCTCTAATGAAGATGCGTTTTTGGAACATCATGAGTTTTGAACAACTTGAGAGGAACTTGATCTTTTTGTTAGACGAAGAGATTAATGATGATAAACAAATTAGAAGTATTTAGAGACTTGTTTCATACATTCTATTACGGATGACAATGATGATATCCAATGTACGTGGTTGTTAGTTAAAGATGACAATGATGATATCCAATGTATGTGGGTGTCAGTTAAAGATGACAATGATGTTAGTGAACAACATAATAAAAAGTCATTATTTTAGGCGTGTTTATGTATTGTTGTTTGTGTTGTTGTTTTAGGCGTGTTTATGTTCGTTTTGTTGTAATCAAAAGTCGTTATCTATTTTAAATTCCAAGGTTACAAAAAATATAACAACATAATAAATTATCTTCAAGACCTTGTTCCAACATTGGGACAATGTTTATGTGTGTGCACGGGCTAACGGCATATACCACACTTTCTTTCCAATTTTCCAGTCATATCCATTTCAGTTGTAATACGCGTCATGTTGGGGTGATCATTTTTCGTCATTCTCATATTTTTGTTGTGTCAAATTCCTTCCCTTTTATATGTAAGTCAATATTCATATTTTACTACCAATGGAAAACTATTGTTGTATATATCGAATATATTTACGACTTTGTAAATGTCGGATAGATACATGAAAACGTCTTAGTGAACACTTGAACGTGCCACAATGAAATGGGAGCAAGGCATACATAAGGCTTAAAACTTTCTGCAGTCGCACCAACCTCTATGTAGTTCAACCTGATAGTATCTCTTTGGCCTTTATTATTTTCCGATAGCACTGGTTTTAGTGTATATATTATGTATTTATCCTTTTTAAGAAACATAGATAAAATAGGAATATTTAGTCGGGGCTCCTCTTGTTTGTCCTATCTCTATAGCTCTTTGTGTAAAAACGCAAAGAAATGCATATTTATATTTTATGGATGTGCCATTTTGCTCTAAGCGTGGAGTTGGTCAAGATTACGGTCCCTAGCTCTTGTCAACCACAACATCTTCACATTCCCCTACGTAACAAAGGAAGTTTATAAAATTATTTTTATTTACTTACTTTAAACTATTAATTATAAATAATTTATTTTAACTTTGTTGGTTTAGGTGGTCCGTCCGTGGGATGAATTACAACAGATGTCCTAGAAATTGTATTACTCAATATCAAAATTTCTTAGATCACCTACAAATCAAACGATGTATTGTCAGTAAACTAATCATTTCATATTTTTAATATTAACCATTTATTAATATAATTTATTTTTCCTTTACAATTTATTTAGAGGTCATATATGGGTCTAGAACATCGACATGAAAAGGAACGAAGAAGATTCATTTATTTCTACTGCAACAACATCGATCATCAGGTTCACCACTGTGGAGATGCACCATAATGACCATGTGAAAGTGTAGTCCGACATGCATCAAGAAATATCATATCTCATGAGGTGCCTCAGACAATAACATCAATGTAAAGTCTCGGAACAATGGAACTTAGACAATTGGAAAGCCTTCGCTAAAGCTTAGTGTCGTCAATGGAGGCACTGTCTTCAACGGGTCTTAATTAACATTGTTATGTCAATCGAAACTAAATCGAATCATAATTATATTTATTGGTATAGATCATTACAATTGATTTTTTCTTCAAAGATAGGTATTTATACGACCTACGCAAAACCACTTACACACAACAAGCTTTAACATGTAATCCCGAACAAAATTACCAAACCACTAACACAAACACACTACCCAACAAAATTGCCAACCAACAAACACCTAAACCCATAATCAATACATGTCACACACCCAACCATAAAATCAAGAGCATACCACATACCACCACCACTAACATGATTATTATCAAGACTCCCAACAAACATATGTCGCCAACGCATCTTCCTACCATAGCCAAAATACCCAAGAAACATATAACACCAACATTTCCTACCATAGCCAAAACACTCAAACATCACAACACCGAAACATCCAACAAACATATGGCTACCAAACACCACAACAACCATTTCTTCCTTTCTCCAAGGAAGCATTCACACCAATGTCGTCATTCAATCGACCAGGTCGCTCACCAATAACCCCATCAAACCAAAGAACACAACCCAAGTACAACGACATTGTCAAGAAATTCAATTACAACAACGCGTTAATGCACTCACAAGACTACTTAGAGTTACAAGAAATTCTTAGGGAATCTAGTGATGGTGATGCTCCAAGGATCTCGTATCAAACACCTCAGTAAGTTAATCAACATAGATGTGTACGATAAAAGATACATCAGGGGTGTGGAACCGGTGGCATGTATGATCAAGTGGATTGTAAAAAATATTCTTATATGTAATCTGATTTAAATTAAATATTATTAGTATTTTTTCAATTTTTTTAATTAAATAATTGTTTTACAACAAAAAATGCAACACATAAGCATCAGATAAATTGGCATCTCCTCTGAATATCAATACATAGGTACCAATTGGATTGGCTTAGCTTATAGGAGACACCAACTTAATTGGCTTAGTTTCTCATTTTCCCAATGAAGATGCTAACTTAATTGCCTTGTGTTCTACATTGTAATTTTTTTTTTTGAAACATGAATATTTTGCAAAATAATGTGAAAACATGGTTGTTTGAATAATTTTGTTGAAAAACATGGTTTTGAAAGAAAAAAATATCAAATATGAAGCTTAGACCATTTTATTATAAAAATAAATATATTAGTTTTAAGAATGAGAGAATTCATTTTTTCTCAAAATCGTTAACTTTTAAAGATGCAAACATTTTCATTTTAAAATTTAAAATCTTTGTAGAAATGTTTTCCATGAAACCTTGGAAAGCTCCTGGTCCGAATGGATTCCCTGTATGGTTTTATCAGAAGTCGTGGGATATCGTAGGCCATAATGTTTGAAAGTTTGTGCATGGGGTTTGGAATAAACCAGGAGAGATGCATCTCTAGAATATTTTGGAGGTTAAATCACGTCAGACCCTTCCCCTTCCTCATTTTTCATTTTCCTCAAACACAATTTCAAACTCTCTCAAATTTTTTCTCTACACCAAGTCAAAACTCAATCAACAAGGCTCAAGGGAACTCCAATCAATCTCTTGTAAGTTTTTTGAGTTTTTGATAAATTTTTTAGTTTTGTGTAAATGAGTAGAAATCGATTATTAAGGTTAGAAATTAGTAGAAATAGCATTTAAGATAGTTTAGACATAGTGTATTAAACGTTTGTTGGCTGAAAAGGTTGATCAAAGCATATTTTTATGGGATTGCATGGGGTAAATTCACGTCATTGACATAGTTGTTGAGTTGCGAAAATTCCGGATATGCATCTCCAAAAAATTTCAGCATTTTAGTTTCCCAGATTTCAGAGATGCATCTCAGAAATTTTCTCAGTATTTGTTTTTTTTACTTTCTTGTTTGTGGTGTTGTTTTCCTACATTAATACTCTGCTTTACTTTAACTTACAGGCATAATGACTGATAAACACGATAGACCGAGGCACTTGAGGGTTGCTCAACATGCATCAGTGCAGCGGAGGAAGAGTTAGCAGGATCCCGAGGCTCCTTGTCCCTCTGGTCATATAGAGCCATATACTTCTGGGGCTCATACTTCTCCTCAGGCCGCTCCATCTTCTTCTTTATCTGGCTTGTCTCATCCGAATGAGGATTGGTTTCAAGTAGTTTTGTCCTTATCTGGCCTGAAGAACTTATGCATGATTGGTTATACTACGGTCAACAACGGGATGACCTAAAAGACTATTGTTCATATCACACTCTATGATGTCTCGTGTTTGCTACATCTTCCGATCAGGGGGAGACTCATAGATCATAAGAGGATTACCAAAGACGAGGCATTCAATATGATGGTAAACCATATAGGGGATGACCTAGGGGAGACGAAGGACGAGTTGGATAGGACCAAGGGTGCTCATGCTAGGTTTGAATACTTGAAGAAGATATATACATTTGAGCTACAGAGAGCACATCAGGCCATATGTGGTGACGAGCAGGTGGGGCTCCATATAGCGCATGCTATGAGAGCATACCTGCTATATTTGGTTGGCACTTCCATTTTTATGGACAAGAGTGTCACGTATACATATGTCGTCTACTTATGGTACTTTCTAAATTTCTAGTGAATCCATGGGTACAACTGGGGGCCCACTTATTTGGTCTACTTATACTCAAAGTTGAGAGAGGGTTGTATGTGGAAGACGAAGCAGGTGACATACAACGTGACACTATTTACGGTAATAATTATTGGACTTTTAGTGTTTCTTTGTCATTTTCATTTCATCTTTGCAAAGACATTACTGATAATTCATGTGATCCATACTTTTCATTTTAGGCATGGATCCTCCAACACTTTCTGTGCATCTCCTATTGAGCGAGTGTTGAGACTTACACTGAGGATATCTCGCAGGCTACTATTTTTTTCCCGCTCAGAGCGAATCGGGCGGCTGAGTCTTTCAGAGTGTATCTTGACCATTTTGTTGTCGGGGACATACACTTCAACAGCTGTGTGGATCATCGTCAGATATGGTCATTTGACGAGATAGTGTTATACTATAAATGGTTGGCCTACTGATCGCGTCTCATTTCTCCGTATTTTCCAGATCGCGTCATGCGGCAATTTGGCTACACTCAGACCATTCCTAGACATTTGTTGTCTCTGCTCCTCCTGTTTTGAGACATAGACAGATAGATGACATGTTTGTAGATTTTGAGAATCATCTGGTACCGGAGGAGGCACTGAGCATCATAGTCGTCCATGACTGGAACTACGTTGAAGGGTATATCAGATGGTTCTCCATGGTGTCACATTTGTATATGGTGCATGTTGCTCCAGGAGACCCACTTATACTGGCTCATCAGGAGATATTAGAAGAGGAGCAGACACAACTAGATCATGTTGAGGATGTCTTGCCTAGATGTCGTTGCATTATGGAGATTGCGCAGACAGGCATTGACAGAGGTATCTTCCCTGATGGGTCTGATGTGAGGCAGATCCTAGATGTCATCATAACGGAGGCACATGGAACATTGATGTATCGGAGACAGCGCCGGAGGATGGGGGATTGATAGCCGAGGAGGTGGAGGAGGCAAGAAGAGGTAATCAGATATACACAGTAGTATATTAGTATATAGCAGTAGTACTATGGTCTGTATTTTATTTTTGACATTCTGCTACTTTATTCGTATCGATTGTATGACAATTTTGATATTTATTGGTCTTTTATATGTATATGGCATTTTTTAACCATCTGATTTTATGTACGTCTATTTTTTATTTTTTATTGTATCGTATGGTTTAAATCTGCATCTAGATACACGTAAACACAACTTAACATAAAACCTTTTGTTCTGATACATTACGAAGTTGTATCTCTGGAATATGCACAAAGATGCATCTCCGACTCAATTCACGTATAATGACTTCTGAGTGTCATATATAGTATGTTTTAAATTGTTACAAAGATGCATCTTCAAAATATTTCAAAACTCATTCAGAATTTAGTGTGACCAGAGATACATATCCAAAATCTGAAAGAAGTTACACAATTTCGCGTGGTGGATAAAAAATCTAAAGGTTGAATTAAAAAATTCCTCTTTTTCTATTACCTCAATTTTAATTTAATTTATCCATCTCAATGTCTTTTGAAAAACCCATTCCCATGGCAGCTTTTCTATTACCTAAATCTTAGTTTAATCCATATCAATGTCTTTTGAAAAGATCTTGTTCCCTAAGACAATCCTCTTCAACAGGGCATCCATGTGTTTCAAACAAAAATTCTAAATAAATAAATAAAATAAAAAACATCATCCATAAATACCTATATAAAGTTAACAATCATATTAACAAAAATATAAATTAAAAAAATAGATTTCATTTTCTAGAGTTCGTAAGTTGAACCATTCCAAAGAGGGAATAGTCTACAATTTAGCTGCCAAACATGTAAATATTATGAGTTTTGTTGTATGCCATTATCGAAACCACAAATATTATGCATGTATATTGCCAATTAGGACATATATAGACCAAATGAGGGTTAATCAGCCATCAATATCCATATTCAAATAGCATTGAGATTAACAACATTGTTCTGAATTGTTTGATCATCAAAGTTGCTCACAGAATTTCCTGATTTCCTCTTCCTTTACAAATTACCAGGCAATTTTAATTTACAGGAGAATAATTATCCATTTAATTAAAGTGATCCTGGTTTCTCGTTATGTTTTTTTCCCACGACTTTGCATTTCTTTCAGAAGGATAATCCTCTATTTCACTTTTGTGAACTTATTCGCGAAAACCGGTCATCATACTTTGTCATCATGGAACCACCACCTTGTCTCCTTGGGTGATCGCCCATTTCTGCAGTTCTTTACATAGCGGTCATTATCTTCAGGGCGTTGCTGCAAAAGAAATCAAGTAAGCGTCGTTAAGTCATAATGACCCCAAATTTGGTATGGATCACTAATCCAACTGAATTTTCTGTTAGAATCTTAAATAGTGACCAGTAATGTTTACAATCTTCTATCAAATTAGTTTTTGTTCAAGTACATATGTAGCCAAATATGGCCACTTGGCCAGTTAAAGAATGTATTTGATCTAAAAAATCAGCATCCTATATAAATGGAAGAATAAGGAAACCAAAAGCTTTGCAGCATTAAATTCATACCTTTGCAGGTGAGCTTGAAAGCATAGACAGAATGCTAATGCAAATAGAACTAACAGTCATTGCAGGAGACCATGAATCATATAATATATCTGCATAATTCCAAGCATATTAATGTCAGCTCACTAGCAAAAACCAGGACCAAGTCAGTCTTTTTTTCTTCAAATAATTAGAAAAATAAAATTGACTAAAATAGATTTTATAGCTGGTAGTCCTTTAAAATCACAGATGCAGAAAATGAATAAAACAGTTATCTAATATATTGAACTAATTACTCCAAACATCAAACTTCAAAAGAGAAAGGTCAGCCATTTGTACATACTTCACAAGTTTGTTCATTTTAAATTCCTTCCCAACCCTTAACCTCAAAGAGAATGATAAAGAGAAACTGTTATCAATATCCCGAGATGAGTATGAACCAATTGTAGAGATTTGAATGCATTTCTTACCTCAGATATTCCCATCTCCGTTGTTACCCTTCTTCAAATGCATATCATTATAACAAAAAAGAGGGAAATACCAAACAGAAATTTCTATATATAATATAACCAACAAGCATTTGCCTTATAATCAAATGCGACACGAAAAGAGCATGTTTGACATTCCATGTAGGATATCTCATAGCCAAACATTGTATCATTCATTTATATTTTTTAGACCATTTTGCAGTACAAGTTCCTAGTCAATTCCTTCCAAGACATATGGGAGAAAAGAGAAAACAAGAGAAGCAACCCAATCCAACCCAACCCAACCCAACCCAAATTTAGACACTAGATGAGAGGACGGGTTTGGAGATAAATATTATGATTAAAATATACTAAAGCTGTCAAACTGTAAACCATATTGAGCATTACTTTAATTTATTTTCTGATTCAAGGCCCAAAACATTAATAAAATGATTCAACAATAATAAGCAGTCAAATTGTAAACCATATTGAACACAACAATTAAAAACTTAAATCTACATGATTCAAGGCCCACAACATTCATAAAATGATTGAATGTTTCAAACAATACATAAACTTAAGATACCATAATTTAAAAAGTAAATTTAAATAAAAACAAAAGCAGTATCATAAGTTAAAGCCGCAACTCACAAGTTTTATATTTATAAGTAAATTCGAAGTTGTGATTCTTTATGCGCTCTAGTAAATGATAGTTCATCCTAATATTGTCAAGAACAGTGAAGATTTCTATAATAACATTCATCATCCCCTTATTCTTAAAGGAAGAACCCTAATTAAATGATCCTAAGTGATTGCACTAAGCCTATACTTCAAAAGAGCAAACAGCCCAATGCTAAAGCAAGGTGCATATAGTCATAGAGTTGGGTGAATGGGTGACTGTGCAAAGCCTTTGTTTAAGAATGAAAAATAGAGCAACGGAATCAATAATCCAATGGGATACTTTTAGTTCCTTTTCTTTTAATTACTCCTAGCCTCTTAAAATTTTCAGTTTTTCTTGTGAGAATTGACAAAGAAAATAAAAAATATATATTATTAGAAAAACAGTAAACCACTGAATTGTGCATTCAACTCTATGGCTATATGTTATCACACTGATTCATTCATGTATCACACACCTCAAATCAACCTATGATCCATCAAATGAAATAAATTGCTGGTTTTCCAAATTGTATTGTATTCCACAATACTAAAGACTATACAATACAAGATATACTGGCATTGAAAAGGAAAAGCCTTAGTAAGAAAGATGAGACCCAATCGTCCTTCTATTCCCCAAATATATGCTAAGTTATACCATAGTACTCATAACTATTGCTGATTCACCCTTACCTTCATAAAACTACAGTTCTAGCATATTCAAACCAGTATTGTTGTCCCATTAGCATATCCTATTGTTCCATTTATTTTTAAGATCTAGGTACTTCTAAACATAAGCTATATTAAAATTAAAGTAATGTTATGCCATTGTTTTTTTTTCCTACTTAAACAATAAGAATTAAATGACACTGTAATAGCATTCAATATCTTAGAAACTTAACCAAATGAAAGTATTATTATAACGACTATTAGAAGGATTTTTATAAGGCAGAGTAGTCAATAGCGGCACTATCCTGCTATAGCGGAGCGGCGTCCAACCGCTATGGGAATAGCCTTAGCGGTGCAGAACACTATAGCAGACGCTATAGGGTAAATAGCGAGCGGGATAGCAGAGTAGAGTGGTTCCCATCCCGGAGCGGTTTCTGGCCTGCTATCCCTTTTCTCTCTAAAAAACTGAAATTACCCCCTTAAATTTACTATGTTTTAAGGGTAACTTTTGGTTTTCCAATCAAATTTGAGTTGAGACTCAACCATAACCTTCCTTCATAGTCGTCTATGCACTTAAAGAGTCATGTGTGCTTTGATTTATGAATATTTTATGAGTTGAATTATTTGTTTAATTTTATATTAAACATATGTGTATAATTATTATTTGTAATTTGTCCAAAAAATGATCAAATAGAGCGGTCATCCCCCCACTATCCCAGTTTTGGGGTCGGCCGCTCTGCACCGCTATCCGGGAATGACTAGTCTGTTATACAGAGGTGTTAAAGGATGACATGACATAGTAATATTCTTTTCCAGTTTTGCTGCTTTGAAGTAACTTAATTTGTGAGCCATCAGAGAAATTTAACAAAGTAAACAACCCTGGCAAGCATCTTATTCCCCACAAATTCTTAGTGTGCAATTATAATTTTGATTAACTTGATTTCAAAGCAAATCTAAATCAAATTACAAGAAAAGAATAATCTGTCAGCAAAATCAGTGTCTCAAAGAAAGAATGGATACCCTAAAAGTAAATGCAAACAAACACAAAAGTAACACACACCACAAAAGCCATAACCTCGCATCAAAAGCCTCTGCCAACACATGAATTAAGAAAAATGGAAAATGGATACAACAGAAATCAACAAACGAAACAATTATAACATAAGATTATCCCACAAGACACACATACCTAAACAAATATGTCCATTGCTGTAGATATGAGGATGCAACGGAGCCGGATGCAAGAATATGACCTGTAAAACAGAATCACATCAGTTAACCTAACACCAGAACTCACTACAGAAAGGTTAATTGTTGTGTATAATAAATAATTAATAACCTGTGGAGCTTCCATAGGGTAATTCTCAGGAAAATCAACCTGAAGCTGATAGGTCTCATTGGTGTAAAGTGTCCCAGGAGCACCCGCCACTTCAATAACCCACCTTACATTAAAAAAAACGATTTAGAAGGACCCGTTAAACATCACAAACTACGAAACCAAATTAGGGGGTTTGGATGAGAAAAAAAAGGCGAATTAGAAGAATGAATCAGATATACCTTTGGAGATTATCGGTGACTCTGTGTTTGAAGCCAGTAGGTGGATTAACCTGCCACTCGACGAGTTCTTTCTGGAGCCTATTGCAGGCAATCTTACTGAGAATCTGAAAGCGGGATCAGAAATAAAAATAAACGAATCGAAGAATGAAATCGATGAGAATGGAAAAAAGAGGAACGAAATTAAGAAAGTTAGGGTTACCTTGCGAGAAGCAGCTGAAGAACTAGTCATGATAATTGCGCGTAGAAAGATGATCTGAATGAATGAATAAGTACCCGTGAGCGTGGACGACGGTTTCTGAAACTTTATAGTCCCCACTACCCCACGCTTTCACTATTTTATTTTTCCAAAAAATATTAATAAGACGTGTACAATGAAATAGTAAATCTAAACTAAATTTTATATCTTGACGGTTTTTTTTTTCTTGGAAATTTTTTAACATTTTATTTTTTATTTATTTATTTTTTGTTATTTTTATGATGAATTTTTGTGTTTTCAAAAAAATTATATTCAATTCATCTTAATTTATTTCGACTATAATTAAATATATTTTATTTCGGTATGGATTAAATTTTGTTGTAAAATAATTTTGTAAGGGATGAAAGTCTAAGAAAAGTTTTTACATGAACTAAAAACAAAATAAATAATGAAGATGATTTGGGCCCCTTAGGAAAGGAATTTTAGTTGGGAGAAGAAAACTTACCTTATATATTCAACACGTGTTCTAAAGAAAATTAGTCATTAATACGGTTATCTTTGAATATTATAAAATAAACGGAAAAGAATGGAGTGGAGTGGGACGGAATGGAGTTTGAAAATTTTAAAATGGACTAAGTCAAATTATTCATTCCGCCCAAATTGGAGGAGAAGAAATATGGTGATAAGTAATTGAATAGAATGGAATTCATACCACTTCATTCCACTCCATCTCATTCCGTTCTGTTTCATCCGATTTCATTGATCCAAACAAAACTTAAATTATGGTAACAACTTTATATCTATATAGTAATACTTTTGAAGAAAATTTCTATGGTTAAGATAGTTAAAATGATTTATTTTTTTGGTATAGTCACAATTTTGACAAATCAATAAATAATGTGTAATAATAAGTTTCACATATGATTATATGGTAGAGATGTATTCTCATATTTATTAATATTGTAACTAAACTCTTAACATATTAAGTATAATTATTTCAATTTATTATATAACTTTAAATTGAGGATTATGTTTTATAATTTAATGTTCTTATATGTATTTTAATTTTAAATTTAAAGATTTTGATTTTCAATGTGTTAATTATTTAATATGTTAGTTAAACTTTATTTCAATTTGAAAATTAGGTTTTCTTATTGATGTAGTTATCCGTATTTGGATTTTAAATTTAAGGATTTCAATTTTCAATATGCTTCATTTCAATTTGCGAATTAGATTTTATGTTGTGTTATACTCCCTCCGTCCCATATTATAAGCAAATTCCACCTTTCTAGATTCATTAAATAACTAACGTATCTAATCTATATATAGACCAGATACATTAATTATTTAATGAATTTAAAAATATGAAATTTGCTTATAATATGGGACGGATGGAGTATATTGCAAGATTTTAGATGGAAAATTATGATGGTTGTGTTGATGTTGATTTGAACAATATTCATTCCATTGATTGTGATTTATCTACCGTTGAATATAGTGATGATGAAGATGTTAATTGTGTTGTATCTAGTAAACATCAAAGTTTAGATGATGTTGATAATGACGATGATTGGGATACAGTTGAAGTAGAATGGTCAAATAGCCAAGAAAATGTAGGTGATAGATTGGTGAGTATTAATTCCATTACTTTTGATGAAATTCATGTTATGGAATTTTAAACTCTGAATGAAACTTATGACTTTTATTATCGGTATGGAAAATGTAAAGGTTTTTCCAGGAAAAGAGATGTTAGGAGAATAGGGCTCGAAGGTAGTGAAGTAATAGTAATGAAGTATTATATATGCAACAAACATGGATTAAGAAACAAAACACTTATCTAGGGTATATAGGAAAAGAGATCATCGTCTGACCCGTACTAAATGCGCAACTATGATCTGTGTGCACTACAAAGCCAAAAAGGGCAAATATGTACTGTCATTTTATGAAGAGGCTCATAACCATGAATTAACCTCATCTAAATTTGTGCATTTGCAACACCCCTCCCCCCATTTATAGTCAAATTTATGAAGCAGATAAAGCTCAAATTGATAGTCTTCAGTCACATGGAATAAAAACTTGTCATATACTGGGATACATGCTTGCTCAAAATGGTCGATATTCTGATGTTGGTTTTAGAAAGAAAGATTTGTACAATTATTTTGTTAAAAAAACATGTGTTCTTATTAAGATGGTGATGTTGTTACTGCTTTAAATTATCTCAATATGAAATCATCTACGAATCATTTGTTATATGTAGAATATTATATCAATAGTGATGGAAGATTGAAATCGCTTTTTTGGGCATAACGCACTATTAGATCGGATTATTTCATTTTTGGAGATGTTGTCGCATTTGACACAACTTACAAGAAGAACAAATTTGTTAGTTATATTTTTTTGGTGCAACTACCACTCATAGACTGATATATTCGGTGTTGCATCAGTATCAGATGAAATTACTAAGGTGTATGAGTGATTGTTGAGGTATTTTTAAGAGTGCATAAAACTATGAGAGAGTCTATAAAACAAATATTTCTTGATGAAACCCATAAGTTGTGTGATTGGCGTTTGAACAGGAATGCAGATGAAAATATAAAGAAAAGTCACACTTTTTGGATGGTTTTAAAAAAGAAATGTACTAAAATTTTACACCTCAAAAATTTGAGCAATTTTTGTCAGAGCTAGTGAAAGATAAAGAACTTAAAGCAAATGCTTGGGTCGGAAAAACATATGGGAACAAGTTACTTTTGGCAAATGTATATCTACGTGACAAGTTTTTTTGTCGTCTAAGAAATATCTCACAATGTGAAGTTGTCATTGCAATAATCAAGACTTATGTAAGGAAAAAACTGTGTCTTTTTTAATTTATGCATAACTTTGAACAAACATTGAGATAGTACATAAACAATGAACTTGTTGTTTATTTAAAATCAAAGTTTTCAGATCACATGTTGATAACTCATTTGCGTCTGATTGAGGGTGATGTTGCTAAAACTTATACAACAATGATTTTTAAAGAAGTAAAAGAAAAAATTATGAAGGTTGGCCATTAACTGTGAAGGATCTTACATAAATTGGGGATACTATAATTTAGACATTGACAAAATATTGTGAAACTGGTTTTTGAAAGAGAAGTTATATATGATACTTCATGTAATGAACGAATAGTGTGAGATTGGTTCACGTATATTATTTGATTATCGCAGACTTCCATGTTCTCACATTTTTTATGTAATGAATGAATAGTGTATTTATCACATTTCTAGTAGTTTGGTTTTGTCGTGTTGGATGAAGGATGTCAAATTTGGGTTTTTTTAACATGGATTCTAATGGTGAATTAGATTTGAATTTGATTGAGCTCGCTCGTTTTATTGTTTATTGTTATATTTTTACTACTTTTTGCAAGGAAACTTTAAAAAATATAGTGTTTATGGGGATATGTTGGATGACATAATGAATCTACATAAAAAAGTATTGTAATTCTGACAACCCTATTAGGACCCCAAAAGTCATCTATAGGTGATCCAATGACAGTGAATAGCAAATGTGCTCCAAAGAAAAAAAAATGACACAAAAACAATCGACACTGAAAATACTACAATAATACAACTCATGATGTGAGGAATTCTTTATTATACATCTCTTCCTTTGGATCTGAATCGTATTCTTAGTATTATAGCTTGCATTGAACATTACATTTTAGCTATTTTGATATATTTTTTAGGTCACCCAAAATGTGACATATGAACAAAATGTTGAGTTCGAGTCAACAGATTCTTTAAACCAAATATACAAGGTATATTTAATTTTATTAATTACACTGTGAAGCTAGAGGAAATCTACACGAACGTATCGCACGTTCGAACATACAACTGAGCCGCCATCGAACTTTATTTATTCCCGAAGGGAAGAGAAAACACCGATAAAACCCGGGGGAAAAAGATATGTTGGGTAAGGAATTCGGCTATGCAAGGGGAAGGTATTAGCACCCCTAACATCCATGGTACTCCATGGGAACCATTTCGATTGTTCTTGCTCAAATGGGTATAGATAATGATCAATGTTACCAAAGTCAAGACAATATGGACTTAGGAATGGATGGTTGACTTTGGTTAACTAGTTGACCAAAAAGTCAAAAGCTGGTCAAAGTCAACTTTAACCTAGAAACTATGGATTTCTTGTGTAAAATAAGCTTGTAATGGCTTGAATCACAATGGACTAAAGACAAACCCAATGCCCACGAAATAATGCACTAATGACCCAAGTCAAAGACCAATGACTAATGATCTTAAAAGCACCATACGAATGGGTACCAAGATCAAACCCTGAACCAAATGACAAATCAAGGACCCAAAAGGCCAATGCACTAATGCAAACATGAATCCAAGACCTATGAATCTTGAAATCACCATATGGACGGTTGTCTGGACAAACCTTGAACCAGATGAAATCCCAAGCAAGTGGGCATGTAAGCCAAGAGCCTCTTCCCCAATGAATTAGGTTTTTCAGTGCATCGATGAGTGTTATGATGTGATCTCCATGAATCAAGATCCAAAAGGGCGTGAAATTAGGGTTTCCCTGTTGGTGTAAGTCCTAGAGGCCAATACTTTTGGTACTTGTATTGAATTATTTATTAATAATAAAAAGGCTTTTTTTCTTTATTATGTTTGTTTAATAAAGTCCCTAGAATAGCTAGTCCGTTTAATGTATCAAGTGTGACTTAATCATAAGATCCCATTAAACATAAGGACACTATTCTTAAAGTATTTGTAGTCGAGCTTTGTTATGAATTGGGATAACATTAAAGCATTAAGACTATTATGTATATAGACTGATGATCACATCTCATGGATCATGGATAAGGAGTTATCAAGTCTTAAACATAGGTATGAATATTAGGAGTAATATTTATACTAGATTGACCTGCTATGAGAATACTATATAGAATGTTATACAAAGTGTCATAAGTTATTCTAATGGTGATAGTGGTGTATACCACCCTTTAACATGAAACCACTATGGACCCTAGATGTAGAGTCGGGTGCTTTATTGTTGATCAAATGTTGTCCGTAACTGGATGACCATAAAGACAATTGATGGGTACTCCACGAAGCATGTTGAGGGACATGAGTGACCTAGATGGAATTTGACCATCCTGCGTAACAGGATAAATGTCTAAGGGACCAATATTGAATTGGATAAGGGTTACATGGTTTATGTCTTGTGTTCAATATATACATAAGGGCAAAAGGGTAATTGTACACTTAAGTATTATCACAAAAATAAATTTGTATGATCACATCACTTTTTCATGCCTTGGGTAGCAGTGTGTGTTGCTAGATACTGTAAGAACAAAAATTGTTCTACAACAGATTCCAGGATTTTGATGATAACAAAGGATGAAACCAAAAGTGGCACTCTAACGAAATCTCTCTAAGTGTGCAGGACTCTGAACAAGAACAAAGGAATCTGATCGCTTTATCAGATACATAATCGAAGTAGATACAAAGTACCAGAAGATCAGAAGCATCTGAAGAAGAAGCGCGCTCTAGAAGCTCTGACTCTGAGCAAAACAGCATAGCAGAATACCAGAAGATCTAAACTTCTCTTGGAATCAACGCTGATGATCTAAAAGACCAGGACTATCAGAAGCTCTGATGTAACTTCAACACAATCTCAGATTAACAGAGTTAACGCAGATTCTGACGAAGGATCTCCTAAATCCAGAAGGAGTAACGACAACTACAACTTCAAATGGAAAGAAAATATATTTGGAAAGAAGTTATTCAGGGAGACAAATTTGTTATGACAAGAAACACAAAAGTAATGGCATTAAACTCTCATCAAAGACAAATATTCTGCCATCACTACAAACGGTCCTTTCATCACTATATAAAGGATGGCATACCTCATTTAGAGACACACCTGAACGCACAGAAATACTCTACTCTCATTCTTAGTCTTTCACGAGCTGCTGCTCATACGTGAAATCACTTGCTTGCTCTATTTGCTGTAATATTTGCTTTATATTAGAAGCACCTTAGATTACATTTTTCTTTTGCTAAAGTGACTTTGTTCCTCAAGTGACTCTGAGTAGTCTGTATACTTGGGAGGACTAAGAGATCTTTCTCTTAGACGTTGGTTGTAATAATCTTTCAAGATTAGTGGATTAAGTCCTTTTTGAAGGCGAAATCACTTTGGCCGGGTGGACTGGAGTAGCTTTGTGTTATAAGCGAACCAGTATAAAATCATGTGTGTTCTTATTCCGTAAAAACACTTATTTTCCAAAACAATTCAAACCCCCCTTTCTTGTTTTTCTCACCTTCAATTGGTATCAGAGCTTCGGCTATGTTATTGATTTTCTAATCAAACACTTAACCGTGTAGAGAGATCTAGAACGAGAAAAACTATGGCCCACACAAATGAAAGAGACAGTTACAATGCTAAGCCTCCTGTCTTTGATGGAGAGAAATTCAATTACTGGAAAGAAAGAATTGAAAGTTTCTTTCTAGGCTATGATGCTGATCTCTGGGACATTGTCACAGATGGATACAAACCTCCTGTAACAGATGTTGGAGTTGAAGTTCCCAGAAGTAAGATGTCAGATGATCAGAAGCGCGAATTCAAAAATCATCACAAGGCCAGAACGATACTTCTCAATGACATATCTTACAACGAGTATGAAAACATCACCAACAGGGAAATAACTAAAGACATACTCGACTCTCTGAGGATGACTCATGAAGGAAACTCTCAGGTCAAAGAAACAAAGGCTCTGGCTCTAATCCAGAAATATGAAGCCTTCAAAATGGAGGATGACGAAGCTATAGAGGTAATGTTCTCTAGATTCCAAACTCTTATTGCAGGTCTCAAAGTACTAGACAAAGGATACACAACTGCAGACCATGTCAAAAAGATAGTCAGAAGCCTGCCAAAGAAGTGGAGACCCATGGTCACTGCCTTAAAGCTTTCAAAGGATCTGAACAACATCAGTCTTGAAGAGCTTGTCAGTTCACTCAGAAGTCATGAGATAGAACTGGAGGAAGATGAGCCTTAGAAGAAGAACAAGTTTGTAGCATTAAAGTCCAGATCTGAAAAACGCAAGTCTGAAAGGAACAAAGCCTTCCAGGCCGAAACAGAAGATGCTGATGACTCTGAATAGGAAGATTCTGATGATGAAGAAGAATTATCCCTCCTGACCAGAAGAGTTAAACAACTCTGGAAAAAGAGGAACAACAACTTCAGGAGACCAAAACCCAGAGGGGATCGATCAGAATCAACCTCAAAAGGTAAAACTAACAAAGATGTTACTCGTTATGAATGTAAAGAAACAGGTCACTACAGGAATGAATGTCCCAAGTTAAAGAAAGACAGTTCCAGAAAAGAGAGCTTCAAGAAAAATTCCCTCAGAACCAAGAAATGATTGATGGCTACTTGGGATGATAGCGAATCTAACTCATCAGAATCTGACTCTGATGAACAGGCTAATGTGGCGTTCATGGCCACCACATCCAGGAACATTTCTGATGAAGAATCTGAATCAGAAGAGGTATTTTCTGAACTCTCTCGATTTGACCTAGAATCATGTTTGTCTGAAACTCTTAGCTCATATCAGAAACTAAAACAAAAATTTAAAGCAATAAAAGGCTGTCTTGAAGAAAAATTTGAAGAATGTGGCAAACTTGAGACAACAATTCTAGAACTAAAAGATGAAAACAAAGTTTTGACATCACTAAGAGATGCAGCAAAGAAAATTTGTTTAAAACTGGAAGAAGCGTTATCTCAAGCTCCACAGACTTCAAACACGATAATTTATAAATACGAAAAAGCCTTTCAAAAGTTTCTAAAAAATGGGATAGGAAGGAGTGTAATGGCATCCATGATCTATGGAGTCAGTCAGAATAATAGAAAAGGAATTGGGTATGATCCTAAAGAAGATAAAACTTTTACTAGTGACCAACCTAAATCTCCATTTTCATATCACTACACACACACTCAAGAGCAAAAATTTGATAATGCTAGAAAACCCAAAGTGATAAGAAACTCTGGAAAAACTAATCATAAAGGATCCAAGAGACTCTGGGTACCAAAAGATAAGATTGTTTATGTTGCAGATATCTTATGCAGCAAAGTTCAAACACCAGTCATGGTACCTGGACTCTGGATGCTCGCGACACATGACGGGAAGAAAGTCTATGTTCCAAAGCCTGGAACTTAAAGACGCTGGATTCGTAGGCTTCGGAGGAGATCAAAAAGGAAGGATCAGAGGCTCCGGAACTATTGGTAATGGTACTCTTCCCTCTATATCTGATGTCCTTTACGTAGAAGGATTAATGCATAACCTGGTATCCATAAGTCAATTAAGTGATAACGGTTATGATGTAATCTTTAATCAAAAAACATGTAAAGTCATAAATCAAAACAATGGTTCTGTCCTATTCACAGGCAAGAGGAAAAACAATATTTATAAAATAAATCTTTCTGATTTAAAAGAACAAAATGTGAAATGTCTGATGTCCGTTCACGAAGAGTAATGGGTTTGGCATAGACGCTTGGGCCACATTAGCATGAGAAAATTATCTCAGCTAAATAAACTCAAGTTAGTCAGAGGCCTACCTAAGCTGAAGTTCTCTTCAGATGCTCTGTGTGAAGCATGTCAGAAAGGAAAATTTTCAAAAACATCTTTCAAAAACAAAAATATTGTTTCTACCTCTAAGCCTCTAGAACTTCTTCACATTGACTTATTTGGTCCTGTGAAAACAGCATCAGTCAATGGAAAGAAGTATGGACTAGTCATTGTTGATGATTTCAGTCGCTGGACATGGGTGAAATTTCTAAAGCACAAGAGTGAGTCTCACTCTGTATTCACTAGCTTCTGTTCCAAAGTGCAAAAAGAATTTGACTCTAAAATTGTAAGAGTCAGAAGTGATCATGGTAGGGAATTTGAAAACAAATTTTTTGAGGAATTATTTGACTCTAATGGAATATCCCATGATTTCTCCTGCCCTAGAACTCCACAACAAAATGGAGTTGTAGAGAGGAAGAATAGGACACTCCAAGAGATGGCCAGAACTATGATCAATGAAACAAATATGGCTAAGCACTTTTGAGCCGAAGCTGTAAATACAGCGTGTTATATTCAGAATAGAATCTCCATAAGACCTATTCTGAAAAAGACTCCCA
The DNA here is from genome assembly GCF_024323335.1 of Lathyrus oleraceus. Classification (NCBI taxonomy): domain Eukaryota; kingdom Viridiplantae; phylum Streptophyta; class Magnoliopsida; order Fabales; family Fabaceae; genus Lathyrus; species Lathyrus oleraceus. The sequence continues at coordinate 444,674,591 of NC_066580.1, forward strand.
ATGAACTGTGTAAAGGAAGAAAACCAAACATCTCATATTTTCATCCTTTTGGATGTTCCTGCTTTATTTTAAACACTAAAGAACATCTGAACAAGTTTGATTCCAAAGCACAGAAAGGTATTATGTTAGGATACTCAGAACGCTCTAAAGGCTACAGAGTATACAATACAGAAACCAAAATTGTGGAAGAATCAATTCATGTCAGATTTGACGATAAGCTTGACCCTGAAAAGTCAAAGCTAGTTGAGATTTTTGCAGATTTGGAAATCACTCTTGCAGGATCTGACAAAGCTCCAGAAGCAACTGCCATTCAAACTCCTGAAGAAATTAACTCCCCATTAATCCCAAAGAAAGCTAAAAGTCGCCTCAACATATCTGAAGAGTTGATTCTGGGTAACAAGGACGAACCTGTCAGAACCAGGTCTACCTTCAAGACCTCTGAAGAAACTCCTCTGGGACTAGTATCTCTGATCGAGCCTACGTCCTGTGATGAGGCACTTCAAGATAACGACTGGGTTCTAGCCATGCAAGAAGAACTAGATCAATTCACAAAGAACGATGTCTGGGATCTTGTTCCTAAACCCAGAGGCACTCACGTTATCGGAACCAGATGGGTATTCAGAAACAAGCTGAATGAGAAAGGAGAAGTGGTCAGAAACAAAGCTCGACTGGTGGCTCAAGGTTATAGTCAACAAGAAGGTATTGACTACAATGAAACCTTTGCTCCAGTCGCCAGGTTAGAATCTATTCGTCTTCTTGTATCATTCGCTATAAATCATTCTATCAAATTGTATCAAATGGATATCAAGAGCGCATTCCTTAATGGTTATATATCAGAAGAAGTGTATGTCAACCAACCTCCAGGTTTTGAAAATCTAAATTATCCAGAACATGTTTTTAAACTTAAAAAATCCTTATATGGACTTAAACAAGCTCCCAGAGCTTGGTATGAACGATTAAGTAATTTTCTTCTGGAACATAATTTTATCAGAGGGAAAGTTGACTCCACACTCTTCTGTAAAAACCTTAACAATGATCTCATGATATGCTAGATATACGTTGATGATATCATTTTTGGTTCAGCTAACGCCTCTGTTTGTCAAGAATTCTCTGAGTTAATGTAGGCAGAATTTGAAATGAGCTTAATGCAAGAGCTAAAGTTCTTTCTAGGAATTCAAATTAACCAAACTTCAGAAGTCACGTACGTTCATCAAAGCAAATACATAAAAGACGTTCTGAAGAAATTTGACATGGCTGAATGCAACTCTGCAAAGACTCCCATGCATCCAACATGCACTCTTGAAAAGGAAGAAGTCAGTAAAAAGGTTTGTCAGAAGCTCTATCGTGGTATGATAGGCTCCCTTCTCTATCTGACTGCTACTCGACCTGATATTCTCTTTAGTGTTTGTCTCTGTGCCAGATTTCAATCAGATCCTAGAGAAACTCACTTAACAGCAGTTAAGAGAATTCTCAAATATCTGAAAGGAACTCCTAACCTGAGCCTGATGTATGAGAAAACATCAGAGTATAGACTTTCTGGTTATTGTGATGCAGATTACGCAGGAGATAGAGTGGAACGAAAAAACACATCTGGAAATTGTCAACTCTTGGGAAACAATCTGATATCCTAGGCCAGCAAAAGACAATCAACTATCGCCCTGTCCACGGCAGAAGCAGAATACATCTCAGCATCTCTGTGCACTACTCAGATGCTCTAGATGAAGAATCAGTTAGAAGATCTGCAAATCTTCGAGAGTAACATTCCTATCTTTTGTGATAATACTGTTGCCATTTGTTTAAGTAAGAATCCCATTCTGCACTCCAGAGCTAAGCACATTGAAATAAAACATCATTTTATCAGAGACTATGTTCAGAAAGGGATAGTAACATTGAAGTTCATTGATACAGATCGTCAATGGGCAAATATCTTTACTAAACCCTTAGCTGAAGATAGATTCCTCTTTATCTTAGAAAATCTGAACATTCAAAACTGCCCTGATTAAAATGTGCCTCTGAGGTTGTTAAATGAGACTCTGACATAAACAAATGGATCCTGCCTCTGACTCTGATACTTCTACCTAGTTAGAAGTCATCTGAGTTAGAAATCTCCAAGAACCATTCCTTTGGTATTCCTGAAGATCAGATAAATCAAAACACGTGGAGTGTCTTGTGTCTGACCTTGGAACTTCTAGACAGCTGTCCAGCAGTAATCAAGGAACAGTCTCTTAAGATCTCCTCAAGCAGTGTGCTGACTGTTGGGATTAGACATCATTTATGAGCTATAATCATTTCTCCCTCTAAACGTGCTAACTTGGTTTTTGTGCTAAAACTCTGATTTGTGTGTCGTTTTGCATGCGCCCTAATTTGGGTATTTAAACACTCATTTCCCACCTTGCACACACTTCACTCTAACTCACTCTTTAAACCTCAGTTCTCTCAAGGCATTTCTGCAAGCAGTTCCTCATCTTCATCTCAGTTCTTCATCAACATCATGGATGCTCAACAATAAGTTGTGTTCAACTAATCTCAGCAAATGGGTTCACGCGATCAAGTTTAAAGCACCAGCAACCCTACTCCAACGGTCACAGGCGTAGTTACTGTTGGAGAATAGCCATCCAAGGCGCAGCGGAATTTAAAAATTTCTCCATTTAGTGATCCTTACGAATGGGCATGATCAGTGATAGAATCGTTACCTCTTGTGGCGATTCAAACCTTTGGGGCAGATCTCTGATAATGATCAAAACCTTTGATACAGATCCACGGGGCGATCACGAACGTTGAACGATGACAACGTCTCTACTCAGTCCACACGAACGGATTCCTTCAATCGCAGTGCTAGCTGTTATGAATGAAGGCTTTGAGTGAGAGAAAGAGGGAAACAAAATTCCAAGTCTCTACTTGAATCTCTGTCTGAGTGGAGTAGAGTGACAGTGCTTCTACCCAAGGGGTTCTATTTATAGAACCACTTGTGTGGGCTTCAAGCCAAAAAAGCCCACTTAAGTGCATTTTGGACCATATCTCATAATATGCCAAAATCACTTAAGTATTTGGTACCTTACCATATTTCGTCTCCCACTTAAGTGCACCGTACCTTACGGTGTTCCTTAATTATTCTATCTCTCATCAATCCGTCCTTTGTGTGTGACCCTATAGGTTTTCGCGACGTTGGCAATTATATTAAATCACGCATTTAACATAATAAACAGTGAGCGGTATCTAGCAACACATCACTGCTACCCAAGTCACGAAAATGTCATGTGATCTGACAAAACCTCCTGTGATAATAATTATGTGTATAATTACCCCTTTGCCCTTATGTCTATATTGAACACAAGGTATAGACCGTGTCACCCTTGTCCAGTTCAATATTGGGCCCATAGACATTTATCCTGTTACGCAGGATTGGCAAATTCCATCTAGGACACTCATGTCCCTCAGCATGCTTCGTGGGGTACCCATCAACTGTCTTTATGGTTATCCAGTTACGGACAACGTTGGATCAGCAATAAAGCACTCGACTCTACATCTAGGATCCATAGTGGTTTCAGGTCGAAGAGTGGTATACACTATTATCACCATGAGAATAACTTATGACACTTTGCATAACTTTCTATATAGTATTCTCATAGCGGGTCAATCCGGTATAAATATTACTCCTAATATTCATACCTATGTTTAAGACTTGATAACTCTTTATCCATGATCCATGAGATGTGATCATCAATCTACAAACATAATAGTCTTAATGCTTTAATGTTATCCCACTTCACATTAAAGCTCGACTACAGATACTTTAAGAATAGTGTCTTTATGTTTAATGTGTTCTCATGATTAAGTCACACTTAATACATTAAACAGACTATCTATTCCAGGGACTTTATTAATCAACCATAATAAAGAAAATGCCTTTTATTATTAATAAATAATTCGATACAAGTACCAAAAGTATTGGCCTCTAGGGCTTACACCAACAGTTACAACACCAATCTACAAGGAGCCTCACATTCTCGATCGTGAGCCCCATATTCATCTTGCAACGCCTTTTGACAAACTGGAAGTTTTATGTGAATCCTTGGTGGATTTTGATAATATGAAAAGAAATGGCGTAGACCTCACTGAAGAACTTCACAAACAAGGTTGGGGAAACTACTTTAAACGTCTCTATGGTCCAGTTTACCCAAATCTTGTGAAGGAATTCTGGAGATTTGCAGACGCTGACGATCACTTCATTGTCTCCTATGTTCTGGGAGTAAAGATCGTGATAACTAAGAAGGCTATTGCTGCACTTCTGGGTATGGAAAAGGATGGCGGCAGAAGAATCTACAACATCAACCCCAGGGCAAAATACATATCTCAAGAAATCAACCCAACAATCTTCAAACAAAACGCAAAAGGCAACCCCTCAAAGAACAAGGAACTACTTCAGAACCTCCGGGTTTGGCTGAAGATCATTCTGGGTACAATCCATCATCGCCCAGCGTCAAACTCCTCAAATTACATCAACACATACCAGAAATGCATTTTGTACTGCATTCACAAGGGTCTGAAGCTATGCCTTCCAGCACTTCTGTTCAACTACCTCAGAGACTCTGTGCGGGATACCAGAAACCACATGAAGCCCAGAACCTACATCCCTCTGGGAAGGTTAATCTCCGACTTTCTAATTGAAAGTCAGATGGTGGATCATCTGTTAAAGCACAGACTCATGGAGGATGTGGCAATCGACGTTGGAAAACCCATAAACGCCAAGAATCTGAAGAGCATGGGGATTCTGGAGAAGGTCAACGTTATACCTACTCTGGACACTTCTTGGGATGCCTTAAAAGATCAGAGGAAAATTCCAAATGGTCTATATCTGTTCTCAAAGGAAGAGCCCCGAGAGGTAATTCTCCATTACCTATAAGGTCTGAAGGATGAAGGAATATATATCTCTGATTTCCACTTAAAGGATCTACCAGATACAGCTCCCAACTTCATGAGGCACAAAAGAGGTCCCTCTGAGAAGACATCACAGGCGAAGAAAGCAAAGCTAGGAGAATCCTCTGGATCAAGACCTCCAGCACATCTGCATGAGTCTTCTGGTAAGTCTGTCTCTCATGCTCCCTCTGCACAAACACAACAACTTGTTTCCTCTATTCCTCTACCAACACCTCTATACACTCCATCTGAAACTCCTCCTTCAACGACCAGAACATCTCAACCACTCCCAAAATTTAACCTTACCTCTACCTCCTTACCCCTATCTGAAGCTGAAAAGATGAATGAAACCACCTCCTCATCTTCAGCCCCAGAATCACCTCCTTACTTTGTCATCTCATCTGACACAGAACTCTTTGACCCCTCTTCTTCCACTCTAGCCCAACTTCAGACTCAGAACCTTGACTCACAACAACCACCACAACCTCCACCTGAACCTGAAGTAACCTCACCACGCACAGAACAACCAAACATCCCTTCATCTGACATTCAACCCTCTGACCCCAACACCCCTGACATTACCCCTCCAAACACTTCTGCTGAACCTCAAGTTCTCAACCTAAGCCCTCCCACTTCTTCACCTCTACCATCTGAACCAGAATACTCCCTGCCAACCCTAGAGGAAGCAAATATGTTGTTTGCAGGAGCATCAGTTGAAAAGGTCAAGTCTCTGAACATCAACTCTGGCATCAGTGATGATCCTTCCTCTGTTAGGACACACTGGAACAGAGTTATTGGTTGGATGACCTCTGAGGCCTTCAAGCTGAAGAACCTCTCTGAGCAAGTCAGAAACGACTTTATCAGAGACGCTGAGGCAAGACTACAGGAGCGCTTAGCCAGAGAAGCTGTGGAACAGGCCAGAAGGGAAGCAAAAGAAAGAGCAAGACAAGAAGAAATTCAAAGGGTTAAGGAAGCTAAAGCTAAAGCTCTAGCTGACGATGCTGCTGCTGAAGCTGAAGCAAAAGCTGTTGCTGAAGCTAAAGCCGCTGCTGACGCTGAAGCTCTTCGTGCTGAAGAACAGAATGCTCTGACTCAGAGGGAGTCGTCTACATTTGCCCCTCTGGTTCTCAAGACCCTTGAGGAGCTTCAGAAAGAGCAGAAGGAAGTTCGAGCCAGATTGGATCAACAGGACACAGTCAACGTCAACATCCAGAATCTGCTGGCCCAGCTGCTTCAGAGGATGTCTCCTCCTCCCAACCCTTAGGCACCTAGGATTAATCCTTGCTTGTTGTTTTTTGTCTCTGCTTGTTTCGTTTGTTTGTCTCTGATGTTTATGCTCTTATCTGGATATATACATTTTTTTCTTTTTTTATTAAGTCTTTTTGATTCTGACAAAAAGGGGGAGAAATCCAAACAGCTCTGATGAAAACATATCTAATTCCTTCAGTACTCTGCAAACATACTATTCAATAAAAATCAATCTAACCCTCTCTGACTAAGATATTTGCAGAAGAGTATCTAGAAACATCATTGCATGGAAGCTCTGGTAAGAACTTCTGAACTCCCAGGCTTATCTCAGGGGGAGCTCACTTCTATCTGATCTGATAAATTCTTATATCTGAATGTTTCATCTATTATTTAAGGTTGTTTTGTCATCATCAAAAAGGGGGAGATTGTAAGAACAAAAATTGTTCTACAACAGATTCCAGGATTTTGATGATAACAAAGGATGAAACCAAAAGTGGCACCCTAACGAAATCTCTCTAAGTGTGCAGGACTCTGAACAAGAACAAATGAATCTGATCGCTTTATCAGATACAGAATCGAATCAGATACAAAGTACCAGAAGATCAGAAGCATCTGAAGAAGAAGCGCGCTCTAGAAGCTCTGACTCTGAGCAAAACAGCATAACAGAATACCAGAAGATCTAAACTTCTCTTGGAATCAACACTGATGATCTAAAAGACCAGGACTATCAGAAGCTCTGATGTAACTTCAACACAATCTCAGATTAACAGAGTTAACGCAGATTCTGACGAAGGATCTCCTAAATCCAGAAGGAGTAACGACAACTACAACTTCAAATGGAAAGAAAATATATTTGGAAAGAAGTTATTCAGGGAGACAAATTTGTTATGACAAGAAACACAAAAGTAATGGCATTAAACTCTCATCAAAGACAAATATTCTGCCATCACTATAAACGGTCCTTTCATCACTATATAAAGGACGGCATACCTCATTGAGAGACACACCTGAACGCACATAAATAGTCTACTCTCATTCTTAGTCTTTCACGAGTTGTTCTCATACGTGAAATCACTTGCTTGCTCTATTTGCTGTAATATTTGCTTTATATTAGAAGCACCTTAGATTACATTTTTCTTTTTCTAAAGTGACTTTGTTCCTCAAGTGACTCTGAGTAGTCTGTATACTTGGGAGGACTAAGAGATCTTTCTCTTAGACGTTGGTTGTAATAATCATTCAAGATTAGTGGATTAAGTCCTTTTAGAAGGCGAAATCACCTTGGCCAGGTGGACTGAAGTAACTTTGTGTTATAAGCGAACTAGTATAAAATCCTGTGTGTTCTTATTCCGTAAAAACGCTTATTTTCCAAAACAATTCAAACCCCTATTTCTTGTTTTTCTCACCTTCAGATACTGCTCACTGTTTATTATGTTAAATATGTGATTTAATATAATTGTCAATGTCGTGAAAACCTACAGGGTCACACACAAAAGGACGAATTGATGAGAGATAGATTAAATAAGGAACATTGTAAGGTACAGTGCACTTAAGTGAATTGTGGAACATCGTAAGGTACAATGCACTTAAGTAGAATACGAAATATGGTAAGGTACCACACGCTTAAGTGATTTTTTGGTATATCATAAGATATGGGCCACATACACTTAAGTGGGCTTTTTAGCTTGCATCCCACATAAGTGGTTCTGTAGATAGAACCCTTGTGCATAAGTATTTGATTAGATGAAATTTCGTTTCTCTATCTATCTCACACTCAAAGCCTTCATTCGTAGCAGCTAGCACTGAGACTAAAGGAATTCGTTCGTGTGGACTGAGTGGAGGCGTTGTCTGTAACACCCCGATGAAACAAGATAATTATCTAATTTAAGTTAATAATATATTTATTAATTTAATTAAATAATTGGAATATTATTATTGGAATTATTATTATTGGGTTATTATTTTATTGGAATAAAAGTTGGAATTTAGAAAAGGTCTCATTTAGTAAAAAGGTTTATTTTCACGTGAAAAGGAAAAAGAGACAGAAAAGTGGAAAAAAGGGCAAAGAGAACCAGAGAACAAGGGTTGAAGAGAGGAAGAGCTTGAAGCTGAAGGATCGCCGGATTAACTCAGGTAAGGGGGGTTTATCATCGTTTAATGGGTATTATGGGATAATATGTACTGGGTAGTGATAAACCATTGATTTGCCTCTGATTGGAATGATGTATGATGAAAATTGTGAAGTATTGGATGAACGAAAATTGGATTATAATGGAAGGGAATTCGTAGGAATTAGGTGTAAAAATGTTAGGATTTGTGGAATCGATTGGGAGATGATTCGTGTTAGGTGATAGGAACGATTATTGTGTAAAATTGGATTGTAGGAGGTTGGAAATTGGTAGATCTCGTAGCAGAGAAGACCATAGCAGATCTGGAAATCTGGCTTCTGGTCATACGCGTATGGCACTAGGCAATACGCGTATGAGATGGTCTGGTACGCGTATGGCACTAGGCAATACGCGTATGGATGAAGAAGATGATGTTTTTAACGTAAATTTGTCTCTGTTGGTACGCGTATGAGGAAGTAGTACGCGTAGCATACGCGTATGAGATGGGCAATACGCGTATGGGCTTGGCCAGGAAATGGGCCATACGCGTATGGACGTGGGGCATACGCGTATGGGCAGGATTGTGATTTTCCTGAGATGCTGTTGTGCAGTTTTTAACTGTTCAGCTGAGTAACGTAATTCAGCTGATGTGTGATACATTAGGGATCATTTCCCGTTATTTTAAGTAGTATAGGTGTTAGTAGAGTATGCTAATACTGTGATTGATTGTGGTATGACATGAGATGATTATGTGATAAACACTGATGATGTATGATTGTATGCATAATGTTGTGAATATATCTGTTATGTATGCAATTTTAAATGGGCTGTTTATGGCTTAGAGTGTGAGCATATGTCTATTTTGAATTGTTGTTGATGTTTGCATGCTAGGTGATTTAGCATGTATATTGTGGCCTATATGGTGGTAGCTAATTCCCATGGTGAGGAATTAGTGAGTTGTTGTGGATTGTTGTTGATGTTCGCATGCTAGGTGATTAGCGTGCATATCATAGCCCTTTGGGGGTGGTAGCTAATTCCCATGGTGAGGAATTAGTGAGTGAGTCACTAAGTCTCAAATGAGTGGGACTAGTGGGCTTGGTAGCCGTGCCTGGATTTGGACGGTGAGGTGAACTATATGTTCACAAATAGTCGGTACCGCATGCATGGAGTCTCATTGCATAATGTATGTATGTATGGCGTATAATATGAATGGATGTATTCCAACATTATGCGTGTTGTTTTGTGTGGGTGTTGAGTATTATTATAATTATGAGTTAATGATTGCCGTTGCTGAATATGTGATCTGATTAGGGTGATGATATGTGTTAAATTACTTAGCATTACATGATGTTTTATAATGCTTATTATATCGATTGAGGAACTCACCCTTACAACTATTTTTCAGGTAACGAGCAGTGATTGAGTAGAAGCTAGTGCTTGGAGTCTAGTGTAGTCTCCTTAGTGGGTCATGCTCTGATAGATGTAACATCGGGACGGGATGTTTTACCTTGTTGAATAATTTTACATGTAATGTGTTACATGTTTTGAATGATTGATTTGATTTCTATCCGCTGCGTATTATGCAAATGTTTTAATTGATAAATAGATGAGCATGACAAACTATTTTTGATAAATGCGGGAAGTTGTTTGTGTGACACCCTTAACTGCATAATTACTCTGATGATATATGTTGTTATTTTAATTGAATATTTGGGGGTATTTTAGAAGGGTGTTACATTAGTGGTATCAGAGCATAGTCGGTCGAGTCGAGTCGTAATTATTCTGTTCCCCTGTACGGGATAGGTGTTGTGTAACCCTATCAGTACTTACTGTTTAGCTTGTTGGGTTTTCAGAATAGAGATGGCTGGAAGAGGAAGAGACGATGCTGCGATTGCTGAGGCTCTGGGTATGCTAGCTGGAGTACTTGGAGGGAATCCGAATGTTGTGGAAATGGGAGCTGCTCGTCAACTGAGTGAGTTCCAGAAGAACAATCCTCCAATGTTCAAGGGAGCATACGATCCAGATGGTGCTCAGAAGTGGTTGAAGGAGATCGAGAGAATCTTCCGAGTGACTGAGTGTGCCGATAACCAGAAGGTCAGGTTCGGTACGCATATGCTGTCAGAGGAAGCGGATGATTGGTGGGTTGCTACCCGCACTGAGTTGGAATCTGCTGGGAATGCTGAGATCACTTGGGCTGTGTTCAGAGAGAGATTCCTGAGGAAGTACTTTCCAGAGGATGTCAGAGGAAAGAAAGAGATAGAGTTCTTGGAATTGAAGCAGGGCAACCGGTCTGTTACTGAGTATGCTGCTAAGTTCACAGAGCTGTCGAAGTATTACACTCCCTATAACGAGGCTACTGGGGAATTTTCAAAGTGTGTGAAGTTTGAGAACGGGTTACGTCCCGAGATCAAGCAGGCTATTGGATATCAGCGGATCAGAGTGTTTTCTGATTTGGTTGACTGTTGCAGGATTTTTGAACAGGATACCAAGGCTAGAGCAGAGAGTTATCAGCAAAGGGTTGATAGGAAAGGCAAGAATCAGAATGATCGTGGGAAACCGTATGCAGCTGGTAAAGGTTTCCAGCGACAGAGTGGGATGAAGAGGCCTAGTGGGGGAGACTCTAGTGCCCCTGCTAAGTGTTTCAGATGTGGTCAGGCTGGACATCGTATCCATGAGTGTACCAGTACTGAGAAGAAGTGTTACAAGTGTGGGAAAGGTGGTCATTTGGCTGCAGAGTGCCGGTCGAAGACTGTGACTTGTTTCAACTGTGGAGAGTTGGGTCATATCAGTCCACAGTGTCCTAAGCCGAAGAGAGAGAATCAGTCGGGAGGCAAGGTCTTTGCTTTATCGGGTTTTGAGACTTCTGCAGATGATCGTTTGATCCGAGGTACGTGTTATATTAATGGCTTTCCTCTTGTAGCTATTATTGACACAGGTGCGACTCATTCCTTTATATCTTTGGATTGTGCTGTGAAACTTAAGTTAGAGATATCTGAGATGCATGGTAGTATGGTGATTGATACTCATGCGAAGGGTTCAGTGACTACTACTTCAGTTTGTTTAAATTGTCCTTTGAGTATTTTTGGTAGAGACTTTGGGATGGACCTAGTGTGTCTTCCACTAGTGCAGATTGATGTTATTTTGGGTATGAACTGGTTGGTGTGTAATCGAGTCTATATCAACTGTTTTGATAAGACTGTGATCTTTCCTGAGATCGAGGAAGGAAAGGATTTGTTTCTATCAGCGAGGCAGGTGATTGAGGAAGTAACAGATGGGGCAGAGTTGTTTATGCTGTTAGCTACTTTGGAGGCTAAAGATAAACTGGCGATTTGTGATCTAGCCGTGGTGTGTGATTTTCCTGATGTGTTTCCTGAAGAAGTGAATGAATTGCCGCCAGAGCGTGAAGTTGAGTTCTCGATTGATTTGGTACCTGGTACTAGGCCGATATCGATGGCTCCTTACCGTATGTTTGCTGTTGAGTTAACTGAATTGAAGAGTCAGCTGGAAGATCTGTTGGATAAGAAATTTATTCGTCTGAGTGTGTCACCGTGGGGTGCACCAGTGTTATTGGTTAAGAAGAAAGAAGGTACTATGAGGTTGTGTGTGGACTACAGGCAACTGAATAAAGTGACGATCAAGAATCGGTATCCTTTGCCGAGGATTGATGATTTGATGGATCAGTTGGTTGGTGCGAGAGTGTTCAGCAAAATAGATTTGAGATATGGGTATCATCAGATACGTGTGAAAACTGAGGATATTCAGAAGACTGCTTTCAGAACAAGGTATGGACATTATGAATATTCTGTGATGCCTTTTGGTGTGACTAATGCGCCTGGAGTATTTATGGAGTATATGAATAGGATCTTCCATCCGTATCTAGACCAGTTTGTTGTGGTGTTTATTGACGATATTTTGGTGTATTCGAAATCTGAAGAAGAGCATGCTGAGCATTTGAGAATGGTTTTAAGAGTTCTACGAGAAAAGAAGTTACTCGCTAAGCTGTCTAAATGTGAATTTTGGTTAGAAGAGGTTAGTTTTCTTGGTCATGTGATTTCAAGAGGTGGTGTTGCTGTTGATCCTTCTAAGATAGAAGCGGTATCTAAGTGGGAAGCTCCGAAGTCAGTTTCTGAGATAAGGAGTTTTCTTGGACTTGCAGGTTATTATAGGAAGTTCATCGAGGGATTTTCTAAGTTGGCGTTACCGTTGACGATGTTGACTAGAAAGGGGCAAGCGTTTGTTTGGGACTCAAAATGTGAAGAAGGTTTCCAAGAGTTAAAGAGAAGGTTAACTACTGCTCCTATTCTGATATTACCAAGTCCGTCGGAATTATTTGAAGTTTACTGTGATGCTTCATTGTTGGGTTTGGGTGGTGTGTTGATGCAGAATAAGCAGGTTATAGCTTATGCTTCGAGACAATTGAGGATTCATGAGAGGAACTATCCGACACACGATTTAGAGTTGGCAGCTGTGGTATTTGTTCTGAAGTTATGGAGGCATTACTTGTACGGGTCGAGATTTGAGGTTTTCAGTGACCATAAAAGTTTAAAGTATTTGTTTGATCAGAAAGAGCTGAATATGAGACAGAGGAGATGGTTAGAGTTTCTGAAGGATTATGACTTTGGTTTGAATTACCATCCGGGTAAAGCAAACGTGGTAGCTGATGCATTGAGTCGGAAAGTATTGCATATGTCTATGTTAATGGTTAAGGAATTGGATTTAATTGAACAGTTTAGAGACTTGAGTTTGGTGTGTGAGAGTACTCACAATAGTGTTAAATTGGGAATGTTGAAGTTAACAAGTAGTATTCTGGATGAGATTAGAGAGGGTCAGAAATCCGATGTGCTTTTGGTTGATAAGTTGACTCTAGTGAATCAAGGTCAAGGTGGTGAATTCAGAGTTGATGAGAATGGTGTTTTGAAATTTGGTAATCGGGTGTGTATTCCGGATGTTACCGAGCTTAAGAAGAATATTCTTGAAGAAGGACATCGTAGTGGCCTGAGTATTCATCCTGGAGCTACGAAGATGTATCACGATTTGAAAAAGTTATTTTGGTGGCCGGGAATGAAAAGAGAAATTTCGAGTTTTGTTTATTCCTGTTTGACTTGTCAGAAGTCAAAGATTGAGCATCAGAAGCCGTCTGGGCTAATGCAACCGTTGGCTATTCCAGAGTGGAAATGGGATAGTATCGGTATGGATTTTGTTTCTGGTTTACCGAGGACAATTAAGAATTTTGAAGCTATTTGGGTGATAGTCGACAGATTGACAAAATCGGCTCATTTCATTCCGATCAGAATGGATTATCCGTTAGAGAGATTAGCTGAGTTGTATATTGAGAAGATTGTAAGTTTGCATGGTATTCCGTCGAGTATTGTTTCGGACAGAGATCCTAGATTTACATCGAAGTTCTGGGAAGGTTTGCAGAGGGCTTTGGGAACTAAGCTGAGATTGAGTTCTGCATATCATCCGCAGACTGATGGTCAGACTGAGAGGACGATTCAGTCACTAGAGGATCTTTTGAGGGCTTATGTTTTGGAAAAGGGAGGTGCTTGGGATAGTTACTTACCTTTGATTGAGTTTACCTACAACAATAGTTTTCATTCGAGCATTGGTATGGCACCGTTTGAAGCCTTGTATGGTAGGAGATGTCGGACACCTTTATGTTGGTATGAGTCCGGCGAGAGTGCTGTGATTGGACCGGAGATTGTTCAACAGACTACGGAAAAGATTAAGATGATTCAGGAGAAGATGAGGATTGCCCAGAGTCGTCAGAAGAGTTATCACGACAAGAGAAGGAAGTCACTTGAGTTTCAAGAGGGAGGTCATGTGTTTCTCCGTGTTACTCCGATAACTGGAGTTGGTCGAGCTTTGAAGTCGAAGAAGTTGACACCTCGATTTATTGGTCCTTATCAGATTTTGGAGAGGATAGGGGAGGTAGCCTATCGTATCGCTTTACCGCCGTCGCTTGCGAATTTGCATGAGGTTTTTCATGTGTCTCAGTTGAGGAGGTACATTCATGATCCGTCGCATGTGGTCCAAGTAGATGATGTACAGGTGAGAGATAACCTGACTGTTGAAACATCACCTATGAGGATTGAGGATCGAGAGTTGAAGCAGTTGCGGGGTAAAGAGATTGCTTTGGTAAAGGTAGCTTGGGGAGGACCAGCAGGTGGCAACGTGACGTGGGAACTTGAGAGTCAGATGAAGGAGTCTTATCCAGAGTTATTCGCTTGAGGTATGTTTTCGAGGACGAAAACTCTTTTAGTGGGGGAGAGTTGTAACACCCCGATGAAACAAGATAATTATCTAATTTAAGTTAATAATATATTTATTAATTTAATTAAATAATTGGAATATTATTATTGGAATTATTATTATTGGGTTATTATTTTATTGGAATAAAAGTTGGAATTTAGAAAAGGTCTCATTTAGTAAAAAGGTTTATTTTCACGTGAAAAGGAAAAAGAGACAGAAAAGTGGAAAAAAGGGCAAAGAGAACCAGAGAACAAGGGTTGAAGAGAGGAAGAGCTTGAAGCTGAAGGATCGCCGGATTAACTCAGGTAAGGGGGGTTTATCATCGTTTAATGGGTATTATGGGATAATATGTACTGGGTAGTGATAAACCATTGATTTGCCTCTGATTGGAATGATGTATGATGAAAATTGTGAAGTATTGGATGAACGAAAATTGGATTATAATGGAAGGGAATTCGTAGGAATTAGGTGTAAAAATGTTAGGATTTGTGGAATCGATTGGGAGATGATTCGTGTTAGGTGATAGGAACGATTATTGTGTAAAATTGGATTGTAGGAGGTTGGAAATTGGTAGATCTCGTAGCAGAGAAGACCATAGCAGATCTGGAAATCTGGCTTCTGGTCATACGCGTATGGCACTAGGCAATACGCGTATGAGATGGTCTGGTACGCGTATGGCACTAGGCAATACGCGTATGGATGAAGAAGATGATGTTTTTAACGTAAATTTGTCTCTGTTGGTACGCGTATGAGGAAGTAGTACGCGTAGCATACGCGTATGAGATGGGCAATACGCGTATGGGCTTGGCCAGGAAATGGGCCATACGCGTATGGACGTGGGGCATACGCGTATGGGCAGGATTGTGATTTTCCTGAGATGCTGTTGTGCAGTTTTTAACTGTTCAGCTGAGTAACGTAATTCAGCTGATGTGTGATACATTAGGGATCATTTCCCGTTATTTTAAGTAGTATATGTGTTAGTAGAGTGTGCTAATACTGTGATTGATTGTGGTATGACATGAGATGATTATGTGATAAACGCTGATGATGTATGATTGTATGCATAATGTTGTGAATATATCTGTTATGTATGCAATTTTAAATGGGCTGTTTATGGCTTAGAGTGTGAGCATATGTCTATTTTGAATTGTTGTTGATGTTTGCATGCTAGGTGATTTAGCATGTATATTGTGGCCTATATGGTGGTAGCTAATTCCCATGGTGAGGAATTAGTGAGTTGTTGTGGATTGTTGTTGATGTTCGCATGCTAGGTGATTAGCGTGCATATCATAGCCCTTTGGGGGTGGTAGCTAATTCCCATGGTGAGGAATTAGTGAGTGAGTCACTAAGTCTCAAATGAGTGGGACTAGTGGGCTTGGTAGCCGTGCCTGGATTTGGACGGTGAGGTGAACTATATGTTCACAAATAGTCGGTACCGCATGCATGGAGTCTCATTGCATAATGTATGTATGTATGGCGTATAATATGAATGGATGTATTCCAATATTATGCGTGTTGTTTTGTGTGGGTGTTGAGTATTATTATAATTATGAGTTAATGATTGCCGTTGCTGAATATGTGATCTGATTAGGGTGATGATATGTGTTAAATTACTTAGCATTACATGATGTTTTATAATGCTTATTATATCGATTGAGGAACTCACCCTTACAACTATTTTTCAGGTAACGAGCAGTGATTGAGTAGAAGCTAGTGCTTGGAGTCTAGTGTAGTCTCCTTAGTGGGTCATGCTCTGATAGATGTAACATCGGGACGGGATGTTTTACCTTGTTGAATAATTTTACATGTAATGTGTTACATGTTTTGAATGATTGATTTGATTTCTATCCGCTGCGTATTATGCAAATGTTTTAATTGATAAATAGATGAGCATGACAAACTATTTTTGATAAATGCGGGAAGTTGTTTGTGTGACACCCTTAACTGCATAATTACTCTGATGATATATGTTGTTATTTTAATTGAATATTTGGGGGTATTTTAGAAGGGTGTTACATTGTCACCATCCAACGTTTGTGATCACTCCTTAGATCTACATCAAAGGTTTCAATCTCCATAAGAGGTAACAATTTCTATCACTAATCATGCCCATTCGTAAGGATCACTAAAGGAGAAAAATTCAATTTCCGCTGCGTTTTGGATCGCCATTCTCCTTTAGTGGTATTAGAGCCACTTACGAAACCATGCATTTGATAGCTGTTTATTTTATCTATTTTCTGTATTAATACGATTAAAAGATAGAATGAATTAAATAATAAACGAGTAATTAAATTTGGCATCATGTGTGTAGGATTTGTATTATTAATGTTGATTATGCTTAGGAATTCGATGTTAGTATGGTGAAACAGTGATACATCGATCGTCCATATGTTACACAATTGACATCGATCAAGTTACATATATGATATAAGTAAATCTGATGCAAAATACGGTATATATGATAGATTGTTTCTATTTCGTTCATTCAAACACTTAATGATTGATATTCCTTTGAGCGATCAATGGTCATTTGCTTCGGAATCCGACATTAGTATGGTGAAGCAATGACGTGTTGATCAATCATTTTGAATTATCAATCGAGGTGTGTTTGACGGTATGAAATTGCTGCATTAAAGTTCATGACGGTACAAGGATTGTGTTGTCAAAAAGTTATGCGATTAGGGTTGTGACTGTACAAGAGTTGTGCTTTAAAGTATCAAGTGTTGATGCGAAAAACGGCGTCCGCTGACCGAGCAGCGGAGCCCCCGGCTAACTCTGCGTAGTGTGATCAATCACCAAAATTTAATTTAGTTTATTTAATTAACATAATTTAAATTAATAATAATAATGTGTTTATTATTGTCTTGTGGTGA
Source organism: Lathyrus oleraceus (assembly GCF_024323335.1). Lineage (NCBI taxonomy): Eukaryota > Viridiplantae > Streptophyta > Magnoliopsida > Fabales > Fabaceae > Lathyrus > Lathyrus oleraceus. Next base: position 444,691,986 of record NC_066580.1, read on the forward strand.
TCGGTTATGACCTTAGTTTTCCTTTATTTTGTTTTGGGATTTTAAAATACGGCTTGCGTGTCGTGTCTCTCTTTTACTCTCTTAATGTAACTTATTTTCTAATTTCACTCCCTCGTATGTAAAACAAGTTTCTTTTATGTAATGTAATGTTATGAAGAAAGAGAAGAATACAATATCAAAAGAGGACAACCTTGAAGATCTTGCTTGGAGAAGCTTAGATCGTCATTAGGTTAGATTAGGTTCTCTCATTGGCTTGGGAGAATAATTACGCTAGGGGCCATAACTGTTTCATTTTGTATGTATGTTGATGCATGTGAATGTATGTTGATGCATGTGAGAGACGATTTATATGATAAATAAGCCGGTGAGATCAAAATAATTGCAAATTCCCTCAAATTAAATATTAAGTTTATGCTTTCCAAGCTTTAGCACTCACCAAGACTAGTATCGAATAATGTAGGTTTCGCCTACGCGAGGTGCATGTTCTATATTAGTGATAACATGAAATTATATCACATTTTTTGGACTCGATTTAATTAAATTATATTAGTATTTGTTTCGATTTATTTCATTTTATTCAATAGTACTTGGTATTTTTCCTTTTATTTGTCTCAGGTAATTTATTTGAAGCATAAGTAAAAAAGGAAGAAAATGAGGTGCAAAAAGAAATGAAGAGAAGCAAAAATCCACAAAAGCCCAACCCACAATCAAAAGCCAGGAGCGCTGAGCCTGTGACGAGCGCCACACATGGTGTGACGAGCGTCACACCCTGCTGCCTTGTGTTACGAGCGTAACACATGGTGTGACGGACGTCACACCATTCTCCTATATTTTTGGCTTCAGAAGCGCAACAGAGGCACGTTGAAGCCTATTGTTACGCTTGACCCTTGGAAACGTGAAGACCGCTTTTACGGAAGGAGCTTTGGAAACCGTTACAAATTGGGATAATATAAATAGAACCAAGGAGCAAACCCTGCAGCTCTCTCCTCTTCGTGCTTTTTCTCTTCCAGCCGTGCAAGCATACTTTACATCATTATTTTTACAGTTTTTACTTTTCTTTGCAATTTCTATTTTCTTTTCCAGCAATTCTTTTAAGCACTTAATTAATTTTTCACACAATAGTTTCTACACCGGAAACTATTGTGTATCTTTTACTAGATCTAACCTTACGTTAGACCCTAGATTTTTATTCCTTCGTTTTATTTTTTTTCTGTCCGATTGAAGAATTCAAGAACAAATCCAACCGGTCTGTGGTGGAGTGTTCAAGACTGCTATTAATTACTCAGGTTCTTTAATTATTGTTTGAATTTATATATGCCCTGCTTTATTGTTTATTTATATTATTTGCCTGAGATGGATTTATTTAAGCATGATGATTATTTAGATCTGTTTAGCATGTCCGGCTAATTTATTTAGGTATCGGTATGTAGAGTAAGCGGAATGAAGGAATCAAAACTAAGTTGGTTTAATTACGTTTAAAAATAAAATCACTCTTTTTATGGCCTCAATTTACAGGTTTAATAACAAAGTTTTTGTACGAGAGTAAAAGACATAAAGAAGTTAAAATCAATAGAACGAGAGTTTGAGTTTTTAACTGGACATAGTAAATTGAGCATTAATTCTAAATCAGGGCGAAAGCAATTTTTAGAGTTAATTAAATTCTAATCTTTTCCAAAAAGTATTTTTAAAGGTTGAATGTGAGGACGAGAGTTAAGCATTTGAATTTAATTATATAATCTAAGTCAACAGAGCGAGAGTTTGAGACGAGGGTGTTTAAACGATTGGTGTTTTCTTAAAAAGAGTTTCTATAGATTCTGTTGTTTTCAAAAAGTGATTTTGGACTTAACTAATAAGTGACAGCTACGTTAATATAAAGTCATAGTCTATTCAACAGAGCGAGAGTTTGAGAAAAGACTTTTAATCAATAGTATCTACTGAAAAGATTTATTTTAAAAACCAAGAAACCAACGAAGATTTGATTCTCTAATTACGACGAACTACATACCGATATCCGCTTAATTGATATTTAACCTAAATCTTATTTTAGCTTTAACTTTTCCCCCAAACAATCAAAGTATCATCCGCCTTAGCTTTACGAAGTAACCTTAGAAAATGGTAGATCGATTCATAAGTCCCTGTGGGATCGATATCTTTTAAAACTACGCGATAGAACTGTGCACTTGCAGTTTGTACCCCATTTCGACTCATAAAGTCGCGATCAAGTTTTTGGCGCCGTTGCCGGGGACTTTTATTTAGTCGATATCGTAACTCTTCTGTTACGCTGTAGAGACTAAGGCTTATTTTTATTTTTATTTCTTTCGTTGATTTGTATGCCACACACTCGCTCACAAGGCGAGCCATTCTACTTACGAATCAACGACATCGAACTATATCTCCGAGTCTTACGACGAATTCGGGAATATCGTGCTGCAAACAATCTCCCTCCTATCGAAATTCCTGATCTCAAAAATCTTCTTCCTTCGCCGATACCTGAGATGGCAGAACCAGCTCGTGCTCTTCGAGATTACGCCGCTCCATCGCAAAATGAGCCGCATTCGAGTATTGCTCCACCCGCAATCGAAGCAAACAACTTCGAACTTAAACCTTCACTATTGCAGGCAGTGCAACAGAACCAATTATCTGGAAATCCTACCGAGCATCCAAACCTTCATTTATCTGTATTTGTCCAATACGCTGATACTGTTAAAGCTAATGGTGTCACTTCAGAGGCAATTCAACTTCGTCTCTTTCCTTTATCGTTAAGAGATAGTGCTAGAAGATGGCTTCAGTCTCTTCCTTCCAACTCAGTCACCACATGGAACGAGTTGAAGAAAGTCTTCTTGCCCGATATTTTCCTCCGAGCAAAACAGCTATGTTGAGAGCCCAGATAAATGGATTTAAACAGAAAGATAACGAGTCTCTTTTCGAAGCATGGGAAAGATACAAAGACATGATGAGACTTTGTCCACACCATGGTTTAGAGGACTGGTTAGTAATTCATACCTTCTATAATGGTCTCTTGTACAACACGAGGTTAACAATAGACGCCGCCGCAGGTGGTGCACTAATGAACAAACCTTATGCTGATGCTTATCAACTTATCGAAAGCATGGCCCAAAACCACTATCAGTAGGGAAGCGAACGAACAATGGTAGAAAAACCTCAAACGAAAACTGGCATGTACGAGATAAGTAACCTTGATCATGTTAATGCAAAAGTGGATGCTCTGGTCCAGAAAATTGAAAGTTTAAATGTATCACCTCCAGCCACCGTGGTTGCCGCAACTCAGAATTGCGAAGTCTGTGGAATCCAAGGTCACACTCCTGCAGATTGTCAACTCCTAACAGGAATCCAAGCAGAGCAAGTGAATTATGCTCAAGGAAATCCCTACTCGCATACCTATAACTCAAACTGGAAGAATCATCCTAATTTTTCATATAAGAGTAATAATGCTTTATACGCACCAGAACAAGCTCCAAATCAAGCCCCAGCTATACCTCCTAGATATCAAAAGCCGATCCCATCTACACCTAACAATAACGTTCCTAGGAAATCCAACTTGGAAATCATGATGGAAAACTTCATAGCTTCTCAACAGCAAACCAATAAAGATTTCTTAAACCAGAATGTACACACTGGCGAACAAGTTAAACAACTAGCAAGTAAAGTAGATGCCCTGGCTACCCATAACAAAATGCTGGAAACGCAAATATCACAAGTAGCTCAACAACAAGCGCCTACTGCTGCCCCAACTGGTACATTTCCTGGACAACCCCAACCTAACCCGAGAAGCCACGCTCATGCAATCATACTAAGAAGTGGAACGGAAGTGGAAGGACCGTCTGATCCAAGGATAGAAAACCAAAACTCTAAAAAGTCAACTGAGGAAGAATATAAACTTAAGGAAAAGGAAGAGAGTAATAAGGAAACCGTAGAAAAGAAAGATCCTTATGTACCTCCACCACCTTATAAACCACTTATCCCTTACCCTCAAAGGCTTATTAAAACCAAAGATGCGGGCCAATTTAAAAAATTTGTTGACTTACTGAAACAATTAAACGTCACAATTCCTTTTACAGAAGCTATTACGCAGATGCCCTCATATGCTAAGTTCTTAAAAGAAATTCTTTCTAATAAAAGGAAACTTGAAGAAAGCGAAACCGTTACACTCACTGCTGAATGTAGCGCTATAATCTAGAATATGCCTCCTAAACTTAAAGATCCAGGTAGTTTCTCTATACCCTGTCATATAGGAAAATTTGTCATAGATAAAGCCTTATGCGATTTAGGAGCCGGTATTAGTGTTATGCCTTTATCCATATGCAAGAAACTTGAAATGGGAGAATTAAGACCAACTAAAATGTCTGTGCAACTAGCGGATCGTTCCGTTAGATATCCTATAGGAATTCTTGAAAATGTTCCCGTGCGCATAGGTCAATTCTACATCCAAACCGATTTTATAATTATGGACATAAGAGAAGACGAAGTTACACCCATTATATTGGGAAGACCATTCTTAGCAACTGCCAGTGCGATCATAGACGTAAAACGAGGACGACTCACTTTCGAAGTAGGAGAAGAGAAAATTGAGTTCATTCTTTCCCAATTTTTGAAAGCACCTGCAATAGAAGACACATGTTACTTCATGGATATCATCGATGAATGCATAAAAGAAACAGAGTTAGAAAAGGACAAATCGTCTGACTATCTTGTAGAAGACAAACTTAACCAATGTTTAGCAATAACACCGGACCCTATGCAATGCCTTAAGAAACCAACCCTATACCTGAAAACACTTCCCAAAAATCTGAGATATGAATTCCTAGACTTAGAACTTGAACGACCAGTGATAGTTAATGCAGACCTAGGAAAACTCGAAACCGAAAAACTCCTGCATATCTTAAGAAAATATCCAACCGCACTAGGATACAACATCACCGATCTTAAAGGAATAAGTCCTTCTATTTGTATGCACCGCATCATGCTAGAAGAAGACTGTAAAACTTCTAGGGAACACCAGAGGAGACTAAACCCGATCCTGAGTGGGGTAGTGAAGAAGGAAATAACCAAGTTATTAGAGGCAGGTATCATATATCCTATATCTGATAGCAAATGGGTTAGTCTGGTACACGTAGTACCAAAGAAAGGAGGTATAACAGTTATTGAAAATGAAAAAGGAGAAACTATAACCAAACGAATCGAATCGGGATGGAGAATGTGCATTGACTATAGGAAACTAAACAAAGCAACCCGAAAAGATCATTTCCCTTTACCATTCATTGACCAGATGTTAGAACGATTAGCAAAACATTCTCATTTCTTCTACCTAGACGGTTATTCAGGCTTCTTTCAAATACCAATTCATCCTGATGACCAAGAAAAGACAACATTCACGTGTCCTTTTGGCACCTTCGCTTATAGACGAATGTCGTTTGGCTTGTGCAATGCTCCTGCAACCTTCCAAAGGTGCATGATGGCAATATTCGCCGATTTTCTCGAAAACATCATGGAAGTATTTATGGATGACTTTTCTGTATGCGGACAAAGCTTTGAAGAATGTCTTGAAAACCTAGAAAGAGTTCTAGAACGATGTGTAAAAGTAAACCTAGTACTTAATTGGGAAAAATGTCACTTTATGGTACAAGAAGGAATTGTTTTAGGACACATCATCTCAAATAGAGGAATTGAAGTAGACAAAGCCAAAATAGAGGTAATCGAAAACCTTCGACCTCCGAAAACTGTGAGAGAAGTGCGAAGCTTCTTAGGACACGCCGGTTTTTACCGACGATTCATTAAAGACTTCTCTAAAATAACTAAACCTTTGACCGGACTATTGATGAAGGATGCTGAATTCATATTCGACAATAAATATTTAGAAGCATTTCAAACGCTTAAACAAGCATTGATCTCCGCACCCATAATGCAGACACCAGATTGGAATGAACCTTTCGAAATAATGTGTGATGCCAGTGATTACGCCGTGGGTGCTGTTTTAGGATAACGAAAGGATAAAAAGCTTCACGTTATATATTACGCAAGTAGAACCTTAGATGAAGCACAAATGAATTACGCCACAACCGAGAAAGAACTTCTAGCAGTAGTGTTTGCACTAGATAAATTTCGTTCTTACTTGGTCGGAGCTAAAATAATCGTTTACACTGACCGCGCCGCCATCAAGTACCTCTTAACAAAAAAGGATGCTAAACCTAGACTCCTAAGGTGGATCCTGTTGCTACAAGAGTTCGATTTGGAAATCAAAGATAAAAAAGGAACTGAAAACGTAGTAGCAGATCACCTCTCTAGACTTGAAAACCTGGAACCGGAAAGAACATCGATCAACGATGACTTCTCGTACGATAAACTTATAGCTACTTTGGAAGAAAATAGAATTGATAAACAGGTAGAGACCACCTTAGCTATATGTGTTACACCATGGTACGCTGACTTCGTCAATTATTTAGCTGCCGGAATAGTTCCACCTAATTTATCTTACCAACAAAAAAAACGATTCTTCTATGACATAAAACACTATTATTGGGATGACCCTTTACTTTTCAAAAGAGGCCCCGATGGTATTTTCCGTCGGTGTATACCTGAAGAAGAGGTAGAAAATATAATCCAACACTGTCACTCCGCTCCTTATGGTGGACATGCAAGTACATCCAAGACCTGCTCCAAAATCTTACAAGCCGGTCTTTATTGGCCAAACATATGGAAGGATGTGCATGCTGCTGTCAAGAAATGTGATAGATGTCAACGCACAGGAAACATATCTAGACGTGACGAGATGCCACAAAAGGGCATTTTGGAAGTAGAGATTTTCGACGTGTGGGGAATAGATTTCATGGGACCTTTTCCACCTTCTTTCGGAAACAAGTACATACTCGTAGCGGTTGACTATGTATCAAAATGGATTGAAGCTATAGCTTCTCCAACAAACGACACACGAGTAGTAACTAGACTCTTTAAGAATATAATATTTCCAAGATTTGGTGTCCCAAGAATAGTAGTCAGTGATGGTGGATCGCATTTCATATCTAAGATACTCGAAAAACTACTGTTTAAGTATGGAGTAAGGCATAGAGTAGCGACACCTTACCATCCTCAAACCAGTGGACAAGTGGAAGTGTCTAACAGAGAAATCAAACAAATATTAGAAAAAATAGTCGCCACCTCAAGGAAAGACTGGTCATTGAAACTACCCGAAGCTTTATGGGCATATCGAACTGCTTACAAAACTCCCATAGGGACAACCCCATTTAAGCTTATTTATGGAAAATCTTGCCACCTCCCGGTAGAGTTAGAACATAAGGCCTACTGGGCTGTTAAAAATCTAAATTTAAACTATAAGGCCGCTGGTGAAAGACGAATCCTTGACATAAACGAATTAGAGGAACTTCGATAAGACGCCTACGAAAATGCCAGAATCTACAAAGAAAGAACGAAAAAATGGCATGATAAACGTATATCCAGAAAAATCTTCAAACAAGGCGATATGGTCCTTTTGTTCAACTCTAGACTTAAGTTATTCCCAGGAAAACTACGTTCTAGATGGTCAGGCCCTTTCCAAATCACCAATGTCTTTCCAAGTGGAGCGGTGGAAATTAAAGGAAAATCTATGGAACCATTTATCGTAAACGGGCAGCGTCTAAAACATTATCATTATGCAGAGAACAATGAAGATTCACAAGTCCTGCACTTAGACGAAATGCCTCCAGAATTTATAGATTATATTTGATAGTTTTTTTTTTGTCGAGCTTGCGACATTAAACAAAGCGCTTCGTGGGAGACAACCCACAAATTTTTATTTTATTTTTATTTCTTCTTTAATTATTCTCTTAAATTCTATTTAGTATTCATTCTTAATTTATTTTAACTTATAAAATTTTTCTTTCTTCTTTCGGCATTTGGCCAAATCCTGACTAAGACTCTTGTTTTTCTTTTCTCTAACTAACACTAACCTGATGGGACAAATTGATCGTATGGGTATCAAATTCAGAGGGAAAGCTCAGAAACAAAAGTTTGAGGAACTAGCAGAGAGAGAAATGCTACCTAGTTTGTATGCTGATGATTGGGCAATGACTGCCCTTGGATTAAGAGAAAGTGTCATGTATTTGCTGAGTCAAATAGGGTGGGAAACCACTCCTATTCGTAGACAATTTGTCACTTATCGGAGACTGACTCTAGAATTCCTTAGCTCTCTGATCTATCTACCTAGCCATGGAAAAGGAATAAGCAGAGGTTTTATTCAGTTCAGAATGTTCAACATGGAGTATCAATTTAACATTCAAGATTTTACCAACCTTTTAGGTTTCCATACCTCTTTTGATACATTCACAGTGAGCCAAGAAGAACTTTTTGAATATAGAGAACTTGAACATTTTTGGGGAAGCTTGACTGAAAATGACGATCCCGAGGAACATGAGTTTCTTTCTGGAAACATACATAACCCGACCTTTTGTTATTTCCATAAGATTCTGGCCCACACCCTTTTTGGGAAGAAGTCAAACAGTACCTCAGTTTCACATGATGAACTCTTCATCATATTTTATGCTTCCCAGAACCGTCCAGTAAACGGTGCCACTTTTATGTTGGCGAACTTTGACCACCTTATCCAAGATGAACGAGCACCAATTCAAATAGGCGGATTGATAACCATGATTGGTAATGCTATCGGATTACGTCAACCTATGCTTGACTTAAGCCCTTTTTGTGGCATTGCGACTATGAGTATACCCTTCCTCTTCAACACCATGTTTATAGCAAACCTAGGGCCTGAAGAGTTTGAGCTTATAATTAACAACCAAGTTCTTTTCCTATTCACCTTGCCTAGTCCGAGGACTAGTGTTTATAACCGCAATAACTGGCTCTACAATCTGAACGCAACACTTTCTCCTGCTAGATCTACTGAATCCATCCAGGACTATGAGATTTGTGACGACCAGATCCCTTATGCTGAATCTGACCCTCAGACACCATTTGGCTATTATGACATTGATCCTCCTCCTCAACCTGTCCCGACCGAAGAATCGGCAATACCCGATCTTAGACATCATATGCCCGGAGATAATTATAACACCACCATTCAGGCTTTGATGTCAGAACAGGACGCCCTCAGAGAAGAGTTAGCTAATATGGGACAAGAATTTCTGGGATACATGAGCACTATGACAAATCAATTCCACGAGTTGCTAAACCGTGTTAACTCCTTTGCTCCTCCGGCCAGAGATCCCGCAAGTGGCTAGAAGTTGTTTTTCTTAGTTACTTAGTTTTAGTTTAGGCTATTCATTAGTTTTTACATTTTTTTTAATATTAGTATTTGTTTCTCTTTTGCATTTTTGTTTTTGTTTTCCAATGTTACATTATGATTATTTTATGAAGCTATTGATTTATTTTACTTTATTATGACTTATGCAATATCTATCAATAATGTTCTCTACTGTTACTACCTACATGACTTATTAAAGATATATATATATATATATTATAGAAAGTAGAATAGCATGCAAGGCAATTTAAAAGTATCACAATAGCAAACTAAAATAAAACATATGCATAACAAAATAACAACAATAAAATATAATGGTAAAAACAAAGTACGTTGCCAGAATGACTGTGTGACGAGCGTCACACAATCCATTACGGTCGTCACACCAAGTGCCTGTGACGCCCGTAACACCCCTGTCACGAGCGTGACACCTTCTGACTATGTGAACGTTACTAACCGTTGGGACACAACCGTTACACCATCCCACCTTTTTACCTTCCCCATTTATTCACATTTACCCACATTTATTTACTTTTCAACCACTCCCTTTCCAACTTCCAAATCCTTTCCTATAAATACCCACCATACCTTTCTTCATACACCACAAACCATTCTATAAAATCAATTTCATTTCCCTTCTCTCCTTATTACCTCTTTTAAACCACTCATCGGTATGGCGGGAAACCAAGATTTCGGAAATATCATCTTCCGATCCGAAGATGATAATTATCAAAGGGAGCAGTTCGAGCGTTTCCAACAGCGAGGCGTCCAATCCACCAGGTATCCCGATTTAACTTGTTTACAAGAATTAGGATTACTTCAAGGTATAGAATGGATGCTCCGCCTTGCTGATTTAACCTTTCTATGCACTCATAATCAACCCACCTACCCATCCCTAACCTTAGAATTTTTAAGTTCTTATTCGTACAACACTCCCACCGGTGAAGACGAGTACTTAACCGGTACCGCAACCTTCCGCATGTTCAACACCGAATACTCACTATCCCAGGATCAGTTGAGCACCATGCTAGAGTTCCCTGTAGGAGACCGGGTCCACCCGAGAATCCCTCCGAATTCCCAGTGGCACATACACGCCTTCGACCTCTTTAGGAAAATATCCGGTGTAGAAACCAACAACTGGGATGTGCTCCTTGCTTCCCATATACATAACCCAACCATCCGGTACTTTATCCGCATCCTGCAAAACACAGTTTTTGGAAGACCAAACAACAGCAAAGTAAACGCCAAGGAATTATTCTTCCTCCACTGCGTCTTTGAAAGAGATACACAGGTAAACGCTGCCTCCTTTCTATTTCATCACATCCGCACCCTATGTGCTAGAGGCCGTCAACCTTTTGTAATTGGTGGATTAATAACCACAATAGCACTTGGCTTAAACCTAGGGGACCGACTCCAAAATTTAGAATCTTTACCTCCCCTATTTATGGATACCAGTTACTGTCGCTCCAGCCGCCTAATCAAAAACAGGGTAGGCGGAAGGTATTATCTTATGGTAAACAACCACGAAGTCCCAAACGTCGTCTTACCAAACATTGCCCTAACAGATGTCACCAATCCCAACCGCCACATCTATGATCTGAATGCTCCCGAAGCTACCGAGCCCTCACACGCAAACCCGTCTCCAGACGAGTTCGAAGAGATGGAGCAAGGTGATCAGGTTCCTGCACAACAATCAGTCCCGCTCAATCCTTCCGATAACGCAGCTGGACCATCCTCACGACGTCGTCGACGAAGAAGGCCTGCTACCAATGACGACATCATGGATGCTATTGATGGTATGCAAGCGCAGAATCTCGAAATGATGCAAATGATGCGCCAGATGCAACAACAACAGGAAGCGAGGAATGCAATAACCGATCAGCGGTTCACTGAGTTGCTCAGCAGGTTTGACGACTTAGAAGTACGTCAACGATCACCAGGTCCAAGAACAAGGGGCGGAAGGCAGCATTGACTTTAGTTTCTTTTTCTTTTTGTATTTCTTTTGTTTTCTTTGAAACATTGGGGACAATGTTTCATTTAAGTGTGGGGGGAAAACCTTGTTCTTTCAATCTTCCCTTTTCAAGTATGTTATCTTCCCCTTTTCATTGTTATTTCCCTTTCATAAAAAAAAAATTATTATTATAATATAGATTTATTTTAAGTTAAGTCCCTTGTGTGAAAAATTTCTATTATCTATTCCCTCAAATCTTCTTGAGCCATAACAAAAATTCAACACACTCAGGAAGTATAAAGGTTGCCTATTTCATCAAACTTGAGAAAAATTAAGACAAAAAATTATTGCCGCCCCAACGCTCTAAACAAACCTCAACATGTTAGATCAGAAAAGTACCTGTTATACAAGTCCCTGGACTTTTAACTTTATAGTAACCCCGAGTAGTTTATACAAGAAGGCAGCACCATCTTAATAACAAACTACGTGGAGGGCCGATGAATATAAGTGAATGATTCCCAAAATAAAGAAAATATATATATATATATATATATATATATATATATATATCAGGAAATGCACTAATTAAGTTAGGTGATCCTTACCAGATCATTTAACCTAAAGGTTGCAGATCATACGAAAGCATAATACGAAAGATCCATTATGAGTTGGTTCAGCAGGTATCTGGTGCTGAACTTGGTAGGGCGGACTACGGTCCGATCCCCCGCAATTTGTAATGGACTAAATAACGAAGTTATCCGACTCATGTACCAGAGCTTCAAGCTAAAAAGGGGATCAGAATCACTAACCGGTCACTCCACTATGTGCGCGAAACGATAAAGGGCTTAATGTGATTTCGCTAGAACGAAAACGGGTGATATAAGAGTAAAAGAACTAGGCTGGTTATAATAGCATGACTCGAACTGGTTTGCATAAGGTGAGGTTATCTGAGGTTGTAACGTTAGTTCTTGATGTCAAGATTTGACTCAAGTTATTTCTAAACAAAATCTACTTGCAACCTAGTACGAATTCATGTGTGTTTTGAAATTTCATCTGGCAAAAATTTTTAAACGATTTCTATACTGTATCTTGCTTGAGGACAAGCAAAGGTCTAAGTATGGGGGAGTTTGATAACATGAAATAATATCACATTTTTTGGACTCGATTTAATTAAATTATATTAGTATTTGTTTCGATTTATTTCATTTTATTCGATAGTACTTGGTATTTTTCCTTTTATTTGTCTCAGGTAATTTATTTGAAGCATAAGTAAAAAAGGAAGAAAAGGAGGTGCAAAAAGAAATGAAGAGAAGCAAAAATCCACAAAAGCCCAGCCCACAATCAAAAGCCAGGAGTGATGAGCCTGTGACGAGCGTCACACCCTGCTGCCTTGTGTTACGAGCGTAACACATGGTGTGACGGACGTCACACCATTCTCCTATATTTTTGGCTTCAGAAGCGCAACAGAGGCACGTTGAAGCCTATTGTTACGCTTGACCCTTGGAAACGTGAAGACCGCTTTTACGGAAGGAGCTTTGGAAACCGTTACAAATTGGGATAATATAAATAGAACCAAGGAGCAAACCCTGCAGCTCTCTCCTCTTCGTGCTTTTTCTCTTCCAGCCGTGCAAGCATACTTTACATCATTATTTTTACAGTTTTTACTTTTCTTTGCAATTTCTATTTTCTTTTCCAGCAATTCTTTTAAGCACTTAATTAATTTTTCACACAATAGTTTCTACACCGGAAACTATTGTGTATCTTTTACTAGATCTAACCTTACGTTAGACCCTAGATTTTTATTCCTTCGTTTTATTTTTTTTCTGTCCGATTGAAGAATTCAAGAACAAATCCAACCGGTCTGTGGTGGAGTGTTCAAGACTGCTATTAATTACTCAGGTTCTTTAATTATTGTTTGAATTTATATATGCCCTGCTTTATTGTTTATTTATATTATTTGCCTGAGATGGATTTATTTAAGCATGATGATTATTTAGATCTGTTTAGCATGTCCGGCTAATTTATTTAGGTATCGGTATGTAGAGTAAGCGGAATGAAGGAATCAAAACTAAGTTGGTTTAATTACGTTTAAAAATAAAATCACTCTTTTTATGGCCTCAATTTACAGGTTTAATAACAAAGTTTTTGTACGAGAGTAAAAGACATAAAGAAGTTAAAATCAATAGAACGAGAGTTTGAGTTTTTAACTGGACATAGTAAATTGAGCATTAATTCTAAATCAGGGCGAAAGCAATTTTTAGAGTTAATTAAATTCTAATCTTTTCCAAAAAGTATTTTTAAAGGTTGAATGTGAGGACGAGAGTTAAGCATTTGAATTTAATTATATAATCTAAGTCAACAGAGCGAGAGTTTGAGACGAGGGTGTTTAAACGATTGGTGTTTTCTTAAAAAGAGTTTCTATAGATTCTGTTGTTTTCAAAAAGTGATTTTGGACTTAACTAATAAGTGACAGCTACGTTAATATAAAGTCATAGTCTATTCAACAGAGCGAGAGTTTGAGAAAAGACTTTTAATCAATAGTATCTACTGAAAAGATTTATTTTAAAAACCAAGAAACCAACGAAGATTTGATTCTCTAATTACGACGAACTACATACCGATATCCACTTAATTGATATTTAACCTAGATCTTATTTTAGCTTTAACTTTTCCCCCAAACAATCAAAGTATCATCCGCCTTAGCTTTACGAAGTAACCTTAGAAAATGGTAGATCGATTCATAAGTCCCTGTGGGATCGATATCTTTTAAAACTACGCGATAGAACTGTGCACTTGTAGTTTGTACCCCATTTCGACTCATAAAGTCGCGATCAATTAGTAAGGTGCGATGGGATAACTGTAATATCCAATTTCTAAAACAATGGATCAAACTTAACTAAACAAATTATAATAAGATTATATACGTTTAGAAGCAAGAGTTTGAAATGATCCATATGATGAATGTAAGAACAAAATTTGTTCTACAATATAATTCCAGGATTTTGATGATAACAAAGGATGAAACCAAAAATGGCACCCTAACAAAAATTCTCTAAGTGTGCAGGACTCTGAACAACAACAAAGGAATCTGATCGTTTTATCAGATACAAACTCTGATCAGATACAAAGTACTAGAAGATCAGAAGCATCTGAAGAAGAAGTGCGCTCTAGAAGTTCTGATTCTGAGCAAAACAAGATAGTAGAAAGAACCAGAAGCTCTAAACATCCACTGGACTTAGTTTTGATGATCTAGAAGACCAGTACTCTTAGAAGTTTCGATGTAACCTCAACGCAATCTCCTACTGACACAGAAACTCCGAGATAACAAAGACTCTGATGAAGATTCTCCAAATCCAAAAAGAGTAACGGAAAAAATTTCTTCAAATGGAAAGAAAGTATTTTTAGAAAGAAGTTATTCAGGGAGACAATTTGGTTATGGCAAGAAACACAGAAGTAATGACATTGAATGCTCATCAAAGGCCAATATTCTGTCATCACTCAAACGGTCCTTTCACAACTATATAAAGGACAACCTACTTCAGTGAGAAACACAACAACGCACAGAAAATTCTTTACATTCTCTCTTAGTTTTTCACGAGCTGCTGCTCATACGTGAAAACACTTGCTTGATTATTCTGCTGTAATATTTGCTTACTCTTAGAAGCACTCTCCATTACAAATTTATTTTTCTGAATTGCTTTTGTTCCTCAAGTGACTCTGCGTAGTCTGTATACTTGGGAGGACTAAGAGATCACTCTCTTAGACGTTTGGTTGTATTAATCTTTCAAGATTAGTGAATTAAGTCCTTTTTGAAGGCGAAATCACCTTGGCAGGGTGGACTGGAGTAGCTTTGTGTTATAAGCGAACCAGTATAAAATTCGGTGTGTTCTTACTTTTGAAAAAGCTTTTATTTTTCTAAAACAATTCAAACCCCCTTTCTTGTTTTTCTCACCTTCAATGGATTGAAATAAGGAGTTATTCACCCAACTAAAATATTCGAGAGTTGTATTAGATACAATTGGAAGGAGTTCCTACCCAAATAACCTAGTTTTGTGTAATCCGCCTACGTAGACTTAAAACAAAGTGAAATGTGGATCTCGACCCACTAGAAAATCTTCCAACGGGATTTTCCAAATCAAATGGTGAGGGTCATTTGTTTTGAGTAAAATAGTGGGAGCATATTTAATTATAGGCCTAATTAAATATATTATTTTAGTGATACTTATATTTTCATATTTTCATGTAGATTACCATGACAACAAACACCTCTAACAACATTTTGCGATCAATCCTTGATAAGAAAAAATTGTTTGGGATAAATTTTCTGGATTGACATCGAAATTTGAGGATTGTCCTCAAGCATGATAGAAAGTTGTATGTCTTAGAGAAACCTGTTCCTGAAGAGGAACCTCCTAGATCTGCACCTAAGGCGGAAAACTATGCTTATAAGAAGCATGTCGATGATGCCAATGAAATTGCTTGCCTCATGCTATCTACCATGAACTCAGAGTTGCAAAAGCAACATGAGAACATGACAGCGCTCGATATGATCGGACACCGGAAGATGCTCTATCAAGAGCAGGCAAGGAATGAAAGGTTTGAAGTTTCAAAATCCCTTTTTCAAGGCAAGTTAGCTGAGGGAGCCCATGTAGGTCCCCATGTGCTCAAGATGATTGGGTATGTGGAGAACCTTGAGAGGTTGGGTTTTCCCCTCGGAAAGGAACTTGCGACTGATTTGATCTTGCAATCGTTGCCAGATAGATTTAGTCAACTTGTCCTTAATTTCAACATGAATGATATGGACAAAACTCTTCCTGAACTGCTAGGCATGTTAAGAACTACTGAGCAAAATCTGAAGTCAAAAAGGAAGTCCATTCTGATGATCGGAAATGGAAAGAGACAGAATAAAATGCCCACCAAGCAGGGTGGTAAAGGGAAAGGCAAGGAAGTTGCCAAACCCATTGCTCCTGCTTTGAAGCCTAGTGGAGGCATAGCAAAGGAAGACACCTGCTTCCATTGCGGTAAGACCGGACACTGGAAGAGAAACTGCCAAAAGTACCTGGAAGATAAGAAGAATGGAGTAGATACTTCAACTTCAGGTATTTTTGTTATTGAAATTAATCTACCTACTTCTGCATCATGGGTATTAGATATTGGACGCGGTTCTCACATTTGTACCAATGTGCGGGGGCTAAAAAGGAGTAGAGATTTGGCAAAAGGTGAAGTTGACCTACGAGTTGGAAATGGAGGAAAGGTTGTTGCTTTAGTCGTAGGAACTTATGTATCGACTTTACCTAGTGGTTTAATAATTCAATTAGAGAACTACTATTATGTACCTACAATTAGCAGGAATATTATTTTTGTTTCTTGTTTGGACAAGTTTGGTTTTTCATTCATAATAAAGAACAATTGTTGCTCCATTTATTTGAATGATATATTTTATGCTACTGCACAAATGAACAATGGACTATATGTCTTTGATCTTAAAATGTCTGTTTATAATATTAATACTAAAAGGATGAAACCTAATGAGTTAAATCCAACTTACCTTTGGCATTGTCGATTAGGCCACATAAATGAGAAACACATTTCCAAACTCCATAAAGATGGACTTTTGGACTCTTTTGATTATGAATCATATGAGACATGCAAATCTTGTTTAATTGGAAAGATTACAAAGTCTCCATTCACAGGAAAAGGTGAAAGAGCTAATGATCTTTTGGCCCTCATACATACTGATGTATGTGGACCACTGAACATACTTGCTAGAGGAGGTTTTCAGTACTTCATCACATTTACTGATGATTTCAGTAGATATAGTTATGTGTATTTAATGAAACACAAATCAGAGTCCTTTGAAAAGTTCGAGGAATTCAAGAACGAAGTACAAAACCAACTAGGTAAGAATATTAAAACTCTTCGATCAGATCGAGGTGGTGAATATTTAAGCCTAGAGTTTGGTGACCATCTGAAAAAGTGTGGGATTTTATCCCAACTTACTCCTCCTGGAACACCCCAATGGAAAGGTGTATCTGAGAGAAGAAATCGAACCTTGTTAGATTCCAAACTCCTTTTAGGGACATGCACTATTGACAGCAGCTTACACACTTAACCGTGTTCCATCCAAAAAGGTTGAGAAGACACCATATGAGATATGAAGTGGTAAGAAACCACATATGTCTTATATGAAGATTTGGGGTTGCGAAGTTTATGTGAAACGATAAATTTCAACTAAGCTTGAGCCCAAATCTAACAAATGCTTATTTATGGGGTATCCTAAAGAAACAAGAAGGTATTAGTTCTACAATCCGTCTGAGGGTAAAGTGTTTGTCGCTCGAACTGGAGCCTTCCTAGAAACGGATTTTTTTTCCAAAGGAACCAGTGGGAGGAAATTAGAGCTTGAAGAAATTCAAGAATCACAAAGTATTGATACACCTATGGAGGAATTTGGAGCAGTAAGCATAAGTAGTTGTGGATGAGCAACCTGCTTAAGTAGAATAAGACCAATGTAGGTCAAGCAGGATACATCACCTACCTGAGAGATATCGATATCTCATAACTGATCGAGGTGATGTATTACTCATGGATCAAGATGATCCTGTAACCTACCAAGAGGCCATAACTGGTTGAGTCTGAGAAGTGGCTAGAAGCCATGAAATCTGAAATGGATTCCATGTACACGAACCAGGTTTAGACCTTGGTAGAGCCTCATGTAGAAGTTAATCCTATAGGATACAAATGGGTCTTTAAAAATAAGACTGACATGGATGGTAAGATACATACCTATAAGGCAAGAATGGTTGCAAAAGGATACAAACAAATTCATGGGGTTGACTATGATGAAACCTTTTCACCAATTGTAATGCTTAAATCTGTTCGGATTTTACTTGCTATTGCTGCATATCATGATTATGAAATATGGCAGATGGATGTCAAAACTTCTTTCCTTAATGGGAATCTTCTTAAGGATGTGTACATGACACATCCTAAAGGATTTGACATACCAAAAGAAACCCAAAAGCTATGCAAGTTACAGAGATCAATCTATAGATTTAAGCAAGCTTCAAGAAGCTGGAATCTTCATTTTGATGAAACGGTAAAACAATGTGGATTCATCAAGAATGAAGATGATCCTTGTATCTACAAGAAGGTTAGTGGGAGCGTGATCATCTTCTTGGTATTATATGTAGATGACATATTACTCATTGGAAATGATGTCCCTACCCTGCAACAAGTAAAGACTTGGTTGGGGAAATGCTTTTTTATGAACGATTTAGGTGAAGCAGCCTATATATTAGGAATCAGGATCTATAGAGATAGATCACAAAAACTGCTTGGCTTAAGTCATAGTACATACATAGACAAAGTGCTTAGACACTTTAATATGCATGATTCCAAGAAAGGATTCATACCTATGCAACATGGCATGTGTCTATCAAAAACACAATCCCCTTCAACTAAGGAAGAAATGGATCACATGAATAAGATTCTATACATCTATAATAGGATCTATCATGTATGCCATGTTATGTACTCGATCAAATATCTCGTATGCTTTAAGTGCAACGAGTAGGTACCAATCTAATCCCGATGATGCTCATTGGGTAGCTGTCAAGAATATCCTTAAGTATTTGAGAAGGACTAAGGACTCATTCTTGATATATGGAGGTCAGGAAGAGCTTGAAATAATTGGATACACTGATGCTAGCTTCCAGATAGATAAGGATGACTTTAGATCGCAATCTGGTTATGTGTTCTGCTTAAATAGTGGCGTTGTGAGCTGGAAAAGTTCAAAGCAAGATACAATTGTTGATTCTACAACTGAGGCCGAGTATATTGTTACCTCAAGTGCAACAAAGGATATTGTTTGGATCAAAAAGTTTATTAATGAACTTGGCATAATTCCTAGCATTATGGATCCCATTGATCTCCATTGTGATAATAATGGTGCTAACACACAAGCTAAGGAGCCTAGATCTCACCAACGATCCAAACATATACTTAGGCGTTATCACCTCATTCGAGAGATAATAGATAGAGGAGATGTGAAAATATGCAGAGTACCTACACTTGACAATATTGCTGACCCACTGACAAAGCCTCTTACACAGCAGAAGCATAATGGTCATACTAGATCTATGGGTATTAGGGGTATGCCTGATTTGCTCTAGTGCTAGTGGGAGATTGTTGGTATAAGCCCTAGAGGGCAATAATTTGGGTACTTGTATCGAACTATTTATTAATAATAAAAAGACTTTTTTCTTTATTATGTTTGTTTAATAAAGTCCCTAGAATAGCTAGTCCATTTAATGTATCAAGTGTGACTTAATCATGAGATCCCATTAAACATAAGGACATTATTCTTAAAGTATCTGTAGTCTAGCTTTATTGTGAAGTGGGATAATATTAAAGCATTAAGACTACTATGTATATAGACTGATGATCACATCTCATGGATCATGGATAAGGAGTTATCAAGTCTTAAACATAGGTATGAGTATTAGGAGTAATATTTATAATGGATTGACCCGCTATTGGAATACTATATAGAATGTTATGCAAAGTGTCTTGAGTTATTCTCATGGTGATAGTGGTGTATACCACCCTTTAACCTGAAACCACTATGGACCTTAGATGTAGAGTCGAGTGTTTTATTGTTGATCAAACATTGTCCGTAACTGGATGACCACAAAGACAGTTGATGGGTACTCCACGAAGCATGCTGAGGGACATGAGTGACCTAGATGGAATTTGTCCATCCTGCGTAACAAGATAAATGTCTAAGGGCCCAATATTGAATTGGACAAGGATGACACGGTCAATGCCTTGTGTTCAATATAGACATAAGGGCAAAAGGGTAATTATACACATAAGTATTATCACAAAAAGGAATTTGTCAGATCACGTGACATTTTCTTGCCTTGGGTAGCAGTGATGTATTGCTAGATACCGCTCACTATTTATCATGTTAAATATGTGATTTAATATAATTACCAATGTCGCGAAAACCTACAGGGTCACACACAAAAGGAAGGATTGATGAGAGATAGAGTAAATAAGGAACACCGTAAGGTACAATGCACTTAAGTGAATTATGGAACATTGTAAGGTATGATGCACTTAAGTAGAATAGGAAATATGGTAAGGTACCACACGCTTAAGTGATATTTTGGTATACCATAAGATATGGGCCACATACACTTAAGTGGGTTTTTTAGCTTGCAGCCCACACAAGTGGTTCTATAAATAGAACCCTTGTGCATAAGTATTTCATTCGATGAAATTTCGTTTTTCTCTCTCTCTCTCTCTCTCTCTCTCTCTCACACACACACACACACACACTCAAAGCCTTCATTTGTAGCAGCTAGCACTGAGACTGAAGGAATCTGTTCGTGTGGACTAAGTAGAGGCGTTGTCACCATTCAACGTTCGTGATCACTCCTTAGATCTGTATCAAAGGTTTCAATTTCCACAAGAGGTAACGATTTCTATCACTGATCATGCCCATTCTTAAGGATCACTAAAGGAGAAAATTTTAATTTCCACTGCATTTTGGATCGCCATTCTCCTTCATTCCCCTCATTTGATGAGTCAAACTCCAATACTTAAACAAACCCTAATTTTAATCAAATATAAGATTTGAATCGATGATGGTTATTATAAAGTATTAACATGAATGAATAATGCACATGAGTGAGGCATGAATGTGTGCAGATGAATCTCAAGTCCAAGGTTGAGTGAAAATATGAAAAAAGGAGGGAAAATTTTGGGGGTACGACAGCTGCCCCTATTTAATCAACTTAAACTTGAATGGTCGAATTACGAGAGCTTTTCGGATATTCAAGGTATTAGTGGATTAAATATCGAAGTATCCAAATTTTTTCCTGTTGAGGACGTTTCTAAGGGATATAGGGATTGCAGTTTGACTCTTACAAGTTCATCTGCTGGGAATTTTCGATGTATTATGGGGATATTAATGGCAAATGCAGATCATGATATGCATGTTGTATTGTATGCTTTATTATTTTATTAAACATGAGGGCCATGTATGCTAATCAGGGAACCCATAAAAGTTCTTGGAATATCCTTGCAAACAAGGAGTTTCAAAAATGAAGCATCAACTCAAAAACTGGAAACAAAGTCAACCACAAAGGTTTGAAAAAAGAAGAAATATTATCAACCCTAAGATTTGGAAAAATTCTATCAATCAAGTAGATTGAAAAAGGTTCATCAACCATGGAGATTAGAAAAAGATTCAACACCCGCGAAGGTTGGAAACAAGGGACCATCAACCCTAAGGTCGGAAAAAGGTTTATCAATCCTGATGATTGAAAAAAAGTTCACCAACCATGAAGGTTGCAAAAAGATTCAACAACCACAAAGGTCAGAAACAAAGATCATCAACCCTAAAGGGTTAGAAAAAGGTTTATTAGTCCCAATGATTGAAAAAAGGTTCACCAACCACGAAGGTTGGAAAAATATTCAACAACCACGAAGGTTGGAAACAAAGATCATCAATCCTAAAGGTTGGAAACAAATTTCATCAACCCTAAAGGCTGGAAAAAAGTTCAGCAACCACAAAGGTCGGAGGAAAGGTACAAATCAAACTAGGCTTTTAAAAGATGTCAAGCTAGTTGGATTTTGGAAAAAGTGTCAAACCCGCTGGTTTTTAAAAGGTACCAGAAAAGTTTGGGATTTGAAGATGCCAATAAAATACTGGGCTTTGGTTCCTATGATTTGCACACACAACTTCATGATATGCTAGATGCATGATATACATGAGTGAAGTGGCTTGATTAATATATGATGACGATTTATGCAATGGTTAAGTCAGATGCTCATATAGAGGGAGTTGGGAATTTTGGGCTAGGATAAGGTCATCTAGACGTGATTCTCCGACACCTACTTCAAGCTCAACAATTGTTGTCACATCTCTGGATTACGTTTGAAACATAGAGATCTTGTACCTGCGTAGCTTGCCTCTGCCCCAATATACCGGGTATCTGTACCAATTGCCCCAGTTACGAGTTATAGGGTAGTCTCATCATCTGAGTGTCTCGAACTGTCTTTCCCCAATGTCTTGAAGCTAAATCCTCTTGATTAACCATCTTGGGAGTGATTGAATTCTCATGCTCTTGAGGTGGCATGTCGCAATATGAGCCTCGAAGTAACTTTGCCCCTATCCGGCTGATTCAGAGAGATTTGTAGAATCTCAACGTGGTTGCCCCAAATGGGATGACTCTTGAAGAGATCTGAGATATGGGATATCATAAGAGCTATTCAATCTTCCCATTTGTGTAAGCTTTCTTGATGTCAAGTGCTTGTTCGCAAGTAAACATGCTCATTTTGAAAATGATAATTGTAATGTCATGTTCATGCAAGTTTTGAAAATCAAATGTGTTCACTAAGATTATGACATATAGTGAACGAATCACTTATTAGAATTCCATATCAGTACCAATACATATGACAAGTAAATCTTTAGGAGTCATCTTAACGCGATCTTACCATAGTATGCTTTCTAAATAAACCATGCTTCAATTAGGTCTTTTGAAGGTTGTAACGTGGCTTGGTTCATGGTTTCAGAAAGAAAGGATATAAGGCTTAAAACCTATTCTAACCTACCCATTCTCTGTGACGTTCTCCAGTCCTACATTCAGTTAGCTTAAAACAAGCATTCGTCTTTCAGAAAAGGATTTTGGATATCAGCAATGATGGTTAAGGAACCCATGAGAGTTTGGAGTGACAACCACTCACCTTCTGCTTTTGTTTACAGTTACAGAGATTTGCTCTTTACTGGGGATTTTGATATTAATCCTCTCGTTTTTCATCTTTTGCTTTCCCTGATTTTTGCCCGGGCTGATCCTTTGGGTCTGCAGCCCACCGGGATGCCCTAACTTTTGCCTAAGTCAATCTTGTTTTCAAGCTTTTGACTTAGCGGGATTTTCATTTGCTTTTGATTTTTTGTTTCATTTTTTCTTTTGTATTGGAGCAAATCCCGTGACATCTACTTGTTTGATTTATTACGAGGTTCGTGACTATCTCACTCATTTTGTAGGTAAGGGATAACCATTCCGAATTTGTGATCCCACCCTCTTGAGAGGGATATGATTTGATTGATCACTTAATGGGATATTTTTCTTCTGAAATTCTGAATTCAAGTTCAAACTAACTGAAGACTACCCTGCCCTTGGTTAAACATGAGGGCTTTATGTGTAAAGAAAGAAAACTCCTACTTCAAGGCCCAAAGGGGTTGACTAGGGATTAACTTCTTTATATCTCTGGTGTTTAGGGATTGAACAATTCCATACATCATCAACCCAGTTTTATTCAAAAGGATACAGGCAACGATCTTGTGTACTTTAATTGCATCATTCTCTTTTGATTTTGCTTGAGCAACAATTTAATACTGATAAAATAAAATATGAGTGAAAAAAATGGATTTAAGCAAAACATGCACATTTATTTCATTATTATTATCATCTGAAAACTAGATAAGTTTTACAAATGAACAACATAGAATAAACAAGAAAAGATTACAAATGAGACATGATTGAATCAATATGATATTGCTAGCCTTGATACTCTTTTGAAGAGACAACTCAATCTGAGCAATCTTCACCACTAATTGCATTCACAACTTGTCCATAGTGATCTAGCAACAAATTAGTTATGACATTGGGCCCTTCCTCAGAGAATGACAGGATCTTTTGATCAATTAGCTATTATACTCTTGATTGGAGAGGCAAACAATCCTCTGTAGAATGTCATATATGCCTGGTATGGTAGGCGCACGAGCCATTAGGATTGTGCTTTGCATGATACGGGAAAGTGGCAGGTGGAATCTCCTTTGGCATGACTTCCCCTTGCTGAACAGGATACGGGAGTAACTAAGCATATGATACAGGGATTGGGTCACGCTAAAGACATTTTCTATCATAACGTATGCGCTGACCTTGACTTTGGTTTCAGTTATCTTGTGGAGGTTGTTGATTCTAAGAAACTGGAGTCTGTATGGATAAGGGTAGTATGGCACATGAGCCATATACGCTTGAACTTGAGGGTAGACATTTTCTATCACAACACTTGCCTCGTCCTTCTTCTTCTTAGCAACAACCTGACATTTCTTGACCACTGTTTGGTTATCAACACTAACAATCTTCCATGTTTTCATCTCGTTTTCAATGCGTTCTCCAATGGTTACTATGTCGGCAAAGTTGGACGACGAGCTACCAACCATCTTCTCATAGTATAAACCTTGGAGTGTGCTCATGAAGATATCAACCAATTCAACATCTGTCAACACGGCTCTAACTCTAGAAGCCATCTCACACCATCTTTGAGCATATTCTTTGAATGTTTCATTGCGCTTGCAGACTTGATTTTATAGCTGTAACCTGGTGGGAGCCACGTCCAGGTTATATTTGTATTGCTTGAGAAAGGCTTCAGACAAGTCCTTCAAAGATCTGATTTTACTGCATTCTAAGCTCATGTACCAGCCTAAGGATGCCCCAGATAAGTTGTCTTAGAAGCAATGGATAAGAAGTTCATCATTATCAATGTAGGATGTCATCTTCCTACACTACATAATAACATGATTTTTAGGACAACTTAAACCATTGTATTATGTCAGGTCTGGTGCTTTGGACTTAGAAGGAAGCACCATATTGGGAACTAGGCACAAGTCCTTAGCATTCATACCATAAGCAAAGAAACCTTCAATGGCTATAATCCTCTCATTTAGTAACCGATAGTCTGCTTGTCTAATCTAATATGAACCAACAACAATTTGATTAGCAGTCTGAGGATTAACTTGATGATTGAGAGGTTGAACACCCTGAGAAGTTGCCTGAGCAATGACTGGAGGAGAGACAAACTGGGGATACTCTTGAGGATACATCAATCCCGAATTCACCATCTGACCAAAATTCTGACCATACTGACCCTAATATGGAGCATAGGGTGCCCCAGGATACACAAATGAAGGTGCAACAACAGAAGATGCCCCAAGATAAAGAGGAGGTATCTGAACACCTTGATTCAAATTTTGAACAGTAGGTTGAGTGGCTCGAGGAGGAAGACGAAAGTGAAGGCTAGGGCCTATGTACTCATCTTCGTTATCATCAGGAGTTTCAACAATAACTGGTGCAGAAGTCTAAATAGCCTGTTATGGGTTAATCTCATGATTATCAACATTAACCATTTAAGGAGAGTGAGTGGTCATGCCCCAAGGATGGGCAACATCATTCCCATTGGAAGGATGAACAACAAACGGTTGATATGGCATAAAAGCATTCCCATTAGCAGCTTAGGGAGTAAAATTTGGAGGCAAACCCCAAGGATAGGCAACAACATGCCTACTAGGACTCGGTTGAAAAATTGGCTGGCTCACCACAGATTGAATCACAGTGTCCATAACAGCATCAACAAAAGTGGTGATAACAATGAAATCAGTAACCACGGCAGTAACAGGATTGACAGAAGTGGAGGTAGAAGCCTTCTGAGCTTGAATGTACTCCATTATGGTGTTCATGTTACCTTGGAAGGTGTTCATATTACCTTGGAACTGAGCCAAGGTTTCCTTGTACATAGCATTCTCTTGTTCCAAATCTTCCATGATTCTCGATTTGTTTACTCTTATGAAGTACTAGTGTCGAAGAGTCGTTGTCTTTCTGTCTAAAGAAAGGACAAGGTGAGATTTTTCTAGTTGATAGTCATGAGATGCAAATGCATGAATGCATATGTTGGGGATGGAATGCAAATAATTATACAACACCCATAGATTCAATGCATTGATGGCATAATAACTCAGGGTCAAAACTCTGGCATATATACAGCAATGCAATAATCATATGCAATGATGTATGTTATCAACATAAATAATTTGAATAATTTGTGCATACTGCCTGATGCAGGATCAAAGGTCTGATGTCCATGAGAATAAAGGTATGTAGAGTCTATGGTTTCCTGCAGAAAAACTCATATCCCCCTCACAAGTAGGTTATATCTTTCAAAGGAAACCTAAAAAGGTTCCTAGAGTCAATGACCCGTTTTGAGATACCATTGCCTTAGACGACTGACTCGTCGGACAATGATGCTCCCAAAAGGATCTACTTTAGGTGTGACGTATCGTGTCAACCATGATCGCAGAATAACTCCATGGAGGTCAAACACAACTCTAGTCACATTACTATCATGTGTCTATGCTTAAGCTCGGGTATAAAGCTTTTCTCTCATGTAACAATAGCCAAACCCAATAGAGAGTATAACCGATAATATCCAGTATAAATAATATTTAACGCAATAAAGAATGCGATAAATAAAGCGAGTAAAACATAAAGGTAAAACACCCACACAAATGGAGAAGCAATCAAAACTAGGCTCTACTCCTTTTAGCGACCAAGAAACACTCCAAGAAGCAGAGTCGCCAGTTGAAGCTAGCGGAAATATACCCGAAGGTATTGCACGCTCGAACATGCAATAGAGTTGCCATCGAACTTTATTTATTCCTGAAGGAAATGGAAAACATCGATAAAACCCTGGGGAAAGAGATATGTTGGGTAAGGAATTCAGTTATGCAAGGGGAAGGTATTAGCACCCTAACATCCATGGTACTCCATGGGAACGGTTTCAATTGATCTTGCTCGAATGGGTATAGATAATGATCAATGTTACCAAAGTCAAGACAATATAGACTTAGAAATGGATGGTTGACTTTGGTTAACTAGTTGACCCAAAAGTCAAAAGTTGACCAAAGTCAACTTTAAGCTAAAAACTATGGATTTCTTGTATAAAATGGGCTTGTAATAGCTTCAATCACAATAGATCAAAGGCAAACCCAATATGAATGGGTACCAAGATCAAAGCATGAACCAAATTACAAATCAAGGACCCAAAAGGCTAATGCACTAATGCAAGCATGAATCCAAGACCTATGAATCTTGAAATCACCATATGGATGGTTGTCTGGACAAACCTTGAACCAGATGGAATCCCAAGCAAGTGGACATGTAAGCCAAGAGCCTATTCCCCAATGAATTAGGGTTTCCAGTGCATCGATGAGTGTTATGATGTGATCTCCATGAATCAAGATCCAAAAGGGCGTGAAATTAGGGTTTCCCCTTGTAGCGGTAAATTCATGATCATCAAGCTATGGATAAGTTAGAGATCAATAAAACCAGAGTCGCCACCGCGCTTTTATTGTTTCCAAGGGAAAAGGGAAAAAGTATGAACAAAACCCAAAAGTAAGAAGTTTTCAAATCAAAACTAATAAAATGTCAGAGATTACAGGTAAGGGGGTTGGTTACACGGAGGGAAGGTGTTAGTACCCAAAGTGTCCTAGGTACTTCTAGGGAGCCCTTTTTGTGTGCATATGTATTTGGTACAAAAATGATGTTTACAAACAAATAGAATGGGGGGATGAGAAAAGAATTCATTACTTATACTTTTGTGTTTGACAAGACCTTCGGACTTGTGCCTACGTACCAACATAAAAATGAGGGATCAAAACCTTGTAGTTCGTGATACAAATTTCAAAGTGGATGCTTTGCTTTTAATAAAATTTAAGTTTGAAAGGCACAAAGGCCTAAAAATGATTTGAATGAGTTAGTTCTTTTTTGGCTTTTCGAAAGTCTATGTCAAGTATAGTTAAGTTTATTTACATATTTGATTTAAGAAAAGAAGTTTGAAAATGCAATGGCATAAGGCCAAAGTTTCTATCTTTTTGCAAAGTGGTCAAAGTTTAGAACAAAACAAGTTCAAACAAAGAAGATTTTTTTAAAAAGGGAGGGAGAGATTTTGAAATTTAAGAAATGGGGAGAAGATGAAGAGACTAATCCTAAGCACAAAATTAAAAGTTAAGGGTTGAAAAGATCTGACCAATGGGTAGCAATCCAATAGATAAGAATGTCAATAGAAACCCAAATTCCCTTGGACATTTAGAATCAAGCAACACACAAATGCACAATTATATCATCTTGAAGAGAAAGACATCAAATAAAGATATCCACATCCAAGCTTAGCCACTCCATGATCTTCTTCAAATTAGCCCATGCAACAGATGAGTTCCACAAGTCACAGGTTCAAAATAACAGCTTCACAATGATCATGTTGCAGATGAACTCAAAGGGATCTTCAAAGATGTATCAGATGAAGTTTCAAATTGTAAGCACTTGGTTTCACAAAAAGTTGGCATTGGCCAAGTACTTTAGTATAGGAATGTTGCCTAAGTTCTAAGTCCATTTGTCCAAGATCAAGTCAACAGTCCACGTAAAAGTTTTTTAGGGTTTTTGTTGTTATTATGTACATTAATGGTCAAAGACCACACCAACAAACAAAGTATACACAAAATGGAATATATCACACAATATGGTCCAAATGGACGAAGTGAAAATTGCATTAACATAAACAATTAGAATGGTATGAATAATGCCAAATGAATAAAGACTAAAATTAAATGACATTAAAGTAAATGGCTTAAAATTAAAAGTTAGTTGTTAATGAGTTAGAAGTTAGTATTGTTTTGCTTTTGCTTCTCATTTTTAAGTCATTCTTTAGAGAACACTCAACCCACTTATCACAAGCATCGATCCTTGAGCCAAGACATATTCCAAGGGAAGGAAAAAAGGCCAACTTTCCACGCAATACCATGAAACAGGGGAGACTTACAATCTCACTAACTAGAATGTTATGCCTTTTGTGTCATAAATTTAGCGCTATGTTAAGCAATCGTAATTGGACTTATGTAGAAGTCACAACTATTTGAGGTCGAGCAATAGAATTTTGGTGTTAATGCATGTTAGAGACATAGTATAATGGACTATGCTCATGAAACATACCACACACAAAAAAAATGCAAAAGAGGTGGCCTAATATCACCCATACTTATGTTGATTTTTCAATCAACTAGCCTTAGGACTTTGAGATATCATAGGCCAAATGAGATGAATGCATAAAGAATGGGAATGAGATGAAGAGGGAGGGGGATGGATCAAAACTCAAATTGGTCAAAGGAGGACTTTTACCAAATTAATATCATCCATTCATTTTGGGAGATGGAATGTATATTCCATCAATCCCCTAAATCCAATGATATTAACTTGACAAAGTCAAATCAACCTTGACCAAGGCCCAACAACAAGAGTCAAACTCAAACAAGTCATCACAATTGGTCAACACAATTAATTGGCATTTATTCAAATTAAAAAGACTAAAATAATACATTTAAATTAAATATGGTTTGTCAAATTCCTAAAACCTCATCAAAATACCAAAGAAATGGCCATGAGATTTATCATAGGTCAAACAAGGTCAAAGGACCTTGGAGAAAAAATTTCAGAATTTTTAAAGACTTAAAAGCATTTTTAAACAATTAAAAATAATCACAAAATCAATTAGATCATGAAAAATATTAATAATGATCCAAAAAATAATTTTAATTCAAAATATGAAAGAGGAAATTTTTTGAATTTTTTTTGTGAAACTCTCATATTTTTTAGATCAATATTAAAATTAATATGAATGAATGAAAATAAAAGGATTAAAATAAAAATCAGAAAATTAAAAAAAAACGTGGACCACTTGATCTGCCTCATTAATTGAGGTGGCAGATCAAGTGGTAGAGAACACGCGTTCCATGGTACACGCTAGTCAACTCATCCACACGCCTGGTATTCACAATGAGCGCTCCAAATTAAAACGTTTTAAAACAAATCAATGGCTCTGAACACTTTTAGCACATCGCCGGAGTCCAAAGGCCGATCATCTTCTCCAATGACCCTGGCCGGACTGGTTCGATCATCACCATATCAAAAATTACAAAAGAGGACATTATCTGAAAGATAAAATGGTGTAGATCACGAATATTTCCTCGATTTTAACTAACTCCACATATATAGAAAGATATGAGGAGTTGAATTTTGAGGTGCATCAACTAAGTTGCTTCGATTTAACCTTTAAGCAACTCAATCTTCTTGCCTATATTGGTAGGACTTCAGACAACCAAAGATCCAAGAGAATTGAGTAGAATTGAGTGAGAATCAAAGAGATGAAGTTTTCTGAAAATTACCTTCAATGTTATGCAGTTCTTGATGTTGCTTGCTCCAAACACGATATGATCACACTTGAGAAGCTAGCAGGAAGTAATTAGAGAGGTTGCAAGGCTTTGGATCCCGGAGTTCTTGAATCTCCAACAGTTGAGATTCAAACTCAAATTTCATATTGAAATTTCTCAGGTTTTCCTTTAGAATAAGAGGGTTTCAATGGGGGACATAGCTGGCGCGCAAAGTGTTGTTCAAATGAGCTCAGAGGCCCTCTATTTATAGCCAAAGGGAATGATATTTGCACACTTCAAAGTCTGTCCAAAATTGGCAATGTGGATGGCACGAGTGCATGGGTATGTACAGGCCCATGATGCAATGCATTAAGGTCCAAAATGATTCAAATTGAGGTCTGAATGAAGCTTGAATGGTAAGGCATTGTGAACTGAAGTTTGTGCAATTCATTCTTTCCAATAATGCATCCCTATCAAAGCCATGCACAGACCTAGCTATCTTTATCCAAAATGCATGAACTTGGGTTCTTTGGAAAGCTTAGATCAAGAGGAACAAGTTTGATGTTCCACACTTTTTCATTTGGAGCTTGGAGCATGGAGAATTTTGAGGTGGAAGTTTGGAAATTTCAACATGTTGAAATTTTTTCCAAGTGTCAAGCCATATACTTCAATATTCCACCTTACTTAACTTTTTATGTGAGCTTCAAATGAGAAAAGTGTCTTCATCAAAGTTGTATCTCTTTCAAAGAACTTCAAAATGGTCACGAATTTCATGTCCTTTGGATTTAGAATGACAGAGTTATGCATTTTTGAAGTTTGGAAAAATCACTTGTTCAATGGTATAGGTCAAAAATGACCTATAATTTATCCTCCTATCACATGCTCATAAAAGTTAAATTAGATCTCACTCCAAACATAAAAGTTGAAGTATACATCTTGAAATTTATTGTGCAACTTGGAAATCTTTCATCTCATAAAAATTGAGCAAGTTATGGCTTTGGCAAGTTGACTTTCAAATTAGGGTTTACACAAAATGACCTATAATGTTTAAACATAGAAAATGATTTTCCATGCAAAACTAGCTCTAGGTCTCAACATGAAAGTTATTTGTAATGTCATTTAGAGTAAATGTTCTCTTGGAATCATTTTCATATGGTGAAAATTGTAGGAGATAAGGTCTAGGGAGACCTAGTTTTGATCAGATGAATTCATCTGGCCAACCACCATCAACCAACTTGTTAACCTTCAATCCTCTTGACTTTCTTGGCTCATGGTAGATCATATATGCATAATATGATGAATTTTTAAGTGTCCCTTTAGAAATTTGATCAATTGGTGAGATAGCTTGTTGGAGAAGTTACTCAAGATACCCAGTCAAACTAGGGTTTCCAAGGCAAATCACCCTCAAACTCTTGAAGAATACTTGATAAATATAACATGTAGAGGTCATTGGGACTCATATATGATGCTCATAACCATTCTCAGATCAATTCATGGTTGTGCTCTTTGTCATGAGGGTCTCAAACCCTAGATATGAACTTGATAAATCAATGGGATCATGTCTTACCTACAAAAGAGTTAGGCAAATGCAAAAGACATATTTTTGGTATTTTGGTTAGTAAAATGATAAGATACAAGTATGATACAATCACATAGTGCTTGGTGATCTCTCCCAAAAATAAACCCAACGAAAGAGGGGTAAGGAGGATGCCAAGGTATGATCCAAATGCTAATGCTTATGATGAAATTGCATGAGGGATCTTAGGGTCAAAATTGGGGTCTTACACCCCTCATATGATGAGTCAAACTCCAATACTTAAACAAACCCTAGATTTAATCAACTATAAGCTTTGAACTATGATGCTTGTTAGAAAGTATTAACATGAATGAATAATGTGCATGAGTGAGGCATGAATGTCTGCAGATGAATCTCAAGTCCAGGGTAGAGTGGAAAGATGAAAAGGGGAGGATAAATTTTGGGGTACGACACATTGTATTTAAATTTGTTTTCAAATAGTAATTGAATTTTTATATACAAACAAATAAAAGAAAACTCAATTGTAATGCTAGTTGTAGTAACAAATTTCAAGCACCACCAAATTTCAAGCTTTAAAAAGAGGGAAAATGAATAATATATGAGAAGATCTACCAAAATATTGAGAATAATCTTTTCTGTCAACCTGAGGAAGAAGACGGTAATGATTTTTACATTAACTTTCATCCATCTAGTATTTTTGGATATGAAAGTTTTAATATTGCTTTTGAAATTCCTTAAGTATGTATTCATTATTTATTTAGAATAAAATCTAATAGTAAATTATATAATATTATTCCTTACAACCGTCTTTATTTCATATGTATTTAATGATAGTGGATGCCAGTGACATTTAGACCAGCTCCAAAAATGAATCTAATTAAGTATGTATTTACATCGCCGTGTACATCTTCATTTGTAACGATGAAAAACTAAATGACTTCTATTAATACTTACATGCACACTCCTTTAGTATTAATTATTGAGTTAAAATACATTTATTCTTTTATTTTAATTGCAGCAATATATCCTGGAAGGACATCAAATTCCTGACTGTGTGAAAAATACCTACCAATATCGCTTCATGACCATAACAACTTCTATTACCACTAGGGGTGGAAAATGAGCAATCTTGCTCCATTTAGGTGTGCCCAACAAAAATTCGCAAAAAAATGGGGTGGGTTAGGGCATGCATAGTTGAGGGTGTGAGTCTAAAATTTTGACATGCGCCCGCATGTAAGTTAGGACGGGGCTAGGTGGGCATGCAGACACTGCACTTTTTAATCCTAAAAATATAAATATTAATGTTAATGTATGCGCTCGCAAAAAATAGGATGGGACACGGTGGACACATTAGAGGATGCGGGCCAAAAACCTTGGCTTCCTTGCAAAAAAAGTGCAGGCAAAATAAGGATGTTCGATGGGCCAGGGTGAGTTGTGTGTTACTTTGTTGCAAAAAGAGTTGGTAAATTAAAAATTATATTTATACAACATAATATTATATTTTTGCAGATTTTTATTCCAATCAACGACCAAGAAGTGTGTCACAGCGCGAAAAATACCACGAGCTCTTGCACGCTCAAAATAAAAGAGTCGCCACTGAATTTTATTTATTTCAAAGGGAAAGGGAAAATATCGATAAATCCCTTAAAAGAAAAAGGAAATGGTCTTTGCAACCAAATTCGGGTTAAGGAGTCGATTATGCGAGGGAAATGTATTACCACCCCCTCACATTTGTTGTAATCAATGGGAACCATTTAGTTAGATTTGTGATTTGAATGTTAGCGTATGTTATTTGTTTTCTTAGAGTGATTAAAAGTGAAAAGGAAGAGAAAATGGGTCGCAAAAAGGTTTCTTATTAGGGTGCTTGACAAAATTGCGGCTCACGCTCCTATGTATCCTCAAGTGCGGCGAGGAATTCAAAGCTATGTAATTCTTTGTAGAAAACTACGTATTGATTGGTTGATTTACCAAAAGAATGTTTGTATCGCGTTCTAGCAGCTAAACGCTGCTTGTGCTCGCATTTGGGAGACTTAAGGCGTTTGTTTGCGTCGCAGTAGAACATACTAAACAATGTTCTTTTGTAAAAAGCTTTTAATCGCATGGCAGCGAGAAAAAAACATAGGTTTGATGTGTTGGAGTTTGTTTTTGAGTGAATAACGAATGCGCTGATGGTCGAATTAGGCAACTCATATCCAAATAAACGGGGGAAAGAATAATAGACATTGTACCAATTCTTTTTTCATCCTTTAAATTGAAAAAGGATCAAATATTATTAAGATGTTTTGAATGGACGACGAATACTTGAATGATCGAGATTGTTAGCTCATATTTTCGACGCCCATTAAGGATTATCAAGAAAGGAAATCATACGTATAGCTGTTTTTCGACAAGGATGTGATATTCGACCAGATGAGGGTGATTCGACTAGATAAGGGTAATAAGGGCCAGTATGCAGTTGAGACTTCAAAAATATCTCGTAAAAACGGTTGAAGACGGTTTTCGATTAAAGATTCCAAATTCAAATAAGGGAGGGAACTTCGTCCTTATCTGAAACCGTGAGAGTACACGTGGAGCATAACGGGTGGTTACATCCATGCAAGGCGCCATGTGTCTCGACATGATTAGAGGACCATCAAAAACAGTTATCTCAATCCAGTATAAATATAGGGTCTTAGTGCTAGAAAAGTGTGTGTCAAAGTGTGTACAAAAATCTGTAAATTTACTAAGTACTCGTGTGAAGAAGAATCGTAAATCATAGAATGTACGTTTGCTTACACCATTGTTAATTACTTTTAAGTAATACAAATTTATCTTTACTTTTTTCTTCCATAAATACACTTCTTTACTTCTTCATTCCAAAGACTCTTCTTTTACTTTGTCATTTACAGTCTTAAGATTTCTTTTCTTTCAACATTTACCTATTGTTAGTTGGTTATTACCACAAGTCCTTTACAATTTCTCTAATTCATATTAGCCATTTTATTAGTTTTTAAACTCTAATTTGTACGCGTACTGTCGGAGCGTTCGTTATTACCAAAACTCATTTTCAAAACAATTAACACATATCATAGGATCAATTTGATCGATCCTGCAAGTAACCAAAATTAGAAATTTGGAAGATCAACGGTTGTTTACCAATTTCCAAGGTAAACAAATTGGCACGCCCAGTGGGACCAGTGCTAACATTACGAATTGTGTGTAGTTCTGGTTGTTAAGTTTTTTTTGGGGGAAAGGATTTGTTGTATGTTATTAAGAAGTGGTAAAGTAGCCATAAACAACGAATAACGACCAGGGAGAGAATCCCATACGAGGATGGCAAATGTGAATGCGCCAGATACCCAAAACTCTCAAAATCCATCAACCAGTAACATAACGCCTCCTTCTTCTTCAATAAGGGCAAACACGGCCATAATGCATGTGTCCGAAATAGTTCCGTCTATGGTGAGTTCGATGCCTACACATTCGATGTCCCATACTAAACCAATTTTAACCTACATTGGGCCTAGGGGACTTTCTCATACTCCCTCACCAATTAGAGATATTCCAAACAGGCCATTGGTACCCCCTGGTTTCTCAATACAATTTAGTAGTCGAGAACAGCCGTATGGAACGCCAACTTCAGTGATGGCCAATTTACACAATGTTGGTTCTACTTTTTCAGAACTAGTGGTTAACATAAATTCTCCAGTACAAGGGTCTGGAGTTAACATGGGTCGAACTAACCAATCTTCAAGTTTGAGGCACCCGACGCAACTACCTACTCTTACTAATAACTCCACGGTAGTAGGGAGGCAACAAATGGATGAAAGTAACCATGAAATGGTTTAGATGTTGACCCAAACCTTGACCACCGTATTGAATCCTCTGATTCAAAATACGACTCAGTCGAATCAACAGATGAGAGCGCGGGTGGCATGAATGTTTGAATTCCTTGGTATACCGCAACACCAACAACACCCTCCTAAGGATTGGGTAAGAGAAAATCAGGAGGCCACCTTTGAAGAAGACCTCACTATCAACCAGATCCCATAAAACCAAGGGGGAGGAGCAGTACCCCCTAGGATCGAACCACAAATACCCAGGGAACCAAGGGTATTAATGGTGAATAGAAACCAAAATGCCGATGATATCATACAACAAGTTTGATATGACAATGTGGCAGCAGATAATAATCTAGCAACCATGGTCGAGAGAATTGTGGTTTGAAGTGGGGTAAATTTCGGCCTTCGAAGGCCAAATTATACGTCACCTTTGTCAGAGTATATCTTGCAGGCAGAAGCGCCCCATAGAACCAAAATCCCCAAATTCACTAAGTTTTCTGGGGATACCACTGAATCCACTGTCGAGCACGTGGCTAAATATTTAATTGAGGCAGGAGATATGTCAAACAATGAGAGCCTTAGGATAAAAAAATTTCCAAGTTCTCTCACAAAGAATGCTTTCACATGGTTCACCACCTTGCTCCAAAGTTCGATCCACACTTGGAATCAACTGAAGAGAATGTTCCATGAACAGTTTTACATGGGACAAACAAAGATAAGTTTGAAGGAATTGGCTAGTATCAAGCGAAAGTTCACTGAGCCAATTGATGACTATCTAAATAGGGTTTGATTGCTTAAAGCTAGGTATTTTACATAAATATCAGAGCATGAACTAGTCGAAATGGCTGTTGGGGGCCTCAACTATTCGATTTGGAAGAAATTAGATACTCAATACCTGAGAGATATGGCCCAATTGGCTGATAGGGTTCGACAATTGGAGCATTTGAAGGAAGAAAAGGCCAGGGCAAATAAAGGTAAAAGGGTAGCCTATGTCGATTTTAGAAATGATGATGAAGGTTCCTGTCATGGACTTTCAGACTTCGACGATAATGAGATCGACATTGCTGAATTGACACAAAGGCCACCATATGCGTGTAAAGTTTTAGCACCTTCAAATGGGAAAAATCCTGTCGAACCAGAAAAGAGTGACAAATTTCCCAAGAAAACTTATACTTTCGACGTTACAAAATGTGATAAATTTTTTGACTTGTTAGTCAAGGATGGTCAAATGATAGTACCTTCAGGTGCTAAAGTACCTCCTTTAGAGCAAAGAAAGAAAAGAGGGTTTTGCAAATACCATGGTTTTCTAGGTCATAAAACGTCTTAATGTTTTCTTTTAAGGGATGTTGTGCAAAATGCTATCCAGGAAGGAAGACTCAAATTCGGAGACAAAACACGGAGCCAGATGAAGATCGACTCCGATCCTCTACAAGTAGCTAAGACCCATTACACTGAACCTGAAGAAGTGAACCTTATTGAAGTCGCTGAGGATTTCAACATGACTAAAGTCACTGGGGACTTCATCAATGGACTTGTTATAGTGAATGTTTACGAATACTTCGAGCAGAAGCCTCGTGATGATTTCGCTCGAAAGGCTGTGGAAGATATCACCAACCAAAATGTTGATGCCTCCGATGTTGAGGACGCTGAAAGTTTAAAGCTAATGATGATCACCAAAGAAATTGCTAATGGTTTCGTACAAATGGACAAGGCCACTGAGGGCCTTCAAATACAATTCCAAAGGTTGGATATTACTGAAGATATCCACATGGAGGTCAATATGGTCGAAGTATCCCAAGAGACCTCTATGAAAGTCTACGATGAATGTCGACAGGAAGAGTATAACAAACCCGCCTTCCCTCAAGAGGAAGAAACGTTGCCTGACTTCCTCCGAAGGTGTCAGAAAAAGAAGTCAGAAGTCATGTTGTGCCCTGGGTGCAGTGATGTATTCGACAAGAAGGCAACTCAAAACCTTGAAGGGGTTAGGAGAGTGAATCACCGAGATGGTCGCAAAGCCGTTCAAAATCATTAGGTTGTTAAGCCAAGAAGGGATTTCGATCCCAGGAGATATCCAGATCCAAGACGGCCAATGGTGAGACTTGGTGAAGCCAAGCAAGCAGGGCCGAATATTAAACTCATTTCCTTCAAACCTAGTATCGAAAGGTCAAATGGAAAGTAGGTCAAGCCAACTGATAGCAGGAAATGTGGTCATGGAAAATGGCAGAACTTCGAGGTCGAAAGGGGTTCGTCATTGGCTTACCACAAGGAGTTTCGGGCTGACAAAAGAACCTCCCATGTGTCTGAGAATTATAAGGGAAAAACCCTATGACAAGATCTCAATGAAGGAGAGAACAAAGAAGAAGAAAAGCCCAGAGAGAAGTTGGTGAGAGAGACCAAGCTGAGTCAAGTACCAATGTGACTGTGAAGAAAAGAGAAGACTCAAGCTTCATCAAAAGAGAGCTCAATAATCAAGTTGAAGTGGCCAGAGAAAGACACAATCAAGTGGACGCTAAAGATGAAATGTTGACTGACAACTTCGACTCGGGGTCGGAAGCCTCCGTAGATATCCTAGTCGGGGTGGTATCCGTGATACCAAGGGAATTCTATCGGATTACTGAAGTCGAAGACACCGACAACATCACAGAGAGAGAAATGGCTGCTCACAAGCCAGTGTGTTATTATGTGATGAATAATGATTGTGTTGAAGAGCAAAACACCTTCTTCGAGAGGCCCAATGAGGCCATGAGGAGCCACCTTAAACCCCTCTTCATCACTGGAAAAGTCGAAGACGTCCCCGTTAATAAAATATTGGTGAATTGCAAAGTAATTGTGAATTTAATGCCTCACCGCATGCTGAAAAAAATTGGCAAGTATGATACTGATGCCAAACCTTATAATATGGTACTTACCAACTATGAAGGTAAAGTGGGTTCCACTCTGGGAGCAATCCAAGTCGAGTTAACAATAGGGACAATCACAAGATCCATAATGTTTATGATTGTTTAGACAAAGGCTAACTACAATCTGTTGCTTGGAAGGGAGTGGATACATGGGGTCAGAGCTGTCCCGTCCTCAATGCACCAGAGGATAATAATTTGGCGCACAAATGGTATCGTCGAAAACATAGAGGCGGATCAGAAGTACTTCAAAACCCTTATCAATAATATCGACAGGCGCCAATTTAACAAGCATTTAGCCACTATAGCTCCATGTGATTCAGCTGAGTTTGCATTCACCCTTGATGACAACACTTATTGTTCCCTGTCTCTGCACCCTCACTATGGGCTTCGTTGGGACAAAGAAATAGTAGGCGTAGACGACTTCGGATATTTGGGAACGTCTAGAATCGAGCCCACAAGATGGGGAAGTGAATTCAGTAATGATGACTGAGTTTACATCGCTAAAAAGGATTTCGGCTTACATAGCCGAAAACAAGCAACAATTGGCCTTAGAGGCCGAAGTCAAAAGCATGGTTGTCGAAGCCAATTAAGTTTCTCAATCAGTAGGTCCTGGGAATGACTTTGACCCAATGCCTCTTGACAAGGGTTGGAATGAAGAGCAAGACCAGAGGCTCGATGCTATCTTCGACGATGAGCCTTTAGGTTTCGAGAAGGATCCACTAGCAACAAACATTAAAATGCTGGCTCAGGATCCCCTCGAAGAAGTAGACTTGGGAGAGGGAGTGATAAAACAACCAACTTACATTAGTGCCAATATCGATCCTCAACTCAAAGTCGAAGTGGTCCAGTTATTAAGAGAGTTCAAAGACTATTTCACATGGGACTATGATGAAATGCCCAGTTTGAGCAGAGAGCTGGTCGAATTCAAGTTGCCAATCAAGCCTGGAAAGAAGCATGTGAAGCAGAACCCAAGGCGATTTGCCCCAACAATTCTTTCGAAGATTAAAGAAGAAATCGAAAGCCTCTTTCGCTGCAATTTCATTTGCACAGCTAGGTATGTCGAATGGTTAGCTAATATTGTGCCTGTTGTAAAAAAGAATGGTACTTTAAGGGTGTGCATAGATTTTAGAGACTTAAATACTGCAACCCCAAAAGATGAATATTCAATGCCAGTGGCAGAAATGCTAGTCGATTCCGCTGCAGATTATGAATATTTAAGCATACTTGACGAGTATTCTGGGTATAATCAAATATTTATTGATGAAGAGGATGTCCCGAAAACAACATCTCGATGCCCTGGAGCCTTAGGCACCTACGAATGGGTGGTGATGCCTTTTGGTTTGAAAAATGCTAGGGCAACCTGCCAAAGAGCGATGAATTCGATCTTCCATGATTTTATAGAGACTTTTATGCAAATCTATATAGATGATATTGTCATTAAGTCTGTTTCAGGGAAGAGTCACATAGACCATCTTCGAATATCTTTTGAGAGGATGAGAAAGCATGGCCTAAAAATGAACCCTTTAAAATGCGCTTTTTGTGTACAGGCTGGGGATTTCTTAGGCCTTGTGGTCCACAAAAAGGGGATTGAAATAAACCAGAATAAGACCAAGGCCATAATGGAAGCGAAAACGCCATCAACACAGAAACTTTTGTAGTCACTACTAGGCAAGATCAATTTCCTGAGGAGATTCATCTTAAACCTTAGTGGGAAGACACAAGCTTTTTCACCATTGCTTCGACTCGACAAGGAAGGGTTCAAATGGGGGCAGGCTCAGCAAGAAGCATTTGTTAATATTAAAGCATACTTGAGTCATCCACCAATCCTGACACCCCCTTGTAGAAATAAAAGTATGAGATTTTATATATTTGCGTCTGACAAGACTTTAGGGAGCATGTTGGCTCAAGAGGATGATAATGGTGTCGAAAGAGCCATTTATTACCTTAGTGGAGTCTTAAATGATGCAGAAACTAGGTATAACATAGTTGAGAAATTATGTTTATGCTTGTATTTCTCTTGTACAAAATTGAAATATTATATAAAACCTGTTGATGTTTATGTTTCATCTCATTTCGATGTTATTAAACATATGTTATCCAAACCAATTTTGCATAGTCGAATTGGGAAATGGGTGTTAGCATTAACTGAATTCTCTTTAACATACATGCCATTAAGGGATCTTAAAGGACAAATGGTAGCATATTTTATAGTCAACCACTCCATAGATGCAAGTGCACTAGACTATCTCGAATTGGAACCTTGGAAGTTGTACTTCGATGGGTCTAGTCACAAGGATGGTACATGCATATGGGTTGTAATTATTTCTCCTCATAAAATCCCAACAAGATTCAAGTACAGAGTAGAGGGTATCTGCTTAAACAATGAGGCTGAATATGAAGCTCTCATAGCAGGACTTAAAATATTGTTGGAATTGGGGGCAACTCGAGTCGAAATAATAAGTGAATGAAAGTTAGTCATAAAGCAGATCACAAAGGAATATAGATGTATTAAGGAGAATTTAATTATGTACTTCATAATAGCCAGCCGACTCCTAAAAAGGTTTGAAATGGCTACTATTCGACACATACCTCGACTAGAAAATCAAGTGGCTAACAATTTAGCTCAGATTGCACCCGGGTATAGAATTTCAAAAGAAAATTTACAAAATGTCATCGAAGTCAGAGCAAAGGTTGTGGCAACCAGATTAACACCTCTAGACTTAGAAAAGACAAAGCTGGGATATGCTGAGAAAGGGAACTTCAAAATATTGGTAATAGACAATTTGACAGATGAAGATTGGAGGAAACCAATAGTGGTGTATCTGCAGAATCCAACGGTGTCTACTGATCGAAAAACCAGGTATCGAGCATTGAGTTATGTTCTTTTGGGTATGGAGTTGTTTAAAAATCTCCCGAGGGAATTCTGCTTAAGTGCCTCAGTGAGTCAGAGGCGTACTTAGCCCTTTCAACTGTCCATAGTGGAACGTGTGGGGCACACCAAGTTGGTCATAAGATGAAATGGATTTTATTTCACCAAGGGATGTATTGGCCTACTATGTTGAAAGATTGCATTGAATTTGCAAAGGGATGCCAAGAATGTCAAATACATGCAGGCATACAACACATTCCTGCAAGTGAATTACATTCTATCATCAAGCCTTGGCCATTTAGAGGTTGGGCTTTAGATTCGATTGGGGAAATTTGACCCCCATCATCTAAAAGTCAAAGATATATATTTGTGGGCGTTGATTATTTTACGAAATGGATTGAAGCTATACCCTTACCAAATGTGAGTCAGGAGGATGTGATCGAGTTTATCCAGACACACATTATTTATAGATTTGAAATCCCAGAGACTGTTACGACAGATCAAGAATCAATATTCACTGGTCAGAAAATGCAAGAATTTGCCAAAGAAATGGGTTTCAAACTATTAACTTCAACTCCTTATTATGCTCAGGCTAATGGACAAGTCGAAGCTGCCAATAAAGTGGTCATTGGTTTGATTAAAAAGCGTGTGGGGGAGAAGCCTAGAAATTGGCACAAAACTCTATATCAGTTTTA
Organism: Lathyrus oleraceus; assembly: GCF_024323335.1. Lineage (NCBI taxonomy): Eukaryota > Viridiplantae > Streptophyta > Magnoliopsida > Fabales > Fabaceae > Lathyrus > Lathyrus oleraceus. Next base: position 444,734,078 of record NC_066580.1, read on the forward strand.
TGGGCATGTCGTACCTCTCCTAAAGAGGCCACTAAATCGACCCCTTTTCGGCTAACCTTTGGCCACGATGTTGTTCCACCAGTAGAAATTCACCTACAATCTATAAGGATTCAAAGGCACCATGAACTTCCAACAGAGACATATTGGAGCATGATGCTTGATGAATTGGTTGACTTAGATGAAGAAAGGTTAAATGCCTTGGAATTATTAAAACGGCAAAAGAAGAGAATAGAAATCTCTTATAACAAGAGGGTAAAAGTCAAAAGGTTTTCGCCAGAAGATTTGGTCTGGAAAGTGATCATTCCACTGGATCGAAAGGATATAGCCTTAGGAAAGTGGTCCCCAAAGTGGGAAGGCCCTTTTCAAATTTTGCAAGTTTTTTCTAACGGTGCCTATGAAATCGAAGAGCTTAATGAAGATAAAAGGATTCTAAGGGTGAATGGGAAATATTTGAAAAAATATAAACCAGTGCTCCAGGAGATAAAAATAAGGGACGAATAGTTATATATAAATAAAGCAAAGTCAACATGGTAAAACAATGCCAAAATGGTTATATTAAATTCGAAGGCCCAAAGGGCCAATATTCATTACAAAGAAAACTTCTCATTACATCAAAAATAGACAAAATGGAAAGTAGAAAAAAACTAGAAAGGAAGGTTGGCCTTGACCTGAAGGTACTTGACTTTAAGAAGCTCCAGGCGTTTCTCGCATAAGGACCGCTTCAATCGGAGGAGTTTGAGGTCAGACTCAAGTTGTCGAGCCTGTTCGACAAACTCCATGCCAAATGCTAGCTCTTTAGCCATTGAAGCATCATCAAACTCTAAGAGTTGATTTTTGCTTCTCTCTGCATCAGAAATCTTTGCCTACAGTTCTTCTATTTGCTTCCTCCAAGAAGCAATGTCTCGATCATGGCCTTTGATATTTTCTTTATTCTTTTGTTTGGTCTGCTCCAATTCCATCGCCTTGTTGGTAGATTCGGTGGCAGGATCCCAGGCAACAACTTCAAAACCAGACTTCTTCTCAATTCCCCTGTGAGCTGAGGTAGCAACTTATGGTCTGTGATAGCTTGGTCAGTCATAGTACCTATTTCCAATATAACATTGACAGCTTCAGGAGAAGTTTCTAGCATATCGACCTGGTTCAGAAGGGCCTTTAAGGTCAAAGGGGCAGAAGGATCAGCTAGCAATAGTAGGAACAAGTCACCTTTGAAGACTTTGTCTTTAATTTTGGAAAGTACTTCATCTGCAGGAGTGCTCGAAGGTTGATCTTCAGACACCGAAGCAGTGCTAAGGCTTTTGTCAGAAGATCTTTCCCTTCAGCTTAACATAGCCTTCAAATACTAAAAGGGATGACTTCTTTTCAGAACAACCAGTTTTTCTATAGAAATACCCTTAGTACTACTTGTCGAAACTCCGCCCGTTGGAATAGCTGCAGTAGTTGGAGTAAAAAGAGTCTGATGTTGAGTTTGCCCTTCGCCTGTGTCAGCTTCCCTCCCTTCAAAGTCTTCGTCATCGTCAGGGATTGGGATTGGGTTGCCTTTGTTCTCCTCCTCCATAACCGTATCCTCGACGTCTCCACCTTCTCCCTGAGGATTGTTTGTTCCTTCAACGTTATGTAAATCATCCTCGGGAGCATCTTCATCGTCAACTAATTCATCCACAATCATGGGCTCTCGGTTACCTCCAGCCTCACCTTCTTCGATTGAAGCAGTTTCGTGATCGGAGTCGCTGGTGTGGAAATGTTGAGTAGCATTCTTCGATGGTGAAGCGTCAAGGTTACCAGAGGGTGGTTGGTTAATCTCACTCATAGTCCCATTTTCATAAGATGGTCGATAAGTGGGTTCACCAGCACTATTTAAAACATCTATTATAGAGGCTGGCGCAGAGGAGGTTGTAGTCTTGGTTCGAACGAAGGTGCTTACGCCATCCTGAAATCAATATAATCGAAACCATAAATGGCGAAATACGGTAAATAAACTATAAGGTAGGGAGAAGTATGTTATACCTTGTCACCTTCGACCCCAGGGCTAGAGTTATCACTCTCACTTTGGGCCGCCGCTATCTTCTCCATCTCTTCAGGAATATGCTCTTGGATAATAAGTGTCGAAGGCCTCTTCCTTGGAAGTTTTGCTGGAGGTTGGCTCGAAATATCGGTAGCCTTTGGTTGTTGCTTCCTCTTCCTAAGAGTTAGGTCGAGAACTGGCGATAAATCCTCTTCGTCAGATTCTATTATGACAGGGATCTCAACAGGTTTTTGGATTTTTATGGGGCTTACAGGAGGTCTTCGAGTAGCCTGAGTTAAGAAGGGGAATGTTAGCATCATTAAACAGAAAAAAGAGAAGAGATAAAAAAGCGAAAGTATACCTTTGTAGGCTTGCTACTTCCCCTAGTCTTCGATTCGACTGGTCTTCTGTTGGTGGGTTTCTTAGAAGGAACTCTGATGGTTAAACAAGAAAACAACATAAAATAGTTAGGGTTAGATAAGAGTAAATGGCTTGAAAAGGGAATGTACTTCGAGGAAAACCTCCTATGTCACACCTTCATATATGTCCGATTCGATTCAGACATCCTCGATCCCTATATGAAGATGCCCTTTGAAACTGTCTAGAGTATGCTTAGTCACAACCACCCGCTAAGCTTTTTTCTGAGATTGCTGTCGAAGTATTTTAATGGAATCTCCACAAATAAACCAATCTGGAAATGGAGGGGCAAGGGCCACTCCGAAGTCAGCATTAGGCAGTGGAGGAAACTTTGGAGGAAACAATTCAAGAGTCATTTCATAGCGTTTCTCATGAGGAACGTATGAAGGAATCTTTAGATTTTCCATTTTCTTTGAAAAAAATTCTTTAAGCGTGACAGCTGCTTCGCGGATGGTTCGTCTGAGATCATCAGACCTATAGGCAGTTTCAAAGTAGTTTTGAAAAGCTTGGATTTCTTTTAATAGCGTGTAAGTACCTTTTCTAGTCTTTTCCTGCACAAGAAGAAAAGATTTGTCAAAGAGTTGAATGAAATAAGTGACATCACATAATTCTTTGACGTAATATTTAGTCCACCATTTCCCAAACTCTCGACTGCAAAGGAAGTTGGGCTCGAAGTTAAATGGAGTAAGCTGGGTTCTGCCAGTATATCTAACTATTTGTTTGAGGGTAATAGCTTCGTTATAGACTGCATTGTGGAGAAGGAGATTACCCTTTTTGTCATAAAGACACTTTGGAAGAACCTGAACTAACCTAAATTGTCGAGCGACAAGGTTGGGTTGATAGGTTATCAAAGTAACCTGAACCTTCGAAGGGTTGAGTCGAAGGGTTAGAATCTTGGGGGCCAAAAAGGCTTCCTAAATTAGCAAAAACTCTGTTTCCTATTTCTTGGATGGAGAATGGAAGGTCCTGGTAAACCATTTGGGATCGTACTTTCTGAAGGCAAATGGGGCCATGCTCGAAGTGAAAACATGGCGCTTGGCAAACATCACTATGTAGCCCATGAAAGTCGGTTGAAGGGCTTGTCCTTCATCGTTAGGAGTCAGTTGAGCTAGCCTCGTGCTTTTGTCCCTTCTGTTCTTGATCTCCTCAGCATCTTCGTCGACGAGGCCTTTGTTTGGTAGACTAGCCTCGAAAGTGGCATTGAGCCAGAGTTGCAATAGCCAGAAAGGGCCAGACAGGAGAAGGTTCCCTTTGTCGCCCAAATTCTTCAATTGAGCTACTCCATTGCTCAATGATTCATAAAGACTTGTCAAGATCATCTCACTTAGACAGATACCATGCCCAGCGTGTAGTTGATTCGCCAAAGTGAGATATTTCTTGGCAACTTGCAGGGATTTCGAATAAAAAACAGAATGGGACAACCACAAGGCCAAAAAAACTATATGCTCCACGTCGGAGACGATGTCAGTATCTTTATCGTGATAATGAGCAATGTGCGTCGAATATGCTACTCTGGTGGTCGAAAAGGTGATGGTGTGCATAGCGTCAATGTCGGGATCATAAGTGTGTCAAGTAGGTTTTAGCCTTGTGATAGCGGCCAGGTCGAAAAGGGTTGGCGTGGCCATACCACAAGGAATGTGGAAAGTGTAGTGTGTACTGTCCCAGAAGTACAATGAAGAAATCAACATAGGGGTGTTGTACTCTAAATTAATCTTCGACAGCATAATCAGGTCATAAATGCATATGTCTTTCCAAGCTTGAGCCTTAGCTTTCTCTACTTTTTTTAACCAGTCTAGATAGTCAGTGAGATCTTTAAAGGTGGGAGTAGCACGGAAAGCTCTGAAACCATTATTCATAAACCTTAAATCTATAACATCACCAGCCTTAGGGTTTTCAGTGGGGGTGATTTCAGTTCTAGGGTTTCTTGCTTGCCCTATAGGTTTGCATTTGTGATAAGAAGGAAAAAATTCTCTAAGCTTACTAGATTCAGCATCTGAATCAGCTAGGGGTCCAGATAATGGATAATTCTTTCCAGAAACAGAGACGGGAATGAGTACTTGAGAAGCGTAAATTCTGCATTGTTCTTCTCTTTTGGGCTCTGGTATGTATTGTCGATTGCCAACCGCGAGTGGAGCAGATAACGTGGCGAACAAAGGAAGCTCTGAGATCTTCTTCGGAGCTTTTGCCTTGGTGGCGGTGGTTTTTATGGATACACCTGTTTCCTTAAGGGCTTTGCTTGAAGTCGGCATTTTTAGAGATTGAAAAAAATCTGAGTTTTAGTTGAAGAATGTTTTAAGAAAGGAAAGCTAGAGTGTTTGGAAATTCAGAAGGCGTAAAAATGTGAAATGAGTAAGTTTGTGGGTTTTATAGGTGTGCTTGAAAGAGAAAACGTTTCAAATCAGTATTAATGGTTGACAAGTTAGTGGGACACATGTCTTCCTTGGGCAGTATGATGGAGATGTCAATTAATGCTACAACCCATGATTTCCTAGAGTCTAGGAAACATGATGAGTGAAAAATTCGTTTGTGGGCTGAAAAGATGTGGTTAGGAAAAAGATAATGATGACCCTGACGTCACCAAACAATTGGAGAAACTGAAAAGTTTTTCTAACATTGGGACACTTGGCACAATGTTAGAGTTGTCAAGGCGTCGAAACAAGGTCTCAAAAAATGTATTTTTCTCACAAATGTCGAAAATAACATTTTTGGGGGGCAATTTGTTAGCTCATATTTTCGATGCCCATTAAGGATTACCAAAAGAGAAAATCATATGTATAGCTGTTTTTCGACCAGGATGTGATATTCGACCAAATGAGGGTGATTCGATTGGATAAGGGTAATAAAGGTCAGTATGCAGTTGAGACTTCAGAAGTATCTCGTAAAAATGGTTGAAGACGGTTTCCGATTAAAGATTCAAAATTCAAATAAGGGAGGGAACTTCGTCCTTATCTGAAACCGTTGAGAGTACACGTGGAGCATAACGGGTGGTTACATCCATGCAAGGCACCATGTGTCTCGGCGTGATTAGAGGACCATCATAAATGGTTGTCTCGATCCAGTATAAATATAGGGTCTTAGTGTTATAAAAGTGTGTGTCAAAGTGTGTACAAAAATCTTTAAACTTACTAAGTACTCGTGTGAAGAAGAATCATAAATCATAGAATATGCCTTTGCTTACACCATTGTTAATTACTTTTGAGCAATACAAATTTATCTTTACTTTTTTCTTCCAGAAATACACTTCTTTACTTCTTCATTCCAAACACTATTCTTTTACTTTGTCATTTACAATCTTAAGATTTCTTTGCTTTCAACATTTACTTTTGTCAGTTGGTTATTGCCACAAGTCCTTTACAATTTCTCTAATTCATATTAGCCCTTTTATTAGTTTTTAAACTCTAATTTATACGTGTACTGTCGGAGCGTTTGTTATTACCAAAACTCATTTTCAAAATAATTAGCACATGTCCTAGGATCAATCTGATTGATCCTGCAAGTAACCAAAATTAGAAATTTGGAAGATCAGCGGTTGCTTACCAATTTCCAAGGTAAACAGAGTTATACACCTTGTATTCAAGTATTCGAGGAAAATAATAGTAGACACCAGACCATTTCCTTTTTCATCTGATTTATTATTAAAGTAAGTTTGCTTAAGTTTCGATTACAAAAGTGGTTTGAGGTGAATCGAGTTAATAGTTTTAAACGAATGACGATTGTTTGGATGATCGAATTAGAAAACTCGTATCCAAACAATTGAATAAAAGAATAATAGACACTATACCATTTCCTTTTTCATCCTTTATGAAAATATATTTGAAAGTGATTGAGTGTTTTGCATAATTTGGGAAAATGCACTCGATAACAATCGAGGTTTAATTTGCGTTAATTCAAAATTAATCTACAAGAAACAAGCTTTAAAATTTCCTTGACGTTGGATCAAGGGCTTTTAGGTCTTTGTAGAAAATATTAGTTTTAAATTATTAACCTAAGTAATTAATTAAATTAACTAAAATAAAATATTTGGAGACCAAGGTGCAAATATTAAATGGGGATATCAAAAGGAATAAAACAAATGGGCTAAGCCCAATGAAAACACAAATAAACTAAAAAATAAAAATAAAATGCATTTAAAATTCATATCTTGTGTATTTTCCCACCTTCAAACAAATCATATCTTTTGGAGAGATTGAATAAGCAAATCATATCCACTGATTTAGCTATTTTCTAGACGAATTAAATGCAGATATTCAAGTGGAAAAAGCCTATAAGACATTGCTATATAAGGAGACTCAATTCTCATTGTTTGATAAGAGTTTTGATGCTCAAGAATTAGATTCTTTATGATATGGTCTGAGTCTTTGTTACTTGTATTCCTTTCTAATGTCATAACTAGATTAGTGTTGAGTCTATTATTGTACACCTCTATGTTTCAGTAACTTGACATAAATGTTTTGTCTTAGTTGAGTTTTAATATTCAACATTGTTCATTGAGTTGTAAACACTAATCACGAGTTGTGTGATTGAGAAGAAAGTGAGTAGGTTCTTATATTTAGGGAGAATCCTTAAATAGAAATACATTAGGAAGAGGCATTGAACAACATAGGGTTTGTTGGTTCTTGTAAAACTAAGTATACTAATTTGAAGTGGTGTATTTCCTTTCTTGAGTAGAGTGCCCTCGAACGTAGGTGTGGTTTCACCGAATTGGATTATCAATCTCTTGTGTTATTTTATAGTTTTCTGTATTATTTTATTATTGACATATTACTATCATTCTAGATCAAAAGGTTGGACAAATTGTCCAAATTTCTGATCCAACATTTGTCCCCTGTAAAACATAATTTCATAAATAAGAGAAACTATGAACACGTATTGCTTTTAGAACCGATCTCATTTATAATTTTACATAGATTTTCTTTGGAAGTCATATATTGCTTTTGAATGTGCATCCAACCACCCTTTATAAATTAAGTGATGTGTATTAATAAAATGTTATCACATAAAGTTAACTTTTAAAATCAAAAGATATATGGTAATTTTTAACCATATATAACTTTTTATTAATGTAAATTTTAATTAATTAAATTTTTAAGTTATATTTATATAAATAAAAATTTACATTTTAGGGACTTTTTATATATCGAGACTATTACTGTTCAAAAACTATATTATTTTGTTGTTACTCAATACTCTTAGAGTGTGTTTGAATAAGGCAATTGAAATTTTTTAAATTTTAAATATTTCAAATAATTCAATTGAAATTCATTAATTTTTAAATTTTTTTGTTTGGATAGAATATTAAAATGATTCATTATTAATTTTTTTGATTATTTTTATAAATTTTAAATTTTTTAGGCCAAATTTAAAATATAAAAAATAGAGACTAATTTATATTTTTTGAAAACTTAAATGGACCAATTTATAAATTTTAAAAATTATTAGGTATTTATTTGCATTTTTTTTAAATTCTGAAGGTAGATTTGAATTTTATATAAACTATGAAGGAATTTAAATTTCTAAATAATTCAAATGGTTCAATTGAAAATCATTCACTTTTAAATTTTTTTTTAAATTTTTTTGGCATATCATGAAACTCAGTCTCCACTGAATCGTCATTAAACAGCCAACCATAGGCATAACACAGACTATCAATTAAAACTGATATTCCATAACAGTGAGGACCGTAGCATGGATCGAAGGTCAGATGTTTTCTGATACACAAGATCCTCAGTTGAGGCAGGTGTAGAGCATACTTGCATCTATGTGGGGGATTATGATATGAATATAGTAACTAAAGCTTTTAGGGAGAAAGAGAGGATATTTAGAACATAGTTGTTCTTGAACACACAAAGAGTTTTTATTTATGATTGCTTGATGAAAATAGCTTACAAGAGCCCTCCTTTTATAGGCAAGGAGGAGCATAAAAGACAAAAGCAATACTATTACAAGCATGGCATTATAGAAATGCCTTTTTCTAAAGGTCCGACACCCTTATCTCTAAAGCATACATAATAGAGTTACTTTTACACAAAAAGACGAGAAAATACTATTCATAAGCATGCTAATGGCCCATAAGGGACACTTGTCACCTAGTCTTTGAAAATGGGTTCATGAGATGGGGACATGTTCTGATCGGATAAGTTCTCATCAGAAAAACAATCTCCATAACGTGATGACTCATGTTGCCAGATGTCATCCATCATGTAAGTGTGATCCATCAATTTTCTATTAGCTTCTTCCACTTGTCCTTCTGAGAATTCAGCTTCCATTGGCGAGTCTGGATTCTGTTGTATGGCTTGAGTTGAGCTTTCTCCAACTTCTGGTCTTCTGAACTTTCCATGACTTATACAAGTTGCATTATCATCAAAGTTCTTTGGGTCATAAAGATTGATACAGTTGACATATTCCATTAATTCCCTTGTGATTTTTAGACTGGGAGGATAATCATCGATTGTTTCCCATAAGTGGACATAACTCTTACAATTAAGCAACTTTGTTTCTGGATCTGTCTGATAAGGCCTGTGTAGAAAGAAAACAGACTTGAGCTTGTTAATAGCTTCTAAGGCTAATCTTCTCTCTTTGACCTCGTCTATGACTGGTTTTAATTGATTCCTCCACCATTGCAATGGAGAATACCATTCAAGAGTAGTCCAAATCAAGGACTTGTGATTTTTGGGATCCATCAGGTGTTGATACATGGCTTCAGTGGGAATAAGAACGGGCATATAATACAATACTGTGGCACACCAGATATACCATAAATGGTTTTTTGTGAATTTGGCATTTGGGTTTATTAAAATTGGTAGGAGGAAAGGTGTGTCAGGGAAATAAGGAGTATGATCAGGGAGTTTATTCCTTATGATTTTTGTCATGTAATAGAAGAGATTGTTCCTGGCATATTGTTTGAGCTGAGATGGTGAAGAGGAGACTGTTATTCCTGGAGGGAGAGTTCTGGTTGTGGATGCATGATCTGGCAGTGGTTTGACCATAAGAATCAAAGGGAAAGTGTGTTTGGCTGTGATAATCTGGATAGGTTTCATAGGTCGGGATAGTAGATCCGGAATCACATTTTGGGTCCCTTTGATGTGTTTTACCGAGAAATCATATCTGGAAAACCAATCTTTGAGGCGAAGGGTTTGAGGATCCGGTGGCATCTTATTTTTAAATTCAAGGATTTTGGGAAAAGATGAATTATCCATCTGTACTTCAAACTGGTAGCCTCTTAGATGGAAGTCAAACTTTTGAATTCCCATTTTTACGGCAAGAGCTTCTTTGTAAGTAGTGTGATAGTGTTTTTCAGCTTCTTTAAATTGGCCACTGGCATGACCACAGTAGTATCTTTTCCCTTCAAGTTCCTCTATCAAAACTGCTCCCCAATAGTGATCACTAGCATCAGTCTGCAGGATTCTTTTCCCATTTCCAGGGATTTTTAGGGCAGGTGGAGTTTGTGCGATCTTCTTCAAGGCTTTTACTGCTTCGGTTTGCATTGTTCCCCACGGTGGGGGGTTTTTCTTTAACATTTGTGATAGAGGGCTTGTGTATTTCGCCAGTCTTGGAAGGAAATCTCTGATATAATTAATTATACCAAGAAATTGTTGGATTTGTTTGACAGTGAGGTTTTCATCAGGAAAGTTTAACAGTTCTTGGGCAATATGGGGTTGAGGTTGGTATTTCCCTTGGGAGAAATGCATCCCTAAAAAGTCAATCTCTGTTTGGCCCAATTGACTTTTCCTTTCAGAGAGCATAATTCCATGTTGTTGGGCTATTTGAAGAAATCGGCCCAATAGTTGTTTATGGGTCTTTTCATCTTTTGAGAACAATAGCACATCATCAATATAGATGAGGATACTATTGAGAATGGGTTCAAAAATTCTTGTCATGGCCTTTTGGAAGAGTGACGGCGCAACTTTAAGCCCAAATGGTAACACAGTCCATTGGTACTGGGCGTTGGGAATGCAAAATGTTGTTTTGTAACGATCCTCTGGATTGATACCCAATTGCCAAAATCCTGACTTAAGATCGAACTTAGAATAGATTTGGGCATCTTTGATGAAAACATTTAAGGACGAGGCCTTCGGAATGGGGAATTTATCATCTTTGAGAAAATAATTTAGAGGTTTGTAATCAATTACTAGCCTCTTTTTCCCTCTTAACTTTTCAGATCTTTTCTCCACATAAAATGCTTGACAAGCCCATTCTGATTTGGTGGGCTCTATCAGACCTTGCTTGAGCAACTGGTGGCATTCCTCCCTTGCCAATGAATAATCTGATGGACTCATTCCTGGATGAGTGGCCTTGGTTGGGTTAATATCTTCATTTAGCTTAAAAGGAAGTTGAACAAAAAAGTCCTTATTTTTCCATAGGGGTTTCGGATGGCGGAATTCTTCATGGTTGTCTGCGCAGAGTTTGAGTAGGTTGGTCTTGATTTCTTCATAACCAGCAGGGATCTTAGACAAGGAATATAGTTTCATTATTCCGGAATAAGGCTTGAATTCTCTTTTGAACTTGATTCCTGTGGGGAGAATTTGAAGCCTGTTTGCTGCTGAATAGACATCCATTCCTACTACAATATCTTTGTTTGGAAGATTACTGCCAATGACCCTGGTCCAGACGATGCAGTCGGGGAAGAATTTTATTCCTATTTTCTCCTTGGTCATTAGATCTGTCTTGAAAACTTTCCCATCTGCTGCTACAAAGTATGCGGCATGTGTTACCCATGATTCTGCTGGGAGAATGCTAGGGTTCATCATTGTAATCTGGGCCCCAGTGTCCATGTAAGCTATAACTTTCTTTGGACGTGAAAACTTCGTCGCAAGGACATGAACTTCAACACAAGGGAGAGGTGGAGTAGGAAGAGAACTTCCTATTTCTTTGAAGGAGTAAACAGGGAGATATCTGCCATCTTCTAACTCCGAAGATGATGATTCATCAGACGAAGAGTCTTGGAGGGCAAAAATTGTTTCTTCGTCAGCAGAGCTTTGCTCAGAATACAATGATTCTAAGTCTCCTTCTAAAGGTTGAAGAGAGTTAATCAGTTTTGCGGCTTTATGAGTATTATTAGGACATTCTTTAGAGAAATGTCCCTTCTTTCCACAAATAAAGCATCTCTCATTTTTCCCTTTTCCTCTAAAAGGTTTTCTTCTGAAAAACTTCATATTCTTCCTTTTCTTTCCCTTGAAGGTCCTATGAGACTTGGTGTATTTTTGTCTTTGGTGTTTCTTTTTTGTTGTACAACTACACCTTTTGTCTTTACATTTAATCTCCAGGTAGGGTTTTCTACACGCGTGTGTGAATTTTGACTTTTGTTCTATAACTTCAGAAAATTGGTGATGAAAACTGCAAAGCTTTTCAAGTGCTTCTAGTGTCACCTGGTGAATTTGTCCAAGACTCATGGTTTGGATATCTCTTTGAGTTGTGGCTAACATTCTATGGATTTCTGGTTGGAGCTCTTGTGGTAGAGAGGAGACATAGGTATTCTTGAGACTAGGGTCATTATATCCATTAAGGACATAATATCTCTGTGCCATTCTGTGATAGTGTCTGTCAAGATCCTTTGTTTTGAGGGAACAACACTTCATCTCAAAGAATTCTTGTCTGTTCTTCCTATCAAACATCTCCATATCACCGATAAATTCACGGTGAAGCACACCAAGAACATTAGCTGTAGTTTCTAAACGGTGTAACTCATCTTGTTTGAAGGTTCCAAGATTGTGATACCATTCTTTCATTGTGCCTGTCATCCTACAGCAAAATTCTTCAATGATCTTATAGCTATCTGCACTTGTTTTCATCATCTGGGTGTCAAGCCAAGCTCCAAATTCAAGTAGTCTTTTCCTCCAGCGACTGGGTGGAATGTCATCAAAGGTGAACCAGGGACCGCCATTTGGTTTAATCCTTTCAGGGATCAGAGTTTCTTCAGGGGACTCTTCTTCAAAAAAGGAATCTTCCTCTTTTATATTTGCCATGAAGAGTCTTGGGATATAGTTGTCTTCAGATTCTGATTTTGAGGAAACAGATTATGGTGTTTCATCAGTAGATGTTTCCTGATCAGAGTTATTGTCACTATCTGTCGAGGACTCATCTTCCTTGTGTGCCGATGTTTCAGCAAGGTGGTGATTTTTCTGGGAAGATTCGTACTTTCTGGTGATCGCCATGGCTTGGAAACCTTTATCTAGAGTTTCTTCTTCCTTTTGGATTTTTGGAGGAGGTGTTTCAGGGATATCCTGAGAGTCTGAGGATGAGGCGCTTAGGCAGGAAGCTTTGCCTTTTGTCTTGGAGGTCGAGGGAGTTGAAGTTCTAGTAGATTTTGGCCTGTAAGCTGTAGGTATGTATCTAGCCTGCTCTGGTGGTGATGAAGCATAGGTAGGGTAGAAAGGAGAAGGCCTTTCTGGTTGTTTAAAATATGTAGGAAAAACAGGAGGGTCAAAGAAAGAGTTTTCAACGGGCTTGGGCTTTCTTTCATGAGAGGCTCTTAAGAAATCATCTATCTCTTTTACTTGGCCTTGTAGATTTCTGATCTCTCTTTCCTTTTGGTCAAAGGTTTTGCCAAAAGTTCTTTCTTCTAACATCTGCCGCAAATCACGATCCAGTTGAGATACTTGGGCTTTTAAGCTCCTGTAGTGCTTCTGCATTTTTTGGGATAAAACCTTGAGATTATCATCTGTCTCATCAATTTTCTCAGCAATCTTATCTACCCTTTTGTCAAGGCTCTGGAGAATCTCATTTTGAGAAACCATGTTTTCAGATTGCCAGTTTAGCACTTCTTCAGCTTGGGTTAAAGGCTTAAGTTTCCCATCGGGCTGGACTTCACTGGGATGAATGAAGGGTTTAGATGTTCTGCCTGTGATTGGATCCATTTTCCTTTCCAGGGAAGGAAATTGTCGTTCGTACTATGGAGTTGCAGCTGAGTACATAAAACAAGGAATTGGTTGGACGACAGTTGGAGGATGTAGTGGCTTACAATGGTCTGTTGGTGACCATGTAACAAGGGTTGGATCATCAGGTGGTAACAATCCTTCTTTCCTGAGGATTTTTAGTCCTTCTTCGTAGATAGAGAGGGGTTTCTTTTTCCCATGGATTCCTACCCATGGACCATTGTCTGGATCAAATCTTCTTTGAGGAGGTGGAGAGGGTTTACACCTCCCCTTTTTATTTGTTTTGGGAAGAATGATATCTCGGTCAATATCATTGTCGTGCATCCAGCAGTCACAATCTGAGTCACATCTGGTAGGATCAACATCCCAGATGAAGTGGCCATCTATTTTATCAGTGTAGATGGGTTTTCCTTCTGATGTAACAGCATGGACAGGACACCAGTCTTCTTTTAAAACTGGTTGGATCATCATTGTCTGGAAGATTGGAGATATTGAAGTCGACCCTTCGTCTGGCTTTTTGAAAATCGTCTTGACCCTCTTGTCAATAGATCTTCTGAAAGTAGCCTCTTGGGATTGGATAGGCCTTCTATCAACATGAAGTCTCTCGTAGTTGGTTATCCATTCAAGTGGAATTAGTTGAGTTAACTCTTCCCTTGTAATTCTTCTCGGAATTTGAACTATAGAGGGTATGTCTTCTTCTCTATTGGTGACAACCAATAGTGAATCAGAGGAGCAACCTGAGAGAGGAAGATCTATCGAGTGATTCTGTAAGCGGTATATTATCTAGTGATGGAGAGTGGCTGACATAGCTTCTGGTACTTGGTCAGTTCCAGTGATTTGAACCTGTACTTTAAGTCTCGTGGATAGAGTATTATCACTAAGACTCACGTTATAATTAGGAAAAATGGTGAGGACGACACTTCCTGCATGCAGCGTGGTGAGAACAGTTCCTATCACAGCGTTTTCATAGTGGAGGTAGCTCGAGTCCAATAGAGCTATTTTGCAAAAGACAGGTTGGTTCTTCCTTCCGTGTAGGGAAAGGATGAGCCTGACAGCCCCAAAGTGTAAGGCTGTATATCCTTCAGTCTTCCAGTGATTTATGAGATACTGGGGAATCTCCAAATCTACGTACTGCTCCTGGTTCGTAGCTCTTAAGCTACATTGGTCTAGTCTAGACGACTGGACATATTCTTTCATATGAGGGCGGTTTGTAGAGATAAGATTTCGGATGGATCTGGTAACACTTCTTTGTCTTTTGAAGATGTTGTACGGACTTAATAGAGGAGGTATTGTTTCGGAAATTTGAGCATCTTCTGGAACATGAGAATACTCAATAAGGTTTTCTATTTTATGAGAATTTATCTTTTTACAGAGTTTAGGGAGAGATAAGGAAGAAGTAGTAGTAATAGGTTGAGTGTTTGGTTCAGGTGTTTCCATGTGTAAGTGGTTTTCTCCCTTACTTACTTTCTTTACTAATATTCACACCATATGCACCCCTTCTTGTTTGCATGAAATATTAAAATGATTCATCGTCAAAATTTTAGGTGTCATTTTCATAAATTTTAAAAAATTTAGATCAAATTTAAAATAAGAAAATTATGGACCAATTTTCAATTTTCTTAAAATTTAAAAGGACCCATATATAAAATTTAAAAATTATTATGGACTTTTTAATAAATTTTTTGAAAATTTTAGAAATAAATTTAAAATTTTCATAAAATATGAGGACCATCTTACAAAATTTGAAAAATTAATAATAAAAAATTTAACATTGACATTATATAAAGTGAAGAAGTAATTTAAAATTCTTTATAATGTCATTTTAAATTCAATAAATATACATGAATAAAATATTTTATAAATTTATATCATTTTAATGATTCTTCATATTTTTATCAAAATAATAAATTTTGATCAAATCAATTTAAATTTCTTTAAAAAGATTACTTTCATTCCTAATGCAAACATTGGATATTTAAAAAAATTACTTTCATTCGTAATGCAAATCAATTTAAATTCTAAATGTTGGATATTAAAATATGTTTGACTTTTATTTTAAAAATCTATAAAATAATGCAAATATGTGATTGTAATAAATTAAAATATAAATCTTTTTACATTGACAGTGCATATTAATTAATCTCTTATTAAAATATTTCATTCAAAAATACTTTTAGAATTCTCTATTTCTTCTTACCAAACTTTTTTCTATTTGAGATTTTTTGTTCGATCTACTCCTTCTCATCTTGCCTTATTTTCTAGCTTTGATGTGTATTTTAGTTAATTTGTATACTCATATGCTGTTAATTAGGATATAATTGAAAATTGCGGTGTGTGTCTGATTTGGTTTTTCGGTGACTCTCTCTCTTGAATTTTTCTTCCTATGGTCTGATTTTAAAATATATATTTTGGGTTATTTTTCCTTTACTAGTGAACACTAGGTCTTCGTTTTCGATATTGATTATTCTAGGTAGCCTTTACAATCACATTTTGTTCCATTTTATGGGTTTATAAGAGTGTTATGATTTCTTTCTAGTAATTTGTTATTTTATAGGGTTTTCAAGTTTTATTACTATGTTTTGTACTTTAAAGGTTTTTACTATTTTGTTTTGGTAGGGGAAGTGTTGCATAATTTTTTCATGTGCTAGTTGATGAATTTTAAAGGTATTTCTTTAGTAGGAGTTATCCTTACAAATTTAGAGAATTTTAAATTCTTGTGTTAATTTTTTGTTTAAATAGTGTGCAGCAAAATAGGAAAAGAAAATATTTACTATATGGTTAATTTATAGTAATGTTGGTTAATTTATAGTAATGTTAAAAATGAAGTAAAATTGGTTGGTGTTTGTCCCCGCTCTTTACTCATGGCCATCATCTTAGCCACCTGTCTTTTGAGAGTGCTCTTTGAAGGGTTGTTCGATCACGCGACATCGTTCGTTACATAAGCAATGCACAAATTCCTCCCCTTTTTTTGTCTTCTTCTCCATCAGCCACGACTTCAATGACCTTTCTTTGGGATGTCTCGTACTTAAGGAAAGACCGTTTCTTCTTAGGTGAGTCTTCTTGGTTTCAGGGATTCCATCTCTGTTCCCGGTAATATTTCTTGTCTTTTTTTCAAATTTATTTGGTCAAGCGTCCATTCTTTGATAACTCTTTAATGACATCCTTCACTGGATGTAGTCATTGGTGTTGTGATCGTGACTTTTGGGGAAACGACAATATTTTGATTTGTCTATTCTATTGAACTCTTTAAGAAGATGGGAAGCTTTATCCCCCCTTTATCCCGACCTCTTTGAATTTGGTATTGGCGGCATATATTTTCTCTAGAAGTGTTCATACGGGTATAAGACGAACCTTTCAATTGGAACCCGCACTCCCTATCGTCTCTCCGTTTGTTAACATCTTTCTCAAAAAAATCTATCATACATGTGACCTTTCCTGGGATCCCCTTATCAACTAGAAACTCTTCTTCCTTGTTTATGCATGGTCGAGCCTTATTCATAAATTATTTCTTATTGTCCACTCCTTCTAGACCCAAGTTCTCCAAAAACATACAATCTGATTTTAAGCCCTTCTTAAAGATCCAACACTTTAAACTATATACCTCGTCTCGTACAACCATTGCCACTTGGTGAACTTGTCAATGTATTCTCACAAGGTCTCTTTCTTGCCATGCGTAATCCTACTAAGCACCATCATCGTAGTTGGCCTTTTTTGCGGTAAATTAAGAGGTAAACACGTCTCAAAAGTCCCCCCACGAATTTATTCTCCTGTCTGGGAGAGACGTTTACCACTTCCTGGTAGCTCCTATGAGGGTTAGTGCAAAGAATTTGCACTTGACAGGTCCTTCAACGTGATAATAATTCACTCGGTTATTAATATGCTTGATATGTTCGTCAGGATCCCCGATCCCTTCGTACTCAGATAACTTCAAAGGTTTCTCCAATGATCTATATATTCTATTCTCAAGAATATGGGCGGATAACATGTTCCTCCTTTGTTCAACTAACAGAGCAGTTACCTCAGACATCTCCCTTTCCCTTGTCTTGGGAACAAAGGAACAAGTTAGATTAGAAGCTTCTGAAGGAACATGGTTTCAACTTCTTTCTAACAAGCTTTGGGGGGGGGGGGGGGGGGGGGGGGGGGGGGGGGATTGGTGTCTCTCGCTCATGTGAGGCTGGGGAGATGGTGGAACTTCCTCGTGTAATATAGGCACTCAGACTGAAGTTGGATCTGGGACAACTACTGGACGACCTCGTGAAGCCATCTCACCTACAGTGCTTCCCCGAGGAAGAGTGAATTGTATGTTTTCTTCTAATCTCATGATCCTTTAAGCCAAGAGTTGTGAATTTCATTATTGCATCATATTGTACAGGTTATTCATCATATCAATTGCTCCTTTTGTATGCCTACGTTTTCCTACAACTGTTGGAGACCGGGAAACATCCTCGCTGCGGTCATCAAAGGCCGAGGTAGGTTGATTAGGTGGTCCGACTATATCAAGCGATTAACTAGGTAGGAAAATTGGGAGAGGTTGAGATATTTCTTGAACGACTTTTAGAGGAATCACATTCGAGCTAGTTAGATCTGATGGCAAAGTTATCATCACTAGATCATCTGATCCTGGTGGAAGATAAAGAGAAGGACTTTTGTTTGCTTCCGTCGTTGTAGCGCCGACGATGACGACTTTGGCAAATCTAATGGAGTTTGAATTAACCATAGTGAGAGTTGTGAAATTTCATATTTCAAGTGAGGAGATCAGTAGCTTGATGATTGAAGATCTGAGATCTGAATCTTTGACATAAGAATGAAGATTTCTTGTTGAAGTTCGTATGAATCAAAAGTCAATTCCCACATACGGCGCCACTGTTCCCCAAGGGTATCAGAATTGTGAGACTTCTTATGCAGTGCACTGAGCTTTCTGATATGGAGGCACATGGGTGTACTTGCAAAGGTAATACTCTAACACTCAAGTCAATGAAAAATGAGAAATAACAAGTAATGGAGATAAATTTGTATATTACATGTAAAATGACATGTTCCAGTATATATAACAAATGTAGTTATAACCGCTTTACGTGGAATGCAACATATGATACTGGGGTCATCCAATTGATCAAGACATTATATGATGATCTAGAGATTGCAATTGTTTGTGTTTGAGAGTCCTAATGTCCTCCTTTCTAGCTCTTTATCCTTAATAGTGTTTGTTATTGAGTCTTTCTTCCTAAGTCTTCTATGCAGTCCAAAAAACTCATAAAAAAATTCAAATATATGCTTTATTTTCTTTTTCTTACATTAGGATGTGATTTTCTTTGGAACTTTGGTCATATATTGCTTTTGAATGTGCGTCCAATCACAAGTTACCATTTATAGATTTCTTTTTTATTTTTCACGTCTAAAATAGTTTTTTTCTTAGCCACCCCTTGATAAAATATGGGTAATTTACCCCAAGTACCAATGAAATATTGTCACATAAAGTTAACTTTTAAAGTCAAACATGTTTGATATTATTTAACCATATGTAACATCTTACTATGCAAATTTTTATTCTTCTTCTATCAGGAAATTATTGGCATCAAATCAAACCCATGTTTACTATAGTATGTTTCATGCATCAGATTATGAAGTGATAGAGTGAGGAAGAACTTTATATGGATTGAGTATATGATTAGGATCCATCAAATTCTTTATTGAATTCATCACTTGCACCTGTCCAATTTGAAACAAATTTCGACTTTCAATTCACAAGTTTACGATTCTCAAACGGAGAATTAGCTTCAACTTAGAGTCGTCAATAATATACTAACCGTTTCACGCGACTTGCTGTAGAAAATCTCGTTAGCTTTCATTAGTCCCACGCCATGCTCCGCGCTAATACTTCCACGGTGCTTAGACGTCCATTCGTATACAAAAGGCTCAATTTGTGACAAGATCTGCAAAGTTTTAATGTTGTGCCATGATATTCTTATATAAAATTAAAGTTAAAATTTCATTCCTAACCATAAGTACTTGCGAGCTTGTTTGCGCTACCTTGTCGTCGTACTGAGGAACAGAAACGTTTAAATGCAGATTACCATCTCCAAGGTGACCATATCCGATTACATTAGCAGCATCACCTACAATGTTCAAACAAAATTGTAATGATGTTGATGTCCTAGAATGCACCTATATGATATAACTAATAATATGTAGGGCTTTTTACCTAGTCTAGAGCGCATTTCTTCGACAATAGTGTACAGATTTTCAAGAGGTATCGATAAATCGTACTTGTAAACAGCTCCTGCTTTCATCAATGCCTCTGGTATACCCTGAAGCAATTCAGTAAGATTTTAAAAGCCAAGAATTTGGATAGTCTTTTCAGCAAAAAGCAATGAAAATCTTTATATCGAAATTAAATTTTATTCAATGATGACAGAAAACCATTCTTGAAAAAAGAAAATTTAAAGAGCATAAAGTATTCCTCGGTAAAAAAGAATCAAGGATGAAAAATGTCAACCTCGCGTATATTCCAAAACGTAGATGCTTGATTTATGTCTTGTGCAAGAACACCATCCGCTATCAATTCATTTTCCATGGAGCCAAGTAGAAATGCTTCAAGCTTTTGTCTGAAAAATTCATAACAGGGTAAGTATAATATATATATCCTACCAAACGAAACAAATCAATCAGCATAACGTGGTAAGGACTTTACTTGTCCGAAGATTCATCACTGCCGGTTGTCTCGATCAAAACATAAAAGTCGTGCTGTGCATCAGGAAATGGATTCCGAGCACCGTCCAGGTGATTTGTGACCTGTTAGAAATCCAATCAGATCAGCGTGACTATGATCCGACTAGGGGAGAAAAGAAAATAAAGTTACAAAGTTCTGATCATTTTCTCATTAGTAGGAACTAGAATTTTACGCGAGTAATTCGTCTGAATTCAAAAATGTTTCTTGATCAAATCTAATCTAATTCAATCAAGATTACCAAGTCCATGGACTGGCTGTCCAAAAATTCAAATGCGGATAAAATCTCGCCGAGTTTCCTTTTTGCTTCTTGCAGCAGTTTCTGATAAGAAGAACAGAAACAAAAGTAATCAGATAAGATTAACGCCTAAAACTTCATAAATTCACAAAACAAGAACACTGATCGAACCTGGCAGCAGCTATAATCTTTGCAAGCAAGAAGAGCCACATTAACCGAAGATAACTTCGGTGGGGTAAGTATTGAAACCTTTGTTACTATTCCCAAGGAACCTTCACTTCCTACATCATTGTAAAGTTGAAGTTGAGTTACGGTCACGTCATTGGTTAGTTTTTCATTATTGTTAACTACATACCTATAAACAAATGTTTCAAATCATAGCCAGTATTATCTTTGCGCAATGTCTTAAGCATGTCAAGTACAGTGCCATTTGCTAGAACAGCTTCAACACCTGCCATACGATACAATCGGAAGTTTGATTCAGAATAATAAATTTAGTACTGGAAACAGAAAATAGTGGATCGAAGATGTCACTAAGTTTACAATTTATTAAGCAATCCCAGAAATCTATAACTCTCACTTGAAAAGACGCAAATGAATACAATCATCCAACTTTGGTACTTCGATTTTGGAAGTTTAAATTCTGATTATATGGAATAACAAGTAATACTCAACCTGTGATTGCAGAGTCAAGTTTTACTACTTAAAAATATTTTCTCACCAAGTACACTTCCATGAAGAGATCCATAACGAACAAGACGCAAACCACCGGCATTAGTTGAAACATTTCCACCAATCTGGCAACTCCCTTTAGCACCTAAGTCTAGGGGCATAATAAATCTGAATGAAAAGTGTACACAACTTAAATACAAAAAGCATACATCAAGGTCTTGAGTATAACTCAAATGGGCATAGAAAGGAGAATCAATAATCTATAACTTTTTAATAAAAAAAAAAGCATCTATAACTTTCAAAGACCTAAGTTATGCCACTGCACTTACGCCACATAGAACTTTGAGTATCAATATGATTTTGTCATGCAAAAACAGTCATCTAAGTTATGAAACTTCATTACTTTCTATAAGCTGAAATTAGATTAAAGTAAAGTAAAAAAGAACAAAAACCTGAGGGGATATAAATTACGAAACAGATATATGACAATTACAAAAAATAATACTTATAAAGTGAAAAAGATTACCCTTCATTGTCCATGAATGACATTAGATTTTCCAATATGCACCCAGCTTCACATACCAGTATTCCACTAACCTAAAACAGGCATTGGCAAAATCTTCAGAACTAATTATAAAAATCCTCGGTTATCATGTATCCTCACTTTCTTTATACATGATTTAACAAATTCTATTAAAATAGAAAATACAGATTTGATAGAAATTGGAATTACAAGGTAACTTGTGTAATCAAATGTTTGCTCATACAACAACAACAACAATAACAATCTGTATTGAGGCGAACGAGTTGGATGTGGATACTAATGAATTGCGTTGTGTATAACTTTACAGAAAAACAACTTCTAAGCCATAAGCGCTATTTCTGAACACAAAGTAAGCTAATCTAATATCCAAACACACACATAGGGAAGGGAAGTCATGACACATATGCCTTTGAAGAAGTAAATGGTCTACCTTGTCAAAAGATACGATCTTGTTCATTGAACTAAGACTAACAATCACCTGCAGCATTAGACAATAAGAAATCTGTCAATGTACAATAGGATACGCCAAAACAGTATAACATGTCTCCTTTAATGTAATGCCGAGTGTTTCGTTGGCAAGAGGAAGAGTTAAAGAGTATACTTCATCAAAGACGGGCACACTTCCACCTACAAGACCAGTGTTTCCACCTTGAGGAACAACGGCCAGGTTTCTGGAGTTACAGTATTTAAGAATCTCAGAAACCTGCAATATCGAAAAATGAAATACATAAGAAAGCTGTTTCAAATGCTTAGGTCCTGTTTGAATAAACCAATTAAATAAGCCTATTGCATAAGAGGTTATCATATAAATACTTATGTATAAGTTATTTCTATAACAGAAGACAAAATAGATTCAACTTCTTTCATATAAGCAATAAGCGGTTTTCATAAGTAATACTAGAGAGTTAATGAAAATAAACTGAAAACAGATTACAGATATGTCGTGACTCATGAGCATTCTTCATAAGCGTTTTCAAACAATCTCACAAATCCTTATGCGAGTAGATAATCTCATATAAATCAATCCAAACAGACCTTGTTTGAATAAATAGCTTAATTGAGTGTGTACTTTATAAGGCAAACAGACCTTGTTTTTATATAAGTACTAATGTAAAAGCTAAAATGCAGATGTTTTCATAACCTTTCCTAAGGAGATTTTGAAAATAAAAATCAGCTTATGAACATGTCATGAATTGTCTTCATAGCTTCTCAAACAGCACCACAAGTGTTTACACAAATGAATAAACTCAAATTAATCAATCCAAACAGTCATTAATTGAATCAATTGCTTATACTTTTCATCACATGCAAAAGAAAATGACAAAAAAAAGTAGATAAATGAACCTGATCAGTGTTGCAAGGCTGTAGAAGAATCTTACTGGAGCCTTTATACTTATGCATCCAATCAATATTAGCAGCACTGAGCTTATCTTCATCCTGTACAACATTTTTCTTCCCCAAAATCTCTTGAAAGTATTTAACATCATCATCATTCAACTCTGAGAATCTGGAGCTCCTCTGAACCACTCCACCCATTGAACCATAACAACATTTCTGATGAATTTCGAAAGGGTTTCCACCACCCAATTGCTCATTTTTCACGGAATTTCTCAGCGGATTGAAAAAAGACAAAGCTTTATGTTCCCCGGGAACAACATTGCGCTGTAATTGTGGGGAATTTTCATGAAAACCTGTTACTGATGTGAATTGAGAAGACGGTGATGCATAAGGTAGAAGAGATGGGTTTTGTTGTTGGTGATGATGGAAGCGTGAGAGGAAACGAAGTGTGTCTCTGCTATTCCGATTCATCATCTTCCCTGAAGTTGGATCCAAAAATATTATTTTTATTTTGAGAATTTATAAAAATATTTAATCAATAATAAAGTTGTTTCCGTAAATAAAAATATTTAAATTAATAATATTTTTTTTCTTATATAAATATTATTTTTGTTATATATATTTAGTTCATATTGAAAGAGTGTTTAAAATTTTAATGAATGAAGATGTAACTAAATAATTATATTATTATTATTTGTTTAATTTATAAATTTATCTTTTATAATTTAAATAAAATTTCAACTATTTTATTTTATTTTAATTTCAACTATTTTATTTTAATTTCATACATTATCACATGTTAAACATTGCTGAAAAGTTTTGATCCCAAAATTGGTCTTTCGTCAGCTAAAAATTGTAACATATGAATCATATATCTCAATCAACCAAATAATGAGACACTTGCTTCAACATATATTAACTATGTAATTGACATTATCTCTTATAAAAGCTAGCACAATATCAACTTCATTACAGCATGAATCAACCAATGAATTTACTATCTCTTGTAAATTACTTCACTAAATCTAGATGTTGGTAGAAAATGAATCGAATAGGATAAAATGTTGAATATTATTTATATGCACGCAAGCAAAAAATAGCATTAAGGTCATAACCAAACAATAAATTTATTTTACTAGCATGCCTCAACTTAAAGCGAATAGGTAAAACATCAACATAAAATTTATTAAGGTTGATTATAAAATTCAGAATGTTGTTCCTTGTTGGAATTACACCCGACCAGCAGCAAGCTTTGGATCCTTGCTCTGAGAAGCAATCATAATGTTGATAAACTTTGATTTAGACTCGCTAAAGCTAAGAAATAAAGGACCTCTTCTACGACGCTCTTGGATTTTTATAGGTTATTGGAAATAATCTCATTCGAAGCTTCAATCTCTTTGTGACTATCAACGTTGTTGCTAGCCAAAATATCAAACATTTCTTTCTGCAGTGGTATAGGCACGTCAACCTGTACAACGTAACATGCAGTTCCAGCAGGACAATCTCCAAAAAGCTTGATGTTATGCTCCAAATATATAGGCTTTGGTTGTGACAAATGGTCTAACAACTACGAGGTTTTGATCCCTCATTTTTATTTTGGTACGTAGGCACAAGTCTGAAGGTCTTGTCAAACACAAAAATATAATCAATTAATTCTTTTCTCATCCCCGCACTCTATTTTTCTCAAACATCATTTTATACCAAACACACATACACACATAAAAAAGGGCTCCCTAGGAGTACATATGACACTTTGGGTGCTAACATCTCCCCTCTGTGTAACTAACCCCCTTACCCGTAATCTCTGGCATTTTATTAGTTTTGATTTAAAAACTTCTTATCTTTAGGTTTTGTTCGTACTTTTCCCTTTTCCTTTGGAAACATTAAAAGTGCGGTGGCGACTCTGGTTTTATTGACGTTAAGCTTATCCATAGCTTGATGGTCATGAATTTACCGCTACAAAATTTATGTAGCGACTCTGTTGGAGAGTAGTCCTCAGTGGGTTTAGCCTAGTTTTTTTATGTGTATATATTTATATATTTGGTATTTGTATACTTGTTTGTATGATATAATATGTCTGTTGTGTTTGGTGATCTCTGAGTGGTGAGACAAGTTCTAACCCGAACTTGAGTGTAATCAAGATAAGAGGATGGTATAGTCATGTTCAACTTGTTTGGAGTAGTCCTTAACAAGTTGACTTTAGACCCATCTACTTAGTGGAGACCCTTTGGAGTTACTAATGTCACACAAGTTATTTGTGGTTAAGCATTACTTTCTCTGATTTGGGGTCCGAGAAGCTGAGGACCGTAGAACATTTAACCCAACTTGGCCTATTTAGGACGTAGTGTGGAGACTGTTCAGGTGTAGACCTGATAACAGTTGTTACATGATACTACACTCAGACGAGTTTCCCTTGAGAATATTATGGGTTGATGAGTTAGTCATCCTAACCTATAATATCTGATAGATGAGATTAAGACTCTGGAAACTTTTTAGAACATGATCTACACGTTTTTATCCTTAGTACATTCCTTTAGGATGATTATTAACTTGACTCCATGCTCGTGACTCACAACAAACCCTTCGATTCTTGGTTGATCCGATCAAGTCTTGTCAATATCAATGGAACTTGGATGTTGATAAGGTGAAAATCACAATCCACCAAAATGGATGATTGATCTTGATGATGAATTAATCCATCCTTTGACCTTTGTTTGTGTTTGCCTTGTGTGTGATCCCTTGTTTGTGATTGTTGTATTCATGCATTCATGCGCATCATAACATTCATCACAAAAATAAATTTCAAGGAACTGAGGTCTTATTTGCAAATATTTTCAGACTATGGATTATGGACGAAGGAACACTAAGAAGTACAGTTTCAGATGTCCTGATTTGAAAGAGCTAAGGAAGTTATCATCCTTTGTATTAGATCCCTTGGACTTAAAGCAACACCATGGGAAGCTTTTGTCTGTATTATCTGCTGATGTGGTTGAAGGACTCTTGAGTGTGTAGGTTCAGTTTTATGATCCTCTCTATCGTTGCTTCACTTTTCCCCATTATCACCTTATGCCTATGTTAGAGGAGTATGCCCATCTCTTGGGAATACCCGTTTCTGACAAGGTGTCTTTTAGTGGATTGAAGGCGATTCCCAGATCTCATATCATAGCTGAAGCTCTTCATTTGAAGAAGTCTGAGATTGAGACTCAATGGGTGAAGAAAGGAGGAATGTTTGGGTTGACTTCTGAGTTCCTCATTGGTAAAGCCACTGTCTTTGCTCAATCCGGTAGTGTGGATGCTTTTGAAGCCATCTTTGTGTTGCTCATCTATGGTTTGACTTTGTTCCCTAACATTGACGGTTTTGTTGATGTTAACGCCATTAGAATCTTCTTGATTGGGAATCTTGTTCCTACTCTGTTGGGTGGCATGTATTTCTCTTTACATTTGAGGAATTCTAAAGGTGGTGGGACTATTGTGTGTTGTGTTCCTCTTCTGTACAAGTGGTTTATTTCGCACTTGCCTCAAACGCCTGCTTTTATGGAGAACAAACAATGTTTACGGTGGTCCCAGAGACTTATGTCTCTCACTAATGATGATATTGTTTGGTATGATTTTGGATTGGGTAGCTTATATATTATTGATAGTTGCGGTGAATTCTCTAATGTGCCTCTCATTAGTACATAAGGAGGAATCAACTACAACCCTACTTTGGCTCGTTGTCAACTTGGGTTCCCCTTGAGAGATAAACCTAATAACACTCAGTTAGAAGGTATTTTCTATCGAGAGGGTAAAGATCTCCAACATTTGAAGCAGAAGATGATACATGCTTGGCATAATATGCATAGGAAAGGAAGATCCGGGCTTTGTCCTTGCAACTGTGTAGCTTTGGAAGCTTACACTACTTGGGTGAAGAAGGGAGCTTTGGAGTTGAAGATGTCGTATGCTTGTGAAAGACCTATGTCTTTGGTTGTGGCTGAGCCATCAACTCTCCCTAACCAATATATAGAGGAGTTAGAAGACGCACTCACGAAGATGAAGTAAGAGAGAGATATATGGGAAGAGCGATTCCATGTTGTAAGACCCCCAACTTTGACCCTAAGATCCCTCATGCTATTCTCATCATATGCATTAGCATTGGGATTACACCTTGGTATCCTCCTTACCCTTCATTCATTGGGTTTGCATTGGTAGAGATCACCAAGCATTTTTTATTGTATCATACTTCATTTTTCATTATTTACTAACTAAAATACCAAAAATATGTCATTGTTAGTCTAACTCTTTTGTAGGTAGTGTGTGTGTTCACCTATGCTTTATCAACCTCATATTTAGGGTTTAAGACTCTCATTGCAAGGAGATCAATCAAGAAATGGTTTACTATGGCTCTAAGTATCATATATGGATCCCCATGGCCTCCACATGTTATTTTGATCAAGAGATCATCAAGAGTTTGGAGTTGGTTTGCCTTGGAAACCCTAATTCATCTGGGTATCTTGTGTGACTTCTTCAATAAGTTTCTTCAACAATTGATCAAACATTTCAAGTTATACTTCAACTTACATCATCTTATGCATATATGATCCTCCATGAGTCCCAAAAGTCAAGAGGATATCAAGCTAGCAAGTTGGTTCCTAGTGGTTGACCAGAGAAAGTCAACTGGCCAAAACTGAGGTTCCATCGACCCTATCTCCTGCAATTTTTGTCATATGAAAATGATTCCAAGAGTAAAGTTACTCAAAATGACATTCCAAACAACTTTAATGTTGAATTCTAGAGCTAGTTTTTCTTGTAAAGTCATTTTTATGGTGAAAGATTATAGGTCATTTTGTCTAAACCCTAATTTGGAGGTCAACTTCCCAAGACCATAACTTGATCATTCTTTATAAGATGAAATCATCAAATTCAATATGTATACTTCAACTTTTATATTTGGAAGAATTGCAAACTCAACTTGCAAATGCATGTGCCAAGAGGAAACATTATAGGTCATTTTGGACCAATACCATTGAACACGTGATTTTCCTCAACTTCTAAAATGCATAACTCCTTCATGTAAAATCCAAATAAGGTCAAATTGATGACTAAATTAAATAGGTTTTAAATATCTACAAATTTGATGAAGGAACATTTCTTATTTGAAGTCCATAGAAAAAGTTATTCAAGGTGGAAGAAGTGAACATTTGACTTGGGACTTAGAAAAATTTCAAACATGTTTGATTTCCCAAACTTCCACCTCAAAATACATCATTATCCAAGCTTCAAATGAAAAAAATTTCAACATGAAAGATGTTCCCGTTGATCTCACCTTTCAAAAACATCCAAGATCATCTCATTTGGACCAAAATTGAAGGACTTGCGCATGACTTCATTATGGGAAGTGTTTTGGCAAGATTGAACTTCACATGATCATTTCCACTTGTATGCTTGCACATGATGGTTTCAGCAGACTTTGTACACGATTTGGGAGTGGATTGCATCACTCTTGAGGCCCAAATGATTGCCCATGCACCCATGCAAGGAAGTTTCTAATTTTGTCCAATTTTCAAGTGGTGTAAATATCAAATGCATTGCCTATTTAAACAAGCTTAAGGCTTCATATTCATCATCAACACCTTGCCCAAGCTTTGCTAGACCCCTACAAACCCTCACTGCCATAGAATTTTCTGAGATTTCTCTTGAAATCGAGCTTGAACTTCACCTTCTATTTGAAAGTTCAAACTCCAGAAATTCACTTCCATTTTCAGTCCATTTGGTTTCTACAAGCAAGAGGAGGAGAAAGCAATCAAATCCAGATCAAGATCAAGTGAAATTGGATCAACTCGAAGGTAATTTTTTAGAAACTTCTCCTCTTCGATTCTCTCTTATTTCTCCACTATTCTTGTTGATTTTTGGTTGTCTTAAGTCCTACCAATGTAGGCAATAAGATTGAGTTGCTTTGAGGTCAAATCGAAGCAACTCAGTTCATGATCCTCAAAATTCAACTCCCTGTATCTTTTTATATACTTGGAGTCTTGTCATTTACAGACTACCATTCTATTAAATAAAATTGAGCTTTTATCCAATTATTTCTACTCTTATTTTAATTCAGCCAAATAGTCTTAAATTTATTATGATCATTTTGAAATTAAAATTTTAAAATCAAAATCATGTTTTCTTAAAAATATAAAATCATTAAATTTAAGCAATCGATTTCATTTAAAAGGAATATCAACAACGGTTTGAACACGGTAAGCCATAAGTGTGGAGCATTATTGGTTCTCCCCAAGCAGTAGGCGCGATTTCTCTTTCATCCCCGATAGCACTCGGTATTTGTTGATTTCTCCAGACGGTTATTTCTCCATCATCCTCAGCTGAGTTGGTTGATTATTCCCCAGCCAAATTTATATTTAGTCTCCAGCAGAGTGCGAACATTTTGTTGCAGCAGTTTGTGTGGTTTCGACAGAACTCTGGTTTCCTCACCAGTCGCTATCAGATTCGCTCCCAGTCAGAGTTTCCTCCTGCTTTCTGAGCAGCTATTTGTGTTTATCCCCTGCAGGGTTCTCTCCCATTTGATATGGTGTTGACCTAAAATTCCCCGCAAAATTGATAACAGTTTTCCTCAGCAGATCTCTTCCTTCCCTGGCTAGGGTTGAGCCTTTGGAATGTTAATCTCTCTTTTCTCCAGCAGTTGTTTCCCTCTTTTGTGGATTGGCCGAGAATTGTATCGATGGTTCAAATCTGCGACATCTTTGTATCCTTTGAGATCGTTTTGTCACCATAATCATCATATATACATATACATATACATATACATATACATATACACTCATATAATTTCATTATTGCATCATCTCACATGTTGAGTTATTTTGTGATTCTTATTCTCTGTTATGGTGGTACCTTATCTCCATACAAGTTTGGTGTTTGTCCTCCTTCAATTGTAGAGTGTCATCCCCTTAAGCAGAAAGACTTTAACATTTCTCCTTTTCCCACTGAGTTATTTCCTCGTGGATGGTGATTATTTCAGTTTTCTCCCCAATTGATTATCTGGATGGAACCACTCCCCTTGAGTTATGTCCTCATTGAATTGAGTCTTGATTGACCGTTTCTTTCTAGATCTTACCTAGATGGATATTTTCGGTCTCCTAAGAGTGTATTACCCAGTAACTGGTAGTATTCTTCTTAGTTGGCAGTTTATTACTTCTTGCCTAATACCCGACAAAAGTAACCTTTTTCTCCCCAGCGGATTCGTTTTCACGTTTACCCAGGAAGTATATCCTTGATATGTTCATCCTAACCGATGATGGATATTTTCTTCCCTTGCTTTAAGTTTATCCTTGATGTGTTCATCCTAACCGATGAAGGATATTCTCATCTTTGGTATTCTACCCAGTAAAAAGGTAGTTATAATCCCTATTTATTTCCCAGAGAGTTAATCCTTGACATGTTCATCCTAACCGATGACGAGTTTCCTTCTCTTTGCGGTCTTCTGCCCAATAACTGGTAGTTGTAAATCCTGATGTTCTCCCCTTGTAAAGTTTATCCTTAATATGTTCACTTTAACCGGTGGCAGATATCCTCTTTGTGGTCTTCTATCCAGTAACTGATAGATGTAATTCTTATTCTTCCCCTTAGAGTCTATCCTTGATATGTTCATCCTAACCAATGACGAATATTCTCTTTGATGGTATTCTATCCAGCATTCGATAGATGTAATTCCTACTTTTGTTGTTCAGGTGGTTTATCCTTGATATGTTCATCTTAACCGGTGACGGGTATCCTCCTTAACATTTCCAAGCAAGTTTATCCTTGATATGTTCATCTTAACCGATGACGAATTTTCTTTCCTTTGAGTTTATCCTTGATATGTTCATCCTAACCAATGATGAATATTCTCTTTGATGGTATTCTATCCAGCATTCGATAGATGTAATTCCTACTTTTGTTGTTCAGGTGGTTTATCCTTGATATGTTCATCTTAACCGGTGACGGATATCCTCCTTAATATTTCCAGGCAAGTCTATCCTTGATATGTTCATCTTAACCGATGACGGATTTTCTTTCCTTTGAGTCTATCCTTGATATGTTCACTTTAACCAGTGACGGATATTTTCTCTTTCGGTCTTCTGCCCAGTAACCGGTAGTTGTAAATCCTATTTTCAGCTTTTCCTCAGCAAGTCTATTCTTACCCAGTAACCGGTAATGAATATACCTCTTGGCGGCCCTCAATGAGTCATCCTTGATATGTTTACCCTAACCGGTAACGGGTGTTCTCCCTGTCAGATTTTATTATCTCCATACCCAGTAACCGGTAGTGGATAATAGATTTCTACTCCTCCTGTGTTGAAGTTTATTTCTTCCCCCAGTTGAGTTGAGTGCGTATTTCCTTAGTGAAATCGCTTTTCCGGCATGGTTCGAGTATTTCATTTTTATTCTGATCTACATGTTTCCCCTACAGACGTTCCCTTTGTTTCCTCGGCTGAGTCTTTCCATTTTTCATGGAATTCCTCTAGTCCCCCAGCAGTTTTTAAGTCGTAGCCTGACCTACACATACCCCTTTTATCCCCTAGAGTCTCTGTCTCCCCAGTGAGTTTTCCTTATGGAATGCATTATACTCCTGTGGACTTTCAGTATCTCCGAATTCTTTTCCTTTGTGGCAGCATTTCCCCACAGAGATTTAATTTTACATTCATATCATATGCATCGTGAGGTCTCTTAGGGACCAAAATTTGTTTCTATATGTTGTTATTTAAGCCCATTCTACTGAGTCGAATATGAAGATTTAAACCTTCTCCTCCTCAGTTAGAATGTCCTTAAATAGGGGCAGCTGTAAGACCCCAATTTTGATCCTAAGATCCCTCATGCTATCACATCATATGCATTAGCATTGGGATCATGACCTTGGCATCCTCCTTACCCCTCATTCATTGGGTTTGTTTTGGGAGAGATCACCAAGCACCATGTGACCATACTTTGTATTTTATCCTTTACTAACCAAAATACCAAAAATATGTCTTTGCATTTGCCTAACTCTTTTGTAGGTAGGGCACATGATCACCATTAATCTATCAAGTTCACATCTAGGGTTTAAGACCCTCATTGCTAAGAGCCCAACCAAGGAATGATCCACAATGGCTCTAGGCATCATATATGAGTCCCAATGATCTCTACATGTTATTTTGATCAAGATCTCTTCAAGAGTTTGGAGTTGGTTTGCCTTGGAAACCCTAGTTCATCTGGGTACCTTGAGTAACTTCTTCAACAAGCTTCTTCAACAAGCTTCTTCACCAATTAATCAAATATCTCAAGGGACACTTAAAATTTCATCATCTTATGCATATATGATCTCCCATCTGTCTAAAAAGTCAAGAGAATGGCAAGTTAGCGAGTTGGTTGATGGTGGTTGACCAGAGGAATTCATCTGATCAAAACTAGGTTCCCCTAGACCCTATATCCTACAATTTTCATCATATGAAAATTATTTCAAGAGAAAAGTTACTCTAAATGACATTCCAAACAACTTTCATGTTGATTACTAGAGCTAGTTTTGCTTGTAAAGTCATTTTTTATGCTGAAACATTATAGGTCATTTTGTCTAAACCCTTATTTGAATGTCAACTTCCCAAGGACATAACTTGCTCAATTTTTATGATATGAAAGATTTACTAGTTGAAAAATCAAATTAAAGGTTTCTACTTCAACTTTTATGTTTGGAGGAAGATCTAAATCAACTTTTATGAGCATGTGATATGAGGATACATTATAGGTCATTTTGGACCAATACCATTGAACAAGTGATTTTCCTCAACTTCAAAAATGCATAACTTATTCATACCAAATCCAAATGATGTCAAATTTGTGACTATTTTGAATTATTTTGAAATGGCTACAACTTTGATGAAGACACTTTTCTCATTTGGAGCTCACATAAAACGTTAGCCAAGGTGGAATAATTGAACATATGGCTTGACACTTAGAAAATATTTTGACATGTTGAAATTTCCAAACTTCCACCTCAAAATTCATCATGATACAAGCTTCAAATGGAAAAGTGTTCAATATAAGAGTTGTTCCCCTTGATCTAACCTTTCCAAATAGTCCAAATTCATTCATTTTTGACAAGGTTTGAGGGGTCTGCGCATGGCTTGAACATGGCTGTATCAGTTGGCAAGAATCATTCTTCAAACATCAATACACTCTTGCCTTGCAATCCAATTCTCATTCAGACTCAAAATCACTTGTATTTGGATCTAATTGAGGTTCTTCATTGGCCTGTACATGCCCATGCAAGCATGCACTTCACATTGCCAAATTTGGAAGAATTTTCAAAGGTGCAAATATCACTTGCATTTGCTATAAATAGAGGTCCATTGCATCAGTTTGAAGGAACCCTTGCACGCCAGCTTTGCCTCCAACCTTTGGAACCCTCACAATTGAAAGGAAAACCTGAGAAATTTCACTTGAAATTTGAGTCTGAATCTCACTGTTTGGAGATTCAAAAACTCCAGGATCCCAAAGCCTTGTAGCATTCCTAATCTACTTCTGCAAGCTCCATAAGCAAAATCAAGCACGAATTGAAGCAGGAAAGATCATGTTCTGCACATCATTGAAGGTATTTTTTCAGATTTTTCTTCTCTTCAATTCTCTCTCAATTCTCATCAATTCTCTTGGATCCTTGGTTGTCTGAAGTCCTACCAATATAGGCAAGAAAATTGAGTTACTTTGAGGTCAAATCGAAGCAACTCAGTTCATACACCTCAAAATTCAACTCCATGTATCTCTCAATATACTTGGAGTTAAGTTAAATTGAGGTCATATTCATGATCTACACCATTTTTTATTTAAGATCATGTCCTCTTTTTTCATTTATGTGATGGTGATGAGAGAACCAGTCCGGCCAGGGACATCGGAGAAGATGACCAGTGATTTGCTCCGACGATGTGCTGGACACGTTGTGAGCCATTTGATCATTTCAAATTGTTTTAATCCTGAGCGCTCCTTTTGATTACCAACTGTGTGGCGCGCTTACTCAAGTGTACCATGGAACACGTGTTTTCATCCACTTGATCTGCCACCTCAATTAATGAGGGAGATCAAGTGGTCCGCATTTTTTCAGATTAATTGATTTTCATTTTATTTCTTTTATTTTCATTAATTCATATTAAATTTTATATTGATCCAAAGAATATGAGAGTTTCACCAAAAAAATTTAAATAAATCCCTCTTTCATTTTCTGAATTAAAATTATTTTTTGGATCATTATTAATAATTTTCATGATTTAATTGATTTTGTGAATATTTTTAATTGTTTAAAAATACTTTTAAGTTTTCAAAAATTCTGAAATTTTTTCTCCAAGGTCCTTTGACCTTGTTTGACCTATGATAAATCTCATGGCCATTTCTTTGGTGTTTTGATGAGGTTTTAGGAAATTGACCATCCATATTTAAATTTAATGCATTATTTTAATATTTTTAATTGATTAAATGTCAAATTAATTGTGTAGAGCCATTTTGATTGACTTTGTGAGTTTGACTTGTGTTGTTGGGTCTTGGTCAATGTTGATTTGACTTTGTTAGGTTAAGATCATTGGATTTAGGAGATGGATGAAATGTACATTCCATCTCCCAAAAGGAATGAATGATCTTAACTTGGTAAAAGTCCTCATTTGTCCAATTTGTGTTTGATCCATTCCCCCTCCCTCTTCATCTCATTCCCCTTCTTTATGCATTCATATCATGGACCTATGATATCTCTATATCCTAAGGCTAGTTGATTGCAAAATCAACATAAGTATGGATGAGATTAGGTCCCCCACTTTGCATATTCTTTTTGTGTGTGGTATGTTTCATGAGCATAGTCAATCATACCATGTCTCTAATATGCATTAACACCAAAATTCTATTGCCCGACCGCAAATAGTTGTGACTTCTACATAAGTCCAATTACGATTGCTTAACATAACGCTAAATTTTGACACAAAAGGCATAACATTCTAGTTAGTGAGATTGTAAGTCTCCCCTCTTTCATGGTATTGTGTGGAAACTTGGTATTTTTTCCTTCCTTTGGAAGATGTCTTGGTTCAAGGATCCATGCTTGTGATAAGTGGGTTGAGTGTTCTCCAAAGAATGACTTAAACAAAAGCAAAGCAAAAGCAATACTAACTTCTAATTCATTAACAACTAACATTTAATTTCAAGTCATTTACTTTTAATGCACTTTAATTTTCAAGCTTTATTCATTTGCCATTATTCATATCATTCAAGTTGTTTATGTTAATGTCATTTTTCACTT
This sequence comes from Lathyrus oleraceus, assembly GCF_024323335.1. Taxonomy (NCBI): domain Eukaryota; kingdom Viridiplantae; phylum Streptophyta; class Magnoliopsida; order Fabales; family Fabaceae; genus Lathyrus; species Lathyrus oleraceus. The sequence continues at coordinate 444,769,155 of NC_066580.1, forward strand.
TGTCCACTTGGACCATATTTTGTGATATATTGTGATTGTTTGTGTGGTCTTTTGACCTTAATGTACATAATAAGAACAAAAACCCTAAAAATATTTTGTGTGGATTGTTGGTTTGATCTGAGACAATTGGACTTAGAATTTAGGTAACACTCCCCATGCAAAGGACTTGGCCAATGCCAACTTTCATAAAACCAAGTGCTTTGAAGTAAACATTCATCTGAAGATTCATTTGAGTTCATCTACAACATGATCATTGTGAAGCTGTTATTTTGAACCTGTGACTTATGCCATCTTTGAAGTCATCTGATACATGGGAAATTTGAGGAAAATCATGGGGTTGCTAAGCTTGGATGTGGTTATCTTTATTTGATGCCTTGCTCTTTAACTTGCTATTTGTGTATTGTTTATTGCTTGATTCTAAAGTCCAAGGGAAATTTGGGTTTCTATATGACATTCTTGTCTATTGGATTGCAGCCCATTGGTCAGATATTTTCAACTCTCAACTTTTAAATTTGTGCTTAGGATTAGTCTCTTCATCTCCTCCCCACTTCTTTAATTTCAAAATCTCTCCCACCCTTTTTAAAATCTTCTTTGTTTGTGTCTGTTTTCTAATCTTTGACCATATTGCAAATTAGAAACTTTGGCCTTATGCCATTGCATTTTCAAACTTCTTTTCTTAAACAAACTTGTCAATAAACTTAACTATACTTGACTTAAAATTTTCAAAAGCCAAAAAGAACTAACACTCATTCAAACCATTTTTGGCCCTTGTGCCTTTCAAACTTAAATTTTGTTAAAAGAAATGCATCCATTTTGAAATTGTTATCACAAACTACGAGATTTTAATCCCTCATTTTTATGTTGGTACGTAGGTACAAGTCCGAAAGTCTTGTCAAACACAAAAATATAATTAATAAATTCTTTTCTCATCCCCCCATTCTATTTATTGCAAACATCATTTGTACAAAATCATGCACACAAGAAAGGGCTCCCTAGGAGTACCTAGGACACTTTGGGTGCTAACACATTCCCTATGTGTAATCAACCCCCTTACCTGTAATCTCTGGCATTTTATTAGTTTTGATTTGAAAACTTCTTATTTTTGGGTTTTGTTCGTACTTTTCCCTTTTCCCTTGGAAACAACAAAAACGCGGTGACGACTCTGGTTTTATTGACGTCTAGCTTATCCATAGCTTGATGGTAATGAATTTACCGCTACACCTAGCACCTAGCACCTCGAAGGAGTTTGTTGTTTTTGTGGCCGCTGAGAACCTAAATTTCGTTCGAGGTTTATCTACGACTAACAAGATGGGCCCTTTTGCATATGCCTCCCGTACTTTGTTCAGGGTCGGGTCCCTTATTTCTATTGTAGCTGCTGGCCAGGATGACGTTATGGGTTCTGACAAGCTTTCAAGGGAGCTGTCATACCCCAAAATTTGCCCGTTAATGTTACAAGGCATTTTTTAAGGCACTCCAACTTATTTTTCAAGGCATTGATCTTAAAAGAACAAAGACCCAGCACACAGGTGGCCAAATCCAGAAAATGGCCCAAACTGGCATGCTCGCTAGGCGAGCAACTCCTTCGCCTAGCGAACCCTTCGCTACGCCACTCGCTTAGCGAAGCTTGCGAATACCAGAAAATTCTGGGCTTCATTCTGAGCCCATCAGGTCACAAAAAATTATTATAAATAGCAGAGCTTCATTCAGAAAAAGGGGACAGAGGCAGACGGACAGAAACCCTAGCAAGGAAACCCTAACAGAAGCGACACAGCAAACCCTGGAGGCTAACCCAGAGAATTCAGAGCAACCCTAAAGGAAACCCTGAAGGAAACTCATCTGCACCAAGGTTACCTCCGCCCAACTTAATCCGGCGCCAACCCTAAGAGTGACTTGCCAATTCAAGGTTGCAATTCAATTGCAAACAGGTTTGCATTACTATTACCGCTTTATGTTCTTAATTTGCATGTGGCATTATGATTGAATTTATAAAAATATCTTAAGTTTTGCATGTGAATTTAAGTATGTATGAATGTCTTGAACGTTTAACCATGTAATTTCTGTAATGGATGCCATAGGGTTTGGAGCTTTCTGGAATTGTACTGTTATCAAAACCAGAACCCGCAGCCGCTCGCTAGCACATCGCTAAGCGAGCACGTAGCGAGTATTCGCTAAGCCTTCGCTAGGCGAGGCAGGGGCGAACGGGACAGTCGCTGATTTTTCTGTTCTGTTCTATGCTTATCTGATCTGTTTTATTCTAACCATGCGTTATTTTGCCTGACATTCCTACCGCTGTGTTTCTTTGTGGTGTAATTCTCGATTGCACCCTGATTTGGTATTCTGACCTGTTTGCTGAATTTTGTAAGGGTTCACATACTCCCGGAGAAAGTAGCTTGCTAGGTATTCCACTTTATTTGTGGGATACCCTTGTGGAAATTCACCCTAATTACCTAATTGATTATAATGTGGACCTAATTACCTAATTGATTACAATGTGGACCTAATTACCTAATTGATTACAACTACCTAATTGATTGTAAAATATTGCCTTTGAATATGTGATCTTGGACCTCTCTTTGTTGCCTTACGGTATTACGGTCATGTCCCGCGAATCCAGGGATACACTTAGCAAAGACCCTTCGGTTAAATCATCATGTCCCTATAAGATAAATCATAGTCCCTCGGATGTTGCCTTCGAATATATGATTTTGTCCCTCGATGTCCCGTCGTTGTAGCCTACGGTTAAATGATGATCGCCCCTTCGAATGCTAAGGTATCCTTACAAATGTTGCCTTCAATGACCAATCGATGACCCTACGATGACCCTTTTACATCCAAAGCATAAAACTACTTACTCCTCAATAGTAAGGACAGTTTTACCCTCATAAGGATAAGAAATGCCCATAAAGACCTTGGGTAGGTATAACTCTTAATTGCTAGCTCACAACCTAAAACATTTTTCATACCTCACACTTTGCAAATACTAGAAAATCACCACTTGGTATACATTCATACTAGAATCATTGCCAAGTTATATTTTTCTAAACCGCTTTCAAAATTAAACGAGATAAATACTTTGTATACATTCGTACAATAATCATTACAAAGTTAAACTCTCTTTTCAAAACATTTTTAAGCAATTCACAAACACTTTTTTTCAAACAAACATAAGTGATCAAGCAATTAAGAGCCCATGGATAACCATGGATACAAAGGGTGCTAACACCTTCCCTTTGTATAACATACCTCCCGAACCCAAAATCTAATTAAGGTCTTTCCTGTTCTTTTCCACCTTTCCTTATTGGATAAAAGAAAAGTCGGTGGCGACTCTTGCTATCCGCGACATTTGCTTTCCAAAGCAAAAACACACGAAGTCAGTTCACCGTATGACAGAACTGGCGACTCTGCTGGGGATTAACTTAAAAAAGAGAGGTTACCTTAAAAACAAGATCACTTATTTAAATTGTCTGATTTACTTTTAAGGGATTGCTTGGATATTTTATGCTTGAGTGAAAGATCCTACACCCGGATCTAGTGTACCTTAGGTAAGTAGCAAAAGATCATCGCGACTATCCGGCGTATACTGGAATGGTCAAAATGATGGCTACGGTTAATGTGACACTTTGGATGTCCTGATGTTCCTCATGTTTACTTGAGGAAAAATTTGGCTTCCGCGTGGTGTCATCAAAGCATGAACCAGACCTTTAGAACCCTAATTGACTCATCCTAGCCATTAGAAAGTAGTGAGATAACTGACTTTGGTTCCGACTGGGGTTGGTTGAGACTCGATACTACACTCTTTGAGATTGGACTTTAGGGAAGCTTCGGTCAACCACTTGGTGTTGCACTGAAGTGGACTTAAAGGAAGGTCAGTGGGTTGAGATCCTTCTAGAACCCGGTTACTATTCTAGGACAGGTTGAACCAACCAAACTTCAGTGGGGAGGGTACTTACCTATGGAACTCATGCAAGCCTTAAAACCTAGGAATGATTGTTGTGTGACTTGTTTGTGCTTGTTGTTTACTTAACATCATCATAACATCATAACATCATAACGTCATGACATTGCACTAATCATTTCAAGGACTTAGGGATTTAACTTTGCTCTGTTTCGTAAGGCTATGGCTTCCAGGAAGACCATCCGGATCAATTTTGTAGCAATCTCTCCTCAACTAAAGGATTTAGTGTCAGAACTTCTTGATCAGGCTCAGTTCATCAAGAAACATGGTTCTCTCCTCAATTTGGTTACCACTGGTTTCAAAGAAGACATGATGAAAGTTCTATTCCAGTTCTTCGATCCCAAACATCATTGCTTCACTTTCCCAGATTATCAGTTGGTACCCACATTAGAAGAATTCTCCAGGATGCTTGGGATACCTATCCTTGATCAAATACCTTTCAGTGGTTTAGAAAAGAGTCCGAAGTCCAAAAAAGTTGTCGCAGCTTTACACATGACAAAGTCCGACATTGAAACTAATTGGGTAACAAGAAGTGGAGTTAAGGGTTTACTTGCCAAGTTTCTGATAAACAAGGCCCGAGAATTCTTAAAATATATGAATGTCCATGCTTTCGAAGGTGTCCTAGCATTACTAATCTATGGTTTGGTGCTATTTCCTAACCCGGATCAATTCATAGACATGAATGCTATTAAGATATTTCTCACTCATAACCCTGTGCCTACCTTGCTTGGAGACATTTTGCGTTCCCTTCACACTCGTACTATGAAAAGGCAAGGGACTCTCATGTGCTGCGTACCTTTATTATCTAGGTGGTTTATTTCGCACCTTCCTCAATCAGTCTTGAAGAATGAGCAGAATTTGAAATGGTCTCAAAGGATAATGTCGCTCTCCCATTCAGACATCCGTTGGTGTCCTCATCCCAAAGAAAACGTTATCATCGTCGACCGTTGTGGAGAATTCTTTAATGTACCACTCATGGGGATAAGGGGAGGTATTACTTATAATCCTGCTTTAGCCCTACGTCAGTTTGGTTGTGCTCGAAGAGATGGTCCACATGAAATAATTATCCAAGGCACTGTGTTTGACTATGACAACGATTCCCAAGGTCTCCGTCAAAGATTTGTACGAGCTTGGGGCATGGTGAAAAGAAGCGTTTTAGGACAGAAAAACTCTATTCTTATGGAACCTTATCTCAGATGGGTACGCGCAAGAGCTCGTGAACTTGGCATGCCATATCTTGCAGTCGGACCGCTGATTGTTGAGCCAGAAGTTGAAGGAGGTATTTCTCAGATCATTCCTTATCCAGATATGCCTACCGATATTGAAGAGTTAAAGAAATCCTGGATCCAGTTGAGAGAGGAAAGGGATACTTTTGAAGCTCAGTTCTGTGTTGAAAGGAAGAAAGTGTTAGAACTCACCAGCCAGCTTAATGAGGAACGAAGACTCAATACATATCTTCGCCCGAAAAGAAGCCGTCCCTGGGAGACTTGAGCTTTCATTGTATTTTATTTTGCTGTAATAAATATTGATTATAAAATTATTAATAAAAGTTCCTTTCTTGGTGGTTTACGCAAAGTTAAATTCCAAAAGTCCTTGAAAACATTTCATACATTGCATAACATAACATCGCATAACAGGTATTCTAAAGGATCAATATTCTCACGGTCTTCCTATTAAATAGAAAAATGGCCCTCGAACAAACTGTCAAAGATCTCCAGGCTCAAAATGCTCAATTCCAGGAGATGATCTTGAGCTTATCCAAAGGGCAGGAAGAACTGAAGGCTCTCTTGCTCGAGAAGAAGAAAGACCAGAAACTTGTTAGTTACATTAACCCGGGAAGAAGGCGTAAAGGACAGGTTGCAGGAGTCAAGATTAGAATGCCGAAGGATCAAGAAGGGAGGACAGATTCAGAAGATGAGAATGCTGATCCTTTCAGCCAGGAGGACAACGATGAAGATTATGAAAATGAACAGTACTCTCCAAAAGATGATAAGTACAAGTTGCTGGAAGAACGTATGTTAGCTATGGAGGGTCAGAAGGTGCCCGATCTGGATTTCGAAAGCTTAGGGCTGGTCTCTGATGTGGTCATTCCTTGCAAATTCAAGATTCCCGCTTTCACTAAGTATGATGGTGCGTATTGTCCTCAGATGCATCTGAGAGCTTACGTGAGAAGGATTCAGCCGTATACCACTGATAGGAAGCTATGGATCCATTTCTTCCAAGAGAGTCTGTCTGGCACACAGTTGGAGTGGTATTATCAGCTCGAGAGCTCTAACATTCACACCTGGACTGATTTAGCGACAGCTTTCTACATGCATTACCAGTATAATTCTGAATTAGCGCCTACTCGGCTACAGTTGTAGAATATGACTATGGGCTCTAAGGAAAGCTTCAAAGAATATGCTCAAAAATGGAGAGATTTGGCTGGCAGGGTCAAACCCCCTATGACTGATCGAGAATTAGTGGACATGTTCATGGGTACACTGACTGGTCCATTCTACAGCCATCTACTGGGAAGTTCTTCATCGGGTTTCACTGACCTGATATTGACAGGTGAACATGTGGAAAGCGGTATTCGAAGTGGAAAGATACAGGCAGCTACCTCCGCAAGCACCAGGAAGACCCATCAGGGAAAGAATGAATCAAATGCTGTGTACGGTGAAAGGGGTCATAACAAGAAAAATCGTGACCATACCATTGGAGCAGTTACAATTGCAGCACCGCCAGCTCAAAACTTCCAGCACAGACAAGATAGGCCAAGAAGGCAGTTTACCAAGATCAATATGACTTTAGCACAAGCACTACAGGGTATGCTAAAGGCAAATTTAATTACCCTCAGAGGCCCTCCTGCAAATCTTAACACTACTTCTCCTCGTTATAATCCCAACGCCAGGTGTGCATATCACTCCGATAGCCCCGGGCATGATACAAACGATTGCTGGTTGTTGAAGAATAAGATTCAGGATATGATCGACGCTGGAGAAATTGAATTTGATCCTCCGGAGACTCCTAATGTCATCACTGCTCCTATGCCTAATCATGACAAGGCTGTTAATGTTTTGGATGACAATTCTCACATTACTAATGTAGCGGGCTTAACATCGCCTCTCCTGATCATCAAGAAGAATTTATTGCAAGCTGGTTTATTTCCAGGTTGTGCTGAAAATTGTGATCTCTGTGTACTCCGACCCAATAATTGTCTGAAATTGAGGAATGGTATTCAACGGCTGATGGACGATCGTACAATTCTCTTGGAAAAGATTCCTAAGATGGAGAACCCTGTTGAAGAAATATCTGTGATTGCTAGGTCCAAGGTTCCAGTGAGGATTACCGCTACTAGAGTACCTGTGAAGATTATTGCTAAGCCCAAGGTAGCTCCCCTAATCATTACTGCACCTGGCCCAGTACCGTATTCCTCAAGCAAAGCCATTCCGTGGAATTATGGAGGTGATGTTTACATCCATGGCGTAAAGCAAGTTGGTAATTCTGCTAATCCTAATGACATTGTTGGGACTAGTAAAGTTACTCGAAGTGGAAGGATCTTCTCTCCAGAAATATCACCTCCCGCCCCTGAAACTCGAGGAAAGGAACCAGCGATCAACCCTGCTCAGTCAAAGACACCGGTCGAAGTTACTACTGAAGATGTTGCCAAGCAGGAAGTGGAGGAAATGCTGAAAATCATCCGTAAGAGTGATTTTGATGTGGTAGAACAGCTGGGGCATACTCCGTCTAAGATCTCGATGTTATCCTTGTTATTATCTTCTGAATCTCATGCCAAAGCGTTGATAAAATTCTTGAAGACTGCTCATGTACCTCAGGAGACCTCCGTCGATCAGTTCGAAAACTATGTTGCTAACCTGGTTGTCGATAATGGTCTAGGCTTTTCCGATGCTGATCTGACACCAGCAGGAAAGAATCACAATAGAGCTCTGCATATCTCCATTGAGTGTGAGGGGATCACCTTATCTCACGTATTAATCGACAATGGCTCTTCTTTGAATGTGATGCCGACAGCTGTGCTTGATAAACTTGATTGTAAGAGCATCGAATTGAAACTTAGTGATACTGTGGTGCGTGCGTACGACGGTGCGAAAAGTGTTGTCCATGGTGAAGTGGTTCTCCCTATCAAGATAGAACCTCAAGTCTTCAACACTACCTTCCACGTGATGAACATCCGTCCTGCCTATTCCTGCTTGCTAGGACGCCCTTGGATTCATGGGGCAAGTGTCGTAGCTTCATCTCTCCATCAAAAGCTGAAGTATCCAATAGAGGGTAAGATTGTCACTGTGTGTGGAGAAGAAGAGTATATTGTCAGTAGTGTGCAGACCTTCAGATACGTCGAGATGGATGGCGAATTCTTTGAGACTCCCACTCAGTCATTTGAAATGGTTCACCCGACCAGTCCTGTCCTTAAGCCAACTTCCCTTGTGCCCGAAGTCATTCATGCCCCTCCTGCTATGATTTCTCTGAAAGATTCTCAAGCCGTGGTTGAAAATGGTGGTCGTACTGGTTGGGGTCAACTGATCAACGTACCGTACAAGTCTGACAAGTCTGGTCTGGGGTTTAACTCTGAAAAGATAGTCAAAGATCAAATTAATGTTGTAGAAGATGCTGATAGCGATTGTGACTTGGATAGCTGGATTTTCACAACAATTAGTGACGGACTCAATAATTGGGAGGCTGAAGACACTATTCCGATTTCCTTTAGTCAGGAGTAATTGTTATTGTCTATTTTAGTGTTGCAAATTTTAGTTTTTTACAATTGAACTTCTTAAAAGCATTGTGTCTATGCCCGGGGCACAATAGCTAATTTGTTAAGGGTTTTGTCATCTTCATATGCATATTCATATTCAATAAATCAATGGACCTTTTTGCATTCAAATTTTGCGCTCTTTATCTTTCCTGTCATCTTTCGAACAAGCTATGTTTTCTTACACACACTCACGTAACGAATTGCAGATCCACACCCACTCTGGATCCTGTTGATAATAGTTCTGCTACTGTTAATTATGACTTCGAAAATCCGATCTACCAAACCGAGGATGGAGGTGAGAAAGATTGTGAAGTACCTGAAGAGCTTGCCAGACTGGTACTGCAAGAAGAAAAGACTATACAGCCGCATGAAGAGTCAATCGAAATTGTAAATCTGGGTACTGAAGTGGACAAGAAAGAAGTCAAAATAGGAGCAGGCTTGGGAAGCAGTGTCAAGGAAAGATTGATTCAGATGTTACATGATTATATCGAGATTTTTTCTTGGTCGTACGAAGACATGCCAGGACTGGATACTGATATAGTAGTACATCGTTTGCCGATGAAGGAAGATTGTCACCCTGTTAAGCAAAAGGTTCGTCGCATGCGTCCTGAAATGTCCGAGAAAATCAAAGCCGAAGTTATGAAACAATTTAATGCCGGTTTTCTAGCCGTTACTTCTTATCCTCAATGGGTTGCCAATGTGGTACCGGTGCCGAAGAAGGATGGTAAGGTGTGAATGTGCGTAGATTACAGAGATTTGAATAAAGCAAGTCCCAAAGATGACTTTCCACTTCCGCACATTGATGTTCTGGTAGATAACACCGCTCAACACAAGGTATTCTCCTTCATGGATGGATTCTCGTGTTATAACCAGATTAAGATGGCACCTGAAGACATGGAAAAAACTACGTTTGTGACGCAATGGGGCACTTTTTGTTACAAAGTAATGCCATTCGGGTTGAAGAACGCCGGGGCAACGTACCAGCGTGCTATGGTGGTTTTGTTCCATGACATGATCCATCATGAAATAGAAGTATATGTGGATGACATGATAGCCAGATCTCATACTGAAGAAGAACATCTCGACCATTTGTACAAATTGTTTAAGAGGTTGAAGAAATACAAGCTGAGATTGAACCCGAACAAATGCACCTTTGGAGTAAGATCTGGTAAACTCTTGGGATTTATTGTCAGTGATAGAGGAATTGAGGTTGACCCGGCCAAGGTGAGAGCTATTCAAGAAATGCCAGTTCCCGGTACAGATAAAGAAGTCAGAGGTTTCTTGGGACGTTTGAATTACATTGCCCGGTTTATCTCCCATTTGACCACTACCTGCAAACCCATCTTCAAGTTACTGAGGAAAAATCAAGAGATGATATGGAATGATGAATGTCAAGAAGCTTTTGACAAAATCAAGAAGTACCTCCAAGAACCTCCAATTCTGATGCCACCAGTTGAAGGAAGACCTCTAATCATGTATTTGACCGTGTTAGAAAATTCAATGGGGTGTGTGTTGGGGCAACATGACGAGTCTGGTCGAAAAGAGCATGCCATATACTACCTTAGCAAAAAGTTTACCGACTGTGAAACAAGATACTCACTGCTCGAGAGAACTTGTTGTGCTCTGGCCTGGGCTACTCGCCGACTAAGACAGTATATGTTGAATCATACCACTTTGTTGATTTCTAAGATGGATCCTATCAAATACATATTTGAGAAACCTGCCCTCTCCGGAAGAATAGCAAGATGGCAGATGATTTTAACAGAGTATGATATCCAGTATACTACCCAGAAAGCAATCAAAGGAAGCGTGCTAGCTGATCATTTGGCTCATCAAGCAGTGGATGATTACCAATCTATGAATTTTGAGTTCCCAGATGAGGATGTCATGCTTGTTGCTGATTATAAAGAACCTGGGCCGAATGAAGGACCCGAAAGGGAATCCCGATGGACTATGGTTTTTGACGGATCTTTTAATGCATTGGGCAACGGTGTTGGTGTTGTAATCATTTCCCCCAAGGGTTGCCATACTCCTTTCACTGCTAGACTATGTTTTGATTGTACCAATAATATGGCTGAGTATGAAGCATGTATTTTGGGACTCAGAGCTGCTATAGACCTAAGAATCAAGTTTTTGAGTGTGTACGGAGACTCAGCCTTAGCAATCAGTCAAATCAAAGGAGAATGGGACACTAAACATCCGAATCTCATCCCTTATCGAGAACGGGTGTTGACGTTAATCCCATACTTTGAAAAGATTACATTCGAACATATTCCACGAGAAGAGAATCAGTTGGCAGACGCATTGGCTACCATGTCACCCATGTTCAAGGTCAGGTGGGATGATGAAGCTCCCATGATTACTATTGAACGATTAGATGAACCAGCATACTGTTATGAACTTAACGCTGATGAAGTAGAAGAGAAACCTTGGTTCCACGAAGTAAAAAGATATTTAGAAGCTCAGGAATACCCTGAAGGGGCACCCATCAATGACAGAAAATTTCTGAGGAAGTTCTCCGCTAAATTCTTTTTGAGTAATGGAATATTATACAAACGTAATCATGATTCGACTTTGCTTCGTTGTGTGGATAAAAAGGAAGCAGAAAAGATTATGGAAGACATGCATGACGGTATTTTTGGGACTCACTCTAGTGGACATACGATGGCCAAGAAGATTCTGAGATCAGGGTATTATTGGTCTACCATGGAAGCTGATTGCCACCATCACTCCAGAATTTGTCACAAGTGCCAGATCTATGCGGACAAAGTGCATGTACCTCCTGCTCCATTGAATGTGTTGACAGCTCCTTGGCCCTTTGCAATGTGGGGCATTGATATGATCGGGGAGATTAAACCTACTGCTTCTAATGGACATCGTTTCATCCTTGTTGCTATTGATTACTTTACAAAGTGGGTAGAGGCAGCCTCATTTGCTTCCGTCACCAAGAATGTGGTGGCACGGTTCATCAAGAATAGTCTTATTTGTCGATATGGCATCCCTGAAAGAGTTATCACGGACAATGGCACCAATTTGAACAACAAGATGGTTACTGAACTCTGCACGCAATTCAAAATAAAACACCATAACTCTTCTCCGTACCGGCCAAAGATGAACGACGCCGTGGAAGCTGCTAATAAGAATATTAAGAAGATTATACAAAAGATGACAGTGACGTACAAAGACTGGCATGAAATGTTACCATTTGCTCTTCATGGTTATCGCACTTCAGTACGAACTTCGACAGGGGCAACTCCTTTCTCTTTAGTCTACGGAATGGAAGCCGTCTTACCTGTGGAAGTTCAGATTCCCTCTCTAAGAATCATGAAAGAGGCAGGTTTAGACGAGGATGAATGGATTCAGACTCGACTCGATCAGATAAATTTGATTGATGAAAAGAGACTTGTGGCTGTTTGTCATGGGCAGATATATCAGAAGCGCATGACCCAGGCATTTAATAAAAGAGTCAAGAGACAGGCGTATCAAATTGGCGACTTGGTGATAAAGCGTATCATTCTACCACAAGGTGATCCCAGGGGCAAATGGACTCCCACATACGAAGGGCCATTTGTAGTTAAGAAGGCATTCTCTGGTGGAGCCATGATGCTCACTACAATGGATGGCGAAGACTTTCCGCATCCCGTGAACGCAGACATAGTTAAAAAATACTACGCATAAAAGAGACCCGCTAGGTCGACGTATCTAGGCAAAAGTAAGGGCATCCCGACGAACCAAAAGGGTTCGGGCAAAAACTAGGGATAAATATATAAAAATGTACACCCGGCAAGTTGAAAACCTGAAAAGGCGGCTTGGGAAAAAAAGGGTATCCTGGTGGACTGAAAACCCGAAAGGGTGGTCCAGGCAAAAATTAGGGATTAAAAGCGTATGACTATGTCCCATTCTCAGACAGCTTCATCCAAGTTCAAGGGGCTGAACAAGCCAATCACTTCTATCCGACAGCAGGAGATGAGATGCTTGAAGACATAATGACAGTAGTAGAATTAAAATCAACAGGGCTTTTCCTTCATAGCTTTTCTTTATGTTCTCGACAATTTCCTCTTACTAGGATTTCTGTCTCCGTGTATTCAAATTGCCTGTTTATAGGCCCTCTTTCAAAATCAATACAATGTTATTTCCAAAAAGATGCTTTTGTTTTACTTTTTCCGTTTTGTTTGCATAAACGTCCATTGATTTAATTTGAATTAATATATGTATTTGAATATGATCGATGTTTACCAAAATGCATGCATAAAATAAAAATAGCGATTACTACAAGACTTCAGGATCGAGGAAAGGTCTAACCATGCTTTCCAGTGAATCCGTTGCCAATTCTACTCCCCAGCAAAGCCAATTATTCCCCAGAAAAAATCGGCATTACTAGACAGACTGGTCATCTCTTCTATCCCCAGCCAAGCTCTGTTGAATATTTCTACCATCAGACAGAAATCAAATACCCCTAACTGAGAAAGGGTCATCAATACAAATATCTCCAACCAGGATATGGGGATTTATTTTCCCCTGGCAAAATTCTCAGACGCATAATTCATTTCATGCATCATTTCACATCACATACATGCATACAATGTTCGCATTTATTTTCAAAAGCATAAAACATCTCATGCATCATGACATGGCATAAAGCTAACTTTTTTTTCAGGTTAATTATCCTCCTGATATAGTCAAAATAAAAGGTTCATTCAGGCAGACACCTTTATCAATCACATTCAAGATTCAGATACATCTTTCAGATATACTCTATATAAACATTCATTCTGGCAAGCATTCTGACATCCTCCTAATGATGGCATCTTTAAGCCCATCCCGGACATTTATTGCGAATACAATGTATACAAAGATTATCAGATACAGCCTAACGTACGGTTCATTCTGATTCAGCCCAACATATGACTTCTTCAACTCCAATACGGTCTAACGTACGACCCATTTAGATCTTCATTCCTCAGATACTACCTAGCGTACGGTACATTCCGAGGTGTAGTCTAGCGTACGACTACTTTCTTCAGATACAGCCTAACGTACGGCTCATTCTGCAACTCAGATACGATCTAACGTACGATCCATTCTGACCCTTTTCTCAGATACAACCTAACGTACGACTCATTCTGCAACTCAGATACGATCTAACGTATGATCCATTCTGATCTTCAAATCCTAAGATACTGCCTAGCGTACGGTATATTCCGGGGTGTAGTCTAGCGTACGACTACTTTCTTCTTCAGATACAGCCTAACGTACGACTCATTCTGCAACTCCAATACGGTCTAGCGTACGACCCATTTGGACCTTCAAATCCTCAGATACTGCCTAGCGTACGGTACATTCCGGGGTGTAGTCTAGCGTACGACTACTTTCTTCTTCAGATACAGCCTAACGTACGGCTCATCCTGCAACTCCAATACGTTCTAACGTAAGGCCCATTTGGATCTTCAACTCAGATACGATCTAGCGTACGATCCATTCTGATTCTACCTTCGTCAGATACGGCCTAACGTACGGCTCATTCTGCAACTCAGATACGATCTAGCGTACGATCCATTCTGATCTTTCATCCCCAGCGAAGTCCCCCGCCTAATGGATAACTCATTCTGCTACTCAGATACGATCTAACGTACGATCCATTCTGACTTTTACCTCTCCAGAGGCAGCCTAATAGATGGGTCATTCTGCGATTCAGATACGATCTAATGTACGATCCATTCTGATCCTTTATCCCCAGCAGTGTATGACCCATTCTGATCTTTCATCATCAAACTTCCTGGATGGCATCTTTAAGCCCATCTCCGTCAAGACTAACCTTTGATTAACAAGTGCAAATTTTTGGGGCATTCTAGTGTTCAATAATCTTCCACCTCCAGACCACGAATGGCGTACACACCATTCTAACTCTCTCGGTTCAAGAATATTGAACAGGGGCAGCTGTCATACCCCAAAATTTGCCCGTTAATGTTACAAGGCATTTTTTAAGGCACTCCAACTTATTTTTCAAGGCATTGATCTTAAAAGAACAAAGACCCAGCACACAGGTGGCCAAATCCAGAAAATGGCCCAAACTGGCATGCTCGCTAGGCGAGCAACTCCTTCGCCTAGCGAACCCTTCGCTACGCCACTCGCTTAGCGAAGCTTGCGAATACCAGAAAATTCTGGGCTTTATTCTGAGCCCATCAGGTCACAAAAAATTATTATAAATAGCAGAGCTTCATTCAGAAAAAGGGGACAGAGGCAGACGGACAGAAACCCTAGCAAGGAAACCCTAACAGAAGCGACACAGCAAACCCTAGAGGCTAACCCAGAGAATTCAGAGCAACCCTAAAGGAAACCCTGAAGGAAACTCATCTGCACCAAGGTTACCTCCGCCCAACTCAATCCGGCGCCAACCCTAAGAGTGACTTGCCAATTCAAGGTTGCAATTCAGTTGCAAACAGGTTTGCATTACTATTACCGCTTTATGTTCTTAATTTGCATGTGGCATTATGATTGAATTTATAAAAATATCTTAAGTTTTGCATGTGAATTTATATCCTACCCCTAGACCCTATATCCTACAATTTTCATCATATGAAAATTATTTCAAGAGAAAAGTTACTCTAAATGACATTCCAAACAACTTTCATGTTGATTACTAGAGCTAGTTTTGCTTGTAAAGTCATTTTTTATGCTGAAACATTATAGGTCATTTTGTCTAAACCCTTATTTGAATGTCAACTTCCCAAGGACATAACTTGCTCAATTTTTATGATATGAAAGATTTACTAGTTGAAAAATCAAATTAAAGGTTTCTACTTCAACTTTTATGTTTGGAGGAAGATCTAAATCAACTTTTATGAGCATGTGATATGAGGATACATTATAGGTCATTTTGGACCAATACCATTGAACAAGTGATTTTCCTCAACTTCAAAAATGCATAACTTATTCATACCAAATCCAAATGATGTCAAATTTGTGACTATTTTGAATTATTTTGAAATGGCTACAACTTTGATGAAGACACTTTTCTCATTTGGAGCTCACATAAAACGTTAGCCAAGGTGGAATAATTGAACATATGGCTTGACACTTAGAAAATATTTTGACATGTTGAAATTTCCAAACTTCCACCTCAAAATTCATCATGATACAAGCTTCAAATGGAAAAGTGTTCAATATAAGAGTTGTTCCCCTTGATCTAACCTTTCCAAATAGTCCAAATTCATTCATTTTTGACAAGGTTTGAGGGGTCTGCGCATGGCTTGAACATGGCTGTATCAGTTGGCAAGAATCATTCTTCAAACATCAATACACTCTTGCCTTGCAATCCAATTCTCATTCAGACTCAAAATCACTTGTATTTGGATCTAATTGAGGTTCTTCATTGGCCTGTACATGCCCATGCAAGCATGCACTTCACATTGCCAAATTTGGAAGAATTTTCAAAGGTGCAAATATCACTTGCATTTGCTATAAATAGAGGTCCATTGCATCAGTTTGAAGGAACCCTTGCACGCCAGCTTTGCCTCCAACCTTTGGAACCCTCACAATTGAAAGGAAAACCTGAGAAATTTCACTTGAAATTTGAGTCTGAATCTCACTGTTTGGAGATTCAAAAACTCCAGGATCCCAAAGCCTTGTAGCATTCCTAATCTACTTCTGCAAGCTCCATAAGCAAAATCAAGCACGAATTGAAGCAGGAAAGATCATGTTCTGCACATCATTGAAGGTATTTTTTCAGATTTTTCTTCTCTTCAATTCTCTCTCAATTCTCATCAATTCTCTTGGATCCTTGGTTGTCTGAAGTCCTACCAATATAGGCAAGAAAATTGAGTTACTTTGAGGTCAAATCGAAGCAACTCAGTTCATACACCTCAAAATTCAACTCCATGTATCTCTCAATATACTTGGAGTTAAGTTAAATTGAGGTCATATTCATGATCTACACCATTTTTTATTTAAGATCATGTCCTCTTTTTTCATTTATGTGATGGTGATGAGAGAACCAGTCCGGCCAGGGACATCGGAGAAGATGACCAGTGATTTGCTCCGACGATGTGCTGGACACGTTGTGAGCCATTTGATCATTTCAAATTGTTTTAATCCTGAGCGCTCCTTTTGATTACCAACTGTGTGGCGCGCTGACTCAAGTGTACCATGGAACACGTGTTTTCATCCACTTGATCTGCCACCTCAATTAATGAGGGAGATCAAGTGGTCCGCATTTTTTCAGATTAATTGATTTTCATTTTATTTCTTTTATTTTCATTAATTCATATTAAATTTTATATTGATCCAAAGAATATGAGAGTTTCACCAAAAAAATTTAAATAAATTCCTCTTTCATTTTCTGAATTAAAATTATTTTTTGGATCATTATTAATAATTTTCATGATTTAATTGATTTTGTGAATATTTTTAATTGTTTAAAAATACTTTTAAGTTTTCAAAAATTCTGAAATTTTTTCTCCAAGGTCCTTTGACCTTGTTTGACCTATGATAAATCTCATGGCCATTTCTTTGGTGTTTTGATGAGGTTTTAGGAAATTGACCATCCATATTTAAATTTAATGCATTATTTTAATATTTTTAATTGATTAAATGTCAAATTAATTGTGTAGAGCCATTTTGATTGACTTTGTGAGTTTGACTTGTGTTGTTGGGTCTTGGTCAATGTTGATTTGACTTTGTTAGGTTAAGATCATTGGATTTAGGAGATGGATGAAATGTACATTCCATCTCCCAAAAGGAATGAATGATCTTAACTTGGTAAAAGTCCTCATTTGTCCAATTTGTGTTTGATCCATTCCCCCTCCCTCTTCATCTCATTCCCCTTCTTTATGCATTCATATCATGGACCTATGATATCTCTATATCCTAAGGCTAGTTGATTGCAAAATCAACATAAGTATGGATGAGATTAGGTCCCCCACTTTGCATATTCTTTTTGTGTGTGGTATGTTTCATGAGCATAGTCAATCATACCATGTCTCTAATATGCATTAACACCAAAATTCTATTGCCCGACCGCAAATAGTTGTGACTTCTACATAAGTCCAATTACGATTGCTTAACATAACGCTAAATTTTGACACAAAAGGCATAACATTCTAGTTAGTGAGATTGTAAGTCTCCCCTCTTTCATGGTATTGTGTGGAAACTTGGTATTTTTTCCTTCCTTTGGAAGATGTCTTGGTTCAAGGATCCATGCTTGTGATAAGTGGGTTGAGTGTTCTCCAAAGAATGACTTAAACAAAAGCAAAGCAAAAGCAATACTAACTTCTAATTCATTAACAACTAACATTTAATTTCAAGTCATTTACTTTTAATGCACTTTAATTTTCAAGCTTTATTCATTTGCCATTATTCATATCATTCAAGTTGTTTATGTTAATGTCATTTTTCACTTTGTCCACTTGGACCATATTTTGTGATATATTGTGATTGTTTGTGTGGTCTTTTGACCTTAATGTACATAATAAGAACAAAAACCCTAAAAATATTTTGTGTGGATTGTTGGTTTGATCTGAGACAATTGGACTTAGAATTTAGGTAACACTCCCCATGCAAAGGACTTGGCCAATGCCAACTTTCATAAAACCAAGTGCTTTGAAGTAAACATTCATCTGAAGATTCATTTGAGTTCATCTACAACATGATCATTGTGAAGCTGTTATTTTGAACCTGTGACTTATGCCATCTTTGAAGTCATCTGATACATGGGAAATTTGAGGAAAATCATGGGGTTGCTAAGCTTGGATGTGGTTATCTTTATTTGATGCCTTGCTCTTTAACTTGCTATTTGTGTATTGTTTATTGCTTGATTCTAAAGTCCAAGGGAAATTTGGGTTTCTATATGACATTCTTGTCTATTGGATTGCAGCCCATTGGTCAGATATTTTCAACTCTCAACTTTTAAATTTGTGCTTAGGATTAGTCTCTTCATCTCCTCCCCACTTCTTTAATTTCAAAATCTCTCCCACCCTTTTTAAAATCTTCTTTGTTTGTGTCTGTTTTCTAATCTTTGACCATATTGCAAATTAGAAACTTTGGCCTTATGCCATTGCATTTTCAAACTTCTTTTCTTAAACAAACTTGTCAATAAACTTAACTATACTTGACTTAAAATTTTCAAAAGCCAAAAAGAACTAACACTCATTCAAACCATTTTTGGCCCTTGTGCCTTTCAAACTTAAATTTTGTTAAAAGAAATGCATCCATTTTGAAATTGTTATCACAAACTACGAGATTTTAATCCCTCATTTTTATGTTGGTACGTAGGTACAAGTCCGAAAGTCTTGTCAAACACAAAAATATAATTAATGAATTCTTTTCTCATCCCCCCATTCTATTTATTGCAAACATCATTTGTACAAAATCATGCACACAAGAAAGGGCTCCCTAGGAGTACCTAGGACACTTTGGGTGCTAACACATTCCCTATGTGTAATCAACCCCCTTACCTGTAATCTCTGGCATTTTATTAGTTTTGATTTGAAAACTTCTTATTTTTGGGTTTTGTTCGTACTTTTCCCTTTTCCCTTGGAAACAACAAAAACGCGGTGACGACTCTGGTTTTATTGACGTCTAGCTTATCCATAGCTTGATGGTAATGAATTTACCGCTACACCTAGCACCTAGCACCTCGAAGGAGTTTGTTGTTTTTATGGCCGCTGAGAACCTAAATTTCGTTCGAGGTTTATCTACGACTAACAAGATGGGCCCTTTTGCATATGCCTCCCGTACTTTGTTCAGGGTCGGGTCCCTTATTTCTATTGTAGCTGCTGGCCAGGATGACGTTATGGGTTCTGACAAGCTTTCAAGGGAGCTGTCATACCCCAAAATTTGCCCGTTAATGTTACAAGGCATTTTTTAAGGCACTCCAACTTATTTTTCAAGGCATTGATCTTAAAAGAACAAAGACCCAGCACACAGGTGGCCAAATCCAGAAAATGGCCCAAACTGGCATGCTCGCTAGGCGAGCAACTCCTTCGCCTAGCGAACCCTTCGCTACGCCACTCGCTTAGCGAAGCTTGCGAATACCAGAAAATTCTGGGCCTCATTCTGAGCCCATCAGGTCACAAAAAATTATTATAAATAGCAGAGCTTCATTCAGAAAAAGGGGACAGAGGCAGACGGACAGAAACCCTAGCAAGGAAACCCTAACAGAAGCGACACAGCAAACCCTGGAGGCTAACCCAGAGAATTCAGAGCAACCCTAAAGGAAACCCTGAAGGAAACTCATCTGCACCAAGGTTACCTCCGCCCAACTTAATCCGGCGCCAACCCTAAGAGTGACTTGCCAATTCAAGGTTGCAATTCAATTGCAAACAGGTTTGCATTACTATTACCGCTTTATGTTCTTAATTTGCATGTGGCATTATGATTGAATTTATAAAAATATCTTAAGTTTTGCATGTGAATTTAAGTATGTATGAATGTCTTGAACGTTTAACCATGTAATTTCTGTAATGATTGCCATAGGGTTTGGAGCTTTCTGGAATTGTACTGTTATCAAAACCAGAACCCGCAGCCGCTCGCTAGCACATCGCTAAGCGAGCACGTAGCGAGTATTCGCTAAGCCTTCGCTAGGCGAGGCAGGGGCGAACGGGACAGTCGCTGATTTTTCTGTTCTGTTCTATGCTTATCTGATCTGTTTTATTCTAACCATGCGTTATTTTGCCTGACATTCCTACCGCTGTGTTTCTTTGTGGTGTAATTCTCGATTGCACCCTGATTTGGTATTCTGACCTGTTTGCTGAATTTTGTAAGGGTTCACATACTCCCGGAGAAAGTAGCTTGCTAGGTATTCCACTTTATTTGTGGGATACCCTTGTGGAAATTCACCCTAATTACCTAATTGATTATAATGTGGACCTAATTACCTAATTGATTACAATGTGGACCTAATTACCTAATTGATTACAACTACCTAATTGATTGTAAAATATTGCCTTTGAATATGTGATCTTGGACCTCTCTTTGTTGCCTTACGGTATTACGGTCATGTCCCGCGAATCCAGGGATACACTTAGCAAAGACCCTTCGGTTAAATCATCATGTCCCTATAAGATAAATCATAGTCCCTCGGATGTTGCCTTCGAATATATGATTTTGTCCCTCGATGTCCCGTCGTTGTAGCCTACGGTTAAATGATGATCGCCCCTTCGAATGCTAAGGTATCCTTACAAATGTTGCCTTCAATGACCAATCGATGACCCTACGATGACCCTTTTACATCCAAAGGATAAAACTACTTACTCCTCAATAGTAAGGACATTTTTACCCTCATAAGGATAGGAAATGCCCATAAAGACCTTGGGTAGGTATAACTCTTAATTGCTGGCTCACAACCTAAAACATTTTTCATACCTCACACTTTGCAAATACTAGAAAATCACCACTTGGTATACATTCGTACTAGAATCATTGCCAAGTTATATTTTTCTAAACCGCTTTCAAAATTAAACGAGATAAATACTTTGTATACATTCGTACAAGAATCATTACAAAGTTAAACTCTCTTTTCAAAACATTTTTAAGCAATTCACAAACACTTTTTTTTTTTAGACAAACATAAGTGATCAAGCAATTAAGAGCCCATGGATAACCATGGATACAAAGGGTGCTAACACCTTCCCTTTGTATAACGTACCTCCCGAACCCAAAATCTAATTAAGGTCTTTCCTGTTCTTTTCCACCTTTCCTTATTGGATAAAAGAAAAGTCGGTGGTGACTCTTGCTATCCGCGACATTTGCTTTCCAAAGCAAAAATACACGAAGTCAGTTCACCGTATGACAGAAACGTGATGAGCTAACGGAGAGGTGTGAGGTCCTCGAACAACAAATTCTGACTCTAAGAAAGAATTGGCTGAGCTCCAAGAAAGTGTGGATGCTCTTATCTCTTTGTAGGAAAAAGCAGATCGGTATGGTCGACCGTCCATTATGGCTGCTCAAATAGAGAAGCTGAAGGCTTCCCTTGCTGACAAAAAGGAACACATCAAAAAGGTTTCTATGGATGTGGTAGAAGCATGTTGGGAGTTCAAAGTGGATCAAAAAGTTCTTCAGCAGAGGAAAGAGGACCAAGATAATGCTTTGAAAAGTCTCGAAGAGGATGTGGTTGTTGCTCGACAGAAATCTCGACAATATCTTGAGCGGGTAGAGGCATTGAATGGTCCGAGATGAAATGTTGGAGCAGGATCAAACATTTTATCCCAGTCTCGCTATCACTGCTAACTAGCTAGATCCTTTGGTAGATTCTTCTGAGAAGGATATCGGAGGTGGTCCAGGATCTGAGGAGCCGGGTGCCGAAGTTTGAGCGTTGTTTTGTTCTTTTCTATTATATTTTCTTATGTAATATTCGATTAGGCCTTTGTGCTCCGGATTGTAAACAATATTTTCATATATGTATTTTAGTTTTTACCTTTGCATGTTTATGCTTTTTGGTATAAAATTGTTCCTTTTTCAGTCGTCATAATTGTCTGGTTGGGACCATGATTGTCAAACTCACGGGTAGACTCATAAACTTGACTATTTTACAAGTCTAGGAAGCAAAAACAAGTAGACTCGCATATATAATTGTTTTTTGATAGACTTGAGTAGACTCGGGTAGAATCGCACAAACTCGTATAGACTCGCAAGACTATGGAAAGTTTACGAGTCTATAAGTTTTTTTGAATTTTGTTTTTTTTAAAACCCAAAAAAGGCCCAAACTCCCCAAAGTATTTTATTTTATTTAAAAAAACCTTTTTTTT
The DNA here is from genome assembly GCF_024323335.1 of Lathyrus oleraceus. Classification (NCBI taxonomy): domain Eukaryota; kingdom Viridiplantae; phylum Streptophyta; class Magnoliopsida; order Fabales; family Fabaceae; genus Lathyrus; species Lathyrus oleraceus. Next base: position 444,791,605 of record NC_066580.1, read on the forward strand.
TGCTTCTACGGGAATTAAAAAGCCTCTCTCATAGCCTCTTGTCTCAACAAAGTTTCTTCCTCTTTCATCGATGACGTGCATTTGTTCTGTCTCTTGCTTTGTTCGCATTCGTTCCCGTAAATCAATCCTTTGTGATGTAAGTATTTTCTTATATGTTTCACTTGGTTGTTTGTCTTGTATATTCTCCTGCGTAAAGATGATGAATGGATAGCTAAAGATTCTAATGAAGAAAATGTACAAACTGAAGTTAGTGTTGAGAAATTTGATGTTATTGTTAACAATGTTGTGTCAGTTGACGTTGTTGTTACTAATGTTGCGTAAAGTAGTGGTGGTGGTGGCAATGTTCATTTAGGTGAAAGTGGAACATCAAGCAATCCAACTTTGGTTAATGATGAAAAAGATGTTTCATCTGGGACAGAGTTTAATGATGATACTCAACATACCAATGACGATGATGGTGATGATATTTAGTGGTGATGAATTCACTTGAGCTTTGGATGTTTAAATCCATTAGCATATATGTTTTATGAATTTTTTTCTTTATGTAGTTGCTAATTAAGAAGAAATTAGTACTTTAAGTCTTTAACTACATACTTTGCTATTTTGTTTATTTTATTATTAAGTTTTTTTAGAGAGATTTGTTATAGAGTATGAAATTTAAATTTTGATGTTAATTGGTGTTTTATTATATACATTTGTATCATATATGGGGCATTTACAAGTTTAAAAATACATGTGTGTGTCATATATGTGTCACATACAGGATTTTGAAAGTCAATTTTTTATTTTTCGTAGACTCGTACGAGTTTGCGAGTCGAGTCTACTGACCCTTTACGAGTCTGAGTAGACTCACGAGTTTGGCAACCTTGGTCGGGACTCAATGAGAATTTGGATCTGAGGGTGGCTAAGGATTGCTTTAGAATTCTGCAATTTGCATTATTGTTTGTTGTAGAAAGCAATAAATAATAGTTGTTTAAAGTGTAAATAACTTTAAGACTTTGTGGAGTTGTGTTAGGTTGTCTTGCTCAAAGGTGAGTTGCATTGAGATGCATGCGATGTGTTGATAGAATGACAAGGTATTAACGCGTATCTGTACTCGGAATGAGCTTGTACGAAGGAAGCGTTATTGTAGTTTGAAGTGTCCTTATGTCTAATTGAAAATGGTGGAACGCGAGTTTTGCTCCGAGCATTTATGCTCTTAGCTGTACCTGTAAGTATTTCATACCAAACCAGCTAGACGCGATTATGCCTTAATCATGTTTATATGGATAAGGTATGAGTCTGGTTAGTCGTGGTGGTGTTTGGAATTATACTCACAGTCGAAGGGCATGAAGCCGCCTAGATTTGACCATGCTTTAAACTACACTCTACGTCATAAAGGATCTTCCCCGGTCAAAGGTAGATGATCCTCGTCCTTGCCCCCAATGATATAGCTCGAATCAAGGTGGACGTCTCCAGACTTCACCACGCTCGCCTCAAATTGGCTAGATCTAAAGGGGGTGCATCAGCTATGCATGAAAGCGTGTATTTATTTGACAGAGGGTATTTGAATGTTATATTTAAGCATGCAAAGCGTCTTCGATAGCACCCCTAGGGGATTTGGTTGTTGTAGTCGGGTGTGGAAAGCATATATGGCAACTCCTTTGGATTCTGAAGGCGCACGAGGCCCTATGGGGAATTGATTGTTATAGCCGAATGCTTGAAGCATATGCTACATCACCCTGACTTCATAGGGCGCACAAGGCGTTATAGGGAATTGATTGTTGTAGCCAAGCACTCAAAGTGTATTTGACAACACCCCTAACTTCGTGTATGAAAAATGTCGATATTTTTTATTATTGTTGCCGGGAGCTTGAAGCATATCCGACACCACCCCCGAGTCCCAAAGACGGGCATCAACTATATTGATTGTTCTTTAATTCACTGCAATCATGCATTTGCATTTTTGTGCCCTAGAAAGATTATGTCAACAAATAATATATACTCATATTAGATTTAAAATTATATGATACAATTACGAAAATATGGCTTAAGATACATCATCATCATTGATTAACTGTGTAAAATTAATTTATAATGTTAGCATATCATCCATTTTCTCTAGTTGAGTTTAATGAAGATGTACTGACAATGTAAAAACGTTTCACACTGTCATCTAATAGAAATATATCATTTTACCATATCATAAAAATAATTTAAAATTTTCAATATGAATTAGCGGAATACATGATCGTCACTGTTAGATAAAATAACTCAAATAAGCAACTTTTTCAAATAAATAACCAAACTAACTCACTTTCCCACATATTTCTCAAACTAACTCACTTTCAAAAAAAATAAAAACAAAGGAGGCGTTAATCTAATTGGGGATAATGTACAATACATAAGAGGAGGCGTCAATCCAATTGACGACACTGTACAACACATAAGAGAAGACGCCAATCCAGTTAGATATTTATTCGAAAAAGTTGGTTATTTGCGTAAAATTTATCATTGTTAACCTTGTAAAATTAATTTACAATAAGTTAAATAGAAATAATCTAAGTTTTATGTAGGCTTAAATGCAATTTTGGTCTCTCTAGTTTGAGCGTTTTAAACAAGTGTTTCTCCTATTACAAAACCCCAACGATTATGCTCTCTTAATTTTGATGGTCTTTGGATTTTTTATGACCCCCATCCAGTTTTATATATGTGTCAATGATGATTAGTATAAACAAATTATTTTTAATTATTGTCATTGATCACTAGGATATTTAATATTTAATAATATTTTTAAATAATTTAATATTTTTAATAATTTTTTAGAGAATTAATAGTTTAAATTATTATTTAATTAAAATTTTGGAAAAGCATTTAGGGCCTAAAGCCCATTTCGTTGCAAATATATTTTGTTCTCACAGACCTACTTCCATCCCAACCCACTTATGCAATATCTTTTACATGTTTAAATTTTATAAACCCTTCTATATTTCTAAAAAAAACGACGCGGGACTCTGAAAAAGACACAAGATCCTTCTATGCTACCTTTGAACAACTCTCAGTTGAAATCGCTTGATCTCCCAAACGTTTATATTCAACTATACCTTGCCATTTATGTTCATACGATCTGGCTGATGAATACATCTCACCTTGATCATCCATTATAATCAAACCAATAAATGAATTTGTTGGCTCCATTTCAAAATTAAGAACACAACGATCCACATGGGTAGTAGCAATGTCAGAATAATTTATTGCATCCAATGTACGAAAAACTGAAAACAGTGCTAATATCACATTATGGAAACACCATGCATGTGAACAACATGTCTTATGTTGAATGACACACCTTCAACCTAATAGTAGGAATTCAAATTTTAGCCGGAGACTATTAAATTTAGGAACCATGAAAATGTTTCCCATCTACATCAACTAATCCCACAACATACCCGTGATGATCCTCCTATTGTGGCATAAAGAGAAAAGGTTGTTTTGTTGTTACACCTCATTCCTAAAAATATGAATTTACATTGTCTCATAAAATACATGGTTTGTAAACTTTCTGACTTGAATGTGTCACATGCTTCTTAGAGGTTCTCAGCTTTTCCTTGAGAATAAACATCAAAGGAAGTCTTGGCATCACTAATTTTTCTCTGAGGATAAAACCTGGAAATGAATTGTCATCCTATACACTCCAATTTATCACTATTGCTAAGAGTTTGTGCAAGCACCAATCCATGTCCTTTCCTATTAAAGAGTGTGAAAAGATCCTCATGAACATTGGTTGCTTTTCACCATCTAATGCTCCTAATGTACCTCTGATTTCATAAAATTTGACTAGGTGACTTACTGGATCCTTATGATCCATTCCAATGTATGAATTTTGATATACGAGTTTCAAGACATTTATTTTCAACTCCATTTTCTTTTGTTTTGGTCCATGTCGATTGATGATATACTCTTTATGGACTATTGTTGTTCATCTGTGGTGGTATAGGTTGATTCACATGTTCATCCATGTCTTCAGTTGTTGACGAGTGTTGAAACAAGAGAAGGACCTTCTGTCTTTTTCAGAGTTCCACATCGTTTTTCTTAGAAACATAGAAGAATTTATAAAGCTTAAACATATAAAAGGTATTGCATAAGTGAGTTGAGATGGAAATGAGTCTTTGAGAATAAAACATATTTGCAACGAAATAGGTTTTAGGTCCAAAATATTTTTCTAAAATTTTAATTAAATAAATAATAATTTAAATTGTTAATTTTCTCTAAAAAAAATATTAAAAATATTAAAAATATTATTAAATATTAAAATATCATATTCATTAATGACAAATAATTAAAAATAATTTATTTTATCCTAATCATCATTGCAAAGTAGACAAAAGTGGAGAGAACCACAAAAATTGAAAGACCTTCAAAATGAAAGGATCTGAATAACTAATTTTATAATTGAGATCAATTATTTAAAATTCTCAAACTCAACTATAAAAAAAATGGATTTAAGCTTTTATATAACTAATACTATATAATATCAAAGATTAATATTTTAAATCGTTGTAAAATAAATAAATGATGTGTTGTAATGTTATTGTCACCGCACGGACCCTATCCAGCCCGATAACAGTCTCATCGTCGCTGTTGCGATGATGTGAGTTTGTTTCAGTTCAATTCATTCACAGAATCAACAAGATGATGGCTTCAGCTTTATCCTCTATCATCAACCAACCTCACACTGCTCAACGCTTAAAGCTTCATTCTCCATCTTCTTTCACTACTCTCACATTCTTCAAACACAAATACAAACCACACTCATCTTCATCTCCACGTCCTCTTCGTCTCATCGCTGCTTCTAGAACCTTCTCCGTTTCCAACAAATCGGAAGAACCTTCCCTCCGTCAATTCATCGCTCGAGCTTCTCTCACCGCTTCCCAACTTCAACCACAGTATGTGATTTCTTTTTCCCCTTTTGGTTTTCAGTTATTCATCACACTTTAGTTAAAATTTTAGTTAGGGTTTATTAGGAATGAAAATTTGAAATGTATTTACTCAATTGTTTGTGTGGATATAGTGTTGTGGCGGATACTGAAGTTTCTTCAACTGGTCGAATCTATCATGAGACCTATGGATGTCAAATGAATGTTAATGATATGGAGATTGTTTTATCTATAATGCAAAATGCTGGATATAATGAAATTGTGGCTGTTCCGGAGAATGCAGAGATAATATTCATCAACACTTGTGCTATAAGAGAAAATGCAGAACTCAAAGTGTGGCAGAGGCTTAATTACTTTTGGTTTCTTAAGAGGAATTGGAAGGCCAATGTTGCTAAGGGAAGGTCACAATCTCTGCGTCCTCCGAAGGTGGTTGTTTTGGGATGTATGGCGGAGAGGTTAAAGGAAAAGATACTTGATGCGGATAAAATGGTTGATGTTGTATGCGGGCCGGATGCTTATAGGGATTTGCCGAGGTTATTGGAGGAGGTTGAGTATGGTCAGAAAGGGATTAACACTCTTCTTTCGCTTGAGGAGACTTATGCTGATATTAATCCGGTTAGGGTTTCTAAGAATTCAATTAGTGCTTTTGTTTCGATTATGAGGGGTTGCAACAATATGTGTTCGTTTTGTATTGTACCTTTTACTAGAGGCAGAGAGCGGTCACGCCCTGTGGATTCCATTGTGAGAGAGGTGGCAGAGCTTTGGAAAGAGGGTGTGAAAGAAGTAACGCTTCTTGGGCAGAATGTGAACAGCTACAATGATGCATCTGTGGTTGAAAAAGAGGCTGAATCAGGGTCCAATTGGAAACTTAGTGAAGGATTTTCCAGCATATCGAAGGTCAGAACCACAGGCTTAAGGTTTGCTGATCTGTTGGATAGACTCTCGTCGGAATTTCCTGAAATGCGATTCAGATTCACGTCTCCACACCCTAAAGATTTTCCAGATGAACTGCTTTATCTTATGCGTGAAAGACATAATATATGCAAATTGATACATTTACCTGCACAATCAGGAAGTACCATAATGATTGAGAGAATGAGGCGTGGATATACTCGAGAGGCTTACTTGAGTCTTGTTGAAAAAATTCGAAATATTATTCCAGATGTGGCCCTGAGTAGTGATTTCATTTGTGGTATGTTTTTTAAGTATCTTTCTCCTTGCTTTATTTATTTCGTTTCATCAATACTCATTAATTTGACTTTCTACAATTGGAGCACCTTAATTTTAAGTTTCACCTGATGAGAGTTTGGTTGGCGGGTAGAGAGGGTAGGGAGGGAGAATGAGGATGTGAAAATCTCTTCCCACCACTCCTCTCCATAATAGTGGTAATTTGAAGAGGAGAGAAAATGACTTACAATTTGTGAATTATGCCGACAAAACTGTCCTTAGAATTGTTTTTAAAATAAATATCAAAACTGTAAATATACTTGTTATTCCTAACAACTATGTTACTAAAGCTGCTTAGCCTCTCTGACTCTATTTCTATGTCATGCAAATCTCAATTCTATAACTTCTTCTAGTCAATTTAATACATATCAATTGTGGTGTTGTAGCTTCCTTTTACTCCACCTTCTATAAGGGTAATATATTAAATTATTTTTTTTGTTGTCCTTTCTCCATATAAACCAATCAAGGGGAGGGAGAGCAAAGGTTATTTTTCCGCTCTTCCCATCTGCTTCAACCAAATTAAACATGTGAATTTCATTTTCCCTCTTAATATGAGAGTGTTAAATGTTTTGGAAATAAAACCTCATAAATGCTCCACTTGCGTACACCTTTTTATGTTCTACTCCGCAATTAGTTTAGATCCATCGTATAGCAAGTAAAACAAGTTAAATGTATCTTAGGAAGTAGTACTAACTTGATTTCTCGGTTGTATATTGCATCTGCCATTTATTGTCATTGTAATTTCCATGTATATAAATTAAGCAAGAATGATACTGGGTGCTAAACAGCTCATAGACTTCGTTTGAATTTGATTCGGTATCCTCTACTGTCAAGGCTTTTCACCATTAACCACCATTGATCGGAGTTGACCACCGTTGGCTAACTTTGACCAGTGCTGGCCACAGTTGTTTATACTCCTCATTTGGATCGTTGGCCTTCATTGAACCTTGTCTAGGAGTTGATTTCTTTGTTCTACCCCTCTTTTGAGGCATCCATAGATTCATTCTTGGAGTTGTTTGCTCATCCATTTGTCTGGTTGTATTTTCCCCAATATCAAAGGGTGAGGAGGTAGAAAGGATGAAAGTTTTTCTCAACAGCCTATAAAATCCATTAGGTACTTGTACTGTAGATATTCAAGTATGTTTCTATTAGATAATATAATATGTAAACTAGTAGTGAAACATTTAGTAGACAAGAGTCAACACATTTATAATTAACTTATTGTAGAAGGAGAGATATAGCACGGGGAAGCCTTCAATGCTATAGTCATTAACTGTCAAAGGCTTGAATACAATTGCACTCATGCGAACCTATTTATAGGGCTCGAAGATGTTTCTAGTAGAAAGAATATCTAGGCCTTTGTTTGAATTTTACTTATTACTTTGTTAGAGAAGTTTCTAGGTTACAACTTAATCTAGGCACTATTAGAACAATCTAGAAATATATAGCAACTTTATAGACTAGAGTTTTAGTTTTCTGTAATACATTATCATTATTTTTACTAGAATATTCTAGAAATATGCATCAATTTCAGCACTTCTCTTTGATGTATATTTTGGAAATTCCTAGCATAATTCGTAGTTGAACAAACATGGGATTGTGAAATTATCTTCTCCTGGATTGATGCCAGTTAGTATAGTAATTGAACTTGAAAATACTACATCCACCTTTATGATAGTTCTATCACACCGCCTATCACGGTAGTGTTATTTGTCTCCTTGTCGGTTTGTATGAAGACTTCTCTTAGAGACCACTCTTGCTCCTTAGTTTCTTGTGAGTCTCCTTATAAGTATTGTTGAAGACTTTTGGCAATGATTGCTTCTTGCTCTAGTAGTTGCATTTTTGTTCCAGATCTTGTACCCAAGTTGAACCTCAGATGCACAAGTATCCATTTTTTATGTATCATCTGAGTTTGTGTGCTCTGTCTAAACTTGAGCCTTGGAGAGTTTGCGACATTAGTTGAATTTGAACTTATGATGGTTGGGCCGTTAGGCTACTCGAACTACTCGAACTCCTTTTTAAATTTTGATTTTGAACTTTGAACTCAAATAAAGTTTGAACTTTTGAGTCAAACAAAGACCTCGTTTTCTAGTTTAGTAGAATAAAAGAAGTCTTAATGTAAAATAGATAATTAAAAAAATAGTGTGAGAAGAGGAAATATTTTGCTACAACCGGTATATGGCAGAACCCACTCTGATACCACTACTAGAAAATATAGTATAGGAACTTGTCGTGGAATGTCTAGTAACACGAGGCAACACATTAGTAATAAATTTATGGTATAATTAGTTGTCAAGTCCCTTAATTTAATTTAATGTTCCGCTTTAGTCCCTTAACTAAAAAACGTTACAAGTTAGTCCTTTAACTTCATTTCCGTTATCTTATTTGGTCTATTCCGTCAATTTCTAATAAAAAAACGTTAAATTCTAGTGTTGTGGTGTAATAGCAAGACCATTGGTACAAATCTGAGTCAACATATGTAGTTAATAACTGATATACTGTTTAACCTGCCGGGGTTTTGTTTTCGGAGGAATCCTGCAGTTTAAATTTTTAACTACATATGCTGACTCAAATTTGTACCAATGACCTTACTGTCACACCACGTCATCATAACTTAACGTTTTTTTACAAGAAATTAATGGAATGGACCAAATAGGATAACATAAGTGAAGTTAAAAGACTAATTTGTAAATTTTTTTAATTAATGGACTAAAGCGGAACATTTAATTAAGTTAAGAGGCTAAAACATGTATTAAGTCTAAATTTATTGTAGGAGGAGAGATATAGTATGATGAAGGCCTCAATGTTATTGAAGATGTTTCTAGAAATAGAATAAACTAGGCTTCTGTTTGACTTTTCTACATTACATTGTTGTAGAAGCTTCTAGGTTTCAACTTAGTCCATTGTTGTAGAAGCATCTAGGTTTCAACTTAGTCTAGTCATTATTAGAACAATCTAGAAATATGTAGCAACTTTACAGACTATAGATTATAGTAGTTTTTATTTTTTACTAAAAATTATAGAAATATGCACCAATTTCAACCGTTTTTTATTTGGATTTAACGTCTCAAAAACCCTTTCTACCCTTTTTATAGATTTTATATTCCGGTGCCACATACATATGACACATTGTTTTATTTAACCACTTCTCCACTGGCTCCCACTGTTGGATTTGGAGATATTCAAATTAATCCTTCCATGACCTTAACAAATGTCCTTCATGTCCCAAAATTCTCCACCATCCTTGTTTTTATAGAAAGACTTGCGTAGGATTTATTATGCACCGTGATTTCTCAATCATGTGTCAGAGTCCGTACTTTCTCTGCCGACCTTGTTTGGCAGCGAGGGGTGGCGGTGCAATTTTGTGTCCACCTCACAGATAACCCCCATTTCTCATACAAAGGCTTACCATAGATTTATCATGCACCAAGATTTTTTACAGTGATTATTGTGAATTTCAAAACAAGGCTTTAAGAAGGAATGCAATTGGTTGTGCTAGAGAAGAGGTGCATTTATTATCTCGAGGAATCAAATTTGTCCTCCATACTGAAAATCCCCTTTCTCACTCATCTGTGTCCTGAAAAACCCCTTTCTCCTTAAGAAAAAGTTATGCTTTCTCACTCATCTGTGTCCTGAAAGTTTACTCTCCAAATGTTCTGCCCTCAGCATGAGGCGAGGGGCTGTGTGTTAAGACTCACATTGGAGGTGGTGTAATCTGAAAATGTGTTTAGAAGTGGGAGCTGTCCACATGTTACAAAATTTACTCCAAATGTTTAAACCCTCAGCATGAGGCAGGGGGCTGTGTGTTAAGACTATCACATTGGAGGTGATATAATCTGAAAACGTGTTTATAAGTGGGAGCTGTCCACATCTTACAAGTCATTTTGTAAGGTTGTGTTAGGCCCAACCCAAATTTTAAGAAGTTTAGAGGTAAGTGGTCTATCTTTAGGCCTAATGCATGATAGCACATTATGATTTTGACTGATCCATATAGTCAACTTTACCTAGTAGCAAATATCTTGGTTGTTTACACTTTTTCAATGACCATCTGGCTTGCATCTTCAGGTTTGCATTTTCAGGTGTAAATTTTTGCAATCCTGAATTTGCGAACATCTTTTTCAGTAATTTTCCACAACATAATCATAAAGGTCCTTTTGTGGTTTAAAGAGAGGTTTGGGGAGGGGTTAACAAATCTTTATAAACAAATCTCACCTTAGTATTGTTGAGGAGTAGCATACTGATATTGATATATGAAAGAAACTGGTATCTATGGTTCAGAAAATAAATGAATAAACACAGAATTTATTACTGTACCCTCTGAAAAATGATTCTCAAAACAGAGGAATTTGTTTTACAATATACAGACACACAATACTCACAGTTTTTGCATAAATAAGAATAAAGGATTCCTATCCAAGAAATTCAAGAGTCTTGGTCTCTCCAAATCAGTATTCAGTCCCAATTAATTGTCTTCTGATTTTTCCTTCAGTTTTCACTCGGTAACTGTCTAATCGCATAACTGCTGCCTAATTCATAAAATAACCGCAGCATGTAATATATTACTATAGTTATTACCATACTAATGAGAGGTCTAACAATATACCAATGACATATGAACCAGTATGCTTATTTTTGTCAGAAGTACTTAAAGTATATAAGATCATTGGTAATTTAGTTATATTTTCAATCCTTGTTTTTTATTTCCCACGGTATTTTGCTGTATAAGCAGTTAGCTTTTGATTGCAGTCTTTTAATATTTGCAAATTGCAATTCTGCCAGGATTTTGTGGAGAAACAGAAGAGGATCATTCTGACACATTGAGTCTTGTAAAAGAAGTTGGTTATGATATGGCATACATGTTTGCTTATAGCATGAGGGAGAAAACTCATGCCCACAGAAACTATGTCGATGATGTTCCTGAGGAAACTAAGCAGAGGAGGCTAACTGAACTTATTGAGACTTTCCGTGAGAGCACAGGAAAGTGTTACGACGAGCAGGTTGGAACTACACAGCTTGTATTAGTTGAAGGACCCAATAAAAGAGCTCCAGATACTGAACTTATTGGCAAAAGTGACAAGGGCCATCGGGTATTATTTGTCAATCTGCCAATCTTAGATAGGGAAGATGTTAATACAAAGAGAAATCCTGTAGTTGGTGATTACGTTGAAGTCCGGATAACAAGATCTTCAAGGGCATCGCTCTTTGGCAATGCACTTGCTATTACTAAACTGAGTTCGTTTTATATTAATCTGGAAAAAGAAGCTGTTGCATGCAGCATGTAAAAGTAAAACCTTGCCGCATAAACAGTTTGCAGTCGCAAGTTTTGGATATACTCATCGTAAATTGCATTATCCCCTTGCATTGATGACAAAATCGCAGTTTATGGGAAAAAGGATGCTACTTACTACTCAAGAAAGTGAGATTATGCATTCGCCTGCAAAAATGGTTCGAGTCGTCATCAAACTATACACTCTACCTGCAATGTAACACTAAAACCAAATAGCCTAGGGCAGGATTGCTTTGATGGAGCACATGGAAGATTTAACGCGGCCTTTGAACAATCGTATTAATTTATTACCGAAGTTCGTAGGTAATAAACTATCTTGTGATAACATTCGGTAAGATAGTTTATTGAATGATAACATTCGGTAATAATTGGATCAGCTTATTTCAGATTATCTTGTGGGATAGATACACATGTAAGTGTTAAGAAAAGGCTTATAAAATAATTTGAGGTGTTTATAAGCTGCTTCTATCGTATTTTCAGAAGCTCTCCTAGGTGATATAGGTTACTTTATGAAAATATTTTCAGTTTTTATACTCTCAAATTGATGTTTATTTCAAATTGTTAACAAGATAAAACATTTATGTCGTGAACTAAGAATGTATTTTTAAAATAATAATAACCTTTTTCACATTTTCAATTTAAAAATAAAATGTTATATATTTTTTTAAAATTGTAAAAGAAGACCATGAGAAAAATATTTTCTTGTTTATTAGTTGAAAAGAAGATGTAAGAAGAAAACAAAGAGAGTAATTGGGTCCTTAAATTTAGAAGTAATTATTTTAAGGGTTTTGTTCATTACACCAAATGCCTTGCTCACTTATGTTGTCAATTTTTTTGAAATATCTTCAAAAATTTAGATTTTGAAATTTGGATGCACCAAAACACATTGTCAAATACAAGTAAAAAATGTATGAATATTAAATTCGGATGTACCCACAACAAACTCAATCTTAGAACCACAACCAAATCAAAGTTAAAAATATGTATGGATTTCAAAATCATGATTTAACTTATAAATATTAAAATTCAGACGCTTTCACTTAAGTAATCGCATCCTATATTTCCCTTTTATTTCCCTTTCATTTAAAACCAAAAAAATCAAAGTTGAACGGAGCTCTCATTAGTGTCTACTCCTTTTCGAGCATTGTTTCAATATTTCTCTCAAGTTCTACTCCCATTCGTTCAAACCTAAGATATTCATCAATTTCTACTCCTTTCCATTCAAGTTAAGCACATTCATCTTTCACATTTGAAAAGTTTCTCATATCCTTACTTTTTTCATTTGTGATGCATGCAATTCCTTAATAAATTATAGTTATGCTACATTAGGATACACCCAAATAGAAATGTGCAGTTTGTTTGGTCATAATAAGATTTGGTATGAATTTAGGATATTTGAGTGTTAAAGTACGTGCATGAATGAGTTTTGCTCTAGTGTGTTTAACTTGAATTTTAAAATCCAAACCCTTTGTACGAATAACAAAATCTAGATTTTTCTCAGTTTTTTATCATGTTTTTAAAATTTTAAATTTTGGTTGTTAATACATTGTTTCCTCTTCTTTGATTATGATATGCCTTTTCTTGTTTGATTATAGAAAAAACGGCTGACGAACAACATAGATACAAACACGATCGAGTGGCCCAACATGCTTTAATATGCAACAATAAATCTAAAATGTTGCCTGTAATTGGAGAGTCGTCACGTGCAGCTGAGGCGTCGTCTTCCCGAGGTCATATCCATCTCATGATGAAGCATCTGCTACTCCCATTCATGCTGATGTACATGCACATGATCCACATCCAACAACCAGACATGATGTTGCCGCACATAATAGTTTTCTTGGAGGCCCCAAAGACACTTACTACCTTCTCTATATGCACACCATGTTGCAGCCCACGTATGGGAAAAAGAGGTAGCATAAATGTTTAATTATTCTTTTCACCATTTTTTATACTAATTGAATTGTCTGTCATTGGTGTATTTATTTTTGCAGTGTCGTGAGACGTTGAAATGTATACATCGTGACAAGAAGATATCAAAGATGTTGCAGCTTGATGAACCATGGTTTCATAAATTCTTAGAGCTATCTGGATTGAAGAACTTCAGTAGGACTAAATATGGTTATATTGACCTTGGTATATTGTCTGCAATTGTTGAGAGATGTCACACAAAGACGTCTTCAGTTCATCTTCTGACCGATGAGATGATTATCATCCTTGATGATGTATCATGCCTCATGCATATTTCAATCACATGAAGATTGTTGGATCATTATAGAATTAGTAGACCTGAGGCCCTCGACCTAACACTAACAAAATTAGAGGCTGATCCGGGTAAAACCCAATGGGAGATAGAAAACACCAGGAGATGTCATGCTAGATTTTTATTCCTATCATAAAATTATATTAATCATATGAATGCGACAATGGATGCTACGAGTGATGAGGCATATGTTGCCTATCATAGGGTACATGCATTGAGGACACACTTCCTGATTTTGGTTGACACATGCATATTCGTGGACAAAAGTGAGACCTAGTCAACATTGTCTACATTAAATACTTCATGGACATGGATCCTCCACTATTTTCCAAAGTATCATCGATTGGGAGTGTGCCGGAGACTACTATGAGGATTTTCCACATGTGTTCTTGATTATCTCACTCAGGGGTAGTTTGGCGAGTAAGCAGTATAAAACTGCTATTGACCATATTCTGGCGGATGATGTTTTCTTCACACCGTATTGTGAACACCATCAGACACGATCGTTGGAGGTGATATCCCGACACTTTGGATGACTGACTTGTGAGTCTCGACTTATGTACCTGCATCTATCTAAATGAATACTATAACAGTTCAGGTATATATAAGGTATACCCAAGGACCCCACAGTTGATGCTTGACATTGTCCTTCGAGAGATATTGATGTGATATTTATAAACTACCATGGGCATCTGGTGCCAGAGGATGTATGCAGTGTGTTAGCGCTTTGTCCATGGAGTACTATATACGGTTACATACAATAATTTTATAGAGTGTCTCATCCTTATATAACACAAGATTCAAAAGGAGATTTCCCTAAGCCAACTCATCAGGAGTTAATATAAGAGGAACATGCAAGGGAGGACCATGTCATGGATGTATTGCATATATGTCACCGTAATATTTCTATTGGGAGAAAAGCCACAACTTTAGGAAGATACTCCTAAAAAGGTCACTCTATAGAAAATCTTAGTAAAGCCACATATTGCATAACATTATAGGAGGTCGAGGGGAAACAAAGGGCGTTATTTACAAACATTAATTATATTTTTATTTATATTTTGTATGGTTAGTTGTATTTTATGAATGACTAGTGTATGATTTACGAATGAGTTATACAAATTTGATCTTAATTATGACTTACTTATGTGTATGGTTTATCGTATGAATAATGTATGATTTTCAAATGATATGAAAATTTCTTCCTAGTTAGTGTCAATGAATTCATAATATTGTCCAAGTTTGGTCCGAATTTTAAAATTCGACCATCCCATTATTCTAAAATAAAAACCTAAGCAATGATTAGAATAATGTTCAGGGGTGTGTCCGGATTTTGAAATTCTAGTTCAACCCATTATGCTAAAATAAATACTCAATCAATGCGTAAAATATTGTCTAGGGTATGTCTGAATTTTAAAATTCAGATTTATCCATTTGTTTAACGCACACAAGCAAACATACATGCAACACTGTTCTAGGAGATAGTTAGGATATTTAAATCCAGATACCTATTTTACTTGGATGAGATCATTTCTAATGAAAAGATTTTTTATTTAATTAATGCATATGGATTTAAATATCTAGACAATGCGAAAAGGCTTTTTTTTTTTAGATTTTCATAGAATTAGTGAACACGGGATGCGTGTAGTAATTACAATCCTTTTTTAATTTTAGAAATAATTAAGGGGCGAACCATATGTTTTCACCCCTATCACTTTCATGGATTATGTTGGAAAGATAAAACATTAAACACTATAAACTAAGAAAATGAAGTGAAATTTTAAATTAAAGAAAATGATATAATAAAAACTAAAATAAATATTCAAATTTTAAACTAAAGAAAAAGATAAAATAAGAACTAAAATAAAATATTCATTTATTTCGATTGATTTAAAGAATAATTTATTACACTTAATATATAAAACTCTAAATACATCTTAGTCATATCTATCTCACATAATCATAAGGACCTAATAAAATTTAAAAAATAATCTCATTTAAAATAACAACCAATATATTGAAATACTTAGTAAAATATTTATACTACTAATTAGAAGGCCTAAGGTTCATATAAAAAAACCATAACAATTTATAAGGCCTAAGGTTCATAACAAAACAAAAAGTTATTCATTACACCCTATAAAATTTTCACATACTATGAATACCTGAAATTGCCTTTTCTAAAAGCTATCTTCCAGCCGTACCCCATATTTTTTAGTTGAGTTTGATATTTGGAGTGTGAAAATAAGAAGGTAATCTTTCTGAAAATCATCTTTCAGAGTCCAAGTAACATTGTCTGGAAATTAACTTCTGAAGCGTAACATTTATATATGAACAGTTTCTTAAACCATCTCATTCAAGACTTTATATCATATTTTCTTAAACTATCTCAAAACAATTTCCCTTATCATTGCGTTTGATAACACAATGATTCTATATTATGACATAAAATATGAGATTTAAAATTAAGAATCTTGGGAACAAACAGATCAAGGATGAATACGGGGAAAATGTCAAATCAAAATAAATATTAGAATGTACATTGTTACCGAATATATATTTTGTAACATCATCTTATTACAGTCATTTAGTCAACCATAATAATAATTGAGTTTTAGGCATTTTTTTTGTTATTTACTAAATAATTTACCACGGCCAAAACTAACAACCGTAGTGAAAAATACATGGAGTGACATGCTTTGAATCCCAACACCAATAATTTTTTTTTTGTTACAAAATGGACATGTCACTTATAATCTTATATTTATATTAAAATAAAAATATCTTTCACCACTATCTAATATAGAAATCATTGTGAAATGTACCTATATTTCATCACAGACATTTTATCAACCTTGGTGATAAGTATAACCTATATATAAGCGAAATTTCTCTTGTTCGGGATAAAATAACTGTCTCTCTCATAAAACAAAATCCTAACATCTCTCACTCTTATCCTAATCTCCATAAACGGCTGCATGACATTTGTTCATAAAAATCCAACATATATTCTTCAACTCTTATGAATTAAGGAAAGATGTTACCCAAAACTCATTTCTTCCACTTCCTCTTAACATTTTAGGTACGTGAAACGTTTCCAACTTTTATGTTATGAGTTGTGAGATTTATGATGTTTTTGTTGGAATATATTAATGCTTTTTGAGTTATATTGTATTTTTTGTTGGGATATGTTGTTTTTGATAAAATTTGTATGTTGTTGTTGATAAAAGTTGTATGTTGTTGAGATATATTAATAATTTTGTTGAGCTATGTTGTATGTTTTTGTTGAGATATGTTAATATTTGCGTTGAGCTATGTTGGATGTTTTTGCTGGGACATGTTAATGTTTTTGTTGAGTTATGTTGTTTGTTATTATTAAGGTATATTGTTGTTGATAAAAGTTGCATGTTGTTGTTGATAAAAGTTGTATGTTGTTGTTAAGGTATATGTTGTTGTTGATAAAAGTTGTATGTTGTTGATGATTTCATTTTTTGTTGATAAAAGTTGTATGTTGTTGTTGATAAAATTTATACGTTGTTGATGATTTTATTTTTGTTAATAAAAGTTGTATGTTGTTATTAAGGTATGTTATTGTTGATAAGAGTTGTATGTTGTTGTTAAGATATGTTGTTGTTGTTGTTAATGTATGTTGTAGTTGATAAAAGTTGTATATTGTTAATAAAAGTTGTATGTTGTTAATGTATGTTGTTGTTAAGATATGTTGTTGTTGTTGTTAATGTATGTTGTAGTTGATAAAATATTTCACCACGGTTCTAGATTCAACCACGGTGATATGCTTACTTGTGTTATTGTTGATTTTTTTGTTATTTTTAATCATATACATCCTACATTGTAGCTTTTATTACGTTCAGCCAACATATCATAAAAGATGTGTTTCTTATATCGTATGCGATTTGAGTATTTTTCCAACGCCTTACTAAATATATATATATATATATATATATATATATATATATATATATATATATATATATATATATATATATAATATATATTATATATATTATTATATATATATATAAATAAATAATCTTTTTAATTGAATTATAAAATTATAATACAAGACATTTAATTATAATAGGAAACAACTTACACATATTAGTGTTACAAGTTTGTTGCAGTTTATTATTCGTATCTTGCTCTTTAACCGTTAGAACTTGATTAAATACTTCTAGTTCTTCAACTATCATTTGATTCATATATAATTCTGTCTACACAATAAATAATATTTTGAAAAATGAACTAAAGGTGAAAGAATTGTTACTAGAAGAATTATAATCATTGAAACAAGTTCTAATAGTTAAAGAGAAAAATGTTGATAATAGATTGTATGAAACTCGTATAACATTGATTAGTGTAACTTGTTCTTATAATATAATTTAATTTGTCATATTATTGATTTTTAAATTATATTAAAATATTATATGTTAGTGAACAGTTGGTGAAATAAATATTCCGCATAAGTTATAATAAACCCAAGTAAGCATATCACCGTGGTTAGAATCTAGAGCCGTGGTGAAATGTTTTGTGCTAAGTCTTTCACCACGGTTATAGTTTAGAAATATGATGAGCAATTGGTGAAATAAACATTCTGCATAAGTTATAATAAACTCAAGTAAGCATATCACCGTGGTTGAATCTAGAACCGTGGTGAAATATTTTGTGCTAAGTCTTTGAGCAGTTGGTGAAATAAATATTCCGCATAAGTTATAATAAACTCAAGTAAGCATATCACCGTGGTTGAATCTAGAACCGTGGTGAAATGTTTTGTGCTAAGTCTTTCACCACGGTTATAGTTTAGAAATATGATGAAATATTTTAAAATTTGCAAAAATATTGGTGTTAGGAATCGAACCCCTGATCTCAATCTTTTACTATGGTTGCTTTAAACAACTGTAGTGGTAGGTTATACACTTTTGTATTTTTACCATAGCTAGTAGCTTGTGGTGGCAAAGAGGGCACATAAAATCACATCCTACGTTACCACGGGCCACCATCTGTGGTGGAATCTGTCTCCCAATCATGGTGAAATGTATTTTCCGTAGTAGTGGCATAATGGAAGTATGGAATCTTGTAATCAATTCTTCTACATAGGGGTCATATGTTGATTATGTTGTGTAGTTCAAAAGTGTGTGCGCAAAATATCCAAATATTTTGAATATGTCAAAACTAAAATGTTATACCAAGTTAAGGAGAACATGGTTTGTGTTTGGATTGATCAAGATAGACACTTTGACAACACTGTCACAAACAAAATTGAACATGCTCATAGTAGATTTAAAAAATATCTTTTAGATAGTAAGAGTGATTTTTGTAAGGGTTGGAAATCAATGAATAATATGATTGTATTGCACCACAATGACATACCGATATTCGAAAATGAATTAACAACGAAAAAAAGGTGTGTTTGGAAGATATGTTTCGAACACCCCTAAAACTATTAATATGTGAGACAAAATGAATAACATGGTATAAAGGACGTGTTTGCAATATATGTTCATAAACACATCTGAAACTATTGCTAAGTGAAGCAAAGTAAATAACGTGATATAAATTAAGGGTGTGTCCAAAAAATATGATTTGGAAATATCATTGAAACTACTGTTAAGTGAGGAAAAATGAATACTGTTATATGAAGAGGCCTATCAAAAGAGTATCTTTCAGACGCACCCCTGAAACCTTTGCAAAATGAGAAAAATGAATAACGAGGTATAAATGGTGTGTCTGAAAGATATGTTTTAGACATACTCATGCAAATTTTACAAAATGTGGAAAAGTTTAATGAGGTATAAATGGGTGTGTCTGAAAAATATATTATATACATATTCCTTTAACTTTTATCGAATGATACCAAGATAATGGATGTGTCCATAAGATAACTTTCTAATAGAGAGACATTTTTGGAGTTTCATTGGGGTTGTGAAAAATTTATGGGATATAATGACAATCCCTAAAAAATAAAGGGAAAATATGTTGATTAACCTTTTTTCCAAAGTCCAATATATATCAATACATATAAAGCCAATATATCATTCAACTCTAAAAAAATTGTGTGTGAACTCTTAGGGTGATTATTTTTAAATTAAGTTGGTTTTGAATAAACTTAGAAAATTTCACAAAAAATCTTAAAAGTTTATTCCTTTTGATATAAAAATAGAGTTTAAGTGAATCTAGTAAAATCATATATGATCAAAGAGCCATAGTAATTGTCTCATAGGTTCATAGTCTTTGAAGGACCAAAGAGATCTAGATGGAGAAACTCCAGAGATTTTGAAGTGGCAACATAATTTTTTGATTTAAAAGTCATGCTTATTTGCTTTTCCATTTTGCATGCATCACATAACTTTTTTTTAGAAAACTTTAATTTGGGTAGAACTATTACTAGGTTATAGGATGCTATTTTATTGATTAAGTCAAAATGAACATGACCTAAACGTCAATGCCATAACAAGGAGTCCTTACTTCGTGTGACTAAATATTTGGTACCAATATTTGATATTTTTGGATATGAGGTTTGGTCTTAATGAAACGATCTAATCCTATCCCCAATAATTCTTATTGATAGTTTCCATCATCTTGAGAGATTTTAAGAGGATATGTATATGAACCTCCTTTTAAAAGGATGAGAGTTTTTCAATGGCTAACATTTCAACCAACAACAAACAGACAAAGTTGTAAGTACGAAGACCTCATAAACCAACTGAGAGTTTTTAACACATGCTAAACTCACGAACCAAGAGAGAGATTTTAACAGATGACTAAGCTCACAAACCTACAAATACTTTTAACTACAGAGACATCCCCAACCAAACAAAGGTTTTACTTGGTTTACCTTAACAACCAAACAAGAGATTTTGATTGTTTAGATCTCAACCAAACAACACCTTATTTGTAACGAAAATATTGAAAAAGAGATAAATAAACTCTTGAGAAATTAATTTTTTTCCCACATGAGAAACAAATATCCTCATAAAGTACAAAGTCACTCTCAAAGCACTAAGTCAAAATTAAAGTGAGAAAATGAGAGATTTGCAGAAAAAGAGTGGAAAGTGAGAAAGGCGAATCAAAACTCATTTGTTGGATGATTTGAAATGATAAAGGAATCCTATATTTATAGAATAAAACATGGTATAAATTTGGAAACATTCCATGGGCTAATCAAGCCTCATAATCGATCATGTTAAAAGAATTATTGTTTATGACACCATAAAATAGAAGATTTTGATATCAAGTCGTTTCTAATCATTTAAGGGACATCTCCAATTAATTTTAAATGTTACAAAGTGAAACAACTTTACCAATTTGAAAAATTAATTTTGAAAATTTTATAAGAGTTTGAAAAGAAAAATGGTTTGAATGGAGGAAGCAATATGCATATAAAGTTTATTATACTTATCGGACTGTATATACACAAAACACCTTAATCGATATACAATATGATAAATTGGATCAAAAAGCTTACTAATCTCAATCAAGCAGTATACTGAATTAATATCAATTTACACGAGAAGTGTAAAAGTTACAAAATCAATATGATTTGGATTCTAAAACCACAATTTCAACTTTCAAGGCTTAATCAATAACAAGATAATTTTCAGTGCCAATCTAGCAAAACCTACGCTTAGTTGATAAATTATTATCAAGGCAATAAACCTAATAACATATAATTTAGAGAGAGAGAGAGAGAGAGAGAGAGAGAGAGAGAGAGAGAGAGAGAGAGAGAGAGAGAGAGAGAGAGAGAGAGAGAGAGAGAGAGAGAGAGAAGAGAGAGAGAGAGAGAGAGAGAGAGAGAGAGAGAGAGAAGAGAGAGAGAGAGAGAGAGAGAGAGAGAGAGAGAGAGAGGGGGGATTAACTTACTTGAAGAGTAAATTTTTTGTAGCTTACTCCAAATCATAACCTTTAAATTGAATATAATATAATGGTTAACTAAGTAAAAATGCTAATTAACCATTAGATTATATATAATTTAAAGGCTATGATTTTGGAGTAAGCTAAAAAAACTTACTCTTGGAATAAGTTGATCCCCACTCATATATATATAATATATATATATATATATATATATATACTATATATATATATATATAATATATATATATATATATATATATATATCTTATATATATATATATATATATATATATATATATATATATATATATATATATATTAATATATTATTTACGTGCATGTGTGGTTATATATTTATGCAATGTTTAAATTTGTAGGCATGGAGACGAAAAAGGGATACAAGTGTGAGTATTATCTCATGAAACACATGTTAAACATGGTCTCTACCGACCTTGTTGATTCTTGGGATCAAGTATATATTATGCCTGAAATATTTACCATAACATATTAATGTTTAAGTTTGCTATTTTATTTCAAATCACATGATATTCAATGTTCTTCACTTTTTTTAGACGTTTAACGACACTACCTTCTACCAAGACGAGAGGGAAGGGAGAGGAAAGAGGAGAGAGAGAGAGAGAGAGAAGGAGGGGAGAGAGAGAGAGGGACCGAGAGAGAGAGAGGGGGGAGAGAGAGAGGAGAGGGAGAGAGAGAGAGCTAGAGAGAGAGAGAGAGAGAGAGAGAGAGAGAGAGAGAGAGAGAGGATCAACTTACTTGAAGAGTAAATTTTTTGTAGCTTACTCCAAATCATAATCTTTAAATTGAATATAATATAATGGTTAATTAAGTAAAAATGCTAATTAACCATTATATTAGATATAATTTAAAGGCTATGATTTTGGAGTAAGCTAAAAAAACTTACTCTCGAAATAAGTTGATCCCCACTCATATATATATATATATATATATATATATATATATATATATAATATATCTATATATATATATATATATATATATATATATATATATATAATATATATATATATATATTATATATATATATATATATATATATATATATATATATATATGTAGCTACGTGCATGTGTGGTTATATATTCATGCAATGTTTAAATTTGTAGACATGGAGACGAAAAAGGGATACACGTGTGGGTATTATCTCATGAAACACATGTTAAACATTGTCTCTGCCGATCTTGTTGATTCTTGGGATCAAGTATATATTATGCATGAAATATTTACAATAACATATTAATGTTTAAGTTTGCTATTTTATTTCAAATCACATGATATTCAATGTTCTTCACTTTTTTTGTAGACGTTTAATGACACTACACCATTCTCTCTCTCTCTCTCTCTCCCCCTCTCTCTCTCTCTCTCTCTCTCTCTCTCTCTCTCTCTCTCTCTCAATGTTAGACAAATGACTTTAAACACAAGAGGGAGGATGGGTGATCGCTCGACTGGGTGAGTCGAGAATGGGATACAAACTGCAAGTGCACAGTTCTATCGCGTAGTTTTAAAAGATATCGATCCCACAGGGACTTATGAATCGATATACCGTTATCTAAGGTTACTACGTAAATCTAAGGTGAAAATGTTTGATTGTTTGGGAAAAACTAAGAGCTAAACTAATATCTAGATTAAATATTAATAAGACGGATATCGGTATGTAGTTCGTCAAAACTAGGGAATCAAGTCTTTGTCGGTTTCTTGGTTTTAAAATGAATCGTTTCGGTTAACTTTATTGGTTAAAGGTTCTATCTCAAACTCTCGCTCTGTTGAATAAACCATGATTTTATATTAATGTTGCTGTCACTTATAATTAAGTCAAAAACCATATTTTGAAAGCAATAAAGTTGCAGAAACTCTTTTTAAGAAAATACTGACCGTTTTTAAACACCCTTATCTCAAACTCTCGCTCTGTTGACTTAGGTTATATAATTAAATCCAAATGCTTAACTCTCGTCCTCACATTCAATCTTTAAAAATACTTTTTGGAAAAGGTCAGAATTTAATTAACTCTAAAACTTGCTCTCGCCCTGATCTAGAATTAATGCCTAACTTACACTGTCCAGTTAAAATCTCAAACTCTCGCTCTATTGATTTTAACTTCTTTATGTCTTTTACTTTTGTAAAAAATCTTGTTATTAAACCTGTAAGTTGAGACCGTAAAAAGATTGATTTTGATTTTAAGTTTAGGTAGACCGACTCAGTCTTGATCCCTTATTCTGCTTACTTTACATACCGATACCTAGGCAAATTAGCCAGACATGCTAAATAAATAAGAATTTATATCATGCATAAACAGACTCATTCCAGGCAGATAATATAGATAAATAATAATAAAATATTAAATAATGATTAAAGAACCTGAATGCGTAATACAATGGTCTTGAACACTCCACCACAAGCCGGTAGGATTTGTTCTTGGATTCTTCAATTAAACAGTAAATTAAATCAAGGAAATAAAACTGGAATATAACGTAAGGTTAAATCCAGTATAAAATTGCACAATAGTTTCCGGTGTAGAAACTATTATGCGAAAAATATCTAAAAGCTAAAACTGGAAAGGTAAATTTGCAAGGGAAAAAGAACGTAAAGCTTGCAAAAGAAATAAATAAATAAACAATGCTGGAAAAGAAAAAATAAGCAAAAGGCGTGAAAAGAAAATTTGGCAGAGCTTCGGCAATGTGAGCGTGGAAATACCGGTCCTTTGAAACTTCCCAATTAGCTGCTATTTATACAGCTGCTGGTGTAACTGCTTTTCAAGGGTTTCCGTGTGCGTGGTCTCGTTCCGAGGGTTAAGCGTGCGTGGAAATAGCTTTCAACGTGGTCAGTTGAGTTCCTTGCGCCAAAAATATAGAGGACTGGTGTGACGCTCGTCACACCATGTGTGACGCTCGTCACAGGAATGCTTTTAGTGTGACGCTCGTCACACCATGTGTGACGCTCGTCACAGGAATGCTTTTAGTGTGACGCTCGTCACACCATGTGTGACGCTCGTCACAGGCATAACGTGCACTTTCTTTGGGCTGGGCTTGGTCTTTGTTATTTGTTTCCTTTTTATTCCTTTTTACACCTCCTTTTCTTCCCTTTTTCACTTTTGCTTCAAAATGGATACCTGACATAAATAGCAAGGAAATACTGCATAATATCTGATAAAATGAGATAAACTAAAGTAAATGATAATATAATCTAATTGAATTAAGTCTTAAAATGTGATATAATTTCGTGTTATCAAACTCCCCCATACTTAAATCTTTGCTTGTCCTCAAGCAAAATTCAGTATAGAACTTGTTAAAAGTTTTAGCCAGATGAAATTTCAAAGCACACATCAATTCGTACTAGGTTGCAAATGGGTTTTGTTTGGGAGGACTTGAGTTTAATCTTGACATCAACAACTACCGTTACAACTTAGATAACCCTACCTTATGTAAATCAGTTCAAGTACCCTATGATAGCTATCCTGGTTCCTTTGGTCTTATTTTACCCGTTTTCATTCTAGCGAAATCACATTAAGCCCTTTATCTTTTCGCGCACATAGTGGAGTAACCGGTTAGTGATTATGATCCGCTTTTAGCTAGAAGTTCTGGTACATAAGTCGGATAACTTCATTATTCAGTCCATTGCAAATTGCGGGGGATCGAACCGTAGTCCGCCCTACCAAGTTCAGTACCAGATTCCTACTGAACCAACTCATAATGGATCTTTCATATTGTGCTTTTGCATGATCTGCAACCTTTAGATTAAATGATCTGGTAAGGATCACCTAATTTACTTAGTGCATTTCTTGATATATTTATATATCTTAGGTTACTTTTGGGGATCATTCACTTATATTCATCGACTCTCCACGTAGTTTGCTATTAAGATGGTGCTGACTTCTGTATAAACTACTTGGGGTTGCCATAGAACTAAAAGTTCAAGGAATCGGTATAATAGGTACTTTATCCTGATCTAACATATTGAGGTTCTCAGAGCGTTGTTATGGTAATGATTTTGTTTTGATTTCACTCAAGTTTTATAGAGTAAGCAACCTTTATACTTATTGGGTGTGTTAAAATTTTTTTGTTATGGCTCAAGAAAATTGAGGGAATAGATAATAGAAATTTCACACTCGGACTTAACTTAAAATAATTTTTTTTTTTTTTTTTTTAGATAGTAAGAAAGGGAAATAACAATGAAAGGGAAGGTAACATACTTGAAAAATGGAAATAGGAAGAATATTGTTTCCCCCCCATACTTAAACTAAACATTGTCCTCAATGTTTTAAGGGAAAGAAATACAAAATGGAAATGCAAAGAAAATAACAACTAAGACTGCCTTCCGCCTCTGGTTCTTGGACCTGGTGATCTTTGACGTATGTCTAAGTTGTCGAACCTGCTGAACAATTCAGTAAACCGCTGGTCGGTTATGGCATTCCGAGCGTCCTGTTGCTGTTGCATTTGACGCATCATCTGCATCATCTCTGCATTCTGTACCTGCATTCCATCGATAGCATCCATAATGTCGTCGTTGGTTGCAGGCCTTCTTCGTCGACGACGTTGGGAGGATGGGCCAGTTGCATTACCGGAAGGGTTGAGCGGGGCTGAACGTTGTGTAGGAGGATGATCACCTTGTTCCATTTCTTCAAACTCATCTGTTTGTGGGTTTGTTTGTAAAGGCTCGGTGGTTTCAGGAGCGTTTAGATCATAGAGGTGGCGGTCGGGGTTTGTGACATCAGTTAGGGCGATATTTGGTAGAACAACGCTTGGGACAGCCTGGTTGTTCACCATAAGATAATACCCTCCGCCTACTCTGTTTTTAATCAGGCGGCTGGAGCGGCAATAGCTGATATCCACAGACAGGGGAGGTAGGGATTCTAAAGTTTGGAGTTTATCCCCTAAGTTCAGGCCAAGTGCTATGGATGTTATTAATCCACCAATTATAAAGGGTTGCCGGCCTCTAGCACATAAGGTGCGGATATGATGAAAGAGAAAAGAGGCGGCGTTTACCTGAGTATCCGGTTCGAAGACGCATTGGAGGAAAAATAGCTCCTTTGAGTTGACCTTGCTGTTGTTTGGTCTTCCAAAAATTGTGTTTTGCAAGATGCGGATGAAGTACCGGATAGTGGGGTTATGTATATGGGAGAGAAGGAGTTCTTCCCAGTTGTAGGTATCTATACCGGTAATTTTCTTAAAAAGGCCAAAAACGCCAACTGTGTTCCAGTTTGAGTTTGGAGGGATTCTGGGGTGTACCTGACCTTCTATGGGAAATTGTAACATGGTACTCAATTGGTTTTGGGTTAAGGAGTACTCGGTGTTGAACATGCGGAAGGTTGCGGTACCGGTTAAAAATTCGTCTTCACCGGCGGGAGTGGTATAGTCGTATGAACTTAAGAATTCTAAGGTTAGGGATGGGTAGGTGGGTTGATTATGAGTGCAAAGGAAGGTTAAGTCGGCTAGGCGGAGCATCCATTCGATACCTTGGAGTAATCCTAATTGTTGTAAACAAGTTAAATCGGGGTACCTGGTGGAAGCGACGCCTCGCTGTTGGAAACTTTCGAATTGCTCTTGCTGGTAGTTGTCATCTCCGGATCGGAAGGTGATATTTCCGAAATTTTGATTTCCCGCCATTGTGATGAATTTTTGAAGGGATGATTTGGAAAGAAAAAGAAATGTATTTGATAGGAGAGAATTGTTTTGTGGTGAATGAAGGAAGTTTTGGCAGGTATTTATAGGAGAAGGGTTGGAAGATGGAAAGAAAAAGTGGTTGAAAAGTAATTAGGTGTGGTTAAATGAAGAATGAATGGGGAAGGTAAAAAAAATTAATTTTTAGTCTGCAATTTTAATGTATTGTGCACGCTTACTTGCTTTGTATAATAATAATAATAGGTAACAACAGTAGAGCGTAATAGCCATTGCATAATAAAATTAACTAAACAGCTTCAATAAGAATGATCATAATGTATTACAGGGAAGGAAAACAATGAAATGAAATAGAAATAAACATGAATTCAAACAACATTAATGAAAAATCTAGCCTAAAACTAAATAACTTAGAAAGAAATAACTAAATTCCATCTATCTTCGGATCTCTGGCCGGAGGAGCAAAAGAGTTAACATGATGCCGTAACATACGTAACTGATTTGCCGTGCTGCTCATGTATTCTAGGATTTCAAGTCTCAAGTTGTGGAAGTCTTCCCTGAGGGCGTCTTGCTCTGACATCAAGGCTTCAATGACGGTTTTAATATCTGTTCCTGGCATATGATGTCGGAGATCAGGCATGGCTGATTCTTCGGTCAGGACAGGCTGAGGAGGAGGATCAATATCATAGTAGCCGGAAGGTGTCTGAGGGTCAGATTCAGCATGAGAGATATGGTCAACATAGTGCTCATAGTCATCACAAATCTCATAATCCTGGATGGATTCAGTGGATCCAGCCGGAGTTGGGGTTTCATTCAGGTTATAGAGCCAGTTCCTTTGGTTATGAACACTAGTTCTAGGATCGGGCATGGTGAATAGGGAGAGAACCTGGTTATCAATAATAAGCTCAAACTCATCAGACCCTATGTTTGCTATAAACATAGTGTTGAAGAGGAAGGGTATACTCATAGTAGTAATGCCACAAAAAGGGCTAAGGTCAAGCATAGGCTGACGTAATCCAATAGCATTACCTATCATAGTGATCAAACCGCCTATTCTAATGGGTGCTCGCTCATCCTGGATAAGGTGGTCCAAATTAGCTAACATAAAAGTAGCACCGTTTACTGGACGGTTCTGGGAAGCACAAAATATGATGAAGAGTTCATCACGTGAAACTGAAGTACTATTTGGCTTCTTCCCAAATAAAGTGTGGGTCAGGATCTTATGGAAATAGCGGAAAGCCGGGTTATGTATGTTTCCAGAGAGAAACTCATGTTCTTCGGGCTCATCATTTCCAGTCAGCTTACCCCAAAAGTGTTCAAGCTCTCTATATTCAAAAAGTTCTTCCTGGCTTATAGTGAATGTATCAAAGGAGGTAGGAAAACCCAAAAGGTTGGTGAAGTCTCTAATATTAAATGGTACTCCATATTGAACATTCTGAACTGGATAAAACCTCTGCTAATTCCTTTTCCATGGCTGGGTAGATAGATTAATGAACTAAGGAATTCTAGTGTGAGTCTCCGGTAGGTGGTGAAATGTCTCAGGATAGGGGAGGTCTCCCATCCTATCTGATTCAGCAAAAACAGGACACTCTGTCTCAATCCAAGGGCAGTCATCGCCCAATCATCAGCATATAAACTAGGTAGCATCTCTCTAGCGGCTAGTTCTTCAAACTTTCGTTTCTGAGCCATTCCTCTGAACTTGATACCCATACGATCAGAATGTCCCATCTGGTTAGTGTTAGCTAGAGAAAAGAAACATGAGTTTAAGTCAGGATTTGGCCAAATGCCGAAAGAAGAAAAGAATTATTATTATTATATATATATATATATATATTTTTTCTTTTTTTTTTTTAATTTTTTTAATAAATCAATAATGAATACTAAATAGAAATTAAAAGAATAATTAAGAGAAAAATAGGGAAATGATAATAATAATAGAATAATAAAATAACAAATTAATTTTGTGGGTTGTCTCCCACTAAGCGCTTTGTTTAAATGTCGCAAGCTCGACAAAGAAACTGTTAAATATAGTCTATGAGTCCTGGGGGCGTTTCGTCTAAGTGTAGAATTTGCGAATCCTCGTTGGTTTCCGCATAGTGATAATGTTTCAAACGTTGCCCGTTTACGGTGAACGGTTCTGTAGATTGTCCTTTTATTTCTACCGCTCCATTGGGAAAGATTTTAGTGATATGAAAAGGTCCTGACCATCTGGATCGTAGTTTTCCCGGGAATAACTTTAGTCTAGAGTTAAATAAAAGTACTGCGTCGCCTTGCTTGAAGATTTTCCTTGATATACGCTTGTCATGCCATTGTTTTGTTCTTTCTTTATAGATTTTGGCATTTTCATAGGCGTCTCTTCTGAGTTCCTCTAATTCGTTTATGTCAAGGATTCTCTTTTCACCGGCGGCTTTATAATTCAAATTTAAATTTCTAATAGCCCAATAGGCTTTATGTTCTAATTCTACCGGGAGGTGACAGGATTTTCCATAAATGAGCTTAAATGGGGTCGTCCCTATGGGAGTTTTATAAGCAGTTCGGTATGCCCACAAAGCTTCTGGTAATTTCAGTGACCAATCTTTCCTTGAAGTGGCGACCGTTTTTTCTAGTATTTGCTTGATTTCTCTGTTAGATACTTCCACTTGTCCACTGGTTTGAGGGTGGTAAGGTGTTGCTATCCTATGTCTCACTCCATATTTAAGTAGTAGTTTTTCGAGTACCTTGGATATAAAGTGTGATCCACCATCACTGACTACTATTCTTGGGATGCCAAATCTCGGAAATATTATATTTTTAAAGAGTCTAGTTACTACTCGGGTATCATTTGTTGGAGAAGCTATAGCTTCGATCCATTTTGATACGTAGTCAACTGCCACGAGTATGTATTTGTTACCGAAAGAGGATGGGAAAGGTCCCATGAAGTCTATCCCCCACACGTCAAAAATCTCTACTTCCAAAATACCTTTTTGTGGCATCTCGTCACGTCTAGATATGTTTCCCGTGCGTTGACATCTGTCACACTCCTTAATAGCCGCATGTACGTCCTTCCATATAGTTGGCCAATAAAAGCCAGCTTGTAGGATTTTAGAGCAGGTCTTGGATGTACTTGTGTGTCCACCATAAGGCGCAAAGTGACAGTGTTGGATTATATTTTCTACCTCTTCGTCGGGTATACATCGACGGAAAATACCATCGGGGCCTCTTTTGAAAAGTAAGGG
This sequence comes from Lathyrus oleraceus, assembly GCF_024323335.1. Lineage (NCBI taxonomy): Eukaryota > Viridiplantae > Streptophyta > Magnoliopsida > Fabales > Fabaceae > Lathyrus > Lathyrus oleraceus. Next base: position 444,822,036 of record NC_066580.1, read on the forward strand.
ATCATCCCAGTAATAGTGTTTTATGTCGTGGAAGAATCGTTTCTTCTGCTGGTAAGATAGAGTAGGTGGAACTATTCCGGCAGCTAAATAATTGACTAGATCAGCGTACCATGGTGTGACAGATATAGCTAAGGTGGTTTCTACTTGCATGTCGGAGTTGTTCTCTTCCAAAGTAGCTATGAGTTTATCATACGAGAAATCATCATTAATGGATGTTCTTTCCGGTTCAAGGTTCTCAAGTCTAGAGAGGTGGTCTGCTACTACGTTTTCAGTTCCTTTCTTGTCCTTGATTTCTAAGTCGAATTCTTGTAGTAACAAGATCCATCTTAGGAGTCTAGGTTTAGCATCTTTTTTTGTTAAAAGGTACCTGATAGCAGCGTGATCAGTGTAAACTATTATTTTGGCTCCTACCAGGTAAGAACGAAATTTATCTAGCGCAAATACCACTGCTAAGAGTTCTTTCTCGGTTGTGGCATAATTCATCTGTGCTTCATCCAGGGTTCTGCTAGCGTAATATATAACGTGAAGCTTTTTATCCTTTCTTTGTCCTAAAACAGCACCTACAACATAGTCACTGGCATCGCACATTATTTCGAATGGTTCATTCCAGTCTGGTGTCTGCATAATGGGTGCGGAGATCAATGCTTGTTTAAGAGTTTGAAATGCTTTTAAACAGTTATCGTCGAATATGAATTCAGCATCTTTCATCAATAGTCCGGTTAAGGGTTTAGTTATCTTAGAGAAGTCTTTGATGAATCGTCGGTAAAAACCGGCGTGTCCTAAAAAACTTCGTACTTCTCTCACGGTTCTTGGGGGTTGAAGATTTTCGATTACCTCTATTTTGGCTTTGTCTACTTCAATTCCTCTGTTCGAGATGATGTGTCCTAAAACAATTCCTTCTTGTACCATAAAGTGGCACTTTTCCCAATTAAGTACTAAGTTTACTTTTACACATCGCTCCAGAACTCTTTCCAGGTTTTCAAGGCATTCTTCGAAACTTTGTCCGTATACAGAAAAGTCATCCATAAATACTTCCATGATGTTTTCGAGAAAGTCGGCGAATATTGCCATCATGCATCTTTGAAAAGTTGCAGGGGCATTACATAGACCAAACGACATTCGTCTATACGCGAAGGTACCAAAAGGGCATGTGAATGTTGTCTTTTCTTGGTCATCAGGGTGAATTGGTATTTGAAAGAAGCCTGAATAACCGTCTAAATAACAGAAATGTGAATGTTTAGCTAATCGTTCTAACATCTGGTCAATGAATGGTAAAGGGAAATGATCTTTTCGGGTTGCTTTGTTTAGTTTCCTATAATCAATGCACATTCTCCATCCCGATTCGATTCGTTTAGTTATAGTTTCTCCTTTTTCATTTTCAATAACGGTTATGCCTCCTTTCTTTGGTACAACGTGTACAGGACTAACCCATTTGCTATCAGATATAGGATATATAATACCTGCTTCTAATAACTTGGTTATTTCTTTCTTTACTACCTCACTTAGGATCGGATTTAGTCTTCTCTGGTGTTCCCTAGAGGTTTTACAGTCTTCTTCTAACATGATGCGGTGCATACAAATAGAAGGGCTTATTCCTTTAAGATCGGTGATGTGGTATCCTAGTGCGGTTGGATATTTCCTTAAGATATGTAGGAGTTTTTCTGTTTCGAGTCTTCCTAGATCTGCATTAACTATCACAGGTCGTTCAAGTTCTAAGTCTAGGAATTCATATCTCAGATTTTTGGGAAGTGTTTTCAAATCAGGGGTTGGTTTGTTAAGACACTGCGTAGGATCCGGTGTTATTGCTAGGCATTGTTTAGATTTGTCCTCTAAAAGATAGTCTGATGATTTGTCTTCTCCTGACTCTGCTTCTTTTATGCATTCATCGATGATATCCATGAAGTAACATGTATCTTCTATTGCAGGTACTTTCAAGAATTGGGAAAGAATGAATTCAATTTTCTCTTCGCCTACTTCGAAGGTGAGTCGTCCTCGTTTTACGTCTATGATTGCACCGGCAGTTGCTAAGAATGGTCTTCCTAGTATAATAGGTGTCGTATCATCTTCTCTAATGTCCATAATTGTGAAGTCAGTGGGAATGTAAAACTGACCTATGCGTACGGGAACGTTTTCAAGGATTCCTACAGGATATTTGATGGAACGATCTGCTAATTGCACAGACATTTTGGTCGGTCTTAATTCTCCCATTTCCAGTTTCTTACATATGGATAAAGGCATAACGCTAATTCCGGCTCCTAAATCGCATAAGGCTTTGTCGATGACAAATTTTCCTATGTGACAGGGTATAGAGAAACTACCCGGATCCTTGAGTTTAGGGGGCATGTTTTGGATTATAGCGCTACATTCGGCAGGGAGTGTAACGGTTTCGCTATCCTCAAGTTTCCTTTTATTAGAAAGAATTTCTTTTAAGAATTTAGCATATGAGGGCATCTGCGTAATAGCTTCGGTAAACGGAATTGTAACGTTTAATTGTTTAAGGAGATCAACAAATTTTCTAAATTGGCCTACATCTTTGGTTTTAACAAGCCTTTGAGGGTAAGGTATAGGTGGTTTGTAAGGTGGTGGAGGTACATAAGGTTCCTTCTTTTCTAGGGTTTCCTTATTACTCTCTTCCTTTTCCTTAGGTTCACTTTCCTCAGTAGATTTCTTAGGGTTTTGGTTTTCTATCCTTGGTTCAGACGGTCCTTCCACTTCCGTTCCACTTCTTAATATAATTGCATGAGCTTGGCTTCTCGGATTGGGTTGGGGCTGTCCAGGGAATGTACCAGTTGGTGCAGCAGTAGGTGCTTGTTGTTGAGCTACTTGAGATATTTGCGTTTCCAGCATTTTGTTATGGGTAGCCAGGGCATCTACTTTGCTTGCTAGTTGTTTAAGTTGTTCGCCAGTGTGTATGTTCTGGTTTAAGAAATCTTTATTGGTTTGTTGTTGGGAAGCTATAAAATTTTCCATCATGATTTCCAGGTTGGATTTTCTAGGGGTATTATTGTTAGGATTCTGTTTCTGATATCCCGGAGGTATAGATGGGGCTTGATTTGGAGACTGTCCAGGTGCGTATAAAGCATTATTACTCTTATATGAGAAGTTTGGATGGTTCTTCCAATTTGGGTTATAGGTATTCGAATAGGGGCTTCCTTGAGCATAGTTTACTTGCTCTGCTTGGATTCCAGTCAAGAGTTGACATTCCGCAGGAGTGTGGCCTTGGATTCCACAGACCTCGCAATTCTGAGTTATAGCAACCACGGCTGCTGGAGGTGATACGTTTAAACTTTCAATTTTCTGGACCAAAGCATCCACTTTTGCATTGACGTGATCAAGGTTACTTATCTCGTACATGCCAGTTTTCGGTTGAGGTTTTTCCACATTCGTTCGTTCGGTTCCCCACTGATAGTGGTTTTGGGCCATGCTTTCGATAAGCTGGTAAGCATCAGCGTAAGGTTTGTTCATTAGTGCACCACCTGCAGTGGCGTCTATTGTTAACCTTGTATTGTATAAGAGACCATTATAAAATGTGTGAATTACTAACCAGTCTTCCAAACCATGGTGTGGGCAAAGTCTCATCATGTCTTTGTATCTTTCCCATGCTTCGAAAAGAGACTCGTTGTCTTTCTGTTTAAATCCGTTTATCTGGGCTCTTAACATAGCTGTTTTGCTTGGTGGAAAATATCGGGCAAGAAAAACTTTCTTCAACTCGTTCCATGTGGTGACTGAGTTGGAAGGAAGAGATTGAAGCCATCTTCTAGCGCTATCTCTTAATGAGAAAGGAAAAAGACGAAGTCGAATTGCCTCTGAAGTGACACCATTAGCTTTAACAGTATCAGCGTATTGGACAAATACGGATAAATGAAGGTTTGGATCTTCGGTAAGATTTCCAGAGAATTGGTTCTGTTGCACAGCCTGCAACAACGAAGGTTTAAGTTCAAAGTTGTTTGCTTCGATTGCGGGCGGAGCAATACTTGAATGCGGTTCATCTTGCGATGGAGCGGCGTAATCTCTAAGAGCACGAGCTGGTTCTGCCATCTCGGTTAAAGAAGGAAAAATGTTTTTGAAATCAGGAAGGTTTATAGGAGGGAGATTGTTTTCAGCACGATATTCCCGAATTCATCGTAAGACTCGGAGATATAGTTCGATATCGTTGATTCGTAAATAGAGCGGTTCGCCTTGAGAGCGAGTGCGTGGCATACAAATCAACGAAAGAAAGAAAATAGAAGAAAAAGAAACCTTAGTCTCTACAGCGTAACGGAAGAGTTACGATATCGATTGAATAAAAGTCCCCGGCAACGGCGCCAAAAACTTGATCGCTCGACTGGGTGAGTCGAGAATGGGATACAAACTGCAAGTGCACAGTTCTATCGCGTAGTTTTAAAAGATATCGATCCCACAGGGACTTATGAATCGATATACCGTTATCTAAGGTTACTACGTAAATCTAAGGTGAAAATGTTTGATTGTTTGGGAAAAACTAAGAGCTAAACTAATATCTAGATTAAATATTAATAAGACGGATATCGGTATGTAGTTCGTCAAAACTAGGGAATCAAGTCTTTGTCGGTTTCTTGGTTTTAAAATGAATCGTTTCGGTTAACTTTATTGGTTAAAGGTTCTATCTCAAACTCTCGCTCTGTTGAATAAACCATGATTTTATATTAATGTTGCTGTCACTTATAATTAAGTCAAAAACCATATTTTGAAAGCAATAAAGTTGCAGAAACTCTTTTTAAGAAAATACTGACCGTTTTAAACACCCTTATCTCAAACTCTCGCTCTGTTGACTTAGGTTATATAATTAAATCCAAATGCTTAACTCTCGTCCTCACATTCAATCTTTAAAAATACTTTTTGGAAAAGGTCAGAATTTAATTAACTCTAAAACTTGCTCTCGCCCTGATCTAGAATTAATGCCTAACTTACACTGTCCAGTTAAAATCTCAAACTCTCGCTCTATTGATTTTAACTTCTTTATGTCTTTTACTTTTGTAAAAAATCTTGTTATTAAACCTGTAAGTTGAGACCGTAAAAAGATTGATTTTGATTTTAAGTTTAGGTAGACCGACTCAGTCTTGATCCCTTATTCTGCTTACTTTACATACCGATACCTAGGCAAATTAGCCAGACATGCTAAATAAATAAGAATTTATATCATGCATAAACAGACTCATTCCAGGCAGATAATATAGATAAATAATAAAACAAAATATTAAATAATGATTAAAGAACCTGAATGCGTAATACAATGGTCTTGAACACTCCACCACAAGCCGGTAGGATTTGTTCTTGGATTCTTCAATTAAACAGTAAATTAAATCAAGGAAATAAAACTGGAATATAACGTAAGGTTAAATCCAGTATAAAATTGCACAATAGTTTCCGGTGTAGAAACTATTATGCGAAAAATATCTAAAAGCTAAAACTGGAAAGGTAAATTTGCAAGGGAAAAAGAACGTAAAGCTTGCAAAAGAAATAAATAAAATAAACAATGCTGGAAAAGAAAAAATAAGCAAAAGGCGTGAAAAGAAAATTTGGCAGAGCTTCGGCAATGTGAGCGTGGAAATACCGGTCCTTTGAAACTTCCCAATTAGCTGCTATTTATACAGCTGCTGGTGTAACTGCTTTTCAAGGGTTTCCGTGTGCGTGGTCTCGTTCCGAGGGTTAAGCGTGCGTGGAAATAGCTTTCAACGTGGTCAATTGAGTTCCTTGCGCCAAAAATATAGAGGACTGGTGTGACGCTCGTCACACCATGTGTGACGCTCGTCACAGGAATGCTTTTAGTGTGACGCTCGTCACAGGCATAACGTGCACTTTCTTTGGGCTGGGCTTGGTCTTTGTTATTTGTTTCCTTTTTATTCCTTTTTACACCTCCTTTTCTTCCCTTTTTCACTTTTGCTTCAAAATGGATACCTGACATAAATAGCAAGGAAATACTGCATAATATCTGATAAAATGAGATAAACTAAAGTAAATGATAATATAATCTAATTGAATTAAGTCTTAAAATGTGATATAATTTCGTGTTATCAATGGGTGAATTGTGGTATTTGAAAATCGTGATTAGTTTTAAACCTTTCTCAATTAAGACCGTAGTAGTAATTTTAAGTGAGTAATTTGCAGCGAAAATAGAATACTGAAAGTAAATTGCGGAAAATAAAAGGATATGGTCAAAAAGATTGAATAAGAGATTTATATATGTTTGGTCGAGTGTTGGACTAGTTATGTCCCCAAGAGGCCTTCTTGAGACTTATGACTATAAACATTTTGAGGTCTTGAAGGTTATGCCCGTAACCCTTAATACAATGTGATCTTGAGATATTTAATGGGCTTATCCCCAACCAATGACAACGTTTACCCCAGGCTAAACTAACAAACCATTTAAAGATTTATGGGTTATCTTAGTAACCAAAACAAAGCTTTTTTTGATAAAGTTTAAGAAACCAAATGCAGAGATTTTATGACAGGTTTATCTCAAGAACCAAACTCAATCTCTCAAAGGTATTGAATCCTTAAGAATATAAATGACCAGCATAGCTACTTAAAATGTTTCTTCTTCCCAAACAAAACTTCACTTACTAGTACTAAGGAAATATTAAGTGAAAGAAAATATTTTTAGAGAGAGAGAGAGAGATAAGGATTGATATTTTTAGGAACAAACAAGCTTCTCAAATAAAGAGACTGCCATTTGCCGTTAAACAAAATCTCATGGAGATTACTGAAGTGATAATTATTAGGGAATTAGATTCTTCATTCATTGAACAAGTCTTATCAGCTGAGGAAAACATGATCCAAAAGGTGTAAAACATATTTTCTTCATCGTCTATGTTTCCAACTCGGAGAAGTCAAAAAATGTTGCAGGGGACCAAAGTTCAATCCAGACACGAATAGGAAAGAAGCGATCAAACAAGACTTACCTGACGAGGAATGAACTCGACTGTGGATTTGTTCCATCCATACAAATGAGCCGGGGAGGAAAACTGAAATACAATTATTCCCATGAGGCTCAATCTCGATGGGGAAACAAAATATAAACTCTCTTTTAGGGGGAAAGTGTAACTAGGAAAATGGATTAGAGACACCAAGGACATGTGAATGAGCACGAATATGCCTTCAGCCATGCATGGTGATGATTTATGAATGCCAACATGCATGCAATGTTATGCTTATGCTGACAACTCACACACACTAAATCAATTGGGAGACCAAAGTAATCAACAAACTGGATACTCAGCCAAATCTCAACTAGATGAAGACTCTGCCACAAAGCTTGTCTTCTGCCACATCTTCTAGGATAAAAAGATCCTCCGCTGGGGATAAAAGATCTGTTGGGGAAACTTGAAACAAAAATCTTTAGGAATCAAAAGCTCTTTGAGGGTGTAGAAACTTTTACTGGCTTTGTTATGGGAGAACCCCAAATCAACATTTCAATAACAAGACTGACTGGAGGAAAACCACTATCTGACAACAAATCCGTTGGAGAAAGTAAGATTATCAAACCAAGGATATGCACAGGATAATACACACGAACTGTTGTACTAGGGAATATGAATTCCACACTTCAAGACTTGATCAATCTCGAACAACTGCCGACGTTCCTTTTAGTTTATTCAAAAATAAAAGGAAAACATTTTGTAATTTTCAAAAGCATGTTTATTATTAAACCTTTGTTTCAAAAATTATTATCGAAAATAAATGACGTTTTGCAAAACAAACAAATATATAAGAATTGAAATTAATTGGCAAAAGTCATGATTTTATTGATAGAATGGTAGCCCACAAAAGGCATGACTCCATGTATCATTACAAAGTTTGGAAAATGGTAAATGGAAAGGCTACATTAAAATACAATGACCACTATTCTTCCTAATAACTTTGAATTCCTGTAATTAAGCTTCTGTTGAGAGAGATTGAACTGAGACTTCCTGATCAATGATGCTACTGCTTTAAATGATTAAGCCTTGCTTGATGTAGTTATTTGCCATAAAATCCCTAACTTTTGCCTAGATTTCCCTTTCGGGTTTTCAATCTACCGAGATGAATTATTTCTGTTTATGTCTCTAATTTTTGCCTGGACCTCCCTTTCGGGTTTTCAGTCCACTGATACGCTCATTTTTTCCTAAGTCACCCTTTCGAGTTTTCAACTTAGCAAGCTATTCTTTTGATTCTTTAGGCGAAGTATTTCTTGGCTGCATCAACATTCACTGGACTGTGGAGCTCCTCACCATCCATAGTTGTAAGAACAGATGCACCTCCTGAGAAGGCTTTCTTGACAACATATGGGCCTTCGTAATTCAGAGTCCATTTGCCTCGGGAATCATTGTGGGGAGGAAATATATTTTTGAGCACGAGCTCACATTCTCTAAATTCACAAGGGCAAACCTTTTTATTAAACGCATTTTTCATCCTCTTTTAGTACAACTGACCGTGACATAAGGTTGCCATCCTCTTTCTCCAATTAATTCAACTGGTCATATCTATTTTGACACCATTTAGCTTTTATCAACTTGGCTTCCATCAAAACTCACATTGACGGGATATCAGTTTCTATAGGGAGTACTACTTCCATTCCTTAAACTAAGAATAAAGAGGTTTCCCCTGTTGAAGTGCGGGCAGACGTCCGATATCCATGCAAAGCAAAAGGAAGCATTTCATGCCATTCTTTGTAGGTTACAACCATCTTCTGCAAGATTTTCTTGATATTCTTATTTGCCGCTACAATAATCCCATTCAACTTGGGTATGTAAGGTGAAGAATTACGATGCTTAATATTGAAGTTTCCACATAATTCTCTCATCATCTTGTTGTCCAGGTTTGAACCATTGCAAGTAATGATTTTGCTTAGAATACCATATCGCCAGATGATTTGATTCTTGATAAATCGGACCACCACTTGTCTAGTCACATTAGTGTATGATGCTGCTTTGACCCATTTGGTGAAGTAATCAATAGCTACCAGAATGAAACGATGTCCGCTTGAAGCTTTGGGCTCAATCATGCCAATCATGTCAATTCCCCATATAGAGAATGGCCACGAAGACGAAATAACACTGAGTAGAGTCGGAGGCACACACACCTTATCCGCATAAATCTGACATTTATGACACTTCTTGACAAATTGGCAGCAATCAGATTCCATTGTCAATCAATAATAACCGGCTCTAAGCATCTTTTTAGCCATAGAATATCCATTGGCATGAGTATCGAAGGACCCTTCATGAACTTCCTGCATTAACATATCTGCTTCGTATCTATCCACGCATCTGAGCAAGACCATGTTGTGATTCCTTTTGTATAACACATCCTCATTGAGAAATAAGTTGTACGCAAATCTTCTCAAGGTTTTCTTATTTTTACGGGATGCCCCAGCTAGGTATTCTTGACTCTGGAGGAAACACTTGATATCATTATACCATAGTTTATTGTCTACTTCCTCTTTTGCTGTAAACACATGAGCAAGTTTATCTAGACGTCAGATCATAATTTGGGGGGGCTCATTATGGAAATTTACCCGGTACATGGAGGACAAGATGGCTAAAGCATCTATCATTTGATTCTCCTCTCGAGGTATGTGATGGGAATTGACTTTATCATCAACAACCACGTAGCATAATCTTTGTATGGAATCAAACCTGAATGACGAGTTTACTATTCACCTTTGATCTAATTGATAACTAATGTTGAATCCCCAAAGACATCGAGGATCTTAATCCTGAGATCAATAGCTTCTTCAAGGCCAAGGATACATGCTTCATATTCGGCCATATTATTTGTACAATCAAAACATATCCTTGCAGTAAAATGAATATGATAACCTGGAATAGTGATTATAATTGCTCAAACTCCATGATCATATGCATTAGAAGCTCCATTAAATAACCTTAGCAATTCTTCGACATCATCTTTCTTCTTAGGTTCATTATACGGGCCAATGACCACAGGTTCTTGACTAACCACAACAAGATCTTTACCATGCACTTTCTTACTTGCTAACATAGAGCAACCTTTCGGAGAGGTGCTGGAGCAAACATACGAACACTTATAGTCATACCACTAACATCTACTATATTCTCGATAGATCGAGCTGCTTCAATCATTACCTCCTTACCATCTTCTAACACATTAGCATTATACCTCTAGGGAACAACTTTTTCGGATTCATATGGAATTGGTCTAGGCAAACAAATTATGAAGGGAGTCACAACACTTTCCTTGCTTTGGTAAGTGATTTCCAAAGGCTTTGGAATATCAAATTGAGGAACAATAACAACTACCTCATCCTCTTTACGCTTAGTACTAACCTGTAAAATACCCTGGTCCATCAAGCCCTGGATATCTTTCTTCACTAACATGCATCCTTCAGGATTCTGTTCACATAACTGGAAGTCTGTATGGTCATCTCCAAACAAACCATCCTTGCATAACTTGGCATGCATATCAGCCAAATGAGTCTTCACCAAATTAACATCATAAATCAAGTACTCCTCCTGACAAACTTCTACCATGCTGACAGAAGGTCCACCTTGTTCTGGTAGAGGATTAACTTGCATGTTAGGTATGGCATCTTAGAACTTTAACAAACCATTATTGATGAGCTTTTGAACTTCTACTTTCAACAAGAAACATGTTTCAAGATCATGCCTCGGTGCTCCCTGATGAAAAGCACAATGAGCTTCAGGTTTATAACACCATGAAAGTGGGTTTGGAACAACTGGTGGAGATCCGGTTTTAATCAACCCATTCCATAACAAAGCTGAATAGAATTTCGTATAAGTCATAGGGGTAGGATAAAAATTAATCTTCCTAGGAACACGGGCTTGCTGATTATGATTAGACTATTGATTATGTTGAAATCGCGGTTGATAAGTCTGAACAACAGGAGTTGGACTAACCATCGAAGTTATTGCGACAATATGACGTTGATGATAATACTGTTGTTAAGATTGGTTCTGATGATTACTTCCATTTCTAGGTCTTCTCTTACTTCCCCCTTGGGAAATAGAATTAGTATTCCCTTCTTTATTTTTCTTGAAACTGTTGCCATACTTCTTTGTTCCACTTGATGAACCTACTTCTTTTGTCAAACGACCCTTTCTAACATCTTCTTCCAATCTGACTCCCATACCAACCATTTCAGTGAAATCATTTGGAGCACTAGAAACCATCCTCTCATGATAGAAAGACCTCAAAGTTTTAAGAAACATCTTTGTCATCTCCTTCTCCCCCATCAAAGGGTTAATCTTGTGAGAAAATTCTTTACTTTGAATTAATTTTGAATGATAGCAAATTGTGTGATCATCATCCAAATGTTGGCTGTGCATTACATTACATGATACATTTGTGTTTTTATTGTGTTTCTATCCCATTCTATTGTTGCATAACTGTACATAAAGACCTACATTGACACATCTCTTAAAATAACAAATAAAATCCATTTTGTGTCAGTATGCATCAACACATAAGCCTATGCATCGATACATACAGCATGTGGTATATCACAAAACTCTTTTTGTTCAGTATGCATCGATGCATACGAGTCATGCATCAACACATGAAAGGCAAAAGGCTCTATGGATCGATCCATACGATCCTTGCATCGATACATGATCAGTTGAAACAGCCTGTGTATCAATGCATACGCATTAGGCATCGATACATGTTAGTGGAAAGGTCATATGCATCAATACATACGAATTATGCATCGATACATGATTAATTCATTTCACCAAAAACTCACTTATCTTACAGTATGCATCGATGCATACTCTCATGTATCAATGCATAAAGCTGTTTTGTGCTCTAACAGTTTCTGTTTTTCAGCATATATAAGACATGTTATGACAGCAGTGCAAGAACACGAATTCTTAGAGGGAAAAACAATTGAACACAAGATCAAAAGCAGTGTAGCAGCAATTGTTTGAGAGCACATAGAAACCTGAAAGAGACTTCATCTTCTTCATCTTCTCAATCACTTTTCTTCAAGAACATCAACACATAACCATTCTTGTTCTCTGGATTAAAGGATTATCGAGATAACGTTCAGTGGTACGATCAAGGATCTAGTTGTGGTTTTCAGTGGAACGATCAAGAATCTAGCTGAGTTGAAGATTGAAGGGGGTTTCGAAGAAAAACCTACTGGTTTATCATTCAAGAACTGGAGTGTTCTTGAGGGTTTGTGAGTCACGTTTGCAGAACAGATTCAGCCGCAGCGTTGCGTTTGGAGATCGGGGGATTTCGCAAGCAGGTCGTGGAACCGGTGAATTGTTTGCATTTTCGTGCAGGAAATTCTTGATCGTGCTCAGATCAAGTGAAGGTTCATACAAGAAGAAGTTCTTGGAAGTTAGAATTCTGTCTTTGTATCATAACCTTGTATCAACGAATTCGGCAATAATTGATAATCAAAGTTCTCAATTTCATTTGAAATTGAGAGGGAGACGTACCCACACGCGAGGACGACGTGGGGAACTTCCTTACCAAATCTCTGCGTATCGTATTCTTACCTTACTCCTCTTTACGTTTAAAACAGTTTTCGCAATTTCAGTTAGTGTGTTGTGATTGTTCCTTTTGCAAGACAGCAGGGGCAAGAAAACTTTTTTAATTAAACTCTACTGCTGTTCATCATTGATCACATACACACCAACTGTTTGACAAAATTGTTAGCTAGGTTTTATTTATTGGAAATAGACTTTAATGATAAGTGCATTCAATTAGCTAAAATTCCGGTGTTGATTGCTTCTGTCATTCTTATTCAAATCCAGCATTAAACTCGTGTGTCCGGTTTTCTAGTAGCGGTTCAGAATAGACGGAAGTCGATTCGGGACTGATATTTTCCGCCAACTTTAAAAACTCTGATAAAACTTTAAATCCGTTAAATTTCAAAGAGGTGATCTATTCACCCCCCCTCTCGATCACTAGCCACACCGTCTAACAAGTGGTATTAGAGCGCCGGTTCGCTGGTGCTCTGTGGCTGCCTGTAACAGTATGGATTCTGAACCAAAGGGGGCGTATAATAGAGCGCCTATTTTCAACGGTGAAAATTACGGCTACTGGAAAGACTGCATGTGAGTTCATATAAATTCTGTGGATAGGCTAGTATGGGCTGCCATTGAAAATGGTCCGTTTCAAATTACTATGACAAATGCGGCTGGCGCCATAGTACCTAAACCAGAAGATGATTGGAATGAGAAAGATGAGAAAAAGTGGTCGTGTGATTGGAAAGCTCGAAACATGCTAATTTCAGCACTTGGTGTTGATGAGTATTATCGAGTATCCCATTGCACGACAGCTAAAGAAATGTGGGATGCTTTAGAAGTTGCCCATGAGGGTACTACTGAAGTAAAACAGTCCCGCATTAACACACTCAATCAAGAGTTTGAGCTCTTTCGCATGAAACAAGGAGAATCTATCTCCGACATGCAAAAGAGATTCACTCATCTAACTAACCGATTGAATGCACTTGGAAAACCTATTTCCAATGAAATTGCTACTAATAAAATTCTCAGGTGTCTTAGCAGGGAGTGGCAACCTAAAGTAACAACAATTAAGGAAGCCAACGATCTAACAAGACTTACGATTACAACTCTGTTTGGAAAGCTGGAAGAACATCAGCAAGCATTGGAAAGTCTTGAAAAATATGAGAACAAAAGTAAGAAGGAAAAGGAGAAGAAAAGAGACAAAGAGGGAGAGAAGAAGCCAATAGCTCTTGTGGCCTCTAGCTCTAAGTCCTCACGAAAAGAGAAAAGCGACAATGATTCAAGTAGTGACAAAGACTCGGATGATGAGGAAATGGGACTGTTTGTAAGGAGATATAATAGATTCATTCGAAAGAATGGAGTCAAGCATTCCGACAAAAATCTCATGAAGTTTCGAAGACAATATACAAGTTCGAAACAAGAAGAGAACAAGAAGAGTAGAGGAAGAGGATCCTGTTTTAATTGTGGTAAATCTGGACATTATAAAACGGACTGCCCTATGAAGTATAAGGATCAAAGAAAATATTCACCAAAAGGGTACAGCAAACAAAGAAGAGCGTACATTGCATGGGAAAGTGATAGTGATTCATCAAGGACACAAAGCTCAAGTGATGGTGATGAAGCCGCAAATCTGTGCCTTATGGCTCACACAAAAAATCTGTCCTACCACAAGAAGAAAAACAATGACAAAAAGGTAAAACAAGCCTATTACAATAATTTCTCTTCCATGTCGTTTTCGGAACTAAAAATAGCTTTTGAAAAACTGTATAACGAAGCTGTAGATGCTTTTAAAAGACTATCTTCCGACAAACATATTTTTTCATTTTTGGAAGGTAAAGTAAACAAAGCTGAAATTGATTTAGAAGCGTTGAAAGCTAGTATTGCAGAAAATTCAAAAAATATTGACATTGATGGATGTAGTAGAGTTAGGTATTGTGACGCTTGTTATATTTGGCAAAAAGAGGTAAACACTCTTAAGGTCAAATTAAAGAAGGCGCTACAACCTAAAGTTACTTATGCCGTTGACTCTAGGTTGTTTAAGAAGTCATTAAATCCTCCATATGCAAAATACTCTTTTATTCTAAAGGATTCAATGAACAAGAAACAACAAACACATCATCATGGTTTATGTCATTATTGTTGTCATGCTGGCCATACCATTGAGAAATGCAAGTTTAGGAGATTTCTTGTCCCTAAAGGTATTTATCAATGGAAGCCAAAAGGCAACCATGTTAGCACTTACCCACTTGGACCCAATGAAAATTGGGTACCAACTTCTCTCTTTTGATATTGTAGGATGAGTGCCTTGCCTCCGCAGATAGAAGGTGGTTTCTTGACAGCGGCTGCTCGAGGCACATGACCGGTGACATATCGCTTTTTATAGACTTCAAGGCAAAGAAGAAGGGATATGTTACTTATGGAGACAATAACAAAGGAGCTATACTCGACAAAGGTAGTGTAGGTAATCCCTCCACCACTACTATTTCAAATGTCCATCTAGTAGAGGGACTTAAACACAATTTGTTAAGCATAAGTCAACTATGCGACATGGGCTATAAAGTTTCGTTCACAAAAACTTGCTGCATAATTGAACATGCTGAACAAAACATTGTGTTTAAGGGTGTAAGAGTAAACAATATCTATATGCTTGACCTGTTTGATGTACCTTTGACAAGTACTAAATGTCTAGTCACCTTGAATGATGATTCTTGGCTTTGGCATAGACGTTTAGCGCATGTTAATTTCGATTTGCTTAATAAGGTTGTATCTAAGGATCTAGTAGTCGGTCTACCAAAAATAAAATTTTCAAAAGACCACCTATGTGACGCGTGCTAAATGGGAAAGCAAACGAGGGTCTCTTTTAAATCTAAAAACGTAATTTCAACTTCACGACCCCTTGAGCTTCTCCATATGGATCTCTTTGGACCTTCTAGGACAAAGAGCATAGGTGGAAATTACTATGGCTTTGTAATAGTTGATGACTACTCTAGATTTACTTGGACTATATTCCTTCATAGCAAAGATGAAACTTTTTCTGCGTTTAAGAATTTTGCAAATCTGTCCCAAAACAAAATGAATTCCAAAATAGTTACAATTCGTAGCGATCATGGTGGTGAGTTTCAAAATTATCACTTTGAGAAGTTCTGTGACAAGTATGGTATTGAGCATAATTTTTCAGCTCCTCGAACTCCACAACAAAATGGCGTTGTGGAGCGTAAAAATCGTGTTTTAGAGGAGTTGGCAAGAATAATGCTTAATGAGGGTGGATTACCAAAATACTTTTGGGCTGATGCTGTCAGCACAGCCTGTTATGTTTTAAACAGAATTTTAATTCGCCCTATTTTAAATAAAACTCCTTATGAACTTTTGAAAGGAAGAAAACCAAACTTGTCACATCTTCACGTATTCGGTTGTAAGTGTTTTGTTTTGAATAACAGTAAGGAAAATATTGGGAAGTTTGATGCAAAAGCGGATGAAGGTATCTTTCTTGGTTACTCACTGTCAAGTAAAGCATATAGAGTGTACAATAAGCGTTTACTTACTGTTGAAGAATCTGTTCATGTTTCTTTTGATGAGTCTTATCCGAAAAATGTCGGAAAAGGTATTTCTTTTGATGACGCATGTGTATCTACAGAAGACATACTCAAGGAAGCTGTTGAGGAAACTGATCAGTCAAAAACAGCTGCCCATGAGAAGGAGGAAGATACTAGTCATGAAGAAAATGAGGAAGAAAAGACAGCTGAAGTGAAGGATCTTCCAACAACTTGGAAATCCTCAAAAGACCATCCCATTGATAACATCTTGGGAGACATTTCAAAGGGAGTAATGACCCGTTCTAAGATAAGTAATTTTTGTTCTCACTTCGCGTTTGTTTCACAAGTAGAACCTAAAAATGCCAAAGAGGCCTTGATTGATGAATTTTGGCTAATGGCCATGCAAGAAGAGCTTAATCAATTTAAAAGAAATGACGTTTGGGAACTTGTCCCTCGTCCGCGAGATCATCATATCATAGGCACTAAGTGGGTTTTTAGAAATAAGCTTGATGAAAACGGAGTGATTACTAGAAACAAGGCACGTTTAGTAGCACAAGGGTATAACCAAGAGGAGGGCATAGACTATGAGGAAACTTATGCTCCAGTTGCTCGCCTTGAAGCTATACGTCTTTTGCTTGCCTATGCGTGTTCTAAGGATTTTAAGCTTTACCAAATGGACGTAAAGAGTGCTTTTCTTAATGGTGTCATAAATGAAGAAGTATATGTTTCACAACCTCCTGGTTTTGAAAATGCTGAAAATCCAGATCATGTTTACAAATTAAAACGAGCTTTGTATGGTCTTAAACAAGCCCCTCGGGTTTGGTATGAAAGGCTTAGCAAATTCCTAATTGATCATGGATATTCAAGAGGTAAGGTGGACAATACTCTCTTTATTAAACACAAAGGGAAGCACATTCTTTTAGTTCAAGTTTATGTCGACGATATAATATTTGGTTCAACTAACATACACTTGGTCGAAGAATTTTCTAAGGTTATGCAGGGTGAATTTGAGATGAGTCTAATGGGGGAGCTGAACTACTTCCTAGGACTGCAAATAAAGCAACTTGATGAGGGTACAGCAGTATGCCAAACAAAATACTGCAGAGAACTACTCAAGCGCTTTGGAATGAATGACTCAAAATCAATTGACACCCCAATGCCTACTAACGGAAATCTAGATAAGGATGAGCATGGTAAGTGTGTAGATGTCAAAAAGTTCAGAGGTATGATTGGATCTCTCTTGTATCTTTCTGCTTCTAGACCTGACATCATGTTTAGTGTTTGTATGTGTGCACGCTATCAATCAAATCCTAAGGAATCGCACCTAAAAGCGGTGAAGCGCATATTTAGATATCTTCACGGAACACCTAAATATGGGCTTTGGTATTCCAAAGGAGGTGATTGTAGTTTAGTAGGGTACTCCGATTCTGATTTTGCTGGCTGCAAATCAGATAGGAAAAGCACAAGTGGTACATGTCACCTGTTTTCAAATTCCTTGGTAAGTTGGCATAGCAAAAAGCAGGTTTCTGTGGCTTTGTCAACTGCAGAGGCAGAATACGTTGCAGCCGGTAGTTGTTGCGCTCAGATTTTATGGCTGAAGCAGCAACTACAAGACTTCAACATTCAACTCAAATGTATTCCTATAAAATGTGACAACACTAGTGCCATAAACCTTACTAAAAACCCTGTTTTACACTCACGCACTAAACACATAGAGATTAGACATCACTTTCTTCGCGACCATGTTGAAAAAGAAGACGTTGTATTTGAGCACGTTGACTCCAAAAACCAGCTTGCTGATATTTTCACTAAACCTTTGGCAACGGAACCTTTCTTCAACATTCGTCGTGAATTAGGGATCTTAGATCTTTCTCATTTGATGTCTTAAGCATGTTGCCTCTTAATTATATTATGCCTCACCTTGGTTAATAAGATTCGTTTTAGATGACACTTATCCATCACAAGATTACGCCAACAGAGGTAATATCAATCCTTTCTACAATTCTCTTACTGCTAAGTGGTTGTGTATGTTAGAACAGATGTTCTTACTCTTGTTGATATAAATTTGATTGCATATATTGTTTGCCTATATTGTTTGCACATTAAAAATCTGACTTATGAATCTTTCTTGGGAATAACCATCATGACATAGTGCATAATGCATATCCATACTGCATCAAAATTCATTAAAATCTGGTTTAGCATCAGTATGCATCGACACAAAACATGTATGCATCGATCCCTATATTCTGGATTTCAATTTCTTTTAACGAACTGGTTCAGGATGCATCGATGCATCCATCGCATGTATCTATACACAGGCCTGTTATAAACAAATGTGAATGATAGGCATCGATCCATGGCCATTTGCATCGACACATACTGATGCTATTTGCTTTAAATACACTTTTTTCTCTCCATGCATGGACACATCAGCCAACCCTATCACTTCCTATCTCAAGACTTCATATCATCTGTCCTCAAAACCCCAAAACCAGTGGCTAACCCTAATCTTCCTCATCTTCACTCCCTCTAAAACCCTAAATCTCACATCACCATGCCTCCACGCACTATTCCAGCCAGAGCAAAAGGAAAAGGAAAAGGAAAGGAAACAGCCGGTACTTCTCAGCAACCACCAGATGTTCCTTCAAATGCCTTAGACTTACTTCATCCTGCTATTGCTGCTGAATTTGAGGAATCCTTCAAGACAAGGTTAGTCATGAAACCCCATGTCTTTGATAAAACAGATGCTATTCACCTGCACCTAAATGAGGTGGTTGAACTCCTACATGCACAAAGACTCGGGTCATTTCTGTCTACAAAGGATGACTACCATGAGGATTTCATCCGGGCCTTTTATGCTGGCTTACAAACTGGTAGAGGCTATATGTTCCGGTGTTCTATCGGTGTCAGAACATATACCTTTGAAGCCTCTGATTGGGAAACGGTGTTTCAAATTCCGCATCCGTCAATGAATGTCAAGTCCTGGCATGACCTGCATTTTGATACTGAATTTGACATGAAGGACTTTACTCCATCTATCCTAAAGATAGACAGACCGCTGAGTGAGGATGAACACGTCACGTCTGGTATGATCAAGCAAACTCCGCGTATTCTTCACTGGATTATCACACACATTCTGCGTCCAACAAACAGTGGACATTCTCGGTTGGATAGGCCAAGCATACATCTTTTCTACATTCTGCAAAATAAGGTTCTCTTAAATTGGGCAAACTACTTTGTAAAACGTCTATTTTTCGTGCGAGACAGCTCTAAGAATGTGGCTCTAGGTTATGCTTCTCAAATAATGAAAATTCTTAAGTTTTGGAAAGTTGCAATACCTATTGTTCCTCTCCTATCTCCATCTGCTGCTCAAGAGTTTGACTCTTCCACTCTATCGCATATGGGATATCGGTGGGACAAGGACCGCAAATGTTTCTACTTCTTTGAAAGAAAATCCAAAACCAGAATCTACAACTTTGACGTGCCTTCGGAACGAATCCATGTTGCTGAAGATCAGCCTGATGAAGAAATGCAGGATGCGCCTGAAACAGATGTGCCTCAAGCTGAGGCCAATGCTGGTTGGGGTGATTGGGTGCCACGAAGGTGGTCTCCTACCAACTACGTACCTGAACCTACAACCCCTCCATTCTCAGGTGGTACTTCATCCTCAATACCTACTGCGAACATCACTCATATGCTTCAACAGATGGAAATTGCCAACAAAGAACGCCATGAAGAAGCACGGTATTGGAATGTACAACACTCTGAGTGGCACAAGGAGCATCGTGACTGGCATGATGAGCATACACGGATGTATCAGAATCAACACGCTTGGCACCAAGACTTGGTTAAATGGCACCAAGTTTTCTACAACAAAATGTCTGGCTTTATGGACGACTGCCGCGAAAATCCTGGTATTATGGATAGCTTTAGAAGCATTGAAGTTCAGAACCGATTTAGGCAATACTCCTTCATGGGCCAAAATCCAGACACAATGCCTCCTCCTCCGCCTCCACCAAGCTACAGAGATCCTGCCAGAGATGATGAAGAGTCCTGTGGTGGACACAATCCCAATTAACCCACCATCATTTCATCTCACTGCATTTCATCTCATATTGCTCAAGTTTTTATTTCTGTTGCACAATATATGGTTTAGCTTATGTAATTCTTAAACTCGTTCGAATCCTTAAATGCTTTTCAATTTCTGTTTATCTCTACGGTTATTGCCCTTATTCGTCATTCTTTGTGAATGATTCTTTACTTTGTGAATGATAGTCTTTTTATCAATATTTTTGCCATGCCCTGCTACAACATGCTACCTTGATAAACCTGTTTCTTCCTCTTTTTGATGTTGACAAAGGGGGAGAAAATGCAGATATGCACAAACTCAGGGGGAGTATCACACATCTTGCCAAGAATTTGCCATCATCAAAAAGGGGGAGTTTGTGAGAAAATTCTTTACTTTGAATTAATTTTGAATGATAGCAAATTGTGTGATCATCATCCAAATGTTGGTTGTGCATTACATTACATGATACATTTGTGTTTTTATTGTGTTTCTATCCCATTCTATTGTTGCATAACTGTACATAAAGACCTACATTGACACATCTCTTAAAATAACACATAAAATCCATTTTGTGTCAGTATGCATCAACACATAAGCCTATGCATCGATACATACAACATGTGGTATATCACAAAACTCTTTTTGTTCAGTATGCATCGATGCATACGAGTCATGCATCAACACATGAAAGGCAAAAGGCTCTATGGATCGATCCATACGATCCTTGCATCGATACATGATCAGTTGAAACAACCTGTGTATCAATGCATACGCATTAGGCATCGATACATGTTAGTGGAAAGGTCATATGCATCAATACATACGAATTATGCATCGATACATGATTAATTCATTTCACCAAAAACTCACTTATCTTACAGTATGCATCGATGCATACTCTCATGTATCAATGCATAAAGCTGTTTTGTGCTCTAACAGTTTCTGTTTTTCAGCATATATAAGACATGTTATGACAGCAGTGCAAGAACACGAATTCTTAGAGGGAAAAACAATTGAATACAAGATCAAAAGCAGTGTAGCAGCAATTGTTTGAGAGCACATAGAAACCTGAAAGAGACTTCATCTTCTTCATCTTCTCAATCACTTTTCTTCAAGAACATCAACACATAACCATTCTTGTTCTCTGGATTAAAGGATTATCGAGATAACGTTCAGTGGTACGATCAAGGATCTAGTTGTGGTTTTCAGTGGAACGATCAAGGATCTAGCTGAGTTGAAGATTGAAGGGGGTTTCGAAGAAAAACCTACTAGTTTATCCTTCAAGAACTGGAGTGTTCTTGAGGGTTTGTGTGTCACGTTTGCAGAACAGATTCAGCCGCAGCGTTGCGTTTGGAGATCGGGGGATTTCGCAAGCAGGTCGTGGAACCGGTGAATTGTTTGCATTTTCGTGCAGGAAATTCTTGATCGTGCTCAGATCAAGTGAAGGTTCATACAAGAAGAAGTTCTTGGAAGTTAGAATTCTATCTTTGTATCATAACCTTGTATCAACGAATTCGGCAATAATTGATAATCAAAGTTCTCAATTTCATTTGAAATTGAGAGGGAGACGTACCCACACGCGAGGACGACGTGGGGAACTTCCTTACCAAATCTCCACGTATCGTATTCTTACCTTACTCCTCTTTACGTTTAAAACAGTTTTTGCAATTTCAGTTAGTGTGTTGTGATTGTTCCTTTTGCAAGACAGCAGGGGCAAGAAAACTTTTTTAATTAAACTCTACTGCTGTTCATCATTGATCACATACACACCAACTGTTTGACAAAATTGTTAGCTAGGTTTTATTCATTGGAAATAGACTTTAATGATAAGTTCATTCAATTAGCTAAAATTCCGGTGTTGATTGCTTCTGTCATTCTTATTCAAATCCAGCATTAAACTCGTGTGTCCGGTTTTCTAGTAGCGGTTCAGAATAGACGGAAGTCGATTCGGGACTGATATTTTCCGCCAACTTTAAAAACTCTGATAAAACTTTAAATCCATTAAATTTCAAAGAGGTGATCTATTCACCCCCCCTCTCGATCACTAGCCACACCGTCTAACAAGTGGTATCAGAGCGCCGGTTCGCTGGTGCTATGTGGCTGCCTGTAACAGTATGGATTCTGAACCAAAGGGGGCGTATAATAGAGCGCCTATTTTCAACGGTGAAAATTACGGCTACTGGAAAGACTGCATGTGAGTTCATATAAATTCTGTGGATAGGCTAGTATGGGCTGCCATTGAAAATGGTCCGTTTCAAATTACTATGACAAATGCGGCTGGCGCCATAGTACCTAAACCAGAAGATGATTGGAATGAGAAAGATGAGAAAAAGTGGTCGTGTGATTGGAAAGCTCGAAACATGCTAATTTCAGCACTTGGTGTTGATGAGTATTATCGAGTATCCCATTGCACGACAGCTAAAGAAATGTGGGATGCTTTAGAAGTTGCCCATGAGGGTACTACTGAAGTAAAACAGTCCCGCATTAACACACTCAATCAAGAGTTTGAGCTCTTTCGCATGAAACAAGGAGAATCTATCTCCGACATGCAAAAGAGATTCACTCATCTAACTAACCGATTGAATGCGCTTGGAAAACCTATTTCCAATGAAATTGCTACTAATAAAATTCTCAGGTGTCTTAGCAGGGAGTGGCAACCTAAAGTAACAACAATTAAGGAAGCCAACGATCTAACAAGACTTACGATTACAACTCTGTTTGGAAAGCTGGAAGAACATCAGCAAGCATTGGAAAGTCTTGAAAAATATGAGAACAAAAGTAAGAAGGAAAAGGAGAAGAAAAGAGACAAAGAGGGAGAGAAGAAGCCAATAGCTCTTGTGGCCTCTAGCTCTAAGTCCTCACGAAAAGAGCAAAGCGACAATGATTCAAGTAGTGACAAAGACTCGGATGATGAGGAAATGGGACTGTTTGTAAGGAGATATAATAGATTCATTCGAAAGAATGGAGTCAAGCATTCCGACAAAAATCTCATGAAGTTTCAAAGACAATCTACAAATTCGAAACAAGAAGAGAACAAGAAGAGTAGAGGAAGAGGATCCTGTTTTAATTGTGGTAAATCTGGACATTATAAAACGGACTGCCCTATGAAGTATAAGGATCAAAGAAAAGATTCACCAAAAGGGTACATCAAACAAAGAAGAGCGTACATTGCATGGGAAAGTGATAGTGATTCATCAAGCACACAAAGCTCAAGTGATGGTGATGAAGCCGCAAATCTGTGCCTTATGGCTCACACAAAAAATCTGTCCTACCACAAGAAGAAAAACAATGACAAAAAGGTAAAACAAGCCTATTACAATAATTTCTCTTCCATGTCGTTTTCGGAACTAAAAATAGCTTTTGAAAAACTGTATAACGAAGCTGTAGATGCTTTTAAAAGACTATCTTCCGACAAACATATTTTTTCATTTTTGGAAGGTAAAGTAAACAAAGCTGAATGTCGTCTTGAAAAGCATGATTATGCCACAATCTTAAACATGGGCGTTCAATGGTTCAACATCACAAGCGTGGAGTCAGGTGGATAGGCTGACAACCATCCCATAGGGTATGTTCTATAGATTTAGATGTCCCAAATAATAACTAGGTTCTAAAAAGGTTTCCAGAGTCGTAAATCTATCTTTCAGATATTATTGATTTAACGACTCGCTCATAGACCAATAATATTCTCAAGAGAACCTCGTCTGAGTGTAGTATCGTGTATCAACCAGAACAGGCCTACGCCAGAAAGGTCAGCACACTACATCCTAAAAGGCCAAGAAGGATCTTTACAAAGTTTGAAAATAGTAATTTTCATGATGTAATACCCCAAAATTTACCCTTCATTTTTCCTGAAAAAAAAAAAAAAAAACGAAAAAAAAAACGAAAAAAAATTAATAATAATAATTTAATTAATTAATTAATTAATTAATTAATTAAATAAATAAATAAAATAAATAAATAAAATATAACAAATTATTTTGGACTTGGGTCTCCCTCATTTGAGCCCATTACCCACGAAAATCAGTCTATAAATACTGAAGTTTCAGTAGAGGAAAACACATTTGGAGTTACACTTGGAGTTACACTGGGAGATTCATTGGAGAAAGAAGGAAGAGAAGCAAAACCCTGAGGAAAAGATAGTGAGAGAAAAGCCAACAGAGTTCAGAGCAACCTCCAAACCCTGAAGGGAACTCAACTTGTAAACCTCACGGGCGCAACTCAATTTTAATCAAGCTCTCCAATCAGGTTTGCCCTATATCCATCATCTTTATGCCTTTTATTTGAATGCTCTAAATGTATGAGGTATTATGGGTGAATTTGATACCTTTTTTGTGAGCCTTTTGTGAATTTTGATGGAATTATTCATGTGGTTACATTTTGATTTAGGGGCAACTCTGGGTTACCCTATTTGTTTATTCTAACCTGTCTTGTGTTTCCATGGCATTGTTTTCTCTTGATTTCATCCTGCTGCTCTAACCCTTTGTCGAGTTTTGTGAGGGCTCACATGGCTTTCGCAGAGACACTCGCGTGGTTTCCCACTTTATTTGTGGGATACCCCCTGGAATTTTATTCTGATTATTCGTGTTGACTGATTTCCTTTGACGGTCCAGCTGGAGACATTTCAGGGTTTCTTGCCCCTTTAACTGCTATAGCTTCGGATCTTTATCCGTGTGGTAATTTTTTCCCTTTCTCATACTTTATCGCTTTCTTAGCTGGAAGACCTCGATAGGAGGCAATGTTTGAGCCCCTTGGTGGCATTTTACTTTGAGATACATGTTTTGTGTTTTGTATTCATATCCCTGCAGGTAGCGCGGTTCCTTCGTCAAGGACTGCCTTTTTGCCCTCGAGCATCCCGAACCCTAAAACCCAAAGCAACACGTTTACTCCTTCTACTACAGGCGAGTAAGTCTCCAAAGGTCGAGCATCCGGTAGATTGCGTAGTGACGTCGTTCGTCCAAAACCCAATCCATAACCCCGTAGTTAGCCGAACTACGGCTTGCTCTGATTCTCGTTCCAGATGAGATACGTAGGCATAAGACGCGATGTCTTAGCGAGCACACATCCCCCCAACCCATAGGTCAGCCGAGCTACGAAGACTCTGATTCTCATATTCAGATGAGATACGTATGCAGTGGATGCGACATCCGCGCGAGTCATTTTCATTTAACCCTTTTTTTTGGCAAACAGCACAAGATAAACCCACACCCTTTAGACAAAAACTACAAAAGTGGATCCCGTAGAGTACTATGGATGCGTAGGGGTGCTAATACCTTCCCTTCGCATAACTGACTCCCGAACCCAAGATTTGGTTGCGAGACCCCGTCTTGTCCTTTCCTTTTTTCAGGTTTACTTCGAGCGTTTCCTTTCCCTCCTTTGGGATGAATAACGCACGGTGGCGACTCTTCTGTCTTTTTCTTTCGCCAGTTGTTTTTTTCGCGCACTGTATTTTTCAGGTTGCGACAGCTGGCGACTCTGCTGGGGACCCTAAGAAGTTGACCTCTTGCTGGTCCATCTTCCCTAAGCGAGTCCCTCCTAGCTTTTGTAGTTTGTTTGTTTATTGGGTGTTCATGCTTTTGTACAGTTATTTATTTACCTGCCTTACCTTATTTCATTGTGTACATATCATTGCTGTATCTGTTGGTTGGCTATGGCTGCTTGGTGATCTTTGTGAGATGAGTTCTATACCCGAACTCGAGTGCACTTAAGATAGGAGAATGGCATAGTCCTGTCAACTTGTGTGGAGTATTCCTTAGCGAGTTGACTTGCAAGCCCATTCACTTGGTGGAGGTCATGTTGAGATCAATAATGTCACATAAGTAAGTTGTGGTTAGACATTACTTGTTCCAATATAGACCTAAGAAGCCAAGGACCTTAGTTTACCTAACCCATCTTGGCCTATTCGTAGGACGTAGTGCGAAAGTCGTTCAAATGTAAGATTTGATACGATTGTTACACGATACTACACTCATAAGAGTCTCTCTTGAGAATATTGTTGGAATACGAGTAGTCGTTCCTCTAATAATATCCGAAAGATGGGATTATGACTATGGGAACCTTTTTGTAGAACATGTTTGGCAGGTTTAAACCTTAGTACACTCCTTTTGGGTGGTTCTTAACCTAAATTCCATGCTCGTGACTTGCGACAAACCCTTGATTCATGGTTGATCCGATCAGGTATCCTTAATATCAATGAAACTCGGGTGTTGATAAGGTGTAAACCATAATCCGCCAAAATGGGTGGTTGATATTAAGGATAACATGATCCATCCCATGACCTTTGTTTGGTGTGCTCTTAATTTCTCTCCAGACAGTGCAACCTGACAGATGTTCAAGCAAATATAGCAATCCTGATTGACATACCACTGCATTGCATTCACATCATCACATCATTTGCATTCATATCATTTAACACATGTTTATCCTTTTCAAGGGGGTTTAAATCTTCTTCTTGATTCTAGTCGGGGTTTTCTTCTTACGCTGTTTATCAAATGTGAGACTGGAATCAAGGGGGTAGAATACCTTTGGAATTGATAAACATGTCATTGCGTTTGCATATTCATTAGCATGTCTTGCATAACAGGTACTGCCGCAGGGGTGACCATTCCAGCTACAGCACCACTACAACAACAACAATCACAACGTCAACCAGCTCAGTATCAACAGCAGCAACAACCAGGTAACAGACCCGCTTATCAACAGAGGCAAAGGATGATGGACCGGCGTTTCGACACCCTTCCAATGTCGTACGCTCAGATGCTTTCTAGTCTTCAACAACTACAGCTTGTGCAACTGCGCACTCTGGCTCCTCCTGTTGGTAGACTTCCGGTGGGTTACGACGCCAACGCTAGGTGTAGCTTCCACTCTGGGGCACCTGGCCATGACATTGAGAACTGCAAAGCTTTTAAGCACGTAGTTCAGGACCTCATAGATTCAAAGGCCATCGACCTTGCACCAGCTCCGAATGTCGTCAACAATCCCATGCCCCAGCATGGTGGTGCGAACGTTAATATGATAGAGGGAAAAGCCAAGCCCATTAAGGATGTGTTGAAGTTGAAGACTCCATTGTTGGATATCAAAGGATGCTTGCTGAAGGCCGATGTCTTCCCCGGTTGTGGGAAGGGTTGTTTGGATTGTGCTACTCAGGGCGGAGGTTGTTTGAAGCTACAGCAGGGTATCCAGGCCTTGCTCGACAAAGGTATCCTCCAGGTTGAAGATTTGTCTGTCCAAGAGTCTGTGGAAGAGGTTAAAGCGGGTGCCTCTATCTCATCCTTTAAGCAGGCACGGGCCGTGGTGGATTCAGGTGTTGCTCCCGGTTGGGGGCGTCTGTTGGAATTACCAGTGAAAGAAGATAAGTTCGGGATTGGATATCAGCCAGCTTTGACTTCTACAACACTTCAGGGGCCGATCACTTTCTCCAGTGCTGGCATCATTCAGTATGGTCAAGTCTCTGCAGTCGACGAAGAAGATGGGGATAGTGATTATGACATTGACAACTGGGTGCGTCCGAGGATCCCGGGTGAAGTTCTCAACAATTTGTCTTCTGAGGAGATTATCCAAGTCACTCTTCTTGAAGAGTAATTTTCTTTGTTTATTCATACATGTCCAAGTCTTACGTTCCGCCCAGGGCGTAATGACTCATTGTAGGGCCCATATATGTGACACTTGCATTTTTTATCATAAATAAAGGACGTCTTTTTGCATTCAAATATTTCGTTCCCTGTCTTTCTATTTTTGCAGTTTTTCAAAATATAAAAAAAAAATGGCAATGTTTTGTTTAGTTTTCACTTCTTGTTCACACTCATAAGCACATACCATCACTCATGCAGATGCACAACACCGGATCCTATTGATAACGGTTCTGCTATGGCTCGTTTCGACTTTGAAAATCCAATCTTTCAAGCTGAAGAAGAGGGTGATGAAGACTGTGAACTCCCTGAAGAGCTTACCAGGTTATTAAAACAGGAAGAAAGGGTCATTCAACCGCATCAAGAGTCTGTTGAAGTGATTAATCTAGGCACTGAGGACGCCAAGAGAGAAATCAAGATAGGGGCTGCTTTAGAAGACAATGTGAAGAAAGGGCTGATTGAGTTGCTGCAAGAATACGTTGACATCTTCGCCTGGTCTTATCAGGACATGCCTGGGCTGGACACAGACATCGTGGTGCACCGCTTGCCTCTCAAAGAAGGTTGTCCTCCGGTCAAGCAGAAGCTCAGAAGAACAAGACCAGAGATGGCTGTCAAGATAAAGGAAGAAGTGCAAAAGCAGTTGGATGCAGGGTTTCTAGCAGTCACCAATTATCCGCCATGGGTTGCAAACATCGTCCCAGTACCTAAGAAGGATGGAAAGGTACGGATGTGTGTCGACTACCGGGATCTGAACAGAGCTAGCCCTAAAGATGATTTCCCATTACCTCACATCGACGTTTTGGTGGATAATACAGCTCAGTTCTCGGTATTCTCCTTTATGGATGGCTTTTCTGGCTATAACCAAATCAAGATGGCACCAGAAAACATGGAAAAGACAACTTTCATAACCCCATGGGGCACCTTCTGCTACAAGGTGATGCCGTTTGGTCTGAAAAATGCCGGGGCAACATATCAGCGAGCAATGGTGACTCTGTTCCATGATATGATTCATCATGAAATCGAGGTTTATGTGGACGATATGATTGCCAAATCTCAGACAGAAGAAGAACATTTGTTGAATTTGCAGAAACTGTTTGAGCGTTTGAGGAAATTCAAACTGAGACTTAATCCGAATAAGTGCACTTTCGGGGTGAGATCGGGAAAATTGCTGGGTTTTATTGTTAGCGGAAAAGGGATTGAGGTGGATCCTGACAAAGTAAAAGCAATACAGGAAATGTCTGAGCCAAGAACAGAGAAGCAAGTCCGTAGTTTCTTAGGGAGGTTGAACTACATTGCAAGGTTCATCTCTCACCTAACAACCACGTGTGAGCCAATTTTCAAATTGCTGAGGAAGGATCAGACTATCAGGTGGAATGAAGATTGTCAAAGGGCTTTCGAGAAGATAAAAGAGTATCTACAGAAACCTCCGATCCTTATACCTCCAGTTCCTGGGAGACCTCTGATAATGTACCTGTCAGTGACCGAGAACTCGATGGGGTGTGTATTGGGACAACATGACGAGTCTGGTCGAAAAGAGCATGCCATAGACTACCTTAGCAAAAAGTTTACCGACTGTGAAGTCAAATATTCGCAGCCTGAGAAAACTTGCTGTGCTTTGGCCTGGGCTGCTCGCCGACTGAGACAGTATATGTTGAACCATACTACCTTGTTGATTTCTAAGATGGATCCAGTGAAATACATATTCGAGAAGCCAGCTCTCACCGGAAGGGTCGCTCGTTGGCAAATGATTTTAACAGAGTATGATATTCAGTACACGTCACAGAAGGCCATCAAAGGGAGTATTCTGTCAGACTACCTTGCCGAGCAACCGATTGATGATTATGAGCCAATGAAGTTTGAATTCCCTGATGAAGACATCATGTTCCTCAAGATGAAAGACCGTGAAGAGCCAGTTGTTGAGGAGGGACCTGATCCAAACGAAAAGTGGACTTTGTTGTTTGATGGGGCTGTCAATGCTAGAGGTAGTGGAATTGGCGCTGTCATTACTACTCCGAAGGGTGCCCACATGCCTTTCACCGCTCGTTTGACTTTTGAGTGCACAAATAATGAAGCTGAGTACGAGGCCTGTATCTTGGGTATTGAGCAAGCCATTGATTTGAGAATCAAGACTTTGGACATCTTTGGAGATTCAGCTCTGGTGATCAATCAAGTGAACGGTGATTGGAATACTCTCCAGCCCACTCTGGTCCCCTACAGAGACTACACGAGAAGACTGTTGACTTTCTTCACAACAGTAAAATTGTATCATATACCTCGTGATGAGAACCAGATGGCAGACGCACTTGCTACTCTATCCTCCATGATCAAGGTAATTCGTTGGAACCATGCTCCCAGGATCGATGTGATGCGCCTTGACAGGGCCGCGTATGTGTTTGCTGCTGAACTGGTAGTCGATGACAAGCCCTGGTATCACGATATCAAGTGCTTTCTGAAGAATCAAGAGTACCCTGCAGGGGCATCCAACAATGACAGAAAGACTTTGAGAAGATTGGCAGGCAGTTTCTTCTTGAACAAAGACGATGTGCTGTATAAGAGGAACCTCGACATGGTTTTGCTCAGATGCGTGGACAGACACGAGGCGGACATGTTAATGCAGGAAGTTCATGAAGGTTCCTTCGGTACTCATGCCGGCGGACATGCAATGGCTAAGAAATTGTTGAGAGCGGGTTATTATTGGATGACCATGGAATCAGATTGTTTCAAGTATGCTCGGAAGTGTCATAAGTGCCAGATTTATGCTGATAAGGTGCATGTACCGCCGAATCCTCTGAATGTGATGTCTTCGCCGTGGCCGTTTGCCATGTGGGGCATTGACATGATTGGAAAGATTGAGCCGACTGCTTCCAATGGGCATCGCTTCATCCTTGTTGCCATCGACTATTTCACCAAGTGGGTCGAGGCAGCGTCGTTCGCGAATGTCACCAGACATGTGGTTGCCCGTTTCATCAAGAAAGAAATCATTTGTCGCTATGGGATTCCCGAAAGAATCATTACTGATAATGGTTCTAATCTCAACAACAAAATGATGAAGGAGTTGTGTCAGAACTTCAACATTCAGCATCACAATTCTTCCCCTTACCGCCCTAAGATGAACGGCGCTGTTGAGGCGGCAAATAAGAGCATAAAGAAGATTGTGCAGAAGATGGTCGTCACGTACAGAGATTGGCATGAGATGCTACCCTTCTCCTTGCATGGGTACCGTACTTCAGTACGTACATCGGCCGGGGCAACCCCTTACTCCCTGGTGTATGGTATGGAAGCAGTCCTACCTGTTGAAGTGGAAATTCCTTCTCTAAGAGTCCTGTTGGATGTCAAGTTAGACGAAGCTGAATGGATTGGACAAGGTTCAATGAGTTGAGTCTTATCGAAGAGAAGCGAATGACAGCCATTTGTCATGGGCAGTTGTATCAGAGTCGGATGAAGAGAGCCTTTAATCAGAAAGTGCATCCTCGTTGTTTCCAAGTCGGAGATTTAGTGTTGAAAAGGATCCTTCCTCCTCAGACAGATCACAGGGGCAAGTGGACTCCTAACTATGATGGACCGTATATCGTCACCAAGGTTTTTGATGGTGGGGCCTTAATGCTTGCAACTATGGATGGTGAAAACTTTACTTCCCCTGTGAACTCAGACGCAGTTAAAAAATACTTCGCATAAAATAGACCCGCTGGACAGTAAAAAGAATAGTCCAGGCAAAAATGGGCATCCCGGCGAACCAAGAAAATGAAAAGGTTCGGGCAAAAATTAGGGACAAAAAGATAAAAAAGATTGTACACCCGGTAAGTTGAAAACCTGAAAAGGCAACTTAGGCAAAAATGGGTATCCCGGTGGATTGAAAACCCGAAAAGGGCGATCCAGGCAAAAGTTAGGGATTAAGCGAATGACTGCGTTCTGAGTAGTTCTGAATCTCATCTCGTGCCAATGACTGGAAATTTTTGAAGGATAGGAAACAGTCCAATCACTCTTTCAGAAGGCTGATTATCTGGAGGATCTTGAAGACGAGCAAGTCATAGCAGAATTGGAACCCAATAGAAATCCATTTCACATTGCCATTAGATTAATTTCTGTTTTTATCTATTGTGCGATTACCTCTTTCCAGGGATTGCTTCCTAATGTAAATGCCTATTCAGAGGCCATTCAATCAATAACATCATGTTATTCAGTATATCTCTGTTTTCATTTTCATTTTACTGTTTTGTTTGCAAAAATGACGTTCGAATTTTTGATAAACATTGCATCATGACACATAAGGGCTTTACAGGTACATGCTTAATAAACATTTAAAATTGCTGTAAATTTTAAGTGCTTTGGATCGTCTATTCAGAACAGATACCCTCGGGGCATTTCCTTAAAATCTCCTGCAGATGATCGTGAATATCTTCCCCAGTGAAGTCGCCAACAGACGAATTCAGTGTCTTGACCCTGCAGAGCTGATCAGAGTATTAGATTCTTCAATCCCCAGCAGTTTCTCACCACCGTACTTCCCCAAGCGGTTGTTTCAAGACATACACTCCCCAGTAGAGTTGACAGTGTCAGACTATATATCCCTAGCGGAGTTGACAGTGCCAGACTGTATCTTCCCAGCAGAAGTGGCTGCTCCTTAGAGTTCGATGCCAGATCGATAATCCCAATGCCAGATCCATGGTTTCTTTCCTTGAAGCAGAACCTCGGTACCGTATCAGTGTTTGCTCCCCCTGCTGAGTCATCTCTCGCAAATCGTGGTTGCCAGAACCATTGTAGCTTTCCTCAGCAGCAGGCTTCCAATGCCATTCTTTCCCCGATCAGAGTCTCGGTATGGCCAGAACACCGCATGGCTAGTCATCTCCCCACAGAGTTCTTTGCGCTGTGCATCTCCAACAGCCTTGCCAGGGTCCAGAAGATTGTGATCATTTCTCCAGCAGATCGCTTGCCTCAGCTTGGCATTCTACCCAGCATTTCGCATCCCTGCATGTAGAATCATATTGCATTGCATCCTTCCAAATCGCGTAGCATTTCCATTTTCATGGAGCATTACGCCATTGAAAAATTCAAACATACGCATGTAAGCATAAAACATTCTCGGTATCCCAAGTGATAAGCTAGAAGTTGTTTCCAGTACTCAGACTGAAGATTGTTCATGACTTACCTTTGTTATCCCCAGCAAGTGTCATTGGCCCATGCGCCGCCTCTATTATCATTCCCTATTTCTGCCAATGCTGACAGGCATGAAGTTTTCCGTTATCCAGACCGAAGTGGCATTCAGGCCAGTTTTCCGATATCCAGACCGAAGTGGCATTCAGGCCAGTTTTCCGGTATCCAGACCGAAGTGGCATTCAGGTCAGTTTTCCGGTATCCAGACCGAAGTGGCATTTAGGCCAGTGTTCCGATGTTCAGATCGAAGAAGTTTCCGACGTTCAGGTCGATGCAGCTTGTGGCATTCAGGCCAATTTTCCGATATTCAGATCGAAGTGGCATTCAGGCCAAGTGTTCCGATGTTCAGATCGAAGAAGTTTCCGACGTTCAGGTCGATGCAACTTGTGGCATTCAGGCCAGTTTTCCGGTATCCAGACCGAAGTGGCATTCAGGCCAGTGTTCCGATGTTCAGATCGAAGAAGTTTCCGACGTTCAGGTCGATGCAACTTGTGGCATTCAGGCCAGTTTTCCCGGTATCCAGACCGAAGTGGCATTTAGGCCAGTTTTCCCGGTATCCAGACCGAAGTGGCATTCAGGTCAGTTTTCCGGTATCCAGACCGAAGTGGCATTCAGGCCAGTGTTCCGATGTTCAGATCGAAGAAGTTTCCGACGTTCAGGTCGATGCAACTTGTGGCATTCAGGCCAGTTTTCCGGTATTCAGATCGAAGTGGCATTCAGGCCAATTTTCCGATATTCAGATCGAAGTGGCATTCAGGCCAATTTTCCGATGTTCAGATCGAAGAAGGTTCCGACGTTCAGGTCGATGCGACTTGTGGCATTCAGGCCCATTTTCCGATGTTCAGATCGAAATCCTTTCCAGTATTCAGACTGATGAGCGGCATTCAAGCCATGGTTATTTATGTGTTACCATTTATTTTGGTATCCAGTTTAACATTCTTTTTCGATATTCAAACTGACTCTCACCGTACCAGACGAATTCTTCTTTCAAGACCACCTCTTTGCTGATTCTGACAGACATTGTTACTTCACTTCACTTCAGTGCAAATTTTTGGGCTTTTATTGTATTCAATCCCTTGATACCTCGAAAGTACGAAAGCAACTGCCATCTTCTTTCCGGGTCTCCAGTTGATTGAATAGGGGCAGCTGTAATACCCCAAAATTTACCCTTCATTTTTCCTGAAAAAAAAAAAAAAAAACGAAAAAAAATAAAAAAATAAATAAATAAATAATAATTTAATTAATTAATTAATTAATTAATTAAATAAATAAATAAATAAATAAAATAAATAAAATAAATAAAATATAACAAATTATTTTGGACTTGGGTCTCCCTCATTTGAGCCCATTACCCACGAAAATCAGTCTATAAATACTGAAGTTTCAGTAGAGGAAAACACATTTGGAGTTACACTTGGAGTTACACTGGGAGATTCACTGGAGAAAGAAGGAAGAGAAGCAAAACCCTGAGGAAAAGATAGTGAGAGAAAAGCCAACAGAGTTCAGAGCAACCTCCAAACCCTGAAGGGAACTCAACTTGTAAACCTCACGGGCGCAACTCAATTTTAATCAAGCTCTCCAATCAGGTTTGCCATATATCCATCATCTTTATGCCTTTTATTTGAATGCTCTAAATGTATGAGGTATTATGGGTGAATTTGATACCTTTTTTGTGAGCCTTTTGTGAATTTTGATGGAATTATTCATGTGGTTACATTTTGATTTAGGGGCAACTCTGGGTTACCCTATTTTGTTTATTCTAACCTGTCTTGTGTTTCCATGGCATTGTTTTCTCTTGATTTCATCCTGCTGCTCTAACCCTTTGTCGAGTTTTGTGAGGGCTCACATGGCTTTCGCAGAGACACTCGCGTGGTTTCCCACTTTATTTGTGGGATACCCCCTGGAATTTTATTCTGATTATTCGTGTTGACTGATTTCCTTTGACGGTCCAGCTGGAGACATTTTAGGGTTTCTTGCCCCTTTAACTGCTATAGCTTCGGATCTTTATCCGTGTGGTAATTTTTTCCCTTTCTCATACTTTATCGCTTTCTTAGCTGGAAGACCTCGATAGGAGGCAATGTTTGAGCCCCTTGGTGGCATTTTACTTTGAGATACATGTTTTGTGTTTTGTATTCATATCCCTGCAGGTAGCGCGGTTCCTTCGTCAAGGACTGCCTTTTTGCCCTCGAGCATCCCAAACCCTAAAACCCAAAGCAACACGTTTACTCCTTCTACTACAGGCGAGTAAGTCTCCAAAGGTCGAGCATCCGGTAGATTGCGTAGTGACGTCGTTCGTCCAAAACCCAATCCATAACCCCGTAGTTAGCCGAACTACGGCTTGCTCTGATTCTCATTCCAGATGAGATACGTAGGCATAAGACGCGATGTCTTAGCGAGCACACATCCCCCCAACCCATAGGTCAGCCGAGCTACGAAGACTCTGATTCTCATATTCAGATGAGATACGTATGCAGTGGATGCGACATCCGCGCGAGTCATTTTCATTTAACCCTTTTTTTTGGCAAACAGCACAAGATAAACCCACACCCTTTAGACGAAAACTACAAAAGTGGATCCCGTAGAGTACTATGGATGCGTAGGGGTGCTAATACCTTCCCTTCGCATAACCGACTCCCGAACCCAAGATTTGGTTGCGAGACCCCGTCTTGTCCTTTCCTTTTTTCAGGTTTACTTCGAGCGTTTCCTTTCCCTCATTTGGGATGAATAACGCACGGTGGCGACTCTTCTGTCTTTTTCTTTCGCCGGTTGTTTTTTTCGCGCACTGTATTTTTCAGGTTGCGACACATGGAAAAGGGCTACATTGATTATAATGATCACTACTCTCCCTACCAACTTCAAAATCCATTGTGTTTTCCTTTGGGTGAGAATGATGAATCAGAACCAAATGACTGCTCAAAATTGCTTCCACGATCAGGGCCGACCAGAGCGCAGTTACTTGCCATAATCCCTAATTTTTTCCTAGATTTACCCAAGGTGTATTCAATCTACCGGGATGAATTTTCTGTTTTATGTCTCTAACTTTTTCCTGGATCGCCCTTTCGGGTTTTCACTCCACCGAGACGCTCATTTTTGCCTAAGCCGCCCTTTCAGGTTTTCAACTTAGCGAGCTATTCTTTTCTTTTTAGGTGAAGTATTTCTTGATTGCATCAGCATTCACAGGACGAGTGAACTCTTCACCATCCATAGTTGTAAGAATTAAAGCACCGCCTGAAAAGGCTCTCTTAACAACATAAGGGCCTTCATAATTAGGAGTCCACTTGCCCCTAGCATCAGGTTTGAAAGATAAAATCTTCTTGAGCACAAGGTCACATTTTCGAAACACACGAAGCTTAACCTTCTTATCAAAAGCTTTCTTCATTCTCTGCTGATATAACTGACCATGACACATGGCAGACAATCTTTTCTCTTTAACTAAATTCAGTTGGTCATATCTGGTCTGACACCATTCAACTTCTATCAACTTGGCTTCCATCAAAACACGCAATGATGGGATCTCAACCGCCACAGGGAGAACAACTTCCATACCATAAACGAGAGAGAAAGGGGTTTCCCCTATTGAAGTGTGGATGGATGTACGGTACCCATGCAAAGCAAATGGGAGCATCTCATGCCAATCTTTGTATGTTACAACCATCTTTTGAATGATCTTCTTAATATTCTTATTCACAACTTCAATAGCCCCATTCATCTTGGGTCTGCAGGGAGAAGAATTGTGATATGCAATCTTGAAGTCTTTGCAAAGAACTTCAACCATATTATTATTCAAGTTCGATCCATTATCAATAATGATCTTACTTGGTACACCATAACCGCATATGATTTGATTCTTGATAAACTGGACCACCACCTGCTTGGTCACATTTGCATACGATGCTGCTTCAACCTACTTTGTGAAGTAATCAATAGCCACCAGAATGAAACGATGTCCAATTGAATCTTTGGGCTCGATCATGCCAATCATATCAATTCCCCACATGGAGAAGGTCCATGGAGAGGAAATGACGTTCAACAGTGTCAGAGGAACATGAACCTTATCTGCATAAATTTGACACTTGTGGCATTTCTTCACAAACTTGCAACAGTCAGGTTCCATTATCAGCCAATAGTAATCTGCTCTTAACATCTTCTTTGCCATAACATGTCCATTGGAATGAGTACCAAAGGAACCTTCATGGACTTCAGTCATCAATAGGTCTGCTTCGTGTCTATCCAAGCATTTGAGCAAAACCATATTGAAGTTTCTCTTGTAAAGCACATCATCATTCAGGTAAAAGTTACCAGCTAATCTTCTCAAAGTTTTCTTAACTTTCAAATATGCCCCAGGCGGGTAAATCTGACTTTGGAGGAAACATCTGATATCATAATACCATGGGTTTTCATCTTTGACTTCTTCAATGGTAAACATATGAGCTAGCATATCGAGCCGCATCACAGTCAAATTAGGAACTTCATTCCAAAATTTCACAAAAATCATCGAAGCTAATGTTGCAAGAGCGTCTGCCATCCGATTTTCATCTCGAGGGATATGATGAAACTCAACCTTTGTGAAGAAAGTTAACATCCTCCTTGCATAATCTCTATATGGTATCAAACCAGGTTGATTTGTCTCTCATTCACCTTTGATCTGATTCACTACTAAAGTTGAATCTCCATAGACGTCCAGATATTTGATTTTGAGGTCAATGGCCTCTTCAAGCCCCATAATGAAAGCTTCATACTCAACCATATTGTTTGTACACTTGAAGATCAATCTAGCTGTAAATGGAAAATTAGTGCCTTGAGGAGTAATAATCACTGCCCCAATGCCATTACCATACGAATTAACAACTCCATCAAATACCACTCCCCATTGGGAACTAGGCTCTGGCCCTTCTTCAAGCAATGGTTCATCACAATCTTTCATTTTCAAGTACAACACCTCTTCGTCAGGAAAATCAAACTGCACTGACTGATAGTCTTCAATAGGTTGATGAGCCAAATGGTCAGCCGAGACACTACCTTTAATAACTTTTTGAGATCGGTATTCAATATCATACTTAGATAACAATATCTACCAATGGGAAATCCTCCCAATTAAAGCAAGATTCTCAAAAATGTACGTGATTGGATCCATTTTGGATATCAACCAAGTAGTATGATTCAACATATACTGATGCAGACGCTTAGTAGCCCAAGCCAATGCATAACATGTCTTTTCAAGCATAGAATACCGAGTCTCACAGTCGGTAAACTTCTTACTGAGGTAGTAGATAACATATTCTTTCTTCCCATACTCATCTTGTTGACCAAGAACACAACCCATACTCTCTTCAAGCATGGTCAAAATGCATGATCAACGGTCTTCCTTCAATAGGCGGAGACAAAATCGGAGGCTTAAGCAGATACTCTTTGATACTATTAAAAGCTTTATGGAAATCCTCGGTCCAATCACAAGACTGGTCTTTCTAAAGAAGCTTAAATATAGGCGCACATGTGGCAGTCAAATGCGATATAAATCTTGAGATATAGTTCAAGCGACTAAGAAAACCTCTGACTTGCTTCTCAGTTTTGGGTGCATGCATCTCTTGTATTGATTTGACCTTGGCATGATAAACTTCAATAGCCTTCTCGCTGACAATAAAGCCTAACAGCTTACCAGAACGAACACCAAAAGTGCACTTATTGGGATTCAAACAGAGTTTATATTTCCTCAAACGATGGAATAACTTCAACAAATGCTCAACATGCTCTTCTTCATCACTTGATTTAACAATCATATCATCAACATAAACTTGAATCTCTTTATGCATCATATCATGAAAAAGAGTGGTCATAGATCTCTGGCACGTTGCACCAATATTCTTCAAACCGAAGGGCATCACTCGATAACAGAATGTTCCCCAAAGTGTAATGAATATGGTCTTCTACATATATTCAGGTGTCATCTTTATCTGATTATAACTGGAAAATCCATCCGTAAACGAAAATACTGAGTTTATTTGTATTGTCTACCAACATATCAATGTGTGGCAGAGGAAAATCATCTTTTGGACTGGCTTTGTTCAAATCTCTATAATCAACACACATACGGACTTTTCCTTATTTCTTAGGAACAAACACAATATTGGCTACCCACTGTGGATATTATGAGGTAACAAGGAAACCAACATCAATCTATTTTTGCACTTCCTCTTTGGTCTTCACTGTCATAACTGGATGAGTTTTTCTCAACTTCTTCTTGACCGACGGGCATTCTGGCTCCAACGGCAATCTATGCTCTACAATCTCAGAATCCAAACCAGAAATGTCTTGATAGGTCCAAACAAACACATCTAAATACTCTCGAAGAAGATCAATCAACCCCTTCTTAGCCTCTAGACATAGTTAAGACCCAATCT
Organism: Lathyrus oleraceus; assembly: GCF_024323335.1. Taxonomy (NCBI): domain Eukaryota; kingdom Viridiplantae; phylum Streptophyta; class Magnoliopsida; order Fabales; family Fabaceae; genus Lathyrus; species Lathyrus oleraceus. The sequence goes on from NC_066580.1 coordinate 444,861,288, forward strand.
TGACTTCCTTCACATTGTCATCGAAACCCAAGTTGACTAATTCAATCTGCTCTTCAAATGGATGAATGGTTTTTTCCTCGTGCTCAAGCAAATGGGATAACTCATCAAATACTTCTTCATCATCATTTTCTTCCTCATCTTCAAACATAGCGAAATCAAATTTTGGAGAGGGAGTATGATCATTATATTCAATGGGTTTGAGAACCGACTTCCATAATGATTTGATATTTTGATTTTAGAGAAGTGGAGTGCAGACAAATATTATGCAGATGGAAAGATTACTATTTATTTATGTTTTTTTGTGATTACCATTTTCAGAAAAGAAAAAAGTAAAAATAAACATCATAGATATGGATGAATAAAATTGTCTTTTATTGATGATAATAAGAAAATGCCCAACCATGTTTCACTTCTCCCTTAGGCATAGGAGAAGGATTTTTCTTAAAATTAATAAAGCAACAAATTACTTTGAGCGATGCATAACAATAGGAACATCAACAACAACCCAATTGTTGCAAGTCTGGTCGTGCGTTACAAAGTTGGCGCAAGCCTTATCTTCATCACCATTGTCTTCAATAAGGGCAACTGAGTGTTGATCATCCTTGTGAATGAACCCTTCATTGCGGAAAACTTCTTGCATAACCTTGACATTGGCGTTGAATTTCCCTTGCTGAAATCCCATCCCTGCTCTGTTCTTATTCTCAATGACTTCCACGACGCGGCCCCATTTGTCAGCGCTACTAGTATGAATAATCTCTTGTGCATCCTTTAGAGAAGACATGGATGCCCCAGTCTTCTTCAATTCATCAGCAATGTACAAATATTGGAACGGTGTTCCAACTTCCTCCTCAGCATCTACATAAGTAAAGGATGACAAATGGCTTACCAACAATGCTTTCTCTCCACCCACAACGACAAGCTTTCCGTTCTTCACAAATTTCAGCTTTTGGTACATAGTAGACATCACAGCGCCAACTTCATGGATCCAAGGCCTTCTCAATAAACAATTGTAGGTCGGGTGAATATCCATTACCTGAAAAGTAATTTGAAAATCACTCGGACCTATCTTAATTGAAATGTCCACTTTTCTAATGACGATTTTTTGAGAACCATCAAACGCTTTAACAATCACGCCGTTGTACCTCATCGGGGCGCCTTGATAGGAAAGTCTTGCTAGAGTTAACTTCAGTAACACATTCAATGATGACCCAGTATCAACCAACACATTGGACAAAGCATCCTTCTTACAGATCATTGGAATATGAAGCGCCAAATTGTGATTTCTACCTTCCTCAATAAGCTCTTCATCACAAAAGCTCATATTGTTACAGGAAGTAATGTTGGCAACAATGTGGTCAAATTGATCCACAGTAACATCGTGTTCCAGATAAGCTTGTTCCAACACCCTCTACAAGGCTTCCCTATATGCCTCTCAATTCATTAATAACGACAACACATAAAATTTTTAACGATGTTTGAAGCAATTGCTCCACAACGTTGAACTTGCTCCTCTTAATCAGATGTAATACCTCATCATCATTAATCTCCAACTTGCTGGATTCACCAGACTTACACGTTGGAGCACTAACTGGATCCACTACAGGAACTTCTGCCTTCTTTCCCACTAAAACGTCTTCTACAATCTTAGGAAAAACTGGACTGAACACACGACCACTACGGGTCACCTTCACTACATCGGCAATATTTACCACTGAATCTGCAACTGGGAGAGGAACCTCTTGACCCTTTTCAATCACAGTGGCATTATACTAATATGGCACGACTTTATCGGATTCATAGGGCATAGGGTCCGCTAACCGTATAACCAACGACGATACCGATTGGTTGACATTATTGTTGTTTTTACTATCAAATTGGATGATTACCCACTCAGGGGTCTTGAACACTGGTACAATGACGTTCACATCATCTCCCATATCCCTTAACTGTTGGATCTGAATGACATTCTCATCCATCAACTTTTGAATGTCCCTATTCACAATTATGCACCCACGAGGGTTCACACTGCAAATGACACAACCATCATGGTCATGTTCACAATCACTAATCAAACACAGAGTTCTATGCATCTCCACCAAAGACCTATGGATACGATGCACATCAAAAACTCTTAAATTCCCTGGACAGTCGTCCACCATGTTGATATAAGCGTTACCATGAGCAGGCAACAAGTTGGATTTCACATTCGGCACTCTGTCCTCAAAGGACACCATACCATTCTTTACAAGCTTTTGAACTTAATATTTCAAAGGGTAACAGTTTTCAGTGTCATGACCAGGGGCTCCCTGGTGAAAAGCACAGTGTAAATCCTGTTTGAACCACCATGGTATAGGCTCAGGTATTTGAGGAGGATTCCTTGCTTGGATAAGATTCTTGATTACCAAGGACGGATATAACTCTACATATGTCATAGGAATAGGGTCAAAAGAGACCTTTTTCCTCTCAAAATTTTGCTGATAATTGTTGTTGTAGTTGGTACGTTGTTGTTGATGTTGCTGTTGCTGAATAGGAACTGATTGATTTGTTGAATTGTTGGAAAATATTGGAATTACTGATGAGACTTGTGAAGGAGAACAACGATCCAAAACGCAGCGGAATTTAAAATTTCTCCTTTAATGATCCTTACGAATGGGCATGATCAGTGATAGAATCATTACCTCTTGTGGCGATTGTAACCTTTGATGTAGATCTACGGAGCGATCACGAACGTTGAACGATGACAACGCCTCTACTCAGTCCACACGAACAGATTCCTTCAATCTCAGTGCTAGCTGCTACGAATGAAGGCTTTGAGTGAGAGAGAGAGAGAGAAACGAAATTGCAACTGCTAAATGCTTCTACACAAGGGTTCTATTTATAGAACCACTTGTGTGGGCTTCAAGCTAAAAATCCCACTTAAGTGTATGTGGCCCATATCTTATAATATGCCAAATTCACTTAAGCGCGTGGTACCTTACCATATTTCGTATTCTACTTAAGTACACCGTACCTTAAGATGTTCTATAATTCACTTAAGTGAACTGTACCTTACGGTGTTCCTTAGTTACTATATCTCTCATCAATCCGTCCTTTGTGTGTGACCCTGTAGGTTTTCGCGACATTGGCAATTATATTAAATCACGTATTTAACATAATAAACAGTGAGCGGTATCTAGCAACACATCACTGCTACCCAAGACACGAAAATGTCATGTGATCTGACAAATCCTTTTGTGATAATACTAATGTGCACAATTACCCTTTTGCCCTTATGTCTATATTGAACACAAGGCATAGACCGTGTCATCCTTGTCCAGTTCAATATTGGGCCCATAGACATTTATCCTGTTACGCAGGATGGGAAAATTCCATCTAGGTCACTCATGTCCCTTAGCATGCTTCGTGGAGTACCCATTAACTATCTTTATGGTCATCCAATTACGGACAACGTTTGATCAGCAATAAGGCACTCGACTCTACATCTAGGGTCCATAGTGGTTTCAGGTCGAAGGGTGGTATACACCATTATCACCATGAGAATAACTTATGACACTTTGCATAACATTCTATATAGTATTCTCATAGCGGGTCAATCCAGTAAAAATATTACTCTTAATATTCATACCTATGTTTAAGATTTGATAACTCCTTATCCATGATCCATGAGATGTGATCATCAGTCTATATACATAATAGTCTTAATGCTTTAATGTTATCCCACTTCACAATACAGCTCGACTACGGATACTTTAAGAATAGTGTCCTTATGTTTAATGTGATCTCATGATTAAGTCACACTTGATACATTAAACGGACTATCTATTCTAGTGACTTTATTAAACAAACATAATAAAGAAAAAGCCTTTTATTATTAATAAATAATTCGATACAAGTACCAAAAGTATTGGGCTCTAGGGCTTACACTAACAATCTCCCACTAGCACTAGAGCCAATCAGGCATACCCCTAGTGCCCATAGATCTAGTATGGCCATCATGCTTCTGCTGCGCAAGAGGCTTTGTGAGTGGGTCAGTAATATTGTCAAGTGTAGGTACTCTGCATATTTTCACATCTCCTCTATCTATTATCTCTCGAATGAGGTGATAATGCCTAAGTATGTGTTTGGATCGTTGGTGAGATCTAGGCTCCTTAGCTTGTGCGATAGCACCATTGTTATCACAATAGAGACCAATGGGATCCATAATGCTAGGAACTATGCCAAGTTCACTAATGAACTTTTTGATCCAAACAGCTTCCTTTGCTGCACTTGAGGCAACAATATACTCGACCTCGGTTGTAGAATCAACAACTGTATCTTGCTTTGAACTTTTCCAGCTCACAACGCCACCGTTTAAGCAAAACACATAACCAAATTGCGATTTAAAGTCATCCTTATCTGTCTGGAAGCTAGCATCGGTGTATCCAATTACAGCCAACTCTTCCTTACCTCCATATATCAAGAATGAGACCTTAGTCCTTCTCAAATACTTAAGGATATTCTTGACAGCTACCCAATGAGCATCACCAGGATCAAATTGGTACCTACTCGTTGCACTTAAAGCATACGAGACATCTGGTCGAGTACATAACATGGCATACATGATAGATCCTATTGCAGATGCATATGGAATCTTATTCATGCGATCCCTTTCTTCCTTAGTTGAAGGGGATTGTGTTTTTGATAGACACATGCCATGTTGCATAGGTATGAATCCTTTCTTGGAATCATGCATATTAAAGTGTCTCAGCACTTTGTCTATGTACATACTCTTATTTAGGCCAAGCAGTTTTTGTGATCTATCTCTATAGATTCTAATTCCTAATATATAGGCTGCTTCACCTAGGTCCTTCATAGAAAAGCATTTCCCCAACCAAGACTTTACTTGTTGCAGGGTAGGGACATCGTTTCCAATGAGTAATATGTCATCTACATATAATACCAGGAAAACGATCATGCTCCCACAAACCTTCTTGTAGACACAAGGCTCATCTTTGTTCTTGATGAATCCGTATTGTTTTATCGTTTCATCAAAACGAAGATTCCATCTTCTGGAAGCTTGCTTCAATCCATAGATTGATCTTTGTAACTTACATATCTTTTGGGATTCTTCTGGTATGTCAAATCCTTCAGGTTGTGTCATGTACACATCCTCAAGAAGATTCCCATTAAGGAAAGTAGTTTTGACATCCATCTGCCATATTTCATAATCATGATATGCAGCGATAACAAGTAAAATCCAAACAGATTTAAGCATTGCAACTGGTGAAAAGGTTTCATCGTAGTCAACCCCATGAATTTGTTTATATCCTTTTGCAACCAGTCTTGCCTTATAGGTATGTACCTTACCATTCATGTCAGTCTTCTTTTTGAAGACCCACTTGCATCCTATAGGGTTAACTCCTACAGGAGGCTCTACCAAGGTCCAAACTTGGTTTGTGTACATGGAATCCATTTCAGATTTCATGGCTTCTAGCCACTTCTCAGACTCGGGACCAGTTATGGCCTCTTAGTAGGTCACATGCTCATCTTGATCCATGAGTAATACATCACCTTGATCAGTTATGAGATATCCATATCTCTCAGGTATGTGACGTATCTTGCTTGACCTACGCTGGTCTTGTTCTACTTGAGCAGGTTGCTCTTCCACAACTACTTGTGTTTCCTGCTCTAATTCCTCCATAGGTGTATCGATGCTTTGTGATTCTTGAATTTCTTCAAGCTCTACTTTCCTCCCAATGATTCCTTTGGAAATAAAATCCTTTTCTAGGAAAACTCCAGTTCGAGCGACAAACACTTTGCCCTCAGAAGGATTGTAGAAGTAATACCCTCTTGTTTCTTTAGGATATCCCACAAATAAGCATTTGTCAGATTTGGGCTCAAGCTTAGTTGAAAATTGTCGTTTCACATAAACTTCGCAACCCCAAATCTTCATGTAAGACATATGTGGTTTCTTACCACTCCATATCTCATATGGTGTCTTCTCAACCTTTTTGGATGGAACACAGTTAAGTGAGTAAGCTGCTGTCAATAGTGCATGTCCCCAAAAGGAGTTTGGAAGATCGGCGTGACTCATCATGGATCAGACCATGTCTAACAGGGTTCGATTTCTTCTCTCAGATACACCATTCCATTGGGGTATTCCAGGAGGAGTAAGTTGGGATAGGATCCCACACTCTTTCAGATGGTCATCAAACTCTAGGCTTAAATACTCACAACCTCAATTTAATCGAAGAGTTTTAATATTCTTTCCTAGTTGGTTTTGTACTTCATTCTTGAATTCCTTGAACTTTTCAAAGGACTCTGATTTGTGTTTCATTAAATACACATAACCATATCTACTGAAATCATCAGTAAATGTGATGAAGTATTGAAAACCTCCTCTGGATGGTATGTTCAGTGGTCCACATACATCAGTATGTATGAGGGCCAAAAGATCATTAGCTCTTTCACCTTTTCTTGTGAATGGAGACTTTTGTCATCTTTCCAATTAAACAAGATCTGCATGTCTCATATGATTCATAATCAAAAGAGTCTAAGAGTCCATCTTTATGGAGTTTGGAAATGTGTTTCTCATTTATGTGGCCTAATCGACAATGCCAAAGGTAAGTTGGATTTAACTCATTAGGTTTCATCCTTTTAGTATTAATGTTATAAATAGGAATTTCAAGATCAAGGACATATAATGCATTGTTCATTTATGCAGTAGCATAGAATATATCATTCAAATAAATTGAGCAACAATTGTTCTTTATTATAAATGAAAAACCAAACTTGTCCAAACAAGAAACGAAAATAATATTCCTGCTAATTGCAGGTACATAATAATAGTTCTCTAACTGAATTATTAAACCACTAGGTAAAGTCAATACATAAGTTCCTACGGCTAAAGCATCAACCTTTGCTCCATTGCCAACTCGTAGGTCGACTTCACCTTTTGCCAAATCTCTACTCCTTTTTAGTCCCTGCACATTGGTACAAATGTGAGAACCGCATCCAGCATCTAATACCCATGATGCAGAAGTAGATAAATTAATTTCAATAACAAAAATACCTGAAGTTGAAGTCTCTACTCCATTCTTCTTATCTTCCAGGTACTTTGGGCAGTTTCTCTTCCAGTGTCCGGTCTTACCGCAATAGAAGCAGGTTCCTTCTTTTGCTATGCCTCCACTAGGCTTCAAAGCAGCAACAATGGGTTTGGGTTTGGCAACTTCCTTGCCTTTCCCTTTACCACCCTGCTTGGTGGGCCTTTTGTTCTGTCTCTTTCCATTTCCGATCATCAGAATGGACTTCCCTTTTGACTTCAGATTCTGCTCAGTAGTTCTTAACATGGCTAGCAGTTCAGGAAGAGATTTGTCCATATCATTCATATTGAAATTTAGGACAAATTGACTGAATCTATCTGGCAACGATTGCAAGATCAAATCAGTCGCAAGTTCCTTTCCGAGGGGAAAACCCAACCTCTCAAGGTTTTCCATATACCCAATCATCTTGAGCACATGGGGACCTACAAGGGCTCCCTCAGCTAACTTGCCTTGAAAAGGGGCTTTTGAAACTTCAAACCTTTCATGCCTTGCTTGCTCTTGATAGAGCATCTTCAGGTGTTCGATCATATCGAACGCTGCCATGTTCTCATGTTGCTTTTGCAACTCTGATTTGATGGTAGCTAGCATGAGACAAGCAGTTTCATTGGCATCATCGACATGCTTCTTATAAGCATCTCATTCTGCCTTAGGTGCAGAACTAGGAGGTTCCTCTTCAGGAACAGGTTTCTCCAAGACATACAGCTTTCTATCATGTTTGAGGACAATCCTCAGATTTCGGTGCCAATCCAGAAAATTTGTCCCAGACAATTTTTCCTTGTCAAGGATTGATCGCAAAATGTTGTTAGAGGTGTTTGTTGTCATGGTAACCTACATGAAAATAATGAAAATATAAGTATCAATAACATATTTAATTAGGCCTTTAATTAAATATGCTCCCACTATTTTACTCAAAACAAATGACCCTCACAATTTGATTCGGAAAATCCCGTTGGAAGATTTTCTAGTGGGTCGAGATCCACATTTCACTTTGTTTTAAGTCCGCGTTGGCGGATTACACAAAACTAGGTTATTTAGGTAGGAACTCCTTCCAATTGTATCTAATACAACTCTCGAATATTTTAGTTGGGTGAATAACTCCTTATTCCAATCCATCACATGGATCATTTCCAACTCTTGCTTCTAAACATATATAATCTTATTATAATTTGTTTAGTTAAGTTTGACCCATTGTTTTAACAATTGGATATTACAATTATCCCATCGCACCTTACTAATATAGAACACGTACCTCGCGTAGGTGAAACCTACATTATCCGATACTAGTCTTGATGAGTGTTAAAACTTGGAAAACATAAACTTAATATTTAATTTAAGGGAATTTGCAATTATACTGATCTCACTGGCTTATTTATCATATAAATCGTCTCTCACATGCATCAACATACATTCACATGCATCAACATACATACATAATGAAACAGTTATGGCCCCTAGCGCAATTATTCTCCCAAGCCAATGAGAGAACCTAAGCTAACCTAATAACGATCTAAGCTTCTCCAAGCAAGATCTTCAAGGTTGTCCTCCTTTGGTATTGAATTCTTCTCTTTCTTCATAACATTACATTACATAAAAGAAACTCGTTTTACATACGAGGGAGTGAGATGAGAAAAGAAGTTACATTAAGAGATTAAAAGAGAGGCACGAAATGCAGGTCGTATTTTAAAACCCAAAACAAAATAAAGGAAAACTAAGGCCATAACCGATCACCACAAGACAATAATAATAAACACGTTATTATTATTAATTTTAATTTTTTTAATTAATTAAAACCAAATTAAATTTCGGCGGCCGATCACACTACGCAGAGTTATCCGGGGGTCCGCTGCCCGGTCAACGGACGGGGGTCAAGGGGGCAGCGCCCCTGGCCGAAAATTTTAATGAACAATTCATTTGAAATCGACGTCGTTTTTCGCATCAACACTTGATACTTTAAAGCACAACTCTTGCGCAGTCACAACCCTAATCACATAACTCTTTGACAACACAACCCTTGTGTTGTCATTAACCCTAATGCATAACTCTTTGACAACACAACCCTTGTGCCGTCATTAACCCTAATGCACCAATTTCAGACCGTCAAACACATCTCGATTGTTGATTCAGTATGATTGATCAATATGTCATTGCTTCACCATACTAATGTCAGATCAAGAAGCAAACGACCATTGATCGCTCAAAGGAAAATAACCATTAAGTGTTTGAATGAACGAAACAGAAACATTATATCATATATACCGTATTTTGCATCAGGATTACTTATATCATATATATAACTTGATCGATCTCAATTAAATACTCGTTTATTCTTTGATTCATTCTGTATTTTAATCGTATTAATACAGAAAATACAGAAAATAAACAGCTATCAGATGCATGGTTTCGTAAGTGGCTCTGATACCACTGAAGGAGAACGGCGATCCAAAACGCAGCGGAATTTAAAATTTCTCCTTTAATGATCCTTACGAATGAGCATGATCAGTGGTAGAATCATTACCTCTTGTGACGATTGTGACCTTTGATGCAGATCTACGGAGCGATCACGAACGTTGAACGATGACAACGCCTCTACTCAGTCCACACGAACGGATTCCTTCAATCTCAGTACTAGCTGCTACGAATGAAGACTTTGAGTGAGAGAGAGAGAGAGAGAGAGAGAGAGAGAAACAAAATTGCAATTGTTGAATGCTTCTACACAAGGGTTCTATTTATAGAACCACTTGTGTGGGCTTCAAGCTAAAAAGCCCACTTAAGTGTATGTGGCCCATATCTTATAATATGCTAAATTCACTTAAGCGCGTGGTACCTTACCATATTTCGTATTCTACTTAAGTACACCGTATCTTACGATGTTCTACAATTCACTTAAGTGCACCGTACCTTACGGTGTTCCTTAGTTACTCTATCTCTCATCAATCCGTCCTTTGTGTGTGACCCTGTAGGTTTTTGCGACATTTGCAATTATATTAAATCACGTATTTAACATAATAAACAGTGAGCGGTATCTAGCAACACATCACTGCTACCCAAGACACGAAAATGTCATGTGATCTGACAAATCCTTCTATGATAATACTAATATGCACAATTACCCTTTTGCCCTTATGTCTATATTGAACACAAGGCATAAACCGTGTCATCCTTGTCCAGTTCAATATTGGGCCCATAGACATTTATCCTGTTACGCAGGATGGGCAAATTCCATCTAGGTCACTCATGTCCCTTAGCATGCTTCGTGGAGTACCCATCAATTGTCTTTATGGTCATCCAATTACGGACAATGTTTGATCAGCAATAAGGCACTCGACTCTACATCTACGGTCCATAGTGGTTTCAGATCGAAGGGTGGTATACACCATTATCACCATGAGAATAACTTATGACACTTTGCATAAGATTCTATATAGTATTCTCATAGAGGGTCAATCCAGTATAAATATTACTCTTAATATTCATACCTATGTTTAAGACTTGATAACTCCTTATCCATGATCCATGAGATGTGATCATCAGTCTATATACATAATAGTCTTAATGCTTTAATGTTATCCCACTTCACAATAAAGCTCAACTACAGATACTTTAAGAATAGTGTCCTTATGTTTAATGTGATCTCATGATTAAGTCACACTTGATACATTAAACGGACTATCTATTCTAGGGACTTTATTAAACAAACATAATAAAGAAAAAGCCTTTTATTATTAATAAATAATTCGATACAAGTACCAAAAGTATTGGCCTCTAGGGCTTACACCAAAAACTTGATGTTGATGTTGTCGTGACTGAGAATTCTTCCTTACATGAGGCCTCTTCTTCCCCCCAACTGATACTGCATTAGTTTATACTTCCTTCTTTTTAGAGAAACTCCCACCATACTTCTTACTTGTTCATGCTTCATCTTTGGATAAACGTCCCTCACGTAATCCTTCTTCCAATATCATCCCCATGTTTACCATCTCAGTGAAATCATTGGGGGCACTTGCAATCATGCGTTTATAGTAAAATGAACTCAACATCTTCAAGAAGATTTTAGTAATTTCCTTTTCTTCCAAAGATGGACTAATCTGAGCAGCCAACTCCCTATATCTCTAGGCATATTCTTTGAACGTCTCTTTGTCCTTCTAAGACATTGACCTCAAATAATCTCTATTTGGCGCCATATCCACATTATACTTATACTGCTTGACAAAGGCCTCACCTAAGTCGTTGAAAGTACAGATGCTAACACTGTCCAGGCCCATATACCATCTAAGGGTAGCTCTAGTCAGACTATCCTAGAAATATTGAGTAAGCAGCTGGATGTTATCAGTTTGAGTATACATCTTCCCGACATACATAACAAGATGGCTCAGCGGACAGGTATTCCCTTTGTATTTTTCAAAGTCTGGGACCTTGAATTTCACCGCAATCTTGACGTTGGGAACCAAATAGAGTTCAACATCACTCTTTCCAAACAGATCTTTTCCTCTCAGAGTCTTCAATTCCTTGCGCAATTCAAGAAACTGGTCCTTCATTTCATCCATCTTTTCATAAACATCTGGACCTTCAGGTGGCTCAGAATGGTAAATGGTGTCCTTGACACGAGGCAGAGTATGAACAATAGGAGAAGGTACAGTCAGGACCAGGCTAGATGCCGGCATAGAAGCAAAAGTGGGTGCATACCCTTCAGAAACAAAATTAGGTGGCATTCCTCATGGAAATCCGGTAGGCATGGTAGGCACAGACTGGCTAGCTTCCACAGGAACGGTTGATGAAGTGATCTCTGAGATGACAGTTCTCTAAGGAGGTAGAGTTGCAGGAAATGAAGGTTGTTGGTTCTGAGCAGCTATCACAGACTCCATCAGGGCTTTAAGTCTGGCGATCTCGTCTTTCAGCTCTCTATTCTCTTGCTCGAGGTGCTTCATTCTTTTCAAACAATTAGCCTGGGTGTTGTAAGGATGAGACAGCTTGGCTGATACACAGAAGAAGAACTGATAAGACACCTGGCAGAAGAAACGTGTTATGCAAATGATGCATGAAATGCAATGTTTTTTTTAATTTCAAGGAACATATGAAGTCTTATTTTTAAATATAACAATAATCAATAATAACAATTCAATTGACCATAAAATCTCTTTTTAGTCATAAAATTCGAAGGATTACACTGAGTACAATTTCATAAACCAAAATACAAATACAAGACAAAAGGAAACTATCACCTTAAGGATCCTTAGCAACTGCATCAGATGATCTAGCTATGGAAGCATACTTCCTTCAGATGCGTCGAATCTCAGACTCAAAAGATGTCCTCATCTGAGCCTTCTCAAGGACAAGCTAGTCAACAATCTTCTTCCAAGAATTGGAAGGCTGAGGAATACTAGAGGCAACTAAACCCTCTGGTTCTATTTATCTCTTCATTGCACAATCCTCAAGAATCTCAAATAGTGTAAGCTTCCAAAGCTACACAGTTGCGTCGACCAAGCTCAGATCTTCCTTTCCTATTCACACTATGCCAAGCACGTACCATTATACTCTTCAAAAGTTGGGGATCTTTACCCTCTTGATAGAGTGGACCCTCTAATTAGTGTTATTGGGGTTATCTCTCAAGGGGAACCTAAGTTGACGATGGGCCAATGTTGGGTTGTAGTTGATTCCCCCTTGCATACCAATTAGAGACACATTAGAGAATTCACCACAAATGTCAATAATATACAAGCTACCCAATGCAGAGTCATACCAAACAATATCATCATTAGTGAGAGACATAAGTCTCTGGGACCACGATAGACTTTGTCGGTTCTCCACGAAAGTAGGCGTCTGAGGCAAGTACGAAATAAACCACTTGTACAGGAGAGGAACATAGCACACAATAGTCCCACCACCTTTAGAATTCCTCAAATACAAAGAGAAATACATGTCACCCAACAAAGTCGGGACAAGATTCCCAATCAAGAAAATTCTAATGGCGTTAACATCAACAACATTGTCAATGTTAGGGAACAAAGCGAGCAACACCAAGATAGCTTCAAAAGCATCCATGCTACCAGCTTAAGCAAAAACAGTAGCCCTACCAATGAGAAACTCATAAGTCAACCCAAGAATTCCTTCTTTCTTCACCAAATGAGCATCAATCTCAAATTTCTTCAGATGAAGAGCTTTAGCTATGACATGAGATCTCAGGATCTCCTCCAATCCACTGAAAGGTACTATGTCAGATACGGGTATACCCAAGAGATGGGCAGACTCCTCCAAGGTGGGCACAAGCTGATAGTCAGGAAAGGTGAAGCACCGATAAAGAAGGTCATAGAACTGAACCAAAACACTCAGAAGTTCTTCAACCACATCAGTAGATAACACAAACAAGAGATTCCCATGACGTTGCTTAAAGTATAATGGATCTAATATAAAGGATGACAACTTCCTTAGCTCTTTCAAATCAGGATATCTGAAACTGTACTTCTTAGCGTTCCTTCATCCATAATCCATGGTCTGAAAATATTTGCAAATAAGACCTTAGTTCCTTGAAATTTATTTTTCTGTGATAGATGTCATGATGCACATGTATGCATGAATACAACAATCACACACAAGGAAAACACAAACAAAGGTCAAGGGATGGATCAAGTCATCATCAAGATCAATCATCCATTTTAGTGGATTACGATTTTTACCTTATCAACACCCAAGTTCCATTTATATTGACAAGACTTAATCGGATCAACCAAGAAACAAAGGGTTTGTTGTGAGTCACGAGCATGGAGTCGGGTTAAGAACCACCCAAAGGAGTGTACTAATGGTATAAACATGTAGATCATGTTCTAAGAAGTTCCCATAGTCTTGATCCCATCTATCAGATACTCTAGGTTAGGATGACTGACTCATCAACCCATAGTATTCTCAAGAGAAACTCGTCTGAGTGTAGTATTACGTAACAACTGTGATCAAGTCTACACTTGAGCAGTCTCTGCATTATGTCCTAAATAGGCCAAGTTGGGTTAAATGCTCTACAGTCCTCATCTTCTCGGACCCCAGATTCAGAGAGAGTAATGTCTATCCACGACTTACTCGTGTGACATCAGTAACTCCAAAGAGGTCTCCACTGAGTGGGGGATCTCATGATAACTCTTTCAGGACTACTCCTTCAAAGTCAACATGACTATACAACCATCCTATCTTAGATTTCACTCAAGTTCGGGTTAGAACTTATCTCACCACACAAAGATCACCAAGCACAATAGACAGAATATCATACAACAAAATATACAAACAAATTATAAAATATACAAATATATACACACAAAAAAGTAGGCTAAACCCACTGAGGACTAGATCCCCAGCAGAGTTGCCACTTAATTTATGTAGTGGTAAATTCATGACCATCAAGATATGGATAAACTTGACATCAATAAAACCAGAGTCGCCACCACACTTTTATTGTTTCCAAAGGAAAATGGCAAAAGTACGAACAAAACCCAAATATAAGAAGTTTTCAAATCAAAACTAATAAAATGTCAGAGATTACAGGTAAGGGGGTTGGTTACATAGAGGGAAGGTGTTAGCACCCAAAGTGTCCTAGGTACTCCTAGGGGGCCCTTTTTGTGTGCAAGTGATTTGGTCAAAATGATGTTTGATAAAATATAAAGTGGGGGATGAGAAAAGAATTTATTAATTATATTTTTTTGTTTGACAAGACCTTCGGTCTTGTGCCTATGTACCAACATAAAAATGAGGGATCAAAACCTCGTAGTTCATGGTAAAAATTTCAAATAAGTTGGTGAGTTGATTCTAACAAAAATTTAAGAAGAGAGCACAAAAGGCCAAAGTTTTGAATGGGGTTGTTAGTTCTTTTTGTCATTTTGAAATTTGAAGTCAATATTTTTAAGTTCATTCACAAGTTTGATTAAGAAAGGGTTTTAAAATTCATTGGCATAAGGCCAAAGTTTCTAATCATTAAAACATGTCTAAGCTGAAAATATAAACAAAGAGAGTTTTAAAAAGAGGGAGAGATTTTGAAATTTAAGAAGTGGGAGGAGATGAAGAGACTACCCTAGGCAAAAATTAAAAGTTAAGGGTTGAAAATATCTGACCAATTAGATGTAATCCAATAGACAAGAATGTCATATAGAAACCCATTTTCCTTTGGACTTTAGCAGGCAACAAGCATAAGCAATATCCATGTAATTATATGAAGGCCATGGCATCAAATAAAGATATCCAGAATATCCAAGCAAGCAACTCCAATAGCTAGCAGTCTTCAACTTCTTTCAATGCATCAAATGTAATATTCCTTGGTCAACTCAAAACAATCATCAGACATCAACAATAATAACAGTATAACAAGTAAGCACAAAGTCAAAGTGACAGATGAGTCAAAGTTCACTCAAGGTTTGCATCAGATGAAAGGCACAATCAAGGATGACTTAGTCTCAGATAGTGACATTGGCCAAGTCCTCAGGGGAAGTTGCATATCCTAAGTCCAAAAGTTCAGATCAAGACCCACAGTCCACGAAGATGTTTTTAGGGTTTTTGTTGTTATTAGATGTTTTAAGGTCCTAAGACCATAAACAGAAACAAACAAATAATATATACAATCACAGGATATGGCTCAAATGATCAAAGTGAAAAGAACTGAAACATAAACAAGTTGCATGAAAACGTAAATGGAAGATGAATGGTAAATGACTTAAATTTAAATTGCATTAAGTAAATGACTTGAAAGTAAAAGCATAATGAATAGGAGTTGGTCAAGTGTTAGTCAAATGTTAGTGAAGAGTTTTAATTTTGTTAAGTCATTCTTTGGAGAATACTCAACCATTCATTCACAAGTATGAATCCTTGAACCAAGACATCATCCATGAGAAATGCTCTAACTTGGATAATCTAACAAGTATGCCGCTAGCTCTCATGAAAGGAAAAAGGTCAAGTCTCCATACAATTCCATGAAGAATGGGGGACTTACAATCTCACTTACTATAATGATATGCCTTCTTGATCAAATTTAGCTCTATGTTAAGCAATCGTAATTGGACTTATGTAGAAGTCACAACTATCTGAGGCCGGGAAATAAAAATATAGGTGTTAATGCATGTTAGAGATTTGGTACAAATAACCAAACTCCTAAAACATACCACACACTAACGGAAATGGGGGAAGGACATGTCTCAGTCTGGCTCATGTTGATTCATCTGACACAAGGTCATTGATGAATCAACTAGCATTAGACATGACGAGATTTCATTGGCCAATGATGGATTGGGGAAGGATAGAGATGAAGATAAAGAGGGAAGGGGAAATAGAATCCAAATTGATCAAAGGAGGAAATTCATCTAATCAATACTATCCATTCATTTTGGGAGATGAAATGTACATTTCATCAATGCCCTAAATCCAATAGTATTGGTCAAACAAAAGTCAAATCAACCATGATCAAGGGCAAACAAAAAGTCAAACATCACAAGACCATAAAAATAGCTCAACATAATTTTCAAGCATTTATTTAATTAAAAATCGATTTAAAAATGAATTAAAATGCATTTTGATTTGGTCAAAACCTCAAATTCCTTCAAAACACCAAACAAATAGCCAAGGGATTTATCCTAGGCCAAACAAGGTCAAAGGACCTTAGACAAAATATTTCATGATTTTTGGAAAGTCATAAGTATTTTAAAACAATTAAAAATATGCACAAAACATTTAATTCATGAAAAATATCAAAATTAATCCAAAAATGATTTTAATTCAAAATATGGAATAGAAAAATATTTAAAGATTTTTGGTGAAAGTCCCATATTTTTTGGATTAAAAATGAAATTAATAAGAATTAAACAAAATAAAAGGATTAAATGAAAAATCAGAAAATAAAAAGAAATTAAAAAAAAAATAAGGGCCATCAGATCACCCTCATTAATTGAGGTGGCATATCAGATGGCCAAGCGCACGCTTCCATCATGTTCTACAGTCAACGCGTGTGTAGCAATGGTAATTAGAATGTATGATCAACATTAAAACATGGACATGAGATCAGATGGTCTGGGAAGTTCCAGCGTATCACCGGAGCCCTAGCTCCGGTCATCTTCTCCGGTGGACCTCACCGGACTGGTCCACCATCAACCACCACCAAAATAAAAAGTAAGCACATCATTTTAAAGGAAAAATGCTCAGGAGTTCGAATTGGGCCTCAATTTCTTCCAGTTCCAAGTATATTGAAAGATATGTGGATTTGAAATTTGAGGATCATGAACTGAGTTGCTTCTATTTGACCTCAGAGCAACTCAATCTTGTTGCCTACATTGGTAGGACTTCAGCCAACCAACAATCAAGCAAAATAGTTGAGAAATAAGGGAGAATAAAAAAAAAAGAGAAGTTTGAGAAAATTCACCTTCGGGTAGCTCCAATTTGGCTTGATCTTGATATGAATTCACTTGGTTCTTCCTCCTCTTATTTTCAATGACCAATTGAGATGAAAAAGGAAATGAACCCTTGGAGTTTGAATCTGAAAAACAGAAGGTGAAATTCAAACTCGATTTCAAAGAAATCCTCAAGGTATTCTATGGTGTAGGGTTCTGAAATGATCTAGCAAGGCTTGGGAAATGTGTGTGTCCTGATCTTGAGGTAATGCAATGGTATATATAGGCTATGGAATTCAGTTTTGCACCCTTTGAAATTTTGGCCAAAAATAGAAACATTGGTGCATGGATGCATGGGCATTGATTTGGGCCCAAACCATGATGCAATCCCACTCTAATTCGTGCATAATGGATACTGACATCATCATATGTAAGCATGCAAAGGGAAATGATCACTTGAATTCAAAACTTGCCAAAACAAACCCAATAAAGGAACCATGTGAAAGTCCCTCAAATCTTGTCTAAATGAAGTGATCTTTGACTTTTTGGAAAGGTAACATCAAGGGGAATAACTTTGATATTGAACACTTTTACTTTTGGAGCTTGGATCATGATGAATTTTGATATGGAAGTTGGAGAAATCAAACATAGTTGAAAAGTTTCCAAGTACAAAGTCAAATGACCACTTCTTCCACCTTGAATACCTTTTGCTATGAGCTCCAAATGAAAATGGTTTATTCACCAAAGTCGTATCTATTTCATACCTATTCAATTTGGTCACAAATTTGACATAATTTGGATTTGGCATGATGGAGTTATGAATTTTAGAAGTTGAGGAAAATTGCTTGTTCAATGGTAATAGCCCAAAATGACCTATAATGTTTCCTATTGGCACATGACCTTGTAAGTTAAAGGTGAGAAAAACAAGAAAGGGGGGTTTGAATTGTTTTGGAAAATAAGCGTTTTTGCAAAATAAAATCACACAGGATTTTATACTGGTTCACTTATAACACAAAGCTACTCCAGTCCACCCGGCCAAGGTGATTTCGCCTTCAACAAGGACTTAATTCACTAATCTTGAAAGATTATTACAACCAACGTCTAAGAGAAAGATCTCTTAGTCCTCTCAAGTATACAGACTGCGCAGAGTCACTTGAGGAATTAAACAATTGAGGTAAAAACAGAATTTGTAATCTAGAGTGCTTTCTAGGATAAAGCAAGTATTACAACAATTAGAGCAGATAAGGAATTTCACGTTATGAGCAAAAGCTCGTGAAAGATTAGAGAGAGAGTAGAGTAATTCTGTGCGTTTTTGGTGTTTTTCTCAAAGAGGTTCGCCGTTCTTTATATAGAGGTGAAAAACGACCGTTTGTAGTGATGGCAGAGATTTAGTCTTGATGAGAGTTAAATGCCATTACTTCATTGTTTCTTGCCAAAACAAGTTTGTCTCCCTGAATAACTTCTTTCCAAATATAGTTCTTTCCATTTGAAGTTGAAGTTGCCGTTATTCTTTATGGATAAGGAAATCCATTAACAGAGTCTGTGTTACTCTCTTAATCTGAGATCTTGAGATATTGCTTCAGAGCTTCTGAGAGTTCTGATCCCTTTAGAATTCTGATGTTGTCTTCAGATGACATTGAGAACTTTTGGAATTCTGATATACCGTTGCTCAGAGTCAGAGCTTCTAGAGCGCGCTTCTTCTTCAGATGCTTCTGATATTTTGATATGCTGTTGCTCAGAGTCAGAGCTTCTAGAGCGCGTTTCTACTTCAGATGCTTCTAAACTTCTGGTATTTTGTATCTGATTTGATTCTGTATCTGATGACGTGATCAGATTCTTTTCTTCTTGTTTAGAGTCCTGCACATTTTAGAACTTTTCGTTAGAGTGCCATTTTTGGTTTCATCCTTTGTTATCATCAAAATCTTGGAATCTGTTGTAGAACTATTTTTGTTCTTACAATCTCCCCCTTTTTGATGATGACAAAACAAACTCAAATTTCAGATGAAACATTCAAAAATAAAGAGTTTATCAGATCAGATAGAAGTGAGCTCCGCCTGAGATAGGCTAGGGAGTTAAGAAGATCTTACCAGAGCTTCCAAGCAATGAAGTTTCTCGATACCTTTCTGCAATTTCTTAAGTCAAGTATTAGATAGATTTATTTTATAGAATAATATGTTGCAGGGTGCTTAAGGCTTTAGGCAATTTTTCATCAGAGCTATTTGATTTCTCCCCCTTTTTGTCAGAATCAAAAAGACATAGAAAAATAAAGCAGGAAGAAAAAATATATATATAGATCCAGATAAGAGAAAAGAAACATCAGAGACAAAGACGAGCAAAAACAACAAGCAAAAAATCCTAAGTGCTTAAGGGTTGGGAGGAGGAGGCATTCTCTGAAGCAGTTGAGTCAGCAGGTTCTGAATGTTGGTGTTGACTGAGTCCTGTTGATCCAATCTGGCTCGGACTTCCTTATGCTCTTTCTGAAGTTCTTCAAGGGTCTTGAGAACCAGAGGGGAAAAGGTAGAGGACTCCCCCTGAGTCAGAGCATTCTGTTCTTCAGCGGCTTTAGCTTCAGCTTCGGCAGCAGCCTTTGCTTCAGCTTCAGCAGCAGCAGCGTCAGCTAGAGCTTTGGCTTCAGCTTCCCGTACTCTTTGAAGTTTTTCTTGTCTTGCTCTTTCTTCTTCTATCCTTCTGGCTTCTTCTTCAGCTTCTCTGGCCAAGCGCTCCTGTAGTCTTGCCTCAGCGTCTCTGATGAAGTCGTTTCTGACTTGCTCAGAGATGTGCTTCAGTTTAAAGGCCTCAGATGTCATCCAGCCAATGACTCTGTTCCAGTGTGTTCTAACAGAGTCAGGATCATCACTGATACCAGAGTTGATGGTCAGAGACTTGACCTTTTCAACTGATGCTCCTGCAAACAGCATAATTGCTTCCTCTAGGGTTGGCAGGGAATGTTCTGGTTCAGATGGTTGAGGTGGAGAGTTTGGAGGGCTTAGGTTGAGAGTTGGAGGTTCAACGGAAGTGTTTGGAGGGGAAATGTCAGAGGGTTGAATTTCAGGTGTAGTGACGGTTGGTTGTTCTGTGGGTGGTGAAGTTACTTCAGGTTCAGGTGGAGATTGTTGTGGTTGTTGTGAATTATGGTTCAGAGTTTGGAGTTGGGCTAGCGTGGGGGAAGCGGGGTCAGAGGGTTCTGTGTCAGAGGAAATGACAAAGTAGGGAGGTGATTCTGGGGCTGAGGATGAGGAAGTGGTTTGATTCATTTCTTCAGCTTCGGATAGTGGTAGTGAGGTGTTGGCAAGATTGAATTTTGGTAGTGGTTGAGAGGTTCTGGTTGTTGAAGGAGGGGTTTCAGATGTGGTGTAGATGAGTGTTGGTAGAGGAGTAGAAGAAGCAACTTGCTGTATAGAGGGAGCAGTAGAGGCAGACTTACCAGAAGACTCTTGCAGAGGTGCTGAAGGTCTTGATTCAGAAGTTTCCCCTAGCTTTGCTTTCTTCGCCTTGGATGCCTTCTCAGATGGACCTCTTTTAAACCTCACAAAGTCTGGAGCTGATTCTGGCAGATCGCTCAATCTGAAATCTGAGATGTCCACTCCTTCATCTTTCAGACGTTGAAGATAGTGGAGAATTGCTTCTTTGGATTCATCCCTGTAGAACTTGCATAGACCATTTAGCATATCCCTCTGATCTTTTAAAGCTTCCTAAGAAGTATCTAGAGTAGGTTTAATGTGAATCTTCTCCAGAATCCCCATCCTCTTCAGATTCCTGGAGTTCAGAGGCCTTCCAGTTTCTATTGCCAAGTCTTCCATGAGTTTGTGTTTAATTAGATGGTCCACGAGACCATTTTCTATCAGCACATCTGAGAGGAGTCTTCCCAGAGGAATGTAGGTTCTGGGTTTCATGTTATTTCTGGTTTCCCGTACAGAATCTTTGAGGTATTTGAAGAGGAGTGCAGGGAGGCAAAGCTTCAGACCTTTCTGAATACAATACAGAATACATTTCTGATCTGTATTGATGTAATCTGATGAGTTTGATGCTGGGCGATGATGAATAGTTCCCAGAATGATTTTGAGCCACACCCGGAGATTCTGATGTAGTTCCTTATTCTTTGAGGGATTGCCTTCTGTGTTGAGTTTGAAGATAGTGGGATTGATTTCATGAGCAATATATTTCGCCCTAGGATTTATGTTGTAAATTCTTCTTCCTCCAGCTTTCTCCATGTTTAGCAAGGCAGCGATTGACTTTTCAGTAATCACTATTTTTACACCCAAGACGTAGGAGACGATGAAATGATCATCAGCATCAGCAAATCTTCAGAATTCCTTAATAAGGTTTGGGTAAACTGGACCGTAGAGGCGTTGAAAGTAGTTTCCCCAACCTTGTTGATGAAGTTCTTCAGTGAGGTCTACGCCATTTCTCTTCATGTTGTTGAAATCCACCAGGGATTCACACAGCACGTCCAGTTTCTCAAAAGGAGTTGCAAGATTTATATGAGGCTCACGGTCAAGAATGTGAGGCTCCTTGTAAACTGGTGTTGTAGTTACCCCTGTAACGGTTGGAGTAGATGTGATTTGAGCTGCGTTGCTGAAGTTCATTTGCTGAGAATAGTTGAATACAGATTGTTGTTGAGAATCCATTGTTGATGAAGAACTGAGATGAATATCAACTGTTTGTAGAAATGCCTGAGAGAACTAGGTTTTAATAAGTGAGTGAGAGTGAAGTGTGTGTGAAGTGTGAGAGGAGTGTTTAAATACCCAAAAGAAATGCATGCAAAACGACACGTAAATCAGAGTTAGCACAAAAACCAAGTTAGCACGTTTAGAGGGAGAAATGATTATGGCTCATTAATGAATGTCTAATCCCAACAGTATGCACACTGCTCGAGGAGATCTCAAACGTCTGTCCTTTGAATTTCTTCTGGACAGCTGTCTAGAAGTTCCAAGGTTAGACGCAATTCACTCCACGTGTTTGCTTTATCTGATCTTCAGGAATACCAAACGAGTGGTTCTTGGAGATTTCTAACTCAGATATCTTCTTAACTTAGTAGAAGTATCAGAGTCAGAGGCAGAAGCTCATTTGTTTATGTCAGAGTCTCATTTTACATCTTCAGAGGCACAATTTATTCAGGGCAATTTTGAATGTTCAGATTTTCTAAGATAAAAAGAAATCTATCTTCAGCTAAAGGCTTAGTAAAGATATCTGCCCATTGATGATCTGTATCAATGAACTTCAATGTTACTATCCCTTTCTGAACATAGTCTCTGATAAAATGATGTTTTATTTCAATGTGCTTAGCTCTAGAGTGTAGAATGGGATTCTTACTTAAACAAATAGCAGCAGTATTATCACAAAAGATAGGAATTTTACTCTCGAATATTTGCAGATCTTCTAACTGATTCTTCATCCAGAGCATCTGAGTTGTGCACAGTGATGCTGAGATGTATTCAGCTTCTGCAGTTGATAGAGCGATAGTTGACTGTCTTTTGCTGGCCCAGGAAATCAGATTGTTTCCTAGGAGCTGACAATTTCCAGATGTGCTTTTTCGTTCCAATCTATCTCCTACGTAATCTGCATCACAGTAACCCGAAAGTCTATACTCTGATGTTTTCTCATACATCAGGCCCAGGTTAGGAGTTCCTTTCAGATATTTGAAAATTCTCTTAACTGCTGTTAAGTGAGTTTCTCTAGGATCTGATTGGAATCTGGCACATAGACAGACACTAAAGAGAATATCAGGTAGAGTAGCAGTCAGATAGAGAAGGGAGCTTATCATACCACGATAGAGCTTCTGACAAACCTTTTTACTGACTTCTTCCTTTTCAAGAATGCATGTTGGATGCATGGGAGTCTTTGCAGAGTTGCATTCAGCCATGTCAAATTTCTTCAGAACATCTTTTATGTATTTACTTTGATGAACGTACGTGACTTCTGAAGTTTGATTAATTTGAATTCCCAGAAAGAACTTTAGTTCTTGCATTAAGCTCATTTCAAATTCTGCCTGCATTAACTCAGAGAATTCTTGACAAACAGAGGCGTTAGCTGAACCAAAGATAATATCATCAACGTATATCTGGCATATCATGAGATCATTGTTAAGGTTCTTACAGAAGAGTGTGGAGTCAACTTTCCCTCTGATAAAATTGTGTTCCAGAAGAAAGTTACTTAAACGTTCATACCAAGCTCTGGGAGCTTGTTTAAGTCCATATAAAGATTTTTTAAGTTTAAAAACATGTTCTGGAAAATTTGAATTTTCAAAACCTGGAGGTTGGTTGACATACACTTCTTCTGATATATAACCATTAAGGAATGCGCTCTTGACATCCATTTGATATAATTTAATAGAATGGTTTATAGCGAAAGATACAAGAAGACGAATAGATTCTAACCTTGCGACTGGGCAAAGGTTTCATTGTAGTCAATACCTTCTTGTTGACTGTAACCTTGAGCTACCAGTCGAGCTTTGTTTCTGACGACTTCTCCTTTCTCGTTTAGCTTGTTTCTGAATACCCATCTGGTTCCGATAATGTGAGTACCTCTGGGCTTGGGAACAAGATCCCAGACATCATTCTTTGTGAATTGATCTAACTCTTCTTGCATGGCTGAAACCCAGTCGTTATCTTGAAGTGCTTCATCACAGGACGTAGGCTCGATCAGAGACACTAGTCCCAGAGGAGTCTCTTCAGAGGTCTTGAAGGTAGATCTGGTTCTGACAGGTTCGTCTTTGTTGCCCAGAATCAATTCTTCAGATATGTTGGTGCAACTTTTAGCTTTCTTTGGGACTAATGGAGGATTAATTTCCTCAGAATTCTGAGTGGTAGTTGCTTCTGAAGCCTTGTCAGATCCTGCAAGAGTGATTTCTAAATCTGCAAAATTTTTAACTAGCTTTGACTTTTCAGGGTCAAGCTTATCGTCAAATCTGACATGAATTAATTCTTCCACAATTTTGGTTTCTGTATTGTATACTCTGTAGCCTTTAGAGCGTTCTGAGTATCCTAACATAATACCTTTCTGTGCTTTGGAATCAAACTTGTTCAGATGTTCTTTAGTGTTTAAAATAAAGCAAGAACATCCAAATGGATGAAAATATGAAATGTTTGGTTTTCTTCCTTTACACAGTTCATAGGGAGTCTTTTCCAGAATAGGTCTTATGGAGATTCTATTCTGAATGTAACACGCTGTATTTACAGCTTCGACCCAAAAGTGCTTAGCCACATTAGTTTCGTTGATCATAGTTCTGGCCATCTCTTGGAGTGTCCTATTCTTCCTCTCTACAACTCCATTTTGTTGTGGAGTTCTAGGGCAGGAGAAATGATGGGATATTCCATTAGAGTCAAATAATTCCTTAAAGGATTTATTTTCGAATTCCCCACCATGATCACTTCTGACTCTGATAATTTTAGAGTCAAATTCTTTTTGCACTTTGGAGCAGAAACTAGTGAATACAGAGTGAGACTCACTCTTGTGTTTAAGGAATTTCACCCATGTCCAGCGACTGAAATCATCAACAATGACTAGTCCGTACTTCTTTCCATTGACTGATGCTGTTTTCACAGGTCCAAATAAATCAATGTGAAGAAGTTCCAGAGGCTTAGAGGTAGTAACAATAGTTTTCTTTTTGAAAGAAGTTTTTGAAAATTTTCCTTTCTGACATGCTTCACATAGAGCATCTGAAGAGAACTTCAGTTTAGGTAGGCCTCTGACTAACTCGAGTTTATTTAGCTGAGATAGTTTCCTCATGCTAATGTGGCCCAAGCGTCTATGCCATACCCATTGCTCTTCGTGAACAGACATCAGACATTTCACATTTTGTTCTTTTAAATCAGAGAGATTAATTTTATAAATATTGTTTTTCCTCTTGCCTGTGAATAAGACATAACCATTGTTTTGATTTATGGCTTTACATGTTTTTTGATTAAAGATTACATCATAACCGTTATCACTTAATTGACTTATGGATAACAGATTATGCATTAATCCTTCTACGTAAAGGACATCAGATATAGAGGGAAGAGTATCATTACCAATAGTTCCGGAGCCTCTGATCCTTCCTTTCTGATCTCCTCCGAAGCCTACGAATCCAGCGTCTTTAAGTTCCAGGCTTTGGAACATAGACTTTCTTCCCGTCATGTGTCGCGAGCATCTAGAGTCCAGGTACCATGACTGGTGTTTGAACTTTACTGCATAAGATATCTGCAACATAAACAATCTTATCTTTTGGTACCCAGAGTCTCTTGGGTCCTTTCTGATTAGTTTTCCCAGAGTTTCTTATCACTTTGGGTTTTCTAGCATTTTCAAATTTTTGCTCTTGTGTGTGTGTATAGTGATATGAAAATGGAGATTTAAGTTGGTCACTAGTAGAAGTTTTATCTTCTTTAGGATCACACCCAATTCCTTTTCTATTGTTCTGACTGACTCCATAAATCATGGATGCCATTACACTCCTTCCTATCCCATTTTTCAAAAACTTTTGAAAGGCTTTTTCGTATTTATAAATTATCGTATTTGAAGTTTGTGGCGCTTGAGATAACGCTTCTTCTAGTTTTAAGCAATTTTTCTTTGCTGCATCTTTTAGTGATGTTAAAACTTTGTTTTCATCTTTGAGTTCTAGAATTGTCATCTCAAGTTTGCCACATTCTTCAAATTTTTCTTCAAGACAACCTTTTATTGCTTTAAATTTTTGTTTTAGTTTCTGATATGAGTTAAGAGTTTCAGACAGGCATGATTCTAAATCAGATCGAGAGAGTTCAGTGAATACCTCTTCTGATTCAGATTCTTCATCTGAACTATTCCTGGATGTGGTGGCCATGAACGCCGCATTGGCCTGTTCATCAGCGTCAGATTCTGATGAGTCAGATTCACTATCATCCCAGGTAGCCATTAATCCCTTCTTGGTTCTGAGGGAATTTTTCTTGAAGCTTTCTTTTCTGGAGCTGTCTTTCTTTAGCTTGGGGCATTCATTCCTATAGTGACCTGTTTCTTTACATTCATAACAAGTAACATCTTTGTTAGTTTTACCTTTTGAGGTTGATTCTGATCGATCCCCTCTGGGTCTTGGTCTTCTGAAGTTGTTGTTCCTCTTTTTCCAGAGTTGTTTAACTCTTCTGGTCAGGAGGGACAATTCTTCTTCATCATCAGAATCTTCCTGTTCAGAGTCATCCGCATCTTCTGTTTCGGCCTGGAATGCTTTGTTTCTGTCAGATTTGCGTCTTTCAGATCTGGACTTTAATGCTACAGACTTGTTCTTTTTCTGAGGCTCATCTTCCTCTAGTTCTATCTCATGGCTTCTAAGGGAACTGACAAGCTCTTCAAGACTGATGTTGTTCAGATCCTTTGACAGCTTCAGAGCAGTGACCATGGGTCTCCACTTCTTTGGCAAGCTTCTGACTATCTTTTTGACGTGGTCTGCAGTTGTGTATCCTTTGTCTAGAACTTTGAGACCTGCAATAAGAGTTTGGAATCTAGAGAACATTACCTCTATGGCTTCGTCATCCTCCATTTTGAAGGCTTCATACTTCTGGATTAGAGCCAGAGCCTTTGTTTCTTTGACTTGAGAGTTTCCTTCATGAGTCATCTTTAGAGAATCAAGTATATCTTTAGCTGTTTCCCTGTTGGTGATTTTTTCATACTCATTATAGGATATGGCATTGAGAAGTATCGTTCTGGCTTTGTGATGATTCTTGAATACACGCTTCTGATCCTCTGTCATCTTACTTCTGGGAACTTCAACTCCAACATTAGTTACAGGAGGTGTGTATCCATCTGTGACAATGTCCCAGAGATCAGCGTCATAGCCTAGAAAGAAACTTTCAATTCTATCTTTCCAGTAATCGAATTTCTCTCCATCAAAGACAGGAGGCTTAGCATTGTAACTGTCTCTTTCGTTTGTCTGGGCCATAGTTTTTCTCGTTTTGGATCTCTCTACACGGTTAAGTGTTTGATTGGAAAATCAATAAAAGAGCCGAAGCTCTGATACCAATTGAAGGTGAGAAAAACAAGAAAGGGGGGTTTGAATTGTTTTGGAAAATAAGCGTTTTTGCAAAATAAAATCACACAGGATTTTATACTGGTTCGCTTATAACATAAAGCTACTCCAGTCCACCCGACCAAGGTGATTTCGCCTTCAACAAGGACTTAATTCACTAATCTTGAAAGATTATTACAACCAACGTCTAAGAGAAAGATCTCTTAGTCCTCTCAAGTATACAGACTGCGCAGAGTCACTTGAGGAATTAAACAATTGAGGTAAAAACAGAATTTGTAATCTAGAGTGCTTTCTAGGATAAAGCAAGTATTACAACAATTAGAGCAGATAAGAAATTTCACGTTATGAGCAAAAGCTCGTGAAAGATTAGAGAGAGAGAGTAGAGTAATTCTATGCGTTTTTGGTGTTTTTCTCAAAGAGGTTCGCCGTTCTTTATATAGAGGTGAAAAACGACCGTTTGTAGTGATGGCAGAGATTTAGTCTTGATGAGAGTTAAATGCCATTACTTCATTGTTTCTTGCCAAAACAAGTTTGTCTCCCTGAATAACTTCTTTCCAAATATAGTTCTTTCCATTTGAAGTTGAAGTTGCCGTTATTCTTTCTGGATAAGGAAATCCATTAACAGAGTCTGTGTTACTCTCTTAATCTGAGATCTTGAGATATTGCTTCAGAGCTTCTGAGAGTTCTGATCCCTTTAGAATTCTGATGTTGTCTTCAGATGACATTGAGAACTTTTGGAATTCTGATATACCGTTGCTCAGAGTCAGAGCTTCTAGAGCGCGCTTCTTCTTCAGATGCTTCTGATATTTTGATATGCTGTTGCTCAGAGTCAGAGCTTCTAGAGCGCGTTTCTACTTCAGATGCTTCTGAACTTCTGGTATTTTGTATCTGATTTGATTCTGTATCTAATGACGTGATCAGATTCCTTTCTTCTTGTTTAGAGTCCTGCACATTTTAGAACTTTTCGTTAGAGTGCCATTTTTGGTTTCATCCTTTGTTATCATCAAAATCTTGGAATCTGTTGTAGAACTATTTTTGTTCTTACATAAGTATGATTTGACATTTCTCAAAGAATAAAAGTTGGAGAAGACATCTTGAAATTGATCATGAAACTTGTGTGGCCTTAATATCATAAATATTTAGCAAGTTATGGTCCTTGGAAGTTGACCTCTTAACTAGGGCACAAACAAAATGACCTATAATCTTTCACCATAAAAGATGACTTTCCAAGCAAAACTAGATTTTTATGCCAACATGAAAGTTATTTGGAATTTCATAAGGGGTAACTTTGCTCTTAGAATTATTTTATAGGATATAGGGTCTAGGGAACCCTAGTTTTGACCAGTTGACTTTCTCTGGTCAACCTCTTTGAACCAACTTGCAAACTTGAAGTTCTCTTGATCTTTGGGAATGATGAAGGATCATATATGCATAAGATGATGTAAAATGAAGTATCCCTTGATATCTTTGACCAATTGGTGAAGAAACATGCTGAGGAAGTCACACAAGATACCCATATGAATTAGGGCTTCCAAGGCAAACAAGCTTCAAACTCTTGATGAACTCTTGATCAAATTAACAAATTAAGAACATGGGGATACATATATGATGTTTAGAAGAAAAATGGATCATTTCCTTGATTGATATCTTGCCTTGAGGGTCTTAAACCCTAGTTGTGAGGTTGAAAGGGAATAGGTGGACACACAACCTACGTACAAAAGAAACAAAGGCATACATAGACATATTTTTGGAATTTTGGTTAGTAAACAAAAGAAAATAAAGTATGGTACAATTAAATGTGCTTGGTGATCTCTCTGAATACAAACCCAATGAATGAGGGGTAAGGAGGAGGCCAAGGCGTGATCCCAAAGTCAATGCAAATGATGAGATAACATGAGGGATCTTAGGGTCAAAATTGGGGTCTTACAGAACCATCAAAGTATACTGAAGTACTGAAGAGTCCAACACCTCCTATATTTGAAGAAGATAATTAACATGAGCCATACGTAGATGACAGACTGAGATGATGTCTAGTACTAACACCAAATCCAATGCCATGCCCAAAGAAACCTTCAATAGAACTCAAGACACTACCCAAAGATTTAAGGCATGAATTCTTAGATATCGAGCTTGAACGACCAGTAATAGTCAATGCTGACTTAGGACAGATAGAAATCGAAAAGTTACTCCATGTCTTAAGAAAATATCCAACAACTCTAGGTTATAACATCTCCGACTTAAAAGGAATAAGTCCCTCTATATGTATGCATCGCATTATGCTAGAGGAGGATTGTAAAACCTCTAGGGAGCATCAGAGGAGAGTAAATCCCATCTTGAGTGATGTAGTAAAAAAGGAGGTACAAAAGCTATTAGAAGCAAGAATTATATACCCGATATCCGACAGTAACTGGGTCAGCCAGATACATGTCGTTCCAAAGAAGGGAAGTGTTACCGTTGTTAGAAATGAGAAGGGAGAATCCGTAGCAAAAATAACTCAAAATGGATGGAGAATGTGCATAGACTATAGAAAATTAAATAAAGTCACTCGTAAAGATCACTTTCCATTACCTTTCATTGATCAAATGCTTAGACGGATACTCTGGATTCTTTCAAATTCCAATCCATCTTGATGACCAAGAAAAAACTACTTTCACATGTCCTTATGGTACATTTGCCTATCGACAAATGTCGTTTGGACTGTGTAATGCTCCTGCAACATTTCAGAGATGCATGATGTCGATCTTTGATGATTTTATAGACAACATAATGGAAGTATTTATGGATGACTTCTCTGTTTGTGGGAAAAGCTTAGAAGGATGTCTTTCAAACCTAGAAATGGTACTTGAGAGATGCGTTAAAGTCAATCTCGTATTAAATTCATGGTCCAACAAAGAATTGTACTTGGCCATGTTGTATCCGACCGAGGAATTGAAGTGGATAAAGCAAAAATAGAAATTATAGAACATCTTCAACCTCCGAAAATCTTTAGAGAAATTCGCAGTTTCTTAGGACACGTCAGTTTCTACCGACGATTCATCAAAGATTTCTCTAAAATAACCAAACCACTAACGAGCTTATTAATGAAAGACGCTGAATCCATATTCGACAAAGAGTGCTTAAAAGCGTTTGAACATATGAAAAATGCTCCTATTACCGTGCCCATTATGAAATCACCTGATTGGAGTAAGCCATTTGAGATTATGTGTGATGCTAGTGATTATGTCGTTGGCGTTGTCTTAGGACAAAGAGAAGATAAAAAGCTTCATGTTATTTATTATGAAAGTAGAACCTTAGACAATGTGCAGATGAACTACGCCACCACAGAAAAAGAACTCCTAGCTATTGTGTTCGCTTTAGATAAATTTTCTTCCTACTTAGTAGGAGCAAAAATAATTGTATATACCAACCACACCGTAATTAGGTGCCTGTTGTAGTGGTAAATTCATGATCATCAAGCTATGGATAAGCTAAACATCAAATAACAAGAGTCTCCACTGCGCTTTTATTGCTTCCAAGGGAAAAGGTAAAAAGTACGAACAAAACCCAAGAATAAGAAGTTTTCAAATCAA
This sequence comes from Lathyrus oleraceus, assembly GCF_024323335.1. Classification (NCBI taxonomy): domain Eukaryota; kingdom Viridiplantae; phylum Streptophyta; class Magnoliopsida; order Fabales; family Fabaceae; genus Lathyrus; species Lathyrus oleraceus. The sequence goes on from NC_066580.1 coordinate 444,892,258, forward strand.
AACTAATAAAATGCCAGAGATTACAGGTAAGGGGGTTGATTACACAGAGGGAATGTGTTAGCACCCAAAGTGTCCTAGGTACTCCTTGGGATCCCTTTTTGTGTGCATATGTATTTTTGTACAAAATGATGTTTACAAACAAATAGAATGGGGGAATGAGAAAAGAATTCATTAATTATATTTTTGTGCTTGACAAGACCTTCGGACTTGTGCCTACGTACCAACATAAAAATGAGGGATCAAAACCTCGTAGTTCATGGTATAAATTTCAAAGTGGATACATTGCTTTTAACAAAATTTAAGTTTGAAAGACACAAAGGCCTAAAATAGTTGGAATGAGTTAGTTCTTTTTGGTTTTTTAAAAATTTTAAGTCAAGTATGGTTAAGTCTATTTGCAAGTTTGATTAAGAAAATGAGTTTGAAAAATGCAATGGCATAAGGCCAAAGTTTCTAGTTTGCAAAAGTGGTCAAAGTTTAGAAATCAACAAACACAAGCGGAGAAGATTTTTGAAAGGAGGGAGAGATTTTGAAATTAAAGAAATGGGGAGGAGATGAAGAGACTAATCCTAAGCATACATTTAAAAGTTGAGAGTTGAAAAGATCTGACTAATGGGCTCTAATCCAATAGACAAGAATGTCATATAGAAACCAAAATTTCCCTTGGACTTTAGAATTAAGCAACAAATAATGCAAAAAATATCAACTTGAAGAGCAAGGCATCAAATAAATATTTCCACATCCAAGCTTAGCAACTCCATAATCTTTCTCAAATTTTCCCATGTAGCAGATAAATTTCAAGATGCCATAAGTCACAGGTTCAAAATAACAGCTTCACAATAATCATGTTGCAGATGAACTCAAATGGATCTTCAATGATGTATCATATGAAGTTTCAAATTACAAGCACTTGGTTACATGAAAGTTGGCATTGGCCAAGTCCTTTGCATTGGGAGTGTTGCCTAAATTCTAAGTCCAAAAGTCTCATATCCAACCAACAGTCCACACAAGATCTTTTTTAGGGTTTTTGTTCTTATTATGTACATTAATGGTCAAAGACCACACAACCAATCATAATATACACAAGCAAAATATATCACAAAGTATGGTCCAAGTGGACAAAGTGAAAATGACATTAACATAAACAATTAGAATGGTATGAATAATGGCAAATGAATAACTTGAAATTCAAAGCATGCAAATTCAAAGCATGCAAATTCAAAGCTCATAGAGGCAAATGAATAACTTGAAATTCAAAGCATGCAAATTCAAAGCTCATAGAGGCAAACAGAATGAACCAATCCATATCAACTCAAAAGCAATTCAATAAATCCCAAGAAAAATCATGGCTAAACAGCACACATCACATGATTATCATACCAAAATTCAAGTCATTTGGATAAGTGGAAGCATGTCAAATAAAATCCATAAGGCAAGGTATGCACATACAAGCACAATTAGGGCACAAATAGATGCATCAACTTCACTCAAGCACAAAACAGAGTAGGAACATGATAAATGCATCAAACCAAAGCCAAGATAAACTTAAAGGTGTCTAGAATCACTCCACAAAATTTCAAGTTCATAGGATAAACACCAAGAATTTCACAAATCATCTAAGATCATGACTATCAATAGGTCCACAAATGACAAGCCAGAAGATAAAATCTCAAACAGATTGGAAATGCATTCAAAAATTCCATAAAAATTCACAATTCATCCTAGCATCCAGAAGAATCAACATGCAAAAATTCACATCAATTTAAGTTCATATGGTATGGTAATGAAAATCCACAAGTTGGACAAGAAATGGTGTGACACACATTGTCACACCTATGTTGATCAGATCATATCTCACAAGCCAGAAATGCAAAAATAGCAAACTCAATTCCAAAATGTCCCTAAGGATCTCTAGTTTACACATGCAACATTTCAGATCCATTGGATCAAGCATCATTATTTCACAAAAGGAATGGCAAGCAATGTGCAAAGAATGACATGTAAGAACAAACCCTAGGCAATACAAAAATCTAGGCGTGCACAATTTTTGTAAAAATCATCAAAAAATACTAGAGATCATAAGGAACATGGAACAAAAAACCTCATGTAAATTGGACAATTATTTTAGGAGATATGAATTTTTTAATGTGGAGAAAAAATAAAAAAACAATGGAGAGGCATGTACATGAACATGGTAGCATGAAGAAATAAAATGCCAAAGCAATATGAAAGCGCTGGAGCCAGGAATCGATCTGCTGTGCCATTTGAATTGAGTGCCAGGCTAAAACGCCGCGTTTCATTTAAATGAAACGCTGGCCAATCAGACACAAGCATGTGGACCAACACATGAGCATTAACAAAATTTTCCATGCAAACACGGCCAAGGCAGATCAAACACGGGTTCTGGGAAAGAAAATTAGGGTTCATCAATGTTCTTCATGAAATCTCCAGCTCAAGAACATTTCATCACCAAAATTCATGATACATATATCAATCGCTTTGTCTTGCAATGCTCATCACTAATCTAAACATGATTAAACCTAATTCCTACTCACATGAACGGATCGAGCAGAATAAGTTTTGCACATCAAATTTAAATTCCACATAACTTCCTCGTTTCTTGATGAAATTCAATTCTACAAAGCTCAGGCTACTCTACAATCCAAGATCTACCAAATGCACATCATGATTTTAAGAACTACAAGATTCGAGATCTGACCTTAATGAAGATGCAGAGTTGGATTTGGAGTTTTTTGGCCTTGTGATGTGCAAACAGAAGTTCTTGGATGCTCAGGTTGATGAATGGAAGAAGGATCGAGGCTCAAGGATGCTTGATGTAGCTCAAATATGCAGCTGCCATTGATGAAGCTTGATGCAACAGTTCCAAAAGAGGCACGAAAACCTTGAATGCTTGCTTCCAAAACCTTCAATAATGCTTGTGGATGGTGGAACAATGAAGAACAATGCAAGTTCTATGAAGAAATTTGCAGAAAAGATGGAGAGAAAAAGTTTGTGAAAAATGCAAAAGTGGATCTAGATCTGAGATTTGGATGTGTTAATGCTGAAATCTGTTAGGGTTTCACTTATATATCATCTGTTAAGCAAGTTCTTAATCATGTTTAGGCATTTGGCAAGTGGAATTAGTGAAAACAAGTGTTTATGCAAATTGATATTTCCACCTCTATGCATGGTATGAATGGAACAGTACACGAAATTGGGCCTAAATCCACTCAAAACTCTGTTTGTAAGCCAATGGAAATGTTGCCAAGTGTAAACAATGCATTATTTTAAGATTTGAAATTTCCATCCAAAAAATCAAGTGAAAAATCAAATAATTATGTGATGAGAATGCATGACTTGTGATGCATGATTTGGATAGTGCATGTTAAGACATGAATGTGCAAAAAGGAACCACTCCATTTGGCCTTTTGGTTCAAAAGTTATGCATGTTTGAAATTCAAATTCCAATGACCATGATTGATCCATAACTTTCCAACCATACATGAGAAATTCATGTTCTTGGACTTTTTGGAAATGGGAGAGCAAGATCTATAACTTTCATGTTAGACAAAATTTCAGTTGGAGTTTGCTTGATGATGTAAACTTGAGGAGAAAACCTTTCTAGTTTTGGCAATTTCCAATTACAGGTCACTTACTATTTTTGGAAAGTTTTCATCTGACCTCAAATTCTTCATTGTTGATCTTTGTAATGTCAAATGAGACTTGTATGGACATGAATGAGGCCTCTCTAACCATCTCCCACCTTCAAATCCATGAATTCATGCACAATTGACTTTGGTTGACTTTCAAGGGTTTCAGATGCATTGGGAAATGACTGATGGCTTCTGAACATCCAATCTTTGGCCAAACCACTTCAAAATGATCCCTAGGTCATATGAACTTGTTGAACCAACCCTAGGGCTTTGCTTCAATGGAGAATGCACTTGCTTGCTTGCTCAACTGGATCTCCTGACCAGTCTTGACTGATGACTTGCACTTGGGCAATGGACAATGCAATGCTATACAGTGGACAATGCTAATGTTAATGACCTAAAATGAAAATGAATGTACAAGATGGGAGGTATAAATTTGAGGTGCTACAGCTGCCCCTATTCAATCAGCTGGGAACCTGAACGGATGAGAGCAACGGCTGTCAGACTTTCAAGGTACACAGGGATTGAATACCAAAGAACCGTAGAAATTTGCACTCTGCGGGATATGATACCAAGAAAAGCCAAGTCATTTACCAATGACGGCTGCACGATAACCTCAGGAAAGCGAAACCATTTACCGATGGCTAAATACTGGAAACTTGATATTTAGCGATATCAACTTCAGCGAGACCATTTACCGATGGTTGCTGGGAAACATCTTGATATTAAAAGGAAGCAAGACCATTTACCGATGGAGGCTTCAAAGCAACTTGATATTTACCGATATCAACTTCAGCAAGACCATTTACCGATGGCTGCTCCAACTGGGGATCCGATATTTACCGATATCGAAGCAAACAGGGCCATTTACCGATGGCGTCTCCACCTGGGGAGGAAAAAGATATTTGCAATTGGAATCAAACAAGACGTTTACCGACGACTCCTGGGGATTTTTGATTTTATCAGCAGGAAATACGCACGACCAGACATTTACCGATGACTAGGATGAGACTCGATGTTTACCGACATCGAAAGATGATGCTTACCGACATCCAAAAACGACCAGACATTTACCGATGACTGGGGAAAGAACTCGATGTTTACCGACATCGAAAGATGATGTTTACCGACATCAAACAAAAGCGACCAGACATTTACCGATGACTGGGAGGAAATACTCGACCAGACGTCAACGGACGAAAGGGAGAGGCTCGACGTTTATCGACACCAACGGAGAGGTGAACACTTCACTGGGGGAAGAAAAACAAATACTCGCAACCGGAAACCAGATAGGACGTTTACCGACGACTCTACTGGGGGTCTCTAGCTGGGGAACTACCAGACATTTACCGATGACTGGGAAAATATTCGACGTTTACCAAAATCGAAAGATGATGTTTACCGATATCAAACAAAAGCAACCAGACATTTACCGATGACTGGGATGAGACCTGATGCTTACCAACACCGAAAGAATGATGTTTACCGACACCAAAAACGACCAGACATTTACCGATGACTGGGGTAGGACTAGATGTTTACTGACACCGAAAGAATGATGTTTACCGACACCAAAAACGACCAGACATTTACCGATGACTGGGGTAGGACTAGATGTTTACTGACACCGAAACAATGGTGTTTACCGACACCAAAGAAAGAACACACGCGGGTGATGACATGACACTTACCGGTATCACAAGAATGACATCTTCAATACGTCAAGGCAAGGCTAACCACTTGATGGGGATCTCACTGGGGAGAAACAAGCTTTCCATTCGCGGACGGGAGAGGAAATAAGCCTCTCTGGGGAATATCAATCCTGAATGTTGTCAGGAGCAACTGTAGCAAACGTGCTGTACCGATGTCGAACAAATGATCCGCCTTTGCCGGGGATACGATCTGGTTAGGCTTAACACATGAATGCATATGTTTGAATTTTTCTATGGCGTAATGCTCCATATTGAATGGGAATGCTACGCAGTTTGAGGATGCAATGATCACTATATGCAAAATGCAAATGATTAACTCCTGCCGGGGAGCAAACTGATCAAATACTCCAACTCTGTGGGGAGACTCTGTCTGAGGAGTACTCTGCGGGGAGAGCACCGACTTCTCACTCGTGCTGGAGGAATAACACTGTTGCTAGGGGAAAGATCCCAATCCACTCGGGGGACTCCGCTTGGGGAACAATCAATACAACTCCGCTGGGGAATAAACAAGGTGACTGCGCTGAGGATCCAACAATACAACTCCACTGGGGGAGAACAAGGCAGCTCGCTGGGGAGTAATAAAGCGACTTCACTGGGGAGAGCCAACCAATCCACAGGTAGGATAAACTCTGCTGGAGATAAAATTCTATGAACCCGCTCCACTCGGGGACTCGCTGCGGAAAATCATCAACACCAATCTCTGCTCGAGTGCTAGGGAAAGCAACTCTGTTGGGGATAACACAACACTCTGCTGAGGAAGAGCAAAACTCTGGTGGGGAAAGTAATATCAGACTCCATGCTGGAGATATACATCCACAACCCTGCTGAGGACAGACGCTCACAACCATACTGGGGATGATGATACTTCCAACCAGACTGCTGGGGAATAAACTACTGACACCTCCGCTGGGGATATAACATCTTTCCAACTCAGTGGGGATAATCCTACTTCCAAACTCAGCTGGGAACTCAACAACTGGGGAAATCGGCAAATACAGGCCTGCTGGGGATAGGCAATCCTTAGATCTGTTGGGGAAAAGAAAGCACTATCCACAGACGTCTCCGCAGGGGAACATAGCTCTGATAGCTTCCATACTTGCTTAGGGAAATATCTGCTGGGGAAACGTCCTCACAGATGACGACCTGCAAAATAGCACAACAAAATGCCCCCAAGGGATATATGGACAAGATACGCTCAAGTGTCCTCAACATTCAAAATGATTTTCAAATGTTTTATCTTTCTGCACGTTATTGTTTAGCCTTCATGTTCTTATATGCAATGCTTATCAAAAATTCGGACGTTTTTGCAAACAAAACAGTAAAAACAAAAACAAAAGAGCTATTTATCTGAATAACGACTTTTACTGATTGAAAATGGGCCTGAAAAGGCAAATACATTGGGAAGCAATTCCTAGAAAGAGGTAATTGCGCACAAAAGGAAAAATCTATCCTAATGGCAATGTGAACACGGCATCCACTATTTCCCTATTCTGTTATAACCCACAGATCATCAGCTTTCCTCCCAACTTCTTGCTTTCTGAGAAGAATGACTGGACCGATCACATCTTTCGAGATGGCAGACGACGAAGCGATATGAAGTACAGACAACTCAGACTGTAGTCTTCGCTCTAATCCCTCTTTTGCCTGGATCGCCCTTTCGGGTTTTCAATCCACCGGGATACCCATTTTTGCCTAAGCCGCCCTTGCGGGTTTTCGACTTACCGGGTGTACAAATTCTTTTCATTTTTATCCCTAATTTTTGCCCGAACCTTTTCTTTCTGTTTTTTGGTTCGCCGGGATACCCTTTTTTGCCTGGACTCTTTTGTTCTTTTTGTCCAGCGGGTCAATTTATGCGAAGTATTTTTTGACTACATTTGAGTTAACAGGGGACGAAAAATCTTCACCATCCATAGTTGTAAGTATCAAGGCTCCACCAGAGAAAACCTTCTTCACAACATATGGACCTTCATAATTAGGAGTCCACTTGCCCCTGTTATCTGTACCGGGAGGAAGGATCCTCTTCAAAACTAGATCACCAGTTTGATAGCTTCGAGGACGCACTTTCTGATCAAAGGCTCTCTTCATCCTTCTCTGATACAACTGCCCATGGCACACAGCTGCTAGCCGTCTCTCTTCTATAAGGCTCAACTCGTTAAACCTTGTTCGAATCCACTCGGCTTCATCAAGCTTGACATCTAGCAAGACTCTCAAAGAAGGAATCTCCACTTCAACAGGTAGGACCGCTTCCATACCATACACAAGGGAGTAAGGGATTGCCCCGGTCGACGTACGCACTGAGGTACGGTACCCATGCAAAGCGAAAGGCAACATCTCATGCCAATCCTTGTACGTCACGACCATTTTCTGCACAATCTTCTTGATATTCTTGTTTGCCGCCTCTACAACACCATTCATCTTTGGTCTGTAAGGAGAAGAATTGTGATGTTCAATCTTGAAATCTTTGCAAAGCTCTTTCATCATCTTGTTATTGAGATTCGAACCATTGTCAGTGATGATCCTCTCAGGAACTCCATAACGACAGATGATTTCTTTCTTGATGAACCGGGCAACCACTTGTTTGGTAACATTAGTATAGGAAGCTGCTTCCACCCACTTGGTGAAGTAATCAATTGCAACCAGGATGAAGCGATGTCCATTGGAAGCAGTAGGCTCGATCTTCCCAATCATATCAATGCCCCACATGGAAAACGGCCAAGGCGAGTTCATGACATTCAGAGGGCTCGGTGGTACATGCACCTTATCAGCATAGATTTGACACTTATGGCATTTCCGAGCGTACTTGAAACAATCGGATTCCATAGTCATCCATTAATAACCGGCTCTCAACAGTTTCTTGGACATTGCATGACCACCAACATGGGTACCAAACGAACCTTCATGCACTTCTTGCATTAACATGTCTGCTTCGTGTCTATCCATGCATCTGAGCAAGACCATGTCGAAGTTCCTCTTGTACAATACATCGTCCTGATTCAAATAAAAGCTTCTAGCTAGCCTTCTCAGGGTTTTCTTGTCATTCTTAGACGCACCTTCAGGATACTCCTGGCTCTTGAGGAAGTTCTTGATATCATGATACCACGGCTTCTCATCAATCACAGACTCGGCTGCGAACACATACGCAGGCCTCTCGAGTCGATTCACCGCAACATGTGGCACATGATTCCACCAATGAACTTTGATCATGGAAGACAAAGTAGCCAAGGCATCAACCATCTGATTCTCATCCCGGGGGACATGATACAACTTCACCTTCTTGAAGAACGTCAGTATTCTTCTGGTGTAATCTCTATAAGGAATCAAATGCGGCTGGTTTGTATTCCAATCTCCATTGACCTGATTGATCACTAGAGCGGAATCTCCATAGATGTCAAGCGTTTTGATTCTCAAGTCGATGGTTTCTTCTATCCCCATGATACAAGCCTCATACTCAGCTTCGTTGTTGGTGACATCGAAAGTCAATCTGGCAGAAAAAGGTATATGAGCCCCTTTAGGATTAATGAGCACTGCCCCAACACCGTTACCGTTCATATTCACGGCCCCATCAAACATCAATGTCCACTTGTCATCAGGATCCGGTCCTTCCTCGACAAGAGGCTCTTCGCAATCTTTCATCTTAAGATACATGATGTCTTCATCAGGGAATTCAAACATCATTGGCTAATAATCATCGATCGGTTGCTCGACAAGGTAGTCTGACAGATACCTTTATTGGCCTTCTGCGACGTGTACTGAATATCATATTCTATTAGAATCATCTGCCAACGAGCAACACGCCCGGTGAGAGCCGGTTTCTCAAAGATGTACTTCACTGGATCCATCTTAGAAATCAATAAGGTAGTATGGTTCAACAAATACTGCCTCAGTCGGCGAGCAGCCCAGGCCAAAGCACAGCAAGTTTTCTCGAGCAGTGAATATCTTGTTTCACAGTCGGTAAACTTTTTGCTAAGGTAGTATATGACATGCTCTTTTCGACCAGACTCGTCATGTTGTCCCAATACACACCCCATCGAGTTCTCAGTCACTGATAGGTACATTATCAGAGGTCTCCCTGGAACTGGAGGTATAAGGATTGGAGGTTTCTGCAAATACTCCTTTATCTTGTCAAAAGCTTTCCGACGGTCATCATTCCACCTGATTGCTTGATTCTTTCTGAGCAATTTGAAAATTGGTTCACACGTGGCAGTTAGGTGAGATATGAACCTTGCAATGTAGTTCAACCTCCCTAAAAACCCACGGACTTGCTTTTCCGTTTTCGGTTCAGGCATCTCTTGAATAACTTTGACTTTCGCCGGATCGACCTCAATCCCTTTCTCACTGACAATGAAACCCAACAGCTTCCCAGATCTCACCCCGAATGTACACTTGTTCGGATTCAGCCTCAGTTTGAACTTTCTCAGCCGGTCAAACAACTTCTGCAAATTAACCAGGTGCTCCTCTTCTGTCTACGACTTCGCAATCATATCATCCACATACACTTCAATTTCTTTGTGCATCATGTCATGAAAGAGAGTCGTCATAGCCCTCTGATAGGTAGCACCGGCATTCTTCAGCCCAAATGGCATCACCTTATAGCAGAACGTGCCCCAAGGTGTAATGAATGTCGTCTTTTCCATGTCCTCTGGCGCCATCTTGATCTGATTATATCCAGAGAAACCATCCATGAAAGAGAAAACCGAGGATTGAGCCATATTATCCACCAATACATCAATGTGAGGTAATGGGAAATCATCTTTCGGACTCGCTCTATTCAAATCCCGGTAATCGACACACATTCTGACTTTGCCATCCTTCTTCGGCACGGGAACGATGTTGGCCACCCACGGGGGGTAACTTGTAACAGCCAGAAAACCCGCATCCCACTGCTTCTGAACCTCTTCCTTGATCTTGACAGCCATATCAGGACTCGTTCTCCGAAGCTTCTGCTTGACCGAAGGACACTCTTCTCTAAGGGGTAGTCGATGCACCACAATGTCTGTATCCAACCCAGGCATATCTTGATATGACCAGGCGAATATCTCCACATATTCTCTCAGCATCTCAATCAGCCTCCTCTTGACAGAGTCCTCTAAAGCAGCCCCAATCTTGATCTCTCTTCTGGCGTCCTCGGTACCCAGATTAACAATCTCCAACTCCTCCTGATGAGGTTGGATGACCCTCTCCTCTTGCTTCAACAATCTGACCAATTCTGCGGGGAGTTCACAGTCTTCCTCACTCTCCTCTTCAGCTTGGTAGATGGGATTATCAAAATCATACTGAGCCATAACAGAACTGTTCATAGTGGATTCCGTGATATCACTTCTGCATGTTAATGCCTTATTTTAGAAAAAGAGTTCAAGAAAGTCACAAAAAACAAAAACATTGCCATTTTTATTGTTTTGAAAAAAATGAAAACAAAAATAGAAAGACAGGGATCACAAAATTTGATTGCAAAACGTCCTTTATTAATGATAATCATTAAAAACATGATAAAGCCCTACAATGAACCACTACGCCTTGGGCAGAACGTAGGGTTTTCATGCAAAATGAAAAACAAAGGAAAATTACTCTGTCTGAAGAGTAACTTGGACTACTTCTTCAACCGTCCAGTTGTTGATAGACTCCCCTGGTGCACACGGGCGAACCCAATTGTCTAGATCGCAGTCACTGTCACAGTCTTCACTACCGGTTGCAAAGACGTCACCGTGGTTCATCAGCCCAACGCTGGTAAAGGTACTCGGACCCGTCTGCACACTCTGCTCTGCTTGGAGAGGCTCATAACCAATGCCAAATTTGTCTTCTTTGACAGGCAAATCTACCATTTTTCCCCATCCCTCAGCTTTGCCCGAATCAACAACCTCTTTGGCTTGCTTGTACGAAGCAATCGAAGCACCCGGCTTCCTCTGCTCAGCAAATGCCACCCTCTCGAGAGCAACAGTCTCAAACGCCTGGCATAAGGTTTCGTGGATCTTGCCATCCACCTCGACATATTTGAACGAGGATAGGTGACTCACCAAAATATCTTCTTCGCCGCATACGGTCACAATCTGACCGTTCCAGACATATTTGAGCTTCTGATGGAGAGTCGACGAGACTGCCCCTGCTGCATGAATCCATGGACGCCCCAATAAACAACTGTAGGCGGGCTGAATGTCCATCACGTAGAAGATGATGTCAAAAACCTCTGGACCTATTTTCACAGGCAAAATGACTTCACCAAAAACAGAACGCTTGGATCCGTCAAATGCACGAACTATCAGGTCGCTAGGAGTGAGCACAACTCCTTCAACATCAATCTTTCCAAGAATCTTCTTGGGCAGCACATTCAGAGAAGAGCCAGTGTCGACCAGCACATGCGACAAAACAGCCCCCTTGCACTCCATCGTGATATGCAAGGCTTTGTTATGGTTTCGCCCTTCAGGCGTCAGATCAAGGTCAGTGAACCCCAAGCCATGTCTGGTGCTCACGTTAGCAATCACACCTTCCAGTTGGTTGACGGATATCTCTTGAGGTACATACGCCATGTTCAGCATCTTCAATAAGGCGTTACGATGTGCCTCAGAGCACAGCAGCAAAGAGAGAATTGAGATCTTGGACGGAGTCTGGTTGAGTTGATCCACGATCTTGTAGTCACTCTTCTTGATTATCTTCATAAACTCCTCCACGTCCTTTTCGAATGAACCCTCAGGCACCTCCTTCTGAGCTGGTTCTTCGTCAACCACAGCCTGTTTGCCCTTTGATCTGGCAGAAGCCTCAGCATTAGCATCCCTCAATGGTTGAGGAGCAAACAGTCGTCCACTGCGGGTAAAACCTCCTGGACCACCAACATTGTCCACAACGGGACTTGCAACCACATGAGTTTTACTGACTGGCACAACAATTGTCACAGGCAACTGATTGGTCGGCCTGACCCGATTCTCAGCCCTTCTGTTATTACGGTAGGCATTGTCATATCTCCACGGCACAACCCTGCTATCCACAACCCTTCTGACTGGAGCAACAATCGTTGTGGGATTACTGGCAGTTACAGGTGCAGAAATGGTAACAGGAGTACCACTTGTTGTAGGCGCACTACCAGCCCTCGGCCCACGTCCTTCAGACGGTTGAAAATATATAGTGACAGTTGACACTGCCCCACGATCTCTATTATCAGCCCGGACAAACTGTAAACTGCCTTCATCTATCAAATTCTGAACACCATCCCGCAACTGATCACACCCATTATCTGATTCTACACAGTCGGCACAATCTTCATCACAGCCCGGGTAGACACCCCCATTCAACAAATGATCTTTGACAACCAACAAAGAAGTCTGGATCTCATCAACACTAACCATCAGATCCTCAGCTTCTTCCCCTTCAATATTGTTCACTCTATGCCCACCATGCTGAGGCATAGGATTGTTCACGACGTTAGGCACTGGAGCAAAGTTGATCGTCTTGGCATCGATCAAATCTTGGACTTTGTGCTGGAAAGCCCGGCATTTCTCGATATGGTGTCATGGTGCCCCAGAATGAAAGTCACAACGGACGTTGGCATCGTACCCAGGAGGCAATATTGTTGGCGGAGCCATGGTACGCAACTCAACGAATCCCAACCTGAGTAGTTCGGGCAGCAGTTCGGCGTACGACATTGGTAGCGGATCAAAACGTCGATCATGCATCCTCTGTCTGGGCTGATACGGACGTTGCTGTTGTTGTTGTTGTGGCGGTTGTTGAACTCTTTGTTGTTGTTGACGAGGTGGAGGTGTTGGGATGGTTACAGCAGCAACCGGGCGATACTGACTTCTGTTCACACTTCCCCTGTACACATTCCCTCGGTGTTGTACAACATTGGTTTCACCCTCTCTCCGGCGAGGTGCCCCAACAAATGGTTTCTTAGACGATGAAGAACCCACATCCTGAATCTTACCGGCCTTGATCAAACTTTCAGTTCTCTCACCACAGATCACCACGTCTGAGAAACTACCGAATGGGCAGCTTCCCATCCGGTCCATGAATACTCCTTGTAAGGTACCAATGAAGATGTCAGTTAACTCCCTCTCCAGCATAGGGGGTTGTACTCTGGCAGCTAGCTCACGCCATCTCTAGGCGTACTCTTTGAAACTCTCTCCAGATTTCTGACAAAGACTCTGCAGCTGAGTCCGGCTCGGCGCCATGTCCATGTTGTGTTTATATTGCCTCAAGAAGGCCTCACCCAAGTCTCTCCAGCATCGGATGGAATCTCTTTTCAGTTCCATGTACCAATCCAAAGAAGCCCCAGATAGACTATCTTGGAAAAAATACATCCATATTTTCTCATCATCGGTGTAAGCAGAGATCTTCCTGTAGTACGCCTGCACGTGGGTGCGAGGGCAAGAAGTACCGTTGTATTTGTCGAACGAGGGTGCTTTGAATTTATAAGGGATTCTCAAACCTTCCACTAGCCCCATATTGGTAACATCAAAACCGAGAGAATTCTGACATTCCATAGCCTGGATCTTCTCAGCAAGGGCATCAACTTTACGATCCCTCTCATCAACCCTTCCCAAAACGTCTTCGTCTTCACTGAGCAGAGTGAACATATCCTCTTGTCTGTCAACAATCGGAGCCTGATTACGGGCCGGAGCACGGACTACTCTGGCATTAGCGGTATCTGGAGCAATAGGTTGCCCGTTGATTCAAATACCCCTCAATTCGTCACCTACAGCATAATTGTTGATGGGCACAGCCGCAGTAGCAGGGTCATTGATCGGGCCTCCCTCTGGCAGAGCTTGGTTGACCGGTGGAATTGCAGCTTCTTGTCTCTGAACTAGAGCTCGAAGTTCTTCTTGACCTTGCGCAACCCCTTGCATCATATGCATGAACTGGGCCATGTTAGCCCTCATCTCAGCTAACTCAGCTTGCACTTGATCCATGTTCCTTTGATGATTCAGTCTGGTTGAGTAGCGGTGCGGACGTTGATCAGCTATCCTGCCTACACACAGGAACCAAAGTGAGAAGTCACGAACAAGAACACCTGCTATGCAAAATGATATGAGTATTATGTTAATGATGCGTATGATGCACATGATATGTTCATTTCTCAGGCATTCAAAGAGCCTGATTCATCCTCAAAAGATGGCAACCTGCAGCAACAGGGGAACAACATATACGAGGTAAATGAGAACAAAATGAAACACCAACAACCTTATCTATAGATAAGAGCAACAGGATCATACAACCAAGTCAACAAAGATCCAAATAATCGGAGTACAACCATGAATCCCATCCAACAAGCCTGGAGGTGATTCTCAACATACACATCAAAGATACAAGCTAAGACAAACGGTCTCCCGGAATGAGAGTCTTCAGGTACTGGCACTGGTCTATCAACAGAGCGCATTCTGAACATTCTGGCAAACGAGTGATCTTCTCCTTCAGTTGTCGTCTAAGCTCTACAACTTCTCCTCCAAGATGGTTCTCTGATGCCTGTCTCAAGTCTACCTCCTTCTTCAACTGGATGTCTTTGTCTCTGAGTTGCTTCTCCAGGTCTCTGATCTTCTTCTGATAACTGGCTTCAGCTCTCTGTAGCCTCAAGCACTCCCGGTGTTCTGCATCTAACATGGCTTCCATCTCCTCGTAGGATCTCTTCTTGCTTCTCAGTCTACTAGCATCTTCTCCCTGCACTCCTCTGAGTTGATGAGCCAAGTTCAATCTATCAGCTTTGGCTTTGTAAAGCTCCATCTGGGTATCTTGCTCCTTCTCTCTCAACCGGCGATTCTCCATCAGAGCTTGCTTGTAGTGCTCGGCAGGCACACTCTCAGCAAGGATCAAAGGTGGTTGCTCCTGCAATGGCTCCATCCTATCGTAGGGTAACAACAAAGTTTCCACTCTCTCCTTGACCCAATCAGTGTAATCAGGCATAGCAATGGCAAACTTCTTCCCTAAGACAGATCCATCCTTCACACCAATAGTCTTCCAAGCTCTTCCTATCTGCTCCAATCTAGCCGGGTCACTCTGCTTCTCAAAATACACACTTTCAGCTATCTCAGCATCAAGTGGTCTTCCCTTCATCACAAACCCCAACTGGCGAAGAGAAAGAACCGGGTTGTAATTGATGCAACCCTTAGTCCCTACGAGTGGCACATTACGGAATTCTCCACAGCTCATAATGACGTTACGCACATCCATCCGGTAAGATTGCCATCTGATATCATAGGAGGTAAGAGACATAACCCTCTGAGTCCACTTATGCGTGCTCTGAGCATCCACAAAAGGTCCACTGATTGGCAGGAGAGACATGAACCATCTGAGCAAAAGCGGGAGACAACATCTGATAGCCCCACCCTTACCATGCCTACTGTGAATAGCATAGTAAGTGTCAGCTAACAGAGTAGGGACCAGGTTTCCTCCAAGGAAAATAATAACTGCAGCATAGTCCACAAAGTTGGGCATACTCGGAAACAAGACAATCCCATAGATCATGATGGCCAACTGAGCATGAAAAGCTTCCCAATTTCCCTTCTCTGCTTCTTCTCTAGCTACCCTCAACAGAAACTTCAAAGGCAAACCCTCAACACCCCCACTGGCCTTCCAACTATCACTGACTTCTTTGATACCCAAATGGAGAGTTCTGGCAACAATTCTGAGATCAACCTCCTTAGGCACATCCAAGAAAGGAACCTGATACCGGATCGGGACACTCAGCAGAATGGAGTACTCCTCAAGTGTAGGCGCCAACTGATAATCTTGAAAGGTGAAACAACGAAGCTCTGGGTCGTAGAACTGTAGAAGAGTCTGCAATGGCACCGGATCAACTACCGTCCTCAACAATGTCAGAATCTCTCCATACTGGTCAACAAACCCCTTCTGGTTACCACTGGTCATAAGGCTGCTCAACTCAATCAGAGACGTCAAAGGCTCACGGTGAAAGCTGTAGGAACAAGTCTTCCGCTTCAATTCCGGGATTGTTGCCATCTCTATCAGTGAATAGACTCTGGAATGTACCTGAGAAATGATATGCATGCAGAGATTAGCTTTTCTTTTTTTTTCTTTTTTTTTTTCAATTTTTTTTTGCTTATTTTTTTTTGAAAATAAACATGCTATGATGCAAATGATGCAGACAAGACTGGCTGGCTGTGTATCTCAGAACACAGGATTGAAGCTTCAGTTTAAACTCGGAACCCCAATTCATCTGAAACCCAAAGTCATCTGAGAAACTGTCATCTGAACCCATAGTCACCAACAGGACCACAAGTCACCAACTGTACCTATAATAATGATCATTCCCTCCCCACTCACGGGTGCCATCTAGGCCAGGGTAAGGTCGAGAGAAATGCAGCATAAATAACCTTTCGCAGAATATCATCATATACACACCCGAAGTATGCAACGATAATATCCCACCAGGGTCTGAACTGCTCGAGATATCAATGTTCCGCTAAGTGGCGCAATACCACCCGCTTCCCATGAATCACTCTATTCCTAAGTATCCTAGATTTCACTCATGGCCTGGGTATTGGGCCTTTTACCTCGAGTAACTCCCACCCCAACAGAGAGAAACAGACAACCAGCCAGCCAGATGAACAGATGAATATGAATGAATGCAAACATTAATGCACACATAAATGCAAACAATAAATAAATGAATGCAACAAATAACAGCAAAAGCAACCAAAACCCTAACCTAGAGAGCGCTAGGAGAGACTCGCTTAGGGAAGATGGACCAGCAAAAGGTCAACTTCTCTATGTTTATCCCCAGCAGAGTCGCCAGCTGTCGCATTACGTGAAAAACCGGCGGGAAAACAGAACAACAGAGCCGCCACCGTGCGTTATTTATCCCAAAAGAGGGAAAGGAAACGCTCGAAGTAAACCTGGAAAAGACATGGTCTCGCGACCAAAGAGAGATGGGATCGGGAGTCGGTTATGCGAAGGGAAGGTATTAGCACCCCTACGCATCCGTCGTACTCGACGGGATCCACGCACAAAAGGAAGGAAAATGGTTGCTAAACGCTGCTCACAAATAAACACACTAACTGAAAGAGACACAAGAAAACAAACGAAACTAACTCGGCAGGATATCGCATCCTGGGCCTACGTAGTCTATCAGGCATAGACATCAGAGTCGACGTAGTTCGGACTAGGGGAAAACATGCTCGCTAGGATGTCGCATCCTATGCATACGTATCTTCTCGGACTAAAGAAGAATCAGAGCACTCGTAGCTCGGCTAACGCACGCCAAACAAAACCACACAGGAAATCGACTTCCAATCGCTGGACTTACGTCAAACTCCGCACACAAACAGGCAAACATGGAAACCGAATGCCAATCGCTGGACTTACATCAGACTCCGAACCAAACACACACACAGGAAACCGACTGCCAATCGCTGGACTTACGTTGGACTCCAACAAAGAAACTGAAAACCGAATGCCGATCGCTGGACTTACATCGGACTCCAACCAGAAAAGAGAAACAACTCACACAAACAAAACAAAAAGGGCGCCCAGAGAGATCAGCTCATCTCCTGCCTACGTACCTCATCTGGTATGAGGATCAGGGCGACGTAGTTCCCCTACGCAGGGACAAAGGACTAGCCTAACCAGATACAAAGGGAGACACAACTAGGGAGACCATGACTCGAGCCTAGATGTTATCATGCATATCATCCCTAAGTTAAGGTTGCTATCTAACTTGCACAGGAAGCAAGCTAACCTAAACATGACTTGCACAGGAAGCAAGCCAAACTAACCCTAACTTGCACAGGAAGCAAGCTAAACTAAAAAAAGCACAAACACACAAACACAAATAGCACACACTATATGCAATCAGTTGGCTCAATCAAGGCTAGGTTTTAGTCGAGGGGTCATATCAACCTCGACAGACAAACCACTGTAACAGGGTAATGCTAGCTCTTAACCCTAACATTGAGAGTTAGGGTGAAGCAGATGAAATAGGAAGTGAGGGGTGTGCCTCGCAGCTCTTATCCCTGGCCTGGGAGAGCTTCAGACAAATGAAAGTGTGGGAGTTCAGAAAGTTGGAACTCTTCTATCCACATGACTGACACAACAAAAGATTTTGGGCTATTATCCACAATGCATCAACACAAGGTGTGTGAGCAAAGTGGATGACTCACTGATTAGCAGGAGATGGACTACACATCTCTTGTATCTGCCAATGCCTCTTCACTTAGGAGGTCTTCGATATGTACAGGGGACAAAGATAAACAATCACAAACATTGTCTCTTAAGGAGGACTTCAGACAGGTGCCTGGCCAAGTAACAGGCCAGGTCTTCCAGACTACATGAAGAAGAGATGTTATACCTCAATGCTTATGCAACCAAGCAAAGCAAAAGCAAGTTCACAAAGGAACTATAGCAACTAAGGCACCTGAAAACAATCCAACACAGTCAGTACACAACTCAGACAAAAGTCAAACAAACAGTCTAATGGTCAACAATACATAAACAGACAGACAAGCATCAATGCACAAAGGTGCAAGCCACAAGGCAAAAGCACAAGTCTCAAAGCCTACAAAAAAATCCAAGGTTAGTCATCAACAAGCAATGGATCAACTCCAATTGAGTGAACATCATCAAGTATGGCAATTGTGCTTTTAACCTGAAACAAAGCTCAAATGTGAGAGGCAAACCACTAGGACAAGGCCTAGGGTCAAAGAGGTAGCAATAAACCAAAACAGAACATGAAAATTGACAATAATCAAGCTTAATCAAATAAGAAAAATGTCCAAGTTGTCTCACATTCATATCATCAACCAATTTCATTTCATAAAGCATTTAGTGCAAAGCATGCAAATTCAAAGCTCATAGAGGCAAACAGAATGAACCAATCCATATCAACTCAAAAGCAATTCAATAAATCCCAAGAAAAATCATGGCTAAACAGCACACATCACATGATTATCATACCAAAATTCAAGTCATTTGGATAAGTGAAAGCATGTCAAATAAAATCCATAAGGCAAGGTATGCACATACAAGCACAATTAGGGCACAAATAGATGCATCAACTTCACTCAAGCACAAAACAGAGTAGGAACATGATAAATGCATAAAACCAAATCCAAGATAAACTTAAAGGTGTCTAGAATCACTCCACAAAATTTCAAGTTCATAGGATAAACACCAAGAATTTCACAAATCATCTAAGACCATGACTATCAATAGGTCCACAAATGACAAGCCAGAAGAGAAAATCTCAAACAAATTGGAAATGCATTCAAAAATTCCATAAAAATTTACAATTCATCCTAGCATCCAGAAGAATCAACATGCAAAAATTCACATCAATTTAAGTTCATATGGCATGTTAATGAAAATCCACAAGTTGGACAAGAAATGGTGTGACACACATTGTCACACCTATGTTGAT
Source organism: Lathyrus oleraceus (assembly GCF_024323335.1). Classification (NCBI taxonomy): domain Eukaryota; kingdom Viridiplantae; phylum Streptophyta; class Magnoliopsida; order Fabales; family Fabaceae; genus Lathyrus; species Lathyrus oleraceus. The sequence continues at coordinate 444,911,970 of NC_066580.1, forward strand.
CAGATCATATCTCACAAGCCATAAATGCAAAAATAGCAAACTCAATGCCAAAATGTCCCTAAGGATCTCTAGTTTACACATGCAAATTTTCAGCTCCATTGGATCAAGCATCATTATTTCACAAAAGGAATGGCAAGCAATGTGCAAAGAATGACATGTAAGAACAAACCCTAGGCAATACAAAAATACAGGCGTGCACAATTTTTGTAAAAATCATAAAAACATACTAGAGATCATAAGGAACATGGCACAAAAAACCTCATGTGAATTGGACAATTATTTTAGGAGATATGAATTTTTTAATGTGGAGAAAAAATAAAAAAAACAATGGAGAGGCATGTACATGAACATGGTAGCATGAAGAAATAAAATGCCAAAGCAATATGAAAGCGCTGGAGCCAGGAATCGATCCGCTGTGCCATTTGAATTGAGCGCCAGGCTAAAACACCGCGTTTCATTTAAATGAAACGCTGGCCAATCAGACACAAGCATGTGGACCAACACATGAGCATTAACAAAATTTTCCATGCAAACACGGCCAAGGCAGATCAAACACGGGTTCTGGGAAAGAAAATTAGGGTTCATCAATGTTCTTCATGAAATCTCTAGCTCAAGAACATTTCATCACCAAAATTCATGATACATATATCAATCGCTTCGTCTTGCAATGCTCATCACTAATCTAAACATGATTAAACCTAATTCCTACTCACATGAACGGATCGAGCAGAATAAGTTTTGCACATCAAATTTAAATTCCACATAACTTCCTCGTTTCTTGATGAAATTCAATTCTACAAAGCTCAGGCTACTCTACAATCCAAGATCTACCAAATGCACATCATGATTTTAAGAACTACAAGATTCGAGATCTGACCTTAATGAAGATGCAGAGTTGGATTTGGAGTTTTTTGGCCTTGTGATGTGCAAACAGAAGTTCTTGGATGCTCAGGTTGATGAATGGAAGAAGGATCGAGGCCCAAGGATGCTTGATGTAGCTCAAATATGCAGCTGCCATTGATGAAGCTTGATGCAACAGTTCCAAAAGAGGCACGAAAACCTTGAATGCTTGCTTCCAAAACCTTCAATAATGCTTGTGGATGATGGAACAATGAAGAACAATGCAAGTTCTATGAAGAAATTTGCAGAAAAGATGGAGAGAAAAAGTTTGTGAAAAATGCAAAAGTGGATCTAGATCTGAGATTTGGATGTGTTAATGCTGAAATCTGTTAGGGTTTCACTTATATATCATCTGTTAAGCAAGTTCTTAATCATGTTTAGGCATTTGGCAAGTGGAATTAGTGAAAACAAGTGTTTATGCAAATTGATATTTCCACCTCTATGCATGGTATGAATGGAACAGTACACGAAATTGGGCCTAAATCCACTCAAAACTCTGTTTGTAAGCCAATGGAAATGTTGCCAAGTGTAAACAATGCATTATTTTAAGATTTGAAAATTCCATCCAAAAAATCAAGTGAAAAATCAAATAATTATGTGATGAGAATGCATGACTTGTGATGCATGATTTGGATAGTGCATGTTAAGACATGAATGTGCAAAAAGGAACCACTCCATTTGGCCTTTTGGTTCAAAAGTTATGCATGTTTGAAATTCAAATTCCAATGACCACGATTGATCCATAACTTTCCAACCATACATGAGAAATTCAGGTTCTTGGACTTTTTGGAAATGGGAGAGCAAGATCTACAACTTTCATGTTGGACAAAATTTCATTTGGAGTTTGCTTGATGATGTAAACTTGAGGAGAAAACCTTTCTATTTTTGGCAATTTCCAATTACAGGTCACTTACTATTTTTGGAAAGTTTTCATCTGACCTCAAATTCTTCATTGTTGATCTTTGTAATGTCAAATGAGACTTGTATGGACATGAATGAGGCCTCTCTAACCATCTCCCACCTTCAAATCCATGAATTCATGCACAATTGACTTTGGTTGACTTTCAAGGGTTTCAGATGCATTGGGCAATGACTGATGGCTTCTGAACATCCAATCTTTGGCCAAACCACTTCAAAATGATCCCTAGGTCATATGAACTTGTTGAACCAACCCTAGGGCTTTGCTTCAATGGAGAATGCACTTGCTTGCTTGCTCAACTGGATCTCCTGACCAGTCTTGACTGATGACTTGCACTTGGGCAATGGACAATGCAATGCTATACAGTGGACAATGCTAATGTTAATGACCTAAAATGAAAATGAATGTACAAAATGGGAGGTGCAAATTTGAGGTGCTACACACAGGAGGAGCAGAAATCTATTATCCACTACCGGTTACTAGGTAAGGAGATAATAAAGATCTGACAGAGAGGACACCCGTCATCTGTTAGGAAGAACATATCAAGGATGACTCACTGAGAATCTCCAGGCGGGTGTATTCATTACCATTACTGGGTAAGAATAGCCTTGCTGGGGAAAACTACAGAAATGGGATTTACAACTACCGGTTACTGGGTAGAAGACCAAAGATGAGAATATCCGTCATCGGTTAGGATGAACATATCAAGGATACACTCAAAGGAAAGAAAATCTGTCATCGATTAAGATGAACATATCAAGGATAAAATTTCCTGGGGATGTAAAGGAGGATATCCGTTGTCGCACCTCGAAAAAAATGGGGATACGACTTCAAAGCGAAGCGCGATCGCACGCTCGCAATGATGGACTGAACAGAGTCGCCACCGAACTTTATTTATTCCTAAAAAGGAAAGGGGAAATATCGATAAAACCCAAGACAAATGAAAGGATAAGATATGGTCATCGCAACCAATATCAGGGTTCGGGAGTCGATTACGCAAGGGGAAGGTATTAGCACCCCTCACGTCCGTTGTACTCAACGGGAACCATTAGGTCAGTTGTGTGCGTTAATGTTAGTTTGAAATGATAGGCTTTTCAAGTTATTAGGTGGGAAAGAATGAATATAAGAGAGAAGAAATGTTTTTGGATTTTTGACGAAGGACTAAACCTAAGTTTTTTATTAGTGGGCCTGACAAGATTTACAAATCCTGCTCCTACGTATCTCAAAAGAGAAATCAAGGCTTACGTAGTTCTGGGTAGAAAAATGTTTGTTTGTTGGTCGATTTTAGCGAAAGCTATATTGTATTAATCGACGAAAACATTGTTTTACCCAAAACAGATGAGGAGTGGACGCATACCACACATCGAACGGATTTATAAATCTACATTCGGAAAAGCGTCATTTATCTCTACTCAACAATCGTGGCCGAAACATTGTTTTATATCCCTTAAGACAAGATACCTTTCGTTTATGAAAAAGGTTTTTGATTAATCGCACGGCGGCGAGAAAAGAGTTTGTTTGGTTGATGCATTTTGAATGATAGCGAGAACTTGGATGAGCGAGATATACATCTCGAATCCTAGCCTCAGGAGTGCATGGTATACACCATGTTCCATTTCCATCTTTATTGAAAGGGTTTAAGATAGGAATTAAGTATTTTGAAGTTTGAAAGACGAGTACTTGTGACCTACAAGCTCTTACAACTTGGGTCTAATACTCGGGACTACGTCTGGACATTCCACCCAGGCAGTCTGTTTCTTTCCAATATTGCTAAGAAAATGATTCAGATATTTATGAATGTTTTGGAGGGAAGACGAATATTTATGGCTTGCAAGCTCTTACAGCTTGAGCCTAATATTCGGGATTACAACTGGATATTCCCTCCAGGTAATCTTTTTCTTCCAACTTTATTAAGAAGATGATTTGAGATATTTGCAGGTGTTTTGGAGAGAAGACAAATATTTATGGCTTACAAGCTCTTACAGCTTGAGCCTAATATTCGGGATTACGACTGGATATTACATCCAGGTAATCTTTTTCTTCACGTTTTATTTAGAAAATGATTTGAATATTAAAGAGAAGACGAATATTTATGGCTTGCAAGCTCTTACAGCTTGAGCCTAATATTCGGGATTACGACTGGACATTCCATCCAGGTAATCTTTTTCTTCCAACTTTATTAAGGAAAAGATTTGAATATTCGGAGCGTTAAAGAGAAGACGAATATTTATGGCTTGCAAGCTCTTACAGCTTGAGCCTAATATTCGGGATTACGACTGGACATTCCATCCAGGTAATCTTTTTCTTCCAACCTTATTAAGAAAATGGTTTAGATATTAGAGTATTAAAAGGAAGACAAATATTTATGGCTTGCAAGCTCTTACAACTTGAGCCTAATATTCGGGATTACAGCTGGATATTCCCTCCAGGTAATCTTTTTCTTCCAAATTTATTAAGAAGATGATTTTTTAATATTAGAGTGTTAAAGAGAAGACGAATATTAACGGCTTGCAAGCTCTTACAGCTTGTGCCTAATATTCGGGATTACGACTGGACATTCCATCCAGGTAATCTTTTTCTTCACATTTTATTTAGAAAACGATTTGAATATTAAAGAGAAGACGAATATTAACGGCTTACAAGCTCTTACAGCTTGTTCCTAATATTCGGGATTACGACTGGACATTCCATCCAGGTAACCTTTTTCTTCACATTTTATTTAAAGAACAATTTGAATATTAAATTAAAACAATTAAAGTACCGAGGTTTGAAATTATTGAAAATTTAGTTGATGTTGCTTAAGAGCTCATTGTAAGAAGGCCCAAGAGTAAGCCATGTGAGGTTGATGGCGATGCTTAAAAAGCAATCGACTTACAAGGGTTTGAAAAAGAGCTCGATATTAAATCGAGAAAAATATGATTTTATAAGTTAAAAAAAAAATGGTTTCGAATGCATGATGCAGTTAAAAGAAAAAAACAAATCATATTATTAAACAATAAATAGAAAAAAGAAATATGAATAATAAAGCATAAAAAGAAAATAATAAAAGAACAAAAAACTACACCTAGGAGTATCGAACCCACTACACTAAAGATCTAGAAGTCACTCCCTTCCACCAGACCATTCACCAACTAATTGTTATCTTAATGCTAGCTTAAATATATAAACTAACATAAACTAAAAAAAAAAATTAAAATACAAAACTAAATAAAAAACAGTTAGTCTCTCCTAATTAAAAACCAACCGCTTGGCTGTTGGTTTCTTCAAAAAAGAAAAGAATAAAAATGGGGAATGTAAAACATTTATTGATTGAACCTAGGAAACCTAAACATAAACTTAATAGTTTGTTAAAAAGGGACTTATTCTGTATGAAATAAAAAACATTAAAAAGGAAAATGCACAGACTCGTCGTTCCCACTTTTCTCAACCCAACTCACAAAAAAAAAAACTCTCAAATGCTCTTTCCATCTTCTTGGTCAGCCGCTCTCTCTCTCATTCACTCTAAATCCCCTCTCTCACTCACCGCCGCTACCTCTCATTCACTCTAGCTCACCTCTCTCACTCAACAAAATAAGAACGGAATAGAGAATGAAATAGAGGTCAGAGATGAAGGAACTCACCTCTTGCAATGGGATTGATCAACGAACTTTGACGACCAGGTAATCGTCCTTTTCAACCCCTCCGAGCGCTCCCTTTTTTATATTCCGTTAAGCTTTTTGAACTGTAGCCACAAAGATCCTTTTGGGTTTCTTCGTCGCCGCTATCTCTCTCTCTCTCAATTTTCGTTTTGAAAATTAGGGTTTTTTGCTAAGTTTTTGCCGTTAACCCCTGTCTTCTCTCTGAATCGCTCTCTTCTATTTATGCCAGGCTGATTAGGGTTACAAATTGATGCTCAATGGTCCAATGGAGAAAGTTCCAGGATTGCTTTTTGATGCTCAGAGATGATTGCCCTGTTTGATCATTGGACTCGGAAAGGTAATCTGAACATAACCTTTCTTCTTGAACTTTGTCTTGATCCCATTTTGGTATATTTCTGAATTTTCTACAGTTTGGTAATTATTGTTTACTGCAGTGAAATTGAAGATTCCAAAAGCAATTCCGGTTTTTGATTCCTTTGGTGGCATACGGGCTCTGATCCTACTGTTTTCTCCGCTAGAAGCTGATCCGTGTTGCAGCGGTCTCTGTGAAGGGTGTGAATCGGGTTCCACCTTGTTCATCAACTTGTGCCTCTTGCCTTGTCCAACAGCTACTGGCCTAGGAGACGATACAGTGGTTGAGGCAGAAACTGGACCGGCAAAAGAGAGTGCACTTCTTGCGTCTCGGAAGTCTCTAGGGAAAAACCGTAATAAAGCATTGTGCTCTTTAACATAAATTGCACATCAAATACAAGATCCGTGGCTCCAGTATACACCAATTTATCAATCCGCTGATCCATCTTCCGTAGATCCAACAGGTTATTCCCAGAATTCTCAATCCTCTTCCACAGATCGGTTAATAGAGGTACAATTTGATGGCCTTCCTTGTCTATTCTCCTTTGGAGCTTGCTAATTACATTTTTGCACCTTCTCTGGATGATTTCTGTCATCCTAGGGCCATGAGCAGAGGATCCACTTGAATTGATAGGCTTCCCCTCCCAGCTTTCCCTGGAATGTTCGCCACCATCCTCTGAAGGAGCAGATATGGTATTCAAACGAGTTGGCTTTGGTGAGCCGTATAATTTCGATGTATTAGCAATCCGCCTCGAAGGTAAAGTTCGCTTATTTTTTAATGAAATGTTTTGATCATTCCTGCTGGCATTTGAATCTATGTGTGATTTTGAAGTGTACTGTGAAGGTTTTTGGAACGGTATCAGTTCTGTTATCCGGCTGAAGGCTTCCTTTTTCTCCTTCTGCTAGGTTGCGGAAGTTATGGGCATTTGGGTGGAATTCCTTTTTGCTCTGGATTGTGGTATTCGAAACTTAATGGTAGGAAATGATAACCAAAATGTGATTACAGCAAACCTAAATCAGAATAGGGCCATTTTGGTTGAATCTTCTCATTCTGCAATTTCCATATTATGGGGGTGTCTATTTGTTGGTGAAAAATATCACAGTTGGATTATGATATATGCTTCACAATTGATCACTTGCAATAGACTTATATCATTTTTCATGGGTGGTAACTGTCCTTGTGTTGCAGGTTTGAGGTCTACCGTAAGGCTTGCCAACAAATTGATCTAAGGACATCCAAGGCATAGAACAATGGTAAGACTATTGGTACTTACTCATCTCTCATGCGTAATGATGAACTTGGTGAAGTATGTCTAACTGTGATAGTTAATGTTATGCAGCATGGAGACCAAAACACCTCTGGTTTGCTTCAATGCCAATCATGTCAGCAAAATCAACACTTGTTTTTCGCCACTGCCTGCACGATGTTACCAGCAATGCCTTTAGCTTCAAGCAGACTGTGTAGAGGTATGCCAAATGGAGTGGCCCATATGTTTGCAAGTTGTAATTTTGCAAATTTGTCAGCGGTGTTGGGAGGACAGTCAGGCCAAGAGCATAAACTCTACCAAGCGGCACTTTGTATTGAACTCGGTTTAGTTTAAGAGAATTTTTTTGTTGCCATGCCTTACTTTCTTCCATTATTGGTTGTATGAAGTATTTGTAGGATAAAGCTTTGAAGCTATTAAGATTTGTACGGTTCTGAATTATCCCTCTATGATGAATGTATCCTAAAGTTCCTTGCTCTTGCAGAACTGTTGTTAATGAATTTAAACCAGCATAGATAAAATCAGTTTGAGGGTGGGTCCTGTCACCTGTTATAAATACATGCACACCCTTCCTGAATTCAATCCAGTTACAACCTGGTCTCTTCTTAGAACAGATACCACCAACGACTTAACTTTTTTACAATACTGTCCCTTAATTATTAATGCATGAAAAAAAATCAAATTTCCATTTGAGAATAATATTCTTAAGGATTGAATTGGTGATGCATGACATATGGCGGTACTTGTTATTGGGGAAGAGTGAGAAGAGGGAACTTTACAATTTCAGCATTTGGGTTTAATCCGGACTGTTGAGCTATAAATAATATAAACGAAATCAACCATTTGTTGGAGTGTCAAAAGCCCACTGAAGTTGTATTGCATTGTTGGCATAGCATTAAACGCCAAGTTCCAAGTTATCTTCATTTGAATGTGTGTAGAGGAACATGTGGAATTTATTTTAATCATGCATGAAATGATTGTAACTCGAATGAATAAAATATCTTCCAATATGAAGTGAAGAGTTTAAAACGTGAAATGGTCATGAGGAGAAATGCAAATGATCATAAAATGTGGATAATTGAGAAGTTGGTTTATAAAATGGAAAGGATTTTTAGGCATAATCCAAAACTAACTTAAATATCAATTTAAATAATAATAACAAATCAGTAAAAAACCAAATTAAAATCAAATTAATTTATAATTCATTTAAAATTACTTGGATATCAACTCTAACATTCATTTGGAAATAAAAATAGATTAGAGTTTTAATCATTAGTAAAAATAAACAATTAAGATTAAATTGACAATTGGAATTAAACTTAATTTGAAATTAAAATCAAATTAAAAATAAAAAGAGTCAAGATATTAAAATCCATTTTATACTGATGAATGTATGCAAATGCAAAAATAAAAGAAAAAATGGAAAAATTTCAGGATCAAAATCGGGGTATGACAGTTGCCCCTATTTAAGCGTCTTCAACTAGAGAATATGAAGCAGGACACTCTTCATATGATCATAGTGGGAGATGGTTAAATATTAAGAAGACCCGGATTTTGATCCTGAATCCCTATGACATGAGGTGATATGATATGATATGCATGACATGATATGCGTGGATGCATGATTCTCTTTTTTTAATTTTTAATTCTTCCCTGCTAGGGATATGGTGGACCCTTGACAGGAGATGCTACTAGACAGACCAATCTGTGGGGAATGCTGATGATCCACAGGGAGACAGACAAATAGTAAGAAACAACTTGCTGGGGAAACAGTCCTGCTGGAGAATCAGACACACACTGGGGAGTATTCAAAGTGAGATTTGATAAACGACACTTAGAATACAAGGGATTTCGGTAGTAAGTTCACACATGACTTACCGAAACCGAATGAAGGAAAAGATGCTACAACAGGTTCATATATGACCTGACAACGCTGGGGAATAATCAAGGAGAAAACTCTTCAGAACAGGTTCATGTATGACCTGACACCGGAATAAGGGTTCAACAACAGGTTCGTACATGACCTGAATGGTATTGATAAAACTAGAGAAAAAATCTTCAGAGCAGGTTCAAGTATGACCTGACACCGGAATAAGGGTTCAACAACAGGTTCATACATGACCTGAATGGTATTGAACAAAAAGAAAGACTCTTCAGAGCAGGTTCAAGTATGACCTGACCCCGGAATAAAAAGGTTCAACAACAGGTTCATACATGACCTGAATAGGATTGAACAAAGAATCTTCAGAGCAGGTTCAAGTATGACCGGACCCCGGGATAAAAAGGTTCAACAACAGGTTCATACATGACCTGAATAGGATTGAACAAAGAATCTTCAGAGCAGGTTCAAGTATGACCGGACCCCGGAATAAAAGCTCAATAACAGGTTCATACATGACCTGAATAGTATTGAACAAACAGAGAAAGAATCTTTAGAATAGGTTCAAGTATGACCTGACACCGGAATAAAGCTCAACAACAGGTTCATACATGACCTGAATGGTATTGAACAAAAATTGGAAAAACTCTTCAGAGCAGGTTCAAGTATGACCTGGCCCCGGAATAAAAGCTCAACAACAGGTTCATACATGACCTGAATGGTATTGAACAAAAATTGGAAAAACTCTTCAAAGCAGGTTCAAGTATGACCTGACCCCGGAATAAAAGCTCAACAACAGGTTCATATATGACCTGAATGGTATTGAACAAAAATTGGAAAAACTCTTCAGAGCAGGTTCAAGTATGACCTGACCCCGGAATAAAAGCTCAACAACAGGTTCATACATGACCTGAATGGTATTGAACAAAAATTGGAAAAACTCTTCAGAGCAGGTTCAAGTATGACCTGACCCCGGAATGAGGGTTCAACAACAGGTTCAGACATGACCTGAATAGTATTGAACAAAAATTGGAAAAACTCTTCAGAGCAGGTTCAAGTATGACCTGACCCCGGAATGAGGGTTCAACAACAGGTTCAGACATGACCTGAATAGTATTGAACAAAAATTGGAAAAACTCTTCAGAGCAGGTTCAAGTATGACCTGACCCCGGAATGAGGGTTCAACAACAGGTTCATACATGACCTGAACAATATTGAACAAACAGAGAAAGAATCTTCAGTACAGGTTCATGTATGACCTGACCCCGGAATAAAAGCTCAACAACAGGTTCATATATGACCTGAATAGTATTGAACAAAAATTGGAAAAACTCTTCAGAGCAGGTTCATATATGACCTGACACCGGAATAAAGCTCAACAACAGGTTCATACATGACCTGAATAGTATTGAACAAATATAGGGAAAAAATCTTCAGAGCAGGTTCAAGTATGACCTGACACCGGAATAAAGCTCAACAACAGGTTCATACATGACCTGAATGGTATTGAACAAACAGAGAAAAAATCTTCAGTACAGGTTCATGTATGACCTGACACCGGAATAAAACTTAACAACAGGTTCATACATGACCTGAATGGTATTGAACAAAAATTGGATTTGAAAATGACTGCAAAAACCGGATGTGGGTTTAAGGGCACCAAATACAAACTGGAATCAAAGGTCAAAGGATCATAGGATCGACAACAAGACCTGGATCAATGCAAAATGAGCACAAAGTACATTTCGGCTATGCATGATTTGAATTTCCTTTTATGCATGATATATGAATGATCATGATTATGAGAATGCTGACACTGGGCAGACTGGGAGTTTGTAAAGACTTTTTATGGAAGCTCATGATTCCTCAACACCGAGAACTCAACCGAATATTTTATGATAGATGTTGTCAAAGGAGGATTCTATCCAGTTTGATAGCCACAACTTAGCCAATGGATCCTTTTGGAGGATTAATGAATCGTGCTAGCATAATTTTCGGGCACTCGTCTTAAACTCAATAGTTGTTGACGTATGGCAGAATTTGTTTGAGCAGTTGAAAGCACGAAGAAAGAGGTTCTGCCCCTTTGTGGCTCATCTTGCCCCAGTTTGTTGGGTCTTTGGAAATGTTCACCTTGAAAGTGGATTTGGAAACAACTTTCCATGAGACTACCTCGAGATGGCTTGCCCTAATTGTTTGAAACTTGCAATGGTCCAAACTTGACTAACCAAATGTTGGAATGGTAGACTCTTGATTGATTGTCCTTTGGATAGCTTGACTCATTGAGCTCTGAGGTGGCTTGCCCCGGTCTAAGTCTTGAAGCAAATTACTCTTGGCGAGATGACCCTTAGGGTGACTAGCTCGAATTAACTGATGTTCAAAGTGACTTGCCCCTGACTAGACTTCTTTCACTCCATCAAGTTCCTCAACTGTGTATTGAATTTCTTTGATGCTAAGTGTTGACTCGCAAATAAGATTGTTCATTCAAAAATGGTAATTTTAATTCAATGCTTATGCAAAAATTTGAAATCAAAATTTATTGATATGAATGGGTGAAATATAGTGAAAGAGTCGTTGATAAGAACACAATGGTGATCAAGTCATTCACAGTATGCAAATTGGTGCTATCAAATGATTAACAAAAATCGTCTGGAGTCAAGTTAACACAACCTTGTTATAGTATGCTTTCAAAATAAACCCTGCCTCAATTAGGTCTTTTAAGGGTTGTAACGTGGTCTGGTTCACGGTTTTTTTTTTGAAACAAAAGGATATAAGGCTCAAAATTTATTTTTACCCACCCCTTCTTCTTGATGATCTCCAATTCCTACGTTCAGTTAATTCGATACACGCATCCGACTTCCAAGATGGTTCGAAGGTGTGATGAGGGTTCAAGACGAATTTTCTTGAAATGGCAGTCACCTTATTTTGTTTTTGTCGAGGATTTAAAGACCTCTTTTGGTTGATTTATTTTATCCCTAATTTTGCCTGGACCGCTTCTTTGAAGCTTTCGGTCCATCGGGATGCCCTAACTTTTGCCTAAGTCATTTTGTGGTATTTGACTTAGCAAGTTTTTTTTTATGTGTTGACTGCCACATTATTGGTGGACGAGGATCAACCAACACTAATTTTAGCTTTTATCAACTTCTTCGACACTTCAACATGTGCGCGAAGGATAACATGTGGTTGAACCTAATTGGAGGGTGTACATATGGACGATTTTTTTTGAAAGATCGAATGCATGATCAAACTATCTGAACACAACTACCCTGCCCCAGGTTAAGATTAAGGGTTTTAGATCCGAAATAAACACCAACTTCTAGGCTCAAAGTGGTTGTCTAGGGATTAACTCCTTATAACTTCAGTGTTTGGGGATTTGAAACAATGCCTTACATCATCGACAAGGTTTACTCAAAAACATACCACAACAATTTCAGGTGTTTCGTTTTCATCATCCTCCTTCCAATCTTTGTTAACACAACGGTTTGATAAACAAAAGTGAATGAGAGGAGTATTTTTGTTTTTAACATAAATGAAAAACGAGTGAATACGAATGGATTAATTCAAAAGATGCATAAACATTCATTAATCTTACCAATTCAAAGAAAACAACAATGCTTAAAAGCAATTAACAATCAACATGCAAGGAAACTACAAAAGAAATGCTGAAACAACCAAATGATTGCCAGCTTTAGGGAATTGACTTCTTCAAACTTGAAGGTTGGGATCAACAAGCTTTTTGACATTGGCATGATGATCTTCAAATTCCTTTCTTTCAACCTCATCGTTGAACGCAACCCTCTTGGATCCACTACTCACTTCTCCTTTTCTTTCATTGGTATGGGTCGTGACATTGGAAATCCAAGACGGTATCTCAATGCTCTTACCAGGAAACAATGATAGCTCATTAGCCACATCCCTAACATCTTCCTTGTGGAACAAAACCTTGAGGGGTTTCAAGGGTCCTTTCCCTTTCCCATTACCTGGCTCAGAAATCAAGGCATATGTACCTGAGCCTTCCTCCTTGAGTGTTGGTGACCCTATGTTAATCAATCCTTGCAGCTTGAGCTTAAAACTCTTGCATTCCTCGATGGAGTGCCCCATTGTTCCAGTATGGTATTCGCACTTGATCTTCGGGTGATCTTCTTCAAAGACTAAACTCTTCTTGTTAATCAGTCCTCGTACCAAGGCTTTTAGCGCACAGCAAGAATCTAGGTTATGTCCCAATGCCCCTTTATGGAATTCACACGTTGCATTTGGATTGTACCATGGCAGGTATGGTGACACAGGCGTGAGAGCTCGGGGTGTCACCAAAGCATTTTGGATCAGTTGCGGGTAGAGCTTGCTATATGGCACCGGAATCGAGTCATTGTGATCCTTGTTCCTCTTGTTCTGATTCTGATTTTTATTCTGAACCTGGCTTTGGTGACTTTGAGGAGCAATAACCGGAGGATGTTGATGATGACGTCTTGAGGGAGGTCCATATACTGGTAAATGAGGAGTTGCCACATAGCATTTCCCTTGACTTGGGGTAACACCAGATGGATGTGGCGTAGTAGCTCTCTTTGTTGCAACAGTGTATATTGGGTGACCCTCTTTTCCCAACAAGACTTGCAGGGTTTCCAAGACCCATCTCATTTGGCTCTTCAAAAGGTTAAGTTCCTCCTTCAGTGCTTCTTGGCTATTTCTTAGCTCGTCCATCATCTCCTGAGACATGGTTCTTTGCTCTAAACGCGTGTTGAGAATCACTTTGCTTCACGGACAAAAGATGGATGAGTTTTTTTTTGGTATTTTGTCTGGAGAATGACATGCATTATGATGCGGTGCAAATGCAATGGAATGCGAATGAATGCAATGCAAGCCATGCACATTTGTTTTTTTTCTTCAATACACGGGTTCAAAAGTCCGAGGTACTGATAAATTCGATTGCTTTCCAAGAATAGGTTCTCACCAGGTATGGTCTAAGGTTTTTGAAAAAGTTCCTAGAGTCATGGATCCATTAGACTGTTTGCTACCTGTGGCAACTTACTCGCCGGGCATCAACTCCATCTAAAGAATCTACTCTAAGTGGGGTTCTCGCATCGATCTAACGAGAAATACATCTCGCAGACCCACACTACGCAACCATCTTTCCTAGTGGGGCAGAGAACTAAGGTTCTACAAATGGTTCTCAGAGTCATGGATCCTAAAGAAAACATCGAAGCTTACGGCAACTTACTTGCCGAGCGACAACATCCTCTCAAGAATCTACTCTAAGTAAGGTTCTCGTACCGACCCAACGAGAAATACATCTCGCGGACCCGTACTACTCAACCTCGTCCTATCTTATGTTTTTACTCGAGACTCGGGTAAAAAGTCTTTCCCACAAGGTTTGTAATCAGAGTATCTCCAAGTACCAAAGCATTGTCGAACCAATACAACAGATTTATATCAATATGACAATAGAGATAGTAAAAGCAATAAAGAAAAGCCACATAGGTAAACAAGCAAAGGCACACAAACGACCTAACTAGGCTTGACTCACTTAGGGATTTTCCTCTCCCCAGCAGAGTCGCCATCTGTCGCACCTCGAAAAAATGGGGATACGACTTCAAAGCGAAGCGCGGTCGCACGCTCGCAATGATGGACTGAACAGAGTCGCCACCGAACTTTATTTATTCCTAAAAAGGAAAGGGGAAATATCGATAAAACCCAAGACAAAATAAAGGATAAGATATGGTCATCGCAACCAATATCAGGGTTTGGGAGTCGATTACGCAAGGGGAAGGTATTAGCACCCCTCACGTCCGTTGTACTCAACGGGAACCATTAGGTCAGTTGTGTGCGTTAATGTTAGTTTGAAATGATAGGCTTTTCAAGTTATTAGGTGGGAAAGAATGAATATAAGAGAGAAGAAATGTTTTTGGATTTTTGACGAAGGACTAAACCTAAGTTTTTTATTAGTGGGCCTGACAAGATTTACAAATCCTGCTCCTACGTATCTCAAAAGAGAAATCAAGGCTTACGTAGTTCTGGGTAGAAAAATGTTTGTTTGTTGGTCGATTTTAGCGAAAGCTATATTGTATTAATCGACGAAAACATTGTTTTACCCAAAACAGATGAGGAGTGGACGCATACCACACATCGAACGGATTTATAAATCTACATTCAGAAAAGCGTCATTTATCTCTACTCAACAATCGTGGCCGAAACATTGTTTTATATCCCTTAAGACAAGATACCTTTCGTTTATGAAAAAGGTTTTTGATTAATCGCACGGCGGAGAGAAAAGAGTTTGTTTGGTTGATGTATTTTGAATGATAGCGAGAACTTGGATGAGCGAGATATACATCTCGAATCCTAGCCTCAGGAGTGCATGGTATACACCATGTTCCATTTCCATCTTTATTGAAAGGGTTTAAGATAGGAATTAAGTATTTTGAAGTTTGAAAGACGAGTACTTGTGACCTACAAGCTCTTACAGCTTGGGTCTAATACTCGGGACTACGTCTGGACATTCCACCCAGGCAGTCTGTTTCTTTCCAATATTGCTAAGAAAATGATTCAGATATTTATGAATGTTTTGGAGGGAAGACGAATATTTATGGCTTGCAAGCTCTTACAGCTTGAGCCTAATATTCGGGATTACAACTGGATATTCCCTCCAGGTAATCTTTTTCTTCCAACTTTATTAAGAAGATGATTTGAGATATTTGCAGGTGTTTTGGAGAGAAGACAAATATTTATGGCTTACAAGCTCTTACAGCTTGAGCCTAATATTCGGGATTACGACTGGATATTACATCCAGGTAATCTTTTTCTTCACGTTTTATTTAGAAAATGATTTGAATATTAAAGAGAAGACGAATATTTATGGCTTGCAAGCTCTTACAGCTTGAGCCTAATATTCGGGATTACGACTGGACATTCCATCCAGGTAATCTTTTTCTTCCAACTTTATTAAGGAAAAGATTTGAATATTCGGAGCGTTAAAGAGAAGACGAATATTTATGGCTTGCAAGCTCTTACAGCTTGAGCCTAATATTCGGGATTACGACTGGACATTCCATTCAGGTAATCTTTTTCTTCCAACCTTATTAAGAAAATGGTTTAGATATTAGAGTATTAAAAGGAAGACAAATATTTATGGCTTGCAAGCTCTTACAACTTGAGCCTAATATTCGGGATTACAGCTGGATATTCCCTCCAGGTAATCTTTTTCTTCCAAATTTATTAAGAAGATGATTTTTGAATATTAGAGTGTTAAAGAGAAGACGAATATTAACGGCTTGCAAGCTCTTACAGCTTGTGCCTAATATTCGGGATTACGACTGGACATTCCATCCAGGTAATCTTTTTCTTCACATTTTATTTAGAAAACGATTTGAATATTAAAGAGAAGACGAATATTAACGGCTTACAAGCTCTTACAGCTTGTGCCTAATATTCGGGATTACGACTGGACATTCCATCCAGGTAACCTTTTTCTTCACATTTTATTTAAAGAACAATTTGAATATTAAATTAAAACAATTAAAGTACCGAGGTTTGAAATTATTGAAAATTTAGTTGATGTTGCTTAAGAGCTCATTGTAAGAAGGCCCAAGAGTAAGCCATGTGAGGTTGATGGCGATGCTTAAAAAGCAATCGACTTACAAGGGTTTGAAAAAGAGCTCGATATTAAATCGAGAAAAATATGATTTTATAAGTTAAAAAAAAAAAATGGTTTCGAATGCATGATGCAGTTAAAAGAAAAAAACAAATCATATTATTAAACAATAAATAGAAAAAAGAAATATGAATAATAAAGCATAAAAAGAAAATAATAAAAGAACAAAAAACTACACCTAGGAGTATCGAACCCACTACACTAAAGATCTAGAAGTCACTCCCTTCCACCAGACCAGTCACCAACTAATTGTTATCTTAATGCTAG
This sequence comes from Lathyrus oleraceus, assembly GCF_024323335.1. NCBI lineage: Eukaryota > Viridiplantae > Streptophyta > Magnoliopsida > Fabales > Fabaceae > Lathyrus > Lathyrus oleraceus. Next base: position 444,928,831 of record NC_066580.1, read on the forward strand.
CTTAAATATATAAACTAACATAAACTAAAAAAAAAAATTAAAATACAAAACTAAATAAAAAACAGTTAGTCTATCCTAATTAAAAACCAACCGCTTGGCTGTTGGTTTCTTCAAAAAAGAAAAGAATAAAAATGGGGAATGTAAAACATTTATTGATTGAACCTAGGAAACCTAAACATAAACTTAATAGTTTGTTAAAAAGGGACTTATTCTGTATGAAATAAAAAACATTAAAAAGGAAAATGCACAGACTCGTCGTTCCCACTTTTCTCAACCCAACTCACAAAAAAAAAAAAACTCTCAAATGCTCTTTCCATCTTCTTGGTCAGCCGCTCTCTCTCTCATTCACTCTAAATCCCCTCTCTCACTCACCGCCGCTACCTCTCATTCACTCTAGCTCACCTCTCTCACTCAACAAAATAAGAACGGAATAGAGAATGAAATAGAGGTCAGAGATGAAGGAACTCACCTCTTGCAATGGGATTGATCAACGAACTTTGACGACCAGGTAATCGTCCTTTTCAACCCCTCCGAGCGCTCCCTTTTTTATATTCCGTTAAGCTTTTTGAACTGTAGCCACAAAGATCCTTTTGGGTTTCTTCGTCGCCGCTATCTCTCTCTCTCTCAATTTTCGTTTTGAAAATTAGGGTTTTTTGCTAAGTTTTTGCCGTTAACCCCTGTCTTCTCTCTGAATCGCTCTCTTCTATTTATGCCAGGCTGATTAGGGTTACAAATTGATGCTCAATGGTCCAATGGAGAAAGTTCCAGGATTGCTTTTTGATGCTCAGAGATGATTGCCCTGTTTGATCATTGGACTCGGAAAGGTAATCTGAACATAACCTTTCTTCTTGAACTTTGTCTTGATCCCATTTTGGTATATTTCTGAATTTTCTACAGTTTGGTAATTATTGTTTACTGCAGTGAAATTGAAGATTCCAAAAGCAATTCCGGTTTTTGATTCCTTTGGTGGCATACGGACTCTGATCCTACTGTTTTCTCCGCTAGAAGCTGATCCGTGTTGCAGCGGTCTCTGTGAAGGGTGTGAATCGGGTTCCACCTCGTTCATCAGCTTGTGCCTCTTGCCTTGTCCAACAGCTACTGGCCTAGGAGACGATACAGTGGTTGAGGCAGAAACTGGACCGGCAAAAGAGAGTGCACTTCTTGCGTCTCGGAAGTCTCTAGGGAAAAACCGTAATAAAGCATTGTGCTCTTTAACATAAATTGCACATCAAATACAAGATCCGTGGCTCCAGTATACACCAATTTATCAATCCGCTGATCCATCTTCCGTAGATCCAACAGGTTATTCCCAGAATTCTCAATCCTCTTCCACAGATCGGTTAATAGAGGTACAATTTGATGGCCTTCCTTGTCTATTCTCCTTTGGAGCTTGCTAATTACATTTTTGCACCTTCTCTGGTTGATTTCTGTCATCCTAGGGCCATGAGCAGAGGATCCACTTGAATTGATAGGCTTCCCCTCCCAGCTTTCCCTGGAATGTTCGCCACCATCCTCTGAAGGAGCAGATATGGTATTCAAACGAGTTGGCTTTGGTGAGCCGTATAATTTCGATGTATTAGCAATCCGCCTCGAAGGTAAAGTTCGCTTATTTTTTAATGAAATGTTTTGATCATTCCTGCTGGCATTTGAATCTATGTGTGATTTTGAAGTGTACTGTGAAGGTTTTTGGAACGGTATCAGTTCTGTTATCCGACTGAAGGCTTCCTTTTTCTCCTTCTGCTAGGTTGCGGAAGTTATGGGCATTTGGGTGGAATTCCTTTTTGCTCTGGATTGTGGTATTCGAAACTTAATGGTAGGAAATGATAACCAAAATGTGATTATAGCAAACCTAAATCAGAATAGGGCCATTTTGGTTGAATCTTCTCATTCTGCAATTTCCATATTATGGGGGTGTCTATTTGTTGGTGAAAAATATCACAGTTGGATTATGATATATGCTTCACAATTGATCACTTGCAATAGACTTATATCATTTTTCATGGGTGGTAACTGTCCTTGTGTTGCAGGTTTGAGGTCTACCGTAAGGCTTGCCAACAAATTGATCTAAGGACATCCAAGGCATAGAACAATGGTAAGACTATTGGTACTTACTCATCTCTCATGCGTAATGATGAACTTGGTGAAGTATGTCTAACTGTGATAGTTAATGTTATGCAGCATGGAGACCAAAACACCTCTGGTTTGCTTCAATGCCAATCATGTCAGCAAAATCAACACTTGTTTTTCGCCACTGCCTGCACGATGTTACCAGCAATGCCTTTAGCTTCAAGCAGACTGTGTAGAGGTATGCCAAATGGAGTGGCCCATATGTTTGCAAGTTGTAATTTTGCAAATTTGTCGGCGGTGTTGGAAGGACAGTCAGGCCAAGAGCATAAACTCTACCAAGCGGCACTTTGTATTGAACTCGGTTTAGTTTAAGAGAATTTTTTTGTTGCCATGCCTTACTTTCTTCCATTATTGGTTGTATGAAGTATTTGTAGGATAAAGCTTTGAAGCTATTAAGATTTGTACGGTTCTGAATTATCCCTCTATGATGAATGTATCCTAAAGTTCCTTGCTCTTGCAGAACTGTTGTTAATGAATTTAAACCAGCATAGATAAAATCAGTTTGAGGGTGGGTCCTGTCACCTGTTATAAATACATGCACACCCTTCCTGAATTCAATCCAGTTACAACCTGGTCTCTTCTTAGAACAGATACCACCAACGACTTAACTTTTTTACAATACTGTCCCTTAATTATTAATGCATGAAAAAAAAATCAAATTTCCATTTGAGAATAATATTCTTAAGGATTGAATTGGTGATGCATGACATATGGCGGTACTTGTTATTGGGGAAGAGTGAGAAGAGGGAACTTTACAATTTCAGCATTTGGGTTTAATCCGGACTGTTGAGCTATAAATAATATAAACGAAATCAACCATTTGTTGGAGTGTCAAAAGCCCACTGAAGTTGTATTGCATTGTTGGCATAGCATTAAACGCCAAGTTCCAAGTTATCTTCATTTGAATGTGTGTAGAGGAACATGTGGAATTTATTTTAATCATGCATGAAATGATTGTAACTCGAATGAATAAAATATCTTCCAATATGAAGTGAAGAGTTTAAAACGTGAAATGGTCATGAGGAGAAATGCAAATGATCATAAAATGTGGATAATTGAGAAGTTGGTTTATAAAATGGAAAGGATTTTTAGGCATAATCCAAAACTAACTTAAATATCAATTTAAATAATAATAACAAATCAGTAAAAAACCAAATTAAAATCAAATTAATTTATAATTCATTTAAAATTACTTGGATATCAACTCTAACATTCATTTGGAAATAAAAATAGATTAGAGTTTTAATCATTAGTAAAAATAAACAATTAAGATTAAATTGACAATTGGAATTAAACTTAATTTGAAATTAAAATCAAATTAAAAATAAAAAGAGTCAAGATATTAAAATCCATTTTATACTGATGAATGTATGCAAATGCAAAAATAAAAGAAAAAATGGAAAAATTTCAGGATCAAAATCGGGGTATGACATCCGTCATCGGTTAGGATGAACATATCAAGGATAAACCAACTGAACAAAAAGTAGGAATTACATCTATCGAATGCTGGATAGAATACCATCAAAGAGAAAATTCGTCATCAGTTAGGATGAACATATCAAGGATAAACTCTGTGAGGAGAGAAATAGGAATTATATCTATCAGTTACTGGATAGAATACCAAAGAGAAAATATCTGTCACCGGTTAAAGTGAACATATCAAGGATATACTCTGCAAAGGGGAGCAAAGCAAGATTTACAACTATCAGTTACTGGGCAGAAGACCGCAAAAGAGAAGAAAACCCGTCATCGGTTTGGATGAACATATCAAGGATTAAACCTCTAGGGGAGAAAAATAGGGATTACAACTACCTTTTTACTAGGTAGAATACCAAAGATGAGAGTATCCGTCATCGGTTAGGACAAACATATCAAGGATAAACTCACAACAAAGGAAGAAAATATCTGTCATCGATTAGGAAGAACATATCAAGGACATACTTCCTGGGGAAACATAAAATGAATCCATTGGGGACTCCACTGGGGAGAAAACAAGGGTATTTTTGTCGGGTATTGGGCAAGAAGTAACAAACTGCAATCCAAGAATAGTATTACCAGCTACTGGGTAATAAACTCTTAGGGGACCCAAAACATCTATCTAGGTAGGATCTAGAAAGAAACGGTCAATCAAGACTCGACCCAATGAGGATATAACTCAAGGGGAGTGGTTCCATCTAGATAATCAAATGGGGAGGAAACTGAAATACTAATCCACAAGGAAATAACTCAGTGAGAAAAGGAGAAAGGTTAAAATCTTTCTGCTTAGGAGGCTGACACTCTATATTTGAGGGAGGACAGACACCAAACTCGTATGGGGATAAAGTACCGCCATAATAGAGAATAAGAATCACAAGAATGAGTCAACAAATATGATGATGCAACCATGAAATTATATGAGTGTATATGTATGTGTATATGTATATATGATGATTATGCTGACAAAACGATAGCAAAGGATATAAGGGTGTCGTGGAGTTTGAATCATCGATACAATTCTCGGTCAATCCACGAAAGAGGGAGACAACTGCTGGAGAGAAGAGAGATCAGCATCCCAAAGGCCCAAAGCTAGCTGGGGAAGGAGGGGATCTGTTGAGAAAAACATTTATCGAGTCTGCGGGGACTTTTAGGTCAACACCATATCAAATGGGGGACAACCATGCAGAGGATAAACACAAATAGCTACTCAGAAACCAGGAGAAAACTTTGACTGGGAGCAAATCTGATGGTGACTGATGGGGAAACCAAAGTTCTGCTGAAATCATGCAAATTGTCGTGACGATATGTCCGCACTTAGCTGGGAACTCGGTTGGGGAATAAACACTCCGCCGGGTGCTGAACAATGTTGTCGAGGGTGAAAGAGTAATTGCGCCTACTGCTTGGGGAGAACCAATACTGCTCCACACTTAGGGCTTACTGCTTTCGAACCACTGTTGATATTCCTTTTAAATAAAATCGATGGTTTAAAATTACTACTTTTATATTGTTAAGAAAAAATGTTTTGTTAAAACTTTAATTTTAAAAAATGATCATAATTGTAGCACCTCAAATTTTCACCCCTCATTCACGCATTCATTTTTAGGTCATTTAACATATTGCATTTCATCATATCAATCAGAATTAGCCCCAAGAAGCTTGGATATCATCCAAGACATTTTGTGGGTTCTATCAGTCAACACAAGGGAATGACTTGAGCTACTTCCAACATGTTCAAATGGGGTCTATTCATCATTCAAAATGATAATCTGGAAGGAGCAAAAGTCTGTTCCTGAGCTGTCATGCTCGCTAGGTGAGCAGGTTGGTTCGCTTAGCGAATCTGAGTTGTCATGCTCGCTAGGCGAGCAAATTCTTTGCTAGGCGAAGGCCACGTGTTTTAAAAATATAACAGAAAAATCTTGGACTTGTACCTCTATCATTTGAGCCCACAAAGCCACGAAAATCAAGTTATAAATTCTGAAACTTCAGTAGAACAAAAGACAACGAAGAACAGAGAGAAAATTGGTGAAAGCTGAAAACACTCTGAAATTTCCTTGGAACAAAACCCTAGTGAAGAGCTAACAGAATTCAGGGTAGCCTCCCCCTTCATATAAACCCTAAGATTGCTCTGCAAATCCAACGGTGCAATTCAATTTCAACCGATCTCGCCAATCAGGTTTGCCTTATTCCCATTACCTTGCGCTTTCAATTTGAAATTTCTAAATGTATGAGGCATTATTTGGAAGAGTGGGTATAGTTAGGTTTTGCCCACGGGTTTAGATATGCATGAATGTGTAAAACAATGCCTTGAATGTTTGATCGCTTAATTTCTGAGATGGATACCATAGGGTTTGGGGTTACTGAAATCGGACTGTTATCAAGGAAGAAACCAAATCCCGCAGGCATTCGCTAGCACCTCGCTAAGCGAACATGTAGCGAAGCTTCGCTAGCACCTCGCTAAGCGAAGCAGTAGTGTCGCGGCGGGATTTTTCACGAGATTAAGTATTGATTGAACTTAACCCGTTTGAAAAATATTTTAAATGCAAGAGTCGCCACCGTCTTTTATTTTATCCAAAAAGAGGAAGGGAAAAATAACGATAAATCCCTTTAGAGTTACGGGTTCGGGGGTTGGTTATGCAAAGGGAAGGTATTAGCACCCTCTACATCTGCGGTACTCCACAGGAACCTTTTTGCTTATGTTTATGTGAATGCTTTGCTTTTTTCACTTTGATCGTTTGATTGGGGAGATGAGAAAAGAACTTGATTTTATTGCTTTTGGACTCGATAAAGTCGTAGACTTCATGCCTACGTATCTCCAAGGCGCAATGGAGAAATCAGAATCCACGTAGTTCTCCCAAAAGAAAAGGGGAAAGTCTGTTTTGTTGATTTTAGATTGGCGTGTCTTGCCATCTCTTGCTCGACCTAGGCGGGAGGCTTCGAGACTGACACGTCCTTTTGAAAATGTTTTTAAACTGAAAAGCCAAAGCTGGCAAAAGTTTTGAATGAGCCTAAACCCTAAAACAATAAATAAATGGGCTCATTATAAGGAAGCCCAAGAGTAAGCTTGTGAGTGTGTGAAAAGGGTTTCTTAAACGGCGACCGTTGGAATCGCATCGGGTTTCTCTTGTTTTGGATTTTTCGATTTTTTAATATAAAACGTGAACAATACGATTAAACACACAATACAGAACATAAAAAATGCGAGAAAGTAAATTATTACAACACAGTTAGCTATGAATAGTTAGTATTACGAATAGTTAGTGGAGTTAATCGAGCTGAAACTGAAACGAAACGGTTAGTAACAACATAAACAAATATAAAAAAACAATATAAACATTTACTTTAGACAAAATAAACATTTGATATAAATAAACATTTAATTAAAATAAACATTTAAACAAATAATTAATTTAACTAACATTTAAATAAAACATATATGCAAAATAATAATAAAAGATAAACAATATTTAGTAAACAAAAGTAATATATATATATATATATATATATATATATATATATATATATATATATATATATATATATATATATATATATATATATATAATTTAGACAATAAATATATAGTAGAAAAAAATAATATATATGTACATTTAGACAAATAATATATAATAGACAAAATAATATATATATATATATATATATATATATATATATATATATATATAAAGATAATATATATATATATATATATATATATATATTTAGATATATAATAGACAAAAATATATATATATATATATATATATATATATATATATATATATATATATATATAAATAATATATTAAAACACATGTCGGCAAGCCGGAACTTTGCCGATTTCAGAGATAAGTGAAGAATATTACCTTGTGTGAAGAGGATGAACTTCTGATCGTCCAAATGATCGACCGAAAGCTGGAAACCGTCACCGACGCAATGCTGGCTGCCTTCGTGAGTACCTGACTTCAACGTCGCTTTTGATCGGTGAAACGACGCCGGAATGAAATGAACCTTGGATATTTGTGATCTGGACTCAACGAACTTCAAAGATATGAAATCGGTTTTGTGTTTCGGTGAATAATCGGGACGATTTTGGGTTACCGAAAATGAAGAACAAGTGAAATACGGTAATGCTTTTGGAAAAATATTTCTTTTCAATTCTCTGTTTCTCTCACCACAAGTTTTTTCCTTACTGATCCACCCTCCTTTCCCTTTTCTTACTAACCACATATATATATATATATATATATATATATATTATATATATATATATATATATATATATATATATTATATATATATATATATATATATATATATATATATATATATATATATATATATATATATATATATATATATATATATATATTTAGATTACTTAAAGAATAAGAAACCTAAAAAATATCTAACATAAATTAATAATATATATTTAGATTACTTAAACAATAAGAAACCTAAAAAATATCTAACATAAATTAATAATATATATTTCGATTACTTAAACAATAAGAAACCTAAAAAATATCTAACATAAATTAATAATATATATTTAGATTACTTAAACAATAAGAAACCTAAAAAATATCTAACATAAATTAATAATATATATTTATATATTATATAATAATAATAATAATAAACTAATATAATATTAATCCTAATTAAATAAACTAATTAACAACTAAACACAATTAATATTAAGCACAAATAATATTAACGGCACACGATTAAAATACGATAAAATCGAGCGACACGAACGCGATAAAAACGATGACAATTTGCACAGCAAAACAGACAAATTGATAAAACCAATAAACCAGTAAACTGGTAAACCAGTAAAATCAACAACACGACTCAAACAGACTCGATTAAATCACACGGCACAACACGTAATTAAATAAACAACCTAGGCAATAATAAAATCAACACGACATCACGAAAACGCTGACAAACACAATCACAAATAATCGGACAATACGAAAACTCTAATATATTCGAAATACAGTCAAAATACCGACAAACAAACAATTAAATAGATAAAAACGCACAAAACCTAATCGAAGCGATGCCACGCACAACAGAGATAAGCGAGATAAATACGAGGCAACGATATCGGCCAGGTTTTGCTAAAACAACGAAATACAACACGGTAAGCAACGAAAACACACAAAACCTAATCAAACCAGTTGTCACGCGAAGTTTAAGAAATTGAGATGAATACGAGACAACGAGATTAATCAAGATGTGGTCAACAAAGCCAAAGTCAAATTTTGGGGTGCGACAGATGCCCCTATTTAATTAACTTAGGCCAGATAGCCGGAGGCTATCGAATGGCGTAAGGTAATTAAATATGACAAACGCCCCCAAAATTGGCTCACTATGCATGATGCAAAAGACAGACAGACACAGAGACACAGGAGTGCAAACTCTACTGGGGAAGGACATACACCGACTCAATGAATGAAGGTAAACACTGAGAATACTCAGCTGGGGAAGATTCACTACCTATTCATAGATGGAAAATAGGAGGAAAAGAGATATCGACTCAATGTTGACGATACATCACTATCTCATAGATGAAAGTGGGAAAAGATCAATATAACAAGAGTACTGATGTGACAGTACATTACCAACTCAAAGATGGAGGTAACAGAAAAGATGAATACCAACTCAAGGATGAAGGTATAACAAGGGTATAAGAATCGAACTGCGTTAACTCATGGTTGACAGCTCACTACCCACTCATTGATGAGGTAAACAGGATATGCCAACTCAAAGTTGAAGGCAAGCTTCAAAAGATTGATAATAACACTGCTAGGGAAATCAAATTCCAACTCATTGATGATGGTGTAGATGAAGAATCAGATCTAAGGATCATTGTGCGGACTTACAGTTGAATGCGCACTACCAACTCATTGATGAGGTAGACAGAGAAATGTCGACTCAAAGTTGAAGGCAACCACCGATTCATTGACAAAGGTGTTTAAAAGAATTTAGAACATATTCTCCTGGAGATGTTTATCATTACCGACTCAAAGATGACGGTGGAAGGACAAAATGTACCTAACTCATAGATGAAGGTACTCCATCAACTCAAAGACGAAGATGGAATCAGAAGTTATCTGTGCAGACTCAAAGATGAAAGCACACTATCAGTTCAACAAGGATCAAACATACCCTACTCATAGATGAAGGTACTCCATCAACTCAAAGACGAAGATGGAATCATAGGAAAATGTGCGAACTCAAAGATGAATGCATACTACCAGCTCATAGATGAGGGCTCACTATGTACCTAAATCATAGATGAAGGTACTCCATCAACTCAAAGACGGAGATGGAAACATAAGAAAATTGTGCTGACTCAAAGACGAAAGCACGTTACCAGCTCAAAGATGAAGGTAACAGGATAAAGTGTACCAAACTCATAGATGAAGGCATTCCATCAACTCAAAGACGAAGATGGAATCAAAAGAAACCTGTGCAAGCTCAAAGATGAATGCACACTACCAGCTCATAGATGACGGTACTTCACCAACTCAAAGACGAAGGTGGAATCAAAAGAAATCTTGCTAACTCAAAGATGAATGCATATTACCAGCTCAAAGTTGCAGGTACTTCACCAACTCAAAGACGAAGGTGGAATCAAAAGGAATCTGTGCTAAACTCAAAGAGAAAGCACGCTACCAGCTCAAAGTTGCAGGTAGAACCATGGAACTTTCTGTGAGGATGTTATCAACTCATAGATGGAGATAGTAATTAATTTATCCGAGGGATAACAAAGGTTACCACTCATGGATGTAGGTAACTTAAGTTTGTAACGGGTACCAACTCAAAGATGAAGGTATAAAGGACTTGGACACAATATCTGTCATGTCTGTTTTACTGAATGAGAGTCACAAAGACTATATTGTTGCCTTCTTTTACTGGCAATTTCTGAGCTTTATCTGGAGACACGAGGTTCAAACTAGGATAGAACTAGAATGAAACGGTCAAACAAGACTTCAACTGAAGAGGAATGAACTCATCAGGATTTACAACTGAAACAACCATCTTCCACGAGGCATAGATCTCTGTGGGGAACATGACCAATAAAAGGTATTTTGCTGCTTATGAGGATACTCTATATGGAGAGATTGACTCAACCCACAATATAAACAAGGAAACAAGGTGCATATGAATGCAAGCATGATATGTCATAGATATGCATGAATATTTAGTAATGAATGCATGATGGACAGACAAAACTAGGAATAACTAAAAATGTTAACAGCTGCATAAGGACTTGCTGGAGATTTGCACTGAGACTCGCTAGGGAGTAGTACAAAGACTTGCTGGGGAATTGGTACAAGAGCACCATATCCAGGTTTCTTTAAAAGTCTGTCTCTGCTGAGGATTCCGTAGAAGAATGGAGATGCCTTCTACTTCAAAAATGCAGGAGATTCCCTGTGGTTCTTGAATTTGTGAGGTATATGAGGATTGGACCTTTCTGAGGACTCCGCTGGGGATACAAGGTGTTATCCTCTGGAAATAAGATGATATTGTAAGAGAAGTCCTGCAATTCTTGAATTTGCTGATAATGCAGAAGGGATTATTCTTCTGGAAGACTCCACTGGGGATAAAGTCCGCTGGGGATAGGTGGTATCTTTCCAGGGAATAAGAATATAAGGGAAATATATCCTTGATTTTTTTGCTTTAATTATCATGGAGACTTTCTGTATCTGAAGACTCTGCAGGGGATTATGGTGTCTGATATCTGGTTACGAGATCTTTCCTCTAGGAGACTCTGCCGGGGAACAGTGATGTCTGACCTTTGAATGTAAATGAGAATTCAGGAGGAATCCTGTAATTCTTGAATTTGCTTAAAATGCAACACACTCTTCTTTACTACAAAACATTACTGAGGAGGAGACATATCCTTCTATTGAATGGACAGAGAACAACAGGAGATTCCCTGTAGTTTCTGAATATCAACTTTCTTCACTCGCTGAGGGATGGAGACCTCTGTATTACTCCTGCTCGGGGAAATCAAAGCTTCCTTCTCATCCTCTGCTGGGGACATTGCTGATCCCTCCTTAATAAATTACTGGGGAAATACCTGTAGTAATCCCATAGGCCAAATCTGTAACTTAAAACCTGGATCAAAGTCTTCATGATCAATTAACCGGGGAGTCTTCATGCCCCAAGTGAAGGGAACAATCTTCTTGAAATATTTCTTGCATGATCTCTTGAGGAAAACTAGGAAGCAAAACTGGGGATATCCAGAATCACAACCTCTGCTGGAGAAATATTACTGCCAAGACACCTGTGGAGATCTTTTCATCATATACATATGAGGATAGTAACATGAACATGTCTAGTTGGAATCACATGATTTTAGAATTACTGGGACCGCATGTCTCAATCCTTTTATTGATGTCCACAAATCAAAATAAATAATCTTTATAGTTTTCAAAAACTGTTTTTAATTCAAAACTTTTGTTTCAAAACATATCTGTCAAAGTAAAAGAACTTTCGTAAATTGAAATGAAAATTAAGAGTGCCAAGAAATATAGAAAGGCTCAAATTGATTTGATAGGATGGTAATCAACCAACAACATGATTCCATATATCTTTACAAATTGGAAAATGGTAATTTCGTGGAAAAAGGGTACGTTGAACTACAATGACATCATTCTCTCTTCCACTTTTGAAACCTGTATTGCAGCCTTAAGAAAGTTGGAGAACTGTTGAAAATATTCTGATACTTCAATGATCTTGTCTCCGTTATGCAGTTACTTGCCTGAAATCCCTAACTTTTGCCTAGATTGCCCTTTCGGGTTTTCAATCTACCGGGATAATATTTTCTTTGTTTTTTATGTCTCTAATTTTTGCCTGGACCGCCCTTTCAGGTTTTCAGTCCACCGAGACGCTCATTTTTGCCTACGCCGCCCTTTCGGGTTTTCAACTTAGCGAGCTGTTCTTTTCATTTTTTAGGCGAAGTATTTCTTGACTGCATCTGTATTCACGGGACGTGGAAGCTCTTCACCATCCATGTTTGTAAGAATTAAAGCATCGCCTGAGAAGGCTTTCTTGACAACATAGGGTCCTTCATAGTTAAGAGTCCACTTGCCCCTAGAATCATTGTGAAATAGTATCATCTTCTTGAGTACAAGGTCACCCTCTTTGAATTCTCTCGGCTTAACCTTCCTATCAAATGCCTGCTTCATTCTCTTTTGATATAACTGTCCATGGCACAAGGCAGTCATTCTTTTTTCTTCAATCAAATTCAACTGATCGTATCTGCTTTGACACCATTCAACCTCTGACAACTGAGTTTCCATTAGTATCCTCATTGATGGAATTTCAACCTCTATCGGTAACACAGCTTCCATACCGTATACAAGTGAAAATGGGGTTGCCCCAGTTGAAGTACGGACTGATGTTCTATATCCGTGTAGTGCAAAAGGCAGCATTTCATGCCAATCTTTGTAGGTAACAACCATCTTTTGAATGATCTTCTTGATATTCTTATTTGCAGCTTCAACTGCCCCATTCATCTTGGGACGGTAAGGAGAAGAGTTGTGATGCTCGATCCTGAAACTTTCACATAATTCATCCATCATTTTGTTGTTCAGATTGGAGCCATTGTCAGTGATGATCTTGTTTGGAATGCCATATCGGGAAATGAGATTATTTTTGATGAATCTGACCACCACTTGCTTTGTCACCTTTGCATACGAAGCTGCTTCCACCCATTTGGTGAAGTAATCAATTGCCACGAGAATGAAACGGTGTCCGTTGGAAGCTTTGGGTTCAATCATACCGATCATGTCAATGCCCCACATTGAGAATGGCCAAGGAGCAGAAATCACATTCAAAAAGGTTGGTGGTACATGAACCTTATCAGCGTAGATCTGACATTTGTGACACTTCTTTACAAATTTGCAGCAATCTGATTCCATGGTCAACCAGTAGTAACCAGCTCTCAACATCTTTCTTGACATAGAGTGGCCGTTTGCATGAGTACCAAAGGACCCTTCGTGAACTTCTTTCATCAACATTTCTGCTTCCTTTTTGTCAACACATCTGAGTAAGACCATGTCATAATTCCTCTTATAGAGCACATTCTGATTAAAGAAGAAACTGCCTGACAATCTTCTCAAAGTCTTTTTATCTTTTTCTGTTGCTCCAAGAGGATACTCCTGAGTCTGAAGGAAATGCTTGATATCGTGGTACCATGGTTTATCATCAAAACTGGCCTCAGCTGTAAACACATGTGCTGGTCTATCAAGTCGCTTGATCACAATTCTGGGTACTTCGTTTGGAAAACCCACTTGATACATTGAAGACAACGTAGCTAGAGCATCCGCCATATGATTCTCATCCCGAGGAATGTGATGCAATTCAACCTTGGTGAAGAAAGTCAACAATCTTCTTGCATAGTCTTTGTATGGGATCAAGCCAGGGTGGCGTGTTTCCCATTCTCCTTTGATCTGATTGATAACTAACGCTGAGTCACCATAAACAGTAAGATTTTTGATGCGGAGGTCAATGGCTTCTTCAAGACCCATGATACAGGCTTCATATTCAGCAATGTTGTTTGTACATTCAAAGCAAATTCTTGCCGTGAAAGGAATATGAGAACCTCCTGGAGTGATAATGACTGCACCTACTCCATGTCCATAAACATTGGAAGCTCCATCAAATACTAAACCCCATTGAGAATCTGGTTCAGGTCCTTCTTCAGGAAGTGGCTCTTTACAATCTCTGGATTTTAGGAACATGACATCTTCATCAGGAAACTCATCCTCATTATCATCGTGATCTTCAACGGGTTGGTGAGCAAGGTACTCAGCCAACACACTACTCTTGATAGCTTTCTGGGTATGATACTCAATGTCGTATTCTGATAACAGCATCTGCCATCTGGGAATCTTACCAGTGAGTGCAGGCTTCTCAAAAATGTACTTGATTGGATCCATTTTGGATATCAACCAAGTGGTGTGACTTAACATATACTGCCTCAATCTCTTAGCAGCCCAAGCCAATGCACAACATGTCTTCTCGAGTAAGGAGTATCGTGATTCACAGTCAGTAAATTTCTTGCTTAAGTAGTAAATGGCATGCTCTTTCTTTCCAGTTTCGTCTTGTTGACCCAGAATACAGCCCATAGAATTCTCAAGCACTGTCAAATACATAACCAACGGTCTTCCAGCAACAGGTGGTAACAAGATAGGAGGCTCCATGAGGTACTCTTTGATACTGTCAAATGCTTTCTGACAATCCTCTGTCCAAACACAATTCTGACTCTTTCTCAGCAATTTGAAGATAGGTTCACAAGTGGCAGTCATGTGAGAAATAAACCGGGATATGTAATTCAATCGTCCTAGAAAACCTCTCACTTGCCTTTCTGTTTTTGGTGCGGGCATCTCTTGGATAGCTTTTACTTTATCTGGATCAACTTCAATGCCTTTTTGGCTGACAATGAAGCCCAAGAGTTTACCTGACCTGACGCCAAATGTGCATTTGTTCGGATTGAGGCGAAGACGGAACTTCCTCAATCGTTGAAACAACTTCAATAGATCTACTAAGTGACCTTCTTCTGAACGAGACTTCGCGATCATGTCATCCACATAAACCTCAATCTCTTTGTGCATCATGTCGTGAAAGAGCGTTGTCATGGCTCGCTGGTAAGTAGCACCTGCATTCTTCAACCCAAACGGCATCACTTGATAACAGAATGTTCCCCATGGTGTTATGAATGTAGTTTTTTCCATGTCTTCGGGAGCCATTTTGATCTGGTTATACCCGGAGAATCCGTCCATGAAGGAGAATATGTCAAACTTTGCTGTATTGTCTACCAACATGTCAATGTGAGGCAGGGGAAATCATCCTTTGGGCTTGCTCTATTTAAGTCACGATAGTCGACACACATTCGTACCTTCCCGTCCTTCTTAGGAACTGGCACAATATTTGCTATCCACTCTGGATACACTGAAGTGGCAAGAAAACCAGCATCTATTTGCTTCAGAACTTCTTCTTTAATTTTGACGGCCATATCTGGATGTGTTCTTCTTAATTTCTGTTTGACCGGTGGACATTCTGGCTTCAAAGGTAGCTTGTGCTCTACGATGTCAGTGTCGAGACCAGGCATATCTTGATAAGACCAAGCAAACACATCTACATACTCTTTCAACAGGCTGATCAATTGCTCCTTGACCTGTGGGGATAACAATGCTCCAATTTTGACTTCTTTCACATTTTCTTCCGAACCCAAGTTGACTGTTTCCAAAGGCTCCTTGTATGGCTGAATAATGTCTTCTTCATTTTGAAGCTGGCGGGCGACCTCTTCTGGAATCTCATCCCACTCTTCCTCTTCAGCTTCGAATACAGAATGTTCAAAGTTGGGAGAGGGCATGATGTCATTGTGTTCAACGGGTTTAAGTAACCTGTACAAACAATTGTTTTTAGAGGACTGACCATGACATGCAAAAATGTGTTCTTTTAAAGGTTTTTTTGTGTTACCATTTTCTGAAAAAGCTGAAAAGATAAAAGGACACAAGTGTATAGGAACACAAAAGATCTTTTTCATGGATAGTATGTTTTTGACAAAAGTGCCCATTTTACAAAATTAATGCTTCGCGCTTTGGGCTAAAGCGGAAGATTTTTGAAAACTGAAAAGCTTAATTACTTTGATATGTGGACACAATGTGGGATGTCAACTGCGGTCCAGTTCTTCATAACTACTTTAGTCGCCATTCTGTCTTTCCCTTGAAGAGCTTTTATCTCTTTTTGTAATTCCGCAAACTGATCCTGGAATTCATCCATTCTATCATTGAGACCAGGATCCTCACTTGGGGTAGGGCCATGATAGACAGGTTCTCCTAGGTGAGGAGTATAGTGAACAACGGGAGGCACATTAGTGAAGACAGGAGCATTTGGTGGAACGAACTCTTGTTGATATCTATCTTGATTAATATCCCTGGGTATTTCCCAAGGACGGGATGCTGTGATGGTAACAGAAGTGACTGGGACAACGTTGATTTCTAAAGCGATGACTGTAGTGACGGGTGCTGCTGTTGTCTGATTCTGAATTTGAGGTTGATTCTGTGCCGAAGTCTGTCCTGAATTATGAACTTGAGCCCTAGCCTGGGCTTCTTCTGCTTGTAGATGGGCGGTTAACATTTGGTTGCGCATCTCTGCTGCCTGTGCTTGCGCCTGGATCTGTGCATCTTGTGCTTCGGCAACCTGAGCTTGTGCTGTTTGAAGTTGAGCAGCTTGGGCTGCTTGGTTTGCTATCAATGTCTCGACCATAGCAGAAAGGCGGTCAACCTGAGCTTTCAATTCTCGGTTCTCGTTATCTGTTATCTCCATTCTTCTTTTGTAGTTGGCTCTTGTGTTGTAATTATGCGTCAGCTTGAAATGGATCTGCTGGCGGGAAGCAACTGTTAGAAGACTGGACCAAGACAGACAACCCGTATGCACGTGATGCATGGATATGCAAAATGAATGATTTTCCAAGGAACTCTAAGTGAAGGAAAAGATAGAATTGCAAACATTTTTGATAACAAAACAAAGTTATCAACCCAAAATACAACCAAGAAAACCATTTAAGGACATGTGTCATCAAGACGAGCATAAACAAGTAGGAGTTGTCCTTCAAGTCTCTCAATTCTTTCTTCATAGGCCTTCTGCATAAAAGCTTTCTCCTTCACCAAACTGTCTACAAGACCTTTCCATGCACCTGAGGACTGTGGAATCTGGGAGTAATCTGTTGTGCCTGAGGAAAATAAATCCTCTTGCACCCTTGGACGTTTACCTGCACGATCTTCTCCACTCTGCTCCTTTAACTGTCTCTGAAGTTCTTCATTTTCCATTTCGAGCACCTGGGCCTTATCCTTCCAAGTGTCTCTCTCTTTCTTGACCCTCTCCAAGGTGGCTTGGAGTTCTTCTTTGTCATCTAGCGGAAGGTAGGGGGCCTTCAACGGAGCGGGTTTGATAGGATCATGATGTGGGTATGGCATTTCCAACTGTATAGCTCTGGCTCTGATCCACTGGAGGTACGGCTCATAGGAGGTACAATCTTTCTTACCCAATTCAAGTCTCCCTTTGCGACAAACACGATGCCAAGCTCTTACTACTCTCTCTTTCATGGTAGGGTCCTCCTCGTTATCCCTCAAGAAAATACCTTCTAAAAGAATGTTAGGAGGCTTGTCCTTCATAGGGTAACCGAGTTGTCTCCTAGCAAGTACTGGATTATAAGAAATGATTCCCTTTGTGCCCATGAGGGGCACATTGGGGAACTCCCCGCAACTATCAATGATCTTCACATCGTCTAAAACTCTACTATACCATGCAATATCTGACTGGGTAAGAGACATAATCCTCTGTGACCACTGAAGTCCTGACTTGCGATCCCAAAAAGTAGCTGACTTAGGAAGATGAGAGACAAACCATTTGTAGAGTAACGGTATACAGCAGACTATGGTTCCTCCTCCTTTCAAAGTACGGTAATGGATGGAATGATAGGTGTCTCCGAGCAAAGTTGGAACAGGATTACCACTTAGGAAGATGCGTATAGCATATGAATCCACAAAACCTTCAATATTAGGAAATAGTAACAAACCGTAGATCAACAAGGCGAACAGATGCTCCACAATAATATCACAACCTTGACTGGCAAAATAAGAAACCTTCCCCATTAAGAACTTGGCAGTGAAACCTGGAAGTCCTCCTTTGGTGGTGAAGTTATTCTTGAATTCTGACTTCTTCATGTACAACACTTTTGCAAGAGAACTGTGCTCGGGTAACTTTTCTGAACCAGAGAAAGGTACTGTATCAGCAACTGGGATGTGAAGCAACTGGGCATACTCTTCCAATGTAGGCATGAGTTGATAGTCTGGGAATGTGAAACAGTGATAGACTGGATCATAGAACTGTACTAATGTCTGCAATAACCCTTCTTCCATCCTAAGTGTCAATAAAGATATAAGTGCCCCATATCTGTCTCTGAAACCAATAGGATCTGCGATCGAAGAAACCAGTTTCTTTAGTTCATCTATCTTTGGATTGATGAGATTGTACTTTTTCACACTTCTCCGTCCAAAATCCATGTTTCCTGCAATATTTGCAATCCTCACTTTAAGTTCCTTGGAAAAAGGTTGAAATGATGGGAATGAATGCATGTCATGCGTGAATGCAACAAACACAAACATGGTCAAACAATACAAGGCTCAAAGTTCATCACCAGCATGGAGTTTAGGACAAAGCCCCAAGATAAGTTCTAAGTTTCACCTGCCAAACGGGTTCTAAAAGTTCCCAAGGTTATGGATCCTTCTTCGGATAATACCGGGTTAAGCAACTGCTCGCTTTCTAATATTATTCTCAAAAGAATCTCGCTTGAGTGTGATATCGCGTATCAACCAAACCAGACTTTTGGTTCGAAGTGGTCACCGCATCACATCCTAAGTAAGGCCAAGATGGGGTAAAGGTAAACTAAGGTCCTTGGCTTCACGGGCCCGTCGAAAGCAACAATGCCTCACAAATGACTTGTTTAGCACTATCACCCTCAAAGAGGCCTCCACCAAGCGGACAAAGGCTCAAGTCAACTCGGTAAGGATTGTCTCCTATCAAGTCAACCTGAATTATCATCCATCCTATCTCAAATGTGCCCCAAATCCGGGTATAGGATTTATCACAAGTATCCCCCAAAACCCAAAATAACAAACATTACAAACAATACAATTTAGCAAATATTCACAAAGCAAACATATAAACAAGCAAAGATAGGCTAAACCCTCAAATAAGTTTAATCTTGTACTCCCCAGCAGAGTCGTCATTCTGTCGCGGCGGGATTTTTCACGAGATTAAGTATTGATTGAACTTAACCCGTTTGAAAAATATTTTAAATGCAAGAGTCGCCACCGTCTTTTATTTTATCCAAAAAGAGGAAGGGAAAAATAACGATAAATCCCTTTAGAGTTACGGGTTCGGGGGTTGGTTATGCAAAGGGAAGGTATTAGCACCCTCTACATCTGCGGTACTCCACAGGAACCTTTTTGCTTATGTTTATGTGAATGCTTTGCTTTTTTCACTTTGATCGTTTGATTGGGGAGATGAGAAAAGAACTTGATTTTATTGCTTTTGGACTCGATAAAGTCGTAGACTTCATGCCTACGTATCTCCAAGGCACAATGGAGAAATCAGAATCCACGTAGTTCTCCCAAAAGAAAAGGGGAAAGTCTGTTTTGTTGATTTTAGATTGGCGTGTCTTGCCATCTCTTGCTCGACCTAGGCGGGAGGCTTCGAGACTGACACGTCCTTTTGAAAATGTTTTTAAACTGAAAAGCCAAAACTGGCAAAAGTTTTGAATGAGCCTAAACCCTGAAACAATAAATAAATGGGCTCATTATAAGGAAGCCCAAGAGTAAGCTTGTGAGTGTGTGAAAAGGGTTTCTTAAACGGCGACCGTTGGAATCGCATCGGGTTTCTCTTTTTTTGGATTTTTCGATTTTTTAATATAAAACGTGAACAATACGATTAAACACACAATACAGAACATAAAAAATGCGAGAAAATAAATTATTACAACACAGTTAGCTATGAATAGTTAGTATTACGAATAGTTAGTGGAGTTAATCGAGCTGAAACTGAAACGAAACGGTTAGTAACAACATAAACAAATATAAAAAAACAATATAAACATTTACTTTAGACAAAATAAACATTTGATATAAATAAACATTTAATTAAAATAAACATTTAAACAAATAATTAATTTAACTAACATTTAAATAAAACATATATGCAAAATAATAATAAAAGATAAACAACATTTAGTAAACAAAAGTAATATATATATATATATATATATATATATATATATATATATATATATATATATATATATATATATATATATATATATATATATATATATATATATATATATATATATATATATATATATATATATATATATATATATATATATATATATATATATATATATATATATATATATATAGAAAAAAAATAATATATATGTACATTTAGACAAATAATATATAATAGACAAAAATAATATATATATATACAAAGATAATATATATATATATATATATATATATATATATATATATATATATATATATATATATATATATATATATATATTTATTTATTTATTTAGATATATAATAGACAAAAATAATATATATATATATATATATATATATATATATATATATATATATATATATATATTTAGATAAATAATATATTAAAACACATGTCGGCAAGCCGGAACTTTGCCGATTTCAGAGATAAGTGAAGAATATTACCTTTTGTGAAGAGGATGAACTTCTGATCGTCCAAATGATCGACCGAAAGCTGGAAACCGTCACCGACGCAATGCTGGCTGCCTTTGTGAGTACCTGACTTCAACGTCGCTTTTGATCGGTGAAACGACGCCGGAATGAAATGAACCTTGGATATTTGTGATCTGGACTCAACGAACTTCAAAGATATGAAATCGGTTTTGTGTTTCGGTGAATAATCGGGACGATTTTGGGTTACCGAAAATGAAGAACAAGTGAAATACGGTAATGCTTTTGGAAAAATATTTCTTTTCAATTCTCTGTTTCTCTCACCACAAATTTTTTCCTTACTGATCCACCCTCCTTTCCCTTTTCTTACTAACCACATCTATATATATATATTTAGATTACTTAAACAATAAGAAACCTAAAAAATATCTAACATAAATTAATAATATATATTTAGATTACTTAAACAATAAGAAACCTAAAAAATATCTAACATAAATTAATAATATATATTTAGATTACTTAAACAATAAGAAACCTAAAAAATATCTAACATAAATTAATAATATATATTTATATATTATATAATAATAATAATAATAATAAACTAATATAATATTAATCCTAATTAAATAAACTAATTAACAACTAAACACAATTAATATTAAGCACAAATAATATTAACGGCACACGATTAAAATACGATAAAATCGAGCGACACGAACGCGATAAAAACGATGACAATTTGCACAGCAAAACAGACAAATTGATAAAACCAATAAACCAGTAAACTGGTAAACCAGTAAAATCAACAACACGACTCAAACAGACTCGATTAAATCACACGGCACAACACGTAATTAAATAAACAACCCAGGCAATAATAAAATCAACACGACATCACGAAAACGCTGACAAACACAATCACAAATAATCGGACAATACGAAAACTCTAATATATTCGAAATACAGTCAAAATACCGACAAACAAACAATTAAATAGATAAAAACGCACAAAACCTAATCTAAGCGATGCCACGCACAACAGAGATAAGCGAGATAAATACGAGGCAACGATATCGGCCAGGTTTTGCTAAAACAACGAAATACAACACGGTAAGCAACGAAAACACACAAAACCTAATCAAACCAGTTGTCACGCGAAGTTTAAGAAATTAAGATGAATACGAGACAACGAGATTAATCAAGATGTGGTCAACAAAGCCAAAGTCAAATTTTGGGGTGCGACAAGTAGCGAGCGTGACAGTAGTTGTTTTTTTTCTGTTTGCTCTAATCTGTTTTGTGTTCGTTGTGACATGTTTTCTCTTGATTGCATCTTGTTATTCTAACCCGTTTGCTGAGTTTTGTGAGGACTCACATGACTCCTGGAGAGATAGCCTGCTTGGTATTCCGCTTTATTTGTGGGATACCACTTGGAGATTTATTCTGATTACTTGTACTGACTTGCTTTCTTTGATGGTGCTAGGTTGAGAGATCTCTGGGTTTCTCGTTCCTATAGTTGTTGTTACTTAGGATCTTTATCCGTGTGGTAGATCTCTTTTTTACATTTTTCCCGCATTTTACCGCTTTCCTAGCTGGAAGACCTCAATAGGAGGCAATGTTTTTGTGTGTTTACTTTTGTGCCTAAAGACCTCCAAAAGGAGGCACCGGTGCTAAAGACCTCCATGAAGAGGCAATTGACGGATAAAAGGGATCAGTAGTCAATCCCCTGTTATTCAGTGTGTCGTTCTTTATGCCCGCACTACGTGTCGATGCTTCAGAACAAAAGCCCAAGATCTTTTGTCCGGTCGGTCAGTGGAGAGGGTTCCACCTTTCTGAATGCCCACTTTTTGTCATGAACTCACCCTGTCCAGGGTTAAGAGCTATGAGGTCTTATCCTCATTACCCTTTTGATCTGCTCACCCTGACGGTCAGTGTCAGTGGTTAAGAGCCCATTTGATTACCTTTCCATGGCTTGTTTGTCGAGGTTGATATGACCCCTCTTGACTAAAGCCCTACGCACATATGTTTGAGCCCCTTGTTGGCATATTTACTTTATGCATGTTTGTCTTGTATGGTGTGGTCGTCCCCCATAGGTTTGCTAGGCTTCGTATAGTCACCCGTTTGCATGTCAATTAAGGTAGCACTGTTCCTTCGTCTAGGACTTCCTTTTTGCATGAGCATCCCTAAAACACAAACAAACTCATTGATTTTTCTTCTCCTAAGAACACGTTAACTCCTTCTACTACAGGTGAGTAAGTCTCCAAAGGTCGAGCATCCGGTAGATTGCGTAGTAACGTTGTTCACCTAAAAAACACAAAACAAACAGTAATAGGTCAGCCGAACTACGGAAACTCTGATTCTCATGTTCAGATGAGATACGTAGGCACAAGACGCGATGTCTTGTCGAGTTTGACTAATGACTAACAACTAATCCTCGTTTATTTTCGCCCTCGTTGCGATTCCTTTCTCTTGCCCTAGTTGCAATCGAGACCCCTTATTCCCGTAGTTAGCTGAACTAAGTTTTGCTCTGATTCTCATTCCCGATGAGATACGTAGGCATAAGACGCGATGTCTTACCGAGCACACTTCTCTTTAACCCATAGGTAGCCAAGCTACGAAGACTCTGATTCTCACATTCAGATGAGATACGTATGCAGTGGATGCGACATCCGTGCGAGTCATTTTCTTTTGACCCCTCTTTTAGTAAATAGTACATTAGATGAACCCACACCCTTTAGACAAGAACAACAAGAGTGGATCCCGTAGAGTACTACGGATGTATAGGGGTGCTAATACCTTCCCTTTGCATAACCGACTCCCGAACCCAAGATTTGGTTGCGAGACCTTGCCTTTTCCTTTCCCTTTTCCAGGTTTACTTCGAGCGTTTCCTTTCCCCTCCTTTGGGATAAATAACGCACGGTGGCGACTCTTTTGTCATTCTCTTTTTCGCCGGTTGTTTTTTTAGCATTCTTTTTTTTAGGTTGCGACAGCTGGCGACTTTGCTGGGGATGTACGGTTTCCCTAAGCGAGTCCCTCCTAGCTTTTGTAGGTTATTTTTTATTGGGTGTTCATTTCTTTTGTACAATTATTTATTTACCTGCTTTATTGCATTCATGTACATATGTCTGCTGTATCTGTTAGGTTCTGTGGTTTGTTTGTTTGTTGGGGTGGGATGTTCTATGAGAGATAAGCCCACTACCCAGGCTTGAGCGTACACACAGGTTTTAGAGTGCATAGTCATGAGGCTTGCGTGGCATGTTGCTACGTTAAGTCGTTCATGAAGACCCACACCCAGACGAGGTTTCTGTTGGATATATTTTGTCCTATGGGTGTTCCATAACGACATGATGTTCCTTTAGGAATCGTCGACTCTGGTGACCATTTCCCGAGAACTCAGTCGAGGCCTCTCCTCCGAGACGTGATTATGTTAGCTCTGGTGGGAGCATTCTCGCTGCTCAATCCGAGGACCCCGAGACTGGGAACTTGCTATAGGATGTCCTGTTGAGGGGAGTCATTGGAGGTCTTTTATTCCGTAATAATGCCAAACCTTCAGTGGTAAACGTATTATTCGACTAAAGGGATGAAGCTGACAAACTTCTGTTCTTAGAACCTACCAGTGAGGGGCGGGCTAAATTCAGGGAACCTTAACCTCCAACCAACCCGGTTTTTTGGAACAGAGTTTTGATCTTGAATTATATTCCTCAGTGGGTTTCTCTTCAGACAGTGCAACCCGACAGATGTTCAAGCAGATACAACAATCCTGATTTCCATGTCACTGCACTGCATCACATCATTTTTCATTCATTATGCATTGCATCACATCATTTTGCATTCATATCATTTAACACATGTTTATCCATTTCTAGGGGTTTATATCTTCTTCTCTAGTCGGGGTTTTCTTCTTACACTGTTTATCAAATGTGAGACTGGAATCAAAGGGGTTAGAATACCTTTTGGAATGGATAAACATGTCATCGCATTTGCATATTCATCAGCATGTCTTGCATAACAGGTACCGCCGCAGTATTCTCAATTGTTTGGTGTTCCACTAGCAAGATAGCTAACTCAGGCATTCACCGATATGGTACCCGAAGGAATCAAAAGAGAGTAATGGAAAGCCTACAAGCAGAGCTCGCTGAGATGAAGATCCGCATGAACCAATTCATGGATGTGGTTCAAGGGGTGGCTCAGGGACAGCAAGAGCTCAGGCAGATGATGCAGAGGAATCCCGCCACTACTCAACCATAGACGTTGGCTGATCCTCCAACTGGAGAGGTTAACGGACCCAGTGGGTTGGGGCCTATCCCGATCCCACATGTCAACCTAGATCAACAACCCATTCATGATGGTCAGGACGACCAGTTCCCCCTACTTCAGGAAGACTTTGGTATGGGCCATGGTATGGACCCTATGTTTCGGAGACTGGAAGAGAGGTTGAAAGCCGTGGAAGGGCAGAATGCTCTTGGTGTGGATATTGCTGTCTTGGGGTTGGTCCCAAGCGTGAGGGTGCCACCGAAATTCAAGGTCCCGATATTTGACAAATACAATGGCAACTCTTGCCCAAAGACCCATGTGCAAGCCTATTTCCGTAAGATGATTGCATACTCTGACGATGAAAAGTTGCTTATGTACTTTTTCCAGGACAGCCTAGCTGGGGCATCCCTGGAATGGTATATGAGGCTGGACAGAGCCCATATCCGCTGCTGGAGGGATTTGGCTGAGGCTTTCGTGAAGCAGTATCAGTATAATGCAGGCATGGCTCCGGACAGAACTCAACTTCAGAATCTGTCTCTTAAAAGCAATGAGTGCTTCAGGGAATACGCTCAACGTTGGAGGGAGACAGCTTCCCGTGTTCAACCTCCTATGTTGGAAAAGGAAATGGCTAACATGTTCATGAACACTCTGGCCGGACCTTACTTGGAGCGCCTGGTGGGTTGCAATGCCTCCAACTTTACTGACGTAGTCTCTACCGGCGAGAGGGTGGAGAACTATTTGAAGACATGCAAGATTCAGAGTGGAGTGGGATCTTCATCAGGGGTGAAGAAGTCGTTCATTCAGGGACAGAAGAGGAGAGAAGGGGATGTTAATGCTGTGTCTTCATATCAGAACAGGGGTAACCAGAGGAATAACTTTCATCAACAACCGTATGTTGCGGCCATGACCATTCCAGCTGCAGCACCACTACAACAACAACCACAACGTCAGCAAACTCAGTACCAACAGCAACAACCGGGTAACAGACCCGCCTACCAACAGAGGCAAAGGATGATGGACCGGCGTTTCGACACTCTTCCAATGTCGTACACTCAGTTGCTTTCTAGTCTTCAACAACTACAACTTGTGCAGTTACGCACTCTGGCTCCTCCTGTTGGTAGGCTTTCGGTGGGTTACGACGCCAACGCTAGGTGTAGCTTCCACTATGGGGCACCTGGCCATAATATTGAGAACTGCAAAGCTTTTAAGCATGTAGTTCAGGACCTCATAGATTCAAAGGCCATCAACCTTGCACCAGCACCTAATGTTGTCAACAATCATATGCCGCAGCATGGTGGGGAAAATGTTAACATGGTTGAAGGAGAAGCCAAATCAGTCGGCCAGGTCTCTGCGGCCCATGATGAAGATGGGGATGGTGATTGCGACATCGATAACTGGGTGCGTCCGACGATCCCGGGTGAAGTCATCAACAATTGGTCTTCTGAAGAGATTATCCAAGTCACTTTTCTGGAGGAGTAATTTTTCTTTGTTTATTCATGCATGTCCAAGTCTTACGTTCCGCCCAGGGCGTAATGACTCATTGTAGGGCTCATCTATGCGAATACCTGCATTTTTTATCATAAATAAAGGACGTCTTTTTACATCCAAATATTTTGTTCACTGTCTTTCTATTTTTGCAGTTTTTTAAAAATCAAAAAATAAATTTGGCAATGTTTATTTAGTTTTCACTCCTTGTTCACACTCATAAGCACATACCATCACTCATGCAGATGCACATCACCGGATCCTATTGATAACAATTCTGCTATGGCTCACTTCGAGTTTGAAAATCCAATCTTTCAAGCTGAAGAAGAGGGTGAGGAAGACTATGAACTCCCCGAAGAACTTGCCAGGCTATTAAAACAAGAGGAAAGGGTCATTCAACCGCATCAAGAGTCTACTGAAGTGATCAATCTTGGCACCGAGGACGTCAAGAGAGAGATTAAGATAGGGGTTGCTTTGGAAGATAATATGAAGAAAGGGCTGATTGAATTGCTGCAAGAGTATGTTGACATCTTCGCCTGGTCTTATCGGGACATGCCAGGGCTTGACATAGACATCGTAGTACACCGCTTGCCTCTCAAAGAAGGATGTCCTCCGGTCAAGCAGAAGCTCAGAAGAACAAGACCAGAGATGGCTGTCAAGATAAAGGAAGAAGTGCAAAAGCAGTTGGATGCAGGGTTTCTAGCAGTCTCCAATTATCCGCCATGGGTTGCAAACATCGTTCTAGTACCTAAGAAGGATGGAAAGGTACGGATGTGTGTTGATTACCGGGATCTGAACAGGGCTAGTCCTAAAGATGATTTCCCATTACCTCACATCGACATTTTGGTGGATAACACGACTCAGTTCTCGGTATTCTCCTTCATGGATGGCTTTTGTGGCTATAATCAAATTAAGATGGCACCAGATGACATGGAGAAGACAACATTCATAACCCCATGGGGCACCTTCTGCTATAAGGTGATCCCGTTTGGTCTGAAAAATGCTGGGGCAAAATATCAACGAGCGATGGTGACTCTTTTCCATGATATGATTCATCATGAAATAGAGGTTTATGTTGACGATATGATTTCCAAATCACAGACAGAAGAGGAACATTTGGTGAATCTGCAGAAACTGTTTGAGCGTTTAATCCGAACAAGTGTACTTTCGGGGTGAGATCTGGAAAACTGCTGGGTTTTATTGTTAGTGAAAAAGGGATTGAGGTGGATCCGACCAAAGTGAAAGCGATACAAGAAATGCCTGAGCCAAGAACAGAGAAACAAGTCCGTGGTTTCTTAGGAAGGTTGAACTACATTGCAAGGTTCATCTCTCACCTAACAGCCACGTGCGAGCCAATATTCAAATTGTTGAGAAAAGATCAGGCTATTAGTTGGAATGACGATTGTCAAAGGGCTTTCGAGAAGATAAAAGAGTATTTACAGAATCCTCCAATCCTTATGCCTCCAGTCCCAGGGAGACCGCTGATTATGTATTTGACAGTACTAGATAATTCCATGGGTTGCATTCTCGGTCAACACGACGAGACAGGTAGGAAAGAGCATGCCATCTACTACCTGAGTAAGAAATTTACAGACTGCGAGTCGAGATACTCAATGCTTGAGAAGACATGTTGTGCACTTGCATGTGCTGCTAAGCGTTTGAGACAATACATGCTGACTCACACAACCTTATTGATCTCCAAGATGGATCCAGTCAAGTACATATTCGAGAAGCCAGCTCTCACCGGAAGGGTTGCTCGTTGGAAAATGGTACTGACAGAGTACGATATCCAGTATACATCCCAGAAAGCCATCAAGGGAAGTATTCTGTCAGACTATCTTGCTCAATAGCCGGTTGAAGATTATGAGCCGATGAAGTTGGATTTTCCAGATGAAGACATCATGTTCCTCAAGATGAAAGACTGTGAAGAGCCAGTTGTTGAGGAGGGACCTGATCCAGATGAAAAGTGGACTTTAATGTTTGATGGGGCCGTCAACGCCAAAGGAAGTGGAATTGGTGCTGTCATTACTACTCCGAAAGGTGCCCACATGCCTTTCACCGCTCGTCTGACTTTCGAGTGTACCAATAATGAGGCTGAGTATGAAGCCTGTATCTTGGGTATTGAGCAAGCCATTGATTTGAGAATCAAGACTTTGGACATCTTCGGAGATTCAGCTCTAGTGATCAATCAAGTGAATGGCGATTGGAATACTCTCCAGCCTAATCTGGTCCCCTACCGAGATTACACGAGAAGACTGTTGACTTTCTTCACAATAGTAAAAATGTATCATATACCTCGTGATGAGAACCAGATGGCAGACGCTCTTGCTAATCTATCCTCCATGATCAAAGTGACTCGGTGGAACCATGCTCCCAGGATCGATGTTATGCGCCTTGATAGGGCTGCGTATGTGTTTACTGTTGAACTAGTAGTTGATGACAAGCCTTGGTATCATGACATCAAGTGCTTTCTGAAGAATCAAGAGTACCCTGCAGGGGCATCCAACAATGATAGAAAGACTTTGAGAAGATCGGCAGACAGTTTCTTCTTGAACAAAGAAGATGTTCTGTATAAGAGGAACTTCGACATGGTTTTGCTCAGATGCGTGGATAGACACGAAGCAGACATGTTAATGCAGGAAGTTCATGAAGGCTCCTTCGGTACTCCGCCCGGGGACATGCTATGGCTAAGAAATTGTTGAGAGCGGGTTATTACTGGATGACCATGGAATCTGATTGTTTCAAATATGCTCGAAAGTGCCATAAATGCCAGATTTATGCTGATAAGGTACATGTGCCGCCAAACCCTTTGAATGTGATGTCTTCGCCGTGGCCTTTTGCTATGTGGGGCATTGATATGATTGGAAAGATTGAGCCCACTGCTTCCAATGGGCATCGCTTCATCCTTATTGCCATCGACTATTTCACCAAGTGGGTCGAAGCAGCATCATTCGCGAATGTCACCAGACATGTGGTTTGTAACAGCCCATTTTTTTAGTATTGAATTATTATACTATTATTATTATAATTTTAATTTAATTATGTGGAGTGTTAATTAATTAAGTGGTGTATTAATTCATTATCTAGTGGATATGAGAAATAATTAAAGAATTGAATTAATTAATTAACTTGGTTGCATAGTGAGTGGTTAATTATTTAAATTTAAATAGAGGTATTTAAATATTAGGTATTATTGGGCCTAGTGATTAAATTAGATGATTTAAGCCCAACTAGAATACTATTATAAATAGTAAGAGTGAAGGAAGTGAGAATTAGAATTCACTTGAGCACTGAAAGCAATAGAGAAAGAGGAGAGGAAAAACGAGAGGAGTCAAGGTTTCCATCAAATTGACAAGGTAAGGGGGGAAATCCTTATCATTATGGGTTAGTATGATTGGGTCAATGGGTAGGAACATGATTTAGGTTGAAATCCTTAATTGGCATGGTTTTGGAATTATTAGATCTTGATAAATACTCTTGAATTGTGATGATTAAATTATGCTAAAACTGTGAATGAATATATAATTGGATGAGTCATAATTTTCTGAACGTGTAGCTTTTTACGGAATCGAAATCGGAGGTCCGGAAGTCCTCCAACGATGAAAAATGCGGGGAAATCTGCATTCTGTTTCGTGTTAGCGCAGGAACAGCTTTCTGTTTTGCGTTAACCGGTTAACCCAGGGCGTTAACCGGTTAACACTGTTATAATATTGAAAAAATTGCATTCTGTCTTGCATTAACCGGTTAACCCATGGCGTTAACCGGTTAACACTGTTAAAAATTGCCAAGAAGCGCATTCTGTTTTGCGTTAACCGATTAACCCAGGGCGTTAACCGGTTAACACTGTTTGAAAAGTGGAAAATTGATATTGAAATGTTGTGTGTGTTTTGGAATGAAACCTATGTGTACATATTTGATGATTGGCCTATATTGGTGAATAGTATATTGTATGAATGTGTATGTATACCATTATTGAATTGTGAATGATTTAGGGTTATGGACGTGTATATGTAATCGTAATTGATGTGTTGTTATGGATGTGTATATGTACCAATTGTGAGTCATGGTGATATATGGGATGTTAAGACGGTAGATAGATGGTCTTAATTGCATATGTGTTGGTATGTGTGCATTCATTCATAGCATGGTTGACTTCATTGTGGAAGTGGTGAAATTGTGGGTTCACATGAGCAGACGTTGATTCTCAATTGGAATCAGGCGTAGTATTAAGCGGTGATCCTTCATTGGAAACAGACGTAGCAGACGTTAATCCTTAATTGGGATTAGGCGTAGTATTAAGCGGTGATCCTTCATTGGAAACAGACGTAGGGCTTTGGTCTTGTCCGGATCGGAAGCGTGGTTTGGATTCTAGATATTGAATCGGAAAGCGGTGAAACTTTGAGTTCACATTGAGGTACCACATGCATAGAGTCACATTGTCTTGCATTGAGTCGTCTATAGTTATGTGATCATTGAATGCATGTATTGATGTGGATGCGATGTATGTTTGAAATATGTGAGATGTTTGTTGGTTAATATTATTGACGTGATTATACCAAGTGTGATGAATTCTTAAATTGTGTTTTAATTCATTGTGCCTTATTATGCTATTTCATGATGATTTGAATTCTCACCCTTTCTGTTTGAATGTTACCTTTACATGGGTATCGTGCAGATACTACAGAGTAGTATTGCTGGAGTAGGTGGACGGTAGCTCGCTCAAGAATAGCTGGAGAGTTTCCGTATTTAGTTTGCAATTAGGTACTGAGTCAATGCTCTGGTCATGTAACACTGGGTAGATTAGTGGTATTGAACTCATATCTTATTTTGATATGCTTTGTGTCATTAATTGTTTCATTTTATTTGAAGTGATTATTGAGAGATGATCATGGTATGGGACATGGATCATATTATGAAATACATGAGTATTCTTTATTTTCCACTGCGAACGCATATTGCTTGAATATTCATGATGAGTGAAATTTGTTATCTTGAATGACCAGGTGTATTGTTGGTTTTTGAAAGTTTTAAGTTTCGAAAACCTCGATGTGACGCCCTTTTCTTTATATGCGTGCTTATTTACTCTGATTATATATTAAGTAATTTGGGGTAGAAAAAGGGGTGTTACAATAGTGGTATCAGAGCATGGTCGACCAGTTGGTCAACAGTAGTAGGTTTTCCGTGGTATTTGATTGTGTATCTGACACGATCGAT
The DNA here is from genome assembly GCF_024323335.1 of Lathyrus oleraceus. Classification (NCBI taxonomy): domain Eukaryota; kingdom Viridiplantae; phylum Streptophyta; class Magnoliopsida; order Fabales; family Fabaceae; genus Lathyrus; species Lathyrus oleraceus. The sequence goes on from NC_066580.1 coordinate 444,960,699, forward strand.
ACTGTTTGTTTGATGTTTCGGGTTGTTCAGGACAATGGTTGCAGGCAGGAATGACGATGCCATTGCTGAGGCGTTGAGGATGCTGGCTGAATCCATGGGTCAGATCCATCAAGCGAATGCCCATCAAGCGAATGCGAATACCGGTAACCAAAAGGGAGATGATGATGAGTTCCGTGCTTTGGGGAGATTCCAGCGGAACAATCCTCCTATCTTTGAGGGTGAGCATGCACCTGAGGAAGCTCAAGCTTGGCTGAAAGCAATTGAGAAGATCTTCAGAGTCATGAACTGTACTGATGCTCAGAAAGTGCAATTTGGTACCCATATGCTTGAGAAGGAAGCTGAAGATTGGTGGAATAACACTCTTCAGAGGTTCGAAGAGGACAACATTGAAGTTACTTGGACTCTTTTCCGTGATACCTTCTTGGAGAACTATTTCCCAAAAGATTGTCGTGGGAAGAAAGAGGTGGAGTTCCTTGAATTGAAGCAAGGAAATAGTACCGTTGCTGATTATGCTGCTAGATTTCAGGAGCTTATCAAGTATTGTCCTCATTACAATACTGCTAATGCTGAGAGATCTAAATGTTTGAAGTTTGTGAATGGCTTGAGACATGATATCAAGAAGGCCATTGGTTACCAACAGATTACTCGTTTTACAGAATTGGTTAACAAGAGCCGGATTTATGACGAGGATAGTAGGGAGAGTGCTTTTGTCTACAAGAGTCTGAAGGGGAAAAACCAAGATCGGGGAAAACCATATGATGACAAGAGGAGACAATCTAGTGTTGGCAAGAAGCCAAGTGGGGGAGTATCTTCTATTCCACTTAAGTGCTTCAAATGTGGTGTGGAAGGCCATCGTGCTACGGAGTGTAGTAGAGATTCTGGGAAGTGTTTCAATTGTGGCATGATTGGTCACAGAGCAAACCAGTGTAGGGTTGGTTCGAACGTAACTTGTTTCAACTGTGGTGAGAAAGGTCACATTAGTTCGCAATGTGATAAGGCGAAGAAGGAGCAAGTGAAGGGAAAGGTGTTTGCATTGTCTGGTGCGGAGACCACTACCGATGATACACTAATCCAAGGTACATGCTTTATTAATGGTACACCTTTGATTGCCATTATTGATACCGGTGCAACACATTCTTTCATTTCTTTGGATTGTGCTAAGAGGTTGAATCTCATATTATCTGATATGCATAGAAGTATGATTATTGATACACCTGCTATGGGTTCTGTTTCTACTTCCTATGTGTGTTTGAATTGTCCGTTGAGTATATTTGGTAGGGATTTTGGAATTGATTTAGTTTGTCTTCCGTTAGAGCAACTCGACGTGATTTTGGGTATGAATTGGTTAAAAGTTAACCGGGTGTATATCAACTGTTTCGAGAAGACGGTTATTTTTCCTGAGATTGATGCTAAGGAAGATTGGTGGGTGTCTGCTAAGCAAGTTGATGAATCGGTGCAAGATGGTGCCGAGTTGTTTATGTTGTTGGCAACTTTGGATATTCGGGAGAAGAGGACGATCAAAGAACTGCCAATAGTTTGTGAATTTGCGAAGGTATTTCTGGAAAATATAAGTGATTTACCGCCGGAACGAGAGGTCGAGTTTTCGATTGATTTAGTTCCTAGAACTAGTCCTGTATCGATGGCTCCCTATCGAATGCCCGCTTCTGAGTTGAAAGCGTTGAAGAGTCAACTTGAAGACTTACTCGAGAAGAAGTTTATTCGTCCTAGCGTGTCGCCGTGGGGTGCACCTGTGCTATTGGTCAAGAAGAAAGAAGGTTCTATGAGATTATGTGTTGATTATAGACAACTGAATAAAGTGACGATTAAGAACAAGTATCCACTCCCGAGGATTGACGATCTGATGGATCAGCTGGTTGGAGCTTGTGTGTTTAGCAAAATTGATTTGAGGTCTGGGTATCATCAGATTCGTGTAAAGGCTGAGGATATTCAGAAGACTGCTTTTAGGACAAGGTACGGTAACTACGAGTACTCCGTTATGCCTTTTGGGGTGACGAATGCACCTGGTGTATTTATGGAGTATATGAATAGAATCTTTCATGATTATCTGGATAAGTTTGTAGTTGTGTTCATCGATGATATATTGATTTATTCCAAGGGCGAAGAGGATCATGCAGAGCATTTGAAGGTTGTGTTATCGGTGTTGAAAGCGAGGAAGTTGTTTGCTAAACTCTCTAAATGTGAATTTTGGTTGAGTGAAGTAAGTTTTCTTGGACATGTGATTTCGGGCGGTGGGATTTCTGTGGATCCTACGAAGATCGAAGCTGTATCTCAGTGGGAAGCTCCTAAGTCTGTTGCTGAGATTCGAATTTTCCTTGGTTTGGCTGGTTATTATAGGAAGTTCATTGAGGGATTTTCTAAGTTGTCGTTACCGTTGACGCAGTTGACTAGGAAAGGTCAAGCGTTCATTTGGACTTCGGAGTGTGAAGCGAATTTTCAAGAGCTTAAGAGAAGATTGACTACGGCTCCTATTTTGATTTTACCGAATCCGTTAGAAACCTTCGTTGTGTATTGCGATGCTTCTTTGTTGGGTTTGGGAGGTGTTCTGATGCAAAAGGGGCAAGTGGTAGCTTATGCTTCGAGGCAACTCAAGGTTCATGAGAAGAATTATCCGACGCATGATTTAGAGTTGGCCGCCGTTGTGTTTGTGTTGAAGCTTTGGAGACATTACTTGTTTGGATCGAGGTTTGATGTGTTTAGTGATCACAAGAGTTTGAAGTACTTGTTCGATCAGAAAGAATTGAATATGAGGCAAAGGAGATGGTTGGAATTCTTGAAGGATTATGATTTTAGTTTGAATTATCATCCAGGGAAGGCAAATGTTGTAGCCGATGCATTGAGTAGGAAGTCATTGCATATGTCTATGTTGATGATGCGAGAGTTTGAATTGTTGGAGCAATTTAGGGATTTGAGTTTGGTTTGTGAAGCGACGTCTTCGTGTGTTAAGCTTGTGATGTTGAAGCTTACGTGTGACATTCTTGACGAGATTAGAGAAGGTCAGAGGTCAGATTTGAAGTTAGTCGATGTTACGACATTGATTAACCAAGGTAAAGGTGGTGACTTTCGGATTGATGAGAATGGTATCATGAGGTGTCGTGATCGAGCGTGTGTTCCGGATGGTATGGATTTGAGAAAGAGGATTCTTGAGGAAGGGCATAGAAGTGGTCTGAGTATTCATCCTGGTGTTACTAAGATGTATCAAGACTTGAGGAAGATGTTTTGGTGGCAAGGTATGAAGAAGGATGTAGCGGAATTTGTGTATTCATGTTTGACTTGTCAAAAGTCAAAGATTGAACATCAAAAGCCGTCTGGTTTGATGAAATCGTTATCTATTCCCGAGTGGAAGTGGGATAGTATCTCTATGGATTTTGTTTCGGGCTTACCAAGAACATCGAGTAATTGTGAGGCGATTTGGGTCGTTGTGGACAGACTGACGAAGTATGCTCATTTTATTCCGATGAGAATGGATTATTCGATGGAGAGACTTGCTAAGTTGTACGTCGAGAGAATTGTGTGTTTGCATGGTATACCGTCGAGTATTGTTTCGGATAAAGATCTGAGGTTCACTTCGCGATTTTGGGAAGGTTTGCAAGGTGCTTTGGGTACGAAGTTGTGTTTGAGTTCAGCATATCATCCGCAAACTGATGGTCAAACGGAGAGGACTATTCAGTCACTTGAAGATCTTTTGAGGTCTTGTGTTTTGGAACAAGGAGGAAATTGGGATAGTTTCTTGCCTTTAATCGAGTTTACATATAATAACAGTTTCCATTCGAGTATTGGAATGGCACCGTTTGAGGCCTTTTATGGCAGAAGGTGTAGAACTCCTTTATGTTGGTACGAATCGGGAGAGAGTGTTTTGGTTGGACCCGAGTTGATTCAAGAGACTACAGATAAGATTAAGATGATTCAAGGGAAGATGAAGGCTTCTCAGAGTCGTCAAAAGAGTTATCATGATAAGAGGAGGAAAGCTCTTGAGTTTGAGAAAGACGAGCATGTGTTTCTTCGAGTTACGCCAATAACGGGTGTTGGTAGAGCTTTGAAGTCGCGTAAGTTGACGTCGCGTTTCATTGGTCCTTATCAGATTTCCGAGAGGATAGGTGAAGTGGCATATTGGATTGTATTACCACCATCACTTTCTAATCTTCATGATGTATTCCATGTGTCTCAATTGAGGAAGTACATTGCGGATCCATCGCATGTTGTTCCATTAGATGATGTGCAAGTACGGGATAATTTGATGGTTGATACATCACCTGTGCGGATTGAAGATCGAGAAGTGAAGAAGCTTCGTGGTAAGGAGATTGCTTTGGTAAAAGTGATATGGGGCGGAGTCGCCAATGGAAATATTACGTGGGAACTCGAGGATAAGATGAGGGAATCATATCCGGAGTTGTTCGTTTGAGATAAATTTTCGAGGACGAAAATCTTTTAAGTGGGGGGGAGTTGTAACAGCCCATTTTTTTAGTATTGAATTATTATACTATTATTATTATAATTTTAATTTAATTATGTGGAGTGTTAATTAATTAAGTGGTGTATTAATTCATTATCTAGTGGATATGAGAAATAATTAAAGAATTGAATTAATTAATTAACTTGGTTGCATAGTGAGTGGTTAATTATTTAAATTTAAATAGAGGTATTTAAATATTAGGTATTATTGGGCCTAGTGATTAAATTAGATGATTTAAGCCCAACTAGAATACTATTATAAATAGTAAGAGTGAAGGAAGTGAGAATTAGAATTCACTTGAGCACTGAAAGCAATAGAGAAAGAGGAGAGGAAAAACGAGAGGAGTCAAGGTTTCCATCAAATTGACAAGGTAAGGGGGGAAATCCTTATCATTATGGGTTAGTATGATTGGGTCAATGGGTAGGAACATGATTTAGGTTGAAATCCTTAATTGGCATGGTTTTAGAATTATTAGATCTTGATAAATACTCTTGAATTGTGATGATTAAATTATGCTAAAACTGTGAATGAATATATAATTGGATGAGTCATAATTTTCTGAACGTGTAGCTTTTTACGGAATCGAAATCGGAGGTCCGGAAGTCCTCCAACGATGAAAAATGCGGGGAAATCTGCATTCTGTTTCGTGTTAGCGCAGGAACAATTTTCTGTTTTGCGTTAACCGGTTAACCCAGGGCGTTAACCGGTTAACACTGTTATAATATTGAAAAAATTGCATTCTGTCTTGCGTTAACCGGTTAACCCATGGCGTTAACCAGTTAACACTGTTAAAAATTGCCAAGAAGCGCATTCTGTTTTGCGTTAACCGATTAACCCAGGGCGCTAACCGGTTAACACTGTTTGAAAAGTGGAAAATTGATATTGAAATGTTTTGTGTGTTTTGGAATGAAACCTATGTGTACATATTTGATGATTGGCCTATATTGGTGAATAATATATTGTATGAATGTGTATGTATACCATTATTGAATTGTGAATGATTTAGGGTTATGGACGTGTATATGTAATTGTAATTGATGTGTTGTTATGGATGTGTATATGTACCAATTGTGAGTCATGGTGATATATGGGATGTTAAGACGGTAGATAGATGGTCTTAATTGCATATGTGTTGGTATGTGTGCATTCATTCATAGCATGGTTGACTTCATTGTGGAAGTGGTGAAATTGTGGGTTCACATGAGCAGACGTTGATTCTCAATTGGAATCAGGCGTAGTATTAAGCGGTGATCCTTCATTGGAAACAGACGTAGCAGACGTTAATCCTTAATTGGGATTAGGCGTAGTATTAAGCGGTGATCCTTCATTGGAAACAGACGTAGGGCTTTGGTCTTGTCCGAATCGGAAGCGTGGCTTGGATTCTAGATATTGAATCGGAAAGCTGTGAAACTTTGAGTTCACATTGAGGTACCACATGCATAGAGTCACATTGTCTTGCATTGAGTCGTCTATAGTTATGTGATCATTGAATGCATGTATTGATGTGGATGCGATGTACGTTTGAAATATGTGAGATGTTTGTTGGTTAATATTATTGACGTGATTATACCAAGTGTGATGAATTCTTAAATTGTGTTTTAATTCATTGTGCCTTATTATGCTATTTCATGATGATTTGAATTCTCACCCTTTCTGTTTGAATGTTACCTTTACATGGGTATCGTGCAGATACTACAGAGTAGTATTGCTGGAGTAGGTGGACGGTAGCTCGCTCAAGAATAGCTGGAGAGTTTCCGTATTTAGTTTGCAATTAGGTACTGAGTCAATGCTCTGGTCATGTAACACTGGGTAGATTAGTGGTATTGAACTCATATCTTATTTTGATATGCTTTGTGTCATTAATTGTTTCATTTTATTTGAAGTGATTATTGAGAGATGATCATGGTATGGGACATGGATCATATTATGAAATACATGAGTATTCTTTATTTTCCGCTGCGAACGCATATTGCTTGAATATTCATGATGAGTGAAATGTGTTATCTTGAATGACCAGGTGTATTGTTGGTTTTTGAAAGTTTTAAGTTTTGAAAACCTCGATGTGACGCCCTTTTCTTTATATGCGTGCTTATTTACTCTGATTATATATTAAATAATTTGGGGTAGAAAAAGGGGTGTTACATGGTTGCCCGATTCATTAAGAAAGAAATCATTTGTCGTTATGGGATTCCCGAAAGAATCATTACTGATAATGGTTCTAATATCAATAACAAAATGATGAAGGAGTTGTGCCAGAACTTCAATATTCAGCATCACAATTCTTCCCCTTATCGTCCTAAGACGAACGGTGCTGTTGAGGCAGCAAATAAGAACATAAAGAAGATTGTGCAGAAGATGGTCGTCACGTACAGAGATTGGCATGAGATGCTACCCTTCGCCTTGCATGGGTACCGTACTTCAGTACGTACATCGACTGGGGCAACCCCTTACTCCCTTGTGTATGGTATGGAAGCAGTCCTACCTGTTGAAGTGGAGATTCCCTCTCTAAGAGTCCTGTTGGATGTCAAGTTAGATGAAGTTGAATGGATTCGGACAAGGTTCAATGAGTTGAGTCTTATCGAAGAGAAGCGAATGGCAGCCATTTGTCATGGGCAGTTGTATCAGAGTCGAATGAAGAGAGCCTTTGATCGAAGAGTGCGTCTTCGATGTTTCCAAGTTGGAGATTTAGTGTTGAAAAGGATCCTTCCTCCTCAAACAGATCACAGGGGCAAGTGGACTCCTAACTATGATGGACCATATATTGTCACCAAGGTTTTTTGATGGTGGAGCCTTAATGCTTGCAACTATGGATGGTGAAAACTTCACTTCCCATGTGAACTCAAACGCAGTTAAAAAAATACTTCGCATAAAATAGACCCGCTGGACAATAAAAAGAATAGTCCAGGCAAAAAATGGGCATCCCGACGAACCAAGAAAATGAAAAGGTTCGGGAAAAAATTAGGGATTAAAAATGAAAAGACTGTACACCCGGTAAGTTGAAAACCTGAAAGGGCAACTTAGGCAAAAATGGGTATCCCGGTGGATTGAAAACCCGAAAAGGGCGATCTAGGCAAAAGTTAGGGATTAAGCGAATGACTGCGTTCTGAGTAGTTCTGAATCTCATCTCATGTCGATAACCGGAAACTTCCGAAGGATAGGAAACAATCCAGTCACCTTTTTCAGAAAGCTGATCATCTGGAGGATCTTGAAGACGAGCGAGTCATAGCAGAATTGGAACCCGATAGAAATCCATTTCACATTGCCATTAGATTAATTTCTGTTTTTTATCTTTCGTGCGATTACCTCTTCCCAGAGATTACTTCCTGATGTAAATGCCTATTCAAAGGCCATTCAATCAATAAAATCATGTTATTCAGTATATCTCTGTGTTCATTTTCATTTTACTGTTTTGTTTGCAAAAATGATGTCCGAATTTTTGATAAACATTGCATCATGAAACATAAGAGCTTTACAGGTACGTGCTCAATAAACATTTAAAATTGCTGTAAATTTTAAGTGCTTTGGATCGTCTATTCAGAACAGGTACACTCAGGGCATTTCCTTAAGGTCCCCAGCAGATAATCGCGGATGTTTTCCTCAACAGTTGGAATTTGGTATCTTATCCCTGCAGAGCTGGCCCGAGCGTTGGATTCTTCAGTCCCCAGCAGGCTCTCACTGCTGTACTTCCCCAAGCAGGTGTTTCAGACTGTACATCCCCAGTAGAGTTGACAGTGCCAGACTGTATCTTCCCAGCAGAAGCGGCTGCTCCTCAGAGTTCGATGCCAGATCGATGATCTCGACGCTAGATCCATGGTCTCTTTCCTTGAAGCAGAATCTCGGTACCGTATCGGTGTTTGCTTCCCTCGTCGAGTCGTCCCTCTCGCAGATTATGGTTTCCAGAACCACCGTCGCTTTCCTCAACAACAAGTTTTCAGTGTCATTCTCTCCCCAGTCAGAGCCTCGGTATTTTGTTATTTACCAGATCACCGTGTGGCGGGTCATTTCCCCACAAAGTTCTTTGCGTTGCGCATCTCCAACAGCCTTGCCAGGGTCCAGAAGATTGTGATCATTTCCCCAGCATGAATTCCTTGCCTTGTCTTGGCATTCTCCCCAGCATTTCGCATCCCTGCATGTAGAATCATATTGCATTGCATCCTCCCAAATTGCGTAGCATTTCCATTTTCGTGGAGCATTACGCCATTAAAAAAATTCAAACATACGCATGTAGAGCATAGGGCATTCTCGGTATCCTAAGTGATAAGCCAGAAGTTGTTTCCGGCACTCAGACTGAAGATTGTTCATGACTTACCTTTATTATCCCCAACAAGGGTTGTTGGCCTACGCGCCGCCTCAATTATCATTTTCCTTATTTCTGCCGATGCTGATAAGCATGAAATTTTCCGGTATTCAGACCAAAGTGGCATTCAGGCCAATTTTCCGATGTTCAGATCGAAGAAGTTTCCAACGTTCAGGTCGATGCAACTTGTGGCATTCAGGCCAGTTTTCCGGTATTCAGACCGAAGAGGCATTCAGGCCAATTTTCCGATGTTCAGATCGAAGAAGTTTCCGACGTTCAGGTCGATGCAACTTGTGGCATTCAGGCCAGGTTTTCGATATTCAGACCGAAGTGGCATTCAGGCCAATTTTCCGATGTTCAAATCGAAGAAGTTTCCTATGTTCAGGTCGATGCAACTTGTGGCATTCAGGCCAGGTTTCTGGTATTCAGACCGAAGTGGCATTCAGGCCAATTTTCCGATGTTCAGATCGAAGAAGTTTCTAACGTTCAGGTCGATGCAACTTGTGGTATTCAGGCCAGTTTTTCCGGTATTCAGACCGAAGTGGCATTCAGGCCAATCTCTCGGTGTTCAGACCGATATTAATAATCTCATATCTTCCGATGCTCAGATCGAAGTCATTTCCAGTATTCAGACTGATGAGCGGCATTCAGGCCATGGTTATTTCGGTGTTACCATTTATTTTGGCATCCAAGTTAACATTCTTTTTCTGTGTTCAGACCGAATCTCACCGTACCAGACGGATTCTTCTTTCAAGACCACCTCTTTGCCGATTCTGACAGGCAATGTTACTTCACTTCACTTCAGTGTAAATTTTCGGGCTTTTATCGTATTCAATCCCTTGATACCTTAAAAGTGCGAAAGCCGCTGCTATCTTCTTTTCGGGTCTCCAGTTGATTGAATAGGGGCAGCTGTAGCACCTCAAATTTGCACCCCTCATTCACGCATTCATTTTTAGGTCATTTAACATATTGTATTTCATCATATCAATCAGAATTATCCCCAAGAAGCTTGGATATCATCCAAGACATTTTGTGGGTTCTATCAGTCAACACAAGGGAATGACTTGAGCTACTTCCAACATGTTCAAATGGGGTCTATTCATCATTCAAAATGCTAATCTGGAAGGAGCAAAAGTCTGTTCCTGAGCTGTCATGCTCGCTAGGTGAGCAGGTTGGTTCGCTTAGCGAATCTGAGTTGTCATGCTCGCTAGGCGAGCAATTCTTCGCTAGGCGAAGGCCACGTGTTTTAAAAATATAACAGAAAAATCTTGGACTTGGACCTCTCTCATTTGAGCCCACAAAGCCACGAAAATCAAGTTATAAATTCTGAAACTTCAGTAGAACAAAAGACAACGAAGAACAGAGAGAAAATTGGTGAAAGCTGAAAACACTCTGAAATTTCCTTGGAACAAAACCCTAGTGAAGAGCTAACAGAATTCAGGGTAGCCTCCCCCTTCATATAAACCCTAAGATTGCTCTGCAAACCCAACGGTGCAATTCAATTTCAACCGATCTCGCCAATCAGGTTTGCCTTATTCCCATTACCTTGCGCTTTCAATTTGAAATTTCTAAATGTATGAGGCATTATTTGGAAGAGTGGGTATAGTTAGGTTTTGCCCACGGGTTTAGATATGCATGAATGTGTAAAACAATGCCTTGAATGTTTGATCGCTTAATTTCTGAGATGGATACCATAGGGTTTGGGGTTACTGAAATCGGACTGTTATCAAGGAAGAAACCAAAACCCGCAGGCATTCGCTAGCACCTCGCTAAGCGAACATGTAGCGAAGCTTCGCTAGCACCTCGCTAAGCGAAGCAGTAGCGAGCGTGACAGTAGTTGTTTTTTTCTGTTTGCTCTAATCTGTTTTGTGTTCGTTGTGACATGTTTTCTCTTGATTGCATCTTGTTATTCTAACCCGTTTGCTGAGTTTTATGAGGACTCACATGACTCCTGAAGAGATAGCCTGCTTGGTATTCCGCTTTATTTGTGGGATACCACTTGGAGATTTATTTCGATTACTTGTACTGACTTGCTTTCTTTGATGGTGCTAGCTTGAGAGATCTCTGGGTTTCTCGTTCCTATAGTTGTTGTTACTTCGGATCTTTATTCGTGTGGTAGATCTCTTTTTTACATTTTTCCCGCATTTTACCGCATTCCTAGCTGGAAGACCTCAATAGGAGGCAATGTTTTTGTGTGTTTACTTTTGTGCCTAAAGACCTCCAAAAGAAGGCACTAGTGCTAAAGACCTAATGAAGAGGCAATTGACGGATAAAAGGGATCAGTAGTCAATCCCCCGTTATTCAGTGTGTCGTTCTTTATGCCCGCACTACGTGTCGATGCTTCAGAACAAAAGCCCAAGATCTTTTGTCCGGTCGGTCAGTAGAGAGGGTTCCACCTTTCTGAATCCCCACTTTTTGTCATGAGCTCACCCTGTCCAGGGTTAAGAGCTATGAGGTCTTATCCTCATTACCCTTTTGATCTGCTCACCCTGACGGTCAATGTTAGTGGTTAAGAGCCCATTTGATTACCTTTCCATGGCTTGTTTGTCGAGGTTGATATGACCCCTCTTGACTAAAGCCCTACCCACATATGTTTGAGCCCCTTGTTGGCGTATTTACTTTATGCATGTTTGTCTTGTATTGTGTGATCGTCCCCCATAAGTTTGTTAGGCTTCGTATAGTCTCCCGTTTGCATGTCAATTAAGGTAGCATTGTTCCTTCGTCTAGGACTTCCTTTTTGCATGAGCATCCCTAAAACACAAACAAACTCATTGATTTTTCTTCTCCTAAGAACACGTTAACTCCTTCTACTACAGGTGAGTAAGTCTCCAAAGGTCGAGCATCCGGTAGATTGCGTAGTAACGCCGTTCACCTAAAAAACACAAAATAAACAGTAATAGGTCAGCCGAACTACGACAACTCTGATTCTCATGTTCAGATGAGATACGTAGGCACAAGATGCGATGTCTTGTCGAGTTTGACTAACGACTAACAACTAATCCTCGTTTATTTTTGCCCTCGTTGCGATTCCTTTCTCTTGCCCTAGTTGCAATCGAGACCCCTTATTCCCGTAGTTAGCTGAACTACGTTTTTCTCTGATTCTCATTCCCGATGAGATACGTAGGCATAAGACGCGATGTCTTACCGAGCAAACTTCTCTTTAACCCATAGGTAGCCAAGCTACGAAGACTCTGATTCTCACATTCAGATGAGATACGTATGTAGTGGATGCGACATCCGTGCGAGTCATTTTCTTTTGACCCCTCTTTTAGTAAATAGTACATTAGATGAACCCACACCCTTTAGACAAGAACAACAAGAGTGGATCCCGTAGAGTACTACGGATGCGTAGGGGTGCTAATACCTTCCCTTCGCATAACCGACTCCCGAACCCAAGATTTGGTTGCAAGACGTTGCCTTTTCCTTTCCCTTTTCCAGGTTTACTTCGAGCGTTTCCTTTCCCCTCCTTTGGGATAAATAAACCCACGGTGGCGACTCTTCTGTCATTTTCCTTTTTTGCCGGTTGTTTCTTTTCGCATTTAGGTTGCGACAATAATAAAATTTAAAACTATTTGGCTGAAATAAATAAGAGTAGAAACATGTGGATAAAAGCTCAACTTTCTTTAATAGAATGGTAGTCATTAAATCACAAGACTCCATAGATCTTTACAAAGTTGAAAATGATAATTTATATGGAAAAAGGGTTACATTGAATACAAATGATCACTAATCCTTCCACCAACTCTTGATGTCCACTGTGCTCTTCGCCGCTACTGGGGATGATGAATCACTGTCGACCGTTATGCTCAACAAAGTCCCCAAATCTGAAGATCAGCAGGATGCAGTTACTTGCCATAATCCCTAATTTTGCATAAATTTCCCCAAGATGGGTTACTTAATTTATCAGGATAATTCTTTCCTGTTCTTATGTCTCTAACTTTTGTCTGGATCGCCCTTTCGGGTTTTCAATCCATAGAGACGCTCATTTTTGCCTAAGTCGCCCTTTCAGGTTTTCAACTTAGCGAGCTATTTTTTCTTTTTTTAGGCGAAGTATTTCTTGACTGCATCTGCATTCACAGGACGAGTGAACTCTTCACCATCCATAGTTGTAAGAATCAAAGCACCGCCTGAAAAGGCTCTCTTGACAACATATGGGCCTTCATAATTAGGAGTCCATTTACCCCTAGAATCTGGTTTGAACGACAAGATCTTTTTTAGCACAAGGTCACCTTCTCTGAATACACGAGGTCTGACCTTCTTATCAAACACTTTCTTCATCCTCTGTTGATACAACTGACCATGACACATGGCAGTTAACGTCTTCTCTTCTATCAAATTTAGCTGATCAAACTTGGTCTGACACCATTCAGCCTCAGTCAACTTGGCTTCCATAAGCACACGCAATGAAGCGATCTCAACCTCTACGAGGAGTACTGCTTCCATACCATATACAAGAGAGAAAGGGGCTACCCCTATTGAAGTGCGGATGGATGTACGACAACCGTGCAAAGCAAATGGGAGCATCTCATGCCAATCTTTGTACGTTACAACCATCTTCTGAATAATCTTCTTGATGTTCTTGTTTGCAGCTTCAATAGCCCCATTCATCTTAGGTCTGTAGGGAGAAGAATTATGATGTGCAACCTTGAAGTCTTTACAAAGAGCTTCCACCATATTATTAATCAAGTTTGATCCATTATCAGTAATGATCTTACTTGGCACACCATAACGGCATATAATCTGATTCTTGATAAACCTTATAACAACTTGCTTGGTTACACTCGCATACGATGCCGCTTCCACCCATTTTGTGAAGTAGTCGATTACCACCAAAATGAAACGATGTTCGTTCGAAGGTTTAGGCTCAATCATGCCAATCATATCAATTCCCCACATGGAGAAAGGCCATGGAGAGGAAATGACATTCAACAGTGTCGGAGGGACGTGAATCTTATCCGCATATATTTGACACTTGTGGCATTTCTTCACAAACTTGTAACAGTCAGATTCCATTATCAGCCAATAGTAACCTGCTCGCAACATCTTCTTCGCCATTGCATGTCCATTAGAATAAGTACCAAAGGAACCTTCATGGACTTCAGTCATCAATAGGTCTGCTTCGTGTCAATCCACGCATCTGAGCAAAACCATATCGAAGTTTCTTTTGTATAGAACATCACCATTCAGGTAAAAATTATTGGCTAATCTCCTCAAAGTCTTCTTATCTTTCAAGGATGCCCCAGGCGGGTAAATCTGACTTTTGAGGAAACACTTGATATCAAAATACCACGGCTTCTCATATTTGACCTCTTCAATAGCAAACACATGAGCTGGCCTATCAAGACGCATCACAGTCAAATTGGGAACCTCATTCCAATACTTTACCACAATCATCGACGCCAACGTTGCAAGAGCATTTGCCATCCGGTTTTCATCTCGAGGGATATGATGAAACTCAACCTTTGTAAAGAAAGTTGAAATCTTCCTTGCATAATCTCTATATGGTATCAAACCGGGTTGATTCATCTCCCATTCACCTTTGATCTGATTCACCACCAAAGCCGAATCTCCAACGACATTTAAATGCTTGATTCAGATGTCAATGGCCTCTTCGAGCCCCATAATGCAAGCTTCATATTCTTCCATATTATTTGTACACTTGAAAGTTAATCTAACTGTAAATGGAAAATGCGTGCCTTGAGGAGTAATAATCACTGCCCCAATGCCATTACCATATTGGTTAACAGCTCCATCAAATACCATGCCCCAAGGGGAACCAGGTTCTGGCCCTTCCTCAAGCAATGGTTCATCACAATATTTCACTTTCAAGTACAAAATCTCTTCATCAGGAAAATCATATTGCACTGACTAATAATCTTCAATTGGTTGGTGAGCCAAATGGTCAGCCAAGACACTACCTTTGATCACTTTTTGAGATCGGTATTCGATATCATACTCTGACAACAACATCTGCCAACGGGCAATCCTCCCAGTTAAAGCAGGCTTCTCAAAAATATACTTGATTGGATCCATTTTGGATATCAACCAAGTGGTATGATTCAACATGTAATGACGCAGACGCTTAGCAGCCCAAGCCAATGTGGCAGTCATGTGTGAAATGAATCTTGAGATATAATTCAAGCAGCCGAGAAAACCCCTGACTTGCTTCTCAGTTTTGGGCGCATGCATCTCTTGTATTGCTTTGACCTTGGAAGGATCAACTTCAATACCCTTCTCGCTAACAATAAAGCCTAATAAATTACCAGAACGAACACCAAAAGTACACTTATTGGGATTCAAGCGGAGTTTATACTTCCTCAAATGCTGGAATAACTTCAACAAATGATCAACATGTTCCTCTTCATTAATGGATTTAGTAATCATGTCATCGACATAAACTTCAATCTCTTTATGCATCATATCATGAAAAAGAGTAGTCATTTCTCTTTGGTAAGTTGCACCAACATTATTTAAACCGAAAGACATCACTCTATAACAGAATGTTCCCCAAGGTGTAATGAATGTGGTCTTCTCCATATCTTCGGGTGCCATCTTGATCTGATTATATCTGGAAAATCCATCCATAAACGAAAAGACTTTGAATTTAGCAGTATCGTCTACCAACATATCAATGTGTGGTAGAGGAAAATCATCTTTTGGACTGGCTTTATTCAAATCTCTATAATCAACACACATGTGGACTTTTCCATCTTTCTTTGGCGCAGGCACAATATTGGCCACCCGTTGCGAGTACTCAGCGGTCATAAGGAAACCGGCATCAATCTGCTGCTACACTTCTTCTTTGATCTTCACTGCCATATCAGGATGCGTTCTTCTCAACTTCTGCTTGACTGGCAGGTATTCTGGCTTCAACGGCAATCTAAGCTTCACTATCTCAGAATCCAAACCAGGCATATCTTGATAGGATCAAGCAAATACATCTGAATACTCTCGAAGAAGATCAATCAACCCCTTCTTAACATCTGGACACAATTAAGACCCAATCTTGACTTCCTTCACATCATCTTTGGAACCCAAGTTGACTAACTCAATCTGCTCTTCGAATGGCTGAATGGCTTTTCCTTCATGCTCAAGAAGACGAGACAATTCATCACTCACTTCTTCATCACTTTCCTCCTCAGTCTCAAACACAGGGAATTCTAAATTTAGAGAAGGAGAAGGATCATTGAATTCAATGGGGTTAGAAACCAACCTGCATAATGATTTGATATTTTGATTTTAGAGAAGTGATTTGTGACCAAATATTATGCAGATGGACAAGTTTACTTATTTATTTATTTATTTATGTTTTTTGTGATTACTGTGACGGTGTATTCGTCGCTGTATGATCTATCGATTAAATCATAAGCTATGAGATACATTGAAATTTCGAGTCGCCACCGCACTTTTATTTATCCAAAGGATTGGCTAAAAAGCGAACAAAAGCCTAAGAAGTTTTACACGTAGAAAACTAATAAAAAGATCAGAGATTCTGGGTAAGGGGTAAATTACGCAATGGGAAGGTGTTAGGCACCCACTACGTCCTAGGTACTCCTAGGGAGCCCTTTTCACACTTGTTATGCTAAATGATTATTCGTTATGACAAAAATATTGTGCAAACATGATTGGGATGGTGAGAAAAGAATATACATTTTTATTATTATTGGGTTCGAACGGATGAACCCGTTGCCTACGTACCTTCCATCAAAGGTAAGGATCAGAACGCCGTAGTTCGGCTAAAAGATTTCCAAAAGTGGGTTAGGTTCAATTTTAAACACAAACCCTAGGTCTTACGTTATCCACGGGAGAAAACTCAACCTTATACAAACAACAACGTCCACCACGTGAGAAAAGCTTCAACTTGCCAGAGAGGGGTTAACCCTATAATAGGCAAGGAAGGCTTACAATTCAATCACTAAAGACAAAAGGTGAGATTAACATCAACCACTAAGATAAATCAAACCTATAGCTCATGTATGAAAAGATTAATGGACAAAGCCAAAACAAGTGAATGGGTGGAGTTACTGATTATGATTATGAAAATGAAGTCAAAGTATGATTAAGATCAATTCAAATGAGTATTATGAAATGGAGTTTGAAAAAAGTCAAGGACTTGAGTCCAGGTTTTTAGTTAGAAAACATGAAGATGTTTGCACAACACTTATGTCAAATTTGAAAGGTAAATGTGTGAAAAGGTTCTAAGACGTAATGAATGATGAATGGAATGAAGATGGATAGTAAAACTTCTTAGAAGGTTCACTTCTTGAGATCATATAGCAGATGATTCAAGTGTGTCCTTTGGAATAGCAGTTAATGATAACAAACAAACAAAGCAAGCAAAAGCGGATATCGGATGCCAATCAATGGTCTTATACCAATCTCCTAAAACAAAATGGGATATCAGATGCCAATCAATGGTCTTACACTAATCTCCACAGGCAAAGAAATAAAAGCGGATACCGGATACCAATAGATGGATTTACACCAGCCTCCTAAAACAGAACAGGATATCAGATGCCACTCAATGGACTTACACCGATCTCCTCAAAAGAAAAGAACAAAGATGAAATATGGAAGTCAACTGCCAATTTATCTGGACTTAGGTTAACTCCACAGTATGGTCCTAGGAAATCCAATGCCACGTCACAGGGGCTTACAATGGATCCTCACATACAAGAACAAAAGAAACAATATGATCACAGGAATGCAAATGCCAACTTACAGGGACTTATAATTGCAACCTCTCACACAAACAGATAAACAAACTATGATCACAGGAAAGCAGATGCCAACTTACAGGGACTTATAACTGCAACCTCACATACAAACCAAACAGATCAAATCATGATCACAGGATAACAGATGCCAACTTACAGGGACTTATAACTGCAACCTCACATACAAGCCAAACAGATCAAATCATGATCACAGGATAACAGATGCCAACTTACAGGGACTTATAATTGTATCCTCACATACAAAACCAAACAGATAAACAGAAGATATGAGTGACCAATGAGGTCTTACACTCTATCCTTCCATATCACAGGAGCAAATGCCAAAGCAATGGACTTACAATTGTCCTCAATGGGCAAACAACAATGATAGCATCACAAAACAAATGAGATGATCATGCATTAATGGCAATTGATGATGATGATAAATGCATAGCATACAGGCAAACAAGTGCACATGAAGCAATCAATCAATCAATGAATATCAAACAGCACACTCTATAGCCAAACAATGGGGGGCTCACACAAGAGGGTTTGACTTTGAAAGTCCACTGTAATGGGTGAAGGTCGCTCTTAACCTGGCCATTGAGGGGCTCAGGTGAAGCAGATGAAAAGGAGATGAGGAGTATGCCTCATTGCTTCTATCTCAAATCAGAGAGAGCATCAAAGAAAGTGTGGGAGTTCAGAAAGTAGGAACTCTCTCCACATTATTGACTCGATTAGATCTTGGGTATTTATCTCATTGCTTCAACCATGTAATGGGAGCAAAGAGAGGACACACTGAATAGTGGGGGATAGATTACTTATCCCTACCTTCCACCAATTGCCTTACTTGAAGGACTTTTCCTGCTTGGGACAAATATAAACAAACACAGGCATTGCCTCTTAAGGAGGACTTCAGACAGTTTGCCCGGTCAAATAACAGACCGGGTCTCCAGACTACATGAAGAAGAAATAATTATACCTCAAAGCAAATGCTAAAAAGCAAAGCAAGCAAGTTCAAAGAACTTAAGCAACTAAAGTACCTGCAAAAGTCAAACCAATTAGTAAACAAGTCAACAGTCAAAACCAAAAGGAAATAACCCAATAGTCACACAGAAGGACCAATTGTGCAAGGCACAAAGACTCAAGTATGTGAGTCACCTACAAAACAAATTGTTAGCACATGATAAACAAACCAACTCAATCAAAATTGAATGATCCTTGAGGCATTGGGGCTTAACCTGAAACAAACAGCTCAATTGTAAGCTTACAAGACCACTAGGACTAGCCTAGGGTCAAAGGTGAAAGAAAAAAGTCAAACAGCAAAGGAAAGTCAACCCAATTCAAGTTTAAAGCTTCAAGAAGCCTTCTCAATTGGATTCATAATTATATCATGCATCATGGTCATTTCACATGCAAAAGGATGCAAAGCATGGCACGAGAAGCACACAAAAGTCAACAGCAAAGACTTCATCCAAAAGTCAACTCAAACATTTTTGAAAATTATGAAATAAATCACACTCAATCCTAACATCTAACATAGCAAGCATGTCAAATTTCAATGTATTTGGATGAGAGGAAGGCATTCAAGTAAAATCATGAAGTCAAACCAAATTCAAGTAAGCATGGTGAAAGTCAACAAGCATGGGTCAACTTCAAAAAATCATATCAATTTGAAAACAGAAGAGAAATGAGTGAGATTAACACCAATGCAAAGCTTGAGGTGTCTAGTTATCACATATGAAATTTCATGGACATACAATATGATTTGAGAATTTCACAAAAGATTTGGCAAGGCATAGCACAAAAAGTCCACAAATGACCAAGTATGGAAGAAAATTCTCAATCAAATGGAAAACAGCAAGATTAATTCCAAGAAAATTCATACATCAATTAGACATACAAGGGATCATTCATGCAAAATTTCAAGTGATTTGGATAAGGGGAAGCATGTGAACAAAAATCATACATTTGCATATCATTGGTGTAGCAACAATTTTAACACATAACTTCAAAAAATCAAAGCTCTCAATCCACACATGATAAATGCACAAACCTTATATGGAAATGAAGGTCAATGTGTCTAGTTTCACCACAAAAAATTTCAAAGGCATTGGATATAACATGAGAATTTCACAATTGAAAAGGCACAATGTATCATTCATGCATACATGTGAAGAAAATAATTATCATTTAAAATCCAGAACATGGAAAATTAAATAAAATTCACCATAAAAATCTAGACACATTCATGAGTATGAGGAAAAAATTTTACAATTTTTTGATGAAAATTGAATGAGAAATAAAATGTGGAAATTGGATGAAATTATGATGCAAACATGAACAAAATGGTGTGGCAATTGGTCAACATAAGTCAACGCAGTGGCAAACTGGTAATTCCGGGCTCATTAACCTAAACTACTGCGTTTTGATGCATGAAAACGAAATGTTCTCATTGGCCAAAGGCCAATGGAACAGTAGAACAAACAACCAGCTCTCACGTTTCAGGAAGTTCATGCAGCAATTAGGGTTTGGCTGCTATGGCATTGGCATTCGATCAAAAACAACAAATGAATAGCAGCAATGTAACAACACACAAGTCAAACTTCCACGACCAACACAATCAAACATCAACCATGTTGATTTTCTAGGCAAAGTGTTCGGTTTAAATAAAAGCAGCATTCATCATTCTTCATCAACAAATCAAACAACACAAAACAATAGCATGTAGCAGCATAGCATTGACAATGTGTAGCAGCAGGCAATCAACAGCATATAGCACAATCAAATGAATTTTTTAGGACAATGTTCATAAGGCTCAAAACAGCAGGGCAAGCTTCATCATCTTTAATAAATAACATTCGAAACAAGCACCATTCAAAAGCAAGGCATAAATGGTTCATGCAGCAAGCAGGCCAACAGCAAGGTTTGAAATTCACACATCAAAAATCATCATCAGTTTGCAGCATGGCTAACAGCATTAACAAGACAATATGGGAAATAGCTCTAGAGCTTCAACAGCAACATGTATGTGTTTATCATCATAAAAACAATCTTCAAACAAAGTCATACAATAACATGGCATTGGTGAACATCAAGCACATCATCAATTGACCAAGCAAACAGATAGCAGCATGTTAACAAAATCCTTCATACAACCAAAACATAACAAACCAACATCATCAATTCAAGCAGAATTCTGGCAGGTTTATGATTCATACACAACAGTAGGGCATTAACAGCATCATGTGACATCCAATCAGCACAAACCATATGGATTTTTTTGGGAAAATATGTTAGGTTCCATGAACAGCAGCATATACCAATAACAGCAGCATAAAGCATTCATCATTCAATGAACCAAAACCAGACCAAGCATAGCATAATTAACATGGCAGCTGTAAACAATCAGCATGGTATTGGTTTTAAAACAACAGCAAGGGATATGCTCATGGGATTTCAAAAATGCAGCATGGTTTTGAAATACTTCAAGCAGCATGAGTAACAACAATAGACAATCCTCATAAAACATGGTTTCTGGAAAGGCCAAGGTTCCAACAACAGCAAAAATTTATGTTGTCACCAACATCAAAACAAAATGTCTCGACCAAAACACACAATCAGCATATAAACAGCCTGGATTTTCTAAGCATGTTCATGACAGCAACAAAGTATATTCATCATCCAATGACCCAAAACTAGACCAAGCATAGCATAATTGATGTGGCAGCTGTAAACAATCAGCATGGTAGCTCATATATTCATCATCAATTTGCAATATGGTTAATAGCATAACAGCAAAACAACATCATCATAACAGTAGCAGGCACACATTCATGTTTCAAAATTGCAGCAGAATTTTAGCAACAGCATGGATTTAGCAGCAATGGTATCATGTGACTTCATGCAATCAATTCAAACTGAAACCCAACAAGAACTCACAAACAGCATGGCAAGGGCATTCTTCTCATGTTCATTAACAAATAAAACTCAAACAGCCACATGGACTCCACATGATAATACACACATGATGTTTATGCAACATATAACAGCAACTAACATCATTCAACAACAGCATAAGCACAATCATGGGGATTTCATAGGCAGAGTTCTGAGTTCAAGCATGAACAGCATACACATTCATCATCAATAATTTGAATTTTCAATGATATTTCCAGAAATTAAAAACACACACATAAAGATGCTCAGCATGGCGAGGTGAATGAGAAACCAACATCAATTTTCAACCAAACATGTTGTGTACCAGGAATCGAGCAAAACATCATATGAGCACCAAACTTATTTTTCAGATTTCTTGGCCAAAACACAACCAAATCAAGCATGCTTTAGTTCATTAGAAACAGCTCAAAAAGATCTTTCGGAAGTACATCATGGCATGGCAAAAGAAGGGGTTCGAAAACTTACTTAGTTTTGAAGCAACTCAAGATACAGTGAGGTATTGATGGTATTGTGTTGAAACAGATGGTCCTTGAGCTTTGTAGTGCTGGATAATGATGCTTTTCTAGCTCGAGGATACTTGGAACCCTTCAAATCTCAAGCTGCCATTTCATGTACATGAGGAAAACAGAGTGAGAAGATGGCTGTGAGGGTGATGAGTAACGCTTGAATGAGCTTCCCAATACTGTCTAGGTCATGGAACAATGAAGGTTGTTCAGGATTTTTTGGTGGTTTGTGCAGGAATCTCGAAAATGCCAAAATGCAAGAAGGAATGAAGTAAGGAATTTCTGTGTGTAGGCTCTGAAAACTAGGGTTGAAATGTCAGGTAAATGCCCTTATATGTGGCTGTTTAGAGTTGGTTTAAGAGATGCTTAATCCTACTTATGTTAAAACAACCAAATGCACATTTTGCTAATTGTGGAACAAGTGAATGAGGAGGTGTATGAGCTGCTCGATTATGGGCTTGGACAGGCTGTACAGACTTATGTAAAATGCTGCTTTGGTTGTACATGAAAAGGCTGTACTGGCTTTGCTCCAATGAATCAAAAATGCATTTTGCCAAGTTTGTATATAAGTGGAAATGGGGGTGTGTGCTGCTGCGAATTGGGCCTGCTACAGGCTGCAAAAAGGACAACACATTTGCTGTTTTGGTTGTACAAGAAAGTGCTGTACTGATTTTGTTCAAATGAAGCCAATTGCCAATTTTGTCCATTTTGCATTTTAATTCAAAATGATGGGAAAATGGTGGTATGATGATGGTTTTGGGATTGGAACAAGTCACAAATGTGATAGGGAACATTTCCCAATTGACCAAATCAAGAAAAAATCAAAAACTCAAAAAGTCAAAGTTTGGTCAAACTTTGAATTTAAATGCAAAAGGTCCAAAAATGCCATTTTGAATGGTAAGGTTTTAGGTCATGAAATTTATATTTTTGGAAAGAGGATGAAAAATGTGGTGTGTAGGAAAAAACCCCATCAAATTTGGCCTTATGGTTTGAGAGTTATGGCTTGTTGAAGTTCAAAAATTGGTGAAAACGATTTGATCATATCTTGACAACCACACATGGGATTTTGATGTTCTTGGACTTTTTGAAAATGGGAAGACAAGATCTTCAACTTTCATGTTGGGCAAAAATTCATTTGAAGCTTGTATCATGATGTAAGTTTAAGATCAAGAAGTTTCCATTTTTGGCAGTTGAAATTACAGGTCCACTTTCTATTTCTGGAAAATTTCTGATTGGCTTGATTTTCTTCCATGATGAGGTTGATCATGATAGATAAGGCTTGTACAAGCATGAATGAACTCCTTCAAATCAATTCTATCCATCAAATCTTGATTAAATCAACTGTTGACCAAGTTTGACTTTTCTAGGGTTTTGAATGATTGAACTTCTTCTGATGATTTCCAAACCCTAATTCCTTGAGAAATTGATTTCAAATGATGTCTCAAGATGTATGAACTTTTGATTATTAATCATGATGCCCAAATTCTGCAAGAATGGCCACCATCCATTGCTTTGACTGATCAATGACTGAGTTTGACCTAATTGCTGATGATTGCTTCCACTGCAAGCAACAAGGTTAAACAGACAATATTTTTGTACTTTTTGAATGATAAACATATGAAAGCAAAGATATACAAATGCAAAGTATGCTTGGTGATCAAGAAACAAACCCACAAGGCAATCTATCCACTAAGAGGGAAGCAAAGGCATGCAATGATCCTTGAGGTTATGATATGAATGATATGGGCCATGAGGGATCTTAGGGCCCAAAATTGGGGTCTTACAGATGCCCCTATTTAAGGTCATTCTAGCCGGAGAAGTGAAGTTTAGAAATCTTCATCTCGACGCGGTAGAATGGACTTAAATAACAGTAATGAGACAAATTTTGGTCCCTAAGAGACCTCATGATGCAGATGTATGTATGCAAAAGACACAAAGTCTGTGGGGAATATGATTCACACAGAAGAAAAGACGATCCATCGGAGTAATACACTCACCAGGAACAGAGACTCTAATAAGACTCTATGGGGATAATAAAAGAAGAAGAAATGTGTGGACAAGACACGACTCCAAACTGGGGAAAAACAAAACTGACACAGCGTGGACAAGACACGACTCTGATTAAGGAAAACAGAAAAAACAGACTGGAGAACTCACTGGGGAGTGAAGGACTCACACTGGGGAAAAGAATTCCAAATGGAAAATAAATCCATTGGAGAAACACAAGCTGACTCCTGAGGAGAAGCAACAAAAAGTTCCACTGGGGAAGTAACAAAGAAAATGAGATGTTACCGAGCATACGGGTAACAAACTCAGGAAAAATCTGACTCCACAGGGGGGCCGAGGTCATAATAGGGAGCAGAAAGGAGGGAACACCAAGGATACCGGTTACTGGGTATATAATAGGTGACCGACCATAGCGTGAATTGGATTTCACTTCCAATACACTCATCATCCTGAAGAGAACCAGAAAAAGCAAACTTGTTTATAGGATGGACATTCAATTTCACAAAGAAAATGAATCTTACTCTGAGGGGAAAACAATCAAAAGATTGACTCAAGAGCGAACGAGATATAATATCCATTACCGTCAGAACGTGGATAGAATACTCAGATGAGACATATTATTCATTACCGGCAGACCGTGAATAATATACTCGAAAGGAAAATTATCCTGAACCGGTTACTGGGTTGTTTATAGGATAAAATCCGAAGACGTGAATTGGTTTTCACTTCCAAAACACTCATCATCCGAAAGGAGGGCTTGAAAAAGCAAATCGACTTACAGGATGGACATTCGAATCCACAACGGGAAAACGAATCTTACTCAAATGGGGACACAAACCCAAAGAGTGCATGAGATATAATATCCATTACCGGCAGACCGTGGATAAGAAACTCGCATGAGACATATTATCTATTACCGTCAGAACGTAGATAATAAACTCGCATGGTAAGAAACACCAGAGATACCGGTTACTGGGTATATAATAGGTGATATACCGAAAACGTGAATTGGTTTTCACTTCCAAAACACTCATCATCCAAAACACAAACTGGTTAAAGGATGGCTATTCGATTCTGCAAAGAATACGAATCTTGCTCAGTTGGGGAAAATCAACAAAGGATTTCAACTAAAGAGCGCATGAGATATATTATTCATTACCGGCAGACCGTGAATAATATACTCGAAAGGAAAAGACACCAGAGATACCGGTTACTGGGTATATAATAGGTGACTATCCAAAACAGAGAGAGAATCGATACCAAGCATACGGGTAAACGAAAGACAACTCAAAGGATAAATTGCAAGCATCCGGCAATTATCCAACAACAAGAATATTCGACTCCACAAAGGGAAATAACGAATCTTACTCGACTGGGGAAACACAAAAGGCTTCGACTGAAGAGTGCATGAGATATATTATTCATTACCGGCAGACCGTGAATAATATACTCGCACGGAAGATTATCCATAACCGGTTACTGGGTTAATAAAGGATAAATCAACCGAACAGAAAGGCATCGGGATACCAAACTAGGTATATAATGACGACCAATCAAAAGGAGCAACAGACATTACCAACAAAAGGGCAAATGAAAGGCAAACTGCTGAGGATAAATTGCGAGCATCCGGCAATTATCCAAAGAAGACTAGCTGGGGATGCATTGATAAAGAATCAATGATCCGGGGAACAAATCACTAGCATACGGTGAAAAGACCCACTGGGGATAAAATTGCTAGCATACGGCAATTATCCACAAAAGACTTGCTGAGTATATAAGTGCTGATCTAAGCAACTTATACAAGCAAAGGAAAATCATCATCAAGTATTGAATGAAGATAACCACAAAATTAGGGTTTACATCTACCGAATACGGGGTAGAAAACCAACAACTCCGCGTGGGGATAGAACAAATCACAAATCCGCACGGGAAACCAAAATAGGGTTTATAACAAACCACAAACTGCTGAAGAGCAGGGAAATAGGATTTACAACTACCAATATACGGGTAGAAAACCAAAAAAATCTGGCTGGAGAATAAAAGGTGTATAACCACAAATTCTGTCAAGAAAGCCAGGAAAAGATAGGACTTACAACTGCTGGTTTGTAGGCAGAGGCCCAAAAAACATTCCGCTGGGGAACAACCCACTGGGAAGCACAAGATATTGACAAATAGCCGATTCGGGAATGATCCGAAAAGACAGACTGAATCAAAACACGCCCTAATGAGGATATAACTCAAATAGGAAAATCCATCCCAATATATGTATTGGGAGGGAACGGAAGAAACCGTCATCCACGAGGATAATCTCAGTGGGGAACTGCAGAAGGAAAGACAGACATTTTCTGCTTATGGGGTTGACTCTGTATGGAGAGATTTATAAACACCCGACATCTGCTTGGGGAGATCTGTACTGAGATCTAAATCACCATAGCAGGAGACACGACAAACAAAAGATATATGGCAAGAAATGCAACATGAATATCTGAATGTTTCATGAATATGCATGAATATGCTTGATTTATGTTTGATGAATGCTGACAAAACAGACAATTCTAACACAAACAGGTTCAGGAACAACGTCCGGTATTATACTTCCAGGGAAAAAACCAGCTGGAGAGCCAATCTGCGGAGATCTTCATGCTGTAAAGCAAAGATCTGCAAGTGCTGCTGAAGAAGCAGAGAAACAGAGATATCAGGAAACAACCCAATCAGGGTACAGAAAGTCACAACGGGCATAACAGCCACCAAGACAAATCTGTAGAGGAACAAGAGAAATCCTAAGGTATATCTGCAGGGGATCCCAGTGTTAACTGAGAAACAAAGGTGCATAAGCACGAACTGCTGTAGAAGCAAATCCCCACGACTCCACTGGGGAACAACCCACTGAGGGAGAATGATATCATCCAGGTAGAATCTGACTGCGTAAGCAACTCTACTGGGGAAAACTGTCGGCTACTCTCTTGGGAACAAACCACCGAGGGAGGACAAATCAAACAAACAGATTCTGCAACGAACCACTCCACTTGGGGAGAATACACAGCAAACTGATCACAACAGGTAGATTCTGCAATATAAGCCACTCTACTGGGGATCACAAACAGTCAGGAAATTAATCCGTTCACTGGAGGCAAAAGCCATCATCCGACCATATCGGGATTGAAGGAGTATTCAACAGGCAAAAACCGCCACAACAAACAATCTGCAGACTATAGCTGAGGAAAAGATGGTTGCAATACTGGGATGTCAACCCAATCAACCACGGAGTAGGAAAATAAATCCTTGCTCTGCTGAAGAGATAAAACTCTGATGGAGAGATAGCAACAATTCCGCAGACGACTTCGCCGGGAAAAAGGTAAAGTACCGGGTATCAAACCACTGACCCTACCAAGTCTTCAAAAGAAAACAGACGTGCTAAGGAAACAGACAATTCCTGCTGGCACATTGCATGGGGAAAAGCGGTAACAAATCCACTTGCAACCCTGGTGGGGATATCAATAACAGCTCTACTCGCGACTCCGAGGGGAGTATCAATCAATAGTTATACTCATGACTGTGCTGAGGAGACAAATAAAGTCTGGGGAATGCGACCCACTGGAGAGAGTGACGGGGCACCAAGGTGATAAACCATCAACCGCCGAAACTTCTCAAGAAAACACCCATGCCAGGGAAAACTGCTGCTGGAGAAAACGAAGTCTTCCACAACACAACACTTGCGACTGTACTGGGGAACAACCCCAACAACGACTCTGCTTGAGGAACAAACCCCAACAAAGATCTGAAGAAAGAAGATACAACCAAACCAGGAATATGAACGAATGTCTTACCTGTTGGGAATCATGCCACCCCCGGGAGAGCACTGAGATATTCTTGAGTATCCTTTCAATCTTGTGAATGTTCACTTTGTATAAAACAACAAATTTTGAAAAATTTGATTTGTTTAAAACAATGACATTTTATCAATTTAAAACATGCAAAACATTTGTTGAGTTGAAACAAATAAGAGTGCAAATAATTGGATAAAAAGCTCAAATTGATTTGATGGAATGGTAGTCTGCAAATGGCAAGACTCCATAGATCTGTACAAATTTGAAATCAGTGATATATATTGGAAGAGGGCTACATTGAACATAATGATCCTTTCTCTACCAATTTGAATCTCGATGTATCCGAAGCTTCGGTTGACGACGAATCGAGAATCTTCTGACGAAATGACGACTGATGAACCAGAAAGTCTTGTCAGGATGCAGTTACTTGCCAAAATCCCTAATTTTTGCCTAGATTGCCCCAGAGTGAGGTACTCAATCTAGCGGGATGCAAATATATTCTCTTTTTTAGTCTCTAATTTTTTGCCTGGATTACCCTTGCGGGTTCTCCACCGAGACGCTCATTTTTGCCTAAGCCGCCCTTTCGGGTTTTCAACTTAGCGAGCTATTCTGTTTTTTCATTCTTTTTTTCATTTGCATATACTTTTTTTTTAGGCAAAGTATCTCTTAACTGCATCTGAATTCACAGGACGAGTGAAATCCTCCCCATCCATTGTTGTAAGCATCAAAGCTCCGCCTGAAAAGGCTCTCTTAACAACATATGGACCCTCGTAGTTTGGAGTCCACTTGCCCCTGGAATCGGGCGCGAAAGACAAAACTTTCTTGAGCACGAGGTCACCTTCTCGGAACACACGAGGCTTGACCTTCTTGTCGAATGTTTTCTTCATTCTTTGCTGATATAACTGACCATGGCACATGGCAGTTAATCTCTTCTCTTCAATCAGATTCAATTGATCATAACGACTTTGAATCCATTCAGCATCAGTCAACTTGGCTTCCATCAAGACTCGCATTGATGGGATCTCCACCTCTACTGGGAGAACGGCTTCCATGCCATAAACAAGAGAGAAAGGGGTTGCCCCTGTTGAAGTGCGTACAGACGTACGATATCCATGCAAAGCAAATGGCAGCATCTCATGCCAATCTTTGTAGGTGACAGTCATCTTCTGGATAATTCTCTTGATATTCTTGTTAGCAGCTTCAACAGCCCCATTCATCTTAGGTCTGTAAGGAGAGGAATTATGGTGTGCAATCTTGAATTCAGCGCACAACTCATCCATCATCTTGTTATTCAGATTGGATCCATTATCAGTAATGATCCTCTCTGGCACACCATAACGGCAAATCAGCTGATTCTTGATAAACTTCACAACCACCTGCCTGGTTACATTCGCGTACGACGCGGCTTCAACCCATTTGGTGAAGTAATCAATTGCTACGAGAATAAAACGATGTCCATTGGACGCTTTCGGCTCAATCATACCGATCATGTCGATTCCCCACATAGAGAAAGGCCATGGTGATGAAATCACATTCAGGAGTGTCGGAGGAATATGAATCTTATCCGCATAAATTTGACACTTGTGACATTTCTTCACATACTTGCAACAGTCAGACTCCATTGTCAGCCAATAGTAGCCTGCTCTCAACATCTTCTTAGCCATGGCATGTCCATTGGAATGAGTACCAAATGAACCCTCATGGACCTCAGTCATCAATAGGTTTGCTTCGTGTCTATCCACGCATCTGAGCAAAACCATATCAAAATTTCTCTTGTACAGCACTTCACCACTGAGGTAGAAACTGCCTGACAACCTTCTCAAAGTTTTCCTATCTTTGTTTGATGCCCCAGGCGGGTAGACCTGGTTCTGGAGGAAATTCTTGATATCAAAATACCAAGGCTTGTCATCTTTCACGTCTTCGATTGCGAATATGTGAGCGGGTCTATCCAAGCGCATCACAGTAATATTGGGAACATCATTCCACCATCTGACAACAATCATAGAAGCAAGCGTAGCAAGGGCATCTGCCATCCGATTATCCTCTCGAGGAATATGATAAAATTCAACTTCTGTAAAGAAAGTTGAAATTCTCCTTGCATAATCTCTGTATGGGATGAGACCTGGTTGATTTGTCTCCCATTCACCTTTGATCTGATTGACAACCAAAGCTGAATCACCATAGACATCAAGATATTTGATTCTCAAATCAATGCATTCTTCAAGTCCCATAATACAGGCTTCATACTCCGCCATATTATTCGTGCATTTGAAGGTTAGCCTTGCTGTAAATGGAATGTGCGAACCCTGGGGATTAATGATTACTGCCCCAATTCCATTTCCATATTGATTAACAGCGCCATCAAACACCATCGTCCATCTGGAACCAGGTTCTGGACCTTCATCAAGTGTAGGCTCATCGCAATCTTTCATCTTCAAATACAGAATTTCCTCGTCAGGGAAGTCATACTGAACAGACTGATGATCTTCAATTGGCTGGTGCGCTAGATGGTCAGCCAAGATACTACCTTTGATAGCTTTCTGAGCTCGATACTCAATATCATACTCAGACAACAGCATCTGCCAACGGGCAATCCTCCCAGTTAAAGCAGGCTTCTCGAAGATATACTTAATTGGATCCATTCTGGATATCAACCAAGTTGTATGATTTATCATGTACTGGCGCAAACGCTTAGCTGCCCAAGCTAAAGCACAGCACGTCTTCTCAAGCATAGAGTACCGAGACTCACAATCAGTAAACTTCTTACTGAGGTAGTATAGCAAACTCCTTCTTCCCTGATTCATCTTGTTGACCGAGTACACAACCCATCGAGTCTTCAAGAACTGTTAAGTACATAATCAGAGGTCTTCCTTCCACTGGCGGAGACAAAATCGGAGGTTCGGACAGATAATCTTTGATACTGTCGAAAGCTTTCTGGCAATCCTCGGTCCAATCATGAGACTGATCTTTCCGGAGGAGCTTGAATATCGGCGCACATGTGGCAGTCATGTGGGATATAAATCTGGAAATGTAGTTCAAGCGGCCAAGAAAACCTCGGACTTGCTTCTCAGTTTTGGGTGCGGGCATCTCTTGTATTGCTTTGACCTTTGCAGGATCAACCTCAATACCTCTTTCACTTACCACAAAACCCAACAACTTGCCGGAACGGACTCCAAAAGTACATTTGTTCGGATTCAGACGAAGTTGAAATTTTCTCAAACGCTGAAACAGCTTCAACAAATGCTCAATATGCTCAACTTCCGTTCGGGACTTAGCAATCATATCATCAACATAGACTTCTATCTCCTTGTGCATCATATCATGAAACAAGGTAGTCATAGCTCGTTGATACGTGGCTCCGGCGTTCTTCAAACCGAAGGGCATCACTCGATAACAGAATGTTCCCCAAGGTGTGATGAATGTTGTCTTCTCCATATCCTCTGGTGCCATCTTGATTTGATTATATCCGGAAAATCCGTCCATAAAGGAAAAGACTTTGAATTTAGCTGTATTGTCTACCAACATGTCAATGTGTGGTAGAGGAAAATCATCTTTTGGACTAGCTTTATTCAAATCTCTGTAGTCAACGCACATACGGACTTTTCCGTCCTTCTTAGGAACAGGCACAATATTGGCCACCCATAGAGGATATGTCGAAGTCACCAGAAACCCCGCATCAATTTGCTTCTGAACTTCCTCTTTGATCTTCACTGCCATATCTGGATGAGTTCTTCTGAGCTTCTGCTTCACAGGCACGCACTCAGGCTTCAAAGGCAGGAAATGTTGCACAATATCTGTATCTAAACCCGGCATGTCTTCATAGGACCAAGCAAAGATATCTGAATATTCTCGTAGCAAGCTGATCAAATCTTCCTTAACAGACTCTTCAAGAAGTGCCCCAATCTTCACCAGGCGCTCACAATCTTCAGATCCCAAGTTGACTGTTTCCAAGTCTTCGAGATGCGGCTGAATGATCTTCTCTTCGTGCTCAAGGAGACGGGTGATCTCATCAGGAATCTCTTCAACGTCATCTTCCTCTGCCTCAAATACAGGGAATTCAAAATTGGGAGATGGCGTTGGATCATTATGTTCAATGGGTTTTAGGATCAACCTGCATAATGATTTTGGTTAAGAAAAATTCAGCATTTAAACAAGCAAATCATTATGCAGATGAAAGAATGTTGCTTTTACAGCTTTTTGTTTTTGTTTTTATGGTTTTTTGTGATCACTGATTTCATAAAGAAAAGCAAAAAGTGAAAACAAAGGAAAAACAAATGTTTTGACAATGCAAAAATTGAATGAAAATATCATTGTATATATGCTTTGCCAACAATGTCATCACTTCTCCTTTTGGCATGGGAGAAGGGTTTTAAACAAAATGAACAATTACTCTGATCTATGGATAACTGTAGGAACATCCACAGCGACCCAATTGTGGCAGACACCACCAGGAATAACAAAATTGTTCAAATCTTCTGCATCTTCTTCTTCAATGATAGCAGCAGCTTCCTCTTCTGCAGGTTGATCAGCATGGATGAATCCTCCACTGGTGAACAGACCTTGCTCGTTGCATGCCCCAGAACCATAGCCAATGCCAGCCCGGGATCGGTTATCTTCAAGTTCAAGCACTTTCCCTAATCCAGCGACTGCACCACATTCAATGGCCAGCTTAGCATCACGGTAGGAAGTGAATGAAGGAGACTTCTTCTCGATTGGTTTATCAATAGATAAAGCTTGAAACTGAGTTCCAACTTCATCCTCTGCATCAATGTACGAGAAAGAAGACAAATTACTGACCAGGAGAGCCTTTTCTCCCCCTACTACAACCAATTTCTTGTTTTTCACAAACTTCAGCTTTTGGTGTAGGGTGGATGTCACGGCGCCAGCCTCGTGAATCCATGGTCTGCCCAAGAGACAGCTGTATGATGGGTGGATATCCATTACTTGAAAAGTGATCTGGAAATCACTTGGTCCGATTTTGATCGGGAGATCAACTTCCCCAATCACGGTCTTACGCGACCCATCAAAAGCTTTAACAACAACCCCACTCTGCCTCATAGGAGGACCTTGATATGACAATCTGGCGAGTGTGGATTTTGGCAATACATTAAGAGACGATCCAGTGTCCACCAACACATTGGACATTGCATCAGATTTGCAATTCATAGATATATGTAAAGCCATGTTGTGGTCTCTTCCCTCCTCAGGGAGATCAGCGTCACAAAAGCTCAAGGTGTTGCAAGCGGTAATGTTTGCAACAATGCTATCGAATTGTTCCAAGGTGACGTCGTGATCGACATATGCCAGGTCCAAGACTTTCTGCAGAGACTCCCTATGAGGCTCTGAGTTCAGCAATAGAGAAAGGATGGAAATCTTGGAGGGCGTGTGTAGAAGCTGGTCTACAATATTATACTCGCTCTTTCTGATGAGCCTCAGCATCTCATCAGATTCTTCATCAACAATGCCACTCGGGCCAACAACTGAAGAAATGGGAGTCTTTTGTACAGACGAGGAGGGTTTGGCAACATCAAGTGCCGGATTCTGAACATTCACAGCATTCCCTACAGGGCGCTCAACAGATTCAGAAGCAACAGCCTTAGCAGGCGCAGAAAAGACACGACCACTGCGGGTCAATCCACTAACATCAGCGATAGTGGTCACGGAAGTAGACGGCAGAGGTACCTCAACCCCATCCTGGACAGCAACAGGATTGTACCGGAAAGGTACGGCCTTATCAGATGAATACGGCACAGGGCCAGCTGGTTTGATAATCAGAGAAGGCGAAGCTTTAGGCTTGTTGCTATTGTACCGAATAACAACGGGCTCTGGCAATTTGAACACCGGGGAGATGACACTCACTTCGGGCTCAACAACATCAACATTGCGATTCTGGAGAATCTCAATGGTACCTTCATTCAACAATTTCTGAAGCTCACAGCGTATTTGATCACAACCCAAGCGGTTAACAGAACAGACACGGCACTGGTCATGGTTATGCTTCAAATAGTTGTGCTGACACAGCATCTTATGTAAATCAACCAACGACCGTCGGATGTGGCTGACGTACTTCACCTTGTACTTCCCAAGGTCTTCCTGGATCATATTCACAGACTTCCCATGCGAAGGCAATGGGTTCCTGGTGACGTTAGGGTTGGAGTCTTCAAAACTCAGAATTCCGCTTCTCATGAGGTCTTGAACCTTATTCTTCAGCGGGAAACAGTTCTCAACGTTGTGGCCCGGAGCGCCGGAATGGTAGACACAATGCTGGTCTGGTTTGTACCACCATTACGGGTTAGCAGGAATAGCAGGAGGATCCTTGGGTGAAACCAATTTCCTCTCCAACAAGGAGGGATAAAGCTCTGTATATGTCATCGGAATAGGGTCGAAGCTGACCTTCTTCCTATCATAATTCATGTTTGCTTGATTGGTTGTACTTCCACGAGGCTGGTAGGCCTGTTGCTGTGGACGCTGCTGTTGCTGTTGATATTGCGGTTGTGGATATTGCTGCTGATGCTGATACTGCTGAGCATTATCCTTGAACACAGGTGCCACACTAGCCACCTGATGCTGATGTCTGGCACGATGTGCAGGCTTCCTCTGAACAAAGGGTCTTCGATGTTTGGGCTGAGACTGCACAGCATGCGCTTCACCTTCTTTCCTCTTAAACGCTCCATATCGCTTAGAGGAAGAACCATCATCTTTTGACAATCGTCCTTCACGGACGCCTTCTTCAAGACGCATCCCCATGTTCACCATCTCGGTGAAATCAGAGGGAGCGCTGGCCACCATTCTCTCATAATAAAATGACCCAAGAGTCTTCAGAAAGATCTTGGTCATCTCTTTCTCTTCTAATGGTGGAGTAATTTGAGCTGCCAGCTCACGCCATCTCTGGGCGTATTCCTTGAACGACTCTTTGTCCTTTTGTGACATAGACCTGAGTTGATCTCTGTCAGGCGCCATGTCAACGTTGTATTTATATTGTTTGACGAAAGCTTCGCCAAGATCATTGAAAGAGCGGATGTTGACGCTGTCCAGACTCATATACCAACGGAGAGCAGCACCAGACAAACTGTCTTGGAAGTAGTGGATCAAGAGTTGATCGTTGTCTGTCTGCGTGGACATCTTTCTGGCATACATGACTAAGTGTGCCAAAGGACAAGTGTTCCCTTTATACTTCTCAAAGTCTGGGACCTTGAATTTAACAGGTATCTTCACACCGGGAACCAGACAAAGTTCGGCTGCTGACTTGCCGAAGAGATCTTTGCCTCTGAGAGTTCTCAATTCCTTTCTCAGCTCAAGGAATTGATCGTTCATTGCATCCATTTTCTCATGCACATCTGAGCCTTCAGAAGCTTCAGAATGATAAATGGTGTCGTCTACCCTCGGCATGGTATGCACGACAGGAGGAACAGGAATAGGGACCGGGCTAGATGCCGGCATTTGAGCGAAGGTTGGAGCTGGCAGATCAGGCATGAAGCCGGGAGGCATCCCCCAAGGAAAACCGGGAGGCATGGCATTTGGCTGATGGGCACTAACAGGCACCGACGACGTAGCTATTTCTGAGATAACCGTCCGCTGAACGGGAGTTGCTGGTTGTTGAGGAGCAGGCTGATTCTGGGCAGCAAGAAGTTGCTCCATCAGAGCGCCAAGTCTGGCGACTTCATCTCTCAAACTCTGGTTCTCTTGTTCCAATTGCTCCATAATCCTTGCAGAGTTGACTCGCGTATAATACCGGTGAGTCAGCTTGTCTTCAAAATAAATGAAGAGCAGATGTTAGAACCGGAAGACCAGAAACAAAGGGGGTACCTGTTTATGCAGGAATGATGCATGAAATGCTTTGTGCAAATGCTTTGATTTTCAAGGAACCCTTAGGGTATTCATTTGCAATATTTTGAATATTTAAACAATTTAATTTTATGGAAAATATTTCATTCAAAATATTAAGACAAAGAAGTACAGCATTCTTTTAAATATTACAAAGAGAAAAGGTAAATGACATCCTATGGATCCCTAACAGCTCGGGATGCTGGAAGACGAGAAGTGCACAACTTCTTGATCTCTCTCTCATAGGCAGCCTCCATATCAGCTTTCTCCTTTGCAAGTTGATCATACTTCCTTTTCCAGAATTTGGAGGACTGAGGAAGCAGAGAAGTCCAAGTGTCGTTCGGATCGTCGATCACTCGGTGCTCGAGAAATTCAATCATAGCATCTTTCTCCTTGAGCTGCTGCAGCAATTCCTCTCTCTCGCGGATCCAGGCACGCGAAAGGTCTTCTTCTCTCAACTCCTCTACACGTTGGGTAGGGAGGGTTGAAGGCCCAGCCACATCCAACAGTGTAGGTCTCGGATGATCATACGGCATCAGGTAGGTAGCAGCCCTCTGTCTGACCCAAGAGGTGTATGGCTCCAAAGCAATGCAGTTCTTTGGACCCAATTCATTCCTACTCTTCATGCGAATATTGCGCCAAGCGCGGACAAATCTGGCTTTCAGGCCTTGGGGATCTTTACCCTCCTGAAAGAATACACCTTCTAACAGAATGTTATGGGGTTTATCTTTTAGGGGGAACCCAAGCTGACGACGTGCAAGCGTAGGGTTGTAGGTAATCCCACCACATGTACCAAGAAGAGGCACATTAGGGAATTCACCACAAGAATTGATGATCTGGACGGTATCATACACGCGATCATACCAGGTGATATCATCATTGGTGAGAGACATGAGTCTCTGAGACCACCGTAGACATCCCTTGTTCTCCTTGAAAGCAACTGTCTGCGGCAAGTGCGAAATAAACCACTTGTACAGCAGGGGTAAACAGCAGACAATGACTCCTCCATTCTTCATATTCCTCAGATGCATGGAGACATACGCATCACCCAACAAGGTCGGAACCGGATTAAGGACTGAAAAAATCCTAATGGCATTCATATCGACGAACTTGTCAAAGTTGGGAAACAGCACCAATCCATAGATAAGCAATACGAATAGAGCCTCAAAGGCATCCTCACTCATGGCCTTCCCATAGAAGGTGGCTTGAGCAATAAGGAACTCGGAAGGAAAACCTTGAATTCCGCCTTTGATAGTCAGATTAGCTCTAATCAGATCTTCATCTATATGCAACAGACTGGAAATCTCTCGAGCAGATGGAATACTCTCTAAGCCACTGAACGGCACTTGATCCAGAATAGGAATCCCAATAAGGTGAGAGTATTCTTCCAAAGTCGGCAACAACTGGAAGTCCGGAAATAAGAAGCAATGATAGAGCGGATCATAGAACTGAGCAAGAGTGCTCATCAATCCCTCATCCACTTGAGTAGTCAGCAACGGCAGAAGCTTCCCATATCGAGCCTTGAAACCCAAGGGATCTAGTACATACGATGTCAGATTCCTTAACTCTTTTACATCTGGCTGCTTAAAGCTGTACTTCTTTGTATGCCTTTTTGGTCTTTCCATGTCTGAAAATTTTGCAAATAACCCTTTAAGTTCCTTGAAAATTTTCTCTTTTTTTTTTGATGACATGAATGCGGATGAATGAGTGAATGTATGAATGCAACAAACACACTCAAGGATCAAGCAAAGCACACCAAACAAAGGTCGTGGGAAAGCTCTATGTATCCCTAATATCAATCATCCATTTTGGTGGATTTAGGTTTTCACCTTATCGACACCCAAGTTCCATTGATATTAACGGTACATGAACCGGTTCAAACATTCCTAATATCAACCAGCCGCTTTGGTGGATTTAGGTTTTACACCTGATCCGGGATCCATTGATATTAACAATGTTTGAACGACTCAACCACGAATCACGGGTTTGTTGAGAGTCACGAGCATGGAGTCTCGGTTAAGAACCACCCAAAGGGAGTGTACTAGGGTTTAAACCTGCCAGACATGTTCTATCAGAGGTTCCCATAGTCATCGTTCCATCTTTCGAATATTATCGGAGGAACGAATACTCGTATTCCAAGAATATTCTCAAGAGAAACTCTTATGAGTGTAGTATCGCGTAACAATCGTATCAGAACTGACATCTGAACGACCTCCGCACTACGGTCCTAAAAATAGGCCAAGATGGGTTTGGTAAACTAAGGTCCTTGGCTTCTGCGGAACATGATTGAAAGAATAATGCCTAACCACAAATAACTCGTGTGACATTATTAGTTCAACATGACCTCCACCAAGTGAATGGACTCGCAAGTCAACTGGCTAAGGACTACTCCACACCAGTCGACAAGACTATGCCATTCTCCTATCCTAGAGAGCACTCGAGTTCGGGTATAGAACTCATCTCACAGATCACCAAAGCAAACAGCAAATGTATATCAAGCAATTCACACATTACAATCAATACATTCATCCCAAATTGTACAAAAATATGTCAGATAAAGAATAACAATATAGCACAACAAGGGTGAAAAGTAGGCACTACAACCAGAGACTCTGGGTTATTCCCCAGCAGAGTCGCCACTTTTCTGTGACGGTGTATTCGTCGCTGTATGATCTATCGATTAAATCATAAGCTATGAGATACATTGAAATTTCGAGTCGCCACCGCACTTTTATTTATCCAAAGGATTGGCTAAAAAGCGAACAAAAGCCTAAGAAGTTTTACACGTAGAAAACTAATAAAAAGATCAGAGATTCTGGGTAAGGGGTAAATTACGCAATGGGAAGGTGTTAGGCACCCACTACGTCCTAGGTACTCCTAGGGAGCCCTTTTCACACTTGTTATGCTAAATGATTATTCGTTATGACAAAAATATTGTGCAAACATGATTGGGATGGTGAGAAAAGAATATACATTTTTATTATTATTGGGTTCGAACGGATGAACCCGTTGCCTACGTACCTTCCATCAAAGGTAAGGATCAGAACGCCGTAGTTCGGCTAAAAGATTTCCAAAAGTGGGTTAGGTTCAATTTTAAACACAAACCCTAGGTCTTACGTTATCCACGGGAGAAAACTCAACCTTATACAAACAACAACGTCCACCACGTGAGAAAAGCTTCAACTTGCCAGAGAGGGGTTAACCCTATAATAGGCAAGGAAGGCTTACAATTCAATCACTAAAGACAAAAGGTGAGATTAACATCAACCACTAAGATAAATCAAACCTATAGCTCATGTATGAAAAGATTAATGGACAAAGCCAAAACAAGTGAATGGGTGGAGTTACTGATTATGATTATGAAAATGAAGTCAAAGTATGATTAAGATCAATTCAAATGAGTATTATGAAATGGAGTTTGAAAAAAGTCAAGGACTTGAGTCCAGGTTTTTAGTTAGAAAACATGAAGATGTTTGCACAACACTTATGTCAAATTTGAAAGGTAAATGTGTGAAAAGGTTCTAAGACGTAATGAATGATGAATGGATGAAGATGGATAGTAAAACTTCTTAGAAGGTTCACTTCTTGAGATCATATAGCAGATGATTCAAGTGTGTCCTTTGGAATAGCAGTTAATGATAACAAACAAACAAAGCAAGCAAAAGCGGATATCGGATGCCAATCAATGGTCTTATACCAATCTCCTAAAACAAAATGGGATATCAGATGCCAATCAATGGTCTTACACTAATCTCCACAGGCAAAGAAATAAAAGCGGATACCGGATACCAATAGATGGATTTACACCAGCCTCCTAAAACAGAACAGGATATCAGATGCCACTCAATGGACTTACACCGATCTCCTCAAAAGAAAAGAACAAAGATGAAATATGGAAGTCAACTGCCAATTTATCTGGACTTAGGTTAACTCCACAGTATGGTCCTAGGAAATCCAATGCCACGTCACAGGGGCTTACAATGGATCCTCACATACAAGAACAAAAGAAACAATATGATCACAGGAATGCAAATGCCAACTTACAGGGACTTATAATTGCAACCTCTCACACAAACAGATAAACAAACTATGATCACAGGAAAGCAGATGCCAACTTACAGGGACTTATAACTGCAACCTCACATACAAACCAAACAGATCAAATCATGATCACAGGATAACAGATGCCAACTTACAGGGACTTATAACTGCAACCTCACATACAAGCCAAACAGATCAAATCATGATCACAGGATAACAGATGCCAACTTACAGGGACTTATAACTGTATCCTCACATACAAAACCAAACAGATAAACAGAAGATATGAGTGACCAATGAGGTCTTACACTCTATCCTTCCATATCACAGGAGCAAATGCCAAAGCAATGGACTTACAATTGTCCTCAATGGGCAAACAACAATGATAGCATCACAAAACAAATGAGATGATCATGCATTAATGGCAATTGATGATGATGATAAATGCATAGCATACAGGCAAACAAGTGCACATGAAGCAATCAATCAATCAATGAATATCAAACAGCACACTCTATAGCCAAACAATGGGGGGCTCACACAAGAGGGTTTGACTTTGAAAGTCCACTGTAATGGGTGAAGGTCGCTCTTAACCTGGCCATTGAGGGGCTCAGGTGAAGCAGATGAAAAGGAGATGAGGAGTATGCCTCATTGCTTCTATCTCAAATCAGAGAGAGCATCAAAGAAAGTGTGGGAGTTCAGAAAGTAGGAACTCTCTCCACATTATTGACTCGATTAGATCTTGGGTATTTATCTCATTGCTTCAACCATGTAATGGGAGCAAAGAGAGGACACACTGAATAGTGGGGGATAGATTACTTATCCCTACCTTCCACCAATTGCCTTACTTGAAGGACTTTTCCTGCTTGGGACAAATATAAACAAACACAGGCATTGCCTCTTAAGGAGGACTTCAGACAGTTTGCCCGGTCAAATAACAGACCGGGTCTCCAGACTACATGAAGAAGAAATAATTATACCTCAAAGCAAATGCTAAAAAGCAAAGCAAGCAAGTTCAAAGAACTTAAGCAACTAAAGTACCTGCAAAAGTCAAACCAATTAGTAAACAAGTCAACAGTCAAAACCAAAAGGAAATAACCCAATAGTCACACAGAAGGACCAATTGTGCAAGGCACAAAGACTCAAGTATGTGAGTCACCTACAAAACAAATTGTTAGCACATGATAAACAAACCAACTCAATCAAAATTGAATGATCCTTGAGGCATTGGGGCTTAACCTGAAACAAACAGCTCAATTGTAAGCTTACAAGACCACTAGGACTAGCCTAGGGTCAAAGGTGAAAGAAAAAAGTCAAACAGCAAAGGAAAGTCAACCCAATTCAAGTTTAAAGCTTCAAGAAGCCTTCTCAATTGGATTCATAATTATATCATGCATCATGGTCATTTCACATGCAAAAGGATGCAAAGCATGGCACGAGAAGCACACAAAAGTCAACAGCAAAGACTTCATCCAAAAGTCAACTCAAACATTTTTGAAAATTATGAAATAAATCACACTCAATCCTAACATCTAACATAGCAAGCATGTCAAATTTCAATGTATTTGGATGAGAGGAAGGCATTCAAGTAAAATCATGAAGTCAAACCAAATTCAAGTAAGCATGGTGAAAGTCAACAAGCATGGGTCAACTTCAAAAAATCATATCAATTTGAAAACAGAAGAGAAATGAGTGAGATTAACACCAATGCAAAGCTTGAGGTGTCTAGTTATCACATATGAAATTTCATGGACATACAATATGATTTGAGAATTTCACAAAAGATTTGGCAAGGCATAGCACAAAAAGTCCACAAATGACCAAGTATGGAAGAAAATTCTCAATCAAATGGAAAACAGCAAGATTAATTCCAAGAAAATTCATACATCAATTAGACATACAAGGGATCATTCATGCAAAATTTCAAGTGATTTGGATAAGGGGAAGCATGTGAACAAAAATCATACATTTGCATATCATTGGTGTAGCAACAATTGTAACACATAACTTCAAAAAATCAAAGCTCTCAATCCACACATGATAAATGCACAAACCTTATATGGAAATGAAGGTCAATGTGTCTAGTTTCACCACAAAAAATTTCAAAGGCATTGGATATAACATGAGAATTTCACAATTGAAAAGGCACAATGTATCATTCATGCATACATGTGAAGAAAATAATTATCATTTAAAATCCAGAACATGGAAAATTAAATAAAATTCACCATAAAAATCTAGACACATTCATGAGTATGAGGAAAAAATTTTACAATTTTTTGATGAAAATTGAATGAGAAATAAAATGTGGAAATTGGATGAAATTATGATGCAAACATGAACAAAATGGTGTGGCAATTGGTCAACATAAGTCAACGCAGTGGCAAACTGGTAATTCCGGGCTCATTAACCTAAACTACTGCGTTTTGATGCATGAAAACGAAATGTTCTCATTGGCCAAAGGCCAATGGAACAGTAGAACAAACAACCAGCTCTCACGTTTCAGGAAGTTCATGCAGCAATTAGGGTTTGGCTGCTATGGCATTGGCATTCGATCAAAAACAACAAATGAATAGCAGCAATGTAACAACACACAAGTCAAACTTCCACGACCAACACAATCAAACATCAACCATGTTGATTTTCTAGGCAAAGTGTTCGGTTTAAATAAAAGCAGCATTCATCATTCTTCATCAACAAATCAAACAACACAAAACAATAGCATGTAGCAGCATAGCATTGACAATGTGTAGCAGCAGGCAATCAACAGCATATAGCACAATCAAATGAATTTTTTAGGACAATGTTCATAAGGCTCAAAACAGCAGGGCAAGCTTCATCATCTTTAATAAATAACATTCGAAACAAGCACCATTCAAAAGCAAGGCATAAATGGTTCATGCAGCAAGCAGGCCAACAGCAAGGTTTGAAATTCAC
The DNA here is from genome assembly GCF_024323335.1 of Lathyrus oleraceus. NCBI lineage: Eukaryota > Viridiplantae > Streptophyta > Magnoliopsida > Fabales > Fabaceae > Lathyrus > Lathyrus oleraceus. Next base: position 445,003,283 of record NC_066580.1, read on the forward strand.
ACATCAAAAATCATCATCAGTTTGCAGCATGGCTAACAGCATTAACAAGACAATATGGGAAATAGCTCTAGAGCTTCAACAGCAACATGTATGTGTTTATCATCATAAAAACAATCTTCAAACAAAGTCATACAATAACATGGCATTGGTGAACATCAAGCACATCATCAATTGACCAAGCAAACAGATAGCAGCATGTTAACAAAATCCTTCATACAACCAAAACATAACAAACCAACATCATCAATTCAAGCAGAATTCTGGCAGGTTTATGATTCATACACAACAGTAGGGCATTAACAGCATCATGTGACATCCAATCAGCACAAACCATATGGATTTTTTTGGGAAAATATGTTAGGTTCCATGAACAGCAGCATATACCAATAACAGCAGCATAAAGCATTCATCATTCAATGAACCAAAACCAGACCAAGCATAGCATAATTAACATGGCAGCTGTAAACAATCAGCATGGTATTGGTTTTAAAACAACAGCAAGGGATATGCTCATGGGATTTCAAAAATGCAGCATGGTTTTGAAATACTTCAAGCAGCATGAGTAACAACAATAGACAATCCTCATAAAACATGGTTTCTGGAAAGGCCAAGGTTCCAACAACAGCAAAAATTTATGTTGTCACCAACATCAAAACAAAATGTCTCGACCAAAACACACAATCAGCATATAAACAGCCTGGATTTTCTAAGCATGTTCATGACAGCAACAAAGTATATTCATCATCCAATGACCCAAAACTAGACCAAGCATAGCATAATTGATGTGGCAGCTGTAAACAATCAGCATGGTAGCTCATATATTCATCATCAATTTGCAATATGGTTAATAGCATAACAGCAAAACAACATCATCATAACAGTAGCAGGCACACATTCATGTTTCAAAATTGCAGCAGAATTTTAGCAACAGCATGGATTTAGCAGCAATGGTATCATGTGACTTCATGCAATCAATTCAAACTGAAACCCAACAAGAACTCACAAACAGCATGGCAAGGGCATTCTTCTCATGTTCATTAACAAATAAAACTCAAACAGCCACATGGACTCCACATGATAATACACACATGATGTTTATGCAACATATAACAGCAACTAACATCATTCAACAACAGCATAAGCACAATCATGGGGATTTCATAGGCAGAGTTCTGAGTTCAAGCATGAACAGCATACACATTCATCATCAATAATTTGAATTTTCAATGATATTTCCAGAAATTAAAAACACACACATAAAGATGCTCAGCATGGCGAGGTGAATGAGAAACCAACATCAATTTTCAACCAAACATGTTGTGTACCAGGAATCGAGCAAAACATCATATGAGCACCAAACTTATTTTTCAGATTTCTTGGCCAAAACACAACCAAATCAAGCATGCTTTAGTTCATTAGAAACAGCTCAAAAAGATCTTTCGGAAGTACATCATGGCATGGCAAAAGAAGGGGTTCGAAAACTTACTTAGTTTTGAAGCAACTCAAGATACAGTGAGGTATTGATGGTATTGTGTTGAAACAGATGGTCCTTGAGCTTTGTAGTGCTGGATAATGATGCTTTTCTAGCTCGAGGATACTTGGAACCCTTCAAATCTCAAGCTGCCATTTCATGTACATGAGGAAAACAGAGTGAGAAGATGGCTGTGAGGGTGATGAGTAACGCTTGAATGAGCTTCCCAATACTGTCTAGGTCATGGAACAATGAAGGTTGTTCAGGATTTTTTGGTGGTTTGTGCAGGAATCTCGAAAATGCCAAAATGCAAGAAGGAATGAAGTAAGGAATTTCTGTGTGTAGGCTCTGAAAACTAGGGTTGAAATGTCAGGAAAATGCCCTTATATGTGGCTGTTTAGAGTTGGTTTAAGAGATGCTTAATCCTACTTATGTTAAAACAACCAAATGCACATTTTGCTAATTGTGGAACAAGTGAATGAGGAGGTGTATGAGCTGCTCGATTATGGGCTTGGACAGGCTGTACAGACTTATGTAAAATGCTGCTTTGGTTGTACATGAAAAGGCTGTACTGGCTTTGCTCCAATGAATCAAAAATGCATTTTGCCAAGTTTGTATATAAGTGGAAATGGGGGTGTGTGCTGCTGCGAATTGGGCCTGCTACAGGCTGCAAAAAGGACAACACATTTGCTGTTTTGGTTGTACAAGAAAGTGCTGTATTGATTTTGTTCAAATGAAGCCAATTGCCAATTTTGTCCATTTTGCATTTTAATTCAAAATGATGGGAAAATGGTGGTATGATGATGGTTTTGGGATTGGAACAAGTCACAAATGTGATAGGGAACATTTCCCAATTGACCAAATCAAGAAAAAATCAAAAACTCAAAAAGTCAAAGTTTGGTCAAACTTTGAATTTAAATGCAAAAGGTCCAAAAATGCCATTTTGAATGGTAAGGTTTTAGGTCATGAAATTTATATTTTTGGAAAGAGGATGAAAAATGTGGTGTGTAGGAAAAAACCCCATCAAATTTGGCCTTATGGTTTGAGAGTTATGGCTTGTTGAAGTTCAAAAATTGGTGAAAACGATTTGATCATATCTTGACAACCACACATGGGATTTTGATGTTCTTGGACTTTTTGAAAATGGGAAGACAAGATCTTCAACTTTCATGTTGGGCAAAAATTCATTTGAAGCTTGTATCATGATGTAAGTTTAAGATCAAGAAGTTTCCATTTTTGGCAGTTGAAATTACAGGTCCACTTTCTATTTCTGGAAAATTTCTGATTGGCTTGATTTTCTTCCATGATGAGGTTGATCATGATAGATAAGGCTTGTACAAGCATGAATGAACTCCTTCAAATCAATTCTATCCATCAAATCTTGATTAAATCAACTGTTGACCAAGTTTGACTTTTCTAGGGTTTTGAATGATTGAACTTCTTCTGATGATTTCCAAACCCTAATTCCTTGAGAAATTGATTTCAAATGATGTCTCAAGATGTATGAACTTTTGATTATTAATCATGATGCCCAAATTCTGCAAGAATGGCCACCATCCATTGCTTTGACTGATCAATGACTGAGTTTGACCTAATTGCTGATGATTGCTTCCACTGCAAGCAACAAGGTTAAACAGACAATATTTTTGTACTTTTTGAATGATAAACATATGAAAGCAAAGATATACAAATGCAAAGTATGCTTGGTGATCAAGAAACAAACCCACAAGGCAATCTATCCACTAAGAGGGAAGCAAAGGCATGCAATGATCCTTGAGGTTATGATATGAATGATATGGGCCATGAGGGATCTTAGGGCCCAAAATTGGGGTCTTACAATTACCATTTTCAGAATAAAGCAAAAAGTAAAAACATCATAGATGTGGATGAATAGAATTATATTTTATTAATGATCAAATTTGAAAATGCCAAACAATGTTCACTTCTCCCTTAGGCATAGGAGAAGGATTTTTTAAAACAAATAAAAGCAATTACTTAGATCGAATCAAAATAACAGGAATATCAACAGCAGTCCAATTGTTGCAAGCCTTTCCATGCGTCACAAAATTGGTGCAGTCTTCCTCTTCGTTATCCTCTAGCACAACAACTAAGTGTTGTTCATTACCATGAATGAACCCTCTGCTACGGAAGCTGAGTTGCATATTCTCTGATCTAGCAGCTGATGAACCTTGTTGAAAACCCAGACCAGTCCTACTGTTGTTATCGGCGACCTCTACCACTCGCCCCCACTGGTCAACAATTCCTTCTTCGACAATCCTCCTTGCATCTTTCAATGAGGACATAGGTGCCCCAACTCTCTTCTTAGCAACAATAGATAAGGCCTGGAACGGAGTTCCAACCTCATCCTCAGCTTCAACATAAGAGAAAGATGACAGGTGGCTAACCAACAACGCCTTCTCCCCGCCAACAATGACTAATTTCCCGTTCTTGACAAATTTGAGTTTCTGATGCAATGTGGAGGTAACAGCTCCCGCCTCATGGATCCATGGTCTTCCCAACAGACAACTATAGGCCGGGTGGATATCCATTACTTGAAAAGTAATTTGAAAATCACTCGGACTTATCTTCACCGGAAGGTCCACTTCACCAATCACTGTTTTGCGCGAACCATCAAAAGCTTTGACGATTACACCACTATATCTCATAGGCGCTCCTTGATATGACAACTTCGATAATGTTGACTTCGGTAACACATTCAACGAAGATCCGGTGTCAACAAGAACATTGGATAAAGCGTCATCTTTGCAATTCATGGAGTTCTTCATCACAAAAACTGAGATTATTATAGGAAGTGATGTTAGCTACAGTATGATCAAACTGATCCACCATAACATCATGTTCCACGAACGCTTTCTCAAGAACTCTTTGCAGTGCTTCTCTGTGCGCTTTTGAATTCATAAGCAGAGACAGTACTGAAATCTTCGAGGGGGTTTTGAGCAGCTGCTCCACCACATTAAACTCACTCTTCTTTATCAACCGAAGTACCTCATCATCATCGTTATTCTTCAAATTATTGGATTCACCAGACTGAAGCTTTGAAGTACTAACCGGATCTACTGCAGACGCTTCTTCTTTCTTACCAACTGGACAATCTTCTACATCTTTTGGGAACACCAGCCCAAACACTTGACCACTATGGGTCACCTTGGTAACATCAGCAATGCTCACGACAGAATTGGTCGCAGGTAATGGAACCTCTTGACCATCCTTCACCATAGTTGCATTATACTGATAAGGAACAGCCTTATCGGATGCGTACGGGACTGGATCCACCAACCGTATCACCAACGGTGATACCGATCTTTGGTTGACACTGTTATTGTTGCTGCTATCATATTGAATCACCACTCTCTCGGGATTCTTAAACACGGGAACAATTACATTGACATCATCATCTATGTGTCGGGATTGAACGATCTGAATCATACCCTCATCCATCAACCGCTGGATGTCTCTTTTCACAATCTCATAACCTCTTGAATTAACACTGCAGATAGCACAACCATCATGGTCATGCTCATAATCACTAACCAAGCAAATATCCTTGTGCATCATCACCAAGGAACTTCTAATAAAGCGGACATCGAACACTTTGAACTCCCTTGGACAACCGTCCACCATATTGACAAATGAATTTCCATGGACAGGCAGTGGGTTAGCTTTTACATTCGGTGCACGGTCCTCAAAAGACACCATTCCACTCTTAATCGGCTTTTGAACTTCATATTTGAGTGGATAGCAGTTCTCAATGTCATGTCCGGGTACCCCTTGATGAAAAGCATATCGGAGTTCTGGCTTGTACCACCATGGAAGTGGTTCAGGGATTTGCGGAGGATTTCTTGGTTGTAGCAGGCTCTTGTGAACCAAAGAGGGATAAAGCTCTGCATATGTCATAGGAATCAGGTCGAAAGAAACCTTCTTCCTCTCAAAATTCTGTTGTTGATGATTGTTGGTATTGTTGTTGTTGTAGGTGTTTGTTGTTGTTGACGTTGTTGTTGTTGAACTGGTGTTGATTAACTTGCTGAAAATACAGGAATAACCGAAGATACTTGATGTTGATGTTGACAGGATGGTTAACTTCTTCTGATTTGAGGCCTCCTCCGCCTCCCACTAGTAATTGCATTGGTTTCATTATCCTTCTTCTTACCAAAACTGTTGTCGTATCTCTTGTTGGATGATACCTCTTCCTTAGACAACCGTCCTTCTCGGACACCTTCTTCTAGCCTCATCCCCATATTTACCATTTCGGTGAAGTCACTGGGGGCAATGGCGATCATCCTCTCATAATAAAATGAGCTAAGGGTCTTCAGGAAAATTTTGGTCATCTCCTTTTCCTCTAAAGGAGGACTGATCTGAGCAGCGAGTTCTCTCCACCTATACACATACTCCTTAAACGTCTCTTTGTCCTTCTGAGATAGTGATCTGAACTGATCTGGGTTAGGAGCCATATCAACGTTGTACTTATACTTCTTTACAAATGCTTCACCCAAATCATTGAAAGTTCGGATGCTCGCACTATCCAACCCCATATACCATCTTAATGCAGCGCCGATCAGACTGTCTTAAAAGTAGTGGATCACCAGCTGATCATTGTCTATTTGGGTAGACATTTTACGGGCATACATCACCAAATGACTGAGCGGACATGTGTTCCCTTTGTACTTTTCAAATTCAGGTACTTTGAACTTCACTGGAATCTTCACATTTGGAACCAGACACAATTCAACAACACTCTTCCCAAATAGGTCCTTACCTCTCAAAGTTTTCAATTCCTTGCGCAGCTCAAGAAATTGATCTTTTATTTCATCCATTTTCTCATATACATCCGGGCCCTCAGACGACTCGGAATGATAAATGGTGTCTTCCACACGAGGTAAGGTATGCACAACAGGCGGTGGCATAGACATGACCGGGCTAGATGCCGGTATGGAAGAAAATGTAGGCGTAAAGTCTTCAGGCACGAAGTTCGGAGACATTCCCCATGGGAATCCGGCTGGCATGACAGGCGCAAAATGAGCAGTAGTTGCAGGAACAGTAGAGGTAGCCACCTCTGAAATAACAGTCCTATGAGGAGGAGGAGTTACGGGTGTTGGAGAAGACTGGCTCTGTGCAGCTAGAACTGACTCCATCATGGCAGTCAGGCGGGTGATCTCCTCTTTCAAATCTCTATTCTCTTGCTCAAGATGTTCCATAATTCTGGAGTGATTGACGCGCGTATTGTACCGATGAGTCAGCTTGGCTGAAACACAGAAGAAACACCAATGAGACATCTGGCGAAAGAGAAACCTGCTTATGCAAATGATGCATGAAATGCAATGTTTACTTATTTTTATTTTCAAGGAACTTACTATATTATTTGCAAATATATATATATATAACAACAATTTGATATGACCATAAAAATCTCTTTTGTTTATATAATTGGAAGGATTACACTGAGTACAATTTCAGAAACCAAATGAAAAATACAAGAGAAAAGGAGACTGGTCATCCTAAGGATCCCTAACAACGTCAGAAGATCTGGCTGTAGGCGCGTATTTCCTTCGAATGCGTCGGATCTCAATCTTAAAAGAAGTCTTCATCTGAGTTTTCTCGAGGACAAGATGATCAACAATCTTCTTCCAAGCAACAAAAGGTTGAGGCATGCTAGAAGATGAAACCTCCGACTCTCTCTGTCTCTTTGTCACTCAGTCTTCAAGTAGCTCAATAAGTGCATCTTTGTCCTTAGACTCAAGCTGCAACTCCTCATGCTTTTTGCTCAAAGCATGGAACCGCTCTTCCCACATATCCTTCTCTCGCTTCATCTTGGCGAGTGCATCTTCCAACTCCTCTACATCTTGGTTAGGGAAGTTAATGGCTCAACCACAACTACAGACATAGGTCTCTCACAAGGGGATAAGACATCTTCAACTCCATATCTCTCTTCTTCACCCAAAGAGTGTAATCTTCCAAAGCTACACAATTGCATGGACCAAGCTCGGATCTTCCCTTCCTATGCACATTATGCCAAGAATGCACAATCTTCTACTTCAAATGTTAGGGATCTTTACCCTCTTGATAGAAAATACCTTCTAATTGAGTGTTATTAGGTTTGTCTCTCAAGGGGAACCCAAGTTGACGAAGAGCCAAAGTAGGGTTGTAGTTAATTCCTCCTTGTGTACCAATGAGAGGCACATTAGAGAATTCACTACAACTATTAATAATATCCAAGTTGCTCAAAGAAGAATCATACCAAACTATATCATCATTAGTGAGAGACATAAGTCTCTAAGACCACCGTAGACATTGTTTGTTCTCCACAAAAGCAGGTGTCTGAGGCAAGTGCGAAATAAACCACTTGTATAGAAGAGGAATGCAACAGACAATAGTTCCACCACCCTTAGAATTCCTTAGATGCAAGGATAAGTACATATCACCCAACAAAGTAGGCACATGATTCCCAATCAAGAAAATTCTAATGGCATTAACATCAACAAAATTGTCAATGTTATGGAACAAAGTTAATCCATAGATGAGCAATACAAAGATAGATTCAAAAGCATCCACACTAGGTTTAAGCAAAGGCAGTAGCTTCCTTGACGAGGAAGTCAAATGGCAACCCAAACAATCCTCCTTTCTTCACCCAATAAGCCTCTATCTCAGACTTCTTCAAGTGAAGAGCTTCAGCAATAAGATGTGATCTGGGAATCTCTTCAAATCCACTAAAAGGCACTTTGTCAGAAACAGGTATTCCCAAGAGATGGGCATACTCCTCCAACGTAGGCACAAGCTAATAATCTGGAAAAGTGAAGCAACGGTAGAGTGGATCATAGAACTAAACCAATACACTCAATAGTCCTTCCACTACATCAGCAGACAAGATAGAATGAAGTTTCCCATGGTGTTGTTTTAAGTCCAAAGGATCTAATACAAAAGATGCTAGCTTCCTTAACTCTTTCAAGTCTGGACATCTGAAACTATACTTCTTAGTGTTCCTTCGTCCATAATCCATGGTCTGAAAATATTTGCAAATAACACCTCAGTTCCTTGAAATTTTCGTGTGATGAATGTTATGATGCGCATGAATGCATGAATGCAACAATCATAGATAAGGGATCACACACAAGGAAAATAAAGGTCAAGGGATGAATCAAGTCATTGCCAAGATCAATCATCCATTTTGGTGGATTATGGTTTACACCTTATCAACACCCAAGTTCCATTGATATTGACAAGACTTGATTGGATCAACCGAGAATCAAGGGTTTGTTTTAAATCACGAGCATGGAGTTTGGGTAAGAACCATCCCAAGGGAGTGAACTAAGGATAAAAATCTGTAGATCATGTTCTAAAAGGTTCCTAGAGTCTTAATTCCATCTATCAGATATTACAGGTTAGGATGACTGACTCATCAACCCATAATATTCTCAAGAGAAACTCATCTGAGTGTAGTATCACGTAACAACTGTTATCAAGTCTACACTTGAACAGTCTCCGCACTACATCCTAAATAGGCCAAGAGGGGTTAAATGTTCTACGGTTCTCAGCTTCTCGGACCCCAAATTAGAGATAGTAATGCCTAACCACAAATACTTGTGTGATATTTTCAAATCCAAAAGGGTCTCCACCGAGTAGATGGGTCTCAAGCCAAATTTTTAAGGACTAATCCACACAATTCGAACATGACTATACCATCCTCCTATCTTAATTGCACTCAAGTTCGGGTTAGAACTTATCTCACCACTCAAAGATCACCAAGCACAACAAGAAGATTGTATCATACAAACAAATATATACATACATCAAATACATAATTATATACACACAAAAAAAGTAGGCTAAACCCACTGGAGACTACTCCCCAGTAGAGTCGCCACTTAATTTCTGTAGCGGTAAATTCATGACCATCAAGCTATGGATAAGCTAAACATCAAAGAACAAGAGTCGCCACCGCGCTTTTATTGTTTTCAAGGGAAAAGGGAAAAAGTACGAACAAAACCCAAGAATAAGAAGTTTTAAAATCAAAACTAATAAAATGCCAGAGATTACAGGTAAGGGGGTTGGTTACACAGAGGGAAGGTGTTAGCACCCAAAGTGTCCTAGGTACTCCTAGGGAGCCCTTTTTTGTGTGCATGTGTATTTTTGTACAAAATGATGTTTAAAAACAAATAAAATGGGGGGTGAGAAAAGAATTCACTAATTATATTTTTGTGATCGAAAAGACCTTCAGACTTGTGCCTACGTACCAACATAAAAATGAGGGATCAAAACCTCGTAGTTCGTGGTATAAATTTCAAAGTGTATACATTGCTTTTAACAAAATTTAAGTTTGAAAGGCACAAAGGCCTAAAATGGTTTGAATGAGTTAGTTCTTTTTGGCTATTTTAAAATTTTAAGTCAAGTATGGTTAAATCTATTTGCAAGTTTGATTAAGAAAATGAGTTTGAAAATGCAATGGTATAAGGCCAAAGTTTCTAGTTTGCAAAAGTGGTCAAATTTTAGAAATCAACAAACACAAGCAAAGAATATTTTTGAAAGGAGGGAGAGATTTTGAAATTAAATAAATGGGGAGGAGATGAAGAGACTAATCCTAAGCATAATTTTAAAAGTTGAGAGTTTAAAAGATCTGACCAATGGCCTGCAATCCAATAGACAAGAATGTCATATAGAAAACCAAATTTCCCTTGGACTTTAGAATTAAGCAACAAATAATGCACAAAATATCAACTTGAAGAGCAAGGCATCAAATAAAGATTGCCACATCCAAGCTTAGCAACTCCATGATCTTTCTCAAATTTGCCCATGTAGCAGATGAATTTCAAGATGCCATAAGTCACAGGTTCAAAATAACAGCTTCACAATAATCATGTTTCAGATGAACTTAAATGGGTCTTCAATGATGTATCAGATGAAGTTTCAAATTACAAGCACTTGGTTACATGAAAGTTGGCATTGGCCAAGTCCTTTGCATAGGGTGTGTTGCCTAAATTCTAAGTCCAAAAGTCTCAGATCCAACCAACAGTCCACACAAGATCTTTTTTAGGGGTTTTGTTCTTATTATATACATTAATGGTCAAAGACCACACAAGCAATCACAATATACACAAGAAAAATATATCACAAAGTATGGTCCAAGTGGACAAAGTGAAAATGACATTAACATAAACAATTAGAATGGTATGAATAATGGCAAATGAATAAGGCTTAAAATTAAATTGCATTGAAAATAAAGGACTTGAAATTAAATGTTAGTTGTTAATAAGTTAGAAGTTAGTATTGCTTTTCCTTTTTTGTTTAAGTCATTCTTTGGAGAACACTCAACCCACTTATCACAAGCATGGATCCTTGAACCAAGATATCTTCCAAAGGAAGGAAAAAAGGCCTAGTTTCCATACAATACCATGAAAGAGGGAAGACTTACAATCTCACTAACTAGAATGTTATACCTTTTGTGTCAAAATTCCGCGCTATGTTAAGCAATCGTAATTGGATTTATGTAGAAGTCACAACTATTTGAGGTCGGGCAATAGAATTTTGGTGTTAATGCATGTTAGAGACATAGTATAATGGACTATGCTCATGAAGCATACCACACACAAAAATAATATGCAAAAGTGATTGCCTAATCTCATCCATACTCGTGTTAATTTTGCAATCAACTAGCCTTAGGATATAGAGATATCATAGGACCATGACATGAATGCATAAAGAAGGGGAATGAGATGAAGAGGGAGGGGAAGTGGATCAAACTCAAATTGGACAAAGGAGGACTTTTACCGAATTAGGATCATTCATTCATTTTGGGAGATGGAATGTCCATTCCATCAATCCCCTAAATCCAATGATCTTAACCTAGCTAAGTAAAATAAACATTGACCAAGGCCTAACGACACAAGTTAAACTTACACAAATCAATCAAAATGGCTCAACACAATTATTTGGCATTTATTCAATTAAAAATACTAAAAATAATGCATTAAATTAAATATGGTTGGTCAATTTCCTAAAGCCTCATCAAAACATCAAAGAAATGACCATGAGATTTATCATAGGTCAAACAAGGTCAAAGGACCTTGGAGAAAAAAATTCAGCATTTTTGGAAACTTAAAAGTATTTTTAAATAATTAAAAATAATCACAAAATCAATTAAATCATGAAAAATATTAATAATGATCCAAAAAATAATTTTAATTCAGAATATGAAAGAGGAATTTATTTAAAAAAATTGGTGAAACTCTCATATTTTTTGGACCAATATTAACATTTATATGAATTAATGAAAATCAAAGGAATAAAATGAAAATCAGAAATTACAAAAAAAAAACGTGGACCACTTGATCACCCTCATTAATTGAGGTGGCAGATTAAGTGGACACAAACGTGCATTCCATGATGGAACTCAGTCAGCGTGCCACACAAGTGGTAATCAAAACCAACGCTTGTGATTAAAACAATTCGAAATGGATCAATGGTTCTGAATCGTGCCACCTCACTGCCGGAGCCAAAGGTCGGTCACCTTCTCAGGCGAACCTCTCCGAACTGGTTCAATCATCACCATGATTAAAATAAAAAAAGAGGAAATGATCTGAAAGAGAAAATGGCGTAGAGCACGAATCTGGCCTCAATTTTAACTAACTCCAAATATATAGAAAGATATGAGGAGTTGAATTTTGAGGTGTGTCAACTGAGTTGCTTCGATTTGACCTCAAAGCAACTCAATCTTCTTGCCTACATTGGTAGGCCTTCAGAAAACCAAAGATCCAAGAGAATTGATGAGAATTAAGTGAGAATCGAAGAGAAGAAAAAATCTGGAAAATACCTTCAATATTATGCAGAACTTGGTCTCTCTTGCTTCAATTCATGTTTGATCTTGCTCCAATAGCTTGTAGAAGTGGTTTAGGATTGGTACAAAGCTTTGGATCTTGGAGTTTTTGAATCTCCAAGCAGTGAGATTCAAACTCAATTTTCAAGTGAAAATTATCAGTTTTTCCTTTGAATTGAGAGGGTTTAAAGAGGGGAGGTAAAGCTGGCGCGCAAGGATCTTTTCAAATGAGCTCAGAGGGCCTCTATTTATAGCAAATTGAAGTGTTATTTGCACACTTGAAATTTCTTCCAAAATTGGCAATGTCATATTTATGCTTGCATGGGCGTGTACAGGCCCATGAAGCCATGCACTAAGGTCCAAATTCAATTGTGTTGAAGTATGAATGAAGCTTGATTGGCAAGGCAAAGTGAAATGGTCATTTGAAGTTTTGATTTTGCCAATTGATGCAGGCATGTTAACACCATGCGCAGCCCTAGCAAACCTCATCCAAATTGAATGAATTAGGACTCTTTAGAAAGCTTAGATCAAGAGGAACAACTATTATGTTGAACATTTTTCCATTTGGAACTTGGATCATGATGAATTTTGAGGTGGAAGTTTGGAAATTTCAACATGTTGAAATTTTTTCTAAGTGTCAAGTCATATACTTCAATATTCCACCTTGATTAATATTTTATGTGAGCTCCAAATGAGAAACGTGTCTTCACCAAAGTTGTATCTATTTAAAATACCTTCAAAATAGTCACCAATTTTACATAATTTGGATTTAGAATGAGAGAGTTATTCATTTTTGAAGTTGAGGAAAATCACTTGTTCCATGATATTGGTCCAAAATGACCTATAATGTATCCTCATATCACAGGCTCATAAAAGTTGATTTAGCTTTCACTCCAAACATAAAAGTTGAAGTAGACATCTTGTGTTTGATTTTGCAACTTGGGAATCTTTCATATCATTAAAATTGAGCAAGTTATGGCCTTGGGAAGTTGACTTTCAAATTAGGGTTTAGACAAAATGACATATAATGTTTCAACATAGAAAATGACTTTCCAAGCAAAATTAGCTCTAGACCTCAACATGAAAGTTGTTTGTAATGTCATTTAGAGTAACTTTTATCTTAGAATAAATTTTATAGGATTAAAATTGTAGGAGATAGGATCTAGGGAGACCCAGTTTTGATCAGATGAATTCATCTGGCCAACCACCATCAACCAACTTGCTAACTTGCAATTCTTTTGACTTTTTAGGCTCATGGAATATAATATATGCATAACATGATGAATTTTGAAGTGTAACTTGAGAAATTTGATCAATTTATGAGGAATCGTGTTGAAGAAGTTACTCAAGATACCAAGACAAACTAAGGTTTCCAAGGCAAACCAACTCCAAACTCTTGAAGAAAGCTTGATCAAAATAACATGCTAAGATCAATGGGACTCATATATGATGCTTAGAGACATTTTTGGATCATTCCTTGGTTGTTCTCTTAGCAATGAGGGTCTTAAACCCTATATATGAACTTGATAGATCAATGGGGATCATACCCTACCTACAAAAGAGTTAGACAAATGCAAAGACATATTTTTGGTATTTTGGTTAGTAAAATGATAATATACAAGTATGATACAATCACATAGTGCTTGGTGACCTCTCTCAAAACAAATCTGATGAAAGAGGGGGTAAGGAGGATGCCAAGGTATAATCCCAATGCTAATGCATATGATGAGATTGCATGAGGGATCTTAGGGTCAAAATTGGGGTCTTACACCTGTTAAGTAAGAAGGATGCTAAACCGAGACTTTTAAGAGGGATTCTACTCTTACAAGAATTCAATCTAGAGATCAAAGATAAGAAAGTCATCGAGAACGTGGTAGCAGATCATCTCTCTAGGATTGAGGATCTAAAACCCGAACAAGTGCCCATCAATGACGATTTTCCTTACGATCGACTTGTAGCCCAGATAGAAAATGAAAGTGAGACGATCAAATGCTCTTTAATGTATAATGACACAGAAACTAATCAAAGTTATGGAATCTATTTGCACCAAGACCGTCCTGCCATGGTATGTTGACTTTGTCAACTACTTAGTTGCTAGAGTGCTTCCACCAGACTTAACATACCAGCAAAAGAAGAATTTCTTCCATGATCTTAAACATTATTATTAGGATGAACCACTACTTTTCAAGAGAGGCGCCGATGGTATTTTCTGTTTATGCATCCCTGAATCGAAAGTAAATGATATCATATTTCACTGCCACTCTGCATCCTATGGAGGGAACGCAAGCACCTCGAAGACTTGTGCGAAGATCTTACAATCTGGCCTCTTTTGGCCTAATCTATGGAAAGATGTCCACATCGCGATTAAAAATTGCAACTGGTGCCAACGCACTGGCAATATCTCTAGACGCGATGAGATTCCACTAAGAGGTATCTTAGAATTAGAAGTCTTTGATGTATGGGGTATAAATTTCATGGGTCCTTTCCTATTTTCTTTTGGTAACAAATACATACTCATTGCAGTTGATTACGTATCAAAATGGATCGAGGCAGTAGCCTCTCCCACTAACAATGAACGAGTAGTAATTAAACTTTTCAAGAATAAAATCTTCCCTAGATTTGGTGTACCAAGACTCGTAATTAGCGACGGAGGATCTCACTTCATTTCCAAAATCTTCGAAAGATTGTTGCTTAAATATGGAGTCTGACACCGTGTAGCAACGCCATATCACCCTCAAATAAGTGGGCAAGTTGAAGTTTCCAATAGAGAAGTTAAACAAATATTAGAGAAAACCGTTGCAACTTCTAGGAAAGATTCGTCTGCAAAACTTCATGAAGCTCTGTGGGCTTATAGGACAGCTTACAAAACCCCGATAGGAATAACACCATTCAAACTAGTTTATGGTAAATCATGTCATCTGCATGTGGAACTCGAGCATAAAAATTATTGGGCCATCGAGACCCTTAACATTAATTACACAACTACAGGCAAGAAAATACTTTTGGATATCCATGAATTAGAAGAACTTAGATTAGATGTCTATGAGAATGCCTGTATTTATAAGGAAAGAACCAAACAATGGCATGACAAACGAATTTCAAGGAGAGAATTCAATGAGGGTGACATAGTCCTTCTCTTTAATTCTCGACTCAAATTATTTCCAGGAAAACTTCGTTCTAGATGTTCTGGCCCTTTTGAGGTCATGAGAGTTTTCCAAAGCGGGGCTGTGGAAATAAGAGGTAAAACTAATCAACCATTCATTGTAAACGGACAACGACTTAAGCACTACCACAATGTAGAAAATAAGGATTTTTGCATGAGCTACAAATTAGAAGAGTTTCCCGCTCTTTCGAAAGATTAACACCGTTCCAAATTAATGTCGAGCTCCCGACATTAAACGAAGCGCTACGTGAGAGGTAACCCACGATCTTTAGTCTTTATCATTTCTTTTTAGTTGTTTTCATTTTTATTTTTATTTTTATTCTATGTTTGTTTTAATTTTTTTCTCTTTTTTTATTACTATTACTATTATTATTACTATTACTAACTATTATGACACTTCCATGCGGTACCTTTTACTAATAGTATAACCTTTGTTTACTTTTAGGCTAACATAACTTAGGATAGCTTATCACTAACTTAGGAGTATGGAGCATGTTGACAATATGGAGGTTATATTTATGAGCGAAAATCGGAGGCGCCGTTTTGACATGTTAGCACAGAGGGAAATGGCACTTTCTATATATCCTGATGGATTGACCATGAGTACCTTAGGATTAAGAGATAGTGTTTTGTATCTTCTCAACCAAGTAGGTTGGGATAGTTTTGTTGTGAGGAAGAGGTATAGCCAATACCGTAGGCTCACCCTTGAATTCCTGAGTTCCCTTTATTATGACCCTAATAAAGGAATATGATTTGGTAGAGGCATGGTTACACTTAGGATCTTCAGAACCAAGTAGCGTTTCACCCACCATGAGATGGCTGAGTTACTAGGATTTCCTAGTGGCCCTGATGCATACACTGTAAGACCCTAATTTTGACCCTAAGATCCCTCATGGCATCATATCATTTGCTCAATGCATTGCCTCAAGGATCATAGCATGTGTGGCTCCTTAACCCTTGGGTGGGGCTTGTGTGAGTGGTCTGAGACCACCAAGCATGCTTGTATTATATATTATTACTTTTCTTATTTGTTTACTAACCAAAAGCACAAAAATATGTCACTAACTCTTTTTGTTTTGAAGCTCAAGTGATCATGTGCTCCCATGCTCCTAGGAGGCTCCTAAGCTCAAAACAATGGCTAGATGAAGATGAGTAAAAGCATGACAATGGTTCACACAGTTCCTAATCATCATATATGTCTCCTAAATATCTCAATTTGCCAATTTGATCAAGATAACCCAAAGGGCTTGAGGATTGTTTCCCAAGGAAACCCTAATTCAACTATGCATTGACTATGCCTTGCTCATGAAGAAACCTCAACCTATGATCAAATTCAATCAAGGGAAGTTCTTTAATTCATTATTTTATGCATATATGAGCCTATTTGAGTATCCTCAACCATTCATTCATCAAGATTTAAAGTTTGGCCTTGAGAAGTTGACCAGTCAAGTCATCCAGCTAAACTGAGGATCACTGAGATACAACTTGTGATGTGTTTGTCAAATGAATATTACCCCAAGATACAAAATGTTATTAAGAACCATATGAACATATTTCATGTTCATCAAAAATCCATTTGAAACTTGGAAGGTCATCATTCATTTCAAAACATTATAGGTCATTTTGACTGAAACCCTAAATTTGGGTCAACTTCCAAAGGACCTAACTTCCTTATTTTTTATGATTTTGAGGTGATACCAAATTCATTGGAAAGATTAAGATGTATAATTCAAATTTTATGTTGGAAAAAATTTCATAATCCTAAAATAAACACAAGTGATAATACAAAACATTATAGGTCACTTTGGACCTAAGTCATTGAATTTGAAAAATGTCCAACTTCAAGTGCCCATAACTTTTTCATGAAAACTCCTAATTATGTACAATTTAAGTCCAAATTGATCACCTTGAAAATATCTACAACGTTTATGTTGGAGGTTTTTCCATTTGAGGCTTGCATCATTGAAACATAAGGGCTTGAAAGTTGCTTGCTTTTGGTAAAAAAATTCAAAGGGAACCTAGACATGTTTTGTACCCTAAACTTCACAGCCAGTTTTCATAAATTTCCAAACGCCAAATGAATTTTTGCTCAATATGACTTTTGTTCCTTATTCCAAGAGCTTTCCAACCATTACTCACATGACCGTTTTTGGATTTTCCATGTGGGAGTTTCGAAGAGCTTAATGTTTATGCTCATTTTTGCAATTCACATCATAACTTGGAATGCAAGCTTGTGCAGCCTCTTGTGCACGTCCAATTCAACTACATTTGATCTCAGCATGTGTTTCCATCCATTCTTGGGCTTTGCACGTGCCTGTACAGGCCCATGCATGAAGGATCCAAGTTTCATGCACACGAGCTAAATACCACCTTGCATCCATTCCAGCTATAAATAGAAGCTCATGCTCATTCAAAAATCAACCTGAAGGAGATCTGAAACGCTGCTGGATTGAAAACCAAACCCTCACCTAAAGGAATTTCAGTTTTCATTTTTCAATTTCAAGCTTGAATTTCAACATACTTAGTTGATCTTCACAACTCTATTCCTTAGCCTTGCATCATCATTACATTTCTAGAGCAAGATTGGATCAAAAGCTTGAAGAACTCGTGTTGTTTGAAGCTGCATTTAAGAGGTAGAACCTCAATTTTGTTTGATCTAGATCTTGCTATATGATGTGAATTTCTTTGGTTTGTGCTGTTTTCTGAAGTCCTCAAGCATGAGGCAAGCCAGTGGTGGTCTCAATTTTACAAATCATGCCATTTCAGATCAAGCACCATGATCTTCAAGCTCTTGTTTCTCTCTAAATAGGAACATTGAGAAGGATCCATGGTTACAGGGGTGATGTTAATCACCTCAGCTTTATTTTGATACCTTGCTTTTTCATTTTCATTAAGCTTTGAATCCCTGCGCGTGGTGGCCGGAATCAGTTGTCTGGCCGGAGAAGATGGTGGTTTCCACCACCATCCCCACGTGGGAGCTTCCAGGCCATTGGATCTTGATGAAACGTTATAATCTCAGTCTTTCATTTGTTTGACTTATTTTAATTCCATGTGTTACGCGCTTGACCAAGGATCACCATATGACCGCGCCTCTGAACCTTCAGATCATGGCCACGTCATTTAATGAAATGATCCAAGCGCGCTGGTTTTTTCTCTTTTTTCTTATTTCTGTTTTAATTTCATTTAATTCCTTTTATTTTCAAAAATTCATAAATATTTTATTTGAAGTCACAAAAATATAAGACCAATGGCAAAAAATTTCTTGAAAAATCTAGTTTCATATTTTGATTTTTAATTATTTTTGTGACTTCATTTAATATTTTTTGTGAATTATTTGGTTTTTAATAGTTTTAATTCATTTTAAAATACTTTTTGATATTTGAAAAATCCAAAAATATTTTCTTAACACATATGGATCATGATAAGTCAATAAAAAGAGTCTCATCAATTTCTTAATTGGTTTGAGATTTATTTGAGATTTTAATTCATATTGTGTTATTTTTCATTGTTTTTAATTGTTTTAAAATAGTTTCTGATTTCAAAAATTGTTGAAATTTTTTGTCAAAGCTTGTTTGACCATGCTAGACCTATGAGAATTTAATTGGACTTGTTAAAGTTGATTTGAATTGAATTTGAGGTTTGACCATATTTTGTTCATTTTATTTTGCAATTATTTTTAATTCAAAAAAATACCAAAAAAATATGTTTGACTTGTTGACTTCTAATCTTCATTTCTCTTCTGTTTAACATTGGTTGATGATGATTTGATTCACTTTTGACCAATTATGTTTGACACTTTATTTCTTTTTCCATTCATTTCATCTTCATCTCTTTCTTTTATTTTATTTGGCCAATGAGTTAATGTCTTATGGTTGGTCTTGACATATGAGAGGTTTAACCTTCTTTGATCCAAATGAAACTCAACTTGATCCAAGATCAAGTGAGTTGCTTTGTGTCCAAGATAGGTTGCTTTTTGGTCAAGCAAAAAACCTAAAGTCCATACAAGGCATTTCTCTTTTCTTTTGGCATGGCAAGTTGTAGGAACTTGGCTTACTAGTCATGATCTCTAACTTGTGTTTATTTGCCTATAGTTTTATTGACCGACCTCAGATAGGTGTGACTACTACACTAGTCCACTTACGATTGCTTAACATAGCGCTAAATTGTCTTATGACAAACTAACATAACCATACTAACTACTAACTTTAATTTGAGCATTTAATTTCTTGCAATTTACTTTAATGCAATTTACTTCTTGCTCATTTATTCATATTGCTTTTCCCTTTGCTCACTTGAGCACATATTTTATGTTTATGTCATTTTCCTTTTGCTCATTTGAGATCATTATTGTATATAAATATATTATTGTCTTGTGTTGGTTTTGCTTTTGTTTTGTGTGAAACCAATGCAAAAGGAGAAAGGACTTAGAATTAGGACTTACCTATGCTTAAAGGAGTTCAAGAGCAACTAGGACTCATGCCTTTAGAATGCTAAATTTGTTCAAGAGCAACTAGGCCTCATGCCTTTAGAATGCTAAATGTCAAAGTTGACTTCAAAGGACTTCCTTTCCAAAACTTATTCTTTGTTCATTCCTCTTATTGTGTGGTGAACTTTTTGATGTTTGTTCTTGTATGATAGCACTACAACAAACAAGACCTTAGACAGCGTTTTTTTTAGCCTTAGACAGCGCTTTAAAGCGCTGTCTAAACCTCCGCTGCTAAAGGTTTAGACATCGCTTTTTTAAATCTTAAAAGCGTTGTCTAAGCCCCCCCCCCTTAGACAGCGCTTTGGCCAAAAGCGCTTTATAAGACCCTCTTATTTTAAATTTTTTAGGTATACCTTAGACAGCGCTTTTCAAAAGCGCTGTCTAAGCCCCACCCCCTTAGACAGCGCTTTGGCCAAAAGCGCTTTCTAAGACCCTCCTATTTTAATTTTTTTAGGTATACCTTAGACAGCGCTTTTCAAAAAGCGCTGTCTAAGCCCCCCCCCTTAGACAGCGCTTTTGCCTAAAGCGTATACCTAAAAAAATTAAAATAGGAGGGTCTTAGAAAGCGCTTTTTGGCCAAAGCGCTCTCCACTAGGTTATTATACATTCTCAAGCTGCAATGCAATTTTTAAAATAAAATTAGGTAAATACAATCAATGATTATACTTAAGTGTCCGTGAATGCATTTCAATTGAATTCATAAAAATATTGATTTTAACAAAATGGAAGCATCAAATGCTTTTGAAATCAGGAATCACCGAAACACATAACATATATTTAATCAAAGCATGAAATGTCATGCCAACGTTAACATCAATTTTCCATAATATAATATACAAACTAAATAACCAAGTACATGAATGCATAGTCACTACTAACTCAAAGCCACATCAACTGCATTTTCCCTCTAATATGCCTATGCCAATGCCAATACCAACGGCCTTTTTCTATCTCCAAACATCCTCAGATTCTACAATTATCATGACCTGCAAAATAACAAAAACAAAACACATATTTATAAGCATACTAGTACATTGTAATGATCAATGTTAAAGAACATAAAAAGAGTAGGGCATTCATTGATTGTTGTTACTCACTTGGATTAACTGAAGTAGTAACACCGGAATGCGAGAAGTCGCAATTGTAATCATGTTTTCCATTAGCCTGATAGTAAGCATTCATCGCATAAGTGGCAATTGCCTTAACATTGTTGGCAGCATAACAAACTCCTCCCGGTTGGATCGGCCTGCAATCAATTCCTTGGCTGCAAACATAGTTTATATTCGCTTGTAATGCTCCAGGGCTCGCATCCGCCTTTGGCACACACCATTTCTGCCCTCCAACTACCGGACGCGGCGTTGGCGTTTTTCCTCCTCCTTTTACCGGTGCTACTGGTTTCTGCATTATTCATTCAAAATCAAAACACTGTTAACAATATTTCGCAAGATTCCAGCATCATAAATAAAAGAGAAAAAAGAACAAAACCTGTCCGTTACGCAGGATTCCAGCATCATAAACCGAAGAGAAATCAGGTTGAAAGAGTCCCCAATTACGTTCAGCAATAGGACCAGGTTTCTGATTCTCATTAAACAACGCAAAAATAAAAGTCTCAAACCGTCTATTCGGCATTAATGGTGTCCCTTTCCCTTCCGCCAAATGCCTAATCAACTGACCATTATAACTCTGAGCATTAGCCACACTACAAGCATCCCAACCATCACAAACAGAAGGCCAACCCGTTTCACCAACAGCGATATCAACATCACCATATCCAAGAGCCTTCATTGCCGAATGAACCGCGTCCATTAAAGCGTCGAATTGGTTTGTGTATAGTAGTTTTGTGTTCCTGTCGAATAAGCCACGGTTTGGTCTGAACAATGCAAAGTAAGACAGATGAATAAAGCTTCCAAAGAGATACCAACAGGTTAAAGTCATTGTAAACTTTGACTCGAAGTGACAATGTCATGAGTACCATATTAAGTAGAAAAGACAAATCAACGTTTGCTCACAAACTGTTAACAGAATGCCAACTCAGTTGAATTAACCATATCATCTAGTCAACTACCAAAAATTCTGCAGCATGGTCCAAGGCAAAACCAGACTTGCATCGTACAATACAAACAGCTACATTATCATCACATGACATTGCATCATCATGTCATACAACAATTGCATCTAACATTGCACTAACCTCTAACCAACTTGAAACAGAACCCATAACCAATCCTGCAAAAAAAAAACATCTTCCTAACTGAGCTTGAGAACCCCTTCTAACTTCACTCTATAATCCTGCAACAAAACCTGAAAGAGGAGGGGGATCCAATTCAGATTGAAGAAATGAACTAACCAACACGAAAAATTAAAATTCAAGGAAACCAATTAAACTGTGCAGCATGATTTATTTTATTAAATAACAATTTCGCTAACAGATTTGAAACTAACCAATTAACTGATTTGATTTCTATTAACCTAAACCAAATAACATTAGCCGAGTTTACACAAGCGGGAATCTTTTTTTCTTTCAAATTGATTAGAACATGAACTAACATTAACAACCAATATAATAGAAATCAACTAATAGCATGGCATAAGGGGCGGCATTTATAAATTTCAGTAAGTTGTAGGTTTTATGGGAGATGCGTTACGATCTTGGTTCAATCCATAACGATTACTACGTCAAAAAAACTCTTAAATCTAATGCAATTCGTGAAAAAACTTTCAAACTTCCATACTCATACAAGCCCTCATCAGCTTGGAACAAGAAACACCTCAAATAGCAAGGAATTCAACAGATAATTCAGTTACATATTCCTTAAAAACTATGCTACCTGTGAGAACTTATTGTATTCTTCATAATCCCTAAAACTTTTAATTCAATTGCGAGTTACTACCAGCATGATTTCAAGAGAGCATTCAAATTTTCATTAATACAATAATACATATGCAGACTCCAATTGCAATCCGCTACCAAAAACATAATCTTAAATTTCAATAACAAAATTCAACGACAAGAAAGTTACCTAAAGCTTGGAACTCGCATTGAATCTTCCAATCCTAAAATGCTTCAAATCAACTTCATTAGTTTGCCCATCCACCGCAAGCTCAGTCAATATCTTCCCAATAACCGGAGCCATCTTAAACCCGTGACCCGAAAACCCTGCACCCAAAACCACATTCTTCCCAAACTCACCACCCAAGAAATCAATCACAAAATCCTCATCCGGTGTCATTGAATACATACAAGACTGTTTCATCACAGGCTCGGTTGAATCAACCAACCCACAAAATCTCCCTTCAATCCACTCTTTCATCTCATCCATCATCACACCAGAACCCCACGGTCTCTTATCCGGATCACACGGGTTACCGCTATGAACCGCCACTTTAATCAAACCCGGATACTCCAAACTCGGAGATCCATACAAACAAACCCTACCCAAGCTAGCAAACGTCGGAAACTCGCCCCAAATTGAGAATTTCCCTTCATATCCTTCCTTTATCCTCCAATAACAAACAAGAGTTTCCAGAGGCTGAATCGGAAGTTGAACACCGGTAATCTTTTCAGAGGCTGCATGAAACGCCTGCGTATAAAACCAAATATAACTTCTGTTTTGATAATTGAAAATTGAATCTAACTCTTTTCCAAAGTTAAATAGATGTATTGTGAATAAAATGCAGTTTCAACTTTTAATATGTTAAGTTTCTACACATGCTTGATTTATTACTAACAAATATATAGCAAAACAAGATCAGAGCATTAATGAAATGATTTTACCCCAGTTGGATTCCGGCTGCAGCAAGCTACTCTTCCAGTCCTCAAATTAAAAAATGTTGCTACATCTTTACCAGGAATCATGTTTTGTTGACAGATGTTGCATACTTTCTCTGCTGCTAAGCGTTCTCGCCGTCTCATTGCCTTCCTAGTAGCCCTGTTTGAAACAAATTTGGTGCGAAGAAGCTGACTGTTGGATTGATCAAGTGCTGATGTTGAGGGGGCATTCCTCAAAGGTGGAGACTCTTCCGCAGAAGAAGCATAATGCTTACGGAAAAATTCACTAACATCTTCAGGGTCGGACAATGGTGCTTTTCTCTTTCGACCAATTTCCCTTCCATTTTCCAGTTCTACCATAGAGGCAGATGGAAGTAATGGCTTAGTATCCTCAAGCACTTTGTCCCGACCCAAATCATAACTGTAAGGGAAAACTACAACAGCAAAATCATGCTCTTGAACCTCAACATCATCTTCTTGACTATCCTCTTTACCTAACCATTCACACCATATTCTTCTAATTTCACTCCCATTTAAAGAGCCATACTTCTCAGCAAATCTAGCAGAAATCTTCCCCAAGCCAACTTTCCTAACATGTACATCAATAGCTTCAGTTGCAATCTTCAAACGAGGAATCACCAACACAGAACCATCAGATATTGTATCATCTGTCGCAATCGGTTGAGCATTTGACTGAGCCTCTACACCAAACGGCACAATAGCAAGACTATTGTGATTCTCATTTTCAGTCATCTTCAACAATCTATTTTGGATGACATTTGCATTCTCCGTCTTTTTCTCATTCTCAGTTGAAGCATAAAAAAATATAAGCCCGTCACTAAAAGGCCACGGATTCGGTTTCAACATAGTATCTCTAGCAGAATCCAATCTCTTCCTATGAAGCTTACCTTTCAAGTGATCATACACAACACTATCACTGTAACACGGAGCAAGACATAAAACGCAGAAATATATGAATTTCTTTCCATTTTCACGTAGCTCAATGTAGGGATGACCTTGAGCTCTAATATGACTAAGTATAATCCTAGCCTCTTTCTCTCTCGGATCGAGAGTACCATTCTTTGTAAGCCCCAATTCTAACTTCCCACCCATTTGAATTTTTCAGCCAAAAATACCAAATGCAAAATCCAACACCACACAGACTTCAAGAGCCAGGAAATACACAAATAGAACAATATTTTCCTCTGAAAATTCAAAATCAATAACCTAATTCCAAATCACGATTTCAAACCCTAGAACTTCAAATACCATAGCAGAAAAATTTCTCAGACTCAAACCTTGGTTTAACAACGATTACCTTTTAGATTCAAACTAACAACAAATATTTGACAAATGCAGAAAATCGTTAGTCAACGATCTTACTTTTTTTGATTCCGATTTCGAGAATAGAAATTAAAGGAAAAGGTGAGAATATAGAAATTTGAAGAAGAAACCTTAACACGCAGGCGTGAAACTAGCTTTTGTTTGCGTATTGTGTATAGAATTCTTCGGTATTCGAGGAGATCTGTTGTAACGAAAAAACGCGGAAAGAAGCATGGAAAGAATTTCAAACGAGCGCAAATCTTCCATTGACATCTCCGTGTGTCGCCGGTGGGGAAGAAAAGCGCTAGGGTTTGTTGAAGGTGCGAGCAAGAACGAGAAAGTGGGGGAAAATTGAGAGGGAAATTTAGAGAGAGGAAAAAAGAAAGTGATTATCGGAAATTTCATAGAGGTTTTTAGTTATTTTAACTTCAATTAGACCTTAGACAGCGCTTTTGTGGAAAGCGCTTTCTAAGGTATGCCTTAGACAGCGCTTTCCAAAAGCGCTTTCTAAACCCCCCCTTAGACAGCGCTTTTGGTTTTAATTTTTTTTTTAATTTAAAGACTTTAGACAGCGCTTTATCAAAAGCGCTGACTAAGGTCTATATTTAAAAGCGCTTTCTAAAAGCGCTGTCTAAGGGGGGGTCTTAGACAGCGCTTTTAGAAAGCGCTGTCTAAGACCCCCCCTTAGACAGCGCTTTCATTATTTTTTTGGAACATTTTCCGTGTTTTATTTTAACTTTAACCTTAGACAGCGCTTTCTTTTAAAAGCGCTGTCTAAGATGCGCTGTTAAAAGTCATTTTTGGCGTAGTGTAGGGATTCCATCTTGAGATAGTAAGGAGGACAATTGTCATGAGTAGCCAAGTTAAGAGAGACAAGAAAAATGGAGATCCTAGGAGCTTGAATCTAAATTTGTGTGATTGCTTGTTATTTGCTAAGTCCAAAGGGAAGGAGCATCTTGAATCATCTCTATGATTTCAAGAAAAAGGAACTCCAAGGGTTTTATCTTCTCTCTTATCCTTGTTTGCTTTAGGACTAGCCCTTCTCTTCTTCTCCTCACTATAACCAAGCAAAAATCTTTTCTTGCAAACTTTGACTTTGTTTCAAACTAGAAACCTAGGCCTTATGTCTTTGACTTTTCAAAATCTTTTCATAAACACTCATTGTGAATGAACTTTAATCCAACTTTGACTTCATTTTGTAAATAAATCTAACTTGTAAATATAACTCACTTCAAGTGGTTTTATGGTTCCAATGACCACCTTTGTTAAAACCTTTTCATAAACATTAGTCATAGGTTTGAGTTATTATAGTGGTTGATGTAAACCTCACCTCATCCTTAGTGATTGGATTATAAGTCTTCCATACTTATTATAGGGTTAACCCCTCATTAGTATGTTGAAGCTCTCCTCACATGGTGGATTGTTGGTTTAGGTTGAGTTTTCTCCATTTGATAACAAAAGACCTTAAGGCTTTTGATCAAATCAATTCACCGATCTTTGTGATTTTTACCCTGAACTACGAGGTTTTGATCCTACCTTTGTGATGGTACGTAGGCAATGCGTTCATCCATTCAAACAACAAAATTGTAAATATAATCCATTCTTTTCTCATCCCCCCAATCCTTTGCACATATTTTCACAAATACCAACCTACAACACATATTTGCAAAAAGAGGTTCCCTTAGAGTACTAAGGATGTTTTGGGTGCGTAAAACCTTCCCATTTCATAACCAACCCCCTTACCTAGATCTCTGACATTTTTATTAGTTTTTGATTTGATAAAACTTCTTACTTGGCTTTTGTTCGCTTTTTATCCCTTCCTTTGGACAAATAAAAGTGCGTTGGCGACTCGAATTGTATGTTTACTTTTGGTTTAATCAATAAACTTAAAGGTAACGAATACCCCGCTACAGAAAGTGGCGACTCTGCTGGGGACTGAACTGCTTCCTAGTGGGTTTATCCTACTTTTTGCTTGTATGTGTTGTATGTTTATATTTATTGGTGACATATTTTTGTGCAATTTGGGATGACTGTATTGTTTGTAATGTATTAATTGCTTGATATATTCATTGCTTGTATGCTTGGTGGTTTCTTGTGAGATGAGTTCTATACCCGAACTCGAGTGCACTTATGATAGGAGAATGGCATAGTCTTGTTGACTTGTGTGGAGTTATTCCTTAGCAGGTTGACTTGCAAGCCATTCACTTGGTGGAGGTCTTATTGGGATCAATAATGTCACACGAGTAGTCGTGGTTAGGCATTACTCTTTCCAATATAAACTTTAGAAGACAAGGACCTTAGATACCTAGCCCATCTTGGCCTATTTTAGGACGTAGTGCGAAAGTCGTTCAAGTGTAAGACTTGAGGCGATTGTTACGCGATACTACACTCATAAGAGTCTCTCTTGAGAATATTTTTGGAATATGAGTAGTCGTTTTATCCGATAATATCCGAAAGATGAGATGATGACTATGGGGACCTTTTTAGAACATGATTGTCAGGTTTAACCATAGTACACTCCCTTTGGGTGGTTCTTAACCGAGACTCCATGCTCGTGACTTACAACAAACCCTTGATTCGCGGTTGATCCGTTCTCGTATATCCTTAATATCAAGGGAACTTGGGTGTTGATAAGGTGTAAACCATAATCCACCAAAATGGATGATTGATATTGACGATAACGTGAGCCATCTCGTGACCTTTGTATGGTGTGACTTGCTTGATCCTTGAGTGTGATTGTTGCATCCATGCATTCATGCACTCATATGCATCCATATCATCAACAATGAAAATTTTCAAGGAACTTAAGAGGTCTATTTGCAAATTTTCAGACATGGATAAGCAAAGAAGGAATACGAAGAAGTATAGTTTCAGACAACCCGACTTGAAAGAGTTAAGGAGTTTGACATCTTATGTATTAGAGCCTTTGGAGTTCAAAGCTCGCCATGGGAAGCTTCTGTCTATTCTTTCTACCCAGGTTGATGAAGGTATGATGAGTGTGTTAGTGCAGTTCTACGATCCTCTGTATCGGTGCTTCACTTTTCCGGATTTCCAGCTTTTGCCTACACTTGAGAAGTATGCCTATCATATGGGTATACCTATCTTGGATCAGTTACCGTTCAGTGGTTTGGAGAGGGTTCCTTCTTCCCAAGAGATTACTGACATGCTTCACATAGATGTATCTGACATTGTTGCTCATATGACTACCAAAGGTGGAATTCAAGGTCTCCCATCTGATTTTCTCATCGCCCAAGCTACTTTGTTTGGGAAGGCCATGAGTAAGGACGCCTTTGAAGCCATACTTGTACTTCTCATATATGGGCTAGTGTTATTTCCCAACATCGACAGTTTTGTGGATGTGAAAGCCATTAGGATTTTCTCTTCTCTTAATCCTGTTTCGACTCTGTTGGGTGACACTTATTTCTCTTTGCATATGAGGAATGCAAAGGGTGGTGGATCCATCATGTGTTGTCTACCTTTGTTGTACAAGTGGTTTATTTCGCACTTGCCTCAGACGCTTGCCTTCAAGGAGAACAAGGGATGTCTACGGTGGTCCCCGAGCCTTATGTCTCTCACTAATGATGATATATCTTGGTATAATCGTGTTTATGATGGTGTTCAGATTATTGACTCTTGTGGTGAATTCTCCAATGTGCCTCTTCTTGGTACATGTGGTGGAATTAACTACAACCCTGTTTTGGCTCGCCGTCAGCTTGGGTTCCCCTTAAGGGATAAACCTAACAACATTCTGTTGGAAGGTGTGTTCTTTCAAGAGGGTAAAGATCCCCAGAACTTGAAGGGCAGGATGGTCCGTTCCTGGTGCAAGGTTCATAGGAAGGGAAGGAAAGAGCTGGGTCCGAAGAATTGTATTGCTTTGGAACCCTACACCGCTTGGGTGAGGAAGAGAGCTCTTGAGTACTGCATGCCATATGATTATCCGAGACCTACCCCTGTGGTTATGGTTGGGCCTTCAACCCTCCCTAACCAAGGAGTAGAGGAGTTGAGAGGTGAAGACCGGCCGCGTGCATGGGTTCGTGAGCGAGAGGAACTTCTTCCGCAGCTCAGAGATAAGGATGCAGTGATAGAATTTCTAGAGCATCAGGTTATTGATGAGCCTGATGATGTGGTTACTTCTCTTCTTCCTCAGTCGTCTAGGTTCTGGAAGAGGAAGTATGATCGGCTTGCTAAGGAGAAGGCCGACGTGGAAACAGCCTATGATCAAGAGGTGAAGAGGCTTTGTGCAGCTTATCTTCCGATTTCGAGGGCTTTGGACGATTGTTTCTAGGGCTCCATAGGATGTTTATTCTCATTTTCTCTTTTATTGTATTTGGTTACCAAAACTGTACTACTTCATTGGTGTAAAAAATTTCCAAATATTATTGCTATAAGTATTCCATATATGTCTTAAAAGATTAAATATTTTCAAATATTTGCAAATAGATCTCTATAAAGTACCTCTGATAAAAAACAAATCATATGCACAAACATTGCATGCATCATACGCATAAGCAGGTTTTGTTCTGAGCTCTTGATCAGTGGTCTAATTCTTAGCTCTTCATTCATTTTGAAGACAACCTGACGCACCGGTATAATACAAGGGCCAATCATCCAAGGATAATGGAGCACTTAGAGCAAGAGAACAGAGAGCTGAAGGAAGAGATTGCTAGGCTGACTGCCATGATGGAGTCAGTTCTGGCCGCCCAGAGTCAAGCTTCACCAACTTCTGCAATTCCTCCCCAGAGGACTGTCATTTCTGAGGTTGCTGCCTCGACTGTGCCTGCTGCAACAGCCCATTTCGCTCCATCTATGCCAGCCGGGTTCCCATGGGGAATGCCTGCTAATTTTGTGCCTGAGGGTTTTCCTCATACTCTCGCTTCTCTGCCGGCATCTAGCCCGGTCCTTTCTGTGCCACCTCCCGTTGTGCACACCTTACCACGAGTTGAAGACACCATTTATCATTCTGAGCCATCTGAGGGCCCGGATGTATATGAGAAGATGGACGAGATGAAAGACCAATTCCTTGAGTTGCGCAAGGAACTAAAGACTCTGAGGGGTAAGGACCACTTTGGTAAAAGTGCTGCTGAGTTGTGCCTAGTGCCCAACATGAAGATCCCTGTTAAATTCAAAGTACCTGACTTTGAGAAGTATAAGGGAAACACTTGCCCGCTCAGCCATCTTGTGATGTATGCTCGCAAGATGTCAACACAGACAGACAATGACCAACTGCTTATCTACTACTTTCAGGATAGTTTATCAGGTGCTGCGCTCCGATGGTATATGGGACTGGAGAGTGCTAGCATCCGCTCGTTCAACGATCTTGGAGAGGCCTTCGTCAAGCAATATGAATATAATGTGGATATGGCTCCTGATAGGGACCAATTGAGGGCGATGTCGCAGAAGGGTAAAGAGACCTTCAAGGAGTATGCCCAGAGATGGCGAGAGTTGGCAGCTCAGATAGTGCCACCCCTAAAAGAGAAAGAGATGACAAAGATCTTTTTGAATACTTTGAGCTCTTTCTATTATGAAAGAATGATCGCCAGTGCTCCCTCAAACTTCACCGAAATGGTGAATATAGGGATGAGATTGGAAGAGGGTGTCCGTGAAGGACGTCTATCTAGGGATAACAGTTCTTCAGCAAAGAGGTATGGGGGCTTTGCTAAGAAGAAGGAGGGAGAGACACATGTTGTATCCTCTCACATTAAAAGAAGACCCTCTGTAAGGAGGAAGGACGTGCACCCTGCCGTCAACCAACACCAGGTGGCTCATATAGCACCTGCTTTTTGAGAAGTTCATCATCATCAACAACAACAACAATAACAACATCATCATCCACAACAACAAGTCTACCAGCCTCGAAACAATAATAACACCAGCACCAACAACTACGAGAGGAAGAGGGTAGCTTTTGACCCGATTCCGATGACATATGCTGAACTGTATCCTTCCTTGGTTGATAGGAAGTTGATCACTCCATGAGACCCTCCCGTTGTACCAACCAATCCTCAGTGGTGGTATAAGCCCGAGCTTCACTGTGTATATCATTCCAGTGCTCCCGGACATGACGTGGAGAATTGTTATCCGTTGAAGACCAAGGTGCAAGACCTTGTGAGAAGCGGTATATTGTTTTTTGAGGACGTAGGTCCTAATGTTAAGAAGAACCCATTGCCCGAGCATGGGAAAGCTGCTGTTAACATGGTCCAGGGATGCCCTGGAAAGTATAAAGTCCTGTATGTTAATTACATAAGGAAGTCTTTGGTCGAGATGCATAAGCTGTTGTGTGAAACCAGCCACTATGAGCATGACCATGATAGGTGCCAGGTGTGCACTATCAACGAGAGAGGATGCCGACAAGTAAGAAAGGACATCCAAGAGATGCTGGATTAGGAAATGATTGAGATACTTCAGAATTGTAATGAGGACGAAGTTGATGTTATCACCGTGGTATTTAAAATTCCTGAGCCTGTTGTCGTCAAGTATGATGGTAGCAAGAAGAAGGTATCTCCAGCTCTTGTGATCAAGCCAACGGGTCCTGTCCCATATTCATCAGACAAGGTTGTTCCCTATAGATATAACACAATTATGCTGGAGGATGGAAAGGAGGTGTCGTTGCCCTCAACTTCCGTGGTGAGTATTTCTGACGCCAGTGGTGTGACCCGTAGTGGTCGTGTTTTCTCGGCGCAGCCGAAACCCCATGAAGACATTGTGAAGATAGTTGCTATTAGTCCTGCTGGTCCTGTGGGGACTTCTTCTTCTAATCCTGCTCTTGTTGTGAAGGGTGTTGACCCTGTTGTTGATAAAACTGTTAAAGCTCTTGTCCTAGTTGGCCAATCTGGCATGTTAAAAGAAGATGGTGATGAGATGCTAAGGCTCATCAAAAGGAGTGAATACAATGTTGTTGATCAGCTGCTACAAACTCCATCAAAGATATTTGTCTTATCTTTGTTGTTGAATTCTGAGCCACATCGTGAAGCTTTGCAAAGGGTGTTGGACGTGGCATATGTGGATCACGATGTCACAATTGAACAGTTTGATAGCATTGTTGCAAATATAACCGGTTGCAACAATTTGAGCTTCTGTGATGCTGATCTTCCCGAAGAGGGAAAAGACCACAATTTGGCTCTACACATTTCAATGAACTGTAAGGATGATGCCTTGTCCAATGTGTTGGTGGACACAAGATCATCACTTAATATGTTGCCAAAATCCACTCTTGCCAAACTTTCTTACCAGGGGCCTCCCATGAGGCAGAATGGAATGGTTGTGAAGGCGTTTGATGGATCGCGCAAAACCGTGATCGGTGAATTAGAGCTCCCGATCAAGACTGGGCCTAGTGATTTCCAGATCACCTTCCAGGTTATGGATATTCATCCGTCTTACAACTGTTTGCTTGGCAGACCATGGATTCACGAGGCAGGCGCCGTGACATCCACCCTACACCAGAAGTTGAAGTTTATGAAAAACAAAAAGTTGGTGGTGGTAGGGGGAGAGAAGGCTCTCTTGGTCAGTCATTTATCTTCCTTTTCCTACACTGATGTTGAGGATGAGGTTGGGACTCCGTTCCAAGCCTTGTCTATTGCTGAGCCTTCAAGGAAAGGATTTTCTTCATTTGTCTCCTACAACGATGCAAAGTTGGCCATTGAGCATGGTGCAACTACTGGTTTGGGGAAAATGATCAAGTTGGAAGATAACAAATCCCGAGCTGGCATAAGGTATTCTTCTGGTGTTTCCAATAAGCGTGGGTTGTTCCAGAGTGGTGGTTTTATCCACACAGTTGAAGATCAGGAAGTTGCTGCCATTGTTGAAGATGATGAAGAGGAAGACCTTGGCAACTTTGTCATCCTTGGAGGAATTTGCAATAATTGGGTCGCTGTTGATGTTCCAACAGTTATCCATAAGTCAACGTAATATGTTCATTTTGTTTGAAAACCCTTCTCCCATGCCAAAAGGAGAAGTGAAGACATTGTTGGCACATTTTGATTAATACAATAATATTCATTCAATAATCACATGTTAAATGTTTGTTTTCCAAATTATTTTTGCTTTTTGCATGAAATTGGTGATCACTATAAAACCCTAAAAAGAGAATAAAATCAATCTTTTCATCTGCATAATGATTTGCCTTGCTTGAATTCTGAAATCTCTTTTATACTCAAAATCATTATGCAGGTTGATCAAACCCATTGAACATAATGATCCAATACCATCTCCCAACTTTGAGTTCCCTGTATTTGAGGCAAAAGAAGATGATGTTGAAGATATTCTTGATGAGATTACCCGTTTGCTTGAGCACGAGGAGAAGATCATTCAGCCGCATCTTGAGAATCTGGAAACAGTCAACTTGGGGTCTGAAGACTGCGTCCATGAAGTGAAGATTGGGGCGCTCCTTGAAGAATCTGTGAAGAAGGGGTTGATTGAGTTGCTACGAGAATATGTCGACGTCTTTGCCTGGTCGTATGAAGACATGCCTGGTCTAGATACTGATATCGTGCAACATTTCTTGCCATTGAAACCTGAGTGTGTACCTGTGAAGCAGAAGCTCAGAAGAACTCATCCTAATATGGCAGTGAAGATTAAAGAAGAAGTTCAGAAGAAAATTGATGTGGGGTTTCTAGTGACTTCTACATATCCTCAATGGGTGGCCAATATTGTGCTTGTGCCTAAGAAAGATGGAAAAGTCTGAATGTGTGTGGACTACCATGAGTTGAATAAAGCTAGTCCGAAAGATGATTTTCCTCTACCACACATTGATATGTTGGTAGACAATACAGCTAAATTCAATGTCTTCTCATTTATGGACGGATTTTCCGGTTATAATCAGATTAAAATGGCACCCGAGGATATGGAGAAGACAACATTCATCACACATTGGGGAACATTCTGTTATCGAGTGATGCCCTTCGGTCTGAAGAACGTCGGAGCCACGTATCAACGAGCTATGACTACCTTGTTTCATGATATGATGCACAAGGAGATTGAGGTGTATGTTGATGATATGATTGCAAAGTCGAAAATGGAAGTTGAACATGTAGAACACTTGTTGAAGCTTTTCCAGTGTTTGAGGAAGTACAAACTCCGCCTGAATCCGAACAAGTGTACATTTGGAGTCCGTTCCGGAAAGTTATTGGGCTTTATTGTCAGTGAAAAAGGTATTGAAGTTGATCCTGCCAAGGTCAAAGCAATACAAGAGATGCTTGCGCCCAAAACAGAGAAGCAAGTCTGAGGTTTTCTTGGCCGCTTGAATTACATTTCAAGATTTACATCCCACATGACTGCCACATGTGCGCCTATATTCAAGCTCCTCCAGAAAGATCAGCGTCATGATTGGACCGAGGATTTTCAGAAGGCCTTTGACAGTATTAAAGAGTATCTGCCCGAGCCTCTGATCCTGTCTCCGTCTGTTGAAGGGAGACCCTTGATTATGTACTTGACTGTGCTTGATGACTCCATGGGATGTGTATTGGGTCAGCAAGATGAATCAGGGAAGAAAGAATATGTGATATACTACTTGAGTAAGAAGTTTATTGATTGTGAGTCTCGATACTCAATGCTTGAGAAGACATGTTGTGCTTTGGCTTGGGTCGCTAAGCGTTTACGCCAGTATATGTTGAATCATACAACTTGGTTGATATCCAAAATGGATCCAATCAAGTATATATTTGAAAAGCCTGCTTTAACTGGGAGGATTGCCCGTTGGCAGATGTTGCTATCTGAGTATGATATTGAGTATCGAGCTCAGAAAGCTACTAAAAGTAGTATCTTGGCTGACCACTTGGCACATCAACCAATTGAAGATTATCAGTCTATGCAGTATGACTTCCCTGATGAGGAGATTCTGTATTTGAAAATGAAAGATTGCGACGAGCCTACGCTCGATGAAGGGCTGGAGCCTGGTTCCCAATGGAGTATGGTGTTCGATGGTGTTGTTAATCAGTATGGAAATGGTATTGGGGAAGTGATTATTACTCCTCAAGGCACACATTTTCCTTTTACAGCAAGGTTAACTTTCAAATGCACGAATAATATGGCGGAGTATGAGGCTTGTATTATGGGGTTGGAAGACTGTATTGATCTTAGGATCAAACATCTTGATGTTTATGGTGATTCGGCCCTTGTTGTTAATCAGATTAAGGGTGAATGAGAGAAGAATAAGCCTGGCCTCATCCCATATAGAGATTATGCGAGGAGGATTTCAACTTTCTTTACTAACGTTGACTTCCATCATTATCCTTGAGATGAGAATCGGATGGCAGATGCTCTTGCTACCCTTGCTTCAATGATTGTGGTGAAATATTTGAATGAAGTTCCCAATATTACCGTGATGCGCTTGGATAGACCAGCTCATGTGTTTGCAGTTGAAGAAGTGAAAGATGATTAACTGTGGTATTATGATATCAAGTGCTTCCTCCAAAGTTAGACTTACCCGCCTGGGGAATCTGTTAAAGATAAGAAGACTTTAAGGAGGTTATCTGGCAATTTCTACCTTAATGGCAATGTGCTTTACAAAAGGAATTTTGACATGGTTCTCCTCAGATGTCTGGATAGACACGAAGCAGACCTGTTGATGACTGAAGTCCATGAGGGTTCATTTGGTACTCATTCCAATGGACATGTTATGGCAAAGAAGATGTTGAGAGCATGCTATTATTGGCTGACAATGGAGTCTGACTGCTGTAAATATGTGAAGAAATGCCATAAGTGTCAGATTTATGCGGATAAGATTCATATTCCCCCAACACTTATGAATGTTATTTCCTCACCATGGCCATTCTCTATGTGGGGAATTGACATGATCGACATGATAGAACCAAAGGCGTCGAACGGTCACCGTTTTATCCTTGTAGCCATCGATTACTTCACCAAGTGGGTTGAAGCGGCATCATATGCGAATGTGACCAGGCAGGTGGTTGTGAAGTTTATCAAGAATCAACTCATATGCCGGTATGGTGTGCCAGAAAAGATCATTACTGATAATGGGTCTAACTTGAACAATAAGATGATGAAAGAGCTGTGTAGCAAGTTCAAGATTGCACATCATAATTCTTCTCCCTACAGACCCAAGATGAATGGGGTTGTTGAAGCTGCTAACAAGAACATCAAGAAGATTATCCAGAAGATGATTGTTATGTACGAAGATTGGCATGAGATGCTGCCATTTGCCTTGCATGGTTATCGTACATCTATCCGCACTTCAACAGGGGCAACCCCTTTCTCCCTTGTGTATGGCATGGAGGTTGTGCTCCCCGTGGAGGTTGAGATCCCATCAATGAGAGTCTTGATGGAAGCCAAGTTGATTAAGGCTGAATGGGTTCAGAGTCGTTATGACCAACTGAATTTAATTGAAGAAAAGAGATTAACTGCAATGTGCCATGGTTATTTATATCAGCAAAGGATGAAGAAAGCCTTTGATAAGAAGGTCAAGCCTCGTGTGTTCCGAGAAGGTGA
Source organism: Lathyrus oleraceus (assembly GCF_024323335.1). NCBI lineage: Eukaryota > Viridiplantae > Streptophyta > Magnoliopsida > Fabales > Fabaceae > Lathyrus > Lathyrus oleraceus. Next base: position 445,039,759 of record NC_066580.1, read on the forward strand.
CCTCGTGCTCAAGAAAGTTTTGTCTTTCACGCCCGATTCCAGGGGAAAATGGACTTCAAACTATGAAGGTCCATATGTTGTTAAAAGAGCCTTTTTAGGCGGTGCTTTGTTGCTTACAACTATGGATGGGGAGGATTTCACTCGTCCTGTGAATTCGGGTGCAATCAAGAAATACTTCGCCTAGAAAATAAATAAAAACAGAATAGCTCGCTAAGTTGAAAACCCGAAATGGAGGCTTAGGCAAAAATGAGCGTCTCGGTGGATTGAAAACCCGAAAGGGCGGTCCGGGCAAAAGTTAGAGACATAAAAAATGATGAATATATATATCCCGCTAGATTGAGTACCTCACCCTGAGGCAATCTAGGAAAAAATTAGGGATTTGGCAAGTAACTGCATCTTGACAAGACTTTGTTCTTCAACTGTCATCTACCAAAGATTCTCGCTCAGTCATCGTTAACTGAAGCTTGAAATACATTGGATTCGGAGTTGGTGGAGAAACGGTTATTATGTTCAATGCAGCCCTTTTTCCAATATATATCACCAACTTCAAATTTGTAAAGATCCATGGAGTCTCGCCATTTGCGGACTACCACTCTATCAAATAAATTTGAGCCTTTATCCAATTCTTTGGACTCTTATTTGTTTCTGTTTAACAAATGTTTGCATGTTTTAATTGATAAATACCATTGTTTTAAACGAATAAAGTTTTTATAAATTGTTTTTAACAAAGTGAACATTCACAATGACTAAAAGGATAAATGAAATGTCTTTAGTAATCTCCCAAGGATAGTATGATCTCCAAAAGGCAAGACATTTGTTCATATTTCTGGCATCCTCTTCATCAGCTTTCAAGTTGTCTCCCCAGTGGGCGCAGAGAAGAGTGATACATCATCAGCTTCCCAGAGAGTCTGACACTAGCATTTGTGTTTTATCAATTATATGGTTGTCATCCCTTGTGTGGACTGACCTAAAATCCATTATAGATTGATAAAAGTTGATATGCTATCTATTCACGAGGAAGTTTATCTTCCCCCAGTATGAGTAGAAGTCCCCAATTGAGTAGGCATATGTTCCCTGCTTAGCTGTCTTTCTAGATAAGTTGTTTCCTCAACAGGAAGTTGTTTAGAGCAGTTGGTGAAGGGCTTGAGTCCCTTTTCATCCCCAGCATGGCACTTGTTGATGAAGGATACATTTCCGTTTCCCTCAGCCAGGACAGTTCCTTCGGGAGTATTGGCAATTTATCCCCAGTATGGTCGCCTACAGTCCATCCCCAGTGGAGTTGCCTAATCCGAGCTTGACAATTGGTATCCCCTTCGTGGTTGAAGATCTCTTCCAGTATTGAGGGATTTTGAGGAAGATGTGTTGTTTCCTTCCCCAGCGGAGCAAATTGTTCTTTCTCCCTTTCGCAGAGATGTCTCTTCAGCAGTTAGAAGGGAATGTTTGATTGATGCATTTCTATTTGGTGGTTGTTCCCCACGGAATTTCACATCATCCCTTGATAAGATCCCCAGTAGAGTTCTTCTACGACAGATCTTATCGATATCCAATCACCTGTTCCCGAGAATTGTTGGAAAATCCCCGGCGGTCAGTAGCTGTGACTTTGCTTATCCCTAGCTACGGCTCTGCATGTTCCCCAACTGAGACTTTGCCTATCCCCTGCGGTGGTCTATGTCTCCTGGTATTAGATCATCCCCTCCAGAGTTGAGTTTCTCCTATGGGCCTGGCCTTTCTCTTTTGAGATGTTAGACCGGATGTCCGTCCATTGATTCTCGGACCTGCTTGTGTTAGATATGTCTGTCTGTCAGCATCAATCATACATAAACCACGCATATACATGCATAATTATAGAATTCAGATATTCATGTTGCATTCTTTGCCATATATCTTTACTTGTTGTCTCCTGCTATTGGTGAAATATTCTTCCCTAAGCAGATGTTTGTGTCTGATCTCTCCATATAGAGACAGCCCCGTAAGCAGAAAGTGTCTATCTTTCCTTTGTTCTTCCCCACTGAGTTATGTCCTCGTGGATGATTATTGTTTCAGTTTCCTCCCCAGTTATGTATTGGAATGGAACTACTCCCCTGAGTTATATCCTTATTGGGTTGAGTCTGGTTTAATTGTGTCTTTCTAGTTTGTTCCTAGATCCATTCCTTTCTTGTTATTCCCTTGCAGTTCCCTGTGGTTTAGTTGTTCAATTACTCAGTAACCTGTAATTGTTCATCTATTCCCCAGTGGACTTTGTGGCCTTCTACCCAGTAACCGGTAGTTGTAAGTCCTATTTCTGTGGTTTTCTACCCAGTGACCGGTAGATGTAATCCCCTCTTTGTTGGTTATCTTTACCCAGTAACCGGTATTGATATTCCTTCGTTTTTGAGTGTACCACCCAGTAACCGGTGATATATCTCTTGGATGATTGCTTTTGTCAAGCAATTTATCCCCGGCGAGTCATCTTTCATTTTACCCTTGTTTGGTAATGATTGTTTCTCCTTTTGATTGGTCATCATTGTATACCCAATATCCGGTATCCCGATGTCCTTTCTTCTCGGTCGATTTATCCTTTATTAACCCAGTAACCGGTTATGGATAATCTTCCATGCGAGTATGTTATCTATGTTCTGACGGTAATAGATAATACATCTCATGCGCTCTTCAATCAAAGTCTTTTTCTTCCCAAGTTGAGTAAGTTTCGTATTTCCCTGTGGAATCGAATGCCCATCCTTTAAATTGAGTGTGCTTTTTTAGCCCTTCTTTCGAATGATAAATATCTTGGATGTTCCCAATTCACGCTTGGTTGGTCACCTATTATATGCCCAGTAACCGGATCCCTGGTGTTCCTTCCTTCTGCTCCCTATTATGACTTTTTGTCCCCTGTGGAGTCAGATTTTCCTGAGTTGATATGTGCCTTTTGGGTCCTTCTCTTTATGTTTCAACAATCAGAGATCCGATTGCAAGATATGGCATGATAAGCTCACGAGCTCTGGCGCGTACCCATCTGAGATAAGGTTCCATAGGAATAGAGTTTTTCTATCCTAAAGTACTTCTTTTCACCATGCCCCAAGCTCGTACAAACCTTTGACGGAGACCTTGAGAATCGTTGTCATAGTCAAACACAGTGCCTTGGATAATTATTTCATGTGGACCATCTCTTCGAGCATAACCAAACTGACGTAGGGCTAAAGCAGGATTATAAGTAATACCTCCTCTTATCCCCAGGAGTGGTACGTTAGAGAATTCTCCACAATGGTCAATGATGATAACATTTTCTTTGGGTTGGGGACACCAATGGATGTCTGAATGGGAGAGCGACATTATCCTTTGAGACCATTTCAAAATTTTCTCATTCTTCAAGACTGATTGAGGAAGGTGCAAAATAAACCACCTAGATAATAAAGGTACGCAGCACATGAGAGTCCCTTGCCTTTTCATAGTACAAGTGTGAAGGGAATGCAAAATGTCTCCAAGCAAGGTGGGCACAGGGTTATGAGTGAGAAATATCTTAACAGCATTCATGTCTATGAATTGATCCGGATTAGGAAATAGCACCAAACCATAGATTAGTAATGCTAGAGCATCTTCGAAAGCGTGGACACTCATAGCTTTTAGGAATTCTCGGGCCTTATTTATCAGAAATTTGGCAAGTAAACCCTTAACTTCACTTCTTGTTACCCAATTAGTTTCAATGTCGGACTTTGTCATGTGTAAAGCCGCGGCAACCTCTTCAGACCTCAGAATCTTTTCTAAACCACTGAAAGGTGTTTGATCAAGGATAGGTATCCCAAGTAACCTGGAAAATTCTTCTAATGTGGGTACCAACTGATAATCTGGGAAGGTGAAGCAATGATGTTTAGGATCGAAGAACTGGAATAGAACTCTCATCATATCTTCCTTGAAACCGGTGGTAACTAAATTGAGGAGATAACCATGTTTCTTGATGAACTGAGCATGATCGGGAAGTTCTGACACTAAATCCTTGAGTTGAGGAGAGGTCGCTACAAAATTGATCCGGATGGTCTTCCTGGAAGCCATAGCCTTACAAAACAGAGCAAAGTTAAATCCCTAAGTCCTCGAAATGGTTAGTACAATGCCATGATGTCATGATGTTATGATGTTATGATGTCAAGTAAGTAACAAGCACAAACAAGTCACACCACAATCATTCCTAGGTTTTAAGGCTTGCATGAGTTCCATAGGTAAATACCCTCCCCACTGAAGTTTGGTTGGTTCAACCTGTCCTAGAATAGTAACCAGGTTCTAGAAGGATCTCAAATCATTGACCTTTCCTTAAGTCCACTTCAGTGCAACACCAAGCGGTTGACCAAAATTTCCCTAAAGTCCAATCTCAAAGAGTGTAGTATCGAGTATCAACCAACCCCAGTCGGAACCGAAGTCAGTTATCTCACTACTTTCTAATGGCTAGGATGAGTCAATTAGGGTTCTAAAGGTCTGGTTAATGCTTTGATGACACCACGCAGACGCCAAATTTTTCCTCAAGTAAACATGAGGAACATCAGGACATCCAAAGTGTCACATTAACCGTAACCATTATTTTAACCATTCCAGTATACGCCGGACAGTCGCGATGATCTCTTGCTACTTACCTAAGGTACACTAGATCCGGGTGTAGGATCTTTCACTCAAGCATAGAATACCCAAACAATCCCTTAAAAGTAAATCAGACAAAGAAACAATTCGAAAACATAAGTGATCTTATCTTTAAGGTAACCTCTCTTTTTAAGATTCCCCAGCAGAGTCGCCAGTTCTGTGATACGGTGAACTGACTTTGTGTTTTTGCTTTGAAAAGCAATGTTGCGGATAACAAGAGTCGCCACCGACTTTTCTTTTATCCAATAAGGAAAGGAGGAAAAGAACAGGAAAGACCTTGATTAGATTTTGAGTTCGGGAGGTACATTATACAAAGGGAAGGTGTTAACACCCTTTGTATCCATGGTTATCCATGGGCTCTTAATTGCTTAACTCACTTATGTTTTCCTTGTTTGAGAAATGTGGTGTGTTTAGAAAATATTTTGAAAGGAGAATTTAACTTTGTAATGATTCTTGTACGAATGTATACAAAGTGTTTATCTCGTTTGATTTTGAAAGATGTTTAGAAAAAATATAACTCGACGATGATTCTGGTGCGAATTTATACCAAGTGGTGATTTTCTAAAAGATGTTTTGAAAAGTGTGAGGTGTGAAAAGTATTTAAGCTGTGAGCAAGCATTTAAGAGTTATACCTAACTAAAGTCTTTATAGGTATTTCCTATCCTTATGAGGGTAAAACTGTCCTTACTATTGAGAAGTAAGTAGTCTTATCCTTTGGATGTAAAGGGACATCTTGGGGTCGTCGATTGGTCATTGAAGGCAACATTTGTAAGGATACCTTAACATTCGAAGGGATGATCATCATTTAATCGTAGGCTACAACGAAGGGTCATCGAGGGACAAAGTCATATATTCGAAGGCAACGTTCGAGGGACAAGTTCATATATTTGAGGCAACGTTCGAGGGACTATGATTTATCTTGTAGGGACATTGACCTTTTGATCGAAGGGACTATGACTTATCTGTTTAGGGATGATGATGATTTAATCGAAAGGGTCTTTGCTAAGGGTATCCCCACATTCGCGGGACATGACCGTAATATCGTAAGGCAACAAAGAGAGGGTTACCCTAGAGGTGCAAGTGTGGAAATGATTGGATTCAGATGTATTATCTTGAATTAATTTATCTAAGTTCGATTATTTATCTTTCCATGCAATCCTATTAGCGTACATCTAGACAGTTATATTCACAGTATGGAAAAATTAAAGTGCGAAAAATAAAACTACGTTATTACATGGCTTCGGGATGGGGGGTACATAATTTAAAAGAGGATATAAAATATCTAAATCTTAATTAACGAGTACAAAATTAAAAGGGCATACAAAATAATAAAACCTAATTAAACTAAAAAGAAAGAAATACAAATAATCCTAATTAAATCTATTACATAGAAAGTTCATGACAAATGAAATAAATAAACTAAATTTAAGAATGAATTAAGAATATTTTTAGTCTATAATAATAGAAACTTTTTTTTATGAATTTATGGAAAAACTTAGACTAAATTGATAGATATTTTAAAAGAAAAGAGAAAAAAAATATAATTAGATTTTTATTATTCAAAATAGCCCATTTTAATTAATTAAGTGATATATGAAAATTTAATTAATAAACTAGATTAAATTATATCCTAGTTTAAGTAACTAATATAATATATTAATTAGAAAATTAATTAATGGGTTTTATTTTAATAATAGAAAAATAGTGGTGAATTAATTATAGTGGAAAGGGAGTAAACATGCAGTGACGGGGGAGCTACCAACGAGCCATGTTGGTTCATTCGTTATTTATTCGCCTTCATTAAAATATATATTAATTCTACATGGATTTTTCCATTTTGACACAACACCAACATGCATGTTACAACTTTCTCTCTTACGGCAAGCTACTTTATTTTTTCTCATGTTGTTTCTTTCATGTGAATACAATAAATCTTATGTATCTTCTTCTGCTGTATCTCTCATCTTTTTCCTCTTTTTCTTCTCGTTGCAGCAATATGAAGTATTTATAATGGTGTGGATTAGGGTTTAACCTTGCTAAATATTTGGATCCTTTCCTATACTTTAGGATCTCACCCTATAATTTAGGAGAGTTAGCTCTACCATTTTGCATGGGCTGATATTTCAAAAGTTCAAATTCCACGTGAGGCATGGAATACCCATTCAAACTTCACTTTTCTAAATTATAATAAAATGCAATTTAATAATAAACCAAAAATAAAATTAATTTAAAGCTTTAATTGCACAATTAAAATTAAAATTTTTGTTATTAAATTAGAGCCAAAATTATTTTTATAATACAAAACCATCATATGATAAATAATACTATGATTATTTATATATTTTTGGTTTGGATTTGGTCTTAAATATCTATTATTATAAATAAATATTTATTAAATACAAATATTATTATAGATAATGAATAATTTAAATGACTTTTAACAAATAAAAATTAATTTAAATTTTAGTTACATAATTGAATTAAAATTTAAACCTATTTCTATTTTTACTTTCATCATTTAAAAAATCAAAATTATTCTTACTTATATCAACCAAAATTATTTTATAATTTATGGGCTTTTAAAAAAATGTTACTCTTATAAATAAATTTTATTAAGTAAAAATTGTGAATTACTAAATAAATACTATTTATAAATAATGAATAAATGGAACATGAGTCACTAAATTATAAAAAATAGTTATTATAATTTAATGAGCTTTAACAAATAAAATTAATTTAAAATTTTAATTATACAATTAAAATTCAAATCTATTTTTATTTATCATTAAATTAAAACTATTTTATTTATGTATATCTAAAATTTATTTATATCTTACAGATAACCAAAATTATTATTATTATTTATATTTGTATCACATAATAAATAAATTAAAATTTATAATTTATATGAGAATGTATGCTAATGAATGAATGCAAATGTGAAATGAATGTCATGCATGAATCAATTTATCATAAAAATTAACAGGCAAATTTTGGGGTATGACAGCTGCCCCTCTCAATATTCTTAAACCGAGAGAATTAGAATGGTATGTACGCCATTCGTGATCTGGAGGTGGAAGATTATTGAACACTTAGAATGCCCCAAAAATTTGTACTTGTTAATTAAAAGATAGTCTTGATGGAGATGGGCTTAAAGATGCCATCCAGAAAGTTTGATGATGAGAGCTTCAGAGTGCATCGTACATTAGACCATATCTGAAGACATGGGTGTCACACTGGGTCGTACGCTAGACCGTATAATGAGTCATCCATTAGGTGATATTAGGGTGAGCTGAACCTGATGAGATAAGGATCAGAATGGGTCATACGCTAGATCGTATCTGAGTAGCAGAGTGAGTCGTCCGTTAGGCTGTATCTGGAAAAATAAAGATCAGAATGGATCGTACGCTAGATCGTATCTGAGTAGTAGAATGAGCCGTCCGTTAGGCTGTATCTGTCCGTTATGCTCTTGAAAATAAATGCGAACATTGCATGCATGTATATGCTGTGAAATGATGCATGAATGAATTATGCGTCTAAAATTTTTTGCCATGGGAAAATAAATCCCGATATTTTGGTTGGAGATATTTGTATTGATGACCCTTTCCTAGTTGGGGATATTTGATTTATGTCTGATGATAGAAATATTCAACAGAACCTGACTGGGGATAAAAGAGATGACCAGTCTGTCTAGTAGTGCCAATTTCTTCTGGGAATAACTGGTTTTGCTGGGGAATAGGATTTGCAACCGGATTTGTTAGAATGCATGGTTGAACCTTATCCTTGATCCTAAAGTCTTTTAGTAATTTCTATTTTTATTTTATGCATGTATTTTCGGTAAACATCAATCATATTCAAATGCATATATTAATTCGAATTAAATCAATGGACGTTTATGCAAACAAAACGGAGAAGGTAAAACAAAAGTATCTTTTTGGAAATAAAATTGTATTGATTTTGAAAGAGGGCCTATAAACAAGCAATTTTAATACAAGGAGACAGAAATCCTAGTAAGAGGAAATTGTCAAGAAAGCAAGGAAAAAACAGCTATGAAAAAAAGTTCTAATGATTTTAATTCTACTACTGCTATTATGTCTTCAAGCATCTCATTTCTTGTTGTCGGATAGAAGTAATTGGCTTGTTCAGTCTCTTTGACTTTGGTGAAGTTGACCGAGAACGGGACACAGTCATACGCTTTAATCCCTAATTTTTGCCTGGACCGCCTTTTCAGGTTTTCAGTCCACCAGGATACCCTTTTTTGCCCAAGCCGCCTTTTCAGGGTTTCGACTTGCCGGGTGTACATTTTTATATGTTTATCCCTAATTTTTGCCCGAACCCTTTTGGTTCACCGGGATGCCCTTACTTTTGCCCAGATATGTCGACCTAGGGGGTCTCTTTTATGCGTAGTTATTATAATTTAAAAAATAGTTATTATAATTTAATGAGCTTTAACAAATAAAATTAATTTAAAATTATAATTATACAATTAAAATTCAAATCTATTTTTATTTATCATTAAATTAAAACTATTTTATTTATGTATAAATAAAATTTATTTATATCATACAGATAACCAAAATTATTATTATTTTTTATATCTGTATCACATAATAAATAAATTAAAATTTATAATTTATATGAGAATGTATGCTAATGAATGAATGCAAATGTGAAATGAATGTCCTGCATGAATACATTTATCATAAAAATTAACAGGCAAATTTTGGGGTATGACAGGATCCAATTAGCCCATCCACTCTCATATTGCAGATGTCTTGAGATTCTTCTATGGCTGTCACTTTCATGACAAATCTCTTGGGAAGTGACCTGAGAATTTTCCTCACTAGTTTTTCATCTGACATCTTCTCACCCAGGGCTCCTGAGGCATTAGCAATTTCAAGGATATTCGTATGAAAGTCATGAATATTTTCATCTTCTTTCATCCTCAAATTTTCAAACTTGGTAGTAAGCAGCTGCAATCTAGACATCTTTACTCTAGAGGTACCTTCATGGGTGGTTTTGAGAATATTCCAAGCATCTTTAGCCACCTCACAGTTATTCACCAGTCTGAAGATGTTCTTATCAACCCCATTGAATATAGCATACAATGCTTTAGAGTTTCCAAGGGCTAGTTCATCCTCCTCATTGGTCCATTGTTCCTCAACCTTCTTATCAGTTGTAACTTCTCCTTCCTTAGTAATAACTGGATGTTCCCAACCTGTTAGAACAGCCTTCCAAGCCTTATTATCCAAAGATTTCAGGAAGGCTACCATTCGAGGTTTCCAGTAGTCATAGTTAGATCCATCCATAATTGGTGGTCTGTGAACATATCCTCCATCTCTATCCATAGTACCAGAAAGTAACGTCCCAAGATCTCACCCAGAACCAGAGCAGGATGCCTACTCTGATACCAATTGAAATTCTAGTATCAGATACGAGATGTCGAAGGTAATGTCACGATACTAATATCTGAACAATATAAATAGGAAAAAAGATAAAGAACAGTAGTACAAGTGACACAAGCAATTGCTAACCCAGTTCGGTGCAAACTCACCTACGTCTGGGGGCTACCAAGCCAGGAAGGAAATCCACTAAACATAATTAGTTCAAAGACTCTCAGTAAACAACTTCAAGTTACAGTCTTTTCACCTAATCTCTACTCGTGTGACTTCTATCTAAGAACTCTTAGATAAGAGATCCTACTCGCCCCCCCTCAATCACAACAGTGATGTAAAAACAAATATTACAATGAAAGAAGACACTCTTCAAGAACACATACTTGATCTTTCTTAAAAGCTTCAACCAAGTAAACACACACTCATGCTTCAAAGCTTAAAGTGGACAAATTACAACTCAAAAGTCAGTCTAATTCAATCATCAATGGACGAATGAATGGCTCATAATACACACGCTCACACAAGACTAAAACCCTTATTCTCTCTCACTATTTCGTTCGTTATTTCTTGTGTGTTAAAACCAGGTTTTCCATGCCCTTTATATAGCAGCGTTTGACTGGCTTGGACATCATAAAACCCTAAAACTATTTTCCATTCGTATCTTCTTATGACAATTGATCATATCTTGTTGGAAAATAAATCAATCTAGTTTTAATTACTGATTGAATGGCGTGTTAAATCTTCACATCAATCACACATAGATTAGCATAAAAAGCGCAATCACAAAATACATAACATTCAGACTGAATATTTTGTATACAGATGTGTTGACATCGGGTCTGACATCACAGCTAAATCCTACACAACCATATTTTAAACACCCTGCAGGAACCTGTTATCTCATGTCAAGACAACAATTATGACAACTTGTGAAAACTCTAGGATTTACCAAAATTGATGCCAACACATAGAACCAACAATCTGTTACATGGGCTACCTTGAAGAAGATCATGGAATGGATAAGCTTGGATGGGGCCATATTTATTTGATGCCTTGCTCTTCAAGATAATATAATTGCATATTTGTGTGTTGCTTGATTCTAAAAGTCCAAAGGAACTTTAGGTTTCTATTGACATACTTGTCTATTGGATTGCTACCCATTTGGTCAGATCTTTTCAACTCTAGACTTTTAAATTTTGTGCATAGGGTAGTCTCTTTATCTTCTCCCCATTTATTTAATTTCAAAACTCTCTCCCTCCATTTTTAAAACCTTCTTTGTGTGAACTATTTTTGTTCTAAACTTTGACCACTTTTGCAAAAAAGATAGAAACTTTAGCCTTATGCCATTGCATTTTTAAATTTATTTTCTTAAATCAAACTCGTGAATAAACTTAACTATACTTGACTTAAAGTTTCAAAAAGCCAAAAAGAACTAACTCATTCAAACCATTTTTAGGCCTTTGTGCCTTTCAAATTTAATTTTTGTTAAAAAGACTCTTCTTCTATTTCTTGAGGTAGGTTCCACATTCAGCTCTAATGTGTCCATACCCATCACATTCATGGTACTGAACTCCTTTTCCTTGTTTGGACTTTTCATCAGATCTTGTTCTTCGCCCAGCATCATTGGACCTACTGATGTCAAATGAGTTGTTCTTGAAATTAGACTTAGACCTTACAATTATCTTTTTCAGGAGTTTGTTGAACTGTCTTCCCAGTAATGCTACATCATTTGCCAGATCTTCATCAATATCTTGACCACTTTCTTCCTCTTTCTCTTAAGTGTTTGACATGAAGGCTATGCTTTTGACTTTCTTTTCAGATCCATCACTCATTCCCAACTTAAATGTTTGGAGGGATCCAATTAGCTCATCCACTCTCATATTGCAGATGTCTTGAGATTCTTCTATGGTTGTCACTTTCATGACAAATCTCTTGGGAAGTGACCTGAGAATTTTCCTCACTAGTTTTTCATCTAACATCTTCTCACCCAGGGCTCCTGAGGAATTAGCAATTTCAAGGATATTCATATGAAAGTCATGAATATTTTCATCTTCTTTCATCCTCAAATTTTCAAACTTGGTAGTAAGCAGCTGCAATCTAGACATCTTTACTCTAGAGGTACCTTCATGAGTGGTTTTGAGAATATTCCAAGCATCTTTAGCCACCTCACAGTTGTTCACCAGTCTGAAGATGTTCTTATCAACCCCATTGAATATAGCATGCAATGCTTTAGAGTTTCCAAGGGCTAGTTCATCCTCCTCCTTGGTCCATTGTTCCTCAGCCTTCTTATCAGTTTTAACTTCTCCTTCCTTTGTAATAACTGGATGTTCCCAGCCTGTTAGAACAGCCTTCCAAGCCTTATTATCCAAAGATTTCAGTAAGGCTACCATTCGAGGTTTCTAGTAGTCATAGTTAGATCCATCCATAATTGGTGGTCTTCGAACAGATCCTCCGTCTCTATCGATAGTACCAGAAAGTAACGTCCCAAGATCTCACCCAGAACTACAGCAGGATGCCTGCTCTGATACCAATTAAAATTCTAGTATCAGATACGAGATGTCGAAGGTAATGTCACGACAATAATATCTGAACAATATAAACAGGAAAAAAGATAAAGAACAGTAGTACAAGTGACACAAGCAATTTCTAACCCAATTCGGTGCAAACTCACCTACGTCTGGGGGCTACCAAGCCAGGAAGGAAATCCACTAAACATAATTAGTTCAAAGACTCTCAGTAAACAACTTCAAGTTACAGTCTTTTCACCTAATCTCTACCCGTGTGACTTCTATCTAAGAACTCTTAGATAAGAGATCCTACTCGCCCCCCCCCCCCCCCCCTCAATCACAACAGTGATGTAAAAACAAATATTACAATGAAAGAAGACACTCTTCAAGAACACAAACTTGATCTTTCTTAAAAGCTTCAACCAAGTAAACACACACTCATGCTTCAAAGCTTAGAGTGGATAAATTACAACTCAAAAGTCAGTCCAATTCAATCATCAATGGACGAATGAATGGCTCACAAGACTAAAACCCTTATTCTCTCTCACTATTTCATTCGTTATTTCTTGTGTGTTAAAACCAGGTTTTCCATGCCCTTTATATAGAAGCGTTTGACTGGGCTTGGACATCATAAAACCCTAAAACTATTTTCCATTTGTATCTTCTTATGACAGCTGATCATATCTTGTTGGAAAATAAATCAATCTGGTTTTAATTACTGATTGAATGGCACGTTAAATCTTCACATCAATCACACATAGATTAGCATAAAAAGCGCAATCACAAAATACATAACATTCAGACTGAATATTCTGTATACAGATGTCTTGACATTGGGTCTGACATCATAGCTAAATCCTGCAGAACCATATTTAAAACACCCTGCAGGAACCTGTTATCTCATGTCAAGACAACACTTATGACAACTTGTGAAAACTCTAGGTTTTACCAATATTGATACCAACACATAGAACCAACAATCTGTTACATGGGCTACCTTGAAGAAGATCATGGAATGGATAAGCTTGGATGAGGCCATATTTATTTAATGTCGTTCTCTTCAAGATAATATAATTGCACATTTGTGTGTTGCTTGATTCTAAAATTCCAAAGGAATTTTGGGTTTCTATTGACATACTTGTCTATTGGATTGCTACGCATTTGGTCAGATCTTTTCAACTCTAGACTTTTAAATTTTGTGCATAGGGTAGTCTCTTTATCTTCTCCCCATTTATTTAATTTCAAAAATCTCTCCCTCCATTTTTAAAACCTTCTTTGTTTGAACTATTTTTGTTCTAAACTTTGACCACTTTTGCAAAAAAGATAGAAACTTTAGCCTTAGGCCATTGCATTTTTAAATTTATTTTCTTAAATCAAACTCGTTAATAAACTTAACTATACTTGACTTAAACTTTCAAAAAGCCAAAAAGAACTAACTCATTCAAACCATTTTTAGGCCTTTGTGCCTTTCAAATTTAATTTTTGTTAAAAAGACTCTTCTTCTGTTTCTTGAGGTAGGTTCCACATTCAGCTCTAATGTGTCCATACCCATCACATTCATGGCACTGAACTCCTTTTCCTTGTTTGGACTTTTCATCAGATCTTGTTCTTCTTCCAGCATCATTGGACCTACTGATGTCAAATGAGTTGTTCTTGACATTAGACTTAGACCTTACATCCATCTTTTTCAGGAGTTTGTTGAACTGTCTTCCCAGTAACGCTACATCATTTGCCAGATCTTCATCAATATCTTGACCACTTTCTTCCTCTTTCTGTTCAGTGTTTGACATGAAGGCTATGCTTTTGACTTTCTTTTCAGATCCATCACTCATTCCCAACTCAAATGTTTGGAGGGATCCAATTACCTCATCCACTCTCATATTGCAGATGTCTTGAGATTCTTCTATGGCTGTCACTTTCATGACAAATCTCTTGGGAAGTGACCTGAGAATTTTCCTCACTAGTTTTTCATCTGACATCTTCTCACCCAGGGCTCTTGAGGCATTAGCAATTTTAATATTTGTATGCTTTACCGTTTTTCATTACTTGCATGCCATGATATTATCAGTTTTAAATGCTTTAATCGTGTTGCTTTCAATTAATACCATGCCTTGCTAAATTATCTTGAGTTTGGAGTATGAGGCCCGTCGTTACCGACGGGAGTCGGTAGAAATAATAGGTGCAAATATATGATTTAATTATGTTCTGGATTTACTTTCCAAATGTATGTTTTATTGTTTTGGCACGAGAGTGAAGAAAAAAATCAAGGTTCAGTCTGATAGCGCGAGAGTGTAAGGAAGGAACCGGATAGTGGAAACTAGGCATCGATCCTAAAAACAACGAGAGCGCTTTAGGCATCATTAGGATCTCATTTACTTTCAAAATACGCTTTCTAATTAGAATGGACAAGCGAAAGCAAAATCCTGTGGTTAGAAGGTGTAGTCTTTGTCGATAATGCGAGAGTGTGAGACGGACCTTTAAGTCGATATTTTCTATATAACGTAATATAGTCGTATTTAGTACCTGAGTTCTACCTAAGCCCTTAGGAACATAGAATCCATATTTCGAGCTCATTTTATCATAACTTTTAAACCTTTAGAAATTAGTATCTTTATTCCCGTTCATAACCTTATAACCTTTAGCCTTAGCTTTGCACTACAATGATAGATAACATTAGTTTGACTATTAGTCTTTGTGGGTTCGATAGTCTTTAAAACTACACGATAGACTGTGCACTTGCAGTCATCATCCGACAGACACGTCTGGATACGATCAAAGGACCAAAAACCCTAGTGTTTTTTAAACTAAATAGCGCCACCCAACATCCCACCATCAATAGTGATTTTCTCCTTTAAACTTGTCATAACTTTCTTCTCTTAAAAACTTAGTAACACAAACAACTATATAAGGAAAAGAGATTTGGAGGTGTTATTTTAAAATAGATGAACATAATGTCTCACACGATGTATGCTACGCCATAAGATGTGTCACAAATGTGTCAAATGATGGTCTAACATATGATACTGACAAAGATGAAAGAATATGCAAACATATAAGAGGATCTCTCAAGGGTCACAAGTGGAAAAAAGGAATATGGTAACCCTAAGACTCCTCATATACCCTCAAACGAAGGTGGTCATATGATTCACAACAGTAACCATTGAGAGGCATGAACCGCACCACCAACGGTCGAGATTCTATCTCAAACTATTTAGAACACTTGAATGCCCTAGTACAAGAATACATCATTATATTGTCAAACATAAGTCCACGCGTCGAGACTTCTATGCAAAAGGTTACTAGTTACTAGGAATATATTTAATGTGCATTTTTCCAATATTATTGATGTATCATTAAAACTCTTCCATTTCTTTCTGCAAGAATACGGGCTGAAGGCAGACATGAAAATCTTTGTTCTACATGTAGGAACAAGGGCTTGGGAGACAGTTGTGTTGGGCCGCTGTTTACCGTGAAAATTGGTAAACAACCGTTGGTCTTCCAAATTAAAGAAACTTTGGTTACTCACAGGACCGACCAAATTGATCCTATGACATGTGCTATTATTCAAAAATTGTATATAAAAGATGAACACTTCGACAATATCCTTGAGTAAGGAATGTTTGCTTAAAGCGTTTTTTAAGAAGATAAATGGCGGAAATGTAAGTAAAGTGTAAAACAATGCTGGATAAATGACTGGTAATAAAATATAATTGCTGGATTTGGATTTATTTGACAGTGTCCATTGGATGCTTAATAACCTAGGTATGTCTCACTTTTGCTCTTTAACTAGTCCTACCTATATTCTACTTACCTACGAGTTCTTAAGTTCTTTTCGATACACCACCTCTCTAGGAGGATCCCGTACCACTGGCACTGCACACTTTAGGATGATCAATAGAAATTACGACATTAGTCAAGACCAAATGGCCAATTTATTTTTGTTTCCTCATGGAAACGAGTATGCTTGCCAACACCCTTTAGAGAGCGAATGGGAATCCAACGCTCTCGACTTTTGCCAGCAACTAACGGGAAAAACCACCACCGACTGGGAAGGCCGCTATTCATAAGCCAACCATTAGGTATTTGCACCGCATTTTGGCCAACACTATATTTGGTCAAGAAAATATCGGAAACATAAAATCTAGAGATCTTTTCCTTATTTATTGTGCCTTATCTGAAACCAAAGTTAACCTAACACCATTCTTATTAGCACACTTCCAGTCTACCAGTGTTAGGACAGGAGGTCCTATTTGTGTTAGAGGGCTGATTACATCAATAGCCCTTGCGTAGAACTTAGGCACAGAGTTGGTTACGCTTGAGCGATTAGAGACTCCTTTTGTCGACCTTGACTATTGTCGTAGCATGCGCATTATCAAGAATAAACCAGACGACAAATATTTTCTGATGATTAGTAACCGAGAGGTGAAGGGAGTTACTTGACCTTGTGTCGCACGCATCAACGTGCGAATGAGCGCTAATTGGACTTTTGATCTTAATGCCCCTGAGCCTAATAACGAGGATGGGCCTGATCATATGGAGCAAGATGCTCCCCATACTAACACCCACACACACACCACACATGTTTTTTCTTACTCTTTTGCAGGTACCTCTTCTAGATACCAGCCCCGTGAGGAGTACGATTACACCGCTATGAGGACATCACTTGATGATATCCTCAGTGAGCTTAGACATCAGAATGATGCTGAAGCGGAGCGTGACGTGCTTCTTAGAAACCTACATAGGCAGCAGGAGGAAATGAGGATCACCATTAATCAACTCCGAGATAGTCATGTCGACTATGTTGAGAGGGATGAACATAACATGGTTGAACACATTGAGCAGATGATAGACGTGCGTATGGAAGTATCAGGTACGAGGGAGTATATGCAGCATATGCCCCATCCTGCATTTGGTAGAGGAGGTATTGGACGACATAGAGGCCATGGCCGTCATCACTGAGCCCCCTACCAGGTTTTACTACTCCTTTCTCCGCCTTGAACTGAAACATTAAGGACAATGTTTGGTTCAAATATGGGGGATGAGCTTTATTGCTTTATTGTTCAAATAAGGAAGCCGATGCAAATAAGTGTATGATCTCAAGCTAAAAATATATATGTAATGAATAAAATCTATGATAAGATTTGTCCCTTCTAACTTAGGTGATCCTTACCTGATCATTTAGCCCAACGGTACAAACTCTTAAAAAAAATTTGTTGATACTTAAGCAAAATTTTCTAAGTAGGTGCGAAAAAATTGAAAACGAGATCATAGTCACTAACAGGTTCATCTGCCTTGAATGTGTATGGATAACGGGCTTAATATGATTGCGCTAGAATGAAAAAGAGGTTGAAAAGGAACAAAGAATGCAGGTCGAAATATAATGGCATGATTCAAAATGGTTTTGCATAGGGGGAGTTTTTGTCCGTGTAAATATTGATGTGTGTCACTACGATATCCTTGTTCTTGTTATATAGTACCTATTTATCTAGCATTAACCTAGCAGTCTCATACTACTTAGAGTGTCATCGTGCCTATGTTTCAGACATTGTACTTAATTGTTTTTCATGTGCGTTGGGTGATTGCTTGTGGACAAGCAACATTCTAAGTATAGGGGAGTTTGATAACGAGAAATTGTATAGTGTGTTTAGGCTTATTTCACATGTTATCCGTCTATGTTTTTATGTATTTTATCTCCTTTTACTTCCATTTTATTTGTTCTGCAGTTGTTAGATGATTTCATTGGAGATTTAGAAGACTTGTGGAAAAGGAGAAAAAAAGGAGCTAAAGAGGAGCAAAAGAGTTGGCTTTGGTCATTCTGAACAGATGGTGTTCGCCACCTGCTAGATGGAGTTCGCCACCTCCAATGCCTGCCATGTCACTTAAATTTTGAAGGAATGGTGTTCTCCATTTCCCTAATGGCGTTCACCATTATCATGCAGAATGCAGTTCTGCGTAGTGGGCAGTTTTTCCAGTAGTTTCTCAACCTTCACTCCCTCCATTAGTTCTACACGTTCCAAGCAGTTGTCAAGGGCCTGAACTCTATATATAGGGCCATTTTTGGAGTGTTTGGGATCCATCAAAATTCATGCGGAAGCTCTATCGAAATTCTTCTTAGTTTTAGGTAAAAAATTATCTGTAAAGTGACAATAACTCACATCGAGGGATTATCACACTTTTTAAATTTCCGTATCATTTGTACTTTGGATCAAGAACAAGCTTTCCGCCATTTTCAAGTTCAATTTAATTCAAGTTTCATTTAACGTAATTTCGGGTTTTTTTTACCGGTTTTAATATTTGTATGCTTTACCGCTTTTCATTACTTGCATGCCATGATATTATCAGTTTTAAATGCTTTAATCGTGTTGCTTTCAATTAATACCATGCCTTGCTAAATTATCTTGAGTTTGGAGTATGAGGCCCGTCGTTACCGACGGGAGTCGGTAGAAATAATAGGTGCAAATATATGATTTAATTATGTTCTGGATTTACTTTCCAAATGTATGTTTTATTGTTTTGGCACGAGAGTGAAGAACAAATCAAGGTTTAGTCTGATAGCGCGAGAGGGTAAGGAAGGAACCAGATAGTGGAAACTAGGCATCGATCCTAAAAACAACGAGAGCGCTTTAGGCATTATTTAGGATCTCATTTACTTTCAAAATACGCTTTCCAATTATAACGTACGAGCGAGAGCAAAATCATGTGGTTATAAGGTGTGGTCTTTGTCGATAACGCGAGAGTCTGAGACGGGACCTTTAAGTCGATATTTTCTATATAACGTAATATAGTCGTATTTAGTACCTGAGTTCTACCTAATCCCTTAGGAACATAGAATCCATATTTTGAGCTTGTTTTATCATAACTTTTAAACCTTTAGAAATTAGTATCTTTATTCTCGTTCATAACCTTATAACCTTTAGCCTTAGCTTGGCATTGCAACGATAGATAACATTAGTTTGACTATTAGTCTTTGTGGGTTCGATAATCTTTAAAACTACACGATAGACTGTGCACTTACAGAACACTTGAATGCCCTAGTACAAGAAGACATCATTATATTGTCAAACATAAGTCCACGCATCGAGACTTCTACGCAAAAGGTTACTAGTTACTAGGAAGATATTTAATGTGCATTTTTCCAATATTATTGATGTATCATTAAAACTCTTCCATTTCTTTCTGCAAGAATACGGGCTGAAGGCAGACATGAAAATATTTGTTCTACATGTAGGAACAAGGGCTTGGTAGACAATTGTGTTGGGCCGCTATTTACCGTGAAAATTGGTAAACAACTGTTGGTCTTCCAAATTAAAGAAACTTTCGTTACTCACAGGACTGACCAAATTGATCCTATGACATGTGCTATTATTCTAAAATTTTATATAATAGATGAGCACTTCGACAGTATCCTTGAGTAAGGAATGTTTGCTTAAAGCGTTTTTTAAGAAGATAAATGGCGGAAATGTAAGTAAAGTGTAAAACGATGCTTGATAAATGACTGGTAACAAAAGATAATTACTGAACAAAAGGTGTAAATAAAATTTGACTGATATAAAGATAATGGTGTTATCAAACGTACATTCTCAATTGTACTCATTTCTCAACATGTTGGATACTTTGAGTAAATATGATTGATTGTACATAAATTTGAACACCCCTAATCCTAACAATAAGACACCTATATATACTAAATTGAAATAACTATAGCCAATTGATCTTCTCCTAGGCACTGACGCATTACACTCGGCATGCCTGTGATTCAGGAAAACATCCCACGCGTCCTTTCTTTTAAAAGTGGATGAGAATGAAATACGGTTACTCTTCTTTCATTCAAATTCAAATATAAGTCGTACAAACTCTTCCATCGAAGTGATATTCTGAACTTAGGATTATTTCTAAGTCTCTCATTTGTCTTCCCTTATAGAAGGCAAACTTCGACACTTCCTCACACCATAAATTCTTTTTGTCGAAATCATAGATAACTCCGAAGAGAATTCTCTTTCCTTAGTTTATCACCTCCAACCTGATGTCAAAATTCCCACCTAACAAATTGCCGGCCCCAAACAATGCCTTTTTCGATATACCGAAGAAAAAGGTATTTTTGTTTTTGACAATCTAATTCGACATTACAAAACTATTCATTTGTTATGACGTCACAGTCATGATGACAACTTTAGCAAAACGTCTCTTCATAACCCACATGAGGATCTTTAGGTAATCATCACATTTTCAATCCCCTAGGAGATTGTGCCTAGCCTCTAATTGCTTCTTCTTATCATGGCCATTTATACTGACACGTGCCCACTTTCTTTTTTCCATTAATGCCTAACGAAAACCGCTTCCACTTCCACAACTTATAAATAGACATACTCAACACTTTTTCTTTTCTTTCTTAACTTTTCACATTCTGACCCTTCTCAAATAACTATTTCTTCTACTCTTCATCTTCCTCAAACCAAAAACCCAATTCATTTCTTCCTTTCGACAATGGCATCATCTACGAAAACCACTAAGGAATCCAACAAAAACACCAAAGATTCCAGAAAATCTTAGGGTCTTCCTCTTACTGACTGGATTTTGGACCCAAATACCGTGGGTAACCAACAATATGTTCCAGAACCGTTTACTAAAGAACAAAGGAGGATTTTTTAATCACAGGTACTAATTCCTATTTCTATTTCTGGGAAAACTCATGCAATGCTAGGACCCTTATCCGACCCAAATGTTGATCCTGATAGGCTCAAAAAAAATTCCAACTTACCATAGGTATAAACCCATAGTTTTCCTTAAAAAACCCAAGGTTAGCAAGGAAACCCACACTGAGGAAAACCGTAATCCATATAATCAGGGTAACCTTCCGACCGATGAACCCATCGACTTAACCTATATAAACAGTGGTTTCAGAGTATTTCGATCTTGTCCTTTATTTCGAGATCCCTTTGATTATTTAGGTTGGTTGGAAAAAATTGAGAAAAATAAATCCGAAGTCTGGAAAGAAATGGATATTCTCGACTTAATACAATTGTCAAAAGTATGACCTGGTTATTGATAGACCGTGCTAGTTTCTTCTTTGTACTTCTGGGATAGTACCCACCATACTTTTCACCTCCCCTGTGGCATGATGACGCTTATACTCTTCGACATCGCTTCCATCACAGGGATTAAGCTTATGGGTGAAACCTATGATCCATATTTCCTATCCAAAGACACCATTGGCTTTGACATTTCTAGGGTCGCCTTCACCATGCATATTGCTTATTACCAAGATAAAGATATTAATGAAGTCTCTGACACGGAGCACATTTCTTTTCTTGCTTTGTGGCTATCTCGCTGTGTTTTTTGTTTGAAGTCTCTCCAAGTAGCCAAGAAATTCCTCACATTGGCAAATCAACTTCATGTTGGACGCAACGTATGCCTCAGCAAAATGATCTTAGCCAATTTCTATGAATCTATGGGCGGAGGAGTCACTGCCCTTAAAAACATTCGAACAAAGGGAAGTTTACTACTCTCTGGCCCCTTTTGGTTACTACAGTTATGCTTGAATGCTAGTTTCGAAGCATGACTTCCAACTCACAACCCCATTGATGTTGATGCTGCATTAGTGAAGAATAAGAGAGTCGAAGGAACGCGCTTAGCAATGTTAACTCCAAGCGATGAAGGTCGAAACCTTCAGCAAAGCTTCACCAATTACGTAATGATGTTTGCTAAGCGCTACAACTTTACCCCAGCCATGGCCCTATTTGCCTCTAGAATATGTGGTCCAGAATGGTTTACGAGGAAATTTCCCTCTCCGTCGAAAGACAAATAAGTTGAATTGATCGCTATCTGGGAAGCATTCCTCACTCCTAGGGTATTCTCCCTAAGACTCAATCAATCAAAAATCCAAGTTACCCTTATAGCGTACCAACTAAATCTTGTCGCATGACAATTTGGCCTCATTCAGATCTTCCGAAAACCCCTCTATGCAAGAAAGAATTCTCTCCTTCTTTAAAATGCAATCCACACTGAGGCTACCAGCAGCAGGAAAACAACTTGATATGCTGGTCAAATGAAACTTAGTCCATTCGCCTTCAAACCTTACTTTCTCTGCACTCATGAATTCGACTTGTGGTCACGTGATTACTATGAAACAATTTTTTTTAATGTTCCTGCATTTCATCATCATCTTACCAAACCTTTTGCTTCTGTGCAGGATAAGGTTAAAAAAGGTATTTCGACTCACATCAAAGAAATCCAAGCATTCCAAAAGTACTTTGAAACTGCCTATAGACCTGATGATCTTAGTCTAACCGTCCGCGAAGCAGCAGTCACTTTGAAGGAGAAATTTACGAAGAAAATGGAATTTTTAAAATTACCTTCCTACATTAAACCTGAGCAATGATATCGAACTGCTTTTAATATGTATCCTCCTAAATTCCCTCGACTGCCAAGTGCTGAATTTGGTATGGCTTTTAGCCCTCCATTTCCATACTGGTTCATCTGTGGGGACTTTATAAAAATCCTTCGACAAGAATCTCAGAAAAAAGCTAACCGGGTGGTTTTGACTAAGCACAACTTGGACAGTTCCAAAGGGTAACCTTCATATTAGCATAGAAGATGTTCATGTAGAATCTGAAATCTATGAAGGTGTGGAATGGGAGTTTTTTCGACTCACTCCTTCTCTTGGTCCTTCTCACTTCTTTATTTTGCAATAATTTGATTGTTTTTTCAGCTGTAAGAGTTCCTCCCAAGAAAGTTGCCCCCACAACAAAAAGATCCACTAAAGCAAGAGAGGAAGATACCAGCAAAGCAACAACAACAAAGGTATGTGCGTTCCATATATGGACACCTTCCACTTAGGCATCACTTTATCGTTGCTAAATATTTGCACTCCTTTTTCCTTTAGGCTAGCCAAAAGCCACCGATAACCCCAAGAAAAGAAAGCAAAAAGAAACTGAGGTCAAAGCCATTGAATCTGATGACGAAGACTTATCTCCAGATGCCTCTAAACCCACCAAACAAAGGAGGAAGAAACAACTGAAGCTTCAAGGTTCTCCTATCCATCCGAAAACAAAAACCAATGCTTCAAAGAGACCTTCTTCCCTAAAAATACCTGGGGCTGAATCTGAGCCTAAGTTGAAGAAGACGTTAGAACAAATGGAGAGTGATAACTCCAGTCCTGGGGTTGAAGACCCTAAGGTAAAACGTCTCACCTTTACTTTTGACTAATTAACTACATTATCCTTTTGCCTTCGACTTACCCAATCTTTGTCTTATTTCCAGGCTGTTGCAGGAAGTCCCCAACATCCAACCATCACACTGATCGTCATTACAATTCTCCCTGAAAGCAGTGGGGCTCCCACTTATCATGCCACAACTTCCCTTGATTTCGACAAAGGGTCTATAGGCGAAGTAAACAATCCTGCTACAGAAAGACAAGAAAACTCTCCACCAAAAATCACCACCCAACATTCCCACACTAGTGGCTCTGAACATGAGGATGAGCAAGATGAAGATGCCCCAGTGGAAAAAGATGCAGAAATGCAAGATGCTAGGGAAATTCCTGAAGACGAATCTGAAGACGGTTCACCTGAAACTAACCAAGATATGGGTGATCCTGATAACGAAGAAGAAGATGATCAATCTATATTTAACTTCGACATAGAACCCCCAGAGGATGAGGATGAGGATCGAAATGATGTTGGAGATGAAGAAAGGAATGTCCAAGCGGATCAATAAACACCGGAACAACCCAAGACCAAATCAAAAGTTGATAATGCCAACAATGCCACAAGGCCTTTAACAGACACTGCCATTGTCCTATCTCCTGCAGAGTTAGAAGTTCTAAAATAAAGCAATCCACTGGAATATCTGAAGGCCATCATTAGTGCTAGAGATCGCTCATCATAGAAAAGTCCCAACACTTTGACAGTGTCAGGAGGTCCAACTACAAGCCAGTCTAGTAGCGAAGTACTCCAGAAACTTTAAGAGAAAGCCTTCGACATTGACTTAATCCAACTTTCATAAAATGACTCCTCTGCCTCATATGGGATCAAAGATCTCCTAAAACAAATCGATGTATACATGCCTCCTCAGAAGTCGCAGATTTGGTCATGGATTTGGGGATGCTGATTGATTGTGTTGTTGTTGGACTTAGTTGAATAAGGGAAGCTTCTAACAAAATTCAAAGCAAGTTAGAAACTCAGACAGCAGAATCGGAAGCAGTCTCTGAATCCATTGTGAAAAGTACTGAGTTGGAGAAAGCTTCTAAGAAGAATAAGAAGGAAATTGAAGCTTGTGACAAGAACATAAAAGTTTGGGAACAACGAATCAAAGAGTTGCAAATTAAACTTGTCGAGGCTAAAGACCGCAAAGAGGAACTCCTAAAGCTGGACGAAGATTTGTTGGAGAAAGAAGTTCAAATTGGCCTGCAACATATGGAAAGGGACTAAAAACTAGGGGAGGAGATTAACACTCTTACTTCTTACAAAACCTGGTAGGGAACGTCACTCACAACTTCAAAAATCGAAGTACCAGAAAATGAAAGAATCTAGCCCCGTTTGAATTGGTCAAATTTATTCGAAGTGTTTGTCTCAGTTTAATTCTAATGGGATGATTTTTAAATCCCTTCGTGGCTCTTTATGTAATGACTTGTCCATTTTTGCAATCTGGTTGACATTGATTTTACCATTACGGTTTTGACCCTTTTACATAAATTATTCTTTCGCTATTTTTACCTCCTGAAGTGCATGCTTATATTTCTTTAAATACTTCCCATTTATTCTCAAGAGTCTTCGATCTTCAACTAACTCTTTGATTTCGTATGAGTCGTTTGAAAAAACTTGAGTAACTTGAAAAGGGCCTTCCCATTTAGGGGACGATTTTCCAAATGTTCTATCTTTCCGATCCATGGGTAAAATCACTTTCCACACTAAATCTCCAGTCGAAAATAATTTAACTTTGACCCTTTTGTTATACAACTTTTCTACTCTCTTTTTCTATCTTTTTAATAATTTTAAGGCACTTAATCTTTCTTCGTCTAAATCAACTAATTCATCCAACATCATGTTCCAATATGACTCAGATGGAATTTCATGGTTCCTCTTAATTATTGTTGATTGTAAGTAGATTTCGACTGGCAAAACAACATCATGATAATATGTTAACTGGAAAGGCATGGTATTTGTAGCCTCTTTATGGGAGGTTCAACATGCCCATAAAATATGGTCTAATGTCTTATGCCAATTTATTGGCTTTTTTCCCACATGCTTTTTTATTAACCCAATTACTACCTTATTCGTTGATTCGACCTGACCATTAGCCTGAGCGTAATAGGGTGTAGACATTAGTAATTTGAACCCCATTTCCTTAGCAAACTCCTGGACTTTTCGACCAGTGAAAACTGATCCTTGATTTGTTGTAATAGTTTCTGGGATTCCAAACCTATAAATGATATGCTTCTGAATGAATTCGATTACAATATCTTGGTCGACATTCGTCAAAGGTATAACTTCAATCCACTTGGTGAAATAATCTATACACACTAGAATGTATCTTTGACTTTTAGATAACGTTGGTCGAATTTATCCAACTAGGTCCAACGCCCAACCTCTAAAAGGCCAAGGTTTCACAATGGAGTGAAGTTCGCTTGCAGGGACATGTTGTATGTCTGCATGCACTTGGCACTCTTGACACCCTTTAGAGAATTCTATACAATCCTTAAGCATGGTAGGACAATACATTCCTTGTCGAAATAATAGCCATTTCATCTTATGACCCACTTGATGTGCCCCACATGCCTCATTATGGACACTAGAGAGGGTTATGTATGCCTCAGATTCACTAAGGCATTTAAGCAAGACTCCCATTATTTCGACTCGAGTTGCCCCTAATTCCAACAAGATCTCAAGGTCGACTATCAGATCTCATACTCAGCCTCATTTTTCGAACAAAGGCATTTGACCTTATACTTTAATTTTGTTGGAATTTTTCTAGGAGAAATAATTAATATTCCCACACCCGTTCCATCCTTATGAGTAGAACCATCAAAGTACAACTTCCAAGGCTCAAACTCCAGATAGTTTAAGGAGTCTTGTACTATGGAGCGGTCGACTATAAAGTCTGCTACCACTTGTCCCTTAACAGCCTTTAAAGGCATATAAGTTAAAGAATACTCGGTCAAAGCCAATGCCCATTTACCAATTCGACTAGTAAGATAGGTTTAGATAACATATGCTTAATAACCTCGAAATGAGACGAAACATACACATCAACTAGATTTATATAATGCTTTAGTTTTATACAAGATAAATATAGACATAGGCATAATTTTTCGACTATACTATATTTGGTTTTTGCATCATTTAGAACTCTACTAAGGTAGTAATGGCCCTTTCAATGTCATTATCATCGTCCTGAGCCAACATGCTCCCTAAAGTTACATCAGATGCAGCTATGTACAATCTCATACTTCTATTCCTACAAGGAGGTGACAGAATCGGAGGATGCACAAGATAGTCTTTGATCTGGTCAAAAGCCTCTTGTTGTACTTTCCCTCATTCAAAGCTTTCCTGCTTGAGTCGAAGTAGAGGTGAGAAGACTTGAGTCTTGCCACTTAAGTTCGATATAAACCTCCTTAAGAAGTTGATCTTTCCTAGAAATGACTGTAGTTCCTTCTCTATTGATGGCGCTTTCGCCTCCATAATGGCCTTGGTCTTGTTCTAGTTAACTTTGATCCCTTTCTTATGGACCATGAAGCCTAAGAAATCCCCTACCTACACACAGAAAGCACACTTTAGAGGACTCATTTTTAGACCATGTTTCCTCATTCTGTCAAATGATTGTCAAAGATGGTCTATATGATTCTTTGCTGAAAGGGACTTAACCACAATATCATATATGCAGATTTGCATAAACGTTTCAATGAAATCATAAAAAATGGAATTCATTGTCCGCTGATAAGTTGCCCCGTCGCTTTTAGGCCAAAAGGCATTACTACCCATTCATAGATGCCTAATGCTCAGGGGCATCGAAATGTCATCTTTGGAACATCTTCTCAGCAATGAAAATATGGTTATATCCAGAATATCCGTCTAGCATACTAAGATACATATGTCTTGCGGCAAAATCTACTAGCATTTCCACCACATGCATTGGATACTCATCATTTGGGGTTACAACATTCAAATCTTTGAAGTTAATGCAAACCTTCAGAGTACTGTTCTTTTTAATAACCAGTACAATATTAACAATCCATTCGACATACCTGGTGGTGCAGATGAAATTGCATCTGAGAAGCCTTTCGACCTCCTCTTTGATCTTCGATAGAACTTCAGGTGCAAATCTCCCCGGGGTCTACTTGATAGGCTTCTTCACAGGCTTTATTGGCAACTTCAGTTCGACCAGATCTCTGCTCAAACCAGGCATTTCATCAAAATCCCATGCGAAGTAGTCTTTGTACTCCTTCAGCAATTGGATCACTTCGATCTTGAGTTCTGGGTTGATGTTGGCACTTACATATGTGGGCCTTTTGATTCCCCATATCCCCAAGTCGACTTCTTCTAAGGGATCATGTGCTAGCATCTTCGTGTTACTTGTCAGCGGATCCTTTTCGAAACCCAAAGGCTCGTCATCATAGATGGCGTCGAGCCTCGGGCCTTGCACTTCGTTTGGAACCTTATCAGGTGGTTCTAGATTGAAGTCCTTACCAGGACCATCCAAGTTCATTTCTATCTTTTTGGCTTAAACAACCAGGTATTTAACTTTGGCCTCTAAGGCCGCTTCCAATTTATTTTCGACTACATAAGCCGAAATCCTTTTTAATGTCTTCAGATCAGACATCATCACCGAGTTCACTTCCCTAACCCGTGGGTTGGATACCTTCGGTACCTCCATAGCCGAAGTCCTCTTTGTTGACCACTTCTCTATCCCATTGAAACCCGTAGGTTGGGTGCAGATAGAGGGAGAAAAATGTGTTGTCCGCAGGTGAAAGGTCGAAACTTGCTGGACTGCAAGGCGCTATGTGGGTCAGGTTCCTGTCGAAGCTTCTCATGTCCACATGATTAACTTCGGCCATGAAATAGCTTTGGTCTTCTTCTATATTTTCCACGATCCCATCGCTTTTCCAAATGGTGACCCTCTAGTGCATCGAAGAAGGGATTGCACCTATGCCATGAATCCAATCCCTACCTAGCAACAAATTATAGTTGGCTTTTGATGTTATCACCATGAACATTGTTGGCCTTTTTATTGTGCCGACAATGAGGTCAATTTATATCACCCCCATCGTAGTTCTGACTTTCCCTTCATAGTTTGAGAGAACCATATTATGGAGCCTTGTGTCAGTGTCATCCTTACCGAATCTTTTTAGCATGTAATGCGGCATCAAGTTCACTGTCACTCCACCATCAACGAGGATCTTATTCACCCCTATATTTCCTACGTTTCCTTTGATAAAAAGAGGTTTTAGATGTATTTTTATCGACTCATCTGGCCTTTTGGAGAAAGTGTTTTGCTCCTCCACACAGTCATTGTTCATGATGTAATAACACACAGGCTTGTGTCTCGCCATCTCCATTTCAGCCATATATTCTGGCTCCTCCACCTCCATGACTTAGTCATATTCTATGGGAAGGACAGATACCACATTGCACACAATGTCCAGAGAAGCGTCCGAGTCACAATCGAAGTCGTCTGTCATCATGTCGTCTGTCATCATGTCTTCGTCATGATCAGACTTTACCACAAGCACCTTCTCTTAAGGAGAAAACAACTTCCTCTCGACCGACTTCCTTTCCTCTTTCTTTTCCTGCTTCAGTGCCATGTTGCTATTGGATTCAGGCTTCGTATGTTCTGCAACTTCTCTTTCGACTTTCCTTTGTCGTTGTTGCCTTCTCCACTGGGATCGGGATATTAGGTTTTTCCCTTTGTAATTCTCAGAACGATAAGCCACTTATTTTGACGCCTGAAACTCTTTTCGGTAGGCCATTGAGGACCCTTTTTCGACATCAAAATTTATCCATTTTTTATGGCCTTATCCTCTCCCTCTGGTTGGTTTCGTCGGAGTACCCCTAGGGGATTCAATAGTAAGCCTATAGGTTGAAGGCCTGTTCGCCTGAAGAGGTAGGCCCTTTTGGTTTCCACTTCTGGGATCCCATATGTCGTAGGATGCTTGGCTATTTCTGGGGTCCCTCCAATTTCTCCCCTTCTTGGCCAGTCGAACCCCCTCGAGGTTTTCCGCAGCTTTCCTGTCGAAAATCGAACTGCACCTTGGGCACAACATCACTTCTGACCTTTTCCTCTAGAACCTATGGAGGAATTCGACCAGGCCTTCCTCTTGTTTGGGGTATGCCATTTTGTTGTATTCTTCCTGTCAGAGGCTTTCTTCATCTACCTCCATTTCAGCTGTCTTCTGGGTCAATTCAACCACGTTAAATCCCATGTTGACATCCTCAATAATGTCTAACTCCTGCAGCTTAACTCTAAGGCCCTCAGTGGCCTCAGTCATGTTTATGTGTATGAAACCTTCAGTGATCTCATTTGTTGTGAAATTGATAACAGTTCCCATATTGAGATCCTTAGTGACCTCTCTGACGAAACCCTCGGCAGTTTCTGTTGGGAACATTTGATGGGGATCCTCAGTGACCCCTTTAACAACTTCCTGCTTAAAGTCGTCAAAAACTTCGACCATGTCAGCCTTCTCTCCAGAATCTTCAGATATTTCCACCATGTTGACCATGGATGGTTCAGTGTAATGGGCCTCAACGGTCTGAAAAGGGTCAGCATCAATCCTCATTGGAGCCTCCGATTTGTCCCCAAACTAGAGCCTTTCGTCCCTTATAGCACTTTCCACAAGGTCCCTGAAAAGAAAACATTGTGAGGTTTTATGGCCCAAAAAGTTATGATACTTACAAAAACCCCTCTTTTTTCTTTATTCTAGAGGGGGAATTTTAGCGCCAGGAGGCATTATCATCTGGCCATCTTTGACAAGTAAATCAAAGATTTTGTCACATTTAGTGACGTCGAAGATATAAGTCTTCTTATGGACCCTAGCATCCTTATCTGGTTCAACTGGATTCTTCCCAATTGAAGGGGTCAGAACTTTATAGGAATAAGGTGGTCCTTGCTTTAGTTCAGCAAGGTCGATCTCACCTTCGTCGAAATCCACCTATTCCCCAAACGTTTCAGGTTTGCCGTTACCTAATTTGACATAGGCTATTTTATCCTTCATATTATTTTTGTTTGCTCTGGCTTTCTCAACCTTCAAACGTTACATCTGTCGAACTCTATCAGCCAATTGAGCCATATCTCTCAGGTATTGGGTATCCAACTTTTGCCTAATAGAATAGTCAAGGCCACCAGCAACCATTTCGACCAACTCATGCTCAGGCACTTACGTAAAACATCCTCCCTTAACCAGACGAAACATGTTCAGGTAATCATCTATTGACTCAGTAAACTTTCGTTTGATACTGGCCAATTCTTTCAAACTTATCTTCGACTGTCCCATGTAAAATTGCTCATAGAACAGTCTTTCCAAACGAGTCCAAGTATCAATGGAATTCGCTGGTAATGTGGTGAACCACGTAAAGGCGTTCTTCGTAAGGGAATTTGGGAAATGTTTTATCCTAAGACTCTCATTGTTTGCAATTTCCCCTGCCTCTATGAGGTATTTAGCCACGTATTCTATAGTGGACTCACTAGTATTCCTAGAAAACATGGTGAATTTAGGGACCCTC
Source organism: Lathyrus oleraceus (assembly GCF_024323335.1). Lineage (NCBI taxonomy): Eukaryota > Viridiplantae > Streptophyta > Magnoliopsida > Fabales > Fabaceae > Lathyrus > Lathyrus oleraceus. The sequence continues at coordinate 445,070,977 of NC_066580.1, forward strand.
CACTTAGCGGGTAATTCTGACTGCAAAACATACTCAGATAAAGGTGATGTATAATTTGGCATGTGGAGGCCAACATCTACCCTATTTCGCGCCATGATTCTTTCGACCATGGCTTCCAGATTATTATCTGTTGCCATATCATCGCGTCAAATTTATTGTACGACTTCGTTTGTATTTTGGTGCCTATTTACCAATACTACCCTTGGCTCCCTTTCCCTTGGGATTTTTTGTTCAATCATAGGGGCTTCAACCCTAGGTGGTTCCACTTCTGTCCCCTGATTTACCATGTTCGCTTGTGGTGCATTTCATGGAACCTGGTTAATGGTAAAGTCATCCTCGATGGCTACTTCTTGATTTTCTCTTGTCCATCCCCTCTGAGGGTGTCGAGGAGGTTGTGGGACACCAAAGAAATCTGTAATGTGCGTCATTTGTGCTGTCATTTATTGGTTCGAATGGGTAGTATCTTGGATCAATAGGTTGAATATTGTACCCATTGTTTGGGCCAGCATTTGGACAATTTCATGATTACTTTCGTTCATTTGTTGCCTTAACACCGCTGCGGAATTATTGGTCATATTGGACATATGGGTATGAAGACCCATCCCTAAAGGTTTGTTTCGACCCAAATTGTTTACACCGGACCCAGATCCCTGCAATGGCGAAGATGCATTCACCAGTGGATCAGCATATGTCGATGTCGAATTATATAAATTTTCCATCATCGCAGTTGGCATGCCAAAGGGTTGTTCGCGATCACTCACTGACATTGAAAAACCACGCACATAAGGCCTAAAAAATTGATTTCCCCTTTGAGGGGGGTCCCTGGTGGACCCTGTGTTCCTAAAGGATTTGCTGGTGGGCCTTGTGGCCTCACATAAGACAGAACGGGCCCACTATGGGCCCTCGACCACACAGGCGTCGAATTCGCCGTGGATGGTACTAGTTCTGTAGTAGATGCCGCAACCGTACTTCCCCCTGGTGCTGATGTAGGGGGTGGTTCTCCATTATTATCTGGAGGATTCTGATTATTTGGTGGATTTACCATTCTCCTCGTGTACATTCTCCTTTGTCTATCTTCGTTGGTTGCGGCTACTTTACCACTTCTCAATAACATGCAACAGAGTTATACAAAGAGATATTGAAAAATGAAGAATGAATAAAGATTTTCAGAAAATACTAGCATTGTCCCACTGGGCGTGCCAATTTGTTTACCGTGAAAATTGGTAAATAAACGATGGTCTTCCAAATTAAAGAAACTTTGGTTACTCACACGATCGACCAGATTGATCCTAGGACATGTGCTATTATTTGTATATAAAAGATTAACACTTCCACAATATCCTTGAGCAAAGAATGTTTGCTTAAAGTGTTTTTTAAGAAGATAAATGGCGAAAATGTAAGTAAAGTGTAAAACAATGCTTGATAAATGACTGATAATAAAAGATAATTGATGAACAAAAGGTGTAAATAAACTTTGATTGATATAAAGATAATGGTGTTATCAAACGTACATTATCAATTGTACTCGTTTCTCAACACGCTGGATACTTTGAGTAAATATGATTGATTGTACAACAATTTGAACACCCCTAATCCTAACACTAAGACACCTATATATACTAAATTGAAATAACTGCCGCCAACGGATCTTCTCCTAGGCACTGACACGTTACACTCGACATGTCTGCGATTCGGGACAACATTCCACGCGTTCTTTCTATCAAAAGTGGATAAGAATGAAATACGGTTACTCTTCTTTCATTCAAATTCAAATATACATCGAACAAACTCTTCCGTCGAAGTGGTGTTCTGAACTTGGGATTATTCCTAAGTCTCACATTCGTCTTCTCTTACAGAAGGCAGACTTCGACACTTCCTCACACAATGAATGCTTTGTGTCGAAATCATAGATATCTCCGAAGAGCATTCTCTTTCCTTAGTTTATCACCTCCAACCTGATGTCGAAATTCCCACCTAACAGTCGCTCGCAAGGCCCACAATGAAAGGCCCAATGACAAGCATTGCACGAAAAGACGCGCAAAAAAGGTGAAGCCTCTTCTCAGCCAATGACACATGATTCCGGCCTCCAACACATTTTCCATCGTTGGATCTAATCAAAAGCAACTCGTACGAGGCACCAGATCTCACAGATGATTTTAGTCGCTCACATTACTTAAAACTCGACCTCACGTCATTTCAGATATTCTTTCATTCACAATAAAACTATTTTCTCACTCATTTATTAATTCCGATATTGAAGTGGTAATTTTACAAATTCATCCCTACTCCGTCATATCGAACTCACTCCACCGCACCATAACTTTGTTCATTTGATCTCCACCTATTTCTAATTCTTGTAAGAATCAAGACTTATTCAATTATTTAAACAACTCGATTATATAATTTAAATACTCAATTATCCTATTAAATACTCACTCCGTTCCTTTTTAAGTATCCATTTCTTGTAAAAAAAATTGTTTCTTTTTATTTCTCACTTGCAAAGTTTAAGATAATATTAATTACAATTTTGTCAAAATTACCCCTAGATAACTATTACAGAGAGAGAAAAAGTAAAATGAATGTAATAAATAATTAAGGGTATTATAGGTAAAACAAGAATTATTATTTTAAAAGTAACAATAATGATTAGTTTTCTTAGTATATGTAAAAAGTCGAAAAATGACACTTAAAAGGAACGAAAAGGTTATTTAAAATAGGTTCTACTAAAGAGTGCAATAATGCTAATTACTAGTAAGACACTAAATGTTTGAAATTCTTAAATAAGATAAAATTACATACTTATCATATTCCTAATTTTGTTAGACCTCAAAATTGGTTTTGTTACTCCTCCGTTCCTTTATAAGTGTGACTTTCTTGTAAAAAATTTGTTTCTTTTTAATTGTCACTTGCAAAGTTCAAGGTAGTATTAATTACAATTTTGTCAAAATTACCCCTAGATAACGATTGGAGAGAGAGAAAAAGTAAAGTGGATATAATAAATAATTAAGGATATTATAGGTAAAAGAAGAATTATTATTTGAAAAGTAATAATAATGATTAGTTTCCTTGGTATGTGTAAAAAGTCAAAAAATGACACTTAAAAAGGAACCGAGGGAGTACAAATCTAACCGTGCATTTACTATATGCAATCTAAGGCATGCAGATGGTGTCGAATACCAAGATGTTTAGGTGTATCCCTCGACCTCGAAATGGTAACCAAACATTGAGTATCATTAGTTTGATGAGGAGTCCATTTTGGGGTCAAATTTCAAGGACATCACTCACGATATCATGATGAATTAAGAGTGGGACGATGGTCCTTACTGTACTACCAGTAGTAGCACTGGTCCACTCCTAACCCTAGCTTTAGCCCTAGACCTCTCCCTACCTCTTTTTCATTCACATGCAAACATAGAACACTTAAAGTCAACAGTCTTTGAAAATAGTGATGCATAAGAAAGCGCGAGAGAGATAAGGGAAGACTGGTCGATCATAACGATGATGCAGACTAGACGAAAGCACTAACTAAGTAATTGAAAAGACGCAAATAAGGTCAACACTGTTTCTTCACTGGGTCACAATCTTTTTCTCACGTGCACACTAGCAGCAGTAACCATTAATTTCATATACTGTTTCTGACTGATATGAGAAACAAAGTAGCTTATTCCTTGTTTGCAATTCGGTTTGGTTCGACTCCGAAAGAATTATATAGGGTAAATATCAAACCGAAAAATAATAAATTGGTTCGAGTTAAATTGATATATTAAAAATAAATATAACAAATTAAATAATTTTTCACAATACTAAGAAATTTATCATAATTATATTAAAAAGTATCTAAAGACTTTGAATATGTGTAATTATAAAGACAATAAAAAAATTAGAATTAGATTTTCTAACGTAAAACTTCTAATTGTTTGTCTCTTAATATAGGTTTGAATGTTTGATATAAATTTCTATAATAACGATGACATGTGTTATACCAATCAATTATGATTGGTTCCTTTATGCATATAATATTGAAAATCCATTATCTAAACTAATTAACGTTAAGTTATATTGAGTTGATTTAGTTTTTGTCCGAAGTGAAAAAGTCTCCTTTCAAATAGTATCATAATTTATTTCGGATTCCGATTTAGTTTATATTTATTTCAACCACTTAACACCCCTAGTGTCCACCACAAACTCAAAGGATTAGACTTTTCATTGTCACTGCTTTACAACATTCTCAATGTTGTGTATCAATCCATGTATACTAGGGGCAGATTATCTAGCATGTTTATGGAAATCATATTACTCCTTCCCTATTAAATTATAAGATATTTTGGGCATTTTACATTAATTAAAAAATATAATTAATATTATATAAAAAAGAAAAATTATAATTAATTTTACAATAGTATTCTTTATTTATTATCTATAAAAGACAAATTCAAGGAATTAAAAAATATATATTAATAAATAATAGAATATATATTGATAAAATATCATTAATGTTGAATTCTAATTGTAAGATGATTTATAATTTATGACAAATTAATTTTATAAAATAATTTATAATTTAAGACGAAAAAGTAATTATTTAGTGGTTAAATTAATGTTAATGATCATTCTTGAATCATAAGAATGTGTTTTTCTTCTGATCTCAAGATCGGATTACATTCATATTAATCATTATTGTGTTTGATAACTTATACATAATTTTGTTTTTTTGAATTTAATTTGTCTTTTGACTTTAATTAGATTTTTACCAAAAAATGTGAGATTAATCATAAGATTAGTGTTAAATATCAAAAAATATTAGTTGAAATAATTTCAAATTTAATTGATTATTTTAAAATTTTAATATAAAAAGAAGTTATAGTAAAATGATAAAATATTTGAAATAATATTTGAAAAATATATTCAAATACAATTTTATTTGAAGTTCTTTTTTTATTTTTTATAAATAAACACAAATTACACTACAAAAATTATTTTTTAGAAAACTGTTAAAAATATTGTTCTCAATTTATATGTTCTTAAATCCTTTGACACCTTTAATTGAATTTCATTATTTAAAATATTTAAGACTTTCGGTTTTAGGGTTAGTTTGTTTTAGTTTTTTTTAAAAATAATTTTTACAAATTATATATTTTATTTTAAAAAAATTACAAATTTTGTTTATGAAAAATTAACTTAAATAGTTATTCTTAAAATTTTATTTTAAATATTTCATCATATTTTTTTAAATATCAAAAATTTCAAAAGTCCCTTAAATTTAAAACTATTTCAAATTGTTTTTTCACAAAAAATATTTTTAAGATAAACTTTTTTGAAAATTTTACAATTTTAATTATGTTTTAAACTTCAACAATATATATTTATTTTATAGAATATCAAAATTAATTTTTTACTTAAAAAAACTAATATAAAATTTCTAATATTTTAAAATTTATTTTTATTAAAATATTTTTGAAAATTTAAAAAAAATATCTATTTTTTAAAAGTTAAAATAAATGGACCCTTAATGACCTCCGCAATAAAATATAAACCTAAAAAAATTCGTATATATTAAAAAAAGTCAAACATATTCTTTTAAAGTTATACTTTTGTGCTTTTTTAAAATGAATTTTATCAAAATAATGAAAAATAATTTTAATTGACTATTAATTGAAAGAGAAAAAAAGATGTAATTGTCTTTAATTATATCATAAAATATGCAATTGCTAAAAAATTATAATAAAGTTGATTTTAAAATACTATAAAAAAAACCGCCGTAACAAAATTGTATCAACCAAATCAATATCAATATTGTTATAATTGTTTTTATATTAAAAAATAATAAGATATCTTCGTAAGATGCTATTTTATAGAAGATGTATTTAGTTTTAAAATATTATCGTGAAAATAAATTATAAAAAATCTAACTAGAAAGTCTATCTAGCTGTGTAATCTTATCTATGTAATCCTCTTTATTTATATCTAGATAATTTTCTTTGTTATTTATCTTCAAATTCTTCTTTTCTAATGAAACCTTAAAGTGATTCATTTTCGTTTGCAATTTTTTATAAAATTAATTATTTTTAAAAACTAGCATCTTTTGTTCCCTTAATTTTATTTTAAGTTTTACTTTCCCTTATTTAATAAATATTTATTTTAAGTCCCTCAAATTACATTTTATTAGTTACATTAATTTTTTCGGTTAAATTTTATCAAATTTTATTAAGTTGGATAAATATGACATTCCAACCGGTATTAATTTGGTTGACATAAAATTATTTTAATTAATATGAAATATATTGACATTAAACATTAATTTAAAATCAAAAAAATAATAGATGACGAAAGATTTTATTAATTAGAAGTTGAAACAATGCAAGTCCTAATTCTTTTTATTTTCCCTTCCAAACACAAGCACAAGTCCTAGCACTCTTGAGCTTCATTGCGTTTGACGAAGAGACGAAACCCATAATTCGAAGAGTTAAAGAGAAACGAATTGTATTTGCATTCGAAGTGAAGATTTCTATTATTCATCTTTCTTGTGTAACACCCTAAACTCAAACTCTTAAGAGAATTTTCACTATTTAGGATGCTACTCAAAATAAAAGATACAACTTCATGAACATTTTTCAAAACTCTCACCGGAAAACTCAAATAATCTTCATAACAGCAAATAATTAATTAGAGCAATCACTCAATGAAAATAAATTACAAATGATAACTCAGAACAATTAATGTGCCTCGTACCCAATGTTACAGACCACATGGCATATAAAATCGACTAAAATAGTAATAGATATAAAATAAATGAAGAAAACTTCAAGCCCGTCTTCCACTCACAAACGACTACTCCTGCTGAGTATATGCACGACAATTGCACAAAGCCAACAAAATAAACAAGAAAGAGGTAAAAAAATACATCTTACAAATGATAACGGTAAAAAATAGCAGCAGAATGGTAATTAATGACAATCACAAATATATCATTCATACAAAAAAAACAATAACAACTCAAATAGTAATGGAAATGCTAATGCCACCAATTCTTTCATCCAACATACATGTCGTACCGGGTCAAGGAGGTCTCGGAAGGTGTTCGGGAAAAGCAGTGGCACAGAGCACCCGCTTTAATAATAAGTTTAAAGTCTAATAATAAATATTAATATTTTTTTATAAATTTAAAATCTAATAAAAAAATTAATTTTAGATTGAATCACATATGACATATCATATATAATAATAAAATAAATAATTATTAATATATTCTCAATTTTTACAAAAAAAAACATTTTAATAAATTGTGTCAAAAAAAAATCTTCACATAAATGTGATTCATTATAAAAATAGAAAATCTAAAATTAGTGAAAATGACATTTAGACTTTTAACATTCTGACAGAAAAAATCTTGCACTATCCGCCTCTTTCGTTCCCGTGTTTTTGGAGTCAGAGGCATGTTACTGATTTCCCGTGTCTCCAGTTCCTCTTGAACCATGTCCCTCTCTGGACATGAGGTCGTCATGGTTTCTCTCTAAACCTGGCCATCACTGGACCGATGTCCTACCTATCTCCAAAATATATGCATGCATGATCATGTACAAGTGCAAGCATACAATTCAACAATCATCAAAATATCATCATGAAAACATCATTATCATAAAAAAAAACATCATCATCATATGGTTCCACTCTTGAAACAAAATATTGTCAATCATAGGGCGTCATTGTAATCCCTCCAGATTAATAATTTCCAAAATTATATTTTTAAAAAATAATTATTTTTCATCTCAAAAAGAGTAAAGTCATTTTATTACTCATAGTTCTAACTCATCAAAATACTTAGAATTTCTCAAAATTTTATTATATTATTCATAACTCCAAAGAGTCCTCAAAAATCTCAAACACAACTCAACATGTTTCAACTCTCTAATTGACTCTAGGGTATCCAACAAGACTCTAAAATATTCAAAGGTGTTATAAGGGCAACTCTTCACAAGTGATAACTCTACTAACTCTAAGGGTTGGCAACTTGAATCAAGTTACTCAAAAGTGATCCTAATGGAACCAAAAAAGGTCACCTACGTCAAAAATTGCTCAAAAATCACTGAAAAACTTCAAGAACCCAAAAACTTCCAAAAACACCCAGAATCACCGCAGGGACGAAATTGTTGACGCCCGACGGTTACTGCCTCCGCCACACGGCTCCCCCGACGCCGACGTCGACTCACAACACCCCTGACCTCAGCTCCGCGGCACGTCCCTCCGTGTGGCTTCGATAGTCTTTCTCAGCCTTCGTCCGACACAGCCCGACCGCCGCCTTCCGACACAACCTAGCCTCTACAGCGACACCCGCCGCCACATACCTACGACGTGACTCCCGTCGCTTTCGTCCGACGCGACCTTTCTAAATTCCAGCGCTGACGCGGTCGACGAACCCCACCCCACCCCACCCATCCTCGAAAACTGATTTTTCTGACTTTCTTCCGAATTTCCGATTTTTTATTTTCCGTAAAAAGTTCCATTTTTTTATTTTTGAAAAAAAAAATCAATTTTCTGAAGAAAAAAAACAGGTTTGTGTAACTGGAAAAATTTAAGGAAAAATATAGGCTTAGGGAAAGCAGACCAAATGAGGTCGCTCAAGTTTCATAGACACCTCTCAAGAACTCTAAGAGATGAACACAACATATATGCATAATTCAACAGTCACTGTATCACAAGCAACAATAAACAATAGCACCACAGTGACCCTAAAGGATTTATCTCAAATCTCATTTGGTTTCTAGAGTAACTTAGATAAAGCAATCATTCATCGATCGTTGCCACTAAGATTTTGTCCAAACCTTTTTTGGCCAAATATTTCACAGATCGTAAGAAAATAAGGAAAAACACCTACATTATCCATGACGCTGATGAGAAGGTAAGAAACTCTCACTGTTCTGACTACAGAATATCACCCATCAATAAGGAAATCTCATCCCCCCTCCTTTCTTTAGAATTGTAGAACTTTTAAATTGTTGGTTATGGCTTCTGAGGTCTCCCTCTTCTAATCCCTTTGATGCTCTTCTCTCTTAAGTTCCAAATTACAAGTACAACAAACCTAATTTTCCCTTAAACTTCCTATTTATTTAACCTTAATTTAACATTTTTTTTATTATTACACTACGATCCAACTTTTTCAAATTCTCACTACTCTACCTAATATTCACAATATTTTTTAATCTCTAGCCAAATCTCTGAAATTATTATTTTCATATTATTTTAGTTAAATAAAAATATAACTTAAATGATTTTTTTTCAAATTTTAATTTTCTCAAATTATTACTAAATAACTAAAATTATCTAATTATTACTAACAATTTCAATAAATTTTATTTTTTATTTTTTTTCTCTCAAATTCTACAACTCTGATAATTATTAAATTGCCAAAATACCTCTAAGCACCAAATAACACAAATAATTCAAATAACACACAAATAATTACACCAATAATTAAATAAATATTTAATTAAAAATCAAGGTGTTACAACTCTCCCCCATTAAAAAGAATTTTCGTCCTAAAAAATTATCTAACGAAAACAGATCCGAATGAGATTCCTTCATCCGGCTTTTCAACTCCTTCGTCAAGCTTCCTCCAGCAGGTTCTCCCCAAACAATCTTCACTAGAACAATCTCTTTACCTCTTAGCTGCTTCAGGAATAATGATAAAACTCAAGGGAAAGAGGATAAGATGATCATCGCAACCAAATCGGATTCGGGAGTCGGTTATGCGAGGGGAATGTATTAGCATCTGTCGCACCCGTTATACTCAACGGGAACCTTCCAATTAGTTTTAGGGAAAAAAGTGTTGGCAATGTTTGTTCGTTAAAAGATATTTACAAAAAAAAAGGTAAAAGAGAAAAATGTTAGTTTTTTATTAGCATACTCGACGGGATTTCAAAATCCAATGTCTACGTATTCTCACCGTGCAATGAGAAAATTAGAGTATTGTAGTTCATGTAAAAAATATTTGTGGGTTGGTTGATTTTATAGGATAGGATTTAAGTCATATTCTTGTGTTTAAACATTGACTTGTATGCTCACACGATGGAGACAAAAACGTTTGTTTGTATTTCGTGTTGAAATGACTTAAACTATTCTTTTTATGAAAAAAAGTTTGAATTAAGTGTGCAAGGGCCCGAAAAGTTATCTAATGAGTGATGTTAATTTTAATTTATGAATGAAAAGTCTTTTTTTGTCTTTTTTGTTATTTCTATGTTTTTTTTAGATTTAACAAATATAACCTAATAAAAGAAGCATTTTTTATAGTTTTTTTTGTTTATATAACCAAAATCATAAAAAATAGCTAAATGAATAAGTAAAAAAAAAGGGAAAAATTCTAACAAAACTAGGATAACCGATTAACATTTTTATTTTTATTTTTTTAATTAATTAAAATATTAGTGAAAAAAAAGGTAAAAGACATAAATTTGTATTTTTTATGTTTAATAATTATAATAAAATAACCTAAGATATAAAAAGGTGAGAAAATCTAATAATTAAAATAATTGAAAAATGAGATGATTTGTGTGTTTTTAATAATAATAGAATTAAAAATAAGATAAGAAAAAAGAAAATAAAGGTACATAAATTAGTGGGGGTGTTATTTCACCAAAGCCCAATAGGCCTAAATTTAAACCATAAAGACAAGTAACCCTAATTCACTAAATAATAAAAAAATTAAAATTAAGAAAAATAAAAATAAAAATATAAAATAACAATAAAAAGCAAAAAAAACCTATCGCATCGAATGGGGGAGAGGCCCCCTCTTGTTAATTTAACATACCAATAAACACACGACATGTTTCCTTTTAATTAAAAAAAAAAGAAAGGAAGATACGCATATTAAAACAGAAAAAAAAAGAAAAGAAGCATAATGAAAAGCAACATCGACGAATTGCAGTGAGGGCGGAGAATCTGACCGGGTGAGAGTGAAATCATAATGGTGTTGGCACGGCTGAAACAGGGGCGCAACGATGATTTTCATTAGGGAAGGGGCACTTTATCTGCTATGAAGGCATATTTTTCCACTATTCAGGAAGATCTTGAACTAGATGAATCATCTAGTTCAAGACTCTAATTCTACTCCCAATCTACTACCAATCTCACGACCGTCTCTAATTCTTTTGAGAATGCTTTATAAAAAGTGGATATTTTTACTCTCCTCTGTGTATTTTGGTAGAGCAAGTATGTTCATACCAGATACTTAAAGGTAAAAAAATTTGTTTTGCATAACGCTTAATTATGTCCTTTTTTTTTATACATGTAATGCCTTACACTAGGACGTGTGATTAAATGAATTTTGATGTGATATGTTACTTTTACCTATTTAAGGTGCATGCATTTCATATCGAGTTAATTTATTTCACCTTTATGCTAACTTACAAAGTTTTTTCTTGAAGTTTATTGGATTTATATGGTGTCGTGCTCGACCAAGGGTTGATCCCCCTAGGTGAAAATTTGGTTCAAGGTTGACGTGTGGCAAACTCACTGCGGATTTTGGAGTGGGTAACTACTGAGAGGGGGTGGGTCAGTTATTGTCGTCTTTCGCACCTCAAAAAATGAGAACACGGCGCTCGCGGAGCATAATCGCACGCTCGTGGGATAGACTAAACAAAGTCGCCACCGAACTTTATTTATTACCAAAAAGGGAAAGGGAAAATATCGATAAAACCCCTAAATAAAGGATAAGATATGGTCATCACAACCAATATTAGGGTTCGGGAGTTGGTTACGCAAAGGGAATGTATTAGCACCCTCACGTCCGTTGTACTCAATGGAAACCATTTAGTTAGTTTCAATTTGAATGCTAACTTATATTAGTTTGTGATCTTCTACTTATTTGGGATGGAAAAAGAGAGAAGAGGTTTTTTTTTTTTGAATTTTTATTAATGAGAGAGGGTCTAAAAAGGTTTTTATTATTAGGGGGCAAAGAAAGGAACTAAACCTAAAAAATTTATTAATGGGCCTGACAAGATTTTCACAATCCTGCTCCTACATATCTTCGGGTTCAATAGAGAATTCAAGGCTTACGTAGTTCTGGATAGAAAATGTTTGTTTGTTGGTCGATTTTAGCAAAAGTTATCTTGTATTAATCGATGAAAAGCATTATTCTACCCAAAACAAGTGAAGAGCAGGCGTTTGCATCACGTTGAATGGATTTCTAGGTATCAACATTCACGGGAAAACTTCACTTATCTCAACTCAACGATTGTGGATGAAGTATTTCTTTGCATCATCTTAAGATAAGATGTCTTTTGCTTATGAAAAGTTTTTAAGATCGCACGACGGTGAGAAAAGAGAGTTTGATTGGTTGGATGTATTTTATAGGTGAATGATAAATGCTGGATGAGAACGAGACACAAGTCTCAGAATCAAACATTTGGAGTTCCACCGGAATGCTAGATTCCAACGGTTCTTTTTCATTCAAGATTAATAGGAAAATTGTTTGATGAACAACGAACGTTTGATAATAATCAATTGTTCAAAGAGTTACGCTAGAATGCTTGATCTCAACGGCTCTTATTTAACCAAGTTGATTTAAGTGTTTTAAGAACGAAGGAGAAGAATGAACGATTAACCAAAAACGCATGACTCGAGACCGATCATTCGAGGGTTCCCACTAGAATGCTTGATTTCAATGGTCCTCTTCTTTTGTATTACTTTATCAGAAAAAATAATAATTTTAAACATTGTACTTAAATGATAAGACGTTTGAATTGGGACAAGAAATGATTTAATCGGGTTTGGAAAATACTTGGTATTGGTTTAATATCCCTTATTTCAATTACTTGATCAATATCGTGGAATAGTTATTTATTTAATTAGGAATAAATAATAAATGAGCAAACAAATTAATTAAATCGTAAAAGGAATAACAAAAGTAGTTTAGAAATCGCAACTAAACTTATTACCTAATTAATAATAATAATAATAATAGATAATAAAATAAAATAAATTAAGAAAATATTTTTTTTATTTTTAATTTCAACTCAAACTAAATTAAAAATACTAAAAAAATTAACAATGTTTCTATTTTGAAATAAAAATAAAAAATAAAAAACAAAAAAATGATAAACTTTGGGTTTACTGAAAATAAGGGGTGAGGAATTATTTAAGCCCATGACCCAATTGGGGCGCGGGTCAGGAGACTCAAGTAGGACTCAACCGACCTGGTCCACAATAAACTAAATGTTAGAAGACACAGATTCCACATGAAACCTAAAATCAAACATTCAAACAGTCGTTCCTGATTTTTTTTCTCTCTCTATTTTGGGATATGTATCACTGAAGAGGAAGAACCCAGAACCAAACATGGCTCTCACACGATTTCAAACATAAACAGAATTTTAAACTCAACAAACCATACATCCAAACCTCCTTTTTTTTTCTGATCCATCGTTCCAAAATTCCACCAATAATTGATCGATCCCCCACCAAATATGGGATACGAAAACGAGAAAACTTAGTTATGAAAATCAAATAAAAACGCACGAAACAAAACAAACCCAAGACTAGCAGAAAAAAAATCGGCTAAGAGATCACATGAATCATACCTTCACGAGAAACGAACTCTACAAATGAATAGGTGAATCCTCTGCTTCGCTTGATTTTATCTATTCTCTCCTTCTTACTGATTTTCTTATTGATTTTTTATATTTCTCTCCTTTTTGAGAATTAGAAGGTGTTTATCTTGGTTCAAATTTATGCTCTGAATTTATGTTTGTGTTATCTTAGTTATGGAAATCAAACAAAAACGCATGAAACAAAACAAACCCAAGACTAGCAGAAAAAACCGGCTCAGAGATCACATGAATCATACCTTCACGAGAAACGAACTCTACAAACGAATAGGTGAATCCTCTGCATCACTTGATTTTCTCTATTCTCTCCTTCTTACTGATTTTTGATATTCCTCTCCATTTTGCGAATTTGAAGGTGATTATCTTGGTTTAAATTATGCTCTTAATTTATGTTTGTATTATCTGGTTTTGATTTTTTTTGAACCGTGGTATGATATGTTTAAGGTTCTCTGTGTATTGGCTATGTTTCTGTGTACTCGGGTCCTTCTTTATTCTGAAAAAAACTCATTAATTTATAGTGAGGTTTAAGTCCTTATATACTGTGAAGGTTGTTTGGGGTAAAAAAAACAAAAGAAAATATGTTACCTGTCATTGCTGTATTTATGAAAGAAAAATTATCACAGTGGCTGCAAATTGAAAATATGTGTTGTCTACTTTCCTTTTTTGTGAGTACTTTGTTTGTTCTTTTACTACATAATACTTATTCTACTTTCATTAATTTGGAATTTGGTTGATTTTCTATACTATTTTGAGCATTGTTTGGACTGAATTTTCTCTTACTTTGTTAGGTTGAACAAGACCACAAGATGGACTTTTGGTGATGCTTATCCTATGAGACTTGAAGATTAAGAAATGGTGTGCTTGGAATTTTGAAGATTTGAAATGTTAGGTCTTAGATTCATGTCTTTTTAGGCCTAAATTCGCAATGTAACAAAACTCCATGGGACATGGTGTAATTTGTTTCACGATATAATTTGTAAATAAAAAAAGTGTACAATTTTCTAAAAAAAGTCTTATTATTCATGACTCGAAATTTCCAAGATTTAATGGTATGATGTACTCAAATGAGATGAAATTTGGAAGTTGACTTAAATTCAAAAATGGATAAAAAGCTATAGACAATCTCAATATGCACACTTAAGTTAATCAAAAGGGATATTTTGACATGATTTGAAATATGAGAATGCTCATGTGATTTAAAAATCCTTCTAAAACTAGAATATGCATGAAATAAAATGAAAAAATTGAAAACTATTCAAAAGAGACAATTTACCCTAATGGCTAATGTCTTGATTAAAACATACTTCCAATGGTCCATTCAATGGTGGATGCAATTAAATGAAATGAATCACAGTAATTGACCTCTGTCTCACATTGACCTATGCATGAAAATAAACCTGTATAACCAAATGAGATAGTGAAAAAAAGTCAAATCAAACAATGCGATGCAGATGAGTTAGGTGGTTGCAAAAGGACTAAAATGCAGATTGGCCTAATGCTAATGAATGAATGTAGTAATGTGGTTCTGATTGATTAAAATCAACTAGAGAATCTAATGAAAGATTATCATCAAAACCTTAAGTCATCAGTCTAAAAACAGTTAAGTGAAATTCAAATAATCATGTTGAATATGGACAAGTAATGGATAGAGAAATTCAGGAGTTGGTCAAGACAAATAAATTAAACAGGGTAACAAAGAGTTCTCAACTTTTTAATCCTGATTTAAATCTATATGAGCAAATGAAATGGTCATAAGAAACTAAATCAAATAATTGGATACAAATGAATGAAATGACTGTATGGATGTATGAGAATGAATGACTTAGCTATAGATGAATGAACGCCAAGGGATGAATGCAAAAAAATTAAGTGGGGAAAAATTTAGGGTATGAAACCATCTTTAGAGGTTTTCCACTTTCTTTGTGTGTGTAATTTTCATTGTGTGGTTTTGATTGCTTTAGTCATACACTTGTGGAGTTTATGATAACACCCACGAATCTTTGTGTTAGGGCTTCAATCTTTTTAGTCGTACCTCAGACTTATCGTTACCTTTCAAGGTAATAAAGAAAAAAGATATTTAAGAACTTATGCTTCGTTCATTATAATGGAAATATGGAAGTAAGTTTTTTTGAGTTAATCAATCATACAAAGAAGTAGCAACATGATAATGTTATAAATATAACTAGGTGGGTCTACCACCGTTTATTCTCCTTGGTTTGTAACTCATTGGATTAGTAACTCTTTCTTGCTTGGCTTCCATGATCTGTTCTTTCCATGGGAGGTTAAATGTTAATGTTTCTTAACTAGATGGTGGGGGAAGCTACATTGATGTCAATGACCTTACCCCATCCTTCGTATTGTTATAGTTCTTGGTATATCCTTTTGCCTCCTTTGAGGTTAGTATTAATATTGACCAATACCATGTTGATTGTGGAATTTTAGCTTGAGGTGAACTAGGGATGCCACTGCATCTAGAGCCACCACAAAAGTTATGTTGAGTATAAAATTATAAACTCTCTTGTAGGGAACTTTAGCGGTAAATTCATGACCATTGAGCTATTGGTTAACTAAACACTAATAAAACTAGAGTCGCCACCACGCTTTTATTATTTCCAAAGAAAAAGGGAGAAAGTACGAACAAAACCCAAAGATAAGAAGTTTTCAAATCAAAACTAATAAAATGTTAGAGATTACAGGTAAGGGGGTTGGTTACACAGAGGGAAGGTATTAGCACCCAAAATGTCCTAGGTATTCATAGGGAGCCCTTTTTGTGTGTACTTTGTTTTGGTTAAAAAGATGTTTGTTTAAAAATAGAATTAAGGGATGAGAAAATAATTCATTATTTAGATTTTGTGTTTGATAAGACTTTTGGTCTTATGCCTACGTACCAACATAAATGAGGGATCAAAACCTCGTATTGGTAAAAATTTCAAAGATGGATGGATTGATTTTAACAAAAGCTTAAAGATCTTTTGTTATCAATGAGAGAATACTTAACCAAACATCCACCGATAATGAGGGTTTTACATCATTTAAGAGGGAGGGATCCAACTTGGATTAAATCAACAAGTATGTCTCTAACCCCTAGTAAATGGAAAGTCTTACACTCAACATATCATGGAATGGGATAATCACATCTCAACCGAGGATAACTCAAATCTAAATGCTTTCTTTTTTAAAAATTTAAAGGAAAAAGGCACCAAGTGGCCAAAATGATTAGATGAGGTTATTAGTTCTTTTTGTTCTTTTTGAAAATAAAGTCAATGTGATTAAGTCTTCTTACAAGTTTGATTAAGAAAATAGTTTGAAAATCAATGGCATAAGAACAAGGTTTCTACTCATTAAAACAAGTATAACTTGAAAAACAACAAGCAAAAAAGTTTTGAAAATAAGAAGGATATTTTGAAATTAAAGAAGAAGGAGGTGGAGATGAATAGGCTATCTTAGACAAGATTAAGAGTTTTGAGTTGAAAAGATCTAACCGATGGGAAACATCCACAAGACAATAGTGTCAGATAGAAACCCATTTCCTTTGGATTGTCAAGCAAACAAAAAAGCCATAATCATCCAAGAAATTAATAAGAAACCCAATGGCATCAAATAAATATAACCAATCATCCAAACTAGCACTCCAAAGCAAGCAAACTTCAATGTCCTTTATGTGTATCAGATGAAAAATCCCTTGAAACATACTCAAAGAGAAAATATTAAATAATAATAATAAGATCAAAATAACCATTTAGATAAAGAGAAAGAGTGTATTAGATAAACCCAAGGGAGTCTCTCAATCTTGTGTTAGATGAATGGCATTGGCCATGTTTTTGGTCTTAAATTAATGGCATTGGCCAAGTTTTTCCATAGCTCAGGAATGTTGCCCACTCTAAGTCCATAGGTCCAAATCAAGTCACAGACAAAGATCTAGCAGTCCACCAATGTGTTTTTTAGTGTTTTTGTTTTTATTAAGTGTTTTAAGGTCCTAAGACCATAAACAAAATATGATCACAAGAACAGATATATCACAAGCACAACATATAATGGCTCAAGTGAGCAAAAAGGAAAATAACTAAAGCGTAAACATAAGCCCAAGTGGGCAAAGAGAAAATGACTGAAGCATAAACAATTTGCATGAATGTAAATGACAAGTAATGATAAAGTGTAAGAATTAAATTGCATTAAAGTAAATGACAAGAAAATTAAATGTTATTTGTCAAGTTAGTATGTTAATTTTGTGCCTTTAGGCAAATTTAGCGCTATGTTAAGCAATCGTAAGTAGGCTTATGTAGAAGTCACACCTATCTGAGGCCAGTCAATAATAATGTTGGTGTTAATGCATGCTAGAGACAAGGTATCCAAGACCAAGCTCCTAAAGCATACCACACACAAAAATAGGAGAGGATGGGTCTATCTCAATCAAGCTTATGTTGATTCATCTAACACAAGCTCATTGATGAATCAACTAGCTAATGATCCATGAGAAGTCATTGACCAAGAGATGATTGGGAAGAAATGAGATGAAAATGGAGAGATGAAATGAAGGGGATCCCAAATTGGTCAAGGGATGAACCTCACTTGATCAATACCATTCATTCATCTGAGGGATGAAGTTTTAAACTTCATCAACCTCCTAAATCCAATGATATTGACCAAGTCAAGGTCCAATTCAACCAAGACCAAGGCCAAGCAGAAGTAAGGTCAACATAAAGTCAATACAAAAGCTCATCAAAGCATTAAATCAATTAAATTATTTTTAAAAACATTTTTAAAAATGAAGAAAATAAGTTTTCAAAGATCAAAAACCTAAATCCCTTCAAAACACCAAAGAAAGGGCCAAGGTATTTATCATAGGTCAAGTAAGATCAAAGGACCATTGACTAATTTTTTTGGTATTTTTCAAAAGTCAGAAGTAATTAAAAACTAATTAAAACAAGTTAAAAATCACAAAATTCACCAAAAATATCAAACTTAATCCAAAAACTTATTTTAAATCATAAACGGGAAGAAGAAAATATTTGTGAATTTTTGGTGTTGGTCCCATAATTTTTGGATCAAAAATGAATTTATGGTGAATTTTAAAAGAAAAAGCTATTTAAAAATCAATTTAGAAAAATAAAATAAAATGGAAAAATCGCAGCCATCAGATCTCCCTAATTAATTGAGGTGGCAAATCTGATGATCCAAAATGCGCATTCCACATGTTCCTTCAGTCAACCCGCCACACACAAGGTAATCACAAACAAAGGCTCAGATTAGAAGATGGAAGAGAGATCCAAGGGTGAGGGTCTTGCCACGCCACCGACGGAGCCCTAGCTCCGGTCTTCTTCTCCGGTAAGGGTCACCGGACTGTCGAGACCAAACTTACCCATAAATTTATGGATCTAACACCATTTTAAAGGAAAAATTTCAAGGATCAAGAATATGACCTCTGTTTGTTCCATCTGTCACTCTATAATTAGAAAAGTGAAGATCAAACTAGAGGTGTTCAACCTGAGTTGCTTCGAATCAAGTCCAAAACAACTCAGTCATGTTGCCTTTATTGGTAGGACTTCAGCCAACATAAAATTCAATTTAGATCTAGAGTATGGAGGGAGAACCAAAGAGATGAAGTTTTGTGAAATTCACCTTCTGTGAGTCGTTTTTGAGCTTTGTTCTTGATGTAATTCTTCGTGCTTTCTCTTCCTCTTGCTTGTAGAAACTTAATGGAGTGAAAAAGGGAATGAACCTTTGGAGTTTTTGTTCACAAACTTGAGTTGAACAAAAACTCGATTTCTCAAGAAATCTTCAAAGAATTCTATGGTGTGAGGTTATGGAAATGGTTGGCAGAGCTTGGGTAGTGTCCTTCTTCAATTTTGAGCAAATGATCTTTGATTTATAGGCCAAGCAAATGATATGTGCACCTTTCTAATTTTGAATAAAAATGAGCAATTCTTGGTGCATGGGTGCATGTGTGATTGTACAGGACAAATTAATGATTGGAATCCACTCTAAATAGTGCAAGTAGGTTGCTGAGATCATCACACAAGGCCATGCAAAGTTGTGCATTGTTTGGAGCTCAAAACTTTCCAAAATAAGTCATGGAAAGATCTCCTGTGCAAGTCCCTAATTTCTCATCCAAATGATGTGATCATGGACTTCTTGGAAAGCTCTCATCATAAGGAACAACTTTGATGTTATAACTTTTTCAATTTGGAGCTTAGAAAATGGAGAAAACTGACCTTGAATATGGAGGTATCAAACATACTTAGAAATGTTTCTAAGTTATAAGCCAAATGACCTTTCTTTCCACCTTGAACAACTTTTGATTTTAGCTTCAAATGAACTTTGATCCTTCTAAAAGGTTGTAGATATTTCAATTAACTTCAATTTGACCACAAATTTGGTACCATTTGGAGTTTGGATGATGGAGTTATGAATTTTAGAAGTTGAGGAAATTTGCTTGTTCAATGATGAATACCAAAATGGACCTATAATATTTCATCATGGTACATGACCATGAAAGTATAATTTGATATTTCTCAAATAATAAAAGTTGAGTAAGACATCTTTAAATTAATCATGAAACTTGGATCATCTTCATATCATAAAAATGAGGAAGTTATGTCTCTTGGAAGTTGACCTTCAATCTAGGGCACAAACAAAATGACCTATAATCTTTCACCATAAAAAATGAATTTACAAGCAAAATTAGCTCTTGAGGCCAACATGAAAGATGTTTTCAATGTCATAAATAGTAACTTTTCTTTTGGAGTCATTTTCATATGACAAAAATTGTAGGAGATAGAGTCTAGGAAACCCTAGATTTGACTAGTTGACTTTTCTGGTCAACTTCCTTGAATCAACTTGCATATTTGAAGTTATTTTGCTATTAGGGGCTCATGGAGGATCACATATGCTTATGATGATGTAAAATTAAGTATCCCTTTATATCTTTAACCAACTGTTGAAGAAACTTGTTGAGGAAGGCACACAAGATACCCAGATGAATTAGGGATTCCTTGACAAATAACTTCAAACTCTTGGTGAAATCTTGATCAAAATGACAAATAAAGAACATGGGGATCCATATATGATGTTTATAACCAATATGGACCTTTTATTTCTTGATATCTTGCATTGAGTGTCTCAAATCCTAGTTGTGGGCTTGATGGGGCACATATGGACACACACACTACCTACAAAAGAAACAAAGTTATACTAGACATATTTTTGTATTTTAGTTAGTAAACAAAGAAAATAAAGTATAATATAATCATATATGCTTGTTGATCTCTCCCAATGCAAACTCAATGAATGATAGGTAAGGAGAATACCAAGGTGTGATCTTAATGCCAATGCAAAGCTATGAGATGGTTTGAGGGATATTAGGGGTCAAAATTAGGGTCTTACAGGAACCACAAGGAATAATGAATCTACAGTCCTAAGGTATTTTCCTTCTTCCACGGATATTATTAGCTCAATATACCCTATTGGGTGGGTTACTATTTTGTTGAAGGCTTGCTAGTATGATCCTTCGTATAGCCACAAATTTTCCTTCTTCAAGCTTATATTTTTAAACACCTCGGAATACAATATATAGCAAGAGATGTCACTATCAATTAGTATTCGAGATACGTTAAAGTGTCTAACTATGGAAGTTATAACCAAAGGAAATATATCATTTGGGACTCCCCCAACTTTCTCGATATCCCTGAAACATATCATTGTTCTATCATGGGTCTTAGCTGACGTACTTTCATATTTCTTATGGACAACCATCAATTCCAGGAACTTCCTCTTTATTTTCCATTTTGATGAGATGTTTTCACATGGCACACCTCTAGTAATGGCAACAATGTGTTAGTGCTTCCCTTTATTGGCTCATTTCTCTTCCTTACTAGCCCATTCACCATTATTCACACATCAACAACCTTAGATGGGGACTTGTTCTTTGGTTATTCCTTCTAATCCCATTTGATGCCTTTAGTATACTCATACAAGTGACCCCTATTTATAAAACATTCTATTGCATATTTTAATTGGATGTAATCATTGGTTGTGTAGTTGCGGCTCTTATGAAAACAAAAATACTTTGTCTTGTCGGTCCTAGAGGATTCTATGACCTAAAAGGGTTTTTTGATCCCGAAATTCTAGAGTTTGGTGTTTGCACACTATTGGTATATCTTCTCCCAAGAAGTGTTTAGTGGGGGTATACTAGTCATACCGGCCACAAGTCCCTAGGACGGACTCTTCCCTTCGCTAGCTAGATTTTTTCCCAAATGGTCGACTGGAACCTACATATGGTGCCACATGGCTATTGGCTTAAGATATAAGTTTATCCTCAAGGATAATTAAAGGTTATGCTCTAGTTAATAACTCTTTCAGACTATGGGTCTCCACACACCTCAATTTCTCCCTGAAGGAGCTAACCTCCTTCAGACCATTTTCAAATATCCAACACTTAAGTCTCTCGTCAGAGCCTCCCACTTCCACAATGAATTTTATGAAACGATCGATGTACGACTGCATACTTTCCTTCTTCTCCTGCATGATTCTTCTAAGGGAGGACCTTCATTGGTTACCTCTTTCGAGTCGTGAAACATGTGGTGAAGTTATCACATAGACCGGTCCATGAATCGTTGCTTCTGTCTAAAGAAGATTTAAACCAGAGTCTAGACGATTCTATTAGAATTACTTCAAATAGCTTGAACTTTTATCACCCACCAACGTGCTAATTATTCGAGCAATCATCGTGTTACACATGTTTGTCATGATCCTCTTTACCACCGTACTCCTTCAGCTTTGGCGGTTTCTCTAACGACTTCGATATTTGGTTTTCAAGAATGTGAGTACAAAAAGGATGTTTATGTTGGTTATTTATTGGAGGATTTTCCACTTGTTCTTTAGGAAGGGGAATGTGACTACCTCAATCTCCTTTTAGAATGTGAGGTGGATTTTGATGTCTCTTGCTCCTTTGATGTTCAGAGATCTAGGAGTTGCATCTTAGCAAGATGAGTTTGACTCAGGAATAATTGTATGGATCCTCCTGGGGTGGCCTCTTGCACTGTGTTATCTATTAGATTCATATTGTACTTACTTTCTTCAAGGCGAAACAATCTTTCTTTAACTTCTTATGAGTTTTTATGTCAAACCATGTTATACATGATGTTCTACAGTTTGTTCGCGCCTTGCGCACTGGGGTTAGCTTATAGTAATTTAAATCCAGGTACTATTGGTTTTTCTATAGGCATGAACGATGGTTCGAATTGTTTGAATTATAGAGCAGATCATGCGACTGAAGAAAGATGGATGAGATCTAGACGTGGTGTAGTGTTCATGCAAATGGATCAACATCACTTCGAGGAGGAGGAAGTGAATCTCTCATAGCTTGATCAGTAATTGTTGTTTCACGTAGAGCAACAAAGCAAATGTTTATGGATCCTACCATCTTTGGAATATCTAAAAATCAATAATTTGAAAAATTGAAGATCGAGGTTGATCTGCTACCAAAGTGGATCAAAAATAGAGGATTTGTGATTTGGTATCAGGAAATTCAATTTTCAAGGTTGAGAATATGTGATTTGGTGAATCGAAAGATGAGAATTTAATCGTGAAAGTACGGAAATCAAATGATGTTCCCCATAGACGACGACATTGTACCGTTAGGGAACTCGAATTAATCGGATCTTGAAGGTTGTGAGATGCAACGTTGGACTTGAGCTTCTGGTGATGTGAGGGATGGGCTAACCTGTAAGGTTAACACGCAAACACTCAAGTCACTATGTGGGTAAGATGAGTGAGTGAAGTTTTGAATTTGAATTGTGTACTTGGAAATTGGCGCACCTCCCTTTTATATAGTGGGGCGGTTATAACAACATGTTACTCTTCAGGCATAAGATGCAGGAAACCGTTGGATGGATCTTGGATCCGGATCCCTTGCGCTCTAATGCGAGTGACTTCGTGGATTTTTTTCCTTCTATATAGCGCAGATGTTGGGTCTTCTGGCCATTCCAAAATAAAAACAGCTCATAAAAACACGATTTGATGTGATTCTCTTACATTAGAAACATCTAAAAAATCATAGTTTTTTTACCATGATCTACATACAAATTTGTTAAATGTTAAATCATTGTCCGACCATACTATCCACATATGATCATTTGTCTTGATATTTTGGTCATCCTACACCAAAAGTCAAAACTTCTTATTCTTCAAAAACTAGTATTAAGTTTTTATCTTATAGTATCTTATCATTACGTCTTTTTGTTTATGGAGAAAAAGATATAAGAGAAGTTGAAACAAGAGAGGACGGAAAGAACTGTCCCATTAATTGTGTTTGGAGAGCATAAAAATAGAAAGAAAAAATAAAATTAGTTGGATCCTACATCAAAATTGTTTCTATGCTATTATGGGAAGAAATGGGAAGAGACATTAAAATGTTGGGTCTTTTTCAAATATACATTTACTATCACTAGATCATTTTACTTAAAAAAATATGAAGCTAATTGTTTTTGTTTGACCAATAACCACATCTAAGTAATCTTTTAGAAATTTAATAAAATTAGTTCAATTCTTTTGTTTGATAATATCATAATTTAATCATATAAATTAGTACAAATTAATAAGGTTAAGCTATTTTAATTAATTCATTTTTAAGTAATAAATTAATTTAACTAAATAACTAAATTAAAATATTCAATAAATAATGAAAAATAAATTAAATTTTTATGTAGAAATAATTAATTAATTTTTGAATTAAAAATAATAATTTATATATGAAATTATATTACTATAATAATAAATTTGTTGATTATATTGTGTTTCTGTCACTTTTTTCTCTTTTATTTCTCTCTTTCTTTTCTTGTTTTAATCAATAGGTTAAATCTACTATATTTCTTCACTCTTTCTATCTTTTCATTCTCACTTTTTTATCTCCTTATTTTCTTCTTACAACCAAACACATCCTTAGAATGCATTTGATTCGTAAAAGGATAAGTAATGGATAAGAATGTACATTACAAAATTTTAATGTATTAGACAACTTTTTGTCTTGTACGATATTCGATAGATAAAAGAGATTTTTTTAAATAACCAAAATTTTCAAATATATTTCTAAAATAACCAGTATTTCAAGTTATTTATCAATATAATCACATTTCAATTATCCCTCTAAAGCATGTGTTATAGTTGAAATGGTGCATGCATGTTGCCATTGAACTAAGGCGCCAATTGGAATGACACATGTATGCAGATCAAACCAATGCAATTGACTTATGCTTTATGACATGAAGAGCATGTGCCATTGCATGTGGCACATGCTTTGAATATTAATTTTTTATGTTATACTTATATAAAATTGAAATAAAAAGGTAAAAATGAATAATAATCAATAATATTATGATATAAAGCTAAAATACATAATAATTAACAAGAAAATCAATGACCCGCTCGATTGAAATGTCCCCCTGTTCCACATCCCAATAAGTTAGCTTGTCTTCGAGGTCTCCCACAATTTCCCTGAGGTATTTGGGGTCTTTGAGTGCTAACATGATGCAATGATGGCTGGTGTGAAGGTTCATCGGTATTTGACAAATTTGTCATCATTTCTCCCCAATAGTTGGGGGGGGGGGGGGGGGGGGGGGGGGCAACGGCGCTGCCGTAATTGAGTTCGGTGCCCCATGTGTCCATGTTGTCATAGTTGGGTCATTATGGTTAATTTATTTGTGGATGGGATGGTTTCCCGAATTGGGACATTGAATCATTTCGGAAACGAAGCAATGGTTCTTATGGTGTAAGAAAGTCAAACAATGGTTGGATGTTGTGGTGATGAGATATTTGGGTGTTCATAAGTGGGGGGTTATGGTGGGATGAGGTTGAATCGTATGAATCATTTGGGCTATAGATAGATGTGGTGGTTGCGTATGGTTGTTGGTGGTAAGGGTTTTGATTCCTGGTTTTGAGTTTGGGTGTGTGGCATGAATTGGTTGCGAGGTTGGGTGTTTGTTGGTTGAGTGTATATGGTATGGTGATGATGTGAGGTTGGTTGTTGGTTTAGGTGGGTTGACATTGTTTTTGGGTTTGGTAAGGGTGTGGGGTTGGTTGTTGGGTGAGGATTTCTTGTTGGGCATATGAGGACAAACTCGTTGGCATGGATCAATCAAATACCTTGGCTCAGACACAAACTGTGGCGTTGTAACTGTAACACCCCTTTTTATACCCCAAAATACTTAACATACAATCAGAGTGAATAAGCACGCATATAAACAAAAGGGCATCACATCGACGTTTTCAAAAACTAAAAGCTTTCAAAAACCAATATCATTCATCATCAATATACAATACACCTGGTCATTTAAAATAACACATTTCAAATATCATGAATATACAAGTATATGCGTTCGCATCGGAAAATAGTGAATATTCATGTATTTCATAAAATGATTCATGTCCCATACCATGATCATCTCTCAATAATCTCCTCAAGATAGAATAAAACCATATCCAAACCATTTGGCACTATGGCCTCTCAAACAGCAAATTGGAATTAAACATGTTCACAAGTAATAACATAATACATGTCCAAATAAGACATGAGTTCAATACTAATAATCTACCTAGTGTTACATGACCAGAGCATTGACTCACTACCTAGTCTCTAGGCTAAAACATGGAAACTCTCCGGCTAAATCTCGAGTGAGCTACCGTCCATTTACTTCAGCAATACTACTCTTGAGTATCTGCACGATGCCCATGTAAAGGCAACATTCAAACAGAAGGGTGAGAATTCGAATCATTATGAAGAAGTATAATAAAGCACAATGATTAAATCAACAATTAAAGGAATTCATCACACCTTGTATAACCATGTAAATATTACTAACCAATATTTATTTCACATGTTTCAAGCATACATCAAAACTCAAGGAGTATAATATTAAAATCCAATGCTATATTCCCAAATATACACATAACTATAATTATCACATAATCACACATTTTACCAAGTTATGTATCCAAACATCACCAACTCAATTACCATATCCCATACACACATAACAATCACATCAATGCATATATTCAATTATCACATAACTCTAATGTGACTCAATGCAAGACATGTGACTCTATGTGTAACACCCCGATAAAAATAAGATAATTATTTAATTTAAGTTAATATTATATTTATTAATTTAATTAAATAATTGGAATTATTGGATTATTATTATTGGAATAATAATTATTGGAAAATATATAAGTTGGAAATAAGGAAAAAGAGTTCCATTTTTTGGTAAAAAGAGTTTTCACGTGAAAACAGAGAAGCGGCTCAAAAAGAGGAAAAGGGCAAAGAGGCAGAGCAAGAGGAAGAAAGTTGGAGAAGAGAAGAGCTTGAGGCTAAAGGATTGCCGGATTAACTCAGGTAAGGGGGGTTTATCGTCGTTTAATGGGTATTATGGATTAACATGTAATGGGTAGTGATAAACCGTTGAATTGACCCTAATTGGGATATTGAATGCTGAGAAATTGTGTTGGATAAGTTGTGTTAAAGCTGTAATTGAATCTGTATTTGTGTGAGTTGTGATTTCCCGAACGTATAGCTTTTTACGGAATCGGAATCGGAGGTCCGGAAGTCCTCCAACGGCGGAAAATGCGGAGAATTCTGCATTCTGCTTCGTGTTAGCGCATGAACAACTTTCTGTCTTGCGTTAACCGGTTAACCCAGGGTGTTAACCGGTTAACACTGTTAGGAATTGTGAGGTATTGCTGTTTTGCTTGCGTTAACCGGTTAACCCAGGGCGTTAACCGGTTAACACTGTTGTGAGTTGTGAAAATATTGCTGTTCTGTCTGCGTTAACCGGTTAACCCAGGGCGTTAACCGGTTAACACTGTTGAGTTTTGCCAGAAAGCGTGTTCTGTGTTGCGTTAACCGGTTAACCCAGGGCGTTAACCGGTTAACACTGTTGGAAATTGGAAAAATTAATATTTGAATAATGTGTGCATAATTGGTGTTTGGCCTATATTGGCGTATGATGTAATAGGGATTAATTCCCGCTGTTTTGAGCAGTATAGGTATTAGTGGAGTGTGCTAATACTGTGATTAATTATTTGACATGATATGACGTTTGATACATGTGCTGATGATGTGTGAAAATATGCATAATGTTGTGAATGTATATATTATGCATGTGTTGGTGAATGGACTGTTTTATGGCTTAGAGTGTGAGCATATGTTCATTGTGGATTGTTGTTAATGATGTTGCATTGCTAGGTGAATTAGCATGCATATTGTGGCCTTTATGGTGGTAGCTAATTCCCATGGTGAGGAATTAGTGAGTAAATCATTGTGGATTATTGTTGATGATTTTGCATTGCTAGGTGATTTAGCATGCATATTGTAGTCTGTATGGTGGTAGCTAATTCCCATAGTGAGGAATTAGTGAGTTGGTGGTAGCTAATTCCCGTGGTGAGGAATTAGTGAGTGAGTCACTAGGTCTCAAATGAGTGGGACTAGTGGGCTTGGTAACCGTATTTGGATTTGATCGGTGAGGTGAACTATATGTTCACGAATAGTCGGTACCGCATGCATGGAGTCTCATTGCATAATGTATGTCTTGTGTATAATATGAATGGATGTGTTCCAATATTATACGTGTGTTTTGATGTTTATGTTGAGCATGATTATGATGTTTGAGTGGAGGTTGCCGTTACCGAATGTGTGGTATGATTAGGGTGATTAATGTGTTATTTACTTAGCATTACATGATATTTTATAATGCTTATTATATCGATTGAGGAACTCACCCTTACAACTATTTTTCAGGTAACGAGCAGTGATTGAGTAGAAGCTAGTGCTTGGAGTCTAGTGTAGTCTCCTTAGTGGGTCATGCTCTGATAGATGTAACATCGGAACGGGATGTTTTACCTTGATGAATAATTTTACATGTAATGTGTTACATGTTTTGCATGATTGATTTGATTTCTATCCGCTGCGTATTGTGCAAATGCTTTATGTTTTGAGTTAATAAAAGAGCATGACAGTTATTATGGTGAATGGTGTGAAATGATTGTGTGACACCCTTAATTGCATAATTACTCTGATTGATATATTGCTATTTTAATTAAATATTTGGGGTATTTTAGAAGGGTGTTACATTAGTGGTATCAGAGCATAGTCGGTCGAGTCGAGTCGTAATTATTCTGTTTCCCCTGTACGGGATAGGTGTTGTGTAACCCTATCAGTACTTATTGTTTTATCTTGTTGGGTTTTCAGAATAGAGATGGCTGGAAGAGGTAGAGACGATGCTGCGATTGCTGAGGCTCTGGGTATGCTGGCTGGAGTACTTGGGGGAAATCCGAATGTTGTGGGAATGGGAGCTGCTCGTCAACTGAGTGAGTTCCAGAAGAACAATCCTCCAATGTTCAAGGGAGCATACGATCCAGATGGTGCTCAGAAGTGGTTGAAGGAGATCGAGAGAATCTTCCGAGTGACTGAGTGTGCCGATAACCAGAAGGTCAGGTTCGGTACGCATATGCTGTCAGAAGAAGCAGATGATTGGTGGGTTGCTACCCGCACTGAGTTGGAATCTGCTGGGAATGCTGAGATCACTTGAGCGGTGTTCAGAGAGAGATTCCTGAGGAAGTATTTTCCAGAGGATGTCAGAGGAAAGAAAGAGATAGAGTTCTTAGAATTGAAGCAGGGCAATCGGTCTGTTACGGAGTATGCTGCTAAGTTCACAGAGCTGTCGAAGTATTACACTCCCTATGATGAGGCTGCTGGAGAATTTTCAAAATGTGTGAAGTTTGAGAACGGGTTGCGTCCCGAGATCAAGCAGGCTATTGGATATCAGCGGATTAGAGTGTTTTCTGATTTGGTTGACTGTTGCAGGATTTTTGAACAGGATACCAAGGCCAGAGCGGAAAGCTATCAGCAGAGGGTTGATAGGAAAGGCAAGAATCAGGATGATCGTGGGAAACCGTATGCAGCTGGCAAAGGTTTCCAGAGACAGAGTGGAATGAAGAGACCTAGTGGGGGAGACTCTAGTGCCCCTGCTAAGTGTTACAGATGTGGTCAGGCTGGACATCGTGTCCATGAGTGTACCAGTGCTGAGAGGAAGTGTTTCAAGTGTGGAAAAGGTGGTCATTTGGCTGCAGAGTGCCGGTCGAAGACTGTGACTTGTTTCAACTGTGGGGAGTTGGGTCATATTAGCCCACAGTGTCCTAAGCCGAAGAGAGAGAACCAGTCGGGAGGCAAGGTCTTTGCTTTATCGGGTTCTGAGACTTCTGCAGATGATCGTTTGATCCGAGGTACGTGTTATATTAATGGCTTTTCTCTTGTAGCTATTATTGACACAGGTGCGACTCATTCCTTTATATCTTTGGATTGTGCTGTGAAACTTAAGTTAGAGATATCTGAGATGCATGGAAGTATGGTGATTGATACTCCTGCGAAGGGTTCAGTGACTACTACTTCAGTTTGTTTAAATTGTCCTTTGAGTATTTTTGGTAGAGACTTTGGGATGGACCTAGTGTGTCTTCCACTTGTGCAGATTGATGTTATTCTGGGTATGAACTGGTTGGTGTTTAACCGAGTCTATATCAATTGTTTTGATAAGACTGTGATCTTTCTTGAGATTGAGGAAGGGAAGAGTTTGTTTCTATCTGCAAGGCAGGTGAATGAGGAAGTAGCCGATGGGGCAGAGTTGTTTATGCTGTTAGCGACTTTGGAGGCTAAAGATAAACTGGTGATTTGCGATCTAGCTGTGGTATGTGATTTTCCTGATGTGTTTCCGGAAGAAGTGAATGAATTACCGCCAGAACGTGAAGTTGAGTTCTCAATTGAATTGGTACCTGGTACTAGGCCGATATCTATGGCTCCGTACCGTATGTCTGCTGTTGAGTTAACTGAATTGAAGAGTCAGTTGGAAGATCTGTTGGATAAGAAATTTATTCGTCCGAGTGTGTCACCGTGGGGTGCACCAGTGTTATTGGTTAAGAAGAAAGAAGGTACTATGAGGTTGTGTGTGGACTACAGGCAACTGAATAAAGTGACGATCAAGAATCGGTATCCTTTGCCGAGGATTGATGATTTGATGGATCAGTTGGTTGGTGCGAGTGTGTTCAGCAAAATAGATTTGAGATCGGGGTATCATCAGATACGTGTGAAAACTGAGGATATTCAGAAGACTGCTTTCAGAACAAGGTATGGACATTATGAGTATTCTGTAATGCCTTTTGGTGTGACTAATGCGCCTGGAGTATTTATGGAGTATATGAATAGGATTTTCCATCCGTATCTAGACAAGTTTGTTGTGGTGTTTATTGACGATATTTTGGTGTATTCGAAATCGGAAGAAGAGCATGCTGAGCATTTGAGAATGGTTTTAGGAGTTCTACGAGAAAAGAAGTTATTTGCTAAGCTGTCTAAGTGTGAATTTTGGTTAGAAGAGGTTAGTTTTCTTGGTCATGTGATTTCAAGAGGTGGTGTTGCTGTTGATCCTTCTAAGATAGAAGCGGTATCTAAGTGGGAAGCTCCGAAGTCAGTTTCTGAGATAAGGAGTTTTCTTGGTTTGGCTGGTTATTATAGGAAATTCATCGAGGGATTTTCTAAGTTGGCGTTACCGTTGACGATGTTGACTAGAAAGGGGCAAGCGTTTGTTTGGGACTCAAAATGTGAAGAAGGTTTCCAAGAGTTAAAGAGAAGGTTGACTACTGCTCCTATTCTGATATTACCGAGTCCATCGAAACTATTTGAGGTTTACTGTGATGCTTCATTGTTGGGCTTGGGTGGTGTGTTGATGCAGAATAAGCAGGTTATAACTTATGCTTCGAGACAACTGAGGGTTCATGAGAGGAACTATCCCACACACGATTTAGAGTTGGCAGCTGTGGTATTTGTTCTGAAGTTATGGAGGCATTACTTGTACGGGTCAAGATTTGAGGTTTTCAGTGACCATAAAAGTTTAAAGTATTTGTTTGATCAGAAAGAGCTGAATATGAGACAGAGGAGATGGTTAGAGTTTCTGAAGGATTATGACTTTGGTTTGAATTACCATTCGGGTAAAGCAAACGTAGTGGCTGATGCATTGAGTCGGAAATCATTGCATATGTCTATGTTAATGATTAAGGAATTGGATTTAATTGAGCAGTTTAGAGACTTGAGTTTGGTGTGTGAGAGTACTCACAATAGTGTTAAACTGGGAATATTGAAGTTAACGAGTGGTATTCTGGATGAGATTAGAGAGGGTCAGAAATCCGATGTGCTTTTGGTTGATAAGTTGACTCTAGTGAATCAAGATCAAGGTGGTGAATTCAGAGTTGATGAGAATGGTGTTTTGAAATTTGGTAATCGGGCGTGTATTCCGGATGTTACCGAACTTAAGAAGAGTATTCTTGAGGAAGGACATCGTAGTGGCCTGAGTATTCATCCTGGGGCTACGAAGATGTATCATGATTTGAAAAAGTTGTTTTGGTGGCCGGGAATGAAAAGAGAAATTGCGAGTTTTGTTTATTCTTGTTTGACTTGTCAGAAGTCGAAGATTGAGCATCAGAAGCCGTCTGGGCTAATGCAACCGTTGGCTATTCCAGAGTGGAAGTGGGATAGTATCAGTATGGATTTTGTTTCTGGTTTACCGAAGACAAGTAAGAATTTTGAAGCTATTTGGGTGATTGTCGACAGATTGACGAAATCGGCTCATTTCATTCCGATCAGAATGGATTATCCGTTAGAGAGATTAGCTGAGTTGTATATTGAGAAGATTGTAAGTTGCATGGTATTCCGTCGAGTATTGTTTCAGACAGAGATCCTAGATTTACATCGAAGTTCTGGGAAGGTTTGCAGAGGGCTTTGGGAACTAAGCTGAGATTGAGTTCTGCATATCATCCGCAGACTGATGGTCAGACTGAGAGGACGATTCAGTCACTAGAGGATCTTTTGAGAGCTTGTGTTTTGGAAAAGGGAGGTGCTTGGGATTGTTACTTACCTTTGATTGAGTTTACCTACAACAATAGTTTTCATTCGAGCATTGGTATGGCACCGTTTGAAGCTTTGTATGGTAGGAGATGTCGGACGCCTTTATGTTGGTATGAGTCCGGTGAGAGTGCTGTGGTTGGACCGGAGATTGTTCAACAACTACGGAAAAGATTAAGATGATTCAGGAGAAGATGAGAGTTGCTCAGAGTCGTCAGAAGAGTTATCACGACAAGAGAAGGAAGGCACTTGAGTTCCAAGAGGGAGATCATGTGTTTCTTCGTGTTACTCCGATAACTGGGGTTGGTCGAGCTTTGAAGTCGAAGAAGTTGACACCTCGATTTATTGGTCCTTATCAGATTTTGGAGAGGATAGGAGAGGTAGCCTATCGTATCGCTTTACCGCCATCACTTGCGAATTTGCATGAGGTTTTTCATGTGTCTCAGTTGAGGAGGTACATTCCTGATCCGTCGCATGTAGTCCAAATAGATGATGTACAGGTGAGAGATAACCTGACTGTTGAAACATCACCTATGAGGATCGAGGATCGAGAGTTGAAGCAGTTGCGGGGTAAAGAGATTGCTTTGGTGAAGGTAGCTTGGGGAGGACCAGCAGGTGGCAATGTGACTTGGGAACTTGAGAGTCAGATGAAGGAGTCTTATCCGGAGTTATTCGCTTGAGGTATGTTTTCGAGGACGAAAACTCTTTTAGTGGGGGAGAGTTGTAACACCCCGATAAAAATAAGATAATTATTTAATTTAAGTTAATATTATATTTATTAATTTAATTAAATAATTGGAATTATTGGATTATTATTATTATTATTATTATTATTATTATTGGAATAATAATTATTGGAAAATATATAAGTTGGAAATAAGGAAAAAGAGTTCCATTTTTTGGTAAAAAGAGTTTTCACGTGAAAACAGAGAAGCGGCTCAAAAAGAGGAAAAGGGCAAAGAGGCAGAGCAAGAGGAAGAAGGTTGGAGAAGAGAAGAGCTTGAGGCTAAAGGATTGCCGGATTAACTCAGGTAAGGGGGGTTTATCGTCGTTTAATGGGTATTATGGATTAACATGTAATGGGTAGTGATAAACCGTTGAATTGACCCTAATTGGGATATTGAATGCTGAGAAATTGTGTTGGATAAGTTGTGTTAAAGCTGTAATTGAATCTGTATTTGTGTGAGTTGTGATTTCCCGAACGTATAGCTTTTTACGGAATCGGAATCGGAGGTCCGGAAGTCCTCCAACGGCGGAAAATGCGGAGAATTCTGCATTCTGCTTCGTGTTAGCGCAGGAACAGCTTTCTGTCTTGCGTTAACCGGTTAACCCAGGGTGTTAACCGGTTAACACTGTTAGGAATTGTGAGGTATTGCTGTTTTGCTTGCGTTAACCGGTTAACCCAGGGCGTTAACCGGTTAACACTGTTGTGAGTTGTGAAAATATTGCTGTTCTGTCTGCGTTAACCGGTTAACCCAGGGCGTTAACCGGTTAACACTGTTGAGTTTTGCCAGAAAGCGTGTTCTGTGTTGCGTTAACCGGTTAACCCAGGGCGTTAACCGGTTAACACTGTTGGAAATTGGAAAAATTAATATTTGAATAATGTGTGCATAATTGGTGTTTGGCCTATATTGGCGTATGATGTAATAAGGATTAATTCCCGCTGTTTTGAGCAGTATAGGTATTAGTGGAGTGTGCTAATACTGTGATTAATTATTTGACATGATATGACGTTTGATACATGTGCTGATGATGTGTGAAAATATGCATAATATTGTGAATAAATATATTATGCATGTGTTGGTGAATGGACTGTTTTATGGCTTAGAGTGTGAGCATATGTTCATTGTGGATTGTTGTTAATGATGTTGCATTGCTAGGTGAATTAGCATGCATATTGTGGCCTTTATGGTGGTAGCTAATTCCCATGGTGAGGAATTAGTGAGTAAATCATTGTGGATTATTGTTGATGATTTTGCATTGCTAGGTGATTTAGCATGCATATTGTAGTCTGTATGGTGGTAGCTAATTCCCATAGTGAGGAATTAGTGAGTTGGTGGTAGCTAATTCCCGTGGTGAGGAATTAGTGAGTGAGTCACTAGGTCTCAAATGAGTGGGACTAGTGGGCTTGGTAGCCGTATCTGGATTTGATCGGTGAGGTGAACTATATGTTCACGAATAGTCGGTACCGCATGCATGGAGTCTCATTGCATAATGTATGTCTTGTGTATAATATGAATGGATGTGTTCCAATATTATACGTGTGTTTTGATGTTTATGTTGAGCATGATTATGATGTTTGAGTGGAGGTTGCCGTTACCGAATGTGTGATATGATTAGGGTGATTAATGTGTTATTTACTTAGCATTACATGATATTTTATAATGCTTATTATATCGATTGAGGAACTCACCCTTACAACTATTTTTCAGGTAACGAGCAGTGATTGAGTAGAAGCTAGTGCTTGGAGTCTAGTGTAGTCTCCTTAGTGGGTCATGCTCTGATAGATGTAACATCGGGACGGGATGTTTTACCTTGATGAATAATTTTACATGTAATGTGTTACATGTTTTGCATGATTGATTTGATTTCTATCCGCTGCGTATTGTGCAAATGCTTTATGTTTTAAGTTAATAAAAGAGCATGACAGTTATTATGGTGAATGGTGTGAAATGATTGTGTGACACCCTTAATTGCATAATTACTCTGATTGATATATTGCTATTTTAATTAAATATTTGGGGTATTTTAGAAGGGTGTTACACTATGCATGTGGTACCGCAATGTGAACCCAACGTTTCACCGCTTTCCGATTCAATATCTAGAATCCAAGCCACGCTTCCGATCCGGACAAGATCAAAGCTACTACGTCTATTTCCATTTAAGGATCAACGTCTGCTACACCTATTTCCATTTAAGGATCAACGTCTACTACGTCTATTTCCATTTAAGGATCAACGTATGCTACGTCTATTTCCATTTAAGGATCAACGTCTGCTACGTCTATTTCCATTTAAGGATCAATGTCTGCTACGTATATTTCCACTCAAGGATCAACGTCTATTACCATGTGAACCCACAGTTTCACCGCTTCCACCATAAAGCCGACTATGCCATGAATGAATGTACAAATACCAACAATATATGCAATTAAGATCATCTCTACCATCTTAACATTCCACATATAACAATAATTCAACTCTATGAATTATCCACCAATGGTACGTATACACATTCATAACAAATATACTATTCACATATATAGGCTCATCATCAAACACGCACACTTAGATTTTATTTCAAAATGGTTACAGCATTTAAAATCCTCAATTTTTCCCTTTTTCGACAGTGGTAACTGGTTAACGCTTTTGGGGTAACCCGTTAACCCGAAACATAATTCACTTTCCTAGGCAGATTTTTCAGCATGTAACCGGTTAACACATTTTGGTTAACCCGTTAACACGAAAACAGAATTCAATTCCTAGGCAGATTTTCAGCAAGTAACCCGTTAACATATTTTGGTTAACCCGTTAACACGAAAACATAATTCAATTCCTAGGCATATTTTCAGCAAGTAACCCGTTAACACATTTTGGTTAACCCGTTAACACGAAAACATAATTCAATTCCTAGGCAGATTTTCAGCAGGTAACCCGTTAACACATTTTGGTTAACCCGTTAACACGAAAACATAATTTTTCTTAACGTTACCATTACTGTAATGAAATTTAATAAACTAAGTGGTTTCTCAATCTATCCCTCAATTTCATCCATATATCCATTCCAAACGCAATTAAACATCACAAATCAAAAATTACTCATCAAAACCTAACAATTCCAAAACCATAAAAATTAGGGATTTCAACCTAAACATATTTCTACCCATTGACCCAATTATACTAATCCATAATAATAAGGATTCTCCCCCTTACCTCTTCAATTTTCTGGAAATCCTAGCTTCTCCCTTGTTCTTCCCCTTTTCTCCTTACTTTTTCCTCTTACTTCTCTGTTGCCTTGAAAATGACCAAATGAGTGCTACTTCTCACTCTCCTCACCTCTTACTATTCTAGTATTATATTTGGGCTTAAGGAATGATACCTCTAATTTAATTATTAGGCCCAATAAGACATAGTATTATAATATCTCTATTTAGTTCAAATAAATTCAACCAACACAATATACACACCAAGTTAATTAATATAATCAATTATTATACTACCTAACAACCAATTAATTAATTAATTAATTAACACTCCAAATAAATAAAATAATAATATAAGAAATAAATACTAAAAAAATTGGGTTGTTATAGTAACCGACATAAACTAAGCCATATAATGTTGAGTTGGTCTAGCACCATGTATGATTTGTTTGCTTAAGATGTATTGACGTCGATTCCTCCAATGACGACACATCCCTTTAGCGAAGTCTCTCCAATCGGAATAAACTCAGTGGTCATCGACTCTTTGTTGATGTCAATCTCCCAAACACGTCGGATGTTCTGGAATTTGTTGTTGCATGCCGAACTGCAGTTTCACACAGTCACATTGGTGCATCTCCACAGTAGTGAGTCAGATGATTGGTGATTTTTCTGTCCAAACTGCATCATCATCGTGGTTAACCTGATGGTCAAGACCCAAATACAGACTCTAGATAAACTGTATAAGAATTTGACATGATTCGAGGATATGAAATTTGATAATTTTTTTAAATCAAAAGTAGAGTTGTTTAGTAGTAATACATCGTCTAGTCCAATATGGTCTAAAAGATTGCAATAGACTACTATAGCATGTTTTGGACACTTGTTGTAGTTCATCCCCTGAATTGACCACCTAGATCGAAAAGATTGAAAATATATTAGTTATAGTCAGTTGTATATAAAGTCTAACAAATTAGAAGATTTAAGATAAACTTACTTTGTTGTGTAGGGGAATGTGAATGACTTCTCGTTTACCGGGGCGAGTGATGGCATTCTTGACTAACCTCATGCTTGTAGAAAATAGGCGCAAGAATAAAACGTACAAGTATTTTTTTGGCATTTTTATACAACGAACTATGTAGATGGGACAAAACAGCTGGATCCCAACTATATGTGCATACTTTATTTATGTTTCGTAACAACGACAAATACATAATATTTACCGTATTATCAATACTTTCAGGAAATAAAAAATTATCAAATAGAATCATAATATAACAACGAGCTTTAATTATCTTTTCATACTCAGTCGATTCTTCATTTAATGATATACTTGAATAATATGGTTTAAGATATTTTAAATTAATACCTTGGCCCCTAGGTTGATCCGAAGTTTATCCCGTAGTTGTGTCTTCACACAAAGGGGCACCCACCAATTCCTCGCATATAGAGTTCTCTTGGTTAACTCTACCATTTACGACCTTTCCATCAATATGTAGACCCAACAACATGTAAATGTCCTCAAGTGTGATGGTACATTCACCAAATGGAAGGTGAAATGTGTGGGTCTAGGGTCTCTATCTTTCTACCAAAGCAAGAATAAATTTGTAATCAATTGAGTATGGGACTATGTTGAGTAGATTACCAAAACCGCATGCTTATAATACGGTTCTATCAAAGGGCCATGTGGTACATATTCATGTATACGACATCGAAATCTCTTTGGGTCCTAGCAAACGATAATTAATAAATAAGTAAGAATAAGTAATAAACAATAGTGTTAGGGAAGTTAAATAATAACTTACAAATGTCGCAATATTGTCGATTGTTCCTTGATGTTCATTACCCATGGTCAGTAGAGACATTTTGTTGAATACGTTTGAGTATCTGCTACTGACAAAGTAGGTAGGTTGAGTGTTGTAGACAATGTAGATATGTTGAATGTGTTTGATGGAAATGCTGATAAATATCGGTATTTATAGATGTGAAAGTAGGTTGAGTGTATGTTGCATTCACATGATACCTTTTTTTGCATGTGATTTATGGAGCACGCGCCATTGGGGTTGGCACATGTGTTTTATTTTTAAGGCATGCACCATTGGGGAGGGCGCGCGTGTTGTCTTTTTAGGGCATAAAAACATGCAGGGAATCCTATAAGGAATCTTGTAAGGGCGCATCCGTTGTCTTGTTATGGCGCATGCATTGTTTTTTTAGAGCATACACCATTAGTGAGGGCGCATACGTTGGACAAAGAAAATGGAATCATGACAGAGATTTGTTGTAGTCTGAACCATAAACTCATGCATGCAAGATTCTTTGTAGAAGCCACTGCAAATGGAGCCTAAGTTAAAACAATAGAGCATGCGCCATACCCTATGGCGCATACCTTGCTTTTTGAAAATCCATCCTCATCCTTATTTAACTGCATGTTAATACATGATCAATGTCCATCACCACAATACACTAAACTTACAAAAATGTCTTCATCACCACAATACATGATCAATGCCCATACCAATTTGAAATATTTGAATGTGAGTTATCTGGTTTTAGTTTTTGTAACACAGAAGTTAGTCAGTTTACAATAAATAGACGTTCAGTTTTTTTCACATTTGAAATAAAGAATAGAAAAGAAATTGCAGTGTCGTCAGGTGAGACAAATCATCTCCAAAATTCAGTGTTTTTTTTGCAAACAACCAAGTTAAGTTTTATCAGTTGAAGATTCGAGATGATGACAATGTTCATAATGTGTTTCTCAGTCATGAACAATCTAGATTCAATGATATTGAGTTATACATTTTAACACAATAAAATCAATTGTCTAAATTCATTGATCTGTCACAAGTGTTTTGAGAAATTGATGACGACGAACAAGTTGAAGTCGATGTTGTTGATGGGGAAGAAGAAGAAGACGAGTTATTGGTTGATGAAATGGTGAATGATTAAACTGTCGACAACCAGCAAGAGCCATTACCAACTAGTCATGTATATTGTCCATCTCAACACATGACAATCTTGAATTTGGATGTAGATGAACCTTCGTCAGATATATTTCACAATCCGTATGTGAAAATTCAAGGATCATTGAAAGAAAGAGACAAATTTTGCACTAAAGAGGATTGTGTCAGAGCCATTAAAAAGTATCACATGGAATTATCAGTTAATTATAGGGTTGATTAAACTGATGCAACGAGGTATAAGATCTATTTTCGTAATGAGCTATGCTTGTTATGGTTGTCAGCATCTTACTAGAAGGGGAGCGATTCTTGGGAGATAGGTTCTATGGGTCCAATTCACACTTGCTTAGTCACAAACCCAATGCATGACCATCGCAAACTCAGCTCTCAGTTAATATGCGATGAAATTTTGTCTGTTATTAGTGACAATATGTCGTTAAAGGTGAGTACAATAATCTTGCATATTGTTAGACAATACAATTATACTCCTCATATAGGAAGACATGAATAGCAAGGACTAAGGCAGTTGAAAAAGTGTTCGGCGATTGGGAGGAGTCATACAAAGAACTTCCAAAATATTTGGTGGCACTTAAGCATTATGCTCCAGGGACTATTTTTATAATTTGGAAACGTTGTCGGCATATATCCCAGACGGGACTTGTGTTGGTGGTAATGGCATATTCCACCGAATCTTCTGGGCGTATCAACCATGCATCAAAGATTTTGCTTTCAGTAAGCCTATTATACAAATTGATGATACATGTTTATACAGGAAATATAAAGGAATGCTACTCATGGCGGTGGCACAAGACGACAACAACAACATTTTTCCAATCTCCTTTGCACTATTTGAAGGGGAGACTGTTGGGGGATGGGGTTTTTTCCTAAAAAATATCTGATTGTACGTTGCTCCTCATCTTAACTTATGTTTGATCTCAGACAGACACTCATCAATTGTGAGTGCCTATAAAAACATTGATAATGGCTGACAGGATCCTCCTTCGACGCATGTCTACTGCATTAGACATATCGCTCAAAATTTCATGAAGGAGATCAAAGACAAAACCCTGTGGAAGAAGGTTGTCAATGCATGGTATGCATTAATAGAACCTTCATTCAAACACTACCCCAGAGACATTAGATTGTCAAACACATATGCAGTAAGGTGGATCAATAATATTCCATTGGAGAAGTGGACTAGGGAAGTTGACAACGGTCAACGATGAGGCCACACGACAACAGATCTTATGAAATCGATGAACTCTGTCTTCAAAGGCATCTAAAACCTACCAATAACCGCTTAGTGCAAGTAATCTATTTTAGGCTAGGGGCGCTATTTGAGATCAGACGTTCCAAATGGAGTTCAGTGTTACAATTTGGACAGCTGTTCAATGATGCTTCAATGAAATTCATTAAAGAGGAAGCTGCCAAAACTAACACACATTTGGTCACAGTGTTTGGCCGTACTAAAGGTTGATACAATGTTGTTGAGTCAATGGATCACAATAAAGACATGCCGAGGGACACTATCGAGTGGAACTAGATAGAGGTTGGTGCGGATGCGAAAAGTTCCAAGCCTTTTGTATGCCCTGCTCCCATGTCATAGTGACATGTTCAAAGGTTCGACAAGATCCTTCCAACTTACTATCCGCCGTTTACAAAGTCATAAACCTATGCAATGTTTACAAAATTAGTTTTTCGGTGGTAGAAAAAGAGGATTATTGGCCTGCATATCAAGGGGACATATTCTGGCACAATGAAATAATGCGAAGAAAGAAAAAGGGCCACCCAAACAACACCTGTATTCGAACCGAAATGGATACGATGAACAAAATGGTGAGATTATGTAGTTCATGTCGCCAGCCCGGTCATAATCGTACAAACTGTCCCGGTGTTGGACCAAGCATAACAACATAATTTTAATTGTAACCATTTTGCTTTATATTGAAAATAACATTCATTTCATAAATATCATAAGATTCAGATACAATAACTTGAAAACAACAATTAAACAATAATTAAACAATAATTAAACAACAACACAAACAACTACAACAATAAAATAACATCATAAACAAATACAACAAATAAACAACATAACTATGCATTACAACCATCAAAACAATTTCGTGAGAAGCATACATCATCATATGAACGTCTATGTCAGTTTTAACATTCACCCAGAAACGAACTTCTCCATTTTGGTTGAACGTATCAAGCCATTGAATTCTTCTGATCTTTTCACCCTCTGCAATTTCTCCATTTAACCAACGGTTCAAAGTCCTGTTAAGATGTTCAAACGTATCTACATTCCAAAGTCGGATCTTTATCGGAGGCAGCACTGCTGAAAAAATTAAATCGGAATTTCTCTTGTGAATATAAGGACACATATATGAAGACATTTTAAAGAAAAATGAAAGGAAAGTGAAGAAAAATGAAAGGAGATAGTAAGAAGATGTGTGAAAAATTATGGGAGGGTGATGCTATATTTATAGAAGGAGTGCACATGAGTAGTAGCCACATGCATTGACACCTCCACTGAATGGACTATGCATAAGCCATTGCATATGGTGCATTGGACATGCATGCGCCACTCCTAGTGGCGACATGGACATGCAAGCGCCAATGCAAATGGCACATATATTCAATAGTTTCATTGTATGCGCCAATGCAAATGGCGTCTTAGTTAATTTTTTTGGAAAAATAATTATATTGATAAATATTTTAAAATAGTGGTTAATTTGGTACTGTTTTTGAAAATCATGATTATATATATATATATATATATATATATATATATATATATATATATATATATATATATATATATATATATATATAGTATTAGTTAGTTAGTTTTAATAAGAAACAAAATGACACTTTGATATTTCATCTAACTTGTACTAGAGACAAAAAAAAAATTGTCTCATAATTTAATGGACAAAAAATTAATTTTTGTTTAATCCTTCATTTATTTTCATGTTGCGTAATCACTTTTTAAATCAAACACATGACAATTTTTATCATATCCTTCATTTATTTTCATGTTGCATAAACACTTTTTAAATCAAACGACATTTATTTGTCCAGTCTATTAATTTTTAACAGAATAAACACAACCTTAAAGACCAAAAATTCATCCTCTAAAAACTTATCCTTCCAAGTTTAAAATTAC
The DNA here is from genome assembly GCF_024323335.1 of Lathyrus oleraceus. Classification (NCBI taxonomy): domain Eukaryota; kingdom Viridiplantae; phylum Streptophyta; class Magnoliopsida; order Fabales; family Fabaceae; genus Lathyrus; species Lathyrus oleraceus. The sequence goes on from NC_066580.1 coordinate 445,113,563, forward strand.
TTATCATCTAATATTTTTCCTTAAAAATCAAATTTAAAGACAGCTGACACAAAACAGAAAGTACAATGATACAAATAATATGTGAGAATTTATGCAATTAGACAAGTTTGTGTGAAATGTCTCTTTTATCTCAAAATATTTCTTACAATAGTCTAATAAAAAATATTTCTTTACATGAACTTTTACTGATATTTCTACACTACCCTCTTTCACATATACCATAAACAATACTTTTTTAATTTTTTATTATTAAATTTTCTCTCCTACTACACCTACATGTACCATTTCTTTATATTTTAATGAATATAAATGTATTTGAAATATTATAATAATAAATATTTTTTATAAAAATACAAAAACTATTATTATGATTTTAAAATTAATATAATTAATCAATTTTATATTTTTATTAACCAATATATTATATTTTATTAACCAACTTTATTTTATTATAAAAAAATATTTTTAATATTTGAATGTTTATTAACCACTTTCATCACTCCATTAATCAATTTTTTACATTTTATTAACCAATTTTATTTTATACTAAAAATTATTTTAAATAATTGTGTGTTTACTAACCAGCTTCATCACTTCATTAACCAATTTTTTATATCTTATTAACCAATTTTGTTTTTTCATTTAAAATTATTTTTCACGAATACTATTCATAAAATACTGTTTATAACACTGTTTATAAAATATATTTTTTTATTATAAAAATACTGTTTACCATATAAATACGATGAACAATGCATATGATATAAGTATTGGTGTATAAAATAGATGTAAGAATATCATTGTTGTAATGTACTAAACCCAAGAAAAAGAATATAAGTATTCAAAGTTACAAAGTCATGTTCATTCAATATAATATTTGTATGTCAAGTGTTTCTGGAATACAGAGTAATTAAGTTGTAGTCATATTTTTACATTGAAAAATCTAAGTTATAGTTGGTTAAAGTAGGCTATAGCATAGTTATTGTAATCTTATTATAGAAAAAAATTAAGACTATGTTTGGTAAAATAGTGGTTGATCGATATTTTAGTTGATATTTATAATTTATGATGGAGGAGTTTATAATTTATAGTTGATAATTGATAAGTTAATTAAATTATTTGATAAAATTAATAGTTTAATTAATTAATAAATTAAAATTATATAAAAGATATTTTAATATATAATTGTTTTATTAAAATTAAAATAAATTATAAAAGGTGATAGTAGATTTTATTTAAAATAATAAGCACAAAAGTTGAAGAAAATATGATAAATTATAAAATATAAATTAAAATATTATTTAAAATAATTAAGGAAAATAAATTATAAAATTGTGATAAAAAAACTATTATCAAATAAATTTTTTATTATCATATAAATTTATAAGCTATAAACTTAAAAATATCTCGTCAAATAAAGCCTAAATATGACATAACATAACTATTAAACTCTGGAGGTGAAGTAAGATAAAGTACTTGCATCAACTCTTTTGTTTAACTCTTTATTCTTGCATATATGTTGTGAAATTTATACAAGCAGAAAAAAGGAAAATTAAAGGGACAAACTATGTGTATGGTTATGTAATTATAATTGGGGCATATTATATATTTAGGTTAGTTTTTCTTTTACTCGGATAAATATGAGTTCTTATGAAGAAAGGTTGAACAGTGTTTGCATTAGATGGAATGTGTTTTTATTTATTTTAAATTTTCTTTTATTTTTGTTGTTGTTATATTTGTGTTTTGTTTGTTTTTTATTTATTAAATGAGTAATTATGTGTATTTATAAATACAATTGAATTTTACCAAATCATCAAGTCACGTGCCACATTATTTTAAACAATGACACATTAATATATATTTTTAAAATAATAATAATAATAATAATAATAAATAATAATAATAATAATAATAATAATAATAATAATAATAATAATAATAATAATAATAATAAATGTGTAGGTGCGTAATTATTTTTTATGGTGGTGCAATTATCCATTGCCATAAAAATAAATTTGTAAAGTCCCAAGGTTTAAAACGTAAACTTTGGATCGATTAATTTATAAATATTTTAATGTCTAACACAATTTTAAAAATATGTATTTAGTGTGTCATTACAAGCTATTGTAGGTAAAAGAGACAATTGTACCATGGTGGATACATTATTTGTTGATTAGGCTAACGGCCACTCATATTATGTGGTAGGAAAAATGACATGATTTAAAGTATATGATCAAAAACACTTAAAAGAAAGGATGATTTAAAGTATATGATCAAAAACACTTAAAAGAAATAGAATAAGGTAAGCCATATTAGTTGATAGTTGTATATAATGTGGTTTGAATCTCTAACATCCACAGCTTTAAACTACTTTTTATGAGTGAGAGTTTTGATCAAATGCACTTAATGTTTGTTATAGGATTTAAAAATGTCTCTTTTAAATATTTTAAAAGATTAATCGGATATTAATATTTTTCTCGTGTAAAAGAATGTTCCACGACCTTTTTTTTAGCTTCATATATCATTTTTGTTGTTTGTTCTGATCGGCAAAATCAAAAGAAAATCATTAGATTTAAGTAAATTGATATTAGAATTTAAATTAAGGTTAGAAATAGGCTATCGGTGAATAAGAAGAGATTATGATTTGTTTAAGAATAACAAGGGATTTATGAGAAGAATTTGGATACTGATATTATTGTACTTGTTATTAAGATCATTTAAACAACATCCTCAATAGAGGTGATAACATTGTTGAACATTAAAGTGTTCCTCATTAACCATAAGCTCCACACCGTTGTCAACTAAATCAAACTCGCCTTAGTCATCTTCACCTTCCTTTTCCCAATTACTTGAAAATCAATAAAATTCCAAACACAAATAACAGAGTCCACATCCTCTGTTCCCAACCAAATGACTCTCTCCAAAACCTTCTTACTAACTCTACAACAAAAAAACAAGTGAAAGAGATATTCGTTTTCTTCGAAACAAGACACACAAACCTTATCATGACTAAAATGAATCACACATATCTTTGCAAGTTGCTCTCTAATTGGTAGCCTATCCAACAAAATTCTCAAAGATTTTTTTTTAATTTTGGAAGAAACACTAAAAAATCAATCTTGTTTCAATGATGTTAACACATCAACTTCATAATCCTCCTCCCCAACCACAACATTCGGCTTAGTATAATAAATCTTAATCAAAAAGTCACCATAAATATTATTTCTCCATCTATAAACATCAAGAATGCCCAAGGAGGGAGATATATCTTTCAAAATATCCAACAACTCTGCACTTTGACTCTCGACCTTTGCATGATTAGCTTGAGTCACTAAAAAAGCATGCCACTGCCAATTACCATCTACGCAGGCTCCATGGTTAGCAATCAAAGCGGTTTTGTGTGAGCTCGCCTAGAACAATACTGGGAAGGTAACCCTTAACGGAACACTCCCTAACCAACGATAATACCAAAACATAAACGAAATTTTGTTCCCAATTCTTATTGAAATATTCTCCGCAAATCAATTATTTTTAGACGGACAGTTCCTACAAAACAAATGAATGTCTTTCCACCAAATTGATAATTTTTTGGAACCACTCAGAGCCTCCCCTCCAAAACTTATTGATGTAAATTACCATACCTTTCCGACAAGAAATAAAAACATGTCCACTAATGGGTCTGAAGTGAGGCAACTCCTAGATGCCATTATGACAGAGGCACGAGAGACACTGCTGTATCGGAGATAGCGTCGGAGGACGGGGTGGAGGATCCCGAGGAGCTGGAGTCTGACATAGACAATAGTATATAGTATTTATACTTTGGATTTATTATCGATTGTAATTTATTTTGACTTATTTCTATTTGTTGTGTATTTCGACTTCATAGTGTATTTTGACCATCTAGATTTACATGTTATTTTTTGCACATCGATTATATGGTTTAATGCTCATCACATAACATAGTCCTTAACATTTAGAAATCATCATTTTTATCTGAGTAACCATAAAAGTAACATAATCTGCAATGTTCTGATAAGTTGAGATTCATAGCCGTAAACTTTAAACAGAGATGCATCTCCAAAACAAAAAATGTGTAAAATAAACCTTTCAGAGAATAGTGTGTTTTGAAATATTATAGAAATGTATCTCCGAACTAGTTAACGTTTTGACTTAAGACAAAATGCATTTTCAGAATCTAATGGATATTTTAAATTTTTCATAAAGTGTTTTATACCATATAAAATGGAATAAAAAAATTTCTTAATTAAATATGTCAGTACAAAAGATTCGCCGACTAGGGTGCAGATTCACACCATCATATAATTTGTAATTTGTCATGATCCTAGCAATCAAACTATTTGATAGTAACACCGAGAACATTTATTTATTTATTTTTATTTTAATATTATATTTATAAATTTTAAAAAATGAATTTTCATCCAACATATAAAGTAATTCTTTTATACGTTACAAAATCCAATAATTTAATTCATATGCAACTAATTTATTTCCATCATTACCCTAAATAAATAAAAAAAATGGTCTTGACTTTCTCTCATCAATAATTATAAATTTTATTTAATATTATATTTTTTATTTTTATTTTAGAGGTAACATAAGATTGAAAATTAATATTAAAAAAATATTTGAATTGGATTAACATTTCCTTCTTAGAATTATGAGTAAATTTGGATTTATTCATATTTTTTGCAATTGAATTCTTACGATCCTCAAATCAACAAAATTAAATATCCTCATCAATGACAAAGTTACATATATTTTAGTTGTTTTAGAGGTGTGACACAGGGATCATTTACCTCCCCTTCTTTTTTGCATTACAGAAAAAGCTATCAGTAGACAAATATCTAAACTGGTAGAGCACATAAGAATTAACTACATAACTTCATATAATTCTATCATTCCTAATTATACTTTATTTGTTGATGGTCTCATGATTTTTGCAAATCCATTAAGAAAAATACAACAAGCATCCATAATATTCTTCTAGAGTATGGACAAAACTCAAGAAAATATATCAGCCTTATCAAGTGTAAGATAATATGAGGTAGAGTTACCTATACAATGCTCAACAAATTAGCTACAATGCTTGAATTTACCATAGGATATACCCTTTTTGGCTACCTTGGAGCACCTATTTTTAAAGGCAAGTCCATAGTCACAAACTTGTCACTCTCTCTTGGGAGAAATTTTGCACTCCATTTATGCATGTGGACTAGTCTAAGGAAAATCAAGAGCATTAATAAAGCAAAGCATATTGTATCACTTTTGTATGGATCGTGATTACAACTAACAAACAACGGGTCATTACCCTTAAAAGTAGATACTTCAGAATAAGACAACCTATTAGACATCACATATTCTCCTCAATTTGGTATGGTTTAAAGCATTATTGAAATGACATTGAAGATCATAACATGTGGAAATATTTGCAACATTCTTGAGAATTTTATTAATAGGGAATTAAAGAGATATTTATTTATAGCATGACAACGAGAAATTACTATTATCCAAGAACTAATTTCAAGGTAATATTGACAACATTCTTGAGAATTTTACCATCTTTGCAGCAAAGATAACAAATGATATTTTCAAAATTACTTCTTCTATTTATGGAATTGATGTTGACATTCTTATTTGGAAAAGTTCAAACAATAGATCTCTTGCATTCAAAGATACTTATAAATGTCATAGAAATGAACATTGAGAAGTTAATTGGGCCAAAAGCATCTGGTAACCCTATATTTCAGCTGTAAAGTATCTTAGGTCTTAGAGATTCACACAAAATATCGTTGCCACAAATGAAAATCTTAGAAGACGATTAATTATATTGGTTAACAATTACTCCCTTTGCATTCAAGACTTGGAAACTCCTTAGCGCATTTTCTTGAATTGCATCCACATATTTCCATTGAAGGCATTGTTGGAATCCTTGTTCTGCATGCAGTTTGATCAAATTATCTTTGTGAGTCTATATTAAATTTTGATCAAATTATCTTTGTGAGTCTATATTAAATTACAAATAAAAGTTGGAGTCCACAACTCAAGAGTCTTATTATTGCAATCATTACCTTAATCATATGAAAAATTTGACACATAAAATATCAACTTAGATTCAATAGCCCTTAGATAAAATTTTGCGAGAAACATATATATACATTAAAATTTTGATTCACAATGGAACTACCTGTCTTAAAGGAAATATGTACATGTCTTAAAGGAAATATGTAATTCTTGATGTATGAATTCACTATCTTAAACACTTAAACACTTTGATATCAAATGTAGAATTCCCCTTGCACCCTGCACTAAATAAATAAATTAGAAATGTCTATAACTTCATTGGGTTATTGATGACCTGACTAGAAAGTATATCAGTAGTGTTAAAATAATAAAATTTTTGTCTCCACAAGGATTGTAAATTTAACAAGGTAATAACAATGTGATTTAAAAAAAATGGGGAGTTTTCGATGGTGTTTTGATACGAGAAAAAGAACGAGAAAACTAATGAATTGAAGTTCGGTAATAAAAGATGACTAGATATTTATTTCGAATCCTCTTATTATATCAGTTGGTGAACTACGTACTAGATAAATTACAATTACCTTATAATCTCATGGCGATTTAACAAGGCCATTGTACACAATTTCTTGGTATACAGTTCACTAATTTACATAATAATTCTCTAATTCCTTAGACCAATTCAGAGCAAAATCAGACGTTACTAAGTTCGTAAATTCACAAGCCACAACTTATAATTACCTATTACTAGTTAATTACTAAGTCAAATAATTTCCCTAATGCAGATCAGTAGACTTATAGTCAATAGTTACTACTCATCTGATATCAATTTGCGCACTCGTCAACACAAGAAAAATTACATAAGATAATAACATAAAGGAATTAAAATAATATCAAAAAGACATATGATCCAAAAAATTAAAATTAGGTTCATCTCAAAAGATCTAACCTAAAACAACTTAGTTACTCATAGTGACAATAACGATTGCCATGAGTGGATAAGGAGTATTAATTAAAATCTATGGAAAATAAGCTCTCCAATGCTCCATAAAATCGTGCTCCAGAAGCTCTTAGCCGTCACTTTCTATCTCAAATTTGGAACTCTAAAAAATCTCTAAAATCTTTATTTATAGAAGTTGACGCGTATCAGAGCTACGTAACATCGCGAGCGTGTTGTATAGTATCGCGACCGCGATGTGACTTCATCGCGTCCACGATGTTAGAATCATGATTGGGAGAATTCCAAAGTGTAAGACCCAAATTTTCACCCTAAGATCCCTCATGCAATTTCATCATAAGCATTAGCATTGGGATCATACATTGGCATCCTTCTTACCCCTTTTCATTGGGTTTGTTTTAGGAGAGATCACCAAGAACTTTGTGATTATATTATACTTATATTTTATCATTTTACTAACCAAAATACCAAAAATATGTCTTTGTATTTGCCCAACTCTTTTGTAGGTAGGGCCTGATCTCATTGATTCATCAAGATCACATCTAGGGTTTGGGACCCTCATGAACAAAGAGCACAACCAAGAATTGATTCAAGAATGGTTATGAGCATCATATATGAGTCCTAATGATCTCTACATATTATATTGATCAAGTTTGCTTCAAGATTTTGAGGGTGATTTGCCTTGGAAGCCCTAGTTTGACTAGGTATCTTGAGTAATTTCTCCAACAAGCTATCTCACCAATTGATCAAATTTCTCAAGGGAAACTTCAAAATTCATCACCTTATGCATATATGATCTACCATGATCCAAGAAAGTTAAGAGAATTGAAGGTTAGCAAGTTGGTTGATGGTGGTTGGCCAGATGAATTCATCTAATCAAAACTGGATCTCCCTAGACCCTATCTCCTACAATTTTCACCATATGAAAATGATTCCAAGAGAAAACTTACTCTAAATGACATTATAAACAACTTTCATGTTGAGACCTAGAGCTAGTGTTTCTTGGAAAATCATTTTCTATGTTGAAACATTATAGGTCATTTTGTCTAAAGCCTAATTTGAAAGTCAACTTCCCAAGGCCATAACTTGCTCAATTTTTATGAGATGAAATATTTCCAAGTTTCACAATAAAATTCAATGTGTATACTTCAACTTTGGTGTTTGGAGTGGGAACTAATTCAACTTTTTTGAGCATGTGATATGAAGTTACATTATAGGTCACTTTTGACCTATACCATTGATCAAGTGATTTTTCCAAACTTCAAAAATGCATAACTCTATAATTTAAAATCCAAATGACATGAAATTAGTGACCATTTTGAAGGTATTTGATAGAGCTACAACTTTAATGAAAACACTTTTCTCATTTGAAGCTCTTATAAAAAGTTAAGCAAGGTGGAATATTGAGACATATGGCTTGACACTTAGAAAATTTTTGATATGTCAATTATTTCCAAACTTCCACATCAAGTTTCTCCAAGTTCCAAGCTCCAAATGAAAAAGTGTTCAACATCAAAATTGTTCATCTTGATCTCACCTTTCCAAAGAGCTCAAATTCATTCATTTTGGGTGAGAAGTGCACAGGCTTCGCATGGCTTAAACAAACTGATATCATTTGGCATGGATCCAACTGCAAGCAACAATGCACATTTGCCTTGCCATCTAAGTTATCTTCAAAGCATCTGAACTTCAAATTTGGACTTTCAGCTATCACTCCATGGGCCTATGCGTGCCCATGCACCTTACCATCATCATTTGCCAAATTTGGAAGGTTGAAGTGAGTGTGCAAATATCATTTGATTCACCTATAAATACAGCTGCATTTGCTCAGAATTGACACACACATTACGCCAGCTTTGAATCCCCCACTGAAAATCCTTCACTCTCAGGTGTATGTGGAGCGTGCGTTTTGGATCATTAGATCTGCCACCTCAATTAATGAGGGAGATCTGATGGTCCACATAATTTAGCATTTTCTGAATTTTATTTTAATTACATTTTCTTCAATAATTCATATTAAATTTAATATTGATCCAAAAAATATGGGACTTTCACCAAATATTTTCAAATATTTTCCTCTTCCATATTCTGAATTAAAATATTTTTTGGATCATTATTAACATTTTTCATGAATTAATTGATTTTGTTTTTTTTAATTATTTAAAAATATTTTTTAAGTGTCCAAAAATTATGAATTTTTTTCTCCAAGGTCCTTTGACCTTGTTTGACCTACGATAAATCTCATGGCTATTTCTTTGGTGTTTTGATGAGATTTTAGGAATTGGACAAAACATATTTGAATTTAATGCATTAATTTTATTATTTTTAATTGAATAAATGTCATTTTAATTGTGTTGACCATTTGTATTGACTTAATTGAGTTTGATTGTTTGTTGTTGGGCCTTGATCAAGGTTGATTTGACTTTGTTAAGTTATTATCATTGGATTTAGGGGATTGATGGAATGTACATTCCATCTCCCAAAATGAATGAATGATATTAATTTAATAAAAGTCTTCCTTTGACCAATTTGTGATCTCATTCATCCCCTTCCCTCTTCATCTAATTCTCCTTCTTCATCCATTCATTTTCATTTGGCCAATGACATCTCAAAGTCCTAATGCTAGTTGATTGAAAAATTGACATGAGTATGGATGAGATTAGGCCACACCTTTTGCATATTTTTTGTGTGTGGTATGTTTAATAAGCATAGTTCATAATACTATGTCTTCAACATGCATTAACACCAAAAGTCTATTGCCCGACCTCAAATAGTTGTGACTTCTACATAAGTTCAATTACGATTGCTTAACATAGTGCTAAATTTGTGACACAAAAGGCATAAGCATTCTAGTTAGTGAGATTGTAAGTCTCCCCTCTTCCATGGTATTGTGTGGAAACTTGACCTTCTTTCCTTCCTTTTGGAAGATGTTTTGGTTCAAGGATTCATGCTTGTGGCAAGTGGGTTGAGTGTTCTCCAAAGAATGTCTTGAAATCAAAAGCAAAACAAAACTAACTACTAACTTAGTAACCACTAACTTTTAACTTTAAGTTTTTACTTTAATGGAATTTACTTTTAGCACTTTATATCATTTGCCATTATACATATCATTCTAATTGTTTATGTTAATGTAATTTTCACTTTGTCCATTTGGACCATATTGTGATATTATTTTGTTTGTATATACTTTGTTTGTTTATGTGGTCTTTGACCATTAATGTACATAATAATAACAAAATCCCTAAAAGACTTTTGAGTGGACTGTTGGTTTGATCTTGCCCAATTGGACTTAGAACTCAGGCAAAATTCCTTTGCTAATGGACTTGGCCAATGCCAATTTGTTGAAGAACCAAGTGCTTGCAAATTTGAAATTCATCTGATACATCATTCAAGGTCTCTCCGGTTCATTTGCAACATTGATCATTGTTAAGTTATTATATTGAACTTGTGACTTGTGGAATTCATCTGCTACATGAGTTATTTTGAAGAAGATCATGAAGTGGATAAGCTTGGGATGAGACCATCTTTATTTGATGCCTTGCTCTTCAAGATGTTATAATTGTGCATTTGAATGTTGTTTGATTCTAAAAAGTCCAAGGGAATTCTGGGTTTCTATTGACATACTTGTCTATTGGATTGCTCCTATTTGGTTAGATCTTTTCAACTCTAAGCTTTAAATTTTTGTGCATAGGGTAGTCTTTTCATCTTCTCCCCATTTCTTTAATTTCAAAATCTCTCCCTCCATTTTAAAAAACTTCTTTGTGTGAACTACTTTTGTTCTAAACTTTGACCACTTTTGCAAAAGGTAGAAGCTTTGGCCTTATGCCATTGCATTTTCAAACTTATTTTCTTAAATCAAACTTGTAAATAAACTTAACTATACTCGACTTAAACTTTCAAAAAGCCAAAAAGAACTAACTCATTCAAACCATTTTTAGGCCTTTGTTCCTTTCAAGTTTAAATTTTGTTAAAACCAACACACTCATTTTGAAATTTATAGCACAAATTACGAGGTTTTGATCCCTCATTTTTATGTTGGTACGTAGGCACAAGACCGAAGGTCTTGTCAAACATAAAAATATAATCAATGAATTCTTTTCTCATCCCCCCATTCTATTTGTTTGTAAACATCACTTTGTACAAAATATATATGCACACAAAAAGGGCTCCCTAGGAGTACCTATGACACTTTGGATGCTAACACCTTCCCTCTGTGTAACCAACCCCCTTACCTGTGATCTCTGACTTTTATTAGTTTTTATTTGAAAACTTCTTACTATTTGGGTTTTATTTGTACCTTTTCCCTTTTCCCTTGGAAACAATAAAAGCGTGGTGGCGACTCTTATTATTTGATATCTTGCTTATCGATAGCTTGATTATCATGAATTTACCGCTACACAAAGGCAAAATACTCTATTTTCTTTCATTTTCTTTAAATTTTCATTAAGTCCATATTTTCTATCTCTTGGTAGTTTTTGCTGACTTCTTCATATTTAGGCATGACTTTTGCTCATAAATCCATTGATTTCATCTGAAATTGCTCATAAATATTATGTAAGGAATGAGTGTTATCATAACTCCAAACTTACTTTGTTTATCGTCCTCAAGTAACATATCTACACACTGAAAATTTAATCATAATTCAGAATGATTACCCTTACCAATGAACGTCATCTTTCTTTTGTTGATTAACAATTTTTTCCTCTGCTTCAATCCAATTAATGCAGAAACGTTCTTCCAAAAACCCAAGTACTCAACTTGTCTCTCATCTCACCTTTATTAACTCAATTTGACAGGGTAATCACACAATCAACATGCAAAAGTATTTAACAACGAGTTTGTAAAATGTCTATCAAAGTTATATTTGAATACACACTTTTTGAGGTCTTTTAAGGTTGTAACGTGACTTATGTCAGGGTAGGATAATTTAAGATAATATGCTTAAACTTTTGGAGTTACGGACCTAGTTTTCCCTATGTTACCCGATTTCTTTTCTATCACTCTTTTTCTGGTCAATCAGTACTATAGAATTCAATATGTTTATCATATTCATCATTCTTTTATTTTTCACATTTTTTTGAAGAATTCATTTCTAACTTCTTATTTTTCTTTTTATTTTAACAAATTTCTATAGTACCCCAACCCCAAACTTAAACATTTCTAACTTCGAAAAGCAACCCCAAACTTATTCTTTTGCATTAGATATGGAAAACAATGTTTTCTACCTAACTCTAAAGAGGGTGGAAAAACTTAATCTTTCAAGTCAACTGACTATAAATAGGCTATGTCACTGAAAGAATGGATAAGGCTCGAAGTGGTTAACAAGAAACATAATCCTATTAAAATAGGTCGGGTTAAAAGGCTCAAAGTTTTTATAAACAATTGCCTCAGTGTGTATTCATCAGACCAATAGACTAAGTAGAAACAATACAAGTTCTAGAAATAACTAATGCACAAATACTATTATAAGAAAGAAAAGTTAACAATGAAAATATTTGCCTCAAATCTTACAAGCTGAGGTATCTGTAGATTAAGTACAAGTATTGGCTCTCCTTTTCTTCATCAACTTTCAATCTGCAAGGGAACTTCACTGTTGATCACTTTTGTTCATTATTTTTCTAGTGTTTTTTTCTTTCCTTTTTCATATTGACACTGATAAAGTAGTAAGTTAAAATTGAAAGAGCAACAATAGCAAACAAGTGCATTAATTACAAGAAAAGAAAAGTATAAAAGAGGAAGAGCATTTTTGAGATTTAATTATTATTCTTCCTTGGATCATAGTACAAAAGGGAAATAAAACAAAAGTTAAAATATGTTAAAATTCTTAAGTTACATGTTATTAGAGTTGTAGTAGTCAAGTAATCGATCCATCTCATCCTAAATGTTTTGATTTTCCCACTCCAGTTAGTCCTCATCTCAGCCCTTTGGTTTGCCAAGGCTTGGTGTTGCTCTCTAAAATATGTTTCCTTGGCTTTCGTATTTGGAAATTGCTCCCTCAGGTTCTGGACCGACATGTGGTCACTATGCTCATTATAAAAAACATGATGACTTAGTCCAAATCTTGGAGGTTTGCAATAAAAGTTGGGTATCATTTTGGTGGTCTAACTCGTTATGCCAAGAGTATACTCGTCTATGTTGTGCAAACAATCAGGTGTTTGTTGTTTTGATGTGGGACTCCTTCTGGTTGTTGTATCTCGGGATGGTAGAGTTTATTTTTCTCTTCTTGTTGTGCTTCTTGGCCGCCATCAATTATTGGTTGTGTGGGGATTCTTCTCATGACACTTTTGTTGACCGGTGACATCGAACTTACCATCATATTATCAAGGTGACTTGGAACTCCAACTAACCTACACAACTCATTAATAATACAAAAATTCCCACAAGTTCATTGTGGGGCGTCAACCATGTGAAATTCTAGTTCCTTCACAGGATAGATGTTAAACACAATGTCTGGGACAATGTGTATAACTTGCTAATAAAAGATTAACAGTTAATGGGAAATATATCATAGATAAATAAAGAACACAAAGAATTATTAACCCAGTTCAGTGCAACTTTACCTACATCTGAGGGGCTTCCAACCCAAAAAGAAATCCACTATCAATAGTATTATAACAAAAAGTCTTAGATAAACAATCCTTGGTCAATGCTTCTCTTCTAAATACTACCTGTGACTTTCTCTTTAGGACTTTGCCTAAATATGAGAACTCCTCTCACTTTCTTTTAATCATCTAGTTATTAATACATAAAACATATTTGAAGATTGTTGAATTACAACTCAACTAACAAAATAACCTTTATGCCTGGAACTTAGGCGATATATAGGTGCACAAATAACAACAAAAACAAATACTAAAAGAATAAACCCTAGCACACTAGATATTGAACTCTTGCGCCGCCACTTAAAAGTTAAGAATAAGTCTTCTTAAATAGAAAACCATATGCTGGGCTTTTCTCCAATGGGCTACTGGTTTGAGGACAATCATATTTAGTTTTGATGCATATTTGATTTTCTTTCCACCAAGAGATTTGATAAGATTTGATTATTTTCAAAATTAAATCTTATTTAATTTGATTTGATCTTACTAAATCTTCTTAGAAAATATTACTAAATAACATATTGGTAACATATACAACAACAAATCTCCTTGAAATCCAACCGAATCTTGCTCAGACTTACTCATAAATCCTAGCTACAAACTGAGGCCAAATGTTGAACATGTGCTGGAACATCTTATCCTACATGATGATTTTTCACAAATTACATCTTATATTTCCCATGTTGTTTTACCTAAAGCATACAATAAAAGGAACAACACCATGAATTTAAGATTATATGCAATTAACAACCCAACATTAATAAGCTCCTAGTTAATAATTTCCAATATTGCATGACACTGATTCACAATGAAATTAGATTAATTTGAAGAGGAATCTAAGGTTTGGGCAATAAAAGATGCTCATGCCCTTGGTGTAGGGCGCATCTCCCTAGTTCTAATCCTTAACAGTTTCCCATTCAAAATCACCCACTCACACCCATGGTGACAAAAATATGGTTATACTCATGAAATTCCAAAAATTGCATTTTAAAGGCTTTGTGACGTGTCCATTGCGACTGTGTTGGTCTGTATTATGACCGTGATTCCGAACGGTCACTTTCCAACATCTCTTTCTGCGTCTCCATCACGACTGTGATGAAACTACTAAAAATATTACATTTTATGAAGAAAAAAAATCACGTGACCCAACAAAAAATCAATGTAACATTCTATGATGCGCTATGTTACTTTTGTTTTCAAGAAACTATCATCTATTCTCTCAGTATAAGGAAAAAACCAAGGGGTAAACTAATGCAGGGTATATGCTTCGAGTCCCAGCAACTGTAACTTTTGTTTTTTTTCTTTAAAAATGACGTCTTTCTTATTATTTAAGATTATAACTTATTATTAAATATTCTATTCCCTCAGTTTTTCAAATAACCTAGGGGTATCATACTTAGATTTTACTAAGTTTTACCCTAAACCTAACTCACAATTCCAGCCGCTCCATACTCTTAAGCATCATTTTGTCTGATGGATTGCGAGACAGAATTTTTTTTGGTCTTGTGTTGTTTTTCTTCTTACACCAACCTTTAACAAATCATTTTTCTGTTCTTGCAATCTATATTATATAATGGTGTTTTTGTTGTTCTTGTTGTTGTTCGCGTTAGTGTTTGATGGAATAACTTTTCAGTGTTGTTAATCAAGGAAAACTTTCTATAATATATATTGATTTATTCAATTGAAAACATTGAAAAATTTATTCTTAATTATATTGTAACACACAAAGAAATTGGTGAATGATAAAAAATTGAAAAAGGAAACAATACATGTTACTTCAATTTATCTCATTCACCATTTTTTTTGGCAATAAAAGCCATTTATTACCTCAATTCTTTTAGAAACCGAGGTTAAAAGTACCAAATTTATTGTAATTCTTTTATTTAAAAATAAAATATTTTTACCTCAAGTTAAAGTTACAACCGAAGGGAAAAATAAGTGTGTTTAATGAGTTTCTTCGCAATCCTTAAATAAACCTTTGTCGTTCATTTAGTGAGTATCAACGCTCAAGAAACTATCGTTAGTGATCCACGTGAAACTTAAAAGACATACATTCAAAAACCTCATGCCACATTACAAATGCATTATGAATATAAAAAATGATCATGAAAGCATTTGTCTTGAAAACTTTGAAACTTATTTGTTTTATATCAGAAACATTGAAATATTATTCTCTATGAGAGATTGCAAGAGCAAAAAAATATTTGGGTTTAAGGTTTGTGTTCTTAAATAATCATATAATTGAATATTTATTTTATTTATCTAACCCTTTTTCTTGTTTTATATCATAAACAAATTCATGAAATATCCAATATTTGATCTTCTCCAAGGTTCAATGAAATGAGGATCTAGCATTTGTTCTTCACCTACAGTGATGATGATAAATCAGATTAAATATTTATTCTTTACTTTAATATTTTATGTAAACAATATAATATTCTGTATAAATAATAATGTTCTATAATGTCTCCAAACGTTTGATGATCCTCCAAGCATAATTGACCCTTCTCTAAGATTCAATGAAATAAGGATCTAACATTTGTTCTTTACTTTAATATCCTGTGTAAACAATATGATATTCTGTATAAACAATGTAATTTATAAACAATTTAATTTAATATTCTGTATAAACAATGTAATTTGTATTTTTTTATATAAATATTTTCCCCTCGGTTTTGGTCATAAACCAAGGAGTATGTGACACTAGTATTGAAAATATAAAAAATGTTGTAGCTAGGGATCAAACAAATGACCATTTCAATTATCCTCTTGGTTATTTAGAAACCAAGGGGATAAAGTGACAAGTTTTCATGACGCCCTTCGTTACCTCGCTTGTATCACCGAGGTAAAATCCCCTTAACACCCGAGGTAACATGTGTTTTTTGTAGTAGTGTGAGACACAAACTCGACCACAGTCCTTCTTTCTTTGTAGTAGTTCATCGTGTAACACCCCGATTCAATTTCCGTATTAATTTATTAGGTGTTTATTTTAATTAATCATTATTTGGTGTGATAATTAATTAAATATGTGTTCTGATGATTATTTGAATTATTTGAATATATGTGTTATTTGAATAATTGAATTTTATGAGTAGAAGTAACAGTCGTCTAGTAATGGGCCTAATTAATTAGAATGGATGGATAAGTGGGTTAGACCCATTATGAGTTAAAAAGATAGTAAGGATTTTAGAGATTAGAGTTAGTTTTGTAAAACAAGAGAAGAAGAGAGAAGAGAAGAGAAGAGAAGAGAAAGAGGAGAAGAGAAAACTAGAAGAAGAAGGACCTAGAGATTTCATCTATACTAAGGTAAGGGTGGGATTTTAAGTAGATATCATGAACTTAGGATTTTGGGATTTTAATTTTTGAGAAACCCTAACATGTCTTTATGTTTTAATTCATGAAATTGATGTTTATGTTATGATGTGATGTTTCTATATTGAATTCCATGAATGAGTATGTGTATAAAACATGATTTGGTGTATAACTACATGTTTGAGTTTTACTTGAAAATGGTTGATTTGGGATTTTGGTGAAAATTAGTGGAGCTTAGAATCTTGTTTCTATGATTCTAATAGTTGCTATATGGTATATATATGTTGTATAACTATTTATTTCATGAAAAATGATGGATTAATGTGGTTTTATGATGAAAATTTGTACTGGACATCAACATTTTCTCAACAGCAAATTTTTGGGTTTTTGACATCATTTTTGCAACAACAAAATTTCTAGTTTTGACAGCATTTTGAAAAACTTGTAAATTCAATAACTTTTGAACCGTAACTCCATTTGAGGTGCCGTTTGGATCGTTACAAAGCTAAGAATATTATCTATAACGTGATATCCATTTTGATAATAGTAGATTAATATTTTATTAAAAAACTCCTAATGTGGATGTATGTTGTATCTGTGATGAATGTGAATGACATGTTTTCTATTTTATGGCATGTATTGAATGGTTTTAGATGGACTTTGTGAAGAAACATAATACTTGAAATTATGTATGTGATGATGTGAATTGGTGAATTTGATGAATAACATGAATTAACTTGTTTGCTTTATGTCATTGTGTTGTGATGAGATGATGAATGCTATTTGATGTATGGTTTAGGATTGAAGTCATGTCAGATGTATGTTGTAAAAATGTTGGATGTGATATGCTTATGTATGATTAAGGAATTGTGATCGTCTTAATTGCATGAGTCTGGTTGTTGTTGCACACTTACACTAGCATGAGTCTATGAAAGAGGCAATGTTGGGAATCTCGCATTAGATTATTTGCTTATCCCAAACCTAATGCCGAATGGGGTTTGAAAGCTTAAGGACGAATCGAGCTTTAGAGGTGGTTATCTAGTCTATTTGAGAGATGCTCGGCAAGCCGTAAATGATAAAGAATGGGATCCACATCCATATTGCATTGAGTCACACATTGAGTTGCACGTGTTGGTGTGAATTGTTGTTTGTGTGATTATGTGATATGATTGTGTGGATATGATTTTGGTAGATATGTATATACGAGGATTTTAGGTGATCCATTTGATATGAATTGTTGATTGGTTGTTGATGTGATATGTGTGCATATTTGTGATATATGTGATGAAATGGTGACTTGTATACATCATGGAATCATGTGAAAGTGGTATACATATTTGATGATGATTTATAAATGATGATGGATGATAATATGTACACGAAATCGATATGTTGTGAAATATGACTTTTGTGTATCGTTTAGTATTTATAAATGAATACTTGTGGATTATTGAACCATGTTGTATGATGATAAACATGTTATTCTTTAATAAGATGATATGATGCATGTTTGTATGAAGTGTGACGAATTCTAATAATATATGTATGTTTGTTATACATTTTATATTATTATGTTTTTCTATAATGATTTGAATTCTCACCCTTCTGTTGGAATGATGTTCTATCGCGACATCGCTCAGGTACCGGAGATAGTGGTGCTTCACACAAGGATTAGATTCAGAGACTAGTTCTTGTTGTGTTTTGACTAGGTAGTCTATAGTGCTCTGGTCATGTAACACTTGGATTTATGGGATTATTTTTATTTGTTTTGATGTTGAGAGATATTGTTGTGCTCTCTTTTATCTTGTTATTTGGATCTGTTGGATTTGATGTTAAGTGGCCTTAGAGCCCAAAACGATATTTTATGGTAGATGATTTATGGAAATCATCACTATTTATCATTTATGAAGAGAGATGTTATTCCGCTGTGTGAGTTTGCATGTTGGTTATTTGGTTTTGATTTATAATCTGTGTTACTTGTATGTGACCATGACATGTGTTGTTTCTGGCAGAAGTAAATATGACGCCCTCGTGTATGCATGCTTTAATTTACTCTGATTATGCAATTGTATGATGTATTTGAGTAGTAGTAGTTTGGGGGGTGTTACATTAGTGGTATCAGAGCACTGTCGGTTATTCAGCCAGGTTATGAATTTGTTTGATTCCGTTGTATCTGATTTGTGTGTATGACACAATCGATACAATTTGTTTGAAATGTCCGTTGAATATTTGTGATAAATATTTTGAAGTTGATTTAGTGTGTCTTCCATTGAGTCGACTTGATGTTATTTTGGGAATGGACTGGTTGAGGGTCAACCATGTCTATATCAATTGTTTTGCGAAAGCTGTTCTTTTTCTTGAGCCAGAGAAGGAAGGTGATTTATTCTTGTCTACTCAACAAGTGAATGAATTTGTGCGAGATGCTGCTGAAGTGTTTATGTTGGTGCAAGTTTGAAGCTTAGTGAAAATGGAACAATGGGTGAATTTCCAGTTGTTCATGATTTTTCTGAAGTGTTTCCTGATGAGGTTAGCAATTTGTCGCCTGAACGTGAAGTTGAGTTCACGATTGATTTAATTCCTGGTAATAGTCCGGTATCGATGGCTCTGTATCGGATGTCACCATCTGAGTTGAAAGAGTTGAAGAGTCAACTAGAGGATTTGCTTGATAAAAGGTTCACTCGTCCGAGTGTGTCACCGTGGGGTGCACCTGTCTTGTTAGTTAAGAAGAAAGACGGTACTATGAGGTTGTGTGTGGATTACAGACAACTGAATAAGGTTACTATCAAGAATAAGTATCCGCTTCCAAGGATTGATGATTTGATGGATCAGTTGGTTGGTGCTTGTGTGTTTAGAAAGATTAATTTGAGGTCTGGGTATCATGAGATTCGTGTGAAAGCTGAAGATATTCAAAAGACTGGTTTTAGAACAAGGTATGTACATTATGAGTATTCGGTGATGCCTTTCGATGTGACGAATGCACCTGGTGTATTTATGGAGTGCATGAATCGAATTTTTCATAAATATCTCGATAAGTTTGTTGTTGTGTTTATCGATGATATTTTGATCTATTCGAAGAGTGAAGAGGATCATGCTGAGCATTTAAGGATTGTTTTATCTGTATTGAAAGAGAAGTAATTGTTTGCTAAACTTTTGAAGTGCGAGTTTTGGTTGAAGGAAGTGAGTTTCCTTGGCCATGTGATCTCTAGTGGTGGTTTTTCGGTTGATCCTTCTAAGATTGAGGCTATATCTCAATGGGAAGCTCCGAAATCTATGTCCGAGATTCGTAGTTTTCTTGGTTTGGCAAGTTATTATCGAAAGTTTATTGAAGGCTTTTCTAAGTTATCTTTTCCTTTAACGCAGTTGACTAGGAAAGGTCAAGCTTTCATTTGGACTGCACAGTGTGAGGCTAGTTTTCAATAGCTAAAGAGGAGATTGACTACTGCTCCTATTTTGATTTTAACGAATCCATCAGAATCACTTATTGTGTATTGTGATGCTTCTTTGATGGGTTTATGAGGTGTGTTAATGCAGAATCAACAAGTTGTAGCTTATGCTTCAAGGCAACTCAAAGTGCATGAGAGGAATTATCCGACTCATGATTTGGAATTAGCTGCTGTTGTGTTTGTTTTGAAGATTTGGATACATTATTTGTTTGGGTCGAGATTCAATGTGTTTAGTGATCATAAGAGTTTGAAGTATTTATTCGATCAGAAAGAGTTGAATATGAGGCAAAGGAAATGGTTGGAATTCTTGAAGGATTATGATTTTGGTTTGAATTACCATCCTGGCAAAGCGAATGTTGTAGTCGACGCTTTGAGTAGGAAATCTTTGCATATGTCGATGTTGATGGTGCGAGAATTGGATTTGCTTGAACAATTTTGAGATATGAGTTTGGTTTGTGAAGAGACTTCTTTTGGAGTGAAGCTTGGTATGTTGAAGCTTACTAGTGGAATTTTGGATGAGATTCGAGAAGGTTAGAAATCTGATTTGGTTTTGGTAGATCGATTGACGTTGATTAATTAAGGTAAAGGTGGTGATTTTCGGATTGATGAGAATGGTATCATGAGGTGTCATGATATAGTTTGTGTTCCTGATGTTTCAGATTTGAGAAAGAGGATTCTTGATGAAGGACATCGTAGTGGTTTGAGTATTCATCCTGGTGCTACTAAGATGTATCAAGATTTGAGGAAATTGTTTTGGTGGCCTGGTATGAAGAAAGAGATTGCGGAATTTGTGTATTTGTGTTTGATTTGTCAAAAATCAAAGATTGAGCATAAGAAGTTATCTGGTTTGTTACGACCGTTATCTATTCCTGAATGGAAATGGGATAGTATTTCTATGGATTTTGTTTCTGAGTAATTGTGAAGCTATTTGGGTTATTGTGGACAGGTTGACGAAATCTGCTCACTTTATTCCGATTAGAATGGATTATCCGATGGAGAGGCTTGCAAAGCTGAATATTAAGAAATTGTCAGTTTGCATGGTATTCCATCTAGCATTGTGTCAGATAGGGATGCGAGGTTTACTTCGAGATTTTGGGAAGGTTTGCAACATGCTTTGGGTACAAAGTTGTATTTGAGTTCTGCTTATCATCCGCAGACAGATGGTCATACTGAGAGGACGATTCAGTCGCTTGAGGATCTTTTGAGAGCTTGTGTTTTGGAACAAGGAGGTGCTTAGGATAGTTATTTTTCTTTGATTGAGTTTACCTACAACAATAGTTTTCACTCGAGTATTGGCATGTCTCCCTTTTAAGCTTTGTATGGTAGAAGGTGTAAGACGCCTTTGTGTTGGTACGAATCTGGAGAGAGTGTTGTGGTTGGACCTGAGATAGTTCAACGGACTACTGATAAGATTAAAATGATCAGAGAGAAGATGAAGGTTTCTTAGAGTCGTCAGAAGAGTTACCATGACAAGATAAGGAAAGCGCTTGAGTTTGAGGTAGATGATCATGTGTTTTTAAGAGTTACTCCGGTAACGGGTGTTGGTAGAGCATTGAAGTCGCGTAAGTTGACGTCGCATTTTATTGGTCCGTATCATCTTTTTAAGAAAGTAGGTGATGTGGCTTATCGGATTATGTTGCCATCATCACTTGCTAATCTCCATGATGTGTTTCACGTGTTTCAATTGAGGAGATACATTGCAGATCCTTCATGTTGTCTAATTAGATGATGTCGAGGTTAGAGATAATTTGACCGTGGAGACATTACCTATGCGTATAGAAGATAGAGAGGTGAAACAACTCTCTGGTAAAGAGATTGCTTTGGTGAAAGTCGTTTGGGGAGGACCGACTGGTGGAAATGTGACATGGGAGCTTGAGAGTCAGATGAGGGATTCATATCCCAAGTTGTTTGCTTGAGGTGATTTTCGAGGACGACAATATTTCAAGTGGGGGAGAGTTGTAACACCCCGATTTAATTTCCATATTTATTTATTAGGTGTTTATTTTAATTAATCATTATTTGGTGTGATAATTAATTAAATATGTGTTATGGTGATTATTTGAATTATTTGAATATATGTGTTATTTGAATAATTGAATTTTATGAGTAGAAATAGCAATTGTCTAGTAATGAGCCTAATTAATTAGAATGGGTGGATAAGTGGGTTAAGCCCATTATGAGTTAAAAAGATAGTAAGGGTTTTAGAGATTAGAGTTAGTTTTGTAAAACAAGAGAAGATGAGAGAATAGAATAGAAGAGAAGAGAAAGAGGAGAAGAGGAAACTAGAAGAAGAAGGACCTAGAGATTTCATCTATACTAAGGTAAGGGTGGGATTTCAAGTAGTTATGGGTAAACATAATGTATGTAATATATGTGGGTTACATATCATGAACTTAGGATTTGGGGATTTTGATTTTGAGAAACCCTAACATGTGTTTACGTTTTAATCCATGAAATTGATGTTTATGTTATGCTATGATGTTTCTATATTGAATTACATGAATGGGTATGTGTATAGAACATGATTTGGTGTATAATTGTATGTTTGAGTTTCACTTGAAAATGGTTGATTTGGGATTTTGGTGAAAATTAGTGGAGTTTAGAATCTTGTTTCTATGATCCTAATAGTTGCTATATGGACAATTTCTATTTCTACTCATAAAATTCAATGATCCTAGTAATATATATATACACACACACATATAGGGCCGACCTGTGCAAGTGCAGCATGTGCTGCAGCACAGGGCCCCAAATATTAAAGGGCCTCAAATTTTTTATTTTTTTTTCATAAATATTAATAAAAATAAATAAAATGTTATTAAAAAAACTCAATAATTGAAAGAAATATTATGATAAAAACACAATACATACAAAAATCAAGATTGATCAAAATTTAAAATAATTATAATTAATTTTTTTTAATTAATACATAATTGTATTTTTTATATATATATGTTAATTATTATAATTGTATTTTAAAAAAAAATTTGACCCATTTTTGTAATTAGAACGGGGCATTCGATATAATTGGATCGACCCTGCACACACACACATACACACACACACACACACACACACACACACACACACACACATATATATATATATATATATATATATATATATATATATATATATATATATATATATATATATATATAATCCATTATTTCATGAAAAATGATGGATTAATGTGGTTTTATGATGAAAATTCGTACTAGACAGCAGCATTTTCGCTACAACAAAATTTTGGTTTTTACAGCATTTTTGCAATAGCAAATTTTCTGGTTTTTGACAGCATTTTCACAACAGCAAATTTTCTGATTTTTGCCAGCATTTTCGCAACAACAAATTTTTTGGTTTTGACAGCATTTTGGAAAACTTGTAAATTCAATAACTTTTGAACCGTAACTCTGTTTGAGGTGCCGTTTGGACCGTTACGAAGCTAAGAATATTATCTATAACATGAAATTCAGTTTTATAACTGTAGATTAATATTTTATCAAAAGAGTCCTAACATGGATGTATGTTGTATGTGTGGTGAATGTGAATGACATGGTTTCTATTGTTTGGCATGTATTGAATGGTTTTAAATGGACTTTGTGAAGAAACATAATACTTGAAGTCATGTATGTGATGATATGAATTAGTGAATTTGATGAATAACATGAATTGTCTTGTTTGCTTTTTGTTATTGTATCGTGATGAGATGATGAATTCTATTTGATGTATGGTTTAGGAATGAAGTCATGTTAGGTGTATGTTGTGCAAATGTTGGATGTGGTATGCTTATGTATGATTAAGGGGTTATGATCGTCTTAATTGCATGAGTCTTGTTGTTGTTGCTCACTTACACTAGCATGAGTCTATGAAAGAGGCAATGTTGGGTAATCTCGTGTAGATTATTTGCTTATCCCAAACCTAACGCCGAATGGGGTTTGAAAGCTTAAGGCCGAATCGAGCTTTAGAGGTGGTTATATAGTCTATTTGAGAGACGCTCGACAAGCCGAAAATGATAACGAATGGGATCCACATGCATATCACATTGAGTCACACATTGAGTCGCACATGTCAGTGTGAATTATTGTTTGTGTGATTATGCAATATGATTGTGTGGATTTGATTTTGGTAGATATGCATATACATGGATTTTAGGTGATCCATTTTATATGAATTGTTGATGTGTTATTGATGTGATATGTGTGCATATTTGTGATATATGTGATGAAATGGTGACTTGTATACATTATGCAATCATGTGAAAATTGTGTACATATTTGATGATGATGAATGATAATATGTACATGAAATCGATATGTTGTGAAATATGACTTTTGTACATCGTTTAGTATTTATAAATGAATACTTATGGATTATTGAGCCATGTCGTATGATGATAAACATGTGATTATTTAATAAGATGATATGATGCATGTTTGTATGAAGCGTGACGAATTATAATAATATATGTATGTTTGTTATACATTTCATATTATTATGTTTTTCTATAATGATTTTAATTCTCACCCTTCTGTTGGAATGATGTTCTATCATGAAATGGCTTAGGTACCAGAGATAGTGGTGCTTCACACAAGGATTAGATTCAGAGGCTAGTTCTTGTTGTGTTTTGACTAGGTAGTTTATAGTGCTCTGGTCATGTAACACTTGGGTTTGTAGGATTATTTTTATTTGTTTTGATGTTGAGAGATATTGTTGTGCTCTCTTTTATCTTGTTATTTGGATATGTTGGATTTGATGTTGAGTGGCCTTAGAGCCCAAAACGATATTTTATGGTAGATGATTTATGGGAATCATCACTATTTACCATTTATAAAGAGAGATGATATTCCGCTGTGTGAGTTTGCATGTTGGTTATTTGGTTTTGATTTACAATCCGTGTTACTTGTCTGTGACCATGGCATGTGTTGTTTCTGGCAGAAGTAAATGTGACGCCCTCGTGTATGCATTCTTTTATATACTTTAATTATGCAATTATATGTTGTATTTGAGTAGTAGTAGTTTGGGGGTGTTACACATCGCATGCGCTTGAATTCCAATGGGAAATCCTTCTTTCTCCTTCATTTTTTTCATGCTTACTCTTTTTCACTTCTTCTTTTTCCTTCTTGCTTCAAAACTTCTCCTGTAACAACATGTTACAAAATTAACAAACTATAGTGTTATACCCTAATTTTTAACCCTAAGATATCACATATCATTGACATCCTTGCACACAAACAAGGTCACCTCTTGGTCCCTTTCCCTCTCATCATTGAAGTTTGCTTTTGCAGGGACCATCAAGCACTTCTTTGTTGGTATTTTACCTTTGTGTTTGTATGTTCATTACTTAAATACTAATCAAATAGAAAAATATTTTTTGTTTTCTTTTAGTTTATTGTGCAAGGTAGGGCTTGTCATCAATAGTACCAAGCATGATTCTTTAGCTAGGGTTTGTGTTGATTCCTCAAGATAAAGTGTGGCCAACCATTGGTTCCCAAGGGGATATATTTCAATTCATGATCTCTAAAGTTATAAAGCACCTTTCAATCTTATTTTGATCAAGAATACATAAAAGTTTTGTTGTTTACTTCTCAAGGAAAGTCAAAGGTTCATGTGTGTATTTCCATGCCTTCTTCACCAAGTTGTCTCAAGCTTTGAGCAATCTAATCAAGAGACATTCAAGGATATCTTATTTTGACTTCATATGATCATCCATGTGCTTTGAAATTCAAGGAAATTTCTAGTACATAAGTTTGTTCCAAGTGGTTTGACCAAAAAGTCAACATTTGAAGTCAAAGTTTCAAGGATCACAACTCCTTCAATTCTCAACATTTTTGAATTCTTCTTTTTTCATATGACTCTTATCAACATCCTATACAACTTCTATTTGCATGACAAGGGTCAATTATGCTTGGAGGATCATCAAACGTTTGGAGACATTATAGGTCATTTGTGGACTTAGTGAAATTTGACCTATTTTCAAGTGACTCTGTCTTAACTTTCAAGGATTGTAACTTCTTCAATTTTCAACATTTGAGGCTGATTATATTTGCAAAATATTATTTGTGATGCCCTATACAAGTTTTCTTCAATGATCAAAGTCAAACTATGCTTAGAAGGCCGTGGAATTCATTGAGACATTACAGGTCTTTTTCAGCCATTGGATACTTAAATTTTTCTAAGTTATATGACCAGTTTTTCATGCAAACTTCAACATGCCATAAATTTATGCTCAAGCATCCAAATGAAACCTTTCTTGGCACATTGTAATACTTATTATGATGTAAACACATTGCAAAAATAATGGGACCAAAAAGCCTCATGAGCAAGATGCCCCATTGAGTTGAACATGGTTACTTAGAACTGAAGAAGTCACCATTGCCCGAAATTTGAACTTCACTAATCCAAGCCAAATTAGCATGTGTTTTGGACCTAAACATGTTTAACCAAGTCTCCAGAAGTTAATTGACCCTTGAAACACATCATTTGGCTGAGTTTTAATGCGTTGCAAGTCACATTTTTCTCACTTCATGATCAAATTCATTTTACACGAATTCAACTTGATTCTACGCGTATTTGGATCCAAACACATTACTTATAAATAGAGGAAGCTAATGCATTCATTTACAAGCTTTGGAGAGCCAAGAAACCCCTGCTGCAATCTGATGTTTTCTAGAAAAATTCAACTATCGTGTTTTGAATTCCAACTTATTTCAATCCAATTTCTTGATTCCATTAGCATCTTCGACATCCTCTGAAACTTTTGCAACAATTCCCTAGCTTTGAGACTTTCTAAAATGCTCTAACCAGATCGAGGTCTATCAACTCCTGATCACCATTTGGATAAGGTAATTCTGAGCACCATTTGAACTCAAACAAGTTACCATAATATAGTCTTTCACTCTCTGATATTTTCTCCAAACTTATCTGGTGTTGATTGATCGTGTTCATCATTTAATTTTATTTTTTATGGCTTTCTTATTTCTGAAACTTCTTTGAAATTCCTCGTGCTCAGTTTAGATAAATGAATTTAGAACATGAGGCTGAATTCATGATGGGGAAGAGACTGTGATCCCATTGAGAAAACACAACCCAAGGGCGGTATGTATGAGGTGAGAAGTTTTAACCACATGAACGCTAAAGTAGATGTACTGAATCAAAAGATTAACAACTTGACCCATCACCCCCGCAACTACTATAGTTGTCGTGATTCCAAATTTTCGAATTTGTGAAGTCCTTGGACATGTCACCGATGACTGTCAATTTTTAGTTGAGCCTAAATCATACCAGATTAATTATGCGCAAGGAAATCCCTATTTAGACATATATAATCTTGGGTGGAGAAATCATTCAAATTTCTCCTACAAGAATATTAATACTATGTTTGCACCTAGCCCTGCGCCCACTACTTCACTTTGTTTTCATAACCATAAAGGAGCCTCAGTTGCTCCCACTTCCTCCAAGAAGTCTAATTTGGAACTAATGATGGAAAAAATTATCATGTCTCAGACTCGGAAAATAAAGAGTTTATGAACCAAGATGTTCATACCAATGAGTTGATTAAGCATTTGGCTAATAAAGTGGATGTAATGGCCACTCACTACAAAATTCTAGAGATCTGGATCTCTCAAGTGGCCCACCAAGAAGAGGTTACTGCTACCCCAGTTGGAATATTTGATGGCCAACCACAACCTAATCCTAAGGAGAATGTTAACATTATAATGCTGCAAAGTGAAACAATGTTATAAGGCCCCATGAATAAAAGAGTTAGAGACTAGACTGTATGAAGGAGTGCAGAGAAAGACTATGAGAGTTAAATGATAACAATGCTGAGAGAGATCGAATAAAAGTTGATAATCAACAGACATCAAAGGAAAAGGAGGTGGTTGAAAAGGAAAAAGAATAATCATATATACCCCTTCATCCTTACAAGCCTCTGATCCCGTACCCCTAAAGACTTGTGAAGTCTAAACAGAGGGAAATTTTAAGAAGTTCGTGGAGATTCTAAAGAAACTTCATATTAGTATTCTTTTTTTGGAGGAAATAACCCAAATGCCTTCGTATTCTAAGTTCCTAAAAGAGATTTTGGCCAATAAAAGGAAACTCGGTGAGGACGGTACAATGGCGCTCACAGAAGAGTGAGACACCATTATACAAAATAAGATGCCTCCAAAGTTGAAGGATCCATGTAGCTTCTCGATTCCCTGTGTTATCAGAAAGTACGTCATCAACAAAGCCTTTTGTGACTTAGGATCTAGTGTTAGTTTGATGCCTCTCTCTTTTTGTGAGAGGCTGAATTTAGGAGAACTCAAGCCAACAAAGATCTATGTCCAACTAGCTAACTGATCAGTTAAGTACCCAGTAGGAATACTGGAAAATGTACCATTAAGAATCGGCCACCTGTACATTCCTATTGATTTCTTAGTGATGGACATTAAAGAGGATTCTCATATCCTGATCTTGTTAGGTAGACCTTTGTTAGCTACTGCTGTGATCATAGATGTAAAGGGAGGAAACCTTACCTTCGAGGTTGGAAAGGAGAAGTTCGAGTTCATATTATCCCAATTCATGAAAGGCCCTGCTATAGATGACACATGTTACTTCGTAGACATAATAGATGAATTCCTCAAGGAGTTGTCATCAGAAGCACCAGTGAATGAAGAATTGGACCCCCCCTCTAAAAAACAAAGTAAAGGAAGACGAGGATGAGATTTATCAAGACTATTTATATAAAGGTCTAGAAGAATGCCTCACCCTTACTCCTAATCTGATGCCTAGACCAGAGCAACCAAAGATAGAGCTTAAAGAGTTGCCTCAAAACCATAGATATGATTTTCTAGATAATGAATTAAATCGCCCAATCATAGTTAATGCCAAAAATATATCACAAAGCATTAGGTTACGCTACTACTGACCTCAAGGGAATCAACCCCTCTGTGTACATGGATAATATTATGCTTGAAGAGGATTCCAAAACCTCTAGAGAGCATCATAGGAGATTGGACCCCAACATAAGCAAGGTAGTAAAGAAATAAGTGATGAAACTCCTTGATGCTAGGATTATATATCCAATATATAATAGCAAGTGGGTTAGTATGGTTCATGTTGTACCAAAGAAGGGAGGCATGATTGTGGTACAAAATGAAAAAAGAGACTCAGTAACTACACGTACATTAATAGGATGGAGGATGTGCACTGACTATAGAAAGTTAAATAAATCCACTAGAAAAAATGACTTTCCTCTTTTGTTCATAGATTAGATGATTGAGCGCTTAGCTAAGCACTCGTACTTTTCTACCTGGACGGTTATTCGGGGTTCTTTCAAATTCCAATCCACCTGGATGACCAAGAAAATACTACCATCACATGTGTTCGAACAAGATTTTGATTCTTCAATATATCTGTAAGTTTTGATGATAACAAGAATGAAACAATTTGGTACCCTAACAGTTTTCTTAAGTGTGTAGGATTCTAAGTTGAAATGACTCTGATAAGTTACCTTATGATTATTAAGAAACGAATATTTGGCATCTGAATTAGTCCAGAAGCGCTGCACTGATCCATCACAAAGAGAAATCACATATGACTCTGAACAGAATGCATCTGAGGAGCAATCACCTGAAGAATTTGACTCTGAAGTTCAAGCTTTGATGTTTGATTCTAAGAAGTCTATCTGAAGACTCTGCAAGAGATATCTAAAGACTCTTCAAGAAATATCTGAAGACTCTAACTCTGAAGAATCTGATCATGCTCACCTCACTCTGACACATGCTCAGAAACACACCATCAAATGTAACCTCATCAGAAACTTAAGTTAGAAGCATTCAAATTGTAGTACAATCCTTTTAAGGAAACATTTTATTATGCTTTGAGTCTGTTATGGAAAGTACAAGAAATTTACTACATTTGTCTCCCACAGCTGGCATGAAATCTTTATTGATTTCCCCCAATAGTATTATCTTAAGTACTATATAAGGGCCTCTTAGACAACTTTGATAATACAACATTGTCATACAACTTTCTCACCACTCTTAAGAAGAACAACTCACTACATATACTATTATTTCTTCACCATAATTATTGTAAGAAAAAGTTTACATACAAGAGCTGCTGCTCACTATTGTGTGGTTATCTTTCACTGTTCTCAAATTGCATTTATACTGCTTATCTAGAAGCATCTAGCAAAATACTTTATAACTCTTGTAATTGTTTTTGATTCCTCAAGTCACTTGTTTAGGTCTGTAGACTTGAGAGAGATAAGAGGTTATTGAACCCTTAGACGAACTTTGTAATTTGTTGAGATTAGTGGATTGAGTAATTGTTGAAGGCGAAATCACCTTGGCAGGGTAGACTGTAGTAACTTTGAATTTCAAGCGAACCAGGATAAATCATTTGTGTTGTTATTATTTCTTCTTTGTGTGTGTTGTTGCAAAAATCTTTTAATTCCTGTGAAAACAATTCAAACCCTCTTTCTTGTTTTTCTCTACCTTTAATTGGTATCAGAGCTCCGACTCAATTATTGATTTTTGAATCAAACACTTAGCCGTGTAGAGATACCCAAGATGAGAAAAACTTTATGGCCAACACAAATGAAAGAGAGAGCTACAACGCAAAACCTCCAGTTTTTTATGGAGAAAAATTTGACTACTAGAAGGACAAAATTGAGAGTTTCTTCCTAGGCTACGATGCTGATCTCTGGGATATGGTTACAAATGGTTATGAGCTACCCATATCTGCAATTCGTATTCCTATTCCAAGAAGAAGAATGAGCGACGATCAAAAGTGTGATTTCAAGAATCACCATAAAGCTAGAACCATTATGTTAAACGATATTTCCTATAATGAATACGAGAACATAACCAACAGGGAAACAATCAAAGATATTTTTTACTCCTTAAAATGACGCACGAAGGCAACAACTAAGTTAAAGAGACTAAGGCTCTGGCCTTAATCCATAAGTATGAAGCCTTCAAAATGGAAGATGATGAAGTTGTTGAAGTGTTGTTCTCAAGGTTCTAAAGCTTGGTTGCAGAACTCAAGGTTCTGGACAAAGGATATACTACAACATATCACATCAAGAAGATAATCAGAAGTCTTTAGTCATGAAATAGAGCTAGAAGAAGATGAACCTCGAAAGAAGAGTAAATATATTACTCTAAAGTCTAGATCAGAAAGGAACAAAGCCTTTCAAGTCGAAGAGCAAGAAGCTGATGACTCTGAGAATGAAGATTCTGATGAGGAAGTAGAATTATCTCTTCTTTCCAGAAGAATCAAACAACTTTGGAGAAAAAGACAAAACAACTTCAGAAGGCCCAAACATAAGGGAGATTGTCCAGATTCAACCTCCAGAGACAGACACAACAAGGAAGTAACTTATTATGAATGCAAAGAGCCTGGGCACTACAGAAATGACTGTCTAAAGATAAAGAAGGATAGCTCAAGAAAATAAAGCTTCAAGAAGAACTCATTCAAAGCAAAGAAGAAAGGACTCATGGAAACATGAGACGACTCTAAATCTGAAGCTCCTGAATCTGATTCTGAAGAGGAGCAAGCAAACATAACATTCATGGCCACTACCTCTGGAAGTTCATCTGAAATAGAGTCTGACTCTTAA
This sequence comes from Lathyrus oleraceus, assembly GCF_024323335.1. Taxonomy (NCBI): domain Eukaryota; kingdom Viridiplantae; phylum Streptophyta; class Magnoliopsida; order Fabales; family Fabaceae; genus Lathyrus; species Lathyrus oleraceus. Next base: position 445,145,525 of record NC_066580.1, read on the forward strand.
GAGGTATGCTCTAACTTTTCTGGTTCTAATCTTGAATCCTGTTTGTCAGAATCTTTGAGCTTGTATCAGAAGCTTCGAAAAAAATTCAAGAACCTGAAAAAGGTTCATGAAGAGACTATTGAAGAGTGTCACAAGCTTGAGAAGGAAGTTTTTAAACTCAAAGAAAATAATTGTGTTCTTGAAAGAGAAAAGGATTTTTCAACTGAAAAATGTTCAAAACTTGAGGAAACTCTTTCTACAACTCTACCTACTTCTAACACTATCATATACGAATATGATAAAGGCTTTCAGAAATTTCTGAACAACAACCTAGATATAAGCAAAATGGCTTCTATGATCTATGGTGTAAGTCATAATAGAAAAAGAGGAATTGGTTATAACTCTGATGATGATCATAAACCTTCTATAGAAAACAAACCAAAATCTTCTTTTTCTTACCATTATACACCGCCACAAGCACAGAAGTCCAATAACGCTAGAAAACCTAAAATTTTCAAAAACTCTAGGAAAAATAATCCTAAAGGACCCCAAATATTATGGGTACCAAAATATAAAATAGTGTACGTTGTAGATATCCTATGCATTAGAGTTAAAACACCAGTCATGGTACGTGGACTCCGGATTCTCGCGACACATGATAGGAAGAAAGCATATGTTTAAAGACCTGGAACTTAAAGATGCGCTGGTTTTGTAGGCTTTAGAGGAAATCAGAAAGGAAGAATCAGAGGATCTGGAACAGTTGGTAACAGATCTCTTACCTCTATTTTTGATGTTCTTTATATTGAGGGATTAATGTATAACTTTTTATCCATAAGTCAGTTAAGTGTTAACGGTTGTGATATTATCTTTAATCAAAAAATGTGTAAGGTTGTCAATCAGAAAAATGGCACAGTCCTTTTCAATGGAAAGAGGAAAAACAAAATTTATAAAATAAAACTTTCAGATTCGAAAAACCAAAACGTGAAAAGCTTGATGTCTGTTAATGAAGAGCAATGGGTGTGGCATAAATGCTTTGATCACATTAGCTTGAGAAGGATTTCTCAGCTAAATAAACTTGAGTTAGTCAGGGGCCTGCCTAAGCTGAAGTTATCTTCAGATGCTCTTTGTGAAGCATGTCAGAAAGGAAAATTTTCTAAAACCACTTTCAAAACCAAAAATGTTGTTTCCACCTCCAGATCTCTAGAACTTCTACACATTGATCTCTTTGGACCTGTTTGTAGCGGTAAATTCATGATCATCAAGCTATGGATAAGCAAGACATTAAATAACAAGAGTCGCAACCGCACTTTTATTGTTTCCAAGGGAAAAGGGAAAAGTACGAACAAAACCCAAAAGTAAGAAGTTTTCAAATCAAAACTAATAAAATGTCAGAGATTACAAGTAAGTGAGTTGATTACACAGAGGGAAGGTGTTAGCACCCAAAGTGTCCTAGGTACTCCTAGGGAGCCCTTTTTTTGGTACATATGTATTTTGTACAAAGTGATGTTTTCAAACAAATAGAATGGAGGGATGAGAAAATAATTCATTAATTATATTTTTGTATTTGACAAGACCTTCGATCTTGTGCCTACGTACCAACATAAGAGTGAGGGATCAAAACCTCGTAGTTTGTGATACAAATTTCAAAGTGGATGCATTGTTTTTAACAAAAATTAAGTTTGAAAGGCACAAAGGCCTAAAGAAAATGGTTTGAATGAGTTAGTTCTTTTTGACTTTTTGAAATTTTAGGTCAAATATAATTAAGTTTATTTACAAGTTTGATTAAGAAAAGAAGTTTGAAAAAAAGCAATGGCATAAGGCCAAAGTTTCTAGTTTGTAAAATGGTCAAAGTTTAGAACAAAACTAGTTCAAGCAAAGAAGAATTTTCAAAAAGGAGGGAGAGATTTTGAAATTAAAGAAATGGGGAAGAGATGAAGAGACTAGTCCTATGCACAAAATTAAAAGTTAAGAGTTGAAAAGATCTGACCAATGGGTAGCAATCCAATAGACAAGAATGTCTTATAGAAACCCCAAATTCCCTTTGGACATTAGAATCAAGCCACAAACAATGCATACAATCTTATCTTGAAGAGCAAGACATCAAATAAAGATAGCCCCATCCATCTTGGCCATTCTATGATCTCCTTCAATTTTGCCCATGTAACAGATGAATTCCATAGGTCACAGGTTCAAAATAACAGCTTCACAATGATCATGTTGTAGATGAACTCAAAGGGATCTTCAATGATGTGTCAGATGAAGTTTCAATTTACAAGCACTTGGTTTCACACAAGTTGGCATTGGCCAAGTCCTTTAGCATAGGAATGTTGCCTAAATTCTAAGTCCAATTGTTCAAGGTCAAACCAACAGTCCACACAATAGTCTTTTAGGGTTTTTTTTGTTCTTATTATGTACATTAATGGTCCAAGACCACACAAACAAACAAAATATACACAAACAAGATATATCACACAATATGGTCCAAATGGACAAAGTGAAAATGGCATTAACATAAACAATTAGAATGGTATGAATAATGAAAAATGAATAGAACTTAAAAAATTAAAGTGCATTAAAATAAAGGACTTGAAATTAAATGTTAGTTGTTAATAAGTTAGAAGTTAGTATTGTTTTGCTTTTGCTTTTTGTGTTAAGTCATTCTTTGGAGAACACTCAACCCACTTATCACAAGCATGGATCCTTGAGCCAAGACATCTTCCAAAGGAAGGAAAAAATGCCAAGTTTCCACACAATACCATGAAAGAAGGGAGACTTACAATCTCACTAACTAGAATGTGATGCCTTTTATGTTAAAAATTTAGCGCTATGTTAAGCAATAGTAATTGGACTTATGTAGAAGTCACAACTATTTGAGGCCGGGCAATAGAATTTTGGTGCTAATGCATGTTAGAGACATAGTATAATGGACTATGCTCATGAAACATACCACACACAAAAAGAATATGCAAAAGAGGTGGCCTAATCTCATCCATACTTATATCAATTTTGCAATCAACTAGCCTTAGGATTTAGAGACATCATAGACCAAATGAAATGGATGCATAGAGAAGGGGAGTTAATTAAAGAGGGAGGGGAATGGATCAAAACTCAAATTGATCAAAGGAGGACTTTTACCAAATTAATATCATTCATTCATTTTGGAAGATGGAATGTACATTCCATCAATCCCCTAAATCCAATGATATTAACCTAGCAAAGTCAAATCAACCTTGACCAATGCCCAACAACACAAGTCAAACATACACAAACCATCACAAGAGGTTAACACAATTATTTGGCATTTATTCAATTTAAAAATACTAAAATAATGCATTTAAATTAAATATGATTTGTCAAATTCCTAAAACCTCATCAAAACACCAAAGGAATGGCCATGAGATTTATCATAGGTCAAACAAGGTCAAAGGACCTTGGAGAAAAAAATTCAGAATTTTTTAAGACTTAAAAATATTTTTAAACAATTAAAAATAATCACAAAATCAAATAAATCATGAAAAATATTAATAATGATCCAAAAATTATTTTAATTCAGAATATGAAAGAGGAATTTATTTAATTTTTTTTGGTGAAACTCTCATATTTTTTGGATCAATATTAAAATTCATGTGAATTAATGAAAATCAGATGAATTAAAACAAAAATCAAAAAATCAAAAAAACGTGAGCCACTTGATCTCCCTCATTAATTGAGGTGGCAGATCAAGTGCACACAAACGCGCGTTCCATGATGGAACCTAGTCAGCGCGCCACACGTGTGGTAATCAAAACCAACGTCTAATATTAAAACAATTTAAATGGATCCTGTGGCTGGGAGACGTGCCAACATACTGCCGGAGCCAGAGCTCCGGTCTTCTTCTCTGGTGGACCTCACCGGACTGGTCCACCCTCAACCATCACCAAAATAAAAAAGAAGGACATGATCTGAAAGAAAAAATTGCGTAGAGCACGAATATGACCTCAATTTCAACCAAGTCCAAATATATAAAAAGATATAAGGAGTTGAATTTTGAGGTGTGTCAACTGAGTTGCTTCAATTTGACCTCAAAGCAACTCAATCTTCTTGCCTACATTGGTAGGACTTCAAACAACCAAAGATCCAAGAGAATTGATGAGAATTGAGTGAGAATCGAAGAGAAGAAGTTTTCTAAAATTTACCTTCAATGATGTGCAGAAATGGATCTTGCTTGCTTCAACCTCGATCTGATCACACTTTAGAAGCTTGCAGGAGAGGTTTAGCAATGGTACAAAGCTTTGGATCATGGAGTTTCTGAATCTCCAAACAGTGAGATTCAAACTCAATTTTCAAGTTGAAAATTCTCAGGTTTTCCTTTGAATGGCGAGGGTTTCAATTGGAGGGCAAAGCTGGCGAGCAAGGCGTGTTTGAACAAGGGCCTGTATTTATAGCAATTGGGACTGATATTTGCACACTTGAAAAATTGCTAAATTTGGACATGGTGGTGCACAAGCTTGCATGGGCGTGTACATACCCATGAAGCAATCCAATGTGAATCATGTATAATCATTATGAAGTTCAAATGAGGCTTAGATGTCAAGGCAGTGTGAAATGTGATTTTTGGCATTTGATTTCTTCCAATCATACAACTCTATTAAAGCCATGCGCAAACCTAGCAAACTTTCTCCAAAATGCATGAAATTAGGTTCTTTGGAAAGCTTAGATCAAGGGGAACAAGTTTTATGTTGAACACTTTTTCATTTAGAACTTGGATCATGGTGAATTTTGAGGTGGAAGTTTGGAAATTTCAGCATGTTGAAATTTTTTCTAAGTGTCAAGCCATATATCTCAATATTCCACCTTGCTTAACTTTTTATGTGAGCTTCAAATGAGAAAAGTGTCTTCATAAAAGTTGTAGCTCTTTCAAAGACCTTAAAAATGGTAACTAATTTCATGTCATTTAGATTTAGAATGATAGAGTTATGCATTTTTGAAGTTGAGGAAAATCACTTGTTCAATGGTATAGGTAAAAAATGACCTATAATGTATCCTCATATCACATGCTCATAAAAGTTGAATTAGATCTCACTCCAAACATCAAAGTTGAATTAGACATCTTGAATTTGATTGTGCAACTTGTAAATATTTCATCTCATAAAAGTTGCAAGTTATGGCCTTGGGAAGTTGACTTTCAAATTAGGGTTTAGACAAAATGACCTATAACGTTTCAACATAGAAAATAATTTTCCAAGCAAAACTAGCTCTAGGTCTCAACATGAAAGTTGTTTGTAATGTCATTTAGAATAACTTTTATCTTGGAATCATTTTCATATGGTGAAAATTGTAGGATATAGGGTCTAGGGAGACCCAGTTTTGCTCAAATGAATTCATCTGGCCAACCACCATCAACCAACTTGCTAACCTTCAATTATCTTGACTTTTTAGGCTTATGGTAGATTATATATGCATAAGATGATGAATTTTGAAGTGTCCCTTGATAAAATTGATCAAATGGTGAGATAGCTTGTTGGAGAAGTTACTTAAGATACCCAGTCAAACTAGGGTTTCCAAGGCAAATCACCTCCAAACTCTTGAAGAATACTTGATCAATATGACATGTAGAGATCATTGGGACTCATATATGATGCTTTGAGACATTGTGGATCAATCCTTGGTTGTGCTCTTAGCCATGAGGGTCTTAAACCCTAGATATGAACTTGATAGATCAATGGTGATCACGTCCTACCTACAAAAGAGTTAGGCAAATGCAAAGACATATTTTTGGTATTTTGGTTAGTAAAAAATGATAATATACAAGTATGATACAATCACATGGTAATTGGTGATCTCTCCCAAAACAAACCCAATGAAAGAGGGGTAAGGAGAATGCCAAGGTGTGATCCCAATGCTAATGCATATGATGAGATAGCATGAGGGATCTTAGGGTCAAAATTGGGGTCTTACAACTGCCCCTATTTAAGGACATCCTAATTGAGGAGATGAAGGTTAAAATCTTCATATCGACTCAGTAGAATGGGCTTAAATAATAACATAGAAATAAATTTTGGTCCCTAAGAGACCTCATGATGCATATGATATGTATGTAAAAAGAAAATTCTCTATGGGGAAATGTTGCCACAAAGGAAAAGAAATAAGAGAGACCGAAGATCCGCAGGAGTATAATGAATTCCATAAGGAAAACTCACTGGGGATGAACATATCAAGGACAAACCAACTGAAAAAAAGTAGGAATTACATCTATCGAATACTGGATAGAAGACCATCAAAGAGAAAATCCGTCACCGGTTAGGATGAACATATCAAGGATAGACTTTGTTGAGGGGAAGAGCAGGATTTACAACTACCGGTTACTGGGTAGAAGACCGCAAAGAGGAGGAAATCATTCATCAGTTAGGATGAACATATCAAGGATTAACCCTCTGGGGAATAAAATAGGGATTACAACTACCTTTTTACTGGGTAGAATACCAAGGATGGGAATATCCATCATCGGTTAGGATGAACATATCAAGGATAGACCCAAGTAAGGGAAGAAAATATATGTCATCGGTTAGGATGAACATATCAAGGATATACTTCCTAGGGAAACGTGAAAACGAATCCACTGGGGAGAAAAAGTTGCTCTTGCCGGGTATTGGGGAAAAGTGAAAAACATGAGAAGAATATTACCAGTTACTAGGTAATAAACTCTCAGGGGACCAAAAGCATCTATCTAGGTAAGATCTAGAAAGAAAAGATCAATCAAGATTCAACCCAATGAGGATATAGCTCAAGGGGAGTAATTCCATCCAGGTAATCAACTGGGGAGGAAACTGAAACAATCTTCATCCACGAGGAAATGACTCAGTGGGGAAAGGAGAAACGTTAAAATCTTTTTGCTTAAAGGGCCGACACTCTACAACTGAGGGAGAACGGACATCAAACTTGTATGAGGATAAAGTACCCCCATAACAAAGAATAAGAATCTCAGATAATGAATCAACAAATATGATTATGAAAAAATATGTAATCATGAAATTATATGAGTGTATATGTATATGTATATGTACGATGATTATGCTGACAAAACGATTGCAAAGGATACAAAGGTGTCGCAAAAAATTGAGTCATCGGTACAATCCTCGATCAATCCACGGAAAAGGGATACAACTGTCGGAGAACAGGAAGATTAACATCCCAAAGGTTCAACATTATCTGGGGAAGGAGAAGATCTGATGTGGAAAGTAAATATTATCGGATCTGTAAGACCCCAATTTTGACCCTAAGATCCCTCATGCAATTTCATCATAAGCATAAGCATTGGGATCATACCTTGGCATCCTTCTTACCCCTCTTCATTGGGTTTGTTTTGGGAGAGATCGCCAAGCACTTTGTGATTATATCATACTTGTATTTTATCATTTCACTAACCAAAATACCAAAAATATGTCTTTGTATTTGCCTAACTCTTTTGTAGGTAGGGCATGATCTTTATCATTTCACATCTAGGGTTTGAGACCCTCATGAACAAAGAGAACAATCAAGAATTGATCCAAGAATGGTTATGGGCATCATATATGAGTCCCAATGTTCTCTATATGTTATATTGATCAAATTTGCTTCAAGAGTTTGAGGGTGATTTGCCTTGGAAACCCTAGTTTGACTAGGTATCTTGAGTAACTTCTCCAATAAGCTATCTCACCAATTGATCAAATTTCTCAAAGGGCACTTCAAATTTCATCATATTATGCATATATGATCTACCATGAGCCAAGAAAGTCAAGAGAATTGGAAATTAGCAAGTTGGTTGATGGTGGTTGGCCAGATAGATTCATCTGATCAAAACTGGGACTCCCTAGACCCTATCTCCTACACTTTTCACCATATGAAAATGATTCTAAGATAAAACTTACTCTAAATGACATTATAAATAACTTTCATGTTGAGACCTAGATCTAGGTTTGCTTGGAAAATCATTTTCTATGTTGAAACATTATAGGTCATTTTGTCTTAACCCTAATTTGAAAGTCAACTTCCCAAGGCCATAACTTGCTCAATTTTTATGAGATTAAATATTTCCAAATTTCGAAATTAAATTAAATATGTCTACTTCAACTTTGATGTTTGGAGTGGGAGCTAGTTCAACTTCTTTGAACATGTGATATGAGGCTACATTATAGGTCACTTTTGACCTATACCATTGATCAAGTGATTTTTCCAAACTTCAAAAATGCATAACTCTATCATTTAAAATCCAAATGACATGAAATTGGTGACCATTTTGAATTTCTTTGAGAGAGCTACAACTTTTATGAAGACACGTTTCTCATTTGAAGCTCCCATAAAAAGTTAAGCAAGGTGAAATATTGAGACATATGGTTGACACTTAGAAAATTTTTGATATGTCAAATTTTTCCAAACTTCCAACTCAAATATCTCCAAGTTCTAAGCTCCAAATGGAAAAGTGTTCAACATCAAACTTGTTACTCTTGATCTCACCTTTCCAAAGAGTTTATATTCATTCATTTTGGACTTGAACTTCATGGGCTGTGCATGGCTTAAACATGCTGATATCATTTGGCATGGATCAATCTTCAAGTGACAATGCACATGTACCTTGAAACCCAATCCATCTTCAAGGCATCTGATCATTAATTTGGACTTTGAAACCATCATTCCATGGGCCTATGCGCGCCCATGCAGCATGGCATCTTCATTTTACCAAATTTGGAAAGTGGAAAGAGTGTGCAAATATCATTTGATTTCTCTATAAATTGAGGCCCTTATGCTCAGAAATAACACACACATTGCGTCAACTTTGAATCCCCATTGAAAACCTTTCACTCTAAGAGGATAACCCTAATAAATTCATTTGAATTTGAGCTTGAATATCCACTGTTTTGGAATTCAATTCTCCAGGAGTCCATTGCTTCTAAACCTTTCCATTCCTCTCCTGCAAGCAATTGAAGTGAAGCCAAGCACAATTCAAATCAAGATCTAGCAAGCTCAGACCTCCATTAAAGGTAATTTGCAGAAATTTTAAACTTTTTGATTCTCTTAAATTGTTGCTCAATTTCATTGATTCTTGAGTTGTCTGAAGTCCTACCAATGTAGGCAAGAAGGTTGAGTTGCTTTGAGGCCAAACCGAAGCAACTCAGATCATGAACCTCATTTTTCAATTCCACATATCTCTTAATATATTTGGAATTGGAGGAATTGGAGGTCATATTCATGCTCAGTGATGTTTTCTCTTTAAAATCATGTCCCTGTTTTGAATTTTAGTGATGGTTCATCTTGACCAGTCCAGTGGAGCTCACCGGGGAAGATGACCGGAGCTCTGGCTTTGGCGATGATGTGGCTTGCATCTGGACCATGGGATATAACTCTCACGTTTTAATCTTGATTGTGCCTTGTGATTACTCATGTTACAACGCTGTTGACTTGGACATAGGTGGAACGCGCGTTTTGGATCATCAGATCTGCCACCTCAATTAATGAGGGAGATCTAATGGTCCACGTAATTTAGCATTTTATGAATTTCATTTTAATTCCATTTTTGGATCATTATTAATATTTTTCATGAATTAATTGATTTTGCATTTGTTTTTAATTGTTTAAAAATATTTTTAAGTGGCCAAAAATTATGAATTTTTTTCTCCAAGGTCCTTTGACCTTGTTTGACCTATGATAAATCTCATGGCCATTTATTTGGTGTTTTGATGAGCTTTTAGGATTTGGACAAAACATATTTGAATTTAATGCATTATTTTGTTATTTTTAATTGAATAAATGTCATTTTAATTGTGTTGACCATTTGTATTGACTTAATTGAGTTTCTTATTTGTTGTTGGGCCTTGGTCAATGTTGATTTGACTTTCTCAAGTTAATATTATTGGATTTAAGGGATTGATGGAATGTACATTTCATCTCCCAAAATGAATGAATAATATTAATTTGGTAAAAGTCCTCCTTTGACCAATTTGTGATCTCATTCATCCCCTTTCCTCTTCACCTAATTCCCCTTCTTCATCCATTCATTTTCAATTGGCCAATGACATCTCAAAGTCCTAATGCTAGTTGATTGAAAGATTAACATGAGTATGGATGAGATTAGACCACATCTTTTGCATATTTTTTGTGTGTGGTATGTATAATGAGCATAGTTCATAATACTATGTCTCCAACATGCATTAACACCAAAAGTCTATTGTTCGGCCTCAAATAGTTGTGACTTCTATATAAGTTCAATTATGATTGCTTAACATAGCGCTAAATTTGTGACATAAAAGGCATAAGCATTCTAGTTAGTGAGATTGTAAGTCTCCCCTCTTCCATGGTATTGTGTGGAAACTTGGCCTTCTTTCCTTCCTTTGGAAGATGTTTTGGTTCAAGGATTCATGTTTATGGGAAGTGGGTTGAGTGTTCTCCAAAGAATGTTTTGAAATTAAAAAGCAAAACAAAACTAACTACTAACTTACTAACCATTAACTTTTAATTTTAAGTCTTTACTTTAATGCAATTTATTTTTAGCACTTTATATCATTTGCCATTATACATATTATTTTAATTGTTTATGTTAATGTAATTTTCACTTTGTCCACTTGGACCATATTGTGTGATATTATTTTGTTTGTATATACTTTGTTTGCTTGTTTGGTCTTTGACCATTAATACACATAATAATAACAAAAACCCTAAAATACTTTTGAGTGGACTGTTGGTTTGATCTTGCCCAATTGGACTTTCCTTTGATTTTCATTAATTCATATTAATTTTAATATTGATCCAAAAAATTTGAGAGTTTCGCAAAAAAAAATCAAATAATTTTCTCTTTCATATTCTGAATTAAAATTATTTTTTGGATCATTATTAATATTTTTCATGATTTAATTGATTTTGCATTTGTTTTTAATTGTTTACAAATACTTTTAATAAGTCTTTAAAAATTCTGAAAATTTTTCTCCAAGGTCCTTTGACCTTGTTTGACCTATGGTAAATCTCATGGCCATTTCTTTGGTGTTTTGATGAGGTTTTAGGAATTTGACAAACCATATTTAATTTAAATGCCTTATTTTAGTATTTTAATTTGAATAAATGCCAAATAATTTTGTTGACCAATTGTGATGACTTGTTTGAGTTTGACTCTTGTTGTTAGGCCTTGGTCAAGGTTGATTTGACTTTGTCAAGTTAATATTATTGAATTTAGGGGATTGATGGAATGTACATTCCATCTTCCAAAATGAATGGATGATATTAATTTGGTGAAAGTCCTCCTTTGATTAATTTGAGTTTTGGAAACTTGGCCTTCTTTCCTTCCTTTGGAAGATGTTTTGGTTCAAGGATTCATGTTTATGGGAAGTGGGTTGAGTGTTCTCCAAAGAATGTCTTGAAATTAAAAAGCAAAACAAAACTAACTACTAACTTACTAACCATTAACTTTTAATTTTAAGTCTTTACTTTAATGCAATTTATTTTTAGCACTTTATATCATTTGCCATTATACATATTATTCTAATTGTTTATGTTAATGTAATTTTCACTTTGTCCACTTGGACCATATTGTGTGATATTATTTTGTTTGTATATACTTTGTTTGCTTGTTTGGTCTTTGACCATTAATACACATAATAATAACAAAAACCCTAAAATACTTTTGAGTGGACTGTTGGTTTGATCTTGCCCAATTGGACTTTCCTTTGATTTTCATTAATTCATATTAATTTTAATATTGATCCAAAAAATTTGAGAGTTTCGCAAAAAAAATTCAAATAATTTCCTCTTTCATATTCTGAATTAAAATTATTTTTTGGATCATTATTAATATTTTTCATGATTTAATTGATTTTGCATTTGTTTTTAATTGTTTACAAATACTTTTAATAAGTCTTTAAAAATTCTGAAAATTTTTCTCCAAGGTCCTTTGACCTTGTTTGACCTATGGTAAATCTCATGGCCATTTCTTTGGTGTTTTGATGAGGTTTTAGGAATTTGACAAACCATATTTAATTTAAATGCCTTATTTTAGTATTTTAATTTGAATAAATGCCAAATAAAAAATGAATGGATGATATTAATTTGGTGAAAGTCCTCCTTTGATTAATTTGAGTTTTGATCCTTCCCCCCCCCCCCCCCCCCCCCCCCCCCCCCCCCTCTTCATCTCATTCCCCTTCTTTATGCATTCATCTCATTTGGCCTATGATATCTCAAAGTCCTAAAGCTAGTTGATTGAAAAATTAACATGAGTATGAATGAGATTAGGCCACCTCTTTTGCATATTCTTTTTGTGTGTGGTATGTAACAACCCAATTTTTAGTATTTATTTCTTATATTATTATTATATTTTATTTATTTGGAGTGTTAATTAATTAATTGGTTGTTAGGTAGTATAATAATTGATTATATTAATTAACTTGGTGTGTATATTGTGTTGGTTTAATTTATTTGAACTAAATAGAGATATTATAATACTATGTCTTATTGGGCCTAATAATTAAATTAGAGGTATCATTACTTAAGCCCAAATATAATACTAGAATAGTAAGAGGTGAGGAGAGTGAGAAGTAGCACTCATTTGGTCATTTTCAAGGCAACAGAGAAAGAAAGAGGAAAAGTGAGGAGAAGAGGAGAAGAACAAGGGAGGAGCTAGGGTTTCCAGAAAATTGAAGAGGTAAGGGGGAGAATCCTTATTATTATGGGTTAGTATAATTGGGTCAATGGGTAGAAATATGTTTAGGTTAAAATCCCTAATTTTTATGGTTTTGGAATTGTTAGGTTTTGATGAGTAATCTTTGATTTGTGATGATTAATTGCGTTTGGAATGGATATATGGATGAAATTGAGGGATAGAGTGAGAAGTCACTTAGTTTATTAAATTTCATTACAGTAATGGTAATGTTAAGAAAAATTCCAGTTTTAAACTGAGTAACGGGTTACCCAAAATGCGTTAACGGGTTACTTGCTGAAAATCTGCCCAGGAATTGAATTATGTAAACTGAGTAACGGGTTACCCAAAATGCGTTAACGGGTTACTTGTTGAAAATCTGTCCAGGAATTGAATTCTGTCTTTGTGTTAACGGGTTACCCAAAATGCGTTAACGGGTTACTTGCTGAAAATCTGCCCAGGAATTGAATTCTGTTAAACTGAGTAACGGGTTACCCAAAATGCGCTAACCGGTTACCACTGTTGAAAAAGGGAAAATTGAGAACTTTTAAATGCTGTAACCATTTTGAAATAAAATCTAAATGTGCGTATTTGATAATTAGCCTATAATTATGAATAGTATATTTATTATGAATGTGTATACGTACCATTGGTGGATAATTCATAGAGTTGAATTATGGTTATATGTGGAATGTTAAGATGGTAGAGATGATCTTAATTGCATATATTGTTGGTATTTGTACATTCATTCATGGCATGGTCGGCTTTATGGTGGAAGCGGTGAAACTGTGGGTTCACATGGTAATAGATGTTGATCCTTTAATGGAAATAGGCGTAGCAGACGTTGATCCTTAATTGGAAATAGACGTAGTGGCTTTGATCTTGTCCGGATCGGAAGCGTGGGTTGGATTCTAGATATCGAATCGAAAAGCGGTGAAACTGTGGGTTCACATGGTAATAGACGTTGATCCTTGAATGGAAATAGGCATATCAGACGTTGATCCTTAATTGGAAATAGACGTGGTGGCTTTGATCTTGTCCGGATCGGAAGCGTGGTTTGGATTCTAGATATTGAATCGGAAAGCGGTGAAACGTTGGGTTCACATTGCGGTACCACATGCATAGAGTCACATGTCTTGCATTGAGTCACATTAGAGTTATGTGATAATTGAATATATGCATTGATGTGATCGTTATGTGTGTATGAGATATGGTAATTGAATTTGGTGATGTTTGGATACATAACTTGGTAAAATATGTGATTATGTGATAATTATGGTTACGTGTATATTTGGGAATATAGCATTGGATTTTAATATTATACTCCTTGAGTTTTGATGTATGCTTGAAACATATGAAATAAATATTGGTTAGTATTATTTACATGGCTATACAAGGTGTGATGAATTCCTTTAATTGTTGATTTAATCATTGTGCTTTATTATACTTCTTCATAATGATTCGAATTCTCACCCTTCTGTTTGAATGTTGCCTTTACATGGGCATCGTGCAGATACTCAAGAGTAGTATTGCTGAAGTAAGTGAACGGTAGCTCACTCGAGATTTAGTCGAAGAGTTTTCGTGTTTTAGCTTAGAGACTAGGTAGTGAGTCAATGCTCTGGTCATGTAACACTGGGTAGATTAGTAGTATTGAACTCATGTCTTATTTGGATATGTATTATGTTATTACTTGTGAACAAGTTTATTTGCAATTTGCTGTTTGAGAGGCCATAGTGCCAAATATTCTGGATATGGTTTTATTCTATCTTGAGGAGATTATTGAGAGATGATCATGGTATGGGACATGAATCATTTTATGAAATACATGAGTATTCATTATTTTCCGCTGCAAACGCATATACTTGTATATTCATGATATTTGAAATGTGTTATATTAAATGACCAGGTGTATTGTATATTGATGATGAATGATGTTGGTTTTTGAAAGCTTTTAGTTTTTGAAAAGGTCGATGTGACGCCCTTTTGTTTATATGCGTGCTTATTCACTCTGATTATATGTTAAGTATTTTGGGGTATAAAAATGGGTGTTACGGTATGTTTCATGAGCATAGTCCATTATATTATGTCTCTAACATGCATTAACACCAAAATTCTATTGTCCGGCCTCAGATAGTTGTGACTTCTACATAAGTCCAATTACGATTGCTTAACATAGCGCTAAATTTGTGACACAAAAGGCATATCATTCTAGTTAGTGAGATTGTAAGTCTCCCCTCTTCCATGGTATTGTGTGGAAACTTGGCCTTCTTTCCTTCCTTTGGAAGATGTTTTGGTTCAAGGATTCATGTTTATGGGAAGTGGGTTGAGTGTTCTCCAAAGAATGTCTTGAAATTAAAAAGCAAAACAAAACTAACTACTAACTTACTAACCATTAACTTTTAATTTTAAGTCTTTACTTTAATGCAATTTATTTTTAGCACTTTATATCATTTGCCATTATACATATTATTCTAATTGTTTATGTTAATGTAATTTTCACTTTGTCCACTTGGACCATATTGTGTGATATATCTTGGTTGTGTACGCTTTGTTTGTTTGTGTGGTCTTTGACCATTAATGTACATAATAACAACAAAAAACCCTAAAAAACTTTTGTGTTGACTGTTGGCTTGATCTTGGACAAATGGACTTAGAACTTAGGCAACATTCCTATGCTAAAGGACTTGGCCAATGCCAATTTATTGAGAAACCAAGTGCTTGCAATCTGATACATCACTCAAGATCCCTCTGAGTTCATCTGCAACATGATCATTGTGTAGCTGTTATTTTGAACTTGTGACTTGTGGAATTCATCTGCTCCATGGGCTAATTTTGAAGAAGATCATGAAGTGGCTAAAGCTTGGATGTGGCTATCTTTACTTGATGCCTTTGCTCTTCAAGATAGTATAATTGTGCATTTGTATGTTGCTTGATTCTAAAAAGTCTAAGGGAATTCTGGGTTTCTATTGACATTTTTGTCTATTGGATTGCTACCCATTTGGTAAGATCTTTCCAACTCTTAACTTTTAATTTTGTGCATAGGATTAGTCCCTTCATCTTCTCCCCATTTCTTTAATTTCAAAATCTCTCCCTCCCTTTTCAAAATCTTCTTTGTTTGAACCAATTTTGTTCCAAAATTTGACCACTTTGCAAAAAGATAGAAACTTTGGCCTTATGCCATTGCACTTTCAAACTTCTTTTCTTAAATCAAATTTGTAAATGAACTTAACTATATTTGACTTAAACTTTCAAAAAGCAAAAAAGAACTAACTCATTCAAATCATTTTTAGGCCTTTGTGCCTTTCAAACTTAATTTTTGTTAAAAGCAAAGCATCCACCTTGAAATTTGTATCACGAACTACGAGGTTTTGATCCCTCATTTTTATGTTGGTATGTAGGCACAAGATCGAAGGTCTTGCCAAACACAAATATAATTAATGAATTCCTTTCTCCTCCCCTCATTCTATTTGTTTGTAAACATCATTTTGTACCAAATACATATGCATACAAAAAGGGCTCCCTAGGAGTACCTAGGACACTTCGGGTGCTAACACCTTCCCTCGGTATAACCAACCCCCTTACCTGTAATCTCTGACATTTTATTAGTTTTGATTTGAAAACTTCTTACTATTGGGTTTTGTTCGTACTTTTTCCCTTTTCCCTTAGAAACAATAAAAGTGCGGTGGTGACTCTTGTTATTTTATCTCTAGCTTATCCATAGCTTGATGATCATGAATATACCACTACACTATGTCTCTAACATGCATTAGTACCGAAATTCTATTGCCCGACCTTAAATAGTTGTGACTTCTACATAAGTCCAATTACGATTGCTTAACATAGCGCTAAAGTTTTGACACAAAAGGATTAGAATTCTAGTTAGTGAGATTGTAAGTCTCCCCTCTTTCATGGTATTGTGTGGAAACTTGGCATTTTTTCCTTCCTTTGGAAGATGTCTTGGTTCAAGGCTCCATGCTTGTGATAAGTGGGTTGAGTGTTCTCCAAAGAATGACTTAAAAGAAAAAGCAAAAGCAATACTAACCTCTAACTCATTAACAACTAACATTTACTTTTAAGTTATTTACTTTAACGCGTTTTACTTTTAAGCCCTATTCATTTGCCATTATTCATACCATTCTAATTGTTTATGTTAATGTCCTTTTCACTTTTTCCATTTGGACCATATTTTGTGATATATTTTGCTTGTCTATATTGTGTGTTTGTGTGGTCTTTGACCACTAATGTACATAATAAGAACAAAAACCCTAAAAAAACATCTTGGGTGGACTGTTGGTTTGATCTGAGGCAATTGGACTTAGACTTTACGCAACACTTCCTATGCAAAGGACTTAGCCAATGCCAACCTTCATGTAACCAAGTTCTTGTAATCTGAAACTTCATCTGATACATCATTAAAGATTCATTTAAGTTCATCTGCAACATCATCATTGTGAAGCTGTTATTTTGAACCTGTGACTTATGACATTATGGAATTCATCTGCTACATGGGCAAATTTGAAGAAAGATCATGGAATGGCTAAGCTTGGATGTGGCTATCTTTATTTGATGCCTTGCTCTTCAATTTGATATTGTGTACATTGTTTGTTGCTTGATTCTAATGTCCAAGGGGAATTTGGGTTTCTATATGGCATTCTTGTCTATTGGATTGCAACCCATTGGTCAGATCGTTTCAACTCTTAACTTTTAAATTTATGCTTAGGATTAGTATATTCATCTCCTCCCCATCTCTTTAATTTAAAAATCTCTCCCTCCTTTAAAAAACTTCTTCGTTTGAACTTTTTTTTTCTAAACTTAGACCCTTTGCGAATTAGAAACTTTGGCTTTATGCCATTCCATTTTCAAACTTCTTTTCTTAAATCAAACTTGTAAATAAACTTAACTATACTTGACTTAAAAATTTTCAAAAGCCAAAAGGAACTAACTCATTCAAACCATTTTCTAGGCCCTTATGCCTTTCAAACCTAATTTTTTTGTTAAAAGCAATGCATCCACTTTGAAATTTGTATCACGAATTACGAGGCTTTGATCCCTCATTTTTATGTTGGTACGTAGGCACAAGTCTGAAGGTCTTGTCAAACACAAAAATATAATTAATGAATTCTTTTCTCACCCCCCCCCCCCCCCCATTCTATTTGTTTGTAAACATCATTTTATACAAAATACATATGCACGCAAGAAAGGGCTCATTAGGAGTACCTATGACACTTTGGGTGCTAACACCTTACCTCTGTGTAACCAACCCCCTTACCTGCAATCTCTGGCACTTTATTAGTTTTGATTTGAAAACTTCTTATTTTTGGGTTTTGTTCTTACTTTTCCCTTTTCCCTTGGAAACAATAAAAGCACGGCAGCGACTCTTGTTATTTGATGTCTTGCTTATCCATAGCTTGATGATCATGAATTTATCGCTACATAAATTAAGTGGCGACTCTGCTGGGGAGTAGTCTCCAGTGGGTTTAGCCTACTTTTTTGTGTGTATATAATTGTATATATTTGATGTATGTGTATTTGTTTATCTGATATAATCTGCTTGTTGTGCTTGGTGATCTCTGAGTGGTGAGATAAGTTCTAACCCAAACTTGAGTGCAATTAAGATAGGAGGATGGTATAGTCATGTTCGACTTGTGTGGAGTAGTCCTTAACAAGTTGGCTTGAGATCCATCTGCTCAGTGGAGACCCTTTTTGATTTGGAAATGTCACACAAGTATTTGTGGTTAGGCATTACTATCTCTAATTTGGGGTCCGAGAAGCTGAGGACCGTAGAACATTTAACCCCACTTGTCCTATTTAGGATGTAGTGCGGAAGATGTTCAAGTGTAGACTTGATAACAGTTTTCACGCGATACTACACTCAGACGAGTTTCTCGAGAATATTATGGGTCGATGAGTCAGTCATCTTAACCTGTAATATCCGATAGATGGAATTAAGACTCTGGGAACTTTTTAGAACATGATATACATGTTCTTATCCTTAGTTCACTCCCTTGGGATGGTTCTTACCCAGACTTCATGCTCGTGACTTACAACAAACCCTTGATTCTTGGTTGATCCAATCAAGTCTTGTCAATATCAATGGAACTTGGATGTTGATAAGGTGTAAACCATAATCCACCAAAATGGATGATTGATCTTGACAATGAATTGAATCATCCCTTGACCTTTGTTTGTTTGCCGTGTGTGATCCCTTATTTGTGATTGTTGCATTCATGCATTCATGCGCATCATGACATTCATCACACGAAAATTTCAAGGAACTGAGGTGTTATTTGCAAATATTTTCAGACCATGGATTATGGGCGAAGGAACACTAAGAAGTACAATTTCAGATGTCCCGACTTGAAAGAGTTAAGGAGGCTAGCATCTCTTGTATTAGATCCCTTAGACTTCAAACAACGTCATGGGAAGCTTTTATCTGTCTTGTCTGCTAATGTGGTTGAAGGACTTCTGAGTGTATTGGTGCAGTTCTATGACCCATTCTACAGTTGCTTCACTTTTCCGGATTATCAGCTTGTGCCTATGTTGGAGGAGTATGCCCATCTCTTGGGAATACCCGTTTCTAGCAAGGTTCCTTTTAGTGGATTGGAAGAGATTCCCAGATCTCATCTTATTACTGAAGCTCTTCACTTGAAGAAGTCTGAGATAAAGGCTCATTGGGTGAAGAAACGAGGATTGTTTGGGTTGCCATCTGATTTCCTCATCAAGGAAGCTACTGCCTTTGCTCAAGCCGGTAGTGTGGATGCTTTTGAAGCTATCTTTGTGTTACTCATTTATGGATTAGCTTTGTTCCCTAACATTGACGGTTTTGTCGATGTTAACGCCATTAGAATCTTCTTGATTGGGAATCTTGTGCCTACTGTGTTGGGTGATATGTAATTCTCTTTGCATCTAAGGAATTCTAAGGGTGGTGGAACTATTGTCTGTTGTATTCCTCTTCTATACAAGTGGTTTATTTCGAACTTGCCTCAGACACCTGCTTTTGGGGAGAACAAACAATGTATATGGTGGTCTCAGAGACTTATGTCTCTCACTAATGATGATATAGTTTGGTATGATCCTCTTTGAGCAGTTTGGAGATAATTGATTGTTGTGGTGAATTCTCTAATGTATCTCTCTGTAGCGGGGTATTCGTTACCTTTAGATTTATTGACTAAATCAAAAGTAAACCATACAAGTCGAGTCGCCACCGCACTTCTATTTATCCAAGGGGAAGGTTAGAAAGCAAACAAAAACCGAGAAGTTTTATCGAATCAAAAACTAATAAAAATGTCAGAGATCTGGGTAAGGGGGTTGGTTATGCAATGGGGAGGTTTTAAGCACACAAAACATCCTAGGTACTCCTAGGGAACCCTTTTCACACTTGTTGTAAGGTTGGTATTTTTTGTGAAAATTTGTTTGTGCAAACATGATTGGGGAGATGAGAAGAGAATATACAAGTTATTTACAATTTTGTGTTTGAATGGATAAACCCATTGCCTACGTACCATCTTAAAAAGATTAGGATCAAAACCTCGTAGTTCGGGGTAAAAATCTCAAAAAAAACAAGTTGGTGAATTGATTGGTCAAAAGCCTTAAGGTCTTTTGTTATCCAAGGGAGAAAACTCAACCTAAAACCACAAATCCACCATGTGAGGATAGCTTCAACATGCTAGTGAGGGTTTAACTCTATAATAAGCATGGAAGACTCATTGTCCATCACTAAGGATGTAGGTGAGTATTATATCTACCTCAAGGATAACTCAAACCTAATAGCTAATGGTTATGAAAAGTTTTAATAAGAAAGTGGCCATTGAAACCACAAAACATTTGAATGGGTTATATTTACCAATGAAAAGTGTTTACAAAATATGGTCAAAGTTGACTTAAAGGTTCAATTCAAAAGAAGTGTTATGAAAAAGAAAGTTTGAAAATCAAAAGCATAATGCTTAGGTTTCTAATGTTTGTAAACAAGTGTTAATGTTTGCAGAAAAGTTTTGGCTTGGGTTAGACTGGAGGGAAGAAGAAGAATGGCTAAGTCCTAATCATATAAGAGATGAAGGAGAAGAAATAAGACCATAAACGGAGTTCTCTTCTTGAGATCATTTTGATGATCCAAGTAGCTCTCATCCTTTGGAATAAGCAAGCAAATAAGTGTATACTCAAGCAATCAATCAATCAAGCAAGCTCTTAGGAATCCTCCCATGGCTCTTAAATCTCTCACTTTAGAAGCTCATAACAATGGTTCTTCACTTAGGCTCAATGTTGAAATCCCTAGTGTAATACCCCAAAATTTACCCTTCATTTTTCCTGGAAGCATACGCTTTACACCTCATGCATGCATTCATTTTTAGGTCATTTAACATTAGATACATTGCATTTCATCATGTCAATCAGAATTAGATCCAAGAAACTTTATTTTAAAAAAAAACGAAAAAACGAAAATAAAATAAAATAAAATAAAATAAAATAAAATAAAAATAATAATAAATAAATAAATAAAAGAAAAAATCTCAGACTTGGACCTCTCTCAAAAGCCCACTAAGCTACCAATATTAGGTTATAAATATTAGAGTTTCAATGAAACAAATATGGATGCTATTCCTATTACCCTGAGGAAAAAGATAGTGAGAGAAGAGCTAACAGAGTTCAGAGCAGCCTCCAAACCCTGAAGGGAACTCAACTGCACAGAATCACCTCTGCATCACATAAACCCTAAAGATTGTTTTGTAAACCTCACGGGTGCAACTCAATTTCAATCAAGCTCTCCAATTAGGTTTGCCTTATATCCATCATCTTTATGCCTTTAATTTGAATGCTCTAAATGTATGAGGTATTATGGGTGAATTTGATACCCTGTTGATGCATATCTTTTTTGTGAATTTTAATGGCATGATTCATGCGGTTACATTTTGATTTGGGGGAAACCCTTGATTACCCTATTTTTTTTGTCTCTAACCTATTTGTTGAGTTTTTGTGAGGGCTCACATGACTTTTGCAGGGATAACTTGCGTGGTTTTCCACTTTATTTGTGGGATACCCCCTGGAGGTTTCATTCCGATTACCTGTACTGACTCACTTTCTTTGATGGTGTTTAGCTTGGAAGGATCCCTGGGTTTCCCATTCCTCTAACTGCTGTTACTTCGGATCTTTATCCGCGTGGTACTTTTACATTTTTCCCGCATTTTACTACTTTTCTAGCTGGAAGACCTCGATAGGAGGCAATGTTTTGTGTATTTTTTTTACAGGTTCCTTCGTCAAGGACTACCTTTTTGCAGGAGTTCACCAAACCCTAACCCTTCATTGATTTTTCTTCTCCTAAACACACGTTTACTCCTTCTACTACAGGTGAGTAAGTCTCCAAAGGTCGAGCATCCGGTAGATTGCGTAGTAACGTCGTTCGTCCAAAACCCACTCCATAACCCCGTAGTTAGCCGAACTACGGCTTGCTCTGATTCTCATTCCAGATGAGATACGTAGGCATAAGACGCGATGTCTTAGCGAGCACACATCCCCCCAACCCATAGGTCAACCGAGCTACGAAGACTCTGATTCTCATATTCAGATGAGATACGTATGCAGTGGATGCGACATCCGCGCGAGTCATTTTCGTTTAACCCTTTTTTTTGGTAAACAGCACAAGATAAACTCACACCCTTTAGACAAGAACTACAAAAGTGGACCCCGTAGCGTACTACGGATGCGTAGGGGTGCTAATACCTTCCCTTCGCATAACCGACTCCCGAACCCAAGATTTGGTTGCGAGACCCCGTCTTGTCCTTTCCTTTTTCAGGTTTACTTCGAGCGTTTCCTTTCCCTCCTTTGGGATGAATAACGCACGGTGGCGACTCTTCTGTCATTTTCTTTCGCCGGTTGTTTTTTCGCGCACTGCATTTTTCAGGTTGCGACAGCTGGCGACTCTGCTGGGGACACTAAGAAGTTGACCTCTTGCTGGTCCATCTTCCCTAAGCGAGTCCCTCCTAGCTTGTGTGATTTCTTGTTTATTGGGTGTTCATGCTTTTGTATATTTATTTGCTTACCTGCTTGCATGCATCTGTTGTATCTGTTGGATCTGTTTGTTTGTTTGTTGGGATGGGGTGTTCTATGAGAGATAAGCCCATTACCCAGGCTTGAGTGTACACACAGGTTTTAGAGTGGATAATCATGAGGCTTGCGTGGCGTGTTGCTACGTTAAGTCGTTCGTGAAGAACCACACCCAGACGAGGTTTCTTTTGGATATATTATGTCTTACGGGTGTTCCGTAACGGCAAGATGTTCCTCTAGAAATCGTCGACTCTGGTGACCATTTCCCGAGAACTCAGTCGAGGCCTCTCCTCCGAGACGTGATTATGTTAGCTCTGGTGGGCGCATTCTCGCTGCTCAATCCGAGGACCCCGAGACTGGGAACTTGCTATTAGGATGTCCTGTTGAGGGGAGTCAATGGAGGTCTTTTGTCCCGTAATAATGCCAAACCTTCAGTGGTAAACGTATTATTCACGACTGAAGGGCTGAAGCTGACGAACTTCTGTTCTTAGAACCTACCAGTGAGGGGCGGGCTAAATTCAGGAAACCTTAACCTCCAACCAACCCGGTTTTCTGGAGCAAAGCTTTGATCTTGTATTATATTCTTCAGTGGGTTTCTCTTCAGACAATGCAACCTGACAGATGTTCAAGCGGATCCTGCAATCCTGATTTCCATGCCATTGCATTGCATTCACATCATTGCATCACATCATTCTGCATTCATATCATTTAACACATGTTTATCCATTTCTGTGGGGTTTATATCTTCTTCTTGATTCTAGTCGGGGTTTTCTGGTACTTTTTAAAAGGGATATTTTATCTGATGTGAGACTGGAATCAAAGGGGTAGAATACCTTTTGGATTTGATAAACATGTCATTGCATTTGCATATCCATAGCGTGTCTTGCATAACAGGTACTGCCGCAGTGTTCTCAATTATTTGGTGTTTCATCAGTAGGATAGCTGACTCAGGCATTCACCGATACGGTACCCGAAGGAATCAACAGAGGCAAAGGATGATGGACCGGCGTTTCGACACCCTTCCAATGTCGTACGCTCAGTTGCTTTCTAGTCTTCAACAACTACAACTTGTGCAATTGCGCACTCTGGCTCCTCTTGTTGGTAGACTTCCGATGGGTTACGACGCCAACGCTAGGTGTAGCTTCCACTCTGGGGCACCTGGCCATAACATTGAGAACTGCAAAGCTTTTAAGCACGTAGTTCAGGACCTCATAGATTCAAAAGCCATCAACCTTGCACCGGCTCCTAATGTCGTCAACAATCCCATGCCGCAACATGGTGGTGCAAACATTAATATGATGGAAGGAAAAGCCAAGTCCATTAAGGATGTGTTGAAGTTGAAGACTCCATTGTTGGATATCAAAGGATGCTTGCTGAAGGCCGATGTTTTCCCCGGTTGTGGGAAGGATTGTTTGGATTGTGCCACTCAGAGTGGAGGTTGTTTGAAGCTACAGCAGGGTATCCAGGCCTTGCTCGACAAAGGTATCCTCCAGGTTGAAGATTTGTCTGTCCAAGAGTCTGTGGAAGGGGTTGAGGAAGAAGGGTTTGAAGATGCTACTGATGAATTCGCAGATGTTGTTCCTACTGATTCTGTAATCCATGATGATGTATTTATTTTTTCCAATGTGGTTGATCCTGATGTAATTGAACTTGATTCCGATGTTTCGGATGCTTGCATTTCAATGAATGAGATTTCTGAGTACGACTGTGATATTGCTACTATAACTATTTTCTACCCAACTAATCAGATCAGTGTGCCAGAAGCGCAACCCGTGCCACCAGTGCGACAATCTATTATGACCATCACAACCCCTGGTCCTTTACCTTTCACCAGTGAAAGGGCCATTCCGTGGCATTATGGGGGGAGCGTATACACGCACAATCATAGGGTGGAACGGCCACTGAAAATAGAAGAAGGTCAGAAGCCTGAACTTGACGGTCCCGCAGTGGATAATGTTGGTGGAATCGGGCGATTCACCGGGAGTGGTAGATTGTTCTCACCACCGGTTACCCAAGCTGATAATGCTGATGCTGTGGCGAAAGCCAAAGGCAAGCAAGTCGCGAATGAGGGTACCTCTGCACCCCAGGATGGTTCTGAGCCCACTTTTGCAAAAGATGTGGACGAGCTTCTGAGAATCATAAAGAAAAGCGATTACAAGGTAGTCGATCAGTTGATTCAGATTCCGTCCAAGATATCCATTCTCTCACTCCTGTTGTGTTCGGAGGCACACAGGGAGGTGCTTCTGAAGGTTCTTAATGTTGCCTATGTACCTCAAGAAATCTCGGTAAACCAACTAGAAGGGATCGTCGCCAATGTGCATGCAAGCAACGGGTTGGGTTTTACCGATTCTGACTTGACACCAGCCGGACGCAATCATAACAAGGCTCTGCACATCTCGATGGAATGCAGAGACACCGTGTTATCGCATGTTCTGGTGGATACAGGATCCTCTCTCAATGTGCTACCCAAGAGAGCCATGTCGAGGTTAGAAGTAGAGGGGTTGGTCTTGAAACCTTCAGATCTTATTGTGAGAGCCTTCGATGGTTCTAAGAGATCGGTGTTTGGAGAGGTAGAATTGCCAATTCTGATTGGATCACAAACCTTCAACACTATCTTCTACGTGATGGATATCAGTCCTTCCTACAGTTGCTTGTTGGGTCGTCCTTGGATCCATAATGCTGGGGCAGTCTCTTCAACTCTACATCAAAAGATTAAGTTTCCGGTCAACGGACGAATTATCACCGTCTGTGGTGAGGAGGACATCCTGGTCAGTAACCTGTCTACATTCAAGTATGTAGAAGTAGAAGGTGAAATTCATGAGACTCTGTGTCAGGCTTTTGAGTCAGTTCAAATCAAGGATGCAACTCCGGGGGAAGAGGTTAAAGCGGGTGCCTCTATCTCATCCTTTAAGCACGCACAGGCCATGATGGATTCAGGTGCTGCTCCCGGTTGGGGGCGTCTGTTGGAATTACCAATGAAAGACGACAAGTTCGGGATTGGGTACCAGCCAGCTCTGACTTCTACAACTTCAACACTTCAGACTCATCAGGGGCCGATTACTTTCTCCAGCGCTGGCATCTTTCAGTATGGCCAGGTATCAGCAATCAATGAAGAGGGTGGGGATAGTGATTGTGACATCGACAACTGGGTGCGTCCGAGGATCCCGGGTGAAGTCATCAACAATTGGTCTTCTGAGGAGATTGTCCAAGTCACTTTTCTAAAGGAGTAATTTTCTTTGTTTATTCATGCATGTCCAAGTCTTACGTTCCGCCCAGGGCGTAATGACTCATTGTAGGGCTCATCTATGTGACACTTGCATTTTTTATCATAAATAAAGGACGTCTTTTTGCATTCAAATATTTCGTTCCCTGTCTTTCTATTTTTGCAGTTTTTCAAAATTAAAAAAATGGCAATGTTTTGTTTAGTTTCCACTTTTTTCTTTCACACTCATAAGCACATACCATCGCTCATGCAGATGCACGTCACCGGATCCTATTGATAACGGTTCTGCTATGGCTCGCTTCGACTTTGAAAATCCAATCTTTCAAGCTGAAAAAGAGGGTGATGAAGACTGTGAACTCCCTGAAGAACTTGCCAGATGGATCCAGTCAAATACATATTCGAGAAGCCAACTCTCACCAGAAGGGTGGCTCGTTGGCAAATGGTACTGACAGAGTACGATATCCAGTATACATCCCAGAAAGCCATCAAAGGGAGTATTCTGTCAAACTATCTTGCTCAGCAGCCGATTGATGATTATGAGCCGATGAAGTTTGATTTTCCAGATGAAGACATCATGTTCCTCAAGATGAAAGACTGTGAAGAGCCAGTTGTTGAGGAGGGACCTGATCCAAACGAAAAGTGGACTTTGTTGTTTGATGGGGCTGTCAATGCTAGAGGAAGTGGAATTGGCGCTGTCATTACTACTCCGAAAGGTGCCCACATGCCTTTCACCGCTCGTTTGACTTTTGAGTGCACAAATAATAAAGCTGAGTACGAGGCCTGTATCTTGGGTATTGAGCAAGCCATTGATCTGAGAATCAAGACTCTGGATATCTTCGGAGATTCAGCTCTGGTGATCAATCAAGTAAATGGTGATTGGAATACTCTCCAACCCACTTTGGTCCCCTACAGAGATTACACGAGAAGACTGTTGACTTTCTTCACAACAGTAAAATTGTATCATATACCTCGTGATAAGAACCAGATGGCAGACGCACTTGCTACTTTATCCTCCATGATCAAGGTAATTCGTTGGAACCATGCTCCCAGGATCGATGTGATGCGCCTTGACAGGGCCGCGTACGTGTTTGCTGCTGAACTGGTAGTCGATGACAAGCCCTGGTATCACGATATCAAGTGCTTTCTGAAGAATCAAGAGTACCCTGCAGGGGCATCCAACAATGACAGAAAGACTTTGAGAAGATTGGCAGGCAGTTTCTTCTTGAACAAAGACGATGTGCTGTATAAGAGGAACTTCGACATGGTTTTGCTCAGATGCGTGGACAGACACGAGGCGGACATGTTAATGCAGGAAGTTCATGAAGGTTCCTTCGATACTCATGTCGGCGGACATGCAATGGCTAAGAAATTGTTGAGAGCGGGTTATTATTGGATGACCATGGAATCAGATTGCTTCAAATATGCTCGGAAGTGTCATAAATGCCATATTTATGCTGATAAGGTGCATGTGCCGCCAAATCCTCTGAATGTGATGACTTCGCCGTGGCCGTTTGCTATGTGGGGCATTGACATGATTGGAAAGATTGAGCCGACTGCTTCCAATGGGCATCGCTTCATCCTTGTTGCCATCGACTATTTCACCAAGTGGGTCGAAGCAGCATCGTTCGCGAATGTCAGCAGACATGTGGTTGCCCGTTTCATCAAGAAAGAAATCATTTGTCTCTATGGGATTCCCGAAAGAATCATTACTGATAATGGTTCTAATCTCAACAACAAAATGATGAAGGAGTTGTGTCAGAACTTCAACATTCAGCATCACAATTCTTCCCCTTACCGCCCTAAGATGAACGGCGTTGTTGAGGCGGCAAATAAGAACATAAAGAAGATTGTGCAGAAGATGGTCGTCACGTACAGAGATTGGCATGAGATGCTACCCTTCGCCTTGCATGGGTACCATACTTCAGTGCGTACGTCGATTGGGGAAACCCCTTACTCCCTGGTGTATGGTATGGAAGCAGTCCTACCTGTTGAAGTGGAGATTCCTTCTCTAAGAGTCTTGTTGGATGTCAAGTTAGACGAAGCCGAATGGATTCGGACAAGGTTCAATGAGTTGAGTCTTATCGAAGAGAAGCGAATGGCAGCCATTTGTCATGGGCAGTTGTATCAGAGTCGGATGAAGAGAGCCTTTGATCAGAAAGTGCGTCCTCGCTGTTTCCAAGTCGGAGATTTAGTGTTGAAAAGGATCCTTCCTCCTCAGACAGATCACAGGGGCAAGTGGACTCCTAACTATGATGGACCGTATATTGTCACCAAGGTTTTTGATGGTGGGGCCTTAATGCTTGCAACTATGGATGGTGAAAACTTCACTTCCCCTGTGAACTCAGACGCAGTTAAAAAAATACTTCGCATAAAATAGACCCGCTGGACAGTAAAAAGAATAGTCCAGGCAAAAATGGGCATCCCGACGAACCAAGAAAATGAAAAGGTTCGGGCAAAAATTAGGGATTAAAAATGAAAAGATCGTACACCCGGTAAGTTGAAAACCTGAAAAGGTAACTTAGGAAAAAATGGGTATCCCGGTGGATTGAAAACCCGAAAAGGGCGATCCAGGCAAAAGTTAGGGATTAAGCGAATGACTGCGTTCTGAGTTAGTTCTGAATCTCATCTCATGTCGATGACGGGAAATTTTCGAAAGGTAGGAAACAGTCCAATCACCTTTTCAGAAGGCTGATCATCTGGAGGATCTTGAAGACGGGCAAGTCATAGCAGAATTGGAACCCAATAGAAATCCATTTCACATTGCCATTAGATTAATTTCTGTTTTTATCTTTTGTGCGATTACCTCTTTCCAGGGATTGCTTCCCGATGTAAATGCCTATTCAGAGGCCATTCAATCAATAAAATCATGTTATTCAGTATATCTCTATTTTCATTTTCATTTTACTGTTTTGTTTGCAAAAATGACGTCTGAATTTTTGATAAACATTGCATCATGACACATAAGGGCTTTACAGGTACATGCTTAATAAACATTTAAAATTCCTGTAAATTTTAAGTGTTTTGGATCGTCCATTCAGAACAGATACCCTCGGGGCATTTCCTTAAAATCCCCTGCAGATGACCGTGAATATCTTCCCCAGTGAAGTCGCCAACAGACGAATCTGGTGTCTTATCCCTGCAGAGCTGATCAGAGTGTTGGATTCTTCAATCCCCAGCAGGTTCTCACCACTGTACTTCCCCAAGCGTTTGTTTCAGGACATACACTCCCCAGTAGAGTTGACAGTGCCAGACTATATATCCCCAGCGGAGTTGGCAGTGCCAGACTGTATCTTCCCAGCAGAAGTGGCTGCTCCTTAGAGTTTGAGGCCAGATCGATAATCCCAATGCCAGATCCATGGTTTCTTTCCTTGAAGCAGAACCTCAGTACCGTATCAGTGTTTGCTTCCCCTGCTGAGTCATCTCTCGCAGTTCGTGGTTGCCAGAACCACTATCGCTTTCCCCAATAGCAGGTTTTCAGTGTCGTTCTCTCCCCAGTCTGAATCTCGGCATTTCGTCATTGCTAGAACACCGTGTGGCGGGTCATTTCCCCACATAATTCTTTGTGATGTGCATCTCCAGCAGCCTTGCCAGGGTCCAGAAGATGATGATCATTTCCCCAGCAGATCCCCTTGCCTCAGCTTGGCATTCTACCCAGCATTTCGCATCCCTGCATGTAGAATCATATTGCATTGCATCCTTCCAAATCGCGTAGCATTTCCATTTTCATGGAGCATTACGCCATTGAAAAATTCAAACATACGCATGTAAGCATAAAACATTCTCGGTATCCCAAGTGTTAAGCTAGAAGTTGTTTCCAGTACTCAGACTGAAGATTGTTCATGACTTACCTTTGTTATCCCCAACAAGTGTCATTGGCCCATGCGCCGCCTCTATTATCTTTCCCTATTTCTGCCGATGCTGACAGGCATGAAGTTTTTCCGGTATTCAGACCGAAGTGGCATTCAGGCCAATTTTCCGGTATTCAGACCGAAGTGGCATTCAGGCCAATTTCCGATATTCAGATCGAAGTGGCGTTCAAGCCAATTTCCGATATTCAAATCGAAGTGGGGTTCAGGCCAGTTTCCGGTATTCAGACCAAAGTGGCGTTCAGGCCAGTTTTCCGATGTTCAGATCGAAGAAGTTTCCGACGTTCAGGTCGATGCAACTTGTGGCATTCAGGTCAATTTTCCGATGTTCAGATCGAAGAAGTTTCCGACGTTCAGGTCGATGCAACTTGTGGCATTCAGGCCAATTTTCCGATGTTCAGATCGAAGAAGTTTCCGACGTTCAGGTCGACGCAACTTGTGGCATTCAGGCCAGCCTCTCGGTGTTCAGACCGATATTAATAATCTCATATCTCCCGATGTTCAGATCGAAGTCATTTCCAGTATTCAGACTGATGAGCGGCATTCAGGGCATGGTTATTTCTGTGTTACCATTTATTTTGGTATCCAAGTTAACATTCTTTTTCGGTATTCAGACTAACTCTCACCGTACCAGACGGATTCTTCTTTCAAGACCACCTCTTTGCCGATTCTACCGACATTGTTACTTCACTTCACTTCAGTGCAAATTTTTGGGCTTTTATTGTATTCAATCCCTTGATACTTCGAAACCACGAAATCCGCTGCTATCTTCTTTCCAGGTCTCTAGTTGATTGAATAGGGGCAACTGTAATACCCCAAAATTTACCCTTCATTTTTCCTGGAAGCATACGCTTTACACCTCATGCATGCATTCATTTTTAGGTCATTTAACATTAGATACATTGCATTTCATCATGTCAATCAGAATTAGATCCAAGAAACTTTATTTAAAAAAAAAAAAAAAAAAAAAAAAAACGAAAAAAATAAATAAATAAATAAAACGAAAAAATAAATAAATAAATAAATAAATAATAATAATAATAATAATAATAAATAAATAAATAAAAGAAAAAATCTCAGACTTGGACCTCTCTCAAAAGCCCACTAAGCTACCAATATTAGGTTATAAATACTAGAGTTTCAGTGAAACAAATATGGATGTTATTCCTATTACCCTGAGGAAAAAGATAGTGAGAAAAGAGCTAACAGAGTTCAGAGCAGCCTCCAAACCCTGAAGGGAACTCAACTGCACAGAATCACCTCTGCCTCACATAAATCCTAAAGATTGTTTTGTAAACCTCACGGGTGCAACTCAATTTCAATCAAGCTCTCCAATTAGGTTTGCCCTATATCCATCATCTTTATGCCTTTAATTTGAATGCTCTAAATGTATGAGGTATTATGGGTGAATTTGATACCCTGTTGATGCATGTCTTTTTTGTGAATTTTAATGGCATGATTCATGCGGTTACATTTTGATTTGGGGGCAACCCTTGATTACCCTATTTTTTTGTCTCTAACCTGTTTGTTGAGTTTTTGTGAGGGCTCACATGACTTTTGCAGGGATAACTTGCGTGGTTTTCCATTTTATTTGTGGGATACCCCTTGGAGGTTTCATTCCGATTACCTGTACTGACTCACTTTCTTTGATGGTGTTTAGCTTGGAAGGATCCCTGGGTTTCCCATTCCTCTAACTACTGTTACTTCGGATCTTTATCCACGTGGTACTTTTACATTTTTCCCGCATTTTACTGCTTTCCTAGCTGGAAGACCTCGATAGGAGGCAATGTTTTGTGTGTTTTTTTTACAGGTTCCTTCGTCAAGGACTACCTTTTTGCAGGAGTTCACCAAACCCTAACCCTTCATTGATTTTTCTTCTCCTAAACACACGTTTACTCCTTCTACTACAGGTGAGTAAGTCTCCAAAGGTTGAGCATCCGGTAGATTGCGTAGTAACGCCGTTCGTCCAAAACCCACTCCATAACCCCGTAGTTAGCCGAACTACGGCTTGCTCTGATTCTCATTCCAGATGAGATACGTAGGCATAAGACGCGATGTCTTAGCGAGCACACATCCCCCCAACCCATAGGTCAGCCGAGCTACGAAGACTCTGATTCTCATATTCAGATGAGATACGTATGCAGTGGATGCGACATCCGCGCGAGTCATTTTCATTTAACCCTTTTTTTTGGTAAACAGCATAAGATAAACTCACACCCTTTAGACAAGAACTACAAAAGTGGACCCCGTAGGGTACTACGGATGCGTAGGGGTGCTAATACCTTCCCTTCGCATAACCGACTCCCGAACCCAAGATTTGGTTGCGAGACCCCGTCTTGTCCTTTCCTTTTTCAGGTTTACTTCGAGCGTTTCCTTTCCCTCCTTTGGGATGAATAACGCACGGTGGCGACTCTTCTGTCATTTTCTTTCGCCGGTTGTTTTTTCGCGCACTGTATTTTTCAGGTTGCGACACCTAGCACAAGAACACACATATCAAAAAGTTATATAATACAAACAAAGAATGGAGAAGAAGGAGTTTAGAGAATAGGTCCTTTCAATTCATCTTCAACATTAAGCATTCTAAAGGCAGGAGGCCTAGTTGCTCTTTGACTTTTATAGCACTCTAAAGGCATAATGCCTAGTTGCTCTTTGACTCCATTTTTGCATAGGGAGTGTCCTAAAGTCTAAGTCCTTTTGTCCATTTGCATTTTGGTTCACAATAATAAAAAAAAACACAAGCATAATAGTATATACACAATTATGTGCTCAAGTGAGCAAAAGGCAAATTGCATTAACATAAACATGTGCTCAAATGAGCAAAGGGGTAAAGCAAATGAATAATATGTACAAGAATAGTAAATTGCATAAATGTAAAGTGCAAGAATTAAATGTTAATGGTTAATGGTTAGTATTAGTGTGCCATAAGGCAATTTAGCGCTATGTTAAGCAATCGTAAGTGGACTAATGTAGTAGTCACACCTATTTGAGGTCGGTCAATAAAAATATAGGCAACAACACAATTTAGAGACCTTGACTAATGAGCCAAGCTCCTACAAATTGCCATGCCAAAAGAAGATGAGAAATGATCTTGTATTGATTTAGGTTCTTTGCTTGATTAGGAAGCAACCTATCCTTAATACAAAGCCATTCGCTTGCTCCATGATCAAGTTGAATTAGATTTGAATCAAGGAAGGTTAAACTTCCCATGTATCAAGGCTAACCACCAATCTTTAACTCATTGATCAAAAAAAGAAAAAGAAGAAGAAAAAGAAGATGAATAAGAAAGTGCATTAAAATAATACTTGAATTAAAATAATAAAGAAAGGTCAAACTTCAAATTCACTTCAAATCACCTTTGAAAAGTCCAAGTGAATCATCCTAAGTTCAACAAGGTCAAACAAAGTTTGACAAAAAAAATCATCATTTTTAGGTCTCAGTGTACTTCACAATAGTCAGATGAATTGACTGATCAACTTTTCAAGTCCATACCTCAAATCTTGATGAATTAATGATTGAGGACACTCAAATAAGCTCAAATATGCATGAAATGATGAATGAAAGAACTCACTTGATTGTATTTGATCATGGGTTGAGGTTGCTTCATGAGCAAGGCACAGTTGATGCACAGATGAATTAGGGTTTCCTTGGGAAACAAGCCTCAAGTCCTTTGGTTTGCTTTGATCAAAATGATGAATTGAGATACTTTGGGAGGCACATTTGATGGATGAGAGCTTTGGGAACCATTGCCATGCTTGCTTTCATCTTCTCCTAGCCATATCAATGAGTATAAAGGCCTTTATAAGCCTTGGATCTTGTGACTGCTCAAGCTACAAACAAAAGATGTTAGTGACATATTTTTGTGCTTTTGGTTAGTAAATAAAATAAGAAAAGCAATAATATACAATTTAAGCATGCTTGGTGATCTCAAACCAACTCACAAGTGTTCCCACCCAAAGATAAGGAGCCAAGATGCTATGATCCTTGAGGCAAGATGCAAATGCAATGTTATGATGCCATGGGGGATCTTAGGATCAAAATTGGGGTCTTACACTCTCATTGGTACACGAAGAGGAATTAACTACAACCCTTCTTTGGCTCGTCGTCAACTTGGGTTCCCCTTGAGAGACAAGCCTAATAACAATGTGTTAGAAGGTCTTTTCTATCAAGAGGGTAAAGATCTCCAACATTTAAAGCAGAAGATTGTGCATGCTTGGCATAATGTGCATAGGAAAGGAAGAATCGAGCTTGGTCCGCGCAATTGTGTAGCTTTGGAGGCTTACACTCTTTGAGTGAAAAAGAGAGCTTTGGAGTTGAAGATGTCTTATCCTTGTGAGAGACTTATGTCTATGGTTGTGGTTGAGCCATTAACTCTCCCTAACCAAGATGTAAAGGAGTTGGAAGACGCACTCGCCAAGATGAAGCAAGAGAAGGATATGTGGGAAGAGTGTTTCCACGCTTTGAGCAAAAAGCATGAGGAGTTGCAGTTGGAGTCTAAGGACAAGGATTCACTTATTGAGTTACTTGAAGATCGGGTGACAAAGAGACAGAGAGAGCCAGAGTTTTCATCTTCTAGCATGTCTCAGCCTTCCGTTGCTTGGAAGAGGATTGTTGATCAGCTTGTCCTCGAGAAGACACAAATGAAGGCTTCTTTTGAGACCGAGATTCGACGCATTCGAAGGAAGTATGAACCTATAATCATATCTTCTGACGTTGTTGTTAGGGATCCTTAGGATGACTAGTCTCCTTTTCTCTTGTAGTTTTCATTTGGTTTCTGAAATTGTACTCAGTGTAATCCTTCCAATTATATGAATAAAAAGAGATTTTTTTATGGTCATATCAAATTGTTGCACTTGTTGTTATTTATATATATATATATATATATATATATATATATATATATATATATATATATATATATATATATATATATATATATATATATGCAAATAATATAGTAAGTTCCTTGAAAATAAAAATAAACAGGCATTGCATTTCATGCATCATTTGCATAAAGCATGTTTCTCTTTCGCCAGATGTCTCATTGGTATTTCTTCTATGCTTCAGCCAAGCTGACTCATCGATATAATACTCGCGCCAATCACTCCAGAATTATGGAACATCTTGAGCAAGAGAATGGAGATCTGAAAGAGGAGATCGCCCGCCTGACTGCCATGATGGAGTCAGTTCTAGCCGCACAAATCCAGTCTTCCCCAACACCCGCAACTCCTCCTCCTCAGAGGATTGTTATTTCAGAGGTGGTTACCTCTACCATGCTTGCTGCTACCGCTCATGTCGCGCCTGTTATGCCTGCCGGATTCCCGTGGGGAATGCTGCCAAACTTCATGCCTGAGGGTTTTGCACCCACATTTGCTTCCATGTCGGCATCTAGCTCGGTTATTTGTGTGTCGCCTCCTGTAGTGCATACCTTACCTCGTGTGGAAGACACCATTTATAATTCCGAGCCATCTGAGGGCCCGGACGTTTATGAGAAAATGGATGAGATGAAACATCAATTTCTTGAGTTGCACAAGGAGTTGAAGACTTTGAGAGGTAAGGACCTTTTTGGGAAGAGTGCTGCTGAATTATGCCTGGTACCGAATGTGAAGATTCTGGTGAAGTTCAAAGTACCTGACTTTGAAAAATACAAAGGGAACACATGTCCGCTAAGTCATTTGGTGATGTATGCCCATAAGATGTCTACCCAAACAGATAATGATCAGCTATTAATCCACTACTTTCAAGACAGTCTAACCGGCGTCGTGCTAAGATGGTATATGGGGTTGGATAGTGCAAGCAACCGTACTTTCAACAATTTGGGTGAAGCATTTGTTAAGCAGTACAAGTACAACGTTAATATGGCTCCGAATCGAGGTTAG
This sequence comes from Lathyrus oleraceus, assembly GCF_024323335.1. NCBI lineage: Eukaryota > Viridiplantae > Streptophyta > Magnoliopsida > Fabales > Fabaceae > Lathyrus > Lathyrus oleraceus. Next base: position 445,181,141 of record NC_066580.1, read on the forward strand.
TTAAGATCACCGTCTCAGAAGGACAAGGAAACGTTTAAGGAGTATGCACAGAGGTGGGGAGAACTCGCTGCTCAGATCAACCCTCCTTTAGAGGAAAAGAAGATGACCAAGATTTTTCTGAAGACCCTTAGCTCATTTTGTTTTTAAGAAGATGATCGCCAATGCCCCCAGTGATTTTACCGAGATGATAAACATGGGGATGAGGCTAGAAGAAGGTGTTCAAAAAGGACGGTTGTTAAAGGAGGAGGTATCGTCCAGCAAAAGATATGGCAACAGTTTCAGTAAGAAGAAGGACAGTGAAACCAACGCAATTTCCAGTGGGAGGTAGAGGAGGCCTCAAATCAGAAGAAGTCAACACCATCATCAAGTGTCTTCAGTTATTCCTGTATTTTTAGCAAATCAGTCAACACCGGTTCAACAACAACTACCACGGCAACATACAAACACCTACAACAATAGCAATACCAACAATCATCAGCAACAAACTTTTGAGAGAAAGAAGGTCTTTTTTGACCCAATTCTTATGACATATGAAGAGATTTATCCATCGTTGGTTTTCAAGAACCTTCTACAACCGAGAAATCTGCCATAAATTCTTGAACCACTTCATGGTGGTACAAGCCTGACCTCCGTTGTGCTTTCCATCAAGGAGCACTCAGACATGACATTGAGAATTGTTGTCCACTTAAATATGAAGTTCAGAAGCTAGTGAAAAGTGGAATGGTGTCCTTTGAGGACCGTGCACCTAATGTGAAAGCAAACCCACTACCCGCTCATGGAAATTCATCTGTTAATATGGTAGACAGTTGCCCTGGGGAGTTCAAAGTGTTTGATGTCTGTTTCATAAGGAGATACTTGGTAACGATGCACAAGGATATTTGCTTGGTTAGTGAATGTGAGCATGACCAGGACGGTTGTGCTATTTTCAGTGTTAATTCAAGGGGTTGTGAGATTGTGAAAAGGGACATCCAGCGGTTGATAGATGAGGGATTATTCAGATTGTTCAATCCCATCATGTAGATGACGATGTGAATGTTATTGTTCCAGTGTTTAAGAATCCAGAGAGAGTGGTAATTCAATATGATAGCAGCAACAGTAACATTATCAGTCAAAGATCGGTATCGCTGTTGGTCATACGGTTGGCGGGTCCAGTCCCGTATGCATCCGATAAGGCTGTTCCTTATCAATATAATGCAACTATGTTAAAAAATGGTCAAGCGGTTCCATTACCTACGACCAGTTCTGTCGTGAGCATTGCTGATGTTACTAAGGTGACCCGTAGCGGTCGAGTGTTTGGGTCGGTGTTCCCAAAAGATATAGAAGATTCAATGGTTGGAAAGAAAGTGGAAGTGCCTGCAGTAGATCCAGTTAGTGCTTCAAAGCGTCAGTCTGGTGAATCTAGCAATTTGAAAACTAATGATGAAGATGAGGTACTTAGATTGATAAAGAAAAGTGAGTTTAACATGGTGGAGTAGCTGCTCCAAACCCCCTCAAAGATTTCAGTGTTGTCTTTGCTTATGAATTCATAAGCGCACAGAGAAGCACTACAAAGAGTTCTTGAGCAAGATTTTGGGGAACATGATGTTACGGTGGATCAGTTTGATCATATTCTAGCTAACGTCACTTTCTGCAACAATCTCAGTTTCTGTGATGAGGAACTCCTTGAGGAGGGTAGGAATCATAATTTGGCTTTGTATATCTCCATGAATTACAAAGATGATGCTTTATCCAATGTTCTAGTTGACACCAAATCATCGTTGAATGTGTTGCCGAAGTCAACTTTATCAAAGCTGTCATATCAAGGAGCGCCTATGAGGTATAGTGGTGTAATCGTCAAAGCTTTTGACGGTTCATGCAAAACAGTGATAGGCGAAGTGGACCTTCCAGTGAAGATAGATCCGGGTAATTTTCAAATTACTTTTCAAGTAATGGATATCCACCCGGCCTACAGTTGTCTATTGGGAAGGCCATGGATCCACGAGGCAGGAGTTGTTACCTCCACGTTGCATCAGAAACTCAAATTCGTCAAGAATGGAAAATTAGTCATTGTTGGTGGGGAAAAGGCGTTGTTGGTTAGCCATCTGTCATCGTTCTCTTACGTTGAAGTTGAGGATGAGGTTGGAACTCCACTCCAAGCCCTATCTATTGCTGTTGAAAAGAGAGTTGGGGCACCTATGTCCTCATTGAAAGATGCAAGGAAGATTGTTGAAGAAGGTAATGTCGACTAGTGGGGGCGAGTGGTAGAGGTCTCTAACAACAAGAATAGAACCGATCTGGGTTTTCAATAAGGTTTATCAACTATTAGATCAGAGGATATTCAACTTAGCTTCTGTAACGGAGGGTTCATTCATGGCAATGAACAACATTTAGCTGATGTGCTAGAGGATGACGAAGAGGAAGATTGCACCAATTTTGTGACACATGGAGAGGCTTGCAACAATTGGACTGCTATTGATATTCCTGTTATTTTGCATCGATCTAAGTAATTGCTTCTATTTGTTTTAAAAATCCTTCTCATATGCCTAAGGGAGAAGTGAACATTATTGGGCATTTCAAATCTGATCATCAATAAAATTAATTCTATTCATCAAGATCTATGATGTTTGTTTTTACTTTTTGCTTTATTCTGAAAATGGTTATCACGAAAAACATAAATAAATAATATAATTGTCCAGCTGCATAATATTTGGTCACAAATTCACTTCTCTAAAATCAAAATATCAAATCATTATGCAGGTTGGTTTCTAACCCCATTGAATACAATGATCCTTCTCCTTCTCCAAATTTTAAATTCCCTGTATTTGAGGCTGAGGAGGAAAGTGATGAAGAAGTGAGTGATGAATTATCTAATCTTCTTGAGCATGAAGGAAAAATCATTCAGCCATTCAAAGAGCAGATTGAGTTAGTCAACTTGGGTTCCGAAGATGATGTGAAGGGAGTCAAGATTGGATCTCGACTTTGTCCAGGCGTTAAGAAGGGATTGATTGATCTTCTTCGAGAGTATTCAGATGTGTTTGCTTGGTCCTATCAAGATATGCCTAGTTTGGATTCTGAGATTGTGGAGCATAGATTGTCGTTGAAGCCAGAGTGCCCGCCAGTCAAATAGAAGTTGAGAAGAACGCATCCTGATATGGAAGTGAATATCAAAGAAGAAGTGCAAAAGAAGATTGATATCGGTTTCCTTGTGACCGCTGAGTATCCGCAATGGGTGGCCAATATCGTGCATGTGCCGAAGAAAGATGGAAAAGTCTGCACGTGTGTTGATTATAGAGATTTGAATAAAGCCAGTCCGAAAGATGATTTCCCTCTGCCACACATTGATATGTTGGTAGACGATACTGCTAAATTCAAAGTCTTTTCATTTATGGACGGATTTTCCGGATATAATCAGATCAAGATGGCACCCGAAGATATGGAGAAGACCATATTCATTACACCTTGGGGAACATTCTGTTATAGAGTGATGCCTTTCGGTTTAAAGAATGTTGGTGTAACTGACCAAAGAGCAATGACTACTCTTTTTCATGATATGATGCATAAATAGATTGAAGTTTATGTCGACGACATGATTTCTAAATCTATTCATGAAGAGGAACATGTCGAGCATTTGTTGAAGCTATTCCAGCATTTGAGGAAGTATAAAATCTGTTTGAATCCCAATAAGTATACTTTTGGTGTCTGTTCTGGTAAGTTGTTAGGCTTTATTGTCAGCGAGAAGGGTATTGAAGTTGGTCCCGCCAAGGTCAAAGCAATACAAGAGATGCATGCGCCCAAAACTGAGAAGCAAGTCAGAGGTTTCCTCGGCCACTTGAATTATATCTCAAGATTCATTTCGCACATGATTGCCACATGTGCGCCTATATTCAAGCTCCTTCAGAAAGATCAGTCTTGTGATTGGACTGAAGACTGCCAGAAAGCTTTTGACAGTATCAAAGAGTATCTGCTTAAACCTCCGATTCTATCTCCGCCTGTTGAAGGAAGACCGTTGATTATGTATTTGACTATGCTTGAAGATAGTATGGGTTATGTTCTTGGTCAGCAAGATGAGCCTGGAAAGAAAGAATTTTCAATTTACTACCTCAGCAAGAAGTTCACCGATTGTGAGACTCGGTATTCTATATTAGAGAAAACTTGTTGCGCATTGGCTTGGGCTGCTAAGTGTATGCGTCAATATATGTTGAATCATACCACTTGGTTGATATCCAAAATGGATCCAATCAAGTATATATTTGAGAATCCTGCTTTAACTTGGAGGATTGCCCGTTGGCAGATGTTGTTATCAGAGTATGATATCGAATACCGATCTCAAAAAGAAATAAAGGTAATGTCTTGGCTGACCATTTGGCTCATCAACCAATTGAAAATTACCAGTCAGTGCAGTATGATTTTCCTGATGAAGATATCTTGTACTTGAAAGTGAAAGATTGTGATAAACCATTACTTGAAGAAGGGCCAGAGCCTAGTTCCCGTTGGGGCATGGTATTTGATGGAGCTGTTAATCAATATGGTAATGGCATTGGGGCAGTGATTATTACTCCTCAAGGCACGCATTTTCCATTTACAGCTAGATTGACTTTCAAGTGTACAAACAATATGGCAGAGTGTGAAGCTTGCATTATGGGGCTTGAAGAGGCCATTGATCTCAGAATCAAATATATGGAGATTCAACTTTGGTTGTGAATCAGATCAAAGGTGAATGGGAGACAAATCAACCCGGTTTGATACCATACAGAGATTATGCGAGGAGGATTTCAACTTTCTTTACAAAGGTTGAGTTTCATCATATCCCTCAAGATTAAAACCGGATGGCAGATGCTCTTGCAATGTTGGCTTCAATGATTATGGTGAAGTTTTGGAATGAAGTTCCCAATCTTACTGTGATGCATCTTGATAGGCCAGCTCATGTGTTTGTTGTTGAAGAGATCAAAGATGAAAAGCCATGGTATTTTGATATCAAGTGTTTCCTCCAAAGTCTGATTTACCCGCCTAGGGCGTATTTGAAAGATAAGAAGACTTTGAGGAGATTAGCTGACAAATTCTACCTGAATGGTGATGTGCTTTACAAGAGAAACTTTGACATGGTTCTACTCAGATGCATGGATAGACACGAAGCAGACACGTTGATGACTGAAGTCCATGAAGGTTCCTTTGGTACTCATTCCAATGGACATGCTATGGCTAAGAAGATGTTGAAAGCAGGTTACTATTGGCTGACAATGGAATCTGACTGTTGCAAGTTTGTGAAGAAAAGCCACAAATGTCAAATTTGTGCAGATACAATTCATGTTCCTCCGACATTGTTGAATGTTATTTCCACTCTATGGCCCTTCTCCATGTGGGGAATTGATATGATTGGTATGATTGAGCCCAAAGCTTCGAATGGACATCGTTTTATTCTGGTGGCTATTGACTACTTCACAAAGTGGGTTGAAGCGGCATCGTATGCAAATGTAACCAAGCAAGTTGTTGTAAGGTTTATCAAGAATCAGATTATATGCCGGTATGATGTGCCAAGTAAGATCATTATTGACAATGGATCAAACTTAAACAATAATATGGTGGAAGCTCTTTGCACAGACTTCAAGATTGCACATCATAATTATTCTCCCTACAGACTTAAGATGAATGGGGTTGTTGAAGCTGCGAACAAGAACATTAAGAAGATTATTCAGAAAATGGTTGTGACATACAAGGATTGGCATGAGATGCTCCTATTTATATTACATGGGTACCGTACATCCATCCGCACTTCAGCAGGGGCAACCCCTTTTTCACTTGTTTATGTCATGGAAGCTATGCTCCCAGTAGAGGTTGAGATCCCATCATTGTGTGTCTTGATGGAAGCAAAGTTGACAGAAGATGAATGGTGTCAGACCAAGTATGACCAGTTGAATTTAATTGAAGAAAAAAGGTTGATTGCCATGTGTCATGGTCAGTTATATCAGCAAAGAATGAAGAAATCTTTTGATAAGAAGGTCAGACCTCGTGTATTCAGGGAAGGTGAGCTCGTGCTCAAGAAGATTATATCTTTCAAACCAGATTCTATGGGCAAATGGGCTCCTAATTACGAAGGCCCATATGTTGTAAAGAGAGCCTTTTCAGGCGGTGCTTTGATTCTTACAACTATGGATGGTGAATAGTTCATTCGTCCTGTGAATGTTGATGCAGTCAATAAATACTTCACCTAAAAAGAAAAGAACAGCTCGCTAGGTTGAAAACCCGAAAGGGCGGCTTAGGCAAAAATGAGCGTCTCGGTGGATTGAAAACCCCAAAGGGCGATCTAGGAAAAAGTTAGAGACATAAAACAGAAAGAATCATCCTGATAAATTGAGTACCCCACCTTGGGGAAATTTATGCAAAAGTTAGGGATTATGGAAAGTAACTACATCCTGTTGATCTTCAGTTTGGAAAACTTTGTTGAGCACAACGGTCGACGGTGATACATCACCCCAATAGCGGCCAAAAGCACAGTGGACATCAAGAGTTGGTGGAAGGATCAATGGTCATTTTTATTCAATGTAACCTTTTTCCATGTAAATTACCATTTTCAACTTTGTAAAAATCTATGGAGTCTTGTCATTTACAGACTACCATTCTATTAAATAAAGTTGAACTTTTATCCAATTGCTTTTACTCTTATTTATTTCAGTAAATAGTTTTAAATTTTATTATGATCATTTTTGAAATTAAATTTTTTAATCAAAATCATTTTTCTTAAACCTATAAAAGCATGAATTTTAAGCAATCTATTTCATTTAAAAGGAATATCATCAGTGGTTCAAAAGCAGTAAGCCCTAAGTGTGGAGCACTATTGGTCCTCCCTGAGCAGTAGGCGCAATTTCTCTTTCGTCCTCGACGGCATTCTTCAGTTTTTGTTCGCCATCCCCTGCGGAGTGTTTTTCCCATGCGGAGTGTTTTTCCCCAGCGGATCTTGTGGTTATTCCCCAACGAGGTTGGTGATTATTACCCGTCCTATTTATCTCCAGCTGAATAAGGATGTTGTCCTCAGCAGTTCGCATGATTGCAGTAGAACTTTGGTTTCCTCACCAATCATTATCAGATTCGCTCCCGGTCAGAGTTTCCTCTTGGTCTCTAAGCAGCAATTTATGTTTATCCCCTGCATGGTTGTCTCCCATTTAATATGGTGTTGACCTAAGATTCCTCGTAGACTCGATAATGTTTTTCTCGGAAAATCTCCGCCTTCCCCAGCTAGAGTAGAGCCTTTGGGATGTTAATCTCTCTTTTCTCTAGCATATGTTTCCCTCTTTTGTGGATTGACCAAGGATTGTATCGATGATTCAAATATGCGACACCTTTGTATCCTTTGCGATAGTTTTTTCAGCATAATCATCACATATGTATATACATATACGTGCACTCATATAATTCCATTATTGCAACATCACATTGATTGTTTCATTCCTGTGATCTTAAATTCTCTGTTATGGTGGTACTTTATCCCCATACAAATTTGGTGTATGTACTCCCTCAAATGTAGAGTGTCAGCCCCTTAAGCAGAAAGACTTTAACCTTTCTCCTTTCCCCACTGATTTATTTCCTAGTGGATGATTATTATTTCAGTTTCCTCCCCAATTGGTTCTCTGGATGGAACTACTCCCCTTGAGATATATCCTCATTGGGTTGAGTCTTGATTGATCGTTTCTTTCTAGATCTTACCTAGATAGATGCTTTGAGCCCCCTAAGAGTTTATTACCCAGTAACTGGTAATATTCTTCTTAGTTTGCAGTTTGTTACTTCTTGCCCGAATACCCGGCAAAACTACCTCTATTTCTCCTCAGCGGAGTCCCCAGTTGGATTCATTTTTTATGTCTCTAGAGAGTATAACCTTGATATGTTCATCCTAATCGATAACGGATATTTTCTTCCCTCATTTTGAGTTTATCCTTGATATGTTCATCCTAACCGATGACGGATACTCTCACCTTTGGTATTCTACCCAATAAAAAGGTAGTTATAATCCCTATTTTGTCCCCCAGAGAGTTAATCCTTGATATGTTCATCCTAAACGATGAAGGGTTCCCTTCTCTTTTGGTCTTCTGCCCAGTAGCTGGTAGTTGTAAATCCTGCTTTTCTCCCCTGTGCAGAGTATATCCTTGATATGTTCACTTTAACCGGTGACGGATATTCTCTCTGTTGGTATTCTATCCAGTAGCCGGTAGATGTAATTCCTATTTATTTTCTTCCCAGTAGAGTTTATCCTTGATATGTTCATCTTAACTGGTGACGGGTATTCTCTTTGATGGTATTCTATCCAGCATTCGATAGATGTAATTCCTACTTTTTGTTCAGTGAGTTTATCCTTGATATGTTCATTCTAACCGATGACGGATATCCCCCTTAACATCCCCAGGCAAGTCTATCATTGATATGTTCATCTTAATCGATGACGAATTTTCTTTCCTTTCGAATCTTTCCTTGATATGTTTACCTTAACCGGTGACGGATATTCTCATCTTTGGTCTTCTGCCCAGTAGCTGGTAGTTGTAAATCCTATTCTTGCAGTTTTCCCCAGCAAGGCTATTCTTACCCAGTAACCAGTAATGAATACTCCCTCCTGGCGATTCCTAGTGAGTCATCCTTGATATGTTCATCTTAACTGTAGCGGGGTATTCGTTACCATTAGAGATATTGACTAAATCCAAGGTAAACCATACAAGTCGAGTCTCCACCGCACTTCTATTTATCCAAAGGAATGGTTAGAAAGCGAACAAAAACCTAAGAGTTTTATCGAATCAAAAACTAGTAAAAATGTCAGAGATCGGGATAAGGGGGTTGGTTATGCAATGGGAAGGGTAGGGTGCAAAACATGCATTTGTGGAATTTTCAAAATTGGCCAAAGTTCAAGTCCTTCTGTCTCAATGATGCAAGCTCCAAGTGGTAAACTCTTCAACATGAAAGTTGTAGATATTTTCAAGAAAATAAATTTGGACTTAAATTTTGCATCATTTGGATTTTTGATGTAGAAGTTATGGGCACTTGAAGTTAGACTTTTTCACATTTCAATGCATTTGGTTCAAAGTGACCTATAATGTTTTGCATTATCACATGTATTTCTTTTGAGATTTTGAAATTTTGCTCAACATAACATTTGAATTAGATACATTAAGATTTCCAATGCATTAAGTTTCACCTCAAAATCATGAAAAATGAAGCAGTTATGTCCTTGGGAAGTTGACCCAAAATTAGGGTTTCAGTCAAAATGACCTATAATGTCTTGGAATGGATGATGACTTTCCAAGCTTCAAATCAAATTTTTATGAACATGAAAATTGTTCATAGGGTTCTTAAAAACATTTTTTCTCTTGGGGTCATCTCCATTTGACAAACACATAAAAAGTTAGGTCTCAGTGTATTTCCAAATAGTCAGATGAATTGACTGATCAACTTCTCAAGTCCATACCTCATATCTTGATGAATTGATGATTGAGGACACTCAAATAAGTTAAAATATGCATGAAATTATCAATTAAAGAACTTCCCTTGATTGTATTTGATCATGGGTTGAGGTTGCTTCATGAGCAAGGCACAGTTGATGAACAAATGAATTAGGGTTTCCTTCGGAAACAAGCCTCAAACCCTTTGATTTGCTTCGATCAAAATGATGAATTAAGATAGTTAGGAGGCATATTTGATGGATGAGAGATTTGGGAACCATTTCCATGCTTGCTTTCATCTTCTCTTGACCATATCAATGCACATAGGATCTCCTAGAAGCTTTGGATCATGTGACTGCTCAAACTACAAACAAAAGATGTTAGTGACATATTTTTGTGCTTTTGGTTAGTGAATAAAATGAGAAAAGCAATAATACATAATTCAAGCATGCTTGGTGATCTCAAACAAACTCACAAGAGATCCCATCCAAAGGGTAAGGAGCCAAGATGCTTACGATCCTTGAGGTAATGCAAATGCAATGTTATGATGCCATGAGGGATCTTAGGGTCAAAATTGGGGTCTTACAGATGCCCCTATTTAAGGTCGTTCTAGCCGGATAAGTGAAGGTTAAAATCTTTGTTTCGATGAGGTAGAATGGGCTTAAATAATAACAAAGAGACGAATTTTGGTCCCTAAGAGACCTCATGATGCAAATGTATGTATGCAAAAGGTAATGCTCTGTGGAGATATGTGTCCACACTGACAATCCATATGAGTAATATGCTCAATGGGACAGAGACTCTGGGGATTCAATCACGACTTAAAACTTGGTGAGAGACGAGAGGAATTCCATGAAAATAAATCAATGGAAAGACTCGAGCTGACTCAAAGGTGCATGTATTGGGGAATATGCCAATACAACAAAATTATCCTCAAAGGATACTTCGGATGAAAATCCGGACTCGGATGGGGAAAATCCAACAAGGGACTTCGTTGAGGAAAGTCCAAACAAGACTCATCTGAGGAAACAATAGGATGAGGTATTACCGGTTACAGGGTAATAAGCTCAGGGAGACATGTGATCGCAACACTGGTATAAGGGTGGGAGAACAACACGCTCAGGGAGAATGAATACCTAAGACCGGTATAAGGGTGATAGATATCAAACATCCAAAAATCATCTGAGGAGGACCTAAAAAGGTATGTCTCGACTCAGGAAATCTGACTCCACAGGGGACAAAAAGTCATAATAGGGAGCAGAAGGGAAGGAACACCAGGCATACCGGTTACTGGGCATATAATAGGTGACCAACCAAGGCATGAATTGGGGAATATTCCCAAGACACTCATCATCCAAAAAGAGGGCTAAAAAGCAGACTCGATTACAGGATGGGAATTCGACTCCGCAAAAGGGAATACGAACCTTACTCGACTGGGGAAGAACAGAAGGCTTCGACCAAAGAGCGCATGAGATATATTATCTATTATCGTCATAACATAGATAACATACTCGCATGGAAGATTATCCACAACCGGTTACTGGGTTAATGAAGGATAAATCGACCGAAAGAAAAAGGGCATCGGGATACCAAATACTAGGTATAAAAATGATGACCAAAACAAAGGGAGAAGCAATCATTACCGACAATCGGCAAAAGAAAGACGACTCGTTGGGGGATACATTGACAAAGGCAATGATCCGGGAGATATGTCACCGGTTACTGGGAGACATACTCAAAAAGGGGAAGGGCTATCAATACCAAACATTAGATAAAGATAACCGCCAAAGAGGGGATTACATCTACCGGATACTGGGTAGAAAACCACGGAAGAGTAACTGTCATCGGTTAGGATGAACGAAAAAGGTTAACTCTACAAGGGGATAAAAATAGGGTTTACAACTACCGGTATGCGGGTAGAAAACCATAGACTTCGTCAGGGAAAAGATGGACAATTACTGGTTACTGAGCAATCATTCATCTAAACTACGGAGAAACGTAGGGAAAATCTTAAGAAACCAATCTAGGAACAAACTAGATAGGCACAATGAAACAAAACTTCATCCCTATGAGGGTATAACTCAGGGGAAACTTCATCCCGATATATGTGTTAGGAGGAAACAAAAACAACAATCATCCACGAGGACATAACTCAGTGGGGAATACGGAAGAAAGGATAGATGCTTTCTGCTTATGGGGCTGACTCTACATGGAGAGATCAGATACCAACGGCTGCTTGGTGAAAAATGTATCACCGAATAGCAGGAGACAAACAAGCAAAAGTATTTATGGCAAATAATGCGACATGAATATTTGAATGTTGAAATTATGCATATATGCATGGTTTATGTATGATGAATGTTGACAAAACAGACATATCTAACACAAATAGGTCTAAAGATCGATGGACAAACATCTGGTACTGCATCCCGAGAGAGAAAGCCAGGTCCACTAGGGAACATCCAATCTGATGGGGACCAGAGATACCAGGAAACAAAAAATCTCTGCAGGGGAGTGAGCATCAGTCATCCTAGCCTGGGACAAGATCATCATACAGATGAAATCCGCCACGGAAGCAACTCTACTGGGGAAATTACCAGAGGGGATAATGGAACTCTGTGGAGAACAACCACCAATCAGAAGTCTCCAGGGTCACCATCATAAACTGTACTTCGAAAGAGATCGCATCTGCTGAGGAGGAAGGATCATTATTTTGCTGAAGGAAAGACAAACCTCTTCATCAACCACTCTGCTTGGGAGGAACCCACAAAGGCTCTGAGAAAAAGGGATACAAACATGTTGAGGATATGAACAAATGTCTTACCCTGTTGGGAATCATGCCATCTTTGGGAGAGCACTGAAGATATCCCAAGTATTCCTTTATCATCGTGAATGTTCACTTTGTTTAAAAACAATTTATGAAAAAATTATTTATTTAAAACAATGATATTTCTTCATTAAAGCATGCAAAACATTTGTTGAATAGAAATAAGTAAGAGGGCAAAATAATTGGATAAAGGCTCAAATTTATTTGATGGAATGGTAGTTTGCAAATGGCGAGACTCCATAGATCTTTACAAATTTGAAATTGGTGATATATTGGAAAAGGGCTACATTGAACATAATGACCATTTCTCCACCAGCTCTGAATCCGATGTATTTGAAGCTTCAGTTGACGATGACTGAGCGGGAATCTTTGACAGATGACAAATTGGAGAACAAAGTCTTGTCAGGATGCAGTTACTTGCCAAATCCCTAATTTTTGCCTAGATTGCCCCAGGGTGAGGTACTCAATCTAGCGGGATACATATTCATTTTTTATGTCTCTAACTTTTGCCTGGATCGCCCTTTCGGGTTTTCAATCCATCGAGACGCTCATTTTTTGCCTAAGCCTCCCTTTCAGGTTTTCGACTTAGCGAGTTGTTCTGTTTTTATTTTAGGCGAAGTATTTCTTGACTGCATCTGAATTCACAGGACGAGTGAAATCCTCCCCATCCATGGTTGTAAGTATCAAAGCACCGCCTGAAAAGGCTCTCTTAACAACATATGAACCTTCATAGTTTGAAGTCCAATTGCCCCTGGAATCAGGCGCGAAAGACAAAACTTTCTTGAGCACAAGGTCACCTTCTCAGAACACACGAGGCTTGACCTTCTTATCAAAGGCTTTCTTCATCCTTTGCTGATATAACTGACCATGGCACATGGTGGTTAATCTCTTTTCTTCAATCAAATTCAGTTGGTCATAACGACTCTGAACCCATTCATCATCAGTCAACTTGGCTTCCATCAAGACTCTCATTGATGGGATCTCCACCTCTACTGGGAGCACGGCCTCCATGCCATAAACGAGAGAGAAAGGGGTTGCCCCTGTCGAAGTGCGGACAGATGTACGATATCCATGCAAAGCAAATGGCAGCATCTCATGCCAATCTTTATATGTGACAACCATCTTCTGGATAATCTTCTTGATATTCTTATTGGCAGCTTCAACAACCCCATTCATCTTGGGTCTGTAAGGAGAAGAATTATGATGTGCTATCTTGAACTCGCTACACAGCTCTTTCATCATTTTGTTGTTCAAGTTAGATCCATTATCAGTAATGATCTTATCCGGCACACCATAACGGCATATGAGTTGATTCTTGATAAACTTCACAACCACCTGCCTGGTCACATTTGCATATGACGTCGCTTCAACCCACTTGGTGAAGTAATCAATTGCTATGAGAATAAATCTGTGACCATTAGACGCTTTCGGTTCAATCATGCCAATCATGTCAATTCCCCGCATAGAGAAAGGCCATGGTGATGAAATCACATTCAAAAGTGTCGGGGGAATATGAATCTTATCCGCATAAATCTGACACTTATGGCATTTCTTCACATATTTGCAGCAGTCAGACTCCATTGTCAGCCAATAGTAGCCTTCTCTCAACATCTTTCTAGCCATAGCATGTCCATTGGAATGAGTACCGAATGAACCCTCACGGACCTCGATCATTAACAGGTCTGCTTCATGTCTATCCACGCATCTGAGCAGAACCATGTCGAAATTCCTCTTATAAAGCACATCGCCATTGAGGTAGAAACTGCCTGATAATCTTCTCAAAGTCTTTCTATCTTTCACAGATGCCCCAGGCGGGTAAATTTGGCTCTGAAGAAAGCACTTGATATCATAATACCATGGCTTATCATCTTACACCTTTTTTATTGCAAATACATGAGCTGGTCTGTCCAAGCGCATCACAGTAATATTGGGAACTTCATTCCTAAGTCTAACCACAATCATTGAAGCAAGTGTAGCAAAAGCGTCTGCCATCCGATTCTCATCTCGAGGAATATGGTGGAAGTCAACCTCAGTAAAGAATGTCGAAATCCTCCTCGCATAATCTCTATATGGGATGAGGCCAGGCTGATTCGTCTCCCATTCCCCCTTAATTTGATTAACAACAAGGGTCGAATCACCATAAACATCAAGATACTTGATCCTAAGATCAATACACTCCTCCAATCCTATAATACAAGCCTCGTACTCAGCCATATTATTCGTGTATTCGAAAGTTAGCCTTGCTGTAAAAGGAAAATGTGTGCCCTAAGAAGTAATAATCACTGCCCCAATACCATTTCCATATTGATTTACAGCGCCATCAAACATCATGCTCCATCGGGAACTAGGTTTTGGCCCTTCATTGAGCGTAGGCTCATCACAATCTTTCATTTTCAAATACAGAATTTCCTCATCCGGGAAGTCATACTGAGCTGACTGATAATCCTCAATTGGTTGATGTGTCAAGTGGTCAGCCAAGATACTACCTTTAATAGCCTTCTGAGCCTGATACTCGATATCATACTCAGACAACAACATCTGCCAACGGGAAATTCTCCCAGTTAAAGCAGGCTTCTCAAAGATATACTTGATTGGATCCATTTTGGATATCAGCCAAGTTGTATGATTTATCATATACTGGCGTAAACGCTTAGCGGCCCAAGCCAAAGCACAACATGTCTTCTCAAGCATCGAGTATCGCGACTCACACTCAGTGAACTTCTTACTCAGGTAGTAGATAGCATACTCTTTCTTCCCTGATTCGTCTTGCTGACCAAGGACACAACCCATGGAGTCTTCAAGAACTGTCAGATACATAATCAATGGTCTCCCTTCCACAGGTGGGGACAGAATCGGAGGCTCAGACAAATACTCTTTAATACTGTCAAAGGCCTTTTGGCAATCCTCGGTCCAATCATGAGACTGATCTTTCCGGAGGAGCTTAAATATCGACGCACATGTGGCAGTCATGTGGGATATGAATCTGGAAATATAATTCAAGCGGCCAAGAAAACCACGGACTTGCTTCTCAGTTTTTGGGCGCAGACATCTCTTGTATTGCTTTGACCTTCGCAGGATCAACCTCAATACCTCTCTCGCTGACAATGAAGCCCAATAACTTGCTGGAATGGACTCCAAATGTACACTTGTTCGAATTCAGACGAAGCTTATACTTCCTCAAACGCTGAAAAAGCTTCAACAAGTGCTCTACACGTTCAACTTCTGTTCTTGATTTCGCAATCATGTCATCAACATATACCTCGATCTCCTTGTACATCATATCATGAAACAAGGTAGTCATAGCTCGTTGATACGTGGCTCCGGCGTTCTTCAAACCGAAGGGCATCACTCGATAACAGAATGTTCCCTAAGGTGTGATGAATGTTGTCTTCTCCATATCCTCGGGTGCCATTTTAATCTGATTAAATCCGGAAAATCCATCCATAAACGAGAAGACATTGAATTTAGCTGTATTATCTACCAACATATCAATATATGGTAGAGGGAAATCATCTTTCAAACTAGCTTTATTCAAGTCTCTATAGTCCACACATATTCAGACTTTTCCATCTTTCTTAGGCACGGACACAATATTGGCCACCCATTGAGGATATGTAGAAGTCACCAGAAACCCCGCATCAATTTGCTTCTGAACTTCCTCTTTGATCTTCACTGCCATATCAGGATGAGTTCTTCTGAGCTTCTGCTTCACAGGCGCACACTCAGGCTTCAAAGGTAGGAAATGTTGCACGATATCTGTATCCAGACCAGGCATGTCTTCATACGACCAGGAAAAGACGTCGACGTATTCTCGTAGCAACTCAATCAACCCCTTCTTAACAAATTCTTCCAGAAGTGCCCCAATCTTCACTTCTCGCACACAATCTTCGGACCCCAAGTTGACTGTTTCCAGATTCTCAAGATGCGGCTGAATGATCTTCTCTTCATGCTCGAGTAGACGGGTAATCTCATTAGGAATCTCTTCAACATCATCTTCTTCTGCCTCAAATACAGGGAATTCAAAGTTGGGAGATGGTGTTGGATCATTATATTCAATGGGTTTGATTAACCTGCATAATGATTTTGAATATAAAGAGATTTTAGAATTCAAACAAGGCAAATCATTATGCAGATGAAAAGATTGATTTTTATTCTTTTTATTTAGGGTTTTATGTGATCACCAATTTCATGCAAAAGCGAAAAGGAAAAATAATTGGAAAAACAAACATTTAACATGAATTTATTGAATGAAAATATCATTGTATTTATGCGCCAACAATGTCATCACTTCTCCTTTTGGCATGGGAGAAGGGTTTTTAAACATAATGAACATTACTTTGACTTATGGATAACTGTTGGAATATCAACAGCGACCCAATTATTGCAGACCCCTCCAGGGATGATGAAGTTGCCAGAATCCTCTGCATCCTCTTCCAAAATAGCAGCAGCTTCCTCATCTCGACCGGTGTGGATGAATCCACCACTCTTGAACAACCCTTGCTTGTTGAAGACGCCAGAAGAAAAACCTATGCCAGTCCGGGATTTGTTGTCTTCCAGCTTAATCATTTGCCCCAACCCAGCAGTTGCACCACGCTCAATGGCCAACTTAGCATCTTTATAGGACGCAAATGAAGAAGTTTCTTTCTTAATAGGTTCAACAATAGATAAAGCTTGGAACGGCGTTCCAACTTCATCCTCAGCATCTATGTAAGAGAAGGAAGACAATTGGCTAACCAGGAGAGCCTTTTCTCCCCCTACCACCACTAGCTTCTTGTTTTTCACAAACTTCAGTTTCTGGTGTAGGGTGGATGTCACGGCGCCTGCCTCGTGAATCCATGGTCTGCCCAAGAGACAGCTATACGATGGGTGAATGTCCATGACCTGGAAGGTGATCAGGAAATCACTTAGTCCAATTTTGACTGGGAGTTCAACCTCTCCAATCACAGTTTTACGCGACCCATCGAAAGCTTTCACCACCACTGCACTCTGCCTCATGGGAGGCCCCTGATATGACAATTTAGCAAGAGTGGACTTTGGCAATACATTCAATGATGACCCAGTGTCCACCAACACATTGGACATGGCATCATCTTTGCAGCTCATAGATATGTGTAGTGCTAAGTTGTGGTCCCTTCCCTCCTCGGGGAGATCAACATCACAAAAACTAAAGTTGTTATAAGCGGTGATGTTTGCAACAATACTGTCAAATTATTCTATTGTGACATCATGATCCACATACGCCACATCCAACACCTTCTGCAGAGCTTCTCGGTGTGGTTCTGAATTCATCAGTAAGGATAGTACAGAGATCTTTGATGGCGTCTGTAGAAGCTGATCTACCACGTTGTACTCACTTCTCTTGATGAGCCTCAACGTCTCATCACAATCTTCTTTTGTATTACCATTTTGGCCAGCAGAGACAGAAGCTCTTACAACGGAGGTAGATTTGGCGACAAGTTTCGGATTCGGAGTGTCAACAACAATCCCAACCGGGCATTCAGCATAATCAGCAGTATCAGCTCTTCGAACATCAGCTTGGGGTTTTGGCGGAGCCGAGAAGACACGACCGCTACGGGTCAGGCCGCTGACATCGGTAATATTAACAACAGATGAAGAGGGTAGGGGCACCTCTTTCCCATCCTCTAATGCTACAGCATTTTAGTGATAGGGAACCTCCTTCTCAGAAGAATAAGGCACAGGGCCAGCTGGTTTGATGATCAAAGAAGGAGAAGTGAGTACAACGTGGTAGATTGACTTCATCAGCATCTTCGTCAATATTTCTGTTTTGAAGTATCTCAATAACTCCTTCATCCAGCATTTCTTGAACATCTTTGCGCACTTGGCGACATCCTCTTCGATTGACAGTGCAAACTCGGCATCTATCGTGGTCGTTCTCGTAATGACTGTACTCACACAACAGTCTATGCATCTCGACCAGAGATTGTCGAATATGGCTGACATATTTGACTTTATATTTACCAGGGCAGCCCTGGACCATGTTGACAGATTTCCCATGCTCGGACAATGGGTTCTTCTTCACATCAGGACCTACATCCTCGAAACAAAAAATACCACATCTCACAAGGTCTTGAACCTTGGTCTTCAGTGGGTAGCAATTTTCCACGTCATGTCCGGGAGCATCGGAATGATAAACACAATGTAATTCGGGCTTATACCACCACTGAGGGTTGGTAGGTATAGCCGGTGGGTCTCGTGGAGTAATCAACTTCCTCTCTATCAAAGAGGGATATAGTTCTGCATATGTCATAGGAATAGGATCGAAGGTGACCCTCTTCCTCTCGTAGCTTGTGCTGGCTTGATTACTATTTCGAGGCTGGTAGGCCTGCTGTTGAGGACGGTGCTGTTGTTGTTGATATTACGGATGTGGTTGTTGCTGATTATTGTTGTGATGCTGATACTATTGATTATCTCTGAAAACAGGTGCTATGTGAGCCACCTGATGCTGATTACCTGCAGGACGCACGGGCTTCCTCCTTACTGAGGGTCTTCTTGGTTTATCATGGGAGGTCACAGCATGTGCCTCGTCATCTTTCTTCTTTCCAAATGTCCCATACTGTTTGGCAGAAGAGCCTTCTTCTCTGGTCAGGCGCCCTTCCCTGACTCCTTCTTCCAGTCGCATCCCCATGTTCACCATCTCGGTGAAGTCAGAAGGAGCGCTGGCAATCATCCGCTCGTGATAAAAAGAACTCAAGGTCTTCAGAAAGATCTTGGTCATCTCTTTCTCTTCCAGCGGGGGCACAATCTGTGCTGCTAGCTCTCGCCACCTCTAGGCGTATTCTTTGAAAGTTTCTTTGTCCTTCTGGGACATGGCTCTCAATTGATCCCTATCGGGAGCCATATCCACGTTGTACTTATATTGCTTGACGAAGGCCTCGCCAAGGTCGTTGAAGGATCGGATGTTCGCACTGTCCAAGCCCATGTACCAACGTAGGGCAACAACGGACAAACTGTCCTGAAAGTAGTGGATGAGCAGTTGGTCATTGTCGGTCTGAGTCGACATTTTCCTGGCATACATGACCAGGTGGCTGAGAGGGCAAGTATTTCCCTTGTACTTGTCAAAGTTAGGTACCTTGAACTTTACAGTAATCTTGACATTAGGGACCAAACAGAGTTCAGTAGCAGACTTGCCGAAAAGGTCTTTTCCTCGAAGAGTCTTCAATTCCTTGCGGAGCTCAAGAAATTGATCGTTCATAGCGTCCATCTTTTCATAGACATCTGGGCCCTCAGACGGCTCAGAATGATAGATGGTGTCGTCTACTCTGGGCATAGTATGCACGACAGGAGGAGGAACAGCTAGGACCGGGCTAGATGCCGGAAGATTAGCAAATGTGGGTGCAGGACCCTCAGGCATGAAGTTGGGAGACATCCCCCACGGAAACCCGGCTGGCATGGTTGTTGGTGCAAAGTGGGCGCTGGCTGCAGGCACGGTTGAAGAGACAATCTCAGAGATGACTGTCCTCTGGGGAGGAGTTGAAGGTGTCGGAGACGACTGGCTTTGGGCAGCCATGAATGACTCCATCAGGGCAGTCAATCTGGCTACTTCCTCCTTAAGCTCACGGTTCTCTTGTTCCAAATGATCCATTAGTCTTGATTTGTTGGCTCGGGTGTACTACCGGTGAGTCAGCTTATCTTCAAAATAAATGAAGAACACAGAGTTAAACCATAGAACAAGAAGCCTGGAGCAAAACCTACTTATGCACATGATGCATGCAATGCATATGATTTAATTTTTTATATCAGAGGAACTTTAGAGTCCTATTTTCAAATATTGGAAATGTTAATCATTTAGACATATATGGAAATATCTCATCAATAATATCTGGAAAATATTTTTACACCAAAGAAGTACAGTATTGGTAACCAAATACAAGAGAGAAGGAAAATGATCATCCTATGGATCCCTAGAAACAATCATCTAAAGCTCTGGAGACTGGAAGATAAGATGCGTATATCCTCTTCACCTCTTCCTCGTAGGCTGCCTCCATGTCTGCCTTCTCTTTGGCGAGTCGATCGTACTTCCTCTTCCAAAACTTGGAAGACTAAGGAAGTAAAGAAGTCCATGCATCATCAGGATCATCAATAACCTGGTGCTCGAGGAACTCTATCAAAGCATCCTTCTCCTTGATCTGCTGAAGCAACTCCTCTCGTTCCCGGATCCAGGCACGTGAACGGTCTTCGTCTCTCAACTCCTCTATTCCTTGGTCAGGGAGGGTAGAAGGCCCGGACACAACCAAAGGTGTAGGTCTCGGATACTCGTACGGCATGAGGTACTCAGAAGCTCTCCTCCTAACCTAAGAGGTATAGGGTTCCAAAGCGATACAGTTCTTCGGACCTAGCTCTTTCCTTCCTTTCTTATGGATCTTGCGCCAAGCGCGGACCATCCTGCCCTTCAAGCCTTGGGGATCTTTACCCTCCTGAAAGAATACACCCTCTAACAGAATGTTATTGGGTTTATCCTTTAGGGGGAACCCAAGCTGACGACGTGTCAAAATAGGGTTGTAGTTAATCCCACCACATGTACCAAGAAGAGGCACATCGGAGAATTCACCATAAGAGTCGATAATCTGCACACCATCATATACACGGTTGTACCAAGAGATATCATCATTGGTGAGAGACATGAGTCTCGTGGACCACCGTAGACATCATTTGTTCTCCTTGAAGGCGACCGTTTGTGGCAAGTGCGAAATAAACCACTTGTACAACAGAGGCAAACAGCACACAATGGTACCTCCACCCTTTGCATTCCTCATATGTAAAGAAAAGTAAGTATCACCCAACAGAGTCGGAACGGGATTAAGAGTAGAGAAAATCCTAATGGCGTTCACATCTACAAACTTGTCGATGTTGGGGAATAACACTAGCCCATAGATGAGAAGCACAAATATGGCCTCAAAGGCGTCCTCACTCATGGCCTTCCCATACATAGTAGCTTGAGCAATGAGGAACTCGGAAGGGAGACCTTGAATTCCACCTTTGGTAGTCATATGAGCACCAACCAGAGATTCATCCATATGCAACATATCAGCTATCTCTTGAGAAGTAGGAACACACTCCAATCCACTGAACGAAAACTGGTCTAGAATAGGTATACCCACAAGATAGGCATACTCCTCAAGCGTGGGCAAAAGCTGAAAATCCGGAAATGTGAAGCAACGGTACAAGGGATCATAGAACTGCACCAGTACACGTATCAATCCTTCGTCCACCTGAGTAGCCAGAATAGATAGAAGCTTCCCAAAAAGAGCCTTGAAACCCAAGGGATCTAATACATAGGATGTCAAATTCCTTAGCTCTTTCAAGTCGGGTTGTCTGAAACTGTACTTCTTCGTATTCCTTCTTTGTCTTTCCATGTCTGAAAATTTGCAAATAGACCTCTTTAAGTTCCTTGAAAATTTTCTTGTTTATTGATGGTATGGATGCAAATGGGTGCATGAATGCATGAATGCAACAATCACACTCAAGGATCAAGCAAAGCACACCACACAAAGGCCATGGGATGGATCATATCATCCTTAATATCAATCATCCATTTTGGTGGATTATGGTTTACACCTTATCAACACCCAAGTTCCATTGATATTAAGGATACAAGAACAGATCAACCATGAATCAAGGGTTTGTTCCAAGTCACGAGCATGGAGTCTCGGTTAGGAACCACCCAAAGGGAGTGTACTAGGGTTAAACCTGCCAAACATGTTCTACAAGAGGTTCCCATAGTCATCATCCCATCTTTCGGATATTATCGGATAAACGACTACTCGTATTCCAAAAATATACTCAAGAGAGACTCTCATGAGTGTAGTATCGCGTAACAATCGTATCAAATCTTACACTTGAACGATTTTCGCACTACATCCTAAGAATAGGCCAAGATGGGCTTGGTAAACTAAGGTCCTTGGCTTCTAAGGTCTATATTGGAAAGAGTAATGTCTAACCACAACTACTTGTGTGACATTATTTGACCTCCACCAAGTGAATGGACTTGCAAGTCAACTTGCTAAGGAATAACTCCACACAAGTCAACAAGACTATGCCATTCTCCTATCCTAAGTGCACTCGAGTTCGGGTATAGAACTCATCTCACAAAGATCACCAAGCATACAAGGAATTAATATTCAAGCAATTCAATCATTACATACAATACAATAATCCCAAATTGCACAAAAATATGTCACAAAATAATACACAATACAATACAACAAATATGAAAAGTAGGCAAAACCCACTAGGCAAATCTCCCCAGCAGAGTCGCCATATTTCTGTAGCGGGGTATTCATTACCATTAGAGATATTGACTAAATCCAAGGTAAACCATACAAGTCGAGTCTCCACCGCACTTCTATTTATCCAAACGAATGGTTAGAAAGCGAACAAAAACCTAAAAGTTTTATTGAATCAAAAACTAGTAAAAATGTCAGAGATCGGGATAAGGGGGTTGGTTATGCAATGGGAAGGTGTTAAGCACCCAAAACATCCTAGGTACTCCTAGGGAGCCCTTTTCACACTTGTTGTAAGGTTGGTATTTTGTGAAAAATTGTTTGTGCAAACATGATTGAAAAGATGAGAAGAGAATATACAAGTTATTTACAATTTTGTGTTTGAATGGATAAACTCATTGCCTACGTACCATCTTAAAAAAGATTAGGATCAAAACCTCGTAGTTCGGGGTAAAAATCTCAAAACAAGTTGGTGAGTTGATTGGTCCAAAAGCCTTAAGGTCTTTTGTTATCCAAGGGAGAAAACTCAACCTAAAACCACAAATCCACCATGTGAGGATAGCTTCAACATGCTAGTGAGGGGTTAACCCTATAATAAGCATGGAAGACTCATTGTTCATCACTAAGGATATAGGTGAGTATTATATCTACCTCAAGGATAACTCAAACCTAATAGCTAAAGGTTATGAAAAGTTTTTGATAAGAAAGTGGCCATTGAAACCACAAAAGTATTTGAATGGGTTATATTTACCAATGAAAAGTATTTACAAAATATGCTCGAAGTTGACTTAAAGATTCAATTCAAAATAAGTGTTATGAAAAGAAAGTTTGAAAATCAAAAGCATAATGCTTAGGTTTCTAATGTTTGAAAAGAAGTGTTAATGTTTGCACAAAAGTTTTGGCTTGGGTTAGAGTGGAGGGAAGAAGAAGAATGGCTAAAGTCCTAATCATACAAGAGATAAGGGATAAGAAGCAAGACCACAAATGGAGTTCCTGTCTTGAGATCATATTGATGATCCAAGTAGCTCTCATCCTTTGGAATATGCAAGCAAAGTAATAGTAAGCTCAAGCAATCAACATAATCAAACAAGCTCTTGGAAAGTTCCTTAATGGTTCTTAGATCTCTCTCTCTTAGAAGCTCATGGAAATGATTCCTCTCTTAGGCCCAATGTTGGAATCCCTAGCACAAGAACACACACATTAAAAAGTTCTATCAAACAAACCAAGAATGAACAAGAAGGAGTTTAGAAAGTGGTCTCTTCAAAGTTCTCTTTAGCATTTATAGCATTCTAAAGGCCTAATGCCTAGTTGCTTTTTGACTTTTATAGCACTCTAAAGGCCCAATGCCTAGTTTCTCTTTGACTCCAAATTTGCATAGGGAAAGTCCTAAAGTCTAAGTCCATTTGTCCATTTCTTTGCATTTGGTCCACAACAATTAAAACAAAACACAAGCACAATGATATATACACAATTATGTGCTCAAGTGAGCAAAAGGCAAATTGCATTAACATAAACATGTGCTCAAATGAGCAAAGGAAAAAGCAAATGAATAATATGTACAAGAATAGTAAATTGCATAAATGTAAAGTGCAAGAAGTAAATGTTAATGGTTAATGGTTAATGTTAGTAGTTAGTGTGCCATAAGGCAAATTTAGCGCTATGTTAAGAAATCGTAATTGGACTTATGTAGAAGTCACAACTATCTGAGGCCGGTCAATAATAATGTAGGCAACAACACAAGTTAGAGGTCTTGATTAGTGAATCAAACTCCAACAACTTGCCATGCCAAAAGAAAATATGATAAGTGATCTTGTATTGATTTAGGTTCTTTGCATGATTTAGGAAGCAATTTATCCTTAATGCAAAGCCGTTCACTTGATCCATGATCA
The DNA here is from genome assembly GCF_024323335.1 of Lathyrus oleraceus. Taxonomy (NCBI): domain Eukaryota; kingdom Viridiplantae; phylum Streptophyta; class Magnoliopsida; order Fabales; family Fabaceae; genus Lathyrus; species Lathyrus oleraceus. Next base: position 445,205,493 of record NC_066580.1, read on the forward strand.
AGATGAATTAGATTTGAATCAAGGAAGATTAAACCTCCATGTATCAATGCTAACCATCAACCTTCAACTCATTGATCAAAAAAAGAAAAGAAGAAGAAGAAGAAGATGAAGAATATTAAAGTGCATTAATGGAAATGGTATGTATTAATCAACAAATGTTGACCAAAGATAGGGAAGAGATGTGAATTTAAAAGAGAAATTAAAATGGAATTAAAAGAAATGGAATTAGAAAGTAGAAATTAAAAGAGAAATAATGCAATTGGTCCCACAATTTTTGGACCAATAATGAAAGAGATGTGAATTTTAGAAATAAAATGGAATTAAAAGAAATGAAAGAAAATAAAATCAGAAATTAGAAATTATGGAAAATCCACACGCGTTGGATCCAAGCTCATTAATTGAGCTGGAGCATCAGACGGCTGTGGCATGCGCGCGCATCATGATCCTCAGTCAACTGAATAACACAAACATTTAAAAAAGTCATAAGATCCAAGAGCCTTGATTCAATCTGGGAATCATCATCAACGACCTGGATCAAAACTGGCAAACGGACGGTGGCCAGCGCCACCGTCTTCTCCGGCCAGCTCCGGCGAAGGTCCAAATTTACAGAGGAGAAAATGTTAACCAAAATGCACGATCCTGGTATCATTAGAAAGCTGGGGTGATGTACATCACCCCTGTGCCACTCAATTCCACTCTAGATCTCTAGATTGAGAGAAATCAGAGGTGGAAGTTCTGTGGTGTTCAAGTGAACTCAATGATTTTCAAAAATTGAAAGCACAAAAATGTTGCCTCTATGCAGAGGACTTCAGATCACACAAAAACAAGGCAAATGGAACAATATACAAGCTGTTTCGAAGCAAAATTCAGTTGAGGAAAACCTTTGAATTGTGAGGAATTGAGTCAAGATCCTTAGATTCTTTTACAAACAAAAAGCTCTATGGATCAAGTTGAGAAGGTTTAGGAACTTTAGATCTAAGAAATCAGTCAAGGAAACTAAATTCTAGATCTGAAAATTGAGAGAAGAGGGAGTTCCTTTGGGTGTGGGTGTGAGGATTCAATTGCACAGCATTTAGGGCGCCTTCAGGTTAGTGAAATGAAGCTCATATGCAATTTATTTATAGCCAAAGCCAGCTGATATGCATGAACAAAGTGTGTGCATGGATGAAGAGGGCCTCCATGCATGGGCCTGTACAGGCGCATGGAGGGCCCAATTCTGATTGGAATTGCAAGCTATTACCAAATTAATATGAAATGGACAAGCAGAAATGAGGTCATAAGCTTATGCAATGTATTTTCAATGAGTTTCCAAAAATGCACTAAAACTTTCTCCTCTTCGAAATTGGCATGTCCAAAAATAAAATGCAACCTTATGAGTAATGGTTGGAAAGCTTGTTGCATAAGGAACAAGTGTCATGTTGATCAAAACTCCATTTGGGCCTTGGAAATTAATGAAAATTGAGCTTGAAGTGTAGGGTGCAAAACATGCATTTGTGGAATTTTCAAAATTGGCCAAAGTTCAAGTCCGTATGTCTCAATGATGCAAGCTCCAAATGATAAAATCTTCAAAATTGGACTTAAGTTTTTCATAATTTGGAGTTTTTATGAAGAGGTTATGGGCACTTGAAGTTAGACTTTTTCACATTTCAATACATTTGGTCCAAAGTGACCTATAATGTTTTGCATTATCACATGTATTTCTTTTGAGATTTTGAAATTTTGCTCAACATAACATTTGAAGTAGACACATTAAGCTTTCCAATGCATTATCACCTCAAAATCATGAAAAATGAAGGAGTTATGTCCTTGGGAAGTTGACCCAAATTTAGGGTTTCAATCAAAATGACCTATAATGTCTTGGAATGGATGATGACTTTCCAAGCTTCAAATTAAATTTTGATGAACATGAAAAATTTTCATAGGCTTCTTAAGAATATTTTTTCTCTTAGGGTCATCTCCATTTGACAAACACATAAAAAGTTAGGTCTAAGTGTATTTCCAAATAGTCAGATGAATTGACTGATCAACTTCTCAAGTCCACACCTCATATCTTGATGAATTGATGGTTGAGGACACTCAAATAAGTTCAAATATGCATGAAATGATGAATTAAAGAACTTAACTTGATTTTATTTGATCATGGGTTGAGGTTGCTTCATGAGCAAGGCATAGTTGATGAACCGATGAATTAGGGTTTCCTTGGGAAACAAGCCTCAAACCCTTTGATTTGCTTTGATCAAAATGATGAATTAAGATACTTAGGAGGCATATTTGATGGATGAGATCTTTGGGAACCATTTCCATGCTTGCTTTCATCTTCTCTTGACCATATCAATGCACATAGGATCTCCTAGAAGCTTTGGATCATGTGACTGCTCAAACTACAAACAAAAGATGTTAGTCACATATTTTTGTGCTTTTGGTTAGTGAATAAAACGAGAAAAGCAATAATATATAATTCAAGCATGCTTGGTGATCTCACACCAACTCACAAGAGATCCCACCCAAAGGGTAAGGAGCCAAGATGCTTACGATCCTTGAGGTAATGCAAATGCAATGTTATGATGCCATGAGGGATCTTATGATCAAAATTGGGTTCTTACATTAACCGATGACGAATGTCCTCTCTGTTAGATATCTATTATCTCCTTACCCAGTAACAGGTAGTGGATAATAGATTTCTGCTCCTCCTGTGTTGAAGTTTATTTCTTCCTTAGTTGAGTTGAGTGTGCATTTCCTTTGCGAAATCGTTGTTCCTGCATGATTCAAGTACGTCAGTTTTATCCTGATCTATTTGTTTCCCCTGCAGAGGTTCTTTTGTTTCCCTCGGCTGAGTATTTCCATGTTTATGGAATTCTTCTAGTCCCCTGGCAGTTGTAAGTCATAGCCTGGCCTACGCATACCCTTTCTATCCTCTCAGAATCTTTATCTCCCCAGTGAGTTTTCCTTACAGAATGCATCATGCTCCTGCAGATATTCGGCCCCTTTGATTTCTTTTCCTTTATGGAAATATTTTCCCACAGAGAATTAGCTTTTACATTTTATCATACGCATCATGAGGTCTCTTAGGGACAAAAATTTGTTTTTATATGTTATTATTTAAGCCCATTCTACTGATTCGATACGAAGATTTTAACCTTCACCTCCTCAGTTAGAATGTCCTTAAATAGGGGCAACTGTAAGACCCTAATTTTGACCCTAAGATCCCTCATGCAATCTCATCATATGCATTAGCATTGGGATCACACCTTGGCATCCTCCTTACCCCTTTTCCATTGGGTTTGTTTTGGGAGAGATCACCAAGCACTATGTGATTGTATCATACTTGTATATTATCATTTTTACTAACCAAAATACCAAAAATATGTCTTTGCATTTGCCTAACTCTTTTGTAGGAAGGGCATGATCCCCATTTGATCTATCAAGTTCATATTTAGGGTTTAAGACCCTCATGGCTACAAAGAGCACAACCAAGGATTGATCCACAAAGTCTCTAAGCATCATATATGAGTCCCCATGATCTCTACATGTTAATTTGATCAAGTATTCTTCAAGAGTTTGGAGTTGGTTTGCCTTGGAAACCCTAGTTTGTCTGGGTATTTTGAGTAACTTCTTCAACAAGATTCCTCACCAATTGATTAAATTTCTCAAGGGACACTTCATATTTAATCATATTATGCATATATGATCTCCCATGAGCCTAAAAAGTCAAGAGAATTGCAAGTTAGCAAGTTGGTTGATGGTGGTTGGCCAGATGAATTCATCTGATCAAAACTAGGTCTCCCTAGACCCTATCTCCTACAATTTTCACCATATGAAAATTATTCCAAGAGAAAAGTTACTCTAAATGACATTAAAAACAACTTTCATGTTAAAGTATAGAGCTAATTTTGCTTGGAAATTCATTTTATATGTTAAAACATTATAGGTCATTTTGTCTAAACCCTAATTTGAAAGTCAACTTCCCAAGGCCATAATTTACTCAATTTTTATGAGATAAAAGATTTCCAAGTTGCAAAATCCAATTCAATATTCTTACTTCAACTTTTATGTTTGGAGTGAAAGCTAATTCAACTTTTATTAGCATGTGATATAAGGATACATTATAGGTCATTTTGACCTAAACCATTGAACAAGTGATTTTCCTCAACTTCAAAAATGCATAACTCTATCATTATAAATCCAAATGACATGATATTGGTGACAATTTTGAAGGTATTTGAAAGATCTATAACTTGTATGAAGACATTTTTCTGATTTGGATCTCACATGAAAAGTTTAGTAAGATGGAACATTGAGGTATATGGCTTGACACTTAGAAAATGTTTCAACGTGTTGAAATTTCCAAAGTTCCACCTCAAAATTCACCTTGATCCAAGTTCCAAATGCAAAAGTGTTCAACATAAGAGTTGTTCCTCTTGATCTAAGCTTTCCAAAGAGTCCTATTTCATCCATTTTGGACAAGGTTTGTTAGGGATGTGCATGGTCTTAACAGGTATGCATCAAGTGGAAAGATCAAATGTTCAAAACATCACATAGCATTGCCTTGCCATTCAAGCTTCATTTCAACTTCATTTCATATGCATTTGGATCAAAACGGATTGCTTCATGGGCTTGTACACGCCCATGCAAGCATGTGCGTGATATTGCCAAATTTGGAAGCAAATTCAAGTGTGCAAATAACATTCCCAATTGCTATAAATACAAGCCCTCTGAGCTCATTTGAAGGATCCCTTGAGCGCCAGCTTTGCCCCCTCTTTTCAAACCCTCATAATTCAAAGGAAAACCTGAGAATTTTCAATATGAAAATTGAGTTTGAATCTCACTGTTTGGAGATTCAAAAACTCCAGGATCCAAAGCTTTGTTCCATTTCCAAACCACTTCTGCAAGTTCCCTGAGTGTGATCAAGCAAGGTTTGAAGCAAGCAAGATCAAGTTCTGCACAGCATTAAAGGTATTTTCTAGAAATTTTCTTCTCTTCGATTCTCACTCAATTCTCATCAATTCTCTTGGATCTTTGGTTGTCTGAAGTCCTACCAATGTAGGCAAGAAGATTGAGTTGCTTTGAGGTCAAATCGAAGCAACTCAGTTGACACACCTCAAAATTTAACTCCTCATATCTTTCTATATATGTGGAGTTAGTTAAAATTGAGGTCAGATTCGTGCTCTACGCCATTTTTTCTTTCAGATCGTGTCCTCCTTTTTCATTTATGTGATGGTGATGACTGAACCAGTCCGGTGAGGTTCGCCTGAGAAGGTGACCAGAGGTTTCTCTAAAATTCTGAATTTTTTCTCTAAGGTCATTTGACCTTGTTTGAGCTATGATAAATCTCATGGTCAAATCTTTGGTCTTTTGATGAGATTTTAGGAATTTGACAAACCATACTTAATTTAATGCATTATTTTTAGTATTTTTAAATTGAATAAATGTCAAATAATTGTGTTGAGCCATTTAGATTGTTTGTATGAGTTTGACTTATGTTGTTAGGCCTTGGTCAAGGTTGATTTGACTTTGCTAGGTTAAGATCATTGGATTTAGGGGATTGATGGAATGTACATTCCATCTAGGGGTATTCAAAACCAAACCAACCCAATAGAAAACCGCAAACCAAGCCAAATCAAACCGAAACCGCAAAAAACCGCATTTGGTTTGGATTCGTTTGGGTTATTTTTTAACAAAACCGCACGGTTTGGTTTGGTTTGTGGTTTGTATTTTGCAAACCGAACTAAACCAAACCAAACCGCATTATGTTATAACCCAAATTTTACTTATCCCACATCCAACCAAAACATCAAACCTAGTATTCATTAATCTTACAATTACAAACGATTTTCTCTTACTCACGCTTAGAGTTTCAATTTCAACCTTCTTAAATCTCTCATAGTAGTACCACACATTCTTCTCGTCTTCTTTTCCATGTAGGTTTCGCCTATTCTACTCTAATAAATCATCTCTTATGTTCTTTCTTTTTCATCTTTTATGTTACTATTTTCTCTTTTAGTTACATTTTTATCGCACCTTTCTTCTCAATCCCGCATCTCTTATGTTCTTTTTTTCATCTTCTCTAATCTCTCATCTCATATATTTTTTATGTTTTATTATAATGTCTTCGATATTATTTTATGCTACTATTTATATATGTTTTTATTCCACTTTTGTCTAATCTAATTTTTTGTATATTGAATGAAACATTTTTGTCTAAATATGATGAGTTTTTATGTTATTTAGTCATGTATGAATGACTAAATACAAAGTTATGTTGTTCTCTATAGGTATATGTATGGCACAATAAAAATATTATAAAAAACAGAACCAACCCAAACCGCATTGGTTTGGTTTGGTTTGGTTTGGTTTTATTTCTAAAAGCCAACCGAACCAAACCAAACCGCATGCTTTTTTCTCTTGCGGTTTGGATGATTTTTATCGCCCAAACCGCACTGTGAACACCCCTTCCATCTCCCAAAATGAATGAATGATCTTAATTTGGTAAAATTCCTCCTTTGTCCAATTTGAGTTTTTATCTATTCCTCTCCCTCTTCATCTTATTCCCCTTCTTTATGCATTCATGTCATGGTCATATGATATCTCAAGGTCCTAAGGCTAGTTGATTGAAAATCAACATAAGTATGGATGAGATTAGGCCACCTCCTTTGCATATTCTTTTTGTGTGTGGTATGTTTCATGAGCATAGTCCATTATGCTATGTCATTAACATGCATTAGCACCAAAATTCTATTGCCCGACCTCAAATAGTTGTGACTTCTACATAAGTCCAATTACGATTGTTTAACATAACACTAAATTTTTGACACAAAAGGCATAGCATTCTAGTTAGTTAGATTGCAAGTCTCCCCTCTTTCATGGTATTGTGTGGAAAGTTTGCCTTTTTTCCTTCCTTTGGAAGATGTCTTGGTTCAAGGATCCATGCTTGTGATAAGTGGGTTGAGTGTTCTCCAAAGAATGACTTAAAAGAAAAAGCAAAAGCAATACTAACCTCTAACTCATTAACAACTAACATTTACTTTTAAGTTATTTACTTTAATGCACTTTACTTTTAAGCCCTATTCATTTTCCATTATTCATACCATTCTAATTGTTTATGTTAATGTCCTTTTCACTTTGTCCATTTGGACCATATTTTATGATATATTTTGCTTGTGTATATTGTGTGTTTGTGTGGTCTTTGGCCATTAATGTACATAATAAGAACAAAAACCCTAAAAAAACATCTTGTGTGGATTGTCGGTTTGATCTGAGACAATTGGACTTAGACTTTAGGCAACACTCCATATGCAAAGGACTTGGCCAATGCTAACCTTCATGTAACCAAGTGCTTGTACTTTGAAACTTCATCTGATACATCATTAAAGATCCATTTGAGCTCATCTGCAACATGATCATTGTGAAGCTGTTATTTTGAACCTGTGACTTATGACATTATAGAATTCATCTGCTACATGGGAAAATTTGAAGAAAGATCATGGAATGGCTAAGCTTGGATGTGGATATCGTTATTTGATGTCTTGCTCTTCAAGTTGATATTGTGTATATTGTTTGTTGCTTGATTCTAATGTCAAAGGGGAATTTGGGTTTCTATATGACATTTTTGTCTATTGTATTGCAGCCCATTGGTCAGATCTTTTCAACTCTTAAATTTTAAATTTATGCTTAGGATTAGTCTCTTCATCTCCTCCCCATCTCTTTAATTTCAAAATCTCTCCCTCCTTTAAAAAACTTCTTTGTTTGAACTTTTTTTCTCTACTTAGACCCTTTGCAAATTAGAAACTTTGGCATTATGCCATTGCATTTTCAAACTTCTTTTCTTAAATCAAACTTGTAAATAAACTTAACTATACTTGACTTAAAATTTTCAAAATCCAAAAAGAACTAACTCATTCAAACCATTTTCTAGGCCTTTATGCCTTTCAAACCTAATTTTTGTTAAAAGCAATGCATCCACTTTGAAATTTGTATCACAAACTACGAGGTTTTGATCCCTCATTTTTATGTTGGTACGTAGGCACAAGTCCGAAGGTCTTGTCAAACACAAAAATATAATTAATGAATTCTTTTCTCATCCCCCCATTCTATTTGTTTGTAAACATCATTTTATACAAAATACATATGCAGACAAGAAAGGGCTCCCTAGGAGTACCTAGGACACTTTGGGTGCTAACATCTTCCCTCTGTGTAACCAACCCCATTACATGTAATCTCTGGCATTTTATTAGTTTTGATTTGAAAACTCCTTATTTTTGGGTTTTGTTTGTACTTTTCCCTTTTCCATTGGAAACAATAAAAGCGTGGTTGCTACTCTTGTTATTTGATGTCTTGCTTATCCATAGCTTGATGATCATGAATTTACCACTACAACTTCCATGTGTCAAAGATAGTTATATCAACAGAGAATGAAGAAAGCATTTGACAAGAAGGTTCGGTCGCGTGTGTTTAGAGAAGGTGAACTTGTACTCAAGAAAATTCTATCTTTCAAACCAGATTCTAAGGGCAAATGGACTCCTAATTATGAAGGTCTGTATGTTGTTAAGAGAGCCTTTTCAGGCGGTGCTTTGATTCTTACAACTATGGATGGTGAAGAGTTCACGCGTCATGTGAATGCTGATACAGTCAAGAAATACTTCGCCTAAAAAAGAAAAGAACAACTCGCTAAGTTGAAAACCCGAAAGGGCGGCTTAGGAAAAAAATGAGTGTCTCGGTGGATTGAAAACCCGAAAGGGCAATCCAAGAAAAAGTTACAGACACAAAATAGAAAAACTATCCCGATAAATTGAGTACCCCACCCTGGGGAAATTTATGCAAAAATTAGGGATTATGGCAAGTAACTGCAAGCTGTTGATCTTCAGTCTTGAACACTTTCTTGAGCATAATGTTTGGTTCTGATTCATCTTCAGCCAAAGTCAAGAGCACAATGGATATTGAAGGCGGTAGAAGGATTAGTGATCATTGTATTCAATGTAGCCATTTTCCATGTAAATTACCATTTTTCAACTTTTGTACGAATCTATGGAGTCTTGTCATTTACAGACTACCATCCTATTAAATAAAGTTGAGCTTTTTATCCAATTGTTTCTACTCTTATTTATTCAGCTAAATTAAATTAAATTTTATTATGATCATTTTGAAATTAAAGTTTAAAATAAAAATCATGTTTTCTTAAATAATAAAGGCAGTTACTTTAAGAGCAATCTATTTCATATTAAGGATGTCCACAGCGGTCTGAGAACAGGTAAGCCCTAAAATGCGAAGCATTGTTGGTTTTATCCCCAAGCAGTTGGTGTGATCTTTGTTTCTTCCCCAGCAGCTTTTCAGCATCTCCAGCCGAGTTTTGTTGGTTTCCCCAACTGAGTTCGTAATTGCCTCCCCCGAGTTGTAGGCGCGTCATCGCAGCAGGTTACATAGATTCAACAAATTTGGTTTCCCCTTAAGTCGCCAGCAGAGTTACCCCTGTTAGCCCTGATTTTTGAGCAGTATTTTTTTCGATCCTCTGCAAGGTTGTCTCCCATTTGATATAAAGTTGACCTAAAATTCCCGTAGAGTTGATAGTGCAGATTTTCAACAAATCCTGACATTTTCCCCAGCCAGGGTTGAGCCTTTGAGGTAGATGATTCGCGTTCATCCTTTATCTCTCTCTCTCTCTCTCTCTCCAGTAGATGCTTCCCTCCCGTGAGGATTGGATGAGTATTGTATTGGTGATGTAGACCCGTGACATTTGTATCCTTTGTGATCATTTTGTCAGCATAATCATCATATATACATATACATATACATTCATTTCATTATTGCATCATAATGCACTTTGTAATTCATTATTTCTCTGATCCTCTGCTACGGTGGTATCCTTTCCCCCCACGCAGATTTGGTATGTCTGTCCTCTTTCAATTATAGAGTGTCATCCCCTTAAGCAGAAAGAATTTAACCTTTCTCTTTCCCCACTGAGTTATTTCCTCGTGGATGATCATTATTTCAACTTCCTCCCTAGTTGATTATCTCGATGGAATCACTCCCCCTGAGTTATATCCTCATTGGGTTGTGTCTTTGATTAACCGTTTCTTTATAGATCTTACCTAGATATATGATTTTGGTCCCCTGAGAGTCTATTACCCAGTAACTGGTAATATTCTTCTCAATTTGCAAGTATTTCACTTCTGCCCCAATATCCGGCAAAAGTAACCTTTTTTCTCCTCAACGGATTCGTTTTCACGTTTCCCAGGAAGTTTATCCTTGATATGTTCATCCTAACCGATGACGAATACTCTTCCCTCGGAGTCTATCCTTGATATGTTCATCTTAACTGATGACGGATATTCTCGTTTTGGTATTCTACCCAGTAGAAAGGTAGTTGTAATCCCTATTTTGTTCCCCAAAAGGTTAATCTTTGATATGTTCATCCTAACCGGTGATGGATTTCATCTTCTTTGCAGTCTTCTACCCAGTAATCTATAGTTGTAAATCCCGCTTCCTCTTTTCAGGGTCTATCCTTGATATGTTCATCCTAACCGGTGACGGATATTCTCTCTTTCGATATTCTATCCAGTAACTGATAGATGTAATCCTTATTTCTCCCCTCGAAGTCAATCCTTGATATGTTCATCTTAATCGATGACGGATATTCTCTTTCCGGTATTCTATCCAATAGCCGATAGATATAATTCCTACTTTTTCAGGAAGTTTATCCTTGATATGTTCATCTTAACCGGTGATGGATATCCTTCCTCAGGTCCTCATGTGAGTCTATCCTTGATACGCTCACTTTAATCAGTGACGGATATTCTCTTTCTTTGCGGTCTTCTGCCCAGCAATCGGTAGTTGTAAATCCTATTTGACTTTTCCCCAGCAGGTTATTCTTACCCAGTAACTGGTAATGAATACACCTCATTTTTGCCCTCAGCGAGTCATCCTTGATATGTTTACCCTAACCGGTAACGGATGTCCTCACTATCATAATTTGTTATCCTCTTACCCAGTAACCGGTAGTGGATAATATACTTTTGTTACTCCTGTGTTGAAGTTCATTTCTTCCCCAATTGAGTCTGAATGCGTATTTCCTCAATGAGATCTCCATTTCCTGTTTGGTTCGAGTATTTCAGCTTTGTTCTGATCTACCCATTTCCCCTACAGGTGTTCTTTTTATTCCTCGGCTGAGTCTTTCCATTGATGGAATTCCTCGAGTCTCCCAGTAGTTTTAGAGTCGTAGCCTGGTTTACGCATAACTTTTTATCCCTCAAGGTCTCTGTCTCCCCAGTGATTTTTCCTTACGGAATGCATTATACTGCTGCGGACTTTTGGTCTCTCCGGATTCTTTTCCTTTGTGGCAATATTTTCCATAGCTTGATTATTTTTGCATTCATATCATCTGCATCATGAGGCCTCTTAGGGACCAAAATTTGTTTCTATATGTTGTTATTTAAGTCCATTCTACTGAGTCGACACGAATATTTTAACCTTCATCTCCTCAGCTAGAACGTCCTTAAATAGGGGAAGTTGTAAGACCCCAATTTTGACCCTAAGATCCCTCATGTTATTCTCATCATATGCATTAGCATTTGGATCACACCTTGGCATCCTCCTTACCCCTCATTCACTGGGTTTGCATTGGGAGAGATCACCAAGCATATTTAATTGTATCATACTTCATTTTTTTCTTTGTTCACTAACCAAAATACCAAAATATTTCATTGTATAGTTTAACTCTTTTGTAGGTAGTGCACATGCTCACCTATGCTCTATCAAGCTCATATCTAGGGTTTGAGACCCTCAATGCAAGGAGCTCAATCATGAATTGGTTTACTATGGCTCTGAGTATCATATATATATCCCTATGATCTCCACGTGTTATTTTGATCAAGAAACATATCAAGAGTTTGAAGTTGGTTTGCCTTGGAAACCCTAATTCATCTGGGTATCTTATATGACTTCTTCAACAAGTTTCTTCAACATTTGCTCAAATATTTCAAGGGATACTTCACATTTCATCACCTTATGCATATATGATCCTCCATGAGTCCCAAAAGTCAAGATAATGTCAAGCCAGCTAGTTGGTTCGTGGTGGTTGACCAGAGGAATTCAACTGATCAAAATTGGGGTTCCCTAGAGCCTATCTCCTACAATTTTAGTCATATGAAAATGATTCCAAGAACAAAGTTACTCTAAATGACATCCCAAACAACTTTCATGTTGAGGTCAAGAGCTAGGTTTGCTTGGAAAGTCATTTTTTATGGTGAAAGATTATAGGTCATTTTGTCTAAACCCTAGTTTGGAGGTCAACTTCCCAAGACCATAACTTGCTCAATTTTTATGAGATGAAAGCTATTAAAGTTGCATGATCAAATTCAATATGTTTAATTCAATGTTTATGTTTGGAGGAAGTGAAAATTCAACTTGCAAATACATGTGATAAGAGGAAATATTAAAGGTCATTTTGGGCCAATACCATTGAACAAGTGATTTTCCTCAACTTCTAAAATACATAACTCCTTCATGCTAAATCCAAATGAGGTCAAACTTGTAACCAAATTGAAGGTATTTGAAAGAGCTACAACTTTGATGAAGGAATGTTTCTCATTTGAAGTCCATAGAAAAAGTTACTCAAGGTGGAAGAAGTGAACATATGGCTTGATACTTGGAAAAAAAATTGATATGTTTGATTTTTCAAACTTCCACCTCAAATTTCTTCATGATCCAAGCTTCAAATGAAAAAGTGTTTAACATGAAAGTTGTTCCTCTTGGTCTAACCTTTACAAAAATTCCAACTTCATCTCATTTGGAAAAATTATGAATGACTTGCGCATGGTTTAAAGTTGAAGGACCATTTGGAAGATTTGAAGTTCCACTTTTCATACACAAATGCATGGCTTGTTAACATGATTTCAGCATTGCTTACATACAATTTTGGACCTAAGTGCATCATTTGATGGGCCTGTCACACGCCCATGCAACCATGCAAGTGAGATTTCCAACTTTGGCCAAAAATGGAAGTGTGCAATTATCAATCTCCTTGGCTATAAATAGAAGCTCCCTTGCTCAAAATTAAGGACCCTGGCGCGTAAGATTTGAATCAGCAACCCTAAACCCTCACATTCAAAGGATAAGCTTGAAGATTTTCTTTGAAAATTGAGTTTGAATCTCCCACTATTTTTGAGATTGAAACTCCAAGAGTCTATCCCTTTCCTTGATTAATTTCTACTCCATCAAGCATCTGAAGTAAGACCAAGCATAATTGAGGGCAAGATTGTGCCAATCTAAAGCTACATTGAAGGTGATTTTCAGAATTTTTCATCTCTTCGATTCTCACTCAATTCTCCATTATTCTTGTTGATTTTTGGTTGTCTGAAGTTCTACCAATGTAGGCAAGAAGATTGAGTTGCTTAGAGGTCAAATCTAAGCAACTCAGATCATGATCCTCAAATTTCAACTCCCTGTATCTTTCTATATACTTGGAGCTAGATAAAATTTAGGCCAGATTCGAGCTCCTGAGCATTTTTTCTTTAAATTCATGTCCTTCTTTTTCATTTTGGTGATGGTTGAAGGTGGACCAATCTGGTGAGGTCCACCGGAGAAGAAGACCGGAGCTCTGGCTCCGGCGGTGTGTTGGCACGCTTCTGAACCACATAATCCTTCCAATTTGTTTTAATCTCACGCGTTGGTTGTAATTACCATCCATGTTGCGTTGTTGACTCAAGACCACATGGATCACGCGCTTGGGACCATCTGATCTGCCACCTCAATTAATGAGGAAGATCAGATGGTCCACGTATTTTTGTAATTTCTAATTTTCATTTTAATTGCTTTATTTTCATTAATTCTCATTAATTTTAATATTGATCCAAAAAATATGGGACTTTCAGCAAAAAAAAATCAAATATTTTTCTCTTCCATTTTCTGAATTAAAATTATTTTTTGGATCAATATTAATATTTTTCATGATTTAATTGTTTTTTGCATATTTTTAATTGTTTAAAAATACTTTTAAGTCTCCAAAAATATTGAATTTTTTTCTCCAATGTCCTTTGACCTTGTTTGACCTATGATAAATCTCTTGACCATTTATTCGGTGTTTTGAAGAGATTTTAGGTTTTTGATCAACCATAATTTAATTTAATGTATTTTTAATTGATTTTTAATTTGTTTAATTGTGAATAAATTGTGTTGAGCTATTTTCATTGACTTGTTGAGTTTGACTATTGTTGTTGGGCCTTGGTTAAGGTTGATTTCACCTTGTTGGATTAAAATCATTGGATTTAGGGGATTGATGAAATGTACATTTCATCTCCCAAAATGAATTAATGATTTTAATTTGATAAAAGTCCTTCCCATGACCAATTTGTGTTTGTCTCATTCCCCTCCCTCTTCATCTTCAATCCCTTTCTATCCCATTCATTCCATTGACCTATGATATCTCTATATCCTAAGGCTAATTGGTTGATAAACCAATACAAGTATGGATGAGATTAGGTCCACCCTTTTGCCATTTTCTTTTAAGTGTGGTATGTTTTAGGAGTATGGTTTATTATACCATATCTCTAACATGCACTAACACTAAAATTTCTATTGCTCGGCCTCATATAGTTGTGACTTCTATGTAAGTCCAATTACGATTGCTTAACATAGCGCTAAATTTTGACCCAAAAGCATAGCATTCTAGTAAGTGAGATTGTAAGTCTCCCCCCTTTCATGGTATTGTGTGGAAACTTGGTCTTTTTTCCTTCCTTTGGAAGATGTCTTGGTTCAAGGATCCATACTTGTGAATAGAGGATTGAGTGTTCTCCAAAAAATGACTTAAAACAATAAAAAAGAAAAACTCCACTAACTTCTAATCAACTAACATTTGACTAACTTTTAATTCCAAGCCATTTACTTTTATGCACTTTAAATTTAAGCCATTTTATCATTTTTTCATTATCATACCATTTAACTTGTTTATTTTAATGTCATTTTCACTTTGCTCACTTGAGCCATATATTGTGTTGTATACACTTACTTGTGTGTTTTGTTTGTGTTTGTGGTCTTTTGACCTTAATGTACATAATAAAAACAAAAACCCTAAAAAATGTTTATGTGGACTGTTGGATTTGATCTGAGACTTTGGACTTAGAATTAGGCAACACTCTCTATGCAAAAGGACTTGGCCAATGCCAACTTTTCTAAAACCAAGTGCTTGTGAATTGAA
Source organism: Lathyrus oleraceus (assembly GCF_024323335.1). Lineage (NCBI taxonomy): Eukaryota > Viridiplantae > Streptophyta > Magnoliopsida > Fabales > Fabaceae > Lathyrus > Lathyrus oleraceus. The sequence goes on from NC_066580.1 coordinate 445,220,677, forward strand.
ATTTCCTCTGATGCAAGTATTGAGATCCCTTTTGAGTTAATCTGCTACATGGTCTTGATACAAAGGTTACTTTGAACCTGTGTCTAATGCCTTATTCTGAGCCATTCAAGGAGTATGTCATTTGATACATGGGGAAGCTTAAGAAGAAGATTAGGAAGTTGTTAGCTTGGATGTGGCTATCTTTATTTGATGTCTTGCTCTTCATCTTGTTATGTGTGTATTGATATTGCTTGATTCTAAAGTCCAAGGAAAAATTGGGTTTCTATATAACATTCTTGTCTATTGGATTGCATCTCATTGGTCAGATCTTTTCAACTCTTAACTTTTAATTTTTGCTTAGGATTAGTCTCTTCATCTCCTCTCACTTCTTAAATTTCAAATCTCTCTCTCCTTTAAAAATCTTCTTTATTTGTGATTACTAAACTTAGACTTTATTGCAAATTAGAAACTTTGGTCTTATGCCATTGTATTTTCAAACTCTTTTTGTTAATCAAATTTGTAAATGAACTTAACCATACTTGACTTAAATTTTCAAAAGACAAAAAAGAACTAACACTCATTCAAACTCTTTTAGGCCTTTTGTGCCTCTTTCAAACTTAAATTTTTATTAAAAAGTAATTCACTCACTTTGAAATTGATACCACGAACTACGAGGTTTTGATCCCTCATTTTATATTGGTACGTAGGCACAAGTCCGAAGGTCTTGTCAAACACATAAATATAATTAATGAATTATTTTCTCATCCCCACACTCTATTCATTGCAAACATCTTTTCATACCAAAACACATGTACACACAAAAAAGGGCTCCCTAGGAGTACCTAGGACACTTTGGGTGCTAACATCTTCTCTCTGTGTAACCAACCCCCTTACCTGTAATCTCTAGCATTTTATTAGTTTTGATTTGAAAACTTCTTATTTTTGGGTTTTGTTCGTACTTTTCCCTTTTCCCTTGGAAACAATAAAAGCACGGTGGCAACTCTGGTTTTGTTGACGTTAAGTTTATCCATAGCTTAATGGTCATGAATTTACAGCTACAACTATCTATTTCATCTATGTCGACATAAGCAACCTTTTATTTTTTTCTGGTACTTACTCGATATGGATTTTTCAACCATCAAGCGCTCTACCTGACATACCATATCCCTAAGGTACTGAGCATCTAGTTTTTTCCTGATAGAATAGTCTAGGCCACCAGCAGTCAATTTGACTAACTCATGTTTAAGGACTTGCGTAAAGCATCTTGCTTTAATAAGTCTAAACCTGTTCAGGTACTCGCCTATCGACTCAGGATTTTTACGTCTAACGCTAGCCAACTCCTTGAGGCTAATTTTTTATTGGTCCATATATAACTACTCGTGGAACACTATTGATTCCAAGTATGTATGGAATTAAGGGGAAGTGTAGTGAACCATGTAAAAAAAAAATTGTTAGAGAATTTGGAAAGTAATTCATCTTCAAATTATAATTGTTTGTTATATCTCATGCCTCATCCTGGTATCTAGCCACATCCTCGACTTTAGACTCATTAGTCTCACTAGAGAACTTAATAAATTTGGGATTTTCCATTTCCAAGGGAATTTAGTTTGTCGAGCGTACTCTGACAAACAATATATATAATTAGGCATATGCATGCCAATATTAAGGCTATTTTAGGCCAAGATCTATCCGACCATGTTTGTTATGTTGTTTTGTCCCGCCATATTATTTTGTTGGACATTTCTAAGTACTTGGTCGGTATCCTAGTTTCTAGGCACATAAAATACCTTGGGACCATTCTGAGCTTGGTTCCTCTCGGCCACCTCTAGTGGAGGTTGCTCGACTGGAACTTGGTTAATCGGTGGAGGCACAACGAGCATTAGGGGTGTATCAAAAAAGTCAGCAATCCTGCCCATTTGATATGCTAATTATTGGAAACTTTGTGTAATGTTCTGAATCAAGGGATTGAACACGGTACCTATTTGGTGGGTTAACATATTTACCATCTCATGGTTTCTTTCGTCCATTTGTTGCCTCATAGTCGCTACTGAGTTAGTATTAAAGGTTGGCATTATAGAAGGAGCATATCAAAATCTCTCTTGTGGTTACACATGGTCGCTACTGAATCAGTAGTAAAGGTTCGCATTATATGAGGGGCTTATCGAAATCCCCCTTGTGGTTGCCCATTTCGACCAGCATTGCTTATGGAAGATCCTGACGCCAAATAATGGTTAAAGGTTGATGTTATCATTGCAGTGTTGTCCAAAAATCTTGAACCATGGGTGTGTAAAACCACCATCATGGTAGTTGGCATGTCATAAGGATAGTCCCTAGTAACTAACGACGTAGTAAAACTTGGGAGATAAGAGGGGGTTATAATCCCCAATAACCGTCGCAATTAGCCTAGGGGATATTGGTAGGCTTATTACATGTGGTAAAGTAACCACCATCCATGGCATCGACACTGGGGCCTAAACCGGTTCTAGAATTGGGCATGTAACTCTTATGGTATTCATTGTCCCTGTCGTGTTAATAGTTGTGGTAACCGGTTCTGTGTACGGAGGGTCATTACCACCTCGAGACGTGTCCTTGGGTGTTAAAATCTTACCACTCCTCAAACGAGTGTGGCCATGGACATTAAAAATATTCACACTCCTCAAACGCATACGTTAATGGACATTGAAAAATGAAAATAAATGAGTAAAACAACGGTTTTTCCCAAGAAAAAATGTTTTTTTCACAAAAACATGCAGGTCCAATTGGGTATGCCAATTTGTTCACATGTGTTTTTAGCGAACAATCACGAATTTGAAAGTTTTTGAGATTAACTCCAAAAATCTCAGGATCGGTTTTGTGTGAAAAATGTGAATGTGATGTACGTGTAAGACGTAACCAAAATTGTCTGATTGGAGACAGTTTGTGAATAGACTTAACAGAAAATGATGTTTGAATTAAGCTAAAAAGAACTTGAAATAAACAATATTAAAAGAGAATACAGTAAATGACAAGAAAAATAAAGTTGTTTCAATTAAGGAAACATAGAAGTACATAAATAAATAGGGACGTAGACTGACATAATTCCTCACAAACTGTTTCACTCTCTAGCTTGGGTACTCCAGTTCCATAGAGAATTTTATGTGAAACTTGCGAATCATTTGCTACAACACATGAGTCTACTATAAATACTACTTAGGAATAACTATCTTCAACAGTTCTAACACTACAAGCATTGACACGTCACTTGAATGCATGCAACTCTTCACTCTATGTTCTGCCACGTTGTTATGGCTTTGAAAACTGTTGAAGCCATTATCCCATGTTTTCTAATTTCTTATAGGATAACAACACCTCCCTCGATGAAGACAGTTATTGAGTGTGTAAAGCCATATTCATCTTTGGTTTCCTCAATCTTCTAAGTATCCAAAGTATGTCATAGAGTTTTCTCTCAACATAGTGTCGAATAGCCTCTTAGGTATACTCCTGAGATTCTTTCAACTTATTTCTCAAGATATCTCCTTTAGGTTTCTCAGACTAAACACCTTAAGATACCAATCGAGGTTATCTGGTTGATGTTCCATAATTGTCGAACCATGTTTATCATTTTTTACACTTTGCATTTCACCATGTACAACATTGACTTGATTTTCCTCTTAGTCATAAAATCCAAGGTCAACAGGATGATAAGAAGCACTAAACTTCAGCTTAGTACCCATGGCTTCTTGCAAACTCCCCTAGAACCTCGACATGAATCTCGGATCTCTGTCAGAAACAATACTTAGAGGAATCCCATTCAAGCTAACAACCTTCTTAATATACAACACAACCAGCTTCTACAAAGTTTAACTGATTTAATCAGAATGAAATGATTTGATTTAGCAGGTCTATCAACAATAACCCAGATGGAGTCACATCCTTTTGTCACCTTTGGAAAAAAATTCACAAAATCCATAGAAATGGTGTCCCATTTCCACTCACGAATTCTCAACATTTGCATCAGACCCGACGACTTCTAATGTTCAATCTTCTACATCGTACAAGTCAAACAAGCGTAAACAAACTCGACTCCTTCCTTCTTTATTCCTGGACACCAAAACATTTTCTTCAAGTCTTGATACATCTTAATGGCACTAGGATGAATAGTTAGTGCACTTCTATGACCTTCCTCCAGAATCCTCTTCTTTAGTTCTGGCATGTCAGGTACATAAACCTTGTCTCTGAGTCACATCACACCATTCTCATTTATCCTAAAATCACCTCTTTTACCTTGATTGATTAACACTAGTTAGTCAATCAATCCAAAGTCGACCTTCTGGCCTTCTTCGATTTCTTCAAGGATACCACTAGCCAACCTTAACATAGCCAATTTCACACTGTTAGGATTCCTTTCACACAACAGACTTAGATCTCTGAATTGCTCGATTAACCCCAATTTCTTGAACCATAAGCATCGACATATGCAACGAATTTCTACTTGAGGCATCAACTATGACATTGGCTTTACTAGGATAGTAACTCAAGCCAAAATCATAATCCTTCAGAAATTTAAGCCACCTCCTCTGCCTCATATTCAAATCCTTCTGATCGAATACATATTCAACTCCATTATGCATTAACGCACAACCTAGATCCATCTTCGAATCATCACAATACATAACAAAGGATTCACTTGCACTTGGCAAAGTCAAAACTGGATTCGATGCCAGCTTCTCCTTGAGTTCTTGAAAACTCTATTTACACTGAACACTCCATACATAAGCTTGGCCTTTTCGAGTCAACTGATTCAAAGACAATGCCAACTTTCTAAAAGCATATGATAAACCTTTTGTGGTAACCATCCAAACTAAGGAAACTATTAATTTCAATAACAGACTTTGGAGTCTCCCACTGCAACACTGCATATATCTTTGATAGATCCACTGTGATACCACCACTAAATATCACATGACCAAAGAAGCTCATTTCGTTCAACCAAAACTAACACTTAGATAACTTCGCATCCAACTTCTTTTCTTTTAAGGTTCAGCAACACATTTTTCAGATGCTCTTCATCAGACTTTGAATGTATCAAAATATCATCGATGAGCATAACAACAAATTGGTCTAAGTACGGATGAAATATTCTATTCATATATTACATGAACACTCTAGGCGCATTAGACACACCAAAGGAAATTACATAATACTCATAGTAACCATATCTTGTTTTGAACCCAGTCTTCGAAATATCGTCTGACTTTACATGAATCTGATGATAACCTGACCATAATTCAATCTTGTTAAACATCCAAGAACCACCCAACTGATCCATCAGATCATCAATTCTCAAAATAGGATACTTATTCTTGATAGTAACCTTGTTCAACTGTCGATAGTCAAAAAAACAACTTCATATTACTATCTTTCTTCTTAACTAACAGCATCGGCGCTCCCCATGGTGAAACACTCGGTCAGATAAACTTGTTCTCAAGTAGATCCTCTAACAATTTCTTCAACTCATCCAGATCTGAAGCAAGCATCCTATAAGGATCCATCAACACAGGAATAGTACCAGGTACTAAGTCTTTAGTGAACTCAACTTTGTGCTCCGGCGAAAAATCACTAATGTCATTTGGGAACACTTCAGGAAACTCACACAACAGGTAAATATGTAATCGTTCTCTCGTTCCCCCTCTCAAGGATGTGAACACCATGAATGCTTGATCACTCTCTCTCAAGAACATTCCTACATGCCTCGTGGTCATGAAACTCGACTCCGTACTCTCCTCGGATTCAAGAAACTTCATTGATTTATCAAAATAATTTATATGCACATGGTTGAACTCCAACCAATTCATTACTAGAAAAACATCTAGTTGACTTAGAGGTAAACAGACTAAGTCAATCCCAAAATATCTACCATAAATTGTCAAAGGAGAATTAGAACACACCAACAAAGTAGTCACTGAACCATTAGTTAGGGTATAAACGACCATGCTACCATTCATAGAAGACACTTCCAAATTCAATCTTTTTACATACTTAACATATATAAAAGAATTTGCCACACCCGTATCAATAATAGTAATCAAATGAATAGTGTTAATAAATCACGTACCTCGAATCAAGTTATCAGATGCAGTTATCTCGGACCCAAACAAAGCAAAAACTTTCCCTCCAGACTGAGCCTTCTTAGGTTTCTCACACTGGGTGCTAATATGACCCTACTCTCCACAGTTATAGCAAGTCAGATTATTACTCCTATAGTCAGCAACTCGGTGACCTGGCTTCCCACACTTAAAGCAATTCGCAGTTGTGCTTTTGCTCTCAAAACTATGATGTTCAAACCCACCATATTGGAAACATCTTACAGAACTAAGAGACCCTCCCCAACTTAACTCTTTTCCACCTGCAACCTTCTTCTTTCCCTTATCATCTGGAGCATTATACGGTTTCCCATGATTTTTATCCTTCCCCTTCTTCTCACTAAGACTCTTATAATGAGAAGATCAGGCTCTTATATTCTTATCATATATTTTGCACGTATTCACTAGCACAGAAAACTAGAGGATCTCATGATACCTAATACCTTGATTGATCTTAGAACACAATCCACTTTCAAACTTGATACATTTCGATCCCATATCAACCGCATTATTATAGTGTGGACAAAACTTCACCAGCTCTTCGAACTTAGAAGCATACTCAACAACTGCCGAATTTCCTTGTTTCAACTCAGGAACTCGATCTCTTTCTTACTGCACATGTCCTCTAAAAACTACTTCTCTAGAAAATTAGTTTTAAACACAGCCTAAGTAATATCAGCACCTATAGCCTGCAATCTCTAATGCGCATTATCCCATTAGTCTCTGGCCTTCTCTAATAGCTTATGTGTACAAAATTGCATCTTCTGAACTTTAGTGCAAGCCACCACTCTAAAAATATTCTCAATCTCTCTGAGCCATATTTGTGTAACATCTAGATCATATTTGCCCTTGAAGGTCGGCGGGTTGTTTCTCTGAAACTTCCTCAATCCACGGAATTCATCAACAGCCTGATTATGCTGACCTTGCGGCGCCTGTGCCATCGCCTCCAAAGTGTCAGCAATACTTGGTTGTTTCTTACTCTAGCCATATCTCTGCAAACTAGAAAACAAGCATTAGAAGAAACAATGTATTGATAGTGTTCACACACATGTCGCATACTAGGGAATAATTAACATTACAAAAACCTGGCCAGATGGACCAACCTTCTCTAATACCACTAAGTAACACCCTAAAAACCCCTCTCGCAATAATGCGGAATAAAACAATTATAAATAATTATTTTACAACGGATGTCACACAAACTCCACAAGTAATCTGCTCTGTAACACTTATTAAAATAAAACATTTAATTCAAACACATGTCAGCACATGCCCGCCTTAACTTAGGATCATCGCAGCAAAATTAATAATTAAAAACGACTACTCAAACAAATGGTTCAAATATAACTCTTATTTAAACTTAAACTCAATCAGGGAATTATGTCTTCAACACTAGAGCAACTAAAAAACCGGGAGTTATAACATTCAATCTCGCAACAATAACTCAAAATAAAACTAAACATAATGTTCTCCCTCTCAGTGTAACAGATCAAAGCAACGATAGTCTAAAAATGCATAAAACTGGAAAAGAAGAATATCATCAATGTCATCCTTCGGCTCTAAAATAGCTATTCATCGACCTGTTTGCTTGTGCCCCAAGAAAGAGCACAGAACACCAAAATAAAACAAAGGGGTGAGAATAGGTTCAAAACATATAATAGTGCAAAAGAATGCAAGGGTAGCCTAAAGGAAAAACATCAACTTTAATGCATTTCAATTACATAAATCAATACCATAATTACTCAACAAAACCCTAAACAATTCATATGCACAATCTCATATAATGCAACGCAACAACAACTCAACTCATGCATGTGGTACCAACTCAGCAAAGATTCTTCATACAAATCGGGTCCCAACATCTGAATCTCGGGCCCGATCATCTAAGCTTTAAGCCCCTCATTTGAACTTCGGACAAGTCACTAGTCCCCGCATCTGAACTTGTGACTCGCCTTTTTGACAACAACAATAACAACATATGATGTATGGCATACAATAATGCAACAACAAAACCACAACAATGATTACAGGCCCATATATGACTTTAAACAACCATGCATTCAATGCATCACTAGTAGTTCTCATTTTGAACTATGCATCTCAACAATCATCAGCAGGTATGTACAGTAATTCACATGATTATATTTGTACTACATAACATATATGCACACATCGAACAAACATCCACATAGCACTCAATCACATCAAATCATCTCATTAAACACAATCAAATAGCAATCAAGAGTCGTTGGAATCAGAGACATGCATACAATTTGAGTAAAAAACAATAACTCTGCAATGTCGCTCTTGCTAAGTGCATACAGTAGCTCGCTAAGAGAAACTCATCCTTGCTAAGTGAGATCACTCAGACCTGTAAAAATCAGAAATGTGATTCCACCATTGAAGCCCTATCGCAACTTGGATTTGTATCCCTAATCGCCTAAATTGAATAGAAGACATCATATACATATCATACCATGATTAACACATCACAAACTCACTGATTAAACACCTAATTCATCACTCTATCATGGATTTTAAGATTATGCTCTTAATACCAAAACATGCACATGAACAACAACTCAATAGATTATCATATACATAGGCACGTGAAAATCAGTAATCAAACTATGCACGAATTTGATATATTCCACAACAATCATAACAGAATTATCACAGGTTTCTCTCAAGAAAACATAAACATCAACAATGGAAGAAAATAGGGAAAAACCCTAATGGAGATTAAGGAATTCTCCCTAACCATCATGCAATTGACATCATATTTTGAGCAATCCCCCCTCTCCCCCCTTACCTTGGATTTCTACATGTCGCGGTTGGAAAAATACAAAGTCGTCATCATCCTTTATTTGTTCCTAATGAATAAGGAAATAATGATAAAACCTATAAGTTAAGGAGGGAGACTAAGGTTCGGGAGTCACTTAAGCAAGGGAAAGGTATTAGGCACCCCTCACCTCCATTGTACTTAATGGGATCCTCATCTAATTCTAGGGTTAGTGTGTGTTTCTAAGGAAAGTTTGCGTATGTTACTTATTCTTGCTTAAGTTATTTATTTACAAGGGAAATGTTTTTATTCAGAGAAAATTGATTAATAAAGAAGGACACAAAAATGTTTTTGGTTATTGTACTCACTAGAGTGATATGACTTTATGCCTACGTACCTTCATGTTTGATGAAGGGTCAGAGCATCGTAGTTGTTCTAAAAAATGTTTGTTTATTCATTTTGATTTTAGATCTTGAAAAAGTTCTCAACGCAACAGGGACGGAGAAAGTGTTTGATTTGAAAATGCCTCAATGCACTATGACAAAGGACTTAAGATTTGAATGTGTGGAATTGATTTTAGTTTGTTTGGTAATTGCAAAATTTTATAGTTAATTTAATTAGAAATTAAATTAAATGTTACACATACATAATTAATTTTTCATTGGGAAAATATTAAGCAAAATCGATTAGCAAAAGAAATATTAGTATTATAATTAAACCCTAACTAACCCTCATTGTCGTTATCTTAACTTTAATTCTATCTAAAAATTAGCCCTAATAATTAATCATACAAAACTATCATAATAAAAAACCTAATTATAAAATAACATGTTTTTGTATTTTTGTTTATTGATTTATAATAAAAATAACACTTTAACTAATAAAATTTAATTTTTAGTTAACTTATTTAATTGAAATTACTAATATTAACCCTAGATTGATTAACCTAATAAAAGAAATTTGTTATGAAAATAAAATCAAGAAACTAAAAAAAATATTAAAGTGTAGTGGGTGTAAGCAAATTTGTATTTGTTTTTAAGATAAGATTTATTTTTATGTTAATATTTATCTAAAGAATTTTAATAAAATCTAATAGAAATTAAATTAATTAACTATACTTGAAATTGAGATTTTATAATTTTATTTTCGTATATTAATGACCTACATGAACCAAATAGATAAAATGGAAAGAGACCTAATACTAATTAATTATAATGAAATGTAACTTTCTATAATTGTTATTGGTATTTTATCTATTGTTTTTTTTGCAAAGGGTTTGAATTGGTCGATAAATGTTATAAATAAATGTGTAGGTTTCTATGACTTTTTTTACAAAATATTTGAAATAGGTTTAGAAAAAATTAAGATTATTTTTTATCTTTAATTGTAAAAAAATGTGTTAGAAAAAACGTGAAAAATGTTTTTGGATTTTGGATCAAAATTAAGTGTAGGAATGGTTAATAAAAAATGTTTGACACTATGGTTAAAAGTTTGGAAAAAGTTGTTTAGAGAAGGTTTTGAAATTAGGAAATTGTTAGATTTAAGTTTGTGAAAGGGTGAAGAGTAAGTGAGTGTTAGTTAAAAAATGATTTTGATGAATGGTAAGAAAATAGGTTTACTGGGTTATTGTTAGTTTTTAAAAAAGATTTTAGAAAAATGTTAGTTAAAAAATTAATCTTTTATATAACCAGACAACCATATATTGAAAACAAACTAAGTGAAATATACCGGAAAGCATTAAAAGTAATCAGACAACAAACCAATAAATCATGCACCACATTATCATAATCAACTACACTGGTGAAACCCTGATAAAATCCTGGTGGAACCCTAGATGGAACCCTCTGAGAAACGCTCTTAATGGAACCCTAGTAGAACCCTTTGACAATAATTCTCGATGAAACCCTGGTAGAACCCTTTTGATCAGTTTCAACCCCTCTGGGTGAAACTTGCATATGATTTCTATGATCATCTAATCGTTTTACGGGAATCAGGTAGGACTCTGACGATCCTCTGGTCATTACTTCCTATGATCATCCAATCATTTTACGGAATTTGGGTATGACTCTGACGATCCTCTGGTCGTTGCAATTCCGATCATCCGATCATTTTGGAATTTTGGTAGGACTTTGACGATCCTCGTGTCATTACTTTCTATGATCATCCGATCATTTTACAGAACTTTGGTAGGACTCTGACGATCCTCCAGACGTTGCAATTCCTAAGATCATCTGATCATTTTAGAATTTTGGTTGGACTCTGACGATCCTCCGGACGTTGCAATTCCTATGATCATCCGATCACTTTTTAATGTTGCTAGGACTCTGACGATTCTCCGGTCGTTGTTTGATGAAACCCTGGTATTTTATGGAACTTATCTCGCAAGTGGGATAGTTTGCTGAGCTGGAGATGTGAGAGATGAATGCCTGCTCATTGGTTGATAACAATCATTCGGAATGATCGATTTACTGGATATATTCTCTTGAAGACTCACTGTGAGTGAGCTTGCTGGGGAAATCATTTATTGAAAAAGCTTTGTGGAAAAGTTACTTAATGGGGAAGGCTAATAAGCATTCCTACTTGGGGAGTTGTACTGGTATAAATGGGGATTGGACTTCAATCGTCATTGGTATAAGAATCGAAAGAAATAGCAGCGGTATAAGAACCGCAAATCAAGATGAAAAACAATGTATTAACCATAAATAAAATGGCAAATGGTGTAAGAACCGTAAAATAAAAAATGACAGTATAAGAACCGAAGTGAACAATGGTGTAAAATCGGGAATAAACTAATTGAAACATATTGGAAAATATTAAAAATAATCCGATAATAAACCAAGAAACCGTGCACCACATTATCATAATTAACCACAAACAAATTAATTCCATAAATAAGTATCAAGAATCAAATTAAAAACAAAATATTAATAATTTTATAATCGAGACAGTAAGGGGAAACCAACCTACGGGGATTAGATTGTTCCCGGTGAATAAAAAGGTGAGATTTTCTTCTTTCTCTTTCTTTTCGTGTTTTTGGTTCTGACCTCCTTGTAATTCATCTTCTTTGCTCGCCTTTTTGAAAAGATCAATGATGGTGATGAAGGAGGCTTTCAGGATTTTAGTGTTGTTGTTCTTTAGTGTGAAGAACAACAACTTTTTTAGATAAAAATTAGGTCAAAAAGTTGAATGAGATTTTGAAATGATTTCATTTGACATGATTTTATCATTTTCTTAAAAGTTAAGCCAATGAATCTAGATGGATTCATGGTTTTGGTGAAATATAACAACAATGGATTTTTCTTATTTAAAATTTGGTAAATAATAATAAAAATAAACTAAGAAGAAGAAGAAGAAGATTTTAATTTATATTGATTTTCCTTGATTTTTAGACTAAAAAAACATGAAAAAACAATAATATAATAATTATTCTAAAAAAATTGAAAATAAAAAATAAAAACATGCAATTTAATTTTAAAGTAAAACATAAAAGAGAAAAAAACTCTAAAAGTGAAGAAAAAAACATAAAAGAGAAAAAAACTCTAAAAGTGGGAGAATGGTGGTTAATTGAACTTGAGACCTCTCCTTTATACTCTTTAGACAAACTCTTCTACCAAATGGGTTATTATGTTCATTCAAAATAAAATAGAACTCAAAGAGTAATATGCAAATGAGAACTTGATTTCTATTTTTAACCCTTTTATAAATGATACCATATTTTTTGTTTTCTCTTTTTTTCTTTATAAATGCATAAAAATATTATTTATCTAAAAACTTAAAATAATTTTTAAAATACAATTTAAAAAAATGAAAATGCCTTAAAACGAAAGTTGGGACTTGAACCGGAGATTGTATGATTGTGCTCCTTACACATGCTCTCTTATCCAATGTATCATTTCATTTGTTCAAACTAAAATGGCCCTAGAAAACATATGAAGGATGGACAAATTTTGGAGTACGACACCAGCAAAGTAAGCTCTACAATAATGGTGATCTCTCCCTCTTCCTCAGGCCCTAGGTTGTCTTTCTTGCCTTTTCTTCGAAACAATACGTACTGGTAACTCTTGGGTTTTTTTTAATTCCTTTTTATTAAAAAAACTAATTTAACTTTTTGCTAATCATACTTTGGCCCAACTTATTATAATTCTCACCATTCACCTTATTTTTCTCATAATTTATATTTTGCTTCCAAAACCTCTATTTTCTATTAATTGTTCAATATTATTTAATTATCTAATTATTTAATTAAATGACAACACATTTTTACCAATCTCAATATAGCATAAACATGTCAAACACCATATCATACGCAAATAAAATTTATTTAAATAAATAAATATAATTCATTTAAATAAATAAAGCATAAATTCACTTAAATAAATAATTGAAAGAAAACGGGTTGTTACACTCATCCTCTTCTAGCTCGATCTCATGACTCCTTATAGAGTTTACAAGCTCTTCCAAAGTTGTGGTATTTATATCCTTTGACACCTTGAGTGATGTCTCCATTGGCCTCCATTTTTTTGGCAGACTTATGATGATTTTCTTAACCTTATTTGTAGTGGTGTAGCCCTTATTCAAAACTTTCAATCCAGGAACTAGAGTTTGAAATCTTCAGAACATATCCTCAATAGTTTTATCTTCTTCTATTTTGAAAGCTTCATATTTTTGGATCAAATCCAAAGCCTTAGTTTCCTTCACTTGTTCATTTCTTTCATGAGTCATCCTCAAAGAATTAAATATAGACTTGGTTGAGTCTCTATTTGTAGTCTTCTCATACTCAATATAAGAAATAGCATTCAGTAAGATTATTCTGGATTTGTGATGGTTCTTGTCGTCCTTCTTTTGTTGTTCATCCATCTTGTTTGTTTCAAGCTTTACATTATTTTAATCAACATGATGTATGTAACCATTCATTACCATATCCCATAGATCTACATCATATTCAAGAAAAAAACTTTTGATTCTATCTTTCCAGTAGTCAAAATTTTCTCTATTAAAGATTGGAGGTTTAGCAAAATAATAATATTTTTTATTATTGTCGGTAGATGTCATACTGTGTTTCTAAAAATGAATCTTTATCTAGATCAAATTTTTTATAATTAAAAGTATATTTGATTTTTATTTAATAATTTTTTATGTGCTATATATAAAAAAAGTTACAAATATGAAGTAAAAAAAATTATAATATTTTTAATTCCTACATAAAAAAATTTAAGCAAACAGAAATTCGATTAAATAAAAAGTTTATGCCTAACTTATTTAGTCCAGAAAAGTGTAAATAACCCAAACATACAATGCAAACGACAAAACAATACAAAAGGAATCAACCATAATTAATCCTAACAAGCAAACATTCAGCATGTGTGTAGCCTAAAGTGAAGGTTCAAGAAACACAAGAAATGGGGGTTTGATTGGGTTTTAGATATGAAATTTTTTTGCAAACCAATGACAAGAACTGCAATGATAGAAGTACACAATATTTTTATAGTGGTTCACTTTTAACTAAGTTAATCCAGTTCATTCATCAGAGTGATTTCGCCTTCTCACAGTGACTTAATCCATTAATCCACCAGATTACAAACTCAAAGACCAATTGTTAATGACTTCATGAGGCTACAAACTAAACTTAGTCCCTTAAGGAAAAACTCAAAGACCAATTTTCAATGACTTCTTGAGACTACAGACTAAACTTTGTCCCTAGAGGAATTTAATCAATGTTAAAATACAAAGAGTGTGTGTTTACAAGAATGCTTCTAAATAAGCAGATACACAAGATGAGTTTCAAATTGTACACTTAAGAAAATATATAAATAAAGCTCTAAGTGTAGTGAGTGTTGTAATTGTTGTTTCTCTCGTTTGTTATTTTTCTTTTACTCATTTTGTTGTTATTCTTCTTCTTTGTGTCTATATTCTTCATAATTCCTTATTCTCTTTAAATAGATATGAACAGTACCGCTGGAGGATGGAATTGGAAACTTTCAATTTCACAGTTGTAATAATGGTACGAGGTTGAGTCGTGAATCGTGGAGATTCGTCGGTAGTATATTCCTTAATAATTCCAACATATTTGTCCTTTTAAGGAAACATTTGATGTTGCCGCTTGAATGTACTATTTCCAAGAATATTCTTTCTACATTATTCTCTAAATCATTGACTTCATATTTGAGATGATTTGAAGCTTGACGAGATTTCAGAGCCTTGAAGATTAGACTTCAGAGTCTAGTGAAAATGAAGTTTGGGTTATCAGAGTAAATCTGGATTTTCTGTTCTAGAAACGTTGGCTTGGTTATCAAGGTGGTTGACTACCAATTAAACACTTATTCATATTTCAACCTTATTTGAGAATCTGTTGAAGTCCAGAGTCTATAGTTTCTTGTGCAGAGTCCAAAGATTGTTTAGTCCAACGTCCAGAGTCTGTTTTATCCAGAGTCCAAAATCTGTTTTCCTTATCTTTAAGATTATGCCCACTTAATGAAACTATTAGAGTAAAAAATTGTTATTTATACGTTTTTATCATCAAAACTTAAGGATTGTAGATGTAGAAACAAACTTGTTCCAAAATAATGAACATGCATAGGAGCGTGAAACAAAATTCCAAAAAAGGATTAAGAGTCATCGCTTGAGAATCTCAACCAGAGTTTAAAAGTTGGCAAATAGAGTGACTACCAACATGGAATTCAATCCACGTACCATCAACTTCTTGCCACAACAACAACAAACATACAAGTCATTTCTAGCGTAATAGTTTGGAATTAAACATTAAGAAAGAATTATTGGTAACTTGTATCACAAGTTACTTGACAATTGATGAATTGAGAGAAAATTAGAGAGTGATTGAAGGAAAAAAATTTATTGATTATTGTGTATATTTCAATTACAATGAGGGGTGATATTTATAGACACACTAGCCACTCGAATAAAATTTAAAATAAATTGTTTAAAACAGTTTGATATACCCAGACGGGTATATCCTTAAAATAATATATTCTCTTGGGTATATCCTTAAAAGAGTTTATCTAACTAAAACTGATATACCCGCTCGGATATATCCTTAAATAAATCTTAATTAACCACAGTACCCTTCTTAATTTATATTTTTCCTACTTCTCATTCCCATTAACTTCTTCAAACCTTCAAAACTTGCTTGCTTGAGGGGTTTTGTCAAGATATCTTCCAATTACAACTTTGCCTTGCAATGATCAATAGTTAACTTTGTTTTGCTTACTTGATCTCTAAGAAAGTGATATATGCTTAATTCTACCATGACTCATTGGATGATTTTCTAGATATATGACTGATTGATTGTCTACAAGCAGCTATATTTTTCCATAGTCACCAATGTCCAATTCTTCAGGAAACATGTCTAACCAAAGTGTTTGACATGCTACATAAGAGGCTGCAACATATTCTTCTTCACATGAGGACAAAGCAACAATCCTTTGCTTCTTTGAACTCCAATTAATTGGTTTTGATTTAAGCATGAATAGGTAGCCAGTTGTGCTTTTCCTATCATCTTGATCACCACTCTAATCTTAGTATGAGTAACCATATATCCTTGCTCCAATTATGGTTATTTGTTGAGGCATTAGCACTTCGTGATCTAATATGCCTTTGATGTATCTTAGGATTCTTTTTTCTGCAAGTAGATGGCATAGCCTTGGTTTCTCCATGAATCTACTCACAAATCCAACACTATGACAAATGCCAGGTCTTGTGTTGCAGAGATACCTCAAAGATTCAATGATTTGTTTATACAATATGCTATCAACCAATTCTTCTTCAGATTTCTTCTCCAGCTTGATGTTGGACTCCATCGGTGTGATAGCAGGGTTGTAGCTACTCATGTTAAATCTCTTTTTTGTCCTCTGCATATTTATTTTGATGCAATAAAGTGCCTTGTTTGGTTTCTATGATTTCTATTCCAATAAAATATGCCAATTTTCCAAGGTTAGGCATTTCAAACTCACTCTCCATGTTTGCTTTGAACTTAATCAATTTTTGTTCATTTGAACTTGTAACCAATAAGTCATCTACATAAAGACATATAATGACTTAGTCTTGTTCATTTGAGCCTTTGAAATAAACATTATGTTCTTATGTGCATTTGTTGAAACCTACAATGATCAAGAAGTTATAAAACCTCTTATTCCAAGCTTTAGATGTTTGCTTCAATCCATACAAAGCCTTTTTCAATCTGTACACCAAGTCTTCTTGATCACTTACCTCAAAACCTAGTGGCTACTTCACATAGACTTCTTCTTTTAGAGGTCTATTCAAGAATGCATACTTAACGTCAAGTTGGTGCATCTTCCAACCTTTGTAAGATGATATGGCCACAACCAGTCTAATTGTTTCAAGCCTAGCCACAGGTGCATAAACTTCATTAATTATACTCCGGATCTTTAAAGAAAGCCTTTTGCAACCAACCTTTCTTTGTACTTGGCAATTTCACCATTTGGTTTCAACTTTAGTTTTTAAACCCATCTTAAAACAATTTCTTTCTTACCTGAGTTCTCAACCAGCTCCGGTATTTGGTTTTTCTTAATGGCCTTGAGTTCCTGAATCATTGCATCTTTCCAATTTTCATCATGCATGGCTTGCACATGATAAATTGGTTACGACTCAGCCATCATTGCTTCTTCAATCAACTCGCCATTTTCCCTGATTGCTTGATTAGGAAATCTCTCATAGTCATTCATCCTGAATGATGAAGCTCTAGTTCTGCTTGATTTTCTCACTCCTTGAATTTTCGCAGGCTCAGTAGGTGTAACATGTTCCTCATTATGCAGAGTAGTTCTTATGTGGCTTGAACTTTCACCTTCTTGCATTGGATTTTCTGGAATTTTCAACCAATTCCAACCTTTTCTTTCATGAAACTCCATATATTTGTTAATCACCACCTTGTTCTTAGTTGGTGAGAACAACTTGTAGGAACTTGTTAAATGATATCTAACAATAACCATAACTTGGATTCTGTCATCCAACTTTCTTCTAAGTTGTTTAGGAACATGTCTAAAGCATAATGAGCAACATATTTTGAGATGACCAACACTTGGCTTCAATCCTGACTAAAATTCATGAGATGTTTTGTTGTTCAACTTCTTTGTTGTACATTTATTTATGATGTACACTACAACTAAAATGGATTCACCTCATAAGTGCTTAGGAATCTTCTTTTCTTTTAGCATGCTTCTAGCCATATTCATGATGCTTCTATTCTTCCTTTCAATAATGACATTGTGTTGAGGGGTGTGTGGTGATATCACTTCATGCTCAATCCCTTCCTTCTCACAAAACTGAGCAAACTCAATTGAGGTATACTCACCACCACCATTAGTTCTCAACATCTTGGTGGAGTTTCCAACTTGCATTTAAACCAACAATTTAAATTTCTTAAAATTGTTGAAAACTTCACTTTTCTTTTCCAAAAAGTAAGTCCAAAAATGCCTAGTTAATTCATCTATGAAGGTCAATAAATAACAATTACATCCTAGTGATTTTACTTCATATAGGCCACACACATATGAGTGCACAATCTCAAGCTTCTATTATGACTTCATTGGCAAGTCATGTTTGATTAGCTACCTGTTCTGCTTGTCTATGCAACATTTCTCACATAAGTGCTTTGTCATTTCAATACTTGGAAATCTATACACCATCTTCTTCATGTGCGTCAGACTAAGATTCCTTAAATTGAGATGGCCAAATCTTCAGTTGTGGTTTATGCAAGACATTGATGATCAAATATATTGATCATGACCTTGAACGTTGTAGCGGGGTATTCGTTACCATTAGAGATATTGACTAAATCCAAGGTAAATCATACAAGTCGAGTCACCACCGCACTTCTATTTATCCAAAGGAATGGTTAGAAAGCGAACAAAAACCTAAAAGTTTTATCGAATCAAAAACTAGTAAAAATGTCAGAGATCTGGGTAAGGGGGTTGGTTATGCAATGGGAAGGTATTAGGCACCCAAATCATCCTAGGTACTCCTAGGGAGCCCTTTTCACATTTGTTGCAAAGGTAGTTGTTTTTTTTTTTGAAAATTTATTTGTGCAAACATGATTGAAGGGATGAGAAAAACGTGTATGTTTATCTAATGTACTACTTACTAAAAGAAGGGTCAAAAGAAAATGACGCGCACGGACGTCGCGTCCACTGCATACGTATCTCATCTGAATCTGAGAATCAGAGTCTTCGTAGCTCGGCTACCTATGGGTTAAAGAGGAGTGTGCTCGCTAAGACATCGCGTCTTATGCCTACGTATCTCATCTGGGATGAAAATCAGAGCAAAACGTAGTTCGACCACCTATGGGGTAAGGGTTGTGTTTTGGGGTGAACGACGTTACTACGCAATCTACCGGATGCTCGACCTTTGGAGACTTACTCGCCTGTAGTAGAAGGAGATAACGTGTTCTTAGGAGAAGAAAAATCAATGAGTTTGGGGTGTTTAGGGATGCTCATGCAAAAAGGCAGTCCTAGATGAAGGAACCGCGCTACCTTAAATGACATGCCACGAGAGGCTATACGAAACCTAAGAAATCGGTAACATGCGGGAAAAGTAAAGGGATCGAGAGATCTACCGTTCGGATAAAGATCCGAAGCAACAACAAATAAAGAGATAAGAAACCCAGAGATCTCTCGAGCTAGCACCATCAAAGAAAGTGAGTCAGTACAGGTAATCGGAATAAACCTCCAGGTGGTATCCCACAAATAAAGTGGAACACCAGGCAAGTCATCTCTGCAAGAGTCATATGAGCCTTCACAAAACAAAACTCAACAAACAGGTTAGAGAAACAAGATAGGGTAACCAAGAGTTGCCCCCAAATCAAAATGTAACCACATGAATCATGCCATTAAAATTCACAAAAAGCTCACAAAAAGCAACCAAGGGTAGGAGGCCTAAACCTCTTGTCAAACACATGCATCAAAAGGGTATCAAATTCACCCATAATACTTCACACATTCAGAGCATTCAAATTGAAGGCATAAAGATGATGGATATAGGGCAAACCTGATTGGAGAGATCGAATGAAGTTGAATTGCACCGTTGGGTTTGCAGAGCAATCTTAGGGTTTATATGAGAGGGAATTGGTTCTTTGCCGATGAGTTCCCTTCAGTCTCTGGAGGTTGCTCTGAACTCTGTTAGCTCTTCTCTCACTATCTTTTTCCTTGCCAGGGTAATAGAATAGAATTTGAAATTTTGTTTCACTGAAACTCTGAATTTATAACCTGATTTTTGTGGACATGTGGGCTCAAATGAGAGAGGCCCAAGTCCAAAATTTTTCTGTTATATTTTATTTATTTTATTTTTATTTTTATTTTTTTTTCATTTTTTTTTCTCTTTTTTTTTCTTTTTTTTCTTTTTCTTTTCTCGTTTTTCTTCTTCTTTTTTTTTAAACGCGTGGGCTTCGCCTAGCGAGCATGACAGCTCATGAACAAACTTTTGCTCCTTCAAGATTAACGTTTTGACCGACGAATAGACCCCATTTGAACCTGTTGGAAGTATCTCAAGCCATTCCCTTGTGTTGACTGATCATCTAAATAGAACCCACAAAGTGTCTTGGATGATACTCAAGCTTCAAACAAAAGATGTTAGTGACACATTTTTGTGCTTTTGGTTAGTAAACAAAAGTAAGAGAAACAATGATGTATAATTCAAGCATGCTTGGTGATCTCAAACCAATCACAAGGAGTCCCACCCAAAGGCAAAGGGAATCAAGATGCTAAAGATCCTTGAGGCAATGCAAATGCAATGTTATGATGCCATGAGGGATCTTAGGGTCAAAATTGGGGTCTTACAGATGCCCCTATTTAAGGTCATTCTAGCCGGAGAAGTGAAGGTTAAAATCTTCGTCTCGACGGGGTAGAATGGGCTTAAATAATAACAAAGAGACGAATTTTGGTCCCTAAGAGACCTCATGATGCAAATGTAGGTATGAAAAATGGTAGCACTCTATGGAGATATGTGTCCACAAAAGCAAAGAAATCAGAAGCCACTGATAATCCATATGAGCAATTCACTCCATGGGACCAAGACCTTGAGGACTCTCCTGGGGATAGAAAAGGGATAAAAATGCGCGAGCAGGTCACGACTCAAAGCGTGGGGAACAGAATTCCAAAGGGAAAAGATCCAATGGAAAGACTCGAGCTGACTCGAAGATGCATGTGTTGGGGAATATGCCAATACATCAAAAAACTATCCACAGCGGATACTTCGGATAAAATCCGGATGAAAACAATCCACTAAGGTACTTCGCTGGGGATGTCCACAAGGACACTCCTAGGGAAGCAGCGGGACGAGGTATTACCGGTTACTGGGTAATAAGCTCAAGAAGACATGTGATCAGAACGCCAGGTATGAGAGATACAACATGCTCAAGAAGAGATGAATATCCAAGACCGGTATAAGGGTGAGAGATATCAAGACTTCAAAACATCTGAGGAAGACCTAAAAGGTATGTTTCAACTCAGGGATTCTGACTCCACAGGGGACAAAAAGTCATAATAGGGAGCAGAGAGGAAGGAACACCAGGGATACCAGTTACTGGGCATATAATAGGTGACCAACCAAGGCGTGAATTGGGGAATATTCCCAAAACACTCATCATCCAAAAGAGGGCTAAAAGCAAACTCGATTACAGGATGGATATTCGACTCCACAAAGGGGATACGAATCTTACTCAACTGGGGAAGAACAAAAGGCTTCAGACCCGAGAGTGCATGAGATATATTATCTATTACCGTCAGAACGTAGATAATATACTCGTATGGACGGTTATCCACAACCGGTTACTGGGTTAATAAAGGATAAATCGACCGAAAAGAAAAGGCATCGGGATACCGAAACTAGGTATATAATGATGACCAATTCAGGGGAGAAACAATCGTTACCAACAACAACAAGGTAGACGAGAGATGACCCGTTGGGGATAAATTGCGTAATCAGGGAAATTATCCAAGAAGATGAG
This sequence comes from Lathyrus oleraceus, assembly GCF_024323335.1. Classification (NCBI taxonomy): domain Eukaryota; kingdom Viridiplantae; phylum Streptophyta; class Magnoliopsida; order Fabales; family Fabaceae; genus Lathyrus; species Lathyrus oleraceus. The sequence continues at coordinate 445,242,533 of NC_066580.1, forward strand.
GGGATATCATCACCGAATATTGGATGAAGATAACTGTCACCAATTAAAGATGAGCAAAAATAGTTACTCTGCAAAAAGGGAAGAAATAGGGTTTACAACTACCGGTATGAGGGTAGAGAAACACAGACTCCGCCGGGGATAATAATTACTAATTATTGAGCAATTATTCATTTACAACGGGGAAACAGGAAAAGAGTCTCAAGAGACCGATCTAGGATCAAACTAGATAGGCACACCAAATCAAGACTTATCCCGGTGAGGATATAACTCAAATGGGGAAAACCATCCCAATATATGTGTTGGGAAGGAACAAAAACAATTAACATCCACGAGGATATAACCCGGTGGGGAATATGGAAGAAAGGATAGATGTTTTCTGCTTATGGAGCTGACTCTATATGGAGAGATCAGACACACACATCTGCTTGGGGAAGTATATCACCAAATAGCAGGAGACAGCAAACAACAATATATGGCAAAGAATGCAACATGAATATCTGAATGTTATAATTATGCATGTATGCACGTGGTTTATGTATGATGTATGTTGACAAACAGACATATTTAACACAACCAGGTACAGGAATCAATCACCCGGTACTACATCTCAAGAGAGAAAGCCAAGTTCACCGGAGAGTATCCAATCTGCTGGGGATCAGAGATACCAGGAAGCAAAGAACTCTGCAAGGGATGAATCATCAATCATTCCAGCTGGGGACGAGAGTTATCACAGACAAGGTCCATCACACCAACAACTCTACTGGGGAATCTATCCGAGGAGATAAAGGATTTATCGGGATCAACCACCAAATACCGCTCTTGCCCAAAAGGATCCAAGCTGCTGAGGAAGAAAGATTGCCACTCTGCTGAAGGGAAGAGAGGTGACTCTCAACAAGCAATCCACTTGGTAGGATAAACCACAAGGGGTTCCGAAGGGAGGAGATACAGTCATGCCAGGAATATGGACAAAAATCTTACCCTGTTGGGGATCGTACCACCCTTGGGAGAGCACTGAGGATCTCCTAAGTATCCTTTCGTCATTGTGAATGTTCACTTTGTTTAAAAACAAATTATAAAAAATTTGATCGTTTAAAACAATGATATTTTCTTAATCAAAAGATGCAAAACATTTTTTGAATAGAAACAGATAAGAGTGCCAATAATTGGATAAAAGGCTCAAATTTATTTGATAGAATGGTAGTCTGCGAATGGCAAGACTCCATAGATCTTTACAAATTTGAAATTGGTGATATATATTGGAAAAGGGCTACATTGAACATAATGACCATTTCTCCACCAATTCTGAATCCGATGTATTTGAAGCTTTGGCTGATAATGAGCAAGGATCTCTGACGGATGACAGTTGTAGAACAAAGTCTTGTCAGAATGCAGTTACTTGCCAAATCCCTAATTTTTGCCTAGATTGCCCCAGGATGAGGTACTCAATCTAGCGGGATACATATATCATTATTATATATTTTTTGTGTCTCTAACTTTTGCCTGGATCGCCCTTTCGGGTTTTCAATCCACCGAGACGCTCATTTTTGCCTAAGCCGCCCTTTCGGGTTTTCAACTTAGCGAGCTATTCAGTTTTTATTTTTTAGGCGAAGTATTTCTTGACTGCATCTGAGTTCACAGGACGAGTGAAATCCATCAAAGCACCGCCTGAAAAGGCTCTCTTAACAACATATGGACCTTCATAGTTTGGAGTCCACTTGCCCCTGGAATCGGACGCGAAAGACAAGACTTTCTTGAGCACAAGGTCACCTTCTCGGAACACACGAGGCTTGACCTTCTTATCAAAAGCTTTCTTCATCCTCTGCTGATATAACTGACCGTGGCACATGGCAGTCAATCTCTTCTCTTCAATCAAATTCAGCTGGTCATAACAACTCTGAACCCATTCAGCATCAGTCAACTTGGCTTCCATCAAGACTCTCATTGATGGGATCTCCACCTCTACATGGAGTACAGCCTCCGATCTTGACTTAGCGATCATATCATCAACGTATACCTCAATCTCCTTATGCATCATGTCATGGAACAAGGTAGTCATAGCTCGTTGATACGTGGCTCCGGCGTTCTTCAAACCAAAGGGCATCACTCGATAATAGAATGTTCCCCAAGGTGTGATGAATGTTGTCTTTTCCATATCCTCGGGTTCCATTTTAATCTGATTATATCCGGAAAATCCATCCATAAACGAGAAGACCTTGAATTTAGCTGTATTGTCTACCAACATATCAATATGTGGTAGAGGGAAATCATCTTTCGGACTAGCTTTATTCAAGTCTCTATAGTCCACACACATCCGGACTTTTCCATCTTTCTTAGGCACGGGCACAATATTGGCCACCCATTGAGGATATGTAGAAGTCACCAGAAACCCCGCATCGATTTGCTTATGAACTTCCTCTTTGATCTTCACTGCCATATCAGGATGAGTTCTTCTGAGCTTCTGCTTTACAGGCATGCACTCAGGCTTTAGAGGTAGGAAATGTTGCACAATATCAGTATCTAGACCAGGCATGTCTTCATATGACCAGGCAAAGACGTCAACATATTCTCGTAGCAACTTAATCAACCCCTTCTTAACAGATTCTTCCAGAAGTGCCCCAATCTTTACCTCTCGCGCACAATCTTCAGACCCCAAGTTGACTGTTTCTAGATTCTCAAGATGCGGCTGAATGATCTTCTCTTCATGCTCAAGTAGACGGGTGATCTCATCAGGAATCTCTTCAACATCATCTTCCTCTGCCTCAAATACAGGGAATTCAAAATTGGGAGATGGTGCTGGGTCATTATGTTCAATGGGTTTAGAAATCAACCTGCATAATGATTTTTGGATATGAAAAGCTTTTAGAAATCAAATAAGGCAAATCATTATGCAGATGAGAAGATTGATTTTATTTTATTTTTTAGGGTTTTATGTGATCACCAATTTCATGCAAAAACAAAAAGGGAAAATAAATGGGAAAAACAAACATTTAACATGAATTTATTGAATGAAAATATCATTGTACTTATGCGCCATCAATGTCATCACTCCTCCTTTTGGCATGGGAGAAGGGTTTTTAAACAAAGTGATCGTTACGTTGACTTATGGACAACTGTTGGAATATCCCCAGCGACCCAATTGTTGCAGACCCCTCCAGGGATGATGAAATTGCCAGAATCCTTTGTATCTTCTTCTAAAACGGCAGCAGCCTCCTCATCTAGACCAGTGTGGATGAAACCTCCACTCTTGAATAACCCTTGCTTGTTGAAAGTGCCAGAAGAAAAACCTATGCCATCCCGGAACTCGTTGTCTTCTAACTCAATCATTTTTCCTAAACCAGTGGTTGCACCACGCTCAATGGCCAACTTTGCATCTTTGTAGGAAGCAAATGAAGGAGTTCTCTTCTCAATAGGCTCAGCTATAGATAAAGCTTGGAAAGGAGTTCTAATTTCAACCTCAGCATCTATATAAGAGAAGGAAGAAAAATGGCTAACCAGGAGAGCCCTTTCTCCCCCTACCACCACCAGCTTCTTGTTTTTCACGAATTTCAATTTCTGGTGTAGGGTGGACGTCACGGCGCCTGCCTCGTGAATCCATGGTCTGCCTAAGAGACAACTATACGATGGGTGAATGTCCATAACCTGGAAGGTAATCTGGAAATCACTTGGTCCGATCTTGATTGGGAGATCAACTTCCGCAATCACAGTTTTACGAGACCCATCGAAAGCCTTCACAACTACTCCACTCTGCCTCATGGGAGGCCCTTGATATGATAGCTTTGAGAGAGTGGATTTTGGCAATACGTTCAATGATGACCCGGTGTCCACCAGCACATTGGATATGGCGTCGTCTCTACAACCCATAGATATATGTAATGCCAAGTTGTTGTCTCTTCCCTCCTCAGGGAGATCAGAGTCACAAAAACTCAGGTTGTTACAAGCAGTAATATTTGCAACAATGCTATCGAATTGCTCCAAAGTGACATCATGATCCACATATGCCACATCCAACACCTTCTGCAGAGCCTCTCGGTTCTCTTGCTCTAAGTGATCCATTAGTCTTGAAATGTTGGCTCTAGTGTAGTACCGGTGAGTCAGCTTGTCTTCAAAATAAATGAAGGACACAGAGTTAGACCACAGGGAAAGGGACCGGAAACAAAACCTGCTTATGCATATGATGCATGCAATGCTTGTGCATATGATTTGTTTTTTTTATTTCAAAGGAACTTTAGAGTTTTATTTGCAAATTCGGGAAATATTAAGCATTTTATCACATATGGAAATATCTCATCAAATAATATAAGGGAAAAGAAGTGCAGCATCGTCAATCATATACAAGAGAAAAGGAAAATAATCATCCCATGGGTCCCTAGAAACAATCATCTAAAGCTCGGGACACAGGAAGATAAGTTGCACGAAGCCTCTTCACCTCCCTCTCGTAGGCTGCCTCCATATCGGCCTTCTCTTTGGCGAGTCGATCATACTTCCTCTTCCAGAACTTAGAAGACTGAGGAAGTAGAGAAGTCCATACATCATCAGGGTCATCAATAACCTGATGCTCAAGAAACTCAATCAACGCATCCTTCTCCTTAATCTGCTGAAGCAACTCTTCACGTTCACGGATCCAGGCACGTGAACGGTCTTCGTCTCTCAACTCCTCTACTCCTTGATTAGGGAGGGTTGAAGGCCCAGCCATAATCATAGGTGTAGGTCTCGGATACTCATAAGGCATGAGATACTCAGACGCCCTCTTCCTAACCCAAACAATGTAAGGCTCCAAAGCGATGCAATTCTTAGGACCCAACTCTTTCCTTCCTTTCCTATGAATCTTGCGCCAAGCGCGGACCATCCTAGCTTTCAAGCCTTGGGGATCTTTACCATCCTGAAAGAATACACCCTCTAACAGAATGTTATTGGGTTTATCCTTTAAGGGGAACCCAAGCTGCCGACGTGCCAAAACAGGATTGTAGTTAATCCAACCACATGTACCAAGAAGAGGTACATTGGAGAATTCGCCACAAAAGTCAATAATCCGCACACCATCATACACATGGTTATACCAAGAGATATCATCATTAGTGAGAGACATAAGTCTCGTGGACCACCGTAGACATTCCTTGTTCTCCTTGAAAGCGACCGTCTGAGGTAAGTGAGAAATAAACCACTTATACAACAGAGGAAAACAACACACAATGGCGCCACCACCCTTTACATTCCTCATATGCAAAGAGAAGTAGGTATCGCCCAACAGAGTCGGAACGGGATTAAGAGTAGAGAAGATCCTAATAGCGTTCACATCCACAAACTTGTCGATGTTGGGGAACAATACCAATCCATAGATGAGAAGTACAAATATGGCTTCAAAGGCATCCTCACTCATGGCCTTCCCATATATAGTAGCTTGAGCAATGAGGAACTCAGAAGGGAGACCTTGAATTCCACCTTTGGTAGTCATATGAGCACCAACCAGAGATTCATCTATGTGTAACATGTCAGCTATCTCTTGAGAGGTAGGAATACTCTCCAAGCCACTGAACGACAACTGGTCTAGAATAGGTATACCCACAAGGTAAGCATACTCCTCAAGGGTAGGCAAAAGCTGGAAATCCGGAAACGTGAAGCAACGGTACAAGGGATCATAAAACTGCACCAATACACTCACCAATCCTTCATCCACCTGAGTAGTCAGAAGAGGAAGAAGCTTCCCAAAACGAGTCTTGAAACCCAAAGGATCTAATACATAGGATGTCAGATTCCTTAACTCTTTCAAATCTGGTTGCCTGAAGTTGTACTTCTTTGTATTCCTTCTTTGTCTTTCCATGTCTGAAAATTTTTCAAATAAACCCCTTAAGTTCCTTGAAAATTTTCTTATTTATTGATGATATGGATGCAAATGGGTGCATGAATGCATGAATGCAACAATCACACTCAAGGATCAAGCAAAGCACACCAAACAAAGGTCATGGGATGGATCATGTTATCCTTAATATCAACCATCCATTTTGGTGGATTATGGTTTACACCTTATCAACACCCAAGTTCCATTGATATTAAGGATTCATGAACGGATCAACCATGAATCAAGGGTTTGTTGTAAGTCACGAGCATGGAGTTAGGTTAAGAACCACCCAAAAGGGAGTGTACTAGGGTTTAAACCTGCCAAACATGTTCTACAAGAGGTTCCCATAGTCATCATCCCATCTTTCGGATATTATTGGAGAAACGACTACTCGTATTCCAAAAATATTCTCAAGAGAGACTCTTATGAGTGTAGTATCGCGTAACAATCGTATCAAATCTTACACTTGAACGACTTTCGCACTACATCCTAAGAATAGGCCAAGATGGGCTTGGTAAACTAAGGTCCTTGGCTTCTAAGGTCTATATTGGAAAGAGTAATGTCTAACCACAACTTACTTGTGTGACATTATTGATCCCAACATAACCTCCACCAAGTGAATTGGCTTGCAAGTCAACTTGCTAAGGAATAACTCCACACAAGTCGACAAGACTATGCCATTCTCCTATCCTAAGTGCACTCGAGTTCGGGTATAGAACTCATCTCACAAAGATCACCAAGCATACAAGGAATTAATATCAAGCAATTCAATCATTACATACAATACAGTAATCCCAAATTGCACAAAAATATGTCACACAAAAAAATATTCAATACAATACAACAAATATGAAAAGTAGGCAAAACCCACTAGGCAAATTGTTTTCCCCAGCAGAGTCGCCACTTTTCTGTAGCGGGGTATTCGTAACCATTAGAGATATTGACTAAATCCAAGGTAAATCATACAAGTCTAGTCGCCACCGCACTTCTATTTATCCAAAGGAATGGTTAGAAAGCAAACAAAAACCTAAAAGTTTTATCGAATCAAAAACTAGTAAAAATGTCAGAGATCTGGGTAAGGGGGTTGGTTATGCAATGGGAAGGTATTAGGCACCCAAAGCATCCTAGGTACTCCTAGGGAGCCCTTTTCGCATTTGTTGCAAAGGTAGTTGTTTTTTTTTGAAAATTTATTTGTGCAAACATGATTGAAGGGATGAGAAAAGCGTGTATGTTTATCTAATGTACTACTTACTAAAAGAAGGGTCAAAAGAAAATGACTCGCACGGACGTCGCATCCACTGCATACCTATGGGTTAAAGAGGAGTGTGCTCGCTAAGACATCGCGTCTTATGCCTACGTATCTCATCTGGGATGAAAATCAGAGCAAAACGTGGTTCGACCACCTATGGGGTAAGGGTTGTGTTTTAGGGTGAACGATGTTACTACGCAATCTTATAAGTATATGGTTACAGGGGAATGCATGGATGAGTGTGTTCATTGTTTTGAGCAAGAGCCGGTTAAGGAGATCTTTTGGGAGCCAAGGAGAAAGGTGCAAGGGATAAGGATTAAAGAACGAAAATATGGTAAGTATTAGTGCCCTGAAATCATAATTTCACCAGAGAAGGAGAACCGTATCACTCAACCTTAGAAGAACAGTGTCATTGTCAAGATGTTGGGAAGAGGGATCAGGTTTAAAGCCTTAGAAACCAGATTGTGACAGTTGTGGGCTCGAAAAGGTATCATTAATATTGTCGATTTTAGGTAAGAATGTTTTGTTATCTTCACCTGCGAAGATGATCAAGAATTTGCTTTGCTAGAGGGCCATTGGATGATATATAATCACTACTCTAATGTGATAGCGTGGAGCCCTAATTTCTACCCAACTGGAGATGCGATCGAAGAACTTGCGGTTTGGGTTCGTATCTCATGCTTGCCCATTGAATACTATGACAATAGAGTCTTGATGTACAATGGTAACAGGATGGGGAAACTATCAAAGTTGATAAGAATGCGTTCTTTAGGAAGGGAGGGAGGGAAATATTCCATATTGTGTATTCAAGTCAATCTTCTGAAAGCTTTGCTTGCTATGTTTTTTATCAAAGGCATACACTATAAAATTTAATATGAAGGGTTTCACCTTCTTTGTCTTTCTTGTGGATGATTTGGTCACACTTCTAGTGGATGCCTTGATTCTAAGGCTCCCCAACCTAAAGTTAAATTTAACTTAGGTACTGAAGGTATAGTTCAAGGAGCATCCATTGTTGAATATGAAGTTAAGGCTTCAAGACCTTGGACGGTGGTCCAGAAACCTAGACGAGCTAGAAAACGGAAATTTGAGTTTGCCAAGGAGGTTAAAGAGGTTGGTAGAGTTGGTCCTTCTAGGAAAATAAAAGATCATATTAGTGGAATGGGCTCCGGATTTCATGTGCTTAGTGATGTCTCTGCTGCTGTCGGGAAGGATAATGAGTTAGAGATTCATCCTTCTAGCATAGTTACGGATACCATTTGTAATTCTGAAGATGTACCGGTTGTGGAGAAATTAGATGTTAATCAAGTTAATGGGGGTAAGAGAAAGATGAAAAGAGATTTATTAAAGGAGCAGAAGAAAAATAAACTTTTGTCGACAGTGGTGGCCCGAGGAATTCAAAAAGGGAATAGCAAAGGTGCTGCTAAGAGCAAAGGGGTTCAAGAGATTGATGATTTACTATCAGTGGACGAAGCTAGTGATCTTGTTACAAACCTTAAGCTAAAGGATGAAGATGGGGCTCAAAGGAACATGCGTAATAATCTTGATTAACTTAGTCCTAAAGTTTTAAGAGCTCAAGGTGTTGCAGTGGAAGTTGATTTAAAGTATTGATTGTCTCGTGCTTCATTTATTCACTTTGTTCATGACAAATGACTTATCCCTAGTGAAGTGGAGCTAAAGATGGATGTTGTTTAAGATCCTAGGTCCAAAGATGTCAAACCAGAAGTGGAATTTGTTGAGGAAATTCCCAAGAAGATCCAAGGGGGATACTTTCTTGCATTAATTTCTTCATGAATCATAATAAGCTTAAAGTTATGTTCTGGAACTATCATGGAACGGGTAATAAAGACTTTGTTCGTGTTTGTAAGCACTACATAAATGAGTGTCGCATTACGCGAAAAACCGGCGGGAAACAAGAACAACAGAGCCGCCACCGTGCGTTATTTATCCCAAAAGAGGGACAGGAAACGCTCAGAGTAAACCTGGGAAAAGCATGGTCTCGCGACCAAAGAGAATGGGATCGGGAGTCGGTTATGCGAAGGGAAGGTATTAGCATCCTTACGCATCCGTCGTACTCGACGGGATCCACGCACAAAAGGAAGGAAAATGGTTGCCAAAAACACTGCTCACACACACACACAATGGCTGAAAGAGACACAGGAAACAAACAAAACTGACTCGGCAGGATATCGCATCCTGGGCCTACTTAGTCTATCAGGCATAGACATCAGAGTCGAAGTAGTTCGGACCGGGGAAACGACACATGCTCGCTAGGATGTCGCATCCTATGCATACGTATCTCCTTTGGACGAAGGAGAATCAGAGCATTCGTAGCTCGGCTCACGCACGCAAACAAAACAGACACAGGCAAACGTGGAGCCTGAATGCCAATCACTGGACTTACATCAGCATCCGAACCAAAACACACGCACACTGGAACCCGAATGCCACTCGATGGACTTACATCAGCTTCCAAGCACACAACAAGACAAAACAAAGACACAGGCGCCCGGAGAGATCTGCTCATCTCCTGCCTACGTACCTCATCTGGTATGAGGATCAGGGCGACGTAGTTCCCCTACGGAGGGACACAGGACTAGCTTAACCAGATAACAGAGGGAGACACAACTAGGGAGACTACGACTCGAGCCTAGATGTTATCATGCAAATCATCCCTAAGTTAAGGTTTCTAGCTAACTTGCACAGGAAGCAAGCCTATCCTAAACATGACTTGCACAGGAAGCAAGCCAAACTAAACCTAACTTGCACAGGAAGCAAGCTAAAGCAAACACACAAGCACAAGTAGCACACACTATATGCAAGCAATGGGCTCAATCAAGGTTAGGTTTTAGTCGAGGGGTCATATCAACCTCAACAAACAAACCTCTGTAACTGGGTAAAGTTAGCTCTTAACCCTAACATTGAGAGTTAGGGTGAAGCTGATGAAAGGTGAGTGAAGATGAGACTTCACAGCTCTTATCCCTGGCCTGGGAGAGCTTAAGACAAGAATGTGTGGGTCCAGAAGGTGGGAACCCTTCTACACATGTGACACTGACTCAACTGTACAATTGTACAAGATCTTGGGTTGGTATCTGCAATGCATCAACACAGTGGTGTGAGCAAAGCAGATGACACACAGAATAGCAGGGGATAGATTGCATATCCCTTGGGTTCTGCCAATTGCCTCTTCACTTAGGAGGTCTTTGAATATATACAAGGACAAATGTAAACAGTCACAAACATTGCCTCTTAAGGAGGACTTCAGACAATTGCCTGGCCAAGTAACAGGCCAGGTCTTCCAGACTACATGAAGATAAGTAATTATACCTCAATGCAAATTGCTATTAAGCAAAGCAAAGCAAAGTTCTTAAAGAACTATAAGCAACTAAAGGTACCTGAAACCAGTCAGACAACATCAGTATACAATTCAAAGTTAAATCAAAATGAGATAGAGATCAACAGTCAGCACAATCAGTTAAATGTGCAATGTACAAGGCTCAAAGCATGTGAGTCAAGCAACCTACAAAACAAACAAGTTAGTCATGATAATCAATCAAGCTCAATCAATTTGTATTGATCTCTTTGGGTATTTGTGGCTTAACCTGAAACAACAAACTTAGACATGAGCAACATGACCACTAGGACAAGCCTAGGGTCAAAAAGAGATAAGAAAGTCAAAACAGCAAATGACAAGTGTCCAAAATCAAGTTCAAACAATCAAGAAACAAACTCAATTGGTTTCATGTTCATATCAATCTTCATCATCATTTCATAAGCAAATTAGGTCAAAGCATGGCATATAGAAGCTCAAAGGAGTCAACAGAATGATGCAACTCAAATCCAATCACAAACAATTCAAAAAATTCTCAAATAATTCATGATCAAACATCATCCATAACATGATATGCATACCAAATTTCAGCTCATTTGGATAAAGGGAAGTTGGTCAATGAAAATCAGAAAGTCAAAGCAAGTTCAAACAAGCTCAAAGAAGTCAACCAAACATGCACCAACTTTAATAAATCATAAATCAGTGAAAACATATGAGAAATGAATGGGACTAAAACCATGATAAACCTTAAGATGTCTAAAAATCACATGTCAAATTTCAAGTCCATCCAGTTAAGCATGAGAATTTCACAAATCAAATGAGAACATGTGTCACAAAAAGTCAACATATGACCAAACAGGGGAGAAAATTCCAAACAATTAGGAAATGCCATCAATAAATTCCATAAAAATTCACATGTAAACTAGACATCCATAAATACATGCATGCAAAAATTCAAACCAATTTGAGTTCAAGAAGCATGGTAATTAAAATCATGAAGTTGCACATCAATGGTGTGACACAAATTGTCACACCCCTATTCAAAAAATCATAACTCCACAACCAGCAATGATAAATTCACAAACTCTATACCAAAATCACCATGAATGTGTCTAGTTTAAGCACAAAACATTTGGGAAGCATTGGATAATGTATCATCATTTCAGAATTGATTTGGCAAGACATACATAAAATGGACACATATGACAAACCCTAGCACAATTTAAAATCCATACATGCAAAAAATCTGGAAAAATCATGATAAAAAACTAGAGATCAAGATGAACATTTTGCAAAAAATCCCATGAAATTTGGATCACAAATGAAGCACTTATGATTTTTGTAAGATGGCCATGGCAAATGAAATAAAATTGCAAAATAAAATGAATTAATTAAAATTAAAACACGGAAATGGCAATTGTGTAATTAACTCGTCCCTTAAGTGAAACGCAGCGTTTCACTTAAGGGAATGTTGTATTCCTATTGGCTCATGGCAATAGCACAGTGCTTCCATGCAAAACACATACAAACACGATTGAACAAGAAAAATCTGGGCAAGGTTTAGGGTTTATACGCTACAGTGACACCATCAACATGATGAAGAACAAAAATCCCAGAAAATGGAATCAAGCATAGTATTCGAACCAGCAAACATCATACAATCCAAATCCAAGCTTAGTTTTCAATAATTCGAGCTAAACAACATGAATCAAACAAAAACATATTGGAGTGTCAAACTTGAATTCCATGTAACTTTCTTAATATGCAACCATTTTCATCGATTTACAGCTCATTGTGACCAGCAAAGCAAGATCTATCTAAAGCATATCATGATTTTGCAAATGGTGAGATTCGAATTCTTACTTGATTTGGAAGGTAATGATGATTCAGTGATGATTTGGCTATGGAAGGTTGAAACAGATGTTCAACAAAGTCCTAGATGATGAATGAGTGAAGGGTTTTAGCTCATCAACCCTTGAAATAGCTCCAAACCAACTCTGCCATGGAAGAGCTTTGATGTAACAGTGGTAGATTCCAGCTTTACAGTTGTGCTTTGATGCTTGCAAATGGTTCCAAGAGGTTGGCAAATGATGGAACAAACAAACAATGCACGAGTCCTTTGAAGTTTTTCAGCAGAAAAATCAAATGAAGGAAGTGAGGGTTTTTAGAGAAAATGAGCTTTTGGATCTGTTTAGTGAAAAGTGGCTAGGGCTTTTCAGCAGAAAAATGTCCATATATAGTCTGTTTAGTGTTTGTTAAGCATGGTTAATGAAGTGTAATTGGAAATTTGGTTAATGGGGTGTTTTTACCAATTTGTGGATTTCCACTCATGTTACATGTCCATGTGCTACAGCTGCGAATTTGGGCCTTGGACAAACTCCAAATGTCATTTCTGAGCACCTTCAATTGGTAGAAATAGTTGGAAATGTTTATTTTGAAAGTCCATTTTTCCACCTCACTTATTTTAATTCATGCTACTCAAAAAATGCCATTTTGATTGGAATATTTTTGGTGAATTGTGATGAAAGATTTGGATAGAGCACATCAAATATGACTTGTAGCAAAAAACCCCACCTAATTTGGCCAAATGGTTTGGAAGATATGCCACTTTGAAGTTCAAAAATTCTTGAGAATGATTTGATCATAACTTTCCAACCATAAATGATAAATGAGTGTTCTTGGACTTTTTGGAAAGGTGAGAGAAAGATCTTCAACTTTCATGTTGGACAAAATTTCATTTGAAGCTTGTATGATGATGTAATTTTAAGGAGCAAGACTTTCCATTTTTGGCAAATTCCAATTACAGGTCAACTTTCTATTTTTGGAAATTTCTTGTCTGACTTCAAATTCTTCAATCTTGACCTTTGAAATGTTGAATGAGACTTGTATGGACATGAATGAACCTTTTCAAACCATCTCCCACCTTGAAATCCATAGAATCAGGCACAGTTGACCATAGTGGACTTTCTAGGGTTTCTGGTAGACTGAACACTGACTGATGACTTCTGAGCACCCAATCCTTGACCAAATCACTTCAAAAGGACCCCTAGGTCATGTGAACATGTTGGACCAACCCTAGGGCCTTGTCTCAATGGAAATTGTACTTGCTTGCTTGATTGACTGATCTTCTGACCAGTTTGACCTAATTTGTCAGCTGAGCTTGCACTTGGGCAAATGGGCAATGCAATGTTATGCAGTGGACTATGTTAATGTTATGACCTAATATGAGAATGTATGTACAAAAGGTAGGTGCAAATTTGAGGTGCTACAGCTGCCCCTATTCAATCAGTTGGGAACCCGAACGGATGATAGCAACGGCTGTCAGACTTTCAGGGTAAACAGGGATTGAATACCAAGAACCGTAGAATTTTCACAATACAGGGATCCACCAATGGAAACGTCCACTGGGGTTTGATATTTATTACTGGGTAATTTTGGTTTTTCTTTCTCAAGGGGTACAGTCACATCCAGACATCACAGGACGATGAATGGGAACAGAAATCACAACTAGATGCCAACGGACAACTAGGAAAAACTCGACGTTTACCAAGACCAACGGAGAGGTAAATCTACTGGGGACGACCAGGAAGGGATACAACCATACGTCAGCGGACGACATGGGAAAAACTCAATGTTTACCGAAACCAACGGAGAGGTAAAACAACTGGGGACGACCAGGAAAAACTCAACGTTTACCAAAACCAACGGAGAGGTAACCAACTGGGGACGACCAGGAAAAACTCAACGTTTACCAAAACCAACGGAGAGGTAAGCAACTGGGGACGACCAGGAAAAACTCAACGTTTACCAAAACCAACGGAGAGGTAAGCAACTGGGGACGACCAGGAAAAACTCAACGTTTACCAAAACCAACGGAGAGGTAAGCAAACATTTACTGATGAATGGGAGGACTCGACCAGACATCAACGGATGAATGGGAGAAAATTCGACGTTTACTGACATCGAAAGATGATGTTTACAGACACCAAAAAAAGATCGACCAGACATTTACTGATGAATGGGAAAACTCGACGTTTACTGACATCGAAAGATGATATTTACAGACACCAAAAAAGATCGACCAGACATTTACTGATGAATGGGAAAACTCGACGTTTACTGACATCGAAAGATGATGTTTACAGACACCAAAAAAGATCGACCAGACATTTACTGATGAATGGGAAAACTCGACGTTTACTGACATCGAAAGATGATGTTTACAGACACCAAAAAAGATCGACCAGACATTTACTGATGAATGGGAAAACTCGACGTTTACTGACATCGAAAGATGATGTTTACAGACACCAAAAAAGATCGACCAGACATTTACTGATGAATGGGAAAACTCGACGTTTACTGACATCGAAAGATGATGTTTACAGACACCAAAAAAGATCGACCAGACATTTACTGATGAATGGGAAAAAGAGAAATACAACCAGACGTCAACGGACGAATGGGAAAAACTCAACGTTTATCGAAACCAACGGAGAGGTAAATCCACATGGGGAATGATACAACTAGACATCATCGGATGACTAGGAAAAACTCGACGTTTATCGAAACCAACGGAGAGGTAAATCCACATGGGGAATGATACAACTAGACATCATCGGATGACTAGGAAAAACTCGACGTTTATCGACACCAACGGAGAGGAGGAAACTCTACTAGGGAGAGTGAACACAACCAAATCATCAACGGATGATCGGGAAAAACTCGACGTTTACCAAAACCAACGGAGAGGAGGAATCTTCACTAGGGAAGGGAGGACGACGTTACGAACATCGAAAGATGATGTTTACCGACATCAAAAGAAGACCAGACACTTACGCATGACTGGGAAAGCACCGAAAGATGGTGTTTACCGACACCAAAGAAAACCAGACACTTACGCATGACTGGAAATCACCGAAAGATGGTGTTTACCGACACCAAAGAAATAACACACACGGGTGTTAACAGGATACTGATATTTACAAGATGACAGAGCAAGGCTTGAACACTTGCAGGGGGTCTCACTTGGGAGAAGTAGGCTTTCCTTTTACCAACGGATGAGGAAATAAACCTCTGTGGGGGATTAATCCTGAACGCCATCGGGAGCAACTGTAGCAAACGTGTCGTACAGGATGAACAAAAATCCGCCTCTGCAGGGGAAATGGTCTGATGGGGTTTCGAACACATGAATGCATATGTTTGAATTTTTCTATGGCGTAATGCTCCATATAAATGGAAATGCTACGCAATTTTTGAGGATGCAATGATCATTACATGCAAAATGCAAATGAACCCTGGCTAGGGAGCCAAAATGATCAGATACTCCGACTCTGTGGGGAGACTCTTCTTGGGGAAATACTCTGCGGGGAACTCTTCTTGGGGAATATCTGTTACTCCGCTGGGGATGACCCATGCAATCCACAGGTAGAATCAACTCAGCTGGGGATGCAGATCTCAGTCTGCTACGGAAACTCGTCCAATCCATTGGTAGGATGAACCCTGCTGGAGAAATACTTCATTGAAACCCGCTCCACTCGGGGAACTTGCTGAGGAAAAACCCACACCAATCTCTACTGGGGAGATCTGCCAGGGAAAACAAACCTGTTGGGGATAACACACCTCTCTGCTGAGGAAGAGCAAAACTCTGAGACCTTCTGCCCCTGACACTCCTACTGGGGACGTGACAACTTTCAGGCTTGCTGAGGAGACACTGATCTCGGATCTGTCAGGGAGCCCACAGTCTCAACCCACTGGGGGAGATACGACTTGTTTGACATGGGATTCCAGTCGACTCGTCGAACACTGGTATTCTTCATCCACCCACAGTGTCAACTTTCCACTTTTAAAAATCTCCCAGACTCATCTGGACTTTTCTGCTCCATCATCTTGCATTCCCGACTCGCCCGTACTTCACGGAGATCGAACTCCTGGAATTCCTACATTCTTTCCAATCATCAGACTTTGAAGAGTCTTCTTGATTAATTTTCCAGGATCGTCGTCGTAATCCTTCACCGTCTTTTCACCGTTCATCTATCCCTTGCCCCTGATCAGGTTCTGCAGGGATTTCTTGTCAAAAGGGTTCACATTACCACCGGCAAGTGAATGAAAATACCTGACAGTACCTGCACAAAAGATCGTCAGATAAAGGCGTGCCCCATATTTCAGCACCTAGGCCACTCAAATTTCCAAATAAGATTTCCAAATTTCAATCTCATAAGCATGCCTCGGAAGGGACCTCTATGTTTCAAAATGCAAATATTCTTCTCAAAATAAACGGATGTTTTCGTAATCAAAACGGTAATGACACAAAAACAAAATTTATTGGACTGGACACACACTTTATTGACTGAAACAGAAGACAGCTCACAACCGAGCAACACACAGGAAACAAACCCTGGAAAGAGGTGATTGCGCACAAAAGGAAAAAATCTATCCTAATGGCAATGTGAAATCATGATCTCATCGGGTTCCCACTCAGTTACACCCCATATGTCCTCAAGACTTTCCGCACTTTCTGTTTGCTGAACAAGACGCTTCCGATCGATCTCTGTCGGAGATTATCCAAGTCATATCCCAAGCTCAAACGATCATGCCAGACGCAGTTGTTCGTTTCATTCCCTCTTTTGCCTGGACCGCCCTTTCGGGTTTTCGATCCACCGGGATACCCTTTTTTGCCCAAGTCGCCCTTGTGGGGTTTTCAACTTGCCGGGTGTACAGTTCTTCTTTTCTTATTATCCCTAACTTTTGCCCGAACCTTTTCTCTTTTTCCTGGTTCGCCGGGATGCCCTTTTTTGCCTGGACTCTTTTATTCTTTTTGTCCAGCGGGTCTCTTCTTTTTTCCACGAAGTATCTTTTAACTGCGTCCGCATTCACAGGGGATGGAATATCTTCATCATTCGCGGTCGTCAATCACAAGGCTCTGTCAGAGAAGACCTTTTCGACCACTAATGGAAATCTATAACTGATTATCCATTTGCCCCACGATCGTTGAGGAGGAAGGATCCTTTTCAACACCACATCTCTTCCATGCCACCCACGAGGTTGCACTTTTCGGTTAACAACACTTCTTCCATTACTGGGTACAACTGCCCCCATGACAAGTAACTGTCAGCCGCTTTTCCTCAATCAGGTTCAACGAGTCATACCGTGTCCTTATCCACTCAACCTTCTCTAATCAGGACATCAGATGGTAGCATTAATTCCTTCCCATACACCTGTGAGGAAGACACTACTCCCAGTAGATGCACATCCCGAGGTTCAATACCTAGGATACAAACTTTATGTTCAGCCACCTTTGTTGGTGCAACCAACTGTGATCCGGGAAGTACTACCTTATTCAACTTACCTTATCCTCCCCATCAGACATCAGAATCCGTTCGGATTCAGGGTCAGGCCCCTCCTCCGGGATTGGTCACTCTCAATCTTTCGATTTGAGTACCTCGAGATGTCCTCATCAGGGACCTCAAACTTCCTTGGTTGATAACCTTCCATGGGTTGCTGGGCGAGGTAATCAGGCCTTACACTTACTGCCTTTCGGGAGGTACTTTGAATGCCGTGTGCAATCAACAGCACTTGCCCTCTCGCAACCCATCCAGTCACTTCTACCTTCTCAAGCACATACTTGATCAGATCCATTTTGGACATCCACAAGGTGGTATGAACCAGCATACTGTCTCAGTCGGCGAGCAGCCTATGCCAAAGTACATCACGTTTTCTCGAGCAGTGAGTGTGTTGTTTCACAGTCGATAAACTTTTTGCTTAGGTAAATTGCATGCTCTTTTCGACAAGCCTTGTCATGCTGACCCACCACACACCTCGTAGACCCCTTGAGGGCTGTCCAGTACCAGATTTAACAGTTATTTCTTCCATGGAAGATATCAGAATCAGAGGTTCCTGCCACTTATTATTTTTCTTTCCAATGCCCCTTGGCAATCATTATTCCACCTGACCGTTTGATCTCTTTTTCCTTTTTCGTTTTCGGTTCAGGCCTCTTTTTTTTTTTTTTTTTGCAGGATCGACCTCGATTCCTCTTATCCGCTCACAATAAGCCTTTTACCGGACAGCACTCCATAAGTGCACTGATTCGAACTCAACAGTATGAGTTATCTCTACCTGTCAAACAACTGGATCAAGTCCACCGGATGCCCCTCTTCTGCTTGGGACTTTGTCATCATGTCATCAACATGGTATTTGCTCTCACGATGAATCCTATCATGAAACAAAATCACCCTTGACCTGTGATGCTTGGCACCGGCCTTCTCGATACTAAACGACATCACCTTATAGCAAGAAGGTGCCCCTTGTGTGATGGACATGGTTTACTCCATATCATCTGGCAGCAATTCAATCTGGTCTTGGCCAAGAATCCATCCATGAAGGTAAACTGAGCATTATACTCAACCAATACTCGTTGTGACGTATCGGGAATTCATTTCTCCAACTAGCTCTGCTCACGTCTCAGCAGTCCATACACATTCTCATCTTTCAGCACCGGTTTTCGCTTCACTGGAGGGCAGTCTTCTCTTAAGGGTAGCTTGTGCCCCACAACATTGGTATTCCACCCTGGTGTATCTTGATACAACCAGGCATCCACCTGCTCTTCCAACAGGGCTACCATTCTGTTCTCGACTTGCCTCTGAAGCAGCCTCAACTTTCACTTTCCCTTCTGACCTCGGCGGTACTTGGGATGACAATCTTGACTCGCTCCTCGTGCGGTTGAATCACCTTCTCCTCTTGTTTCGACAACCTGGCAAATCCCAGCAGATCACAATCTTCTTCGCCTTCTTCTTTGGCGTGATAGGTCGGATGGTCGAAGTCATACAGAGGTGTAACCAAATTGTTATCGGTGAGATCAGGAGGGTAATCACTTTGGAGGTTGGACCGAGACAAATTCAAAAGGAAATAGAACGAAAAACATTGCCATTTATTTGTTTTTAAAACTGCAAAATTAAATGAAAAACAGGGAACACCGCTTTTAACTACAAAAACATCCATTCATTACCGATGCAAAATGTTGCATAATGAAACACATGAGATGGCCCTTACAATGGACCATTACGTTTTGGGCCAAACGTATGGCTTTCATGCAAACAAAAATTGAAAAACAGAAATACTACTCTTCAGGATGAGTGACATAGATGCTTTTGGAGTCCTTCCAGTTTCCTGGTACGCACGACTTTATCCACAACTCGAGTTCGCGGTGACTGTCGATCTCTTCACTCACTGAACAAGCATGATCAGGATCCAGCATTCCTGCACTGACAAAGGGGTACAGTGGACGACATCCTCTGTTTGGTCTAAACGACTCTTGATCTGGCTGATAACCGACCCCAAACATGTCTGCTTTTACCACTATGTCAATGATCCTTCCCCAGCCTTGGGCCTCTTTGTTCTTCACCACTTCCAGAGCTTGTTTATAAGAAGAAATAGACAACTTCTTCTCTTTCTCAGCAACAAGGGCATTCTCCACCTGGACGGTTTCAACTGCCAGACTGGGTGCTTTACATCATACATCGTCCATTTCTACTTTCTTCATCTTCTGGGTCATGTCTTTCATCAATACACACCCTTCTGTAGTGACGGTTGCACAACAATTATCAACAACAGGGAAAGCTCCCTCCTGCATCAGAGATTTTGGGGCCACAGACATTGGAACCTTTAACCGATTCTCTTCAGCCACTTCCATTCCTCTCTTGTTCTTTTTCACCATCTTTACCTTTACGGGACCCTGCCTCTGTACGGGGTTGACATCCTCATTCATTATCTGTGCCAAGCTGATAGCCTTGGAGTCCACCATATCTTGAATGATATGCTTAAAAGCTCTACAACCCTCAATGTTGTGTCCGGGTGCCCCAGAGTGAAACTCGCACTTGGCACTTTCATCATAATTTGCAGGCCTCCGCTGCTGTTCTATAGGAATCAATATCCTCGGTCGAACTAACCCCAAATCCCTCAATCTCTTGAACAAAAGGGTATAAGTCACGGGTGGCTCCTCAAACTGACGATCCTCCTTCTTCCTCTTTACTTGGCTCTCAGCTTTCGGTGCCTTCTGTTGAGGTAGCAGTTGTTGCGGTTGAGCAGGTGGATTACTGACAGGGGTGGTTACAGTGGCACCATAAGGGTGATAACGATTCTGACTGCGTTCTTTCTTTGCTGGCACACCAACTGGTTCAACCTCTTTCTTGAATGGACCACTGTCGGAGGGTTTCTTTGCTGCAGTACCAGAAGGTTTGTTCACTTCGGAGGACGGAGCCTTCCCCTGAACTTTCTCCACTATCAGCCACTTCTCAATCTTTTCCAATCTCTCAGACATGACTTTCTGCCCCAAGGCAAGCCCTTGCATAACACTGAACAAGTCCCTCATCATCTCTTTCAGTTCAAGGATGTCGGCGTTGGGAAGATCCATCAGCTTGGATTTGTTGACCCCAGCAAGTTATCTGAACAGACGAGCTATGCGCACCGGTTGAATACTGAAACCTACAAAACAGCAAACAGGTTAGTATGACTCACACATGCAATGTCTGTCCGTACTAGAAAAATTCCGTCCTTTGACTCTGGTTTCATCGAGACAGATAAAATTTTATCAACAACATTCTGACATCTGGATGTCTCTCATCCTGAGTTTTGATTAAAAGTAATGGACCCCGAGTACGAACAGACATGAGTTGAATGCAGATGAATGTGAAATGATATGATGCAAATGCATGAATGCAGGCCACTGTGCCGCCAAGTCATCTGTAGACCCATTAAGTCTCTGAACCAGTCACAGTTATCTGAAGGACTAGGTCACCATAAATCCAACTTGGGGAGTTCCAAAATAAACGGAACCGGAGATTACATCAGTATCATCACAGGAACATCCATTGAACGGACGACAACCGGATCCTCTGAACAAGTACTCTCAACTCAACTCGGGGCTCCGAAATAAACGGAACCCGCTGATAAACCACGGACAGAACTCTGGCGTCCCAGAAATAAATGTCCACAATTCACAGTCACCATTAGTACCAAGAGTCACCAACAAGTCACCAACAAATCAGCAACTGTACCTGTAATGATCATTCCCTCCCCACTTACCGGTGTCATCTAGGCCAGGGTAAGGTCGAGAGAAACGCAGCATAAATAACCTTCCGCAGAATATCATCATATACACACCCGAAGTATGTAACGATAATATCCCACCAGGGTCTGAACTGCTCGTGATATCAATGTTCCGCTAAGTGGCGCATACCACCCGCTTCCCATGAATCACTCTATTCCTAGGGTTCCTAGATTTCACTCATAGCCTGGGTATTGGGCCTTTTACCTCGAGTAACTCCCACCCCAAACAGAGAAACACAGCCACCACAGCAGATGAATATGAATGAATGCAAACATTAATGCAAACAATAAATGCAAACAGTAAACAATGAATGCAATCAATAACACAGCAAAAAGCAACCAAAGCCCTAACCTAGAGAACGCTAGGAGAGACTCGCTTAGGGAAGATGGACCAGCCAGAGGTCAACTTCTCTTTCTCCCCAGCAGAGTCGCCAGCTGTCGCATTACGCGAAAAACCGGCGGGAAACAAGAACAACAGAGCCGCCACCGTGCGTTATTTATCCCAAAAGAGGGACAGAAACGCTCAGAGTAAACCTGGGAAAAGCATGGTCTCGCGACCAAAGAGAATGGAATCGGGAGTCGGTTATGCGAAGGGAAGGTATTAGCACCCCTACGCATCCGTCGTACTCGACGGGATCCACGCACAAAAGGAAGGAAAATGGTTGCCAAAAACACTGCTCACACACACACAATGGCTGAAAGAGACACAGGAAACAAACAAAACTGACTCGGCAGGATATCGCATCCTGGGCCTACTTAGTCTATCAGGCATAGACATCAGAGTCGAAGTAGTTCGGACCGGGGAAACGACACATGCTCGTTAGGATGTCGCATCCTATGCATACGTATCTCCTTTGGACGAAGGAGAATCAGAGCATTCGTAGCTCGGCTCACGCACGCAAACAAAACAGACACAGGCAAACGTGGAGCCTGAATGCCAATCACTGGACTTACATCAGCATCCGAACCAAAACACACGCACACTGGAACCCGAATGCCACTCGATGGACTTACATCAGCTTCCAAGCACACAACAAGACAAAACAAAGACACAGGCGCCCGGAGAGATCTGCTCATCTCCTGCCTACGTACCTCATCTGGTATGAGGATCAGGGCGACGTAGTTCCCCTACGGAGGGACACAGGACTAGCTTAACCAGATAACAGAGGGAGACACAACTAGGGAGAGTACGACTCGAGCCTAGATGTTATCATGCAAATCATCCCTAAGTTAAGGTTTCTAGCTAACTTGCACAGGAAGCAAGCCTATCCTAAACATGACTTGCACAGGAAGCAAGCCAAACTAAACATAACTTGCACAGGAAGCAAGCTAAAGCAAACACACAAGCACAAGTAGCACACACTATATGCAAGCAATGGGCTCAATCAAGGTTAGGTTTTAGTCGAGGGGTCATATCAACCTCAACAAATAAACCTCTGTAACTGGGTAAAGTTAGCTCTTAACCCTAACATTGAGAGTTAGGGTGAAGCTGATGAAAGGTGAGTGAAGATGAGACTTCACAGCTCTTATCCCTGGCCTGGGAGAGCTTAAGACAAGAATGTGTGGGTCCAGAAGGTGGGAACCCTTCTACACATGTGACACTGACTCAACTGTACAATTGTACAAGATCTTGGGTTGGTATCTGCAATGCATCAACACAGTGGTGTGAGCAAAGCAGATGACACACAGAATAGCAGGGGATAGATTGCATATCCCTTGGGTTCTGCCAATTGCCTCTTCACTTAGGAGGTCTTTGAATATATACAAGGACAAATGTAAACAGTCACAAACATTGCCTCTTAAGGAGGACTTCAGACAGTTGCCTGGCCAAGTAACAGGCCAGGTCTTCCAGACTACATGAAGATAAGTAATTATACCTCAATGCAAATTGCTATTAAGCAAAGCAAAGCAAAGTTCTTAAAGAACTATAAGCAACTAAAGGTACCTGAAACCAGTCAGACAACATCAGTATACAATTCAAAGTTAAATCAAAATGAGATAGAGATCAACAGTCAGCACAATCAGTTAAATGTGCAATGTACAAGGCTCAAAGCATGTGAGTCAAGCAACCTACAAAACAAACAAGTTAGTCATGATAATCAATCAAGCTCAATCAATTTGTATTGATCTCTTTGGGTATTTGTGGCTTAACCTGAAACAACAAACTTAGACATGAGCAACATGACCACTAGGACAAGCCTAGGGTCAAAAAGAGATAAGAAAGTCAAAACAGCAAATGACAAGTGTCCAAAATCAAGTTCAAACAATCAAGAAACAAACTCAATTGGTTTCATGTTCATATCAATCATCATCATCATTTCATAAGCAAATTAGGTCAAAGCATGGCATATAGAAGCTCAAAGGAGTCAACAGAATGATGCAACTCAAATCCAATCACAAACAATTCAAAAAATTCTCAAATAATTCATGATCAAACATCATCCATAACATGATAAGCATACCAAATTTCAGCTCATTTGGATAAAGGGAAGTTGGTCAATGAAAATCAGAAAGTCAAAGCAAGTTCAAACAAGCTCAAAGAAGTCAACCAAACATGCACCAACTTTAATAAATCATAAATCAGTGACAACATATGAGAAATGAATGGGACTAACACCATGATAAACCTTAAGATGTCTACAAATCACATGTCAAATTTCAAGTCCATCCAGTTAAGCATGAGAATTTCACAAATCAAATGAGAACATGTGTCACAAAAAGTCAACATATGACCAAATAGGGGAGAAAATTCCAAACAATTAGGAAATGCCATCAATAAATTCCATAAAAATTCACATGTAAACCAGACATCCATAAATACATTCATGCAAAAATTCAAACCAATTTGAGTTCAAGAAGCATGGTAATTAAAATCATGAAGTTGCACATCAATGGTGTGACACAAATTGTCACACCCCTATTCAAAAAATCATAACTCCACAACAAGCAATGATAAATTCACAAACTCTATACCAAAATCACCATGAATGTGTCTAGTTTAAGCACAAAAAATTTGGGAAGCATTGGATAATGTATCATCATTTCACAATTGATTTGGCAAGACATACATAAAATGGACACATATGACAAACCCTAGCACAATTTAAAATCCATACATGCAAAAAATCTGGAAAAATCATGATAAAAAACTAGAGATCAAGATGAACATTTTGCAAAAAATCCCATGAAATTTATATCACAAATGAAGCACTTATGATTTTTGTAAGATGGCCATGGCAAATGAAATAAAATTGCAAAATAAAATGAATTAATTAAAATTAAAACACGGAAATGGCAATTGTGTAATTAACTCGTCCCTTAAGTGAAACGCAGCGTTTCACTTAAGGGAGTGATGTATTCCTATTGGCTCATGGCAATAGCACAGTGCTTCCATGCAAAACACATACAAACACGATTGAACAAGAAAAATCTGGGCAAGGTTTAGGGTTTATACGCTACAGTGACACCATCAACATGATGAAGAACAAAAATCCCAGAAAATGGAATCAAGCATAGTATTCGAACCAGCAAACATCATACAATCCAAATCCAAGCTTAGTTTTCAATAATTCGAGCTAAACAACATGAATCAAACAAAAACATATTGGAGTGTCAAACTTGAATTCCATGTAACTTTCTTAATATGCAACCATTTTCATCGATTTACAGCTCATTGTGACCAGCAAAGCAAGATCTATCTAAAGGATATCATGATTTTGCAAATGGTGAGATTCGAATTCTTACTTGATTTGGAAGGTAATGATGATTCAGTGATGATTTGGCTATGGAAGGTTGAAACAGATGTTCAACAAAGTCCTAGATGATGAATGAGTGAAGGGTTTTAGCTCATCAACCCTTGAAATAGCTCCAAACCAACTCTGCCATGGAAGAGCTTTGATGTAACAGTGGTAGATTCCAGCTTTACAGTTGTGCTTTGATGCTTGCAAATGGTTCCAAGAGGTTGGCAAATGATGGAACAAACAAACAATGCACGAGTCCTTTGAAGTTTTTCAGCAGAAAAATCAAATGAAGGAAATGAGGGTTTTTAGAGAAAATGAGCTTTTGGATCTGTTTAGTGAAAAGTGGCTAGGGCTTTTCAGGAGAAAAATGTCCATATATAGTCTGTTTAGTGTTTGTTAAGCATGGTTAATGAAGTGTAATTGGAAATTTGGTTAATGGGGTGTTTTTACCAATTTGTGGATTTCCACTCATGTTACATGTCCATGTGCTACAGCTGCGAATTTGGGCCTTGGACAAACTCCAAATGTCATTTCTGAGCACCTTCAATTGGTAGAAATAGTTGGAAATGTTTATTTTGAAAGTCCATTTTTCCACCTCACTTATTTTAATTCATGCTACTCAAAAAATGCCATTTTGATTGGAATATTTTTGGTGAATTGTGATGAAAGATTTGGATAGAGCACATCAAATATGACTTGTAGCAAAAAACCCCACCTAATTTGGCCAAATGGTTTGGAAGATATGCCACTTTGAAGTTCAAAAATTCTTGAGAATGATTTGATCATAACTTTCCAACCATAAATGATAAATGAGTGTTCTTGGACTTTTTGGAAAGGTGAGAGAAAGATCTTCAACTTTCATGTTGGACAAAATTTCATTTGAAGCTTGTATGATGATGTAATTTTAAGGAGCAAGACTTTCCATTTTTGGCAAATTCCAATTACAGGTCAACTTTCTATTTTTGGAAATTTCTTGTCTGACTTCAAATTCTTCAATCTTGACCTTTGAAATGTTGAATGAGACTTGTATGGACATGAATGAACCTTTTCAAACCATCTCCCACCTTGAAATCCATAGAATCAGGCACAATTGACCACAGTTGACCATAGTGGACTTTCTAGGGTTTCTGGTAGACTGAACACTGACTGATGACTTCTGAGCACCCAATCCTTGACCAAATCACTTCAAAAGGACCCCTAGGTCATGTGAACATGTTGGACCAACCCTAGGGCCTTGTCTCAATGGAAATTGTACTTGCTTGCTTGATTGACTGATCTCCTGACCAGTTTGACCTAATTTGTCAGCTGAGCTTGCACTTGGGCAAATGGGCAATGCAATGTTATGCAGTGGACTATGTTAATGTTATGACCTAATATGAGAATGTATGTACAAAAGGTAGGTTCAAATTTGAGGTGCTACAATGAGCATCATCCAACTATTTTTATCATAAAGGAGACTCAATTTGATCATAGATTTCTTTGTATAAAGTTCTCTTTCTTGGGTTTTGATGGCTACCTCTATTCTGAGAATCAAGGCTTTGCTAGGGGGGTTGTTATGGGTTGGAAAAGTGATCAACTTCAACTTACTCTCCTTCAAAAGCATTTCCAATTTTTGCACGTGAGAGTCAACAATGGGGATGAAACTTTATAGAATCTTACTTATGTTTACGCTAGTCCTATGGAAGAAGGGAAAAAAGAGTTGTGGAAAGAGCTTGTCAAGTTAGCTGCTAAGTTTGATATTGTTTGGCTTTTGGGTGGTGATTTTAATGATATTAAGGACAGGTCTGAGAAACGTGGTGGTGTCCCCCCCCCCCCCCCGGATAAAAAATGTGTCTTATTTCATGAGAGATTGAATGCTTGCAAGCTACTTGATCTTGGTGCAATAGGTCATAAATCCACCCGACGTGGCGTTGTTGGTCATGGAGGTTTGCTTGTCTTTGAAAGTTTGGACAGGGCTATTGGTAATGATATTTTATGGTTGCAATTTCCTGATGCCTTTGTCAGGGTGCTCCCCATAATAGATTACTCTAATCATTATCCAATTCGTGTTTCTCTATATGTGGATCTGTAAGAACAAAATTAGTTCTACAATAGATTCCAGGATTTTGATGATAACAAAGGATGAAACCAAAAATGGCACCCTAATGAAATTTCTCTAAGTGTGCAGGACTTTGAACAAGAACAAAGGAATCTGATCGCTTTATCAGATACAAACTCTAATCAGATACAAAGTACTAGAAGATCAGAAGCATCTGAAGAAGAAGTGCGCTCTAGAAGTTCTGACTCTGAGCAAACCAAGACAGCAGAATACCAGAAGCTCTAAACTTCCACTGGACTCAACTCTGATGATCTAAAAGACCAGTACTCTTAGAAGCTCTGATGTAACCTCAACGCAATCTCCAATTGACACAGAAACTCCGAGATAATAAGGACTCTGATGAAGATTCTCCAATCCAGAAAGAGTAACGGAAACAACTTCCTCAAACGGAAAGAAAGTATATTTGGCAAGAAGTTATTCAGGGAGACAATTTGGTTATGGCAAGAAACACAGAAGTAATGACATTGAATGCTCATCAAAGGTCAATATTCTGTCATCACTCCAACGGTCCTTTTCACCACTATATAAAGGACGGCATATTTCAGTGAGAGATACACAACAATGCACAGAAAATTCTTTACATTCTCTCTTAATTTTTCATGAGCTGTTGCTCATACGTGAAACCACCTACTTGATTTTTCTGCTGTAATATATGCTTATCTTTAGAAGCACTCTCGATTACAATCTATTATTGCTAAATTGATTTTGTTCCTCAAGTGACTTTGCGTAGTCTGTATACTTGGGAGGACTAAGATCATTCTCTTAGACGTTTGGTTGTATTAATCTTTCAAGATTAGTGGATTAAGTCCTTTTTGAAGGCGAAATCACCTTGGCCGGGTGGACTGGAGTAGCTTTGTGTTATAAGTGAACCAGTATAAAATTTTGTGTGTTCTCTTTTTGAAAATGCACTTATTTTCCAAAACAATTCAAACCCCCCTTTCTTGTTTTTCTCACCTTCAATTGGTATCAGAGCTTCGGCTCTGTTATTGATTTTCTAATCAAACACTTAATAGTGTAGAGAGATCCAGAACGAGAAAAACTATGGCCAACACAAATGAAATAGACAGTTACAATGCTAAGCCTCCAGTCTTTGATGGAGAGAAATTCGACTACTGGAAAGATAGAATTGAAAGTTTCTTTCTGGGCTATGACACTGATCTCTGGGACATTGTCACAGATGGATACAAACCTCCTGTAATAGATGTTGGAGTTGCCGTTCCCAAAAGTAAAATGACAGATGATCAAAAACGTGAATTCAAGAATCATCACAAAGCCAGAACGATACTTCTCAATGCCATATCTTACAATGAGTATGAAAAAATCACCAACAGGGAAACAGCTAAAGATATACTCGACTCCCTGAGGATGACTCATGAAGGAAACTCTCAGGTCAAAGAAACAAAGGCTCTAGCTCTAATCCAGAAATATGAAGCCTTCAAAATGGAGGATGATGAAGCTGTAGAGGTAATGTTCTCTAGATTCCAAACTCTTATTGCAGGTCTCAAAGTACTAGACAAAGGATACACAACTGCAGACCATGTCAAAAAGATAGTCAGAAGCTTGCCAAAGAAGTGGAGACCCATGGTCACAGCCTTAAAGCTTTCAAAGGATCTGAACAACATCAGCCTTGAAGAGCTTGTCAGTTCACTCAGAAGTCATGAGATAGAACTGGAGGAAGATGAGCCTCAGAAGAAGAACAAGGTTGTAGCATTAAAGTCCAGATCTGAAAGGCGCAAGTCTGACAGAAACAAAGCCTTCCAGGCCGAAACAGAAGATGCTGATGACTCTGAACAGGAAGATTTTGATGATGAAGAAGAATTATCCCTCCTAACCAAAAGAGTAAAACAACTCTGGAGAAAGAGGAATAATAACTTCAAGAGACCAACACCCAGAGGGGATCAATCAGAATCAACCTCAAAAGGTAAAACTAACAAAGATATTACTTGTTATGAATGTAAAGAAACAGGTCACTACAGGAACGAATGTCCAAAGTTAAAGAAAGACAGTTCCAAAAAAGAGAACTTCAAGAAAAATTCCCTCAGAACCAAAAAGGGACTGATGGCTACCTGGGATGACAGCGAAACTGACTCATCAGAATCAGACTCTGATGAACAGGCTAATGTAGCACTGATGGCTACCACATCCAAGAACACCTCAAATGAAGAATCTGAATCAGAAGAGGTATTTTCTGAACTCTCTCGATCTGACCTAGAATCATGTATGTCTGAAACTCTAAGCTCATATCAGAAACTAAAACAAAAATTTAAAGCTGTAAAAGGCGTTCTTAAAGAAACATTAGAAGAATGTGGAAAACTTGAGATAACAATCTTAGAATTAAAAGATGAAAACAGATCTTTGACATTAGAAAGAGATGCAACAAAGAAAAATTGCTCAAAACTTGAAGAAGTGTTATCTCAAGCTCCACAAACTTCAAACACAATAATTTATAAATATGAAAAAGCTTTTCAAAAGTTTCTGAAAAATGGGATAGGGAGAAGTATTTGTAACACCTCAAAATTTGCCCTCCTCTCTTGGGACTAGCTTAGCATATTGCATTTCATTTTTAGGTCATTAGTCATTGCATCTTTGCATGTCATGTGGAAACAATAAGCAAGTCATCCTCCTAAGTCTTGTTCGGAAGATAAAGAGGTTAAAAGATGCAAGCCTGATGGTCTTATTGAATTGATCACTAGCCATCTGAGGGTTTGTGCTTCAATTAAGGGTTTCTTGGCTCCTCAAGGAGATTGATCATTATCTTATTGGCAATGGTACATCATCATCATCATGGTCTTATCATCATCTAGAGATTCATTGTGCTTGATCAGTTCCTTGGGATTAGGGTTTTGACCTCTAGTCAACCCTAATCAGTTGTATTGTGCCAATCAGGGTTTTGCAAGGAGATGAGGGTTTTAATGGAGAGGGAGATCATCATGTGGTTTTAAGGGGCTTGTGAAAGCTAGGGTTTCATTTTTGGAGCCATTTCATCAGGAGATTGATGCTCAAATTCATCTGTGCATAGCCAAGTCATCTATCAACTGAAAAAGTCAACCAAAAGTCAACTGATGGAATTGGAGGTGGGAGATGGTTAGAGAGACTTCATTCATGTTCAAACAAGTCTCATTTGACATTTCAAACATCAACATTGAAGAAAATAAAGTCAGGACAAAACTTTCCAAAAATAGAAAGTGACTTGTAATTCAAAATTGCCAAAAATGGAAAGGTTTTCTCCTCAAGATTACATCATCAAAAATGCTTCAAATGAAATTTTGTCCAACATGAAAGTTGAATATCTTGCTCTCACCTTTCCAAAAAGTCCAAGAACATGAATTTCCCATGTGTGGTTGAGAAATTATGGATCAATCATTGTCAAGCAAATTTGAACTTCACAAGTGCATAACTTTTGAACCAAAAGGCCAAATGAAGTGGGATTTGTTGCCACATTCTTATTTTGACATGTACTATCCAAATTATACATCATAAGCCATGCATTTTGATCACAAAAATATTTGAATTTCCATTTGAATTTTGGAGGGAAAATGGTAATTTGAAAAATATGCTTTGTTTTCACTTTCCACCAATTACATTTGCCTCCAAATATCATTTCATGTGGATTTCAAACCAAAATGTGCACTGTTTCATTTGTATGCATAGGGTGCACTTGCAAAATTGGCCAAAACACTTGATTTCACTTAATCCTTTGCATTTGCTTAATCATGATTACCAACATCATTAGCACAACATATAAAAGCATAAGCATAACTATTTTTGGGATTAACATAACAGAATTCTCAGATCTAGATCTAAATTCACAAATCTCTTCAATTTTCTATCTCACTTTTTCTTCAAATTTCTCCATAAACTTTGCTTTGTTCTTGATCAAATCATCATCCATAAGCATAATTGAGTGTGTTGGAAGCAAGATTCGAAGGATTACATGCATATTTGAGGACTGTTGAAGATAACCTCCATCCATGGCAACTTGATTTTCTGGACAAATCGTGCAAGATCAACCTCCAAGCATTCATCCAAATCATCATTCAAGAGCTGAAGAACGTCTGTTTCTACCTTACAAGGCTTGAAAGCATCAATTTCAGTTCTGCACTTCAATGAAGGTTAGAATTCGATCGTCACAATTCATGAAATTATGATATGCATGTGATAGATCTTCCAACACTGAGTAGTTTGAGCTTTGTTTCATTGAATTTCATCAAGAAATGAGTGAGTTATGTCGAATCTAAGTTGGATGCATGAATGTTCTTGTGCTCGAATCTTTTAATATAGTTTGAATTAGCCAAATCTAAGCCTCGATCCATGTTGTATGTTGAAAGATGAAGCCATTGGTATGCTCATTAGGAATTTCTGTGCAAAAGTGTTCTTGAGATGATGAACACGTATGAATGCATGAAGAACTTAGGGTTTATTTCCCAGGAACGTGTTTGATCGTGTTCAGCGCGTTTTGCATGTGATTCTTTGTTTCTGGCCATGCATTGGTGGTACCGAGTCCTGCGTGTCAAAGCGATTGGTCCAGGGCGCTTCACAGTGCCACCTCACATTAATGAAACGGCGCGTTTCATATGTGAAGCGCCTCATTTCAAAACGCAGCCAGTTCGATCCCTGGCTCTGGACAAGTTTCAATTATGCCTTGCATTTTTCTTCACATGTTATTCCATGCCATTCATGTACATTCATCCATGTTTTTTTAATTTTTCATCCACTTCTAAAAACCATAACTCAATGAATAATTGTCCAAATAATGTGTGGTTTTTTTCATTGTTTTCCTCATCATGTCTAGTATTTTATGAGAGTTTTTCCAGAAATTGTGCACGCATGAATTTTGTTTTGGCTTAGGGATTGTGTATGTGTGTGCTTTCTTAACCTACCTTGCCAAAAGCTTTGTGAAATGATGGATTTTAATCCAATGATCTTGAAACTTTGCATGCTTAAAATAGACACCTTAATGGACATTTTGGTATAGAGTTTGCATTTTTCTCATTTCTGGTTGTGGAGATATGATATGTTTAATGTAGGTGTGACAATGTGTGTCACACCATTGCTTGCTCAACTTGAGGATTTTCTTTACCATGCCAATTCAATGCCAAATAATTTGATTTTTTGCATGATACTTCATCTGGATTTTAGGAATGATCATGAATTTTTGTGGAAGTTTTGGATTCAATTTGGATTTGTTTGGGATTTTCTTTGCTGATTGGTCATGTTTGTACTTTTGGAGAGTCATGAACTTAGATGATTTGTGAAATGCTTGATGTTTATCATATGAACTTGAAATTTTGCACATTGATTATAGACACTTTGAAGTTTATTGTGGCTTTGGTTTGAGACATTTATCATTTGTCAATTCTGTTTTAGGCTTGTGTGAAGTTGATGTATGAAATTGTGCCTCATTTGAGCTTGTTTTGCCTTGCCTTGACTTAGGGAATTTATATGCCATGCTTCCCCTTCTCCAAATGCCTTGATTTTTGGTATGTTGATCATGTGATGTATGCTGTTTAGCCATGATTTTTCTTGAGATTTATTGAATCATTTTTGAGTTGGTGTGGATTGGTTCATTCTGTTTGCTTCAATGAGCTTTCAACTTGCATGCTTTGCCTTATGTGCTTTGTGAAATGAAATTGGTTGATGCTATTGATATGAGACCACTTGGATATTTTTCTTAATTGATTAAGCTTGATTCATGCCAATTTTCATGTTCTGTTTTGAATTATTTCTCCCTCTTTGACCCTAGGTCTTGTCCTAGTGGTTTGCTTCTCATGTTTGAGCTTGGTTTGCAGGTTAAGAAGCATATGGTCTTGAGGAATTGATTCATTGGTTTGAGTTGCCTATCTGATTGATGTTGATTAACATTTAGTTGTTTTGTAGGTGGATTAGCTCCTTTGAGTTGAGCTTGTGCTTTGCCTTGATGCATAGCTTGCTTGTCTGTTTGACTATGTACAGCTATTGACTATTAACTGTCTGTTTGACTTTTGTTGATTGTATACTGATTGTGTTGGATTGTTTTCAGGTACATTAGTTGCTTAAGTTCTTTGAACTTGCTTTTGTTGTTGCTTGGTTGCTTAACCAATTGAGGTATAACTCACTGACTTCATGTAGTCTGGAAGACCTGACCTGTTACTTGGTCAGGCACCTGTCTGAAGTCCTCCTTAAGAGGCAATGCTTGTGTATGTTTATCTTTGTGCCAAGCAGGAAAAGATCTTTGATAAGGCAATTGGCAGATAAAAGAGATGTGCAATCCATCTCCTGCTATTCAGTTGAGTCATCCCTTTGCTCACACAACTGGTGTTGATGCATTGTGGATATTAACCCAAGATCTATGTTGAGTCAGTCATATGTGTAGAAGGGTTCCAACTTTCTGAACCCACACTTTCATTTGTCTGAAGCTCTCCCAGGCCAGGGATAAGAGCTGTGAGGCACACCCCTCACTTCCCATTTCATCTGCTTCACCCTAACTCTCAATGTTAGGGTTAAGAGCTAACATCACCCGATTACAGTTGGCTTGTGTTTCACAGCCTAACCTTGTGTGAGCCCACTTTGTTTGTATATAGTGTGTGCTAATTGTGTGTATGTTTGCTTTGCTTTGCCTGTTTAGGTTAGCTTGCTGCCTGTGCAAGTTAGATAGAAACCTCAACCTAGGACCATTGTGGAATACATGATAACTATTAGGCTCGAGTCAGTCTCCCTTCTAGTTAGTCATTTCCCAATCTCTGGTTAGGAGAAAGTTTCTCCCCTGTTAAGGGAAACTACGTTGCCCTGATCCTCATACCAGATGAGGTACGTAGGCAGGAGGTCGTACGAGATCTCTCCGGGCACCCTTTTTCTTTTTGTGTGTGTTTGCTTGACAGTTGCTAGGCTCGAGTGCCAGACTCCTTAGTAACTTGTTATTTGTTATCCTTCTTGTGTGTGTTAGGAGACGGATGTAAGCCCAGCGATTGGCATTCCGTATCCTATTGTTGTGTGCTTCGAGCCCGATATAAGTCCAGCAATTGGCATTTGGTTTCCAGTGTGGGTTTGTTTGGTTCGGAGTCTGATGTAAGTCCAGCGATTGGCATTCGGTTTCCATGTTTGCCTGTTTGTGTGTGTTTTGTTTCGGCGTGCGTGAGCCGAACTACGGTAGCTCTGATTCTCATTCCCGATGAGATACGTAGGCATAGGATGCGATATCCTAGCGAGCCCGTTCCTCTCTTCCCCCACCTGTGTTGTCTGTTGTGTGTGTGTGCATTCTTTTGAGCAGTTTTAGCAACCTTTTTCTTTCTGAGCGTGGATCCCGTCGAGTACGACGGATGCGTAGGGGTGCTAATACCTTCCCTTCGCATAACCGACTCCCGATCCCATCTCTTTGGTCGCGAGACCATTTCCTTTCCAGGTTTACTTCGAGCGTTTCCTTTCCCTCTTTGGGATAAATAACGCACGGTGGCGGCTCTGTTTGTTTTTGTGTCAGCCCGCCGGTTGTTTTTCGCGGATGCGACAGCTGGCGTCTCTGCTGGGGAAATTGAAGTTGACCTATTGCTGGTCCATCTTCCCTAAGCGAGTCTCTCCTAGCGTTCTCTAGGATAGTTTAGGTTGCTTGTGCTGCTATTTATTGCATTTATCATTATTCTGTTGTGTATATATTTGCATAAATGTTTGCATGCATCATACTATCATTGTTGCTGTCCTCAGTACAGGTGGTTCCTCTGTTTTGGGGGGGGTGTTCTGAGTGGGGCTAAAACCCAGGCCCGAGTATACACCTAGGATTAGCGTGGTCTCATGTTGCCTCTCATGTTA
Source organism: Lathyrus oleraceus (assembly GCF_024323335.1). Lineage (NCBI taxonomy): Eukaryota > Viridiplantae > Streptophyta > Magnoliopsida > Fabales > Fabaceae > Lathyrus > Lathyrus oleraceus. Next base: position 445,277,666 of record NC_066580.1, read on the forward strand.
AGTCAACATGATCTTGGCGACGTGACATACCACAAGTCGGACGAGGTTCTTTTGAGGGAGCTCTTCCTTTGTGGAGTATCCACTTTGGTTGAGTTACTTCATTTGAGATATTGACTTCGGTGACCGTTCTTTCCCGGATCTTTGGTTTAGACGATCTTAAGAGAGCTACAATGGCACACCCGAAAGGGCAAACCCATTGAGTATTTTTGCCCGATTATTGAGACCATTATCCGCCTTAGGGTGACCTGTTTAGAATTTACCTGTGAGGGGAGGGTTGATTCGTACAGATGCATGTTCTGATGGTGACTTTGGTGGTGACTAATGGTTCCGTTGATCAGAGTTCTATTTATAAGTCGGATTTATGGATTTATTTTCGAGACGCCGGAGTTCTGTCCGTGATATTTATCAGTGGGGATCCGTTTATTTCAGGATTCCCTGGGCTGGTTCAGAGGGTCTTATGGTTATTTGTTCAGAGGACTTTCTAGTGATGATGGTGATGTATCATTCCGTTCCGTTTATTTCGGAACCCCAAGTCAGATTTGTGGTTGCTCAGTACCTCAAATGGTTGAGATCAATTCAGAGGCTGTAACTCAGTGCAGTAAATGTTCAGATGACTTGGAGGATGGCACAGTGCATTGCATTCACGCATCAGCATCATCCACATTTTGCATTCATCGGCATCTAACTCATGTTTATCCATACTCAGGGTCCATTCTTGATTGAGATTCTGGTTGAGAGACATCCTGATGTCAGAATGCTATTGTCAAATTTTTTATTCGTCTCGATGAAGCCAGAATCGAAGGAAAGAGTGTTCCTCATATGGATAGACATTGCATTCATGCGTGAGTCATAATAACCTGTCTTCTGTTTTGTAGGTGTTAGTTTCTAACATGTTTGGGTTTACACAGGAATCATTGCTCGTGCACGCCGAATCATTCCCTTGCACACAACCCGTCCACACAGATACTTCACCAGACACAATACACCAAGGCTGATGGATCTACCTAATACAGACTTTCTCGAGCTGAAGGAGAAGATGAATGAGTTGATTAACATCATGCAAGGGTTTGCAGTCGGGCAGAAGGCACTGGCTGATAAAGTGGAGAAGCTCGAGCGGGCTTCAGCTGCCAATAGTGGTGTCAATCTGGATGGCGTCTCTAACCAGGGTCTTGGTGGTTCTAAGGACGGTGGAAAGAGGACAACTGTGGGGGTAGTGACTAACAATGCTAGTGGTTTTGGTGTTGCCACAGTTGGTGGACCCGGTCAGGTGGGCAATAATATGAAGGACAGTCCGTTTCCTCCCTTCTTTGGGGCTGAGGATGATAGAGAGGAGGATAGAGAAGCAGATCAGTTCTTCATGCATAATGAACCGTTTGGTCAGTATGGTGTCCAATCGCCAAACAAGGAAATTCAGGTGCTGGCAGAAAAGATCAGGGCTCTGGAAAGCCATGCTACTCCGGGGGTTGTCAATATGTCGAACATGGGGCTGGTTGAGGGGATTGTGATCCCACAGAAGTTCAAGGCGCCCGCATTTGATAAATATAATGGGAGTTCTTGCCCGGAAACTCATCTTCAGGCTTTTGTCCGGAAAATTTCTGCCTATACAACAAATCAGAAGCTCTGGATGTACTTCTTCCAAGATAGTCTGTCTGGTGGATCTCTTGAATGGTATACCAAGTTGAAGTCTTCGGATATCAAGAGCTGGCAGGATCTGGGAGATGCATTCTTTAAACAGTACCAGTTCAATGCTGACATGGCTCCTAGCCGTACCCAGCTGCAGGGTATGTCTCAGAAGCCGAGTGAAGGGTTTAAAGAATACGCACAGAGATGGAGGGAGTTGGCTGCCAGAGTTCAACCTCCGCTGGTGGATCGGGAGATGTCTGATCTGTTCATGGGTACCCTGCAGGGGGTTTTTGCTGAAAGGATGGTGGGTTGTCCCGTCACTGGCTTTGCAGACATAGTAGTGGCTGGTGAGAGAATTGAAAGTTGGCTGAGAATGGGGAAAATATAGGGAAATGCTCCGTCATCTGAAGTGAAGAAGCCATTTAGGAACGGTCAGCACAAAAATGAGGGTGAATCGAGTGTTGTGTATGCCCAGAGAGGACACGGTAGGGATCGTTACTACCAGCACACTGCTGCGGTAACCACCCCTGCTGGTAATCAGTCAGTACGACAACAACATCAGCCACCTCAACAGAGAGCATAGAGAGCCGGGTACCAAGTGAGGGGAAAAGGGATTGATCGTCAGTTCGATAAGCCGCCCGTGACATATGTTGTTCTGTTTAAGAAGTTGATGGATCTTGGGTTGGTTCAGCCAAGGACGATGGTTCCGGTAAGATCAGATCAGAGGCCTCCTAACTATGATGAGAACGCCGAGTGTGAATTCCATTCTGGTACACCAGGGCATAACATTGAGGGTTGTAGAGCTTTTAAGCATGTTGTCCAGGATCTGGTAGACTCCAAGGCCATCAATTTTGCACCATCTCCGAATGTTAATGCTAATCCCATGTCGGCGCATGGTCAGGCGTTTGTGGGTGCGATTGCTGAAGATTCGGATCACGCCTGTGCGGTAGGTGAAGAGAACGACAGTGACGACGAGTTTGATGGTTGGATAAAACCGTGCGTACCAGGGATGGGAGTCCAGAACTGGAAGGCCTAAAAAGATCATCACTGTCACTCATTCGGAAGAGTAATATTTCTGTTTTTCAATTTTGTTTGCATGAAAGCCATACGTTTTGCCCGAAACGTAATGGTCCATTGTAAGGGCCACCTCACATGTTTCATTTTGCAACATTTTGCATCATTAATAAATGGATGTTTTTCACATTAAAAGCGGTGTTCCCTGTTTTTCATTTATTTTTACAGTTTTAAAATAAATAAAAATGGAATGTTTGTTTTCATTTTTTCCCCTTTCTGATTTGTCTCGTTCCGACTTCGAAAAGTAATTCTCCGGATCTCATTGATAACAATTTGGTTACACCTCATATGACTTCGACAATCCGACCTATCATGCCGAAGAAGAAGGCGAAGAAGATTGTGATCTGCTGGAATTAGCCAAGTTGTTGAAATAAGAGGAGAAGGTGATTCAGCTGCACAAAGAGCAAGTTGAGCTTGTTAACATGTATACTGCCGAGGTCAGAAAGGAAATGAAAATTGGGGCCGCTTCTGAGGCGAGTCGAGAGTAGAATGGTAGCCCTGTGGAAAGAGCATGTGGATACCTTCGCCTGGTCGTGTCAGGATATGCCAGGGTCGGATACCAATGTCGGTATATGCAAGCTACCATTAGGAGAAGACTGCCCTCTGGTGAAGCAGAACACCAGTGCCATGTATCAGGGTGACTATGTTTCATGATATGATTCATCATGAAATCGAATGCTATGTTGATGACATGATAGCAAAGTCCCAGACAGAAGAGGGGCATCTGATAGATCTGGCCAAGTTGGTTAACCGGTTGGGACAATTCAAACTGAGGTTGAATTCAAATAAGTGCACTTTCAGAGTGCGGTCCGGTAAGATGTTGGGGTTCATTGTAAGAGAGGAATCGAGGTTGATCCTGCTAAAAAAAAAGTAATACAAGAAATACCTGAACCGAAAACAGAAAAAAGAGGTTTGTGGTCTCCTAGGTGGATTGAACTGCATTTCACGGTTCACATCTCATCTAACAGCCACGAGTGAACCCATATTCAAGTTGAAAAAAAAAGATCAAACGGTCAGGTGGGTAAGGATTGCCAAGGGGGCATTGAGAAATAAAAGAATAAGTTGCAGGAGCCTCTGATTCTGACGTCTCTGTGGAGGGACGACCATCAATTCTGTACTTGACGGCCCTCGAGGGGTCTATGAGGTGCGTATTGTGTCAGCATGACGAGTCTTGTCGAAAAGAGCATGCAATTTACCTTTGCAAAAAGTTTACCGACTGTGAAACAATACATTCACTGCTCGAGAAAACTTGTTGTACTTTGGCATAGGCTGCTCGCCGACCGAGACCGTATATGCTGGTTCGTACCACTTTGTGGATTTCCAAGATGAATCCGATCAGGTATGTATTTGGGAAGCCAATATTGAGAAGCCAGCATTGACCGGAAGGGTTGCGAGAGGGCAAATGATTTTGATTAAATACGATATCTCACGGGGAGTGTATTGTCTGATTACATCGCTCCGCAACCCGTTGAGGATTATCAACCAAGGAAGTTTGAGTTCCCTGATGAGGACATCTCGAGGTGCTCAAATCGAAAGATTGAGAGTAACCGATCCCGGAGGAGGGGCCTGACCCTGAATCCGAACGGATTCTGATGTCTGATGGGGATGTTAACGTGAATGGTAGGAGTTGGTGTTGTTTTGATTACGCCGAAAAGATCCCACATTCCTTTTGTTGCCCGGATAACATTTGAATGCACCAGCAAGGGTGGTTGAGTACGAAGCTTGTATCCTGGGTATCGAACCTCGGTGCATCTACTGGGGCAACGCCGTTCTCACTCATGTATGGGATAGAAGTGGTATTACCAGTCGAGGTCCAGATCCCATCATGGGGAGTCCTGATGGACGTGAAACTGCAAGAGGCTGAATGGGTAAGGACCCGGTACGAAGAGTTAAGCCTGATTGAGAAAAAGGGCTGGCAGCCATCTGTCATGGGCAGTTGTACCAGCAGCGGATGAAGCGTGCTTTTGACCGAAAAGTACGACCTCGTGTGTATCACGTGGGTGATATGGTGCTGAAAAGGATCCTTCCTCCTCAAAGCGATCGAAGGGGCAAGTGGACACCCAATTATGAAGGTCCATTCGTGGTCAAGAAGGTTTTCTCAGACAGAGCCTTGTTGTTAACGACCATGGATGGCGAGGATTTTCCATCCCCTGTGAATGCGGACGCAGTTAAAAAATACTTCGTATAAGAGACCCGCTGGACGAAAAGAATAAAATAGTCCAGGCAAAAATGGGCATCCCGGCGATCCGAAAAAAAATGAAAAGGTTCGGGCAAAAGTTAGGGATAAAGAAGGAAAAACTGTACACCCGGCAAGTCGAAAACCTGAAAAGGCGACTTGGGCAAAAAAGGGTATCCCGGTGGACTGAAAACCCGAAAGGGCGGTCCAGGAAAAAGAGGGATTGAAACGAACAACTGCGTCTGGCATGATCGTTTGCTTTGGTTAAGGCACCAGGATAATCCCCGACAGGGATCGGTCGGAAGCGTCTTGTTCAAAAGGCAGAAAGCACGGAGAGTCTGAGGACATATGGGGTGTAACCGAGTTGGAACTCGATGAGATCGCGGTTTCACATTGCCATTAGGATAGATTTTTCCTTTTGTGCGCAATTACCTCTTTTCAGGAATTGCTTCCTTTGTATTGCTCAATTTGAGCCACATTTTTTCAATCAATGAAATGCATATTCAGTCAAATAATTTTGTTTTTGTTTTTCATTACCGCTTTGATTGCAAAAACATCCAATTATTTTTGATAAAGAATCTTTGCATTTTAAGACATACAGGTCCCTTCCAATGCATGTTTATAAGATTGAAAGCTTGAAATCTTATTCGGAAGGTTGAGTGACTCAAGTGTTGAAATCTTGACCAGCATGGGGCACGGTTTTATCTAACGATCTCTTTTGCAGGTACTGTTAGGTATTTTCACTCACTTGCAGGTTGTGATGTGGAAGCTTTTGATAAAAGAATCCCCGCAGAATCCAATCAGGGAGAAGAGATTGAAGGAAGGTGAAAAGATGACGGAAAGACGGACGACGATCCTGGATATTAATCAAGAAGACTCTTCAAAGTCTGAAGACTGGAAAGTTCGTACCAATCTAAGGAGTTCGCTCTCCGTAGAGTACGGAGCGGTTGGGAATACAAGGTGATGAATCAGAAAAGGCCAGACGAGTCTGGGAGTTCTCAAAATTGGAAAGCTGACATTAGGATTTGGATGTTGAATGTCGTGGTTCGACGAGTCGGCGGGTGTTCAGTGCCAGATTTTCCTGGTTTCCCCAAGCAGAGTTGGGATTGTTACCTCCTCAGCAGATTCAAGGTCTGTGTTTTCCCTAGTAGGGTCGGGATGGTTATCTCCTCAGCAGGTTGGAGATCGGTGTTTCCTCAGTAGCCGGGCCTGAAGGTTGTTGTTTCCCAACGGAGGTATCTGCGGGTGGTGGTTTCCCCAAGCAAAGTCGGGATTGTTGTATCCGCAGCAAGTCAAAGACCGCTGTTTCCCCACAGCGTGCGTTGGTGGTTCTTTCCCCAGCGATGTCCCCGAGCGGGTCGGGTGCAGAGGAGGTTATCCTTGGTGGGGGTTGTCCTTTTCCCAGCAGCAGTGTTATTCCCCAGCAGGGTGGAGGTCGGAGTGTTATCGAGTTCCTCAGCAGAGTGCCTCGAGCTCCCCAGAAGAGTCCCTTGAGGGGGATACTTTTTTATGCATTCATCATGTAGATAAGCATAGCATATTGCATAATAAATCGCGTAGCATTTCCATGATTAAGGAGCATTACGCTGAAAAAAATCATGCATCATCATTGCAAACATAAGCTAGTCTCAAAGCCGTGGTTACCGTTTGAGATATGGTTTTGCCAATGGGTGAAGATGCTACTCAAGCCGTGGTTACCGTTTGAGAAGTGGTTTCGCTAGTTGGGAAATCAGCAGCAGCATTGCAAGCATCAGTTACTCGAGCCGTGGTTACCGCTTGGGAATGGGTTTTGCCGGTCAGTGAAGATGATACTCTGAGGAGTTCAGCATCGTGACGTTGGGTCAACGGTATTCCCCAGTAGCGCGATACTGGAGTAAGATTTCTGTCGTGCGAGACGGAAGTTTGAAGATGTTACTCTGAGGAGTTTAGCATTGTGACGTTGGGTCAACGGTATTCCCCAGTAGCGCGATACTGGAGGAAGATTTCTGTCGTGCGAGACGGAAGTTTGAAGATGTTACTCTAAGGAGTTTAGCATTGTGACGTTGGGTCAATGGTATTCCCCGGTAGTGCGATATTGGAGGAGGATTTTTGTCGTGCGAGATGGAAGTTGGAATGCGTTACTCTGAGGAGTTCAGCATCGTGATTTTGGAGCAACAGTATTTCCCAGTTAGTCCCCGGCAAGCGTCTTCCTGGTTTTGGACATATGTGGATGTCATCCTTGCGATACCAGTAAGTGTCGTGTCGATCCCCGTAATGTCTGGTCGAGTTTTCTTTGGTGTCAGTAAACATCATTGTTCGATGTCCAGTAAACGTCGAGTTCCCTCCTAGTCATTGGTTAATGTCTGGTCGAGTTTTCTTTGGTGTCAGTAAACATCATTGTTCAATGTCCAGTAAACGTCGCGTTCCCTCCCAGTCATTGGTCAATGTCTGTCGAGTTTTCTTTGGTGTCAAGTAAACATCATTGTTCGATGTCAAGTAAATGTCGAGTTCCCTCCCAGTCATTGGTCAATGTCTGGTCGAGTTTTCTTTGGTGTCAAGTAAACATCATTGTTCGATGTCAAGTAAACGTCGCGTTCCCTCCCAGTCATTGGTCAATGTCTGGTCGAGTTTTCTTTGGTGTCAAGTAAACATCATTGTTCGATGTCAGCAAACGTCGAGTTTCTTCCCAGTCATTGGTCAATGTCTGGTCGAGTTTTCTCTGATATATCGCCATCAGAGTGGTGTTTTGGTGTTATTTCCGTCGTTGCCAGCGGAATTATCACGAGAAAATGGAGAGCGGGGTTCATTATTTGGCAAACAAGACTACTATGAAGTGTCGGGGTTCAACTGCGGTGATCCGGGATCATGCGCGCAAAAGGAAATATTTGTTCGGGGTTCAAGAAAACAAAAAGAAGTATCACTCAGAAAGTTCCGGGGTTCAAGAAAAAGCAAAAAAAGAAGATGATAATAATCCCCAGCGGATAGGTGGTGTTCAGGCCATGGGTATCCCTGTGTTACCATTTATTTTGGTATCCAGGTCGACATTCTGTTTCGGTGATCAGGCCGACTTTCTCCGTACCAGACGGGTTCTTCTTTCAAGATTGTTTCTTTGCCGATTCTGACAGGCATTGTTAATTATTTCCCATCAGAGTGCAAATTGTTCGTCTGTTCTTGGTATTCAATCACTCCTCATCCTGATCATCTGAAAGTCGAGGCTATTCATATCGACAGGTTCACAGTGGATTGAATAGGGGCAGCTGTAGCACCTCAAAATTTGCCCTCCTCTCTTGGGACTAGCTTAGCATATTGCATTTCATTTTTAGGTCATTAGTCATTGCATCTTTGCATGTCATGTGGAAACAATAAGCAAGTCATCCTCCTAAGTCTTGTTCAGAAGATAAAGAGGTTAAAAGATGCAAGCCTGAGGGTCTTATTGAATTGATCACTAGCCATCTGAGGGTTTGTGCTTCAATTAAGGGTTTCTTGGCTCCTCAAGGAGATTGATCATTATCTTATTGGCAATGGTACATCATCATCATCATGGTCTTATCATCATCAAGAGATTCATTGTGCTTGATCAGTTCCTTGGGATTAGGGTTTTGACATCTGGTCAACCCTAATCAGTTGTATTGTGCCAATCAGGGTTTTGCAAGGAGATGAGGGTTTTAATGGAGAGGGGGATCATCATGTGGTTTTAAGGGGCTTGTGAAAGCTAGGGTTTCATTTTTGGAGCCATTTCATCAGGAGATTGATGCTCAAATTCATCTGTGCATAGCCAAGTCATCTATCAATTGAAAAAGTCAACCAAAAGTCAACTGATGGAATTGGAGGTGGGAGATGGTTAGAGAGACTTCATTCATGTTCAAACAAGTCTCATTTGACATTTCAAACATCAACATTGAAGAAAATAAAGTCAGGACAAAACTTTCCAAAAATAGAAAGTGACTTGTAATTCAAAATTGCCAAAAATGGAAAGGTTTTCTCCTCAAGATTACATCATCAAAAATGCTTCAAATGAAATTTTGTCCAACATGAAAGTTGAATATCTTGCTCTCACCTTTCCAAAAAGTCCAAGAACATGAATTTCCCATGTGTGGTTGAGAAATTATGGATCAATCATTGTCAAGCAAATTTGAACTTCACAAGTGCATAACTTTTGAACCAAAAGGCCAAATGAAGTGGGATTTGTTGCCACATTCTTATTTTGACATGTACTATCCAAATTATACATCATAAGCCATGCATTTTGATCATAAAAATATTTGAATTTCCATTTGAATTTTGGAGGGAAAATGGTAATTTGAAAAATATGCTTTGTTTTCACTTTCCACCAATTACATTTGCCTCCAAATATCATTTCATGTGGATTTCAAACCAAAATGTGCACTGTTTCATTTGTATGCATAGGGTGCACTTGCAAAATTGGCCAAAACACTTGATTTCACTTAATCCTTTGCATTTGCTTAATCATGATTACCAACATCATTAGCACAGCATATAAAAGCATAAGCATAACTGTTTTTGGGATTAACATAACAGAATTCTCAGATCTAGATCTAAATTCACAAATCTCTTCAATTTTCTCTCTCACTTTTTCTTCAAATTTCTCCACAAACTTTGCTTTGTTCTTGATCAAATCATCATCCATAAGCATAATTGAGTGTGTTGGAAGCAAGATTCGAAGGATTACATGCATATTTGAGGACTGTTGAAGATAACCTCCATCCATGGCAGCTTGATTTTCTGGACAAATCGTGCAAGATCAACCTCCAAGCATTCATCCAAATCATCATTCAAGAGCTGAAGAACGTCTGTTTCTACCTTTCAAGGATTGAAAGCATCAATTTCAGTTCTGCACTTCAATTAAGGTTAGAATTCGATCGTCACAATTCATGAAATTATGATATGCATGTTGTCATACGGTGAACTGACTTTGATGTGTTTTTGCTTTGGAAAGCAAATGTCGCGGATAGCAAGAGTCGCCACCGACTTTTCTTTTATCCAATAAGGAAAGGTGGAAAAAAATAGGAAAGACCTTAATTAGATTTTGGGTTCGGGAGGTACATTATACAAAGGGAAGGTGTTAGCACCCTTTGTATCCATGGTTATCCATGGGCTCTTAATTGCTTGACCACTTATGTTATTTTTCTTGCCCGAAAAAGTGTTTGTGAACTGCTTAGAAAATGTTTTAAAAAAAAAAAAGTTTAACTTTGTAATGATTCTTGTACGAATGTATACAAAGTGTTTATCTCGTTTAATTTTGAAAGCGGTTTAGAAAAATATAACTTGGCAATGATTCTAGTACGAATGTATATCAAGTGGTGATTTTCTAATAGATGTTTTGAAAAGTGTGAGGTGTGAAAAGTATTTTAAAATTGGGAGTCAGCATTTAAGAGTTATACCTACCCAAGGTCTTTATGGGCATTTCCTATCCTTATGAGGGTAAAACTGTCCTTACTATTGAGAAGCAAGTAGTTTTATCCTATGGATGTAAAAGGGACATCGTAGGGTCATCGATTGGTCATTGAAGGCAACATTTGTAAGGATACCTTAGCATTCGAAGGGACGATCATCATTTAACCGTAGACTACAATGAAGGGTCATCGAGGGACAAAATCGTATATTCGCAGGCAACAGCCGAGGGACTATGATTTATCTTATAGGGACATGATGATTTAACCGAAGGGTCTTTGCTAAGTGTATCCCCACATTCGCGGGACATGACCGTAATACCGTAATACCGTAAGGCAACAAAGAGAGGTCCAAGATCACATATTCAAAGGCAATATTTTATAATCAATTAGGTAATTAGGATGAATCTCCACATTATAATCAATTAGATAATTAGGATGAATCTCCACAAGGGTATCCCACAAATAAAGTGGAATACCTAGCAAGCTACCTTTTCCGGGAGTATGTAAACCCTTACAAAATTAAGCAAACAGGTCAGAATACCAAATCAGGGTGCAATCGAGAATCGCACCAAACAAAAGGAATCACAATAGTAATAATGTCAGGTAAACAATGCATGGTGATAATAAAACATGTCAGATGAGCAAAGATCGGAACAGAAAAATCAGCGACTGTCATGTTCGCTGCTGCCTCGCCTAGCGAGGGCTTAGCAAACACTCGCTACAGGTTCGCTTAGCGATGTGCTAGCGAACGGCTGCGGGTTTTGAACTTAAGAACAGTATGGTTTCAGCGAGCTCCAAACCCTATGGCATCCATTACAGAAATTACATGGTTAAACGTTCAAGATATCCATACATGCTTAAATCCACATGCAAAACTTAAGATGTTTTTATAAATTCAATCATAATGCCACATGTAAATTAAGAACATAAAGCGGGAATAGTAATGTAAACCTGTTTGCAATTGAATTGCAACCTTGAATTGGCAGATCACTCTTAGGGTTGGTGTCGGGTTGAGTTGGGCGGAGGTAACCTTTGTGCAGATGCGTCGCCTTCAGGGTTTCCTTTAGGGTTGCTCGGAATTCTCCGGGTTAGCCTCCAGGGTTTGCTGTCTGTTGGTGTTTGCCTTTCTCCTCCGTTTTTTTTTCGTCCCCCTCTTTCTGACTGAAGTTCTGGTATTTATAATGCTTTTTGTGTGACCTAATGGGCTCAGAATGAAGCCCAAAATTTCTGGTATTCGCAAGCTTCGCTAGGCGAAGGATTTTGCTCGCCTAGCGAGCAAGCCAGTTTAAGTCATTTTCTGGATTTGGCCACCTGTGTGCTGAGTCTTTATTCCTTTAAGATTAATGTCTTGAAAAATGAGTTGGAGTGCCTTGAAAAATGTCTTGCAAGATTAACGGGCAAATTTTGGGGTATGACAGCTGTCCTTGTTCAATATTCTTAAACCGAGAGAGTTAGAATGGTATGTATGCCATTCGTGGTCTGGAGGTGGAAGATTATTGAACACTTAGAATGCCCTAAAAATTTGCACTTGTCAATTAGTCTTGACGGAGATGGGCTTAAAGATGCCATCCATGAGGTTTGATGAGGAGAGTTTCAGAGTGTGTCGTACATCAGACCAATTTGAAGACAAGGGTGTCACACCGGGTCGTACGCTAGACCGTATAGTGAGTCATTCGTTAGGCGATATTAGGGTGAGCTAAACCTGATGAGATAAGGATCTGAATGAGTCATACACTGCTGGGGATAAAGGATCAGAATGGATCATACGCTAGATCGTATCTGAATGGCAGAATGAGTGGTCCATTAGGCGGGTGACTTCACTGGGGATGAAAGATCAGAATGGATCGTACGCCAGATCGTATCTGAGTTGCAGAATGAGTCGTCCATTAGGTTGTGTCTGAGGATGAAAGGGTAGTCGTACGCTAGACCACGTTTCAGAATGTACCGTACGCTAGGTAGTATCGGAGCTACAGAATGAGTCGTCCATTAGGCTGTATCTGAGGATGAAAGGGTAGTCGTACGCTATACCACGTTTCAGAATGTACCGTATGCTAGGTAGTATCGGAGGAATAAAGATCAGAATGGATCATACGCTAGATCGTATCTGAGGGGATGAACATCCAAATGGGTCGTACGCTAGACCGTATTGGAACAGTTGGAGGAACCATACGTTAGGCTGAATCAGAATGAATCGTACGTTAGGCTATATCTGACAATATTTGTATATGTTGTGTTTGTAATAAATGTCTGGGATGGGCTTAAAGATGCCACCATTAGGAGGATATCAGAGTGCTTGTCGGAATGGATGTTCATGTGGATTATATCTGAAAGATGTAGATGTAATCGATAAAGATGTCCGTATGAATGGATCTTTATTTTGACTATATCAGGAGGATAATTAACCTGAAAAATAAAGTTAGCTTCATGCCATGTCATGATGCATGAGATGTTTTATGCTTTCAAAAATAAATGCAAACATTGTATACATGCGTATGATGTGAAATGATGCATGAATGAATTATGCGTCTGAAAATTTTTGCCAGGGGAAAATAAATCCCCATATTTTGGTTGGAGATATTTGTATTGATGACCCTTTCTTAGCTGGGGATATTTGATTTCTTGTCTGATGGTAGAAATATTCCATAGGACCTGGCTGGGGATAAAAGAGATGACCAGTTTGTCTAGCGATGCCAATTTCTTCTGGGGAATAACTGGTTTTTTGCTGGGGAATAGGATCAGCAACCGGATTCATCGGAAAGCATGGTTAGACTTTATCCTCGACCCTAAAGTCTTTCAGTAACTGTTATTTCTATTTCATGCATGTATTTTCGGTAAACATCAATCATATTCAAATGCATATATTAATTCAAACTAAATCAATGGATGTTTATGCAAACAAAATAGAGAAAGTAAAATAAAAGCATCTTTTTGGAAATAAAATTGTATCGATTTTGAAAGAGGGCCTATAAACAGGCAATTTGTGTACAGGGAGACAGAAATCCTAGTAAGAGGAGATTGTCAAGAAAACGAAGAAAAAGTCCTATTGATTTTAATTCCACTACTGTCATTATGTCTTCAAGCCTCTCATCTCCTGCTGTCGGATAAAAGTGATTGGCTTGTTCAGTCCTTTGAACTTGGATGAAGCTGACTGAGAACGGGACATAGTCATACGCTTTAATCCCTAATTTTTGCCTGGACCGCCTTTTCAGGTTTTCAGTCCACCGGGATACCCTTTTTTGCCCAAGCCGCCTTTTCAGGTTTTCGACTTGCCGGGTGTACGTTTTTATATGTTAATCCCTAATTTTTTCCCGAACCCTTTTAGTTCGCCGGGATGCCCTTACTTTTGCCTAAATACGTCGACCTAGCGGGTCTCTTTCATGCGTAGTATTTTTTAACTATGTCCGCGTTCATAGGATGCGGGAAATCTTCGTCATCCATTGTAGCAAGTATCATGGCTCCTCCAGAGAATACCTTCTTAACTACAAATGGCCCTTCGTATGTGGGGGTCCATTTGCCTCTAGAGTCACCTTGTGGTAGAATGATACGCTTGATCACCAAGTCGCCAATTTGATACACCTGGCTCTTGACCTTTTTGTTAAATGCCTGGGTCATGCGCTTCTGATATACCTGCCCATGACAAACAGCCGCAAGTCTCTTTTCATCAATCAAATTTATCTGATCGAGTCGAGTCTGAATCCATTCATCCTCGTCTAAACCTGCCTCTTTCATGATTCTTAGAGAGGGAATCTGAACTTCCACTGGTAAGACAGCTTCCATTCTGTAGACTAAAGAGAAAGGAGTTGCTCCTGTCGAAGTTCGTACTGAAGTGCGGTAACCATGAAGAGCAAATGGTAACATCTCATGCCAGTCTTTGTATGTTACTGTCATCTTTTGTATAATCTTCTTAATATTCTTATTAGCAGCCTCCACGGCGCCGTTCATCTTTGGCCGGTACGGAGAAGAGTTATGGTGTTTTATTTTGAACTGCGTGCAGAGTTCAGTAATCATCTTGTTGTTCAAATTAGTACCATTATCAGTGATAACTCTTTCGGGGATGCCATACCGACAAATGAGACTATTCTTGATGAACCGTGCCACCATATTCTTGGTGACAGAAGCAAATGAGGCTGCCTCTACCCACTTTGTAAAATAATCAATAGCAACAAGAATGAAACGATGTCCATTAGAAGCGGTAGGTTTAATCTCTCCAATCATATCAATGCCCCACATTGCAAAGGGCCAAGGGGTTGTCAACACGTTTAATGGAGCAGGAGGCACATGTACTTTATCCGCATAGATCTGGCACTTGTGACAAGTTCTGGAGTGATGGTGGCAATCGGCTTCCATGGTAGACCAATAATACCCTGATCTCAGAATCTTCTTGGCCATCGTATGTCCACTAGAATGGGTCCCAAAAATACCGTCATGCATGTCTTCCATAATCTTTTCTACTTCCTTTTTGTCCACGCAGCGAAGCAAGGTCGAATCATGATTACGTTTGTATAATACTCCATTACTCAAAAAGAATTTAGCGGAGAACTTCCTCAGAAATTTTCTGTCGTTGATGGATGCCCCTTCAGGGTATTCCTGAGCTTCTAAATATCTTTTTACTTCGTGGAACCAAGGTTTCTCTTCTACTTTATCAGCGTTAAGTTCATAACAATATGCTGGTTCATCTAATCGTTCAATGGTGATCATGGGAGCTTCATTGCCCCATCTGACTCTGAACATAGATGACATGGTAGCCAATGCGTCTGCCAACTAATTCTCTTCTCGTGGGATATGTTCGAATGTAATCTCTTCAAAGTATGGGATTAATGTCAACACCCACTCTCGATAAGGGATGAGATTCGGATGTTTAGTGTCCCATTCTCCTTTGATCTGACTGATTACTAATGCTGAGTCTCCGTATACACTCAAAAACTTGATTCTCAGGTCTATAGCATCTCTGAGTCCCAAAATACATGCTTCATACTCAGCCATATTATTGGTACAATCAAAACATAGTCTAGCAGTGAAAGGCGTATGGCAACCCTTGGGAGAGATGATTACAACACCAACACCGTTGCCCAACGCATTAGAAGATCCGTCAAAAACCATAGTCCATCGGGATCCCGGTTCGGGTCCTTCATCCGGTCCAGGTTCTTCATAATCAGTAACAAGCATGACATCCTCATCTGGGAATTCAAAATTCATAGATTGGTAATCATCAACTGCTTGATGAGCCAAATGATCGGCTAACACGCTTCCTTTGATTGCTTTCTGAGTAGTGTATTGGATATCATACTCTGTTAAAATCATCTGCCACCTTGCTATTCTTCCGGAGAGGGCAGGTTTCTCAAATATATATTTGATAGGATCCATCTTAGAAATCAATAAAGTGGTATGATTCAACATATACTGTCTTAGTCGGCGAGCAGCCCAAGCCAAAACACAGCAAGTTTTCTCGAGCAATGAGTATCTTGTTTCACAGTCGGTAAACTTTTTGCTAAGGTAATATATGGCGTGCTCTTTTCGACCAGACTCGTCATGTTGCCCCAACACACACCCCATTGAATTTTCTAACACGGTCAAATACATGATTAGAGGTCTTCCTTCAACTGGTGGCATCAGAATTGGAGGTTCTTGGAGATACTTCTTGATTTTGTTAAAAGCTTCTTGACATTCATCATTCCATATCATCTCTTGATTTTTCCTCAGTAATTTGAAGATGGGTTTGCAGGTAGCAGTCAAATGGGAGATAAATCGGGCAATGTAATTCAAGCGTCCCAAGAAACCTCTGACTTCTTTATCTGTACGGGGAACTGGCATTTCTTGAATAGCTCTCACCTTAGCCGGGTCAACCTCAATTCCTTTACCACTGACAATAAAGCCCAAGAGTTTACCGGACCTTACTCCAAAGGTGCATTTGTTCGGGTTCAATCTCAACTTGTATTTCTTCAACCTCTCAAACAGTTTGTATAAATGATCGAGATGTTCTTCTTCAGTATGAGATCTGGCTATCATGTCATCCACATATACCTCTATTTCATGATGGATCATATCATGGAACAAAACCACCATAGCGCGCTGGTACGTTGCCCCTGCATTCTTTAAACCGAATGGCATTACTTTGTAACAGAAAGTGCCCCATTGCGTCACAAACGTAGTTTTCTCCATGTCCTCAGGTGCCATCTTAATCTGGTTATAACCTGAGAATCCATCCATGAATGAGAATACCTTGTGTTGAGCGGTGTTATCCACCAAAACATCAATGTGCGGAAGTGGAAAGTCATCTTTGGGACTCGCTTTATTCAAATCTCTGTAATCTACACACATTCGCACCTTACCATCCTTCTTTGGCACTGGTACCACATTAGCAACCCATTGAGGATAAGAAGTAACAGCCAGAAAACCTGCATCAAATTGTTTTATAACCTCGGCTTTGATTTTCTCAGACATTTCAGGACGCATGCGCCGAACCTTTTGCTTAACAGGATGACAATCTTCCTTCATTGGCAAACGATGCACTACTATATCAGTATCCAGTCCTGGCATGTCTTCATATGACCAAGCAAAAATCTCTATATAGTCATGTAACATCTGAATCAATCTTTCTTTGACGCTGTTTTCCAAGCCTGCTCCTATTTTGACCTCTTTCTTGTCTACTTCGGTACCCAGATTTACAGTTTCAATTGATTCCTCATGCGGCTGTATAGTCCTTTCTTCTTGCAGTAACAGTCTGGCAAGCTCTCCAGGTACTTCACAATCTTCCTCACTTCCATCCTCGGCTTGGTAGATCGGATTTTCAAAGTCATAATGAACAGTAGTAGAATTATTATCAACAGGATCCAGAGTGGATATGGATCTGCAATTTATTACGTGAGTGTGTGTAAGAAAGCATGGCTTATTTGAAAGATGACAGAAAAGATAAAGAGCGCAATATTTGAATGCAAAAAGTCCATTGATTTATTGAATGTGAATATGCTTATGAAAATGACAAGACCCTTAACAAATTAGCTATTGCGCCCCGGGCATAGTCACAATGCTTTAAGAAGTTCAATTGTAAAAATTAAAAATTTACAACACTAAAATAGCAATAACAATTACTCCTGACTAAAGGAAATCGAGATAGTGTCTTCAGCCTTCCAATTATTGAGTCCGTCACTGATTGTTGGGAAAATCCAGCTATCCAAGTCGCAATCGCTATCAGCATCTTCTACAGCATTAATTTGATCTTTGACTGCCTTTTCAGAGCTAAATCCCAGGCCAGATCTATCAGACTTGTACGGTACATCGATCAGGTGACCCCAGCCAGTACGACCACCGTCTTCAACCACGGCTTGAGCATCTTTCAGAGAAATCATAGCAGGAGGAGCACGAATAACCTTGGGTACACGGGAAGTTGGCTTAAGGACAGGGCTAGTCGGAGGAACTACTTCAAATGACTGAGAAGGAGTCTCAACGAATTCACCATCCATCTCGACGTATCTGAAGGTATGCACATTACTGACAATATACTCTTCTTCTCCACACACAGTGACAATCTTACCCTCTATTGGATACCTCAGCTTTTGATGGAGAGACGAAGCTACAGCACTTGCCCCATGAATCCAAGGGCGTCCCAGCAAGCAGGAATAGGCAGGACGAATATTCATTACGTGAAAGGTAGTGTTGAAGACTTGAGGTCCTATCTTGATAGGGAGAACCACTTCACCCTGGACAACACTCTTCGCACCATCGTAAGCACGCACCACAACGTCACTAGGTTTCAGTTCAATGCTTTTACAGTCAAGTTTATCGAGCACAGCTTTCGGTAGCACGTTCAAAGAAGAGCCATTATCGATCAACACATGAGACAAAGTGATTCCCTTACACTCAATGGAGATATGTAGAGCTTTATTGTGATTCTTTCCTGCTGGTGTCAGGTCAGCATCGGAAAAGCCTAGGCCATTGTCAACAGTCAGGTTAGCAACATAGTTTTTGAACTGATCGACAGATGTCTTCTGAGGTACATGAGCGGTCTTCAGGAATTTTATCAATGCATTGGCATGAGACTCAGAAGATAACAACAAGGATAACATCGAAATTTTAGACGGAGTATGCCCCAACTATTCTACCACGTCAAAATCACTCTTGCGGATGATTTTCAGCACTTCTTCCATTTCTTGTTTGGCAACGTCTTCGGTAGTAACTTCGACCGGTGTCTCTGACTGAGAAGGGTTGACTGGTTCCTTTCCTCGAGTTTCAAGGGCAGGAGGTGAGATTTCTGGAGAGAAGATCCTTCCACTTCGAGTAATTTTACTAGTCCCAACAATGCCATTAGGATTAGCAGAATTATCAACTTGCTTTACGCCATGGATGTAAACATCACCTCCATAATTCCATGGAATAGCTTTGCTTGAGGAATACGGTACTGGGCCGGGTGCAGTAATGATTAGGGGAGCTACCTTGGGCTCAGCAGTAATCTTCACAGGCACCCTAGTAGCGGTAATCTTCACTGGAACTTTGGATTTGGCAATCACAGATATTTCTTCAATAGGGTTTTCCACCTTAGGAATCTTTTCGAAGAAAATTGTGCGATCATCCATCAGCCGTTGAATACCACTCCTCAACTTTAAGCAATCATTGGGTCGGAGTATACAGAGATCGCAATTTTCAGCACAACCTGGAAATAAACCAGTTTGCACTAAATTCTTCTTGATGATCAGGAGAGGAGATGCTAAGTCAACTACATTAGTAATGTGAGAATTGTTATCCATAGCATTAACAGTCTTGTCATGATTAGGCATAGGAGCAGTGATGACATTAGGAGTCTCCGGAGGATCAAATTCAATTTCCCCAGCGTCAATCATATCCTGAATCTTATTCTTCAACAACCAACAATCATTTGTATCATGCCCGGGGCTATCGGAGTGATATGCACACCTGGCATTGGGATTATAACGAGGAGAAGTATTGTTGGGATTTGCAGGAGGATCTCTAAGGGTAATTAGATTTGCCTTTAGCATACCCTGCAGTGCTTGTGCTAAAGTCATATTGATCTTGGTAAACTGCCTTCTTGGCCTGTCTTGTCTGTGCTGGAAGTTTTGAGATGGCGGTGCTGCAATCGTCACTGCTCCAACAGCATGGTCACGATTTTTCTTGTTATGACCCCTTTGACCATACACAGCATTTGATTCGTTCCTCCCCTGATAGGACTTTTTGGTGCTTGCAGAGGTAGCCACCTGTATCTTTCCACTTCGAATGCCACTTTCAACACGTTCACCCGTCAATATAAGTTCAGTGAAACCTGATGAGGAACTTCCCAATAGATGGCTGTAGAATGGGCCAGTCAGTGTACCCATGAACATGTCCACTAATTCTCGATCAGTCATAGGGGGTTTGACTCTGCCAGCCAAATCTCTCCATTTTTGAGCATATTCTTTGAAGCTTTCTTTAGATCCCATAGTCATATTCTGCAATTGTAGTCGAGTAGGCGCCAATTCAGAATTATACTGGTAGTGCTTGTAGAAAGCTGTCGCTAAATCAGTCCAAGTGCGGATGTTAGAGCTCTCGAGCTGGTAATACCACTCTAACTGTGTGCCAGACAAACTCTCTTGGAAGAAATGGATCCATAGCTTCCTATCAGTGGTATACAGCTGAATCTTTCTCACATAAGCTCTTAGATGCATCTGAGGACAAGACGCACCATCATATTTAGTGAAAGCGGGGACCTTGAATTTGCGGGGAATGACCACATCAGAGACCAGTCCCAAGCTTTCGAAATCCAGACCGGGCGCCTTCTGACCCTCCATAGCTAGCATACGTTCTTCCAGCAACTTATACTTATCATCTTTTGGAGAGTATTGTTCATTTTCATAATCCTCGTCGTCGTCCTCAGGGTTGAAGGGATCAACATTCTCCTCTTCTGAATCATTTTCTGTCTCCTCTTCTTGATCTTTCGGAATTCTAATCTTGACTCCTGCGGCCTGTCCTTTAAGCCTTCTTCCCGGGTTGATGTAACTCACAGCTTTCTTGTCTTTCTTTTGCTCGAGCAAGAGAGCCTTCAGTTCCTCCTGCCCCTTGGATAAGCTCAAGATCATCTCCTGGAATTGAGCATTTTGAGCCTGGAGATCTTTGACAGTTTGTTCGAGAGCCATTTTCTGTTTAGAAGGAAGACCGTAAGAATATTGACCTTCTAGAATACCTGTTATGCAATGTTATGTTATGCTATGCAATGTATGAAATGTTTTCAAGGACTTTTGGAATTTAACTTTGCGTAAACTACCAAAAAGAGGGAAACTTTTATTAATAATATCTTTAATCAATGTTCATTACAAAAAAAAGGAAATAATAAAAATACAATGAAAGCTCAAGTCTCCCAGGGACGGCTTCTTTTTGGGCGAAGATATGCATTGAGTCTTCGTTCCTCATTAAGCTGTCTGGTGAGCTCTAATACTTTCTCCCTTTCTGCACCGAATTGAGTTTCAAAAGTATCCCTTTCCTCTCTCAACTGGATCCAGGATCTCTTCAATTCTTCAACATTGGTAGGCATATCTGGATAAAGAATGATCTGAGGAGTACCTCCTTCAACTTTTGGTTCGACAATCAGAGGTCCGATTGCAAGATATGGCATGGTAAGCTCACGAGCTCTGGCGCGTACCCATCTGAGATAAGGCTCCATAGGAATAGAGTTTTTCTGTCCTAAAGTACTTCTTTTCACCATGCCCCAAGCTCGTACAAACCTTTGACGGAGACCTTGAGAGTCGTTGTCATAGTCAAACACAGTGCCTTGAATAATTATTTCATGTGGACCATCTCTTCGAGCATAACCAAACTGGCGTAGGGCTAAAGCTGGGTTATAAGTAATACCTCCTCTTATCCCCAGGAGTGGTACGTTAGAGAATTCTCCACAACGGTCGATGATGATAACATTTTCTTCGAGATGAGGACACCAACGGATGTCTGAATGGGAGAGCGACATTATCCTTTGAGACCATTTCAAATTTTGCTCATTCTTCAAGACTGATTGAGGAAGGTGCGAAATAAACCACCTAGATAATAAAGGTACGCAGCACATGAGAGTCCCTTGCCTTTTCATAGTACGAGTGTGAAGGGAATGCAAAATGTCTCCAAGCAAGGTAGGCACAGGGTTATGAGTGAGAAATATCTTAACAGCATTCATGTCTATGAATTGATCCGGATTAGGAAATAGAACTAAACCATAGATTAGTAGTGCTAGAACATCTTCGAAAGCATGGACATTCATAATCTTTTAAGAATTCTCGGGCCTTATTTATCAGAAATTTGGCAAGTAAACCCTTAATTCCACTTCTTGTTACCCAATTAGCTTCAATGTCGGACTTTGCCATGTGTAAAGCCGCGGCAACTTCTTCAGACTTCGGAATCTTTTCTAAACCACTGAAAGGTGTTTGATCAAGGACAGGTATCCCAAGCAGCTTGGAAAATTCTTCTAATGTGGGTACCAACTGATAATCTGGGAAGGTGAAGCAATGATGTTTAGGATCGAAGAACTGGAATAGAACTCTCATCATATCTTCCTTGAAACCGGTGGTAACTAAATTGAGGAGATAACCATGTTTCTTGATGAACTGAGCCTGATCAGGAACTTCTGACACTAAATTCTTCAGTTGAGGAGAGATTGCTACAAAATTGATCCGGATAGTCTTCCTGGAAGCCATAGCCCTGTTACAGAGCAAAGTTAAATCCCTAAGTCCTTGAAATGGTTAGTACAATGCCAGGATGTTATGATGTTATGATGTTATGATGTTATGATGTTATGATGTTATGTAAGTAACAAACACAAGCAAGTCACACAACAATCATTCCTAGGTTTTAAGGCTTGCATGAGTTCCATAGGTAAGTACCCTCCCCACTGAAGTTTGGTTGGTTCAACCTGTCCTAGAATAGTAACCGGGTTCTAACAGGATCTCCAATCATTGACCTTCCTTTAAGTCCACTTCAGTGCAACACCAAGTGGTTGACCAAAGCTTCCCTAAAGTCCAATCTCAAGGAGTGTAGTATCGAGTCTCAACCAACCCCAGTCGGAACCGAAGTCAGTTATCTCACTACTTTCTAATGGCCAAGATGAGTCAATTAGGGTTCTAAAGGTCTGGTTAATGCTTTGGTGACACCACGCAGACGCCAAATTTCTCCTCAAGTAAACATGAGGAACATCAGGACATCCAAAGTGTCACATTAACCGTAGCCATCATTTTAACCATTCCGGTATACGCCGAATAGTCGCGATGATCTCTTGCTACTTACCTAAGGTACACTAGATCCGGGTGTAGGATCTTTCACTCAAGCATAAAATACCCAAGCAATCCCTTAAAAGTAAATTAGACAATTCAAACATGATCTTTTTTTTTTAAGGCAACCTCTCTTCATTTCTCCCCAGCAGAGTCGCCAGTTCTGTCATACGGTGAACTGACTTTGATGTGTTTTTGCTTTGGAAAGCAAATGTCGCGGATAGCAAGAGTCGCCACCGACTTTTCTTTTATCCAATAAGGAAAGGTGGAAAAGAACAGGAAAGACCTTAATTAGATTTTGGGTTCGGGAGGTACATTATACAAAGGGAAGGTGTTAGCACCCTTTGTATCCATGGTTATCCATGGGCTCTTAATTGCTTGACCACTTATGTTATTTTTCTTTCCCGAAAAAGTGTTTGTGAACTGCTTAGAAAATGTTTTAAAAAAAAAAAGTTTAACTTTGTAATGATTCTTGTACGAATGTATACAAAGTGTTTATCTCGTTTAATTTTGAAAGCGGTTTAGAAAAATATAACTTGGCAATGATTCTAGTACGAATGTATACCAAGTGGTGATTTTCTAATAGATGTTTTGAAAAGTGTGAGGTGTGAAAAGTATTTTAAAATTGGGAGTCAGCATTTAAGAGTTATACCTACCCAAGGTCTTTATGGGCATTTCCTATCCTTATGAGGGTAAAACTGTCCTTACTATTGAGAAGCAAGTAGTTTTATCCTATGGATGTAAAAGGGACATCGTAGGGTCATCGATTGGTCATTGAAGGCAACATTTGTAAGGATACCTTAGCATTCGAAGGGATGATCATCATTTAACCGTAGACTACAACGAAGGGTCATCGAGGGACAAAATCGTATATTCGCAGGCAACAGCCGAGGGACTATGATTTATCTTATAGGGACATGATGATTTAACCGAAGGGTCTTTGCTAAGTGTATCCCCACATTCGCGGGACATGACCGTAATACCGTAATACCGTAAGGCAACAAAGAGAGGTCCAAGATCACATATTCAAAGGCAATATTTTATAATCAATTAGGTAATTAGGATGAATCTCCACATTATAATCAATTAGATAATTAGGATGAATCTCCACAAGGGTATCCCACAAATAAAGTGGAATACCTAGCAAGCTACCTTTTCCGGGAGTATGTGAACCCTTACAAAATTAAGCAAACAGGTCAGAATACCAAATCAGGGTGCAATCGAGAATCGCACCAAACAAAAGGAATCACAATAGTAATAATGTCAGGTAAACAATGCATGGTGATAATAAAACATGTCAGATGAGCAAAGATCGGAACAGAAAAATCAGCGACTGTCATGTTCGCTGCTGCCTCGCCTAGCGAGGGCTTAGCAAACACTCGCTACAGGTTCGCTTAGCGATGTGCTAGCGAACGGCTGCGGGTTTTGAACTTAAGAACAGTATGGTTTCAGCGAGCTCCAAACCCTATGGCATCCATTACAGAAATTACATGGTTAAACGTTCAAGATATCCATACATGCTTAAATCCACATGCAAAACTTAAGATGTTTTTATAAATTCAATCATAATGCCACATGTAAATTAAGAACATAAAGCGGGAATAGTAATGTAAACCTGTTTGCAATTGAATTGCAACCTTGAATTGGCAGATCACTCTTAGGGTTGGTGTCGGGTTGAGTTGGGCGGAGGTAACCTTTGTGCAGATGCGTCGCCTTCAGGGTTTCCTTTAGGGTTGCTCGGAATTCTCCGGGTTAGCCTCCAGGGTTTGCTGTCTGTTGGTGTTTACCTTTCTCCTCCGTTTTTTTTTTCGTCCCCCTCTTTCTGACTGAAGTTCTGGTATTTATAATGCTTTTTGTGTGACCTAATGGGCTCAGAATGAAGCCCAAAATTTCTGGTATTCGCAAGCTTCGCTAGGCGAAGGATTTTGCTCGCCTAGCGAGCAAGCCAGTTTAAGTCATTTTCTGGATTTGGCCACCTGTGTGCTGGGTCTTTATTCCTTTAATATTAATGTCTTGAAAAATGAGTTGGAGTGCCTTGAAAAATGTCTTGCAAGATTAACGGGCAAATTTTGGGGTATGACACATGTGATAGATCTTCCAACACTGAGTAGTTTGAGCTTTGTTTCATTGAATTTCATCAAGAAATGAGTGAGTTATGTCGAATCTAAGTTGGATGCATGAATGTTCTTGTGCTCGAATCTTTTAATATAGTTTGAATTAGCCAAATCTAAGCCTCGATCCATGTTGTATGTTAAAAGATGAAGCCATTGGGGCACGGTTTTATCTAACGATCTCTTTTGCAGGTACTGTTAGGTATTTTCACTCACTTGCAGGTTGTGATGTGGAAGCTTTTGATAAAAGAATCCCCGCAGAATCCAATCAGGGAGAAGAGATTGAAGGAAGGTGAAAAGATGACGGAAAGACGGACGACGATCCTGGATATTAATCAAGAAGACTCTTCAAAGTCTGAAGACTGGAAAGTTCGTACCAATCTAAGGAGTTCGCTCTCCGTAGAGTACGGAGCGGTTGGGAATACAAGGTGATGAATCAGAAAAGGCCAGACGAGTCTGGGAGTTCTCAAAATTGGAAAGCTGACATTAGGATTTGGATGTTGAATGTCGTGGTTCGACGAGTCGGCGGGTGTTCAGTGCCAGATTTTCCTGGTTTCCCCAAGCAGAGTTGGGATTGTTACCTCCTCAGCAGATTCAAGGTCTGTGTTTTCCCTAGTAGGGTCGGGATGGTTATCTCCTCAGCAGGTTGGAGATCGGTGTTTCCTCAGTAGCCGGGCCTGAAGGTTGTTGTTTCCCAACGGAGGTATCTGCGGGTGGTGGTTTCCCCAAGCAAAGTCGGGATTGTTGTATCCGCAGCAAGTCAAAGACCGTTGTTTCCCCACAGCGTGCGTTGGTGGTTCTTTCCCCAACGATGTCCCCGAGCGGGTCGGGTGCAGAGGAGGTTATCCTTGGTGGGGGTTGTCCTTTTCCCAGCAGTAGTGCTATTCCCCAGCAGGGTGGAGGTCGGAGTGTTATCGAGTTCCTCAGCAGAGTGCCTCGAGCTCCCCAGAAGAGTCCCTTGAGGGGGATACTTTTTTATGCATTCATCATGTAGATAAGCATAGCATATTGCATAATAAATCGCGTAGCATTTCCATGATTAAGAAGCATTACGCTGAAAAAAAATCATGCATCATCATTGCAAACATAAGCTAGTCTCAAAGCCGTGGTTACCGTTTGAGATATGGTTTTGCCAATGGGTGAAGATGCTACTCAAGCCGTGGTTACCGTTTGAGAAGTGGTTTCGCTAGTTGGGAAATCAGCAGCAGCATTGCAAGCATCAGTTACTCGAGCCGTGGTTACCGCTTGGGAATGGGTTTTGCCGGTCAGTGAAGATGATACTCTGAGGAGTTCAGCATCGTGACGTTGGGTCAACGGTATTCCCCAGTAGCGCGATACTGGAGTAAGATTTCTGTCGTGCGAGACGGAAGTTTGAAGATGTTACTCTGAGGAGTTTAGCATTGTGACGTTGGGTCAACGGTATTCCCCAGTAGCGCGATACTGGAGGAAGATTTCTGTCGTGCGAGACGGAAGTTTGAAGATGTTACTCTAAGGAGTTTAGCATTGTGACGTTGGGTCAATGGTATTCCCCGGTAGTGCGATATTGGAGGAGGATTTTTGTCGTGCGAGATGGAAGTTGGAATGCGTTACTCTGAGGAGTTCAGCATCGTGATTTTGGAGCAACAGTATTTCCCAATTAGTCCCCGGCAAGCGTCTTCCTGGTTTTGGACATATGTGGATGTCATCCTTGCGATACCAGTAAGTGTCGTGTCGATCCCCGTAATGTCTGGTCGAGTTTTCTTTGGTGTCAGTAAACATCATTGTTCGATGTCCAGTAAACGTCGAGTTCCCTCCTAGTCATTGGTTAATGTCTGGTCGAGTTTTCTTTGGTGTCAGTAAACATCATTGTTCAATGTCCAGTAAACGTCGCGTTCCCTCCCAGTCATTGGTCAATGTCTGTCGAGTTTTCTTTGGTGTCAAGTAAACATCATTGTTCGATGTCAAGTAAACGTCGAGTTCCCTCCCAGTCATTGGTCAATGTCTGGTCGAGTTTTCTTTGGTGTCAAGTAAACATCATTGTTCGATGTCAAGTAAACGTCGCGTTCCCTCCCAGTCATTGGTCAATGTCTGGTCGAGTTTTCTTTGGTGTCAAGTAAACATCATTGTTCGATGTCAGCAAACGTCGAGTTTCTTCCCAGTCATTGGTCAATGTCTGGTCGAGTTTTCTCTGATATATCGCCATCAGAGTGGTGTTTTGGTGTTATTTCCGTCGTTGCCAGCGGAATTATCACGAGAAAATGGAGAGCGGGGTTCATTATTTGGCAAACAAGACTACTATGAAGTGTCGGGGTTCAACTGCGGTGATCCGGGATCATGCGCGCAAAAGGAAATATTTGTTCGGGGTTCAAGAAAACAAAAAGAAGTATCACTCAGAAAGTTCCGGGGTTCAAGAAAAAGCAAAAAAAGAAGATGATAATAATCCCCAGCGGATAGGTGGTGTTCAGGCCATGGGTATCCCTGTGTTACCATTTATTTTGGTATCCAGGTCGACATTCTGTTTCGGTGATCAGGCCGACTTTCTCCGTACCAGACGGGTTCTTCTTTCAAGATTGTTTCTTTGCCGATTCTGACAGGCATTGTTAATTATTTCCCATCAGAGTGCAAATTGTTCGTCTGTTCTTGGTATTCAATCACTCCTCATCCTGACCATCTGAAAGCCGAGGCTATTCATATCGACAGGTTCACAGTGGATTGAATAGGGGCAGCTGTAGCACCTCAAAATTTGCCCTCCTCTCTTGGGACTAGCTTAGCATATTGCATTTCATTTTTAGGTCATTAGTCATTGCATCTTTGCATGTCATGTGGAAACAATAAGCAAGTCATCCTCCTAAGTCTTGTTCAGAAGATAAAGAGGTTAAAAGATGCAAGCCTGAGGGTCTTATTGAATTGATCACTAGCCATCTGAGGGTTTGTGCTTCAATTAAGGGTTTCTTGGCTCCTCAAGGAGATTGATCATTATCTTATTGGCAATGGTACATCATCATCATCATGGTCTTATCATCATCAAGAGATTCATTGTGCTTGATCAGTTCCTTGGGATTAGGGTTTTGACATCTGGTCAACCCTAATCAGTTGTATTGTGCCAATCAGGGTTTTGCAAGGAGATGAGGGTTTTAATGGAGAGGGGGATCATCATGTGGTTTTAAGGGGCTTGTTAAAGCTAGGGTTTCATTTTTGGATCCATTTCATCAGGAGATTGATGCTCAAATTCATCTGTGCATAGCCAAGTCATCTATCAACTGAAAAAGTCAACCAAAAGTCAACTGATGGAATTGGAGGTGGGAGATGGTTAGAGAGACTTCATTCATGTTCAAACAAGTCTCATTTGACATTTCAAACATCAACATTGAAGAAAATAAAGTCAGGACAAAACTTTCCAAAAATAGAAAGTGACTTGTAATTCAAAATTGCCAAAAATGGAAAGGTTTTCTCCTCAAGATTACATCATCAAAAATGCTTCAAATGAAATTTTGTCCAACATGAAAGTTGAATATCTTGCTCTCACCTTTCCAAAAAGTCCAAGAACATGAATTTCCCATGTGTGGTTGAGAAATTATGGATCAATCATTGTCAAGCAAATTTGAACTTCACAAGTGCATAACTTTTGAACCAAAAGGCCAAATGAAGTGGGATTTGTTGCCACATTCTTATTTTGACATGTACTATCCAAATTATACATAATAAGCCATGCATTTTGATCATAAAAATATTTGAATTTCCATTTGAATTTTGGAGGGAAAATGGTAATTTGAAAAATATGCTTTGTTTTCACTTTCCACCAATTACATTTGCCTCCAAATATCATTTCATGTGGATTTCAAACCAAAATGTGCACTGTTTCATTTGTATGCATAGGGTGCACTTGCAAAATTGGCCAAAACACTTGATTTCACTTAATCCTTTGCATTTGCTTAATCATGATTACCAACATCATTAGCACAGCATATAAAAGCATAAGCATAACTGTTTTTGGGATTAACATAACAGAATTCTCAGATCTAGATCTAAATTCACAAATCTCTTCAATTTTCTCTCTCACTTTTTCTTCAAATTTCTCCACAAACTTTGTTTTGTTCTTGATCAAATCATCATCCATAAGCATAATTTAGTGTGTTGGAAGCAAGATTCGAAGGATTACATGCATATTTGAGGACTGTTGAAGATAACCTCCATCCATGGCAGCTTGATTTTCTGGACAAATCGTGCAAGATCAACCTCCAAGCATTCATCCAAATCATCATTCAAGAGCTGAAGAACGTCTGTTTCTACCTTACAAGGATTGAAAGCATCAATTTCAGTTCTGCACTTCAATTAAGGTTAGAATTCGATCGTCACAATTCATGAAATTATGATATGCATGTTGTCATACGGTGAACTGACTTTGATGTGTTTTTGCTTTGGAAAGCAAATGTCGCGGATAGCAAGAGTCGCCACCGACTTTTCTTTTATCCAATAAGGAAAGGTGGAAAAGAACAGGAAAGACCTTAATTAGATTTTGGGTTCGGGAGGTACATTATACAAAGGGAAGGTGTTAGCACCCTTTGTATCCATGGTTATCCATGGGCTCTTAATTGCTTGACCACTTATGTTATTTTTCTTGCCCGAAAAAGTGTTTGTGAACTGCTTAGAAAATGTTTTAAAAAAAAAAAAAGTTTAACTTTGTAATGATTCTTGTACGAATGTATACAAAGTGTTTATCTCGTTTAATTTTGAAAGCGGTTTAGAAAAATATAACTTGGCAATGATTCTAGTACGAATGTATACCAAGTGGTGATTTTCTAATAGATGTTTTGAAAAGTGTGAGGTGTGAAAAGTATTTTAAAATTGGGAGTCAGCATTTAAGAGTTATACCTACCCAAGGTCTTTATGGGCATTTCCTATCCTTATGAGGGTAAAACTGTCCTTACTATTGAGAAGCAAGTAGTTTTATCCTATGGATGTAAAAGGGACATCGTAGGGTCATCGATTGGTCATTGAAGGCAACATTTGTAAGGATACCTTAGCATTCGAAGGGATGATCATCATTTAACCGTAGACTACAACGAAGGGTCATCGAGGGACAAAATCGTATATTCGCAGGCAACATCCGAGGGACAATGATTTATTTTATAGGGACATGATGATTTAACCGAAGGGTCTTTGCTAAGTGTATCCCCACATTCGCGGGACATGACCGTAATACCGTAATACCGTAAGGCAACAAAGAGAGGTCCAAGATCACATATTCAAAGGCAATATTTTATAATCAATTAGGTAATTAGGATGAATCTCCACATTATAATCAATTAGATAATTAGGATGAATCTCCACAAGGGTATCCCACAAATAAAGTGGAATACCTAGCAAGCTACCTTTTCCGGGAGTATGTGAACCCTTACAAAATTAAGCAAACAGGTCAGAATACCAAATCAGGGTGCAATCGAGAATCGCACCAAACAAAAGGAATCACAATATAATAATGTCAGGTAAACAATGCATGGTGATAATAAAACATGTCAGATGAGCAAAGATCGGAACAGAAAAATCAGCGACTGTCATGTTCGCTGCTGCCTCGCCTAGCGAGGGCTTAGCAAACACTCGCTACAGGTTCGCTTAGCGATGTGCTAGCGAACGGCTGCGGGTTTTGAACTTAAGAACAGTATGGTTTCAGCGAGCTCCAAACCCTATGGCATCCATTACAGAAATTACATGGTTAAACGTTCAAGATATCCATACATGCTTAAATCCGCATGCAAAACTTAAGATGTTTTTTATAAATTCAATCATAATGCCACATGTAAATTAAGAACATAAAGCGGGAATAGTAATGTAAACCTGTTTGCAATTGAATTGCAACCTTGAATTGGCAGATCACTCTTAGGGTTGGTGTCGGGTTGAGTTGGGCGGAGGTAACCTTTGTGCAGATGCGTCGCCTTCAGGGTTTCCTTTAGGGTTGCTCGGAATTCTCCGGGTTAGCCTCCAGGGTTTGCTGTCTGTTGGTGTTTGCCTTTCTCCTCCGTTTTTTTTTTTCGTCCCCCTCTTTCTGACTGAAGTTCTGGTATTTATAATGCTTTTTGTGTGACCTAATGGGCTCAGAATGAAGCCCAAAATTTCTGGTATTCGCAAGCTTCACTAGGCGAAGGATTTTGCTCGCCTAGCGAGCAAGCCAGTTTAAGTCATTTTCTGGATTTGGCCACCTGTGTGCTGGGTCTTTATTCCTTTAAGATTAATGTCTTGAAAAATGAGTTGGAGTGCCTTGAAAAATGTCTTGCAAGATTAACGGGCAAATTTTGGGGTATGACACATGGGATAGATCTTCCAACACTGAGTAGTTTGAGCTTTGTTTCATTGAATTTCATCAAGAAATGAGTGAGTTATGTCGAATCTAAGTTGGATGCATGAATGTTCTTGTGCTCGAATCTTTTAATATAGTTTGAATTAGCCAAATCTAAGCCTCGATCCATGTTGTATGTTGAAAGATGAAGCCATTGGTATGCTCATTAGGAATTTCTGTGCAAAAGTGTTCTTGAGATGATGAACACGTATGAATGCATGAAGAACTTAGGGTTTATTTCCCAGGAACGTGTTTGATCGTGTTCAGCGCGTTTTGCATGTGATTCTTTGTTTCTGGCCATGCATTGGTGGTACCGAGTCCTGCGTGTCAAAGCGATTGGTCCAGGGCGCTTCACAGTGCCACCTCACATTAATGAAACGGCGCGTTTCATATGTGAAGCGCCTCATTTCAAAACGCAGCCAGTTCGATCCCTGGCTCTGGACAAGTTTCAATTATGCCTTGCATTTTTCTTCACATGTTATTCCATGCCATTCATGTACATTCATCCATGTTTTTTTAATTTTTCATCCACTTCTAAAAACCATAACTCAATGAATAATTGTCCAAATAATGTGTGGTTTTTTTCATTGTTTTCCTCATCATGTCTAGTATTTTATGAGATTTTTTCCAGAAATTGTGCACGCATGAATTTTGTTTTGGCTTAGGGATTGTGTATGTGTGTGCTTTCTTGACCTACCTTGCCAAAAGCTTTGTGAAATGATGGATTTTAATCCAATGATCTTGAAACTTTGCATGCTTAAAATAGACACCTTAATGGACATTTTGGTATAGAGTTTGCATTTTTCTCATTTCTGGTTGTTGAGATATGATCTGTTTAATGTAGGTGTTACAATGTGTGTCACACCATTGCTTGCTCAACTTGAGGATTTTCTGTACCATGCCAATTCAATGCCAAATAATTTGATTTTTTGCATGATACTTCTTCTGGATGTTAGGAATGATAATGAGTTATTGTGGAATTTTTGGATTCAATTTGGATTTGTTTGGGATTTTCTTTGCTGATTGGTCATGTTTGTACTTTTGGAGAGTCATGAACTTAGATGATTTGTGAAATGCTTGATGTTTATCATATGAACTTGAAATTTTGCACATTGATTATAGACACTTTGAAGTTTATTGTGGCTTTGGTTTGAGACATTTATCATTTATCAATTCTGTTTTAGGCTTGTGTGAAGTTGATGTATGAAATTGTGCCTCATTTGAGCTTGTTTTGCCTTGCCTTGCCTTAGGGAATTTATATGCCATGCTTCCCCTTGTCCAAATGCCTTGATTTTTGGTATGTTGATCATGTGATGTATTATGTTTAGCCATGATTTTTCTTGAGATTTATTGAATCATTTTTGAGTTGGTGTGGATTGGTTCATTCTGTTTGCTTCAATGAGCTTTCAACTTGCATGCTTTGCCTTATGTGCTTTGTGAAATGAAATTGGTTGATGCTATTGATATGAGACCACTTGGATATTGTTCTTAATTGATTAAGCTTGATTCATGCCAATTTTAATGTTCTGTTTTGAATTATTTCTCCCTCTTTGACCCTAGGCCTTGTCCTAGTGGTTTGCTTCTCATGTTTGAGCTTGGTTTGCAGGTTAAGAAGCATATGGTCTTGAGGAATTGATTCATTGGTTTGAGTTGCCTATCTGATTGATGTTGATTAACATTGAGTTATTTTGTAGGTGGATTAGCTCCTTTGAGTTGAGCTTGTGCTTTGCCTTGATGCATAGCTTGCTTGTCTGTTTGACTATGTACAGCTATTGACTATTAACTGTCTGTTTGACTTTTGTTGATTGTATACTGATTGTGTTGGATTGTTTTCAGGTACATTAGTTGCTTGAGTTCTTTGAACTTGCTTTTGATGTTGCTTGGTTGCTTAAACAATTGAGGTATAACTCACTGACTTCATGTAGTCTGGAAGACCTGACCGGTTACTTGGTCAGGCACCTGTCTGAAGTCCTCCTTAAGAGGCAATGCTTGTGTATGTTTATCTTTCTGCCAAGCAGGAAAAGTCCTTTGATAAGGCAATTGGCAGATAAAAGAGATGTGCAATCCATCTCCTGCTATTCAGTTGAGTCATCCCTTTGCTCACACAACTGGTGTTGATGCATTGTGGATATTAACCCAAGATCTATGTTGAGTCAGTTATATGTGTAGAAGGGTTCCAACTTTCTGAAACCACCCTTTCATTTGTCTGAAGCTCTCCCAGGCCAGGGATAAGAGCTGTGAGGCACACCCCTCACTTCCCATTTCATATGCTTCACCCTAACTCTCAATGTTAGGGTTAAGAGCTAACATCACCCGATTACAGTTGGCTTGTGTTTCACAGCCTAACCTTGTGTAAGCCCACTTTGTTTGTATATAGTGTGTGCTAATTGTGTGTATGTTTGCTTTGCTTTGCCTATTTAGGTTAGTTTGCTGCCTGTGCAAGTTAGATAGAAACCTCAACCTAGGACCATTGTGGAATACATGATAACTATTAGGCTCGAGTCAGTCTCCCTTCTAGTTAGTCATTTCCCAGTCTCTGGTTAGGAGAAAGTTTCTCCCCTGTTAAGGGGAACTACGTTGCCCTGATCCTCATACCAGATGAGGTACGTAGGCAGGAGGTCGTACGAGATCTCTCCGGGCACCCTTTTTCTTTTTGTGTGTGTTTGCTTGACAGTTGCTAGGCTCGAGTGCCAGACTCCTTAGTAACTTGTTGTTTGTTATCCTTCTTGTGTGTGTTAGGAGACGGATGTAAGCCCAGCGATTGGCATTCCGTATCCTATTGTTGTGTGCTTGGAGTCCGATATAAGTCCAGCAATTGGCATTTGGTTTCCAGTGTGGGTTTGTTTGGTTTGGAGTCTGATGTAAGTCCAGCGATTGGCATTCGGTTTCCATGTTTGCCTGTTTGTGTGTGTTTTGTTTCGGCGTGCGTGAGCCGAACTAGGGTAGCTCTGATTCTCATTCCCGATGAGATACGTAGGCATAGGATGCGATATCCTAGCGAGCCCGTTCCTCTCTTCCCCCACCTGTGTTGTCTGTTGTGTGTGTGTGCATTCTTTTGAGCAATTTTAGCAACCTTTTTCTTTCTGAGCGTGGATCCCGTCGAGTACGACGGATGCGTAGGGGTGCTAATACCTTCCCTTCGCATAACCGACTCCCGATCCCATCTCTTTGGTCGCGAGACCATTTCCTTTCCAGGTTTACTTCGAGCGTTTCCTTTCCCTCTTTGGGATAAATAACGCACGGTGGCGGCTCTGTTTGTTTTTGTGTCAGCCCGCCGGTTATTTTTCGCGGATGCGACAGCTGGCGACTCTGCTGGGGAAATTGAAGTTGACCTATTGCTGGTCCATCTTCCCTAAGCGAGTCTCTCCTAGCGTTCTCTAGGATAGTTTAGGTTGCTTGTGCTGCTATTTATTGCATTTATCATTATTCTGTTGTGTATATATTTGCATAAATGTTTGCATGCATCATACTATCATTGTTGCTGTCCTCTGTACAGGTGGTTCCTCTGTTTTGGGGGGGGTGTTCTGAGTGGGGCTAAAACCCAGGCCCGAGTATACACCTAGGATTAGCGTGGTCTCATGTTGCCTCTCATGTTAGGTCAACATGATCTTGGCGACGTGACATACCACAATCCGGACGAGGTTCTTTTGAGGGAGCTCTTCCTTTGTGGAGTATCCACTTTGGTTGAGTTACTTCATTTGAGCTATTGACTTCGGTGACCGTTCTTTCCCGGATCTTTGGTTTAGACGATCTTAAGAGAGCTATAATGGCACACCTGAAAGGGCAAACCCATTGAGTATCTTTGCCCGATTGTTGAGACCATTATCCGCCTTAGGGTGACCTGTTTAGAATTTACCTGTGAGGGGAGGGTTGATTCATACAGATGCATATTCTGATGGTGACTTTGGTGGTGACTAATGGTTCCGTTGATCAGAGTCCTATTTATAAGTCGGATTTATGGATTTATTTCCGAGACGCCGGAGTTCTGTCCGTGGTATTTATCAGTGGGGATCCGTTTATTTCAGGATTCCCTGGGCTGGTTCAGAGGGTCTTATGGTTATCTGTTCAGAGGACTTTCTAGTGATGATGGTGATGTATCATTCCGTTCCGTTTATTTCGGAACCCCAAGTCAGATTTGTGGTTGCTCAGTACCTCAGATGGTTGAGATCAATTCAGAGGCTGTAACTCAGTGCAGTAAATGTTCAGATGACTTGGAGGATGGCACAGTGCATTGCATTCACGCATCAGCATCATCCACATTTTGCATTCATCGGCATCTAACTCATGTTTATCCATACTCAGGGTCCATTCTTGATTGAGATTCTGGTTGAGAGACATCTTGATGTCAGAATGCTATTGTCAAAAATTTTATTCGTCTCGATGAAGTCAGAATCGAAGGAAAGAGTGTTCCTCATATGGATAGACATTGCATTCATGCGTGAGTCATAATAACATGTCTTCTGTTTTGCAGGTGTCAGTTTCTAACATGTTTGGGTTTACACAGGAATCATTGCTCGTGCACGCCGAATCATTCCCTTGCACACAACCCGTCCACACAGATACTTCACCAGACGCAATACACCAAGGCTGATGGATCTACCTAATACAGACTTTCTCGAGCTGAAGGAGAAGATGAATGAGTTGATTAACATCATGCAAGGGTTTGCAGTCGGGCAGAAGGCACTGGCTGATAAAGGGGAGAAGCTCGAGCGGGCTTCAGCTGCCAATAGTGGTGTCAATCTGGATGGCGTCTCTAACCAGGGTCTTGGTGGTTCTAGGGACGGTGGAAAGAGGACAACTGTGGGGGTAGTGACTAACAATGCTGGTGGTTTTGGTGTTGCCACAGGTGGTGGACCCGGTCAGGTGGGCAATAATATGAATGACAGTCCGTTTCCTCCCTTCTTTGGGGATGAGGATGATAGAGAGGAGGATAGAGAAGCAGATCAGTTCTCCATGCATAATGAACCATTTGGTCAGTATGGTGTCCAACCGCCAAACAAGGAAATTCAGGTGCTGGCAGAAAAGATCAGGGCTCTGGAAAGCCATGCTACTCCGGGGTTGTCAATATGTCGAACATGGGGCTGGTTGAGGGGATTGTGATCCCACAGAAGTTCAAGGCGCCCGCATTTGATAAATATAATGGGAGTTCTTGCCCGGAAACTCATCTTCAGGCTTTTGTCCGGAAAATTTCTGCCTATACAACAAATCAGAAACTCTGGATGTACTTCTTCCAAGATAGTCTGTCTGGTGGATCTCTTGAATGGTATACCAAGTTGAAGTCTTCGGATATCAAGAGCTGGCAGGATCTGGGAGATGCATTCTTTAAACAGTACCAGTTCAATGCTGACATGGCTCCTAGCCGTACCCAGCTGCAGGGTATGTCTCAGAAGCCGAGTGAAGGGTTTAAAGAATACGCACAGAGATGGAGGGAGTTAGCTGCCAGAGTTCAACCTCCGCTGGTGGATCGGGAGATGTCTGATCTGTTCATGGGTACCCTGCAGGGGGTTTTTGCTGAAAGGATGGTGGGTTGTCCCGTCACTGGCTTTGCAGACATAGTAGTGGCTGGTGAGAGAATTGAAAGTTGGCTGAGAATGGGGAAAATACAGGGAAATGCTCCGTCATCTGGAGTGAAGAAGCCATTTGGGAACGGTCAGCGCAAAAATGAGGGTGAATCGAGTGTTGTGTATGCCCAAAGAGGACACGGTAGGGATCGTTACTACCAGCACACTGCTGCGGTAACCACCCCTGCTGGTAATCAATCAGTACGACAGCAACATCAGCCACCTCAACAGAGAGCACAGAGAGCCGGGTACCAAGTGAGGGGAAAAGGGATTGATCGTCAGTTCGATAAGCCGCCCGTGACATATGTTGTTCTGTTTAAGAAGTTGATGGATCTTGGGTTGGTTCAGCCAAGGACGATGGTTCCGGTAAGATCAGATCAGAGGCCTCCTAACTATGATGAGAACGCCGAGTGTGAATTCCATTCTGGTACACCAGGGCATAACATTGAGGGCTGTAGAGCTTTTAAGCATGTTGTCCAGGATCTGGTAGACTCCAAGGCCATCAATTTTGTACCATCTCCGAATGTTAATGCTAATCCCATGTCGGCGCATGGTCAGGCGTTGGTGGGTGCGATTGCTGAAGATTCGGATCACGCCTGTGCGGTAGGTGAAGAGAACGACAGTGACGGCGAGTTTGATGGTTGGATAAAACCGTGCGTACCAGGGATGGAAGTCCAGAACTGGAAGGCCTAAAAAGATCATCACTGTCACTCATCCGGAAGAGTAATATTTCTGTTTTTCAATTTTGTTTGCATGAAAGCCATACGTTTTGCCCGAAACGTAATGGTCCATTGTAAGGGCCACCTCACATGTTTCATTTTGCAACATTTTGCATCATTAATAAATGGATGTTTTTCACATTAAAAGCGGTGTTCCCTGTTTTTCATTTATTTTTACAGTTTTAAAATAAATAAAAATGGCAATGTTTGTTTTCATTTTTTCCCCTTTCTGATTTGTCTCGTTCCGACTTCGAAAAGTAATTCTCCGGATCTCATTGATAACAATTTGGTTACACCTCATATGACTTCGACAATCCGACCTATCATGCCGAAGAAGAAGGCGAAGAAGATTGTGATCTGCTGGAATTAGCCAAGTTGTTGAAATAAGAGGAGAAGGTGATTCAGCTGCACGAAGAGCAAGTTGAGCTTGTTAACATGTATACTGCCGAGGTCAGAAAGGAAATGAAAATTGGGGCCGCTTCAGAGGCAAGTCGAGAGTAGAATGGTAGCCCTGTGGAAAGAGCATGTGGATACCTTCCCCTGGTCGTGTCAGGATATGCCAGGGTCGGATACCAATGTCGGTATCTGCAAGCTACCATTAGGAGAAGACTGCCCTCTGGTGAAGCAGAACACCAGTGCCATGTATCAGGGTGACTATGTTTCATGATATGATTCATCATGAAATCGAATGCTATGTTGATGACATGATAGCAAAGTCCCAGACAGAAGAGGGGCATCTGGTAGATCTGGCCAAGTTGGTCAACCAGTTGGGACAATTCAAACTGAGGTTGAATTCAAATAAGTGCACTTTCAGAGTGCGGTCCGGTAAGATGTTGGGGTTAATTGTAAGAGAGGAATCGAGGTTGATCCTGCTAAAAAAAAAGTAATACAAGAAATACCTGAACCGAAAACAGAAAAAAGAGGTTTGTGGTCTCCTAGGTGGATTGAACTGCATTTCACGGTTCACATCTCATCTAACAGCCACGAGTGAACCCATATTCAAGTTGGAAAAAAAAAGATCAAACGGTCAGGTGGGTAAGGATTGCCAAGGGGGCATTGAGAAATAAAAGAATAAGTTGCAGGAGCCTCTGATTCTGACGTCTCTGTGGAGGGACGACCATCAATTCTATACTTGACGGCCCTAGAGGGGTCTATGAGGTGCGTATTGTGTCAGCATGACGAGTCTTGTCGAAAAGAGCATGCAATTTACCTTTGCAAAAAGTTTACCGACTGTGAAACAATACATTCACTGCTCGAGAAAACTTGTTGTACTTTGGCATAGGCTACTCGCCGACCGAGACCGTATATGCTGGTTCGTACCACTTTGTGGATTTCCAAGATGAATCCGATCAGGTATGTATTTGGGAAGCCAATATTGAGAAGCTAGCATTGACCGGACGGGTTGCGAGAGGGCAAATGATTTTGATTAAATACGATATCTCAAGGGGAGTGTATTGTCTGATTACATCGCTCCGCAACCCGTTGAGGATTATCAACCAAGGAAGTTTGAGTTCCCTGATGAGGACATCTCGAGGTGCTCAAATCGAAAGATTGAGAGTAACCGATCCCGGAGGAGGGGCCTGACCCTGAATCCGAACGGATTCTGATGTCTGATGGGGATGTTAACGTGAATGGTAGGAGTTGGTGTTGTTTTGATTACGCCGAAGAGATCCCACATTCCTTTTGTTGCCTGGATAACATTTGAATGCACCAGCAAGGGTGGCTGAGTACGAAGCTTGTATCCTGGGTATCGAACCTCGGTGCATCTACTGGGGCAACGCCGTTCTCACTCATGTATGGGATAGAAGTGGTATTACCAGTCGAGGTCCAGATCCCATCATGGGGAGTCCTGATGGACGTGAAACTGCAAGAGGCTGAATGGGTAAGGACCCGGTACGAAGAGTTAAGCCTGATTGAGAAAAAGGGTTGGCAGCCATCTGTCATGGGCAGTTGTACCAGCAGCGGATGAAGCGTGCTTTTGACCGAAAAGTACGACCTCGTGTGTATCACGTGGGTGATATGGTGCTGAAAAGGATCCTTCCTACTCAAAACGATCGAAGGGGCAAGTGGACACCCAATTATGAAGGTCCATTCGTGGTCAAGAAGGTTTTCTCGGACAGAGCCTTGTTGTTAACGACCATGGATGGCGAGGATTTTCCATCCCCTGTGAATGCGGACGCAGTTAAAAAATACTTCGTATAAGAGACCCGTTGGACGAAAAGAATAAAATAGTCCAGGCAAAAATGGGCATCCCGGCGAACCGAAAAAAAATGAAAAGGTTCGGGCAAAAGTTAGGGATAAAGAAGGAAAAATTGTACACCCGGCAAGTCGAAAACCTGAAAAGGCGACTTGGGCAAAAAAGGGTATCCCGGTGGACTGAAAACCCGAAAGGGCGGTCCAGGAAAAAGAGGGATTGAAACGAACAACTGCGTCTGGCATGATCGTTTGCTTTGGTTAAGGCACCAGGATAATCCCCGACAGGGATCGGTCGGAAGCGTCTTGTTCAGAAGGCAGAAAGCACGGAGAGTCTGAGGACATATGGGGTGTAACCGAGTTGGAACTCGATGAGATCGCGGTTTCACATTGCCATTAGGATAGATTTTTCCTTTTGTGCGCAATTACCTCTTTTCAGGAATTGCTTCCTTTGTATTGCTCAATTTGAGCCACATTTTTTCAATCAATGAAATGCATATTCAGTCAAATAATTTTGTTTTTGTTTTTCATTACCGCTTTGATTGCAAAAACATCCAATTATTTTTGATAAAGAATCTTTGCATTTTAAGACATACAGGTCCCTTCCAATGCATGTTTATAAGATTGAAAGCTTGAAATCTTATTCGGAAGGTTGAGTGACTCAAGTGTTGAAATCTTGACCAGCCTGTGGCACAGTTTTATCTAACGATCTCTTTTGCAGGTATTGTTAGGTATTTTCACTCACTTGCAGGTTGTGATGTGGAAGCTTTTGATAAAAGAATCCTTGCGGAGTCCAATCAGGGAGAAGAGATTGAAGGAAGGTGAAAAGATGACGGAAAGACGGACGACGATCCTGGATATTAATCAAGAAGACTCTTCAAAGTCTGAAGACTGGAAAGTTCGTAC
Organism: Lathyrus oleraceus; assembly: GCF_024323335.1. Classification (NCBI taxonomy): domain Eukaryota; kingdom Viridiplantae; phylum Streptophyta; class Magnoliopsida; order Fabales; family Fabaceae; genus Lathyrus; species Lathyrus oleraceus. The sequence continues at coordinate 445,317,968 of NC_066580.1, forward strand.
CAATCTAAGGAGTTCGCTCTCCGTAGAGTACGGAGCGGTTGGGAATACAAAGTGATGAATCAGAAAAGGCCAGACGAGTCTGGGAGTTCTCAAAATTGGAAAGCTGACATTAGGATTTGGATGTTGAATGTCGTGGTTCGACGAGTCGGCGGGTGTTCAGTGCCAGATTTTCCTGGTTTCCCCAAGCAAAGTTGGGATTGTTACCTCCTCAGCAGATTCAAGGTCTGTGTTTTCCCTAGCAGGGTCGGGATGGTTATCTCCTCAGCAGGTTGGAGATCGGTGTTTCCTCAGTAGTCGGGCCTGAAGGTTGCTGTTTCCCAACGGAGGTATCTGCGGGTGGTGGTTTCCCCAAGCAAAGTCGGGATTGTTGTATCCGCAGCAAGTCAAAGACCGTTGTTTCCCCACAGCGTGCGTTGGTGGTTCTTTCCCCAGCGATGTCCCCGAGCGGGTCGGGTGCAGAGGAGGTTATCCTTGGTGGGGGTTGTCCTTTTCCCATCAGCAGTGCTATTCCCCAGCAGGGTGGAGGTCGGAGTGTTGTCGAGTTCCTCAGCAGAGTGCCTCGAGCTCCCCAGAAGAGTCCCTTGAGGGGGATACTTTTTTATGCATTCATCATGTAGATAAGCATAGCATATTGCATTATAAATCGCGTAGCATTTCCATGATTAAGGAGCATTACGCTGAAAAAAAATCATGCATCATCATTGCAAACATAAGCTAGTCTCAAAGCCGTGGTTACCGTTTGAGATATGGTTTTGCCAATGGGTGAAGATGCTACTCAAGCTGTGGTTACCGTTTGAGAAGTGGTTTCGCTAGTTGGGAAATCAGCAGCAGCATTGCAAGCATCAGTTACTCGAGTCGTGGTTACCGCTTGGGAATGGGTTTTGCCGGTCAGTGAAGATGATACTCTGAGGAGTTCAGCATCGTGACGTTGGGTCAACGGTATTCCCCAGTAGCGCGATACTGGAGGAAGATTTCTGTCGTGCGAGACGGAAGTTTGAAGATGTTACTCTGAGGAGTTTAGCATTGTGACGTTGGGTCAACGGTATTCCCCAGTAGCGCGATCCTGGAGGAAGATTTCTGTCGTGCGAGACGGAAGTTTGAAGATGTTACTCTGAGGAGTTTAGCATTGTGACGTTGGGTCAATGGTATTCCCCGGTAGTGCGATATTGGAGGAGGATTTTTGTCGTGCGAGATGGAAGTTGGAATGCGTTACTCTGAGGAGTTCAGCATCGTGATTTTGGAGCAACAGTATTTCCCAGTTAGTCCCCGGCAAGCGTCTTCCTGGTTTTGGACATATGTGGATGTCATCCTTGCGATACCAGTAAGTGTCGTGTCGATCCCCGTAATGTCTGGTCGAGTTTTCTTTGGTGTCAGTAAACATCATTGTTCGATGTCCAGTAAACGTCGAGTTCCCTCCTAGTCATTGGTTAATGTCTGGTCGAGTTTTCTTTGGTGTCAGTAAACATCATTGTTCGATGTCCAGTAAACGTCGCGTTCCCTCCCAGTCATTGGTCAATGTCTGGTCGAGTTTTCTTTGGTGTCAAGTAAACATCATTGTTCGATGTCAAGTAAACGTCGAGTTCCCTCCCAGTCATTGGTCAATGTCTGGTCGAGTTTTCTTTGGTGTCAAGTAAACATCATTGTTCGATGTCAAGTAAACGTCGCGTTCCCTCCCAGTCATTGGTCAATGTCTGGTCGAGTTTTCTTTGGTGTCAAGTAAACATCATTGTTCGATGTCAACAAACGTCGAGTTTCTTCCCAGTCATTGGTCAATGTCTGGTCGAGTTTTCTCTGATATATCGCCATTAGAGTGGTGTTTTGGTGTTATTTCCGTCGTTGCCAGCGGAATTATCACGAGAAAATGGAGAGCGGGATTCATTATTTGGCAAACAAGACTACTATGAAGTGTCGGGGTTCAACTGCGGTGATCCGGGATCATGCGCGCAAAAGGAAATATTTGTTCGGGGTTCAAGAAAACAAAAAGAAGTATCACTCAGAAAGTTCCGGGGTTCAAGAAAAAGCAAAAAAAGAAGATGATAATAATCCCCAGCGGATAGGTGGTGTTCAGGCCATGGGTATCCCTGTGTTACCATTTATTTTGGTATCCAGGTCGACATTCTGTTTCGGTGATCAGGCCGACTTTCTCCGTACCAGACGGGTTCTTCTTTCAAGATTGTTTCTTTGCCGATTCTGACAGGCATTGTTAATTATTTCCCATCAGAGTGCAAATTGTTCGTCTGTTCTTGGTATTCAATCACTCCTCATCCTGATCATCTGAAAGCCGAGGCTATTCATATCGACAGGTTCACAGTGGATTGAATAGGGGCAGCTGTAACACCTCAAAATTTGCCCTCCTCTCTTGGGACTAGCTTAGCATATTGCATTTCATTTTTAGGTCATTAGTCATTGCATCTTTTCATGTCATGTGGAAACAATAAGCAAGTCATCCTCCTAAGTGTTATTCTGAAGATAAAGAGGTTAAAAGATGCAAGCCTGAGGGTCTTATTGAATTGATCACTAGCCATCTGAGGGTTTGTGCTTCAATTAAGGGTTTCTTGGCTCCTCAAGGAGATTGATCATTATCTTATTGGCAATGGTACATCATCATCATCATGGTCTTATCATCATCAAGAGATTCATTGTGCTTGATCAGTTCCTTGGGATTAGGGTTTTGACCTCTGGTCAACCCTAATCAGTTGTATTGTGCCAATCAGGGTTTTGCAAGGAGATGAGGGTTTTAATGGAGAGGGGGATCATCATGTGGTTTTAAGGGGCTTGTGAAAGCTAGGGTTTCATTTTTGGAGCCATTTCATCAGGAGATTGATGCTCAAATTCATCTGTGCATAGCCAAGTCATCTATCAACTGAAAAAGTCAACCAAAAGTCAACTGATGGAATTGGAGGTGGGAGATGGTTAGAGAGACTTCATTCATGTTCAAACAAGTCTCATTTGACATTCATCCATGTTTTTTTAATTTTTCATCCACTTCTAAAAACCATAACTCAATGAATAATTGTCCAAATAATGTGTGGTTTTTTTCATTGTTTTCCTCATCATGTCTAGTATTTTATGAGATTTTTTCCAGAAATTGTGCACGCATGAATTTTGTTTTGGCTTAGGGATTGTGTATGTGTGTGCTTTCTTGACCTACCTTGCCAAAAGCTTTGTGAAATGATGGATTTTAATCCAATGATCTTGAAACTTTGCATGCTTAAAATAGACACCTTAATGGACATTTTGGTATAGAGTTTGCATTTTTCTCATTTCTGGTTGTTGAGATATGATCTGTTTAATGTAGGTGTTACAATGTGTGTCACACCATTGCTTGCTCAACTTGAGGATTTTCTGTACCATGCCAATTCAATGCCAAATAATTTGATTTTTTGCATGATACTTCTTCTGGATGTTAGGAATGATAATGAGTTATTGTGGAATTTTTGGATTCAATTTGGATTTGTTTGGGATTTTCTTTGCTGATTGGTCATGTTTGTACTTTTGGAGAGTCATGAACTTAGATGATTTGTGAAATGCTTGATGTTTATCATATGAACTTGAAATTTTGCACATTGATTATAGACACTTTGAAGTTTATTGTGGCTTTGGTTTGAGACATTTATCATTTATCAATTCTGTTTTAGGCTTGTGTGAAGTTGATGTATGAAATTGTGCCTCATTTGAGCTTGTTTTGCCTTGCCTTGCCTTAGGGAATTTATATGCCATGCTTCCCCTTGTCCAAATGCCTTGATTTTTGGTATGTTGATCATGTGATGTATGCTGTTTAGCCATGATTTTTCTTGAGATTTATTGAATCATTTTTGAGTTGGTGTGGATTGGTTCATTCTGTTTGCTTCAATGAGCTTTCAACTTGCATGCTTTGCCTTATGTGCTTTGTGAAATGAAATTGGTTGATGCTATTGATATGAGACCACTTGGATATTGTTCTTAATTGATTAAGCTTGATTCATGCCAATTTTCATGTTCTGTTTTGAATTATTTCTCCCTCTTTGACCCTAGGCCTTGTCCTAGTGGTTTGCTTCTCATGTTTGAGCTTGGTTTGCAGGTTAAGAAGCATATGGTCTTGAGGAATTGATTCATTGGTTTGAGTTGCCTATCTGATTGATGTTGATTAACATTGAGTTGTTTTGTAGTTGGATTAGCTCCTTTGAGTTGAGCTTGTGCTTTGCCTTGATGCATAGCTTGCTTGTCTGTTTGACTATGTACAGCTATTGACTATTAACTGTCTGTTTGACTTTTGTTGATTGTATACTGATTGTGTTGGATTGTTTTCAGGTACATTAGTTGCTTAAGTTCTTTGAACTTGCTTTTGATGTTGCTTGGTTGCTTAACCAATTGAGGTATAACTCACTGACTTCATGTAGTCTGGAAGACCTGACCGGTTACTTGGTCAGGCACCTGTCTGAAGTCCTCCTTAAGAGGCAATGCTTGTGTATGTTTATCTTTCTGCCAAGCAGGAAAAGTCCTTTGATAAGGCAATTGGCAGATAAAAGAGATGTGCAATCCATCTCCTGCTATTCAGTTGAGTCATCCCTTTGCTCACACAACTGGTGTTGATGCATTGTGGATATTAACCCAAGATCTATGTTGAGTCAGTCATATGTGTAGAAGGGTTCCAACTTTCTGAACCCACACTTTCATTTGTCTGAAGCTCTCCCAGGCTAGGGATAAGAGCTGTGAGGCACACCCCTCACTTCCCATTTCATCTGCTTCACCCTAACTCTCAATGTTAGGGTTAAGAGCTAACATCACCCGATTACAGTTGGCTTGTGTTTCACAGCCTAACCTTGTGTGAGCCCACTTTGTTTGTATATAGTGTGTGCTAATTGTGTGTATGTTTGCTTTGCTTTGCCTGTTTAGGTTAGCTTGCTGCCTGTGCAAGTTAGATAGAAACCTCAACCTAGGACCATTGTGGAATACATGATAACTATTAGGCTCGAGTCAGTCTCCCTTCTAGTTAGTCATTTCCCAGTCTCTGGTTAGGAGAAAGTTTCTCCCCTGTTAAGGGAAACTACGTTGCCCTGATCCTCATACCAGATGAGGTACGTAGGCAGGAGGTCGTACGAGATCTCTCCGGGCACCCTTTTTCTTTTTGTGTGTGTTTGCTTGACAATTGCTAGGCTCGAGTGCCAGACTCCTTAGTAACTTATTGTTTGTTATCCTTCTTGTGTGTGTTAGGAGACGGATGTAAGCCCAGCGATTGGCATTCCGTATCCTATTGTTGTGTGCTTCGAGCCCGATATAAGTCCAGCAATTGGCATTTGGTTTCCAGTGTGGGTTTGTTTGGTTCGGAGTCTGATGTAAGTCCAGCGATTGGCATTCGGTTTCCATGTTTGCCTGTTTGTGTGTGTTTTGTTTCGGCGTGCGTGAGCCGAACTACGGTAGCTCTGATTCTCATTCCCGATGAGATACGTAGGCATAGGATGCGATATCCTAGCGAGCCCGTTCCTCTCTTCCCCCACCTGTGTTGTCTGTTGTGTGTGTGTGCATTCTTTTGAGCAGTTTTAGCAACCTTTTTCTTTCTGAGCGTGGATCCCGTCGAGTACGACGGATGCGTAGGGGTGCTAATACCTTCCCTTCGCATAACCGACTCCCGATCCCATCTCTTTGGTCGCGAGACCATTTCCTTTCCAGGTTTACTTCGAGCGTTTCCTTTCCCTCTTTGGGATAAATAACGCACGGTGGCGGCTCTGTTTGTTTTTGTGTCAGCCCGCCGGTTGTTTTTCGCGGATGCGACAGTATTATGGCATCCATGATTTATGGAGTCAGTCAGAACAATAGAAGAGGAATTGGGTATGATCCTAGTGAAGATAAAACTTCTACTAATGAACAACCCAAATCTCCATTTTCATATCACTATACATACACACACAAGAGCAAAAATTCAATAATGCTAGAAAACCTTAAGTGTTAAGAAGCTCTGGGAAAACTAATCACAAAGGACCCAAAAGAATCTGGGTACCAAAGGATAAGATTGTTTATGTTGCAGATATCCTATGCAGCAGAGTTAAAACACCAGTCATGGTACCTGGACTCTGGATGCTCGCGACACATGACGGGAAGAAAGTCTATGTTCTAAAGCTTGGAACTTAAAGATGTTGGATTCGTAGGCTTCGGAGGAGATCAGAAAGGAAGGATCGGAGGCTCCGGAACTATTGGTAATGGTACTCTTCCCTCTATATCTAATGTGTTATATGTAGAAGGATTAATGCATAATCTGTTATCAATAAGTCAATTAAGTGATAACGGTTATGATATAATATTTAATCAAAAAACATGTAAAGCCATAAATCAAAACAATGGTTCTGTCCTTTTCACTGGCAAGAGGAAAAACAATATTTATAAAATAAATCTTTCTGATTTAAAAGAACAAAATGTGAAATGTCTGATGTCTGTTCACGAAGAGCAATGGGTATGGCATAGACGCTTGGGCCACATTAGCATGAGAAAATTATCTCAGCTAAATAAACTCGAGTTAGTCAGAGGCCTACCTAAACTGAAGTTTTCTTCAGATGCTCTGTGTGAAGCATGTCAGAAAGGAAAATTTTCAAAGACATCTTTCAAAAAGAAAAATATTGTTTCTACCTCTAAGCCAATGGAACTTCTTCACATTGATTTATTTGGTCCTGTGAAAACAGCATCAGTCAATGGAAAGAAGTATGGACTAGTCGTTGTGGATGATTTCAGTCGCTGGACATGGGTAAAATTCCTAAAGCACAAGAGTGAGTCTCACTCTGTATTCACTAGCTTCTGTTCCAAAGTGCAAAAAGAATTCGACTCTAAAATCATCAGAGTCAGAAGTGATCATGGTGGGGAATTTGAAAACAAATTTTTTGAGGAATTATTTGACTCTAATGGAATATCCCATGATTTCTCCTGCCCTAGAACTCCACAACAAAATGTAGTTGTAGAGAGGAAGAATAGGACACTCCAAGAGATGGCCAGAACCATGATCAACGAAACAAATGTGGCTAAGCACTTTTGGGCCGAAGTTGTAAATACAGCGTGTTACATTCAGAATAGAATCTCTATAAGACCTATTCTGGAGAAGACTCCCTATGAACTGTGTAAAGGAAGAAAACCAAACATTTCATATTTTCATCCTTTTGGATGTTCCTGTTTCATTTTAAATACTAAAGAACATCTGAACAAGTTTGATTCCAAAGCACAAAAAGGTATTATGTTAGGATACTCAGAACGCTCTAAAGGCTACAGAGTATACAATACAGAAACCAAAATTGTGGAAGAATCAATTCATGTCAGATTTGATGATAAGCTTGACCCTGAAAAGTCAAAGCTAGTTGAGAAACTTGCAGATTTGGAGATCACTCTTGCAGGATCTGACGAGAAGATTAAAGCTCCAGAAGCAACTGCCATTCAAACCCTAGAAGGAACTAACTCCCCAGTAATCCCAAAGAAGGCTAAAAGTCGCCTCGACATATCTGAAGAGTTGATTCTGGGAAATAAGGACGAACCTGTCCGAACTAGGTCCACCTTCAAGACCCTTGAAGAAACTCCTCTGGGACTAGTATCTCTGATCGAGCCTACCTCCTATGATGAGGCACTTCAGGATAGCGACTGGGTTCTAGCCATGCAAGAAGAGCTAGATCAATTCACAAAGAACGACGTCTGGGATCTTGTTCCTAAGCCTAGAGGCACTCACGTTATCGGAACCAGATGGGTATTCAGAAACAAGCTGAATGAGAAAGGAGAAGTTGTCAGAAACAAAGCTCGACTGGTGGCTAAAGGTTACAGTCAACAAGAAGTTATTGACTACAATGAAATCTTTGCTCCAGTCGCCAGGTTAGAATCTATTCGCTTACTTGTATCATTCGCTATAAATCACTCTATCAAATTGTATCAAATGGATGTCAAGAGCGCATTCCTTAATGGTTATATATCAGAAGAAGTGTATGTCAACCAACCTCCAGGTTTTGAAAATCCAAATTATCCAGAACATGTTTTTAAACTTAAGAAATCTTTATATGGACTTAAACAAGCTCCCAGAGCTTGGTATGAACGATTAAGTAATTTTCTTCTGGAACATGATTTTATCAGAGGGAAAGTTGACTCCACACTCTTCTGTAAAAACCTTAATAATGATCTCATGATATGCCAGATATACGTTGATGATATCATTTTTGGTTCAGCTAACGCCTCTGTATGTCAAGAATTCTCTGAGCTAATACAGGCAGAATTTGAAATGAGCTTAATGCAAGAACTAAAGTTCTTTCTAGGAATTCAAATAAATCAAACTTCAGAAGTCACGTACGTTCATCAAAGAAAATACATAAAAGACATTCTGAAGAAATTTGATATGGCTGAATGCAATTCTGCAAAGACTCCCATGCATCCAACCTGCATTCTTGAAAAAGAAGAAGTCAGTAAAAAGGTTTGTCAGAAGCTCTATCGTGGTATGATAGGCTCCCTTCTCTATCTGACTGCTACTCGCCCTGATATTCTATTTAGTGTTTGTCTCTGTGCCAGATTTCAATCAGATCCTAGAGAAACTCACTTGACAGCAGTTAAGAGAATTCTCAAATATCTGAAAGGAACTCCTAACCTGGGCTTGATGTATGAGAAAACATCAGAGTAGAGACTATCTGGTTTTTGTGATGCAGATTACGCAGGAGACAGATTGGAACAAAAGAGTACATCTGGAAATTGTCAGCTCTTGGGAAACAATCTGATATCCTGGGCCAGCAAAAGACAATCAACCATAGCCCTGTCCACTGCAGAAGCGAAATACATCTCAGCATCACTGTGCACAACTCAGATGCTCTGGATGAAGAATCAGTTAGAGGATCTGCAAATCTTCGAGAGTAACATTCCTATCTTTTGTGATAATATTGATGCCATTTGTTTAAGCAAGAATCCCATTTTACACTCCAGAGCTAAGCACATAGAAATAAAACATCATTTTATCAGAGACTATGTTCAGAAAGGGGTAGTAATATTGAAATTCATTGATACTGATCATCAATGGGCTGACATATTTACTAAACCCTTAGCTGAAGATAGATTCCTCTTCATCCTAAAGAATCTGAACATTCAAAATTGCCCTGAATAATATGTTCCTCTGAAGTTGTAAAATGAGATTCTAATGTAAACACAATGGATTCTGCCTCTGACTCTGATACTCCTACCAAGTTAGAAGTTATCTGAGTCAGAAATCTCCAGGAACCAATCCCTTGGTATTCCTGAAGATCAGATAAAGCAAACATGTGGAGCACCTTGCGTCTGACCTTGGAACTTCTAGACAGCTGTCTAGCAGTAATCAAGGAACAGTCTCTTGAGATCTCCTCGAGCAGTGTACTGGCTGTTGGGATTAGACATCATTAATGAGCTGTAATCATTTTTCCCCTTAAACGTGTTGACTTGGCTTTTGTGCTAAAACTCTGCTTTGTGTGTCGTTTTGCATGTGCCCTAATTGGTTATTTAAACACTTTCATTTCACACATTGCACACTTTTCACTCTCACGCACTCTTAAAACCTCAGCTCTCTCAAGGAATTCATGCAAGCATTCTTCATCTTCATCTTCATCTCAGTGTTCAACAACTTCATGGATGCTCAACAATAAGCAGTTTACAACTTCTCTCAACAAATGGGTTCAAGCAAACAAGTTCAAAGCTCAAGCAACCCAAACCCAACGGTTACTGGCGTAGTCACAACTCCAGTCTACAAGGAGCCTCACATTCTCGATCGTGAGCCTCACATTCATCTTGCTACGCCATTTGAGAAACTGGAAGTACTATGTGAATCACTGGTGGACTTTGACAACATGAAAAGGAATGGCATCGACCTCACTGAAGAACTCAGCAATCAAGGTTGGGGTAACTACTTCAAATGTCTATATGGTCCTGTTTACACAAATCTTGTGAAGGAATTCTGGAGATTTGCTGATGTTGATGATCACTTCATCATCTCCTATGTTCTAGGAGTCAAGATAGTGATAACTGAGAAGTCTATTGCTGTTCTTCTGGGCATGGAAAAGGATGGAGGCAGAAGAATCTACAACATCAATCCTAGGGCAAAATACATGTCCCAAGAGATTAACCCAACAATCTTCAAGTAGAACACAGAAGGCAATTCCTCCAAGAACAAGGAGCTACTTCAGAACCTCCGGGTTTGGCTGAAGATCATTCTGGGTACCATCCATCATCGTCCAGCGTCAAACTTCTCAAACTACATCAACACAGACCAGAAGTGCATTCTGTATTGCATCCACAAGGGTCTGAAGCTCTGCCTTCCAGCACTTCTCTTCAAGTACCTCAGAGACTCTGTGCGAGATACCAGAAACTACATTCCTCTGGGAAGTCTAATCTCTGACTTTCTGATTGAAAGTCGTCTGGTGGACCACCTATTAAAGCTCAGACTCATGGAGGATGTAATGATCGACGTTGGAAAACCTCTCAACGCAAAGAATCTGAAGAGCATGGGGATTCTGTATCAGGTCAAAGTTAGACCTACTCTGGACACTTCCTGGGATGCTTTGAAAGATCAAAGGGAGATCCCTCATGGACTCTATCTGTTCTCAAAGGAAGACCCTCGAGATGTAATCCTCTTATATCTGGATAATCTGATGAAAGAAGGAGTGGATATCTCAGATTTCAACCTCAGCGAGCTACCAGAAACTGCTTCAAACTTCATGAAGCATCCACGTGGACCCTCTGAGAAGGCAAGACAAGCGAAGAAAGCAAGACTAGGAGAATCCTCCGGTTCAAGACCTCCAGCACCTCTGCATGAGCCTTCTGGTAAGTCTGTTTCTCTTGCTCCCTCTGCACAAACACATTCATTTGCTTTTTCTATCCCCCTACCTACACCTATCTACACTCACTCAGAAACCCCTCTTTCAACCACCAGAACATCTCATCAACCATCCCAGAAATTCAATCTTGCCACCACCACCTTACCCCTATCTGAAGCTGAAAGGCTGAATGAAACCACCTCTTCATCTTCTTCCCCATAATCACCCCCCTACTTCACCATCTCATCTGACACAGAACCTTCTGACCCATCTTCTCCTACTCTAGCCCAACTACAGACTCAAACTCTGGCCTCACAACAGCCACAACAATCCCCACCTGAACCTGAAGTCACCTCACCACCCGCAGAACAACCAAACCCAACACCATCTGACCTTCAACCTTCTAAACCAAACACCTCTGACACACCCCCACCAAACACTTCCGCTGAACCACAAACTCTCAACCTAAGAACTCCCACTTCTCCACCTCCACCGTCTGAACCACAAAACACCCTGCCAACCCTAGAGGAAGCAATAATGTTGTTTGCAGGAGCCTCGATTGACAAGGTCAAGTCTCTGACCATCAACTCTGGCATCAGTGATGATCCTTCAACTGTTAGGACACACTGGAACAGAGTTATTGGCTGGATGACCTCTGAAGCCTTTAAGCTGAAGAGCCTCTCTGAGCAAGTCAAAAACGACTTCATCAGAGATGCTGAAGTTAGACTACAGAAGCGCTTAGCCAGAGAAGCTGAGGAGCAAGCCAGAAAGGAAGCAGAAGAAAAAGCTAGGCAAAAAGAAATTCAAAGACTTAAGGAAGCTGAAGCCAAAGCTCTAGTTGACGTTGCTGCTGCTGAAGCTCGTCGTGCTGAAGAATCTTCCAGCAGGGTAGAACCGAATGCTCTGACTCAGGGGGAGTCTTCCACCTTTGTCCCTCTGGTTCTCAAGACTCTTGAATATCTTCAGAAGGAGCAGAAAGAAGTACGAGCTAGATTGGATCAACAGGATTCAGTCAACGTCAACATTCAGAATCTGCTGACCCAGCTGCTTCAGAGGATGCCTCCACCTCCCAACCCTTAGGCACCTAGGATTTTTTTCTTTTGCTAATTTGCTTGTTGATATCTGTCTCTGTTTGTTTTCGCTTTCTGTTGTTTGTGATTAATATCTGAATATATCTATCTATATATATATATATATATATATATATTTCCCTTTCCTTTATTTTGCTAAGTCTTTTTTATTCTGACAAAAAGGGGGAGAAATAAAAACAGCTCTGATGAAAACATATCTAAATCCTTTAGTACTCTGCGAACATTTTCTTCTATAAAATGATTCTAATCCTTTTTGACTCAGATATTTGCAGAAGAGTATCTAGAAACATCATATCATGGAAGCTCCGGTAAGAACTTCTGAACTCCCAGGCTTATCTCAGAGGGAGCTCACTTCTATCTGATATGATAAATTCTTATCTCTAAATGTTTCATCTATAAATTAAGATTGTTTTGTCATCATCAAAAAGGGGGAGATTGTAAGAACAAAATTAGTTCTACAATAGATTCCAGGATTTTGATGATAACAAAGGATGAAACCAAAAATGGCACCCTAACGAAATTTCTCTAAGTGTGCAGGACTCTGAACAAGAACAAAGGAATCTGATCGCTTTATCAGATACAAACTCTAATCAGATACAAAGTACTAGAAGATCAGAAGCATCTGAAGAAGAAGTGCGCTCTAGAAGTTCTGACTCTGAGCAAAACAGGACAGCAGAATACCAGAAGCTCTAAACTTCCACTGGACTCAACTCTGATGATCTAAAAGACCAGTACTCTTAGAAGCTCTGATGTAACCTCAACGCAATCTCCAATTAACACAGAAACTCCGAGATAACAAGGACTCTGATGAAGATTCTCCAATCCAGAAAGAGTAACGGAAACAACTTCCTCAAACGGAAAGAAAGTATATTTGGCAAGAAGTTATTCAGGGAGACAATTTGGTTATGGCAAGAAACACAGAAGTAATGACATTGAATGCTCATCAAAGGCCAATATTATGTCATCACTCCAACGGTCCTTTTCACCACTATATAAAGGACGGCATATTTCAGTGAGAGATACACAACAACGCACAGAAAATTCTTTACATTCTCTCTTAATTTTTCACGAGTTGTTGCTCATACGTGAAACCACCTACTTGATTTTTCTGCTGTAATATTTGCTTATCTTTAGAAGCACTCTCGATTACAATCTATTATTGCTAAATTGATTTTGTTCCTCAAGTGACTCTGCGTAACCTGTATACTTGGGAGGACTAAGAGATCATTCTCTTAGACGTTTGGTTGTATTAATCTTTCAAGATTAGTGGATTAAGTCCTTTTTGAAGGCGAAATCACCTTGGCCGGGTGGACTGGAGTAGCTTTGTGTTATAAGCGAACCAGTATAAAATTTTGTGTGTTCTCTTTTTGAAAAAGCGCTTATTTTCCAAAACAACTCAAACCCCCCTTTCTTGTTTTTCTCACCTTCAGGATCAACGCGGACCTATGGTGAAGGGTTTTAAATCTGAATGTGCTTGGATTCTAGAAAATTCCTTCAAGTCTATGATATTGTCTGCCTGGAAGTCTGACTTAGGTATGTTGCAGAACTTGGAGGAAGTTAGGGAGCATGCTAAAATATGGAAAATGCACTCTATTTAGAGTTTACTGGAGGAACAGAGAGCCATTATGCAAATAATAAAAGGGATTCAAAGAAAAGTTCATGAAGGTGTTAGCCATGTTAGTCTTAGTAGGATGGAATCTAACTTGCAACAGGAGCTCCACAAAATTCTTTGTCAGGAAGAACTTTCCTGGTTTCAGAGAGACGAGGATCTTTAGCTTGTAGATGGAGACATAGATACTTGCTTCTACCACGTTAAAGCTCTTCAACAAAGACGTAACAAGCATATGCACTCCATAAAGTATGTTAATGGGACTTGGTTAATCAATGCTCTTGAGATTGCTACTACTTTTAGAGAGAAATGTTATCAGTTGTATACCTCTGATGCTGAGGTTGGTGAAGGTTTTCCGACATTCCATTTGTTTCCTACTCTATCTGAGGGTTCTAAGTTCAGTTTGGCGACAAAGCTTGTAGTGGATGAAATCAAGAAAGCTACCTTTAAGATGGCAGCTTGGAAATCCCCGAGTCTTTGCGGCTTTCCTACTGATTTCTTTCAAACCTCTTGAGATATTGTTAGAGAAGTGGTATGCAAGTTTATCCTACATTTATGGAGGCATTATGTGCAAATTACTGAGATTAATTTCACAAATATTTGTCTTATCCCTAAATTCTCTCAGCCAGAGCTTATTAGCCAATTTCGTCCCATTATGTTATGTAATGCGGTGTACAAGATTGTGAGTAGGATTGTTGTTAACATATTGAAAGGGCTTATGGACTTTATCATTTCTCCTAACAAAACTGGGTTTATTCCTAACAAAAACATCCAGGAAAATATTGTGGTTGCGCAAGAAATTATGCACACCATGCACCATTTAAAGGCAATTCGTGTTGTTTCTTTATTAAGGTTGATTTAGCCAAAGCGTATGATCGTCTTAGTTAGAAACTTGTGGAGATTGTTCTTATGGATCTTGGCATTCCTAATCATCTTAAATATATTTTTATGCATGCTATTTCCTCTGCTCAAATGAGAGTGAATTGGAATGGTAATAAAGGTAGCTATTTTAAGTCCATGAAAGGGTTAAGACAAGGTGACCTCGTCTCTCCTTATCTCTTTGTGATGTGTATGGATAAACTTTTTCATTTAATATTGGGTGTGATGGACAATAAACACTGGGTTGGAATTAAAGTGGGTTGGAAAGATCCTTTCATCTCTCACCTTATGTTTACAACTGACCTCTTGCTCTTTGGCCAGGCAACTGAAAGTCAAATTGCTAACATGATGGAAGTTTTAGATGACTTATGTGCTGCTTCTGGTCAACTTATAAGCAAGGAGAAAACTAGAATTATGTTCTCGTCCAACACTCCAGTAGGAATTCATAGGAATATCGCTACCTTGTATGGTTTTAGAGAAGTTGAAGATCTTGGTTTGTATTTGGGGGTTCCTCTCTCCGGAAAGAGTCCTAGGATCAACAACTATCAGTTTCTCATTGACAAGGTTTATGCTAAGCTAAGCCACTTGAAGTGTAATCAATTGTCCTTTGATGGAAGGGTTACGCTTTCAAAATTAGTGATTGAAGCTCTTCATACTTATTCAATGATGAGTAGTAAGGTTCCTAAGGATTATCTTTAAAAAAATCAATGATTGCAACATGATTTTATTTGGGGGCACGGTGGGGATGATAAGAAGATGCATACCATTTGTTGGCAGGATATTTACAAACCTAAGAGGTTAAGGGATTTGGGCTTAAAGCACCTTGTCAAGATGAACAAAGTGTGTCTTTCCAAGCTGAGTTGAAAGCTTCAAAGTGGTGATGAGGCTTCATGGTGCAAAATTATGAATAAAAAATATAACAGAAAAGGCATTGATGGTAACATTATGGAACTCAAACTTTAAGATTCAAGCTTGTGGAAGAACTTCGCTAGAGAATGGGCGACTAACAGCAAGTTTATTCAGTGGGAAATTGGTGATGGGGCTTCGATTAAAGCTTGGGATGACTATTGGGTGCAGGTTGGTCGTAAGCTTCACAATGTTATGTTTAATCATGGCTTGTCTGCAACTGACACTATGCTCATTGACTTGGTTAATATTAACGACAATTGGAATTTGAGAGTGATTAAGGATAACATTCTTGGGCCGGTTGTGCAGCAAATTCGTGCAATAGCTCCTCCCCATAGGAATAGTTGGCATAAAGATTGTTGCATTTGGAGCGGAACTGCTAATGGCTTGTTTCCCATAGCAAGTTCTTACGAGTTGCGTGACACTTCCATCCATGTTGCTCATGCAAGGAAGTGGAGTAGAATTTGGAAGCTTGTTGTCCCTGAGCGAATTTGTTTCCATGTGTGGATGATCCATATTCAAGGTTTGAAAACTAATCAGCTTCTTTTTCAGCGTAAGCTTCGGAATTCATTTTGTGGCAATTGTAATGGTGTTGTTGAGTCTCTTCTTTATGTGCTTCGTGATTGTTAGGTTGTCAAGAATGTGTGGTTGAGTTTGGTTCCTAATATTCATTATTCTTCCTTTTTCTCCCTTGATCTTGATAAGTGGATTGCTCTAAATCTGTCTAAGAACCTGGGCATTCATAGTTTATATTAGGCAGCATTATTGGCTACTACTTGCTATAAACTTTGGCAGTGGCGAAATCAATTTATTCACACTCCGAATTTTGTATTTCATGACTCTTTATCTGAAGTGGTTAAGCTTTTTGTTGCTCAATACAACAGAGTTATGTTGCTTCAAAAGAAGGTGTTGCGTATTGGGCAGAATGGGCATCATGTGGGGTGGACCCCAGCTGCTGAAGAATTGGCGATTATAAATGTTGATGGGGCTGTTAGTATTAGAGGCATCTCTAATGGTGTCCGTAATCTGTGAAGAGATGGGTGTGGGGCATTGTTAGAAATTCTTCGGGTGGTTAGATCAAAGGTTTTTCTAAGTTTTTAAGTTCTTATAATAGGTACTTTGCTAAGTTGTGGGGGAGTTGTCATACCCCAAAATTTGCCCATCAATAGTTCAAGACATTTTTCAGGGGCATTCCGACTCATTTTATGGCACTGATCTTAAAGGGACAAAGGCCCAGCTCACGAATGGCCCAATCCAGAAAATGGCCCAAACTGGCCTGTTCGCTACACGCTCGCCTAGCGAACGTTCGCTACACGCTCGCCTAGCGAAGCAAACGTTCGCTACCAGCTCGCCTAGCGAGGCTGACAGACAACAAAAAATTTCGGGCTTCGTTCTGAGCCCATTAGGTCATGAAAAAGGGCATTATAAATACCAGCACTTCAGTAATGAAAGGGAAAAGGAAAAACAGAGGAAGACGGAGGAGAACCCTAGCAAGCAAACCCTAGCGCTCACAGACGGAAAACCCTAAAGGAAACCCTGAAGGAAAAGCCGGCGGCAGCAAGGTCACTTCCGCTCAATTCGATCCGATCGGCCAACTCAAGGTTACAATTCGATTGCAAACAGGTTTGCATTACTATTATCGCTTTATTTTCTTAATTTGCATGTGATACCGCTTTATGTTCTTAACTTGCATGTGATATTATAATTGAATTCATAAACATATTTGAGGTTTTGCATGTGAATTTAAGTGTGCCTGAATATTGTGAATGCTGAACCATATAATTATGTGTTGGATGCCATAAGCCATGCCGCAGGTTGAAGTCATACTGTTCTGAAATTCAAAACCCGCAGCCGCTCGCTAGCACATCGCTAAGCGAGCATGTAGCGAGTATTCGCTAGCCCCTTGCTAGGCGAGGCAGAGGCGAACGGGACAGTCGCTAATATTTTGTTTGTTATGTCCTATGCGTATCTGATCTATTCTATGTTAATTATGCACTGTTTTGCCTGACATTCATGCTGCTGTATTTTCTTTTGCGGTGTAATCTTCGATTACACCCCGATTTGGTATTCTAACCCGTTTGCTGAATTTTGCCAAGGTTCACATGTCCCAGGAAAAGATTGCCGTTAGGTCTTCCACTTTATTTGTGGGATACCCTTGTGAAGACTCACCCTAAATTACTTAATTAATTTTAATGTGTTAATTTTAATGTATTAATTTTAATGTATTAATTTTAATGTATTGATTTTAATATGGAGGCTCGTCCTAATTACCTAATTGACTTTAAAATATTGCCTTTAAATAAGTGATCTTGGACCTCTCTTTGCTGCCCTACGGTATTACGGTATAACGGTCATGTCCCGCGAATGTAGGGATACACTTAGCAAAGACCCTTCGATTAAATCATCATAAAATAAATCATGGTCCCTCGGATGTTGCCTTCGAAAATACGATTTTGTCCCTCGATGACCCTTCGGTGTAGCCTACGGTTAAATGATGATCGTCCCTTCGAATGCTAAGGTATCCTTACAACTGTTGCCTTCAATGACCTATCGATGACCCTACGATGACCCTTTTACATCCAAAGGATAAAACTACTTACTTCTCAATAGTAAGGACAGTTTTACCCTCATAAGGATAGGAAATGCCCATAACGACCTCAGGAAGGTATAACTCTCAATTACTGGATCATAACCTAAAACATTTTCCACCCCTCACACTTTACACTTTACAAATCTTAGAAAATCACCACTTGGTATACATTCATACTAGAATCATTACCGAGTTATATTTTTCTAAACCATTTTCAAAATCAAATGAGATAAATACTTTGTATACATTCATACGAGAATCATTACAAAGTTAAACTCTCTTTCAAACATTTTTTAAGCAATTCACCGACACTTTTCAGACGAAAATATAAGTGATCCAGTAATTAAGAGCCCATGGATAACCATGGATACAAAGGGTGCTAACACCTTCCCTTTGTATAATGTACCTCCCGAACCCAAAATCTATTGAGGTCTTTCCTGTTCCTTTCCACCTTTCCTTATTGGATAAAAGAAAAGTCGGTGGCGACTCTTGCTATCCGCGACATTGCGATAAAAAGCAAAACACCCCAAGTCAGTTCACTGTATGACAGAACTGGCGACTCTGCTGGGGATAAAGAAAGAGAGGTCACCTTAAAAAAAAAAAAAAATCATTTATGTTTTCCAATTGTTCCTTCTTTTAAGGGTATTGTTGAGTGAAAGATCCTACACCCGGATCTAGTGTACCTTAGGTAAGTAGCAATAGATCATCGCGACTATCCGGCGTATACTGGAATGGTTAAAATGATGGCTACGGTTAATGTGACACTTTGGATGTCCTGATGTTCCTCATGTTTACTTGAGGAAAAATTTGGCATTCGCGTGGTGTCATCAAAGCATTAACCAGACCTTTAGAACCCTAATTGACTCATCCTGGCCATTAGAAAGTAGTGAGATAACTGACTTCGGTTCCGACTGGGGTTGGTTGAGACTCGATACTACACTCTTTGAGATTGGACTTTAGGGAAGCTTCGGTCAACCACTTGGTGTTGCACTGAAGTGGACTTAAAGAAAGGTCGATGATTTGAGATCCTTCTAGAACCCGGTTACTATTCTAGGACAGGTTGAACCAACTAAACTTCAGTGGGGAGGGTACTTACCTATGGAACTCATGCAAGCCTTAAAACCTAGGGATGATTGTTGTGGGACTTGTTTATGCTTGTTTAACATCTTAACATCATAACATCATGACATCATAACATTGTACTAACCATTTCAAGGACTTAGGGATTTAACTTTGCTCTGTTTTGAAAAACAAAAAGAAAAACAAAAAAAAAACAAAAAAAAAACAAAAAAAAAAGTTTCCTTTTTTGGTAGTTTATGCAAAGTTAAATTCCAAAAGTCCTTGAAAACATTTCATACATTGCATAGCATAACATAGCATAACAGGTACTCTAAAGGGATCAATGTTCTCACGGTTTTCCTCCAAACAGAAAAATGGATCTCGAACAAACTGTCAAAGATCTCCAGACTCAGAATGCTCAATTCAAGGAGATGATGCTAAGCTTATCCAAGGGGCAGGAGGAACTGAAGGCTCTTCTGGTCGAAAAGAAGAAAGACAAGAAAGCTGTGAGTTTCATTAACCCAGGAAGAAGGCGTAAAGGACAGGCTACGGGAATCAAATTTGGAATCCCGAATGGTCCAGAGGAGGGGGCGGAGAATGACTCAGAGGAAGAGAACGCTGATTTCTCCAACCCTGAGGATGACGATGAGAACTATGAAAATGAACAATACTCTCCGAGAGATGATAAGTACAAGTTGCTGGAAGAACGCATGCTAGCCATGGAGGGTCAGAAGGCGCCTGGTCTAGATTTCGAAAGTTTGGGCCTGGTCTCCGATGTGACCATTCCCCACAAATTCAAAATCCCCACTTTCACTAAGTACGATGGTGCATCCTGTCCTCAGATGCATTTAAGGGCTTATGTGAGAAAGATCCAGCCGCATACCACTGATAAGAAACTATGGATCCATTTCTTCCAAGAAAGTCTGTCTGGCACTCAGTTGGAATGGTATTATCAGCTCGAGAGCTCTGACATCCGCACCTGGACTGATTTAGCAACGGCTTTCTATAAGCAGTACCAGTACAATTCTGAGCTAGCGCCTACTCGGCTACAGTTGCAGAATATGGCCATGGGATCTAAAGAAAGCTTCAAGGAGTATGCTCAGAAATGGAGAGATTTGGCCGGCAGGGTCAAACCCCCTATGACTGACCGAGAATTAGTAGACCTGTTCATGGGTACCCTGACTGGCCCATTCTACAGCCACCTACTGGGGAGTTCTTCATCAGGTTTCACTGAACTTATACTGACAGGTGAACGGGTAGAGAGCGGCATTCGAAGTGGAAAGTTACAGGCAGCTACTTCTACAAGCAGTAAAAAGTCCTACCATGGGAAGAATGAATCGAATGCTGTGTATGGTCAAAAGAATCATAACAAGAAAAATGGTGACCATGCCGTTGGAGCAGTGACAATCGCCGCCCCGCCAGCTCAAAACTTCCAGCAAAGACCAGACAGACCAAGAAGGCAGTTTACCAAGCTCAATATGACTTTAGCACAAGCACTGCAAAGTATGCTAAAGGTAAACTTAATCACTCTCAGAGGTCCTCCTGCAAATGTCAACACTGCTTCGCCTCGTTATAATCCCAATGCCAGGTGTGCATATCACTCCGATAGCCCTGGGCACGATACAAACGATTGTTGGCTGTTAAAGAATAAAATTCAGGACATGATCGACGCTGGGGAAATTGAGTTCGAGCCTCCGGAGACTCCTAATGTCATCACTGCCCCTCTGCCTAATCATGACAAGACTGTCAATGCTGTGGAGGATACTGATAGCGGTTGTGACTTGGATAGCTGGATTCTCCCAATAATTGATGATGGACTCAATAATTGGAAGGCTGAAGACACTATCCCGATTTCCTTTAGTCAGGAGTAATTGTTATTGCTATTTTTGTGGTTCAAAGCATTGTGTCTATACCTGGGGCATAATAGCTAATTTTAAGGGTTTGTCATTTCATAAGCATATTTATATTCAATAAATCAATGGACTTTTTGCATTCAAATATTGCGCTCTTTATCTTTCCTGTCATTTTTTCAAAACGAGCTATGTTTTCTTGCACACACTCACGTAACAAATCGCGTATCCATATCCACTCCAGATCCTGTTGATAATAGTTCTGCTACTGTTCATTATGACTTTGAAAATCCGATCTACCAAGCCGAGGATGGAAGTGTGGAAGATTGTGAAGTACGTGGTGAACTTGTCAGACTGTTACTACAAGAAGAAAAGACCATATAGCCGCAGGAGGAATCAATTGAAATTGCAATGGGTACTGAAATAGACAAGAAAGAAGTCAGAGGTTTCTTGGGGCACTCGAATTACATTGCCCGATTCATCCCACATTTGACTGCTACCTGCAAACCCATCTTCAAATTACCAAAAAAGAAAAATCAAGAGATGGTATGGAATGATGAATGACAAAATCAAGAAATATCTCCAAGAACCTCCAATTCTAATGCTACCAGTTGACGGAAGACCTCTAATCATGTATTTGACCGTGTTAGAAAATTCAATAGGGTGTGCTGGGGCAACATGACGAGTCTGGTCGAAAAGAGCATGCCATACACTGCCTTAGCAAAAGGTACCGACTGTGAAACAAGATACTCACAGCTCGAGAAAGCTTACTGTGCTTTGGCTTAGGCTGCTCGCCGACTAAGACAGTATATGTTGAATCATACCACTTTATTGATTTCTAAGATGGATTCTATCAAATATCTACTTGAGAAACCTGCTGTCTCCTGAGAGAGTTATCACTGATAATGGTACTAAACTGAACTCTACACGCAGTTCAAAATAAAGCACCATAACTCTTCTCCGTACCGGCCAAAGACGAACGGCGCCGTGGAGGCTGCTAACAATATCAAGAATATAACAGTAACATACAAAGACCGGCAGGAGATGTTACCTTTTGCTCTTCATGGTTACCGCACTTCGACAGGGGCAACTCCTTTCTCTTTAGTCTACGGAACGGAAGCCGTCTTACCAGTGGAAGTTCAGATTCCCTCTCTAAGGATCATGAAAGAGGCGGGTTTAAGCGAGGATGAATGGATTCAGACTCGACTCGATCAGATAAACTTGATTGATGAGAAGAGACTTGCGGCTGTTTGTCACGGGCAGATATATCAGAAGCGCATGACCCAAGCATTTAACAAAGGAGTCAAGAGACAGGTGTATCACATTGGCGACTTGGTGATCAAGCGCATCATCCTACCACAAGGGGATCCCAGAGGCAAGTGGACTCCCACATACGAAGGGCCATTTGTGGTTAAGAAGGTATTCTCCGGTGGAGCCATGGTACTTGCTACAATGGATGGCGAAGACTTCCCGCATCCTGTGAACGCGGACATAGTTAAAAAATACTACGCCTAACAGAGACCCGCTAGGTCGACGTACCTAGGCAAAAGTAAGGGCATCCCGGCGAACCAAAAGGGTTCGGGCAAAAATTAGGGATAAACATATACAAATGTACAACCGGCAAGTCGAAAACCTGAAAAGGCGGCTTGGGCAAAAATGGGTATCCTGGTGGACTGAAAACCTGAAAAGGCGGTCCAGGCAAAAATTAGGGATTAAAGCGTATGACTATGTCCCGTTCTCTGTCAGCTTCAACCAAGTTCCAAGGACTGAACAAACTAATCACTTCTATCCGACAGCAGGAGATGAGATGCTTGAAGACATGATGACAGTAGTGGAATTAAAATCAATAGGACTTTTTCTGCATAGCTTTCTCTTTGTTTGCCTGACAATTTCCTCTTACTAGGATTTCTGTCTCCCTTACACAAGTTGCCTGTTTATGGGCCCTCTTTCAAAATCAATACAATTTTATCTCCAAAAAAGATGCTTTTGTTTTCACTTTTTCCGTTTTGTTTGCGTAAATGTCCATTGATTTAATTTGAATTGACTTATGCATTTGAATATGATCAATATTTACCAAAAATACATGCCTAGAATAGTAATGGCAGTTACTAAGAGACTTCAGGATCGTGGATAAGGTCTAACCCTGCTTCCCAATGAATCCGTTGCTAATTCTATTCCCCGGCAACGCCAATTATTCCCCAGAAGAGGTCGGCACCACCAGATAGACAGGTCATCTCTTCCATCCCCAGCCAGGCTCTGTTGAGTGGTTCCATCGTCAGACAGAAATCAAGTATCCCCCAGCTAAGAAAGGGTCGTCAATACAAATATCTCCGACCAGAAGACTGAGATTTATTCCCCCAGTAGAGTCCCCTGGAAGAACGTTTCAGACGCATAGTGCATTCATTACATCATTTCACATCACATACCTACATACAATTTTCATTCCGCATCATATACATTACATCATTTCATAACATATACATGCACACAATGCTCGCATTTATTCCAGACGCATAATTCACTCATCACATCATTTCACAGCACACGCATGCATACAACATTTGCATCTCATGCATCATGACATGGCATGAAGCTAACTTTATTTTTCAGGTTAGCTATCCTCTTGATACAATCAACACAAAGGTCCATTCAGACGGACATCTGTATCAATTACATTCAGGATTCAACTACACCTTTCAGATATACTCCATGTCAACATTCATTCTGACATCCTCCCAACGATGGCATCTATAAGCCCATCCCAGACATTTATCGCCAATACAACATATACAAATACTATCAGATATAGCCTAGCGTACGGTTCATCCTGATTCAGCTCAACATATGACCCCTTCAACTCAGATACGATCTAACGTATGATCCATTCTGACCTTCAACAACTCAGATACGATCTAGCATACGATCCACTCTGATCTTCAACAACTCAAGTACGGTTTAATGTACGACCAAGTTAAACCTTCATCTTCTCAGATGCTACCTTCGGACAGGTACATTTCTGAATGGTAGTCTAGTATACGGCTACTCCTTTACTCAGATGCTACCTTCGGACAGGTACATTTCTGAATGGTAGTCTAGTATACGGCTACTCCCTTACTCAGATGCTACCTTCGGACAGGTACATTTCTGAATGATAGTCTAGTATACGGCTACTCCCTTACTCAGATGCTACCTTCGGACAGGTACATTTCTGAATGGTAGTCTAGTATACGGCTACTCCCTTACTCAGATGCTACCTTTGGACAGGTACATTTCTGAATGGTAGTCTAGTATACGGCTACTCCCTTACTCAGATGCTACCTTCGGACAGGTACATTTCTGAATGGTAGTCTAGTATACGGCTACTCCCTTACTCAGATGTTACCTTCGGACAGGTACATTTCTGAATGGTAGTCTAGTATACGGCTACTCCCTTACTCAGATGCTACCTTTGGACAGGTACATTTCTGAATGGTAGTCTAGTATACGGCTACTCCCTTACTCAGATGCTACCTTCGGACAGGTACATTTCTGAATGGTAGTCTAGTGTACGACTACTCCCTTTTCAGCAGATTCAGCCTAATGGACGGCTCATTCTGCTCAGAGATGGTTTAATGTACGACCAAGTTAAACCTTCATCTTCTCAGATGCTACCTAGTGTACGGTACATTTCTGAAGTGTAGTCTAGTGTACGACTACCCCCTTTTATCAGCAGATTCAGCCTAATGGACGGCTCATTCTGCTCAGATACGGTTTAATGTACGACCCAATTAGACCTTCGTCTCCTCAGATGCTACCTAGTGTACGGTACATTTCTGAAGTGTAGTCTAGTGTACGACTACCCCCTTTTTATCATCAGATTCAGCCTAATGGACGGTTCATTCTGCTCAGATACGGTCTAATGTACGACCCAATCGGACCTTTGTCTCCTCAGATGCTACCTAGTGTACGGTACATTTCTGAAGTGTAGTCTAGTGTACGACTACCCCCTTTTATCATCAGATTCAGCCTAATGGACGGTTCATTCTGCTCAGATACGGTCTAATGTACGACCCAATTAGACCTTCGTCTCCTCAGATGCTACCTAGTGTACGGTACATTTCTGAAGTGTAGTCTAGTGTACGACTACCCCCTTTTTATCATCAGATTCAGCCTAATGGACGGCTCAGTCTGCTCAGATACGGTCTAATGTACGACCCAATTTGACCTTCGTCTCCTCAGATGCTACCTAGTGTACGGTACATTTCTGAAGTGTAGTCTAGTGTACGACTACCCCCTTTTATCATCAGATTCAGCCTAATGGACGGCTCATCCTGCAACTCCAATACAGTCTATCATAAGACCCATTTGGATCTTCAACTCAGAGACGATCTAGCGTATGATCCATTCTGATTTTTCATCCTCGGCAAAGTCATCTGCCTAACGAACAGCTCACTCTGGTATTCAGATACGGTCCAGTGTATGATCCATTCTGATCCCTTATCCCCAGCAGTATATAGCATACTCCGACTCCCCGGCGAAGTCGACAGCATAATGGATGACTCACTATACGGTCTGATGTACGACCCGGTGTGACACCCATGTCTCCAGATATCGTCTAACGTACGACACAATCTGGAAATCTCCTCATCAAACTTCCTGGATGGCATCTTTAAGCCCATCTCCGTCAAGACTGATGGACAAGCGCAAATTGTTGGGGCATTCTAGTGTTCAATAATCTTTCACCTCTAGACCACGAACGGCACATACCATTCTGACTCTTTCGGTTCAAGAATATTGAACAGGGGCAGCTGTCATACCCCAAAATTTGCCCATCAATAGTTCAAGACATTTTTCAGGGGCATTCCGACTCATTTTATGGCACTGGTCTTAAAGGGACAAAGGCCCAGCTCACGAATGGCCCAATCCAGAAAATGGCCCAAACTGGCCTGTTCGCTACACGCTCGCCTAGCGAACGTTACGTTCGCTACACGCTCGCCTAGCGAACGTTCGCTACACGCTCGCCTAGCGAAGCAAACGTTCGCTACCAGCTCGCCTAGCGAGGCTGACAGACAACAAAAAATTTCGGGCTTCGTTCTGAGCCCATTAGGTCATGAAAAAGGGCATTATAAATACCAGCACTTCAGTAATGAAAGGGAAAAGGAAAAACAGAGGAAGACGGAGGAGAACCCTAGCAAGCAAACCCTAGCGCTCACAGACGGAAAACCCTAAAGGAAACCCTGAAGGAAAAGCCGGCGGCAGCAAGGTCACTTCCGCTCAATTCGATCCGATCGGCCAACTCAAGGTTACAATTCGATTGCAAACAGGTTTGCATTACTATTATCGCTTTATTTTCTTAATTTGCATGTGATACCGCTTTATGTTCTTAACTTGCATGTGATATTATAATTGAATTCATAAACATATTTGAGGTTTTGCATGTGAATTTAAGTGTGCCTGAATATTGTGAATGCTGAACCATATAATTATGTGTTGGATGCCATAAGCCATGCCGCAGGTTGAAGTCATACTGTTCTGAAATTCAAAACCCGCAGCCGCTCGCTAGCACATCGCTAAGCGAGCATGTAGCGAGTATTCGCTAGGCCCTCGCTAGGCGAGGCAGAGGCGAACGGGACAGTCGCTAATATTTTGTTTGTTATGTCTTATGCGTATCTGATCTATTCTATGTTAATTATGCACTGTTTTGCCTGACATTCATGCTGCTGTATTTTCTTTTGCGGTGTAATCTTCGATTACACCCCGATTTGGTATTCTAACCCGTTTGCTGAATTTTGCCAAGGTTCACATGTCCCAGGAAAAGATTGCCGTTAGGTCTTCCACTTTATTTGTGGGATACCCTTGTGGAGACTCACCCTAAATTACTTAATTAATTTTAATGTGTTAATTTTAATGTATTAATTTTAATGTATTGATTTTAATATGGAGGCTCGTCCTAATTACCTAATTAACTTTAAAATATTGCCTTTAAATAAGTGATCTTGGACCTCTCTTTGCTGCCCTACGGTATTACGGTATAACGGTCATGTCCCGCGAATGTAGGGATACACTTAGCAAAGACCCTTCGATTAAATCATCATAAAATAAATCATGGTCCCTCGGATGTTGCCTTCGAAAATACGATTTTGTCCCTCGATGACCCTTCGGTGTAGCCTACGGTTAAATGATGATCGTCCCTTCGAATGCTAAGGTATCCTTACAACTGTTGCCTTCAATGACCTATCGATGACCCTACGATGACCCTTTTACATCCAAAGGATAAAAATACTTACTTCTCAATAGTAAGGACAGTTTTACCCTCATAAGGATAGGAAATGCCCATAACGACCTCAGGAAGGTATAACTCTCAATTACTGGATCATAACCTAAAACATTTTCCACCCCTCACACTTTATACTTTACAAATCTTAGAAAATCACCACTTGGTATACATTCATACTAGAATCATTACCGAGTTATATTTTTCTAAACCATTTTCAAAATCAAATGAGATAAATACTTTGTATACATTCATACGAGAATCATTACAAAGTTAAACTCTCTTTCAAACATTTTTTAAGCAATTCACCGACACTTTTCAGACGAAAATATAAGTGATCCAGTAATTAAGAGCCCATGGATAACCATGGATACAAAGGGTGCTAACACCTTCCCTTTGTATAATGTACCTCCCGAACCCAAAATCTATTGAGGTCTTTCCTGTTCTTTTCCACCTTTCCTTATTGGATAAAAGAAAAGTCGGTGGCGACTCTTGCTATCCGCGACATTGCGATAAAAAGCAAAACACCCCAAGTCAGTTCACCGTATGACAGGAGTTCATGAAGGAATTCAGTTGGCTAAGAAATTCAATCTTCCCAAAGTCGAGTTTCAGGTTGATAATGTGCAAGTAGTCAAATATATATCTACTTCCAAGCCTCTTAGAAAGTTTGTTCTTAGCTTGGTTCGCAAAATCCAAGAAGATCTCAAGAGCCTCGATAATTATCATTTTAAGCATATTCTTCGCGAAGAAAATATGTGTGCGGATCAGCTAGCTACGGCTAGCCTTAATTCTAAATCTTCTAATTGTATTTTTTCGATTTTCTGATTGTATTTTTCGATTTTTGTCCCTCCTTTTTGCTTGGGTTGTTGGGATTGGTTAGTGTTGTTATTGTTTGGGCTTAGGCCCTCTTTTTGCCCCCAAAAAAATTAAAACTTTTAACAAATTAAACCCACAACTACATAACATAGGTCATATCCTAATTTAAATTTACTCCACAAAATTTTGAGAGGGGTTTCCCTTCTTGGATCTAGAGTTGATAATTATACTGATTGGTTTCAAGATGGTCTCTCCTTGAAAGTCAGTTCTGATCTTCTTAACTCCTTCTGGGAGGATATATGGGTTTGAGCCTCCACCCTTAGCCATTGATTCCCTCGCCTCTTTCTTATTTTTTTTATCATATCTCAAAATTTATTGGGGAGATTGGTAGATGGGAGGAGGATAGATGTGTTTGGGATCTCAAGTGGAGGAAACCTTTTCTATTTTATTATGAGTTGGATCTTTTAGCGATCTTCAGTCTTTGTTGAGATGTTTTAGCCCTTTCGTTAAGAGTGGTAGGTGGAGGTGGCGTGACTCGAGTGATGGGGTTTATCATGTGTGTTCCTCCTACTCTTGTCTTCTGGCCCGAGTGTTTCCCCCAGGTCGTCAAGCCTCTCCCGCAGAGTTAGTTCTTCCGACCATTTGATGTAGTTGGGATCCGTCTAAAGTTATAGTTTTCTCTTGCCAACTTCTCTGGGATCATATGCTAACTAGATAAAACTTACTTAAAAGGGGAGTTTCCTAACCTTTTGGGACTTTTTCATGTCCCTTCTGCTTGTTGGGCATTGATTCCTCCTCACATCTCTTTGTGACTTGTGAGGTTGCATCCTCTATTTGGTATAGGATTTTTAGGTGGTTATGGTGGTGTGATGTTTTTCCTAGACATATTTTGACCGTTTTTCAGATGTTCATCCCTTCACATGGGGGTGCTAGGAATAGAGGCTGGATGAGGATAATTTGGCATGTCGTTGTTTGGTCGATTTGGAAAACTCAGAATGACACAATTTTTGTGCATCTTCTTGGCTTAGAAATGGTATTTAGGTACGTATATGGTTAACTCATGTGGTTTCGCGACCTTGTGAGAGAACCCTATCATGTTTCTAAGCCAATATATGAGTGAGCGTCTTTAACCTACATTGGATGTGTTTGTGGTTTTGTTGCTCTTTTCAAGTATCCTCATATTTGAGATCTAGCTTTGCTTGATGCTGGTTTTTATGTTTGTTTTTGTGGTTGTTTTATGTTTGTTCCTTCTTCTTAGTAGCTAGTTTGGTTGTAATCAAGAATTATTTAATGTTTTCGTTTTGGTTTTAATCCCGGGATTGTTATTTCTTTTGTGTCTTTTCCCGAAATTCTTTGTTATGCGGTTGTAGTATCTTCATTCATATTCTTATATATCATATTTTCCTTTAAAAAAATATATTTCACACGATTTTTATAAGTTATATTCTAATTCTAATTTATTCCACAAGATTTTTAAATGTCATTTCTAATTCTAATTTATTCCATAAGATTTTTAAGTGTATATATAAGAGAAAGGGGGAAAAAAGGAATTGAGATAAAAAAAAAAGAGAAGAAAAAAATTATAGGAAGAACATAATGGTGGCTATTTGGGCTTAGCTGATATTTATTATTAATT
Source organism: Lathyrus oleraceus (assembly GCF_024323335.1). NCBI lineage: Eukaryota > Viridiplantae > Streptophyta > Magnoliopsida > Fabales > Fabaceae > Lathyrus > Lathyrus oleraceus. The sequence continues at coordinate 445,347,420 of NC_066580.1, forward strand.
TGTTTTTAAAATTTCAAAATAAAATAAGTTTTGAATAATTAATTTTTATTGTAAGCATGCAATTAAGTTAATTGGTATATTAGGTAAAAGAAAATATTTTTGTCAAAAAAATAAAGTTATTTATAAAGTAAAAATAAAGTTTATAATTCAATTATTTTTAAAACTAGCATCTTTCTCAACTTTCTTATAAAATTTCCTTGAATCCAAATATTTTATAACAAAATATGATAAGATAACTTCTAAATTTATGATAGAATATATATGCTTTTTATCATCTAAATTTAGAAAAGTCCAATTTATTTATTAATAAAATGGTAAAATATATAAATGAGAATCTCCAAGTCAAAAGAAGACAATTTCTTGCTAAATATATTCAGATCACGTTTCTTTCTGATCTGATCTCTCTTTATATTCTTCTTCTCCTCATCTCTTTCTCTCTCTCTTTCTCTCTTCTAAACAAAAAAAACAAGCATAAGTACATCAAAACAGGTAGCTGAAGTCCTGTGTCTATACAGATCAAGTCTGAACTACCTATATATATAGGGGAAGCTGCTTTTTCAGAGTTATATCTATATATCTTCAAACTGGTGTTATATATATATATATATTTAGAAGAAGTGTTATGGAAAACATGGAATGGTGTATAGGTGTATGTGTGGGAATAGTTGTGTTGTTTATGAGTTGGTGGTTTTTGATGAAGAAGGAGAATAATAATGAAATTAAAATTCCAAAAGGGAATTCAGGTTGGCCTTTAATTGGAGAAACTCTTGATTTCGTTGCTTCTTGTTATTCTTCTCGCCCTGTCACCTTCATGGAAAATCGCAAGTCTATGTAAGTTTTCTTCATATTTATGTAGTAATACTTATTTATATATTTCAGTATTTTTTATAATATCTGTTATTCATTAATTTCTCTTCACGAGGATGATGATGGACATACATGCTCACCGAATATTCAATCCAACACTTTTCCTTTTAATACTGTTAGTTATAGAGTGTTACATCATTGAGGAGCAGAATTGTCAATAGTGAAATGTGAATCTTAGTAATAATATCAACACATGCGCGCACACACCGCTAAAACTTTCTTACTCCTAAAACTTTCTTACTCCTACTAGATTATGATTACATACTTTAAAGAATAGTTTTTTTTTTCATCCCATACTTGTATTTGATACCATCTATAATTTTTGATTTATATAAAACACTTTAGGTTAGAGAGGTTTTTATTTGTCACCCCATACTTGTATTTGATACCATCTATAATTTTACAATTTCATAACTGTTCCAGACAAAAATTTAAAACATATTTATATATAAAATTTTTGGTAGACAATTTAAAAAAAATTGTACCCCCAAATTTTTTGATAGTGTATTAGAATTTTTGATATATAAGAATTTTTAAAAATTTTGTGAGTTCACAATATTATCGGAAATGTTAAAAAGTACCTTATTATACCTGAAATTTCAATCAAAGTGAAATTTTTGGTAGTTTAATTTGTTTAAAATTTTAAACGGTAAGGATTTTGTCGCCCGTTTTGGACGGTTGTGATTATACAGACAGTTTTGTGTGATTCGGAATAAATGCAAAGTTGTATAAATATGGGTGTTTGATAAAAACATCTCAAAATGTTTCTTCCTCAATTTTTGATTAAGATAGAGGTGTATTTCAACGGAATTTCACCTCCCGTAGAGTTTCGTCTTTCGGATGACATCACATCTTTCGTTGTCTTGACATCCAAGTTGAATGAATTGTTGTCTGATACCGATAATAGAAAAGTGAGAAAGATCGAGTTTCGTGAATATTGAATTGATATGATGGAAAGGTGAATACAACCTTATTGAGTTGAAGGCCGATGAATATCTGAAGGTTACGTGGAGATCATTTTGTTGTAGGTTACCAAAGGGGTCAATCGAGTTAGATGCGAAGATTTCAAGATTTGTTGACGATATAATTAAAATGATGAAACATCCATAATCATCTGGTAATGTTTAAGTTTTCTTATTTATTATCGTTTTCTTAAGTTATGTTTAAGTTATGTCAAATGCTAAATTATGTTCATCTTGCATCAACGGAAGATCCAAAATATTATCTAATAAAAAATTCAATGCAGATGTTTGAGTAATGTTACACGTAATATACAAATAATAATAAAAATGCACTTTTGTTCTTTTATATAAGAGACAATTCACTTTTTAGGTTCTTTGAATAACCAATGTATTTAGTCTACTGACCAAATACATTGGTTATCCAATGAACTTAAAAACTGGGTTGTCTCTTATACAAAGGAACAGAGATAGTAATACATAAAAATAAACCAGTAAAAACCTCACCATATGAGTTTACAAAAAACCTATAAGGTTTTCTATAATAGCTGCAAACGTCTTGAGGCGTTGCTGGTCATCGGCATCAGTTGGAGGTGGCGGCGTTGACAGCACGTCATCGACAGGTACCCCAGCATCATTTGTATGCTCAACAGATGGAATGATGTGAGTGTGTGATGTAGGGAGGTACCAGTCCAAGTAACCATCGTCACACTGTGAGGCGTGCTGAACCCTAAATGTGTGACCTCTAATGGCACGATCAGGGCCGATGATGTTACTTTGAAACCACTTGTCAATGCACGCAGATAGAATATGCAGAACTGGTCGCGAGATTCTCTGAACATAATCATAATGTCGCAGACACCTCTCAAGCAAGTGTCTAGCGAACAAGGTCTTCCACCAGATATAACCTGAATATAAAGAATAGTCATCAAACTCACAGTGGACTCTGTCATCCACATGGATATGCTTGTCTGGCCTTCCATCTCCTCTCCCGTGGCAGCCACCTCATCAGCAACAACCATCTGGGTGGACCATGTCATCTACAGCAAGGGCATCTGGTTGGACTACGCCATCTGCCACCTCATCAGCAACATATGTTGCATTTGTCTCGGCCGTTGGATCCTGAACATCATGGGCATGAACAGCCTCAACATCATCTCTAGGTTGCTCGACTGATCTCACCGCTTGGCGTCGGGTGTTATAGGATGCGCGGAACTGCTCTTGCTCAGTCAACCGTTTCTGGTGTGAATTGGTTGGAATCATTCGTCCAGCCCGTATCTGGAAAGACTCAACCTCAACAGCCCTAGTCTGGATTTTTGTTTTATCTATTGCTCTACCTGCAATATTGTCGTCCCTTCCTCTGTATTTCACTACAAAAATCGAAAAAAGAAAAAAGATCAATTTCAAAAAAATTAAAATTTCTCTAATTTCAACGGGAATTCTGAAATTTCCGGAAAAAAATATTTTTTTAACTATAAAAAATTCTGAAATTTTGGGGGAAATGTATATAATTGTGAAATTTATGGAAAAAATGTTTTCAAAAATATCGAAAATTCTGAAATTTACTATACAAATTCACGCAAATTTTGTAATTTTTGGTAAAAAAAACATATTGATTTTGAAATTTCTGAAAGTAAAAATGAAATTTTCGATATCGGCCAGACAATTTAGAATTCGCGCAAGTGTTTGATAAATTTTGAAAAAAAAGTGAAAAATATTCCAAAGTTAATATTGTCTATTTATAAGGATTGAGGGGTCTCAAATACAGGTGTGGGGGTGGCAAGTTAAAACCTTTAGTTTGGACGAGATAAAATAACCACTCGTATACCAATAGAGGGATTTGAGCAAATCCATTAATTTTAGAGTTGGATTGAATTGAATAATGGGTTGTCCAAATAATTTTTCTATTTTGTTAATATTAAATGACTAAACAATAAGTCATCATATTTTTTCATAAAAATTACTCAACATTTTTATCTTTAAAAAATTAGATAACATATTTTTACTATTTTTTAATATAATAAATAAAATAATAAATGATAATATCAACTAATAAAAATTATCATAAAATAATAACAACAAATTAAAATTGTATGACATAATATTAACATCAAAATAACTAAAGAGTGAAACATCCAAAATTAGTTAAAGGTGTGATTCACTAAATAGTAATTGTCTAAGAGACTAAAATTGTAACAATTAAGTTAATATTCATCAAAATTATTAAAATTGTAATAATTAATATTTGATTAGCGGTTCAATGGGTTTTTGGATTTTGGTCTATTTTACCTGAAATTCGATTTTTAATGGATTTTTTAGTTTTTAAATCCATATGACTCAATTTTTTGAATTTTTTTTGAGTGGATTTGATTGGATTATGTGAATTGACTCAATTCGTATATCTCTTAATCGCATATTCGAATCCACATCTATATATCTGATATTTTTATATAACTATCCGTTTTTTCAAATTGGAATTTCTCAGTACCATTGCATTTGATGTGCCAATATTTCGAATAGATAATCTCTTATATCATATTAAATTTTTATATTTAATCTAAATTATTCTTACAAAATCGTATGAGAAAATAAAGTATATCTCAATCTATTAGATTTTTGGATTTTTATACTTTAGAAACTTATCTCTTATTTTACCTTTATCTTAGGTAGAATTTCAGTTTTTTTAAATCGGAGTTTCTGGTACCATTGATGTTTCAATATTTCAAATAAATAATCTAATATCATATTAAATTTTATATTTAATCTAAGTCATTCTTAAAAAATCATGTGAAAATAAAGTATACTTATTAATTTTTTTTCCCTCAATAATTTTTTATTGTTGAGAATCCAAATCTTTTAGTGCAATTCACACTAACACCAATAGCTATAATTTATCAATAATCAGCTGCATTCCTGTTTCATTAGTACAACAACTTGCAAATTTCAATGTAGTGTGGCTAAATAAAAACAATTCAGATAAAAGCTCACTATAGAGACTTGTATTCTTAATCTCACAGCTCACCCTCGTTTTGAATATATTTAGCCCCTCTTCCCATAATTTTATTTTTCTAAAATTAAGATTTTGCCAACGTCCGAGAGTATCTTTTTGTCAGCTAGAGTAGATTGCTTCTTAGACTGTGTGGAAGGAAATGGTAATAGTATTCATGTGATGTAATAACTGCCATATAAACAACTAGCAATACATTAATGAATCAACATTTTAATCCCTGAAGTTATAGAGGTCGATTAATTAATTAATTAACATTCTCTTTCAATCCGTATAAAGAATTGAAATGCTTCAATCAAAAAGAAAAGAAAGAAGAGAAATGATATAATGACATACGAAATTCATATCAATTAAGTATCATTTGATTTTTTATGTGTATCTATAAATGCAGCTATGGGGATGTGTTTAAGACAAACATTTTGGGAAGCAATTTAATCATTTCAACCGACCCAGAAGTGAACAAGGTGATTCTGCATAATCAAAAGAACATATTCATCCCTGCTTATCCAAAATCAATTAAAGAATTAATGGGAGAACACTCCATACTCCAATTGAATGGTAACAAGCACAAGAAACTGCATTCAATCATTGCAGTGTTTCTTAAATCTCCACAATTTAAAGCAAGAATCACCACAGATATTGAACATTCTGTCAAACAACGCTTAGCTTCTTGGACCAACAAAACAATATACATTCAAGATGAAGTCAAAAAGGTCTCTCTCTCTCACACTCCCTCCCATTAAAGCTTTTTTTTAAGAAAAAATTATTCTTTTTTAATATGCAATCTCCTAATTATCTTCTCTTTTTGAACTTTTTGTGGATGTGCATAAACAACAGATTACATTTCCAATTTTGAATAAAGTTCTGATGAGTCTTGGTCCTGGTGAAGATTTGGACTTGTTGAAAAGAGAATTTGAAGTATTCATCAAAGGGTTGATTTGCTTACCCATCAAGTTTCCAGGAACAACACTATACAAATCCTTGAAGGTCCCACAAACTAAACATATCGCAGTACATATTATTTATGAAATATTAGGCACGTAATATTAAGCTTCTAATTAGTTAGTTTATGATTGAAATGTGTAATTAATTATGTGTGAATTGATGGATTAATTGTGCAGGCTAAGGAAAGGATGATGAAGATGGTGAGGAAGATAGTGGAGGAAAGAAAGAACCAAATAGTGGATAATAATGAAGTTAATGATGTTGTGGATGTACTATTAAGGGGCAAGGATGAGTTATCCCAATCTAGTAGCTCAAGTTCAAACTTGGAGTTGGAAATGATAAGCCAAAACATCATAGAGATGATGATTCCAGGGGAAGAGACCCTTCCTACAGCCATGACCTTGGCCCTTAAATTCCTATCTGACTCACCTCTTGCTCTATCCAAACTTATGGTATGTTCAATACTTAATCATGTTATGTATTTCCTTTTTTTGGTTCAATGTTGTTATATATTTCATTCTAATTATTGAATTGTTTCTAATTGAATAAATATGGACAATAATCAGCTCACAGACACTTTTTTTTGTCCATATTAAAACACAAATATTGAGTGTGAAAACATTTATCATTGACATGCTTTTTTTTATGGGTTAAATACACTTTTCCCCCCTGTAATGTTAGCGAGTTTAGGATTACCCCCTGTAAAAATATTTTTTGTAAACCCCCCTTATGTTATGTAGATTCCTTCATAGAACCCCCTAATATCCAGGTGGCATGGAATCTAATAAGAGGTCCTACACCTGGCATATTTTTAATTTTGTTAAAGTGATTATGTGTCATTTTACACTTTTTAATTTCAAATACCCCCTTAGAAAATTAGGGTTCTGAACATAGCAGGGAAGACGAAGACGAAATTTCCAGGGGAAGACGAAGACGAAGAAGAAGAATGCAGGGAACGAAGCAAACGAGAAAGACGACCGCAGTGAAGACGAAGATGGACAACCTCAGCGAATACGAAGAAGCGATCCAGCTCAGTGAAGACGAGCTCAGTGAAGTGTCCAAAGTCCGAGGTTAGTAAAAATTTGAAGTTCATCAATGTCGTAGGGTAAAATTTTGAAATCAACAATCTTTGACATGTGGGTATAATATATTGACAGGATTCACAACACTTTAGTGTTACACTCCACCATGGGGGTGAATTTTACAGGGTTTTTGAAGAAGAAATTATATACAGAGGGGGTACGGATACGACAGTTAATGGGATACATGTTTCAAATTGGAACATGGATAACATTGAGAAGTTGTTGAGTAGGTTAGGGTATAAGGCTGATTGTGTTAGGGTATGGACAAAAGTTTTAGAAATTCAAGATGGTTTTTTTCTGATTAGGAAAGATGATGATGCTGTTGATGATTTTGCTCTATACTTTAGTGCAATGAATGTGAAAGGAGATTTGTATGTTGAACATAGTACTGGGAACATGGACCCTGCTGATAGGGAACCTAAATGTGTGAATGATGATGACCACCCCCTGATAATGGAATTGATGGGTTAGATGAGGAGAAGGTAGAGGGGTTAGATGACAGTGAAGATGAAAGAGCTACTGCTTACTTTGATGGTTTTGAAGGAATAGATGTTACTAAGCCTATTAGGGAGGAGCCCAATAACAGTATGGAGGAGCCCAATAAGAGTATGGATTCAGATGATGTATACTATAGTGATGAGTTGAATAGTTCTGACCCAGATGATTCTTGTGATGAAGAAAGGCCCAAGTATGCTAGGTTTAGGAAAGAGCATCTAAACAAAGACTTTATATTCAAGTGGGGTATGGAATTCAACACACTTGATGACTTTAGGGCAGCTATCCGTGAGTGGTCAGTGCTTAATGGGAGGGAAATTTCTTTTGTGAAAAATGAGGGAGATAGGGTAAGGGTGGTGTGTAAGCATAAATGTGGGTTTTTAGTCTTATGCTCTAAGGTGGGCCACAAGGAGACTTTTGCTATAAAAACACTTGTACATAAGCACACATGTGCTAGGGTTTTGAACAACAAGTCTGCTAGCTCAAAGTGGGTGGCCAAGCATGTGGTAAAGAGGATGCAAACTTCTGATACAGTCAGGATAAGAGACATCATCCAAGATATGAGGCAAACATATTCTGTGGGTATTACTGTTGCAAAAGCATGGAGGGCTAAGCTAATTGCCAAGAAGATAATTGAAGGTGATGCTGACAATCAGTATGCTTCCATATGGAGGTATGCAGAAGAACTAAGAAGGGTAAACCATGGCAACCAAGGTCTTTCTACATTTATCTTCACAGTGTTGTCATGGTTTACCCTTCTTAGTTCTTCTGCATACCTCCATATGGAAGCATACTGATTGTCAGCATCACCTTCAATTATCTTCTTGGCAATTAGCTTAGCCCTCCATGCTTTTGCAACAGTAATACCCACAGAATATGTTTGCCTCATATCTTGGATGATGTCTCTTATCCTGACTGTATCAGAAGTTTGCATCCTCTTTACCACATGCTTGGCCACCCACTTTGAGCTAGCAGACTTGTTGTTCAAAACCCTAGCACATGTGTGCTTATGTACAAGTGTTTTTATAGCAAAAGTCTCCTTGTGGCCCACCTTAGAGCCTAAGACTAAAAACCCACATTTATGCTTACACACCACCCTTACCCTATCTCCCTCATTTTTCACAAAAGAAATTTCCCTCCCATTAAGCACTGACCACTCACGGATAGCTGCCCTAAAGTCATCAAGTGTGTTGAATTCCATACCCCACTTGAATATAAAGTCTTTGTTTAGATGCTCTTTCCTAAACCTAGCATACTTGGGCCTTTCTTCATCACAAGAATCATCTGGGTCAGAACTATTCAACTCATCACTATAGTATACATCATCTGAATCCATACTCTTATTGGGCTCCTCCATACTGTTATTGGGCTCCTCCCTAATAGGCTTAGTAACATCTATTCCTTCAAAACCATCAAAGTAAGCAGTAGCTCTTTCATATTCACTGTCATCTAACCCCTCTACCTTCTCCTCATCTAACCCATCAATTCCATTATCAGGGGGGTGGTCATCATCATTCACACATTTAGGTTCCCTATCAGCAGGGTCCATGTTCCCAGTACTATGTTCAACATACAAATCTCCTTTCACATTCATTGCACTAAAGTATAGAGCAAAATCATCAACAGCATCATCATCTTTCCTAATCAGAAAAAAACCATCTTGAATTTCTAAAACTTTTGTCCATACCCTAACACAATCAGCCTTATACCCTAACCTACTCAACAACTTCTCAATGTTATCCATGTTCCAATTTGAAACATGTATCCCATTAACTGTCGTATCCGTACCCCCTCTGTATATAATTTCTTCTTCAAAAACCCTGTAAAATTCACCCCCATGGTGGAGTGTAACACTAAAGTGTTGTGAATCCTGTCAATATATTATACCCACATGTCAAAGATTGTTGATTTCAAAATTTTACCCTACGACATTGATGAACTTCAAATTTTTACTAACCTCGGACTTTGGACACTTCACTGAGCTCGTCTTCACTGAGCTGGATCGCTTCTTCGTATTCGCTGAGGTTGTCTTCATCTTCGTCTTCACTGCGGTCGTCTTTCTCGTTTGCTTCGTTCCCTGCATTCTTCTTCTTCGTCTTCGTCTTCCCCTGGAAATTTCGTCTTCGTCTTCCCTGCTATGTTCAGAACCCTAATTTTCTAAGGGGGTATTTGAAATTAAAAAGTGTAAAATGACACATAATCACTTTAACAAAATTAAAAATATGCCAGGTGTAGGACCTCTTATTAGATTCCATGCCACCTGGATATTAGGGGGTTCTATGAAGGAATCTACATAACATAAGGGGGGTTTACAAAAAATATTTTTACAGGGGGTAATCCTAAACTCGCTAACATTACAGGGGGAAAAGTGTATTTAACCCTTAATTGTTTTATTTGAGGTAGGGTCTAAACACTTTTTTTATATATAGTTTATACACCTTTTTTTCCTTTACTTTTTTATTAATTTTAAAAGAATCCTCATAACATTTTCCCCTTTAAAGTTGAAATCTATAAATATGTAATTGTTACAAGTTTAAAGAGAAAAGTGCTATGAAGATTCTTTTGACACTATAAAAAAAGTTTTTAAAAAAAGTGTATAAACTATAGACTTTATGTAAAATAATTATATAAAGTGTTATTTTTATATCGTTTTGTATTTACTAGCTAGCTTAACAATAATTAACAATAAATATATACTAAAAAGTAGAGCACTCGCTACTGGGAGCAAATCAAAAATGAAAATTTGAACGTGTAGCATTTTTTAAACAAAAATCATCTTCACTTCTCAAATAAAATTGAAAACTCTAGTATTATGTTTTTGGGTGACATTAATTAGACTTTTGTACATTAATAATAAATAATTTTGTATCTGGTTTTCTTGACCAATTTTTATATCTGGTTATCTGATTTATTTGTTTGTTTTGCCATTAGGAGGAGAACATGGAACTGAAGAAGCAGAAGACTGATAACTCAGAAGATTATAGATGGACTGACTACATGTCCCTACCATTTACTCAGAATGTGAGTCTCCGTTGTTAGATTTCATTTACATACAAAATCATATGTTCCTATATAAAAATATGTAATTATCACTGTTCATTGATTTCAATTCTATCTCCTTTCTAAAAGGTCATAAGTGAAACTCTTAGAATGGCCAATATAGTCAATGGAATTTGGAGGAAAGCAGTCCAAGACGTAGAAATCAAAGGTGGTTTAGTTATTCAAGGAAGTAGCATTTAGTTATCTTTGGCCTTAATGCATACAAATAAAATACAAACTAATACAGATTAACTTTTCTGCAAATGAATGCAGGGTATCTAATTCCAAAGAATTGGAGTGTTATGGCATGTCTTATCTCTGTTCACTTGGACCCAAAGAACTATGAAAACCCTTTTAAGTTTGATCCATGGAGATGGGAGGTAATTAATCTTATAGAGCTATATCTAGTCATGTTCATGTTTATATAAGAATCTCATAATTACAGCAGCAACTATATACATGATGTTCTATGTTTTCAGAAAATTGAAGTTTTGGCTAGTAACATCCGCTTTGCACCATTTGGTGGTGGACATAGACTATGCCCTGGGTTAGAACTTTCTAGGCTAGAGCTCTCTATTTTCCTTCACAATCTTGTTACTACATACAGGTAATATAATAGCTGCACTGTTTTTTTTCTCTCATAATGTTTAATGACTTTAACATGTGATTGGTATATAATATGCAGATGGGTCGCTGAGAAGGATGAAATAGTATACTTTCCAACTGTTAAGATGAAGAAGAAGCTCCCAATTAGAGTCCAACCCATTAACGCTTGATTGGATTACACCATCACAGATATCTTGTAGAGATATCAGTGTTGTGTACTAAATTTTGTGCTAGATCATGCAGAACAATAACGATGCCTTTCCAGAAAATAGTGTTGTGTGCTAAATTGTGTTAGACCTTGCGTAACACTAATACTTCAGAGGATAGAGGAGTTTAAGGACCCCTATTCTATCTTTGAAAGTCATAATAGCGGGTGGATATGATCGAAGATAACTCTTAGATCCTGTGTCTATACTGTATACAATACATTAGTTTATTTGTTTGATTCCAATGCAACTTTTGTGGTGGTTATGTTCTCCATGTGGGTTTTGAGGTAGTCCCGGCCCGTGCCATGACATAAACTCATGCTCCACTACCCTGAGTTATTTATCTCAAATGTAGTGATAGTACAACTCTTAGCTAATAAGCCTAAAATATTAAGATGCTGAATAGAATATAACCTTAAGTGAAAAGGGGACATGTGATAACAAGAAGAAAAAAATATCATTAGACTACACCCCGTTAAGGCCACACCAGAAAGCAGAGTTATGCAAATTAGTAGCATGCATCATTGTTGTCTAAGCGGAAACCAAGTCTATGTATGCTAACTTCTAAATAGGTTTGTCCCTGCCTGTATAACTGAGTTTTCAATGAAATTTAACACTAGGTCCAATATAATTATGTAATCATGTAACACATAAAACTTAGTAATGGTTTGACTGATAGCATGCATCATTGTTGTCTAAGCGGAAACCAAGTCTATGTATGCTAACTTCTAAATAGGTTTGTCCCTGCCTGTATAACTGAGTTTTCAATGAAATTTAACACTAGGTCCAATATAATTATGTAATCATGTAACACATAAAACTTAGTAATGGTTTGACTGATAAGCATTATAATTTGAGGAGAAATTTTGCATATATTTAGTTGGGCTTTTGTTCTATCACCACTCCACACTTAGATGTTTTTTGTAGCAGCCTCAACTTGTAATTCGAGTAATGATTCATGAATTGAACAATTATGGGAGCATATGCTACTGTCATACTTTGGATGAATTTTGGCTGGCGCTGGGCGTGTGACTATGGCTTGGTCGAGAAGGGGTGGGCGGATATCCATAAAGGATGGGTGACTTAAGTTGCTTTGGCTTGGTCAAATAATAAATTTGCTATCCTAGAAGCTAGTGTATCATGATTAAAAAGCAAACATCTTATTAATCTTAAAACTGAGTACAAGGATTATCAAAGTAAAACATTATTAAAGTTTCACACGAACAAGTTGCATCCAAACAATTCAAACAAGTATTCACATACCGACATTAATTCATGGTATGCCCCAGCTTCCAAACAGAGCCATCGTTTGAAACTCCTTGCCAACTTGACTCAATAGAACAATCTGATTTTTCAGTAGTAACAACAAATATCAGACCAGAATCTGGCATATATATTCTTACAAGTCACAATTAAAGAACAAACAGCACCACACCTTGCAGCCAAGAAAAGTAAGTTAAATAACTCTTCCCAACAAACTTGAATTGTCACCATAACATTGTAACAGTTATCAGAGGAAACAAAACTACAAAACTAATACCTGCTATGTATTATTCATCGATACAACGCTTTTAGATGATCTGTTCTTTTAACAATTAAAGTGACCATATACAAGTGATGAAATGATACATTAAGTTTTTCGAACTTATTCAATATTCTTATCTAGTTTATATTTTTTTCTCATTCACTCGCACAATTCTTCACTATTAGTCATCAATATCATCTTCATTCATGACTTCCCCATGGTGATCAAAATAAACTCCAACTTTATTAAACAAAGAAAGCAAATGCAACAACTCTTCAATCGATAATTTCAAAGGTCTTTTATCATCAAACCCTGCCTCTCTAAGAACTCCAACAATCTTTTCCTTAAACAAACAAACATCATCTTGTTCTCTAACCAAACCAGACACATTATTAAACTCAAACAGCTCCAAAACTTTCCTCTTACTCTTAAACGTAGCACCAAGCGTTTTATTCTTGTTATTAAAACATGTCCTAGTGAAAGCCCTCCATTGACGGAGATTAACGTCGGGAACGTTAACTTTAGGTCGAATTATAACGACGGAGGAATCAACTTTAGGTGGCGGAAGAAAATCTCTCTTGCTAACGTCCATAACAAACTCCACATCAGCTAAAAGCTTAACGTTAACGGCTAACCGGTTAAACTCAGAGTCACCGGGATTAGCCAGTAATCTTCGAGCAAACTCTTTCTGAAGTAGAAGAGTCGCGCTCCGAAACGGGGTCGTTTCGTATATAAGTTTAATTATAAGTGGTGAAGATATACCGTAAGGGATGTTCGCTACCACGAGATCGAACGGTGGAAACTCTGTTCTCAATGCATCTTTAGTTATCACCTGCAAAAAAAAATTACGAGTCACGTGGTTGAGTCACGTGTTTTGTGTATTTTGGATTGGGCATTTCATCGAACATGTGAAATGCAATGAAAATGAAAGGGAATGGAATGGAAGGGAACGTACCCTTAGCTTGCTGCGGAGGCCGCGTTTGATGGCGCGATTTTCGAGAATGTGAACCATGCGGTGGTCGAGTTCGATGGCTATGACTTCGTGGGAAGCTTCTAGAAGTTTGAGGGTGAGGTTTCCGGTGCCGGGACCGATCTCGAGGACCGTGTCGGTGGGGTTTATTGCGGATTTTGTGACGATTGTGTCCAGGATTCGGGGATTTGTGAGGATGTGTTGGCCTTTGCTCTTGTGAAAATGTATATTTTCTTCAATGTCTTCATGGAGTTGACGGAGGGGTTGTAGAAAACGAGGGATGAATGCAGGAACGCGTTTTGTGGCGCGAAGCATGGTTCAAGTTGTATTCATTTTACTCTTCAAAGTGAATTTGTTGAGGGAAGTCTCTGCTTGGTGAAACTTCAAATTTCATGGCATTAGTAGTTATTCAAAAAAATATATTTTCATATTTATTAAGAAACATTTTTATAAAAAAGTTTTGTATTGATATCTTGTCTCAATTTTATGTGTATGTAACGTGCACCAATAAAAGAGCTGTGTTAATTATAGTAGTCATACTCGTAATGCTTAAGTTTGGAAAATTTAAATTTCATTTTGTAACCATGCTTTGTAATGAAATTGTGACGCCCAAATCATTTTGTCGTAGTCTGCTATAGAAAAATGATGACATGAATGAAGAACAGAATTAGACTGTTTTTTCGGGAACAATATAATTGGAGTCATCCCCAATTCAAAACAAAAATAATCATTGATTTTCTATTTTAAATTACTATGAAAAGGGGAGGGGTCAAACAGATGGAAGATAAGTTAAACTAAAATTGATAGTATTATATTATGGGTCAGTTTATTTTGACTTTAAAAAAATGGATTTTTTTTTTGTATTTTTTAAAATGGATTCTATAAAAACGTTTTTTAAAATATTAGAAGTTTTTTTAAATTTATTTTTTATAAATTAAAAGATTGAATTGTTCATTCAATAACATAAATATACATTATTGAAGATCAAAACATAGTCAAAATCACAATTTTTTCAAAAAATTGTATCTCAAAAATGATTTTTATGAAAAGCTATTTGAAATAGCTTCAAAATTAAGTGATTTTTTAAAATTTTGATATCCAAATTTTTTTTCGATAAAATGATGAAATAACTAAAATAACATTTTAAGAATAACTATTCAAACCAAATCTTCATTTGAAACTTTTATGAAAAGTTTCTTTATAAATTTTTTTTACACTAAAATATGTAACACTATAAAAATCATTTTTAAAAAAAGTCAAAACAAACGGGCCCTATATCATATTAAAATAGACTTATTTGTTGTAATAATGATTAGGAGCGCTCAATCTTTTCAGAGACCTAAAATCTACTTTTAAAATAAGATTTTTAAAATATATAAAGAAAAATTAATTTGTGTTTAATAAGAGTTAAACAAAAGATTAAAAAGATAAGAGACATTCCTTTTACTAACTCCATTATGAGAATATATGTAAAATATATGTGATTTTATATATTTTTAACTAAATTGAATTTATTTGAGGGTTTTTTTGAACCAAATTTTTTAGGCAAAAAGTTTTTGTTTGGGTCGCCTTACGAGTTGGTTGGCCTGGTCATGATAATCATTTATTAATAATGATCGATGTATTAGACCTCAAATTTCATTGAGCAATTGGGATGTTTAGGTTGAATTTCAGATACAAACATCTCACCAAGAATCCTAAAATCATGCAAAGTGGAACACTAGAAGATGGGAGCATATCTCTCTTGCTTATACCTTTGGATTCTTAAGAGCTTCTTCTATATCGAAATAAAAAAACATTTATAACCACATATGCAATTTAATCTCCTAGAGCACCATGTGAAGGAAGATGCTTTGGGTCAACACTTTTTTTTTAGCTTTTTTCTCTATGTTAAGAGACATACCCACTTGGAGAGGGTTTCAATAGTGATTCTAATATTTTCCTCATCAAACTATCTTTCACCAGTTTTATTTACTTGAAATCATTTAACTACCTAGAGTTTGGGTAAGATTAACTAACGATCAACATCGACATCATTCGCCGAAGAGACACTATTCAACCTCAAATTTTAAACTTTATCTGTAATTTTCATGTGGAAATCTTTTAGAGCAGGAAAATCTAATTGAGGTGGTTGAGGTTGTTTGTCATGAGACTCCAAACACAAGAGGGGTGTGAATTGTGTGTAATTGAAAATCCATTTTAAAAAAAAACAAATTATTTTACATAAACCAAATTTAAAAAGCTTTTGTAAAATGAACAGAGTGAAATCAGTTAAAAAGAAAACAAAGATGTAGCGGAAAAAAATGACTGAAAATTAAAGAGTTAATTGATAAGGGAAAACACCATAATTATAGAGTTTTAGTTTTAATGGAGTGACATCCTTCTCTTCTAAAAATTCCTCCTTGAGAGTTTCCACAATCTTGAGAGTCTTTAATACGATATACCCATGAACTTCCTTTTACAACCTTTTACAAGGTTTGAAGTTTCCACTCTCCCTAATGGCTCACTACCCAACCAAGATTGTAGTCTTGAGTATGGATACCTCCACAACCAACTTAGAGATTTTAGCATAAACTAAATTCACGGGCCAAAAGAGGGCTTTAACAAATGACTAAGCTCAGAAATTAACTGATAGTTCTAATAACGAAGACCTCCCCAACCAAACAAAGGTTTTACTTGGTTTACCTCAACTACCAAAAGAGTGTTTTTCAATTGGTTTAGCTTACAATCAAAATATATTTTCACTCGATGAGATATTACAAATATTTTGTTACACCATACCAGATTGTTTCAAAGATATAAGGAGTTTACTCTCAAAGGCACTAAGGGAAATATGAGAGAGAGAGCGAGAGAGTATCTTAAACGCCTTTTTGGTGTGTTTGAAATAAGAAAAAAGCTCTTTATTTATAGGACAAAAGATATGAAAACAATCCATGGGCTTTCTATTGTTCATAATCGATTATCACAAGTGCAAAATAGATTACAGCACCCAAAAGTGGAATTTTCTTATTTCTAGTCGTTGTCAACCATCAAGGGACTTCTGTAATCAATTTTAAGCATTACAAAATAATCGACTATACCAAAGATTTAATCGATTATCCCTTTGTAAAACATGTTTCTAATTGATCAGGCAACTTTCTAATCAATTGGATAGGCTTTTAAAACATTTTTAGGTGATTTTATAAAATCAATATAGGTTTTTCAAAAGGTTTAAATGTGTGTGAGTTTCCTTATTAAAGTTGAGAGTTAGTCGTATACCTTTACACACATTGATCACTCGACACAGACATGCGAACTTTCACACTTTCTCTCTTTCATAACTCTTAAGCTTCTGGTTTCTTGCCACGTTAGCTTTGACTAACATTTATCCAGAACCTTGAATCTTCTTCTAATATGGCTTGAGATAACTCTTCATGATCACCTCCATCGTCAAACAAACTTTTTGATCATAGATCTTCATTGACGTCACCAAATGTCGCTTGACATAAGGCGTTGTCTTCACAGATAGGCAAAAATAACTTGATCTCCAAGCATAACAACCTTGATCATCATAACTTGATCACAACTTTGATTGGCATAACTAGATCATCATAACTTGATATTCTATCATATTCACTTGATCACTACATCATATGATCTTCAAACATTATCTTGATCAACAAATGTTAATTTTCATCACTTGATCAACATATTAAGCAGCATCACTTAATCCATATATCAAGCCACGTCACTTGATTAGCAATGTGTCAAGAACCATCACTTGATCAACATATCAAGCATTGTCACTTAATCCACATATTAGATGATGTCATCAGAACAAACCAGACATCAAACACCAAGAGTGATAAAGACTTCTCTTAAGAGCATCATCAACATCACAACTAAATCGACACATTGTTGCAAACTTCATACATGTAAGCACATAAATTCACATTTTCACCTTTTTGATGATGATAATGCATATTTCAGGAATTTGGACAAACAGATAAACAAGGGTGATCAACTTGGATTGGTTAAACCCCCTGAAAAATAAAGAGAGTATATTTTACCCCCTAAAAGTATACTTCTCCCCTTTTGATGTTATCAAAAAGGCGAGAAAATAAACATATAGGAAAATATAGGAAGTATACAAGCACATAGATCAAATAATGCTCAAACATTTAAAGGGAAAATATACTTAATTAATTGAAATAACATAATTCAGGTACAAGAAAGGAAATAAATAGGAATTAAATTACTATAAAAGGGAGGAAACACATAAGTGAGACAACTACTCGTTGACGTCAATATCATCATCTCTATTTATGGTTTTTATTCGTGTGTTACTCTTGGTGATAACCACGTACTTCATTAAGTTTTGAAAAACAAGTGTTTTGCTAAGAGGTTGCCAGAAGGTTATTGATGATTGTATCATTTCCTGCAGTTGGCTAGACTAAATCTTCGATTTCATCCATGGAGTCATTCCTCAATTATCCTCGAAATATATGAACCCTTATACTACTGAGAGAGGAGTAGTTAAGTCTGCTTGCAGAAAATCATATGGAGAAGAATTTTGTCAACCCAATTTGTTTGAAATTGTTAGGTTAATAACCACAAAGGAACCATATATTTTATAATGATAACTTCAAGATTATCTTATCTGGAGAGGAGTATATGTGTGAGAAAATAGTGTGTCACATGAATCTTGGCTTTCAAGAATATTGCTTTGATAGAAAGCTTATTTTATTCCATAAGATTTATGACCCAAAAAAAGGATGGCAGTGGAGAGTTTTAAATTATTGAGCTTTATTGATCCATCATAAATGTAGGATACTCCATAGAAGGATAATTCAAACATTATACAAAAGTGATCTTTGTGGATACAAATATGTGTTCCATTCACTAAGGTATTCAAGGATAAATATTCAATCTTGAGATTTAAGTAGAATTATTTGACAAGATCTAGATAAACTTGATATGGTATCTTAGTGAAGAATTCTCTTAGAAAACCTCGACAAATGTTTTTGTATGGCTTGAATTCTCTAAGAAAGGCTCATTCCGTGATTATGGACTGCAACATTGTGCAGTTGGATATTTCCTTTCTTGACTTTTCGGAGATGATCCTTCCAAGAATGAATTTCTTGAATAAGAGCTTCTAGTGGGGAGACGTCATATTGGATCCATAGATGATGATACTAATGGCGTAGAGTGGAAACTCATAAGATTACACACAAAAGAAACAAGAAAATATATGCAAAAAAATGGATGAGAGCATACTATTATAGAGCATTATTTATGGGATTATTTTCGTGATAAAATCCATTAATTTAATGATTATTTGCACCATAAATTATATGATTGAAAAATATTTCCAAAATGAGTCCTCTAATCGATTATGGATAAGGCATAATTGTCGCGACGTGAAAAATACCACAGGTGTTTGCATGTTCAAAATAATAACAGAGTCGCCACCGAAGTTTATTTATTCCAAAAAGGAAAAGGAAAAATATTGATAAAATTCCAAAAGATAAATAAAATGGTTATCGCAACCAAATTCGAGTTTGGGAGTTGATTATGCAAGGAGAAGGTATCAGTACCCCTCACATCCTTTGTACTCAATAGGAACCATTTAGTTAGATTTGTGAATAAAATGATAACTTACACTATTTGTTTTCTTCTAGTTATTGGAATTTGGAAATGAAAAAAAAAGGCTCAAAATAGGTTTTTATCAAGGTGTTTGACAAGATTATGAGTCTTGCTCCTACGTATTCTTATGTGCGAATTCAAAATTATGTAGTTATGTGTAGAAAACCATGTATTTGCTGGTTGATTTTAGGGAATGAATGTTTAGGTCGCATTCTAACGGTTAAACATTACTTGTATGCTCGAGCGGGGACGACTTAGGTGTTTGTTTATGTGGCGATATAATGGATAAACATTGTTCGTTTGTGAAAAGGTTTTCGAAAGCGCGTGCGGGCTAAAAAGGTAGTTTTATGGGGTGGATGGTGATTTTAGGAGGATGATGAATGCTCGGTAAGACCAATACATATGCCTCGGGGCCAATCATTCAAGGTTTCAAGGAATGTGTACTCCAATATTTTTTTTATCCAAGTGCTTATGAAAATTATTTATGGAAGACAAAGATGTGTGCATAGGGGCCGATTATCCGAGGTTCAAGGAGTGTAAACCTAAATTTCCTTTTTCATCCTAATTTTATTAAGTGTTTTATAATAGAAAAAGAATGCTCAGTAAGACCAAGATGTATGCCTCGGGACCGATTATTCGAGTTTCAAGGAGTGTGTACTTTAATGTCCTTTTTTTCTTTCGAATTTATTAAGAAAAAAGATCTTGGCAAAGCGCTTGAGTTTGAAAAGAACTTGATAGCGATCAAGCATTTTGTTTTGCTTTAAAAATAGTTTGAATTTGATGAAAATGTTTCTTGAGTTTGATTTTTGAGAATGTTTGACATTGATCAAGGTTTTTGTTTTTGAAAAGGTTTTTTTTAACTTATTTAATTAATGAAACTAATTACTAAAATAAAAAGAGAAATAAAAGATAAATAAAGGAGGGGTGCATGGTGATGGTAAGGGTGATGATAATGTAAAAACAAAGGTGGTCCAAAAGGCCCCAACAAGCAAAAATAGGAGAAAATAAAAATAAAGAAGAAAAAACAATCAGCCAAAAGGAGAACTGGAGGGGGCGCATATAAAAACTAGCTTAAGGCCTTGGAAGCCCAAAAGTGCTAGCCCATCAAATGGCCAAGAGAGTCAAAATTTTAACTCTCAATTTGAGGCGTTGATCAGTTGCCATATGGATCTAAGGGCTTGTTACAGATGGAGCAATGGCCTTATGGTGGGGGGCCCACATGGGACCCCTGGTAAAAGAATTAGGTAAACACATATGAGGGCTATAATGCAACCATGTGTCTCAGTGTAATGATATGGGCGATGACATGAAAATAATGGAATAAGCACGCATGAGCCTCAATTTGATTCTCTCTCTCTCTCTCTCTCTCTCCAGCACTCATCTTTTATAAAAAATGATCAAAATGGTTGAAAACTGAAGAACAGAGATGAACACATTGAGTGTTAATCTCTCTCATTTCCCCATATATTTCCAAACTTCGTCCAAATCCAAAAACTAACAACACAAACCTTCACTATTTTTCTTCCCTCATCATGAATATGGCGTTAGAATTACTAAACAACACACATATGGAGTAGATCGGCCCTTTTTCCCTAAATAAAACCCTAACCCCAATTCCTTCAATATTTAGTCCAATTATAACATGATACATCGATTTAAAAATAACATAGAGATAAATATGCAAGAAAATGTGTACATCAACATGGAAATATAAAAGAAGATGAAGAAAAAATCAAAGTGGGGTTATTTCTCCCTCAGGTATGTTCCTTTTGAACTCTTATCCTTCTGCTCCTATATGATTATACTTTTTCTGAACTCTTATCCTTCTACTTCTTAGGCGTTTAAGGTGCATGTGAGGCTCTTGCTCAAATTTTTGGAGCTTCAAGAAAAAGCTCTCAAAAACCTTTTGAGAATGAGCTTTGAGTGATGTGTGAAGAAAACTTTTGCAGCGGCTTTACATGGATTTCAGTGTGTTTAGAAATTGAGTGAGGGTCCTATTTTATAGGTGAGAGTGAGGGAACTTTGAGACTCGTGGGAAACGTTTTTGGTGGGAGAATGTAGGTGTGTGAAATAAGGTGATGAGAGTGTGATTGAGGGTCATTTGTGTGACTTTGTGAAGGCGTGAAAGGTGTGATTATGGGTGTATATGTTCAAGGCCATGGATGATGGTTGGGATATTCATGTAAATGGTGGAGTGTAACATGCAGTTGTGGTGCAATCTGTATGATTCACATATGTACATCTCGTTTTATGTATTGAATTGAATTTATTTATTTATTTCACTTTGATATGTATGTATGTATGAGGAATGGTGAAAGAATGGAATGGTTGTATGAAGTGTTGATGTTGTAGTTGTAACCATGTAATTCTCATGTTATCATTTTGGTTAATAAAAGCATAATTTTGTTTTAATTCAATTCTCTTTAAATTTCAATTTAATTTTTCTTTTTTTGTTCCATGGATGTGCGATGCTCATTGAATGATATGGTTGTGTGTATGTTTGAGTGTTATTGTACAAATGCCATGTAAGGATTGTGATGCTAAATGAATGATAAATGGAAAATCTTCTCAAAATAAAAACTTTAAAATAACTAATTGTAGCAGGGTATTCGTTACCTTTAGATTTATTAACAAAATCAAAAGTAAATCATATAATTCGAGTCGCCACCGCACTTCTATTTATCCAAAGGAAAGGTTAGAAAGCGAACAAAAACCGAGAAGTTTTATCAAATCAAAAACTAATAAAAATGTCAGAGATTTGGGTAAGGGGGTTGGTTATGCAATGGGAAGGTTTTAAGCACCCAAAACATTCTTAAGGGATCTCTTTTTGCAAATGTTGTATGGTAGGTTGGTATCTGTGAAAATATTTGTGCAAACATGATTGGGGAGATGGGAAAAGAATATACAAATTATTTACAATTTTGTTGTTTGAATGGATGAACTCATTGCCTACGTACCATCACAAAGGTAGGATCAAAACCTCGTAGTTCGGGGTAAAAATCTCAAAAGAAGTTGGTGAATTGATTTGTCAAAAGCCTTAAGGTCTTTTGTTATCAAAGGGAGAAAACTCAACCTAAACCAACAATCTACCATGTGAGGAGAGCTTCAACATACTAGTGAGGGATCCACCCTATAATAAGTATGGAAGACTTATAGTCCAATCACTAAGGATAAGGTGAGGTTTACATCAACCACTATGATAAATCAAACCTAATAGCTAATGTTTATGAAAATCTTTGGCAAAGGTGGCCATTGGAACCACAAAAACAAACTTGAGTGAGTTGTATTTACAAATTAGAAGTATTCACAAAATAAAGTCAAAGTTGACTTAAGATTCAATTCAAAATAAGTATTAAGAAAAGAGTTTGGAAAAATCAAAGGAATAATGCTTAGGTTTCTAATTTTTGAAAACAATGTCAATGTTTGCACAAAATGAGTTTGGCTTGGGTTAGAGTGGAGGGAAGAAGAGAAGGGCTAATCCTAAACATGCAAAGATGAGAAAAGATAATAAAACCCTTAGAGTTCCTTTCTTGAGATCATAAAGATGATCCAAGATGATCCTTTCCTTTGGACTTAGCAAGCAATAAGCAATTAACTCAAACAATCAAGCAAATATTCAATCAAGCTCCTAGGATCTTCCAATTAGACTTGTTTCTCTCAACTTGGGTGCTCATGACAATGGTCCTTCTAACTAGCTCAAGTTTGGAATCCCTATCACACAAGAACAAACAAATCAAAAAGTTCCACAATGCAATAATAGACATGGACAAAGAGAGAGTTTAGATTAGGGGTCCTTTCAAGTCAACTTTAAGATTAAGCATTCTAAAGGCATGAGGCCTAGTTGCTCTTCAACAATTTTAGCATTCTAAAGGCATGAGGCCTAGTTGCTCTTGAGCTCCATTAAGCATAGGTAAGGTCCTAAGTCTAAGTCCTTTCTCCTTTTTGCATTGGGTTCACACAAACAAAACAAAACAAGCACAAGGCAATAGTATATTTACACAATAATGTGCTCAAGTGAGCAAAAAGGCAAATGGCATAAACATAAACATGAGCTCAAATGAGCAAAGGGAAAAGACAATATGAATAAATGAGAAAGAAATTAAATTGCATTAAAGTAAATTGCAAGAATTAAATGCTTGAATTAAAAGCTAGTAATTAGTAGTTAGTGTTAGTGTGTCATAAGACAATTTAGCGCTATGTTAAGCAATCGTAAGTGGACTAATGTAGTAGTCACACCTATCTGAGGCCGATCAATAAAACTATAGGCAAATAAACACAAGTTAGAGACCATGACTAGTAAGCCAAGCTCCTACAACTTGTCATGCCAAAAAGAAAAGAAGAATGACCTTGTATGGATTTTAGGTTCTTTGCTTGACCAAGAAGCAAACTATCTTGGACACAAAGCAATTCACTTGATCTTTGATCAAGTTGAATTTGATTTGGATCAAAGAAGGTTAAGCCTCTCATATGTCAAGGCTAACCACAAATCATTAACTCATTGGTCAAAAGAAAAAGAAGAAGATGAAGATGGAAATGGAATGTACAAAATGAAAATGAAAATGACATAACCAAAACACGTTGATCAAACATGAATGGAATCAACATCAATCAATGGTAAACAGAAGTGAAATGAAGATTAGAAGTCAAGAAAGGTCAAACATATTTTTGGTATTTTTTGGAATTAAAATAATACATCAAATAAAATGAACAAATAAAGGTCAAACTTCAAATCCAATTCAAATCAACTTGGATAAGTCCAATTGGATCATCATAAGTCTAACATGGTCAAACAAGGTTTGACAATTTTTCTCAACATTTTTTTAAAACAGAAACTAATTTTAAACAATTAAAAAGTGGAGAAAAATAACATATATGAACTAAAATATCAAATAAATCTCAAATCAATTAAGAAATTGATGAGGATATTTTTCATAGACTTATCATCATTCATATATGCTAGGAAAATATTTTTGGCATTTTTGAACATCAAATGGTATTTTAAATGAATTAAAAACAATCATAAATGAAATAATTCACAAAAAATATTAAATGGAATCACAAAAATAATTAACAATCATTTTATGAAACTAGAATTTAAGAGAAATTTTTTGCAATTGGTCCCATATTTTTGTGATTCCAAATAAAGAAGTTATGATTTTTTGAAAATAAATGGAATAAAAGAAAATAAAATAGAAATTAACAAAAACTGGAAAATCCACAAGCGTCTGATCAAGATTCATTAATTGACGTGGCTGCTCAAAAGGTCATGAGACGCGCGCGCATGGTGTGGACAAGTCAACAGCATCACATGTTGTATTTAAAAAAGTAAACATAATGCAAGGCCAGGATTAGATCATTGCACTTGGATCCAATGGACATGAGGCCTCCACGTAAGGGACGGTGGTGGAAACCACCGTCTTCTCCGGTGAGCTCAATAATCCGGCCACGAGTCGCAGGTTTTACAATCTTAACCAAAACTCACGATCCATATACCAAATTAAAGCTGGGGTGATGTACATCACCCCTGTAACCTTGGATTGTGCTCTAGATCTCTATAGAAGGAGAAATCAGAGATGGAAAATCCAGGTACTTGATCTGAAGTTCAACAATTCACAAAATTAGAGCCACCATTGGCTTGCCTCTCACATGAGGACTTCAGAAAACCAAACCAACACAAGCAATGCACAATATTCAGTGAGATTCGAAACAAAACAGTTGAGGTATAAACCTTTGTAATGCAGCTTTTATGAGCTTGATCCAACCAATCTTTTACTTGCAGCTTGATCTTGATGTATGATATGAGAGTTAGGCTTAGGAATTAGTGTTGATAATCAACTGATGTTGTTGAAAATCACACTTGAAAAATGAAATGAAAACTCAAAATTCCTTTGGTGTGAGGTTGGGAAATGAATTCATCAGGGATTCAAGCGCCTTCAGGTTGAGATTTGAGTGAGGCAAGCATTCTATTTATAGCCACAACTGCAAGGAATGTGTGAGCAAACTCGTGTGCATGAAATTGGATCCTCCATGCATGGGCCTATACAGGCGCTTGTGAGGCCCAAAACCAATTGCAAATGAATGCTGAACATCAACCAAGTTGAAATGGACGTGCAGTTTGCAAGGCAATGGCTTGTGTATCAAGATTTAACATGAAGTGCATAAATGGTCACAAAAGTTCATCTCTTTGAAAGTCCCAATTGAAAAATTCAAACATAAGCATGTGGGTAATGGTTGGAAAGGTCTTGACATGAGGAACAAAAGTTATGTTGAACAAAAATTCATTTGGAGTTTGGAAATTTGTAAAAACTGGCCATGAAGTTCAAGGTACAAAACATGTATTTGAAAAATTTGCCAAAAAAGACCAACTTCAAGCCCTTCTGTTTCATTGATGCAAGCCTCAAATGGAAAAACCTCCAACATCAAAGTTGTATATATTTTCATGAAAATAAATTTGGACTTAAATTTTTCATCATTTGGATTTTTTATGAGAAAGTTATGGGCACTTGAAGTTGGACTTTTTCAAGATTCAATGGCTTTGGTCCAAAGTGACCTATAATGTTTTGTATTATCACATGTGTTTCTTTTAGGATTATGAAATTTTTTCCAACATAACTATTGAAGTAGACATCTTAAAATTTCCAATTCACTTGGTCTCACCTCAAAATCATAAAAAAATGAAGGAGTTAGGTCCTTGGGAAGTTGACCCAAAATTAGGGTTTTAGTCAAAATGACCTATAATGTTTTGAAATGAATGATGACCTTACAAGTTTCAAATGGATTTTTTATGAACATGAAAGTTGTTCATATGGTTCTTAAGAATATTGTTTCTCTTAGAGTCATCTTCATTTGACAAACACATCAAAATTTAGGTCTCAATGGATTTCAAAATAGTAAGATGATTTGACTAATCAACTTCTCAAAGCCAAACTTCCAATCTTGATGAATAAATGATTGAGGATAATCAAATAGGCTCATATATGCATAAAATGATGAATAAAATAACTTCCCTTGATTAAATTTGATCATAGTTTGAGGTTTCTTCATGAGCAAGGCACAATCAATGCATAGTTGAATTAGGGTTTCCTTGGGAAACAATCCTCAAGCCCTTTGGTTTATCTTGATCAAATTGATAAATTTAGATACTTGGGAGACATATATGATGATTGAGAGCTTTGGGGACCATTTTCATTCTTTCTTTCATCTTCATCTAGCCATTTCTTTGAGTATAGGGGCCTCCTAGGAGCCTTGGATCACATGACTGCTTAAGCTTCAAAACAAAAGAGGTTAGTGACATATTTTTGTGCTTTTGGTTAGTAAACAAAATAGGAAAAGCAATAATATACAATTCAAGCATGCTTGGTGGTCTCAAACCACTCACACAAGTCCCACCCTAGGGTTAAGGAGTCAAGATGCTATGATCCTTGAGGCAAATGCAATGAGCAATGATATGATGCCATGAGGGATCTTAGGGTCAAAATTAGGGTCTTACACTAATGTAAGTAATAAACGGAAGATCCTATGAGAATTAACAGAGAAATTGCTCCACCAAACAAATGGACAATGTAAATAACGAATTGTAGGTCCTTTGAGAACTAAAAGAGAAAAACACTTCACAAAGGATAATTGAGGCTTTCTGATGATAAACTGATAAAACGCTCAATAAGATACAATTGAGACTCTCTTAGACTTAACATAACGGAAACTTAAATGATCAATCAACAACTAGGAGATACTCTGAGAATTAACAGAGGAAAACACTCCATAGAGGATAATTGTGGCTTTATAAGAATTAACAGAGAAAACGCTCAAAAAAGTATAATTGAGACTCTCTAAGACTTAACCGAGCAGAAACTCAAATGATCAAGCAACAAATGGGAGATACTCTGATAATCGTTCATGCTTGACTTATCGTAATACTTTAGTTGTCATCATCAAAAGTTAATGTACTTGTTAAAAGCATATCACTTGCAAAATAAGGTTCCACGAATTTTGTGTTACTTCAACTATTGCATGATCGATAATAAAGTCAGTAATAACTTGACCTTTCACAACCCTCAAGGATGCATACATCAAAGAGTAGTTATTCAGAGCCAAAGCCCCTTTCCCAATTCGACTATGTAAATTTGGTTTCGACAATGTATGCTTAATAACATCATAATGGGAATTGACAAAAACATCAGTGGGGTTTATATAACATTTTAGATTTGTAAAGATAAATACAAACCAAGGAATAACTTTTCTATTAGGATATACCTAGTTTCTACATCGTTTAAAACTCGACTAAGGTAATAAATGGATTTTTCAATACCATCATCATCCTCTTGAGCTAATATACTTCCTAATGTTAGTTCAAATGCATAAATCTACAACTTTGTAGACCTATTCCTCGCAAGAGGTAACAAATAGGGGGATTCGACATATAACTCTTAATTTCAACAATGGCCTTTTGATGTCCTGGTTCCCATATGAATACTTCTTCCTTTTTTAAACGCAACAATGGAGATAATATTTTTATTTTTCCACTCGATTGAGATTTTGTATTGAGTATAGATTTTGTCTTGTTTTGGTTTATTTCTATGTCTTTTTTGTGAACCAAGAAGCTTAGAAAATCGCCTCCACAAACACCAAAAGCACGTTTTAATGGATTCATTTTCAGTCCAAATTTCCTCATTCTTTCAAATGACTGTCGAATATGGTACAAATGACCATTTTTCTAAGAGAATTTTATGACTATATCATCAATATTAACTTGTATAAAGGTCTCAATGAAATTATGCAACGTAGAATTCATCACCTTTTGATATGTTACACCAACATTCTTTAAGCCAAAAGACATTACCACCCACCCATATCCCTTAGGTATTAGGTATCTAATTTGTTCCTAATTGGTATAATCTAGGCCACCTACAACCATTTCGACTAACTGATGCTCAAACACTTATGTAAAATATCTTAATTTCATTAACCTAAACCTATTTAGATAGTCATCTACCGACTCAGAGAATTTATTTTTCATGTTGGCTAATTCTTTTAAGCTGATTTTTGACTTACCCATATAGAATTGCTCATGGAACATTCTTTCTATTTGATTCCAGTTATATATAGAATTTGTAGGAAGGGTGGCGAACCATGTGAACACTCTCTTGGTTATAGAATTAGGGGAATAATTTATTTTTAAGTTTTCATTATTGGTAAAATCACCTGCCTCTGATTGATATCGAGTAATATGCTCGATAGTTTATTCACTAGTATCAGAGAGAAACTCAGTGAACTTAGATATTTTCTAACCCCTTGGGAGTTCAGTATGCAATACATGCTTCGACAAGGCAGAAGTTAAATTTGTCTTATGAGGACCAACATTAAGACCATTTTGGAGTAGAATTTGTTCCATCATACTGGCTATGTTATTTTTTTTCCCGAAATTGTTTTGTTTGACTATTCTAAACACATAGTGTTATACGGTGAACTGACTTTTGTGTTTTTGCTTTGGAAAGCAAATATCGCGGATAGCAAGAGTCGCCACCGTTTTTCTTTTATCCAATAAGGAAAGGCGGAAAAGAACAGGAAAGACCTTGATTAGATTTTGGGTTCGGGAGGTACATTATACAAAGGGAAGGTGTTAGCACCCTTTGTATCCATGGTTATCCATGGGCTCTTAATTGCTTAACTCACTTATGTTTTCCTTGTTTGAGAAAGTGTTTGAGAAATGTGGTGTGTTTAGAAAATATTTGGAAAGGAGAGTTTAACTTTGTAATGATTCTTGTACGAATGTATACAAAGTGTTTATCTCGTTTGATTTTGAAAGATGTTTAGAAAAATATAACTCGGCAATGATTCTGGTGCGAATGTATACCAAGTGGTGATTTTCTAAAAGATGTTTTGAAAAGTGGGAGGTGTGAAAAGTATTTTAAGCCGCGAGCAAGCATTTGAGAGTCATATTTAACCAAGGTCTTTATGGGTATTTCCTATCCTTAGGAGGGTAAACTGTCCTTACTATTGAGAAGTAAGTAGTCTTATCCTTTGGATGTAAAGGGACATCGTAGGGTCATCGATTGGTCATTGAAGGCAACATTTGTAAGGATACCTTAACATTCGAAGGGACGATCATAATTTAACCGTAGGCTACCACGAAGGGTCATCGAGGGACAAAGTCATGTATTCGAAGGCAACATTCGAGGGACTATGATGATTTAACTGAAGGGTCTTTGCTAAGGGTATCCTTACATTCGCGGGACATAACCGTAATATCGTAAGGCAATAAAGAGAAGGCCCAGATCATATGTTCGAAGGTAATGTAATTAGTCAAGTAATTAAAATGAATCTTCACAAGGGTATCCCACAAATAAAGTGGAATACCTAGCAAACTGTCTCTTCAGGAGTATGTGAACCCTCACAAAATTCAACAAACGGGTTAGAATATCAAGCTAGGGTGCAACCAAGAATTGCACCAAACAAAAGAATCACGACAATAATAGTGTCAGGAAAACAGCGTGCAGATGCAATAGAAAACATGTCAATCAAGTACAGAACAGATTAGAATGCAAACGGAAAAAACAAATACTGTCATGTTCGCTACTGCCTCGCCTAGCGAAGGCTTGGCGAACCCTCGCTACATGTTCGCTCAGCGAAGTGCTGGCGAACGACTGCGGGTTCTGGATTCTCCTTTTGATAACAGTGCGATTTCCGGAACCCCAAACCCTATGGCATCCATTACAAAAATTACATGGTTAAACATTCAAGATATTGTGTTACACATTCATGCATACTTAAACCCATATGCAAAACCTAATGAGAAATTCAATCATAATGCCTCATGTATTTGCAGATATCAAATTAGGAGCATAAAATTAGTGGGGGTGTGGCAAACCTGTTTGCAATTGCAATTACACCGTTGGACTTGCAGATCACTCTTATGGTTTGTACCAGATTGAGTTGGGCGGAGGTAACCTTTGTGTAGATGAGTTTCCTTCGGGGTATCCGGGGGTTACTCTGAATTCTCTTCGTTAGCCTCCAAGGTTTTTCCGATTGCCTCTGTTAGGGTTTGCTTGTTCCCTCTCTCCTCCTCTGTCTATCTGTCTCTCTCTGTGTCTCCTTTTTTCTGTGTGAAGTTCTGGTATTTATAATAATTTTGTGCCTTGGTGGGCTCAGAATTAGGCCCAAAATTTTCTGATATTCGTGAGCTCGCTAGGCGAGTGAGCTAGCGAAGGATTCGTTAGGCGAGCAGCTAGCGAAGGAATGACGCGTGGGCCTCGCTTAGAGAAGGGTTTGCTCGCCTAGCGAGCATGCCAGTTTAGGTCATCTTCTGGATTTGGTAACCTGTGCACTGGACCCTTGTTCCTTTAACATTGATGTCTTGAAAATGGATTAGAATGTCTTGAAAAATGTCATGAAAACTTAACGGGGAAATTTTGGGGTATGACAGCTGCCCCTGTTCAATATTCATAAACCGAGAGAGTTAGAATGGCATGTATGCCATTCGTGATCTAGAGGTAGAAGATTATTGAACACTTAGAATGCCCAAAAATTTGCACTTGTTAATTAAAAGATAGTCTTGATGGAGATGGGCTTAAAGATGCCATCCAGAAAGTTTGATGATGAGAGCTTCAGAGTGCGTCGTACATTAGACCATATCTGAAGACATGGGTGTCACACTAGGTCATACGCTATACCGTATAATGAGTCATCCATTAGGTGTTGTTAGGGTGAGCTGAACCTGATGAGATAAGGATCAGAATGGGTCATACGCTGCTGGGGATAAAGGATCAGAATGGATCATACGCTAGATCGTATCTGAATTGCAGAATGAACCGTTCGCTAGGCTGTATCTGGCGAGGTAAAGATCAGAATGGATCGTACGCTAGATCGTATCTGAGTAGCAGAATGAGTCGTTCATTAGGCGGGTGACTTCACTGGGGATGGAAGATCAGACCGGATCATACGCTAGCTCGTATCTGTCGCATTACGCAAAAAACCGGCGGGAAACGAAGAACAACAGAGCCGCCACCGTGCGTTATTTATCCCAAAAGAGGGAAAGGAAACGCTCAGAGTAAACCTGGGAAAAGACATGGTCTCGCGACCAAAGAGAATGGGATCGGGAGTCGGTTATGCGAAGGGAAGGTATTAGCACCCCTACGCATCCGTCGTACTCGACGGGATCCACGCACAATAGGAAGGAGAATGGTTGCTAAAACAAACACCACACACACACACTGGCTGAAAGAGACACAAGAAAACAAACAAGACTGAAACTGACTCGGCAGGATATCGGATCCTGGGCCTACTTAGTCTATCAGGCATAGACATCAGAGTCAAAGTAGTTCGAACTAGGGAAACGACACATGCTCGCTAGGATATCGCGTCTTATGCATACGTATCTCCTTGGACGAAGGAGAATCAGAGCATTCGTAGCTCGGCTGACACGCACACAAAAACAGGTAAAGGCAAACGTGGAGCCCGAATGCCAATCACTGGACTTACATCAGCATCCAAACCAACACACGCACACTGGAACCCAGATGCCACTCGATG
Organism: Lathyrus oleraceus; assembly: GCF_024323335.1. NCBI lineage: Eukaryota > Viridiplantae > Streptophyta > Magnoliopsida > Fabales > Fabaceae > Lathyrus > Lathyrus oleraceus. The sequence goes on from NC_066580.1 coordinate 445,379,274, forward strand.
GACTTATACCGGCTTCCAAGCACACAACAAGAACAAACAGACAACAAATTGCTAAGGAGTCGGGAACTCGAGCCTAGCAATCGTCAAACAACACACACAAAAAGAAAAAAGGTGCCCAGAGAGACCTCGCACGGTCTCCTGCCTACATACCTCGTCTGGAACGAGGATCAGGGCGATGTAGTTCCCCTACAGAGGGGAGAAAGACTAGCCTAACCAGATAACAGAGGGAGACACAACTAGGGAGACTACGACTCGAGCCTAGATGTTATCATGCAAATCATCCCTAAGTTAAGGTTTCTAGCTAACTTGCACAGGAAGCAAGCCTATCCTAACCCTGACTTGCACAGGAAGCAAGCCAAACTAAACCTAACTTGCACAGGAAGCAAGCTAAACTAAACCTAACTTGCACAGGAAGCAAGTCAAACAAACACACAAGCACAAGTAGCACACACTATATGCAAACAATGGGCTCAATCAAGGTTAGGTTTTAGTCGAGGGGTCATATCAACCTCAACAAACAAACCTCTGTAACTGGGTTAATGGTGCTCTTAACCTTGACATTAAGAGCCAAGGTGAAGCAGATGAAAGGATATGAGGGGTGTGCCTCATTGCTCTTATCCCTGGTCAGGGAGAACATTTGAATATCAGAAGGTGTGGGAGTTCAGAAAGTAGGAACTCTCTCCACAGATTATTGACTCGATAGATCTTGGGTTAGGATCTCAATGCTACAACCATGTCATGGGAGCAAGGAGAAGACTCACAGAATAGTGGGAGATAGACTACATATCTCTTATATCCACCAATTGCCTTATTTAAAGGACTTTTCCTGCTTGGGACAAATGTAAACACACACAAGCATTGCCTCTTAAGGAGGACTTCAGACAGTTGCCTGGCCAAGTAACAGGCCAGGTCTTCCAGACTACATGGAGTAAGGAATTATACCTCAATGCAAATTGCTTATCAAGCAAAGCAAAGCAAAGTTCACAAGGAACTAAAAGCAACTAAAGTACCTAAAATCAGTCAAGCACAGTTAGTATATCAGACACAAAGTTAGAACAAACAACATAAACCAAACAGATAATACAGTCAATCAGTTGTGCAAAGCACAAGCTCAAAGCAAGTGAGCTAAACAACCTACAAAACACACAAGTTAGTCCATGATAAAACATCAAACTCAAGCAACTGGTATTAATCTCTTTGAAGCATTTGTTGCTTAACCTGAAACAACAAGCTTAAACATGAGCAACAAGACCACTAGGACAAGCCTAGGGTCAAAAAGAGATAAGAAAGTCAAAACAGCAAGTGGAAAGTGTCCAAAATCAAGTTCAAACAATCAAGAAACAAACTCAATTGGTTTCACAATCATATCATTCATCATCATCATTTTATAAGCAAAAAAAGTCAAAGCATGGCATATGGAAGCTCATAGAAGTCAACAGCAAGACTCAACTCAAAACCAATCATAAACAATTCCAAAAATCATCAAATAATTCATGCTCAAACATAATCCATAACATGATATGCATATCAAATTTCATCTCATTTGGATCAAAGGAAGTTGGTCAATGAAAATCAGAAAGGCAAGGCAAGTTCAAGCATACTCAAAGAAGTCAACCAAACATGCACCAACTTGAATAATTCATAAAACAGTGATAGCATATGAGAAATGAATGGGATCAAAACCATGGCAAAGCTTAAGATGTCTACTAATCACATGTCAAATTTCATGTTCATCCAATAAAGTATGAGAATTTCACAAATGAAATGGGAACATGTGTCATAAAAAGTCAACATATGACTAAACAGGGGAGAAAATCCCAAACAATTAGGAAATGCCACAAATAATTCCAAGAAAAATCACATGTAAACTAGACATACCCAAGTGCATTCATGCAAAAATTCGAAGCAATTTGAGGTCAAGAAGCATGGTAAAGAAAATCATGAAGTTGCACATCAATGGTGTGACACAAATTGTCACACCCTGCTTCAAAAAATCATAACTCTCACACCAGAAATGATAAATTCATAAACTCTAAACCAAAATCACTATGAATGTGTCTAGTTTGTGCACAAAAAATTTGGAAGCCATTGGACAAAGCATCATCATTTCACAAATGTTTTGGAAAAAGGTACAAAAAATGGTCACATGTCACAAACCCTAATACCAATTAAAATCCACTCATGCAAAAAAAAATCAGGAAAAATCATGATTAAATAATAGAGATCCAGATGAACACAATGCAAAAATTCTCATGAAAATTGGATTTAAAATGAAGGACTTATGAATTTTGTAAGTTGATGTATCCAAATGAAATAAATATTAAAACCAACATGATTTAGTGAGACCAATGGCACGGGCGATGGCAAATTTGTAAATACCGGACCAACTAATCAAAACGCAGCGCTTTGGTACATGAGAATGAAATAACGTGATTGGCCAGTATGAATGCACAGTGTCATGCAACGTGAAAGAGGATTTTCTGGGCAGCACACGAACTTAGGGTTTACATGAACAGTATCATCATCTTCAACAATCAACTCACGAAAATAATTTTCCAGAAATTCAAATTAAATGCATCATTGGACTCAGCAAACATCACACAACACGAATCCATCATTCATTTTCATTAAATCAAAATAAACAGCATGAATCGAACAAGAACAATAATGAACACAAAAATTCATTTCCACATAACTTCAAAAATACACAATCATTTTCAAAACCAAGACCACCATAGAACTCAGCATGCAAAGACCTTTCCAAAACATGTTAAGATTTAGCAAATGGTAGGGTTAGAAATCTTACTTGATTTTGAAGAAAATAGTGAAACAATTGGGATTTGGATGTTTTAGCTCGAAACAGATGTAGCTTCCAGCTTGTATTGATGGATGATGAAGGGAGTTTGGCTCAGGAAAGCTTGGGATGGCTCAAATCCAAATCTGCCATTGATGTGTTCTTCAATGGAACAGTCATATGCTTTGCTTACAGTTGGTTTTTGAGGTTTGAAATGAGCTCAACAAGGATGATATATCATGTAGCAACCAAGAAGGAGTCGTGCTCTTTGCAATTTTTCCAAGAGAGGTTCAAAATGCCAAGATGAGAAATTGAGAGAGAGTGAGAAAATCTGTTTGTAAAGTGGCTGCTAGGGCTTCATTGAGCAGAAAATGAACCTTATATGTGTTGTTTAAGGTTTGCTAAGTGAATGCTAATCACAATTTGGTTTAATGAGAAGTTTTGCTAATTTGAGCATTTTGGCCTAAGTGCATGGTGCATGAGCAAAAGCTGCGAAATTGGGCCTTGTAACATGTTCCAAATGTCATTCCTGAACATTCCCAATTGGCACAATTGATTAAAAATGGTTATTTCAAAAATTCATTTTTGTACCACACTTGAAATAATTCAAAGCCAATCCAAAAATGCCATTTTGATATATGATGTTTTGGTGAATGATGGTTACATATTTGGAAAGAGGAGATCAAATGTGACTTGTTGCAAAAAAACCCCACCCAATTTGGCCAAATGGTTTGAGAGATATGGCCTTTTGAAGTTCAAAAATATTTGAGAATGAATTGATCATAACTTGCCAACCATACATGGGAATTGAGTGTTCTTGGACTTTTTTGGAAATGGGAGAACAAGATCTTCAACTTTCATGTTGGGCAAAAATTCATTTGAAGCTTGTATCATGATGTAAGTTTAGGATCAAGAAGTTTCCATTTTTGGCAAGTTTCAATTACAGGTCAAGTTTCTATGTTTGGAAATTTCTTGTCTGGCTTCAAATTCTTCCATGATGATGTTTGACATGTTATATGAGGCTTATATGGACATGAATGAGCCTTCTCAAACCAATTCCCACCATCCAATCACTGATTAAATGCACAGTTGACCAACAGTTGACTTTTTAGGGTTTCTGGTGAACTGAGCCATGACTGATGACTTCTGAGCAATCAAACCTTGACCAAAACACTTCAAAAGGACCCCTAGGTCATGTGAACATGTTGGACCAACCCTAGGGCCTTGGCTCAATGAAAATTGCCCTTGCTTGCTTGATTGACTGATCTCCTGACCAGTTTGACCTAACTTGTCAGCTGAACTTGCACTTGGGCAAATGGACAATGCAATGTTATGCAGTGGACTAAATTATGTTAATGAACTAATGATGAAAATGTATGTACAAAATGTAGGTGCAAATTTGAGGTGCTACGGCTGCCCCTATTCAATCAGCTGGGAACCCGAATGGATGAGAGCAACGGCTGTCAGACTTTCAGGGTACACAGGGATTGAATACCAAAGAACCGTAGAAATTTGCACTCTGCTGGGAAAATAATTAACAACGCCTGTCATAATCGGCAAAGGAACAGTCTTGAAACAAGAATCCGTCTGGAACGGAAAAAGTCGGCCTGATCACCGAAATAGTAACGTCGACCTGGATACCAAAATAAACGGTAACGCAGGGATAACCATGGCCTGAACACCACACGTCCGCTGAGGATTATTATCTCTCCTTTTCATGCTTTTCTTGAACCCCGAGATTTTTCTTTTGCGCAAATGATCCCCGATCGCTGCAGTTGAACCCCAACATCTTGTTTTGCCAAAATAATGAACCCCATTCTCCAATTTGAACCCCAGTCGCCTGACGATAACTCGCGATCGCCATTGTGAACCCCATTCTCCAGAAAATGCCGCAACATCTCCCTTTCTCCATTTGAACCCCGCTCTCCAGAAAATGCCTCAACATTTCCCTTTCTCCATTTGAACCCCGTTCCCAGAAAATGCCTCAACATTTCCTTTTCTCCGTTTGAACCCCGCAATCGCGCTGATCGCGTAACGTCCTTTGATTCCATTTCCTTCTCCGCTTGACAGAAAAATTTCCTCCAATATCGCACTACTGGGGAACATTGCTGATCTGACGTCATGATGCTAGACTCCTCAGAGTAACATCTTCCAATCGCTGTCTCGCACGATAGAAAACTCCTCCAGTATCGCACTACTGAGGAACACCTCTGATTCAAAATCAAGATACTAAACTCCGCGGAGCAACACCTTCACTTCTGATAAAACCACGTCTCAAACGGTAACCACGGCTTCAGCCTAGCTTATGCGTGCAATATGATGCATGATTGACTTTTCTGCGTAATGCTCCATAATGCTACGCGATTTATTATGCAATATGCTATGCTTATTCTTCATGATGAATGCATAAAAAATGTCCCCCTCAAGGGACTCTCCTGGGGAGCTCGAGACACTCTGCTGAGGAACTCGTCAATACTCCGATTCCACCCTACCGGGGAATGACGCTGCTGTTGGGAAAAGGTAACCCTTGCTGGGGAAAGCCTCCTTTGCACCCAATCCGCTTGGGGAATTGCTGGGGGATAGGAACCACCAACACTCAGTGGGGATACCTCGATCTTTGACTTGCGGGGGATATCAATCCCGACTCTGCTTGGAGAACCCTCACAGATACCTGACGACTTCACTGGGGAAATGCTCACAGATACTCCGCTAGGAAACAGCAACCTCCAGGCCTGGCAACTGGGGAAGCATCGATCTAAAACCTGTTGGGGATAACCATCCTGACCCTGCCAGGGGAAACGAATGCTACTCCGCTGGGGACAACCCATGCAATCCACAGGTAGAATCAACTCAGTTGGGGATGCAGATATCAGTCTGCTACGGAAACTCGTCCAATCCACTGGTAGGATGAGCACCGCTGGAGATATATTTCATTGCAACCCGCTCCACTCGGGGATAGCAACCTTCGGGCCTGCTGCTGAGGAAACATCGTTTTAAACCTGCCTGGGATAACCATCCTGACTCGACTAGGGGACCCACAGACCTCGGATCCGCTGGAGAGTTAGTTCTCACGACTCTGTTTGGAGACTACGCTGGGGAAATGAGAAAAGTTGGTACAGAACACCCGTCGACTTGTCGAACCATAGTATCCGCCTCCTAATCTCGTATCAGCTTTCCACTTTTGAGAATTCCCAGACTCGTCTGGACCTTTTCTGCTCCATCATCTTGTATTTCCAATCGCTCCGCACTCGACGAAGACCGAACTCCTGGGACTTATACAGAAATTTCAATTTTCCGACTTTGAAGAGTCTTCTTGATTAATTTCAAAGGCCCTCGGACGTCCTTCGCCGTCTCTTCACCGTTCCTCCAACTCGCCTGTCCCTGATTGGACTCTGCGGGGAATTTCCACAGACTTTCCAGTCTTCCGACTTTGAAGAGTCTTCTTGATTATCATTCAAGGATCGTCGCACGTCTCAACGTCTCTTCGTCATCCCTTCATATTCATTCGTCCCTGACCGGACTCCACGGGGATTTGTCTTGTCAAAAGCTTCCACATCACAACCTGCAAGTGAGCGAAAATATCTAACAGCACCTGCAAAAGGAGATCGTCAGATAAAACCGTGCCCCAGGCGTGTCAAGATTTCAACACTTGGGTCCCTCAACCTTCCGAATAAGATTTCAAGCTCTCAATCTTATAAACATGCATTGGAAGGGACCTGTATGTCTCAAAATGCAAGATTCTTTATCAAAAATAATTGGATGTTTTTGCAATCAAAGCGGTAATGAAAAACAAAAACAAAATTATTTGACTGAATATGCATTTTATTGATTGAAAAAAGTGTGGCTCAAATGAGCAATACAAAGGAAGCAATTCCTGAAAAGAGGTAATTGCGCACAAAAGGAAAAATCTATCCTAATGGCAATGTGAAACCCGTGATCTCATCGAGTTCCAACTTAGTTACACCCCATATATCCTCAGACTCTCCATGCTTTCTGCCTTCTGAACAAGACGTTTCTGATTGATCCCCACCGGGTATTATCCATGATGCCTTAACCAAAACGCAAACGATCATGCTGGACGCAGTTGTTCTTTTCAATCCCTCTTTTGCCTGGACCGCCCTTTCGGGTTTTCAGTCCACCGGGATACCCCTTTTTTTTTGCCCAAGCCGCCTTTCCAGGTTTTCGACTTGCCGGGTGTACAATTTTTCATTTTATCCCTAATTTTTGCCCGAACCTTTCTTTCTGTTTTTGGTTCGCCGGGATGCCCATTTTTGCCTGAACTGTTTTATTCTTTTCGTCCAGCGGGTCTCTTTACACGAAGTATTTTTTAACTGCGTCCGCATTCACAGGGGATGGAAAATCCTCGCCATCCATGGTCGTTAGCAACAAGGCTCCGCCAGAGAAGACCTTCTTGACCACGAATGGACCTTCATAATTCGGTGTCCATTTGCCCCTTCGATCGTTTTGAGGAGGAAGGATCCTTTTCAGCACCATATCACCTACGTGATATACCCGAGGTCGCACCTTTTTGTCAAAAGCACGCTTCATCCTTTGCTGGTATAACTGCCCATGACAGATGGCCGCCAGCCTCTTTTCCTCAATTAGGCTCAACTCCTCGTATCGGGTTCTTACCCATTCAGCCTCTTGCAATTTCACGTCCATCAGGACTCTCAAAGAGGGAATCTGAACCTCAATAGGTAATACAGCCTCCATCCCATACACCAATGAGAAAGGAGTTGCCCCAGTAGATGTACGCACCGACGTTCGATACCCGTGCAATGCAAACGGCAACATCTCATGCCAGTCTTTATAAGTTACCACCATTTTCTGCACAATCTTCTTGATATTCTTGTTGGCTGCCTCAACCGCCCCATTCATCTTCGGACGATAAGGAGAAGAATTATGATGCTCGATCTTGAATTCCCGGCACAGTTCTGCCATCATCTTATTGTTCAAATTAGAACCATTATCAGTAATGATTCTCTCGGGAACCCCATATCTGCAAATGATGTCTCTCTTGAGAAACCTGGCCACAACCTGCTTCGTCACGTTCGTATAAGAGGCTGCTTCAACCCACTTGGTGAAGTAATCAATAGCCATTAATATGAACCGATGCCCATTCGAAGCTGTAGGCTCAATCTTTCCGATCATATCAATGCCCCACATAGCAAACGGCCATGGAGACGACATTAAGCTCAAAGGATTTGGAGGCACGTGCACCTTATCAGCATAAATCTGGCATTTATGACACTTCCGCACGAAATTAAAACATTGGGCCTCCATTGTCATCCAATAATAATCTGCCCTCAGCAGCTTCCTTACCATTGCATTCCCACTGGCATGGGTACCGAACGATCCTTCATGAACCTCTTTCATCAATTGGCTTGCTTCTTTATCATCAACACATCTTAGCAAGACCCAATCAAAGTTCCTCTTATACAAAACCCCATCCTTATTCAGGTAGAACACCATGGCCAACCTCCGCAGAGTCTTTCGGTCCTTTTTAGATGCTCCCTCGGGATACTCTTGAGTCTCCAGATAGCGCTTGATATCGTAATACCACGGCTTCTCATCATCAGGCGCTGTATCAACAGCAAACACATAAGCCGGCCTATCCAAACGTCCAACCTCAACACTGGGGAACTGATTCCACCACTGCACCTTAATCAAGGCGGCTAGAGTAGCCAAAGCATCTGCCAAAGGATTCTCCTCTCTAGGCACATGATGCATCTTCACCTTGGTGAAAAACGTCAACAATCTCCTCGTATAATCTCGGTACGGCACTAAATGAGATTGATGCGTATACCACTTCCCGTTAACCTGATTTATCACCAGAGCTGAATCTCCATATATGACAAGGTTCTTGATCCTCAAATCAATCGCCTCCTCAATTCCCAATATACAAGCTTCATATTCAGCCACGTTGTTGGTGCACTCAAATGTTAGCCGGGCAGCAAAAGGAATGTGGGATCCTTTCGGCGTAACCAAAACAGCACCAACACCGCTTCCATTCACGTTAACGGCCCCATCAAACATCAAAATCCATTCGGATTCAGGGTCAGGCCCCTCCTCCGGGATTGGTTCCTCGCAATCTTTCGATTTGAGAAACATGATGTCCTCATCAGGGAATTCAAACTTCATCGGTTGATAATCATCAATGGGTTGCTGAGCGAGGTAATCAGACAATACACTCCCCTTGATAGCCTTCTGAGAGGTATACTGTATATCATATTCAGTCAAAATCATTTGCCATCTCGCAACCCGTCCGGTCAATGCTGACTTTTCGAAAATGTACTTGATTGGATCCATCTTGGAAATCAATAAAGTGGTATGAACCAGCATGTACTGCCTTAGTCGGCGAGCAGCCCAGACCAAAGCACATCAAGTTTTCTCGAGCAGTGAATATCTTGTTTCACAGTCGGTAAACTTTTTGCTAAGGTAGTATATGGCATGCTCTTTTCGACCAGACTCGTCATGCTGCCCCAATACACACCCCATAGACCCCTCAAGGACCGTCAAGTACAGAATTAACGGTCTTCCCTCCACAGGAGGCATCAGAATCGGAGGCTCCTGCAAATATTCTTTTATTTTTTCAAATGCCGCTTGCCAATCATCATTCCACCTGACCGTTTGATCTTTTTTCAACAACTTGAATATCGGTTCGCACGTGGCTGTTAGATGAGATATGAACCGTGAAATGTAGTTCAATCTACCTAAGAAACCACGAACCTCCTTCTCCGTTCTCGGTTCAGGCATTTCTCTTATTGCTTTTACTTTTGCAGGATCAACCTCGATTCCTTTCTCACTTACAATAAACCCCAGCAATTTACCGGACCGCACTCCGAACGTGCACTTGTTCGGATTCAACCTCAGTCTAAACTGTCTCAGCCGGTCGAACAACTTGGCCAAATCTACCAAATGCCCCTCTTCTGTCTGGGACTTTGCTATCATGTCATCAACATAGCATTCGATTTCATGATGAATCATATCATGAAACAAAGTCACCATGGCCCTCTGATAAGTAGCACCGGCGTTCTTGAGACCGAATGGCATCACCTTGTAACAAAAGGTACCCCACGGTGTGATGAATGTTGTTTTCTCCATATCATCTGGCGACATTTTAATTTGATTATAGCCAGAAAAGCCATCCATGAAGGAAAACACCGAGAATTGAGCTGTATTATCTACCAACCCATCGATGTGAGGTAGCGGAAAATCATCTTTCGGACTAGCTCTGTTCAGATCTCGGTAGTCCACACACATTCTCACCTTCCCATCCTTCTTCGGAACTGGCACGATATTTGCAACCCACGGCGGATAATTAGTGACAGCAAGGAAACCAGCATCCCACTGCTTCTGCACTTCTTCTTTGATTTTCATCGCCATGTCAGGTCGAGTTCTGCGCAATTTCTGCTTCACTGGAGGACAATCTGCTCTCAACGGTAGCTTGTGCACAACAATATCGGTATCCAACCCTGGCATATCTTGATAAGACCAGGCAAAGATGTCGACATACTCTTTCAACAGTGCTACCATTCTGCTCTTGACACTTTCCTCCAAAGCAGCCCCGATTTTCACTTCTTTTTTTGACCTCGTCGGTACCCAAGTTCACAACCTCAATCTGCTCTTCATGCGGCTGAATCACCTTCTCCTCTTGTTTCAACAACCTGGCTAATTCCCCTGGCAGTTCACAATCTTCTTCGCCTTCTTCTTCAGCATGATAGATTGGATTGTCGAAGTCATACGAGGGTGTAACAGGATTGTTATCAATGAGATCCGGAGAAGAATCACATCTGCATGAATGTTGATTCATGCATTGCTTTAGAACCGGTGTGTGACAAATTGAAAAAGAAAAATGAAAACATTGTCATTTTTATTTTATTTTTATTTTTAAACTGCAAAAATAAATGAAAAACAGGGAACACCGCTTTTAATTGAAAAACATCCTTTTATTAATGATGCGAACTTGCAAATTTAAACATGAGGTGGCCCTTACAATGGACCATTACGTGTCGGGCAACGCGTATGGCTTTCATGCACATAAAATCAAAACAAGAAAAATATTACTCTTCCAACAGAGTGACCCGGATGATCTTTTCAGCCTTCCAGTTTTGGATTCCCATCCCTGGTGCGCACGGCTTTATCCACCGGTCAATGTCGCAGTCGCTATCAGCTTCCTCACTCATCATGCAGATGTGATCCGGATCCAGCATTCCGGCGCTTGTGAATGTTACTGACGTACGGCGTCCTCTGCCTTGTCCTGAGCCTCGGCCCGGCTGGTAACCCACTCCGAAGCGATCTTTCTTTGCGGAGATATCCATCATCCTGCCCCAACCAGGAGCCTCTCCATTCTTTACCACCTCGGCGGCCTGTTTGTACGAAGCAATGGACGGTTTCTCCTCCTCTTTGGCAAACAGAGCATTCTCCACCTTAACGGTTTCGAAAGCTTGACTTGGCGTCTCCCAGATTTCGCCATCCATCTCCACATATTTGAATGAGGACAGGTGGCTGACAAAGATATCCTCCTCTCCGCAGACAGTGACGACCTGTCCCTCCCAGATGTATTTCAACTTTTGGTGTAAAGTCGAGGTCACTGCGCCAGCAGCATGGATCCATGGTCGACCCAACAGGCAACTATATGCCGGCTGGATATCCATGACGTAAAAAGTCGACTTGAACACCTCTGGGCCTATCTTCACAGGAAGCTCAACCTCTCCAAACACGGCCCGCTTCGACCCATCGAATGCCCGCACTATTAAATCAGTCGGAGTCAGAATCAGCCCATCACAATTCAACTTTGCCAGAGCCTTCTTCGGCAACACATTCAAAGAGGAGCCGGTATCAACCAGCACATGCGAAAGCACGGCTCCTTTACATTCCATCGCTATGTGTAACGCCCGATTGTGATTTCTCCCATCCACAGTCAAGTCCATGTCTATAAAACCCAACCCATGGCTGGCATGCATGTTAGACACGACCGTCTCCAACTAGTTAATGGTAATCTCTTGAGGAACATAGGCTTTCCTCAAAATCTTCAACAAAGCCTCCCTGTGACCCTCAGAGCTTAACAGCAAGGACAAAATGGATATTTTGGAAGGAGTCTGCTGCAGATGGTCAACCAATTTGTACTCAGACTTCTTGATGATTCTCAAGAATTCCTCTGCATCATCATCAAGTTTTTCTTCCGACCCAAGCGGCGCCGGTGTCACCACTGGAGTACTATCACTCACCACTGCTTTCCCTTTTGCCCTGGCTAAAGCCTCGGCCTTTTCTTTTTTCTCTTTTTCTCCTTCTTCTCTCCTTAAGGCATCCGGAGCAAACAGTCTGCCACTGCGAGTGAAACCGCTAGGACCGGCATTATCCACCTTCGAAACTGTGGTTTCATCCGCAGTCTGATCCTCTACCCTCTCACCATTGCAGTATACCTCTCCACCATAATGCCATGGTACGGCATCCTCTTTGTCATACGGAATGGGTCCAGGTACCGTGATGGTAACTGGAGCCGCCTCCGCCAGGGTAGACAAATCTACCGGGTCAAAATAAATTGTTATGGTGGAGACCTCTTCTTTTCCCATATCAACCTTCTCAATCAAAATACTCCCATCATCCATCAAACTCTGGACAGTCTTCCTTAAGAGTTCACACCCATCAGGGGCACCAACGCACTCAGCACATTGCTCATCACAGCCTGGATAAACCCCATTCTTTAACAACTGCCTCTTGACCTCAGCCAGAGGAGTCTTCAACTGATTAACACTTGACAACCCAACTCTGCCCTCCTCAGAGATAGCATTCACCCCCCTTTGACCATGCGCGGGCATGGGATTAGCATTCACGTTGGGAGATGGTGCAAAGTTGATAGCTTTCGAATCCACCAGGTCTTGAACTGTGTGCTTAAAAGCTTTACAGTTCTCTATATTGTGTCCAGGAGCACCCGAATGGAATTCACACTTTGCATTTTCATCATAGTTGGCTGGCCTTTGATCAGGTCTCAAAGGTGCCAGAGTCCTTAGCTGTACCAGCCCCAAGTCCATCAACTTTTTAAACAGAAAAGAATAAGTCACAGGCGGCCTGTCAAACTGCCTATCAACTGCTCTCCCCCACACCTGATAACCAGCCCTCTGAGGCCTCTGCTGAAATGGTTGTCTTTGCTGTTGAGGTTGTTGTTGTTGTTGTTGCTGTGCAGGCTGATGCTTAGCAGGAATGGTTACCGCAGCAGTATGCTGGAAGTAACGATCCCTACTGGGTCCTCTTTGTGCGTATACTACACTGGTATCACCCTCCTTCTTCCTCTGTCCATTCCCAAAGGGCTTCTTTGACCCAGACGACGAAGCTACACCCTGAATCTTCCCGAGCTTCAACCAGCTCTCAATTCTCTCCCCAGCCACAACTATATCTGAAAAGTTGGTCACCGGACAACCAACCATCCTCTCAGCATACGCCCCCTGCAAAGTCCCCATAAAGAGATCAGACATCTCTCTGTCAACTAGTGGAGGTTGCACTCTGGCAGCCAACTCCCTCCACCTCTGAGCGTATTCTTTAAACCCTTCGTTATTCTTTTGAGACATACCCTGTAGCTGGGTACGACTCGGGGCCATATCAGCATTGAACTGATACTGCTTAAAGAATGCGTCCCCCAGATCTTGCCAATTCTTGATATCTTAGGACTTGAGCTTGGTGTACCACTCCAGTGAGCCTCCGGATAGACTGTCCTGGAAGAAGTACATCCACAGCTTTTGGTCCATGGTGTAAGCTGAGATCTTACGGACAAAAGCCTGCAGATGAGTCTCGGGGCAGGAACTCCCATTATAGCGATCAAACGCGGGCGCTTTAAACTTTTGCGGGATCACAATCCCCTCCACTAGCCCCATGTTTGACATGTTTACCACCCCGGGAGTGGCATAGCTCTCCAGAGCTCTGATCTTTTCAGCCAGCAGCTGAATCTCTTTGTTCTGCGGCGGAGCACTGTACTGACCAAAAGGTTCATTATGCATCGAGAACTGGTCTGCTTCCCTGTCTTCCTCTCTGTCATCCTCAACCCCGAAGAATGGAGGAAACAGACTATTCTTCAAATTCTGCCCCGGTTGACCACCAACAGCACCGAAACCCTCAGCGGTGTTATTCGCCATACCCACCGTTGCTCTCTTTCCACCATCTCTAGAACCACCCAGCCCCTGGTTGGAGACACCATCCAAGTTTACACCACTGTTTGCTGCTGAAGCCCGCTCGAGCTTCTCGACTTTATCCGCTAGAGCCTTCTGACCAACTGCAAAGCCTTGCATAATGTTGATCAGCTCATTCATCTTATCCTTCAGCTCGAGGATGTCAGTGTTTGAGAGATCCATTAGTCTGGGAGTATTGCGCCTCGTGAAGTATCTGTGAGGTCGGGTTGAGTGCAAAGGTACAGTTCTGCGAGCACGAGCAATGATTCCTGCAAAACAGCAAACAGGTTAATATGCATGAATGCAACGTCTATCCATATGAGGAAGCTTCTGTCCTTTGATTCTGGTTTCATCGAGACAGATAATATTTCACCAATAACATTTTGACATCCAGATGTCTCTCAACCAGATTCTTAATCAACAATACTCCCCATATGGCTAGACGTAGTTTAGGTGCAGATGAATGCAAAATGGGAATGATGCAAGTGTATGAATGCAATGCATTGCCATCCTCCAAGTCCTCTGATCATCTGCACTGAATCACAGCCCTGATCTTTGAACCGATCACAACCATCTGAGGGAATATGTAACCACAAATCCAACTCAAGGGTTCCGAAATAAACGGAACTGACAGATACACCATCATCACCATCAGACAATCTTTGAGCAAATACCCATAATCCTCTGAATCGGCCCGGGGAATCCTGAAATAAACGGATCCCCACTGATAAATAACTCGGACAACACTCCGGCGTCTCGGCAATAAATGACCATAAATCCGACTCATAAATAGGACTCTGATCCACGGAACCAAAAGTCACCAACAAAGTCACCATCTGAACATGCATCTGTAAGAACCACCCTCCCCTCACAGGTAAATTCTAATCAGGTCACCTTAAGGCGGATAATAGTCTCGACAATCGGGCAAAGATACTCAATGGGTTTACCCTTTCGGGTGTGCCATTGTAGCTCTCCTGAGATCGTCTAAACCAAAAATCTGGGAAATGATCGGTCACCAGAGTCAACAACTCAAATGAAGTAACTCAAACAAAGTGGAGTACCCCACAGAGGAGAGCACTATCAAATGAACCTCGTCCGGCTTGTGGTACATCACGTTGCCAGGCACATATTGACCTAACATGGAGGAGGCAACATGAGACCACACTAATCCTGGGTGTATACTCGGGCCTGGGTTTTAGCCCCACTCAGAACACCCACCCCAAAACAGAGGAACCACCTGCACAGAGGACGGCAACATGGTAGTATAATGCATGCAAATATTTATGCAAATATATACACAGTCAGAATAATAAATGCAATAAATAAAGCAACACAAGCAACCTAAACTATCCTAAAACGCTAGGAGAGACTCGCTTAGGAAAGATGGACCAGCACAGGTCAACATCTATGAAGTCCCCAGCAGAGTCGCCAGCTGTCGCATTACGCGAAAAACCGGCGGGAAAACAGGACAACAGAGCCGCCACCGTGCGTTATTTATCCCAAAAGAGGAAAAGGAAACGCTCAGAGTAAACCTGGGAAAAGACATGGTCTCGCGACCAAAGAGAATGGGATCGGGAGTCGGTTATGCGAAGGGAAGGTATTAGCACCCCTACGCATCCGTCGTACTCGACGGGATCCACGCACAATAGGAAGGAAAATGGTTGCTAAAACAAACACCACACACACACACACACTGGCTGAAAGAGACACAAGAAAACAAACAAGACTGAAACTGACTCGGCAGGATATCGGATCCTGGGCCTACTTAGTCTATCAGGCATAGACATCAGAGTCAAAGTAGTTCGAACTGGGGAAACGACACATGCTCGCTAGGATATCGCGTCCTATGCATACGTATCTCCTTGGACGAAGGAGAATCATAGCATTCGTAGCTCGGCTGACACGCACACAAAAACAGGCAAAGGCAAACGTGGAACCCGAATGCCAATCACTGGACTTACATCAGCATCCAAACCAACACACGCACACTGGAACCCAAATGCCACTCGATGGACTTATACCGGCTTTCAAGCACACAACAAGAACAAACAGACAACAAATTGCTAAGGAGTCAGGAACTCGAGCCTAGCAATCGTCAAACAACACACACAAAAAGAAAAAAGGTGCCCGGAGAGACCTCGCACGGTCTCCTGCCTACATACCTCGTCTGGAACGAGGATCAGGGCGATGTAGTTCCCCTACAGAGGGGAGAAAGACTAGCCTAACCAGATAACAGAGGGAGACACAACTAGGGAGACTACGACTCGAGCCTAGATGTTATCATGCAAATCATCCCTAAGTTAAGGTTTCTAGCTAACTTGCACAGGAAGCAAGCCTATCCTAACCCTGACTTGCACAGGAAGCAAGCCAAACTAAACCTAACTTGCACAGGAAGCAAGCTAAACTAAACCTAACTTGCACAGGAAGCAAGTCAAACAAACACACAAGCACAAGTAGCACACACTATATGCAAACAATGGGCTCAATCAAGGTTAGGTTTTAGTCGAGGGGTCATATCAACCTCAACAAACAAACCTCTGTAACTGGGTTAATGGTGCTCTTAACCTTGACATTAAGAGCCAAGGTGAAGCAGATGAAAGGATATGAGGGGTGTGCCTCATTGCTCTTATCCCTGGTCAGGGAGAACATTTGAATATCAGAAGGTGTGGGAGTTCAGAAAGTAGGAACTCTCTCCACAGATTATTGACTCGATAGATCTTGGGTTAGGATCTCAATGCTACAACCATGTCATGGGAGCAAGGAGAAGACTCACAGAATAGTGGGAGATAGACTACATATCTCTTATATCCACCAATTGCCTTATTTAAAGGACTTTTCCTGCTTGGGACAAATGTAAACACACACAAGCATTGCCTCTTAAGGAGGACTTCAGACAGTTGCCTGGCCAAGTAACAGGCCAGGTCTTCCAGACTACATGGAGTAAGGAATTATACCTCAATGCAAATTGCTTATCAAGCAAAGCAAAGCAAAGTTCACAAGGAACTAAAAGCAACTAAAGTACCTGAAATCAGTCAAGCACAGTTAGTATATCAGACACAAAGTTAGAACAAACAACATAAACCAAACAGATAATACAGTCAATCAGTTGTGCAAAGCACAAGCTCAAAGCAAGTGAGCTAAACAACCTACAAAACACACAAGTTAGTCCATGATAAAACATCAAACTCAAGCAACTGGTATTAATCTCTTTGAAGCATTTGTTGCTTAACCTGAAACAACAAGCTTAAACATGAGCAACAAGACCACTAGGACAAGCCTAGGGTCAAAAAGAGATAAGAAAGTCAAAACAGCAAGTGGCAAGTGTCCAAAATCAAGTTCAAACAATCAAGAAACAAACTCAATTGGTTTCACAATCATATCATTCATCATCATCATTTTATAAGCAAAAAAAGTCAAAGCATGGCATATGGAAGCTCATAGAAGTCAACAGCAAGACTCAACTCAAAACCAATCATAAACAATTCCAAAAATCATCAAATAATTCATGCTCAAACATAATCCATAACATGATATGCATATCAAATTTCATCTCATTTGGATCAAAGGAAGTTGGCCAATGAAAATCAGAAAGGCAAGGCAAGTTCAAGCATACTCAAAGAAGTCAACCAAACATGCACCAACTTGAATAATTCATAAAACAGTGATAGCATATGAGAAATGAATGGGATCAAAACCATGGCAAAGCTTAAGATGTCTACTAATCACATGTCAAATTTCATGTTCATCCAATAAAGTATGAGAATTTCACAAATGAAATGGGAACATGTGTCACAAAAAGTTAACATATGACTAAACAGGGGAGAAAATCCCAAACAATTAGGAAATGCCACAAATAATTCCAATAAAAATCACATGTAAACTAGACATACCCAAGTGCATTCATGCAAAAATTCGAAGCAATTTGAGGTCAAGAAGCTTGGTAAAGAAAATCATGAAGTTGCACATCAATGGTGTGACACAAATTGTCACACCTTGCTTCAAAAAATCATAACTCTCACACCAGAAATGATAAATTCATAAACTCTAAACCAAAATCACCATGAATGTGTCTAGTTTGTGCACAAAAAATTTGGAAGCCATTGGACAAAGCATCATCATTTCACAAATGTTTTGGAAAAAGGTACAAAAAATGGTCACATGTCACAAACCCTAATACCAATTAAAATCCACTCATGCAAAAAAATCAGGAAAAATCATGATTAAATAATAGAGATCCAGATGAACACAATGCAAAAATTCTCATGAAAATTGGATTTAAAATGAAGGACTTATGAATTTTGTAAGTTGATGTATCCAAATGAAATAAATATTAAAACCAACATGATTTAGTGAGACCAATGGCACGGGCGATGGCAAATTTGTAAATACCGGACCAACTAATCAAAACGCAGCGCTTTGGTACATGAGAATGAAATAACGTGATTGGCCAGTATGAATGCACAGTGTCATGCAACGTGAAAGAGGATTTTCTGGGCAGCACACGAACTTAGGGTTTACATGAACAATATCATCATCTTCAACAATCAACTCACGAAAATAATTTTCCAGAAATTCAAATTAAATGCATCATTGGACTCAGCAAACATCACACAACACGAATCCATCATTCATTTTCATTAAATCAAAATAAACAGCATGAATCGAACAAGAACAATAATGAACACAAAAATTCATTTCCACATAACTTCAAAAATACACAATCATTTTCAAAACCAAGACCACCATAGAACTCAGCATGCAAAGACCTTTCCAAAACATGTTAAGATTTAGAAAATGGTAGGGTTCGAAATCTTACTTGATTTTGAAGAAAATAGTGAAACAGTTGGGATTTGGATGTTTTAGCTCGAAACAGATGTAGCTTCCAGCTTGTATTGATGGATGATGAAGGGAGTTTGGCTCAGGAAAGCTTGGGATGGCTCAAATCCAAATCTGCCATTGATGTGTTCTTCAATGGAACAGTCATATGCTTTGCTTACAGTTGGTTTTTGAGGTTTGAAATGAGCTCAACAAGGATGATATATCATGTAGCAACCAAGAAGGAGTCGTGCTCTTTGCAATTTTTCCAAGAGAGGTTCAAAATGCCAAGATGAGAAATTGAGAGAGAGTGAGAAAATATGTTTGTAAAGTGGCTGCTATGGCTTCATTGAGCAGAAAATGAACCTTATATGTGTTGTTTAAGGTTTGCTAAGTGAATGCTAATCACAATTTGGTTTAATGAGAAGTTTTGCTAATTTGAGCATTTTGGCCTAAGTGCATGGTGCATGAGCAAAAGCTGCGAAATTGGGCCTTGTAACATGTTCCAAATGTCATTCCTGAACATTCCCAATTGGCACAATTGATTAAAAATGGTTATTTCAAAAATTCATTTTTGTACCACACTTGAAATAATTCAAAGCCAATCCAAAAATGTCATTTTGATCTATGATGTTTTGGTGAATGATGGTTACATATTTGGAAAGAGGAGATCAAATGTGACTTGTTGCAAAAAAACCCCACCCAATTTGGCCAAATGGTTTGAGAGATATGGCCTTTTGAAGTTCAAAAATGTTTGAGAATGAATTGATCATAACTTGCCAACCATACATGGGAATTGAGTGTTCTTGGACTTTTTTGGAAATGGGAGAACAAGATATTCAACTTTCATGTTGGGCAAAAATTCATTTGAAGCTTGTATCATGATGTAAGTTTAGGATCAAGAAGTTTCCATTTTTGGCAAGTTTCAATTACAGGTCAAGTTTCTATTTTTGGAAATTTCTTGTCTGGCTTCAAATTCTTCCATGATGATGTTTGACATGTTATATGAGGCTTATATGGACATGAATGAGCCTTCTCAAACCAATTCCCACCATCCAATCACTGATTAAATGCACAGTTGACCAACAGTTGACTTTTTAGGGTTTCTGGTGAACTGAGCCATGACTGATGACTTCTGAGCAATCAAACCTTGACCAAAACACTTCAAAAGGACCCCTAGGTCATGTGAACATGTTGGACCAACCCTAGGGCCTTGGCTCAATGAAAATTGCCCTTGCTTGCTTGATTGACTGATCTCCTGACCAGTTTGACCTAACTTGTCAGCTGAACTTGCACTTGGGCAAATGGACAATGCAATGTTATGCAGTGGACTAAATTATGTTAATGAACTAATGATGAAAATGTATGTACAAAATGTAGGTGCAAATTTGAGGTGCTACAGTATCTGAGTAGCAGAATGAGCCGTCCATCTCGCTGTATCTGGGATAACATGTCAGAATGGATCGTACGCTAAATCATATCTGAGTAGCAGAATGAGCCGTCCATTTGGCTGTATCTGATGATAAAAGGTAGTCGTATGCTAGACCATATTTCAGAATGTACCGTACGCTAGGCAGTATCTGAGGATAAAAGATCAGAATGGATCGTACGCTAGATCGTATCTGAGCAGAATGGGCCATCCGTTAGGCTGTATCTGATGATAAAGGGGTAGCCATACGCTAGACTACACTTCAGAATGTACCGTACGTTAGGTAGTATCTGAGGAATAAAGATCAGAATGGATCGTACGCTAGATCGTATCTGAGTAGCAGAATGAGCCGTCCGTTAGGCTGTATCTGATGATGAGGGATAGTCATACGTTAGACTACGCTTCAGAATGTACTGTACGCTAGGTAGTATCTAAGGGGATAAACATCCAAATGGGTCGTACGCTAGACCGTATTGGAACAGTTGAAGGAACCATACGTTAGGCTGAATCAGAATAAGCTGTATGTTATGTTATATCTGATAATGTTTGTATATGTTGTATTCGCGATAAATGTCTGGGATGGGCTTAAAGATGCCATCATTAGGAGGATGTCAGAATGCTTATCAGAATCTGAAAGATGCATCTGAATCTCAAATGTAACCGATGAGGGTGTTCGTCTGAATGAACCTTTATTTTGACTGTATCGGGAGGATAATTAACCTGAAAAAAAGTTAGCCTCGTGCCATGTCATGATGCATGAGATGTTTTATGTTTTTGAAAATAAATGCGAACATTGTATGCACGTATATGATGTGAAATGATGCGTGAATGAATTATGCGTCCGAAAAACTTTGCCAGGGGAAAATAAATCCCCATATTCTGGTTGGAGATATTTGTATTGATGACCCTTTCTTAGCTGGGGATATTTGATTTCTTGTCTGATGGTAGAAATATTCAACAGGACCTGGCTGGGGGATAAAAGAGATGACCAGTCTGTCTAGTAATGCCAATTTCTTCTGGGAAATAACTGGTTTTGCTGGGGAATAGGATTAGCAACCGGATTCATCGGAAAGCATGGTTAGACTTTATCCTCGACCCTAAAGTCTTTTAGTAACTGCTATTTCTATTTTATGCATGTATTTTCGGTAAACATCAATCATGTTCAAACGCATATATTAATTCGAATTAAATCAATGGACGTTTATGCAAACAAAACAGAGAAAGTAAGACAAAAGCATCTTTTTGGAAATAAATTGTATTGAAAGAGGGCCTATAAATAGGCAAGTTGAGTACAAGGAGACAGAAATCCTAGTAAGAGGAAATTGTCAAGAAAACAAAGAAAAATCTATGAAGAAAAAGTCTTATTGATTTTAATTCCACTACTGTCATTATGTCTTCAAGCATCTCATCCCTTGCTGTCGAATAGAAGTGATTGGCTTGCTCAGTCCCTTTGACTTTGGTGAGGCTGACCGAGAACGGGACATAGTCATACGCTTTAATCTCTAATTTTTGCCTGGACCGCCTTTTCAGGGTTTCAGTCCACCAGGATACCCTTTTTTGCCCAAGCCGCCTTTTCAGGTTTTCGACTTGCCGGGTGTACATTTTTATAAGTTTATCCCTAATTTTTGCCCGAACCCTTTTGGTTCGCCGGGATGCCCTTACTTTTGCCTAGATACATCGACCTAGCGGGTCTCTTTTATGCGTAGTATTTTTTAACTATGTCTGCGTTCACGGGATGTGGGAAGTCTTCGCCATCCATTGTAGCAAGCATCATGGCTCCACCAGAGAATACCTTCTTAACTACAAATGGCCCTTCATATGTGGGAGTCCATTTGCCTCTAGAATCACCTTGTGGTAGAATGATACGCTTTATTACCAAGTCGCCAATTTGATATACCTGTCTCTTGACTTTTTTATTAAAAGCCTGGGTCATGCGCTTCTGATATATCTGCCCATGACAAACAGCCGCGAGTCTCTTTTCATCAATCAAATTTATCTGATCGAGTCGAGTCTGGATCCATTCATCTTCCTCTAAGCCTGCATCTTTCATAATTCTTAGAGAGGGAATCTGAACTTCCACTGGTAAAATGGCTTCCATTCCTTAGACTAAAGAGAAAGGAGTTGCCCCTGTCGAAGTGCGCACTGAAGTGCGATAACCATGAAGAGCAAAGGGTAACATCTCATGCCAGTCTTTGTATGTTACTGTCATCTTTTGTATGATCTTCTTAATATTCTTATTAGCAGCTTCTACGGCGCCATTCATCTTTGGCCGGTACGGAGAAGAGTTATGGTGTTTTATTTTGAACTGCGTACAGAGTTCAGTAATCATCTTGTTATTCAAATTAGTACCATTATCAGTGATAATTCTTTCAGGGATGCCATATCGACAAATAAGACTATTCTTGATGAACCGTGCCACCACATTCTTGGTGACAGAAGCAAATGAGGCTGCCTCTACCCACTTCGTAAAGTAATCAATAGCAACAAGAATGAAACGATGTCCATTAGAAGTAGTAGGTTTAATCTCTCCAATCATATCAATGCCCCACATTGCAAAGGGCCAAGGTGCTGTCAACACGTTCAATGGAGCAGGAGGTACATGTACTTTGTCCGTATAGATCTGGCACTTGTGACAAGTCCTGGAGTGATGGTGGCAATCAACTTCCATGGTAGATCAATAATACCCTGATCTTAGAATCTTCTTGGCCATCGTATGTGTCGCATCCTGCGAAAAATCAACCGGCGAAGCTCAAAAGAAAACACACACAGAGCCGCCACTGCGCGTTATTTATCCCAAGATAGGGAAAGGAAACGCTCAGAGAAACCTGGAAAGGAAATGGTCTCGCGACCAAAGAGACAGGGTAAGGGAGTCGGTTACGCAAGGGGAAGGTATTAGCACCCCTCACGTCCGTCGTACTCGACGGGATCCACGTTCTAAGAAAAGAAAAGGTTGCTAAACATCACACACACACGCAAGGGAACACAGGTGGGGTTAAGAGAAACGGGCTCAATAAGGTATCGCACCTTATGCCTACATATCTTGTCTGGAACAAGAATCAGAGTCACTGTAGTTCGGCTTACGCACGCCAAACAACACAAAACATACAAACAAGCAAGGGTGGCAAACATGGAGCCCGACAACCACTGGATGGAATTACGTCGGCATCCGAACCAAAACACACTCAAAAGGGCAAACGTGGAGCCCGACAGCCAATCACTGGGCTTATGTCGGCATCCGAACCCAAACATACAATCAGATAACAAGTAAACGCACGCAAAAAAGAAAAAGGTTGCCCGGAGTGGTCTCGCACGACCACCTGCCTACATACCTCGTCTGGAACGAGGATCAGGGCGATGTAGTTCCCCTGAAAGGGACTAAATTGCTAACCAGAAACCGGGGAAAGACACACAACTAGGGAGCTGAGACTCGAGCCTAATGTTGTCATGCATCGTTAACCCTAAGTTCGGTTTTCTATCCTACTTGCATAAGCAAACTAACCTAACCAGGAAAGAAGCTAGCACACAAGCATACAATCATATATCATCAAATGAGAACAGGTATCTCAAACAAGCATGTCAATCAGATATCCACATAACACGCACTATAGCCAAACAAGGGGGCTCAATCAATCAGGTTTGACTGCCTAAGCAATCGTCTGTACAGGCTGTGTTTGCTCTTAACCTTGCCATTACGAGGCTAAGGTGAAGCAGATGATGGGATGAAGTGAGGATCAGACCTCACAGCTCTTATCCCTAACCAGGGAGAGCTGACAAATGAGCATGGGTCCAGAATAGGGGAACCCTTCTATACTCAGTGACTCTGACTCAATGTGCACTGCACAGATCTTGGGTTAGGATCTCAATGCTTCAACCATGTAATGGGAGCAAGGAGAAGACTCAACTGAATAGTGGGGGACAGACTGCTTGTCCCTACCTTCCACCAATTGCCTTCTTTGAAGGACTTTTCCTGCTTGGGCTTAAAAATAAACAAACACAATCATTGCCTCTTAAGGAGGACTTCAGACATTTATTTGCCCGGCCCGGTAACAGCCGGGTCTCCAGACTACATGAAGTCAAGAGATTTTACCTCTATGCAAGTTGCTTAAGCAAAGCAAAGCAATAGTTCACAAGGAACTGAGCAACTAAAGTACCTGGAATGGCAGTAGCGATGGAGAGGTCCTTCGTGCTTAATTTCTCCAAACAGTCCAAGAAAAATGCTGAGGAAGATGAATAGCAACCTCTGCCTTGCTCAACCTTGCTCCGGTTATGAGGAATTTGTATTTGCCATGGGAGCTTCCACTTGCAACAGTCACGATGCCATGCTCTTTCACCTTCAAATTCCAAAACAGTTGTAGAATGTGATGCAAGGAGTTTGATACAAAAAGAATTTCGTGATTTGGTTGAAGAATGAGGAAGATTAATGAAATTGAAGATTTGGTGTTCTTGAGGGTTTGGAGAGAATTGTGATGATTTCAGATCCAACTTTGGTAATTGTGAGATTCAGTTATGATTATGAAGTGTTTTAGAATATATATGGTAGCTTAATCCATCACTAATCATCTTAATTAACCACATTAGCATGTTAAGTGAAATTGTCATTTTGTAAACAAGGGCAAATTTGTAATTTCCATGTACAACTCATTGCCAGCTGTTTTGACAGCTCATGCAAACTCCAAATGTCATATATGAACCATAGAAACTTGTCCCATTCCCATTGGTGGTGTATTTCTCAAATTCACATGTGTGTGATAATTGTCCAATTTTCACCATTTCACTTTCCAAACCACATTCCAAACCAAATGCTCTGGCCACAAAGTGATTATTCAAACAAACTTAAAATGCCATTTCTGAGGTGTTGGAAAAAGTCCCATTCAAAAATTCCAATTATTTTGACATTTGGACCATTTTGCCCCTGGTCCAATTCAGCTGTCTAATTGAAAAGTGACTTTTTGCCTTGGCCATTTTTGAACAAATCCAATGATGCACCCTCAAAGTACATGTCAAATGGAGTTTGTGCATATAAAGAACTTGCAATTTGGACAAAGTATGTGGAAATTATGGCCTCCTGATTACGGGTCATTTTTGAAATTCACTGAGCCATAACTCCCAAACCATACATTGGATTTTCAAGTTCTTGGACTTTTTGGAAAGGTGAGAACAAGATCTACAACTTTCATGTTGAACAAATTTTCATTTGAAGCTTCCTTGGACACGTGGCTTTGAGGTCCAAAACTTTCCATTTTTGGAAACTTCAATTACAAGTCACTTTCTATTTTTGGCAGTTTTTGTCCTGACTTGATTCTCTTCATTCTTAAGCTTTGAGATGTCAAATAACACTTGTTCCAACATGAATGAAGTGTATCCAACTCATTTTCACCTCCAAATCCATCAGATCATGTACAGTTGACCACAGTTGACTTTTCTGCTGATAGATGAATCTGGCAATGCATAGATCAAATTAAGCCCCAATTTCCAACTGAAATAGCTCAAGGGTGAAACCCTAGCCTCAATAATCACCATATAATCACAAAATGATCCTCATCTTCATCACAAACCTCATCTTCTGATTATGCCCTGATTGGCCCAATACAACTGATTAGGGTTGACCAGTGGTCAAAACCCTAATCTCAAGGAATCTTCTTCAATCTCCTGATGACACCAAACCATGATGATGATGATGTATCATTGCAATCAAAGTGAAGACCAATATCCTTTGAGAATCATGAAACCCTGATTCACAGCCCAATCCTCAGATGGCCCATGATCAATCAATAAAACCCTGGCTTGCACCTTTGACTTCCTCATCTCCTGATCAAGACTTGGGAAGATGGCTTGCACAATGTAACCACATGTTATGCAATATGAAATGCCTAATGCCCTAAAATGAAATGCAAATATGTTAATGCTAGTCCCAAGAGAGGAGGGCAAATTTTGAGGTGTTACAGTATGTCCACTAGAATGAGTCCCAAAAATACCGTCATGTATGTCTTCCATAATCTTTTCGGCTTCCCTTTTATCCACACAGCGAAGCAAAGTCGAATCATGATTACGTTTGTATAATACTCCATTACTCAAAAAGAATTTAGCGGAGAACTTCCTCAGAAACTTTCTGTCATTGATGGATGCCCCTTCAGGGTATTCCTGAGTTTCCAAATATCTTTTTACTTCGTGGAACCAAGGTCTCTCTTCTACTCCATCAGCGTTAAGTTCATAACAATATGCTGGTTCATCTAATCGTTCAATGGTGATCATGGGAGCTTCAATGTCCCATCTGACTCTGAACATAGATGACATGGTAGCCAATGCATCTGCCAACTGATTCTCTTCTCGTGGAATATGTTCGAATGTAATCTCTTCAAAGTATGGGATTAATGTTAACACCCGCTCTCGATAAGGGATGAGATTCGGATGTTTAGTGTCCCATGTTCCTTTGATCTGACTGATTACTAAGGCTGAGTCTCCGTACACACTCAAAAACTTGATTCTCAGGTCTATAGCATCCTTGAGTCCCAAAATACATGCTTCATACTCAGCCATATTGTTGGTACAGTCAAAACATAGTCTAGTAGTGAAAGGCGTATGGCAACCCCTGGGAGAAATAATTACAACACCAACACCATTGCCCAATGCATTAGAAGATCCATCAAAAACCATAGTCCATCGGGATCCCAGTTCGGGTCCTTCATCTGGTCCAGGTTCTTCATAATCAGTAACAAGCATGACATCCTCATCTGGGAACTCAAAATTCATAGATTGGTAATCATCAACTGCTTGATGAGCCAAATGATCAGCTAACACGCTTCCTTTGATTGCTTTCTGAGTAGTATATTGGATATCATACTCTGTTAAAATCATCTGCCATCTTGCTATTCTTCCGGAGAGGGCAGGTTTCTCAAATATATATTTGATAGGATCCATCTTAGAAATCAATAAAGTGGTATGATTCAACATATACGGTCTTAGTCGGCGAGCAGCCCAAGCCAAAGCACAACAAGTTTTCTCGAGCAATGAGTATCTTGTTTCACAGTCGGTAAACTTTTTGCTAAGGTAGTATATGGCATGCTCTTTTCGACCAGACTCGTCATGTTGCCCCAACACACACCCCATTGAATTTTCTAACACGGTCAAATACATGATTAGAGGTCTTCCTTCAACTGGTGGCATCAGAGTTGGAGGTTCTTGGAGATACTTCTTGATTTTGTTAAAAGCTTCTTGACATTCATCATTCTATATCATCTCTTGATTTTTCCTCAGTAATTTGAAGATGGGTTTGCAGGTAGCAGTCAAATGGGAGATAAATCGGGCAATGTAATTCAAGCGTCCCAAGAAACCTCTGACTTCTTTATCTGTACGGGGAACCGGTATTTCTTGCATAGGTCTCACCTTAGCCGGGTCAACCTCAATTCCTTTACCACTGACAATAAAGCCCAAGAGTTTACCGGATCTTACTCCAAAGGTGCATTTGTTCGGGTTCAATCTCAACTTGTACTTCTTCAACCTCTGAAACAGTTTGTATAAATGATCGAGATGTTCTTCTTCAGTATGAGATCTGGCTATCATGTCATCCACATATACCTCTATTTCATGATGGATCATATCGTGGAACAAAACCACCATAGCACGCTGGTATGTTGCCCCTGCATTCTTTAAACCGAATGGCATTACTTTGTAACAGAAAGTGCCCCATTGCGTCACAAACGTAGTTTTCTCCATGTCTTCAGGTGCCATCTTAATCTGGTTATAACCTGAGAATCCATCCATGAATGAGAATACCTTGTGTTGAGCGGTGTTATCTACCAGAACATCAATGTGCGGAAGTGGAAAGTCATCTTTGGGACTCGCTTTATTCAAATCTCTGTAATCTACACACATTTGCACCTTACCGTCCTTCTTTGGCACTGGTACCACATTAGCAACCCATTGAGGATAAGAAGTAACAGCTAGAAAACATGCATCAAATTGTTTCATAACCTCGGTTTTGATTTTCTCAGACATTTCAGGACGCATGCGACGAACCTTTTGCTTAACAGGACGACAATCTTCCTTCATTGGCAAACGATGCACTACTATATCAGTATCCAGTCCTGGCATGTCTTCATAAGACCAAGCAAAAATCTCTACATAGTCATGTAACATCTGAATCAACTTTTCTTTGACACTGTTTTCCAAGCCTGCTCCTATTTTGACTTCTTTCTTGTCTACTTCAGTACCCAGATTTACAATTTCAATTGATTCCTCATGCGGCTGTATAGTCTTTTTTTCTTGCAGTAACAGTCTGGCAAGCTCTCCAAGTACTTCACAATCTTCCTCACTTCCATCCTCGGCTTGGTAGATCGGATTTTCAAAGTCATAATAAACAGTAGCAGGATTATTATCAACAGGATCCAGAGTGGATACGGATCTGCAATTTGTTACGTGAGTGTGTGTAAGAAAGCATAGCTTGTTTGAAAGATGACAGGAAAGATAAAGAGCGCAATATTTGAATGCAAAAAGTCCATTGATTTATTGAATGTGAATATGCTTATGAAAATGACAAAACCCTTAACAAATTAGCTATTTGTGCCCCGGACATAGACATAATGCTTTAAGAAGTTCAATTGTAAAAATTAAAAAATTGCAACACTAAAATAGGCAATAACAATTACTCCTGACTAAACGAAATCGAGATAGTGTCTTCAGCCTTCCAATTATTGAGTCCGTCACCAATTGTTGGGAAAATCCAGCTATCCAAGTCGCAATCGCTATCAGCATCTTCTACGACATTAATCTTATCTTTGACTATCTTTTCAGAGCTAAACCCCAGGCCAAATTTATCAGACTTGTACGGTACATCAATCAGTTGACCCCAGCCAGTACGACCGCCATCTTCAACCACAGCTTGAGTGTCTTTCAGAGAAATCATAGCAGGAGGAGCACGAATAACCTTGGACACACGGGAAGTTGGCTTAAGGACAAGACTGGTCGGAGGAACTACTTCAAATAACTGAGAAGGAGTCTCAAAGAATTCACCATCCATCTCGACGTATCTGAAGGTATGCACACTACTGATAATATACTCTTCTTCTCCACACACAGTGACAATCTTACCCTCTATTGGATACCTCAGCTTTTGATGGAGAGACGAAGCTATAGCATTTGCCCCATGAATCCAAGGGCGTCCCAGCAAGCAGGAATAGGCAGGACGAATGTTCATTACGTGAAAGGTAGTGTTGAAGACTTGAGGTCCTATCTTGATAGGGAGAACCACTTCGCCATGGACAACACTCTTTGCACCATCGTAAGCACGCACCACAACGTCACTAGGTTTTAGTTTAATGCTTTTACAGTCAAGTTTATCGAGCACGGCTTTCGGTAGCACATTCAAAGAAGAGCCATTATCGATCAACACATGAGACAAGGTGATCCCCTTACACTCAATGGAGATATGCAGAGCTTTATTGTGATTCTTTCCTGCTGGTGTCAGGTCACCATCGGAAAAGCCCAGGCCATTGTCAACAGCTAAGTTAGCAACATAATTTTCGAACTGATCGACAGATGTCTCCTGAGGTACATGAGCGGTTTTCAAGAATTTTATCAATGCATTGGCATGAGATTCAGAAGATAACAACAAGGACAACATCGAAATTTTAGGCGGAGTATGCCCCCAACTGTTCTACCACATCAAAATCACTCTTGCGAATGATTTTCAGCATTTCTTCCATTTCCTGTTTGGCAACATCTTCGGTAGTAACTTCGACTGGTGTCCTTGACTGAGAAGGATTGATTACTGGTTCCTTTTCTCGAGTTTCGGGGACGGGAGGTGAGATTTCTGGAGAAAAGATCCTTCCGCTTCGAGTAATTTTACTAGTCCCAACAATGTCAGCGTCTTTAGGATTAGCAGAATTATCATCTTGCTTTATGCCGTGGATGTAAACATCACCTCCATAATTCCACGGAATGACTTTGCTTGAGGAATACGGTACTGGGCCAAGTGCAGTAATAATTAGGGGAGCTACTTTGGGCTCAGCAGTAATCTTCACAGGCACTCTAGTAGCGGTAATCTTCACTAGAACTTTGGACCCAGCAATCACAGATATTTCTTCAATGGGGTTTTCCACCTTAGGAATCTTTTCAAAGAGAATTGTACGATCATCCATCAGCCGTTGAATACCATTCCTCAACTTTAAGCAATCATTGGGTCGGAGTATACAGAGATCACAATTTTCAGCACAACCTGGAAATAAACCAGCTTGTAATAAATTCTTCTTGATGATCAGGAGAGGAGATGCTAAGTCAGCTACATTAGTAATGTGAGAATTGTCATCCACAGCATTAACAATTTTGTCATGATTAGGCATAGGAGCAGTGATGACATTAGGAGTCTCCGGAGGATCAAATTCAATTTCTCCAGCGTCGATCATATCCTGAATCTTATTCTTCAACAACCAACAATCGTTTGTATCATGCCCGAGGCTATCGGAGTGATATGCACACCTGGCATTGGGATTATAACGAGGAGAAGTAGTGTTGGGATTTGCAGGAGGATTTCTTAGGGCAATTAAATTTGCTTTTAGCATACCCTGCAGTGCTTGTGCTAAAGTCATATTGATCTTCGTAAACTGTCTTCTTGGCTTGTCTTGTCTGTGTTGGAAGTTTTGAGATGGCGGTGCTGCAATCGTAACTGCTCCAACAGCATGGTCACGATTTTTCTTGTTATGACCCCTTTGACCGTACACAACATTTGATTCATTCCTCCCCTGATAGGACTTTTTGGTGCTTGCAGAGGTAGCCACCTGTATCTTTCCACTTCGAATGCCACTTTCAACACGTTCACCTGTTAATATAAGTTCAGTGAAACCCGATGAGGAACTTCCCAATAGATGGCTGTAGAATGGGCCAGTCAGTGTACCCATGAACATCTCCACTAATTCTCGATCAGTCATAGGGGGTTTGACTCTGCCAGCCAGGTCTCTCCATTTTTTAGCATATTCTTTGAAGCTTTCTTTAGATCCCATAGTCATATTCTACAGCTGTAGCCGAGTAGGCGCCAATTCAGAATTATACTGGTAGTGCTTGTAGAAAGCTGTCGCTAAATCAGTCCAGGTGTGGATGTTAGAGCTCTCGAGCTGATAATACCACTCTAACTGTGTGCCAGACAGACTCTCTTGGAAGAAATGGATCCATAGCTTCCTATCAGTGGTATACGGCTGAATCTTTCTCACATAAGCTCTCAGATGCATTTGAGGACAAGACGCACCATCATACTTAGTGAAAGCGGGGACCTTGAATTTGCGGGGAATGACCACATCAGAGACCAGACCTAAGCCTTCGAAATCCAGACTGAGCGCCTTCTGACTCTCCATAGCTAGCATACGTTCTTCCAGCAACTTATACTTATCATCTTTTGGAGAGTACTGTTCATTTTCATAATCTTCATCGTCGTCCTCAGGGTTGAAGGGATCAGCATTCTCCTCTTCCGAATCATTTTCTGTCGCCTCTTCTTGATCCTTCGGAATTCTAATCTTGACTCCTGCGGCCTGTCCTTTAAGCCTTCTTCCCGGGTTAATGTAACTCACAGCTTTCTTGTCTTTCTTCTTCTCGAGCAAGAGAGCCTTCAGCTCCTCCTGCCCCTTGGATAAGTTCAAGATCATCTCCTGGAATTGAGCATTCTGAGCCTGGAGATCTTTGACAGTTTGTTCGAGGGTCATTTTTCTGTTTGCAAGGAAGACCGTGAGAACATTGGTCCTTTAGAATACATGTTATACAATGTTGAGTTATGCTATGCAATGTATGAAATGTTTTCAAGGACTTTTGGATTTTAACTTTGCGTAAACCACCAAAAGAGGGAAACTTTTATTAATAATTTCTTTAATCAATGTTCATTACAAAAAAAAACATAACAAAAATACAATGAAAGCTCAAGTCTCCCAGGGACGGCTTCTTTTTGGGCGGAGATATGCATTGAGTCTTCGTTCCTCATTAAGCTGACTGGTGAGCTCTAATACTTTCTTCCTTTCTGCACTGAACTGAGTTTCAAAAGTATCCCTTTCCTCTCTCAACTGGATCCAGGATTTCTTCAATTCTTCAACATTGGTAGGCATATCTGGATAAGGAATGATCTGAGGGGCACCTCCTTCAACTTTCGATTCGACAATCAGAGGTCCGATTGCAAGATATGGCATGGTAAGCTCACGAGCTCTGGCGCGCACCCATCTGAGATAAGGTTCCATAGGAATAGAGTTTTTCTGTCCTAAAGTACTTCTTTTCACCATGCCCCAAGCTCGTACAAACCTTTGACGGAGACCTTGAGAGTCGTTGTCATAGTCAAACAAAGTGCCTCGAATAATTATTTCATGTGGATCATCTCTTCGAGCATAACCAAACTGACGTAGGGCTAAAGCAGGATTATAAGTAATACCTCCCCTTATCCCCAGGAGTGGTATGTTAGAGAATTCTCCACAACGGTCAATGATGATAACATTTTCTTTGGGTTGGGGACACCAATGGATGTCTGAATGGGAGAGCGACATTATCCTTTGAGACCATTTCAAATTTTGCTCATTCTTCAAGACTGATTGAGGAAGGTGCGAAATAAACCACCTAGATAATAAAGGTACGCAGCACATGAGAGTCCCTTGCCTTTTCATAGTACGAGTGTGAAGGGAATGCAAAATGTCTCCGAGCAAGGTGGGCACAGGGTTATGAGTGAGAAATATCTTAACAGCATTCATGTCTATGAATTGATCCGGATTAGGAAATAGCACCAAACCATAGATTAGTAATGCTAGAACATCTTCGAAAGCATGGACATTCATAACCTTTAGGAATTCTCGGGCCTTATTTATCAGAAATTTGGCAAGTAAACCCTTAACTCCACTTCTCGTTACCCAATTGGTTTCAATGTCGGACTTTGTCATGTGTAAAGCCGCGACAACTTCTTCAGACTTCGGAATCTTTTCTAAACCACTGAAAGGTGTTTGATCAAGGATAGGTATCCCAAGCAGCCTGGAAAATTCTTCTAATGTGGGTACCAACTGATAATCTAGGAAGGTGAAGCAATGATGTTTAGGATCGAAGAACTGGAATAGAACTCTCATCATATCTTCTTTGAAATCGGTGGTAACTAAACTGAGGAGAGAACCATGTTTCTTGATGAACTGAGCATGATCGGGAAGCTCTGACACTAAATTCTTGAGTTGAGGAGAGATCGCTACAAGATTGATCCGGATGGTCTTCCTGGAAGCCATAGCCTTGCGAAACAGAGCAAAGTTAAATCCCTAAGTCCTTGAAATGGTTAGTACAATGTCATGATGTCATGATGTTATGATGTTATGAGGTTAAGTAAGCAACAAACACAAACAAGTCACACTGCAATTATTCCTAGGTTTTAAGGCTTGCGTGAGTTCCATAGGTAAGTACCCTCCCCACTGAAGTTTGGTTGGTTCCACCTGTCCTAGAATAGTAACCGGGTTCTAGAAGGATCTCAAATCATTGACCTTTCCTTAAGTCCACTTCAGTGCAACACCAAGCGGTTGACCAAAATTTCCCTAAAGTCCAATCTCAAAGAGTGTAGTATCGAGTATCAACCAACCCCAGTCGGAACCGAAGTCAGTCATCTCACTACTTTCTAATGGCTAGGATGAGTCAATTAGGGTTCTAAAGGTCTGGTTAATGTTTTGATGACACCACGCAGACGCCAAATTTTTCCTCAAGTAAACATGAGGAACATCAGGACATCTAAAGTGTCACATTAACCGTAGCCATCATTTTAACCATTCCAATATACGCCGGACAGTCGCGATGATCTCTTACTACTTACCTAAGGTACACTAGATCCGGGTGTAGGATCTTTCACTCAAGCATAGAATACCCAAACAATCCCTTAAAAGTAAATCAGAAAAAGGAACAATGACCTTATTTTTTTAAGGTAACCTCTCTTTTTAAGATCTCCCCAGCAGAGTCGCCAGTTCTGTTATACGGTGGACTGACTTTTGTGTTTTTGTTTTGGAAAGCAAATGTCGCGGATAGCAAGAGTCGCCACCGACTTTTCTTTTATCCAATAAGGAAAGGCGGAAAAGAACAGGAAAGACCTTGATTAGATTTTGGGTTCGGGAGGTACATTATACAAAGGGAAGGTGTTGGCACCCTTTGTATCCATGGTTATCCATGGGCTCTTAATTGCTTAACTCACTTATGTTTTCCTTGTTTGAGAAAGTGTTTGAGAAATGTGGTGTGTTTAGAAAATATTTGGAAAGGAGAGTTTAACTTTGTAATGATTCTTGTACGAATGTATACAAAGTGTTTATCTCGTTTGATTTTGAAAGATGTTTAGAAAAATATAACTCGGCAATGATTCTGGTGCGAATGTATACCAAGTGGTGATTTTCTAAAAGATGTTTTGAAAAGTGGGAGGTGTGAAAAGTATTTTAAGCCGCGAGCAAGCATTTGAGAGTCATATTTAACCAAGGTCTTTATGGGTATTTCCTATCCTTAGGAGGGTAAACTGTCCTTACTATTGAGAAGTAAGTAGTCTTATCCTTTGGATGTAAAGGGACATCATAGGGTCATCGATTGGTCATTAAAGGCAACATTTGTAAGGATACCTTAACATTCGAAGGGACGATCATCATTTAACCGTAGGCTACCACGAAGGGTCATCGAGGGACAAAGTCATGTATTCGAAGGCAACATTCGAGGGACTATGATGATTTAACCGAAGGGTCTTTGCTAAGGGTATCCTTACATTCGCGGGACATAACCGTAATATCGTAAGGCAACAAAGAGAGGGCCCAGATCATATGTTCGAAGGTAATGTAATCAGTCAAGTAATTAAAATGAATCTTCAAAAGGGTATCCCACAAATAAAGTGGAATACCTAGCAAACTGTCTCTTCAGGAGTATGTGAACCCTTACAAAATTCAACAAACGGGTTAGAATATCAAGCTAGGGTGCAACCAAGAATTGCACCAAACAAAAGAATCACGGCAATAATAGTGTCAGGAAAACAGCGTGCAGATGCAATAGAAAACATGTCAATCAAGTACAGAACATATTAGAATGCAAACGGAAAAAACAAATACTGTCATGTTCGCTACTGCCTCGCCTAGCGAAGGCTTGGCGAACCCTCGCTACATGTTCGCTCAGCGAAGTGCTGGCGAACGGCTGCGGGTTCTGGATTCTCCTTTTGATAACAGTGTGATTTCCAGAACCCCAAACCCTATGGCATCCATTACAAAAATTACATGGTTAAACATTCAAGATATTGTGTTACACATTCATGCATACTTAAACCCATATGCAAAACCTAATGAGAAATTCAATCATAATGCCTCATGTATTTGCAGATATCAAATTAGGAGCATAAAATTAGTGGGGGTGTGGTAAACCTGTTTGCAATTGCAATTGCACCGTTGGACTTGCAGATCACTCTTATGGTTTGTACCAGATTGAGTTGGGCGGAGGTAACCTTTGTGCAGATGAGTTTCCTTCGGGGTATCCGGGGGTTACTCTGAATTCTCTCCGTTAGCCTCCAGGGTTTTTCCGGTTACCTCTGTTAGGGTTTGCTTGTTCCCTCTCTCCTCCTCTGTCTATCTGTCTCTCTCTGTGTCTCCTTTTTTCTGTGTGAAGTTCTGGTATTTATAATAATTTTGTGCCTTGGTGGGCTCAGAATTAGGCCCAAAATTTTCTGATATTCGTGAGCTCGCTAGGCGAGTGAGCTAGCGAAGGATTCGCTAGGCGAGCAGCTAGCGAAGGAATGACGCGTGGGCCTCGCTTAGCGAAGGGTTTGCTCGCCTAGCGAGCATGCCAGTTTAGGTCATCTTCTGGATTTGGTAACCTGTGCGCTGGAGCCTTGTTCCTTTAACATTGATGTCTTGAAAATGGATTAGAATGTCTTGAAAAATGTCCTAAAAACTTAACGGGCAAATTTTAGGGTATGACACATAGTCTACATCATAGTTCCATTTGACCAATATTACCTCTGGGCCATTTTGAACTAAGTCCATTCCGACTACCTTATATATGGGATGTCTGGTCAATTAAGGCATAACCTTTTGTAGCACTAGATTATTAGGAAATTCTTCATTGTTTGTCACTTCTGGATTTTGTATTGCCACACCTAATTGGATTTGAGGCACTGGTTGAATAGGTGATTGGGGAGTTGTTACCTTGGATTTTTCGATTTGACTATAAGTAATAAGTATTAATGGGGCAATTATGAATATGTTAGGTTGAACATAAGGTGAATTGAAGTCGATGTGGAACCAAACTGATGCTAGGTCGAAAGTCACGGATAGTGATGTTGGTCGAAGTAATTCCATGTCGATGAGCATTATAAGAGTCTAAGAACTTAGTGAAATTGAATATTATGCTATGTTGGTTGAAGTTGGAGTTCATCATTACAATGAAAACAATTTCAACTTGGGCATTTCATGTAGAAAATGGTAGAGTGGACTGTTTTAGCATGATGAACATTAAGGACTTCGGCGTGGGAAGACGGTTCTTGATGACCAGTAAAAGAAGTTAAGGTATTTGAATGGTGGTAAAAGAGCGGGAACTATTTTAATGTAGATGGTTATTTTAAGACACGTAAAGGCTCGTTGGAGAGAACCGTTTCATGGGGATGAAACATGTCGTGTTAGGGTTAGTCAATCGTGCTTTGGTAGTTATTTTAGAGTAGTATATAAAGGGACTTATGTTATCTGAGAAGAGGTTCACAATTGTACACATATTTTGTAAACTCAAAGTATATGCGCATTTGAGAAACGAGTGAGGAAGATGTATGTATATGTTCCATAATTTATAAATTTCTGGTATTTTCACATTTAAGTATCTTTTATGTGTTGAATTATTTTTCTATTTCACTTTATAGTTTTTTTTTACTTTACAGTTCATGCTTTTACTTCCCCTTGCATCTTGTTTTCAATCCTCATTTTGAGAATCTTTTATTCCAAATCTTGCTTCAAACTTTGAAATCAATCGAAGAAGTTGCTCTTCAGTTTTGACATGGAATGTTGTTTAAAACCATAAATGAACACAAATATATTCCGGGAGATGTTCGAGTTTGATCCCTTAAATATTAATAGAAACTTGTATTTGTTTACAAAATTTCACAGTAAAAAAATTGGCACACCCAGTGGGATCTTTTGGGTGTTTTTACTTTGCATTTTCGAAAAATATATAATTTTTCATTCCTGCAACTTCTAATTCTATGAGTGTGAATGTGAATGAGACTAAGGTATGGTAAAATAACAAAGAGAGAAGTTAGGATACCTATAAAGAGATATGTCAGGAGAATGACTACTCCTAGGATCAACAATGGAGAACAATCTACTAGTAGTAGTGGGACATACACAATGTTTGCACCAATGATAAAGCCTATTCCTTCAATTGCTAGTACTCCGACAATACCGTCTACGATGGTTGCACCAATGAATTTACCTGAAGGGATGGTTTTGTCTCAAATTCCCCAGAGTCACCTTGTGACTCCTAGATCATTCGTGGCGTTTGATTTCAGGCCTTTTGCCACAAATTTAACAATGCCCATGCCAGGGCACGGACAACCTTATGGTATGCCAATGACAATGATGGCTAGTTTACATAATAACCCACCAACATTTACGGACAACACTGTGAACGTGTATTCACCAATCACGGTGTCTAGTTCAAGCATAAGCAACCATGGTCGAACTATATAACCCCGCGTGGGAATGAGATTTGGGTCTTAGGTAATGCCTACCTTGGCAATAAATTATGTCATGGCAATGCGGTAACATGTGGATGAGAGTAACCATGATATGATAAATACTATAACACATCAGATATGTATGACATTTAATCTGTTGATTCAAAACACGAATCAGAGTTACCAGTAGTTGGCAACTCAAATGACTATAATTGCTGATTTTTTTGGTGCTTTCCCGATGTAGGTTCGACATGTGGTTCAACCCCAAGTCGTTAGATAATTTCGGAATAAGGGGCCAGTTTTTGAGGAAAATACTATGAACCAGGGACAACAAGTGTTGCCCCAATTGGTCGAACAAGAGGTACCTAGAGAGGAAGAGTGCCCACCTGTTATGATTGTTAATCAAAATCAGGATGATGACAAAGTAGTCCATCATGTTCAACAAGGTAATATGTTTGGGGGAAATAACCTTGCGAACATTGTCGAAATGATAATGGCACTGAATGGGGTGAACATGGGCCTGCAGAGGCCTAACTACACATCTCCCCTTTTATAGTTTGTGTTGCATACTGAATTGCCAAGGGGTTGGAAAGTCCCTAAATTTATAAAGTTCGCTGGCGATACTAACGAGTCTACTATCGATCACATTGCTTGATATTTATTCGAGGCATATGACATAGCCAATAACGAGAATCTAAGGATGAGATATTTTCCTAGTTCCCGAACGAATAATTATTTTACATGGTTTACTACCTTACCTTCCCATTCAATTAGTGATTGGTCTTGACTAGAGAGGTTGTTTCATGAGCAGTTTTACATTGGGAAATCAAAGATTAGTTTGAAAGAATTGCCGAGCATGAAGCGAAAGTTTGCTGAGTCGATTGACGATTATCTTAATCGGTTATGGTTACGAAAAACAAGGTGCCTCACTCAAGTACCTGAACATGAGCTTGTCGAAATGGATTCTAGGGGATAGATTATTCTATTAGAAAGAAATTAGATATGTAGTATTTGAGAGACATGGCCCAGTTAGCTTACAGAGTTCGACAAGTCGAAAGACTAAAGGCTGAAAAAGCCAGTGTGAGTAAGGGTAAGGAAGAGTGTGTGGCTTATATGGACATGAAGGATCAAGACCTAATTTATGAGGTTGAATTGGGCCATATCAAAGGTTATGAAGTTGATGTGGATGAATTAAAACCAGGCCCCCCATATGTGTGTAAGTTACTTACGCTTGCAAGTGGGAAGAATTCTTCGGAACCTAAAGAAAATGATAAATTACCTGAGAAAACTTACACCATTGATATAACCGAGTGCGGTGAGATTTTCAATTTGCTAGTTGCATATGGATAAGTACTTGTACCCCCAGGTACAAAAGTACCACCATTAGGATAGAGAAAGAAACGAGGGTTTTGTAAGTACCATAGCTTTCTAAGACACAAGACCTCACAATGTTTTCTTTTCAGGGATCTTATGCAGAACGCATTGAATAAAGGGAAACTGAAGTTTGCTAAGGGAAAACCACCTATGAAGATTGACTCTAACCCCTTGCAAGTTAAGGATGCTAGCTACATGGATCATGTAGCAATCAATATGGTCAAAATTACTGAAGATTTTGACATGGCTGAATTTGAAGAAAATGAAAATCAGATAAATGCAACTTTCCCAAAAGTTGGTGAAGGATTGGTGGAATTTCTCTATAGGTGCAAGGCTAAAGACTCATAAGTGATGATATGTCCCCGATGTAGTGATGTCTTTGACAAGAAGGTTGCGAGAAAGGTTAACTCAGAAGGCAAAAGAGAAGGAGATTCGGAGGAAGAATAGGGCCCATGCTTACTTCGACAAACGTGCGATGCCCCAGAGAAAAAAGCATGTGCATGCTCAATAAAACGCTAGGCCTAGTACTTACAAGCCTACGCCTAATGCTCCTCAAGGGAGGTGGACGAAGCCTGTTAGCAATGAGGGCGCTGGAAATTCAAAATGTAGAAACTTTTAGATGAGATGAGGGTCCTCTATGACGTATCGAGAGAATTTCTAAGTGTCGGAGAGGTGTTCTTATGGACCTAGCAATTACAAAGGGAAAAATCCCATCTCAAGGACGCAATGGAGGACGTTACAGAGGAAGAAAAAGGCTGATATATGTGATGTTGAGTCGAGTAACAATAAGCAATACTAGAATCAGGCAAATGATCGAGCATAGAAGCCAATGAGAAGGAAGTTGTTTTCTCTCAAGACAACTCAGACAAAGACAAATACCAGGGAAAAAGAGCAGACGGAAGAGGATGAATTGCTCACAAACAACTTCAACTCTGGGTTTGAGGGGGATTTCAATGTCCTATGCAATGTAGTATTTGTGCTCCTTAAGGAATATGGTTATACGATGGAAGTTGCTGAGATCAAAGGTTGTGAAGAGGAAGAGTTGGTGAAACACAAGCGGTGTGTTATTTTGTAATGAACAACGGGTGTATCGAATAGCAAAGTGCGTTCTTTGAACGACCCCATGAAGGTATGAAGAATCACATAAAACCCCTTTTTATAAGAGCAAAGTTCAAAGGTACCACAATGAATAAAATCTTGGTGGACGATGGGGCAGTAGTGAATTTAATGCCTCACTTTTTGTTGGCTAGGATAGGGAAATTTGATACAGATTTAAGGCCCCACAATATGGTATTGTCCAACTATGAGGGTAAAGTTGGCTAGACTATGAGGGTCATTCAGGTGGATATAACGGTAGGGTCA
The DNA here is from genome assembly GCF_024323335.1 of Lathyrus oleraceus. Classification (NCBI taxonomy): domain Eukaryota; kingdom Viridiplantae; phylum Streptophyta; class Magnoliopsida; order Fabales; family Fabaceae; genus Lathyrus; species Lathyrus oleraceus. The sequence goes on from NC_066580.1 coordinate 445,419,872, forward strand.
ATTACTCGACCCACTGTCTTTATGGTGATAGTGTCAAGACCCAGCTACAACTTGCTATTAGGATGAGAGTGGATACATGGAATATGGGCGACACCCTTGTCTCTTCACCAAGGAATAACAATCTGGCATGAAGGTAGAATAGTAAAAAATATTGAAGCTGACCAGGATACTACATGGCCGAAATAAACTATTTAGAAAAGATAAATTTTGACAGGAATCTGGCCAACATAGCGCCAAGTGCACTGGCAGAATTTGCATATATGCCTCTATAGGAGGCGTTTTTATCTTTAAAACTCCACCCTACCCATGGATTTACATGGGATTGTGAGATTATGGGAGAAAGATTTTATAATTCTAACAAAATACGACCAGCAGGCTAGGGAGACGAATTTGGTGATGATGAATGAATTTGATGCGTTAGATCGAATCACGACCTACGTGGTCGGGAATAGAATTAAAGCGGATTTGGAAGCCAAAGTACCACATATGGCTAGTAAAGCCAATGAGATAGAAGTGATTGACGTAACCCAAAGAGTCAATGTTGAACCTCAACCTGTCGAAGAGTTGCAAATAACAGTGGGAGATGACAACTCAAAAGGCCAGAGGCTCGATTGTATTCACGATGATGAGCCTTTGGGTTTTGAGCAGTATCCGGGAGCGTCTACTAAGAAGATGCATCCTCAAAATCCATTGGAATAAATAAATTTGGGCGATGGATTGACCAGAAGGCCGACCTACATCAACGCCAACATGGATCCAAATTAGAGGATATAGGTAATTAAATTACTTAAAGAATTTAAAGATTGTTTTACTTGGGATTATAATGAAATGTCAGGTTTAAGCAGGGAATTGGTGGAATTAAAGCTACCAATAAAGGCAGGCAAGAAGCCAGTCAAACAAACACCTAGGCGTTTTTCCCCATAAATTATGTTTAAAAAAAAGGAGGAGATCGAGAGGCTCATAAGAAGCAATTCATAAGAACTGCCAGGTATGTTGAATGGCTTGCCAACATCGTTCCAGTAATTAAGAAAAATGGAACATTGAGGATGTGCATCGATTTCAGAGATCTGAACGCTGCAACCCTAAAAGACGAACTATTAATGCCTGTCACTGAAATGTTGGTCGACTCAGCAGCGGGTTTTGAATACCTTAGTATGTTAGATGGTTACTCTGATTATAAACAAATTTTTATTGCAAATGAGGATGTGTGGAAGAAGTAATTTTGATGCCCAGGAGATTTAGGCACCTACGAATGGGTAGTGATGTCATTTGTCTCTTTAGAGAAATAATATCAATTGCACTTATTGAGGTGCTCGACATTGATTCATGCACGTTGATATGAACTAGCTCAGGTTTTTGTGACCAGCTTGGGGAATCCCTTTAGTTGGCACATCTTCGGTGATGAGCATAACTAGTTTGTCGTGATGTCTTATTAGGTTGTCATGCCGAGCATCAGGGGGAACAGTATTGTCGTGAACGGAGGCAGTGTTGTCCATCTCCTCCATGTAGTGGGGAGGGTTCGACTCGACACCAATTACCACGTAAGGGGGTGGTTGGTTAGATATAATTAGTGGTTTGTTGGTTGTTGGATTAGCTGTGTGGACAACCAAAAAACCAGAGTCAATAAAATCTGTCTAGTGAATATGTGAGTTTGTGTCGGAGGAAACATATTGAGAGATACCTATTAGGGTCTCTGCATTATCATATGGTATCTCCGGGTTTTCCCGAAAAGAGAGAGAAGTAACTTTTAAAGTTGAAATGGAGTCATTTAAGATACACAGAAAAAAACCCAAGGCATATCTTGGAGTCGTTGGGTTGTGCTTCATTGATGGGTTTGTCTTAAGGTTGGTTGAGTGCTTCATTGGCATGAGGTGAAGAATTTGGAGCCTCATTTCTTTCTTTTTTTCCTTTTGTCTTGTGTGGCTTTGGAAGGACCAACAGTGGTTGAGTCATGACTTTGTTTGGATATGGGCTTAACGGGAGTTCCTTTCTTCTTAGTGCTGACAATTGGTTTTGGGAGAGCTTTAGGCCTCGACCTGGAGAAGATAAGAGGTTCGTCGGGTTCTTCCGAATTCTCTTCATAGAATTTAACTTCAGGTAGAGGATGAGAGGCCTGAAAAGAGTAGGTCGATTTAAACAAACATAAAAAGAAAAAGGAAAGGATAACAAGTTGAGTAGAGTTTTGAAGTAGTACTTGGGTTGAAGTAGTAGTAGGTTTCACTTTCTTATTTTTTGAGTCTTTGGTGGGAGAATCAGGGTCACACTTTTGAATCTGAAAAAATTAGATTGTAAAGACCAGTTTAGATACTAAGGAAGTTTGAAGGAGAAAGGAATGCCTTTTTCTTGGGCTTTTCTGTTCGCCTCACTTCCACTGCATCAGAAGGTTTTTCGACATCGTCATCCGCTAGGGACTTTGATTCATCTGAAAGACAAAATGTGAGAAAGACGTAAACGAAAGTAAGTTAAAGATATTGTTTGATAAGTATACATTGTTCTTCCTGATGCTCTGGCAAGTTGGAAAGAGCATGAGATAACCTTTTCTGGAACTCTGCTTTTGAGAAATGGGTGGCAAAGTATTTCGTCCACCAGTTGTGGAATTCAACTGTTACGAAGAAGGATTGTTGGAACATGAAGGTTGGGAGTTGAAGAACCTGGTTGCGGGCGAAAGCGCCGCATGATTTATAATCTTCGAAGCTAAATTTGCACTCTGACGAACAAATATCTTCCTCTCAAACATAAAGAGAGCCTGGTTGAAATTGGCTAAAGCTAAACTGTTTGGCTACTATATTAGGTTGATAACTGCATAAACCATAGGCAGGAGCGCCAACTTTGTTTCTAGTTGACAAGAGTGTGGGGGTCAATGGTAGCGAGGGATGGAGAAACACCAGGAAACCTGTTACTGAGCCAAGGCGGACCTATTAGGCGATCTACAAAATGAGCCATTGATTCGTCGAAGATTGGTGAATCGAGGAATAAGTTAATGTACTTCAAGAGGATCTTTGGAGTGGATTTTATTGGGGGGTTATCCAAGCTAACTTAGTACCCTCGATGGCTCTACTTTCGTCTTGCAACAGTAAGGCTTAGGAGGTGGTCACATGAAGTTTTGGCTCGAAACTGGCGTTCAACCATAGTTGCAGGAGCTAAAAGGGACCTGACACTAGGAATGACTTATTTGTCTCGAGGAGGTGTTTAAGTTTGTAAAATGCCTCTCCAAGTGATTGGTAGAGGTTGGATAAGAGGAGTTTGTTAAAAAAAATCTTTCGACCATCATACAGCTGGATGGCTAGGGAAAAAATTCTTGGATACCTTCAGAGAACTAGAGCAGAAGACATAATAGGATAATGAAAAGGTCAAAAAAGATATATGCTCCTGGTCAGAGACTTCGGCGTTTGTTTTGTCATGATTATCGATGATAAAGTTCTTGTAACCAAAACGTTTAATGGTAAATTCGTTTTTGGTTTTTAGGTCAAAGCGAAGGTGGAACTTAGAGGATTCAAACCTGTGATGGAGACTACGTCAAATAGAGTCAGTGTTAACATACCACATGGAAGCTGGAAAGTATTGGTCGATCCTTCCCAAAAGAAGATTGAAGCCAATAACATAGCTGGGTTATATTTCAGACTCGTCATATAGATGCTCACCATATCGTAGATGCCCATTTTTCCCACTGCGCTTTCCTTTTAGACTTAACCTTGTCGAGCTAGGCGATATACTCTTTGTTGGGAGCAGGTGGTGCTGATCGAAATACACGAGCATGTTTTACCGCGAAGGAGAGATCGAGAGCGTGTTTCTTAAACGCAGAGGACAGAGTAGTTGAACAGCCTGGAAATAAGTGGAAACTTTCCCAGCATGTGACCTCTTTGTGGGATAAGGACCCAAAAAGGAGTATAGTTTCTTGTGTACTAAATAAGGAATAAGAACATGTTTTTTCCAAATGACAGTTTTCTCATCTGACAAAGGGGGTTCAGGAATATAGTCTTTGACGTCCTCATCCTTGTTTGGTAAGATTGTGAAAGCCAGTGAGTTTTTTCTAGTGTAAGATTTAAAGGGCACTATCAGAGTGGAAGCCATGGTTAGAAATGAAGTTTGTTGAGAAACAAAGTGAAAGGGTTTGGTTGTTATATGTGAGACAATAAAAATTGCAAGAGAATTTGAAAAGAAGAAGAAGAAGAGAAGAGTTAAAAAACGTTATTTATAGGCTTCTAAATGCATGTACTGAATCAGACACATGACGTCCATGTGGGGAGATTTAAGCATTTTTTTAGGTTCACGAAGCACAATGTTGATGTGAGTGAGCGCAATTATAGACAACGTGCAAACCCATACCTTCTTAGGGAGTAGGAGTAATGATGGGATTCTTAGCGGATCTCATGGAAAATGACAATGCGCTGTAAAAGGGTAATGATGACGATGACGCCAGCAAAAGCGAAAACAACATTGAAAAATATGATAAAAAGGCCACACCTCTTTTGTTTGATTCAGATAGAAACATGGCCTTTTGGGGGGAAATTTATTACCTTAGATTTTTCGATTTGTCTATAAGTAACAGGTATTAATGGGACAATGATGAATATGCTAGGTTGAAGAGCAAGGTGAATTGAAGTCGAATGGGAATTGAACTGATGCTAGGTCGGAAGTAACAAATAGTGATGTTGATCGAAGTAATTCCATGTTGAAGGGCATTATAAGAGTCCCATGACTTAATGAAATTGAATACTATGCTATCTTGGTTGAAGTTAGAGTTCATCATTACAATGAAAACAATGTCAACTTGTGCATTTCATATACAAAATGCTAGAGTGGGTTATCTTAGCATGATGGACATTAAGGAGTTCTACGTGGGAAGACGATTCTTGATAACCAGTAAAAGCAATTAAGATATTTGAATGGTGGTAAAAGAGCGAGAGCTGATTTAATATAGACGGTTATTCGAAGACACGTGGAGGCTCGTTGGAGAGAACCGCTGCATGGGGATGAAATATGTTGTGTTAGGGTTAGTCGATCGTGGTTGGGTAGTTATTTTATAGTAGTATATAAAGAGACTTATGTTCATTTAAGAAGAGATCTGCAATTGTACACATATTATGTAAACTCAAAGTATCTGTGCATTTGAGAAACGAGTGAGGAAGATGTACGTATGCGTTCCATAACTTATAAGTTTCTGGTCTTTTCACATTTAAGTAATTTTTATGCATTGAATTATTTTTCAATTTCACTTTACAGTTTATGTTTTTTTACTTTACGGCTTATGCTTTTACTTCCCCTTGCATCTTGTTTTCAATCCTCATTTTAAGAATCTTTTATTCCAAATATTGCTTCAAACTTTGAAATCAATCGAAGAAGTTATCCTTCGATTTTGACACAAAATGCAATTTAAAACCATAAATGCACACAAATATGTTCCATGAGATTTTCTAGTTTGATCCCTTAAGTGTTAATAAAAACTTGTATTTGTTTACCGAATTTCACAGTAAACAAGAGCACCAAAGAAATCAGCAATTCAACCCATTTTGTGCAACAATTGTTGGTAAGTATGGTTTGTGTTACGGATTAGAGGATTAAACACAATACTAATTTGTTGGGTAAGTATACTTACCATATCATAGTTACTATCATTCATTTATTACCTCGTGGCCAATAGAGAACTAGTAGTTAAGGATGACATAACCTGAGTGACATATCATATTCCTCTTTGGGGTTGTGTCATTCGACTAGGATTGCTGATAGAAAAGTTTGATGCTAAGTATTGATTAAGAGGATATACAATAGTCATTGCATTATTTGCCTATGTAGATGCATTAGTTTGTAGGTCTACCATTATTGCAGTTGGCATTGCCATATGAGTTTTCTCTACCACCAGGTGGCAACGTAAATCTTAGAAGGAAAGAAGGCATATGGTCTCCTATAGTTATGTGTGTAACCATGTGGGTAGTTAGAAACTGGTTGGTTGTGGTGGGGGAATCACTGCTTTTGGAAACATCGTCGAGAATGACATTTGACTTATAATAGGAATGGTTACTCCAACAGATGTTGGAGTTCCTGTACCATCAACCATTAATTTGATCGGTTGTTCTTCTACATTTGGAGCGTCGTTATAGGGAAGGGAAGGATTTTTTGACGATCGATGAGTCATCTTAAGAATTTTACCACTCATCAGATGCATAAACACTCAAACATTGAAAACATTGCATGTACGAAGAACAAAAAAAACACTTTTATGCAAAAGTTTAACTTTCTTGCACAAAAGGGTTCCACTGGGCGTGCCAATTTGTTTACTGGTATATTTAGTAAATAAAATCACAAGTTTTAGTTCATTTAAAGGATTAAACTTTAAAAAGTTCTAAGGACATATTATGCAAAAGTGTTTGAGAAAGTGCGTTCGTTTTTTATAACTTCAAGTTTGAAAATAGAACAATTAGATAAAATTCTCAAGAAGTGAAAATGAAGAATTGCTTGAAAAAGGTAAAGTAAATGAAGAAAATCATAAGAGAAATCGAGTAAAATGCTCAGATTAAGAGTGAGACTCAAATTCATACATTTCCCACAAATTAGTTTATCTTTGTAACTTGGATGTGTGAATTCTATAGAGAACAACAATAAAAAATGCAAACACTTTTTGCAGAGATCAAATCAACTTATATACATGTACATCAATAATCATCGATAACAGACAACTCTCCAACATTCAACGCATACACTATTATGTGGCCTTTTCTCTTCTGTTTTGCTTCCACGTGTCTTCGATTCTTATACTACTACTATTGTCGAAAACAACTTCACATATTCCAATTGTCTCTATCAAGAATCCTATACATCGAACTTTGTGATTTTGGTGTCGAAAATATGATTTAGCTAACTGTACTTAGCCTGTATATTTTTCTTTCATTCATTATTGTCGAACATGTTGAGTCAAAAATCTCAGGCTAACAAGGATACACATTGATAATTAATTGTAAATATAAAATTATTTTACACATTGCATATCGTATTTTCTTAAAATATTTATTGGGAAAATATGTGAGTTATGTTGATAAACAAGTGTGTGTGTTTTAAGTCTCACTTTACTTAAAAAAATGGAGGTTGAACACTTCACAAGTAAGATGACCCATACACTTATCATATTAAGGTTTTGGGTGAATATGTGATGTCTCTCTCACTTGTTTGAATGAGTCTTTGACCTTTAGGTGAGTCTTTGATCCAATGTGTATGTCTCTCCCTCATGACAACTCATCAATATTAACACATATCCTCTGATAATTATTATAAGCAAAAAAAAATTAGGTTCATTGAATAATTGACGTATCTGAAATGTAATAATGACCATAAACATCATTTATTTAATGAATCTAAAAAGTGTCTTGTTGCTTATAATAGTGACCCGGTGATATATATTTTAATGACCTTTATTTAAAAATTAAATATAAAAATATTCTCATAAAATTTATATTTAATTGCTTAAAAGTGCAAACAATATTTTATTTAATATACATTTTTAGACGCGTGTTTATTCTGTTATAATTATTTTTGAATAAATTAATTATTAAAATTAATTAATTAAAAATGAATTTAAAATAATAGATAGAAATGAATTGAACATCAAATTTTAATATAAAGATTATATTTAATTTCAAAAATTATAAATTTTAACGTTAAATTGAAATAATTTTAAAGACATAATCATTAGACAAAATAATCAAGTATCTCAAAATCATTCTAAAATAAATATATATTAATATTTGATTTTGACTTTTTAAACCATACACTTAAGTATATTTTTAAACCATACACTTAATATATCATTATACAAATTATAAATTATCCCTTAAACCAACATTACCACTCTTGAAGAGACAACTAGACTAGTGTGAATAATTAATAATACTAGCCTCATCTTCCATACCTAAACCTAACGGTTCCACATATTGCTTAAAGTTAACACTTTCCTTAACAGTGCCATAATTCAAAGACACGTAAGACAATGTGAGAAAGAGAAAAGTTCCGTTTTATGGCGCGATCCATTAAGGTCCCGCCAAAACAAAATAAAAAAGTGAATAAAGTTTGATAAACCAGTTCAGTTATCGAAAAATCAGTTTAATTATTAAAAGCAATCACATATCTACACGATGAACCAAAAGGTGTTACTTTAAGTTCACTTTTATTCACCGAAAATGTTAATTTAATTTAGATTAGATGAGAAACTTTATACCAAGATACATATAATCCAGAAAAATAAAAAATAACCAAACTAATCCACTAGCATCGTCAAAAGATAGGGGTGACCATTGTTTTTACATTTTATGGATTCCAAAGTGTATTGTGTAAATGAGTGGCATTTACATAGTAGCTGGGTGACTAAAAAAGTGGAGTACTTTTATTAAAACTTATAGTTGAAGGAATCTCCACGGAAGAGTATGCAAAATGGTAATGAATCCAATTCTCTCTTTTTCTCAAGGCATATTCATGGGGTTTACTAATTACAAACACTACTAGTTTATATATATATTAAAATTAATAATATGATACATTTAATTACTTTTTATTGAATATTTGTATAACAAAATTTTCGATTAGATTGAAAATTATTATCGTATAGATTATATATATATATATATATATATATATATATATATATATATATATATATATATATATATATATATATATATATATATATATATATATATATATATATATATATATATATATATATATATATATATATATATAATATTTGAGGGAGGGAGTAGTTTGGTTATTTTTTATAATAAGTAAATACTAACTTAGTCACTAAATTATTTTTAGATTTATATATCCTATTTATAAACACATTTTAAATTTATAAAAAAAGAGACATTTAAATTATTTATTGAATATTTTATAATAAAATATCATTATTTATGTTTGTTTGTTTTTAGTTTTAAAAAATGCATAAATGAAGATAAATCATAAAGTTAAAAGGATAAATTGTATAAATAGATTTGTTTGATTGATATGTATATGATAAATTAATTGAACAATGGAATTTTTATAGTGAAAGTTGGTTCTACCTACCAAAATATTGCAGGTAGTGCACAATTTTTTTTTGTTAGTGGGGTGTGTGGCGTTTAAGATCGATCTCTTCTCCTGCATCTTACAATATTTTTTACTTCCTTATAACAATGTGTCATTTTGCTTCAGGTTATACCCTTTGTAAAATGTTATGTCTTAGTTATTGGAACAATAAACATGTAACACAAACAAAAATGTTAAATTGTCACATTCTGTGTGTCTTTGACAAAGTCTTAACACTTTCATGATCTTCAAGAATCTTGGTAGATTTGAGAAAAAATCGTCAAACTTGCATATCATTTACTTCATTTCAATTAGTCTTCACATTCAACTACACGAGGATTTACTAAACGTGAGTTTTCAATATGTCATATATGACTAACTTAGAATTTTGAAGATGTATGCAAATGCTCCCCCACGTTGCATTAATCGTTAAATTGGATTATGAGAATAATGTAATCATTTTACTATAAGAAAGGAAAATTAGTTATTATGTACCCTTTCTTGACTTGTAAATGGGTAAACAAAAATCTCATAAAATCATATTGAATCAATTATCAAAATAGTAAACAATGATTTTTCTCAAATCATTTAATTAGTCTTATCATTTGGCGATCTATTTCTATAAATGGATATAGTCAAGTTTTACATCCTTCATTTTGCTATCTAGTACCTCTCTTAGTTTTTCTGAACGTTTAATGTTTATTCTTTATGTATTCTTTCCTTTCAATCTTCTAATCTATTTAAAGCACTATTCATTTTTCTTAAACCCTAACTCTAACATGCTTTCATTTGACCCACTCAATCATTCTCACAACTATGGCGATATTGAGGAATCTAACATAAGATTTTCTACCCCTTCTTCGGATGTTCTTATCGATGTTTTTGGCACCTAATCATCTTGACCTATATTGACCATTATTCTAATATATTTAAAGCACTCTTCATTTTTCTTAAACCCTAACTCCAACATGCATTCATTTGACAAACACAATCGTTCTCATAACTATGGAGATATTCAGGAATCTAACATAAGGTTTTTTTCCCCTTCTTCATATGTCTTTATCAGTGTTTTTTGGCACATAATCATCTCATTGAATTTATTGTATCTAATCAATCACTACTCTTAACCCTCGACTATTCATCTTGGTCCATTTATTATATCCAAAGTTGTCTTATGGAATAATCTTCCACAAGTATTGCTTTTGTCTTACTGATCATTACAAACTTCACATTACATGTCATTTGTGCCATGGTAATCAAAGTCGGTTTGGACCGGGCGATTCAAGTGGTCGGACCGGGAACCAGAACTTTAATCGGTCTGCTTGTACATTAAAAATGACATGCAGAAGAGCTATGATTCAAACCGGAAAACCGATTAAAAATAAAAAATTGTAAGTTTAGATGACTTCTAAGGTCAGGCCGAATTTTATTTTTTATTTATAGAAACATAATAAAGGATTTCATTTTGTATCAAAATGCTATTTGATTTAATTTCCTTATTCCTTCTCCAATCACTCTAGTACACAATAATATAGATAAACTAAATAAAAAATCAATGCTAAATATCCTTTTTCATCCCTTATCTTTTACTCGGGATCCAGTTTGGTCCCTTAACTTTTAAAAGGCCATTTTGATCCCTCAATTTTTTAAAACGCATCACATTAGTCATTTTTTATCTAATTGGTTAGTCAAAGTCAATAAGGTATATTATAATATTTTTGAGTTTATGCCACACTACACTTGCCAAGGGTAAAAAATTGCGGCTTAAAATAAGAATATGTCACGGATTTTAAAGTATTGCTTAAAACTTATGTATATAATACACTTAAATTCCAAAAAAAAAACACGCCTTATTATATTATAGGAAACACTTTAACCACACTTAAAAAGTGTAGATATTTTCAACCACGATAAAACTTTGCGGTCTATTTAATTTGAATGACAATGTATTTTAACTGCGACCTAAAATCTTTTTAGTGTTGCCTTATGTCATAACGAAATAATTAGCGGGAAGGAAATTTTGGCTTAGTTAATTATAGAGAACATTTTTATATTTTAAATGAAAAAAATATTTTTAATTTTATCTTCTGATTTTAAAATAACTCAAGGACTCTCGTTCTAGCCATCTTTACTTTTTCCCTAGACACAACATCTTTCCAATTCTAACCCTCTTTTCCTTTTCCCCGAAAAATACAACATCTTTTCGACCCTTATTTTCCAATCACTCAATTTTTTCGTCTTCATCTGCCTTCACCTATTACCTTTCTTTCTGTCGCATCTTTCACGGTCCCCTTGAGAGCCTCAAATTTTCTCCCCAAATTCCCATTTGAAACCCTAACCATATTGTGATTTTTCATAAAATTTCAGGATTCCATTACAATTTCAAGTTCTCATAATCACGTACAAATCACATTCTTCTTCTTTTTAGTTATTTTCATGTGTTATCGTCATCAAATCATTAGATGCGAAACCTCATAACATGTATGCACATAAATCCTTAATATACGCTCCCTATCCCTGTAATATGATTATAGGGCGACCAACTTTTTACTGATTGACCACCGCCCTGTCAACCATATATTCATGAATGAAATACTTGTTCTCTAATAGGCAGGTTGGAGTCATATAAGGAGACCAAGAAGTATCCAAGAAATGATATATGGAAAGTCTAAAGCTGAAAAGAGTCAGAACTCTAGGCTCAAGCCCCAAAAGCGTGGGCCATATAATCAAGCCACCAAAAGCGACTCTCAAAGACGGAGAAACTCCCTTATCATAAGGGCAATAAGATAAGAGAAAGAAGCCTCAACGAGAAGCTCCATAAGTACTCTTTTTTTATAGTTGTTTTTTTTGTTTTAGGGAGTGTTATATCTTTGGTGTTTATAAGGATAAATTATTTTTACGGGGAAACACTTTTTCCCTTGCTCATTATATGGGGAAAGGGTTATTAATAAGGCTCCTCATTTTGTTATTTTGAATTATTTGCATTGTTGTTTTCCCTTTCTTTGCAAGAAACTAGAGGAATGATATATGTACGAAACCGTCCTAGTAGGCAGCGATAAAACGTTGGGTCCTCATGGAGGAATTCTTGCCACCCTTGAAGATAATAAAATGATGCTTCCTCATAGAGGAATCATTTCCTCTCTTAGAGGCAATAAAATGATAGATCCTCACGGATGAACCCTAGCCGCCCTTGGAGATGATAAAGCGTTGGATCCTCATGGAGGAATCCTTGCCTCCCTTTGAGGTAATAAAAGATGGGATCCTCATGGAGGAATCCTTGTCACCTTTGGAGGCAAAAAAAATTGGATCCCTATAGAGGAATCCTTGAGGCGATAAAATGATGGATCCTTATTGAGGAATCCCCGTCGCCCTCTGAGGCGATAAGGAATGCTAGATCCTTATCGCCCTTTGAGGCGATCAAACATGATGGATCCCCGGGGAATAATCCTTGTCATCCATGGAGGCGATCAAACATGTTGAATTATTATCATGAGTCATTGTCGCCCTACCCGAGGCAATCAAATACGCGAAATATGCGCATATGGTCATTACAACCCTTGTGAGACTTGATAATAGATTATAAGTAAGAAAAGTCTATACAAATATGGGATAAAATCCAAAAATGATAGAAAAACTAAACAATTACAAAATCCTTGAAAAAAGGCATATTACAAAAGGGGCACCAATGTACATATGACCCATCAAGGGACCTACTCATCATCCACTAGTTGATCATCCAAAACCACCTTGAACAAGTCCATCATACTAAGGTCTAAGTCTGGATAGAAGAAGGCTACTTATTCCCTCATCTGCTCAAATTACTGATCAGAAGCGACCATCATTTCATCCTTCAATGATGATGCCTCTTTCTCAAGATCTTTTATGGAAACAAGGTTTTTTTTAGTGAGCCCTTCAAACGTCCCCCCTGTTCAGCATAGACATGTGCTTATAAAGAAACCTTATTGGAAAATACTTTTAAATCATCTTGCTCTTTCACCAAGGTTGTCATTTCCCTATAACTCTCTTGAATATACCATATGACAAAAGTGAGTTGGGGCTGAAACTCACCAGTCACCTGAAGATGCTTCTCCCTTTAGACTTTATCCACTAAGAGACATCTCAACATCTAATCTTTTGAAGTTCTTGTCAAATATGAATGATACTTATTATGGAGTGACTGATAATCACCACTAAAATTTTATGGAAAAGGGAGGCAACTCTCATTGAACTCAATCACACTAAAAGAAGGGTCACTCCACAATGAGGGTCGAGGAGCTTATGTTTTCGAAACATACTATCCACTTGCCCTTTCTCCCTCGGCGATTGGCTAGTTGTATCTCGAAGGAATTGAGGGGCCCTCCTCTGGTCTTTGGCTCTATAGAGAGTGAGCATCACTTTCAAGGGTTATTTCTTCTTTCCTCTTTCTTCTAGCCACCAAAAAACCCTTAGGAAGTCCTTACAGACAGGCACATGTAGATGTTCACCGTGCATTCGAACCAAGCTTTCTCTCCTTGCGAAAAATGAGATTTTATATATTTCCACTGTAAAATAAAAACTCGGAAATATGTAAAGCGATAAAGGGGGAAGAGATTAGGTAAGAAGATAACCTACATGTCATAAAACTTACCGAGGTACTTCTCTGTCCTACCATCATCTCCTTGATTCAAGGTAATTAGAGTACAAGAACTCATAGTTCAGAAACAACTTAACACTTTGATCACCTCTCGCTCAATGGGAGAAAAGTTGTGGAAGTCTATTTGTAGATCTATGTGCTTGCAGGTATAAAATTGATAATCCCGTAAAAGGTCTTTTCTGTAGTTTTTATAATGACAACATCAATAGTTATTGAAGTCGGTGACAATAACTTTTAACTTTATGATAATGGTGATCCAAATAGAAAAACATCTCAAGCCTCATAAAGAAAAGAGACTTAATATTTAAGTGATTATTTGATCGATGTATATGGCAAAGAATCTTGGAAGCCTTAAAGTAATAAAAGAGAGGAAATGTGAAAGTTCACCAGGTTGTGTCTGTTTGAGTGACCAGAGTTTTGCAAAAGTAAGGAAGTAACTCCTAAGTTCTAAGACAACTCGAACACACAATTTTTTTCTAACCTTTTTATCTCTTAAAAATGTATTCAAGACCAAACCAAGTGATTAAGAAACTGCACACTATCTCTTAAAATATTTTTTTAACTACCCAGTCGATTGGGGCCTTAAGCCAATCAATTGGAAATAATTTTTGAACTAGCCAATCGATTGGGACATTAAGTCAATAAATTGGAGAAGTCCTAAACGATTAACCAAACGATTAGGACTAAATCTTAATGACTTATAACGACCATGTATCCTTTCTTTCCTTTTAAACAATGATAACTGTATATTTTGGGGCTTCCAAACGATTGGAGCAAGATGCCAATCAATTGGCATATTGATTTCGCCCATAGAGTGTTTCCTTTTTTGGATTTTCCTTCTCATATATAAATAAGGTTCGCCTCATCTTCATTTCACACCATTTTTCGGAGCTGTACATTTTCTTTGGAAATTATCTCTCTAATTTCTCTCCTTATATCTTTATCAATATTTTTTTCCACTTAAGTTGCCTAGGTTTTTTGAGTGAAACACTACTCGTGAGGAATAATTTATAAGGGGTTGTGTTATTGGTTTAATTCTTGATAGTGCGGTACTCTTGAGAAATTGAGTTTGGTTTGTGAGATAAACCAGTCATAAAATCTCTATTTTGGTTTATGGAACTTTGTCAGGAAAAGTTATGTTTTGGTTATTGAGAGAAGCATGAAAAAATCTCTAAAAGATTTGTTTGTTTAACCTAGGGTAAAAACTATCTTTGGTTGGGGTTAAACCAGTAAAATATAAAGATCATGTTGTATTAAGGTTCGTTGGCATAACCCGTGAAAGCTCAAAATATATAGTTAAAATATAAAAAAGATCTCTTGGGGTCAGGAGTAGGCCAACGTTCGGGCGAAATTCGATAAATATCTTGTGCATTTTCTCTAACCATTTATCCTCTTTATTTTATGCTATTTATTTTCAATGTTTTTATTTCAGTTGCTATTTACTTTATTCTTAAGAAATTACTCACACAATTTTAAGTGTACTTAAGAAAATCACTAAAATATTTGTGAGTTTTATATACCACAATTCACCATTCCTCCTGTCACTTGTCCAATAATATTCCCTTGATAAGATGAGGGTTCTTTGTCCATGACAAAGGAAAGCAAAAGGTGAATGTCACCTCTGTGGTCACCATAAAAACATTATCTCGGTCTCTAACTCTCACAAATCCATCTTTTCAATCCTCATAAGGTTCAACGCAGGGCTCCGACAAACCCTTAGTTGGAAAGAACGTAGAGTCACCCGACCAATGGCGAGGATACCCCAATAGTGGGGAGGACGCCCAAGTGGTGACAAAGAATTTTGAAGGCCCTAATGATGCCCCAAAAGTTGGGCGTGATTTGAGATGAGGTGGCATTAGTAGTTGCCAGAAAGTCTGCCTCAAATGTCGCAAAAGGTATCAAGACCCCCTAATTCATGAATTATAGGGAGATGCAAGTAAAGATAAGGGTTGTATAAACCATCTAAACTAGTCATGTAATCTCTTTTAGTTTATGAACAGGGATACAAGATTACATCCTCTTCGTGCTCTGTACTAGAGAACCTAATATCTAGACGGAACCTCACGATAATATCTGATTTAGAATATAAGGATACAATATCTCAAACATGGACACTTTTGTAATTCTAACTGGCCATCAATTTTTTATGAAAAGGGAAGAGGTTAGGAAGCTGCAATACTTGGATCCATGCAAGCTTAGTGAACCCAATAATGTTATTATCTCCAATCCGAGCTTAAAGGTCAGAAGAGGAAACATAAAAGGTCTTTTTGAAAAAATAAACCAGGGCCCTTTATAAGTAAAAAGCAAGAGTACAAGCAACATACTTGCCTGACACCGCAAATGTTGCAAGAAGTGGAAAGGTTTTTCATATGTCAAGGGCACGCGTAAGGAAAAAACTAGATTGGATTTTCCTAGGAAAACCATGATGGGTAGCATTAGATGCCACACACGTTTCTTTCCCACTAATTTACTAATGTTTCAACGTATCTGAATGTTGATTGAATGATGGTTAATATCCTTCAGCTAACACACAAACTACACAAGAGACACTTGGTAGGGGGTTTGATGACTTATCCCTAACTAAGAGACTCTCCTCAGACCTAGGGACTCACCCCTAACCGAGGGACTTGCTTGGAAGGAATGAAAGGTTTGAACTATGGGAAGAAGAAAACTAACCACTTTGTCCTTTAGAACTCCTTGTTCTTGATGGATTGCACAATGATATATTTATAAAAGACACACATGGGGCAACACGGGGCCCAACCCGTAGTAGGCGCCCACCTAATGGTATATCGCACATACCTTACTATACCCCCACCAATGGCTCGCCCTAGGGAGGAAACATGGATAATGACATGTAGGTTATCCATAACTATTTGTAGAAACAACCATGGCGACGATTCCTAAGAAGTAGGTAGTCCACGTGCTTATTGGCAAGGTTGAACAATTGCTACATCTTAGGATTCCCTAAATCCAGGTCCATATGCCTCTATAAATATCTCAACCTTAGGGTTGAGGAGGACAATCTGATATTCACCAAAAAATACTCCTGTAATAGAGCTTTTCCTTCTCGTGATATTGCTCTAAAACCCACCGAAAGCACCTTCAAAACAGGGCTCATCAGCCTCGTGAGCTTGCCCTAAACCCACTGAAAACACCTCCAAATCAGGTATTCTCACCCTCGTGAGCTTGCCCTGACATCCAAAAACACTAAAGGCTATAGCAACCCCTACCAACCTAGGGGTGCCACACATTTGTACTTTTTTTAGCAAGTACAACAATGGATCGTAAGATACAGTGCACTTAAGTAAACTTGTTCAACATGCATTCCACATAAACAGTTCTATAAAGATAACCCTTATGTTGAAGTTTTCTCAATCAATGAAATTCGATTTGTAAAACT
Source organism: Lathyrus oleraceus (assembly GCF_024323335.1). Lineage (NCBI taxonomy): Eukaryota > Viridiplantae > Streptophyta > Magnoliopsida > Fabales > Fabaceae > Lathyrus > Lathyrus oleraceus. The sequence continues at coordinate 445,436,959 of NC_066580.1, forward strand.
CTAACCATACTCTCTCTCTCTCTCTCTCTCTCTATATATATATATATATATATATATATATATATATATATATATATATATATATATATATATATATATATATATATATATATATATATAAGACGTCATTCGTAACATCTAGCTTGATATTTAAGGCATTTTATTCTTGTGGTCCGAGTAGAGACATTGTTGTTCAACACTCATGATTGTTCTTTTAATTTTGCATCAATAACTAATCACCATAAGAGGTAATCAATCTATCACTGATCATGCTCATTCATAAGAATCGACTTAAGGAAAAAATTTATTTTCTGTTGAGTTTTGTATCACAATTTTCCTTCACCCCAAACTCTGTTTGAGGGACTCGCTTCAGGTTTGATATGAAAATCTCATGTTAATTCAAATATGAAGACTTGAAGTGCTCAAATTAAATTACTTTTTTCTTTCCAAGCCCTCATATTTGGGAGATTATGTATTGGGATAATTTTATTAGGCGCTAAAAATGGATAAACTAGAAAGAAGAAAGGAAATCCAAACATGCTAGCGAGAGACGAGCTTCCAAATGAAGCTAAAAGCCGCTCGAAGTCACCCTCACATGTCCAGTAAATATGGGTGATGACGTGTCCATACAATGACTGACTGAAGAGAGAATCATCACAAAAAATTGTTCTCCTCATGTTTACAGGGAGAGAGTATCTTATTTGCCACGTTCTCTAGTCATAGCAGAAGGAAAATTATTTTATGGTTCTCTAGCCTAAAGCCAAAGAATCTATATAAATACCTCAATCTCAAAGGCCCAAAGAGGAAATCTCTAATTAATCCCCTTAAATTCATATACATTCTTTTTCACCATTCTACGTGAACTATTCTTAAACTTTGTCAAATATCGCAAAACACCATCCAATCATCATTATACATTTATAGCAACTATTGAAAAAATTAAGTAATTTAAAAAATTATTCTCAAATTAAAATTTCTATCACAACAAAAATTACCATTTATTAATTAAATAAGTAATTTATTATTTCTCAATTTTATTTTAAAAAGTACTTGAAGTTGAACTCGAATCCAACTAATTTTCAAAAGTATAAAAAACACTTAAAATTTACATATTGATAGACAAATGAGTAGTGGCCAAAGCAAAATCGACAAATTTCCCTTAACTTATGCTTCCCTCATTGACTCATGAGTGGAAAGTTTAGACAAAAGAAAACGGTAGGCCTTATGAGTTTGGTTTCACTTGAAAGGCAAAATAAATGGACAAAAACATAATACAATTGTATATCTTTTTATTTAATTAAATAATTAAGTTTTATCTAATAATAGCGCTTTTAAAATAATAAAAGAAAAGGTTGGAACATTGAAATTGTGTGGGAATAGAAAACACTACACAGTATTGAAGGCTCACCGTTGGTTCACATGATATAAACTAGTATTTTACACTACAAAGAAGGCAAATTTAATAAGTCTTCTCCATTTTAGGTTCACATGAATGTTCATTGCGTGGGCCATACCATGGTGGTTACGTTAAGATAAACAGACTATCGGTTTTTACAATTATGACCATGCTCTTCGACTGGTCAATTAGTGTTACTAATTATTGTTAAAATAGTTGTTATGTAAAACTGTTAGAACAAAAAAGAGTGAGTGGAGTGTGTATTGTGTTGTCACCATAAACACAGCCCTTTCACCATTCTCATTCTCACTCATAGGATACCATACACAAACCCTCCTTTTCCCTCTCTCTCTCTCTCTCTCTCTCTCTCTCTCTCTCTCTCTGCATTTGCCTCTGCCGACACTTCTTCGGAAGTCATGGAAACTAACTCAGTTTCCAAATTTCTCTTTCTCTTCATTTTCTCTACATTCTTGTGCTCACTGGTTTACTCTAATGTAACATATGACAGAAAAGCTATCATTATCAATGGCCAAAGAAGACTCCTTTTCTCTGGTTCAATACATTATCCCAGAAGTACCCCTGATGTAACTTCCTTCTTCATTATTCTCTTTTTTTTCTTCTTTCTAAATTAAGATAATAATAAAAATAATCATAAACTTTACTTGTTTGTTTCTGAATTTTGCAGATGTGGGAAGATCTGATTTATAAGGCTAAAGAAGGAGGTTTAGATGTAATTGAAACCTATGTCTTTTGGAATGTTCATGAACCTTCTCCTGGAAATGTACTTCACTTTCACACACTCTCTCTCTCTTTATCTGAACTTCTTTATTTTGTTCAATTTGAGTTTTATTTCAACTTCTGAATACACTTGTTGAAATTTATTAAATGCAGTATGATTTTGAAGGAAGAAATGATCTGGTTAGATTTGTTAAGACAGTACAGAAAGCAGGACTGTATGCTCATCTGAGAATTGGACCTTATGTTTGTGCAGAATGGAATTTTGGGTACTTGTTATTGTTATTATCCTTAAAATATTTGCTGTTTTGGTCTTTTGTGGGTTTTGTTCCATTGTTTAATGACTTTACCTTGTCATGTGCAGAGGTTTTCCTGTTTGGTTGAAGTATGTTACTGGCATTAGCTTTAGACAAGACAATGAACCTTTCAAGGTTTCTTTTATCTTTTCATATACTTTCTTCAAAAACATTTTACATGATATATCGACTAGGAGTACCGAGTTCGAACCAGGGATGAAACAATCCTTGGTCATACTTTAGTTACCTCCTGGCCGAACTTTGGATTATCACGGAAATTTTCTACAAATCGGAGGGTTAAGACCAAAAATGTGTCTAACTAGTGACTACTAAGAAGGAAATTGTGAAATTCCTTCTTCTTTCAATTGAAATAGTTTTTTTTTTTCAATGAATGGTGTTGCAGAAGGCAATGCAAGGGTTCACTGAGAAGATTGTGGGATTGATGAAGAGTGAACGACTCTATGAGTCACAGGGTGGTCCTATCATCCTCTCTCAGGTTTAGCCTCTATTATTAATTGTTAACTTACTTTTTGTGTGTTTCTAAACTACCAAAATTCCCTTTTATTTTTTAGGAAAGGTACTAATTGTGGTAAACTTTTCTTCTAGATCTAGTTTTGTTTATAACAACGATACATACACTTTATGTTGTTTCAGATTGAGAATGAGTATGGGGTACAGAGTAAATTACTTGGACCTGTTGGTTATAACTATATGAGCTGGGCTGCAAAAATGGCTGTTGAAATGGGAACTGGGGTTCCATGGGTGATGTGCAAGGAAGATGATGCTCCAGATCCGGTGGTAAGTTTTCTCACTCTCTCCCTTTGAGGTTGTTAACATTATGCACCGGTAACATGTAGTCACGTATTAAGTGTTTCCAATATTTTCACTAGAATCTTGAATATTCAGGAATGTGGCTGATAAACTGATCTGTTTCCTGTTATGTGACAGATAAACACCTGCAATGGCTTTTATTGTGATAAATTTACTCCCAATAAACCTTATAAGCCTACAATGTGGACAGAGGCTTGGAGTGGCTGGTAATCATTTTTACAGTTACTCCCATGTTTTATAATTACGGAAATGTTCTTGCTGATTTTTGTGTCAAACATGAAGGTTTTCGGAATTCGGAGGTCCAATTCACAAAAGACCTGTTCAGGATTTGGCATTTGCAGTAGCCCGGTTCATACAAAAAGGAGGATCTTTTGTAAACTACTACATGGTTGGTTTTCTTATACCGATTTAACAATAAAAAAATTGGCGATGAATTGATGATAACCACTTAAGTAACTTATCTTGTTCGTGTAGTATCATGGAGGAACAAATTTTGGCCGCACAGCTGGAGGCCCTTTTATCACTACCAGCTATGACTATGATGCTCCACTAGATGAATATGGTGGGAGCTGATAGTTCAATAATTTATGCAACTGCATACCATAATAGTTTTTTTTCTTAGTTTCTTTTTATGCGTAAAAGTCCACAAAATATTGACTCACTTCTTTTTGTTACAAAAAATATTGACAGGTCTAATCAGGCAACCAAAGTATGGTCATCTAAAGGAGCTTCATAAGGCTATCAAAATGTGTGAGCAAGCTTTAGTTTCAACTGACCCGGTTGTTACCTCGTTAGGAAACTTCCAACAGGTTTAACTTACTCTCAAATGTTTCTTTTTTTGCTTTTACTGTTCTGTAAGTTTCTTTATTGACACTATTGGTTATTCATCCTTTCTCAGGCCTATGTATACTCAACAAAATCTGGAGATTGTGCTGCTTTTCTCTCAAACTATGATTCCAAATCTTCTGCTAGAGTGCTTTTCAACAATATGCACTATAATTTACCTCCTTGGTCCGTCAGCGTCCTCCCTGATTGTAGAAATGCTGTTTTTAATACGGCAAAGGTATAGAACAAAAGTGTCAGATATAAAATCAGCATTTAACATTTCCATTTAATGAGATTTAACAACTTTGCATTTTGTAAAACCACTAATTTCAGTTTCTCCCTATATTAGGTTGGAGTGCAAACATCTGAGATGCAAATGTTGCCTACAAATACTCATATGTTCTCATGGGAGAGTTTCGATGAAGATACTTCTTCTAGTTCTACAAATACAATCACTGCTTCTGGTCTCTTGGAACAGATAAATGTAACACGAGATATAAGTGATTACCTTTGGTATATAACTAGGTAAGATTGGTTTTGTGAGTTGTTTACATTTTCTCCTTAACTGATTTTGTCGTCATCTACTGTCGGAAATTTTTTACGCCTATTTTCATCCCACATACATTAACAATGAACAGTATTGAGTCGTAATGCTTAGCATTTCTCTTACATCTTTCTAGCATCCTAAAAATCATTTGCAAGTTGCATCAACCATGGAAGCAAATAACTGATATTTCTAGATTTTAGATGCTGTATTGAATATTGACATCTAAAATTGCAAGAATTTTACATTTTGACTGAATCTCTAAGGTTTCAGAGGCTAAAAGAAGGAGATTTCAAAACCATTTTTGCTGTACTAATTTATTTCATATCGATGTGTCTACAGCGTTGATGTTGGTTCGTCCGAATCCTTTCTTCGTGGAGGCAAACTCCCCTCTCTCATTGTTCAGTCAACTGGTCATGCTGTGCATGTTTTTATCAATGGTCGACTTTCTGGTATGTATATGTAGTTAGTTTGCTTCTTTCGTAGATCTTGCTTCCATAGGAAAGGCAAAAGAAACATGATGTATATGATTTAATACAGGCTCTGCCTATGGAACAAGGGAGGACAGGAGATTCAGATATATTGGCGATGTAAATCTTCGTGCTGGAACAAACACTATAGCTTTGCTCAGTGTTGCTGTTGGACTTCCAGTAAGTTTTGTTTTCCACCCTTATTTTCTGAAATTCTATTACAGGAAATATTGAGTTTTTGTAAATAATCATTATTATTGCTTTTGTGCTCAAGATCATTCTACTATGGGATTTTATTATTCACTTACTACTTATTGCTTACTGACATCATTCTTTTCGGTTTTGTGCTGTGAAAGAACGTGGGTGGACATTTCGAGACATGGAACACAGGAATCCTAGGTCCAGTTGTTATGCATGGACTTGATCAGGGAAAGCTGGACTTGTCATGGCAGAAATGGACTTACCAGGTTGGGCTGAAAGGAGAGGCCTTGAATCTTGCATCACCAGACGGTATCTCTTCTGTCGAGTGGATGGAGTCAGCGTTAGTTGTACAAAAAAATCAGCCACTGACATGGCACAAGGTAAAAAAAGTGCTTAAAGTTAACTTATACAAAACATAAAACCTAAAAAAGGATGAAATAACTGACTAGTAAACTTTGCAGACTTTTTTTGATGCTCCAGAAGGAGAAGAGCCATTGGCATTGGACATGGACGGCATGGGTAAAGGTCAAATATGGATTAATGGGATAAGCATTGGAAGATACTGGACTGCTACAGCTACTGGTAATTGCAATGACTGCAATTACGCCGGGTCATATAGACCTCCAAAGTGCCAGATTGGTTGTGGTAAACCAACTCAGCGATGGTAAGTATTGTTATTTGTTAACACTGTAGATTCATGTGCTTTACTGCGATACTGTAGTTTACTATTGTAAATCATATCTAGTACACATTCTTTTGACATTTTTCTCCCCGTGCAATGCACGGGCTCTCGATACTAGTACCTTACATATGGTTTACTTCATGTTTCAGGTACCATGTACCACGGTCATGGTTGAAGCCAAATCATAATCTGTTAGTTGTTTTTGAGGAACTTGGGGGAGACCCTTCAAAAATTTCATTAGTAAAAAGATCAGTGAGCAGTGTGTGTGCTGATGTATCAGAGTACCACCCAAATCTTAAGAATTGGCACATTGATAGCTATGGGAAATCAGAAAATTTCCATCCTCCAAAAGTTCACTTGCATTGCAATCCTGGCCAAGCCATCTCTTCCATTAAATTTGCAAGCTTTGGAACTCCTTTGGGAACCTGTGGGAGTTATGAGCAAGGAACTTGTCATTCTTCTGCATCCTATGACATCTTAGAGAAGGTAACGTAACCATTCTTTTCATTTTTTCCATTGATGATTCCTTTTTAATAACTATTTACTTGGATGATGACATTGCTAATGCTTATTGTCTTTTCATTTTTATACAGAAATGCATAGGAAAGACTAGATGCACAGTAACCGTTTCAAACAGCAATTTCGGGCATGACCCGTGTCCGAACGTGTTGAAGCGGTTATCAGTTGAAGCTGTTTGTGCTCCAACTATTACCAACTAATGAAGGCCGATTAGTTAACAAATCACCATTTTTAAGTGTTATTTTCAGTGATTTATTAGCAAGTTGAAAGATTAATAAGAGTAGAATAGGTAAAGTGTAAGTCCCATAGTTTTTTTTAGGGCAGTAAGTAAGTAGCTTTGTTTTTATATATGCTGTGCCAAAGGCACATGGTTTTTAATTTTAAGCAGTGTTTGGATAGGTGAATCTGAAATCAAGGGTCTAAAAATTGGACCCTTGTGAGTGTGAATTTGGAGAAGTCATAGTTCCCAGCCTATATATATGTTTTAGATGAATATGGGCACTGGTTTCTATGACGTGTTTTCGTTTGTTTTACAGGAGTAAATTAAACTCCAATTTAGGTTTGAAGTTGGGAGCGGATCCTAATGTAACCATGACATTTGTTTGAAGTTCACTATTATTCTGTGCATTCTGTTTCTTAAATTTCATTATTTATGCATTGGCTTTTACACCTTTTCTTTTGTTTGAACCAAATGTATCGCTAATATCTAAGTAATAAAAACTGCACCGGCTGGGTGAACCAAATGGACCATGAACTGGACACATCTGGTTTAGACTTCAAAACCGATGTAGCAAAAACCGGCTAAGAAACTGCAAAACCATTTAAGAATCACAAGCAATTGGACCATGAACTAGGATTGTATCTGGTTTAGACTTCCAAACCAATGTAGCAAAAGCTGGCTAGGAAACTGCAAAACCAGTTCAGAATCGCAACTAATTGGACTCTGGACTGGTCACAATCTGGTTTAGACTTGAAACCACTTTAGCGAAAACCGGCTAAGAAACTTCAAAACCAGCTAAGAAACACAACCAATTGGACCATCAACTGGACAAATATCCGGTTTAGACTTCAAAACTGCTGTAGCAAAAACTGGCTAAGAAACTGCAAAACCAGTTAAGAATCGCTAAATGGGATAAAGCAGCAAATACTGAACTTCTAACTAAAAACACCTTAGTGGTTTTCCATATGCCATTGAATTCCTACTTTAAGTCCAAAACAAAAAGTACTAGCAAGGTTATATAAATAAGCATTATCAATCTAATATAGATTCAAGGGTGAAGAGGAAAGTTCATGTTGTCAATTAGGGAATCCATAGTAATAACATCATCCTCCACCATTATTTAAGACGAGAATAAAGCTCTAAGGTGCAATAAAAAGACATAACATCCAATACAAGATATCCCAACAACAATGAAGACAAAGATAACATCACAGTAATTATTATTTAGTCTTTGAAGATGAAGCTGCTACCAACACCACCAACAAAACTAAGCATTAGATGAAGCCACATGTCTCTCAATTGTCTGCTGCAGTTCTTCTTTCTTTGCTCCAACCACTTTGCCCAAAATCGTTCCTTCTTTCACAAACACAAATGTTGGCATAGCCTCAACAGCCCAATCTTGAGCAACAGACTGCAATTCAATCAACAGATTATCGTAAGATGCCGATGTAAAACTAATCTATACCGATGATGCATTTTCATAAAACTCTTAATTTGTCACCTTTAGTTCGTCCACGTCCACCTTAAGGAATATGACATTTGTAAACTTCTTAGCCAATTCACCAAGGAATGGTGCAATGAAACGGCATGGTCCACACCAAGAAGCAGTAAAGTCCACAACAATCTGACAAAATTAGAAGAAGGGTCACCATATTTTTCGAGATGATAGCATAGTTTGATGAATATCTGAATCTTATATTTGAAGTTTGCACTAAATTAAGATATAGTATGATATACTACTAAGTTACATGTAATTACAGACAAAGAAGGTGAATTAATCATGTAGGTCTATAATTACAATCCTTAGATAATACTAGATATCTTTTCAGACAAACAAAATCATCGCATACCAAAATTATAAAAATAAAAAACATTATTATTATGAAATAGTACAATGCAAAAAAATTGGTCCACCAGGAATACAGCACTCACATGCATTTTTATCATTAAGTAGACACTCATTATATCTAGTCAATGATACACAAGAAAAACATGGTTTAGAATTAGAAGTGTAAAATGTTTAACAATCTATGAAGTATTGAAACACACACAAACATCAAACATAAGATTGACAGTGACATTGGTGAAAAAGACTTTAAACGTGCGTTAGCGGTGACCCACCATGTGTGTGTTTGGTTCTGCGGTGAAAAAATTGATTTTTAATAAACTACTTACTTATAATAGTTTATAAGTGAGAGGAGGGTGTAAACCTTAACATCAACCTTTTCCAATTAATGTACATCAAAATTAGCATTTTAATAGCCACTCTCTAAATTGATGGCATCAACAATTTCAAAAGAAGACTTTGAATCCATGTGACAAAAACCACAGCACACACTAAACACCAACATAGTATGGTAGATATTAGGGTCTCTTAAAAATACAATTTTTTTTTTACATTTTTCAAGGAATTCCCTAAAATGATTATAAAAAAAAATTCAAATACAAAAAAATACACTAAATTAAAAAATGTTTTTATGAAATCAACTTGTGATCCTTTTTTTCCATTGAAAAAAAAGGAAACAAACATGAGTAATTGAGTAGCGGCATTTGAAAATTAAGGCACATCATCATCATAATTCATAAACAACCAAAGGGATTTTTTCAACAGAAACAACACCGAACAAACAAATCCTAGAATAATGTTTCAGAACCATATATGATCAAATCAAATACATGGACAATCTTTTTTTCACATTAAGATTTTCATAGCCAGATGCATAATGTACCAAAACAAACGAATGCCACTTATTTATTATAATCATGTTATTATATTCACAAACAACACAAATAAAAGCCATAAATTGAGATCCATATTCAAATGGAAAATAAAAAATAAAAACAATTGATAGATATATACCAGTTTCTTGGATTCATTGCCTCTGTGAAGGATATCGTTCCATGCATCAACGCTGTGACAGCTGATAACTTGTCCCTCTTCTGATGAACCTGCCATTCTCTCTGAATTTTTTTGTTACAGATTTTAGTTTTAGTTTTTAAGGAAGGAATGTATCCTCGTATCAATGTGGTTATGGCCGCTGATGACTCTGTCACTGCCTTAAATAAGAAAAACAGGTTGAGCAGGTTTGTTAAAGGGGCTTGGGTTTGTTGATTTTTTACAAGTTTGCCATCAACCACTCTATATTTGCATGCAAGTTTTTTTTTGCAAAATAAAAATATGGATTACTTATTTTTATTCTTTTATGATAATAGTAATGATTCTTCTCATTTATTAAAAAAAAAAATGTTCTTATAGAAATTAAGCATAAAATGTGTTTATACATTCACTTCATTCAATCTAAAATATTTTCTATTTTAAAACAAAAGTATAAATTTATTAACCTTTTTTACTAAACCTCCTGAAAATTCTTTTCTACCAAAAATACTGAAAATATATTCTCTTTTTACATGATATTATAATTATTATTGTTTTTGGCTGTACAAAATCCAACAAGACCCATCTAATACAACGAACGTAAAAGTGGACACCAACTTTGGAGAATCATATAAAGTGTGTTTTTTGTCTTATCTCCACCGTTGATGTCGCATCTCCTATTGGATAAAATATGAATGCTTTTAACTATCTCTCTATATAACGTGACTTAGAGTTATGTCCCTATAGTATTTTTTTCATTCACATTTGAATAGTTCTCTCTCCTCTTTCCTACATTAACTTGAACGTTGAATGGTAATTTTGTAGGTATCCCTTTAATCACCATCGAAGACTTCAACTATTACTATATCAAAAGCTTATCTATTGTGTTCATCTTGAATCTCACACCCATTTTTTGTTCAAGTATTTTAAAAATATTTTTGTAAATATCTATATGAGAATGTGATTGAGGTTTACAATAATTTATATCAATTGTGTATACAAATTAAATCTATTAAATATGTAATTTTCACACTTTTTATTTAACTAGTTAAATTGGGAAATTTACACAAACATTTATTTTAAATTTGATTAGAATTAAAGAGTACTGAATTTACAAGGTTGTGAAGAAGAATATATCATGAGTGTGTTGGTTGTCATTTTCATCCAGTGATGGAATTACAACCATCATGTCTCTGGGCTCACTTGAGCCTTCCTTCTCAAGAAACTTATAAATTTAATATTGATGGTAATTTTTTGAAAGACTCTTCGTATTTGGATGCTGATGGTATTGCTCGTAATAATCATGGTGAATGAGTAGATGGTTTCTCGTACTAATAAATTTGGAGGTGATTCGTTATTGATAGAGTTATGTGCCATTTAAATGGACATTGAAGAAACGTTTTTTTAGGATCAAGAGGTTGATCAACGCACACTTACTCTTGGATTAATAGTGTAAAAATACGATATTTACATACATTTGAAAGAAAATTAAATTCATGAATCTGTGATGCAAGAGAATGCTAAAAGCATTCTTATGACCTATAATCTAGTTACATGAGTATACATTTCATCTAAATCGATATCTTCCAATTGATTGTATATTTTTTGCAATAAATCTTGTCTTATTTCTTAAAACAATGTTATTTTCATCAAGTTTATTGTGAAAGATCTATTTGGTTCATATCACTAGATTAGTCATAGGTTTGAGAATAAGTTTCCAAACATTGTTTCTATCAAATTGATTTAACTTTTATTGCATGACAAAAGACTAATGTTCATCAATGAAAACTTTATTTTCGTACTTTACCTCAATTTGAAAATAGGCCATAAAATTACATATCTGATAAAAGGAATGTCGAGTGGTTACCCCCTTTCATATGTCCCTTATTATTATATGGATTGTATGATTTCTTGTCATTCTCCATTCCTTAGGTAGATCTTAATGGTTATCTTTTTTTTTTGAATTGGTCTTTTTTTGTCTCCGTTTTGAGCTTTTCATTTATCTTCATTTGTGTCTTTGTATTTTAAGAAAGTTTTCTTCAAAATACCTCCAGAATCAAAGACTTTTGCCTCTACAAACTTAGGTTGGTTTCATACTGATTCTTATATATACATGATTCATTTTAAAAAAATGTTGGATTCGTTCATTATATTATGGTTTCTACTCATATAAAAATCAAGAATAAAACTCTAAACTAATCTCATGAGTCGATAACCAATCAACTCATATCCCTCAAACCCATACCATAGTTTAACCAGAGAATGAAAGTGAGAACTTACCTGTGTTTGTCATTGAATTTTCCTTAGGTTCGTGGGTATGTGATCTTGAATTTTGTATAGTTCCTCTGGGTTTCTTGAATCTCTTCTGATGAGGATGAAGAGAGCATTCTGATAAACCAATTTTATTGTCTTATATAAAAATGGGCTCCATAACCCATATAAATAACCTTAGGATTATTTTTTAGTTTTCAATATTCTAATTTGGTCTCTCATCAAATTAGATATTGACTTATGGTATCTACACAATAGCCTTATATTTTATGACATTTATGCTTTTAGCCACTGACTTACTTGATATTAATTAGATCTATTTAAGTCTTGACTAATTAAACAATGGACCTAACACCTTAATTGTTACATATATGACCCAAAATTCTAACATAAAATACAAAAAACTTAACTAGAAGTGGAATATCCTAGAAAAGACATTCATTTGCTTTAGCGTTGAATATACCAAAGTTATCCTTCCCATTATTAAGGACAAAACACTTGCATCTGAATACATGAAGGTGAGAATTGTTAGACTTCCTCTCATTGAATATTTTATAGGATCTTAACTTTAGAACTGACCTTATCAAGACACAGTTCATTAGATAACAAACTGTGCATTGTGTATCAACCAAAAAATATTTAAGAATGTTAGTTTCATTGAGCATCATCCTCGGTAGTTATTCAAAAGATCTATTTTTCCATTTCATTACTCGTTTTGTTTAAGGACATCGTGGAACATGAAAATATGCTATATGCCATTATTAATACAAAGGTTTTCTAATTCAACATTTTTAAATTCATCTCCGTGATCACTTCAGATAAATCAATAATTAATCCTTTTTCACTAGATGTCTCTAGCTAATTTCTGAAAGACACTAAAGATGTCCTTTTTATGAGACAGAAAAAGTGTCTAGGTACAACGGTAATAGTCATCTAGTATAATAAGGATATAATAATTACCACCAAAACTTTTAGTTCTAGATGGATCAAAAAGATCCATGTGTAAGAGTTGTAAAAATTTATTTATAGAAACAACATTTTTCAACTTAAAGGGATTATTTACTTGATAACCCTTTTGACACACATCTATTTACCTGTGAATTTGGAAAATAACCGCTAGTCCTCCCAAACAGTGTCACTCGTGGGATCAACTAGATTGATCTCAAGACGTACGTGCAAAGTTGTGATTATCGTGTATAGTGTTTGCATAAATACTCAAAAGTTTTGGTTTGAAAAGACCTCTTAGAACAAATGAAGAACGAGACATGACACATTTGCTATGTTTCGACTAAGTACTGGAAAAAAGAAAGTAAAAACAAATATAAGTAAAATACTTTGATAAATAAAATGGTGTATGAACGTATATTTTCACTCAAATTCACTATTTTCTCTCTTTGACACATACACCTTGAGTAAGTGAGTTCTGCAGTAGTTTCAACACACGGATTCTCCGAAGTTGCAATCCTTATTTATAGTAAAACTAAATAACTACTTCTTAACGAATCTTTCTTCCCCACTCGCCATGTTCTGCCTTCATTCAAAACCGTCTTCAGATGTGCTTCCACGCGTCTCTTGTCTTGGATAAGGCTGAACATAATTATTTAACCTCATTTTATTCTTAAACTGCTTCTGGTCCAGTGAAATAACTTTTCCTCTTGCATGAATTTTCACTAAGTCCCCTAGATCACACGTCGTATACATGGGCCTCAACTAGCTTCTTAAGATTAGTCTTGGGTGTCGACTGGCTCTTAGGGACAAATTTTGTTGAAACATCCTCACCTGTCGAAGCCCTCATCTATCCCAATAGAAATCTTTCCTTCCTTTTGCATTCTTGCTTCTTTCCTTCTGTCGAAGTTCCTCCTTTGCAGCAACCAACTTGTCTTCGATCCATTGTCTCATCATCCACGTCATCATGTTTAGACCCCAACTAACAACATTACATAACTTATTCTTTTCAAAATGTGAGCTTGGTAGTTCAATTACTAATTCCTTACGGAGCAATTTTTTCAAATGGTCCATGTAGATATTTGTTATTAGCATATGTCATAACCATAATTCATCAACTTTATGATCGCTCAACTGGGTGAGTCGAGAATGGGATACAAACTGCAAGTGCACAGTTCTATCGCGTAGTTTTAAAAGATATCGATCCCACAGGGACTTATGAATCGATATACCGTTATCTAAGGTTACTACGTAAATCTAAGGTGAAAATGTTTGATTGTTTGGGAAAAAACTAAGAGCTAAACTAATATCTAGATTAAATATTAATAAAACGGATATCGGTATGTAGTTCGTCAAAACTAGGGAATCAAGTCTTTGTCGGTTTCTTGGTTTTAAAATGAATCGTTTCGGTTAACTTTATTGGTTAAAGGTTCTATCTCAAACTCTCGCTCTGTTGAATAAACCATGATTTTATATTAATGTTGCTGTCACTTATAATTAAGTCAAAAACCATATTTTGAAAGCAATAAAGTTGCAGAAACTCTTTTTAAGAAAATACTGACCGTTTTAAACACCCTTATCTCAAACTCTCGCTCTGTTGACTTAGGTTATATAATTAAATCCAAATGCTTAACTCTCGTCCTCACATTCAATCTTTAAAAATACTTTTTGGAAAAGGTCAGAATTTAATTAACTCTAAAACTTGCTCTCGCCCTGATCTAGAATTAATGCCTAACTTACACTGTCCAGTTAAAATCTCAAACTCTCGCTCTATTGATTTTAACTTCTTTATGTCTTTTACTTTTGTAAAAAATCTTGTTATTAAACCTGTAAGTTGAGACCGTAAAAAGATTGATTTTGATTTTAAGTTTAGATAGACCGACTCAGTCTTGATCCCTTATTCTGCTTACTTTACATACCGATACCTAGGCAAATTAGCCAGACATGCTAAATAAATAAGAATTTATATCATGCATAAACAGACTCATTCCAGGCAGATAATATAGATAAATAATAAAACAAAATATTAAATAATGATTAAAGAACCTGAATGCGTAATACAACAGTCTTGAACACTCCACCACAAGCCGGTAGGATTTGTTCTTGGATTCTTCAATTAAACAGTAAATTAAATCAAGGAAATAAAACTGGAATATAACGTAAGGTTAAATCCAGTATAAAGTTGCACAATAGTTTCCGGTGTAGAAACTATTATGCGAAAAATATCTAAAGGCTAAAACGGGAAAGGTAAATTTGCAAGGGAAAAAGAATGTAAAGCTTGCAAAAGAAATAAATAAAATAAACAATGTTAAGTGCTGGAAAAGAAAAAAAAATAATAAGCAAAAGCGTGAAAAGAAAATTGGCAGAGCTTCGGCAATATGAGCGTGGAAAAACCGGAGATCCAGAAACTTCCCAATTAGCTGCTATTTATACAGCTGCTGGTGTAACTGCTTTCCAAGGGTTTCCGTATGCGCGGTCTCTTCGTTCCGAGGGTTAAGCGTGCGTGGAAATAGCTTTCAACGTGGTCAGTTGAGTTCCTTGCGCCAAAAATATAGGGAATGGTGTGACGTCCGTCACACCATGTGTGACGCTCGTCACGAGAGGGTACTTAGTGTGACGCTCGTCACAACCTTTGTGACGCCCGTCACAGGCATAACGTGCACTTTCTTTGGGCTGAGCTTGGTCTTTGTTATTCGTTTCCTTTTTATTCCCTTTTACACCTCCTTTTCTTCCCTTTTACACCTCCTTTTCTTCCCTTTTTCACTTTTGCTTCAAAATGGATACCTGACATAAATAGTAAGGAAATACTGCATAATATCTGATAAAATGAGATAAACTAAAGTAAATGATAATATAATCTAATTGAATTAAGTCTTAAAATGTGATATAATTTCGTGTTATCAAACTCCCCCATACTTAAATCTTTGCTTGTCCTCAAGCAAAATTCAGTATAGAACTTGTTAAAAGTTTTAGCCAGATGAAATTTCAAAGCACACATCAATTCGTACTAGGTTGCAAATGGGTTTTTGTTTAGGAGGACTTGAGTTTAATCTTGACATCAACAACTACCGTTACAACTTAGATAACCCTACCTTATGCAAATCAGTTCAAGTACCCTATGATAGCTATCCTGGTTCCTTTGGTCTTATTTTACCCGTTTTCATTCTAGCGAAATCACATTAAGCCCTTTATCTTTTCGCGCACATAGTGGAGTAACCGGTTAGTGATTATGGTCCGCTTTTAGCTAGAAGTTCTGGTACATAAGTCGGATAACTTCATTATTCAGTCCATTGCAAATTGCGGGGGATCGAACCGTAGTCCGCCCTACCAAGTTCAGTACCAGATTCCTACTGAACCAACTCATAATGGATCTTTCGTATTGTGCTTTTGCATGATCTGCAACCTTTAGATTAAATGATCTGGTAAGGATCACCTAATTTACTTAGTGCATTTCTTGATATATTTATATATCTTAGGTTACTTTGGGGATCATTCACTTATATTCATCGGCTCTCCACGTAGTTTGCTATTAAGATGGTGCCGACTTCTGTATAAACTACTTGGGGTTGCCATAGAACTAAAAGTTCAAGGAATCGGTATAATAGGTACTTATCCTGATCTAACATATTGAGGTTCTCAGGGCGTTGTTATGGTAATGATTTTGTTTTGATTTCACTCAAGTTTTATAAAGTAAGCAACCTTTATACTTATTGGGTGTGTTAAAATTTTTTTTGTTATGGCTCAAGAAAATTGAGGGAATAGATAATAGAAATATTTCACACTCGGACTTTTTTTTTTTTTTTAGATAGTAAGAAAGGGAAATACCAATGAAAGGGAAGGTAAAAGGGAAATAACAATGAAAGGGAAGGTAACATACTTGAAAAATGGAAATAGGAAGAATATTGTTTCCCCCCCATACTTAAACTAAACATTGTCCTCAATGTTTTAAGGGAAAGAAATACATAATGGAAATGCAAAGAAAATAACAACTAAGGCTGCCTTCCGCCTCTGGTTCTTGGACCTGGTGATCTTTGACGTATGTCTAAGTTGTCGAACCTGCTAAACAACTCAGTAAACCGCTGGTCGGTTATGGCATTCCTAGCGTCTTGTTGCTGTTGCATTTGATGCATCATCTGCAGCATCTCGACATTCTGTGCCTGCATTCCATCGATAGCATCCATAATGTCGTCGTTGGTTGCAGGCCTTCTTCGTCGACGACGTTGGGATGATGGGCCAGTTGTATTGCCGGAAGGGTTGAGCGGGACCGACTGTTGTGTAGGCGGATGATCACCTTGTTCCATTTCTTCAAACTCATCTGTTTGTGGGTTTGTTTGTAAAGGCTCGGTGGTTTCAGGAGCGTTTAGATCATAGAGGTGGCGGTCGGGGTTTGTGACATCAGTGAGGCCAGTATTTGGTAGAACAACGCTTGGGACTGCCTGGTTGTTCACCATAAGATAATATCCTCCGCCTACTCTGTTTTTAATCAGGCGGCTGGAGCGGCAATAGCTGATATCCATAGACAGGGGAGGTAGGGATTCTAAAGTTTGGAGTTTATCCCCTAGGTTCAGGCCAAGTGCTATGGATGTTATTAATCCACCAATTATAAAGGGTTGCCGGCCTCTAGCACATAAGGTGCGGATATGATGAAAGAGAAAAGAGGCGGCGTTTACCTGAGTATCCGGTTCGAAGACGCATTGGAGGAAAAATAGCTCCTTTGAGTTGACCTTGCTGTTGTTTGGTCTTCCAAAAATTGTGTTTTGCAAGATGCGGATGAAGTACCGGATAGTGGGGTTATGTATATGGGAGAGAAGGAGTTCTTCCCAGTTGTAGGTATCTATACCGGTAATTTTCTTAAAAAGGCCAAAAACGCCAACTGTGTTCCAGTTTGAGTTTGGAGGGATTCTGGGGTGTACCTGACCTTCTATGGGAAATTGTAACATGGTACTCAATTGGTTTTGGGTTAAGGAGTACTCGGTGTTGAACATACGGAAGGTTGCGGTACCGGTTAAAAATTCGTCTTCACCGGCGGGAGTGGTGTAGTCGTATGAACTTAAGAATTCTAAGGTTAGGGATGGGTAGGTGGGTTGATTATGAGTGCAAAGGAAGGTTAAGTCGGCTAGGCGGAGCATCCATTCGATACCTTGGAGTAATCCTAATTGTTGTAAACAAGTTAAATCGGGGTACCTGGTGGAAGCGACGCCTCGCTGTTGGAAACGTTCGAATTGCTCTTGCTGATAGTTGTCATCTCCGGATCGGAAGATGATATTTCCGAAATTTTGATTTCCCGCCATTGTGATGAATTTTTGAAGGGATGATTTGGAAAGAAAAAGAAATGTATTTGATATGAGAGAATTGTTTTGTGGTGAATGAAGGAAGTTTTGGTAGGTATTTATAGGAGAAGGGTTGGAAGATAGAAAGAAAAAGTGGTTGAAGAGTAATTAAGTGTGGTTAAATGAAAAGTGAGTGGGGAATGTAAAAAGGTAAGGGGTGTAACGTTCGTCTCCAACGGCTCCCTAACGTTCACATGTCTGAGGGGCGTTACGCTCGTCACAAGGGTGTGACGTTCGTAACAGGAGTTATGCGTGCCGTTCGTCATGGAGTGTGTGACGCTCGTCACACAGTTCTTTTTGGCAGGGCATTCAGCAGCGCTTCACATAATTAATCTGGAGATGAATTTATTTTGATTATTTTGTTTTATTTGGTTTTTAGATTGTTCTATTTAATTTAGCTAATTAATTTGTGTTGCATGCTATTCTATTTCTCATAATAGTAATTCATTCTGAGTAACAGTAGAACAGTAGAGAACATAGCCATTGCATAAATTAAATAAATAAAAGCTTTAATAAAATTAACATAATGTAATACAGGAAGGGAAAACAATGAAATGAAAGGAAATAAATGCGAACATGAATTCAAATAACATTAATGAAAAATCTAGCCTAAAACTAAATAACTTAGAAAGAAATAACTAAATTCCATCTATCTTCGGATCTCTGGCCGGAGGAGCAAAAGAGTTAACATGATGCCGTAACATACGTAACTGACTTGCCGTGCTGCTCATGTATTCTAGGATTTCATGTCTCAAGTTGTGGAAATCTTCCCTGAGGGCGTCTTGTTCTGACATCAAAGCTTCAATGACGGTTTTAATATCTGTTCCTGGCATATGATGTCGGAGATCAGGCATGGATGATTCTTCGGTCAGGACAGGCTGAGGAGGAGGATCAATATCATAGTAGCCGGAAGGTGTCTGAGGGTCAGATTCAGCTTGAGAGATATGGTCAACATAGTGCTCATAGTCATCACAAATCTCATAGTCCTGGATGGATTCAGTGGATCCAGCAGGAGTTGGGGTTTCATTTAGGTTGTAAAGCCAGTTACTGCTGTTATGAACGCTAGTCCTAGGATCGGGCATGGTGAATAGGCAGAGAACCTGGTTATCAATAATAAGCTCAAACTCATCAGACCCTATGTTTGCTATAAACATAGTGTTGAAGAGGAAGGGTATACTCATAGTAGTAATGCCACAAAAAGGGCTAAGGTCAAGCATAGGCTGACGTAATCCAATAGCATTACCTATCATAGTGATCAAACCGCCTATTCTAATGGGTGCTCGCTCATCCTGGATAAGGTGGTCCAAATTAGCTAACATAAAAGTAGCACCGTTTACTGGACGGTTCTGGGAAGCACAAAATATGATGAAGAGTTCATCACGTGAAACTGAAGTACTATTTGGCTTCTTCCCAAATAAAGTGTGGGTCAGGATCTTATGGAAATAGCGAAAAGCCGGGTTATGTATGTTTCCAGAGAGAAACTCATGTTCTTCGGGCTCATCATTTCCAGTCAGCTTACCCCAAAAGTGTTCAAGCTCTCTATATTCAAAAAGTTCTTCCTAGCTTACAGTGAATGTATCAAGGGAGGTAGGAAAACCCAAAAGGTTGGTAAAGTCTCTAATATTAAATTGGTACTCCATGTTGAACATTCTGAACTGGATAAAACCTCTGCTAATTCCTTTTCCATGGCTGGGTAGATAGATTAATGAACTAAGGAATTCTAGTGTGAGTCTCCGGTAGGTGGTGAAGTGTCTCAGGATAGGGGAGGTCTCCCATCCTATCTGATTCAGCAAAAACAGGACACTCTGTCTCAGTCCAAGGGCAGTCATAGCCCAATCATCAACATATAAACTAGGTAGCATCTCTCTAGCGGCTAGTTCTTCAAACTTTTGTTTCTGAGCCATTCCTCTGAACTTGATACCCATACGATCAGAATGTCCCATCTGGTTAGTGTTAGCTAGAGAAAAGAAACATGAGTTTAAGTCAGGATTTGGCCAAATGCCGAAAGAAGAAAAGAATTATTATTATTATATATATATATATATATATATATATATATATATATATATATATATATATATATATATATATATATATATTTTAATAAATCAATAATGAATACTAAATAGAAATTAAAAGAATAATTAAGAGAAAAATAGGGAAATGATAATAATAATAGAATAATGAAATAACAAATTAATTTGTGGGTTGTCTCCCATTAAGCGCTTTGTTTAAATGTCGCAAGCTCGACAAAGAAACTGTTAAATATAGTCTATGAGTCCTGGGGGCGTTTCGTCTAAGTGTAGAATTTGCGAATCCTCGTTGGTTTCCGCATAGTGATAATGTTTCAGACGTTGCCCGTTTACGGTGAACGGTTCTGTAGATTGTCCTTTTATTTCTACCGCTCCACTGGAAAAGATTTTAGTGATATGAAAAGGTCCTGACCATCTGGATCGTAGTTTTCCCGGGAATAACTTTAGTCTAGAGTTAAATAAAAGTACTGCGTCGCCTTGCTTGAAGATTTTCCTTGATATACGCTTGTCATGCCATTGTTTTGTTCTTTCTTTATAGATTTTGGCATTTTCATAGGCGTCTCTTCTGAGTTCCTCTAATTCGTTTATGTCAAGGATTCTCTTTTCACCGGCGGCTTTATAATTCAAATTTAAATTTCTAATAGCCCAATAGGCTTTATGTTCTAATTCTACCGGGAGGTGACAGGATTTTCCATAAATGAGCTTAAATGGGGTCGTCCCTATGGGAGTTTTATAAGCAGTTCGGTATGCCCACAAAGCTTCTGGTAATTTCAATGACCAATCTTTCCTTGAAGTGGCGACCGTTTTTTCTAGTATTTGCTTGATTTCTCTGTTAGATACTTCCACTTGTCCACTGGTTTGAGGGTGGTAAGGTGTTGCTATCCTATGTCTCACTCCATATTTAAGTAGTAGTTTTTCGAGTACCTTGGATATAAAGTGTGATCCACCATCACTGACTACTATTCTTGGGATGCCAAATCTCGGAAATATTATATTTTTAAAGAGTCTAGTTACTACTCGGGTGTCATTTGTTGGAGAAGCTATAGCTTCGATCCATTTTGATACGTAGTCAACTGCCACGAGTATGTATTTGTTACCGAAAGAGGATGGGAAAGGTCCCATGAAGTCTATCCCCCACACGTCAAAAATCTCTACTTCCAAAATACCTTTTTGTGGCATCTCGTCACGTCTAGATATGTTTCCCGTGCGTTGACATCTGTCACACTCCTTAATAGCCGCATGTACGTCCTTCCATATAGTTGGCCAATAAAAGCCAGCTTGTAGGATTTTAGAGCAGGTCTTGGATGTACTTGTGTGTCCACCATAAGGCGCAGAGTGACAGTGTTGGATTATATTTTCTACCTCTTCTTCGGGTATACATCGACGGAAAATACCATCGGGACCTCTTTTGAAAAGTAAGGGATCATCCCAGTAATAGTGTTTTATGTCGTGGAAGAATCGTTTCTTCTGCTAGTAAGATAAAGTAGGTGGGACTATTCCGGCAGCTAAATAATTGACTAGATCAGCGTACCATGGTGTGACAGATATAGCTAAGGTGGTTTCTACTTGCATGTCGGAGTTGTTCTCTTCCAAAGTAGCTATGAGTTTATCATACGAGAAATCATCATTAATGGATGTTCTTTCCGGTTCAAGGTTCTCAAGTCTAGAGAGGTGGTCTGCTACTACGTTTTCAGTTCCTTTCTTGTCCTTGATTTCTAAGTCGAATTCTTGTAGTAACAAGATCCATCTTAGGAGTCTAGGTTTAGCATCTTTTTTTGTTAAAAGGTACCTGATAGCAGCGTGATCAGTGTAAACTATTATTTTGGCTCCTACCAGGTAAGAACGAAATTTATCTAGCGCAAATACCACTGCTAGGAGTTCTTTCTCGGTTGTGGCATAATTCATCTGTGCTTCATCCAGGGTTCTGCTAGCGTAATATATAACGTGAAGCTTTTTTTTCTTTCTTTGTCCTAAAATAGCACCTACAGCATAATCACTGGCATCGCACATTATTTCGAATGGTTCATTCCAGTCTGGTGTCTGCATAATGGGTGCGGAGATCAATGCTTGTTTAAGAGTTTGAAATGCTTTTAAACAGTTATCGTCGAATATGAATTCAGCATCTTTCATCAACAGTCCGGTTAAGGGTTTAGTTATCTTAGAGAAGTCTTTGATGAATCGTCGGTAAAAACCGGCGTGTCCTAAAAAACTTCGTACTTCTCTCACAGTTCTTGGGGGTTGAAGATTTTCGATTACCTCTATCTTGGCTTTGTCTACTTCAATTCCTCTGTTCGAGATGATGTGTCCTAAAACAATGCCTTCCTGTACCATAAAGTGGCATTTTTCCCAATTAAGTACTAAATTTACTTTTACACATCGCTCCAGAACTCTTTCCAGGTTTTCAAGGCATTCTTCGAAATTTTGTCCGTATACAGAAAAGTCATCCATAAATACTTCCATGATGTTTTCGAGAAAGTCGGCGAATATTGCCATCATGCATCTTTGAAAAGTTGCAGGGGCATTACACAGACCAAACGGCATTCGTCTATAAGCGAAGGTACCAAAAGGGCATGTGAATGTTGTCTTTTCTTGGTCATCAGGGTGAATTGGTATTTGAAAGAAGCCTGAATAACCGTCTAAATAACAGAAATGTGAATGTTTAGCTAATCGTTCTAACATTTGGTCAATGAATGGTAAAGGGAAATGATCTTTTCGGGTTGCTTTGTTTAGTTTCCTATAATCAATGCACATTCTCCATCCCGATTCGATTCGTTTAGTTATAGTTTCTCCTTTTTCGTTTTCAATAACGGTTATGCCTCCTTTCTTTGGTACAACGTGTACAGGACTAACCCATTTGCTATCAGATATAGGATATATAATACCTGCTTCCAATAACTTGGTTATTTCTTTCTTTACTACCTCACTTAGGATCGGATTTAGTCTTCTCTGGTGTTCCCTAGAGGTTTTACAGTCTTCTTCTAACATGATGCGGTGCATACAAATAGAAGGGCTTATTCCTTTAAGATCGGTGATGTGGTATCCTAGTGCGGTTGGATATTTTCTTAAGATATGTAGGAGTTTTTCTGTTTCGAGTCTTCCTAGATCTGCATTAACTATCACAGGTCGTTCAAGTTCTAAGTCTAGGAATTCATATCTCAGATTTTTGGGAAGTGTTTTCAAATCAGGGGTTGGTTTGTTAAGACACTGCGTAGGATCCGGTGTTATTGCTAGGCATTGTTTAGATTTGTCCTCTAGAAGATAGTCTGATGATTTGTCTTCTCCTGACTCTGCTTCTTTTATGCATTCATCGATGATATCCATGAAGTAACATGTATCTTCTATTGCAGGTGCTTTCAAGAATTGGGAAAGAATGAATTCAATTTTCTCTTCGCCTACTTCGAAGGTGAGTCGTCCTCGTTTTACGTCTATGATTGCACCGGCAGTTGCTAAGAATGGTCTTCCTAGTATAATAGGTGTCGTATCATCTTCTCTAATGTCCATAATTGTGAAGTCAGTGGGAATGTAAAACTGACCTATGCGTACGGGAACGTTTTCAAGGATTCCTACAGGATATTTGATGGAACGATCTGCTAATTGCACAGACATTTTGGTCGGTCTTAATTCTCCCATTTCCAGTTTCTTACATATGGATAAAGGCATAACGCTAATTCCGGCTCCTAAATCGCATAAGGCTTTGTCGATGACAAATTTTCCTATGTGACAGGGTATAGAGAAACTACCCGGATCCTTGAGTTTAGGGGGCATGTTTTGGATTATAGCGCTACATTCGGCAGGGAGTGTAACGGTTTCGCTATCCTCAAGTTTCCTTTTATTAGAAAGAATTTCTTTTAAGAATTTAGCATATGAGGGCATCTGCGTAATAGCTTCGGTAAACGGAATTGTAACGTTTAATTGTTTAAGGAGATCAACAAATTTTCTAAATTGGCCTACATCTTTGGTTTTAACAAGCCTTTGAGGGTAAGGTATGGGTGGTTTGTAAGGTGGTGGAGGTACATAAGGTTCCTTCTTTTCTAGGGTTTCCTTATTACTCTCTTCCTTTTCCTTAGGTTCACTTTCCTCAGTAGATTTCTTAAGGTTTTGGTTTTCTATCCTTGGGTCAGACGGTCCTTCCACTTCCGTTCCACTTCTCAATATAATTGCATGAGCTTGGCTTCTCGAATTGGGTTGGGGCTGTCCAGGGAATGTACCAGTTGGTGCAGCAGTAGGTGCTTGTTGTTGAGCTACTTGAGATATTTGCGTTTCCAGCATTTTGTTATGGGTAGCCAGGGCATCTACTTTGCTTGCTAGTTGTTTAAGTTGTTCGCCAGTGTGTATGTTCTGGTTTAAGAAATCTTTATTGGTTTGTTGTTGGGAAGCTATAAAGTTTTCCATCATGATTTCCAAGTTGGATTTTCTAGGGGTATTATTGTTAGGATTCTGTTTCTGATATCCCGGAGGTATAGATGGGGCTTGATTTGGAGACTGTCCAGGTGCGTATAAAGCATTATTACTCTTATATGAGAAGTTTGGATGGTTCTTCCAATTTGGGTTATAGGTATTCGAATAGGGGCTTCCTTGAGCATAGTTTACTTGCTCTGCTTGGATTCCAGTCAAGAGTTGACATTCCGCAGGAGTGTGGCCTTGGATTCCACAGACCTCGCAATTCTGAGTTATAGCAACCACGGCGGCTGGAGGTGATACGTTTAAACTTTCAATTTTCTGGACCAAAGCATCCACTTTTGCATTGACGTGATCAAGGTTACTTATCTCGTACATGCCAGTTTTCGGTTGAGGTTTTTCCACCGTTGTTCGTTCGGTTCCCCACTGATAGTGGTTTTGGGCCATGCTCTCGATAAGCTGGTAAGCATCAGCGTAAGGTTTGTTCATTAGTGCACCACCTGCAGCGGCGTCTATTGTTAACCTTGTATTGTATAAGAGACCATTATAAAATGTGTGAATTACTAACCAGTCTTCCAAACCATGGTGTGGGCAAAGTCTCATCATGTCTTTGTATCTTTCCCATGCTTCGAAAAGAGACTCGTTGTCTTTCTGTTTAAATCCGTTTATCTGGGCTCTTAACATAGCTGTTTTGCTTGGCGGAAAATATCGGGCAAGAAAAACTTTCTTCAACTCGTTCCATGTGGTGACTGAGTTGGAAGGAAGAGATTGAAGCCATCTTCTAGCGCTATCTCTTAATGAGAAAGGAAAAAGACGAAGTCGAATTGCCTCTGAAGTGACGCCATTAGCTTTAACAGTATCAGCGTATTGGACAAATACGGATAAATGAAGGTTTGGATCTTCGGTAAGATTTCCAGAGAATTGGTTCTGTTGCACAGCCTGCAACAACGAAGGTTTAAGTTCAAAGTTGTTTGCTTCGATTGCGGGCGGAGCAATACTTGAATGCGGTTCATCTTGCGATGGAGCGGCGTAATCTCTAAGAGCACGAGCTGGTTCTGCCATCTCGGTTAAAGAAGGAAAATCTTTGAGATCAGGAAGGTCTATAGGAGGGAGATTGTTTTCAGCACGATATTCCCGAATTCGTCGTAAGACTCGGAGATATAGTTCGATATCGTTGATTCGTAAATAGAGCGGTTCGCCTTGAGAGCGAGTGTGTGGCATACAAATCAACGAAAGAAAAAAAATAGAAGGAAAAGAAACCTTAGTCTCTACAGCGTAACGGAAGAGTTACGATATCGATTGAATAAAAGTCCCCGGCAACGGCGCCAAAAACTTGATCGCTCAACTGGGTGAGTCGAGAATGGGATACAAACTGCAAGTGCACAGTTCTATCGCGTAGTTTTAAAAGATATCGATCCCACAGGGACTTATGAATCGATATACCGTTATCTAAGGTTACTACGTAAATCTAAGGTGAAAATGTTTGATTGTTTGGGAAAAAACTAAGAGCTAAACTAATATCTAGATTAAATATTAATAAAACGGATATCGGTATGTAGTTCGTCAAAACTAGGGAATCAAGTCTTTGTCGGTTTCTTGGTTTTAAAATGAATCGTTTCGGTTAACTTTATTGGTTAAAGGTTCTATCTCAAACTCTCGCTCTGTTGAATAAACCATGATTTTATATTAATGTTGCTGTCACTTATAATTAAGTCAAAAACCATATTTTGAAAGCAATAAAGTTGCAGAAACTCTTTTTAAGAAAATACTGACCGTTTTAAACACCCTTATCTCAAACTCTCGCTCTGTTGACTTAGGTTATATAATTAAATCCAAATGCTTAACTCTCGTCCTCACATTCAATCTTTAAAAATACTTTTTGGAAAAGGTCAGAATTTAATTAACTCTAAAACTTGCTCTCGCCCTGATCTAGAATTAATGCCTAACTTACACTGTCCAGTTAAAATCTCAAACTCTCGCTCTATTGATTTTAACTTCTTTATGTCTTTTACTTTTATAAAAAATCTTGTTATTAAACCTGTAAGTTGAGACCGTAAAAAGATTGATTTTGATTTTAAGTTTAGATAGACCGACTCAGTCTTGATCCCTTATTCTGCTTACTTTACATACCGATACCTAGGCAAATTAGCCAGACATGCTAAATAAATAAGAATTTATATCATGCATAAACAGACTCATTCCAGGCAGATAATATAGATAAATAATAAAACAAAATATTAAATAATGATTAAAGAACCTGAATGCGTAATACAACAGTCTTGAACACTCCACCACAAGCCGGTAGGATTTGTTCTTGGATTCTTCAATTAAACAGTAAATTAAATCAAGGAAATAAAACTGGAATATAACGTAAGGTTAAATCCAGTATAAAGTTGCACAATAGTTTCCGGTGTAGAAACTATTATGCGAAAAATATCTAAAGGCTAAAACGGGAAAGGTAAATTTGCAAGGGAAAAAGAATGTAAAGCTTGCAAAAGAAATAAATAAAATAAACAATGTTAAGTGCTGGAAAAGAAAAAAAAAATAAGCAAAAGCGTGAAAAGAAAATTGGCAGAGCTTCGGCAATATGAGCGTGGAAAAACCGGAGATCCAGAAACTTCCCAATTAGCTGCTATTTATACAGCTGCTGGTGTAACTGCTTTCCAAGGGTTTCCGTATGCGCGGTCTCTTCGTTCCGAGGGTTAAGCGTGCGTGGAAATAGCTTTCAACGTGGTCAGTTGAGTTCCTTGCGCCAAAAATATAGGGAATGGTGTGACGTCCGTCACACCATGTGTGACGCTCGTCACGAGAGGGTACTTAGTGTGACGCTCGTCACAACCTTTGTGACGCCCGTCACAGGCATAACGTGCACTTTCTTTGGGCTGAGCTTGGTCTTTGTTATTCGTTTCCTTTTTATTCCCTTTTACACCTCCTTTTCTTCCCTTTTACACCTCCTTTTCTTCCCTTTTTCACTTTTGCTTCAAAATGGATACCTGACATAAATAGTAAGGAAATACTGCATAATATCTGATAAAATGAGATAAACTAAAGTAAATGATAATATAATCTAATTGAATTAAGTCTTAAAATGTGATATAATTTCGTGTTATCACTTTACTTAGCATACAAACATATTTTGAAGGTAATTTATTAAAATTGACAGTGTAGGCATTTCCACTTCTTAAACTAGTTAATAGAGTTTGATTGTTTTTCAACTTTTACGACCCTGTATACAGACAAATCAAAGTTACTTTGTTACTATTTGTCACATAATTTGTTTTTATTAGGCAAGTTATGTTTTAAACCTTCAACTATCAAAGTATCCTCAATCGTTGGACTGAGATACTTACCAACTGTGCCAAAACCTACAATTCTTCCTTTGTTATTATCACCATAAAAACAAAGCCTCCTTTTTTATGAGTAAAGGAAGAAACAAATTTGTATCTCAAGTCATATGATTTGAATAATCACTGTCAAGATATCATTTAATTTTTTTGACTATAAAATATAGCTATTTTTCTTCATGATTTGCCATGAGACATTTATTAGCTTCTTATTCTTTTTCAAGAAAATTTTACCTTATACCCCTACATTTTATAAAAAATATCAATTTTATCCTTATATATTTTTAATTAATTTATTATTTTATTTTTTAAATATTTTTAAAATTTTATTTTTGTGTACCGGAAGACTTTGCAAAAGAGTTCCGGTAGTCATTTTTCAAGTATTTTTTTAATATTTTTTTTATGTACCGGAAGACTTTGCAAAAGAGTTCCGGTAGTCAATTTTTGTGTACCGGAAGACTTTGCAAAAGAGTTTCGGTAGTCATTTTTCAAATATTTTTTTAACATTTTTGTGTGTGTACCGGAAGACTTTGCAAAAGAGTTCCGATAGTCAAATTTTATGTACCAGAAGACTTTACAAAAGAGTTCCGGTAGTCATTTTCAAATATTTTTTTAACATTTTTTTGTGTACCGGAAGACTTTGCAAAAGAGTTCGGTAGTCAATTTTTGTGAACCGGAAGACTTTACAAAAGAGTTCCGGTATTCATTTTTCAAACATTTTTTGATTTTTTTTTGTATACCGGAAGACTTTGTAAAAGAGTTCCGGTAGTCAATTTTTGTGTACCGGAACTCTTTTGTAAAGTCTTCCGGTACATAAAAAAAGTTTAAAAAATACGTGAAAATGACTACCGGAATTCTTTTACAAAGTCTTCCGGTATGCAAAATAAAATTTAAAAAATATTTAAAAAATAAAATAATAAATTATTTAAAAATATATAAGGATAAAATTGGTATTTTTTATAAAATGTAGGGGTATAAGGTAAAATTTTCCTTTTTCAAATTCATCAGAGGAACCCATATCAATATTAGCCCATCCTATAAATGACTTCTTTGTTTGTTTTGAGATATTTTTTATCTTTTATTTTATTTCTTATATTGAGGATAATTTGACTTTATGTGTCCCGCATTGGAAGCATGTTCTCATGGAAACTTTGACGTTTTTTTTGTTCCTTATGAATTTTTTAAACTTACGGACAAATAAATTTATGTCTTTATCATTGTATGATTCTTTGACTTCTTCGACTTTGAGTGCAAGAATTTACTTTTTTTCTAATCGTTGTATTTATTTTTAGCAAGTCTTTTTAATTCAACTTCATGTTCTTGCAATTTTTCAAATAAAGTAGATAAATCCATAGAAGAAGAGTCTTTAAATTAAAAAATGCAATGACTTTAGACAGTCAACTAGGATTTAGTCTTCTTAGAACTTTGTTAATTAAATCCTCATTTTAAAAATTCTTATCTAGAGTTTTTAAATGATAAATAATTTGAATAAATCATTTTTAGACATCATGCATATTTTCTATAGGTTTCATTCTAAACAACTCACATGGGTAACTGTGTTCATCCAACCCTTTTTACCTCATTTGTACCTTCATTATTAACATGAAGGGTGTATTACATTTCTTTTGCAAAACTACAGTAAGAATCACAGAAAAAACTCTCAGTATCAAGAGCAATAGTGATAGTAATATTAACATTCAAATTATATTGCATCTTTTCTTTATCCTTTTTTGTCTAAAAAACTCTAAGTTTTTTTTCATAGCACCGTAAACTTGGTGTGTGGATACAAAGAGATCATTTTTAACAACGACCCATATATCACAATCCATCTTTATTATAAATATTTTCATTTTCTCTTTCTAATAAGCATACTCTTCTTCATTTAAATATGGAGGTTTTTTTTTGTAAATTGTTTGAAGTCTACCTCCTGAGATGATTAGTATTATAATAGTAGATAGAATTTGATGTCACTTGTTGACCAAGTAACTTCAAACATAAAAAGGAGGAGAGGATGAATTATGTTAAATAAAAATTCATAACAAACTTTTAAAAAGAGTTGATTTTACTTGTCAATTTTAAGAAAAGAGCGAAGCAGAAATTTAAGCGTGGAATAGTAAATAACACAAAAATAAAGAGATAATGGAAATGAAATAACATACCAAAATTTATACTTGTTTGACCTTAGATCATGTGACTTATTTTAGACCATAAGAGTTTCCCCTTGAAAGTTCCTCTAAAAAAATGAGCTTTTATCACAAGATCAATTCACAACCTTCTTACACCAAGCCTTTACTCAGGTTTAGCTGGTAACCTTTATAATTATTAGAGTTACATGAGAATAACACTATGTATTTATAATTAGAATTCAATCAAATTTAAACATCAATTACATGAGCAAAACTCTTATATTGCAATAGTGATAGTAATATTAACATTCAAATTATATTGCATCTTTTCTTTATCCTTTTTTGTCTAAAAAACTCTAAGTTTTTTTTCATAGCACCGTAAACTTGGTGTGTGGATACAAAGAGATCATTTTTAACAACGACCCATATATCACAATCCATCTTTATTATAAATATTTTCATTTTCTCTTTCCAATAAGCATACTCCTCTTCATTTAAATATGGAGGTTTTTTTTTTTTTGTAAATTGTTTGAAGTCTACCTCCTGAGATGATTAGTATTATAATAGTAGATAGGATTTGATGTCACTTGTTGACCAAGTAACTTCAAACATAAAAGGGAGGAGAGGATGAATTATGTTAAATAAAAATTCATAACAAACTTTTAAAAAGAGTTGATTTTACTTGTCAATTTTAAGAAAAGAGACGAAGCAGAAATTTAAGCGTGGAATAGTAAATAACACAAAAATAAAGAGATAATGGAAATGAAATAACATACCAAAATTTATACTTGTTTGACCTTAGATCATGTGACTTACTTTAGACCATAAGAGTTTTTCCTTGAAAGTTCCTCTAAAAAAATGAGCTTTTATCACAAGATCAATTCACAACCTTCTCACACCAAGCCTTTACTCTGGTTCAGCTGGTAACCTTTATAATTATTAGAGTTACATGAGAATAACACTATGTATTTATAATTAGAATTCAATCAAATTTAAACATCAATTACACGAGCAAACTTACAAAGTGTTTTTCTCTCTTAGCACTAAAATGATTTTAAGTGTATAAGAAGTTTCTAAGATGAGAGTGAGAGTAACATACATAGTAATATTTCAAATTTCTTGTGCGTTTTAAAGGAAAGATGTGAATTCCTTATATAATAAAAAATTTGGCTAACAAAAGAAAGATTTTTGGGTCGGAATTGCGTCATAATCAATTAGACTGCAAATCTAATCAATTATGACCTAGAAAATCAGGAAATAATTTATCAAATCCAGAGCCTAATCGATTCGAAATATTCTTAATTGATTATTAGGAAAGTTTTCTCCACAATCGATTAGACAATTGTCATAATCAAGTAGATAGTGCATTTTTGCTTCCTAGTTGATTAGTCTTTAGTCAAAATTATATTTTTATGAATATTTTGAAAATTTATGAAGTTTAGAAAAAAGTTTGAGTGTGTGCTCGTGCACGCGTGTGCATGTGCACACACACATTATCTTAGTACTTTGAGAGATACCTACACTTAATATTACATGAGATCTTATTTAAACATATAAACAAATAAAATAAGGAACATTGACAAATTTTTTGCAATTGACTTCATTTCTTGGTGAAGATCTTCAACTTTTGTTTATCTTTTGGGCAAATCACCAGAAACCTTATCACTTTTTTATTTTGATTTATAATTATTTCTTTGCTTGTTGATGTTCATGATTTTGCTTTGCTTTTTTTGTCATCATCAAAACCATAATTACTTGTATAGCACATATAACTACATTCTCCCCATTTTTAATGATGACAATACATATCTAAAAGAGATGGTAAAACATAAAGGTTAATACAAAAAAGATTGAAGTGGTTAACTCACATTCACAAATAAAAATAGTATACTCTACTCCATATAAGAGTATACTTCTCTCCTTTTGGTATAATCAAAAAGTAGGGAAAATTGAAAGAAGGAAAAAACACATAAGCATGTAAATAACACATAGAATAACATATATTCACATTTAGAAAGAAGAAGGAGAAGAAATAGAATAAAAAAATAAAGAAAATTAATCAATGCGTGATTGGTTAAGAATTCCTATTTAAGTTCTTATGAAAATGCAGTTTTCTTTAGGAAAATGTTTAGTAAATATGTCTTTCAGGTGATTAGATAAAGATACAAACTCAATTATGCAATCTCTTTTTTCGACATGATCCCTAATAAAGTAGTGTCTAATTTAAATATGTTTTTTTTCTCGAGAGTGAAGTACCAAATTTGTAATGAGGTTTATAAGAATAATGTTGTCACACTTAATCGAGAAGGTTCTAAGGCTAATTCTATAATCAATTAACTATTGTTTCATCAAGATTATATGTGCATAACAACTACCCATAGCGATGCATTATGCTTCGATTATGGATACCATGCTACTTTCTAATTTCTTGATATCCTATGAGACAAGTGAGTTACCAAGAAAATGAGACATATCACAGGTACTTTTCTGATCAATTTACAATCTGGGAAATCATAATAAGAGTACTCAATCAAGCATAATTAGTCCCTTTAGGGTACCATAAAGCATTAAGTGGTGTCCCAGTGAGACACCATATAATGCATTTAACAAAATTGATGTATGATTATTTGGGGTTTACTTAAAAGTGTACACACACATATAGATAAAAAATGATACCAGGATAAGATGCAATGAGATAGAGAAGAGAGTCAATCATACCTCAATATTTTCTTTCCTCTACTAATTTTCCTCCATTATGTTTTGCCTAATTTACACAAAATGCTCATAGGAGTTGAAATTGGTTTTGCCTTTTCCACTCCAAATTTGTTTAACAAATTTCTTTTGCAATATTTATCTTGTGGACGATGACTTATGACAGAAGGCCATAAACGACAAGATGAATTCTCTATAATCTAATAAAACTTAGTATTTAGTAGACCTGCCTCCTGGTTGCAAACATGTAGTTTGTAAATGGTTTTTTAAAAAAGAAACTAAAACTCGATGGATTGCTAAGAAATTTAAAGCTCAACTTGTAGCCAAAGATTTTAGACAATGAAATAATATAGATTTATTTGACACATTTTCACATGTTACAAGAATAACATCCATTAGGATGATCATTTCACGTACCTATATTTATAACTTAGAGGTACCTATATTTGTAAAGGTAAAAAGTTGTTTTCATAAAGTTATACGGATAAATCACACACACAAACACACACACACACGCACGCACGCACGCACGCGCGCACACACTCTCTCTCTCTCTCTCTCTCTCTCTTTAGTTCTGATTAGTTCAGAACCTTTACTTTGTCAGGAACTAGTACAAAGTGAGAATATATCTCTTTCTGAGCATAGCTTGAAGAAGAAGGTTTTATTGGTTTAACTAGAGTTTCAAACCTTGGATTGAAAGGTTTTTGTGAAAAACCAATATCATCTCTTTTGCTTCTACTTACACCATAAATCATGGATGAAAATTTTGTCCTATCAAACCCATTTATGACAAGTTCTTGAAGAGCAATTGCATGCTCATCTGGAGATTTATCTGACACTTTTTTTAACTTGAGCAATATGATCTTTTTCTAAAATTTCATTTCTATTTTGACAAGTTTTTCATTCAATTGCCACTTGCCCATATTGATTTTTCAAAATTTTCATGTGGGTCGCTTTATCTTTATACCGACCCATAAGGTCTTAAACAAGAGAGTTAAATTAGAACGAGATAGCTTAGAAAATACCTCATCTTCTTCTTCAGAATCTAAGTCAGATTATGTGTCTGAAGATGTAAGAGCCGTCAATTCTAGATTGGCTGCTTCACCATCTTTGTCAAATTCTTCTTCTTTGTCAAGTTCATCACATGTTGCCATGAGACTCTTCTTGACTTTGTTTTTGAAGTTGTCCTTCTGATAAATCCATTTCTTTGACTTGTCCTTATGAAACTCTAGGCAGTTAACAATAAAGTGTCCAAGCTTCTTGCAGTTGAAGCATCCCTTATGGTCCTCTTTCTTGTCTCTGGAACTTGATCCTCTAAAGCCACCGCTTCTTCTAGAGAACCTTTTGTTCTTTTTATCCAGAAATTGAAATCTTTTTATTATAGAATCCATATCTTCATCATCAAAATCTTCTTCAGAACCTCCCGCATGAGCAACTTCTTCAGGTTCCCAGACTTTAGGAGACTTAGCAGGTTGACCAACAAATTTTAAAGCAAGACACTTTGATTTCTTTGTAGGTTCATATCCTATGAGCTCCATATCATGTTTCTGAAGATTACTTATCAGACTTTCCAAACTTATTTTGTTTAAGTCCTTGACTTCTTGAATGGCTATTAACTTTGGTCTATATTTGGCAGGAAAACTCCTAAGAATCTTCTTGACATGACCAAAAGTTGTATAACTCTTGTTCAGAACTTGAAGTTTAGGTACAAGAACTTGAAAACTTGAGAACATGGTTTCATTGCCTTCATCTTCCTTCATTATGAACAGTTCATACTGTTAGACTAAGAGGTTAGCCTTTGCCTCTTTTACCTGTTGATTGCCTTCATAGGTAGAAACTAAGGATTCAAAAATAGTTTTTGCGGCAAACTTGTTGATTATTTTGAGGTACTCAAAATAGGGTAAAACATCTACCAGAATGCCATACACTCTGTGATGTTTTCTATAGGTTTTCTTTTGAGCTAGAGTGAGGCTCTTTCTATCATCCATCATTCCTACTCCATCGACTGGAATATCAATACCATCTTCA
Organism: Lathyrus oleraceus; assembly: GCF_024323335.1. Lineage (NCBI taxonomy): Eukaryota > Viridiplantae > Streptophyta > Magnoliopsida > Fabales > Fabaceae > Lathyrus > Lathyrus oleraceus. The sequence continues at coordinate 445,471,740 of NC_066580.1, forward strand.
AGAATATCCCATAAATCATTATTAACACTTATGATAGGTGTGTACATATTACTTTTCCACCATTAAAACTAAGTAGAATCTCCACTAAAGGTTGGAGGTTTATAATTATAATTGTTCTTTTCAGAAGTACTATAATCATAGTTTACAACATTGTTTCTAGGACCAGAGGTTTCAAACACATCAGTCATGTTTTTATCTCAGGATCTTTTATGTACCAATGTTAAGTGTTAGACCATAAACCAGACTCTGATACCAACTGAAGGTGAGAAAAAATACAAGAAAGGGGTTAAATTGTGTTTGTTTTTTCTTTATTTTCTCTAAGTCTCTTATCAGATTTAGAACTCAAAGTCTAGAATCTGATACTTAGTTAAGAGATCGTAGCAGATAAAACAAGTAGAGAGAGAGAGAGAGAGAGAGAGAGAGAGAGAGAGAGAGAGAAATTTATCCTCATTCCTCTCACAAAACAATAGTAGTCAAGTTCCCTTACACTTCCAAGAGATTTCACTATAATCATAATTGATTACAATTTACTCAAGCACACAAGCAAGAGACTTCCAATGTTCAAACACACAAGTAAGAGACTGCTAATGCTCAAGCATAAAATAAGAGACTTCAGATACTCAAACATACAAGCAAAATCCTTATTAAAATCTAACTTACAAAGAAATTATTGTTTGTTTCTTACACTTAATATACAATCAGAGGTGTAAACAAAATACAACACAATAAGACCCTTTAAGACTTAGGAATTTCTGAGATATACAAATGATAATAAATTTGAAGTTAAAACGTGTTTTTTTTGTTTGACAGAGTAACAACTATTTTATTGTTAAAGGTTAGTTCTCTTTCTTCAAGTCTTCAACTCCTTATATATAGAGATTGAAAAGAGTCGTTGACGAGAAAAGCTAACACAAGTGAGTATTGGAGAAGCTTGATCAGAGACGTTGGAATGTTACTTGATATGGTTAATCCCTTTGAAAATATATTTGTAATTCCTTTGCTTCAAGAGGAATTATCTGTTGCATCCCAATTGTCTGTGAAGATTTTTGTTTAAGTTTTCACATGATCAGAAGAAGACAAATTTCTCTCTGAGTTTTAAAGTGAGCTATCATAATCTCCTCGATCCTTACGTTGACTGACCTTAGAGTCTGATAGTGTCTTATCAGAGTCTTCTTGATCCTTGCGTTGACTGACTTCAGAGTCCTAGTCTTCAGAGTCTCATGTTTTTAGAGTCTAATCTTTAGAAATTAACATTCTTTAGAGTATGAGTCTTCAGAGTTTGGTTATGAATCTTCAGATTCTGGATCTTTTAGCTTCTCTTTAAATGTTCATTTTTAGTATACCCAATTGTTCTTTAAATACTTTGTTAATCATCAAAATCTTAAAGAGATGGTACAAACCAAATTTGTTCCAACGTGCACATCCATCGGAGTGTGGCTACTGCTTCCCCCTTTGCAATTGGGGGAAGGAGAATGTTTTCTTTGGTGGTGACGTCGACTTAGTAACCTTGACGCCTCTCTTTGTGGTGTAGTTGCTCTAGTGGAGACCGACTTAGGATTGCCATCTTGATTTCTTCTAGAGGTTGCTACATACACAACGATGTTCATCAGATTGACATGCTTCAGACTCTCTTCAATCCTAAACAATCTTTCAGCCAGGAGTTGTGAATTCTGCTATTGCACCATATTATAGACTATATTTAGCATATCATTGGCTCCATGTACTCTGAATTTAGCCTGCAACGGTTGTAGGTTGGGGAATGCTTCTTGTCCTAGAATCATAGGCAATGATTGAGGTCTGTCCAAAGTGGTTTGATGGGATGTTGCTTAGATTTGAAGAATGGAAGAGTTTGGTACTCTTTAGCTTGCTCTAGGTTGAACAAAATCTGGTTGTGAAGGATTGGACATAGATTCTAACAAGACTGGATCGTCCACCATTTGAGGAAGAGGAAATTGATCTTTGGCTACTTCAATAGCGGTCTTCCGTTGGACGGCGAAGCGAGTGTCTTTGGATGCCAACATAGTTGATGGATATGAGAAGCGAGTTTGATGGAAAGGAAATTAAGATTTGAGGGTGGTGATGGAGAAATGGAGATCTGTACTTTGAACTGAAGCGATCTCAACGTGGAAATGCGCTGTAATCAGATTTTAATTCCCACACATTACACCAATATTCTGTAGTAGAACCAGAATCAATCATTTAATGAGGAAATAAAGTTTGCTGCAGTGGTTCTGAGGTTTCAATGTGGAGGAGAGTAGGTTGACCTACAAGATTAGCACTCGAAATGCTTAAGCCGATAATAAAATGAGAAAAGATGTGTGAGTAAGAAACAATTTGAATACATGAAAATGACGTTTCTTTCCTCTTAAATAGGAGAAACAGTTGGCAATTGAAAGCGTGAAGTGAGACATTAATAGTAATCAGTTGTCAGATTGATCTGAACGGTCAATAAAACTCTTGTAGGTTGAATCGTCTGTCTCTAAAGTATATATGTTCAATAAAATTCTTGTAGGTTGGATCGTCTATCTCCAAAGAAAAAAATGTGTACTTATTTTATGCATTTGATCGACCCACGAAATCATTAGAGCTCTGATCCTACATCTTTCAAACAGCGATATTACCATTTTTTAACCCACTACTTTATTAGTTGAAATTTATATAATTTTTACTAACTTTATGTTGTGATATTTAAATTTCAATCGATAGAAGAGTCTGTTAGAAATGAATTGTTAAACACTTTTTTTAATCGTTGCTACACACTTTTCTAGATATATTTACAAAAGTCTACGTAGTGATGCATGAACGGATGTATCTGGGTCTTTTTTAATTATTTATAGTGCATACAACTAAAAAATATAAAGTTGACAAAGTTGAGATAGAACAACATAACTAATTTTTAAAAATAAACTCAACTTTTAAAGAAACAAATGAGAACAAGTCACAATAAAGAATGCACCCGTATATACTCACAACTTCCAAGAGTACAATTTCAACTTTTATTTTCGCCCATCCTTTATAGAATTCTTCATCATTTGTCTCACGAATATTACTCGCACCATAACGAATATACTCTTAAGAGTTGGCCATGATGTTCACCTTTTAAGAGGAAGATACCACATGCTCCATCATCTTGATGAAAAACTGTAAATATATGGCCCCAAAGAATAGTTCCTTTAGGACCAAGGAACATTATCCTTCGGCCACAAATATATATACATAGCACAATAACTCTAAGAAAATCCTATTAAAGCAACTAACTTTTGGTAATTAATAATCTGAATACACATAGTATTGGTTATATCTCACAAATGTGAAAGCATTACAGTTTTATACAAAGTAGAACATGTACCAGTAGGAGAACCAAATAATACAGCCGAATCAGGTTCTCGAATCTGAACACAAAAGTCTAGGGATAAGTTTTGCAAACCTTGAATGTATTGCAATTTTATACAAAGTATCCCGTGAGAAAAACGGATACTACAACTGAATGAGATTCTTAAAACAATATGTGCCAAGAAGGAACCAACCAATTAGAACCGAAGTGAATAAGAACCAAAATTTTAAGAAAGTGAAGCCTCCCAATGTGACTCCAAGAAAAAATACAATCACAAATGGTAAAATCGTTCGCAGCATAGACGTTTTGTTGACCCAGCGTCCGTTGAGTAAAATGAAAATTGCAAGGTTAACCACATTCCATCTGTTAGACAGGTAGCTGAGCCTGTTCAAATTATGGGCAACAAAGGAGTGGCAGTTGCATGTAAAGAGACTGTAAGATCGGTGCTGGAATTCTTGAGTGCTTTTCAGTAGAGCATCATCCCAGGTCCTCAACTCGCCTCCAGCTTCGTCCTGCATGTAGTGTTCCTCGCCCTTGTAAGCAGACTGGCCTAAAGGGATGCAACACTGCTAGCAATTATTTCAAACATCATTAGAGAAATGATAAAGGAGCAGAAAACTTGTCCCACTAAAAGGGATCGGTTACATACATCACATACAACGCCATTATGTACTATCATATAATATATCGTATAAATAACCATTTTAGTTCATAAATGTGTAAGGTGTTGTCACCATAGTCTTTAAATGCGTCGAAATTGCAAACACATCCACAAATATCCCTTTTAATTATCATTTCGGGTCTTCAATATGTTTTTAGATAGTCAATTTAGCCCTCAAATGTGTTTCTGTTGTCAAATTAGTTAATTATATTACTAACAAAAGAAACACTAGAGATGTATGAATCATTTCAATGTTATTATTCGCTGACAAAGAAAGAAGAGATGAATAGAAGAAACAAACCTTATCTTTAGGTAATTGAAGATAGCGAGTAGCAGCTCCGAATGCAAAATTATCAACGCAAACAAAATTCGGACCTGCAAAATCCAAAATGACCCCATCCTCTCTGCAGATTCCAATGTGACCAATGAAAGGAATGAACCAAGAAATCACCGGAAGTGGTGACCATACAATGGAGCACGGAAATCGAGACCTTCTAGGATCAATTTGCATCCGTGAAAAACCAGATTCCATCATCTGTTGCTGTTCTGGATCCAAATCTAACTCAGTTTCCATTGGGAAAATTGGGAAAAATCACTTTGCCTGTAGATAATAATGATTGATTAAACAAAACTTGAAGGTTATAATTTGGAAATAATGATGATTTATTGATGGTGGAATTACAAAGCAAGAGAAGAAACCCTAACTTAGAGTAGAAAGATCCGATGGAGTTACCTGATGAGGCAGAGGCAGAAGCAGAATGGAAAGTATCTAGAGGATCATTTGTGCTGATGCCTACAATTTCAGGTCAAGATTTGGGACGGGATTTTACTCTGACGATGGTAAAATCTTTGACATTTCAGTTATTTATTTATTTATAATTATTTTTGTTTGTCTTAATATTAAAAAGGTTAGAGAAAGAAGAGCTAAAATTAAAATTTATTAAAGAAAAAAAAAACTATAACACCAAGATCGTGTCAGTTAGTGTATAAAAATAAAATAAAGAATAAAGTAATTGAGAGTAATCTATTAGGAGTAATCGAGAATTTGTTCATTAAAAAAATGAAAATGTATAATATAATGTCTCTTATTGATCAAATTAGAATAAATTAGTAATCTACAAGGAGGAAGAAATAAACATCAAAGTAACGGTATTATCCGCAAGATAATGAAGTTTGTAGTGTCAAACAATTTTATTTTTAATTTGGTGTATTCTTGAAAAATTGAGTTGTGGATATTTTGAACGTCATTTTTATTATTATAATACATAAACGTTAATTTAAAAAGAAAAAGATTTATATGAGAAAATCGCTAACACAATTATTAGATTTAATTATTAGATTTAATTCATATTTAAGTTTGTTAGATATTAGATTTAAATATTAGATTTGATTCATATTTAAGTTTGTTAGATATTAGATTTAAATATTAGATTTGATTCATATTTAAGTTTGTTAGAGGCTTATAAATAGGGTGTCAATCATTGTAACTTTTAATCATGTTTTTGTAGCCGTCATTCTCTTAATAGAATATTCATTTTTATTCTACCTTTGCACCAACAATTGGTATCTAGAGCTCCGGTTCGGATTCATTGGGAAACACGGGAAACACGAGTGAACGTGAGGTCTTGTGTGTTTGGTTTTGATTCTTAGATTCGTGTTGAATCTTGAACAAAATCTGATCAGAATTTTAATTCTGTGGGTTGGGAAACACTGTGTGAGAAATCTGAGTGTACTGTGCAAGGTAGAAAGATGAACGGAAACGGCAACATGAACACCAAACTTCCAGTATTTTACGGTAAAAACTGGAATCGTTGGATGATCCAAATGCGTGTACTGTTCGGTGCTCAAGATGTTCTAGATCTTGTCACTGATGGTTATGTTCCGGTAGCAGCAGATGCGACGGATGAACAGAAAAACGCGCAGAAGGAAGTAAGGAAGAAGGATCAGAAAGCATTGTTCTTCATTCATCAATGTGTTGATGTAAATGTGTTTGAGAAGATTGCAGATTCAACGACAGCAAAGGCTGCGTGGGACACACTGGTTAGATGTTATGGTGGTGACGCATCAGTGAAGAAGGTGAAGCTTCAGTCCTTGAGAAAGCAATATGAGAATCTCAACATGAAGAATAATGAGAAAGTTTCTGAATACATCTCCAGAGTGATTCTGATCACTAATGAGATGAAAGCGTGTGGAGAAACTCTTTCTGAAGAAACAATCATGGAGAAGGTATTGAGATCCCTTACCTCTCAATTTGATTACGTTGTGGTAGCAATAGAACATTCCAAGGATCTGAGCACAATGAGAATTGAAGAGCTGCAGAGCAGTCTAGAAGCGCAAGAGTTGCGTTTGACTGAAAGAACTTCTGAAAGGGAAGTAGAGCAGCAGGCTCTGAAAGCAACTTCTGATAGGAGGTATCAGAAGCAGTCAGAAGCCAGGAGAAGATCTGATGGTGGTCAGAAGTCAGAAAGCTCAACCTCTGATAGACAAAAAAATGCTCAGAAGGGAAAAGAGAAGTATGACAAGAAGAAAATCCAATGTTACTGCTGTAAGAAGTTTGGTCACTTTGCTAGAGACTGTTGGTCAAACAAGGAGAGAAAATCAGAAGAAGCAAATATAGCCAGAAGTTCTGATGACGAATCTGTGCTATTAATGGCCTCTGAATCTGATGATATGGATCTGATAGACTGGTGGTATATGGACACTGGTTGTTCAAATCATCTTACTGGAAACAAGAAATGGCTGGTTGACTTTGACTCTGAAAAGAGGACAAAGATCAGATGTGCTGATGACAAATATCTTAATGCAGAAGGTATGGGAAATGTCAGAGTGATTCTGAACAATGGGAAAACAACATTGATTCAGAACGTGTGGTATGTACCTGGCATCAGAAGCAATCTGATGAGTGTGGGACAATTAATTGAGAAAGGTTTTTCAGTTACCATGAAAGACAATCTTCTGAAGTTGTATGACTGCAATCAGAAGTTGATTATGGAGTCAGAACAGGGAAGGAATAGAACATTCAAGGTGAATGTCAGAACTGCAGACTCAGAATGTCTTAGTGCAACAAGTGCTGAGAAGGAGAGTGAGCTGTGGCACAGAAGATTTGGTCATTTGAATTTCAGAAGCTTAAAACATCTGAATTCAAAGAAGTTGGTACATGGAATTCCTGCAATTAAGAAGCCTGAAAAGTCATGCAAAGTTTGCATGGAAGGAAAACAACCACGATTGCCATTTGCGTCAGAAACTGCTCCAAGAGCAAAACATGCCTTGGGAGTTGTACATTCTGATGTGTGTGGTCCATTTCCAGTAGCATCGATTGGAGGGAATAAATACTTTGTGTTATTTGTTGATGAATTCACAAGAATGACATGGGTATCCCTTATTAAGTTTAAACACGAGGTGTTTGATGAATTCAAGAAGTTCAGAATGAAGGCTGAGAATCAGAGTGGTCAGAAGTTGAAGATTCTTAGAACTGACGGTGGAGGTGAGTATAACTCCAAAGAATTCCAGAAATTCTGTGAGGAGAATGGAATTGAGCATGAGGTTACTGCTCCTTATACCCCTCAACACAATGGTCTTGCTGAAAGAAGAAACCGCACTTTGCTTGATATGGTGAGAAGCATGCTAAAGGAGAAGAAACTTCCTCAGAAGCTCTGGGGAGAAGCTGTTGCCACTGCAACGTATGTACTCAACTGATGTCCTACGAAGAAGTTGAAGGAAATAGTTCCAATACAGAAGTGGACTGGAGATAAGCAAAGTGTTAGTCATCTGAAGGTGTTTGGTTCTGTTTGCTATAAACATGTTCCAGAAGCCAGAAGACAGAAGCTGGATGATAGAAGCAAAGTGATGATTCTGATAGGGTACCATAGTACAGGTGCATACAAGCTCTATTGTCCAGAAACCAATAAAATTGAATTCAGCAGAGATGTGATTGTGAAGGAATCAGAAGTTTGGAATTGGGATAAGTCTCAATCTGATTCTGATGTTAGAACTTCTGAAGAAAGATCAGAGTTCAGAATTTCTGAGGTTGGAGTAAATTCTGACGTTGATTCTGACTCTGATAGTGATCCAGAATCTGATGTTGCAGACTCTGATGTTCCAGACTCTGATGTTGCAGACTCTGATGTTTCAGACTCTGATGATCCTGACTCTGATGACCCAGACTCTGATGGTAATCCAGATTCTGGTGGCAATTCAGACTTTGGAAATATGCCAGAACCTTCAGATGGTCAAAGTTCTGGAGGAAGTCAACCATCTGAAGGTAGAAACTCTGAAGTTGAAGACTCTGAACAAGTTCAGAGACCACAAAGAATCAGAAACATCCCCAGAAGATATGCAGAATTTGATATGCTGCAAGACACTGAAGTAGACTCTGAAGGAGAAGTTATTCAGTGTGCCATGTTAGTAGACTCTGAACCCATAAGTACAGAAGAGGCTCTTAAGCAGAAGCTCTGGCTGAAGGCCATGAAAGAAGAACTTGATGCTATAGAGAGAAACAAGACATGGAAGCTGACAGAACTTCCAATAGACAAGAAAGCCATCAGCGTCAGATGGGTTTTCAAGCAGAAGTTAAAGCCAGATGGTTCAATTGGCAAACATAAAGCAAGGTTGGTAGCCAGAGGATTTCTACAGAAACCTGGGCTAGATTACTCTGAAGTGTTTGCACCTGTAGCAAGACATGAAACAATCAGAATGGTGATTGCAATAGCTGCTAACAGGAATTGGCCTCTGATGCATTTAGATGTAAAATCTGCATTTCTGAACGGTCCATTAGAAGAAGAAGTTTACGTGTCACAACCTCCTGGATTTGTGAAAAAGAATCAGGAAGGGATGGTGTACAGATTATACAAAGCTCTATATGGATTGAAACAAGCGCCCAGAGCTTGGAATAAGAAGATTGATTCTTTTTTCAAGAAGCAAGGCTTTCAGAAATGTGAGATGGAGTACGGTGTCTATGTTCAGCATACTTCTGAAGGAAATATGACTCTGGTATGCTTATATGTTGATGATATACTGCTGACTGGAAGTTCTGAACAGGAGATAGCCAAGTTCAAGAAAGTTCTGATGAATGAATTCGAAATGACTGATCTAGGCAAAATGACATACTTTCTAGGGATGGAATTCAGATACTCTGAGAAAGGTATTATTTTGCATCAGCTCAAGTATGAATTAGAACTTCTGAAGAGATTTGATCTGAAGAATTGTAAGATTGCTGTTACTGCATGCCAAGCTGTGTGGATTCTAAATCTATTGCAGGATCTGAAGATTAAAGTAAACAAACCTCTGAAGCTGATGATTGACAACAAGTCTGCAATCAATCTTGCCAGAAACCCAGTGTTGCATGGGAGAAGCAAGCACATTGAGACCAAGTATCATTTTCTGAGACATCAAGTTCAGAGGGGAGTGTTAGAAGTTGTACACTGCAGCACTCAGAAGCAGTTGGCAGATGTTCTGACGAAAGCTATCAAGACTGATCAATTTCTCAGATTAAGGGATGGAATTGGTGTTACAAGTTTTGATGGAATATGAATTAAGGGATGGTATTAGATTTAATTATTAGATTTAATTCATATTTAAGTTTGTTAGATATTAGATTTAAATATTAGATTTGATTCATATTTAAGTTTGTTAGATATTAGATTTAAATATTAGATTTGATTCATATTTAAGTTTGTTAGAGGCTTATAAATAGGGTGTCAATCATTGTAACTTTTAATCATGTTTTTGTAGCCGTCATTCTCTTAATAGAATATTCATCTTTATTCTACCTTTGCACCAACAACAATCACACTATTTTAATAGTGGTAGATATCATATCATAATATTTAGTTTGTATATAAGAGTGAACGATAATGTTTGTTTTTTACTCTTTCAAGAGATGAGATAATCCTCTCAATGTAGATTTATAGTCGATAAGATCACCAATCCAATGAGCATCATAATAAGTATGTAATTCTAAAGAAGAAGATGACAAAATCAAAAGGCTTTGAAATTGAGTTGAGTAAGAAAACACAGTAAGTGAAATACAAATGTCCAATGTACTATAGTAAGAAAAATAATAAAGTGACTAACAACATGCATTGCATAAGTAATATTAGATCTGGTAATAAAAGGGTATACCAATCTTCCAACCAATGTACGAAACAAAATGGAATCTGATAAAGAAACTGCATTAGGGAGAACATATTTCACATTCGCCTCAAAGTGACTATTTGCTGCTTAAGTATCATAGAGGTAAGCTTTCTTAAGAATGTTCACAACCCATTTAGATTATGATTGAATATAACTTATAGGAAAGTAAGCAACTTTAATCCTCATGAAGTAAGAAGGAGGCACACATTTTTTATTCTAAATCTTTTAGTTAACTATAATTTTATCTCCTTAATCCCATCAACATTATCACTTATAATAATTATATCATCAACATATAAGAAAAGTATAATACACCAATTTGAAATTGTCTTGGAAAATAAATAAGAATCATGAACACTAGAGTAAAGTCCAAGAGATGTAATTACATTAGAGAACTTTACAAACCAAACGCATGGAACTTGTTTATAATCATACAAATATTTCTTTAACTTGTATTTTCCCTTTATTATTAGAAACACACGGTAAAGGTATTGTATAAACGTTCTCCTAAAGAGCGATGTTTAGAAAATAGTTTTGGCTTAAATGTATTTTTGGTCCCCCTAATTTGGACGTTTTAAACAATTGGTCCCCCTATTACAAAACCTGCGATTTTTGTCCCTTAAATTTGATTATGTTTGGATTTACATGGTCCCCTATCCAATTTTGATTATGTGTCAATTCATTAATGACGCGGCATGTACTATTTGGATTCATATCGGCATTTCCTAATATTTTAATTCCCAATTGGATATTTTAATGTAGGAAATATTAAAAAACATTTTGGAAATTAAAAAAAACAATTTATAAATTGCTGAAATTGAAATTTTCCATGCATTTTGTCCGTTATTCAGAAATTGAAACCCTAATCCCCTTTTGGCAACCCCTAATTTCCCCAATCACCTTCATCGTTCAAGTGTGCATTTTGTACAGGTCGTAATTTGTGAGCTTGTGTTTCAGATGTGAGTTTTTACGAAGATGAAGAGCTATGGAAGTCAAAAGGAGAGGAATGAAAGGGTCAAATACAGTGTAAGGTATGTATTGTCGTCCTTGTGGTCCTGTTAGTTTAGTTTTGCTAAAGTATTATTGTGTTCCTTGTGGTCCCTGATGTTAGTTTATGTTTGTTTGATTCAATTTTTGTCAATTTTTCTACAGGCTTGCTATGACTAATAAGATTAGGTTGAGAATACATCATATGGAAAAATTAGTTGAGACACCTCTAAAGTGTTATGTAAATAGGGAAGTTACTGAGATGAATTGGAGTTGGGATGTTGATTATATGTCTTACATGGAATTATAGGATATGATTAAGAGTGAGGATTATGTAAATATAAAGTGCTTGTGGTATTGGAACCCTGCATATAGCTTTTCTCGTGGTCTTAGATCCTTGAACAATGATCAGGATGTACTGCAATTTTTAAAATATGTTGTAGGCTATGATGTAATAGATGTGTATATGGAACATAGTGTGGGGATTCCTAAGATTATTGATGATAATGAAGTAGATGATGAAGTAGATGTTGAAGATGATGTCCAATGCATTGGGTTTAAAAGTGCTTATGTTACTGAGGAAGTTACTACTGATCTTAATGTTGTTGTTGAAGAAGTCACTAATGATCCTAATGGTGTTACTGAAGAACTCACTACTGATCCTAATGTTGTTGCTGAAGAATTTACTATTGATCTTAATGGTGTTGCTGAAGATGATGTCACTATTGATCCTAATGTTATTGTTGAAGAATTTACTACTGATATTGATGAGGATTATGTTGCAAGTGAGGGTAGTTTTGAGGATAGTGAATTTCAATTTAGTGGAGAATCTGAGGAGAGTGAGATGGACTGGACTAAGTTACTTCCCCAAGAGACTTTAGGTGATGTTTCTAGCTTCCAAAACAAGAAAGACCGGGATGAGATGGTTCATGATGAGAGTGAGGATTTAGACCATTTATATACACCTCCAAGGAGTGATGATGAGGATGAGAGAATGAAGTACCCTACCTACAACTCTGGTTAGGGAATGAAGTTTCAGCTAGGGATGATGTTTACTAACAAAGAAATGATAAGGTATGTTGTCAAGGACTATGCCATGGAAAATCATAAGAATATATTCATTAAGAAGAATGATTCCAAAAGGATTGTGGTTAGATGCACTAATGGTTGTAAGTCCTACATGAGATTTAGAAAGAGGATTGGCAACCCGTTTTGGCAAGTTGTGACTTTAATTGAAGATCATACATGTCATAGGACTGCTGACAACAAAAGTGCAAAGACAAAGTGACTTGCCAACAAGTTTGCAAGCATACTTAGACATAGTCCTCATATGAAAGCATCAGGCCTCAGAGTTGAAGCTATTGAGAGATGGGGAGTAAAACTATCACATGATCAGGCATACAAGGCAAAAAGGAAAGTAATAGAGTTAGTTCAAGGGGTTGGTATTGAGTAATTCACTCATTTGATAAGTTATGGACATGAGTTATTTAAATCAAATCCTAATAGTACTATTGTAATACAATGTGTTGATAGTAATGGCAATCATGTGTTTGAAATAATTTATGTTTGTTTAGAGGCTTGCAAGGCAGGGTTTGCAAAGACATACATGCCTTTTATTGGGTTGGATGCATGTTTCTTAAAAGGGGATTATGGTGGACAATTAATGACAACAGTAGAAAGGGATGGCAATAACCAATTTTCAATTGCATATGATATAGTTGAAGCTGAAACAAAATATTCATGGCAATGGTTTTTAGACCTTCTTATGCCACTACGCCAAATAAGGGAAAAGAGGGCGCTTATTTTGGCCTATAACAGCGCTTTTAAGCGCTCTCTAATCTGGCGCTGGCATAGGTAAAGACAGCGCTTTGTTCTCCTGGAGAAAGCGCTGTCTAAAGTGGCCACATTATAGTGCGCTTTAAGAAAAAAGCGCCCTCTAGAGTGGTCCATAGAGGGACACCTTAGAGGGCGCTTTCTGGTAAAAGCGCCCTCTAAAGTTGTCAGTGTAAAGTGTTTAGAGGGCGCTTTCAGGAAAAAGCGCCCTCTAAAGTTGTCATTGTAAAGTGTTTAGAGGGCGCTTTCAGGAAAAAGCGCCCTCTAAAGTTATCAATGTAAAGTGTTTAGAGGGCGCTTTCAGGAAAAAGCGCCCTCTAAAGTTGTCATTGTAAAGTGTTTAGAGGGCGCTTTCTGGACAAAGCGCTCTCTAATGTGTTAGTTATTTTAAAAAAATTTGTTTGAAAAACAGTGGATATATATTTATTTGGTAACCTGTTCGCATGCTGCAAAAGTGTAAAATTCATATTGATTTCATCCTTTAATCCAATGTTATACACCATTAATCCATTGATATATACAACATGAATCCATTTATATACAACATTAATCCTCCATATATACAACATTAATATATGATTCTTTGATCAACAATATACAACAACATATTCTCAAAGTACTACAATTAAGAGAATAAAACATAGCAACCAACACCCAATGACCACTGTATCCAAAAGCTGTCCAGTAGTTCTAACCAATACTAAACAAAAACGCCCATCCACCCATGGTGGCAAACATGTTCTGTATATCCAAAAGCTGTCTAGTAGTTCTATCGCACATCCATACAAAATAAGGCTCAACCAAAACAACAGATGGCAGCATAAGTAGTCCCCTACAAAAAGAACACGTCCAAATGCAAATAACACAGAACTGTCAAAAGGCGATTGAGCAACAAATAGTAAACAATGACATAAAGTTAAATGACATAGCTAATATTACCTGAATTCCTGCATGGCTGTTAAGGTAAAAATCAAATTCCCTAGGGTGACAAATGCTGGTGTCTACCACGGTTCCTTTGACAATTTATAACAACAAAATCAGCAAAAAGTGATAAATTCAAATGATAATATATACCAGCTGCATTGAGAAATATATTGAAAAAACCTGGCATAATTTTTCCACTTCTATCGGTCTCTTTGGGGTTGACAGGAAAGAGACGGGTGTGATGTCTCTTTTGGACCACTACAAAAGTAACTTTAAGTAGATACCCATCCTCTATTGAGACACAAGCCTGTATCTCCGACCATATTTTTTCTTTGCCAACCTTCAAGTCCAGACTTCTCCAATTATCACATGTAATCGGAATATGTTGTCGAACAAGGAAACCAATGTCGTAGAGGGATACTTTCAAATATCCAGCATCATCATCTAAACAAATATCAATTGATACTTTCGAGCATCCCTTGCCCCTTGCACAAATGATTGACTTCATAATAGCCATTTTACCTGTAAAAAAGAAAACAATTAAAATCAGATGACAAATGTAAAAACAATTAAAATCAAAAAAGTCATTTTACCTGTAATAAAGAAAACAATTAAAATCATTTGACCTGTACCTTTTTCACTAAGTTCTCTTTCTTTTCTTGGTTGGAATATGTTCTACATGTCTCTTAACAACACGGACGGTTGGATTGATCCAAATACCCTCATTATGATCATTTCTAATATATGAAACATTTGATATATTATTCTCATCTTGATCATTTCTGGTAAACGATTCAATCTCAACATCAATATCATCACCTTGATCTCCAGTGTTTTCATCAATTACTTTGTTGGAAAAAAGAACTATAGACCATTTCGTACTTTTCGGATCATTGACATAGAACACTTGTCTAGCTTGAGAGGCTAGAATAAAAGACTCATCTTTGTATCCCACCCTATTAAGATCCACTTGCAAAAATCCTGACTTATCCATTCGAATGCCGTTATTATTTTCAACCCACTTGCAACCAAATATAGGAATCTGAAACTTCTCATAATCAAACACCCAAATGCGCTCGATAACACCAAAATACGACAGATTTGCAAATTTGGGGTTTAAGTCCTTCACACTTGATATGTGCATTGCTTCAGCTACCACGGTGACACCACTATTCTGCATAGTACTTTTATCATCTTGTTCTTTGGTATAAAATGTGTATCCATTAATCGCGTATGCGCTATAAGAAAAAACATGGAAACTTGGACCATATGCTAAGCATCTCAACCTTTCTGTTATTGAAGCGGGATCTGAATAATACTTTGAATAAATATGATCCTTAAACCAAGGTATAAAACATCGATTGTGCTCTCGTACTATCCAATTTTCATTTCTATTGGGATTTAAACCTCGGAGAACATCCTTGTGAATTTCAACATACGGCTCAACCTCATTCTCATTATGCAGAACATACAAATGCACTTGATCCCGTTCGACCCTTGATACTGCCACGATTTTATTTCCAATTAGATTTTTTCCTTCTTTCTTTTCGACAAGCTGAGACTTGGGGAGTCCGATTGACTGAACATTAGACAAATATTCAGTACAAAACTCAATCGCTTCTTCAACAATGTATCTTTCAACCATACAACCTTCTGGTCGACTTCGGTTCTTCACGTACCCTTTTAATATTTTCATATAACGTTCAACAGGGTACATCCATCTCATATAAGCTGGTCCACACAATTGTGTCTCTTTCACAAGATGAACAACTAGATGTACCATTATGTCAAAAAATGATGGAGGAAAAAACATTTCAAGCTCACACAAAGTAATAACGATTTCTTTTTGCAACATTGGTAAGATCGCAGGATTGATCACCTTACTGCAAATTGACTTGAAGAAAGAACACAACTTAGTTATAGAGCTTCTTACTTTTTCTGGAAGAATAGAACGTATACCTATTGGGAGAAAATGTTCCATTATAACATGGCAATCATGGGTCTTTAAACTCTTTAACTTGAGGTCTTTCATAGACACAAGTCTTCTAATATCTGAAGAGTACCCTTCTGGAACTTTAACTTCACTTAGAAACTTACACAATGTTTTTTTCTCCTTTCTAGATAGAGTATAAGCAGCAGGCGGTAGATATGTTCGTTTTCCTTTCTTCAAGGGTCCTAATTCAGTTCTTATTCCCATCGCTATCAAGTCCTTTCTTGCCTTAAGGCCATCCTTAGACTTTCCTTGTATATTGAGTAACGTGCCAATAACACTTTCAAATATATTTTTTTCAATATGCATAACATCAAGAAAATGTCTCACATACAAGGACTTCCAATACGGCAATTCAAAAAAAACTGACCTCTTCTTCCACCCACTTTTGACAAGTGTGTGGGCAAAAGGCTTGCCAAACTGAGTATCCAAATCTTTCACCTTTTCAAAAATTTGATCACCCGTCAATATAGGTGGAGCTCTGCCTTGTTCTGTCTCTCCATTGAACCCCTTTCTCCATCCACGGTAGTGATGATTTGAATTTAAGAATCTCCGATGACCGAGAAAGACATTCTTCTGACCAAACTCCAAGCGCTTCCAATCTGTTTTATCTTCACAAATAGGACACGCACATTGACCTTTTATGCTATACCCTGATAGATTTCCGTATGCAGGAAAATCATTAATTGTGCCAAACAACATCGCCCTCAAGTTGAAACTTTCTTTCCTATATCCATCATAAACCTCCACACCGGTCTCCCACAAAATCTTTAAATCTTCGATTAAGGGCTTCAAGTACACGTCTATGTCATTCCCTGGTTGTTTAGGTCCAGAAATCAACATAGACAACATCATGTACTTACGCTTCATACATAGCCATGGAGGTAGGTTATAAATCATAATAATCACAGGCCATGTACTGTGTGAGATACTCTGGATACCGTGTGGGTTCATTCCATCAGTAGATAATGCCAAGCGAAGGTTTCTTGATTCTTCTCCAAATTCAGGATAATCATTATCAATTTTCAACCACTGTGGTGAATCTGCCGGATGTCGATACTTTCCATCTATAATTCTTTCATCTGCATGCCAGGTCAAGTGTCTTGAATCGGTTTCACTACGAAACATGCGTCTAAATCTCGGAATAACAGGAAAATACCACAAGACCTTTGCTGGAGACAACTTGTTCTTATATCGCGAGACACCGCATTTAGGACACTCATTTAACGATGCATACTCATTTCGAAACAAAACGCAATCGTTTGGACATGCATGTATCTTATCATAGCTCATGCCAATAGAGCACAACATCTTTTTGGTCTCATATGTTCGATTGGGAAGAACATTATCCTCAGGAAGCATATCTTTCAAAAGGGCTAATAACTCTGTGAAACTTTTATCCGACCACCCATTGCCCGCCTTTAAGTTGTACAACTTTAATACCGCAGACAATCTTGTGAATTTAGTGCAACCATCATACAAAGGTTTCTCTGCATCACTTACCAACCTCTCAAACATTTCGGGACAATCCTTAAGATCTCCTTCAAGTGCTTCTGCAATCTCTGCAACTCGATCACAATCGTATGTATCTGCGCCACTATAGTTTGAGGCATAGGTCGTACTATCCCCCGGTTCAACATTTTCGTTACTTTTCTCACCATGCAAATTCCAACATGTATAACTTCGATCAATTCCATGCCTCATTAGATGCGATGTCAACTGAACTGCGTCAACCCGTTTCCCATAACAACAACCCAAGCAAGGACATATCATTCTACTGGGGTCTTCGGCGTTCGCAACGGCAAACTTAACGAATTCTAATACCCCATTCTCGTACTCTCTCGACAATCGATTGGAAGACATCCATGTATTATCCATTACTAATTAGAATAAACAAAAAACAATTTCAGAAGAGTTCAAACACATTCGGACCTAGGTTTCTAATGATATTGGTGTTGACACAAAATCAGATATTCATAGGGCTTGAAATTGCCTAATAAACCCAAACAAACGTAGGGCTTGAAATTTAACGCATGCGCTATCAAATTTAAAATGACTATGAATATTGAAACTTTACAGGTTGAAACAAACGTAGCATAGACAACGCATAGACAACAATAACAAAAAACTGAAATGGGGCAAAGCTAAAACAAAGCAAGAAATAGGGCAAAGCTAAAACGAAACAAACGTACCTTTGGTGCCAGAAGGAGGAAACGTCGTAGATCTAACAGAGGTGGAAGGAGAACGCCTTAGAACCCTAACGTGAAAAAGAACGAAAATAACAGAGAGTGAAATAACAAAACGCGCAGTATGTTATAATTTTAATGTTTACTAAACGGGACCTTAGAGGGCGCTTGTGGAAAAAAAGCGCCCTCTAAGGTGCGCTGTCTATTGCTCCTTATTTTTTCGCTTCACTTTAGACAGCGCTTTTGTAATAAAGCGCCCTCTAAAGTGCGTTGTTGTACATGGACTTAGAGAGCGCTTCCTTAGAAGCGCCCTCTAAGGGTATCCTTAGAGGGCGCTTGCATAAACGCGCCCTCTATTGTTGTCCCTCCATTTCCTCATTATTTTTTCGCTTCACTTTAGAGGGCGCTTTGTTACACAAGCGCTCTCTAAAGTGCGCTGTTGTACATGGACTTAGAGAGCGCTTTTTTAAAAGCGCTCTCTAAGGGTATCCTTAGAGGGCGCTTTCATAAACGCGCCCTCTATTGTTGTCCCTCCATTTCCTCATTATTTTTTCGCTTCACTTTAGAGGGCGCTTTGTTACACAAGCGCTCTCTAAAGTGCGCTGTTGTACATGGACTTAGAGAGCGCTTTTTTAAAAGCGCCCTCTAAGGGTACCCTTAGAGGGCGCTTTCATAAACGCGCCCTCTATTGGTGTCCCTCCATTTCCTCATTATTTTTTTGCTTCACTTTAGAGGGCGCTTTGTTTCAAAAGCGCCCTCTAAAGTGCGCTGTCTATTCCTCCTTATTTTTCTCTTCACTTTAGAGTGCGCTTCTTTAAGAAAGCGCCCTCTAAGGTGCGCTGTCTATTCCAGTTTTTGGCGTAGTGTGCATGATTTAGAAGGATACAATCAAAGGTCCTATGCATTTATATCAGATCAGCAAAAGGTAAAACACTTATACTTATACTTATGCATTTACTTATTTACATATTATGCATTTAGATGTTTACATATTATGCATTTAAATGTTTACATATTATACATATTATGCATTTGATAGGGACTAGTTCCAACTGTTCAAGGCATCAGTGCTAATGTGAAGTCCATATTATGTGTGAAGCATTTATATGGCAATTGGAAGAAGAAATACCCTAGGTTGGAATTAAAGGAAGTATTGTGGGTAGCTGCTAGGGCAACAACAATTCCATCATGGGAAAGGGCAATACTGAGGATGAAGGCAATGAAAGAGGATTATCATGACAACATAAGAACATAACCATTTCTTTCATTCAAATTGTATTACAACATATCCTCACAATAACATAACAACATAACCATTGTATCAAACAACATAAGAACATAACCAGTACTTTCATTCAAATTGTACTACAATATTATATCAGACAACATAAGAGCATAACTTAAAACCTAATTAACCTACAACCTATTTCATCAATGTTGTCCCAACAAATGCAAACAACATAACAAACAATAACATCTAATTAATCTTCAACTCTTTATTCAACACCTTCAATTCTTCCTCTTTTTCTTTGTAAGATTTAACTGTCACCTTCTCTTCATTTATGTTCTTTAATAATGCAGAGATTAACTCTTTCGCCCTAGGATTCATCTCCTCATCCAATCAAACAAAGTGATTGCATTTATTGAAACCTTGAATATTTAAGCATCATTGAAGATAAAGTTGTAAACATCAACATACCAGACCATTAACATTGAATCTGTAAACATCAATTGAGATCCTTATACATACCTCATACATCCCACATCCATAGAAATAGTGACCCGGATTAGCATATGTCCATGATGTCATCAATGGAGCATCCACACCACATTTGCATACGTACCTAGAAAGATTTGAAGATCTACTTTCATGGCTGAAACCAGATTGTTGCGACATCATCAACAAAAATGGTGAATTGGGCTTTTAACAATTTTGTTTTAGATCTAGAATGAAGAGAAACATTTTTGTAGGTACACGATGAAGGAAATCCAAGGTTGCAGAAAAATGCTGAAGGAGACGAACAAAATGAAACACGGTGCTTTTATTTTCTATTTTCAGTAATTTATAAATTGTTTTTTTAATTTCCAAAATGTTTTTTAATAGTTCCTAAATTAAAATATCCAATTGGGAATTAAAATATTAGGAAACACTCACATGGATCCAAATAGTATCTGCCACATCATTAATGAATTGACACATAATCAAAATTGGATAGAGGACCATGCAAACCCAAATGCAATCAAATTTAAGGGATCAAAATCGCAGGTTTTGTAATAGGGGGACCAATTGTTCAAAACGCTCAAACAAGGGGGACGAAAATTGCATTTAAGCCAATAGTTTTTAACATTCATTTGAGAAAAATGTCATTAACAAAAAAATGCAACAACAATAAATGTAGTAGTCACCTTGACCATAAGAGCAAATGTTTTTTCATAACTCATACAATATTATTAACAAAATCTTTTAACAACAAGACGAGTTTTGTAACACTAAACTGAACCATCAAACTTGGTTTTTATCTTGTATATCCAATGAGATCTGATAATACATGTTTTTGGTTAAAGGGTACTAATTGTAATGTATTTGTATTATGCCAAACAACAAGCTCTTCTTCCATGGTATTTTGCCAAAGAGAAACAACAATAAGCTCTTTATAGAAAGATGACTAAAACAAACTATGAAAATAGATAAAAAAAAATTAAAAAGAATCATAATAGGACGAATAAACAAAATAAAAAATTTGAGTGGACTTAAAATCACGATGGGGGTAGCTAGGAAGATGAGGAGGTTCAATAAGAACACAACTATATGAGGTTGTTAAGTAGTCGTTGGAACATAAGGGACATACATGTCTAGAGTAACACATGTATCATCTTTGTAGTTATCAATATTATAATCACTGAAAATATCATTATCAAGATCAAAAATATCAATATTAGTTAGTTCATACTGGTTAGAACTATGAGAATCATAAGAAAAAAAGTAAAATGGCGTGTGCTCAAGAAACACAACATGACGAAAAATATACATTTTGTTAATGGAAGGATCTTAACAACGATAACATTTATGACCACCAGGAATCCAAAGACTTGCATTAATGAAATTCACAAAATTCAAAGGAGATTTATATGGAGAGAAAATGAGAACAAGAGAAAATATCATGCTTTTAAATTGAGTACCATCACTAGACCAAAGGAAAAAGGAGGGCTGGAATTGAGGAATCTTGAGATCATGAATGAAGCTTGTTTGTCGAAGCCTTGTTGGAAACTTCATAATGAAGGTGATGACTTATGGTGTAGAGTGATGTGGGGTAAGTATCGGCGCGACCATGACATAAGTAATATGAGCTTAAAGAATAGAGACTCCAGCTTTTGGAAAAACATTGCAAAAATCTGGCCCAAAGTTAAAGAAAATGACTTGTGGCATGTAGGAGATAGAGTTAGTGTGAATGCTTGGGATGCTCGATGGATTGCACAGGACATTAAAATTGTTGAACTGAACATACATATTCCCGTGCAATTTTAATCAGCTAGAGTGGTAGATCTCGTTATGGAGGATGGAGAATGAAACTGGGATATTTTATGTCATTGGATGTTATCCTATGCAGAATCATGAGTATGCTTCCTCCTTCAACATATGCAGGGTCGAATGTGAGAGCTTGTATTAAAGAGAATTGTCAAAGATTTTCTATCAGTACCATGTACAATTTGCTTGATGATGTGGACACCCTCAAGGAAGTAATCAAAAGCGGCCTAAAAATAACTTTTTTTCCAAACGAACAAAAATAAACTTGACCCAGCGTCAGGTGTTTTTCAAATCAAACTTAATTGAATGCAACATGAGTGTTTGATCCAATGTCAAGTATCTCTTCCATTTAATTCACACAATTTTCATAATCAACTTCAAACACTTGATCCAACGTCAAGTCATTTTCAAAAATATTTTACAATAAAGCGGATGAAAAAGGATGAAGTGTACTTACTTGTCCACACCATTTCTCAAGTACTTAAGTTGTCGGTCATGATTAGCTTGTGGCTCGATACTTGTTTTCATTTAAAACACTTAAACATAAACGGGTTTAATTCGGTCCTCAAGGGATGAAAAATAGAGGTCATGATGCACTTGTCCTTTCAACTCCCGGTTATTCTGATTATCGATCGTACTTAGCTTGTGATTAGATGTTTGTCTCTCTCTAAGTACCAACGATTAAATTCGCATGACAAATTCCATAAAGAAAAACTTTTGGGGTGAGAAAGAGAGGTCAAGATACGCTTGTTCTTTAAACTCCCGAGTACTTGGATTATCGGTCGTATCTACCTTGTGGTCTGATACTTGTCTCCCACTTGAAATCAATCACAATCAATCAAATTCACTTTTTTTGCCTTAGGACATTCAAAAGCTTTTCATAAAAGGACATGTTATTTCCATTCTACTGCAATACAAACAACGCTTAAACCTCACACGTGTGAGTATACAAGCAATGTTTAACTGCTAGAACGCGAACATTAACATCGTCCAATAAAAACGACCAGCAAACCCTTATTTTTTATCCCGCGAACTACAGAACTCTTATTTTTTCATTGCACTATGGGAATACGTAGACACATAATTTCAAAATCTTGGCGAACACATTAATTAAAAACTTGTTTTTCCCCTTAATTAAAATCAATCGCAAGTAACCTTTAGATAATAACACTCATTTGCGCAAAACAATCAAAATGATTCTCGTTGAGTACAACGGATGTGAGGGGTGTTAATACCTTCCACTTGCATAATCAACTCCCGACTCGAATTTGATTGCGATGACCATCTTGTTTTTTTAAGGGTTTTATCGATATTTTCCCTTTCCTTCGAAATAAATAAAAAATTATTGTTGGGATCAAACTCATGAACATTTAAACTAAGTTCTTAGTTATTTTTAAATCGAGTGATAAAGTGACAGTTTTTCACGACGTCCTTCGTTACCCCACTTCTTTATCTGAGGTTAAATCAACTTCACATTTAAAATTACATGTATTTTTTGTAGTAGTGCATGTGTCAGTGTCGTTTCAGTGTTGGACAATAGTATTTATCAAACATTAGACAAAAGTCTTTCTTTGGAGGTGTCATCGGTCTTATAGAACTATCATGCATAATTAGATCTCCTAAATAATGTGGGATATGATCAAAGGTGTATATGGCAAATAATTTTTTTTTGGTAAGTCTCAATCTTAACCACTCGTTTTAGTTTAAACATGCAGTCAACAATATGAGAGATGACAAGAGATAGTCTTTATATACACTCTCTCTCAATTACTACTAAGCAGCTTTAGAAGAAAAGCATACCAAGCAAAACCAAAAGGTGAGCATGCTGCTCATATCATAGTAATGCAAATGAAAAATGCAGCACCTACTAACTTCCAGCCAAGATAAAAAAAAACAAGCAAATGCTACTAAAAGGTGTGTGAAATAGTTTTGTAGATAGCTTATTATTATGCAGTACAACATATAAATCATTCATCTATCAATTGTTGGTACTTGCAAAAATACCCTGCTACATCAAAGAAATGGTGTAATATTTGGTCACCTTAACTTAATGCTCAAGAAACTATTATAGTTTTATTAGCATATAAATTGTTCCTCTAACATCTAAGAGTTGTGCACAGAAATCAATGGTTGGATAAGGGAAGAATTATCATTTTTTTCTTCCAGACGATTCTCAGGCTCATCAGACTTGGTTTCTTGACTTCTTCCCCATACAACAAGGTATAAACCAGTTATAATTAAGATGGCTCCAATAATCCTGCACCTCACAATTCAAAACAACAACATATTTTGCTATCATCAAAATTTTAATGAAATAAAATGAAATTGAAGTTACTATATTGAGAACATACATACCCTCCCAAGAAGAATTCTTCACCAAAAACAACAGATGCTATCAAAGCTACAAGCAATGTCTGTAAGGGCAGATAAATTGAAGCAAGCACTGGTCCTCCTTTGCTAATAGTCCATATCTGTATTGCTGCTGCCACCCCTGAAATCACCACTCCCTGATACAGAAAAAATAACGAGCCGAATTCATATACTGTAACATGAAATAATTCCAATACTAGTGAAAGATCAGATTGAGCAATCAAGTTTGATTTACGAACCGAGTACAAAATACTATAGGCCTCGTCAATGGAATTGAGCTTCCAAGCCTTGGGATCCTTCTCGAGTAATCCAGCAATTGTCCCAAACTGCACAATACCAAATAAGCAAGTAAAAGCAGAAACAGTGAGTTGTGCTGAATAATTTTTCAGAACAAATGCTTGCATCACAATCCAACCAGACCAACTCAAACAGTGACCAAAGAGAAAAATGCCACCCAAGTTCATGTTTTTCCCATTCACACCCTCAAATAGAGACAAGAATTGTCCCTCATGTACTGCTAAACGTGATTCTGGAGCATAAATTGTTGGTCCTTTGTAAAGGGTAATGATTGAAGCTCCTCCAACAGAAGCAACTACTCCAAGAACCTTAGCCATACCATTAAGCCTATTTAAGCGCAATCTCTCGTATCTGCACTTTCACATACATAACAGAACAAGTTTATGAGTATATAATAAAAAAGATCTGAACTTTAACCTCTAGAGGACAAGGGTTTTAAGTTAAAACTTGCTTTAGTATAACAGCCATCAGAAATGTAAGAGCAGGAACAGAATTCTGCATAGCAGAAGCAAATGTTGGCGATGTATTGTCCAAACCCACAAGGTAAAATCCTTCTTTCATAGTTATTCTGTCAGAATCAAATAGGTAACATTTAAAGTTACACAAACATGTTTTGTTCAATAAAAAAAAAAAGATGAATGAAATGGCTTCACGAAAAGAGAATGTACCCAACAAGTCCAAGTAGGAAAAACTGTAACAAACAATAACTGGTTATTGGTGGCCTATCTTTCCTTGCAAAGAGGGAAACAGATTAAAAAAAAAGTGAGAAAGTTGAATACTATAATCAAAGGTTGCTATAGAGGTAAAGTAGAGTACTTTTCAGTGAAATATGCGAGTGGAGCTAGAAGAATGAAAGCAGTGATGTTTCTATAGACAGGAAAAACAAGCTTGCTGACTCCTGTATTAAGTGCAATTCTGAGAAATATATGATTTCCTGCATGACAGAATTGTAAAAAAGTTAGGGCTGTGTGAAGCTTAGCTCGTTCAGACACCATATTCTTTTGGTTGTGTTTTGTTTGCAGGATCCACTCAGACAAGTAGTAGATGATGTTGACCAAGAGAAAATGGGGAAAAATATCTGCTGGAAAATAGAGAGATCTTTGTATCTAGTGCCTAATTGTGGAAGTTAAAATAAATAAAAACAAAAAGACAAGTTTGATATGTTGTTTTAGCTTTGTATGTGATTGTGAACTGGTGTTTATTGTCGTTATCTGATTGGATCTTAATATTATTGTGTGATGTTTGAAATAACACACCTCTTCCATATTTTAAATTGAATTATATGGTTCTTGGTAAATCAAGAGAGAAGGTTGGACTTGTCATCTTGGTAGAGAGTTGCAACAAGAGCATCCTTTGTATCTGTTTATTTTTATTATTTGTTTTGATTTGATGATCTTTATGTAGAGATATAAGTTGTAAATGGAATTCATGATTGCATTGTTGGGCTTGATATTTATATCTTACTCGTATAAAAAAGTTAATAAATCTAATTTGGAGTAATCAATCTAACAAATTTTTACTGATTTTTGATTAATTATTCTTTACTAATAAATAATTAAAAATTTATTATTATTGATATCTTCTCATAAATTGTATAATCTAGGAGAGAGATGCAACTTGGGCAGTACTAACTCGAATCGAAGGCGAAGCAGAGGCTTTGTTAGAATATCAGCAAGTTGATCATCAGGAGACACAAAAGACACTCGAAACTTGCCATGTTGAACATTTTCCCAGACAAAATGATAGGCTAAGGCTATAAGTTTCATCAAAGAGTGAAAGACAGGATTAACACTAAGATTTGTGGAACCGAGATTATCACAATATATGACTAGATTGGTTGTTGGTATGTGACCAAGTTCTATGAACAAGGAAAGGACCCATATTAGTTCACTAAACGTGTCAGCCAAAGCTTTGTACTATGCTTTGGTTTATGAACGAGCAGCAAAATGTTGTTTCCGGAAGCTCCAAGAAATGGGAGTGCTGTTTCCGGAAGCTCCAAGAAATGGGAGTGCTACTGAAACACAATAAGTAACCAGTGGTTGAAACATAATCATCCTTGTCACCCGTCCGATCTGCAACTGAGTAGGCATGAAAGTTCAACAGAGCAGTCGCCGAGATGAAGACTCCTTTGTCACAAGAACCCGTCAAATATCGGAGCACACTTTTTGAGTACAAACTAATGCGTCGTTCTTGGGTTCTGCATGAATCGTGCAAGTTTGTTGGTGCTGAAGGCGATGCCTGGGCGTTTAAGACTCAAGTATTGAAGACTTCCAACGAGTGCAATGTACTCAGTTGGGGAAGATAGGAGATGACTAGAATCCTTGAGTAATTGAACACTTGCTGACAAGGGAGTGAATGTTAGTTTTGTATCGGTCGTGCCTGATTTATGTAGCAGATTAATGATATATTTCCTTTGGAAAAGAAACATTCTTGCATCGAAAGGAATTACTTCGACACCCAAGAAATAACTACGACATCCAATGTCTTTCAACGAAAATCGAGCAGCAATGGCGGTAATGAGTTTGGACAGCTCTGCAAAGGAACTTCCAGTGACAATTATATCATCAACATATACTAATAAATAAAGTGCAACACCCAGTTTTTGGTAGATGAAAAGAGATGCATTTCAAGTTGAATTGACAAAGCCAAGGGAGAGTAGGAATAACCGAGGCTCCGTATATTAGGCGCGGGGTGCCTGTTTTAGCACATATAGTGCCTTTTTGAGGTGACAGACATAATCAGGGAAGTATTTATTGACAAAGACGGATGGCTACATCATGAAGACTTCCTTCTCGAGCGTTCGTTGAAGGAACACATTATTGATATCAAGCTGATGTATGGACCATCTTTGACGAACTACAAGTGTTAGGACAATGTGAATGGTCATCGATTTAACAACTTGGTTGATTGTTTTTGTAAAGTACCAACCAGGGAGTTGGTGAAACCTTTTGGCGACTAATCGAGACTTGTAATAATCAATCAATCCATCTGTATCCCGTTTGATTCGAAATGCCCATTTGCAGCCAACCAAATCTTGAACAGAGGATGGATAACAAGATCCCATGTGTTGTTGCGGTGTAAGGTATCAAATTTGGCTTTCATGGATGAACGTCAATCAGGGTCACGAAGATTCTGGGTGATGGTGTTGGGTTTGATGGGAGAGGAGGGTTGGACATGAAGGTTAAGCTTTTTGAGGGGTTTGACAATGTTGTTTTTAGATCGAGTGGTGATCCCACCTCCATTGGTTTGTTGCCTCCCCCGTTTGGGTTCACAGTGGGTTGGGATGATGGGGCAGGGAGTTGTTGTAACACCCTGTTTTATTTAAATTATTTATTTAAGTTATGCTTTATTTATTGAATTAAATGAATCTCGTATGCATTGGATTGATAAATTGGTGTTTTGGCATGTTTATGATAAGTTGGGGTTGGTAGAATTTTTTTAGTTATTTAATTAAATAATTAAATAATATTAAAATTGGATAGAGAATAGAGGTTTTGGATGCAAAATTTAATTTATGAGAAAAATAAGGTGATGGTGAGAACTATGAGAGGAGTTTGACCATTGTGTTAGTAGGAGATAAAATTAGATTTTCTAATCAAAATGGATTATAAATCTAAGAGTTGTCAGTACGTATCTTTTTGGATAAAAAAGGCAAGAGGGGTAACCTATGACTTGAAGAAGAGGAAGAGACCAAAATTGTCGTAGAGATTAGAGTTGCTGATGGAAATCCAAGTTAATGATGAATTGTAATTCTTTGTGTCAAAGCAGTATTTTCGGCAGAGTCTGTTATCGTCGAAATATTGTGCGTCAAAATTGTGTGAGTGTCGAAGTGTCAAGGAGTTAGCCTCAACATGGATTTGGGTTTGAACCTAATTTTATAGTGTTGGCATGATTAGGTATTTTGGGCTTTTGTTTTTGGGTTTTGCTTAGGGAGCAAGCAAGTAAAATCTATAAATAGGGAGTAACCCCTATTATTGTAAACACTTCAATTTTGCAGTTGCAAAAGAATAAAGAATCATAGTTTGTGAGTGTCGTACCTCGAAAAATGAGAACACGACGCTCACAAAGCACAATCGCGCGCTCGTGGGATGGACTGAACAAAGTCGCCGCCGAACTTTATTTATTCCTAAAAAGGAAAGGGGAAATATCGATAAAACCCAAGAAATAACGACAATGATTATGGTCGTCGCAACCAAATCAGGGTTTGGAAGTCGATTACGCAAGGGGAAGGTATTAGCACCCCTCACGTCCGTTGTACTCAACAGGAACCATTAGGTTAATTGTGCGTGTCAGTGTGAGCTTAGAAATGTTAAGCTTCTCAAGTTATTATGAGGGAATAATAGGATCAAAAGAAAAGAGGAGATGTTTTTGGATTTTTTGTAACGAAGGGGACTAAACCTAAGTTTTTTTATTAATGGGCATGACAAGATTTTGTAATCCTGCTCATACGTATCTCAATAGAGAATTCAAGTCACATGTAGTTCTGGGTAGAAAAATATTTGTTTATTGGTCGATTTTAGTGAAAGCTACATTGTATTAATCGACAAAGAACATTGTTTTACCCAAAACAAGTGAGGAGCAGACGTTTGTATCACATCGAATGGATTTATAAATCAACATTTAGGAAAACGTCACTTATCTCAACTTAACAATTATGGATGAAGCATTGTTTTGCATCAACTTAAGACAAAATGTCTTTTGTTTATGAAAATGTTTTTTTGATCGATCGCACGGCTAGGAAAAAAGAATTTGATTGGTTGAATGTATTTTTGGGCTTGAAAGACGAGTACTTATGACTTGCAAGCTCTTACAACTTGGGTCTAATACTCGGAATTATGTTTAGACCTTTCTCCCATGTAATATTTTTCTTTCAATTTTATTAAGAAAAGGGTTTGAATATTTGCAAGTGTTTTAGAGGGAAGACGAACATGTATGGCTTGCAAGCTCTTACAACTTGGGCCTATCATTCAGGACTACGACTGGACCTTTCACCCAGGTAATCTTTTTCTTCCAATTTTAATTAAGAAAATAGTTTGAAATTAAATTTAAAATGATTAGTGAATGAAATTGAATGTTGAAACTATGGAAAGTTAGTGAAATTTGAATCAAAAAGTTAATGAGTTTGAATGTGATTGTTTACACGTGCGATATGCATATGGATAAAGATATCTTAATTAAAACAACTAAACACATGAAAATCCAGTAGTCAAATAATTAACACAAACAATTAATTAACTGACTAATTGAATCACTAAGTTAAATAATTAACTAAAACAAAAGCACACATAATAAATAAATAAATAAATAAATAAAGTCAAGCAAATAGAAACAAAGGGGGTGCAAAAAAATAGACTCTAAATGGGCCAAGCCCAAAAACTAATCTTAAATAAAACACATAAAAGATAGTTCAAAAAGATGAGGAAAATAAATTAAAATTGAATTAAAGAAATCAGAATATGGTTATGGTTGTAATAGGGGTGGTGGATACATTTGGAAAAAGAGAGCAAAAATTCAAATTTTCACAACAACCAGTAATACGAAGACACATGGCATACCATAACAAAAACAAAAATAGTAATTTATCTTCTTCTTGGCCTCACGTTAACAGCAAAGAGGGAAAAGTTTTCTCTTCCAAATTCACGCGCTCTTGTAGCTCGAACAACAACAACAACTATATCATTCAAACCAAAATCATGTTTCCTCATATGATAAATCTCTCTCTCAAAATAAATAAATACAACAAATATAAATCTTATTTCAAAAAAATAAGTTATAAAGGAAAGCAAAAATAAAATCGTGACGGTGTCGGCATTACCTTAACGACGAAGATGGTGCATCGTTGAAAAGCGGAGGAGGGAAATCCTGGATACGGTGGCGATGTGCGAAATCAATTTGGTTTTTATGGTTACACATTACTGCTGTGTGAGGAGGAGGGAAAAAATGGAAAATGAAGGTTGATGGTTGTTGCGGTGGAACTTTGGTTGCGGTTGTGGAAAGGATGAGGCAACACGATGGTGATGGTTATAGGTGGTTTTCGGCGAGATGCAACTTGCAATTAGAGGAATAGAGAGAGATTTTGATGATGATGATGGTGTTGTTTGATCGTGTTTGGAAGGATGATGGAGGGTGTGATGGTTGGTGTTTTTATGGGGTTTTACATGGGTGATGCCGATGGTGTTTTATGGTGGATTCATGATGGTTGTTGGAAGGGAGAGAGGTTAAGTCGGTTTGAAGTTTGAGAAAAAGTTTGGAGGTTTGATGAGTGGTTGTTTGTGGAGGCAGAAATGTTGTTTGGGTGGTTGTCAGCGAATGCAATTTGGACGGAGGGTGATATGAAGTTCAGGCGGTATGAATTGTGACATTATGGTGATGAGTTGAAGTGGTTTGTAAATGAACAATAAATCGTTAGAAGATGAAGGTTGTATATGGAGTATGATATATGTTTAGGTTTATGAAGTGGTAGGAATGGGATAAGAAAAGTAATGAAGATCAAGTTAGCATTTTTTTTTTCGTTTTCAGTAGCAGCTGAGAGAGAGAGAGAGAGAGAGTGAGTGAAATGAGATTTAATTGGTGGCATTTTCTTCAAATTGAAAAAGTATCTGTTATTACACCGTTGAGTTGTGTTTTTTTTTATATTATGAGTCTCTCATGCAATGCAATATATAGTGCAACTTAGGGTTACACCAATTGACCACAATGCCCTTAAAATGTTTTTGTGAATTAAAAGGGTTTAGAAACATTTAAATGCAATAGAATCAAACAAATTAAAATAAACAAGATAAAATTAAAACAACAAGATGATTAATCCTATTTATTTTTTCTAAACATTTTGATGAAAAGATAAAAACAAACGGGCTTAAAATGAATAAAATTGAGCGCAAAAATGCCTGAAAAATTAAACTGAATGCACCAAAATGATCAGCGTGAAATAAACCTCTCGAAAACATACGAGTTTTGATTAAATTTTGAAATAAAAAATGACCAGTTAAAATGCTTAGACGAGTCAAAATGCGACTGAAAAATTAGCCGGAAAAAAAATCGAGCACACCAGGTTAAACTACGCAAAATGTAGATTAATAAAACTGATGTTTGCAAGATTGATTTGAAAAAATTATGCTTGCTAATTTCACTTACATTTGAGAATCAGTTTGACCGTTCTGTTTGTAAATCCGAAAAATTATTCTGGTTAACATTTCAGGCATTATGCAATATGAAATGCATGTTACGATGTGTAGATGATGTGAAACTCGTTATGAGTGTATCGATTTAGTGAATGGGGAGGGGGAAATTGGGGTATGACAATTGCCACTATTTAAGTATCTTCAACCAAAGAACATGAACAATGTTAATCTTCATATGATCGCGGTGGGAGATAGTTAAATACTAAAAAGACCCTAATTTTGTCCCTGAATGTAGAAGATATGAAATGCTATGAATGCATGAAGGACTTTTTTTATTTTCATTTGCTAGGGATATGATATGAGATGAATCCTAACATGATTTTTATGATGGATGATAAGCAGACTGGATAATGGACCTGTGAAGAATGATGGAGACATGTTATAACGGTGGCCCACATGAAACAAAAATGAAGGTGAAAACCTGTCGAGGATAACAATCTTGTTGGAGGAAAGACAACTGGGGAATATGCAAAGATATTTTAATAACAAGTTCGTACATGACCTAACAAACACCGGAATATTCAAAGAATTTTCAACAACAGGTTCAAACATGACCTGACAACACTTGACTATTCAAAGAGTGTTCAATTCACAGGTTCAAACATGACCTAGCAGCATTAGGGAACATACAAAGAATGTTTGAACAACAGGTTCAGACATTGACATGATGACATCCGGAATATCAAGTTTAGTCGACAGGTTCATACATGATATGACAACACCGGAAAAAAAAATCAAAAAATTCCATCAATATGTTCATACATGACCTGACAATTTGGAATATTCAAAGAGTTTCAATAACAAGTTCAAACATGACCTGAAAATGTTAGGGGATATCCAAAGGTTCCATCAGCAGGTTTAAATATGACCTGACAATATTGGAAAACATACAAAAAAGTTCCATCAACAGGCTCATACATGACCTGACAACATTGGAAAATTCAAAGTGTTTCAACAACAGATTCAAACATGACCCGACAATACTTGAAAATCAAGGAAAGTTTAATCAGTAGGTTCATACATGACCTCAACATTAGGATATTCAAAAAAGTTTCACCCGCGGGTTCAGATATGACCTAACAACACTTAGGAAAAATCAAAGAGAGTTTTATCAACAGGTTCAGACATGTCTTGGCGACACTTTAGAGTATATTTATCAGTTCTGGAGATTTCTCATAAGAAATTCATCCAATCAGAGATTTTGGAGATTCCTAACAAGGAAATTTTCCAAGACAAGAATAAATTGGAGTCTTCTCATTATAAGATCATCCATACTGCAACAATGGGATTTTCTCATTAGAAAGTCACCCATAAAAAAACATTGGGGTTTTCTCATAAGAAAGATATCCATAAAAAAACATTGGAGTCTTCTCCTTAGAAGATACTCCATACAAAACATTGGAGCTTTGTCATTAGAAAGTCATCTACATAAAACATTGGAGCTTTCTCATTAGAAAGTCATCCACACAAAACATTGGGGATTTCTCATGAGAAAGTCATCCACACAAAACATTGGAGCTTTCTCATTAGAAACTCATCCATACAAAACAAACTATGATGATTCTTTATGAAGAAATCAATCAAAACAAACATCATTGGAGGGTTTTTTCAAAAATAACATCCAAGCTTCTAGGAATTCCTTAAAATGAAGAGTCACTCATGACTTTCACGGAACCATCAGGAAAGACTGGGTAATCAAACTCTTTGTACGTGCCAACAACAATTGGACTTAGACCGTAAACAAGGGATTACAACCAACTTTTAACGGATTTTACCAACAACAATTGGATTTGACCGAAGGCATTAGTAAAACAATTACTGACTACATCGGGTTTTGCCAGCAACAACTGGACTTGAAATTATGTTGGTGACAACCAAACTTCAGATACCAATTACGATTGTATTTACAAACAGAGTGATAATGATGCCAACGCCAATTGGGTTTATAATGAGTTCTAGTAACAACTGAGCTTAGAATAATGCTAGTGACAGCTGAATTTTAGGAGACACCCATGAGCCTTGAAATAATGTTAGGGAATGGCATAGGGGTTCTGGAAGTGCGTCAGAACAAGAATGACATGTCCTAGAATTCATCAGAGAGTAAGAGAAACAAATTCTGGAAATGCATCAGAATTACAAGTGATATTATGGAAATACAGCAAAATACAGACACATATGGCAATACATTGAGGAAATTCTGGAAATACATTAGAATACAAGACAAACATATTCAAGAATACATCAGATAGGTGGGGAAACATCTGGAAATACATCAGACAAGTTATGGTAATACATCAATAAATAAAGGAGTAATTCGGGAATTCATCGGATAATCCAAAAAGGAATTGAACCTCATGGACAATTTTTTTTCATAGGTGCCAACTGAGTTGGACCTGAAAATGACTGTGAAAACTGGATGATGGTTTAAGGGAACCAAAGACAAACTGGAATTAGAGGTCAAAGGATATAGGATCAATAACAAGACTTGGGTCAATGCAAAATGAGCATGAAGTACATTTCGGCTATGCATGATTTGAATTTGTTTTTATGCATGATATATGAATGATCATGATATGAAAATGCTGACACTTGAGTGGACTAGGAGTTTATAAAGGCTTTTTATGGAGGTCATGATTCCTCAACACCGAGAACTCGACCAAATATTTTGTGATAGATATTGTCAAAGGAGAACTCTACCAAGCTTGACAGCCACAACTTAGCCAATGAGATCCTTTTGGGGGATTAATGAATCGTGCTAGCATAATTTTCGGGCACTCGTCTTAAACTCAATAGTTGTTAATGTATGGAAGAATTTGTTTGATCAGTTTGAAAGCATGAATGGGGTTTGCGCCTCTGTGGCTCATCTTGCCCCAGTTTGTTGGGTCTTTGAAAATGTTCACCTTGAAAGTGAGTTTGAAACAGCTTGACATGAGACGATCTTGAGATGGCTTTCCCAAATGTTTGAATATCACAATGATCTGACCCCGATTAACCAAAACCTAGAATGGTAGACTTCTAATTGACTCTCCTTGGATAGTTGGACTCAATGAGATTCTAAGGTGGCTTGCCCCAGTCTGAGTCTTGAAGTAAATTACTCTTGGCTAACTGAACCTTGGGGTGATTGGCTTGGATTGAATGATAGTCAAAGTGATTTCCCCTTATTGGACTTCTTTCACTTCATAAAGTTCCTCAATTTTATATTGTTGGAATTTATTTAATGCTAATTGATGACTCGCAAATAAGATTGTTCATTCACAAAATGGTAATTTTAATGCAATTATTCTGCAAAAATTTGAAATGAAAATTTATTGATATGAATGGGTGAAATACAGTGAACGGGTCACTGATAAGAATACAATGATGATCTAGTCATTCACAGTATGCAAGTTGGTACAATCAAATGATTAACAAAAATCGGGAGTCAGGTTAATACAACCTTGTTCTAGTATGCTTTAAGAATAAATTCTGCCTCAATTAGATATTTTAAGGGTTGTAATGTGGTCTGGTTCACGGTTTTTTTAAATAAAAGGATATAAGGCTCAAATTTAATTTTAACCCACCCCTTCTTCTTGATGATCTCCAATCTCTACATTTAGTTAATTCAATACACGATTCGACTTCGAATGTGTGAAGGTGAAAATGAGGATTCAAGATGAGATTTTTTTGAAATGGAAATCACCTTATTTTGTTTTTGTTGAGGATTTAGTGACCTCTTTTGATAGATTTTTGTGTATCCCTAATTTTTTCTGGACTGCTTCTTTGAAGCCTTTGGTCCACCGGGATGCCCTGATTTTTTCCTAAGTCATCTTTTGTGGTATTCGACCTAGAGGGCTTTTTATTTCTTGATGAATTTTTTTGTGACTGTCGTGTCATTGATTATTGAGTAACAACCGCTATAATATTGGGTTTTTCATAACTTCTTCGACACTTCAAGCATATGGTTGATCTCTTTAAGTGGGATGTTTCCTCTTGCAATTTAAATGCAAAGTCAGATTAACTGAACAAACTACCCTGACCCTGGTTAAGATTAAGGGTTTTAGTTCTAAAAGAAATGCTAACTTCAAGGCTCAAAGTGGTTGACTAGAGACTAACTCCTTGTTTCTCTGGTGTTTGGGGATTTGAAACAATGCCTTACATCATTGGCAAGGTTTTCTTCAAAAGCATACCACAACAATTTCAGGTGTTTCATTTTCATCATCCTCCTTCCAATCTTTGTTAACCCAACGATTTGATTAACAAAAGTGAATGAGAGAAGTGTTTTTGTTTTTAACATAAATGAAAAACAAGTGAATACGAATGGATTAATTCAAAAGATGCATAAATATTTCATTAATTTTACCAATTCAAAGAAAACAACAATGCTTAAAAGCAACTAACAATCAACATACAAGGAAATTACAAAAGAAATGCTGAAATAGCCAAATGATTGCCAACTTTAGGAAATTGACTTCTTCTAACTTGATCCACTAACTTCGGGAGACACCCCTTGAGGTCTTCGCACTTATCTGGGCGATAGGTTAACATTCACCACTAAGCATCCTTCTTGAAAGGCTATGTACCTGTTGTCAATCAACTATTGTACTTTGGATTTGAAAGCATTGTAATCTTCAATTGAATGCCCTTCTGATCTGGCATGATATCCATATTGCACATTTGGGTCATAACCGGGCGGGTAAGGTTGTGGAACCGACTTGAGAGACTTGGGAACCACCATCGAGTTTTGAATCATAGGATGTAGAAGTTGGCTATATGTCATGAGGATTGGATGACGAGGATCATTTCTTCTTTCCAAGTTATTTTGAGGCATAGGCTGATTTTGATGCTGATTTTGATATCTCAAGCCTTGGGCTCGTTGATTTGGATAAGGAGCAAACCAGGATTGTTGGTAATGAAGACCAAAAGGTAGTGGTTGCTGGTATGGCACTTTGGGCATTGCTAACTGTTCATTTTTAGATACTTGAAGGTTGGGATCAACAAGCTTTTTGACATTGGCATGGAGGTCTTTAAATTCTTTTCCTTCAATCTCATCGTTGAAGGAGACTCTCTTGGATCCACTACTGACTTCTCCTTTTCTTCCATTGGCATGGGTCGTGACATAGGAAATCCAAGGCGGTATCTCAATTCTCTTACCGGGAAACGATGATATCTCGTTAGCCACATCCATGACCTCTTCCTTGTGGTATAAAACCTTGAGGGGCTTCAGGGGTCCTTTGCCTTCCTCGTTACCTGGCCCATAAATCAAGATATATGTACCTGAGCCTTCCTCCTTGAGTGTTGGTGACCTTATGTCAATCAATCTTTGCAGCTTGAACTTAAAACTCTTGTATTCCTAGATGGAGTGCCCCGTTGTTCCAGTATGGTATCCGCAGTTGACCTTCGGATGATCTTCTTCAAAGACTAAGATTTTTTTGTTAATCAGTTATCGTACCAAGGCTTTCAATGCTAAGCAAGAATCCAGGTCATGTCCCACTGCCCCTTTATGGAATTCATATGTTGCATTTGGATTGTACCATGGCAGGTATGGTGACATAGGTGTGAGAGCTCGAGGGGTCACCAAAACATTCTGGATCAGCTGCGGGTAGAGCTTGCTATATGGCACTGGAATCGGGTCATTATGATCTTTGTTCCTCTTGTTTTGATTCTGATTTTTGCTCTGAACCTAACTTTGGTAATTGGTCAGAGGATGTTGATGATGACATCCATGGGGAGGGCCATATGTCGGTAGATGAGGAATTGCCACATAGAATTACCCTTGACTTAGGGTAACACCGGATGGATGTGGAGCAGTATCTCCCTCTGTTGCAACAATGGGTATGGGATGACCCTCTTTTCTCAATAAGGCTTGCAGGGTTTCCACGACCCATCCCATTTGGCTCTTCAAAAGATTCAGTTCCTCTTTCAATGCTTTTTGACTTTTCCTTAGCTCGTCCATCATCTTCGGAGACATGGTTCTTTGTTCTAAACACGTGTTGGGAATTGCTTTGTTGATCATGGACAAAGGATGGATGAGTTTTTTTTTGTATTTTGTCTGGAAAATGACATGCATTCTAATGAGATGCAGATGTAATGGAATGTGAATGAATGCAATGCAAACCATGTATATTTGTTTTTTTTCAGTACACAGGTTCAAAAGTTTGAGGTACTGATGAATTTGATTGCTTTCCAAGAATAGGTTCTCATCGGGTATGATCTATGGTTACAAAGGTTCCCAGATTCATGGATCAACAAGACTGTTTGCTCCCTGCGGCAACTTACTTGTTGGGCATCAACTCCATCCAAAGAATCTACTCTAAGTGAGGTTCTCGCATCGATCCAACGAGAAATTCATCTCGGGGACCCACACTACGCAACCATCTTTCCTAGTTGGCCAAAGGATTAAGGTTCTACAAATGGTCCTTAGAGTCATGGATCCTGATGAAAATATTGAAGCTTACTTTCAAAGGATCTACTCTAAGTGAGGTTCTCGTACTGACCCAACGAGAAATTCATCTCGCGGACCCGCACTACTCAACCTCGTCCTATCTTATGCTTTTACTCGAGACTCGGGTAGAGAGTCTTTCCCAAAAGGTTTGCAATCAGAGTATCCAAGTACAAAAGAATAATGGAACCAATACAACATATTATATCAATATGACAATAAAGATAGCAAAAGCAATAAAGAAAATCCACACAAGTAAACAAACAAAGCCACACAAAAGACCTAACTAGGCTTTACTCACTTAGGGAGACCACCTTTCCCAGCAAAGTCGCCATCTGTTGTACCTCGAAAAATGAGAATATTACGCTCGCAAAGCACAATCGCACACTCGCAGGATGGACTGAACTGAGTCGCCACTGAACTTTATTTATTCCTAAAAAGGAAAGGGGAAATATCGATAAAACCCAAGAAAGAACGACAACGATTATGGTCATCGCAACCAAATTAGGGTTCGGGAGTCGATTACACAAGGGGAAGATATTAGCACCCCTCACGTCTGTTGTACTCAACGGGAACCATTAGGTTAATTGTGTGTGTCTGTGTTAGCTTAGAAATGTTAAGCTTATCAAGTTATTATTAGGGAAAGAATAATAAGATCAAAAGAAAAGAGGAGGTGTTTTTGGATTTTTTGCAACGAAGGGGACTAAACCTGAGTTTTTATTAATGGGTCTGACAAGATTTCTCAATCCTGCTCCTACGTATCTCAATAGAGAACTCAAGGCACGCGTAGTTCTAGGTAGAAAAATGTTTGTTTATTGGTCAATTTTACCGAAAACTACATTGTATTAATCGACGAAGAACATTGGTTTACCCAAAACAGTTGAGGAGCGGACGCTTGCATCACATCGAATGGATTTATAAATCAACATTCGGGAAAACGTCACTTATCTCAACTCAACAATTATGGGTGAAGCATTTCTTTGTATCAACTTAATACAAAATGTATTTCGTTTATGAAAAGGTTTTTCTGATCGGTTGCACGGCGGGGAAAAAAGAGTTTGATTAGTTGAATGTATTTTTGGGCTTGAAAGACGAGTATTTATGACTTACAAGCTCTTACAACTTGGGTCTAATACTCAGGATTACATATGGACCTTTTGTCGCATCCGCGAAAAACAACCGGCGGGAAAAACAAAACAAACAGAGCCGCCACCGTGCGTTATTTATCCCAAAAGAGGAAAAGGAAACGCTCGAAGTAAACCTGGAAAAGACATGGTCTCGCGACCAAAGAGAGATGGGATCGGGAGTCGGTTATGCGAAGGGAAGGTATTAGCACCCTTACGCATCTGTCGTACTCGACGGGATCCACGCTCAAAAGAATAGAAGAAAGGTTGCTAAACACTGCTCAAAAGAATGCACACACACACGGGAAACAACACAGGTGGGAAAAGAGGGGAACGGGCTCGCTAGGATATCGCATCCTATGCCTACGTATCTCATCTGGAATGAGAATCAGAGCTACCGTAGTTCGGCTCACGCACGCCAAACAAAACCCACACCGAAAACCGACTGCCAATCGCTGGACTTATGTCAGACTCCACACAAACCGGCAAACATGGAAACCAAATGCCAATTGCTGGACTTACATCGGACTCCGAACCAACAAACACACACAGGAAACCAACTGCCAATCGCTGGACTTACGTCAGACTCCTCACTCACCCCACTAGGATACGGACTGCCAATCGCTGGTCTTACATCCATCTCCTAACACACACAAGAAGGTTAACAAACAAACTAGTTAATAGGGAGTCTGGAACTCGAGCCTAATAACTGTCAAGCAAACACACGCAAAAAGGAAAAGGGTGCCCGGAGAGATCTCGTACGATCTCCTGCCTACGTACCTCATCTGGTATGAGGATAAGGGCAACGTAGTTCCCCTTAACAGGGGAGAAACTTTCTCCTAACCAGAGACTGGGAAATGACAAACTAGAAGGGAGACTGACTCGAGCCTAATAGTTATCATGCAATCCACAATGGTCCTAGGTTGAGGTTTCTATCTAACTTGCATAGGCAACAAGCTATCCTAAACAGCACAGTCAAAATCATACAAGCACAACAAGCAAGCACACACACTATATACAAACAAATGGGCTCATACAAGGTTAGGCTGTGAAACACAAGCCAACTGGAATCGGGTGTAGTTAGCTCTTAACCCTAACATTGAGAGTTAGGGTGAAGCAAATGAAATGGGAAGTGAGGGTAAGACCTCACATCTCTTATCCCTGGCCTGGGAGAGCTTTAGACAAATGAAAGTGGGAGTTCAGAAAGTAGGAACTCTTCTCCACATGTGACTGACACAACAAAGATCTTGGGTTAATATCCACAATGCATCAACACAAGGTGTGAGCAAAGTGGATGACACACTGAATAGCAGAAGATGGATTGCACATCTCTTTTATCTGCCAATTGCCTCATAGAGGTCTTTTCCTGCTTGGCACAAAAGTAAACAAACACAAGCATTGCCTCTTAAGGAGGGCTTCAGACAGGTGTCTGCCCAAGTAACAGGACAGGTCTTCCAGACTACATGAAGTCAGAGAGGTTATACCTAAGTGGTTAAGCAACCAAGCAAAAGCAAGCTCAAAATGAACTTAAGCAACTTATGTACGTGTTGAAACATCACACAAATCAGTTCAACTGTACAGACAAACAGACAATCATGAATATCAAACAATCAAACCCAATGAGCAAAGGCATAAGCCAACAAGTCAAACTCAAATGAGTTAACAACCCTACAAAACACATAAGGTTAGTAGTCAAAAGTAAACATCAAAAGCTCAAGTGATAGAGCATCATCAACTATGTAACTTGAATGCTCCACCTGAAATCAAAACTCAAACATGAGCAACTAACCACTAGGTCAAAGCCTAGGGTCAAAGATGAAGAAAAAATCCAAAACAGAACATGAAATTTAACATGAATCAACTTCATTCAATCAAGAACACAATCCAAAAGGTCTCATGTCAATATCATATACCAAATTCATTTCATGAACCAAACATGGCAAGGTATGCAAGTTGTAACCACATTGTGACATCAGAAGAAACAAATGCACATTAAATCAAAAATGATTCAAATAATCTTGGCAAAATTCACGAGTAAACAAGACATACAACATGATCATCACACAAAAAATTAGAGCATTTGGACAACATTAGGCATGGTAATCAAATTGCATAAGCCAAGGCAAACATAATAAGCACATGTGTGATACCAAATTGGCACACCAACTTAGCACAAGCCTAAAACAGAAATGAAACATGGTAAAAACCTCAAACCAAAGCCAAAACACCATTCAACATGTCTAGAAATAGTGTGCAAAATTTCACATTCATTGGATAAAGAACAAGCATTTCATGATCAAATGAAAATCAAAGCAATTCAAAAGCTCACATGTGACCATCCAGAATGAAAAATCTCAATCAAATCAGAAATCAATCCAAAAATTCCACCAAAAATCATGAGCATTCACAACATTCATATCAAGCATCATACAAACAATCAAGACATTTGGAATTCATTTGGCATGGCAAATTCATCCCTCAAGTTGAATATCACAAGGTGTGACACAAATTGTCACACCTAACTTAGGAAAATCATAAAACAGAAATGACATATGATAAAAATGCAAACTCAACACCAAAATTTCAAGTCATGAGTCTAGTTTCAACATGTAAAATTTCATGTTCATTGGATTAAAATTGAGCATTTCACAAATGAAGAAGCAAGGAAATGTCAAGATATGATACATGTACACAAACCCTAGCACCAAATATTTTCCAGCCATGCACAATTTACAAAATAATACTCACAAAAAACTAGAGGGGAAATGTGACACAATGCAAAAATCCTGGTATTTTTTGGATCAAAACTCAATTAGTTATGAATTTTTAAAGGTTGGAAATAAAATGAAATGGAAGTGAAAGAAACAAATGAATTAATTAAAATATTATTTAATTAATTTGAATAATTCCTTTTGGCGCCAGAGTGCTACGCACCATTTCACTTAAGTTTGCCAGAGCCAAATCAGAGCGCTGCATGAGCGCTTCATGCAACCAATGAAAACAAACCCTAGTGAAACAGCTAAGGCAACGGATTGGAATCAAAAAAACTGTGGCCAAAAGTTCTGGAAATCATCTTCATCGTGTTCATCATGTGAACAGTGGAACATTCAAACATGCCAAGAACAAATTCTCCAGAAATGGAAATTGAACACATCAACATGAAGATCCTTCAACATACATCACAAATCAAGGCATGGCTAAGCATAATTCATCGTGTATCAAGAGAATCGAGCAAATCATCATTCATCATCCAAACTTTAAATCATCGAATCTCAGTCAATAATGCATGGAAATTAATGATTCGAAGCTCAGAATGATCACAACAACAAGATCTACAACATTAGCATAAGAAATTTGAGAAAAGAGAGAATCAATTTTGTGACCTCTTGAAGTGCAGAATTGGAATTGGACGAATTCTGGCCTTGCAATGCTCCAAGTGTCTTCTAGAATGCTTGTGCAAGTGTTTGGAAGGAAGATCAAAGCTCTATTGCACACGATTCAACAGAATTTTTGAGTTGCCATGGATGAGTTTAAGCTTTAAGCTGCTCCAATCATGCACGAATTCATGTGATTCCACCTCCAAACCTGCTCAGTGATACTTCCAGATGATGATGCAATTGATGGATTGTGATTTGGTTTGAATAAATTTGAAGAAAATGTGAGAGAAAATTTTGATGAATTTTTGTGATTCTAGATCCAAAATTGGGAATTGTGAAAAACAGTTAGAGATTAGACTTATATATGCAATGCTAATCATGTTTAATTATGCCTAAACCAAATGCTAATGAAAATGGATTAAGTTTGGAGGTGTTTTGCAAAATTGAGCTTTCACCCTTATGCATGAAAATTCATGGTGAACAGTACGAATTTGGATTGAATTTCTCTTAAAAAAACTGTTTTGGAGCTAATGGTGATGGTAGCATGTTCAAATAATGCACAAATTTCAAATTCCATTTTTCCCTCCAAAAATCAAGTGAATTTCCAAATATTTATGTGAATGTAATTCATGCCATGTAATGCAAGATTTGGAAATTATATGTCAAAATAAGAACAATGCAAAAAGAGCCACTTGATTTGGAGTTTTGGTTGAGAAGTTATGCCCATTTGAAGTTCCATGTTCACTTGGTCAAGATTTGATCATATCTCCTTAACCACACATGAGAAATCCATGATCTTGGACTTTTTGGAAATGAGAGAGAAATATCTACAACTTTCCTGTTCAACAAAACTTGATTTGAAGCTTTCTTGATGATGTAATCTTGAGTTGAAAACCTTTCCATTTTTGGCAATTTCAAATTACAGGTCACTTTTTATTTTTGGAAAGTTTTGTCCTGACTTTATTTTCTTCAAAGTTGATGTTTGAAATGTCAAATGAGACTTTTTTGAACATGAATGATGTATTTCTAATCACTTCCCACCTCCAAATCCAACAGTTGACTTTGTAGTTGACTTTTGCAGTTGATAGATGACTTGGCCATGCACAGATGAATTTGAGCCTCAACCACTTGATGGAATGGCTCCAAAATGAAACCCTAGCTTATACAAGCTCAACCAAACTATATGATGATCTCCATCTCAATGAAGACCTCATCTCATTGAAAACCCCTGATTGGCATAATGCAACTGATTAGGGTTGACCAGAGATCAAAACCCTAATCCTAAGGAAGCTTGATCAGGAATAATGAACCATGATGATGATGATGTACTATTCCAACCAAGATAATACCCCATCTCCTTGAAAAACCAAGAAACCCTAATTGAGGCATAAACCTCAGATGGCTAGTGACCAATTCATGAAACCCTCAAGCTTGAATCTCTTAACCTCTCTATCTTCTGAACAAGACTTAGGAGGATGACTTGCTTATTGTTTCCACATGATATGCAAAGATACAATGACTAATGTCTTAAAAAAATGAAATGCAATATGCTAAGCTAGTCCCAAGAGAGGAGGGCAAATTTTGAGGTGTTACAGCTGCCCCTATTCAATCCACTGTGAACCTGTCGATATGAACATCCTCGGCTTTCAGATGATCAGGGTGAAGAGTGATTGAATACCAAGAACAGACGAACAATTTGCACTCTGATGGGAAAATAATTACCAATGCCTGTCAGAATCGGCAAAGAAGCAATCTCGAAAGAAGAATCCGTCTGGTGCGGAGAAAGTCGGCCTGAATACCGAAACAGAAAGTTGACCTGGATACCAAAATAAATGGTAACACAAGAACCACCATGGCCTGAACACCGCTTTTCAGTCTGAATACTGAGCATCATAGTATGAGAGTATTGATATCGG
Organism: Lathyrus oleraceus; assembly: GCF_024323335.1. Taxonomy (NCBI): domain Eukaryota; kingdom Viridiplantae; phylum Streptophyta; class Magnoliopsida; order Fabales; family Fabaceae; genus Lathyrus; species Lathyrus oleraceus. The sequence continues at coordinate 445,515,996 of NC_066580.1, forward strand.
TCTGAACACCGAGAGATTGGCCTGAATGCCCAACAACTGGCCTGAACGCCACTTTGGTCTGAATACCGGAAAACTGGCCTGAGTGCCGCAAGCTGCATCGATCTGAACTTCGGAAGCTTCTTCGATCTGAATATCGGAAATTGGTCTGAATACCACAAGTGCTTCGACCTGAACGTCGGAAACTCCTTCGATCTGAAAATCGGAAACTGGTCTGAATACCACAAGTTCTTCGACCTGATCGTCGAAAACTTCTTCGATCTGAATATCGGAAATTGGTCTGAATACCACAAGTGCTTCGACCTGAACGTCGGAAACTGGCCTGAGTGCCACAAGTACTTCGACCTGATCGACGGAAACTTCTTCGATCTGAAAATCAGAAACTGGTCTGAATACCACAAGTTCTTCGACCTGATCGTCGGAAACTTCTTCGATCTGAAAATCGGAAACTGGTCTGAGTGCCACAAGTCCTTCGACCGGATCGTCGGAAACTTCTTCGATCTGAAAATTGGAAACTTTGGTCTGAATACCCACCTTGGTCTCGATACCGGGAAACTGGTCTGAATACCCACCTCGGTCTAAACACCGGAAAACTTTCATGCTTGTCAGCATCGGCAGGAATAATGAATAGTGATAAACGAAGCGGCACGCGTGTCAACGACCCATGCTGGGGATAACAAGCCACGAACCGGTTATTCTCTATTCAACCCTAGCCAACGAACACTTTGCGCTTAGCTGGGGATTATCTCCTTCTCTTTTCTTTCCTTCTTTTTTTGGACCCCGAAACTCCTCTGATTATCATTTCCGTCTCCGCCCGACAGAAATCCTTCCTCCAATATCGCACTATTGGGGAATACTGTTGATTAAAATCATAATGCCAAACTCCTTGGAGTAACATCTTCACCTTCTGGCGAAACCACCTCTCAAACAATAACCACGGCTTGAGACTAGCTTATGCTTGCAATGCTGATGCATGATGATTATTTTTAGCGTAATGCTCCATAACCATGGAAATGTTACGCAATTTATTATGCAATATATTATGCTTATCTACATGATGAATGCATAAAAAGTATCCCCCTCAAGGGACCCTTCTGGGGAGCTCAAGGCACTCTGCTGAGGAACTCGATAGCACTCCAATCTCCACCCTGCTGGGGAGTAGCATCGCTGCTGGGAAATAGGCCACCCTTACCAGGGATAACCTCCTCTGCACCGATCCACTTGGGGATTTCGCTGGGGACTAAACCACCAACGCACTCTATGGGGAAAACAACAATCCCCGACTTGCTAAGGATATAACAATCCCGACTCTGCTTGGAGAAACCCCTACCAATAGATACCTCCGCTGGGGAAATAGCAACCTTCGGGCCTGGCTGCTGAGGAAACACCGATCTAAAACCTGCTGGGGAGATAACCCTCCCGACCCTGCTAGGGAAGACTCGGACCTTGAATCTGCTGGGGAGGTAACAATCCCAACTCTGCTTGGGGAAACAACGAAATTCTGGCGCAGAACACCCGTCGACTCGTCGAACCTTGGTATTCAACATCCAAATCTAGTGTCAGCTTTCCACTTTTGAGAGCTCCCAGACTCGTCTGGACTTTTCTGATTCATCACCTTGTATTTCCGACTCCTCCGTACTCGACGGAGATCGAACTCTTTGAATTCATACAGACTTTCCAATCTCAGACTTTGAAGAGTCATCTTGATTAATATCCAGGATCGTCGTACGTTGTAACACCCCTCTAAAATACCCCAAATATTTAATTAAAATATAACAACATATCAATCAGAGTAATATGCAATCAAGGGTGTCACACAATATTTCACACTATTCGCCATAAATATTTAGTCATGCTCATTATTTAACTCAAAACATAAAGTATTGCACAATACGCAGCGGATAGAGATCAAATCGATCATTCAAACATGTAACATACTACATGTAAACTGGTTCAACAATCATCAACAACACAATTAAAATGTTCCCTCCCGATGTTACATCTATCAGAGCATGACCCACTAGGGAGACTACACTAGACTCCAAGCATTAGCTTATACTCAACTTATTGCTCGTTACCTGAAAAATAGTTGTAAGGGTGAGTTCCTCAATCGATATAATAAGCATTATAAATTATCATGTCATGTTAAGTAAATAACACATTTCATCACCCAAATCAGATTACACATTCAGCAACGGCAATATCAACTCAATCATACTCATACTCAATGTCAACACAACCACACGTATAATATTGGAATACATCCATTCATATTATACGCCATACATACATTATGCAATGAGACTCCACACATGCGGTACCGACTATTCTTGAACATATAGTTCAAGCTCACCGATCAATCCAGATACGGCTACTAAGCTCACTAGTCCCACTCATTTGAGACCTAGTGACTCACTCACTAATTCCTCACCATGGGAATTAGCTACAGCCCCAAAGGCTATGCTATGCACACTAATCATCTAGCATGCAAACATCAACAACAAATCCACAATGATTCACTCACTAATTCCTCACCATGGGAATTAGCTACAGCCCCATAGGCTATGCTATGCACGCTAATCATCTAGCAATGCAACATCAACAACAATTCACAAGGGACAGATGCTCACACTCTAAGCCATACAACAGTCCATTCACAAATACATGCTTAATATATATATATATTCACAGCATTATGCATATCATCATACATCATCAACACATGTATCAACACATCATATCATGTCAAATAATTAAACACAGTATTAGCACACTCTACTAATACCTATACTGCTCAAAACAGCGGGAAATAATCCCTACCATATCACACACTGATATAGGCAACCACCAATTAGGCACACAACATTTAAATTAACAATTTTTCCACTCTGCAACAGCGTTAACCGGTTAACGCCCTGGGTTAACCGGTTAACGCAGGCAAAACACGCTTACTGCCCAAAACTTAACAGTGTTAACCGGTTAACGCCCTGGGTTAACCGGTTAACGCAGGCAAAACAACACTAATTCTCAACTCGTAACAGTGTTAACCGGTTAACACCCTGGGTTAACCGGTTAACGCAGACAAAACAGTAGTTCCTGCGCTAACACAAAGCAGAATGCAGAATTCTCCGCATTTTCCGCCGTTAGAGGACTTCCGGACCTCCGATTCCAATTCCGTAAAAAGCTATACGTTAGGGAAATTACAACACACTCAATTACAGGTTCAATTTCAGTCTTTTTTTTACACAACATATCCATCACAATTTTCAGCATTCGACAATCCCAATTAGGGTCAATTCAACGGTTTATCACTACCCATTACATGCTAACCCATAATACCCATTAAACGACGATAAACCCCCCTTACCTGAGTTAATCCGGCGAATCTTCAAGCTCCAAGCTCTTCTCTTCTTCAACCCTCTTCCTCTTGCTCTGCCTCTTGCCCTTTTCCTCTTTCAGCCGCTTCTCTGAGTTTCACGTGAAAACCTTATTTTCCAAATGAAACTCTTTTTCCTTATTCCAACTTATATATTTTCCACTTTATTTTATTATCCCAATAATAATAATAATTCAATAATTCCAAAATAATAATAATAATAATAATCCAATTATCTAATTAAATTAATAAATATTTTATTAACTTAATTTAAATAATTACCATATTATTATCGGGGTGTTACAACTCTCCCCCACTAAAAGAGTTTTCGTCCTCGAAAACATACCTCAATCGAATAACTCCGGATAAGACTCCTTTATCTGACTCTCCAGTTCCCAAGTCACATTGCCACCTGCTGGTCCTCCCCAAGCTACCTTCACCAAGGCAATCTCTTTACCCCGCAACTGCTTCAACTCTCGATCCTCGATCCTCATAGGTGATGTTTCAACAGTCAGGTTATCTCTCACTTGTACATCATCTACTTGGACTACATGCGACGGGTCATGAATGTACCTCCTCAACTGAGACACATGAAAAACCTCATGCAAATTCGCAAGCGACGACGGTAAAGCGACACGATAGGCTACCTCCCCTATCCTCTCCAAAATCTGATAAGGACCAATAAATCGAGGTGTCAACTTCTTCGACTTCAAAGCTCGACCAACACCAGTTATCGGAGTAACACGAAGAAACACATGATCTCCCTCTTGGAACTCAAGTGACTTCCTCCTCTTATCATGATAACTCTTCTGACGACTCTGAGCAATTCTCATCTTCTCCTGAATCATCTTAATCTTTTCTGTAGTCTGTTGAACAATCTCCGGTCCAACCACAACACTCTCACCGGACTCATACCAACATAACGGTGTCCGACATCTCCTACCATACAAAGCTTCAAACGGTGCCATACCAATGCTCGAATGAAAACTATTGTTGTAGGTAAACTCAATCAAAGGTAAATAACAATCCCAAGCACCTCCCTTTTCCAAAACACAAGCCCTCAACAGATCCTCTAGTGACTGAATCGTCCTCTCAGTCTGACCATCAGTCTGCGGATGATATGCAGAACTCAATCTCAGCTTAGTTCCCAAAGCCCTCTGCAAACCTTCCCAGAACTTCGATGTAAATCTAGGATCTCTGTCCGAAACAATACTCGACGGAATACCATGCAAACTTACAACCTTCTCAATATACAACTCAGCTAATCTCTCTAACGGATAATCCATTCTGATCGGAATGAAATGAGCCGATTTTGTCAACCTGTCAACAATCACCCAAATGGCTTCGAAATTCTTATTTGTCCTCGGCAAACCAGAAACAAAATCCATACTGATACTATCCCACTTCCACTCTGGAATAGCCAACGGTTGCATTAGCCCAGACGGCTTCTGATGCTCAATCTTTGACTTCTGACAAGTTAAACAGGAATAAACAAAACTCGCAATTTCTCTTTTCATTCCCGGCCACCAAAATAACTTTTTCAAATCATGATACATCTTCGTAGCCCCAGGATGAATACTCAGGCCACTACGATGTCCTTCCTCAAGAATACTCTTCTTAAGTTCGGTAACATCCGGAATACACACCCGATTACCAAATTTCAAAATGCCATTCTCATCAACTCTGAATTCACCACCTTGACCCTGATTCACTAAAGTAAACTTATCAACCAAAAGCACATCGGATTTCTGACCCTCTCTAATCTCATCCAGAATACCACTCGTTAACTTCAACATTCCCAATTTAACACTATTGTGAGTACTCTCACACACCAAACTCAAGTCTCTAAACTGCTCAATTAAATCCAATTCCTTAACCATTAACATAGACATATGCAATGATTTCCGACTCAATGCATCCGCTACTACGTTTGTTACCCGGATGGTAATTCAAACCAAAGTCATAATCCTTCAGAAATTCTAACCATCTCCTCTGTCTCATATTCAGTTCTTTCTGATCAAACAAATACTTTAAACTTTTATGGTCACTGAAAACCTCAAATCTTGACCCGTACAAGTAATGCCTCCATAACTTCAGAACAAACACTACAGCTGCTAACTCTAAATCGTGTGTCGGATAGTTCTTCTCATGAACTCTCAGTTGTCTCGAAGCATAAGCTATAACCTGCTTATTCTGCATCAACACACCACCCAAGCCCAACAATGAAGCATCGCAGTAAACCTCAAATGATTCCGACGAACTCGGTAATATCAGAATAGGAGTACTAGTTAACCTTCTCTTTAACTCTTGGAAACCTTCTTCACATTTTGAGTCCCAAACAAATGCTTGCCCCTTTCTAGTCAACATCGTCAACGGTAACGCCAACTTAGAAAATCCCTCAATGAACTTCCTATAATAACCAGCCAAGCCAAGAAAACTTCGAATCTCAGCAACAGACTTCGGAGCTTCCCACTTAGACACCGCTTCTATCTTAGAAGGATCAACAGCAACACCACCTCTTGAAATCACATGACCAAGAAAACTAACCTCCTCTAACCAAAATTCACACTTAGACAGTTTAGCAAATAACTTCTTTTCCCGGAGAACTTCTAAAACCACTCTCAAATGCTCGGCATGCTCTTCTTCAGATTTCGAATACACCAAAATGTCATCAATAAACACCACAACAAACTTATCTAGGTACGGATGGAAAATCCTATTCATATACTCCATGAATACTCCAGGCGCATTAGTCACACCAAAAGGCATTACAGAATACTCATAATGTCCATACCTTGTTCTGAAAGTAGTCTTCTGAATATCCTCAGTTTTCACACGTATCTGATGATACCCAGATCTCAAATCTATCTTGCTGAACACACTCGCACCAACCAACTGGTCCATCAGATCATCAATCCTCGGCAAAGGATACCGATTCTTGATCGTCACTTTATTCAGTTGCCTGTAGTCCACACACAACCTCATAGTACCTTCTTTCTTCTTAACCAATAACACTGGTGCACCCCACGGTGACACACTCGGACGAATAAACTTCTTATCCAACAGATCTTCCAGCTGACTCTTCAATTCAGCTAACTCAACAACAGACATACGGTACGGAGCCATCGATATCGGTCTAGTACCAGGTACCAAATCAATCGAGAACTCAACTTCACGTTCTGGCGGTAATTCATTCACTTCTTCTGGAAACACATCAGGAAAATCACACACCACAGCCAGATCACCAATCACCAGTTTATCTTTAGCCTCCAAAGTCGCTAACAGCATAAACAACTCTGCCCCATCTGCTACTTCCTCATTCACCTGCCTTGCTGATAGAAACAAACTCTTTCCTTCCTCAACCTCAGGAAAAATCACAGTCTTATCAAAACAGTTGATATAAACTCGGTTAAACACCAACCAGTTCATACCCAGAATAACATCAATCTGCACTAACGGAAGACACACAAGGTCTATCCCAAAATCTCTACCAAAAATACTCAAAGGACAACTCAAGCAAACTGAAGTAGTAGTCACTGAACCCTTTGCAGGAGTATCAATCACCATACTACCATACATCTCAGATATCTCTAACTTAAGTTTCACAGCACAATCCAAAGATATAAAGGAATGAGTAGCACCGGTGTCAATAATAGCTACAAGAGGAAAGCCATTAATATAACACGTACCTCTGATCAAGCGATCATCTGCAGAAGTCTCAGAACCCGATAAGGCAAAGACCTTGCCTCCTGACTGATTCTCTTTCTTCGGCTTAGGACACTGTGGACTGATATGACCCAACTCTCCACAGTTGAAACAAGTTACAGTCTTCAACCGACACTCTGCAGCCAAATGACCACCTTTTCCACACTTGAAACACTTCATCTCAACACTGGTACACTCATGGACACGATGTCCAGCCCGACCACATCTATAACACTTAGCAGGGGCACTAGAGTCTCCCCCACTAGGCCTCTTCATCCCACTCTGCTTCTGGAAACCTTTGCCAGCTGCATACGGTTTTCCACGATCATTCTGATTCTTGCCTTTCCTATCAACTCTCTGTTGATAGCTCTCTGCTCTGGCTTTGGAATCCTGTTCAAAAATCCTGCAACAGTCAACCAAGTCAGAAAACACTCTGATCCGCTGATATCCAATAGCCTGTTTGATCTCAGGACGCAGCCCGTTCTCAAACTTCACACATTTCGAAAATTCTCCAGCAGCCTCATTATAGGGAGTATAATACTTTGACAGCTCTGTGAACTTAGCAGCATACTCCGTAACAGACCTGTTACCCTGTTTCAATTCCAAGAACTCTATCTCTTTCTTTCCTCTGACATCCTCTGGAAAGTACTTCCTCAGGAATCTCTCTCTGAACACAGCCCAAGTGATCTCAGCATTCCCAGCAGATTCCAACTCGGTGCGGGTAGCAACCCACCAATCATCTGCTTCCTCTGACAGCATATGCGTACCGAACCTGACCTTCTGGTTATCGGCACACTCAGTCACTCGGAAGATCCTCTCGATCTCCTTCAACCACTTCTGAGCACCATCTGGATCGTATGCTCCCTTGAACATTGGAGGATTGTTCTTCTGGAACTCACTCAGTTGACGAGCAGCTCCCATTCCCACAACATTCGGATTTCCTCCAAGTACTCCAGCTAGCATACCCAGAGCCTCAGCAATCGCAGCATCATCTCTACCTCTTCCAGCCATCTCTATTCTGAAAACCCAAACAAACTAAAACAATGAGTACTGATAGGGTTACACAACACCTATACCGTACAGGGGAAACAGAATAATTACGACTCGACTCGACCGACTATGCTCTGATACCACTAATGTAACACCCCTCTAAAATACCCCAAATATTTAATTAAAATATAACAACATATCAATCAGAGTAATATGCAATCAAGGGTGTCACACAATATTTCACACTATTCGCCATAAATATTTAGTCATGCTCATTATTTAACTCAAAACATAAAGTATTGCACAATACGCAGCGGATAGAGATCAAATCGATCATTCAAACATGTAACATACTACATGTAAACTAGTTCAACAATCATCAACAACACAATTAAAATGTTCCCTCCCGATGTTACATCTATCAGAGCATGACCCACTAGGGAGACTACACTAGACTCCAAGCATTAGCTTCTACTCAACTCATTGCTCGTTACCTGAAAAATAGTTGTAAGGGTGAGTTCCTCAATCGATATAATAAGCATTATAAATTATCATGTCATGTTAAGTAAATAACACATTTCATCACCCAAATCAGATTACACATTCAGCAACGGCAATATCAACTCAATCATACTCATACTCAATGTCAACACAACCACACGTATAATATTGGAATACATCCATTCATATTATACGCCATACATACATTATGCAATGAGACTCCACACATGCGGTACCGACTATTCTTGAACATATAGTTCAAGCTCACCGATCAATCCAGATACGGCTACTAAGCTCACTAGTCCCACTCATTTGAGACCTAGTGACTCACTCACTAATTCCTCACCATGGGAATTAGCTACAGCCCCAAAGGCTATGCTATGCACACTAATCATCTAGCATGCAAACATCAACAACAAATCCACAATGATTCACTCACTAATTCCTCACCATGGGAATTAGCTACAGCCCCATAGGCTATGCTATGCACGCTAATCATCTAGCAATGCAACATCAACAACAATTCACAAGGGACAGATGCTCACACTCTAAGCCATACAACAGTCCATTCACAAATACATGCATAATATATATATATTCACAGCATTATGCATATCATCATACATCATCAACACATGTATCAACACATCATATCATGTCAAATAATTAAACACAGTATTAGCACACTCTACTAATACCTATACTGCTCAAAACAGCGGGAAATAATCCCTACCATATCACACACTGATATAGGCAACCACCAATTAGGCACACAACATTTAAATTAACAATTTTTCCACTCTGCAACAGCGTTAACCGGTTAACGCCCTGGGTTAACCGGTTAACGCAGGCAAAACACGCTTACTGCCCAAAACTTAACAGTGTTAACCGGTTAACGCCCTGGGTTAACCGGTTAACGCAGGCAAAACAGCACTAATTCTCAACTCGTAACAGTGTTAACCGGTTAACACCCTGGGTTAACCGGTTAACGCAGACAAAACAGTAGTTCCTGCGCTAACACAAAGCAGAATGCAGAATTCTCCGCATTTTCCGCCGTTAGAGGACTTCCGGACCTCCGATTCCAATTCCGTAAAAAGCTATACGTTAGGGAAATTACAACACACTCAATTACAGGTTCAATTTCAGTTTTTTTTTTTACACAACATATCCATCACAATTTTCAGCATTCGACAATCCCAATTAGGGTCAATTCAACGGTTTATCACTACCCATTACATGCTAACCCATAATACCCATTAAACGACGATAAACCCCCCTTACCTGAGTTAATCCGGCGAATCTTCAAGCTCCAAGCTCTTCTCTTCTTCAACCCTCTTCCTCTTGCTCTGCCTCTTGCCCTTTTCCTCTTTCAGCCGCTTCTCTGAGTTTTCACGTGAAAACCTTATTTTCCAAATGAAACTCTTTTTCCTTATTCCAACTTATATATTTTCCACTTTATTTTATTATCCCAATAATAATAATAATTCAATAATTCCAAAATAATAATAATAATAATCCAATTATCTAATTAAATTAATAAATATTTTATTAACTTAATTTAAATAATTACCATATTATTATCGGGGTGTTACATACGTCTCTCGCCGTCTTATCACCATTCTTCAATTCTTTCGTCCCCGATTGGACTCCGCGGGGACCTTTTGTCAAAAAGCTTCACATCACAACCTGCAAGTGAGTGAAAATATCTAACAACACCTGCAAAAAGAGATCGTTAGATAAAACATGCCCCAGGCGTGTCGAAATTCAACACTTGGGTCGCTCAACCTTCCGAATAAGATTTCAAATTTTCAATCTCATGAGCATGCATTGGAAGGGACCTGTATGTCTTAAAATGCAAGATTCTTTATCACAAACAATTGGATGTTTTTATAATCAAAGCGGTAATGAAAACAAAAACAAAATTATTTGACTGAATATGCATTTTATTGATTGAAAAAGTGCGGCTCAAACTGAGCAATACAAAGGAAGCAATTCCTGAAAAGAGGTAATTGCGCACAAAAGGAAAATCTATCCTAATGGCAATGTGAAACCGCGATCTCATCGAGTTTCAACTCAGTTACACCCCATATGTCCTCAGACTCTCCGTGCTTCTGCCTTCTGAATAAGACGTTTCCGACTGATCCCTACCGGGGATTATCCATGATGTCATATCCAAAGTACAAACGATCATGCCAGACGCAGTTGTTCGTTTCAATCCCTCTTTTGCCTGGACCGCCCTTTCGGGTTTTCAGTCCACCGGGATACCCCTTTTTGCCCAAGTCGCCCTTTCAGGTTTTCGACTTGCCGGGTGTACAGTTTTTTTCCCTTTTATCCCTAATTTTTGCCCGAACCTTTTCATCATTTTTTTCTTTTTTGGTTCGCCGGGATGCCCATTTTTGCCTGGACTATTTTATTCTTTTCGTCCAGCGGGTCTCTTATACGAAGTATTTTTTAACTGCGTCCGCATTCACAGGGGATGGAAAATCTTCGCCGTCCATGGTCGTTAACAACAAGACTTCGCCAGAAAAAACCTTCTTGACCACGAATGGACCTTCATAATTGGGTGTCCATTTGCCCCTACGATCGTTTTGAGGAGGAAGGATCCTTTTCAGCACCATATCACCTACGTGATACACACGACGTCGCACCTTTCGGTCAAAAGCACGCTTCATCCGCTGCTGGTACAACTGCCCATGACAGATGGCCGCCAGCCTCTTTTCCTCAATCAGGCTCAACTCTTCATACCGAGTTCTTACCCATTCAGCCTCTTGCAACTTCACGTCCATCAGGACTCTCAGAGAGGGAATTTGAACCTCAACCGGTAGCACGGCTTCCATTCCATATACCAACGAGAAAGGCGTTGCCCCAGTAGATGTGCGTACCGACGTTCGATACCCATGCAATGCAAACGGCAGCATCTCATGCCAGTCCTTATAGGTTACAACCATCTTCTGCACAATCTTCTTTATATTCTTATTAGCTGCCTCAACCGCCCCATTCATCTTCGGACGATAAGGAGAAGAATTGTGATGCTCGATCTTGAATTCCCGGCACAATTCTGCCATCATTTTATTGTTCAAATTAGAACCATTATCAGTAATGATTCTCTCGGGAACCCCATATCTGCAAATGATGTCTCTCTTCAAGAATCTGGCAACGACCTGTTTTGTCACGTTTGCATAAGAGGTTGTTTCCACCCACTTGGTGAAGTAATCAATAGCCACTAATATGAACTGATGCCCATTCGAAGCCGTAGGCTCAATCTTTCCAATCATATCAATGCCCCACATAGCAAACGGCCACGGAGACGACATCAAGCTCAACGGATTTGGAGGCACGTGCACCTTGTCGACATAAATCTGGCATTTATGACACTTCCGCACGAAATTAAAATATTGGGCCTCCATTGTCATCCAATAATAACCTGCCCTCAGCAGCTTCTTCACCATTGCATTCCCACTGGCATGGGTACCGAACGGCCCCTCGTGAACCTCTTTCATCAACTGGCTTGCCTCTTTATCATCAACACATCTGAGCAAGACCCAATCAAAATTTCTCTTGTACAAAACCCCGTCCTTATTCAAGTAGAACACCATGGCCAACCTCCGCAGAGTCTTTCGGTCCTTCTTGGATGCTCCCTCAGGATACTCTTGGGTCTCCAGATAGCGCTTGATATCGAAATACCACGGCTTCTCATCATCAGGCGCTGTGTCCACAGCAAACACATACGCCGGTCTATCCAGACGTCCCACCTCAACACTGGGGAACTGATTCCACCACTGCACCTTAATCAAGGCGGCCAGAGTAGCCAAAGCATCCGCCAACGGATTCTCTTCTCTGGGCACGTGATGTAAAACCACCTTGGTGAAAAACGTCAACAATCTCCTCGTATAATCCCGATATGGAACTAAATGAGACTGATGCGTATACCATTTTCCGTTAACTTGGTTCACAACCAAAGCTGAATCTCCATATATAACGAGGTTCTTGATCCTTAAATCAATCGCCTCTTCAATCCCCAGGATACAAGCTTCGTATTCAGCCACGTTATTGGTGCACTCAAATGTTAGCCGGGCAGCAAAAGGAATATGGGATCCTCTCGGCGTAACCAAAACAACACCAACACCGCTACCATTCACGTTAACGACCCCATCAAACATCAGAATCCATTCGGATTCAGGGTCAGGCCCCTCCTCCGGGATTGGTTCCTCACAATCTTTCGATTTGAGAAACATGATGTCCTCATCAGGGAACTCAAATTTCATCGGTTGATAATCCTCAATGGGTTGCTGGGCGAGGTAATCAGACAATACACTCCCCTTGATTGCTTTCTGAGAGGTATACTGAATATCATATTCAGTCAAAATTATTTGCCACCTCGCAACCCGTTCGGTCAATGTTGGCTTCTCAAAAATGTACTTGATTGGATCCATCTTGGAAATCAATAAAGTGGTATGAACCAGCATATACTGCCTCAGTCGGCGAGCAGCCCAGACCAAAGCACAGCAAGTTTTCTCGAGCAGTGAATATCTTGTTTCACAGTCGGTAAACTTTTTGCTAAGGTAGTATATGGCATGCTCTTTTCGACCAGACTCGTCATGCTGCCCCAATACACACCCCATAGACCCCTCGAGGACCGTCAAGTACAGAATTAACGGTCGTCCCTCCACAGGAGGCATCAGAATCGGAGGCTCCTGCAAATACTCTTTTATCTTTTCAAATGCCGCTCGGCAATCATTATTCCACCTGACCGTTTGATCTTTTCTCAACAACTTGAATATTGGTTCACACGTGGCTGTTAGATGAGATATGAACCGCGAAATATAGTTCAATCTACCTAAGAAACCACGAACCTCCTTCTCCGTTCTCGGTTCAGGCATTTCTCTTATTGCTTTTACTTTAGCAGGATCAACCTCGATTCCTTTTTCACTTACAATGAACCCCAGCAATTTACCGGACCGCACTCCGAAAGTGCACTTATTCGGATTCAACCTCAGTCTGAATTGTCTCAACCGGTCAAACAACTTGGCCAGATCTACCAAGTGCCCCTCTTCTGTTTGGGACTTTGCTATCATGTCATCAACATAGCATTCGATTTTATGATGAATCATATCATGAAACAAAGTCACCATGGCCCTCTGATAAGTAGCACCGGCGTTCTTGAGACCAAATGGCATCACCTTATAACAAAAAGTGCCCCACGGTGTGATGAACGTTGTTTTCTCCATATCATCTGGCGACATTTTGATTTGATTATAGCCAGAAAAGCCATCCATGAAGGAAAACACCGAGAACTGAGCTGTATTATCCACCAACACATCAATGTGAGGTAACGGGAAATCATCCTTCGGACTAGCTCTGTTCAGATCCCGGTAGTCCACACACATTCTCACCTTCCCATCTTTCTTCGGGACCGGCACAATGTTTGCAACCCAAGGCGGATAACTAGTGACAGCTAGGAAACCAGCATCCCACTGCTTCTGCACTTCCTCTTTAATTTTCATGGCCATCTCAGGTCGAGTTCTGCGCAACTTCTGCTTCACTGGAGGACAATCTGCTCTCAACGGTAGCTTGTGCACAACGATATCGGTATCCAACCCTGGCATATCTTGATAAGACCAGGCGAAGATGTCGACATACTCTTTCAACAAGGCTACCATTCTGCTCTTAACACTTTCCTCCAAAGCAGCCCCGATTTTCACTTCCTTTCTGACCTCTTCGGTACCCAGATTCACTATCTCAACTTGCTCCTCGTGCGGCTGAATCACCTTCTCCTCTTGTTTCAACAACCTGACTAATTCCTCTGGCAGTTCACAATCTTCTTCGCCTTCTTCTTCGGCATGATAGATCGGATTGTCGAAGTCATATGAGGGTGTAATAGGATTGTTATCAATGAGATCCGGAGAGAAATCGCATCTGCATGAATGTTGATTCATGCATTGCTTTAGAACCGGAGCGAGACAAATTGAAAAGAAAAATGAAAACATTGCCATTTTTATTTTTGTTTTTGTTTTTAAACTGCAAAAATAAATGAAAAACAGGGAACACCGCTTTTAATTGAAAAACATCCTTTTATTTATGATGCAAGAAATTGCAAAATGAAACATGAGGTGGCCCTTACAATGAACCATTACGTTTCGGGCAAAACGTATCGCTTCCATGCAGATAAAATTGAAAACAGAAAATATTACTCTTCAAGTAGAGTGACAGTGATGATCTTTTCGGCCTTCCAGTTCTGGACTTCCATCCCTGGTACGCACGGCTTTATCCATTGATCCACCTCGCAGTCATTGTCAACTTCTCCACTCACCATACAGATGTGATCTGGATCCAGCATTCCAGCACTGGTGAATGTGAATGACGGACGACATCCTCTACCTTGTCCAGACGAGCCTCGGCCCGGCTGATAACCCACTCCGAATCTGTCTTTCTTGGTGGCAATGTCCATCATCTTCCCCCAACCAGGAGCTTCCCCACTCTTCACCACCTCAGCAGCCTGCTTATACGAAGAAATGGAAGGTTTCTCCTCTTCTTTGGCAAAAAGAGCATTCTCTACCTTGACGGTTTCGAATGCTTGACTCGGCGTTTCCCATATCTCACCGTCTATTTCAACGTACTTGAACGATGACAAGTGCCTGACGAAGATATCTTCCTCCCCACAAACGGTGACGACCTGCCCGTCCCAGATATACTTCAACTTTTGGTGCAAAGTCGAAGTCACTGCCCCTGCAGCATGAATCCACGGGCGACCCAACAGGCAACTGTATGCCGGCTGAATATCCATGACAAAAAACGGACTTAAACACCTCGGGCCCGATCTTCACCGGGAGCTCCACTTCACCGAACACCGCCCGCTTTGAACCGTCGAAAGCTCTCACTATCAGGTCAGTGGGCGTCAAAATCAAACCTTCACAGTCCAGCTTCGCCAGGGCTTTCTTTGGCAACACATTTAAAGAGGAGCCGGTATCAACCAACACATGCGAAAGCACAGCTCCTTTACATTCCATAGCAATGTGTAAAGCCCGGTTATGATTCCTCCCATCCACAGTCAGATCAAGGTCAGTGAAACCCAGCCCATGGCTGGCATTGACATTTGACACCACAGTCTCCAACTGATTGATGGTGATCTCCTGGGGAATATAGGCTCTCTTCAGTATCTTCAACAAAGCCTCTCTATGCCCCTCGGAGCTCAACAACAAGGACAAGATTGAGATCTTAGACGGGGTCTGCTGCAGATGGTCAACAAGTTTGTACTCTGACTTCTTGATGATTCTCAGGAATTCTTCAGCTTCATCATCAAGTTCTTTCTCTGACCCACCAGGCGCCGGTGTCACCACAGGAGTACCTTCATTCACCACTTGTTTTCCTCTTGCCCTGGCTAAAGCCTCGGCCTTTTCCTTCTTTTCTTTTTCTCCTTCCCCACTCCTCAAAGCATCAGGGGCAAATAACCTTCCACTACGAGTGAAACCACTGGGTCCGGCATTATCCACCTTTGAAACGGTGGTTTCACTTGCAGCTTGATCCTCCAACTTCTCCCCGTTACAATACACCTCCCCACCATAATGCCACGGCACGGCATCATCTTTGTCATAAGGAATTGGCCCAGGTACCGTGATAGTAACTGGAGCCGCATCTGCCAGCATCGACAAATCAACCGGGTCGAAGTAGATAGTTATGGTGGAGACATATTCCTTCCCCAAATCAGCCTTCTCAAACCTGAGGCTTCCCTCATCCATCAGCCTCTGGACAACCTCCCTCAACAATATACACCCATTGACAGTAATAGTGCATGCAACACAGCAATCATCACAGCCCGGAAAGACCTCATTCTTCAACAATTGTCTTTTTATCTCAGCCAATGGAGTCTTCAATTGATCCACATTCAACAGCCCGATTCTGTCCTCTCCAGAAATTGCATTCACCCCCATTTGACCATGCGCAGGCATGGGATTAGCATTCACATTTGGAGATGGTGCAAAGTTGATAGCTTTAGAATCCACTAAGTCCTGGACCACATGCTTAAAAGCTTTGCAATTTTCTATGTTGTGTCCAGGTGCACCCGAGTGAAATTCACATTTGGCGTTCTCATCAAAACTGGCTGGCCTCTGATTAGGTCTCAAAGAAGCCAAAGTTCTCAGTTGTACCAACCCCAAATCCTTCAGCTTTTTCAGCAAGAAAGAATAGGTCACAGGTGGTCTATCAAACTGACGATCATTCATTCGTCCTCGCACCTGATACCCAGCCCTCTGTGGTCTCTGTTGTAACGGCTGTCGTTGCTGTTGCGGTTGTTGCTGTTGTTGTTGTGCAGGCTGATTATCAGCAGGAATGGTTACCGCAACAGTGTGCTGGTAGTAACGATCCCTACTCTGTCCTCTTTGGGTATACACTACGCTAGTATCACCCTCTTTTTTCCTCTGACCATTTCCAAAGGGCTTCTTCGATCCAGATGACGAAGCATTACCTTGGATTTTCCCCAACTTCAACCAACTTTCAATTCTCTCCCCGGCCACCACAATATCAGCAAAGTTAGTAACCAGGCATCCAACCATCCTTTCTGCAAATGTCCCCTGAAGGGTACCCATAAACAGATCTGACATTTCTCTATCCACCAATGGAGGTTGGACCCTGGCAGCCAGCTCCCTCCACCTCTGCGCGTATTCTTTAAACCCCTCATTAGGCTTCTGAGACATACCCTGCAGCTGGGTACGACTAGGAGCCATATCAGCGTTGAACTGGTATTGTTTAAAGAACGCATCTCCAAGATCTTGCCAGCTTTTGATGTCAGAAGATTTCAACTTAGTGTACCATTCCAAGGATCCTCCAGACAGACTGTCCTGGAAGAAGTACATCCACAACTTCTGATCCATCGTGTAAGCAGAGATCTTACGGACGAAGGCCTGAAGATGAGTTTCCGGGCAAGAACTCCCATTGTATCTGTCAAACGCAGGCGCCTTGAACTTCTGTGGGATCACAATCCCCTCGACCAGCCCCATATTTGACATATTAACAAATCCTGGAGTAACATGGCTTTCTAGGGCCCTTATCTTTTCTGCCAGCAACTGAATCTCTTTATTTGGTGGTTGGACACCATACTGACCAAAGGGTTCATTCAGCATAGAGAATTGATCTGCTTCCCTGTCCTCCTCTCTATCCTCCTCAGCCTCAAAGAAATGAGGAAACAGACTGTCCTTCAAATTATTGCCCATTGGACCCGGTCTACCGCTCGTGGCAGCACCAAAACCACCAGCATTATTAGTCACTACACCCACAGTTGTCCTCTTCCCGAGATCTCCTCCATCCCTGGAACCACCAAGGCCATGGTTAGAGACACCCTCCAAATTGACACCACTGTTGGCAGCTGAAGCCCGCTCGAGCTTCTCTACTTTATCAACAAGTGCTTTCTGCCCTACGGCAAACCCCTGCATGATATTGATCAGTTCGTTCATCTTCTCCTTCAGCTCGAGAAAATCTGTATTGGGTAGATCCATCAGCCTTGGTGTGTTGCGTCTGGTAAAATATCGGTGCGGACGGGTTGTGTGCAAGGGAATGACTCTACGCGCACGAGCAATGATTCCTGAAACAAACAAGCACGTTAGCAACTGACACCTGCAAAATAGAAGACAAGTTATTATGATTATGCATGAATGCAATGTCTATCCATATGAGGAACACTCTGTCTTTCGATCCTGGTTTCATCGAGACAGATAATAATCCGGCATCAATATTCTGACATTCACCATTTGATTTCCTCATTCAGATTAGAGATATATGATTTAGCAAAGATACCCCCCCCAACCACGTGTGTCCTATGTGAGTGCATACAGGAAAGCAAATGAAGCTTGAAGATTGACCACTGAGTGAAAACAACCATTGCATATCAAAAGGGCACCATATGTGCGAGAGTCATACATCAAGCTGATACCAATCAAATACAATTCTCCAGAATCAGAATGAAAATACAAGCAAGTGAATTCCGTCAACAGGCCTGACGGTAATCCACACAAATGAGAAAGGTCTACACTGATGAAGGTCCCACAAACGGCTCTGCATCATCAACCATCTTGGTAAACTTCGCGGCAAACCTGAGCTCGGTGTTCTCCTGCTGCAATCTCCCTATCTCCTTCTGGTGAATCGTCATCTGTCTGAAGTAATGATCCCTCTTCGCAAGATAATGATCTCTCTCAGCAACGATCTTCGCTTTCTCAGCTTCCCATTCTGTAGCAATGATTTTGGCTATGGCATCTCTCTGATCCCTCACAAGGATTTGTCTCCTCTTCTCATCTTCAATAACCCTCAAGGCTCTAGCTAGCTTCTCCTTAGTGACGTCGTGCTCCTTTGTAGACGACTCCAATGCTTGGCTGATCTTGCGGTAATAGGCAGTATCCATCTCAAAGCGCTTCACCTCCATGGCATGTCTCTTATCCTGATCTTCCATTCTCCCTTTGATCTCCTGATTAGCCATCTGAGTCCTAGCAACACTCATCTCCAATTCGGTCTTCTCTGCTTGCAGCTGATCTCTGGCTTTCTTCATCTCAAGGAACTCTTCCATGCTGACAGAAGAACGTGGCCCCTCAATCAAAGGACACCAAGGATCACCTCCAGGAAATGGTAGATATGTGAGCTCAATCCTCTTCCTAAGCCAATCATCAAATGGAGGAAAAGACCTGTTGTTAACCTTGCCAAAAGGAACCTTGCCCTTTCTCTGAATGTCACGCCACTGATCAGACACTTGCTTCAACTTTGGCTGATTGCCCTCAATTGTGAAGTATAAAGACTCCTGAATCTCTCGCCCGAGAGGAGAACCCTCCACAGCAAACCCCATCTGTCTCCTGAGAAGCGCCGGGTTGTAATTAATGCAACCTTGAACTCCTATAAGAGGCACATTGGGAAGACTCCCACAACTGTATATGAAATCTCGTCCAGCCATACCGTTGTGAGTCCAAGCTATGTCATTGGCTCGCAAACCCATCAACCTGACTGACCACTTGACAGTAGGGTCAAGACAAGCAAAGGCACCCCTGGTAGGCAAATACCCCATAAACCACTTGTATAGCAGCTGAGCACAACATCTGATCAGTCCCCCACGCCGCTTCTCGTTCCGATTATGGACCGAGTAATAGACATCTCCCACCAGAGTAGGAACAGGATTCCTCTGTACAAACAACCTGATGGCATTAACATCCACGAAGTTCCTCTGATTAGGGAACATGACGATCCCATAAATGCTCACAGCAATCAAGGCACAGACGGTCCTCCAATTACCCACAACAGCATGCTCCTTGGCTTTAGCCTCCAAGAAACTCATATGAAAACCAGGTAACTTTCCCTTCTCCTTCAAACCCCCCTTTGTCACTTCCGGGCTCAAATAAAAAGCACGAGAAATCTCAGCAACATCAGGCTCCCCCTTAGTGGCAAAGAAAGGAATCTGATCTCGGATCTGAATACCCAGAATGCTGGCATAGTCCTCCATCAAAGGTCCCAACAAGTAATTCGGAAACACGAAGCATCTCAAGCCCGGGTCATAGAACTGGAGAAGAGTATGAATGGCGCTCCTATCACTGTCTGTGAGCCTGAAAACCAACTTCAGAATACCACCGTATGCCTCACGGAACATCCCCACATGGTCAGGCGTAATCAATGTTATCATATCTCTCAGCACACCAATCTCTGGGTCGAAGAAATTGTAGACGACGTCATCTTTCAAGCCGGTCCTCATGTCTGGAACAAAGAAGTCTCTCAACCAGGATCTCGATCAAAAATGTCCCTGCATATGGATAAACATGTGTTAGATGCAGATAAATGCAAAATGTGAATGATGTTGATGTATGAATGCAATGCACTGTGCCATCCTCCAAGTCATCTGAACAACCACCGCACTGAGTTACGGCCTCTGAACTGATCACAACCATCGGAGGTACTGAGCAACCCACAAATCCAACTTAGGGTTCCGAAATAAACGGAACTGAAGGATACATCACCATCATCACCAGAGAATCACTGAACCAGCCCAGGGAATCCTGGAATAAACGGATCCCCACTGATAAATACCACGGACAGCACTCCGGCGTCTCGGAAATAAATGTCCATAAATCTGATTTATAAATAGGACTCTGATCAATAACGGAACCATTAGTCACCATCAAAGTCACCATCAGAACATGCATCTGTAAGAATCAACCCTCCCCTCACAGGTGAATTCTAATCAGGTCATCCTAAGGCGGATAATGGTCTCGACAATCGGGCAAAGATACTCAACGGGTTTGCCCTTTCGGGTGTGCCGTTGTAGCTCTCTTAAGATCGTCTAAACCAAAGATCCGGGAAAGATCGGTCACCGAAGTCAACAGCTCAGATGAGGTGACTTAACCAAAGTGGATACTCCACAAAGGAAGAGCTCCCTCAAAAGAACCTCGTCCGGCTTGTGGTATGTCACGTCGCCAAGATCATGTTGACCTAACATGAGAGGCAACATGAGACCACACTAATCCTAGGTGTATACTCGGGCCTGGGTTTTAGCCCCACTCAGAACACCCCCCCCCCAAATCAGAGGAACCACCTGTACAGAAGACATCACAATGATAGTATGACGCATGCAAACATTTATGTAAATATATACACAACATAATAATCATAAATGCAATAAATAGCAGCACCAGCAACCTAAACTATCCTAGAGAGCGCTAGGAGAGACTCGCTTAGGGAAGATGGACTAGCAAAAGGTCAACTTCTATGTCCCCAGCAGAGTCGCCAGCTGTCGCATCCGCGAAAAACAACCGGCGGGAAAAACAAAACAAACAGAGCCGCCACCGTGCGTTATTTATCCCAAAAGAGGAAAAGGAAACGCTCGAAGTAAACCTGGAAAAGACATGGTCTCGCGACCAAAGAGAGATGGGATCGGGAGTCGGTTATGCGAAGGGAAGGTATTAGCACTCCTACGCATCCGTCGTACTCGACGGGATCCACGCTCAAAAGAATAGAAGAAAGGTTGCTAAACACTGCTCAAAAGAATGCACACACACACGGGAAACAACACAGGTGGGAAAAGAGGGGAACGGGCTTGCTAGGATATCGCATCCTATGCCTACGTATCTCATCTGGAATGAGAATCAGAGCTACCGTAGTTCGGCTCACGCACGCCAAACAAAACCCACACCGGAAACCGACTGCCAATCGCTGGACTTATGTCAGACTCCACACAAACCGGCAAACATGGAAACCGAATGTCAATTGCTGGACTTACATCGGACTCCGAACCAACAAACACACATAGGAAACCAACTGCCAATCATTGGACTTACGTCAGACTCCTCACTCACCCCACTAGGATACGGACTGCCAATCGCTGGTCTTACATCCATCTCCTAACACACACAAGAAGGTTAACAAACAAACCAGTTAATAGGGAGTCTGGAACTCGAGCTTAATAACTGTCAAGCAAACACACGCAAAAAGGAAAAGGGTGCCCGGAGAGATCTCGTACGATCTCTTGCCTACGTACCTCATCTGGTATGAGGATCAGGGCAACGTAGTTCCCCTTAACAGGGGAGAAACTTTCTCCTAACCAGAGACTGGGAAATGACAAACTAGAAGGGAGACTGACTCGAGCCTAATAGTTATCATGCAATCCACAATGGTCCTAGGTTGAGGTTTCTATCTAACTTGCATAGGCAGCAAGCTATCCTAAACAGCACAGTCAAAATCATACAAGCACAAAAAGCAAGCACACACACTATATACAAACAAATGGGCTCATACAAGGTTAGGCTGTGAAACACAAGCCAACTGGAATCGGGTGTAGTTAGCTCTTAACCCTAACATTGAGAGTTAGGGTGAAGCAAATGAAATGGGAAGTGAGGGTAAGACCTCACAGCTCTTATCCCTGGCCTGGGAGAGCTTCAGACAAATGAAAGTGGGAGTTCAGAAAGTAGGAACTCTTCTCCACATGTGACTGACACAACAAAGATCTTGGGTTAGTATCCACAATGCATCAACACAAGGTGTGAGCAAAGTGGATGACACACTGAATAGCAGGAGATGGATTGCACATCTCTTTTATCTACCAATTGCCTCATAGAGGTCTTTTTCTGCTTGGCACAAAAGTAAACAAACACAAGCATTGCCTCTTAAGGAGGGCTTCAGACAGGTGCCTGCCCAAGTAACAGGACAGGTCTTCCAGACTACATGAAGTCAGAGAGGTTATACCTAAGTGGTTAAGCAACCAAGCAAAAGCAAGCTCAAAATGAACTTAAGCAACTTATGTACCTGTTGAAACATCACACAAATCAGTTCAACTGTACAGACAAACAGACAATCATGAATATCAAACAGTCAAACCCAATGAGCAAAGGCATAAGCCAACAAGTCAAACTCAAATGAGTTAACAACCCTACAAAACACATAAGGTTAGTAGTCAAAAGTAAACATCAAAAGCTTAAGTGATAGAGCATCATCAACTATGTAACTTGAATGCTCCACCTGAAATCAAAACTCAAACATGAGCAACTAACCACTAGGTCAAAGCCTAGGGTCAAAGATGAAGAAAAAATCCAAAACAGAACATGAAATTTAACATGAATCAACTTCATTCAACCAAGAACACAATCCAAAAGGTCTCATGTCAATATCATATACCAAATTCATTTCATGAACCAAACATGGCAAGGTATGCAAGTTATAACCACATTGTGACATCAGAAGAAACAAATGCACATTAAATCAAAAATGATTCAAATAATCTTGGCAAAATTCATGAGTAAACAGGACATACAACATGATCATCACACAAAAAATTAGAGCATTTGGACAACATTAGGCATGGTAATCAAATTGCATAAGCCAAGGCAAACATGATAAGCACATGTGTGATACCAAATTGGCACACCAACTTAGCACAAGCCTAAAACAGAAATGAAACATGGTAAAAACCTCAAACCAAAGCCAAAACACCATTCAACATGTCTAGAAATAGTGTGCAAAATTTCACATTCATTGGATAAATAACAAGCATTTCATGATCAAATGAAAATCAAAGCAATTCAAAAGCTCACATGTGACCATCCAAAATGAAAAATCTCAATCAAATCAGAAATCAATCCAAAAATTCCACCAAAAATCATGAGAATTCACAACATTCATATCAAGCATCATACAAACAATCAAGACATTTGGAATTCATTTGGCATGGCAAATTCATCCCTCAAGTTGAATATCACAAGGTGTGACACAAATTATCACACCTAACTTAGAAAAATCATAAAACAGAAATGACACATGATAAAAATGCAAACTCAACACCAAAATTTCAAGTCATGAGTCTAGTTTCAACATGTAAAATTTCATGTTCATTGGATTAAAATTGAGCATTTCACAAATGAAGAAGCAAGGCAATGTCAAGATATGATACATGTACACAAACCCTAGCACCAAATATTTTCCAGCCATGCACAATTTACAAAATAATACTCACAAAAAACTAGAGGGGAAATGTGACACAATGCAAAAATCCTGGTATTTTTTGGATCAAAACTCAATTAGTTATGAATTTTTAAAGGTTGGAAATAAAATGAAATGGAAGTGAAAGAAACAAATGAATTAATTGAAATATTATTTAATTAATTTGAATAATTCCTTTTGGCGCCAGAGTGCTACGCACCGTTTCACTTAAGTTTGGCCAGAGCCAATCAGAGCGCTGCATGAGCGCTTCATGCAACCAATGAAAACAAACCCTAGTGAAACAGCTAAGGCAACGGATTGGAATCAAAAAAACCGTGGCCAAAAGTTCTGGAAATCATCTTCATCGTGTTCATCATGTGAACAGTGGAACATTCAAACATGCCAAGAACAAATTCTCCAGAAATGGAAATTGAACACATCAACATGAAGATCCTTCAACATACATCACAAATCAAGGCATGGCTAAGCATAATTCATCGTGTATCAAGAGAATCGAGCAAATCATCATTCATCATCCAAACTTTAAATCATCGAATCTCAGTCAATAATGCATGGAAATTAATTATTCGAAGCTCAGAATGATCACAACAACAAGATCTACAACATTAGCATAAGAAATTTGAGAAAAGAGAGAATCAATTTTGTGACCTCTTGAAGTGCAGAATTGGAATTGGACGAATTCTGGCCTTGCAATGCTCCAAATGTCTTCTAGAATGCTTGTGCAAGTGTTTGGAAGGAAGATCAAAGCTCTATTGCACACGATTCAACAGAATTTTTGAGTTGCCATGGATGAGTTTAAGCTTCAAGCTGCTCCAATCATGCACGAATTCATGTGATTCCACCTCCAAACCTGCTCAGTGATACTTCCAGATGATGATGCAAGTGATGGATTGTGATTTGGTTTGAAGAAATTTGAAGAAAATGTGAGAGAAAATTTTGATGAATTTTTGTGATTCTAGATCCAAAATTGGGAATTGTGAAAAACAGTTAGAGATTAGACTTATATATGCAATGCTAATCATGTTTAATTATGCCTAAACCAAATGCTAATGAAAATGGATTAAGTTTGGAGGTGTTTTGCAAAATTGAGCTTTCACCCTTATGCATGAAAATGCATGGTGAACAGTACGAATTTGGATTGAATTTCTCTTAAAAAAACTGTTTTGGAGCTAATGGTGATGGTAGCATGTTCAAATAATGCACAAATTTCAAATTTCATTTTTCCCTCCAAAAATCAAGTGAATTTCCAAATATTTATGTGAATGTAATTCATGCCATGTAATGCAAGATTTGGAAATTATATGTCAAAACAAGAACAATGCAAAAAGAGCCACTTGATTTGGAGTTTTGGTTGAGAAGTTATGCCCATTTGAAGTTCCATGTTCACTTGGTCAAGATTTGATCATACCTCCTTAACCACACATGAGAAATCCATGATCTTGGACTTTTTGGAAATGGGAGAGAAAGATCTACAACTTTCCTGTTCAACAAAACTTCATTTGAAGCTTTCTTGATGATGTAATCTTGAGTTGAAAACCTTTCCATTTTTGGCAATTTCAAATTACAGGTCACTTTCTATTTTTGGAAAGTTTTGTCCTGACTTTATTTTCTTCAAAGTTGATGTTTGAAATGTCAAATGAGACTTGTTTGAACATGAATGATGTATTTCTAATCACTTCCCACCTCCAAATCCAACAGTTGACTTTATAGTTGACTTTTGTAGTTGATAGATGACTTGGCCATGCACAGATGAATTTGAGCCTCAACCACTTGATGGAATGGCTCCAAAATGAAACCCTAGCTTATACAAGCTCAACCAAACCATATGATGATCTCCATCTCAATGAAGACCTCATCTCCTTGAAAAACCCTGATTGGCATAATGCAACTGATTAGGGTTGACCAGAGATCAAAACCCTAATCCCAAGGAAGCTTGATCAGGAATAATGAACCATGATGATGTACTATTCCAACCAAGATAATACCCCATCTCCTTGAAAAACCAAGAAACCCTAATTGAGGCATAAACCTCAGATGGCTAGTGACCAATTCATGAAACCCTCAAGCTTGAATCTCTTAACCTCTCTATCTTCTGAACAAGACTTAGGAGGATGACTTGCTTATTGTTTCCACATGATATGCAAAGATACAATGACTAATGTCTTAAAAAAATGAAATGCAATATGCTAAGCTAGTCCCAAGAGAGGAGGGCAAATTTTGAGGTGTTACAGCTGCCCCTATTCAATCCACTGTGAACTTGTCGATATGAACAGCCTCGGCTTTCAGATGATCAAGGTGAAGATTGATTGAATACCAAGAACAGACGAACAATTTGCACTCTGATGGGAAAATAATTACCAATGCCTTTCAGAATCGGCAAAGAAGCAATCTCGAAAGAAGAATCCGTCTGGTGCGGAGAAAGTCGGCCTGAATACCGAAACAGAAAGTTGACCTGGATACCAAAATAAATGGTAACACAAGAACCACCATGGCCTGAACACCGCTTGTCAGTCTGAATACTGAGCATCATAGTATGAGAGTATTGATATCGGTCTGAACACCGAGAGATTGGCCTGAATGCCCAACAACTGGCCTGAACGCCACTTCGGTCTGAATACCGAAAAACTGGCCTGAGTGCCGCAAGCTGCATCGATCTGAACTTCGGAAGCTTCTTCGATCTGAATATTGGAAATTGGTCTGAATACCACAAGTGCTTCGACCTGAACGTCGGAAACTCCTTCGATCTGAAAATCGGAAACTGGTCTGAATACCACAAGTTCTTCGACCTGATCGTCGGAAACTTCTTCGATCTGAATATCGGAAATTGGTCTGAATACCACAAGTGCTTCGACCTGAACGTCGGAAACTGGCCTGAGTGCCACAAGTACTTCGACCTGATCGACGGAAACTTCTTCGATCTGAAAATCGGAAACTGGTCTGAATACCACAAGTTCTTCGACCTGATCGTCGGAAACTTCTTCGATCTGAAAATCAGAAACTGGTCTGAGTGCCACAAGTCCTTCGACCGGATCGTCGGAAACTTCTTCGATCTGAAAATCGGAAACTTTGGTCTGAATACCCACCTTGGTCTGGATACCGGGAAACTGGTCTGAATACCCACCTCGGTCTAAACACCGGAAAACTTTCATGCTTGTCAGCATCGGCAGGAATAATGAATAGTGATAAACGAAGCGGCACGCGTGTCAACGACCCATGCTGGGGATAACAAGCCACGAATCGACTATTCTCTATTCAACCCTAGCCAACGAACACTTTGCGCTTAGCTGGGGATTATCTCCTTCTCTTTTCTTTCCTTCTTTTTTTGGACCCCGAAACTCCTCTGATTATCATTTCCGTCTCCGCCCGACAGAAATCCTTCCTCCAATATCGCACTATTGGGGAATACTGTTGATTAAAATCACAATGCCAAACTCCTTGGAGTAACATCTTCACCTTCTGGCGAAACCACCTCTCAAACAATAACCACGGCTTGAGACTAGCTTATGCTTGCAATGCTGATGCATGATGATTATTTTTAGCGTAATGCTCCATAACCATGGAAATGTTACGCAATTTATTATGCAATATGCTATGCTTATCTACATGATGAATGCATAAAAAGTATCCCCCTCAAGGGACCCTTCTGGGGAGCTCAAGGCACTCTGCTGAGGAACTCGATAGCACTCCAATCTCCACCCTGCTGGGGAATAGCATCGCTGCTGGGAAATAGGCCACCCTTACCAGGGATAACCTCCTCTGCACCGATCCACTTGGGGATTTCGCTGGGGACTAAACCACCAACGCACTCTGTGGGGAAAACAACAATCTCCGACTTGCTGAGGATATAACAATCCCGATTCTGCTTGGAGAAACCCCTACCAATAGATACCTCCGCTGGGGAAATAGCAACCTTCGGGCCTGGCTGCTGAGGAAACACCGATCTAAAACCTTCTGGGGAGATAACCCTCCCGACCCTGCTAGGGAAGACTCGGACCTTGAATCTGTTGGGCAGGTAACAATCCCAACTCTGCTTGGGGAAACAACGAAATTCTGGCGCAAAACACCCGTCGACTCGTCGAACCTTGGTATTCAACATCCAAATACAGTGTCAGCTTTCCACTTTTGAGAGCTCCCAGACTCGTCTGGACTTTTCTGATTCATCACCTTGTATTTCCGACTCCTCCGTACTCGACAGAGATCGAACTCTTTGAATTCATACAGACTTTCCAATCTCAGACTTTGAAGAGTCTTCTTGATTAATATCCAGGATCGTCGTACGTCTCTCGCCGTCTTATCACCATTCTTCAATTATTTCGTCCCTGATTGGACTCCGCGGGGACCTTTTGTCAAAAAGCTTCACATCACAACCTGCAAGTGAGTGAAAATATCTAACAACACCTGCAAAAAGAGATCGTTAGATAAAACGTGCCCCAGGCGTGTCGAAATTCAACACTTGGGTCGCTCAACCTTCCGAATAAGATTTCAAATTTTCAATCTCATGAGCATGCATTGGAAGGGACTTGTATGTCTTAAAATGCAAGATTCTTTATCACAAACAATTGGATGTTTTTGTAATCAAAGCGGTAATGAAAACAAAAACAAAATTATTTGACTGAATATGCATTTTATTGATTGAAAAAGTGCGGCTCAAACTGAGCAATACAAAGGAAGCAATTCCTGAAAAGAGGTAATTGCGCACAAAAGGAAAATCTATCCTAATGGCAATGTGAAACCGCGATCTCATCGAGTTTCAACTCAGTTACACCCCATATGTCCTCAGACTCTCCGTGCTTTTGCCTTCTGAATAAGACGTTTCCGACTGATCCCTACCGGGGATTATCCATGATGTCATATCCAAAGTACAAATGATCATGCCAGACGCAGTTGTTCGTTTCAATCCCTCTTTTGCCTGGACCGCCCTTTCGGGTTTTCAGTCCACCGGGATACCCCTTTTTGCCCAAGTCGCCCTTTCAGGTTTTCGACTTGCCGGGTGTACAGTTTTTTTTCCCTTTTATCCCTAATTTTTGCCCGAACCTTTTCATCATTTTTTTCTTTTTTGGTTCGCCGGGATGCCCATTTTTGCCTGGACTATTTTATTCTTTTCGTCCAGCGGGTCTCTTATACGAAGTATTTTTTAACTGCGTCCGCATTCACAGGGGATGGAAAATCTTCGCCGTCCATGGTCGTTAACAACAAGGCTCCGCCAGAAAAAACCTTCTTGACCACGAATGGACCTTCATAATTGGGTGTCCATTTGCCCCTACGATCGTTTTGAGGAGGAAGGATCCTTTTCAGCACCATATCACCTACGTGATACACACGAGGTCGCACCTTTAGGTCAAAAGCACGCTTCATCCGCTGCTGGTACAACTGCCCATGACAGATGGCCGCCAGCCTCTTTTCCTCAATCAGGCTCAACTCTTCATACCGAGTTCTTACCCATTCAGCCTCTTGCAACTTCACGTCCATCAGGACTCTCAGAGAGGGAATTTGAACCTCAACCGGTAGCACGACTTCCATTCCATATACCAACGAGAAAGGCGTTGCCCCAGTAGATGTGCGTACCGACGTTCGATACCCATGCAATGCAAACGGCAGCATCTCATGCCAATCCTTATAGGTCACAACCATCTTATCTCCAAGAAACCCTAATTGAAGATATGCCCATTTGAAGTTCCATGTTCACTTGGTCAAGATTTGATCATATCTCCTTAACCACACATGAGAAATCCATGATCTTAGACTTTTTGGAAATGGGAGAGAAAGATCTACAACTTTCCTGTTCAATAAAACTTCATTTGAAGCTTTCTTAATGATGTAATCTTGAGTTGAAAACCTTTCCATTTTTGGCAATTTCAAATTACAGGTCACTTTCTATTTTTGGAAAGTTTTGTTCTGACTTTATTTTCTTCAAAGTTGATGTTTGAAATGTCAAATGAGACTTGTTTGAACATGAATGATGTATTTCTAATTACTTCCCACCTCCAAATCCAACAGTTGACTTTTGCAGTTGATATATGACTTGGCCATGCACAGATGAATTTGAGCCTCAACCACTTGATGGAATGGCTCCAAAATGAAACCCTGGCTTATACAAGCTCAACCAAACCATATGATGATCTCCATATCAATGAAGACCTCATATCCTTGAAAAACCCTGATTGGCATAATGCAACTGATTAGGGTTGACTAGAGATCAAAACCCTAATCCCAAGGAAGCTTGATCAGGAATAATGAACCATGATGATGATGATGTACTATTCCAACCAAGATAATACCCCATCTCCTTGAAAAACCAAGAAACCCTAATTGAGGCACAAACCTCAGATGGCTAGTGACCAATTCATGAAACCCTCAAGCTTGAATCTCTTAACCTCTCTATCTTCTGAACAAGACTTAGGAGGATGACTTGCTTATTGTTTCCACATGATATGTAAAGATACAATGACTAATGTCTTAAAAAAATGAAATGCAATATGCTAAGATAGTCCCAAGAGAGGAGGGCAAATTTTGAGGTGTTACACCTTCCACCCATGTAATCTTTTTTTTCTATTTTATTAATAAAAGGGTTTGAATATTTCCAAGTGTTTTAGAGGGAAGACGAACACTTATGGCTTGCAAGGTCTTACAACTTGGGCCTAACATTTGGGATTACGACTGGACCTTTCACCCAGGTAATCTTTTTCTTCCAATTTTAATTAAAAAAATGATTTGAAATTAAATTTAAAATGATTAGTGAATGAAATTGAATGTTAAAACTATGGAAAGTTAGTGAAATTTGAATTGAAAAGTTAATGAATTTGAATGTGATTGTTTACACGTGCGGAATGCATATGGATAGAGATATCTCAATTAAAACAACTAAACACATGAAAATCCAATAGTCAAATAATTAACATAAAAAATTAATTAACAGACTAATTGAATCGCTAAGTTAAATAATTAACTAAAACAAAAGCACACATAATAAATAAATAAAGTCAAGTAAATAGAAACAAAGGGGTTGCAAAAAATAGACTCTAAATGGGCCAAGCCCAAAAACTAATCTTAAACAAAAAGGATACAAGATAGTTTTAAAAAATGAGGAAAATAAATTAAAATTGAATGAAAGAAATAAGAATATGGTTATGGTTGTAATATGGGCGGTGGATACATTTGGAAAAAGAGAGCAAAAATTCAAATTTTCACAACAACCAGTAATACGAAGACACATGACATACCCTAACAAAACAAAAATAACAATTCATCTTCTTCTTGGCCTTATGTTAACAGCAAAGAGGAAAAAGTTTTCGCTTCTAAACTCACGCGCTCTTGCAGCTCGAACAACAACAACAACAACTATACCATTCAAACCAAAATTATGTTTCCTCTTATCATAAATCTCTATCTCAAAATAAATAAATAAACACAACAAATATAAATCTTATTTCAACAAAATAAGTTATAAGGGAAAGTGAAAATAAAATTGTGACGACATCGGCATTACCACAACGACGAAGCTGGTGCATCATTGAAAAGCGGTAGAGGGAAATAGTGGATGCGGCGGCGATGTGCGAAATCAATTTGGTTTTGATGGTGAT
Organism: Lathyrus oleraceus; assembly: GCF_024323335.1. Classification (NCBI taxonomy): domain Eukaryota; kingdom Viridiplantae; phylum Streptophyta; class Magnoliopsida; order Fabales; family Fabaceae; genus Lathyrus; species Lathyrus oleraceus. Next base: position 445,547,595 of record NC_066580.1, read on the forward strand.
GCGTTGTTGTTGTGTGCGGCGGCGGGAAAAAATGGAAATGAAGGTTGATGGTTATTGCGGTGGAACTTTGGTTGTGGTTATGGAAAGAAGGAGGCAACACGATGGTGATGGTTATATGTGGTTCCCAGCGAGATGCAGCTTGCAATGAGAGGAGTGGAGAGATTTTGATGACGATGGTGGTATTGTTTGATCATGTTTTGAAGGATGATAGAGGGTGTGATGGTTGGTGTTTTTATGGTGTTTTACATGGGTGATGCATATGGTGTTTCTATGGTGGATTAATGATGGTTGTTGGAAGGTAGATGAAGTTTAAGATTAGTTTGACGTTTGAGAAAAAGTTTGGAGGTTTGATGAGTCGTTGTTAGTGGAGGCGGAAATGTTGTTTGGGTGGTTGTCGACGGATGCAACTTGGACGGAGGGTGATATGAAGTTCAGGCGGTATGAACAATGGCACTATGGTGATGAGTTGAAGTGGTTTATAAATGAACGGTAAATCATTGGAAGAAGAAGGTTGTATATGAAGTATGATATATGCGTTGGTTTATGAAGTGGGAGGAATGGGATAAGAAAAGCAATGAAGATCAAGTTAGCATCTCTTTTTTCAATAGTAGATGAGAGAGAGAGAGAGAGATGAGATTTAATTGGTGGTATTTTCTTCAAATTGAAAGAGTATTTATTAGTGCGCCGTTGAGTTGTGTGTGTTTTTATTTATTTATTATGAGTCTCTCATGCAATGCAATATATAGTGTAACTTAGGGTTACACCAATTGGCCACAATGCCTTTAAAATGTTTTGTGAATTAAAAGGGTTTAAAAACATTTAAATGTAATAAAATAAAATAAATTAAAATAAACAAGATAAAATTAAATCAACAAGATGATTAATCCTATTTATTTTTTCTAAACATTTTGATGAAAAGATAAAAATAAACGGACTTAAAATGAATAAAAATTGAGCGCAAAATGTCTGAAAAATTAAACTGAATGTACCAAAATGATCAGCGTGAAATAAAACTCTCGGAAACATACGGGTTTTAATTAAATTTTGAAAGAAAAAATGACCAGTTAAAACGCTCAGATGGATCAAAATGCGACTGAAAAATTAGCCGTAAAATAAATCGAGCAACCAAGTTAAACTACATGAAACGTAGATTAATAAACCTGATGTCTACAGGCTTGACTTGAAAAAAAAATTGTCCCTCAATTTCACATACATTTGAGAATCAGTTTGACCGGTTTGTTTGTAAATCCGAAAAATTACTCTGGTTGACATTTCAGGCATTATGCAATATGAAATGCATGCTACGATGTGCAGATGATGCGAAAATCATGATGAGTGTATCGATTTACTGAATGAGGGGCAAAATTGGGGTATGACGGTGAGCATAAAGGAACTCTACAAAAAATTCAACTTCTTCCTTCTCTCGATAAACCTTAACTCTTCTCTTCTAAAATCAATCTTCTTTTCTTGTTTTTCATCACCATTGTGCAGCGATACAATCTTGCAATCAAGGTTGGTTGATTCACTCGAGTGAAGAGTGAAGAACAAGAGGGAATTCGATTGGTGTGATTGAATCTTATTCCTAAAGATTGATTCAGAATTACTCAAAGTCTTGGGTTTAATTCCAACATCTGGTATCTAGAGTACTGGTTGAGCGATTCGTGGGAAGCAAAACATGATGGTGATGAATCATCAAAACGGGCATTTTCTGGTGAGTCTCCCAATTCTGAAGAATCAGAATTGTGAGAATTGGTGCAAGCAGATAAAGGTTATCTTTTGTTATCAAGATCTTTAGGATTTTGTGAAGGAGGGAGTGACACCGCTTGTAACAAACACAATGGATGAAGAAAAAGTTACACACACAAAATTGAAGAAGAAAGATTATAAAGCTCTCTTTATAATCCATCATTGTGTTAATTCTGAAAATTTTGAAAAGTCTAGTGATGTTGAATTAGCGAAAGGAGCATGGGAAATTCTTAAAAATCCTTTTGGAGGTGGAGTGATGGTGAAAGAGGTGAGGTTACAAACTCACAAAAGAACGTATGAATTAATTTAGATGGAAGACAATGAAAGCATAACTGATTTTTTCACTAGGGATACAAAACTGGTGAATCAAATAAAGGTATGTGAAGAAATGTTGACATCAAAATAAGTTGTTTCAAAGATCTTGAGGTCATTAGCTCTAAAGTTTGACCATGTGGTAGTAGCCACAGAAGAGACGAAAGATTTGTCAGCATTGACAAAGGAAGAGATTCAAGGGACGCTTGAATCTCATGAACAAATAATGGCTAAAAGAGCTGCAGGCAAGTCGAAGAGTGATGTGGCTTTGTAGATGCAATCAACAAGAGAAAAGAAATGTAAAAGGAAGTGGCTCGACAATAAAGGTAAATGAGGCTACAACAATTCGACTGGTCGAAATCAACAAGAAGGAGGTTGGTCGAATCAGAGAAGAACCTCATACCAAAGTAACCAAAGAGGTGGTGTTGTAGGAAGAGGAAGAAGTGGTGGTCGAAAACCTGACAAAAGTCACATTCAGTGTTTCAGTTGTCAGAAGTATGGTCACTACTCAAGTGATTGTTCTTAAAAATAGAAGAATCTGGAAACTAATGCAAAGTTTGCAAATCATGAAGAAGAAGAAGAAGAGATGTTATTGATGGTTGTAACAAGAGATGAAGAAATATTCCATGACCAATGGTACTTGGACTCAGAATGCTCGTCACACATGACTAGTAAGAAAGATTGGTTTGTCAACATGAAACCCTCAATGAAGAACATGGTAAAATTTGCAAATGACAATACTCTAACGGCTGAAGGTATTGGTGATATTCTGATTATGAGATAAGATGGTAAAAGGTCAGTAATCTGCAATATATTGCACATACCAGGCATGAAGAGCAATTTGCTCAGGATAGGCAGTTGGTCGAAAAGAACTACAATATGTCGATCAAAGACAAGATGATGAGAGTTATCGACTCAAGTGGAAGGTTAATCTTGAAGGCACATATGTCTGAGAATAGAACCTTCAGGATTGAACTTAATGTGATGAAGCATAAATGCCTTACAACTGCAGATATCATGGATGAATGAATATGGCACTATAGACTTAGCCATCTCAATTTCAAAGAGATCAGAGATCTGAAAATAAGAAATATGGTTTCAGGGTTACCAAAAATCGACATTCCAAATGAAGTGTGTGAAAAATGTGTGCAGGCGAAGCAACACAAGAACAACTCCAGCAAGGATGCAAGAAGTAAGTCGAAGGCAATCCTTGAAGTTAAATACTTTTATGTGTGTGGACTTATCCAGGTGGATTCGATTGGATGTAACAAATACTTTGTCATATTCATAGATGATTTCAATAAAAAATTATGGACAAGATCAAGAAGAAAAGTGAAGTGATTGAGGTATTTACCAAGTTTAAATATATGGTCAAAAGACAAAATGGTCGAAAGCTCAAGATTTTGAGGACTGATGGTGGTGGAGAGTATGTATTGAAATACTTTGACAAACTCTGTGAGAAATAAGGCATTGTGCATGAGGTGGTTCTACCCTACACTCTACAGTAGAATGGAACGACAAAAAGGAAGAATAGAACCATCATGAACATGGTGAGAAGTATGTTGAAAGGCAAGCATCTACCCAAAGAATAATGAGAAGTAATGTCGACAACTACATAAACTTTGAACAGATGTCCGACGAAAAAGTTAGAAGGAATTACGCCAGAAGAATGTTGGTGTGGTTTCAAGCCTAGCTTGAGTCATCTAAAAGTATTTGGATCTATAACACATAGACATGTGTCAGATCAGTTGAGAAGAAAACTTGATGATAAGTTGAGTCAGATGATCCTAATAGGATATCATTCGACAGGAGGTTACAAGTTATTCGACCATTGAACAAGCAAGTAATGATCAGCATGGACGTGATCATAGATGAGCTTAAGGAATGGGATTTGACTAAAAATATTGAGAAGGATTTAGTGAGAATCTTATGTGAAAAACCAACAATTTAGGTTGAAAGAGAAGTTCGACAAGAAGAAATCATGGGTCAAGCAAACACAAGCAGACCTCAAAGAATAAGACACATGCCTACAAGGTTGCAAGAATGTGTGATTACATCAGATGATATGGTCGATGATGAATGTGAGCTGGTACACAATGCTTTCTATGTAGATGTTGAACCAGTTAATGCAGTTGTGGCATTAAAGGATTCGAAGTGGTGAAAGAAATGAATGCGGAACTGAAGTCCATCGAAGACAATAACACCTGGTCACTTGTTGAAATTCCTCAAGACAAGAAGGAAATCGGTGTGAAGTAGGTATACAAGGTGAGGTAACTCGACACAAGTCAAAACTTGTGGCAAAATGATTTCTTCAGAAGGAATGATTTGACTTCGATGAAGTTTTTGCACCTATTGCTAAGATCAAAACAATAAGGTTGGTTGTTGGTCTAGCAAACATGGACAACTGGCACACATGTCAAATGTATGTGAAATATGCATTCCAGAATTTCCCCTTAGATGAAGAAGTTTATGTTGCATAACTAATTGGGTTTGTGAAACAAGGCGAAGAAAACAAGGTATACAAGTTGCATAAAGCCTTGTATGGACTTAAGTAATTTTTGCACCTATTGCTAGGATCGAAACAATCAGGTTGGTTATTGGTTTAGTAAACATGGACAACTAGAACACATGTGAGATGGATGTGAAATATGCATTCCCGAATTGCCCCTTAGATGAAAAAGTTTATGTTGCATAACTATTTAGATTTGTGAAACAGGGCGAAGAAAACAAGGTATACAAGCTGCATAAAGCCTTGTATGGACTTAAGCAAGCTCCAAGAGCTTGGAACAAGAAGATAGATAAATTTTTAAGGGAAAAGGAATTTGTGAAGTTCACAACTAAGTATGGAGTATATGTAAGAAGAATCAATATTGGATTTCTTATAATATGTCTCTATGTTGATGACCTGTTGATAACAGGAAGTTGAAAGAAGGAGATTGAAGATTCCAAAGATGACCTAAGTGAGGAGTTTGAAATGTCAGACTTTAGAAATCTCTCATATTTCCTTGGCATCAAATTCTAAAATAGTGATACAGGTTTGATGATGCGCCGAAGAAGATATGCAGGCGAAATACTCAAGATATTTGAGATGCAATATTGCAACCCGACTTTGACTCCAGTTTAGCCCAGAATGCAACTGCTGAAAGACACATATGAAAATGATGTCAATCCAACACAATACATAAGACTCATTGAATAACTTTAATACCTTTTTCACATAAGGCCTGGTCTAGCATACAATATGGGTATGGTAAGCAGATTCATGCAGAAGCCAAAGGTATCACACCTAGCAACGACGAAGAGGATACTAAGACATTTGAAAGGAACTCTCGACTATGACATTTTGTTTCCTGCAGCCGATGAAGGAAAAAAATGCAAGTTAGTGGGCCACACAGACTCAAGTTGGTGTAGTGATGTTGAGGATAAAAAAACTACAATTGGTTATGTGTTTATGTTAGGTGGTGCACCAGCTACTTGGAGTTTAAGAAAGGAACAAGTAGTAGAACTATCATCATGTGAAGCAGAATACATAGTTGCTTCTCTTTCTGCATGTCAAGCAACATGGATGGTGAACATGGTCAAAGAGATTACATGGAAGAATCATGGAGCAATTACCATGAAGATCAACAACATGTTTGCTATCAATCTAGCGAAGAATCTGATAGCTCGTGGATAAATCAAGCACATTGAAATGAGGTTCCATTATCTTCGAGAAAAAGTGGCAGAAGCGAAGCTGAACTTGGAACACTGTAGAACTAAGAATCAAATTGCAGATATCATGACGAAATGAGTGCAAGTCGAAGTGTTCAAGAAGTTAAGGTTTATGATGAATATAAATAGCTTAGACACGATGAACTAGGTGGTGTATTGAATTGTAATTATTTGTGTCAAAGCATTATTTTGACAGAGTCTGTTATCGTTGAAATGTTGTATGTTGAAATTATGTGAATGTCGAAGTGTCGAGGAGTTAGCCTCGACATGGATTTGGTTTTAAACCTAATTTTGTAGTGTTGACATGATTAGGTATTTTGGGCTTTGCTTAGGGAGCAAGCAAAATTTATAAATAAGGAGTAACCCCTATTATTGTAAATACTTGAATGTAATAGTTGCAAAAGAATAAAGAATCACAACTAGTGAGTAAAGAGGAACTTTGCAGAAAATTCATCTTCTTCCTTCTCCGATAAACCCTAACTCTTCTCTTTTATAAATTTAATATTTTCTTCTTCTTATTTTTCAACACCATTGTGTAGTGATACAATCTTGCAACTAAGGTTGGTTGATTCACTCTAGTGAAGAGTGGAGAATAAGAGGGAATTCGATCGGTGCGATTGAATCTTGTTCATCAAGATTGATTCGGAATTACTCAAAGTCTTGGGTTTAATTCCAACAGGTAAGGGGTGTAACACCTCAAATTTGATTAATTTATTTAATTGAATTATTTATAATTCTATTCAATTATTTGGGGTTAGGGTGCCTTTAAATAAAAATTATGTGATTATATGTGTCGTTGGAGTGTAGTGGTAATGGTAGGGTGTGGCGAGAATGTAGTAGCTTGGTAGAATAATTTAGAAAATAATTAGAATAATTAAGATTTTTAATTATTATTAGAAATAAAATGAGAAATTGGTAAATATGAGGAATTAGGCCAATTGTGTGATTTGAGGAAAGTATAAGGTATGAAGAAAGAAGCTAAAAATTAGTTGGTCAATAATAATAATTAGGATACTATATATTCTAAAAGTTGAAGAAAAATGAGTTTTTTTAGGGAACCTTTTGTCAGTACATGAAAACAAGGAGGCTTAGAGAAAATAAGAGCATTTGAAAGGAGAGTTAGGTTTTGAAGGGAGAATCCATAGGAGTTGTTTGATTTGCTATTGTTGCTGAAAATTTTAAGGTAAGAGGGGAGAAAGGACTTTCAATATGGGTGTTTTGCATGATGGGGTAGAGAAGAGAGGTATTTGCTATCATTGGGGTTCAGTAATTTTGTCTTGATGAATTGTTGTTGTGTTAGAAATCTAGAATTTAACGAATGATCATGTTCATATATGTGATTCTATGACTGAAATTATGTTTGAAATATCATGAGTATGCATGTATAAAATTCTGCGAGTCGTACACCAATTTTTCTCACCCTTCATATGTTTTTTAATGCCACTTTATTTCAAATAAGAGAAATGGCACAATTGGCAAGGGAACATGTGTAAGGAGCACGATCATACAATCATGGTTTTAAGTCCTGACTTTCGTTTTATTTTTAGCAATTTTTCATTTTTTACTTTTTTGTTTAATAATAAATACATCGCATTTTTAAATTTATTTTTTTTCTTTTTAAATTAAATACTATTTTTTATGCATTCATAAAATGAGAAATAATATATATATATATATATATATATATATATATATATATATATATATATATATATATATATATATATATATATATATATATATATAATCATTTGTAAGGAGGGTCAAAATTAGAAATCAGGTTTTATTAATATATTATTCTTTGGATTCTATTCTATTTTGAACAAACATAAGAGTCCATTTGGTAGAGGAGCATGTCTAAGAGTGGTGAGGGAAAGTGCATGAGTTGGCATCTCACTCTCCCCACTTTTAGAATTTTCCTCCTTTTTATGTTTTAACTTCAATTACAATCAAATTTGTATTTTATTTATTTTTAATTAAAATTTATGTTTTTTCACCTTAATTTTTGAATTTAATTTATTTTTAATCAAATTTTGCATTTTTATTTTAATTTTCAGATTTAATATATTTTAATCAAGATATAACCAAAAAATCTCTTTTTTTGTTATTATTAATACATTGTTTTTATTTCTTCATAAGTAAAAAGTCCCTATATAATTTTTTTTGTTTAGCAGTCAATTAAATGAATGATTTTGTGGATTGTTCATCTCTTTATTATTAGTATTGTTTTTTAATTATTTTTTATTATTACTTTAAAATCAATTATTAGATGTTTGTTTAATTCTAATTCCACTATAAATTGGAATCAAATTCACGATGAAAAGGAGAAAAAAAAGAGAAAAAATCTTTGTAAGAGCCAAGCCAAAACTTTGTTTTCTCAATGAAGAAACAAGTTTGCAATTTCCTCATTCAAATCCCATTACAAACCATACCTGTCCGATCACAATCAAACAATCACAAACAAAATAACAAAAAAATCTAGAACAACATTCATAAAGAATAAGAAGTGGAGTCGAAGCAATCTAAGGTAGCTGACGACACACTGTGAATCGCACAAGGCATTAGAAGAGAACGCGGAACCAAACGCTTCCTCTCTGCTTGCATTCGTGTGCCCTGGCCGTCAGAGTCGGCCGCACCACTTCCTCTTTCGTGCACTGCCACTATCTAAATCGGTACCCATTCCTTTTCCGTACCTTTTTTCAGTCTGCACTTTGCTTATGTATATATGATGATGTTGATTATTGCTTGGAAAACTTGTTTATTTGAAAAAGTAAAAAAGAAGGTTGAGAGAGATGAGAGAAGAAGAAAAAAACTTGAATGATTCATGTTGTTGTCGTTATGTTTTGTGAAGAATAGAAAATGAGTTAATTAATTTTATTTCATATACTACTGATACATATGTATTTAATTATTTTAGTTTTTTCTTTTTCTTTTTTGAACTGATGCGTGTTAGTATATTAATGGTGTATTGTTTTGTTCTTTGACCATATAAAGGGGCGCCCCCTCCCCTACAATGCTGAAACTTCTCTTTTTTCTTAACTATTATTATTATCATTTATAAAGTTGATTGTAAAAAAAATATAAAAATACAAACAAAAAAAGTTTTTTATTAGGTTATGAGATTTTTTTATGTTTAAATTCTAAAAAATCCAAAGAGGTAAAAATATTAAGTAATAATTTACATACTTTGTGTCTAAAATTAATTTAACCAATTAGGTCTTTTTTAAAACCTATTTTGAAATGAGTACCCTTCTTTATAGTTAAATGTTCAAATAAAAATAATAATTATGTAATTTACCTTATTTTATAAATCAAACTATAAACATGCCATTTTTGCAAAATCAAGTTGATCGCTAATCTAAAACCAATTTCAACTCACTGAAATCTTATTCTCTGCCCTTGTGCATTGAGACATTTTTAATCAAACTTTTCTCTGCCCCTGATGCATTGAGAACTTCTCTAAACTAAAATCAACAAACACACAATCTTTTTTCTAGACGAACTACAATGCTCTAATCCTTCAATAAACTTGAGGGTACGTAGACATAAAATTGTAACACTCTAGCGAGTACAATAATAACAAAAAACTTTCCTTTGTTCTTTTTCCTGATTAGTTTTATTTCTCTTAATAATAAAATAATTCCTTGTAAATAAATAAATTAAGCAGGAATAAATAATATAAGCAAACATCCTTAGAAAAACCTAGTAACCCTAGAATTAGAGAAGGATCCCATTGAGTACAATAGAGGTGAGGAGTGCTTAATATCTTCCTATTGCTTAACCGACTCCCAAACCCTAGTGTCTCACCTTAACTTTAGGTTTTATCATTATTTCTTTGTTCCTTAGAAACGAAATAAAGGATGATGGCAACTCTGTAATTTTTACAGCCGCGACAATGCCATTGATGAATGTTTGAGTACTTGAGTTGTGAATATGATTATTGATGGAATGGTTGATGAATTGCTATGGATCATGATGAATATAAATGTTATAATATATGATTGTTGTGATGACATGATTCACTGTTAAATTTGTGTTTTGGTTGACTAATTTTGGGGGGAAATTGGTTGGGGTCATGTATGAAAGTTTAGGGATAAAGGAGATAAATAACGTATGTGAAAACTAGGAATTCTGGAAAAATTTACAATGCCAATTGATTTATATCTTAAGGAAATCGATTGCATGCCTCTATTTATGGAAAAATATCCTATGACAATTGATTGTCATTGTGGAGCAATCGATTTCTTAGATGTATTTTTGAAAAAAATATATATGACAGTCAATTATCATACTAAGTCAACTGATTAATTGCCTGAAAAATATGATTATTTTGAAATTCATTAGATAACCATATTTGATGACAATCGACTGTCACCCATGACAATCGTTTGTCTTAGGCTAAATTGTGAAAAAAAATCTGTTTTGTTTTTTGTTATATTGTCCGACAATTTTGGTTGTAACTTTCGTTCTGTAAGTCCTAATGAGACGTTGTTTGAAGCTTTGGAAAGCTAATGCGCATAGATACCTCATGGTATTGTTTGGTGAAATCATTGAGTTATAGTCATGCGTCTACTATAGTGATGTATATGATGACATGTATGATCGATTAGAGAATCGTTATGTGTACCTAATGATGTGTTGATATTATAATGTATTATAATCATTGAATGTTGTATGAATATGCATTTGATGAGGTTTTGATGTGTTGCGTTGTCATTAATTTTCGTAACATTAATTGATTGTTGTGTATTGAGAATGATGTTGTGCATAATGATGATAAATGCATGGTGATAATTTTGGTGATTATTTTGGAAATACTGCATGTTATTGAGAGTCATGTATCATGGTGTACAAGCTTCAGTCCAGTTTTGGTGTGCTCTAGTCCTATTGTGTGGATTTAGGAGTGAGTAGCTGGTTTATTATAGGAATCAATGAAGTGTTACTTATGGTGATAATAATAATTTTTGGTGTGCTCTGATCTGATGGTGTGGATTAATGAGCGAGTGGATAATTCCTATAAAGTATTAATGAAGAGTTACTATATGGTAATTAGTAACTATTTTGTATGCTCTGGTCCTGTGGTGGGGATTCAGGAACGAGATGGACTTGTGTTGTCCATGAATGGTACAACATGTATAATGAGTCAGTTGTGGAGTACATTGCATACATGTTTGCATATGTAATTGATTGTTCATAATGTTGTTGATTGGTTGAGAATACTTGATGTAGTTAATGAATTATTGTGATTAATGTGTATACCTGATGAATGGGCATGTTGTTATGAATGGGTGTGAGACTATGGTGTTGTTGATTGTGAATTGAATATGTGTGTTGTTGTATGTTCTCTATCTTATCTTTCTTTACAATATTCATTTTGAATGTTGCTTCTCACCCTTTTGCTCGTGTTATCCACCATGGACATCTTGTAGATACTCAAGAGTGATACTTGTTATGTGTTGGAAGGTGATTCGTTGTCGCACACGGGTCAAAAACGAGTTTAAAAGTGTAGTAAAACGGAAGCGACACTCGAATATCGTATCACAAGAAAACTCTTGAATGTTATAACCAAACGAATGAAAAGAAGGGGGTTTTAAAGGTTTAAAACTTAAATTGAAGATGATTAAAGGTAAAAGAAAAATTGATAAATAAGCTAATCTATTGTATCGATTTCCGACTTATCATCGATTATTATAATTTCAATTCCCTAGCGGATTCAATCCCATTCGGTTATAATACCCATTGACAAGCGCAAATTGGTATTATATGATGTATGTTCCTAATTTCTGAATTAAGCAAACGGATTTAAGCAGACGCGAATTAAGCAAACACGACTTAATCAAACACGATAACGAAAAAGCTACGCTAACGTGATTATAGTTAAGGATCAACAAACAATCAAATTTAATCAACTCTATCCTATAAGAAACAATCCAATTAAGCAAACGAAAGTAATCGAATTAAGCAAACGAGTTTATAGTAAGAATTGAAAAGAAATTGAAATTACTAAAAACCTCAAAGTGGAATTCGAATACAACATATCAGCTCTTTGGGAATTAACTCTCCATGAAATCTTCTAGGCAATATTGTATCATCAACATTCAGAATTAGGATTACTATAGTAGTGAAATACCTAATATAATAAAAGGAAAATTCGGACCCTTATAGGATCCGACCCGAAAATTACAAAAACTGGCCCAAACTAACTATTTTAATTAAGTCTGAAACTTCAACGAATTATTCGACCCTTCTTCATTCTGAATTTTCTTTTGACTTCAACATGAAACTTGTAGTTCTTTCTTAGCTTTCCAACGCATATTAGAACGTGTCAATCTGACTCCTATAGCCGAAGTTATGATCTGCATAGTGATAAGGTATCAAATAACTATTTATGCTGAAAATAAAGTACAAAAATAAAATAAAGGCAAAAATAAACTTAAATATTAAAACACACTAAGATATTAAAAATAATATAATAAAATATAGATTTGCCTAAGTACAATAGTAGAAGAAAGTGCATCAAAATGCACTGATCAAATTCTCCCACACTTGAACTTTTGCACTCCGAGCAAAATTATAAATTCAAAATTCAAAATAGAAAAATGAGAACAAACAAAACATGCAATTCCATAGGTTATCAAGATACAAGGTGCGGGCAAAATTCTAAGTCTAAGCTTTAAGAATATGGTATTAGTAAACAATTTTTTGTGACATTCAAAGCAGATAGGAAAACAAGTTACTAAAGAGTACATCAATCGTAGTAAGATCCTCATAGGATATAATTCACTCAACTCTCAAGTGTTTAGATTAAATATTTACACTCAAAGCACAATATGAAAGTTAGTACTACCATAAGCTTGAAAAGACTCTAACATCCACAATTGAAATACATGCACACAAAGATCAAAAGGACTTTTATTTGGTTGTAACTTGGCCAAGGTAAGGGTGAGATAAAACCTAAGGGACTAGACTAAAATTCAAAGAGATAAAAGAGACTTGAAAGAAACTGCTGGAGTTGAATTTACAAAATATTTCATTCACTTCAACAACTCTATAGTAACTGTTTTCATTCATTTTTTTTTTCTCTTTTCTCTTTTTTATTTTATTTTTTTTCCTTTTCTTTTTCATAAGGAGTATGTATTGACATGTATACATCCTTCTATTTTTTTTCGTTTTTTTTTCTTCTCTATTTTCTTTTTCTATTTTTCTTTTCTTTTTCTACCAACTTCTGAAATATTGCAAACATAATTATTCAACCACACACAACTCCAAACAAGACTCTTTCAACCCTTTAAATATGGTGATTTAACATTATTTTTCACTTCTCGGTTTGTAATGAGTTTTAAACAAAAAAATGATAATAGGCTCAAGGGGGTTTCAAACAAGGGATGATATTATTTCAGGGTTGGCTTTTTGGCTAACTGGTTAAAAAACAAAAAACAAAACTGTCTTTATCATATCAGTGTGCACACGTAAACAACAACATCAACAAGAGTCAATTCAAGTTCTAGAGATTAACAGACATGAGTGAACCACACAAGAAAGAAAGGGATGGATTTTTGTATGTTATCCATATAAGGCTCAAAATCTCACAAGGTTAATTGATCTACCACAAATGATGTACAATTTAGAGTTTAGACATTTCTATCATACTAAAAATGCACAACAAATTTTTCACATCACACCACAAGACTTTTAGTCAAGAGAACTAAGAAAAATACTCATAATTGTAACTCAAAAACCAAATGAAAAAACATGCAATTTTTTTTAAGAAAGAAAATCTAAACCAAAACAGAGAAAAAATAAAGAAAACAAAACAAATAAATGGTTCTCTCCCCCACACTTAAAACATACATTGTCCTCAATGAAGAGCATAAATATAAAATAAGAGTGAGAGAAAGGAAAGAGAGTTCTTCTACAGTCTCTTCATAAGCATCCTTTTCCAAAGAGAGTTCTTCTATAGTCTCTTCTTTCAAAGTCGGGTTCTCGTTTAGTAGCTTTGGGTAGTGTCCATTGATCTTGAAATTTTGATTAGTGCATTCGCCTTGTATTCCAAGATCAAAGAAGAATCTTTGATAAGTAAAAGTGTTGAATGGGCACGTGAAAGTGATCTCCTTTTTCACAACATCATGAATCAAAGGATTACGGGGTTGTCTCACTACTTTTGTTTCATCTTTAAGCGAGATCATATGCATACATATGGATGAGCTAATATCACGAGTGTCAGTCAAGGTCCATCCAATTCCCTTCTTATGTTTCTGCTTAAGTTGAAGCTTTGATGAATAATATGAACCCTCGGAAAGTGGTTTAGGCTCTAAAGAAGGTGGTTGTTCAATGGATGATATATTTAGGGAAACTGGGATGTGAAAAGCGTCAACTACATAAATAACTTCATTTACACTATCACCCTGCAAGGCAGCGTCAATTTCAGCACAAACAGCACAAAGGTTAGTGTTAGTACAATCATCACATGAGTAAATATCATCAAAACTAGATAAAGTTAGAAAATCAGCTGAAAACAAATCAGAACAAGCTTCATCAACAACTTCAGAAAGCAACTCTATTTGAAAAACATAATGCTCTTCCTCATCAATCTTCTTATTTTTCAGTACTCCTTGTGGGAAAGGGATTGGTAATACATATTTTTTTTCAACCTCAACAACAATAAAAGGTTCAGGTTTATTTTCAGGTGTTACACTAACAATTTTTTTATTTTTTTCTGGGGCTGGTTCTGCAACTTTTTTGGATCTCAAGGAAATTGCACTCACATTAGAGCCTTTTGGATTAACTACTGTTTGGGCAGGTAGTTGGTTCGATCCTCGAGCTTGCTGCATGACATTCATTGAAGTGACAAATTGTCTAATTTGTGTTTGCAAAGTCTGAATACTATAATCGGTTTGCTGCTGAAATTGGAGACTTTTTACAATCATTTGCTTAACAAGTTCCTCTAGTGAAGGTTCAAAAGGTGAAGAGGTGGTTACTTGTGGAGGGTTATATGGTGGTGGTGGTGGTGGAAGGGGTAACATCAATTGTTTCACTAAAGAGGTAAGTTCATCAATTCTGGTTTCTAGAGTCTTGTTAGAAGAAGAAACTTGAATCTCATCCATACCTTTTGCTTGGACCATAAAATTATCCCTTATTATGAACTGTTGGGAGTTAAGTGACATCTTCTCAATCAAGGATTTGGCAGCAGGTGGAGTCTTATCAATACACAAAGCATTATAATCAACATCAGGGGCAACAAGTTCTCTCAGAGTTCTTTGGTCAGCCATGTTAAACTCAATAGAAAAGACCAAAAAATCAACAAACAATGAGAAAACACAACTAATTCAGCAATGCAACAACAAATAGAAAAATACCGACAATGTCCGTATTAAAAAAAACAATTGAAATACGAAAAAAAAACTATTAAAATAAAAGGAAAAAAAATACAAAAACACGAAAATTAATCTAGTAACGTCAATTAAGAATTTTTGCGGAATTTTCTGAAACTACCAAAATAGAAAATAAATCATAAAAAATAGAAAAATAAGGAATTTTGATTATTGATTTTTTCCTAGTGAATCGACAAAGAATCAGAATAATTTGAGATGATTTTCTTAAAAAAAACAGATTTTTTTATCCTAAAACGCCTAAAGACCAAAAGCAAGAAAGTTAGGGCAAAAAAAATGTTAAAATAGAACACTTATGACTATGATAATGGTTAGACTATAATAATGGTTAAAATCTACAAGAGTCCCCGGCAACGACGCCAATTTGATTCGCTGTCGCACACGGGTCAAAAACGAGTTTAAAAGTGTAGTAAAACGGAAGCGACACTCGAATATCGTATCACAAGAACTCTTGAATGTTATAACCAAACGAATGAAAAAAAAGGGGCTTTAAAGGTTTAAAACTTAAATTGAAGATGATTAAAGGTAAAAGCAAAATTGATAAATAAGCTAATCTATTGTATCGATTTCCGACTTATCATCGATTATTATAATTTCAATTCCCTAGCGGATTCAATCCCATTCGGTTATAATACCCATTGACAAGCGCAAATTGGTATTATATGATGTATGTTCCTAATTTCCGAATTAAGCAAACGGATTTAAGCAGACGCGAATTAAGCAAACACGACTTAATTAAACACGATAACGAAAAAGCTACACTAACGTGATTATAATTAAGGATCATACAAACAATCAAATTTAATCAACTCTATCCTATAAGAAACAATTCAATTAATCAAACGAAAGTAATTGAATTAAGCAAACGAGTTTATAGTAAGAATTGAAAAGAAATTGAAATTAAACTGAAATTACTAAAAACGTCAAAGTGGAATTCGAATACAATAGATCAGCTCTTTGGGAATTAGCTCTCCATGAAATCTTCTAGGAAATATTGTATCATCAACATTCAGAATTAGGATTACTATAGTAGTGAAAGACCTAATATAATAAAAGGTAAATTCGGACCCTTATAGGATCCGACCCGAAAGTTACAAAAACTGGCCCAAACTAACTATTTTAATTAAGTCTAAAACTTCAACGAATTATTCGAACCTTCTTCATTCTGAATCTTCTTTTGACTTCAACATGAAACTTATAGTTCTTTCTCTTATATTTCCAACGCATATTAGAACGTGACAATCCAACTCCTATAGCCCAAGTTATGATCTGCATAGTGATAAGGTATCAAATAACTATTTATGCTGAAAATAAAATACAAAAATAAAATAAAGGCAAAAATAAACTTAAATATTAAAACACACTAAAATATTAAAAATAATATAATAAACTATAAATTTGCCTAAGTAGAATAGTAGAAGAAAGTGCATCAAAATGCACTGATCAGAAGGTGGCTTGTTGGAGCTACTCTTCGCTTTTATTTATTCCATTTATAATACATTTCTGGTTACTAGTACTCTAATCATGTAACATTGGGGACGAGAGTTATTATGTTTTGAAGATGATGTTGTTTTATTATTTTGAAGTTTATAACTTACTTATGAAGTTGTTATGAAAAATGTTTTTCCGTTGCATAGTTTCAAATGATTTGATGAATTTTTGAAAGGTTATCGTTGGTGACACCTTAAATTTCCGAGTAATGCTTTATTTATATGTTTCGAGGCTTATGGTGTTAAATAACAATATCATAGCAGGTCGGTCCATCCGGACGGGCTTTTAACATGTTGTCTGTTCCCTAGTACGCGACATGTGTGTGAAACACTGTCAGTACTAGTTTGTTTTTCTACCCGCTTGCTTGTAGGAGCGGGATTGAAACAAGTGGGGAAGAATCTTCTACGTCTCTGAGTAGTTTTAGGTGGGGAGGTTTGGTTCTGCGTGTCGCTGATTGGAAGAGCGCAAGTTTTTGGACAAGTGAACATCATTTCAAGAATTTGATGTAAGTCATTAGTTTTTTGTGTTTTCCAAGCAAGTGGGCGAGTTTATGAAGGATGAGGAAGAGGTATTTATGATATTAGCTTCTATTAAGGATGAAAGCAAAGTTGTGATTGATGAGTTACCAGTGGTGTGCGATTTTCCGGATGTTATCCCAGATGATATAAGTGATTTGCTGTCGGAGCGTGAAGTTGAGTTGGCCATAGACTTAGTACCTGGTACTAGTCTTGTGTCGATGTCTCCTTATAGAATGTATACTTCAGAGTTAAGTGACTTGAAGAAGCAACTAGAGGAGTTGTTTGAGGAAACGTTTATTCGACCGAGTGTTTCTTTATGGGGAGTGTCGGTGTTGTTAGTCAAGAAGAAATATGGAAGCATGAGGTTGTGTGTTGATTATAGACAATGAATAAGGTTACGATCAAAAACAAGTATCCACTTCTAAGGGTTAATGATTTGACGGATCAATTGGCGGGTGATCTTGTGTTTAGTAAGATTGATTTATGTTTAGGTTATCATTAGATTCGTGTGGAACCTGAAGATATTCTGAAGATTGCTTTTAGAACGACGTATGGTCATTACAAACATTCAGTGATACCGTTTTGAGTGTCTAATATGCATGGAGTGTTCATGGAGTGCATGAATATAATATTACATCCATACTTAGATTAGTTTTCGGTTGTGTTCGTCGATGACATCTTGATATATTCGAAGTCTGATGAAGAGCATGTGGAGCATCTGAGAGTTGTGTTGCAGACCTTGAAAGAGAATAAACTGTATGTGAATTTGTCCAAGTGCGAGTTCTGGTTGCGAGAGGTGAGTTTCCTTGGTCACATGATTTCTATTAGTGGTAATGTTGTTGAGCCTTCAAAGAAAGTTGTTGTGATGCAGTGGGAGACTCTGGAGTATGTTACAGAGATTAGAAGTTTTCTTGGTTTGGCTAGTTACTACAGGAAGTTTCATGAAGGATTTTTAAAGTTAGCATTGCCTTTGACTCAGTTGAATCGAATGGGTAAAGCCTATGTGTGGGATGTGCATTGTAAAGAGAGTTTTCAAGAACTCAAGAAGAAGTTGACGTCTACTTCAGTTTTGACATTGCTGAATCTAAGTGAGTCCTTTCTGGTGTATTGTGATGCTTTGAAGATGGGTCTAGGTGGTGCATTGATGCAGAATGGTCATGTTTTGGCTTGTGCTTCTAGACAATTGAGGGTTCGTGAAAGGAATTATCCTACGAATGATCTAGCGTTGGAAGTTGTAGTATTCATGTTGAAGATTTGGAGGCATTGTCTATTTGGCTCCAGATTTGAGGTGTTCAGTGATCACAAGAGTTTGAAGTATCAATTCGATCATAAGGAGTTGAATATGAGGCAGAGAAGATGGATTGAATGTCTTAAGGATTATGATTTTGGCTTAAGCTACCATCCTGGTAAAGCCAATGTTGTAGATGATGCTTTGAGTAAAAAGTCATTGCATATGTCGATATTGATGGTTTGAGAGTTGGAATTAATCGAGCAATTCAGAGACATGAGTTGGGTGTGTGATGAGACTTCTAATAGTATGAAATTGGGTATATTGAAGTTGATCAGTGGTATCTTTGAAGAGATCAGAGCGGGTCAGATGATCAATATGGGATTGGTTGACCGACTAGTGTTAATTAATCAAGGTAAGGGATGTGATTTTAGAATTGATGATAATGGTGTGATGAGGTTCAGTGGCAGGGTTTGTATACAATATGTGTTAAAACTTAAGAAGAGTATTCTTGAGGAAGGTCACGTGAGTGGTCTGAGTATTCATCCAGGTGGCACTAAAATGTATCAAGACTTGAATAAAATGTTTTGGTGGCCATGAATAAAGAAGGAAGTGGCTGAGTTCGTTTATGCTTGTTTGACTTGTCAGAAGTCGAAGATTGAACATCTGCAGTCGTTAGGTCTGATGTAACCATTGAGTATTAATGAGTGGAAGTGGGATAGCATTTCCATGGATTTTGTGACAAGTTTGCCTAAGACGATGAATGGATATGATTCCATTTGAGTGATTGTTGATAGGCTGGCTAAATAGGCTCATTTCATGCCGATTAATGTCATTTTTCCTTTGCCCAAGTTAGTGGAGTTATATATTGAGAAAATTGTTAGCCTGCACAATATTCCATTAAGCATTGTATCAGATAGAGATTTGAGATTTACATCAAGGTTTTGGCAGAGTTTACAGGAAGCGTTAGGTACTAAGCTGAAGTTGAGTTCTGCTTAACATCTGCAGACGGATGGTTAGACAAAGAGAATTATTCAATCTTTGGAGGATCTGTTAAGGGCTTGTGTGTTATAACAATTAGGTGCTTGGGATAACTACTTGCCACTAATTGAGTTCACTTACAATAACAATTTGCATTCGAGTATTGGAATGGCCCTGTTTGAGGTGTTATATAGTATGAGGTGTAGGATAACTCTGTGTTTGTATGAATCAGGTGAGAATGCAGTGATTTGACCTGAGATTGTGCAACAAAATTTTGAGAAGATCAAGATGATCCAAGAGAATAAGAAAGCTTTGTAGAGTCGCTAGAAGAGTTACCATGATAAGAAGGGGAAAACGCTTGAGTTCTATGATGGGGGTCATGTGTTTTTGTGAGTTAGTTCGGTAAATGATATTAGTAGAACTTTGAAGTTTCGAAAGCTCACGCCATATTTTTTGGGTCCATACCAGATCTTGCAGAGGATAGGAGATGTGGTCTATCGAATTGGTTTACCACAGCCGCTTGTTAATCTTCATGATGTGTTTCATGTCTCTTAGTTGAGAAGATATATTCCAGATCTGTCTCATGTGATCCAAGTGGACGATATACAGGTGAGAGAGAATCTGACTATTGAGGCATCGCCCATGCAGATAGAGGATCGGGAAGTGAAGAAGTTGTGTGGTAAGGAGATTGCCTTGGTGAAGGTGGTGTGGGGAGGACTAGTTGATTGAAGCATAACTTGTGAGCTAGAGATCCAGGTGAGAGAGTCATATCTGACTTTGTTTCTTTCAGGTAATTTTCGAGGTCGCAAATTTTTCTAAGTGGGGGAGAGTTGTAACATCCCAAATTCGATTAATTTATTTAATTGAATTATTTAGAATTTCATTCAATTATTTGGTGTTGGTGTACCTTTAAAATAAAAGTTATGTGATTATATGTGTTGTTGGGGTGTAGTGGTAATGGTAGGGTATGATGAGAATGCAGTAGCTTGGTAGAATAATTTATAAAATAATTAGAATAATTAGTATTTTTAATTATTATTAGAAATAAAATGAGAAATTGGTAAATACGAGGAACTGGTTCAATTGTGTGATTTGAGGAAATTATGAGGTAGGAGGATAAAAGCTGGAAATTAGTTGAGCAATTATAATAATTAGGCAAAAATAATTAGAATATTATATATTCTAAAAGTTGGAGAAAATTACGTTTTTAGGGAACCTTTTGTCAGTACGTGAAAACAAGGAGGCTTAGAGAACACAATAGCATTTAGAAGGAGAGCTAGGTTTTAAAGGGAGAATCCATAGGAGCTGTTTGATTTGCTATTGTTGTTGGAAAATCTAAGGTAAGAGTGGAGAAAAAGCTTTCAATATGGGTGTTTTGCATTATGGGGTAGATAAGAGAGATCATTGCTCTTATTAGGGTTCCATAATTTTGTCTTGATGAATTATTGATGTGTTAAATGAATGTGAGGATAACATAAGAAGAGGGGTTAAATTGTGTTGACTTTTCTCTTCCGAGCTTTTTCTTCTTTTGCTTTTGATTGATCTTAACCAGATTTTGAACACTTAGTTCAGAGTCTGACTCAAAAATACTATGCTAGTTTATGAAAGTCCTTATTAATTCTGAACCAAAATCTGAATCGGAGTTTGTACAGGTGACAACAACAGAATGATAAGAATAGAAACAAGGAAATTAAAAGCAAAGACACACAATAGTTATCTTGGTTCCTCTCACAACTTAAGAGTAGTACAATTCCATTGTACTTCTAAGGTATTTTCACTTAAAATTTGATTACAAATGCCCAAGCATAAAGTAAGAGACTTCCAATGCTCAAAGCCTTAAGTAAGAGACTTATATGCTCAAGCACACAAGAAAAAGACTTACAATGCTCAAACCCTCAAATAAGAGACTTATATGCTCAAGCATACGAGTAAGAGACTTCAAATGCCCAAGCACTAAAGCAATAAACTTCTGACTCTATAATAAACTGTTACAAGATTAGGTAAAAACTACACTTGATATACAATCAAAGGTGTAGACAAAATACAAGTTAGAGATACCTTAAGATTTAAGAACTTTCTGAGTATACAATTGTTAAGAAATTCTAAGTCTAATGTGTACAATATTTCTGACAAAGTAACTTCTCTTTGAGTGTTAATCGTATTGTGTATAGTCAGTTGATTCCTCAAGTTTTTTGCTCCTTTTATAGAAGGACAGAAAAGAGTCATTGAAGTACTTTTGTGCAAAAGTCTTGGAGAAGTTTTGTGTTGATTGTACATGTCACGAAACTGATTTCTTCAAGAAGAATTATTTGTCGAAGCTAAAACATCCATGTAAAGATTGTCCTTAAGTCTTAATGTGAATAAAAAAAGTCTATTAGTTTGTTAGTGTTTCCTCAAATGAAGAGATTGGACAACCTTCAGATTCTGGAACCCAAGTTCTGATTCTTCAGAAGTTGACTTTCTTCAGACTTCACTCTTCAAAGGTTGATCTCTTCAGAGTATACTTCTTGGATTCTGAAGCTTTAAAGTCTGGATCATCAGAGGCTGAGTTTCTTCAGAGTTTACTTCTTCAAAGTTTGGATCTTCCATTAGAGCCAGAGTTTTCATAAGTGATCTTTAGAGATAGAGTTTGAACTTTAGATTCAGAATCTTCAAGCTTCTCTTTATCTATTATTGGGCTAATAATCCTACATACTTGAACATATGTTAGAATACCCATTTTTTCTTTAAATACTTTGTTATCATAAAAACCCAAGGGACATGGTATCAACCAATTTTGTTCCAACAATCTTCCCCTTTTTAACGATGACAAACATAAGTATTTAAGAACAGTGATTGTTAATTTAATTAACATGTTGACTTAAGGGTCTGAGGTTTGAAAGCTCCCCCTGAGTCTGATAGTCCAGAGGATGAGGTTTGTAAGCTCCCCCTAAGTCCTATCCAAGTTAATCAAATTATTCTTAAGACACACTATCATTAACTTAAGAAATTAATTAAGCAACAATATGGATAGTCATCAAATTCAGGTGCTTGGGTGTGCTTAAATACCCATTATCTTTCTCCCCCTTTTGTCATCAACAAAAAGATATATGAAAAAGGAAAGGAAATATAGTGAAGAAAATATTTCATTAACAAAAAAATTATATGCAAATCACATGTTCAAAAAAGATAAAACAAAGGTGATAAGTCCTAGAGCCTAAGGTTTTTGCTTCAAGATTTCCAGAATTACTTTTAGATCACCACCTATGTCATCTTGTCTGGTAATCACAGTATTCATCTGATCATCCATCTCCCTTTACTTAGAAGCCATGACTTCCTGAGTAGTGGCAATAGAAGCAAACTTTGCTTTTAAACGCTTTTGCCTCTGACTGGAAGAAGCAACAGATTCTGAGGAGAGACACTTCACACCTTGTAGAACTGATACCACCTAAGTTGTGAGAGAATCCCATTTTCTAGCATAAACTACTGGGTCAGAAGTTGTAATTCTCTCAGCAACAAGACTTTGCATTCTATCAAAAAAACAATAATGTATTATTCCATTTGGTCTAGGAGATATGGTGGATGAGGTGGAATGTCAGTTTATGGGAAAGGTGAGGGAATGGATACGTGTATTGTGCCCGATTGTGACACAACATATGTTCTTTTAGGATAAGAGTGATGGTCAGATGTTTGGTTTTAATGGACAATTTGGTTTAAGGTAGTTTTTGATAAAGGTTGGTCCAAGTAGACTTGTTCAACTTCAATCTGAAGTTCAAATGCAGTTTGAACTTGAGATTGAGTTTGTGCAAGATTTAGTTCAGGATCAGGTTGAGGTTGGGGTTCAAGTGTAAGTTCAGGTTTTGGTTGTTTTAGGATAACATGTTCAGCTTCAGTTTGAATAGGAAGTTATTTTGTTCAATATTTGTTTCTGCAGAACATGTTAAGTCATTTTGTGGGTTTTCTGTGGTGAAAAATTTAAGAAGGATAGCTCGGGTGAGTGTGGCAAGTAGAGGTTTTAAAGCAGTATCGTAAAGGTCTAACTATGAGTCTGAGTTTGGACTTGATGCAACTTTACCAGTAGGTACCTATATAAGGGGTCCAAATATGGTGTTTATAGGTTGAGATTATTCATACTCAGAAATGCATACCAGTTGTCTCTGATCATCGGTGGTTTTACTAGTTGGATGTTCAAAATCAACTAGATTCAAGACATTCTCTATAATTTGAAGGAAGGGTATAGGGTTAGGGGAATCCATCACAGGTTCTTAATGTTGAACCATGTTATACGCATGTGATGAAGTGTGTTATGTAGATTGTTTAGGGGAAGGTGTTAGTGATATATGGTTTAGATTGGAACAATAAAAAAAGTCCTCAGAGATAAATTCCAGATTATTACATGTAATATTAGTTTGTTTAGTATCTATAACATCTTAATCCTTCTCAATAATAACTTCATAAGCATGATCAATAGCTACTTCTAATAATACTTCTTCTGATATAAGAGAAGCTTCGACTTTAGGAGTACCTTCAGCAGTCTTCAAATGAGCTATTGCTTCAGCAACTTGAACTTTAAATGTCTTCAGAACACCTTCTATAACAACATCTTCTTCCATCTAAGCTTCAAAGGTTGCAGGTTGTTCCATTGCTTGTTCCAACATTGCAGAGACAATCAATTATGCTCATCTTTGAATGGCTCCCTCTATAATTCTACCAGTTTCAGCTTCCACATCCATTGTCTTCATGACAAAATGTTCCTTAATTTCCTTTTCTTATTCTTCTTCTGCAATATCAGAAGTTAGAATCATCTTTCACAACTCATTCTTCTTCACAGGTGCAATAGTGGAGACATAAGAAGAAAAAGATGTCTACTGAGGAGTTTTTCCAGTTCCTTCAGTCCTTGTCTTAGTGGGCATCAAGACAGTGGATAAAACTGCCTCTTCAATCTCCTTTTGAATATCTTTATATTGTACAACTTTATTCTTAGGAGGCTTATGAACTTTCTTTTAAGCATCAAAAGCAGTCTGTTTTATTTTTCTATAAGGTTTGTACATGTCAACTGGTTCATATAGTATGTCCTCATAAGTCAGAACAACACCAACTTCTTTTCTTACAATCTGGATGAATTCCCTAATTACCTATATATTGTCATGCTTGGTAATTATTGGGTAGTCCTCAAGATAGGCAATCTTTATACTTTTGACTTTGAGTGGTACTTCTGATGTCATCACTTTATCCTTCTTTAGAAACTTTATGTTAGCCAAAATTGAAGCAGAGAGAATGTTTCCATGAGTTTCTTACAAGTCATCATGAGTAGAAGCAACTCTCATATAGTTAATCAGATGATTATGATGAAACAACTTAGACAAGATTTTAGCATAAGGTACATTCCTTTTTTATGCTTCTTACTCTCCTTTATAACTTCACACAAATGATGAAAGATATAACCATGCAGGTTGATTTTCTCCTCATTGACCAAATACCAGATGAAATGTCTATAATCCCAAGAGATTTGATCAATACTGCCTTCTCTAGGAATCAGACACCTAATAAGGATCTTGAACATAAGTTTGTAAGGAGTCTTCATGTTCTTCACCTTTCCAAAATCATCAGAATACTCAAACAACCTAGTTTTGATGACTTCGGCTTCTAGACGGCTTTCCTTGGTGTTCATAGTGCACCTTCCTACAAATGACACACCAAGAAGTTTGGCAATCGCATTCTGAGTGATGGTGACATCAATTCCCATCACAACTGATCTTATTTCAACTTCCTAGAACTCTTTCAATCACATTTCCTTTATACTCTTCCCTTTCAAAGAACTATCTTCATCAACCTTATAATTTACTTCAAAATAAGCAGCAATCTCATCATACACCTCAGTTCTAATCCATAAATCCTTGACCAGATGAGGATAGTTTGGTTCATTCAACATATCAAAGATTGATCCCTATTCTTTCTCTTTAAAGAAATTCCATAGGGGATATTGTAACACCCCAAAATTTGCCCTCCTCATTCATGCATTCACTTTTTAGGTCATTTAGCATTTCATACCACATTGCATCATGTCAATCGGAATTAGCTCCAAGAAGCTCGGACATCATCCAGGACACTTTGTGGGTTCTACTTAGACGATCAGTCAACACAAGGAAAAGACTTGAGGTACTACCAACCGGGCCGGATGGGGCCCATTCACCGTGCAAATCACCAAGTCTGAAGAAGCAAGAATCTGCTGCTGAGCTGTCATGCTCGCTAGGCGAGCAGATGCTTCGCCTAGCGAAGAGTACTGTCATGCTCGCTGGGCGAGCAGATCCTTCGCTAGGCGAAGGGCGCGTATTGCAGAACATAACAGAAAGGATTTTGGGCTTTGAGTTGCCCTCATTTGAGCCCACTACCCACGAAATCAGTCTATAAATACTGAAGTTTCAGTAGAGGAAAAGACACTTGGAGTTACACTGGGAGATTCACTGGAGAAGGATTTTGAGAGAAGGAAACCTAGGAACTACTCTACAGCGACCTTCAGGCAGCCCTGAGAAGTTCACTCCGCCTCACGCAAACCCTAACGTTACCTTGCCGATCCAGCCGTGTCGTTCAATTCCAATCGGTCTCTCATCAGGTATGCCTCTGTTCCTCTTACTTTATGCCTTGAATTTGAATACTATGAATGTATGAGGTAACATCGGGTTTTGCCCACGGGTTTATATTTGTGTATGAATATGTGTAACAATACCTTGAATGTTTTAATCATTTTCGTTTATGAGATGGATACCACAGGGTTTCGGATCATAGAGATCGAACTGTTATCAAGGAGGAATCCAAAACCCGCAGGCGCTCGCTAGCCGCTTCGCTAGGCGAGCACGCAGCGAAGCTTCGCTAAGCCTTCGCTAGGCGATGCAGTCGCGAACGTGACAGTATTTGCTTTTTGTTCTGTTTTGTTCTAACCTGTTTTTGTGTTGCCATGGCATTGTTTTCCCTAGATTTCATCTTGTTTGACTAACCTTTTTGTCAAGTTTTTGTGAGGACTCACATACTCTTGCAGGGATACCATGCGGAGGTTTATTCTGATTACTCGTATTGACTGATTTTCTTTGATGGTCTAGCTGGAGAGATCTCAGGGTTGCTAATCCTTTAATTGCTGTAACTTCGGATCTTTATCCGTGTGGTAATTTTTTCCCTTTCTCATACTTTATCGCTTTCTTAGCTGGAAGACCTCGATAGGAGGCAATGTTTGAGCCCCTTGGTGGCATTTTACTTTAAGATACATGTTTTGTATGGTGTGATCGCTCCCCCATAGGACACGAGGCTTCGGATAGTCTCCCATCTGCATGCCAATTAAGGTAGCACTGTTCCTTCGCCTAGGACTTCCTTTTGCATGCGCGTTCCTACAACGCAAACAAACCCTAAAATCCAAAGCAACACGTTTACTCCTTCTACTACAGGCGAGTAAGTCTCCAAAGATCGAGCATCCGGTAGATTGCGTAGTAACGTTGTTCGTCCAAAACCCAATCCATAACCCCGTAGTTAGCCGAACTACGGCTTGCTCTGATTCTCATTCCAGATGAGATACGTAGGCATAAGATGTGATGTCTTAGCGAGCACACATCCCCCCAACCCATAAGTCAGCCGAGCTACGAAGACTCTGATTCTCATATTCAGATGAGATACGTATGCAGTGGATGCGACATCCGCGCGAGTCATTTCTTTTAACCCTTTTTTTTTTAGTAAATAAACACATTAGGTAAACTCACACCCTTTAGACAAGAACCACAAAAGTGGATCCTATAGAGTACTATGGATGCGTAGGGGTGCTAATACCTTCCCTTCGCATAACCGACTCTCGAACCCAAGATTTGGGTCGCGAGACCCCGTCTTGTCCTTTCCTTTTTTCAGGTTTACTTCGAGCGTTTCCTTTCCCTCCTTTGGGATGAATAACGCACGGTGGCGACTCTTCAGCCCTTTTCTTTCGCCGGTTGTTTTTTTTCGCACACTGTATTTTTCAGGTTGCGACAGCTGGCGACTCTGCTGGGGACTACAGAAGTTGACCTCTTGCTGGTCCATCTTCCCTAAGCGAGTCCCTCCTAGCTTGTGTGATTTCTTGTTTATTGGGTGTTCATGCTCTTGTACATTTATTTACTTACTTACTTGCATTCATCTGCTGTATCTGTTGGAGTTGTTGTTTGTTTGTTGGGATGGGATGTTCTACGAGAGATAAGCCCATTACCCAGGCTTGAGTGTACACACAGGTTTTAGAGTGGATGATCATGAGGCTTGTGTAAGAACAAAAAGTGTTCTACAACAGACTCCATGATTTTGATGATAACAAAGGATGAAACCAAAAATGGCACCCTAACGAAAAGTTTCTAAGTGTGCAGGGTTCTAAAGAAAGAAGAAACAAATCTGATGATGTCATCAGATGCAAAACAAGATCAGATGCAAAATCTCAAGTATCAGAAGCATCTAAAGAGGAATCTCATTCAAAAAGCTCTGACTCTGGACAAAACTACAAAGTATCAGAAGCATCTGAACATTAAGTAAAGTCTAGAAGCTCTGACTCTGAACTAATGCCCTCTGTAAACTCTGGAAGTTATCAGCGCCATCTGAACTTTCAAGAGATAACATCAGAAGCCAGATTTCTCCAGATACACAAAGACTCTAATCAGAATTGTTAATCATGATGAAGTAACGTTTAAGCCAAGTTAAAGCTCTGCAAATGGATTTCCTCAATTAGAAAGAGACGTTAATCTCCACTTCCAAGAGAGAAGATACTACTTGTGGTAAGTAGTCACTTCTAAGATGAAAAATTCTACTGCAGAAGCTATTAATGGAATGGCGTAATTACATCTCAATATCCAACAGATTCAACGCTACTTCAACTCTACTTCAACTCCTATAAATAGAGAAGAAATCAACATTCAGTAAACAAGAAATCACTAGCCAAAACTATACTGAAATTATATCACGTTCAAGAAAAACATCTTTGTTCTTCAAAGATTTTCACTAAGCTTTTGCTTATCAAGTGAAAAAATTTGTTCTTAAGTTTGTAATATTTGCTTTCTTAGAAGCACTCTAGATTACACATCTTGTATCTAATTTTTATTTGATTTCCTCAAGTGACTCTTTGTAGTCTGTAGACTTGAGAGGACTAAGAGATTTTCTTCTCTCTTAGGGGTTGTTTGTAATCTTTCAAGATTAGTGGATTAAGTCCTTGTTGAAGGCGAAATCACCTTGGCCGGGTGGACTGGAGTAGCTTTGTGTTATAAGCGAACCAGTATAAAATCATTGTGTGATTTCATTTTGCAAAAGCGCTTATTTTTCAAACAATTCAAACCCCCCCTTTCTTGTTTTTCTCACCTTCAATTGGTATCAGAGCTCCGGCTCTGTTATTGATTTTCAAATCAAACACTTAACCGTGTAGAGAGATCCAGTGCGAGAAAAACAAATGGCCCACTCAAATGAGAAAGATTCTTACAATGCCAAGCCTCCTGTTTTTGATGGAGAAAAGTTTGATTACTGGAAAGACAGAATCGAAAGTTTCTTTCTGGGTTATGATGCTGACCTCTGGGACATTGTCACAGATGGATACAAACCTCCAGTCTCAAATGGAGCTGAAGTTCCCAGAAGCAAAATGTCAGAAGATCAGAAACGTGAGTTCAAAAATCATCACAAGGCCAGAACAATACTTCTAAATGCTATATCATACAACGAATACGAAAAGATCACCAACAGAGAAACGGCTAAAGATATACTTGACTCTCTGAAGATGACCCATGAAGGAAACTCCCAAGTCAAGGAGACGAAGGCTCTGGCGCTGATCCAGAAATATGAAGCCTTCAAGATGGAAGATGACGAAGCTATAGAAGCTATGTTTTCCAGATTCCAAACTCTTATTGCAGGTCTTAAAGTGCTAGACAAAGGATACACGACTGCAGATCATGTTAAGAAGATAGTCAGAAGTCTGCCAAAGAAATGGAGACCAATGGTTACTGCTCTGAAGTTATCAAAGGATCTGAACAATATCAGCCTTGAAGAACTTGTTAGTTCTCTCAGAAGCCATGAGATAGAACTAGAGGAGGATGAGCCTCAGAAAAGGAACAAGTCAGTGGCGCTGAAGTCCAGACCTGAAAGACGGAAGTCAGACAGAACCAAAGCTCTCCAGGCAGAAACTGCAGATACTGACGACTCTGAACCTGAAGACTCTGATGATGAAGAAGAACTGTCCTTACTAACCAGAAGAGTTAAGCAACTCTGGAAAAGAAGGAACAACAACAACTTCAGAAGATCAAGACCCAGAGGGGATAGATCAGAGTCAACTTCAAAAGGTAAACCTAATAAAGATATTACCTGTTTTGAATGTAAAGAAACAGGTCATTATAGAAATGAATGCCCCAAGCTGAAGAAAGATAACTCTAAGAAAGAAAGCTTCAAGAAAAATGCCTTCAGAACAAAGAAGGGATTAATGGCCACCTGGGACGATAGTGAATCTGAATCATCAGAATCTGACTCTGATGAACAGGCCAACGTAGCTCTTATGGCTACCACATCCAGCAGCTCAGATGAAGAATCTGAAGAGGTATTTTCTGAACTTTCTAGATCTGACTTAGAATCATGTTTATCAGAAACTCTTACCTCTCTTCAGAAATTAAAACAAAAAGTTAAAAACATTAAAGGTCTTCTTAAAGCAAAATCTGAAGAGTGTAGTAAACTTGAGACAACAATTCTAACAAGAGATGATACAATCATATCTTTAACGTTAGAAAGAGATGAAGCTAAAACGAAAAACTTAGAATTAGAAGAAGTGTTGTCTCAAGCACCACAAACTTCAAATGAAATTATTTATAAATATGAAGAAGCCTTTCAACAATTTCTGAAGAATGGGATAAATAGGAGTATTATGGCATCCATGATTTATGGAGTAGGTCAGAATAATAAAAGGGGAATTGGGTATGATTCTGAGGAAAATAAACCTCTACCAGTAACCAAATTAAATCGCCTTTTTCATACCACTACACACACACACAAGAACACAAATTTAAAAATGCTAGAAGACCCAAAGTTGTAAGAAACTCTGGGAAAACTAATCTGAAAGGACCCAAGAGATTCTGGGTACCGAAAGATAAGATCATCTATGTTGCAGATATCCTATGCAGCAAAGTTCAGACACCAGTCATGGTACCTGGACTCTGGATGCTCGCGACATATGACGGGAAGAAAGTCTATGTTCCAAAGCCTGGAACTTAAAGACGCTGGATTTGTAGGCTTCGGAGGAGATCAGAAAGGAAGGATCAGAGGCTCCGGAACTATTGGTAACGGTACTCTTCCCTCTATATCTGATGTTCTTTATGTAGAAGGATTAATGCATAACTTGTTATCCATAAGTCAATTAAGTGATAACGGTTATGATGTAATCTTTAATCAAAAAACGTGTAAAGCCATTAGTCAGAACGATGGCTCTGTCCTTTTCACAGGCAAGAGGAAAAACAACATTTACAAAATAAATCTTTCTGATTTAAAAGATCAAAATGTTAAATGTTTAATGTCAGTTCACAAAGAGCAATGGGTATGGCATAGACGCTTAGGCCACATTAGCATGAGAAAACTTTCTCAGCTAACTAAACTTGAGTTAGTCAGAGGCTTACCTAAACTGAAGTTTTCTTCAGATGCTCTGTGTGAAGCTTGCCAGAAAGGAAAGTTTTCAAAAACATCTTTTAAAAAGAAAAATGTTGTTTCTACCTCCAAGCCTCTGGAGCTTCTTCACATTGACTTATTTGGTCCTGTGAAAACAGCATCAGTCAATGGAAAGAAGTATGGACTTGTAATCGTTGATGATTACAGCCGCTGGACATGGGTAAAATTCCTAAGGCACAAGAGTGAGTCTCACTCTGTATTCACCAGTTTCTGTTCTAAAGTGCAAAAAGAATTTGACTCTAAAATTGTTAGAGTCAGAAGTGATCATGGTGGAGAATTTGAAAATAAAGATTTTGAAGAATTATTTGATTCTAATGGAATATCCCATGATTTCTCCTGCCCTAGAACTCCACAACAAAATGGAGTTGTAGAGAGGAAGAATAGGACACTCCAAGAAATGGCCAGAACCATGATCAATGAAACAAATGTAGCAAAGCACTTTTGGGCAGAAGCTGTAAATACAGCGTGTTACATTCAGAATAGAATCTCTATTAGACCTATTCTGGATAAGACTCCCTATGAACTGTGTAAGGGAAGAAAACCCAACATCTCATATTTTCATCCTTTTGGATGCATTTGCTTTATATTAAATACTAAAGAACATCTAAACAAGTTTGATTCCAAAGCACAGAAAGGTATTATGTTAGGATACTCAGAACGCTCTAAAGGCTATAGAGTATACAACACAGAAACCAAAATTGTGGAGGAATCAATTCATGTTAGATTTGATGATAAGCTTGACCCTGAAAAGTCAAAGCTAGTTGAAAAGTTTGCAGATTTAGAGATCACTCTGGTAGAATCTGAGAAAACTCCAGAAGCAACTGTCACTCCAGACTCTGAAGAAATTAAATCTCCAGAAATTCCAAGGAAAGTCAAGAGTCGTAGCAACGTATCTGAAGATTTGATCTTGGGAAACAAAGATGAACCTGTTAGAACCAGATCTACCTTCAGAACTTCTGAAGATATTCCTCTGGGACTAGTGTCTCTGATTGAACCTACGTCCTGTGATGAAGCTCTTCAAGATAACGATTGGGTGGCAGCTATGCAAGAAGAGTTAGATCAATTCTCCAAGAATGATGTCTGGGATCTCGTTCCTAAACCCAGAGGCACTCATGTCATTGGAACCAGATGGGTTTTCAGAAACAAGCTGAACGAGAAAGGAGAAGTTGTCAGAAACAAAGCTCGACTGGTAGCTCAAGGTTATAGTCAACAAGAAGGTATTGATTATAATGAAACTTTTGCTCCAGTCGCAAGGTTAGAATCTATTCGTCTTCTTGTATCTTTTGCTATTAATCATTCTATCAAATTATACCAAATGGATGTCAAGAGTGCATTTCTTAATGGTTATATTTCAGAAGAAGTGTATGTTAATCAACCTCCAGGCTTTGAAAACTCAAACTTTCCAGAACATGTTTTCAAACTTAAGAAATCCTTATATGGACTTAAACAAGCTCCCAGAGCTTGGTATGAACGTCTGAGCAATTTTCTTCTGGAACAAAATTTTATCAGAGGGAAAGTTGATTCTACACTCTTCTGTAAAAATCATGAAAATGATCTCATGATATGCCAAATTTATGTTGATGACATTATTTTTGGTTCTGCTAATATCTCTGTTTGCCAAGAATTTTCTAAGTTAATGCAGGCAGAATTTGAAATGAGTCTAATGCAAGAACTAAAGTTCTTTCTGGGAATTCAAATCAATCAAACTCCAGAAGTCACGTACATTCATCAAAGCAAGTACATTAAAGATGTTCTGAAGAAGTTTGATATGTCTGAATGCAACTCTGCAAAGACTCCTATGCACCCAACTTGCATTCTGGAGAAGGAAGAGGTAAGCAACAAGGTTTGTCAGAAGCTCTATCGAGGTATGATAGGCTCTCTTCTCTATCTGACTGCTACTCGTCCTGATATTCTCTTTAGCGTCTGTCTTTGTGCCAGATTCCAATCAGATCCTAGAGAATCTCATTTAACAGCTGTTAAAAGAATTCTTAAGTATCTGAAAGGAACTCCTAACCTGGGCCTGATGTATGAGAAAACATCAGAGTATAGGCTTTCTGGTTATTGTGATGCAGATTATGCAGGAGATAGAATAGAACGAAAAAGTACTTCTGGAAATTGCCAGCTTCTGGGAAACAACTTAATCTCCTGGGCTAGCAAAAGACAGTCAACAATTGCTCTATCAACTGCAGAAGCAGAATACATCTCAGCATCACTGTGCACAACTCAGATGCTCTGGATGAAGCATCAGCTAGAAGATCTTCAGATATTTGAGAGTAACATTCCTATCCTTTGTGATAATACTGCTGCTATTTGTTTGAGTAAGAATCCTATTCTACATTCCAGAGCCAAACACATAGAAATTAAACATCATTTTATCAGAGACTATGTTCAGAAAGGAATAGTAACGCTGAAGTTCATTGATACAGAACATCAATGGGCAGATATTTTTACTAAGCCTCTAGCTGAAGATAGATTTCGTTTTATATTAGAAAATCTGAACATTAAAAATTGCCCTGAGTAAAATTTGGCTCTGAACATGTAAAATGAGAATCTGATAAAAACAAATACACTTCTGCCTCTGACTCTGATACTTCTACCAAGTTAAGAAGATATCTGAGTTAGAAATCTTCAGAAATCCTTTGGTATTCCTGAAGATCAGATACATCAACACGTGGGGAACATGCGTCTAACCCTAGAACTTCTAGACAGCTGTCAAAAGAAATCAAAGGTCAGAACGCTTGAAATCTCCTCGAGCAGTGTGCTTACTGTTGGGATTAGACATTCATTTATTAGCTATAATCATTTTTCCCCCCTAGCGTGCAAATCTTGTGTTCTGTTCCAACGCAATTAAATGTGTCGTTTTGCATGTGTTTTTACCCTTAGGTATATAAACACTTTTCTCACATTTCACACACTTATCACTCTTCACTCACTCTTAAACCCTAAACCCTCTCTCGAAGTTTTCTCTGCAACCTTCTCAGTTCTTCATCTTCTTCATCAATCTTAGTCATGAATCCTCAAGAGCAAGAAGTTTTTAACTTCTCCCAACAAATGGAAGCCGCTTCTAATCCCCAAACCTCAAACACTCAAACACCCATGGTTGTAGACGTTACCACAACCCCAGTCTACAAAGAACCTCACATTTTGGAACGCGAACAACACATAAACCTTTCAACTCCCTTTGAAGGTTTAGATGTACTGTGTGAATCGCTGGTGGATTTTGAGAACTTAAGAAGAAACGGTGTTGATCTTACTGAAGATCTTCACAAGCAAGGTTGGGAAACCTACTTCAACAGATTGTATGGTCCAATCTATCCTCTTCTGGTGAAAGAGTTCTGGAGATGTGCAGATGCTGATGACCAGTTCATTGTCTCGTTTGTTCTGGGTGTGAAGATTGTCATCACTGAAGCGTCTATTGCTTCCTTGCTAAACATGGAGAAAGCTGGAGGTAAAAGGATTTACAACATTCCTCCAAGGTCCAAGCGCATCACAGAAGTCATTAACCCTACAATCTTCAAAGCAAATGTTGAAGGAAACCCATCTAAGAACAAGGAGCTTCATCAGAACCTCCGAGTTTGGCTGAAGATTATTCTGGGAACAATCCATCATCGTCCAGCCTCCAACTCTTCAGATTACATAAATGCTGATCAGAAATGCATCCTCTACTGTATTCAGAAGGGTATCCCGATCAACCTCCCTGTTCTTCTCTTCAGATATCTGAGGGATTCAGTCAGAGAAACCAGGAATAACATGAAGCCCAGATCCTACATTCCTCTGGGTAGATTGCTCTCTGACATCTTCATTGAGCATGGGCTGGTAGATGCTCTGGAGAAGACCAGATGTATGGATGATCTGGCAATTGATGTGGGAAAGCCTCTGAATGCCAAAAATCTGAGGAGTATGGGAATCATCAAAGACATCAGAGTCAAGCCCACTATGGAAGTGACCTGGGAAGCTCTGAAAGATCAGAGGAAGATGCCTCATGGCCTTGAAAGGTTCTTCAAAAATGAACCCAGAGATGCCATTGCTATCTACCTTCAGGATCGTCTGGATGAAGGCATTGATATTTCTGATTTCCGCCTTGAAGACTGTCTGGACTCTGTAGAAGATTTGGTCAGATACAAAAGAGGTCTTTCTGAGAAGAAGATAGCTGAGGAAGCAAGGAAGGCAAAGAAAGCCAGACTTGGAGAAACCTCTGGCACCAAAGCTTCAGCACCTCTGAATGTCTCTTCTGGTAAGTCTAT
The DNA here is from genome assembly GCF_024323335.1 of Lathyrus oleraceus. Lineage (NCBI taxonomy): Eukaryota > Viridiplantae > Streptophyta > Magnoliopsida > Fabales > Fabaceae > Lathyrus > Lathyrus oleraceus. Next base: position 445,582,876 of record NC_066580.1, read on the forward strand.
TCCTCCTGTCTCTTCTGAATCTATAATGGCTTCCTCTAACCCTCTCTCCTCTCAACCAATATATACCACCTCTGAAATACCACCTTCAATCACCAGAACCTCTCAACCTCCACCTGTTCTAAAAATTGCTCGTAATTTCACAACAACCTCTGACCCTAATCAACTATATCACCACAGCTCTTCCTCATCCTCTGAATATGAATCACCCCCTTACCTTTCCCCTTCTTCTGACCAAGAGTTCTCTGAACAAGAGTCCTCTGACCAAGAACACTCTGACCCAAACTCCCCAACAATAGCTGAAATCTATGCTAAAAATTTCGCCCCACAAACTCAAACACAAACTGAAGTAACCTCAACCCTCCGAACTTCTATTCCACAACAAACAACAACCATCTCCTCTGAAAATCAAACTTCCCTTCCACAACAAACAACAACCTTACCCTCTGAAACTCAACCATCTGATCCCTTCACCTCTAATATCACTCCACCATTTATTCCCGCTGTACCTGGACCAGACTCTGACCCTTTAGACCTAAATCCATTATATGCTTCATCCCCCAGTCTTCAACCAGACGCAGATTCTGAACTTCAAGTAGAATCTGAACCTCAACAAACTGAACCTCAACCTCTAAATCTCAGCCCTCAAAACTCTCCACCTCATTCACCTGAACCTGAACCTGAACTTACCGTACCTACCCTTGAGGAGGCCATTATACAGGTTGCAGAAGCTTCAGTCCAGAAGATCAAGTCTCTGGCTAAAAACTCTGAAGTTAGTGATGATCCTAAATCTGTTAGGACACACTGGAACAGAGTCATTAGTTGGATGACCTCTGAGTCTTATAGGCTGAAGAGTATCTCTGAACAAGTCAGAAATGGCTACATCAGAGACTCTGAGGAAAGACTCCAAGAGAGACTGGCTAGAGAAGCTGAGGCCAAGAGATTAGAGGAGGAAAGATTGGCTAGGGAAGCTGAAGAAGAAGCAAAGAGGTTGGAAGAAGAACGCCTGGCAAAGGAAGCAGAACTTCTAAGGATTCAGGAAGCTGAAGCCAAGGCTAAGGCAGATGCAGAAGCCCAAGCTGCTGCTGAAGCTGAAGCTCAGCAGGCTCTGATTCAGGGGGAGTCTTCCTCTGCGATCCCTCTGATTCTTAACACTCTGAAGGAGATCAAGCAAGATCAGCAAGAGATCAAGAAAGATCAGAATGAGCTTCGTGCCAGGATGGACAAGCAAGATGCTCTGAACGAAAACATCCAGAACATGTTTGCCATGTTGCTTCAGAGACTTCCTCAACCTCCAAACCCTTAGGCACTTAGGATTTATTTTTGTTTGTTTGCCTAAGTGTTTTTGCTTCTGTCTTTCTTTTTTAGCTCTGATATTCTGTTGAATCTGATGTTTTGACTGTTGTTTGCCTTTGTGCTTTTTAATGAAATGTTTTTCTCTTTATTATTCTTTTTATGCCTTTTTGATTATGCCAAAAAGGGGGAGAAATTATTAAATAACTCTGATGAAAATTATGTCTAAAACCTTAAGCATTCTGCAACAATTATAGAAATAGTTCTGATATAAATAGCTCTGATTAAATAATAGCTCTGATTAAATAACTCTAACATTAAAATTAAGAAATTGCAGAAAGTTTTCAGAAATCTTATTGCTTGGAAAGCTCTGGTAAGAACTTCTGAACTCCCTAGTACTAACTCAGGGGGAGCTTTTGTCTATCTGATCTAATATTTTTCAAGTTTCATCTGATAATTTTATTTGTTTTGTCATCATCAAAAAGGGGGAGATTGTAAGAACAAAAAGTGTTCTACAACAGACTCCATGATTTTGATGATAACAAAGGATGAAACCAAAAATGGCACCCTAACGAAAAGTTTCTAAGTGTGCAGGGTTCTAAAGAAAGAAGAAACAAATCTGATGATGTCATCAGATGCAAAACAAGATCAGATGCAAAATCTCAAGTATCAGAAGCATCTAAAGAGGAATCTCATTCAAAAAGCTCTGACTCTGGACAAAACTACAAAGTATCAGAAGCATCTGAACATTAAGTAAAGTCTAGAAGCTCTGACTCTGAACTAATGCCCTCTGTAAACTCTGGAAGTTATCAGCGCCATCTGAACTTTCAAGAGATAACATCAGAAGCCAGATTTCTCCAGATACACAAAGACTCTAATCAGAATTGTTAATCATGATGAAGTAACGTTTAAGCCAAGTTAAAGCTCTGCAAATGGATTTCCTCAATTAGAAAGAGACGTTAATCTCCACTTCCAAGAGAGAAGATACTACTTGTGGTAAGTAGTCACTTCTAAGATGAAAAAGTCTACTGCAGAAGCTATTAATGGAATGGCGTAATTACATCTCAATATCCAACAGATTCAACGCTACTTCAACTCTACTTCAACTCCTATAAATAGAGAAGAAATCAACATTCAGTAAACAAGAAATCACTAGCCAAAACTATACTGAAATTATATCACGTTCAAGAAAAACATCTTTGTTCTTCAAAGATTTTCACTAAGCTTTTGCTTATCAAGTGAAAAAATTTGTTCTTAAGTTTGTAATATTTGCTTTCTTAGAAGCACTCTAGATTACACATCTTGTATCTAATTTTTATTTGATTTCCTCAAGTGACTCTTTGTAGTCTGTAGACTTGAGAGGACTAAGAGATTTTCTTCTCTCTTAGGGGTTGTTTGTAATCTTTCAAGATTAGTGGATTAAGTCCTTGTTGAAGGCGAAATCACCTTGGCCGGGTGGACTGGAGTAGCTTTGTGTTATAAGCGAACCAGTATAAAATCATTGTGTGATTTCATTTTGCAAAAGCGCTTATTTTTCAAACAATTCAAACCCCCCCTTTCTTGTTTTTCTCACCTTCAGCTTGTGTGGCATGTTGCTATGTTAAGTCGTTCGTGAAGAACCACACCCAGACGAGGTTTCTTTTGGATATATTATGTCCTACGGATGTTCCGTAACGACATGATGTTCCTCTAGAAATTGTCGACTCTGGTGACCATTTCCCGAGAACTCAGTCGAGGCCTCTCCTCCGAGACGTGATTATGTTAGCTCTGGTGGGCGCATTCTCGCTGATCAATCCGAGGACCCCGAGACTGGGAACTTGCTTTAGGATGTCCTGTTGAGGGGAGTCAGTGGAGGTCTTTTATCCCGTAATAATGCCAAACCTTCAGTGGTAAACGTATTATTCGCGACTGAAGGGCTGAAGTTGACGAACTTCTGTTCTTAGAACCTACCAGTGAGGGGCGGGCTAAATTCAGGAAACCTTAACCTCCAACCAACCCGGTTTTCTGGAGCGGAGCTTTGATCTTGTATTATATTCCTCAGTGGTTTTCTCTTCAGACAGTGTAACCCGACAGATGTTCAAGCAGATACAGCAATCCTGATTGACATGCCACTGCATTGCATTCACATCATCACATCATTTGCATTCATATCATTTAACACATGTTTATCCATTTCAAGGGGGTTTAAATTTTCTTCTTGATTCCAGTCGGAGTTTTCTTAAGATGGATATTGGCAGAAAGAGACTTGTCGCCTACAAGTTTCCGGTGGTCTGTCTGGAGCCCATCCAACAGTTGATGCAGTTAATGGATCCTGGTTCTATAGAAGGATTCCGAGAGGATTACGGTCTGATTCTAAGTTTTGTCACAGTTCTTTCCAAAGATCAACATGACGCCCTATTCACACTGCTACAGTTCTATGACACTCCATTGAGGTGTTTCACATTCCCGGATTATATCTTGGTCCCTACTCTGGAGGAGATTGCCAGTTTTCTCAGAGTTCCTATCAGGTCACAGTTATTGTTCTACAGTTCTGAGTTTCTGCCCGATCTCAGCATGGTTGCTTCAGCCACATATTTGGAGGAATCAGTCTGGAAGGCTAATATGTGTCAGAAGGGAGAAGTTAGTGGTTTTCATCTGAGTTTCTTACTGGGAGAAGCAAAGAAGAAGCTGGAAGACGGTAACCAGAGGGGTTTCAATGCTGTGTTGGCTCTTTGTGTGTATGGGATTGTCTTGTTCCCTAATGTCGCCAAATTTGTGGACATGGACGCAATACGCCTCTTCGTGTTGAGAAATCCAGTACCGACCTTGCTAGGAGATTTCTTTCATTCAGTGCACCACAGAAATAAGAATAGAAAAGGGGGATTGTTGAATTGTTGTGTGCCTTTGTTTTATAAGTGGTTCAGTTCTCACCTACCCAAATCAGGAGTGTTCGTTAATGTCAAGGACTCGTTGAGTTGGTCGAAGAGATTAATGGGGTTGAGAGCTGAAGATATTTCTTGGTGGTCCGACCGGAGCTTGCTTCAGGCAAATATTATTCATAGTTGTGGGAACTTCCCAAATGTTCCGTTGGTAGGAAGAAGCGGAGGAATCAACTATAATCCTTCTCTAGCAGTTAGACAGTTTGGATATGCTTTAAGAACTCCGCCTTTGGAAAAGGATGTGGAAGAATCTCTGTTTTTCCATTCTTCGCCTGATTTGACGGTATCCCGTAAGGTAGCTGAGGCCTGGCTCAAGGTGATCAAGAAAGGAAGAACCGTCCTTGGAAAAGGAGATTGTAGAACTTACCCTCGGTATGAAGAATGGCTTCAAGGAAGAGTCGAAGAGTTTGGTCTGCCGTTCCCTATTGAAGAACCTTTGTATCCACCTACTCCTGAGCAGTCAACAATGGTGAGCCGAGAGGAGTACGACAAGTTGAAGAGTGCCATGGAGGGACTTCAAACCAAGAACTCAGAGTTAAGTGAGAAGTTGCAAGACTGTATGCATCAATTCCGAGAGGCAGAATATCAGAAGGGGGAAGCCGTCAGAGTGCAAAAGGAAGCAGAGAGGAAATTTGCTGTGGAGGCGGACTTCTTCAAGAAGACAGACGAAGCCTTGAGATCATCCAGTTCTGAGTTGAGGCGAGTCAAGCAGCAGTTAATAGATGCTCATGGTAAATTAGCTGGGTGGCAGGAGCAATGGGATGCATTTTCAACTTCTCAGAAGGCAAAGGAGGAGGAGACAGTAGCCGAACTGACTGGTCAGATAGAGAAATTGACGACTTTGCTGAAGGGGAAGAACAATGAGCTTCTGTGCGCCCGTTCTACTAATGGCTACATCACATATCAACTCAATGAGGCTCGAGGACAGATTGAAGAACTCAAGATGTTGGCAGGTTTGAAGAAATCCAGACTTGAAGAGGTATTCGGAGAAGATGATGGGAATTACTACAGAGAGCACATCAACGAACTGGATGGGATCATTCACAAGAGGAATCGGCTTATCCGGCATTTGACAGAATCTCCAGATCATCCCGACACGGAGGCATTACTGGATGAAGTGAGGAGCAGTCCTTATGGGTTGTATACAGGAGGCTGAGTCCGGGTTTATGTTCCTCCCTTTACTTTTTGTTTTGTTGCTGTGTAGTGATAACCCACAGGCTTGTTGTGGGGATCCTCTTTTGATGTACTTTTGGCTAAGGCCCCTTTCCTGGAACTCATTTGTATGTTGGTTTCCCTTTGTTGCATCTTGATCTCAGAAGTTTATCCATGACTCAGTCTTCTTGCACTATTCGCCTGATGTGAGACTGGAATCAAGGGGGTAGAATACCTCTTGGATTTGATAAACATGGCATTGCATTTACATATTCATTGTCATATCTTGCATAACAGGTACTGTTGCAGTATTCTCATATTGTTTGGTGTCCCACTAGCAGGATAGCTGACTCAGGCATTCACCGATACGGTACCCGAAGGAATCAACAGAGAGCGATGGAGAGCCTACAAGCAGAGCTCGCCGAGATGAAGATTCACATGAATCAATTCATGGATTTGGTTCAAGGGGTGGCTCAAGGACAGCAGGAGCTTAGATTGTTGGTGCAGAGGGATCCCCCTATTACTCAACCGGAGACGTTGGCTGATCCTCCAGCTGGAGAGGCTAATGGTCCCAATGGACCGGGGCCTATCCCGATCCCGCATGTCAACCTAGATCAACAACCCATTCAGGATGGTCAGGATGATCAGTTCCCCTTGCTTCAGGAAGACTTTGGCATGGACCCCATGTTTAGAAGATTGGAAGAGAGGTTGAAAGTAGTGGAAGGACAGAATCTTCTGGGAGTAGATGTTGCTGACTTGGGCTTGGTCCCAGGTGTGAGAGTGCCACCGAAATTCAAGGTCCCGATATTTGACAAATACAATGGCAGCTCTTGCCCCAAAACTCACGTGCAAGCCTATTTCCGTAAAATGGTTGCATACTCTAATGACGAGAAGCTACTTATGTACTTCTTCCAGGACAGCCTGGCTGGGGCATCCTCGGAATGGTATATGAGGCTGGACAGAGCCCACATCCGTTGCTGGAGGGATTTGGCAGAGGCTTTCGTGAAGCAGTATCAGTATAATGCAGACATGGCTCCGGACAGAACTCAACTTCAGAATCTGTCTCTTAAAAGCAACGAGTGTTTCAGGGAGTACACTCAACACTGGAGGGAGACAGCTTCCCGTGTTCAGCCCCCGATGTTGGAAAAGGAAATGGCCAACATGTTCATGAACACTCTGCCCGGACCTTACTTGGAACGTCTGGTAGGTTGCAATGCTTCCAACTTTGCTGATGTGGTCTCTACTGGAGAAAGGGTGGAGAATTACCTAAAGACCTATAAGAGCCAGAGTGGAGGTGGATCCTCATCAGGGGTGAAGAAGTCGTTCATTCAGCGACAGAAGAGGAGAGAAGGGGATGCAAATGCCATATCTTCTTATCAGAACAGGGATAACCGGAGGAATAACTTTCAGAATTATCATCAGCAACCGTATGTTGCGGCTGTGACCATTCCAGCTGCAGCACCACTACAACAACAACAACCACAATGTCAACCAGCTCAGTATCAACAGCAGCAGCAACCGGGTAACAAACCCGCTTATCAACAGAGGCAAAGGATGATGGACCGGCGTTTCGACACCCTTCCAATGTCGTACGCTCAGTTGCTTTCTAGTCTTCAACAACTACAACTTGTGCAACTGCGCACTCTGGCTCCTCCTGTTGGTAGACTTCCGGTGGGTTACGACGCCAACGCTAGGTGTAGCTTCCACTCTGGGGCACCTGGCCACAATATTGAGAACTGCAAAGCTTTTAAGCACGTAGTTCAGGACCTCATAGATTCAAAGGCCATCGACCTTGTACCGGCTCCGAATGTCGTTAACAGTCCCATGCCCCAGCATGGTGGTGCGAACGTTAACATGATAGAGGGAAAAGCCAAGTCCATTAAGGATGTGTTGAAGTTGAAGACTCCATTGTTGGATATCAAAGGATGCTTGCTGAAGGCCGATGTTTTCCCCGGTTGTGGGAAGGGTTGTTTGGATTGTGCCACTCAGAGTGGAGGTTGTTTGAAGCTACAGTAGGGTATCCAGGCCTTGCTCGACAAAGGTATTCTCCAGGTTGAAGATTTGTCTGTCCAAGAGTTTGTGGAAGGGGTTGAGGAAGAAGGGTTTGAAGATGCTACTGATGAATTTGCAGATGTTGTTCCTACTGATTCTGTAATCCATGATGATGTATTTATTTTGTCCAATGTGGATGATCCTGATGTAATTGAACTTGATCCTGATGTTTCAGATGCTTGCATTTCAATGAATGAGATTTCCGAGTACGACTGTGATATTGCTACTATCACTATTTTCTACCCAACCAATCAGATCAGTGTGCCAGAAGCGCAACCCATGCCACCAGTGCGACGATCTACTATGACCATCACAACCCCTGGTCCTTTACCTTTCACCAGTGAAAGGGCCATTCCGTGGCATTATGGGGGGAGCGTGTATACGCACGATCATAGGGTGGAACGGCCACTGAAAGTAGAAGAGGGTCAGAAGCCTGAACTTGACGGTCCCGTAGTGGATAATGTCGGTGGAATCGGCCGATTCACCAGGAGTGGTAGATTGTTCTCACCACCGGTTACCCAAGCTGATAATGCTGATGTTGTGGCGAAAACCAGAGGCAAGCAAGTCGTGAATGAGGGTACCTCTGCACCCCAGGATGGTTCTGAGCCCACTTTTGCAAAGGATGTGGACGAGCTTCTCAGAGTCATAAAGAAGAGCGATTACAAGGTAGTCGATCAGTTGATTCAGACTCCGTCCAAGATATCCATTCTCTCACTCCTGTTGTGTTTGGAGGCACACAGGGAGGCACTTCTGAAGGTTCTTAATGTTGTATATGTACCTCAAGAAATCTCGGTAAACCAACTAGAAGGGATCGTCGCCAATGTGCATGCAAGCAACGGGTTGGGTTTTACCGATTCTGACTTGACACCAGCCGGACGCAATCATAACAAGGCTCTGCACATCTCGATGGAATGCAGAGACACCGTGCTATCGCATGTTCTGGTGGATACAGGCTCCTCTCTCAATGTGCTACCCAAGAGAGCCATGTCGAGGTTAGAAGTAGAGGGTTTGGTCTTGAAACCTTCAGATCTTATTGTGAGAGCCTTCGATGGTTCTAAGAGATCGGTGTTTGGAGAGGTAGAATTGCCAATTCTGATTGGATCACAAACCTTCAACACTGTCTTCTACGTGATGGATATCAGTCCTTCCTACAGTTGCCTGCTGGGTCGTCCTTGGATCCATAATGTTGGGGCAGTCTCTTCAACTCTACATCAGAAGATTAAGTTTCCGGTCAACGGACGAATTATCACCGTCTGTGGTGAGGAGGACATCCTGGTCAGTAACCTGTCTACATTCAAGTATGTAGAAGTAGAAGGTGAAATTCATGAGACTCTGTGTCAGGATTTTGAGTCAGTTCAAATCAAGGATGCAGCTCCGGTGGAAGAGGTTAAAGCAGGTGCCTCTATCTCATCCTTTAAGCAGGCACGGGCCATGGTGGATTCAGGTGTTGCTCCCGGTTGGGGGCGTCTGTTGGAATTACCAATGAAAGAAGATAAGTTCGGGATTGGGTACCAGCCAGCTTTGACTTCTACAACACTTCAGGGGCCGATCACTTTCTCCAGTGTTGGCATCATTCAGTACGGCCAGGTCTCTACGGTCAACGAAGAAGATGGGGATAGTGATTGTGACATTGACAACTGGGTGCGTCCGAGGATCCCGGGTGAAGTCATCAACAATTGGTCTTCTAAAGAGATTATCCAAGTCACTCTTCTTGAAGAGTAATTTTCTTTGTTTATTCATGCATATCCAAGTCTTACGTTCCGCCCAGGGCGTAATGACTCATTGTAGGGCTCATCTATGTGACACTTGCATTTTTATCATAAATAAAGGACGTATTTTTGCATTCAAATATTTCGTTCCCTGTCTTTCTATTTTTGCAGTTTTTCAAAATAAAAAAATGGCAATGTTTTGTTTAGTTTTCACTTCTTGTTCACACTCATACCATCACTCGTGCAGATGCACATCACCGGATCCTATTGATAACGTTTCTGCTATGGCTCGCTTCGACTTTGAAAATCCAATCTTTCAAGCTGAAGAAGAGGGTGATGAAGACTGTGAACTCCCTGAAGAGCTTACCAGGTTATTAAAACAAGAGGAAAGGGTTATTCAACCGCATCAAGAGTCTACTGAAGTGATTAATCTCGGCCCCGAGGACGCCAAGAGAGAAATCAAGATAGGGGCTGTGATCGGTCACCATTTTACTTGATTTTCATCATGTTCTCGGCCAAAATTCATCAATGTGGTAACCCTTTATTTTGAGTTTTAGTGTTTGAGTTTTAAGTATTTCATATTTGAGTAGTTTTATGCTTATTTTGCTTTTGGTGTTAATTTAAGTTTTTAGATGCGTTTGATGTCGTTTCCATGGTATTGTGCATGTTTCAGAAGTAGTTGAAGAGTCGGAAATGCCAAGGCAACAATGGAAGAGTTAAAGAAAAAAATAAAAAAATAAAATAAAAAAATCCTGGAGCCAAACACGGCCCGTGTCTCCTGACACGGCCCGTGCTGCAAGCTCAGCTTCTTCCCATACAAAAACCAGAGAGCCAACACGGCCGACCGTGTTGCTTGGCACAGCCCGTGTTGGCTTGCGCGCTGAATTTTTCCGACTTCCTATTTTCACTCATGTAAGTGATCCCGGAGGGCATTTTTGACTTTTTGGCTTGGCTGTAATGTGTACTGTACTATTTAGACCTAAGAAGAGAAGAGAAAAAGGGGGAATACTACGAAGAAAAGAAGAGAAATCAAGGTTTTTGGAGAACGGAGATCATCAAGCGCGGAAGCAATTGAAAATCGAAGCTATCCAATCTCTTGTAATGTTTAACCTTACATTTGTACTTTCTTTGAATATTATGATGAGCTAAACCCTCTGATGCTAGGGGGGTGCCCCTGAATTGCTTTTGTAATGAACCTTTTTCCTACAATTTTATGAATGTTTATGCTTTTATGAAATCAATTTGTTATAACACGAGTGTAATGCTTGCCGTATTGGAAAATTAGGTATTGATTTGGAGGTAAAGGAGGTCGGACAAATCCCTTTATCACTATGTGTATAATAACATCGCTAATTTCTCTTAGGAATGAGGATCTAATAGTGATGATGGGAAATTCTTGATATTCATACATGGGATTAATATTCTTTTGAATGGCTAAGGAATTGGGATTTAAAATTGAATGTTAATGGTTTCTGGCTAAGGAATTAGGGGAAACTACTCTTGAGAATCATATTGAATCATTCTAACATAGATGTCATAAAATAAGGATTAAGTTTATTTCAGAGCAATTCATACACCCCGGACCTAGCATGCTTAACTTTACTGCGTTCAAAATTCTCTATTTTTCCTTTATATTTTACAGAGCAAATTCACTCTTCACTTACCAACCAAAGGTTCTTTTGTTCAATTGAATCATTACCAACACTGATAGTTCCTACGCAGTCCTCGAGATCGATACTCAGGATAATTCCTTTTCATTACTACATTGGTAAAAATAGTACACTTGCTATTTTCCCGATCAGGCTGCTTTGGGAGATGATGTGAAGAAAGGGTTGATTGAATTGCTGCAAGAATACATTGACATCTTCGCCTGGTCTTATCAGGACATGCCTGGGCTGGACACAGACATCGTGGTACACCGCTTGCCTCTCAAAGAAGGTTGTCCTCTGGTCAAGCAGAAGCTCAGAAGAACAAGACCAGAGATGGCTGTCAAGATAAAGGAAGAAGTGCAAAAGCAGTTGGATGCAGGGTTTCTAGCAGTCACATATTATCCGCCATGGGTTGCAAACATCGTCCCAGTACCTAAGAAGGATGGAAAGGTACGGATGTGTGTCGACTACCGGGATCTGAACAGAGCTAGCCCTAAAGATGATTTCCCATTACCTCACATCGACGTTTTGGTGGATAATACAACTCAGTTCTCGGTATTCTCCTTCATGGATGGCTTTTCTGGCTATAACCAAATCAAGATGGCACCAGAAGACATGGAAAAGACAACTTTCATAACCCCATGGGGCACCTTCTGCTACAAGGTGATGCCGTTTGGTCTGAAAAATGCCGGAGCAACATATCAATGAGCTATGGTGACTCTGTTCCATGATATGATTCATCATGAAATCGAGGTTTATGTGGACGATATGATTGCCAAATCTCAGACAGAAGAAGAACATTTGGTGAATTTGCAGAAACTGTTTGAGCGTTTGAGGAAATTCAAGCTGAGACTTAATCCGAACAAGTGCACTTTCGGGGTGAGATCGGGAAAACTGCTGGGTTTTATTGTTAGCGAAAAAGGGATTGAGGTGGATCCCGACAAAGTAAAAGCAATACAGGAAATGCCTGAGCCAAGAACAGAGAAGCAAGTCCGTAGTTTCTTAGGGAGGTTGAACTACATTGCAAGGTTCATCTCTCACCTAACAACCACGTGTGAGCCAATTTTCAAATTGCTGAGGAAAGATCAGACTATCAGGTGGAATGAAGATTGTCAAAGGGCTTTCAAGAAGATAAAAGAGTATCTACAGAAACCTCCAATCCTTATACCTCCAGTTCTTGGGAGACCTCTGATAATGTACCTGTCAGTGACGGAGAACTCGATGGGGTGTGTATTGGGACAGCATAACGAGTCTGGTCGAAAAGAGCATGCCATATACTACCTTAGCAAAAAGTTTACCGACTGTGAAATCAAATATTCGCAGCTTGAGAAAACTTGTTGTGCTTTGGCCTGGGCTGCTCGCCGACTGAGGTAGTATATGTTGAACCATACTACCTTGTTGATTTCTAAGATGGATCCAGTCAAATATATATTCGAGAAGCCAGCTCTCACCGGAAGGGTGGCTCGTTGGCAAATGGTACTGACAGAGTACGATATCCAGTATACATCCCAGAAAGCCATCAAAGGGAGTATTCTGTCGGACTATCTTGCTCAGCAGCCGATTGATGATTATGAGCCGATGAAGTTTGATTTTCCAGATGAAGACATCATGTTCCTCAAGATGAAATACTGTGAAGAGCCAGTTGTTGAGGAGGGACCTGATCCAAACGAAAAGTGGACTTTGTTGTTTGATGGGTCTGTCAACGCCAGAGGAAGTGGAATTGGTGCTGTCATTACAACTCCGAAAGGTGCCCACATACCTTTCACCGCCCGTTTGACTTTTGAGTGCACAAATAATGAAGCTGAGTACGAGGCCTGTATCTTGGGTATTGAGCAAGCCATTGATCTGAGAATCAAGACTCTGGACATCTTCGGAGATTCAGCTCTAGTGATCAATCAAGTGAATGGTGATTGGAATACTCTCCAGCCCACTCTGGTCCCCTACAGAGACTACACGAGAAGACTATTGACTCTCTTCACAACAGTAAAATTGTATCATATACCTCGTGATGAGAACCAGATGGCAGATGCACTTGCTACTCTATCCTCCATGATCAAGGTAATTCGTTGGAACCATGCTCCCAGGATCGATGTGATGCGCCTTGACATGGCCGCATACATGTTTGCTGCTGAACTGGTAGTCGATGACAAGCCCTGGTATCACGATATCAAGTGCTTTCTGAAGAATCAAGAGTACCCTACAGAGGCATCCAACAATGACAGAAAGACTTTGAGAAGATTGGCAGGCAGTTTCTTCTTGAACAAAGACGATGTGCTGTATAAGAGGAACTTCGACATGGTTTTGCTCAGATGCGTGGACAGACACGAAGCGGACATGTTAATGCAGGAAGTTCATGAAGGTTCCTTCGGTACTCATGCCGGCGGACATGCAATGGCTAAGAAATTATTGAGAGCGGGTTATTATTGGATGACCATGGAATCAGATTGCTTCAAATATGCTCGGAAGTGTTATAAATGCCAGATTTATGCTGATAAGGTGCAGGTACCGCCAAATCCTCTGAATGTGATGACTTCGCCGTGGCCGTTCGCTATGTGGGGCATTGACATGATTGAAAAGATTGAGCCGACAACTTCCAATGGGCATCGCTTCATCCTTGTTGCCATCGACTATTTCACCAAGTGGGTCGAAGCAGCGTCGTTCGCGAATGTCACCAGACATGTGGTTGCCCGTTTCATCAAGAAAGAAATTATTTGTCGCTATGGGATTCCCGAAAGAATCATTACTGATAATGGTTCTAATCTCAACAACAAAATGATGAAGGAGTTGTGTCAGAACTTCAATATTCAGCATCACAATTCTTCCCCTTACCGCCCTAAAATGAACGACGCTGTTGAGGCGGCAATTAAGAACATAAAGAAGATTGTGCAGAAGATGGTCGTCACGTACAGAGATTGGCATGAGATGCTACCCTTCGCCTTGCATGGGTACCGTACTTCAGTACGTACGTCGATTGGGGCAACCCCTTACTCCCTGGTGTATGGTATGGAAGCAGTCCTACCTATTGAAGTGGAGATTCCTTCTCTAAGAGTCTTGTTGGATGTCAAGTTAGACGAAGCCGAATGGATTCGGACGAGGTTCAATGAGTTGAGTCTTATCGAAGAGAAGCGAATGGCAGCCATTTGTCATGGGCAGTTGTATCAGAGTCGGATGAAGAGAGCCTTTGATCAGAAAGTGCGTCCTCGTTGTTTCCAAGTTGGAGATTTAGTGCTGAAAAGGATCCTTCCTCCTCAGACCGATCGTAGGGGCAAGTGGACTCCTAACTATGATGGACCGTATATTGTCACCAAGGTTTTTGATGGTGGGGCCTTAATACTTGCAACTATGGATGGTGAAAACTTCACTTCCCCTGTGAACTCAGACGCAGTTAAAAAATACTTCGCATAAAATAGACCCGCTGGACAGTAAAAAGAATAGTCCAGGCAAAAATGGGCATCCCGACGAACCAAGAAAATGAAAAGGTTCAGGCAAAAATTAGGGATTAAAAATGAAAAGATCGTACACCCGGTAAGTTGAAAACCTGAAAAGGCAACTTAGGCAAAAATGGGTATCCCGGTGGATTGAAAACCCGAAAAGGGCGATCCAGGCAAAAGTTAGGGATTAAGCGAATGACTGCGTTCTGAGTTAGTTCTGAATCTCATCTCATGTCAATGACTGGAAATTTTCGAAAGGTAGGAAACAGTCCAATCACCTTTTCAGAAGGCTGATCATCTGGAGGATCTTGAAGACGGGCAAGTCATAGCAGAATTGGAACCCAATAGAAATCCATTTCACATTGCCATTAGATTAATTTCTGTTTTTGTGCGATTACCTCTTTCCAGGGATTGCTTCCTGGTGTAAATGCTTATTCAGAGGCCATTCAATCAATAAAATCATGTTATTCAGTATATCTCTGTTTTCATTTTCATTTTACTGTTTTGTTTGCAAAAATGACGTCCGAATTTTTGATAAACATTGCATCATGACACATAAGGGCTTTACAGGTACATGCTTAATAAACATTTAAAATTGCTGTAAATTTTAAGTGCTTTGGATCGTCTATTCAGAACAGATACCCTCGGGGCATTTCCTTAAAATCCCCTGCAGATGATCGTGAATATCTTCCCCAGTGAAGTCACCAACAGACGAATCCGGTGTCTTATCCCTGCAGAGCTGATCAGAGTGTTGGATTCTTCAATCCCCAGCAGGTTCTCACCATTGTACTCCCCCAAGCATTTGTTTCAGGACATACACTCCCCAGTAGAGTTGACAGTGCCAGACTATATATCCCCAGTGGAGTTGACAGTGCCAGACTGTATCTTCCCAGCAGAATCGGCTCCTCCTTAGAGTTCGAGGCCAGATCAATAATCCCAATGCCAGATCCATGGTTTCTTTCCTTGAAGCAGAACCTCGGTACCGTATCAGTGTTTGCTTCCCCTGCTGAGTCATCTCCCGCAGATCGTGGTTTCCAGAACCACTATCGCTTTCCCCAACAGCAGGTTTTCAGTGTCGTTCTCTCCCTAGTCAGAATCTCGGCATTTCATCATTGCTAGAGCACCGTGTGGCGGGTCATTTCCCCACATATTTCTTTGCGCTGTGCATCTCCAGCAGCCTTGCTAGGGTCCAGAAGATGGTGATCATTTCCCCAGCAGATCCCCTTGCCTCAGCTTGGCATTCTACCCAGCATTTCGCATCCCTGCATGTAGAATCATATTGCATTGCATCCTTCCAAATCGCGTAGCATTTCCATTTTCATGGAGCATTACGCCATTGAAAAATTCAAACATATGCATGTAAGCATAAAACATTCTCGGTATCCCAAGTGATAAGCTAGAAGTTGTTTCCAGTACTCAGACTGAAGATTGTTCATGACTTACCTTTGTTATCCCCAGCAAGTGTCATTGGCCCATGCGCCGCCTCTATTATCCTTCCCTATTTCTGTCGATGCTGACGGGCATGAAGTTTTCCTGTATCCAGACCGAAGTGGCGTTCAGGCCAGTTTTCCGGTATCCAGACCGAAGTGGCGTTCAGGCCAGTGTTCTGGTATCCAGACCGAAGTGGCGTTCAGGCCAGTTTTCCGGTATCCAGACCGAAGTGACGTTCAGGCCAGTTTTCCGGTATCCAGACCGAAGTGGCATTCAGGCCAGTGTTCCGATATTCAGATCGAAGTGGCGTTCAGGCCAGTGTTCCGGTATCCAGACCGAAGTGACATTCAGGCCAATTTTCCGGTATTCAGACCGAAGTGGCGTTCAGGCCAGTTTTCCGATGTTCAGATCGAAGAAGTTTCCAACGTTCAGGTCGATGCAACTAGTGCCATTCAGGCCAATTTTCCGATGTTCAGATCGAAGAAGTTTCCGACGTTCAGGTCGATGCAACTTGTGGCATTCAGGCCAATTTTCCGATGTTCAGATCGAAGAAGTTTCCGACGTTCAGGTCGACGCAACTTGTGGCATTCAGGCCAGCCTCTCGGTGTTCAGACCGATATTAATAATCTCATATCTCCCAATGGTCAGATCGAAGTCCTTTCCAGTATTCAGACTGATGAGCGGCATTCAGGCCATGGTTATTTCTGTGTTACCATTTATTTTGGTGTCCAGTTTAACATTCCTTGTCGGTATTCAGACGGACTTTCACCGTGCCAGACGGATTCTTCTTTCAAGACCACCTCTTTGCCGATTCTGACAGGCATTGTTACTTCACTTCACTGCAGTGCAAATTTTTGGGCTTTTATTGTATTCAATCCCTTGATACCTCTAAAGTGCGAAAGCCGCTACTATCTTCTTTCCAGGTCTCCAGTTGATTGAATAGGGGCAGCTGTAACACCCCAAAATTTGCCCTCCTCATTCATGCATTCACTTTTTAGGTCATTTAGCATTTCATACCACATTGCATCATGTCAATCGGAATTAGCTCCAAGAAGCTCGGACATCATCCAGGACACTTTGTGGGTTCTACTTAGACGATCAGTCAACACAAGGAAAAGACTTGAGGTACTACCAACCGGGCCGGATGGGGCCCATTCACCGTGCAAATCACCAAGTCTAAAGAAGCAAGAATCTGCTGCTGAGCTGTCATGCTCGCTAGGCGAGCAGATGCTTCGTCTAGCGAAGAGTACTGCCATGCTCGTTGGGCGAGCAGATCCTTCGCTAGGCGAAGGGCGCGTATTGTAGAACATAACAGAAAGGATTTTGGGCTTTGAGTTGCCCTCATTTGAGCCCACTACCCACGAAATCAGTCTATAAATACTGAAGTTTCAGTAGAGGAAAAGACACTTGGAGTTACACTGGGAGATTCACTGGAGAAGGATTTTGAGAGAAGGAAACCTAGGAACTACTCTGCAGCGACCTTCAGGCAGCCCTGAGAAGTTCACTCCGCCTCACGCAAACCCTAACGTTACCTTGCCGATCCAGCCATGTCGTTCAATTCCAATCGGTCTCTCATCAGGTATGCCTCTGTTCCTCTTACTTTATGCCTTGAATTTGAATACTATGAATGTATGAGGTAACATCAGGTTTTGCCCACGGGTTTATATTTGTGTATGAATATGTGTAACAATACCTTGAATGTTTTAATCATTTTCGTTTATGAGATGGATACCACAGGGTTTCGGATCATAGAGATCGAACTGTTATCAAGGAGGAATCCAAAACCCGTAGGCGCTCGCTAGCCGCTTCGCTAGGCGAGCACACAGCGAAGCTTCGCTAAGCCTTCGCTAGGCGATGCAGTCGCGAACGTGACAGTATTTGCTTTTTGTTCTGTTTTGTTCTAACCTGTTTTTGTGTTGCCATGGCATTGTTTTCCCTAGATTTCATCTTGTTTGACTAACCTTTTTGTCAAGTTTTTGTGAGGACTCACATACTCTTGCAGGGATACCATGCGGAGGTTTATTCTGATTACTCGTATTGACTGATTTTCTTTGATGGTCTAGCTGGAGAGATCTCAGGGTTGCTAATCCTTTAATTGTTGTAACTTCGGATCTTTATCCGTGTGGTAATTTTTTCCCTTTCTCATACTTTATCGCTTTCTTAGCTGGAAGACCTCGATAGGAGGCAATGTTTGAGCCCCTTGGTGGCATTTTACTTTAAGATACATGTTTTGTATGGTGTGATCGCTCCCCCATAGGACACGAGGCTTCGGATAGTCTCCCATCTGCATGCCAATTAAGGTAGCACTGTTCCTTCGCCTAGGACTTCCTTTTGCATGCGCGTTCCTACAACACAAACAAACCCTAAAATCCAAAGCAACACGTTTACTCCTTCTACTACAGGCGAGTAAGTCTCCAAAGATCGAGCATCCGGTAGATTGCGTAGTAACGTTGTTCGTCCAAAACCCAATCCATAACCCCGTAGTTAGCCGAACTACGGCTTGCTCTGATTCTCATTCCAGATGAGATACGTAGGCATAAGATGCGATGTCTTAGCGAGCACACATCCCCCCAACCCATAAGTCAGCCGAGCTACGAAGACTCTGATTCTCATATTCAGATGAGATACGTATGCAGTGGATGCGACATCCGCGCGAGTCATTTCTTTTAACCCTTTTTTTTTAGTAAATAAACACATTAGGTAAACTCACACCCTTTAGACAAGAACCACAAAAGTGGATCCTATAGAGTACTATGGATGCGTAGGGGTGCTAATACCTTCCCTTCGCATAACCGACTCCCGAACCCAAGATTTGGGTCGCGAGACCCCGTCTTGTCCTTTCCTTTTTTCAGGTTTACTTCGAGCGTTTCCTTTCCCTCCTTTGGGATGAATAACGCACGGTGGCGACTCTTCTGCCCTTTTCTTTCGCCGGTTGTTTTTTTTCGCACACTGTATTTTTCAGGTTGCGACAGATATCCATTCAGACTGAAGGATTTAAAATCAACAATTTGCTTCACAGTTAGTTTCAGATCCTCCTTGCTAATATCCACGGTTCTTGGTTTGATATGAAGACTTTTACCGAATTCGACATTCATGGGTACTTGTTGAGAATAAGAGGATGAAGCCATTACAAAAGGGGTTTTAAGGTTTCTTTAAAATGGGTAGGTTTTTCTAGAGAGGGCTTGAGAACAAAAGTGAAGGAAGTGGGAGAGAAGTGTGTGAGTCTTATTTGATAGCGTGTTTTTAGTGAAAAACAATTTTTTGATCAAAATAAAACATAAACACTCATGAGGCGGGTGCATAATTTTTAAGACAAATCATCATTATCTTAAGGATTTTTTTACCCAAAAGTTACAAACCACGTGTCAGAAGACATTTCAGATTTATGACACATAAGTGGACATGTGTTAGAGGGAGTTGAAAAGGATTTCCACTTATGTATTTATCAGAGGTAATTACACTTATTCTGAGCGTTAGAGGTTGAGATTCTTTACAGGATACTATTCACCAGAAGCTAGTTCAGAGCTTCTGATCATCATTGGACTCTAATTCATCATTTAGATGCAAGCACATAATTTTAAAAGGTTTCCAGAGTGCTTGATTATGAGGTAAAATAAGATTATTTACAACTCAGATAGAAGTAGTATTCTCACAGTGAAGTGTAATTCTACTTTCATAGATCTGATATTCTTCTAAACAGATATTGAAATATCAACTTTAGAAATTGTTAAGTAAAAACAAAGAAGTTGACATACCTTTGTGAAACTTATGATCTGCTTTCTTTTGCTTCTTAGATTGTTCTTGAGGAACCGCTTTATTCCAACAATGCTCTTTTGATAACAATTATGAACCATTTCAAAGGCCATATCAACTGAATAAGCTTTGGAGATTGGTTAAGAATCTGAAGCACCAACTTCTAATCAATCAACTTCAATCTTCCCAATACCAGCGATCTTTCCTTACAAGTTTCTTCAAGATTCCACATTTTCCTTTTGTTATATGCTGTAAGCGACCATTGTCCTGGAACTGAAACTATTGCCTTGTTCTTCCCTTTTTGCATATCTGCAACAAAGATAATCTCACATTTTGGTACGCATAATCTTACGGGTCCTTTGAGGTTAGTTTTAATAGGTTTCCATTTATTTTGCGCCTTGGCTTTATAATAAGGCTTTGGATCATTCAAAACTTTATATTTAAGAGTTTGTTGTCTTGAATGAATCATAGGCTTAGGTGATTGACCTTTCATAACCTTGTAACTTATTGTCTTAGGTTCTATCGTCTTCAGAACCTTTGACTTTGAGGTCTCGGGTTCTAATTCTTTTAGAAATTTTTACTTAAGAATCATTAGTTCTTATTTCTTCAGAACTTCTGATTCTACAATTATGGATTCTGATTGGTTTAAAACCTTAATTTAATTAGTAGGTACAAAATAAGAGTACAAACCTCTTTGAGCATGGCTTAAAGAAGAAGACTCTATAGATTTATTCAAGATTTCAAAGTAACCAAGACCTTCTCCATTTCTTCTACTTACACCATAGATCACGAATGCAAGTTTGATTATGTTGAAGCCAATTATGACAAACTCTTGAATAGCCCTTTCATACTTATAAAGGGGTTGGTTAGACATATCCTTTACTAAAGCAATATGATCTATTTCTAATTTTCCGATCTTATTTTTAGAGAAATCTAATTCATCTTTCATAAGACCATATTTATTTTGTATAATTTTCATATGTTTGGCTTTCTTCTTGTCGTACCCCAAAATTTGTCCTCCCATTTACACCTTTCATTCGACCTACGACTTGGAATTCATTTGTACACATTCATCTGTATTCACCTACATCGTGCATTCGTGCTAATACAAGCATCTATAGATTCAAAGCTAGTGATTGATTCAAACCCTAATCAGAAGGAGCTTTAATCATGGTGTGCCTTATGACTTGATTTGTCACTCTATGCTTAGTAAAATCCTTAATTCATGCCTCTTGGTTGACTGAGGTCAACTAGTTGACCAAAATTAACCATCCATTCCTGAGTCCATATTGTTGTAATTTTGGTAACATCGATCATCATTTATGCTCGTTCGATTCATTTCATTGTTATGTCCACTTTGTTTTTATTTCAAAATTTGTGCTATATTAGATTTTAGATTTGTTTAATTGAACTTTAATTGATTAATCTCAAGTGAAATTCCAATTTGATTTTTGATCGATTTGTATATCAAAATTGGTTCTAATGTTAATTTAATTTGATTTTAATTTCAAATGGATTCTAATTTTAAATTGGCTTTGATTGATTAGATTTTGATTTTTTAAGTTGATCTTTAGATTAGTTTTGGAAATCCAATGTCCATTTTATAATTCATAACCATTCTTATAATCAAATATTTATCGTTATAACCAAATACCCATTTAGTAACCATTAACATAATTAATATCCATTTACCCTTAACCAATATCCAATATCCACTTAAAAATCTTCCACATTCCATGGATTCAACAAATTCACTCAAAAGCCATTCAAACATTCAATACAACTATCCATGTTCAAATCCATCCATTAATTTATCTTTCAAGAACAAACAAATCAATACACATTCAATAATTTCCAATTCCAAACAATCCATTCAAAGTTAACTTCAAATTAGCATTCAATCCAACATTCAAAGCATTTAATTTCCATAACAATATTAACATCTAATTAATTCTCCTTTCAATACTTGATTCCAAATGATTTCTAATACAAAATCCATACAATTTTAATCCCAACTCCTAGTTCTAATCCCGATATTCCTTTGGTTCATTCTTAGTCCATCTCCTTACTTGACTTTATTGCCTTGTTATCCAAGTTTCACCCTTGTTTCTTGAAGTCAAGGCAAAATTCTGACATACGGAACCCTGCAACACAAAGGATCGCGTCGTCACGGTCGTCGTGCAAGGTATCAAGATTGAAGTTTGAGTTTATGCCTTTAAGGATTTGGAGCATTTGGGATAAAATGGTCAAAGATTCGGGTGGGCCTTCAGCCTTGGCCCAAGTTTTACCTCATGCACCCTATCACATGCGAGTTGCACCGCCCCGATCCAGTATACTTTTCCAGCTTTGTTGGACTTCGCTTCCTGGGCCTGTATTTTGGGTTTCATCCTTTAAGGCCCAGGTTCATTTTGTTTATTTAGTTTTTATTGTGTATTTATTTGTTATTAATTAATGGTATTATGGTGACATTAGGATTTAGATTAGAGTAATTAGACTTAAGGTTCTCAATTAGAATTGTAATTTCATAGAATATTAAGTCATAATTAGATTAGAATGAGAGATTAGGATATCAGCAATCTTAGGATAATCAATTTTAGAATTTGAATAGGTTTTAAGACTAGATCAGAGATTCCAGATAGTAATTTAATTTGTTTTGTTTGATTGGAAATTATAAAATTGTGATATTAAAAGAATTAGTTGATAATAGATTTTTAGAAGGGTGATTCACTAATTTTGTTTGTGTTTTTAGAATTTTAGAATTAATTAGTTAATATTTTAGAAATTTAAAATATTAGAATTATTTTAGATCTAATTGGATAATAATTTCATTAATTCAATTTTTCCCTAAGTAACCAATTTTAGCATAATGGCCATTTTGCCCTTAGGGCTTAAAATCTTGATTTTAATGCATGCTCCCTTAACTTAGGGCTTTTAATTAGAAACTCCTTATTAAATGCATGCTCCCCTAATTTAGGGTTTTAACTAAATTGTCTAATTCTATTTAGTTGATTAATTAAATAGGATGTTATTATATATAATTCAACTATTATTTGAATCCCATTGATTAGTGTTGACCAAAAGTCACTTTAGTCAACCAAATCCTATGTAACTGTGTTGTAAGCCCCAAGCCTATTCAAGTGATCAAAAGACCATTGATCACTTGATATGACAAGTTAGTTTCTCTTAAGCTATCGTGGATATGCTGAATCTCAAACGCTCAAAACCTCAAGGTTCAAATGCAAGATCAAGACTTCAAGTCAACATCAATCAAGCATAGCTAGCAAAGTGGGCTACTTTTTAAGCACTGCAAAGGTATGAACACTTGTCGAAAGTGATTCAAAGTGTGTGACACGAGCCTTAAGCAATAAACAAGGAATGAGACTAGAGAATTCCAACCCTCATTCTGAATATTTTTGGGTATGGGAAGAATGACCCAGTGCTCATCGTATTCACCTCTATTCATAGACTTTAGCATAATTCGAATCATACGATTAACAAGTCTCTCTCCATAAAGTAATACAACAATCAAGACTACATCAACAACTTATCAATCATGAATCGAGTTGTACGACGCGAGCCTTAAGCAGTGGAGAAGGAGTGAGACTGGATAATTCTTACCCCCATTCTAAATATCTTTGGCTATGGGACAAATGACCCATCGCTCATCGTATTCACCTGTATTCATAGACTTTAATACAGTTTAAATCGAACGTTTGATAAGGTCTTCATTACAAGAAACAACAACAAAGATTCTCCTCTCACAATTTGAAAGTAAATATGAGAATTACATGTCACGAGCCTTAAGTAGTAAAGAATGAATGAGACTGGAGAATTCCTACCCCCATTCTGGATATCTTTGGGTATGGGATGGATGACCCAACACTCATCCTATCCACCTTTACTCATAGACTTTAGTGTGATTCTTATCAAGTAACTATCAAGTTTATTCCACTCTTTCATACAATCATTCTATCATCTTTTCTTTTGCCTCCTTAATCATCTTGTTTTCAGCCGTAGTAGGCTGAACCACGAAAGCTTTGATTTCCTTATTGCACTATAAGGATACGTAGGCAGGAGAATCCATATTCTTCGCGAGCTACCTTATTTATCAATCAATTCTATTTTAATCGATCAATCATTCAATCCTCCTTCAGTGTTAGACTTTCCTCCTGGATGTTCATACATTTCTTGGGATTATTATCTTAGGGTCACGTACCCATTTCTTAATCAATTGCTTTATGCATTGCCTATCAGTTCAGACTATAGCATACTTTGTTGCTTGCCCTCAAGGTGCAGACCTTGGCAACCTCCTTTAGCCCATGAAGTTCAGACTCTGGCTTTATCTTTTGCCTTAATGTGAAGACCTTGGCGACTACTTTTAGCCCATAGAGTTCAGACTTTGGCTTTGCTTTTTTCTCTCAAGGTGCAGACCTTGGCAAATCCCTTTAGCCCATGAAGTTCAGACTATGACTTTATTCTTTGCCTATAAGATACAAATCTTGGCATCCTCGTCCTGTTGAGTTCAAACTCTGGCCATCTTGATTTTGCTTATGCAATACAGACTTTGACATATCAGTATGCCTTATAGTTCATACACTCTGGCATTCAAATTAGTTATTAACTTGCACTTAGTTTAGACTATGACATTCATCTATCTTGTCATATGGAATTCAGACTCTGGCAATATCTCGTTTGTCCTTGTGGTTGATCACCATCTTTAGTTAGTATCGCATCCTTGCTTGTTAAGCAATCTACCTTGCCTCTGGGAAATCCTATTGAATCTCTCTTTGCTTTCAGTCGTAGTAGGCTGAACTACGGTTGCTCTGATTGTCTCATTGCACGATGAGAATACGTAGGCATAAGGGTTTGAATCATCTGCGAGCATACTTATTTATTATTCATGTCTTAGGTCATTCATTCCGTTCATCTCCATGATGCATTCATACTCTATCTTCATTCACTTCACGTGATATACCTATTCTTTGAGCTAAATACAATATCTCTTTGTGCTCCATCTTGAACCTCTTTGTGGA
Organism: Lathyrus oleraceus; assembly: GCF_024323335.1. NCBI lineage: Eukaryota > Viridiplantae > Streptophyta > Magnoliopsida > Fabales > Fabaceae > Lathyrus > Lathyrus oleraceus. The sequence goes on from NC_066580.1 coordinate 445,607,294, forward strand.
CCAAGAGTTGCTTGTGCTATGAAACCAAACACTTAATTCATTCTTTTTCAGTTGTTCCAATATAGTGTTGTAGGCCCTCACTTGTTGGTTCATACCAATTTTACTCAAGGGTTCATGTTTTCACCCCTTATTGAAGTTAAAATCATTCAATCCTTTGGTTCATACCGTACTTTGATCACACATCTTTTCATCTTCCACCACTAGTTCTTTGAACTATGATTGCTCTGAATTCCTCGCTGCACTATGAGGATACGTAGGCACGAGGGCCTCAATCCTCACCGAGCACTTTATTTATTCCCTTTCCTTTCCCTCATTCTTTTGCGAGTAATCTTTAGATCTAACACCTATTCGAGCGAGAACAATCAAAACGGTTCCCATGGAGTACCATGGATGTTTGAAGTACTAATACTTTCCCCTTGCATAACCGACTTCCTTACCCAGCATATCTCTTTACCCAGGGTTTTATCGATGTTTTCCCTTTCCTTAGGAAATAAATAAAGTTCGATGGCAACTTTGTTGTATGTTCGAGCGTGCGTTGCGTTTGAGTATATTTCCGCTAGCTTTAGTTGGAGACTCTGCTAGGGAGTTTGCTTATTAGAGCTTATCCTAGTCGCTAAAAGGAGTCGAGCCTAGTTTTGGTTTTTTCTCGCTAGTTTTAGGTGTTTATCTTTGCGCTTTACTCACTTTATCATTATATTTATTTGATTTATATTATGGATATTATTTGTTATACTCTATGTTGGGTTAGGGGTTTGTAGATCCCAATTTTGACCCTAAGATCCCTCATGCCATCTCATCATATGCATTGGCACTGGGGTCACACCTTGGCATCCTCCTTACCCCTCATTCATTGGGTTTGCATTGGGAGAGATCACCAAGAATATTTGATTGTATCATAATTTGTTTTTCAATGTTTACTAACCAAAATACCAAAAATATGTCCATGTATAACTTTGTTCCTTTTGTAGGTAGTGTGTACATTCACCAATGCTTCATCAAGCTCATACATAGGGTTTAATACCCTCAATGCAAGGAGACTAATCAATATATGGTTTAAATTGGCTCTATACATCATATATGATCCCCCATGAGTCCCAAAGATCAAAATAATGTCAAGTTTGCAAGATGGTTCATGGTGGTTGACTAGAGAAAGTCAACTGGTCAAAATTAGGGTTCCCTAGACCCTATCTCCTACAATTTTTGTCATATGAAAATGATTCCAAGATAAATGTTACTCATAATGACATTTAAAACAAATTTAATTTTGAATTCAAGACCTAGTTTTTCTTGGAAAGTCACTTTTTATGGTGAAAGATTATAGGTCATTTTGTCTGAACCCTAGTTAGAAGACCAACTTCTCAAGACCATAACTTGCTCAATATTTATGTGATGAAATCCATTCAAGTTTCATGATAAAATTCAAGATGTACTTTTCAACTTTGATGTTTGGAAGAAGTTCAAATTACACATGAAAATTCATGTGCCAGGTGTAACACCCTTCTAAATACCCCAAAATATTTAATTAAAATAATAACATATCAATCAGAGTAATTATGCCCCGAAGGATGTCACACAATCATCTCACAACAATTATCAAAATATCCTGTCATGCTCATTTATTAAATCAAAATAAGACTCTTTTGCATAATTCGCAGCGGGTACAAAACATCGACATTCAAATCATGTACTACATTACATGTAAAGTTGAATCAACAACTAAATTAAAACATAGTCAAACATTCCCTCCCGATGTTACATCTACCAGAGCATGACCCACTAAGGACGACACTAGACTCCATAGCACTAGCTTCTACTCAACTCACTGCTCGTTACCTGAAAAATAGATGTAAGGGTGAGTTCCTCAATCAATATAATAAGCATTATAGGACAACATGTAATGCTAAGTAAATAACACACCGATTCACCCTAATCAGACTACGCACTCAGCAACGGCAATATCCGTTCAAACATCATATTCAACAGTAACATATAGCATATGTATAATCTCAACCATACTCAACATCAACAACACAACACATAACACACATATAATATTGGAATACATCCATTCATATTGTATGCCATACATTCATTATGAAATGAGACTCCACACATGCGGTACCGACTATTCTTGAACATACAGTTCAAGCTCACCGATCAAATCCAGATACGGCTACTAAGCTCACTAGTCCCACTCATTTGAGATCTAATGACTCACTCACTAATTCCTCACCGTGGGAATTAGCTACAGCCCCGAAGGCTAGACTATGCACACTAATCATCTAGCATGCAAACATCAACAACAATTCACAATGATTCACTCACTAATTCCTCACCATGGGAATTAGCTACAGCCCCAAAGGCTAGAATATGCATGCTAATCACCTAGCAATGCAACAACACAACAACAATTCAAGAATAGACATAAGCTCACACTCTAAGCCATAAAACAGTCTATTCACAATGCATACATGACTGATACATTCACAGCATCATGCTTATCATCACACATCATTAATACATTTTATCACGAAAACATATCACATCATGCCACATAATCAAATACAGTATTAGCACATTCTACTAATATCTATACTACTCAAAACAACGGGAAATGATCCCTGCTACATCATACATCAGCTAAGTACATCACTCAGCCTAAACAACCAAAAACTGCACAACAACAGCACAGAAAAATCACAATTCTGCCCATACGCGTATTGCCTATGCCCATACGCGTATTGCCCACGCCTGACCAAATCCATACGCGTAATGCCCACTCTCATACGCGTATTGCGCATTTCCTCGCCCAACCCATACGCGTATCACCTGTCTCATACGCGTATGCTACGCGTAACAATCCCCCATTACGCGTACCAACAGAGACCAATTTACGTTCAAAATATCATCTTTTTCGCCCATACGCGTAAGGCTTCCTCCATACGCGTACCAGCCATCTCATACGCGTATTGCCTAGTGCCATACGCGTATGACCAGAAACCAGAACTCTCAGATCTGCAATGGCTTTCTCTGCTACGAGATCTACCCAATCCAACCTTCCACAGTCCAATTTTTACACAGAAATCGTTCATATTTTCAACACAATTCATATCTTATTCGATTACACAAAATCTGACACTTTTACATCTAATTCCTACGAATTCTTTCTCAATTATACCCCAATTTCGTTTATCCAAAAAGTTCACAAATTCATCATACATCAATCTAATCAGAGGTAAAACAATGGTTATCACTACCCAGTACATATTACCACATAATGCCCTTTAACCGATGATAAACCCCCCTTACCTGAGTTAATCCAGAAATCTCTGAGCTCCAAGCTTTTCCTCTTCTCTAGCTCTGCCTTTTTGCCCTTTTTCCACTTTCAACCGCTTCTCTGTGTTTTCCTTTTCACGTGCAAAAAACCCTTTTTACCAAAAATGGGACTTTTTATTATTCCAACTTATTTTATTCCAATAAATAATTATCCCCATAATTATTATTCCATAATAATAATAATAATAATTCAATTATCTAATTAAATTAATAAACATATTATTAACTTAATTTAAATAATTATTATATTATTATCGGGGTGTTACAACTCTCCCCCACTAAAAGAGTTTTCGTCCTCGAAAACATACCTTAAGCGAACAACTCAGGATAAGACTCCTTCATCTGGCTCTCAAGTTCCCAAGTCACATTGCCACCTGCTGGTCCTCCCCAAGCTACCTTCACCAAGGCAATCTCTTTACCCCGCAACTGCTTCAATTCTCGATCCTCAATCCTCATAGGTGATGTTTCCACAGTCAGGTTATCTCTCACCTGTACATCATCTATTTGGACTACATGTGACGGATCATGAATGTACCTCCTCAACTGAGACACATGAAAAACCTCATGCAAATTCGCAAGCGACGGCGGTAAAGCGATACGATAGGCTACCTTTCCTATCCTCTCCAAAATCTGATAAGGACCAATAAAACGAGGTGTCAACTTCTTTGACTTCAAAGCTCGACCAACACCAGTTATCGGAGTGACACGAAGAAACACATGATCTCCCTCTTGGAACTCAAGTGACTTCCTCCTCTTGTCGTGATAACTTTTTTGACGACTCTGAGCAATTCTCATCTTCTCCTTAATCATCTTAATCTTTTCCGTAGTTTGTTGAACAATCTCCGGTCCAACCACAGCACTCTCACCGGACTCATACCAGCATAAAGGTGTCCGACATCTCCTACCATACAAAGCTTCAAACGGTGCCATACCAATGCTCGAATGAAAACTATTGTTGTAGGTAAACTCAATCAAAGGCAAATAACAATCCCAAGCACCTCCCTTTTCCAAAACACAAGCTCTCAAAAGATCCTCTAGCGACTGAATCGTCCTCTCAGTCTGACCATCAGTCTGCGGATGATATGCAGAACTCAATCTCAGCTTAGTTCCCAAAGCCCTCTGCAAACCTTCCCAAAACTTCGATGTAAATCTAGGATCTCTGTCCGAAACGATACTCGACGGAATACCATGCAAACTTACAATCTTCTCAATATACAACTCGGCTAATCTCTCTAACGGATAATCCATTCTGATCGGAATGAAATGAGCCGACTTCGTCAATCTATCCACAATCACCCAAATGGCTTCAAGATTCCTACTTGTCCTCCGTAAACCCGAAACAAAATCCATACTGATACTATCCCATTTCCACTCTGGAATAGCCAACGGTTGCATTAGCCCAGACGGCTTCTGATGCTCAATCTTTGACTTCTGACAAGTCAAACAGGAATAAACAAAACTCGCAATTTCTTTCTTCATTCCCGGCCACCAAAATAACTTTTTCAAATCATGATACATCTTCGTAGCTCCAGGATGAATACTCAAACCACTACGATGTCCTTCTTCAAGAATGCTCTTCTTAAGCTCAGTAACATCCGGAATACACACCCGATTACCAAATCTCAAAACACCATTCTCATCAACTCTGAATCCACCACCTTGACCTTGATTCACTAGAGTCAACTTATCAACCAAAAGCATATCGGATTTCTGACCCTCTCTGATCTCATCCAAAATACCACTTGTTAACTTCAACATCCCCAATTTAACACTATTGTGAGTACTCTCACACACCAAACTCAAATCTCTAAATTGCTCAATTAAATCCAACTCTTTAACCATTAACATAGACATATGCAATGATTTCCGACTCAATGCATCAGCTACTACATTTGCTTTACCCGGATGGTAATTCAAACCAAAATCATAATCCTTCAGAAATTCTAACCATCTCCTCTGTCTCATATTCAGCTCTTTCTGATCAAACAAATACTTCAAACTTTTATGATCACTGAAAACCTCAAATCTTGATCCGTACAAATAATGCCTCCACAACTTCAGAACAAAAACCACAGCTGCCAACTCTAAATCATGTGTCGGATAGTTCCTTTCATGAACTCTCAGTTGCCTCGAAGCATAAGCTATAACCTGCTTATTCTGCATCAACACACCACCTAAACCCAACAATGAAGCATCACAATAAACCTCGAATAGTTCCGACGAACTCGGTAATATCAGGATAGGAGCAGTAGTCAACCTTTTCTTTAACTCTTGGAAACCTTCTTCACATTTTGAATCCCAAACAAACGCTTGCCCCTTTCTAGTCAACATTGTCAACGGTAACGCCAACTTAGAAAATCCCTCAATGAACTTCCTATAATAACCAGCCAAACCAAGAAAACTTCGAATCTCAGCAACAGACTTCGGAGCTTCCCACTTAGATACCGCTTCTATCTTAGAAGGATCAACAGCAACACCACCTCTTGAAATCACATGACCAAGAAAACTAACCTCTTCTAACCAAAATTCACACTTAGACAGTTTAGCAAATAACTTCTTTTCTCGTAGAATTCCCAAAACCACTCTCAAATGCTCAGCATGCTCTTCTTCAGATTTCGAATACACCAAAATGTCATCAATAAACACTACCACAAACTTGTCTAGGTACGGATGGAAAATCCTATTCATATACTCCATAAATACTCCAGGCGCATTAGTCACACCAAAAGGCATTACAGAATATTCATAATGTCCATACCTTGTTCTGAAAGCAGTCTTCTGAATATCTTCAGTTTTCACACGTATCTGATGATACCCAGATCTCAAATCTATTTTGCTGAACACACTCGCACCAACCAATTGATCCATCAAATCATCAATCCTCGGCAAAGGATACCGATTCTTGATCGTCACTTTATTCAGTTGCCTATAGTCCACACACAACCTCATAGTACCTTCTTTCTTCTTAACCAACAACACTGGTGCACCCCACGGTGACACACTCGGACGAATAAATTTCTTATCCAACAGATCTTCCAGCTGACTCTTCAATTCAGCTAACTCAACAGCAGACATACGATACGGAGCCATCGATATCGGTCTAGTACCAGGTACCAAATCAATCGAGAACTCAACTTCACGCTCTGGCGGCAATTCATTCACTTCTTCAGGAAACACATCAGGAAAATCACACACCACAGCCAGGTCACAAATCACCAGTTTATCTTTAGCTTCCAAAGTCGCTAACAGCATAAACAACTCTGCCCCATCTACTACTGCCTCATTCACCTGCCTTGCAGATAGAAACAAATCCTTTCCTTCTTCAATCTCAGGAAAGATCACAGTCTTATCAAAGCAGTTAATAGAAACTCGGTTAAACACCAACCAGTTCATACCCAGGATAACATCAATCTGCACTAGTGGAAGACACACAAGGTCTATCCCAAAGTCTCTACCAAAAATACTCAAAGGACAACTCAAACAAACTGAAGTAGTGGTCACTGAACCCTTCGCAGGAGTATCAATCACCATACTTCCAAGCATCTTAGATATCTCTAACTTAAGTTTCACAGTACAATCCAAAGATATAAAGGAATGAGTAGCACCTGTGTCAATAATAGCTACAAGAGGAAAGCCATTAATATAACACGTACCTCGGATCAAACGATCATCTGCAGAAGTCTCAGAACCCGATAAAGCAAAGACCTTGCCTCCTGACTGATTCTCTTTCTTCGGCTTAGGACACTGTGGACTGATATGACCCACTTCTCCACAGTTGAAACAAGTCACAGTCTTCAACCGACACTCTGCAGCCAAATGACCACCTTTTCCACACTTGAAACACTTCATCTCAGCACTGGTACACTCCTGAACACGATGTCCAGCCCGACCACATCTATAACACTTAACAGGAGCACTAGAGTCTCCCCCACTAGACCTCTTCATCCCACTCTGCCGCTGGAAACCTTTGCCAGCTGCATACGGTTTTCCACGATCAATCTGATTCTTACCTTTCCTATCAACCCTTTGCTGATAGCTCTCTACTCTAGCCTTGGAATCCTGTTCGAAAATCCTGCAACAGTCAACCAAATCAGAAAACACCCTGATCCGCTGATATCCAATCGCCTGCTTGATCTCGGGACGCAACCCGTTCTCAAACTTCACACATTTGGAAAATTCTCCAGTAGCCTCACTATAGGGAGTATAATACTTCGACAGCTCTGTGAACTTAGCAGCATACTCAGTAACAGACCGGTTACCCTGCTTCAATTCCAAGAACTCTATCTCTTTCTTCCCTCTAACATCCTCTGGAAAATACTTCCTCAGGAATCTCTCTCTGAACACAGCCCAAGTGATTTCAGCATTCCCAGCAGTTTCCAACTCAGTGCGGGTAGCAACCCACCAATCATCAGCTTCTTCTGACAGCATATGCGTACCGAACCTGACCTTCTGGTTATCGGCACACTCAGTTACTCGGAAGATTCTCTCGATCTCCTTCAACCACTTCTGAGCGCCATCTGGATCGTATGCTCCCTTAAACATTGGAGGATTGTTCTTCTGGAACTCACTCAGTTGACGAGCAGCTCCCATTCCCATAACATTCGGATTTCCTCCAAGTACTCCAGCTAGCATACCCAGAGCCTCAGCAATCGTAGCATCATCTCTACCTCTTCCAGCCATCTCTATTCTGAAACCCAAACAACTAAAACAATGAGTACTGATAGGTTACACAACACCTATACCGTACAGGGGAAACAGAATAATTACGACTCGACTCGACCGACTATGCTCTGATACCACTAATGTAACACCCTTCTAAATACCCCAAAATATTTAATTAAAATAATAACATATCAATCAGAGTAATTATGCCCCGAAGGATGTCACACAATCATCTCACAACAATTATCAAAATATCCTGTCATGCTCATTTATTAAATCAAAATAAGACTCTTTTGCATAATTCGCAGCGGGTACAAAACATCGACATTCAAATCATGTACTACATTACATGTAAAGTTGAATCAACAACTAAATTAAAACATAGTCAAACATTCCCTCCCGATGTTACATCTACCAGAGCATGACCCACTAAGGACGACACTAGACTCCATAGCACTAGCTTCTACTCAACTCACTGCTCGTTACCTGAAAAATAGATGTAAGGGTGAGTTCCTCAATCAATATAATAAGCATTATAGGACAACATGTAATGCTAAGTAAATAACACACCGATTCACCCTAATCAGACTACGCACTCAGCAACGGCAATATCCGTTCAAACATCATATTCAACAGTAACATATAGCATATGTATAATCTCAACCATACTCAACATCAACAACACAACACATAACACACATATAATATTGGAATACATCCATTCATATTGTATGCCATACATTCATTATGAAATGAGACTCCACACATGCGGTACCGACTATTCTTGAACATACAGTTCAAGCTCACCGATCAAATCCAGATACGGCTACTAAGCTCACTAGTCCCACTCATTTGAGATCTAATGACTCACTCACTAATTCCTCACCGTGGGAATTAGCTACAGCCCCGAAGGCTAGACTATGCACACTAATCATCTAGCATGCAAACATCAACAACAATTCACAATGATTCACTCACTAATTCCTCACCATGGGAATTAGCTACGACCCCAAAGGCTAGAATATGCATGCTAATCACCTAGCAATGCAACAACACAACAACAATTCAAGAATAGACATAAGCTCACACTCTAAGCCATAAAACAGTCTATTCACAATGCATACATGACTGATACATTCACAGCATCATGCTTATCATCACACATCATTAATACATTTTATCACGAAAACATATCACATCATGCCACATAATCAAATACAGTATTAGCACATTCTACTAATATCTATACTACTCAAAACAACGGGAAATGATCCCTGCTACATCATACATCAGCTAAGTACATCACTCAGCCTAAACAACCAAAAACTGCACAACAACAGCACAGAAAAATCACAATTCTGCCCATACGCGTATTGCCTATGCCCATACGCGTATTGCCCACGCCTGACCAAATCCATACGCGTAATGCCCACTCTCATACGCGTATTGCGCATTTCCTCGCCCAACCCATACGCGTATCACCTGTCTCATACGCGTATGCTACGCGTAACAATCCCCCATTACGCGTACCAACAGAGACCAATTTACGTTCAAAATATCATCTTTTTCGCCCATACGCGTAAGGCTTCCTCCATACGCGTACCAGCCATCTCATACGCGTATTGCCTAGTGCCATACGCGTATGACCAGAAACCAGAACTCTCAGATCTGCAATGGCTTTCTCTGCTACGAGATCTACCCAATCCAACCTTCCACAGTCCAATTTTTACACAGAAATCGTTCATATTTTCAACACAATTCATATCTTATTCGATTACACAAAATCTGACACTTTTACATCTAATTCCTACGAATTCTTTCTCAATTATACCCCAATTTCGTTTATCCAAAAAGTTCACAAATTCATCATACATCAATCTAATCAGAGGTAAAACAATGGTTATCACTACCCAGTACATATTACCACATAATGCCCTTTAACCGATGATAAACCCCCCTTACCTGAGTTAATCCAGAAATCTCTGAGCTCCAAGCTTTTCCTCTTCTCTAGCTCTGCCTTTTTGCCCTTTTTCCACTTTCAACCGCTTCTCTGTGTTTTCCTTTTCACGTGCAAAAAACCCTTTTTACCAAAAATGGGACTTTTTATTATTCCAACTTATTTTATTCCAATAAATAATTATCCCCATAATTATTATTCCAAAATAATAATAATAATAATAATAATTCAATTATCTAATTAAATTAATAAACATATTATTAACTTAATTTAAATAATTATTATATTATTATCGGGGTGTTACACCAGGAGGAAACATTATAGGTCATTTTGGGCCATTACCATTGAACAAGTGATTTTCCTCAACTTCTAAAATACATAACTCTTTCATGCCAAATCCAAATAAGGTCAAATTTGTGATCAAATTGGAGAAGTTTGAAATAGATACAACTTTTATGAATGGACTTTTTCCATTTGGAGTCCATAGCAAAAGTTATTCAAGGTGGAAGAAGTGAATATTTGACTTGGTACTTAGAAAATTTTCAAATATGTTTGATTTTCCAAACTTCCACCTCAAAATTCATCATGATCCAAGCTCCAAATGGAAAAGTGTTAAACACTAAAGTTGTTCCCCTTGATCTCACCTTTCCAAAATTTCCAAGATCATCTCATTTGGATCAAAATTAATGGACTTTCGCATGGGTGTAATGTATGGCCCCATTTGGAAAGATTTGTGACCATTTTTCATTTCAACATTGCATGGTCCCTTGATTTCGTTTCAAAATCATTTGGAATTAAGTTTGGACCCTTTGACATCATTGATTGGGCTTTGTACATGCCCATGTAAGCTTGCATGAGATCATTGCTATTTTTGGATTTTTAATGGAAGTGTGCAAAAAGCATTGAGTAAGCCTATAAATACAAGTGCCATGAGCTCAGAAATGCATCAACACCTTGCCCAAGCTTTGCCAAGATGACTCAGACCCCTCACTCTATAGAATTTCTTGAGGATTTCATTGAAATCGAGTTTGAATTTCACCTTATGTTTTGAAGTTCAAACTCAAAGAATTCATTTCCCTTTCCATATTAATTGATCACTGCAAGCAAGAGGAGGAAGAATCAAGCAAATCCAGATCAAGATCAAGCTGAATTGAAGCTACTCGAAGGTTAAATTTCAGAAACTTAATCTCTTCGACTCTCTCTCAATTCTTTACTATTCTTTGTGATTTTTGGTTGGTTGAAGTCCTACCAATGTAGGCAAGAAGATTGAGTTGTTTTGAGGTCAAATCGAAGCAACTTAATTCATGATCCTCAAAATTCAAATCCCTGTATCTTTTTATATACTTGGAATCAGAGAAAATTGAGGCCAAATTCGAGCTCCTGAGCATTTTCTCTTCAAAATAGTGTCTTTGTTTTCCATTTTTCATGAAGTTTAGGTTGGACCAGTCCGGTGGTCCTCACCAGAGAAGATGACCGGAGGTAGGGCTCTGGTGATGTGTTGGCAAGGTTCCAACCATCTGATCTTGGTCCAGCGTTCTAATCTTGACCCTTGGTTTTGATTATCATGCGTGTGACACTTTGACTTAAGTCCACCATAGATAGCGCGCGTGTGACCATCTGATCTGCCACCTCAATTAATGAGGGAGATCTGGTGACCCTTGTTTTTTTTTTGTATTTTCTGATTTTTAATTTAATTGCTTTATTTTGTTTAATCATATTAATTTCATTTTTAATCCAAAAAATATGGGACTTTCACCAAAAATATTTAAATATTTTTCTTTTTCTAAATTAAAATTATTTCTTGAATTAATTTTGATATTTTTCATGAATTAAATATTTGTGTGCATATTTTTATTTGTTTAAAAATACTTCTCACGTTTCAAAAATCATGAAATTTTTTGTCTAAGGTCCTTTGACCTTGGTTGACCTAAGATAAATCTTTTGGCCATTTATTTGATGTTTTGAAGAGATATTAGGTTTTGGCCAAATTAAATTAAATTTTAATGCATTTTTAATTTGATTTTTAATTGATTAATTGTTTAAAAGTTATGTTGAGCAATTTTTATGGTCTTGTGATGTTTGACTATTTGTTTGGGCCTTGGTCAAGGTTGATTTGACTTTTGTTGGATTAAAATCATTGGATTTAGGGGATTGATGAAATGTACATTTCATCTCCCAAAATGAATGAATGATTTTAATTTGATAAAATTCCTCCCATGACCAATTTGTGTTTCTCTCATTCCCCTTCCCCTTCATTTTCATCCCTATTCTTTCCCATTCCTTTCATTGACCAATGAAATCTCAAATATCCTAAGGCTAATTGGTTCATCAATGACCCTGTGTCAGATAAACCAATACAAGTATGGATGAGATATGTCCATCCCTTTTGATCTTTTCTTTTAGTGTGTGATGTGTTTTAGGAGTTTGGTTCATTATACCAAATCTCTAACATGCATCAACACTTAAATTTTTATTGCCCGACCTCAGATAGTTGTGACTTCTACATAAGTCCAATTACGATTGCTTAACATAGAGCTAAATTTTGACCCTAAAGGCATATCATTCTAGTAAGTGAGATTGTAAGTCTCCCATCTTTCATGGTATTATGTGAAAACTTGGTCTTTTTCCTTCCTATGGAAAATGTCTTGGTTCAAAGATCCATGCTTATGAATAGATGGTTGAGTGTTCTCCAAAAAATGACTTAATCAATTAAAAAGCAAAACCCTACTAACATCTAATTAACTTTGACTAACACTAACTATTGTTAATATTACTTTACTTTATGCAATTTAATTTCTAGTCATTTACCATTCATTGCCATTTACATTTCATTAAACTTGTTTATGTTTATGTCATTTTTACTTTGCTCATTTGAGCCATATCTTGTGATTGTATATATTTGTTTGTGTATGTTGATTTTGTTTGTGGTCTTAGGACCTTAAAATACTTAATAAACAACAAAAACCTTAAAAAATGTTTGGTGGACTGTTGATCTTGATATGAACTTTTGGACTTAGGATTAGGCAACATTCCATGTGCAAAAAAGGACTTGGCCAATGTCAACATTCTTAGACCAAGTTATTGTGAACTGAGCCTTCATCTGATGCAAGTCTTAAGATTTATTTGAGTTCATCTGCTACATTGTCTTGATGTCAACTGTTATTTTGATCTTGTGTCTAATGTCTTATTCTGGGTTGATCAAGGAGTATTTCATCTGATACATGAGAAGATAAAGAAGACTGCTAGCTATGGGATTTGCTTGCTTGGATGTGACTATCTTTATTTGATGCTTTGATCTTCATGATGTATGATATTGCTAATTGCTTGCTGATTATTTGCTTGATTCAAAGTCCAAAGGGAAAATGAGTTTTCTGTATGACATTCTAGTCTGTTGGATTACTTCCCATTGGTAAGATCTTTTCAACTCTTAACTTTTAATTTTATGCTTAGGATTAATCTCTTCATCTTCTCCCATTTCTTAAATTTCAAAATCTCTCTCCCCTTTTAAAAACTTTCTTTGCTTGTATTTTCAAACTTAGACTTTGTTTAAATAATTAGAAACTTTGGTCTTATGCCAATGAACTTTCAAACCTTTTTCTTAAACCAAACATGTAAATAAATCTAATCATATTGACTTAAAATTTCAAAAGACAAAAGAAACTAACACTCATTCAAACTTTTAGGCCCTTTGTGCCTTTTTTCACTTAACTTTTGATTAAAAGTAATTCACCCATTTTGAAATTGTTACCACGAACTACGAGGTTTTGATCCCTCACTTTGGGGTATGGTGATTTTTTTTGCAACTTTGATGAGCGTTGGATAAAAGAGTACAAAAAATTGGTTTGTGACATTTTGCATGTGAAGATGCGGGGCATGCACCTTGGTTTAAGTATGTTTCGAAATTGGTGCAACCTGAAAAATAGGGAATGCGAAAAAACAACCGGTGAAAAAGAAAATGACAGAAGAGTCGCCACCGTGCGTTATTTATCCCAACGGAGGGAAAGGAAACGCTCGAAGTAAACCTGGAAAAAGGAAAGGAAAAGACAAGGTCTCGCAACCAAATCTTGGGTTCGGGAGTCGATTATGCGAAGGGAAGGTATTAGCATCCCTACGCATCCGTAGTACTCTACGGGATCCACTCTTGTAGTTCTTGTCTAAAGGGTGTGGGTATATCTAATGTACTATTTACTAAAAGGGGGGTCAAAAGAAAATGACTCGCACGGATGTCGCGTCCACTGCATACGTATCTCATCTGAATATGAGAATTAGAGTCTTCGTAGTTCGGCTACCTATGGGTTAGGGGGGGTGTGCTCTCTAAGACATCGCGTCTTATGCCTACGTATCTCATCTGGAATGAGAATTAGAGCAAGCCGTAGTTCGGCTAACTACGGGTTAAGGGTTGTGTTTTTGGGGTGAACGACGTTACTGCGCAGTCTACCGGATGCTCGAACTTTGGAGACTTACTCGCCTGTAGTAGAAGGAGTTAACGTGTTCTTAGGAGAAGAAAAATCAATGAGTTGGTTTGTATTAGGGATGCTCATGCAAAGAGGCAGTCCTAGACGAAGGAACCGCGCTACCTTAATTGACATGCAAACGAGAGACTATGCGAAGCCTAGCAATCCTATGGGGAGACGATCGCGCCATACAAAACAAACATGCATAAAGTAAATATGCCAACAAGGGGACTCAAACATACATGGGTAGGGCTTTAGTCAAGAGAGGTCATATCAACCTCGACAAACAAGCCATGGAAAGGTAATCAAACAGGCTCTTAACCACTGACATTAACCGTCAGGGTGAGCAGATTAAAAGGGTAATGAGGATAAGACCTCATAGCTCTTAACCCTGGACAGGGTGAGCTCATGACAAGGCGTGGGGATTCAGAAAGGTGGAACCCTCTCCACTGACTGACCGGACGAAAGATCTTGGGCTTTTGTTTTGAAGCATCGACACGTAGTGTGAGCTTAAAGAACGACACACTGAATAACGGGGGATTGATTGCTAATCCCTTTTATCCGCCAATTGCCTCTGCATGGAGGTCTTTGGGCACAAAAGTAAACAAACAAAAGAAAACATTGCCTCCTATTGAGGTCTTCCAGCTAAGAAAGCAGTAAAAATGCGGGAAAAATAAAGAGATCAAGAGATCTACCGTACGGATAAAAATCCGAAGTAATAACGGCTAAAGAAGCAAGAAACCCAGAGATCTCTCAAGCTGGCATCATCAAAGAAAGCAGGTCAATACAGGTAATCGGAATAAACCTCAAAGTGGTATCCCACAAATAAAGGGGAATACCAGGTAAGCTACCCCTGCAAAAGTCATGTGAGCCCTCACAAAAACTCAACAAACAGGTTTGAGTAACAGGATGGGATGCAATAGAAAACATGTCACAACAAAACAGATTAGAGAGCAAAAAAAAAACAGCTACTGTCGCGATCGCTACTGCATCGCTTAGCGAAGGCTTAGCGAAGCCTCGCTACAGGCTCGCCTAGCGATGGTGCTAGCGAACGCCTGCAGGTTCTGGATTGTCCATTGATAACAGCACGATTTTAGGGACTCCAAACCCTATGGTACCCCTTTTAGCAGCGAAGTGATCGAACATTCAAGCATCGTTTTACACATTTATGCACATCTAAACCCCACATGCAAAACTTCACGATAATACCTCATACATTCAAAGTATTCAAATTAAAAACCATAAAGTAATGGGAATAGGGCAAACCTGACTGGAGAGATCGAATGAAATTGGATTGCATGGTTGGGTTTGCAGAGCAATCCCAGGGTTTATATGAGGGGGACTAGGTTCTTTGCAGATGAGTTCCCTTCAGTGTCCGGAGGCTGCTCTGAATTCTGTTAGCTCTGTTCTTTCTCTCTCTGATAATAGGAATAGAATAGACTAGAATAGCATCCGGTTTTGTTTCACTGAAACTCTGAATTTATAACCTAATTTTCGTGACTTTGTGGGCTCAAAATGAAGGCAACTCAAGCCCATGACTTTCTGTTATATTTCAAAACGCGTGCGCTTCGCCTAGCGAAGGATCTGCTCGCCTAGCGAGCATGACAGTTCCTTTCGCTAAGCGAACCATTCTGCTCGCCTAGCGAGCATGATAGCTCAGGAACTGATTTTCGCTCCTTCAAGATTAGCATTTTGAATGATGAATAGACCCCATTTGAACTTGTTGGAAGTAACTCAAGTCTTTCCTTTGTGTTGACTGATCACCTGGATAGAAACCACAAAATGTCTTGGATGATGTTCAAGCTTCTTGGATCTAATCCTGATTGACATGATGAAATGCAATATGAAATGTTTAATGACCTAAAAATGAATGCATGAGTGAGGAGGGCAAATTTTGGGGTGTTACAGCTGCCCCTATTCAATCATCAGTTATCCCGAGCAGGATGAAAGCGAACAGCTTATCAGACAAACAGGGTGAGCTGTGATTAAATACCAAAGACAGACCGAAAATTTGCGCTCTGAGAACACCACAAAAATGCTAAAATACACCGCGCGATCCTCTGGCTGAATCTGAATCAGTCTTCTGACTTAACCTGGAGTTTCGATCCTCTGGCTGAATCTATACTCAATCTAGTCCTCTGGTTGGATACTAACTTTGATCCTCGGGCTGGATACGATTTCGATCCTCGGGCTGGATACGATTTGATCCTCGGGCTGGATACGATTTGATCCTCAGGCTGGATACGATTTTGATCCTCGAGCTGGATCTACTTTGATCTTCTGGCTAGATCTTCTTCGATCTTCTGGCTAGATCTATTTCTCTTTGATTCTCTGGCTGAATCTACTTCGATCTTCTGGCTAGACCTGATTCGATCTTCTGGCTAGATCTTCTTCGTTTCGATTCTCTGGCTGAATCTATCTTCTTTTGATTCTCTGGCTGAATCTATTTTCGGTCTTCGGGCTAGACCTGACTTTGATCTTCTGGCTAGATCTGCTTCGTTTCGATTCTCTGGCTGAATCTACTCCCTTTGATTCTCTGGCTGAATCTATTTTCGGTCTTCGGGCTAGACCCGACTTCGATCTTCTGGCTTGATCCTCTTCGATCTTCTGGCTAGATCTTCTTCGATCTTCTGGCTAGATCTTCTTTGTTTTGATTCTCTGGCTGAATCTATTCTCGGTCTTCGGGCTAGACCTGACTTTGATCTTCTGGCTAGATCGGACTTCGATCTTCTGACTAGATCTGGATTGTTTTGATGATAAATTCCCATCATCAGGATCTCGCATCTGAGGCATGCGCTGGTTGACCCTCTTTCGAAATCTACACAGCTTCGAGAATATTCCACTTTTTTGGGCTTCGTACATATTCTTCAGGCTAGAACATGTTGTAGCGGCTCTTCAATTAGACTTGGTTTTTTTTTATCGCGATCCGCGGGCTGGATCCTCTTGTAGGCTGGCTTGCTGGGGAAATAACGCTTGTAGGCGACTCTCTGGCTGAATCTTCAAATTGAACCTTAGGCTGGCTCACCGGAAAACGATTCTCAGGCTGAATCTTCGAAATGATCCTCATGCTGGATCACACACACTTGATCCTCTGGCTGAATCTCATGACTTTGTTCGTAAAGTAATTCTTCAGTCTGCTTTGGAGAACCTGTTTATCAGCTTATGTGTATGCTTGATATGCATGCATGCAAATGCAAATGTTATGCATGGTGTAAAAAGAGAAATTTGCTTGGGGAAGCAAACTCTGGTAGGGAACAGATCGCTGTGTCAATCCTTGAATGCTTTGTGGGGAATGATCCGTCTGCCGGGACCGGGGAGCCACCGAAAATAAATCGGCTTCTCTCTGGGAAGTTGACCTTGCTGGGGATATGAACTTGCTAATCATCCTCCGGCTGAGGATCAAAACAAATCTGTTAAAAATAAATCTGCTGGGGAATGAGATGAACACTGGGAACACCACCCTCTCGTTTGTTGGGTACGCAACTACTCCGCTGTTGTTGGGGATGCAAGGTACAACTCTACTGGGGGACATGCTCTGCTGGGGAAAGGCTTTGTCAACCGCTTGGGGATGAGGATTCATGACTTGGCATCCGGTTCCTGTGACCTGCAAACACACACGTATGTCCCGGGGGAATCACTCGGTTTGAATTCGCCGTCCGGGATTAAGCACATTCAAAACAATTTTAAATGTTTTCCTGTGCAAATCATTTGCAAAAGCCACCATTATGTTCAGATGCAATATGTTTGATCAAGAATTCAGACATCTTTTGCAAACAAACTGATAAATGAAAAATAAAAAGGCTTTTTAACTGAATTATTCGACTTTTATTGGTTGAAAAATTTGTTCCAGGAGTAGGCGAGTACATCAGGAAGCTGATCCCTGAAAAGAGGTAATCGCTATAAATTGAACAAAAGAAAACTATCCTAATGGCAATGTGGATGCGGGGTTGTCATACGGTGAACTGGACTTTTTGTGTTTTTTATCGCAATGTCGCGGTTAGCAAGAGTCGCCACCGACTTTTCTTTTATCCAATAAGGAAAGGTGGAAAAGAACAGGAAAGACCTTAATTTAGATTTTGGGTTCGGGAGGTACATTATACAAAGGGAAGGTGTTAGCACCCTTTGTATCCATGGTTATCCATGGGCTCTTAATTGCTCGATCACTTATATTATTTTTGTCTGAAAAAAAGTGCTTGTGAATTGTTTAGAAAAATTGTTTTTGAAAAGAGAATTTAACTTTGTAATGATTCTTGTATGAATGTATACAAAGTGATTATCTCGTTTAGTTTTGAAAATTGTTTAGAAAAATATAACTCGGTAATGATTCTAGTATGAATGTATACCAAGTGGTGATTTTCTGAAGGTATTTTGAAAGGTGTGAGGTGTGAAAAAATGTTTTAGGTTGTGAGCCAGCAATTTAGAGTTATACCGACCCAAGGTCTTTATGAGTATTTCCTATCCTTATGAGGGTAAAACTGTCCTTATTATTGAGAAATAAGTAGTTTTATCCTTTGGATGTAAAAGGGTCATCGTAGGGTCATCGATTGGTCATTGAAGGCAACAGTTACGAGGATACCTTAGCATTCGAAGGGACTATCATCTTTTAACCGTAGGCAACATCGGAGGGTCATCGAGGGACAAAGTTGTATATTCGAAGGCAACATCCGAGGGACTATAATTTATTTTATGATGATTTAACCGAAGGGTCTTTGCTAAGGGTATCCCCACGTTCGCGGGACATGACCGTAATATCGTAATCGTAAGGCAACAAAGAGAGGTCCAAGATCACTTATTCAAAGGCAAAGTTTTACAATTAATTATATAATTAGGATGAAACTCCACATTAAAATTATTAAAAATAATATATTAAAAAATTAATACATTAGAAATTAATACATTAAAAAATTAATTTAGGGTGAAACTCCACAAGGGTATCCCACAAATAAAGTGGAATACCTAGCCAATAACCTTTTCCTGGGATATGTGAACCTTTACGAAACTCAAAAAAAGAAACATGTCAGAACACCAAATCAGGGTGCAATCGAAGATTACACCGGAGAAATATCACAACAATAAATAGGATAGGATAAATAATGCATGGCTATGATAAAAACATAAAAAAAACAGACTAGAAGAATCAGGTACTGTCTCGTTCGCCTCTGCCTCGCCTAGCGAAGGCCACGGATTTTGAATTTGAAAACAGCCCCATGTTAGGAACTTTGAATTTTATGGCATTTTATCACAGGAATAACATGGTCAAACATTCAGGGTATTCAGGCATATTTAAATTCCCATACGAAAGCAAATTATATATCAACATTTAATCATGATGCATTATATATGTAGATATGGCCAATTGAAAGTATAAACAATAGAGATACGCAAACCTGTTTGCCAATTCAAGGTTGAAGGGATTGACCACTTGTAGTATCGGAATAAGTTAGGCAGCGGGAATTGGACGGCGATGGCTTCGGTGCAGATGGGCTGCCTTCAGGGTTTCTTTACTCTGAATTCTCCGGGTAGGCAGGGTTCCTATGCCAAAGTTTCTATCCGTCCTTCTCTGTTCTCTCTCTTTCTTTTTCCTCAAGGTTTTGTTCCAAGGAAACCTCAGAGTGTTTTGCTTCTCTTCCTTCTTTCTCCAGTAAATCTCCCAGTGTAAACTCCAAGTCTAACTCCCCCTACTGAAACTTTAGTATTTATAGACTAATTTCGTGGGTAATGGGCTTGGAATGAGGGAGACCCAAGTCCAAAATAATTTGTTATATTTTATTTATTTATTTATTTTAATTATTTAATTAATTAATTAATTAATTAATTAATTAATTAATTAATTAATTAAAAAAAATTCTCTTTTTTTTTTTTTTTTTTTTTCGTTTTTTTTTTTTTTTTTTTTTTTTTTTTTTAGGAAAAATGATGGGTAATTTTTGGGGTATGACAGCTGCCCCTGTTCAATATTCTTGAACCGAGAGAGTTAGGATGGCGTGTATGCCATTCGTGCTCTGGAGGTGGAAGATTATTGAACACTAGAATGCCCCAAAAATTTGCACTTGAGAATCGACAGTTGGTCTTGATGGAGATGGGCTTAAAGATGCCATCCGGGAGGTTTGATGACGAAAGCTTCAGATCGCGCCGTATATTAGGCCAATTTAAAGACATGGGTGCCACACTGGGTCGTACGTTAGACCGTATAATGAGTCATCCATTAGGCTGCCGACTTCGCTGGGGAGTCGGAGTGTGTCATATGCTGTTGGGGATAAAGGATCAGAATGGACCATACGCTAGATCGTATCTGAGTTGCAGAATGAGCCGTACGTTAGGCTGAATCTGATGACGAAAGGGGTAGTCGTACGTTAGACTACACTTCAGAAATGTACCGTATGTTAGGTAGGATCTGATGATGAAAGGGGTAGTCGTACGTTAGACTACACTTCAGAAATGTACCGTATGTTAGGTAGCATCTGAGGGGATGGACATCCGAACGGGTCGTACGTTAGACCGTCGCAGAATGAGTCGTCTGTTAGGCCGCATCTGATGATGAAAGCGGTAGTCGTACGCCAGACTACACTTCAGAAATGTACCGTACGTTAGGTAGCATCTGAGGGTTGTAAGATCCAAACGGGTCGTACGTTAGACCGCGTTGGGGTTGTTGAAGTTCAGAATGGATCGTACGTTAGATCGTATCCGAGTTGTAGAATGAGCCGTCCGTTAGGCTGCATCTGAAAAAGAAAGTAGTCGTACGCTAGACTACACCCCTGAATGTACCGTACGCTAGGCAGCATCTGAGGATTTGAAGGTCCAAATGGGTCGTACGTTAGACCGCATTGGAGTTGCTGAAGAAGTCATATGTTGGGCTGAATCAGAATGAACCGTACGCTAGGCTGTATCTGATAACCTGTATATGTTGTACTTGCAATAAATGTCTGGGATGGGCTTAGAGATGCCATCGTTAGGAGGATATCGAAGTGTTGTCAGAATGAATGTTCCCATGAACTGTATTTGAAATATGTATCTGAATCTTGAATGTGATTGATAAAGGTGTCTATCTGAATGAACCTTCTACTTTGACTATATCAGGAGGATAATTAACCTGCAAAGAAAAAGTTAGCTTCATGCTATGTCATGATGCATGAGATGTTTCGTGTTATGCTAAAATAAATGTGAATGTTGTATGCATGCGTATGCTGTGAAAGGATGTAATGAATGAGTTATGCGTATGAGAAGTTCTGCTTGGGGACTCTACTGGGGAAAATAAATCCCCATCTACTGATTTGAGACATTTGTGTCGATGACCCTTTCTCGGCTGGGGATGCTTGATTTCTGTCTGATGGTGGAAATATTCAACAGAGCCTGGCTGGGGATGGATGAGATGATCAATCTGTCTGGTGACGCCGACCTCTGTTGGGGAGTAACTGGCTGTGCCTGGGGATACTGCCATTTTCTGAGGAAAAAAAACAGGCTTGCTGGGGAAGAGAATTGGTAGCGGATTCATTGGAAGCATGATTAGACCTTTTCCTTGGTCCTGAAGTCGGGTAGTAATTGCTATTGCTATTCTACGCATATATTTTGGTAAACATTTATCATATTCAAATGCACATATTAATTCAAATTAAATCAATGGACATTTACGCAACCAAAACAGAAAAGTAAAAACAAAAGCATCTTTTTTTTGAAAGAGGGTTGTATTGATTTTGAAAGGAGGCCTATAAACAGGCAATTTGTGTACAAGGAGACAGAAATCCTAGTAAGAGGAAATTGTCGAAAACAAAGAGAAAGCTATGTGGAAGAAGTCCTATTGATTTTAAGCCTACTACTGTCATTATGTCTTCGAGCATCTCATCCCTTGCTGTCGGATAGAAGTGATTGGCTTGGTCAGTCCCTCGAACTTGGATGAAAGTTGACTGAGAACGGGACATAGTCATACGCTTTAATCCCTAATTTTTGCCTGGACCGCCTTTTCAGGTTTTCAGTCCACCAGGATACCCTTTTTTGCCCAAGCCGCCTTTTCAGGTTTTCGACTTGCCGGGTGTACATTTTTTTTTTATATATCCCTAATTTTTGCCCGAACCCTTTTGGTTCGCCGGGATGCCCTTACTTTTGCCTAGATACGTCGATCTAGCGGGTCTCTTTTATGCGTAGTATTTTTTAACTATGTCCGCGTTCACGGGATGTGGGAAGTCTTCACCATCCATAGTAGCGAGTATCATGGCTCCACCAGAGAATACCTTCTTAACCACAAATGGCCCTTCGTATGTGGGAGTCCATTTGCCTCTGGGATCACCTTGTGGTAGAATGATACGCTTGATCACCAAGTCGCCAAGTTGGTACACCTGTCTCTTAACTCTTTTGTTAAATGCCTGGGTCATGCATTTCTGATATATCTGCCCATGACAAACAGCCGCAAGTCTCTTCTCATCAATCAGATTTATCTGATCGAGTCGAGTCTGAATCCATTCATCTTCATCTAAGCCCGCCTCTTTCATGATTCTTAGAGAGGGAATCTGAACTTCCACTAGTAAGATGGCTTCCATTCCATAGACTAAAGAGAACGGAGTTGCCCCTGTCGTAGTGTGCACTGAAGTGCGATAACCGTAAAGAGTAAAGGGTAACATCTCATGCCAGTCTTTGTATGTTACTGTCATTTCTTGCATGACCTTCTTGATATTGTTAGCAGTCCCCACGGCGCCGTTCATCTTTGGCCGGTACGGAGAAGAGTTATGGTGTTTTATTTTGAACTGCGTGCAGAGTTCAGTAATCATCTTGTTGTTCAAATTAGTACCATTGTCAGTGATAACTCTTTCAGGAGACAGCAGGTTTCTCAAATAGGTATTTGATAGAATCCATCTTAGAAGTCAATAAGGTGGTATGATTCAACATATACTGTCTTAGTCGGCGAGCAGCCCAGGCCAAAGCACAGCAAGCTTTCTCGGGCTGTGAGTATCTTGTTTCACAGTCGGTACCTTTTGCTAAGGCAGTATATGGCATGCTCTTTTCGACCAGACTCGTCATGTTGCCCCAACACACCTCATTGAATTTTCTAACACGGTCAAATATGTAATTAAAGGTCTTCCTTCAACTGGTGGCATCGGAACTGGAGGTTCTTGGCGATATTTCCTGATTTTATCATAAGCTTCTTGGCATTCATCATTCCATACCATCTCTTGATTTTGTCTCAGTAATTTGAAGATGGGTTTGCAGGTAGCAGTCAAGTGTGGAATGAATCGGGCAATGTAATTCGAGTGCCCCAAGAAACCTCTGACTTCTTTCTTGTTTATTTCAGTACCCAGATTTACAATTTCAATTGATTCCTCATGCGGCTGTGTAGCACCTCAAATTTGCACCTATCACTGTACATACCATTTCATATTAGGTCATAGCATATCATGATCCATTGCATAGCATTTGCATTGTCCCTCAGTTGCCTCAAGAGCAAGCAAGCAGAAATTAAGTCAAACTGATCAGGAGATCAGTCAACCAATCAAGCAAGGGTGTTTCTCAAGGGATCAAAGCCCTAGGGTTTGTCCAACAAGTTCACATGACTTGGAGGTCTATTTGAAGTGTTCAAGTCAAGGGTTGAAGGCTCAGAGGTCATCAGTCAATGCATAGCCAGGCAAAAACCCTAGAAAAGTCAAAGTTGGTCAACTGTGGTTGATTTTATGGTTTTGATGGATGGAAATGGTTTGAGAGAGTTTATTCATGTCCTAATAGGCCTCATGTGTCATGGCAATCAACATCATTGAAGAATTTGAAGCCAATCAGAAAATTTCCCAAAATAGAAACTGGACCTGTAATTTCAACTGCCAAAAATGGAAACTTCTTGATCCTCAACTTACATCATGATACAAGCTTCAAATGAATTTTTGCCCAACATGAAAGTTGAAGATCTTGTTCTCCCATTTCCAAAAAGTCCAAGAACTCTCAAATCCCATGTATGGTTGTCAAAATATGATCAAATCATTTTCATAAAATCTTGAACTTCAAGGGGGCATATCTCTCAAACCATAAGGCCAAATTTGGTGGGGTTTTTTCCTACAAACCACATTTTTCATCCTCTTTCCATATTTGTGATTTGTTCCAAGCCCTAAACCATCATCATACCACTACTTTACCATCATTTTGGCCTAAATTGCAAAACTTGAAAAAATGGCAATTAGTTTCACATAACTAATTCAAGTACTAGCAATTGGTGTACAGACCACAAGCAGCAATTGGCAAGGTCTTTGGCAGCATAATTCAAGCCCAACTCGACCATCTTTACACCCTCCATTTTCATTTGTACCAACTTAGCAAAAGATGCAAATAAGTTCATTAAAGCTAAGTAAGCTTAGCATGTGATTAGTGGAGCCTAAACAGCACATATAAGTGCATTTTTCTGCCAGTTGCAACCCTAGCCACCACTTGGAAACCACAGAAAAACGGTATTCTCTCCTCTCTTGCTAATTGGCATTTTGATTCGAATTGGGAAAATCAACAAGGCACACAAGGAATCCTTGTCTCCTTCATCATTTGGACCATATTTGGAGGCATTTTTCATCATCAAACTTCTGCTGTAACCGTGCCTTCTAGCTCTGTTTTCATCAAGCTCCAACAATGGCAGCTAGTGATTTGAATGCTTGCAAGCTTTGCTGAGTTCAAGTGCCTCAAGGATTCATCATTCCAAACAAAGAGCTGCACCTGTTTGAGCTGAAGACCACTAAAGCAACCCTGTTTTCGATTTCCCTCCAAAACAAGTAAGTTTTCAACTTCCCCCATTCTCCAACTTATGCCATGTGTTAGATAGGTTTTGGTTTGCTGGTTGTTTTAAACTTGGTCTCATGTAAAATAGTCGAGTATATTGTTAGAAACCTGGAAATGAAAAATGATGCTCACATGATGCTTTGCTCGATTTCTGTTACACAGCATGTTTTGTTGAAAATTGATGTTGGTTTCTCATTCACCTTGCCATGCTGAGCATTTTTATGTATGTGTTTTTAATTTCTGGAAAGTTCTTTGAAAATTCGAATTGTTGATGATGATGTTCATGTTGCTGTTCAAACCTTAGAACTTGCCCAGATTTTTGCTTAATGATGATGATGTATTGCTTGTTTGGATTGTTGATGTTGGTCACGATTGATGTTTGAATGACGAATGATTAATGTTGAAATCGTGTTGCTGCATAAGCCAAACCCTAATGCTGTATGAATTTCCAGAAAATATGAAGGTGATTGGTTGTTGTTGCCCTGGTTACTGTTTCATTGGGGGCGGACCAATCAGGACATTTCCTGGTCCCCCCTTAAGCGCGGTCGTTTCATTAAGTTGGGCGCAGAATTACTTAAGTGCCATTGTTGACTTCCTAATGTTGACCATTTGCCTTGTTTTTGTTCATGTTTTCACCCAATTATGTCTCAACTTCCACAATTCATTTTTATTTCATTCCAACTCCAAAAATCATGAGGTTTTTTCCATGATGTTCATGATTGAATCTAGTTTTTAATTGTGATTTTTAATTATTTTTCCATTGGCTGGATTTTAATTGATAATTATTTTCCCAACATGTATGCATAAATGATACATCTTACCATTTCAATTGTGAAATACTCATGTTACATCCAATGCCTTTGAAATTTTTTGTGATGAAACTAGACATGTTCACCTTCATTTTGGTATAAAGTTTGTGGATTTCCCATTTGTGGTTTGCTGGTTATGAATTTTTGAAGTCATGTGTTACATTTGGTGTCACAACATGAACATGCATTTTCCCTAATTTTGTTCACATGCTTCCTTACATCCAAATGACCCCATTTTTTGCATGATTGATCCTTTATATGTCTAGTTGATGTATGATTTTTCCTGGAATTGATTGTTTCTGTTTCCAATTTATTTGAGAATTTTCTTCCCTGCCTAGTCCATGGTTGACTTTTTGTGCTATATGTTGCCAAATCATTTGGGAAATTCTCACACCATATTGTATGATCATGAAATTTCATATGTGATAACTAGACATCTCAAGCTTTGCATTGGTGTTAATCTCATTCATTTCTCTTCTGTTTTCAATTTGATATGATTTTTTGAAGTTGACCCATGCTTGTTGACTTTCATTGTGCTTACTTGAAATTGTGTTAACTTCATGATTTTAATTGACTGCCTTCCTCTCATCCAAATGCCATGAAATTTTACATGTCTACCATGTTAGATGTTAGGATTGAGTGTGATTTATTTAATGATTTTTGAAAATGTTTGGGTTGACTTTTGATGCAAGTCATTCTGTTGACTTTTGTGTGCTTTCCTTTGCCTTACTTTGACTTCAAATGTTCATGAAACGATAATAATGCATGATTTGAATGTGGGCCCAATTGTGTTAGCTTCTCAAATGTTTGACTTTGGTTTTAGTTGACTTTTACTTGCTGCTTTGACTTTTTCTTCCATCCTTGACCCTAGGCTAGCCCTAGTGGTCTATTGTGCTTACTATTGAGTTTCTGTTTCAGGTTAAGCACCATTGCCATTGAGATCATGCAAATGTGATTGGTTTTGTTTACATGTGAACTAACCTTTATTTTGCAGATGGTTTGACTCATGTGTTTGAGTCTTGCTTTGCACAGTTGACCTTCTGTAGTTGACTGTTTATCCTTTCCTTTTGGTTTTAACTGTGGAACTGTGAACTGATCTGTTTGACTTTTGCAGGTACTTTAGTTGCTTAAGTTCTCTGAACTTGATTTGCTTTGCTTTTTAGCAACTTGCTTGAGGTATAATCTCTTTTACTACATGTAGTCTGGAGACCCGGTCTGTTATTTGACCGGGCAAACTGTCTGAAGTCCTCCTTAAGAGGCAATGCCTGTGTATGTTTACTTTGTCCCTGTACAGAGTCAAAGACCTCCTAAGTGAAGAGGCAATTGGTGGAAGGTAGGGATATGCAATCTATCCCCCACTATTCAGTGTGTCTTCTGTCTTGCTCACACCACTGTGTTGATGCACTTCAGATAAAAACCCAAGATCTTGTGCAATTGCACAGTTGAGTCAGTTTAAATGTGTAGAAGGGTTCCCACTTTCTGAACCCACACATTCTTGTCAAATGCTCTCCCAGGCCAGGGATAGAAGCAATGAGGCACACCCCTCATCTCCTTTTCATCTGCTTCACCTTAGCCTCTCAATGGCAAGGTTAAGAGCACACCTACCCCATTCCAGTTGGCCCTAGTGCCTAACCTTTGATGTTTGAGCCCCCTTGTTGGTGTGTTTATTTTATGCTGTATGTGTTTGTGATTGCTTTGTTTGTCTCTTTAGGTTTTAGTTCTGCTTGCCCTTGTGCAATAGGTTTGTGCTTGACTTGCTTCCTGTGCAAGTCAAGTCTGTATGGCTTAACCCTCGTGTGAGCCATGTTTAGAGCTGTTCGGCCGAACTACGGCAACTCTGATTCTCATGTTCAGATGAGATACGTAGGCACAAGACGCGATGTCTTGCCGAGTTTCCTTTTTGACTAACAACTAATCCTTGCTTGCTTTCGCCCTCGTTGCGATCCTTTCTCTCGCCCTCGTTGCGATCGAGACTTTCCCTTTCTCTTGCCCTAGTCGCAATCGAGATCCTTTTTCCCTGCCTGCCGAACTACGGCAACTCTGATTCTCACGATCAGGTGAGATACGTAGGCACGAGATGCGATGTCTTGTCGAGTTTGACTAACAGCTAATCCGTGCTTGTTTTCGCCCTCGTTGCGATCTTTTCTCTCGCCCTCGTTGCGATCGAGACTTTCCCTTTCTCTTGCCCTCGTTGCAATTGAGTCCTTTGTCCCTGCCTGCCGAACTACGGCAACTCTGATTCTCACGATCAGGTGAGATACGTAGGCACGAGACGCGATGTCTTGCCGAGTTTGACTAACCACTAACAGCTAATCCTTGTTTGCTTTCGCCCTCGTTGCGATCCTTTCTCTCGCCCTCGTTGCGATCCTTTCTCTCGCCCTCGTTGCGATCCTTTCTCTCGCCCTCGTTGCGATCAAGCCTTCTCTTTTCTCTCGCCCTCGTTGCGATTGAGACCTCCCCTTTCTCTTGCCCTAGTTGCAATCGAGACCCTCCTTGCTTCCTGTGCAAGTTAGGTGTGTGTGGCTTGCTTCCTGTGCAAGTCATGATTAGGATAGGTTGGCCCTCGTGCCATTTAGCTAGAAACCTTAACCTAGGGTTGACTTTTGCATGACAACATCTAGGCTCGAGTCGTAGTCTCCCTAGAGTTGTGTCTCCCTCTGTTATCTGGTTAGGCTAGATCCTTTGTCCCTGCGTAGGGGAACTACATCGCCCTGATCTCCATACCAGATGGAGTATGTAGGCAGGAGATTGAGCTGATCTCTCCGGGCGCCTTTTCTTTTCTTTTGTGTGTGTGTTTGACAGTTATAGGCTCGAGTCCCCGACTCCCTATCTATCTGTTGTGTTGTTTTGGTTCGGATGTCGACATAAGTCCAGCGATTGGCAGTCGGGCTCCACGTTTGCCTTTGTCTTGTTTTGTTTGTGTGCGTGTCAGCCGAGCTACGAATGCTCTGATTCTTCTCTCGTCCGAGAAGATACGTATGCATAGGATGCGATATCCTAGCGAGCATGTGTCGTCTCCCCAGTCCGAACTACTTCGACTCTGATGTCTATGCCTGATAGACTAAGTAGGCCCAGGATGCGACATCCTGCCGAGTTCAGTTTCAGTCAGTCTCTTTCGTTTCTTTCAGCCATTTGTGTGTGTGAGTTTTGAGCAGCGTTTAGCAACCATTTTCCTTCCTTCTGTGCGTGGATCCCGTAGAGTACTACGGATGCGTAGGGTGCCTAACACCTTCCCTTCGCATAACCGACTCCCGAACCCATCCTCTTTGGTCGCGAGACCATGTCTTTTCTTAGGTTTACTTCGAGCGTTTCCTTTCCCTCTTTTGGGATAAATAACGCACGGTGGCGGCTCTGTTGTTTCTTTCTTTTTCCCGCCGGTTTTTCGCGCGATGCGACAGGCTGTATAGTCTTTTCTTCTTGCAGTAGTCGGGCAAGTTCTCCAGGGACTTCACAATCTTCCTCGCTTCCATCCTTGGCTTGGTAGATCGGATTTTCAAAGTCATAATGAACAGTAGCAGAGTCATTACCAACAGGATCCAGAGTGGATATGGATCGACAAATTGTTACGTGAGTGTGTGCAAGAAACATAGCTTGTTTGAAAAATGACAGGAAAGATAAAGAGCGCAATATTTGAATGCAAAAAGTCCATTGATCTATTGAATATGAATATGCTTATGAAAATGACAAACCCCTAACAAATTAGCCATTGTGCCTCGGGCATAAACACAATGCTTTAAGAAGTTTGATTGTAAAAGAAAATTAAAATTTGCAATTCTAGAATAAACAATAACAATTACTCCTGACTAAAGGAAATCGGGATAATGTCTTCAGTCTTCCAATTGTTGAGTCCGTCACCAATTGTTGGGAAAATCCAGCTATCTAAGTCGCAATCACTATCAGCATCTTCCATAGCATTAATCTGATTTTTGACTATCTTTCCAGAGTTAAACCCCAGGCCAGCTTTATCAGACTTGTACGGTACATTGATCAGTTGACCCCAACCAGCACGATCACCATTTTCAATCGCGGCTTGAGCATCTTTCAGAGAGATCATGACAGGGGGAGCACGAACAACCTTGGGCACAAGGGGAGTTGGCTTAAGGACAGGACTGGGTGGAGGAACCACTTCAAATGACTGAGAAGGAGTCTCAAAGAATTCACCATCCATCTCGACGTATTTGAAGGCTTGCACACTACTGACAATATACTCTTCTTCTCCACATACAGTGACAACCATGCCTGCTATTGGATACTTCAGCTTTTGATGAAGCGACGAAGCTACCGCACCTGCCCCATGGATCCAAGGGCGCCCCAACAAGCAGGAGTAGGCGGGACGAATGTCCATCACGTGAAAGGTAGTGTTGAAGACTTGAGGTCCTATCTTGATAGGGAGAACCACTTCACCATAGACAACACTCTTCGCACCATCGTAAGCACGCACCACAACATCACTAGGTTTCAGTTCAATGCCTTTGTAGTCAAATTTATCGAGTACAGCTTTCGGGAGCACATTCAAGGAAGAGCCGTTGTCGATCAACACGTGAGCCAGGGTGATCCCCTCACACTCGATGGAGATATGCAGAGCTTTATTGTGATTCTTTCCTGCTGGCGTCAGGTCAGCATCGGAAAAGCCTAGGCCATTGTCAACAGTCAAATTAGCAACATAATGTTCGAATTGATCGACGGATGTTTCTTGAGGCACATGAGCGGTCTTCAAGAATTTCATCAATGCATTGGCATGGGATTCAGAGGATAATAACAAGGACAACATTGAGATTTTAGACGGAGTATGCCCCAATTGTTCCACTACATCAAAATCGCTCTTACGGATGATTTTCAGCATCTCTTCCATTTCCTGTTTGGCAACATCTTCAGAAGTAACTTCGACCGATGTCTCTGACTGAGGAGGATTGACTGGTCTTTTTCCTCGAATTTCGGGAGCGGGAGGTGAGATTTCTGGGGAGTAGATCCTTCCACTTCGAGTAACTTTACTAGTCCCCACAATATCATTAGGATTAGCAGAACTACCAACCTGCTTTATGCCATGGATGTAAACGTCGCCTCCATAGTTCCACGGAATAGCTTTGCTGGAGGAATATGGCACGGGGCCAGGTGCGGTAATAATCAGGGGAGCCACTTTGGGCTCAGCGGTAATCTTCACAGGCACTCTAGTAGCGGTAATCTTCACTGGAGCTTTGGACCTAGCAATCATAGATACCTCTTCAATAGAGTTGTCCACCTTAGGAACCCTTTCAAATAGAATTGTACGATCATCCATCAGCCGTTGAATGCCGTTCTTCAACTTCAAACAATCATTGGGTCGGAGTACACAGAGATCGCAATCTTCAGCACAACCTGGAAATAAACCAGCTTGCAATAAATTCTTCTTAACGATCAGGAGAGGAGATGCTAAATCAGCAACGTCAGTAACGTGAGAATTGTCGTCCACAACATTAACATTCTGGTCATGATTAGGCATAGGTGCTGTGATGACATTGGGGGTCGCCGGAGGATCAAATTCAATTTCTCCAGCGTCGATCATATCCTGAATCTTGTTCTTCAACAACCAGCAATCATTCGTATCATGCCCGGGGCTATCGGAGTGATAGGCACACCTGGCGTTGGGATTATAACGAGGAGAAGTAGTGTTGGGATTTGCAGGAGGGCCTCTGAGGGTAATCAAATTGGCCTTTAACATACTCTGCAGTGCTTGGGTTAAAGTCATATTGATCTTGGTAAACTGTCTTCTCGACCTGTCTTGTCTGTGTTGGAAGTTCTGAGATGGCGGTGCGGCAATTGTAACTGCCCCAATAGTATGGTCACGATTCTTCTTGTTATGCTTCCTCTCACTGTACATAGCATTTGATTCATTCTTTCCCTGATAGGACTTTTTGGTGCTTGCAGAAGTAGCTGCCTGTATCTTTCCACTTCGAATGCCGCTTTCAACCCGTTCACCTGTCAAGATAAGTTCAGTGAAACCTGACGAGGAACTTCCCAGTAGATGGCTGTAGAATGGGCCAGTCAGTGTACCCATGAACATGTCCACTAACTCTCGATCAGTCATAGGGGGTTTGACTCTGCCAGCCAAATCTCTCCACTTTTGAGCATATTCTTTGAAACTTTCTTTAGAGCCCATAGTCATATTTTGTAGCTGTAGCCGAGTAGGCGCTAACTCAGAATTATACTGGTAGTGCTTGTAGAAAGTTGTTGCTAAATCAGTCCATGTGCGGATGTTAGAGCTCTCAAGCTGATAATACCACTCTAACTGTGTGCCAGACAGACTCTCTTGGAAGAAATGGATCCACAGTTTCTTATCAGTAGTGTGCGGCTGAATCTTTCTCACATAAGCCCTTAGATGCATCTGAGGACAAGAGGCACCATCATACTTAGTGAAAATGGGAACCTTGAATTTGCGGGGAATGACCACATCAGAGACCAGACCCAAGTTTTCGAAATCCAGACCGGGCACTTTCTGCCCCTCCATAGCTAGCATACGTTCTTCCAGCAACTTGTACTTATCATCCTTCGGAGAGTACTGTTCATGTTCATAATCTTCGTCGTCGTCCTCAGAATTGACGAGATTAGGATTCTCATCTTTCGAATCATTCTCGGTCTCTTCTTCTGAATCCTTCGGAATTCTAATCTTGACTCCTGTAACCTGTCCCTTAAGCCTTCTCCCCGGGTTGATGTAACCCACAGGTTTCTGGTCCTTCTTCTTCTCCATCAAAAGAGCTTTCAGTTCTTCCTGCCCCTTAGATAAGCTCAGCATCATTTCCTGGAATTGAGCATTCTGGGCCTGGAGATCTTTGACAGTTTGTTCGAGAGCCATTGTTCAATCTGTTTGAATCTGCTGGAATCTGTTTGATAGGAAAATCGTGAGAACACTGATCCTTTAGAATACCTGTTATGCGATGCAATGCAATGTATGAAATGTTTTCAAGGACTTTCGGGATTTAACTTTGCATAAACTAACAAAAAGAGCTTTTTTTTCTTTTCTCTTTTGTTTTTGCTTTTGTTTTTGTTTTTTCTGTTTTTTTTTTAGCAGAGTTAAATCCCTAAATCCTTGAAATGGTTAGTACAATGCCATGATGTTATGATGTTATGTTGTTATGATGTCATGTTGTTAGATAAATAACAAGCACAAGCAAGTCACACAACAATCATTCCTAGGTTTTAAGGCTTGCGTGAGTTCCATAGGTAAATACCCTCCCCACTGAAGTTTGGTTGGTTCAACCTGTCTTAGAATAGTAACCGGGTTCTAGAAGGATCTCAAATCATTGACCTTTCCTTAAGTCCACTTCAGTGCAACACCAAGTGGTTGACCGAAGCTTCCCTAAAGTCCAATCTCAAAGAGTGTAGTATCGAGTCTCAACCAACTCCAGTCGGAACCGAAGCCAGTTATCTCACTACTTTCTAATGGCCAGGATGAGTCAATTAGGGTTCTAAAGGTCTGGTTAATGCTTTTATGACACCACGCGAATGCCAAATATTTCCTCAACTAACATGAGGAACATCAGGACATCCAAAGTGCCACATTAACCGTAGCCATCATTTTGACCATTCCAGTATACGCCGGACAGTCGCGATGATCTCTTGCTACTTACCTAAGGTACACTAGATCCGGGTGTAGGATCTTTCACTCAAGCATAACATACCCAAGCAATCCCTTAAAAATAAATCAGACAAATTGAATAAGTGATCTTGTTTTTAAGGTAACCTCTCTTTTTAAATATTTAGGCTCCCCAGCAGAGTCGCCAGTTCTGTCATACGGTGAACTGGACTTTTTGTGTTTTTTATCGCAATGTCGCGGTTAGCAAGAGTCGCCACCGACTTTTCTTTTATCCAATAAGGAAAGGTGGAAAAGAACAGGAAAGACCTTAATTTAGATTTTGGGTTCGGGAGGTACATTATACAAAGGGAAGGTGTTAGCACCCTTTGTATCCATGGTTATCCATGGGCTCTTAATTGCTCGATCACTTATATTATTTTTGTCTGAAAAAAAGTGCTTGTGAATTGTTTAGAAAAATTGTTTTTGAAAAGAGAATTTAACTTTGTAATGATTCTTGTATGAATGTATACAAAGTGATTATCTCGTTTAGTTTTGAAAATTGTTTAGAAAAATATAACTCGGTAATGATTCTAGTATGAATGTATACCAAGTGGTGATTTTCTGAAGGTATTTTGAAAGGTGTGAGGTGTGAAAAAATGTTTTAGGTTGTGAGCCAGCAATTTAGAGTTATACCGACCCAAGGTCTTTATGAGTATTTCCTATCCTTATGAGGGTAAAACTGTCCTTATTATTGAGAAATAAGTAGTTTTATCCTTTGGATGTAAAAGGGTCATCGTAGGGTCATCGATTGGTCATTGAAGGCAACAGTTACGAGGATACCTTAGCATTCGAAGGGACTATCATCTTTTAACCGTAGGCAACATCGGAGGGTCATCGAGGGACAAAGTTGTATATTCGAAGGCAACATCCGAGGGACTATAATTTATTTTATGATGATTTAACCGAAGGGTCTTTGCTAAGGGTATCCCCACGTTCGCGGGACATGACCGTAATATCGTAATCGTAAGGCAACAAAGAGAGGTCCAAGATCACTTATTCAAAGGCAAAGTTTTACAATTAATTATATAATTAGGATGAAACTCCACATTAAAATTATTAAAAATAATATATTAAAAAATTAATACATTAGAAATTAATACATTAAAAAATTAATTTAGGGTGAAACTCCACAAGGGTATCCCACAAATAAAGTGGAATACCTAGCCAATAACCTTTTCCTGGGATATGTGAACCTTTACGAAACTCAAAAAAAGAAACATGTCAGAACACCAAATCAGGGTGCAATCGAAGATTACACCGGAGAAATATCACAACAATAAATAGGATAGGATAAATAATGCATGGCTATGATAAAAACATAAAAAAAACAGACTAGAAGAATCAGGTACTGTCTCGTTCGCCTCTGCCTCGCCTAGCGAAGGCCACGGATTTTGAATTTGAAAACAGCCCCATGTTAGGAACTTTGAATTTTATGGCATTTTATCACAGGAATAACATGGTCAAACATTCAGGGTATTCAGGCATATTTAAATTCCCATACGAAAGCAAATTATATATCAACATTTAATCATGATGCATTATATATGTAGATATGGCCAATTGAAAGTATAAACAATAGAGATACGCAAACCTGTTTGCCAATTCAAGGTTGAAGGGATTGACCACTTGTAGTATCGGAATAAGTTAGGCAGCGGGAATTGGACGGCGATGGCTTCGGTGCAGATGGGCTGCCTTCAGGGTTTCTTTACTCTGAATTCTCCGGGTAGGCAGGGTTCCTATGTCAAAGTTTCTATTCGTCCTTCTCTGTTCTCTCTCTTTCTTTTTCCTCAAGGTTTTGTTCCAAGGAAACCTCAGAGTGTTTTGCTTCTCTTCCTTCTTTCTCCAGTAAATCTCCCAGTGTAAACTCCAAGTCTAACTCCCCCTACTGAAACTTCAGTATTTATAGACTAATTTCGTGGGTAATGGGCTTGGAATGAGGGAGACCCAAGTCCAAAATAATTTGTTATATTTTATTTATTTATTTATTTTAATTATTTAATTAATTAATTAATTAATTAATTAATTAATTAAAAAAAAAATCTCTTTTTTTTTTTTTTTTCGTTTTTTTTTTCGTTTTTTTTCGTTTTTTTTTTTTTTTTTTTTTTTTTTTTTAGGAAAAATGATGGGTAATTTTTGGGGTATGACAGGGGTCCCACTGAGTTTCGACTCTACTATGGCTCGTATAACCTCAAGACGCTCTGCTCATCTTGCTTTCTGAAGTGGATGATTAGTTGATCTTTAACCTTCGAAGATTGCCGGATTGAATGAAACGGTGATATAACACGGATGAACTCAGATCGCAGTCATTCGCTTATTCCCTAACTTTTGCCTGGATCGCCCTTTTCGGGTTTTCAATCCACCGGGATACCCATTTTTGCTTGGGCCTCCCTTTCGGGTTTTCGACTCACCGGGTGTACATTTTTTATTTTTATATCCCTAATTTTTGTCCGAACCTCTTTGTTATGTTTTTTTTTGTTCGTCGGGATTCCCTTTTTTTGCCTGGACTCTTTTTTTTCGTCCAACGGGTCAATTATGCGAAGTATTTTTTAACTGCATCTGAGTTGACAGGGGATGGGGGTATATCAAGCCAGGATACATCAATTCTGGGTACGTAGTTCCAACATAGCACCTTAATCATCAAAGACAAGGTAGCCAAAGCATCAACAAATTGGTTTTCTTCACGAGGAATGTAATGCAGCTTCACTGTCGTAAAGAAAGTCAACAATCTTCTCGTGTAGTCTCTGTAAGGAACCAAATGAGGCTGATGTGTATACCATTTTCCGTTGGTTTGATTGATGACCAAAGTTGAATCTCCGTATACATCCAGGGTTTTAATCCGTAGGTTGATGGCTTCCTCAAGTCCTAGGATACAAGCTTCGTATTCGACTTCATTGTTGGTGCAGGGAAAAGTTATTCTGGCACAAAATGGCATATGAACCCCCTCCGACGTGATCAACATTGCACTAACTCCGCGACCATTGACGTTGACCGCCCCATCAAACATCATAATCCATTTGGATTCAGGGTCAGGCCCCCTTTCCGGGAGTGGTTCCTCGCAATCTTTCGATTTGAGAAACATGATATCCTCATCAGGAAAGTCGAACCTCATAGATTGGTAATCATCAATCGGTTGCTCTGCAAGATAGTCTGACAAGACACTTCCTTTGATGGCTTTTTGTGAAGTGTATTAGATGTAATACTCTGTCAGTATCATTTGCCACCTAACAACCCTTCCGGTAACCGCTGGCTTTTCAAAAATATATTTGACTGGATCCATCTTTGATATCAATAGAGTCGTGTGAGTCAACATATACTGTCTTAGTCGGCGAGCAACCCATGCCAAAGCGCTGCAAGTTTTCTCGAGCAGTGAGTATCTTTGTGCACAGTCGGTAAACTTTTTGCTAAGGTAGTATATTGCATGCTCTTTTCGACCTGACTCGTCATGCTGACCGAGCACACAACCCATTGACCTTTCTAACACAGTCAAGTACATGATCAACGGTCTTCCCTCTACTGGAGGCATTAGAATCGGGGGCTCCTGCAAATACTCTTTTATTCTTTTAAAGACTTTCTGACAATCATCATTCCACCTGACCTCTTGCTCTTTTCTCAGCATCTTGAACAATGGCTCGCATGTGGCTGTAAGATTAGATATGAACCTTGAAATGTAGTTCAATCTGCCCAGGAAGCGACAAACCTCTCTTTTTGTTTTAGGTGCAGACATTTCTTGAATAGCTTTTACTTTCGCAGGATCTACCTCTATTCCTCTTTCACTTACAATGAAACCTAACAGCTTACCAGTTCGCACTCCAAAAGTGCACTTGTTCGGATTCAGCCTTAACTTAAACTTTCTCAGACGTTCAAACAACTTCCGCAGATTGTCCAGATGTTCTTCTTCTGTTCGGGACTTGGCAATCATATCATCCACATAGCATTCAATCTCTTTGTGAATCATATCATGAAAAAGTGTTACCATAGCCCGTTGGTACGTTGCCCCTGCGTTTTTCAACCCAAAAGGCATGACCTTGTAACAGAAGGTACCCCACGGTGTGATGAATGTTGTCTTCGGTACCAATGTCGACGGTCTCAATCTCCTCCTGATAAGGTGTAATAGCTCGGTCCTTCTGTTTCAACAACCTGGCTAACTCTTCAGGCAATTCACAATCTTCCTCAACCCCTTCTTCGACTTGATAGATAGGATTGTCGAAGTCATACTTGGCCATAGCAGTGTCGTTAGCAGTGAGATCCGGGTGGTCATCTCTGCATGATGGAGGATCATGCTTTACCTTAGAATGAGACTTTTGGGAAGAAAAACCAAAAAGAAACATTGTCATTTCTATTGTAAAAGTGAAAAAATTGAAAGAAAGAGAACACAAAATTGTTTGCAAAAGCTGTTCTTTATTGATGATGAAAATAATTGCGAAATGTAACTAAATGGATGGCCCTACAGATGAGTCATTACACCTTGGGCAAAATGTAAGACTTTATTATGCATGTAATAAAGGAAAACAATAAAAATTACTCTTTTAGTAAAGTAACCCGGACGACTTTTTCAGATGACCAATTGTTGAGCTTTTCTCCCGGGACACACGGGCGAATCCAGCTATCTAAGTCACAGTCGTTGTCAGCCTTGTCTTCATCTGCAGCATTGACGATGTGGGGAGAAACCAAACCCCCGCTGGAGAAAGTAACAACTTCATTCTTCTGAGCCCCCGGAGTAAACCCCAATCCAAACTTGTCTTCTTTGATGACTGGCTCCACAAATTTGCCCCAACCTTAGGCATTACCAGCTTTAACCAATTCAATAGCTTGCTTGTATGAAGAGATAGAAGTCCCGACCTTCTCAGACTTAGGTGAAAAGACAGCTTTGGGCGTGACCTCACTGATGTTTATGGCTTCAAAGCCCTGACACAACATCTCATGCATCTCGCCATCCATCTCCACATACTTAAATGTAGACAGGTGGCTAACAAAAATATCTTTTTCACCACAGACAGTGACGACCTGACCTTCTAGTTCATATTTGAGCTTCTGGTGGATAGTAGAAGTAACAGCACTGGCAACATGAATCCAGGGCCGACCTAGCAGACAGCTATAGGCAGGCTGGATATCCATCACATAAAAGGTGCTTTTGAACACCTGCGGTCCAATCTTAACTGGCAACTCGACTTCGCCAAAGACAAATCTCTTAGAGCCATCAAAAGCCCTCACAACTAAATTACTTGGCCTCAGGATGATGTCATCGCAATCCAACTTCATTAAGGCTTTCTTTGGAAGAACATTCAGAGAAGAACCTGTATCAACCAAAACATGGGAAAGCACCGCCCCTTTGCATTCCATTGTGATATGCAAAGCTTTATTGTGATTCCTGCCCTCAGATGTCAGGTCATAATCGGTGAAGCCTAGCCCATGGCTAGCGTTTACATTTGAAACTACCGACTCCAGCTGGTTAACAGTTATCTCTGGTGGAACATAGGCCATATTCAGTACTTTCAACAAGGCTGCTCTGTGCGCCTCAGAGCACATCAATAATGAGAGAATGGAGATCTTTGAGGGTGTCTGATTTAGCTGGTCGACTACCTTGTAGTCACTTTTCTTGATAATCCTCATAAACTCATCCACTTCCTTCTCGAATGCGGTCTTAGGAGGAGCTTCCTCAGTAGTAACCTCTTCGGTGGCTACCTGTTTTCCTTTAGCCTTGGCACCTGCCTCAGCTTCAGTATTCGTGCGCAATGTTGATGGTGCAAATAGGCGTCCACTGCGAGTGAAGCCACCAACCCCTCCAACATTGTCTACATCGGAGCTACCAATGTCAATGTCTTCCTCGTCAACCTTCCGCCCCTGGAAGTAGATATCAGCCCCATAGTGCCACGGGATAACACTGTCTTTCTCATACGGAACAGGTCTGTCGCTTCCTGCGAAAAATCAACCGGCGAGACTCAAAATAAAAACACACAGAGCCGCCACTGCGCGTTATTTATCCCAAGATAGGGAAAGGAAACGCTCAGAGAAACCTGGAAAGACATGGTCTCGCGACCAGAGAGAAAAGGTTCGGGAGTCGGTTACGCAAGGGGAAGGTATTAGCACCCCTCACGTCCGTCGTACTCGACGGGATCCACGTCCTAGAATAAAGAAAAGGTTGCTAAACATCACACACACACACGGGGAACGCAGGTGGGGTTAAGAGAAACGGGCTCGATAAGGCGTCGCACCTTATGCCTACATATCTTGTCTGGAACAAGAATCAGAGCCACTGTAGTTCGGCTTACGCACGCCAAACAACACAAAACAATCAAACAAACAAAGGTGGCAAACATGGAGCCCGACAACCACTTGATGGAATTACGTCGGCATCCGAACCAAAACAAACAAAAGGGCAAACGTGGAGCCCGACAGCCAATCACTGGACTTACGTCGGCATCCGAACCAAAACACACAGTCAGATAACAAGTAAACGCACGCAAAAAAGAAAAAGGTTGCCCGGAGTGGTCTCGCACGACCACCTGCCTACATACCTCGTCTGGAACGAGGATCAGGGCGATGTAGTTCCCCTGAAAGGGACTAAATTGCTAACCAGAAACCGAGGGGAAAACACGACACTAGGGAGCTGAGACTCGAGCCTAATGTTGTCATGCATCGTTTACCCTAAGTTCGGTTTTCTATCCTACTCGCATCAGTGCGATCTAATCCTAACCAGGAAAGAAGAAAGCATACAAGCATACATCATATATCAAATGAGAACAGGCATCTCAAACAAGCATGTCAATCAGAGATTCACAGAGCACACGCTATAACCAAACAAG
This sequence comes from Lathyrus oleraceus, assembly GCF_024323335.1. NCBI lineage: Eukaryota > Viridiplantae > Streptophyta > Magnoliopsida > Fabales > Fabaceae > Lathyrus > Lathyrus oleraceus. The sequence continues at coordinate 445,647,658 of NC_066580.1, forward strand.
AGGCTCAATCAAAGGAGTTTGACCGCCGAAGCGAGTCGTCTGTACATGGTTTTGATTTGCTCTTAACCTTGTCATTACGAGGCTAAGGTGAAGCAGATGAAGAGGTGAAGTGAGGATCAGACCTCACAGCTCATATCCCTAACCAGGGAGAGCGTCTGACAAATGAGCATGGGTCCAGAATGGGGGAACCCTTCTATACTCGATGACTCTGACACAATGTGCACTGCACAGATCTTGGGCTTTTGATCTCAATGCTACAACCATGTAATGGGAGCAAGGAGAAGACTCAACTGAATAGTGGGGGGTAGACTGCGTACCCCTACCTTCCACCAATTGCCTTATTTAAAGGACTTTCACCTGCTTGGGCTTAAAAATAAACAACCACAATCATTGCCTCTTAAGGAGGACTTCAGACATTTATTTGCCCGGCCCGGTAACAGCCGGGTCTCCAGACTACATGAAGTTAGAAAGTTATACCTCTATGCAAGTTGCTTAAGCAAAGCAAAGCAAAAGTTCACAAGGAACTGAGCAACTAAAGTACCTGGAAACAATCAAACACAGTTAGTACTCAGACAGACAAAACCAAACAGCAAGTGTTCAATCAATCAAACTATACAACTCAATACACAACACAAGGCAAGCTCAAAGCTCAAGCCAAAGCTTCATCACCTACAAAACAATGTTATGTTAGTGTACAAGCATCAACAACATCAATTAAAATTGATTTGGATCATTCTCCATGTGCATTATGCCTTTGATCCTGAAAAATCAAGCAAACATTAGCAACTAGACCACTAGGCTAAGCCTAGGGTCCAAAGGCAATAAAAACTCCTAAACAGCAAGATATCCACCAACCAAAGTCAAATTAAAGTCAAACAAGAGCAAACATCATTGGTCTCATGTTTATATCCTTCATCATGCTCATGTTATGCACAAAATAAGGCAAACTAGTTCAAATGAAGCACCAAGCATACAAACAGAACTATTGCATTCAAATCCACATCAAAACACTTCCAAAAATTCTCAAATAAATTACACCTAAACAGGGGCTAATCCAGGTATGGCACACCAAATTTGAGCTTAATTGGGCAAATGGAACCATGTCAATGAAAATCAACAAAAACAGATACAATTATAGGCTCCAAATCACAACATCAATACATACATCCACTTAAAAAATTCATAACTCAATGAAAACAAAAAAGAAATGGATGAGACCAAAACAGGGATGTCACACAATGTGTCTATTACATGCATATCAAATTTCATGATCATACAGTACCATATGAGGATTTCTCAATCAATCTACCAACCTAGGTCACATGAGCTTGCACAAATGATCACCAGAAATGAAAAATCATGATCAAATTGAAAATGCAGTGTAAAATTCCACAAAAATTCATACAATATCTCAACATGCCAACCAATCATCATGCAAAATTTCAATCAATTCTAACAAGTATAGGTCATGTAAAAAATTCCAGAAAGTTGACATCAAGAGGTGTGACACAAATTGTCACACCTAAGTTCCATAATTTGCTGCTCAATGACCAGGTATCAAAAATTCATGAAATTTACATATAAATGAACATCAACCAGTCAAGAATCATCACAAAAATTTTCAAGAATTTATTTAATGATATGAGCATTTCATGAATCAATTAGCAAAATGTAGCAAAATATAACTCATGTGAGAAAACCCTAGGGCAAATGATTTTTCTACCAAGCACAACTTTGACCAATAGGTCAAAAAAATCCTACACAAGTCAACAAAGTCATAGAAAAAATCTCCATATTTTTATGATTTTTCTCCTATTTTTTATGATTTTTTAAAGGTGTTAAAATATTTGTTAAGAATTAATTAAAATTAATTAAAATGCCAGTGGCATAACTGTAATTAAATATGGCGCGGGAGGGAAACACATATTTCAAATTTTCAAACGAGTTTCTGGATTGAACAGTAAAATTTCCAGAAATCGTCTTCTTCTCCAACAGCCACGCCAAGAACACTCAAAATTCAAAGCATCACCAAAATGAGCATGCGACATACCATTCGAACCGTATGAACCTAAGGATCTCAAATATCAATTCTATTTGTTCTAACAATTGCTATATCTCAAGAATCGAATCACTTAGGGTTTGGTCACGAAACTTCCAATTCAGATTTCATGCACTACAGTAATCCATTTGCAAAACTAAAGCTATCATCGTACTCTACATGAAATGAACTACCAAACGCATCCAACAATTCATGAAATCTTGAAACTCGAAAACATCCAAACCTGAGATGGCAACGGAGAATTTCCAGCTTTTCGCGTGTGCTGACCACAAACAGATGCGCCAACAGCTTCAGGAAGATGAATCATGCACTCGGAATCAATTGCTATGGCCTTTGTTGCTCGAAATCCGCATTTGCCATGGATGATGTGATATTGAACAGTCACGATTCAGCCTTCCACGTGCTCCATTCTTCACAAACAGTTGGAGAAGATGATTAGAGGAAGTGAATGCAAAAAGAATTTCCAAGTTTCGTCCACAATTGATGAAGATTGATGAATTTGAAGTTTAGATTGTTCTTGAAGAAATGGATGAATGTGAGAGGTTTTGAGATCCAATTTGGGGAATTGTGTATTCTGTTATGATTAGAGAGTGTTTTGGTTTATATACATGAGCTTAATCATCCACTAATCATGTTAATTAGCAAAAATGGAATTGTTAATGAAAGTGTAATTTTCAAAGTGGGGGCAAAAATGGAAATTCCACATGACAGCTCATGCCACCTGTTTTGACAGCTCATGCAATCTCCAAATACCATATGTGAACCATTGCAACTTGTTCCAACTTCATTGGTTGTGTATTTCTCAAATTCACATGTGTATGGCAAAATATCCAATTTTTCCATTTCCATTCTTCAAGCCAAATCTCAATTTACAAGGCCTATGCACGAAATGATGATTCCAACACACTCCAAATTCCATTCATGAGGTGTAGCAAAAAGTCTCATCTCAAAATTCCAATTATTTTGAAAGTTGGACAATTTTGCCCCTGGTCCAATTCAGCTGTCCAGTTGAAAAGTGACTTTTTGCCTTGGCCACTTTTGGAAAAATCCAATGATGCACCATGAAAGTACATGTCAAATGGAGTTTGTGCATATAAAGAACTTGCAATTTGGACAAAGCATGTGGAAATTATGGCCTTCTGATTATGGGTCATTTTTGAAATTCACTGAGCCATAACTTTCCAACCATACATGGGATTTTCAAGTTCTTGGACTTTTTGGAAAGGTGAGAACAAGATCTACAACTTTCATGTTGAACAAATTTTCATTTGAAGCTTCCTTGGACACGTGGTCTTGAGGTCAAAAACTTTCCATTTTTGGAAACTTCAATTACAAGTCACTTTCTATTTTTGGCAGTTTTTGTTCTGACTTGATTTTCTTCATTCTTGAGCTTTGACATGTCATATAACACTTGTTCCAACATGAATGAAGTGTATCCAACTCATTTCCACCTCCAAATCCATCAGATCATGTACAGTTGACCACAGTTGACTTTTCAACTGATAGATGAAATTGGCAATGCATAGATCAAATTAAGCCCCAATCTTCAACTGAAATGGCTCAAGGGTGCAACCCTAGCCTCAATAAGCACAATATAATCACAAAATGATCCTCATCTCCATCACAAACCTCATCTTCTGATTATGCCCTGATTGGCCCAATACAACTGATTAGGGTTGACCAGTGGTCAAAACCCTAATCTCAAGGAATCTTCTTCAATCTCCTGATGACACCAAACCATGATGATGATGATGTATCATTGCAATCGAAGTGAAGACCAATATCCTTTGAGAATCATGAAACCCTGATTCACAGCCCAATCCTCAGATGGCCCATGATCAATCAATAAAACCCTGGCTTGCACCTTTGACTTCCTCATCTCCTGATCAAGACTTGGGAAGATGGCTTGCACAATGTAACCACATGATATGCAACATGAAATGCCTAATGCCCTAAAATGAAATGCAAATATGTTAATGCTTAGTCCCACGAGAGGAGGGCAAATTTTGAGGTGTTACAGCTGCCCCTATTCAATCCACTGTGAACCTGTCGATACGAAATAGCCTCGGCTTTCGGATGATCAGGATGAAGAGTGATTGAATACCAAGAACAGACGAACAATTTGCACTCTGATGGGATATAATTAACGCCTGTCAGCATCGGCGAAGAAACAAACTCTGAAACGTCGACCTGGATACCAAAATAAATGGTAACTCAGGGATAACCATGGCCTGATCACCACACATCCACTCGGGATTATTATTCTCCCCTTTTTTTTCTTTTCTTGGACCCCGAAATTTTCTTTTCTTCTTCTTGGTCTGAAAACCACGTCGGTCTGATCTCCGCTTCGGTCTGAACTCCGGTTCGGTCTGAACTCCGGAAAATTGGTCTGAACACCACTTCGGTCTGAACTCCGCTTCGGTCTGAACTCCGGAAAATTGCTTGCGCCAATGATCCCCAATCATTGCATTTGAACCCCTGAACCGCGCTGATCGCGTAACGTCCTCTGATTTTACTTCCATCTCTGTTCGACGGAAACCTTTCCTCCAGTATCGCACTACTGGGGAACATTGTTGATCTGACGTCATGATGCTAGACTCCTCAGAGTAACATCTTCACCATCTGGTGAAACCAAACCTTCAAGCGGTAACCACGGCTTGAGTCATGCTGAACGCGTCATGATGTTGAACTTATCCAAGTAACATCTTCACCATCCGGTGAAACCAAATATCAAGCGGTATCCACGGCTTGAATCGCGCTGATCGCGTCACGATGTTGAGCTTATCCAAGTAACATCTTCACCATCCGGTGAAACCAAATATCAAGCTGTACCCACGGCTTGAATCGCGCTGATCGCGTCATGATGTTGAGCTTATCCAAGTAACATCTTCACCATTCGGTGAAACCAAATATCAAGCGGTATCCACGGCTTGAATTGCGCTGATCGCGTCACGATGTTGAACTTATCCAAGTAACATCTTCACCATCCGGTGAAACCAAATATCAAGCTGTACCCACGGCTTGAATCGCGCTGATCGCGTCATGATGTTGAGCTTATCCAAGTAACATCTTCACCATCCGGTGAAACCAAATATCAAGCGGTATCCACGGCTTGAATTGCGCTGATCGCGTCACGATGTTGAACTTATCCAAGTAACATCTTCACCATCCGGTGAAACCAAATATCAAGCTGTACCCACGGCTTGAATCGCGCTGATCGCGTCATGATGTTGAGCTTATCCAAGTAACATCTTCACCATCCGGTGAAACCAAATATCAAGCGGTATCCACGGCTTGAATCGCGCTGATCGCGTCACGATGTTAAACTTATCCAAGTAACATCTTCACCATCCGGTGAAACCAAATATCAAGCGGTATCCACGGCTTGAATCGCGCTGATCGCGTCACGATGTTGAACTTATCCAAGTAACATCTTCACCATCCGGTGAAACCAAATATCAAGCGGTATCCACGGCTTGAATCGCGCTGATCGCGTCACGATGTTGAACTTATCCAAGTAACATCTTCACCATTCGGTGAAACCAAATATCAAGCGGTATCCACGGCTTGAATCGCGCTGATCGCGTCACGATGTTGAACTTATCCAAGTAACATCTTCTGATTTTATTTCCATCTCTGTTCGACGGAAAAACTCATCCAGTATCGTACTACTGGGGTACAACAAATCTCAAGCGGTAACCACGGCCCGAGTAACTGATACTTGCAATACTGATGATTTTCCAACTAGTGAAACCACTCCTCAAACGGTAACCACAGCTTGAGACTAGCTTATGCTTGCAAATGATGCATGATTGATTTTTCTGCGTAATGCTCCATAATTATGGAAATGCTACGCGATTATTTATTTTTTCTATGCAATATGATATGCTTATTTACATGATGAATGCATAAAAAATATCCCCCTCAAGGGACTCTTCTGGGAAGCACGAGACACTCTGCTGAGGAACTCGCCATTGCTCCAACTCCACCCTGCTGGGGAATAGCACTGCTGCTGGGAAATAGGCAACCCTTGCTGGGGAAACCTCCTTTGTACCCAATCCGCTCGGGAATTTGCTGGGGATAAGAACCACCAATGCACTCTGTGGGGATACAACAATCTTTGACTTGCTGGGGATATACATCCCCACCTTGCTTGGAGAACCCTCACAGACACCTGGCAACTTCACTGGGGAAATGCCCACAGATACTCCGCTGGGGAAACAGCAACCTCCAGTCGTGACGACTGGGAAAGCATCGATCTGAAACCTGCTGGGGATAACCATCCTGACCCTGCTAGGGAAACGAAAGCTACTCCGCTGGGGACAACCCATGCAATCCATAGGTAGAATCAACTCAGCTGGAGATGCAAACATCCGTCCGCTACGGGAACTTGTTCAATCCTCTGGTAGGATGAACACTGTTGGAGATATATTTCTTTGAAAAAGACCCGCTCCACTCGGGGAACTGCTGGAGATATATTTTTTTGAACCCGCTCCACTCGGGGAACTGCTGGAGATATATTTCCTTGAAACCCGCTCCACTCGGGGATAGCAACCTTCGGGCCTGGCTGCTGAGGAAACACCGCTGTAACCCTGCCGGGAATAACCATCCTGACTCGGCTGGGGAAGTCACAGACCTGGGATCTGCTGGGGAGCTAGTCCTACCATTCTGCTTGGGGACCTAGCTGGGAAATGAGAATAGTTGGCACAGAACACCCGTCGACTCCTCGAACCACGGTATCTACCTCCAACCCTCATATCAGCTTTCCACATTTGAGAATTCCCAGACTCGTCTGGACCTTTTCTGCTCCATCATCTTGTATTCCAAATCGCCCCGCACTCGACGAGAAACGTACTTCTGGGATTTATACAGAAATTTCAATCATCCGACTTTGAAGAGTCTTCTTGATTAATTCCAAAGGTCGTCGGACGTCTCTCGTCGTCTCTCCGTCCTCTCTTTATGCACTCGTCCCTGGTCGGACCCTGCGGGGAATTACATACTTCCAGGTCTTCCGACTTTGAAGAGTCTTCTTGATTACCATCAAGGATCGTCGTACGTCTCAACGTCTTCGTCATCCCTTCATTCATTCGTTCCTGAGCGAACTCCCTGGGGATTTGCTTTTGTCAACAGCTTCCACATCACAACCTGCAAGTGAGTGAAAATACCTAACAATTCCTGCAAAAGAGATCGTTAGATAAAAAACCGTGCCCCAGGCGTGTCAAGATTTCAACACTTGGGTCACTCAACCTTCCGAATAAGATTTCAAGCTTTCCATCTTATAAACATGCATTGGAAGGGAACCAGTATGTCTTAAAATGCAAAATTCTTTATCAAAAATATCTGGATGTTTTTGCAATCAAAGCGGTAATGAAAGACAAAAACAAAATTATTTGACTGAATATGCATTTTATTGATTGGAAAAGTGTGGCTCAAATGAGCAATACAAAGGAAGCAATTCCTGAAAAGAGGTAATTGCGCTCAAAAGGAAAAATCTATCCTAATGGCAATGTGAAACTCGTGATCTCATCGAGTTCCAACTCGGTTACACCCCATATGTCCTCAGACTCTCCTTGCTTTCTGCCTTCTGAACAAGACGCTTCTGACTGATCCCTACCGGGTATTATCCATGATGCTTTAACTGAAGCGCGAACGATCATGCGGGACGCAGTTGTTCGTTTCAATCCCTCTTTTGCCTGGACCGCCCTTTCGGGTTTTCAGTCCACCGGGATACCCCTTTTTGCCCAAGCCGCCCTTCTCAGGTTTTCGACTTGCCGGGTGTACAATTTTCCTTTTTATCCCTAATTTTTGCCCGAACCTTTCTTTCTGTTTTTGGTTCGCCGGGATGCCCATTTTTGCCTGGACTATTTTATTCTTTTCGTCCAGCGGGTCAATTACACGAATTATTTTTTAACTGCGTCCGCATTTACAGGGGATGGAAAATCCTCGCCATCCATGGTCGTTAACAACAAGGCTCCGCCAGAGAAAACCTTCTTGACCACGAATGGACCTTCATAATTCGGTGTTCATCTGCCCCTTCGATCGTTCTGAGGAGGAAGGATCCTTTTCAGCACCATATCACCCACGTGATACACCCGAGGTCGTACTTTCTTGTCAAGAGCACGCTTCCTCCTTTGCTGGTATAACTACCCATGACAGATGGCTGCCATCCTCTTTTCTTCAATTAGGCACAACTCTTCATACCGGGTCCTTACCCATTCAGCCTCTTGCAATTTCACGTCCATCAGGACTCTCAAAGAGGGAATCTGAACCTCGACAGGTCATACAGCCTCCATCCCATATACCAATGAGAAAGGAGTTGCCCCAGTAGATGTACGTACCGACGTTCTGTACCCATGCAATGCAAACGGCAACATTTCATGCGAGTCTCTGTAGGTTACCACCATTTTCTGCATAATCGCACCGTCGGTGCATTCCAACGTTACCCGGGCAACGAAAGCTCATTCACCTTAACCTCCCCATCAGACATCGGAATCCGTTCGGATTCAGGGTCAGGCCCCTCCTCCGGGATCGGTCACTCTTAATCTTTCGATCAGAGCACCTCGAGATGTCCTCATCAGGGAACTCAAACTTCATCGGTTGATAATCCTCCATAGGTTGCGGAGCGATGTAATCAGACAATACACCCTTTTATTGCTTTCTGAGAGTATCACAAATCAGTCAACACTCTCTTGCTCTTCTCGCAACCCGTCCGGTCAATGCTGGCTTCCCAAACACATACTTGATTGGATCCATCTTGAAATCCACAAAGTGGCATGAACCAGCATAAACTGTCTCAGTCGGCGAGCAGCCTATGCCAAAGTACAGCAAGTTTTCGCGAACAGTGAATGTATTGTTTCACAGTCGGTAAACTTTTTGCTAAGGTAAATTGCACGCTCTTTTCGACAAGACTTGTCATGCTGACCCAATACACCTCGTAGACCCCTCGAAGGCCGTCAAGTACAGATTGACAATTGCTCTTTCCACAGGAGACATCGGAATCAGAGGTTCCCGCAATTTTTCTTTTATTTTTTCAATGCCCATTGGCAACCATTATTTCACCTGACCGTTTGATCTTTTTTCTTCAATGGGTTCCCACGTGGCTGTTAAATGAGATGTGAACCATGACAGGTAGTTCAATCTATCTATGAAACCACGAACCTCTTCTTTTTATCCTCGGTTCAGACTTCCTTTTTTTTTTATTTTTTTTTTTATATTTTTTTTTGGCAGGATGAACCTCGATTCCTCCCTTACAATGAACCCCAACATCTTATCGGATCGCACTCTGATAGTGCACTTACTCGAATTCAACCTCAGTTTGAATTGCCTCAACTGGTCAAACGACCTGCCCCGGTCTGCCAGATGCCCCACTTCTGGTTTGGGACTTTGCTATCATGTCATAGCATTTGATTTCATGACGAATCATATCATGAAACAAAGTCACCATGGCTCTCTGATAAGTAGCACCGGCGTTCTGCTTCTCCAGAGGACAGTCTCCTTTCCATGGTAGCCTGTGCACAACGACATTGGTATCCGACCCTGGCATATCCTGACATGACCAGGTAGAAGCATCCACATGCTCTTTCAACAGGGCTACCATTCTGCTCTCGATTCGCCTCTGAAGCGGCCTCATTTTCCTATTTCCTTCCTGACCTCGGCGGTGCTTGGAATAACAATCTCAATCCGCTTCGCCTGCGGCTGAATCACCTTCTCCTCTTGTTTCAACAACCTGGCTAATCCCAGCAGATCACAATCTTCTTCGCCTCCTTCTTCAGCCTGATTGCTCGGATTGTCGAAGTCATATGAGGTGTAACCAAATTGTTATCAGCGAGATCCGGAGAATTATTTTTGAATTCGGAACGAGACAAATCAAAAAGGAAAAATGAAAATAAACATTGCCATTTTTATTTGTTTTTAAACTGCAAAAATAAATGAAAAACAGGGAACACCGCTTTTTTGACTGAAAAACATCCATTTATTAATGATGCAGAAAATGCAAATTATGAACATGAGGTGGCCCTTACAATGAACCATTACGTGTCGGGCAACACGTATGGCTTTCATGCAGATAAAATCAAAACAGAAATCATTACTCTTCCGGATGAGTGACAGTGCTGATCTTTTTAAGCCTTCCAGCTTCCTGGTACGCATGATTTTATCCATTGATCAGTCTCCCAGTCACTGTCAGTTTCTTTACCCACTGCATAGGCGTGATCTGAATCTAGCATTCCGGCGCTGACAAAGGTGAACGACGGACGACGTCCTCTATTTTGTCCAGACGACCCTTGATCTGGCTGATAACCAATCCCAAACATGTCCGACTTTACCACAATGCCCATGATCTGTCCCCAGCCTGGGATCCCTCCATTTCTCACCACTTCCAATGCCTGCTTGTAAGAAGAAATGGACAGCTTTTTCTCTTTCTCAACACCAATAGCATTTTCCACCTTGACGGTTTCAGCTGCTAGACTGGGTGCTTTACGTCTTACATCATCCATTTCTGCTTTCATCATTCTCTGGACCGTTTCCCCAATTACTACACACTCTTTTGTAGCGATAGCGGCACAACAATCATCAACACGAGGGAAAGCTCCACTTTTTGTTGGATGTTTTGGGACCACAGACATTGGCATTCTTAACTGATCCTTCTCAGTCCCCTCTATCCCTTTCTTGTCCTCCGACATCATTTTCGCTTTTACAGGACCATGCCTTGGCACGGGGTTAGCACTATCATCTGCCATCGGTGCAAAGCTGATTGCCTTAGAATCCACCAAGTCCTGGACCACATGCTTAAAAGCTTTGCAATCCTCAACATGATGTCCGGGTGCCCCAACGTGGAACTCACACCTGACATTCTCATCATAACTGGCAACCCTCTGATCTGGTTTCCCTGGAACCAATATCCTCGGCTGCACCAACCCAAGATCCATCAATTTCTTAAACAGAACAGCATATGTCACGGGCGGCTTATTGAAATGACGATCTGTCGTCCTCCTTCTCACTTGGCCCACTGCTCTTTGTGTCCTCTGTTGAGGTGACTGTTGCCACTGTGGTGCAGATGAATCGCCAACAGGAATGGTTACGGTGGCAGCATAAGAGTGGTAATGATCCTTACTGCATTCTCTTTTAGTCTGCGCACCACTTGATTCAACCTTCTTCTTGGGCTGACCATTGTCAAGGGATTTCTTCCCCGCAGAGCCAGAGGGATTTGTTACTTCAGATGACAGAGCCTTTTCCTGAACTTTCTCCTTGATCATCCAGCCCTCAATCCTTTCTAATCTCTCGGCCATGGCTTTCTGCCCCAAGGCAAGCCCTTGCACAATACTGAACAAATCCCTCACCATCTCTTTCAGCTCAAGGATGTCGGCGTTTGGAGGACCCATCAGTTCGGATTTGTTGCCCCTAGCAGGATATCTGAGCAAACAAGCTATGCGCACCGGTTGACACCTACAAAACAGCAAATGGGTTAATATGCATAAATGCAACGTCTATCCATATGAGGAAGATTCTGTCTTTTGATCCTGGTTTCATCGAGACAGATAATATTTCACCAATAACATTCTGACATTCAGATGTCTCTCAACCAGATTCTCAATCAATAATACTCCCCATATGGCTAGACGTGAGTTTGAGTGCGGATGAATGCAAAATGAGAATGATGCAGATGTATGCAATGCACTGGGTTGCCATCCTCCAAGTCATCTGATCCTCTGTACTGAATCTGGCCTCTGGACTGATCATTACCATCTGAGGAGAAATGTAACCAATCTGACCCACGGGTTCCGAAATAAGCGGAAGACAGATACATCATCATCATCACTGGTCTCTGAGCAGACACACCACCACCATCTGAATCGGCCCGGGGAATCCTGAAATAAACGGATCCCCACTGATAAATATCTCGGCCCGGGGAATCCTGAAATAAACGGATCCCCACTGATAAATCAACGGACAACACTCCGGCGTCACGGCAATAAATGACCATAAATCCGACTTATAAATATGTCTCTGAACCACAGTTCAAAAAGTCACCATCTGAGTCCATTTGATCATGCATCTGAATGAATCACCCTCCCCTCACAGGTAAATTCTAAACAGGTTATCCTAAGGCGGATAATAGTCTCGACAATCGGGCAGAGATACTCAATGGGTTTGCCCTTTCGGGTGTGCCATTGTAGCTCTCCTGAGATCGTCTAAACCAAAGATCCGGGAAATGATCGGTCACCAGAGTCAACAGCCCAAAAGAGATAACCCAACCAAAGTGGAAAATCCCATTGGAAGAGCATTTCTCAAATGAACCTCGTCCGGCTTGTGGTATGTCACGTCGCAACATCATGCCCAACCGACATGTGAGCGACGCGAGACCACGCTAATCCTAGGTGTATACTCGGGCCTGGGTTTTAGCCCCACTCAGAACACCCACCCCAAACAGAGGAACCACCTGCACAGAGGACGGCAACAACATGATAGTATGATGCATGCAGACATTAATGCAAATATATACAGGTTAGAATAATAAATGCAATAAATCAAGCATCACAAGCAACCTAAACTAATCCTAGAACGCTAGGAAGGACTCGCTTAGGGACGATGGACCAGCATAGGTCTACATCGAGAAGGTCCCCAGCAGAGTCGCCAGCTGTCGCTTCCTGCGAAAAATCAACCGGCGAGACTCAAAATAAAAACACACAGAGCCGCCACTGCGCGTTATTTATCCCAAGATAGGGAAAGGAAACGCTCAGAGAAACCTGGAAAGACATGGTCTCGCGACCAGAGAGAAAAGGTTCGGGAGTCGGTTACGCAAGGGGAAGGTATTAGCACCCCTCACGTCCGTCGTACTCGACGGGATCCACGTCCTAGAATAAAGAAAAGGTTGCTAAACATCACACACACACGGGGAACGCAGGTGGGGTTAAGAGAAACGGGCTCGATAAGGCGTCGCACCTTATGCCTACATATCTTGTCTGGAACAAGAATCAGAGCCACTGTAGTTCGGCTTACGCACGCCAAACAACACAAAACAATCAAACAAACAAAGGTGGCAAACATGGAGCCCGACAACCACTTGATGGAATTACGTCGGCATCCGAACCAAAACAAACAAAAGGGCAAACGTGGAGCCCGACAGCCAATCACTGGACTTACGTCGGCATCCGAACCAAAACACACAGTCAGATAACAAGTAAACGCACGCAAAAAAGAAAAAGGTTGCCCGGAGTGGTCTCGCACGACCACCTGCCTACATACCTCGTCTGGAACGAGGATCAGGGCGATGTAGTTCCCCTGAAAGGGACTAAATTGCTAACCAGAAACCGAGGGGAAAACACGACACTAGGGAGCTGAGACTCGAGCCTAATGTTGTCATGCATCGTTTACCCTAAGTTCGGTTTTCTATCCTACTCGCATCAGTGCGATCTAATCCTAACCAGGAAAGAAGAAAGCATACAAGCATACATCATATATCAAATGAGAACAGGCATCTCAAACAAGCATGTCAATCAGAGATTCACAGAGCACACGCTATAACCAAACAAGAGGCTCAATCAAAGGAGTTTGACCGCCGAAGCGAGTCGTCTGTACATGGTTTTGATTTGCTCTTAACCTTGTCATTACGAGGCTAAGGTGAAGCAGATGAAGAGGTGAAGTGAGGATCAGACCTCACAGCTCATATCCCTAACCAGGGAGAGCGTCTGACAAATGAGCATGGGTCCAGAATGGGGGAACCCTTCTATACTCGATGACTCTGACACAATGTGCACTGCACAGATCTTGGGCTTTTGATCTCAATGCTACAACCATGTAATGGGAGCAAGGAGAAGACTCAACTGAATAGTGGGGGGTAGACTGCGTACCCCTACCTTCCACCAATTGCCTTATTTAAAGGACTTTCACCTGCTTGGGCTTAAAAATAAACAACCACAATCATTGCCTCTTAAGGAGGACTTCAGACATTTATTTGCCCGGCCCGGTAACAGCCGGGTCTCCAGACTACATGAAGTTAGAAAGTTATACCTCTATGCAAGTTGCTTAAGCAAAGCAAAGCAAAAGTTCACAAGGAACTGAGCAACTAAAGTACCTGGAAACAATCAAACACAGTTAGTACTCAGACAGACAAAACCAAACAGCAAGTGTTCAATCAATCAAACTATACAACTCAATACACAACACAAGGCAAGCTCAAAGCTCAAGCCAAAGCTTCATCACCTACAAAACAATGTTATGTTAGTGTACAAGCATCAACAACATCAATTAAAATTGATTTGGATCATTCTCCATGTGCATTATGCCTTTGATCCTGAAAAATCAAGCAAACATTAGCAACTAGACCACTAGGCTAAGCCTAGGGTCCAAAGGCAATAAAAACTCCTAAACAGCAAGATATCCACCAACCAAAGTCAAATTAAAGTCAAACAAGAGCAAACATCATTGGTCTCATGTTTATATCCTTCATCATGCTCATGTTATGCACAAAATAAGGCAAACTAGTTCAAATGAAGCACCAAGCATACAAACAGAACTATTGCATTCAAATCCACATCAAAACACTTCCAAAAATTCTCAAATAAATTACACCTAAACAGGGGCTAATCCAGGTATGGCACACCAAATTTGAGCTTAATTGGGCAAATGGAACCATGTCAATGAAAATCAACAAAAACAGATACAATTATAGGCTCCAAATCACAACATCAATACATACATCCACTTCAAAAATTCATAACTCAATGAAAACAAAAAAGAAATGGATGAGACCAAAACAGGGATGTCACACAATGTGTCTATTACATGCATATCAAATTTCATGATCATACAGTACCATATGAGGATTTCTCAATCAATCTACCAACCTAGGTCACATGAGCTTGCACAAATGATCACCAGAAATGAAAAATCATGATCAAATTGAAAATGCAGTGTAAAATTCCACAAAAATTCATACAATATCTCAACATGCCAACCAATCATCATGCAAAATTTCAATCAATTCTAACAAGTATAGGTCATGTAAAAAATTCCAGAAAGTTGACATCAAGAGGTGTGACACAAATTGTCACACCTAAGTTCCATAATTTGCTGCTCAATGACCAGGTATCAAAAATTCATGAAATTTACATATAAATGAACATCAACCAGTCAAGAATCATCACAAAAATTTTCAAGAATTTATTTAATGATATGAGCATTTCATGAATCAATTAGCAAAATGTAGCAAAATATAACTCATGTGAGAAAACCCTAGGGCAAATGATTTTTCTACCAAGCACAACTTTGACCAATAGGTCAAAAAAATCCTACACAAGTCAACAAAGTCATAGAAAAAATCTCCATATTTTTATGATTTTTCTCCTATTTTTTATGATTTTTTAAAGGTGTTAAAATATTTGTTAAGAATTAATTAAAATTAATTAAAATGCCAGTGGCATAACTGTAATTAAATATGGCGCGGGAGGGAAACACATATTTCAAATTTTCAAACGAGTTTCTGGATTGAACAGTAAAATTTCCAGAAATCGTCTTCTTCTCCAACAGCCACGCCAAGAACACTCAAAATTCAAAGCATCACCAAAATGAGCATGCGACATACCATTCGAACCGTATGAACCTAAGGATCTCAAATATCAATTCTATTTGTTCTAACAATTGCTATATCTCAAGAATCGAATCACTTAGGGTTTGGTCACGAAACTTCCAATTCAGATTTCATGCACTACAGTAATCCATTTGCAAAACTAAAGCTATCATCGTACTCTACATGAAATGAACTACCAAACGCATCCAACAATTCATGAAATCTTGAAACTCGAAAACATCCAAACCTGAGATGGCAGCGGAGAATTTCCAGCTTTTCGCGTGTGCTGACCACAAACAGATGCGCCAACAGCTTCAGGAAGATGAATCATGCACTCGGAATCAATTGCTATGGCCTTTGTTGCTCGAAATCCGCATTTGCCATGGATGATGTGATATTGAACAGTCACGATTCAGCCTTCCACGTGCTCCATTCTTCACAAACAGTTGGAGAAGATGATTAGAGGAAGTGAATGCAAAAAGAATTTCCAAGTTTCGTCCACAATTGATGAAGATTGATGAATTTGAAGTTTAGATTGTTCTTGAAGAAATGGATGAATGTGAGAGGTTTTGAGATCCAATTTGGGGAATTGTGTATTCTGTTATGATTAGAGAGTGTTTTGGTTTATATACATGAGCTTAATCATCCACTAATCATGTTAATTAGCAAAAATGGAATTGTTAATGAAAGTGTAATTTTCAAAGTGGGGGCAAAAATGGAAATTCCACATGACAGCTCATGCCACCTGTTTTGACAGCTCATGCAATCTCCAAATACCATATGTGAACCATTGCAACTTGTTCCAACTTCATTGGTTGTGTATTTCTCAAATTCACATGTGTATGGCAAAATATCCAATTTTTCCATTTCCATTCTTCAAGCCAAATCTCAATTTACAAGGCCTATGCACGAAATGATGATTCCAACACACTCCAAATTCCATTCATGAGGTGTAGCAAAAAGTCTCATCTCAAAATTCCAATTATTTTGAAAGTTGGACAATTTTGCCCCTGGTCCAATTCAGCTGTCCAGTTGAAAAGTGACTTTTTGCCTTGGCCACTTTTGGAAAAATCCAATGATGCACCATGAAAGTACATGTCAAATGGAGTTTGTGCATATAAAGAACTTGCAATTTGGACAAAGCATGTGGAAATTATGGCCTCCTGATTATGGGTCATTTTTGAAATTCACTGAGCCATAACTTTCCAACCATACATGGGATTTTCAAGTTCTTGGACTTTTTGGAAAGGTGAGAACAAGATCTACAACTTTCATGTTGAACAAATTTTCATTTGAAGCTTCCTTGGACACGTGGTCTTGAGGTCAAAAACTTTCCATTTTTGGAAACTTCAATTACAAGTCACTTTCTATTTTTGGCAGTTTTTGTTCTGACTTGATTTTCTTCATTCTTGAGCTTTGACATGTCATATAACACTTGTTCCAACATGAATGAAGTGTATCCAACTCATTTCCACCTCCAAATCCATCAGATCATGTACAGTTGACCACAGTTGACTTTTCAACTGATAGATGAAATTGGCAATGCATAGATCAAATTAAGCCCCAATCTTCAACTGAAATGGCTCAAGGGTGCAACCCTAGCCTCAATAAGCACAATATAATCACAAAATGATCCTCATCTCCATCACAAACCTCATCTTCTGATTATGCCCTGATTGGCCCAATACAACTGATTAGGGTTGACCAGTGGTCAAAACCCTAATCTCAAGGAATCTTCTTCAATCTCCTGATGACACCAAACCATGATGATGATGATGTATCATTGCAATCGAAGTGAAGACCAATATCCTTTGAGAATCATGAAACCCTGATTCACAGCCCAATCCTCAGATGGCCCATGATCAATCAATAAAACCCTGGCTTGCACCTTTGACTTCCTCATCTCCTGATCAAGACTTGGGAAGATGGCTTGCACAATGTAACCACATGATATGCAACATGAAATGCCTAATGCCCTAAAATGAAATGCAAATATGTTAATGCTTAGTCCCACGAGAGGAGGGCAAATTTTGAGGTGTTACAAGGTCCTGATACCGTGATGGTGACCGGACTAACCAAAACCGGTTGAGGGCTGTCATAGTAAATTGTGACTGGTGCTGGACTTTCTGGGAAATATATTGTTGTCGGAGCGGGTTTCTCGGGAACATATATTTCTTCAGGGGTGAAATAAATCGTCATTATCGACACATCTTTCTTCACTGGACGGGTCTGATCGAACTGAAGACAACCTTCATCTATCAGTTGCTGAATACCCCTTCTCAAACTGTCACATCCGTTCTCGACAGCTTGACAATTTCTGCACTCTTCCCCACAGCCCGGGAAAATATGTCCTTTCAAAAGTCGGTCTTTAACCACCGATAGTGAAGTCTTCACTTTAGTCACATCAGAAACCAAATTCAAAGTTTCCCCACTATCAACAGCATTAATCCTCTGCCCGCCGTGGGCTGGCATCGGGTTTTGGATAACATTAGGCACCAGAGAAAAATTGATAGCCTGGGCATCTCTCAAATCTTGTACCTTTAGCTGGAGAGCCTTGCAATTATCTGTAGTATGGCCAGGTGCGTTGGAGTGAAAAGCACATCTGGCGTTGACATCATAACCTCTAGGCAAATTATTGGGATCGAGTGGCGGGGCCAGAGTTCTTAACGTAACCAGATTCAGGTCAATCAGCCTGGGAAGCAATACAGAATAAGGCATTGGGATTGGCTCAATGACCCGGTCCGTCTGCCTTGGACGTTGTTGATAGTGTCTCTGCTGACCCGGATTACCTCCTTGTTGTTGATTGTTGTACCTGGGTTGTTGTTGCGGATGATACTGCGGTTGCTGTTGTTGTTGAGGAACGGGTGTAGGAATAGTGACTGCGGGCACTTGATCTTGATAATAATTAGGGCGTCCTCTGCCCCTGCCTCTGCCGGCATACACAACACTTGTCTCGCCTTCTCTTCTTCGCTGACCGTTACCAGCAAACGGTTTCTTGGGACCTGATGAGCTGGAAGCATTGTTGTCTTGAATTTGGCCCATCTTCAACAGACTCTCGATTCTTTCTCCAGCAATTACTATCTCTGCAAAGCTGATTGACGGGCAAGCAGCCAATCTCTCAATATAATTGCCTTGAAGAGTGTTCATGAACATGTCCGCCATCTCCCTTTCAGACATAGGGGGTTGGACGGACGCAACAATCTGTCTCCAACGCTGAGCATATTCTCTAAAGGTCTCCTTGACAGTCTGAGACATTCCTTGCAACAAGGTCCGATTTGGAGCCATGTCCAAGTTGTATTGATATTGCTTGACAAAAGCCTCTGCCAAGTCTTTCTAGCTCTTGATGGTAGTACGAGACAAATGAGAATACCATTCACGAGAAGCTCCAGTTAGACTGTCTTCGAAATAGTACATCCACAACTTTTCATCTTCCGTGTGAGCTCCCAACCTTCCCAGATAAGATTGGAGATGAGTGCGTGGGCAAGCCCCGTTGTATTTCTCAAAAGTAGGGGGTTTGAACTTGTGAGGAATCCTTACTCCCTGAACTAGACCAAGATTT
Organism: Lathyrus oleraceus; assembly: GCF_024323335.1. NCBI lineage: Eukaryota > Viridiplantae > Streptophyta > Magnoliopsida > Fabales > Fabaceae > Lathyrus > Lathyrus oleraceus. Next base: position 445,666,843 of record NC_066580.1, read on the forward strand.
GTGACATCAAAACCTAAGGAATTTTGAGACTCCAAAGATTTGAGCTTCTCAGCAAGCTCATCCATACGGCGAGTGGTCTCGTGAGCTTCGTCGTGCAAAGAGAATTGATCATACTGATAATCTTCAGTAACGGGGCGCCCGTTAATCCGAATTCCTTGATTCACATTGTACCTTCCGCCAATACCATTTTCAACATTCCCCGTGTTGCCAACATTACCCGGGTTTCCATCAGCATTTGCGTTACCCGCGTTACCAGTGTTCACAGGGTTATCAGTGTTCCCAGGGTTACCAGGGTTTCCCTCAGCATTTGGTATCTCCACCTCTGGGTCGGGCCTCGGTTGCTCAACCAATTCCCTCAGCTTTTCCTGGCCTTCTGCCATACCAGTCATCAACGTCATGAACTGATCCATCCTTTCACGCATATCAGCCAGCTCTTTCTGTACTTGGTCCATTGCTAATTGCGGACGATTTTCCTTTGTTGGGTACCTATGGACTCGCTTGGGACCAATAATGCCTGAGACAGGGAACAAACATTAGACACTGCGGTGACACCTGCAAAACAGACAAGGGTTAATATGCATGGTATGCGATGCGCTGCTTATTCAATTTTAAGGCACCCCCCTTTTGAAAGGGAATACCCTGCAAATGAATAAGCATGAGATGTTGGATGCAAATATGCAGATGATGTTATGCAATGCAAAGGCATGTCAATCAGGATTGCTGGATCCGCTTGAACATCTGTCAGGTTGCACTGCCTGGAGAGAAACCCACTAAGGAATATAATACCGGATCAACACTTTGGCATGAATTCGGAACCGGGAACCATAGAACACAGTCATCAACTCAGAACCCATACTTTATAACCAACGGTCACCAACAATAACCGAACAATAGTCACCAACAGAACAAGTCACCATCAGTACCTGTAAATGATTCATCCCCGCCCCACTCACGGGTGTAATCTAGGCCAGGGTAAGGTCAAGAGAAACGCAGGATAAACAATCCTTTCAAGAATACCATCATATGCACACCAGGTGTATGCAACGATAATACCCCATCAGAATCTGAACTGCTCGTGATACCATGTTCCGCTAAGTGGCGCCATACCACCCGCTTCCCATGAATCACTCTATTCCTAGGTGTCCTAAAGTTCACTCATAGCCTGTGTATTGGGCCTTTTACCTCTTGTGACTCCCACCCAACAGTGAAATAGATACACAACCAGCACAGTATGCATGAAATAGTAAAGCGCACATAGGATGCAATGCAAGCAGATAAGTATGCAAAGCAGTAAATAAATAACTGTACAAAAGAGTGAACACCCAACAAACAAGAAACCCACAAAAGCTAGGAGGGACTCGCTTAGGAAAAATATGTCCCCAGCAGAGTCGCCAGCTGGTGCAACCTGAAAAATAGGGAATGCAAAAAAACAACTGGCGAAAAAGAAAATGACAGAAGAGTCGCCACCGTGCGTTATTTATCCCAATGGAGGGAAAGGAAACGCTCGAAGTAAACCTGGAAAAAGGAAAGGAAAAAACAAGGTCTCGCAACCAAATCTTGGGTTCGGGAGTCGATTATGCGAATGAAAGGTATTAGCACCCCTACGCATCCGTAGTATTCTACGGGATCCACTCTTGTAGTTCTTGTCTAAAGGGTGTGGGTATATCTAATGTACTATTTACTAAAAGGGGGGTCAAAAGAAAATAACTCGCACGGATGTCGCGTCCACTGCATACGTATCTCATCTGAATATGAGAATCAGAGTCTTCGTAGTTCGGCTACCTATGGGTTAGGGGGGGATGTGCTCGCTAAGACATCGCGTCTTATGCCTACGTATCTCATATGGAATGAGAATCAGAGCAAGCCGTAGTTCGGCTAACTACGGGTTAAGGGTTGTGTTTTTGGGGTGAACGACGTTACTGCGCAGTCTACCGGATGCTCGAACTTTGGAGACTTACTCGCCTGTAGTAGAAGGAGTTAACGTGTTCTTAGGAGAAGAAAAATCAATGAGTTGATTTGTATTAGGGATGCTCATGCAAAGAGGCAGTCCTAGACGAAGGAACCGCACTACCTTAATTGACATGCAAACGAGAGACTATGTGAAGCCTAGCAATCCTATGGGGAGACGATCGCGCCATACAAAACAAACATGCATAAAGTAAACATGCCAACAAGGGGACTCAAACATACATGGGTAGGGATTTAGTCAAGATGGGTCATATCAACCTCGACAAACAAGCCATGGAAAGGTAATCAAACGGGCTCTTAACCACTGACATTGACCGTCAGGGTGAGCAGATCAAAAGGGTAATGAGGATAAGACCTCATAGCTCTTAACCCTGGACAGGGTGAGCTCATGACAAGGCGTGGGGATTCATAAAGGTGGAACCCTCTCCACTGACTGACCGGACGAAAGATCTTGGGCTTTTGTTCTGAAGCATCGACACGTAGTGTGAGCTTAAAGAACGACACACTGAATAGCGGGGGATTGATTTTATCCGCCAATTGCCTCTGCATGGAGGTCTTTGGGCACAAAAGTAAACAAACAAAAGAAAACATTGCCTCCTATTGAGGTCTTCCAGCTAAGAAAGCAGTAAAAATGCGGGAAAAATAAAGAGATCAAGAGATCTACCTTACGGATAAAAATCCGAAGTAATAACGACTAAAGAAGCAAGAAACCCAGAGATCTCTCAAGCTGGCATCATCAAAGAAAGCAGGTCAATACAGGTAATCAGAATAAACCTCCAAGTGGTATCCCACAAATAAAGGGGAATACCAGGTAAGCTACCCCTGCAAAAGTCATGTGAGCCCTCACAAAAACTCAACAAACAGGTTAGAGTAACAGGATGGGATGCAATAGAAAACATGTCACAACAAAACAGATTAGAGAGCAAAAAAAACAGCTACTATCGCGATCGCTACTGCATCGCTTAAAGAAGGCTTAGCGAAGCCTCGCTACAGGCTCGCCTAGCGATGGTGCTAGCGAACGCCTGCGGGTTCTGGATTGTCCATTGATAACAACACGATTTTAGGGACTCCAAACCCTATGGTACCCCTTTTAGCAGCGAAGTGATCGAACATTCAAGCATCGTTTTACACATTTATGCACATCTAAACCCCACATGTAAAACTTCACGATAATACCTCATACATTCAGAGTATTCAAATTAAAAAGCATAAAGTAATGGGAATAGGGCAAACCTGACTGGAGAGATCGAATGAAATTGGATTGCGCGGTTGGGTTTGCAGAGCAATCCCAGGGTTTATATGAGGGGGACTAGGTTCTTTGTAGATGAGTTCCCTTCAGTGTCCGGAGGCTGCTCTGAATTCTGTTAGCTCTGTTCTTTCTCTCTCTGATAATAGGAATAAAATAGACTAGAATAGCATCCGGTTTTGTTTCACTAAAACTCTGAATTTATAACCTAATTTTCGTGACTTTGTGGGCTCAAAATGAAGGCAACTCAAGCCCATGACTTTCTGTTATTTTTCAAAACGCGTGCGCTTCGCCTAGCGAAGGATCTGCTCGCCTAGCGAGCATGACAGTTCCTTTCGCTAAGCGAACCATTCTGCTCGCCTAGCGAGCATGACAACTCAGGAACAAATTTTCGCTCCTTCAAGATTAGCATTTTGAATGATGAATAGACCCCATTTGAACTTGTTGGAAGTAACTCAAGTCTTTCCTTTGTGTTGACTGATCACCCGGATAGAAACCACAAAATGTCTTGGATGATGTTCAAGCTTCTTGGATCTAATCCTGATTGACATGATGAAATGTTGAATGACCTAAAAATGAATGCATGAGTGAGGAGGGCAAATTTTGGGGTGTTACAGAAATGATCGTATCTCACATCTCGGTGTGTGATTCTAAAATCCTGTTTGACATGATTTTGGATAAATACAACCTTGGAGGCATGATTCTTACTTTGGTGAGACATATCCACGACTTTTAGCGTTATATTGACATGTTTAAGTTCGCCATACTCATGACCAATTATTAAGGAATGTAAGGTGGGCTACACTCTCTGGTCACTATTATATGCAACAACTTTTTTTAGATTCATTAAATAACTGATGTATCTGATATATAATAATAATCAGATATATTATTTATTAAATGAATCTAAAAAATATTTTGTTGTTTATAATAGTGATCAATGATGTATCTCACATGATCCAAAATTTTACCACGATTAGATCATTAATAAATACAATTTCTCAACATATTTGTCAAAGTTAAATCATGACTAAATTAAAATGATTACATAAAACACTCCAAAAAATTAAGTAAATACCTATTTGTTACAGAGAACCTTATGTGATGTTTGACCTGTAAATTATAATCTTTCTATAAACTCTCTTGAGCCATGTTTGGATCAATGGAATGAAATGAAATGAGATTGAATAAAATGATATAAACTTAAGTTCTAGTATTTAGATTAATTAAAAATGGATGGAATGTATTAGAACCCGATGAAATGCATTCCATCCCATTCCATCGTTTCCATCACTTTTTGTACTGTCCGATTTAGACAAATGATAAATTGCTCTATTCCGTTATAAAATATCCAAATATTAGAACAATATCTTCATTCCATTTTACTCCATTCCATTTTACTCTCTTCAGCCGCATTCGTTTGTTTAAGTGCATCCAAACATAATTAAAAAAAACTCTCGTTTATACTTATAAAAAAACAATAAATGTAAGTGTAAAATTTAAATTTATAATAAAAAACTAAAAATCCTAATTATTCAAAAATCAATACTAATATCCCAGCCATACCAAAATCAATTCTAATTCTTAAAATTCTTAAAGTTCATAATCCAAAATAGGGACTTTAAGAACTTTATGAGCTTTTTGTACACGACCAAAGAAAAGAGTTTTGATGAATGTCCTAAACACACAAACAAAAACATTTGAAACAGTCATTTTTACATTGAATTGCCCAATACAAGAGCAGATAAACGAAAGAAGACTCTAGTACAAGAGAAGAAAAACACCATCGAGTCAAGTAGTGTAAACTGCGTGTCTGTTGAATGTTGAGTTAAGCAAAAGAGGAGAAAGAAGCTGAATTGAATTCAATTTCACATCATGAGGAAGCGTGATTTGGCTATTCTCATGCTTTCGGCTTTCGCTATTTTCTTCACTCTTCAGGTAACCCTTTTCACTCATTTCTTACTCTAAAACCCTAACCCCATTTATCAAAATCACACAATTTCAATTTCAATTCAATTCATTCAGCAAGATGGCGGCGTTTCCTTCAAATACGCATGGGTGCACCTAACCGATGAATATCCAATCAAATACGAAGCCGAACGCCTCCCCCCTCCCTTAGTTGCCGATCTCAACGGTGACGGCAAGAAGGAAGTTCTCGTAGCTACTCACGATGCCAAAATTCAGGTCCTTTCATTTCCCAATTTTTGTAAAATTTCATGCTTGATTTGGTATCCTTCCCAATCGAGCATCAATGTATGCAATTTTGGAATGGTACAAGTTGTAGTTGTAACTGAATTTTGTATCTATGATGGATGTATCAGATTTTGGAGCCACACAGTAGGCGTGTTGATGAAGGGTTCAGTGAGGCACGTGTGTTGGCTGAGGTGTCTTTGTTGCCCGATAAAGTGCGTGTCATGTCTGGGAGACGCCCAGTTGCCATGGCCACTGGCTATATTGACCGCCATAAAATTGGGCAACCACATAAACAGGTTTTGGTTGTAGTAACGTCGGGTTGGTTTGTAATGTGTTTTGATTCCAACCTACAGAAGTTGTGGGAAAATAATTTGCAGGTACGGTGTTTATGTTGTGCCATATCTTGTTGTATTATGTTGAGTTTACCAATTGTTTTAGTGGTTTTTAACAGGAGGATTTTCCCCATAATGCTCACCATAGAGAGGTTTCAATCTCTATAAGCAATTATACTCTGAAGCATGGAGATACAGGATTGATCATCGTTGGTGGGAGGATGGAAATGCAGCCACATGTATGTGTTACTTTCCTTCTTGTTTCCTGCTTTGTTACTCTTTTTTGCCAAGTACTTGTGTAACCTGTAAGCTTTCTATATGCTATTGGAAAAACTCACAATTTAACGTGGATGGTGTTTTTCATCTTTCATAAAAGTGGAAACTCTTAAATTGTTTAGTAGTATACGGTCGTAGCTGTCTTGTTTTCTTGGAAGATGAAAGTTCCTCAACAATTTTATTTGATAAAGTATGATAGAATGTGTGGGTTTGCTGCTACTTCTTGAGTTTCAGAAATTTCTATTTGTTTTGAGTTTCTTTTAATGGTAATGATTTTTGAATTGTTTATCTTTAGTTTGTCTTTTGCAATTGTTTATCTCTAGTTTATCTTTGGAATTATTGGTATTATCATCTAATCTGATGATGTAGCTTATGTTGATTGATCTCCACTTTCAGATTTTTATGGATCCTTTTGAGGAAATGGGAATGGGAGCCAGATTTGCTGAGCAGCATCGAAGAAGTGCTAGTGAAAAGGAGGTATAGTCATGTTGCTAGTTAATGCTAAATTTTATGGCCATTTTAATTTTTACTATCATGTAGCATGCTAATTTTGTGTTAAATTTTGAGGCAATTCTATTTGTTTTATTAACTTCAATTTAATTTCCGATCTTCAAGGTAGACCTTATTTTAATCTACTAAACAGTCAATTCAAATTCTAGTTCTGATATAAATAGTAAACAGATAATGTAAAAGTTCACCAAGTCTTGGCATGATAAAGCCAATAAATGAACTTTGTAAATCTGGACCTTCATGATCAGGTGGCTAAATAAATGGGAGTCAGTTTCACTCCTTTTGTTTAAAATTTTTCTTTTTCCCAAAAAATGTATCGGTTGATTTTATTTTTTTCCCATCATAAGGTTGAAGACTTTTACAGTTTGTTGTGTCCCTTTTCTTTGATAGGCTTCTGAGAACAGTGGAACTGTGGATCTGCGCCATTTTGCATTTTATGCATTTGCTGGTCGATCTGGTGTAGAACGATGGAGCAGAAAAAATGAGGTGGTGTTATTTCTTCTTTGGCCTTCCGTGCGCTCAATTGTTTGGGTGTTGTCATCATGTAAATATAAACCAAATTTAGTTTAATTTAAAAATGCAATTTTGTTGGTTTAAAAGAGTTGTATTTTCTATCTGTTTGGGTGTTGTCATCATGTAAAAATAAACCAAATTTAGTTTAATTTAAAAATCCAATTTTCTTGGTTTAAAGAAGAGTTGTATTTTCTCTATCCTCTTGCCCCATCTGATGTATAACTTTGGCCAGGGGGTGGCAACTTAGTTCTAGACAGTATGTATTTGTTGTTCTGCAACAATCCCGGGAACTCAAGAAGTTATATACTTAAGCTCACAAAATTCAGAACATTATGAGTTAGAGCCTAAATATTGATAATAAATTATACCCTTGAAGATATTGAAACCCTATTGTAAGTGCCTGCACTTAGATTTTAACTCATTGATGCATAAATATGTATTGAAAAAAAGGAAATTCCATAAAACATATGGAACCACCTCCCAACCAGCATAAACTTTAACCTTTTATGTCTCTAGCAATGGCAACAGATAGATGTTTTACAACCAACATAGTGGACAAGTTTGACTGAATATGTTATTTATGCTAGTCCGAAATTTATTTTGTTAAATGATCTTGTGCAGCTTTATCCTTTTTCTAATTGCTAGTATTGTCATTTGATTGTTTAGAACATTGAAGCAGCTTCTTCAGACGCATCACAGTTAATTCCACAGCATAACTACAAACTTGATGTTCATGCTTTGAATAAACGTCAACCCGGAGAGGTACTTAGCTATAGCTGTTCAATTTAATTTTAATGGTATGTTGGATTGCTAGAGTATGATGAAATGGAGTGACATAAAATACCATTACTTCCTCTGTAAGCAGGGGAGTCATTGCTTTTCTTTTTCATATATTGATGTTTTTGTTATATTTAAGTAATACTGTACTTTCATATTTATTACTTTTTCCATTCCTTATTAAAATCTTCTAAACAATTTCCAAATAAAAAAAGGCCATAACCTTAATTTTTTGTTTAAAAATGTTGCAGTGCTTGTTATCAATGTACTCCTAACTTCCTATAGGCTGGAGACCGATTCCTAGTCATATCTTTATGTTATTCACCTTTCTCTTAAAATGATCAACCATTATGGCAGTTATTTGTTTGTTAGTATGGAGTTTACTATAAGAACTCTAGTACAACAGTACTCATCCAAATCTACTTGAGTTACTGAGCTACTCCTTCCTTTGTATGTGGAAATAGCAGCATGTGTACATAATGGAGTGTTTCATTCAAATTTAATATTTATTGCGAAATCTTTGTTTATGATACATACCCAAAAGATAGCTTCCTGTGACATGTGAAGTTATAGTTTGAATGCAGGGAATTCAGAGAATCAATCCTGGGAGTTATGCCACATCACTGGGTACACTATATTTTGAGCTGTGATTATCATTTGGTTCTAGAGCATAATCTCAAATACTCTAGTTAATTGACATTATATACATGCACTTATCAGGATAGGAGAGAAGATACTTTATTGAAGCTGGCCCACTTCAGACGGCATAAGAGGAAAACATTGAAAAGAACGCCTGGAAAGTCTATGAATTACCCTTTCGACAAGCCTGAGGATAACCATCCACCAGGGAAGGACTCGACCAAAAAAATTTCGAACATAATCGGGAAAGCAGCAAATTTTGCTGGTTCGGCAAAATCCAAGAAGGTAATTGGAAACCACGTCATGAAACTGCTAGCAATTCATTCAATTGTTGACATAGTTATAACTAGTTTTACAACTGGACAGCTCAAGATTTATTTTTCAAACATGATTTCAGCTAGAGGCTTTTGTTGTCTTTATCCAGTAACAAAGCTTCCTGTTTACTTTCTAACTACTGCATGTCCAATTTTTTGTCACGTGGTCTAAATTTGTGTCGGTGATATTCTCAGCATCTATTGATTTTAACTCATTTTTGTTAAACCTACTTTGAATCTGTGAGGATAACCATTGCTCTGCATATGGTTTATTTTTTTTAAACACGCATTGGTCAGATATCCCTTCTCACTTGTTAAATTTATTCTCAAGTCTCTATAGGTTCATTTTTTATTTCTTCTCTGAAAGTTTTTATCGCTGAATTTTAGGAGCCAGTATATTTTATGCTATAGAAATATTGATTGATAATAAATATGCAGTTTTCCCCTTGTTCATATTAATTAGGTAGATAGAAACTGTTAGGATACCTAGTAGTGCCGAGGATGTGTTAGTGGGCTCAAGTAATGGAAGGCCCATTATTTGGAGTGTGTATGAATTTAGGAAGAAGAGATGAGAGAATGAAGGGACTAAGGGGGCTGCCTAGCTGGCAGTTACTCCCTCCCAAATAACCTGTTCTAGTTTTCCAGCTAACCTACGGTTTCCTTATCTTATTCACTGCCACAAATAACTACTTAATAACTGCCACTAATTGTTAATATTGAAAACAGTATCTGCTAATAAAATTAGTAACTGGCTGATAGAATAGAAACTGCCACATTCAGTTTCGGTTCCTAGTAATTCCGAAGGTCTAACAATACTCCCCTCAAAAGATTCACCTTGTCCTCAAGGTGACGGGGAAGGATAACATAGGTCTCCACCATGGACCTGACTGGATCTGGCAGCTTCGGTCATGTCCATCAAAGTGTCTGCCGATACCACGAAATTTACAAAAATATGCTTTTGTCTCTTGTCGCTTTTCCATAATGACATTCACAAGGAACTTTTCTGCATCTCTTTCTACTTTTGTGGTTTCTACCTTCTCGTCTTTCTCTTCCGCCGTCAGAATGAGAACGAAATTTTCTTGGACAGTTTCTTGTTGATGGTCGAATGTGAGACGTAAACGACTCTCATTCCAATTCATGTTCCTCTTCATCAGATATAGGAAGAAGGATACTATGACTTAAAATGCCAAAACAGTGCACCTGGAAACCAGAAACGTTTGCCAGCTCGCTTGTAGATGGCGTCAACTTCACAACTGCAGCCACATGAGAGCACGGTTTCTCAAGGCTTTCACCGCCTTGTGTAACTTCTCACTCTCCGGTGTTCCCACATCATCAAAATGCTTCTCAATACAAATCAATCACCAATAGGTATTGCCGTCGCTGTCAAATTGTGGCATGTCCATTTTTCCTCTAATGCGGTTTTCTTGCCTCGGATCAGAACTGCTCTGATGTTGGTTGATAGAAACCGGTACCAAAGTACAAATTAATAGGAATACCTGACTTTCATTTATGGCAGAATATACTTACAAGTACAACAGTTTACATAGTTACAAATACTATAGAGAATAAGTAATTCACACATAAACTAACTAAATAAATAGTATGCTATTAAAAGACAATTCTTATCCAAGAAATTCGAGAGTCTTGGTCTCTCCCTCCAAGAATTTGAGAGCTTGGTCTCTCTCTCCAACAATTCGAGAGCCTGGTCTCTCCCTCCCCAAACCATTCAATAACTATCCCATAATCACATTTTCCTTTCCCGTTCTATAAATATTCCAAAATAGAAAACACACACAACCCTTAACTGCTACACATAACTGAGATCAATAATATTAACTACCCATAATTAGAAGTCTATCACAGGCATGGTTGTCAAGATCTCAATCTCGATCTTAAAATCTTGAGATTTTATTGTCTCACTCACCCCCGATGATTCCGATCTCAAGTAGAATCGCGTGTTTTAGCCATATTGTGAAGAAATCGTAAAATCATTGATTTTGTGCAATCTTTGCTAGTTTCGGCCATGATTGGCTGTTTTCTGGCCACCACCATTAAAAGGTGAGAAGGATGTCAAGATGCAGAGGCACAACAATTACGGTTTGGCGGGGGTGAATGTGTGCCTTTTGAAATGGAGTTTTAGATTTAGTGTTTAGAGAATAAACATCTCCCTTGTAGAGTTTGTTATAACTAATTGACTTATGATAATCCTAGTAATTGACCAAATATGTCCCTAATGTCTAACAAATGTTCCATGTGGTAGTAATAAAGTATGACAACTCAATCATACTTGTCTAAAGAATATGAAAAAGAGTTATTTTCTCACTAATACACTACTAACATATATCATGTAAAAATACTTCAAATATATATTCATTTTAGTAGGATCTTACGATTTTTGCTGTGTTCTTATGTTTTACGATCTTGTTACCCCCTCTTGATCTTACAAAGTAATTGGGTAGCATCTTCCGATCTTAACTGTGATTTTATATTTTACGATCTTACTATTTTCTCCCGATCTTATGTAAGACCTCGATCTTGACAACCTTGATCATAGGGCTGTTCAAATAACTGTTTAGAATCAAACTGAACCATGAATTGAGCCACTACCTTAAAAATACTGAGCTGATACAATAACTTATGAACTGAACGGTGTTTTAATACTGTCAGTTCAGTAACTGAACTTCGAATGTTATACAGCTCAGTGAACTCGGTGAACTGTGACAAACTGTGAATTACTCCCTCTTTTTATTAAGTGAAATTATTACTTTGTTAAAAACTGAGAAGACGCCAGTCACAAATTACCCCCTTGTATGCTGTTACTCCATGAACCCCTCAATAAAAAGTTACTTTATTTGGTAAGGAATTTAAGAAGCTTCACGAAGAAATATCAGCAACATGTGTTGATTCATATCTCCTAATTTTATTGTTCATTTGAGTGGATATTGAATTTCCTTTTTGTTTTTTGGTCAAGACATTAAGTTTTCTTTTTCAATACATTGAAGGTTTTACCTTTATGAGTTTACCATCTGATGCAATAATGCAATCACTATGTGATGGTTAGCAGACACTTAAGGGGACAAGTATTACTTGGTGATGCCACCGTGTAATAATGAATGGAAAATGGAGTGAAGCACCCAAGTGCTATGCTTTTCAGAAGCTACCCATTTTCTCTTTTATTCAAGGTTTAAAACAAGATCAGGTGAATTTAATTTCTTAAACCAAACCAGCCACATGAAGTTACAAGCTCTTTCTAGCGGTGAATCCAAACAATCAATGGAAAATGGAGAGTTGATATCATCTAGTTTGTATTTTGAACAAGATGCAAATTTTGAGTCTGTAAAGAACAGTTTGGTTTGGCATTGGAACTATAGTGCACCAAACCACAGGACCTTCGCACATTGGTGCAAGGGAAGATAGTGTTCAGGTGAAGCGATTGCAGTTCGGTTTTCCTGAAATGTTTTTGTGGTTCACTTTTTTTCTATAAACCAAACTGTGAACACGCCTAATAGAGGTAACACGAGGGAATGATTAGCTTTATGTTCGAATGATTAGTATGAGGCAGAGGTAGAGAATATCTTTATTCTGAGCTTTTGCTCTAGTTTATCCATGATTTCAGTGATTTCATTGTAGTTTATCCAATGGGGATAGTCAAGTCAGTAGACGAAGAGGAAGACCTAGAAAAACTATAAGAGAAACTATTTCTTATTAATAGATAAATGAGTTGAATAGAAACATGATATATAATAGAGCATTATGAGGTAGTTTGATTCTTGTAATCTGTGCCACTTAGTGGGCTCTAGTTTATCCATTGTTGTGGTTTCAGTGCTATTCTGATTCCTTCTGTTATACAATTTCCTTCTTCTATTTTCACTGTTTCATTCCTTCTCTGATCTATCAATTGGTCCAACCTGCTGGTTGGTCATGTCCCCTATAATGGCCGATCAATCTAGTCAATGAGTTGGAGGCCTGTTCACCGCATGTGGAATATGGGTTAACAGAGATGCAACATGCATTATTGGCGGAGATGAATTGCCTGTTTGGCTCTGTTTGGTGGCCTTCCACTGTCACCTAGTTCGGAGAGGGTGTTTCCTCTTCGTTGGATGAATTTTGTTGTGATTCTACGGAAGAGATAACACGGGAGAGTTCAACATATGGTGTGATTCTACGGAAGAGATAACATGGGAGAGTTTCAAGGAAGCTTCTATGTCCGTTTCGGTAGTGGTTGAACGAACAATCCATTCGAGGACTTCAAGGGTTTGAAGCAATCAATTTCACTAGAGTATATTGCTGATTTTGATTTGCTTTCCTCTCAGTGCGGATGCTTACCTGATACAGTTCTTGGGTTATTTCATCAGTTGTTTGCACAATGACCTTCGCAGTCGCGTGCATACTTTTAAGCTTCTGCCGTGTTATCAGGCTATGCAGATTGCGTACGATGTGGTAACAGAGTTCCCGGCTCAATCCCAACTAGGTCGCCTTTGCGAGCTGTAAACCCGTCCCAGACAAGCTACCTTTGGTCCTGTCCTACAGGTTGGACTCTTGTGTGGGGGAGTTTGTTGGGCCTACTGGTTTGGCTCAATCTGGGTCCATGTGGTCTTCTGTGAAGCCTTATTCAAATTCGGGGTTCTTTTTTGTCTTTGTCAGGGAGTCGTGGCACGTCTTCTTCGGAGTGCTCACAGGGGAGTGCCGCAGAGGATTCTCGGGGAGCTTCTGGTGAACGCTGTCGTGGTTTTAGGCATATGCTGTACTCGGAATTGCTGGAGAAATGGGTTAAAGGCTTGTGTTTTCATTTCAATAAACACTATCTTCCCTTGCACCAATGTGCGGATAATCAGCTGCGATTGATTATTTTAGGGGATGACGAGAGGATGGCGGAAGATGGGGAGATTGTAGCGGTAGAGGTTGATGAAGGAGTTGAAGAAATCAAATACCAGCCCCTAAAACAATGCAGTTTTTGTGAGTCTGTTGGTGAAGAACAAGGAGTTGAAGAAATCGAATACCAGCTCCTAAAATGATGCAATTTGTGCCTTTGGATTCAAAAGATACTGTTAGTGTCCATTTGGGGGATGGTCATATGGTGCAGGCATTGGCAAATGTGTGCCGTGCTTCTGCATTTTGGCACTTTTGAGGTCTTTCTGCATGCATATGTGTTGGAGTTAGGAGGTCGTCACAGTACTTATTGACGAGATTTGCTTTGTTTCACCTTTCATGGGAAAATGCATTGGTTAAATTGGTAGAAGTGTTGGTGTATTCAAGAACAAGTTGTATTTTAATAGATGAAGAGCTTAATGTCTGGGAAGTTTGGTCGTTAAACTACCTACTCAATGGGGACATATTCTTGTTTAAATGAATTTTGAGTTCACCCTTCTAATAACTTTAGTGCTTCGAAGGATTAGAAGAATGCATTTAAAACAATTTGAAGATTATTTCATTCTTAGTGGAAAACAGTTTTCCCCCCTTTGAAATTAGTTAAACATAGTTATAGATGTAAGTATAGATTGCAACCTAAGAGAGGGGGGTGAATTAGGTTTTAAGACTTTTTTTCGTTTTTAAGAGATGGTTCTTATGTTCTTATTTTTCCGAAATTTTTTCGTTGAAATTTATGAAACAAAATGCAGAAAAATAAATGCAGAATGTAAAGAACACAAGTATGTATCCTAGTTACCCTTTTCAACCAAAGGTACATCTAGTCCCTTCATATTTTGTGAGAGATTTTCCAATATGTTAGATCTTTGTACAAGTCTTACAAAAGGACCTATCCTACAATCTTCTAACACAAACCAACACAAGAAAGCAACACCACTTTCTTTTACAACAAACACTAAACAATGGTGGATTTCGAATCTCTCCGATTCAAAGAACCTCTTACAACAATCACCAGCAACTTGATGATCACAATAATACATATTTAACACTTGAGTTTGTATCTCTTTTGACTTGCTTGTATTCCAAGATATATGAAAGTTTTGGCTCTTCTCTTTCCCTTTGATCAAAATTCAAACATATATTCGTAAGTGCTAAAAAATTATATGAAAATGATTTGAATAAAATATCTTGTTTAAAGAAAATTATGAGAAGAGACAATGCAGAGTGTTTGTATTTGATTTTTTTTTTGAAAGAGGTTGAAATGAAATCTGAAATTTGATTTCTATTTGTATGACACAAGCACCCTTTAATTCATCATGGGAATGTTTGAAAATTCATCAGAAAAATGATTTACAAAGTCTTGGAAAAGTTGCCACGAAGAGTCGTCATGAAGTGGTGTGTCCCTTGTTTAGAACAAGTGAAAAAGTTACGGGACCAGTTGATACACACAAATGTCAATCGATTGGTTCATTTGTTTTAACGTCAAAATTTTGAAAAAATAACACAGAACAATCGATTGGTTCAAGGCAACAATCAATTGGTTTATTGAAGAAAATTGATTTTTTCTGAAATAGTGAGTTTGAAACAATCTATTGGTCCTTGATGTCAATTGATTGGTTCTTTGAAAAAGTTGAAATATTTTCTAAGTTATGAAAAATGTTCATATGACAGTCTATTGGTTCATTCATGTCCATAGATTGTATTAAAACCAAGTGACATTTTTCAAAATGAGAATCAAATTTTAAATGGTTGAAATGCAAGAATGACCTTGAGCACTTAAGATGTGTATATGTATTGAATTGCATATACCTTGGATGTTGATCTTGAGCTTGATTCATGAATTCTTTACTTAGTCCAAAACTAATTCTTAAGTCTTCATTGTTGACTTGATCATGATGTAATCTATTATCTTCTTTTTACCATATTTGTCTTCATCAAAATATATCCAAGTGAGGTCTTGACTTTACAATCTCCTCCTTTTTGATGATGACAAATACTTGTATGTCTTGTTGATTCCCAAAAGTCTCTCCCCCTAAGTATATGGATCTTGAAAATTCTTTGGGATGATCATCATTTGAACCTAAAGCAATATGGAAGCCATGGAAGCAACAAATATATCCTAAGTATATGACGTCTAAGCTTATTGTGTAAAAAACATAACGTCTAAGCTTGTTGAATACACTTAATTAAAGTTTTTTGGCTTTAACAGTTTTCACTGTTTGTCATAATGTTTTTTCTTTTGGGATGCAGCATGCGCCTTATGTTCCCACCATAACCAACTACACTAAAGTTTGGTGGGTTCCTAATGTTGTCGTGGCTCATCTAAAGGAGGGGATAGAAGCCCTTCATCTGGCATCTGGTCGAACGATATGCAAGGTAAATATAAAGCTACTGATTAGATTGGAAGTTGATTATTGTTTCACCATGCATATATAAGTCAAAATACAAAAAAAGTATATGAGGATATAAGGTACAACACAATGTCGTTCTCCCAAATATCTGCTCTTGTGGTTATGGATTTGTAGTATTTAAACTGGCCAGGTTTCAGCAAAAATCTTATTTAGCTGTCGCATTATTATTTTGTAATTTTTTTATATCCTGTGAAATGACAATTTTGTTTATCTCAGCTTCACCTTCAGGAAGGTGGCCTACATGCTGATATTAATGGTGATGGAGTTCTTGATCATGTGCAGGTTTGCGATTTTTTTCTTCAGATTTTTTGATAAACCAACAACCCAGATCTTATTAACTTAGCATGATAATTGATAATATAATGGGGGGATTTTCTTCTGCCTGATGCCTGCGATTTATCTAATCAGGCTGTTGGAGGAAATGGTGCGGAGCAGACTGTAGTTAGTGGGTTCATGGAAGTTCTGCGTCCTTGTTGGGCTGTTGCATCATCTGGCGTACCAGTACGGGAACAACTCTTCAACGTATCTATTTGTCATTATACCCATTTTAACTTACTCCAACATGGAGAACTTTATAGAAGCTTCAACCGAGGTTCAGATATGGCTTCTTTGGAAGTAGCAACACCCATTCTCATTCCTAGAAGTGATGGTCACAGGCATCGGAAGGGAAGCCATGGGGACGTTATCTTCTTGACAAACCGTGGAGAGGTATGCTATTGTTTTATTTGACTAGATGTGGCTAATGGCTATGCAACATTTGATAGTTTTTATGAGCACCAGTCAAAACCAGTTCATTTTTGTTTAGCAAACTGTTTCAAGTCACAACTAATATATTTTGGTGCTATTTACCAGATATTCTGTACTAACTTTATAAAAATTGTGCCTTGCAGATTACATCGTACTCTCCTGGTTTGCATGGTCATGATGCTGTTTGGCAGTGGCAACAATCAACTGGTGTCACATGGTCAAATCTACCTTCCCCAGCAGGGATGATGGAAGGTGGTTTGGTGATTCCCACACTAAAGCCTTTTCCCTTGCGGTTGCACGACAATCAGGAGATGATCCTTGCAGCTGGAGAACAAGAGGCTGTGGTAATATCACCCGGAGGTAGTATATTGGCTACAATTGAACTACCTGGTCCACCTACACATGTTTTGATTCGCGAGGACTTCTCGAATGACGGGCTCACCGACCTTATTCTCGTCACCTCTTCTGGAGTGTATGGCTTTGTCCAGACTCGACAACCTGGTGCTCTCTTCTTCAGTGTGCTGATTGGTTGTCTCATAGTCGTGATGGGAGTTATTTTTGTCACCCAGCACATGAATTCCATGAAGGGTAAACCTCGTCCATCATCCGGTCCTAGGTGAAATGCAGGGCCTGAAATTTATACAAGATGAGCTTTGCAGGCGCTTACAATGAAGCAGAAGACAATGCGATGACGCAACCAATGGAGCATCAAAATTGTTCAAAATGCATAAGATTTAAGGAGATTTTGAGGTGCTGGACTGTCTAGGACGGATGATTGTAAAATTTGTAGACAGAAATGACAGAATGTCCTTCATGAAGGAAGTTTGATGTTATTACGTATTACTATAAGTCTATAAGGAAATATACTTTTTGCATATGTGATCTGGCTGTTGTTTAGAAGAAGCTACACTGTACACACTTGTCAGCTGTCACCCCTGAAATACTTGATACTAATTTTTGAAAAAGATTTCATTTAGTTACACATTTTTGAAAATCTGCTCATCATCTGATTTACTTGGAATTTTCTTTAGCTGTCACACGACCACCTTCTTGGTCGTTTTCATGCATAAGCTTCTAGTCAATTAAAAGATGACTTCCCCTATTCATCTAGTTACAAAGCGTTTGATTTCATTTTGATTCCATTCAAGTGCGATATACATAATCTGTAGGATCACATCAGGCATTGATTTTCAAGAATTGTTTCATGTGAGCATTTGAATGATTTAAAAGTTTCATCATATAATAGTGCATACCCCAAAGAGTCGTATAATAGGGCATACCCACCCCAAAGAGATTTTAAGTGTGATCTTCAAGGTGAAGCTTACAAATCAAATGGTGACTAGACAATCCTCCAACTAAACAAAAGTTCTAACTAGTTTAGTTCACAATCAAAATAACTATTTCCTATAGAAGAATTGTTTAATCAAGAGATAATACACTTTTAGTAAAACTTAAAATTTTCTCCTCATTTAGAACAATTATCCTCACTTAGATTCAAGAACATTTTCGAAGCACTATGACTAAAATATGTAAGAAAGATGACAGATTTTGAGAAATGATGAGTGAAATGAAAAGTGAGGTTTAAGCTCATTTTTCGAATGTGAAAAAGTGATAAAGAAGCTTTCTATTTATAGGTCAGGGCATGATATAAATTTGGAACAAACCATGAGCCAAATTAATGTCTAATCGACCAGACTAATCGATTAGACAACCTAAATAATCAATTGTTAAGGCCACAAATATAAATTTTTAATATTTATCCGTTACCAATATTAAGATACTGTTCCAATCTATTTTAGACTCAACTAAGCATTATCCAATCGATTAGATACATAATCTCATCGATTTGTTAGGTATAAAATATCTTTCAATCAATTAGACACTCTTCTAATCAATAGGCTAAGTCTTGTAGATTTTTTTTTTGTGATTTAAATAAAATGAGAGGTTTTTCATTTTTTTAGTGTGTTTGTGATTTATCCATAGTATTCCTAGAAATACCCTTGTGTCTTTACAAGACACTGGTCACTCACACAGACACGACTATACGAACTTTCACACAAGCGCGATATACATAATCTGTAGGATCACATCAAGCATTGATTTTCAAGAATTGTTTCATGTGAGCATTTAAATGATTTAAAAGTTTCATCATATAATAGTGCATACCCCAAAGAGTCGTATAATAGGGCATACCCACCCCAAAGAGATTTTAAGTGTGATCTTCAAGGTGAAGCTTACAAATCAAATGGTGACTAGACAATCCTCCAACTAAACAAAAGTTCTAACTAGTTTAGTTCACAATCAAAATAACTATTTCCTATAGAAGAATTGTTTAATCAAGAGATAATACACTTTTAGTAAAACTTAAAATTTTCTCCTCATTTAGAACAATTATCCTCACTTAGATTCAAGAACATTTTCGAAGCACTATGACTAAAATATGTAAGAAAGATGACAGATTTTGAGAAATGATGAGTGAAATGAAAAGTGAGGTTTAAGCTCATTTTTCGAATGTGAAAAAGTGATAAAGAAGCTTTCTATTTATAGGTCAGGGCATGATATAAATTTGGAACAAACCATGAGCCAAATTAATGTCTAATCGACCAGACTAATCGATTAGACAACCTAAATAATCAATTGTTAAGGCCACAAATATAAATTTTTAATATTTATCCGTTACCAATATTAAGATACTGTTCCAATCTATTTTAGACTCAACTAAGCATTATCCAATCGATTAGATACATAATCTCATCGATTTGTTAGGTATAAAATATCTTTCAATCAATTAGACACTCTTCTAATCAATAGGCTAAGTCTTGTAGATTTTTTTTTTGTGATTTAAATAAAATGAGAGGTTTTTCATTTTTTTAGTGTGTTTGTGATTTATCCATAGTATTCCTAGAAATACCCTTGTGTCTTTACAAGACACTGGTCACTCACACAGACACGACTATACGAACTTTCACACAAGCGCGATATACATAATCTGTAGGATCACATCAAGCATTGATTTTCAAGAATTGTTTCATGTGAGCATTTAAATGATTTAAAAGTTTCATCATATAATAGTGCATACCCCAAAGAGTCGTATAATAGGGCATACCCACCCCAAAGAGATTTTAAGTGTGATCTTCAAGGTGAAGCTTACAAATCAAATGGTGACTAGACAATCCTCCAACTAAACAAAAGTTCTAACTAGTTTAGTTCACAATCAAAATAACTATTTCCTATAGAAGAATTGTTTAATCAAGAGATAATACACTTTTAGTAAAACTTAAAATTTTCTCCTCATTTAGAACAATTATCCTCACTTAGATTCAAGAACATTTTCGAAGCACTATGACTAAAATATGTAAGAAAGATGACAGATTTTGAGAAATGATGAGTGAAATGAAAAGTGAGGTTTAAGCTCATTTTTCGAATGTGAAAAAGTGATAAAGAAGCTTTCTATTTATAGGTCAGGGCATGATATAAATTTGGAACAAACCATGAGCCAAATTAATGTCTAATCGACCAGACTAATCGATTAGACAACCTAAATAATCAATTGTTAAGGCCACAAATATAAATTTTTAATATTTATCCGTTACCAATATTAAGATACTGTTCCAATCTATTTTAGACTCAACTAAGCATTATCCAATCGATTAGATACATAATCTCATCGATTTGTTAGGTATAAAATATCTTTCAATCAATTAGACACTCTTCTAATCAATAGGCTAAGTCTTGTAGATTTTTTTTTTGTGATTTAAATAAAATGAGAGGTTTTTCATTTTTTTAGTGTGTTTGTGATTTATCCATAGTATTCCTAGAAATACCCTTGTGTCTTTACAAGACACTGGTCACTCACACAGACACGACTATACGAACTTTCACACAAGCGCGATATACATAATCTGTAGGATCACATCAAGCATTGATTTTCAAGAATTGTTTCATGTGAGCATTTAAATGATTTAAAAGTTTCATCATATAATAGTGCATACCCCAAAGAGTCGTATAATAGGGCATACCCACCCCAAAGAGATTTTAAGTGTGATCTTCAAGGTGAAGCTTACAAATCAAATGGTGACTAGACAATCCTCCAACTAAACAAAAGTTCTAACTAGTTTAGTTCACAATCAAAATAACTATTTCCTATAGAAGAATTGTTTAATCAAGAGATAATACACTTTTAGTAAAACTTAAAATTTTCTCCTCATTTAGAACAATTATCCTCACTTAGATTCAAGAACATTTTCGAAGCACTATGACTAAAATATGTAAGAAAGATGACAGATTTTGAGAAATGATGAGTGAAATGAAAAGTGAGGTTTAAGCTCATTTTTCGAATGTGAAAAAGTGATAAAGAAGCTTTCTATTTATAGGTCAGGGCATGATATAAATTTGGAACAAACCATGAGCCAAATTAATGTCTAATCGACCAGACTAATCGATTAGACAACCTAAATAATCAATTGTTAAGGCCACAAATATAAATTTTTAATATTTATCCGTTACCAATATTAAGATACTGTTCCAATCTATTTTAGACTCAACTAAGCATTATCCAATCGATTAGATACATAATCTCATCGATTTGTTAGGTATAAAATATCTTTCAATCAATTAGACACTCTTCTAATCAATAGGCTAAGTCTTGTAGATTTTTTTTTTGTGATTTAAATAAAATGAGAGGTTTTTCATTTTTTTAGTGTGTTTGTGATTTATCCATAGTATTCCTAGAAATACCCTTGTGTCTTTACAAGACACTGGTCACTCACACAGACACGACTATACGAACTTTCACACAAGCGCGATATACATAATCTGTAGGATCACATCAAGCATTGATTTTCAAGAATTGTTTCATGTGAGCATTTAAATGATTTAAAAGTTTCATCATATAATAGTGCATACCCCAAAGAGTCGTATAATAGGGCATACCCACCCCAAAGAGATTTTAAGTGTGATCTTCAAGGTGAAGCTTACAAATCAAATGGTGACTAGACAATCCTCCAACTAAACAAAAGTTCTAACTAGTTTAGTTCACAATCAAAATAACTATTTCCTATAGAAGAATTGTTTAATCAAGAGATAATACACTTTTAGTAAAACTTAAAATTTTCTCCTCATTTAGAACAATTATCCTCACTTAGATTCAAGAACATTTTCGAAGCACTATGACTAAAATATGTAAGAAAGATGACAGATTTTGAGAAATGATGAGTGAAATGAAAAGTGAGGTTTAAGCTCATTTTTCGAATGTGAAAAAGTGATAAAGAAGCTTTCTATTTATAGGTCAGGGCATGATATAAATTTGGAACAAACCATGAGCCAAATTAATGTCTAATCGACCAGACTAATCGATTAGACAACCTAAATAATCAATTGTTAAGGCCACAAATATAAATTTTTAATATTTATCCGTTACCAATATTAAGATACTGTTCCAATCTATTTTAGACTCAACTAAGCATTATCCAATCAATTAGATACATAATCTCATCGATTTGTTAGGTATAAAATATCTTTCAATCAATTAGACACTCTTCTAATCAATAGGCTAAGTCTTGTAGATTTTTTTTTGTGATTTAAATAAAATGAGAGGTTTTTCATTTTTTTAGTGTGTTTGTGATTTATCCATAGTATTCCTAGAAATACCCTTGTGTCTTTACAAGACACTGGTCACTCACTCAGACACGACTATACGAACTTTCACACAAGCGCGATATACATAATCTGTAGGATCACATCAAGCATTGATTTTCAAGAATTGTTTCATGTGAGCATTTAAATGATTTAAAAGTTTCATCATATAATAGTGCATACCCCAAAGAGTCGTATAATAGGGCATACCCACCCCAAAGAGATTTTAAGTGTGATCTTCAAGGTGAAGCTTACAAATCAAATGGTGACTAGACAATCCTCCAACTAAACAAAAGTTCTAACTAGTTTAGTTCACAATCAAAATAACTATTTCCTATAGAAGAATTGTTTAATCAAGAGATAATACACTTTTAGTAAAACTTAAAATTTTCTCCTCATTTAGAACAATTATCCTCACTTAGATTCAAGAACATTTTCGAAGCACTATGACTAAAATATGTAAGAAAGATGACAGATTTTGAGAAATGATGAGTGAAATGAAAAGTGAGGTTTAAGCTCATTTTTCGAATGTGAAAAAGTGATAAAGAAGCTTTCTATTTATAGGTCAGGGCATGATATAAATTTGGAACAAACCATGAGCCAAATTAATGTCTAATCGACCAGACTAATCGATTAGACAACCTAAATAATCAATTGTTAAGGCCACAAATATAAATTTTTAATATTTATCCGTTACCAATATTAAGATACTGTTCCAATCTATTTTAGACTCAACTAAGCATTATCCAATCAATTAGATACATAATCTCATCGATTTGTTAGGTGTAAAATATCTTTCAATCAATTAGACACTCTTCTAATCAATTGGCTAAGTCTTGTAGATTTTTTTTTTTTGTGATTTAAATAAAATGAGAGGTTTTTCATTTTTTTAGTGTGTTTGTGATTTATCCATAGTATTCCTAGAAATACCCTTGTGTCTTTACAAGACACTGGTCACTCACACAGACACGACTATACGAACTTTCACACTTCTTCTCTTTCACCATTATGAACCTTTAAGTCTTGACATCATTATCTTTAAGTACAAGAACCTTGATTATTATTAATGAAGCTTGAGATATCTTCACGTTGAATACCATAATTTGAGAGTTGAGAAGTCAAACCACCGATGATCTTTGAAACCAAAGTCTTCACTTGAAGTCGTTTGACCACAATGTTGAGTTTAAATAGATGTCTTGATCTTCAAGAGCATAACTTGATTTGGAAGGATAACTTAATCAACCATGTTGTGCATCTTTGACCACTGGAGCCATCTTTAGCAGTTACTTGACTTAAGTGTTGTCATCATCAAAACCTGATAACTACTTAGTTGACTTGCAACTTTGCTATCCATGAATTTCAATATGTTGGATCACTTTGACTATACCTACAAGAACATTGATCCACAAAAATATGCATTGATTCACTACAAACCATATTTCTAAGCCTAACAATAACATCAATACATTTAAAATCAAGTGCTTTGGTTATCCATGTACCCGTAATTCCTTATACCTAAAGTAACTAAGTTAGCCAAATATACCTTCTCACATTTTTACCAAAGTTGTTCACAAAATCCATTTATTAGAAGATTCCTCAGTCATAATAAACTATTACCTATTACTGACCGACACTGAAGAATAAATATATACCATAAATGCATATGAACAAAATATACCACAATCACTCATTCATAACATACAAAATATTATTTTTTCATTAAATTTTACATTATAACACAAGGAGCTTAAATCATACTAAGAAAAGTAAACACAATAGATAAATTTTCTAAATTAAACATTCTAAGAAAAAAGAAAAAATAATAAATCTTAGAGTCACACTTGAGCTACTTGCAACTTGTATCCAACTCGAGAGGTCAGATGTTACACATTTTAATGTTATACTTCTTTATAACTGATGTGGACAGAGATGTGATAGGACTCATGTAACACCCTAAAACCCCACTTACAAATATATATAATTATAGGTAATTTCAAATACTCAAATATTACTCGCTGAGCAAAGAGTCGCTCCCTAAGCATGACTCATAGAAAATCAGAACACTCACTCTGCCACGCTCGCTAAGCAAACACTGTCGCTCACTAAGTGAAGTTTATCCTTGCTTAAGCGAGATCTCTCAGACCAGAAACCAAAAATAGGGCATCTCGCTGGGCGAGCCCTCCTCGTGCTGAGTAAAAATTTGATAAGCGGGGCTTCGATCGCGCTAAGCGTGAGAGCCCCAAAACAACAACGTCAAAAAGCACTATTTTCACCACTAGAGCCCTATCAAAGCTCCGATTTTGATCCCAGTCGATCCCAAACATACAAAATTCAATCATACATGTTAATATTGTATTAAAAACAATCAGATAGGTACATATTATCATATATTACATCAATTTAATTAAAAATCATCATCATCTTCGACACGTTTAACACAACCAATAAGAACAACTATTTTCAAAATTATTCAGATTAATTTACACGAATTTGGCATGTAATCAGTACACAAAATTAACACAATGAGACATAATTCTTGAAAGAATTTTAGTGAAAACTCATCTCAAGTCCTAAACATCTAACAATGGTGAAAATGAAAAACTCCAAAGGAGGAGGGTAAGGAGCCATCTCTATCCTCTTTACTTAAGTACCCACACATAAATAGTTTCTCACCCTTACTTTGAATTGCAGAATTCCTAAGCTTTTGATTATGATGTCTCCTCATAACTCCCCCTCCTCCAAATCCTTGCTCTAACCCTTGCCAAATTTCACGTAATGATTCCCGAAACCTATTTTTCTCTCTATTTCTATATTTAAATAAAACAAATAAAACCTAATTATTTGTTTCTAATTTTACTCATGATACTCTCACTTCTCGTTAATTACAACCACACGCCAAAACTCCACTAAACGTCTAATTTCTACCCTACACTCTATTTTCTAAAATTAAATAATTAAATAAATTAAAATGAAATAAAAATATCATTTTATTTATAAAGGGCGTCTTCTCTCATCTTATGCCATCTACCCCCCAAACACATAACATAAAATAATTCACCAACACATCACAAATTTAATTAAAATAATAAAATTAATTAAGTACGAAAAATAGGGTGTTACAACTCTGGTGTGGATCTATGTGCCTGTAGGCATGAAGTTGATGATCTTGATGTTGGTGATCTTTCTAGTGTTTTGATGACAACAACGTAAGAGACTTAAGGATTTCTCTTGCCTTAAAGCCTTCTTGGTGTCAATGATAATATCGTTCCAACTCTTGGATGATGGTGATTAACTTGAAGATTTCTCAAACCTCATCATGTAAGAGACTTAAGGTTCCATTGAAGTGCTTATATGATTGATGTATTTGGAAAAGGAACTTGAAAGCCTAAGAGTTATGAAAGAGAGGAAGTGTTAAAGCTCTCCTGGTCATGTATGTCTGAGTGACTAGAGTCTCGTGAAAGTGGGAATAACTCCTAAGATACTTAGGAAAATTACACACACACACACTTAAATATTTTTCGAATACCTCTTTTTAACTAACAAAACACCTAAAAATGTTTTAGAGTCTTAGCCAATTAACTAGGAAACCGTCAGCTTCATTAAAAGAAATTTTTTGAACTACCTAATCAATTAGATCCTAAAGCTAATCAATTAGATGAAGCTATATTGGTTACATAAAAGATTATGATAGTGTCTTAATGATTGATGACGACACTCTAACAAAACTTTCCATTTTGGGGGTCAAATAATCAATAATTTAAGGTATATGATAAATTAGGCGTAAGTCCTAATCAATTAGATAAGTTAATTTAGCTATGTATCATATCCTTTTTGAGCCAATTATTCTCCTATGTAAAGGAGATGTCTCTTCTCTTCATTAGACACTTGAATTCTATTTTTATTTATTTATTTGGAATCTCTCTCTCTCTCTCTCTCTCTCTCTCTCTTAACATTTTCCTTTCACCAAAGTTGCCTTAGTGCCTTGTGAGTGAAAACTGCTTGTGAGGAAGAAGTTGTATTGATGTCGTGCCATTATTGTTACTCTCAATATTGCGATATTATTGAGAAATTGAGTTAGATTATTTATATTAACCAGTCTTAAAATCTATGATTTGTTATAAAACTTAGTCTAGAAAAGTTCTGTTTGGTTATTGATAACAACCTTGAAAGTATCTAATCATTTTGTTAGCTCAGCTTGTGGTAAAACTTTCTTTTGGTTGAGGACAAGCCATTGTAAAATCTTTAGACCTGCTTGTATCAAAGGTTAATGGGCATAACTTGTATAAACTCAAGTTTATAGTCAAATCTCAAGAACATCTCTTACGGACAAGAGTAGGACAAAGTTCGACCAAACCTTGATAATTCTCTGGTGCCATCTCTCTAACCCTTATCTTTTATTTTTTGCTATCAACTTTACTGGCTTTATTTTTTCGTTGATTTTTATTCTTAAATATACTAACACAATTTGCTGCTTAAGTATTAAAACTTCTAAATTAATCACAAATTTTGAATACCAAAATTCACTCCCTCTTGTGCTTGAAGTCACTTGTTCAACAAGT
This sequence comes from Lathyrus oleraceus, assembly GCF_024323335.1. NCBI lineage: Eukaryota > Viridiplantae > Streptophyta > Magnoliopsida > Fabales > Fabaceae > Lathyrus > Lathyrus oleraceus. The sequence goes on from NC_066580.1 coordinate 445,693,828, forward strand.
GGCATTAAAGCCTAACTTCTATTAAAGAGTAATCATTCCAGGAGGAAAAATGACTTCAAGATATTCACTAAAAAACCTCATCCTTTAATGGAGAAGGATGTATAAGGGATGCATCGTGGTATTTGGAAGGTTGTGAAGGAAGGTCCATTTGTTCCTACAAACAAATTCATTGGTGTTTTAGTAAACAAATATGAAAAGGATTGAACCAAAGATGATAAAAAAAATGTGTAGCGCAGTTTGAAGGCAAAAACTGTCATCACTATCGATCTCACTCTTGATGAATTTTTGCGAGTTTCTCACTGCGAGACTACAAAAGAAATATGGTACAAAATCCAAATTACCCATGAAGGAACTGCTGAGGTAAATAGGATAAGGTTGGACACATTAAATCACAAGTATACAAATTTTATAATGAAACCTGAAGAGAACATAAATCAAATGAAAACATGATTTACCCATATCGTGAGTCATATGAGAACTCTGAGAAAAAAATTTCAAATGAGGAATTGGTGGTGAAAACTCTTAGATTCCTAAACTGGAGTTGGAAAACTAAATTCATTTCTTGTGAATCTAGGGATTTAGCAACCATGGACACACACACTCTGTCTGGTAAATTGTAGGAACATGAGATGAAGCAAAAAAGACTAGCTGATGACAGAGAAGACGACAAGGAGAATAGGAAAAGTATTGCACTAAACACTACTAACTTAAAAGATATGGAATCAAAAGATGAAGATTGTCAAAGTTAGATTAACTAATAAATGAAATTCATGTTTCAAAAATTCAAGGAGTTCCTAAGGTAGGAAAAACAAATTTCAAGTTTCCGAGATCAAAATGAAGAAAGATACTCCTTCATTCCCACATGCCACCAATGCAGAAAGGAAAGACACATAAGACTAAACCGCCCTCAAAATCAGAGAAGATCCAAAAAACTACAAAAAGAAATTAAGAGAGTCTACATATATTGAGATGACAATGATGTGGAATCCTCTAACAAGGAAGAAGCAAACACAGTGGCGGAGCCAGATAAAAAAATTTGGGATGACCGCTAACGTAAAATAAAGATTATAAATAAAATGTAAATAGTATTTTAAATAAAACATTAAAGTTAAAATAAATACAAAGTTAATTACTAAAAATTTAAATTACATGACTTAAAACTACCTTAAAGTAATGCTTTACACGTTCCGAGTGACTTGAAATCGTCAATAATTGACTCCGAACTAATGCTTGCACTAATCTCCCTTTCAATATATACTGTCATGCTATCTCCAAGAAACCCATCATCCATCTTGTTTCTCAACTTAGTCTTAATAATTTTCATGGCTGAAAAAGACCTCTCAGTTGTGGCCGTAGAAATGGGAAGAGTCATTATAAGACGAAGTAGTCTATCAATCAAGAAGTAAGTTTCAGCCTGTCCAGATGCAACCAAACATGAACATAGTTCTTGAATAGTTGATAAATTATTCAAGTTTGATGCTTGACGAGCAACAAATAGAAAATGTTGGAGTTGAAATTGCAAATTATTCTTCTCTTGATCACTAAAATCCATAGGATAATATTTTTCAACTAAAGAACAAATAGTATCAATGCTAAAAGCTTTATATCCATCCTTAGGAGATAAAGAACAAGAAAGAATTAACAAATCCATTGCCTGCTCACTGAATCTGCTATTCAACTCTTGTAACTGTTTGTCAATGGTAGTGAAAAAGATTTCAACTTTAAAGTAATGTTGAATTGTGACTTGATTCTCTTCAAGACGGGAGCGTCCAAATCTTGTTGTTGAATGAACATCATTAAGATCAGGAATCTCAATACCATGCTTTTCACAAAAAGATACCACTTTAGTAAACAATATATCCCAACCATTTTCTCTCAAACCTTGAATAAGATGTTTTGTTGAATGAACCAAGTTCATAGCCTTAACTACATCTTGATTTTTTTTGTAAGGCTTGACAAAGCATATCTGTTATTCCCATGATTTCTTTCATCAAGTGCAAAATAAATATAAAATTAAATGCCTTCAAGTAATTGTAACAACTATCTGCATCCCCACGTGTAGCATAACTCCCTCTATCTTTTGCAATTTTTTTTTAAAACTAAACAAGTTGCTTCATACATGTTTATCAAGCTAGAAATTGAATTGTAATGTGATCCCCAACGAGTATCTCCAGCTCGTTTCAAGTACCAACTTGATTTGCACCTTTACCAGTTACAATCTCATCAATCTCTAACAAATAAGCAATTTCTTCTAATTGGGCAGCTTGTAACTCATCATGATGCTTTGTAGAAGAACAAACAACATTCACAACAAAGATCAGCTTCTCAAAAAATTTATGAACAGGTTTGACTTCTCTTGATGATGTAACTAATGCAAGTTGCAATCGATGAGCAAAACAATGAACATAGTATGCATAAAGACAATCCTTCATAAATAGGGCTTATAAACCATTCCATTCTCCTCTCATATTGCTAGCACCATCATACCCTTGGCCACAAATGTTAGAAACATCAAGGTTATGTCGAGAAAGTATATCACATATTACTTCCTTAAGAGTTAAAGATGTGGTGTCTTTAACATGTACCACATCAAAAAATCTCTCTTGTATTAAACCAACTTTATCAACAAATCTTAATACAAGAGCCATTTGTTCCTTTTTTGACTCATCACGAGCTTCATCAACAACAATACAAAATTTGGAATCACCAATTTCCTCACGAATACTCTTTTTCACCCTACTAGAAAGAATTTGCAAGAGCTCTTTTTGAATTTGATGTGAAGTATACTTGCAATTTTGTGGAGCATTTTCCAACACAACTTTTGCAACTTCATCATTGTAGGATGCTAAAAGTTTTAATAACTTAAGAAAGTTACCTTGATTTATTGATTTGCTACTTTCATCGTGACCCCTAAAAGCACAAGCTTGTAGTGTTAACCAACGAACAATGTCAATTGAAGTCTTGAATCGTAACCGATTATTCATTCTTTGACTTGAACTTTGCACTTGAATAACATTTCTAATATGACCATCTTGATTCAACAAGTCTTGACAAGCTTTCATTGCATTGTTGTGTGGTGAGCAAGGATCCTTCCCTATGTGGTTAAGAAAGGAACAATGTTTTCCATTCCTAACTTTCTTCCAATTTCTAAAACCCATAGAAATAAAGACAAGTGATCCGGGACGTCCACTTAGTTTTTTGCTAAAAAGGTAACATGGTAAGCAATATGCGGCATATTCAGATGGTGAATATTCTAACCATGATGGAAATATGCTAAACCAAGTATGTTGAAACCTTCTCGGATGATCCTCGTTACCGGACAAAGGATAGTTTTCTAAATGAATTTGATATGGATTCCATTTTAGATAAGCTCTTCGTATTGCATCCACTTGATTTGGTAGATATTGCCAAATCGAAGGACGCTTTCCAGGATCGCGTTCCAAAGAATTTTCAAAACCATGATGCTCTTCAATTGTTGGATTCTCAAGAACTGTTTCAGATTCGGATGCCGGGATTATAATTTCTTCATCTCTCTCTTCTCTTTCAATTTCACATGCTTTCCTTTTGAAAAAGAATCAATTTTCCTATTATTCATCTTTACTCTTCCTATAATATCATATCAGATCCAAAAATCAATTTAGAGAACATAAAAATTAAAAGAGAAAAAAATTAATAAACTTAATTAATCAACTTTAATCCGTTTTCAAATACCGGTAACTTCACTATTTGAAATTAGCAGTAACAATGATTAAATAAACCTTATTACAGTGTATAACTATATTTGTAAATTACAGTGTTATGAATTGACTTAATAAACCTCATATAGATTATTTTAACACATCAAGAAAGAAGAACCCTAAAAATCTCAAAAACACAAATCAAACAATCACTTTAATTTGTTACTTTTTATAAAAGAAGAATGAATAAAGTTTTTTACCTGTTAGATGCCAATCACTTTAATCTGTTCCGATTCCGGTGCCACTGTGCCGGTAGCAAACCCATATGAGAAAGAAAGGAAAGGTAGGAACTTTTTACCTTATCTGTATTTTAACCTAACTTTGAATGAAAAAGAAAAAAGAAAAATTAATTTTAATTTAAAATAAGGATGTTTTAGTAATTTAATATATATGAATTAAAAAAAAATAAAAAGTTGAGGCGTGGCCGTGGCCTTCCCACGTCCCCCCTCAGTTCTGCCACTGAGCAAACATGTGTCTCATGGCAAAACATCAAGAAAATGATGTAACCACTTATTTTTATTTATCAAGACTTGTTTCACATATGTAAAAAGATAACAAAAGAAACAAGTAAATTAGAACAAATTGTCTCTACCTCCAAAGACACTATTTATTCCCTGAGGGGTGAGAAATAAAAACTTATTAAAAGAAATAGAAAGACTTAAAAGAGAGACAAGATGATTTAATTCAAAACTTTTCATCTTCTCATGAAGTCTTAGATGAATCTATCAAGTATGATCATTGTGACATTTTGAAAAATAAAATTTATGATCTTCAAAATATACTTGATAAATTCACTAAAGGAAGAGACAATTTGAATCTTTTATCAGGAAACCAAAGGGCATCTTACAATAATGTTAACATTCATTATGAACCTAAGAACAACCGTAAAAACTTTATCAATATTTTGAATTCCAAACTAACATCTAAATACAAAAAACTAAAAGGAAGTTACTGTAATAAAGATGGCCATATTGCTATCTTCTATTTTATCAAAAAGAGTCATGAAAGTAAACAAGGACATCCTCCCTCGCATTTTTTATAAAAAAATTATGAACGTAAAAATAGAAATATGACTGCTCATAATATGTATTTCACTAACATCAAATGACCCAAAAATATTTGGGTACCAAAGGTAAAAAGTTCAAATTGTGATGCTGATTCAAAAGATGATACTGACAGCTGCTCTTAAAGTCATACAACGGAAGAAATAAATATGTTCTCTTATTTCACTCCTACAAGAAGAGAAATCGTTTGGTAAGAGCCTTAATCTTGCCTTTAAGTTGTTCTTTGAACTAAAGTTTTATAGAATAATTTACCTTTATGTATGTTGTGTGACAAAGGTAATAATGTATCTTTTATAAACACGATCATTAAAAACCTTGAAATATAATCCTTCTTAAATTCCCCCCGAAAAGATCATGACTAGAAAAACTCATACATATTACATTTGGTGAAATGACCCCTAGTAGGTAGAAGTAGAGGTTGTTAGTTATGTAAATAACCATGAAAGAACATCCTTGGAAGATGATAATCAAGAGAAATAAAAATATCAAAGATAAAAGGAAGTCCAGAGTTCAAATAGAGAGACTCATGCTGAAGAAGTCAACTTAGAGAATCAATATATATCCAAAGAATGGAGGACCATTAAGGACTATCACATTCATAATGTTAATGGAGAAATTTCTAAGGGAACTACATCTCAACACTCTCTTAGCAAGGTATGCAACCTTGTGGATTTTGTTTGTGAAATTGAGCCAAAGGAAATTGTTGAAGGTATCATCAAAGAACATTGGCCTTTTTATAGGAAATAAAGGCTAAATCAATTTGAGAGAAACAACATTCAGGAACTTGTTCCCAAAGCTTCACCTAATCTTGTGATTGGTTCCTAAGTGGGTATTTCACAACAAGTTTGATGCTTCTGGAAATGATTTAAGAAATAAATAAAGACTTATTGCGAAAGAATGAAATCAACATGAAAGCATAGTTTTTTAATGAAACATATGCCCCTGTATCTCTATTAGAAGCCATAAGAATGCTTCTAGCTTCCTAATTCCCTATATTTTCTTAAACTCTCCCAAATGGATGTGAAAAATGTGTTCTTGAAGATTTACATTCAGAAGGAAGAGTATATATATTTTTTGTGCACATGTCTGTCAATTTGGTGCTACTGACGAGTCCTTGTGCAAGGATGTTTATGATGTAATGAAGATTAAAATCAAAAGATGGGAGCACTTTGGTACTATCTTGTATGTACATGAAGAAGAGGTTACCTAGTGCTAACAAATGTAATCCAAGTACATTCACTGATAGTGTATCTCAATGGATGTGATTGTGGACTCTCTTAGAAGGTTGAGATGATAAATTTGTAAAGGATTTATCATTCCTACATTTGGACCAACTCTCTTATCAAATGATTCATAGAGAAATAAAATCAATGGTGGTTTGTCGTTCCTTCAAAAGAGAGAATTTTCTCAAGTCATCTTGAGGTTTTAATGTAGTGCACTTAATAAAGATTAAAAAATCGATTTATTTTGACTAACTCTCTAGTAAGTGATTTATTAATTACTTAGTCAATTAAATTTATTTTCTACTAACCTTTGGTTGAGTTTTAAGTATTTATGAAGCAAATGGGTGCAAACGCAGTACACATATATGTTTCTATATGTTTGCTCTTTCCATGTGCAATGGGATTTCTGGTTAGATTGATAATTGATTTGTTATCTACTAGTAGATTGATTGGAAATTTTAGCTTGATCGTAAAATCATTCAACTAGGATTAAAACAAATTTGCTTGAAAATCTACACCAGCACCTACAACATGCTCAAATTCACAACTAGACAAGGCCACTAATTGTTGCTTCTTTGAGCACCATGACAAATATTCTCCTAGGAACTTAAACAAGTATCCAATTGTGATTCTCCTATAAATATTGTCACCACGCCAATTAGCACTAAAAAGTTTAACGAGTTCAAGCCTTTCATGCCATTTGCCTAACAGAAATAAGAGACCATAGTGTAATGTGCCACTGATGTATCTGATGATTCTTTATACAATAATGTAGTATTGTCTAAAAGGATTTCTTATAAACCTGCTCATCCATCCTATTAAGAAACTTATATCTGGCCTACTTAGACATATGTATCTCAGTGATCTTACAAGTTTTATGAACATGGTGGCATTTACATTATTTTCCTCACATGCATCTATTTCTCCAAACTACAAGTTTGTATCAACAAGTATGACTGTAGAGTTTCATTCCAACATATTGAAATTTGTCAACATTTGACTTGCATACTTTTATTGATGCATGATCATTCCCATTGATGAGTATAATAATTCCTTGAAAAGGAAATAAGATAGCTTTCCCATGCCAATCCTTGCAAAAGCTAGCTTTATCTTAACTTTGAGTTGGTCAATCTCTTTCTCAGAACTTTGTATAACTATAAGGTCATCTACATAAAGGAAAATAATCAACTAACTTTCCCTTATTTGCCTTTAAAATAGACACCATGTTCAGAAATACTTGAATCTATTTTCCATGAAGAACTTGTCTATTATTTCATTCCAGGACCTTGGTGCTTGCTTTAGGCCATATATAGATTTGTGTAACTTTTTCACCTTATATTCTTTCCCATTAACTAAAAAACCAGGAGGTTATGCTATGACTTCTTCTTCTAGAGGACCATTTAGAAAAGCTGATTTAACATCAAGATGAAACAGAGGCTATCCTCTATTACATGCCAAAAAAATTTATAAGTCTAATAGTCTCATATATTGCCACATGTGAGTAGACTTCATAATAATCAATTCCTTGTATTTTCAAGAAACCTTTTTCAAACGCTATAGATTTGTGCTTGATAACCTTTCCCTCATGATCTACTTTGAGTTTGAACACTCATATCACATCAATGGCCTTCTTACCAACAGGTAAATTAGTTAATTCTTAAGTTTTGTTATTCTCCATATAAGTTAGCTCTTCAACCATAACATCATTCCAAGTTTGCTCCTTCAGTGCTGCTTGATAATAATATGGCTCAAGATTTGCAAACATTGAAAGATGCATCATCGCTCCTTAAATAACTACTTCATTGTTAATAATTAGCTCACAATCATCTAATATTATTGGAAGTTGCCTTTCCCTTCATGGTCTAGCTTGTGTTGGTGCAGGTTTCCCTTCATGTATCATAGCTTGTGTGTGAAGGAAAATTGCGATCCAAAATGCAACGGAAATTAATTTTTTTCCTTTAGTGATCCCTACGAATGGGCATAATCAGTGATAGAAACCGTTACCTCTTGTGGCGATTGAAACCTTTGATGCAGATCTAAGGAGTGATCACGAGCGTTGAATGGTGACAACGCCTTTACTCAATCCACACGAACGAATTCCTTCAGTCTCAATGCTAGCTGCTCCGAATGAAGGCTTTGAGTGAGAGAGAGAGAAACGGAATATCATCTAGTGAAATGCTTCTGCACAAGGGTTCTATTTATAGAACCACTTGTGTGTGCTGCAAGCTAAAATGCCCACTTAAGTATATGTGACCCATATCTTATGGTATACCGAAAATCACTTAAGCGCGTGGTACCTTACCATATTTTGTATTCTACTTAAGTGCACTGTACCTTACGATGTTCTGCAATTCACTTAAGTGTATCGTACCTTACAGTGTTCCTTATTTACTCTATCTCTCATCAATCCGTCCTTTTTGTGTGTGACCCTGTAGGTTTTCGTGATATTGACAATTATATTAAATCACATATTTAACATAATAAACAGTGAGCGGTATCTAGCAATACATCACAGCTACCCAAGACACGAAAATATCATGCGATCTGACAAATACCTTTTTATGATAATTGTAAGACCCCAATTTTGACCCTAAGATCCCTCATGCAATTTCATCATAAGCATTAGCATTGGGATCATACCTTGGCATCCTCCTTACCCCTCCTTCATTGGGTTTGTTTGGGGAGAGATCACCAAGCACTTTGTGATTGTATCATACTTGTATTTTATCATTTTACTAACCAAAATACCAAAAATATGTCTTTGCATTTGCCTAACTCTTTTGTAGGTAGGGCATGATCTCCATTGATCTATCAAGTTCATATATAGGGTTTAAGACCCTCATGACAAAGAGTACAACCATGAATTGATTCAAGAATGGTTATGGGCATCATATATGAGTTCCATTGATTCCTACATGTTATATTGATAAAGTTTTCTTCAAGAGTTTGAGGGTGATTTGCCTTGGAAACCCTAGTTTGACTGGGTATCTTGAGTAACTTATCCAACAAAATATCTCACCAATTGATCAAATTTATCAAGGGACACTTTAAATTTCATCATCTTATTAATATATGATCTACCATGAGCCTAGAAAGTCAAGAGAATTGAAGGTTAGCAAGTTGGTTGGCCAAATGAATTCATCTAATCAAAACTGGGTCTCCCTAGACCCTATCTCCTGCAATTTTCACCATATGAAAATGATTCCAAGAGCAAACTTACTATAAATGACATTACAAACAACTTTCATGTTGAGACCTAGAGCTAGTTTTGCTTGGAAAATCATTTTCTTGTTGAAACATTATAGGTCATTTTGTCTAAACCCTAATTTGAAAGTCAACTTCCCAATGCCATAACTTGCTCAATTTTTATGAGATGAAATATTTCCAAGTTGCACAATAAAATTCAAGATGTATACTTCAACTTTGATGTTTGGAGTGAGATATAATTCAACTTTTGTGAGCATGTGATATAAGGCTACATTATAGGTCACTTTTGACTTATACCATTGAACAAATGATTTTTCCAAACTTCAAAAATGCATAACTCTATCACTTCAAATCCAAATGACATGAAATTGGTGACCATTTTTAAGGTCTTTGCAATATCTACAACTTTGATGAATACACTTTTCTCATTTGAAGCGCACATAAAAAGTTAAGCAAGGTAGGATATGTAAGTTTAAGGAGTGCCTTAGGGGGGGGGGGGGGGGGGGGGGGGGGGGTGAATGAGGCACTTCGAGTATTTTCTGGAATTTTGACGGTTTATGACTTTTACTTTCTGAGTTACGTATGTGATGAAAAAATAGTAAAGTGCGGAAAGTAAAGGACACGACGATGTATAGTGGTTCCCCTCACAGATTGAGAGTACTCCACTCCCCTTTCAACACAAAAGAGAATTTCACTATAATGTTAGATTCCTAGACAAGACAACTTAAGGTCTTTCTATATATTCTAACACACCAAGAACAATCCTCTTGGATTTATAATGTTTAAAGTCCAATCGAGACTCAATTTCTCACAAATAGACCTCTTGTATCCACACACCGGATAACAAGGATAAACCCTTACAAACCTATCCTTAACAATCCTAAGAATAAGTTGTAAACAAAGAATATAATTCTGAATAATTTGTATAAGATGAGATAGATGAAAATTGAAGTATATCAATTAAATAATTGATCTTCTCCTTTGTAACACTCAAATCTCACAGTAATTATACAAGTGTTCTTTAAATGAAATGAAACTATGATGCTGAAAATGAAGGTTTATGCAAAGTTTCACTCTTAATGAAATTTGGATGAACACTTAGAAAGTTTGAGAGAATGTGTGTAAATGATTTAAAATTTTGCAAGGAGGTAATTTTGAAAAACTGAAAAATGATGTTTTAATAATGTCTAAAACACCTCCTCAGATGAATGCAATAGTCCAAAGGTTGCCATGTTTCATGATGAAGAAAACATAAGAGTTTCTATGAAGAGATGCATATATTTTTCATTTTGGATCAGTGGTAATCGGTCACCTTAAATAGGGTAACCGGTTAGATGCATTCAACGTTAAAAAATAATTTGAAATTTGCTTGAGGTAACCGGTTACCTTAAATTGGATAACCGGTTACATGGTTCCAACGTTACAAAAATGTTTGAAAATCACACAGAGTAATCGGTTACTCTAAAGCTGATAACCGGTTACTCTTTCACAGTTTTGAAAAAATAACTTATAGAGTGAAGTGTGGTGGTTTGTTTTATGCATAAAACTATTTTCAATGATTATGATATGAATGCAACATGTTATGAACACTTGTATAACTATCTAGAGTTCAAGTGTTACCTAATCCATTTGAAAGCCGATTCTTCATATGATTCATCAAGACTTGATCATATGTTGGAAACTTCATATACGAGCTTGAACCTTGATCAATCTTTTTGTTAATCTGACTTTAGCTATGTAGCAAGATTTGTCGTCATCAAAATATCTGAGAAGTCATGTCTTCATAGAATATTGAGATATATGGTTTGACACTTAGAAAAATTTTCAACATGTTGAAATTTCCAAACTTCCACCTCAAAATTCATCATGATACAAGCTCCAATTGGAAAAGTGGTGAACATGAAAGTTGTTCATGTTGATCTAAACTTTCCAAAAGGTCTAAGTTCATCCATTTTGGACAAGAATTGCTAGGGCTGCGCATGGCATGAACATGGTATCATCATTTGGCAAAGATCAAACTTCAAATCTTCACACATACTTGCCTTGCAATCCAAGTTGTTTTCAGACTCTCTCACATTCATTTGTGGACCTTAAGAAATGATCTCATGGGCCTGTACACGCCCATGCACCCATGCATCATCATTTGCCAATTTTGGAAAGTGAATTTGAAGGTGCAAATATCATGAGCTACAACTATAAATAGAGCCCTCTAGCATCAGAATTAAACACACATTCACGCCAGCTTTGATGCTGAACCCCTAACCCTTCCATTTGAAAGGATAAACCTGATAATTTCATCTTAAAATTGAGTTTGAATCTCACTGTTTTGAGATTCAAAACTCCAGGGATCCAAGACCTTTTGTGCATTTCATTCTACTTCTGCAAGCATTCTGAGTGAGATCAAGCACGAGCCAAGGCAAGAGCAGTTGAATCCAGACCTACATTGAAGGCATTTTCCATAAAATTTCATCTCTTCGACTCTCTCTCAATCTTGCTCAATTATCTTGATTCTTTGGTTGTCTGAAGTCCTACCAATGTAGGCAAGAAGATTGAGTTGCTTAGAGGTCAAATTGAAGCAACTCAGTTGACATACCTCAAATTTCAACTCCTCATATCTTTCTATATGTGAGGAGTTAGTTAAAATTGAGGTGATATTCGTGATCTACACCATTTTTCCTTTCAGATCATATCCTCCTTTTTCATTTTTGATGTGGTGATGAATGGACCAGTCCGACCAAGGTCGCTTGAGAAGACGACCGACGCTTTGGTCCGGCAATGATGTTGCTTGGTCCTGAGCCATTAGATGAGTCTAAATTGTTTTAATCATGAGCGTACGTTTTAATTACCAGGCGTGTGGAAGTTTGACTCAGGCGCACCATGGAATGCGCGCTGGTGGCCACTTGATCTGCCACCTCAATTAATGAGGGAGATCAAGTGGTCCACGTTTTTTCTGATTATTTGAATTTCATTTTAATTGCTTTATTTTCATTAATTCATATTAATTTTAATATTGATCCAAAAAATATGAGAGTTTTACCAAAAGTTTTAAAAATTTTTCCTCTTTCATATTCTGAATTAAAATTATTTTTTAGATCATCATTAATATTTTTCATGATTTAATTGATTTTTCATTTGTTTTTAATTGTTTAAAAATACTTTTAAGTCTTTAAAAAATCTGAATTTTTTTCTCCAAGGTCCTTTGACCTTGTTTGACCTATGATAAATCTCATGGCCATTTATTTGGTGTTTTGATGAGGTTTTAGGAATTTGACAAACCATATTTAATTAAAATGCATTATTTTAGTATTTTTTTAATTGGAATAAATGCCAAATAATTTGGTTGACCAATTGTGATGACTTGTTTATGTTTGACTCTTGTTGTTGGGCCTTGATCAAGGTTGATTTGACTTTGTCAAATTAATATCATTGGATTTAGGGGATTGATGGAATGGATATTCCATCTCCCAAAATGAATGAATGATATTAATTCGGTAAAATTCCTCCTTTGATCAATTTGAGATTTCATCTATTCCCCTCCCACTTTATCTCATTCCCCTTCTTTATGCATTCATCTCATTTGGTCTATGATATCTCAAAGTCCTAAAGCTAGTTGATTGAAAAATTAACATGAGTATGGATGAGATTAGGCCACACCTTTTGCATATTCTTTTTGTGTGTGGTATGTTTCATGAGCATAGTTCATAATACTATGTCTCTAACATGCATTAACACCAAAATTCCATTGCCCGGTGTCAAATAATTGTGACCTCTACATAAGTCCAATTACGATTACTTAACATAGCGCTAAATTTGTGACATAAAAGGCATAACATTCTAGTTAGTGAGATTGTAAGTCTCCCCTCTTTCATGGTATTGTGTGGAAACTTGGCCTTTTTTCCTTTCTTTGGAAGATGTCTTGGTTCAAGGATCCATGCTTGTGATAAGTGGGTTGAGTGTTCTCCAAAAAATGTCTAAGAATGAAAAGCAAAAACAAAGCAATACTAACTTCTAACCTATTAACTACTAACTTTTAATTTCAAGACCTTTATTTTAATGTCGTTTAATTCTAGCCTTTATACATTTGCCATTGTTCATATTATTCTAATTGTTTATATTAATGCAATTTTCACTTTGTCCACTTGGACCATATTGTGTGATATATTTTGTCTGTGCTTTGCTTGTTTGTGTGATCTTTGACCATTAATGTACATAATAACAACAAAAAACCTAAAAAACTTTTGTGTGGACTGTTGGCTCGATCTTGGACAAATGGACTTAGAACTTAGGCAAAATTCCTATGCTAAAGGATTTGGCCAATGCCAACTTATTGAGAAATCAAGTGCTTGCAATTTGAAACTTCATCTGATACATCATTCAAGATCTCTCTAAGTTCATCTGCAACATGATCATTGTGAAGCTGTTATTTTAAATCCGTGACTTGTGGAATTCATCTGTTACATGGGCCATTTTGAAGAAGATCATGGAATGGATAAGCTTGGATGTGACCATCTTTATTTGATGCCTTGCTCTTCAAGATGATATAATTGTGCATTTGTGTGTTGCTTAATTCTAAAATTCCAAGGGAACTCTGGGTTTCTATTGGCATTCTTGTCTATTTGATTGCTACCCATTTGGTCAGATCTTTTCAACTCTTAACTTTTAATTTTGTACATAAGATTAGTATCTTCATCTTCTCCCCATTTCTTTAATTTCAAAATCTCTACCTCCCTTTCCAAAACCTTCTTTGATTGGACTTATTTTGTTCTAAACTTTGACCACTTTTGCAAAAAAGATACAAACTTTGGCCTTATGCCATTGCATTTTCAAACTTCTTTTCTTAAATCAAACTTGTAAATAAACTTAACTATACTTGACTTAAACTTTCAGAAAGCCAAAAAGAACTAACTCATTCAAACCATCTTCAGGCCTCTGTGCCTTTCAAACTTAATTTTTGTTAAAACAATGCATCCACTTTGAAATTTGTATCACGAACTACGAGGTTTTGATCCCTCATTTTTATGTTGGTACGTAGACACAAGACCGAAGGTCTTGCCAAACACAAAAATATAATTAATGAATTCTTTTCTCATCCCCCCATTCTATTTGTTTGTAAACATCACTTTGTACAAAATACATATGCACACAAAAAGGGCTCCTTAGGAGTACCTAGGACACTTTGGGTGCTAACACCTTCCCTCTGTGTAACCAACCCCCTTACCTGTAATTCCTGATATTTTATTAGCTTTAATTTGAAAACTTCTTACTTTTGGGTTTTGTTCGTACTTTTTCCCTTTTTCCTTGGAAACAATAAAAGCGCGGTGGCGACTCTTGTTATTTGATCTCTAGCTTATTCATAGCTTGATGATCATGAATTTATCGCTACAGAAATTAAGTGGCGACTCTGCTGGGGAAATGTCTCCAGTGGGTTTAGCCTACTTTTTATGTGTATATATTTGTATATATGTGATGTTTGTATATATTAATGTGTGATATAATCTGCTTGTTGTGCTTGGTGATCTCTGAGTGGTGAGATAAGTTCTAACCCGAACTTGAGTGCAATTAAGATAGGAGGATGGTATAGTCATGTTCGACTTGTGTGGGGTAGTCCTTAATAAGTTGGCTTGAGATTCATCCACCCAGTGGAGAGTCTTTTGGATTTAGAAATGTCACACAAGTATTTATGGTTAGGCATTACTATCTCTAATTTGGGTCTGAGAAGATGAGGACCGTAGAACATTTACCCCCTCTTGGCCTATTTAGGACGTAGTGCGGAAACTGTTCAAGTGTAGGCTTGATAACAATTGTTACGTGATACTACACTCAGACGAGTTCTCTTGAGAATATTATGGGTCGATGAGTCAGTCATCTTAACCTGTAATATCCGATAGATGGAGTTAAGACTCTGGGAACTTTTTAGAACATGATCTACAGGTTTTTATCCTTAGTTCACTCCTTTGGGATGGTTCTTACCCAGAATCTATGCTCGTGACTTACAACAAACCCTTGATTCTTGGTTGATCCAATCAAGTCTTATCAATATCAATGGAACTTGGGTATTGATAAGGTGTAAACCATAATCCACCAAAATGGATGATTGATATTGACAATGATTTGATTCATCCCTTGAACTTTGTTTGCCTTGTGTGTGATCCCTTATTTGTGGTTGTTGCATTCATGCATTCATGTGCATCATAACATTCATCACACAAAAATTTCAAGGAACTGAGGTATTATTTGCAAATATTTTCAGACCATGGACCGTGGAAGAAGGAACACTAAGAAATACAGTTTCAGATGTCCCGACTTGAAAGAGTTAAGGAAGCTAGCATCTTTTGTATTAGATCCTTTGGACTTCAAACAACATCATGGGAGTTGGAAGACGCGCTCGTCAAGATGAAGCAAGAGAAGAACATGTGGGAGAATGTTTCCGTGCTTTGAGCAATAAGCATGAAGAGTTGCAGTTGGAGTCTAAGGACAAAGATGCACTTATTGAGCTACTAGAAGACCGAGTGACGAAGAGATAGAGAGAGCCAGATGTTTCATCTTCTAGCATGCCTCAGCCTTCTGTTGCTTGGAAGAAGATTGTTGACCAACTTGTCCTTGAGAAGACTCAGATGAAGGCTTATTTTGAGACCAAGATTCGTCACATTCGAAGGAAGTACGCGGCTACAGCCAAATCTTCTGACATTGTTGTTAGGGATCCTTAGGATGACTAGTCTCCTTTTCTCTTGTATTTTTCATTTGGTTTCTGAAATTGTACTCAGTGTAATACTTCCAATTTATATAAATAAAAAGAGATTTTTGGTCACATCAAATTGTTGTAATTGCCATATTTGCAAATGATATAGTAAGTTCCTTGAAAGATAAAAACAATCAAGCATTGCATCTCATGCATCATTTGCATAAGCAGGTTTTCGCCATATGTCTGATTGGTGTTTCTTCTGCATTGAAGCCAAGCTGACTCACCGGTACAATACCCGAGCCAATCATCTGAGAATCTTGGAGCACCTAGAGCAAGAGAACAGAGAGCTGAAGGACGCGATCTCCCGCCTGACTGCCATGATGGAATTAGTTCTTGCCGCTCAGAGTCAATCTTCTCAAACACTTGCAACTCCTCCTGCGAGGACTATTATTCCAAAGGTGGTTACCTCTACCGTGCCTGCTGCTGCCGCCCATTTCGCGCCAACTATGCCTGCCGGATTCTCGTGGGGAATGCCGTCCAACTTTGTGCCCGAAGGCTTTGCGCCTACTTTTGCTTCCATGCCGACATCTAGTCCGGTCATGTCCGTGCCACCTCCCGTTATGCACACCTTACCTCGTGTAGAGGATACCATTTATCAATCTGAGCCGTCTGAGGGTCCGAATGTCTATGAGAAAATGGATGAAATGAAGGATCAGTTTCTTGAGCCGCGCAAGGAATTGAAGACGCTGAGAGGTAAGGATTTGTTTGGGAAGAGTGCTGCCGAGTTGTGTTTGGTGCCCAACGTCAAGATCCCGATGAAGTTCAAAGTGCCTGGCTTTGAAAAGTATAAGGGGAACTCTTGTCCGCTCAGTCATCTTGTGGTGTATGCTCGCAAGATGTCTACTCAGATCGACAATGATCAATTGCTTATTCACTACTTCCAAGATAGTCTGACGGGCGCTGTGCTTCGTTGGTACATGGGATTGGACAGTGCCAGCATTCACACTTTCAATGACTTGGGGAAGGCTTTTGTCAAGCAATATAAATATAATATGGACATGGCACCAGATAGAGACCAGTTGAGGTCTATGTCTCAGAAGGATAAAGAGACATTCAAAGAGTATGCGCAGCGATGGAGGGAGTTGGCTGCCCAGATCACCCCTCCTTTGGAGGAAAAATAAATGACAAAGATCTTCTTGAAAACTCTGAGTTCATTTTACTATGAACGAATGATTGCTAGTTCCCCTAGTGACTTTAATGAAATGGTAAACATGGGGATGAGGCTTGAGGAAGGAGTCTGAGAGGGACGTTTGTCAAGAGATGAGGCGTCTGCAAGCAAGAGGTATGTATGATAGTAATTTTGGTAAGAAGAAAGACAGTGAGACGAATGAAATAAGTAGTGGGAGGCAGAGGAGGCCTCAGATCAGAAGAAATCAATCATCCCGTCAACATCATCATCATCAAGTATCTTCCGTTATCCCGATATTTTCTAATCAACAAGCAATACCAGTTCAACAACACCAACGTCAACAACAACAACCGCAACAATGAACGAACACCTACAACAACAACAATACCAACAACAATCATCAACAACAAAACTTTGAAAGGAAGAAGGTCTCTTTTGACCCGATTCCCATGTCTTACGCAGAGCTTTATCCATCCTTGGTTCTCAAGAACCTGATCCAACCAAGAAACCCGCCACAAATTACAGAACCACTTCCTTGGTGGTATAAACCTGAGCTTCGTTGTGCTTTTCATCAAGGAGCACCCGGACATGATATTGAAAATTGTTATCCGCTCAAGTATGAGGTTCAAAAATTGATGAAGAGTGGTATGGTGTCCTTTGAGGACCGTGCGCCGAATGTGAAAGCAAACCCGTTGCCTGCTCATAATAACTCTTTTGTGAATATGGTGGATGGTTGTCCTGGGGAATTTAAAGTTTTTGATGTGCGTTTTATCAGGAGGTCCTTGGTGCATATGCATAAGGATGTTTGTTTGGTAAGTGAATGTAAGCACGACCATGACGATTGTGCTGTTTGTAGTGTTAACCCAAGGGGTTGCGAAGTTGTGAAAAAGGACATCCAGCGACTGATGGATGAAGGCATGATCCAAATTGTTCAATCCCGTCATATAGATGACGATGTTAATGTTATAGTGCCTATTTTCAAGCAACCTTAGAAGTTGGTGATTTAGTATGACTCCAGTAACAACAACAGTCAAAGATCAGTATCGCCGTTGGTAATACGGTTAGCGGGCCCAGTCCCGTATTCATCTGATAAAGCTGTGCCGTATCAGTATAATGCTACAATGATGAAGGATGGTCAAGAGGTCCCGTTTCCTACGACTAGTTCAGTGGTGAGCATTGCTGATGTTACTAAGGTGACCCGCAGTGGTCGAGTGTTTGGGCTGGTGTTCCCAAATGATAAAGAAGAAGCAGTTGTGAGTAAGAAAGTGGAAGTGCCTGTTAAAAACCCAGTTGGCTATTCAAAAGATAAGTCTGGTGAATCCAACAACTTGAAACCCAATGATGATGATGAGGTACTTCGGTTAATTAAAAGAAGCGAGTTTAATATGGTGGAGCAGCTGCTCCAAACCCCCTCAAATATCTCAGTGTTGTCTCTGCTCATGAATTCTGAAGCGCACAGAGAAGCACTGCAGAGAGTTCTAGAGTAAGCTTTTGTAGAACATGATGTTACAGTGGATCAATTCGATTATATTGTGGCTAACATCACTTCTTGCAATAACCTAGCTTCTGTGAAGAAGAACTCCCTGAGGAGGGCAGAAATCATAATTTGGCTTTGCACATCTCGATGAAATGCAAAGAGGATGCTTTGTTAAATGTGCTTGTTGACACCGGTTCATCATTAAATGTGCTTCCAAAGTCAACTTTGTCAAAACTATCTTACCAAGGAGCGCCCATGAGGTATAGTGGTGTAATTGTTAAAGCTTTTGATGGTTCGCGCATAACGGTTATTGGTGAAGTGGACCTTCCAGTAAAAATAGGTCCGAGTGATTTTCAAATTACTTTTCAAGTAATGGATATCCACCCGGACTACAATTGCTTGTTGGGAAGGCCATGGATTCATGAGGTAGGAGTTGTTTCCTCAACTTTGCACCAGAAGCTCAAATTTGTCAAGAATGGAAAGCTAGTGATTGTTGGTGGAGAAAAAGCGTTGTTGGTTAGCCACTTGTCATCTTTCTCTTACGTAGAAGCTGAGGATGAGGTTGGAACTCCGTTCCAAGCCTTATCTATTGCTTTTGAAAAGAGAGTTGGGGCACCTATGTCCTCGTTGAAAGATGCTCAAAAGATTGTGGAAGAAGGCAATGTCGATCAGTGGGGGCGCATGGTAGAGGTCTCCGACAACAAAGGCAAAACCGGCTTGGGGTTCCAGAAAGTTTCATCAATTGTAAGGTCTGAAGATATGCAACTTAGCTTCCGTAGAGGAGGGTTCATTCATGGCAATGAACAACACTTAGCTGCCGTGCTAGAGGATGACGAAGAGGAAGACTGCACCAATTTTGTGACGCATGGAAAGGCTTGTAACAATTGGACTGCTGTTGATATTCCTGTTATTTTGCATCAATCTAAGTAATTGCTTTTATATGTTTTAAAATCGTTCTCCTATGCCTAAGGGAGAAGAGAACATTGTTTGGGCATTTTCAAATTGATCATCAATAAAATTAATTCTATTCATCCACATCTATGATGTTTGTGTTTTACTTTTTTGCTTTATTCTAAAAATGGTAATCACAATAAATAAACAATATAATTGTCCATCTGCATAATATTTGGTCACAAATTCACTTCTCTAAAATCAAAATAACAAATCATTATGCAGGTTGGTTCCTAACCCCATTGAATACAATGATCCTTCTCCTTTTCCAATTTTTGAATTCCCCGTGTTTGAGGCCTAGGAGGAAAGTGATGTAGAAGTGAGTGATGAATTAGCTCGTCTTCTTGAGCAAGATGAAAAGACCATTCAGCTGTTCGAAGAGCAGGTCGAGTTAGTCAATTTGGGTTCCGAGGATGATGTGAAGGAAGTCAAGATTGGGTCTCGATTGTGTCTAGAAGTCAAGAAGGGGTTGATTGATCTTCTTCGAGAGTATTCAGATGTGTTTGCTTGGTCATATCAAGACATGCTTAGGTTGGATTCTGAGATTATGGAGCACAAATTGCAGTTGAAGCCAGAATGCCCGCCAGTCAAGCAGAAGTTGAGAAGAACGCATCCCGATATGGCTATGAAGATCAAAGAGGAAGTGCAGAAGCAGATTGATGTCGGTTTCCTTGTAACCGTTGAGTATCCGCAATGGGTGGCCAATATTGTGCCAGTGTCGAAGAAAGATGGAAAAGTCCGCATGTGTGTTGACTATAGAGATTTGAATAAAGCCAGTCCAAAAGATGATTTCCCTATGCCACACATTGATATGTTGGTAGACAATACTGCTACATTCAAAGTCTTTTCGTTTATGGATGGATTTTCCAGATATAATCAGATCAAGATGGCGCCCAAAGATATGGAGAAGACCACATTCATTACACCTTGGGGAACATTCTGTTATAGAGTGATGCCTTTCGATTTAAAGAATGTTGGTGCAACTTACCAGAGAGCAATGACTACTCCTTTTCATGATATGATGCATAAAGAGATTGAAGTTTATGTCGATGACATGATTGCTAAATCAATTAATAAAGAGGAACATGTTGAGCATTAGTTGAAGCTATTCTAACATTTGAGGAAATATAAACTCCGTTTGAATCCCAATAAGTGTACTTTTGGTGTTCGTTCTGGTAAGTTGCTGGGCTTTATTGTTAGTGAGAAGGGTATTGAAGTTGATCCTGCCAAGGTCAAAGCAATACAAGAGATGCCTGCGCCAAAAAATGAGAAGCAAGTCAGAGGTTTTCTCGGCCGCTTGAATTATATTTCCAGATTCATTTCCCACATGACTGCCACATGTGCACCTATATTCAAGCTTCTTCGGAAAGATCAGTCTTGTGATTGGACCGAAGACTGCCAGAAAGCTTTTGACAGTATCAAGGAATATCTGCTTAAACCTCCGATTTTGTCTCGACCTGTTGAAGGAAGACTGTTGATCATGTATTTGACTGTGCTTGATGAGAGTATGGGTTATGTTCTTGGTCAGCAAGATGATACTGGAAAGAAAGAATTTGCAATTTACTACCTCAGTAAGAAACTCACCGACTGTGAGACTCGATATTCTATGCTTGAGAAAACTTATTGCGCATTGGCTTAAGCTGCCAAGCGTCTGCGCCAGTATATGTTGAATCATACCACTTGGTTGGTATCCAAAATGGATCCAATCAAGTATATTTTTGAGAATCCTGTTTTAACTGGGAGAATTTCCCGTTGGCAGATGTTGTTATCAGAGTATGATATCAAATACCGATCCCAGAAAGCAATCAAGGGTAGTATCTTGGCTGGCCATTTGGCTAACCAACCAATTGAAGATTATCAGTTAGTGCAGTATGATTTTCCTGATGAAGAGATTTTGTACTTGAAAATGAAAGATTGTGATGAACCATTGCTTGAAGAAGGGCTAGAACCTGGTTCCCGTTGGGGCATGGTATTTGATGATGTTGTTAATCAATATGGAAATGGCATTGGGGCAGTGATCCTTACTCCTCAAGGCACACATCTACCATTTACAACTAGATTGACATTCAAGTGTACAAACAACATGGAAGAATATGAACCTTGCATTATGGGGCTTGAAGAGGCCATGAATCTCAGAATCAAGTTTTTGGATGTCTTCGGAGATTCGGCTTTGATTGTGAATCAAATCAAAGGAGAATGAGAGACAAATCAACCCAGTTTAATACCATATAGAGATTATGCAAGGATGATTTCAACTTTCTTTACAAAGGTTGAATTTCCTCATATCCCTCGAGATGAAAACCGGATGGCAGATGCTCTTGCAACATTGGCATCAATGATTATGGTAAAGTATTGGAATGAAGTTCCTAATTTGTCTGTGATGCGTCTTGATAGGCCAGATCATGTGTTTGCTGTTGAGGAGATTAAAGACGAGAAGCCATGGTATTATGACATCAAATGTTTCCTCCAAAGTCAGATTTACCCGCCTGGGGCATCTTTAAAAGATAAGAAGACTTTGAGAAGATTAGCCGATAATTTCTACTTGAATAGTGATATACTATACAAGAGAAACTTCGACATGGTTTTGCTCAGATGCGTGGATAGACACGAAGCAGACTTGTTGATGACTGAAGTGCATGAAGGGTCCCTTGGTACTCATTCCAATGGACATGCAATGGCGAAGAAGATGTTGCAAGCAGGTTACTATTGGCTGACAATGGAATATGACTGTTGCAAATTTGTGAAGAAGTGCCACAAATTTCAAATTTATGCTGATAAGATTCATGTTCCTCTGTCACTATTAAATGTTATCTCTTCCCCATGGCCCTTCTCTATGTGGGGAATTGATGTGATTGGGATGATTGAGCCCCAAGCTTCGAATGGACATCGTTTCATTTTGGTGGCAATTGACTACTTCACAAAATGGGTTGAAGTGGCATCATATGAAAATGTGACCAAGCAAGTTGTTATAAGGATTATCAAGAATCAGATCATATGTCGTTATGGTGTGCTAAGTAAGATCATTACTGACAATGGATCGAGCTTGAATAATAATATGGTGGAAGCTCTTTGCAAAGACTTCAAGATTGCACATCATAATTCTTCTCCCTACAGACCCAAGATGAATGGGGCTGTGGAAGCTGCAAACAAGAACATTAAGAAGATTATCCAGAAGATGGTTGTCACATACAAGGATTGGCATGAGATGCTCCCGTTTGCTTTGAATGGGTATCGTACATCTGTCTGCACTTCAACAGGGGAAACCCCTTTCTCTCTTGTGTATGGTATGGAAGCAGTACTCCCCGTAGAGGTTGAGATTCCTTCATTGCGAGTGCTCATGGAAGCCAAGTTGACTGAGGCTGAATGGTGTCAGACTAGGTTTGGCCAGTTGAATTTGATTGAAGAGAAGAGATTAACTGCCATGTGTCATGGCCAGTTATATCAGTAAAGGATGAAGAAAGCTTTTGATAAGAAGGTCAGAACTCGTGTGTTCAGAGAAGGTGACCTTGTGCTCAAGAAGATTTTATCATTCAAGGCAGATTCTAGAGGAAAATGGACTCCTAATTATGAAGGCCCATATGTTGTTAAGAGAGCCTTTTCAGGTGGTGCATTAATACTTACAACTATGGATGGTGAAGAGTTCACTCGTCCTGTGAAGGCAAATGCAGTCAAGAAATACTTCGCCTAAAAAGAAAAAGAACAGCTCGCTAAGTTGAAAACCCGAAAGGGCGTCTTAGGCAAAAAAGGAGCGTCTCGGTGGATTAAAAACCCGAAAGGGCGATCGAAGCAAAAATTAGAGACATAAAAACAGAAAGAATTTCCCGATAAGTTGAGTACCCCACCCTGGGGCAACTTATGCAAAAATTAGGGATTATGGCAAGTAACTGCATTCTGCTGATCTTCAGTGTTTTGAAAATTTGATTGAGCACAAGGGTTGACATCAATTCATCACCCCGACAGCGGTCGAGAGCACAGTGGATATCAAGAGTTGGTAGAAGGATTAAGGATCATTTGTATTCAATGTAACCCTTTTTCATGTAAATTACCATTTTCAACTTTGTAAAAATCTATGAAGTCTTGTCATTTACAAACTACCATTCTATCAAATAAAGTTGAGCTTTTATCCAATTGTTTCTACTCTTATTTATTTAAGCCAATAGTTTAAATTTTATTATGATCATTTTTTGAAAATTTAAAATTCTTAGAGCTCTTTTTCTTAAAACATATAAAAAGCAAGAATTTTCCAAAGCAATTAAAAGAAATATCAACAGCATTCCGATGGATAACAAGTCTTTGGGTGCGAAACGTCAGAGGTTCCCCAAGCAGTTAACCCTTCGGATATGCCTAGACGATTGTGTTGATTCAGTTCCGCGGTGGAGTTTTGGATTCCCCAGTAGAGCTTCGTTCCTTTTTCTTAGCTGAATTGGTTGATTCAGGTACCCTACGACTTGTCTCCCTCGACAGAGTTTCTACCTTCCCTAGTGGAGTTTGGTTTCCTTCAGCATAAGTGGTTGATCTCCCTAGTAGATCGCATTGGTTCCCCTGCCAATCGCCAGTCGACTTGCTCCCCAGTCAGAGTTTTCTCCTGGTTCCTGAGCAGTTTGTTTTCCCTGTAGGGTTGTCTCCTATTTTTATGGTGTTGACCTAAAATTCCCCACAGGTTCGGTGATATTTCTCTTTCCTCAACAGATCTACTCCTTCCCCAGTTAGGGTTGAGCCTTTTTGGATTGTTGATCTCTCTGTTCTCTGGCGGTTGTCTCCATATTTTGTGGATTGACCGAGGATTGTACCGATGATTCAATTTATTTGCGATGCCTTTGTATACTTTGTGATTGTCCTTGTAAGCATAATCATCATATACATATACATTCATATAATTTCATATTTGCATAATCACATATCTGATTAAATTGTTGGTTTGAGATTCTCATTCCCTGTATGGCGGTACTTTATCCCCATACAAATTTCGGTGTCTGTCCTCCCTCAATTGTAGAGTATCAGCCCCTTAGGCAGAAAGACTTTAACCTTTCTCCTCTTCCCCATTGAGTTGTTTTCTCGTGGATGATAATTACTTCAGTTTCCTCCCTAGTTGTTTATCTGGATGGAACCACTCCCCTTGGGTTATGTCCTCATTGGGTTGAGTCTTGATTGACTGTTTCTTTCTAGCTCCTACCTAGATAGATACTTTGAGTTCCCTAAGAGTCTATTGCCCAGTAACTGGTAATATTCTTCTTAGTTTGCAGTTTGTTACTTCTTGCCCAATACCCGACAAAAGTTTTCCAGCAATGGAGTTCCTAGTAGATTCATTTGTTTCTGATTCCCCAGGAAGTATATCCTTGATATGTTCACCCTAACCGGTGAAAAATATCTTTCCCTCCCCTACTTGAGTCTATCCTTGATATGTTCATCTCAACCGATGACGAATATTCTAATTTTTGGTATTCTACCCAGTAAAAAGGTAGTTGTAATCCCTATTCTTGTTTCCCAGAGAGTTAATCCTTGATATGTTCATCATAACCGATGACGGGTTTCCTTCTCTTTGCGGTCTTCTACCCAGTAACCGGTAGTTATAAATCCTGCTTTTCGTTCCCCCCACAGAGTTGATCCTTGATATGTTCATCCTAACCAGTGACGGATTTTCTATTCGATGGTATTCTATCCAGTAACTGATAGATGTAATTCCTATTTTATCTCCTCGCAGAGTCTATCCTTGATATGTTCATCTTAACCGGTGACAGATTTTCTCTTTGACGGTATTCTATCCAGCATTTGATAGATGTAATTCCTACTTTTTGTTCAGTTGGTTTATCCTTGATATGTTCATCTTAACCGATGACGGGTATCCTCCTTGACAATCCCAGGCAAGTCTATCCTCGATATGTTCATCCTAACCGATGACGGATTTTCTTCCCTGTTGAGTTTATCCTTGGTATGTTCATCCTAACCGATGACTGATATTCTCACCCTTGGTCTTCTGCCCAGTAACTGGTAGTTGCAAATCCTATTTTATGCAATTTTCCCCAGCAAGGCTATTCTTACCCAGTAACCGGTAATGAATTTCCTTCTGTTGTTTCCCAACGAGTCATCCTTGATATGTTCATCCTAATCGGTGACGAATGTTTTCTCTGTCAGATTTTTATTATCTCTTTACCCAGTAACAGGTAGTAGATAATAGATTTCCGCTCCTCTTGTGTTGAAGTTCAGTTCTCCCCAGTTGAGTTGAGTGCGCATTTCCTTAGTGAAATCGCTTTTCCCTGCATGATTCAAGTATTTTAGTTTTATTCTGATCTACTCGTATCCCCTGCAGATGTTGTTGTTCCCCGGCTGAGTCTTTTCCATGTTGTATGGAATCCCTCAAGTCCCCTAGTAGTTTTAAGTCATAGCCTAGCATGCACATAACTCCTTCCCCCCTCCCCCAGAGTCTCAGTCTCCCTAGTGAGTTTTCCTTACAGAATGCATTTTACTCCTGCAGACTCTCGGTCTCTCCGATTTCTTTTCCTTTGTGGCAACATTTCCTCATAAAGAATTTACTTTTGCATTCATATCATATGCATCATGAGGTCTCTTAGGAACCAAAATTTGTTTCTATATGTTGTTATTTAAGCCCATTCTACTGAGTCGACATGAAGATTTTAACCTTCGCCTCCTCAGTTAGAATGTCCTTAAATAGGGGCAGCTGTAAGACCCCAATTTTGACCCTAAGATCCCTTATGCAATTTCATCATAAGCATTAGAATTGGGATCATACCTTGGCATCCTCCTTACCCCTCCTTCATTGGGTTTGTTTGGGGAGAGATCACCAAGCACTTTGTGATTGTATCATACTTGTATTTTATCATTTTACTAACCAAAATACCAAAAATATGTCTTTGCATTTGCCTAACTCTTTTGTAGGTAGGGCATGATCTCCATTGATCTATCAAGTTCATATATAGGGTTTGAGACCCTCATGACAAAGAGTACAACCATGAATTGATTCAAGAATGGTTATGGGCATCATATATGAGTTCCATTGATTCCTACATTGATAAAGTTTTCTTCAAGAGTTTGAGGGTGATTTGCCTTGGAAACCCTAGTTTGACTGAGTATCTTGAGTAACTTCTCCAATAAACTATCTCACCAATTGATAAAATTTATCAAAGGACACTTCAAATTTCATCATCTTATGCATATATGATCTACCATGAGCCTAGAAAGTCAAGATAATTGAAGGTTAGCAAGTTGGTTGATGGTGGTTGGCCAGATGAATTCATCTGATCAAAACTGGGTCTCCCTAGACCCTATCTCCTACAATTTTCACCATATGAAAAAAATGATTCTAAGAGCAAACTTATTCTAAATGACATTCAAAACAACTTTCATGTTGAAACATAGTGCTAGTTTTGCTTGGAAAATCATTTTCTATGTTGAAATATTATAGGTCATTTTGTCTAAACCCTAATTTGAAAGTCAACTTCCCAATGGCATAACTTGCTCAATTTTTATGAGATGAAAGATTTCCAAGTTGCACAATCAAATTCAAGATGTCTAATTCAACTTTTATGTTTGGAGTGAGATATAATTCAACTTTTATGAGCATGTGCTGTAAGGCTACATTATAGGTCACTTTTGACTTATACCATTGAACAAATGATTTTTCCAAACTCCAAAAATGCATAACTCTATCACTTAAAATCCAAATGACATGAAATTGGTGACTATTTTGAAGGCCTTTGAAAGAGATACAATTTTGATGAAGACAATTTTCTCATTTGAAGCTCATTTGAGTGGGATATGGAGATATATGGTTTGATACTTAGAAAAATTTTCAACATGTTGAAATTTCCAAACTTCCACCTCGAAATTCATCATGATACAAGCTCCAATTGGAAAAGTGTTGAACAATAAAGTTGTTCCTGTTGATCGAAACTTTCCAAAAAGTCTAAGTTCATCCATTTTGGACAAGAATTGCTAGGGCTGCGCATGGCATGAACATGGTATCATCATTTGGCAAAGATCAAACTTAAAATATTCACACATACTTGCCTTGCAATCCAAGTTGATTTCAGACTCTCTCACATTCATTTGTGGACCTTATGAAATGATCTCATGGGCCTGTACACGCCCATGCACCCATGCATCATCATTTTCCAATTTTGGAAAATGAATTTGAAGGTGCAAATATCATGAGCTACAACTATAAATAGAGCCCTCTAGCATCAGAATTAAACACACATTCGCGTCAGCTTTGATGCTGAACCCCTAACCCTTCCATTTGAAAGGATAAACCTGATAATTTCATCTTAAAATTGAGTTTGAATCTCACTGTTTTGAGATTCAAAACTCCAGGGATCCAAGACCTTTTGTGCATTTCATTCTACTTCTGCAAGCATTCTGAGTGAGATCAAGCACGAGTCAAGGCAAGAGCAGTTGAATCCAGACATACATTGAAGGTATTTTCCATAAAATTTCATCTCTTCGATTCTCTCTCAATCTTGCTCAATTCTCTTGATTCTTTGGTTGTCTGAAGTCCTACCAATGTAGGCAAGAAGATTGACTTGCTTAGAGGTCAAATTGAAGCAACTCAGTTGACATACCTCAAATTTCAACTCCTCATATCTTTCTATATGTGAGGAGTTAGTTAAAATTGAGGTGATATTCGTGATCTACACCATTTTTCCTTTTAGATCATGTCCTCCTTTTTCATTTTTGATGTGGTGATGAATGGACCAGTCCGACCAAGGTCGCCAGAGAAGACGACCGGCGCTTTGGTCCGGCAATGATGTTGCTTGGTCCCGAGCCATTAGATGAGTCTAAATTGTTTTAATCATGAGTGTACATTTTAATTACTAGGCGTGTGGAAGCTTGACTCAGGCGCACCATGGAACGCGCGCTGGTGGCCACCTGATCTGCCACCTCAATTAATGAGGGAGATCAAGTGGTCCACGTTTTTTCTGATTATTTAAATTTCATTTTAATTGCTTTATTTTCATTAATTCATATTAATTTTAATATTGATCTAAAAAATATGAGAGTTTCATCAAAAGTTTTCAAAAATTTTCCTCTTTCATATTCTGAATTAAAATTATTTTTTGGATCATTATTAATATTTTTCATGATTTAATTGATTTTTCTTTTGTTTTTAATTGTTTAAAAATACTTTTAAGTCTTTAAAAAATCTGAAATTTTTTCTCTAAGGTCCTTTGACCTTGTTTGACCTATGATAAATCTCATGGCCATTTATTTGGTGTTTTGATGAGGTTTTAGGAATTTGACAAACCATATTTAATTAAAATGAATTATTTTAGTATTTTTTAATTGGAATAAATGCCAAATAATTTGGTTGACCAATTGTGATGACTTGTTTATGTTTGACTCTTGTTGTTGGGCCTTGATCAATGTTGATTTGACTTTGTCAAATTAATATCATTGGATTTAGGGGATTGATGGAATGTACATTTCATCTCCCAAAATGAATGAATGATATTAATTCGGTAAAAGTCCTCGTTTGATCAATTTGAGATTTCATCTATTCCCCTCCCACTTCATCTCATTCCCCTTCTTTATGCATTCATCTCATTTGGCCTATGATATCTCAAAGTCCTAAAGCTAGTTGATTTAAAAATTAACATGAGTATAGATGAGATTAGGCCACACCTTTTGCATATTCTTTTTGTGTGTGGTATGTTTCATGAGCATAGTTCATAATACTATATCTCTAACATGCATTAACACCAAAATTCTATTGCCCGATCTCAAATAGTTGTGACTTCTACATAAGTCCAATTACGATTGCTTAACATAGTGCTAAATTTGTGACATAAAAGGCATATCATTCTAGTTAGTGAGATTGTAAGTCTCCCCTCTTTCATGGTATTGTGTGGAAAATTAGCCTTTTCTCCTTCCTTTGGAAGATGTCTTGGTTCAAGGATCCATGCTTGTGATAAGTGGGTTGAGTGTTCTCCAAAGAATGTCTAAGAATGAAAAGCAAAAACAAAGCAATACTAACTTCTAACCTATTAACTACTAACTTTTAATTTCAAGCCTTTTATTTTAATGTCATTTAATTCTAGCCTTTATACATTTGCCATTGTTCATATCATTCTAATTGTTTATGTTAATGAAATTTTCACTTTGTCCACTTGGACCATACTGTGTGATATATTTTGTCTGTGCTTTGCTTGTTTATGCGGTCTTTGACCATTAATGTACATAATAACAACAAAAACCCTAAAAAACGTTTGTGTGGACTGTTGGCTTGATCTTGGACAAATGGACTTAGAACTTAGGCAACATTCCTATGTTAAAGGACTTGGCCAATGCCAACTTATTGAGAAACCAAGTGCTTGCAATTTGAAACTTCATCTGATACATCATTCAAGATCTCTCTAAGTTTATCTGCAACATGATCATTGTGAAGTTGTTATTTTGAACCTGTGACTTGTGGAATTCATCTATTACATGGGCTATTTTGAAGAAGATCATGGAATGGATAAGCTTGGATGTGGCCATCTTTATTTGATGCCTTTCTCTTCAAGATGATATAATTATGCATTTGTGTGTTGCTTAATTCTAAAAGTCCAAGGGAATTCTGAGTTTCTATTGACATTCTTGTCTATTGGATTGCTACCCATTTGGTCAGATCTTTTCAACTCTTAACTTTTAATTTTGTACATAGGATAAGTCTCTTCATCTTCTCCCCATTTCTTTAATTTCAAAATATCTCCCTCCCTTTTCAAAACCTTCTTTGATTAAACTTATTTTGTTCTAAACTGTGACCACTTTTGCAAAAAAGATAGAAACTTTGGCCTTATGCCATTGCATTTTCAAACTTCTTTTCTTAAATCAAACTTGGAAATAAACTTAACTATACTTGACTTAAACTTTTAAAAAGCCAAAAAGAACTAACTCATTCAAACCATTTTCAGGCCTCTGTGCCTTTCAAACTTAATTTTTATTAAAAGCAATGCATCCACTTTGAAATTTGTATCACGAACTACGAGGTTTTGCTCCCTCATTTTTATGTTGGTACGTAGGCACAAGACCGAAGGTCTTGCCAAACACAAAAATATAATTAATTAATTCTTTTCTCACCCCCCCATTCTATTTGTTTGTAAACATCACTTTGTACAAAATACATATGCACACAAAAAGGGCTCCCTAGGAGTACCTATGACACTTTGGGTGCTAACACCTTCCCTCTGTGTAAACAACCCCTTTACCTGTAATCTCTGACATTTTATTAGTTTTGATTTGAAAACGTCTTACTTTTGGGTTATGTTCGTACTTTTTCCCTTTTCCCTTGGAAACAATTTGTTATTTGATCTCTAGCTTATTCATAGCTTGATGATCATGAATTTACTGCTACAAGAATACTTATGTGTATAATTACTTTTTTACCCTTATGTCTATATTGAACACAAGGCATAAACCGTGTCATCCTTGTCCAGTTCAATATTGGGCCCTTAGACATTTATTCTGTTACGAAGGATGAGCAAATTCCATATAGGTCATTCATGTCCCTCAACATGCTTCGTAGAGTATCCATCAACTGTCTTTATGGCCATCCAGTTATGGATAACGTTGGATTAGCATTAAAGCACTCGACTCTACATCTAGGGTCCATAGTGGTTTCAGGTCGAAGGATGGTATACACCACTATCACCATGAGAATAACTTATGACACTTTGCATAACACTCTATGTAGTATTCTCATAGCGGGTCAATCCAGTATAAATATTATTTCTAATATTCATACATATGTTTAAGACTAGATAACTCCTTATCCATGATCCATAACATGTGATCATCAGTCCATATACATAATAGTCTTAATACTTTAATGTTATCCCACTTCACAACAAAGCTCGACTAGAGATACTTTAAGAATAATGTCCTTATGTTTAATGAGACCTCATGATTAAGTCGCACTTGATACATTAGAAGGACTAGCTATTCTAGGGACTTTATTAAACAAACATAATAAATAAAAAGCCTTTTATTATTAATAAATAATTCGATACAAGTACCACAAATATTTGCCTCTAGGGCTTACACCAACAATCTCCCGCTAGCACTAGATCCAATCAGGCATACCCCTAATACCCCTAGATCTAGTATGGTCATCATGCTTGTGCTGCGCAAGAGGCTTTGTCAGCGGGTTAACAATATTGTCAAGTGTAGGTACTCTACATATTTTCACATCTCCTCTATCTATTATCTCTCTGTAACTTGCATATCTTTTGGGCTTCTTCTGGTATGTCAAATCCTTCAGGATATTTCATGTACACATCCTCAAGAAGATTCCCATTAAGGAAAGTAGTTTTGACATCCATCTGCCATATTTCATAATCATGATATGCAATGATAGCAAGTAAAATCCAAACAAATTTAAGCATTACAACTGGTGAAAAGGTTTCATCATAGTCAACCCCATGAATTTGTTTATATCCTTTTGCAACCAGTCTTGCCTTATAGGTATGTATCTTACCATCCATGTGAGTCTTCTTTTTAAAGACCCACTTGAATCCTATAGGGTTAACTACTACAAGAGGCTCTACCAAGGTCCAAACCTGGTTTGTGTACATGGAATCCATTTTAGATTTTACGTTTTCTAGCCACTTCTCAGACTCAGGACCAGTTATGGCCTCTTGGTAGGTCACAAGCTCATCTTGATCCATGAGTAATACATCACCTTGATCAGTTATGAGATATTCATATCTCTCAGGTAGGTGACTTATCCTGCTTGACCACTCTAGTCTTGTTCTACTTGAGCAGGTTTCTCTTCCACATACTTGTGTTTCCTGCTCTAATTCCACCATAGGTGTATCAGTGCTTTGTGATTCTTGAATTTCTTCAAGGTCTACTTTCCTCCCACTGATTCCTTTGTAAATAAAATCCGTTTCTAGGACGACTCCAGTTTGAGCGACAAACACTTTGCCTTTAGAAGGATTGTAGAAGTAATACCCTCTTGTTTCGTTAGGATACCCCATAAATAAGCATTTGTCAGATTTGGGCTCAAGCTTAGTTGAAATTTGTCATTTCACATAAACTTCGCAACCCCAAATCTTCATGTAAGACATATGTGATTTCTTACCACTCCATATCTCATATGTTATCTTCTCAACCTTTTTGTATGGAACACAGTTAAGTGTGTAAGCTGTTGTCAATAGTGCCTGTGCCCAAAAGGAGTTCGGAAGATCGACGTGACTCATCATAGCTTGGACCATGTCTAACAAGGTTCGATTTCTTGTCTTATTTGTGTTTCATTAAATACAAATAACCATATCTACTAAAATCATCAGTAAATGTGATGAAGTACTGAAAACCTCCTTTGGCTGGTATGTTTAATGGTCCACATACATCAGTATGTATGAGGGCCAAAAGATCATTAGCTCTTTCACCTTTTCCTGTGAATGGAGACTTTGTCATCTTTCCAGTTAAATGAGATCTGCATGTCTTATATGATTCATAATCAAAAGAGTCAAAGAATCCATCTTTATAGAGTTTGGAAATGTGTTTCTCATTCATGTGGCCTAATCAATAATGCCAAAGGTAAGTTGGATTTAACTCATTAGTTTTCATCCTTTTAGTATTAATGTTATAAATAGGCATTTCAAGATCAAAGACATATAGTCCATTGTTCATTTGTGCAGTAGCATAAAATATATTATTCAAATAAATGGAGCAACAATTGTTCTTTATTATGAATGAAAATCCAAACTTGTCCAAACAAGAAACGGAAATAATATTCTTGCTAATTGCAGGTACATAATAACAGTTCTCTAACTGGATTATTAAACCATGAGGTAAAGTCAATACATAACTTCCTACGGATAAAGCAGTAACCTTTGCTCCATTGCCAACTCGTAGGTCAACTTCATCTTTTGCCAAATCTCTACTCCTTTTTTGCCTCTGCACATTGGTACAAATGTGAGAACCGTGTAGATGTTTAATTGGCTGCATTGTATGGTAAAACACTAGCTGGATTCTAATGTCTTGACTGATGTCATGACATGATGTGGAGGTGTTTGTGTGACTGCATTATAGGTTAGAACACCTATCTGTACTCTGATGTCTTGACTGATGTCATGACACACTTGAGTAGTTTACTGCAGGATTAGCTAATACAGGATGTATTGAATGTCAAATTGGATGTTGTGACATTCATCCCTGTCAGCAGATACTGAGGAATAGAACAGGTGGTGTTCTGTTAGAACTCAGTATTTATTTTCAGTCTGGTTATCAAGGAAATACCAGACCTGGCATAAGGCCTACTGTCTGAATGTCAAACTAGATGTTATGACATTCATCATTGACAGCTTATACTGAACAATAGACAGAGTGGTGTTCTGCTACACTTCAGTATGTTTCTCAGTCTGTTCTTCAAGAGGATAATAGAACTGACTTAAGGCTAAATGTGTAAATGTCAAATTGGATGCTTTGACATTTATTAATATAAGCTGTTACTGTAGAATGGACAGATTGGTCCTGTACAGTTCAACAAATTTGTACAGTCTGTTTTCAGGAAAAACAGACTTAGCATATGGTCCTTGATGTCAAACTGAATGTTGTGACATTCATTCCTGACAGCATATGCTAAATCGTAGGTTGTTTAGTTTTTCTGTTTCAGCATTTTTCTCAGGCTATTCTTCAGGGATTCAACAGCTAAGAGAAAATCCAGGAAACCAACAACCAAGCTACATTTAATGAACCTAACAAATAGCCTATTTGTTAGTAACCTAGATGTGGAATTTAGGGGAACTCGCGTGACCTTAAATTCAGGAGAATACAAGTACAAGGCCCAAGTGCTGCAATATAAAAGGAAGTCATTCCTTCATTCAGAACTGGGGATTTTGAGGCGTGAAGATTTAGTGTGTCCATCATACTTCACTGCTGTATTTTTGTGAGTCTTGTATTAGACATATCTTGTAAGCCAAGCTATTATCACGTAGATGATTGCATTGGTATAGGGTGTTCATTGAGTTGTAAGTGTTGTGTCACTCTAAGCTTTTAAGCGTGAGTGTTGTGTATCTTGATCAAAGCTGTTAAGCACAATCAAGAGTTGTTTGAAGTGTGACTTCAAAATTGTCTTTAATATTGATTAAAGGTAGTAATCACTGAGGTGATTGAGGGGGAGTGAGTAGGAACTCTGATCTTAGTGTAGGATTGAAATTGCATTGGGTAGGGATTAAGTGAAGAGTTGTAAATGGGGGAGTTTAGCTTTGAAATAATACTACTAATAGTGGATTTCCTCCCTGGCTTGGTAGCCCCCAGACGTAGGTCATGTTGGACTGAACTGGGTAAACAATTACTTGTGTTATTTACTGCACTTACTTTTAAGTTCTGCATAATTCTTGTCTGTGCAGAATTGGATGTCATAACAACCCGTGTGACATCGAAAGTCTGATAACTAGAATTTCAATTGGCATCAGAGCAGGCACCCTGCCTGTTAATTTATGGGTGAGATCTAGGGAAGTTACTTTCTAGTACAATGGACAAGGATATAGGACACTCAAATAGACCACCCATGTTGGATGACTCTAACTATGATGACTGGAAGCCTCGTATGATAGCCTTCTTAAGGTCTCTAGATAGCAAAGTCTGGAGAGCTGTCAACAAAGGATGGGAACATCCAACGAAGACAGGTGAAGATGGAGTCAGTGTGCAAATTCTTGAAGAAGAGTGGGACAAGGAGCAAGAGGCATTAGCCCTTGGAAATTCTAAGGCCTTGAATGCATTGTTCAATGGAATCAGTAAGAACATCTTCAGGCTGGTGCACCACTGTGAGCTAGCTAAGGAAGTTTGGGATACCCTAAAGATAACTCATGAAGGTACCTCCAAGGTGAAGATGTCCAAACTTCAGATGCTGACCACCAAGTTTGAAAATCTTAGGATGAAAGAGGATGAGACTATTCATGACTTTCACATGAATATTCTTGAAATTGCAAACACCTCTGGTGGACTAGGTGAGAAAATGGCTAAAGAGAAACTTGTAAGAAAGATTCTCAGGTCCTTGCCTAAGAGATTTGCTATGAAGGTCACAGCCATAGAGGAGGCTCAAGACATCTGCAATATGAAGGTGGATGAGCTCATTGGTTCTCTCCAAACCTTTGAAATGGGCTTGTGTGAGAATGCTGAAAAGAAGAACAAAAGCGTAGCTTTTGTATCTAATACTGAAGAGGAGTCAGAAGCAGGATATACTGGAGGTGATGAAAGCATATCAGAAGCCATAGCCATGCTTGGGAGACAGTTCAACAAGTTCGTGAAGAAGATTGATCAAAGAGGTAGACCTAATGTCAAGTACATCTCGTCTGACATCAGGAAAAGATCAACTTCTGAAGAAAAATTCAACCAAGGCAAGGGAATCCAGTGTCATGGTTGTGAAGGTTATGGACACATTAGAGCCGAATGCCCGACTTACCTCAAGATGCAAAAGAAGGGGCTAGCTATCACATGGTCTGAGGGAGATTCTGGAAGTGAATCTGAAGGAGAATCTGCTAAACATGTCACTGCACTAACGAGTGTTTGTGCCACTGATGATGATTCAAGTGCAGATGATCTGACCTTCGATGAACTGGCTGCAGCTTATAAGAAGCTATGTGTCACCAGTGCAGAAGTGCGTGTACAAGGAGAAAAGCAGAAGAAGCTCATCAAGGAGCTGGAAGATGAGAGACAGAAGCATCTGACAGTCATAGAGGGTCTAAATGGTGAGATAACCCTGCTGACCTCCAAGATGGATCAAATAACTAAATCCATCAGAATGTTGAATAAAGGAACTGACACCTTGGAAGAGATCCTAAAGGTGGGACAGAAGTCTGGAACCATATCTGGTTTAGGCTTTGTGAAAAAATCCTCAGCTGAACTCAAACGCCCAAAGGCTAAAGTTCAGAAATTCAAGCGGAGGTCACATCCAATGTCTCAACATCAGGGAACCAGGATGAATAATCATCAGAAGAGGAAATTCCAGAAATGGAGATGTCACCACTGTGGTAGGCTTGGCCATATAAAAGCCTTCTGCTACAGGCTTCATGGTTACCCTAACCAAGCCCCTCATGTCAGGCCTAAGCATAAGACATATAGGCACTATGTCCCCATCAAGAAGCGACAATGGTATGCTAGGTTAGCTCACACAGCTCTAAGGGCATCTACCAGAGAAGACTGGTACTTTGACAGTGGCTGTTCAAGACATATGACTGGTCTGGAGAATATATTGGTGGATATACAACCTCACATTACCAGTTATGTGACCTTTGGTGATGGTGCTAAAGGAAAAATAAAAGGTGTGGGTAAGCTGGACTGCTCTGGAGTCCCAGAACTGAATAATGTACTGTTAGTAAAAGGACTGACTGCCAACCTCATCAGCATAAGCCATCTGTGTGATCAAGGATACTATGTTCAGTTCACTAAGGAGCTATGTGTTGTGACAAACGGAGATAATCAAGAAGTTATGAGAGGATCCAGATCCAAAGATAACTGCTATCTGTGGGAACCTAAGCTATCAAACTTCTCCACAATGTGCTCCTCTGCCAAGGAAGAACAGGAGGTGAAGCTGTGGCATAGACGCCTTGGTCATCTACACTTAAGGGGAATGAAAAAGATCATATCCAAGGAAGCAGTTAGAGGAATCCCAAAGCTGCTTATTGATGAAGGAAGAGTCTGTGGAGAGTGCCAGGCGGGCAAGCAAACCAAGATGTCACATCCGAAGCTGGGACATCCTACAACTTCCAGAGTTCTGGAACTGTTGCACATGGACTTAATGGGACCTACGCAGGTTGAAAGTCTGGGTGGAAAGAGATATGCATATGTGGTGGTTGATGACCATTCCAGATACACATGGATAAGCTTCATCAGAGAGAAGTCAGATACATTTGATGTCTTCAAAGACCTGTGCATCAGACTTCAAAGGGAAAAGGACAGTTGTGTTGTCCGAATTAGGAGTGATCATGGTACGGAGTTAAAAAATTCCAAGTTTGATGAGTTTTGCTCGTCTGAAGGAATAAGTCATGAGTTCTCCTCTCCTATAACTCCTCAGCAGAATGGGATAGTTGAAAGAAAAAATAGAACTATTCAAGAATCTGCCAGAGCTATGATTCATGCAAAGAAGCTCCCTATGCACTTTTGGGCTGAAGCTATGAATACCGTCTGCTATGTTCACAATAGAGTCACCTTGAGAAAAGGAACCTCCTCCACTCTGTATGAAATATGGAAAGGCAGAAAACCCACTGTGAAGTACTTTCATATCTTTGGAAGTAAATGCTACATTCTCTCAGATCGTGAACAGAGAAGGAAAATGGATCCCAAAAGTGATGAGGGTATATTCCTAGGATACTCAACTAACAACAGAGCTTACAGAGTGTTCAACTACAGGACCAATGTCTTGATGGAATCCATAAATGTTATTGTGGATGATAAAGAGGAAGGAATCGATGTCATAGAGGATGTTGGAACATTCCTTGAGACTACTACAGACATACCAGTCAAGTCTGAAGAAGTACAGGAGACTCCTTCTGAATGTGAGGTAGATGCACCCACCAAAATGCCATCTATCAGAATTCAGAAAGACCACCCTAAGGATCTTATCATAGGGGATCCCAATAGTGGTGTGACTACCAGGTCAAGAGGAATTAACTCAAATTCCTGTTTTGTATCCAAGGTTGAACCAAAGAATGTGAAAGAAGCCCTGACTGACGAATATTGGATCAATGCCATGCAAGATGAACTTAAGCAGTTTAAAAGGAATGAAGTATGGGAGCTAGTTCCACGACCTGAAGGGACCAACGTCATTGGTACCAAGGGGATCTACAAAAACAAGTCTGATGAGAAAGGAGTAATTACTAGGAATAAAGCAAGACTAGTAGCTCAAGGATATACTCAAGTTGAAGGGGTTGATTTTGATGAGACGTTTGCACCCGTTGCTAGGCTTGAGTCCATCAGATTGCTGTTATGTGTATCATGCATTCTGAAGTTTAAACTGTTCCAGATGGATGTGAAGAGTGCATTCTTGAATGGCTACTTAAATGAAGAAGTCTATGTGGAACAACCTAAAGGGTTCTGTGATCCTAACCAACCTAAGCATGTGTACAAGTTGAGGAAAGCCTTGTATGGGTTGAAGCAAGCACCTAGAGCATGGTATGAAAGGTTGACTGAATTTCTGACCTCCAATGGATACAGAAAAGGTGGGATAGATAAGACCTTGTTTGTGAAGGATGAAGACGGCAAAATCATGATTGCTCAAATCTATGTGGATGATATAGTTTTTGGTGGAATGTCAGAGCAAATGGTAAAACATTTTGTTCACCAAATGCAATCTGAGTTTGAAATGAGTCTGGTTGGGGAACTGACTTATTTTCTTGGAATGCAAGTCAACCAAATGGAGGACTCTATGTTTCTCTCCCAAAGCAAGTATGCCAAAAACATAGTTAAGAAGTTTGGTATGGATAATGCTAGGCACAAGAGAACTCCTGCTCCCACTCATCTAAAGTTAACCAAAGATGATGGAGGGCCCAGTGTTGATCAATGTTTGTATAGAAGCATGATAGGCAGTCTTCTATACCTAACTGCAAGTAGACCTGACATTTCCTATGCAGTTGGAGTGTGTGCTAGATACCAAGCAGAGCCCAAAGTGAGCCACTTGAATCAAGTCAAGAGGATTCTCAAGTACATCAATGGGACTTGTGATTATGGGATGTTGTACTCACATGGTTCTGAGCCTGTCCTATCTGGGAACTGTGATGCTGACTAGGCTGGAAGTGCTGATGACAGAAAAAGCACATCAGGAGGATGTTTTTTCTTGGGAGACAATCTCATATCATGGTTCAGCAAGAAGCAGAATTGTGTATCTCTGTCCACTGCAGAGGCTGAATACATAGTTGCTGGAAGCAGTTGTTCCCAACTGGTTTGGATGAAACAGATGCTCACTGAGTACAATGTCTCTCAAAATGTCATGACATTGTTCTGTGATAATCTCAGTGCCATCAATATCTCAAAGAATCCCATCCAACACAGCAGGACCAAACATATTGACATTAGACATCACTTCATCAGAGATCTGGTGGAAGACAAAGTGATTACCCTGGAACATGTAGCCACTGAACTCCAACTGGCTGACATATTTACAAAGGCTCTGGATGCTACTCAATTTGAAAACTTAAGGGGCAAACTGGGAATATGTCTCTCTGAGAACTTATAGCAACCAATGATGTTTGGGATGTATTGTTTAATATCTCTGCCTATTAAACAATTGGAAGTGTGCTCTGATTGGTCAAAAGATCATAGCTATGCCACTTGCAACAAGTGTGGCAACAAGAGGTTAAGGAGATATCCTAACTTGAGGCAGCCTATGCACCTGCAGGAGTTCAAGGACACTGTTCATGCAGGAGTGGTTCTGGATGTCAGACACAAAGTCATGGCATCTGATATGGTGGTACCTACTGTAAAGCAAAAGTGTGTGACTACTTGATCAAAGCTGTGAAGCAAGATCAAGTGGGTGTTAACTTGGTTGAAACTGTGAAGTAAAACCAAGTCTGCAATTCTGTCATTCATGTGTAATATTGGTCTGCAATTTAAAGTGTTGCTTTGGCAACATTTTTGACAAAAAGGGGGAGTAACAGGTGATACCCCAGGACAGATATTCAAGACAGAGGTTGTGCTGCAATTAGAAGTTTTTATTTAACTTCTGTATGTGTGCTGGTTTGTGGAGTTTTTATTTAACTTCCATATGTGTGAGTGTGCTGCCACTCTGAGTGTATTAGCTAGGTCAATTTCCTGCTAGATGTGTGATTTCCGCTGCTATGGACTCTGTTGTGAGATCAAAGTGTTTTAGCCAAAAATTTGCCAAAGGGGGAGTTTGTAGGTGTTTAATTGGCTGCATTGTATGGTAAAACACTAGCTGGATTCTAATGTCTTGACTGATGTCATGACATGATGTGGAGGTGTTTGTGTGACTGCATTATAGGTTAGAATACCTATTTGTACTCTGATGTCTTGACTGATGTCATGACACACTTGAGTAGTTTACTGCAGGATTAGCTAATACAGGATGTATTGAATGTCAAATTGGATGTTGTGACATTCATCCCTGTCATCAGATACTGAGGAATAGAACAGGTGGTGTTCTGTTAGAACTCAGTATTTATTTTCAGTCTGGTTATCAAGGAAATACCAGACCTGGCATAAGGCCTACTGTCTGAATGTCAAACAGGATGTTATGATATTCATCAATGACAGCTTATACTGAACAATAGACAAAGTGGTGTTCTGCTACACTTCAGTATGTTTCTCAGTCTGTTCTTCAAGAGGATAACAGAACTGACTTAAGGCTAAATGTGTAAATGTCAAATTGGATGCTTTGACATTTATTAATATAAGTTGTTACTGTAGAATGGACAGATTGGTCCTGTACAGTTCAGCAAATTTGTACAGTCTGTTTTCAGGAAAAACAGACTTAGCATATGGTCCTTGATGTCAAACTGAATGTTGTGACATTCATTCCTGACAGCATATGCTAAATTGTAGGTTGTTTAGTTTTTCTGTTTCAGCATTTTTCTCAGGCTATTCTTCAGGGATTCAACAGCTGAGAGAAAATCCAGGAAACCAACAACCAAGCTACATTTAATGAACCTAACAAATAGCCTATTTGTTAGTAACCTAGATGTGGAATTTAGGGAAACTCGCGTGACCTTAAATTCAGGAGAATACAAGTACAAGGCCCAAGTGCTGCAATATAAAAGGAAGTCATTCCTTCATTCAGAACTGGGGATTTTGAGGCGTGAAGATTTAGTGTGTCCATCATACTTCACTGATGTATTTTTGTGAGTCTTGTATTAGACATATCTTGTAAGCCAAGCTATTATCACGTAGATGATTGCATTGGTATAGGGTGTTCATTGCGTTGTAAGTGTTGTGTCACTCTAAGCTTTTAAGCGTGAGTGTTTTGTATCTTGATCAAAGCTGTTAA
Source organism: Lathyrus oleraceus (assembly GCF_024323335.1). NCBI lineage: Eukaryota > Viridiplantae > Streptophyta > Magnoliopsida > Fabales > Fabaceae > Lathyrus > Lathyrus oleraceus. Next base: position 445,735,295 of record NC_066580.1, read on the forward strand.
GCACAATCAAGAGTTGTTTGAAGTGTGACTTCAAAATTGTCTTTAATATTGATTAAAGGTAGTAATCACTGAGGTGATTGAGGGGGAGTGAGTAGGAACTCTGATCTTAGTGTAAGATTGAAATTGCATTGGGTAGGGATTAAGTGAAGAGTTGTAAACGGGGGAGTTTAGCTTTGAATTAATACTACTAATAGTGGATTTCCTCCCTGGCTTGGTAGCCCCCAGACGTAGGTCATGTTGGACTGAACTGGGTAAACAATTACTTGTGTTATTTACTGCACTTACTTTTAAGTTCTGCATAATTCTTGTCTGTGCAGAATTGGATGTCATAACAACCCGTGTGACATCGAAAGTCTGATAACTAGAATTTTAAACCGCATTCAGTATCTAATACCCATGATGTTGAAGTAGATAGATTAATTTCAATAACAAAAATATTTGAAGTTGAAGTCTCTAATCCCTTCTTATCTTCCAGGTACTTTGGGCAGTTTCTCTTCTAGTGTTCGGTATGACTGCCATGGAAGCAAGTGCCATCCTTTGCTATGCCTCCACTAGGCCTAAAAGCAGGAGCAATGGGTTTGGGTTTGGAAACTTCCTTGCCTTTCCCTTTACCACCCTGCTTGGTGGACCTTTTGTTCTGTTTCTTTCCATTTCTGATCATCAAAGTGGACATCCTTTTTGACTTCAGATTCTGCTCAGCAGTTCTTAACATGCCTAGTAGTTCAGGAAGAGTTTTATCCATATCATTCATGTTGAAATTAAGGATAAATGAACTAAAGCTCTCTAGAAACAATTGCAAGATCAAATCATTCGCAAGTTCCTTTCCGAGGGTAAAACCTAACTTCTCAAGGTTCTCTACATACCCAATCATCTTGAGCACATGAGGACCTACAAGGGCTCCATCAACTAACTTGACTTGAAAAAGGGCTTTTGAAACTTCAAACCTTTCATGCCTTGCCTGCTCTTGATAGAGCATCTTCATGTGTCCGATCATATCGAACACTGCCATGTTCTCATGTTGCTTTTACAACTCCGAGTTCATGGTAGCTAGCATGAGGCAAGCAACTTCATTGGCATCATAGACATGCTTCTTATAAGCATCTCTTTCTGCCCTTAGGTCTATAACTAGGAGGTTCCTCTTCAGGAACAGGTTCCTCCAAGACATACAACGTTTTATCATGCTTGAGGATAATTCTCAGATTTCAGTGCCAATCCAGAGAATTTGTCCCATACAATTTTTCCTTATCAAGGATTGATCTCAAAATGTTGTTAGAGGTGTTTGTTGTCATGGTAATCTATATGAAAAATATGAAAATACAAGTATCATTAAAATAACATATTCAATTAGGCCTTTAATTAAATATGCTCCCACTATTTTACTCAAAACAAATGACCCTTACCATTTGATTCGGAAAATCCCGTTGGAAGATTTTCTAGTCAGTCGAGATCCACATTTCACTTTGTTTTAAGTCTGCGTAGGCGGATTACACAAAACTCGGTTATTTAGGTAGGAACTCCTTCTAATTGTATCTAATATAACTCTCGAACATTTTAGTTGGGTGAATAACTCCTTATTCCAATCCATCATATGGATCATTTCCAACTCTTGCTTCTAAACATATATAATCTTATTATAATTTGTTTAGTTAAGTTTGACCCATTGTTTTAGCAATTGGATATTATAATTATCCCATCGCACCTTACTAATATAGAACATGCACCTCACGTAGGCGAAACCTACATTATTCGATACTAGTTTTAATGAGTGCTCAAACTTGGAAAGCATAAACTTAATATTTAATTTGAGGGAATTTGCAATTATTTTGATCTCACCGGCTTATTTATCATATAAATCGTCTCTCACATGCATCAACATACATTCACATGCATCAACATACATACAAAATGAAACAGTTATGACCCCTAGCGCAATTGTTCTCCCAAGCCAATGAGAGAACCTAAGCTAACCTAATAACGATCTAAGCTTCTCCAAGCAAGATCTTCAAGGTTGTCCTCCTTTGATATTGTATTCTTTCTTTCTTAATAACATTACATTACATAAAAGAAGCTCGTTTTACATAGGAGGGAGTGAGATGAGAAAATAAGTTACATTAAGAGATTAATAGAGAGGCATGACACGCATGTCGTATTTTAAAATCCCAAAAACAAAATAAAAGAAAACTCAGGCCATAACTGATCACCACAAGACAATAGTAATAAACACATTATCATTATTAATTTAAATTCTATTAATTAAATAAACCAAATTAAATTTTGGCGATTGATCACACTACGCAGAGTTAGCCGGGTCCGCTGCCCGGTCAGTAGATGATGGTTCCGCTGACCGTTCAACGGATGAGGGTCAAGGGGGAAGCGCCCCTGCAGGGTTGTCAGGGACAGCGAACCAGTGCAAAAATTTAATGAACAATTCATTTGAAACCGATGTTATTTTTTGCATCAACACTTGATACTTTAAAGCACAACTCTTGTGCTGTCACAACCCTAATCGCATAACTCTTTAACAACACAACCCTTGTACCGTCATGAACACTAGTGCAACAATTTCATACCGTCAAACACACATCGATTGATAATTCAGTATGATTGATCAACACGTCATTGCTTCACCATACTAATGTCGGATTCCGAAGCAAATAACCATCGATCGCTCAAAGGAATATCAATCATTAAGTGTTTGAATGAACGAAATAGAAACAATATATCATATATACTATATTTTGCATAAGAATTACTTATATCATATATATAAATTGATCGATCTCATTTGCGTAACCTATGGAAGATCAATGTATCGCTGCTTCACCATACTAACATCGGATTCCGAAGCATAGTCAACATCAATCATCCAAATCTTACACACATGATGCTAAATTTAATTACTCGTTTATGTAAGACCCCAAATTTGACCCTAAGATCCCTCATGCTATCTCATCATGTGCAGTGGCTTTGGGATCACACCTTGGCATCCTCCTTACTCCTCATTCATTGGGTTTACATTAGAAGAGATCACCAAGTGTAACGGTAAATTCATGATCATCAAGCTATGGATAAGCTAGACATCAAATAACAAGAGTCGCCACCGCACTTTTATTGTTTCCAAGGGAAAAGGGAAAAAGTACGAACAAAACCCAAAAGTAAGAAGTTTTCAAATCAAAACTAATAAAATGTCAAAGATTACAGGTAAGGGGGTTGGTTATACAGAGGAAAGGTGTTAGCACCCAAAGTGTCCTAGGTACTCCTAGGGAGCCCTTTTTGTGTGCATATGTATTTGGTACAAAATTATGTTTACAAACAAAAATAGAATGGGGGGATGAGAAAAGAATTCATTAATTATATTTTTGTGTTTGACAAACCCTTCGGACTTGTGCCTACGTACCAACATAACAATGAGGGATAAAAACCTCGTAGTTCGTGATACAAATTTCAAAGTGGATGCATTGCTTTTAACAAATATTAAGTTTGAAAGGTACCAAGGCCTAAAATGGTTTGAATGAGTTAGTTCTTTTTGGATTTTCTGAAAGTTTAAGTCAAGTATAGTTAAGTTTATTTACAAATTTGATTTAAGAAAAGAAGTTTGAAAATGCAATGGCATAAGGCCAAAGTTTCTATCTTTTTCCAAAGTGGTCAAAGTTTAGAACAAAATAAGTTTAATCAAAGAAGAATTTGAAAAGGGGGGGAGAGATTTTGAAATTAAAGAAATGGGGAGAAGATGAAGAGACTAATCCTATGCACAAAATTAAAAGTTAAGAGTTGAAAAGATATGACCAAATGGGTAGTAATCCAATAGACAAGAATGTCAATAGAAACCCAAAATTCCCTTGGACATTTAGAATCAAGCAACACACAAATGCACAATTATATTATCTTGAAGAGCAAAAGACATCAAATAAAGATAGCCACATCCAAGCTTTAACCATTCCATGATCTTCTTCAAATTATCCCAAGTAACATATGGATTCCACAAGTCACAGGTTCAAAATAACAACTTCACAGTGATCATGTTGCAAATGAAATCAGAGGGATCTTGAATGATATATCAGATGAAGTTTCAAATTGCAAGCATTTGGTTTCTCAATAAGTTGTCATTGGCCAAGTCCTTTAGCATAGGAATGTTGCCTAAGTTCCAAGTCCATTTGTCCAATATCAAGCCAACAGTCCACACAAAAGTTTTTAAGGTTTTTGTTGTTATTATGTACATTAATGGTCAAAGACCAAACAAACAAGCAAAGTATATACAAACAAGATATATCACACAATATGGTCCAAGTGGACAAAGTGAAAATTGCATTAACATAAACAATTAGAATGATATGAACAATGACAAATGAACAAAGGCTAGAATTAAATGACATTAAAGTAAATGGCTTGAAATTAAAAATTAGTTATTAATGAGTTAGAAGTTATAGTATTGTTTTGCTTTTGCTTTTCATTTTAAGACATTCTTTGGAGAACAGTCAACCCACTTATCACAAGCATGGATCCTTGAGCCAAGATATCTTTCAAAGGAAGGAAAAAATGCCAAGTTTCCACACAATACCATGAAAGAGGGGAGACTTACAATCTCACTAACTAGAATGCTATGCCTTTTGTGTCAAAAATTTAGCACTATGTTAAACAATCGTAATTGGACTTATGTAGAAGTCATAACTATCTGAGGCCGGGCAATAGAATTTTTGTGTTAATGCATGTTAGAGACACAACATAATGGACTATGCTCATGAAACATACCACACACAAAAAGAAATATGCAAAAGCAGTGGCCTAATCTCATCCATACTCATGTTAATTTTTCAACCAACTAGCTTTAGGACTTTGAGATATCATAGGCCAAATGAGATGAATGCATAAAGAAAGGGAATGAGATGAAGAGGGAGGGGAATGGATCAAAACTCAAATTGATCAAAGAAGGACTTTTACCAAATTAATATCATCCATTCATTTTGGGAGATGGAATCTACATTCTATCAATCCCCTAAATCCAATGATATTAACTTGACAAAGTCAAATCAACCTTGGCCAAGGCCCAACAACAAGAGTCAAACACAAACAAGTCATTACAATTGGTCAACAAAAATTATTTGGCATTTATTCAAATTTAAAAAATACTAAAATAAGGCATTTAAATTAAATATGGTTTGTCAAATTCCTAAAACCTCATCAAAAACACCAAATAAATGGCCATGAGATTTATCATAGGTTAAACAAGGTCAAAGGACCTCGGAGAAAAAATTTCAGAATTTTTAAAGACCTAAAAGTATTTTTAAACAATTAAAAAAAATGAAAAATCAATTAAATCATGAAAAATATTAATAATGTTCCAAAAAATAATTTTAATTCAGAATATGAAAGAGGAAGTTATTTGAATTTTTTTGGTGAAACTCATATTTTTTGGATCAATATTAAAATTAATATGAATTAATGAAAATAAAAGGAATAAAACAAAATCATAAAATAATAAAAAAATGTGGACCACTTGATCTCCCTCATTAATTGATGATGGCATATCAAGTGGGAGAAGCGCGCGTTCCATGGTGCACTGCAGTCAACGTGGCATAGGCTTGGTATTTAAAAGCAACGTGTAGCGGGGTATTCATTACCTTTAGATTTATTGACTAAATCAAAAGTAAATCATACAATTCGAGTCGCCACCACACTTCTATTTATCCAAAGGAAAGGTTAGAAAGCGAATAAAAACCGAGAAGTTTTATCAAATCAAAAACTAATAAAAATGTCAGAGATCTGGGTAAGGGGGTTGGTTATGCAATGAGAAGGTTTTAAGCACCCAAAACATCCTTAGTACTCTAAGGGAGCCCTTTTTACAAATGTTGTATGGTAGGTTGGTATTAATGAAAATATTTGTGCAAACATGATGGGGGAGATGAGAAAAGAATATACAAATTATTTACAATTTTGTGTGTGAATGGATAAACCCATTGCCTACGTACCATCTTAAAAAGGTAGGATCAAAATAAGTTTGTGAATTGATTGGTCAAAAGCCTTAAGGTATTTTATTATCAAAGGGAGAAAACTCAACCTAAAACCACAAATCCACCATGTGAGGAGAGCTTCAACATGCTAGTGAGGGGTTAACCCTATAATAAGTATGGAAGACTTATGGTCCAACATTAAGGATACAGGTGAGTATTATATCAACCTCTATGATAACTCAAACCTAATAGCTAATGTTTATGAAAAACTTTAACACAAATGGTCATTGGAACCATAAAAACAATTGAGCGACTTGTATTTACAAATGAAAAGTATTCACAAAATAAAGTCAAAGTTGACTTAAGATTCAATTCAAAATAAGTGTTATGAAAAGAGTTTGAAAAATCAAAGGTATAATGCCTAGGTTTCTAATTTTGAAAGCAATGTTAATGTTTGCACAAAAAGTTTGGCTTGGGTTAGAGTGGAGAGAAGAAGAGAAGGGCTAGGTCCTAAACATACAAAGATGAGGGAAGAGAAATAAAACCACTTGGAGTTCCCTTCTTGAGATCATAAAGATGATCCAAGTTGCTCCTTTCCTTTGGATTTAGCAAGCAATAAGCAATTAACTCAAGCAATCAAGCAAATAATCAATCAAGCTCCTAGGATCTTCCAATTTGGATTTGTCTCTCTCATTTTGGATGCTCATGACAATGGTCCTTCTAAGTAGCTCAAGTTTGGGATCCCTATCACAAGAACACACAAATCAAAAGTTCCACAATGCAATACAAAGAATGGACAAGAGTGAGTTTAGAATTAGGGTCCTTTCAATTCATCTTTCAAGATTAAGCATTCTAAAGGCATGAGGCCTAGTTGCTCTTGAAACTCCATTTAGCATATGTAAGGTCCTAAATCTAAGTCCTTTCTCCATTTGCATTGGGTTCACACAAACAAAAACAAAACAAGCACAAGGCAATAGTATATAAACAATAATGTGCTCAAGTGAGCAAAAAGCAAATTGCATAAGCATAAACATGAGCTCAAGTGAGCAAAGGGAAAAGACAAATGAATTAATGAGCATGAAATTAAATTGCATTAAAGAAAATTGCAAGAATTAAATGCTTGAATTAAAGGTTAGTGATTAGTAGTTAGTGTTAGTGTGCCATAAAGCAATTTAGCGCTATGTTAAGTAATCGTAAGTGGACTAATGTAGTAGCCACACCTATCTGAGGCCGGTCAATAAAACTATAGGCAAATAAACACAAGTTAGAGATCATGACTAGTAAGCCAAGCTCCTACAACTTGCCATGCCAAAAGAAAAGAATAATGACCTTGTATGGATTTAGGTTTTTTGCTTGACCAAGAAGCAACCTATCTTTAATGCAAACCAATTCACTTGATCTTTGATCAATATGAGTTTGATTTGGATCAAAGAAGGTTAAGCCTCTCATATGTCAAGGCTAACCACCAATCATTAACTCATTGGTCAAAAAAGAAAAAAATAAGAAGAAGATGGAAATGGAATGTACATAATTGAAATTCAATTGACATAAGCAAAACACATTGACCAAATATGAATGGAATCAACATGAATCAATGGTAAACAGAAGTGAGATGAAGATTAGAAGTCAAGAAACAATAAAAATATTTTTGGTATTTTTTGGAATTAAAATAATACTTGAAATAAAATAAACAAATAAAGGTCAAACTTCAAATCCAATTCAAATCAACTTGGAAAAGTCCAATTGGATCATCATAAGTCTAACATGGTCAAACAAGGTTTGACAAAAAATTTCATCATTTTTTGAAAACAGAAACTAATTTTAAACAATTAAAAATGAAGAAAAATAACATAATTGGACTAAAATCTCAAATAAATCTCAAATCAATTAAGAAATTGATGAGAATATTTTTCATAGATTCATCATCATCCAAAGATGTTAAGAAAATATTTTTGGCATTTTTGAATATTGAAAAGTATTTTAAATGAATTAAAAATAACCAGAAAAGAAATAATTCACAAAAAATATTAAATGGAATCACAAAAATAATTAAAAATCATTTTTAGAAACTAGAATTTAAGAGAATTTTTTTGCAATTGGTCTCATATTTTTGTGATTCCAAATAAAGAAGTTATGAATTTTTAAAATAAAATGGAATAAAAGAAAATTAAAACAGAAATTAAAAATAGCAAAAATCCTTAGGCGCCACCGCACTTTTATTCCTAAACCAAAAGTAAACATACAATTCGAGTCGCCACCACACTTTTATTTGTCCAAAGGAAAGGCTAAAAAGCGAACAAAAGTCAAGGTAAGAAGTTTTTCAATTCAAAAACTAATAAAAATGTCAGAGATCTAGGTAAGGGGGTTGGTTATGAAATGGGAAGGTTTTACGCACCCAAAACATTCTTAGTACTCTAAGGGAACCCTTTTTGCAAATATGTGTTGTAGGTTGGTATTTGTGAAAGGATTTGTGCAAAAAAGATTGGAGGGATGAGAAGAGAATAAATTATATTTACGAGTTTTGTTGTTTGAATGGATGAACCCATTGCTTATATACCATCACAAAGGAGGATCAAAACCTCGTAGTTCGGGGTAAAAATCTCAAATATTGGTGAATTGATTTGATTAAAAGCCTTAAGGTCTTTTGTTATCAAAGGGAGAAAACTCAACCTAAATCGACAATCCACCATGTGAGGAAGACTTCAACATGCTAGTGAGGGGTTAACCCTATAATAAGCATGGAAGACTTATAATCCAACCACTAAGGATGAGGTGAGATTTACATCAACCACTATGATAACTCAAACCTATGACTAATATTTTTGAAAAGGTTTTAATAAGGTGGCCATTGGAACCACAAAAACAACTTGAAGTGAGTTATATTTACAAGTTAGATTTATTTACAAAATGAAACCAAAGTTGGATTTAAGTTCATTCATAATGAGTATTGATGAAAAGAGTTTGAAATGTCAAAGGCTTAAAGCCTAGGTTTATAATTTGAAACAAAGTCAAAGTTTTGAAGAAAAGGATTTTTGGCTTGGGTTAGAGTGGGGAGAAGAAGAGAAGGGTTAGTCCTAAAGCATACAAAGATAAGAGAGATAAGATAAACCCTTGGAGTTCCTTTTCTTGGAATCATAAAGATGATTCAAGATGCTCTTTTCCTTTGTACTTGGCACATAAGCAATCAATCAAACAATTTGAACTCAAGCTCCTAGGATTTCCATTTGGCTTGACTCTTAACTTGGCTACTCATGACAATGGTCCTTTTGCACAATCTTAAGATGGAATCCCTATCACACAAGAACAAACATCAAAAAGTTCACCATACAATAAGGGGGATGGACAAAGAATAAGTTTGGATGATAAGTCCTTTGAGATCAACTTTGGATTTTAGCATTCTAAAGGCATGAGGCCTAGTTGCTCTTCAATAATTTAGCATTCTAAAGGCATGATGCCTAGTTGCTCTTGAACTCCTTTAAGCATAGGTAGGTCCTAATTCTAAGTCCTTTCTCCTTTTTGCATTTGGTTCACACAAAACAAACACAAAGCAAACACAAAATAACAATATGTTTATATACAATAATGGGCTCAAATGAGAAAAAGAAAAATGACATAAACATAAAATATATGCTCAAATGAGCAAAGGGAAAAAGCAATATGAATAAATGAGCAAGAAATAAATGGTATTTAAAGTAAATGACAAGAAATTAAATGCTTCAAATTAAAGTTAGTAGTTAGTGAAGTTATGTTAGCTTGTCATAAGACAATGTAGCGCTATGTTAAGCAATCTTAAGTGGACTAATGTAGTAGTCACACCTATCTGAGGTCGGTCAATAAAAATATAGGCAAGTTAACACAAGTTAGAGATCATGACTAGTAAACCAAGCTCCATAAACTTGTCATGCCAAAACAAAAGGGGAAGGGCCTTGTATGGACTTTAGGTTATTTGCTTGACCAAGAAACAACCTATCTTGGACACAAAATAACTCACTTTATTATTGATCAAGTTGGGTTTGGTTTGGATCAAAGAAGGTTAAACCTCTCATTTTTCAAGACCAACCATAAGACATTAACTCATTGGCCAATAATGGAAAGAATGGGATGAAGATGAAAGGGAATGGAAAAGAAGACAAATATCAAATTCAATTGATCAAATGTGAACAAAGTCATCATCAATCAATGCCAAATAGAAAAGAAATGAATATTACAAGTCAACAATATTTTTTTGGTATTTTTTGAATTAAAATAAAATGCAAATAAAAAATAAACAAATAAGGTCAAACCTCAAATTCAATTCAAATCAACTTCAACAAGTCCAATTAAATTCTCATAGGTCTACCATGGTCAAACAAGCTTTGACTAGTTTTCTCATCAATTTTTGAAATCAGAAAGTATTTAAAAACAATTAAAAACACTAAAAAATAACACAACATGAATTAAAATCTCAAATAAATCTCAAATCAAATAAGAATTTGATGAACTATTTTTCATTGACTTATCATGATCCATAGGTGTTAGGAAAATATTTTTGGATTTTTCAAATATCAGAAAGTATTTTAAAATGAATTAAAACTAATAAAAACCAAATAATTCACAAAAAATATTAAATGAAACCACAAAAATAATTAAAAATCAAAATATGAAACTAGATTTTTCAAGAATTTTTTTGGCATTGGTCTCATATTTGTATGACTTCAAAATAATTTTTTTATGAATTTTTGAAAATAAAAGGAATTAACTGAAAATAAAATAAAAAATAGAAATAATGGAAAATCCAGCGCCACAGGATCAAATTTATTAATTGACGTGGCAAGGCTGAATGGTCCAGATCGTGAGGAACATGATACAACCAAGTCAAGCGCGCCACAAAGTGATTTAAAAAAGTAAACACGATGGATGATCAGGATTAGAACGTGGGAACATGATCCAAGGCCCATGAAGGCATATACGTGGTGATGGTGGTGGAAACCACCATCTTCTCCGGTGAACCAACAATCTTCGGCCACCAGTTGCAGGAAATAAAAATTTCATGAAAATAAAAAACAAGGCCTGGAAATGAAGCTCTTGTGATGGAGATCAACACTATATCCATGGATCTTCCTCACTCTTCCTATATTGAGAGAAATGTGAAGTGGAAGATCATGGTGTTCAAACTGAAAGTGCACGAAATGGAAAATTGAAACCACCATTGGCTTGCCTCAAGTGTGAGGACTTCAGAAAACCACATAAACACAAGGATATCACATTGAATTGCAAGTTCTAGATCCAAAAAGTTTGAAGGTATACCTCTGAATTGAAGCTCTTCAGGCCACGAATTCTTCAAGATCTTGACTCCTCTTTGCTCTAGGGATGCAGTGGAGATGATAGGCTAAGGAATTGAGCTTTTAAAATCAACTAATGATGTTGAATTTCAAGCTTGAAAGTGAGAAAAATTTCTGGAAAATTCCTTTGGTAAGACTATGGTTTCAGTGCTGCACGAATAATGCCTAACCACAAATGACTTGTGTGACATTATTAATCCAACATGACCTCCACCAAGTGAATGGACTCGCAAGTCAACTGGCTAAGGAATACTCCACACCAGTCAACAAGACTACGCCATTCTCCTATCCTAGAGTGCACTCGAGTTCGGGTATAGAACTAATCTCACAGAGATCACCAAAGCAAACAACAATTGTATATCAAGCAATTCAAACATTACAATCAATACAGTTATCCCACATTGTACAAAAATATGTCAAATAACGCATAAACAAATATCATACAACAAGGGTGAAAAGTAGGCAATACCACCAGGGAAGGTCTAATGTTCGATCCCCAGCAGAGTCGCCACTTTTCTGTAGCGGTGTATTCGTCGCTATATGATTTATTGATTTAAACCATAAGCAAAGTATACAATGAATCGAGTCGCCACCGCACTTTTATTTATCCTAAGGACTGGTTAAAAAGCGAACAAAAACCTAAGAAGTTTTACACGTAGAAAACTAATGAAAAAGATCAGAGAGTCTGGGTAAGGGGTAAATTACGCAATGGGAAGGTGTTAGGCACCCATCACGTCCTAGGTACTCCTAGGGATCCCTTTTCACACTTGTTGTATAAAAAATGTTTATTTGTTTTTGACATATTGTGCAAACATGAATGGGATGATGAGAAAAGAATGTACAAGTTAGTTATTTTTGTGTTTGGACGGATGAACCCGTTGCCTACGTACCTTCCATCAAAGGTAAGGATCAAAACGCCGTAGTTCGGCTAAAAGATTTCCAAAAATTAGTGAGTTCAATTTTAAGACACAAGCATTAAGGCTTTTCATTACCAATGGAAGAAAACTCAACCTGAATCAACAATCCACCATGCGAGGACGGCTTCGACGTACTAGAGGGGTTAACCCTGTTTTCAGTACGGAAGTCTTACAATCGAGTCACTAAGGACAAGGTAAGATTTACATCAACCACTATGGTAATTGAAACCTATGGCTAATGTGTGAAAACATGTTAACAATGGACAAAGCCACAAAACAATTGAATGTGTGAAGTTAATTGATTAGGAGTATTCACAAAATATGGTCAAGGTATGATTAAGATTGATTCAAAGAAGTGTTATGAAAAGTGAAGTTTGAAAAGTCAAGGACTTATGGTCCAAGTTTCTAATTTGGAAAGACATGAAGATGTTTGCACAACTAGTCAAAGTTTTTGAAAGCAAAGTGTGAAAAGGTTTAGGACAAAGCGGGTATGGACGGTGGAATGTAAAACTTCTTAGAAAGGTTCACCTCTTGAAATCATATAGAAGATGATTCAAGTGTGTCCTTAGGAATAAGCAATGAGCAAGCAAAGAAAGCAAGGTGATACCAGATGCCATCAATGGACTTATACCAATCTCACAAACAAAAGCGGATATCGGATACCAATAAATGGGTTTACACCAATCTCCTAAAACAAAACAATGATACCGGAAGCCAATAAATGGTCTTACTCCAATCTCACAAAAGCAAAAGCGGATATCGGATACCAATAAATGGATTTATTCCAATCTCCTAAGGTAAAACAAAACTTGGATGTCAGATGCCAATCTATCTGGACTTATACCAACCTCCAAAGGATGATCATAGGAATACAAAAGCCAACAACATGGACTTATAATTGCATCCTCACATACAACAAACAAACACATAAGCAATGGACATGAGTGACCAAGTGAGATGATCTTACACTCTATCCCTTCCAAATCATAGGAACAATGGCCAATGAGTGGACTTACAGTTGTCCTTAATGGGTAAACTCAAACAAACCACAAGGGTATGAAATGATGATTATGCAACAATGAACAATTTATGATGATAAGTGCACAAAGGTATGCAAGCAAACATGTACAAATGAATCAATCAATCAAACAAACAAAGTCATTTAGCACCCACTATAACCAAACAATTAGGCTCAATCAAAGGGTTAGACTTAAAAGTCAACTGGAATAGGGTAAATGGTGCTCTTAACCTTGACATTGAGATCCAAGGTGAAGCAGATGAAAGGATATGAGGGGTGTGCCTCATCACTCTTATCCCTGGTCAGGGAGAGCATTGAATGTCAGAAGGTGTGGGAGTTCAGAAAGATGGAACTCTCTCCACAAGTTAAAGACTCGATAGATCTTGGGTTTTTACTCACTATGCATCAACACATGTGGTGTGAGCAAGGTGAGTGACTCACAGAATAGTAGGAGATTGGCTACATATCTCTTTTGTCTACCAATTGCCTCACATGAGGTCTTTACCTGCTTGGGGACAAAGTTAAACAATCACAAACATTGCCTCTTAAGGAGGACTTCAGACAGTTGCCTGGCTAAGTAACAAGCCAGGTCTTCCAGACTACATGGAGACAAGAGAGTCTACCTCAATGCTTAAGCAAAGCAAAGCAATAGCAAGTTCTCAAAGGAACTAAAGCAACTATGGTACCTGAAATCAATCAAATATAATCAGTATTCAAGTCACAAAGTCAAAACAGACAAGTTATGAACCAACAGTCAACACAATCAATCACATGTGCAAAGCACAAACTCAAATGAAATGAGTTAGCATCCTACAAAACAAACCAAGTTAGTTCATCACAATCAATTAAACCAAACTCAATCAACTTGAATTAATCTCCTTAAAGCAATTGCTTCTTTAACCTGAAAAAACAACTCAAATGTGAGAAATGAGACCACTAGGACAAGCCTAGGGTCAAAAGGAGGTGAAAAATTCAAAACAGCAAATGAAAATTGATCAAAATCGAGATTTATCAAACAAGAGTAGAATCCAATTGGCCTCACATCAAAACTATGCACCAAATCCATTTCATACACAAAACATGTCAAACTATGCACTTTGGAATCACATTGGAGCAAACAGAATGATCACAATCAAATCAATACCAAAATAGCTCAATAAATTCCAAGAAAATTCAAGCTTAAACAGAACACATTCAATGAGCAACATACCCAATTTCATGCTATTTGGATAAATGGAAGCCAATCAATTAAAATCAACAATTCACAGCATGTTCATACAAGCTCATACAAGACCACAAATCAATTATCAACTTTAGGCAAGTGTAAAACAGAAATGGCATAAGATAAATGAACCACTCAAAAGCCAAAATGAAATTTAACATGTTAAGAACCAATCCACAAAATTTCAGCTTCATATGATAAGGCATGAGAATTTCACAAGTCATGTAAGTTGAACACTCCACAAAAGTTCAAAAATGACTAAGCAGCAAAGAAAATCCCAATCAAATAGGAAAATTCATTCCCAAAATTCCAGGAAATATCACAAGCAAACTAGGCATCCCTAAGTATTAGCATGCAAAAATCCAGAGCAATTGGCATAGCATAAGCATGGAAAATAAAATCAGGAACATGATCAAGACATGGTGTACCACCAATTGTCACACCTCTAAAGATTACATCATATCTCACAATCCAGAAATGCAAAATTAGCAAACTACATACCAAAATGTTCATCAATGAGTCTAGATCATGCCTGTAAAATTTCAGCTTCATATGATCATCCATCATTATTTCGTAAGCAAAATGGTAAAATATAGGCACAAAGCATACATGATTAAAACCATTAAACAAAATTAAAACACAGCCGTGCACAACTTGTGTTATCATGCCTATAAAAAACTAGATGAAAAATGGAGATGGATGCAAAAATCCCCACACAATTTGGATCATCCAAGAATTATTTATGAATTTTTGAAGTTGATGATGAAAATGAAATAAACATTTAACAATTAAAATGAATTTAGTGAACTGAATGGCAATGTTGTAAATATGATGCTCACTTAATGAAACGCTGCGTTTCATTAAGTGAGGTGGCAGCGTGCGATTCGTGGCATGGGAGAGAAACAACTGAAAACATGCAAAGCCAGGCAAACAGGATCTGAGCGCGATCTGGAAACGAAATTTGAATGTTCATCGCGCGTTCTTCATGTTCATCATCAACGTGAACTTTTTCTCACAAAAACTAGCAAGCGATATACCAATCGAATCATCACATCATGTAGATCACTAATCTAACAAGCAATTAACCTAATTCTAATCATGCTTCACGGATCGAGCAAAAACAAGTTTCACATCCAAACTTTAAATCAAGATAACCAGATCAATTCTCAATGAAATTACACGATTCAACTTGCAGCAAGCTCAGCGATAAGAGATCTATCAAAGCCACATCATGATTTTAGCAATTGTAAGAATCGGATTCTTACCTCTTGAAGTTGCAGATCTTGATTCTGGTGATTTCAAGGCTTGGAGGTTGAAAACAGATAGCCTATGATGATTAGGAAGATGAAAGGAAGTGGAATTTTAGCTCGGCACAACTTGAATCAGCATAGATCTTCAACTGCCATGTTCATGTGCAATTCCTCAACAGTGGTGATTTAGCAAGATTCTTCACGATTTCTTCTTCAACAGATGCTCTATTGTGCCTGCAAATGATGAACAATACAAGAGAAAGCAAGCAGAATGATGAATCTTTGATGAACAAAGTGAAAAAGTTTGGAAGAAATTGAGAGAATTTGGAGAATTTTGGATTTGGATCTGAAAATGTGATTGTGGATTTCGAAATTCTGTTATGATTAGGACTATATACCATGGCTTAATCCAATTGTTAATCAAGTTTAGCCAAATCAAGTGAATTAGTGAAAATGCAAAATCATGTTAAATGGCCAAAATGACCTTATGCACAAATGACCAATGGAACAGTAAAAATGCCTTTGAAGCAAATCCAAATTTCAGTTTATGAGCTGTTGGAAGTAGTTTGGAGTGAAAATCATGTATATTTTTCAAATTGACTATTTTTCCCACCAAAATGCAAAATGAACACTTGAAAAATGGACTTTTGATGTGATGATTTTTGATGAAATGTGATGATGGATCATGATAATACATGTCAAATGTGACTTGCTCAAAAAAGATTCACCCAAATTGGCCAAATGGTTCATGAGTTATGCCACTTTGAAATTCAACTTTTCCTGAAAATGATTTGATCATAACTTGCCAACCATAAATGGGAAATGAGTGTTCTTGGACTTTGTGGAAAGGCAAGAGCAAGATCTTCAACTTTCATGTTGGACAAAATTTGATTTGAAGCTTGCTTGATGATGTAAAGTTGAGGAGAAGACCTTTCCATTTTTGGCAGTTGGAAATTACAGGTCACCTGCTATTTTTGGAAACTTTTTGTTTGACCTCCAATTCTTCAATGTTGATGTTTGACATGTTAAATGAGGCTTGTATGGACATGAATGAGGCCTCTCAAACCATTTCCCACCATCAAATCCCTGATTAAATGCACAGTTGACCACAGTTGACTTTGCTAGGGTTTTGGTTGACTGAGCCATGTTTTGATGAATTTCAAACCTCTACCACTTGAGATCTTGATTCAAAATGATGTCACAACTCATATGAATCTCTTATGAATGATCATGGTGCCCAAATTCTTCAAGAATGGCCACCATCCATTGCTCAAGGAATGCCTTTGACTGGCTTGACCTATTGGTTGCTTCATCTGCAAGTAACAAGGTTAGATGACAATATTTTTGTACTTTTGGTTAGTAAACAAATGAAAAGCAATGATATACAAATGCAAAACATGCTTGGTGGTCAAGAAACACACTCAAAATACAACCCACCCACAGGAAAGAAGGCAAGGTGCACAATGATCCTTGAGGCAATGATATGATATGATATGATGCCATGAGGGATCTTAGGGACAAAATTGGGGTCTTACACATGCCCCTATTTAAGGTCATTCTAGCCGGAGAAGTGAAGTTTAGAAATCTTCATCTCGACGCGGTAGAATGGGCTTAAATAACAGTAATGAGACAAATTTTGGTCCCTAAGAGACCTCATGATGCAGATGTATGCATGCAAAAGACACAAACTCTGTGGGGAATATGGTTCACACAGAAGAAAAGACGATCCATCAGAGTAATACACTCACCAGGAACAGAGACATTAACAAGACTCTCATGGGGATTCTTATTGGAGATAAGAAAAAGAAATGCGTGAGCAGGTCACGACTCTGATTTAGGGGATAACGAAACATCGGACTGGAGACCTTACTGGGGAAGTAAAGGACCCAAACTGGGGAGAGAAAGAAATTCCCAAAGGAAAACACTTCCATTGGAAAGACTCAAGCTGACTCACAAAATGCATGTACTGGGGATAACACCAATACCGCAACACGAATAGGAACACAAATCCGCTGGGGAAATCTAGAAAAGACTTTCCAGGGGAAACCAAAGGATGAGATGTTACCGGTTAGTGAGTAACAAACTCAGGAAGAATGAATATCTAAGACCTGTATGAGGGTGAGAGACATCAATCAACCAAACATCTGAGAAAGACCTGAAAAAGGTACGTAAACTCAGGAAAATCTGACTCCACAGGGGACCAAGGTCATAATAGGGAGCAGACAGGAAGGAACACCAAGGATACCGGGTTGTAGGTATGTAACAGGTGACCGACCAAAGCGTGAATTGGTGTGTGTTCCAAAACACTCATCATCCTGAAGAAAGCTAGAAAAGCAAACTTGTTTATAGGATGGACATTTGATTCTGTAAAGAATGCAAATCTTACTCAGTTGGGGAAACAAACAAAGGATCCAACAAAAGAGCGCATGAGATATATTATCTATAGCCGTCAAAACGTAGATAATATACTCGCACGAAAATTATCCTGAACCGGGTTGTAGGTTGTTTATAGGATAAAGATCTGGAAACGTGAATTGGTTTGTGTTCCAAGACACTCATCATTCTGAAGAAAGCGAAAGCAAACTTGTTTATAGGATGGATATTCGATTCCACAAGGAATACGAATCTTACTCTGCGGAGAAAACAATCAAAAGATTGACCCAAGAGCGAAAGAGACATAATACCCATTACCGTCAGAACGTGGATAGTACACTCAAAAAGGAAGATTATCCTGAACCGGGTTGTAGGTTGTTTATAGGATAAAAATCCGGAGACGTGAATTGGTTTGTGTTCCAAGACACTCATCATCCTGAAGAAAGCTAGAAAAGCATACTTGTTTATAGGATGGATATTCGATTTCTACAAAGAATACGAATCTTACTCTGCGGAGAAAACAATCGAAAGATTGACCCAAGAGCGAAAGAGACATAATATCCATTACCGTCAGAACGTGGATAGTACACTCAAAAGGAAGATTATCCTGAACCGGGTTGTAGGTTGTTTATAGGATAAAAATCCGAAAAGAAAGGCATCGGGATACCAACTAGGTATATAAAGATGACCAATCAAGGGGAGCAACAATCATTACCAAGCAAACGGGTAAATGAAAGGCGATCTGCTGAGGATTCATTGGTACAAAAATCAATGATCCGGGGAACACAATCACTGAAAACGGTGAAGGGACCCGCTGGGGATAAAATTGCTAGCGTACGACAATCATCCACAAAAGACTTGCTAGGGATATGAGTACTTAATCAAGCGACTTATCCAAACAAAGGGAAAATCAACATCGAGTACTAGATGAAGATAACCGCAAAGAGGGGATTACATCTACCAAAGTTGGATAGAAAACCATAGAAAGGGAATTGTCGTCGGTTGGGATGAACAACAAAGTTGACTCCGTTAGGGGAGAAAATGGGGCTTATAACTACCGGGTAGTAGGTAGAAAACCGCAAAGATAGGACTTACAACTGCTGGTTTGTAGGCAGAAGGCCAAACATTCCACTGAGGATAATATGAATGAGCGCCGGTTTGTAAGCAACTATTCATTTATGCCTCAGCGAAGCGCAAGAGACAGCTGAAAAAAGGGGGCCAATTTAGGATCAAACCAAAAAGGCGGACCGAATCAAGACTCGTCCTGATGAGGATATAACTCAAAAGGGCCAACCCGTCCCAAGGTGTGTTGGGAGGGAACGAAAATAACCGTCATCCACGAGGATGTATCTCAGTGGGGGAAATTGCAGGAAAGGATAGACACTTTCTGCTTAAGGGTTGACTCTATTTTGAGAGATTAACACCCGACATCTGCTTTGGGAGATCTATAAAGGAGATCTGTATCACCATAGCAGGAAACAACAAACAAAAGATATATGGCAAAAATGCAACACGAATATCTGAATGTTTATGAGTATGCATGAATATGCGTGATTTATGTTTGATGAATGCTGACAAAACAGACAATTCTAACACAAACGAGACCAGGAATCAAACATCCGGTACTATACTTCCAGGGAAAACCAAGGGGGTCCAACTGGAAAGCCAGTCTGCTGGAGATCCTCAAGCTGAAAAGCAAAGATCTGCGAGGAGGCAAAAGATCGGAGATATCACAAAAATCTCTGAGTGATGGATCAACAATCAACCCAACTGGAGTACAGAAAGTCACAACAGGCAATAACGGCCACAAAGACAAATCTGTTGGGGAATGGGATAAATCCCAAAATATCCGCAAGGGAACAAGAGCTCACTGCTATGAAAGCAACTCTACAATAACTCCACTGGGGAACAACCCACTGAGGGAGAAGAAATCATCCACGTAGAATCTGGCTGCACAAGCACTCTACCTGGGGATAATGCAAATATCCATTCCACTAGGGAACCACCCGCTGAGGAGGAAGAAAAGATCACACAAGTAGATTCTGCGACAAGCCACTCTACTGGGGATCAACAACAATCAGGGGATCAACCCAAATCTATGGATGATAGATCGCCAACCGGTCCTACTGGGGAAAACAGAGGTTTCCGACTCCGGCGGAGATGCTGAGGGGAATATCACGGATGCAATCCTGACTCTGTTGAGGAAAAATCCACAACCGCTAAGGAGGAACACGATCACTGACCTGTCGAGGGAATAAGCGCACTGATGGGGAGATATAGCAGCTCCGCTGGCGACGTGGCCGGGGAAGAGAGTACTACTGGAGCAACCAAAATCTTCCACAACACTCTGCTCTGGGGATATATCACAGATCCCACTATCGACTGTGCCGAGGAAAGATGGCAACAATCCGGCTTGCGATAATGCTGGGAAAGCGGTAAAGTACCGGGATATCAATCCACCAACCATTGAATATTCAAAGGAAAAGCATCCATGCTGAGGATAAAACCATAACTCCGCTGGCGATTGCACTGGGGAGAGTGATAGGGTACCGGGGTCTCAAACCACCAACTACCGAAACTTCCAAATGGAAAACATCCATGCTGGGGGGAGAATACTGCTGGAGAAGAAAACGAAGTCTTCAACAACATTCTGCCTAGGGAACAACCCTAACAAAAGCTCTGCTTGGGGAGCAACCCCAACAAAAAGCAGGATAAAGAGGATACAACCAATGCCAGGAATATGAACCAATGTCTTACCTGTCGGAAATCATGCCACCCTCGGGAGAGCACTGAGAGATTCTTAAGTATCCTTTTGTCCTTGTGAATGTTCACTTTGTTTAAAACAGTAATTTGAAAAATTTATTTGTTTAAAACAATGACATTTTATCAATTAAAACATGCAAAACATTTGTTGAATTGAAACAAATAAGAGTGCAAATAATTGGATAAAAGCTCAAATTGATTTGATGGAATGGTAGCCCGCAAATGGCAAGACTCCATAGATCTGTACAAATTTGAAATCAGTGATATATATTGGAAGAGGGCTACATTGAACATAATGATCCTTTCTCTACCAATTTGAATCTCGATGTATGCGAAGCTTCAGTTGACGACAAATCGAGAACCTCTGACGAAAAGACAGCTGCGGAACAGAAAGTCTTGTCAGATGCAGTTACTTGCCGAATCCCTAATTTTTGCCTAGATTGCCCCAGGGTGAGGTACTCAATCTAGCGGGATGCAAATATACTCTTTTTTCAAGTCTCTAATTTTTTCCTGGATTACCCTTGCGGGTTCTCCACCGAGACGCTCATTGTTGCCTAAGCCGCCCTTTCGGGTTTTCAACTTAGCGAGCCATTCTGTTTTTCATTTGCATATACTTTTTTTTAGGCAAAGTATTTCTTGACTGCATCTGAATTCACAGGACGAGTGAAATCCTCCCCGTCCATTGTTGTAAGCATCAAAGCTCCGCCTGAAAAGGCTCTCTTAACAACATATGGACCCTCGTAGTTCGGAGTCCACTTGCCCCTGGAATCGGGTACGAAAGACAAAACTTTCTTGAGTACGAGGTCACCTTCTCGGAACACACGAGGCTTGACCTTCTTATCGAATGCTTTCTTCATTCTCTGCTGATATAACTGACCATGGCACATGGCAGTCAATCGCTTCTCTTCAATCAAATTCAGTTGGTCATAACGACTCTGAATCCATTCAGCATCAGTCAACTTGGCTTCCATCAAGACTCGCATTGATGGGATCTCCACCTCTACTGGGAGTACAACTTCCATGCCTTAAACAAGAGAAAAAGGGGTTGCCCCTGTTGAAGTGCGTACAGATGTACGATATCCATGCAAAGCAAATAGCAACATCTCGTGCCAATCTTTGTACGTAACTGTCATCTTCTGGATGATCTTCTTGATATTCTTATTAGCAGCTTCAACAGCCCCATTCATCTTGGGTCTGTAGGGAGAGGAATTATGGTGTGCAATCTTGAATTCAGCGCACAACTCATCCATCATCTTATTATTCAGATTAGATCCATTATCAGTAATGATCTTATTTGGCACACCATAACGGCAAATCAGCTGGTTCTTGATAAACTTCACAACCACTTGTCTGGTCACGTTCGCATACGAAGCGGCCTCAACCCATTTGGTGAAGTAATCAATTGCTACGAGAATAAACCTGTGTCCGTTGGACGCTTTCGGTTCAATCATGCCGATCATGTCAATTCCCCACATAGAGAAAGGCCATGGTGATGAAATCACATTCAGAAGTGTCGGAGGGATATGAATCTTGTCCGCGTAAATCTGACACTTGTGGCATTTCTTCACATATTTGCAGCAGTCAGACTCCATTGTCAGCCAATAGTAGCCTGCTCTCAACATCTTTCTAGCCATGGCATGTCCATTGGAATGAGTACCAAATGAACCCTCATGGACCTCAGTCATCAACAAGTTTGCTTCGTGTCTATCCACGCATCTGAGCAAAACCATGTCGAAATTTCTTTTATACAACACTTCACCACTGAGGTAGAAACTGCCTGACAACCTTCTTAAAATTTTCCTATCCTTCCCAGATGCCCCAGGCGGGTAGACCTGGTTCTGGAGGAACTTCTTGATATCAAAATACCAAGGCTTGTCATCATTCACCTCTTCAACTGCAAATACGTGAGCTGGTCTATCCAAGCGCATCACGGCAATGTTGGGGACTTCGTTCCAATACTTGACAACAATCATTGAGGCCAGCGTAGCAAGAGCATCTGCCATCCGATTATCCTCTCGAGGGATGTGATGAAAGTCAACCTCTGTAAAGAAAGTTGAAATCCTTCTCGCATAATCTCTGTACGGAATGAGACTTGGCTGATTCGTCTCCCATTCACCTTTGATCTGATTGACAACCAGGGCCGAATCACCATATACATCAAGATGTTTGATTCTCAAATCAATACATTCTTCAAGTCCCATAATACAGGCCTCATACTCAGCCATATTATTCGTGCATTTGAAAGTCAGCCTTGCTGTAAGCGGAATATGCGTGCCATGAGGAGTAACAATTACTGCCCCAATTCCATTTCCGTATTGATTTACAGCACCATCAAACACCATCGTCCATCTGGAACCAGGTTCCGGACCTTCATCAAGTGCAGGCTCATCGCAATCTTTCATTTTCAAATACAAAATCTCCTCGTCAGGGAAGTCATACTGAACAGACTGATGATCTTCAATCGGCTGATGCGCTAAATGGTCAGCCAAGATACTACCTTTGATAGCTTTCTGAGCTCGATACTCGATATCATACTCAGATAACAGCATCTGCCAACGGGCAATCCTCCCAATTAAAGCAGGATTCTCGAAAATATACTTGATTGGATCCATTCTGGATATCAACCAAGTTGTATGATTTATCATGTATTGGCGTAAACGCTTAGCAGCCCAAGCCAAAGCACAACACGTCTTCTCAAGCATGGAGTACCGAGACTCACAATCAGTAAACTTCTTACTGAGGTAGTATATAGCAGATTCTTTCTTCCCTGATTCATCTTGCTGACCGAGTACACAACCCATCGAGTCTTCAAGTACAGTCAAATACATAATCAGAGGTCTTCCTTCCACAGGCGGAGGTTCAGACAGATACTCCTTGATACTGTCGAAAGCTTTCTGGCAATCCTCGGTCCAATCATGAGATTGATCTTTCCGAAGGAGCTTGAATATCGGCGCACATGTGGCAGTCATGTGGGATATAAATCTGGAAATGTAGTTCAAGCGGCCAAGAAAACCTCGGACTTGCTTTTCAGTTTTGGGTGCAGGCATCTCT
This sequence comes from Lathyrus oleraceus, assembly GCF_024323335.1. Lineage (NCBI taxonomy): Eukaryota > Viridiplantae > Streptophyta > Magnoliopsida > Fabales > Fabaceae > Lathyrus > Lathyrus oleraceus. The sequence continues at coordinate 445,759,158 of NC_066580.1, forward strand.
TGTATTGCTTTGACCTTTGCAGGATCAACCTCAATACCTCTCTCGCTTACCACGAAACCCAACAATTTGCCGGAACGGACTCCAAATGTACATTTGTTCGGATTCAGGCGAAGTCTAAACTTCCTCAGACGCTGAAAAAGCTTCAACAAATGCTCAACATGTTCAACCGTTCGAGACTTAGCAATCATATCATCAACATAGACCTCTATCTCCTTGTGCATCATATCATGAAACAAGGTAGTCATAGCTCGTTGATACGTGGCTCCGGCATTCTTCAAACCGAAGGGCATCACTCGATAACAGAATGTTCCCCAAGGTGTGATGAATGTTGTCTTCTCCATATCTTCGGGTGCCATTTTGATTTGATTATATCCGGAAAATCCGTCCATAAAGGAAAAGACTTTGAAATTAGCTGTATTGTCTACCAACATATCAATGTGTGGTAGAGGGAAATCATCTTTGGGACTAGCTTTATTCAAATCTCTATAATCAACGCACATACGGACTTTTCCGTCCTTCTTAGGAACAGGCACAATGTTGGCCACCCATTGAGGATATGTAGAAGTCACCAGAAACCCCGCATCAATTTGCTTCTGAACTTCCTCTTTGATCTTCACTGCCATATCTGGATGAGTTCTTCTGAGCTTCTGCTTCACTGGCACGCACTCAGGCTTCAAAGGCAGGAAATGTTGCACAATATCTGTATCTAGACCCGACATGTCTTCATATGACCAAGCGAAGATATCGGAATATTCTCGTAGCAACTCAATCAATTCCTTCTTGACAGACTCTTCAAGAAGTGCCCCAATATTCACCATACGAACACAATCCTCAGACCCCAAGTTGACTGTTTCCAGATCTTCAAGGTGCGGCTGAATGATCTTCTTCTCGTGCTCAAGGAGACGGGTAATCTCATCAGGAATTCCTTCAACGTCATCTTCCTCTGCCTCGAATACAGGGAATTCAAAGTTGGGAGATGGCGTTGGATCATTATGTTCAATGGGTTTTAGGATCAACCTGCATAATGATTTTGGTTAATGAAAAATTTTAGAATTTAAACAAACAAATCATTATGCAGATGAAAAATGTTTGCTTCTATTCTTGTTTTTATGGGTTTTTTGTGATCACTGATTTCATGCAAAAGCAAAAAGTGAAAACAAATGGAAAAACAAATGTTTAACAATGCATTAATTGAATGAAAATATCATTGTATTAAATGCTGCCAACAATGTCATCACTTCTCCTTTTGGCATGGGAGAAGGGTTTCAAACAAAGTGAACAATTACTCTGATCTATGGATGACTGTAGGAACATCTACAGTGACCCAATTGTGGCAGACACCACCAGGAATGACGAAATTGTTCAGATCTTCTGCATCCTCTTCCAAGATAGCAGCAGCTTCTTCAGGTTGATCGTCATGGATGAACCCTCCACTTGTGAACAAACCTTGCTCATTAAACGCCCCAGAACAGTAGCCAATGCCAGCCCGGGATCTGTTGTCTTCCAGCTCAATCACCTTCCCTAAACCAGCAACTGCACCACATTCAATGGCCAGTTTCGCATCACGATAGGAAGAAAATGAAGGAGACTTCTTCTCAATTGGTTCGTCAATAGATAAAGCTTGGAACGGCGTTCCAACTTCATCCTCAGCATCAATATATGAGAAAGAAGACAGATGGCTAACCAAGATAAATCCATCAAAAGCACTTAGTCTGGCAAATCCTCCTTGAGTTCACAATTCCCCTGCCCAAGATAATCCATCAATCTCGAAGAATCGGCTCTGGTGTAGTACCAGCGAAGTGCGTCTCCAAAATAAATGAAGATCGCAGGGTCAGACCACAGGATGGGAGACCAGAACAAAACACCCGCTTATGCAAATGATGCATGAAGTGTTTGTGCATATGCTTGTTTTTTATTTCAAAGGAACTCGAGGGTTTTATTTGCAAACTTTGAAATATTTAAGCATTTTGATCATATATGAGAATATCTCATCAGATATATCAGGTGAAAAATTTTTCCCGGTTTTTTCCATGTTTGAATTTTTTTGCAAATAAACTCCTTTGAGTTCCTTGAAAATTTTCTTTTTATCTGATGATATGGATGCGGATGAATGCATGAATGCATGAATGCAACAATCACACTCAAGGATCAAGCAAGTCATACCAAACAAAGGTCGTGGGAAAGCTCGTTGTATCCCTAATATCAATCATCCATTTTGGTGGATTTAGGTTTTCACCTTATCGACACCCAAGTTCCATTGATATTAACGGTACATGAACCGGCTCGAACATCCTTAATATCAATCATCCATTTTGGCGGATTATGGTTTTCACCTTATCAACGCCCAAGTTCCATTGATATTAACGATGTTTGAACGACTCAACCACGAATCACGGGTTTGCTGAGAGTCACGAGCATGGAGTCCTGGTTAAGAACCACCCAAAGGGAGTGTACTAGGGTTTAAACCTGTCAGACATGTTCTACCAGAGGTTCCCATAATCATCGTCCCATCTCTCGGATATTATCGGAGAAACGAATACTCGTATTCCAAAAATATTCTTAAGAGAGACTCTTATGAGTGTAGTATCGCGTAACAATCGCATCAGATCTTACATCTGAACGACCTCCGCACTACGTCCTAAAAAAAAAGGCCAAGATGGGTTTGGTAAACTACGGTCCTTGGCTTCTAAGGCACATGATTGAACGAATAATGCCTAACCACAAATGACTTGTGTGACATTATTAATCCAACATGACCTCCACCAAGTGAATGGACTCGCAAGTCAACTGGCTAAGGAATACTCCACACCAGTCAACAAGACTACGCCATTCTCCTATCCTAGAGTGCACTCGAGTTCGGGTATAGAACTAATCTCACAGAGATCACCAAAGCAAACAACAATTGTATATCAAGCAATTCAAACATTACAATCAATACAGTTATCCCACATTGTACAAAAATATGTCAAATAACGCATAAACAAATATCATACAACAAGGGTGAAAAGTAGGCAATACCACCAGGGAAGGTCTAATGTTCGATCTGATCGCTCGACTGTGTGAGTCGAGAATGGGATACAAACTGCAAGTGCACAGTTCTATCGCGTAGTTTTAAAAGATATCGATCCCACAGGGACTTATGAATCGATATACCGTTATCTAAGGTTACTTCGTAAAGCTAAGGTGAATAATAGTTGATTGTTTGGGGAAGGAAGCTAAAAACTAAACTAATATCTAGATTAAATATTAATAAAACGGATATCGGTATGTAGTTCGTCAAAACTAGGGAATCAATTCCTTGTCGGTCTCTCGGTCTTAAAATAAATCGTTTCGATTAACTTTATTGGTTAAAGGTTTTATCTCAAACTCTCGCTCTGTTGAAGAAACCATGATCTTATATTAATGTAGCTGTCACTTATAATTAAGTCAAAAATCATATTTTGAAAACAATAAAGTTGCAGAAACTCTTTTTAAGAAAATACTGACCGTTTTAAACACCCTTATCTCAAACTCTCGCTCTGTTGACTTAGGTTATACAATTAAATCTAAATGCTTAACTCTCGCCCTCACATTCAATCTTTAAAAATACTTTTTGGAAAAAAGTCAGAATTTAATTAATTCTAAAACTTGCTCTCGCCCTGAGATAGACTTAATGACTAACTTACACTGTCCAGTTAAAACCTCAAACTCTCGCTCTGTTGGTTTCAACTTCTTTATGTCTTTTACTTTTGTAAAAAATCTTGTTATTAAACCTGTAAGTTAAGACCATAAAAAGATTGATTCTAATTTTAAGTTTGAATAGACCGACTTAGTCTTGATCCCTTTTTCTGCTTACTTTACATACCGATACCTAGGCGAATTAGCCAGACATGCTAACTAAATAATAATTATTATCATGCATACACAGACTCATTTCAGGCAGGCAATGTAAATAAACAATAGAATAAAACATTAAATATTAAATAACAATTAGAGAACCTGAATGCGTAATACAATGGTCTTGAACACTCCACCACAAGCCGGTAGGATTTGTTCTTCGATTCTTCAATTAAACAGTAAATTAAATCAAGGAAATAAAAAAAACTCGAATATAACGTAAGGTTAAATCCGGTATAAAGTTGCACAATAATTTCCGGTGTAGAAACTATTATGCGAAAAATATCTAAAAGCTAAAAACGGGAAAGGTAAATTTGCAAGGGAAGAAGAAAATAAAACTTGCAAAAGAAATAAATAAAATAAACAATATTAATTCTGCTGGAAAAAGAAAAATAAGCAAAAGCTTGAACAGAAAATCGGCAGAGCTTCGGTGTGTGTAAACGGCAAAGAGAGGAGAGCAAACGAGAGGGATTAGGGTAGCTATTTATAGTAGTGCTACTAACTGCCTTTTTCTTCTTTTCCACGAGTCTTCAGCGTGCTAAATTCACGGCTTGGGAATAGGACACGAAGTCCTCAACGTTACTTCCATTCTTCTGAGAGCGTAACTTGCGCCAAAAAGCTAGTGGACTGGTGTGACGCTCGTCACACCATGTGTGACGTCCGTCACAAGGCTACTTCGCGTGACGCTCGTCACGCGTCCTGTGACGTCCGTCACAGGCACAGCATTGGTGACTTGTGCGCTTTGGGCTGGGCTTTGGCCTTTGGTTCCTTTTCTCTCCTTTTTGTTCCTTTTTACACCTCCTTTTCTTCTTTTCTTCACTTTTGCTTCAAAATGGGTACCTGATATAAATAGAAGAGGAATACTGCATAATATCTGATAAAATGAGATAAACTAGCGTAAATGATAATATAATTTAATTGAATTAAGTCTTAAAAAGCGATATAATTTCGCGTTATCAAACTCCCCCATACTTAATTCTTTGCTTGTCCTCAAGCAAAATTCAGTATAGAACTTGTTAAAAGTTTTAGCCAGATGAAATTTTAAAGCACACATCAATTCGTACTAGGTTGCCAATGGATTTTTGTTTAGGAGGACTTGAGTTTAATCTTGACATCAACAACTACCGTTACAACTTAGATAACCCTACCTTATGCCAATCAGTTCAAGTACCCTATGATAGCTATCCTGGTTCCTTTAGTCTTATTTTACCCGTTTTCATTCTAGCGAAATCACATTAAGCCCTTTATCTTTTCGCGCACATAGTGGAGTAACCGGTTAGTGATTATGATCCGCTTTTAGCTAGAAGTTCTGGTACATAAGTCGGATACCTTCATTATTCAGTCCATTGCAAATTGCGGGGGATCGAACCGTAGTCCGCCCTACCGAGTTCAGTACCAGATTCCTACTGAACCAACTCGTAATGGATCTTTCGTATTGTGCTTTTGCATGATCTGCAACCTTTAGATTAAATGATCTGGTAAGGATCACCTAGTTTAATTAGTGCATTTCTTGATATATTCGTATATTTCATGTTACTTTGGGGATCATTCACTTATATTCATCGGCTCTCCACGTAGTTTACTATTAAGATGGTGCTGACTTCTGTATAAACTACTTGGGATTACCATAGAACTAAAAGTTCAAGGAGTTCTGTATAATAGGTACTTATCCTGATCTAACATATTGCGGTTCTCAGAGCGTTGTTATGGTAATGATTTTGTTTTGATTTCACTCAAATTTTATAAAGTAAGCAACCTTTATACTTATTGGGTGTGTTAAAATTTTTGTTATGGCTCAAGAAAGTTGAGGGAAATAGATAATAGAAAATTTTTCACATTCAGGACTTAACTTAAAAAAAAAAAAAAAAAAAAAAAAAAATTTGTTTTTTTTTTTTATAGGGAAATAACAATGAAAAGGGAGAGTACATACTTGAAACAAAGATGAGAATGGAAAGAATAATGTTTCCCCCCCATACTTGAACTAAACATTGTCCTCGATGTTTTAAGGGAAAGAAATACAAAATGGAGAAGAAAAGATAAATACAACTAAGGCTGCCTTCCACCTCTGGTTCTTGGTCCTGGTGATCTTTGACGTATGTCTAAGCTGTCGAATCTGCTAAACAACTCAGTAAACCGCTGGTCGGTTATGGCATTCCGAGCATCCTGTTGCTGTTGCATTTGACGCATCATCTGCATCATGTCTGCATTCTGTGCCTGCATACCATCGATAGCATCCATAATGTCGTCGTTGGTCGCAGGTCGTCTTCGTCGACGACGTTGGGAGGATGGGCCGGCTGCATTACTGGAAGGGTTTAGCGGGACTGATTGTTGTGTTGGCGGATGATCACCTTGTTCCATTTCTTCAAACTCATCTGTTTGCTGGTTTGTTTGTGAAGGCTCGGTGGTTTCAGGAGCGCTGAGATCATAAAGGTGGCGGTCCGGGTTTGTGACATCCGTTAGGGTGGTATTGGGTAGCACAACACTTGGGACAGCTTGGTTGTTCACCATAAGATAGTATCCTCCGCCTACTCTGTTTTTAATCAGGCGGCTGGAGCGACAATAGCTGATATCCATAGACAGGGGTGGTAGGGATTCTAAAGTTTGGAGTTTATCCCCTAGGTTCAGGCCAAGTGCTATGGAGGTTATTAATCCACCAATTATGAATGGTTGCCGGCCTCTAGCACATAAGGTGCGGATATGATGAAAGAGAAAAGAGGCGGCGTTTACCTTAGTATCCGGTTCGAAAACGCACTGGAGGAAAAATAACTCCTTCGAGTTAACCTTACTGTTGTTTGGTCTTCCAAAAAGTGTGTTTTGCAGGATACGGAGAAAATAACGGATGGTGGGGTTATGGATGTGGGAGAGAAGGAGTTCTTCCCAGTTGTAGGTATTTATACCGGAAATTTTCTTAAAAAGGTCGAAAACTAGAACTGTGTTCCAGTTTGAGGTTGGAGGGATTCTGGCATGCAGCAGACCTTCTGTGGGAAATTGTAGCATGGCACTCAATTCGCGTTGGGTTAGAGAGTACTCGGTGTTAAACATACGGAAGGTTGCCGTACCGGTTAGAAATTCACCTTCACCGGCGGGAGTGGTGTAGTCGTAAGAACTTAGGAATTCTAAGGTTAGGGAAGGGTAGGTGGGTTGGTTATGAGTGCAAAGGAAGGTTAAATCGGCTTTACGGAGCATCCACTCGATACCTTGGAGTAAGCCTAATTGTTGCAAGCAAGTTAAATCGGGGTACCTGGTGGGAGCGACGCCTCGCTGTTGGAAGCGCTCGAATTGCTCTTGCTGATAGTTGTCATCTCCGGATCGGAAGATGATATTTCCGAAATTTTGATTTCCCGCCATTGTAATGAATTTTTGAAGGGATGATTTGGAAAGAAAAAGAAATGTATTTGATATGAGAGAATTGTTTTGTGGTGAATGAAGGAAGTTTTGGTAGGTATTTATAGGAGAAAAATGTGGGAGGTGAAAAGAAAGAGTGGTTGAAAAGTAATTAAATGTGGTAAATGAAAAATGAATGGGGAATGTAAAAAGGTAGGGGTGTAACGTTCGTCTCCAACGGCTCCCTAACGTTCACATGTCTGAGAGGCGTTACGCTCGTCACAAGGGTGTGACGCTCGTAACAAGAGTGTTGCGTGCCGTTCGTCATGGATTGTGTGACGCTCGTCACACAGTTCTTTTGGCAAGGCTTCTTCAGTAGCGCTACACAGACTTAATTAGGAGATGAATATATTTTGATTATTTTGTTTTTGTTTTATTTGGTTTTTTAGATTGTTCTAATTAATTTAGCTAATTAATTTGTATTGCATGCTATTCTACTTCACATAATAATAATTCATTCTAAGTAACAGTAGAGAACATAGCCATTGCATAAAATAAAAGCTTTAATAAAATTGACATAATGTAATACACGAAGGGAAAACGATGAAATGAAAAGGGAAAAAAATAAATGCGAACATGAATTCAAATAACATTAATGAAAAATCTAACCTAAAACTAAATAACTAAGAAAAAAATAACTAAATTCCATCTATCTTCGGATCTCTGGCCGGAGGAGCAAAAGAGTTAACATGATGCCGTAACATACGGTCAAAATGTCCCATCTGGTTAGTGTTAACTAGAGAAAAGAAAACATGAGTTTAAGTCAGGATTTGGCCAAATGCCGAAAGAAGAAAAGAATTATTATTATTATATGGATATATTTTTTTCTTTTTTTGAATAAATCAATAATGAATACTAAATAGAAATTAAAAGAATAATTAAGAGAAAAATAGAGAAATGATAATAATAATAGAATAATAAAATAACAGAGTAATTTGTGGGTTGTCTCCCACTAAGCGCTTTGTTTAAATGTCGCAAGCTCGACAAAGAAACTGTTAAATATAGTCTATGAGTCCTGGGGGCGTTTCGTCTAAGTGTAGAATTTGCGAATCTTCGTTGGTTTCCGCATAGTGATAATGTTTCAGACGTTGCCCGTTTACGGTGAACGGTTCTGTAGATTGTCCTTTTATTTCTACCGCTCCACTGGGAAAGATTTTAGTGATATGGAAAGGTCCTGACCATCTGGATCGTAGTTTTCCCGGGAATAATTTTAGTCTGGAGTTAAATAAAAGTACTGCGTCGCCTTGCTTGAAGATTTTCCTTGATATACGCTTGTCACACCATTGTTTTGTTCTTTCTTTATAGATTTTGGCATTTTCATAGGCGTCTCTTCTGAGTTCCTCTAATTCGTTTATGTCAAGGATTCTCTTTTCACCGGCGGCTTTGTAATTCAGATTTAAATTTCTAATAGCCCAGTAGGCTTTATGTTCTAATTCTACCGGGAGGTGACAGGATTTTCCATAAATGAGCTTAAATGGGGTCGTCCCTATGGGAGTTTTATAAGCAGTTCGGTATGCCCATAAAGCTTCTGGTAGTTTTAATGACCAATCTTTCCTTGAAGTGGCGACCGTTTTCTCTAGTATTTGCTTGATTTCTCTGTTAGATACTTCCACTTGTCCACTGGTTTGAGGGTGGTAAGGTGTTGCTATCCTATGTCTCACTCCATATTTAAGTAGTAGTTTTTCGAGTACCTTGGATATAAAGTGCGATCCACCATCACTGACTACTATCCTTGGGATGCCAAATCTCGGAAATATTATATTTTTAAAGAGTCTAGTTACTACTCGGGTGTCATTAGTTGGAGAAGCTATAGCTTCGATCCACTTTGATACGTAGTCAACCGCCACGAGTATGTATTTGTTACCGAAGGAGGATGGAAATGGTCCCATGAAGTCTATCCCCCACACGTCAAAAATCTCTACTTCCAAAATACCTTTTTGTGGCATCTCGTCACGTCTAGATATGTTTCCCGTGCGTTGACATCTGTCACACTCCTTAATAGCCGCATGTACGTCCTTCCATATAGTTGGCCAATAAAAGCCAGCTTGTAGGATTTTAGAGCAGGTCTTGGATGTACTTGTGTGTCCACCATAAGGCGCAGAGTGACAGTGTTGGATTATGTTTTTTACCTCTTCTTCGGGTATACATCGACGGAAAATACCATCGGGGCCTCTTTTGAAAAGTAAGGGATCATCCCAGTAATAGTGTTTTATGTCGTGGAAGAATCTTTTCTTCTGCTGGTAAGATAAAGTAGGTGGAACTATTCCGGCAGCTAAATAATTGACTAGATCAGCGTACCATGGTATGACAGATATAGCTAAGGTGGTTTCTACTTGCATGTCGGAGTTGTTCTCTTCCAAAGTAGCTATGAGTTTGTCATACGAGAAATCATCATTAATGGATGTTCTTTCTGGTTCAAGGTTCTCAAGTCTAGAGAGGTGGTCTGCTACTACGTTTTCAGTTCCTTTCTTGTCCTTGATTTCTAAGTCGAATTCTTGTAGTAACAAGATCCATCTTAGGAGTCTAGGTTTAGCATCCTTTTTTGTTAGAAGGTACCTGATAGCAGCGTGATCGGTGTAAACTATTATTTTGGCTCCTACCAAGTAAGAACGAAATTTATCTAGCGCAAATACTACTGCTAGGAGTTCTTTCTCGGTTGTGGCATAATTCATCTGTGCTTCATCCAGGGTTCTGCTAGCGTAATATATAACATGAAGCTTTTTATCCTTTCTTTGTCCTAAAACAGCACCTACAGCATAATCGCTGGCATCGCACATTATTTCGAAAGGTTCATTCCAGTCTGGTGTCTGCATAATGGGTGCGGAGATCAATGCTTGTTTGAGAGTTTGAAATGCTTTTAAACAGTTATCGTCGAATATGAATTCAGCATCTTTCATTAATAGTCCGGTTAAGGGTTTAGTTATCTTAGAGAAGTCTTTGATGAATCGTCGGTAAAAACCGGCGTGTCCTAAAAAGCTTCGTACTTCTCTCACGGTTCTTGGGGGTTGAAGATTTTCGATTACCTCTATTTTGGCTTTGTCTACTTCAATTCCTCTGTTCGAGATGATGTGTCCTAAAACAATTCCTTCTTGTACCATAAAGTGGCACTTTTCCCAATTAAGTACTAAGTTTACTTTTACACATCGCTCAAGAACTCTTTCCAGGTTTTCAAGGCATTCTTCGAAACTTTGTCCGTATACAGAAAAATCATCCATAAATACTTCCATGATGTTTTCGAGAAAGTCGGCGAAAATTGCCATCATGCATCTTTGAAAAGTTGCAGGGGCATTACACAGACCAAACGGCATTCGTCTATAAGCGAAGGTACCAAAAGGGCATGTGAATGTTGTCTTTTCTTGGTCATCAGGGTGAATTGGTATTTGAAAGAAGCCTGAATAACCGTCTAAATAACAGAAATGTGAATGTTTAGCCAATCGTTCTAACATTTGGTCAATGAATGGTAAAGGGAAATGATCTTTTCGGGTTGCTTTGTTTAGTTTCCTATAATCAATGCACATTCTCCATCCCGATTCGATTCGTTTTGTTATAGTTTCTCCTTTTTCGTTTTCAATAACGGTTATGCCTCCTTTCTTTGGTACAACGTGTACAGGACTGACCCATTTGCTATCAGATATAGGATATATAATACCTGCTTCCAATAACTTGGTTATTTCTTTCTTTACTACCTCACTTAGGATCGGATTTAGTCTTCTCTGGTGTTCCCTAGAGGTTTTACCGTCTTCTTCTAACATGATGCGGTGCATACAAATAGAAGGGCTTATTCCTTTAAGATCGGTTATGTGGTATCCTAGTGCGGTTGGATATTTTCTTAAGATATGTAGGAGTTTTTCTGTTTCGAGTCTTCCTAGATCTGCATTGACTATCACAGGTCGTTCAAGTTCTAAGTCTAGGAATTCATATCTCAGATTTTTGGGAAGTGTTTTCAAATCAGGGGTTGGTTTGTTAAGACACTGCGTAGGGTCCGGTGTTATTGCTAAGCATTGTTTAGATTTGTCTTCTAAAAGATAGTCTGATGATTTGTCTTCTCCTGACTCTGCTTCTTTTATGCATTCATCGATGATATCCATGAAGTAACATGTATCTTCTATTGCAGGTGCTTTCAAGAATTGGGAAAGAATGAATTCAATTTTCTCTTCACCTACTTCGAAGGTGAGTCTTCCTCGTTTTACGTCTATGATTGCACCGGCAGTTGCTAAGAATGGTCTTCCTAGTATAATAGGTGTAGTATCATCTTCTCTAATGTCCATAATTGTGAAGTCAGTGGGAATGTAAAACTGACCTATGCGTACGGGAACGTTTTCAAGGATTCCTACAGGATATTTGATGGAACGATCTGCTAATTGCACAGACATTTTGGTCGGTCTTAATTCTCCCATTTCCAGTCTCTTACATATGGATAAAGGCATAACGCTAATTCCGGCTCCTAAATCGCATAAGGCTTTGTCGATGACAAATTTTCCTATGTGACAGGGTATAGAGAAGCTACCCGGATCCTTGAGTTTAGGGGGCATGTTTTGGATTATAGCGCTACATTCGGCAGGGAGTGTAACGGTTTCGCTATCCTCAAGTTTCCTTTTATTAGAAAGAATTTCTTTTAAGAATTTAGCATATGAGGGCATCTGCGTAATAGCTTCGGTAAACGGAATTGTAACGTTTAATTGTTTAAGGAGATCGACAAATTTTCTAAATTGGCCTACATCTTTGGTTTTAACAAGCCTTTGAGGGTAAGGTATAGGTGGTTTGTAAGGTGGTGGAGGTACATAAGGTTCCTTCTTTTCTAGGGTATCCTTATTACTCTCTTCCTTTTCCTTAGGTTCACTTTCCTCAGTAGATTTCTTAGGGTTTTGGTTTTCTATCCTTGGATCAGACGGTCCTTCCACTTCCGTTCCACTTCTTAATATAATTGCATGAGCTTGGCTTCTCGGATTAGGTTGGGGCTGTCCAGGGAATGTACCAGTTGGTGCAGCAGTAGGTGCTTGTTGTTGAGCTACTTGAGATATTTGTGTTTCTAACATTTTGTTATGGGTAGCCAAGGCATCTACTTTGCTTGCTAGTTGTTTAAGTTGTTCGCCAGTGTGTATGTTCTGGTTTAAGAAATCTTTATTGGTTTGTTGTTGGGAAGCTATAAAGTTTTCCATCATGATTTCCAAGTTGGATTTTCTAGGGGTATTATTGTTAGGATTCGGTTTCTGATATCCCGGAGGTACAGATGGGGTTTGATTCGGAGACTGTCCAGGTGCGTATAAAGCATTATTACTCTTATATGAAAAGTTTGGATGGTTCTTCCAATTTGGGTTATAGGTATTCGAATAGGGGCTTCCTTGAGCATAGTTTACTTGCTCTGTTTGGATTCCAGTCAAGAGTTGACATTCCGCAGGAGTGTGGCCTTGGATTCCACAGACCTCGCAATTCTGAGTTATAGCAACCACGGCGGTTGGAGGTGATACGTTTAAACTTTCAATCTTCTGGACCAAAGCATCCACTTTTGCATTAACGTGATCAAGGTTACTTATCTCGTACATGCCGGTTTTCGGTTGAGGTTTTTCCACTGTTGTTCGTTCGGTTCCCCACTGATAGTGGTTTTGGGCCATGCTCTCGATAAGCTGGTAAGCATCAGCATAAGGTTTGTTCATTAGTGCACCACCTGCAGCGGCGTCTATTGTTAACCTTGTATTGTATAAGAGACCATTATAAAATGTGTGAATTACTAACCAGTCTTCCAAACCATGGTGTGGGCAAAGTCTCATCATGTCTTTGTATCTTTCCCATGCTTCGAAAAGAGACTCGTTGTCTTTCTGTTTAAATCCGTTTATCTGGGCTCTTAACATAGCTGTTTTGCTTGGTGGAAAATATCGGGCAAGAAAAACTTTCTTCAACTCGTTCCATGTGGTGACTGAGTTGGAAGGGAGAGATTGAAGCCATCTTCTAGCGCTATCTCTTAATGAGAAAGGAAAAAGACGAAGTCGAATTGCCTCTGAAGTGACACCATTAGCTTTAACAGTATCAGCGTATTGGACAAATACGGATAAATGAAGGTTTGGATCTTCGGTAAGATTTCCAGAGAATTGGTTCTGTTGCACAGCCTGCAACAACGAAGGTTTAAGTTCAAAGTTGTTTGCTTCGATTGCGGGCGGAGCAATACTTGAATGCGGTTCATCTTGCGATGGAGCGGCGTAATCTCTAAGAGCACGAGCTGGTTCTGCCATCTCGGTTAAAGAAGGAAAAATGTTTTTGATATCAGGAAGGTTTATAGGAGGGAGATTGTTTTCAGCACGATATTCCCGAATTCGTCGTAAGACTCGGAGATATAGTTCGATATCGTTGATTCGTAAATAGAGCGGTTCGCCTTGAGAGCGAGTGCGTGGCATACAAATCAACGAAAGAAAGAATAGAAGGAAAAAGAAACCTAGTCTCTACAGCGTAACGGAAGAGTTACGATATCGATTGAATAAAAGTCCCCGGCAACGGCGCCAAAAACTTGATCGCTCGACTGTGTGAGTCGAGAATGGGATACAAACTGCAAGTGCACAGTTCTATCGCGTAGTTTTAAAAGATATCGATCCCACAGGGACTTATGAATCGATATACCGTTATCTAAGGTTACTTCGTAAAGCTAAGGTGAATAATAGTTGATTGTTTGGGGAAGGAAGCTAAAAACTAAACTAATATCTAGATTAAATATTAATAAAACGGATATCGGTATGTAGTTCGTCAAAACTAGGGAATCAATTCCTTGTCGGTCTCTCGGTCTTAAAATAAATCGTTTCGATTAACTTTATTGGTTAAAGGTTTTATCTCAAACTCTCGCTCTGTTGAAGAAACCATGATCTTATATTAATGTAGCTGTCACTTATAATTAAGTCAAAAATCATATTTTGAAAACAATAAAGTTGCAGAAACTCTTTTTAAGAAAATACTGACCGTTTTAAACACCCTTATCTCAAACTCTCGCTCTGTTGACTTAGGTTATACAATTAAATCTAAATGCTTAACTCTCGCCCTCACATTCAATCTTTAAAAATACTTTTTGGAAAAAAGTCAGAATTTAATTAATTCTAAAACTTGCTCTCGCCCTGAGATAGACTTAATGACTAACTTACACTGTCCAGTTAAAACCTCAAACTCTCGCTCTGTTGGTTTCAACTTCTTTATGTCTTTTACTTTTGTAAAAAATCTTGTTATTAAACCTGTAAGTTAAGACCATAAAAAGATTGATTCTAATTTTAAGTTTGAATAGACCGACTTAGTCTTGATCCCTTTTTCTGCTTACTTTACATACCGATACCTAGGCGAATTAGCCAGACATGCTAACTAAATAATAATTATTATCATGCATACACAGACTCATTTCAGGCAGGCAATGTAAATAAACAATAGAATAAAACATTAAATATTAAATAACAATTAGAGAACCTGAATGCGTAATACAATGGTCTTGAACACTCCACCACAAGCCGGTAGGATTTGTTCTTCGATTCTTCAATTAAACAGTAAATTAAATCAAGGAAATAAAAAAAACTCGAATATAACGTAAGGTTAAATCCGGTATAAAGTTGCACAATAATTTCCGGTGTAGAAACTATTATGCGAAAAATATCTAAAAGCTAAAAACGGGAAAGGTAAATTTGCAAGGGAAGAAGAAAATAAAACTTGCAAAAGAAATAAATAAAATAAACAATATTAATTCTGCTGGAAAAAGAAAAATAAGCAAAAGCTTGAACAGAAAATCGGCAGAGCTTCGGTGTGTGTAAACGGCAAAGAGAGGAGAGCAAACGAGAGGGATTAGGGTAGCTATTTATAGTAGTGCTACTAACTGCCTTTTTCTTCTTTTCCACGAGTCTTCAGCGTGCTAAATTCACGGCTTGGGAATAGGACACGAAGTCCTCAACGTTACTTCCATTCTTCTGAGAGCGTAACTTGCGCCAAAAAGCTAGTGGACTGGTGTGACGCTCGTCACACCATGTGTGACGTCCGTCACAAGGCTACTTCGCGTGACGCTCGTCACGCGTCCTGTGACGTCCGTCACAGGCACAACATTGGTGACTTGTGCGCTTTGGGCTGGGCTTTGGCCTTTGGTTCCTTTTCTCTCCTTTTTGTTCCTTTTTACACCTCCTTTTCTTCTTTTCTTCACTTTTGCTTCAAAATGGGTACCTGATATAAATAGAAGAGGAATACTGCATAATATCTGATAAAATGAGATAAACTAGCGTAAATGATAATATAATTTAATTGAATTAAGTCTTAAAAAGCGATATAATTTCGCGTTATCACGATCCCCAACAGAGTCGCCACTTTTCTGTAGCAGTGTATTCGTCGCTATATGATTTATTGATTTAAACCATAAGCAAAGTATACAATGAATCGAGTCGCCACCGCACTTTTATTTATCCTAAGGACTGGTTAAAAAGCGAACAAAAACCTAAGAAGTTTTACACGTAGAAAACTAATGAAAAAGATCAGAGAGTCTGGGTAAGGGGTAAATTACGCAATGGGAAGGTGTTAGGCACCCATCACGTCCTAGGTACTCCTAGGGAGCCCTTTTCACACTTGTTGTATAAAAAATGTTTATTTGTTTTTGACATATTGTGCAAACATGAATGGGATGATGAGAAAAGAATGTACAAGTTAGTTATTTTTGTGTTTGGACGGATGAACCCGTTGCCTACGTACCTTCCATCAAAGGTAAGGATCAAAACGCCGTAGTTCGGCTAAAAGATTTCCAAAAATTAGTGAGTTCAATTTTAAGACACAAGCATTAAGGCTTTTCATTACCAATGGGAGAAAACTCAACCTGAATCAACAATCCACCATGCGAGGACGGCTTCGACGTACTAGAGGGGTTAACCCTGTTTTCAGTACGGAAGTCTTACAATCGACTCACTAAGGACAAGGTAAGATTTACATCAACCACTATGGTAATTGAAACCTATGGCTAATGTGTGAAAACATGTTAACAATGGACAAAGCCACAAAACAATTGAATGTGTGAAGTTAATTGATTAGGAGTATTCACAAAATATGGTCAAGGTATGATTAAGATTGATTCAAAGAAGTGTTATGAAAAGTGAAGTTTGAAAAGTCAAGGACTTATGGTCCAAGTTTCTAATTTGGAAAGACATGAAGATGTTTGCACAACTAGTCAAAGTTTTTGAAAGCAAAGTGTGAAAAGGTTTAGGACAAAGCGGGTATGGACGGTGGAATGTAAAACTTCTTAGAAAGGTTCACCTCTTGAAATCATATAGAAGATGATTCAAGTGTGTCCTTAGGAATAAGCAATGAGCAAGCAAAGAAAGCAAGGTGATACCAGATGCCATCAATGGACTTATACCAATCTCACAAACAAAAGCGGATATCGGATACCAATAAATGGGTTTACACCAATCTCCTAAAACAAAACAATGATACCGGAAGCCAATAAATGGTCTTACTCCAATCTCACAAAAGCAAAAGCGGATATCGGATACCAATAAATGGATTTATTCCAATCTCCTAAGGTAAAACAAAACTTGGATGTCAGATGCCAATCTATCTGGACTTATACCAACCTCCAAAGGATGATCATAGGAATACAAATGCCAACAACATGGACTTATAATTGCATCCTCACATACAACAAACAAACACATAAGCAATGGACATGAGTGACCAAGTGAGATGATCTTACACTCTATCCCTTCCAAATCATAGGAACAATGGCCAATGAGTGGACTTACAGTTGTCCTTAATGGGTAAACTCAAACAAACCACAAGGGTATGAAATGATGATTATGCAACAATGAACAATTTATGATGATAAGTGCACAAAGGTATGCAAGCAAACATGTACAAATGAATCAATCAATCAAACAAACAAAGTCATTTAGCACCCACTATAACCAAACAATTAGGCTCAATCAAAGGGTTAGACTTAAAAGTCAACTGGAATAGGGTAAATGGTGCTCTTAACCTTGACATTGAGATCCAAGGTGAAGCAGATGAAAGGATATGAGGGGTGTGCCTCATCACTCTTATCCCTGGTCAGGGAGAGCATTGAATGTCAGAAGGTGTGGGAGTTCAGAAAGATGGAACTCTCTCCACAAGTTAAAGACTCGATAGATCTTGGGTTTTTACTCACTATGCATCAACACATGTGGTGTGAGCAAGGTGAGTGACTCACAGAATAGTAGGAGATTGGCTACATATCTCTTTTGTCTACCAATTGCCTCACATGAGGTCTTTACCTGCTTGGGGACAAAGTTAAACAATCACAAACATTGCCTCTTAAGGAGGACTTCAGACAGTTGCCTGGCTAAGTAACAAGCCAGGTCTTCCAGACTACATGGAGACAAGAGAGTCTACCTCAATGCTTAAGCAAAGCAAAGCAATAGCAAGTTCTCAAAGGAACTAAAGCAACTATGGTACCTGAAATCAATCAAATATAATCAGTATTCAAGTCACAAAGTCAAAACAGACAAGTTATGAACCAACAGTCAACACAATCAATCACATGTGCAAAGCACAAACTCAAATGAAATGAGTTAGCATCCTACAAAACAAACCAAGTTAGTTCATCACAATCAATTAAACCAAACTCAATCAACTTGAATTAATCTCCTTAAAGCAATTGCTTCTTTAACCTGAAAAAACAACTCAAATGTGAGAAATGAGACCACTAGGACAAGCCTAGGGTCAAAAGGAGGTGAAAAATTCAAAACAGCAAATGAAAATTGATCAAAATCGAGATTTATCAAACAAGAGTAGAATCCAATTGGCCTCACATCAAAACTATGCACCAAATCCATTTCATACACAAAACATGTCAAACTATGCACTTTGGAATCACATTGGAGCAAACAGAATGATCACAATCAAATCAATACCAAAATAGCTCAATAAATTCCAAGAAAATTCAAGCTTAAACAGAACACATTCAATGAGCAACATACCAAATTTCATGCTATTTGGATAAAGGGAAGTCAATTAATTAAAATCAACAAGTCACATCATGTTCATACAAGCTCATACAAGACCACAAATCAATTATCAACTTTAGGCAAGTGTAAAACAGAAATGGCATAAGATAAATGAACCACTCCAAAGCCAAAATGAAATTTAACATGTTAAGAACCAATCCACAAAATTTCAGCTTCATATGATAAGGCATGAGAATTTCACAAGTCATGTAAGTTGAACACTCCACAAAAGTTCAAAAATGACTAAGCAGCAAAGAAAATCCCAACCAAATAGGAAAATTCATTCCCAAAATTCCAGGAAAAATCACAAGCAAACTAGACATCCCTAAGTATTAGCATGCAAAAATCCAGAGCAATTGGCATAGCATAAGCATGGAAAATAAAATCAGGAACATGATCAAGACATGGTGTACCACCAATTGTCACACCTCTAAAGATTACATCATATCTCACAATCCAGAAATGCAAAATTAGCAAACTACATACCAAAATGTTCATCAATGAGTCTAGATCATGCATGTAATATTTCAGCTTCATATGATCATCCATCATTATTTCGCAAGCAAAATGGTAAAACATAGGCACAAAGCATACATGATTAAAACCATTAAACAAAATTAAAACACAGCCGTGCACAACTTGTGTTATCATGCCTATAAAAAACTAGATGAAAAATGGAGATGGATGCAAAAATCCCCATACAATTTGGATCATCCAAGAATTATTTATGAATTTTTGAAGTTGATGATGAAAATGAAATAAACATTTAACAATTAAAATGAATTTAGTGAACTGAATGGCAATGTTGTAAATATGATGCTCACTTAATGAAACGCTGCGTTTCATTAAGTGAGGTGGCAGCGTGCGATTCGTGGCATGGGAGAGAAACAACTGAAAACATGCAAAGCCAGGCAAACAGGATCTGAGCGCGATCTGGAAACGAAATTTGAATGTTCATCGCGCGTTCTTCATGTTCATCATCAACGTGAACTTTTTCTCACAAAAACTAGCAAGCGATATACCAATCGAATCATCACATCATGTAGATCACTAATCTAACAAGCAATTAACCTAATTCTAATCATGCTTCACGGATCGAGCAAAAACAAGTTTCACATCCAAACTTTAAATCAAGATAACCAGATCAATTCTCAATGAAATTGCACGATTCAACTTGCAGCAAGCTCAGCGATAAGAGATCTATCAAAGCCACATCATGATTTTAGCAATTGTAAGAATCGGATTCTTACCTCTTGAAGTTGCAGATCTTGATTCTGGTGATTTCAAGGCTTGGAGGTTGAAAACAGATAGCCTATGATGATTAGGAAGATGAAAGGAAGTGGAATTTTAGCTCGACACAACTTGAATCAGCATAGATCTTCAACTGCCATGTTCATGTGCAATTCCTCAACAGTGGTGATTTAGCAAGATTCTTCACGATTTCTTCTTCAACAGATGCTCTATTGTGCCTGCAAATGATGAACAATACAAGAGAAAGCAAGCAGAATGATGAATCTTTGATGAACAAAGTGAAAAAGTTTGGAAGAAATTGAGAGAATTTGGAGAATTTTGGATTTGGATCTGAAAATGTGATTGTGGATTTCGAAATTCTGTTATGATTAGGACTATATACCATGGCTTAATCCAATTGTTAATCAAGTTTAGCCAAATCAAGTGAATTAGTGAAAATGCAAAATCATGTTAAATGGCCAAAATGACCTTATGCACAAATGACCAATGGAACAGTAAAAATGCCTTTGAAGCAAATCCAAATTTCAGTTTATGAGCTGTTGGAAGTAGTTTGGAGTGAAAATCATGTATATTTTTCAAATTGACTATTTTTCCCACCAAAATGCAAAATGAACACTTGAAAAATGGACTTTTGATGTGATGATTTTTGATGAAATGTGATGATGGATCATGATAATACATGTCAAATGTGACTTGCTCAAAAAAGATTCACCCAAATTGGCCAAATGGTTCATGAGTTATGCCACTTTGAAATTCAACTTTTCCTGAAAATGATTTGATCATAACTTGCCAACCATAAATGGGAAATGAGTGTTCTTGGACTTTGTGGAAAGGCAAGAGCAAGATCTTCAACTTTCATGTTGGACAAAATTTGATTTGAAGCTTGCTTGATGATGTAAAGTTGAGGAGAAGACCTTTCCATTTTTGGCAGTTGGAAATTACAGGTCACCTGCTATTTTTGGAAACTTTTTGTTTGACCTCCAATTCTTCAATGTTGATGTTTGACATGTTAAATGAGGCTTGTATGGACATGAATGAGGCCTCTCAAACCATTTCCCACCATCAAATCCCTGATTAAATGCACAGTTGACCACAGTTGACTTTGCTAGGGTTTTGGTTGACTGAGCCATGTTTTGATGAATTTCAAACCTCTACCACTTGAGATCTTGATTCAAAATGATGTCACAACTCATATGAATCTCTTATGAATGATCATGGTGCCCAAATTCTTCAAGAATGACCACCATCCATTACTCAAGGAATGCCTTTGACTGGCTTGACCTATTGGTTGCTTCATCTGCAAGTAACAAGGTTAGATGACAATATTTTTGTACTTTTGGTTAGTAAACAAATGAAAAGCAATGATATACAAATGCAAAACATGCTTGGTGATCAAGAAACACACTCAAAATACAACCCACCCACAGGAAAGAAGGCAAGGTGCACAATGATCCTTGAGGCAATGATATGATATGATATGATGCCATGAGGGATCTTAGGGACAAAATTGGGGTCTTACACATGGAAAATGGAAATTGGATGCATTGGCCTGTACAGGCGCATGTGAGGCCCAATGATGGGTGCAAAACCTTGCTGAGTTCACTTGGAATGGAATTGGACGTGTACATGAAGTGGAACTAGCTTGCATACACAAATTTCATCATGAAATGTTAAAATGCACATAAATAAAGAGCTCTTCGAAACTCACAAATGGCATGTCAAAAAAAGTAATGTGAGTAATGGTTGGAAAGCCCTTGAATTAAAGAACAAAAGTCATGTTGGGCCAAAATTCATTTGGAATTTGGAAATTAATGAAAACTGGCTGTGAAAATTTAGGTACAAAACATGTTTAAGTCACCTTTGAAAATTTTCACCAAAAGTAAGCCTAATCAAACCCCTATATTTTCATGATGCAAGCTTCAAATGGAAAAACCTCCAACATCAAAGTTGTAGATATTTTCAATGTGATCAATTTAGACTCAGAGTTTGCATCATTTAGATTTTTCATGACAAAGTTATGGGCATTTGAAGTTAGGTACTTTTCCAAATTCAATGACTTAGGTCCAATGTGACCTATAATGTTTTGTATTATCACATCTATTTATTTTAGGATTATGAAATTTTGTCCAACATAACATTTGAAGTAGGCATCTCAATACTTCCAATAAATTTTGTCTCACCTTAAAATAATAAAAATTAAGGAAGTTATGCCCTTGGTAGGTTGACCCAAAATTAGGGTTTCAGTCAAAATGACCTATAATGTTTTGAAATGAATGATGACCTTCCATGTTTCAAATGGATTTTTGATGAACATGAAAGTTGTTAATATGGTTCTTAAGAACGTGTTTTCTCTAGGGGTAATCTTCATTTGACAAACACATCAAAAGTTATATCTCAATGGTGCTCAGCTTAGTCAGATGACTTGACTGGTCAACTTTTCAAGGCCAAACTTCCAATCTTGATGAATAAATGATTGAGGATTCTCAAATAGACTCATATATGCATAAAAATTATGAATGAAAGAACTTCCCTTGGTTAAATTTGATCATAGGTTGAGGTTGCTTCATGGGTAAGGCATAGTCAAAGCACAATTGAATTAGGGTTTCCTTGGGAAACAATCCTCAAGCCCTCTGGGTTATCTTGATCAAATTGGAAAATTGAGATACTTGGGAGACATATACGATGATTAGGAGCTTAGTGGAACATTGTCATGCTTTTCCTTATCTTCATCTAGCCATTTCATTGGGCTTAGGAGCCTCTTAGGAGCATTGGAGCACATGATAACTTGAGCTTCAAAACAAAAAGAGTTAGTGACATATTTTTGTGCTTTTGGTTAGTAATCAAAATAAAAACAATAATATACAATACAAGCATGCTTGGTGGTCTCAAACCACTCACACAAGTCCCAAACCTAGGGTTAAGGGGCCAAACATGCTATGATCCTTGAGGCAGTGCACTGAGCAATGATATGATGCCGTGAGGGATCTTAGAGTCAAAATTAGGGTCTTACAGATGCCCCTATTTAAGGTCGTTCTATCCGGAGATATGAAGGTTAAAATCTTTGTCTCGACGAGATAGAATGAGCTTAAATAATAACAAAGAGACGAATTTTGGTCCCTAAGAGACCTCATGATGCAAATGTATGCATGCGAAATAAAAGTCTTCATGGTGAATAATTGCTACAAAGGAAAAGAACTCAGGAGAAACTGAAAAATCCAATAGGAGTAACACACTCACTAGGGAAACAGAGACTCTGGGGTAAATAAGGTAAAAATGCGTGAGCAAGTCACGACTTGAAAACTTGCTGGGAGACACGAAGGGATTCCACAAAAATAAATCGATGGAAAGACTCGAGCTGACGCAAAGATGCATGTATTTGGGAATATGCCAATACAACAAAGTTGTCCACAAAGGACACATCGGATAAGAATCCGGACTCAGACGGGGATTTCCACAAAGGACCTAAGATGAGGAAGGAACAATGAGATACTACCGGTTACTGGGTAATAAGCTCAAAGTGAGACATGTTATCAAAACACCGGTTACTAGGTGAAAGAACAACACGCTCAGGGAGAAATCCGACTCCACAGGGGACAAAAAGCTATAATAGGGAGCAGAAGGAAGGAACACCAGAGATACCGGTTACTGGGCATATAATAGGTGACCAACCATGAGTGAATTGGGGAACATATCCAAGACACTCATCATCCGAAAGGAAGGCTGAAAAAGCAAACCCGACTTACAGGATGGGCATTCGATTCCATAAGGAAATACGAATCTTACTCGTCTGGGGAAGAAAAAGACTTCGACTGAAGAGCGCATGAGATATATTATCTATTACTGTCATAACGTAGATAACATAATCGCATGGAAGATTATCCACAACCGGTTACTGGGTTAATGAAGGATAATTCAACCAAAAAGAAAGGACATCGAGATACCGGTTACTGGGTATAAAATGATGACCAATCAGAAGGAGAAACAATCATTACCAAACAAGGGTAAATGAAAGATGACTCGCAAGGGAGAAACTGCCTGACAAAAGCAATTATCCAAGAGATATATCACTAGTTATTGGGTGGTATACTCAAAAACGAAGGAATATCAATACCGGTTACTGGGTAAAGATAACCAACAATTAGGGGATTACATCTACCGGTTACTGGGTAGAAAACCACAGAAATAGGACTTACAACTACCGTTTACTGGGTAGAAGGCCAAAAGATTCGCTGGGGAAAATATGGGCAATTACTAGTTACTGAGCAATTGAACAACTAATCCACAGGGAACTGGAGGGGATAACAAATAAAGGATATCAATCTAGGAACAAACTAGAAAGACACAATCAAACAAAACTCAACCCGATGAGGATCTAACTCATGGGAGTAATTCCTATCCCAATACACAACTGGGGAGGAAACTGAAACAATAATCATCCACGAGGGCATATCTTAGTGGGGAATAGAGAAGGAAAGATAGACACTTTCTGCCCATGGGGCTGACTCTATATGGAGAGATCAGACACAAACATCTGCTTGGGGAAGGAAATTTCACCAATAGCAGGAGATAACAAACAAAGATATATGGCAAAGAATGCAATCATGAATATCTGAATGCTATGATTATGCATGTATATGCATGATTAGTGTATGATTAATACTGACAAACAGACATATCTAACACAAACAAGTCCAAGAATCACGAACGGACACCCAACACAATCATCTCAACAAGAAGGGCAAAGCCTACTGAAGAACTCAGTTTGGGAACAACCCGAGCAGGATGAAAATAAATCATTAGGGATATCAAACCCTATCCCAAAGCTACACCCGCTGAGGATACAAAGAAGATGTATTCAAGAGCAGTGGGAGAAGCTGATCAAATAGAGAACTCAACTTTGGTAGGGACTATCTCTGGAAGAAGAAGAATCACGGGAAGACGTCGATCATAGCTGGGGACAGGCAAAAAGATCCGCTAGAGAGGAAACTCTACTGGGGAACCTATCAAGGAATGATGTGAAACTTTGTGGGGAACAACTACCAACCAGATGCACATTAGTCAAAACACTCCCTTCTATCTGCTGGAGAGGAAACTCTGCTAAGGAGAGAAATAGCACTTTTCTCCACTGGGAAGGAAATAAACATCTTCAACACCAGCTCTCAATGCTAGAAGAAATCTTCAGTCCCAGAGGGGATACAAATCATCAAACTCTGATATAGAAATCCTAACGGGGACAAGCTGCAATTATTCTCGAAGGAGCTACCCTGGCGGAGGAAAGACTGAAATGGATCCTTTGTCAATAGGCGACATGTAGGGGATGGAAAAGGGGAACAAGCTCTTTACCAATTTCTCTAGGAAAATTCCTGCTGAGGAGACAATAATCTAGAAAGATAGCTTTGCAAGGAACACATGCTTACTCCGCTAGGAACTTCTACTAATACTGGGGTAAGATAAAATTCTCGTGAGTAGAATATCATATCAACTTTTATCAATCTATAAGGGATTTTAATCAGTCCATACAAGAGATGAAAACCGCATAATTGATAAAACACAAATGCTAGCGCCTGATATAGAGGGATACACATCTCGGAAAGGTCAAGGCAAAAACTGGTACAAAAGGGATCATCCACAGATCAACCATATAACCAATCATAGATTTCTAGGGCTCCGCGGGGGAAACAAACATGTATGCACAAACAAACTATCCGGGAATGCGTTGGATGAACATCCACAAATTCCGCTAGGAGAAAGCAGTCTAATAAGATAGATCAATTCACTGCCATCAAAGAGAGCCTCTTCATACCAGACTCTCTGGGAAGCTGATTGTCGCACCTCGAAAAATGAGATACGACCTAGCGAAATGCAATTGCACGCTCGCAATGACGGACTGAACAGAGTCTCCACCGAACTTTATTTATTCCTAAAAAGGAAAGGGGAAATATCGATGAAACCCAAGAAAGAATGACAATGATTATGGTCGTCGCAACCAAATCAGGGTTCGGGAGTCGATTACGCAAGGGGAAGGTATTAGCACCCCTCACGTTCGTTGTACTCAACGGGAACCATTAGGTTAATTGTGTGCGTTATTGTTAGCTTAGAAATGTTAGGCTTTAAGTTATTTAAATGGGAAAGAAAGAAAGAAAGGATGAGAGGATAATATTTTTGGATTTTTGACGAAGGACTAAACCTAAGTTTTTTATTAGTGGGTCTGACAAGATTTACAAATCCTGCTCCTACGTATCTCAACAGAGAAGTCAAGGCTTACGTAGTTCTGGGTAGAAAATGCTTGTTTGTTGGTCGATTTTAGTGAAAGCTATATTGTATTAATCGATGAAAACATTGTTTTACCCAAAACAGATGAGGAGCGGACGTATACCACACATCAAATGGATTTACAAATCAACATTCGGAAAAACGTCACTTATCTCAACTCAACAATTGTGGCCGAAGCATTGCTTTGCATCATCTTAAGACAAGATGTCTTTCGTTTATGAAAAGGTTTTTTCTAATTGATCGCACGGCGGCGAAGAAAAGAGTTTGATTGGTTGGATGTATTTTTGAGTAATTGCGAGAACTTGGATGAGCGAGATATCCATCTCGAATCCTAGTCTCAGGAGTGCACGGTATACACCATGTTCCATTTCCATCTTTATTGGAAAAAGTGTTTAATAAAGATTAAATGTTTTGAATTTGATTGAGAAAGGGGTTTGAAGAAACCGTATCGACAATGACGGCGAGAGTCAAGATAGGCGAGGCATCCACCTCGAATCTTAATCTCAGGAGTGCACGGTATCCACCATGTTCCATTTCCATCTTACTTGAAAGGGGTTAAGATAGGAATTAGGTATTTTGGAGTTTGAAATACAAGTACTTATGACTTGCAAGCTCTTACAGCTTGGGTCTAATACTCGGGACTACGTCTGGATATTTCACCCAAGTAACTTTTTCTTCCAATTTTGCTTAAGGAAATGGTTTGAATATTTACAAGTGTTTTGGAGAGAAGACGAATATTTATGGCTTGCAAGCTCATACAGCTTGAGCCTAATATTCAGGATTATGACTAGATATTCCATCCAGGATAATCTTTTTCTTCATATTTTATTGAGAAAAATACGTTTGAATAGAAGGATTAATGTGAAGGTTTGGGGTGATTATCGGATGTTTGTTTTAATTCTTGTATTAACAGATGAATAAAGAATGAAAGAATAAATATTATACACTTTATGGGAGAGGGGTACATTTGTTATGAATGGGGATGGTTCATATGCCTGAATCATCATACAAGTAGGGAACAATTAATCAAACAATAAGAATATATGCCTCAATTATCATACAAGTAGGCAACAGTTATCAATCAAATCAGATAAGTAAACAGGTATATAATCAAATCCAAGAATCAAAGAATTAAATAATGGAGCATTAAATAAAGCATGGGAAGTATGAACATGTTAAACAATCAACAATATTGAACATGGATGAAAGAAACAAGTATGACAGATAACAGATGAATCAGACAGATGAAAAGATGCACAAGAAGGGTCCACTGAATAATTAAATCAAGAAATGAGGAAAAGATCAAATAAAATCAAGATAAAAGGCCTCTAAGACATGGCATATGAGATGAACAAGGGAGGATCAAAAGATCTCTTCAATTGCCATAAGCAATCCCTAAGTCAAACATCGATCATAAAGAAGTCAACTGAAAATTCAAGTCAACTTAAAAAATATGAAATAAATAGAAAATTAATCAAGAAAATCATGAAAAATTAAACTAAATAAGGTGGGGTCAGGATATCATCATCCCCCAAAAAGATTTTAAAAATAATGAAAATTGGTATATGAATTAATTGAAATAAAACAAAGGTCAAACCAAAAGTCATCCAACCAGACTAGGTTAAAAATAAATCAATAATAAATTAAAAAATGGGAAATAAAAATCCAAGAAAAAGTCAGGTTGACCATGGGATAGTGGTTAACCATCATCCCAAAAATCAAAAGCTAAAAATAATTTTAAGACATAAAAATAAAATCAAGAACAAAATGTGTGCTAAAGCGGACCATTTAGAATTAATAATTAAAATAAAATATTAATGTTAAATAAATGCGAAAATAAAAATTAAATAAAATTAAATAAGGCATTGAGCAACAATAAAAATTAAATAAAATTAAATAAGGCATTGAGCAACAATAAAAATAATTTTGGATATTTTTATGAACAAAGAAAATATTTTAAACAATTAAAAATAAAACAGAAATAAAAAGGAATTAAAAAAAGAAAGTGAAAAGAAGGAGGTGCATCAGTATTTTAATGTGAACTGGAAAATATGAAGCGCTGATGGGCCTTGGACGGAGGGTGTGAAAAGCAGTTAGCGAAGCCCATAGTCCAAAACACTAATAAGTCAGGCGTGACAAGGTGAAGTAACATTTTATTAAAATAAATCATGTAAACCTCATGTCAATTGGTCACACTGAACTTAAGTCACTACAGGACAAAACAACACGAATGGCCAGGATTAAAACGGCAACGCTAAATCCAGCGGTCCTTAAGACGACACGTGGTCGTCTTCCTCATGGGACCTGAAACCCTAGCGCCATGCAAACAGAAACGCGAAAATGCAGTGGCTTTTCTTCAACTTCCACTCAAGAATACGCATGCCATAGTGCACCAAACAACACAAAATAAAGCCCAAATATCAAGTATGAAATGCAAGGATTAACATGGTATCTTGTTTTAGATTAAATGATGGCTTAAACATGGAGAAATATTGTCAACAAGGCATCAACATGAACACGGATATGAACATAAAAATCAACAGCATAAACTCAGCATGGACATTGCCTCGCGTTGAGGACTTCAACAGCAAGTATGAGCACATGATTGGCATGGAAACAAGTGTTAAGCAAGCATGGTAATGGCATAGATGTATCAACAAATGGCCATGGAAAATGGAATAAGGTGATTACCTAGTGGAAGTTAGTCCACTGCTTCTTGGTTATGGAGAGGATAGAAGAGAATGATGCTGCCTCTTCTTGCTTCAAGACCCTCAACTCCAGAGCTTGATGAGAAAAATGGAATCTGCTCTTAATGGCCTTGCCCTTACTTGCTCGAAAATCAGCTGCCTCCTCCTTAAGTTTAGGGTTTATGTGCTTAAATATGTGGGTCTAACATTCTTAATGGGCTCAAAAGTGACTTGTTTTGGTTTATGAACAAAATGTGCATTTGGTGAGGTGGTGTTAGAAAGTTACTTATTTGGAAAAACTTAAGTGAGTGGAAATAATGTTCATGGCTAAATGAGGAAAAGAAGAACATGGGCTGGTTGGTTTTGCAACATGGCTTGGTCGGTTTGGTTAGCAAGGAAACATTCCAAGGTGATGACTTTGTGGCTTCATAACTTGATGAGAACATGACCAATTGGTAAGACAATGCAAACAGTAGCAAGACCTCATGGAGTATGTCATCTTTCATGTTGAGCACAAGTGGAAATGATGAGTGGAATAAGGTGAAAAATGGGCCTCAAGTTCAGGTCTCACCATGCCAAACTGGTTGGGCAAGTTTGGCCTAAAATCTGCCTAGAAAATCAAGTCATGGTGCCCACTTTAGGTGAATGTATCTCTCAAACCATGGATCCAAATGAGATGATTCCAAATGGAGATGAAAGAGGACATGGCAAGGTATAATTGTTGTGAAGAAAGCTTTTTCAATTGGTGCCTTGAAGTGCAACAAAACTGGACAAGAAGTCTTGACAAACTTTGAAGATTTTTAGACTTAGAAATTTTTCTAAGTGTCCTAAGAATATGCCCTACTTTAACCAAGCATAACTTTCTCAATTTTAATCCAAATAGAGGAAACTTTATATTTCTAGAAATCTTGGAACAAGAGGAACAACTTTCATGTTGGAGACATTTTCAAATGGAGTTTTTATCTTGATGGAAAATAGGCTTAAAGTGAGTGCACCAATCATAAAACTTGCCCTAAATGGAAAGTCAACCATTTCCAAATTAAGTAACTTTTCCAATTCCTGATTAAATGATGAATCCATGATCCCACCTTGATCAAATTTCACATGTAGGATCCCCTAGGAATGGATTTTGATATTCCACTCTCAAAATGTCAGGAGTTAACTTTTCTGGCCCCATAGTTGACTTTTCCCAAACTGTCTGATTCCCGATTCCAGTGACCAATTGAAGCACTCCTGGCTCAAATAAAGAGCTGATTTTTTGTATGTAGACCCTTGTGGACATATGGAGGGCCATGGAAAAGAGTTTCACCCAAAGAATCAGAAATAAACTGATTTTATACCAAAACCCTAATTTAGGGCAAAATTGATCAGGAACTGATTGCACTGATTCCCAATGGATCTTTCTGAGATAATTGTGAATCTTCCTATGCCAAGATGCCTCTCTAATCATGACATGGATGAGCCCCTCTACCTCCAAACAAATATTGCCTGTTGCAGGTAGCCATAAAACTCTAATTTCCTGATTAAATCCAGATGAACACTCTGATAGCTCTGAATCCTTCGCTGATGAACTGAGGACCATAATAAGACACCTGGAGCCCCCTGAGACCCTTGATACTTGTATACTTAGAGAATGAAGTCCAATTCTCAATCTTGTTTTGTGTGGGCTCCTTCTATTAAGGAGTGATCAATCCAAACCTGATTTCCAAGTCACTAATGCAGTATGCAATGAGTATGACCTAGTATGATGCCAATGAAGTGTAAAACATAATCCCATGCTTCTAGGAAAAAATGAAGGGTAAATTTTTAGGGCCAAAATCAGGGTATGACAGTTGCCCCTATTTAAACATCCTCCACCAAAGGAAAATGAAACAACACTTTTCATCGAATCATAGTGGGGGATGGTTAAATACCATGGAGACCCAGATTTTGAACCTGAAAAAATGAAAATGCTATGATATGATATGCATGGATGCAGGATTCTTTATTTTTGAATTTATCTGTTAGGGATACGAAGATGCTACTAGACAGACAAATTTGTGGGGAATGTTGATGGCCCACAGGGAGACAGACAAATAGGGTAAGACCAACTCGCTGGGGATAACAATCCTGCTAGAGAGTCAGACACACACTGGGGAGCACACAAAGTAAAAGTTGATAAATGACACTTGGAGTACAAGAGATTTTGACAGCAAGTTCACACATGACTTACTGACAACTCGAATATTTTGAGAAAATTTCACTACAAGTTCAAACATGACTTGACGATACTGGAATGATCAAAGAGAAAGATTCTTCAAAACAGGTTCATTCATGACCTGGTAATACTGGAATGAAAGCTCAACAGCAGGTTCATACATGACCTGACAATGCTAGGGAATATCAAGAAGTTTTGACAGCAGGTTCAGACATGACCTATCAAACTCAGAAAAATTCAAAAAGAGTATACCAACAGGTTCATACATGATCTGATGACATACTTGAACAAAATTTCCACAACAAGTTCATACATGACTTGACAACATTGGAACGAAAGGTTCAGCAACAGGTTCGTACATGATCTGACACTTTAGAATACAAGGAAAGTTTAGTCAACAAGTTCATACATGACCTGACAAAACTGGAAAAAATCAAAGAGTTCCATCAATAGGTTCACACATGACCTAACCATTGGAATATTCAAAGAGTTTCAATAACAGGTTCAAACATGACATGACAATGTTGGGGGATATCAAAAGGTTCCATAAACAGATTCAAACATGACCTGACAATACTGGAAAACGTACAAAGAAAGTTCCATCAACAACATTGGAAAATTCAAAGCGTTTCAACAATAGGCTCAAACATGACCTAAGAATATTAGAAAACCAAGGAATTTTTAATCAACGGGTTCATATGTGACCTCAACATTTGGATATTCAAAGAAAGTTTCACTCACAGGTTCAGACATGACCTGACGATTCTGGAGAAAGTCAAAGAATTTATTAACAGGTTCAGATGTGACCTGACAAACCAGAAAACACAAAGGAAATTTCAACCATAGGTTCATACATGATCGGAAAATACTGAAGAACATACATTTCAAGTTTCATCAATAGGTTCATACATGACCTGACACTTTAGCTTACATCTGATAATTCTGGAGATTTCTCACAAGAAATTCAAAGATTTTGGAGATTCCTAACAGGGAATTCATGCAAAACAAAGATAAACGGGAGTCTTCTTATAAGTAGATCATCCACGCAAAAGGCTACGATGATTCTTTACAAAGAAATCAAACAAAACCAACATCATTGGAGTTTTCTAACATGAGAAACCTCCAAGCTTCTGGGAATTCCTCAAGATGATGAGTCATACATGACTTTCACGGAACCATCAGGAAAGACAGGGTAATCAAACTCTCTGTATGTGCCAACAACAATTGGACTTTGACCATAAGCAATGGATTACAACCAACTTTTAACGGATTTTGCCAACAACAATTGGACTTTTGACTGTAAGCAATGGATTACAACCAGCATTTAACAGATAGGTGCCAACAACAATTGGACTTGACCAAAGGAAAAAGTAAAATATTCACTATCACATCAGAGTTTCCCAGCAACAACTGGACTTGAAATAAATCCCAAGGACTATGGGATTTTTGTCAAAAAGAGATACTAGTAACCACTGGATTTTTGATGATAATGCCAGTAATGACTGAATTTTTGGAGATGCCAATGACAATTTGAACTTCTGAAATGAAACTAGTGACAACTGGTCTTTGGGTCAAGAGATAACAATCAATAACGGGACCGAAGGGGCCACACACATGAGTACAAAGTGCATGTTGAACCATTTATGATTTAATTTTTGTTTTATGCATGATATATGCATGATCATGATATGCAATGCTGACAATAGGCAGATTGGGAGTTTGTAGGGACTGTTTATAGAGATTCTGATTCCTCAACACCAATAACTCAAACCTGTACAAGTAATAGGCTTATCCAGAGGAAAATCTATCAAGATTGACAGTTATAAATGACCAAAGGTCCATCCTTCCAGAGGATTAATAAGTTGTGCTCCATGGAGATTTTTGTTGGTGATCCAGGAGTATTTATGCAATCTTGAGACTTTCGGAAAGACAAATGATTTTCTCTTGATTTTCCATATATCAAAGTAATTTTGTTCCTTTCACTAAATTTCAAATTCTTTTCAAGTTTCAAAACTTCATCATTAACAAATAAATGACACTTTGCATAACAAAGAAAAACATAGAAGAACACAATTAACAATGATTGATAGGCAAAACTTGTATTTTATTCAAGGATGGTAGCACACAAATGGCGTAGCTCCATGGAATGTTACAATTTTGAAAAATGGCAATAAGGAAAGGTTTACGTTGAATTCAGTGACCACTAACATCCCTAATAGATATGGTTCCCCAAAACCTTGCCTCTAAGGGGAGTAACTGGATTGATCTTCCGCCTCAGATTCTTCGGTGTTAATCAGTAACAAACTGATGCAGTTTATGCCTTTTGCCTGGATCGCCCTTTCGGGTTTTCAATCCACCGGGACACTCTTTTTTTTTGCCTAAGTTGCCCTTTCAGGTTTTCAACTTAGCGAGCTATCAATTTTTTATTCATCCCTAACTTCTGCCTGGATCACCCCTTCGGGTTTTTGATCCACCGGGATACCCTTTTTTTGCCTAAATCGCCCTTTCAGGTTTTCGACTTAGCGGGTTTTTATTAGGCATAGTATTTTTTAACTGCATCAGAGTTCACAGGGTGTGAGAGCTCTTCATCATGCATAGTTGTGAGAATCAAGGCACCTCCGGAGAAGGCTTTCTTCACAACATATGGGCCTTCATAATTGGGAGTCCACTTCCCACGTGAGTCCTTGTGTATTGGCAAGATCTTCTTGAGCACGAGGTCTCCTTCTCTGAATTCCCGAACACGTACTTTCTTGTCAAAAGCCCTCTTGAGCCGTTTCTGGTATAACTGTCCATGGCACAAAGAAGTCATTCGCTTCTCATCTATGAGGTTTAACTGATCAAATCTATTTTGAATCCATTCAGCCTCTTCTAGCTTGGTCTCCATCAAGATTCTCATTGAAGGTATCTCCACTTCAATTGGAAGAACCGCTTCCATCCCATATACCAAAGAGAACGAGGTTGCCCCTTTTGAAGTGCGGACGGAACTCCGATATCCATGCAGTGCAAAGGGTAGCATTTTGTGCCAATCCTTATAGGTTTTCACCATTTTCTGCAGGATCTTCTTGATGTTTTTATTAGCGGCTTCAACAACGCCATTCATCTTTGGACAATATGGTGAAGAGTTATGGTGCTCAATCTTGAAGCTTTCGCATAGTTCCTTCATGGTCTTATTGTTCATATTCGTCCCATTATCTGTGATGATCCGGCTTGGAACTCCATAACGGCAAATGATATCTTTCTTCAGGAACCGTGCAACCACTTGGTTTGTCACATTAGCGTAAGAGGTGGCTTCTACCCATTTGGTAAAGTAATCAATAGCAACCAGGATGAAGCGGTGACCGTTGGAAGCTTTAGGCTCGATGGCGCCAATCATGTCAATGCCCCACATTGAGAAAGGCCAAGGTGACGTCAAAACATTTAGTAGGGTCAGAGGCACGTTGTCATACCCCGATTTTGGTCCTGAATTTTTTTCTTTTTTTCATTTTTATTTGGCACGTGGCCTAAAGTTCATTTGCATACATTCATGACCAAAGGCAACTGTCCATTCCCAAATCCATATTTTTTGATAAACATTGGTCATTATCTAGGCTTTTTGATCATGGTGCTTTTTGATTATAAAATGGATTCTAATTATTTGACTTTTTAATTTTCAATTTGATTTTAATTTCAAATTAAGTCTAATTCCAAATTTAAATTTAATCTTAATTGTGTTTTTACTAATGATTCAAACTCTAATTGATTTTAATTTCCAAATAAATGTTAGAATTGATATCAAAGTAATTTTAACAAATTATAGATTAATTTGATTTTAATTGGTTTTATTGGTTTTTTTTATTTTAAATTGACATTTAGATTAGTCTTGGATTATTTCTAAAAATCCATATCCATTTTTATAACCAAACATTCAATTCATAAACCAAGGTCTCGCCATTCTTATTACATTTTGCAAACACTTCAACCAAGTTCAAATTACAATCATAAATTCATTATATTTCAAAATTACATACCATTTAACCAAATTCAAATCAAATCAAGTTTCAACCAAATTTTCATTCATTCATTAATACCATACATTCAAAATCATGTTCAACCATACATTCATATCTAGGCCATTACATAACCATGAACCAAATTGCAACATACATATCTACATAAACCATACATTAAACCATTGTAACATAAGCAAAATTCCACATGTGACCTACAAGCTTCAATTCCAAAACAGCCCCTCCATCCAATGCGCTTCGTAGCCGCTTCCAAACACCAATTTTTTCATCAATGTCATATTCATTACAAATCAATCATTCCCATTTCTTTCAGCTTCCAACTTGGTCGATGTCGTCGCTTTCGTGTCCTTCTGAGCCTCCTGATGTTGGAAATTGGTTCTCGAGCTATGAATATCAGTCTCCCAATCTGGATTCCGATTTCACTCTCGAAGAATCCTCTTTTGGAAAATGCAAGTCCCTGCATATAGATGAAGAACAAGAAGGGGCTGTTAGAGAGAAGCTAGTACAATGTAATGAAGACCTATGTTTTACCAAGAATATGGATTCTTGCAGTTTATGCTCACTCTTCTCTGAGCCTCCAAATATCAGAAATTGGTTCTCAAGCTACAATTATGAGTCTTCAGCGTTTGATACATGTAGTCTTTTAAACGACGAAGAGGTTTCTGACGGGAATAAGTGTGTGGCGGAGAGGTTTGATTTTAAAGTCATAAATAAAGATGAAACCAAGACTGAGATTGTGCAGCCGAAAGTTTGTGTTAAACACAATAGCTCTTTTGATGTTAGTTATGGAATGAAGAAAAATATAAATACTGCCAATACTTCCCATTTGGAAAAGATTTTGCAGCCATGCATGCAAGTTAAGGAACTGCAATACAGTCTTGGTTCAACCAAGCATAATGAGACGGTGAACCGGAATTGTGGAAGTCCTGGTTGTAATGGAGAAGCACATTTTATGTCATTGGACACTCATACAAGTGAAATGAGACCTCCAAATCTGGTACAAAAGCATGGTACAGAAGAAGCGAAATCAAAAGTTGAAATCCAAGCTGAGAAACTTGACATTAACACAGGTTTATCTAAAAGCTTCTCGGCGGGCAGCTCGGCATGTACCTGAAATAAAGAAAATGATGGTTTTGTTACAACAAGGAAATAGAGAGCAAATGGTGAAAATTCTTGGAAGAAACCAGAAAGGACATTATTGCAGTGTTCAACAAATACAGGAACAGTTCCACATGCATGAAAAAAACGCAATATTGCAAAGAGAAAGGCATTGACAGAAGCAACAAATCTTCAACAATCCAATGCTATTGAGATCATAGGGAAATGGCAATGCCCACAGAAACGTAAACTGGATAAAGAACCTGCTTTGAAGCAACTTAGGCTCGAGCGATGGGTTCACAAGGTTGAAAATGTCTCCCCAGTTCGCAATACAGGATCCTTATCTAATGGTTATTCTCAATCTTTGCCATCTGGATCAAATCTTAACCATTCAACTGCCTTGTACTCCTCCATTGTTGCTTCAGGAGATGATACTCCTGAGTTGCACCATAGGAAGCTTCTTCCCAAACAACTCCTGGTAAAAGAAATTTCTGCGGTGGATAACACTCTGGTAGTCATGGATGATACTTTTGTAAATGGTACAGAAACTTCAGAGCAAATATATCAAGGCATTTTAGCTGAAAATTCTCGAAATGGTCATAGCCAAATCCATGCAAATCAATTAAGTGCTTCTGGTTCGTTATCTCCAAATGATGCTCAAAACCATGAAGTCTGTGAACCGAAGTTACTCATGCTTTCTCCAAATTTCACTGCAGTAAAAGCAAGGTAAATCAGCAAGGCAGTAAAAAATTCAAAAATGCCCAAAAGAGAATTGAGACAGAGTAGAGGAAGAAAGTGCACAGGTCTGTTTTACCATTTCCGAATCTAACATCAAACAAGACAATCCGAATCTGAGCATCCCGAAAGGAGTTCGCAGAGACGCCCCTTCTGGATCACCATAGACTAATTTGAAACCCTAATTGCAAAATATAAAAGGGAAGGTGAGAAGAAAAACTGGAGAGGACGAAAAATCAGAGAGACCACAACGAAAACCCTAAACACCAAGAAGAAAAACCTAACTTCAGTCGACGGCGGAAAACCCTGAAACCTAGCGAAGAGAGGCCGTTGCAAGCTCGCTACCACCGCCGTACCACTGCCGAAGGTGAGCTTTCCTGTTTGAGTCTCTTTAAACCGTTTGATTTTTGGCATGTAGAGTGAAGGTTTGTGGTTGAGGTTGAGACGGAGAGATGGGCGATTGAGGCTAGTGTGAGCGATTGAGAGAGAGGGTTTTGATAGTGAGAGCGATTGAGAGACGGAGTGGTGAGCGAAGGTTGAGGATGAGCGATTGGAAAAAAGGAGAGACGCGATTGATAGAGCGAAGACGAGAGGTGGTGAAGAGATAGAGTAAGCGTAGAGAAGGCGAGCGGATGTTGCGTGTTTCACGTGGCTCTGTTTCAATTTCTTTTATTTATTTCTTAAGAAAATAGTGTTTAAAATAGGATTAAAGACCACTTACCTTTGGTATCCATTGGCATTAATTTAATTGTTGGTATGTTGTTTAGTGCATCCATTAATTTCTCTTTGGAAACCCAACAGCCAGACGGCTAGGGTTTATTTTCTTGGATTCTTCCACTGTTAATTGGTAGTCCAACAGACTATTTTAGTTTAGTTTTAATTTTAATTTTAATTTTAATCTATTCTGGTTTACTTAGTCAAATTAGTATTAAAATAGCAAATGACCATAAGTGGTATAGTGGAGAGAGAGCAGCTTCATTGCCTTTAGTGGAGTGGGTTCGATACTTGGGGATAGCAAATCTTCATGTTTTTATTTGTTATGCTTGCTACTTTATTTAATTTCTTTTTTTATATAGTATCTTTCTATTTATTTTACTTTTATATTTTTATTAATTTAGTTCGATTGTTATTTAGTGGTTTGTATTTTTAAATGTTTACCTTTTAGATTTATTTAGTGGTCGAATTTCCGATATTTCTTTTTTTCGATTAGTCGATCTTTGTGTGTTAACTACGTTAGTTAGGTTATTAGTACCCATGTCCATACTTATACACATATAAATAATCACATTCAACATTCAATTTCATTTCCCCATCACCTTCAAATACAATTTCAAGCCTTTCTTCCATTAACACTCTAATATTCAAATCTTTTTCTAAATAAAACGTGAAGAAAAAGATTATCCTGGATGGAATATCTAGTTATAATCCCGAATATTAGGCTCAAGCTGTAAGAGCTTGCAAGCCGTAAATATTCGTCTTCTCTTCCACACTCCAATATTCAAATCTTTTTCTAAATAAAACGTGAAGAAAAAGATTATCCTGGATGGAATATCCAGTTATAATCCTGAATATCAGGCTCAAGCTGTAAGAGCTTTCAAGCCATAAATATTCGTCTTCCCTCCAAAACATTCGTAAATATTCGAATCATTTTCTTAGCAATATTGGAAAGAAACAGACTGCCTGGGTGGAATGTCCAGACGTAGTCCCGAGTGTTAGACCCAAGCTGTAAGAGCTTGCCAGTCATAAGGACTCGTCTTTCAAACTCCAAAATACTTAATTCCGATCTTAACCTCTTTCAATAAAGATGGAAATGGAACATGGTGTATACCATGCACTCCTGAGATTAAGATTCAAGGTGGATGCCTTGCCTATCTTAGCTCTCGCCATCGCCTAAATTTGTCAATGCGGTTTCTTCAAACCCTTTCTCAATCAAACCTAAATACTTAATCTTTATTAAACACTTTTGCCAATAAAGATGGAAATGGAACATGGTGTATACCGTGCACTCCTGAGACTAGGATTCGAGAAGGATATCTCGCTCATCCAAGTTCTCGCCATCACTCAAAATACATCCAACCAATCAAATTCCATCTCGCCGCCGTACGATTAATAAAAAAAACCTTTTTCATAAATGAAAGATATATTATCTTAAGGTGATGCAAAATAATGTTTCGGTCACGATTGTTGAGTCGAGATAAGTGACGCTTTTCCGAATGTAGATTTATAAATCCGTTCGATGTGTGGTGTGCGTCCACTCCTCATCTGTTTTGGGTAAAACAATGTTTTCTTCGATTAATACAGTATAGCCTTCGCTAAAATCGACCAACAAACAAACATTCTTCTACCCAGAACTACGTAAGCCTTGATTTCTCTTTTGAGATACGTAGGAGCAAGATTTTTAAATCTTGTCAGGCCCACTAATAAAAAACTTAGGTTTAGTCCTTCGTCAAAAATCCAAAAACATTCTCTTCACATCCTTTCTTTCTTTCCCACCTAATAAATCGAAAAGTTTAATATTTTAACTAACACTAACGCACACAACTAACCTAATGGTTCCCGTTGAGTACAACGGACGTGAGGGGTGCTAATACCTTCCCCTTGCGTAATCGACTCCCGAACCCTGATATTGGTTGCGATGACCATATCTTATCCTTTCTTTTAGAGGTTTTATCGATATTTCCCCTTTCCTTTTTAGGAATAAATAAAGTTCGGTGGCGACTCTGTTCAGTCCATCATTGCGAGCGTGCGATCGCGCTTCGCTTTGAAGTCGTATCCCCATTTTTTCGAGGTGCGACACATGTGTACCTTGTCGGCATAGATTTGGCATTTATGAAATTTTCTAGCATAATTGAAGCAATCGGATTCCATGGTCAACCAGTAATAACCAGCTCTCAAAATCTTCTTGGCCACGGCATGCCCATTGGCATGAGTTTCAAAGGATCCTTCATGAATCTCCTTGATCAACAGGTCCGCTTCATGTCCGTTCACGCATCTGAGCAGAATCATGTTGTGGTTTCTCTTATATAACACACCATTGCTTAAGAAGAATTTGGATGCTAACTTCCTCAACGTATTCTTGTCAAGGGTTGTTGCATCTGTTGGATATTCTTGATTTTGCAAAAAGCATTTGATGTCGTGAAACCAAGGTTTACCATCGGCTTCCTCTTCAATCAACTGACAGTAGGCAGGCTCAACCTTCCTCTCTATCTGAATGAGAGGAGCTCCATTATGGAATCTAACTTGGTACATTGAAGCCAGCATATCCAAAGCATCAGCTATTTGGTTCTCAGTTCTCGGGATATGACGGAAAGTGATTTCTTCAAAGTATTTTATTAATTCCATGACATAGGCACGATATGGGATCAACTTGGTATCACGGGTTTCCCATTCTCCTTTTACTTGGTATATCGCTAAAGCTGAGTCTCCACATACTTCGAGGATTTTGATTCGGAGGTCAATTGATGCTTCAATGCCTAGGATGCACGCCTCATATTCTGCTATATTGTTTGTGAAATCAAAACACAACCTTGTTGTGAAAGGAGTGTATCCACCATTCAGATTCAATAGAACAGCTCCTACGCCATGCCCCATGTAATTGGAGGAACCATCGAACATGAGCTTCCACCGAGATCCGGGTTCAGGTCCTTCATCAAGTCCTGGGATTTCACAATCTTTTACTACCATAATGTCTTCATCAGGGAAGTCAAATTTCAACGGCTGGTAGTCTTCAACGGGCTCGTTTGCCAGGTAATCAGATAATACGCTTCCTTTGATGGCTTCTTGAGACACATATTGGATGTCATACTCAGATAGTAACATTTGCCAACGGGCGAGTCTTCCAGTTAAAGCAGGCTTTTCAAAGATATACTTTATTGGATCCATTTTTGAGATCAACAAAGTAGTGTGGCAAATCATGTATTGTCTTAGACGACGAGCGGCCCATGCTAAAGCACAGTAAGTTTTCTCCAAGAGTGAATACCGAGTTTCACATTCGGTAAACCTCTTACTCAGATAGTAGATGGCATGCTCTTTTCGGCCAGTTTCGTCATGCTGTCCCAGCATACATCCCATTGACTTTTCTAGCACAGTTAAGTACATAAAGAGTGGTTTCCCCTGAACAGGTGGAATTAGAATAGGGGGCTCTTGCAGGTATTGTCCGATCTTCTCAAAAGCCATTTGGCAGTCACAGTTCCATTCAACTGCTTGATCTTTTCTCAGCAACTTGAATATAGGTTCACACGTAGCAGTCATATGAGATATAAACCTAGAGATATAGTTCAAACGTCCCAGGAATCCTCTAACTTCTTTCTCTATACGTGGAGCATGCATTTCTTGTATTGCCCTAACCTTGTCTGGATCTACCTCAATTCCTCGTTGACTAACAATGAAACCAAGCAACTTTCCAGATCGGACACCGAAGGTGCATTTAGCAGGATTCAGTCGTAGTTGAAATTTCCGAAGACGCTCAAATAGCTTTTGCAAGTGACCTATATGATCCTCTTCACTTTGGGATTTTGCAATCATATCGTCTACATAAACCTCAATTTCCTTATGCATCATATCATGGAAAAGAGTGACCATTGCTCTTTGGTAAGTTTCCCCAGCATTTTTGAGACCAAATGGCATTACCTTGTAGCAAAAGGTTCCCCAAGGGGTGATGAATGTGGTCTTTTCCATGTCTTCTGGATCCATCTTAATTTGATTATAACCCGAGAATCCGTCCATAAAGGAGATGACTGCAAACTTAGCAGTGTTGTCTACCAGAGTGTCAATATGTGGCAGGGGGAAATCGTCCTTTGGACTAGCTTTGTTTAGATCCCTATAATCAACACACATCCTGACCTTGCCATCCTTTTTGGGTACTGGTACAATATTAGCTACCCATTGAGGGTACTTCGCAACTGCTAGAAACCCGGCATCAAATTGACGTTTCACCTCGTCACAAATCTTTAGAGCCATATCGGGTCTTGCTCTTCGGAGCTTCTGCTTCACTGGCGGGTAATCTGGCTGTAGTGGTAGCTTGTGGACAACAATATCAGTATCTAAACCTGACATATCCTGATACGACCAAGCAAATACATCTACATATTCTTGTAGCAACTTGATCAATCTTTCTTTGACGCTTGCCCCAAGTGTAGTCCCAACTTTGACCTCTTTCTTGTCTTCCTCAGTGCCAAGGTTGATTGTTTCCACTGGTTCTTGATGCGGCTGAAGGGCCTTTGACTCGTGCTCGAGTAGCCTTTCCAATTCTTCAGGGAAATCACAATCTTCCTCACTATCCGCTTCCGCTTGGTAGATGGGGAGTTCAAAGTTATAGGAAGTAGTTGGGTCATCGAATTCAACTAGTTTATTGATTATTCTGCATGTTTTTTAAATGATGGTTTTTTAGAAAAGTGGAAATAAAATGCAAAAGAATTAAAAATATTTTTGTAGTTTTTGAAAGGATTGCCATTTTAAGGAAAGAAAAACAAATGAATGAACGATAAGAATTTGAATAAAATGCTATTTATTCGTCATAATGATTTTGAAATTTAAAGTGGCCCTACAAATGATCTGTTAGCCTTGGGCAGAGCTAAGGATTTTTCAAAAACAAAGGAAAACACAATTACTTTGACACAGGAAAAACTTTTGGAATCTCAACTGCTTCCCAATTTGTTAAGGCTGCTTCACACCGGTATATCAGATTTGATGCTTTTCCATCTTCAGTGTCATTCTATGGCACCAACTTGATCCCCATGGATAAATCCTGTGCTTAGGAAAATTTCTTGTATGCTCCGCGCGCGGTCCTTTGCAGGGACCAGGGCTCCTTCCTTAGCAGAAGGATCGTACCCCAAACCAAAACGATCATTTTTCTCGCTGACATTGATGACTTGCCCCCAACCTGCAGGGCCTCCACTTTCAACTACTGGCCTTGCACTATTCAAAGAGGCGAATGACAAACTGGCTTTCTCAATAGGATCCTTTACCTCTGCAAGTGTGGCATTGGATCTTTCGAGTGCTTGGAAAGAGGTCTCCAAGGCATCCTCATCAGCCTCGATATAACGAAACGAGGAGAGTTGACTAATGATAAAATCTTCTTCACCCGAGACAATGACGAGCTTGTCGTCGACGACAAACTTCATTTTCTGATGCAAAGTAGAAGTCACTGCCCCAGCAGCATGTATCCATGGACGTCCCAAAAGACAGCTATAAGCGGGATTTATGTCCATGACTTAGAAATTGATGGGGAATACATGCGGTCCGATCTGGATTGGTAGCTCTACCTCCCCAACTACTGTCCTCCGAGAACCATCCAATGCTTTTACCACAAGTGCACTAGGTTTCATTTCCGAACCTTGGTAAGATAATTTAGCAAGTGCCCTCTTTGGTAGAACATTGAGGGACGATCCAGTGTCAACTAAAACCCTGGCCAGAGCATCTTCTTGGCACTTTATGGATACATGTAAGGTGCGATTGTGATTCTTCCCTTCCTTGGGTAGCTCTTCATTGCTGAAACTAAGAGTGTTGTAGGCTGTGATATTGGCGACCACCCCATCGAATTGGCCAACCGTTATATCTTGGGTAACATGAGCTTGAGCAAGCACTTTCAGTAGAGCCTCCCTATGAGCTTGGGAATTTAGAAGCAAGGACAAGATAGATATTTTTGACGGTGTCTGATGTAACTGATCAACTA
This sequence comes from Lathyrus oleraceus, assembly GCF_024323335.1. Classification (NCBI taxonomy): domain Eukaryota; kingdom Viridiplantae; phylum Streptophyta; class Magnoliopsida; order Fabales; family Fabaceae; genus Lathyrus; species Lathyrus oleraceus. Next base: position 445,802,312 of record NC_066580.1, read on the forward strand.
TCTTGTAGTCGCTTTTCTTTATCATTTTTAGAAATTCAATCGCTTTATCTGCTTGCACTGCCGGCTGTATCCCTCCATACTCTGGGGCAGGATTTGCAGTTGTAGCTTCCCTTGTTGGTTCTTGAGGGGTCATATTAACATTGGGAGTATAAATCCGGCCGCTGCGGGTCATTCTGCTCGTCCCTGCGATGTTAGTGATATTGGTGTCAACATTCTCCAAGCTTTCCTCACCTTCAACACCTTTGGGTTCTTCATCTACCACTCCATCTACCACAGTTATGTGATATCTCCAAGGTACTGCTTTGGTGCTTCCAAAGGGAAAGGGGGTAGGCATGCAAACTACCACGGGTGATGGATGAACAACATCTTTCCTTTGATAAGTTATCTCAACAGGTTCTGGTAGATTGAAAAAGGGTTCAATGACTGAAATTTCCTCGTTTGTTGCAGGACCACAAACTTGTAAAACACCTTGATCCATCAAGTTTTGAATATCAGTTCGTACCACTTTACATCCCCTTGGATGAACGACACATTCTTCACAGTTGTCGTGGCGTGTATCAATCAAACTAGCTCCCACCAATCTTGCATGAAGTGCTAACAACGGAGTTTTCACATCTTCAACATTTTTTAGTATACAAACATCAGAAGCATCCTCGATGGCATTAACATCACCATGCATCGACAGAGGGTTACTTTTTACGTTGGGTCCTTCTAGATCATACCCAGGGGCACCCTCATGGAAAGGACAATGGGCATCTGGATTGTACCATGGAGGTAAGGGATTTGGTGGAGGACCCAAAGGTCTGGGAGTCACCAACCCTTTCTGCAGTAACGATGGGTATAACTCAGTGTACGTCATAGGGATTGAAGCGAATGGAGGTCTACCTCTTTGTACCCTATTTTGATTTGGAAGATTTTGTGGATGTGGAGCTTGTGCCCTCGGCTGTTGATAAGCGGGTGGCATGGGTGCTTGCTGGTATACTGGTGCTTGTTGAATAGGTTGATAGACAGGAGCTTGTGACTGGTTGAAATTTGGTGTGATTGTTGCCACATACGGTTGTTGAACATACTGCACTGGATAAGTTGGTTGTTGCTGAGCAAATTGATGTTGCTTCTTCCACGAATGACTCATTCTTTGACTGGTTGACATTGCGTTTGTTTCACCCTCTTTCTTCCTTTGGAAACTTCTGGGAAACTTTTTGGCATTATTACCAGATGTTTCAGAGGTGGTTATCATTTTTCCATTCTTCAATCCAAGCTCGACCTTTATGCCCACGACAACCAAGTCAGAGAAGCTTGCCGATACACTACTCACCATCCTTTCATAGAACATAGGTTTTACCGTATCCATGAACCAACCTGCTAACTCCTTCTCAACAAGGGGTGGTTCGACTTGCGAAGCCACTTCCCTCCATCGTTGTGCATATTCCTTAAAAGACTCGTTATATTTCTGGGACATGCTGAGCAATTGCCTCCTATCTGGGGCCATTTACATGTTATACTTATAATGTTGGATGAAAGCATCAGATATGTCTTGGAAACAACGAATTCTACTTTGATCAAGGCTTAAGTACCACTTAGAGGGAGCACCCCTCAAGCTGTCTTGGGAGCAATGTATCATAAGTTTATCGTCCTCTACGTGCGCAGCCATTTTTCGATAGTACATAATAAGGTGACTTTTAGGACATGAGTGGCCCTCATACCTATCAAAATCTGGGATCTTAAATTTCGCAGGAATCACGAGACCTGACATTAAGCACATCTCCTTAGCAGCAGCACCAAAGACTTGGTCCCCTTCCATAGCCCTTAACCTTTTCTCAAGAATCTGGAAATTCTCTTTCATCCCTCTTATATCTTCATGCCTTTCATCATCTTCGTCTGAAAAATCCGGAGCATGTTGTTGATCTTCAAAATAAGGTTGCACGTGTGCACGGACGAGAGGTGGTGCGAACGTGTGGACCACTGAATGAGTTTCATTGAGAGTTGGTAGAGGAGCCGTCTGCTGAGTGGATTGTACAAAATCAGGGGCGCCTTCAGCTGGAGGTGTGAAACCGGGAGGTAAACCATAGACCGACCAAGTGGTCAGCACTGTCCTTGCAGGTTGGGGTTCAATCGTAGGACCGGTGACTTCTGAAACGACCGTCGTTTGGGTGTCCAACTTGGCTCTAATGACTTGTAGTATCTCCATGACTTTACCCATGTTTCCTCGTAAGTCTTCGAGTTCTGAGCTTACTCTCTCCAATTCTTGTTCTTGATCTGCCATTCTTTGACGAGCGCTGGCTCTGGTGTTGTAGTGGTGTTGAGGACTCAGTGTGGAACTGAAGAAGACATGAAAATGAGTTTTTGTTTGAAGAATGACATGAGTGTATGTTATGGGTGAATTTTGTGCAAAGCTCTTAGTTATCTTTATTATTTATCCCAACAATGTTAGAATGTATGAAATAAGAATAACATGTAATAATTGAGGCCCAAAATGACAACTTCCATTAATTAAAATCAAATTCGAATACAAAAGGATTTAACTTTAAGTACAAAATGATTCGAATACAAAAGATTTAAACACCAACAATTCAAATTCAAGTACAAGTAAACTTAAGCTCTGTCTCAGCTCTTATGATCGTAGCCATATCTGTGGTGAGCTCCTTCATCATTTTCTTGCAAAACTTGATGAAATTGAAAACTTGAGGAGGCGTGTTTTCTGGACACATACACCAATCCGCTTCCTGGAGTTTTTCTGGGAGTTCCAACATGTTGAGGTTAACAAATCTAGCTAAGTTACGGAACTTGCCATTCCATTCAACATAGAGCTCTTGGAGTTTCTTGATGACCTATTGATCTTCATCTAAAGTTGCTATAGCCTCTATGTACAACCTTTTCCAGTACACACAATCATTCTTTAGGAGCAAGTAGGCTGCATCACCTTCTTGACTCTCCAAAACTGCAAACCTCCTATTAGCTTCTTCTAATTGGTACTTGAGATGGTGACAGTTTCTTTCAGCTTCTTCTTTTTGGAGTATCTCACGAGACAACTTTTCCTTGCATTTCTTCAGAGTGTCCCTCAGTTCACGGATTTCTGCCTCAAAGTCGAGCTTAATTTCTTTCTTATCCATAAGAGATTTATCCAACATTCTCCCTAACTCACAAATTCTATATTCAGCTTTCTTGAGCTCTTCCTTCCTGGTTCGGATCACTGATGTGGAACCTATAAGGATATGATCGAGATCGTCCTTCTGGTCTTCCAATAGCCTGGCTCTCTTGTTACTATCCTCAAGTTCTTGAACTTTCCCCTTACGTTCCTCCTTCAAATTCTAATTTTCCAAGATAACTCAGTTCATCTGAATCCGTAATTTAGTATTCTCCAATTCGAGCTCCTTAACCTTAGTAGTGAGTTTCTCCATGTCCTCAGGGAGTATGGGCTTGAGCTCAGAAGTTTTGGGAAAAACTGAAGCCTTTAAGATAAATGGCAAATGGATTTACCCAACTCTTTTTTTCACCCATCCAGTGTAAGGTTCTTTGGCGAGAAGGTTTCTTTTTCCAAACTCTTTACCCTTCCTAACAACCTTTAACCAAGCCTTTCGTATTGTTCTTACATCAGGATTGCTTGCTTGGATGTCAAAGAGCACAAATGGTTGTAAGTCCTTTGCGTCAGGAGGGCCATCCATGGAGTAGCCATGTTGCATTCGAGATAACATAGGGTTATAATTGATGCAACCCTTAGTACCCAACAACGGTACATTAGGAAATTCTCCACAGCTGACTATAATGTTTGGGGTTTCCCACTCTCGGATATACCATCTGATGGAACTCGTAGTGAGAGAAGCTAATCTTTGAGGAGACTTAAGTTCTTTTGCCACAAAAGGGCCTTCTTCGGGCATATGTTGTATGAACCAAGTATAAAGCAAAGGAGCACAACACAACAAAGTTCCACCCCTCTTTTCATGTCGAGCGTGAAAGGCATGGTAAATGTCAGCTAAGAGAAATGGTACGGGATTGCCAGAGAGAAAAATTTCTATGGCTACCTGATCCACAAATTTTTCAACATTTGGGAAGAGCACAATCCCATGGATTAATAAAGCCAACACAGCATAGAATGCATTCCAATTTCCCTTTTCTTGAACTTCAGAGCTAAATCTTCCAAAAACATCGCAGCAAAACCTTCGCAACCCCCTTTTTCAACCCAATTGTCTAGAACAGTCGGGACATTGACACTTAGGGCTGAAGCTATCTTCTTTGGGCCTGCTTCTTCTTCGAGCTTTGGAAATGGATTGAAATCCTTCAATTTGAGACCCACGATTCTCTCAACTTCTTCCAAAGTAGGAGCTAGTTGGAAATCAACGAATGTGAAACATCGTAGAGGTAGATCATAATATTGTGCCAAAGAGCCGATAATTCCATAGTCAACTTTCTTAGTCAGAAGACTCAAAATTTTCCCATAGTTTTTTCTGAACTCATCATGTTTATTGAGAGTCAAATCAGAGATCAAACCCTTCAGACTGTCCAACTTAGGTTCCTTGTACTTAAGCGTGAAAGTGTTTCTCCTTGGAGTTGTCATTTTCAAGTTCTCAATTCCTGAAACAAATAAGAGACAACTAAGAGCTTGCTTTTTATGTATGTGGATGAATGTGATGCATTTTTTTGTATAAGTTCAATTGGCTTAAGGCATAGATGAGTCTGATTGCTTCGTATAGAACATGGTTCTCACCAGGTATGATCTAAGGTTTCAAAAAGTTCATAGAGTCATGGATCCATTAGACTGTTTGCTACCTACGGCAACTTACTTGTCGGGCATCAACTCCATCTAAAGAATCTACTCTAAGTGAGGTTCTAGCGTCGATCCAACGAGAAATTCAACTCGTAGACCCATGCTACGCAACCATCTTTCCTAGTTGGACGAAGAATTAAGGTTCTACAAATGGTTCTCAGAGTTACAGATCCTAAAGAAAATATCGAAGCTTACGACAACTTACTTGCCGAGTGACAACATCTTCTCAAGAATCTACTCTAAGTAAGGTTTTCGCACCGACCCAACGAGAAATTCATCTCGCGGACCCGCACTACTCAACCTCGTCCTATCTTATGTTTTTACTCGAGACTTGGGTAAAAAGTCTTTCCCACATGGTTTGCAATCAGAGTATCCAAGTACCAAAGCATCATGGAACCAATACAACATATTTATATCAATATGACAATAAAGATAGCAAAAACAATAAAGAAAAGCCACACAAGTAAACAAATAAAGGCACACAAACGACCTAACTAGGCTTGACTCACTCAGGATTAGTTTCCCCAGCAGAGTCGCCATCTGTCGTACCTCGAAAAATGAGATACGACCTAGCGAAACGCAATCACACGCTCGCAATGACGGACTGAACAGAGTCGCCACCGAACTTTATTTATTCCTAAAAAGGAAAGGGGAAATATGGATAAAACCCAAGAAAGAATGACAATGATTATGGTCGTCGCAACCAAATCAGGGTTCGGGAGTCGATTACGCAAGGGGAAGGTATTAGCACCCCTCACGTCCGTTGTACTCAACGGAAACCATTAGGTTAATTGTGTGCGTTATTGTTAGCTTAGAAATGTTAGGCTTTAAGTTATTTAAGTGGGAAAGAAAGAAAGGATGAGAGGAGAATATTTTTGGATTTTTGACGAAGGACTAAACCTAAGTTTTTTATTAGTGGGCCTGACAAGATTTACAAATTCTGCTCCTACGTATCTCAATAGAGAAATCAAGGCTTACGTAGTTCTGGGTAGAAAATGCTTGTTTGTTGGTCGATTTTAGCGAAAGATATATTGTATTAATCGATGAAAACATTGTTTTACCCAAAAGAGATGAGGAGTGGACGTATACCACACATCAAATGGATTTACAAATCAACATTCGGAAAAACGTCACTTATCTCAACTCAACAATTGTGGCTGAAGCATTGCTTTGCATCATCTTAAGACAAGATGTCTTTCGTTTATGAAAAGGTTTTTTCTAATTGATCGCACGGCGGCGAACAAAAGAGTTTGATTGGTTGGATGTATTTTTGAGTAATGGCGAGAACTCGGATGAGCGAGATATCCATCTCGAATCCTAGTCTCAGGAGTGCACGGTATACACCATGTTCCATTTCCATATTTATTGGCAAAAGTGTTTAATAAAGATTAAATATTTTGAATTTGATTGAGAAAGGGCTTTGAAGAAACCATATTAACAATGACGGCGAGAGTCAAGATAGGCGAGGCATCCACCTCGAATCTTAATCTCAGGAGTGCACGGTATCCACCATGTTCCATTTCCATCTTACTTGAAAGGGGTTAAGATAGGAATTAGGTATTTTGGAGTTTGAAAGACAAGTACTTATGACTTGCAAGCTCTTACAACTTGGGTCTAATACTCGGGACTACGTCTGGATATTTCACCCAGGTAATCTTTTTTCTTCCAACTTTATTAAGAAAATGATTTGAATAATGGAGTGTGGGGAAGAGAAGACGAATATTTATGGCTTGCAAGCTCTTACAACTTGAGCCTAATATTCGGGATTATGACTGGATATTCCATCCAGGATAATCTTTTTCTTCATATTTTATTGAGAAAAATACGTTTGAATAGAAGGATTAATGTGAAGGTTTGGGGTGATTATCGGATGTTCGTTTTAATTCTTGTATTAACAGATGAATAAAGAATGAAAGAATAAATATTATACACTTTATGGGAGAGGGGTACATTTGTTATGAATGGGGATGGTTCATGGCAACCAAACAATAAGAATATATGCCTCAATCATCATACAAGTAGGCAACAGTTAATCAAACAATAAGAATATATGCCTCAATTATCATACGAGTAGGCAACAATTATCAATCAAATCAGATAAGTAAACAGGTATATAATCAAATCCAAGAATCAAAGAATGAAATAATGGAGTATTAAACAAATCATGGGAAGTATTAACATGTTAAACAATCGACAATATTGAACATGGATGAAAGAAACAAGTATGACAGATAACAGATGAATCAGACAGATGAAAAGATGCACAAGAAGGGTCCACTGAATAATTAAATCAAGAAATGAGGCAAAGATCAAATAAAATCAAGATAAAAGGCCTCTAAGACATGGCATATGAGATGAACAAGGGAGGATCAAAAGATCTCTTCAATTTCCATAAGCAATCCCTAAGTCAAACATCGATCATAAAGAAGTCAACTTAAAAAATATGAAATAAATAGCAAATTAATTAAGAAAATTATGAAAAATTAAACTAAATAAGGTGGGGTCAGGATATCATCATCCCCCAAAAAGATTTTAAAAATAATGAAAATTGGTGTATGAATTAATTGAAATAAAACAAAGGTCAAACCAAAAGTCAACCAACCAGACTAGGTTAAAAATAAATCAAGAATAAATTGAAAAATGGGAAATAAAAATCCAAGAAAAAGTCATGTTGACCATGGGACAGTGGTCAACCTTCATCCCAAAAATCAAAAGCTAAAAATAATTTTAAGACATCAAAATAAAATCAAGAACAAAATGTGTGCTAAAATGGACCATTTAGAATTAATAATTAAAATAAAATATAATGTTAAATAAATGCGAAAATCAAAATTAAATAAAATTAAATAAGGCATTGAGCAACAATAAAAATATTTTTGGATATTTTTATGAACAAAGAAAATATTTTAAACAATTAAAATTAAAACAAAAATAAAAAGGAATTAAAAAAAGAAAGTGAAAAGAAGGAGGTGCATCAGTATTTTAATGTGAACTGGAAAATATGAAGCGCTGATGGGCCTTGGACGGAGGGTGTGAAAAGTAGTTAGCGAAGCCCATAGTCCAAAACACTAATAAGTCAGGCGTGACAAGGTGAAATAACATTTTATTATGTTGATTCTAAGTGTTGGCAGCAATTTTGGAAAAACAAAGAGTGTTCACAAGATGTCTTGTGTGATGTCTTAACATGAGATATCCTATGTATCTGCTGGAGTTAAAGAACATGTGCAAGCAGGATTGTTTCAAAATGCCACATACAATGACAAGGCTTCTGATATTAGTTGTACCTGCTGGAGCTTATATGGAAGACATGTTCATGCAGGATTGTTTCAGATGACATACACAATGTCATGGTATCTGATATGGCTGTACCTGCTATAAAAGGAAATTGGATTATGCAGGATTTTTCTAGGATGTCAGACCCGATGTCATGACATCCTGTACACAGAACATTCAGTATGAATGTCTGGTGTTTTGTGATTGCACAATTAATGGCAATCATTGGTTGATTGAAGGTATGGCTAGCTGGCGCATTCTTTCAGGGATTTCAACCAGATTTGTTTATTTTCCAAGAAGATCTTTACAGCTGATATGAAAAGATTTGATTGGAAAATATATTTAGGGTTTTTAAGCTGTCCATTGTTTCTATAAAAAGGGACTCAGAAAACCTGTTTGAACACACAACCAATACTAAGCCTCAAACAATGTAGAATTAGAGGTGTGTGTGAGGTAAACCTCCCAACCTGTGGGAAGGTTACCAGGTGTTTCTCAGTGCTCGAAAGCATGAGATTATTTGTAACTCAAAGCCTGTAGGCAAGAGTTGTTATGTTCTTGAACGAAGCTGTGAAGCATGTTCAAGTTGTTTAAACATTACATTGTAATTGTAGTGATAGGAATGGAAACTAGAGGTTTCTATCTAGGAGTTCCTAGGTATAGATTGCATTGGGTAGGGATTAAGTGAAGAGTTGTAAACGGGGGAGTTTAACTCTGAATTAATACTGCTAATAGTGGATCTTCTTCCTGGCTTGGTATGCCCCCAGAGTAGGTAATGTTGTACCGAACTGGGTTAACAATTACTGGTGTTTTTACCTTCTGCACACTATATTCTGTCTGTTATAACTCAGTCTGGTTTTAGTCTGTTTATGAAGGGAATAACAGACCTGACACATAGCCTGCTGTCTGAATGCAAAACAGAATGTTATGACATTCATCATTGACTGCTAATACTGATGTATAGACTGGTTGGTCTGTTACAATTCAACAATCTGTAATGTTGGAACAGGTGATGTTCAAATCAATGTTGAGACATCATGCTGATAACTGGGCAGGATCAATAAACATAAGTGTTATGTTTGATCTCTACTGTGTCCTTGTACTAGATGGACAAAACTGGATGTTCTTCTGTCCATGGTGGTATAGTAGCAGATGTCATGACATCTATGACTGTGTGCATATGAGTACTGGATTTTAATTTTTATAACTGTCTTGTTGTATTAGTAACAATGTTGGATCAGATGTCATGACTTCGTGTAGAACATCTGAACTCTGACTATACCAGAATTTCATATTAAAATAAATCATGTAAACCTCATGTCAATTGGTCACACTGAACTTAAGTCACTACAGGACAAAACAACACGAATGGCCAGGATTAAAACGGCAGCGCTACATCCAGCGGTCCTCAAGACGACACGTGGTCGTCTTTCTCATGGGATCTGAAACCTAGCGCCATGCAAACAGAAACGCGAAAATGCAGTGGCTTTTCTTCAACTTCCACTCAAGAATACGCATGCCATAGTGCACCAAACAACGCGAAATAAAGCCCAGATATCAAGTATGAAATGCAAGGATTAACATGGTATCTTGTTTTAGATTAAATGATGGCTTAAACATGGAGAAATATTGTCAACAAGGCATCAACATGAACACGGATATGAACATAAAAATCAACAGCATAAACTCAGCATGGACATTGCCTCGCGTTGAGGACTTCAACAACAAGTATGAGCACATGATTGGCATGGAAACAAGTGTGAAGCAAGCATGGTAATGGAATAGATGTATCAATAGATGGCCATGGAAAATGGAATAAGGTGATTACCTAGTGGAAGTTAGTCCACTGCTTCTTGGTTATGAAGAGGATAGAAGAGAATGGTGCTGCCTCTTCTTGCTTCAAGACCCTCAACTCCAGAGCTTGATGAGAAAAATGGAATCTGCTCTTAATGGCCTTGCCCTTGCTTTCTCGAAAATCAGCTGCCTCCTCCTTAGGTTTAGGGTTTATGTGCTTAAATATGTGGGTCTAACATTCTTAATGGGCTCAAAAGTGACTTGTTTTGGTTTATGAACAAAATGTGCATTTGGTGAGGTGGTGTTAGAAAGTTACTTATTTGGCAAAACTTAAGTGAGTGGAAATAATGTTCATGGCTAAATGAGGAAAAGCAGAACATGGGCTGGTTGGTTTCGCAACATGGCTTGGTCGGTTTGGTTAGCAAGGAAACATTCCAAGGTGATGACTTTGTGGCTTCATAACTTGATGAGAACATGACCAATTGGTAAGACAATGCAAACAGTAGCAAGACCTCATGGAGTATGTCATCTTTCATGTTGAGCACAAGTGGAAATGATGAGTGGAAGAAGGTGAAAAATGGGCCTCAAGTTCAGGTCTCACCATGCCAAACTGGTTGGGCAAGTTTGGCCTAAAATCTTCCTAGAAAATCAAGTCATGGTGCCCACTTTAGGTGAATGTATCTCTCAAACCATGGATCCAAATGAGATGATTCCAAATGGAGGAGAAAGAGGACATGGCAAGGTATAATTGTTATGAAGAAAGCTTTTTCAATTGGTGCCTTGAAGTGCAAGAAAACTGGACAAGAAGTCTTGACAAACTTTGAAGATTTTTAGACTTAGAAATTTTTCTAAGTGTCCTAAGAAATTTTTCCAAGCATAACTTTCTCAATTTTAATCCAAATGAAGCAAACTTTATATTTCTAGAAATCTTGGAACAAGAGGAACAACTTTCATGTTGGAGAAATTTTCAAATGGAGTTTTTATCTTAATGGAAAATAGGCTTAAAGTGAGTGCACCAATCATAAAAACTTGCCCTAAATGGAAAGTCAACCATTTCCAAATTAAGTAACTTTTTCAATTCCTGATTAAATGATGAATCCATGATCCCACCTTGATAAAATTTCACATGTAGGATCCCCTAGGAATGGATTTTTAGATTCCACTCTCAAAATGTCAGGAGTTGACTTTTCTGGCCCCATAGTTGACTTTTCCCAAACTGTCTGATTCCCGATTCCAGTGACCAATTGAAGCACTCCTGGCTCAAATAAAGAGCTGATTTTTTGTATGTAGACCCTTGTGGACATATGGAGGGCCATGGAAAAGATTTTCACCCAAAGAATCAGAAATAAACTGATTTTATACCAAAACCCTAATTTAGGGCAAAATTGATCAGGAACTGATTGCACTGATTAACAATGGATCTTTCTGAGATAATTGTGAATCTTCCTAGGCCAAGATGCCTCTCTAATCATGACATGGATGAGACCCTATACCTCCAAACAAACATTGCCTGTTGCAGGTAGCCATGAAACTCTAATTTCCTGATTAAATCCAGATGAACACTCTGATAGCTCTGAATCCTTCACTAATGAACTGAGGACCATAATAAGACACCTGGAGCCCCCTGAGACCCTTGAGACTTGTATACTTAGAGAATGAAGTCCAATTCTCAATCTTGTTTTGTGTGGGCTCCTTCTGTTAAGGAGTGATCAATCCAAACCTGATTTCCAAGTCACAAATGTAGTATGCAATGAGTATGACCTAGTATGATGCCAATGAAGTGTAAAACATAATCCCATGCTTCTAGGAAAAAATGAAGGGTAAATTTTTCAGAGCCAAAATCAGGGTATGACAGTTGCCCCTATTTAAACATCCTCCACCAGAGGAAAATGAAACAACACTTTTCATCGGATCGTAGTGGGGGATGGTTAAATACCATGGGGACCCAGATTTTGAACCTGAAAAAATGAAAATGCTATGATATGATATGCATGGATGCAGGATTCTTTATTTTTGAATTTATCTGTTAGGGATACGGAGATGCTACTAGACAGACCAATCTGTGGGGAATGCTGATGGCCCACAGGGAGACAGACATATATGGTAAGACCAACTCGCTGGGGATAACAATCCTGCTAGAGAGTCAGACACACGCTGGGGAGCACACAAAGTAAAAGTTGATAAATGACACTTGGAGTTCAAGAGATTTTGACAGCAAGTTCACACATGACTTACTGACAACTCGAATATTTTGAGAAAATTTCACTACAAGTTCAAACATGACTTGACGATACTGGAATGATCAAAGAGAAAGATTCTTCAAAACAGGTTCATTCATGACCTGGTAATACTGGAATGAAAGCTCAACAGCAGGTTCATACATGACCTGACAATGCTGGGGAATATCAAGAAGTTCTGACAGCAGGTTCAAACATGACCTATCAAACTCAGAAAAATTCAAAAAGAGTATACCAACAGGTTCATACATGACCTGATGACCAACTTGAACAAAATTTACACAACAAGTTCATACATGACTTGAAAACATTGGAACGAAAGGTTCAACAAAAGGTTCATACATGATCTTACACTTTAGAATACAAGGAAAGTTTAGTTAACAAGTTCATACATGACCTGACAGCACTGGAAAAAATCAAAGAGTTCCATCAATAGGTTCACACATGACCTAACCATTGGAATATTCAAAGAGTTTCAATAACAGGTTCAAACATGACATGACAATGTTGGGGAATATTAAAAGGTTCCATAAACAGATTCAAACATGACCTGACAATACTGGAAAACGTACAAAGAAAGTTTCATCAACAACATTGGAAAATTCAAAGCGTTTCAACAATAGGCTTAAACATGACCTAAGAATATTAGAAAACCAAGGAATTTTTAATCAACGGGTTCATATGTGACCTCAACATTTGGATATTCAAAGAAAGTTTCACTCACAGGTTCAGACATGACCTGACGATTCTGGAGAAAGTCAAAGAATTTATTAACAGGTTCAGACGTGACCTGACAAACCAGAAAACACAAAGGAAATTTCAACCATAGGTTCATACATGACCGGAAAATACTGAAGAACATACATATCAAGTTTCATCAATAGGTTCATACATGACCTGAAACTTTAGCCTACATCTGACAATTCTGGAGATTTCTCACAAGAAATTCAAAGATTTTCGAGATTCCTAACAGGGAATTCATGCAAAACAAAGATAAACGGGAGTCTTCTTATAAGTAGATCATCCACGCAAAAGGCTACGATGATTCTTTACAAAGAAATCAAACAAAACCAACATCATTGGAGTTTTCTAACACGAGAAACCTCCAAGCTTCTGGGAATTCCTCAAGATGATGAGTCATACATGACTTTCACGGAACCATCAAGAAAGACAGGGTAATCAAACTCTCTGTACGTGCCAACAACAATTGGACTTTGACCATAAGCAATGGATTACAACCAACTTTTAACGGATTTTGCCAACAACAATTGGACTCTTGACTGTAAGCAATGGATTACAACCAGCTTTTAACAGATAGGTGCCAACAACAATTGGACTTGACCAAAGGAAAAAGTAAAATATTCATTATCACATCAGAGTTTCCCAACAACAACTGGACTTGAAATAAATCCCAAGGACTATGGGATTTTTGTCAAAAAGAGATACTAGTAACCACTGGATTTTTGATGATAATGCCAGTAATGACTGAATTTTTGGAGATGCCAATGACAATTTGAACTTCTGAAATGAAACTAGTGACAACTGGTCTTTGGGTCAAGAGATAACAATCAATAACGGGACCGAAGGGGCCACACATATGAGTACAGAGTGCATGTTGAACCATGCATGATTTAATTTTTGTTTTATGCATGATATATGCATGATCATGATATGCAATGCTGACAATAGGCAGACTGGGAGTTTGTAGGGACTGTTTATAGAGATTCTGATTCCTCAACACCAATAACTCAAACCCGTACAAGTAATAGGCTTATCTAGAGGAGAATCTATCAAGATTGACAGTTATAAATGACCAAAGGTCCATCCTTCCAGAGGATTAATAAGTTGTGCTCCATGGAGATTTTTGTTGGTGATCCAGGAGTATTTATGCAATCTTGAGACTTTCGAAAAGACAAATTATTTTCTCTTGATTTTCCATATATCAAAGTAATTTTGTTCCTTTCACTAAATTTCAAATTCTTTTCAAGTTTCAAAATTTCATCATTAACAAATAAATGACACTTTGCATAAGAAAGAAAAACATAGAAGAACATAATTAACAATGATTGATAGGAAAAACTTGTATTTTATTCAAGGATGGTAGCACACAAATGGCGTAGCTCCATGGAATGTTACAATTTTGAAAAATGGCAATAAGGAAAGGTTTACGTTGAATTTAGTGACCACTAAAATCCCTAATAGATATGGTTCCCCAAAACCTTGCTTCTAAGGGGAGTAACTTGATTGATCTTCCGCCTCAGATTCTTCGGTGTTAATTAGTAACAAACTGATGCAGTTTATACCTTTTGCCTGGATCGCCCTTTCGGGTTTTCAATCCACCGGGACGCTCTCTTTTTTTGCCTAAGTTGCCCTTTCAGGTTTTCAACTTAGCGAGCTATCAATTTTTTATTCATCCCTAACTTCTGCCTGGATCACCCCGTCGGGTTTTTGATCCACCGGGATACCCCTTTTTTGCCTAAATCGCCCTTTTAGGTTTTCGACTTACCTGGATCACCCCTTCGGGTTTTTATTAGGCATAGTATTTTTTAACTGCATCAGAGTTCACAGGGTGTGAGAGCTCTTCATCATCCATAGTTGTGAGAATCAAGGCACCTCCGGAGAAGGCTTTCTTCACAACATATGGGCCTTCATAATTGGGAGTCCACTTCCCACGTGAGTCCTTGTGTATTGGCAAGATCTTCTTGAGCACGAGGTCTCCTTCTCTGAATTCCCGAACACGTACTTTCTTGTCAAAAGCCCTCTTGAGCTGTTTCATGTATAACTGTCCATGGCATAAAGAAGTCACTCGCTTCTCATCTATGAGGTTTAATTGATCAAATCTATTTTGAATCCATTCAGCCTCTTCTAGCTTGGTCTCCATCAAGATTCTCATTGAAGGTATCTCCACTTCAATTGGAATAACCGCTTCCATCCCATATACCAAAGAGAACGGGGTTGCCCCTTTTGAAGTGCGGACGGAAATCCGATATCCATGCAGTGCAAAGGGTAGCATTTCGTGCCAATCCTTATAGGTTTTCACCATTTTCTGCAGGATCTTCTTGATGTTTTTATTAGCGGCTTCAACAATGCCATTCATCTTTGGACGATATGGTGAAGAGTTATGGTGCTCAATCTTGAAGCTTTCGCATAGTTCCTTCATGGTCTTATTGTTCAGATTCGTCCCATTATCTGTGATGATCCGACTTGGAACTCCATAACGGCAAATGATATCTTTCTTGAGGAACCGTGCAACCACTTGTTTTGTCACATTAGCGTAAGAGGCGGCTTCTACCCATTTGGTAAAGTAATCAATAGCAACTAGGATGAAGCGGTGACCGTTGGAAGCTTTATGCTCGATGGCGCCAATCATGTCAATGCCCCACATTGAGAAAGGCCAAGGTGACGTCAAAACATTTAGTAGGGTCGGAGGCACGTGTACCTTGTCAGCATAGATTTGGCATTTATGACATTTTCTAGCATAATTGAAGCAATCGGATTCCATGGTCAACCAGTAATAACCAGCTCTCAAAATCTTCTTGGCCATGGCATGCCCATTGGCATGAGTTCCAAAGGATCCTTCATGAATCTCCTTGATCAACAGGTCCGCTTCATGTCCGTTCACGCATCTGAGCAGAATCATGTTGTGGTTTCTCTTGTATAACACACCATTGCTTAAGAAGAATTTGGATGCTAACTTCCTCAACGTCTTCTTGTCAAGGGTTGTTGCATCTGTTGGATATTCTTGATTTTGCAAAAAGCATTTGATGTCGTGAAACCAAGGTTTACCATCGGCTTCCTCTTCAATCAACTGACAGTAGGCAGGCTCAACCTTCCTCTCTATCTGAATGAGAGGCGCTTCTTTATGGAATCTAACTTGGTACATTAAAGCCAGCATAGCCAAAGCATCAGCTATTTGGTTCTCAGTTCTCGGGATATGACGGAAAGTGATTTCTTCAAAGTATTTTATTAATTCCATGACATAGGCACGATATGGGATCAACTTGGTATCACGGGTTTCCCATTCGCCTTTTACTTGGTATATCACTAAAGCTGAGTCTCCACATACTTCGAGGATTTTGATTCGGAGGTCAATTGATGCTTCAATGCCTAGGATGCACGCCTCATATTCTGCTATATTGTTTGTGCAATCAAAACACAACCTTGATGTGAAAGGAGTGTATCCACCATTCAGATTCAATAGAACAGCTCCTACGCCATGCCCCATGTAATTGGAGGAACCATCGAACATGAGCTTCCACTGAGATCCGGGTTCAGGTCCTTCATCAAGTCCTGGGATTTCACAATCTTTTACTACCATAATGTCTTCATCAGGGAAGTCAAATTTCAACGGCTGGTAGTCTTCAACGGGCTCGTTTGCCAGGTAATCAGATAATACGCTTACTTTGATGGCTTTCTGAGACACATATTGGATGTCATACTCAGATAGTAACATCTGCCAATGGGCTAGTCTTCCAGTTAAAGCAGGCTTTTCAAAGATATACTTTATTGGATCCATTTTTGAGATCAACAAAGTAGTGTGACAAATCATGTATTGTCTTAGACAACAAGCGGCCCATGCTAAAGCACAACAAGTTTTCTCCAAGAGTGAATACCGGGTTTCACAATCGGTAAACCTCTTACTCAGATAGTAGATGGCATGCTCTTTTCGGCCGGTTTCGTCATGCTGTCCCAGCACACATCCCATTGACTTTTCAAGCACAGTTAAGTACATAAAGAGTGGTTTCCCCTGAACAGGTGGAATTAGAATAGGGGGCTCTTGCAGGTATTGTCCGATCTTCTCAAAAGCCATTTGGCAGTCACAGTTCTATTCAACTGCTTGATCTTTTCTCATCAACTTGAATATAGGTTCAAACGTAGCAGTCATATGAGATATAAACCTAGAGATATAGTTCAAACGTCATAGGAATCCTCTAACTTCTTTCTCTGTACGTGGAGCAGGAATTTCTTGTATTGCCCTAACCTTGTCTGGATCTACCTCAATTCCTCGTTGACTAACAATGAAACCAAGCAACTTTCCAGATCGGACACCGAAGGTGCATTTAGCAGGATTCAGCCGTAGTTGAAATTTCCGAAGACGCTTAAATAGCTTTTGCAAGTGATCTATATGATCCTCTTCACTTTGGGATTTTACAATCATATCGTCTACATAAACCTCAATTTCCTTATGCATCATATCATGGAAAAGAGCGACCATTGCTCTTTGGTAAGTTTCCCCAACATTTTTGAGACCAAATGGCATTACCTTGTAGCAAAAGGTTCCCCAAGGGGTGATGAATGTGGTCTTTTCCATGTCTTCTGGGTCCATCTTAATTTGATTATAACCCGAGAATCCGTCCATAAAGGAGAGGACTGCAAACTTAGCAGTGTTGTCTACCAGAGTGTCAATATGTGGCAGGGGGAAATCGTCCTTTGGACTAGCTTTGTTTAGATCCCTATAATCAACACACATCCTGACCTTGCCATCCTTTTTGGGTACTGGTACAATATTAGCTACCCATTGAGGGTACTTCGCAACTGCTAGAAAACCGGCATCAAATTGACGTTTCACCTCGTCACAAATCTTTAGAGCCATATCGGGTCTTGCTCTTCGGAGCTTCTGCTTCACTGACGGGTAATCTGGCTGTAGTGGTAGCTTGTGGACAACAATATCAGTATCTAAACCTGGCATATCCTGATACGACCAAGCAAATACATCTACATATTCTTGTAGCAACTTGATCAATCTTTCTTTGACGCTTGCCCCAAGTGTAGTCCCAACTTTGACCTCTTTCTTGTCTTCCTCAGTGCCAAGGTTGATTGTTTCTACTGGTTCTTGATCATGCTCATAATGGCTGTGTTCACACAACAGCTTATGCATCTCTACTAAGGACTGCCTTATGTCATTCACATAAAGGACTTTGTACTTGCCAGGGCACCCCTGAACCATATTAACAGACGCCTTCCCATGCTCGGGCAATGGGTTCTACTTCACATTTGGGCCTACGTCCTCAAAGAACAGTATCCCACTCCTCAGCAGGTCTTGCACCTTGGTTTTCAATGGGAAGCAATTCTCCATGTCATGTTCGGGAGCACCAGAATGATATACACAATGAAGTTCGGGCTTGTACCACCATTGGGGATTGGCTGGTACAGCAGGAGGATCACACGGAGTTATCAGCTTCCTATCAATCAAGGAAGGATAAAGCTCAGCATATGTCATCGGAATCGGGTCAAAAGTCACCCTCTTCCTCTCGTAGTTGCTGGTGCTGGTGTTGTTATTATTGCGAGGCTGGTAAGCTTGTTGTTGTTGATGATGTTGTTGTTGTGGTTGTTGTTGAACTTCTCTGAAAGCATGTGCTATATGAGCCACTTGGTGTTGGTTGACAGTTGGACGGACTTCTCTCCTCTTTACAGAGGGCCTTCTCTTAACATGGGTAGACACAACATGAGTCTCCCCCTCCTTCTTCCTAGCAAATCCTCCATACTTCTTTGCTGAGGAACCATCATCACGAGATAAACGTCCTTCACAGACCCCTTCTTCTAGCCTCATCCCCATATTCACCATTTTGATGAAGTCCGAGGGAGCACTAACGATCATGCGCTCGTAATAGAAAGAGCTCAAAGTCTTCAAGAAGATCTTTGGCATATCCTTCTCCTCCAAGGGTGGCACTATCTGAGCTGCCAGTTCTCGCCATCTCTGGGCGTATTCCTTGAAGGTCTCCTTGTCCTTCTGGGACATCGCCCTCAACTGGTCCCTATCTGGAGCCATATCCATATTATATTTATACTGCTTTACAAAGGCCTCGCCTAGATCGTTGAAAGTGCGGATGCTAGCACTCTCCAGCCCCATATACCACCGGAGGGCAGCACCTGTCCGGCTATCCTGAAAGTAGTGAATCAACAGTTGGTCGTTATCTGTTTGGGTTGACATCTTGCTAGCATACATCACAAGATGGTTGAGTGGACATTAATTTCCCTTGTACTTCTCAAAGTCAGGCACTTTGAATTTAATAGGGATTTTAACGTTGGGCACCAGGCACAACTCAGCAGCACTTTTCTCAAAGAGGTCCTTACCCCTCAAAGTCTTCAGTTCCTTGCGTATCTCAAGGAATTGATCTTTCATCTCATCTATTTTCTCATATACGTCCGGGCCCTCAGATGACTCGGAATGATAAATGGTGTCTTCTACTCAAGGTAAGGTGTGTACAACGGGAGGTGGCACAGATAGGACCGGGCTAGATGTCGGCATAGAAGCAAGAGTGGGAGCGAAGCCCTCTGGTATGAAGTTGGATGGCATTCCCCAAGGGAATCCAGCTGGCATAGTTGGAGGGAAGTGGGCTGTAGCAGCAGGCACCGTTTAAGTAGCTACCTCAGAAATGACCGTCCTCGTAGGAGGAGTTGTAGGAGTTGGTGATGCTTGACTCTGTGCGGTCAGAACTGACTCCATCATGGCAGTCAGTCTAGCGATCTCTTCCTTCAGGTCCCTGTTCTCTTGCTCGAGATGTTCCATTATCTTTGGGTGATTTGCCCTGGTGTTATACCGATGCGTCAGCTTATCTTCAAAATAAATGAAGAGCAAAGAGTTAGACCACTGATCAAGAGCTCGGAACAAAACATGCTTATGCATATGATGCATGCAATGCTTGTGCATATGATTTGTTTTTTTATCAGAGGAACTTTTTTAGAGATCTATTTGCAAATATTTGGAAAATATTGATCTTTTAAGACATATATGGAATACTCATAGCAATAATATTTGAAAACTTTTTACACCAAAGAAGTAGTACAGTTTTGGTAACCAAGTACAATACAAGAGAAAAGGAGAATAAACATCCTATGGAGCCCTAGAAGCAATCATCCAAAGCCTTCGAGATCGGAAGATAAGTTGCACGAAGCCTCTTCACCTCTCTCTCATAAGCTACTTCCATATCAGCATTCTCCTTGGCGAGCTAATCATACTTCCTCTTCCAAAACCTGGATGAGTGAGGAAGAAGAGAAGTAACCACATCATCAGGCTCATCAATAACCTGATGCTCTAGAAACTCTATCATTGCATCTTTATCTTTGAGCTGCTGAAGAAGTTCCTCACGCTCACGAACCCATGCACGCGACCGATCTTCATCTCTCAGCTCCTCTACTCCTTGATTAGGGAGGGTTTAAGGCCCAACCATAACCATAGGGGTAGGTCTCGGATATTCGTACGGAATGCGGTACTCGAGAGCTCTCCTCTTTACCCAAGAGGTGTAAGGTTCCAAAGAAACACAATTCTTCGGACCAAGCTCATTCTTCCCTTTCCTATGAACTTTACGCCAGGCGCGGACCATCCTATCCTTCAAGTTCTGGGGATCTTTACCCTCTTGAAATAACAATCCTTCCAACAAAATGTTGTTAGGTTTATCCTTTAAGGGGGACCCAAGTTGACGGCGAGCCAAAGCAGGGTTGTAGCTAATTCCACCACATGTACCAAGAAAAGGTACATTGGAGAACTCACTATAAGAGTCAATAATATGAACGCCATCATAAACACGATTATACCAAGAGATATCATTATTAGTGAGAGACATAAGTCTTGCAGACCACCGTAGACATCCCTTGTTCTCCTTGAAGGCAAGCGTCTGAGGCAAGTGCGAAATGAACTACTTGTACAACAGAGGCAGACAACACATAATGGAACCACCACCCTTTGCATTCGTCATATGCAAAGAGATATAAGTGTCACCCAACAGAGTCGGAACGGGATTAAGAGAAGAGAAAATCCTAATAGCGTTCACATCCACGAAGTTGTCGATGTTGGGAAATAGCACTAGCCCATAGATGAGGAGTACAAATATGGCTTCAAAAGCTTCCTTACTCATGGCCTTCCCAAACAAGGTAGCTTTGGTAATTAGAAAATCAGACGGGAGACCTTGAATTCCACCTTTGGTAATCATATTAGCAACAATGTCAGATACATCCATATGAAGCATGTCAGCAATCTCTTGAGAAGACGGAATCTTCTCCAAACCACTGAATGGCAACTGATCAAGAATGGGTATACCCATATGATAGGCATACTCCTCAAGTGTAGGCAAAAGCTGGAAATCCGGAAAAGTGAAGCATCGATACAGAGGATCGTAGAACTGCACCAACACACTCATCAAACCCTCATCCACCTTGGTAGAAAGAATAGGCAGAAGCTTCCTATGGCGTGCTTTAAATTCCAAGGGCTTTAATACATAAGTTGTCAAACTCCTTAACTCTTTCAAGTCGGGTTGTCTGAAACTGTACTTCTTCGTATTCCTTCTTTGCTTATCCATGTCTGAAAATTTGCAAATAGACCTCTTAAGTTCCTTGAAAAATCTTTATTGTTGATGACATGACTGCGAATGAATGCATGAATGCATGGATGCAACAAACACACTCAAGGATCAAGTAAGTCACACCACACAAATGTCACGGGATTGCTCAAGTCATCATCAATATCAATCATCCATTTTGGTGGATTATGGTTTACACCTCATCAACACCCAAGTTCCATTGATATTGAGGATATAAAAGAACGGATCAACCGCGAATCAAGGGTTTGTTGAGAGTCACGAGCATGGAGTCTCGGTTAAGAATCACCCAATGGGAGGGTACTATGGTTAAACCTGACAATCATGTCCTAAAAAGGTCCCCATAGTCATCATCTCATCTTTAGGATATTATCGGATAAAACGAATACTCGTCCTCCAAAAATATTCTCAAGAGGGACTCTTATGAGTGTAGTATCGTGTAACAATCGCCTCAAGTCTTACACTTGAACGACCTTCGCACTACGTCCTAAAATAGGCCAAGATGGGCTAGGTATCTAAGGTCCTTGGCTTCCAAGGTTTATATTGGAAAGAGTAATGCCTAACCACGACTACTCGTGTCACATTATTGATCCTAATAAGACCTCCACCAAGTGAATTGGCTTGCAAGTTAATTTGTTAAGGAATAACTCCACACAAGTCAAAAAAACTATGCCATTCTCTTATCATAAGTGCACTCGAGTTCGGGTATAGAACTCATCTCACAAGAAACCACCAAGCATACAAGCAATTAATATATCAAGCAATTCATACATTACAAATAATAAAGTCATCCCAAATTTGCACAAAAATATGTCACAAATAAATATAAACATACAACACATATAAGCAAAAAGTAGGCTAAACCCACTAGAGAAGAGAAATGTCAATCCCCAGTGGAGTCGCCACTTTTCTGTAGCGGGGTTTTCGTTACCTTTAGGTTTATTGACTAAACCAAAAGTAAACATACAATTCGAGTCGCCACCGCAATTTTATTTGTCCAAAGGAAAGGCTAAAAAGCTAACAAAACCCAAGGTAATAAGTTTTTCAAATCAAAAACTAATAAAAATGTCAGAGATCTAGGTAAGGGGGTTGGTTATGAAATAGGAAGGTTTTACGCACCCAAAACATCCTTAGTACTCTAAGGGAACCCTTTTTGCAAATATGTGTTGTAGGTTGGTATTTGTGAAAGGATTTGTGCAAAAAAGATTGGAGGGATGAGAAGAGAATAGATTATATTTACGAGTTTTGTTGTTTGAATGGATGAACCCATTGCCTACGTACCATCACAAAGGAGGATCAAAACCTCGTAGTTCGGGGTAAAAATCTCAAAGATTGGTGAATTGATTTGATCAAAAGCCTTAAGGTCTTTTGTTATCAAAGGGAGAAAACTGAACCTAAACCAACAATCCACCATGTGAGGAAGGCTTCAACATGCTAGTGAGGGGTTAACCCTATAATAAGCATGGAAGACTTATAATCCAACCACTAAGGATGAGGTGAGATTTACATCAACCACTATGATAACTCAAACCTATGACTAATGTTTTTGAAAAGGTTTTAATAAGGTGGCCATTGGAACCACAAAAACAACTTGAAGTGAGTTATATTTACAAGTTAGATTTATTTACAAAATAAAGTCAAATTTGGATTTAAGTTCATTCATAATGAGTATTGATGAAAAGAGTTTGAAAAGTCAAAGGCTTAAAGCCTAGGTTTCTAATTTGAAGCAAAGTCAAAGTTTTGAAGAAAATGATTTTTAGCTTGGGTTAGAGTGGGGAGAAGAAGAGAAGGGCTAGTCCTAAAGCATACAAAGATAAGAGAGAAAAGATAAACTGTTGGAGTTCCTTTTATTGGAATCATAAAGATGATTCAAGATGCTCCTTTCCTTTGGACTTGGCACACAAGCAATCAATCAAACAATTAAAACTCAAGCTCCTAGGATTTCCATTTGGCTTGACTCTTAACTTGGCTACTCATGACAATGGTCCTTTTGCACAATCTTAAGGTGGAATCCCTATCACACAAGAACAAACATCAAAAAGTTCACCACACAATAAGGGGGATGGACAAAGAATAAGTTTGGATGAGAAGTCCTTTGAGATCAACTTTTGATTTTAGCATTCTAAAGGCATGAGGCCTAGTTGCTCTTCAACAATTTAGCATTCTAAAGGCATGAGGCCTAGTTGCTCTTGAACTCCTTTAAGCATAGGTAGGTATTAATTCTAAGTCCTTTCTCCTTTTTGCATTTGGTTCACACAAAACAAACACAAAGCAAACACCAAATAACAATATGTTTATATACAATAATAGGCTCAAATTAGCAAAAGAAAAATGACATAAACATAAAATATGTGCTCAAATGAGCAAGGGAAAAAGCAATATGAATAAATGAGCAAGAAATAAATGGCATTAAAAGTAAATGACAAGAAATTAAATGCTTCAAATTAAAGTTAGTAGTTAGTGAAGTTATGTTAGCTTGTCATAAGAGAATGTAGTGCTATGTTAAGCAATCGTAAGTGGACTAATGTAGTAGTCACACCTATCTGAGGCCGGTCAATAAAAATATAGGCAAGTCAATACAAGTTAAAGATCATGACTAGTAAGCCAAGCTCCATAAACTTGCCATGCCAAAACAAAAGGGGAAGGGCCTTGTATGGACTTTAGGTTATTTGCTTGACCAAGAAGCAACCTATCTTGGACACAAAACAACTCACTTGATTATTGATCAAGTTGAGTTTGGTTTGGATCAAAGAAGGTTAAACCTCTCATTTGTCAAGACCAACCATAAGACATTAACTCATTGGCCAATAATGGAAAGAATGGGATGAAGATGAAAGGGAATGGAAAAGAAGACAAATATCAAATCCAATTGATCATATGTGAACCAAGTCATCATCAATCAATGCCAAACAGAAAAGAAATGAAGATTACAAGTCAACAAGTCAACAAGTCAACAATATTTTTTTGGTATTTTTTGAATTAAAATAAAATGCAAATAAAAAATAAACAAATAAGGTCAAACCTCAAATTCAATTCAAATCAACTTCAACAAGTCCAATTAAATTCTCATAGGTCTACCATGGTCAAACAAGCTTTGACTAATTTTCTCATCAATTTTTGAAATCAGAAAGTATTTAAAAACAATTAAAAAGACTAAAAACTAACACAATATGAATTAAAATCTCAAATCAAATAAGAAATTGATGAGACTATTTTTCATTGACTTATCATGATCCATAGGTGTTAGGAAAATATTTTTGGATTTTTCAAATATCAGAAAGTATTTTAAAATGAATTAAAACTAATAAAAACCAAATAGTTCACAAAAAATATTAAATGAAGCCACAAAAATAATTAAAAATCAAAATATGAAACTAGATTTTTCAAGAAATTTTTTGGCATTGATCTCATATTTTTATGAATTCAAATAATTTTTTTATGAATTTTTGAAAATAAAAGGAATTAACTGAAAATAAAATAAAAAATAGAAATAATGGAAAATCCAGCGCCACAGGATCAGATTCATTAAATGACGTGGCAAGGCTGATTGGTCCAGATCATGAGGAACACAATACAACCAAGTCAAGCGCGCCACAAAGTGATTTAAAAAAGTAAACACGATGGATGATCAGGATTAGAATGTGGGAACATGATCCAAGGGCCATGAAGGCATACACGTGGTGATGGTGGTGGAAACCATCATCTTCTCCAGTGAACCTACAATCTCCGGCCACAAAGTTGCAGGAAATAAAAACTTCATGAAAATAAAAAACAAGGCCATGGAAATGAAGCTCTTGCGATGGAGATCAACACTATATCCATGGATCTTCCTCACTCTTCCTATATTGAGAGGAATGTGAAGTGGAAGATCATGTTGTTCAAAGTGAAAGTGCACAAAATGGAAAATTGAAACCACCATTGACTTGCCTCAAGTGTGAGGACTTCAGAAAACCACACAAACACAAGGATATCACATTGAATTGCAAGTTCTAGATCCAAAAAGTTTGAAGGTATACCTCTAAATTGAAGCTCTTTAGGCCATGAATTCTTCAAGATCTTGACTCCTCTTTGCTCTAGGGATGCAGTGGAGATGATAGGCTAAGGAATTGAACTTTGAAAATCAACTAATGATGTTGAATTTCAAGCTTGAAAGTGAGAAAAATTTCTGGAAAATTCCTTTGGTAAGGCTATGGTTTCAGTGCTGCAGCATTTCAGATCTCCAAAAGGTTGATGAATGAATGAGAGGGAGCTCTTATTTATAGCTGAGGGTTTCAAATGATCACACTTCTCATATGTGCATGGCAAAAGGAAATTGGATGCATGGGCCTATACAGGCGCATGTGAGGCCCAATGGTGGGTGCAAAACCTTGTTGAGTTCACTTGGAATGGAATTGGACGTGTACATGAAGTGGAACTAGCTTGCATACACAAATTTCATCATGAAATGTTAAAATGCACATAAATAAAGAGCTCTTCAAAACTCACCAATGGTAGGTAAAAAAACTAATGTGAGTAATGGTTGGAAAGCCCTTGAAATAAGGAACAAAAGTCATATTGGGAAAAAATTCATTTGGCATTTGGAAATTAGTGAAAACTGGCTGTGAAAATTTAGGTACAAAACATGTTTAAGTCACCTTTGAAAATTTTCACCAAAAGTAAGCCTAATCAAACCCCTCTGTTTGCATGATGCAAGCTTTAAATAGAAAAACCTCCAATATCAAAGTTATGGGCATTTGAAGTTAGGTACTTTTCCAAATTCAATGACTTAGGTCCAATGTGACCTATAATGTTTTGTATTATCACATGTATTTCTTTTAGTATTATGAAATTTTTTCCAACATAACATTTTAAGTAGGAATCTCAAGCTTTCCAATACATTTTGTCTCACCTCAAAATCATAAATATTAAGGAAGTTATCCCCTTGGTAGGTTGACCCAAAATTAGGGTTTCAATCAAAATGACCTATAATGTTTTGAAATGAATGATGACCTTCCAAGTTTCAAATGGATTTTTGATAAACATGAAATTTGTTCATATGGTTCTTAAAAATATTTTATCTCTTAGGGTAATACTCATTTGACAAACACATCAAGAGTTAGGTCTCAATGGATCTCAGTTTGGTTAGATGACTTGACTGGTCAACTTCTCAAGGCCAAACCTCAAATCTTGATGAATGAATGATTGAGGATACTCACATAAGCTCATATATGCATAAAATAATGAAAGAACGAACTTCCCTTGATTGTATTTGATCATAGCTTGAGGTTGCTTCATGGGCAAGGCATAGTCAAAGCACAGTTGAATTAGGGTTTCCTTGGGAAACAATCCTCAAGCCCTCTGGGTTATCTTGATCAAATTGGAAAATTGAGATACTTGGGAGACATATATGATGATTAGGAGCTTAGTGGACCATTTTCATGCTTTTCCTTATCTTCATCTAGCCACTTCATTAGGCTTAGGAGCCTCCTAGGAGCATTGGAGCACATGATCACTTGAGCTTCAAAACAAAAAGAGTTAGTGACATATTCTTGTGCTTTTGGTTAGTAATCAAAATAAAAACAAATATATACAATACAAGCATGCTTGGTGGTCTCAAACCACTCACACAAGTCCCAACCCTAGGGTTAAGGGGCCAAACATGCTATGATCCTTGAGGCAATGCACTGAGCAATGATATGATGCCACGAGGGATCTTAGGGTCAAAATTAGGGTCTTACATTACTACTGTTGCTATCAAACTGAATCACCACTCTCTCTGGTGTCTTGAATACTGGCACTATCACATTAACATCATCATCTATGTGACGGGATTGAACAATCTGTATCAAGCCTTCATCCATCAACTGCTGGATGTCCCTCTTCACAATCATACAACCTCTAGGATTAAAACTACAGATAGCACAACCATCATGGTCATGCTCACAGTCACTCACCAAGCAAATATCCTTGTGCATCGTCACCAATCTCCTTCTAATGAAGCGTACATCGAATACCTTGAACTCCCCTGGACAATCGTCCACCATATTAACAGATGAATTTCAATGGGCAGGTAGTGGGTTAGCTTTCATATTGAGTACACGGTCCTCAAAGGACACCATTCCACTCTCTACCAGCTTCTGGACTTCATATTTGAGAGGGTAGCAGTTCTCAATGTTGTGTCTGGGGGCTCCTTGATGAAAAGCACAATGGGGTTCTGGTTTGTACCACCATGTAAGTGGATTGGGAATTTGTGGAGGATTTATTGGTTGTAGCAGGTTCTTGAGAACTAATGATGGATATAGTTATGCGTATGTCATAGGAATAGGGTCGAAAGAGACCTTCTTCCTCTCAAAATTTTGTTGCTGATGATTGTTGGTATTGTTGTTGTTGTAGGTGTTTGTACGTTGCAGTGGTTGTTGTTGTTGAATTGGTGTTGATTGACTTGCTGAAAATACGGGAATTACGGAAGATACTTGATGATGATGTTGACGGGATGGTTGACTTTTTCTGATCTGGGGCCTCTTTTGCCTCCCACTTGAAATTTCATTGGCTTCATTGTCCTTCGTCTTACCAAAACTGTTGTCGTACCTCTTGCTGGACGACACCTCCTCTATAGACAATCGTCCTTCTCGAACACCTTCTTCTAGCCTCATCCCCATGTTTACCATCTCGATAAAATCACTAGGGGAACTGGCAATCATTCGCTCATAATAAAATGAGCTCAGGGTCTTCAAGAAAATCTTGGTCATCTCCTTTTCTTCTAAAGGAGGGGTAATCTGAGCAACGAGTTCTCTCCACCTCTACGCATACTCCTTAAATGTCTCCTTGTCCTTCTGAGACAGTGATCTCAACTGATCTCGGTCGGGAGCCATATCGACGTTGTACTTGTACTACTTTACAAATGCTTCACCCAAATCATTGAAAGTGCGGATGCTCGCACTATCCAACCCCATATACCATCTCAATGCAGCGCCGGTCAGACTGTCTTGAAAGTAGTGGATCAACAACTGATCATTATCTATTTGCGTGGATATTTTGCGGTCATACATCACCAAATGACTGAGTGGGCATGTGTTCCCTTTGTATTTTTCAAAGTCAAGCACTTTGAACTTCACTGGAATCTTCACATTCGGCACTAGACACAGCTCAGCAGCACTCTTCCCAAATAGGTCCTTACCTCTCAAAGTTTTAACTCCTTGCGCAGCTCAAGAAATTGATCTTTCATTTCATCCATCTTCTCATACACATCCGGGCCTTCAGAAGGCTCGGAATGATAGATGGTGTCTTCCATACGAGGCAAGGTATGCATAATAGGCGGTGGCACTGACATGACCGGGCTAGATGCCGGCATAGAATAAAATGCAAGCGCAAAGCCTTCAGGCACGAAATTCGGCGGCATTCCCCACGGGAATCCGGCAGGCATGTTGGGTGCGAAATGAGCAGCAGTTGTAGGAACATTAGAGGTATTGTACTAATGAGTCAGCTTGGCTGAAGCACAGAAGAAACACCAATGAGACATCTGGCGAAAGAGAAACCTACTTATGCAAATGATGCATGAAATGCAATGCTTGATTGTTATTTTTATTTTCAAGGAACTTACTATGTTTTTTGCAAATACATGTATATTTAACAATAAGTGTAACAATTTGATATGACCATAAAAACATCTTTCATATATATAATTGGAAGGATTACACTGAGTACAATTTCAGAAACCAAATGAAAAATACAAGAGAAAAGGAGACTAGTCATCCTAAGGATCCCTAACAACAACGTCAGAAGATCTGGCTATAGGCGCGTACTTCCATCGAATGCGTCGAATCTCGGTCTCAAAAGAAGCCTTCATCTGAGTCTTCTCGAGGACAAGCTGATCAATGATATTCTTCAAAGCAACGGAAGGTTGAGGCATGCTAGAAGAAGATAAAAGCTCCGACTCTCTCTGTCTCTTTGTCACTCAATCTTCAAGTATCTCAATAAGTGCATCTTTGTCCTTAGACTCAAGCTGAAACACCTCGTGCTTTTTGCTTAAAGCATGGAAACGCTCTTCCCACATATATATTGGTTTTATGTGTTGGCATCAATTTTGGTAAAACCTAGAGTGTTCACAAGTTGTCACAAGTATTGTCTTGACATAAGATAACATGTACCTGCAGGATGTTTAAAATGTGAATATGCAGGATTTTTACTGAGATGTCAGACCCGATGTCATGACATCTGTTTACAGAACATTCAGTCTGAATGTTATGTATTGTGTGATTGCGTTTTTAATGCTAATCTATGTATGATTGAAGAGATGATTCAAACGCGCATTCAATCAGTAATTACAACCAGATTGACTTGTTTTTCAACAAGATATAATTAGCTGTCATGAGAAGATATGAATGGAAAATAGTTTTAGGGTTTATGATGTCCAAGCCCAGCCAAATGCTTCTATATAAAGCACATGGAAAACCTGGTTTTATACACAAGAAATGACGAATGAAATATTGAGAGAGAATAAGGGTTTTAGTCTTGTGTGGTCGTGTGAATTGTAAGCCATTCATTCATCCATAGCTGATTGAATTGGACTGATTTTTGAGTTGTAATTTGTCCACTCTAAGCTTTTAAGCATGAGTGTGTGTTTACTTGATTGAAGCTTTTAAGCAAGATCAAGTATGTGTCTTTGAAGAGTGTTTTCTTTTCATTGTAATTCTTGTTTTATATCACTGTTGTGATTGAGGGGGAGTGAGTAGGATCTCATATCTAAGAGTTCTTAGGTAGAAGTCACACGAGTAGAGATTAGGTGAAAAGACTGTAACTGGAAGTTGTTTACTGAGAGTCTTTGAACTGATTCTGTTTAGTGGATTTCCTTCCTATCTTGGTAGCCCTCGGATGTAGGTGAGTTTGCACCGAACTGGGTTAACAATTGCTTGTGTCTCTTGCATTACTGTTCTTTATCTTTTATCCTGTTTGTATTGTTCAGATATTAGTGTCGTGACATTACCTTCGACATCTCATATATGATACCAGAATTTCAATTGGTATCAGAGCAGACATCCTGCTCTGGTTCTGGGTGAGATCTAGGGACGTTACTTTCTGGTACTATGGATAGAGACGGAGGATTTATTCACAGACCACCTATTTTAGATGGATCCAACTATGATTACTGGAAACCTCGAATGGTAGCCTTCCTAAATTTTTTGGATAATAAAGCTTGGAAGGCTGTTTTAACAGGCTGGGAACATCCAGTTATTACCAAGGAAGGAGAAGCTACAACTGACAAGAAGGCTGAGGAACAATGGACCAAGGAGAAGGATGATCTAGCCCTTGGGAACTCTAAAGCATTGAACGCTATATTCAATGGAGTAGATAAGAACATCTTCAGATTGGTAAACAACTGTGAGGTGGCTAAAGATGCTTGGAACATTCTCAAAACCACTCATGAAGGCACCTCTAGAGTGAAGATGTCTAGACTGCAGCTGCTCACTACCAAGTTTGGAAATTTAAGGATGAAAGAAGATGAAAATATTCATGAATATCCTTGAAATTGCTAATGCCTCAGGAGCCCTGGGTGAGAAGATGTCAGATGAAAAGCTAGTGAGGAAAATACTCAGGTCACTTCCTAAGAGATTTTCCATGAAAGTGACAACCATAAAAGAGTCTCAAGACATTTCCAATATGAGAGTTGATGAGCTAATTGGATCCCTCCAAACATTTGAGATGGGAATGTATGATGGATCTGAAAAGAAAGTCAAAAGCATAGCCTTCATGTTAAACACTGAAGAGAAAGAGGAAGAAAGTGGTCAAGATACTGATGAAGATCTAGCAAATGATGTAGCATTATTGGGAAGACAGTTCAACAAACTTATGAAAAAGATGGATGTAAGGTGTAAGTCGAATGTCAAGAACATCTCATCTGACATCAGTAAGTCCAATAATGCTGGAAGAAGAACAAGATCTGATGAAAAGTCCAAAGAAGGAAAAGGAGTTCAGTGCCATGAATGTGATGGGTATGGACACATTAAAGCTGAATGTGGAACCTACCTCAAGAAACAGAAGAAGAGTCTTGTTGTTACTTGGTCAAATGAAAGTGAAAGAGAAGAGTCTGCAAATCTTGTGACTGCATTGACTGGAAGATGGGGTTCTGATGAAGACTCAAGTGATGATAAAGTAACCTTTGATGAGTTAGCCACTACCTACAGAAAGTTGTGTCACAAAAGTGAAGAAGTGTGTCAACAAGTTGAAAGTCAGAAGAAAGTGATAACACAACTGGAGAATGAGAAGGTAGAACACTTGGAAACCATCTCTAAGTTAAAGACTGAAGCAGTGTTCTTGAATTCCAAACTGGATGAGATGACAAAGTATGTCAGAATGCTAAACAATGGATCTAACACCTTAGACAAAATTCTCCAGACTGGACAAATGACAGGAGACAAGTCTGGCATTGGGTTCAATGAATCCAAACCTGAGTGCAGTCACACTGGTAGCAAACCAAAATCCAAACCTGAGTGCAGTCACACTGGTAGCAAACCAAAGATGTCACATCATATGTCACAACATCATAAAGGAAGACGTCAGAAAGGGAAACATCAAAGATGGAGATGTCATTACTGTGGAAAATTTGGCCACATAAAACCATTCTATTATAAGTTATATGGCTATCCTAGTCCTTCTAATCATCAACCTAGACCCAAACATCACATACCTGTCAACAGAAAACAATGGGTTCCTAGGAATGGTGTTACAAACCTGATAGCTCACACTTCCTTCAGAGTTTCAGCCAAACAAGACTGGTATTTTGACAGTGGGTGCTCCAGACACATGACTGGAAACAAAAACCTGCTAACTGGCCTTCATCCTCATGCCACCAGCTATGTGACCTTTGGTGATGGAGCAAAGGGTGAAATCAAGGGGATTGGTAAGCTTAATTGTCCTGGAGTCCCTAACCTTGACAATGTCCTACTTGTTAATGGACTGACTGCAAACCTAATAAGCATCAGTCAACTATGTGACCAAGGTCTAACTGTAAACTTCACAAAAATTGAATGTCTGATTACTAATAAAGAAAATGAAGTGATCATGAAAGGAGTCAGGTCTAAGGACAACTGCTATATGTGGAGTTCTCAAGAAACTGGTTATTCATCAATGTGTACTCTATCCAAATAAGAAGAAATAAAGATATGGCATTAAAGATTGGGCCATCTGCATCTTAAAGGAATGAAGAGGATTATATTTATTGAAGCTGTTAGAGGAAAGCCCTATATGGTTTGAAACAAGCTCCTAGGGCTTGGTATGATAGACTCACAGTGTTCCTCACTAACAATGGATACAGGAAGGGAGGCATTGACAAGACCCTATTTGTTAAGAATGAAGGAGGAAAACTCATGGTGGATCAAATATATGTGGATGATATTGTGTTTGGTGGGATGTCAGATCAGATGGTCGAACATTTTGTTAAACAAATGCAGTCTGAATTTGAAATGAGCCTTGTTGGAGAGCTGACCTATTTTCTTGGACTACAAGTCAAGCAGATGGAAGATTCTATCTTTCTATCTCAAAGCAAATATGCCAAAAACATTGTTAAGAAGTTTGGCATGGAGAATGCAAGTCATAAAAGGACACCTGCTCCTACACATCTGAAAGTCTCCAAAGATGAAAATGGTGTTAGTGTAGCTCAAAGTCTCTACAGAAGCATGATAGGGAGTCTGTTATATCTCACAGCAAGCATACCTGACATTGCTTTTGATGTAGGTGTGTGTGCTAGATATCAAGCTGGACCAAAAATCAGTCACAAAAATAGTTTTAGGGTTTATGATGTCCAAGCCCAGCCAAATACTTCTATATAAAGGACATGGAAAACCTGGTTTTATACACAAGAAATAACGAACGAAATATTGAGAGAGAATAAGGGTTTTAGTCTTGTGTGGTCGTGTGAATTTTAAGCCATTCATTCATCCATAGATGATTGAATTGGATTGATTTTTGAGTTGTAATTTGTCCACTCTAAGCTTTTAAGCATGAGTGTGTGTTTACTTGATTGAAGCTTTGAAGTAAGATCAAGTATGTGTCTTTGAAGAGTGTCTTCTTTTCATTGTAATTCTTGTTTTATATCAGTGCTGTGATTGAGGGGGAGTGAGTAGGATCTCATATCTAATAGTTCTTAGGTAGAAGTCACACGGGTAGAGATTAGGTGAAAAGACTGTAACTTGAAGTTGTTTACTAAGAGTCTTTGAACTGATTCTGTTTAGTGGATTTCCTTCCTGGCTTGGTAGCCCTCAAATGTAGGTGAGTTTGCACCGAACTGGGTTAACAATTGCTTGTGCCTCTTACATTACTGTTCTTTATATTTTATCTTGTTTGTATTTTTCAGATATTAGTGTCGTGACATTACCTTCGACATCTCATATCTGATACTGGAATTTCAATATCCTTCTCTCGCTTCATCTTGGCGAGCGCGTCTTCTAACTCCTCTACGTCTTGGTTAGGGAGAGTTAATGGCTCATCCATAACCATAGACATAGGTCTCTCACAAGGATAAGGAATTTTCAACTCCAAAGCTCTCTTCTTCACCCAAAGAGTGTAAGCTTCCAAAGCTACACAATTGCACGGACCAAGCTCGGATGTTCCTTTCTTATGCACATTATGCCAAGCATGCACAATATTCTTCTTCAAATGTTGGGGATCTTTACCCTCTTGATAGAAAAGACCTTCTAACAAAGTGTTATTAGGTGTGTATCTCAAGGGAACCCAAGTTGACGACGAGCCAAAGTTGGGTTGTAGTTAATTCCTTCTTGTGTACCAATGAGAGGTACATTATATAATTTACCATAACTATCAATAATCTACAAACTTCTCAAAGAAGGATCATACCAAACTATATCATCATTAGTGAGAGACATAAGTCTCTGAGACCACCGTAGACATTGTTTGTTCTCCACAAAAGAATGGGTCTGAGGCAAGTGCGAAATAAACCAATTGTACAGAAGAGGAATGCAACAAACAATAGTTCCACTATCCTTATAATTCCTTAGATGCAAAGAGAAATACATATCTCCTAACAGAGTAGGCACGGGATTCCCAATCAAGAAAATTCTAATAGCGGTAACATCAATAAAACCGTCAATGTTAGGGAACAAAGCCAAACCATAGATGAGAAACACAAAGATAGCTTCAAAAGCGTCCACACTACCGGCTTGAGCAAAGGCAGTAGCTTCCTTGATGAGGAAATCAGATGGCAACCCAAACAATCCTCCTTTCTTCACCCAATGAGCCTCTATCTCAGACTTCTTCAAGTGAAGAGCTTCAACAATAAGATGAGATATGGGAATCTCTTCCAATCCGCTAAATGAAACTTTGTTAGAAACAAGTATTCCCAAGAGATGGGCATACTCCTCCAACATAGGCACAATCTGATAATCAGGAAAAGTGAAGCAACGATAGAGAGGATCATAAAACTGAACCAACATACTCAAGATTCCTTCAACCACATCAGCAGAAAAAATAGACAGAAGCTTCCCATGGCGTTGTTAGAAGTCCAAAGGATCTAATACAAAAGATGATAGCTTCCTTAACTCTTTCAAGTCGGTTCAAGTCGGGACATCTGAAACTGTACTTCTTAGTGTTCCTTCGTCCATAATCCATGGTCTGAAAATATTTGCAAATAATCCTTCAGTTCCTTGAAATTTTTGTGTGGTGAATGTTATGATGTGAATGAATGCATGAATGCAACAATCACAAATAAGGGATCACACACAAGGAAAACAAATAAAGGTCAAGGGATGAATCAATTCATTGTCAAGATCAATCATCCATGTTGGTGGATTATGCTTTACACCTTATCAACACCCAAGTTCCATTGATATTGACAAGACTTGATTGGATCAACCAAGAATCAAGGGTTTGTTGTAAGTCACAAGCATGGAGTCTGGGTAAGAACCATCCCAAAGGAGTGAACTAAGGATAAAAACCTGTAGATCATGTTCTAAAAAGTTCCCATAGTCTTAATTCCATCTATCGGATATTACAGGTTAGGATGACTGACTCATCAACCCATAATATTCTCAAGAGAAACTCGTCTGAGTGTAGTCTCGCGTAACAACTGTAATCAAGTCTACAATTGGATACTCTCCGCACTACGTCCTAAATAGGCCAAGAGGGGTTAAATGTTCTACGGCCCTCAGCTTCGCGGACCTCAAATCAGAGATAGTAATGCCTAACCGCAAATACTTGTGTGACATTTCCAAATCCAAAAGGGTCTCCACTAATAGATGGATCTCAAGCCAACTTGTTAAGGACTACTCCACACAAGTCGAACATGACTATAGCATCCTCCTATCTTAATTGCACTCAAGTTCGTGTTAGAACTTATCTTACCACTCAGAGATCACCAAGCACAACAAGCAGATTATATCACACAAACAAATATATACATACATCAAATATAAAATTATATACACAAAAAAAGTAGGCTAAACCCACAGGAGACTACTCCCCAACAGAGTCGCCACTTACTTTCTGTAGCGGTAAATTCATGATCATCAAGCTATGGATAAGCTAGATATCAAATAACAAGAGTCGCCATCGTGCTTTTATTGTTTCCAAGGGAAAAGGGAAAAGTATGAACAAAACCCACAAATAAGAAGTTTTCAAATCAAAACTAATAACATGCCAGAGATTACACGTAAGGAGGTTGGTTACACGGAGTGAAGGTATTAGCACCCAAGGTGTCCTAGGTACTCCTAGGGAGCCCTTTTTATGTGCATAAGTGTTTTTGTACACATGATGTTTGCAAACAAATAGAATGGCGGGGTGAGAAAAGAATTCATTAATTATATTTTTGTGTTTGACAAGACCTTCGGTCTTGTGCCTACGTACCAACATGAAAATGAGGGATCAAAACCTCGTAGTTTGTGGTATAAATTTAAAAGTGGATGCATTGCTTTTAACCAAAACTTAAGTTTGAAAGGCACAAATGCCTAAAAATGGTTTGAATGATTTAATTCTTTTTGGATTTTGAAAATTTTAAGTCAAGTATAGTTAAGTATATTTACAATTTTGATTAAGAAAAGAAGTTTGAAAGTGCAATGGCATAAGGTCAAAGTTTCTAGTTTGCAATATGGTCTAAGTTTAGAAAAACAAGCACAAGCAAAGAAGTTTTTTTAAAAGGAGGGAGAGATTTTGAAATTAAAGAAATGGGGAAGAGATGAAGTGACTAATCCTAAGCACAAATTTAAAAAGTTCAGAATTGAAAATCTGACCAATGGACTGCAATCCAGTAGACAAGAATGTCATATAGAAACCCAAATTCCCTTGGACATTAGAATCAAGCAACAAACAATGCACAATATATCAACTTGAAGAGCAAGTCATCAAATAAAGATAGCCACATCCAAGCTTAGAAATTCCATGATCTTCTTCAAATTTGCCCAATTAGCAGACGAATTTCAAGATGCCATAAGTCACAGGTTCAAAGTAATAACTTCACAATGATCATGTTGCAGATGAACTCAAATGGATCTTCAATGATGTATCAGATGAAATTTCAAATTACAAGCACTTTGTTACATGAAAGTTGGCATTGACCAAGTCCTTTTCATAGGGAATGTTGCCTAATTCTAAGTCCAATTGTCTCAGATCAAACCAACAGTCCACACAAAATATGTTTTTAGGGTTTTTTGTTCTTATTATGTACATTAAGGTAAAAATACCACACAATCAAACAGGTATATACAAACACAATATATCACAAAATATGGTCCAAGTGGACAAAGTGAAAATGACATAAAAGTAACCAACTTGAATGGTTAGAATAATGACAAATGAATAAGGCTTAAAAATTAAAGTGCATTAAAAGTAAATGACTTGAAATTAAATGTTAGTTGTTAGTGAATTAGAGATTAGTATTTCTTTTGCTTTGCTTTTCTTTAAGTCATTCTTTGGAGAACACTCAACTCACTTATCACAAGCATGGATCCTTGAACCATGACATCTTCCAAAGGAGGGAAAAAAGGCCAAGTTTCCACACAATACCATGAAAGAGGGGAGACTTACAATCTCATTAACTAGAATGATATTCTTTTTGTGTCAAAATTTAGCGTTATGTTAAGCAATCGTAATTGGACTTATGTAGAAGTCACAACTACTTGAGGTCGGGCAATAGAATTTTGGTGTTAATGCATGTTAGAGCCATAGTATAATGAACTATGCTCATGAAACATACCACACAAAAAAAGAGTATGCAAAAGTGGGGGCCTAATCTCATCCATACTTATGTTGATTTTGCAATCAACTAGCCTTAGGATATAGAGATATCATAGGTCCATGACATGAATGCATAAAGAAGTGGAATAAGATGAAGAGGGAGGGGAAATGGATCAAACTCAAATTGGACAAAGGAGGACTTTTACCAAATTAAGATCATTCATTCATTTTGGAAGATGGAATGTACATTTCATCAATCCCCTAAATCCAATGATCTTAACTTAACAAAGTCAAATCAACCTTGACCAAGGTCCAACAACACAAGTCAAAGTTCCAAAGTCAATCAAAATGGCTCTACACAATTTATTTGGCATTTATTCAATTAAAAATACTAAAAATAATACATTAAATTAAATATGGTTGGTCAATTTCCTAAAACCTCATCAAAATACCAAAGAAATAGCCATGAGATTTATCATAGGTCAAACAATGTCAAAGGACCTTGGAAAAAAAATTCAGAATTTTTGGAAACTTAAAAGTATTTTTAAACAATTAAAAATATTCACAAAATCAATTAAATCATAAAAAATATTAATAATGATCCAAAAAATAATTTTAATTCAAAATATGAAAGAGGATTTTATTTAAAATATTTTGGTGAAACTCTCATATTTTTTGGATTAATATTAAAATTAATATGAATTAATGAAAATCAAAGGAATAAAAATTAAAATCAAAAAATCAAAAAAATATGGACCACTTGATCTCCCTCATTAGTTAAGGTGGAAGATCAAGTGGATCTGAGTGCGCGTTCCACCATACACCAAGTCAAATGTTCCATACGCGTGGTAATCACTTTGGATGCCTCAGATTAAAACATTTTAAAATGAATCAGTGGTTCTGAACCGTGCCACATCATTGCCGGAGCCAAAGGCCGGCCATCTTCTCCGATGACCCTGGCCAGACTGGTCCAATCATCACCATAACATAAATGAAAAGGGAGGACATGGTATGAAAGATAAAATGGCATAGATCACAAATATCACCTCAATTTTAACTAACTCCAAATATATAGAAAGATATGTGGAGTTGAATTTTGAGGTGTGTCAACTGAGTTGCTTCGATTTGACCTCAAAGCAACTCAATCTTCTTGCCTACATTGGTAGGACTTCAGACAACTAAAGATCCAAGAGAATTGATGAGAATTGAGTGAGAATCGAAGAGAAGAAAAAATCTAGAAAATACCTTTAATGTTGTGCAGAACTTGATCTCTCTTACTTCAATTCGTGTTTGATCTTGCTCAGGTAGCTTGCAAAAGTGGCTTAGGATTGGTACAAAGCTTTGGATCCTGGAGTTTTTGAATCTCCAAACAATGAGATTAAAACTCAATTTTCAAATGAAAATTATCAGGTCTTCCTTTCAAATGTGAGGGTTTCAAGTATGGAGGCAAAGCTGGCGCGCAAGGGTCCTTTGAAATAAGCACAAAGGGTCTTTATTTATAGCAAAATGAAGTGTTATTTGCACACTTGAAGTTTTGTCCAAATTTAGCAATGTGAATGGAACGCGTGCATGGGTATGTACAGGCCCATGAAGCATCTCAATTAGATCCAGAATCCAATGAAATGAAGTCTGAATGAAGCTTGAATAGCAAGGCAAATTTATTTGATCATTTGAAGCTTGAATCTTGCCAACTGATACATCCCTATTTACACCATGCGCAGACCCCTCAAACTTCATCCAAAATGAATGAATTAGGACTCTTTGGAAAGCTTAGATCAAGAGGAGCAACTCTTATGTTGAACACCTTTCCATTTGGAACTTTTATCATGGTGAATTTTGAAGTGTAAGTTTGGAAATTTCAACATGTTGAAAAAATTTCTAAGTGTCAAGTCACATACGTCATTATTCCACCTTTCTTAACTTTTTATATGAGCTCCAAATGAGAAACGTGTCTTCATAAAAGTTGTAGATCTTTCAAATACCTTAAAAATGGTCACCAATTTGACATCATTTGGATTTAAAATGAGTGAGTTATGTATTTTTGAAGTTGAGGAAAATCACTTGTTCAATGGTATTGGTCCAAAATGATCTATAATGTATCCTCATATCACATGCTCATAAAAGTTGAATTAGCTTTCACTCCAAACATCAAAGTTGAAGTAGACACCTTTAATTGGATTGTGAAACTTGGAAATATTTCATCTCATAAAAATTGAGCAAGTTATGGCCTTGTGAAGTTGACTTTGAAATTAGGGTTTAGACAAAATGACCTATATTGTTTCAACATAGAAAATGACTTTCCAAGAAAAATTAGCTTTATACCACAACATGAAAGTTAGTTTTAATGTCATTTAGAGTAACTTTTATCTTAGAATAATTTTCATATGATGCAAATTGTAGGAGATAGGGTCTAGGGAGACCTAGTTTTGATCAGATGAATTCATCTGGCCAACCACCATCAACCAACTTGCTAACTTGCAATTTTCTTGGCTTTTTAGGCTAATGGTAGATCATATATGTATAAGATGATGAATTTTTGAAGTGTCCCTTGATAAATTTGATCAATTGGTGAGGAAGCTTATTGAAGAAGTTACTCAAAATACCCAGATAAACTAGGGTTTCCAAGGTAGGCCAACTCCAAACTCTTGAAGAAATCTTGATCAAGATAACATGAAAAGATCATTGGGACTCATACATGGTGCTTAGAGACATTGTGGATCATTCCTTGGTTGTGCTCTTAGCAATGAGGGTCTCAAACCCTAGATATGAACATGATAGATCAATGGTGATCATGCTCTACCTACAAAAGAGTTAGGCAAATACAAAGACATATTTTTGGTATTTTGGTTAGTAAAAATGATAAAATACAAGTATGATACAATCACATGGTGCTTGGTGATCTCGCCCAAAACAAACCCAATGAAGAGGGGTAAGGAGGATGCCAAGGTATGATCCCAATGCTAATGCATATGATGAAATTGCATGAGGGATCTTAGGGTCAAAATTGGGGTCTTACAGTGTTCATTCTGGTAAGTTGTTGGGCTTTATTTTCAGTGAGAAAGGTATTGAAGTTGATCCTGCCAAGGTCAAAGTAATACAAGAGATGCTTGCGCCCAAAACTGAGAAGCAACTCAGAGGATTTCTCGGCCGTTTGAATTATATCTCAAGATTTATATCGCATATGACTACCACATGTGCACCTATATTCAAGCTTCTTCGAAAAGATTAGTCTTGTGATTGAACCGAAGATTGCCATAAAGCTTTTGATAATATCAAAGAGTATCTTCTTGAGCCTCTGATTCTGTCTTCGCCTGTTGAAGGAAGACCCTTGATCATGTATTTAATTGTGCTTGATGAGAGTATGGGTTATGTTCTTGGTCAGCAAGATGAATCTGGAAAGAAAGAGTATGTAATTTACTACCTTAGTAAGAAATTCACCGACTGTGAAACTCGGTATTCTATGCTTGAAAAGACATGTTATGCATTGGCTTGGGATGCTAAGCGTCTGCGCCGGTATATGTTGAATCATACTACTTGGTTAATATCCAAAATGGATCCAATAA
This sequence comes from Lathyrus oleraceus, assembly GCF_024323335.1. Taxonomy (NCBI): domain Eukaryota; kingdom Viridiplantae; phylum Streptophyta; class Magnoliopsida; order Fabales; family Fabaceae; genus Lathyrus; species Lathyrus oleraceus. Next base: position 445,843,410 of record NC_066580.1, read on the forward strand.
AGTACATTTTTGAGAAGTCTGCTTTAATTGGGAGGATTTCTCGTTGGCAGATGTTGTTATCTGAGTATGATATTCAATACCGATCTCATAAAGCAATCAAAGGTAGTGTCTTGGCTGACCATTTAGCCCACCAACCGATTGAAGATTACCAGTCAGTACAATATGATTTTCTTGATGAAGAGATCTTGTACTTGAAGATGAAAGATTGTGATGAACAATTGCTTGAAGAAGGGCCAGAACCTGGTTCCCGTTGGGGCATGGTATCTGATGGAGTTGTTAATTCGTATGGTAATGGCATTAGGGCAGTAATTATTACTCCTCAAGGCACTCATTTTCTGTTCACAGCTAGATTGACTTTCAAGTGTACAAACAATATGGCTGAGTATGAAGCTTGCATTATGGGGCTTGAAGAGGCTATTGATCTCAAAATAAAATACCTTGACGTCTATGGAGATTCAGCTTTGGTGATGAATCAGATCAAAGGTGAATGGGAGACAAATCAACCCGGTTTGATACCATATGGAGATTATGCGAGGAGGATTTCAACTTTCTTTAAAAAGGTTGAGTTTCATCATATCCCTTGAGATGAAAACCGGATGGTAGATGCTCTTGCAACGTTGGCTTTAATGATTGTGTTAAAATTTTGGAATGAAGTTCCCAATTTGACTGTGATGCGTCTTGATAGGCCAACTCACGTGTTTGCTGTTGAAGAAGTCAAAGATAAAAAGCCATGGTATTTTTATATCAAATGTTTCCACCAAAGTCAGATTTACCTGCTTAGGGTATCTTTGAAAGATAGGCAGACTTTGAGAAGATTAGCTGGCAACTTCTACCAGAATGGTGATGTGCTTTACAAGAGAAACTTCGATATGGTTTTGCTCAGATGCATGGATAAACACGAAGCAGACCTATTGATGACTGAAGTCCATAAAGGATCCTTTGGTACTCATTCCAATGGACATGTTATGGCAAAGAAGATGTTTAGAGCAGGTTACTATTGGCTGACAATGGAATCTTATTGTTGTAAGTTTGTGAAGAAGTGCCATAAATGTCAAATTTATGCAGATAAGATTCATGTTCCTCTGACACTGTTGAATGTCATTTCCTCTCCATGGCCCTTATCCATGTGGGGAATTTATATGATTGGTATGATTGAGCCCAAAGCTTCGAACGAACATCGTTTCATTCTGGTGGCTATTGATTACTTCACAAAGTGGGTTGAAGCGACATCGTATGCAAATGTAACGAAGCAAGTTGTTGTGAGGTTTATCAAGAATAAGATTATATATCGTTATGGTGTGCCAAGAAATATCATTACTGATAATGGATCGAACATGAATAATAGTATGGTGGAAGATCGTTGCAAAGACTTCAAGATTGCACATCATAATTCTTCTCCTTACAAACCTAAGATGAATGGGGATGTTGAAGCTGCAAATAAGAACATTAAGAATATCATTCTGAAGATGGTTGTGACATATAAAGATTGGCATGAGATGCTCCCATTTGCTTTGCATAGGTACCATACATCCATCTGCACTTCAACAAGGGTAAACCCTTTCTCTCTTGTTTATGGTATGAAAGTTGTACTCCCAATAGAGGTTGAGATCCCATCATTGCGTGTATTGATGGAAGTCAAGTTGACAGAAGTTGAATGGTGCCAGACCAGATATGGTCAGTTAAATTTGATTGAAGAGAAAAGATTGACTGCCATGTGTCATGGTCAGTTATATCAGCAGAGAATGAAGAAGGCATTTGATAATAAGGTCAGGCCTTGTGTGTTTAGAGAAGGTGACCTCGTGCTCAAGAAGATCTTATCTTTTAAACCTGATGCTAGGGGCAAATGGACTCCTAATTATGAAGGCCTATCTGTTGTGAAAAGAGCCTTTTTGGACGGTGCTTTGATTCTTACAACTATGGATGGTGAAGAGTTCACTTGTCCTGTGAATTCTGATGCAGTCAAGAAATACTTCGCCTGAAAAATAAAAGAACAACTCGCTAAGTTGAAGACCCGAAAGGGAGGCTTAGGCAAAAATGAGCGTCTCGGTGGATTGAAAATCCGAAAGGGTAATCCAGGCAAAAGTTAGAGACACAAAATAGAAATTTATCCCGGTAGATTGAGTACCCCGCCTTGGGGAAATCTAGGCAAAAATTAGGGATTATGGTAAGTAATTGCATTAGTTTGGTCCTAGTCATGGAGACAGTTTTGAGCAGGTCGCTTGGTTCTGATACATTATTCTCAATCGAAGCCAAGAGCATAATGGATATTGAAGTTGGTAGGGAGAATAATGATCATTATATTCAATGTAGCCCTTTTCCATGTAAATTACCACTTTCAACTTTGTAAAGATCTATGGAGTCTTGTCATTTACAGACTACCATCCTATTAAATAAAGTTGAGCTTTTTATCCAATTGTTTCTACTCTTATTTACTTTTGCTAAATAAAATTGAATTTTTATGATTATAATTTTGAAATAGATTAATGAATAAAATTTATTTTTTCTTTAATAAATAATAAAAACAATCACTTTAAGAATAATCAATTTCAGCCAGGAATATCAACAGCAATCTGAGAATAGGTAAGTCTTGAAGTGTGAAGCCTTGTTGGTGTTCCCCAAGCAGTTTGGTTTGGTAACTTTTCCCCAACAGTTCGACATTCATCCCCAACTTGGTTGATAAGTTTCTCCCCGAGTAATTTATCGTCACCAGTAGAGTTGAGCTGATGATCGGTCCCAATCCCATAGTTGCGGTAATCCTTTTGAGATCCTCCGGTTTGTGACTTCGGTGGTTCATCGGCTCCGGTCATCTTTTCCTTGGAATTTGTTTATTTCACAATTTCCTAAGGGAATTTGATGATTTTTTAGGAATGCATCGATCTTGGTCAGAGCATCCTCAACATTGTTGCTTAGATCCCCATGCAGAGTTTTACCTTTTGTATTCCTCGACGGAGTTTATCTTCAGATATTGAAGATCCCTTGTTCCTTGCAACTTTGGATTCTGAGCAGTGTTTGGTTTGGTCCCCTGCAGGGTTGTCTCCCATTTGAGATGGTGTTGACCTAAAATTCCCTGCAAAGTTAACAATTTAGATCCTCAGCATATCTTTTCTCTTTCCCCAGTCGGGGTTGAGTTATTCAGAGCTAGATGACTTATGTTCATCCTCGGCATTTTCTCCAGTTGGTGTTTCCATCTTGTTGAGATTAGCCTAGTATTGTAGCAATGGTTCAAATCTATGATATTTGTATCATTTGGTTTGTTTTTTCAGCATAATCATCAATCATATACATGCATATTCATCAGATATTTCATTATGCATTTTTTATTGCATTTGATTTCGTTATTCTGATCCCCTATTTTGGTGATAACATTACCTATACATATTGATGTGTCTGTCCTCCTTCAATTGTAGAGTGTCAACCCCCTTAAGCAGAAAGAGTTTAACCTTTCTCATTCCCCACTGAGTTATTTCCTCGTGGGTGATCATTATTTCAGTTTCCTCCCCAGTTAATTATCTGGATGAAACCAATCCCCTTGAGTTATATCCTCATTTGGTTGAGTCTTTGTTTGACCGTCTCTTTCTAGTTACTACCTAGATGGATATTTTGGTCCCCTGAGAGTCTATTACCCAGTAACTGGTAATATTCTTCTCGATTTTTTAGTATATTGCTTTTTCCCAATACAAAGTAATCTACTTCCTTTGTTTTCCCTAGCAGATTCGTTTTCATGTTTCCCCAAGCAGTATATCCTTGATATGTTCATCCTAACCGGTGACAGATATTCTTCCTTTGTGGTTTTCTACCCAGTAAAAAGGTAGTTGTAATCCCTATTTTTATTCCTCAGAGAGTTAATCCTTGATATGTCCATCTTAACCGATGACGGATTTTCTCCTCTTTGCGGTCTTCTTCCCAATAACCGGTAGTCGTAAATCCTGCTTTCCCCTGTTGAGTCTATCCTTGATATGTTCACTTTAACCGGTGACGGGTATTCTCTCTTTGGTATTCTATCCAGTAACTGATAGATATAATTCCTATTATCTTCCCAGCAGTCTATCCTTGATATGTTCATGCTAACCGATGACGAATATTCTTCCTCTGAGTTTATCCTTGATATGTTCACTTTAACTGGTGACAGGTATTCTGTCTTTGGTCTTCTACCCAGTAACCGGTAGGTATAAATCATATTTGATCATTTTTCCCAGCAAGCTATTCTTACCCAATAACCGGTAACGAATACACCTCTTTTTCCTCAGTGAGTCATCCTTGATAGGTTTACCCTAATCGATAACGGGTGTCCCTTTGTCATAGTATATTACCTTCCTACCTAGTAACCGGTAATAGATATTATATTTCTGGTACTCTTGTGTTGAAGATCATTCTTCCCCGGTTAAGTTTGATTCAGGTATTTCAGCTTTGTTCTGATCTACCTGTTTCCCCTGCAGAGTTTCCCTTATCCCCAACTGAGTCCTTCCATTGATTTATTTTCATGGAAATTCCTCTCGTGTCTCCAGCAATTTTTAAGTCGTAGCCTGGCCTATGCACAAATCTTATCCCCCTAGAGTCTTTGTCTCCCCAGTGAGTTTTCCTTATGGAATGCATTATGCTCTTGTGGCTTTCAGACTCTCCGGATTCTTTTCCTTTGTGGCAATATATTCCCCACAAAGATTATTTTAGCACTCATATCATATGTGAGGTCTCTTAGGGACCAAAATTTGTTTCTATATGTTGTTATTTAAGTCCATTCTACTGAGTTGATACGAAGGTTTTAACCTTCACATCTTCAGTTAGAATATTCTTAAATATGGGCAGCTGTAAGACCCCAATTTTGACCCTAAGATCCCTCATGATATCCCATCATATGCATTTACTTTAGGATCACACCTTGGCATCCTCCTTACCCATCATTCATTGGGTTTGCATTGGGAGAGGTCACCAAGCATATTTGATTGTATCATACTTTGTTTTTCATTATTTACTAACCAAAATACCAAAAATATGTCTATGTATAGATTTGTTTCTTTTGTAAGTAGTGTGTGTGTTCACCTATGTTTCATCAAGCTGATATCTAGGGTTTAAGACCCTCAATGCAAGGAGACTAATCAAGATATAGTTCAAATTGACTCTATACACCATATATGGATCCCCATTATCTCCACATATCATTTTGATCAAGAAATCATCAAGAGTTGGAAGCTTGTTTGCCTTGGAAGCCCTAATTCATCTGGGTATCTTGTGTGATTTCCTCAGTAAGTTTCTTCACCATTTGATCAAATATATCAATGTATACTTCATATTACATCATCTTATACATATATTATCCTCCATGAGTCCAAAAGATCAAGATAATTTCAAGTTTTCAAGTTGGTTCATGGTGGTTGACTAGAGAAAGTCAACTGGTCAAAACTGGGGTTCCCTAGACCCTATCTCCTACAATTTTTTGTCATATGAAAATTATTCAAAGAGAAACATTACTCCTTATGACATTCCAAACAACTTTCATGTTGAGGTCAAGAACTATTTTTTCTTGGAAAGTCATTTTTTATGGTGAAATATTATAGGTCATTTTGTCTGAACCCTAGTTAGGAGGTCAACTTCCAAGGACCATAACTTGCTCATTTTTATGACATGAAAGTCATTCGAGTTTCATAATCAAATTCAAGGTGTGCTCTCCAAATTTTATTCTTGGAAGAAATTCAATTTCAACTTTCAAGTGCATGTGCCAAGAGGAAACATTATAGGTCACTTTGGGCCATTACCATTGAACAAGTGATTTTCCTCAACTTCTAAAATGCATAACTCCTTCATGCCAAATCCAAATGAGGTCAAATTTGTAACCAAATTGAATAGATTTTAAATAGCTACAACTTTGATAAAATAACGTGTTCCATTTGAAGCCCATAGCAAAAGTTATTCAAGGTGGAAGAAGTGAACATTTGACTTGGTACTTAGAAAATTTTCAAATATGTTTGATTTTCCAAACTTCCACCTCAAAATTTATCATGATCCAAGCTTCAAATGGAAAAGTGTTCAACATGAGAGTTGTTCCCCTTGATCTCAACTTTCCAAAAAGTCCAAGATCATCTCATTTGGTCAAGAATTGCAGGACTTGTGTATGGGTTCTTCACAAGGTTTCATTTGGATGAATTTCATGATCACATCCCAATTACCATTGCATGATCACATGACACACTTTCAGCATTGCACATAATAAAATTTGGACCTGATTACATCATTTCATGGGCCTATCACACGCCCATGCATCCATGCAAGGGTGAATTTCTATTTTTGGAATTTTTGAATGAAGGGTGTGAAACCAATTGCATTGCCTATAAATGAGACCCTTCATGCTCAAAATTAGGGAGACCTTGCCCAAGCTTTGAACCTGCAATCCTAACCCTCACCATTAGAGGACAAATGTTAAAGGTTTTTGTTTGAAAATCGAGTTTTAATTTCACTTTAGTTTTGAAGTTGAAACTCCAAGAATCCAAGCCTTTCCTTGATAAAATTCAACTTCTACAAGCTTCTGAAGTCAAGCTAAGATCAATTGGAAGCAAGATTCAAGCTCCCTCGAAGGTGATTTTTCAGAATTTGAATCTCTTAGATTCTCTCTCAATTCTTCACCATTCTCTTTGATTTTGGTTGGCTGAAGTCCTACCAATGTAGACAACAAGATTGAGTTGCTTTGAGGTCAAACCGAAGCAACTCAGTTTATGATCCTCAAAATTCAAATCCCTGTATCTTTTTATATACTTGGAATTGGAGGAAATTGAGGCCAAATTTGTGATCCTGAGCATTTTCTCTTTGAAATAGTGTCCTTGTTTTTCATTTTCCATTGAGATGAAGTTGGACCAGTCCGGTGGAGGTCACCGGAGAAGATGACCGGAACCCTAGCTCCGGTGGTGTGTTGGCACACTTCCTGACCATCTGATCATGTTTGGATGTTCTAATCTGGACCTTTATTTTGAAATACCACGCGTACAACACGTTGACTCAAGACCACCATGGAACGTGCACGTGTGGCCATCAGATCTGCCACCTCAATTAATGAGGGAGATCTGATGGCCCTTGTTTTATCTTATTTTATTTTAATTTATGATTTTATGTTTAATCCTTTTATTTTGTTTAATTCATATTAATTTCATTTTTAATCTAAAAAATATGGGACTTTCATCAAAAATCTTTAAATATTTTTCTCTTTCATATTCTGAATTAAAAATATTTTTTGAATTAATTTTGATATTTTTCATGAATTAATTGTTTTTGTGCATATTTTTAATTGTGTAAAAATACTTTTGACTTTTCAAAAATCATGAATTTTTTTGTCTAAGGTCCTTTGACCTTGTTTGACCTAGGATAAATCTCTTGGCGATTTATTTGGTGTTTTGAAGAGATTTTAGGTTTTGACCAAATTAAAATGTATTTTAATTCATTTTTAATTGGATTTTTAATTGATTAAATGTTTAAAATTATGTTGAGCCATTTTTATGGTGTTGTGATGTTTGACTTTCTGTTTGGGCCTTGGTCAAGGTTGATTTGACTTTTGTTGGATCAAAACCATTGGATTTAGGGGATTGATGAAATGTACATTTTATCTCCCAAAATGAATGAGAGGTTTTGATTTGATAAAATCCTCCCTTGGTTAATTTCTGTGTCTATTTTCCCCTCCCTCTTCATCTTCATCCCTATTCTTTCCCATTCCCTCATTTGACCAATGAAATCTCTAATGTCTTAAGGCTAATTGGTTCATCAATAACCTTGTGTCAGATGAACCAATACAAGTATGATTGAGATAGGTCCCTCCCTCTTGATCTTTTCTTATAGTGTGTGGTATATTTTAGGAGTTTGGTGCTTCATACCAAATCTCTAACATGCAGTAACACCTAAATTTTTTATTGCCCAGACTCAGATAGTTGTGACTTCTACATAAGTCCAATTAGATTGCTTAACATAGAGCTAAATTTGACCCTAATGGCATAGCATTCTAGTAAGTGAGATTGTAAGTCTCCCATTTTTCATAGTATTGTGTAGAGACTTGACCTTTTTTCCTTTCATGAGAGCTAGTGGCATACTTGTTGAATTATCCAAGTTGGATCCCTTCTCATGGAAGATGTCTTGGTTTAAGGATTCATGCTTGTGAATGAATGGTTGAGTGTTCTCCAAAGAATGACTTAATCAATTAAAAAAATCACCACTAACACTTGACTAACCTTTGACTAACATTTGACTAATTCTTGTTAATATTGCTTTACTTTCAAGTCATTTATTATTCATTGCCATTTACATTCCATTTAACTTGTTTCTGTTTATGTCATTTTCCCTTTGCTCATTTGAGCCATATCTTGTTATTGTATATATTTGTTTGTGCATTTTGGTTTTGTTTTTGGTCTTAGGACCTTAAAATACTTAATAACCACAAAAACCCTAAAAAATGTCTGGTGGACTGTTGGTCTTGATCTGAACTATTGGACTTAGGATTATGCAACATTCCATGTGCAAAAAGGACTTGGCCAATGCCAACATTTTGAGACCAAGCTATTGTGAACTGAGCCTTCATCTGGTGCAAGTCTTAGGATTTGTTTGATTTCATTTGCAACTCTGTCTTTGTGCTTAATTGTTATTTTGATCTTGTGTCTGATGCTTTGCTTTGAGTTGATCAAGGAATATTTCATCTGATACATGAGAAGACAAAGAAGACTGCTAGATTTGGGAATTGCTCGCTTGGATGTGGCTATCTTTATTTGATGCCTTGATCTTCATAATGTCTGGATGTTGTTCATTTCTTATTGATGATTTTTTTATTAAAGTCCAAAGGAAAATGGGTTTTTATATGACATTCTTGTTTGTTGGATTGCGTCCCATTGGTAAAATCTTTTCAACTCTTAACTTTTAATTTTATGCTTAGGGTAGTATCTTCATCTCTTCACACCTTCTTAAATTTCAAAATCTCTTCCCCTTTTCAAAAAATTCCTTTGCTTGTGATTTCAAACTTAGACTTTGTTTAAATGATTAGAAACTTTGGCCTTATGCCAATGAATTTTCAAACCTTTTTCTTAAATAAAATTTGTAAATAAACTTAATCATATTGACTTAAAATTTCAAAAGACAAAAAGAACTAACAACCCCGTTCAACTTTTTTGGCCCTTTGTGCCTTTTCATTTAAACTTTTGTTAAAAGCAATTCACCAACTTTGAAATTTTTACCACGAACTACCAGGTTTTAATCCCTCATTTTTATGTTGGTACGTAGGCACAAGTCCGAAGGTCTTGTCAAACACAAAAATATAATCAATGAAATATTTTGTCATCCCCATACTCTATTTTTCACAAACATCATTTATACCAAACACATATGCGCACATAAAAAAAAGGCTCCCTAGGAGTACCTATAGCACTTTGGGTGATAACACCTTCCTTCTGTGTAACCAACCCCCTTACCTGTAATCTCTGGCATTTTATTAGTTTTGATTTGAAAACTTCTTATCTTTGGGTTTTGTTCGTACTTTTTCCCTTTTCCTTTGGAAACAATAAAAGCGCAGTGGCGACTCTGGTTTTATTAACATCAAGCTTATCCATAGCTTGATAGTCATGAATTTACCGCTACAAATAGCTTTTAGGCTAGTCACCTTTTCAAATTCTTCTTTATTTTCTTTAACTTCTAAATCAACTTCAATAAAGTGATCTTCTTCAAATGTTTTTTCTTTTGAACTTTTAGTTAATTTTCCACTTCTTGTTACCACATCACTCACATTATTATGCTCTCTCACATTCTTCACTGTTTCACTTGGAAGAGTGCCTTGAGCTTGCATTGAGAGTTGTTGGACTATTTGACCCGCTTGAACTTCCAAAATCTTGATCGATGTCGCAGTGTTCCTCTGATTGTTTCTTAATTCTTCTTGGAAATTGGAGTTTTGAGCAGTAATTTTTTAAAAAGCTATTTCCCAATCTACTTTTTTGGGAGCATGTGGTTATTGTGGGAATGGATGTCAAAGTTGCTATTGAAATTGATGATTTGGCTAATACTACTAAAGATTCTGGTATTACACTGGACCTTCTAAACATTCCTTTGTTGATCTTTCCAGGAAAAATTGGGATAATTTTTCCATCCTAGGTTGTATTTATTAGAATAAGGATTGTTTCGCTTGAGATGAGTTACTTCTTCAACTTGTTGAAGGAGTGTTACATAGTACATGAGGACCCTGTAAATCTCACAATTAACTACTTGAGCTTGTTGAACTTGAGATACCTTATGAGTACCTACATTTAACGCCTTCAATCTCATCTCAAATTCATATGTATCCTAATCTTATATATTTATATTCAAGGTCTCGAGCTTCAAATCAATTACCCCTTATGGTTTACTTGTGCATCGATCATCCAATTCGAGATGTTCATTTGCAGCGATGGCTTCAATAATCTTCTTAATACCTGTGGTTGTTGTAAAATTTGATGAGCCACCAAAAGTTGTGTCAATCAATTGTTTCATTTTTAGTCTGAGCCCATTAACAAACAGTTGCATCTATTCAGTTTGATCTAAATTGTGTGTATGACATGCAACAATGAGCCTTTTGAATCTTTTATACGCATCACACAATGATTTTCCTTCTCTCTGTTTGAAATTTAGGATCGCATATCTCTTTCTGAGGAAAACTAAAGCATGAAAGTATTTGTTCAGAAAAGTTGTTTCCATCTCTTCTCAAGTAGTGATGTTATTCGCTGGGTGAATAAAACCATTCTTCAACATCCTCTACTAGAGTAAAAGGAAACATTATAAGCTTCTTGCTCTCTTCGATGTGTTTATCTATTTTCAGAGTAGTAATCATTGTCAGAAACCTTTATAGGTGTTTATTTGCATATTCATTGTTTTTTCCGGTGAAAGGTCTCTTATCGAGATGGTGGATGGTAGTAGGATGCAATTGAAAATTGGGAACATTCACCGGTTGGTTTACTATTGTCAATCGATCCCCTAGTGTATTTGTTCTTCCATAACCACCTAGTAATCTTTCAGGTGGGTTTTCAGCCATGATTTCCTCTTTTTTTCTGACTTTGTATATAAATGGTTAGGGTTGATTTCCTCGTGTTCTTCTAGTTTTTACAATCGAGCTTTCATGAGCCGAGTGCGCAATGTCCTCTCAATATTTGTGTCAAAAGGAAAATTAGTTGAGGCTTATCCTCACATAGAAATATCATAGCAGATTAGTGGTAATAGAATAATAATAAAAAACGAGAAAAAAAATTAGTTGCAGAGGAACATAATTTCAATTAAAATAAAATTATAAACTCTATAATCTTTGGCAGTCTCTGGTAACAATGTCAAAAATTTGATTAGTAGACTAATAAGTGTATTAATTTGTCAAGGTAGTAATATTAGGAAATCCAAGATTATCGATTTCAAGGACTGCCTGATTTTATAGTGTTCAAGTTTCAATTCAGTTAAACAAAAACAATATGAAGTTTTGAGTTTGTTTATGTTGCGTAAGAGTAAATAAGAGAAAATTTAATAGAGTATAAAATAATATGGATAAAGCATGCTAGGAATTAAGGTTTATAACTAAACTCATTAACTATCTAAATTGACCTCGTACTAACTTATTTTACCTCTATAGATTATCGGTTCTTAAGGGTGTCTATTTCTAAATCCTTAGTGAACAAACCTTTAAACATTAAAATTAATTCCTATGTCCATAGTAAGTTACATATGAATTAAGCATTTGATTATCAAAAATATGTCGATTTTTATACGGTATCCCTAGTCATAGGTGATATCTAATATAAAATACTTCAATTAAGCGTTACTGTTGAAAGTCCTTCCTAACAGATAATCGTAAATCAATTCTCAATTTTTCCGAAAGAGAAAGAATTAAACTCAGAAAGAAAGAAATCATATAGAAAATAAAATATAAGTTATTACAATGATCAATTCAAAAAATTAAACTAATTCAAGAACAGTGACTCATCCCTAGCATTAGAGGATTTAGTTACTCATGAAAATGAAAATAAAAGGCATAATGAAATTGTTCAACATTACACATTAATCAAAGATGAAGAGTCTTCAATGAAGAAATCCCTTAAAATTGATGTTCCGCCTTCTTTCTATCATGTTCTCCAACTCTTAATTTGTAACTTGCATTCTAAAATCAAGATGCAACCTCAAAAAATCCTTCGACGGTGTTAAATAATCAAATTGGTTTTTTTTCCTGAATATATGGTCGCGCATCAAGTGAATACGCATATGGATACACGTATTGGCTTCTGCTGTAGCATCCCATATGCGTATGGACACGTGAGTTGCTTGGCTTTGGCTCTTGCCAACATATAATGATATGCCCAGTGATATGCGTATGGATACACGTATTGGCATATGTGATTCCTCTTAGACTGATATGTGTAAGGAAACATATTAGCTTTGTTGTGCTACCTCATACGTGTATGGGTATATGTATGAGCATAAATTTCTTTTCTTTGCTCCATAGGCTTCAACACTTGCGTAGTGGCTTGGACTTTGATCTGATCGATTTTTCTCTTTTTCTCTAACCCTTTCAAACACATGAAAACCTTCCCAAAAAGATCAAATGACACCAGGATTAATCGAAACAGTGACAACTACTGAATTTATGAAAATGACATCTAAATCACTCAAACTGTATGGAAATGCAGATAAATCATACATTTTTAACTAGTAAAACAATGATAAATATAGCAGAAATGGTTATTGATCAGTCATTGAGGAGATTTTGGAAATTTATTATATTAGTGTTAATGTTCCTTTATTTATATGCAAGTGGATTGACAGTAACACTGGTGTAGAAACCGATGAATTAGGATTCACACGGGTTGATCTTCTAAAGGCAGGTTATATGAGCGAACCATTCATCGTGGCATCCCAAGCAAAACAAGTTTTTTATGCCACTGATCCTTCTAACACTAGATGATCAGTTATTCTACACGGAAAGCATATTCATGATAGTGATGAAAGTTAATATTTAAATTTTGAGACCCGTTCTTTTGCAACACATTACGTCTCTCATCTAAAGAAAATGATTCAGATGATGTAAATGTTATTTGTTATGATCATCAAGAGGTGATATTAAAAAACTAGTAAGTAAATATTTTATCACTTAGTAATAAATATATTTATTCATTTTACTTTTGTATTATTTTTACTAATATTTTTTTAACATGTAGAGATGTCGAAGAATACTGCATGTTGCATGGTTTTAGAAGTACAAGTCATAAAATTGAAAACTTCTAAAGTAAGTGTTATTCTTTGTGACATTCATATATGATTATAAATTATTTATGTTAGTTGTAGTTATTGATGCATGTTATAGATATTGGAGTTTGAATGTTGTAGTAGTGATAGTAGTAGTAGTTGTTGTTGTTATTGAGATTGAAATTTGAATGTTGTTGTCATTGTTGAGATCAATGGTTTAAAGATTTAATGTTGTTGTTGTTGATTATCCTAGTTGGTTTTAAATATTGTTTAAATTATAGGTGCTTAACGATCAGTTACAAATCACAAAATAAAACTTTTGGACGTCCGTTCAAGAATTTTCATTTTTGTTTTGGTTTTTCTTGGTTAATTATTTGTTTTAGTTTTTTTAATTATAAGGTGTGTGCCAATTTAACTTTGCAATTAGTGTAAACAATGAATATTGTTGGTACAATATTTATGTTTCAGAAATAGAAAAAAAGTACAGTGTTTATGTTTCAGAAATGAGAAAAAAAAGTTTTGTAATACAGATTAAAACAAAAATATAGAATAATAATAAAAAATTAAATAAGAATGTTTTCCCCTCAGTTATTAAATTAAACCGAGGTAATACGACCGACTATATTACCTCGGTTTTTCTTATAATCGAGAGAGTACATGGGAAGCGCCATCCAGTTCTAAAAATAGTAAAAATGTAGTTGTTGGTGATCGAACTCATGATCATTACGTCTTTCCCATCAGTGGAATCTCGACCGAGGGAAAAAATGACGCACTTCGTTACCCCGCATATGAAATCGAGGTTAAACCTCATTTCTAACCGAGGTAAAAAGGATTTTCCGTGGTAGTGATATAACCTCGAACTTGTACGCGTTCGCCCGAGAAACCTACCAAGGAGCCCTTAAGCAGCAAAAAATTGTCTTAACCTAGTTACAATATTTCGAAGGCGTTTTAGTAAAGGACATCGACGAAACTACCAATATCTATGAGTACTTATTTGACATTCTTGTTGAACATTCACACACTGATGACCATGAGATTGTCTTCATGGGATAGTATTCTAGCTACGACTTAATGTGAATTTATGAGTATTAAAGTTAGTGTTATAATTATTGATGTTGTAAGTTAATGAATAAAGAGAAATGTGAGTAAGTGGGATTACAAATAAGGGGTGACAAAACGGGTTGTGGCCAGCAGAGCCAGCTCGCGCACCCGCCAAAAAATGGCAGGTTGGGTTGGAATTTTGTGTCCGCTCAACCCGTCCCACCTTAAGCCCGATCCGCCTTAAACTCGCCAAAAAAGGTTTGTTGGTCCGCCATCCCGCCATCCTAATTATCAAGCACTCGAAATATTTATTTTAGTTGGTTGAAGGTTAACTCTTGTTGATGGTTCTATTTTGTACATTTATTTGTGAATATATGTAATATTTTTTGAAGTAAAATTTATTAAAATGTTTTATAAAAAATAAGGGAAAAATTTAATTGAAATTAAAAATAAATATATTAATTTATTAAAAATAAAGTAATAAGTGGATAAGTCAACCACCTGCCAATCCGTGAGATGAGCTAGATTTGTAAGTTCACTTTTATTTGGTGGGTTTGCCCGATCCGCCTCTTTTTTTGCGGGCTTCAGACGAGACAGAAAGAGCGGTATGTATTACCACCTCTAATTACAAAGCATAATAATGAATGATTAAGAAAGCATTAATAGTAATAATGATATTATAATAAAATATAGATCTTTAAATTATGTTATTAACTCAAACTAATAAATAAATTAAAAATTCCACTAGCATTTGTTTCTTAAAATAAGTGTTTTAAAAGTTGGCTGAGGCCACTTAAATTTAATAAGATTGAATTTATAATTCAATATGGTTCAATCAATTTACAAGTCAAATCAATGAATGAGTTTCTTAAATTGACACATTTATTTATTTATAATTATTTTAACTCCTCAAAACGACATTGTTTGGGAAAGGAGTAAAAAAATTCAAAATTAAAATAAATAAATAAATAATGTTTTTCCTCCCTCACATTTTGAAGAATTCTAGAAATCGTATTGTGAGTGGTTAATATCTGTTTTTTCTTAAATATAATTTTTATAATGTTAGATATTTTTATTGAAAAAAATATTTCATAAACTTTTTTAAAGAAAATTTAAATAAAAAATTGGCGTAAGTAATTATGTAATTATCATAGAGATTATTTTGAGATATAATTCTTTTAAAAAATTGTGATTTTAACTATGTTTAAATCTTTAATAATGATATACTTATATTATAGAATATCAAAATTAATTTTTTAATTTATTTAGAATTAATTTTTTTTAATAATATTTAGCAAAATGTTTAAAAAATAAATCATTTTTAAAAATATTAAAGAAAATATTTCTTTACAAAACTAAAACAAATATAACTTAGTTGAATTTGTATTTTTTTTACTAAGTTTAAAACTTACTTCATTTTATAATAGTCTTACATTTTAATTTCTAAAAATATTTGAAACTTTATATAAGATTTTTATTTAAGTTATTTAGATGAATAATTTTAATATAAAAAAATTGTAGATATTTTTTCTGAAAAACATTTTGTAAACTGTATGATTATGAAAATTGCTTTTTAATTTTGTAAATAAATGAGTTAACAGATTATGGTCTCACTAATAATCAAGTAACTCAAAATTGATGATAAATGATTCAGATTTTAAAACATCGCTTAAAACTCATAATCCTAAAATAATAAAATATAAAATGAATTGATTTTAATTTAATTAGTTTAGTTGATTATTTTATGGATTAATTAAATGATTTTTGTTGAATGAAATGTTATTTCAATTTAATTATTAATTATTATTTAAATTGGATTTTTTTTTTACTATTTTAAAATTTTAGAACCAAGTATGAGATACGTCTTTGAAACATGAGAATTAATAAACTATGTATAATTTTCACATAAGAGGATAAACGATATTCTTTATCATTCATGAATACATTAACTATAATAAACTTGAATGGGAGTATAGTATGGACAAAATTTAAAGGTAGATATTATTATTTTTTATAAAATTAATAAAATATTATATTTATTCTTTTTTTTATTATTCTAAAACTTGTTTTTATTTTTCAAAAATTAGAAAGGATCTACTTTTAAATACTCACTTTTCTCTTTATAAGCAAATTTTATTTGTAAAATTTATTAAATAAATAATATATTTAAATTATATATAAATTAAATATATTAATTATTTAATAAATCTAAAAAAAAATATTTAATGAGGAAGTAGTTTTTAAGATATTCGAATTAAATGTATCATAGTTTTTTTAAAAATAAGAATGTGATATTCTCCATTTGCAAGTGGAAAAATTAATATTTTAGATATGGGAATCAGACTTTAATTTACTCGTAAAAAAACTATTCATGTAACATTCATAATAATAATAATAATAATAATAATAATAATAATAATAATAATAATAATAATAATAATAATAATAATAATAATAATAATAATAATAATAATAATAATAATAATAATAAAATAATCGATCAAATAAACAATTATATTGGTCTGTTAACGTAGCAAACCCCATCACATAACTTATGAATTTATCAAAATTACCAAAATAACTCTAGTTATTAGCTTTATTAGTTATTTAATTAATTAGTTTAAGATTTAAAATATAATTGACATGTAAATAGAGGATTAAATTTAAATTTGCTAGACTAAATAAAGCTTACTTTCACACATTTAACCGTATTTGTCCGTTCTGATCAAAATTAAACCGTCGATATTATATTGACGGCGTGAATGCGTAAAAACTCCAACGATAAAAGATGTAAATTTGTAAATTTATTATTTTTAATCATAGGGGAATCAGATTCGTAAATAAATTTAAATTTATAGTCCTAAAAAAACTAGTATTTACATATTTAAGTATATCTGACCATTCTTGACCGGACCGTTTAGAGTTAAATGAGTTCATTTTGAGAAAATTAAAATTATTTTATATGAGTCCTATGATCAAATTTAAACATCAATCTTATCATCTTGATATCTTCCATGCATAAACATGCATAAACTCCGAATGCAAAATTCAAATATATTAGTTTTTTTTGTTTAGTTTCTAAAAATTTTAATTTGATTTTAGTTCATTACAAATATTTTTTATTTTATTCTTGATTATTACTCTTTTATTTTAGTTCTTTAGAAATCAATTTATAAAAAATTGATCAATTATTTTATGTTTCATATATTTTATGTTTCATAGTCACTGTAACAAAAGAGTGAACACCAAAAAAAAAAATCAACCACTAAAACAAGAAAAAAAATATGATTCTTAGTTCATGGAATTAGTATTAAGAAAAAGACATGCTCAAGATTCCTTGGTACCATAAACATTCACAAACCTTAAAAATATGATTCTGTGTTTTTTTTGAAACACCCTAAAAAAAAAGATAGGTTTTGAAGAAGAAGAAGTTAGGGTATGGAAAAGTAATCTCAAACCATTCCATCGGGACCACAAAAGACCAGAACTATTATTGCAGAGAGAGAGAGGTAAAGTGAGACCACCCTTCTTTAATGGTGAATTACATAGACTCCTACATATGTTCTGGGGCTAACCCTATGCATCAGTGTGAAAATGCATCTAGCCCTATATCACGTCCTGCCTGTCATTCTACAACAAGCCCTATATATTGTCTTGTATCTTATAGTTTTCTTTAGCCCTGCTTAACCCTTACCAAGCAATTAAGTACATCTTTGACTAGAATCCCAACAACTTTTACTGAAACTATGTTTTCCAAGTGTACTAAATACATTTATATATCATAATCATAGTACTCCTACTAACTACTTCATTGTAATGCTTAACATGCAATCCTCTCAGACACTTCATTCAATTACAAAGCACGGTAATTAATTACTATCACAGACATGTGAACTGTTAAGTCTATATCAAAAAGTTGATTGCAAGTGGGGTCTGTTTCTCCAAAAACCATTTGACCTTAACGATACACTTATAGCTGTATATGTAGTTGTGAAAAACCATTAATCACCACAACCATAAAAAAATTGAGTTCAAACAATTTAACAAAGTTGCTTATTTGTTACGTGCCTATTCGGTACAAACTCATCCTAAAACCAGGGGCCAACAAGAAAAGACTATCAAATCAAGGTGAGTAGTTTCTAGACTTTAAACTTTGAATGTGAGGATAGAAATCTATAACAAGTTACTTATAGTTTTTTTTCTTTCAAATATTATAATAACAAAACTTATATATACACACTAACTATAGAAAAAACAAAAAAAAGTGTTTACAAAGTCAAATTTGCACCCTATAATATATATATATATATATATATATATATATATATATATATATATATAATATATATATATATATATATATATATATATATATATATATATATATATATATATATCAAACTTGTCTACAACCTCATACCAAGAATTTAAGAAACATGGTTATAGGCTTTTTTTTTAAGGCTAATATTAATAATTAATTATTAAGCTTTAAGAATATAAAAAATTAAAAATAATTTGAACCTGAAACTCCTAAGTTTCTAAACTATATTAGTTAAAATCCGTTAAAGTTGTATTCGATCTCCTCAATTATATGCTTTTGTTTATTATAGCAAAAGCCAGCTGCATGGGATATATTTGGAATAGTTGAGTGTGGAAGCTAGGGTTGAATTCAAAAGTTAGAAAGTACAAGTAGTCAAAATGGGAAATAATTGGATTGAAATAGTGTGTAATGCTTTAATGAACAGAGTTTGAAATAGTAAATATAGGCTTCATAATTTATTTTTAGTCCGCCTCAAATTAATTTCCATGCTTTTATAGTGGCAGCTGGCAGAATATGCTATTTTAATACAAGTACTTTTTTTTTATCGAAAGGAAGAATAAGAATCCAACAATATATATATATATATATATATATATATATATATATGATTCTATGCAATCATCCATGCTAGTAGAGTGTTATGAATTGTTTACCATTGTGAAAGAAAGAATGCAGGAATGTTTATTTTGCTGTATTTTCTTATTTACCAACATATGCATGAGTTGTGTTTTCTAGGAAGTATAGAGTTATATATAACTCAGGCTACAGTAGAGTCTTTTGGCATTACATGGATTCAGATTTTACCTTTTTGTACAAAAAAACTAAAGAGTCTGTTTTCTAAAATATGAAAGGAAGAACTCTAATAGAGCAATGGCTTGGCACCATGTTGGTTTGGTTGTGTTTCTTTTACTTTTTTTAATTTAGTTGTTATTTGGGTTGTCTCCAATTTCTTTTTGTCTTTGCTTTATGTCTTGTTTGTTTCTTTTTGTTTTCTTTTGTGTGTTGGATTTGAGTATTCTTTATCTTTGTTTCTTAATTTTATTTTATTTTAAAATAAAATTAAAGAGGAAGATTACAAATGAATAATTAAAAATACTATTAACAATTTTATAATGAGTGTTGAATTGATATTGAAAAGTGATAAATAGATAAATAAAAACAAAAAAAATCTTATAAATAAATATTTAAAAAATACAATATTAGTTAAAATTGATACTTTGGAATATTTTTAGAGATATTAAATTAGTTAAAAATTAGTTCATTACAAATTGGTTACACTAAATATATACTCTTAATTTTTATAAGTTTTATTGTACAACTTTAATAGACTAAACTTTTGTTTGTTTTAATCAATACAAAGTTTATTACACTAGACACTACACTAGACACTTGTTATGCTAAAATCTTATTGCATATATTTAATGATCTAAGCTTTCATTTTCATCGATACAAAATGTATTATACTAAATAATTTCCGAAGGTTTGTTTGTCGAAGAATTCAGGATATTGGGTGATAGTTTGGTTGTTCTTGTTTTTTCTTTTCTTTTTGTTTCCTTTCCTATTATGGGTTCTAACCAGGGTTGATTTGGTTATCTAGAATATGCAACTTTTTATTATTTCATATTTTAGAATTTAATTCTCTAATGTTGCAAGATCTTGAAAAGAATGTTGTGCCAAGAGTTGTGTGATAGAGAAAATTGTTCAAATGACTTGGTGCCTTGTTTGCATCTTTAGTGTTGTGACTTTAGAATGTAAATTGTGACTTCTAAGTTGAGGAGTGTAAAAATATTAACATTAATTACAAATTAATGGTAAGTTAGATACAAATTAGTTACATTAGATTAGTTACTTATTAATTGTAAATTAATTAATATTATTCGCACATTAAATGAGCGTTAGTTATACCCTCATTGTACCATTTTAATATACTACTAAATTTTCATTTTCATCAATACAAAATTTATTACATCTTTTTTATATTTTGTATATAGATTCTATCAAAAATCTTTCCAAATATAACACTCTTCATTTCTTAATAGATTTAAATTTAAAATGACAAAATGAATGAAGTATATATTTTCAAAGACAAAAAAGAGATGACTAAAACACAATGTGTATGAAATGTGAAATCCCCTAGAGTGAACCTTCCCAAAAACAGATGTAAAACAAAAGAATCAAGAAGCACTAGATTTTATGTCAACCAAATCCCTACTTCCTAAATATTCTAGCATTTTCTTTACGAGTCATAATAAATTTATAAGTGTAGTCAAATTAACTTGTGTGGGGGCTGATTCAGTGTTACTGTTGACCATAAATTATATGGCAAAAGTATATAGAAAGCAATAAAAAAAAGTAGTTTTGAGAGTACAAAGGTGGGTGGCTACTGAAGAAGAAAAACATGTTGCATCAAAGGTTACGGAAAATGCTGACATGCACATCTTATAGCCATTCTTTTTGTTTTACTTGTTATAGTCTTCATTAATCCATCAACAGTTTTCAATTATCCCTTATTTATGTGTTGTACTCCATAGACAAAAAAAATGCAGTGTTCCTCTATATACGTATAGTTTTTGTTGCATGTGCATTAAATATCAACATTTCATAAGCAACATTCCCTTCAGTAATCAACATCACATCTATATGCATATGCAAGGTGAGATTTAATACACTAAGAAAATAGAATTTCAACATCACATGGGAACAAGATCTTAAAATAGTATAATTATAATTATAAAAACTATATCAACCAGCAACCAAACGGATTAAGGGGGAAAAAGTAGCTTTGGAGTTGAAAATCAACCAGAAAATGTGATAGTCATAGATATTCAACATGAAAGAAAAAACAAACACAAAAAATTATATAAAATAGAGAAAGAAGTACTAGTACACAACAATACTAGTTAGAGACAGATCATGTCCACTCCACTATATGGTACGGATAAATAAAGAAACAAAACAAAATGGGCTATATAGCTAGCTAGTTATCTTTATCAAAGGGAAAAAATTTATATTCTCTCTAACTGTCACTTAATTTTATTTTCTTACATGATTAATTTCAGTAAATTTATATCTCAATATTATATACTCTAATAATAACTATTAATAATAATAGTTATTTCAAAAATAAAATTTATATTATTTAAAATTAGTGTAATATTTAAAAAAGACAAATAATATAAGTAAGGGTTTGATTTGACATTTAAGCCTCCAAACTCACTTCAGATCTGATTTCTGAGTTAAAAAATGAAACAATTGCAGATAAATTAAACATACAAAAAGATCCACTAGTTAATACTAGTAATGATTATATGTTAGTACTTTTTACTCCCATTCTTTTATAAATATCAATTTTTCATATTTTAAAATAGTAGTTTTTTTTATTAAATATCATTCTAACATTTTCATACATATTAAAAAATAAGTAATTTTTTGAATTATTTTAAAAAATCAAACTTCATTAACTGTATAAGAAAAAAAAATTTAATTAAACATAATAAGATAAATATCATTAAATTTTTTTAATAATATTGTAAAATAATTTATAATTTATTTTAATACCCAACTTATAGTTATTTATAAAAAAATAAAAGTCATTATTAATTGCAGTTTTATCAACTAATTTTTTTACCCAAAAAAAAATTAAATAATAAAGAATATTTTAAGTTAAATCTCAATAAAATCGAATCAGTATAGAATGTAAAAAAAATCTCTCAAAGATTTAGACATGCAATTTAGTCCCACACAAACAATCAAAAATACATTTTAAAAATGATTATATTAACCACAATTATTTATGTAAGGTAAACAGTTTTTATGTGAAATTATGATAATCCAAATACAGTTCGATTTCGCTATTGAGTATTTCTATGTTTTGAATTTCTATTGATAAGACTAGGGTCTAGAATGTCACTTTTAAATGATTTCGAGTTTCTTTTTGGTGTAGTATCAAATTAAAATTACTATTACTAACTAGTAGTAATTAACTACGGCAAACAAGATTATGAAATAGTTATGAGATAAAGTGAAATGCTTTATGAAATTATAATAGTATTCAGGAGGATGATAACCATTATTATAACAAAAGAGTACAGTAATTAAAATAAATCATAAAATACAAGGAAATGAAAATACGCTTTTATTTTTGCTAATAATATCTTTTGTCCTTTGATGAATAGATTGATCAAGATCTTGGGTTGGGGAAGAATTGCGTACCACTAGGAGGCATGAAAGTGTTGAGTGGAGCTGGATACATGGAAGCAGGATCAACAAGTTCCCCAGGGACAGGTGAGATCAGATTCAACGGAAGAGCCGCCGCTTCGCCGCCGCTAGGAGGGGTGTTTCCGGCAGAGATATAGTTGTTATTCATGTCTGGACCATAATTATACAAAATTCCTCTGAAAACATGTCCTCCAATGTTGACAGCAGTGGAATATGCAATCTCCTCCTCAGAATCATCAACAGAAGTAACGCGCACGCACCTGAACTCCGCCGGAGAGTTCACCACAGCCGGAAAACTCACCTCCTCTACTAACCCTTTTTTATCATTTCCAACCAAAAAAAATAACAAACTATAGTTATAAAAACAGCTTTATAGAAAGAAAGAAGAAAAAATATAACATTACATGTGCACATAACAGTGATAACTGATATAACACATCACTCAAACACACACATGATAAGATGCATGAAGAAAGAAAAAGAGAGTGGGTGTTAGGAAAGAAAGAAAAACAACAGTTTTGCAGAAACTAACAGTAACAGCTTCTTCTCTTCCCTGTCACTTCCTTCTTTCGTCAGGGTTACTGAAAAACAGTGTTTCGGAAAAGAAAAAGGTAGCAAAAATTTCTCACTTCACACACGCAATCGATATTCTCTTCCAAAACTTTCTCGGTACCTCCACATATCTTTTTCAAAACCAAAAAACAAAAACAAATCTCTCGACAAGTCTCAAGTCACTAGATCATAGAGATTTATGTTTATATGACAGCGCATGAGACATGCATGGTCATAGATCAACATATTTCAACAGTGACAACACAGAGAAAACAAATCAAACAAAAATCAAAGGTGTTTATAATTATAATTCTATATACATATATGTATATATATATATATATATACCTGAAGGGTTTGGAGGTAAACGAGCACAAGCCAAAGCAGAATTAGGGATTTGGTTGTTGTTAAGATCTCTCTGCCTGGTTTCGGGAGCAATATCTCCGTATTGATGTGGTGGTTTGGGAGCAGCAAGTTGTTGTTGTTGTTGTCTCTCTCTTCTCCTTGCAGCAGGAACCCAAGTGCTCTTCACATGAGTTTGACAATCAAAGCCTCGACTCTTACAGCAAGTCCTGCACCTAGCATGAGGACAGTCTTTCTTGGCCTGATTCCCACAATCTTGACAGCTTATCCCTCCAACACCTCCAGAAGCCACCACAAACGCAGATCTATTGTCATCAGAAGATAAAACCCTACTTGGCCCCACTCCTAAGGCAACACCAGTGTAAAGATCTTGCTGTAGAGGCAAAAACTGGTGTTGGTGTTGCTGCTGCTGGTTCCAAATCTCAAAACCACGGTATCCGGCCACAGAATCATCGGTTTTGTTGGGGTTATTGTACCAGAATTCAGGTCCTGGTGGTGGTGGGTTGATATTGATAGTGTTATTTTCTTGGTTATCTTCTTCCTCACACCTCCCTCCACTTCCTAATGAAAATATACCAGCCATTCTAGTACTCCTAAACCTAAACGAAAATCCATATCAAAAAAACTCAATCGGTGAGGTTCTTATTGAGTAGAGAAAACAAGAACGACCAATCAAATTTAACCCTAATTAATCCACCTCAAACAGAGGTTTAAATATTTGTGTCTTGAAATTTGTTCTTCATCTCTTACATTAACTACTAGGGCAGAATTGAAGGTTTGTTCGTTGGTTGAGGGAACAGTGTTAACCACGCATTGAAATCGCTACTGTTTCTATCTAGACAACAAAGATGCATTAATGAAAAAAGAACTGCAAACGCCGCCACGCCCACTTCTCTGTCTCGCTCTAATTTAAGGCTACAATTTTCTCTCTGAAGGTTAAGCAGAGAGTGTTTATTAACCTTTTTTTTGAGTTCTGAACACTTGCCCTTTATGTGTCTGAATTTTTCTGTGGCTATCTTGGCACCATCACAGTGTAAGTTTTTGTTACTATTCCACTATCACTCTAAAACATTCTAATGGAAGGGTGGTTATTCATTTCATCTTAACGGTTTGTAGTTTTTTTTTAATTATCATCGTACGGTCTAGGATCATACACGTGATCTAACAAACAACTTTTATGCTATTTCGTCCTTTTACCGGAAAACCCGCTGCTTTTCGTGACACCTTGTCTCTTTTATCTTCAGAATTATTAGGGGTTTTCATATCTAGTTTTGTCATCACTATAATTTTTTCTAAAATTTTTAACTAATGCAATATTTTAAGTAAAAATATCGGTTTTATTAGTAATTTTGTGTACTATATTGACTATTAGAAAGCATATTTTGGTTAAGTGGTGTTTATTTTGTTATTTGAAAATTTATCAAGATTATCATCGATAGATATTATTACGAATTTGTTTTTAAATAATCATTTTTTTAAGAATAATACAAAAATAATATTAATTTAAAATATTTATCAATATAATTATTTTTAAAAAATAACCGATGTATCATTTGTTATAGCGTATTTATTGATTAATTTGTACTCAAACGTCATCGTAATTGACACATACATATAAAATATAAGAGTTTATGTCATTGCAATTGTCGCATTCATGTAAAATGTAGGAGCATGCGCCACTGCAATTGGCGTATACATGTAAAAAAAATAAAGAGTAGTCACTTGCATGCACCAATTGCAGCGGCACATGCTCCTACATTTTATATGTTTTTACATGCATGCATCAATTACAATGGTGTATGCTCTTATATTTTACATGCATGCGCCAATTGCAGTGATGTATACTCCTACATTTTATACAAATTGCAGTGGTGCATACTCTTATATTTTATATGCATGTATCAATTGCAATGACAGACGCTTCCATAACATGGTTAGTTTGATAAATAAATAAAAAACATGATTATTTTGGTATATAAAAAAATGTTAGGTTATTTCAAAAACAAGATCTAACTTCCAAATATATATGCTTGTTTATAGTTAGTGGTGTAAGCCGGTTAAATGAATAAATTAAAAATTCAAACAAAATTTAATATAATAATAATTAGACGCCACTGCAATTGACGTATGCATGTAAAATGTAAGAGTATATGTCATTGGAATTGACACATGTATGTAAAATGGAGGAGCATGTGCCACTATAATTCGTGCATGCACGTAAAATGTAGAAGCATGCGCAACTGTAATTGACGTATACATGTAAAAAAAAATAGTAGTCACATGCATACCTCAATTGCACTGGCGCATGCTCATGCATTTTATGTTTTTACATGCATGCGTCAATTGCAGTGGCGCACACTCCTATATGACAATTGATGCATGCTTCCACAAACATGGTTAGTTTAATAAATAAATTGAAAACATGATTATTTTCGTATATAATTTTAAAAAGTTGATTATTTCAAAAAAAAATATATTTTTACATCTAACTTACAAATATATTTGCTTGTTTATAGTTAATTAAAAAGAATTGAATAAATTAAAAATTCAAACAAGATTAAATATACAATAATCAATATGTTATGGATCGATTAAAACCCAAATAAAATCAATAAAAATTAAATTAGTTTGATTAGTTTCGATTTAATTGATAGTGTGAAACATTTTTTTTATTAAAAGTATAACAAAATTGTTTGAAAAAATGATAGTTTTAAAATTTTATTTAATTTTATATGGAGTTGGCAATGAATCGAATCAACTCGAACATTGTTCGGAACTCGATTAAATAATTAAATTATTGAATTAGATTCATGAATTAAATGAGCTGAATATGAGAAGAAAAAAAATTCTTTAGTTAAATAAGTTGAACTTTAGCTATAAATAGTTCGATTTGTTAGGTTCATAAATCAACTCGATTTTATAAGAAAAATGATATATTATCTCTAAAAGTTTGTTTAAAAATTTACTTAAAATTTTAACTCTTTATTTCTTTTAATCTAACGGTTTTAATTGATCATTTATATTATCAAATAAGCAAAATATTTTTAAAAATAATTATACAAATAAAATCATTATATAAGTACTATTTTTAAGAAAATCATTTAAGTTTGTGAAGCAAGTGAACTAAATCTAACGAGAGGAATATAACAAGTTGAATCGAGTTATTTGTGAACTTATAATTAATCAAATTTGAATTTTAAAAAATTATGAATGAGTCGAGCTGAGATGAGACGAGTTCGACTCGACTCACTTTCCGCCTCAATTCATATTAACTTTTTTTCTAAACTTTTATATTCTCAAACAAATTTTTGCATACTCTCAATAAAAAGAAAAATGTTTTAAATTGACCAATAGAAAAGAACTAAATCAATTAATTTATTCGATATAAATTTTATCGGCTTACTGTAAATTTCAGTCATTGTTTTGACTTGAAACCGACTCAAACGGAATTGTCATACTCTAATGGTAAAGCATATTTTTATATAAATTGTCTATAAGAAATTTATAATAATATATAATTATAAAACATAAATTTATTTTCTACCTCTTATTATATTATTAATGGTAAGAATATTAGATAAAATAATATGATTTTTATAATTTTTTTATATTATAATGAATTTTTATACTCATAAAATTCACTGGAGATTAGATAAATTAATTGCTAACTAACTTTAGTTTTGCTCTATAAAGAAAATTGTATGAAAGGTACACCATTTCTTACAAATCAGAAAGATAGATAAAATATATGTTTGGTGTCCTAAGGTCGACTTACTTAGTTGTTAGCTATCCGAAAATTTTATTAGTAATATATTACTAAATTTATTTTTAAATGATGAAATTTTAATAATTAAATGATTTGAATCAAATAAATTAACAAAATACTACTTTGGTTTTAAGTAAAAACAAAAATTTTAACTTTAATAATTATTTTTACCAACTTTTGGTTATTTTTGAAATCGGATGGAATATATATTTATAGTTGTCTTTATATTTTTTATACATATTTTTTGGGGAAAAATAATTTGATACACACTACCTTTTCTTTTAATGATTTTTTAATATGTACGTATCAATTCAAATGATAAATTTTGATTTAAAAAAAAAAAAATTAATGAACTTTATAATAATATATTATCTTCTTCAGACTCTTTCTTTATGTAATAAATAACTAAAAACAATATGGGGAATTTAAAGTGTGTTGAATTTAAAATATAAAGAAGTTAATTAACACAAAATTTTATTTATAAATGCAACAATTAAAAGGAAACGTGACGAGTAACACTCTCAATTTATTTCTA
This sequence comes from Lathyrus oleraceus, assembly GCF_024323335.1. NCBI lineage: Eukaryota > Viridiplantae > Streptophyta > Magnoliopsida > Fabales > Fabaceae > Lathyrus > Lathyrus oleraceus. Next base: position 445,871,409 of record NC_066580.1, read on the forward strand.
ATAAATGTTAAAAATGTCAACGGGTGCTTATTAAAAGAAAGACATGGAGAACCTATCTTGTTCTTCAATAAAGGCAAAAATTATTAACTATTTACACTTATTAAAAATAGTTGTTAATATCTTTAAATTTTATGGATACAATCAAAATAATAACTGTATTTTCTAAATTACTGTTTTTCTTATTTCCTCAATTATGAAATAAATAATCTTTTTTTATAAAAATATTATATATTTTGACTCATTTAAGGTGGATGAGATAGTTCAACTGATATTGTAGTGATATATTTGTAAGGACCCCCAAATAGGACATCATATGTTCTTCGTTTGACCTTTCCTTTACTAGACCACCCTATGAGGTGTTGTCCAGGGTGTTTCCTTTAAGTGGCACGAGGGCTCGCTCGAAGGGGAGACATGAATAATATCGTTTATCCAGTCCTTACATGCATGTGTGGAGTCATGTCGTGCCTCCCTAGAAAGTAGGAAGTCAATAGTTCTCTCAGTCAAGGAGGAACGGTTACCACTTCTTGAGGGGGCCCTAAATCCTATGCTCATACGCCTCTATAAATACATTAACCTTAGGGTTGAGGATGAGAGATGGCAAGTACACACAATACCTATAATAGATATAGAGTTTATCAACTCATGTGAGTTTGCTCTTTCACCACCGTAAACACCACTACATAGGATCTTTTGTTGTCGCGGGCAAACCCTAAACCGTCAGAAAAATACTAAGGTCTTTGGTCTCCCTTACAAGCTTAGGGGTACCACACATCTTGTACTTTTTGACAAGTACAGTGACATCCACTGTAGGACTCCGGTAAAACTTACCTGGGACACACTTTTCATTATAATTTCCACTTTAATACTCATTGTCATCTTTACTCCTAAACCTAATTTCTCCCAGCCATGGTTTCTAAGAGAGCATAATCTCCCACGTCGAAAGACACTAATGATGGAAGTGATGTCAATGTCATGGTAGAGATGTCTACCGGCATGGACGAACTACATCGTCAGAATCAGAGTCTGGAGGACAACGTCCTCAACATCCAGCAACGTCAATAAGAGGTTAACCACTAGATAAGATGCAAGTGTTGGCCCCCCATCCATTTTTAGACGAAATATGGGAAGCGCCTGTCCCCGAAGGGTCCAAGCCTCCCTTCTTGGCGAAGTTTGACACGCAGATCGTACATGGGCTTACTGCAAGCTTCTAATGGCGCGACCTTGCGATGGTACATGGGCTTACCCTAAGCTTTCATCTCCATCTATTAAGAGATGGTGAAGAAATTTTTATATCAGTTTGCAACCAATCGACACGGGAATATGTCCACCACTAGCTTATACAACATACAACAGGGCCCCTCAGAGTCGTTGAGGAAATACATTGTTTGTTTCAATGAGTCTACCATAAAGGTTGTGTACCCAAACCAATAAACGATCAATGGGGCACTCTAGAATGGTCTCAAATGAGGATATTTCAATGGGTCTCATTCCTAGAGGCCAACTTCTTCGTTAACAGAAGTGTTCACAAGGGTGGAATGTTATATAAAGGGTGATGAGAGAAACGCCGAGAAAAATGCATGAGGTGTAAAAGAGTGTTTACCTAGTGCATAAGGTTTGCAACACCCGCGAAAGAGAAACTATACCTCACCCATCAAGGACAAATCTGCATTCAAGCGAGTACGAAAGACAGTGGAGAGCTTCATGCCTCTAAACACTCGTCGTGAATAGATCTGGAGGGAAGTTTTTCACTTGCATAATGTCTCTACGTCTCCATCTCCAAAGGCAGCCATTATGGGACCTAAGACAGGGATATGGTGTAAATTCCATAGAGTTAAAGGGCATCACACAGAAGACTGATATCAGGGGAGATTGAGCGGCTTATTTATGAGGGAAACCTCAAAAAGTATGTCAAATGTGACTCCTCCTAAAAGTCAAGCGAGTCCAACTCTCGAGGGAGGGATGACACATGATCCCTATATCCAGGAAGGAAATGAGTCATCCAAATAAGAGGACGGCAAGGTCGTACACCATGGGCTCAATACAATTGTAGGAGAATTTACTAGGGGAGGGGAGACTAGCTTCTCTCGCAAATGGTACGCCCTCCATGTATTGAATATAGAGGATCTCCCCAAGGATTTTGGGGAAGGCGAAACGAATACACAAGAGACCAAGAACGACTTTTCAGAAAAAAGACGCAGCATGCATCCACCCTCATAATGACGATCCCATGGTCCTCATTGTTATGTGTCATGACATGGAGATTAAAAGAATTCTTGTAGACCATGGAAGCTCTATAGATATCCTTTACTGGGATGCATTTGAGAGGATCCACCTTGACCTTGACGACTTAAAGGTTTTTAAGGGGTCACTAGTTGGATTCTTCAGGGAGCAAGTGCAAGTGAAAAACTACATAACACTGAGGACCACCTTTGGAGTGGGAGAACAAGCCAAAGATATAAAGATAAGGTATCTAGTTATAGACGCCCCCTATTCATATTACATGATTATATGTTGTCCACTTTTTAATCAACTAGGCACCTCCTTGTCTACTTTATATTTATGCATGAAATACGCATTCTTTGATGGGCGTGTTGGAGTCCTCCAAGGGGACTAAGAACTCACCACAAAATTCTACGTAGAAAGTATTAAACTGAAAAAGGTTTGAACTCTGTGCGTAAATACCAGGATAATTAGTTCGGGAATTAAGCCTCTAGAAGAAGCTCGTCGAGATGAAGAGGTTCCTCTTCAGAAGGGCGAGAAGATAAAAGACTGAAGCGAAACCGTCCTCTGATACCTACTTACTTTACCATCATTTGCTTATTTGCTTCACTGTTACTTATTTGTTTTATTGTTATTAGGAGAGGATTATATCTCTGTAACTTTTAAGGACATGTTGCTTTTCTAGGGACACATTATTTTCCCTTTGTGCCTCATAAGGGGCGAGGGTTTTTAATGAGGCTTCTCACTTTATTTTTTCTTAAGTATCTGCATTGTTGTCTCATATTTCTATTTACAGGAAACCTAAAGGTATAAAAGAAGACTTCCCCGTAAGGCGATCAAAATGCCTGATCCCTATGAGGGATCCTTGCCGCCCCCTAAGGCGGGTGATCAAAATGCTAGACCCCTAAGAGGGATCCTTGCCACTCTTAAAGGCGATAAAAAATGTTGGATATCTACGAGGGATCCATTCCACCACTTGAAGCGATCAAAATGATGGACCCCAACGAGGGATCCTTACTGCTCTTGATCCTTACCGCTCTTAGAGGCGATCAAAGTGTTGCATCCCCTAAAGGGATCCTTGCTGCCCTTAGAGGTGGTCAAAGTGTTGGATCCCCTAGGAGGGATCCTTTTCGCCCTTAGAGGCAATCAAAATGGTTGACCCCCTATGAGAGATCCTTGTCGCCCCTTGAAGTGATCAAAATGATGGATTTTCAGGAGGGATCCCTGTCTCCCTTAGAGGCGATCAAAATGCTGGATTTCTATGAGGGATCATCGCCGCCCTTAGAGACGATTAAAAGTGTAGAACCCCCTACAAGGGATCCTTGTTTCCCTTTAAGGCGATCATTATGTTGAATCCCTACAAAGGACCCTTGTTGTCTTCGGAGCTGATACAACATGTTATGTCCCCGTAAGGGACCCCTGTCGCCCCATTTTTGGGTGATCAAAGCCTTAGGTTTTCACGGGGGAACCATGGTTGCTCCCATTTCCAGTGAGAAGCGCTCCAAACTTATACTAAATGATTATGTTACCTCAAGGGGACGATGTTGACAAATGGCCCAAATATGGATTATACATAATCATATAGAAACAAATAAATGAACATAGAAACAACAACAAGGCAGTTAATATAAAATGCCCAAACGACACAACAATATGAGTTTTAACATAAATTTTGCACAGGGGAAAGAACACAACAAAAGACACAAAAGGCCAAATAAATCAAGAACAAAAAACCCGATCATTGACCATCCTCCCAAGTTACCTCCTCTATGATTGCCTCCTCTAGGAAGGGAGTTGCTGATTCACTACCTCCCATTGCCACGTCGCCACTAAACATACATTGTTTGGGATCCTTCATGCTCTGGAGGGCCACCACCTTATCACCCACTAACTGGCCATTCTGAATGACTTTAAAAACATCCAGCTTGCCCAGATCCAGTTCGGGATAAAAGAAGGACACTTGTTCATTTGCACGCTCAAAATAAGTACCATAAATCTCCACCAAGTCATCCTTGAGATCATACACCTTACCCTCCAATTCCTGCTTTGAGGAGACGAAGACCTCCAAAGATGTCCTCATATACTCCTCTTGGGCAACAATTTCTTGGCATTGGTCTTTGTAGCAGCTAAATTTTTCATCTAGGATTCATTGTCATTTTGCAAGGTCTCCAACAACTTCTGGCTTTGTGAGTAAAAATCTTTGTACTTTTTGAGATTCGTCCATAACTCCTTCTCAGCATGGTCTTACCTCTCCTGGTCGAGGCACTCTAATATTAACACCAACAATAAGAGATTATCCTTCATGTATATAAGCGTAGATGGCGACTTAGATTGGAGAGCCTTATTGTCGCTGGGGAATTTCTCTGAGAAGGGAAGACAAGATCCAATAAATTAGAAGACATTAAAACCAGTATCGCCCCATAAAATGGGATGGGGTGGCGTAGCCTCACCATAAGAGGGTCTCTCCCCCGAAGTGGGCAGAATCAGGTTTCCCGAAGAACTCTCTTCTTGTTTCTGGGCCTTGACATCGAGCGAGTCAAGAGGCTATTCTTCAACTTGCCTCTTATTTCCTTTAACAATGAAGTCATCAGGATAACACTAGGGGCTATCAATTTCCCCACTCACATCTTGGATTTTGTCTCATATATTCCCATATGACCTGCAAGACGATACATAAGGGTCACACACTACTTTAGGATACCCATAAAAACACTAAGTTATTCAAGGCTTACTCAGGTATTCATCAAGGGAGTCACCACCCTCCAACTACAACTCAATAACTGTGAAAGAACCCATAACCTCAAACTTCTCCTGGAGGCGAACTATCCTTGCCTCTCTAGGAGTAAGGTATTTGTCGTTATATCTTTTGATTGCCACAAGTTCATTCGTCCAGGACAAGGGGAAGAGAGGGACACCATCAGCCCCCACCACTGCGTGAGAGCCCTTTTTTCCCCCCTTACTCGCTCGAATTTGTCAGTCCAATTCTTATAGTGATTGGATTGGGGTTTGAAAGGGGATTTTACCAACATACCGCTTAGGGTTGCCCAACCTCTTTCAAATGTGTGATGGTGCAGAACGACTAGAATATCTAAACTGTAAGGGAGACTTCCAAACTTTTGCACATCATCTCAAAGGCCCTAACAAATCTACAACTATTAGGGATTAATTGAGAAGGCGCATTATTGAGGACCCTTAGGGCCTTCATTGAAAAGGGAGAAAGGGGGAAAAGAACCCTCATGTCCCTGATAAGGGGAAGGTAAAAATAGAAATAAGGGGGGAGAGAGAGAGAGAGAGAGAGAGAGAGAGAGAGGTGGAAAGGACGACCATAATAACCCTTTATGATGGTGAAAAGGCTTCCGAAATGACCACTTCTTTGTCTTTTGAAGAAGAAATGTCCAAATCTACTCGAAATGAGAGGTTCTTCTCTTTGGTGATATAAGAGGGCCCAATATCCTTAGCCTCTTTAAGAACAACGAAATGGGCAACCATTATCTCTTTGTTCATGGGAAAGTAGAAGAACAAAAATAAATCACTACCACCATTGCAATCTCTAACATAACCACTAAAGTCTCACAGCTTTACGTTAACCTAAACCCTACTACGAGTTTTTTTGTATGAAATCCTTAACCATAACTGTTATGAAATGGAGAAAGGTAGAAGGGACCCATACGTAACAAGGTTGTGAATGAGGAAGAAGCTTTTATAAGGCTTAGCAGACCAAAAACTAGAAAGAAACTTGCATAATGCGTGCGAGCAGAATAAGTAAAGAAATGAAGAGAAAAAAAAGGAGTAATGAAAACTATATAAGGAAATGTAAGCCACTAAAAACCTTTAAGAAACCCCATGACTATAAATGAAATTAATGAAGAATTAAAGAAACTCCTACAAATAAATTCAATTAAATTTTAAAAGAGAAAATATTATAATCAACCATAATACATGAATTTATTATGAATTTATATGAATTAAAATGTCCATGTCCTTAACATAAAAGCATATAAAAAATTGACAAAAGAATTGTAAAAAATAAGAAATAAAAGAAAAGCAATTAAATATGCAGGGGTGCCTAAAGCAGGGGGTGTGCAACCTGTAAATAGAGGGTTTAGGCCTAACAGATAAGGCCCAAACACAAGGTGTTAATGTTGGGTTCAACAAAGGGCTGCCTATGTAAAATAGGGGTGTGAAAAGCAAAATAGTGGGCTTAATGGCCCAAGTCCAACTGAATTTGACAATGGAGAGAAGAAAAATTTAGCAAAGCACTAAACTTCATCTCTACACATCATATTCATATTTATGTCAAAAAAGCACCACCATCGGAGCTCTTGCTCCACCGCGTCGGAGGCGGAGGAGTTGGTCATAATTAAGAAATAACACCACTAGTATACTCCTTTCAACCTTCTTTATCCTAATCTCTCATCAATTCTTTCCAAAGATTAACCAATTATTTAATTGAAGCAAAAAAGCTATACCCTAACCAAGAAAATTAAGATTAAATGAAGGTGGAGAAGAATCAAGCCACCAAATCTTGGGGCTTTGATTCTCAAATGAAAAAGCTACATCGTGGTATCAAAAGTTCAGCAAACAAAGAGGAATAAAAATTCACCAACCTGCAAGACGAAGAATTGTCTTGGAATTTGCTAAAACTTGAAGGTGATGAAGATGAAGAAGAACATGGGTATGCTACTTTAAACCTTTAATCTTCTACTTCTGCTATGAACCTCTTCTCTTCAAGAATTAGCTCTGAAAATTTTGAACTGAATTCATGTTGTTGATGTTGATTATGTGAATATGAAATTAGTGTAGAATGTAGTAGGTTCGGTTCAATTGGTGATAAACTTCAAGGTGAAGTTTGCTCCAATGGTGATAGATCTCTAGTGTAGGGAGAGGAATTAGAGAAGATGACTTAAGAGAATAAAAAATCAATTTGCAATGAGTGATTTCTATAGGAAATGATTAACCTCCTAGATTGAAGAGAGTGATGAGTTTATATAGATGCATTCCCCAACTGTTTTGGTCAGATTTCCCGGGAAGCATCAGTTAAAAGTTAGGGCAACAGTTAGTGTTAAGTGTTTCAATGGAAAAGTTTGTTATGAAGTTAATGGTGTTAATGAGCTATTAAGTTGTTAGTTGGAACCTCCATTGGAGTGTTAAATCGGACTGTTATGACAGTTAGGTGATGTTAGGATTATAATTAAGTCAAGTTTTGATGAGTCTTAGTGTGTTATGAATGCTTGGTTTAATGCATGAAGTAGTTTATTTGATGGTGTATAATTGAGTGTAAGATGCTATGTGTTATGTTAATTGGAACTGGTTTGGTTTGAAGTGGTTTTGCAATGCTGTTGGAAATTGACTGCTTTTGGCATCCTAGTGCAGGTGTAACTAGTTACTGTAAGACCCCAATTTTGACCCTAAGATCCCTCATGGCATCATAACATTTCATTTGCATTGCCTCAAGGATCTTTAGCATTTTAGTTCCCTTTGCCTTTGGGTGGGACTCCTTGTGATTGGTTTGAGATCACCAAGCATGCTTGAATTATACATCATTGTTTCTCTTACTTTTGTTTACTAACCAAAAGCACAAAAATGTGTCACTAACATCTTTTGTTTGAAGCTTGAGTATCATCCAAGACACTTTGTGGGTTCTATTTAGATGATCAGTCAACACAAGGGAATGACTTGAGATACTTCCAATAGGTTCAAATGGGGTCTATTTGTCAGTCAAAACGTTAATCTTGAAGGAGCAAAAGTTTGTTCATGAGCTGTCATGCTCGCTAGGCGAGCAGAATGGGTCGCCTAGCGAGTCCCAAGAAAAGCCACCAGAATCACCTACGCTCAGAGGAATTTCTTGAACTGTCATGCTCGCTATGTGAAGCCCACGTGTTTAAAATAAATAAATAAATAATATAACAGAAAATTTTTGGACTTGGGCCTCTCTCATTTGAGCCCACAGGTCCACAAAAATCAGGTTATAAATTCAGAGTTTCAGTGAAACAAAAGCCCATTCTATTCCTATTACCCTGGCATGGAAAAAGATAGTGAGAGAAGAGCTAACAAAGTTCAGAGCAACCTCCAGAGACTGAAGGGAACTCATCGGCAAAAAACCAATTCCCTCTCATATAAACCCTAAGAGTGCTTTGCAAACCCAACCGTGCCATTCAATTTCATCGGTCTCTCCAATCAGGTTTGCCTTATTCCCATTACTTTATGCTTTTAATTTGAATGCTCTGAATGTATGAGGTATTATGGGTGAATTTGATACCCTTTTGATGCATGTGTATGACAAGAGGTTTAGGCCTCCTACCCTTGGTTGCTTTTTGTGAGCTTTTTGTGAATTTTAATGTCATGATTCATGTGGTTACATTTTGATTTAGGGGCAACTCTTGATTACCCTATCTTGTTTCTCTAACCTGTTTTTTGAGTTTTGTTTTGTGAGGGCTCACATGACTCTTGCAGAGATGGCCTGGTGTTCCACTTTATTTGTGGGATACCACCTGGAGGTCTATTCCGATTACCTGTACTGACTCGCTTTCTTTGATGGTGTTTAGCTTGGAAGAGTCTTTGGTTTTCTTATTTATCTAATTGTTGTTACTTCGGATCTTTATCCGTACGATAGATCTCTCGATCCCTTTACTTTTCCCACATGTTACCGATTTCTTAGGTTTCGTATAGCCTCTTGTGACATGTCATTTAAGGTAGCGCGGTTCCTTCATCTAGGACTGCCTTTTTGCATGCGCATCCATAAACACCCCAAACTCATTGATTTTTCTTCTCCTAAGAACACGTTATCTCCTTCTACTACAGGCGAGTAAGTCTCCAAAGGTCAAGCATCCGGTAGATTGCGTAGTAACGTCGTTCACCCCAAAACACAACCCTTACCCCATAGGTGGTCGAACTACGTTTTGCTCTGATTTTCATCCCAGATGAGTTACGTAGGCATAAGACGCGATGTCTTAGCGAGCACACTCCTCTTTAACCCATAGGTAGCCAAGCTACGAAGACTCTGATTCTTAGATTCAGATGAGATACGTATGCAATGGACGCGACGTCTGTGCGAGTCATTTTCTTTTGACCCTTCTTTTAGTAAGTAGTACATTAGATAAACATACACGCTTTTCTCATCCCTTCAATCATGTTTGCACAAATAAATTTTCAAAAAAAAAAGAACAACCTTTGCAACAAATGTGAAAAGGGCTCCCTAGGAGTACCTAGGATGCTTTGGGTTCCTAATACCTTCCCATTGCATAACCAACCCCCTTACCCAGATCTCTGACATTTTTACTAGTTTTTTATTCGATAAAAATTTTAGGTTTTTGTTCGCTTTCTAACCATTCCTTTGGATAAATAGAAGTGCAGTGGCGACTCGACTTGTATGATTTACCTTGGATTTAGTCAATATCTCTAATGGTAACGAATACCCCGCTACAGAAAAGTGGCGACTCTGCTGGGGATAACAATTTGCCTAGTGGATTTTGCCGACTTTTCATGCTTGTTGTATTGTATTTGTTTTGTGACATATTTTTGTGCAATTGGGATTACTGTATTGTATGTAATGATTGAATTGCTTGATATTAATTCCTTGTATGCTTGGTGATCTTTGTGAGATGAGTTCTATATCCGAACTCGAGTGCACTTAGGATAGGAGAATGGCATAGTCTTGTCGACTTGTGTGGAGTTATTCCTTAGCAAGTTGACTTGCAAGTCCATTCACTTGGTGGAGGTTATGTTGGGATCAATAATGTCACACAAGTACGTTGTGGTGAGACATTACTCTTTCCAATATAGACCTTAGAAGCCAAGGACCTTAGTTTACCAAGCCCATCTTGGCCTATTCTTAGGATGTAGTGCGAAAGTCGTTCAAGTGTAATATTTGATACGATTGTTACGCGATACTACACTCATAAGAGTCTCTCTTGAGAATATTTTCGGAATATGAGTAGTCGTTTCTCCAATAATATCCGAAAGATGGGATGATGACTATGGGAACCTCTTGTAGAACATGTTTGGCAGGTTTAAACCCTAGTACACTCCCTTTTGGGTGGTTCTTAACCTAACTCCATGCTCGTGACTTACAACAAACCCTTGATTCATGGTTGATCCGTTCATGAATCCTTAATATCAATGGAACTTGGGTGTTGATAAGGTGTAAACCATAATCCACCAAAATGGATGATTGATATTAAGGATAACATGATCCATCCCATGACCTTTGTTTGGTGTGCTTTGCTTGATCCTTGAGTGTGATTGTTGCATTCATGCACCCATTTGCATCCATATCATCAATAAATAAGAAAATTTTCAAGGAACTTAAGGGGTTTATTTGCAAAATTTTCAGACATGGAAAGACAAAGAAGGAATACAAAGAAGTACAACTTCAGGCAACCAGACTTGAAAGAGTTAAGGAATTTGACATCCTATGTATTAGATCCTTTGGGTTTCAAGGCTCGTTTTGGGAAGCTTCTTCCTCTTCTGACTACTCAGGTGGATGAAGGATTGGTGAGTGTATTGGTGCAGTTTTATGATCCCTTGTACCGTTGCTTCACGTTTCCGGATTTCCAGCTTTTGCCTACCCTTGAGGAGTATGCTTACCTTGTGGGTATGCCTATTCTAGACCAGTTGTCGTTCAGTGGCTTGGAGAGTATTCCTACTTCTCAAGAGATAGCTGACATGTTACACATAGATGAATCTCTGGTTGGTGCTCATATGACTACCAAAGGTGGAATTCAAGGTCTCCCTTCTGAGTTCCTCATTGCTCAAGCTACTATATATGGGAAGGCCATGAGTGAGGATGCCTTTGAAGCCATATTTGTACTTTTCATCTATGGATTGGTATTGTTCCCCAACATCGACAAGTTTGTGGATGTGAATGCTATTAGGATATTCTCTACTCTTAATCCCATTCCGACTCTGTTGGGCAATACCTACTTCTCTTTGCATATGAGGAATGCAAAGGGTGGTGGCGCCATTGTGTGTTGTTTGCCTCTGTTGTATAAGTGGTTTATTTCTCACTTACCTCAGACGGTCGCTTTCAAGGAGAACAAGGAATGTCTACGGTGGTCCACGAGACTTATGTCTCTCACTAATGATGATATCTCTTGGTATAACCATGTGTATGATGGTGTGCAGATTATTGACTCTTGTGGCGAATTCTCCAATGTACCTCTTCTTGGTACATGTGGTGGGATTAACTACAATCCTGTTTTGGCACGTCGGCAGCTTGGGTTCCCCTTAAAGGATAAACCCAATAACATTTTGTTAGAGGGTGTATTCTTTCAGGATGGTAAAGATCCCCAAGGCTTGAAAGCTAGGGTGGTCCACGCTTGGCGCAAGATTCATAGGAAAGGAAGGAAAGAGTTGGGTCCTAAGAATTGCATCACTTTGGAGCCTTACACTGTTTGGGTTAGGAAGAGGGCGTCTGAGTATCTCATGCCTTACGAGTATCCGAGACCTACACCTATGATTATGGTTGGGCCTTTAACCCTCCCTAATCAAGGAGTAGAGGAGTTGAGAGACGAAGACCGTTCACATGCCTGGATCCGTGAACGTGAAGAGTTGCTTCAGCAGATTAAGGAGAAGGATGCGTTGATTGAGTTTCTTGAGCATCAGGTTATTGATGACCCTGATGATGTATGAACTTCTCTACTTCCTCAGTCTTCTAAGTTCTGGAAGAGGAGGTATGATCGACTTGCCAAAGAGAAGGCCGATATGGAGGCAGCCTACGAGAGGGAGGTGAAGAGGCTTCGCGCATCTTATCTTCCTGTGTCCCGAGCTTTAGATGATTGTTTCTAAGGATCCATAAGACGATTATTTTCCTTTTATATGATTGACAATGCTACACCTCTTTTCCCTGATATTATTTGATGAGATATTTCCATATGTGATAAAATGCTTAATATTTCCAGAATTTGCAAATAAAACTCTAAAGTTCCTTTGAAATAAAAAACAAATCATATGCACAAACATTGCATGCATCATATGCATAAACAGGTTTTGTTTCCGGTCCCTTGCCCTGTGGTCTAACTCTGGGTCCTTCATTTATTTTGAAGACAAGCTGACTCATCGGTACTACACTAGAGCCAACATTTCAAGACTGATGGATCACTTAGAGCAAGAGAACCGCGAGCTGAAAGAGGAAGTGGCCAGATTGACTGCCCTAATGGAGTCACTCATGGCTGCCCAGAGCCAGTCTTCTCCGACACCTTCAACTCCTCCTCAGAGGACAGTTATCTCCGAGATTGTCTCCTCTACTGTGCCCGCTGCCAGTGCACACTTTGTTCCAACAGCCATGCCAACCGGGTTCCCGTGGGGGATGCCTCCCAATTTCATGCCTGAGGGTCCTATTCCTACCTTTGCTTCTCTGCCGGCATCTAGCCCGGTCCTTGCCGTTCCTCCTCCTGTCGTGCATACTTTGCCCAGGGTAGACGACACCATCTATCATTCTGAGCCGTCTGAGGGTCCAGATGTTTATGAGAAGATGGATGCTATGAACGATCAATTTCTTGAGCTTCGCAAGGAATTGAAAACTCTCAGAGGGAAGGATCTTTTCGGTAAGTCTGTTGCCGAACTCTGCTTGGTTCCAAATGTGAAGATCCCTGTGAAATTCAAGGTCCCTGATTTTGAAAAGTACAAAGGAAATACTTGTCCTCTCAGCCACCTGGTCATGTATGCCAGGAAGATGTCGACTCAAACCGATAATGACCAACTACTCATCCACTACTTTCAGGACAGTCTGTCCGGTGCCGCTTTGCGTTGGTACATGGGTTTAGACAGCGCGAACATCCGATCCTTCAATGATCTCGGCGAAGCCTTCGTCAAGCAGTACAAGTAAAACGTGGATATGGCTCCCGATAGAGATCAATTGAGAGCCATGTCCCAGAAGGATAAAGAAACATTTAAGGAGTACACCCAGAGGTGGCGAGAGGTGGCAGCACAGATCGTGCCTCCGCTAGAAGATAAAGAGATGACTAAGATCTTTTTGAAGACTTTAAGTTCTTTTTATTATGAGCGGATGATTGCTAGTGCTCCTTCTGATTTCACCGAGATGGTGAATATGGGGATGCGTCTAGAAGAAGGGGTCTGTGAAGGACGGTTAACCAGAGAAGAAGGCTCTTCTGCCAAACGTTTTGGGGTGTTTGCAAAGAAGAAAGATGGAGAGGCACATGCTGTGATCTCCCATGAGAAACCAAGAAGACCCTCTTTGAGGAGGAAGACTGTGCGTCCCGCCAGTAACCAGCACTAGGTGGCTCATATAGCACCTGTTTTCAGAGACAATCAACAGTATCAGCAACATAGTAACAATCAGCAACCACATCCGCAATATCAGCAACAACAGCACCGACCGCAGCAGCAGGCCTACCAGCCTCGAAACAGTAATCAAACCAGTACGAGTTGCGAGAGGAAAAGGGTCACCTTCGATCCTATTCCTATGACGTATGCAGAGTTATATCCCTCTTTGATAGAAAGGAAGCTGATTACTCCGAGAGACCCACCGGCTATACCTGTTAACCCCCAGTGGTGGTATAAGCCTGAGTTACATTGTGTTTACCATTCTGATGCTCTCGGCCACGACGTGGAGAATTGTTACCCTTTGAAGACCAAGGTTCAAGACCTTGTGAGGTGTGATATTTTATGTTTTGAGGACGTAGGCCCTAATGTGAAGAAGAACCCATTGCCCGAACATGGGAAATCTGTCAACATGGTCCAGGGTTGCCCTGGAAAATACAAGGTCAAATATGTCAGTCATATTCAACAGTCTCTGGTCCAGATGCATCGTTTGTTGTGTGACTACAGTCATTATGAGCATGACCATGATAGATGCCGAGTCTGCTCTGTTAACCGATTGGGTTGTTGCCAGGTGCGCAAGGATGTTCAGGAAATGCTGGACGAAGGAGTCATTGAGATCCTTCAAAACAGGAATGTTGATGAAAATGAGCCTGAGGTCAATGTGATCTCCCCAGTGTTCCGGATACCCGAGCCTGTTATCATCAAGTACAATGGTAGCAAGCAGAAGGTTTCTCCCGCTCTGATCATTAAGCCTGCTGGTCCTGTGCCTTACTCCTCTGAAAAGGCAGTTCCCTATCGCTACAACGCCGTAGCAGTAGAGAATGGGAAAGAGGTGTCCTTTCCCTCTTCTTCTGTTGTGAATATTGCCGATGTTAGCGGTTTGACCCGTAGTGGCCGTGTATTTTCAGCACCGCCGAAGCCTCAAATTAATGCTGATTTTGCTGAACGCCCGATCGGAAACGCTGTGAATTCTCCGAATCCGGCACTTGCTATTAAGCCCTCCTCCGTACTGAAAACTCCTACTTCTGTTGGCCCGAGTGGCAATGTGAAAGAAGACTGTGATGAGATGTTGAGACTCATCAAAAGGAGCGAGTACAATGTTGTAGACCAACTTCTACAAACGCCATCCAAAATATTTGTGTTATCCTTACTCTTAAATTCAGAACCACAACGAGAGGCTCTGCAGAAGGTGTTGGATGTGGCATATGTAGATCACGATATCACTTTGGAGCAATTCGATAGCATTGTTGCAAACATTACTGCTTGCAACAACCTGAGCTTTTGTGACTCTGATCTCCCTGAGGAGGGAAGAGACCACAACTTGGCTTTACACATATCTATGAATTGCAAAGACGACGCCATGTCCAATGTGCTGGTGGACACCGGGTCATCATTGAACGTATTGCCAAAGTCCACTCTCTCAAAGCTATCATATCAAGGGCCTCCCATGAGGCAGAGTGGAGTAGTTGTGAAGGCTTTCGATGGGTCTCGCAAAACTGTGATTGAGGAAGTTGATCTCCCAATCAAGATCGGACCAAGTGATTTCCAGATTACCTTCCAGGTTATGGACATCCACCCATCGTATAGTTGTCTCTTAGGCAGAACATGGATTCACGAGGCAGGCGCCGTGACGTCCACCCTACACCAGAAATTGAAATTTGTGAAGAAAAAGAAGCTGGTGGTGGTAGGGGGAGAAAGGGCTCTCCTGGTTAGCCATTTGTCTTCCTTCTCTTATATAGATGCTAAGGATGAAGTTGGAACTCCTTTCCAAGCTTTATCTATAGCTGAGCCTATTGAGAAGAGAACTCCTTCATTTGCTTCCTACAAAGATGCAAAGCTGGCCATTGAGCGTGGTGCAACCACTGGTTTAGGAAAAATGATTGAGTTAGAAGACAACGAGTCCCGGGCTGGCATAGGTTTTTCTTCTGGTACTTTCAACAAGCAAGGGTTATTCAAGAGTGGAGGTTTCATCCACACTGGTCTAGATGAGGAGGCTGCTGCCGTTTTAGAAGAAGATACAAAGGATTCTGGAAATTTCATCATCCCTTGAGGGGTCTGCAACAATTGGGTCGATGTGGATATTCCAACAGTTGTCAATAAGTCAACGTAATGATCACTTTGTTTAAAAACCCTTCTCCCATGCCAAAAGGAGGAGTGATAACATTGTTGGCGCATAAATACAATGATATTTGCATTCAATAAATTCATGTTAAATGTTTGTTTTTCCATTTATTTTCCCTTTTCGCTTTTGCATGAAATTGGTGATCACATAAAACCTCAAAATGGAATAAAATCAATCTTTTCATCTGCATAATGATTTGCCTTGTTTGAATTCTAAATCTTTTCATATCCAAAATCATTATGCAGGTTGATTTCTAAACCCATTGAACATAATGACCCAACACCATCTCCCAATTTTGAATTCCCTGTATTTGAGGCGGAAGAAGATGATGTTGAAGAGATTCCTGATGAGATCACCCGGCTACTTGAGCATGAAGAGAAGATCATCCAGCCGCATCTTGAGAATCTGGAAACAGTCAACTTGGGGTCTGAAGATTGTGTGCGAGAGGTAAAGATTGGGGCACTTCTGGAAGAATCTGTTAAGAAGGGGTTGATTAAGTTGCTACGAGAATATGTTGACGTCTTTGCCTGGTCATATGAAGACATGCCTGGTCTAGATACTGATATTGTGCAAAATTTCCTACCTCTAAAGCCTGAGTCCATGCCTGTAAAGCAGAAGCTCAGAAGAACTCATCCTGATATGGAAATGAAGATCAAAGAGGAAGTTCAGAAGCAAATTGATGCGGGGTTCCTGGTGACTTCTATATATCCTCAATGGGTGGCCAATATTGTGCCCGTGCCTAAGAAAGATGGAAAAGTCCGGATGTGTGTGGACTATAGAGACTTGAATAAAGCTAGTCCGAAAGATGATTTCCCTCTACCACATATTGATATGTTGGTAGATAATACAGCTAAATTCAAAGTCTTCTCGTTTATGGATGGATTTTACGGATATAATCAGATTAAAATGGCACCCGAGGATATGGAGAAGACAACATTCATCACACCTTGGGGAACATTCTGTTATCGAGTGATGCCCTTCGGTTTGAAGAACGCCGGAGCCACGTATCAACGAGCTATGACCACCTTGTTTCATGATATGATGCATAAGGAGATTGAGGTATATGTTGACGATATGATTGCTAAGTCAAGAACGGAAGTTGAACATGTAGAGCATTTGTTGAAGCTTTTCCAGCGTTTGAGGAAATATAAGCTTCGTCTGAATCCCAACAAGTGTACATTTGGAGTCCGTTCTGGCAAGTTATTGGGCTTCATTGTTAGTGAAAGAGGTATGAGGTTGATCCTACAAAGGTCAAAGCAATACAAGAGATGCCTGCGCCCAAAACTGAGAAGCAAGTCCGAGGTTTTCTTGGCCGCTTGAATTATATCTCCAGATTCATATCCCACATGACTGCCACATGTGCGCCTATATTCAAGCTCCTCCGGAAAGATCAGTCCCATGATTGGACCGAGGATTGCCAGAAAGCTTTCGACAGTATTAAAGAATATCTGTCTGAGCCTCCGATTCTGTCTCCGCCTGTAGAGGGAAAACCTTTGATCATGTATCTGACTGTTCTTGAAGATTCTATGGGTTGTTTCCTTGGCCAGCAAGATGAATCAGGGAAGAAGGAGTATGCTATTTACTACCTGAGTAAGAAGTTCACTGATTGTGAGTCTCGATACTCAATGCTTGAAAAGACATGATGTGCTTTGGCTTGGGTTGCTAAGCGCTTACGCCAGTATATGATAAATCATACGACTTGGTTGATATCCAGAATGGATCCAATCAAGTACATCTTCGAGAAGCCTGCTTTAACAGGGAGAATTGCCCGTTGGCAGATGTTGTTATCTGAGTATGATATTGAGTATCGAGCTCAGAAGGCTATTAAAGGTAGTATCTTGGCTGACCATTTGGAACATCAGCCTATTGAAGATTATCAGTCAGTTCAGTATGACTTCCCGGATGAGGAAATTCTGTATTTGAAAGTAAAAGATTGCGATGAGCCTACACTTGATAAAGGGCCAGAGCCTGGTTCCAGATGGAGTATGGTGTTTGATGGCGCTGTAAATCAGTATGGAAATGGTATTGGGGCCGTGATTATTACTCCTCAGGGCGCACATATTCCTTTTACAACAAGGCTAACTTTCAAATGCACGAATAATATGGCTGAGTATGAGGCTTGTATTATGGGATTGGAGGAATGTATTGATCTAAGGATCAAGCATCTTGATGTATATGGTGATTCGACCCTCGTTGTTAATCAGATTAAGGGTGAATGGGAAACGAATCAGCCTGGCCTCATTCCATACAGAGATCATGCGAGGAGGATTTCAACGTTCTTTACTGAGGTTGACTTCCATCATATTTCTCGAGATGAGAATCGGATGGCAGATGCTCTTGCTATGCTTGCTTCAATGATTGTGGTTAAATTGTGGAATGAAGTCCCCAATATCACCGTGATGCGCTTGGACAGACCAGCTCATGTATTTGCAGTAGAAGAAGTAAAAGATGATAAACCGTGGTATTATGATATCAAGTGTTTCCTTCAGAGCCAGATTTACCCGCCTGGGGCATCTGTAAAAGATAGGAAGACTTTGAGGAGATTGTCAGGCAATTTCTACCTCAATGGCGAAGTGCTTTACAAAAGAAATTTTGACATGGTTCTGCTCAGATGCATGGATAGACACGAAGCAGACCTGTTGATGACTGAGGTCCATGAGGGTTCATTTGGTACTCATTCCAATGGACATGCCATGGCTAGAAAGATGTTGAGAGCAGGCTACTATTGGCTGACAATGGAGTTTGACTGCTGCAAATTTGTGAAGAAATGCCACAAGTGTCAGATTTATGCTGATAAGATTCATATTCCCCCGACACTTTTGAATGTGATCTCATCACCATGGCCTTTCTTCATGTGGGGAATTGACATGATTGGCATGATAGAGCCGAAAGCGTCCAATGGACACAGATTTATTCTCGTAGCAATTGATTACTTCACCAAGTGGGTTGAAGTGGCGTCGTATGCAAATGTGACCAGGCAGGTGGTCGTGAAGTTTATCAAGAATCAACTCATATGCCGATATGGTGTTCCAGATAAGATCATTACTGATAATTGATCTAACTTGAGCAACAAAATGATGAAAGAACTGTGTAGTGAGTTCAAGATTGCGCATCATAATTCTTCTCCTTATAGACCCAAGATGAATGGGGCTGTTGAAGCTGCTAACAAGAATATCAAGAAAATTATCCAGAAGATGGTTGTTACGTACAAAGATTGGCATGAGATGCTACCATTCGCTTTACATGGCTATCGTACATCTGACCACACTTCAACAGGGGCAACCCCTTTCTCTCTTGTTTATGGCATGGAGGTTGTACTCCCAGTAGAGGTGGAGATCCCATCAATGAGAGTCTTGATGGAGGCCAAGTTGACTGATGTTGAATGGGTTCAGAGTCGTTATGACCAGCTAAACTTGATTGAAGAGAAGAGATTGACTACCATGTGCCATGGTCAGTTATATCAGTAGAGAATGAAGAAAGCTTTTGATAAGAAGGTCAAGCCTCGTGTGTTCCGAGAAGGTGACCTTGTGCTCAAGAAAGTCTTGTCTTTCGCGCCCGATTCCAGGGGCAAGTGGACTCCAAACTATGAAGGTCCATATGTTGTTAAGAGAGGCTTTTCAGGCGGTGCTTTGATACTTACAACTATGGATGAGGAGGATTTCACTCGTCCTGTGAATTCAGATGCAGTCAAGAAATACTTCGCCTAAAAAAATAAAAACTTAATAGCTCGCTAAGTTGAAAACCCGAAAGGGCGGCTTAGGCAAAAATGAGCGTCTCGATGGATTGAAAACCCGAAAGGGCGATCCAGGCAAAAGTTAGAGACATAAAAAAATGAATATTTGTATCCCGCTAGATTGAGTACCTCATCCTGGGGCAATCTAGGCAAAAATTAGGGATTTGGCAAGTAACTGCATCCTGACAAGACTTTGTTCTACAACTGTCGTCCGTCAGAGATCCTTGCTCATTATCAGCCAAAGCTTCAAATACATCGGATTCAGAATTGGTGGAGACTACCATTCTATCAAATAAATTTGAGCCTTTTATCCAATTATTGGCACTCTTATCTGTTTCTATTCAACAAATGTTTTGCATGTTTTGATTAAGAAAATATCATTGTTTTAAACGATCAAATTTTTTATAATTTGTTTTTAAACAAAGTGAACATTCACAATGACGAAAGGATACTTAGGAGATCCTCAGTGCTCTCCCAAGGGTGGTACGATCCCCAACAGGGTAAGATTTTTGTCCATATTCCTGGCATGACTATATCTCCTCCCTTCGGAACCCCTTGTGGTTTATCCTACCAAGTGGATTGCTTGTTGAGAGTCACCTCTCTTCCCTTCAGCAGAGTAGCAATCTTTCTTCCTCAGCAGCTTGGATCTCTTTGGGCAAGAGCGGTATTTGGTGGTTGATCCCGATAAATCCTTTATCTCCTCGGATAGATTCCCCAGTAGAGTTGTTGGTATGGTGGACCTTGTCTGTGATAACTCTCGTCCCCAGCTGGAATGATTGATGATTCATCCCTTGCAGAGTTCTTTGCTTCCTGGTATCACTGATCCCTAGCAGATTGGATACTCCCCGGTGAACTTGGCTTTCTCTCTTGAGATGTAGTACCGAGTGGTTGATTCCTGGACCTGGTTGTGTTAAATATGTCTGTTTGTCAACATACATCATACATAAACCACGCATATTCATGCATAATTATAACATTCAGATATTCATGTTGCATTCTTTGCCATATATCGTTGTTTGCTGTCTCCTGCTATTTGGTGATATACTTCCCCGAGCAGACGTGTGTGTCTGATCTCTCCATATAGAGTCAGCTCCATAGGCAGAAAGTGTTTGTCCTTTCTTCCATATTCCCCACCGGATTATATCCTCGTGGATGTCAATTGTTTTTGTTCCTTCCCGACACATATATTGGGATGGTTTTCCCCATTGAGTTATATCCTCACCGGGACAAGTCTTGATTTGGTGTGCCTATCTAGTTTGATCCTAGATCGGTCTCTTGAGACTCTTTTCCTGTTTCCCCGTGGTAAATGAATAATGGCTTAATAATTAGTAATTATTATCCCCGACGGAGTCTGCGGTTCTCTACCCTCATACCGGTAGTTGTAAACCCTATTTCTTCCCTTTTTGTAGAGTAACTATTTTTGCTCATCTTTAATTGGTGACAGTTATCTTCATCCAGTATTCGGTGATGATATCCCCTCATCTGCTTGGATAATTGCCCTGATTACGCAATTTATCCCCAGCGGGTCATCTCTCGTCTACCTTGTTGTTGGTGGTGACGATTGTTTCTCTCCTGAATTGGTCATCATTATATACCTAGTTTCGGTATCCCGATCCCTTTTCTTTTCGGTCGATTTATCCTTTATTAACCCAGTAACCAGTTGTGGATAATCGTTCATGCGAGTATATTATCTATGTTCTAACAGTAATAGATAGTATATCTCATGCACTCTTGGGTCTGAAGCCTTTTGTTCTTCCCCAGTTGAGTAAGATTCGTATCCCCTTTGTGGAGTCAAATATCCATCCTGTAATCGAGTTTGCTTTTAGCCCTCTTTTGGATGATGAGTGTTTTGGGAATATTCCCCAATTCACGCCTTGGTTGGTCACCTATTATATGCCCAGTAACCGGTATCCCTGGTGTTCCTTCCTCTCTGCTCCCTATTATGACTTTTTGTCCCCTGTGGAGTCAGAATCCCTGAGTTGAAGTATACCTTTTAGGTTTTCCTCAGACGTTTTGAAGTTTTGATATCTCTCACCCTTATGCCGGTCTTGGATATTCATCTCTTCCTGAGCATGTTGTATCTCTCACCCTCATACCTGGCGTTCAGATCACATGTCTCATTGAGCTTATTACCCAGTAACCGGTAATACCTCGTCCTGCTGCTTCCCCAGGAGTGTCCTTGTGGACATCCCCAGCGAAGTCCCATAGTGGATTGTTTTCATCCGGATTTTATCCGAAGTATCCACTGTGGATAGTTTTTTGCTGTATTGGCATATTCCCCAACACATGCATCTTCAAGTCAGCTCGAGTCTTTCCATTGGATCTTTTCCCTTTGGAATTCTGTACCCCACGCTTTGAGTCGTGATCTGCTCGCGCATTTTTATCCCTTTTCTATCCCCAGGGTCTTGGTCCCATGGAGTGAATTGCTCATATGGATTATCAGTGGCTTCTGATTTCTTTGCTTTTGTGGACACATATCTCCACAGAGTGCTACCATTTTTCATACCTACATTTGCATCATGAGGTCTCTTAGGGACCAAAATTCGTCTCTTTGTTATTATTTAAGCCCATTCTACCCCGTCGAGACGAAGATTTTAACCTTCATTTCTCTGGCTAGAATGACCTTAAATAGGGGCATCTGTAAGACCCCAATTTTGACCCTAAGATCCCTCATGGCATCATAACATTGCATTTGCATTGCCTCGAGGATCTTTAGCATCTTGGTTCCCTTTGCCTTTGGGTGGGACTCCTTGTGATTGGTTTGAGATCACCAAGCATGCTTGAATTATACATCATTGTTTCTCTTACTTTTGTTTACTAACCAAAAGCACAAAAATGTGTCACTAACATCTTTTTTTTGAAGCTTGAGTATCATCCAAGACACTTTGTGGGTTCTATTTAGATGATCAGTCAACACAAGGGAATGGCTTGAGATACTTCCAACAGGTTCAAATGGGGTCTATTCGTCAGTCAAAACGTTAATCTTGAAGGAGCAAAAGTTTGTTCATGAGCTGTCATGCTCGCTAGGCGAGCAGAATGGGTCGCCTAGCGAGTCCTAAGAAAAGCCACCAGAATCACCTACGCTCAGAGGAATTTCTTGAACTGTCATGCTCGCTATGTGAAGCCCACGTGTTTAAAAAAAAAGAACGAAAAAATAAATAAATAAATAAATAAATAAAATATAACAGAAATTTTTTGGACTTGGGCCTCTCTCATTTGAGCCCACATGTCCACAAAAATCAAGTTATAAATTCAGAGTTTCAGTGAAACAAAAGCCCATTCTATTCCTATTACCCTGGCAGGGAAAAAGATAGTGAGAGAAGAGCTAACAGAGTTCAGAGCAACCTCCAGAGACTGAAGGGAACTCATCGGCAAAGAACCAATTCCCTCTCATATAAACCCTAAGAGTGCTTTGCAAACCCAACCGTGCCATTCAATTTCATCGGTCTCTCCAATCAGGTTTGCCTTATTCCTATTACTTTATGCTTTTAATTTGAATGCTCTGAATGTATGAGGTATTATGGGTGAATTTGATACCCTTTTGATGCATGTGTATGACAAGAGGTTTAGGCCTCCTACCCTTGGTTGCTTTTTGTGAGCTTTTTGCGAATTTTAATGGCATGATTCATGTGGTTACATTTTGATTTGGGGGCAACTCTTGATTACCCTATCTTGCTTCTCTAACCTGTTTGTTGAGTTTTGTTTTTTGAGGGCTCACATGACTCTTGCAGAGATGGCCTGGTGTTCCACTTTATTTGTGGGATACCACCTGGAGGTCTATTCCGATTACCTGTACTAACTCGCTTTCTTTGATGGTGTTTAGCTTAGAAGAGTCTTTGGGTTTCTTATTTATCTAATTGCTGTTACTTTAGATCTTTATCCGTACGGTAGATCTCCCGATCCCTTTACTTTTCCCGCATGTTACCGATTTCTTAGGTTTCGTATAGCCTCTCGTGGCATGCCATTTAAGGTAGCGCGGTTCCTTCATCTAGGACTGCCTTTTTGCATGAGCATCCCTAAACACCCCAAACTCATTGATTTTTCTTCTCCTAAGAACATGTTATCTCCTTCTACTACAGGCGAGTAAGTCTCCAAAGGTCGAGCATCCGGTAGATTGCGTAGTAACATCGTTCACCCCAAAACACAACCCTTACCCCATAGGTGGTCGAACTACGTTTTGCTCTGATTTTCATCCCAGATGAGATACGTTGGCATAAGACGCGATGTCTTAGCGAGCACACTCCTCTTTAACCCATAGGTAGCCGAGCTACGAAGACTCTGATTCTCATATTCAGATGAGATACGTATGCAGTGGACGCGACGTCCGTGCGAGTCATTTTCTTTTGACCCTTCTTTTAGTAAGTAGTACATTAGATAAACATACACATTTTTCTCATCCCTTCAATCATGTTTGCACAAATAAATTTTCAAAAAAAAAAAAAAACAACCTTTGCAACAAATGTGAAAAGGGCTCCCTAGGAGTACCTAGGATGCTTTGGGTGCCTAATACCTTCCCATTGCATAACCAACCCCCTTACCCAGATCTCTGACATTTTTACTAGTTTTTGATTCGATAAAACTTTTAGGTTTTTGTTCGCTTTCTAACCATTCCTTTGGATAAATAGAAGTGCGGTGGCGACTCGACTTGTATGATTTACCTTGGATTTAGTCAATATCTCTAATGGTAACGAATACCCCGCTACAGTTACCAGATATGGTGTGACTGGTTACACACACGGAAATGGGTGTTTATGGGCTATTTTTTTACTGTTCAAAAGCAGGTGTAACTGGTTACCTGATTTTGAGTAACCAATTACACACCCGAAATCATGTGTAAAATGGTTACTAGAAGTGATCAACAAACAAGTATAATCGGTTAAACTGATTTGTGTAACCGATTACTAAAACGTAACCTTGCATTTTCTCACTACTGAATGGTCTGGATGGCATGTGTAACCGGTTACCTGGTTATTGGTAACCGGTTACCAACACGAAACTTGTTTTTTTTTATGTTTTATAATTTGTTGGCTCATGTGCAATTGTGAGCTATGAATTGCTCCTTGTGACTGATTGTGTATGTGATTTGGTATGTTTTGTAGGGCTAGTATGAATGGCTTGAAATGAGGTTTTGATCAAAGCATGGAAACAAGGCATGAACCAAAAAAAAGTTATGGTACATCAACAAGTTTTTGAAACACACTAAGAGTCATGAAAGCTTGAAGAGCAAGATGAGATAACTTATGAAAGAAGAAATCATGGAGATTAGGGTTTAGAAATAGGTAGTTAACTTTAGTCAACTGTTTGACTAAAAAGTTAAGAGTTTACCAAAAGCTAACCTAGGTCAAAATTATGCAATTTTGTATGAATTGATTCTTGGCTTTGTAATGGAGATTTGAAGGTTTTGTAATGACTTTGCTTTGAATGATGTGTATATGGTTTGATTTTTTTGTGAAAAAAAAGTTTCCCTTCAGGATTTAAATTTGAAAAGATATATGAATCTTGTATTTGATTTTTCCTTGCCATATCTTGAAATGAATCTTGGATTTGAGCATCGAATTTGAAACTTGAATTTTAAATAAGGTACCATGATTATTGCAATTCGGACCATGAATCTTAATGCATTGTCTTGGATTTCAAGGTAACTCTAGCTCCTTGTTGATCATAAACAATAAAAGCCTTTGAATCCATGATGTTTGATGCAAATGGTAAAAATGAATGTGTTATGATGCTAATGTATATGTAGATGAATCACAAACCAAAAGCCAGATGAAAATGAAAAGGGGAGGGTAAAGTTTGGAGTATGACAGTTGCCCCTATTTAATCTTCTTGGACCTGAAGGTAAGAATAACAACGAATTTCATACATTCGAGGTTGAAGAGGATTAAATACTAGAATATCCTAAAAAAATTCCCGATGGGAATGAAGTGGATGTAATGTGAGGTAAGTGTATTAGTGGGAAATTGTTTAAGAAATGGCATATATGCCTCTCTATAGTCATCTGATGAGGATTGGCTGGATTATTTTGTTAGGGATATAAATCAGCTGGAAAGAAAGACGTTTGTTATGCATGATGTATGTAACATGCTACATATGTAGTGTATATGTTTGTTTTTTCCTCTACTAACAAGTTTTGATAGGTATTGGTGGTTGAAATATTATCACGGGTTCCACAAAGGCAAGTGCGACTTTACTGGGGAATGACAAGGTTTTCCACTACAAAAGGTAGATGAGACTTACAAAAGGAAAGTAAAGGCGTGAAGAGAAATTTTTTAAAAGGCCTTGAAGATAATTTTCCATATGGGAACTATGCTCTGGAATGATTAGCCCGAAGGGAACTGGGCTCTGAAATAGTTTACCAGACGAGCACTATGTTTTTGAAAAGATTGGTCAGACAGGAACTGGGTTTTAAAAAGAACGACCATTCGGGAACTGGCTACCAAATGGGAACTGGGCTTCTGAAACACTTTTCCAAACTAGACTTTTTCAGATGTCCAGACGGGAACTGGACCTCAAAATGGTTTGCCAGATGGGAACTGAGCTTTTAAAACACTTTTCCATACGAGAACTGGGCTTTAATAGAGTATCAACCGAACTTGGACTTTGTAGGGAAATCGTTGGGAATTTGTATGGGTAATATTCTCTTCAGAGGTATAATATCTCGGTCGAGGATTAGTTTGTGCTTTCGAGAAAGGCTTGAATTTGGATCGTGCTAGGTATGCATGTATGATTTTGTATGGTGTAATGCTCCATCTTAATGGATAAGATACGTGTTTTAGTGATGCAATATGTGCAATAATGAATTACTTTATGCAATACGCCAATTGTGATTGGGCTTTTGTTATCTACGAGCTATGCATAACCATATGTTTTGTTTTAAAAGGGATGAGGGTTAGGAATTTAAAATACCAATGACCATTGGTTTTATCAATTTGAATTAGGTTTTTGAGTTACTAACGAAGCATGTGTTTAAGCATGCCAATGATAATTGTGCTTTATAGGGTCAACCGAGGTTGGATTTTAAGAGAAGCCAGGCAAGTTGGGCTTTAAAAAGGGGCCAAGCAAAGTAGGGCTTTGAAGGGTACCAATAAAGATTGGGCTTTTAGATAGGCCAAGCAAGGTTGGGTGTCATACCCCAAAATTTTCCCCATCTAATTCATCTGCACACATCCATTGACATTCATTCGTCTGCAACCATTCATTTTTGTTTCATTCATCTGCATCTCATTATCTGAATTGATTCCTTACGACCATTTCATCTGGTCATCAAAGTTTCATTTTTCTATGCATCTGACCAGTCCATACATCCCTCCATTCAGGCGTTACATGTCCATATTTGGGTAGTGGTTTTGGATTTCATATTACCTTTGTTAGGGTTATTGCTTAGAATTTCTTTCTTTATGAACTTTCATTAGGTTTTTAGATGATTTTAATCAATTATAACTACATCGTCATTCATTCATACACCATCTAACATACACTAAATTGACATTTGTCTTGCATTGCATTGAGTACTGATGTTTAGTAAATTATTTTTCACTTCCATTAAAGGTCTAGTTTCAGCCAAATAAAGTTATACCTTTTGCATTTCAAATTCGAAAAATAAGCTAGGTGCTAATTGGTTGTTCTTGATTATTAGTTTCTAACAAGAGTTTTTCATGAAATATTATGATAACAATGTGAAGAATTTAAATTGGATAACAATTCAAGATTTAAGAAAAAGAAGACAAAATATGAATCTTTGTTTTGCAATTTAGACATTATCATTTAATTCCTTTTACATCAAGGTTATTTTTTTTACAACAAAGTTTAAAAAGTCAAAATTAATTCCCAAGCTTTCAAGGATGGTCCCGCGTGATCAGTTTATCTCCATCCATGAGGACAATAACATTTCACCCTTATCATCCACATAGGACATCAACATCCTTGTTTTGTTTGCAAAAAAAAATTCCTGTATGAGGAGAGAAAGCAGCAAACATTAACATAATTTTAGAAAGAAAGTACTAAGCCAGGAGTCAAAATAGGAAAGTAAAAAATCAGGATATCACAACATCAATATCAATATAGCAGACATAGTTTATACCAAAGTGATAAAAGTTTCTGTCTTCTCAGAAAGTTGTTGAAGATTCATCCTTTTTGCATCAAGTATATTGTATCAGACCTTTAAAACTTCTAACATAGAAAGGGGACATTAGCAGAATAAGGGATCGATTTTGGAAATTTAAAAAAACTCACAAGAAACTTCACCACCAAAGTCATCATAACTTCAATAGAACGATCATACCACAAAAAACCTTAGTACACACTACATAACACAATGAAAATGGTTATTTGATAACACACTGGGATATCAGTTCCACACATAAAAAAGAAATGTTCATGCTGCAACATACACAACCACCATTGCATACACTATCAATCAAGACATACTGATGCAGAAGTGAATCCCTCACACCACAACACAAACTTGCATAGAGTAGAGAAAAGAAAATCAAGAAGCGAAAGAAAGCAAAATAGAGGAAGCATATTAAACTCGTACATACCTGCGTCCAGACCAAGTTCAGAGCAAAGAAATCGTCGCTCTGGTAGGTTCTCAATTTTGTTGGCTTATTGTGATATGCATACTTGCTGTTTCAATTTGACTTGTAGCATATTTGGATTTCTGGTTTTGTTCTTTTTGATCCTTGAAATGTTTCGATAAACCTAGTTTTGTTGTGTTTTTTTTAATAATATGAAACTCCAAACCTGAAATCTTCGAACCGTGCCTTAGAGATGTGAGATTTTCATCCAAGCATGAGTGAAACCAAAACATTCATGGCTATTTCACTTGATCCCTGCACAATGAGTTTTTTTCCATCAGCCAAATAGTGTCACCACTCAGACTACTGATGTAGAAGTGAATCCCTCACACCACACCACAAACATGCATAGAGAAGAGAAAAGAAAATCAGGAAGCGGAAGCAAGCGAAATAGAGGAATCATATTAAACTCGTTCATACCTGCGTCTAGACCAAGTTCAGAATAAAGAAATCGTCGCTTTGGTAGGTTCTTGATTTTGTTGGCTTATAGTGATATGTATACTTGCTTATTCAATTTGACTTGTAGCATATTTGGATTTCTATTTTTGTTCTTTTTGATCCTTGAAATGTTTCGATAAACCTAGTTTTGTTGTGTTTTTTTTTAACTATATGAAACTCCAAACATGAAATCTTCGAATCGTGCCTTAGAGATGTGATCTTTTCATCCAAGCCTGAGTGAAACCGAAACATTCATGGCTATTTCACTTGATCCCCGCGCAATGAGTTTTTTCCATCAGCCAAATAGTATCGCCACTCAGGCTGACAGACCGTCGTCGCCTCAATCCTTTGTGCAAGAGAAAATGGAACTGAGGGTGAACCTTATGAGCAGAGTGGATGCGATTTAGAGAAAGGGACGAGAGAGAGAGGTCAAATTCGGTTTGTGTTTTATCAAGGATCTCTTGCTTTGATTCCATTATTTTTATCTGAGAGAAAGGGAACATGTTTAGAAGTTTGAAAATTTAAGATGGTAAAGAGTGAGAAATATGGGAAACGACAGTTTCAGAGCAGGGTTAATGTTCTTTTTTTCTTCCTCTTTTTCTTTTTATTTAAAATGTTAAAGCTGGATTTGGGTGGGATCTGACCCGACCCGCCCCTTTGACACTTCATATGCCTTTAACTTTGCGCTATGGTCTTTTGGGCTTAAACGCCCCAATATTGCTTATGCACCCCCTCCTGGCCCATTTTGATTTTCTTTTATTTGTTTTCTATTAGTTTTCATTTTCTAATAAGTTTTGTTTTTTTTAAGTAAAACAAATTTCATTTTTGTTATATAATATTTTCTTTATTTTTAGCTTAGTAATGTTTCAAAAAAGATAAAAATTAATTTTTCTATTTATTATTCACTTATGTATTTTCTTTTTTTATATATATATTTCAAAAAAGACAAAAAGAGGAGAGATTTATTTTAATTTTGTCTAGTTAGGATTCTTAGGTGTGTCATTTTAAGAGTTCTAATTTAAAGTGTCGTCCCGATTTTATTTTGGCCTTGATAAGATTTTGATTTGTTTGATTATTGCTTGCTTGTGTGTTTGATTGGCTTGCTATATTAGACATTTTTTATCTTGCCTAAAATTTGATCTATTAACAAGACAAAGTGTGCACGTTATCAAAGCAATTCTTTCGATGAAATCCAAGCCTCAAAATATCAACCTTCTTTTTTTTTTTTGAAAATTTCTCACCATTTTCCATTAATCACTTTTAATATCTTCAAACCATTTTTCTTAATAAAATCGGAAGAAAAAGACTACCTGGGTGAAAGGTCCAAATGTAGTCCTAAATGCTAGGCCCAAGTTGTAAGAGCTTGTAAGTCATAAGTGTTCGTATTTCCTTCAAACACTTGTAAATATTCAAACTCTTTTCACAATAAAATTGAAAGAAAAATATTACCTGGGTGAAAGGTCCAATCGTATTCCTGAGTATTAGACCCAAGTTGTAAGAGCTTGCCAGTCATAAATACTCGTCTTTCAAACCCAAAAATACGTTCAACCAATAAAACTCTTTTTCTCGCCGTCGTGCGATGATCTTTCAAACCTTTTCACAAACAAAGGTATTTTGTCTCAGAACGATTCTAGACAATGCTTCGTCCATAAATCATGTGAGTTGAGAGTAAGTGACGTTTTCATGTGAATGTTGATTTGTAAATCCATTCAATGTGATACAAATGTCCGCTCCTCGCCTATTTTGGGTAAGGAATGTTTTCCGTCAATTAATACAAAATAACTTTCTCTAAAATCAACCAATAAACAAACATTTTCTATCCAGAACTACGTAAGCCTTGAATTCTCTATGAGATACGTAAGAGCAGGATTGTGAAATCTTGTCAGGCCCAATAATAATAAAAACCTTTTTAGGTCCTTGCACATTAATAAATCCAAAAACATTTTCTCTTTTTCTTTGACCCTATTCCTCTTTCCCTTTTAATAACTCGAAAAGCCTAATATTTTTAAGCAAACACTAATGCGCACAACTAACCAAATGGTTCCCATTGAATACAACGAATTTTGAGGGGTGCTAATATCTTCCCCTTGCGTAACTAATTCCTGAACCCTGACTTGGTTGTGACGACTAATATCATTGTCGTTCTTTTAGGGGTTTTATCAATATTTTCCCTCTTTGGGAATAAATAAAGTTCGACGGAGACTCTGTTAAGTCCATCCCGCGAGCATGCGATTGTGCTTCGCGAGCACCGTGTTCTCATTTTTTGAGGTGCGACAGATGGCAACACTGTTGGGGACATCCCTAAGTGAGTCAAGCCTAGTTAGTTTGTTGTGTGTGATTATGTTTGTTTACTTGTGTGAGTTTTCTTTTTCTTATGTTTTTATTATTGTTATATTGTTATATTTATATATTGTTATATTGTTATATTGTTATATTTATATATTGTTATATTGTTATATTGTTATATTATTATATTGTTATATTGTTATATTGTTATATTGTTATATGGCTCTATTGGATCTTTGATACTTGGATAGTTCTGATTGCAAACCTTGAGGGAATGACTTTCTACCCGAGTCTCGAGTAAAAAACATAAGATATAATGAGGTTGCATAGTGTGGGTCCGTGAGATGAATTTCTCGTTGGATCGATGTGAGAACCTCACTTAGAGTAGATCCTTTTAAGAATGTTGACGTCCAACAAGTAAGTTTTCATAGGCATCGACGTTTTCATGTGGATCCATGACTCTAAGGACCATTTGTAGAACCTTAACCCCTTTGGCCAACTAGGAATGATGGTTGCATAGTGTGGGTCTGCGAGATGAATTTCTCATTGGATCGATACGAGGACCTCACCCAAAGTAGATTCATTGGATGGAGTTGACGCCCGACAAGTAAGTTGCCACAAGCATCAGACAGTCTAGTGGATCCATGACTTTGGGAACCTTTGTAACCCTAGATTATATCTAGTGAGACCCTTGTTCTGTGTAAAGCAATCTGATTTATACATACCTTGAACCTTCAAACTTATACCTAAAAAAAATGCATCACGTTCATCCACATGCATTGCATCTGCATAATAAAAATAAAAACTCTTTGTTGTCTCATATTTGTTTCAAGAATTTGAGATATTCACAAACTTTTAAAAATAACTTCAAAAAGAAGACGCATTTTTCTATTCAAGTACCAGGAACCTAAGCTCGACAGTTTGGAAGGGTTAATCTCTGATTTGACTCCAATCAAGCATGGTGACTTCAAAAAGGACCATGGGAAGATTTTGAGCCTTTTGAATAAAAAGGTTGACTATGGGGTTATCAACACTTTGGCACAATACTATGATCCACCTCTGTGATGTTTTAAATTTTCTGACTTCCAACTAGCTTCTACCTTGGAAGAAGTTGAAAGAATTGTGGGTCAAAAATTGAAAGACTTCAATCCGTTTCCAAAACTTAATAAAGAGATGAGTCCAAGGAGATTAGCATTAGCACTAAGCATTGATGTTCAAGTTTTTCTAGCCAATTGGGTCAAGAAAGGGTTTTTTAAAGGGTTTACCCTAAAGTTTTTGGAAGAATTATCTCTAAAGTTCAAGAAGGAAGAGAATTAGAAAGCATTCTATATTGTGTTATCTATGTTGATCCATGGGATTGTGCTCTTCCACATTGATAATTATGTGGATCATGTAACTGTGGAAGTCTTTCTCTCATGCAATCCAATGCCTTTTCTTTTGGCTAACATTTGTCATGCTCTCCGTGCTCGACACAAGAAGATGGGGAACTATGTTGTGCTGTGCTATTTTACTTTATGCTTGGTTCATGCAACACATTTCTTAAATATTCTCAAAGATTATCTTCTCTTACTGTAAGTTTTGTCAAATGGTATATCAGAGATTGGGAAACCCCAGACATCGTAGTCAGTTATGGGGAATTTCCTAATGTGTTGCTGTTAGGAACTAAGGGTTGTATCAATTACAACCATATGTTATCTTGAAGGCAACACGGTTACTCCATGGTTGGTCCTCCTGAAGTCAAAAACTTACAGCCATTTGTACTCTATAACATCCAAGCAAGCAATCCTGATGTGAGAGCAATCTGAAAAGCTTGGTAAAATATTGTTAGAAAAGGTAAAGAATTTGGAAAAAGGAGCACTCTTGTCAAAGAATCCTACACTCGATGGGTGAAGGAGAGGTTGAAGTAGTCAATCTACCATTTATCATTGATACTTCATATTTCCCTAAGGTTCCTGAGCCAGAGCCCATACTACCTGAGGATATTGAAAAGCTCAATTCCAAAATTAAGGAGTTTGAATTAGAAAACTCTGAGTTGCGACTTAGGCTTAATCGAACTACTTTGGAAAAGGAAAATCTGAAGGATAAACGTCAAGAAAAGAACAAAGAGCTTAAAGATAGCAACAAGAGAGAAAGAACATTTGAAGACAAGAAGGGTGAGCTTGATAATATCCTCATAGGTACAAAATCTATGTTCAAAACCAAGAGTGAGGAGCTTAAAAAAGCCCATCACAAAATTCAAAAGTTGGACAAATTGTTGGAGAGGTCTCTTGTGGAGGAGAGAGAAGCTAGACTAGACTATGAAGCTCAAATATGTGAACTTAGGGATACTCTCAATAAATATAAAAATGAGTCGTCTCGTGAGATTCTTCGAAAAGTGGAAGTTGAGATAAGATATCTCCGCTTCGAGTACTAGTTAGGAGAAACTAATATCAGAATTGCAGCTTTGGAAAACCAAGAAGGTGATGCAACCTACATGCTCTTGAAGAATGACTGTGTATTGGAGGAAGCTGTATATGGAGTCCAGAGCATCCCTAGATGAATATCATCGTGTCATCAAGAAGCTCCAAGACCTCTATGTTGAATGGAATGGCAAGTTGCTAAACTTGGCTAGATTTGCTAATCTCAACATGCTGGAGCTTCCAGAAAAAATTCAAGAAGCTAATTGGTGCATGTGTCCAGAGAACATGCCTCCTCAAGTTTTTAATTTTGTTAAGTTTTGTAAGAAAGTGGCGAAAGAGCTCACCACGGATCTTGCTACAATCCAAAGGGCTGAGATGGAGCTTAAGTTCACTTGTACTTGAACCTGAATCACTTATACTTGAATTTGAATTGAAATAATTTATATTGGATATTGAACTTAAATTAATGAAAGTTGTCATTTTGGATTTCATTTGTTATTTTTCCTTTTATTCTTATTCAAAAATCTTGCAAATAAAATGTTCCAACATTGCTGAAATAAGTAAAAAAGATAACTAAGAGCTTTGAAAAAAAATGCATCCATTTATGCCTCCATACATGCATCCACATTAAATAAAATCTCGTTTTTCCTTCATCCTTAAGTTCCATACTGAATCCTTAACACCACTACAACACCAGAGCTAGTGCTCATCAGAGAATGACAGATCAAGAACAAGAATTGGAGAGAGTGAGCTTCGAGCTCGAGGACCTACGAGGAAACATGGGCCAAGTCATGGAGATACTTCAAGTCATTAGGTCCAAGTAGGACACTCAAACAACGGTCGTCTCAGAGATATCTGGTCCTACACTTGAACCCCAACCTGCAAGAACGGTACCTTCTACATGGCCAATCTTCGGCCTACCTCCTGATTTCATACCACAAGTTGAAGGCACCCCCGGCATTATACAATCCACTCAGCATATAGTATCTCTACCAACTAACAACGAGGCTTATTTTGGGGTCCACATGTTTTCACCACCAACTGTCCGTGCACGTATGCAACCTTATTTCAAAGATCAACAACATGCTCCGGTTTGACGAAGAGGACGAAAGGCATGAAGATATAAGAGGGATGAAGGAGAATTTCCAAATTCTTGAGAAAAGATTAAGGGCTATGGAAGGTGGCCAAGTTTTTGGTGGTGCTTCTAGGGAGATATGTCTAGTATCCGGTCTTGTGATTTTTGTAAAATTCAAGACCCTTGACTTCGAAAAGTAAGAGGGACACTCATTCCCCAAAAGTATTATCGAAAAATGTTCGCCCATGTTGAAGATGATAAGCTCATGATATTGAAACTGGACGAAAATGTACTTGAACGCATCGCACGGTCGAACATACAACAGAGTCGCCACTGAACTTTATTTATACCAAAAGAGGAAAGGGAAAATATCGATAAAACTCAATGGGAACAGAGAAACGGGTAAGGAAGTTAGTTATACAAGGGGAAGGTATTAACACCTCTCACATCCATGGTGCTCCATGGGAACTATTTTGAATCATATTTCTTGGATGAGTGTTGCTATCTTCATGTACCTGCAAAACATAAAATGGGTTAGAGAGAGAGTGCTCGAGGAGGATTGGGGCCCTCATGCCTACGTATTCTCGTATTGCATAGAGAAAGTCAGAGCCTCGTAGTTCATAGAACTAGAGAGAGAAAAGGGGAAAAGAAAGTAAAGTGCTCGCCAAGGATTTATATCCTCGTGCCTACTGAATCTAGAGGAAATATACCCGAACGCGTCGCACGTTCAAACATACAACAGAGTTGTCATCGAACTTTATTTATTCCCGAAGGAAAGGGAAAACATCGATAAAACCCGGGGGAAAGAGATAATTGGGTAAGGAAGTCGGTTATGCAAGGGGAAGGTATTAGCACCCCTCATATTCGTAGTACTCAATGGGAACCATTTTGATTGTTCTATGCTCGAATGGGTGTTATATCTAAAGGTTACTCACGAAAGAATAAATGGAAAATAAGAAATAGATAAAGTGCTCAGAGAGGATTCATGCCCTAATGCCTACGTATCCTTATAGTGCAATAAGAAATTCAGAGCTATGTAATTCATAGAACTAATGGTGGGAGGTGAAAGAAGAGTGATAACAAATATGGTTTGAGCCAAAGGATAATATGGTTTAAACCTAATCAGGGATGAAATCTGAACACCAAGAGTAAAAGTGGCATTAACCGATATGTGGTATAGCCTAAAGCATTAACCACTATATGGTACGACCGAAAATAAAGAGAATTAAGTGTTTGGTATCAGGGCAAACATATTTTGGTTCACAAGAAGACACAAGATGAAGCTTAAAGGAATAGTGTATTTGGCTCAAAGAGAGAGTTATATCACATGAAGTGAATGAAGGTAGTAGGTATTTTTCACATCTCGAAAAATACGATCTCTCACGATGGTCGCGGAAAAAATAGTTCGAACAGAGTCGCCACCGAACTTTATTTATTCCAATTAGGGAATAGGAAAATATCGATTAAACCTTTGAAAAATGGAATAATGGTCGTCACAACCATATTCAGGTTCGGGAGTCGATTACGCAAGGGGAAGGTATTAGCACCCCTCACGTTCGTTGTACTCAACATGAACCTTTTAGTTTAATTTGCGATTTGAATGTTAGCTGAATATTATTTGTTTTCTTCGAGTGAATAAAAGATTGAAACTGCAAATGAATAGAAACCTCAGAAGGGGGAAAATAGAGGTTTTTTATTAGTGTGCTCGCCAAGATCTCGCAATCTTGTGCCTACGTATCCTTATGGTGCAATAAGGAAATCAAAGCATTCGTAGTTCGGGGAAATACAGTTTGTTGGTGTCTTTTAGTGAACAACTATTTAGATCGAATTGTAAAGGCTAAACATTGGCTTGTTTACTCTCGAAGGAGGCTAAATCATAGGGAAAAAGATGGATAGAACACACAATGCATGATCATACAAAGGCTATCCTAGGGTATCATTGTTAGGTATCCTAAGAGAAAGCCATATGTGTGTTAAAAGTGTACTGAGCCTAAGTCTCATTGTTAGGTAGCCCAAGAGAAAGACATGTGGGTGAAAGTGTGTCATACCCTAATTTTTAACCATAAGATACCACATATCATTTTCATCCTTGCACACAAACAAGGTCATACCTTGGTCCTTCCCCCTATCCATCTTTGGGTTTGCTTCTTGCAGGGATCACCAAGCACCTCTTTGTTGTTTTGTCTTACCTTTTAGTTTACATGATTAATTTCTTATCTAACAACTAATAAAAATATCAAAATATGTTTTATTTTTCTTAAGTTTATGTTGCATAGTAGGGATTTTCAATTAAGAGAATCTCAAAATTTTGTCGCTACCTTCTGAAGGAAAGTCAAAGGTTCATGTGTTTATTTCCATGCCTTATTGAACAAGAAATTTCAAGCTTTGAGCAATTTAATTAAGAGGAAATCAAGGACACCTTATTTTTAGTTCATATCATCATCCATGTACCTTGTAATGGAAGAAAAGTCCAAGTACACAAGCTTGTTCCAAGTGGTTTGACCAAAAAGTCAACATTTTGAAGTCAAGGTTCCGAGGATCATAAATCCTTCAATTCTCAATATTTTTGAATGCTTATTTTTGCATATAAATATTCTCATTATCCTATACAACTTATCTTTACATGACAAGAGTAAATTATGCTTGGAGGACCATCAAAATTTTGGAGACATTATAGGTCATTTGTGGACTTAGTGAAATCTGACCTATTTTCAAGTGACTTTTCCCCAACTTTAAAAGATCACAACTTCTTCAATTTTCAACATATGAGGCTGATTTGTTTTTCAAAATGTCATTTATGACGCCCTATACAAGGTTTCTTCAAGGATAAAAGTCAGAATATGCTTGGAAGACCATGGAATTCATTGAAACATTATAAGTTATTTTCAGCCATGAAGCACTCGAATTTTTCTAAGTTATATGATCATTTTTTCATGCCAACTTCAACATGACATAACTTTGTGCTCAAGCATCCAAATGCAACCTTTCTTGGTACATTGTAATCTTTGCCATGATGTCAACATATTGCAAAAAGAACGGGATCAAAAAGCCTCATGAGTAGGATACCCCATTGGGTTGAACATGGTGACTTGTAAGTGAAGAAATTACCATTACCCGAATTTTGAGCTTCACTAATCTTAATTTCAAGCCAAATTAGCATGTGTTTTGGACCTAAACATGTTTAAACAAGTCTCCAGAAGTTAATTAACCCTTAAAACGCATCATTTGGCTGAGTTTTAAGGAGTTTCAAGTCACACTTTTCTCACATTCAGATCAAATTCGTTTTGCATGAATTCTGCATCATTCCACACATATTTGGATCCAAACACATTCCCTATAAATAGAGGAAGATATTGCATTCATTTCCAAGATTTTGAGAGCCAAGAAATCCATGCTACAACTTGAAATTTTCCCAGAAAACTCAACTATCGTGTTTTGAGTTTCAACTTGTTTCAATCTAATTTCTTGATTCCATTAGCATCTTTGGCATTTTCTGAAACTTTTGCAACAACTTCCAAGCTCTAAGACCTTCTGAAGTGCTCTAACCAGATCGAGCTTCATCAACTTTTGATCACCATCTGGACAAGGTTTCTGAGCATCATTTGAACTCAAATAAGTTACCACAATATAGTCCTTCACTCTCTGATGTTTTCCCCTAACTTATCTAGTGTTGATTGGCCGTGTTCATCATTTAACTTAACTTTTTGTGGCTTGCTTGTTTCTGAAACTTCTTTGAAATTCCCTTTGTTAAATTTATATAAATGAATTTGGAACATGTGGTTGAATTCAGGATGAGAAGAGGATCATAATGGCAGTGATCTCGTGTTCTGAAATTATCAAACGATGAAGCTCCGGTGAGAGCTCCCTGGAGAAGACGACCGGAGTTTTCTCAGGTTGTCTGAGTTTAGCCAGACACGTTGGAGGAATGAAATGTTCTGATTGGTTGGATTTGAATTGGATCATGTGTATTGCTTGCAATGCGTTCCATCGTATTCTAAAACATGTTGGATTTGAATTGGATCATTTCTTATCCAAAATAATTTCTAAAATTCTATTTTATTTTTCTTCATCTGATTTGTATTTTTTCGCATTTTATTTCACTGATTTTCTATTTTTCAGGAATTTTATCTTTTCTCATTTGTTTTAATTGGTTTAAAAATACTTTTCTGCATTTTTTAATTCTGAAAAATTTATTACATGTTTTTTATTTTATTTCCAACCTTTCATAATTTGCTTGGCCATTTATTTGGTGTTTTGAAGGACTTTATGGATTTTTCATTTTATTTCTATTTTAAAATTCATTTAAAAAAACTTTTGGTGCATTTCTATTTTCCAATTGCATTTTATATTTGTGTGAACTTCTGTTGGCCTTGGATCATGATGGTTTAGACTTCAAGTCTCATAAAACTCAATGGATCTTGGTTGTTGATAGGGTGAAAACCCTAATCCACCAAAATGGATGATTGATTTTGATGATGACTTGATCAAACTTTTGGCCCAAGTTGGGTGTGACTTCTCTTGTCTCCTTCTTCTTCATCTCCTTCTTTTTCCTTTGATTAATTGGATGGTTTGTGTCCATCTTGTTCATGATGTGTGGTTGATACTTGATGAACTTTCATCATTTTAAATATATCTTCTAGTGATCATGGATCACTTAAGGTACTTTGGATTGATGCATAAGTTTTTCCTAAGTGTCATGAAGTGTGGGTTGAAGTAATGGATCATCCTCATAGCCTTTGTGCTTTATCATTTCCTCTTTTCTTTTTGTGTGACATGACTTTAGGGGATTGATTTACATATCATTTCTCTAGCATGTATTAACACAAATATTATTATTGACCGACCTTAAATAGTTGTGACTTCTACATAAGTCCAATTACGATTGCTTAACATAGGGCTAAATTTGTCCCAAAAGCAAAGACAATTTTATAAGTGAGATTGTAAGTATCATACTCCTCATGGTACTGTGTGAAAATATTGCTTCTTTCATATTTGTGAGAGCTAGTGACATACTTATTGATTTTATCAAAGTTGGAGCCCTTCTCATAAATTATGTATAAGTTCATATTTCCATGCTTGTGGGTGAATAGTTGAGTCTTCTTCAAGAAATGACCAAACCATCCTTCATTATAATTTCTAACCTCATTTACTAACATTTTACTTGTGTTAAACTTTTATTTCCAATTCATTTACTTTATGCCCTTTTATCTTTATGCCATTTACTTTATACTTTATATTTAGCATTCCATTTCATATTATTTGTGATTATGTCACTTTTTCTTCGTCCATTTTGACTTATTTTTCTTTTAAGATACTAATAAAGAAAAACCTAAAAAAGAACTTGATTCTCCTGATTCATGGACTTGTGGTTACTATCCTTAGAAATGTTGTGGAGTTATGAACTTAGAGTTAGGATCTTGACATTCGCTCTGAGGCTTGTGATTTGAAACCTTAGAATCTATTTGGTACCTTTGACTTTGGATTTCCTTTGGAGACTTAATTGAGTTACTCTGGTTTCATCTGATACATGGATTATTATTTGTTTATTCTGGCTTGCTTGAGACTTAATCCAAAGGAGGGAATTTTTTCTTGACTTATGTCATAAAGATTTCTATTTCTTTGTTAGATCTTTCCTCCCTATATTTTAATTTATGCTCTAGGATAATCTCCTCTTCTCCTCCCCTTTTTTTAATTTTCAAAATCTTCTCTCTTTTTTAAAACCTTTTTATTTTTTTTAACTTGAATCATTTTTCTCAATAAACCTTGACTTTTGTCAAGTGATTTTTAAAACCTTTTTCTTAATAAATGATAATCCATCTTAAGCATATTCAGACCAATTTCAAAAGACTAAAAATGTCTAACTCATTTAAATCATTTTTGTGCCCTTTGTGTACTTTTCCTTTTAAAAAGTTTTCTCAAAGCTTAGACATGAGTAATTTCCATAGTTGAGATGTAATTCTCCTATCCCCATAGCATTGATGATAAATCTTTTCCATCTAAGAGAGCTAGTGGCATACTTGTTGATTCTTATCCAAGTTGGAGTCCTTCTCATGATGATGCAAAGTTCTCATACTTGTGGGTGACTAGTTGAGTATTCTCCTTAAGATGACAAAATGTCTTTTCATTAAAAAAAAACACCTTTGTTATTTTTACCACGAACTACGAGATTTTGATCATCCATTGCACTTTGTTGGTACGTAGGCATGAGGCTTTAAAAGTCCTAGCAAACACAAAAATCATAAAAAATATTTCTTTTCCCATCTCTCCAAACTTTTGCAAACAATATTCATTTTCAAACCAAAAGGCACATTTTCAAAGAGGTTCCCATGGAGTACCATTAATGTTTAGGGTGCTAATACCTTCCATTTTCATAACTAACCCCCAGATCCTTATCTCTTTTATTAGTTTTATTTTAAAACTTCTTCGGGTTTTGTTTGTACTTTTTCCCTTTCCCTTTAGAAACAATAAAAGCGCGGTGGTGACACTTGCTTTATGAGTTAAGTTAACCAATAACTTAGTCTCAAATTTTTTACCGCTACAGTGTGCTAACCTAAACATATGAATGTGATAAGTAGAGGCAAGGAAAATGAACCATAAACAAGATGACAATGCCAAAAGTTCAACAATTCAACAATAAGACAAAGTCAAAGTGCCCAAGGTCCAAAGAGACCAAAATCATTCCAGATCCAGCAAAGGTATAAGTCATAAGTCCAAGGGCCAAAGGTGTGGGCATAATCACTTCAAGTGAAGCATAGGTCTTAAGGATCAATTTAACTCATTTTATCATGTTTTGATTCATTGAGATTGTCAAGCAGATCAAACACAATATAAGAAGCAACATATGAATAATGTATGAAGTTAAATGATGAGTAATGATATATAAAAGTATATTGTATAAAGTAAAGGCATAAAGGTAAATGACTTGAATTAAATGACAAGAATGTAAAGTGTTAGAGGTTTATCAGTTAGATGTTAGGTGTTAGTATGTTAGAAGTCAAAGTCAACACAATGGGATCATCTATCAATAAGTCAAATGACTCAAACATATGATAAACCAAAAGATGATCTATCAATAACTAAAAATGTTCAAAATATGGTCAAATGACCATCTATCCACATATTGAATCAAAAAAGATTAAATCAACTAATGGACCATCTATGAGTGATTTGAAATGCCGAAGATTTGATCAAACAAGTAAACAAAGTCCAACAAGGTCAAAACAAAGTCAAAGTGTGAGCTAACTCAATTGTTGGACTTAGGATCCACTATCAATCAAATCTAGGGACCCAAACATATGGCTCAATAAGGGATAACTTATCACTGATTCGAAGTGTAAACAATGATTAAATGATCATTTATCAACATGTTTTAATCAAAGAAGATTGAATCAAACTCTAGTCAATCTATGGATGACTTTAATTGTAGAAGCCTTGATAAACCAAGTCAATACACTCAAGTCAAAACATCTAGTGCATCAAAAATCAAGCAAAAAATGTATTTAGAAATGAGTAAAAAGGGAAATTAAAGAGAAAATCATAAACTATGATCAAAATAGTTCAAAAATGGTTCCAAAAATTACACAAACTCCCATATATTATACATGAATAAATCTTAAAAGTTGGATGCAAATAGGTTTTAAAATGCTTGAAAAATAAATTGGAAAAGGAAATGAAAATGAAAAATGAAATAAAAATAACAATAAATGCAAAAATGATTTAAAAAATTAAGAGAAAAGTGTATGTGATGTAAAATATTTTTAAAGACTTTGTGTAAAAAAATTGGATAAAAAATATTTAAAAATGAGACAGAAATTAAATGGGAAATAAAAGAAATAAAATAAAATGAAATTAGGGCTCCAACGACTACTAAGTTCGAAAAATGCGCGTAAAAGGATGTGATTGGTCAGAATTTGGATTTGGCACCAAAATGCGCGCAACCTCACTTCATCTTTAACCTTGGATTCAATTTATACAATTCATGAACTCGTGCTTTTAACAACACCCAAGCATGAAGTTAGCTTCACAACACATCATTTTTCATGTCTCCTTGTATCAGAGTCATTGATTAGCTCTGAATAGGGAGAATTTTTCTCAAGAACAGGATGAACCCTAAGTACTCAAAGTAAAATTAAATGACTAATACTGAAGATAAATTAAAGGTAGAAGAGGGATTTTGATAAGTGGAGTAAGGTGAAGAGTGAGGTAACTTGTTTGCTCAAAGATTTAACTCGTATCTACCTTTCCAGTTGGAGCTTTAAAGGTTAACAATGGTGGATTTGGAAGTTTGGTTCCAAGGAGTTTCAAGCCAAAGTAGTGCTTCAGTCAGATTCAAAAGGTGTCGATGAGTGATTCTGGGTGAAGATTCAAAGCTACAAGAGCTTGAATCGAAGAAATGGTTAACTATTTTTTAAGGTATCGGGTTCAAATGGTTTCAGAGTTTATTTGGCTATCAAAGCTTGCAAATGAAGGAAAAAGCTTCCTCTATTTATAGGAAACGATTAAAACAATTAAAAATTTGTATAAAATTATTTAATTCATGAAAAATATTAAAATTAATCCAAAAAATATTTTAATTCAAAATATGAAAGAGAAAAATATTTAAAGATTTTTTGTGAAAGTCCCATATATTTTGGATTAAAAATGAAATTTCTATGAATTAAATAAAATAAAAGGATTAAAAGTAAAATCAGAAATTAAAAAGAAAATAGAAAAAACAAGGGCCATAACATCTCCCTCATTAATTGAGGTGACAGATCTGATGGCCACACGCACGCTATCCACCAATTGCCAAGTCAAACGTGTTGTAAAGATGGTAATCAATATGGATGCTCAGGATTAAAACATTTGAATCAAATCAGAAGGCTGAGAACACACCAACACACCACCTGAGCCCTATCTCCTGTCTCCTTCTCCGGTGAACCTCACCGGACTAGTCCACCACCAACCTTCACTAAAATGAAAAGTGAGTACACTAATTTAAAGAGAAAAAGCTCAGGAGCTCGAATCTGGCCTCAATTTTGTCCAATTCTAAATATATTGAGAGATATGAGGAATTGAATTTTGAGGTGCACGATCTGAGTTGCTTCGATTTAACCTCAAAGCAACTCAATCTTGTTTCCTACATTGGTAGGACTTTAGACAACCAATAATCAAAGTAAATGAAGAAGAATTGAGTGAGAATCGAAGATTTGAAGTTTGGAAAAATCACCTTCAGGTAGCAGTGATTTGGCTTGATCTTGATCTAAATTCACTTGGTTCTTCCTCCTCTTGCTTGTAGTGACCAATTGAGATGAAAATCGCAATGAATCCTTGGAGTTTGAATCTCAAAACAAAAAGTGAAATTCAAACTCGATTATAAAGAAACCTTTAAGGAATTATATGGAGTAGGGTTCTGAGATAGCTTGGCAAGGCTTGGGCAAGGTGTGTGTATTATTTCTGAAGCAATGCATTTGTAATTATAGGCTACGGAATTCAGTTTTGCACGTTTTCAATTTTGGCCAAAAATAACAACATTGGTGCATGGGTGCATGGGCATTTAATTAGGCCCAAACCATGATGCAATCTAACTCCAATTTGTGCATAATGGATACTGAAGTCATCACATGGAAGCATGCAAGAGGAAATAATCATTTGAGTTCAAATGTTTCCAAAACAAGTCCACCAAAGGCACCATGCTCAATCCCCTCAATTCTTGTCCAAATGAAGTGATATTGGATGATTTGGAAAGGTGGAATCAAGGGGAACAACTTTTATATTGAATTTTTTTCCATTTGGAGCTTGGATCATGATGAATTTTGAGATGGAAGTGGGGGAAATCAAACATAGTTGAAAATTTTCTAAGTATAAAGTCAAATGACCACTTCTTCCACCTTGAATAACTTTTACTATGAGCTCCAAATGGAAATGGTTTATGCATAAAATTTGTATCTATTTCATTCCCCTAAGTTTGGTCACAAATTTGAAATAATTTGTATTTGGGATTAGGGACTTATGCATTTTAGAAGTTGAGGAAAATTGCTTGTTCAATGGTGATGGCCTAAAATGACCTATAATCTTTCCTCTTGGCACATGCCCTTTAAAGTTGAATTTGACATTTCTCAAAGAATAAAAGTTGGATAAGACATCTTGAAATTGATCATAAAACTTAGATGGCCTTCATATCATAAACATGGAGCAAGTTATGGTCCTTGAAAGTTGACCTCCTAACTAGGGCAC
Organism: Lathyrus oleraceus; assembly: GCF_024323335.1. Classification (NCBI taxonomy): domain Eukaryota; kingdom Viridiplantae; phylum Streptophyta; class Magnoliopsida; order Fabales; family Fabaceae; genus Lathyrus; species Lathyrus oleraceus. The sequence goes on from NC_066580.1 coordinate 445,915,753, forward strand.
AGACAAAATGACCTATAATGTTTCACCATAAAAAATGACTTTCCAAGAAAAAATAGATCTTGATGCCAACATGAAAGTTGTTTTAAATGTCATAGAGAGTAACTTTTATATTGTAATAATTTTCATATGACAAAAAGTGTAGGATATAGGGTCTAGGGAACCCCAATTTTGACTACTTGACTTCCTCTGGTCAACCTCTTTGAACCAACTTGCAAACTTGAAGTTCTATTGATATTTAGAGATAATGGAGGATCATATATGAATATTATAATGTATAATGAAGTATCCCTTGATATATTTGACCAATTGTTGAAGAAGCTTACTGAGGAAGTCACACAAGATACCCAGATGAACTAGGGCTTCTAAGGAAAACAAGCTTCAAGCTCTTGATGAATTCTTGATCAAAATGATAATGAAGAACATGGGGATCCATATGATGTTTAGAAACCATGGTGAACCATTCTATGATTGATCTCTTCCATGAGGGTCTCAAACCCTAGTTGTGAACTTGATAGAGCATAGGTGTATGCACACACCACCTACAAAAGAGACAAAGCTATACATAGACATATTTTTGGTGTTTTGGTTAGGAGGATGCCAAGGTGTGACCCCAAAGATAATGAAAATGATGAGATAGCATGAGGTATCTTAGGGTCAAAATTGGGGTCTTACAGTTGCCCCTATTTAAAGACATTTTAATTGAGGATGTGAAGGTTAAAATCTTCGTATCAACTCAGTAGAATGGACTTAAATAACAACACCAAGAAACAAATTGTGGTCCCTAAGAGACCTCATGATACATATGATATTAATGTTAAAATAATCTTTATGGAGAATATATTTCCACAAAGGAAAAGAATCTGGAGAGACTAAAAGTCCACATGAGCATAATGCGTTCCGTAAGGAAACCTCACTGGGGAGACAGAGACTCTAGGGAATAAAAGTTATGCATAGGCCATGCTATGACATAGAAAACTGCTGGGAGACACAAGGGGATTTCCATGAAAATAAATCAAGGGAAAGACTTGAACTGGGGATAAAGGAATATGCAGGGGACGAGAGTAGGTCAGAACAAAACCGAAATACTCAAGCTAAAAGGGAATTCTATTTCACAAATAAATATAAACTCAAACTCAACTGGGGAAGAAAAACTTCAGAATAGGAGTAAAAAACACATATTATCTACCAACGATTACTGGGTAAAAAGATAATAGACTCTGACAAAGGGACATCTGTTACCTGGTTAGGGTAAACATATCAAGGATGACTCGCTAAGGAAAATAAGGTGTATTCATTATCAGTTACTGGGTAAGAACAACCTACTGGGGAAAGGAAATCAAATAGGATTTACAACTTCCTGCTATTGGGCAGAAGACCAAAGAGAGAGTATCAATCACTAATTAAAGTGAACATATCAAGGATAAATTCAAAGGAAAAATATTTGTCATCGTTTAGGATGAACATATCAAGGATAGAACACCTGGTAAAATAGGAAGAATATCCGTTACCAGTTAGGATAAACTACTAGGGAAAACTAGGAATTACGACTACCGATTACTGGGTAGAATACAAAAGAGAGAGTATCTGTCACCATTTAAATTGAACATATTAAGGATAGACTCAGAGGGGAAAGTAGGATTTTATATCTACCAGTTACTGGGTAGACCATAAAGAAGAGAAAATTCGTCACATGTTAAAGTGAACATATCAAGGATAGACTCTCTAGGGAATAAAATAGGGATTACAACCACCTTTTTACTGGGTAGAATACCAAACAGGAAGAATATCCGTCATTGATTAGGATGAACATATCAAGGATAGACTTGCCAGGAAAACGTGATAACGAATTCGCTGGGGAAAATAAATGGGTAAATTACCTTTTACCAATTACTGGTTGAAGGTAAAGTACTCAATCATCAAGAAGAATATTACCAGTTACTGGGTAATAAGCTCTCGGGGACCAAAAGATCTATCTATGTAAGAGCAAGAAAGAAACGATCAAACAAGACTCAACCCAATATGGATATAACTCAAGGGAAGTGGTTTCATCCAGATGATACTCTAGGGAGGAAATTGAAATAATGATTATCCACATAAGGAAATAACTCAGTGGGAAATGAGAAAGGATAAACTTTTTTTGCTTAAGGGGATGACACTCTGCAATTGAAGGAGGATAGACACATCAAATCTGTATGGGGGAAATAATATCACCAAAGCAGGGGATCATAAAAAGAATCAATGTGATAAAAAGGACAATGAAATATATGATGCTATGATTTATGTATGAATATGCATGCATGATTATGATTATGCTGACAAAACAACCCAAAGGATACAATAACGAAGATTTGAATCATCACTATAAAACAAACGGCTAATCTCAACATAATGGAAACAACCACCGGAGATTCTGCTAGGGATGAACATAAACTATCTAGCTCAGAATAAATCAACTTTGGCTGTGGAAAGACACGAAAAACATGTTTCCAAACTTTGTGGGGGAAGAGAGCACTGTTGAAGAATAAAGATGGATCCACTGAGGATCCTAAAATGAGTCAATGCTGCAGGGAATTTTAAGTCAACACCATATCAAATGGGAAACAACCTTGTAGGGGACTTAATTAATACTTCCCAGAACCAAACACTACTAGGAATGAGGGAACTTTTATCAGACAACGAAACTCCTTCGGGGATTGATAACGCAAAAACATATAGTATTTTTGGCTTCATATGCATGGATAACACTTATTATTACGCATTATTTTATGTTTATTGCATGTATTTATCGATTAAAAGGTTTACAAGCAAGCAAAGTGGAAAATAGCAAAAAGGAAAGAAAAAGAGAAGAAAATGGAGAAAAATAGAGAGAATGGGCCACCACGCCTAATGGGCTTGTGGCGGCCATCATCTGGGTGTGTGACGCCCGCCAGATGACCCAAAGAGGATGGTGTCCCCCACCATAAAGAATGGAGAGTGTGGCGTTTAACCTTATATTTGTGGCGCTCGCTACGGACTCAAAGACTAGGGTTGTGGAAATCGCCACAACCTGGTCTTCCCTATTATTTCTCCAAGTTTTTAGCCAAGAATCCACTCACCTTTGGCTACAATTTAGAGGAGTGGAAAATATATAAAAGGGAGTTTTGTTTTTCGCCAGCTCTCTCTTTCTCTCTTCCAGCTTTCAACCGTATGCTTAATTTTTAGTCATATTTATTTTATTTTAGTTTCCTATGCAGTTTTTTTTCCTACTTTATAACAGTGATAGTTTCTCCACATCGGGGACTATTTCAGTTTATTTTACGCATTTGAATTCAATTCTAATAGTTACTCATTGCCAAAGCCTTCCGACATTATTTTATTTGAAGAATCAAGATTCAGTTCAAGTTCTCAATTCATAATCCAGGTTTTATTTTGATTGCTATTTTATTTATTTATGCCTTATTGCATGTTTGATTTTCTGAATACCATGTCTGTTACCGGATCCATGTCCGGCTAAACCCTTAGGTATCGGTACGTAAATACCGTCGAAACGACGAGATTCGTAGATGGTCGGTGTTGATTTTTATAAAACTTATTTTTCCGGTTTTAGTTTCTTATTTTATTAAAATTGTTTTACGTACAAGAGTACAAAACAAACTAAGGTTACAGTCAACAAGAACGAGAGTTTGAGATTTTAACCAGATAGCTGAAACTAGGCATTAATCCTAAACACAGCGAGAGCGCTTTAAGATTAACTAGACTTTATTCATATTTAAAAATTACTTTTAAATTCAAAATGAGACGCGAGAGCCAAGCATTCTAGTTTAGGATTATGGTCAGAGTCAATAAAAATGAGAGTGTAAGACTAAGTCCTTTCTATAAATAATTTCTACTGAAGAACATTTTGACCAATAAGATTACACCAAACATCTATCGAATCCCCAAAGTTTGATGCGCTACATACCGATATCCCTTTATCGCATATCCTTATTAATATTCTATTTACGCTATAGTTACTTCTCTTCATCCTTCCAATCTTAGAAGGATCATCAGCCTTAGACTTACATAGTAACATTAGATAATAATACGTTCGATTATTAGTCCTTGTGGGTTCGATAATCTTTAAAACTACGCGATAAGACTGTGCACTTGCAGTCACGATTCCCATAGACTTACTAAGTCGCGATCAAGTTTTTGGCGCAGTTGCCGGGGACTAATTTAGTCGATATCGTAACTCCAGTGTTGCCCAGTATAGACTTAGGCAGACAATTCTTGTTCCCTTTCTACATTTGTCGAGTGTATGCCAAATACTCGCTCTCAAGGCGATAAATTAAAGCTACCGTTCGACGAACCTAAGCGTTATCTTAGATTAGAACACCAGATACGAGACTTGATACGAGAACATCGTATCAAGCTAAATCTTCCCGACCTTAACATCCCTATTTCTGAATTAGTTATTCAACCAGAGATGGCCGAAGGAGTGTAAAACCGTCCTCTTAAGTACTATGCAATCCCTTCGCAGGATGTACCACATAACAGCATCGCTGCCTCTATTATCGAGGCCAATAATATCGAGCTAAAACCTTCTATATTGTTAGCCGTATAACAAAACCAATTTTCAGGTAGTCCCACGGAGGACCCGAACCTACATTTGTCAATGTTTTTGCAATACGCAAATACAGTGAAAGCGAATGGTGTCAGCCCAGAAGAGATAAGACTACATCTTTTCCCATTCTCATTAAGAGATAGAGCTAGAGCTTGGCTCCAGTCTCTACCATCCAACTCTGTCACTATATGGAACAAGTTGAAGAAAGTTTTCTTAGCCCGATATTTCCCACCTAGTAAGACGGGTATGCTAAGAGCCCAAATAAACGTGTTTAAACAAAAAGATAATCAATCACTTTTTGAAGCTTGGGAGAGATACAAAGACACGATGAGGCTTTGTCCACATCACGGTCTAGAATAATGATTGATCATCCATACCTTTTACAACGGTCTCTTGTACAACACAATATTGATAATAGACGCCGCTGCAGGTGGCGCACTGATGGATAAACCCTACAATGAGGCCTATCAACTCATCGAAAGTATGGCCCAAAATCATTACCAATGGGGAAGCGAAAGAACCTCTATAGAGAAACCTCCAACGAAAGGCGACATGTACGAATTGAGCAGTCTTGACCATGTTAACGCCAAGGTAGATGCTCTTACTCAAAAGATAGACAACTTGACCATAACACCCGTAGCCATCTGTAGCGGGGTATTCATTACCATTAGAGATATTGACTAAATCCAAGGTAAACCATACAAGTCGAGTCGCCACCGCACTTCTATTTATCCAAAGGAATGGTTAGAAAGCGAACAAAAACCTAAAAGTTTTAACAAAAACTAGTAAAAGAGAAACAGAGATCTGGGTAAGGGGGTTGGTTATGAAATGGGAAGGTGTTAGGCACCCAAAACATCCTAGGTACTCCTAGGGAGCCCTTTTCACATTTGTTGTAAGGTTGGTATTTTTTGTGAAAATTTTGTTTGTGTAAACATGATTGAAGAGATGAGAAAAGAATATACAAGTTTATTTACATTTTGTGTTTGGATGGATAAACCCATTGCCTACGTACCATCTTATAAAAAGATTAGGATCAAAACCTCGTAGTTCGGGGTAAAAATCTCAAAATGAGTTGTTGAATTGATTGGTCCAAAAGCCTTAAGGTCTTTTGTTATCCAAGGGAGAAAACTCAACCTAAAACCACAAATCCACCATGTGAGGATAGCTTCAACATGCTAGTGAGGGGTTAACCCTATAATAAGCATGGAAGACTCATTGTCCATCACTAAGGATATAGGTGAGTATTACATCTACCACAAAGATAACTCAAACCTAATTGCTAAAGGTTATGAAAAAGTTTGATTAAGGAAGTGGCCATTGGAACCACAAAAAAAGAATTTGAATGGGTTATATTTACCAATTAGAAGTATATACAAAAATGGTTAAAGTGGATTAAAAGGTTCAATTCAAAATAAGTATTATGAAGAGAAGGTTTGAAAATCAAAAGCATAAGGCTTAGGTTTCTAAGGTTAAAAAACAAGTAAAATGTTTGCACAAAAAGTTTTGGCTTGGGTTAGAGTGGAGAGAAGAAGAAGAAGGGCTAAGTCCTAAATGAAATAAAAAGGCAAGGGATAAGAAATGAAACCACACTAGGAGTCCCTCTCTTGAGATCATATTGATGATCCATGTAGCTCCCATCCTTTGGAATAAGCAATCACAAGCAAATATTTCAAGCAATCAAACACACAAATCAAGCTTCTAGGAATCATCCAATGGCTTTTGTATCTTTCACTTTGGATACTCATGGTAATGGTTCCTCAAAGTTACTCAAGGTTGGAATCCCCTAGCACAAGAAAACACACATCAAAAAGTTCTATAAACAAATCAAAGAATGGACAAGAGGGAGTTTTAGAAGATAGTCCTTTCGAAGTTCTCTTCAATTTTTATAGCAATTTAAAGGCCCAATGCCTAGTTGCTCTTTGACTTTTATAGCATTCTAAAGGCCCAATGCCTAGTTGCTCTTCAAATTCCATTTGCTTAGGTAGGGGTCCTAAATTCTAAGTCCATATTGTCCAATTCTTGGCATTTGGTCACAACTAACACACAAACACAAGCACAAAAGATATATTCACAATTATGAACCCAAGTGGGCAAAAGGAAAATGGCATTAACATAAACATGTGCTCAAGTGAGCAAAGAGAAAAACAAATGAATAATATGTGCAAGAATAGTAAATTGCATTAAAGTAAATGGCATAAAGTAAATGGCATAAAAGTAAATGTTAATTGTCAATAGTTAGTGTTAGTAGTTAGTAGTTAGTGTGCCATAAGGCAAATTTAGCGCTATGTTAAGCAATCGTAATTGGACTTATGTAGAAGCCACAACTATCTGAGGCCGGTCAATAATAATGTAGGCAACAAACACAAGTTAGGAGTCTTGATTAGTGAACCAAGTCCCAACAACTTGCCATGCCAAAAAGAGGAAGAAAATGATCTTGTATTGGTTTAAGCCATTTGCATGATTTAGAAGACAACATATCCTTAATGCAAAGCCATTCACTTGATCAATTGATCAAGATGAATTAGATTTGAATCAAGGAATGTTAAATCTCCCTAATCAATGCCAACTTATCAACCTTCAACTCATTGATCAAAAGAAAAGAAATAGAAGAAGAAGAAGGAGAAGATGGATAAGAGAAAATGGAAATGACAAAATAAAATGCATTAAATGGAATATCATGTACCAATCCTCATATGTTGACCAATAACATTGAAAGTCAAGGTCAAACAATCAAAAACAGAAGTGAGATGATGATTGGAAGTCAAGAAAAGAATAAAATATTTTTGGTATTTTTTAATATTACAAATAAACTTGAATTAAAATAAAATGGAAAGGTCAAACTTCAAAATCACTTCAAATCAACCTTGAAAGGTCCAAGTGATTTATCCTAAGTCCAACAAGATCAAACAAAGTTTGACAAAAAATTTCAGCACTTTTAAAAGTCAGAAACTATTTTTAATCAATTAAAAATGAATAAAAAATAACCTAATTGAACTAAAATCTCAAATAAATTTCAAATCAATTCAAAAATTGATGAGAATATTTTTCATAGATCCATCATCATTCAAATAGGTTAGGAAAATATTTTTGTATTTTTTGAATATCAAAAACTATTTAAAATGAATTAAAAATAACCAGAAAAGAGAAAATTCACAAAAAATATCAGATGACAAAATAAAAAAAAATAAAAATCAGAAATAGAAACTAGAATTTATTTGGGAAATAATGCAATTGGTCCCATATTTTTTGGATTAAAAATGAGAGAGATATGATTTTTTGAAATAAAAGGAATTAAACAAAAATAAAAAGAAATTCAGAAAATGCAAAAAAAAAAACGAGAGCCGTTGGATCTGAGCTCATTAATTGAGCTGGCAGATCCAAGGATCCAGAGGCGCGCGCTCATGAAACACCACAGTAAATGCGTGCACACGTGAAGAAATTAAAAGTCATAACAAGCAACGCTCCTGATTGCATCTGGAAATCAGATCAAGCGGTCCAGATTCAAACTGGACACGATGAAGCCACCGGAAACTTCGTCTTCTCCGACGAGCTTCCCAGATTCCGGCCATGTCCAAAAAAATGCAGAAACGCAAATGGCCACCAAATGAGGCGATCTATATATCAATCGAAAGAGGAAGTGATGTACATCACTCCTATGCCATGCACTTCCACTCTAGATCCCTATAAATGGAGAAATCAGAGCTGGAAGTATGATGGTGTTCATCATAAACTTCATATTTTTGCAAAATTGAAAGCACAAATCAAATGCCTCTATTGAGAGGACTTCATCCAGCATTAGATCCAAGCAAAAAAGTCCATGGATGAAGAGAATCGAGGAAATTACCAGTTGGAGTGCAAGCTTGAGTTCTGGTGAATTGGGCACGAAACCTTGCTTGCTTTATCAAAACAGAAGTCCAATGGATCAAGGTGAAGAGGTCTAGGAACTTTTAGATCAAAGAAAATAGTCGAGGAAACTGAATTCTAGATTTGAAATTTTTAGAGAAAAAGAGAGAGTTCCTTTGAGTGTGGTTGTGGATTCAATTCAACAGAGTTTTAGGCGCCTTCAGGTTAGTGAAATGAAGCTCATATGCAATGTATTTATAGGCAAGGGAATGCTGAATGCATGACTTCAGCTTTGCATGAATGGAAAGGGCCTCCTTGCATGGGCCTGTACAGGCGCATGGAGGGCCCAATTCCACTTGGTTTTGGCAGCTGATCATCATCATGTACAAATTGGACGTGCAGATTGTGTATTAATGGATCATGCATGGCAATTGAAATGATTTTCACAAAATGCACTATTACATTGAAGCCTTCAAAAATGCCATGTCCAAAATCAAAATGCAAGCTTATGAGTAATGGTTAGAAAGCTTATTGCATAAGGAACAAATGTCATGTTGGTCAAAATTTCATTTGGGCCTTGGAAATTAGTGAAATTTGAGCTTGAAGGGTGATGTGCAAAACATGTCAAGGCAAGGTTTCTAAAATTGGCCAACTTTCAAGCCCTTCTGTTTTGATGATGCAAGCTCCAAATGGAAAAACCTCCAACATAAAATTTGTAGATCTTTTCAAGACAATAAAAATGGACTTAAATTTTGCATCATTTTGATTTTTTATGAAAGAGTTATGGGCACTTGAAGTTGGATTTTTTTGACTTTTAATGCCTTTGGTCAAAAAGGACCTATAATGTATTGCATTATCACATGTATTTTCTTTGAGATTTTGAAATTTTGTCCAACATAACATTTGAAGTATACATCATAAGCTTTCCAATTCATTTGATCCCACATCAAAATCATAACAAATGAGTGAGTTATGTCCTTGGGAAGTTGACCTAAAATTAGGGTTTTAGTCAAAATGACCTATAATGTATTGAAATGGAAGATGGTCTTCCAAGCTTCAAATCAATTTTTGATGAACATTAAAGTTGTTCATATTGTCCTTAAGAACATTTTTGCTTTTGGAACCATCTCCATTTGACCAACACATAAAAAGTTAGGTCTCAGTGCATTTCAGGATAGTCAAATGAATTGACTGATCAACTTCTCAAGTCCATGACTCATATCTTGAGGAATTGATGATTGAGGATACTAAAATAAAGTTTAAATATGCATAAAATTATGAATTAAATAACTTCCCTTGATTGTATTTGATCATGGGCCGAGGTTGCTTCATGAGCAAGGCATTGTGATGCACAGATGAATTAGGGCTTCCTTGAAAAACAAGACCTCAAACCCTTGACTTGCTTGGATCAAACATGATGAATTGAGATGCTAGGGAGGCATATTTGATGGATGAGAGCTTTGGGAACCATTACCATTCTTGCTTTCATCTTCTCTTGGCCATATCATTGCACAAAAGATCTCCTAGGAGCTTTTGACCTTGTGATTACTCAAGCTACAAACAAAAGATGTTAGTGACATATTTTTGTGCTTTTGGTTAGTGAATAAAATGAGAAAAGCAATGATATACAATTCAAACATGCTTGGTGATCTCAAACCACTCACAAGGAGTCTCACCCAAAGGCAAGAGGAACAAAGATGCTCAAAGATCCTTGAGGCTATGCAAATGCAATGTTATGATGCCATGAGGGATCTTAAGGACAAAATTGGGGTCTTACACCATCGTGGCTTCTGTAGCACCAAACTGCGAGATATGCAGAGTTCCGGGGCATGCTTCCCCAGAATGTCAACTCTTGACAGGAACCTCCACAGACCAGGTGAACTATGCTCAAGGAAACCCTTACTCAAACACCTATAACCCAGGTTGGAAGAACCATCCTAACTTTTCGTACAAAATTAATAATACATTGTATGCACCTAACCAAGCACCTGCTGTACCACCGGGATATCATAAAGCTGCCAAAAATACTCAAAATTCTCCTAGGAAGTCAAACCTAGAAATAATGATGGAAAACTTCATACCTACCCAAGCCCAAACAAATAAGGATTTCCTAAATCAAAACATGCACACTAGTGAGAAAATCAAGTAGTTAGCAAACAAGGTAGACACGTTAGCCACCCATAACAAAATGTTGGAAACACAAATCTCACAAGTGGCTCAACAACAAGCACCTACTACTGCTCCTGCAGGTACATTCCTTGGACAGCCGCAACCAAACCCGAAAGGTCATGCAAATGCTATTATACTACAAAGTGGGACAAAACTAGATGGACTGACCGACCCTAGAATTCAAAACCCATCCATGCACCAAGACACTGGTAAGGAAACTGAGAAGGAAGATGATCAAGAGGAATATAAAAACGAGGAGGCCGTAGAGAAAGAAGAACCTTATGTGCCTCCACCACCGTATAAACCCCATATCCCTTATCCTCAAAGACTTGTTAAATCTAAAAGTGTAGGGAAATTTAAAAAATTCATAGAGCTTCTAAAATAATTGAATATCACAATACCCTTTATAGAAGCCGTCACTCAAATTCCCTCATATGCTAAGTTTCTCAAAGAAATCTTATCTAACAAGAAGAAGATAGATGATAACGAAACCGTTACACTTACTGCTGAGTGTAGCGCCATAATACAAAACAATATGCCTCCTAAACTGAAAGACCCAGGTAGTTTCTCCATACCCTGTGTAATCGGAAAGTTTGTCATAGATAAAGCACTATGTGACTTAGGAGCCAGTATTAGTTTAATGCCCTTGTCCATATGAAAAAGGCTAAAAATGGGAGAACTAAAACCTACGAGGATGTCCATACAACTTGCGGATCATTCTGTTAAATTTCCCGTAGGTATGGTAGAAAACATTCCGGTACGCATTGGAGAATTCTATATTCCTACTGATTTTATAATCATGGATGTAAAAGAGGATTCCAACATCCCTATCATATTAGGAAGACCATTCATAGCTACAGCCAGAGCTATTATAGATGTTAAGAAAGGCAAGGTAACCTTTGAAGTTGGTGAGGAAAAAGTCGAATTCATTTTGAAGCAATTCCTAAAGGCACCAGCTATAGACGATACTTGTTATCTACTAGATGTCATAGACGAATGTATACGAGAGATGGAGAATGAACAAACCTCATACTCTGAAATATTGAAAATTCCAAAGCCTACTACTTTTGAGGATGAAAATTTGATTAAGGAATACCAAGATGACAACCTAAGCGAATGCCTAGCACTAACGCTCGACCATATTCCTTGCCCAAAGAAACCAGCCCCACAACTTAAGACGTTACCCAAAAATCTAAGGTAAGAATTCCTAGACACTGAACTTGAGGGACCTGTAATAGTCAATGCAGACTTAGGGCAGATAGAGATCAAAAAGCTTCTACACGTTTTGCGAAAATGTCCAACTACTTTAGGCTACAATATCTTAGATCTAAAAGGAATAAGCCCTTCCATATGCATGCATCGCATAATGCTAGAGGAAGACAGTAAGACCTCTAGAGAACATCAAAGAAGGATAAATCCCATTCTAAGTGATGTAGTAAAGAAAGAAGTGCAAAAGCTGTTAGAAGCAGGTATTATCTACCCGATATCCGATATTCAATGGGACAGTCCAGTACATGTCGTACCAAAGAAGGGAGGCGTCACAATAGTTAATAATGAAAAAGGAGAATCTATAGCACAAAGAGTGGTTACTGGAAGTAGAATATGTATTGATTACAGAAAATTAAACAAAGCCACTCAGAAAGATCATTTTCCTTTACCGTTTATCGATCAAATGCCTAAACGATGAGCTAAGCATTCTCACTTCTGCTACTTAGGCGGTTATTTAGGATTTTTCCAAATTCCTATTCATCTTGACGACCAAGAGAAAACGACCTTCACATGTTCCTATGGTACATTCGCCTACTAACGAATGCCATTCGGATTGTGTAACGCTCCCGAAACATTCCAAAGATGCACGATGTGAATTTTCGCTGATTTTATAGATGACATCATGGAAGTCTTCATGGACGATTTCTCTGTATGCGGATAGAGCTTTGAAGGCTGCTTATCGAATCTTGGAATGGTACTAAAAAGATGCGTAAAAGTGAACCTCGTCCTAACTGGGAAAAATGCCATTTCATGGTACGACAAGGGATTGTACTCGGACACATAGTACTCGATAAGGGGATTGAAGTCGACAAGGCCAAAATAGAAGTTATAGAAAACCTTCAGCCTCCGAAAACTGTAAGAGAAATGCAAAGCTTCTTAGGACACGACGATTTTTACCGGCGATTCATTAAAGATTTCTCAAAAATTAGCAAACCATTGACTGGCTTATTGATGAAAAACGCCGAATTCATCTTTGATGACAAATGCCTAGCAGCGTTTGAATAACTGAAAACAACTCTTATTACCGCACGTATCATGCAACCTCCTGATTGGAGATTACCCTTTGAAATCATGTGTGACGCTAGTGACTATGCTGTAGGTGAAGTCTTAGGACAAAGAAGGGATAATAAACTTCATGCAATATACTATGCAAGTAGAACCCTAGACCCTGCACAGATGAACTACGCCACCACAAAAAAGGAACTTTTAGTCGTAGTGTTCGCTCTGGATAAATTTCGTTCCTACCTAGTAGGAGAAAAGATAATTATCTATACCGATCATGCTGCAATTAGGTACTTGTTAAACAAAAAGGACGCCAAACCAAGACTCCTAAGGTAGATCTTACTATTACAAGAGTTTGACCTATAAATCAAGGATAAGAGGGGCACTGAAAATGTCGTGGCCAATCACTTGTCAAGAATGGAAGGTATTGAACCTGAACGAGTGCCTATAAACGATGATTTCCCGTACGAAAGAATCATAGCCCAACTGGAAAGCAATACAGCTAAATATGCGTTAACCCATAAGGATACCAAAACAAACGAGGTAGTGGAAGCAATTTACACTAAAACCAGACTACCATGGTACGCTGACTTCGTCAACTACTTAGCAGTTGGGGTGCTTCCACCAGACTTGACTTACCAACAAAAGAAAAAATTCTTCCACGATCTTAAACATTACTATTGGGATGAGCCTCTGCTTTTCAAGAGAGGCGCCGACGGTATTTTTCGTCGATGTCTCCCCGAAGATGAGGTAGAAAACATAATCTCCCACTGTCATTCTGCTCCCTATGGAGGACATGCAAGCACCTCGAAGACTTGCGTTAAGATCTTGCAAGCCGGCCTCTTTTGGCCCACTCTGTGGAAAGATGTCCACATCGTGATAAAAAATTACGACCGATGTCAAGACACTGGCAACATATCTAGATGCGACGAAATGCAACTTAAAGGAATTTTGGAAGTAAAAGTCTTCGATGTTTGAGGAATCGATTTTATGGGACCTTTCGCATCTTCTTTTGGTAACAAGTATATCCTTGTTACGGTCAATTACGTATCAAAATGGATTGAGGCCATAGCCTCTCCAGCGAATGACGCATGAGTGGTAATTAGACTCTTTAAGCGTATAATATTCCCTAGATTCGGAGTCCCGAGACTTGTCATCAGTGATGGTGGCTCCCATTTCATTTCAAGGATTTTTGAAAAGCTATTACTAAAATATGGACTAGAATGCCTATAAGAATGCCTGAATCTATAAAGAAAGAACTAAGACTAGATGCCTGAATCTATACTGTCGCAGGTGAAAAAAGAATATTAGATATCCATGAACTAGAAGAACTTAGACTAGATGCCTATAAGAATGCCTGAATCTATAAAGAAAGAACTAAAAATGGCACGACAATCGCATATCAAGGAAAGAGTTTAAGGAAGGTGACAAAGTACTTATGTTTAACTCCCGCCTCAGACGCTTTCCCCGAAAACATCGTTCTAGGTGGTCTGGTCCCTTCGAAATTACCAATATCTTTCCAAATGGAGCAATAGATATAAAGGGAAAAATGAGCGAACCATTCATAGTAAACGACAAACGTTTGAAAAATTACCACAACATTGATAACAATGATTTCATTTCAAATCTAAAGCTTGCAGAGCTTCGCGCTCATTCAAAAGAATAACACCTATCCTATTTTTGTCGAGCTTACGACAATAAACAAAGCGCTTAATGGGAGACAACCCAGACTCTATCTTTAACTATTTAATTTAATTATCCAAATTTATAATTATTACTACTGCTTATTTTTCATTCTTTCTTTCTTTCTTATTTCTCATAAAGTTAATCGGTACATTTCTTTATTATTGACCATCACTAACTTAATGTTGTTATCTATTTGATTTTATCTAGCTACTGACCATCACAATGCAACAAGTAGATTACATGGATATAGTCTTAGAGAGGCATAGCTCAAAGGAGATGTTTTGAGGCTCTAGCTTAGAGAGAAATGACACTAACTTTATACCCAGATGGATGCACCATGACTAAATTAGGTATAAGAGACAGTGTTATGTTCCTAATTAACCCACTAGGCTAGGACACCTTCGCCATTAAAGAAAAATTTAGTTCCTATAGTAGGTTGACTTTAGAATTCCTAAGCTCCATAGTGTACCTTCCAAACCATGGTATGGGATTTAACAAAGGCCTCATCACCTTTAGGTTGTTTGATAATGACTACCGCTACACCCATAAAGAAATGACTGAACTCCTAGGATGCCTTAATGGTCCTGAGACCTTTACCATTACCCAGGAAGACAGGCTTGTAGACCATCAATTAGATATCTTTTATGGTAGCATCATAGGAAACGACCATCCCGAGCTAGACCTTATGCATTCAGAGAACATCCATAACCCTGCTATTCATTACTTTCATAAGATCCTAGCTCACACCTTATTTGGAAAGGAACAAAACAGAACCTTCGTGTCCAAAGACGAACTCTTTATAATGCATTGTACATCACATGCCCGACCTGTTAACGCCGCTACATTCATGATAGCTCATATGTACCATATAGCACAGGAAGACTATTGACCAATCTTAGTGGGAGGCTTAGTGACCATGATAGCAAATGCCATCGGACTGAGACAACCACATATCAGGCTCAACCCTTTAGGTGGAATACGACCAATGAATATCGACTTTTGCTTCAACACCAGTATCATTAGGAATCTAGGTCCAGATATGTTTGAATTTCTAATTAACCGCCAAGTAGTACACCTGTTTACCCTGCCAGACCATAGGACGAGTGTACATGATAGGAACAACAGGCTCTATGATTTGGATGGACCACCAGATGCACCATCAAATCACTTAATTATTTTGTCCCTTGCATGCTTGACAATGCCTTAAAGCCTTTTCAACCATTTTAAAAATTCTTTGACCAATGCATTGAAGACCGTAAATGAAATTTATTTCATCAATAAATTTCCAACCACCATCACCTCTATATAAACCACCAACATAACCTCACAAAACCACACCTCTCATAAGCATAATTCTCCTCTCTCTTGCTCTATTCTTACCACATTACACAAGAAGTGTAAAATTCATCATGGCACATATGAGGGAATAAGAAATAGTGTTCAGAAACGACGAGCCAGAATTACAGGAAGAGGCGTACACGTCTCTAAGCGCAAGAAAGATCGAATCAACAAGGTACGCCGATGAACCCTGTTTATTTGCCTTAGGAATTCTAGACAGTGTTAACTATATGCTAGAAGCTTTAAATTTAAATTATTTCCTATCTCTTAAGGACCCTGTCTATGCTCAATTAACACTAAAATTTCTAAGTTCGTTAATTTTTTGTCCCACACCCAACACAAACTACTCCAGTGGGACTGTTCAGTTTCGTTTATTCAACATCGAATATGCCCCTACATTTTCCGAACTAGCGGACCTGCTACATTTCTCCCATGAGGATGACGTAGTAAGTGAGGTCCCAGATACTGAGGGTTGGCAACGCACCTTCCAACCATTTTGGAGGGCAATAACCGTTACAGTAACCCATAGTTTTAAGGGAAATAGAGCCACTTTAATTAACAACCCAACTATTCGATATTTCCGCCAAATATTGGCGTCCACCATTTTTGGCCGAGCAAATTCTAACAAGGTGAACAAAAAAGAACTCTTTTATTTCTTCGCCATATTTTTGCCACAAAAGGCGAATATCGTCCCTTTTATTCACATGCAGGCCATTGTCAATGCGAAGAGATGGCCGATTATTTTTGGAGGTTTAATAACCTCCATAGCCAGAGTCCTAAGACTCGAAGAAAAATTCTCCAGGCTAACCCCGCTCCCGCATCATGCCATTGACATAGACATGGCAAGGACCATGAAATTAGTAAATCGAAGGGGAGGCGGAAAATTTAATTTAATAATTGCAAATAATGTCTTACAAGATTTCATCGTCCCAAATCCAAATCGCACATATGTGCGTAACCCGGATGATTATTGTTATATTAATGATCTGGTGCCTAACCAAGTCCCTGCGTACATTCCTGAGAATGTAGCTGCTGGCGGGAACACCGATGAGGATCACATTCCGGAGCAAACTGCTCCCGCTACTGACCCATACACCACACCCATGTCATCTAGAAATGTTGCAGGTACATCCGCCAGCCAAAGACCCAAAAGAAGAAATGTGACACCGATGAGGTCTATGCTAAACTGCTGCGACGTAGCGAACTAGACGATCAACACGACCTATAAATCCAAAACATGGAAGCTCAGTAAACTGAAATGATACAAATTCTTCGCCAAATGCAGCACGCTCAGCATGAATACGCTTTCAGAACCGAACAGAACATGTATGGCTTGATCGATGAAATGACAACATTGACAATACGTGTACAGGACCTATAAGACTATATGCCACCTCACCAGCCAGGAAACGATGGACGTCCATGTACACATGGCAGACGGCGCCAATAGGAGGCTACCCAGGTTCTACCTTTCCCTCCTATCTTATGTCGTTGCATTGGGGACAATGCAAGATATAGGTATGGGGGAGGAAGCTTTATCGCTTTTATTTATCGCTTTCTAGGTAGATTGAAATTATTGTTATTTCCTTTTGTTATTTTATTCTTTTGTTAAAGTGTCAATCAAGTTAAATATGTTGCCGATTCTTTATGCGTGGTTTCCGTTATTTACTAATTCTTCTATTTGCTTAAGCCATACAATTTTTTTTCAAAAATCTAGACTTAGAGATACAGTATATCTTTTGAAAATTCTAACCTATAAATCAAACTAAGGTTAAATTGTAGAGATTTGGAAAAACTTTATAAGATCGGTATCATTTTAACACCTTAAATCTCCCAAGTATAAGATCGATTTGAGTATTGTTCATGCCATAACCTTAAATTCTATCCTTTAATATTCCTTAAGTAGTTTATCTAGCAGTCAGCACCATCCTAAGCACACACTACGCAAGAAGTCGATGTAAATAAGTGTGTGATCTCAGGCTTAAAAGAAGAAAAGATTACGAAATGCATGAAAAATGTTGTTCCTTAAATTTTAAGTTAGGTGACCCTCACCCGGTCATTTAGACCAACGGTATAACCATCTTTAACTAATATTTGAGCCAAAGTGCGAAAAAGAAAGAAAGGAATAATGATGAGATCATAGTCACTAACAAATTATTTTGCTATGAATGTGAAAGGATAAAGAGCTTAATGTGACTGCGCCAGAATGAAAAGGGATAAAAAGAAGGTTTAGTAAGGTAGACTTAGGCATGACAACATGATTCAGATTGGTTTGTATAGGAGGGAGACTTATGGTTGCAATATTGCGAATATGTGTTCCAACGATACCCTTAGTGTGGAAGTGAGTACCTGTTAATGCAATTTTTAACCAAAGTAAAGTTTATAGACTAGAATGAGTATCTGAATGCAATTATGTCTTTTACGAGTCTTGATACGGTATGCTGCAAAGATTTTACAAAACTTTTTATTCATGTACGCGGCATTTGCTTGAGGACAAGCAAAAGTTTAAGTATGGGGGAGTTTGATAACACGAAAATGTATCGTATTTTTGGCTTCATATGCATTTCTTTTTACTTGATTAACACTTATTATTATGCAGTATTTTATGTTTATTGCAGGTATTTATTGATTAAAAGGTTTACAAGCAAGCAGAGTGGAAAATAGCAAAAAGGAAAGAAAAAGAGAAGAAAATGGAGAAAAATAGAGAGAATGAGCCACCACGCCTAATGGGCTTGTGGCGCCCACCATCTGGGTGTGTGGTGCCCGCCAGATGACCCAAAGAGGATAGTGGCACCCGCCACAAAGAATGGAGAGTGTGGCACTTAACCCTATATTGGTGGCGCTCTCCACAGAGTCAAAGACTAGGGTTGTGGCAACTGCCACAACCTGGTCTTCCTTATTATTTCTCCAAGTTTTTAGCCACGAATCCACTCACCTTTGGCTACAATTTAGGGGAGTGGAAAATATATAAAAGGGACTTTTGTTTTCCACCAGCTCTCTCTCTCTCTCTCTCTCTCTCTCTCTCTTCCAGCTTTCAACTGTATGCTTAATGTTTAGTCAGATTTATTTTCTTTTAGTTTCCTAGGCAGTTTTTTTCCTACTTTGTAACAGTGATAGTTTCTCCATATCGAGGACTATTGAAATATATTTTACGCATTTGAATTCAAGTGTAACGGTTACTCATTGCCAAAGCCTGTCGACATTATTTTATTTGAAGAATCAAGATTCAGTTCAAGTTCTCAATTCATAATCCAGGTTTTATTTTGTTTTCTATTTTATTATTTATGCCTTATTGCATGTTTGATTTTCCAAAGACCATGTCTGTTACCGGATCCATGTTCGGATAAACCCTTAGGTATCGATATGTAAAGACCGTCGAATCGACGGGATTCGTAGATGGTCGGTGTTGATTTTTATAAAACTTATTTTTCCGGTTTTAGTTTCTTATTTTATTAAAATTGTTTTACGTACAAGAGTACAAAACAAACTAAGGTTACAATCAACAAGAACGAGAGTTTGAGATTTTAACCAGATAGTTGAAACTAGGCATTAATCCTAAACACAACGAGAGCGCTTTAGGATTAATTAGACTTTATTCATATTCAAAAATTACTTTTAAATTCAAAATGAGACCCGAGAGCAAAGCATTCTGGTTTAGGAGTATGGTCAGAGTCAATAAAAACGAGAGTGTGAGACTAAGTCCTTTCTATAAATAATTTCTACTGAAGATTATTTTGACCAATAAGATTACACCAAACATCTATCGAATCCCTGAAGTTTGATGCGTTACATACCGATATCCCTTTATCGCATATCCTTATTAATATTCTACTTACGCTATAGTTACTTCTCTTCATCCCTCCAATCTTATAATGATCATCATCCTTATATTTACATTGTAACAATAGATAACGATACGTTCGATAATTAGTCCTTGTGGGTTCGATAATCTTTAAAACTCCGCGATAGGACTGTGAACGTGTAGTCATGATTCCCATAGACTTACTAAGTCGCGATTAGGGATCCAAGAGGTAAAACTTTGAATGGGGAATCGTGCAAGTGTTGGGGATGCCGTGACCTGCCAGAACAAATCAAAGACCACCATTCTCTCAATAATCATCATATACTTCTTAGAGATTGCAAAATAAACCAATTTGAAGGCAAAGATAAGCGGATCTGACTCTCACAGGGGAGAAACTACTGCAGTTATGCAACACAAAAAATAAATGCAATTTTGGATTTGGAGACCAAATATAGGTTCCGGGATATCCAGGGTTCAATCATTAAGTTACAAACTGGGGAATACAACACATAGATACCTCAGTCGGGGAAGATGAACTTCAAAGGGGACCAATCACCAGCTCAAGCAGGGATAATAGGTTGCTTGGTGAGCAACTTATTAACCATGCTGGGATTGAACGACAAATTGTTGGGGAGAAAAAAGTCATCAAACCAACTTCTTGGGGAAGACAACAATGCTTCACACTTCAAGACTTACTTGTTCTTAGATTGATGTTGACATTCCTTACCGAAATCGATTATTCTTAAAGTGAATGTTTTTATTATCATAATAATAAAAAATTATTCATCAATTTATTTCAAAATTATCATCATAAAAATTCAATTTTAAATCAGAAACAAATAAGAATATCAAGTAATTGGATACAAGCTCAACTTTATTTAATAAGAATGGTAGTCCGCGAATGACGGAACTCCGTAGATCTTTACAAAGTTTGAAAAATGGTAATTTACATGGAAAAAGGGATACATTGAATACAATGATCACTACTCTCCCTACCAACTTCAAAATCCATTGGGCTTGTCCTAAGTTGAGAATGATGGATCAGAACCAAATGACTGCTCAAGACTGCTTTAAAGATTTGGACCAGCCGGATACAGTTACTTATCAAAAGCTTTCTTTATTCTCTGCTGATATAACTGACCATGACACATGGAAGTCAATCTCTTATCTTCAATCAAATGCAGTTGGTCATATATGGTCTGGCACCATTCAGCCTCTATCAACTTGGCTTCCATCAAGACACGTAATGACGAGATCTCAACCTCCACGGGGAGAACAACTTCCATACCATAAATAAGAGAGAAATAGGTTACCCCTGTTGAAGTGCGGATGGATGTACGGTACCCATGCAAAGAAAATGGGAGCATTTCATGCCAATCTTTATATGTCACAAACATCTTCTGAATGATCTTCTTAATGTTCTTGTTCGCAACTTCAAAAGCCCCATTCATCTTGGGTTTGTAGCAGAAGAATTATGATGTGCAATCTTGAAGTCTTTACAAGGAGATTCCACCATATTATTATTCAAGTTCGATCCATTATCAGTAATGACCTTACTTGGAACACCATAACGACATATAATTTGATTCTTGATAAACCTTACAACAACTTGCTTGGTCACATTTGCCTACGATGCCACTTCAACCCACTTTGTGAAGTAATCAATAGCCACCAGAATGAAACGATGCCCGTTCAAAGCTTTGGGCTCAATCATGCCAATCATATCAATTCCCTACATGGAGAAGGGTCATGGGGAGGAAATGACGTTTAACAGTGTCGAAGGAACATGAATCTTATCTGCATAAATTTGACACTTGTGGTATTTCTTCACAAACTTGCAACAATCATATTCCATTTTCAACCAATAGTAACTTACTCTCAACATCTTCTTTGCCATAGCATGTCCATTGGAATGAGTACCAAAGGAACCTTCACGGACTTCAGTCATCAACATGTCTACTTCGTGTCTATCCACGCATCTGAGCAAAACCATATCGAATTTTCTCTTATAAAGCACCTTACCATTCAGGTAGAAGTTGCCAGCTAATCTTCTTAAAGTCTTCTTATCTTTCAAAGATGCCCCAGACGGGTAGATCTGACTTTGGAGGAAACATTTGATATCATAATTCCAAGGTTTTCATCTTTGACTTCTTCAACAGCAAATACATGAGCTATCCTATCAAGACGCATTAGGGTCAAATTAGGAACTTCATTCAAAAAATTCACCACAACCATGGAAGCTAACGTTGCAAGAGCATCTGCCATCCGGTTTTCATCTCGAGGGATATGATGAAACTCAACCTTTGTAAAGAAAGTTGAAATCCTCCTCGCATAATCTCTATATGGTATCAAACCGGGTTGATTTGTCTCCCATGCCCCTTTGATCTGATTGACTACCAAAGTTGAATCTCCGTACACGTCAAGATACTTGATTCTAAGATCAATGGCTTCCTTAAGCCCCATAATGCATGCTTCATACTCATCCATATTGTTTGTACACTTGAAGGTTAATCTAGCTGTAAACGAGAAATGAGTTCCATGGGGAGTAATAATCATTGCCCCAATTCCATTACCATACGAATTAACAACTTCATCAAACACCATGCCCCAACGAGAACCAGGTTCTGGCCCTTCTTCAAGTAATGATTCATCACAATCTTTCATCTTCAAATACAAAATCTCTTCGTCAGGGAAATCATACTGCACTGACCGATAATCATCAATAGGTTGTTGAGCCAAATGGTCATCCAAGAAACTACCTTTAATAGCTTTCTGAGATAGATATTCAATATCATACTCAGATGACAACATCTGCCAACGGACAATCCTCTCAAAAATGTACTTGATTGGATCCATCTTGGATATCAACCAGGTAGTATGATTCAACATATACTGGCGTAGACGCTTAGCAGCCCAAGCCAATGCACATCATGTCTTCTCAAGCATAGAATACCGAGTCTCACAGTTTGTGAACTTCTTACTGAGGCAGTAAATTGCATATTCTTTCTTTCCAAACTCATCTTGCTGACCAAGAACACAATCCATACTTTCTTCGAGCACAGTCAAATACATGATCAATGGCCTTCCTTCAACAGGTGGAGACAGAATCGAAGGCTCAAACATATACTCTTTGATACTGTTAAAAGCTTTTTAGAAATCTTCGGTCCAATCACAAGACTGATCTTTTCGAAGATAAAACTTGAGATAAGAAACTTGCTTCTCAGTCATATGCAATATAAATCTTGAGATATAATTCAAGCGGCCGAGAAAACCTCTGACTTGCTTCTCAGTTTTGGGCGCAGGCATCTCTTGTATTGCTTTGACCATGGCAGAATCAACTCCAATACCCTTCTCACTGACAATGAAGCCCAACAACTTACCAGAACGAACACCAAAAGTACACTTATTAGGATTCAAGCAGAGTTTGTATTTCCTCAAATGCTGGAATAACTTCAAAAAATTATCAACATGTTCTTCCTCATTACTTGATTTATAAATCATATCATTAACATAAACTTCAATCTCTTTATGCATCATTGTAAGAACAAAAATCGTTCTACAACAGATTCCAGGATTTTGATGATAACAAAGGATGAAACCAAAAATGGCACTCTAACGAAATTTTTCTAAGTGTGCAGGACTCTGAACAAGAACAAAGGAATCTGATCACTTTATCAGATACAGAATCGAATCAGATACAAAGTACCAGAAGATCAGAAGCAACTGAAGAAGAAGCGCGCTCTAGAAGTTCTAACTCTGAGCAAAACAGCATAGCAGAATACCAGAAGCTCTAAACTTCCTCTGAAATCAACGCTGATGATCTAAAAGACCAGGACTATCAGAAGCTCTGATGTAACTCCAACACAATCTCAGATTAACAAAGTTAACACAGATTCGGACGAAGGATCTCATGGCCAGAAAGAGTAACGGAAACTACAAACTTCAAATAGAAAGATAATATATTTGGAAAGAAGTTATTCAAGGAGACAAAATTGTTATGGCCAGAAACACAGAAGTAATGGCATTAAACTCTCATCAAAGACAAATATTCTGCCATCACTACAATGGTCCTTTCACCACTATATAAAGGACGGCGAACTTCATTGAGGAAAACAAGAACGCACAGAAAAACTCTACTCTCTCTCTTAGTCTTTCACGAGCTGTTGCTCATACGTGAAATCTCTTGCTTGCTCTATTTGCTGTAATATTTGCTTTATCCATAAATTAGAGAAAGTAATGCCTATCCACAAATTACTTGTGTGACATCAGTAACTCTAATGAGGTCTCCACTTAGTAGATGGGTCTCAAGCCAACTCGTTAAGGAGTACTCCACACAAGTTGGACATGACTATACCGTCCTCCTATCTTAATTGCACTCAAGTTCGGGTTAGAACTTATCTCACCATATAAAGATCACCAAGCACAACAGACAGAATATATCACACAAACAATGTATACACATAAAAATTAGGCTAAACCCACTGAGGACTACTCCCTCGTAGAGTTTCCACTTAATTTCTGTAGCAGTAAATTCGTGACCATCAAGCTATGGATAAACTTGACATCAGTAAAACCAGAGTCGCCGTCACGCTTTTATTGTTTCCAAAAGAAAAGGGAAAAATACGAACAAAACCCAAAGATAAGAAGTTTTCAAATCAAAAGTAATAAAATGTCAGAGATTACAGGTAAGGGGGTTGGTTATAGAGAGGGAAGGTGTTAGCACCCAAAGTGTCATAGGTACTCCTAGGGCGCCCTTTTTTGTGTGCATATGTTTTTGGTATAAATGATGTTTGATAAAATATAGAGTGAGGGGATGAGAAAAGAATTCATTGATTATATTTTTGTGTTTTACAAGACCTTCGGTCTTATGCCTACGTACCAACATAAAAATGAGGGATAAAAACCCTGTAGTTCGTGGTAAAAATTTCAAAGAAGTTGGTGAATTGTTTTTAACAAAAGTTTAATAAGAAAAGGAACAAAAGGCCAAATATTTGAATTGGATTGTTAGTTATTTTTTCTTTTTAAATTTATGTCAATATGGTTAAGTTTATTTACAGGTTTGATTTAAAAAAGGTTTGAAAAGATCAATGGCATAAGGCCAAAGTTTCTAATCATTAATACATGTCTAAATTTGAAATCCCAAGCAAAGAAAGTTTTTCAAAAAGAGGGAGAGATTTTGAAATTTAAGAAGTGGGAGGAGATGAAGGGACTATCCTAGACAAAAATTAAAAGTTAAGAGTTGAAAAGATCTGACCAATGGGATGCAATCCAACAGATAATATTGTTATATAGAAACTCATTTTCCTTTGGACTTTGACAAACAACAAGCAATAAGCAATGAGCTATATCCAAGCATCATATAAAGACCAAGTCATCAAATAAAGATAGCCATAATATCCAAGCAAGCCTTCCAATAGCTAGCAGTCTTCAATGTCTTCCAATGTATCAGATGAAATGTTCCTTGATCAACTCAGAACAACCATCGGACATGAATAATAATAGTAATATAACAATTAAGTACATAGATAGGGTAGCGAATAAATACAAGGGATCCAAAATCTTGCATCAGATGAGGCAACAGTCAAAGATAGCTCAGGCTCATATGTAGGCATTGGCCAAGTCCTTTAGCATAGGGAATGTTGCCTAATTCTAAGTCCAATAGTTCAAATCAAATCCCAACAGTCTAACCAGATGTTTTTTTTAGGGTTTTTGTTATTATTAGGTGTTTTAAGGTCCTAAGATAAAAAACAAAACAAAAGACAAACAAAAAATATTTACAATCATAAGATATGGCTTAAGCAAAGTGAAAAGACTTGAAACATAAATAAGTTGCATGAAATGTAAATGTTAATGAATGATAAAGGTACTGAAATTTAAATTGTATAAAGTAAATGACTTGAAAATAAAGCAATGTTAATTAAGAAGTTAGTCAATGGTTAACCAAATTTTAGTGATGAGTTTTAATTGATTAAGTCATTCTTTGGAGAATACTTAACTATTCATTCACAAGTATGAATCCTTGAACTAAGACATCATCCATGAGAAGGGCTCCAACTTGGATAGTTCAACAAGTATGCCACTAACTCTCATGAAAGGAAAAAACGGTCGAGTTTCCACACAATGGCATGAAGAATGGGAGACTTAAAATCTCACTTACTAGAATGCTATCCCTTTAGGAACAAATTTATCTCTATGTTGAGCAATCGTAATTGGACTTATGTAGAAGTCACAACTATCTGAGGTCGGACAATAAAAATATAGGTGTTAATGCATGTTAGAGATTTGGTACAAGGAACCAAACTCCTAAAACATACCAAACACTAAAATAAATGGGGGAGGACCTATCTTAGTCTGGCTCATGTTGATTCATCTGACACAAGGTTATTGATGAATCAACTAGCATTAGACA
Source organism: Lathyrus oleraceus (assembly GCF_024323335.1). NCBI lineage: Eukaryota > Viridiplantae > Streptophyta > Magnoliopsida > Fabales > Fabaceae > Lathyrus > Lathyrus oleraceus. The sequence continues at coordinate 445,941,853 of NC_066580.1, forward strand.
TGAAGAGATTCCATTGGTCAATGAGGGATTGGGAAAGAATAGGGATGAAGATGAAGAGGGAAGGGGAAATAGAAACACAAATTGATCATGAGAGGAATTTCATTTGATCAATACCATCCATTCATTTTGGGATATGAAATGCACATTTCGTCAATCCCCTAAATCCAATGGTATTGATCAACCAAAAGTAAAATCAACCATGACAAAGGCCCAACCAGAAAGTCAAACATCACAAGACCATAAAAATGGCTCAACATAATTTTTAAACATTTAATCAATTAAAAATAAAATTAAAAGTGAATTAAAATACATTATTAAATGAACAAAACCTCAAATCCCTTCAAAACACCAAATAAATGACCAAGGGATTTATCCTAGGTTCAAACAAGGTCAAATGACCTTAGACAAAAAATTTCATGATTTTTGGAAAGTCATAAGTATTTTAAAACAATTAAAAATATGTATAAATTATTTAATTCATGAAAAATATCAAAATTAATCCAAAAAATGATTTTAATTCAAAATATGAAAGAGAAAAATATTTAAAGATTTTTTGTGAAAGTCGCATTTTTTTGGATTAAAAATGAAATTTCTATAAATTAAACAAAATAAAAGGATTAAAAGTAAAATCAGAAATTAAAAAGGAAATAGAAAAAACAAAGGCCATTAGATCTCCCTCATTAATTGAGGTGGCAGATCTGATGCCCACGCGCACGCTATCTACCATGTGCCAAGTCAAATGCGTTGCAAAGATGGTAACCAGCATGGACACTCAGGATTAAAACATTTAAATCAAATCAGAAGGTTGGGAACATGCCAACGCACCACCAGAGCCCTAGCTCCGGTCTCCTTCTCAGGTGGACCTCACCGGACTGGTCCACCACCAATTCCAAATATAATGAGAGATATGAGAAATTGAATTTTGAGGTGCACGATATGAGTTGCTTCAATTTGACCTCAAAGCAACTCAATCTTGGCGCCTACATTGGTAGGACTTCAAACAACCAATAATCAAAGAGAATGGAGAAGAATTGAAGGTTTTAAGTTTGGAAAAATCACCTTCAGGTAGCAGTGATTTGGCTTGATCTTGATCTAAATTCACTTGGTTCTTCCTCCTCTTGCTTGCAGTGACCAATTGATATGAAAATAACAATGAATCCTTGGAGTTTGAATCTCAAAACAGAAAGTGAAATTCAAACTCGATTTCAAAGAAACCGTCAAGGAATTATATGGAGTATGGTTATGAGATAGATTAGTAAGGCTTGGGCAAGGTGTGTGTATTATTTCTGAAGCAATGCACTTGTACTTATAAGCTATGGAATCCAGTTTTGCACCTTTTCAATTTTGGCCAAAAATAACAACAATTGGTGCATGGGTGCATGAGCATTAAATTAGGCCCAAACCATGATGCGATCTAACTCCAATTCGTGCATAATGGATACTGAAGTCATCACATGGAAGCATGCAAAAGGAAATAATCATTTGAGTTCAAATGTTGCCAAAACAAGCCCACCAAAAGAACCATACGCAAGTCCCTCAATTCTTATCCAAATAAAGTGATCTTGGATGATTTGGAAAGCTGACATCAAGGGGAACAAATTTGATGTTGAAAACTTTTCTATTTGGAGCTTTTATCATGATGAAGTTTGAGGTGAAAGTGGGAGAAGTCAAACATAGTTGAATATGTTCTAAGTATAAAGTCAAATGACTACTTCTTCAACCTTGAATAACTTTTGCCATGAGCTCCAAATGGAAATGGTTTCTTCACCAAAGTTGTATCTATTTCATTCCTATAAAATTATGTCACAAATTTAACATCATTTGGATATTTCATGATGGAGTTATGCATTTTAGAAGTTGAGTAAAATTGTTTGTTCAATGGTGATGATCCAAAATGACCTATAATGTTTCCTCTTAGAACATGCCCTTGCAAGTTGAATTTGACATTTCTCAAAGAATAAAAGTTGGATAATACATATTAAAATTGATCATGAAACTTTGATATACTTAATATCATAAAAATTGAGCAAGTTATGGTCCTTGGAAGTTGACCTCCAAACTAGGGCACATACAAAATGACCTATAATGTTTCACCATAAGAAATGACTTTCCAAGCAAAACTAGCTCTTGATGCCAACATGAAAGTTGTTTGTAGTGTCATAAAGATTAAGGTTTATATTTGAATAATTTTAACATGACAAAAATTGTAGGAGATAGGGTCTAGGGAACACCAGTTTTGACCAGTTGACTTTCTCTAGTCAACCTCTTTGAACCAACTTGCAAACTTGAATTTATCTTGATATTTAGAGCTCATGGAGGATAATATATGTATAATATTATTTATAATGAAGTATATCTTGATATATTTGACCAATTATTGAAGAAGCTTGTTGAGGAAGTCACACAAGATACCCAAATGAATTAGGGCTTCCAAGGCAAACAAGCTTCAAACTCTTAATGAATTCTTGATCAAAATGATAAATAACGAACATGGGGATCCATATATGATGTTTAGAACCCATGGTGAACCATTCTATGATTTATCTCTTGCCATGAGGGTCTCAAACCCTAGTTGTGAACTTGATAGGGCATAGGTGGATGCACACACTACCTACAAAAGAAACAAAGTTATACATAGATATATTTTTGATGTTTTAGTTAGTAAACAAAATAAAATAAAGTATGATACAATCAAATGTTCTTGGTGATCTCTCCCAATGCAAACCCAATGAATGAGGGGTAAGGAGTATGCCAAGGTGTGATCCTAAAGCCAATGCAAATGATGAGATAGCATGAGGGATCATAGGGTAAAAATTAGGGTCTTACAAATGCACAATAAAATCAAGGTTTATGTTGATGATATGATCTATAAGTCTCAAAGTGAAGAGGATCATATATACCACTTGCAAAAGCTATTTGAGCGTCTCCAAAAATTTCGACTATGATTGAACCTTGCTAAATGCACCTTGGGTGTTCGATCAGGAAAATTGCTTAGCTTCATCGCTAGTCAACAAGGAGTTAAGGTAGATCCTGATAAAGTCAGAGAAATACTAGGCATGCCTGCTCCACGTACCGAGAAAGGAGTAAGATAATTCCTTTTACGATTGAACTACATCTCCAGGTTTATCTCCCATATGATCGCTACGTGTAAGCCTATATTCAAGTTGCTTCGAAAAGATCAAGAAATTGAATGGAACTTTGATTGCCAAAAAGATTTTGAGAAAATAAGAGATTATCTGCAAGAGCCTCCTATTTTGATCCCACCTATTCATGGGAAGCCACTCTTTATGTATATGACTATGCTTGAATAGTCTATGGGATGCGTGCTGGGGAAACATGATGAAACCCGCCGGAAAGAGCATGTCATTTACTATTTGAGTAAGAAGTTTACCGATTGTGAAACCCGATAGTCACTCTTACATAAAACTTGTTATACTTTAGTATGGGTCGCTCGTTGTTTAAGGCAATACAGGATTTGTCATACGACTTTGTTGATCTCAAAAATGGATCTAATAAAGTCTATATTCGTAATGTATGCTTTAACTAGAAGATTCGCTCGTTTGCAGATGTTACTATATGAGTATGAAATCCACTACGTATCCCAAAAAGATATTAAAGGAAGTGTGTTGTCTGATTACCTTGCTCACCGGCATGTTGAAGACTACCAACCATTGAAATTTGATTTCCCTGACAAAGACATTATGGTAGTAAAAGATTTTGAAATCCCAGGACCCAACGAAGGACCTGAACCATGATCTCGATGGAAGCTCATATTCGATGGTTCCTCCGATTACATGGGGCAAAGAGTATGAGCTATTCTATTGAATCTGAATGGTGCATATACTCCTTTCACATAAAGGTTGTGTTTTGATTGCACAAATAATATAGTAGAATATGAGGCGTGAATCCTAGGAATTGAAGCAACAATTTACCTCTGAATCAAAATCCTTGAAGTATGTGGAGACTCGGCCTTGGTGATCTACTAAGTCAAAGGAGAATGGGAAAGCCATTATACCAAGTTGATCCTGTATCGTGCCTATTTCATAGAGTTGATAAAATACTTTTATGAAATCACTTTCCGTCATATCCCAAGGCCTGAGAATTAAGTAGTTGATGCTCTGGCTATGTTGGCTTCAACGTACCAAGTCAGATTATGCAATGAAGCATGTCTCATTCAGATAGAGCGAAAAGTTGAGCCTACCTATTGTCAATTGGTCGAATAAGAGGTCGATGGTAAACCTTGGTTTCACGACATCAAATTCTATTTGCAAAATCAAGAATACCCAGCATATGCAACAACCCTTGACAAGAAAACCTTGAGGAAACTAGAATCCAAGTTCTTCTTAAGAAATGACGCACTATACAAAAGAAATCATGATATGGTTTTGCTCAGGCGCGTGGATAGACACGAAGCACTCCCATTGATTAAAGAAATTCATGAGGGATCCTTTGGAACCCATGCCAATGGGCATGCCATGTCCAAGAAGATTTTGAGAGTTGGTTACTACTGATTGACCATGGAATCTGACGCCTTCAACTATGCTAGGAAGTGCCATAAATGTCAAATATATGCTGACAAAGTACATGTGCCACCAAAACTGTTAAATAATTTGACATCACCTTAGCGTTTTTCAATGTGGGGCATTGACATGATTGACGCCATTGAGGCTAAGGGTTCCAATGGTCATCACTTCATTATGGTCACTATAGATTACGTTACCAAGTGGGTAGAAGTTGTCTCATATGCTAATATGACAAGACAGGTGGTCTCCCAGTTCCTCAAGAATGAGATTATTTACAGCTATGGAGTTCCAAGTTGAATCAGTACAAAATACGAGACAAATCTGAACAACGAGATAACGAAAGAGTTATGCGAAATCTTCAAGATTGAGCACCATAACTCTTCATCATATCTTCCAAAGATGAATGGCGTTGTTAAAGTCGCTAATAAAAACATCAAGAAGATCCTTCAAAAAATGGTGAAAACCTACAAGGATTGGCACAAAATGTTACCATTCACACTGCATGGATACCTGATCTCAGCCCGTACTTCAATAGGGGCAACCCCATTTTATTTATTATATAGGATGGAGGAAGCTCTCCCAATAGAGGTGGATATACCTTCAATGGTAATCTTGATGGAGACCAATATGGAAGAGTTTGAATGGGTCCCAAACAGATTTGACCAACTGAACCTTATAGATGAGAAGCGAATGACCTCTCTATGCCATGGACAGTTGTACTAGAATAGGCTCAAAGGGGTATTTGACAAAAAAATTGGTCTTTGGGAATTCCGATAAGGAAACCTCGTACCCAATAAGATCTTTCCAGTACACAAGGACTCACGTGGGAAATGGACTCCCAATTATGAAGGCCCGTATGTTGTTGAAATTATGGTATCAGATATAAGATGTCGAAGGTGATGTTACGACACTAATATCTGTTAATACACAATGGAAATATAAATAGAATTGTAAAGCAAATCGCACAAGCAATTGTTAACCCAGTTCGGTGCAACTCACCTACGTCTGGGGGCTCCCAAGCCAGGAAGGAAATTCACTATAATAGAATTAGTTCAAAGACTATCCGTACACTTCAACAAGTTACAGTCTTTCTCACCTAATCTCTACCCATGCAACTTCTACCTAAGCACTCTTAGATATGAGAACCCACTCACTTCCCTTACAATCACACACCCGTGATTTTAAACAACAATCCTTGTGAAAAGAAAATACTTTTCAATTACAAAACTCTTGATTTTACTTCACAGTTTCAATCAAGAAGACACACTCTTGATCTTGCTTCACAGCTTTGATCAAGAAGACAAATCAGTCCAATTCAATCATCAATGGATGACTTGAATGACCTACAGACACAAACCCTAGCTCTCTCTCTAAATTTCGCTCAGTCTTGGTTGTGTGTTCAAACAGGTTTTCTAAGCCCCTTTTTATAGAAGCAATCTGTTGGGCTTGGATATCTTGAAAACCCTAAATATATTTTCCAATCAAATCTTTTTATAACAGCTGTATAGATCTCCTTGGAAAATAATCAAATCTGGTTGAAATCCCTGATTGAATGCGCCAGCTAGCCATATCTTCACCCAACCAATGATTGCCATTAATTGTGCAATCACAAAACACCAGACATTCATACTGAATGTTCTGTGTACAGGATGTCATGACATCGGGTCTGACATCCTAGAAAAATCCTGCATAATCCAATTCCCTTTTATAGCAGGTACAGCCATATCAGATACCATGACATTGTGTATGTCATCTGAAATAATCCTGCATGAACATGTCTTCCATATAAGCTCCAACAGGTACAACCAATATCAGAAGCCTTGTCATTGTATGTGGCATTCTGAAACAATCCTGCTTGCACATGTTCTTTAACTCCAGCAGGTACATAGGATATCTCATATTAAGACATCACACATGACATCTTGTGAACACTCTTTGTTTTACCAAAATTGCTGCCAACACTTAGAATCAACAAACTCCCCCTTTGGCAAATTTTGACTAAAACATATATTTGTCCTTTTTGTTCACAAGGCAAACTATCAGCAGTTAAACAACATAACAGAAGTTTAATCAGCAGCAAAAGCAAAACAATTACTAGCTATGACTACTAGTAATACACACATGCACAAGGGTACTTCTCCTCCGCCTAAATCTGTGCAACAATCAACGGAATTACTAGTTATGGATGCAACTAGTAAGACACACAAATTCACAATGCACCAGGGTACTTCTTCTCCCCCTAAATCTGTGCATGCATCAAATATAACAGCTACTGTAACTCCAGCACATGTACCAGCCAGAATGTCATACTGACATCTGCTTCAACATCAACACCTGTGCACCTCTTTCAATAATAGCCTGTCCTTCTGACTAGCCATATACATCTTAGCCAGTACCCAGCTCCAACCAACTCCACCAGCTCCACATACTTCTCCCCCTTTTTAGTCAAAATTGACCAAAGGTAAATAAATCTCATAGAATCTTTACACCCATCACATCTTTCGCTACACCATACCTCACAAAACTCCATACTCTTTTTGTGAGAACTATCCCCAGACTCCTTTGATTGCTATAGATTCTCATACACACAGATCCCCAATTTTCCTCTTAAACATTCAAATTGATTGGCATCCAAGGCTTTTGTGAATATGTCAGCTAATTGCCTCTCGGTAGGAACATGCTCCAGTGCTATGATCTTTTCTTCCACAAGTTCTCTGATGAAGTGATGCCTGATATCAATGTGCTTTGTCCTGCTGTGCTGAATAGGATTCTTGGAAATATTTATAGCACCCAGGTTATCACAGTATAATGTCATGACCTCTTGTGTGACATTGTATTCAGACAATATTTGTTTCATCCAGACCAGTTGAGAACAACTACTTCCCGCTGCTATGTACTCAGCTTCAGCAGTGGATAGAGATACACATTTTTGTTTCTTGCTGAACCATGAAATCAGATTGTTCCCTAAGAAGAAACATCCTCCTGATGTGCTCTTCCTATCATCAGCACTTCCAGCCTAGTCTGCATCACAGTAACCAGTCAACATAGATCCAGATCCATGAGTATATAACATCCCATAGTCACTAGTGCCATTGACATATTTCAGTATTCTCTTCACTTGGTTTATGTGACTGACTTTTGGTTCAGCTTGATATCTAGCACACACACCAACAACAAAGGCAATGTCAGGTCTGCTTGCTGTGAGATATAGTAGACTGCCTATCATGCTTATGTATAGACTTTGATCTACACTGACACCATTTTCATCTTTGGAGATTTTTACATGTGTAGGAGCAGGAGTTCTTTTATGACTTGCATTCTCCATGCTAAACTTCTTCATAATGTTCTTGGCATACTTGCTTTGAGATAAAAAGATAGAGTCTTCCATCTGTTTGACTTGTAGCCCAAGAAAGTAAGTCAGTTCTCCAACAAGGCTCATCTCAAACTCAGATTGCATTTGTCTAACAAAGTGTTCAACCATCTGCTCTGACATTCCACCAAATACTATGTCATCTACATATATTTGTGCCACCATGAGCTTCCCTCCTTCATTCTTCAGAAACAGAGTTTTGTCAATACCTCCTTTCCTGTATCCATTTTCAATGAGGAACACTGTGAGCCTCTCATACCAAGCCCTGGGAGCTTGTCTTAACCCATAAAGGGCTTTCTTCAATCTGTACACATGTTTTGGAAGGTTTGGATCTGTGAAGCCTTTAGGCTGTTCAACATATACTTCTTCATTTAGGTAGCCATTTAGAAAGGCACTTTTTACATCCATCTGAAACAGTTTGAACTTCAGAATACATGCCACTCCAAGCAGTAATCTAATGGACTCAAGGCGAGCTACAGGAGCAAAAGTTTCATCAAAGTCATCTCCTTCAACTTGAGTATATCCTTGAGCTACCAATCTAGCTTTGTTTTTAGTAACAACGCCTTGTTCATCAGATTTATTCTTATATACCCACTTTGTACCTATGACATTTACTCCTTCAGGTCTAAGAACCAATTCCCATACTTCATTCCTTTTGAATTGACCTAACTCTTCTTGCATGGCATTGATCCATAACTCATCAATCAAGGCTTCCTTGATATTTCTAGGTTCAATCTTTGACACAAAGCAGCCATGTGAGATTACTTCTCTTGATCTAGTAGTGACTCATTTATCTGGGTCTCCTATGATAAGGTCTTTGGGATGATCCTTCTGAATTCTGTAGAGGGTCCCTTGTTGATTTTGTCATCTTCAGGTTCAGCTTGGGGTGGTTCTTCTTCCTTATTCTTGTCTAAGGAGTCAGCTGGAGAATCATTCAGAGATGTATCGACATCGTCTGTGACATCAATCTGTTGATCATCAACCACTACATTAATGGATTCCATCAACACATTGGTTCTGGAATTGAAGACCCTGTAGGCTCTGCTGTTTGTTGAGTAGCCCAAAAATATTCCTTCATCACTTTTGGGATCCATCTTCCTTCTTTGCTCACGATCAGCCAAGATATAACATTTGCTACCAAATACATGGAAGTATTTTACTATAGGTTTTCTTTCTTTCTAGACTTCATACAGAGTTGTGGGAGTCCCTTTCTTTAATGTCACTCTGTTGTGGACATAGCAGGCTGTGTTCATGGCTTCAGCCCAAAAATGATAGGGTAACTTCTTAGCATGAATCATAGCTCTGGCTGATTCTTGCAGAGTCCTATTTTTTCTTTCACCACATCATTTTGCTGGGGAGTGATCGGAGATGAGAACTCATGATGAATTCCTTCTGAAGAATAGAATTCAGCAAATCTGCTGTTCTCAAACTCCTTTCCATGATCACTTTTAATTTTGATAACAGGACTTTCTTTTTCCCTTTGAAGTTTCAGACACAGCTCCTTAAAGACTTCAAACACATCAAATTTTTCTCTTATAAAATTGATCTAGGTGTATCTGGAGAAATCATCCACCACCACATATGCATATTTCTTCCAACCAAGGCTTTCTACCTGCATGGGTCCCATCAAGTCCATATGAAGTAGTTCCACGACTTTGGTAGTTGTGTCATGTCTGAGCTTCTGGTGTGACATCCTTGTTTATTTTCCAATCTGACATTCTCCACAGATTTTTCCCTCATCAATCTTTAAGTTGGGAATCCCTCTAACTGCTTCTACTGATATGATTCTCTTCATACCTTTCAGGTGCAGATGACCCAATCTTTGATGCCATATCTTCACTTCTTCTTCTTTAGCTAAGGTACACATTGAAGAGTATCCAGTTTCTTGAGAGCTCCACATGTAGCAGTTGTCTTTGGACCTAACTCCCTTCATGATTACTTTATTTTCTTTGTTAGTAATCAAACATTCAGTTTTTGTGAAGTTTACATTCAGACCTTGATCACATAGTTGAATGATGCTTATAAGATTAGCTGTTAATCCCTTAACAAGTAGAACATCATCAAGGTCAGGAACCCTAGGGCAATCCAGCCTACCCATTCCCTTGATTTCACCTTTTGCACCATCACCAAAGGTAACATAACTCATGGCATGAGGATGAAGTTCAGTCAACAGGTTTTTGTTCCCAGTCATATGTCTGGAGCAACCACTATCAAAATACCAATCTTCTTTGGCTAAGACTCTGAGGGAAGTGTGGGCTATTAGACTTGTGACCTTTGTCTTAAGAGCCCATTGCTTTCTGCTGACAGTCTTGTGATGTTTGGACCTAGATTGGTGTTGAGGCTGAACAGGACCAGGATAGCCATATAGCTTATAATAGAAGGGCTTCAGGTGGCCAAATTTTCCACAGTATTGGCATTTCCATCTTTGATGGTTCCCTTTCTGCTGTTGTGACATCTGATGTCACATCTCAGGTTTGCTTTTAACATGGCTGCTCTTAGGTTTGGATTTTGATTTGCAACTGCACTCAGCCTTGAATCCAATGCCAGATTTGTTTCCAGTTATTTGCCCAGTCTGGAGAATCTTGTCTAGGGTGGCAGATCCATTGTTAAGCATTTTTACATACTTAGTCATCTCATCTAGTTTGGAATTCAAGAATACAGCCTCAGTTTCCAATTTTGAGATGGTTTCCATATACTCTTTCTTCTCATTTTTTAGCTGAGTTATCACTTGCTTCTGTCTTTCAACTTATCTGCACACTCCTGCCCTTCTGTGGCACCACTCTTTGTAGGTAGTATCCAACTCTTCAAATGTTCTTTCATCATCAATTGACTCTTCCTCAGACCCCCATCTTCCTGTCAAAGCATTCCCATGATTTGTAGCTTCTTCAGTTTCACTTCCATCAGACCAAGAGGCTACAAGGCTCCTCTTTTGTTTCTTGAGGTAGGTCCCACATTCAGTTTTAATATGACCATATCTATTACACTCATAGAACTGAACTTCTTTGGGCTTTTCTTCAGACTTTGTGTTCTTACCAAAGCTGTTGGATTTATTGATGTCAGATGCGATGTTTTTGACATTGCCCTTAGCTCTGACATATACCTTTTTCATTAGTCTATTGAACTGTCTTCCCAGCATTGCTATCTCATTTCCAGGTCTCCATCAATATCGTGACCACCTTCCTCATCTTCCTCTTCGGTGTTTGACATAAATGCTATGCTCTTGGCCTTCTTTTCAGCTCCATCACATATTCCCATCTCAAATGTTTGGAGGGATCCAATTAGCTCATCCACTCTCATATTTGAGATGTCTTGAGATTCTTCTATGGTTGTGACTTTCATAGCAAATCTCTTGGGGAGTGATCTTAGTATTTTTCTTACCAGCTTTTCATCTGACATCTTCTCGCCCAAAGCTCCAGAGGCATTGGCAATTTCAAGAATGCTCATGTAAAATTCATGAATATTTTCATCTTCTTTCATTCTTAAGTTTTCAAACTTGGAGGTGAGCAGCTGAAGTCTAGACATCTTTACCCTAGATGTGCCTTCATGAGTGGTCTTAAGAATGTCCCAAGCCTCTTTGGCTACTTCACAGTTATTTATCAGCCTGAAAATATTCTTGTCCACTCCATTGAAGATGGCATTCAAAGCTTTAGAATTTCCATGGGCTAGGTCATCCTTCTCCTTGGACCATTGTTCTTCAGGCTTTTTCTCAGTAGAGACTTCTCCTTCTTTAGTAACTACAGGATGCACCCAGCCTGTCAAGACAACTTTCCAAGCTTTGTTATCAAGGGATTTTAAAAAAGCTACCATTCTTGGTTTCCAATAGTCATAGTTAGAACCATCCAAAATTGGTGGCCTATGAACAGATCCTCTATCCCTCTCCATTGTACCAGAAAGTATTCTCCCTAGATCTCACCCAGAGCCAGAGCAGGATGCCTGCTCTGATACCAATTGAAATTCTGGTATCAGATATAAGATGTCGAAGGTGATGTTACGACACTAATATCTATTAATACATAATGGAAATATACACAGAATTGTAAAGCAAATCACACAAGCAATTGTTAACCCAGTTCGGTGCAACTCACCTACGTCTGGGGGCTACCAAGCCAGGAAGGAAATTCACTATAATAGAGTTAGTTCAAAGACTATCCGTACACTTCAACAAGTTACAGTCTTTCTCACCTAATCTCTACCCGTGCAACTTCTACCTAAGCACTCTTAGATATGAGAACCCACTCACTTCCCTAACAATCACACACCCGTGATTTTAAACAACAATCCTTGTGAAAAGAAAATACTTTTCAATTACAAAACTCTTGATTTTACTTCACAGTTTCAATCAAGAAGACACACTCTTGATCTTGCTTCATAGCTTTGATCAAGAAGACAAATCAGTCCAATTCAATCATCAATGGATGACTTGAATTACCTACAGACACAAACCCTAGCTCTCTCTCTAAATTTCGCTCAGTCTTGGTTGTGTGTTCAAACAGGTTTTCTAAGCCCCTTTTTATAGAAGCAATCTGCTGGGCTTGGATATCTTGAAAACCCTAAATATAGTTTCCAATCAAATTTTTTTTAACAGCTGTATAGATCTCCTTGGAAAATAATCAAAACTGGTTGAAATCCCTGATTGAATGCGCCAGCTAGCCATATCTTCAATCAACCAATGATTGCCATTAACTATGCAATCACAAAACACCAGACATTCATACTGAAGATTCTATTTACAGGATGTCATGACATCGGGTCTGACATCCTTGAAAAATCCTGCATAATCCAATTTCCTTTTATAGCAGGTACAACCATATCAGATACCATGACATTGTGTATGTCATCTGAAACAATCCTGCATGAACATGTCTTCCATATAAGCTCCAGCAGGTACAACCAATATCAGAAGCCTTGTCATTGTATGTGGCATTCTGAAACAATCCTGCTTGCACATGTTCTTTAACTCCAGCAGGTACATAGGATATCTCATGTTAAGACATCACACATGACATCTTGTGAACACTCTTTGTTTTACCAAAATTGCTGCCAACACTTAGAATCAACAGTTGTGAAGAAAGCCTTCTCCAGAGGTGCCTTGATTCTTACAACTATGCATGATGAAGAGCTCTCACACACCGTGAGCTCTAATGCAATTTAAAAAATACTATTCCTAAAAAAATAAAAATAAAAACCCGCTAAGTCGAAAACCTGGAAAGACAGATTAGTCAAAAATAGGTATCCCGATGGATTGAAAACACGAAAGGGCGATCTAGAAAAAAGTCAGGGATAAATAAAAGAAATGATAGCTCGTAAGATGAAAACCTAAAAGGTAGATTTAGGAAAAAAAGAGAATCTCGGTGGATTGAAAACCCGAAAGGGAGGTTCAGGCAAAAATTAAGGACAAAAGGCAAAGACTGCATTAGATAAAGCTGATTAACACAAAAGAGCCAGAGGTGGAAGATCAATCTAGCTGCTCTATTCAGAAGCGAGGTTTCGGAGAGTCATGGTTATTAGGGATAATAATGGTTACTGGATTCAATGTAAACCTTTCATCATTTCCATTTTCAAAATTGTAACATTTCATGGAGCTACGCCATTTGTGTGCTACCATTCTTGAATAAAACACAAATTTTTCCTATGAATCACTATCAATTGTGTTCTTCTATGTTTTTCTTTGTTATGCAAAATGTCATTTATTTGGTAATAATGAAATTCTGAAACTTGAAAAGAATTTTAAAAAATGTATTGAAAAAAAACACAAAATAGATTTGACATATGTGTAGACCAAAAGGAAATCATTTGTTTTCCCGAATGTCTCAAGGTTGTAGAAGAACTCCTTGACCACCAACAAGAATCTCTATAGAGCATAACCTATAAATCCTCTAGAAGGATCCCCTTGGCTAGTTGTAACTGTCATTCTTGATAGATTCTCCTTTGAGAGCGCCTATTACATGAGTTATTGGTGTTGAGGAATCAGAATCTTTATAAACAGTCCATACAAACTCTCAGTTTATTTAACATCGACATTTCATATCATGATCATTCATATATCATGCATAAAAGCAAAAATCAAATCATTCATATCTCAAAGTGTACTTTGCACTCATTTGTGTTGACTCATTAGTCTCATCGTTGATTTTTATCCCTTCACCCAAAGTCCAGTTCTCACTGGCACTCCGTCCAAAGTCCCATCATAATTTGCATCTTAAAAAGTTCAGTTGTCACTGGTGTTATCTCCAATCTAATTGTTATTGGTATGTCCAGATCAGTTGTCACTGGTATCTTATCGAAAATCCAACTATTAATTGGTAGTCTTAAAGTCTGGTTGTCACTAGCATCATTTCAGGAGTTCAATTGTCATTGGCGTCTCCAAAATTCAGTTGTTACTGGAATTATATTAAAAAATCTAATAATTACTAGTATATTTTCCAAACCCCATTGTCACCAATATCTATTTAAAGTCCAGTAGTAACTGGCGCTCTGTTCTTAAAATCCAATTGTTGTTGGTTTTCTCTAAAAAAACAGTTATAACTGGCACTCCGTTTGCAAATCCAATCGTAATTGGTACCTGAAGTTTGGTTGTCGCCAACATCATTTAAAGTCCAATTGTAGTTGTCCCTAATTCATTGAAACTGGTTGTAATTTATTACTTATAGTCTAAGTCAAATTGTTGTTGGCACCAATCCGTTAAAACTGGTTGTAAGCCATTGCTTACGGTCTAAGTCCAATTTTTGTTTGCATATATAGAGAGTTGGATTACCCTGTTTTTTCCTGATGGTTCCCAGAAAGTCATGTATGACTCATCCTTTTAAGGAATTCCCAAAAGTTTGGATGTTATTCTAGTTAGAAATAACTCCAATAAGGTTTGTCTTTATTAATTTCTTCATAAAGAATCGTCTTAGCTTTTTACATGGATGATCTTCTCGTAGGAAGACTCCTTTGGGTGGATAGTTTTCTAGTAAGAAAACTCTAATGTATTGTATGAATGATTTTCTAGTAAGAAAACCTCAATGTTTTAGGTGGATGATTTTCTAATGAGAAAACTCTAATGTGTTGTGTGGATGATCTTCTCGTTAGAAGACTCCTATTTATTCTTGTTTTGAATATTCCTTGTTAGGAATCTCCAAAAACTTTGATTGGGTGAAACTCAAGAACTGTCAGATGTATTCTAAAGTGTCAGGTCATGTCTGAAGCTATTGATAAAACATATTTTGAATATTCCCCTGTGTCTTTTCCCCAACAATTTGTCATCCATAGTGAATCTTCACCCATTTCCTTTGACATTTCCTGTGGATCGCCGCTACCATATGTCTCCATCATTCCCCACAGATATGCCCATTATCCATCATAAAAATCATGCTAGAGTTCATTTCATTTGACATCATATCCCTAGTAAACCAAAAAAAAAAGCCATTCAGATCATAACATGGCATGTCTTTTGCATCTAGGGGAAAAATGTCAGGTCTTCTGTATTTAAATATCTTTCACCCTGATTTCATGAGGAATATCCTTACTCCCGATATCTAATGAAGATATTTAAATAGGGGCGACTGTCATACCCCAAATTTCACCCCACCAAATTCATCTGCACACATCAATTGGCATTCATTCATCTGCAACCATTCATTTGTGTTCCACTCATCTGCATCTCATTATTTGAATTGATTCCTTATGACCATTTCATCTGATCATCAAAGTTTCATTTTTCTATGCATAGGTCAGGATTTATATTCACTGAGTTTCTTTTGTTTGATCTTACCAGTCCATACATTTCTCCATTCAGGCATTACATGTCCATATTCAGGTAGTGGTTTTGGATTTCATATTACCTTTGTTAGGTTTATTATTTAGGATTTTCTTTATGAACTTTCATTAGGTTTTTAGCTGATTTTAATCAATTAGAACTACATCGCCATTCATTCATGCACCATCTAACATACACTACATTGACGCTTGTCTTGCATTGCATTGAGTACAAATGTTTAGAAAATTGTTTTTCACTTGCATTAAAGGTCTAGTTTAAACCAAATAGAGTTATACCTTTTGCATTTCAAATTCGAAAAATAAGTTAGGTGCTAATTGGTTGTTCTTGATTATTAATTTCTAACAAGAGTTTTTCATGAAATATTAGGATAAAAATGTGAAGAATTTAAATTGGATAACAATTCAAGATTTCAAAAAAAAAAGAAGACAAAATATGAATCTTTGTTTTGAAATTTAAACCTTATCATTGAATTCCTTTCAAATCAAGGTTATTTTCTTTACAATAAAGTTGAAAAAGTCAAAAATGAGTTCCCAAGCTTGCAAGGGTGGTCCCGCGTGATCACTTTATCTCCATCAATGAGGACAACAACTCTTCACCCTTAGCATCCACATAGGACAACAACATCCTTGTTTTGTTTGCTGAAATTTTGTCTTGTATGAGCAGAGAAAGCAGCACACATTAACATAATTTTAGAAAGAAATTACTAAGTCAGGAGTTAAAACAGGAAAGTAAAAAAATCAGGATATCACAACATCAATATCAATATAGGTGACACAGTTTATACCAAAGTGTTAAAAGTTTCTGTCTTCTCAGAAATTGTTGAAGATTCATCCTTTTTGAATCAAGTATATTGTATCAGACCCTAAAAATTCTAACATAAAAGGGGAACATTAGCAAAACAAGGGATCAATTTTGGAAATTTCAAAAAAAATCACAAGAAACTTCACCACCAAAGTCATTATAATTTCAACAGAACTATCATACCATCAAAAACCTTAGTACATATTACGTAACACAAAGAAAGGGGTTGTTTGATAAAACACTGGGATATCAGTTCCACACATAAAAAAGAACCCAATGTTCATGCTACATCATACACAACCACCATTGCATACACTATCAATCAACACATACTGATGCAGAAGTGAATCCCTCACACGACAACACAAACATGCATAGAGAAGAGAAAAGAAAATCAGGAAGTGGAAGCAAGCGAAATAGAGCAAGCATAGTAAACCTGTTCATGCCTTCGTCTAGACCAAGTTCAGAGCAAAGAAATCGTCGCTTTGGTAGGTTCTCGATTTTGTTGGCTTAAAGTGATGTGTATACTTGCTGATTCGATTTAAGTTGTAGCATATTTGGATTTCTGTTTTTGTTCTTTTTGATTCCTTGAGGTGTTTCGATAAACTTGGTTTTGTTGTGTTTTTTCTGAACTATATGAAATTCTAAAGCTGAAATCTTCGAACCGTGCCTTAGAGATGTGATATTTTCATCCAAGTGTAAGTGAAACCAAAACTTTCATGGCTATTTCACTCGATCCCCGTGCAATGAGTTTCTTCTATCAGCCAAATAGTTCTGCCACTCAGGACGGCAGACCGTTATCCCCTCAAACCTTGGTACAAGCGAAAATGGAACAGAGGGTGAACCTTATGAGAAGACTGAATGCGATTTAGAGAAAGGGACGAGAGAGAGGTCGAATTTGGTTTGTCTTTTGTAGAGGATCTCTTATTTTAATTCCATCATTTTTTTAGAGAGAAAGGGAATGTATTTAGAAGTTTGAAATTTTGAGACGGTGGAGAGTGAGAAATATGGGAAGCGGAGGTTTCAAAGCAGGATTAAGGTTCTTTTTTTTTCTTCTTTTGCTTTTTGTTTAAAATCTTGAAGCTGGGTTTGGGTAGGATCTGACCTGACCCGCCCCTTTGACACTCCATCTTCCATTTGCTTTGGGCTATGGTCTTTTTGGCTTCAACGCCCCAGTATTGCTTCTGCACCCCCTCCTAGGCCATTTTGATTTTCTTTTATTTGTTTTATTTTAGTTTTCAGTTTCTAATAAGTTTTGTTTATTTAAGTAAAACAAGTTACATTTTTTTTATATAATCTTTTCTTTATTTTTAACTTAGTAATGTCTTAGAAAAGATAAAAATTTATTTATTTATTATTCACTTATGTATTTTCTTTTTTTATATATATTTCAAAAAAGATAAAAAGAAGAGAGATTTATTTTGATTTTGTCTAGTTAGGGTTCTTAGGTGTGTCAATTTAAGAGTTCTAATTCAAAGTGTCATCCTGGTTTTATTTTGGCCTTCATAAGATTTTGATTTGTTTTATTATTGCTTGCTTGTGTCTTTGATTGGCTTTCTATATTAGACATTTTTTATCTAGCCTAAAATTCGATCTGTTAACAAGACAAAGTTAGCACGTTATCAAAGCAAATCTTTCGACGAAATCCAAGCCTCGAATATCAACCTTATGTTTTTTGAAAAGATCTCACCATTTTCCATTAATCACTTTTAATCTCTTCAAACCATTTTTCTTAATAAAATCGGAAGAAAAAGACTACCTGGGTGAAAGGTCCAGATGTAGTCCCGAATGCTAGATCCAAGTTGTAAGAGCTTGAAAGCCATAAGCGTTCGTCCTTCCTTTCAACACTTATAAATATTCAAACTCTTTTCACAATAAAATTGAAAGAAAAATATTACTTGGGTGAAAGGTCCAGTCGTAGTCCCGAGTATTAGACCCAAGTTGTAAGAGCTTGCTAGTCACATATACTCGTCTTTCAAACCCAAAAAGACGTTCAAGCGATCAAACTCTTTTTCTCGCCACCGTACAATCCTCTTTCAAACCTTTTCATAAATGAAAGGTATTTTGTCTCTGGAAGATGCTAGACAATGTTTCATAAATGTTTGGGCTTAATAGAGATGCTCAAACAAAGTATGCACTTTATGGAAAGGGCCAAATCAAATTTGGGCTTTATGGAGATGACAAAACAAAATTTGGGCTTCAATGGAAAGGGTCGAATCCAATTTGGGCTTTATGGAGATGTCCAAAACAAATTTGGGCTTTATGGAGATGGAAAAATAATGTTTGGGCTTTAATGGAAAGGGTAAAATCAAATTTGGGCTTTAAGGAAAGGGACAAATCAAAGTTGGGCTTTATGGAGATGGCCAAACAAAGTTTGAGCTTTAATGGAAAGGCCCAAATCAAAGTTTGGGCTTTAATGGAAAGGTCCAAATCAAATATAGGCTTTATGGAGATGGTCAAATAAAGTTTGGGCTTTAAATGAGAGGGCCAAACAAAGTTTGGGCTTTCATGGAAAGAGCCAAATTAAATTTGGGTTGTATGAATATGACCAAACAAGTTTTGGGCTTTAATGGAAATGGCCAGGGCTTTACGGAGAGGGCCAAACAAAGCTTGGGCTTTAATGGAAAGGGACAAATCAAATTTGGGCTTTATGGATAGGGCCAAACAAAGTTTGGGCTTTAATGGAAAGGGCCAAATCAAATTTGGGTTTTACGGAAAGGGCCAAATGAAGTTTGGGCTTTAATGGAAAGGGAAAATCAAATTTGAGATATATGGAGATGGCCAAACAAAGTTTGGGATTGAATGGAAATGGCCAAATCAAATTTAGGCTTTATGGAGATGGCCAAACAAAGCTTGGTCTTTAATGGAAATGGCCAAATTAAATTTGGGCTTTATGGAGAGGGCCAAATCAAATTTGTGCTTAATGAGATACCAACCAAGTCGGGATTTATGAAGGTGCCAATAAATTTCGGGCTTTGGCTTGTAGGAAGGACCTGACTTCCCGACATCTTGGTCTCTTAGTACTCCTGTAGTAGTGATACTGATTTGTATCTTCTAATGCCATAAGCTTAATTTGAGCAGACAAGTTGAGTTGATTACCTTGAGTGAATGGCAATTCTTGTAATCTATTAGGTCAAGGTGACCTTTGTGATTTTGTATCCTTGTGCACCGAATGTAATATTTGGAATTCGTGGTTATCCTTCAGACATTTTAAAATCAAAGTAACTTCGTGTTTTCTTCCAACGCTTTCGTTATTATCCCTAAAATTTTCAATGCATTGTTTAGTAAAAATAAATTCACATTTCACAAACAAGCATAAAAAGTAAAAGTGATGAGCACTTTGGGTAAAAGAAATTTTATTGATGAGAAAGTGACCCGTAAGTGGGTTAATACATGATGAAGTAATTCCTAAAAGAGGTAATTTCGATAAAGTTAAAAATACAGTAGTAGTGAGGAAAGCTCAGATTTCCATTGAGTTTCAATTATACTATAACCCTTATATCATTGAAGTTCCGTGTAGTTTTCTTCCGAGGAGAGTGATTGGATCGATTCTTCCCGTCCGGGGCTTCCGTTGTTGAAGTGATGGATTCACAAATTCTCGATAGATCACAACCTCTTGCCTTTTGAATCCCTAAGTTTTGCCTAGATCGCCCTTTCGAGTTTTCAGTCTACCGGGATACCCTTTTTTGCCTAAGTTGCCCCTTTGGATTTTCAACTTAGTGGGTTTGTAATTTCTTTTGGTTTTATCCTTGATTTGTACCTGAACCTCTTCTTTTTGTGGTCCACTAAGATGCCCATTTTTGCCTAAGTTACCCCATAGGGTTTTAGACTTAGTGAGTCTAGTGTTTAGGCGAAGTATTTTTTGATTGCATCTATGTTAATTGAGGATGCAAGGTCTTCACTGTCCATAGTTGAGAGAATCAAGGATGCTCCGGAGAAAACCTTTCTCACAACATATGGTCCTTCGTAGTTGGGTGTACATTTTCCCCGTGAATATGTATGAATTGGCAGAATCTTCTTCAACACCAGATCTCCTACTTGAAGATTTCGAGGATAAACCTTTTTGTCAAATGCTCTCTTCAACCGCTTATGGTATAGTTAATCGTGACAAAGAGTTGTCATGCGGTTCTCTTCAATGAGTTTGAGTTGATCAAGCCTCGTTTGAACCCATTCAGCTTCTTCAAGCTTGACATCTGTTAAGATCCTCAGGAAGGGAATCTCTACTTCAATGGGAAGCACTACGTCCATGCCGTATCAAAGAAGAGAGAATGGGGTTTCCCCAATTTAAGTATGTATTAAATTACATTATCCATGCAAAGAAAAAGATAGTATCTCGTTCCAGTCCTTGTACATTTTGACCATATTATGAACAATCTTCTTAATATTTTTGTTTGTTGTCTCAACAACGCCATTCATCTTCGGACGGTATGGAGATGAGTTATAGTGTTCAATTTATAAGCTCTTTCATAACTCTTTCACCATCTTGTTATTAAGATTCAATCCCTTGTCAATAATGATCTTGCTGGGAATCCTGTAATGACATATGATTTCCTTATTTAGGAAGTGAGCAACTACTTGTTTGGTGACATTTGCATAAGAAACAACCTCCACCCACTTGATGAAGTAATCAATGGCTACCTGGATGAGTCGATGTCCATTTGAAGCAGTTGGTTCAATGCGTCCAATCACATTTATGCCATACATGGCGAAAGGCTTAGGTGATGTCAAGACATTCAAGGGAGTTGGTGGTACATGTACCTTGTCTGCGTAGATCTGGAATTTATGGCACGTTTGTACGTGGTGATAATAATCAACTTCCATTGTCAACCAGTAGTAACTTGCCTTCAAGATATTTCTAGCCATTGTGTACCCACTAGAATGGGTCCCAAAGGAGCCTTCATGTATTTCTGTTATTATCTGATCTTCTTCGTGTTTATCTACGCATCTGAGCAACACCGAGTCATAAGTCCTTTTATAGAGCACATCCCCGCTTAAGAAGAATTTGGCTGAGATCTTTCTCAGGGTCTTCTTATTTATAATAGATACGTTCTTAGGATACTCTATTTCTCAAGATACCTCTTGATATCGTAGAACAAAGGTTTATCATCAAATTCTTCCTCAGTTTCTAGATATTATGTAGGTTCATCCAAATGTTTAATTGTTATAGAGGGTGCTTTGTTGGCCCACATAACATTGAACATAGATGACAGGGTAGCAAGAGCATCTGCTAGTTGATTTTCCTCCCTAGCGATGTGATGAAAAGTGATTTCATCAAAGTAAGGAATCAACTTCAAGATATGTTGTTCTTGGTATAGGATCAACTTGCTATCACGATTTTCCAAATCTCCTTTGACATGCCTTATAACTAGAGTTGAATCTCTGTATACTTCAAGGATCTTGATCCTTAAATCAACGGGTGCTTCGATATCGAAGATACACGCATCGTACTTTGCCGTGTTATTGGTGCAATCGAAACACAATCTTGTAGTGAAAGGAAGATGAAAGCCAGTTGGAGAAGTGATTATTGCCCCAATCCCATGACCTTGTGCATTGGAAGTACCGTGAACATGATCTTCCATCGCGATCTAGATTCGGATCCTTCATTAGGGCCTAAAATTACACAGTCTCTGATAAACATAATATCTTCATATGGAAAATCAAACCGCATTGGGTGATAATCTTCCACGGGTTGGTGTGCGAGATAATCTAACAACACATTCCCCTTTATGGCCTTCTGGGTGACATACTGGATGTTGTATTCTGTTAATACCATTTTCCAACGGGAAACTCTTCCAGTGAGAACAGGCTTATCAAATATATACTTTATTAGATCCATCTTTGATATCAATAGTCTTGTATGGGTCAAGATGTATTGTCTCAGGCGTTTGGCAGCCTATGCGAGTGCACAACATGTTTTCTCAAGTAGTGAATACCTTTTTCTACCAGTGAACTTCTTGCTGAAGTAGTAAATGGCATGCTCTTTTTTACCTGACTCGTCATGTTGCCCAAGTACACAACCCATAAATTCCTCGATAATTATCAGATACACGATGAGGGGTCTACCTAACACTGAAGGAATTAAGGTCGGTGGCACTTGTAGATACTACTTTATTCTCTTGAATATAGGTTCACACATGGTTGTAAGGTGCGATATGAATCTAGCAATGCAGTTCAATCTTCCCAGGAAACCACAAACCTCTTTCTCCGATCTTGGTAACGGCATACTTTGTATGGCTTTAACCTTATCAAGATCAACCTCAATTCCATGTTGGCTTACAATGAAACCCAACAATTTTATGGATTTTAACCCGAAGGTACACTTATTGGGATACAACCTTGTAAGACCCCAATTTTGACCCTAAGATCCCTCATGCCATCTCATCATATGCATTAGCATTGGGATCACACCTTGGCATCCTCCATACCCCTCACTCATTGGGTTTGCATGGGGAGAGATCACCAAGAATCAATTTGATTGTATCATACTTTTTATTTTATCATATTTACTAACCAAAATTCCAGAAATATGTCTTTGCATTTATCTAACTCTTTTGTAGGTAGGGCACATGCTCCCCATTGATCTATCAAGCTCATATATAGGGTTTAAGACCCTCCATGCTAAGAGCTCAACCAATATTGGTCCATAATGGCTTTAGACATCATATATGGATCCCCATGAGCTTCACATGTTATTTTGATCAAAAATGCATCAAGAGTTTGGAATTGGGTTGCCTTGGAAACCCTAGTTCATCTGGGTATCTTGTGTAACTTCTTCACCAAGCTTCTTCAACAATTGATCAAATATTTAAAGGGATACTTAAAATTTAATCATATTATGCATATATGATCCCTCATGAGTCCCAAAAGTCAAGAGAATTGCAAGTTAGCAAGTTGGTTGATGGTGGTTGACCAAAAGAATTCATCTGAACAAAACTGGGTTCCCTAGACCCTATCTCCTACACTTTTTGTCATATGAAAATGATTACAAGATAAAAGTTACTCTAAATTAAATTCCAAGAAACTTTCATGTATATGTCTAGAGCTATTTTTGCTTGGAAAGTCATTTTTTATGGTGAACGATTATAGGTCATTTTGTCTAAACCCTAATTTGGAGGTCAACTTCCCAAGGTCATAACTTATTCATATTTTATTATATGAAATATTTCCAAGTTTTAAAATCAAATTCAAGATGTATAATTCAACTTTTATGTTTTGAGGAAGATCTAATTCAACTTTTATGAGCATGTGATATGAGGATACATTATAGGTCATTTTGGACCAATACCATTGAACAAGTGATTTCCCTCAACTTCAAAAATGCATAACTCCTTCATATTAAATCCAAATGAGGTCAAATTTGTGATTATTTTTAAGGAATTTAAAATATCTATAACTTTGATGAAGGGACTTTTCTCATTTGAAGTACACACAAAAAGTTAGCCAAGGTGGAATTAGTGAACATATGGCATGACACTTAGAATTTTTTTTGATATGTTAAAATTTCCAAACTTCCACCTCAAAATGCATCATGATACAAGCTTCAAATGAATAAGTGTTCAACATGAAAGTTGTTCCTCTTGATCTATCCTTTATAAAAAGTACAATTTCATCCATTTTGGACAAGATTTGATTGGGTTGCGCATGACTTGAACATTGCATCATCATTTGGCAAAAATCAAACTTCAACATGTGCAATTGCCTAGCATTCCAATTTGATTTCAGACTTGTTCACACTCAATTATGGATCAAAAGGAATTATCTCATGGGCCTGTACACGCCCATGCACACATGCATCACTCATTGCCAATTTTGGAAACTCAATTGTAAGGTGCAAATAACACTTGATTCAGCTATAAATAGAGGCCCCTATGCTCAGAATTGAGGACTACTTCGTGCCAGATTTGATCCCAAACACCAAACCCTTCCATTTGAGAGGATAAACCTGAGAGTTTCCATTGGAAACTGAGTTTGAATCTCACTGCTTTGAGATTCAAAACTCCAGGGATCCAAGACCTTTTGTGCATTCTAATCTACTTCTGCAAGCATCCTGAGCAAGATCAAGCACGAGCCAAAGCAAGAACACTTGAATCCATACATTTATTGAAGGTATTTTCCAAAAAAAATTCATCTCTTCGATTGTAACTCAATTCTCCATAATTTTCTTGGATACTTAGTTGTATGAAGTCCTACCAATGTAGGCAACAAGATTGAGTTACTTTGAGGTCAAATCAAATCAACTCATATCATGACCCTCAAATTTCAAATCCTTATATCTCTCAATATACTTGGAGTTAGGATGAATTGAGGCCAGATTCGTGCTCAGTGCCATTTTTACTTTAAAATCATGTCCTTCTTTTTAATTTTAGTGATGGTTATAATTGGACCAGTCTGGCGAGGCTCGCGTGAGAAGGAGACCAGAGATTTGCTCCGATGGTGAGTTGGCAAAGTCCAGAGCCACATGATCTGTTTAAAATGTTTTAATCACAAGCGTTGGTTTGTTTGACCTTTTTTGTGGCGCGCTGACTAGAGTCCGTCATGGATTGCGCGTTTGTGGCCACTTGATCTGCCACCTCAATTAATGAGGAAGATAAAGTGGTCCACGTTTTTTTTTATTATTTGGTTTTTATTTTATTTGTGTTATTTTCATTTATTCATATTAATTTTTATATTGATCCAAAAAATATGAGTTTCACCAAAAAAATTTAAATAAATTCCTTTCATTTTCAGAATTAATATTATTTTTTGGATCATTATTAATATTTTTCATGATTTAATTGATTTTGTGAATATTTTTAATTGCTTAAAAATAGTTTTAAGTTCCCAAAAACGATGAAATTTTTTCTCCAAGATCCTTTGACCTTGTTTGACCTATGATAAATCCCATGGCCATTTCTTTGGTGTTTTGATGAGGTTTTAGGTAATTGACCAACCATAATTTAATTTAATGTATATCTTAATTGTTTTTAACTGATTAAATGCCAAATAAATTGTGTTGAGCTTCTATTATTGACTTGCTAAGTTTGACTTGTGTTGTTAGGCCTTGGTCAAGGTTGATTTGACTTTGTCAAGTTAAGATCATTGGATTTAGGGGATTGATGAAATGTATATTTCATCTCCCAAAACGAATGGATGGTCTTAATTTGGTAAAAGTCCTCCTTTAACCAATTTGTGTTGATTCCATTCCCCTTCTTATTTCATTCATGTCACGGACCTATGATATCTCTATATCCTAAGGCTAGCTGATTTCAAAATCAACATGAGTATGGATGAGATTAGGCCTACCATTTTGCATATTCTTTTTGTGTGTGGTATGTATAGGGAGCATAATCCATTATACTATGTCTCTAACATGCATTAACACCAAAATTATATTGCCCGGTCTCAAATAGTTGTGACTTCTACATAAGTCCAATTACGATTGCTTAACATAGCGCTAAATTGTTGACACAAAAAGGCATAGCATTCTAGTAAGTGAGATTGTAAGTGTCCCATCTTTCATGGTATTGTGTGGAAACTTGACCTTTTTTTCCTTCCTTTGGAAGATGTCTTGGTTCAAGGATCCATGCTTGTGACAAGTGGGTTGAGTGTTCTCCAAAGAATGACTTAAACAATGAAAAAGCAAAAGCAATACTAACTTCTAATTAACTAACAACTAACACTTAATTTCAAGCCATTTACTTTTATGTACTTTAATTTCAAGACTTTATTCATACCATTCATTTTGTTTACTTTAATGTCATTTTCACTTTGCTCACTTGAGCCATATTTTGTGAATATATTGTGTTTGTATATACTTGTTTGTGTATTTTGTTTGTGGTCTTTTGACCTTAATGTACATAATAAGAACAGAAACCTTAAAACACACTTGTGTGGACTGTTGGATTTAATCTGAGACATTGGACTTAGAATTAGGCAACACTCCCTATGCAAAAGGACTTGGCCAATGCCAACATTCATGAAACAAAGTGCTTGTGAAGTGAACATTCATTTGATACAATATTGAAGATCCATTTAGATTCATCTGCAACATGATCATATTGAAGTTGTTATTTTGAACCTGTGTATAATGCCTACTTTTGAAGTTATTTGATGCATGGGAAATTTTGAAGAAGATCATGGAGTTTCTAAGCTTGGATGTGGCTATCTTTATTTGATACCTTTCTACTCATCTTGCTATTTGTGTATTGGTATTGCTTGATTCTAAAGTCCAACGGAAATTTGGGCTTCTATATGACATTCTTGTCTATTGGATTGCAGCCCATTGGTAATATCTTTTCAACTCTTAACTTTTAAATTTGTACTTAGGATTAGTCTCTTCATCTCCACCCCATATCTTTAATTTCAAAATCTCTCCCTCTTTTAAAAATCTTCTTTGTTTGTGTTTTTTTTCAAACGTTGACCATGTTGCAAATTAGAAACTTGGGCCCTATGCCATTGCATTTTCAAACTCATTTTCTTAAGAAAACATGTAAATGAACTTATATATAATTGACTTAAAATTTCAAAAGACTAAAAGAACTAACACTCATCCAAACCTTTCTAGGCTTCTTGTGCCTTTGTCAAACTTAAAGTTTTGTTAAAAGCAATCCACTCATTTTGAAATTGATACCACGAACTACGAGGTTTTGATCCCTCATTTTTATGTTGGTACGTAGGCACAAGTACGAAGGTCTTGTCAAACACAAAAATATAATTAATGAATTCTTTTCACATCCCTCCACTCTATTTATTGCAAACATCTTTTATGCCAAAACACATATGCACACAGAAAGGGCTCCCTAGGAGTACCTAGGACACTTTGGGTGCTAACACCTTCCCTCTATGTAACCAACCCCCTTACTTGTAATCTCTGGCATTTTATTAGTTTTGATTTGAAAACTTCTTATCTTTTTGGGTTTTGTTCGTACTTTTCCCTTTTCCCTTGGAAACAATAAAAGCGCGGTGGCGACTCTGGTTTTATCGACGTCTAGCTTATCCATAGCTCGATGGTCATGAATTTACCGCTACATAAATTAAGTGGAGAATCTGCTGGGGACTAGTCTCCAGTGGGTTTAGCCTACTTTTTTGTGTGTATATAATTGTATATCTGATGTTTGTATATTTGTTTGTATGATATAATCTGCTTGTTGTGCTTGGTGATCTCTGAGTGGTGAGATAAGTTCTAGCCCGAACTTGAGTGCAAATTAAGAAAAGAGGATGGTATAGTCATGTTCGACTTATGTGGAGTAGTCCATAACAAGTTGGCTTGATACCCATCTACTCAGTGGAGACCCTTTTGGAGTTATGAATGTCACACAAGTAATTTGTGGTTAGGCATTACTATCTCCGATTTGGGGTCCGAGAAGCTGAGAACCGTAGAACATTTAACCCCTCTTGGCCTATTTTGGACGTAGTGCGGAGACTGTTCAAGTGTAGACTTGATAATAGTTGTTACGTGATACTACACTCAGATGAGTTTCTCTTGAGAATGTTATGGGTTGATGAGTCAGTCATCCTAACCTGTAATATTCGATAGATGAAATTAAGAGTCTAGGAACTTTTTAGAACATGTTCTATAGGTTTTTATTCTTAGTTCACTCCTTTGGGATGGTTCTTAACCCAGACTCCATGCTCGTGACTCACAACAAACCCTTTGATTCTTGGTTGATCCAATCAAGTCTTGTCATTATCAATGGAACTTGGGTGTTGATAAGGTGTACACCATAATCCACCAAAATGGACGATTGATCTTGACAATGACTTGATTCATACATTGACCTTTGTTTGTTTGCCTTGTGTGTGATCCTTTATTTGTGATTGTTGCATTCATGCACTCATGCGCATCATAACATTCATCACACCAAAAATTTCAAGGAACTGAGGTCTTATTTGTAAATATTTTAAGACCATGGATTGTGGACGAAGGAACACTAAGAAGTACAGTTTCAGATGTCCAGATTTGAAAGATTTAAGGAAGCTATCATCCTTTGTATTAGATCCCTTGGACTTCAAGCAACGTCATGGAAAGCTTCTGTCTATTTTGTCTGCTAATGTGGTTTGAAGGAATCTTGAGTGTTTTGGTTTAGTTCTATGACCCTCTCTATCGTTTCTTCACTTTTCCTGATTATCAACTTGTTCCTATGTTGGAGGAGTATTCCCATCTCTTGGAATACCTGTTTCTAGCAAAGTGCCCTTTAGTGGATTGGAAGAGATTCCCAGATCTCACATCATAGTTGAAGCTCATCACTTGAAGAAGTCTGAGATAGAGGCTCATTGGATGAAGAAAGGAGGATTGTTTGGATTGACTTCTGAGTTCCTCATCAAGGAAGCTACTACCTTTGCTCAAGCCGGTAGTGTGGATGCTTTTGAAGCTATATTTGTGTTGCTCATCTATGGATTAGCCTTGTTCCCTAACATTGACGGTTTTGCTGATGTTAACGCCATTAGAATTTTCTTGATTAGGAATCCTGGGCCTACTTTGTTAGGAGATATGTATTTCTCTTTGCATCTAAGGAATTCTAAAGGTGGTGGAACTATTGTGTGTTGTGTTCCTCTTCTTTACAAGTGGTTTATTTTGCATTTGCCTCAGACGCCTGCTTTTGTGGAGAACAAACAATGTCCCTCACTAATGATGATATAGTTTGGTATGATTCTTAATTAAGAAGTTTGGAGATTATTGATTGTTGTGGTGAATTCTCTAATGTTCCTCTCATTGGTACAAAATGAGGAATTAACTACAAACCTGCTTTGGCTCGTCATCAACTTGGGTTCCTCTTGAGAGACAATCATATAATACTTTGTTAGAAGGTCTTTTCTATCAAGAGGGTAAAGATCCCTAACATTTGAAGCAGAAGATTGTGCATTATTAGCATAATGTGCATATGCTTAATCGATTAAAAAATGTACATATGCTTTTTAAATGATCAGGAAAACTCTTTGTCAATCCCACATGCACCTCGTTGGTTCCTTCACATGTTCTAAGGTGTTTGAGTAAAATAGAGAGGTTTAAAACTATTTTTAAGTGTATGTGTGTGAGTATGGAGAGAGAAAGAGAGAGAGTGTATTTGTGATTTTCCTTAGTAATTTAGTAATTACTCTTATACCTTTATAATACACTGATCACTCAAACACATACCAAGCGAGCTTTCACACTTCCTCTCTTTCACAATCTTTGAAGCTTAAAGATCTCTTTCATTATTCATAATTAATTTAACACTTCACCGGGGACTTGATTATTCTAATTTATGAGGCTTCACATAAATTCTTTAATAGATGCCATCATCAGTGTTTATTAAACAAGATATCATCAAGGACTTCTCTGAACTCTGTGTGGAATAGGGTGTTGTATTTATTGAATGTGTTTAATATCTTGATCTCACAAAGAAACATCTTGATTTTGATAGAACATCTTGGTCATTTCTTATTCTTGACAGATGAAGACTTCAATTCATGTTGTTTGACATATTATATTGTCATCATAAAAACCATCATGAACATCTGATTGTTGTAGATAATTGTACCTAAAAGCACATATATCTATATAAATACTTTCAATAAGAAGTCCTCTATTATCTGATAGTGTATCCCTCACAATTACACCCAAATTGTTGGGCCTTGATTAGGGCTTTATAATATGTTTTCTAATACCTAGTGACCAGTCACCATTTCTATTATATTTATCATCACCTAAATATTAAAAATATGTGATTTAAGTGCACTTTTCGTACAGTTTGAGTCATTTAGGTGTTTTAACTTATTCCTGGTATTTTTTTATATATTTTTGGGAAGATTTTCATTTGTTTTATAGGTTCAGAGAAAAAGAGAAAAGCGGTCAGATAAAATTCCAAGCCGAAACATAAAAGATGAAGCCTAAGGAGCAAATGTCAAAGTGCATTTTCCCATACGCGTATGATAGACTCAATATGCATATACAGATGTTGAGTATGCCAGATATGTGCCTCTTATGCATATTATATTAAATGGAAGCATAAAACACTCTTCATCTTTAATCTTTGTGTAATGTTTGACAATTTTATGATGTGTATTGTTATTATTATGAGTATATAAACCCTCCAATGTTAGGGATGGGTCCCTGCTCTTGAATTTGTTGGTTTTTTCTGAAATGAACCTTATAGTGACTTATATTTCATCTTTATCTGATTTACTTAGACTGAGTTTAATTATGTCTCTCTTGGCGAAATTGAGAATTGATATACGGTTACATGTTATGAAGGACTTCCAATAGTAACGCTTGATTGAAGTGTTATATATTAGATATCACCTAGGACTAGAGATACCGTATAGAAAGTGATATGTTCATGATAATTAAATTCTTAATTTTATCTGTAATTCACCATGACCATAGGAGTTAATTTGAATGTTTAAAGTTTTATTTACTAGGGCTTAGGAATAAACACCTTTAAGAATCGATAATCAATATGGATAAAAGAAGATGTTATAAGGTCAATTATTATTGTTACCGAATTCATGATCAAACCCTAATTCCTAACATGCTTTGCTCATAATATTTTCTACTATATTAAATTTCTATGCATTATTCGTATTTATTCTTTTGAAACAAAATCCCTAATTACTTTTGTTTAACTAAAGTGCAACTCGAACCCTATAATATTACGCGGTCCCTAAGATCGACATTCCGGAATTTCCCAATATTACTACAGTGACAGATTATTACACAAGCTAATTTACCGATCACCTAGACCTCCTTGCTGAAAGAGAGCCAAAAACATTTGAACAGAAAGTTGGTTGAGGTAGAAAAGGAGGTGGGAACCATTACAAATCAAAAGGCATCTCTAGACTGAGTGTTTATTGAGGAGAATGTTTTGCTTATTGATGATGTGATGGTTGTTGGCTAGGAGTCTTTTGAGAATCTTGTCAAGCAAGTTTTCTTTCTTAATCTCGATGTTCATCTAAAGGTATAAAATATGAGTGTCCTTCCTATTAGAATTATTTTGTATGATGTCAAAACTAGGGTAGTTTAGTGTTTATGTATATTGGACGGTATCCTCGGAGTCTTAATGTGCATCTTAGCATTAGGAAGCATAATAATATTTTGGAAATAGTTTAGAAAAGGTTTCATGCATTAAAAAACGGTTTTATATGAAAAAATAGGTTTATGTGTCGACACATACATGCTATGACACATAGAAGAAATTTTTTACTATGAGTCGACACATACGAGTTACAGGTCGACACATGTAAGTCATTTTTAAAGCATGTAGATTTTGTTTGAGGTCGA
Source organism: Lathyrus oleraceus (assembly GCF_024323335.1). NCBI lineage: Eukaryota > Viridiplantae > Streptophyta > Magnoliopsida > Fabales > Fabaceae > Lathyrus > Lathyrus oleraceus. The sequence goes on from NC_066580.1 coordinate 445,973,544, forward strand.
CATATGCGTCGTATGTACCGACACATGACTTACATAGGTCGGCACATGCATTAAAAATCTTGAAAATTTGCATTATTTTCTAAACCTATTGCATTGGTTTTGCTTCATACTTCCACACATGTATATACTTCATTCATGCATCATTTCATAAGTGTGATTTTGAGAAAATTACATACGAAACCGGGATTTCAAAGAGTTCTCTTCATCCCTATGCATACACACAAACAAACTACACATAATCATTATTTGTTTGGATTTCATCTAGAATCAGTGTTGATAACGTCCAATTTAGGTTGTGGAATTGTAAACTTGGTTGAGATCTTTGAGGGTTTCAAATAAGAAAACCAAGTTGGGTTTTTCCTTCAAGATCAATTGAAAATTTGAAGGTTTTGGACAAGATAACGTAATTTGGATCCGATCGAGTGAAAGCTTTGAAGAACATGGATTCCTTGCAAAACTCATATTTTGATCAAGTATCTCCTTCCTCCTTCAAGCCCTAGCCTTATCTTGCCTCTTTCTTCCAATAGTCTCTTTTCACGTACTGACAACTCTAGGTTTCTCTCTAATCCCTTTTATTTCAAACCTAATTATTCCAACTTTTCGGTAATTCTATTTTCCTCCCCTCATCTCATCTTGTCTCTCTCCTTGTTCCTTCTATTATCCCATTATGCCAAAACAACCTTAACTTCTCTAAATCTAATTATTGTCCATTATTCCTCTACTAACTCATATTTTCTCTCTAATTTTAATTATTAAATAATTTTTAAAATAAAGCCAACAATTTCTATTTTTATTTCTAATAATTATATCAAAATAATATTATTCTAATTTTTTTAATTATATCAATAATTCTAAATCTTCTCTCATCCTACCAAGACTTTCCCTACACCCCATCAACGCCCCACATACACATATATATTTAATCAAAAACATATCAAATACTAAATAAATAAATAAATTTTTAATTAATTTAATTAAATTAATTAATTAAATTTCAGGGTATTAGAGATGTTAAGCACCAAAAGTGAGAGCTCTTAAACCTATTCTTAAAAAATATAATAAACAGGTTTTTGGCAATGTTACTAAATCTACTAATGAGGTTAACATGATTCAAGGACTAATTAATGATATTATAGTGAGTTGCTTGACTATGAAAGAAAAGAATGCTCAAATTTTACTTGATAAAGCTCTAAACATTAAAGACCAGTTTTGGAGGGACATGATGAGAAATAAGTAGTTGAAATATGGTGATAGGAACATTAGGTTCTTTCTTAACCTAGTCAAACTATGGTATGCCACTAGAAAAACTACAAGGCTTAAACATGGTAATAGCTACCTGAAAGATTGAAGGGACATTAAGATTTATATCCTTATTAAAGTCCTCTATAAATTTGGATACATTTATCTTCTACTTCCTTCAAGAAACATATGTACTCCTGCCTATTTGAATTCTCAATTCTCAAATATTTGATATTAAAAGTAGACCTTCTCCAGCACTTAAAATCATTCAAATCAAATAGTGTTGTCTAGACACCATTGGGTAAAATGTAATACAAACGGAACTTAAAAATTAAATTCATAATTGCCAATTTGTGGTAGTATATTCTAGAATATATTAGGTACCTTTTTAGGTGTATTTTCGACCAAACTTAACATATGTACCTTCTTCCAAGATGAACTTCATGAAATTATACTTATTATTACTGACCATGCAAATACAAGAGAGATTGGAACAACCTTTAAATTGAAAGTGATTATATTTTTGCGATAAGAACTTTTACGAATATTAACATTATCCTTTGGCATCTCATGACGAAATGGAAGAATAATTTATATGTAATAAAAAAAATTAGATTCAAAATATCATATATTTATAGAGAAAACAATTCTCATGCATATAGGATAGCTAATGTTGGTTACTATGTTAATCAAGACAGTTGGTGGAGTTTCCTCCTTCGTTGTGTCTTAGAAGGATTTTTAAGAGATAGATTTGGTTTGACCAATTTTTATTTGATTTAAAGTTTATGATGGGTTAAGTCATTGTCCCTCTTTTCTTTTCTTATTCATTTTTCATCAATGAAATGTTTCTTATTTAAAAATTATAAATAAATAAAAGAGAAATCAAATATCTTTATAAAAATACTACCCAAAATATAATAAAAGAAATATTGAATAATTACATATTTATTTATTTTAGTTAGTTTTTGTTAGACTACGATGGAGTATTGGAAAAATCAAATTCATATATTGATAATTTAGAACACCCATATTTTATATTCACGCAACAAATCCAATAATATTGGGCGTAAAAAGTATATTGGGATAAATTCAAGTCTCGCATTGGTTAAAGATTCAACTCACAAAATTTATATAAGTGACATCATTCCCTTTACAAGTCAGTTTTGTAAGATTAAGTTAGATCAAACTTTAATTCTATCATAGTGTCGGATTATATGATTTAGGTCACTCATCATTTATATATGCACACCAAGCCCAAAAAATATTGGACGCAAATGGATGTATTGGAAAAATCAAGTCTCATATATCGATAGTTCGGGTCACCCATCATTTATATCCACGCATCAAACCCGATAATGTTGAGTGTGAGGGGGTGTATTGGAAAAAACTCAAGTCTCACACTAGTTAAATATAAAATCCACAAAGAGTTTATATAAAGTGACATTAACGTTAATCGCATATGCACAATTAAGTTTATCGATAAATGATATTTTACAAAATAAAGTTCATTCATTTATTCTCGTGCATTAGAAAGATAAAAAAATAACTTATATATAATTTTTGCCTTTGAAACTTGTAGTTCTCATGTCCTTTAGTACCTAACAAGTGAGTGTTGTTTGTTTGAATCAGATCAATTACTTCCTCTGCTTCACAATGAATGATCAAGTTGACTATTTCACATGAATTAAGAAAAAATGAAAGATAGAATGATATTTTTACTAAAATATCATTATCATGTATTGGAAATGATGAAAGTAATATTATATTCGTTTCATAAAAATTGTCTCATTTGCACTTTTTGTATGTCTCAAAGTAAATGTTTCTTTAGAATATCAATATAATATTTATTTATTTATTCCACTATTATATCCTTATTTATTAAAATTCACTTTTTTCAACTACTCCATTAATTATAATAAATAAATATATTTTTGTAAATGATATTAATTTTATCATTAAAATCAACATATCTAATCATTTTTTTAAAAATTATACAAAATTCAAATAAGACATTTATTATGAGACGGATGGAGTACGTATTAATTAGAGGGTAAAATTGAAAAATATGCATTGAAAATTGAAATAGATCATTTATTTTGTGACACTATTTTATTTTAAATGCTCACTTATTCTGAGATGGATGGAATACAATTATTTACTATATTTTTACATTTCAAAATATAAAAAATAGTCTCGGCAAAATTCGAATCCAAGACATCAAAATTACACTAAACTATTTTAACCACATGTGATTGTTTTACTCTCACTTCTTTATCAAAAAAATATATAATATTTTGAAATTTCTACAGCAATTTTACTTTGAAAATTCTCCAACAATTTTACAATAGATTTTTTTTAAATAACCACTTTTTTTAATTAAAATTCTAAAATAATCATTTTTCAAAATATTTTCCAAAAATAACCATCTTTCATGAAGCATGCGTCAGTTGGACAGAAACATCTATTTTCCCAATGAACAGAGGCGTCAATGGCCTAGACGCATGCATGTAATGAAGTCAATTGCATTGGCGCAATGCATACAATATATCATGTGTATGCGCCAATACATGTGGTGCATGCTCTATGTAAAAAAATTAAAAGTTTATATTTTATACTTATAAATAATTAAATTAAATAGGTAAATAAAAAATTATTATTAATATTATAATATAAAGTTAAAATACATAACAATTGACAAGAAAATCAATGACCCGTTCGATTGAAACGCCCCCCTGTTCCACATCCAGGTGCGTTAGCCTGTCTTCGAGGTCTCCCGTGATTTCCCTTAGGTGTTTGGGGTCTTTGAGTGCTGACATGATGCAATGGTTGTTAGTGTGAAGGTTCGGTGGAAGGTACAGCGGTATTTGATAGATTTATCATCATTTCTCCCCAATAGCTGGGGGATTGTCACCAACGGCGCTTCCGTCATTGAGTTCGGTGCCCATGTTGTCGTAGTTGGATCGTTGTAGTTGGGTGGTTTATGGACGGTATGGTTACCCGAATTAGGACATTAAATCATTTTGGAAACGAAGCAATGGTTCTTGTGGTGTACTAAAGTCAAACAATGGTTGGGTGTTGTGACAATGGGATGTTTGGATGTTCATAAGTGGGGGCTACGATGATATGAGGTTGAGTCGTATGAATCATTCGGGCTATAGAAAGATGTGGTGGCTACGTATGGTTGTTGGTGGTTAGGGTTTGATTCCTGGTTTTGAGTTTGGGTGTGTGGCATGAATTGGTTGTGAGGTTGGGTGTTTAGTGGTTGGTTGTATATGGTAGGGTGATGGTGTAAGGTTGGTCGTTAGTTTTGGGTGGGTTGACATTGTTCTTGGGCGGGGATTCGTTGTTGGGCATTTGATGACGAAGCTCGTCAGCGTGGATCGATCAAATACCTTGGTTCAAACACAAACTGTGGCGTTGTAACCGACATAAACCATGCCATAGAATGTTGAGTTAGTCTAGCACCATGTATGACTGGTTCATTTAATATTTGTTATCATCGATTTATCCAATGACAAGACATCTCTTTTGCAAAGTCTCTCCAATCAGAATAATCCCATTGGCCATCGACTCTTTGTTGATGCCAATCTCCCAAACACGTCGGAGTTCTGAAATTTATTATTACATGTCGAACTGTAGTTTTACACGGTCACTCTGGTGCATCTCCACGGTAGTGAACCGGATGGTTGGTGTTTTTGTTGTCCAAACTGCAACATCATCATGGTTAACCTAAGGATCAAAACCCATATACGGCCTCCAAATAAACTGTATAAGAATTTGACATGATTAGAGGATATGTAATTGGATAATTTTTTTAAATCAAAATTAGAGTTGTTTAGTAGTAATACATCGTCTGGTGCAATGTAGTCTAAAAGATTGTGATAGACTACTATAATGTGTTTGGGACACCTGTTGTAGCTCATCCCCTTAACTAACCAACTAGATAGAAAAGATTGAAAACATATTAGTTACAATTAATTGTAGTATAAAGTCTAATAAATTAGAAGATTTAATATAAACTTACTTTGTTGCATAATGGAATGTGAATGGCTTCTCGTTGACTGGGGCGAGTGACAACAGTCTTGACCAACCCCATGCTTGTAGCAATATTATCGATTGTTCCTCGATGTTCATCACCCATGGTCAATAGAGACATATTGTTGTAGATAGGTTGAGTGTTGTAGATAGGTTGAGTGGTGCGGATAGGATGAGTGTTACAGAGAGATTGAGTGTTGCAGAGAGGATGGGTGTTGCAAAGAGGTTGAGTGTTGCAAAGAGGTTAAGTGTTGCAATATTTATAGATGAGAAAGTAAGTTGAAAGTAAGTTGATTGTAAGCTTGATGATAAGTTGCATTCAAGGAAAAGTGTATTTTACATGTGATGTATGTGAAGGCGCCATTAGTAAGGGTGCATGCCTATCTTTTTGCATGTGGGTGTTGCAGAGAGGTTGAGTGTTGCAAAGAGGTTAAGTGTTGCAGTATTTATAGATGAGAAAGTAAGTTGAAAGTAAGTTGATTGTAAGCTTGATGATAAGTTGCATTCACGGAAAAGTGTATTTTACATGTGATATATGTGAAGGCGTCATTAGTAAGGGTGCATGCCTATCTTTTTGCATTTGATGGATGTGAGTATGCATCATTGGTAAGGGCACATGAATGGATTTTGGCATGATGCATGTGAACACGTGCCATTTGTAAGAGCGCATGCCTTGTCTTGTTAGGGCAATGGAATCTGCATGGAATCATGCAGGGCGCATGCCTTGTCTTGTTAGGGCAGGGGAATCTTGCAGGAATCATGCATGCGCCATTGTAAGGGCGCATGCCTTGTCTTCTCTTCTGCATGCAGGAATCGTGGTAGAGATTCTTAAAAAAGTTGATACATGATCAGTGCACTAGCCTTGTCTTCTGCATGCCTTGCCTTCACCATCTACCATATTTAAGTGCATGCTAATAGGTGATCAATGCACTCACCGTCAAACACTAAATTTGCATCTTAAAAAATGTCTTCATCACCACATTACATGATCAATGTCCATACCGATGGTGAAATATTTGAGTGTCACTTATTCGGTTTTTGTTTTCATAACACAGAAGTAACTCGGTTGACAATAAATAGACGATCAAATTTTTCAAAAAAATTCGCATAATTGTTACACAATACAACTATACTTCATCATATAGGAAAGCATGGATAGCTAGGACTAACGCAGTTGAAAAAGTGTTTGGAAATTGGGAGGAGTCATACAAAGAACTTACGAAATACTTGGTGGCTCTTAAACATTATACTTCAGGGACTATTGTCAATTTGGAAATGTTGTCGGCGTATACCCCAAACGGGACTTGTGCTAGTGGTAATGGCATATTCCACTGACTCTTCTGGGCGTATCAACCATGCATCAAAGATTTTGATTTCTGTAAACCTATTATACAAATTGATGGTATATGGTTATACGGGAAATATAAAGGAATGCTACTGATGGCAGTGGCACAAGACGACAACAACGACATGTTTCCAATCACCTTTGCACTAGTAAAATGGGAGACTTCTGGGGGATGGAGTTTTTTCTTAAAACATATCTGATTGCATGTTGCTCCTCAACCTAACTTATGTTTGATCTCAGACAGACACCCTTCAATAGTGAGTGCCTACAAAAACATTGATAATGGTTGGAAGAATCCTCTTTCACACATGTCTACTGCATTAGACATATCGCTCAAAATTTTAGGCGGGAGATCAAAGATAAAATGTTGCAAAAGAAGGTTGTCAATGCAGAGTATGCATTAACATAACCTTCTTTCAAACACCACTGCGAAGACATCAGATTGTCAAACTGTTAGCTCCCAATTTCGATGCCTAATATGGATTAAGGGAATTAATTAAGGAAATAAATTTTCCTGTGAAGAAATTGAATGTTTCAACAAAACTATACATTTTTAAATTCCAGTCGAAGATACCTTGATGCAAGAGTAAAGATATTGTGTGGACTTAGAAATATTTCTAGCAGTTTGGAGTTGTTTTTGACAGAAGCGTCACTGATGATAGTTCGACAAAGGATTTAAATTCAAATGAGGGTGGGAATTCTTTGTTCTTATCTAACTGTTAAGGGTATACGTAGGGCCTAGTGGGCAGTTACTGTAAGACCCCAATTTTGACCCTAAGATCCCTCATGACATCATAATATTGCATTTGCATCTTGCCTCACGGATCATAGCATCTTGGCCCCTAACCTTTGGGTGAGAACCTTTATGGGTTGGTTTGAGATCACCAAGCATGCTTGAATTGTATATTACTGCTTTTCTTCTTTTGTCTACTAACCAAAAGCACAAAAATATGTCACTAACATCTCTTGTTTTGTAGCTTGAGCAATCATAAGATCTAAGGCTCCTAGGAGACCCTATGCTCATTGATATGGCCAGGTGGAGATGAAAGCAAGCATGACAATGGTTCCCAAAGCTCTAATTCATCATATATGCCTCCCAAGTACCTCAATTTATCATTTTTGATCAAAGCAAACCAAAGGGCTTGAGGCTTGTTTCCCAAGGAAACCCTAATTCATCTGTTCATCAATTATGCCTTGCTCATGAAGCAACCTCAACCCATGATCAAATACAATCAAGGGAAGTTATTACATTCATCATTTCATGCATACTTGAGCTTATTTGAGTGTCCTTAATCATCAATTCATCAATATTTGAGGCATGGACTTGAGAAGTTGATCAGTCAATTCATCTGACTATTTTGAAGTACACTGAGACCTAACTTTTAATGTCTTTGTCAAATGGAGATGACCCCAAGAGAAACAATGTTCTTAAGAACCATATGAATAACTTTCATGTTCATCAAAAATTTATTTGAATCTTGGAAGGTCATCATCCATTTCAAATCATTATAGGTCATTTTGACTGAAACCCTAATTTTGGGTCACCTTCCCATGGACATAAATTATTCACTTTTTATGATTTTGAGGTGGGATCAAGGTCATTGGAAAGTTTAAGATGTATAATTCATTTGTTATGTTGAACAAATTTTCATAATCCCAAAATAAATACATGAGATAATGCAAAATATTGTAGGTCACTTTGGACCAAAGGCATTGAGATGTGAAAAAGTCCAACTTCAAGTGCCCATAACATTCTCATCAAAAATCCAAATGATGCAAAATTTGAGTCCAAAATGACTGTATTGAAAATATCTAAAACTTTCATGTTGAAGATTTTGTCATTTGGAGCTTTCATCATTGAAACAGAAGGGTTTCAGGTTGGCCCATTTTGGAAATTTTCAGATACACATATTTTGCACCTTGCACTTTATGATCAATTTTCATCAATTTCCCAATTCCAAATGGAGTTTTGTTCAAAATAACAATTGATCCTCATGTCAAGAGCTTTCCAACCATTACCCATAAATCCATGTCCTATTTTTGGAAGAGGCATTTTCGAAGATGGATAACATTTTGGTGCATTTTTGGAAACTAGTTGAAAACTCATTGCATAAGCCAATTGCATCAATTTTGCACGTCCATTTCACCTTAATGTAATATCAGCATTCATTTGCAATAGGATTTGGGCCCTCCATGCGCCTGTACAGGCCCATGCATGGAGACCCTCTTCATTCATGCACATGAAACTTTCATGTTTGCCTTTGCCAATTGCAATAAATAAGAGTGCTAGGCTTCATAATTGAGCAACCTGAAGGCGCCTGTTATGCTGCAAAACTCCCTCCATATCCATACCTAAAGGAATTCACTCTTTCATTTCAAAATTTCAGATCTGAATTTCAACTTCATTGGTTGATTTTCAAACTCAAAATTCCTTGACCTTGCTTCATCTTCATCTCTAGATCATACTGCAAGCAATAGCTAAGAGGATTTATGCTCCATAGATCCACATTTCAGAGGTTGCTACACAAACTTTTCTTCTTCGAAACTCACTCTTTGTAGCTTGTTTCTTGCGTTTATTGGTTTGGTTGAAGTCCTCTCATCAGAGGCAATTAAACTGTGCTTTTAAATTTGAAATTCCATTGAGTTCAAGATGAACACCATCATTTTCCACCTCTGATTTCTCTTCCCATGGAGATCTAGAGTGAAAATATATGGTAAAAGGGTGATGTACATCACCCCAACTTTCCATTGATGTATAGATCGCCTCATTTGGTTAGTTTTTTTTCTCTGCAACTCTCGCCGGAATCTCTGGTCTCGCCGGAGAAGACGGTGGTGTACACCACCGTCCGTTTGCCAGAATGAACCACAGCCCTTGGATCTGATCTCCAGATCTAATCTGGTCTCTTCATTTTTATGACTTTTTTAATGGCTGTGTGTATCTCATTGACCAAAGTGTTTGGTGCGCGCGCATGTCTGGACCCTTGGATGTGTCAGCTCAATTAATGAGTCTGGATCCAACGCACCACATTATTTTGTATTTTCTAATTTCTGATTTAATTTCTTTTATCTCATTTTATCATTTGATATTTTTATGAATTTTCTCTTTTCTGGTTATTTTTAATTCATTTTAAATAGTTTTCAATATCTAAAAAATACAAAAAATATTTTCTTAACCTCTTTGAATGATGATGGATCTATGAAAAATATTCTCATCAATTTATTAATTGATTTGAGATTTATTTGAGATTTTAATTCAATTAGGTTATTTTTTATGCATTTTTAATTGATAAAAAATAGTTTCTGGTTTCTAAAAATGCTGAAAATGTTTGTCAAACTTTGTTTGACCTTGTTGAACTTAGGATGATCCATTTGGACTTTTCAAAGTTGATTTGAAATGGATTTGAAGTTTGACCTTTAATTGTTTATTTTAATTGAAGTATTATTTTAATTTCCAAAAAATACCAAAAATATTTTATTTGTTTCTTGACTTCTAAGTTTCAATTTACTTCTGTTTACTAGTGTTTGACCTTGATTCCATTTGTCTTTGGTCAACGCAATTTGCTTATTTCATTTGAATTCAATTAATATACATTCTTATTCATCTTCTTCTTCATCTTTTTCTTTTTGATAAATGAGTTAAAGATTGGTGGTTAGCCTTGATGTATGGGAGGTTTAACCTTCCTTGATTCAAATCTAATTCATCTTGATCCAAAGATCAAGTGAATGGCTTTGCATTAAGGATAGGTTGCTTCCTAATCAAGCATGAAAACCTAAATCAATACAAGATCATTTCTCATCTTCTTTTGGCATGGCAAGTTGTAGGAGCTTGATTCACTAATCAAGATCTCTAACTTGTGTTTGTTGCCTATATTTTATTGACCGGCCTCATATAGGTGTGGCTACTACATTAGTCCACTTATGATTGCTTAACATAGCGCTAAATTTCCTTATGGCACACTAACACTAACAATTGACCATTAACATTTAATTCTTGCACTTTATATTAATGCAATTTAATATTCTTGTACATATTATTCATTTGCTTTTACCCCTTTGCTCACTTGAGCACATGTTTATGTTAATGCAATTTGTCTTTTGCTCACTTGAGCACATATTTGTGTATATACTATTGTGCTTGTATTTTGTGTTGATTGATGTGAACCAAATGCAAATGGACAAAAGGACTTAGACTTTAGGACATTCCCTATGCAGAAATGGAGTGAAAAGGACTTAACGTTGAAGATGAATTGGAAGGACCTAATCTCTAAACTCACTCTTGTCCATTCCTTGTTGACATTATAGAACTTTTTGATGTGTGTGTTCTTGTGCTAGGGATTCTCATTTGAGCTAAATTGAAGAACCATTGCCATGTGCATCTAAAGTGAGAGATACAAGAGCCATTGGAAGATTCCTAAAAGCTTGCTTGATTGATTGATTGCTTGAGTATTTGCCTATTTTGCTTGCTTATTCCAAAGGATGGGAGCTACTTGGATCATCACTATGATCTCAAGAAGGGAACTCCATTTGTGGTTTTATTTCTTTTCCTTCATCTTTGTATGTTTAGGACTTAGCCATTCTTCTTCTTCCCTCCACTCTAACCCAAGCCAAAACTTTTGTGCAAACATTAACATTTGTTTTCAAGCATTAGAAACCTAAGCATTATGCTTTTGATTTTCAAACTTTCTTTTCATAACACTTATTTTGAATTGAATCCTTAAGTCAACTTTGACCATATTTTGTAAATACTTTTCATTGGTAAATATAACTCATTCAAATGCTTTGTGGTTTCAATGGCCACTTCTTATCAAAACTTTTCATAATCATTAGCTATTAGGTTTGAGTTATCCTTGAGGTTGATATAATACTCACCTATATCCTTAGTGATGGACAATGAGTCTTCCATGCTTATTATAGGGTTAACCCCTCACTAGCATGTTGAAGTTATCCTCACATGGTGGATTTGTGGTTTTAGGTTGAGTTTTCTCCCTTGGATAACAAAAGACCTTAAGGCTTTTGGACCAATCAATTCACCAACTTGTTTTGAGATTTTTACCCCGAACTACGAGGTTTTGATCCTAATCTTTTTTAAGATGGTACGTAGGCAGTGGGTTTATCCATTCAAACACAAAAATTGTAAATAATTTGTACATTCTTCTCTCATTCCCCCCAATCATGTTTGCACAAATAATTTTTCACAAATACCAACCTACCTTACAACAGTTGTGAAAAGGGCTTCCTAGGAGTACATAGGATGTTTTGGGTGCTTAAAAACTTCCCATTGCATAACCAACCCCCTTACCCCGATCTCTGACATTTTTATTAGTTTTTGATTTGATAAAACTCTCGGTTTTTGTTCGCTTTCTAACCTTTCCTTTGGATAAATAGAAGTGCGGTGGCGACTCGATTTGTATGATTTACTTTTGATTTAGTCAATAAATCTAAAGGTAACGAATACCTCGCTACAGAAAAGTGGCGACTCTGCTGGGGAGATTTGCCTAGTGGGTTTTGCCTACTTTTCACATGTGTTGTATTGTATTGTGTATATTATTTTGTGACATACTTTTGTGCAATTTGGGATTACTGTATTGTATGTAATGATTGAATTGCTTGATATATTAATTCCTTGTATGCTTGGTGATCTTTGTGAGATGAGTTCTATACCCTAACTTGAGTGCACTTAGGATAGGAGAATGGCATAGTCTTGTCAACTTGTGTGGAGTTATTCCTTAGCAAGTTGACTTGCAAGCCCATTCACTTGGTGGAGGTCATGTTGGGATCAATAATGTCACACGAGTAGTCGTGGTTAGGCATTACTCTTTCCAATATAGACCTTAGAAGCCAAGGACCTTAGTTTACCAAGCCCATCTTGGCCTATTTTTAGGACGTAGTGCGAAGGTCGTTCAAATGTAATATTTGATAAGATTGTTACGCGATACTACACTCATAAGAGTCTCTCTTGAGAATATTTTTGGAATACGAGTAGTCGTTTATCTGATAATATCCGAAAGATGGGATAATGACTATGGGAACCTCTTGTAGAACATGTTTAGCAGGTTTAAAGCCTAGTACACTCCCTTTGGGTGGTTCTTAACCGAGACTCCATGCTCGTGACTTGCAACAAACCCTTGATTCATGGTTGATCCGTTCTTGTGTATCCTTAATATCAATGGAACTTGGGTGTTGATAAGGTGTAAACCATAATCCACCAAAATGGATGATTGATATTATGGATGACTTGATCCATCCCATGACCTTTGTGTGGTGTGATTTGCTTGATCCTTGAGTGTGATTGTTGCATCCATGCATTCATGCACCCATTTGCATCCATATCATCAATAATGAGAAAATTTTCAAGGAACTTAAGAGATCTATTTGCAAATTTTCATACATGGATAGACAAAGAAGGAATACAAAGATGTACAGTTTCAGACAACCCGACTTGAAGGAGCTAAGGAATTTGACATCCTATGTATTAGATCCCTTGGAGTTCAAGGCTCGTCATGGGAAGCTTCTATCTATTCTGGCTACTCAGGGGGACAAAGGTCTGATGAGTGTATTGGTGCAATTCTATGATCCCTTGTACCGTTGCTTCACATTTCCAGATTTCCAGCTTTTGCCTACGCTTGAGGAGTATGCCTATCTTGTGGGTATACCTATCCTAGATTAGTTGCCATTCAGTGGCTTAGAGAGGGTTCCTACTTCTCAAGAGATTGTTGATCTGTTACATATAGATGAATCTCTGGTTGGTGCTCATATGACTACCAAAGGTGGAATTCAAGGTCTCCCTTCTGAGTTCCACATTGCTCAAGCTACTTTGTATGGGAAGGCCATGAGCGAGGACGCCTTTGAGGCCATATTTGTACTTCTCATCTATGGGCTAGTGTTATTCCCCAACATCGACAAATTTGTGGATGTGAACGCTATTAGGATTTTCTCCACTCTTAATCCCGTTCCGACTCTGTTGGGTGACACTTATTTCTCTTTGCATATGAGGAATGCAAAGGGTGGTGGTACCATTGTGTGCTGTTTTCCTCTGTTGTACAAGTGGTTTATTTCGCACTTGCCACAGACGGTCACCTTCAAGGAGAACAAAGGATTTCTAAGGTGGTCCACGAGGCTTATGTCTCTCACTAATGACGATATCTTTTGGTACAACCGTGTATATGATGGTGTGCAGATTATTGACTCTTGTGGTGAATTCTCCAATGTGCCTCTTCTTGGTACATGTGGTGGGATTAACTACAACCCCGTTTTAGCACGTCGTCAGCTTGGGTTCCCCTTAAAAGATAAACCCAATAACATTCTGTTAGAAGGTGTATTCTTTCAAGAGGGTAAAGATCCCCAAGGCTTGAAGGGCAGAATGATTCGCACTTGGCGCAAGATCCAGAGGAAGGGAAGGAAAGAGCTTGGTCCGAAGAACTATATTGCTTTGGAACCCTATACCTTGTGGGTGAGAAGGAGAGCTTCATAGTACCTTATGCTTTACGAGTATCCAAGACCTACACATTTGGTTATGGCTGGGCCTTCAACCCTCCCTGACCAAGGAGTAGAGGAGTTGAGAGATGAAGACCGTTCGCGTGCTTGGATCCGTGAACGAGAGAAGCAACTTCAATAGCTTAGAGATAAGGATGCTTTGATAGAGCTTCTTGAGCATCAGGTTATCGATGAGCCTGATGATGTGGTTATTTCTCTTCTTCCTCAGTCTTCCAAGTTCTAGAAGAGGAAGTACGACCGACTCGCCAAAGAGAAGGCAGATATGGAAGCAGCCTGCGAGAGAGAGGTGAAGAGGCTTCATGCAGCTTATCTTCCAGTCTCCAGAGCTTTAGAAGATTGTTTCTAGGGTTCCATAGGATGTTCATTTTCCTTCTCCCTTGTATTGTATTTGGTTACCAAGACTGTACTTCTTTGGTGTAAAAGTTTTCCAGATGTTATTGATATGATATTTCCATAAATGTCTAAATAATTAATATTTTCAATATTTGCAAATAGGACTCTAAAGTTCCTCTAACTAAAAAAATAAATCATATGCACAAGCATTGCATGCATCATGTGCATAAGCAGGTTTTGCTCTAGGCTTCTTGTTCAATGGTCTAACTCTGTGTTCTTCATTTATTTTGAAGACAAGCTGACTCACCGGTACTACACCAGAGCCAACTCTTCAAGACTGATGGATCATTTAGAGAAAGAGAACAGAGAACTCAAGGAGGAAGTGGCAAGATTGACTGCCCTGATGGAGTCTTTCTTGGCCGCCCAAAGCCAATCTACTCCAACGCCTTCAACTCCTCCCCAGAGACCAGTCATCTCTGAGATTACCTCTTCAACAGTGTCTGCTGCCAGCGCCCACTTCGCACCAACTGCTATGCCAGCCGGGTTTCCCTAGGGGATGCCCGCGAATTTTGTTCCTGAGGGTCTTGCCCCCAGGTTTGCTTCTCTTCCGGCATCTAGCCCGGTCCTCGTCGTTCCACCTCCGGTCGTGCATACTATGCCAAGAGTAGACGACACCATTTATCACTCTGAGCCATCTGAGGGCCCTGACGTGTATGAAAAGATGGATGCTATGAACGACCAGTTTCTTGAGCTCCGCAAGGAACTCAAAACTCTCAGAGGGAAGGACCTCTTTGGCAAGTTTGCTGCTGAACTCTGCCTGGTTCCTAATGTCAAGATCCTTGTAAAGTTCAAAGTACCTGACTTCGAAAAGTACAAGGGAAATACTTGCCCTCTTAGCCACTTGGTTATGTATGCGAGGAAATATAATGTGGATATGGCTCCCGATAGGGATCAATTGAGAGCCATGTCCCAGAAGGACAAGGAAAATTTCAAGGAGTACGCCCAGAGGTGGCGAGAAATAGTCGCACAGATTGTGCCTCCGCTGGAAGAAAAAGAAATGACCAAGATCTTTCTGAAGACCTTGAGCTCATTTTATTATGAGCGGATGATTGCCAGCGCTCCTTCTGACTTCACCGAGATGGTGAATATGGGGATGCGTCTGGAGGAAGGAGTCAGGGAAGGGTGCCTAACTAGAGAAGAAGGCTCTTCTTCCAAACAATATGGGGCGCTTGGAAAGAAGAAAGATGGTGAGGCACATGCTGTGACCTCCCATGACAAACCCAGAAGACCCTCTGTGAGGAGGAAGACTGTGCGTCCCGCCGGTAATCAGCATCAGGTGGCTCACATAGCACCTGTTTTAAGAGAAAACCAGCACTATCAGCATAATAATAACCAGCAACAACAACATCAACAATATCAACAACAACAACAACACCGTCCTCAACAGCAGGCCTACCAGCCTCGAAACAATAATCAGACCAGTACAAGCTATGATAGGAAAAGGGTCAGTTTTGATCATATTCCCATGACCTACGCAGAGTTATATCCCTCTTTGATAGAGAGGAAATTGATCACTCCACGTGACCCACCGGCTATACCTACCAACCCTCAGTGGTGGTATAAGCCCGAGCTACATTGTGTTAATCATTCTGGTGCCCCCGGACATGATATGGAGAATTGCTACCCGCTGAAGACCAAGGTTCAAGACCTTGTTAGGAGCGGTATATTATGTTTCGAGGACGTAGGTCCCAACGTCAAGAAGAACCCATTGCCCGAGCATGGGAAATCTGCTGTCAACATGGTCCAGGGCTGCCCTGGTAAATACAAAGTCCGATATGTCAGCCATATCCGACAATCTTTGGTTGAGATGCACAGACTGTAGTGTGAATACAGTCACTACGAGCATGACCATGACAGATGTCGTGTTTGCACTGTCAATCAGAGGGGGTGTCGTCAAATCCAAAAAGACATCCAAGAAATATTGGATGAAGGTGTAATTGAAATACTTCAGAATCGCGATGGGGATGATGAAGTTAATGTGATATCACCAGTGTTCAGGATCCCAGGGTCTGTTGTCATCTGATATGATGGCAGCAAAAAGAAGGCTTCTCCCTCTCTCATAATTAAACCAGTTGGCCATGTGCCATATTCTTCTGATAAGATTGTCCCTTATCGTTACAATGCTGTGGCATTGGAAGATGGGAAGGAGGTGCCCCTTCCCTCTACCTATGTTGTTAATATCGCTGATGTCAGCGGCCTGACCCGTAGTGGTTGCGTTTTCTCGGCTCCGCCGAAACCCCAGGCTGAGACCAGAAGGGTTGATATCGCTGATTGTGCTATTCGTCCGGTTGGGAATTTTGCTGCTTCCCCGAATCCGGCACTTGTTGCTAATAAACCCGCCACCGCTGTAAGAACTCCTGTCCCTACTGGCCAGAATGGCATGATGAAAGAGGACTGTGATGAGATGCTAAGGCTCATCAAAAGGAGTGAATACAACATTGTAGATCAGCTCCTACAAACGCCATCAAAGATCTCTGTGCTATCTTTGTTAATGAACTCAGAACCACACCGTGAAGCTCTGCAGGAGGTGTTGGATATGGCGTATGTAGACCATGATGTCACAATAGAAAAATTTGATAGTATTGTTGCAAACATTACTACTTGTAACAATCTGAGCTTTTGTGATGCTGATCTCCCCTGGGAGGGAAGAGACCATAATTTGGCACTTCACATATCTATGAGCTGCAAGGATGATGTCATGTCTAATGTGCTGGTAGACAATGGATCATCATTGAATGTGTTGCCAAAATCCACTCTGGCTAGATTGTCATACCAGGGGCCTCCCATGAGGCAGAGTGGAGTGGTTGTAAAAGCTTTTGATGGATCCCGCAAGACCGTGATTGATGAGGTCGAACTCCCAGTCAAGATTGGACCAAGTGATTTCCAGATCACTTTTCAAGTCATGGATATCCACCCATCATATAGCTGTCTGTTGGGCAGACCATTGATTCACGAGGCAGGCGCCGTGACATCCACCATACACCAGAAATTGAAGTTTGTCAAGAACAAAAAGCTGGTGGTGGTAGGGGGAGAGAAGGCTCTCCTAGTTAGCCATCTGTCTTCCTTTTCTTATATAGATGTTGAGGATGAAGTTGGGACACCGTTCCAAGCTTTGTCTATTGCTGAACCTTCTAAGAAAGGAACTTCTTCATTTGCGTCCTACAATGATGCGAAGTTGGCCATTGAGCGTGGCATAACTACTGGTTTAGGACAAATGATCAAGATGGAAGACAATAAATCTCGGGCTGGCATAGGGTATTCTTCGGGCACCTTCAACAAGCATGGGCTGTTTCAGAGTGGTGGTTTCATCCACACCGTCCAAGACGAAGAAGCTGCTGATGTTGTGGAAGAGGATGCAGAGGAAGATTCTGGCAATTTTGTCATCCCTGGAGGAGTCTGCAATAACTGGGTCGCTATTGATGTTCCAACAGTTGTCCATAAGTCAACGTAATGTTCACCTTTTGTTTAAAAACCCTTCTCCCATGCCAAAAGGAGGACTGATGACATTGTTGGCTCCTAAATACAATGATATTTCATTCAATAAATTCATGTTAAATGTTTGTTTTTTCAAATTATTTTCACTTTTTGCTTTTTGCATGAAATTGGTGATCACATAAAACCCTAAAAATAGAATAAAATCAATCTTTCCATCTGCATAATGATTTTCCTTGCTTGAATTCTAAAATCTCTTTATATCCAAAATCATTATGCAGGTTGATCAAACCCATTGAACATAATGATCCAACACCACCTCCCAATTTTGAATTCCCTGTATATGAGGCCGAAGAAGATGATGTTGAGGAGATCCTTGAAGAGATTACCCGTCTACTTGAGCATGAAGAGAAGATTATTCAGCCACAACTTGAGAATCTGGAAACAGTCAACTTGGGGTCTGAGGATTGTGTTCGAGAGGTGAAGATTGGGGCACTCCTGGAAGAATCTGTAAGGAAGGGGTTGATTGAGTTGCTACGAGAATACGTCGACGTCTTTGCCTGGTCATATGAAGACATGCCTGGTCTGGATACTGATATCGTGCAACATTTCCTGCCTTTGAAGCCTGAGTGTGTGCCTGTGAAGCAAAAGCTCAGAAGAACTCATCCTGACATGGCCGTGGAGATTAAAGAAGAAGTTCAGAAGCAAATTGATGCGGGGTTCCTGGTGATTTCTACATATCCTCAATGGGTGGTCAATATTGTGCCCGTGCCTAAGAAAGACGGAAAAGTTAGAATGTGTGTGGACTATAGAGACTTGAATAAAGCTAGTCCGAATGGTGATTTTCCTCTACCACATATTGATATGTTGGTAGATAATACAACTAAATTCAATGTCTTCTCATTTATGGACGGATTTTCCGGATATAATCAGATCAAGATGGCACCCAAGGATATGGAGAAGACAACATTCATCACACCTTGGGGAACATTCTGTTATCGAGTGATGCCCTTCGGTTTGAAGAGCGCCGGAGCCACGTATCAACGTGCTATGACTACCTTGTTTCATGATATGATGCACAAGGAGATCGAGGTATATGTTGATGATATGATTGCAAAGTCAAGAACGGAAGTTGAACATGTTGAGCACTTGTTGAAGCTTTTTCAGCATTTGAGGAAGTATAAGCTTCGTCTGAATCCTAACAAGTGTACATTTGGAGTCCGTTCCGGCAAATTATTGGGCTTTATAGTCAGCGAAAGAGGTATTGAGGTTGATCCTGCCAAGGTCAAACCAATACAAGAGATGTCTGCGCCCAAAACTGAGAAGCAAGTCCGAGGTTTTCTTGGCCACTTGAATTATATTTCCAGATTTATATCCCACATGACTGCCACATGTGCGCCGATATTCAAGCTCCTCCAAAAAGATCAGTGTCATGATTGGACCGAAGATTTCCAGAAGGCCTTGGACAGTATTAAAGAGTATCTGTCCGAACCTCCGATTCTGTCTCCCCATGTGGAAGGGAGACCCTTGATTATGTATCTGAGTGTTCTTGAAGACTCTATGGGTTGTGTCCTAGGTAAGCAAGATGAATCAGGGAAGAAAGAGTATGATATCTACTACCCGAGTAAGAAGTTCACTGATTGTGAGTCCCGATACTCAATGCTTGAGAAAACATGACGTGCTCTAGCTTGGGCTGTTAAGCGCTTACGCCAGTACATGTTGAATCACACGACTTGGTTGATATCCAAAATGGATCCAATCAAGTATATCTTTGAGAAGCCTGCTTTAACTGGAAGGATTTCCCATTGGCAGATGTTGTTGTCTGAGTATGATATTGAGTATCGAGCTCAGAAAGCTATTAAAGGTAGTATCTTGGCTAACCACTTGGCACATCAACCAATTGAGGATTATCAGTCGGTTCAATACGACTTCCCAGATGAGGAGATTTTGTATTTGAAAATGAAAGATTGCGATGAGCCGACGCTCGATGAAGGGCCAGAGCCTGGTTCCCGATGGAGCATGGTGTTTTATGGCGCTGTAAATCAATATGGAAATGGTATTGGGGTAGTGATTATTACTCCTCAGGGCACACATTTTCCTTTTACAGCAAGGCTAACTTTCAAATGCACGAATAATATGGCGGATTATGAGGCCTGTATTCTGGGTTTGGAAGAGTGTATTAATCTTAGGATCAAACATCTTGATGTTTATGGTGATTCGGCCCTTGTTGTTAATCAGATTAAAGGTGAATGGGAGACGAATCAGCCTGGCCTCATCCCATATAGAGATTATGCGAGGAGGATTTCAACTTTCTTTACTAAGGTTGACTTCCACCATATTCCTCGAGATGAGAATCGGATGGCAGATGCTCTTGCTACACTTGCTTCTATGATTGTAGTAAGACTCTGGAATGAAGTCCCCAATATCACTGTGATGCGCTTGGACAGACCGGCTCATGTATTTGCAGTAGAAGAAGTGAAGGATGATAAGCCATGGTATTATGATATCAAGTGTTTTCTTCAAAGTCAGATTTACCCGCCTGGGGCATCTGTGAAAGATAAGAAGACTTTGAGGAGATTATCTGGCAGTTTTACCTCAATGGGGATGTGCTTTATAAAAGGAATTTTGACATGGTTCTACTCAGATGCATGGATAGACACGAAGCAGACCTGTTGATGACTGAAGTCCATGAGGGTTCATTTGGTACTCATTCCAATGGATATGCCATGGCAAGGAAGATGTTGAGAGCAGGCTACTATTGGCTGGCAATGGAGTCTGATTGCTGCAAATATGTGAAGAAATGCCACAAGTGTCAGATTTATGCGGATAAGATTCATATTCCCCCGACACTTCTGAATGTGATTTCATCACCATGGCCTTTCTCCATGTGGGGAATTGACATGATTGGCATGATAGAGCCGAAAGCGTCCAATGGTCACAAATTTATTCTCGTAGCTATTGATTACTTCACCAAGTGGGTTGAAGCGGCATCGTATGCAAACGTGACCAGGCAGGTGGTTGTGAAGTTTATCAGAAATCAACTCATATGTCGTTATGGTGTGCCAGACAAGATTATTATTGATAATGGATCTAACTTGAACAACAAGATGATGAAAGAGCTGTGTAGCGAGTTCAAGATTGTGCATCATAATTCTTATCCTTATAGACCCAAGATGAATGGGGTTATTGAAGCTGCTAATAAGAACATCAAGAAGATTATCCAGAAGATGGTTGTTACATACAAAGATTGGTATGAGATGCTGCCAATTTCTTTGCATGGATATCGTACATCTGTCCGCACTTCAACAGGGGCAACCCATTTCTCCCTTGTATATGTCATGGAGGCTATGCTCCCAGTAGAGGTGGAGATCCCATCAATGAGAGTCTTGATGGAAGCCAAGTAGACTGAGGCTGAATGGGTTTAGAATCGTTACGACCAGTTAAACTTGATTGAAGAGAAGATATTGACTGTCGTGTGCCATGGTCAGTTATATCAGCAAAGGATGAAGAAAGCCTTTGATAAGAAGGTCAAGCCTCATGTGTTCCGAGAAGGTGACCTTGTGCTCAAGAAAGTCTTGTCTTTCGCGCCCGATTCCAGGGGCAAGTGGACTCCAAACTATGAAGGTTTGTATGTTGTCAAGAGAGCCTTTTCAGGCGGTGCTTTGATACTTACAACTACGGATGGGGAGGATTTCACTCGTTCTGTGAATTCAGATGCAGTCAAGAAATACTTCGTCTAAAATAAAAACAGAATAGCTCGCTAAGTTGAAAACCCGAAAGGGCGACTTAGGCAAAAATGAGTGTCTCGGTGGATTGAAAACCCGAAAGGGAGATCCAGGCAAAAGTTAGAGACATAAAAAATGAATATGTATCCCGCTAGATTGAGTAACTCACCTTGGGGCAATCTAGGCAAAAATTAGGGATTTGGCAAGTAACTGCATCCTGACAAGACTTTGTTCTACAACGGTCATCTGTCAAAGAATTTCGCTCAGTCATCGTCAACTGAAGCTTCAAATACATCGAATTCAGAATTGGTGGAGAAATGGTCATTATGTTCAATGTAGCCCTTTTCCAATATATATCACCAATTTCAAGTTTGTAAAGATCCATGGAGTCTTGCCATTTGCAGACTACCATTCTATCAAATAAATTTGAGCCTTTATACAATTCTTTGCATTCTTATTTGTTTCTGTTCAATAAATATTTGCATGTTTTTATTGATAAATATCATTGTTTTAAATTTTCATAAACTGTTTTAAACAAAGCGAACATTCACAATGACTGAAAGGATAGTAGGGACGTCTTCAGTGCTCTCCCAAGGATCGTATGATCTCCAAAAAGGGTAAGACATGTTGTTCATATTCCTAGCATACTTGTATCATTATCTTTCAGGTTGTCTCCTTCGCAAGCACCGAAGAAAATTATGCATCACCAAATCCCCGGAGAGTCTAAAGTTTGGTCTCTTTCCTCCAACTCCCCAGTTGAGGTTGGATTTAGCATTTGTGTTATCAATTATATGGTTGTCATCCCTTGGGTGGATAGACCTAAAATACCTTATAAATTGATGTGCTATCTTTTCGAGAAAGTTGGTATTCCCTCATTCAGATTGGAATTCTCCCGCAGAGTAAGCAGGAAATCCCCAACATGAATAGAATTCTCAACATTTGGTTTGTAGCTTATCCCCTGCGGATTCGCCTGCATGAATGTCCAACAGGTTCGACTTTGTTCGTCCTCGGCAGGGTTGGTCCCATTTTAACTCCACAGTATGGTCACCAGCAGGATATCTCCAGTTGATCGCCTACAAGTGGTTCCTGGTTCAGTCCTCAGCAGTGTTTCCCTAGAACGTGTCTGTTGTTTCCTCCTGAGCAGAGCGGGTGACGAAAAATGTTTGTCTTTCCATCCCTAATAGAATAATGTTTCTCTTTTCCTCGGCATAGATGATTTATCCAACAGGGCAAGGAAATATGTTGGTTTCGAAATTTTTTGATCGGTGGTTGTTCCCCATAGAGTTTCATCCTTCCCCTGGATAATTTCACCAATATAATTACTTCTACGACGGATCGTATCCCTGTTCGGTTTCCTAGCCAAGACTTTGCCTGATTTCAGATTGGCGTTAGAACTCCTGAGGAAGATGTATTGATCCCTTCCCAGCGGAGTGACTGTTTCTCCTTCCCCTATAGAGATCATTGTTTCCTGGTATCTGTTGCCCCAGTCAGACTGGGAGTTTTCCCTAGTAGGCATTCCTTTCTCTTTCGAGACATAGTACCGGATGTTGTCCATTGATCCCTGGACCTGTTTGTGTTAGATATGTCTGTTCATCAACATTCATCTTACATAAACCATGCATATACATGCATAATTAAACATTCATATATTCATGATTGCATTCTTTGCCATGTATCTTTGTTTATTGTCTCCTACTATCTGGAGATATATGTTTCCCCAAGCAGATATTGGTGTTCGATCTCTCCATATAGAGTCAACCCCATAGGCAGAAAGTGTCTACTCCTTTCTTCCACATTCTCCACTGAGTTATGTCCTCGTGGATGATTGTTATTTCAGTTTCCCCCCAAAACATGTATTGGGATGAAATTTTTCTCCCGTGAGTTATATCCTCATAGGGTTGAGTCTTGCTTCATTATGTCTCTCTAGTTCGTTCTTAGTTTGACTCCTCTTGTTATTTCCCCTGTATTTCCCCGTGGTTTAGATGAATGATTGCTCACTAACCAGTAATTATTCACCTATTCCCCAGTGGAATTTGTTGTGGCCTTCTACCCAGTAACCGGTAGTTGTAAGTCCTATTTCTGTGGTTTTCTAACCAGTAACTGGTAGATGTAATCCCCTCTTTGACGGTTATCTTTATCCAATATTCGGTATCGATATTCCTCCACCTTTCGAGTATATCTCCCAGTAACTGGTGATATATCTCTTGGATAATTGCTCTGATAAAGCAATGTATCCCCGACGAGTCATCTTCCATTCACCCCTCTTGTTGGTAATGATAGTTTCTCCCCTTTGATTGGTCATCATTTTATACCCAGTATTTGGTATTCCGATGTCCTTTCTTTACGATCGATTTATCCTTTATTAACCCAGTAATCGGTTATGGATAATCTTCCATGCGAGTATGTTATCTATGTTCTGACGGTAATAGATAATGTATCTCATGCGCTCTTCGGTCGAAGTTTTTTTCTTCCCTAGGCGAGTAAGATTCGTATTTCCTTACGGAAGCGAATGTCCATCCTGTAATCGAGTTTTCTTTTTCAACCTTCCTTTTGGATGATGAGTGTTTTGGGAGTATTCCCCAATTCACGCTTGGTTGGTCACCTATTATATGCCCAGTAACCGGTATCCCTGGTGTTCCTTCCCTTCTACTACCTATTATGACTTTTGTCCCCTGTGGAGTCAGATTTTCCTGAGTTGAAATGTACCTTTTCGGGTCTTCCTCAGATGTTTTGGATGATTGATATCTCTCACCCTTATACCGGTCTTAGATATTCATTCTCCCCGAGCATGTTGTATTTCTCACCCTTATACTGGTGTTTGATCACATGTCTCTTTGTACCTATTACCCAATAACCGGTAATACCTCAGTTTCTTTTTCCTCAGCTGAGTCCTCTTTGGACATTCCCCATCGGAGTCCCTCGGTGGATTTTCCATCCTGGGTCTGAATTTCTATCCGAAGTATCCTTTGTGGATAGTTTCGCTGTATTGGCATATTCCCCAATACATGCATCGTTACGTCAGATTGAGTCTTTCCATTGATTTATTTTCATGGAATCCCTTCGTGTCTCCCAGCAAGTTTCAAGTCGTGACCTGCTCACGCAGTTTATTCCCCTTTATTCCACATTAGAGTCCCCAGAGTCTCTGTCCCATTTATGAGCGTACTACTCATATGGATTTTCAGTTTCTCCGGATTTCTTTTCCTTTGTGGACATATATCCCCACAAAGTATTACCTCTTTGCATCATACATTTGCATCATGAGGTCTCTTAGGGACCAAAATTCATCTCTTTGTTATTATTAAAGCCCATTCTACCTCGTCGAGACGAAGATTTTAACCTTCACTTCTCCGACTAGAATGACCTTAAATAGGGGCATCTATAAGACCCCAATTTTGACCCTAAGATCCATCATGGCATCATAACATTGCATTTGCATCTTGCCTCAAGGATCATAGTATCTTGGCCCCTAACCTTTGGGTGAGAACCTTTGTGGGTTAGTTTGAGACCACCAAGCATGCTTGAATTGTATATTACTGCTTTTCTTCTTTGTCTACTAACCAAAAGCACAAAAATATGTCACTAACATCTCTTGTTTTGTAGCTTGAGCAATCATAAGATCCAAGGCTCCTAGGAGACCCTATGCTCATTGATATGGCCAGGTGGAGATGAAACCAAGCATGAAAATGGTTACCAAAGCTCTCATTCATCATATATGCCTCCCAAGTACCTCAATTTATCATTTTTTATCAAAGCAAACCAAAGGGCTTGAGGCTTGTTTCCCAAGGAAACCCTAATTCATCTGTTCATAATTGTGCCTTGCTCATGAAGCAACCTCAACCCATGATCAAATACAATCAAGGTAAGTTCTTCCATTAATCATTTCATGCATATTTGAGCTTATTTGAGTGTCCTCAATCATCAATTCATCAAGATTTGAGGCATGGACTTGAGAAGTTGATCAGTTAATTCATCTGACTATTTTGAAGTACACTGAGACCTAACGTTTTATGTGTTTGTCAAATGGAGATGACCCCAAGAGAAACTATGTTCTTAAGAACCATATGAACAAATTTTATGTTCATAAAAAATTTATTTGAAGCTTGGAAGGTCATCATACATTTCAAAACATTATAGGTCATTTTGACTGAAACCCTAATTTTAGGTCACCTTCCCATGGACATAACTCATTCACCTTTTATGATTTTGAGGTGGGGTCAAGGGAATAGGAAAGCTTAAGATGTCTACTTCATTTGTTATGTTGAACATATTTTCATAATCCCAAACGAAATACATGTGATAATGCAAGACATTATAGGTCACTTTGGACCAAAGGCATTGAAATGTGAAAAAGTCCAACTTCAAGTGCCCATAACTTTCTCATCAAAATTCCAAATGATGCAAAATTTGAGTCCAAATTGATTTTCTTGAAAAGTTATATAACTTTGATGTTGAAGGTTTTGTCATTTGGAGCTTGCATCATCGAAACAGAAGGGTTTTAAGTTGGCCCATTTTGGAAATTTTCATACACACATATTTTGCACCTTGCACTTTATGATCAATTTTCATCAATTTCCCAATTCCAAATAGAGTTTTGTTCAACATAACAATTGATCCTCATGTCAAGATCTTTCCAACCATTACCCATAACACCATGTTCTATTTTTGGAAGAGGCATTTTCGAAGAGGATAACATTTTAGTGCATTTTTGGAAACTAGTTGAAAACTCATTGCATAAGCCAATTGCATCAGTTCTTCACGTCCACTTCACCTTAATGTGGTATCAGCATTCATTTGCAATAGGATTTGGGCCCTTCATGCGCCTGTACAGACCCATGCATGGAGGCCCTTTTCATTCATGCACATGAAACTTTCATGCTTGCCTTTGCCAATTGCTATAAATAAGAGTGCTAGGCTTCATAATTGAGCAACCTGAAGGCGCCTGTTATGCTGCAAAACTCCCTCCATAGCCATACCTAAAGGAATTCACTATTTCATTTCAAAATTTCAGATCTGAATTTCAACTTCATTGGTTGATTTTCAGACTCAAAATTCTTTGACCTTGCTTCATCTTCATCTCTAGATCACACTGCAAGCAATAGCTAAGAGGATTTATGCTCCATAGATCCATATTTCAGAGGTTGCTACACAAACTTTTCTTCTTCGAAACTCACTCTTTGTAGCTTGTTTCTTGCATTTATTGGTTTGGCTGAAGTCCTCTCATCAGAGGCAATTAAACTGTGCTTTTAATTTTGAAATTTCATTGAGTTCAAGATGAACACCATCATTTTCCACCTCTGATTTCTCTTCCCATGGAGATCTAGAGTGAAAATAAATGGTAAAAGGGTGATGTACATCACCCCAGCTTTCCATTGATGTATAGATCGCCTCATTTGGTTAGGTTTTTTCTCTCTGCAACTCTCGCCGAAATCTCTGGTCGCGCGGGAGAAGACGGTGGTGTACACCACCGTCCGTTTTCCAGAATGAACCACAGCCCTTAGATCTGATCTCTAGATCTAATCTGGTCTCTTCATTTTTATGACTTTTTTAATGGTTGTGTGTATCTCATTGACCAAAGTGTTTGGTGTGCGCGCAAGTCTGGACCCTTGGATGTGTCAGCTCAATTAATGAGCCTGGATCCAATGCACCACATTATTTTGTATTTTCTAATTTCTGATTTAATTTCTTTTATCTCATTTTATTTCAAAAATTCATATCTCTCTCACTTTAATTCCAAAAAATATGAGACCAATGGCATTATTTCTCTTTTAATTTCTAGTTTCTAAAAATGATTTTTAATCTTTTTTATTTTATCATTTGATATTTTTTATGAATTTTCTCTTTTCTGGTTATTTTTAATTCATTTTAAATAGTTTTCAATATCCAAAAAATACAAAATATATTTTCTTAACCTCTTTAAATGATGATGGATCTATGTAAAATATTCTCATTAATTTATTAATTGATTTGAGATTTATTTGAGATTTTAATTCAATTAGGTTATTTTTTATGCATTTTTAATTGATAAAAAATAGTTTCTGGTTTCTAAAAATGCTGAAATTTTTCGTCAAACTTTGTTTGACCTTGTTGAACTTAGGATAATCCATTTGGACCTTTTAAAGTTGATTTGAAATGGATTTGAAGTTTGACCTTTAATTGTTTATTTTAATTCAAGTATTATTTTAATTTCCAAAAAATACCAAAAATATTTTATTTGTTTCTTGACTTCTAAGTTTCAATTTGCTTCTGTTTACTAGTGTTTGACCTTGATTCCATTTGTCTTTGGTCAACGCAATTTGCTTATTTCATTTGAATTCAATTAATGTACATTCTTATTCATCTTCTTCTTCATCTTTTTCTTTTTGATCAATGAGTTAAAGATTGGTGGTTAGCCTTGATGTATGGGAGGTTTAACCTTTCTTGATTCAAATCTAATTCATCTTGATCCAAAGATCAAGTGAATGGCTTTGCATTAAGGATAGGTTGCTTCCTAATCAAGCATGAAAACCTAAATCAATACAAGATCATTTCTCATCTTCTTTTGGCATGGCAAGTTGTAGGAGCTTGATTCACTAATCAAGATCTCTAACTTGTGTTTGTTGCCTATATTTTATTGACCGACCTCATATAGGTGTGACTAGGGGTGGCAAAACGGGCTCGCCCCGCGGGGCATGCCCGTTTTGCCCGCACTTTTGTGCGGGGCGGACCAAGGATTTAGACCCTCACCCTCAAATGTGTCCGCTTCGCCCCGCCCCGTTTTTTTCGCGGGCTTTTGCGGGCACGTGTATTTACATAAATTTTTGCATTTTTAGGCTTAAATAGTGCAGTGCCCGCGGGCTTTCCCCGCCCCGCCCTCACTTTTTGCGGGGCGAGTCTAAGTTTTAGGCCCACATCCTCAACTATGACCGCCCCGCCCCGCCCTGTTTTTTTTCGGGCTTTTGCGGGGCGGGCCTAAACGGGGCGGGCATGCCCGTTTGCCACCCCTAGGTGTGATTACTACATTAGTCCACTTATGATTGCTTAACATAACGCTAAATTTCCTTATGGCACACTAACACTAACAATTGACCATTAACATTTAATTCTTGCACTTTATTTTAATGCAATTTAATATTCTTGTACATATTATTCATTTGCTTTTACCCCTTTGCTCACTTGAGCACATGTTTATGTTAATACAATTTGTCTTTTGCTCACTTGAGCACATATTTGTGTATATACTATTGTGCTTGTATTTTGTGTTGATTGATGTGAACCAAATGCAAATGGACAAAAGGACTTAGACTTTAGGACATTCCCTATGCAGAAATGGAGTGAAAAGGACTTAACGTTGAAGATGAATTGGAAGGACCTAATCTCTAAACTCACTCTTGTCCATTCCTTGTTGACATTATAGAACTTTTTGATGTGTGTGTTCTTGTGCTAGGGATTCTCATTTGAGCCAAATTGAAGAACCATTGTCATGTGCATCTAAAGTGAGAGATACAAGAGCCATTGGAAGATTCCTAAAAGCTTGCTTGATTGATTGATTGATTGATTGCTTGAGTATTTGCCTATTTTGTTTGCTTATTCCAAAGGATGGGAGCTACTTGGATCATCACTATGATCTCAAGAAGGGAACTCCATTTGTGGTTTTATTTCTTTTCCTTCATCTTTGTATGTTTAGGACTTAGCCATTCTTCTTCTTCCCTCCACTCTAACCCAAGCCAAAACTTTTGTGCAAACATTAACATTTGTTTTCAAGCATTAGAAACCTAAGCATTATGCTTTTGATTTTCAAACTTTCTTTTCATAACACTTATTTTGAATTGAATCCTTAAGTCAACTTTGACCATATTTTGTAAATACTTTTCATTGGTAAATATAACTCATTCAAATGCTTTGTGGTTTCAATGGCCACTTCTTATCAAAACTTTTCATAACCATTAGCTATTAGGTATGAGTTATCCTTGAGGATGATATAATACTCACCTATATATTTAGTGATGGACAATGAGTCTTCCATGCTTATTATAGGGTTAACCCCTCACTAGCATGTTGAAGTTATCCTCACATGGTGGATTTGTGGTTTTAGGTTGAGTTTTCTCCCTTGGATAACAAAAGACCTTAAGGTTTTTGGACCAATCAATTCACCAACTTGTTTTGAGATTTTTACCCCGAACTACGAGGTTTTGATCCTAATCTTTTTTAAGA
Organism: Lathyrus oleraceus; assembly: GCF_024323335.1. Taxonomy (NCBI): domain Eukaryota; kingdom Viridiplantae; phylum Streptophyta; class Magnoliopsida; order Fabales; family Fabaceae; genus Lathyrus; species Lathyrus oleraceus. The sequence goes on from NC_066580.1 coordinate 446,003,397, forward strand.
TGGTACGTAGGCAGTGGGTTTATCCATTCAAACACAAAAATTGTAAATAATTTGTACATTCTTCTGTCATTCCCCCCAATCATGTTTGCACAAATAATTTTTCACAAATACCAACCTACCTTACAACAGTTGTGGAAAGGGCTCCCTAGGAGTACCTAGGATGTTTTGGGTGCTTAAAACCTTCCCATTGCATAACCAACCCCCTTACCCCGATCTCTGACATTTTTATTAGTTTTTGATTTGATAAAACTTATCGGTTTTTGTTCGCTTTCTAACCTTTCCTTTGGATAAATAGAAGTGCGGTGGCGACTCGATTTGTATGATTTACTTTTGATTTAGTCAATAAATCTAAAGGTAACGAATACCCCGCTATAGTTACATACATGTAGAGTGCCACTTGTCTGAATCTGATGAATAGACTGTTAGAAGCGGTTATTTCTATTGGTATAAATAAGAGGTCTTAGTGTTAGGATCGAGTGTGTGCTCAAGTGTGTAAAAATTTATCAACTTACCCAAAGTATCAGTGTGTAGAGAAAGTGTAAATTGAGAAAAAAATGTACGTTTGATATTGCACCATGTTTTTACTTAAAGCAATTTAATCAATCCTTTCTATTCAGAAATTTATCTTCATTGCCATTTACTTTCCAGCACTTTCCTTGCCTTCTTTGCGTTATTTTTCCTTTACATTCTTTAACAAGGTATTTTAAAGTATGAACATTCTCGAAGTGTTTATCATTCATTAGACTTCACCCTAAAAATAATTAGCACATGTCCTAGAATCAATCTGATCGATCCTGTAAGTAACCAATATATTTTAATTTGGAAGATCAGCGGTTGTTTACCAATTTTCATGGTAAATAAATTGGCATGCTTAGTGGGACAGTTCTAACTGTTTTGAAAAAAAAAGTAAATTTTCTTCATTTTATTAGTTCTTGTCGCTAAATCATCTTTCTCCTTTTTGAAAAGTTTGTTGTATGTTATTAAGAAGTGGGAAAGTAACCACCACCAACGAAGATAGATAAAGGGGAAGATACACGAGGGGAATGGCAAATTCAAACCATCCAAATAGTTCGAACCCTCAGAATATGTCAACTAATACTGGAGAACCACCCCCGGTTTCTTTGACGGGGGGACCAACGATTCTAGCAATCTTTTATGAACCTATAGAGTCAATGGCAAGTTTGATGCCTACGCATTCGATTGCCCACACCGAGCCTATCCTGAATTTTACTTGGCTAAGGGGCCCTCCACAAACTCCCCCACCAATAGGGACTTATTTGTTTAGATCTTTTATGTGTCCTGGGTTTTTGATGTCGTTAAGTGGTCGAGATCAACCCTACGGAATGCCAACTTCGATGATGGCAAACTTACAAAGCGCCCCTCCAGTATTTTCAAAACCTATGATGACTTCGCCGTTACAGGGATCAGGTTCTGGGGTAAACATGGGTCGAAATAGCCAGCCTTTAGGAATGGGATATTCTACCCGCATCTCAAACTTGACGAATAACTTTGCTGCAATCATTAGACAACAAATGGATGAGAGTAACCATGACATGGTCCAGATGTTGGCCCAAACTATAGGGACAATCCTTACTCCTCTAATCCAAAATACTACCCATACCAATTAACAAATGGCAGCACAGATGACGCGCCTGGCAAACTTCTTTGGTGTGCCTCAGCCTCCTCGACATCCACAGAGAGAGTATATGGTAGAAAACCAATGGTTATCCTTCAAGGAGGGTCTTACTGTAGCGGTAAATTCATGACCATTAAGCTATGGGTAAGCTTAACGTCAATAAAACCAGAGTCGCCACCGCGCTTTTATTGTTTCTAAAGGAAAAGGGAAAAGTACGAACAAAGCCCAAAGATAAGAAGTTTTCAAATCAAAACTAATAAAACGTCAGAGATTACAGGTAAGGGGGTTAATTACATAGAGGGAAGGTGTTAGCACCCAAAGTGTCCTAGGTACTCCTAGGGAGCCCTTTTTTATGTGTGCATGTGTTTTGGTATAAAAGATGTTTGAGAAAAAATAGAGTGTGGGGATAAGAAAAGAATTCATTAATTATATTTTTGTATTTGACAAGACCTTCGGACTTGTGCCTACGTACCAATATAAAATGAGGGATCAAAACCTCGTAGTTCGTGGTATCAATTTCAAACTGAGTGAATTGTTTTTAACAAAAATTTAAATTTAAAATAGGCACAAAGGGCCTAAAAAGAGTTTGAATGAGTGTTAATTCTTTTTGTATTTTGAAATTTTAAGTCAATATGGTTAGATTCATTACAAGTTTTATTTAAGAAAAGAGTTTTAAAATACAATGGCATAAGGCAAAAGTTTCTAGTTTGCAATAAAGTCTAAGTTTAGAAATCACAAGCAAAGAAGGTTTTGAAAAGGGGGGGGGATTTGAAATTTAAGAAATGGTAGGAGATAAAGAGACTAATCCTAAGCAAAAATTTAAAAGTTAATGGTTGAAAAAATCTCACCAATGGGATGCAATCTAATAGACAAGATAGCCATATAGAAACCCATTTTTCCTTTGGACTTTAAATCAAGCAATTATCAATAAGCAAGCAAGATGAAGAACAAAGCATCAAATAAAGATAGCCACATCCAAGCTAGCAACTTCATAGTCTTCTTCATAATCTTCCCCATGTATTAGATGACATACTCCTTGAATAGCTCAGAATAAGACACTAGACACGGGTTCAAAGTAACATTTTCATTAAAACCATGTAGCAGATGAACTCAAGTGGATCCCAATACTTGCATCAGATGAGAATTCAAATCACAAGAACTTGGTTTCAGAAATATTGGCATTGGTCAATCCCTTTTGCATAGGGAATGTTGCCTAATTCTAAGTACAAAGCTCAGATCAAATCCAACAGTCCACACAAACATTTTTTAAGGTTTTTGTTGTTTATTAAGTATTTTAAGTTCCTAAGACCACAAACACAAACAAGATACACAAACAAATATACAGAATCACAATATATGGCTCAAGTGAGCAAAGTGAAAATAGCATAACATAAACAAGTTAAATGTTATGTAAAATGGAAAATGGTAAATGGCTTGAATTTAAATTGCATATAGTAAAAGGCTTGAAATTAAGAGCAAGGTAATAAAAGTTAATCAAATGTTAGTTGATTAGATGTTAGTGAAGTTTTGCTTTTCAATTGTTTAAGTCATTCTTTGGATAACACTCAACCCTCTATTCACAAGCACGGATCCTTGAACCAAGACATCTTCCAAAGGAAGGAAAAAAGGCCAAGTTTTTACACACTACCATGAAAGGGGGAGACTTACAATCTCACTTCCCAGAATGTTATGCCTTTTGGGTCAAAATTTAGTGTTATGTTAAGCAATCGTAATTGGACTTATATAGAAGTCTCAACTATCTGAGGTTGGGCAATAGAAATTTTGGTGTTAATGCATGTTAGAGATATGGTATAATGAACCACACTCCTAAACATACCACACTCAAAAAGAAAACGATCAAAGGGTGGACCTAATCCCATCCATACTTATATTGGTTCATGAACCAATTAGCCTTAGGATATTGAGATATCATTGGTCAATGGAAGGGATGGGATAGAATGGGATTGAAGATGAAGAGGGGGGGGGGGGGATGAGACAAACACAAATTGATCATGGGAGGAATTTTATCAAATTAAAATCATTCATTCATTTTGGGAGATGAAAAGTACATTTCATCAATCCCTTAAATCTAATTATTTTAATCTAACAAAAGTCAAATCAACCTTGACCAAGGCCCAAACACATAGTCAAACGTCACAAGTCAATAAAAAAATAGCTCAACACAATTTATTCACAATTAAACAATTAAAATCAAATTAAAATGCATTTAAATTAAATTATGTTTGATCAAAAACCTAAAACCTCGTCAAATCACCAAATAAATGGCCAAGAGATGTATCATAGGTCAAACAAGGTCAAAGGACCTTGGAGAAAAAATTTCATTATTTTTGAAAAGTCATAAGTATTTTTAAACCATTAAAAATATGCACAAAAACAATTAAATCATGAAAAATATCAATGTTGATCCAAAAAATAATTTTAATTCAGAAAATGAAAGAGAAAAATATTTGAATTTTTTTTGTGAAAGTCCCATATTTTTTGGATCAATAATGAAATTAATATGAATTAATGAAAAATAAGCAACTAAATTAAAAATTCAAAAATTCAAAAAAAAAGAGCCATTTGATCTCCCTCATTAATTGAGGTGGCATATCAGATGGATGAAAACGCGCGGTCCACCATGCACCAAGTCAAGCGCGCTGCAACAATGGTAGTCAGAACCAAGGGCTGAGATTAAAACATTTTAAATGGAGCATGTGGTTGGGAAGCAAGACACCTCATCACCGGAGTCAGAGATCCGGTCTTCTTCTCTGGTGAACCTCATCGGACTGGTCCATCATCAACCATCACCAAAATGAAAAAGCAAGACATGGGTTTAAAGAAAAAATGCCCAGGAGCTCGAATTTGTCCTTAATGTTGTCTAATTCCGAGTATATTAAAAGATATAGGGATTTGAATTTTGAGGATCATGAACTGAGTTGCTTCGATTTGACCTCAAAGCAACTCAATCTTGTTGCCTACATTGGTAGGACTTCAGCAAACCAATAATTAGTCAAAATGGATGAGAAATTAGGGAGAATCGAAGAAAAAAATTCTGGAATCTCACAAACGAGGAGCTTCAAATTGGATTGATCTTGCTTCCAATTTGGCTTGGCTTGACTCTTGAAGCTTGTAGAAGATGATTTGAATGGTTAAAAAGTTTGGACTCTTGGAGTTTCAATCCTAAAACAGAAGGAGAATTGAAACTCGGTTTCTCAAGAAACCTTCAAGTTTATCCTTTCAGTGGGGTTTGGGGAAGAATGGGGTGAAGCTTGGGCAAGAGGGATCCCATTTATGATCATGAAGGGTCCTATTTATAGCCAATGTTAATGATAATTGCACACTTCCAAATTTGGCAAAAATTCAAACTCTCCCTTGCATGGATGCATGGGCGTGCAATAGGCCCATTAAATGATGCCATTTGATCCAAAGTCCAATGTATAATATGCTGAAAACATGTTAGAAGCTCATGCAAATGTATGTGAAAGCTGGAACTTGAAATTATCCAAATGGTGCCCTAACTTACACCCATGTGCAAATCCTTCAATTTTAACCCAAATGAGATGATCTTAGATGTTTTGGAAAGGTGAGATCAAGGGGAACAACTTTTATATTTAACACTTTTTCATTTGAAGCTTGTATCATGATGAATTTTTAAGTGGAAGTTTGGGAAATCAAACATATTTGAAACTTTTCTAAGCCCCAAGTCAAATGTTCACTTCTTCCACCTTGAATAACTTTTTCCATGGACTTCAAATGAGCAAATTTCCTTCATAAAAGTTGTATCTATTTCAAACCTCTTAAATATGGTCACTAATTTGACCTCATTTAGATTTGGCATGAAGGAGTTATGCATAGAAGTTGAGGAAAATCACTTGTTCAATGGCATTGGCCTAAAATGACCTATAATGTTTCATCTTGGCACATGCATTTACAAGTTGAATTTGCACTTCCTCCAAATATCAAAGTTGAAGTAGACATACTGGATTTGATCTTGATATTTGAATGGATTTCATCTCATAAAAAATGAGCAAGTTATGGCCTTGGGAAGTTGAGCTCTAAACTAGGGTTCAGACAAAATGACCTATAATCTTTCACCATAAAAAATGACTTTCCAATCAAAACTATCTCTTGACCTCAACATGAAAGTTGTTTGTAATGTCATTTAGAGTAACGTTTCTCTTGGAATCATTTTATAATGACAAAAATTATAGGAGATAGGGTCTAGGGAACCCCAGTTTTGACCTGTTGACTTTCTCTGGTAAACCACCATGAACCATCTTGTTAGCTTGACATTCTCTTAACTTTTGGGACTCGTGGAGGATCATATATACATAAGATGATGTAATGTGAAGTATCCCTTGAGATATTAATCAATTATTGAAGAAGTCACACAAGATACCCAGATGAATTAGGGTGTCCAAGGCAAACAACTCCAAACTCTTAATGATTTCTTGATCAAAATAACATGTGAATATCATAGGGATTCATATATGATGTCTAGTGCCAATGTGAACCAATTCTTGATTGAACTCCTTGCACTGAGGGTCTTAAACCCTAGTTATGAGCTTGATAGAGCATAGGTGAGCATGTGTACTACCTACAAAAAGAGTTAAACTATACAATGACATATTTTGGTATTTTGGTTAGTAAAAAGAAAAACAAAGTATGACACAACCAAATGTGCTTGGTGATCTCCCAATGTAAACCCAATGAATGAGGGGTGAGGAGGATGCCAAGTTGTGATCCCAATGCTAATGCATATGATGAGATAGCATGAGGGATCTTAGGGTCAAAATTAGGGTCTTACAGTTGCCTCTATTTAAGGATGTTCTAGCTGAGGAGATGAATGTTAAAATATTCGTATAGACTCAGTAGAATGGACTTAAATAACAACATAGAAACAAATTTTTGTCCCTAAGAGACCTCGTGATGTATATGATATGAAATGTTAAAAATAATCTCTGTGGGGAAAATGTTGCCACAAAGGAAAAGAATCCGGAGAGACTGAAAGTCCGCAAGAGCATACTGCATTCCATAAGGGAAACTCACTAGGGAGATAGAGACTTTGGGGAATAGAAGGGTTGTGCGCAGGTCAGGCTACAATTTTAAAACTGCTGAGGGACACGAGAGATTCCATGAAAATAAATCAATGGAAAGACTCAGTCGGGGATAAAAAAAAAGGAAATCTGCAGGGGACATAAGTATATCAAAACAAAACTGAAATGCCTGAACCAAGTAGGGGACGGTGATTTCACTGAGGAAATGCATACTCAAACTCAACTAGGGAAGAAATGAACTTCAACATAAGAGTAACAGAAGTATATTATACACTACCGGTTACTAGGTAAGGAGATAACAAATTTTTGTCAGAGAGGACATCCGTTACCGATTAGGGTAAACATATCAAGGATGACTCGCTGAGGGCAACCAGGAGGTGTATTCATTACCAGTCACTGGGTAAGAATAAATTGTTGGGGAAAAGCCAAAATAGGATTTACAACTACCGACTACTGGGTCGAAGACCAAAAAGAGAGAATATTCGTCACTGATTAAAGTGAACATATCAAGGATAAACTCAAAGGGAAGAATATCTGTCATCAGTTAAGATGAACACATCAAGGATAGACTGCCAGAAAAAGTAGGAATTACATCTATCGAATACTGGATAGAATACCGAAAAGAGAATATATGTCACCAGTTAGGATGAACATATCAAGGATAGACTCTGAGGGGAGAAAATAGGAATTATATTTATCAGTTACTGGATAGAAAACCGAAAAGAAAGAAAAAAGAGAATATCTGTCACCAGTTAAGATGAACATATCGAGGATAAACTTCACAAAAAGGGGAAATAGGATTTACAACTACCGGTTACTAGGCAGAAGACCACAAAGAGGAGGAAATCTGTCATCGGTTAGGATGAACATATCAAGGATTAACCCTCTAGGGAATGAAATAGGGATTACAACTACCTTTTTACTGGATAGAATACCAAAACAAGAATATTTGTCATCGGAAATCAAGGATAAACTCAAAGCAGGGGAAGAAAATATCTATCATCCGTTAAGATGAACATATCAGGGATTCACTTCCTGGGGAAACGTGAAAATGAATCCGCTGGGGAGAAAAAGGAAATAGATTACTTTTATCGGGTATTGGGCAAAAGTAAAATACTCATAAATTGAGAAGAATATTACCAGTTACTGTGTAACAGACTCTCAGGGGACCTAAAAGCATATATCTAGGCAAGATCTAGAAAGAAAAGGTTAATCAATGACTCAACCCAATAAGGATATAACTCGGGGGGGGGGGTGATTCCATCTAGATAATCAACTGGGGAGAAGCTGAAATAATAATTATCCACGAGGAAATAACTCAGTGGGGAATGAGAAAGGTTAAATTCTTTCTGCTTAAGAGGCTGACATTCTACAATTGAAAGAGGACAAACACACCAAATCTATGTGGGGGAAAGGATACCACCATAGCAGAAGATCAGAGAAATAATGAATCACAAAGTGAAATAATGAAATCTATGAATGTACATGTATATGTATATATGATGATTATGCTGACAAAACGATCACAAAGGATACAAACGTCACCGATATGAATCATCAATACAACATTCAGCCAATCTCAACAGGACGGAATCAACTGGAGAAAGAGAGGTAAAGGACGAACGTGAATTATCCATCTCAAAGGCTCAGCCCTGGATGGGGAAAAGGAAAAGATCTACCGAGGATCTCACCATCAACTCTGTAGGGAATTCTAGGTCAACACCATATCAAATGGGAGACAACCTTGTAGGGGATCTGACATGCTGCTCTAGAACCAACAATGTTTGGGGAGAACCAATAATGCTTCGCATTTTAGGACTCACCTGTTTTAAGACCGCTGTTGACATTCCTTAAATGAAATCGTTTTAAAAAGTAACTGCTTTTATATTTTAAGAAAACATGATTTTGATTTTTAAAATTCAATTTCAAAATGATCATCATAAAATTTAATTCTATTTGGCTAAAATATAAATAAGAGTAGAAACAATTGGATAAAAAGCTCAACTTTATTTAATAGAATGGTAGTCTGTAAATGACAAGACTCCATAGATCTTTACAAAAGTTGAAAAATGGTAACTTACATGGAAAAGGGCTACATTGAATACAATGATCACTAATCATTCTTCCGACTTTGATATCCACTACGTTCTTGGCTTTGGTTGAAGATGAATCAGAACTAAACGTCGTGCTCAAGAATGACTTCAAGACTGAAGATCAATAGGATGCAGTTACTTGCCATGATCCCTATTTTTTGCATAAATTTCCCCAAGGTGGGGTACTCAATTTATCGGGATAATTATATTTTTGTTTTATATCTCTAACTTTTTCCTGGATCGCCCTTTCGGGTTTTCAATCCACCGAGACGCTCGTTTTTGCCAAAGCCGCCCTTTCGGGTTTTCAACTTAGCGAGCTATTCTTTTATTTTTAGGCGAAGTATTTCTTGACTGCATCGTTGTAAGAATCAAAGCACCGCCTGAAAAGTTTCTCTTAACAACATACGGGCCTTCACAATTAGGAGTCAATTTTCCCCTAGAATCTAGTTTGAAAGATAGAATCTTCTTGAGAACAAGGTCACCTTCTCTAAACACACGAGGCATGGCCTTCTTATCAAATGCTTTCTTCATTCTTTGCTGATATAACTAACCATGGCACATGGCAGTCAACCTCTTCTCTTCAATTAAATTCAATTGATCATACCTGGTCTGACACCATTCAACTTCTGTCAACTTGGCTTCCATCAAAACACGCAATGATGGGATCTCAACCTCTACTAGGAGTACAACTTCCATACCATAAACAAGCGAGAAAGGGGTTGCCCCTGTTGAAGTGTGGATGGATGTACAATACCTGTATAAAGCAAATGGGAGCATCACATGCCAATCCTTATATGTCACTACTATCTTCTGAATGATCTTCTTAATGTTCTTGTTTGCAGCTTCAATAACCCCATTCATCTTAGGTCTGTAGGGAGAAGAATTATGATGTGCAATCTTGAATTTTTTGCAAAGAGCTTCCACCATATTATTATTCAAGTTAGATCCATTATCATTAGTGATCTTACTTGGCACACCATACCGGCATATAATCTGATTCTTGATAAACCTCACAACAACTTGCTTGGTTACATTCGCATACGACGTCGCTTCAACCCACTTCCTGAAGTAGTCAATAGCCACCAGAATGAAACGATGCCCGTTCGATGGTTTGGGCTCAATCATATCAATTCCCCACATGGAGAAGGGCCATGGGGAGGAAATAACATTCAATAATGTCGGTGGAACATGAATTTTATCTGCATATATTTGACACTTGTGGCATTTCTTCACAAACTTGCAACAATCAGATTCCATTGTCAGCCAATGGTAACCTGCTCTCAATATCTTTTTAGCCATAGCATGTCCATTGGAATGAGAACCAAAGGGACCTTCATGGACTTCAATCATCAATAGGTTTTCCACGCATCTGAGCAGAACCATATCGAAGTTTCTCTTGTACAGTACATCACCATTCATGTAGAAATTGTCGACTAATCTCCTCAAAGTCTTCTTATCTTTCAAAGATGTCCCAGGTGGGTAAATCTGAATTTGGAGGAAACACTTGATATCAAAATACCACAGCTTTTCATCTTTGATCTTTTCAACAGTGAACACATGAGCTGGTCTCACATTCAAATTAGGAACTTCATTCCAAAACTTCACTACAATCATTAAAGCCAACATTGCAAGAGCATCTTCCATCCGGTTTTCATCTCGAGGGATATGATGAAACTCAACCTTTGTAAAGAAAGTTGAAATCCTCCTCGCATAATCTCTATATGGTATCAAACCGGGTTGATTCGTCTCCCATTCACCTTTGATCTGATTTATAACCAAAGTTGAATCTCCATAGACGTCAAGATATTTGATTCTGAGATTAATGGCCTCTTCAAGCCCCATAATGCAAGCTTCATACTCCGCCATATTGTTTGTACACTTGAAAGTTAATCTAGTTGTAAACAGAAAATGAGTGCCTTTAGGAGTAATAATCACTGCCCCAATGCCATTACCATATTGATTAACAACTCCATCAAATACCATGCCCCAACGGGAACCAGGTTCTAGCCTTTCTTCAAGCAATGGTTCATCACAATCTTTCATTTTCAGGGAGAAGATCTCTTCACCAGGAAAATCGTATTGCACTGACTGATAATCTTTAATCGATTGGTGAGCCAAATGGTCAGCCAAAACATTACCTTTAATAGCTTTTTGAGATCGGTATTCAATGTCATACTCGGATAACAACATCTGCCAACGGGCAATCCTCCCAGTTAAAGCAGGCTTCTCAAAAATGTACTTGATTGGATCCATTTTGGATATCAACCAAGTGGTATGATTCAACATATACTGACACAGACGCTTAGCAGCCCAAGCCAATGCACAACAAGTCTTTTCCAGCACAAAATACCGAGTCTCACAGTCGGTGAACTTCTTACTGATGTAGTAGACAACATATTCTTTCTTTCCAGTTTCGTCTTGCTGACCTAGAACATAACCCATACTTTCTTCAAGCACAGTTAAATACATGATCAACGGTCTTTCTTCAACAAGTGGAGATAGAATCGGAGGCTCAAGCAGATATTCTTTGATATTGTCAAAAGCTTTCTCGCAATCCTCGGTCCAATCATAAGACTGGTCTTTCTGAAGAAGCTTAAGTATAGGCGCACATGTGGCAGACATATGCGATATAAATCTCGAGATATAATTCAAGCGTCCGAGAAAACCTCTGACTTGCTTCTCAGTTTTGGGTGCAGGCATCTCTTATATTGCTTTGACTTTGGCAGGATCAACTTCAATACCCTTCTCGCTGACAATAAAGCCCAACAAATTACCAGAACAAACACCAAATGTACACTTATTGGGATTCAAGCGGAGTTTGTACTTCCTCAAACGCTGGAATAACTTCAACAAATGCTCAACATGTTCTTCTTTATCACTGGATTTAGCAATCATATCATCAACATAGACTTCAATTTCTTTATGCATTATATCATGAAAAAGAGTGGTCATAGCTCTTTGGTACGTTGCACCAGCATTCTTTAAACCAAAAGGCATCACTCTATAACATAATGTTCCCTAGGGTGTAATGAATGTGGTCTTCTCCATATCTTTGGGTGCCATCTTGATCTGATTATAACCGTAAAATCCATCCATAAACGAAAAGACTTTGAATTTAGTTGTATTGTCTACCAACATATCAATGTGCGGCAGAGGAAAATCATCTTTCTGACTAGCTTTGTTCAAATCTCTGTAATCGAGACACATGCGGACTTTTCCATCCTTCTTCGAAACAGGCATAATATTGGCCACCCACTGCGGAGTCTCAGCAGTAACAATGAAACCAGCATCAATTTTCTTCTGCACTTCTTCTTTGATCTTCACTACCATATTAGGATGAGTTTTTCTCAACCTTTTCTTGATTGGCGGGCATTCTGGCTTCAACGATAATCTATGCTCCACAATCTCAGAATCTAAACCAGACATGTCTTGATAGAACCAGGAAAACACATCTGAATACTCTCTAAGAAGATCAATCAACCCCTTTTTAACCTTTGGACACAGTTGAGACTCAATCTGTTCCTCCACATCATCTTCGGAACCCAAGTTGACTAACTCAATTTTCTCTTTGAATGGCTGAATGGCTTTTTACTCGTGCTCAAGTAGACGAGATAATTCATCAGATACTTCTTCATCACTTTCGTCCTCATCCTCAAACACAGGGAATTCAAAGTTTGGAGAAGGAGTAGGATCATTCTATTTAATGGGTTTAGAAACCAACCTGCATAATGATTTGATATTTTGATTTTAGAGAAGTGAATTGTGACCAAATATTATATAGATGGATAATTATTATTTATTTATTTATGTTTTATGTGATTACCATTTTCAGAAAAGAAAAAAGTAAAAACAAAAGCATCATAGATGTGGATGAATAGAATTGCATTTTATTGATGATTAATTTGAAATATGCCCAACAATGTTCACTTCTCCCTTAGGCATAGGAGAAGGATTTTTCTAAAATTATAAAAACAAATTACTTAGAGCGATGGACGATAACAAGAACATCAACAGTGATCCAATTATTGTAAGTCTTTCCATGCATTACGAAATTGGCGCAGTCTTCATCTTCATCACCCTCGATTACAACAGTGAGTGTTGTTCATTACCATGAATGAACCCTCCGCTACATAAACTAGGTTGCACATCTTCAGCTTTAGCATAAGACGACCCTTGCTGGAATCCCAAACCAGCTATACTCTTGTTCTCGGCGACCTCTATTGTACGGCCTCACTGATCTGAACTGCCATCTTCAATACTTTTTTGCGCATCTTTGAAAGAGAACATGGGTGCCCCAATTTTCTTCACTTCAGCAATAGATAGAGCTTGGAACGAAGTTCCAACCTCCTCCCCAGCTTCAACATATGATAAATATGACAGATGGATTACTAGAAGCGCCTTCTCTCCACCTAGAATGACAAGCTTGCCATTCTTCACAAATTTTAACTTTTGGTGCTAAGTGGATGTCACAGCTCCAGCCTTATGTATCCATGGCCTTCCCAACAAGCAGTTGTAGGCCGGGTGGATGTCCATTACTTGAAAAGTAATTTGGAAATCACTCAGACCTATCTTAACTCAAAGGTCCACTTCTCCTATAACAGTCTTGCGAGAACCATCAAAAGCTTTGACGATTACACCACTGTATCTCATAGAGGCGCCTTGATAGGATAATCTTGACAGAGTTAACTTAGGGAGTACATTTAAAGAAGAATTGGTATCAACCAACACATTTGACAACGCATCTTCCTTGCAATTCATCAATATATGCAGCGCTAGGTTGTGATTTCTGCCTTCCTCGGGAAGTTCTTCATCACAAAAGCTCAAGTTGTTGTAGGAAGTGATGTTAGCCACGATGTGGTCAAATTGATCCACCGTCACATCATGCTCTACGTAAGCTTGCTCCAATACTTTTTGCAATGCTTCTCTGTGCGCTTCGGAATTCATTAGCAGAGACAACACTAAAATCTTCGAAGGAGTTTGAAGCAGCTACTCCACCATATTAAATTCACTCTTCTTGATCAATCTCAGTACCTTATCATCATCACTAGGCTTCAAATTGCTGGATTCACCAGACTAACACTTTGGAGCGCTAATCGGATTCGTTACTGGCACATCAACCTTCTTACTGACTACAGCCTCTTCTACATCCTTTGGAAAGACTGGACCAAACACCTGACCTTTACGGGTCACCTTTTCAATATCGGCAATGTTCACAATATAATTGGTCATAGGCAACGGAACCTCTTGACCATTCTCCAACATAGTGGCATTATACTGGTACGGAACAGCTCTATCGGATGCATACGGGACGGGGCCCGCTAACCGTATTACTAACGGTGATACCGATCTATTGACGATGTTACCGTTATTGTTGTCAAACTGAATCACTACCCGCTCTTGGGTCTTAAACACAGGAATAATTACGTTGACATCATCTATATCCCTCGACTGTTGAATCTGGATTACATTCTCATCCATCAACTTATGGATATCTCTTTTAACGATTAAACACCCATGGGGGTTTACACTAAAAATCACGCAACCGTCATGGTCATGCTCACAATCAATGATGGTACACAAAGTCCTATGCATCTCCACCAATGACCTACGAATACGTCGCACATCGAATACTCTGAAACTTCCTGGACATCCATCTACCATATTAACAGAGGAATTACCATGAGCGGGCAATGGATTGGATTTCACATTCGGTGCACGGTCCTCAAAAGACACCATCCCACTATTCACTAACTTCTGGACTTCATACTTCAAAGGGTGGCAGTTTTCAATATCGTGGCCGGGAGCTCCTTGATAAAAGGCACAACGGAGTTCTGGCTTATACCACCATAGAAGTGGTTTTGGAATTTGTGGCGGATTTCTTGGTTGGAGTAGATTCTTGAGAACCAAAGAAAGGTAAAGTTCGGCATATGACATAGGAATAGGGTCAAAAGAGACCTTCTTCCTCTCGAAATTTTGTTGTTGTTGATTATTGCTGGTGTTGTTGTTTTTCCTTTGTTGTGGTTGTTGTTGACATTGTTGTTGAACTGGCATTGATTTATTTTTTGAAAATACTGGAATAACTGACGAGACTTGGTGATGATGTTGACGCGGTTGTGGATTTCTTTTGACATGAGGCCTCCTCTGCCTCCCTGCTGATACTGCATTGGTTTCACCTTCCTTCTTTCTGGAGAAACCACTTCCATATTTCTTGCTTGATGATACCTCTTCCTTAGACAAACATCCCTCACAGACACCTTCTTCTAACCTCATCCCCATGTTTATTATTTCAGTAAAATCACTGGGGGCACTAGCTATCATGCATTCATAATAAAACGAACTCACGGTCTTTAGGAAAATCTTGGTCAACTATTTCTCTTCCAACGGATGATTGATCTGAGCGGCAAGCTCTCTCCATCTCTGGTCATACTCTTTGAATATATCTTTATCCTTCTGAGACATAGACCTCAGTTGGTCTCTATCAGACACCATGTCCATGTTGTACTTCTACTGCTTCACAAAAGCTTTGCCCAAATCATTAAATGTGCGAACACTTGCACTATCTAATCCCATGTACCACCTCAGGGCAGCACCGCTCAGATTGTCTTGGAAATAGTGAATTAATAACTTATCATTATCAGTTTATGTTGACATTTTACTAGCATACATGATGAGATGGCTAAGTGGACAAGTATTTCCCTTACTTTTCAAAGTCTGAGACTTTGAACTTCATAGGGATTTTGACATTCAAAACTAAGCAAAGCTCATCATCACTCTTACCGAACAAGTCCTTTCCTCTCAGAGTCTTCAATTCCTTTCGCAACTCAAGGAATTGATCCTTCATCTCGTCCATTTTCTTATAAACATCAGGGGCCTCAAACGGCTCGGAATGGTATATGGTGTCCTCGAGACGAGGAAGAGTGTGAAATCCTGGACGCGGAACAGACATTATTGGGCTACATGTCGGCATGGAAGCAAAAGTAGGTGCAAACCCTTCAGGCACAAAGTTCAGTGGCATTCCCTACAGGAATCCGACAGACATAGTTGCAGCAACCTGAGTGGCAGGTGTAAGACCCTAATTTTGTCCCTAAGATCCCTCATGGCATCATAACATTGCATTTGTATTGCCTCAAGGATCATAAGCATCTTGGTTCCCCTTACCTTTGGGTAGGACCCCTTGTGAGTGGTTTGAGATCACCAAGCATGTTTGAATTGTATGTCATTGCTTTTCTCATTTTGTTTACTAGCCAAAAGCACAAAAATATGTCACTAACATCTTTTGTTTATAGCTTGAGCAATCACAAGGTCCAAAGCTTCAAGGAGATCATTGGTACAAAGATATGGTCAAGAGGAGATGATAGCAAGCATGTTAATGTTCCCCAAAGCTCTCGTCCATCAAATGTGCATCCCTAGCATCTCAATTCATCATTTTGATCAAAACAAGTCAATGGGTTTGAGGTTTGTTCCTCAAGGAAACCCTAATTCATCTGTGCACCACAATGCCTTGCTCTTGAAGCAACCTCAGCCCATGGTCAAATAAAATCAAGGGAAGTTCTTTAATTCATCATTTCATGCATATTTGAACTTATTTGAGTGTCCTCAATCATCAATTCACCAAGATATGAGTCATGGACTTGAGAAGTTGATCAATCAATTCATCTGACTATTTTGAAATGCACTGAGACCTAACTTTTTATGTGTTGGTCAAATGGAGATGATTCCAAAAGCAAAAATGTTCTTAAGGACAATATGAATAACTTTAATGTTCATCAAAAATTTATTTGAAGCTTGTAAGGTCATCTCCCATTCCAATACATTATAGGTCATTTTGACTAAAACCCTAATTTTGGGTCAACTTCCCAAGGACATAACTCATTCTTTCTTTATGATTTTGAGATGGGATCAAATGAACTGGAAATATTAAGATGTCTACTTCAAATGTTATGTTTAACAAAATCTCAAAATCTCAAAGGAAATGCATGTGATAATGCAAGACATTATAGGTCATTTTGGGCCAAATGCATTAAAAGGCAAAAAAGTCCAACTTCAAGTGCCCATAACTCTTTCATCAAAATTCCAAATGATTCAAAATTTAAGTCCAAATTTATTTTCTTGAAAAGATCTACAACTTTGATGTTGGAGGTTTTTCCATTTGGAGCTTGCATCATCAAAACAGAAGAGCTTGAAGATGGTTCATTTTGACAAATTTCTCAAAGGCATATTTTGTGCACTGAACTTCATGGCCTGTTTTCACAAATTTCCACATTCCAAATGAGTTTTTGTCCAACATAACATTTGTTCCTTATACAAAGACCTTTCCAAACATTACTCACATGCCTATGTTGCACTTTTTTAAGTGGCGTTTTCAAAGAGATGAAGTTTTAGGCACAATTGTGGAATTCATGTTGAAACTTCATACACAAGCAAATTCAAAGCAAATTACACGTCCATTTCATTCCAGACTAAGCCCAGCTTGCATTTGGCATTGATTTTGGGCCTTGTGCATGCTCATGCAAGCCCATGCAAGGATTGTCCAATTTCATGCACACGGATTGAATCATCTTTTCCTTGTCACTCCCTCTATAAATAGAAGCTCTATTCCATTCAAAATTCAACCCTGATTCATCTGAAATGCTGCAGAAATCAAAACCTAGCCATCACTAAAGGAATTTCTACTTTCTTCTAAAAAATTTAGATATGAATTTCAACTACCTTGGTTGATTTTCAGACCTATAATTCCTCAGCCTTGCTTCCTCTTCATCACTAGATCTCATTGCAAGCTGTGGTTGTGAAGGATCGTGCTCACCACACCTGCATTTCAAAGGTGGATATCAGAACTTTTTCTCTTCGAAACTCTTTGATCCTTGCTTATTTCTTGAGTTCCTTGGTTTGGCTTAAGTCCTCTCAATAGAGGCATTTGATTTGTGCTTTCAATTTTGTAAAAACATGAAGTTCATGATGAACACCATCGAGCGTCCATCTCTGATTTCTCCCTTAATAGAAATCTAGAGTGTAAGTGAATGGTATAGGAGTGATGTACATCACTTCCTCTTTCGATTGATGCCTAGATCGTTCATTTTGGTTTCCATTTTTTGTTCTGCAAATTTTTGAAGTGGTCGGAGGTTGGCCGGAGAAGACGGTGGCGCTGGCCACCGTCTGGTCTCCAGATTGGATCTGAGCTGTCCATCTCAGTTTCCAGATCTAATCTCATCCACACATTGTTATGACTTCCAATAATGCACCATGTGATTCAGTTGACTAAGGACCTTGGTGGAAGCGCGCTCAGAGGCCGTGTGATGTGCCAGCTCAATTAATGAGCCATCATCCAACGCTTCTCCTTTTTTCCAATTTTTTAATTTCTGATTTCTATTTTCTTTATTTCTTTTAATTCTCTTTTATTTCAAAAATCAATATCTTCTTCATTTTTAATCCAAAAAAGATGGGACCAATTGCATTCTTCTCCAAATAATTTCTAGTTTCTAATTCTGATTTTTAATGTTTTTTATTTTATAATTTGATATTTTTTGTGAATTTTCTCTTTTCTGGTTGTTTTTAATTCATTTTAAATAGTTTTTGATATTCAAAAAATACAAAAATATTTTCCTAACCTATTTGGATGATGATGGATCTATGAAAAATATTCTCATCAATTTTATAATTGATTTGAGATTTATTTAAGATTTTAGTTCAATTAAGTTATTTTTATTCATTTTTAATTGATTAAAAATAGTTTCTGACTTTTAAAAATGCTGAAATTTTTTGTCAAACTTAGTTTGACCTTATTAAACTTGGGATAAATCACTTGGACCTCTCAAGGTTGATTTGAAGTGATTTTGAAGTTTGACATTTCTTTTATTTTTAATTCAAGTTTATTTTAATATTGAAAATACCAAAAATATTTTGCTTATTGTTTGATCTCCAATCTTCATCTCATTTCTGATTTTGTATTGTTTGACTTTGACTTTAAATGTCATTTGGTCAATACATATGGATTGGTACATCTTATTTCATCTTATGCATTTTTTATCTTCCCATTTTCCTTATCCATTCTTCATCTCATTCTTCTTCTTCTTCTTCTTTCTTTTGATCAATGAGTTGAAGGTTGATAAGTTAGCATTGCTTAGGGAGACTTAATCTTCCTTGATTCAAATCTAATTCATCTTGATCAATTGATCAAGTGAATGGCTTTGCATTAAGGATAGGTTGTTTTCTAAATCATGCAAAAGGCTTAAACCAATACAAGATCAGTTCTCTTTTCCTTTTTGGCATGGCAAGTTGTTGGAACTTGGTTCACCAATCAAGACTTCTAACTTGTGTTGTTGCCTATATTATTATTGACCGGCCTCAGATAGTTGTGACTTCTACATAAGTCCAATTACGATTGCTTAACATAGCGCTAAATTTGCCTTATGGCACACTAACTACTAACACTAACCATTAACAATTAACATTTACTTTTTGCTCTTTACTTTTATGCAATTTACTATTCTTGCACATATATCCATTTGCTTTTCTCATTGCTCACTTGAGCACATGTTTATGTTAAATCCATTTGCCTTTTGCTCACTTGAGCACATAATTGTGTATATACTATTGTGCTTGTGTTTTATTTTGATTGTTATGGACCAAATGCAAAGAAATGGACAAATGGACTTAGTTTCTAGGACATTTCCTATGCAAAATTGGAGTAAAAGGACCTTAATGATGAAGATGGATTAGAAGGACCAAATTTCTAAACTAACTCTTGTCCATTCTTGATTTACTTCATGGAACTTTTGATGTGTGTGTTTTTGTGCTAGGGGGATTCTATGATGAGCTCAATTTGAAGGACCATTTCCATGTTCATCCAAAGTGAAAGACACAAGATACATTGAGGATCTTTTAAGAGACTTGTTTGATTGCTTGAGTTTATGTTTGTGTGGTTGCTTATTCCAAAGGATGGGAGCTACTTGGATCATCAATATGATCTCAAAAGAGGAACTCCATTGTGGTTTTGTTTCTTTATCCCTCACCTTTTTGTTTTGCTTAGGACTTAGCCCTTCTTCTTCTTCTCTCCACTCTAGCCCAAGCCAAAACTTTTGTGCAAACACTTAACACTTGTTTTCAAACATTAGAAACCTAAGCCTTATGCTTTTGATTTTCAAACTTGTTTTTCATAATACTTATTTTGAATTGAATCTTTAAGCCAACTTTGACCATTTTGTATATACTTCTAATTGGTAAATATAACCCATTCAAATGTCTTTTTGTGGTTTCAATGGCCACTTTCTAATCAAAACTTTTTCCTATTCTTTAGCTATTAGGTTTGAGTTATCTTTGTGGTAGATGTAATACTCACCTATATCCTTAGTGATGGACAATGAGTCTTCCATGCTTATTATAGGGTTAACCCCTCACTAGCATGTTGAAGCTATCCTCACATGGTGGATTTGTGGTTTTAGGTTGAGTTTTCTCCCTTTGATAACAAAAGACCTTAAGGCTTTTGGATCAATCAATTCACCAACTCATTTTGAGATTTTTACCCCGAACTACGAGGTTTTGATCCTAATCTTTTTTAAGATGGTACGTAGGCAATGGGTTTATCCATCCAAACACAAAATGTAAATAACTTGTATATTCTCTTCTCATATCTTCAATCATGTTTGCACAAATAAACTCTCACAAAACAACAACCTTGCAACAAGTGTGAAAAGGGTTCCCTAGGAGTACCTAGGATGTTTTTGGTGCCTAACACCTTCCCATTATATAACCAACCCCCTTATCCAGATCTTTGTTTCTCTTTTACTAGTTTTTGTTAAAACTTTTAGGTTTTTGTTCGCTTTCTAACCATTCCTTTGGATAAATAGAAGTGGGGTGGCGACTCGACTTGTATGATTTATCTTGGATTTAGTCAATATCTCTAATGGTAAAGAATACCCCGCTACAGAAAAGTGGCGACTCTGCTGGGGAAATATTTCCCTAGTGGGTTTTGCCTACTTTTCATACTTGTTTTGTTGTATTGTATTGTTTTCTGACATATTTTTGTGCAATTTGGGATTATTGTATTGTATGTAATGATTGAATTGCTTGAATATTAATTCCTTGTATGCTTGGTGATCTTTGTGAGATGAGTTCTATACCCAGACTCGAGTGCACTTAGGATAGGAGAATGGCGTAGTCTTGTTGACTTGTGTGGAGTTATTCCTTAGCAAGTTGACTTGCAAGTCCATTCACTTGGTGGAGGTCATATTGGGATCAATAATGTCACACAAATAGTTGTGGTTAGACATTACTCTTTCCAATATAGACCTTAGAAGCCAAGGACCTTAGTGTACCAAGCCCATCTTGGCCTATTCTTAGGATGTGATGCGAAAGTCGTTCAAATGTAAGATTTGATACGATTGTTACGCGAGACTACACTCATAAGAGTCTCTCTTGAGAATATTTTTGGAATACAAGTAGTCATTTATCCGATAATATCTGAAAGATGGGATGATGACTATGGGAGCCTCTTGTAGAACATGTCTGGCAGGTTTAAACCCTAGTACACTCCCTTTGGGTGGTTCTTAACCGAGACTCCATGCTCGTGACTTGCAACAAACCCTTGATTCATGGTTGATCCGTTCATGTATCCTTAATATCAATGGAACTTGGGTGTTGATAAGGTGTAAACCATAATCCACCAAAATGGATGATTGATATTAAGGATGATATGATCCATCCCATGACCTTTGTTTGGAGTGCTTTGCTTGATCCTTGAGTGTGATTGTTGCATTCATGCATTCATGCATCCATTTGCATCCATATCATCAATAATGAAGAAAATTTTCAAGGAACTTAAGGGGTTTATTTGCAAAATTTTCAAACATGGAAAGACAAAGAAGGAATACAAAGAAGTACAGTTTCAGACAACCAGATTTGAAAGAGTTAAGGAATCTGACATCCTATGTACTAGACCCCTTGGGTTTCAAGACTCGTTTTGGGAAGCTTCTTCCTCTTCTGACTACTCAGGTGGATGAAGGTCTGATGAGTGTATTGGTGCAGTTTTATGATCCCTTGTACCGTTGCTTCAGGTTTCCGGATTTCCAGCTTTTGCCTACACTTGAGAAGTATGCCTACCTTGTGGGTATACCTATTCTAGACCAGATGTCGTTCAGTGGCTTGGAGAGTGTTCCTACTTCTCAAGAGATAGCTGACATGTTGCACATAAATGAATCTCTGGTTGGTGCTCATATGACTACCAAAGGTGGAATTCAAGGTCTCCCTTCTGAGTTCCTCATTGCCCAAGCTGTTGTGTATGTGAAGGCCATGAGTGAGGACGCCTTTGAGGCCCTATTTGTACTTCTCATCTATGGCTTGGTATTGTTCCCCAACATCGACAAGTTTGTGGATGTGAACGCTATTAGGATTTTCTCTACTCTTAATCCCGTTCCGACTCTGTTGAGTGACACTTATTTTTCTTTGCATATGAGGAATGCAAAGGGTGGTGGTGCCATTGTGTGCTGTTTGCCTCTGTTGTATAAGTGGTTTATTTCTCACTTACCGCAGACGGTCACCTTAAAGGAGAACAAGGGATGTCTATGGTGGTCCACGAGACTCATGTCTCTCACTAATGATGATATCTCTTGGTACAACCGTGTGTATTATGGTGTGCAGATTATCGACTCTTGTGGTGAATTCTCCAATGTACCTCTTCTTGGTACATGTGGTGGGATTAACTACAACCCTGTTTTGGCACATCGTCAGCTTGGGTTCCCCCTAAAGGATAAACCTAATAACATTCTGTTAGAGGGTGTGTTCTTTCAGGAGGGTAAAGATCCCCAAAACTTGAAGGGCAGAATGGTCCGCGCTTGGCGCAAGATTCATAGGAAAGGAAGGAAAGAGTTGGGTCCTAAGAATTGTGTTGCTATGGAGCCTTACAATGCTTGGGTTAGGAAGAAAGCGTCTGAGTATCTCATGCCTTACGAGTATCCAAGACCTACACCTTTGGTTATGGTTGGGCCTTCAACCCTCCCTGACCAAGGAGTAGAGGAGTTGAGAGACGAAGACCGATCACATGCTTGGATCCGTGAAAGAGAGAGTTGCTTCAGCAGATCAAGGAGAAGGATGCTTTGATAGAGTTCCTCGAATATCAGGTTATTGACGATCCTGATGATGCATGGACTTCTCTACTTCCTCAGTCTTCCAAATTTTGGAAGAGGAAGTACGACCGACTCGCCAAGGAGAAGGCAAATATGGAAGTAGCCTACGAGAGGGAGGTGAAGAGACTTCATGCATCCTATCTTCCTGTATCCCGAGCTTTAGATGATTGTTTCTAGGGATCCATAGGATGATTATTTTCCTTTTCTCTTGTATATGGTTACCAATGATGTACTTCTTTGGTGTAAAATATTTCCCAGATATTATGTTTCCATATGAAAGTGTTTAATATTTCCAAAATTTGCAAATAGAACCCTAAAAGTTCCTTTGAAATAAAAATAAATCATGTGCACAAGCATTGCATGCATCATGTGCATAAGCAGGTTTTGTTCCCGGCTTCTTGTCCTGTGGCCTAACTCTGTGTTCTTCATTTATTTTGAAGACAAGCTGACTCACCGGTACTATACCAGAGCCAACATTTCAAGACTGATGGATCATCTGGAACAGGAGAACCGGAAGCTGAAAGAGGAAGTGGCCAGATTAAGTGCCTTTATGGAATCATTCATGGCTGCCCAGAGCCAATCTTCTCCGACACCTTCAACTCCTCCCCAGAGGACAGTCATCTTTGAGATTGTCTCCTCGACTGTGCCTGCAGCCAGTGCACACTTTGCTCCAACGGCCATGCCAACCAGATTCCCGTGGGGGATGCCTCCCAATTTCATGCCCGAGGGTCCTCCTCCCACCTTTGCTTCTATGTCGGCATCTAGCCCGGTCCTTGCTGTTCCTCCTCCTGTCGTGCATACTATGCCCAGAGTAAACGACACCATCTATCATTCTGAGCCGTCTGAGGGCCCAGATGTCTATGAGAAAATGGATGCTATGAACGATCAATTTCTTGAGCTTCGCAAGGAATTGAAAACTCTCAAAGGAAAGGATCTTTTCGGCAAGTCTGCTGCCGAACTCTGCTTGGTTCCTAATGTGAAGATCCTCGTGAAATTCAAGGTCCCTGACTTTGAAAAATACAAGGGGAATACTTGCCCTCTCAGCCACCTGGTCATGTAAGCAAGGAAAATGTCAACTCAGACCGACAATGACCAATTGCTCATCCACTACTTTCAGGACAGTCTGTCCGGTGCTGCTTTAATTCCAATTATTTTCAAAAATCAATATCTCTCGCATTTTTAATCCAAAAATTATGGAACCAATTGCATTAGTCTCCAAATAATTTCTAATTTCTATTTCTGATTTTTAACATTTTTTATTTTGTCATTTGATATTTTTTGTGAATTTTCTCTTTTCTGGTTATTTTTAATTCATTTTAAATAGTTTTTGATATTCAAAAAATACAAAAATATTTTCCTAACCTATTTGGATGATGATGGAGCTATGAAAAATATTCTCATCAATTTTATAATTAATTTGAGATTTATTTGAGATTTTAGCTCAATTAGGTTATTTTTATTCATTTTTAATTGATTAAAAATAGTTTCTGACTTTTAAAAATGCTGAAATTTTTTGTCAAACTTAGTTTGACCTTATTAAACTTGGGATAAATCACTTGGACCTCTCAAGGTTGATTTGAAGTGATTTTGAAGTTTGACCTTTCTTTTATTTTTAATTCAAGTTTATTTTAATATTGAAAATACCAAAAATATTTTGCTTATTGTTTGATCTCCAATCTTCATCTCATTTCAGATTTTCTATTGTTTGACTTTGACTTTCAATGTCATTTGGTCAATACATATGGATTAGTACATCTTATTTCATCTTATGCATTTTTTATCTTCCCATTTTCCTTATCCATTCTTCATCTCCTTCTTCTTCTTCTTCTTTCTTTTGATCAATGAGTTGAAGGTTGATAAGTTAGCATTGATTAAGGAGACTTAACCTTCCTTGATTCAAATCTACTTCATCTTGATCAATTGATCAAGTGAATGGCTTTGCATTAAGGATAGGTTGTTTTCTAAATCATGCAAAATGCTTAAACCAATACAAGATCAATTCTCTTTTCCTTTTTGGCATGGCAAGTTGTTGGAACTTGGTTCACTAATCAAGACTTCTAACTTGTGTTGTTGCCTACATTATTATTGACCGGCCTCAGATAGTTGTGACTTCTACATAAGTCCAATTACGATTGCTTAACATAGCGCTAAATTTGCCTTATGGCACACTAACTACTAACACTAACCATTAACAATTAACATTTACTTTTTGCTCTTTACTTTTATGCAATTTACTATTCTTGCACATATATCCATTTGCTTTTCTCTTTGCTCACTTGAGCACATGTTTATGTTAAAGCCATTTGCCTTTTGCTCTCTTGAGCACATAATTGTGTATATACTATTGTGCTTGTGTTTTGTTTTGATTGTTATGGACCAAATGCAAAGAAATGGACAAATGGACTTAGTTTCTAGGACAATTCCTATGCAAAATTGGAGTAAAAGGACCTTAATGATGAAGATGGATTAGAAGGACCAAATTTCTAAACTCACTCTTGTCCATTCTTGATTTACTTCATGGAACTTTTGATGTGTGTGTTTTTGTGCTAGGGGGATTCTATGATGAGCTCAATTTGAAGGACCATTGTCATGTTCATCCAAAGTGAAAGACACAAGATACATTGAGGATCTTTTAAAGACTTGTTTGATTGCTTGAATTTATGTTTGTGTGGTTGCTTATTCCAAAGGATGGGAGCTACTTGGATCATCAATATGATCTCAAGAGAGGAAATCCATTGTGGTTTTGTTTCTTTATCCCTCACCTTTTTGTTTTGCTTAGGACTTAGCCCTTCTTCTTCTTCTCTCCACTCTAGCCCAAGCCAAAACTTTTGTGCAAACACTTAACACTTGTTTTCAAACATTAGAAACCTAAGCCTTATGCTTTTGATTTTCAAACTTGATTTTCATAATACTTATTTTGAATTGAATCTTTAAGCCAACTTTGACCATTTTGTATATACTTCTAATTGGTAAATATAACCCATTCAAATGTCTTTTTGTGGTTTCAATGGCCACTTTCTAATCAAAACTTTTTCCTAACCTTTAGCTATTAGGTTTGAGTTATC
This sequence comes from Lathyrus oleraceus, assembly GCF_024323335.1. NCBI lineage: Eukaryota > Viridiplantae > Streptophyta > Magnoliopsida > Fabales > Fabaceae > Lathyrus > Lathyrus oleraceus. The sequence continues at coordinate 446,029,368 of NC_066580.1, forward strand.
TTTGTGGTAGATGTAATACTCACCTATATCCTTAGTGATGGACAATGAGTCTTCCATGCTTATTATAGGGTTAACCCCTCACTAGCATGTTGAAGCTATCCTCACATGGTGGATTTGTGGTTTTAGGTTGAGTTTTCTCCCTTTGATAACAAAAGACCTTAAGGCTTTTGGATCAATCAATTCACCAACTCATTTTGAGATTTTTACCCCGAACTACGAGGTTTTGATCCTAATCTTTTTTAAGATGGTACGTAGGCAATGGGTTTATCCATCCAAACACAAAATGTAAATAACTTGTATATTCTCTTCTCATCTCTTCAATCATGTTTGCACAAATAAACTCTCACAAAACAACAACCTTGCAACAAGTGTGAAAAGGGCTCCCTAGGAGTACCTAGGATGTTTTGTGTGCCTAACACCTTCCCATTACATAACCAACCCCCTTATCCAGATCTCTGTTTCTCTTTTACTAGTTTTTGTTAAAACTTTTAGGTTTTTGTTCGCTTTCTAACCATTCCTTTGGATAAATAGAAGTGCGGTGGCGACTCGACTTGTATGATTTACCTTGGATTTAGTCAATATCTCTAATGGTAACGAATACCCCGCTACAGCAGGCACAGTTGAGGTAGCAACCTCTGAAATGATAGTCCTCTAAGGAGGATGAGTTACAGGCATTGGGGAAGACTGATTCTGAGCAGCTAGAACAGACTACATCATGGCAGTCAAACGAGCAATCTCGTCCTTCAACTCTCGGTTCTCTTGTTCCAAATGTCCCATGATTCTCGGTTGATTGCCACCAGTGTTGTATCGGTGAGTCAGCTTGGCTGAAGCTTAGAAGAATAACCAATAAGACATCTGGCGGAAGAAAACCTGTTATGCAAATGATGCGTAAAATGCAATGTTTCGATTGTTTTTATTTTCAAGGAACATACTATTTTATTTGCAAGTATATAATAACAATTTGATTGACCCTAAAAAATCTGTTTTATTCATATAATTCGTAAGGATTACACCGAGTACAATTTCAGAAACCAAAATACAAGTACAAGAGAAAAGGAAACTAATCATCCTAAGGATCCCCTAATAACAATGTCAGATGATCTGGCTGCAGGCGCGTACTTCCTTCGAATGCATCGAATCTCAGACTCAAAAGAAGTCTTCATCTGAGCCTTCTCAAGGACAATCTGATCAACAATCTTCTTCCAAGCACCAGAAGGTTGAGGCAAACTAGAGGAAGATGGACCCTCTGGCTCTCTCTGTCTTTTCACTGCTCGGTCTTCAAGAAGTTCAATAAGCGTGTCATTGCCCTTAGACTCAAGTTTGAACTCCTCGTGCTTTCGGCTCAAAGCATGGAACCACTCTTCCCACATATCCTTCTCTTGCTTCATCTTGGCGAGTGTGTCTTCCAACTCCTCTACATCTTGGTTAGGGAGATTTAATGCCTCAACCACAACCATAGACATAGGTCTCTCACAAGCATACATCATCATCAACTTCAAAGCTCTCTTTTTCACCCAAGTAGTATAAGCTTCCAAAGTTACACAGTTGCATGGACCAAGCTCGGATCTTCCTTTCCTATGCACATTATGCAAAGCATGAATCATCTTATGATTCAAATGTTGGGGATATTTACCCTTTTGATAGAAAATACCTTCTAACTGAGTGTTATTAGGTTTGTCTCTCAAGGGGAACCCAAGTTGACGATGAGCTAAAGCAGGGTTGTAGTTAATTCCTCCTTGTGTACCAATGAGAGGCACATTAGAGAATTCACAACAACTATTAATAATATCCAGGCTACTCAATGTAGAATCATACCAAACTATATCATCATTAGTGAGAGATATAAGTCTCTGAGATCACCATAGACATTGTTTGTTCTCCACAAAAGCAGGTGTCTGAGGAAAGTGCGAAATAAATCACTTGTACAAAAGAGGAACACAGCACACAATAGTTCCACCACCTTTAGAATTCCTCATATGCAAAGAGAAGTACATATCACCCAACAAAGTAGGCATAGGATTCCCAATGAAGAAGATTCTAATGGCGTTAACATCAAAAAAACTGTCAATGTTAGGGAACATAGTTAAACCATAGATGAGCAACACAAAGATAGCTTCAAAATCATCCAGACTACCGGCTTGAGCAAAGTTAATAGCTTTCCCAATAAGGAACTCAGAAGTCAACCCAAACATTCCTCCTTTCTTCACCCAATGAGCCTCAATCTCAGACTTCTTCAGATGAAGAGCTTCAGCTATAAGATGAGATATGGGAATCTCTTCCAATCCACTAAAAGGCACCTTGTCATAAACAGGTATTCCTAATAGATGGGCATACTCCTTTAACGTAGGCACAAGCTAATAATCGGGAAAAGTGTAGCAACGGTAGAGAGGATCATAAACAGAAACAGAAGCTTCCCATTACGTTGTTTGAAGTCCAAAGGATCTAATACAAAAGGTGATAGCTTCCTTAGCTCTTTCAAATCGGGACATATGAAAGTGTACTTCTTAGTGTTCCTTCGTCCATAATCCATGGTCTGAAAATATTTGCAAATAAAACCTCAGTTCCTTGAAGTTATTTTTTGTGTGATAAATGTTATGATGCATATGAATGCATGAATGCAACAATCACAAATAAGGGATCACACACAAGGCAAACAAACAAAGGACAAGGGATGAATCAAGTCATTGTCAAGATCAATCATCCATTTTGGTGGATTATGGTTTCCACCTTATCAACACCCAAGTTCCATTGATATTGACAAGACTTGATTGGATCAACCAAGAATCAAAGGGTTTGTTGTGAGTTACAAGCATGGAGTCAAGTTAAGAACCATCCCAAAGGAGTTTACTAAGGATAAAAACCTGTAGATCATGTTCTAAAAAGTTCCCAGAGTATTAATTCCATCTATCGGATATTACAGGTTAGGATGACTGACTCATCAACCCATAATATTCTCAAGAGAAACTCGTCTGAGTGTAGTCTCGTGTAACAACTGTTATCAAGTCTACACATGAACAGTATCTGCACTGCGTCCTAAATAGGCCAAGTTGGATTAAATGTTCTACGGTCCTCAACTTCTCGGACCTCAAATCAGAGAAAGTAATGCCTAACCACAAATAACTTGGGTGGCATCAATAGCTCCAAAAGGGTCTCCACTAAGTAGATGGGTCTCAAGCCAACTTGTTAAGGACTACTCCATACAAGTCGAACATGAATATACCATCCTCATATCTTAATTACACTCAAGTTCGGGTTAGAACTTATCTCACCTCTAAGAGATCACTAAGAACAACAAGCAGATTATATCACACAAACAAATATAAAAACATCAAATATACAAATATATACACATAAAAAAGTAGGCTAAACCAACTGAGGACTATTCCCTAACAGAGTCACCACTTAATTTTTGTAGCGGTAAATTCATGACCATTAAGCTATGGATAAGCTTAACGTCAATAAAACCAGAGTCGCCACCGCGCTTTTATTGTTTCCAAAGGAAAAGGGAAAAGTACGAACAAAACCCAAATATAAGAAGTTTTCAAATCAAAACTAATAAAATGGCAGAGATTACAGGTAAGGGGGTTGATTACACAGAGGGAAGGTGTTAGCACCCAAAGTGTTCTAGGTACTCCTAGGGAGCCCTTTTTTATGTGTGCATGTGTTTTGGTATAAAAGATGTTTGAGAAAAAATAGAGTGTGGGGATGAGAAAAGAATTCATTAATTATACTTTTGTGTTTGACAAGACCTTCGGACTTGTGCCTACGTACCAACATAAAATGAGGGATCAAAACCTCGTAGTTCGTGGTATCAATTTCAAACTGAGTGAATATTTTTTAACAAAAATTTAAATTGAAAAGAGGCACAAAAGACCTAAAAAGAGTTTGAATGAGTGTTAATTCTTTTTGTCTTTTGAAATTTTAAGTCAATATGGTTAGATTCATTTACAAGTTTGATTTAAGAAAAGAGTTTTAAAATGTAATGGCATAAGGCCAAAGTTTCTAGTTTACAATAAAGTCTATGTTTAGAAATCACAAGCAAACAAGGTTTTGAAAAGGGGGAGAGATTTGAAATTTAAGAAATAGGAGGAGATGAAGAGACTAATCCTGAGCAAAAATTTAAAACTTAAGGGTTGAAAAGATCTGACCAATGGGATGCAATCCAATAGACAAGAATGTCATATAGAAACTCACTTTTCCTTTGGACTTTAAATCAAGCAATTATCAATAAGCAAGCAAGATGAAGAACAAGGCATCAAATAAAGATAGCCACATCCATGCTAGCAACTTCATAGTCTTCTTCATAATCTTCCCCATGTATCAGATGACATACTCCTTGAATAGCTCAGAATAAGGCACTAGACACAGGTTCAAAGTAACATTTTCATCAAGACCATGTAGCATATGAACTCAAGTGGATCCCAATACTTGTATCAAATGAGAATTCAAATCACAAGAACTTGGTTTCAGAATTATTGGCATTGGCCAAATCCTTTTGCATAGGGAACGTTGCCTAATTCTAAGTCCAAAGCTCATATCAAATCCAACAGTCCACACAAACATTTTTTAAGGTTTTTGTTGTTTATTCAGTATTTTAAAGTCCTAAGACCACAAACACAAACAAGATACACAAACAAATATACACAATCACAATATATGGCTCAAGTGAGCAAAGTGAAACTAGCATAAACATAAATAAGTTAAATGGTATGTAAAATGGCAAATGGTAAATAGCTTGAATTTAAATTTCATAAAGTAAATTACTTGAAATTAAGAGCAAGATAATAAAATTTAATCAAATGTTAGTTTATTAGATGTTAGTGAAGTTTTGATTTTCAATTGTTTAAGTCATTCTTTGGAGAACACTCAACCCTCTATTCACAAGCATGGGTCCTTGATACATCTTCCAAAGGAAGGAAAAAAGGTCAAGTTTCCACATAATACCATGAAAGGGGGGAGACTTACAATCTCACTTACTAGAATGTTATGCCTTTTGGGTCAAAATTTAACGTTATGTTAAGCAATCGTAATTGGACTTTTGTAGAAGTCTCAACTATCTGAGGTCGGGCAATAAAAATTTTGGTGTTAATGCATGTTAGAGATATGGTATAATGAATCACTCTCCTAAAACATACCACACTCAAAAAGAAAACGATCAAAGGGTGGACCTAATCTCATCCATACTTGTATTGGTTCATGAACCAATTAGTCTTAGGATCAAATTATATTTGATCAAAAACCTAAAACCTCTTCAAAACACCAAATAAATGGCCAAGAGATTTATCATAGGTCAAACAAGGTCAAAGGAACTTGGAGAAAAAATTTCATTATTTTTGAAAAGTTAGAAGTATTTTTAAACCATTAAAAATATGCATAAAAATAATTAAATCATAAAAAATATCAATATTGATTCAAAAAAATAATTTTAATTCAAAAAATGAAAGAGAAAAATATTTGAAATTTTTTGGTGAAAGTCCCATAATTTTTGGATCAATAATGAAATTAATATGAATTAATGAAAAATAAGCATTTAAATGGAAAATTCAAAAATTGAAAAAAAAAATAGCCATCTGATCTCCCTCATTAATTGAGGTGGAAGATCAGATGGATTAAAATGTGCGTTCCACCACGCACTAAGTCAAGCACGCTGTAACAATGGTAATCAGAACCAAATGCTGAGATTAAAACATTTTAAATGGATCATGTGGCTAGGAAGCAAGACACCTCATCACCGAAGCTAGAAGTCCGGTCTTCTTCTCTGTTGTGTAGCGGTAAATTCATGACCATTAAGCTATGGATAAACTTAACGTCAATAAAACCAGAGTCGCCACCGCGCTTTTATTGTTTCCAAAGGAAAAGGGAAAAATGCGAACAAAACCCAAAGATAAGAAGTTTTCAAATCAAAACTAATAAAATGCCAGAGATTACAGGTAAGGGGGTTGGTTACACAGAGGGAAGGTGTTAGCATCCAAAGTATCCTAGGTACTCCTAGGGAGCCCTTTTTTGTATGTGTATGTATTTTTGGTATAAAGATGTTTGCAATAAATAGAGTGTGGGGATGAGAAAAGAATTTATTAATTATATTTTTTGTGTTTGACAAGACCTTCGGACTTATGCCTACATACCAACATAAAAATGAGGGATCAAAACCTCGTAGTTCATGGTATCAATTTCAAAGTGAGTTAATTTCTTTTTAACCAAAGTTTAAGTTTGAAAGAGGTGCAAAAGGCCTAAAAGAGTTTGAATGAGTGTTAGTTCTTTTTGTCTTTTGAAATTTTAAGTCAAGTATGGTTAAGTTCATTTACAAGTTTGATTAAGAAAGAGAAGTTAAAAACGCGATAGTATAAGGCCAAAGTTTCTAATTTGCAATAAAGAGTCTAAGTTTTAAAAAAATCACAAGCAAAGAAGATTTTGAAAGGGGGAGAGATTTGAAATTTAAGAAATGGGAGAAGATGAAGAGACTAATCCTAAGCAAGAATTTAAAAGTTAAGAGTTGAAAAGATCTGACCAGTGGGATACAATCCAATAGACACGAATGTCATATAGAAACCTATTTTTCCTTTGGACTTTAAAATCAAGAAATATCAATAAGCAAGTAAGATGAAGATCAAGGCATCAAATAAAGATAGCCACATCCAAGCTAGCAACTTCATAGTCTTCTTCAAAATCTTCCCCATGTATCAGATGACATACTCCTTTAATGGCTCAGAGTAAGGCATTAGACACAGGTTTAAAGTAACATTTGCATCAAGACCATGTAGCAGATGAACTCAAAATGGATCTCAATACTTGCATCAGATGAAAGTTCAATTCAATATGGCTTGACTTCAGAAAAGTTGGCATTGGCCAAGTCCTTTTGCATAGGAAGTGTTGCCTAATTCTAAGTCCATGTCTCAGATCAAATCCAATAGTCCAGACAAACATTTTTTAAGGGTTTTTATCGTTATTATGTACATTAAGGTCCTAAGACCACAAACACAAACAAGGTACAAGACAAGTATATACAATCACAATATATTAACAACATATGGGTCAAGTGAGCAAAGTAAAAATGGTATTAAAATAAACAAGTTAAATGATGTGTATAATGACAAATTATAAATGGCTTGAATTTAAAGTGCATAAGGTAAATGACTTAAAATTAAAAGTTAGTCAAATGTTAGTTGATTAGGTGTTAGTATTGTTTTTGATTTTCAATTGTTTAAGTCATTCTTTGGAGAACACTTAACCCTCTATTCACAAGCATGGATCCTTGAACCAAGACATCTTCCAAAGGAAAGAAAACGGCCAAGTTTCCACACAATACCATGAAAGGGGGGAGACTTACAATCTCACTTACTATAATGATATGCTTTTGGGTTAAAATTTAGCGCTATGTTAAGCAATCATCATTGGACTTATGTAGAAGTCACAACAATCTGAGGCTGGGCAATAGAAATTTTAGTGTTAATGCATGTTAGAGATATGGTATAACGAACCATACTCCTAAAACATACCACACTTAAAAGAAAATGGCAAAAGAGTGGACCTAATCTCATCCTTACTTGTATTAGTTTATCAACTGTAAGACCCCAATTTTGTCCCTAAGATCCCTCATGGCATCATAACATTGCATTTGGCATTGCCTCAAGGATCATAAGCATCTTGGTTCCCCTTGCCCTTGGGTGGGACTCCTTGTGAATGGTTGGAGATCACCAAGCATGTTTGGATTGTATATCATTGCTTTTCTTATTTTGTTTACTAACCAAAAGCACAAAAATGTGTCACTAACATCTTTTGTTTGTAGCTTGAGCAATCACAAGGTCTAAAGCTTCAAGGAGATCATTTGTACAAAGACATGGTCAAGAAGAGATGATAGCAAGCATGGTAATGGTTCCCGAATCTCTCATCCACCAAGTATGCCTCCCTAGCATCTCAATTCATCATTTTGGTCATAGCAAGTCAAAAGGTTTGAGGTCTTGTTCTTCAAGGAAACCCTAATTCATTTGTGCACCATAATGCCTTGCTCCTGAAGCAACCTCAGCCCATGATCAAATACAATCAAGGGAAGTTCTTTAACTCTTCATTTCATGCATATTTGAACTTATTTGAGTATCCTCAATCATCAATTCATCAAGATATGAGGCATGGACTTGAGAAGTTGATCAGTCAATTCATCTGACTATTTTGAAATGCACTGAGACCTAACTTTTTATGTGTTGGTCAAATGGAGATGGTTCCAAAAGAAAAAATGTTCTTAAGTACAATATTAAAAACTTTCATGTTCCTCAAAAATTGATTTGAAGCTTGGAAGGCCATCTGTCATTCCAATACATTATAGGTCATTTTGATTGAAACCCTAATTTTGGGTCAACTTCCCAAGGACATAACTCATTCATTTTTTTATGACTTTGAGGTGGGATCAAATGAATTGGAAGGCTTAAGATGTCTACTTCAAATGTTATGTTGAATAAAATTTCAAAATCTTAAAGTAAATACATGTGATAATGCAAGATATTATAGGTCCTTTTGGGCCAAATGCATTGAAAGGCAAAAAAGTCCAACTTCAAGTGCCCATAACTCTTTCATCAAAAATCCAAATGATGCAAAATTTAAGTCTATTTTGGCTGTCTTGAAAATATATACAACTTTGATGTTGGAGGTTTTTTCATTTGAGGCTTGTATCATCAAAACAGAAGGGCTTGAACATTGGCCAAATTTGGAAATTTTGCATTGACATGTTTTGCACATCACACTTTAAACTCAAATTTCATAAATTTCCACACTCGAAATGGATTTTTTCCCAACATAACAATTGTTCCTCACATCAAAACCTTTCCAACCATTACTCACATGACCATATTTGGATTTGGCAAACATCATTTTCGAAGAGGAGAACTTTTAGTGCATTTTTGAGAAACTTGATTCAATTGCCATGCATGAGTTGATTACATCCATGTCGCACGTCCATTTCATTCATTTGTGATCTCAGCTTGCCAAATCAAGTGGAATTGGGCCCTCCATACGCCTGTACAGGCCCATGCATGGAGGCCCTCTCCATTCATGCAAATTTGAAATCACACTTTCAGCATGGCTTTGGCTATAAATACATGGCATGTAAGCTCTTATTTGACACCCTGATTTGACCTGAAATGCTGCAGAATTCTCTCCATAACCACCACTAAAGGAATTTTCACTTTTCTCTAAAAAATTCAGATCTAAATTTTAACTTCCTTGGTTGATTTTCAGACCTATAATTCCTCAGCCTTGCTTCCTCTTCATCACTAGATCTCATTGCAAGCCTTGGTTGTGAAGAATTGTGCTTACAAGACCTGCATTTCAAAGGTGGATAACAGAACTTTTCCTCTTCGAAACTCTTTGATCCTTGCTTATTTCTTGTGTTTCTTGGTCTGGCTGAAGTCCTCTCAATTGAGGCATTTAATTTGTGCTTTCAATTTTGCAAAAACATGAAGTTCATGATGAACACCATCATACTTCCAGCTCTGATTTCTCCATTTATAGGGATCTAGAGTGGAAGTGCATGGTATAGGAGTGATGTACATCACTTCCTCTTTCGATTGGTATATGGACCGTTCCATTTGGTTGAGATTGCCATGTCTGCAATTCTCACCGGAACTGGAGGTCTCACCGGAGAACACGGTGGCTCCGGTGGCCATCCCAACTCCAGATCCAATCACAGCCGTGCGTTTCCATTCCCAGATTCGATCTGATCCGTTCAATGTTATGACCAAATTAATGGCTCCATGTGGTTGCATTGACTGTGGACTACACTAGGCGCGCACTTCTGGACGCTTGGATTTGCCAGCTCAATTAATGAGCTCAGATCCAAGGGCTCTCGTTTTTTGCCATTTTTAATTTCTGGTTTTATTTTCTTTAATTCCAATTATTTTCAAAAATCAATATCTCTCGCATTTTTAATCCAAAAATTATGGAACCAATTGCATTAGTCTCCAAATAATTTCTAATTTCTATTTCTGATTTTTAACATTTTTTATTTTGTCATTTGATATTTTTTGTGAATTTTCTCTTTTCTGGTTATTTTTAATTCATTTTAAATAGTTTTTGATATTCAAAAAATACAAAAATATTTTCCTAACCTATTCGAATGATGGTGGATCTATGAAAAATATTCTCATCAATTTTTAAATTGATTTGAGATTTATTTGAGATTTTAGTTCAATTAGGTTATTTTTAGTCATTTTAATTGATTAAACATAGTTTCTGACTTTTAAAAATGCTGAAATTTTTTGTCAAACTTTGTTTGACCTTGTTGAACTTGGGATAAATTACTTGGACCTTTCAAGGTTGATTTGAAGTAATTTTGAAGTTTGACCTTTTCTTTTATTTTTAATTCAAGTTTATTTTAATATTAAAAATGCCAAAAATATTTTGTTCATTTCTTGACTTCCAATCTTCATCTCACTTCTGTGTTTGATTGTTTGACCTTGACTTTCAATGTCATTGGTCAACATATGTGGATTGGTACATGCTACTTCATTTAATGTACTTTAATTTTGCCATTTTCATTTCTCTTATTCATCTCCTTCTTCTTCTTCTTCTTTTTCTTTTTGATCAATGAGTTGAAGGTTGATAAGTTAGCATTGATTAGGGAGACTTAATCTTCCTTGATTCAAATCTAATTCATCTTGATCAATTGATCAAGTGAATGGCTTTGCATTAAGGATAGGTTGTTTCCTAAATCATGCAAAAGGCTTAAACCAATACAAGATCAATTCTCTTCTTCTTTTTGGCATGGCAAGTTGTTGGGACTTGGTTCACTAATCAAGACTCCTAACTTGTGTTTGTTGCCTACATTATTATTGACCGGCCTCAGATAGTTGTGACTTCTACATAAGTCCAATTACGATTGCTTAACATAGCGCTAAATTTGCCTTATGGCCCACTAACTATTAACACTAACCATTAACCATTAACATTTACTTTATGCACTTTACTTTTATTGAAATTTACTATTCTTGCATATTATCCATTTGCTTTTCTCTTTGCTCACTTGAGCACATGTTTATGTTAATGCCATTTGCCTTTTGCTCACTTGAGCACATAATTGTGTATATATTATTATGCTTGTGTGTTATTTTGATTGTTGTGGACCAAAATGCAAAGAAATGGACTTAGTTTCTAGGACTTTCCCTATGCAAAGAATGGAGATTTGGACTTAGATTCTAGGACTTTCCTTATGCAAAATTGGAGTAAATGGACCTTAATGATGAAGATGGATTAGAAGGACCAAATCTCTAAACCCACTCTTGTCCATTCTTGATATACTTCATGGAACTTTTGATGTGTGTGCTTTTGTGCTAGGGATTCTACTTGAGCTCAATTGAAGGACCATTGCCATGTTCTTCCAAAGTGAAAGATACAAGACACATTGAGGACCTCTTATGAGACTTGTTTGATTGCTTATGCTTTGTGATTGCTTATTCCAAAGGATGGGAGCTACTTGGATCATCAATATGATCTCAAGAGAGGAACTCCTTGTGTGGTTTTGTTCTCTTTCCCCTCACCTTTTGTTTTGTTTAGGATTTAGCCCTTCTTCTTCTTCTCTCCACTCTAACCCAAGCCAAAACTTTTTGTGCAAACATTTAACCATTGTTTTTAAACATTAGAAACCTAAGCCTTATGCTTTTGATTTTCAAACTTTCTTTTCATAACACTTATTTTGAATTGAACTTTTAAGTCAACTTTGACTATTTTTGTATATACTTCTAATTGGTAAATATAACCCATTGAAATGTCTTTTGTGGTTCCAATGGCCACTTTCTTAATCAAATCTTTCATAACCTTTAGCTATTAGGTTTGAGTTATCCTTGTGGTAGATGTAATACTCACCAATATCCTTAGTGATGGACAATGAGTCTTCCATGCTTATTATAGGGTTAACCCCTCACTAGCATGTTGAAGCTATCCTCGCATGGTGGATTTGTGGTTAAGTTGAGTTTTCTCCCTTTGATAACAAAAGACCTTAAGGCTTTTGGACCAATCAATTCACCAACTTGTTTTGAGATTTTTACCCCGAACTACAAGGTTTTGATCCTAATCTTTTTATAAGATGGTACGTAGGCAATGGGTTTATCCATCCAAACACAAAATGTAAATAAACTTGTACATTCTCTTCTCATCTCTTCAATCATGTTTGCACAAACAAAATTTTCTACAAAACAAACAACCTTACAACAAGTGTGAAAAGGGCTCCCTAGGAGTACCTAGGATGTTTTGGGTGCCTAACACCTTCCCATTACATAACCAACCCCCTTACCCAGATCTCTGTTTCTTTTACTAGTTTTTGTTAAAACTATTAGGTTTTTGTTCACTTTCTAACCATTCCTTTGGATAAATAGAAGTGCGGTGGCGACTCGACTTGTATGATTTACCTTGGATTTAGTCAATATCTCTAATGGTAACGAATACCCCGCTACAGAAAAGTGGCGACTCTGCTGGGGACCACATTTGCCTAGTGGGTTTTGCCAACTTTTCATGCTTGTTGTATTGTATTGTATTGTTTTGTGACATATTTTTTGTGCAATTTGGGATTACTGTATTGTATGTAATAATTGAATTACTTGATATTAATTCCTTGTATGCTTGGTGATCTTTGTGAGATGAGTTCTATACCCGGACTCGAGTGCACTTAGGATAGGAGAATGGCGTAGTCTTGTTGACTTGTGTGGAGTTATTCCTTAGCAAGTTGACTTGCAAGTTCATTCACTTGGTGGAGGTCAGGTTGGGATCAATAATGTCACACAAGTAAGTTGTGGTTAGACATTACTCTTTCCAATATAGACCTTAGAAGCCAAGGACCTTAGTTTACCAAGCCCATCTTGGCCTATTCTTAGGATGTAGTGCAAAAGTCGTTCAAGTGTAAGATTTGATACGATTGTTACGCGATACTACACTCATAAGAGTCTCTCTTGAGAATATTTTTGGAATACGAGTAATCGTTTCTTCGATAATATCCGAAAGATGGGATGATGACTATGGGAACCTCTTGTAGAACATGTCTGGCAGGTTTAAACCCTAGTACACTCCCTTTGGGTTGGTTCTTAACCGAAACTCCATGCTCGTGACTTGCAACAAACCCTTGATACATGGTTGATCCGTTCATGTATCCTTAATATCAATGGAACTTGGGTGTCGATAAGGTGTAAACCATAATCCACCAAAATGGATGATTGATATTAAGGATGATATGATCCATCCCATGACCTTTGTTTGGTGTGCTTTGCTTGATCCTTGAGTGTGATTGTTGCATTCATGCATTCATGCACTCATTTGCATCCATACCATCAATAATGAAGAAAATTTTCAAGGAACTTAAGGGGTTTATTTGTAAAATTTTTAGACATGGAAAGACAAAGAAGGAATACAAAGAAGTACAGTTTCAGACAACCAGATTTGAAAGAGTTAAGGAATCTGACATCCTATGTATTATATCCTTTGGGTTTCAAAGCTCGTTTTGGGAAGCTTCTTCCTCTTCTGACTACTCAGGTGGATGAAGGGTTGATGAGTGTATTGGTGCAGTTTTATGATCCTTTGTACCGTTGCTTCACGTTTCCGGATTTTCAGCTTTTTCCTACACTTGAGGAGTATGCCTATCTTGTGGGTATACCTATTCTAGACCAGCTGCCGTTCAGTGGCTTAGAGGGTATTCCTACTTCTCAAGAGATAGCTGACATGTTGCACATAGATGAATCTCTGGTTGGTGCTAATATGACTAACAAAGGTGGAATTCAAGGTCTCCCTTCTGAGTTCCTCATTGCTCAAGCTACTATATATGGGAAGGCCATGAGTGAGGATGCCTTTGAAGCCATATTTGTACTTCTCATCTATGGGTTAATATTGTTCCCCAACATCGACAAGTTTGTGGATGTGAACGCTATTAGGATTTTCTCTAATCTTAATCCCGTTCCGACTCTGTTGGGTGATACTTATTTCTCTTTGCATATGAGGAATACAAAGGGTGGTGGTGCCATTGTGTGTTGTTTGCCTCTGTTGTATAAGTGGTTTATTTCTCACTTACCGTAGACGATCGCCTTCAAGGAGAACAAGGGATGTCTACGGTGGTCCACGAGACTTATGTCTCTCACTAATGATGATATCTCTTGGTACAACCGTGTGTATGATGGTGTGCAGATTATCGACTCTTGTGGTGAATTCTCCAATGTACCTCTTCTTGGTACATGTGGTGGGATTAACTACAACCCTGTTTTGGCACGTCGTCAGCTTGGGTTCCCCCTAAAGGATAAACCTAATAACATTCTGTTAGAGGGTGTGTTCTTTCAGGAGGGTAAAGATCCCCAAGGCTTGAAGGACAGAATGGTCCGCGTTTGGCGCAAGATTCATAGGAAAGGAAGGAATGAGTTGGGTCTTAAGAATTGTGTTGCTATGGAGCCGTACACTGCTTGGGTTAGGAAGAGAGCGTCTGAGTATCTCATGCCTTACGAGTATCTGAAACCTACACCTTTGGTTATGGTTGGGCCTTCAACCCTCCCTAACCAAGGAGTAGAGGAGTCGAGAGACGAAGACCGATCACGTGCCTGGATCCGTGAAAGGGAAGAGTTGCTTCAGCAGATCAAGGAGAAGGATGCTTTGATAGAGTTCCTCGAACACCAGGTTATGATGATCCTGATGATGCATGGACTTCTCTACTTCCTCAGTCTTCCAAGTTCTAGAAAAGGAAGTACGATCGACTCGCCAAGGAGAAAGCAGAGATGGAGGCAGCCTACGAGAGGGAGGTGAAGAGGCTTCGTGCATCCTATCGTCCTGCGTCCCGAGCTTTGGATGATTGTTTCTAGGGATCCATAGGATGATTATTTTCCATTTCTCTTGTATATGATTGCCAATGTTGTACTTCTTTCCTCTGATATTATTTGATGAGATATTTCCAGATGTGATAAATGTTTAATATTTCCAAAACTTGCGAATAAAACCCTAGAGTTCCTTTGAAATAAGAAACAAATCATATGCACAGACATTACATACATCATGTGCATAAGCAGGTTTTGTTCCCGGCTTCTCGTCCTGTGGTCTAACTCTGTGTTCTTCATTTATTTTGAAGACAAGCTGACTCACCGGTACTACACCAGAGCCAACATTTCAAGACTGATGGATCATCTGGAACAAGAGAACCGCGAGCTGAAAGAGGAAGTGGCCAGATTAAGTGCCTTGATGGAATCATTCTTGGCTGCCCAGAGCTAGTCTTCTCCGACGCCTTCAACTCCTCCCCAGAGGACAGTTATCTCTGAGATTGTCTCCTCAACGGTGCCTGCATCCAGTGCACACTTTGCTCCAGCATCCATGCCAGCCGGATTCCGATGGGGGATGCCTCCCAATTTCATGCCTGAGGGTCCTGCTTCTACCTTTGCTTATATGCCGGCATCTAGCCCGGTCCTTGCTGTTCCTCCTCCTGTCGTGCATACCATGCCCAGGGTAGACGACACCATCTATCATTCTGAGCCATCTGAAGGCCCAGATGTCTATGAGAATATGGACGCTATGAATAATCAATTTCTTGAGCTTCGCAAGGAATTGAAAACTCTCAGAGGAAAGGATCTTTTCGGCAAGTCTGTCGCTGAACTGTGCTTGGTCCCCAATGTGAAGATCCCTATGAAATTCAAGGTCCCTGACTTTGAAAAGTACAAGGGAAATACTTGTCCTCTCAGCCACCTGGTCATGTATGCCAGGAAGATGTTGACTCAGACCGACAACGATCAATTGCTCATCCACTACTTTCAGGACAGTCTATCCGGTGCCGCTCTGCGTTGGTACATGGGTTTAGACAGTGCGAACATCCGATCCTTCAACGATCTTGGCGAGGCCTTCGTCAAGCTATACAAGTACAATGTAGATATGGCTCCCGATAGGGATCAATTGAGGGTCATGTCCCAAAAGGACAAGGAAACATTTAAAGAGTACGCCCAGAGGTGGCGAGAGTTAGCAACACAGATTGTGCCTCCGCTAGAAGAGAAAAAGATGACTAAGATCTTTTTGAAGACCTTAAGTTCTTTTTATTATGAGCGGATGATTGCTAGCGCTCCTTCTGACTTCACCGAGATGGTGAATATGGGGATGCGTCTAGAAGAATGGGTTAGAGAAGGACGTCTAACCAGAGAAGAAGGCTCTTCTGCTAAACGATATGGGGCATTTGCGAAGAAGAAAGATGGAGAGGCACATGTTGTGACCTCCCATGTGAAACCAAGAAGACCCTCTATGAGGAGGAAGATCGGGCGTCCTGTCAGTAACCAGCACCAGGTGGCTCACATAGCACCTGTCTTCAGAGATAATCAGCAGTATCAGCAACATAACAACAATCAGCAACCACATCCGTAATATCAACAACAGCAACACCGACCGCAACAGCAGGCTTACCAGCCTCGAAACAGTAATCAAACCAACACGAGTTACGAGAGGAAAAGGGTCACCTTTGATCCTATTCTGATGACGTATGTAGAATTATATCCCTCTTTGATAGAGAGGAAGTTGATTACTCCGAGAGACCCACCGGCTATACCTGTTAACCCCCAGTGGTGGTATAAGCCCGAGTTACACTGTGTTTACCATTCTGGTGCTCCCGACCACGACGTGGAAAATTGTTACCCTTTGAAGACCAAGGTTCAAGACCTTGTGAGGTGTGGCATTCTATGTTTCGAGGACGTAGGTCCTAACGTAAAGAAGAACTCATTGCCCGAGCATGGGAAATCTGTCAACATGGTCCAGGGCTGCCCTGGAAAATACAAAGTCAAATATGTCAGTCATATTCGACAATCGCTGGTCGAGATGCATCGTTTGCTGTGTGATTATAGTCACTATGAGCATGACCACGATAGATGCCGAGTCTGTTCTATCAATCAGCAAGGTTGTCGCCAGGTGCGCAAGGATGTTCAGGAAATGCTGGATGAAGGAGTTATTGAGATCCTTCAAAACAGAAATTTTGATGAAGATGAGCCCGAATTCAATGTGATTTCCCCAGTATTTCGGATCCCCGAGCCTGTTATCATCAAGTATGATGGTAGAAAGCAGAAGGTTTCTCCTGCCTTGACCATCAAGCCTGTCGGTCCAGTACCGTACTCTTCCGAGAAAGCAATTCCCTATCGCTACAATGCTGTTGCGGTAGAAGATGGGAAAGAGGTGTCCTTACCATCTTCCTCTGTTGTTAACATTGCGGATGTTAGTGGTTTGGCCCGCAGCGGTCGTGTGTTTTCAGCACCTTCCAAGCACCAAGCTAGTACTGATTATGTTGAACGCCCGATTGGGAATGCTGTGAGCACTCCGAATCCGACACCTATTGTTAAGCCCTCCTCTACATTGATAACTTCTGCTCCTGTTGTCCCGAGTGGCAATATGAAAGAAGACTGTGATGAGATGATGAGGCTCATCAAGAGAAGTGAGTACAATGTTGTAGACCAGCTTCTACAAACGCCATCCAAAATATCGGTGTTATCATTACTTTTGAATTCAGAACCACACCGAGAGGCTCTGCAGAAAGTTTTGGATGTGGCATATGTAGATCATGATGTCACAATAGAACAGTTCGATAGCATTGTTGCAAACATTACTGCTTGTAACAATTTAAGTTTCTGTGACTCTGATCTCCCCGAGGAAGGAAAGGACCACAATCTGGCATTACATATATCTATGAACTGCAAAGACGACGCCATGTCCAATGTGCTGGTAGACACTGGGTCATCACTGAACGTATTGCCAAAAACCACTCTTTTGAAACTGTCATATCAAGGGCCTCCCATGAGGCAGAGTGGAATTATTGTGAAAGCTTTCGATGGGTCGCGTAAAACTGTGATTGAGGAAGTTGATCTCCCAGTCAAAATCGGACCGAGTGATTTCCAGATTACCTTCCAGGTTATGGACATTCACCCATCGTATAGCTATCTCTTAGGCAGACCATAGATTCACGAGGCAGGCGCCGTGACATCCACCCTACACCAAAAACTGAAATTTGTGAAGAATAAGAAGATGGTGGTGGTAGGGGGAGAGAAGGCTCTCCTGGTCAGCCATTTGTCTTCCTTCTCATATATAGATGCTGAGGATGAAGTTGGAACTCCTTTCCAAGCTTTATCTATTGCTGAGCCTATTGAGAAGAGAACTCTTTCATTTGTTTCCTATAAAGATGCAAAGTTGGCCATTGAATGTGGTGCAACTGCTGGTTTAGGAAAAATGATTGAGCTAGAAGACAACAAGTCTCGGGCTGGCATAGGTTTTTCTTCTGGGGTCTTCAACACCAAAGGGTTGTTCAAGAGTGGAGGGTTCATCCACACCAGTCAAGATGAAGAAGCTGCTGCCATTCTGGAAGAGGGCGAGGAGGATTCTGGCAACTTCGTCATCCCTGGGGGAATCTGCAATAATTAGGTCGCTGTGGATATTCCAACAGTCATCCATAAGTCGAAGTAATATTCATTGTGTTTAAAAAACCCTCCTCCCATGCCAAAAGGAGGAGTCATGACATTGTTGGCGCATAAATACAATGATATTTTCATTCAATAAATTCATGTTAAATGTTTTTTTTTCCAATTATTTTCCCTTTTTGCTTTTTGCATGAAATTTGGTGATCACATAAAACCTAAAAATAAGAATAAAATCAATCTTTTCATCTGCATAATGATTGTCTTGTTTGAATTCTAAAGCTTTTCATATCCAAAATCATTATGCAGGTTGATTTCTAAACCCATTGAACATAATGATCCAACACCATCTCCCAATTTTGAGTTCCCTGTATTTGAGGCAGAAGAAGATGATGTTGAGGAGATTCCTGACGAGATTACCCGTCTACTTGAGCATGAAGAGAAGATCATTCAGCCACACCTTGAGAATCTAGAAACGGTCAACTTGGGGTCTGAGGATTGTGTGCGAGAAGTGAAGATTGGGCCACTTCTGGAAGAATCTGTTAAGAAGGGGTTGGTCGAATTGCTACGAGAATACGTTGATATCTTTGCATGGTCATATGAAGACATGCATGGTTTGGATACAGATATTGTGCAACATTTTCTACCCTTGAAGCCTGAGTGCGTGCCTATGAAGCAGAAGCTCAGAAGAACTCATCTTGATATGGCAGTGAAGATCAAAGAGGAAGTTCAGAAGCAAATTGATGCGGGGTTTCTGGTGACTTCTACATATCCTCAATGGATGGCCAATATTGTACCCGTGCCTAAGAAAGACGGAAAAGTCTGAATGTGTGTGGACTATAGAGACTTGAATAAAGCTAGTCCGAAAGATGATTTTCCTCTACCACACATTGATATGTTGGTAGATAATACAGCTAAATTCAACGTTTTCTCATTTATGGATGGATTTTCTGGATATAATCAGATCAGGATGGCACCCGAGGATATGGAGAAGACAACATTCATCACACCTTGGGGAACATTCTGTTATCAAGTGATGCCATTCGGTTTGAAGAACGCCGGAGCCACGTATCAACGAGCTATGACCACCTTGTTTCACAATATGATGCACAAGGAGATCGAGGTATATGTTGATGATATGATCGCTAAGTCAAGAACGGAAGTCGAACATATAGGGCACTTGTTGAAGCTTTTTCAGCGTTTAAGGAAATATAAGCTTCATCTGAATCCCAACAAGTGTACATTTGGAGTCCGTTCTGGCAAGTTATTGGGCTTTATCGTCAGTGAAAGAGGTAATGAGGTTGATCATGCAAAGGTCAAAGCAATACAAGAGATGCCTGCGCCCAAAACTGAGAAGCTAGTCCGAGGTTTTCTTGGCCGCTTGAATTATATTTCTAGATTCATATCCCACATAACTGCCACATGTGCGCCGATATTCAAGCTCCTCCGGAAAGATCAGTCCCATGATTGGACCGAGGATTTCCAGAAAGCTTTCGACAGTATTAAAGAATATATGTCTGAACCTCCGATCCTGTCTTCGCCCGTGGAAGGAAGACCTTTGATCATGTATCTGACTGTTCTTGAAGACACGATGGGTTGTGTCCTGGGTCAGCAAGACGAGTCAGGGAAGAAAGAATATGATATTTACTACCTGAGTAAGAAGTTCACTGATTGTGACTCTCGATAATCGATGCTTGAAAAGACATGATGTGATTTGGCTTGGGCTGCTAAGCGCTTACGCCAGTACATGTTAAATCATACGACTTGGTTGATATCCAGAATGGATCCAATCAAGTATATCTTCGAGAAGCCTACTTTAACAGGGAGGATTTCCCGTTGGCAGATGTTGTTATCTGAGTATGATATTGAGTATCGAGCTCAGAAGGCTATTAAAGGTAGTATCTTGGCTGACCACTTGGCACACCAGCCGATCGAGGATTATCAGTCAGTTCAGTATGACTTCCCAGATGAGGAGATTTTATATTTGAAAATGAAAGATTGTGATGAGCCTACACTCGATGAAGGGCCAGAGCCTGGTTCCAAATGGAGTATGGTGTTTGATGGCGCTGTAAATCAGTATGAAAATGGTATTGGGGCAGTGATTATTACTCCTCAGGGCACGCATATTCCTTTTACAGCAAGGATAACTTTCAAGTGCACGAATAATATGGCTGAGTATGAGGCCTGTATTATGGGATTGGAGGAGTGCATTGATCTAAGGATCAAGCATCTTGGTGTATATGGTGATTCGGCCCTCGTTGTTAATCAGATTAAGGGTGAATGGGAAACGAATCAGCCTGGCCTCATTCCATATAAGGATTATGCGAGGAGGATTTCAACGTTCTTTACTGAGGTTGACTTCCATCATATTCCTCGAGATGAGAATCGGATGGCAGACGCTCTTGCTACACTTGCTTCGATGATTGTGGTTAAACTTTGGAATGAAGTCCCCAACATCACGGTAATGCGCTTGGACAGACCAGCTCATGTGTTTGCAGAAGAAAATGTGAAAGATGATAAGCCATGGTATTATGACATCAAGTGTTTCCTTCAGAACCAGGTTTACCCGCCTAGGGCATCTGTGAAAGATAGGAAGACTTTGAGAAGATTATCAGGCAGTTTCTACCTCAATGGTGGTGTACTTTATAAGAGAAATTTTGACATGGTTTTGCTCAAATGCGTGGATAGACACGAAGCAGACCTATTAATGACCGAAGTTCATGAGGGTTCATTTGGTACTCATTCCAACGGACATGCCATGGCTAGAAAAATGTTGAGAGAAGGCTACTATTGGCTGACAATGGAGTCTGACTGCTGCAAGTATGTGAAGAAATGCCATAAGTGTCAGATTTATGCGGATAAATTCATATTCCCCCGACACTTCTGAATGTAATTTCATCACCATGGCCTTTCTCTATGTGGGGAATTGACATGATAGAGCCGAAAGCATCCAACGAACACAGATTTATTCTCGTAGCAATTGATTACTTCACCAAGTGGGTTGAAGCGGCCTCGTATGCAAATGTGACCAGGCAGGTGGTCGTGAAGTTTATCAAGAATCAACTCATATGCCGATATGGTGTGCCAGATAAGATCATTATTGATAATGGATCTAACTTGAACAACAAAATGATGAAAGAGTTGTGTAGTGAGTTCAAGATAGCCCATCATAATTCTTCTCCTTATAGACCCAAGATGAATGGGGCTGTTGAAGCTGCTAATAAGAATATCAAGAAGATTATCCAGAAGATGGTTGTCACGTATAAGGATTGGCATGATATGCTTCCATTTGCTTTACATGGATATCGTACGTTTGTCCGCACTTCAACAGGGGCAACCCCTTTCTCTCTTGTTTATGGCATGGAGTTTGTACTCCCAGTAGAGGTGGAGATCCCATCAATGAGAGTCTTGATGGAAGCCAAGTTGACTGATGCTGAATGGGTTCGGAGTCGTTATGATCAGCTGAATTTGATTGAAGAGAAGAGATTGACTGCCATGTACCATGGTCAGTTATATCAACAAAGAATGAAGAAAGCTTTTGATAAGAAGGTCAAGCCTCGTGTGTTCCGAGAAGGTGACCTTGTGCTCAAGAAAGTCTTGTCTTTCGTGCCCGATTCCAGAGGCAATCAGACTCCAAACTATGAAGGTCCATATGTTGTTAAGAGAGCCTTCTCAGGCGGTGCTTTGATACTTACCACTATGGATGGGGAGGATTTCACTCGTCCTGTGAATTCAGATGCAGTCAAGAAATACTTCGCCTAGAAATAAAAACAGAATAGCTCGCTAAGTTGAAAACTCGAAAGGGCGGCTTAGGCAAAAATGAGCGTCTCGGTGGATCGAAAACCCGAAAGGGCGGTCCAGGCAAAAGTTAGAGACATGAAAAAATGAATATTTGTATCCCGCTAGACTGAGTACCTCATCCTGGGGCAATCTAGGCAAAAATTAGGGAGTTGGCAAGTAACTGCATCCTGACAAGACTTTGTTCTACAACTGTCATCCGTCGGAAATTCTTGCTCATTCGTCATCAGCCGAAGCTTCGAATACATCGAATTCAAAATTGGTGGAGAAATGGTCATTATGTTCAATGTAGCCCTCTTCCAATATATATCACCAATTTCAAATTTGTAAAGATCTATGGAGTCTTGCCATTTGCAGACTACCATTCCATCAAATAAACTTGAGCCTTTTATCCAATTATTTGCACTCTTATTTGTTTCTATTCAACAAACGTTTCACATGCTTTTAATTGAGAAAATATCATTGTTTCGAAAAAATGAATTTTTCATAACTTATTTTTAAACAAAGTGAACATTCACAATGATGAAAAGGATACTTAGGAGATCCTCAGTGCCCTTCCAAGGATGGTGTGATCTTCAACAGGGTAAGACATTTGTTCATATTCCTGGCATGACTGTATTTTCTTCCTCCGGAGCCCTGAGTAGTATGCTTGTTGAGATATTCACCACTCTCCCCTTTAGCGGAGTAGCAATCATTCCTCCTCAGCAGATGAGATTTCCTTGGTGGGTACGGTATTTGGTGGTTGGTTCCTCAAAAATCCCCTTTACCTCCTCGGATGGATTCCCCAGTGGAGTTGCTTATGTGGCAGATTTTATCTATGCAATATACTCCTCTCCCCAGCTGGAATGACTAATGATTCATCCCCTGCGGAGGTCTTTGCTTCCTGGTACCCCTGTTTCCCCGGCAGATTGGATACTCTCCGGTGAACCTGGCTTTCTCCCTTGAGATGTAGTACCGGATGTTTGTGTGCTTATTCTTTGGAGCCTGTTTGTGTTAGAAATGTCTGTTTGTCAGCATTCATCATACATAAATCATGCATGTGTACATATAATTTTCAAATATGCAGATATTCATGATTGCATTCTTTGCCATATATCTATGATTGTTGTCCTCTGTTGGTTGGTAATACATTCCCCAAGCAGATGTCGGTGTCTGATCCCTCAATGTAGAGAGTCAGCCCATTAAGTAGAAAGTGTTTATCTTTCCTTCCGCGTTCCCCACTGAGTTATATCCTCGTGGACGACGGTTGTTTTCGTTTCCTCCCAACACATATATTGGGATGGGTTCCCCTATTGAGTTATATCCTCACTAGGACGAGTCTTGATTCAGTTTGCCTCTTTGGTTTGATCCTAAATTGGCTCCTTGTGACTGTTTCCTGTGTTTCCCCGTGGTATAAATGAATAATTGCTAAGTAATCGGTAATTATTCATCTTATCCTCGGCGGAGTCTGTGGTTTTCTACCCTTATACCAGTAGTTGTAAACCCTATTTTCTCCCCTTTGCAGAGTTAACCTTCTTGTTCATCCTAGTCGATGACGGTTACCCTTCCGTGGTTTTCTACCCAGTATCCGGTAGATGTAATCCCCTCCTTGATGGTTATCATTATCCAATATTCGGTGATGATATTCCCTTCTCTTGGATAATTTCTCTGATTAGACAATTTATCCCCAGCAAATCATCTTTCATACCGGTTGCCGGTAATGTTTGTTGCTCCCCTTGAATGGTCATCATTATATACCTAGTTTTGGTATCCCGATGCCTTTTCCTTTCTCGGTCGATTTATCCTTTATTAACCCAGTAATCGGTTTTGGATAATCTTCCATGCGAGTATATTATCTACGTTCTGACGGTAATAGATAATATATCTCATGCACTCTTTGGTCGAAGCCTTTTGTTCTTCCCCAGTTGAGTAAGATTTGTATCCCTGTTTTGGAATCGAATGTCCATCCCTTAATCAAGTTTGCTTTTTGCCCTCTTTTTGGATGATGAGTGTTTTGGGAATATTCCCTAATTCACGCTTTGGTTGGTCACCTATTATATGCCCAGTAGCCGGCATCCCTGGTGTTCCTTCCTTCTGCTCCCTATTATGACTTTTTGTCCCCTGTGGAGTCAGATTTTCCTGAGTTGAAATATACCTTTTAGGTCTTCCTCAGATGATTTGGTCGATTGATATCTCTTACCCTTATACCGGTCTTAGATATTCATTCTTCCCGAGCGTGTTGTTCTCTCACCCTTATACCGGTGTTCAGATCACACGTATCTCTTTGAGCTTATTACCTAGTAACCGGTAATACCTCACCCCATTGCTTCCCCAGGAGATTTCTATTGGGATCTTCCTTAGCTGAGTCCTTAGTGTACATCCTCACCTGAGTCCGGATTTTTATCCAAAGTATCCATTCTGGATAATTTGGGATGTATTGGCATATTCCCCAATACATGCATCTTCGAGTCAGCTCGAGTCTTTCCATTGGATTTTTTCCCTTTGGAATTCTGTTCCCCAAGCTTTGAGTCGTGACCTGCTCACGCGCTTGCATCCCTTTACTCCCTGTTAGAGTCTCTGTCTCCATGGTGAGTGTATTACTCCTTTGGATTGTCATTTTCTCCGGATTTCTTTTTCTTTTGTGGACGCATATCCCCACAGAGTATTACCATTTGCATGCATACATCTGCATCATGAGGTCTCTTAGGGACCAAAACTCGTCTCTTTGTTATTATTTAAGCCCATTCTACCCCGTCGAGACGAAGATTTTAACCTTCACTTCTCCGGCTAGAATGACCTTAAATAGGGGCATCTGTAAGACCCTAATTTTGTCCCTAAGATCCCTCATGGCATCATAACATTGCATTTGGCATTGCCTCAAGGATCATAAGCATCTTGGTTCCCCTTGCCCTTAGGTGGGACTCCTTGTGAATGGTTGGAGATCACCAAGCATGTTTGGATTGTATATCATTTATTTTCTTATTTTGTTTACTAACCAAAAGCACAAAAATATGTCACTAACATCTTTTGTTTGTAGCTTGAGCAATCACAAGGTCTAAAGCTTCAAGGAGATCATTTGTACAAAGACATGTTCAAGAAGAGATGATAGCAAGCATAGTAATGGTTCCCAAAGCTCTCATCCACCAAGTATGCCTCCCTAGCATCTCAATTCATCATTTTGGTCATAGAAAGTCAAAAGGTTTGAGGTCTTGTTCTTCAAGGAAACCCTAATTCATCTGTGCACCACAATGCCTTGCTCTTGAAGCAACCTCAGCCCATGATCAAATACAATTAAGGGAAGTTCTTTCACTCTTCATTTCATGCATATTTGAACTTATTTGAGTATCCTCAATCATCAATTCATCAAGATATGAGGCATGGACTTGAGAAGTTGATCAGTCAATTCATCTGACTATTTTGAAATACACTGAGACCTAATGTTTTATGCGTTGGTCAAATGGAGATGGTTCCAAAAGAAAACATGTTCGTAAGGACAATATGAACAACTTTCATGTTCCTCAAAAATTGATTTGAAGCTTGGAAGGCCATCTGTCATTCCAATACATTATAGGTCATTTTGATTGAAACCCTAATTTTGGGTCAACTTCCCAAGGACATAACTCATTCATTTTTTATGATTTTGAGGTAGTATCAAATGAATTGGAAAGCTTAAGATGTGTACTTCAAATGTTATGTTGAATAAAATTTCAAAATCTTAAAGGAAATACATGTGATAATGCAAGACATTATAGGTCCTTTTGGGCCAAATGCATTGAAAGGCAAAAAAGTCCAACTTCAAGTGCCCATAACTCTTTCATAAAAAACCCAAATTATGCAATATTTAAGTCCATTTTGACTGTCTTGAAAATATCTACAACTTTGATGTTGGAGGTTTTTTCATTTGATGCTTGTATCATCAAAACAGAAGGGCTTGAACATTGGCCAAATTTGGAAATTTTGCATTGACATGTTTTGCACATCACACTTTAAACTCAAATTTCATAAATTTCCACACTCCAAATGGATTTTTGACCAACATAACAATTGTTCCTCACATCAAAACCTTTCCAACCATTACTCACATGACCATATTTGGATTTGGCAAACATCATTTTCGAAGAGGAGAACTTTTAGTGCATTTTTGAGAAACTTGATTCAATTGCCATGCATGAGTTGATTACATCCATGTTGCAAGTCCATTTCATTCATTTGTGATCTCCGCTTGCCAAATTAAGTGGAATTGGGCCCTCCATGCGCCTGTACAGGCCCATGCATGGAGGCCCTCTCCATTCATGCAAATTTGAAATCACACTTTCAGCATGGCTTTAGCTATAAATACATGGCATATAAGCTCTCATTTGACACGCTGATTCGACCTAAAATGCTGCAGAATTCTCTCCATAATCACCACTAAAGGAATTTTCACTTTTCTCTAAAAAATTCAGATCTGAATTTCAACTTCCTTGGTTGATTTTCAGACCTATAATTCCTCAGCCTTGCTTCCTCTTCATCACTAGATCTCATTGCAAGCCTTGGTTGTGAAGATTTATGCTTACAAGACCTGCATTTCAAAGGTGGATAACAGAACTTTTCCTCTTCGAAACTCTTTCATCCTTGCTTATTTCTTGTGTTTCTTGGTCTGGCTGAAGTCCTCTCAATGGAGGCATTTAATTTGTGCTTTCAATTTTGCAAAAACATGAAGTTCATGATGAACACCATCATACTTCCAGCTCTGATTTCTCCATTTATAGGGATCTAGAGTGGAAGTGCATGGTATAGGAGTGATGTACATCACTTCCTCTTTCGATTGGTATATGGTTCATTCCATTTGGTTGAGATTGCCATGTCTGCAATTCTCACCGGAACTGGAGGTCTCACCGGAGAACACGGTGGCTCCGGTGGCCATCCCAACTCCATATCCAATCACAGTCGTGCGTTTCCATTCCCAGATTCGATCTGATCCGTTCAATGTTATGACCAAATTAATGGCTCCATGTGGTTGCATTGACTGTGGACTACACTAGGCGCGCGCTTCTGGACGCTTGGATCTGCCAGCTCAATTAATGAGCTCAGATCCAAGGGCTCTCGTTTTTTGCCATTTTTAATTTCTGGTTTTATTTTCTTTAATTCCAATTATTTTCAAAAATCAATATCTCTCGCATTTTTAATCCAAAAATTATGGAACCAATTGCATTAGTCTCCAAATAATTTCTAATTTCTATTTCTGATTTTTAACATTTTTTATTTTGTCATTTGATATTTTTTGTGAATTTTCTCTTTTCTGGTTATTTTTAATTCATTTTAAATAGTTTTTTATATTCAAAAAATACAAAAATATTTTCCTAACCTATTTGAATGATGATGGATCTATGAAAAATATTCTCATCAATTTTTAAATTGATTTGAGATTTATTTGAGATTTTAGTTCAATTAGGTTATTTTTAGTCATTTTAATTGATTAAAAATAGTTTCTGACTTTTAAAAATGCTGAAATTTTTTGTCAAACTTTGTTTGACCTTGTTGAACTTGGGATAAATTACTTGGACCTTTCAAGGTTGATTTGAAGTAATTTTGAAGTTTGACCTTTTCTTTTATTTTTAATTCAACTTTATTTTAATATTAAAAATGCCAAAAATATTTTGTTCATTTCTTGACTTCCAATCTTCATCTCACTTCTGTTTTTGATTGTTTGACCTTGACTTTCAATGTCATTGGTCAACATATGTGGATTGGTACATGTTACTTCATTTAATGTACTTTAATTTTGCCATTTCCATTTCTCTTATTCATCTCCTTCTTCTTCTTCTTTTTCTTTTTGATCAATGAGTTGAAGGTTGATAAGTTAGCATTGATTAGGGAGACTTAATCTTCCTTGATTCAAATCTAATTCATCTTGATCAATTGATCAAGTGAATGGCTTTGCATTAAGGATAGATTGTTTCCTAAATCATGTAAAAGGCTTAAACCAATACAAGATCAATTTTCTTCTTCTTTTTGGCATGGCAAGTTGTTGGGACTTGGTTCACTAATCAAGACTCCTAACTTGTGTTTGTTACCTACATTATTATTGACCGGCCTCAGATAGTTGTGACTTCTACATAAGTCCAATTACGATTGCTTAACATAGCGCTAAATTTGCCTTATGGCCCACTAACTACTAACACTAACCATTAACCATTAACATTTACTTTATGCACTTTACTTTTATTGCAATTTACTATTCTTGCATATTATCCATTTGCTTTTCTCTTTGCTCACTTGAGCACATGTTTATGTTAATGCCATTTGCCTTTTGCTCACTTGAGCACATAATTGTGTATATCTTATTATGTTTGTGTGTTGTTTTGATTGTTGTGGACCAAAATGCAAAGAAATGGACTTAGTTTCTAGGACTTTCCCTATGCAAAGAATGGAGAATTTGACTTAGATTCTAGGACTTTCCTTATGCAAAATTGGAGTAAATGGACCTTAATGATGAAGATGGATTAGAAGGACCATCTCTAAACCCACTCTTGTCCATTCTTGATTTACTTCATGGAACTTTTGATGTGTGTGCTTTTGTGCTAGGGATTCTACTTGAGCTAAATTGAAGGACCATTGCCATGTTCATCCAAAGTGAAAGATACAAGACACATTAAGGACCTCTTATGAGACTTTTTTGATTGCCTATGCTTTATGATTGCTTATTCCAAAGGATGGGAGCTACTTGGATCATCAATATGATCTCAAGAGAGGAACTCCTTGTGTGGTTTTGTTCTCTTTCCCCTCACCTTTTGTTTTGTTTAGGATTTAGCCCTTCTTCTTCTTCTCTACACTCTAACCCAAGCCAAAACTTTTTGTGCAAACATTTAACCATTGTTTTTAAACATTAGAAACCTAAGCCTTATGCTTTTGATTTTTAAACTTTCTTTTCATAACACTTATTTTGAATTGAACTTTTAAGTCAACTTTGACCATTTTTGTATATACTTCTAATTGGTAAATATAACCCATTGAAATGTCTTTTGTGGTTCCAATGGCCACTTTCTTAATCAAATCTTTCATAACCTTTAGCTATTAAGTTTGAGTTATCCTTGTGGTAGATGTAATACTCACCTATATCCTTAGTGATGGACAATGAGTCTTCCATGCTTATTATAGGGTTAACCCCTCACTAGCATGTTGAAGCTATCCTCACATGGTGGATTTGTGGTTAGGTTGAGTTTTCTCCCTTTGATAACAAAAGACCTTAAGGCTTTTGGACCAATCAATTCACCAACTTGTTTTGAGATTTTTACCCCGAACTACGAGGTTTTGATCCTAATCTTTTTATAAGATGGTACGTAGGCAATGGGTTTATCCATCCAAACACAAAATGTAAATAAACGTGTACATTCTCTTCTCATCTCTTCAATCATGTTTGCACAAACAAAATTTTCCACAAAACAAACAACCTTACAACAAGTGTGAAAAGGGCTCCCTAGGAGTACCTAGGATGTTTTGGGTGCCTAACACATTCCCATTACATAACCAACCCCCTTACCCAGATCTCTGTTTCTTTTACTAGTTTTTGTTAAAACTATTAGGTTTTTGTTCGCTTTCTAACCATTCCTTTGGATAAATAGAAGTGCGGTGGCGACTCGACTTGTATGATTTACCTTGGATTTAGTTAATATCTCTAATGGTAACGAATACTGTAACACCCCGATAATAATAAAATAATTATTTAAATTGAGTTAATAATATATTTATTAATTTAATTAGATAATTGGATTATTATTATTATTATTTTGGAATTTTTGAATTATTATTATTATTGGGATAATAATATAAATTGGAAAATATATAAGTGTGAAATAAGGAAAAAGAGCCCATTTTTGGTAAAGAAAAGGTTTTCACGTGAAACAGAGAAGCGATTGAGAAAGTGGAGAAAAGGGCAAAGAGGAAGAGCCAGAGAACAAGGGTTGAAGGAAGGAAAAGCGTGGAGCTCAGAGATTTGCCGGATTGACTCAGGTAAGGGGGGTTTATCATCGTTTAATGGGTATTATGGGATAATATGTAACAGGTAGTGAGAAACCATTGATTTGCCTCTGATTGGAACGATGCATGATGAAATTGTGAACTTTTGGGATGAACGACGTTTGGATTATAATTGAAGAAAATTCGTAGGAATTAGAGGTAGAAAGGTTAGCAATTGTGAAATCGAAAGTGTATGATTCGTGTTAGATGATATGAATGAATTGTGTGTAAAATTTGGACTGTGGAAGGTTGAATTGGATAGATCTCGTAGCAGAGAAAGCCATTGCAGATCTGGAAATTCTGGTTTCTGGTCATACGCGTATGGCACTAGGCAATACGCGTATGAGATGGCTGGTACGCGTATGGATGAGGCCTTACGCGTATGGGTGAGGAAAATGATGTTTTGAACGTAGATTTATCTCTGTTGGTACGCGTATGGGAGAGTGGTACGCGTAGCATACGCGTATGAGACAGATGATACGCGTATGGGTTGGGCGAGGAAATGTGCCATACGCGTATGGGCATAGGCAATACGCGTATGGGCAGGATTGTGATTTTTCTGAACCTTGGTTGCGCAGTTTTGGTCATTTCAGCTGAGTGATGTGATCTAGTTGATGTATGATGTATTAGGGATTATTTCCCGCTGTTTTGAATAGTGTAGGTATTAGTAGAGTGTGCTAATACTGTGATTTCTAATTGGCATGACATGATGTGATTTCGTGATAATATGCTAATGATGTATGATTGTATGCATAATGTTGTGAATGTATATGCTATGTATGCAATTGTGAATGGACTGATTATGGCTTAGAGTGTGAGCATGTGTCCATTGTGAATTATTGTTGATGATGTTGCATTGCTAGGTGAATTAGCGTACATATTGTGGCCTTTATGGTGGTAGCTAATTCCCATAGTGAGGAATTAGTGATGTAGTCATTTTGGAATGTTGTTGATGTTGCATGCTAGGTGATTTAGCGTGCATAGCATGGCCCTTGGGGTGGTAGCTAATTCCCATAGTGAGGAATTAGTGATGTGAGTCACTAGGTCTCAAATGAGTGGGACTAGTGAGCTTGGTAGCCGTACCTGGATTGGTCGGTGAAGTTGAACTATATGTTCACGAATAGTCGGTGCCGCATACATGGAGTCTCATTGCATAAATTATGTATGGCGTATAATATGAATGGATGTATTCCAGTATTATACGCGTGTTGTGTGTTTGTGTTGTCATTGAGTATGAGTATGAATTGTGTTGGTATTGAATATGATATTTGAGTTGATGTGCCGTTACTGAATGTGTGATACGATTAGGGTGATTAATGTGTTATTTACTTAACATTACATGAGATTTTATAATGCTTATTATATCGATTGAGGAACTCACCCTTACAACCTTATTTTCAGGTAACGAGCAGTGATTGAGTAGAAGCTAGTCCTTGGAGTCTAGAGTAGTTCCTTAGTGGGTCATGCTCTGATAGATGTAACATCGAGACGGGATGTTTTACTTGTTTTCATTGATGATTGTTGAATAAGCTTACATGTATTGTGTTACATGTTTTGTATTGATGTTGGATTTTATTCCGCTGCGAATTATGCAAATGTTTTATTTGATTAAATAAATGAGCATGACAGGATAAAATTGGAACATGGTGTGAAGTGTTTGTGTGACACCCTTAAATGGCATAATTACTCTGATTTATATATGTTATTTTAATTAAATATTTGGGGTATTTATAAGGGTGTTACATTAGTGGTATCAGAGCATAGTCGGTCGAGTCGAGTCGTAATTATTCTGTTCCCCTGTACGGGATAGGTGTTGTGTAACCCTATCAGTACTTATTGTTTAGCTTTTTGGGCTTTCAGAATAGAGATGGCTGGAAGAAGTAGAGACGATGTTGTGATTGCTGAGGCTCTGGGTATGCTAGCTGGAGTACTTGGAGGAAATCCGAATGTTGTGGGAATGGGAGCTGCTCGTCAACTGAGTGAGTTCCAGAAGAACAATCCTCCAATGTTCAAGGGAGCATACGATCCAGATGGCGCTCAGAAGTGGTTGAAGGAGATCGAGAGGATCTTCCGAGTGACTGAGTGTGCCGATAACCAGAAGGTCAGGCTCGGTACGCATATGCTGTCAGAGGAAGCAGATGATTGGTGGGTTGCTACCCGCACTGAATTGGAAGCTGCCGGGAGTGCTGAGGTCACTTGGGCGGTGTTCAGAGAGAGATTTCTGAGGAAGTACCTTCCGGAGGAGGTCAGAGGAAGGAGAGAGATAGAGTTCTTAGAATTGAAGCAGGGCGATCGGTCTGTTACGGAGTATGCTGCTAAGTTCACAGAACTGTCAAAGTATTACATTCCCTATGATGAGGCTACTGGAGAATTTTCAAAATGCGTGAGGTTTGAGAACGGGTTACGTCCCGAGATCAAGCGGGCTATTGAGTATCAGCGAATTAGGGTGTTTTCTAATTTGGTCGACTGTTGCAGAAGGTTTGAACAGGATACCAAGGCCAGAGTGGAAAGCTATCAGCAGAGGGTTGATAGGAAAGGCAAGAATCAGAATGATCGTGGGAAACCGTATGCAGCTGGCAGAGGTTTCTAGAGACAGAGTGGGATGAAGAAACCTAGTGGGGGAGACTCTAGTGCTCCTGCTAAGTGTTTCAGATGTGGTCAGGCTGGACATCGTGTCCATGAGTGTACCAGTGCTGAGAAGAAGTGTTTCAAGTGTGGAAAAGGTGGTCACTTGGCTGCAGAGTGCCGGTTGAAGACTGCGACTTGTTTCAACTGTGAAGAGGTGGGTCATATCAGTCCACGGTGTCCTAAGCCGAAGAAAGAGAATCAGTCGGAAGGCAAGGTCTTTGCTTTATCGGGTTCTGAGATTTCTACAGATGATCGTTTGATCCGAGGTACGTGTTATATTAATGGCTTTTCTCTTGTAGCTATTATTGACACTGATGCGACTCATTCCTTTATATCTTTGGATTGTGTTGTGAAACTTAAGTTAGAGATATCTGAGATGCTTGGAAGTATGGTGATTGATACTCCTGCGAAGGGTTCAATGACTACTACTTCAGTTTGTTT
Source organism: Lathyrus oleraceus (assembly GCF_024323335.1). Taxonomy (NCBI): domain Eukaryota; kingdom Viridiplantae; phylum Streptophyta; class Magnoliopsida; order Fabales; family Fabaceae; genus Lathyrus; species Lathyrus oleraceus. The sequence continues at coordinate 446,062,586 of NC_066580.1, forward strand.
AAAATGTCCTTTGAGTATTTTTGGTAGAGACTTTGGGATGGACCTAGTGTGTCTTCCACTTGTGCAGATTGATGTTATCTTGGGTATGAACTGGTTGGTGTTTATTGATGACACTTTGGTGTATTCGAAATCTGAAGAAGGGCATGTTGAGCATTTGAGAGTGGTTTTAGGAGCTCTACGAGAAAAGAAGTTATTTGCTAACTGTCTAAGTGTGAATTTTGGTTATAAGAGGTGAGTTTTCTTGGTCATGTGATTTCAAGAGGTGGTGTTGCTGTTGATCCTTCTAAGATAGAAGCGGTGTCTAAGTGGGAAGCTCCTAAGTCTGTTGCTGAGATTCGAAGTTTCCTTGGTTTGGCAGGTTACTATAGGAAGTTCATTGAGGGATTTTCTAAGTTGGCGTTACCGTTGACGATGTTGACTAGGAAGGGGCAAGCGTTTGTTTGGGACTCAAAATGTGAAGAAGGTTTCCAAGAGTTAAAGAGAAGGTTGACTACTGCTCCTATTCTGATATTACCGAGTCCGTCGGAACCATTTGAAGTTTACTGTGATACTTCATTGTTGGGTTTGGGTGGTGTGTTGATGCAGAATAAGCAGGTTATAGCTTATGCTTCGAGATAGCTGAGGGTTCATTAGAGGAACTATCCGACGCACGATTTAGAGTTGGCAGCTGTGGTTTTTGTTCTGAAGTTATGGAGGCATTACTTGTACGGGTCAAGATTTGAGGTTTTCAGTGACCATAAAAGTTTAAAGTATTTGTTTGATCAGAAAGAGCTGAATATGAGACAGAGGAGATGGTTAGAGTTTCTGAAAGATTATGACCTTGGTTTGAATTACCATCCGGGTAAAGCAAATGTAGTAGCTGATGCATTGAGTCGGAAATCGTTACACATGTCTATGTTAATGGTTAAGGAATTGGATTTGATTGAGCAGTTTAGAGACTTGAGTTGGTGTGTGAGAGTACTCACAAGAGTGTTAAATTGGGAATGTTGAAGTTAACGAGTGGTATTCTGGACGAGATTAGAGAGGGTCAGAAATCCGATATGCTTTTGGTTGATAAGTTGACTTTAGTGAATCAAGGTCAAGGTGGTGAATTCAGAGTTGATGAGAATGGTATTTTGAAATTTGGTAATCGGGTGTGTATTCCGGATGTTACCGAACTTAAGAAGAGTATTCTGGAGGAAGGACATCGTAGTGGTCTGAGTATTCATCCTGGAGCTACGAAGATGTATCATGACTTGAAGAAGTTATTTTGGTGGCCGGGAATGAAAAGAGAAATTGCGAGTTTTGTTTATTCTTGTTTGACTTGTCAGAAGTCAAAGATTGAGCATCAGAAGCCGTCTGGGCTAATGCAACCGTTGGCAATTCCGGACTGGAAGTGGGATAGTATCAGCATGGATTTTGTTTCTGGTCTACCGAGGACAAGTAAGAATTTTGAAGCTATTTGGGTGATTGTGGATAGATTGACGAAGTCGGCTCATTTCATTCCGATCAGAATGGATTATCCGTTAGAGAGGTTAGCTGAGTTGTATATTGAGAAGATTGTAAGTTTGCATGGTATTCCGTCTAGTATTGTTTCGGACAGAGATCCTAGATTTACATCGAAGTTCTGGGAAGGTTTGCAGAGGGCTTTGGGAACTAAGATGAGATTGAGTTCGGCATATCATCCGCAGACTGATGGTCAGACTGAGAGGACGATTCCGTCATTAGAGGATCTTTTGAGAGCTTGTGTTTTGGAAAAAGGAGGTGCTTGGGATTGTTATTTACCTTTGATTGAGTTTACCTACAACAATAGTTTTCATTCGAGCATTGGTATGGCACCGTTGAAGCTTTGTATGGTAGGAGATGTCGGACACCTTTATGTTGGTATGAGTCCTGTGAGAGTGCTGTGGTTGGACCGGAGATTGTTCAACAGACTACGGAAAAGATTAAGATGATTCAGGAGAAGGTGAGAATTGCTCAGAGTCGTCAGAAGAGTTATCATGACAAGGTGAGGAAGTCACTTGAATTTCAAGAGGGGGATCATGTGTTTCTTCGTGTTACTCCGATAACTGGGGTTGGTCGAGCTTTGAAGTCAAAGAAGTTGACACCTCGATTTATTGGTCCTTATCAGATTTTGGAGAGGATAGGGAAAGTAGCCTATCGTATCGCTTTACCGCCGTCGCTTGCGAATTTGCATGAGGTTTTCATGTGTCTCAGTTGAGGAGGTACATTCATGATCCGTCGCATGCAGTCCAAGTAGATGATGTACAGGTGGGGGATAACCTGACTGTTGAAGCATCACCTATGAGGATCGAGGATCGAGAGTTGAAGCAGTTGCGGGGTAAAGAGATTGCCTTGGTGAAGGTAGCTTGGGGAGGACCAGCAGATGGCAATGTGACTTGGGAACTGGAGAGTCAGATGAAGGAGTCTTATCCTGAGTTATTCGCTTGAGGTATGTTTTCGAGGACGAAAACTCTTTTAGTGGGGGAGAGTTGTAACACCCCGATAATAATAAAATAATTATTTAAATTGAGTTAATAATATATTTATTAATTTAATTAGATAATTGGATTATTATTATTATTATTTTGGAATTTTTGAATTATTATTATTATTGGGATAATAATATAAATTGGAAAATATATAAGTGTGAAATAAGGAAAAAGAGCCCATTTTTGGTAAAGAAAAGGTTTTCACGTGAAACAGAGAAGCGATTGAGAAAGTGGAGAAAAGGGCAAAGAGGAAGAGCCAGAGAACAAGGGTTGAAGGAAGGAAAAGCGTGGAGCTCAGAGATTTGCCGGATTGACTCAGGTAAGGGGGGTTTATCATCGTTTAATGGGTATTATGGGATAATATGTAACAGGTAGTGAGAAACCATTGATTTGCCTCTGATTGGAACGATGCATGATGAAATTGTGAACTTTTGGGATGAACGACGTTTGGATTATAATTGAAGAAAATTCGTAGGAATTAGAGGTAGAAAGGTTAGCAATTGTGAAATCGAAAGTGTATGATTCGTGTTAGATGATATGAATGAATTGTGTGTAAAATTTGGACTGTGGAAGGTTGAATTGGATAGATCTCGTAGCAGAGAAAGCCATTGCAGATCTGGAAATTCTGGTTTCTGGTCATACGCGTATGGCACTAGGCAATACGCGTATGAGATGGCTGGTACGCGTATGGATGAGGCCTTACGCGTATGGGTGAGGAAAATGATGTTTTGAACGTAGATTTATCTCTGTTGGTACGCGTATGGGAGAGTGGTACGCGTAGCATACGCGTATGAGACAGATGATACGCGTATGGGTTGGGCGAGGAAATGTGCCATACGCGTATGGGCATAGGCAATACGCGTATGGGCAGGATTGTGATTTTTCTGAACCTTGGTTGCGCAGTTTTGGTCATTTCAGCTGAGTGATGTGATCTAGTTGATGTATGATGTATTAGGGATTATTTCCCGCTGTTTTGAATAGTGTAGGTATTAGTAGAGTGTGCTAATACTGTGATTTCTAATTGGCATGACATGATGTGATTTCGTGATAATATGCTAATGATGTATGATTGTATGCATAATGTTGTGAATGTATATGCTATGTATGCAATTGTGAATGGACTGATTATGGCTTAGAGTGTGAGCATGTGTCCATTGTGAATTATTGTTGATGATGTTGCATTGCTAGGTGAATTAGCGTGCATATTGTGGCCTTTATGGTGGTAGCTAATTCCCATAGTGAGGAATTAGTGATGTAGTCATTTTGGAATGTTGTTGATGTTGCATGCTAGGTGATTTAGCGTGCATAGCATGGCCCTTGGGGTGGTAGCTAATTCCCATAGTGAGGAATTAGTGATGTGAGTCACTAGGTCTCAAATGAGTGGGACTAGTGAGCTTGGTAGCCGTACCTGGATTGGTCGGTGAAGTTGAACTATATGTTCACGAATAGTCGGTGCCGCATACATGGAGTCTCATTGCATAAATTATGTATGGCGTATAATATGAATGGATGTATTCCAGTATTATACGCGTGTTGTGTGTTTGTGTTGTCATTGAGTATGAGTATGAATTGTGTTGGTATTGAATATGATATTTGAGTTGATGTGCCGTTACTGAATGTGTGATACGATTAGGGTGATTAATGTGTTATTTACTTAACATTACATGAGATTTTATAATGCTTATTATATCGATTGAGGAACTCACCCTTACAACCTTATTTTCAGGTAACGAGCAGTGATTGAGTAGAAGCTAGTCCTTGGAGTCTAGAGTAGTTCCTTAGTGGGTCATGCTCTGATAGATGTAACATCGGGACGGGATGTTTTACTTGTTTTCATTGATGATTGTTGAATAAGCTTACATGTATTGTGTTACATGTTTTGTATTGATGTTGGATTTTATTCCGCTGCGAATTATGCAAATGTTTTATTTGATTAAATAAATGAGCATGACAGGATAAAATTGGAACATGGTGTGAAGTGTTTGTGTGACACCCTTAAATGGCATAATTACTCTGATTTATATATGTTGTTTTAATTAAATATTTGGGGTATTTATAAGGGTGTTACAAATACCCCGCTACATCAACCAATTAGCCTTAGGATATATAGATATAATAGGTAAATGAAATGAATGGGATAGAAGGGGATTGAAGATGAAGAGGGAGGGGAAATGAGACAAACATAAATTGGACAAGGTAAGGATTTTATCAAATTAAAATCATTCATTCATTTTGGGAGATGGAATGTACATTCCATCAATCCCCTAAATCCAATGATTTAGATCCAACAAAGTCAAATCAACCTTGACCAAGGCCCAAACACAATAGTCAAACTTCACAAGTCAATAAAAATAGCTCAACACAATTTATTCATAATTAAAAAATTAAAAATCAATTAAAAAATGCATTAAATTAAATTCTATTTGATCAAAAACCTAAAATCTCTTCAAAACATCAAATAAATGGCCAAGTGATTTATCATAGGTCAAACAAGGTCAAAGGACCTTGGGAAAAAAATTCATTATTTTTGGAAATGCAAAAGTATTTTTAAACAATTAAAAGCATGCACAAAAACAATTAAATCATGAAAAATATTATTATTGATCCAAAAATAATTTTAATTCAAAAAATGAAAGAGAAAAATATTTGAATTTTTTTGGTGAAAGTCCCATATTTTTTGGATCAATATTAAAATTAATATGAATTAATGAAAATAAAGCAATAAAAATAGAAATTCAAAAATGCGTGGACCATCTGATCTCCATCATTAATTGAGGTGGCATATCAGATGGTCCCAAGTGCATGTTCCATGTGGTCTAGAGTAAACAGCGCAACAAGCATGGTAATCAAAACCAACACTCAGGATTAGAACATTTCAAATGGATCATGTGGTTCAGAGCCTTGCCAACACATCGCCGGAGACAGAGCTCCGGTCTTCTTCTCCGGTGGACCTCACCGGACTGGTCCACCTTCAACCATCACCAAAATGAAAAAGGAGGACATGAATTTAAAGAAAAAATGCTCAGGAGCTCGAATCTGGTCTCAATTTTGTCTAACTCCAAGTATATAGGAAGATACAGGGAGTTGAAGTTTGAGGATCATGATCTGAGTTGCTTTGATTTGACCTCTAACCAACTCAATCTTGTTGCCTATATTGGTAGGACTTCAGACAACCAAAAATCAACAAGAATAGTGGAGAATTGAGTGAGAATTGAAGAGATAAAAAATTCTAAAAATCACCTTCACTGCAGCTTCAGATGGGGACGATCTTGCTCTAAACTATGCTTGGCCTTGCTTCAGATGCTAGATGGAATAGAAATGGATCAAGGAAAGGGATGGACTCTTAGAGTTTCAATCTCAAAATAGTTGGAGATTTGAAACTCGATTTTCAAAGAAAATCTTCAAGCTTATCCTTTAATGGTGAGGGTTTAGGGTTGTTGATTCAAAGCTTGCGCACCAGGGTCCTTAATTCTGAGCAAGAGAGCTTCTATTTATAGCCAAGGAGATTGATAATTGCACACTTCCATTTTTGGCCAAAGTTGAAAATCTCACTTGCATGCTTGCATGGGCGTGTGATAGGCTCATCAAATGATGCACTTAGGACCAAAATTGTGTGTAAGCAGAGCTGAAATCATGTTGACAAGCCATACATTCGTGTATGAAAAGTGGAACTTCAAATTATCCAAATGGTCCTTGAACTTTAAGCCATGCGCATGTCATTCATACTTTGTTCAAATGAAATGATTTTTGACATTTTGGAAAGGTTAGATCAAGAGGAACAACTTTTATGTTGGACACTTTTTCATTTGAAGCTTGGATCATGATGAATTTTGAGGTGGAAGTTTGGAAAATCAAACATATCAAAAACAATTCTAAGTACCAAGCCGTATGTTCATGTCTTCCACCTTGAATAACTTTTTCTGTGAACTTTGAATGAGAAAAGTTCCTTCATCAATGTTGTAGCTATTTCAAATTCCTTAAATTTGGTCACAAATATTATCTCATTTGGATTTGGCATGAAGGAGTTAGGCATTTTAGAAGTTGAGGAAAATCACTTGTTCAATGGTATTAGCCCAAAATGACCTATAATATTTCCTTTTATCACATGTATTAGCAAGTTGAATTTGCACTTACTCCAAACATCAAAGTTGAATTAGACATCTTTAAATTGATCATGTAATTTTAATGGTTTTCATCTCATAAAAATTGAGCAAGTTATGATCTTGGGAATTTGACCTCCAAATTAGGGTTTAGACAAAATGACCTAGAATCTTTCACCACAAAAAATGACTTTACAAGCAAAACTAGCTCTTTACCTAGACATGAAAGTTGTTTGTGATGTTATTTAGAGTAATTTTACTCTTGGAATAATTTTCATATGATAAAACTTATAGGAGATAGGGTCTAGGGAACCCCAATTTTGACGAGTTGAATTCCTCTGGTCAACCACCATGAACCAACTTACTAGCTTGATATTCTCTTGACTTCTGGGAATCATGGAGGATCATATATGCATAAGATGATGAAATGTGAAGTATCCCTTGAAATATTTGATCAGTTGGTGAAGAAACTTGTTGAAGAAGTCACATAAGATACCTAGATGAATTAGGGTTTTCAAGGCAAACCAACTCCAAACTCTTGATGATTTCTTGATCAAAATAATATCTGAAGATCATGGGGATTCATATATGACACTTAGAGCCAAAGTAAACCAATTCTTGATTGAGCTCCTTGCAATGAGGGTCTCAAACCCTAGATATGAGCCTAATAGAGCATAGGTGAGCATGTACACTACCTACAAAAACAATAAACTATGTATTGACATATTGTTTGGCATTTTGGTTAGTAAATAATGAAAGAAAAAGTATGATACAATCATAAGTTCTTGGTGATCTATCCCAATGCAAACCCAATGAATGATGGGTAAGGAGAATACCAAGGTGTGATCCCAATGCTAATGCATATGATGAGATATCATGAGTGATCTTAGGGTCAAAATTGGAGTCTTACACGGTGGACCTTACCGGACTGGTCCACCACCAACCATCACCAAAATGAAAAATCAAGACATGGATTTAAAGAAAAAATGCTCAGGAGCTCGAACCTGGTCTCAATTTTGTCCAATTCTAAGTATATGAAAAGAGACAGGGATTTGAATTTTGAGGATCATGAACTGAGTTACTTCTATTTGACCTCAAAGCAACTCAATCTTGTTGCCTACATTGGTAGGACTTCAGCAAACCAATAGTCATTCAAAATGGATGAGAAATGAGGGAGAATCGAAGAAGAAAAGTTTCTAAAATATCACCTTCGAGGAGCTTCAAATTGCCTTGATCTTGCTTCTAATCTGGCTTAGCTTGACTCTTGAAGCTTGCAGAAAATGATTTGAATGGTTAAAAAGTTTGGACTCTTGGAGTTTCAATTCTAAAACAGAAGGAGAATTGAAACATGACTTCTTAAGAAACCTTCAATTTTATCCTTTCAATGGGGTTTGGGGAAGAATGGGGCCGAAGCTTGGGCAAGATGGATCCCATTTCTGATCATGAAGGGTCTTATTTATAGTCAATGTGAATGATATTTGCACACTTCTAAATTTGGCAAAATTTCAAACTCTCCCTTGCATGGATGCATGGGCATGAAATAGGCCCATAAAATGATGCCATTTGACTCAAAGTCTAATGTACAATATGCTGAAAACATGTTAGAAGCTCATGCAAATGTATGTGAAAGTTGGAATCTGAATTTTATCCAAATGGTTCCCTAACTTACACCCATGCGCAAGTCCCTCAATTTTAATCTAAATGAGATGATCTTGGATGTTTTGGAAAGGTGAGATTAAGGGGAACAAATTTTCTGTTGAACACTTTTTATTTTGAAGCTTGAATCATGATGAATTTTGAGGTGGAAGTTTGGGAAATCAAACATATTTGAAAATTTTCTAAGTCCCAAGTCAAATGTTCACTTCTTCCACCTTGAATAACTTTTTCCATGGACTTCAAATGAGAAAAGTTCCTTCACAAAAGTTGTACCTCTTTCAAACCTATTCAATTTGGTCACCAATTTGACCTCATTTGTATTTGGCATGAAGTAGGTATGCATTTTAGAAGTTGAGGAAAATCACTTGTTCAATGGCATTGGCCCAAAATGACCTATGATGTTTCCTCTTGGAACATGCATTTGAAAGTTGAATTTGAACTTCCTCCAAATATAAAAGTTAAATTAGACATATTGAATTTTATTATTCAATTTGAATGGCTTTCATCTCATGAAAAATGAGCAAGTTATGGCCTTGGGAAGTTGAGCTACAAACTAGGGTTCAGACAAAATGACCTATAATCTTTCACCATAAAAATGACTTTCCAAGAAAAACTAGCTCTTGACCTAAACATGAAAGTTGTTTGTAATGTCACTTAGAGTAACTTTTCTCTTGGAATAATTTTTATATGATGAAAATTGTAGGAGATAGGGTCTAAGGAACCCCAGTTTTGACGAGTTCACTTTCTCTGGTAAACCACCACGAACCAACTTGCTAGCTTGACATTATTTTGACTCTTGGGACTCATGGAGGATCATATATTCATAAGATGATGTAATGTGAAGTATCCTATGAGATATTTGATCAATTGTTGAAGAAACTTGTTGAAGAAGTCACACAAGATACCCACATGAATTAGGGTTTCCAAGACAAACAACTCCAAACTCTTGATGATTTCTTGATCAAAATAACATGTGAAGATCATAGGGATTCATATATGATGTCTAGAGCCAATGTGAACCAATTCTTTATTGAACTCCTTGCACTAAGGGTCTTAAACCCTAGATATGATCTTGATAGAGCATAGGTGAGCATGTGTATTACCTACAAAAAAAAGTTAAACTATACAATGACATATTTTGGTATTTTGGTTAGTAAAAAGAAAAACAAAGTATGATACAACCAAATGTGCTTGGTGACCTCTCCCAATGCAAACCCAATGAATGAGGGGTGAGGAGGATGCCAAGTTGTGATCCCAATGCTAATGCATATGATGAGATAGCATGAGGGATCTTAGGGTCAAAATTGGGGTCTTACACTTACCATTAACCAAGTTCAACAGAACCAAAGAGACACACCCAGGGAGAACGTGGCAAACCTGGGAGGAGTGGTCGAACCCTGTAGAAACCAACCACGAGTCCCAATAGAGGAAGAACCAAGGTTTGCATTGGTAAATAGGAATCAGAATACTGATAACTTTGTACAACAAATTCGACACGATGATATGACAACAGATAATAATCTGGAAGCCATGGTCGAAAGAATCATGGCTAAAATTTGAGTAAAATATGGCCTTTTAAGGCCAAACTATACGTCACCACTCTCAGTGTATATCCTCTAGTCGAACTTACCCCCTAGATCGAAGGTCCCTAAATTCACTAAGTTTTCTAGGGATACTACTGAATCCACTGTCGAACATGTGGCCAGGTATTTAATAAAGGCCTGAGAAATTTTGAACAGCGAAAACCTTAGGATAAAGTACTTTCCAAGTTCTCTCACAAAGAATGCCTTCACGTGGTTTACAACCTTGCCACAGAATTCGATCCATGCTTGGACTCAGTTGGAAAGAATGTTCCATGAGCAGTTCTACATGGGGCAGATGTAGACTAATCTAAAAGAGATGGCTAGTATAAAACTAAAGTTTATTGAGCCAATTGATGATTATCTGAATAGATTCCGCTTACTAAAAACCATATGTTTTACTTAAGTGCCAGAACACAAGTTGGTCGAAATGGCTGCTAGCGGCCTTGATTATTCTACTAGGAAGAAATTGGACACCAATACTTGAGGGATATGGCCCAACTGGATGATAGGGTTCGACAACTAAAGCGTTTGAAGGAAGAAAAATCTAGAGCAAATAGGAATAATAGAGTAGCCTACGTCGAAAATGAAGATAATGAAGGACCATATGATGAGCCTTCGAACTTCGGCGAAAGCGAGATCGACCTTGCTGAACTAAAACAAGGCTCTCCCTATTCTTGTAAGGTATTAGCCCCTTTGAATGGAAAAAACCCTATCGAACCGGAAAAGAATGATAAATTTCCTAAGAAAACTTACACGTTCGACATTAAAAAATGTGACAAAATCTTCGATTTGTTAGTTAAAGATGGCAAAATGATAGTGCCTCCTGGTGCTAAAATGCCTCCTTTAGAACAAAGAAAGAAAAGAGGTTTTTGTGAGTACTATAATTTTCTGGGTCATAAAACGTCTCAATATTTTCTTTTCAGGGATCTTGTCCAGAATGTTATTCAGGATGGAAGACTCAAATTTGGAGAGAAACCCAGGAGCCAGATGAAGATTGACTCTGACCCTCTGCAAGTAGATGACGCTCACTATATAGAGCTAGTGATGTAAGTATGGTCGAAGTTACTGATGACTTCAACAACACCATCAACATGGCCGAAGTTACTAAGGACTTCGTTAACAATGGTGTCATGGTCAGGGTCTCTGAGTACCACAACCAGGAGTTCCTCGAGAATTTTGTTCAGGAGGGTACTGAAAACTTCGCCAACGGAACCACTGATGGTTTCGACCCTAGAGTCACTGAAGATTCCAATTTGATGATGGTGACCAAAGAGACTGTTGATAGTTTCATAAAATGGATAAGGCTGTTGAGGGCCTTTAAATGAAATTCCATAATTTGGGCATCACTGAAGATGTCAACATGGAGGTCAACATGATCGAAGTCTCGTAGGAAACGCCCATGGAAGTCGATGACGGGCATCGATAAGAAGAATACAATAAATTTGCCTTCCCAAAAGAAGAGGAGACTCTAATGGACTTCCTCCATAGGTGCCAAAGAAGAAAAAAATAGAAGTCATGTTATACCCTCGATGCAGTGCTGTGTTCGACAAAAAAGCGGCGCACAATCTTGAGGGAGTTAGGAAGGAAAAAGACATATGGGATCAGAGAGCCCCTCAGTACCAACGGGCTTTTGAGCCTGGAAGAGCTTTCGATCCAAGGAGGTATTTCGACCCAAGCAGAACTTTGGTGAAGCTTGATGGGACCAGATAAAGGGGTCATACTGCCAAACTTATCTCCTTCAAACCCAATGTAGAGGCTTCCAATGAAAAATGGGTGAAGCCAGCTGTAACACCCTTCTAAAATACCCCAAATATTTAATTAAATATCAAATACAACATCAGAGTAATTATGCCATTTAAGGGTGTCACACAATATTCCACACCATTCAACAATATAACGGTCATGCTCTTTTATTAATTTAAAACTTAAACATTTGCATAAAACATAGCGGATATAATTTCATCAATCATGTAAAACATTACATGTAAAATGGTTATCAACCAACAACAAAACGTTTAAAACAAGTTAAACAACCCATCCCGATGTCACATCTATCAGAGCACGACCCACTAAGGAGACTACACTAGACTCCAAGCATTAACTTCTACTCAACTCATTGCTCGTTACCTGAAAAATAGTTGTAAGGGTGAGTTCCTCAATCAATATAATAAGCATTATAAAACATTATGTAATGCTAAGTAATTTTAACACACTTCATCACCCTAATCCAAACATACATTCAGTAACAGCACATCAACTCAACATAATACTCAACACCAACACAAACACACGTATAATATTGGAATACATCCATTCATATTATACGCCATACATATATTATGCAATGAGACTCCATGCATGCGGTACCGACTATTTATGAACATATAGTTCAACCTCACCGTCCAAATCCAGGCACGGCTACCAAGCTCACTAGTCCCACTCATTTGAGACATAGTGACTCACTCACTAATTCCTCACCATGGGAATTAGCTACCACCCCAAATGGGCCATGCTATGCACGCTAATCACCTAGCATGCAAACATCAACAACAATCAAAATGATTTACTCACTAATTCCTCACCATGGGAATTAGCTACCACCCCAAATGGGCCACAATGTGCATGCTAATCACCTAGCAATGCAACAACAACAACAACTCAAGAATAGACATATGCTCACACTCTAAGCCATAAAACAGTCTATTCACAAATGCATACATAACTGATACATTCACAGCATCATGCATACCATCACACATCATCAACACATTTTATCACAAAAGCATATCATATCATGCCGCATAATCAAACACAGTATTAGCACACTCTACTAATACCTATACTACTCAAAACAACGGGAAATAATCCCCACTACGTCATACATCAGCTAAGTTACAGCACTCAGCCTAAACAACCAAAAACTGCACAACAACAGTTCAGAAAAACCACAAGTCTGCCCATACGCGTATTGCCTATGCTCATACGCGTATTGCCCATTCCTGACCAAATCCATACGCGTACTGCCTATGCCCATACGCGTATGGCGCGTTTCCTCGCCCAACCCATACGCGTATCATCTGCCTCATACGCGTATGCTACGCGTACCACTCTCCCATACGCGTACCAACAGAGACAAATCTACGTTCAAAATATCATCTTTTTCACTCATACGCGTAAGGCCTCATCCATACGCGTACCAGCCATCTCATACGCGTATTGCCTAGTGCCATACGCGTATGACCAGAACCCAGAATTCCCAGATCTGCTATGGCTTTCTCTGCTACGAGATCTATCCAATTCCAACCTTCTACAGTCCAATTTTCATACATGTTCGTTCGTTTTATCAATTACAGATCATACACATTCGGCTTCCCGAATCGCTAACCTTACTACCTCTAATTCCTACGAGTTTTCGTCAATTATCATCCAAATTCGTTCATCAAATATTTCACAATTTCAGCATGCATCATTCAAATCAGAGTCAAAATCCATGGTTTCTCACTACCCATCACATATTATCCCATAATACCCATTAATCGATGATAAACCCCCCTTACCTGAGTTAATCCGGCAATCTCTGAGCTCCAAGCTTTTCCTTCCTTCAACCTTCGTTCTCTGGCTCTTTGCCCTTTTTTTCCCTTTTCTGTCTCCTTTCCCTTTTCACGTGAAAATAACCTTTTTACCAAAAAATGGGATTTTTCTAAATTCCAACTTATATATATTTTCCAAATTATATTATTATTCCAATAATAATAATAATTCAATAATTCCAAAAATAATAATAATAATAATAATCCAATTATCTAATTAAATTAATAAATCTATTATTAACTTAATTTAAATAATGATCATATTATTATCGGGGTGTTACAACTCTCCCCCACTAAAAGAGTTTTCGTCCTCGAAAACATACCTCAAGTGAACAACTCTGGGTAAGACTCCTTCATCTTACTCTCCAGTTCCCAAGTCACATTGCCACCTGCTGGTCCTCCCCAAGCTACCTTCACCAAGGCAAACTCTTTACCCCGCAACTGCTTCAACTCTCGATCCTCGATCCTCATAGGTGATGTTTCAACAGTCAGGTTATCTCTCACCTGTACATCATCTATTTGGACTACATGCGACGGATCATGAATGTACCTCCTCAACTGAGACACATGAAAAACCTCATGCAAATTCGCAAGCGACGGCGGTAAAGCGACACGATAGGCTACCTCTCCTATCCTCTCTAAAATCTGATAAGGACCAATAAATCGAGGTGTCAACTTCTTCGACTTCAAAGCTCGCCCAACACCAGTTATCGGAGTAACACGAAGAAACACATGGTCTCCCTCTTGGAACTCAAGTGATTTCCTCCTCTTATCATGATAACTCTTCTGACGACTCTGAGCAATTCTCATCTTCTCCTGAATCATCTTAATCTTTTCTGTAGTCTGTTGAACAATCTCCGGTCCAACCACAGCACTCTCACCGGACTCATACCAACATAACGGTGTCCGACATCTCCTACCATACAAAGCTTCAAACGGTGCCATACCAATGCTCGAATGAAAACTATTGTTGTAGGTAAACTCAATCAAAGGCAAATAACCATCCCAAGCACCTCCTTTTTCCAAAACACAAGCCCTCAACAGATCCTCTAGTGACTGAATCGTCCTCTCAGTCTGACCATCAGTCTGCGGATGATATGCAGAACTCAATCTCAGCTTAGTTCCCAAAGCCCTCTGCAAACCTTCCCAGAACTTCGATGTAAATCTAGGATCTCTGTCCGAAACAATACTAGACGGAATACCATGCAAACTTACAATCTTCTCGATATACAACTCGGCCAATCTTTCTAACGGATAATCCATTCTGATCGGAATGAAATTAGCCGACTTCGTCAACCTATCCACAATCACCCAAACAGCTTCAAAATTCTTACTTGTCCTCGGCAAACCAGAAACAAAATCCATACTGATACTATCCCACTTCCACTCTGGAATAGCCAACGGTTGCATTAGCCCAGACGGCTTCTGATGCTCAATCTTTGACTTCTGACAAGTCAAACAAGAATAAACAAAACTCGCAATTTCCTTTTTCATTCCAGGCCACCAAAATAACTTTTTCAAATCATGATACATTTTCGTGGCTCCCGGATGAATACTCAAGCCACTACGATGTCCTTCCTCCAGGATACTCTTCTTAAGTTCGGTAACATCCGGAATACACACCCGATTACCAAATTTCAAAACACCATTCTCATCAACTCTGAATTCACCACCTTGACCTTGATTCACTAAAGTCAACTTATCAACCAAAAGCATATCGGATTTCTGACCCTCTCTAATCTCATCCAAAATATTACTCGTTAACTTCAACATTCCCAATTTAACACTATTGTGAGTACTCTCACACACCAAACTCAAATCCCTAAACTGCTCAATTAAATCCAATTCTTTAACCATTAACATAGACATATGCAATGATTTCCGACTCAGTGCATCAGCTACTACGTTTGCTTTACCCGGATGGTAATTCAAACCAAAATCATAATCCTTCAGAAATTCTAACCATCTCCTCTGTCTCATATTCAGCTCTTTCTGATCAAACAAATACTTTAAACTTTTATGGTCACTGAAAACCTCAAATCGTGACCCATACAAGTAATGCCTCCATAACTTCAGAACAAATACCACGGCTGCCAACTCTAAATCGTGTGTCGGATAGTTCCTCTCATGAACTCTCAGTTGTCTCGAAGCATAAGCTATAACCTGCTTATTCTGCATCAACACACCACCCAAACCCAACAATGAAGCATCACAGTAAACCTCAAATGATTCCGACGAACTCGGTAATATCAGAATAGGAGCAGTAGTCAACCTTCTCTTTAACTCTTGGAAACCTTCTTCACATTTTGAATCCCAAACAAACGTTTGTCCCTTTCTAGTCAACATCGTTAACGGTAACGCCAACTTAGAAAATCCCTCAATGAACTTCCTATAATAACCTGCCAAACCAAGGAAACTTCGAATCTCAGCAACAGACTTAGGAGCTTCCCACTTAGATACCGCTTCTATCTTAGAAGGATCAACAGCGACACCACCTCTTGAAATCACATGACCAAGAAAACTAACCTCTTCTAACCAAAATTCACATTTGGACAGTTTAGCAAATAACCTCTTTTCTCTTAGAACTTCTAAAACCACTCTCAAATGCTCAGCATGCTCTTCTTCAGATTTCGAATACACCAAAATGTCATCAATAAACACCACAACAAACTTATCTAGGTACGGATGGAAAATCCTATTCATATACTCCATAAATACTCCAGGCGCATTAGTCACACCAAAAGGCATTACAGAATACTCATAATGTCCATACCTTGTTCTGAAAGCAGTCTTCTGAATATCCTCAGTTTTCACACGTATCTGATGATATCCCGACCTCAAATCTATTTTGCTGAACACACTCGCACCAACCAATTGATCCATCAAATCATCAATCCTCGGCAAAGGATACCGATTCTTGATCGTCACTTTATTCAGTTGCCTGTAGTCCACACACAACCTCATAGTACCTTCTTTCTTCTTAACCAGCAACACTGGTGCACCCCACGGTGACACACTCGGACGAATAAATTTCTTATCCAACAGATCTTCCAACTGACTCTTCAATTCAGCTAACTCAACAGCAGACATACGGTACGGAGCCATCGATATCGGTCTAGTACCAGGTACTAAATCAATCGAGAACTCAACTTCACGCTCTGGTGGCAATTCATTCACTTCTTCCAGAAACACATCAGGAAAATCACACACCACGGCTAGATCACCGATCACCAGTTTATCTTTAGCCTCCAAAGTCGCTAACAGCATAAACAACTCTGCCCCATCTGCCACTTCCTCATTCACCTGCCTTGCAGATAGAAACAAATTCTTTCCTTCCTCAATTTCAGGAAAAATCACAGTCTTATCAAAACAGTTGATATAGACTCGGTTAAACACCAACCAGTTCATACCCAAGATAACATCAACCTGTACTAGTGGAAGACACACAAGGTCCATCCCAAAGTCTCTACCAAAAATACTCAAAGGACAATTCAAACAAACTGAAGTAGTAGTCACTGAACCCTTCGCAGGAGTATCAATCACCATACTTCCAAGCATCTCAGATATCTCTAACTTAAGTTTCACAGCACAATCCAAAGATATAAAGGAATGAGTAGCACCGGTGTCAATAATAGCTACAAGAGGAAAGCCATTAATATAACACGTACCTCGGATCAAACGATCATCTGCAGAAGTCTCAGAACCCGATAAAGCAAAGACCTTGCCTCCCGACTGATTCTCCTTCTTCGGCTTAGGACACTGTGGACTGATATGACCCAACTCTCCACAGTTGAAACAAGTCACAGTCTTCAACCGGCAGTCTGCAGCCAAATGACCACCTTTTCCACACTTGAAACACTTCTTCTCATTACTGGTACACTCATGGATACGATGTCCAGCCTGACCACATCTATAACACTTAGCAGGAGCACTAGAGTCTCCCCCACTAGGCCTCTTCATCCCACTCTGTCTCTGAAAACCTTTGCCAGCTGCATACGGTTTTCCACGATCATTCTGATTCTTGCTTTTCCTATCAACCCTTTGCTGATAGCTCTCTGCTCTGGCTTTGGAATCCTGTTCAAAAATCCTGCAACAGTCAACCAAGTCAGAAAACACTCTGATCCGTTGATATCCAATAGCCTGCTTGATCTCGGGACGTAACCCGTTCTCAAACTTCACACATTTCGAAAATTCCCCAGCAGCCTCAGCATAGGGAGTGTAATACTTTGACAGCTCTGTGAACTTAGCAGCATACTCAGTAACCGACCGATTGCCCTGCTTCAATTCCAAGAACTATATCTCTTTCTTTCCTCTGACATCCTCTGGAAAATACTTCCTCAGGAATCTCTCTCTGAACACAGCCCAAGTGATCTCAGCATTTCCAGCAGATTCCAACTCAGTGCGGGTAGCAACCCACCAATCATCTGCCTCCTCTGACAGCATATGCGTACCGAACCTGACCTTCTGGTTATCGGCACACTCGGTCACTCGGAAGATTCTCTCTATCTCCTTCAACCACTTCTGAGCGCCATCTGGATCGTATGCTCCCTTGAACATTGGAGGATTGTTCTTCTGGAACTCACTCAATTGACGAGCAGCTCCCATTCCCACAACATTCGGATTTCCTCCAAGTACTCCAGCTAGCATACCCAGAGCCTCAGCAATCGCAGCATCATCTCTACCTCTTCCAGCCATCTCTATTCTGAAAACCCAACAACTAAAACAATAAGTACTGATAGGGTTACACAACACCCATCCCGTACAGGGGAAACAGAATAATTACGACTCGACTCGACCGACTATGCTCTGATACCACTAATGTAACACCCTTCTAAAATACCCCAAATATTTAATTAAATATCAAATACAACATCAGAGTAATTATGCCATTTAAGGGTGTCACACAATATTCCACACCATTCAACAATATAACGGTCATGCTCTTTTATTAATTTAAAACTTAAACATTTGCATAAAACACAGCGGATATAATTTCATCAATCATGTAAAACATTACATGTAAAATGGTTATCAACCAACAACAAAACGTTTAAAACAAGTTAAACAACCCATCCCGATGTCACATCTATCAGAGCACGACCCACTAAGGAGACTACACTAGACTCCAAGCATTAACTTCTACTCAACTCATTGCTCGTTACCTGAAAAATAGTTGTAAGGGTGAGTTCCTCAATCAATATAATAAGCATTATAAAACATTATGTAATGCTAAGTAATTTTAACACACTTCATCACCCTAATCCAAACATACATTCAGTAACAGCACATCAACTCAACATAATACTCAACACCAACACAAACACACGTATAATATTGGAATACATCCATTCATATTATACGCCATACATATATTATGCAATGAGACTCCATGCATGCGGTACCGACTATTTGTGAACATATAGTTCAACCTCACCGTCCAAATCCAGGCACGGCTACCAAGCTCACTAGTCCCACTCATTTGAGACATAGTGACTCACTCACTAATTCCTCACCATGGGAATTAGCTACCACCCCAAATGGGCCATGCTATGCACGCTAATCACCTAGCATGCAAACATCAACAACAATCAAAATGATTTACTCACTAATTCCTCACCATGGGAATTAGCTACCACCCCAAATGGGCCACAATGTGCATGCTAATCACCTAGCAATGCAACAACAACAACAACTCAAGAATAGACATATGCTCACACTCTAAGCCATAAAACAGTCTATTCACAAATGCATACATAACTGATACATTCACAGCATCATGCATACCATCACACATCATCAACACATTTTATCACAAAAGCATATCATATCATGCCGCATAATCAAACACAGTATTAGCACACTCTACTAATACCTATACTACTCAAAACAACGGGAAATAATCCCCACTACGTCATACATCAGCTAAGTTACAGCACTCAGCCTAAACAACCAAAAACTGCACAACAACAGTTCAGAAAAACCACAAGTCTGCCCATACGCGTATTGCCTATGCTCATACGCGTATTGCCCATTCCTGACCAAATCCATACGCGTACTGCCTATGCCCATACGCGTATGGCGCGTTTCCTCGCCCAACCCATACGCGTATCATCTGCCTCATACGCGTATGCTACGCGTACCACTCTCCCATATGCGTACCAACAGAGACAAATCTACGTTCAAAATATCATCTTTTTCACTCATACGCGTAAGGCCTCATCCATACGCGTACCAGCCATCTCATACGCGTATTGCCTAGTGCCATACGCGTATGACCAGAACCCAGAATTCCCAGATCTGCTATGGCTTTCTCTGCTACGAGATCTATCCAATTCCAACCTTCTACAGTCCAATTTTCATACATGTTCGTTCGTTTTATCAATTACAGATCATACACATTCGGCTTCCCGAATCGCTAACCTTACTACCTCTAATTCCTACGAGTTTTCGTCAATTATCATCCAAATTCGTTCATCAAATATTTCACAATTTCAGCATGCATCATTCAAATCAGAGTCAAAATCCATGGTTTCTCACTACCCATCACATATTATCCCATAATACCCATTAATCGATGATAAACCCCCCTTACCTGAGTTAATCCGGCAATCTCTGAGCTCCAAGCTTTTCCTTCCTTCAACCTTCGTTCTCTGGCTCTTTGCCCTTTTTTTCCCTTTTCTGTCTCCTTTCCCTTTTCACGTGAAAATAACCTTTTTACCAAAAAATGGGATTTTTCTAAATTCCAACTTATATATATTTTCCAAATTATATTATTATTCCAATAATAATAATAATTCAATAATTCCAAAAATAATAATAATAATAATAATCCAATTATCTAATTAAATTAATAAATCTATTATTAACTTAATTTAAATAATGATCATATTATTATCGGGGGTGTTACACCAGCCGACGGCAGAAAGAGTGGCCAGGGAAAATGGCTGAACTTCAAAGTAGACAGAGGTTTGTCGTTGGCCTACCATAAAGAATTCCAGGCTTCCAGAAAATCATCCTACATCTCTGAGAACTACAAGGGGAAAAATCCCATGACAAGGTCCCAATGGAAAAGGGAACGGAGAAGGAGAAAGGCGCAGAGGGAGACTGAGGGAAAAGAAAACATTGAATCCAACACCAACGTACCTTCCAGAAAGAGGGAGAAAGAGGATCTAAGACTTGTCTAGAGGAAGCCTGACACTCAAGCGGAGGAAACCAAAGAAAAATATGATCGAGCGGTAACGGAAGACGAAATGATGACAAATGATTTTGACTCTGGGTCAGAGCATTTGCTGGATATCATAGCTAATATGGTATCAGTGCTACCTAGAGAATTCGACCAGGTAACTGAGGTCGAGGATACTGACAACATCACAGAAATGGAAATGGCTGCTCATAAACCAGTGTTCTATTACGTAATGAACAATGGTTGTGTGGAGGAACAAAATGCTTTCTTCGAGCGACCAGATGAGGCTATGAAGAGTCATCTCAAGCCTCTTTTTATTACTGGGAAGGTCGAAGACGTCCCAATTAATAAGATTTTGGTAGATTGCGATACAACGGTGAACCTGATGTCGCATCACATTTTGAGGAGAATAGGTAAATATGACACAGATGCCAAGCCCCATAACATGGTACTTTCCAACTATGAAGGAAAGGTGGGTACCACCCTCGGGGTAATCCAGGTCGAGATAACAGTGGGAACTGTCACCAGATCAATGATGTTCATGATTATGGAGACAAAGGCCAACAATAACTTGCTACTTGGACGCTAATGGATACATGGAGTAGGAGTTGTACCATCCTCCATGCACCAAAGAACCACCATCTAGAGGCAATTCAGTATTATGGAGAACATAGAAGCATACCAGGGCTACTTCAAGACTCTAATCAATCATGTCGACAGATGTCAATTTGACAAACACTTGGCCAATATTGATCCATGCTATCCGGCTAGCTTTGCATTCACTCTAGACGATAATGCATACTGCTCTTTATATCTATATCCCACCAATGGTTTTCAATGGAATCGTGAGGTGGTGGGCAAAGATGATTTTGGGTACATAGGAACGTCAGGAGTCGACCCAACAGGTTAGGGAAGCGAATTCGATAATGATGACTGAGTTCGAAGCACTAAAAAGAATTTTGGCTTACATAGCCAAAAACAAACAACAAGCGGCCTTAGAGGCTGAAGTCAAACTCATGGTTGTCGAAGCCAACAAGGAACTTCACCAAAGAGTTCTTGGTAAGGACTTTGATCCATAACTACCTGATAAGGTTCAGGGTGAAGATCAAGGCCAGAGGCTCGACACCATCTATGATGACGAGCCTTTGGGATTCGAGAAGGACCCGATGGAAACAAACATCAAGATGTTAGCTCAAGATCCACTTGAAGAAATCGACTTAGGAGAGCGGTTGACAAAAAGGCCAACTTACATCAGCGCCAACATCAACCCTTAACTCAAAGTCAAAGTGATCCCACTGCTGAATGAGTTTAAGGACTATTTCGCGTGGGATTATGATGAGATGCCTGGTTTGAGCAGAGATCTGGTCGAAATAAGGTTGCAAATCAAGCCTGGGAAGAAGACCATAAAGCAAAATCCAAGGCGATTTGCACCTGCAATTCTCTTAAAAATCAAAGAGGAGATCGTAAGGCTTCTTCGTTGTAAATTCATCCGTACAGCCAGGTACGTTGAATGGCTGGAAAATATTGTACCTACCATTAAGAAAAATGGCACTTTGAGGGTCTGCATAGATTTTAGAGACTTAAATACTGCAACCCCAAAGGATGAATATCCAATGCTTGTGGAAGAGATGTTAGTCGATTCTGCCGCGGGCCATGAGTATCTCAGTGTGCTTGATGGATATTCTGGATATAATCAGATATTTATTGCTGAATAGGATGTCCCAAAAACATCGTTTCAATGCCCTGGAGCCTTAGGCACCTATGAATGGGTAGTGATGCCTTTTGGTCTGAAAAATGATGGGGCAACATTCCAAAGAAAAATGAATTCGATTTTCCATGATTTCATAGAGACTTTTATGCAAATTTACATTGATGATATTGTTGTTAAGTCTGTTTCAGGGAAGAGCTATCTAGACCATCTTCGACTGTCTTTTGAAAGTGTAGCGGGGTATTCGTTACCATTAGAGATATTGACTAAATCCAAGGTAAATCATACAAGTCGAGTCGCCACCGCACTTCTATTTATCCAAAGGAATGGTTAGAAAGCGAACAAAAACCTAAGAGTTTTATCGAATCAAAAACTAGTAAAAGAGAGTCAGAGATCTGGGTAAGGGGGTTGGTTATGTAATGGGAAGGTGTTAGGCACCCAAAACATCCTAGCTACTCCTAGGGAGCCCTTTTCATACTTGTTGTAAAGGTTGTTGTCTTGTGAAAAATTGTTTATGCAAACATGATTGAAGAGATGAGAAGAGAATATACAAGTTATTTGCATTTGTGTTTGGATGGATAAACTCATTGCCTACGTACCATCTTGAAAAAGATTAGGATCAAACCTCGTAGTTCAGAGTAAAAATCTCAAAAATGAGTTGGTGAATTGATTGGTCCAAAAGCCTTAAGGTATTTTGTTATCCAAGGGAGAAAACTCAACCTAAAACCACAAATCCACCATGTGAGGATAGCTTCAACATGCTAGTGAGGGGTTATCCCTATAATAAGCATGGAAGACTCATTGTCCATCACTAAGGATATAGGTGAGTATTACATCTACCTCAAGGATAACTCAAACCTAATAGCTAAAGGTTATGAAAAATTTGATTAAGAAAGTGGCCATTGAAACCACAAAAGACATTTGAATGGGTTATATTTACCAATGTAAAGTATATACAAAATATGGTCAAAGTTGACTTAGTATTCCATTCAAAATAAGTGTTATGAAAAGAAAAGTTTGAAAATCAAAAGCATAAGGCTTAGGTTTCTAATGTTGAAAACAATTGTTAGATGTTTGCACAAAAGTTTTGGCTTGGGTTAGAGTGGAGAGAAGAAGAAGAATGCCTAAAGTCCTAAGCAAACAAAGAGGTGAGGGATGAAGAATAAGACCACAATGGAGTTCCTCTCTTGAGATCATATTGATGATCCAAGTAGCTCCCATCCTTTGGAATAAGCAATCACATAAGCATAAACTCAAGCAATCAACAATCAAATGAATTCTTGGGAGGTTCCTCAATGCATCTTGAATCTCTCTCTCTTAGGAACTCATGGCAATGATTCCTCAATTTGGCTCAAGTGGGAATCCCTAGCACAAAGAAACACACACATCAAAAGATTCTATTTACAAATCAAAGAATGGGCAAGAGGGAGTTTAGAATATGGTCCTCTCAATGTTCATCTTCAAGCTTTAAGCATTCTAAAGGCATGAGGCCTAGTTGCTCTTCAAACTCTATTAGCTTGGGTAAAGTCCTAAGATCTAAGTCCATTTTGTCCAATTCTTTGTATTTGGTTCACAACAATCAAAACAAAACACAAGCACAATAGTATATACACAATTATGTGCTCAAGTGAGCAAAAGGCAAATGGCATTAGCATAAACATGTGCTCAAGTGAGCAAAGGAAAAAGCAAATGAATAATATGTACAAGAATAGTAAATTGCATAAAAGTAAAGTGCAAAAAGTAAATGTTAATGGTTAATGATTAGTGTTAGTAGTTAGTGTGCCATAAGGCAAATTTAGCGCTATGTTAAGCAACCGTAATTGGACTTATGTAGAAGTCACAACTATCTGAGGCCGGTCAATAATAATGTAGGAAACAACACAAGTTAGAAGTCTTGATTAGTGAATCAAGTTCCAACAACTTGTCATGCCAAAAAGAAAAAGAGAGTTGATCTTGTATTGGTTTAAGTCCTTTGCATGCTTAGGAAACAACCTATCCTTAATACAAAGCCATTCACTTGATCAATTGATCAAGATGAATTAGATTTGAATCAAGGAAGATTAAGTCTCCCTAATCAATGCTAACTTATCAACCTTTAACTCATTGATCAAAAAGAAAGAAGAAGAAGAAGAAGATGAATAAAGGAAAAAAATGGAAAAGGAAAGAATAAAGTGCATTAAGATGAAATAAAATGTACCAATCCATGTGTGTTAACCAAATGACATTGAGAGTCAAAGTCAAACAATGAGAAAACCAGAAATGAGATGAAGATTAGAGGTCAAACAATAAGCAAAATATTTTTGGCATTTTTAATATTAAAATAAGCTTGAATTAAAAATAAAAGAAAGGTCAAACTTCAAAATCACTTCAAATCAACCTTGAAAGGTCCAAGTGATTTATCCCAAGTTCAGCAAGGTCAAACAAAGTTTGACAAAAAATTTCAGCATTTTTAAAAGTCAGAAACTATTTTTAATCAATTAAAAATGAATAAAAATAACCTAATTGAACTAAAATCTCAAATAAATCTCAAATCAATTAAAAAATTGATGAGAATATTTTTCATAGATCCATCATCATTCAAATAGGTTAGGAAAATATTTTTGTATTTTTTAAATATCAAAAACTATTTAAAATGAATTAAAAATAACCAGAAAAGAGAAAATTCACAAAAAATATCAAATGACAAAATAAAAAATATTAAAAATCAAAATTAGAAACTAGAATTTATTTGGAGAAGAATGCAATTGGTCCCATATTTTTTGGAATTAAAATGAAGAAGATATGAATTTTTGAAAATAATGGGAATAAAAGAAATTAAAACAGAAATTAGAAAATTCAAAAAAACAAGGAGCGTCTGATCAAGCCTCATTAATTGACGTGGCTGATCAGACGCTCCACATGCGCGCTTCCATGGTATACCAAAGTCATCAGCGAAACACATGGCATTATTAAAAGTCAAAAGATCCAAGGGCTAGGATACAAACTGGAGATCAGATCCAATGGTCCACAACGCATCTGGCAAAGGGACGGTGACCGGAGCCACCATCTTCTCCGCTGAGCATGAAGATTCCGGCCAGAATTGCAGGTTTCAAAAGCTTAACCAAAATACACGATCCATACATCATTGGAAAGCTGGGATGATGTACATCATCCCTGTACCACTCAATTCCACTCTAGATCTCTATATTGAGAGAAATCAGAGATGGAAATTTTGTGGTGTTCATGTGAACTTCATGGATTTCAACAATTAAGCACTCAAAACAATTGCCTCTATGAAGAGGACTTCAGCCAACACAATATCCAAGCAAATAGATCAATAAATGGTGAGTTTCGAAGAAAAAAACAGTTGAAGAACAACCTTGGATTGGGAAGATCTGAGCATTTTTCCTTGCTTCCTTTGGCCAAACAGAAGTTCTATGGATTGGATAATGAAGGTCTAGGAACTTTAGATCTAAAGATTCAACCAGATTTTGTTGAATTTTAGATCTGAAAATTTGAAGAGAATTGAACTTAGTTCCTTTAGGTGTGGCTCGGTTTTGATTTCAGCAGCATTTCAGGTTGATTCATGGATGAAATTTGAATGGAGTGAGGCTTCTATTTATAGATGGAGAGGCAAGGCAAGTGTGATCAATCCGTGTGCATGGCAAATGGATACTCTTTGCATGGGCTTGCATGATCATTCAAAAGGCCCAAATTCAATGCCAAATGCAATCTGAGACATAATTGAGCTGAAATGGTCGTGTAATTGGCAATGCACAAGCTTGTATAATGAGTTCCAAGATGTTATGCACAATTATGCCTAAAACTTCTCCTCTTCGAAAATGCCATTTGCCAAATCCAAACATGAGCATGTGAGTAATAGTTGGAAAGGTCTTGATGTAAGGAAAAAATGTTATGTTGGGCCAAAATCCATTTGAAGTGTGGAAATTAGTGAAATTTTGAGTTTAAAGTGTAAGGTGCAAAACATGCAAAGGCAAAGTTTCCAAATTTGGACAATGTTTAGGCCCTTCTGTTTTGATGATGAAAGCCTCAAATGGAAAAACCTCCAACATCAAAGTTGTAGATCTTCTCAAGATAATCAAAATGGACTTATATTTTGCATAATTTTTATTTTTGATGAAAGAGTTATGGGCACTTGAAGTTGGACTTTTTTGCCTTTCAATGCATTTGGTCCAAAGTGACCTATAATGTTTTACATTATCACATGTATTTCCTTTGAGATTTTGAAATTTTGTTCAACATAAAATTTGAATTAGACATCTTAAGCTTTCCAATTCATTTTATCCCACCTAAAAATCATAAAAAATGAATACGTTATGTTCTTGGGAAGTTTACCCAAAATTAGGGTTTCAGTCAAAATGACCTATAATGTCTTGGAATGGATGATGACCTTCCAAGCTTCAAATAATTTTTTGATGAACATGAAAGTTTTTCATATTATCCTTAAGAACATTTTTTATTTTGGGATTATCTCCATTTGACCAACAAATAAAACGTTAGGTCTCAGTGCATTTCAAAATAGTCAAATGAATTGACTGATCAACTTCTCAAGTCCATGACTCATATTTTGATGAATTGATGATTGAGGGCACTCAAATAATTTCAAATATGCATGAAATGATGAATTAAATAACTTCTCTTGATTGTATTTGATCATGGGCTGAGGTTGCTTCATGAGCAAGGCATTGTTGATGCACAGATGAACTAGGGTTTCCTTGGGGAACAAACCTCAAACCCTTTGACTTGCTTTGATCAAAATGATGAATTGAGATACTAGGGAGGCATATTTGATGGATGAGAGATTTGGGAACCATTGCCATGCTTGCTTTCATCTTCTCTTGGCCATATCATTGTGTCCATGATCTCCTTGAAGCTTTTGACCTTGTGATTGCTCAAGCTATAAACAAAAGATGTTAGTGACATATTTTTATGCTTTTGGTTAGTAAAAAAAGTAAGAAAAGCAATAATATACAATTAACGCATGCTTGGTGATCTCAAACCACTCACAAGAAGTCCCACCCAAAGGCAAAGGGAACTAAGATGCTTATGATCCTTGAGGCTTTGCAAATGTAATGTTATGATGCCATGAGGGATCTTAGGGCCAAAATTGATGTCTTACAGAAAGGATGAGAAGACATGGTCTGAAAATGAACCCTCTCAAATGTGCTCTTTATGTGCAGGCGGGAGACTTCTTAGGCTTTATGGTCCACCAAAAAGGAATCGAAATAAAGCAGAATAAGACCAAGGCCATAATGGAAGAGAAAGTGCCATCAATTAAGAAGGAATTGCCATCATTGTTAGGAAAGATCAATTTCTTGAGGAGATTCATTTTGAACCTCAACGAAAAAATGAAAGCCTTCTCATCTCTGCTTTGACTCAACAAGGAAGGCTTCAAATGGGGGCAAGCTCAGCAAGAAGCTTTCGACAAAATCAAAGAATACCTGATCATCCGCCAATTCTGACACCGCCTTGCAGGAATAGGAGTATGAGGTTGTACATATCTACATCCAACAAGACTTTAGGGAGCATGTTGGCTTAGGAGGATGATAATGGTGTCGAAAGAGCCATTTACTACCTCATTAGGGTCTTAAATGATGTAGAAACTAGGTACAACATAGCTGAAAAATTATGTTTACGCTTGTATTTTTCTTGTACGGAGTTGAAGCATTATATAAAACCTGTTGATGTTTATGTTTCATCTCATTTTGATGTTATTAAACATATGTTGTCTAAGCCAATTTTGCACAGTCGAGTTGGAAAATGGGAACTAGCTTTAACTGAATATTCCCTAACTTACATGCAACTAAAAGTTGTTAAGGGACAAGTGGTGGCAGACTTTATAGTCGACCAATCCATAACTAAAAACACATTGAACTATCTCGAAGTAGAGCCCTGGAAGTTATACTTTGATGGGTCTAGTCACAAAGATGGAACAAGCATATGAGTTCTAATTATTTCTCCTAATAAAATTCCAAAAAATTCAAGTATAAAGTAGAAGGTCTTTGCTCGAACAATGAAGCTGAATATGAAGCTTTAATAGCCGGACTTGAGATATTCTTTGAATTAGGGGTGATCAGTGCATTTTGATGCACATTTCTCTATAATTATACTTAGGCATTTCTATAATTTATTCTATTATTTTTACTATTTTAGTGTGTTTTTATATTTAACTTTATTTTTCGGCTTTATTTTATTTTCGTACTTTATTTTCAGCATAAATAGTTGTTTGATACCTTGTCACTATTCAGATTATAACTTGGGCTATAGGACTTGGATTGACGCGTTCTAATATAAGTTGGAAAGCTAAGAGAAAGAAATAAAAGTTTCATGTTGAAGTCAAAAGCATATTCAGAATGAAGAATGGTCTAATAATTCGTTAAAGTCCCAGACTTAATTAAAATAGTTAGTTTTGGTCGGTTTTTGTAATTTTCAGGTCGGATCCCATAAGGGCCCGAATTTCCCTTTTATTATATTAGATCTTCCACTGCTACATGAATCTAATTCTGAATTTTGATGATACAATATTGCTTAGAAGATTCCATGGAGAGCTAATTCCCAAAGAGCTTATTTGTTGTATTCGAAATCCACTTTGAGGTTTTTATTAATTTCAGTTTAATTTCAATCTCTTTTCAATTCTTCCTATAAACTCGTTTGCTTAATTCGATTACTTTCGTTTGCTTAATTCGATTGTTTATTATAGGATAGAGTTGATTAAATTTGATTATTTGTATGATCCTTAACTATAATCACGTTAGCGTAGCTTTTTCGTTATCGTGTTTGATTAAGTCGTGTTTGCTTAATTCGCGTCTGCTTAAACCCGTTTGCTTAATTCAGAAATTAGGAACATACATCATATAATACCAATTTGCATTTGTCAGTGAGTATCGTAATCGAATGGGATTGAATCCACTAGGAAATTGAAATTATAAGAATCAATGATAAGTCGGAAATCGATACAATAGATTAGCTTATTTATCAATTTTGCATTTACCTTTAATCATCTTCGATTTAAGTTTTGAACCTTAAAAACCCCTTCTTTCTATTCGTTTGGTTACAACATTCAAGAGTCCTTGTGATACGATATTCGAGTGTCGCTTCCATTTTACTACACTTTTAAACTCGTTTTTGATCCGTGTGCGACAGCGGATCAAATTGGCGCTGTTGCCGGGGACTCTTGTAGATCTTAACCATTATTATAGTCTAATCATTATTATAGGTTTAGGTGTTATGTTTTAGCATTTTTTTTGCCCTAACTTTTTTGCGTACGGGTCTTTTTGCGGTTTAGGAAAAAAAATGTTTTTAAGAAAATCGTCTCAGATTATTCTGATTATTTGTAGATTTATTAGGAAAAAATCAAGGATCGAAAGCCTCTATTTAGGAACTAAATAGTGGACGCCACCCTAAAAAATCGAAATTCCCTATTTTTCTATTTTTTATGATTTATTTTCTATTTTGGTAGTTTCCGAAAATTCCGCAAAAATTCTCAAAATTCTTAATTGACGTTATTAGATTGATTTTAGTGTTTTTGTATTTTTTATATTTTATTTTAATCTTTTTTTTTTGTATTTCAATTGTTTTTACTTAATAGGAACATTGTCAGTATTTTTTTATTTGTTGCTGCATTGATGAATTAGTTGTGTTTTCTCATTGTTTGTTGATTTTTTTCTTTTCTATTGAGTTTAACATGGTTGACCAAAAAACCCTCAGAGAACTTGTTGCCCCTGATGTTAATTATAATGCTTTATGTATTGAATTTCTTGTTGCTGTTGTACCTTTCGAATTGAAATATGGTTTAATACACTTGTTGTCAAGATTTAATGGTTTTGCAGGTGAGGATCCGCCTAGGCATCTAAAAGAATTTCAGATTATGTGTTCTACATCATTGAGGCCTCAAGGAATTACTGAAGATCATGTTAATCTTAGAGCATTTCCATTCTCACTACAAGGTGCTGCAAAAGATTGGTTATATTATCTTGAGCCAAATTCTATTACAAGTTGGAATAATATGAAGAAAATCTTCTTAGAAAGATTTTTCCCTACTTCAAGAGCTTCTTCAATCAGAAAAGAAATATGTGGTATTAGATAGGTTGACATGGAATCATTGGCTGAATATTGGGAGAGATTCAAGCAGTTAATGTCGAGTTATCTTCACCACCAGATTTCTGAACAATTACTAATACAATACTTTTATGAAGGATTGTTACCAATGGAAAGAAACATTTTAGATGCTGCTAGTGGTGGAGCACTTGTTGATAAGACTCCAGTTGCTGCCAAATCCTTGATTGAAAAGATGTCACTTAACTCCCAACAGTTCACAACAAGGGATAATTTTGTGGTCCAAGCAAAAGGTGTGAATGAGATTCGGGTTTCTTCTTCCAACAAAGCTCTAGAAACCAGAATTGATGAACTTACCTCTTTAGTGAAACAATTGATGTTACCTCTTCCACCACCGCCATATAACCCTCCACAAGTAACCACATTTTCCCTTTTGAACCTTCACTAGAGGAACTTGTCAAGCAAATGGTTGTAAACAATCTCCAATTTCAGCAGCAAACAGATTATAGTATTCAGACTTTGCAAACACAAATTGGACAACTTGCCACTTCAATGAGTGTCATGCAACAAGCTCAAGGATCAAACCAACTACATGCCCAAACAGTAGTTGATCTAAAAGGCTATAATGTGAGTGCAATTTCATTGAGATCCAAAAAAGTTACAGAACCAACCCCAGAAAAAAATAAAAACATTGTTAGTGTAACACCTGAAAATAAACCTGAACCTTCTATTGTTGTTGAGGTTGAAAAAAAGTATGTATCACCAATACCTTTCCCACAAGGAGTACTGAAAAATAAGAAGATTGACGAGGAAAAGCATTTTGTTTTTCAAATAGAGTTGGTTTCTGAAGTTGTCGATGAAGCTTATTCTGATTTGTTTTCAACTGATTTTCCAACTTTATTTGGTTTTGATGATATTTACTCATGTGACGATTGTACTAACACTAACTTTTGTGTTGTTTGTGCTGAGATTGATGTTGCCTTGCAGAGTGACAGTGTAAATGAATTTGTTTATGTAGCTGAAGCTCTTGACATTCTGGTTGCCCCAAACATACCATCCATTGAACAACCACATTCTATAGAGCCTAAACCACTTCCTAAGAATTCATATTATTCATCAAAGCTTCAACTTAAGCAGAAACATAAGAAGGGAATTGGATGGACCTTGGCTGACACTCGTGAAATTAGCCATTCCACATGTATGCATAGGATCTCACTTAAAGATGAAATAAAAGTAGTGAGGCAGCCCTATAATCCTTTGATTCTTGATATTATGAAAAAAGAGATCATTTTCACGCGCCCATTCAACACTTTTACTTATCAAAGATTCTTCTTTGATCCGGGAATACAAGCGAATGCACTAATCAAAATTTCAAGGTCAATGGACACTACCCAAAGCTACTACATGAGAACCCGACTTTGGAAGAAAAGACTGTAGAAGAACTCTCTTTGGGAAAGGCTGCTTATGCAATCACTTATCCGCCTTGACTCCTCGGGTGTGTTCTTTCCTTTCTCTCACCCTTATTTTATATTTATGCTCTTTCATTGAGGACAATGTATGTTTTAAGTGTGGGGGAGGGAACCATTATTTTTGTTTTGTTTTCTTTGTTTTTTCTCTGTTTTGGTTTTAGTTTGCTTTCTTAAAAAAACTGCATGTTTTTTCCTTTGGTTTTTGAGTTACAATTATGAGTATTTTTCTTAGTTCTCTTGACTAAAGTCTTGTGGTGTGATGTGAAAAATTTATTGTGCATTTTTATTATGATAGATAAGACTAAACTCTAAATTGTACATCATTTATGGTAGATCAATTAACCTTGTGAGATTTTGAGCCTTATATGGATAACATATAAAAATTCATCTCTTTCTTTCTTGTGTGATTCACTCATGTCTGTTAGTCTCTAGAACTTGAATTGACTCTTGTTGATGTTGTTGTTTACTTGTGCACACTGATATGATAAAGGCAATTTTATTTTATTTTG
Source organism: Lathyrus oleraceus (assembly GCF_024323335.1). Taxonomy (NCBI): domain Eukaryota; kingdom Viridiplantae; phylum Streptophyta; class Magnoliopsida; order Fabales; family Fabaceae; genus Lathyrus; species Lathyrus oleraceus. The sequence continues at coordinate 446,094,910 of NC_066580.1, forward strand.
TTTTTTAGTCAGTTAGCCAAAAAGCCAACCCTAAAATAATTGCATCCCTTGTTTGAAACCCCCTTGAGTCTATTATCCTTTTTTTAATTTAAAACTCATTACAAGCCGAGAAGTGAAAAACAATGTTATTACCCTATTCAAAGGGTTGAAAGAGTCTTGTTTGGAGTGTGTGGGGTTGAATAATTATGTTTGTAATATTTCAGAAGTTGGCAGAAAAAGAAAAAAAAAATAGAAAAGAAAAAAAAGGAATGAAAAAATAGAAGGATAAGAGGAAGAAAAAATAGAAGGATAAGAGGAAGAAAAAATAGAAGGATAAGAGGAAGGAAAAAAAGGCATTATGTTTGTAATATTTTAATACATGTCAATACATACTCCTTCAAAAAAAAGAATAAAAAGAGGAAAGAGAAGACAAAACAATTGATATAGAGTTGTTCAAATGAATAAATATTTTGTAAATTCAACTCCCGCAGTTTCTTTCAAGTGTCTTTTATCTCTTTGAATTTTAGCCTAGTACCCCTTAGGATTTATCTAACCATTACCTTGGTCACGTTACAACCAAATAAAAGTAATTTTGATCTTTGTGTGCATGTATTTCAACTGTGGATGTTAGAGTCTTTTCAAGCTTATGATAGTACTAATTTTCATGTTGTGCTTTGAGTGTAAACAGTTAATCTAAACACTTGAGAGTTGAGTGAATAATATCCTGTGAGGATCTTACTGTTGTTGATGTACTTTTTCGTAATCTGTTTTTCTAACTTCTTTGAATGTCACAAAAAGTTGCTTACTAACACCATATTCTTGAAGTTTAGACTTAGAATTATGCTTATATCTTGTATCTTGAAAACTTTTGGAAGTTCATGCTATGTTTTCTTTCCTTTTGTTTTGAAATTCTAATTTTGCTCGGAGTGCAAAACTTCAAGTGTGGGGGAATTTGATCAGTGCATTTTGATGCACATTCTTCTATAATTATACTTAGGAATTTCTATAATTTATTCTATTATTTTTACTATTTTAGTGTGTTTTTATATTTAAGTTTATTTTTGGCTTTATTTTATTTTCGTACTTTATTTTCAGCATAAATAGTTATCTGATACCTTGTCACTATTCAGATCATAACTTGGTTTATAGGACACGGATTGACGCATTCTAATATAAGTTGGAAAGCTAAGAGAAAGAACTACAAGTTTCATGTTGAAGTCAAAAGCATATTCGGAATAAAGAATGGTCGAATAATTCGTTAAAGTCACAGACTTAATTAAAATAGTTAGTTTGGGCCGGTTTTTGTAATTTTCAAGTCGGATCCCATAAGGGCCCGAATTTCCCTTTTATTATATTAGATCTTCCATTACTACATGAATCTAATTCTGAATTTTGATGATACAATATTGCTTAGAAGATTCCATGGAGAGTTAATTCTCAAAGAGCTGATTTGTTGTATTCGAATTCCACTTTGAGGTTTTTATTAATTTCAGTTTAATTTCAATCTCTTTTCAATTCTTCCTATAAACTCGTTTGCTTAATTCGATTACTTTTGTTTGCTTAATTCGATTGTTTATTATAGGATAGAGTTGATTAAATTTGATTATTTGTATGATCCTTAACTATAATCACGTTAGCGTAGCTTTTTCGTTATCGTGTTTGATTAAGTCGTGTTTGCTTAATTCGCGTCTGCTTAAATCTGTTTGCTTAATTCGGAAATTAGGAACATACATCACATAATACCAATTTGCACTTGTCAGTGGGTATTGTAATCGAATGGGATTGAATCCGCTAGGGAATTGAAATTATAAGAATCAATGATAAGTCGGAAATCGATACAATAGATTAACTTATTTAACTATTTTGCCTTTACCTTTAATCATCTTCGATTTAAGTTTTGAACCTTAAAAACCCCTTCTTTATATTCGTTTGGTTATAACATTCAAGAGTCCTTGTGATATGAAGCTTTAATAGCCGAACTTGAGATATTCTTTGAATTAGGGGCAGCTAGAGTTAAAATAATGGGTGACTTGGAGTTAGTTATAAAACAGATCATAAAAGAGTACAAATGTGTTAAAGAGAATCTCATCATGTACTTCATAATGGACATTCAATTATTGAGAAGATTCGAGATAGTTAGTATTCGGCACATACCTAAATTGGAAAATTAAGTGGATAACGACTTGGCTCAAATTGCATCTGGGTATAAAATTTCAAAAGAGAAATTGCAAAAAGTAATCGAAGTTAGAGGAAGAGTTGTGTCGACCAGATTAGCCCCATCAGACTTAGAAACAACAAAGTTGGGATATGCCGACAAAGAGAGCTTAAAAATATTGGCAGTAGATAGCCTAACAAATGAGGATTAGAGAAAACCAATAGTGGAGTATTTACAGAATCCGACGGTGTCTACCGAACGGAAAACCAGGTATCGGGCTTTAAGTTATGTTCTTTTGGATACTGAATTATTCAAAAAGACTCTTGAGAGAGTTTTACTCAAATGTCTTAGTGAATCAGAGGCATATATAGCCCTTTCGACTATCCATAGTGGGGCATGTGGGTCACACCAGGTTGGCCATAAGATGAAATGGTTATTATTTCGCCAAGGGATGTATTGGCCTACCATGTTAAAAGACTGCATTGAATTCGCCAAAGGATGCCAAGAGTGTCAGGTACATGCAGGCATACAACATGTCCCTACAAGCGAACTTCATTATACAGTCAAACCTTGGCCTTTTAGAGGTTGGGATTTAGATTTGGTTGGGGAAATTCGACCACCATCATTTAAAAGTCAGAGGTATATTTTGGTTGGCATTGATTACTTTACAAAATAGATCGAAGTTATACCCTTGCCAAATGTAGACCAAGAGGATATGATTGTATTTGTCTAGAAGCATATTATTTATAGATTTGGAATCCCATAGACCGTCACAACAGATCAAGGATCAGTATTTACTGGTCGAAAAATGCAAGAATTTGCTAAGGAAATGAGTTTCAAATTATTAACTTATACGCCATATTATGCTCAGGCTAATGGTCAGGTCGAAGCAGCGAATAAGGTGGTGATTAGTTTGATTAAGAAACATGTGGGGAAGAGGCCCAGAAATTGGCACAAGACTTTAGATCAGGTTTTATGGGCGTGTCGAACCTCCTCCAAGGAAGCCACTAATTCGACCCAATTTCGACTGACCTTTGGTCATGACGCAGTTTTACCAGTCGAGATTTACCTACAATCAACAAGAATTTAGAGGCATCATGAAATTCTATCAGAGTCATATTGAAACATGATGCTAGATGAGTTAGTTGATCTAGATGAGGAGAGACTCAATGCCTTGGAATTATTGAAAAGGCAGAAGAAGAGAGTAGAGAAATCTTACAATAAGAAGGTTAAAGTTCAGGCGTTTTCACCTAAAGACTTGGTTTGGAAAGTGATCCTTCCAATAGATCGAAAGGATATGGCCTTAGGGAAATGGTCCCCTAAATGGGAAGGTCCTTTTCAAATTTTACAAGTATTCTCTAATGGTGCTTATGAGATCGATGAGCTTAATAAAGATAAAAGAATCTTAAGAGTGAATGGAAAACATTTGAAAAAGTATAAGACAGCGCTCCAAGAGATAAAAATAATAAACTAATAATTGCATGTGAATTGGTCGAAGCCAACATGGTAATAAAAATATTACCAACATGGCTTAAATTCATTACAAAGGCCCAAAGGGCTAATAATCAGTACAATTGAAACCAAAAGTCATAAGGAGATAAACAGAAAAGAGACTAAAGCTAAAAGGGAGATGAGTCTTCATATGGATATATTTTTCCTTGTGAAGCTCCAGACATTTCTCACATAGGTATCTTTTTGACCGAATAGTCACGAGCTCTGCCTCTAGTTTTCGCACCTTTTCGACAAACTCTAGACCAAAATCTAGATCCTTAGCCATGGAAGTGTCATCAAACTTTAAAAGCCCACCTTTGCATTTTTTGGCTTCAGAGATCTTGGCATGTAGTTCCTTTATTTGCGTTTCCCAAGAGGAAATGTCACAGTCATGGCTTTCAATCTCCGCCCTGTTTTTCTCTTTGGTCTGCTCCAGTTCCATTACTTTGTTAGTCGATTCAGTAGCCGCATCCCAAGCAGCTGCTTCAGCACCAGCTTTTTTCTCAATTTCCTTGGTGATTTGGGGTAACAGCTTGTGATCAACAATAACTTGTTCGATCATAGTACCCAACTCCAAGATGACGTTGGTAACCTTGGGAGAAGCTTCCAGTAAATTAAACTGGTTAAGGAAAGTTTTCAAGGATAATGGGGTAGAAGGATCAGCCAACAAGAGTAGGAATAGATCACCTTTAAAGATCTTTTCTTTGATCTTCAAGAGTGCCTCATCCATAGGTTTGCTCGAAGGTTGATCCTCAGGCGCTGTAAAGGTGCTAAGACTTCTTTCAGACGAGCTCTCCCTTCTATTCAGCATAGCCTTCAGATACTCAAGGGGTTGGCTTTGCTTCATGGTTGCTAGTTCTTCTAAAGAGAGACCCTCGGCGGTTCCCGTCAAAGTTTTGATGCCTTTAGGAATAACATCAGTTGTTGGAGTAGCAGTAGTTGGGCCCTGAGGTTGTCCTTCATTTTTCTCGTCTTTATCATCATTATTTCCCTCACCATTGTTATCCTCCTCCTCTAGGTCCTCATCATCACCACCACCAGGTACATCATGGAATAGAGGTTGGTATTCTTCTTCTTCTTCCTTCATCTCCTCATTTTGGTCGTCATTACCTCCTGGGGCAACTTTATCTGTAACTTCGACATTAGGCGAGCCATTTTCAGAGTCATTTCCAGCATGGACTTCGTCATCCACCACCATATCATCTTTGTTCACTTCAACTTGGGTTTCTTTACCTGAGTCATTTTCATGATCAGAACCACTGGTATGGGAGTATTGGGTGGTGATTTTTGGTGGCGAAGTTTCACGCTCCTCAGCAATAAGTTGGTTAATTTTTCTCATTGAGATTTTATCCAAACCCCTTGCAGATGTTGGATGGTAGGTGGGTTTGCCATCACTATTAAGAAGGACTCGTACATAAGGAGATTTGGATGTTGTTTATGTGGCAGCGTCTGCACCACCCTGAAAGCCAAAATCGAGAGATAAATTAGTCAAAGTGATAGAAGACAATAAATCGAAAGAACAAAGTAATGTATGATTTTACCTTGTCCCCTTCGACTCCAGGGCTGGGTTGTCGCTTTCAACCTATGTTGTTGCTATCTTCGATAGCTCTTCAGGAGTAGGCTCCATAATGGTAAGAGCAGCATGTCGTTTTGCAACTCTGGCAATTTTTGCCTGAGGCTGGCTCAAGGCTTCAACAATTTTTGGTTGCTTCTTCCTTTTCCTGAGGGTTAGATCTAGAATAGGAGACAAGTCATCTTCGTCTGACTCTATCACGGCGGCGACTCCAACTTCTTTCATTTTGATTTTTTGAGGAGTAGGGGAGGTTTTCGAGCGACCTGAATAAAAACATCGAAGTGTTAGAAATGTCATTATATATAACAAAAAGTAATGGACAAAGTAAATATGTACCTTTATGGTCATGCTACCTCCCTCATCCTTTGCTTCAACCAACTTCTTAGTCGTTGGTTTTTTGGGTGGAACTCTGGTAGCTAAAAGGAAAAACAGGGTAGTTATTACAAGTCAAGAGTAAATGTCCTATTAGAGAGATGTGATTCGAAAGGCCTCCCACTACACACCTTCATATATATCTGATTCGATGCGAACATCTTTAATCCCTATATGAAGATGCCCTTTGAAACTGTCTAAAGTATGCTTGGTCTCAACCACCCGCTGGGCTTTTTTCTATGATTGTTGTTGAAGGAATTTTATAGAATCCCCACAGATGAACCAGTCTGGGAATGGAGGGGCAAGGGCCACTCTGAAATCAGCGTTTGATAGTCGAGGAAATGTAAGAGCGTACATTTTGAAAGCCATTTAGTATCGTTTCTCAGGAGGAACGTACGAAGGGATTTTTAAGTTCTCCATTTTCTTTGAAAAAAATTCCTTCAACGTGATAGCTGCCTCACGGATGATTCGACTAAGATCATCGAGCCTATAGGCAGTTTCAAAGTAGTTTTGGAATGCCTTAATTTCTTTGATATGTGTATGAGTGCCTTTCTTGATTTTTTCCTGCACGGAGAGGAAAGCTTTGCTAAAGTGCTGAGTGAACGAAGAAGCATCATAAAACACTTCAGCATAATATTGTGACCACCACTTCCCAAATTCTGGAGTGCGAAGGAAGCTCAGCTCGAAGCTAATTGGGGTAAGGTGTGTTCTGCCAATGTATCGAGCTATTTGTTTGAGAGTGGTGGTTTCGTTGTGATTTGCGTTATAGAGAAAGAGGGTGCTTTTTCTGTTGAAAATACATTTTTGGAGAACCTAAATCAACCCAAATTGTCGAGCCACGAGATTGGGATGATAAGAAATCAAGGTGACCTGACTCTTTGACGAATTTAACCTAAGGGTTATTAGTTTTGGAGTTAGAAAGGCTTCCCAAATTAAAAGAGACTCTATTTCTTGGTTTTTGGTGGGAGATGGGAAAGGTCTCACGAACCATTATGGACCATATTTTCTGGTTGCGCATGGGGCCATGTTCAACATGAACTCATGACGTTTTGCAAACATCATGACATAGCTCATAAATGTTGGTCGAAGGGGTTTTCCTTCATCGCTTGGGGTTAGTTAAGCCAAGTGGATTCCTTCGACCCTTATATTTTTTACTTTCTCAGCTTCTTCGTTGATGAGGCTCTTGTTAGGAAGACTTGTCTCGAAGGTGGCGTTTAGCCAGAGTTGCAACAGCCAGAACGAACCAGAAAGGAGAAGATTCACTTTTCCTCCCCGATTTTTAAGTTGAGCAACGCCATCACTCAAAGATTCGTAGACGCTATCCAGAATCATTTCGCTCAGGCAAACGTCGTGACCAGAACGAAGTTGGTTCGCCAGAGTGAGATATTTGTTAGCAACCTGTAGTGACTTCGAACAGAAGACACAGTGGGATAACCATAAAGCCAAGAAAGAAATGTGTTCTATGTCGGAGACGGTGTTAGTATCCTTGCCATTGTAATGTGTTATGTGGGTTGAGTAGGCAACCCTAGAAGTGGAGAAGGCTACGGGGTCATCAGATTTTACATATGGGTCATAGGTATTCCCAGTTGGTTTTATCCTTGTGATAGCGACTATGTCGAAGAGAGTAGGTGTTACCATTCCACAAGGGAGGTAGAAGGTATAGTGAGTATTGTCCCAAAAGTACAAGGAAGAAACTAATAAAGTCGAACTGATTCAGTCTTACCTTCGACAACATAATTAGGTCATAAATTCCCATGTCCTTTGGTTTAGCCATCTTAGATAGTTAGTTGGATCTTTGAATGGGAGGGGGGGTGTCGCTCGGAAGACTCTAAAGCCATTGTTCATAAACCTTAAGTCTATAGTTTCATTTGTTAAAGCTTGGAGTTCCTCAGTAGTGGTAGTCCTTTCAGCCCTAAGCTTTTTTGCTTGGCCTATTGGTTTACATCTATGGTAGGTGGGGAAAAAGTCCCTAAGTTTGCTAGAATCGATGTTCAGGTCAAGTAAAGGTCCAAATAAAGCATGATTTTTTTCAAAGACAATGATTGGAATGAGTACCTGAGATTCATAAATTCTTTGCCACTCTTCAGTTTTTGGTTCAGGGATATATTGTTGGTTACCCATCATCATTGGGCCAGGAAGCGTGGTTGTTTGATGGAAACCTTGACAACCTTGGTTGTTTCTTTGGGAACTTTGCTTGAAGTGGCCATTTTTGTTAAAGGTTTGAAGAAAGAAGAAAAAATATGGGTATTTTTAGGGTGTTTTGAAGAAGATGAAGAGTTGAAGTACTTGAAGATTTCATAAAGCGTAAAAAAAGTGGAATTAGTAAGAAATGTGCTTTTTATAGGCTTTTTGGAAGAGAAAACGGTGCAAATCAGCATTAATGGTTCACAAACGAGTGGGACATGTGTCTCTCCAGGATTACATAGTGGGACGGTGGTAACGAAGGCCTGATCCCACGGCCTCCTAGGGTCTAGGAAACATGATGGTTAAAAAGATTTACGCATGAGTTGAAAAGATATGTTGGAAAAAGGTAATGATGGTTCTGACGTCATAGGCCAGTTGGAAAAAGATGAATAGTTTTTGCAACATTGGAGCATTGGTGGCGTCGAAGCTAATGCAAGAATTATTCAAGGCATCGAACCACAGTCTCAAAACATGCCTTTTTCTTCGAGATGTCTAAAATGACATTTTTGGGGGGCAATTTGTTAGCTCCCAATTTCGACGCCTAATGTGGATTAAGGGAATTAATTAAGGAAATAAATTTTCCTGTGAAGAAATTGAATGTTTCGACAAAACTATACATTTTTAAATTCCAATCGAAGATACCTTGATGTAAGAGTAAAGATACTATGTGGACTTAGAAATATTTCTAGCAGTTTAGAGTTGTTTTCGACAGAAGCGTCACTGGTGATAGTTCGACAAAGGATTTGAATTCAAATGAGGGTGGGAATTCTTTGTTCTTATCTAACTGCTAAGGGTATGCGTGGGGCGTAGTGGGAAGTTACATACATGCAGAGCGCCACTTGTCTCAATCTGGTGAATAGGCTGTTAGAAGCGGTTATTTCGATTGGTATAAATAGGAGGTCTTAGTGTTAGGATCGAGTGTGTGTTCAAGTGTGTACAAATTTATCAACTTACCCAAAGTATTCGTGTGTAGAGAAAGTGTAAATTGAGAAAAATGTATGTTTGATATTGCACCATGTTTTTACTTAAAGCAATTTAATCAATCCTTTATGTTTAGAAATTTATCTTCATCTCCATTTACTTTCCAGCACTTTCCTTGCCTTCTTTGAGTTATTTTTCCTTTACATTCTTTAACAAGTTATTTTAAAGTATGAACGTTGTCAAAGTATTTATCATTCATCAGACTTTACCCTAAAAACAATTAGCACATGTCCTATGATCAATCTGATTGATCCTGTAAATAACCAAACTATTTTAATTTGGAAGATCATCGATTTTTTTACCCAATTTTCACGGTAAACACAAACGCGCATGCAGTAAGGTGGATCGACAATATTTCATTGGAGAAGTGGACTAGGACATACGACAACGGTCAACGATGGGGTCACATGGCAACAATTCATGTGGAATCAATGAACTTTATCTTCAAAGGCATTTGAAACCTACCTATAACTGTTTTAGTGCAAGCAACCTATTTCAGGCTAGGGGCGTTGTTTGAGATCAAACGTTCCAAATTGAGTTCAGTGTTACAATTTGGGAAATTGTTCAGTGATGTTTCAATGAAATTCATTAAAGAGGAAGTTGCCAAAGCTAACACACATGTGGTCATGATGTTTGACTGTACTAAAGGTTGGTACAGTGTTGCTGAGTCAATGAATCACAATGAAAGCATGTCGAGGAGACACTATCAAGTGGAACTAGATAGAGGTTGGTGCTACTACGGAAAGTTCCAAGTCTTTCGTATGTCTTGCTCCCATGTTATAGCGGCATATTCAAAGGTTCGATGGGATCCTTCCAACTTACTATCCGATGTTTACAAAGTCATAAACCTTTGCAATGTTTACAAAATTAGATTTTCAGTGGTAGGAAAAGAGGATTATTGACCTGCATATCAAGGGGCATTCTCTGGCACAATGAAATAATGTGAAGAAAGAAAAAGGGCCGCCCAAACAGCACCTGTATTCGAATCGAAATGGATACGGCGAACAAAATGGTTAGATTATCTAATTCATGTCGCCAGCCCGGTCATAATCATACTAACTGTCTCAGTGTTGGAACAAGCACAACAAGATAATTTTAATTGTAACTCTTTTGCTTTATATTAAAAACAACATTCATTTCATATGATAAGTAGAACAAATACAATAATTAACAACAACACAAGAAACTACAACAAATAAAATACCATCGCAAATAAATACAACACATAAACAACATAACTATGCGATTACAACCATCAAAATAATTTTGTGAGAAGTATACATTATCCTGCGAACGTCTCTGTCAGTTTTAATACTGACCCAGAAACGAACCCCTCCATTTTGGTTGAACGTCGTATCAAGTCATTGAATTCTTCTGATCCTTTCACCGTCTGCAACGTCTTCATCTAACCAATGGTTCAACGTCCTGTTAAGATGTTCGAACGTATCTATATTTCAAAGTCGGGTCTTCATCGGAGATTGCACTGTTGAAAAGATTAAATCGACATTTCTCTTGTGAATATAAGGACACAAGTATGAATATGCAGACATTTTAAAGAAAATTGAAGGAGATTGAAGAAAAATGGAAGGAGAGAGTAGGAAGTTACGTGAAAAATTATGGGAGGGAGGTGATGTATTTATAATAGATGAGTGATGGAGCAGTAGTCACATGCATTGACGCACACATAGAACCACTATGCATGCGCCATTGCATGTGGCGTCTTCACATGCAAGCGCCATTGCATGTGACGCTAATGAATACAACTTTTCAATGGACGCGCTCAGGTCATTGGCGCCTATGTTCAATGAAAAATAGATGCGTCAGTCCAACTAACGCATGCTTCGTGAAAGGAGGTTATTTCAGTAAATGTTTTGAAAAAAATATTATTTTAGAATTTTAATTAAAAAAATGATTATTTTAAATAAAAAAATCTTACAATAGTCTAGTACTTAAAATTAGCATTAATTCAAATGGTGGCCAATAATTCTCTTGAATAATTATAGTTCATAAACCTCCCTATTTTTAATGGATAAAATGATGGCGTGATTAGTGTCGATTTATTATAAAAATACATAATTGCATTTATTTCAATCGAATCAATATTTATTAAATCACTATCTCAGTCATAAATCATCATTAACATTTGTTTCCAAAAATATTTTTGCATTCCTTGAAAAAAATTATGAAAAAAGAAATTAAAAAAGTTTTAAAACTCCTATTCAATTAGTTTTCTCTTACTAAAGAAACATCAGTCCTAAAACATAGGGACAAAGTCTCACGTAATTTCTTGGTTTTGTCAAAGTCCCCAACATAGCAACCTTATTATTATTATTGTCTAATAACAGATTTCCAACTCCTACTATTCTGGATCATCAAGACATTTTAATCTCTAACTTGGGAACATTTTTCAATCTTTTCTTACCATCTTCTCTCCGCATCTCACTCAAACACACCCCAAACAAACACTTTCTGTGTCCCTCTATGCAGAGTCTCACTTTCATCAACATCATCAACAAGTTTTGATACATTTTAATTTGTCTCTGAACACAAACTCTTATGGCACTGTTTAAGACACGAAACAGGAGATCATCATCACCATCGTATGTATCAACCTTGGTAACATTAGGATTTATAGCATTATGTATTTTTGGTGTATGGATGCTAAACTCCAACTCTAGGCTTTCATCTCAACCAGACGAAGAAGAGAGCACTGCCACTACCGCCCGAACAGCCGTTGATACATCCGAAACCAGAAACAATGACTTCTCTACCTCGGATGCCAAAAACACTGAAGAAACGGTAGAAACCAGGACCGTTGTCCCCAAAATTGAAGAGCAAAAGGAGACTCCTACTGCTGTTTATGGAGATAATCCCGGTCATCTACCTGAGGATGCCATTAAATCTGATGATAAAAACATAAACAATGATCAAAACAAACAACAAAGTGCTGTTCGTGACTCTCAGATATCGGAGGAAAGCTCGATAATGCAAAAAGAACAAGTGTCTGTAATACAAGAATCTAATTTACAGAATGATGAGAAAGCTTCTGAAGAAAACAAAAAGGAGGAAGAAGAGAATACCAAGCCTCAAGATGTTACAGAATCTAATGACGCAAATGCTGCTGAAAGTCAAGAACAAAGCACGGGACAACAAAGTTTCGACACACAAGGGTCTAAAAACGATGAGGATGAAGCAAATAAAGAACAATTAAGAGAAGACAAAGGCGAGAGTGAAGAGAAACAGAGCTCTCTAAGCTCTAAGGTAGAATCGGAGAAAAATAATGTGAAGCCAAAAGCAAAGAAAGGAAGAAATTCAAAGAAGACATGGTCAACGCAAGTAGATCAATCCCAAATCGAAAAAAAGAGACAGAAAGGCGATGAATCAGGAGGAAGTGAAGAGAAACAGCAAGACTACAAGTGGAGTCTGTGCAATGTTACCGCAGGTGCTGATTATATCCCTTGTTTGGACAATGAAAAAGCCATTAAAATGTTACATTCTACAAAACACTTTGAACATAGAGAAAGACATTGTCCTGAGGACGCACCTACTTGTCTGGTGCCACTTCCTGAAGGTTATAAAACACCCATCAGATGGCCCAACAGCAGAGATAAGGTAATTTTGATTGAAAGGCACATCTAATCAAGATATCGAGAATTTGATTATGTTATCTTTAAAATTGAATACATTGTTATTTCGAATGAAAATAGATATGGTACCACAATGTACCACATGTGATGCTGGCCGAGGTAAAGGGACATCAAAATTGGGTGAAGATGACAGGTGAATACTTGACATTCCCAGGAGGTGGCACCCAATTCATTCATGGAGCTTTACACTACATTGATTTTCTCCAACAGGTAGTTGCGACTCATATGTTATAAACTAACCGATTTGCTAGTACTTAATAAATAGGATTGATACATAGCTCCGAATATTAATTCCTATTTTGCTAATTATTACTTGATGAATGAAGAATGAATGAACAAAAGATTGCAAATGAGGGATTATATATAGGATGAATAACTCCCAATATCCCTTAACAAACCATAACACAAATAAAATTAACTAAACTAAGTTATCACTAACTAATGAATGACAGGAGAAAAAAGGTTATCAACATAATCGTTATCGAAAACTAGTCATAAATTCTAACCATGCAGGCTGAAGCCGGTATTGCATGGGGAAAGCACAGCAGGGTGATTTTGGATGTTGGCTGCGGGGTTGGAAGTTTTGGCGGTTTCCTATTCGAAAGAGACGTCATTGCAATGTCTTTGGCGCCGAAAGACGAACATGAAGCACAAGTTCAATTTGCACTTGAGAGAGGTATTCCTGCCATATCTGCTGTCATGGGTTCTCAAAGGCTGCCATTCCCTAGCGGAGTTTTTGATCTCATTCACTGTGCGCGATGTCGAGTACCTTGGCATGTAGAAGGTTGGTTTCACTAATGCTTATCTTGAGCTTAGATTTTTCATTTGATCTAGTATGGTTAATGACGAATATGAAACTTTGTTTTTAGGTGGCAAGCTGCTTTTGGAATTGAATCGAGTTTTGCGGCCAGGTGGCTATTTTGCTTGGTCTGCTACTCCTGTATACCAAAAGCTTGAAGAAGATGTTCAGATATGGAAGGGTAGGATTACATATCATATCCTATCTCCATATGTTATTCAGAAGATAATAACTAAGCAATTTTTATGTGTTTTCTTCTAGAAATGACTTCACTAACTAAGGACATGTGTTGGGAGCTTGTGACTATCAACAAGGATGAACTGAACCATGTTGGTGCCGCCATTTACCGCAAACCCACATCCAACGAATGTTACGAGCAAAGAGAGAAAAACGAACCTCCGCTATGCAAGGATGATGATGATCCAAATGCTGCCTGGTAAATCTCTACTATTGCTACATTGACAAAAATATAGTTGATTTGATCAGTAGTACTAACAAAATATATTATTATGTTACAGGTATGTACCTCTGCAGGCATGCATGCATAAGGTGCCCACAAACAAGGCCGAGAGAGGAGCCAGATGGCCTGAAGTTTGGCCACAACGGTTGCAAAAAGCTCCGTATTGGCTAAACAACTCACAGGTGGGGATCTATGGAAAACCAGCTTCTAAAGATTTTGTAGAAGACACGGAACGTTGGAAGAACGTGATGGACGAGTTGACCAACATTGGTGTAACTTGGGCTAACGTGAGAAATGCCATGGACATGAGAGCTGCCTATGGAGGGTATTGATTCAACCTGGAGTAAAACTTCTAAACAGGTTTAATTTGATACTATGTGAAAGTTAGTCTTAACTTATAGTAATTTGGGTGCAGATTTGCGGCAGCACTGAAGGAACTTCCAATTTGGGTGTTCAATATAGTGAACATAGATGCTCCTGACACACTGCCAATAATCTATGAGAGGGGTCTTTTTGGGATATACCATGACTGGTGCGAATCATTCAGCACGTATCCACGATCGTATGATCTACTTCATGCAGATAAACTTTTCTCTAAGATAAAAGAGAGGTATGGGTGGAAGGAAGTACATTTTTCACCACCATTATAGAAAAATTCTGCACCATATTGATTCAGTTCTGTTGTTTTGGCTTTCCAGGTGCAAACTTGCTCCTATTATAGCAGAGGTTGATAGAATAGTGAGACCGGGAGGGATGTTGGTTGTTCGCGATGAACGTAGCATCATCAGCGAAGTGGAGACTTTGTTAAAATCTCTACATTGGGAAATAATCTACTCCAAAGAACAAGAAAGCTTGCTCTCTGCAAAGAAAGGAACATGGCGGCCTATTACCATAGCTTCTTCCTGATAATGGATTCAACATCCCTGCTTTAATTTAAGGTTTCTTCTCAGACAAATCTGAGAAGAGACAGTAACATACATTTGGTTTTCAGTTCAGTTTTATTTTTTTTATTGCATACATATCTCAGTTTTCAGTTTTTTTGTCCAGAGATACAGAGATTTAGATCACACACAATAGAGATGTTGGCATAAGGGAACACCTACATGCAGATTTAGATTTTAGTCATCCATTTAACATCTCTTGTTATTCTGTTATAATATATGTTTATATTAAGCACCAGTAAATTCCTAAGTTATTAGATTGTTCAAAACAGAACTATTATATTTGTTGTTTGTAATACAAGACAATTTGATATTGGTTTCTTTGTAGGCCCACATATTTCCCTTTTTTGATGTCATCAAGCCATAATTTGACATTGATTCAATGAAACACAATCCAAGAGAAATATTGTTGAACTCATCTTCAAGATTCATTATAGAAACTGACATCTTTTTAAAATATTTCCAAGATCAAGACTTAGAACATTGAAATTCGCAATTTTATAATTAATAATCACGTGTATTCATGGTCATACTATCCTATAGAGCAAAATAATACTAACATTAAATCTTGTAGATTTATGCAGAGCCACATCAAGCTGTAACTACATGTTTATCACCTAGTAAATACCAAAAAAAAAACATGAAAAAGTATTCTTCCACTAGAAGCTTGAAACCTTCATTATCCATGAAAATGCGAGTTCTTCGTATACAGATAAACTATAGATGCTAGTGCTCCACTCCGGTATAGAATCAACTTGCTTTGAGAAGTTTCTGCAATTCACCACTCTGGACTGCAGCACTGAGATCTTTTTTGCAAAAAGAACAAAACTTTGTAAGAACAGATGGAGAAACCTTAATCCTACGCAATAGCATATAGATAATACACCACAAACCTTCAATTTAGTCCCTTAAGTATCATTTTCTCTTCTAGTTAGCGTTACATGAAAATAATAAATAGTCCCTAAAGTGCAGTATGAATTTTTCCCCTTAATACCTGCTCTTAAGATGCTAAGGGCTAACATAACAAATTTTCATATACTTTAAAGACTAACCAGATAAATCTCCATGTACTTCATAAACTACTTATTAAATTCGTGTTTCGATACTCTCACACAAAATTTCTCTCCTGATCTCTCCATCATCTATATCTCTTAGTTTTCCTCTCTCTTCCACCCTTATGCATGTTGGAGAGAATCCAATTCAAAATGCATTACTTTCATATATAGTTTAAAGACTAAATATATGTTTGGTTTAGCTTTTTGCCAATTTTAGAGGTGCAAAATTGATTTTGGAATGATTTTGAAATATTTGATTTTTCTAAAGTAGAATTGATTCTGCCTCCATAATTGATTCTACTTGAAGTTAAAATTTATAGGCATCGCAACATAACCCGTACCTGCGGGTATCCACCCAAACCCGTCCCGAAATTAACGAGGAAAATCCGCTTTGACTTGATTTGGGTTCGGATTTGGGTTTTCCCCGATTATAAAATATAGGGGCAGGTCGGATAATGGGGACACTAGTACCCACACCGAACCTACCCCCAAACCCGTCCCGTTTATTTGATTATGTACATTATTATTTAGTTGTTATAATTTAAAATATTAAATAATAGACTAATATTTTGATATTTTAATTTATATTTGTTATTTAAAATATTTGAAATGTATGTAAGAAATTTTTTGATATTGTTTTATTTTATTATTTGTAATGTAATTTGATTTAAAAAATATATATATTTCTATTAAAAAAATTGATTTTATTAAATAGATGATGGTGGGGCGGGGATACCCAAACCCAACCCGTTTGGAACGGATTTGGGTTTTAATTCTCCATCCCGATTGGATTTTTGGACGGGGAACGGGAACTGTTTGGGGATTCGAGTTTGGGTTTGGGGCGTGACCGCCCCGCCCCGTTGTTATGCCTAATATTTACATTGAAATTTAGTGTTCAACTCACTTATATATAAATTTATACAAACATAAATCACTTTACTTTAAGACTCACTTTTATCTAAAATCATTTCAATCAAAATCAATTCTTTTTACCACCGCAGAACTACACACACGCTAAGGCTTTGTTTGGATTGACGGATGAAATGAAATAAAATTTCATTGTTTGAATCAGTTAAAAACCGATAGAGCGGAGCAGAGTGATATCTATTCTATTCCATTTCATCACTTACCACCATTTTCTTACCCTCGGATTAAGGCAGAATAAGAAAATGACTTTGTTCTATCTTAAAATTTCGAAACAAACAAATGGAACCTCTAGTCCGCTCCATTCAACTCCACTTATTTTCATTCCACCCGATTGTTTAAAAATATTCCAAACATAGGCTAAGTAGTAAATAGTGTGATACTTTGTTTAGTCTGAAGCAAAAACTAACCATCTGATCCACCAATATGCTTCCCATAGACAAATACTTGTGGAACAGTCCTTCTACCAATCATATCCAAAAGAACACCCTGAATTTCATACCCATCATCTACACAAGCACATAAACAAACAAAAATCAACACCAACAATTAAACACAAGAAAGAAATAGAACACAGTTGTGATTCATGAATACCTCGCAAATCCAGCTCAACCACAAAAGGCTTCTCATTTAGTTCAGCAAAGATACGTTTAGAGCGCAAACAATACCTAGCAAAATAGCGAAAATCTAACTAAACCCTAATTGTTATTGAAACGACATAATGATTGTAATTGGAGTTATAATATATATACGTACGGGCAATATGATTTGGAGAAGATGGTGATTCTGTTGGAGTAGATTGCGTTTTGAACGAAAGCGGAAACTGAATTAGAGGCTTCGATGTGTACTGGTCCATTACCCTTCCCAAACAAAAATGGTGAAAGGGATAAGAACGTTAGAGTGACGATCAAACTCCATCGAAAACTCTTCATTCTTCTCCGTGTCGTGTTTGTATGTGTTGTTTCCTCGGATAGTAATAACTTCTATGGATATTCCCAATTTGGAAGCTACAATTTGCACGTAGAGATTTCGTACAACTCAACGAACCCCGTATTTTTGTCTAGTGTCTACACGGTTTTTCTTTTCTCTCTAAAATGTGTAAACACAATACGGTGAATCTTGACCGAAAATCAATAATTTCGTTTTTACAATGATTTTAGGTCGGGTGGCAAACACACTAATATATCCGGTAAAAGTTTAGTAAAAAACGGGACAGAGTATGGTGGGTATATTTGAGAATTCGGATCTAAAATCTTAATTTGTCTCACCTTAAATGCGGATGAAACATTGGATCTTTTAAATCTAAAAAAGATAAGATTATGTTAATGTCTATATCTATCGAAATTCACGAAAAAAACAGAATAGGATAGGACATGCACATTAGAGGGTGAGGATTTATACCCTTAATTCATCTTACACTAAAGTACAGGTAAAACGTAAAACGGTTATGTCCAATGAACCGGATCCATTTTGTCATCCTTAATTTCAGGTGGCTTTTACGGCAGGATCCTTTCTTTCCCGACATGGGAAAAGTGACAAAATATCTTGATCTATGCAAAGTGACCTAATAGATAGTTTTTTTTTTAAAATATAAAAAATTAGACAAAATAATATATTTGTTTTTATTGTTTATACACTTCCACTTAATCAAAATGAACCGAATAAAGTTGGTATTGTTCATCAAGTCATTTCAAATTAAGTTGAGTCGTTGTTGTTGCCGTCAGTTCTGGGTCTTCGTCTTGTTGTTTTGAAATCGACGATTTTCATGAGTTATGAGAATCGTCGCCATTATGTTTGATTGGAGTTGAATTGTAAGACAAAAAAAATCCAATTTGTTTGACATCTACATATTTTCCGTTCAATTTATCAATAAGGTAATTAACTTTGGAGTTGATTTTGTTTAGCATATGTAATTGGGTTTTAGTTATTTTCAAAGGTGTTGAATATGTTGAAAGGTTTTAGTTATTTTCAAAGGTGTTGAATATGTTGAAATGTTTTAGTTTTTTTACATGAAGTTATTCCGTTCTATTTCGAATTAGGTATCAAGTTTGATTATGTAAACTGATGTTGGTGTTGTTGAATTTTGTTTGTGTTCGAATTTGTTGAAAGGTTTTGGGTTTTATGCATGACATTGAATTGAGATGCTAAAGCAATTTTGTTTAATATTTGTAGGTAATTGGGGAGTTCCATGGATATTGAAGAGATTCTTGACATTTTCAAAGATTCACAACGCACTGTTAATACTAATGTGGCTTATGAGGTAGGTTTGAAGTAACAGTTCATATGCTATAAATAATGTTTGTAACCTTGACGATGTTGTTTACAATCAATTTGTAGGGAAGTAGTTATAGTAATGACAATGCGGACTCGTCATCGTATGAAGAAGATTTAGGTAGAGATGGGCAATAATGGAAAAGGATGCAAATTTGATGTTGAAAATGAAGTTGATTCGACAACTGATTTAGAGAAAATAAACTTCAAAGAGACATGTTGTGAAGAAATGATGAGGTACCACTTTCCTTTACTAGAGGAAACTTTTATGTTATATAACTAGTATGCATGTTTACATGGATTTGTTGGTAGAATGGGTCATGTTGAGTAGGAATGTGTAGTATTCCAAAAAAAGTTCCTTTGCCATTGACAAGGAATGAAAGATGAAAAAATCATAAATTTCGTATATAGAAAAAGAGAACAAAAACCTATTAGTCAGTATGGTTGTGAAATTAAAATGCAGGTTCGTCTTGATGTTAGTTCATATCGATAGTACATTAAATTATTTGACGATGCCCACAATCATTTGTTTGTTATTAACAAGTATGAGAGGATGCTTCCAGCACATAGGAAGACGAGTGAAGACGACAAATACCAAATGAAAACAATAAGAAAATCGGGTATCCCAACCTCATGTATATATGATTTCTTTGCTACACAGATTGGTGGGTATGAGAATATTGGTTATTCTAAAAGAGACATGTACAACGAGAAATTTAAGGGAATCAGGGTTAAGAGTTTTGACACTAATGATGCACTTGATTTCCTTAATGGAATGTGTGATAACGATTATATGATGTATTTGAGACATATTGTGAATGAGAATTGTATGCTTCAACGTCTATTTTGGTGTGATGGTGTTTGTTGTACATATTATTCATTATTTGGTTATCTGTTGGCGCTTGATGCGACATATAGGAAAATAACTTATAATACGCCCTTAGTGATATTTTCTGGAGTAAAACATCACAATCAAAGTATTATATTTGGTAATGTTATTGAAGTGATAAAACTGAAGAAAATTGTGTGTGGCTTTGAAGAATTTCGTTAAAGCAATGGAAGGGAAATGTCTTGTATTTGTAATAACAGATGGAGATTTAGCGATGAAAATGCAATAAGAATAGTTTTTCCAAATGCTCATCACCGTATTTGTGCCTGACATTTGATTCGAAATGCTTCTAGTAACATTAAAAATCCAAGATTTGTTAAGAAGTTTAAGAATTGCATGTTAGGTGATTTTGAGGTTAAAGAGTTTGATGTGGAATGGAATGCATTGGTAAGTGAGTTTGGTTTGAAAGACAACCCTTGGATGTTGGAAATATATGAAAAGCTAAATATGTGGGCAACTACTCACATGCGTGGTAAATTTTTTGTAGGCTTTAGGACAACTTCGAGATACAAAGGTTTACTTCCAAATTTGGAAAATATGTGTTTGTCTTATCTAATTTGGTGGATTTTTACATCAATTTTACCTCTCTTACCCTAATTAGGATTGACTTATGGAGTTGTTATCTTTAAAACTTCCTCATCAATTGTCATCATCGAAACCAACTAACAATTATTCCTGCAAGAACATAGATCCATATAATCCAATAATGTCTTGTTGAGATCAAAGTTCTCCTTTATATTTTTGAGACCGACCTTCCACTTTTCTGCATTCTTCTACCCTAGGTCATACTCTTTAGACATGTCTTTTCCCAAAAGGGCCCCCCTCAACGTACAAGTTTCATTCTTTGAAAGAGTTGTCTCGAGCCCATTTTTCTAGCCATCTCCAAGTCATTGGACGCAATGAGGTGATAAATATGAATCTGGAGCCGTCAAATCCTTGTCTAAGAAGGATGACACCTCTTGATTTCTAAGAGATTTTGTAAAAGCTTCTCCTTGAGAAGAATCTACCTCACCCTCACCCAAGGAAACTCTCTTCTTTAGGTCTATGGAGACGGCCGTCTCGAAGTTAACATGAGTATTCCCTGAGTTAGCCTTATGTTTCTTGGTCCTAATAAAAGACTTTTTGTTCGCCAATGAAGATCTCATAAAAGAGATATGTGTAACCTAAATGATATTTCTCTCATCCAATGGTTTCCTCTTCCTCAGAATATGAGTCAATAAATTAGAAGAGTCATTTTTTTAGTAGTGGCCCCCACCTCGCCTTTTTTTGCCCCTGCATTTTCCATCAACACTTGGGAGTCATCTTATCTGCATAAAATATCAAGGTTTAAAAGAAGAATAAATAAGCAAGAACTAGAGGTGATACAAAAAAGCATTTATGTAAATAAACACGAATCGTCAACTTATCCTCCTTACACTCCATCAACTCTCTAACACTCATATACATATAAAAGTATTTTCGCTCAACTCCTTGAGTACGCCTCATGTAGGCTTCTCACATTTCATGTAGGGCTCCAACAAAACATCATCTTCCCTCCCAGTGGATGATATAAACAAAACTATGCAAAAATATTTTACCACCACCTCACTGTTAAATAAAGAGTCAATGCCACAACTTTGTTGCATAAGACGACTATGCACGTGTATAAAGTCTCCATAAGTGGTATGTGTCTTGGATAAGAAGAGACCAAGAAAACATCATTATGCATAATGTTTATACTATTAGAGCTATTATAACTACTACCATAACTCCCAAATCTCTCTATTTTGACGAATCTCCAATTCACTCTACCATCTTCCCGCCTCGAACTCCCATAATAAAGGGGTTATTATTGGCCTTCGACCAATTAGGGATACCTTCAACCCCTCTCTCAAAAATAAAATCAAACCTAATTTTTCTTTTACTCGTGCAAGTTTTAGCATTATATCAAAGAACAATGACCACCATGAGGAAGTCTCTGACTATGAGCACATCTCTTTCCTCACTCTTTGGTTATCACATTTTATCTTTTATTTCGGTTCTTTGCAAATAGCCAAGAAGTTTATAGTTTTAGCAATTTAGATTCGTGAGGGGCCAACACATTTGTCTTGGCAAGCTAATCTTAGGTTCCCTTTATGAATCTCTAGGACTGACTGTTTTTGTCTTAAAATCTATAACCCATTATAATGATAAGTTTTTGATCTCTGGCCCTATGTGGCTCTTGCAAATCTGGCTTAATGCCACCCCTGGGCCTTTTCTATAAAGATTACCATCCCATATGAATTAACAAGACATGTCTAAGATAGACGGGTTGAAAGCATCAGGCTCACTCTGCTTACCCTAGAAGATACTAGTTGTTTGATTGAAGAAACCTTCAAAGACTATTTCTTTATGTATGCAGGATGTGCTACAATCATTTCCTCCATGGTCTCATTTATCAGTCAAATTTATGGGTCAAATTTGTTTAAGATAGAATTTCCACCTCTTTCCCCCCGAACACCATTGTGAAGCTCTCGAAATTTGGGGGGTCTTTCCTCGAACCCACTTTTCTGTCAACCAAAATTTCAACGGTGAGAGTTGGCTTGGGACTTGTCGATTATCAATCAAACATAGTAGCTAGACAGATTGGCTTTAGCCAAATTTTACTAAAGTATCTTTATAACCATAAAGACGAAATTTGTCTGGCCAACAATGAACTGTCGGAGGAAAACTATCAATCATGTTTAGAATTTCATGCCAAAGAAGTCATTAATCTAACCCCTTTTAAATTTCAAGCTTCTTTTTATGCACACAAAAATTTGAAGACTGGTGGTCATCTTGCCTTCTTGATGTCTTTGTGGATCACTCGACTTTTCTACAACGTTTAACAGACATTTTCCCTCTCTGCAGAATAAACAGAAGAAAACCGATGTACACGCATAAAAGAAATTCAAGTTTCAAAATCACTTTGAAATAGTGTATAACCTATGTCAACTTAGTCGAACTGTCTATGATTCAACCCTTTCTTTATAACTGATGCGTGTTTTTCGCAAGTATACGAACGCGTCAGAGTAATATAAAAGATTATCGAATCCACAGAGACCAAGTGTCAATATATCGTTATCTGTTGTTATGGTGTTTATCAAAGGCAGTCAAAATAGGTGTTTTTGTAGTGTGCAATGAAAAGTAAAGTATTGAAATAGAATATAATTAATAAAGACGGGGTCGAATGTAATTCACGTAATCAATTGATAATCCAAGTACTTGCTAATAGAACTAATTATAGGCAATGTTTCCTACTTTGAAAAGAACTAATTTAATAGGAACTGTCGCTTTCGCGTATTCAGAACCGAGTTGTACTCCCTAATCAAACCCTCCTATTGTCACTTATAAAAAGGCGCGCATTGCATTAGAGTAGTAAACCTATTTTTAAGAAATATAGTATCTTGACTAAGTTGAAAAGTATTATAACCTGGATTTCTTAACCAAAAGAGGTTCTCACGAACCAGACTCTAAACTTATAAACGCGTCCGAAAATAGTTTTAAAATCTCTTTTCTTCTTGATGTTAAAAACTCCTAATGAACTAAACAAAGCGCTTTCGCTGTTTTTGAAATAGTTAAAAAACAATTAAGTTTAAAAAGACGTTGGACGACTTTCGATCTTACCCAACGGAATTGAAGTGCGAGAAAACTTAATTTGAAAGTTAAAATAGCCCTTAAGTGTTTCTACGAACAATTGTACGGATTATCGGTTCAATTATGATCCTTACATTCTAACCTTATAAATTTAGTTAGACATGGTAAAGTAAAAGTGCATTAAAGTAAATAAAAGTAGTGCGAGTGCGGAAAGTAAACAATTTAAAGCGAGTGCGAGAAAATAAATAAAAGTAAAGCGAGTGCGAGGAAATAAATAATTTAAAGCGAGTGCGGGAAATAAATAAAGTAAAAGCGAGTGCGGGAAATAAATAAAGTAAAAGCGAGTGCGGTAAATAAATAAAGTAAAAGCGAGTGCGGGAAATAAATAAAGTAAAAGCGAGTGCGGGAAATAAAGAAAGTAAATGCGAGTAATAAAAACCTGCTCCAATCGGAGGGCTGAGTAAATTGCAATGCGGAAAAGAAAATGGCGGCAGGATTAACTTCCTTCCAAAGTGCTCCAAACTCGATTACAGACTCTATCACAGACTTGATGACACAATTGTGGTAACACTCCAATGCGAAGCGATTACCACTATAAAATACTGAATATATGCCTAAGTGAAACAAAGTTGCTTCTGAGTTTGCCTCTGCTCTAAGTTTGGATGGTTGTAAAACTGAATTCGCGTTTCTATTTATAAGCAAATAAAAAAAGTGGAATTGACTTGGATGCCCTTCAACTTGAAAATAGAGAAAACCGTTTCCTTCTTGTGGCGCCCGCCACAAGGCTATGGCGCCCGCCACAAGCACAAAGTGGGGCGCCTTAGTGGATGTAGTGGGGAAACGTGGGAGTTGAGGAAGTTGGACTTGGACACGTCATGGCTTGGTCTGTGGCGCCCGCCATGGGGTAGGCCATAAGCACAAAATGCTGAATTTTAGGGTTTTTAGCCCTTTTTCACTCCTTTTCTCGATCGGGGCTCCGATTAAAGTAAAACCTCTAAACAAAGAAAAACATAACAATAACACAACAAAATGATAATAAAACAACTAGAATGCATGCGAAATCGGAGTCAAAAATACGTAAATTTTAGTGTGATCAATAACACAAATTTACTATAAAATAATCCTAAATCTGAAATTTCCACCTTATGTAAAACATATGTATGATTTTGCTTTAAAAATTTATTTTTCTAAGTTTCCACCATTACCAACTTGTGAATTTTGAATGGATTTTCAGACGCCATTTCCAAAATGGTATCCTATTTTATCTTTTAAAGTCTTAGAAAATGAATCTAAAAAGCCTCCTGATAGAGTAGTTTCAACCAAGTATTATACACACAATTATAGAGGGCAAATCAAGGTTTATATTGAACATGTTCGAATCTTATCCACCAGTTCAGTAGGTGAGATATATGACTCTTAGGAACCTCTTAACTTTTCTTTATGTTTCACTTTATTTACTTGTGTTGATCTATAGTAGCTATAACTTTTCCCTTAAAAAGGTCGAAGAAGAAGGACATCGACACAATCAACGCTGGTGAGAAGTCTGATCATCCAAAGGAAACAAAACAAGTAAACTTTCTAGACCTTCAACCTTTCTTTGTACCACATGTTTTTCTGTATCTTTTATTTATCCTTGTTCTTATATTCCAGAGTTGAAAAAGAGGGAGTAGTTCCACCACTACCACCCCTGGTAAAAAGAAATCCAAGAAAGATAAAATGTCTTTCACTCTCGACAATGAAGAAACACGGGTCTTACAGACTCTCTAACCCTCCTCTATTTCCACACATCCATTCTTTCTTATATGAATACTTATCAATGCTTTAGTTTAAACCAAGAGCTAAAGAGGAAAATAAAGAGGTCGAGTCCACCAATGAGAGTGATGAGACTTTGGTTTCTATTTGACCCATACCTTCCAAGTATCAAAATAACTTGGTAGAAAAAAGTTATAGCCTAAGATTTTTAAGATGCTAAGAAGAAAAAGACTTTTGTTGAGGCTTCAGGACTTCGACAGACCAAGCAGAAAAAGAAAGCAAAAGACCAAACTTTTGAGGCCAATACCCCAAAGAAATAAAGAAAAGAGCTTGTTATCAATATTGATGACGGGGGAAATGAAGAAGAAGAGATTCCTCAGCTAACTCGAAAGAGGACATATTGAGTAAAGAAAACTCCTCCTACTAAAAGCTCAAAAAGTGCAAAATCAATCCCTAGCTTCAAGGCAACTGAGGTATTTTGAGTTTCTTTTACATCTCCTTTTCGATCTCCATCTCACAATTTTATAATTTGATTTGGTTTTTCTCTTATTTGTAGGAACATCCTATTTTTATCATTTTCCCCTTAACAAATAATGAAGCTCATATAGACTCACCATTACAACAACCATCAACCTAAAATCTAGTCGAGGAAAACACTGCTAAACGATCCAACGAATATGGCAAAAACCAACATCTTGAACAACCATCTGACGACCCAGATAATCAAAACTCTAAACATCAATCAACAATCATCTATTGACTCAGCCAATTTTCGTTTCACACTAGCTAATTCTTCTAGGATGATCTTCGACTGACCCGTGTAAAACTGCTCATGGATAGGCATGGCAACGGGGCGGGTCAGGGACGGTTTTTACCTCCTCCAAACCCAAACCCGAATCCCTAAACAAATACATTCCCCGCCCCAAACCCAAACGGGGATGGAGAATCAAAATCCAAACCCGTCCCAAACGGGTTCAGGTTGGATTCGGGTATCCCCACCCCGCCACTATTCATTTAGTGAAATCAATTTTTTTAATAGAAATATTTATTTTTTTCCAAAATAAAATTACATTACAAATAATAAAATAAAACAATCTAAAAAAATTCCATACATACATTTCAAATATTTTAAATAATAAATTCAAATTAAAATATCAAAACATTAACCACATATTTAATATTCTAAATTATCAAAAATAAATAATAATGTATATAATGAAATAAACGGGGCGGATTCGGGGTGGGTACTAGTGTCCCCACTACCCGATCTGTCCCCATATTTTATAATCGAGGAAAACTCAAACACAAACCCAAACCCAGTTAAAGTGGGTTTTCCCCGTCAACTTCGGAGTGGGTTCGGGTGGGTACCCACGGATACGGGTTATGTTGCCATGCCTACTCATGGAACACCCTGTCACACCCCCATTTTGACCCTGAATCCCCGATTCAATACATACATAATAGTTTTTGCATCTCTGTATAGCATGACATGCATTTCCTACCGTATAATGACTAGAATATTAGTCGAAATAAATTTTCGGATCTACGGGCAATTCGGTTGAATAATTTGTCAAATGTGTGTCAAATCAGTAGAAAAAATATTTCCAAATCGAGTCTACAAACATCAGTTTTATTAGTCTATGTTTCACGTAGTTTAACCTGGTGTGTTCGATTTTATTTTTCGCCCACTTTTTCGGTCACATTTTGATTCGTCTGAGCATTTTAATCAGGCGCTTTCTATTTCAAAATTTGACAAAAACCTGTATGTTTTCGAGAAGTTTATTTCGCACTGATCATTATGGTGCAATCCTTTTAATTATTTGAGCATTTTTGCGTCCAATTTTTATTCATTTTTGGTCTGTTTACTTCCCTTTTTTAGTCATAATAATATGACCCATTATTTAAAGTTAATCATACTTTTAATTTGAATTTTGATTGTGTCATTCTTTTTTAATTAATTTTTGAAGTTTCACTATTTTAATTTAAGTTTGTAAAAAGAAATCAAAAAAATAGCAAGATATTTTTTCCCCTTCTATCATTGGATGACATGTGGCAAATCACATTTGAATTTTAGTTGGCAAATGTAAAAGAGGAGAGTTTTATTTTATTTGTCGATTTTTGGAATTAGTGGAAAGATCACTTGGTACTCTTTTGGTACGTGATGCATGAGGGATAAGGCTCACCAATTGAAAATGTACACACACACGTTATAGGTTTTTTTTAAAAAAAAATCTTAGATTTCTTTCATTGTTCATGATACCTCAATCAACTTTCAAAACCTCTTATTCACTCCTCACACAAACCACACTCTCTTTCTTTTTCTCTCCTTATCACTTCACTACAACAACCGAAAAAACCCCCATCTTCCTTACCTTCCTCTGCTCACTATCTCGACATCACCTTAAAAACCTCCAAACCCCTCAAACCACAACTCACACACTCCTGCAACCTCACCCTGCTTTTCCTTTTTAACTACCCACGTATCACTGCTCACCACTAAAACCTCTCCAAACCTTCATCACACACAACCTCCTCCTCAAACTCCCTCCACCGCTGCCTCCACCTTCCCCTCACCATATTCACATCAACCATAACCACAACCTCCACCACCATCCAAAAATCACCTTTCCTCCATCTCAACATTCCTTCATTTTCTCCTTTCCATCCAAACTAACCTTCATATACCATTTAACCTCTCCACCAAGCACACCAATAACACCCTCACGACGACATCCCCTCCTTCAACCTCAACCTCTCACGTTCTACCCAGAACTACGTAAGTCTTGAGTTCTCTATTGCACCCGGAGATACGTAGGAGCAGAATTCATAGATCTTATCAGACACATTAATAAAAATATCCAAAAACATTTTCTCTTTTCTTTTGTTCCTATTTTCTTTCCCACTTTAATAACTCGAGAAGTCTAACATTTCTAAGCCAACACTAATGCACACAACTAACCTAATGGTTCCCGTTGAGTACAACAAACACGAGGGGCGCTAATACCTTCCCCTTGCATAATCAACTCTAGAACCCTGATTTAGTTGCGACGACCAATATCATTGTCGTTCTTTCTTGGGTTTTATCGATATTTACCTTTTCCTTTCTAGGAATAAATAAAGTTCGATGGAGACTTTGTTCAGTCCATCCCGCGAGCGTGCGATTGCACTTCACAAAGTCGTGTTCTCATTTTTCAAGGTGCGACACACCCTTTCTAATTGATTCAATTACATATAGAATTTGGAGGTAGGATGGTGAACCACGTGTAAGCATTCTTGGTCAAGGAATTAGGAAAGTATTTCATTTTTAAGTTTTCATTATTGGCCAAATTTCCCGCATCTGCTTGATATCGAGCAATGTGCTAGACAATAGACTCATTAGTATTTATTGCAAACTTAGTGAATTTAGGGATTTTCCAACCCCTTGGTAGTTCAGTTTGTATTACATGCTCAAACAAGGCAAAAACAAAGTTTGGTCTATGAAGACCCACATTAAGGCCAGTTTGGGCTAAGACCCGTTCGACCACATTGTCTATGTTATTCTGTCCCCCTAAAATTATTTTGTTGGACTCTCATAACAACTTGGTCTGCATCTGGATTCCTATTGACCAATACTACCTCTGGACTATTTTGACTTATGCCTGCTTCGACTACCCTGGGTATGGGTTGTTTGACTAGCCGAGGCATAACCTTTTGTTACCCTTGGTTATTAGTATATACCTCACTATTTGCAACTCCTGAGTTTTGAATCGCTCTAAGTGCTTGGACTTGAGGGATTGGTTGAATAGGCGCTTGAGGAGCACCAAATAAATCATCATTTGAACCATTTGATGCGCCAATTGTTGGTAACTGTGGTTTGTGTTTTAGATCAAAGGATTAAACACCATACTGATTTGCTACGTAAGCATGTTAATCATATCACAATTACTTTCATCCATTTGTTACCTCACATACAAGATGGAACTAGTGATATGGATGGCATAACTTGAGGGATATATCCTAACATTTTTTGTGTTTGTGCCATTTGACTAAGATTGCTTATAGTAGATCCTGATGCATATGTAGATGTATTAGTTGTAGGCTCGCCATCATTGCAGTTCACTTGCCATAATAATATTTCCTACTACCAGGGGATAATGTAAAACTTGGGAGAAAAGAAGGCTCAAGGTCTCCTATCTGTTGGTATAAGCCCTAGAGGCCAATATTTTTGGTACTTGTATCGAATTATTTAAAGGCATTTTCTTTATTATGGTTGATTAATAAAGTCCTTGGAATAGATAGTCCGTTTAATGTATTAAGTGTGACTTAATCATGAGAACACATTAAACATAAGGACGTTATTCTTAAAGTATCCGTAGTCGAGCTTTAGTGTGAAGTGGGATAACATTAAAGCATTAAGACTATTATGTTTGTAGACTGATGATCACATCTCATGGATCATGGATAAAGAGTTATCAAGTCTTAAACATATGTATGAATATTAGGAGTAATATTTATACCGGATTGACCCGCTATGAGAATACTATATAGAAAGTTATGCAAAGTGTCATAAGTTATTCTCATGGTGATAATAGTGTATACCACTCTTCGACCTGAAACCACTATAGATCCTAGATGTAGAGTTGAGTGCTTTATTGCTGATCCAACGTTGTCCGTAACTGGATAACCATAAAGACAGTTGATGGGTACTCCACGAAGCATGCTGAGGGACATGAGTGTCCTAGATGGAATTTGCCAATCCTGCGTAACAGGATAAATGTCTATGGGCCCAATATTGAACTGGACAAGGGTGACACGGTCTATACCTTGTGTTCAATATAGACATAAGGGCAAAAGGGTAATTATACACATAATTATTATCACAGAAGGTTTTGTCAGATCACATGACATTTTCGTGACTTGGGTAGCAGTGATGTGTTGCTAGATACCGCTCACTATTTATTATGTTAAATACGTGATTTAATATAATTGCCAACGCCGCGAAAACCTATAGGGTCACACACAAAGGACGGATTGATGAGAGATAGAATAATTAAGGAACATCATAAGGTACGGTGTACTTAAGTAGAATACGAAATATGGTAAGGTACCAAGTACTTAAGTGATTTTGGCATATTATGAGATATGGGCCAAAATGCACTTAAGTGGGCTTTTTGGCTTGAAGCCCACACAAGTGGTTCTATAAATAGAACCCCTTGGGTAGAAGCATTGTAACTCACTGAGACAGAAAACACAACTGAAGAGTTGAAATTTCGTATCTCTCTCTCACTCAAAGCCTTCATTCATAACAGCTAGCACTGCGATTGAAGGAATCCGTTCGTGTGGACTGAGTAGAGACGTTGTCATCGTTCAACGTTCGTGATCGCCCCGTGGATCTGTATCAAAGGTTTTGATCATTATCAGAGATCTGCACCAAAGGTTTGAATCGCCACAAGAGGTAACGATTCTATCACTGATCATGCCCATTCGTAAGGATCACTAAATGGAGAAATTTTTAAATTCCGCTGCGCCTTGGATGGCAATTCTCCTACACTATCATAGTTTGTGTGACCCTGAGAGTAGTTGAAATACTGGTTACTTGTGGAGGGGGAACCGCTAATTACGGTACATCGTCAAAACTGACATTTGATTCACAAAAGGAGCACTTACTCCAACAAACGTTGACGTTCCTACACCACCAATCGTAGATTCGGTTGGTTGTTCTTCAGTATCTGGAGAATCATTATGGGGAATGAAAGTGTTTTTGGGACGTACCATTTTAACAAGAGTTCTACCACTCCTCAGACGCATAAACACTCAGACATTGAAAATATTTCATGTAAGAAGAACAAAATAAACAAGCACAAAATAACTTTTCTATAAAAATTTAAATTTCTTGCATTAAAGGATCCCACTGTGTGTGCCAATTTGTTTACCGATGTTTTTAGTAAATAAAATCACAAATTTTAGTTCACTTAAGGGATTAAACTCACCCTAAGGATAATTTGTGCAAGGTAGTTTGATGAAACTCATTTGTGCTTGGGGTGTTTATGTTTGAATATATGGGAAATTGGATAGAAATTCCAATAAGAACAATGCACAATTGTTCGAAGAGATAAAGTAAACAACAAATAAAATAAAATAAAAATAAAATGTTTTGATAAAAGAATTAGAAAAAGGGATGCAAATTTATACATATTTCCTCACAAACTCTTTTTTCTTTGTGACTTGGATACTCGAGTTCCATAGAGAATAATGATAAAATTTGCGAATCTCTATTATATAACTGAAATCGACTTATATACTACATACATTAATAACCGTCGATAACAGTTACTACCCCATGACTGAACATGTTTCCTATTACGTGGACTTATGTCTTATGCGTTTCCACATGTTTTTGGTCTTTGAATTGCCTCTAAACAGTTGTTCACTATTGAAATTGTATTTACAATCTCTAACTACCTACATCGAAGAGTTTTTCTATCAAATCTTATAGTGTAGTGTCAAAACGTCTTTAGATCACCTAATCTTTGGACTCCTGAATATACCAAGTCCCAAGACCTGATAGGCAAGTCGAATTCACCACCTTTATACCATACTTTCATGTCGAAATACTAATTCATTGCAAACATTTATGAGATTCTGAACATATTTTTAAAAGAGAGTAATTTTAATCTTATGGATATGTTGTCTAAGATTCTTCTAAATCAGACTTAATAAGTTTGAATCCTTTGTCAAAAATCATAAACTAACCTTATACTCGTTTCTAAACTTCAAATAATTTTTATTATACTAAAAATATATTATTAAGAGAAAAGAAAATATAATATAAAATATTTTTATATTATTAATTAATTAAAAACATATATTCTACGTAATCATATATTTAATTTTAAAATATTGATATAAAATGACAAAACGTAATAAATCAATATTTTCTTTTTCATTTCTACATCCATAGAAGCACATAAAATTTTTCCTATTTATTTTCATTTATCATAAGCACAGTCACCGACAAATAAAGCAACTAAAGAAGCATCGTAGACTTCCTCACAGAAAAAGACAAGTAAGAAGAAACAGATACTAACCAGAAAAGAAACTTGATCGAAGGAGTCTCGTATCGTATGAGCTGTGATGTGAGAGCACTGAGCACCATAGACAGACCAAAATCCCAAACCAAACCAACATGGCCGAGGTAGCAGTCTCAACAGTTGTAACAAAACTAACCCAGCTGTTACTCTAACCAGCAACTTCATCACTTTCAACACTCGCCACAGCAACACACCAACTCGAGAAACTCAAAAACGAGTTATCATGGATGCAATCTTTCCTTAAAGACGCCGACTCAAAACAACAATCCAACCAACGTCTTCGCACGCGGGTTTCCGAACCCATTTCCACAACAAAATCTTCACGCCTTTTCATCTCTACAAACTCGGCACAAGAATCGACAGAATCCTTCGCAAATCAAAGATATTTCAGATAGACGTGATACATACGGAGTTGTTATCAAAAGCCTTGACCCTAACCCTAACGCTAATGACCGTGACGGTGATAGCGAGAGATTGAGGCTTTGGAGACAACCGTCGCCTTGTTCAGAAGAAGAGTATGTTGTTGAGGTAAAAGAGGATTTTGGTTCAATTCTTACACAGTTGATTACATTAGAGCCAACACGACATGTTGTTTCTATTGTTGGTATGGGTGGTTTGGGGAAGACTACATTGGCTAAAAAACTGTATAATGATAGTAGAATAGCGAATCATTTTGAATGTAAAGCTTGGGTTTATGTTTCTGAAGAGTATAGGGATAAGAGGAAGGAGGTTTTACAAAGGATTCTTAGAGGTGTTGTTGATCCTCCTGCGGGAGATGAGATTGACAAGTTACTTGAACAAGAGTTGGTGAATAAGCTTCATAATGTGTTGGCGGAGAAAAGGTATTTGATTGTTCTTGATGATGTTTGGGGTATGGAAGTTTGGGATGGTCTTAGATACGCTTTTCCTAAGAGGAAATTAGGGAGTAAGATATTGTTGACAACTAGGAACTGGGAGGTTGCTTTACATGCTGATGCACACGGTCATCCTCATCAGTTAAGGCTGTTGAATCATGAAGAGGGTTTCACGTTGCTTCGTAGTAAAGCTTTTCCTGGAGCGAGTGCGATACCGTCTGAGTTTGAGAATCTTGCTAAGGAAATTGTGGTGAAGTGTGAAGGTTTGCCGCTTGCTGTTGTTGTGGTTGGTGGTTTGTTGTCTAGGAAGTTGAAGTCGAGTGGGGAGTGGGCTAGAGAGTTGCGGAATATTAGAGGGGGTTTGCTTGAAGATCAGGAGAAGATAACAAAATTTTTGGCTTTGAGTTACAATGATTTGCCTTCGCCGTTGAAATCTTGTTTTCTCTATTTGGGTCTTTTCCCAAAGGGTATGAAAATTCAGACGAAAAGATTGATCAGATTATGGATTGCTGAAGGTTTTTTACCACAAGAACGTGGCGAAACTGCAGAAGATGTTGCTCAGAGATACTTGAATGAGTTGATTGGCAGGTGTATGATTCAAGTGGGAACGGTGAGTTCGTTGGGAAGAGTTAAAACGATTCGCATCCATGATCTTCTTAGGGATCTTTCGGTCACCAAAGGAAAAGAGGAGTATTTTGGTGATACGGCAGGCTCATCATCATCATCATCATCATCTCAACTAACTAAATCCCGACGGCATTCTATACATTCTTGCCATGAACAGTATGATTTCTTAAAAAACATTGCAGATTATTCACGTTCTCTGTTGTTCTTCAATAGAGAATATAATGCAGATGTAGACAAGAAAGTATGGATTCATTTGAGTTTTATGCAAGAAAAGAAATTGAATGTCATCTACACTGAATTTAAGCTCCTCAGGGTGTTAGAATTAGACGGTGTTCGGTTAGTTAGCTTGCCAAGTACCATAGGGGACCTGATTCAGTTAAGGTATCTGGGATTGAGAAAGACCAATCTCGAAGGAAAACTTCCACTTTCCATTGGAAACTTGCTAAACCTACAAACACTTGATTTAAGGTATTGTTGTTTTCTTAAGAAAATACCAAATGTAATTTGGAAGTTGGTGAACTTGAGACATTTGCTGTTGGATACACCGTTTGATTCTCCAGATAGCGGACATCTACGGCTGGATACATTAACCAATCTACAAAGCCTACCATACATTGAGGCTGGAAACTGGATAGCAGATGGTGGTTTAGCAAATATGACCAATCTTAGGCAGCTCGGGATAAATGGATTATCAGGACCAGTGGTGAATTCTGTTCTTTCTTCCATACAAGGATTACACAATCTTCATTCGCTGTCACTATCACTTCAATCCGAGGAAGATGAATTTCCGATCTTTATGCATCTGTCTCAATGCACACAACTTCAAAAGCTGTCTTTGAATGGAAAGATCAAGAAGCTACCCGATCCACACGAGTTCCCGCCAAATATGTTGAAACTGACTTTACACAATTCCCACCTACAGAAGGAGTCCATTGCCAAACTTGAGAGATTGCCAAAACTTAAAATGCTCCTTTTGGGTAAAGGAGCATACAATTGGGCTGAATTGAGCTTCGGTGCTGAAGGGTTTTCGCAGTTACATGTTTTGCGGCTCATTCTTTTGAAAGAATTGGAGGAATGGAAAGTTGAGGAAAAAGCAATGCCAATGCTTGAGTACATGGTTATTGATCGGTGTGAGAAGCTGCGAAAGATTCCAGAAGGACTGAAGGACATCACTTCTTTGAAGAAACTAAAGATTACAGGCATGCCGGTAGATTTTGAATATAGGCTTCGAACTATAGATTTGCTTGAGTTAAAAAATACTCCAGTAATCGAATCGACAACAGACATTTTAGCAATTGGTAAGTAAGCTAGTTCATCTTAATACAAAATTTGACATGAGAAAGTGTGTTAAAATACATTGTATGTTGTGGTCTTGTGGAGGCAGTGATTTAAGAAACTTACTTTCATTTTTGCATATCATACTGCAGATTGATTTCCAGCGCAGTGTTGGTGGGTGATAGGAGATTTCATCTGAGGAATGGACGCAATTTCATGTTCTGGTACTCCGTTATACAGCACGCAATCTTCATTTTATTTTGACAATGCAGTGTGTGCTCCAAGTAATTGTCAAAGCACCAACCAAACTTCTCTAAGTCAGTTTTTTGACACCCTTTTCTTCTTTTTTCCCACATTCATCTCACAAGAATCCATTTAACACACAAAAGATAAGAACATCAGAATTAACAGAATTTGTGACAAATAGAGGCATAGTTATATCTCACGACATTGAGGAACTTCAAACCTTAGCCTAGGCAACATTAGCTCAGCTCCACGGATTTCATTTCTATTGTTTGTTATTGTTGCATCCTATTATTGTTATGTAAGCTGTACTTTGATATTTGTATATTGTCTTAGCTTATATTCAAACACATAAAGATTGAACACTGTTCACTTCTATTGTATGTTTTAAAATCCCCTTTCCGAGGTCTGTTCTATTGCATGAAGAATAGTTAAAAGTTTCAGCTCCTTGAGTTGGTTATGTTTTTTATTCCCTTTCTGAGGTCTGTTCTATATCTAGGATTTTTTTTTTTACTTTGATACAAACTAAAAATTCCATATTAGGAATAGCTTATTCTTCGGCATCTCAAATTGTATAATTGTAATGTAGACAGTAAACCATGAAAAAAATGCTTAGCACTGATAGAAATAGAGAATTCAGTTAGAATCAGATCAGAATTTTATATTGTATTGTTTGTTCCTAAAATGAGTACATAGCTCTTTTTATATAGAGATAGGAAAGGAGTAACTCACTGTCAGTTCAGCAGAGTTAATTACAGATTTAGTAATTAGAAAATAATACAAACTAAGTATTTTCTAACTATCTGTAACACCCCCCTTAGAAATGGAGTGTGTCTGAAGCAAGTTATGTTAGGCAGAAACTTCAAAGCAGATAAAAGTTTGGTGAGAGCACCAACCCATTGGTCCTGGACAGGCACATGAGCTACAACCAAGCTCTTGTTTAACACAAGAGATAACATTTGAGCCTAGAAACACATAAGCACCTGATGTTGACCTTATGTCATAAGGATCTGATGCACAATCATCATCACAGAATCCTAGAAGAGATAAAGGTTGATGAAGAGAAGCATCTTGAATGAGTAGACCATAGTGCAAAATACCACTAAGATACCTGAGAATTCTTTTTGCTGCTTTCCAATGTTCCTCCAAAGGATTAGATAAAATTGACACACTTTGTTAATCGAAAAGGAGATTTCAGGTCTGCTTAATGTAGCATATTGCAATGCACCAACAACTGAGCGAAACTGGATGGGATCAAGGACTGCATCAGACCAAACTTTGGAAAGTTTGATGCTAGAGACCATTGGTGTGGGCATCCGTTTGGCATAAGACATGTTAACTTTGGTCAGCAAGTCACACACATACTTGGCTTGGGAGAGGAGTAACGAGCAGTTGAGTAAGTGAGTGACTTCAATCCCCAAGAAATAGTCTAAGTTGCTTAATTGTTTAAGAGCAAATTTGTCATTGAGATTTTTTATTAAAGTATCAATAAAAGATACAAAATTTCCAGTTATGATTATATCATCAACATACACCAAAACCATAATGGAAAGGCTGGTGGTGTGAAGTAGAAATAGACTAGGATCACACTTGCTGGCTTGAAAGCCACACTGCAACAATGACCCTTTGAGTTTGTCAAACCAGGACCACCCTTTGAGTTTGTCAAACCAGGACCTGGGAGTCTACTTAAGACCATATATTGGTTCAACCTGCAAACAAAAGCCTTATCTGAAACCTCAAAGCCAGGAGGCTAGTGCATGCAAACTTCTTCCTCAAGGATGCCATTGAGGAAGACAATGTTGACATCAATCTATTGAATATGCCACCTGTTTGTGACTGCAAGTGTCAAGACTGTTCTGACAACGACCGACTTCACAATAGGGGAAAATGTCTCAGTAAAGTCACCGCCAGTCTACTGATGAAACCCCTTGGCAACAAGTCGTGCATTGTACTTGTTGATGGAACCATCGGGGTTTTCATTCACTCTAAAAATCCACTTGCAACCAATGGGCTTTTTAGTAGCATATGGAGACACCAAAGTACCTGATACTCATCTTTCATAACATGAAACCAATGAGGACCAGCCAAGGCTTGACTTACAGAGGTAGCTTCCATGTGGGTGAGTAGAAGGGTAAGATTGAGTCCTGGTTGAATGATACCATTTTTGGCCCTAGTTTGCATAGAGTGGATATTGAGAGGATTGATGGTAGGCTCGGAGATATGAGTATGAGCAGGAAAGAGACTGTTAGAGGAGGGAGTTTCAGGTGAGGAAGAAGGTGTGATAGTGCTGGCTTAAGCTATATCAAAGAAGGCACAAACATGTGAGATGGATGATATAAGTGAGGTGGGCAAGGATGTGTCATGTGAAGCAAAGTTGTTAGAGAGAAAAGGAAGATAAGAGCCAGGTCTAGAGCTAGACATAGGGGCAACAATTTGACTAGTAGCATTTGGAGAGGGAGCAGGGCTGATATGATGAAGAGGAAGAGGTGAGGAAATGTTTACGGGTGAATTTGGTAAACAAAACAAGTTTAATACTTAAAGGATCAAACCCAAAAGTATCCTAGAACATATTTGTGTGAATTGTAGTTTTTGAACATGTTGTCGAAATCGAAGAGCAGTGTTTGAAAGATAATGATTCGAACTTAAGTGAAATCGAAATGTAAAAGCTTTGCAAATAAAGTGACTAGAATCGAAATGCAAAGATTTAAAGGTAAAATGACAAAATAACTTGAATGCAATAATAACTTGAATGTAAAATGCTGAAATTCATAAATGTGGAACGCATACGTACATATTTTTTCACTTGTTTCTCAATACGCAAATACTTTGAGTTTGCTGGATTTTTAGTACAATTGCGGACCTACGGCATAAGCAAATTGTCAATTTATATACTAGTCTAAAAATAACTATCCACAACAGTCAACTAGACACATCGCGCCACGTTTCGTCTCCATGCAATCGTTATCTTCGACAGACTTTTACGTGTCTCTGAATAATCACCCGGTCTTATCCACGACTGACTCATTCGACTGATCAAAATAACCAACCAAAATATTGGAAATTTTACTAAGTCCAGACTTCATAAACCCCCCTCGATCATTGACTATTGTTCGATTGGGACATGTTAAATCCACCTTCGACAAACCAAAGTCACCAATTCAACCTATGGTCTCCATCGACCACGTTCGACTTCACAATTCACCATGGTATGCCTTTGTGTCTTTACTTACCATTAATATCTATGTCGAAAATCCAAGGTAATAGAAAGATACTGCTGGCACGAACCATGTATTGGAAGTAGGAGGGCTAGACTGAGGTGAGGCAGAGTTGGGAAATAACTCTGAATAATGAAACCTAAATTCATGAAACGAGACATCTTTGGAGATGTAGATGTGTCCTTTAAAAGCAAGACACTTGTACCCTTTATAGTAGTGGAATAACCTAAGAAAATGCACTCTTGTGATGTAAATGCAAGTTTAACCTAAAAAAATGCACTCTTGTGATGTAAATGCAAGTTTATGAGCATTGTAGGGTCAAAGAAAGGGAAAACATGCACAACCAAACACTTTAAGGCACAACCAAACACTTTAAGGCAAGTATAATCAGGATTTTTGTACATAAGAATAAAATAGGAAGATTGATTTTGTAGGGTAAGGCTAGGAAGCCTATTGATATTCCAAAGGATATGGACTAAAAGTTAAAGTAACATTTTATCATAAATTTAAAATTTGATATAATTAATATTTTATTATGTTACCGTATTTATAATTGTAAATTTTTTTTATAAAAATTTAATATATTGTACATATTAAAATGTAATAAAGTTCTTTGAAATATTTGTATCAATTATACATAAATATATAATCATAATTGTATAGTAAAAAATATGCAAAATAATACTACCATTTTAACATATATTTAAAATTTAATATCATTTTATACCAAAATAATATATATTTTTTAAAAAAATAACCAATTATTTTAATTTAATTTCTTAAATAACCACAATTTCAATTTATTTATCAAAATAACCATGTTTCATGCATACGTTTAAAGTAGGGGTGGCAAACGGGCATGTCCGCCCCGTTTCGGCCCGTCCCGCAAAAGTCCACAAAAAAACGGGGCGGGGCGATCATAGTTGAGGATGCGGGCCTAAAACTTAGACCCGCCTCGCAAAAAAGTGAGGGCGGGGCAGGGAAAGTCCGCGGGCACTGCACTCTTTAAGCCTAAAAATGTAAAAATTTATGTAAATACACGTGCCCACAAAAGCCCGCGAAAAAAACGGGGCGGGGCGGGGCGGACACATTTGAGGGTGAGAGCCTAATCCTTGGCCCGCCCCGCACAAAAGTGCGGGCAAAACGGGCATGCCCCGCGGGCCGAGCCCGTTTTGCCACCCCTAGTTTAAAGCATGCATCAGTTGGACTGATGCATGCATTTTGTCATTGAGCAGAGGCGCCATCACCATTGGCGCATGCATGCAGTGAAGCCAATGCAATTGACGCATGCTTACTATAAATCATGTGCATGCGCCATTGCATGTGGCGCAAGCTTTATGTTTTTTTAAAATTTAAAATTTTATACTTATAAATAAATAAAATAAATAGGTAAATGAAAGATAATTATTAATACTATGATATAAAGTTAAAATACATAACAATTGAGAAAAAAATCAATGATCCGCCCGATTGAAACACCCACTGTCCCACATCCTGGTGCGTTAGCCAGTCTTCGAGGTCTCCCACGATTTCCTTGAGGTGTTTGAGGTCTTTGAGTATTGACATGATGCAATGGATCATTGAAAGAATGAGACAAACTTCGCATAAAAGAAGAGGTGTCAGAGTCATTAAAAAGTATCACATGGAATTATCAGCTAATTATAGGATTGATCGAACTAATGCAACGAGGTATAAGATTTATTGTCGAAATGAGCTATGCCAGTTCCAGTTGTTAGCATCTTACCGGAAGAAGAGTAACTTTTGGGAGATAGGTTCTATGGGTCCAATTCACACATGCTTAATCACGAATCCAATGCAAGACCATCACAAACTCAACTCTCAGTTAATATGCGATGAAATTTTATCTTTCATTAGCGACAATCCGTCGTTAGAGGTGAGTACAATAATCTCGCATATTGTTACACAATACAACTATACCCCATCATACAGGAAGGGATGAATAACTAGGACTAAGGCAATTGAAAAATTGTTTGGCAATTAGGAGGAGTCATACAAAAAACTTCCAAAATACTTGATGACACTTAAGTATTATGCTCCAAGGACTATTGTCAGTTTGGAAACGTTGTCAGCGTATACCCCAGACGAGACTTGTGTTACTGATAATGGCATATTCCACCGACTCTTGTGGGCATATCAACCATGCATCAAAGATTTTGCTTTATGTAAACCTATTATACAAATTAATGGTACATGGTTGTATGAGAAATATAAAGGGACACTACTGATGGTAGTGACACAAGATGACAACAACAACATTTTTCTAATCGCTTTTGTACTAGTTGAAGGGGAGACTGCTGGGGGATGAAGTTTTTTCCTAAAAAATCTACGATTGCACGTTGCTCCTCAGACTAACTTTTGTTTGATCTCAGACAGTCACCCTTCAATAGTGAGTGCCTATAAAAATATTGATAATATTAGACATACCCCTACCAATAACCGCTTTAGTGCAAACAACCTATTTTAGGTTATGTGTGCTGTTTGAGATCAGACGTTCCAAATGGAGTTCAATGTTACAATCCGAGTAGTTGTTCAGTGATGCTTCAATGAAATTCATTAAAGAGGAAACTGCCAAAGCTAACATACATGTGGTCATGGTGTTCGACCGTACTAAAGGTTGGTACAGTGTTGCTGAGTCAATGAATCACAATGAAGGCATGTCGAGGGGACACTATCGAGTGAAACTAGATAAAGGTTGGTGCGCATGCGGAAAGTTCCAAGCCTTTCGTATGCCCTGCTCCTATGTCATAGCAGCATAGTTCAAAGGTTCAA
The DNA here is from genome assembly GCF_024323335.1 of Lathyrus oleraceus. Taxonomy (NCBI): domain Eukaryota; kingdom Viridiplantae; phylum Streptophyta; class Magnoliopsida; order Fabales; family Fabaceae; genus Lathyrus; species Lathyrus oleraceus. The sequence continues at coordinate 446,136,051 of NC_066580.1, forward strand.
CATGAACTTTCCAACTTACTATCTGACGTTTACAAAGTCATAAACCTTTGCAATGTTTATAAAATTAGCTTTTCGGTGGTAGCAAAAGAGGATTACTGACATGCATATCAAGGGGACATTCTCTGACACAATGAAATAATGCGAAGAAAGAAAAAGGATCACCCGAACAGCACCCGTATTCGAACCGAAATAGATACGACGAACAAAATGGTTAGATTATATAGTTCATGTCGCCAACCCGTTCATAATCGTACTAACTGTCACAGTGTTGGAACAAGCACAACAAGATAATTTTAATTATAACTCTTTTACTTTATATTAAAAACAACATTCATTTCATATGATAAGCAGAACAAAACAATATTCATTTCATATAATAAGCAGAACAAATACAATAATTAAACACCAACACAAGAAATTACAACAAATAAAATAACACCACAAACAAATACAATACATAAACAACATAACTATGCGATTATAACTATCAAAACAATTTTGTGAGAAGTATACATCATCATGTGAACGTCTTTGTCAATTTTAATATTGACACAAAAATGAACTTCTCCATTTTGGTTAAACGTCGTATCAAGCCATTGAATTCTTTTGATCCTTTCACCATCTGCAATGTCTCTATCTAACCAACGATTCAAGGTCATATTAAGATGTTCAAACATATCTACATTCCAAAGTCGGATCTTCATCGGAGGTTGTACTGCTGAAAAGATTAAATCAACATTTCTCTTGTGAATATAAGGACACAAGTATGAATATGCAGGCATTTTAAAGAAAATTGGAGGAGAGAATAAGAAGTTGTGTGAAAAATTATGGGAGGGTGATACTGTATTTATAGATGACTGATGGAGCAGTAGCCACATGCATTGACGCATACATAAAATGCACTATGCACGCGCCATTGCATGTGGCGCCTACACATGCATACACCATTGCATGTGTCGTCTTCACAAGCATGCGCCATTGCATGTGGCGCCAATGAATACCATTTTCATTAAATGCGCCCATGCAACTGGCGCCTAGGTTAGATATTTTTTGAAAAGTGATTATTTTGATAAATATTTTGAAAAAATGGTTATTTTAAAATTTTAATTGAAAAAAGTGTTTATTTTAAATAAAATTAAAATAACAATAATAATAATATCATTAATTATATTTTAATGTGTGTTAGTATTTGTCATTGTAGTTAATATATTATATTTTAAAAAAAGGAACATCAAGTAAACAATCATATATTTAAAAAACAAATTAACTATTTAATCTTAGTTTATAAATTTTAGTTAAATTTATTAATTTAACTAAATTAATAATTAAATATTAAAATTATAATTTTATATATTATTTTAATATTTTATTATGTCATGAAATTTTTTATTTAAAATATGTAATGTGAACTTTTATAAGAAAAACATAAGCTAAAAGGGGTAGTAAAATATTTACACTTTCAATATTTTTATAAAAATTTTAGAGAGATGAAAAAAAATAATTTAAAAGATAAAAAACATATTAAAAGGAATCAGATGATAGAGTCGTTTCGAGTGTATCTTGACCGTTTGGTAGCAGAGGATATACACTTTAACAACTATCCGATCACCGTGAGACGCGAGCATTTGACGATATAATGTTATAATCGGGATGGTTGACTTGTGGTTTACATCTGACATTTTCTCATCTGTCTGAGCGCGTCATGCGGCAGTTCAGCTACGTGCAAACTATACATGCAGCCGTGGAGATATGGATGTCATGTTTGATTATTATCTTAGTCATCTGGTACCGGATGAGATATGAAGTACCATAGCGGAGAGCGACTGGAGCTATGTAGACAAGTACATCAGGTGGTTCTTTAGGGTGTCACATACATATATGGTGCAGGCTGCTCCAGGAGATCCACCAAGGTCAACTCATCAGGAGATACTAGAGGAGGAGTAAGCTAGGTTAGATCATGGGCATGATGTGTTACCTAGATATCATCGTATTATGGAGATTGCACAGGAATAAATTGACAGAGGTATCTTTCCTGATGGTTCTGAGGTGAGGGATGTGATAAATGTCATTATGACGGAGGCACGAGAGGTAGTGATGTACCAGAGACAGCGTCGAAGAAAGGGGCAAAGGAGGCCGATGAGCCTAGAGAGCTTTAGTCCATCATACAAAATAGTTAATAGTATTTGTAGTTTGAATTTATGTTTGGTTGTTTTTTTATCTTTATATATTTCGACTTCATTGTATATCAGTTGTATGGTTTAATGTTCATCACATAACTGTTGGGATTGATTGAAAATATACATGCTGAAGAAGTCCCACATCGCTTAATTTTATGAATGAAGAGAGAGTCCAAGGCTATATATAGGATACAAGTTCTTTGAAGTCCCACATCGCTTAGTTTTGTGAAGGAAGAGAGAGTCAAAAGCTATATATATGATTCAAGTTCTTCATTTCAAGATGCACCAGTCAAAATCACTGTCTGAGTTAGTTGAGGGTATATTATGTGTTGTAACAATTTTCACATAGTGTTATTCTTTGGTTGTCTATTGACAATGACTGTGGTTTTTTCTTCGGTTTTGAAGTTTTCACGTTATGTTCTTGTGTTGTGATTGTGTTCCTCTTTTTTATCTATGTTATGTTTGTTTTTCCCCAACAATAACAAGGGTCTTAACATTTATAAATCGTCATTTTCATATAAGTAACCGTAAAACTAACTTAACTTGCATTATTTTGACTGGTTACAGAGATGCATCTTTGTAAATCCTAAACGGAGATGCATCTCCAAATCAATAAATGTTTAAAATGAGTCTTTCAGAAGGGGATGTATGAAGTATGTTTTGAAATATTTCGAAGATGTATCTTCGAATCAGTTCTAACGTTTTGACTTAAGACAAGATGCGTTCAAAGATGCATCTTCAAAATTTGAGGGACATTTTGCATTTTCATAGGGTGTTTTTCCACCCCATAGGACGGAATAAGAAATTTCTCTTTTTTCAATCAAATGCAACAATGAAGGAAGTGTTAACTAGTACAAAGCTCGATTGGGGTAGCCAAAGAGCTTACCCAATCATACATGATGAACTACGAGGAAAAATTAACACATGTCGCAAAACTTAACTTAGTTCGGGTTCTTCTCCCATTGGTCGTAAACTTAGATTGGTCTATACACCTATAGGATATCAAAAATAAGTTCTTGAACAGTCAGCTCGAAGAAGATGTATGTATGAGAATTCCTCCTGGCTAGACTCATCGGAAAATTTCGGCAAGGTATGTAATCTTAAGAAGTCACTTTATGGTCTTAAGCAGTCCCCTCAGACTTGGTTTGAAAGACTTACTCGTAGTTAAACTTCATGGATTCACCCAATGTCAAACCGATGATACTATGTTTGTAAAATACTCAAAAGAAGGAAGGATGGTTATCATTGTCTATATAAATGACATTATCATAGCTGGTGATGATCACAATGGGATTGGAGAACTAAAGTAGTTCCTACTAAGGAATTTGAGGTTAAAGATCTTGGTCACTTAAAGTACTTCCTTTGGATGGAAGTGGCGCAATCTAAACATGGAATCTACATATGAGAAAGAAAATATGAATTGGATTTTCTTCAAGAATCATGGATGTTGAGATGTAGACCAACTGACACTCCATGGAATCCAATGTTGAAATTGGATGTGAAGAAGAATGTCCACTAATAAATAAAGATATTGAACATTGATTGGAAAACTTATTTCCCTAACATTGGTTTTTCTATTAGTATGGTAAGCCCTTACATGAATAACTGTTGATGGTATTCTAGAGGTGGTATATGATAAATTATATTGTTGCCGAATTTAAAGTAAGAAAAAATATATTTTTTGAATACTCTTATATTATTGAATCCACCACACACTCACTTTTATACATGCTTAAAGGAAACTGACATAGAAGACAAAAAGTTGGTAATCAAGATGAAGACTCTTTGGTTCTCTCAATCTTAATGATACAACTCTACCAGAAATCTAAATAAAGACAATTATTATAATGTGATGGTTATAATTCTCTCATAATACATACTAAAGATAGTGGTGGTTACAACACATTAATTTTAACACTCCCCCTTGATGTGTTTCTCTTTAACTCTCATTGCTTCTCTAAGTTGCTGAAATTTTCCTCTAGGTAGTGCTTTAGTAAAAATGTCTGCAAGTTGCTCTTGTGAACTGCAGAAAGCTAACTGCACATTTCCTTCTTCAATCACACTTCGAATGAAGTGATACTTTATGTTAATGTGTCTGGTCCGACTATGAAAAACATGATTCTTTGCCATGGAAATAACTGATTTGTTGTCACAATGAAGCTGTAGACTTCCCTCTTGTTTCTCTCTAATATCTTCTAATATTCTTCTCAACCAAAGTGATTGTTGTGTAGTCAAACCAATTGCTAAATACTCAGCTTCAGCTGAAGATTGTGCCACAATATCTTGCTTCTTTAAGCACCAAGAGATCACACCTGAACCAAGGTTGAATACATAACCTGAAGTGCTTTTCATATCATCAAAATTTTTGACCCAATCACTATCACAATAGCCTTTAACTTCAAGTTTAGAATTCTTCTCAAATCTAATTCCATGCTCCATGGTTCCCATGACATACCTTAGAACTCTTTTTGCTGCCCCGAGATGTAAATGACTTGGTTTACTCATGAATCTTGAGAGTAAACTAGCAATAAACATTAAATCGAGCCTTGAAGCTATAAGATAAAACAAACTTCCAACCAAACTTCTATACATGCTGGCATCTACTAATCTTCCACCATCTTCCTTTAATTTTTCATTCACCACTAAAGGAATATCAATAGGTTTGCAGCCATACATGTCAAACTTTTTCAAAATATTTTTGACATATCTCTTTTGACAAATAAAAACTCCATATTCATCTTGGTAAACCTCAATACCAAGAAAATGATGCAACAAGCCAAGATCACTCATCTCATATTTTTTCATCATTTCTATTTTAAAATTTTCAATCATTTTCTTGTTGTTACCCGTATACACCACATCATCAACATAAAGGGAAACAAGAAGGATATCATCTTTACCTTGATGCTTCACATACAAGGTAGGCTCACTTTGACTTCTTTGAAATTCTTGCTGAATGAAGTAGTTATCAATTTCACTATACCACGCTCTAGGGGCTTGTTTCAACCCATAGAGAGCTTTCTTCAACTTGTAAACTTTTTCCTCCTGGCCTTTAGTCACAAATCCTTGAGGTTGCTGCACATACACCTTTTGTTTTAATTCTCCATTCAAGAAAGCTGACTTCACATCAAGTTGGTATAAATTCCAACCTTTTTGAGCTGCTAACGCAATGATTGTTCTCACGGTGTCTAAACGTGCAACCGGAGCAAAAGTCTCACTATAGTCAATTCCAGGCTGTTGTGCATAACCTTTGACTACTAACCTAGCCTTGGCTCTTTGGATTGAACCATCTGTATTATGTTTCAATTTGTACACCCACTTTACTCCAATAGCTTCTTTGTCATTTGGCTTTTCAACTAGCTGCCATGTTTTATTCTTTTTAATTGCATTTATTTCTTTTTGCATCGCACTCCTCCAAACATCTTCTTTGATTGCTTCATCAAAATTTTTTGGTTCCACAACACAATAGTTTCACCTTGCATAAATATCACTCAAGTCCTTCAATTTTATTGGAGTTGAGCTCGGAGATGATGAACTTGAAATAGGTGAACTTGGAGAGGATGAAAAACTTGGTGTACATGGGGTTGGTTGCTCATTTTCAGTTGCTGGATTTTGTTGTAATAAAATTGTAGGGATTGTTTTCTCCTTCATTTTGTCTTCTTCCCAATTCCAAGAAGCCTGCTCATCAAATACAACATCCCGACTAATGATCACCTTGTTTGTCTTTAAATTGTAAAGTCTATAGCCCTTTGACATAGAACTATAGCCAATAAATACACATCTTTCACTTGTTTCTTCCAACTTTGTCCTCTTTTGTTTAGGAATTTGAGCATAGCAAACACACCCAAAAACTTTAAGGTGGTTAACTGAAGGTATTCTTCCACTCCAAGCTTCAAATGGAGTCTTATTCCATACAGCCTTTGTTGGACATCTATTCAGCAAATACACAACAATATTAACAGCCTCAGGCCAAAAGGTTTTAGGCAAACCTTTCTCAAGTAGCATATACTTCGCCATCTCCATCACAGTTTGGTTCTTTCTTTCAGATACACCGTTTTGCTGAGGTGTATAGCCAACAGTGAGCTGTCTTTCAACACCTTCATTTTCACAAAATTTGTGAAATTCATTCGAGGTGCACTCCTTCCCCCTGTCACTTCTCAACATTTTTATAAACCTACCACTTTGTTTCTCAACAAAAGCTTTAAACTTCTTAAAAATTACAAAAACATCAGATTTTTGTCTCATAAAATATACCCATGTCATGCGGGTAAAATCATCAATAAACAAGATAAAATACATGTTTTTTCCATGAGACAAAATATTCATAGGACCACACACATCTATGTGTACAAGTTCCAACCCTTGTTTGGCTCTCCATACTCCTTCCTTTGAAAATGGTTGGCGGTGGTGTTTGCCAAGCATACATCCTTCACACACACCAGATTTTTCTTTAATTATTGGCAACCCATACACCATCTTCTTTTGATAAAGCAACTTGAGACTATTGTAGTTCAAGTGCCCAAGTCTCTTGTGCCATAAACAAGAGTCATTTTCTTCTCTAGCCATCATGCTGAATTTATTTCATAATTAAGAGAAAGTAGAAAGCTTCTATTACTGGTCATTTTAACAACAACAACATTTCTTCTCTTTGAATAAAAAATTATGCACTCACGATTCTCAAAATTTAGAGAATAGCCATGCTCCAAAAGCTGTCCAATGCTTAGCAAGTTCTCATCCAACTCTGGCACATAAAGAGTGTCATGAATGACTTTGCTTCCTTGCTTTGTTGTAACTCCAATGCAGCCTTTTCCTTTTACTTCAACATGTTCTCCATTTTCAAATTTAACTTTTGAGACAAATGAAGAATCAATGTTTATAAAAGCCTCTTTCTTTTCGGTCATATGGTTGCTACAACCGCTATCCAAACACCACACATTTTTATCTTCTTGAGATGCTTTTTGACAAGCAAAGAACAAATTACCTTAATCATTTTCTCCTTCTGCAAATGAAGCATGTTGTTGATTGACAAAACGATAATCCTTTTGAATATGCCTGAATCTCTTGCAATTGTGACATTATGGTTTGCCCTTGTTCCAGCAATCATTCTCGTTGTGAGTGTTACTCTTACAGATTTTGCACCATTTATTTGATGCTCCTTCATGCCATCTTCCGCCATTCGCGCCCCTTCCTCTTCCTCGTGAGTTTCTTCCTCTGCCCATGCCTCTTCCAAATCTGCCACCTCTAGAAGACTCACCTCTATTTTGTATTGGGGACTTATTTTCACCATTGTTGGGCTGAATATTGAGTTTAGATTGAAAGGCACTCTCAACTGATTTTTCAGAGTGTCGTAACAACCTTTGTTCGTAGGACCTCAAAGACCCCATCAACCCTTGAACATACATAGTTGATAGGTCCTTAGTTTTTTCTATAACAACCACCATAGGATCAAATTTTTCTGTCAAACTAATCAGAATTTTATCAACAATTCTGCGATCATCTATTGTATCTCCATGTGACTTCATTTGATTCACCAATTCAGAGAGTCTATTAAAGTATTCATTCAAACTCTCATTCTCTTTCATTCTTTCCTTTTCATAGTCTCTCTTAAGAGATTGAAGCTTCACAGTTCTCACCTTTGAGTCTCCTTCAAACTCTTGTTGTAGAATATTCCATGCTTTCTTTGATGTTTTTGCTCTCATAATCCTTGGGAAAATGGATATGGAGACCGCTCTTTGGATCATCCCGAGAACTCCAACATCTGTGATCTTCTTTTTCTTCTTCAATTCTTCAAGTCGTTGGCTTGATTCTTCATACCTGTTTTGGACGAACTCCAAGACATCCAAAGAGGTGAATAGATTCTCCATTTTAACAGCCCAAAAATCATAATTTTCTCCTTCAAACAAAGGAACTTTAACATTGCTATAAACTGTAGAAGAGTTGCTTGTGGAAGCCATTTTTTTTCTGCTGCAGCTGCAAGGATCTGCAGCTCTGATACCACACTGTTGGTGGTATTCTAGATGTGGTATATGATAAATTATATTGTTGCAGAATTTAGAGTAAGAAAAAATATATTTTTTGAATACTCTTATATTATTGAATCCACCACACACTCACTTTTATATAGACTTAAAGGAAACTGACATAAGAGACAAAAAATTGGTAATCAAAATGAGGACTCTTTGGTTCTCTCAATCTTAATGATACAACTCTACCATAAATCTAAATAAAGACAATTATTATAATGTGATGGTTATAATTCTTTCATAATACATACTAAAGATAGTGGTGGTTACAACCCATTAATTTTAACGATAACCATTGGCAAATGTTGTTGTACATGATTTATCTTGCTGCCTCACATTTTTATACACAATTTTTGCAACCCACCAAACCTTAATTACTTTTACAACCAAAATAAATGTGGAAAATGCATTGTCTTTTACAACATTCTAAATATAAGATGGTGTCAAGTACCATTGGTTTTCCAATATCACTTTAGGAAATTAATTTCATTAAAACTTCAAGACCATCATTTCCAACAACTACAAACTTCAACAAGTTATTCTTATAACATCTTATTACATAGAATTCCTTCAAACACACGCAACAATGCTCCAAAAAGCCCAAAAGTGACTCTGCCAATGGCTTCACAAATAAATAAAAACATGGTTAAAGAAATAAAAGATCAACAAAATGCAAATTAAATTTTCAAATATCCAACGCGACAACGATAGTACTTCATCATGTGTTAATCTTTCTGCAGTGCTTCCTGATTTCACCCCTTGAACCTGTTAAAGGAGTAATGTTTCCCAGCTTAACCATAGACTTAGCAAATTGATCAAAGAAAATATCATTTCTTGCTGCATAAGTCTTCACTAAATTGGCAGATACTTGATTCTTTGTCAACAGAACTTCATCAGAACTTAACAGACCCTTGTTGGCCAATAAGTTCTTGTAGTAGTTGTTGTCAAATTTTACCGGGGTGATAAAGTCTAGGACAAATAGATTTTGGTCTCCACCAGATCTCGGGCACCGAGCGCGCAATTGAGCTGCATAGTTTTGGTCAAGAGTGAAATCTGACTTGCCATTCCCAGTTTGGTTGTAGAGTCTTTGTCTAAAGCTAGTGCATCTTGAATCACCTATAGTGTGACTACCTATAACATAACAAGAAATTGTTTATACAGTTAGACAATTGTGATCGCCGCAACACGAAATAGATTAGTACTAAGATTTTACCAGATAGAGCAACTAGATCAACAATGTTAAGACCCTTAAGCTTGAACTTAGTTAAGATGGTTTGGAATGTATTGTTAGGAGCAGGAATGTTGTTATTTGAGCCACTGATGCTTGCACCAAGAGAATCCCTTCTTCCCAAAGGTACATCCCAGTTTGGTCCACCAGTCTGCAATGATTGAATATTAGATTGATATTTAGCTTTTGATGGTTAAAGATAAGGGTAGTAGAGTTCAAAACTAGAGGAAATATTTACAAGAACAGTTGAATCTCTAGCTGCTAGAGTCAAAATATCAGCACAAGAGACTGTATGAGGACACTCTTTCTCTAATGCAGATTTAATTTCTTCAATGACTTCAAATCCTCTAGCTGAGTTACGGTTCGGATTCGACCTCTTTTCGCTGATGATTGTTCCGCTGCTGTCTAGCAACACCGATGCATCACAACCCTGCAACATCAATTTTTTGTCATGACACTATAAATTTTCTATATGTTTTCACAAAACAAGTCTGTAATTGCAATTGTGGCCGCAACGTTAAGGTTTTCGTTGTGTCTGCGACCACGACCGCAATTTTAAACATTGTTTACTAGATCACTAAGTAGAATTGGCCTGTTAAATGCAGAGAGACCTTGACAAAACAGTCATGAAAATGCAGTCTCAGCAACGAAGCAGCCATGCGAGGTTCTTTAGCGACAGCCTTGGAAACTACAGACTTAACAATCTCCTCAACTCTCGGACACGAACCGTCGTAAAATTGAGGGTAGAGGAAATCTCCTACTTTAGTTTTACAGTGACAGAAAGGAGCAAAGACTAGAAGAGAAAAAAGCAAGAAAAAGTTTATAGAATTGACCATTATTTCTCTTTCGGGATTACTTCAAGGAACAAAAGTTATTATGAAAGAGTAGTTAAAGAAGTGCTTTCAACTGGATTGAATGAACACCATTATGGAAATGATAGTATTTATAGATAAGAATATCAATGTGACAGAAAACCAAAAGCAAAAAAGAATGAAAGAGAGGGAAAAAAGTTGGAGTTGGTAACAAACTAGCTTTGAAATCTGTATAAAAAGATGATGATAAGAGTTGTTAGCTCTTACCATGTCATGTAAAAATCATCTCTATAATTGTAGGGAATTAGCTTAAGTGTCTAAGTCAAAATTCTAAATGTAGTGAAACATGCTTTTAGTTTTGTTTAAAGCAAAAGTACTGATATAGTAAAAGTCTTATTAACAATTGGTCCAAGTTTCCCACACATTAGTTTAGTATATGAAAATCTCTAAAGCATTTTTATCGTATTCTTGCTTGCATTGTAAGACAACTAACCCTTGGTCTTTTTATTTGTTTAATTAACGTCTGAATCAATTCCTTTCTTTTGTTATTTCTTAAATGTCATATTACTTTTGCTTTATCATTGGATAAAACAATGGTTAAGCCTAACTAATCACACTATTGATATGCACTTTTTTTTGATAAATACTAAACACCAGTTGTTTTTTCAATCAACCAAGCTAAACACAGATATTAGATATGACACTGACACATCTAAATCTGTAATAATTTAAAATGTAAAATATTTGAATGTAAGAACTTTGTGTGTCCGGAAACATGACAAATGTCAGATATCGAATACATCTTGATCTAAAGTGTCGGTGTTGCATGGTCAACTATGATAGTATCAAAATATCAGGGCAGTTATTATGCAGTTCTTTGTTCTCTATGTCTTATTAGAGGGTGATCTACAAAGTCATGTTAGACTCACCTGCTCAATTTATTTGATGGTAGTGCATGGATGTTTTTACTTGAGGAACAGGTATGAATGGATACCTACTATACTAGGTGTCTTCTCTTGGATTATTTAGAGCATTATATTCATAAGTTTACTTTTATTTTTGAGTATATAGTATTATATTACTACTAGTATATGCTTAGCTTTGATTCAAGGGAAAACGACAGCCCTTGATTATAGTTAATTGGGATACTAAAGAATAAGTGAGGCAATTAGCTGGAATCATTTATTTTATTTCTTTACTTTTTGGCATTTTTTAGAGATAAATTATGAATACAGGAACGTGGGAATTAACTTTAAAGATCACCGATGATTACTGCATATAACTCAATGTAACATTTTTAAAATCAACACCTATAAAGTAAAGTTGCATGCCTAGTCTTGTTTTAGACAAGTGAATGCTTAGTCTTTATTTTTATTTTTATTTAACTACCAGTACTCAGTCTATTAGTTCGATTAATCTGATTCGAGAGTCAGTTCTGATATCAAATGATTTCAGTTTTCTCTCGATAGTAATTGCAGAAATCAAATTGTGATTCTTCCTACTAAATTCAACGTCAATCATCATTGAACAAATTAATTAGAATATTATAATAGTGCTCTTATAAGGTGTTTTTATTTTTAGAGAAATGTTCATTCTTCTTTTCTTATATGTTCATAAAAGATAGGAAATTTCGAAAATGCCCCTTACCGAAATTAGCAAGGAAAAATCTTATATTGGTGTGATCCTTTATTAAAATGTGTAATTGTATGAATAGATTGATATGAGCATGATTAAAGTGAGAACATTACTTGAATGAGCTAATTCAAGTGTGTATCTTTTTTCTAGCATGAAAAGACGTAGAATTCTTTGTGTCAAATCATAATTTTTTTTTTATAATTTCAGTAGAAGGAAACTCAAATCTAAATATTTTAGTGTTTTGTGTATTAATTAATTTTAATTGTTTCAATTTTTCATTTAATTGTTTCAATGATGGATAGTGATGAAGAAGTTACTAGACAAACACATCATATATTTGTTAAAAGAGAGCATGATGTAAAACTAGTATGTAATAGAGATTGAAGTTCACATTCACAACCATAGACAAAAGAGTTGCAAACTCAGATTCTACTAATACTATTATTAATGAACTATATTTTTTCAGAACGTGTTTATTTCTACACATGTGTTTGTGTTTGGTAAAAATTTACGGTAGTGTTTAGTAAATGAAGTTCAAGAACTATTTATGTTAAAGTATTAAGTAAGGTATTTTGTGATTTTACAAGTGAAACTCATTATCAAAATATTCGAAATTTTGTTGAATAATTTAATACAACACAAATGGATGTGGAAAACCTCTTTGACAATGTGTGAATCAACAAACAATTTTTAGCTATTCATGTACTTATTTTCATCCAAAATTTTCATCATATATTGCATTTCAGATATTGGACTTCTAACATACTGTTTGAGTATGTGTCGATCATTATAAATATGGTTGATAGTAGTTACATTGTGATTGTTTCGTTTCTACAATGTCATGAAAGTATTTCTTGGAAGGACCATATTATTTGTCATCTCCATAACATATTTGAGTTGTGTAGTCTGAACATGCATTAGATGCATGTCTGGATTCTACAATCTAAATGAACCCCCTAAACACAACCACGCCACTAAAGAATAACATGCTAGACCTCGACACCAAGAACCACCATAAATAGAAAAAATTTCTCCAAAGGAAACATCAGAAAATATGTTTCCCTAAGAACTAGGTTGAAAACATTCAAGCTAATATTGGATCAAGTAGAGAATATGGTGTTGGACGAGAATATGCTAAATGTAACGGTCTAGAAGGGAGGTGAATAGACCTTCCAAAAAATGACCGATTTGAAATTTTTTGTTTAACTTGAAAATATATCAGAGTTTAAAACGGTTTGGTGAGGGAAACACAATACATATCAAATTGATTATGCTTATCGGAAAGTATATACACAACACTTTAATCGGTATGAAAAGATAAAAATTGGATCAAATAGATAACAAAAAAAATCAATCGATATATTGAATTATGAATGTCTTACATGAGAAGTGTACGCGTACAATGTCAATACAATGTTGTAGTTTTATATTTGTGAGTGTCCTAAACTGGGGCACACTCACCAAAGAGCGTAGTGCTTAGGCGATGACTTAAGGACTCACCTTGGACACCAATAACATGTGTAAGCTCGTTAGCCAAGGGAGATGTAGTCCATCATTACTCCAAAAAGATAGGTGGTCAGTAGTTTCCCTTGATCAGGAGGGAGAAATTGTCACCACTCAGGGTTACCCAAACTCTAGGCCCAAAAGGCCTATATAAACACTTCACCCCAAGTGAAGAAAAAAGACAGATCTTAACTACTACAAATCACACCCCACATATGCTTACACACAAGTAGCCAACGCATATACAAGGTATCTCACCTCACATGAGCAGATCCTAAAAACCACTGTAAAACACCATCTTACAGGGCTTCTCGCCGCCGTGGGCAAGCCCTAACCACCAAACATCGTAATATACATACTAAGGCCTTTGAGTCCCCCTGCCCTTGCAGGTGGAATACACATACCTTTACTTTTTGACAAGTATAGTAGCTCCCCAATAAAACTAACATGCATCTTTATCATTATCACCCTGCCATATGTTACCTTTCACTCCTACACCTAGCCATTTTAAGTTAAGGCTAATATGAGGGCTCCATCCCTTACGCCTGAAGATACTAGCAGTAGCGGTGATGTTGACACCCTGGAAGAGATATATGTTGCCATGGACGAGTTATGTCGCCATAACCAGACACTAAAGGATGACGTCCATAACATCAGATAGCGCCAACAGGAGTCCAATCCCCGAAGGAGATGGAACTGTTGGACCCTTAGCCACTCTCAAATGAGATATGAGGGGTGTCTATCCCCAACGACTTTAAACCTCCCTCCTTGGCCAAGTTTGATGGGTGCAGCGATCTCTACAAGCATCTCGCCTCCATTAATACCCATATGGCCATCATAGGAGCACCTGATTCCCTAAAGTGAAAGTTGCTATCAGGCACTTTTGGGGATGCCTCCCATTGATGATATATAGGTTTACCACGTGCCTCCATCAACATCTATTAGGAAATGATAAATAATATAGTAACTAGTTCACCACCTGCCACCATAGGAAAATGTTCACCACAAGCCTGTTTAACATGCGCTAACGTCCATCAGAGTCACTGAGGGACTGCCTCACCCACTTTAAAGAGGCCACCATTTGGGTCGTCCCACCAAACCAAAAAATATTTATGAGGGAGTTCTAAAATGGACTCAATGCAGGACACTTCAACAAGTCCCTTGTCCAAACGCCGACGCTTTCATTGGCATACATGGTCACGAGAGAAGAGTGATACATATAGGGAGAGGAGAGCAACGCTGAAAATAAGGAGTTGATGTCAAGGAGTGCATTTCCAATGCCGAAGGCTCACATCACCAGAGGAGAGAAATTACATCTCACCCATAAAGGACAAGACTGCGTTCAAAAGGGTATGTAAGGCGATAAAGAACTTCACGCCCCTGAATACTCTCCGCGAGCATATCTGGCATGAGGTTCTCTACCTGCAGAAAATCCCTAAACCATCTTATCCTAAGGTGGATGTGATAGGTTCTGAACCAGGAAGGTGCACATTCCATAGAGTCAAGGGAAACCACACAGAAGATTCCTACTAGATCAAAATGGAAATTGAGAGACTAATACAAGAGGAAAACCTCAAGAAATATGTGAAGGGAGAATCCTACCATTTGAAAGACAAGTCTAACTCGCAAGAGAGAGATAACACTGGAACCCCCAGGCCAACAAAGCCAAATAAGCGCCTATGGGAGAAGGTAGTAAATCTGCGTGCCACACACTCAACACCATAGCAGAAGGATTCATCGAGGGAAAGGAAACTACCTTTGCCCGAGGTTATTGATGCCTCCTCTTTGTACAATATGATTATACGACGACCAAATTTTAATCAGATCAACGCCTCCTTGTCAAATATGTATTTATGCACGAAATACTCACTCCCCAATGGGCGAGTGAGATTAGTACAAAGAGATCAAGAGACCGCCAAGAAGTGTTACACAATAATCCTCAAGATGAATAGGATCCGCACTCCTGAAGGGAAATTCAGGAGTATGAGCTTAGGAATAATGCCACCATGAGAAATATACAAAGGAGATAGGGCTTCTTCTCCAACCTATAAGGAAATTAAAGGTTGCAGGTCTAGAAGGGATGACCACTAGAGACATCGACATATCAGTCATTTATTTTTCTTCATTAATGATTGGTTACTTTATTGATAATTTTTATAGGCGAGTATTGCATCTCTACTGATTGTAAAGTTAATTTATTCTGTGAGGTGCACTCTTTTTATTAAGGACTTTTGTATTGGGGGGAAAAGGTGTTTAATAAGGCACATTGCTTTTATTATTTTAGAGAATTTGTACTTTTTTATATTCCTTTCGTTGCAATAAACCTAAAATATCAAGAGAAGGTATCCCATAGAGGCGATCAAATAGCTGGATCTTCAAATGGGATCCTAGCCGCCCATAGAGAAGATCATTTTGCTGGACCCTTAAGATTGGATCCTTGCCTCCTGAAGAGGTGATTAAACAGTTGGATCCTCAAGGGGGTCCTTTTTGCCCATATAGGTGATCAAATATCTGGATCCTCAAGTGGGATCCTTGCCGCCCATAGAGGCGGTCATTTTGCTGGATCCTCAAGTGGGATCCTTGCCGCCCATTGAGGCAATAAAAATCATTGGATGCTTAAAAAGGGATCCTTGTCGCCCATAGAGGTGATCAAACAGCTGGATCCTCAAGTGGGATCCTTTCTGCCCATAAATGCGATAAAAATTATTAGATCCTTAAGAGGGAATCCTTGTCACCCATAAAGACTATCAAATAGCTGGATCCTTAAGTTGAGATCCTTATCGCCCATTGAGGTGATACAAGTTATTGGATCCTTAAGTTAGGATCCTTACTACCCATTGAGGCGATAAAACCGTTGGATCCTTAAGATGAGATGCATGTCGTCCATAAGGGCGATAACACCGATGAATCCTCAAATGGGATCCTTGTCGCCCATTGAGGTGATAAAAATGATTGGATCCTTATGTAGGTATCCTTGTAGCTCGTAGAGGCGATCAAACAGTTGGATCCTCAAGTGGGATCATTGTCGCCGATAGAGGTGATAAAAATCGTTAGATACTTAAGTGGGGATTCTTTCTACCCATAGAGGTGATTAAACAACTTGATCCTTAAGTTAGGATCATTGCCTCCATTGAGGCGATAAAAATTATTGGATCCTTGTCGCTTATTGAGGCGATAAAATTGTTGAATCCTTAAGATGATATCCTTATCGGCTATATAGGTCATTAAATATCTAGATCTTCAAGTGGGATCCTTTTCAACCATAGAAGCAATCAGTCATATTGGATCCTCAAGTGGGATCCTTGTCGTCCCTAGAGATGACCATAACGTCAAATTCCTAAAATGGGATCCTTGTGAGGTCCCATTGTGAGCAATAAAAGTATTTTCAAGGGGGAGATAATGATGAACGCCATCAATTAAATGTTAAAGGGTTAAAATTATAGATAATTACAAAAGATAACCAGAAGAGCACTTAACACAAAAGGTGCCCTCAAAGGGTGCCACTGTTTATTACAATTTCCAAAATGCTACAGAGGGGAATACAAATACAGCAAAAAAGTATAAACAAGAGGAAATATTCCTTGTCTACCAACTGTCCTTCCCGAACTACCTGAAAGGGATCCATCAGACTTAAATCTAGATCACGATAAAGGAAAATAGTATGCCTTCTTGCCTTCTCAAAATGTTGGACGAAAGTCACCACCACTTCATCCTTGAGTTACAAGACCTTCTCCTCCAGGTTATCTAAGGTGCTTCGAGCCCTCTTAAATGATTGCTTTAGACGTTCCACATCTTCAAACTAGGCGAGAGCCTCAGTGGCTGTTTCCCTAGTAAGCACCTTCGCGACATCCTATTTCTCCCTCATCAATTTTATTGACATCCCACCTTTGTGAATGTTCTTATTCACATAGATCACCTTGTAATGAAGTCATCGGATGGTACGAGAATACTACTCCTTCTGCACTTTCTCCACTAAGAGGCACCTTAAAAGTTGGACTTCTAGCAAATTAGATAGTTGGGTGGAAGACATGTCAATGAGTGATTGATAGTCATCGGGAAAAATCTCAAGAAAGGAGAATTGGCGATTGAAAAACTCAACCGCCTTAAAATCATGATTATTCAACAAAGAGGTCTTATGAGGATCAAATTCACCTCTTGCCATCTCCTCCCCTGGTACTGCCTCACGACTTTTCGATGGCCTAGAGGGCCCCTCCTCCCTTTGTAAAACCTTGGGAGGGTGATCCTGATAACATGAAATTATATCACATTTTAGGACTTAATTCAATTAAATTATATTATTATTTACTTTAATTTATTTCATTTTATCAGATATTACGCGGTATTTCCTTTCTATTTATCTCAGGTGGTCTATTTGAAGCAAAAGTAAAAAAAGGAAGAAAAGGAGGTGCAAAAAGAAGTCTTTGGAAACAAATAGCAAAAGCCAAGCCCAGCCCAAAGAAGGCACAGGCGTTATGCCTGTGACGAGCGTCACGCTGTATACACTTCTGTGACGAGCGTCACACATGGTGTGACGGACGTCACACCATTCCCCTACATTTTTGCCTTCAGAGACGTTGAGTCCTATTTGCACGCTGAATCCTATTTCCACGCCTATACCTTCGTTACGTGAAGACCCCTTGACGCGGACTATTTCTGAAGACCGTTACGGAAAGTGCCAATATAAATACCAGCTTTGCAAACCCTTCCTCGGTTCCACGCTCCCCAGACAGTTTTCCAGTTTTTGTTTTTCTTTGCATTTTTCTTTTTCCAGCAGCTTAAGCATATTCCTTATAGTACTCCTTTTATAATTTTTAGATTGTTTCTTTTGCAATTCTATTTTCTTTTATAGCACTTAATTAATTTTTCGCACAATAGTTTCTACACCGGAAACTATTATGTACCTTTTACCGGATCTAACCTTACGTTAGAATCTAGTTTTTTATTCCTTCGCTTTATTTTTCCGCCTGATTGAAGAACTCAAGAACAAATCCAACCGGTCTGTGGTGGAGTGTTCAAGACTGCTATTTAATTATTCAGGTTCTATATTTATTTGTTGAATTTATATATGCTTATTTTTACTATTAATTTATACTTCTTGCCTGCGATGAATCTGTTTATGCATGATATTTATTTAAGTCTGTTTAGCATGTCTGGCTAATTTATTTAGGTATCGGTATGTAAAGTAAGCGGAATGAAGGAATCAAAACTAAGTTGGTTTAATTAAGTTTAAAATTAAAATCACTCTTTTTACGGTCTCAATTTACAGGTTTAATAACAAAGTTTTTGTACGAAAGTAAAAGACATAAAGAAGTTAAAATCAATAGAGCGAGAGTTTGAGGTTTTGACTGGACAGTGTAAATTGGACATTCATTCTAGATCAGGGCGAGAGAAATTTTTAGAGTTAATTAAATTCTAACCTTTTTCAAAAAGTATTTTTAAAGATTGAATGTGAGGACGAGAGTTAAGCATTTGAATTTAATTATATAACCTGAGTCAACAGAGCGAGAGTTTGAGATAAGGGTGTTTAAACGATTAGTGTTTTCTTAAAAAGAGTTTCTACGGATTCTATTGTTTTCAAAAAGTGGTTTTTGACTTAACTATAAGTGACAACTACGTTAATATAAAATCATAGTTTATTCAACAGAGCGAGAGTTTGAGATAAAACTTTTAACCAATAGCGTCAACTGAAAAGATTTACTTTAAAACCAAGAAACCAATAAAGAATTGATTCCCGAATTACGACGAATTACATACCGATATCCGCTTATTAGATATTAATTTTAGATCTTATTTTAGTTTTAGCTTTTCCCCCCAAAAATCAAAGTATTACCTGCCTTAGCTTTACGAAGTAACCTTAGATAACGGTATATCGATTCATAAGTCCCTGTGGGATCGATATCTTTTAAAACTACGCGATAGAACTGTGCACTTGCAGTTTGTACCCCAATTCGACTCATAAAGTCGAGCGATCAAGTTTTTGGCGCCGTTGCCGGGGACTTTTATTTAGTCGATATCGTAACTCTTCTGTTACGCTGTAGAGACTAAGGCTTTTCTTTCTCTTTTCTTTCTTTCGTTGATTTGTATGCCACGCACTCGCTCACAAGGCGAGCCGTTCTACTTACGAATCAACGATATCGAACTATATCTCCGAGTCTTACGACGAATTCGGGAATATCGTGCTGCAAACAATCTACCTCCTGTAGAACTTCCTGATTTCAAAAATATTTTCCCTTCGATACCCGAGATGGCAGAACCAGCTCGTGCTCTTAGAGATTACGCCGCTCCATCGCAAGATGAACCACATTCAAGTATTGCTCCACCCGCAATCGAAGCAAACAACTTTGAACTCAAACCTTCACTGTTGCAGGCAGTGCAACAGAACCAATTCTCTGGAAATCCTACCGAGGATCCTAACCTTCATTTATCTGTATTTGTTCAATACGCTGATACTGTTAAAGCTAATGGTGTCACTTCAGAGGCAATTCGACTTCGTCTTTTTCCTTTCTCGTTAAGAGATAGCGCTAGAAGATGGCTTCAATCTCTTCCTTCCAACTCAGTCACCACATGGAACGAGTTGAAGAAATTTTTTCTTGCTCGATATTTTCCGCCAAGCAAAACAGCTATGTTAAGAGCCCAAATAAATGGATTTAAACAGAAAGATAACGAGTCTCTTTTCGAAGCATGGGAAAGATACAAAGACATGATGAGACTTTGTCCACACCATGGTTTAGAAGACTGGTTAGTAATTCATACATTCTATATTGGTCTCCTGTACAACACGAGGTTAACAATAGATGCCGCCGCAGGTGGTGCACTAATGAACAAACCTTATGCTGACGCTTACCAACTTATCGAAAGCATGGCTCAAAACCACTATCAGTGGGGAACCGAACGAACAATGGTGGAAAAACCTCAAACGAAAACTGGCATGTACGAGATAAATAACCTTGATCATGTTAATGCAAAAGTGGATGCTCTGGTCCAGAAAATTGAAAGTTTAAATGTATCACCTCCAGCCACCGTGGTAGCCATAACTCAGAATTGCGAAGTCTGTGGAATCCAAGGTCACACTCCTACAGATTGTCAACTCCTAACAGGAATCCAAGCGGAGCAAGTAAACTATGCTCAAGGAAGCCCCTACTCGCACACCTATAACTCAAATTGGAAGAATCATCCCAATTTTTCATATAAGAGTAATAATGCTCTATACGCACCTGGACAATCTCCAAATCAAGCCCCAGCTATACCTCAGGGATATCAGAAGCCGACCCCATCTACATCTAACAATAACGCCCCTAGGAAATCCAACTTGGAAATCATGATGGAAAACTTTATAGCTTCTCAACAGCAAACCAATAAAGATTTCTTAAACCAGAATGTACACACTGGCGAACAAATTAAACAACTAGCAAGTAAAGTAGATGCCCTGGCTACTCATAACAAAATGCTGGAAACGCAAATATCACAAGTAGCTCAACAACAAGCGCCTACTGCTGCCCCAACTGGTACATTTCCTGGCCAACCCCAACCTAACCCAAGAAGCCACGCTCATGCAATTATACTGAGAAGTGGAACGGAAGTGGAAGGACTGTCTGACCCAAGGATAGAAAACCAAAACTCTAAAAAGTCAACTGAGGAAGAAAGTGAACCTAAGGAAAAGGAAGAGAGTAATAAGGAAACCTTAGAAAAGAAGGAACCTTATGTACCTCCACCACCTTATAAACCACCTATCCCTTACCCTCAAAGGCTTATTAAAACCAAAGATGCGGGCCAATTTAAAAAATTTGTCGACCTACTAAAACAATTAAACGTCACAATTCCGTTTACAGAAGCTATTACGCAGATGCCCTCATATGCCAAGTTTTTAAAAGAAATTCTTTCTAATAAAAGGAAACTTAAAGATAGCGAAACCCTTACACTCACCGCTGAATGTAGCGCTATAATCCAGAATATGCCTCCTAAACTTAAAGACCCAGGTAGTTTCTCTATACCCTGTCACATAGGAAAATTTGTCATTGACAAAGCCTTATGCGATTTAGGAGCCGGTATTAGTGTTATGCCTTTATCCATATGCAAGAGACTTGAAATGGGAGAATTAAGACCAACTAAAATGTCTGTGCAACTAGCAGATCGTTCCGTAAAATATCCTGTAGGAATTCTTGAAAACGTTCCAGTGCGCATAGGTTAATTCTACATTCCAACTGATTTTATAATTATGGATATTAGAGAAGATGAAGTTACACCCATTATACTGGGAAGACCGTTCTTAGCAACTGCCGGTGCAATCATAGACGTAAAACGAGGACGACTCACTTTCGAAGTAGGAGAAGAGAAAATTGAGTTCATTCTTTCCCAATTTTTGAAAGCACCTGCAATAGAAGATACATGTTACTTCATGGATATCATCGATGAATGCATAAAAGAAACAGAGTTAGAAAAAGACAAATCATCTGACTACCTTGTAGAAGACAAACTTAACCAATGTTTAGTAATAACACCGGACCCTACGCAATGCCTTAAGAAACCAACCTTAGACCTGAAAACACTTCCCAAGAATCTGAGATATGAATTCCTAGACTTAGAGCTCGAACGACCAGTGATAGTTAATGCTGACCTAGGAAGACTCGAAACAGAAAAACTCCTGCATATCTTAAGAAAATATCCAACCGCACTAGGTTACAACATCACCGATCTTAAAGGAATAAGTCCTTCTATTTGTATGCACCGCATCATGCTAGAAGAAGACTGTAAAACTTCTAGGGAACACCAGAGGAGACTAAACCCGATCCTGAGTGAGGTAGTGAAGAAGGAAATAACCAATTTATTAGAGGCAGGTATCATATATCCTATATCTGATAGCAAATGGGTTAGTCCTGTACACGTAGTACCAAAGAAAGGAGGTATAACAGTCATTGAAAATGAAAAAGGAGAAACTATAACCAAACGAATCGAATCGGGATGGAGAATGTGCATTGACTATAGGAAACTAAACAAAGCAACCCGAAAAGATCATTTCCCTTTACCATTCATTGACCAGATGTTAGAACGATTAGCAAAACATTCACATTTCTGCTATCTAGACGGTTACTCAGGTTTCTTTCAAATACCAATTCATCCTGATGACCAAGAAAAGACAACGTTCACGTGCCCTTTTGGTACCTTCGCTTATAGACGAATGTCGTTTGGCTTGTGTAATGCTCCTGCAACTTTCCAAAGATGCATGATGCCCATATTCGCCGATTTTCTAGAAAACATCATGGAAGTATTTATGGATGACTTTTCCGTATGCGGACAAAGCTTTGAAGAATGTCTTGAAAATCTAGAGAAAGTTTTAGAGTGATGTGTAAAAGTAAACCTAGTACTTAATTGGGAAAAATGCCACTTTATGGTACAAGAAGGAATTGTTTTAGGACACATCATCTCGAACAGAGGAATTGAAGTAGACAAAGCCAAAATAGAGGTAATCGAAAACCTTCGACCTCCGAAAACTGTGAGAGAAGTACGAAGCTTCTTAGGACATGCCGGTTTTTACCGACGATTCATTAAAGACTTCTCTAAAATAACTAAATCGTTGACCGGATTATTGATGAAAGATGCTGAATTCATATTCGACAATAAATGTTTAGAAGCATTTCAAACGCTTAAACAAGCACTGATCTCCGCACCCATAATGCAGACACCAGATTGGAATGAACCATTCGAAATAATGTGTGATGCCAGTGATTACGCTGTAGGTGCTGTTTTAGGACAACGAAAGGATAAAAAGCTTCATGTTATATATTACGCAAGTAGAACTCTAGATGAAGCACAAATGAATTACGCCACAACCGAGAAAGAACTTCTAGCAGTAGTGTTTGCGCTAGATAAATTTCGTTCTTACTTGGTCGGAGCCAAAATTATCATCTACACTGACCACGCTGCTATCAAATACCTCTTAACAAAAAAGGATGCTAAACCTAGACTCCTAAGGTGGATCCTGTTGCTACAAGAGTTCAATTTGGAAATCAAAGACAAGAAAGGAACTGAAAACGTAGTAGCAGATCACCTCTCTAGACTTGAGAACCTTGAACCGGAAAGAACATCAATTAACGATGATTTCTCGTACGATAAGCTTATAGCTACTTTAGAAGAAAATAACGCTGAAAAATAGGTAGAAACTACCTTAGCCATATCTGTTACACCGTGGTACGCTGACCTCGTCAATTATTTAGCTGCCGGAATAGTTCCACCTACCTTATCCTACCAACAGAAGAAACGATTCTTCTATGACATAAAACATTATTACTGGGATGACCCCTTACTTTTTAAAAGAGGCCCCGATGGTATTTTCCGTCGGTGTATACCCGAAGAAGAGGTAGAAAATATAATCCAACACTGTCACTCCGCTCCTTATGGTGGACACGCAAGTACATCCAAGACCTGCTCTAAAATCCTACAAGCCGGTTTTTATTGGCCAAGTATATGGAAGGATGTACATGCAGCTATTAAGAAATGTGACAGATGTCAACGCACAGGGAACATATCTAGACGTGACGAGATGCCACAAAAGGGCGTTTTGGAAGTAGAGATTTTCGACGTGTGGGGAATAGACTTCATGGGACCTTTTCCATCCTCTTTCGATAACAAATACATACTCGTGGAAGTTGACTACGTATCAAAATGGATTGAAGCTATAGCTTCCCCAACTAACGACACACGAGTAGTAACTAGACTCTTTAAGAATATAATATTTCCAAGGTTTGGTGTCCCAAGAATAGTAGTCAGTGATGGTGGATCGCATTTCATATCCAAAGTACTCGAAAAACTACTGCTTAAGTATGGCATAAGACATAGAGTAGCGACACCTTACCACCCTCAAACCAGTGGGCAAGTGGAAGTATCTAACAGAGAAATCAAACAGATACTAGAGAAAACAGTCGCCACTTCAAGGAAAGACTGGTCGTTGAAATTACCAGAAGCTTTATGGGCTTACCGAACTGCTTACAAAACGCCCATAGGGACGACCCCATTTAAGCTAATTTATGGAAAATCATGTCACCTCCCGGTAGAATTAGAACATAAAGCCTATTGGGCTATTAAAAATCTAAATTTAAACTATAAAGCCGCCGGTGAAAAGAGAATCCTTGATATAAGCGAATTAGAGGAACTCAGAAGAGACGCTTACGAAAATGCCAGAATCTACAAAGAAAGAACAAAACAATGGCATGACAAGCGCATATCAAGGAAAATCTTCAAACAAGGCGATACAGTCCTTTTATTTAACTCCAGACTAAAGTTATTTCCGGGAAAACTACGATCTAGATGGTCAGGTCCTTTTCAAATCACCAATGTTTTTCCCAGTGGAGCAGTAGAAATTAAAGGAAAATCTATGGAACCATTTACCGTAAACGGGCAACGTCTAAAACATTATCACTATGCAGAAAACAATGAAGATTCGCAAGTCTTGCACTTAGACGAAATGCCTCCAAAAATTATAGATTATAATTGATTGTTTTTTTATGTCGAGCTTGCGACATTAAACAAAGCGCTTAGTGGGAGACAACCCACAAATATTTTATTATTTCCTTATTCTATTATTATTTTTCTATTTCTTCCTTAATTATTCTTGTAATTTTTGTTTAGTATTCATTCTTAATTTATTTTAATTTATTAAAAAAATTTCTCTTCTTTCGGCATTTGGCCAACTCCTGACTAAAACTCTTGTTTTTCTTTTCTCTAGCTAACACTAACCTGATGGGACAAATTGATCGTATGGGTATCAAATTCAGAGGAACAGCTCAGAAACAAAAGTTTGAGGAACTAGCCACGAGAGAGATGCTACCTAGCCTGTATGCTGATGACTGGGCAATGACTGCCCTTGGACTAAGACAAAGTGTCCTGTATTTGCTGAATCAGATAGGGTGGGAAACCGCTCCTATCCGTAGACAATTTGTCACTTACCGGAGACTGACTCTAGAATTCCTTAGTTCTCTGATCTACCTACCCAGCCATGGAAAAGGAATAAGCAGAGGTTTTATCCAGTTCAGAATGTTTAACATGGAGTACCAATTCAATACTCAAGATTTTACCAACCTTTTAGGCTTCCCTACATCCTTTGACACATTCACAGTGAGCCAAGAGGAACTTTTCGAATATAGAGAACTTGAACACTTTTGGGGTAACTTGACTGGAAATGACGATCCCGAGGAACATGAGTTTCTCTCTGGAAACATACATAACCCGGCCTTCCGTTATTTCCATAAGATCCTGACCCACACCTTATTTGGGAAGAAGCCAAACAGTACCACAGTTTCACGTGATGAACTCTTCATCATATTTTGTGCTTCCCAGAACCGTCCAGTAAACGGTGCCACTTTTATGTTAGCAAATTTGGACCACCTTATCCAAGATGAGCGAGCACCAATTCGAATAGGCGGTTTGATAACTATGATAGGTAATGCTATTGGATTACGTCAGCCTATGCTTGACTTAAGCCCTTTTTGTGGCATTACTACTATGAGTATACCCTTCCTCTTCAACACTTTGTTTATAGCAAACCTAGGGTCTGATGAGTTTGAGCTTATTATTGATAACCAAGTTCTTTGCCTATTCACCATGCCCGATCCTAGGACTAGTGTTCATAACCGCAACAACTGGCTCTACAATCTGAACGAAACCCCCTCTCCTGTTAGATCCACTGAATCCATCCAGGACTATGAGATTTGTGATGACTATGAGATTTATGATGACCAGATTTTTTATGCTGAATCAGATCCTCAGACACCATCTGGTTATTATGATATTGATCCTCCTCCTCAACCTGCTCAGACCGAAGAATCGGCAATACCCGACCTTAGACATCATATGTCCGGAACTGATTATAACACTGCCATGGAAGCTCTGATGTCAGAACAAGACGCCCTCAGAGAAGAATTCACTAGCTTGAGGCACGAATTTCTGGGATACATGAACAGTATGACAAACCAGTTTCACGAGTTACTATACCGTGTTAACTCCTTTGCTCCTCCGGCCAGAGATCGTGCAGATGGATAGAATTTATTTTTCTTAATTATTTAGTCTTAAGTTAGATTATTTATTTAATGTTATTTCAAATTATGTTCGTATTTGTTTCTCTTTCGCATTTTTGTTTTTCTCCATTGTTACATTATGATTATTTTATTGAAGCTATTTATTCATTTTATTATGTAATATCTATTATGCTCTCTACTGTTGCTGCCTACATGACTTATTAAAGAACAATATATTTATGCATCATTATGCAAAGTAGAATGGCATGCAAGAAAATTAAATAGCAAAATAAAATAATCTGAAGCAAAACAAAACAAATAATAAAAAAATAAATTACCAAGTTATTCTGAAGAACGCTAGCTGAAGCCATGCCAAAAAGATTGTGTGACGAGCGTCACACAATCTATGACGGACGGCATGCCAAGTACCTGTTACGACCGTCACGCCTCTGTGACGAGCGTAACACCTTTCTGACTAGGTGAACGTTACAGTGCCGTTGGAGACGAACGTTACACCCTTTCACTTTTTACCTTCCCCATTTATTCCCATTAACCCACATTTATTCACCTTTCAACCACCTCTTTTCCAACTTTCAAATTCTTTTCCTATAAATACCCATCAAAACCCTCCTCCATTCACCACAAACCACTCTCTAATATCAAATACATTTCTTTCCTTTATTACTCCTTTCAATTCATTCATCAGTATGGCGGGAAATCAGAATTTCGGAAATATCATCTTCCGATCCGGAGATGAAAACTATCAAAGGTAGCAATTCGAGCGCTTTCAACAGCGAGGCGTCGTCTCTACCAGGTATCCTGATTCAACTTGTTTACAACAATTAGGATTACTTCAAGGTATCGAGTGGATGCTCCGCCTTGCCGATCTAACCTTTCTATGCACGCATAATCAACCCACCTACCCATCCCTAACCTTAGAATTCTTAAGTTCATACGCGTACAACACTCCAGCCGGTGAGGACGAATTCTTAACCGGTACCGCAACCTTCCGTATGTTCAACACCGAGTACTCCTTAACCCAAAACCAATTGAGTACCATGCTACAATTCCCCACAGAAGGTCAAGTCTATCCCAGAATCCCTCCAAACCTAAACTGGAGCACAGTTGCTGCTTTCGACCTCTTTAGGAAAATATCCGGAGTAGATGCCAACAACTGGGAAGAGCTCCTTGTTTCCCATATACATAACCCAACTATACGGTACTTTATCCGTATCCTACAAAACACCGTTTTTGGAAGACCGAACAACAGCAAGGTCAACACAAAGGAACTCTTCTTCCTCGAATGCGTCTTCGAACCGCAGGCTAAGGTAAATGCCGCCTCCTTCCTATTTCATCATATTCGCACCTTATGTGCTAGAGGCCGTCAACCTTTCGTAATTGGTGGATTAATAACCACCATAGCACTTGGCTTAAACCTAGGAGACCGACTCCAAACTTTAGAATCTTCACCTCCCCTATTTATGGATATAGGCTACTGTCGGTCCAGCCGCCTAATAAAGAACCGAGTAGGCAGAAAATATTACCTTATGGTGAATAACCAGGTCGTCCCAAGTGTTGTTCTCCCCAACATTTCCTTAACCGATGTCACCAATCCCAACCGCCACCTCTATGACCTGAATGCTCCCGAAGCTACCGAGCCTTCGCATACAAACCCGTCTGCAGACGAGTTCGAAGAAATGGAGCAAGGTGATAACGCTCCTGAATAACAATCAGTCCCGCTCAACCCTTCCGATACTGCAGCTGGCCCATCCTCCCGACGTCGTCGACGAAGAAGGCCTGCAACCAACGACGACATCATGGATGCTATTGATGGTATGCAAGCACAGAATCTCGAAATGATGCAAATGATGCGCCAAATGCAACAACAGCAGGAAGAGAGGAATACCATAACCGATCAGCGGTTCACTGAGTTGTTTAGCAGGTTCGACAACTTAGACTTACGTCAGCGATCACCAGGCCCAAGAACAAGAGGCGGAAGGCAACCTTAACTTTTCTTTTTCCTTTCTTTTTTGTATTTCATTTCTTTTCCTTCAAACATTGAGGACAATGTTTTATTCAAGTATGGGGGGAAAACCATGTTCTTTCTATCCTCCATTTTCCTTTTCAAGTATGTATTTTTCTTTTCATTGTTATTTCCCTTTCATTGTTATTTCCCTTATAAAAAAAAATTAAAAAAAATAAATATTATTATAATATAGATTTATTTTAAGTTAAGTCCCTAGCGTGAAAACTTTCTATTATCTATTCCCTCAATTTTCATGAGCCATAACAAAAATTTAACACACCCAATAAGTATAAAGGTCGCTTATTTTATAAAACTTGAGTGAAATCAAG
This sequence comes from Lathyrus oleraceus, assembly GCF_024323335.1. Taxonomy (NCBI): domain Eukaryota; kingdom Viridiplantae; phylum Streptophyta; class Magnoliopsida; order Fabales; family Fabaceae; genus Lathyrus; species Lathyrus oleraceus. Next base: position 446,164,791 of record NC_066580.1, read on the forward strand.
ACAAAAATTATTACCATAACAACGCTCTAAGAACCTCAATATGTTAGATCAGGATAAGTACCTATTATACCAATCCCTTGAACTTTTAGTTTTATAGTAACCCCGAGTAGTTTATACGAGAAGTCAGCACCATCTTAAATAGCAAACTACGTGGAGAGCCGATGAATATAAGTGAATGATTCCCAAAGTAACATAAATATATATATATATATATATATATATATATATATATATATCAGGAAATGCACTAATTAAGTTAGGTGATCCTTACCAGATCATTTAATCTAAAGGTTGCAGATCATACAAAAGCATAATATGAGAGATCCATTATGAGTTGGTTCAGCAGGTATCTGGTACTGAACTTGGTAGGGCGGACTACGGTCCGATCCCCCGCAATTTGCAATGGACTGAATAACGAAGTTATCCGACTTATGTACCAGAACTTCTAGCTAAAAGGGGATCAGAATCACTAACTGGTTACTCCACTATGTGCGCGAAACGATAAAGGGCTTAATGTGATTTCGCTAGAATGAAAACGGGTGAAATAAGAGTAAAGGAACTAGGATAGCTGTAATGGCATTACTTGAACTAGTTTGCATAAGGTGAGGTTATCTGAGGTTGTGACGGTGGTTGTTGATGTCAAGATTAAACTCAAGTTACTTCTAAACAAGGTTTACATGCAACCTAGTACGAATTGATGTGTGTTTTGAAATTTCATCTGGCTAAAATTTTTAAGTTCTATACTGTATTTTGCTTGAGGACAAGCAAAGATCTAAGTATGGGGGAGTTTGATAACATGAAATTATATCACATTTTAGGACTTAATTCAATTAAATTATATTATTATTTACTTTAATTTATTTCATTTTATCAGATATTACGCGGTATTTCCTTTATATTTATCTCAGGTGGTCTATTTGAAGCAAAAGTAAAAAAAGGAAGAAAAGGAGGTGCAAAAAGAAGTCTTTGGAAACAAATAGCAAAAGCCAAGCCCAGCCCAAAGAAGGCACAGGCGTTATGCCTGTGACGAGCGTCACAGAGGCTGTGACGAGCGTCACGCTGTATACACTTCTGTGACGAGCGTCACACATGGTGTGACGGACGTCACACCATTCCCCTACATTTTTGCCTTCAGAGACGTTGAGTCCTATTTGCACGCTGAATCCTATTTCCACGCCTATACCTTCGTTACGTGAAGACCCCTTGACGCGGACTACTTCTGAAGACCGTTATGGAAAGTGCCAATATAAATACCAGCTTTGCAAACCCTTCCTCGGTTCCACGCTCCCCAGACAGTTTTCCAGTTTTCGTTTTTCTTTGCATTTTTCTTTTTCCAGCAGCTTAAGCATATTCCTTATAGTACTCCTTTTATAATTTTTAGATTGTTTCTTTTGCAATTCTATTTTCTTTTATAGCACTTAATTAATTTTTCTCACAATAGTTTCTACACCGGAAACTATTATGTACCTTTTACCGGATCTAACCTTACGTTAGAATCTAGTTTTTTATTCCTTCGCTTTATTTTTCCGCCTGATTGAAGAACTTAAGAACAAATCCAACCGGTCTGTGGTGGAGTGTTCAAGACTGCTATTTAATTATTCAGGTTCTATATTTATTTGTTGAATTTATATATGCTTATTTTTACTATTAATTTATACTTCTTGCCTGCGATGAATCTGTTTATGCATGATATTTATTTAAGTCTGTTTAGCATGTTTGGCTAATTTATTTAGGTATCGGTATGTAAAGTAAGCGGAATGAAGGAATCAAAACTAAGTTGGTTTAATTAAGTTTAAAATTAAAATCACTCTTTTTACGGTCTCAATTTACAGGTTTAATAACAAAGTTTTTGTACGAAAGTAAAAGACATAAAGAAGTTAAAATCAATAGAGCGAGAGTTTGAGGTTTTGACTGGACAGTGTAAATTGGACATTAATTCTAGATCAGGGCGAGAGCAATTTTTAGAGTTAATTAAATTCTAACCTTTTTCAAAAAGTATTTTTAAAGATTGAATGTGAGGACGAGAGTTAAGCATTTGAATTTAATTATATAACCTGAGTCAACAGAGCGAGAGTTTGAGATAAGGGTGTTTAAACGATTAGTGTTTTCTTAAAAAGAGTTTCTACGGATTCTATTGTTTTCAAAAAGTGGTTTTTGACTTAACAATAAGTGACAGCTACGTTAATATAAAATCATAGTTTATTCAACAGAGCGAGAGTTTGAGATAAAACTTTTAACCAATAGCGTCAACTGAAAAGATTTACTTTAAAACCAAGAAACCAATAAAGAATTGATTCCCGAATTACGACGAATTACATACCGATATCCGCTTATTAGATATTAATTTTAGATCTTATTTTAGTTTTAGCTTTTTCCCCCAAAAATCAAAGTATTACCTGCCTTAGCTTTACGAAGTAACCTTAGATAACGGTATATCGATTCATAAGTCCTTGTGGGATCGATATCTTTTAAAACTACGCGATAGAACTGTGCACTTGCAGTTTGTACCCCAATTCGACTCATAAAGTCGAGCGATCAGGTCCTCACTAGCTCGTGAAGTCTCTCACTACCTCGACCCCCATCACCAATCACATTTTGGGGAAGGGAAATAGGAAGCCTCGCCTGTTGCTGAGCAATCTGAATTTTCACCAAGCAATGTCTTCTCTCATTAAGGGGGATTTGCACCATCTCCCTTGCTGGATAAAAATAATTTTAAGACACAAAAGCGGTAAATATAAGATTGGGCCATGAAAGGTGTTCTTTTGTACTTAAATACGCCTCCACTCCGTTGGCATAATCGTGATCTCGATTAATAAGGGTATTGGATTCTAGAGAGCGAAAACATATCAAAATTTGGATCACTTCAAGATCAAGGAGAGAAAGAACACCGGGGTCTACCCTTTTGGTAATCCGTGGATGTGGCGACCATGATAAAGTAAAATGGGGGTCACCCTTGCCCCCATAGTGAATGGAAAAGTACGATCTCACCCTCTTACCCACACAAACTTGTCTTTCCAGTCCTCGTAAGGGTCTATGAAGGGCTTTAAGAGACATCCACCAGGAAAAAGGTGAAACTTCACCCAATCATTGTTGGGAGGATCTCTATCCTACAAAAATAAAGGAACACTTTGACAAAAGGAGACACATCCAGGATGCATCAGACTACTCGAAAGGAACTGAGCATACCCCACATGTTTGGGGTAATCTAAGAATGGGCATCGTTGATGGTCGTCAGAAAAACCTTTTTGAAAGAAGTGAACAAAATCAAAACCTATAGCTTATGAACAATAGGGAGGTGGACGTAAAAATAGAGAGCGGGCGGCTCGCCGGAGGTATCCATATTAGCCCTTTCCTTCTTTAAAGATGGTTCCATTATCACATCTCCCTCGCGACTTGTACTAAAAAATCTAATTCCATGACGAAACTTATCAATCATATCCATATTAGAATACATGGATGTAATATCTTGAACATGAAAACGTTTAGTTTTCTTTCCCACGATCGTTGGGAGCAGAGAAGATGAAAATAATATTCTTTTATCTTGGTATATTTATATTGAGAGAGAGAGAGAGAGAGAGAGAGAGAGAGAGAGATGGGAAACAAGAATAAAATAAAGGCTTCCTAAAATACAATAAGGGAAATCTAATGGCATAAGCCATACATTCATCCAATGAGGTAACTGTCATGAGAATTGGGGAAATTGTTACACCTAAAAGATGCGTGTAAGAAATAGAGGATAAATTTATTTTCCTAAAGAACGTCATCATGAGGTTTATTAAATGTTAATCATGTTTTTTCTAATAAAGCACTCAAGCTTTCAATAGTGAATGAAGTTTTGACATCAAGAAGTCTAATCATAAGAAATATGACACATCCCTCTATAATCCAGTCGTTTAAGAAGCGCCGCCTTCAATTGAGGAATCCGACCCAAGATGATGAACTCTCCCTTTAATTATAGTCGCCTTCAATAGATGGACTCACCCTTTAGTAATAGTCACATTCAGCTGAGTGACCCACCTCAAGCTGAGGGACTCGCCTCAAACTAAAGGAAGCACCCCTTTTGGTAAATAGACATCATAAAACCATGTAGGGATAGGGGGGCGCCTTGAACGAAAAATGGTATTAAAAACACTCCGTCTTTAGTGAATCTCTCGTGCTTGAGATACTATTTAGTGTTATATTTGTGAGCATCCTAAGCTAGGATGCACTCCTTCAAGAGTGATACCGCTTATCCGATTATATAAGGGCTCGCCTTGGGCACCGATGACGTGTGTAAAGTCGTTAGCCAAAGGAGGGTGATCCGTCATTACTCCCGAAAAGATAGGTGGTCAATAACTTCCTCTGATCAGGAGGGAGCAGTTTTTGCCATACAGGGTTACCCAAACCCTATGCCCAAAAGATATCTATAAATACCTCTCCCCAAATGGAGAAAGAGGGCACAACTTAACTTCTATAGATTACATCCCACATACGCTTACACACAAGTAACCAACACATATACAAGGTATCTCACCTCAAATGAGAAGATCCTAAAAACAACTATAAAACACCATTGTACATGGCTTCTCGCCCCCACGGGCAAGCCCTAACCACCATACATCGTAATATACCTACTGAGGCCTCTGAATCCCCTTGTCCTTACTGGAGGAACTCACACGCCTGTACTTTTTGACCGGTACAAATGTGAATTTTAAAATCACAGTTTCGATTCTTAATCAACAAGAAAAATTCACAGCACCATTCTAACAAAACCTATGTTTATACACTAAATTGCTACCAAGGCACAAAACCTAACAATATGTTATTCTAAGAAAGCGATAAAAATAACATAAACATGAGATTCTAAGAAATTAAGAGAAAGAGGGAGAGAGAGAGAGAGAGAGAGAGAGAGAGAGAGAGAGAGAGAGAGAGAGAGAGAGAGAGAGAGAGAGAGAGAGAGAGAGAAGATAATATGCTATATGGATAGTTGTTAGACGTTAATTCTTGCTATGCCTACTCCATGCTCCAATGGTTTACTGTTGAAAATTTTGATGGTCTTCCACTATGATTTTGACAAAAGTTACAAGATGTTTAATACAATCACATTCAAAAAAATATTAAAAATATAAAATCTTTTATCCAAACCATTATTGACTTATAAATATTATCTAACAGTGAAACCTTGCAAAATCTTTACTCAAAACTGACTTGAATCTTCCACTCCAAGAATGATGCGCCAAAGCCTCAGTTCTGCAGCGATATTTACTGAATCTTATTGGTACCTTCAGCCTTGGACTATCTAAATATTGATAATAAATCCCACTTTCTCTCTAGGATTCTACACAACACTACCAAAGTACTTCTAGAAAGAAGAACCTCCTTTTATTTTGCTGGACTTATCAAAACCAGGCATAACCACACACACAATTTACAAACCTCTGAAATCTCAAAAAAATATTTAGAGAACAAGGGTTAGATCCAAACAAAAATGGATACAAAAAGAGGTAGAAGATGAAAGATTTTGTTTTCAAACACTCAAAAACATGATCAAAAGAAATGTTTGGTAAGCTTGCAATTGGAATTGATTCAACTTTAAGCAAAAGAAATGTGTGATCAATACTTTCCTCCATTTTCTTGTGACCCCTGAATCATTCCACATAAGCACAAACAACGTAAAATGCATAAATCAAATATAGACTCACCTTACAACTTATCCCCCTTTGACATGATCAAAGAAAGATAGGAGCTAATGAGCCTAAATTCAAAATAACTAGCAACACAACATGGTTAAAGAAGGAATAGTGTCCGGGAATTGCATTTTAAAGAAAGGATGTGAAGTGGATCAAATCAAAGTGAAAGTAATTGAGAAGTTTCCCCAAAAAAATGTCAATGGTGTCAAAAACTTTCTTGGTCATAATAGATTTTATAGGAGGTTTATAACAAAACAATATTCAAAGAATACAAAATATCTATTGTGGAACCTTATTTTGTAGGTGATGTGATTTTAATAAGGGCATATACTTTTGATGATGACAACTAATATGATATGTCAAGTAATGAATGGATAAGAGGATAAAGATGCAAACCGAAGGTTTGATGGACTTGACTATCTAATGCTGGCAATCTAAATGGAATATAAGATAAAGCCTCATATCAAGCTACTCGCGCAAGTGCTCACGTAAGAGAAAGCATCAGGATAAGTCTTGAAGTAGTATGGTACCTTTTATTTTAGTAGTGGCTAAAAGTACACACACACGCCTAAAATGATTTTCAAAATATTTTTTACCAAATAAAATATATTTTAAAATATCTTGAAGTTGTGCCAAATGAAGTAAGAGCTGTCAAAATAGTTATAGGCGGAATTTTGACTTCTCCAATCGATTGGAGCATTTTACCAATCAATTGGATCAGTTAAATATTAAGCCACAGTCGATTGGGGTAACACCTTCATTAAGAGAAACTACTAGATATCTTTTTCTTCCTATTTTGAACTTACAATCGATTGTATTTCAAGCTTCCAAACGATTGTAAAAACGTGTCAATCCATTGGAAAGTGATCAAATGCATTTATTAGAAATTCCTTTTTGAGCCAACCTCTGACCTATAAATAGAGGTCCCATTTTCTCATTTCATTTCATTAAAAATCTTATTTTGACACTTCTCTCTCTCTCTCTCTAAAGTTTTATTGAACTTTCTCTAACTAATATTTTAGCCTGGGTGCTTTTATGAGAAAATTCATTTTGTGAGTGAGGATATTATTGTAATTCTAGAAAGAGTAAACTATAAATTCACCAAGGGAATCTCTTGTATACAACTTGGTTGAATACTATCCAATTAGGGATTTATTTGGGTTAGAAGTTAAACCTGTTAAAAGCATTGGGTTGGTATTGTGTGATTCAGTTCCAACTTTGGTTCGAGATTATCCCGTTATAAAACTTCTTAGGTTTTTGGCCAGCCCAATATTAAAATCAAGATTAGGTTCGAAAGTTCATCTGGTATAAAAGCTTTCATCAGGTTCAAGCTAAACCCATATAAAACATTAGAAGGTTTGATATTAATCCAATATAAAATCTCATAGGTTATTGGTTATCATGTATAAAACCAAGGATTAAGGTTCATGAGCCCAACTCCTGTAAAAGCTTACAAAGTTCACGGAAAGAAGATTAATTGCTTCAATCTACCATTTTTGAAGAAGAAAACTAACTGCTTCAATTCACCAAGACAATAGGCACAAGCTAAATCTATCGTCTTGTATTATTTCGTTGAAGGTCAACCACCCTTAAACTCCTTTAAATTTCTATGATTTATTTTCTATTGTTTACCTTTCTACTGCGAAGGTTTTGAAAATGTTTTTAAACTCTGGTTTTATTTCTCAAACTTTTTAAAACCATGTTTTTTTCAAACAACACAGTTCACCCCCTTCCACCTCTTGTGTGTGAAGTCTCAAGTCCGATAAGTGGCATCAGAAACTAACTCATGTTAAAGGAATAATCATCTCAGGAGGAAGATGACTTCCGACAAGATTTTTTTTAAACACACCACCATTTTTTAATGAGTAAATTTAATATTTGGCAAACCTGATTTTTTTTTCAAAGTTTGAATCATGAATTGTGGGAAACAATTGTCAATGGTCCATTTATCCCTATTCATGAAGTAAATAATGAAGTAGTAGGTAACCTGATTTCCTTTCGACCAAAGAGAAAAAGATAAAATTTGAAATAAATTTCAAAACCAAAAGATTTATAACAATATCTTTAGATGTTACAAAATTTTACTATGTTCATCATTGCAATGTCGCCAAGGAAATGTGGGATACTCTTGAAATGGTATATGAAGTCTCTTCAAGTATCAAACGAGAGAAGATGAACAAACGAGGTGGAGAAGATGAAGATACCAAACATGCGTGTTTTTCAAAATTTAGAAACATTGAAAAATTTATTGGAAACTATATTACGAACAAAAATCTAAGAATTAAGAATTGGAAGTTTTTCCAACTCTTAAATCAATAGATGGGAGCCTTCATCAATTTTAGGAAAATCAAGAAATAAGGAAGAATTGAACGAACCAATTCAACTACTTAAAGATGAGGAAATCTAAATTGAATAATCATCATCCTCATCTTACTCCAATCATACAAGTCCTATGAAATCCTTCGAAAGAACATACTCAGTAGTTGATAGATCTTCGGAAAACTCAAAATCAAATGAAATATCTTCTTGTTCAAGGAATAAAGAAGATAAAGAAGTTTCTTCATCATTCGAACAAAGATGAAGAGGAGAGGCATCTACCTCAGGAATAATAGAAAATAATTCTCTTCCAAAGAAGAAGATGAAATCCACTCAATAACACCCTATGAAAAATATTGTTTCAGGTATCAAACCATCTTACGATCAACTCTTTAGATTAAACAATAACTTAAAAGAAGAAAATTCCAGACTACGAGAAACTCTAGGAAAATTTAGAAAAGGGAAAAATGGAGTTTAACCCAATATTAATGAGTCAAAGTTCCTCTTTACATAAAAAATAGTTTAGTATTTAAAAGGAAAAAAACCTATAAAGGATTTAGAGGAAAAAAAGCATTAAGTATATAAATACACTCACCGCAAAAGATTAGGTCACTTAGAATCTTTTTGTTTTGATAAAATAAAAATATTTAAACATAACAACCTTAGATCTTCTGTATCTAATGCACCTGGATCCAAGAAGATATGGGCACTAAAGATGAAACATTCATGTTTTGAAGAGGTAGGCCTTGCATCTTGGAGTGTTTACAATTATTAAAGGAAAGTTATGTAAAGCAACAATATACTTCCAAAGTATACAATCTTTATAAAGTCTTTGATCCGATGATGGCAAATTCCAAACAATTGTGACCAAAGTAAATCATTTGAGAGTATCTTAAAAAGTGTTATCCATAACTCTAAGTGGAAGGAAAATGTATGTAATGAACTTAATCATTTTGTCGCTTTGCCAACTCTCGTATCCAATGATGTGTAAAGGAGGACACACCATTTAATGTTTTCCCACATGGAAATATTTATCAAGAATTCTTGATAAATAGATAAAATTTATTTTAAGGTTGAAATAATTAGGATAATTTTATTAACCCCTTAAAATAATATTTTTAATTTTTTTTTACTTATCTATATAAAATTATTTTCTAACCCACATGAATGAGTGTTGAAGTATTTTTAGCAAAAAGGATGAACAGATTTACAATTGGGGGTGCTGAAAAGTAGAAAACCAACATAAAGCCCAACCATGCACCAAGAAGGCTGGACTACGTAAGGCCAGTTGATTAGCACATAATGACAACCGATTGGAAAAGCTTGAAACGAATATTCTCAGATCAAATCCAAGCTTATATTTCTCCTTAAGTAAGTCAAATTCAAGCCTTAATAAAAATCGTACAAAATTTTGAGAAAATTAATGATACAGCCGATTAGCCAATTAGTTGGGAGACTTGAAAAAGAAAGATCTTGATCTAATTTTCAATGAACACAACCTACACTAAAAGCTTTCCAGGAATGCATGCTTAAATCCTCAGATGACATGCTATAAATAGATATTCCCTTAACACTATTTTACATTGCATATTTTCCACTCGAACTTTGTTTGTGAAATTATTCTTGCAAAACTATCATGAATCCAAAAAGATTAAGTTTATCCTCCAGCCCCATCATTGATGATTTCACTACAAGACAACAAGAAACAAGATACTTCCAACATTTTTCCAATCAAACCCTTATGATAATTCATACCTTAACTCCAGAAGATTTCAAAGAATTCAAATTCTTCAAAACTGTTGAAGAGCTCAACCTTTTGACCTTTCTCTGCATGCCCTAAAAAAAGATCTATTTATACCTTGTGAAAATATTATTCTCCAACCTGCATATCACCAATGGAATACTTTAAAGCTAAGTAAGAAAACATAGGATACATTTTTTTGTAGAAGATTTTGGAGAGATGCTTAATCTCCCTCATGAAGATAAAATCGTTAAGCTTGGAGACAAAGCTAACAGGTACAACTAAGTCATTGTTTCATCATTCCTTATGAAAGAACCATCACCATCCGTACCTTATCCATTCACCGCTGGATATATCCACCTTGAAAGTCGAATGATTCATTATGTAATGAATCACATCTTGTTTCCAAGAAAAGGCAACTTCAGTCTCCTAACCCTAGTTGATTTAAAGACAATATGGATGATAGAATATGAAATCAAGATAAACTAGGAATAACAAGTAATTTATTACATTGGAAAGTAGGGAAAAATATTCACACATTCCATATGGAAATATAGTCACTAAAATTCTAGAAGAAACATGATACGACTTTGGAAATTAAGAGCTCAAGGAAGAAAAAACCATAATAGGAAGTTTTGTCTTACCATTAATGCAGTACGAGTTGAAATATGGATAGATCACCGAAAAGGAACCATCAAATGAGAAGAAACTAAAAGCCAAAAATCAGGAGATACCTATAGAAATAGAGAGCTTAGACAACTCCCATCGGATACTCACAACCAAAGACTTCCTGAAAACCATAGGTGGGAAAATATATGTAATCAATGACAAGATCCACTTCATAGTGCACCACTTCATTCCTAACAAAACCAAACTACCACATGAACTATTCCTCTATGATGATCTTGATGCAGAATAATCTCACTTATGTGTTTTCCTGTCTTTTCGTAAAACATTTAAAATTCAATATTTTTCATTCTTGTAATTTGAATTATGCAAATTTCCTTATGTAATTTTCATTTTTAGTGATAATATGAGTGACGTTTTTTCCTTTCTCTTAAAGTGTCTTTTTTTACCCTTTTTTGGATATTTATTTTTCACAATGCATCTTTACTCGGCCTTTTGATTTCGATAAAGGGGGAGAAGTATATTCTCAAGGGGGTAGGGTATACTCTCTATTTAACTCAAGAGGAGTTTAATCACTCCAAACATATATGCATTATTTTCTTTTACCACCTTCCCTGAGATTTGTGTTGTCATCATAAAAAAGGGGGAGAATGTGGAATCTTATTTTGTAGGTGATATGATTTTAACAAGGACGTGTACTTTTGATGATGACAACAAATATGATAAGTCAAGCAATGAAGGGATAAACATATAAAGATGAAAACCGAAGGTTTGATGGACTTGACTATCCGATGATGACAATCTAAATGGAAAATAAGCTAAAGCCTCATCTCAAGCTACTCATGCAAGTGCTCACGTAAGAGAAAACACCTGGTTACATCTTGAAGTAGTATGGTACCTTCTATTTTAGTAGCAAGTGAATAAATTATAAAGCAAACGAGCTTTATTGTAAAAGCGCATGGCTAAAAGCATACACACACACAAATGATTTTCAAAATAGTTTTTACCAAAGAAAATATATTAAAAAATATCATGAAGTTGTTCCATATGAATTAGAGTTATAAAAATAGTTATAGGGAAAATTTTAACTTGTCCAATCGATTGGAGCATTTTACCAAATGATTGGATCAGATCAAAATTGAGCCATAAGAGATTGGGACAATACCTTCATAAATATAAATGAAAAGATATCGTTTACTTCCTATTTTTAACTTACAATCGATTGCATCTCAAGCTTCCAATTGATTATAAAAATGTGACAATCGATTCGAAAGTGATAAAATGAATTTATTAGAAATTCCTTTTTGAGTTAACCTCTGGCCTATAAATAGAGGTTCTTTTTCTCATTTTATTTCATCTACAAGTGTGTTCTGACACACCTCTCTCTCTTTCTAAAGATTTATTTAACTTTCTCTCACGAATACTTTAACCTAAGTGCTTTTGTAAGAAAAGTCATTTTGTGAGTGAGGATATTATTATGATTTTGGAAAGGGTAGAATTGTAAATTCACTAAGGTAATCTCTTGTATACACCTTGGTTGAATACTATCCAATTATGGATTTATTTGGGTTAGAAGGTAAACCTGTTAAAAGCTTTGGGTTGAAATTGTGTGATTCAATTCTAACTTAGGTTCGAGATTATCCCGTTATAAAACCTCTTAGGTTCTTGGTCAGCCCAATATTATAACCAATATTATGTTTGAAATGTCATCCCGTATAAAAGCTTTCATCAGGTTCAAGCTCAACTCATATAAAAGCTTGAAAGATTTAATATTAGCCCGGTATAAGATCTCACAACTTATTGGTTATCCTTTATAAAACCAATTATTAAGGTTCGTGAGCTTAACCAGTTAAATGCTTACATAGTTCCTGGAAAGAAGACTAAACGCTTCAATCTACCATTTATGGAGAAGAAGACTAACCGCTTCGATTCACCAAAAGAAGATGCACAAGCTAAATCTATCGTCTTGTATTATTTGGTTGGAGGTCAACCACCATTTCCTTATATAAGGGGGTTCGTGAGTCTTTCCTACTAAAAGCTCTCAACTTATTATTGGAAACTCACAAGATTAATTCTTGGGAAAAGGAGTAGGTCTTTTTGTTTTTTTTACCAAACCTCTATATATCGTGATGCTCATCTCTTTCCTTTAAACTCCTTTAAATTTCTGCAATTTATTTTGTGTTGTTTACTTTTCCGCTACTAAGGGATTGAAAATGTTTTTAAACTCTGATTTTTTTTCTCAAAATTTTTCAAAACCAAGTTTTTTCAAACCACATAATTCACCCCCTTTTGTGTGTAAAGTCTTAAGTCCAACATCTATGTCAATTGTTGCAACATGATGTGACATTCCATTTCACTCAGGAATATGTGAAGCTTTTGAAACCCTGAAAAATGCTATAATTTCATCTCACATCATCATTTCTCTTAACTAGTCCAAACCATTTTAGTTCATGTGTGATGAGAATAATTCTTAAATATGATTTATGTTAGGGAAAATGGATAATAAGTGTTCCACTTTATTTAACATGAAAATGAAGTGAGATGTCAAGACAAGTTGCTTATCAAAAAGGAGAATCCATATGAATAACTGTTGGTATTGTCAGGTGTTATGATACCTTGGTACGTAGACGTATTTAACTAATATGCTAGTAGCTATGTTTTTCCACAGTTTATTTCATAATAGAGAAATAAATTCTTTCGTTCATAAAGGGGTTACTTATAGGATGAAGATAATCTTTACAAGAGGTGTGATGACTAGTTGCTACTAAAATGTGTTGTTGAGAAGGAGACATGTTAGGTCTTATCATATTTCCACTTATCACCTTATGATGGATATTTTGGAGGAACCATAATTGCAGCCAAGGTATTGCAATCTGGATACTTTTGACCTTCTTTATTCAAAGATGCACATGCTTTTGTATAAATGTGTGATAAATATCAAATAGTGGGGAATATCTCCATGAAATGAGAAATTCCATTGGTAAATATTTTATAATTTTAGATGTTAATTTAATGTTTAGGGAATTGATTTCATGGCACATTTTCCCTGATATTTTGGCAATCTATATGTTCAGGTGGTTATTGAATATGTGTTTAAATGGATAAAGGTTGTGGCGTCACCCACAAATGATGCCAAAGTGGTAACCAAATTTTAAATCACAAACATTTTTGACTCGATTTGGCACTTCTAGAGTAATTATCAATGATGAGGGAACTCATTTCTTTAACAAATTGTTTGATGATTTGTTAGCCAAATATGGTGTAAATCATAAGGTTGTCACAACATACTAGCCAAATAGAAAGATTAAGAGAATCCAAGAGAAAATGGTGAATATTTTAATAAAGGATTGCTCCAAGCACATTGATGATGTTTTTGTGGGCCTATAGAACTTCACTTAAAACACCAATATAAATGTCCTCATTCAAGCTAGTTTATGGAAACAATTTCCATTTTCCCATTTAGCTACAATATAAAACCTTGACAAAAAAAATTGAAGTTTAACTTGCAAGATGAAGGCAAGGCAAGACTTTTCAATTGAATTAGTTGCAGAAACATAGACTATTCTCTTATGAAAATGTTGAAATCTATAACAAAAACGACTACAAGGTGGCGCGAGAAGAGGCTTTAGAAAATATAGTTAATAAAGGGACATGATGTCATCCTCTTTAACCTAAGACTTAAACTATTCTCTGAGAAACTTAAATCATGGCGGTCATGATCATTTATGCTTTTAAATACATATCCTCTTGGAGTAATATACCTCCTTGATGAAAAGACAGGGCGTGTGCTTAAGGTGAACAACCAAATAATTAAACAATACCTCAGTGATTTTTTTTGGAATGTAGATCACCATGTAACTTGATGAACCATAATGATGTTTAAGTCAAGTTGAATACTCAAAACCAAGTGCGGCTGGAAGGCAATCCAGGATTCTAATATTTTTTTATAGTTTTGTTATGTTTTTAGGGAGGTTATGATTGAAGGGACCAAGTAGGTTAGTAACGAGAGATTACAAGACACCAATTGTCACCAATGAAGTTATATTGTTTCGAAAAATGATGATCGGCGTGTTGGGTAAAGTTTTGGAATGATTAGTTGTACGATTTCCCCATTTTAATTTATTTTTGAAAAGAGAGAAAGTGGAAAAATTAAAAAGAAAACTCAAGGAATATGTTATCATGATAAAAAAGACAAGAGTAAATGACAAGTGAGACAAAATATATGACAACGTCATACATGTTTGCATAATTACCTGCGTCGTCATTAACATAACCTTCAAACCATCAACATTGAAAATTATTTGATCAAAATAAACCACTTTAATTTCATACTCTCATAAATAGTTCTCTCTCTGACTTTGAAATATAAGACTCAAACTCCTGCGGTACGAAGTATTTATGAATAGTGATGTAAAAACTCGCCTCTCTTTCATATTTTCCAAGAATACCTTTATTACTAAAACGGGCTTCATCTTAGGTGTTGATGAATAATATTGGGGTTTACAAGAGGAAGTAGGAAGAACCATTTCAAGACATGGATGGAAAAAGTTTTGCAACCATAATAATCTACTTAACTTTCCGCTTGTGAAGGAATTTTATGAAAACATAACCAATCTCACTCAAATAAAGATGGAAGTGGTGGTTCTTGGTAAAGGTGTTTAGTATTTGAAAGTGACCATTAAAATTCACTTTGGTGTTAATGAGTCAGAGGACACTTACCAATAACTCTTGGGTGATGTTGATTGAAATGACTCCATCTTGATCATGGAGTGATTGTGCATTTACACGAACAAAGTGGATAAATAAAAACATTTATGGGGAATAGATGGTTTTGCGCATGAACCTCAAGCCCATATCGAAGGTGTGATATAAATTCCTAAAACATTCACTGTTGGCAACTGCCCACAATGAAACAATAGATAAGGCCAAATTCGTATTGCTCTATTGCATTACAAATGTTCAATCCATCAATATTGGGAAGATTATTTGTCAAGAAATTGTAAATTGATCCCAAAAGAAGGAGTGAATGTTTTATTTGTTAGTGTAAGCCCTAAAGACCAATATTTTTGGTACTTGTATCGAATTATTTACTAATAATAAAAGACATTTATTTGTTATGTTTGATTTTCCAAAATAGTAAAGTCCCTAGAAATAACTAGTTTGTTTAATGAAACATTAAATATGACTTAATCATGAAATCACATTAAAAATAAGGACATTATTCTTAAAGTATTCATAGTCAAGCTTTATTGTGAAGCGGAATAACCTTAAAGCATTGAGAATATTATATGGATAGATAAATTGATCACATCTCATGAAATTTACTCATCCTACAGAACATGGTATACGTCTAAGGGCCCAATATTGAACTGGACAAGGATGACATGGTTTATGCCTTGTGCTCAATATACACATGAGGGAAAATGGGTAATTGTACACACAAACATTTTCACATAAAGGTTTTGTCATATCACATGACATTTTTGTAACTTGGATAGTAGTGATGTGTAGGTAGATATCGCTCATTATTTATTATATTAAATGTGTGATTTAGTATAATTTCCAACGTCACGAGAACCTACATGGTCACACAGCGCACCCGCCAAAAAGTGGCAGGTTGGGTTGGGATTTTGAGACCGCCTACCCGTTTCGCCCGCCCCGCCAAAATAAAAATACCCACGGACGAAATACAGAATTGGGCGGGGTTGGCCCGCTAGCCCGTAAAAAAATTGAAAAAAAAACTACCTAAAAAATGTCCACGACCCATTTTAAAGAAAAAGGCATATGGCCCAATAATAATATCCATTAAAAAGAAGGTTCAACTTGTTCTAAGAGTGCATCTAATATTCTTGACCTTGATGATTATAATTTAGTTTTAGAATGCTCCACTCTTATTTTGTTAGGCAATGTTATTATGGTTTTGGTTGGTTAAACTTAAACTTTGATGTTGTACTTAATACTTATTATGGTTTTTGTTGGTTGAACTTAAACTTTGGTTGCTTGATGCTTAAAAGTTAATGGTTGCTTGATGGTTTAACTTAAATATTTATTTTGGCTGGTTGAAACTTGAAAGTTAATACTTGTTGGTGATTCTACTTCTATTTTAGATAAATACTTGTTGAAGATTCTATTTTTGATTGAAGGGTAATACTTTGATGGTTTTAGTCTTTTGTAATTTATACTTTCTAATTGTTGGTTTGATGTTTTCTTATTGAAACGTAAAAAAAAGCCTTTTAATTTCTTTAAAAAATAAAAATAAAATAAAATAAAAAAAGGTGGGCAAGCCCGCCGCCCGCCAACCCGCCACCTTGGTGGGGCGGACTAGATTTTCATGCCCATTTCAACTTGGCGGGCATGCCCGCCCCAATTCTTTTTTGGCGGGTTTTAGGTGGGCATCCCATTTTGCCACCCCTACATAAGAACATATTGAGAGATAAAATGAATGAGTGAAATAAGAAACATCGTAAGGTACAAGCTATATAAGAGAATTACGGAACACCGTAAGGTACAATGTGCTTAAGTGAATTGTAAAACATCATAAGGTACATTGCGCTAAACTAAAATATAAAATACAATAAGGTACCATGCATTTAAGTGAAATATAGTACAGGGTAAGGTGTGATGAACTTAAGTGGACTTTTCAGGTTGTGTCTCACATAAGTGGTCCTATAAATAGAACCTTTGTAGAGAAGCTTACACACTTGATGAAATTCAGTTTTGAATCTCTCTCTCTCTCTCTCTCTCTCTCTCTCTCTCCATTCGTATCAACTATCACTGAGATTGAAGGAACTCTATTTGTATGGATTGAGTATAGACGTTGTTATTTGTTTAACGCTTGTGATCTGATTCTGCATCAAGGTGTTAATCCCCACAAAAGGTCATTGTTTCTATCACCAATAATTATCATTCATAAGAATTAACTCAAAAGAGTTTTTTATTTTCTGCTGTGTTTGTATCGCAATTTTCCTTCAGTATTCCACTTGTATAATCATTACCATGTGCAAGAGGCACATGGTGCAAAGCATGCCAAATGATGAACTAATCGAATCTATGGTATGATTTGACAAGAATGTTATTTCTAAAGTGATGAAGTAACCCTTGGACAAAAGTTACATGAGTCAAGTCAATACAAGTCATGTATATCAATATCTAGACCTTCAGAAGACACCATGATAAATTATTGTTTAAAATGTCAAAGATTAGAGGGAATACTAGAATTTGCGCGGGAGGCTCATAAATGTCAAAATGAGTTTACACACTCTATGTAAAAAGGTAAGTCCTCTATACACAATATCTTCCTAGATCACATTCTAGAAGATATGGAAGAGGACCCCAAACAAACACCAATGGAAGATGAAGAAAACCCACCACCACCACCACCAAGTTAGAAGAAATCAAAGAAGAATAAAAAGGAAAAGTCAGATGCAGTGACACCAGTTCTCACAACAGCAACCATCGGTGCAGAGCCAAGTCAAAATAAGAGATCTAAAATGACAAGATAAAAATATGCTTGCACATAGTTTCATTTAAGAAGACATTACATTGATTGTTGTTGAAGTTTAAAAATCAACAAATTAGTTAAAAAAAAGGAAAGAAGTCATGGAAGACCCTATTTTGGATGAATTAATTAATGAGAAATAAAAGTATAGTTGATAGGAAGAACATGAAAAAGATAGCAAGGATAATGGAGATGATTATCTTGTCGTGTAATACCTACGGAATGAAGAATCAAATCATGTTCTGCAGGATGAAGAACATATGATTAAGAAGGAGAGCAATGTTGTTATGTCAGAAAATGCCACCAAATAAGGTCAATTAGACGCTGAGAGGTGTGAAATCAATGGTAGAAAACATGCAATTTTGAAATATTGTAGAAGATTCTTATAGTTTCTTTAGATTTCATGTTATTGTTCATACTTATTTAAGAATATTTAATGTGATATCTCAGTGTTATGTAATTTCTATGTTGGTCATGATATAAAGTCATCTTGTTAAATAATATGAAACTGGATGATGAATTAGTAATCCTTTGATTGTGATTGAATGTGATTTTACATTATGTTTAGATTTTGTGTTTCGTTTTGATATATTTAGATTTAATATCTTTTACGTCCTATCCATTTGATTTCTTACTTATTTGCCTCGACTTCTATTAATTAATGTTTGTATTAATAATATATTCTTCATCTAATTTAAAAATACTTAATATTGATAATACATCAAATATAATTAGATATTATAATAAAATTTATTTTGATTGTTCATAAAACTAAGAAAATTAATTGCGGTTAACTAATTGTCTTAGTTATAATAAAAATAATTTTTTTAAACTTATAATTGTGATCGGAGGTTAAAAAAAAGAAAACAAAGAGTCGCCCCATCTTCTCTTGTTTATTACATCAATCGAAATTGTAAACCATTTCTTTTTCAATGTTTATCTTGTTTTAATCAAAATCACAAACCCTCTTTTTATTTCCAAATCATGGATGAGTGAAAGAAAGAAAAAAAAATTAAACGAAGAAGAAGCAAAAAGATAGAAGAGATCATGGATATGAAATCCCAACAATTTTTTTTTTAGAGTTGGGTTCGTGTCCTCATCAAATCTGGATTCATAAGAAAAATAAGGAATTGACTATTAGAGCTTACCTAATTTAGATTTGAAGGATTAAAAAAAGCTAAAGGTTTTGTTTTTAAGAAAAAGGGATGAAGAAATAAAGTGATGTGAGTGTAGAAGAGAGTAGTAGATAATGGGTGTGAAGAAATGAAGAAAATGAGGTGAACAAAGTGATGTGAGTGTTGGAGAGATTAGAAGGATAAGGATTTTGAAGAATATTTAATTTATTATTATTAATTGCTAGTTTTTATTGTAGGTGTGTTTACTTTGTAGCATGAATTATGAATTTAGGTTTTGACTTAGTGATTAAGGGTTGGTTTAAAAAAATAGGTCTTTTGTTTTATATTTGTAAAAGTGATTTTTATAAAAATGTTTTTTAAAAATATTAAAAGTTTTTTCAAATTTGTTTTTTATAAATTAAAAAATTAATTTTGATATCTTATAAAATAAATATACATTGTTGAAAATCAAAATATAATCAAAATCGTAATTTTTTTTAAAAAAGTTGTATTTCAAAAATGATTTTGCAAAAAAAAATTCAATAAGATGATGAAATACCTAAAATAATATTTTAAGAACAATTATTCAAACCAAATTTTTATTTAAAATTTTTATTAAAAAATTCTTTGTAATTTTTTTTAACAAAAATCATTTGAAAAAAAGTTAAAACAACCGGGCTTTAAGCTTTCTTATTTTTTGGAAAAACGAATAATGGGTTTAGTATTTAAGATTGTTTTTTAAATAAATGAAATTAGCTATGTGGCATATAATATGATTTCCACCTTGGCAAAATAAAATTACATATAGTCATTTCAAATTTTACATAAACTAATTTATCGACTTTGACTAGCATATTAGGCAGAAATGATAATCGTGATATGTTTTGAAAATATCCAAGGATCTATATGGAATTTTTAAAATTACTAGGATATTAAGCCATATGTTTAATTTTGAGTATGATCAACAAACAATTGATAGTTATTTACTGGGACTTATTTTCATCCTAAAATTTCATCAAATATTGCATTTCATATATTGGACTTCTGACTGTTTGAATATGTGTCATGCATTATAAATATGCTTAATAATAGTTGCATTGTGATTGTTTTTTTTCTACAACGTTGTAAAAATATTT
The DNA here is from genome assembly GCF_024323335.1 of Lathyrus oleraceus. Lineage (NCBI taxonomy): Eukaryota > Viridiplantae > Streptophyta > Magnoliopsida > Fabales > Fabaceae > Lathyrus > Lathyrus oleraceus. Next base: position 446,184,893 of record NC_066580.1, read on the forward strand.
CTTGAAAGGACCATATTATTTATCATCTCATGAACAACCTTCTCTTTTTTTTCTACAACGTTGTAAAAATATTTCTTGAAAGGACCATATTATTTATCATCTCATGAACAACCTTCTCTCCTTTTGGTTTTAGACGTTGGACATATTTATGAACTTCAAATAATTTTGTGAACTTATGATTGTGTTATTTATTCACAATGCTAACACTCTATATACCATAGCAAAAAACCCTCATTTGAAAAAGGTACCGACATTTCAAGGATATTATATCTTTACTTTTCTTCTCCATCTTATACTCTTTATACTTATCCCATATTTCACATTTCAGCCAAATAAATAGATTTTTATTTTCATCACCTCAATCTTATCTTGAAACAACACTAATAAATTCTAACTTATATCTTTTACCTCTAACACGTGTTAACAACTCACCATGTGAATTACCTCAGATGTTAACCGTAGACATCAATCAATATTATACGCATACGAAGGAATACAATGTTAGCTTTCACATTGACGAATTTCACATCCACAACTTGAGATACAATGCTAACTTTCACTTCGACAACATGCACATTAATTGGAGATTCATCATGATCTTCCATATCTGAAACAATCCATACCTTAAAAAATAAAGAAGATTCCGTTTGAGGAAACACCTAATCCAGAATATAGAATTCGTACATTATGGGGGATTTCCCACATGTTTGGATCGTTCAATTCGAACGTGTATCAGATGTTTGTCCAGATTCTACAATCTAAAACATACTAGTAAATAATCTATGACATAAATGGAAAAAAAAGATATGGAATACAATGAGAAAGGTTGAAACTCACATTACATTTTCTTTGACAAAAAATATATGTTTAAGTCTATTGATGATTTGATTGTCATTAGAAACACAAATTTCATACTTTTGAGAGAATTTTAGTAGAGTTTGAAAAGAGGGGGAAATGCTGTAAGAAAAAGTTTATATTCCTAAACATGAGTTTATATTTAATCAATTCAAATTCTAGAATCTTGAGGCTTAAATAACATGTTGCCGCTTCTAGAATCCATATAGTATTTTTCTAAGTTCTAGAGATTTCTAAGAGGTTATAGGATTGAGAAATTTTTCCCCCACTAAATTCTATTGTTTGTATGCATTCACCCTTTACAATCACACAACAACTTAGTTTGTATATCATACCTACAATCATGCATGAGGGTTGACCCACCAACATAATAAATAGATTAGACTTATTTTCCTTTTTTTAAAGATGTTCTTTGATGGTCTTTCGACCTTTTTTCGATCTAATCCTCAAGTATTTCGACTGAATATGATTTCTTGTTGATCTAGCTTTCAGCATTTCAGATGAAGTTCATCTCTTTTCAATCTATTCCTTCAGCAGAATATATATATATATATATATATATATATATATATATATATATATATATATATATATATATATATATATATATATATATATATATATAAAGAAATAACAAGGTTACAAAAGTTTTAAAAGATACGTAGAAATAAATAAAAGAACATCCAAAACACAACCACACAACCAAAGGGTAATATGCTAGATCTCAGATCAAGAACCACCATCAATAGAATAAAATCTTTCAAAGACAACACAAAAAAATATGTCGCTTAAGAACCATATTGAAGACGCTCAAGTTGGTATTAGCTCAAGTAGAAAATAGGATTCCAAACACAATTAGAGAAAGCACACGAGTAAGACGAAGACCTATCAAGATATTGTTTCTATACACATTAAATATTTTTATCTTCCAAATCCTCCTCTCGTTTATAGATGTACCTAAAAAAGAAAGTCATTCAGGAATTTATAAATACAACAAATTACTAAATCCTAATTTTGAATGAAGTCATATGTAATCCTAACCAATCTCCATTATGAAGTGAAGATTTCAAAAGTGAGGCAAGTTCCTTAGACATCACAAAATACCACCCAATCCACCTAAAATATTTATGACAGATTTGACACCACCTCCTAGAAAACAAATAGGTGAGATACAAATTCAACAAGTCCATCACACAAACTACAGGAAAAATTGTTGAGTTATGAAAAACATGACACTTAAATAGGTTGTTTCTCTAAGAGATCTTTCCCTGATGTGATATGCATTACTTTACATTTAAATGATTTCGACTTTTTTATATGTAAATGGTCAAATAAAAAGTTTTGACAATTTTATTAGATACCAACTCAAGAATCAAGAATCAAGATATGTATGAAGGAGTATTGACTAGTGTATGGACACAAGGTGGAGAGAAAGATGATTTCCCCATTATAATTGATTTGCATAAAGGTTCAATCCTAAACATCTATCTTTTTACCTTAATTTTGGATGTACTCGCAGAACACATCCAAGAGTTAGCACTGAGATGTATGCTTTTTGCATATGATGTAGTTATTCTTGGAGAGTCGAAGGAGGATTTAAATGAGAGGTTGGAAACTTGGAGACAAGCTTTAGAAACACATGATTTTTGCCTAAGTAGAAGTAAGACGGAGTATATTGAAGGTAAGTTCAACAAAAGAAAAAGTGTTTCTAACCTAAAGGTGAAAGTTGGAGATCATATTATCTCTCAAGTAATACGGTTTAAATATATTAGGTTCATAATACAAAATGATAGAGAAATAGAAGGGAGTGTAAATCATCGAATTCAAGCTAAGTGATTGAAATGGAGAAGGGCATTAGGTGTTTTATGTGATGCAAATGTACCGCTCAAGTTGAAGGGAAAGTTTTATCATACTGCAATAAGATATGCGATTTTACAGGGGACAGAATGTTGGGCGGTTAAAAATTAACACGAGAATAAAGTAAGTGTAGCAGAGATAAGGATGTTACGGTGGATGAGTGGTAAGACTCGACATGATAAAATTAGAAATGAAAATATTATAGAGTGTCAGGGTAGCGCTTATAGTGAAGGAAATGGTCGAAAATAAACTTAGGTGGTTTGGGCATGTAGAAAGAAGACCAATATATTTTAGAGTAAGGGGGTAGAATATATGGAGAGAAGACAAACAATTAGAGTAAGGGAAAACCTAGAAAGACTACCAGAGAAGTTATTAATAAAGATCTCAAAATTAATGATTTGTATAGAAACATAGTTCTTAATAGAACATTATAGCGAAAGTTGATCCATGTGTCTGATCTCACTTAGTGAGATAAGGCTTTGTTGTTGTTGTTTTAGTTTAAATACCTAATCAATACAAATAAAAGTTTAAATGGAGCAATAATTTTGGCCAAAATCTATGCAGACTATGATCTTCGTGATTTATATACCCATCTGTATTCACGCATACCTGATTTTGTTAGAACTTAGAACCACAAGATTGATGAATGATGGAGAAAATTAAAGTTTGGAGAGGGAAAAGGAAATTGAGAGAGAGAGAGAGGGTGAGAAAATTTTCATTATTTTTCATTAACGAAGATGAGAATACCTCCAAGGCATTTATACAAAAGTGATTGGGACACGATACATGCAACTACATAACTGAAAAATAGAAAAACTCGGGCCTACAACTAGTTACACTAAACATGTAACCAATTACAGCTGACACTAAAGATAATTCTCCTTTCAGCGCTAACCGATTACATGAAGATGTTAACTAGTTACACCCACGAAGTTTTCACTTTTTCTTTAACTCAAAAGTGAAATTGGTCTTGCTATAACTGGTTACACCTCGTGTTAACTGGTTACAACATTTGAATTACTAAAAACACTTTTAATACACCACCTTAATTCAAGTGCTCCAAATATTCCATGCCCATGTTCATTTTCAACCTCTTGAACACATCATTTGTGACTCCCTTAGCCAACAAATCAGTCACTTGGTCTTCACTTCTGCAATATCCCAATCTTAACTTTCCTTCACTAACAAGTTCCCTAAATTAGTAAAACCTCATATCGATGTGCTTGCTCCTCCCATGTGTAATTAGGTTCTTAGCAAGATTAATCGCAAAAACATTGTCAACCAAGAGTGTAACAACCTCACCCTCATTGCTACCTAGATCTTCCAATAGATTCATTAGCCACACGATATGGCACGCGTATAGTGAAGCGAAAATGTAACCGGCCACACAAGACGATAGTGAAACTACCGGTTTATTCTTCGAACACCATGAGATTGGTGTTCCACCAACTATAAAGATGTATCCAATTGTAGACTTTCAATCATCTTTATCTCCGTACCAATTGGAATTGGTAAAACCGAGCAAATTGCATATTTTGTCCATACCCCCTGCAGGAAAGAGAATTCCGTAGCCAATAGAACCTTTGACATATCTTAGGATCCTCTTGGTTGTTTCCAAGTGATACACCTTTTGTCTCCCATGAATCTACTTATAATACTGACATTAAATGCCAAGTTTGGTTGCATATTGAACAAATAACGATAGGATCCAATCAACCTGCTATGTTGAGTTGGATCAATATCTTTCTCATCCTTATTCTTCGACAATTGTAGCATTATTTCAGATGGAGTAATGACAGCATTACAATGTTGCATTTCAAACTTTTTCAATGTCTCAAGCGCATATCTTCTTTGGTGCATGAGCAAACCCCTTTTGGACTTGTGGAACTCAATGCCAAGGAAGTATATCATAAGGCCAAGATCAACCATCTCAAATTCTTTCATTAGTTTACTCTTGAACTTATAAATTCAATTTTTGTTGTTGCCCATTATCAACAAGTCGTATACATATAGACAAAGGATAATCACTCATTCACTTGTATCCGCCTTCACACACACTCCATGCTCGGATACACATTTCTTGAAGCCGACCTCCTTTAGGAGACCATATATTCTTTTGTTTCAAGCTCTTGGAGCTTGCTTCAAACCATATAACATCTTCTTTAATTTGTAGAACTTTAGCTCTTGGTTTCTTACAACAAAACCAGAGGGTTGTTCTACACACACCTCTTATTCAAGGGTCCGTTTAAAAACACAAATTTGAAGTCCATTTGGTAGATGGGTCAATTTTTTTATTCTCATTACCAACAAATATCCTTATGGTATCAATCCTAGGAACATGTATGAATACTTCTTCAAAGACTATGTCCTCTCTTTGCAAAAATCCCTTTACAACTAATTGAGTTTTATGCTTGATTATTTCACCCTTAAGATTTGCCTTTACTTTGAATACCCATATCACACCAACTGACTTCTTTTCATCTGGTAAATCAACCAACTCCCAAGTGTTGTTCTTCTCAATTGATTCCAGCTCCTCTTTCATAGCACAAATCCACTTCGGATTACTTAAAGTCTCTTTCATTTTAACGGGTTCGGATTCGGCCATAAGTATAAAATGGATTAAATCACCATCATCATTGACTTTGTTGTCTCGGAAAATCTCTTAATATTGGATTCTTTGAGGCAAACCTATTTGCCTTGTTGATCTTCTCACATTTTCTTCAATTCAGACTTCGTCAATGGGTGTTTCTGCATTTCCCGTTCCAGTAGAATCTGAATTTTTAAAGTTTTAATTGGTTACAACTGTTATGTAATCGGTTACAGGTTGTTGTAGCTCCTTGATTTCATCAACAATGAGATCTTGGGTGATCACATCCCTCCTTTTTGCTGCATCAAACAACCTGTAACCATCGATAGAGTGATATCCTATAAGTATCATCATTTCTCCCTTATCATCCAGCTCTTTTTTAAGTTGCCCTGAAACATGTCGATACGCTAAGGAACCAAAAACTCTCAAATGGTTCAGATTCTATTTGAATCTCGACCATACTTCCTCCGGTGTTACCTTCTCAAGCTTCTTTGTTGGACACCTATTCAAAAAATAGGCAGTTGTGGATACCGCTTCTCCCCATAACTCTTTCAGTAAGTTCTTACCCTTTAACATGTTTCACACCATGTTCATAATCGATTGATTCTTCCTTTTTGCAACACCATTTTGTTATGGTGTATAAGGTGGTACAACCTTATGTACAATCCATTCTTGATCACAAAACCTCTCAAAGTCTTTTGAGACATAGTTGCCTACACCATCTGTTTTGAGCACTTTGAGTTTGTGACCGATTTGCCTCTCAACCATGAACTTGAAATTCCTAAACACTTCAAATAACTCATCTTTTCTATTGATTAGGTATGTCCATATCTTTATACTATGATCATGTTTGCATCCATAGGAGCTTTAAGGACCAAAATCATGTTTGCATCCATAACACGCATCCCTTTGTTTTCCATGTGAATCTTGTAACCCTTCTCAAGTAATTGGTTAATACTTAGAAGATTACATTTGATTCCTGGAATTTGAAATAGATTTTTTATCAAGGAATGTCCACCATCTGCTCTTATGATCCAAACATCATCGATTCCATCGGCCGTTAGAGTGGTGTCATCCGCGAACTTCACTTTGTTCTTCATGGAACGATTGATTTTAACAAACCAATCCTTCTTTCCCATCATATGAGTAGAACATCCTGAGTCCAAATACCATTCCTCGTTGCACTTATCTACACCTTTCGTACTCATCATGCCATTTTCTTCTGCATATAACCGATTAACGCTTTCATGTAACCAGTTATAGCCTATTTTTGCAGGATTTCCCAGAATTATTGTTGTTGTCCTGCAGCTTGCTGCTGCTTCATTCTCCTTTTGTGATCATGACGAAGAGTGTATTCTCTTCATCAAACTCTTGTCTTGCAACCTTGAATTCATCTCTTTGATGTTCCTTCTTGTTCGTATTGCACTCTCTTGCAAAATGACAAAACCTTTGACACTTACTGCTCTTTACTTTTTCCAAATCTCTTTTTTCCACCTCTAAAGTTGCCTTGACCACCATTTTTGTTGTAGATGCTTTCACTCATTTGACAAGTCGAATTCTTGGAATTTTGGGACTCTCTTCCACCAAAATTATGAAAATTCCCTTTACTCTACATGGGCTATTTTCCTTTCGATCTCTTGTCCTTCTCGTTGAAACGAGCTTGCAAAGCGATCTCCATCTTTTTCTTATCATTATTTCTCTCATTCATCCTTTGCTCAAGAGCCTCAAGAGAGCTTTACAACTCATCTTTACTCATCGTCGCAAGATCCTTCGATTCCTCAATCGCTACAACCATGTTGTTAAATCTTGGTGTTAAAGAACACAAGATTTTTGCGATAACATACTGCTCAATGACTGTTTCTCCACATGCCTTCACTTAGTTCATTAATTGAGTGATTCTTTATGAAATCGTTGATTTTCTCATTTTCTTCCATTTCAATCAATTCAAGTTGACGCTTGTGAGTTTGTGACCTCACCACCTTCGCCTTATCAGCCCCATGTATATGTCTTCTCTAATATTTCCCATGTTTGCTTTGACGATTCGCAATCACTAACTTTCTCAAAGTTGTCACCATCCACACATTGGATAAAAAATAACGCCTTAAAATCTTTCTTATTCTCTTCTTTATGTGTTGTTTGTTGAGCAGTTGTTGCACCTTTAACAAGAGGATTCACTTTGTTCTTGATCACTTCAAGAACATCGTAATAATCAAACAACGCTTTCATTTGTTTGCATCATTTGTCATAATTCTTAGCATCAAGGATGAGTAGGTTTGTATGAATTCTTTCATTGGAGACAAAATTCATGTTGCACACTAGGTGTTTGTGGATCAGAACCAGACTCTTGATGTGAAATGTTAGAATTTGGAACCACGAGATTGGTGAATGATTGAGAAAATTAAAGTGTGAAGAGAGAGAGAGAGAGAGAGAGAGAGAGAGAGAGAGAGAGAGAGAGAGAGAGAGAGAGAGAGAGAGATTGAGGGTAAAAATATTTTCATAAACATTCATTAACAAAGATGAGAATGCTTCAAAGACATTTATACAAACAATACAAAAGTGATTGAGACACAATACATGCAATTACATAATTAAAAAATAGAAAAACTCGGGCATGTAATTGATTACACTAAACTTGTAACCGATAACCGCTGACACTAAATACATGCAATTACATAACTAAAAAATAGAAAAACTCGGGCATGTAATTGATTACACTAAACTTGTAACCGATAACAGCTGACACTAAAAATAATTCTTCTTTCAGTGATAACGGGTTACATGCAGATGTTAACCAATTATACCCATGAAGTTTTCACTTTCTCTTCAACTCAAAAGTAAAATTGACCTTGCTTAGAAGTGAAATTGACCTTACTGAATTAACTGACTACGGCTCTTGAATTACTAAAAACACTTTTAACCGATTTTAGTTAGTGAATTTTTCAATCCATCTCTCAAAATGTTCAAATCAAAAAAATAGACCACCAAGATAATCCTTCTATTAAATCTCCTATATTTTCAGAGGGTGAATTGAGAAACTTACATTTGATTTTGTTTCTCTTTATAGGTAAAACATGCTAATTAACGTTTCTGTCTATATTGAAATAAAAATATTCATCTACTTTTTATTTCCTTAAGGAAAATATAACATTTTAATAAAAAAAATAAAAATAGAAAATATTATTTGTAAAAAAAATATCTTTTTCTTTGTTAAAATTCTATATTTTCATTAAGAGGGCAAGAAAAGAGTTCAGCCATCATCATGTTGGCCAACTCAACTATTCTTCCCTACTTAGGCCATTTTTTTTACTTTACCTTGACCAACCAAAGGATAGCTCTTTCATGAGTTAAAATTTTCATATATTTAAAAAACATACTCTCTAATTTTGTACTAGATATTGATTCCTTTTTACATAATATAGGACTTCTTTGCATCATACTATGCATAGCCCTATATATACATAGTTGTCAATTGATCTTATCCTAATAAACACAAAAATTCTGATTAGCATAAATCATATATTGAACATATCCTTTTCTTTGTTGTTTTGTAAATTAGTTCACATGTTGGAACATTTTATGTAAAAGGGCATTTGGGAAGTCTCTTGAAAGGCAGAATATGAAAAATCAATCCCCTGCTAATCTCTGGACATTATACTTTGTTGAGCATCCACAATTTCTAACTTACCAGAAACAAAACTGCATTCAGAAAATAAACAGCATTATTATTGTATATATAAAGCTTTAGTAACCAAATAATTATGCAGTAAGTAGTAAAGTTATATATTGTATTGGTAGTGTACATACACATGTTCTTTTATTCTGCTTTTTGCTCTCAACATAAGCCGAAATCTCCTCTTGCTTAGCCAGTGAATCCTCTAAAGCCTGACAAACCAAAATTATTAACAAGAGTGAAACTTAAAAATGAGCAATCGTTTGTGTTCTTGTGTGCGTTTTATTTATTTGTTTTCTTTGGAATAATCAAATATGCTGTTCTAAACAGATTGAATACCTTCTTGGTGTCCATGAGTTGTTTTTCCAATAAATCAGCTCGACTAATAGTATTATTTAGCATTTCCTCCTTCTCAGGTGGCATTAAAGCAGGCGTATGATTAATGTTTGTCATTTTCTGCTCCAACTCAGTCATGCGTTTCATGACGGTCATAAACTCTGCAGGAGGGAGACAGATAAATAATGGTAAGCCATTCACAATGATATAAAACTGTCCATGCACATAGATGTTTTCATTTTGCATAGAGACAAATATTTTTAGAATCATGAACTAAAGGCGGAAGAAAAATATGTGTATGATGGATTAACTAATCAATTCAAGAAATGACTTCTTATCTAGGATCATGGTTTTAAACTATAGTCTGCAAGTGTGAGTGTTGCGAGTACCTGTTGATGTTGCCATGGGGTCACTCACGTCAATTTTTTTCTGAGAAGCTTTTTTATCATCCACGGTGATTAGGTCAACTTTTTTCTCAGCAGTTGTTTTATCATCCACGGGGATTAAATCCTCTTGCTTAGAAACTTTAGTAGCAGGGACCTGTGAGGCTTATATTTTTCAGACAGTTAGAACTAAAAAAAAAATAATGGGCATTAAGAAAACTAAAAAGCAAGAGAATAATGGAGGATGAAGTAACTCAATAGACCAATTATGTAATACCCTTTACATACCCTCAAAATTTTAACTATAATTTTAAAATCAAGTAAGTTAGCTTATGTAGTTGTAAAAGGTTAAAAGACTTTTACATAGTATACAAAAGAGGCATTAAAAAGAGTTAATACTAATATTATATGTCTGTATTTTATACTATATATTATAGGCAAAAAAGTAGAACGGTCTCTAAAGCTTCCATGAGAAGCCATATGAATGTTAAAAGAATTAAAATTGAAGACTATTTGCATATAATGGTTTGATAAATTTAAATGTAAGAATTAGAATTTATCATTTGCATTTAAATTTGAGCTACTAATTAAAAAATTTACATACTCTGTTATGCCATGAAAGATGTCTGTCTATTCTTAACAAGATCCAAAATGGATATTAACATACCTCTTCACAAATTGGAGAAACCTGTGAGGTGAGATTTTCCTCCAACTTAGAATCATTGTGATCCTCCTAGAGTATATCCACATCAATCAGTTAAGAAATTCAAAAATACCAAAAAAACACTAAGAGTTGCTAGAATGAACTTTCTCACCTCGGAAATTGTGTTATCTTCCTCAACATGAGACTCAGATTTTCTTGAACATTTGTGAGCACCATTCTGAACCATCTGCAATTCCATTCATACGACTTAAAGTTACTAGCTGAAATTGAATAGATATAAAAAGAAAAAAAAGAAAAAAAATAGAGGTAAAAGAGAAGAGTTGCGGGCCGACCTTCAATATATCTGCATCTGTCCATGGTCCCCTATCCGAACGCATACATCCTCCTTGATCAGCACATGTACATGTACCTCCTAAAAAGTCAGGCAACTCACTGACAAAGAAAAAGAAAACGCAATGGAATCGATGAAGAAACTTCTCAATAACCTTTAGTTATTCAATGTTATAGGAAGACTTCATGATGGACAAAGAAAAATGAGGATCGTCAAATTAGGAAACCAATACTGAGATATTCAATCTATTCATGAACTCACCTTGCATCAATTACTTCAAGCAACTTAGTATCATACTTGTTGCCAAGAACCTGATCATATATAAATTAATATAAGTTTTGGGGACACAGTTTTTCCAACTAAACAAGCAGACTAATTAGGATTAGGTCTATAGGCTAACATGGATTTTTGCTGTGGTCTTGGGATCAAGGAAGGATTTTACGGTGTTCCATAGTATTCTAAATCCAGAACCTGCATTGATGATGAACATGCGATTCAAGGTCTGCAGTGAAGCAACCAATTTCATGATATTACTCAGTAATCCATGATATTTATTCACAACAAAAACTTTTCCCCCATAATTTTAACCAAAAGTAGATAAATAATAGTACCTCTGGATAGTTGTCACCATCAATCTTCTGAATGCGAGTAACAAGTTCCCTAGCATGTTTGTTGAAGCTTTTAAGCCCCTGCGACATTGGAACAATATTTATGTCAGTTGTAGCAACTTTTCCATATATAAATTGGTTATTAACTATTTCTCATGCATACCACTCCCTCCACATCCAGGATAGTCGTACTTTGATCGATGTGTTTCTTGGCAGCAATGGAACAAGCTGCAAACTTTATATCAAATGTCCTCTCAAACTCCTTTACATGGTATTTGATATAGCGATCCATGGTTGTGACTTGCATCATCTTGGCAGCATCGACTTGTCCTAATCTTTCTATGTACACAGGTCGTCCTTCTTTGTCTACTCCATGATGTCCTTGTGGATAATATTTCAATACTTCATCAATTTCCTTGAATTCAAATTCCTAATGTAATAAAGGACACAAAAGAATACACAACATAAATCAAATCAATTAAAAAACTGAAAAATTTGATAGCCAATTAATTAATATAGAATACAATGATGAATTAAAAGAAATCACATCCCCACAAGCTTCACACAAACATTGTTGTTACAAGTTACAACCAAGTACCTCCCCAATAGTGTCAGCACCAAATTCCGTCCTCCATTTCAGCATATCAGACCACATCAGCTTTGATTTATCGACTTCAAATTTCCTGGCCTTCAGGAATCTATCAAAAAAATAAAATACATGAATACATTAGTAATAGGAAAAAGGCTTAAAGCAAAGGCTTCATTGCAATGCATGCAAAATTGCTGATGGTAGAACAAGAAAAAGTATAAACGCACAACAAGAAAAAGTAACCTAAGCATCATATGATAGTCATCATGCTTTGCAGGGAGGAGATCATCCGCTATAAGAGCTTCACGGAACTCTTCAACAGCTTTCAACTCCTCAGCATCGTGCACATCCTCAATTTCAACAGACATGACCTTGCTACTCCGCCTGCCCTTTCTTGCCAAAGAATTTCTAAGAATGTTTGAGGCATTCATTGCTTTCTGCTTAAACGAACCTACAACATCATATTGTTCAAAAAATCCACTTCCATAACACACTATAAATAGATAAATATTAATAGATAATTCAACTATATTTAGTTGTTGAATTAACATCTCACATAAAGAAGCTTACCATTCCCAGCAGACACAGGTGCGGCGGACATTACGTTGATTTCTGTTGCTACTTGTTATGTCGAGGAGTTGAAGCGAAGGATAGAAGAATCAAGCACTCATATTATGCAGGGCAGAAAAGTAAAAGCACTCCCAAATGCCCTGCCTGCAACTCCACCACCAACCAATATTTCATTAGACACAACATGTTTATATATATTTAAGTTGACGCCTACAACCGCAATTGCAGCCACAATATTTGTATGTTTGGTTCTGAGGCCACACAAATTCATTTCGAATGATTGAATTGATTTTGTAAAATTGATTCTAGATTAAAAAAAAAACGAGTAGAATTTACAATGATTTATGTTTGAATATATTAATATAAAAGCGAATTTAACATTAAATTCAAAAAAGCTACCAATTCTATTTTCAAAGCAATCAATTCTAGCAGCAAATTCAATTCTACTCAATAACATTCAAACAAGTCAAAATCAATTCTACATCTCTAGAATCAACCTCCAAAAATGCGGCTACATTGGCAGCATATTCCTATATTTTAGCAAGATCAAAGTTCACAAAACATGAAATTTTGCCATATATTTGTTTTCTTACATTAAATTGGGAAAGAAAGAATCCAAATAAAAGAAAAACCAGCAAGCAAATTAGGATGAATGAAATTGAAAGATGAAAGAGATTTAGGTAAAACTGCACATTGCATGTGAAAAAAATAGTTTCCGAATGAAAGGAAATGGAAGAGGAGAAATGTATGAAAATGAATATTTACCTCTTGAAGCGAATGGGTAGAGGGAGAAGGAAAGAGAAGAGAGGTTATAGAAGAAAAGGTAAGATAAAACCATTATTATCCTAAAAGAAGCTAAATTTAGAAAATTGGGGTAAAAACAATGAAGCACCCTTGACCAAGTCTCAATAAGGCCGTGAATGGCTCTGCAATTCAGAATTAGAATATCCAACAGATGACACAAGTATGGGAGTTATGGACAGACCTAAAGATATAGATTATCGCTAAGATTCTTGTTCTGTATAAAAAACATCACTAAGTTTGTCATTGCTTTTTTTAATAAATAATATCATTTTTATATAAAATGTTACTTAAGCTGGTGTGTTTGGAGCTGTGTAAGAATAAGCAAGATGGAATTCTAACTCATATCTTATTTATTTATTTTTAAGAGATGAATTCTAGTCATTAAACTACATGACTAAAATAAATATTTTAAAAAATTATTTTTATATAAAATAATTTTTTTTTCAAAGTTTCAAAAAATGAATGATTGATATTTAGACACTTAATAAGTCAATCTCTTATGAAATTTTCTCCGATTTTTAGAAAGTCGTTATTAGGGATTAGTATTGGATCTTCATTTTGGCCTCGAGAAGGGAGAGGTCTCTTTAAGATGTGTTCGTCTTTAGACGTGACTTCCTAAACGTTTGTCAGAGTCCATGGCGTTAAGGTCTAGATGACGCATTCTAGAAGATGGTGGTGGAGTGTAAGAATTGGCTGATGTTTCAGGGCGCCCACAAGGGCCAATGAGCGAAGACCCAATAATGAAGCAACGAAGCATTAAGTGCATAACATGTGGATTTATTTCCTCTTTGAGCAAACAATCCCTCGCGCGAGTACTTTGCTAACCGTTCATATCAATCTGACGGTTTACCACAATCCACACCTAGTCTCGCGCGTTGAGTTGCCAATCGCTTATTCTATTTAAAGAAAGAAACGCGTCATTTCTCAAGTATTTAAATTCTTTCTCATTCAAACACCATTTTTCACATTTCATACTGACTTGGATGTTGGAGTGCTAATTTTGCAGATCAGTCACATATCCACCACATCGGAAGCTCATAACCACTACAGTAAACTATGCATCCTCGCTCTCCTATCAACTATGGTTCCATTATGGAACATTGGCGCAATATGTGGGGATCAATTTCTGATTCCTATGAATTTCCATGATCATATCTCTATCAATTCAGTCAGATCTCTTCCATCAAAAGTACATATCTTAATTCCTTGATCGCTTATCTCGAATTTCAACATCCTTCTTCCAGATCTTCCCTCAGATCTCCTTTAGATTCATCTACACTGGTGGCTTCCAAAGTTACTCGTTCCATGGTTCAACGGAAAGTTACCATCACCATTGCTGAATTTGCCAAAGACCACAACATCTTCCTCAAAAGACATATGATTCAATCTTGGTAACTTCTTTATTTGTTCCTTCATTGCAAGATCCTCTCCAACCCGAGACATGTAAAGGAGTATTCCATCCTCTTCTTTTCCTCATATCTTCTCCATAATTCCACCAGCGATTCGCTTAGACCTCCATCACTGCATGTAATACTAGGACAAAAGATGTCTCCCTGGCCTTCAACTGCTGCAAGTTATTCTTGGCGTGCAATGGATCAATGATCTATTGAACAATGTTTATAACATGGTGCACCACCAGAATTCTCAGGTCTTAGTAGAAGTAATATTCAGACTTGAAGAGAGCCGACAATATGCTAATCAAAGGAACAATACCATGCAAGAAGCAGCGTCACAAAAGAACCATTCTGACATCCATGAACTGGTACTAATCCAGGCGACAACACATTAATAAGAAGTCTAGAAGTCACCAATTTTCCAAAGACGTGATAGACACATGACTCATTCCCCTAATCCTAAAGGAGGAAGAGATAGCCACAATCTTCCAAAAGTACGCCGCCCCCAGAGGAGAGAAAGGTATTGAGAAGATTCTTCAATCCCATAGCGAAATAGAAATTCCTTATATACTCGCTTCCTCGGCAATAGGAATATGTGACCACTATCACACCCATGGTGATGTGAAATGAAAACTCTTCACATTAACTCTCACTGGATCATCGGTGGCTTGGTTTAATTCCCTAAGTATTGATTCTTAGACAGATCTATGTGAGGCCATCATTGCCCACTTTGCTGCTAGAAAGAAGTAACCTACAATTATGGTCGCGCTTAGTGGAATCTCATAGGGCAAAAGAGAAACCATGTGAGGATATATTGACTGTTTTACCAAGGTGGTTGTGGTCATTAAAGGCTCATATAAAAGTTTGAAGTGTTGGATCTTTGAGAAGGGCTTGAGGCAAGAATGTATGCTTTAGGAGAAACTAGGGCGTAAAACGGCCCACAACCTAAAAGACTTACTAAGTAGGACACAATCCTAAATTAACTATGAAGAAAAAATATTAGCCATGAGGAACAACCGTCGACCTGAGAATATTGGATCTACCCGCCCATTAGAGAAAGATGTAAGTTGGCATAAAGAAGAAAATGAGCGTGAACCATACTCCACGTTCTATTGTTATACTCCCCTAAACACTTCATGGGAGAAAATTGAAGGTAATGTGCGAGCACAGAGTTCAAGGAAGTCAGGATCAGGATCTTGTATCTGGTCAGAGAATCTTCTCGGATCGATAAATCCAAATATTGTCGTTTTCACAAAATCCATGGCCATAACATAAACGATTGCTTCAAGCTAAATAATGCAATTGAGGTAATAATAAAGAAGGGAAGGTTAGCAGAATACACCAAGGACGGAAAGAGAGTGTAGGAAAAATCCCTGAAGAAGAAACAATCCCCCAAGAAAATTGTTGAAACCTTTGCCGATAATGGAGGGGAAGAAAGACACATTGGAAAATGCCAATAGATTGCTCTCAACCAAGTGCACAAAGAGGCCAGGCCTTAGATTCTATAATAGCGAGAAGACTGGGGGATCCCGAACGAGATCTTTCCCTTGGTAATAACAACCATGATTGCCAACTTTGAAGTCTCCAGAGTTCTTATTGATGGAGACAGTTCTTGTGACATCGTGTACTCAGATCTCTTTGAGAAGATAAAATTGAAAAAGGAAAAGTTGTGGCCATATGAATGGTTAAACCTACAGGTCTTCAACGGAATGGTAACTCGTCTATGGGGATACATTGGGCTAATGGTCATATTGGGAGAAGAAGGGGATACCATAGTTATTGATTACCAATTCCTAGTAGTATCCAGCAAAAGTGTCTACAACGGTGTCCTGGGTTGGTCCTTTGCATCACTCTTAGATGTAATAGCTTCCCCTGTCTACCTCAAGCTCAAGTACCACATTGTCCCTAACATGCTGATGATTATAAGAACCAACCTATCTGGAGCGAAGAGGATATATAAGTATTTGTAGTAGGAACAAAAAGAAGGTGAAGGCAAAGCCATTGAGATCAATGTGGCCTCACTGGTTGGACAAATGAGAGACATGGCCATATGACATCCTACGTGTAAGGAAAGCATAAATGGTTGATCCAAGCAAGGTCAAAACTATTTACAACGTCCCCCGTGGCCAACAAATAGTGGCTATGCCACCTGGTTATCTTAATCTAAGTTTTCCTTTATAAAAAACAATGACACATAAGTGAAATTTATTACGTTGATTGATTAAATTTGAACGCATAACTAGCAGACAGAGTTCGACAAGTTGAATGCCTAAAAGTTGAAATGGCTATGTCAAATAAATACCATAAAAAGGAAAAAGTAGCCCACGTCTAAATAGATGAAATTGACCAAATATTCGATGTTGATTGTGTCAAAGAAAGTGAGGTTAATCTGGTAGAATTAAAGACATGGCCACCTTACACATGTAAATTGTTAAGACCTTCGAACGGGAAGAACCCCTTCAAACCTAGCAAAAATGAGAAATATCTTACAAAGACATATACCTTTGATGTGAGCAAGTGCGATGAAATCTTTGACCCGCTGGTTGCCGATGGTCAGATCAAAGTCCCAAAGGGGCAAAAAACACCACCATTAGAGCAAAGAAAGAAAAAAGGGGCTTTGCAAATTCCATAACTTCCTAGGCCATTGATCTGTTGCCGTACACTGGTCAAAATGAGTAAATAAAGGTTAGTATAAAGAAGAGACACTCGAGTTGTATCACAATGACTTTGAGTTGAAATTAACCGAAATAAAGAACATAATTGGGGAGGGGTTAGATTTTCAAACAATTGAAACGAAAATAAAGAAAGCAATTACAATTATGATTAACAAAATAATCTACTTGTTCGGTAATTTCAGACTTGTCATTGGTTATTATATTACTAGTTCCCTAAGCAGATTCAATTCTTATTTGATTATAGCATTGATTAAACAAGCACTAACAATACTATATGAATTTTATTCCTATTTGTCGCATTTAGTGATGCGTGCTTTTCGCAAGTATACGAACGCGTCAGAGTAATATAAAAGATTGTCGAATCCACAGAGACCAAGTGTCAATCTATCGTTATCTATTGTTATGGTGTTTATCAAAGGCAATCAAAATAGGTGTTTTTAGAGTGTGCAATGAAAAGTAAAGTATTGAATAAAGTTTAATTAATGAAGACAGGGTCGAATGTAATTCACATAATCAATTGATAATCCAAGTATTTGCTTATAGAACTACTTATGGCCAGTGTTTCCTACTTTAAAAAGAACTAATTTAACAGGAACTGTCGCTTTCGCGTATTCAGAACCGAGTTGTACTCCCTAATCAAACCCTCTTATTGTCACTTATAAAAAGGCGCGCATTGCGTTAGAGTAGTAAACCTATTTTTAAGAAATATAGTATCTTGACTAAGTTGAAAAGTATTATAACTTGGATTTCTTAACCAAAAGAGGTTCTTACGAACCAGACTCTAAACTTATAAACGCGTTCGAAAATAGTTTTAAAATCTTTTTTCTTCTTAAATTAAAAACTCCTAATGAACTAAACAAAGCGCTTTCGCTGTTTTTGAAATAGTTAAAAACAATTAAGTTTAGATAGACGTTGGACGGCTTTCGATCTTACCCAACGGAATTGAAGTGCGGGAAAACTTAAGTTGAAAGTTAAAATAGCCCTTAAGTGTTTCTACGAACAATTGTACGGATTATCGGTTCAATTACGATCCTTACATTCTAACCTTATAGATTTAGTTAGACATGGTAAAGTAAAAGTGCATTAATTTAAATAAAAGTAGTGCGAGTGTGGAATTTAAATAAAAGTAGTGTGAGTGCGAGAAATAAATAAAGTAAAGCCAGTGCGAGGAAATAAATAATTTAAAGCGAGTGCGGGGAAATAAATAATTTAAAGCGAGTGCGGGGAAATAAATAAAGTAAAGCGAGTGCGGGAAAATAAATAAGATAAAGACAAGTAATAAAAACCTGCTCCAATCAGAGGGTTGACTAAATTGCAAAGCGGAAATGAAAGTGGCGACATGATTAACTTCCTCCCAAAGTGCTCCAAACTCGATTACAGACTCGATCACAAAACTCGATTACACAATTGTGGTAACACCCCAATGCGAAGTGATTACCACTTTAAAATACTGAATATATGCCTAAGTGCAACGAAGTTTGCTCTAAGTTTGCCTCTGCTCTAAGTTTGGATGATTGAAAAAGTGATTTTGAGTTTCTATTTATAAGCAAGAAAAAAGATGGAAATGACAAGGATGCCCTTCAACTTGAAAATGGGAGGGAAAACTTTTCCTCTTGTGGCGCCCGCCACAAGGCCAATCTGAGGCGCCTTAGTGGAAG
The DNA here is from genome assembly GCF_024323335.1 of Lathyrus oleraceus. Taxonomy (NCBI): domain Eukaryota; kingdom Viridiplantae; phylum Streptophyta; class Magnoliopsida; order Fabales; family Fabaceae; genus Lathyrus; species Lathyrus oleraceus. The sequence goes on from NC_066580.1 coordinate 446,203,874, forward strand.
TAGTGGGGAACGTGACAGTTGAGGGAGGTTGAGCTAGGACACGTCATGGCAGGGTCTATGGCGCCAGCCATGGGGGAAGCCATAAGTACAAAATGCTGAATTTTAGGGTTTTTAGCTCTTTTTCGCTCCTTTTCTCGATTGGGGCTCCGATTAAAGTAAAAACCTGAAAACAAAGAAAAACATAGTAATAACACAACAAAATAACAATAAAACAACTGGAATGCATGTGAAATCGGAGTCGGAAATACGGTAAATTTCAGTGTTATCAAACTCTCCCACACTTAAACCTTTGCTTGTCCTCAAGCAAAACATTAAAAAGCTCATAAAAGAAAAACAGGTGTAAACGAGTGCTTCAGGTAAAAAAATTCTAAGTTCAAGTCGGGATGCAGTGATAGGTACTAACTGAGTGAACTAAGGGTATCATGATGACACTAATCCGCAAATACGGACATAAACTTCATTCATATATTAACCAACCCATATTATCCCACAATACCTAGGCCTGCCTCTTCATCTCTTTTTGTGTCCTTTTCATTCAGGTGCAATCACATTAAGCCCGTTATCCGTACATGCTTCATAGTAGAGTGGCTTGTTAGTGATTATGATCTGAGCATGGGGTTTCTGGCACATAAATATGTGTAAACCCTTTTATTGAACCCAACTGTAGTTGTGGGGGATCAGATCGTAATCCACCCTACTGAGTTCAGCGCCAGATACCTCTGAGCCAACTAATAGCGGGTAAGTTTTTTTTTTTTTTCTTTTTCTTTTTGTAGCAAATTTTTACAATTCTTTGGTTTAAATGACTTTGTGAGGGTCACCTATACCGGAGTTGCCTTTTTGCTTTCTTTTATTGTTATTATTTTTTTGCTGGATCATTCACTTATTTGCATCGGTCCCCTACGTAGAGGATGCGTAGGCCGGAGCTGACTGTTGAGATAAACTACTAAGGACTTATACGGAAATGATGATTAAGGCCATGGTATATGGGGTTTCGGGAGTGGTTCCTATATTTACGAAGTCTATGGTGCTAAAATAATACTGATGTTTCGCAAAGTTCTCCCAAGTCACCGCATCCTTACTCAAAACATGTCTTTAAAACCTGAAAACTTTCGGAATAACACTGTTTTCTTTTGCAAAAAAAATCGGTGGGGCTAAAGGTATGGGGAGATTAGATTGTACTAAAGATATACTATATTTGGTGACTCGTCAGACTCATGCATTATACTAAAAAGCAAAATAAACAACTAAAAGGAAATAAAAATAAACAAGCTATCTAAAAACAACAAAGAAAAGCGATACAGGAAAGACGAGAAAGGTAATAAAGAAAAGACGATAGAGTCTCCTCCCACACTTAAATCGAACATTGTCCTCAATGTTTCGAAATAAGATAAGGGAAGAGTTACTTGACAACATATTGCTGACCACTGGTGCCTTCACCATCCTGAGGTGGACGACGGGATCGGGTACGACGACGATCTTTGAGGGGTCCGGATAGCATTTGTCTTGTGATTTTCCTAGTATCATTGACTTGCATAATTTTTATAGAAGTAAAAATAAAAATAAAAATAAAACATTATTTAAATATTAGACTAATAAATAAATAAACAACTAAAATAAAAAATTGCAAATAAAACAAACATAAGACATATATAGATAAAAGTAGAGATATCAATGTATAGACATAGTGTATATAATATTCTGAATGCGATAATATAAAATGAGTTATGTAAATACGAGAAATATAAAAAAAGAGATAAAATAAGATGAAATGGTGAGATCATATAGTAGGGATGTCGTCTTTCTGAGTGGATCCACGGAGCATGGCTACCTCCTGCCTGAGCTCTGCGATCTCCTGATATAAACAGTCGGCTTCGGTAGCATGGGTGAGATCAGACACTCCCATTTGTAAAGTGAGGTCAGCCACCTCCTGTCTAAGCTCTGCGATCTCTCTACGACACTCAACAATCTAAGTGCGGATGTCGGGGGTCTGCAATAAAAGATTATTAGAGAAAACAGTGATCCTGGGAGAAGGCGGTGTAGGCGTGTACTCAGCAATGGGTGGTGATCTCGGCTCCTCGACGGTCTCTCCCTGGCCCTCTAGAGCATAACTCCAATTCGCTGGATCATACACACTGGTCATCATAGGATCTGGCAGTGTGAAATAATGGATAACCTCGCTGTCGACTAGCAGTCGGAACTGACATGGGTGGAAAGAGGCTCTCCTCATCAACCCTCTGGTCAAACAGAAGTCGATGTCCATGGTAGTATACCCACAGTAGGTCCGGAGATGTAACAGCTTGCGAGACAGACCTAAAGCGACAACAATCTGCGTGATGATCCCGCCCACATGGATGACTCCTTCGGTAGATCTGGAGACACCGCTGAGACCACATAACAAAAAGTTCCCACATGCTACTGGGCGAGACTGGGATGCACAAAATAGTAGGAAGATCTCCTCTTCACTTAGTAATGTCTCTGCATCCGGTCTTCCTATGAAGGAATGTGCCAATATCATCTGAAAATATCTAAAGGCAGGGTTATGTATAACATGAGACAACTGTGTAGATGGATCCTGGCTTCCGCCACCCGATATATCACTCCAAAACTTCTCCACCTCCTTACCCAGAAAATATCCCATAGGTGTCTCCGGGATAGCATCAGGAGTGGTCTGGAAGCCCAATAGGTCGCCGAACTCTTTCTGGTTGAAAGAGTACTCAACTCCAAAGAGCCTGAAAGCAGCATACCCATCTGGTCCAGAGTATGGGTCATAGTTGAATGAACTCAGGAACTCCAATGTCAGGTTCCTATAGGTGTTACTCAAGTCGTCGGCAAACTCGTCCCAGTGAAGCTGGTGGCTAAGGAATCGGATACTCGGCTCGATACCTAGTGCCTCCATACAGTCCTGATCAGGATAACATGTGGGTGCCATAGGGCGCTGATATAGAGCGATGTAGCGATCTCTCTGAGCATTATCTCTATAGGCCACGTGCATATCATCGAAATCTTGCATCCTGTAAAAGTTAAGAAAGTGATCCTGAAAATGCAAACCATTCAAATTTTTAGTCTCGATGCAAAATATGATAAAAATAAAATTAAATAAATGCGAAAAAAGTAAAATGAAAGAAAAACTATGGGTTGCCTCCCACGCAGTGCTTGTTTAACGTCATTAGCTTGACGATTAGAATTTATACACCTGTAGTAGTAGTAGGGATTGGTGGATCAATCAGGGTGTGGCTTGAGTAGTATGCTGGAATGTCTCCTCTTTCGTAGAGCTTTAGTCTTTGTCCATTTACAATGAATGGAATACAGGTTTCGTTCTTGATTTCTACGGCTCCGGATCTCAGAATCTTGGATACTTCGAAAGGACCAGTCCATCTTGAACGTAGCTTTCCCGGGAAGAGTCGTAGCCTAGAGTTGAAAAGGAGAACAGGATCACCTACCTTGAAGTTTTTCTTTACTATTCTTTTGTCGTGATAGGCTTTCGTCCTCTCTTTATATATTTTTGCATTCTCGTAGGCCGATTGCCTAAGTTCTTCTAGTTTATGAATGTCTAGGGTACGCTTTTCTCCAGCGGCTAGGTAGTATAAATTCAAAGTTTTAATGGCCCAATGGGCCTTATGCTCTAATTCGAACGGTAAGTGACAGGATTTTCCATAGACTAGTTGGTAAGGAGTAGTTCCTATAGGGGTTTTGAAAGCGGTTCTATAGGCCCATAATGTTTCTTGAAGCTTCTGAGACCAGTCTCTCCTAGAAATAGAAACAGTTTTCTCTAGGATTTGTTTTATCTCCCTATTAGATACTTCTACTTGGCCACTAGTTTGTGGATGGTATGGTGTTGCTACTCTATGCCTAACTCCATATTTTCTTAAAAGTTTGTCATATATTCTCGATATAAAGTGTGATCCTCCATCGCTTATGACTAAACGTGGTGTTCCAAATCTAGGGAATATATAGTTTTTAAATAGTTTGATTACTACCCTAGTGTCGTTTGTGGGTGCAGCTATAGCTTCAATCCACTTAGACTCATAGTCTACAGCTACTAAGATGTACCTATTTCCTAAGGATGGTGGGAAAGGTCCCATGAAATCTATACCCCATACGTCGAAGAGTTCTACTTCCTGAATGTTTCTTAGAGGCATTTCGTCACGCCTTGAAATGTTTCCAGTGCGTTGGCATCTATCACATTTGACAATGCAAGCATAGACATCACGCCACATGGTAGGCCAGAATAGGCCAGCTTGAAGAATTTTTGCGTATGTCTTAGAGGTGCTCGCATGTCCACCATAAGGTGCAGAATGACAATGCTTGATAATACTATTTACCTCTTCTTCCGGAACGCAATGGCGAAAATGCCATCTTTACCTCTTTTGAAAAGGAGCGGTTCGTCCCAATAGAAGTTTCTCACATCGTGGAAGAGTTTCTTCTTGCGGTGGTAGTCAAGATCAGGGGGTACTATATCAGCTGCTAGGTAATTAACGAAGTCTGCATACCAGGGTACGTTACTTATTGCTAAGGAATTTTGGGGATGCTCATGAGGACTTAGGTTATTATCTTCAATGGTTTCTAGTCTAGCTATCAGTCTATCATAGGCGAAATCATCATTTATGGGTATTAGTTTAGGTTTTAGATGTTCTAGCCTAGAAAGGTGATCGGCTACTACATTTTCAGTGCCTTTTTTATCTCTTATGTCTAAATCAAACTCTTGTAGTAATAGAATCCATCGGAGTAACCTGGGCTTGGCATCTTTTTTACTTAAGAGGTAACGAATGGCAGCATGATCGGTGTAAACTATAATTTTTGCTCCTACTAGATAAAGATCTAAATTTGTCTATAGCGAAAACTACAGCGAGTAATTCTTTTTCAGTTGTTGCATAGTTAAGTTGGGCAGCATCTAGGGTTCTAATGGCATAATAAATGGCATGTAATTTTTTATCTTTCCTTTGTCCTAGAACGGCTCCAACTGCGTAATCACTAGCATCGCACATTATCTCAAAAGGTTCCGACCAATCAGGCGGTTTCATAATAGGTGCAGAGATTAATGCTTGCTTTAAAAGATTAAATGCGTCATTACATTTTTCATCAAAAATGAATTCAGCATCTTTCATTAAAAGTCCAGTTAAAGGTTTGGTTATTTTGGAGAAGTCCTTAATGAAACGCCAGTAGAATCCAGCGTGTCCAAGAAAGCTTCGGATTTCTCCGATAGTTTTAGGGGGTTTTAGGTTTTCTATAACTTCTATTTTAGCTCTATCTACCTCTATACCTTTTTCGGAAACGATATGTCCTAAAACTATTCCTTCGGTCACCATGAAATGACACTTTTCCCAGTTTAGCACGAGGTTCACCTCCACGCATCTCTCCGGGATTTTCTCAAGGTTAGCAAGGAAATTGTGGAAATCAAATCCGCAAACCGAGAAATTATCCATAAACACTTCCATGATACCATCTAGGTAATATGCAAAGATTGACATCATGCAGCGTTGAAAAGTGGCTGGGGCATTACAGAAGCCGAATGGCATTCGTCTGTAGGCAAAAGTTCCATAAGGGCATGTAAAGGTAGTTTTTTCTTGATCTTCGGGGTGGATAGGTATTTGGAAGAATCCAAAGTATCCATCTAGATAGCAGAAGTAAGAGTGTCTGGATAGACGCTCCAACATTTGGTCTATAAATGGTAAAGGGAAATGATCCTTCCTGGTTGCTTTATTAAATTTTCTATAATCCATACACATCCGCCATCCTCCTTCTAAATGTTTTGCTACATGTTCGCCTTTATCGTTTTGCACGACTGTGATGCCTCCCTTTTTAGGTACTACATGCACAGGGCTTACCCACTTACTATCCGAGATCTGATAGATTATACCTGCCTCAAGTAACTTAAGAACTTCCTTTTTAACAACATCACTCATTATAGGGTTTATTCTTCTCTGATGTTCCCTGGAGGGTTTTGAATCTTCTTCGAGCGAAATCCGATGCATGCATACGGATCGGCTTATACCTTTCAGGTCAGAGATATTATATCCTAAGGCTGAGGGATATCTTCATAAAACGTCTAAAAGTTGGTTCGTTTGCTCTTGGCTCAAGGTAGCACTGACTATGACTGGACGATTCATCTTTTCATCGAGGAACTCATATTTCAGGTTCTTAGGCAGTTCCTTACATTCTAAGGTTGGTTTCTTAGGGCATGGCATATGATCTGGGGTAAGGGATAAACATTCGTAAAGGTTATCATCGATGTAGGGTTTCTTAAAGTCATCATCTTCCATTATGGGGGTTGATGGTAACTTAATTGTTTTTATAATTTCTTCTTGTTCTAATTCTCTAACACATTCATCAATGATATCTAAGGCATAACATGCGTCTCCCATCACAGGTGCCATAAGAAATTTCGAAAGTATAAATTCTATTTTCTCGTCACCTACCTCAAATGTCAACTTTCCTTTCTTGACATCTATTATGGCTCCTGCAGTCGATAAGAATGGTCTACCTAGAAGGATTGGTATATCATTGTCCTTTTTGATGTCCATGACAACAAAATAAGTAGGGATAAATAACTTGAAGGTGAGAAAAACAAGAAAGGGGGGGTTTGAATTGTTTGAAAAATAAGCGATTTTCCAAAAAGAAAATCACACAATGATTTTATACTGGTTCGCTTATAACACAAAGCTACTCCAGTCCACCCGGCCAAGGTGATTTCGCCTTCAACAAGGACTTAATCCACTAATCTTGAAAGATTACAAACAACCCCTAAGAGAGAAGAAAATCTCTTAGTCCTCTCAAGTCTACAGACTACAAAGAGTCACTTGAGGAAATCAAACAAATAAAAGATACAAGATATGTAATCTAGAGTGCTTCTAGTTAAGCAAGTATTACAAACTTAAGAACAGATTTTTCACTTAATAAGCAAAAGCTTAGTGAAATTCTTTGAAGAACAAAGATGTTTTTCTTGAGCGTGATATAATTTCAGTATAGTTTTGGCTAGTGATTTCTTGCTTACTGAATGTTGATTTCTTCTCTATTTATATAGGAGTTGAAGTAGTGTTGAAATAGAGTTGAATCTGGTGGATAATGAGATGTAATTACGCCATTCCATAAATAGCTTCTGCAGGAGACTTTTTCTTTTAGAAGTGACTACTTACCACAAGTAGTATCTTCTCTCTTGGAAGAGGAGATTAACGTCTCTTTCTAATTGAGGAAATCCATTTGCAGAACTTTAACTTGGCTTAAACGTTACTTCATCATGATTAACAAATCTGATTAGAGTCTTCGTGTATCTGGAGAATCTTGCTTCTGATGTTATCTCTTGAGAGTTCAGATGGCGCTGATAACTTCCAGAGTTTACAGAAGGCATTTGTTCAGAATCAGAGCTTCTAGACTTTACTTCATGTTCAGACGCTTCTGATACTTTGCATTTTTGTCCAGAGTCAGAGCTTCTTGAAACGAGATTCCACTTTAGATGCTTCTGATACTTGATAATTTGTATCTGATCTTGTTGTGCATCTGATGACATCATCAGATTTATTTCTTCTTTCTTTAGAACCCTGCACACTTAGAAACTTTTCGTTAGGGTGCCATTTTTGGTTTCATCCTTTGTTATCATCAAAATCAAGGAATCTGTTGTAGAACAATTTTTGTTCTTACAATCTCCCCCTTTTTGATGATGACAAAACAACTTAAAATAGCAGATGAAACATGAATAAAATAAGATCAGATAGACAGAAGCTCCCCCTGAGTTAGTGCTAGGGAGTTCAGAAGTTCTTACCAGAGCTTTCCAAGTAATAAGATTTCAGAAAACTTTCTGCAATTTCTTAATTTTAATGTTAGAGCTATTTAATCAGAGCTATTTTTATCAGAGCTATTTTTATCAGAGCTATATCTACAAATGTTGCAGAGTGCTTAAGATTTTAGACAATTTTCATCAGAGCTATTTAATGATTTCTCCCCCTTTTTGTCAGAATCAAAAAGGTAAAAAAAATAATAAGACAATAAAGAGAAAAACATTTCATTAATCAAAAGCACAAAGGCACAAAGACAATCAAAACATCAGATCCAAGAGAATATCAGAGCTAAAGAAGACAGAAGCAAAAACACTAGGCAAGCAAACAAAATAAATCCTAAGTGCCTAAGGGTTTGGAGGTTGAGGAAGTCTCTGAAGCAACATGGCAAACATATTCTGGATGTTTTCATTCAAAGCATCTTGCTTGTCCATCCTGGCCCGGAGCTCATTCTGATCTTGCTTGATCTCTTTCTGATCTTGCTTGATCTCTTTCAGAGTGTTAAGAATCAACGGGATTGCAGAAGAGGACTCCCCCTGAGTCAGAGCCTGCTGAGCTTCAGCTTCAGCAGCAGCTTGGGCTTCTGCATCCGCCTGAGCCTTGGCTTCAGCTTCCTGAATCCTTAGAAGTTCTGCTTCTTTTGCCAGTCGTTCTTCTTCTAACCTCTTTGCTTCTTCTTCAGCTTCTTTAGCCAATCTTTCCTCCTCTAATCTTCTGGCCTCAGCTTCTCTAGCCAGTCTCTCTTGGAGTCTTTCCTCAGAGTCTCTGATGTAGCCATTTCTGACTTGTTCAGAGATACTCTTCAGCCTATAAGACTCAGAGGTCATCCAACTAATGACTCTGTTCCAGTGTGTCCTAACAGATTTAGGATCATCACTAACTTCAGAGTTTTTAGCCAGAGACTTGATCTTCTGGACTGAAGCTTCTGCAACCTGTAAAATGGCCTCCTCAAGGGTAGGTATGGTAAGTTCAGGTTCAGGTTCAGGTGAATGAGGTGGAGAGTTTTGAGGGCTGAGATTTAGAGAGGGAGGTTCAGTTTGTTGAGGTTCAGATTCTGCTTGAAGTTCAGAATCTGGGGATGAAGCATAGAGTGGGTTTACATCTAAGGGTTCGGATTCTGGTTCTGGGACAGCGGGAAGGATTGGTGGGGTGATATAAGGATCAGATGGTCGAATAACAGATGGTTGGGTTTCAGAGGGTGTGGTGGTTGTTTGTTATGGAAGAGAAGTTTGGAGGGTGGAGGTTACTTCAGATTGTTTTTGAGTTTGTGGGGCGTATTTTCTAGCATAAATTTCAGCTATTGTTGGGGATTTTGGGTCAGAAGGTTCTGTGGATGATGATGAAGAAACACTAAAGTATGGGGGTGTTTCTGGTGCAGAGGATGAGGAAGAGGAAGTGCTGTGGTGATATAGTTGATTAGGGTCAGAGGTTGTTGTGAAATTACGAGCAACTTTTAGAACAGGTGGAGGTTGAGAGGTTCTGATGGTTGAAGGAGGGATTTCAGAGGTTGTAAATAAGGGAGGTGTTGGGAGAGGAGTAGAAGAGGCCATCATAGGTATTACAGAAGTAACAGGAGGAATAGACTTACCAGAAGAAGAGATTTTCAGAGGAGCTGGAGCTTTGGTTCCAGAAGATTCTCCAAGTCTGGGTTTCTTTGCCTTCCTTGCTTCCTCAGCTATCTTCTTCTCAGAAAGACCTCTTTTGTATCTGACCAAATCTTCTTCTGAATCCAAAAGGTCTTCAATTCTGAAATCAGAAATATCAATACCTTCATCCAGCAGACGCTGAAGGTAGATAGCAATGGCATCTCTGGGTTCATTCTTGAAGAACCTTTCAAGGCCATGAGGCATCTTCCTCTGATCTTTTAGAGATTCCCAGGACACATCCATAGTGGGCTTGACTCTAATCTCTTTGATGATTCCCATGCTCTTCAGGTTTTTGGCATTCAGAGGCTTTCCAGTTTCTATAGCCAGATCATCCATCAGCTTGGCCTTTTCCAGCTGGTCAACCAATCCATGCTCAATGAAGACATCAGAAAGCAGTCTTCCCAGAGGGATGTAAGATCTTGGCTTCAAGCTGTTTCTGGAGTCTTTGACAGAATCCCTTAGACATTTGAAAAGAAGAACAGGGAGATTGATCTTGATACCTTTCTGAATGCAATATAAAATGAGTTTCTGATCAGCATTAATATAATCAGAGGAGTTGGAGGCTGGGCGATGGTGAATGGTTCCCAGAATTATTTTCAACCATACTCGGAGGTTCTGATGAAGCTCCTTGTTCTTAGAGGGGTTTCCTTCAACATTAGGTTTGAAGATTGTAGGGTTAATGACCTCAGTGATGCGTTTTGACCTAGGAGGAATGTTGTAAATCCTCTTTCCTCCAGTAGTCTCCATGTTCAGCAAGGAAGCAATTGATGCTTCAGTGATGACAATCTTCACTCCCAGAACAAAAGAAACAATGAACTGGTCATCTGCATCAGCATGTCTCCAAAATTCTTTGACAAGAAGAGGGTAAATGGGACCATAAAGCCTGTTGAAGTAGTTCTCCCAACCTTGCTTGTGAAGATCTTCAGTAAGATCAACACCGTTTCTTCTCAAGTTCTCAAAATCTACCAGCGATTCACACAGTACATCCAAATTTTCAAAGGAGGTTGCAAGATGAATGTGGCGTTCACGTTCCAAAATGTGAGGTTCTTGATAAACAGGGGTTATGGTAACGCCTGTAACAGTGGGTGTTTGAGTGTTTGAGGTTTGGGGATTAGAACTGGCTTCCATCTGTTGGGAGAAGTTAAAAACTTCTTGCTCTTGAGCATTCATGAAGAAGATTGAAGAAGAAGATGAAGAACTTGCAGAGAACTTGCAGAGAAGGGTTTAGGGTTTTAGAGTGAGTGAGAGTGATAAGTGTGTGAAATGTGAGAAAAGTGTTTATATACCTAAGTAAAAACGCATGCAAAACGACACACATACCAGCGTTAGCACAAAAACCAAAATAGCACGTTTGGGGGAAAAATGATTACAGCTAATAAATGAATGTCTAATCCCACAGTTTGCACACTGCTCGAGGAAAACTCAAACGTCTGCCTTTTGAATTTCTTGACAGCTGTCTAGAAGTTCTAAAGTTTGACGCTCAGAGTTCCACGTGTTGATGTATCTGATCTTCAGGAATACCAAAGGATTGGTTTCTGAAGATTTCTAACTCAGATATCTTATTAACTTGTAGAAGTATCAGAGTCAGAGGCAGAAGTGTATTTGTTTTTATCAGAGTCTCATTTTACATGTTGAGAGCCATATTTTACTCAGGGCAATTTTTAATGTTCAGATGTTCTAAGATAAAAAGAAATCTATCTTCAGCTAGAGGCTTAGTAAAGATATCTGCCCATTGATGTTCTGTATCAATGAACTTCAGCGTTACTATTCCTTTCTGAACATAGTCTCTAATAAAATGATGTTTAATTTCTATGTGTTTGGCTCTGGAATGTAGAATAGGATTCTTACTTAAACAAATAGCAGCAGTATTATCACAAAAGATAGGAATGTTACTCTCAAAGATTTGTAGATCTTCTAGCTGATGTTTCATCCAGAGCATCTGAGTTGTGCACAGTGATGCTGAGATATATTCTGCTTCTGCAGTTGATAGAGCGATTGTTGACTGTCTTTTGCTAGCCCAGGAGATCAAGTTGTTTCCCAGAAGCTGGCAATTTCCAGATGTGCTTTTTCGTTCTATTCTATCTCCTGCATAATCTGCATCACAATAACCAGAAAGTCTATACTCTGATGTTTTCTCATACATCAGGCCCAGGTTAGGAGTTCCTTTCAGATACTTAAGAATTCTCTTAACAGCTGTTCAATGAGATTCTCTAGGATCTGATTGGAATCTGGCACACAGACAGACGCTAAAGAGAATATCAGGACGAGTAGCAGTCAGATAGAGAAGAGAGCCTATCATACCTCGATAGAGCTTCTGACAAACCTTGTTGCTTACCTCTTCTTTTTCCAGAATGCAAGTTGGGTGCATAGGAGTTTTTGCAGAGTTGCATTCAGTCATGTCAAACTTCTTCAGAACGTCTTTGATGTACTTGCTTCTATGAATGTACGTGACTTCTGGAGTTTGATTGATTTGAATTCCCAGAAAGAACTTTAATTCTTGCATTAAACTCATTTCAAATTCTGCCTGCATTAACTTAGAAAATTCTTGGCAAACAGAGATATTAGCAGAACCAAAAATAATATCATCAACATAAATTTGGCATATCATGAGATCATTATTAAGGTTTTTACAGAAGAGTGTAGAATCAACTTTCCCTCTGATAAAATTTTGTTCTAGAAGAAAATTACTTAAGCGTTCATACCAAGCTCTGGGAGCTTGTTTAAGTCCATATAAGGATTTCTTAAGTTTGAAAACATGTTCTGGAAAATTTGAGTTTTCAAAACCAGGAGGTTGATTAACATACACTTCTTCTGAAATATAACCATTAAGGAATGCACTCTTGACATCCATTTGGTATAATTTGATAGAATGATTAATAGCAAAAGATACAAGAAGACGAATAGATTCTAACCTCGCGACTGGAGCAAAGGTTTCATTATAATCAATACCTTCTTGTTGACTATAACCTTGAGCTACCAGTCGTGCTTTGTTTCTGACAACTTCTCCTTTCTCGTTCAGTTTGTTTCTGAAAACCCATCTGGTTCCAATGACATGAGTGCCTCTGGGTTTAGGAACGAGATCCCAGACATCATTCTTGGAGAATTGATCTAACTCTTCTTGCATAGCTGCCACCCAATCGTTATCTTGAAGAGCTTCATCACAGGACGTAGGCTCAATCAGAGACACTAGTCCCAGAGGAATATCTTCAGAAGTTCTGAAAGTAGATCTGGTTCTAACAGGTTCATCTTTGTTTCCCAAAATCAAATCTTCAGATACGTTAATACGACTTTTAACTTTCCTTGGAATTTCTGGAGATTTAATTTCTTCAGAGTCTGGAGTGACAGTTGCTTCTGGAGTTTTCTCAGATTCTACCAGAGTGATCTCTAAATCTGCAAACTTTTCAACTAGCTTTGACTTTTCAGGGTCAAGCTTATCATCAAATCTAACATGAATTGATTCCTCCACAATTTTGGTTTCTGTGTTGTATACTCTATAGCCTTTAGAGCGTTCTGAGTATCCTAACATGATTCCTTTCTGTGCTTTGGAATCAAACTTGTTTAGATGTTCTTTAGTATTTAATATAAAACAAATGCATCCAAAAGGATGAAAATATGAAATGTTGGGTTTTCTTCCCTTACACAGTTCATAGGGAGTCTTTTCCAGAATAGGTCTAATAGAGATTCTATTCTGAATGTAACACGCTGTATTTACAGCTTCTGCCCAAAAGTGCTTTGCTACATTTGTTTCATTGATCATGGTTCTGGCCATTTCTTGGAGTGTCCTATTCTTCCTCTCTACAACTCCATTTTGTTGTGGAGTTCTAGGGCAGGAGAAATCATGGGATATTCCATTAGAATCAAATAGTTCTTCAAAATCTTTATTTTCAAATTCTCCACCATGATCACTTCTGACTCTAACAATTTTAGAGTCAAATTCTTTTTGCACTTTAGAACAGAAACTGGTGAATACAGAGTGAGACTCACTCTTGTGCTTTAGGAATTTTACCCATGTCCAGCGGCTGTAATCATCAACGATTACTAGTCCATACTTCTTTCCATTGACTGATGCTGTTTTCACAGGACCAAATAAGTCAATGTGAAGAAGCTCCAGAGGCTTAGAGGTAGAAACAACATTTTTCTTTTTAAAAGATGTTTTTGAAAACTTTCCTTTCTGACAAGCTTCACACAGAGCATCTGAAGAAAACTTCAGTTTAGGCAGGCCTCTGACTAACTCAAGTTTAGTTAGCTGAGAAAGTTTTCTCATGCTAATGTGGCCTAAGCGTCTATGCCATACCCATTGCTCTTTGTGAACTGACATTAAACATTTAACATTTTGATCTTTTAAATCAGAAAGATTTATTTTATAAATGTTGTTTTTCCTCTTGCCTGTGAAAAGGACAGACCCATCGTTCTGACTAATGGCTTTACACGTTTTTTGATTAAAGATTACATCATAACCGTTATCACTTAATTGACTTATGGATAACAAGTTATGCATTAATCCTTCTACATAAAGAACATCAGATATAGAGGGAAGAGTACCATTACCAATGGTTCCGGAGCCTCTGATCCTTCCTTTCTGATCTCCTCCGAAGCCTACAAATCCAGCGTCTTTAAGTTCCAAGCTTTGGAACATAGACTTTCTTCCCGTCATATGTCGCGAGCATCCAGAGTCCAGGTACCATGATTGGTGTCTGAACTTTGCTGCATAGGATATCTGCAACATAGATGATCTTATCTTTCGGTACCCAGAATCTCTTGGGTCCTTTCAGATTAGTTTTCCCAGAGTTTCTTACAACTTTGGGTCTTCTAGCATTTTTAAATTTGTGTTCTTGTGTGTGTGTGTAGTGATATGAAAAAGGCGATTTAATTTGGTTACTAGTAGAGGTTTCATCTTCCTTAGGATCATACCCAATTCCCCTTTTATTATTCTGACTTACTCCATAAATCATGGATGCCATAATACTCCTATCTATTCCATTCTTCAGAAATTTTTGAAAGGCTTCTTCATATTTATAAATAATTTCATTTGAAGTTTGTGGTGCTTGAGACAACGCTTCTTCTAATTCTAAGCTTTTGGTTTTAGCTCCATCTTTTTCTAACGTTAAAGATCTGATAGTATCTTCTTGTGCTAGAATTGTTGTCTCAAGTTTACTACATTCTTCAGATTTTGCTTTAAGAAGGCCTTTAATGCTTTTAACTTTTTGTTTTAATTTCTGAAGAGAGGTAAGAGTTTCTGATAAACATGATTCTAAGTCAGATCTAGAAAGTTCAGAAAATACCTCTTCAGATTCTTCATCTGAGCTGCTGGATGTGGTAGCCATAAGTGCTACGTTGGCTTGTTCATCAGAGTCAGATTCTGATGATCCTGATTCACTATCGTCCCAGGTGGCCATTAGTCCTTTCTTTGTTCTGAAGGTATTCTTCTTGAAGCTTTCTTTTCTAGGGTTGTCTTTCTTCAACTTGGGGCATTCATTTCTGTAATGACCTGTTTCTTTACATTCAAAACAGGTAATATCTTTATTAGGTTTACCTTTTGAAGTTGACTCTGATCTATCCCCTCTGGGTCTTGATCTTCTGAAGTTGTTGTTGTTCCTTCTTTTCCAAAGTTGCTTAACTCTTCTGGTTAGTAAGGACAGTTCTTCTTCATCATCAGAGTCTTCAGGTTCAGAGTCGTCAGTATCTGCAGTTTCTGCCTGGAGAGCTTTGGTTCTGTCTGACTTCCGTCTTTCAGGTCTGGACTTCAGCGCCACTGACTTGTTCCTTTTCTGAGGCTCATCCTCCTCTAGTTCTATCTCATGGCTTCTGAGAGAACTAACAAGTTCTTCAAGGCTGATATTGTTCAGATCCTTTGATAACTTCAGAGCAGTAACCATTGGTCTCCATTTCTTTGGCAGACTTCTGACTATCTTCTTAACATGATCTGCAGTCGTGTATCCTTTGTCTAGCACTTTAAGACCTGCAATAAGAGTTTGAAATCTGGAAAACATAGCTTCTATAGCTTCATCATCTTCCATCTTGAAGGCTTCATATTTCTGGATCAACGCCAGAGCCT
Source organism: Lathyrus oleraceus (assembly GCF_024323335.1). Classification (NCBI taxonomy): domain Eukaryota; kingdom Viridiplantae; phylum Streptophyta; class Magnoliopsida; order Fabales; family Fabaceae; genus Lathyrus; species Lathyrus oleraceus. The sequence goes on from NC_066580.1 coordinate 446,219,344, forward strand.
TCGTCTCCTTGACTTGGGAGTTTCCTTCATGGGTCATCCTCAGAGAGTCAAGTATATCTTTAGCCGTCTCTCTGTTGGTGATCTTTTCGTATTCCTTGTATGATATAGCATTTAGAAGTATTGTTCTGGCCTTGTGGTGATTCTTGAAAACACGTTTCTGATCTTCTGACATTTTGCTTCTGGGAACTTCAGCTCCATTTAAGGTTGGAGGTTTGTATCCATCTGTGACAATGTCCCAGAGGTCAGCATCATAACCCAGAAAGAAACTTTCGATTCTATCTTTCCAGTAATCAAACTTTTCTCCATCAAAAACAGGAGGCTTGGCATTGTAAGAATCTTTCTCATTTGAGTGGGCCATTTGTTTTTCTCGCACTGGATCTCTCTACACGGTTAAGTGTTTGATTTGAAAATCAATAACAGAGCCGGAGCTCTGATACCAATTGAAGGTGAGAAAAACAAGAAAGGGGGGGTTTGAATTGTTTGAAAAATAAGCGCTTTTCCAAAAAGAAAATCACACAATGATTTTATACTGGTTCGCTTATAACACAAAGCTACTCCAGTCCACCCGGCCAAGGTGATTTCGCCTTCAACAAGGACTTAATCCACTAATCTTGAAAGATTACAAACAACCCCTAAGAGAGAAGAAAATCTCTTAGTCCTCTCAAGTCTACAGACTACAAAGAGTCACTTGAGGAAATCAAACAAATAAAAGATACAAGATATGTAATCTAGAGTGCTTCTAGTTAAGCAAGTATTACAAACTTAAGAACAGATTTTTCACTTAATAAGCAAAAGCTTAGTGAAATTCTTTGAAGAACAAAGATGTTTTTCTTGAGCGTGATATAATTTCAGTATAGTTTTGGCTAGTGATTTCTTGCTTACTGAATGTTGATTTCTTCTCTATTTATATAGGAGTTGAAGTAGTGTTGAAATAGAGTTGAATCTGGTGGATAATGAGATGTAATTACGCCATTCCATAAATAGCTTCTGCAGGAGACTTTTTCTTTTAGAAGTGACTACTTACCACAAGTAGTATCTTCTCTCTTGGAAGAGGAGATTAACGTCTCTTTCTAATTGAGGAAATCCATTTGCAGAACTTTAACTTGGCTTAAACGTTACTTCATCATGATTAACAAATCTGATTAGAGTCTTCGTGTATCTGGAGAATCTTGCTTCTGATGTTATCTCTTGAGAGTTCAGATGGCGCTGATAACTTCCAGAGTTTACAGAAGGCATTTGTTCAGAATCAGAGCTTCTAGACTTTACTTCATGTTCAGACGCTTCTGATACTTTGCATTTTTGTCCAGAGTCAGAGCTTCTTGAAACGAGATTCCACTTTAGATGCTTCTGATACTTGATAATTTGTATCTGATCTTGTTGTGCATCTGATGACATCATCAGATTTATTTCTTCTTTCTTTAGAACCCTGCACACTTAGAAACTTTTCGTTAGGGTGCCATTTTTGGTTTCATCCTTTGTTATCATCAAAATCAAGGAATCTGTTGTAGAACAATTTTTGTTCTTACATAACTGACCTATCCTAACAGGAACATCTTCTAAGATGCCTATCGGATACTTAACAGATCTATTGGCTAACTCAAGTGACATCTTAGTGGGCTGTAATTCTCCTAAGTTTAACCTCTCACAAACCGCTAAAGGCATTAGGCTCACACTAGCTCCTAGGTCTAGGAAATCTTTTTCGATGACATGATTACCCAAAAGGCAAGGAATGGAGAAATTTCCAGGATCTTTATCTTTCTTTGCTAATTTGTCCTCGGAAATAGCATTACATTCCAAAGGCTTCGGATCGTCAAGTTTACGTTTGTTGGTAAGGATGTCTTTGAGAAACTTTGCATAGGAAGGTATTTGGGTGATGGCTTCTGTGAAAGGGATTTCTACATGAAGTTTTTCTATAACTTTAATAAATTTTTGATATTGTTTATTGATCTGGGTTTGTTTGAGTCTTTGCGGATATGGTATAGGTGGTTTATATGGCGGGGGTGGTACGTAAGTTTTATCTTTAGGTTCTTCTCCTTTTTCTCGACCTTCCTGGTTTTCAGGTTCCTCTGGTTCCTTTACTTCGTCTGTGGGCTCGATACATTCCTTAGAAGTTTCGGGTTCACTCAATCTAGGGTTTGGTGGCTCATCATAAGCGTTCCCACTTCGTAGGGTAATGGCATTGGCTTGTCCTCTCGGATTTTGTTGAGGTTGTCCAGGGAATTGTCCTCCAGGTGTAGTCTGAGGGGCTTGGTTTAAAGCTACATGAGAGATCTGGGTTTCAAGCATCTTAGTATGAGTAACTATTTGGTCAACCTTGGTTCCTAACTGAGTAATCAATTCGTTAACATGAATGTTCTGGTTCATGAACTCCTTGTTTTGTTGGGTTTGAGCGGTGATAAAATTTTCCATAATTTTCTCAAGGCTCGGCTTTGGTGGTACAGGTTGCATAGGTTGATTTGATCTTGAGGCTTGATAACTAGGTCTCGAAGGTGCATTATTTTGGATAGGGTTATTGTTTTTATAGGAGAAGTTCGGGTGATTCCTCCATCCAGGGTTATAGGTATTCGAGTATGGGTTCCCTTGGGTGTAGTTCACTTGCTCAGAGTGGGTTTCGTTTAATAGATTGCATTCTGCAGATTGGTGTCCTTTGGTTCCACATATCTCACAATCCGACGAAACTACGGCTACAGTATTCGGGTTTATGCACATATGCTCGACCTTAAGGGCTAATGCGTCCATTTTAGCTTGCATCATGTCTATAGAGCTTAGTTCATGCACTCCTCCTTGGGATTCCTTCTTCTTAACTGTCGCTCGTTCGACTCCCCATGATTGATGGTTTTGAGCCATATCTTCGATGAGGGCACTAGCTTCAGGATAAGGTTTGTTCATCAGAGCACCGCCTGCGGCAGCGTCGATGGTCATCTTCGTGTTATAGTGAAGTCCATTATAGAAGGTTTGAATGATTAACCAATTTTCTAAACCATGATGTGGGCATGCTCGTAACAACTCTTTATATCTCTCCCAAGCTTCGAACAACGATTCTCCTTGGTTTTGGGTAAATCTAGTTATATGGTTTCGAAGAACGGCGGTCTTACTCGGGGGAAAGTATCTAGCAAGAAAAACTCGTCTAAGGTTATCCCAAGTCGTAATGGAATTGGGTGGAAGGGAATCTAACCATGATAGGGCTTTATCTCTGAGGGAAAAAGGGAATAATCTTAAACGTATTGCCTCAGGAGAAGCTCCATTGGTTTTAAAAGTGTCTGCTAATTGAAGAAATATTTTTAAATGTTGGTTTGGGTTCTCAGTAGCGAGACCTGCGAATTATCTCTGTTGCACTAGTTGCAACAAGGATGGTTTAAGTTCAAAATTATTAGCTGGGATGGTTGGGTTTACTATACTAGAACTAGGTTCTTCGTTTGATGGTTGAGCGAAATCTTTAAGAGGTCTTTGGTTTTGATCTTCGGCCATAGCTCTCTTAATTCTATGAAAGAATAAACGTGCGCGAGCGTAACGTTCAGGTTCCGCCAGAGGATATACTAAGCTTAAACTTCCGGTGCTGCGAGTTCTTCGCATTGACCGACGGGAAATAGCCTAAGTCTAAACGATATAACAACAGGAAAATGAAATTTGACGAAATTGGTCCCCGGCAACGGCGCCAAAAACTTGATGCGTGCTTTTCGCAAGTATACGAACGCGTTAGAGTAATATAAAAGATTGTCGAATCCACAGAGACCAAGTGTCAATCTATCGTTATCTATTGTTATGGTGTTTATCAAAGGCAATCAAAATAGGTGTTTTTAGAGTGTGCAATGAAAAGTAAAGTATTGAATAAAGTTTAATTAATGAAGACAGGGTCGAATGTAATTCACATAATCAATTGATAATCCAAGTACTTGCTGATAGAACTACTTATGGGCAATGTTTCCTACTTTAAAAAGAACTAATTTAACAGGAACTGTCGCTTTCGCGTATTCAGAAACGAGTTGTACTCCCTAATCAAACCCTCTTATTGTCACTTATAAAAAGGCGCGCATTGCGTTAGAGTAGTAAACCTATTTTTAAGAAATATAGTATCTTGACTAAGTTGAAAAGTATTATAACCTGGATTTCTTAACCAAAAGAGGTTCTTACGAACCAGACTCTAAACTTATAAACGCGTCCGAAAATAGTTTTAAAATCTCTTTTCTTCTTAAATTAAAAACTCCTAATGAACCAAACAAAGCGCTTTCGCTATTTTTGAAATAGTTAAAAACAATTAAGTTTAGATAGACGTTGGACGGCTTTTGATCTTACCCAACGGAATTGAAGTGCGGGAAAACTTAAGTTGAAAGTTAAAATAGCCCTTAAGTGTTTCTACGAACAATTGTACGGATTATCGGTTTAATTACGATCCTTACATTCTAACCTTATAGATTTAGTTAGACATGGTAAAGTAAAAGTGCATTAATTTAAATAAAAGTAGTGCGAGTGCGGAATTTAAATAAAAGTAGTGCGAGTGCGAGAAATAAATAAAGTAAAGCGAGTGCGAGGAAATAAATAATTTAAAGCGAGTGCGGGGAAATAAATAATTTAAAGCGAGTGCGGGGAAATAAATAAAGTAAAGCGAGTGCGGGAAAATAAATAAGATAAAGACAAGTAATAAAAACCTGCTCCAACCAGAGGGTTGACTAAATTGCAAAGCGGAAATGAAAATGGCGGCATGATTAACTTCCTCCCAAAGTGCTCCAAACTCGATTACAGACTCGATCACAAAACTCGATTACACAATTGTGGTAACACCCCAATGCGAAGCGATTACCACTTTAAAATACTGAATATATGCCTAAGTGCAACGAAGTTTGCTCTAAGTTTGCCTCTGCTCTAAGTTTGGATGATTGAAAAAGTGATTTCGAGTTTCTATTTATAAGCAAGAAAAAAGATGGAAATGACAAGGATGCCTTTCAACTTGAAAATGGGAGGGAAAACTTTTCCTCTTGTGGCGCCCGCCACAAGGCCATGACGCCCGCCACAAGGCCAATCTGAGGCACCTTAATGGAAGTAGTGGGGAATGTGGCAGTTGAGGGAGGTTGAGCTAGGACACATCATGGCAGGGTCTATGGCGCCAGCCATGGGGGAAGCCATAAGTACAAAATGCTGAATTTTAGGGTTTTTAGCTCTTTTTCGCTCCTTTTCTCGATCGGGGCTCCGATTAAAGTAAAAACCTGAAAACAAAGAAAAACATAGTAATAACACAATAAAATAACAATAAAACAACTGGAATGCATGTGAAATCGGAGTCGAAAATACGGTAAATTTCAGTGTTATCATTTAGCATGACAGTTAAAGATCAGGACAAGTTAACGAATAAGCTAAGTTAACACGTGAAGTTAAGGGACATCCATCGACCAAATTAAATTAATCATATTCTATGAAACTTGAATTTAGCAAACAAGGTACATAAAATAGAATTGAAAATGAAGTGAATAAAAATTAGGCAAAACACTAACCTTAAGGTCTTGATGAAATCTCGGAACACTAGATTAACCTTTGGGTTTAGTTGCCCATGTAATCCTAATGCTCTTTCTAATTCATAAAAATTGTATACCTAGCATTAGTACTGCGTGTTTTCTTAAATAATACAAGAAAATCGGGCTCTAGGAGCACCTAACCGAAAAACATAAATCTGGCCCAAAAACTAATTATTTTATTAAGTTTGGCATGTAAACTAATAATTTGACTCCTATACACTCCGAATTGGCTTTCGATTTCAACACGAACTTGTAGATTTTCCACTTAGCTTTGCAACTCATATTAGGACGTGTCAAAATACATCTTGTAGCTCAAGTTATGATCTGCATAGTGAGAAAGTGTCAAATTATGGCTTAGTCGGATAATAAAATATAAAAACAATTAAAACTAAACTTAGAAAATATACTAAAAACAATAAAAATAACAAGCAAAACTATAGAACTGGCATAGAACAAAGTAAAAGAGGGTGCATCAAAATGCACTTATCTGTCATAAAACCTCACAATATATTCTTTTCAGTGATTTGGTCCAGAATGCTCTCAAGGAAGGGAGGTTGAAATATGATGATAAGTCAAAGCCTCAAGTAGAATGCAACTCAGACTCCAAGGTTGAAGAGACTCTTTATGTTGAAATTGTTGACATAGTGATGGTCGACATTACGGATAACAACAACACATAAGTGGTTGAAGTCAGACCACTCAAATACATAGAGCAGATAAAAGTAGTGTATCCAAAAGCAGAAGAAAAGTTTATTGATTTCCTCAACATGTGCAAGTTGGAGGATTCTGAAGTAATGTTGTGCCCGCGTTGCAGTGTGATCATTAATATGGAGGCTTCTAGAGGCTTTGAGAGGTTCAGGCCACAGAAGTCAGGAAGCATTGACAAGAAAGACAACTTCACTTTCGACAAGAGAGGTATTCCCCGTTGAACTCCTCAAGGTAGAACTTATGTACCATCTGTGAACGTCCCTGTTAGAGAATGGGTGAGACCTGTAGAGAAAACTGACATTTATCAATGCAAGTGGAAAACGATTGACATTGGCGTGGGATGGAATTGGTGATGATTGACATTGGTGTGAGAATGGGCGAGACCTGTAGAGAAAACTGGCACTTATCAAAGAGTCTCAATTTGGAGGCCTGATTGTAATGTTGAAAAGATAGAAGCAGATCAAAGTTTATTTCTAGTAGAAGTCAATCAGATTGACAAGAGAAATTTTGATAGAAAATTGGCCCATATTGTGCCATGTACATTGGCTAGAGAACCATTTACTCTAGAAGGATGCATGTTCCATTCTATGAAGTTACACCTAACTCATGGATTTATTTGAGAATATGATAACATGGGAGAAAGTTCGACCAATGTTATTGGATGGTCAACCGAAGAGAACAATGACTGAGTTAGAGGCACTGACTCAGATTTCGGCATACATAAATGAAAATAAAATAAGAGAATCCAAATCTCATCAAAAAATGGCTGTCGAAGCCATAATAGTTCAAACTATTGAAACATTGGAAACTGTCCAGAATGGCCAAACAACAGCTTCAGAAAGTCGCATGTTCGACTACATGTACGTTCATGATCCTTTAAGGTTTGAGAAAGACCCAATAACCTCAACCAAAAGGATACAAGCACAAAATCCTCTAGAAGAGGAAGACTTAGGGAATGGGACGACCAAAATGCCAACTTATATAAGTTCCAAAATCGACCCAAGCCTGAGAACTCAAATAATCAAAGTGTTGAAGGAGTTCAAAGACTGCTTTTCTTGGGATTATAACGAGATGCCAGGAATTAGTCGGGATTTGGTGTAGTTAAAAATGCTAATTCGGCATGACAATATGCCAATAAAGAAAATGCCAAGAAGTTTTGCGCCAAAGGCCATGTCAAAGATTAAAGTAGAGATCGAAAGCCTTCTCAAAACTAAATTCATAAGAACCACCAGGTATGTAGAATGGTTAGCAAACATTGTACATGTGATTAAAAAGAATGGGACTCTTAAAGTCTGTATTGGCTTTAGAGACCTAAATGTTGCTACTCCAAAAGAAAAATACCCAATGCAAGTTGCAGAAATGTTAGTCGATTTGGCAGCTGGTTATGAGTATTTAAGTATTTTAGATGGTTATTCGGGATATAATTAGATTTTTATTATAGAGGGAGATGTGTCAAAAATGAAATTTTGATGCCCTAGGGCCTTGAGATTTTATGAATGGATAGTAATACCTTTCGGCCTGAAGAATGTTGGTGCAACATACTATAGGGTAATGAACTCCATGTTTCATGACTTCATAGAAAATTTTATACAGGTTTATATAGATGACATAGTTATCAAATCTTCGTTGGAAAATAGTCATTTAGACCACCTTCGATAGTCCTTTGAAAGGATGAGGAAATATGACTTAAAAATGAATCCATTAAAGTCTGTCTTTGGTGTCCCTGGAGGTGACTTTTTAGGCTTCTTGGTACATTAAAAAGGCATAAAAATAAACTAGAACAAGAAGAAGGCTATATTCAATACAAAGTCTATGTTGAACAAGAAACAACTTCGGTCCCTACTTGGGAAGATAAATTTTATGTGGAGGTTCATTTTGAACATAAATGGCAAGAAAAAAGTGTTTTCACCTTTGCTACGATTGAAGAAAGAAGAGGAATTCAGATGGGAACCATAACATCAAAAGTTTTTGATGAGATCAAGATGTACCTATAGAAGCCTCCCCTTTTATTGCCTCCTGAGGGGAATAAACCAGTAAATTCGTACATTTCTGCATCTGACTCGACAATAGATAGCATGTTAGCACAAGAGGGTAATGATGGCATCAGAAGAGCCATTTATTACCTAAGTAGGGTATTAAATGATGCAGAAACTAGGTATAGCTCAATAGAGAAATTGTGCCTTTGTTTATATTTCTCTTGTACAAAGTTGAAGCATTATATAAAGCAAACATGTGTGTTCGTTTATTCTCACTTTGATATTATTAAACATATGTTGTCGAAGCCTATTTTACATAGTAGAATAGGAAAAATGGGCTTTAACTTTAACTGAATACTCTTTAGCATATGCGCCTTTAAAGGCCACGAAAGGTCTGATTGTTGCTAATTATTGTAGATCATCCAATAGTCGAAGTACCATAACATTATGTGGAACTTAAGCCTTGAAGTTTACACTTCGGTGATTCCAAGCATAAACATGAGAATGGCCTTTGAATTCTAGTTATTTCCCCCAAAGGAATTCTAACAAAGTTTAAATTTAAAATCCAAAGAAGTTGCTCAAACAATGAGGATGAATATGAAGTTTTAATAGAAAATCTTAAGTGTTGGAACAAAATTGGTTGATACCATATCCGTTGGGTTTAGATGCTAACAAAGTATTTAAAGAATAATTGGGTATTATGACATTTGTTCAAGTTTGCAGGATTATAAATCTAAGAATAGATGAATAGAAGATTGATGGTTTTGCACCTGAAGTTCAGACTCTGGTTCTGAAGATTACTTCTGAAGACTCTAGCTCTGATGGAAGAACCAGACTCTAAAGTAGTCAACTATGAATAAATTCGGCCTCTGGTGATCTAGACTCTGAAGCTTCATAAGTCATGAAGCAGACTCTGGTGAGATGAGACTCTGAAGAATCAAGTCTGATGAAAGTCAACCTCTTACGACTATGTCTTTTCATTCGAGGAAACTTTGACAGACCTAGAGAGCTTTTGATCACATGAAAGACTTAAGTAAAAATCTCTTCATTGGTGTCTGAGCTTCAACGGATAATTCTCCTTGCAGAAAGTTGTTTTCTTTATGTGTCTAATCAAGTACAAAGGTTATCCAAACTTTTGGTGAAAGTCTTCAACGTCTCTTTTCTTCCTCCCTATTTAAGGAGCAGAAGATATGAAGAAGAAGACACAATTATACACTACATAACAAAACTCTGAACATTGACATTCAAAGAGAAACCACTATGTCAAAATTGCTAGACTTAGAACCTCTTAACACTTTGTATATTTTAGAAGTTCTTAAGTCTTAGAGTCTTCCTAAGTTGTATTCTGTCTACACTTTTGATTATATATCAAGTGTAGTTGTTACCAAAATCTCTTTTGTTATAGAGTCAAAAGTCTCTTACTTTAGTGCTTGAGAATTTGAAGCCTCTTGCTTATGTGCTTGATAATATAAGTCTCTTACTTGCGGGTTTGAGAATTGGAAGTCTCTTGCTTTTTTGCTTGAGCATAAAAGTCTCTTGCCTATGTGCTTGAGCATTGGAAGTCTCTTGCTTGGTGCTTAAGCATTTTGTATCAGTTTGGTATGGTGAAAATCCTTTGGAATTATAAGGGGATTGGACTACTCTTAAGTTGTTAGAGGAACTAGGATAAATGATGTGTATTCTTGCTTTTACTTTCCTGCTTTCTGATATCAATATTATGCTGCTATACACTATAACACTCTAAGTTAGATTCTGGTTCAGAATTTGATAAGAAGCTTCAGAAGCTAACCAAGCTTTTCTGAGTCAGACTCTAAGCTATGTGTTCATAATCTAGTTAAGAACCATCAGAAGCAGGGGAAGGAAAATCTTAAAAGGAGGAGGAGCCAACACAATTCAACCCTCATTCTTATGTTTTTCTCACCTTCAGTTGGTATCAGATCCTGGTTTGTGCTAAACACTTAATAGTGATACATAAAAGATTTTGACAAAAATACATATTATATCATGGCTGATGATTCTAAAGTATCTAGTTCTGTTGGGGGGTACTCATAATCCTTTTGTTACCATTAATCATGATTACAGTACATCTGAGAAAAATAATTATACAGCTAGACCTCCTACTTTCAATGGAGATTCTACTGAGTTTGAAAGGTGGAAAAGTAAGAAGTATACTCATATCATATGTCTTGATGATGAGTTGTGGGATATCTTGGAAGATAGAATTCACATTAAAGTCAATGGAGTTGGAATGGTGTTTGACAGAAAATCTCTCATACATGCTCAGAAAAATATTTACAGAAAACACCATAGAGCTAGAGGCATCTTAGTTGGTGTTCTACCTCATTCTGAGTACATAAAAATTATTGGTAAATCTATTGCCAAGACCATTTTTAAATCCATATGTGCTACATATGAAGGGAATCAACAAGTTAAGGAAGCTAAGGCTAACCTCTTGGTTCAGCAATACGAGCTGTTTAGAATGAAGGAGGATGAAGATATTGAAACCATGTTTTCTAGGTTTCAAATTCTTGTGTCTGGACTTCGGGTTCTGCCAAGAGCTATACTGCCTCTAATCATTTCAAGAAGATTTTTAGGAGTCTTCATATCATATATAGACCCAAGGTAACAGCAACCCAAAAGGCTAAAAACTTAAACACATTAAGTCTTGAAAGTCTTATAAGCAATCTCCAGAGTCAAGAGATGGAGCTCAATGAAGATGAGCCTGCCAAAAAGCCAAAGTCCATTACTTTGAAATCTTCTGCAAAAACTGTAAAGGCTCATAAAATATGGAACTCCGAAGAAGATTCTCAATCATAAGATTATAAAGAAGACTCAGATGAGGAGGAAATGTCCTTTATCATTAAAATATTTTAATACTTGGCCAAGAAGAACAAAAGATTCTTTGGTAAAAGTAGTGTCTTTAGAGGATCAAGTTCAAGAGATAAGAAGGATGATTAGAAGGGTTGATTCAATAGTAAGAAGTGTGGTCAATTCATTGTTGATGTCCAGGGCTGCAAAAGGACAAGTCAAAGAATGGAAGCTTCCATAAGGACAACTTCATAAATAGATTCAAGAAGAGTCTCAAGGCAACATGGGAAGAACTTAATAATGAAGAAGACTCTGAGAAAGATGAAGAACAAGCCAATCTAGCTTTGATGGCTCTTACATCCTATGAAGTATTTTCTAAACTATCTCGTTCTAATTTGATTATTTTTATTCAAGATCTTATGAGTAGATGTCAGAAAAAGGCCAGGCACATGAAAATATTAACAAAAGCAATATGATCTTTTGAAAGAGGAATTAAAATATGTTCAAAATAAGAATGAAGCTATTGAGAGAGATCATATTTCTCTTATTAAATATGTATCTAATAAAAATCTAGATAAACATGAAATAACTCTTCAAGAATTTATTTTAAATGGCTTTAAAAGAACCAAACTTTCATCCATGATCTATGGTGTAAGTAGAAGCAAAGGAGAATGTCTTAGTTACCATTTGTACCTGATTCTAACAATGTAAAGGTTCTTAACCAATTAGAATCTAAAACTATTTATTCAAGGGTTCTGAAGAAACTAGAACCTGAAACTCTAAAGAAAGGTTCTGAAGTCATCATAACCTAAGACTCTGAATTCAAAGGTTTTGAAGAAACCAAAACTTGAGGCATCAGATCATAAGGTTCTGAAAGGTTTAGAACCTAAGGTCAAGACTCATTTAAGAAAACAAACTTTTAAATCAAAAATTTTGAATGATTCTAAGCCTTTCCATATGAGAGCAAAGATACAAAACAAGAGAAAACTTGTCAGAGCTAATCCTAAATGACCCATAAGACTATGGGTACCTAAAGCTGAAATCATTTTGACTATAGATATGCTTCAAGGGAGAAGAAAAGAAGCAATCATGGTACTTGGAAAATGGTTGCTCACGACATATGATAGAAGAAAGGCACATGTTCCAAACTCTCACTCTTAAAGAGGGATGAACTATGGGATTTTTAGGAAACCAAAAAGGGAAGATCATTGGTACAGGTAACTCCTATTTATTTGTTAATGATGTCTGGTTAGTAAATGGACTAAAATATAACCTACTTAGCATAAGCCAATTTTGTGATAGTGGTTATGAAGTAATATTTAATAAGAACATATATATATATATATATATATATATATATATATATTCATGAATGAATGAATTTGATAAATATATAGTGTTCAAGGGCAAGAGGAAAGCAAATGTTTATAAAATTATTTTTTTTAGAATTGGCTGATCAAAAGTTAGTTTTCCTTCTATCAGTGAATGATGAAAAGATGGTATGGCACAGAAGGTTAGGTCATACTAACTAGAGACTAATCTCAAAGCTTAACAAGTTAAAACTTGTTAAGGGGCTACCAGATCTTAACTATCATTCAAATGCTCTTTGTGGAGCGTGCCATATTGGTAAAATTAACAAAACCTCTTTTAAAATAAACAAAAATTGTTTCTACCTCTAGACCCTTAGAACTGCTTCACATTGATTTGTTTAGTCGTGTTAGTACTGCATCAATCAATAAGAAGAAATATGGACTTGTCATAGTTGATGACTTTAGTAGATGAACTTGGGTTAAATTCCTTAGAAACAAGGATGAATTTAAAAGTACAAAATGAAAAAGGGTCAAAAAAATTTAAAAGTAAGGAGTGATCATGAAGGAGAGTTTGAAAATGAACCTTTTGAAAACTTTTATGAAAAATATGGAATCCTCCATGAGTTCTCTTCTCCTAGAAGCCCACAGAAAAATGGAGTTGTAGAGAGGAAGAATGGGTACTCACAAGAAATGTCTAGAACCATGATTCATGAAAATAACTTACCAAAGTACTTGTGGGCAGAAGCTATAAATACAACATGTTATGTTCAAAACAGGATCTACATCGGACCCATTCTGAACAAAACTGCATATGAGTTGTTCAAAGGAAGAAAACCTAACATTTCTTATTTTCATCAGTTTGGATGTACACGTTACATCTAAATAATAAAGTCTATCTAAAGAACAATTTTATTTGGAATATTATTTTTGTTTCTTGTTTGGACAAGTTTGATTTTTCATTTATAATAGAGAATAATTGTTGTTCAATTTATTTGAATGATATATTCTATGCTACTGCACAAATGAACAATGGACTATATGTCCTTGATCTTGAAATTCCTATTTATAACATTAATACTAAAAGGATGAAACCTAATGAGTTAAATCCAACTTACCTTTGGCATTGTCGATTAGGCCACATAAATGAGAAACACATTTCCAAACTCCATAAAGATGGACTCTTGGACTCTTTTGACATGCAGATCTTGTTTAATTGGAAAGATGACAAAGTCTCCATTCATAGGAAAATGTGAAAGAGCTAATGATCTTTTGGCCCTCATACATACTGATGTATGTGGACCACTGAACATACCAGCCAGAGGAGGCTTTCAGTACTTCATCACATTTACTGATGATTTCAGTAGATATGGTTATGTGTATTTAATGAAACACAAATCAGAGTCCTTTGAAAAGTTCAAGGAATTCAAGAATGAAGTACAAAACCAACTAGGTAAGAATATTAAAACTCTTCGATCAGATCGAGGTGGTGAGTATTTAAGCCTAGAGTTTGATGACCATCTGAAAGAGTGTGGGATCCTAGCCCAACTTACTCCTCCTGGAACACCTCAATGGAATGGTGTATCTGAGAGAAGAAATCGAACCCTGTTAGACATGGTCCGATCCATGATGAGTCACGCCGATCTTCCAAACTCCTTTTGGGGACATGCACTATTGACAGTAGCTTACACACTTAACCGTATTCCATCCAAAAAGGTTGAGAAGACACCATATGAGATATGGAGTGGTAAGAAACCACATATGTCTTACATGAAGATTTAGGGTTGCGAAGTTTATGTGAAACGACAAATTTCAACTAAGCTTGAGCCCAAATCTGACAAATGCTTATTTGTGGGGTATGTAACACCCCGATAAAAATAAGATAATTATTTAATTTAAGTTAATATTATATTTATTAATTTAATTAAATAATTGGAATTATTGGATTATTATTATTATTATTGGAATAATAATTATTGGAAAATATATATATAAGTTGGAAATAAGAAAAAGAATCCATTTGGTAAAGAAAGGGTTTTTACATGAAAAACAGAGAAGCGGCTGAAAAGTGGAAAGTGGAGAAAGGGCAAAGAGGCAGGACAAGAGGAAGAAGGTTGAAGAAGGAAGAGCTTGAAGCTAAAAGATTCGCCGGATTAACTCAGGTAAGGGGGGTTTATCGTCGTTTAATGGGTATTTGGATTAGCATGTAATGGGTAGTGATAAACCGTTGAATTGACCCTAATTGGGATTGTGAATGCTGAAAATTACGTTGGATAAACTGTGTTAAAAACTGTAATTGAATCGATAGTCGTGTGAGTCGTAATTTGCTGGACGTATAGCTTGTTACGGAATTGGAATCGGAGGTCCGGAAGTCCTCCAACGGCGGAAAATGCGGAGAATTCTGCATTCTGCCTTGTGTTAGCGCAGGAACAGCTTTCTGTCTTGCGTTAACCGGTTAACCCAGGGTGTTAACCGGTTAACACTATGTTGTATTGTGTAAAATTGCTGTTTTGTCTGCGTTAACCGGTTAACCCAGGGTGTTAACCGGTTAACACTGTTGGGATTGTTGAGATAGTGCTGTTCTGTCTGCGTTAACCGGTTAACCCAGGGCGTTAACCGGTTAACATTGTTAAGTTTTGGGCAGGAAGCGTGTTTGTGCTGCGTTAACCGGTTAACCCAGGGCGTTAACCGGTTAACCCAGGGCGTTAACCGGTTAACACTGTTGCAGAGTGGAAAATTGGTGTTTTAAATGTTGTGTACTTAATTGATGGTTGGCATATGTTGGCGGATGATGTAATAGGGATTAATTCCTGTTGTTTTGAGTAGTAAGGGTATTAGTAGAGTGTGCTAATACTGTGATTAATTATTTGACATGATATGGTGTTTGATACATGTGTTGATGATGTATGATGATATGCATAATGTTGTGAATGTATATATTATGCATGTATTTGTGAATGGACTGTTGTATGGCTTAGAGTGTGAGCATATGTCCATTGTGGATTGTTGTTGGTGTTGCATTGCTAGATGATTAGCGTGTATAGCATAGCCTTTGGGGTTGTAGCTAATTCCCATGGTGAGGAATTAGTGAGTGAATCATTGTGGATTCGTTGTTGATGTTTGCATGCTAGGTGATTAGTGTGCATAGCATAGCCTTTGGGGCTGTAGCTAATTCCCATGGTGAGGAATTAGTGAGTGAGTCACTAGATCTCAAATGAGTGGGACTAGTGAGCTTAGTAGCCGTATCTGGATTTGATCGGTGAGCTTGAACTAGATGTTCAAGAATAGTCGGTACCGCATGTGTGGAGTCTCATTTCATAATGTATGTATGGCGTATAATATGAATGGATGTATTCCAATATTATACGTGTGGTTGTGTTGACTAGGCATGGCAACATAACCCGTACCCGTGGGTGCCAACCCGAACCCGCCCCGAAGTTGACGGGGAAAACCCGCTTTGATTGGGTTTGGGTTCGGGTTTGGGTTTTCCCCGATTTTAAAATATGGGGACGGGTTGGGTAATGGGGACACTAGTACCCACCCCGAACCCGTCCCCGAACCCGCCCCGTTTATTTCATTATGTACATTATTATTTATTTTTGATAATTTAGAATATTAAATATATGGTCAATGTTTTGATATTTTAATTTTAATTTATTATTTAAAGTATTTGAAATGTATGTATGGAATTTTTTTAGAATGTTTTATTTTATTATTTGAAATGTAATTTTATTTTATAAAAATAAATATTTCTATTAAAAAAATTGATTTCACTAAATGAATGGTGGCGGGGCGGGGATACCCGAACCCAACCCAAACCCATTTGGGACGGGTTTGGGTTTTGATTCTCCATCCCCGTTTGGGTTTGGG
Organism: Lathyrus oleraceus; assembly: GCF_024323335.1. Classification (NCBI taxonomy): domain Eukaryota; kingdom Viridiplantae; phylum Streptophyta; class Magnoliopsida; order Fabales; family Fabaceae; genus Lathyrus; species Lathyrus oleraceus. Next base: position 446,235,520 of record NC_066580.1, read on the forward strand.
GCGGGGAACGGGGATGGTTTGGGAATTCGGGTTTGGGTTTGGGGGAGGTAAAAACCGTCCCCGACCCGCCCCGTTGCCATGTCTAGTGTTGACATTGAGTATGAGTATGAATTGTGCAGTATTGAGTATGATAATTGGGTTGATGTGCCGTTACTGAATGTGTGATATGATTAGGGTGATTAATGTGTTAAATTACTTAACATGACATGATATTTTATAATTCTTACTATATCGATTGAGGAACTCACCCTTACAACTATTTTTCAGGTAACGAGCAATGAGTTGAGTAGAAGCTAATGCTTGGAGTCTAGTGTAGTCTCCTTAGTGGGTCATGCTCTGATAGATGTAACATCGGGAGGGAACATTTTAATTGTGTTGTTGATGATTGTTGAACCAGTTTACATGTAGTATGTTGCATGTTTTGAATGATCGATTTGATCTCTATCCGCTGCGTATTATGCAACTGTTTTATTTGATAAATAAATGAGCATGACAAGCTACTTTGATGAATAGTGTGAAATATTGTGTGACACCCTTAATTGCATATTTACTCTGATAGATACATATTTGTTATTTTGATTAAATATTTTGGGTATTTTAGAAGGGTGTTACATTAGTGGTATCAGAGCATAGTCGGTCGAGTCGAGTCGTAATTATTCTGTTTCCCCTGTACGGGATAGGTGTTGTGTAACCCTATCAGTACTTATTGTTTTAGCTTGTTTGGTTTTCAGAATAGAGATGGCTGGAAGAGGTAGAGACGATGCTGCGATTGCTGAGGCTCTGGGTATGCTAGTTGGAGTACTTGGAGGGAATCCGAATGTTGTGGGAATGGGAGCTGCTCGTCAATTGAGTGAGTCCAGAAGAACAATCCTCCAATGTTCAAGGGAGCATACGATCCAGATGGCGCTCAGAAGTGGTTGAAGGAGATAGAGAGAATCTTCCGAGTGACTGAGTGTGCCGATAACCAGAAGGTCAGGTTCGGTACGCATATGCTGTCAGAAGAAGCAGATGATTGGTGGGTTGCTACCCGCACTGAGTTGGAAACTGCTGGGAATGCTGAGATCACTTGGGCTGTATTCAGAGAGAGATTTCTGAGGAAGTACTTTCCAGAGGATGTCAGAGGAAAGAAAGAGATAGAGTTCTTAGAATTGAAACAGGGTAATAGGTCTGTTACTGAGTATGCTGCTAAGTTCACAGAGCTGTCAAAGTATTATACTCCCTATAACGAGGCTACTGGGGAATTTTCGAAATGTGTGAAGTTTGAGAACGGGTTACGTCCCGAGATCAAGCAGGCTATTGGATACCAACGGATCAGAGTGTTTTCTGACTTGGTTGACTGTTGCAGGATTTTTGAACAGGATTCCAAAGCCAGAGCAGAGAGCTATCAGCAAAGGGTTGATAGGAAAGGCAAGAATCAGAATGATCGTGGAAAACCGTATGCAGCTGGCAAAGGTTTTCAAAAGCAAAGTGGGATGAAGAGGCCTAGTGGGGGAGACTCTAGCGCCCCTGCTAAGTGTTATAGATGTGGTCGGGCTGGACATCGTGTCCATGAGTGTACCAGTGCTGAGATGAAGTGTTTCAAGTGTGGCAAAGGTGGTCATTTGGCTGTAGAGTGCCGGTTGAGGACTGTAACTTGTTTCAACTGTGGAGAGGTGGGTCATATCAGTCCACAGTGTCCTAAGCCGAAGAAAGAGAATCAGTCAGGAGGCAAGGTCTTTGCCTTATCGGGTTCTGAGACTTCTGCAGATGATCGTTTGATCAGAGGTACGTGTTATATTAATGGCTTTCCTCTTGTAGCTATTATTGACACAGGTGCGACTCATTCCTTTATATCTTTGGATTGTGCTGTGAAACTTAAGTTAGAGATATCTGAGATGCATGGAAGTATGGTGATTGATACTCCTGCGAAGGGTTCAGTGACTACTACTTCAGTTTGTTTAAATTGTCCTTTGAGTATTTTTGGTAGAGACTTTGGGATGGACCTCGTGTGTCTTCCATTAGTGCAGATTGATGTTATCCTGGGTATGAACTGGTTGGTGTGTAACCGGGTTTCTATCAACTGTTTTGATAAGACTGTGATCTTTCCTGAGATTGAGGAAGTAGAGAGTTTGGTTCTATCAGCGAGGCAGGTGAATGAGGCAGTAGCAGATGGGGCAGAGCTGTTTATGCTGTTAGCGACCTTGGAGGCTAAAGATAAATTGGTGATTTGCGATCTAGCCGTGGTGTGTGATTTTCCTGATGTGTTTCCGGAAGAAGTGAATGAATTACCGCCAGAGCGTGAAGTTGAGTTCTCGATTGATTTGGTACCTGGTACTAGGCCGATGTCGATGGCTCCGTACCGTATGTCTGCTGTTGAGTTAACTGAATTGAAGAGTCAGTTGGAAGATCTGTTGGATAAGAAATTTATTCGTCCGAGTGTGTCGCCGTGGGGTGCACCAGTGTTATTGGTTAAGAAGAAAGAAGGTACTATGAGGTTGTGTGTGGACTACAGGCAACTGAATAAAGTGACGATCAAGAATCGGTATCCTTTGCCGAGGATTGATGATTTGATGGATCAATTGGTTGGTGCGAGTGTGTTCAGCAAGATAGATTTGAGATCTGGGTATCATCAGATACGTGTGAAAACTGAGGATATTCAGAAGACTGCTTTCAGAACAAGGTATGGACATTATGAGTATTCTGTAATGCCTTTTGGTGTGACTAATGCGCTTGGAGTATTTATGGAGTATATGAATAGGATTTTCCATCCGTATCTAGACAAGTTTGTTGTGGTGTTTATTGACGATATCTTGGTGTATTCGAAATCTGAAGAAGAGCATGCTGAGCATTTGAGAGTGGTTTTAGGAATTCTACGAGAAAAGAAGTTATTTGCTAAACTGTCTAAGTGTGAATTTTGGTTAGAAGAGGTTAGTTTTCTTGGTCATGTGATTTCAAGAGGTGGTGTTGCTGTTGATCCTTCTAAGATAGAAGCGGTGTCTAAGTGGGAAGCTCCGAAGTTTGTTGCTGAGATTCGAAGTTTCCTTGGATTGGCTGGTTATTATAGGAAGTTCATTGAGGGATTTTCTAAGTTGGCGTTACCGTTGACGATGTTGACTAGAAAGGGGCAAGCGTTTGTTTGGGACTCAAAATGTGAAGAAGGTTTTCAAGAGTTAAAGAGAAGGTTAACTACTGCTCCTATTCTGATATTACCGAGTCCGTCGGAACCATTTGAGGTTTACTGTGATGCTTCATTGTTGGGTTTGGGTGGTGTGTTGATGCAGAATAAGCAGGCTATAGCTTATGCTTCGAGACAGCTGAGGGTTCATGAGAGGAACTATCCGACGCACGATTTAGAGTTGGCAGCTGTGGTATTTGTTCTAAAGTTATGGAGGCATTACTTGTACGGGTCGAGATTTGAGGTTTTCAGTGACCATAAAAGTTTAAAGTATTTGTTTGATCAGAAAGAGCTGAATATGAGACAGAGGAGATGGTTAGAATTTCTGAAGGATTATGACTTTGGTTTGAATTACCATCCGGGTAAAGCAAACGTAGTAGCTGATGCATTGAGTCGGAAATCATTGCATATGTCTATGTTAATGGTTAGGGAATTGGATTTAATTGAGCAGTTTAGAGACTTGAGTTTGGTGTGTGAGAGTACTCACAATAGTGTTAAATTGGGAATGTTGAAATTAACGAGTGGTATTCTGGATGAGATTAGAGAGGGTCAGAAATCCGATGTGTTTTTGGTTGATAAGTTGACTCTAGTGAATCAAGGTCAAGGTGGTGAATTCAGAGTTGATGAGAATGGTGTTTTGAAATTTGGTAATCGGGTGTGTATTCCGGATGTTACCGAACTCAAGAAGAGTATTCTGGAGGAAGGACATCGTAGTGGCCTGAGTATTCATCCTGGAGCTACGAAGATGTATCATGATTTGAAGAAGTTATTTTGGTGGCCGGGAATGAAAAGAGAAATTGCGAGTTTTGTTTATTCTTGTTTGACTTGTCAGAAGTCAAAGATTGAGCATCAGAAGCCGTCTGGGCTAATGCAACCGTTGGCTATTCCAGAGTGGAAGTGGGATAGTATCAGTATGGATTTTGTTTCTGGTTTACCGAGGACAAGTAAGAATTTTGAAGCTATTTGGGTGATTGTTGATAGATTGACGAAATCGGCTCATTTCATTCCGATCAGAATGGATTATCCGTTAGAGAAATTAGCTGAGTTGTATATTGAGAAGATTGTAAGTTTGCATGGTATTCCGTCGAGTATTGTTTCGGACAGAGATCCTAGATTTACATCGAAGTTCTGGGAAGGTTTGCAGAGGGCTATGGGAACTAAGCTGAGATTGAGTTCTGCATATCATCCGCAGACTGATGGTCAGACTGAGAGGACGATTCAGTCACTAGAGGATCTTTTGAGGGCTTGTGTTTTGGAAAAGGGAGGTGCTTGGGATTGTTATTTACCTTTGATTGAGTTTACCTACAACAATAGTTTTCATTCGAGCATTGGTATGGCACCGTTTGAAGCTTTGTATGGTAGGAGATGTCGGACACCTTTATGTTGATATGAGTCCGGTGAGAGTGCTGTGGTTGGACCGGAGATTGTTCAACAGACTACGGAAAAGATTAAGATGATTCAGGAGAAGATGAGAATTGCTCAGAGTCGTCAGAAGAGTTATCATGACAAGAGGAGGAAGTCACTTGAGTTTCAAGAGGGAGATCATGTGTTTCTTCGTGTTACTCCGATAACTGGGGTTGGTCGAGCTTTGAAGTCGAGGAAGTTGACACCTCGATTTATTGGCCCTTATCAGATTTTGGAGAGGATAGGGGAGGTAGCCTATCGTATCGCTTTACCGCCGTCGCTTGCGAATTTGCATGAGGTGTTTCATGTGTCTCAGTTGAGGAGGTACATTCATGATCCGTCGCATGTAGTCCAAATAGATGATGTACAGGTGAGAGATAACCTGACTGTTGAAACATCACCTATGAGGATCGAGGATCGAGAGTTGAAGCAGTTGCGGGGTAAAGAGATTGCCTTGGTGAAGGTAGCTTGGGGAGGACCAGCAGGTGGCAATGTGACTTGGGAACTTGAGAGTCAGATGAAGGAGTCTTATCCGGAGTTATTCGCTTGAGGTATGTTTTCGAGGACGAAAACTCTTTTAGTGGGGGAGAGTTGTAACACCCCGATAAAAATAAGATAATTATTTAATTTAAGTTAATATTATATTTATTAATTTAATTAAATAATTGGAATTATTGGATTATTATTATTATTATTGGAATAATAATTATTGGAAAATATATATATAAGTTGGAAATAAGAAAAAGAATCCATTTGGTAAAGAAAGGGTTTTTACGTGAAAAACAGAGAAGCGGCTGAAAAGTGGAAAGTGGAGAAAGGGCAAAGAGGCAGGACAAGAGGAAGAAGGTTTAAGAAGGAAGAGCTTGAAGCTAAAAGATTCGCCGGATTAACTCAGGTAAGGGGGGTTTATCGTCGTTTAATGGGTATTATGGATTAGCATGTAATGGGTAGTGATAAACCGTTGAATTGACCCTAATTGGGATTGTGAATGCTGAAAATTACGTTGGATAAACTGTGTTAAAAACAGTAATTGAATCGATAGTCGTGTGAGTCGTAATTTGCTGGACGTATAGCTTGTTACGGAATTGGAATCGGAGGTCCGGAAGTCCTCCAACGGCGGAAAATGCGGAGAATTCTGCATTCTGCCTTGTGTTAGCGCAGGAACAGCTTTCTGTCTTGCGTTAACCGGTTAACCCAGGGTGTTAACCGGTTAACACTGTGTTGTATTGTGTAAAATTGCTGTTTTGTCTGCGTTAACCGGTTAACCCAGGGTGTTAACCGGTTAACACTGTTGGGATTGCTGAGATAGTGTTGTTCTGTCTGCGTTAACCGGTTAACCCAGGGCGTTAACCGGTTAACACTGTTAAGTTTTGGGCAGGAAGCGTGTTTGTGCTGCGTTAACCGGTTAACCCAGGGCGTTAACCGGTTAACACTGTTGCAGAGTGGAAAATTGGTGTTTTAAATGTTGTGTACTTAATTGATGGTTGGCATATGTTGGCGGATGATGTAATAGGGATTAGTTCCTGTTGTTTTGAGTAGTAAGGGTATTAGTAGAGTGTGCTAATACTGTGATTAATTATTTGACATGATATGGTGTTTGATACATGTGTTGATGATGTATGATGATATGCATAATGTTGTGAATGTATATATTATGCATGTATTTGTGAATGGACTGTTGTATGGCTTAGAGTGTGAGCATATGTCCATTGTGGATTGTTGTTGGTGTTGCATTGCTAGATGATTAGCGTGTATAGCATAGCCTTTGGGGCTGTAGCTAATTCCCATGGTGAGGAATTAGTGAGTGAATCATTGTGGATTCGTTGTTGATGTTTGCATGCTAGGTGATTAGTGTGCATAGCATAGCCTTTGGGGCTGTAGCTAATTCCCATGGTGAGGAATTAGTGAGTGAATCATTGTGGATTCGTTGTTGATGTTTGCATGCTAGGTGATTAGTGTGCATAGCATAGCCTTTGAGGCTGTAGCTAATTCCCATGGTGAGGAATTAGTGAGTGAGTCACTAGATCTCAAATGAGTGGGACTAGTGAGCTTAGTAGCCGTATCTGGATTTGATCGGTGAGCTTGAACTAGATGTTCAAGAATAGTCGGTACCGCATGTGTGGAGTCTCATTTCATAATGTATGTATGGCGTATAATATGAATGGATGTATTCCAATATTATACGTGTGGTTGTGTTGACATTGAGTATGAGTATGAATTGTGCAGTATTGAGTATGATAATTGGGTTGATGTGCCGTTACTGAATGTGTGATATGATTAGGGTGATTAATGTGTTAAATTACTTAACATGACATGATATTTTATAATGCTTACTATATCGATTGAGGAACTCACCCTTACAACTATTTTTCAGGTAACGAGCAATGAGTTGAGTAGAAGCTAATGCTTGGAGTCTAGTGTAGTCTCCTTAGTGGGTCATGCTCTGATAGATGTAACATCGGGATGGAACATTTTAATTGTGTTGTTGATGATTGTTGAACCAGTTTACATGTAGTATGTTGCATGTTTTGAATGATCGATTTGATCTCTATCCACTGCGTATTATGCAACTGTTTTATTTGATAAATAAATGAGCATGACAAGAGGGTATTACTTCTACAATCCTTCTGAGGGCAAAATGTTTGTCGCTCGAACTGGAGTTTTCCTAGAAAAGGATTTTATTTCCAAAGGAATCAGTGGGAGGAAAGTAGAAAATTCAAGAATCACAAAGCATTGATACACCTATGGAGGAATTAGAGCAGGAAACACAAGTAGTTGTGGAAGAGCAACCTGCTCAAGTAGAACAAGACCAACGTAGGTCAAGCAGGATACCTCACCTACCTGAGAGATATGGATATCTCATAACTGATCAAGGTGATGTATTACTCATGGATCAAGATGATCATGTGACCTACCAAGAGGCCATAACTTGTCCCGAGTCTGAGAAGTGGCTAGAAGCCATGAAATCTGAAATGGATTCCATGTACACAAACCAAGTTTGGACCTTGGTAGAGCCTCTTGTAGGAGTTAACCCTATAGGATGCAAGTGGGTCTTCAAAAAGAAGATTGACATGGATGGTAAGGTACATACCTATAAGGCAAGACTGGTTGCAAAAGGATATAAACAAATTCATGGGGTTGACTATGATGAAACCTTTTCACCAGTTGCAATGCTTAAATCTGTTCGGATTTTACTTGCTATCGCTGCATATCATGATTATGAAATATGGCAGATGGATGTCAAAACTGCTTTCCTTAATGGGAATCTTCTTGAGGATGTGTACATGACACAACCTGAAGGATTTGACATACCAGAAGAAGCCCAAAAGATATGTAAATTACAAAGATCAATCTATGGATTGAATAAGCTTCCAGAAGCTGGAATCTTCATTTTGATGAAATAGTAAAACAATATGGATTCATCAAGAACGAAGATGAGCCTTGTGTCTACAAGAAGGTTAGTGGGAGCATGATCGTTTTCCTGGTATTATATGTAGATGACATATTACTCATTGGAAACGATGTCCCTACCCTACAACAAGTAAAGTCTTGGTTAGGGAAATGCTTTTCTATGAAGGACCTAGGTGAAGCAGCCTATATATTAGGAATCAGAATCTATAGAGATAGATCACAAAAACTGCTTGGCCTAAGTCAGAGTACATACATAGACTAAGTGCTGAGACGCTTTAATATGCATGAATAAGATTACATATGCATCTGCAATAGGATCTATCATGTATGCCATGTTATGTACTCGACCAGATGTCTCGTATGCTTTAGGTGCAACGAGTAGGTACCAATCTGATCCCGGTGATGCTCATTGGGTAGCTGTCAAGAATATCCTTAAGTATTTGAGAAGGACTAAGGACTCATTCTTGATATATGGAGGTCAGGAAGAGCTGGTTGTAATTGGATACACCGATGTTAGCTTCCAGACAGATAAGGATGACTTTAGATCGCAATCTGGTTATGTGTTTTGCTTAAACGGTGGCGCTGTGAGCTGGAAAAGTTCAAAGCAAGATACAGTTGTTGATTCTACAACCGAGGTCGAGTATATTGCTGCCTCAAGTGCAACAAAGGAATTTGTTTGGATCAAAAAGTTCATTAGTGAACTTGGCATAGATCCTAGCATTGTGGATCCCATTGGTCTCTATTGTGATTACAATGGTGCTATCGCACAAGCTAAGGAGCCTAGATCTCACCAACGATCCAAACACATACTTAGGCGTTATCACCTCATTCGAGAGATAATAGATAGAGGAGATGTGAAAATATGCAGAGTACCTACACTTGACAATATTGCTGACCCACTGACAAAGCCTCTTGCGCAACAGAAGCATGATGGCCATACTAGATCTATGGGCATTATGGGTATGCCTGATTGGCTTTAGTGCTAGTGGGAGATTGTTGGTGTAAGCCCTAGAGGCCAATACTTTTGGTACTTGTATCGAATTATTTTTTAATAATAAAAGGCTTTTTCTTTATTATGTTTGTTTAATAAAGTCCCTAGAATATCTAGTCCGTTTAATGTATCAAGTGTGACTTAATCATGAGATCACATTAAACATAATGACACTATTCTTAAAGTATCCGTAGTCGAGCTTTATTGTGAAGTGGTATAACATTAAAGCATTAAGACTATTATGTATATAGACTGATGATCACATCTCATGGATCATGGATAAGGAGTTATCAAGTCTTAAACATAGGTATGAATATTAAGAGTAATATTTATACTGGATTGACCCGCTATGAGAATACTATATAGAATGTTATGCAAAGTGTCATAAGTTATTCTCATGGTGATAATGGCGTATACCACCCTTCGACCTGAAACCACTCTGGACCCTAGATGTAGAGTCGAGTGCTTTATTACTGATCAAACATTGTCCGTAACTGGATGACCATAAAGACAGTTGATGGGTACTCCACGAAGCATGCTAAGGGACATGAGTGATCTAGATGGAATTTGCCCATCCTGCGTAACATGATAAATGTCTATGGGCCGAATATTGAACTGGACAAGGATGACACAGTTTATGCCTTGTGTTCAATATAGACATAAGGGAAAAAGAGTAATTGTACACATAAGTATTATCACAAAAGGATTTGTCAGATCACATGACACTTTCGTGTCTTGGGTAGCAGTGATGTGTTGCTAGATACCGCTCACTGTTTATTATGTGAAACACGTGATTTAATATAATTTCCAATATCGCGAAAACCTACAGGGTCACACACAAAAGGACGGATTGATGAGAGATAGAGTAACTAAGGAATACCGTAATATACGGTGCACTTAAGTGAATTGTAGAACATCGTAAGGTACGGTGTACTTAAGTAGAATACGAAATATGGTAAGGTACCACGCGCTTAAGTGATTTTGGCATATTATAAGATATGGGTCACATACACTTAAGTGGACTTTTTAGCTTATAGCCCACACAAGTGATTCTATAAATATAACCCTTGTGCAGAAGTATTTGTGCAGTTGCAATTTCGTTTCTCTCTCTCTCTCTCTCTCTCTCACACACACACACACACACACACACTCAAAGCCTTCATTCATAGCAGCTAGCACTGAGATTGAAGGAATCCGTTCGTGTGGACTGAGTAGAGGCGTTGTCATCGTTCAACGTTCGTGATCGCTCCGTAGATCTGCATCAAAGGTTACAATCGCCACAAGAGGTAACGATTTTATCACTGATCATGCCCATTCGTAAGGATCACTAAAGGAGAAATTTTAAATTCCGCTGCATTTTGGATCGTTCTTCTCCTTCAATATGTTTATTGAGTAATTGGTGAAATAAGCATTCTGCAAGTTATAATAAACTCAAGTATATATATCACAACGGTTGCTAGTTATAACCATGGTGAAATTTGATATGCTAAGTCTTTCAATATGATCGTAACTTTCAACCATGGTGAAATGTTAAAAATTATCAAATTCTAACACTGGGTATCGAACGAGTTACCTCCAAATTTTACTACGGTTGTTTTTAATAATCATAATGATATGTAACACACTATTGAGTTTTTACTACGATTTGAAGACCAGGGTAGTAAAGTTGGCACATACTACCACATCTTACTTTACCACGGTTTGTCAACCGTGGTAGTATCCTTTTTATAATTGTGGTGATATGACCTTTCTATAGTAGTGTTAGCTTAGCATGGAAGTGGGTTCATGCCCATTCTCCAAGTTTGAAATTTTCCAGTTAGATTGAGAGCGAAATCCAATCAAGTGACTGGGCATCTAGGGTGTGTTGGATGTCATCCTTTTGTTATAGGTGGTTGTGTCTTCCTCCCTTCAGTCGCCTCTCTGCAAAGGTTTGTTTGTGTTTGAGGTTTTAGAATAGATTGGTTGACTTGATTTTCTTTTTTTGGTTGAGTTGTTGTTTTGCTTTGGAATTTTTATTTTGACGAGTCTTTGTCGGATTTGTTATTCTTGCACACTTATAATACTCTTTTCTTTTGTTTCCCTAGTTTCGTTTATAACTTTTAATTATCTTTTTATTAATAAATATTATTGATATTTTCTATTAAAAAAATTATTTTACTTAAAGAAACAGTCAATGAAGAAATTTAAATTAGAATTATTTTAATGCTAAAAATATCAAAATTATAATATGTTTAAATTTAATTAACATTATAATTTTAAATACTAAAATAATAAATATAAAATATATTGAAAAATATGATTAAATTTTTAGTAAATCAATTGATCAAAAAATTAGTAAACAAAATTTATAAAAAAAAACTTACAAATATTTTAAATTAGTATTATTAGCTAAATAAAACAAAAACATAAGACTTGAACAATTTTAAAGCATAAAACTACTGTCCCACTTAAGCATACTTTCTGCAAAGACTATGCAGAAAGTATAATACCAAATCTAATAGAATTCCTGACATTATTCTTCATTCTCTCTTCAAACTTCATGAAGAAATTTAACCAGTCCTTCTAGAGCAACATTAGCATCCTCATTTCTCAACAAATGTTCTGCCACTACTGCAGGGGTGACATCTACTTTTTCCAATAGCTCTTCAATTTGTTGAATGAGTGGACCATGTTGTTCTTCAATGTCCAAATAGTTTGAAGCTAAGATTTTGAATGCCTTGGTTTTAAGAAAGGACAAGTGAATATGCATATCCATTCTACCAGGACGCAACAATGCCGAATCAACTTTGTCTTTATGATTTGTAGTGAATATCAAAATCCGTTCTTCTCCAAAACTTGACCACAAACCATCCATACAATTAAGAAGACCCGACATGGTAAACCTTTTTTTACTACCCGGATTTGCCTGATATGCCTGTAGCATATGAACCTTAAACAAAGCAAAAAAAAAAACTATTCAAGACCCAGAAACTAAATAAGATAATGGACAAAAGAAAAACAACAAACCTGAGCCCCGGAGAAATGGTCTGAACCCATGTCCATATTAACATGGTTTGATCGATTAAGCACCTCTTTGTTGCAGTCAATGTCTTCAATAACAATGATGGATCTGTTAGATGTTCCTCTCATTAATGTAGTGAGCTGTGAGTTACAATACACCAAACTAAGATCCATATCATATACATCAAATTTCAAGTATTTGGCTATAGCAGCAATAAGACTAGATTTTCCTGTTCCTGGTGGCCCATACAATAGGTAACCACGTTTCCAAGGCTTTCCCACTTTTTGATAAAGCTTCTTCCTCCTCAAGAACATATCTATATCATCAGTTATAGATTTCTTTAGATCAGGATCCAAAGCAAGTGAATCAAAGGAAGCAGGATGATTAAAATCACTGTGTTTCCAAACCCCAGTTTGCATGGAATGGATCTTGAGAGTTCTATTTCCTGCTTTTATAGCTTCATAAGTCCTTAAAACATGTGGAATATATTTCTCCATTACTTTATCTCTATGTTTCTCATCGAAACTTAACATGAATCCGTTCTCAGCAGATTCTTTAGGCTTATTATACTGATATGTTTCGGGATAACCTTGATAATGATAACCCTCACCATCAAGTTCTCTAACGGGATTAGGACTTTCAAAAACCTCGTTATCGGGTTTTTGAATCCGCAGCCATTTAATCTTGATGCCTTCAAATTCATCGAACACTCGTTGCTTTCCATCAAAAGCTAAGAGTAAGTTTTTATGATCAGAAATTTTTCCAATTTTGAGGGATTTGTAAGTGTTGGATATTTTAGTAGGGAGATACTCTTTGGCTGCATAGTAGAGATTGTTGGTATTTCCATCCCAAGTCTGATCAATTTGAAGTGAGACTTCGTTACTGGGTCTATAACTGGAGAAGAAAGAGGAGAGTTTTGAGATGATGAAGTTTCGAAGTTTTAAGGGTATGAGATCATTGATTGCAGTTCTAAAAATCATCATGAAAGTGGAAAAAGCAGCGTATATCTCAAACCATGATGATGCTGAACCAATGTTTGTAAAAGATGGATAAAAACGATTATTCATCATCATGATGTGAAGACGGAGGAAGATAGATGAACTGTGATGTGAAGAGTTGAGAGATATTCTTATTTATAGGGTTTCTGATAGGTTTAATAAGTTATTTAATCTCTATTATCAAGGTGGAATTTAAATTTTCTCAGAGAAAATCAAGGAAACAACTATTAAAAAAAACAAACAATAAAAGATTATAAAGAGTAAATCATATAAGATTCAAACTTTTTTAAAACAGTGATTTAAAAATAAAAACAAGGAAAAGAAAGTACTAAAGGAGATTGTTAGGAAGAGAAAATCAAAGTTGAAATTATAATCAATGTAATATCTGATATTTTTTTATCAATATATTATTCATTTTATTCCCTAAATTGTTTTTAATTTTTTTATAAAAAAAGTTTTTTTTATCTATTCATCCCATCAAATCACATTGAAATACTATTATTTTAGATTATTTTAAAAATATACAATAAATACTTTTTTTATTAAATTATTTGAATGTGTAAAAAGTTTGACCATATTAAAATTGAAGATATATCAATAAATATTTATTTTACTATATGATACCATGATTTAATGCTAAATATCAAAGCACTTAGTATTTGATATTCAATGTCTGTTTTTAAAATATTTTATAGTCAAATTATTCTCTATTTTTATGGTTGAATTTAAATTTTATTTTAAAAGGTTTATTAAGAAAAGAATAAAATAAAGAAAATAAAAATTTATTTTTTTTCTTTTAATTTTCTAGAATTTTACTTCTAGATAAAAAAATCAAGAAAATAGTTATTTTAAAAAATAATAATAAAAGAAAACACAATACTACAAGAAAATCTTCCGCAACGTTATAATTTTACGACGTGAAAACAACATGACAAAAAATAGACAGTTGCGACGTGATTTACACGTCATTAATATTTTTTAATAATTAAATAAAAGAATCCCTATTTTCAGATGGTGGTATGTTATAAAATAAATAAATAAAAGATTGTGTCGTGTTAAACACGTCGTAACATATATTTTCAAATAAATAAAAAAGCGTCAGTGATTTCACATGAGAGAGATTCGAATTTTAAAAAAAATAAATTGTGCCGTGTAAATCACATCACAAAATACTTTTCAAAAAATCAAAGAAAATCATTTAGGAATCTTAATTGAGTGAATTGATGTTTGGTTAGGATATAGAGTCATTCTGACATCTCAATAGTACCGATATGTAAATCAAGTTGCAAGGCAACCGTCACTTTTCAGTTGCCACGTGATTTCCGCGTAGGGCCGGAGGTATTAAGAAGAAAGAGTGGGCCCATGTCCCCACCACATTCTTCTTCGATTAATATTTAATAATATATTAATAATTTAATGTCTTAAAAATTAGGAAAAAAAGTTAATAATGCCCCCACTTAATAAAATGATTTGGAGTATCACACACCGACACACATCCATATGCATTTAAAATAAATTAAATTCTTTAAATAAAAAAAAAATTTAACTCCTATTTTTTTTCATATTCCTATTAATTCTCTTTTACTCTTTTCAAATAGAAACAAACCACTTTTCATATTCTTCTTTCTCCCTCTCCTTATTCTCTCACTACAAAGTGTCTTTCTGTTTCTAACTTCTTCTCCATTGTTGATCTTTTAAAAGGTAAATTTTTTAATTTTAATCTTTATGAATTTATAATTTATTTTTATTATTGTAGTAAGAGTAAAAAATATATTATTACTTTATTAAGCTTGAGATTATGTTAATGGCAAAAAAATTATTTTTAGAATTTTGTAGTGTTTATTTGAAATTATGGTGTTTGTATCAATTTTACAATATTATTATGAATTTTCTGAATATGATTTTAATTGTGATTTTTTGTTTTGTTTTTAGTAATAAGCAATGGAAAAATATTTCAAAAGAAAAACAACAAAGCAATCATCAACTCCTAATCATCAAACACCTAATGAACGTCGAAGCCCCAAACTGGATTCTCCCATGGAAAAAAGGTTTTTGCAGTTTGAATTGGAAAAACTTCCTAACGATCCTGGTTTAAGACAAAAAATGTCAGATATTATTTGCCAAAGGGTCTTTGTCAACCAAAAGAAATTATTTTTCCACAAAGAAAATTTGGAGATACCTTTCGTAAGTTTAATTCGGATTGGTATTTAAAATATGGTAGTTGGTTGGAATATAGTCAAAGTGAGGATGCTGCGTATTATTTATGTTGTTATCTTATGAGGGCACATTTTGAAGAACATAAAGGTTGCGGTGATGCCTTTATAACATAAGGCTTTACAAATTGGAAAAATAGTGAAAGGTTTCGAGGTCATCTTGGAGATGTAAATAGCTCTGCATGGAGAAATTGTCAAGCTCTAATGAAACAAAAGCAAAACATTGAAGGTGTCTTGTGTAAACAATCCAATAAAGTTAAAGAGGACTATCGAATTCATTTGACAAGTATAATTGATTGCATTCGATATTTATTAGCACAAGGTTTAGCTTTTCGTGGTAATGATGAGTCAATTTCATCTAGAAATAAGGGGAATTTCTTGAACTTATGAATTTTCTTGTTAACCATAATGAAGATATTTATAAAGTTTGGAAAAATTATCGTGGAAATCTTAAGTTAACATCTCTTGATATTCAAAAGGATATTGTTAAAGTTGCTGCAACGGTCACTACTCAAGTTATACTGGATGATCTTGGAGATGATTTATTTGCTATTTTAATTGATGAATCTCATGATATCTCAGTGAAGGAGCAAATGGTTGTCGTTATACGTTATGTAAATAATGAAGAAAAAGTTATTGAGTGTTTTCTTGGTGTTGTTCATGTTTCAAATACTAGTGCTCTAACATTGAAATCGGGTTTGGAGTCATTATTTGCAAAATATGGATTAAGTTTGTCAAGGATACGTGGACAAGGCTATGATGGAGCAAGTAATATGCAGGGTGAATACAATGGTCTAAAAATCTTGATTTTTAAAGAGAATTGTTCTGCATTTTTTATTCATTGTTTTGCCCATCAACTCCAATTAGTTCTTGTGACATTAGCAAAAAAAACATTCTAAAATTGCTTTATTTTTTAATTTGGTTGCTACTTTGTATAATGTTGTTGGAGCATCATGTAAGCGTCAAGATATTCTTCGTGAAAGTCAAACTACAAAGGTGAAACAAGCATTGGAACATGGAGAAATCTCTAGTGGGCGTGGCTTGAATCAAGAAATGACAATTAAGAAGGGTGGGGTAAACAAGATGGAGCTCACATTATGGTACATTACTTAGTATAGTTTCTTTATTCTCTTCTATCATTGATGTGCTAGAAATGGTTGAGGAAGATGGAACAGATTTAGATAAAAAAAGGTGAAGCACTAATGCTGAAGAATTATATGCAGTCTTTTGAATTTATTTTCATCTTGTACTTGATGAAAATAGTTATAGGAATTACACATGATTTATCTCAAGCATTACAAAGAAGTGATCAAGATATTGTAAATGTTATGAAGTTAGTAAAAATGTCCAAAATAAGACTACAAGCTATAAGAGATAATGGTTGGGATTCTTTGTTGAATGATGTTTCATTATTTTGTGAGCATAATGATATTGACACTCCAGAGATATGGATGACACTTTTCAACCGACACAAAAAAAGTCAAAGAGAAAAATGGAGAAAGTATCTAATTTACACCATTTTCAAGTTGGATTGTTTTATGAAGTGATTGATCGACAACTTCAAGAGTTGAACAATCATTTTCCAGAAGTGAATACTGAGTTGCTCCTCTGTGTAGCTTGTTTAAGTCCAAGAGATTCATTTTCTGCATTTGATAAGGAGAGGTTGATTCGTTTAGCTCAATTTTATCCTTCAGAGTTTTCTCAAGTTGAATTATTGACACTAGATTGTCAGCTTGAAAACTATTTCTTAGATGTATGCTCTGACAGTGAATTTTCAGAATTAGAGGGGATTGATGATCTTTCTATCAAGCTCGTAGAGACCAAAAAATATGTTGTGTATCCGTTGGTATATTTGCTTTTAAAGTTATCTCTGATATTACCGGTGGCAACTACAATAGCTGAAAAAGCTTTCTCTGCTATGAATATTATCAAGAATCGAATGCGAAATCGCATGGGTGATGATTGGTTAAATGATTGCTATACTTACATTGAGAGAGATATTTTTGTTGATGTTGAAAATGAGAAAATCATTCAACATTTTCAGAACATGAAAAATCGTAGAGAACAATTATAATTTATATTTATATTTTTGAAAATGAAATGTTATATTTATATTGATCCCACTACTCAAAATTTCTGACTCCGTCCCTGTTTACACGTAACTAAGTTGCGACGTGATTTCTACAATGCTGACTCTGATATATAATTTCCAACGCTCTTCCTCCATGCACATAATTATACTTCTTCTTCACTCTTTATCTCATTCTCATTTCCAGCTCCTTTATTTCAATCTTCCAATCTCATTCTTCATACTTCTCTCTTTCAATCTTAAGTCTTAAACTTCAATTTTCTCACAGTCATCCAATTAGTTCAATGTAAGAAATTATTTAATTTATCTTTCTTTTATTTGATTTTTGTTTAATTGAATTTCATATTGTTAGTAATAACTTTTTTATTCTTTTCTTTTTTTATTTTAGGTTATTAAGATATTCATTCAGAAGTTATATCGCCACAAAATGTATTTAGTTGTTTCATTGAGGTATTTTGATAAAAAAAAATTCTAGAGATTCATATATATATATATATATATATATATATATATATATATATATATATATATATATATATATATATATATATATATATATATATATATATATATAATATATATATAAATGATTGGATTTCACTGTTTGTTTAGATTTGTTTTTTAGATTTATATGTTAACATTCATATATGTTTTTAGATTTGTTTAAATTTATATGTTGACGTTATACGTTAAGATTTACATTTGTTTAGATTTATATCTTAACATTCATAGATGTTTTTAGATTTGTTAAATTCATATATATGTTTGTTTAGATTTGTTTTTTACTTTTTATAATATATTACTTTAATAGAATATTTATACTAACATAATATTTTAATATATATTATTTTAAAAAGAATAAATATAATATATATTAAATAGTTATAGAAAAATAAACATAAAATATTAAATAGTATATTACTAAATTTCTATTTTTTCCAAATTTAATATATTATTAAATATACTATAAGATTTATTTAATATTTTATAGAATATATAATATATTAAACAGAATATATTAAGTAATAAATTAAAATAATTTTTATATTTATTAAGTAATATTTTATATAAGTAAGTAACCTATTTTTAAGAATATACGTATTAAGTGATATTTTTATATAAGTAAGTATATATATTTTTTAGATAAGTATGTAAATAAAATTTGAGTAAGTATATATTTTCTAAAGTAAATATTATTAAGTAATATATATTAATTAGCAAATAAATATATATTTTTAAAATTATTATATATTAAGTAAGTATAGATTTTTTTACTTAAATGTTTTAAGTAGGTATTATATATTAAGTAAGTATATATATTTTTTAGTTAAGTAAGTATATATTTTTAAATAAGTAAATAAAATATAATTTGAGTAAGTATATATTTGTTAGAGAATATTATTAAATAAGTAAAAATATTATTAAGGAATATATATTAAGTAAGTATAATATTTAAGTAAATATTATTTAATAAGAAAATATATTATAAATAAGTATATATATATATATATATATATATATATATATATATATATATATATATATATATATATATATATATATATATATTATATATATATATATATTATATATATATATATATATATATATATATATATTAGATATATAGAGAGAGAGAGAGAGAGAGAGAGAGAGAGAGAGAGAGAGAGAGAGAGAGAGAGAGAGAGAGAGAGAGAGAGAGAGAGAGAGAGAGAGAGAGGAGAGAGAGAGAGAGAGAGAGAGAGAGAGAGAGAGAGAGAGAGAGAGAGAGAGAGAGAGAGTATGAAATATAGTTATGTTTAAAACAATGTGGGAAAAAATTATATTGTTTCGCATATATTGAAATCACATTTTTAATTTAAATGATAATGATTGTATAAATGTGCACTATGGAATATTATCGATCATATCGTAGTTGGATGTACGATAGGCTGTATCCAGGAAAACGTGCTGTTAAACCAAATTTTGAGGAAGAAGTTAAAGAGTTTATCATGTGGACATTTGCTTAAGAATGTTGTCAAAATGAAGGAGGAGTAAGATGTCTTTGTCTTAAATGTGAATGTGAACCTATAATTATTGACCTAGAAGAAGTAGAATGTCATTTGAAGAGAAGGGGTTTCATTGAAAATTATTGGGTTTGGACATACAATGGAGAATAATTGTTGAGTAAGGTACCAGAGACAGCTAATATGCATGTTGCAAGTAGTCGATCACATATGGAATATGATGAGCAATTTAACTTGATTGATGATATGGTTGGCAATGCTTTTGGGGTGAATGTGACTTATGATGAACCTGGAGATTTTAATGGGGAAGAGTTGTTGAATGAGGAAACACGAAGATTTTATCAATTGTTTAAAGAAATGAATACGCCATTGTTTGAGGGGTCGTCATACTCAAAATTATCAATGTGTCTGAGATTATTGGCTGCCAAGTCAAATTGGAGTGTTCCTGATCAGCGTTTGAAATTCTTCGTAAAAATGATGTTGGACGCGACTCCTACGAAAGACAACCTGCCTACATGTTTTTATGATGCAAAGAGGTTGGTGCCGAAGTTAGGTTTAGAAGTAAGAAATATTGATTGTTGCATTATTGGTTCCATGTTGTTTTATGACAAGTTTGGTACTAATGATGGAGCTTTGGAGGAATATAAGTTCTATAAGTGTATAAGATATAAAGTTCGGAGTAAAGCCAATAATCGTAAGCAAAAACATGTAGTAGTGGAGTCTATACTTTATCTTTCGATAATACCAAGGTTAAAAAGAATGTTTTCTTCAATGCACAGTGCAAGTCAAATGACATGGCATCATACAAACAAAACAAGTTATGGAACTACGTGACATTTATCTGATGACGACACATGGAAGCACTTTGATCGAATACATCCTGATTTTGCTCCAGAACCTATAAATGTGAGGCTTGGTTTATTCTATGATGATTTTACTCCATATTCCCAAGCGTCGGGAAGTGAATATTCTTGTTGCACTACGCCAAAAACTGGAATAGACAGCGCACCTTAGAGGGCGCTTTATTACAAAAGCGCACTCTAAAGTGAAGCGAAAAAATAAGGAGCGAACAACTGGAATAGACGGCGCACTTTAGAGGGCGCTTTTGTAATAAAGCGCCCTCTAAGGTGAAGCGAAAAAATAAGGAGGAGATAGAGGGACAACAATACAGGGCACTTTTTAGAAAGCGCCCTCTAAGGTTACCCTTAGAGGGCACTTTTAAAAAAGCGCTCTATAAGTCCATGTGCATTTCCAGTTTATAAAGCGCTTTTGGAAAGCCTTAGAGAGCGCTTTCATAAGCGCCCTCTTAGGCCCCCTTTAGAGGGCGCTTTTTTTCTACAAGCGCCCTCTAAGGTCCCCTTTAGTAAACATTAAAATTATAACATACTGCGCGTTTTGTTATTTCACTCTCTGTTATTTTCGTTCTTTTTCACGTTAGGGTTCTCACTGCTACGATTTTCGCTACTTCTAAGGCGTTCTCCTTCCACCTCTGTTAGATCTACGATGTTTCCTCCTTCTATTAATTTGTTGTTAGCTGTTCGATTTTGACACCATAGATATTTTTCTAATCTTCATATTACTTGGTTTCTCTTCTGACGTTCGCTATTGTTCATTTTTGGTTTCATTTTTCTTGGTTCATACATTTATTGAGTATTCTCAACAATAATTATTGTGTTGCAATGCTAGCAATGGAGACTAGGCATTATGGGTTAAATTTCACCAACTGTTCCATTTGTTTCTCGATGTAGAAAAAGGAGGCAGCAATATCTAAAACACCTTCTACCAATCAAAGGTACACTATGCAGCTTATGAGTGTATTTATTCTAGCATACATAGCGTAGCTAGTAACTTAAGAAGTTTAGGTATGAATGTTATTTGATAGAGTAAATTAGAGTCGACTATTCTTCTGTTAGCTTTCAGTTAGACCATTATACAATTCTACATATATATTTTCTAGTCAATGTTTATCTTTTGTAAAAACTATATGATGATATATAACTATGCTACAAATTAGTGCATACCACTAATGCTTAATGCATGGTTCATACATTCTCATGCTATTGAAGTCAGAGATATCTGAAAATGTTGAGATTCACAAGGATGTTCTCCGAGGTTTAAATCCCAATAGAAATGAAAATTGGATAGTACGAGAGAACAATCGATGTTTTATACCTTGGTTTAAGGATCATATTTATTCAAAGTATTATTCAGATCCCGCTTCAATAACAGAAAGGTTGAGATGCTTAGCATATGGTCCAAGTTTCCATGTTTTTTCTTATAGCGCATACGCGATTAATGGATACACATTTTATACCAAAGAACAAGATGATAAAAGTACTATGCAAAATAGTGGTGTCACCGTGGTAGCTGAAGCAATGCACATATCAAGTGTGAAGGACTTAAACCCCAAATTTGCAAATCTGTCGTATTTTGGTGTTATCGAGCGCATTTGGGTGTTTGATTATGATAAGTTTCAGATTCCTATATTTGGTTGCAAGTGGGTTGAAACTAATAACGACA
The DNA here is from genome assembly GCF_024323335.1 of Lathyrus oleraceus. NCBI lineage: Eukaryota > Viridiplantae > Streptophyta > Magnoliopsida > Fabales > Fabaceae > Lathyrus > Lathyrus oleraceus. The sequence continues at coordinate 446,257,307 of NC_066580.1, forward strand.
TTCGAATGGATAAGTCAGGATTTTTGCAAGTGGATCTTAATAGGGTGGGATACAAAGATGAGTCTTTTATTCTAGCCTCTCAAGCTAGACAAGTGTTCTATGTCAATGATCCGAAAAGTACGAAATGGTCTATAGTTCTTTTTTCCAACAAAGTAATTGATGAAAACACTGGAGATCAAGGTGATATTGATGTTGAAATTGAATCGTTTACCAGAAATGATCAAGATGAGAATATTATATCAAATGATTCATATATTAGAAATGATCATAATGAGGGTATTTGGATCAATCCAACCGTCCGTGTTGTTAAGAGACATGTAGAACATATTCCAACCAAGAAAAGAAAGAGAACTTAGTGAAAAAGGTACAGGTCAAATGATTTTAATTGTTTTCTTTATTACAGGTAAAATGACTTTATTACAGGTAAAAGGTATAAACACAATTATATGATATTTATGCATAGAAAATGTTAATTCTTGATCTTATACTTCACCTAACTAATTTTATGATATTTTAGGTTCATGATATTGATATTGAACAAAAAGAGGTTGTTGCTAAGAAGACTGCGGCTAGCAAAAAAAACATACATCTCAGAGATGCTTTTGCTACTTAGTTTTATTTCTTTTTAAGTTATGAATTGGTTGTATATTTAGAATCTTTAGAAGTTAAACGATTATATATCAGTGGATTGTTGTATATGTATGGATTGTTGTATATAAGGCTTGTTGAATGCAATGTGTGAAAAAGGGCTTCAAATTATACAGTTTTAGGTGTACTGCTTTAATATACAGGTTGTCTAAAATAAATAAAAAAATATAGCGCTTTTTAAAAAAAAAAAATTTAATAACCACCCACTTTAGAGGGCGCTTTCCAAAATAAGCGCCCTCTAAACCCTTTAAATTTCCACTTTAGAGGGCGCTTTCCAGTAAAAGCGCCCTCTAAACCCTTAAAGTTTCCACTTTAGAGGGCGCTTTCCAGTAAAAGCGCCCTCTAAACCCTTAAAAGTTTCCACTTTAGAGGGCGCTTTCTTTAAAAAGCGCCCTCTAAAGTGGCCCTTAAAGGGCTTAAAGAGCCACTTTAGAGAGCGCTTTCACCAGGAAAAAAAGCGCTGTCTTTACCTATGCCAGCGCCAGATTAGAGGGCGCTTTAAAACGCTGTTATAGGCCAAAAAAAGCGTCCTCTTTTCCCTTATTTGGCGTAGTGTTGGTCAGTTATTATAACCCCTTACAACCTCCCTCCTGAGATGTGCATGACAAAACCATACATGTTTTTGACTTGCCTCATTCCAGGGTCGTCAAGTCCAAAAGCCGAAATCGATGTGTATTAATAACCTTTAATTGCTAATTTAAAGAGGTTGTGGATTGGAGAATTGACTTATAATATATCCTATAAATAAAAATTTACTTTACTTGCTGCCTTGATGTGGACTATTAATGACTTTCCCGCATATGGCATGTTGTCTGATTGGGGTACACATGACAAAATGGGTTGTCCTTATTGCATGGAATACACCAAGGCGTTTACGTTGGGAAAGGGGGGGTGTGGTTTGACTGTCACCGCATATTCTTACTAGAACATCATGTCTTTAGAAGAAACATGAATGATTTCAAATAAGACGAGCGAGTAACATATTTTCCTCCCCCTCAGTTGTTACCAGTTGAAGTATGTGTCGCATTACGCAAAAAACCGGCGGGAAAAGAAGAAACAACAGAGCCGCCACCGTGCGTTATTTATCCCAAAAGAGGGAAAGGAAACGCTCAGAGTAAACCTGGAAAAGAACATGGTCTCGCGACCAAAGAGGATGGGTTCGGGAGTCGGTTATGCGAAGGGAAGGTATTAGCACCCCTACGCATCCGTAGTACTCTACGGGATCCACGCACAAAAGGAAGGAAAAATGGTTGCTAAACACTGCTCAAACACACACACACTGGCTGAAAAAGACAAAAGAAACTGACTGAAACTGACTCGGCAGGACATCGTATCCTGGGCCTACTTAGTCTATCAGGCATAGACATCAGAGTCGAAGTAGTTCGGACTGGGGAAACGACACATGCTCGCTAGGATATCGCATCCTATGCATACGTATCTTCTCGGACGAGAGAAGAATCAGAGCATTCGTAGCTCGGCTGACACGCACACAAACAAACAAAACAGCACAGGCAAACATGGAGCCCGAATGCCAATCACTGGACTTACATCAGCATCCGAACCAAAACACACACGCACTGGAACCCAAATGCCACTCGATGGACTTACATCGGCTTCCAAGCACACAACAACACAACAAGTTGATAGGGAGTCGGGGACTCGAGCCTATAACTGTCAAGCACACACACAAAAAGAACAGACAACAAATTGCTAAGGAGTCAGGCACTCGAGCCTAGCAACGGTCAAACAACTCACACAAAAAGGAAAAAGGTGCCCGGAGAGATCAGCTCAATCTCCTGCCTACATACTTCATCTGGTGTGAAGATCAGGGCGATGTAGTTCCCCTACGCAGGGAAAAAGGACTAGCCTAACCAGATAACAGAGGGAGACACAACACTAGGGAGACTACGACTCGAGCCTAGATGTTGTCATGCAAAGTCAACCCTAAGTTAAGGTTTCTAGCTAACTTGCACAGGAAGCAAGCCTATCCTAAACATGACTTGCACAGGAAGCAAGCCACACCAAACCTAACTAGCACAGGAAGCAGAAGGGTCTCGATTGCAACCAGGGCAAGAGAAACGGGAGGTCTCAATCGCAACGAGGGCGAGAGAAGAGAAATAGTGTTAGTTGTTAGTCAAACTCGACAAGACATCGCATCTCGTGCCTACGTATCTCATCTGAACATGAGAATCAGAGTTGTCGTAGTTCGGCTACGGAGGGACAAAGGTCTCGATTGCAACTAGGGCAAGAGAAAGGGAAAGTCTCGATCGCAACGAGGGCGAGAGAAAGGAAAGGTCTCGATCGCAACGAGGGCGAGAGGAAGGAAAAGTCTCGATCGCAACGAGGGCGAGAGAAAGGATTGCAACGAGGGCGAAAGCAAACAAGGATTAGTCTAAACTAAACCTAACTTGCACAGGAAGCAAGTCAAACAAACATACAAGCACATGTAGCACACACTATACACAAGCAAGGGGCTCAAACAAGGCTAGGTTTTAGTCGAGGGGTCATATCAACCTCAACAAACAAACCTCTGGAACTGGGTGAATGTGCTCTTAACCTTGACATTGAGAGCCAAGGTGAAGCAGATGAAAGGAGATGAGGGGTGTGCCTCATTGCTCTTATCCCTGGCCAGGGAGAGCATCTGACAAGAATGTGTGGGTTCAGAAAGTGGGAACCCTTCTACACATTTGATACTGACTCAACTGTACAATTGTACAAGATCTTAGGTTCGTATCTGCAATGCATCAACACAGTGGTGTGAGCAAAGCAGATGACACACAGAATAGCAGGGGATAGGTTGCATATCCCTTGGGTTCTGCCAATTGCCTCTTCACTTAGGAGGGCTTTGAGTATGTACAGGGACAAATTTTAAACATCCACAAACATTGCCTCTTAAGGAGGACTTCAGACAGTTGCCTGGCCAAGTAACAGGCCAGGTCTTCCAGACTACATGGAGATTAGAAATATACCTCAATGCAAATTGCTTATATAAGCAAAGCAAAGCAAAAGTTCACAAGGAACTGAGCAACTAAAAGCACCTGAAATAGTCAAGCAGATGTTAGTATGCAACTTCAAAACAAAGCAAAAGGAAACAGACATTAACAGTTAATCATAGGCAAATGGATGTGCAAGGCACAAAGCTCAAGGCATGTGAGCCAAGCAACCTACAAAACAAAACATGTTAGTCATGGTATTCAAGCAAGTTCAATCAAAAAGAATTGGTCTCATTGGTCATTTGTTGATCAACCTGAAAAAATGAACTCAACTGTGAGTAATAGGACCACTAGGGCAAGCCTAGGGTCAAAAGGGAATGAAAAAGTTCAAACAGCAAGTGGCAAGCATCCAAAATCATGTTCAAACAATTAAGCAACAATACCAATTGGATTCACATTCATATCATGCATCATCATCATTTCATAAGCAAAAGAAGTCAAAGCATGGCAAATGAGAGCTCATAGAAGTCAACAGAAAGACTTGCATCAAAAGTCAACTCAAACATTTCCAAAAATTATCAAATAAATCAAGACCAATCCTAACACATAGCATGGTAATCATGTCAAATTTCATCTCATTTGGACAAGTGGAAGGCAGTCAATGAAAATCAGAAAGTCAAAGCAATTTTGAACATGCTCAAAGAAGTCAACCAAACATGCATCAACTTGAAAAAATCATAACTCAGTGATAACAGATTAGAAATGAATGGGATCAACACCATGGCAAAGCTTAAGATGTCTAGTATGCACATGTAAAATTTCATGATCATCCAATAAAGTATGAGAATTTCCCAAATGGAATGGCAAGATGTGTTACACAAAGTCAACATTTGACTAGACAGGGGAGAAAAATCTCAAACAATTAGGAAAATGGCACAAACAATTCCACAAAAAATCACATACAAACTAGACACATAAGAGAAGGTTCATGCAAAAAATCAATTCATTTGGAGGTCAAGAAGCATGGATACAAAAATCAGGAAGTTGTACATCCATGGTGTGACACAAGTTGTCACACCCTACTTCAAAAATTCACAACTCTCAAACCACATAAGATAAATTCATGATCTTTACATCAAAATAAACATGGATGAGCGTAGATTAAGCACAAAAAATTTCAGGGTCATTGGATATATCCTCATCATTTCACAATTGAATTGGCAAGATGTACAAAATATGCATACATGAACAAAACCCTAATACCATTTAAAATCCAGCCATCCAAAAAATCAGAAAAAATCATGATAAAAAAGTAGACATTCATATGAACATGATGCAAAAATTTTCATGAATTTTGGATTTGAAATGCACGAGTTATGATTTTTGTAAGATTGTGTAACAAAGTGAAATAAATATTGAACAATAAAATGAATTAATTGATTTAATATGTGACCGATGGCAAAGTGGTAATATGTGCATCATTTAAATGAAACGGTGAGTATTGATATCCTGCGTGGCAAGCGACGACTGGGCGTGGCAATGAAATAGTAACAATCTCATGCAGAACACGCAGGAAAAAAAAACAAAATCTGGGAAGAAACACGGGAAGCTAGGGTTTGTACAGTAAACCCTCATCATCTTCAGCAATCGAGCAAAAACAATTCACCCAGAAACAGAAATTGATTATACCATCGTGATCATCAAACAACACACATACATATTCCATCATTCATTTACGTTAAAACACACTAGATAGCATGAATCAAGCAAAAACCACTTTGAATTTCAAAATTAAAAGCTAGATTTCTCCTAAACCAATCAACCATTTTATGTGATGTAAAGCTCATTAGAACCAGCACATTAAGATCTACACTAAGCATAGCATGGTTTGGTAAATGATGAAGCTCGAGAACTTACTTGATTTTGAAGAAAAGAGTGGAGCAGTGATGGTTTGGTCCTAAATGCTCAAAACAGTCGTTGCTCCAAGCTTCAAATGATGGATGATGAAGTTATTTCAGCTCAAGAATGCACGAGATAGCTTGAACCAGAATCTGCCATTGTTGGAGCTTTGGATGAAACAGTTGTTTGAGTGCTTTACAGTAGGAAAATGAAGCTTGCAATCAACTCAAAATGGTGAGCACATGAGGAAACCAACCAAACAGCTCGAGTTCTTTTGGGTTTTGACAGAAAAATGCAAAAATGAGGAAAATGAGAATTGAGAGAAATGGGAGTTTTCTGTGTGATGGATGGCTGCTGCTAGGGTTGACATAACAGAAAATAAGTTTAAATACTTCTGTTTTAACTTGGCTTAACAAATGCTAATCATGTTTATCTTAAATGAAGCCACTTTGCCATTTGCTAATTTTGAACCAATATGCACATGGAGGTGTGGTCTGCCCGAGTTTGGGCCTCAAACAAGTTCCAAACAACATTCTAAAACATTCCCAATTGGCCAAAGTGAGTAAAAATGCCTAATTCAAAAAGTCAACTTTGCACCTCTCTTGAATTTAATTAAGACAAGTCCAAAAAGGCCATTTTGAATGGTGAGGTTTTGATGAATGATGAATACATTTTTGGAAAGAGGGGATCAAATAGGACTTGTAGGAAAAAACCCCACCAAAATTGGCCAAATGGTTTGAGAGATATGGCCCTTTGAAGTTCAAGATTTTGTGAAAATGATTTGATCATATCTTGACAACCATGCATGGGAATTGAGAGTTCTTGGACTTTTTGGAAATGGGAGAACAAGATCTTCAACTTTCATGTTGGGCAAAAATTCATTTGAAGCTTGTATCATGATGTAAGTTTGGGATCAAGAAGTTTCCATTTTTGGCAATTAAAATTACAGGTCCAGTTTCTATTTTTGGAAATTTTCTGATTGGCTTCAAATTCTTCAATGATATTGTTTGTCATGATATATGAGGCCTATTGGGACATGAATAAGCTCTCTCAAACCAAATCCATCCATCAAAACCATAAAATCAACCACAGTTGACCAAGTTTGACTTTTTAGGGTTTCTGGTAAACTGTGCATTGACTGATGACTTCTGAACATCCAACCCTTGACTTAAACACTTCAAATGGACCTCCAAGTCATGTGAACATGTTAGACCAACCCTAGGGCCTTGGCTCCTTGAGAATTGTGCTTGCTTGCTTGGTTGACTGATCTCCTGATCAATTTGACCTAATTCTCTTGATTTGCTTGTACTTGAGGCAACTGGGACAATGCAATGCTATGCAGTGGACCATGATATGCTATGACCTAATATGAGAATGTATGTACAATGATAGGTGCAAATTTGAGGTGCTACAGCTGCCCCTATTCAATCAGCTGGGAACCCGAACGGATGATAGCAATGGCTGTCAGACTTTCAGGGTAAACAGGGATTGAATACCAAAGAACCGTAGAAATTTGCACCGACTGGCTATAATACAAGAAGAACCTTGTCATTCACCGATGACAACTGCATGACAACTTCAGAAAAGCAAAACCATTTACCGATGGTTAAAAACTGAGAACTTGACATTTACTGATATCAACTTCAGCGAGACCATTTACCGATGGCTGCTGGGAAAACAGACTTCTGAAAGGCGAAACCATTTACTGATGGTTAAAACTTGAAACTTGATATTTACCGATATCAACTTCAGCGAGGCCATTTACCGATGGCTGCTGGAAAAACAACTTGAGAAAAACAGAACCATTTACCGATGGTTAAAAACTTGATATTTACCGATATCAACTTCAGCAAGGCCATTTACCGATGGCTGCTGGAAAAGCAACTTGAGAAAAACAGAACCATTTACCGATGGTTAAAAACTTGATATTTACCGATATCAACTTCAGCAAGGCCATTTACCGATGGTTGCTGGGAAATAATTGATGTAGAAAGGAAGCAAGACCATTTACCGATGGTGGCTTCAAAGCAAACTTGATATTTACCGATATCAAGGCCATTTACCGATGGCTGCTGCAACTGGGAATTCGATATTTACCGATATCGAAGAAAACTGGGCCATTTACCGATGGCATCTCCGCTTGGGGAGGAACAAAATCTTTGGGGTGATACCAGACAAACCGTTTACCGACGACTTCTGGGGATTTTGATTTTATTAACAAGAGAACAAAGAATGACCAGACATTTACCGATGACTGGGATGAGACTCGATGTTTACCGACATCGAAAGATGATGTTTACCGACATCAAAAAGAATGACCAGACATTTACCGATGACTGGGAATGAGGAATTTATTGGGAAGAGACAAACAAATATTTGCAACTGAAAACCAGGTAGGACATTTACCGATGACTCTACTGGGGATTTTTGTTGGGGGATTATCAGACATTTACCGATGACTGAAGGAAAGACTCGATGTTTACTGACACCGAAGCAATGGCGTTTACCGACACCAAAGAATGACCAGACATTTACCGATGACTGGGGTGAGACTCGATGTTTACCGACACCGAAAGATGATGTTTACCGACATCAAAAAGAATGACCAGACATTTACCGATGACTGGGGTGAGACTCGATGTTTACCGACACCGAAACAATGGCGTTTACCGACATCAAAAAGAATGACCAGACATTTACCGATGACTGGGGTGAGACTCGATGTTTACCGACACCGAAACAATGGCGTTTACCAACACCAACGGAGAGGAGGAATACTTCTTCGATTTGAAAATCGGAAATTGGCCTGAACGCCACTTCGGTCTGAATACCGGAAAATTGGCCTGAGTGCCATGAGTACATCGACCTGATCGTCGGAAACTCCTTCGGTCTGAATACCGGAAAATTGGCCTGAGTGCCATGAGTACGTCGACCTGATCGTCGGAAACTCCTTCGGTTTGAATACCGGAAAATTGGCCTGAGTGCCATGAGTACGTCGACCTGATCGTCGGAAACTCCTTCGGTCTGAATACCAGAAAATTGGCCTGAGTGCCATGAGTACATCGACCTGATCGTCGGAAACTCCTTCGGTCTGAATACCGGAAAATTGACCTGAGTGCCATGAGTACATCGACCTGATCGTCGGAAACTCCTTCGGTCTGAATACCGGAAAATTGGCCTGAGTGCCATGAGTACATCGACCTGATCGTCGGAAACTCCTTCGGTCTGAATACCGGAAAGACATGAGACATATCATCTATAGCCGTCAAAACGTAGATAATACACTCGCATGGAAAATTATCCATAACCGGGTTGTAGGTTGTTAAATGAATAATCGACCGAAAACATCCTGAAGAGAGCGAAGGCAAACTTGTTAAAGGATGAACATTCGATTCCACAAGGAATACGAATCTTACTCTGCTGGTGATAACAATCGAAAGATTGACCAAAGAGTGCATGAGATATATTATCTATAGCCGTCAAAACGTAGATAATACACTCGCATGGAAGATTTATCCATAACTGGGTTGTAGGTTGTTAGATGGATAACGACCGAAAAGAAAGGCATCAGGGTACCAGGACTAGGTATGCAAAGATGACCAATCAAAAGAGGATAAAGTTGCTAACTCGGAGCAAGTATCCAAAAAGAAAGGGAAGACCCAATGGGGACAATACTGCTTGATCAAGGCAAGTATCCAAAGGGGACAAGACCATTAATACCACAAAGAGGGGATTACATCTACCGGTTTGTAGGCAGAAAACCACGGAAAAGTAACCAGTCATCATCGGGATGAGCACAAAGGGTTAATTCCAACAAGGGGATGAAAGTGGGATTTTACAACTACCAGCTTGTGGGTAGAAAACCACAAAGATAGGACTTACAACTACCGGTTTGTAGGTAGAGGCCCACAAACCATATCCGCCAGGGGATGAAAGTGGGATTTTACAACTACCGGTTTGTAGGTAGAAAACCACAAAGATAGGACTTACAACTACCGGTTTGTAGGTAGAGGCCCACAAATTCCACTAAGGATAAGATGAATGAGTGCCGGTTAGTGAGCGACTATTCATTTATGCCCCAAGGAAGCACGGGAGACAACCAACAGGAAGCCAATTTAGGATCGATCCAAAAAGGCAGACTGAAACAAGACTCATCCTGATGAGGAAAGAACTCAATAGGGAAAAACCCATCCCGTGTAAGGAGGGAACGGAAGCAACCGTCATCCACGAGGATGTATCTCAGTGGGGAAATGGCAGGAAAGGATAGACACTTTCTGCTTAAGGGTTGGCTCTACATGGAGAGATCAGACACACCCATATTTGCTTGAGGAAAATCTACTGGAGAGATTTATATTATCGAATAGCAGGAGGTAACAATCTACAGATACCCGACAACAGCTGCAACATGAGTATCCAAATGCTATGATTATGCATGTATGCATTATACATGAAATGTATGATGAATGCTGACAAACAGACATGCTCAACATGCAGGTCCAGGAATCAACCAACCGGTACTACTCTTCTTCCACAGGGAAGGCCAAAACACCAGAGATCCAAGAAAATCCACTGGAGACTGGGATATCAGGGAACAACACCATCCTGCGGGGGAGGAAGGCCACCAGAGGCTTCCGGAGGGATCGTCAGTCACAACCGGAGAACAGAGTTCAACATACAGGCGTATGCGCCACAACAACTCGTGATGAAAATCTGAGATACCGAGAAGCAACCAGATCTCTGATGAGAAATACAAAAGCATTGATAAGGCTCATCATGTCAACAACTCCGCTGGGGGATCCATCTGAGGGCATGACATAGTACTGGGATGTTGATCTACCAAATACTGAATCTTCAAAGAAAAACACCCACGTTGGGGGAGAGATGAAGACTGCTCTGCTGGAGAGGCGAAAGTTGAAGTCTTCAGTAAACACTCTGCTAGGGGAGCTGCCCCACAATAATGTCCGAAATAGCAAACTTGCTGGGGATGCCCCACGATAGGGCTCAAACAGCACTCTACTGGGGATGCCCCACAATAGGTGCTAACGGGGATTTGGAGGAAGAATCTGTACTGCCGGGAACATGAAGATGAACAACTTCAAACAACACTGCGTCGGGCAAATTCACTGAGGGGAGACCATACGAGGTTCTGCAGGACAAAGATACAGTCATGCTCGAGATACGAACAATTGTCTTACCTGTTGGTAATCATACCACCCTCGGGAGAGCACTGCGGATCTCCTAAGTATCCTTCCATCATCGTGAATGTTCACTTTGTTTAAGAACAATTTTTGAAAAATTTGTTTATTCTGAAAACAATGATACTTTATCAATTAAAACATGCAAAACATCTGTTGAGTTAAAACAAATAAGAGTGCAAACAATTGGATAAAAAGCTCAAATTGATGTGATGGAATGGTAGTCTGCAAAGGGCGAGACTCCATAGATCTGTACAAGTTTGAAATCGGTGATATATATTGGAGAGGACTACATTGAACATAATGACCTTTCCTCTACCATTCCGAATTTTCGATGTATTCAAAGCTTCAGTCGACGACGAATCGAGAATCCCTGACGGATGACAGATATAGAGCACAGTCTTGTCAAGATGCAGTTACTTGCCAAATCCCTAATTTTTGCCTAGATTGCCCCAGTGTGAGGTGATCAATCTAGCGGGATGCAAATCCTTTTTTTTTTCAATGTCTCTAACTTTTGCCTGGATCGCCCTTTCGGGTTTTCAATCCTCCGAGACGCTCCTTTTTGCCTAAGTCTCCCTTTGGGGTGTTCGACTTAGCGAGCTATTCTTTTTTTTTGTTTAGGCGAAGTATTTCTTGACTGCATCAGAGTTCACAGGACGAGTGAACTTCTCCATCCATTGTTGTAAGTGTCGAGACATTGCCTGAAGAGGCTCTCTTGTCAACACATGGACTTTCATAGCTTGGAGTTCACTTGCCCCTGGAATCGGGCACGAAAGACAAGACTTTCTTGAGCACAAGGTCCCTCGGAACACACGAGGCTTGATCTTCTTATCGAATGCTTTCTTCACTCTCTGCTGATATAACTTGACCATGACACATGGCAGTTGATCTTTTCGTTCTTTCCGTCGAATTCAGCATTAGCCAACTTGGGACTTTGAGGGTGCTATCTTTCTTTTGTTTTTTTTTTCTTTTGATTTTGCTTTTGATTTTGCTTTCTCCTCTTTCTTTTTTCTTTTTTTCTTTTTTTTTCTTTTTTTTGATAATGCCCCAGTTGGCTGTTCTGCTGATTCTCGAGATGCAGCTGAGTGTGATCTTCTTTTCTTGCTCAAGAAGTCGGGAAATCTCGTCAGGAATCCCTTCAATCATCATCTTCTTCCGCTTCGAATACAGGGAATTCAAAATTGGGAGATGACGTCCGATCCTTATGTTCAATGGGTTTGAGAAACAACCTGCATAAAGATTTTGAGTATAAAAAGCACTTTGAAAATCAAACAAGACAATCGTTATGCAGATGAAAAGATTGCTTTTATTCTTGTTTTTTTTAAGGTTTTTTGTGATCACCAATTTCATGCAAAAAGCGAGAAGGGAAAACAAATGGAAAAACAAATGTTTAACATGAATTTATTTGAATGAAAATATCATTGCACAAAATGTTGCCAACAATGTCATCACTTCTCCTTTTGGCATGGGAGAAGGGTTTTTAAACAAAGTGATTGTTACTCTGACTTATGAACAACTGTAGGAACGCCCACAGTGACCCAATTGTGATAGATCCCACCAGGGATAACAACTGTCAGTATCTCTTGCATCAGCAGCTTCTGTTTTCTGAACAACCCTTCTGAAGAAAAAGTCGGCGCCAGCCCAGGACTTGTTATCTTCAAGCTTGATTGTCACGGGGACCCAAATCTTCAAAGTTCAGAATACCTGACCTCACAAGGTCTTGAACCTTCATCTTCAGCTGGAAACAACTATCCACATCATGACCAGGAGCACCCGAATGATACACACAATGTTGTTCAGGCCTATACCACCACCGAGGGTTGACGGGTATGGGCGGCGGGTCTCTGGGAGTAATCAAATTCCGTTCTATCAGAGAGGGGTACAGTTCGGCGTAGGACATGGGGATTGGATCAAAAATGATCTTCTTCCTCTCATTACTTATACCAGCTTGATTATCGATGGGAGGCTGGTAAGCCTGCTGCTGAGGATGATGTTGCTGATGTTGATACTGCTGAGTTGGTCTTCTCTGTTGCTGTTGAGGTTGAGTTGCTGGAATAGTCACAGCAGCAACCTGACGATTCTGTCCTCTGTTTGCACTCCTCCGACGGTGCACCGCATTTGTTTCATCCTCTCCCCTTTTGGGTGCCCCAGAGAATGGCTTATTAGAACTGGAAGAACTTGAAGAGCCAGGATGGCGAACCGGAGCGCGGGTTGCTCTGACATTAATAGTCTCTGCAGCAAGAGGTTGTTCACTGATTCTGATCCCCCTCAATTCATCACTCACGGCATAATCATCGACGAGAATAGTGACAGCAGCATTCTCATGAACGGGTACATCCACTGGTGGAGCACGGTGGACTGGTGGAATCACGGCTTCCAGTCTCTGGGCTAAGGCACGCAGCTCCTCTTGCCCCTGAACAACTCCTTGCATCATTGTCATGAACTGGGCCATGTTTGCCCTCATCTCAGCCAACTCTGCTTGAACCTGGTCCATAATCCTCTGATGATTGAGTCTGGTTGAGTAACGGTGCGGACGACGGTCAGCAATCCTGTCTCAGTCAGGAACCCAAAGTGAGAAGTCACGTCCCCAAACATGTCTGTAATGCAAGGATGATATGTACATGATATGCGTATGATGCGAATGCTATTTTATCATGAATGATCCTGAAAAGGATATGCGTATGCGAGTTAACTTTTTTTTTCATTTTCATGCATTACTATTTTTTGGAAAATAAACATGCTATGATGCAAATGATGGAGCCAAGACTGGCAGGAACTGGCATCTGAGGAACCATCTGAAACCCCAAAGTCATCTGAGGAGCTGGCATCTGAACCCAAGTCTGGAGAACTGAGTCACCATCTGAGCGAGTACCCTCAAATTCAGCCCAGGGATCCGAAATAAACGGAACCCTCTGATCAATACCAGGGTCAAACCTCCGGCGTCCAGAAATAACGATCCATAAATCCGACTCAAGATCATCAACACAGCATCACTGGCAGAAATTGTACTTGCAAGAATCAAACCCTCCCCTCACAGGTGAATTCTAACAAGGTCATCCTAAGGCGGACAATGGTCTCGACAATCGGGCAAAGATACTCAACGGGTTTGCCCTCTCGGGTGTGCCGTTGTAGCTCTCTTAAGATCGTCTAAACCAAATATCCGGGAAAGAACGGTCACCGAAGTCAACAGCTCATAAGAGATAATCCGACCTAAGCGGAATAACTCCACCCGGAAAAACTCTCTCAAATGAACCTCGTCCGGCTGTGGTGACATGTCTCCGCATCATGTCGTACAACATGTGAAGAAACAGGAGACCACGCTAATCCTAGGTGTATACTCAGGCCTGGGTATTGGGCCTCACTCAGAACACCCACCCCAACAGAGAGAACCACCTGTACAGAAGACAGCAACGTGATAGTATGATGCATGCAAATAGATATGCACATATATACAACATAATGATCATGCATACAATAAATAACAGCAAATAGCAACCAAAACCCTAACCTAGAGAGCGCTAGGAGAGACTCGCTTAGGGAAGATGGACCAGCATAGGTCAACTTCTCTATTGTCCCCAGCAGAGTCGCCAACTGTCGCATTACGCGAAAAACCGGCGGGAAAAGAAGAAACAACAGAGCCGCCACCGTGCGTTATTTATCCCAAAAGAGGGAAAGGAAACGCTCAGAGTAAACCTGGAAAAGAACATGGTCTCGCGACCAAAGAGGATGGGTTCGGGAGTCGGTTATGCGAAGGGAAGGTATTAGCACCCCTACGCATCCGTAGTACTCTACGGGATCCACGCACAAAAGGAAGGAAAAATGGTTGCTAAACACTGCTCAAACACACACACACTGGCTGAAAAAGACAAAAGAAACTGACTGAAACTGACTCGGCAGGACATCGTATCCTGGGCCTACTTAGTCTATCAGGCATAGACATCAGAGTCGAAGTAGTTCGGACTGGGGAAACGACACATGCTCGCTAGGATATCGCATCCTATGCATACGTATCTTCTCGGACGAGAGAAGAATCAGAGCATTCGTAGCTCGGCTGACACGCACACAAACAAACAAAACAGCACAGGCAAACATGGAGCCCGAATGCCAATCACTGGACTTACATCAGCATCCGAACCAAAACACACACGCACTGGAACCCTAATGCCACTCGATGGACTTACATCGGCTTCCAAGCACACAACAACACAACAAGTTGATAGGGAGTCGGGGACTCGAGCCTATAACTGTCAAGCACACACACAAAAAGAACAGACAACAAATTGCTAAGGAGTCAGGCACTCGAGCCTAGCAACGGTCAAACAACTCACACAAAAAGGAAAAAGGCGCCCGGAGAGATCAGCTCAATCTCCTGCCTACATACTTCATCTGGTGTGAAGATCAGGGCGATGTAGTTCCCCTACGCAGGGAAAAAGGACTAGCCTAACCAGATAACAGAGGGAGACACAACACTAGGGAGACTACGACTCGAGCCTAGATGTTGTCATGCAAAGTCAACCCTAAGTTAAGGTTTCTAGCTAACTTGCACAGGAAGCAAGCCTATCCTAAACATGACTTGCACAGGAAGCAAGCCACACCAAACCTAACTAGCACAGGAAGCAGAAGGGTCTCGATTGCAACCAGGGCAAGAGAAAGGGGAGGTCTCAATCGCAACGAGGGCGAGAGAAGAGAAATAGTGTTAGTTGTTAGTCAAACTCGACAAGACATCGCATCTCGTGCCTACGTATCTCATCTGAACATGAGAATCAGAGTTGTCGTAGTTCGGCTACGGAGGGACAAAGGTCTCGATTGCAACTAGGGCAAGAGAAAGGGAAAGTCTCGATCGCAACGAGGGCGAGAGAAAGGAAAGGTCTCGATCGCAACGAGGGCGAGAGGAAGGAAAAGTCTCGATCGCAACGAGGGCGAGAGAAAGGATTGCAACGAGGGCGAAAGCAAACAAGGATTAGTCTAAACTAAACCTAACTTGCACAGGAAGCAAGTCAAACAAACATACAAGCACAGGTAGCACACACTATACACAAGCAAGGGGCTCAAACAAGGCTAGGTTTTAGTCGAGGGGTCATATCAACCTCAACAAACAAACCTCTGGAACTGGGTGAATGTGCTCTTAACCTTGACATTGAGAGCCAAGGTGAAGCAGATGAAAGGAGATGAGGGGTATGCCTCATTGCTCTTATCCCTGGCCAGGGAGAGCATCTGACAAGAATGTGTGGGTTCAGAAAGTGGGAACCCTTCTACACATTTGATACTGACTCAACTGTACAATTGTACAAGATCTTGGGTTCGTATCTGCAATGCATCAACACAGTGGTGTGAGCAAAGCAGATGACACACAGAATAGCAGGGGATAGGTTGCATATCCCTTGGGTTCTGCCAATTGCCTCTTCACTTAGGAGGGCTTTGAGTATGTACAGGGACAAATTGTAAACATCCACAAACATTGCCTCTTAAGGAGGACTTCAGACAGTTGCCTGGCCAAGTAACAGGCCAGGTCTTCCAGACTACATGGAGATTAGAAATATACCTCAATGCAAATTGCTTATATAAGCAAAGCAAAGCAAAAGTTCACAAGGAACTGAGCAACTAAAAGCACCTGAAATAGTCAAGCAGATGTTAGTATGCAACTTCAAAACAAAGCAAAAGGAAACAGACATTAACAGTTAATCATAGGCAAATGGATGTGCAAGGCACAAAGCTCAAGGCATGTGAGCCAAGCAACCTACAAAACAAAACATGTTAGTCATGGTATTCAAGCAAGTTCAATCAAAAAGAATTGGTCTCATTGGTCATTTGTTGATCAACCTGAAAAAATGAACTCAACTGTGAGTAATAGGACCACTAGGGCAAGCCTAGGGTCAAAAGGGAATGAAAAAGTTCAAAAAGCAAGTGGCAAGCATCCAAAATCATGTTCAAACAATTAAGCAACAATACCAATTGGATTCACATTCATATCATGCATCATCATCATTTCATAAGCAAAAGAAGTCAAAGCATGGCAAATGAGAGCTCATAGAAGTCAACAGAAAGACTTGCATCAAAAGTCAACTCAAACATTTCCAAAAATATCAAATAAATCAAGACCAATCCTAACACATAGCATGGTAATCATGTCAAATTTCATCTCATTTGGACAAGTGGAAGGCAGTCAATGAAAATCAGAAAGTCAAAGCAATTTTGAACATGCTCAAAGAAGTCAACCAAACATGCATCAACTTGAAAAAATCATAACTCAGTGATAACAGATTAGAAATGAATGGGATCAACACCATGGCAAAGCTTAAGATGTCTAGTATGCACATGTAAAATTTCATGATCATCCAATAAAGTATGAGAATTTCCCAAATGGAATGGCAAGATGTGTTACACAAAGTCAACATTTGACTAGACAGGGGAGAAAAATCTCAAACAATTAGGAAAATGGCACAAACAATTCCACAAAAAATCACATACAAACTAGACACATAAGAGAAGGTTCATGCAAAAAATCAATTCATTTGGAGGTCAAGAAGCATGGATACAAAAATCAGGAAGTTGTACATCCATGGTGTGACACAAGTTGTCACACCCTACTTCAAAAATTCACAACTCTCAAACCACATAAGATAAATTCATGATCTTTACATCAAAATAAACATGGATGAGCGTAGATTAAGCACAAAAAATTTCAGGGTCATTGGATATATCCTCATCATTTCACAATTGAATTGGCAAGATGTACAAAATATGCATACATGAACAAAACCCTAATACCATTTAAAATCCAGCCATCCAAAAAATCAGAAAAAATCATGATAAAAAAGTAGACATTCATATGAACATGATGCAAAAATTTTCATGAATTTTGGATTTGAAATGCACGAGTTATGATTTTTGTAAGATTGTGTAACAAAGTGAAATAAATATTGAACAATAAAATGAATTAATTGATTTAATATGTGACCGATGGCAAAGTGGTAATATGTGCATCATTTAAATGAAACGGTGAGTATTGATATCCTGCGTGGCAAGCGACGACTGGGCGTGGCAATGAAATAGTAACAATCTCATGCAGAACACGCAGGAAAAAAAAACAAAATCTGGGAAGAAACACGGGAAGCTAGGGTTTGTACAGTAAACCCTCATCATCTTCAGCAATCGAGCAAAAACAATTCACCCAGAAACAGAAATTGATTATACCATCGTGATCATCAAACAACACACATACATATTCCATCATTCATTTACGTTAAAACACACTAGATAGCATGAATCAAGCAAAAACCACTTTGAATTTCAAAATTAAAAGCTAGATTTCTCCTAAACCAATCAACCATTTTATGTGATGTAAAGCTCATTAGAACCAGCACATTAAGATCTACACTAAGCATAGCATGGTTTGGTAAATGATGAAGCTCGAGAACTTACTTGATTTTGAAGAAAAGAGTGGAGCAGTGATGGTTTGGTCCTAAATGCTCAAAACAGTCGTTGCTCCAAGCTTCAAATGATGGATGATGAAGTTATTTCAGCTCAAGAATGCACGAGATAGCTTGAACCAGAATCTGCCATTGTTGGAGCTTTGGATGAAACAGTTGTTTGAGTGCTTTACAGTAGGAAAATGAAGCTTGCAATCAACTCAAAATGGTGAGCACATGAGGAAACCAACCAAACAGCTCGAGTTCTTTTGGGTTTTGACAGAAAAATGCAAAAATGAGGAAAATGAGAATTGAGAGAAATGGGAGTTTTCTGTGTGATGGATGGCTGCTGCTAGGGTTGACATAACAGAAAATAAGTTTAAATACTTCTGTTTTAACTTGGCTTAACAAATGCTAATCATGTTTATCTTAAATGAAGCCACTTTGCCATTTGCTAATTTTGAACCAATATGCACATGGAGGTGTGGTCTGCCCGAGTTTGGGCCTCAAACAAGTTCCAAACAACATTCTAAAACATTCCCAATTGGCCAAAGTGAGTAAAAATGCCTAATTCAAAAAGTCAACTTTGCACCTCTCTTGAATTTAATTAAGACAAGTCCAAAAAGGCCATTTTGAATGGTGAGGTTTTGATGAATGATGAATACATTTTGGAAAGAGGGGATCAAATAGGACTTGTAGGAAAAAACCCCACC
Organism: Lathyrus oleraceus; assembly: GCF_024323335.1. Lineage (NCBI taxonomy): Eukaryota > Viridiplantae > Streptophyta > Magnoliopsida > Fabales > Fabaceae > Lathyrus > Lathyrus oleraceus. The sequence goes on from NC_066580.1 coordinate 446,276,104, forward strand.
AAAATTGGCCAAATGGTTTGAGAGATATGGCCCTTTGAAGTTCAAGATTTTGTGAAAATGATTTGATCATATCTTGACAACCATGCATGGGAATTGAGAGTTCTTGGACTTTTTGGAAATGGGAGAACAAGATCTTCAACTTTCATGTTGGGCAAAAATTCATTTGAAGCTTGTATCATGATGTAAGTTTGGGATCAAGAAGTTTCCATTTTTGGCAATTAAAATTACAGGTCCAGTTTCTATTTTTGGAAATTTTCTGATTGGCTTCAAATTCTTCAATGATATTGTTTGTCATGATATATGAGGCCTATTGGGACATGAATAAGCTCTCTCAAACCAAATCCATCCATCAAAACCATAAAATCAACCACAGTTGACCAAGTTTGACTTTTTAGGGTTTCTGGTAAACTGTGCATTGACTGATGACTTCTGAACATCCAACCCTTGACTTAAACACTTCAAATGGACCTCCAAGTCATGTGAACATGTTAGACCAACCCTAGGGCCTTGGCTCCTTGAGAATTGTGCTTGCTTGCTTGGTTGACTGATCTCCTGATCAATTTGACCTAATTCTCTTGATTTGCTTGTACTTGAGGCAACTGGGACAATGCAATGCTATGCAGTGGACCATGATATGCTATGACCTAATATGAGAATGTATGTACAATGATAGGTGCAAATTTGAGGTGCTACAGTATGGAACCGAGTTTGTGAACTTCCAAAGTTCACAGGTGATGGTAAAGCATGCAGAATTCAAGGATATGGGGTCAGACACAATTGGACAAAAAGAAGTTTATTTTGGGACCTCCCATATTGAAAAGATAATTTGTTGCGACATAATTTTGATGTTATGCATATCGAGAAGAATTTTTTGATAATGTATTTAACACATTGATGGATGTTCAAGGCAAAACAAAAGATAATGAGAAGGCTATAAAAGACATAGAAATTTGGTGTAATCTAAAAGAGTTGGATTTGAAGTCTCAATCGAATGGGGAATTATTAAAACCTAAGGCTACTTACAGTCTAACTTCCCAAGAAGCTAAAATGGGTTGATGGTTAAATGAATTAAGAATACCTGATGGTTATGCTTCAAACTTAGCAAGGTGTGTTGATCCCAACACTGGGAAGTTGCATGGAATGAAAAGTCATGATTGTCATGTTTTCATGGAACGATTTCTTCCAATTGCGTTCAATTCACTACCCAAACATGTGCTTAATCTACTAACTGAAGTTAGTCAATTTTTTAGAGATATTTGTGCATCAACTTTAAGAGTGGATGACATCATTAAGTTGGACCAAAGTATTCCAGTCATTCTCTATAAGTTGGAACAAGTATTTCCGCCTGGTTTTTTCGACTCCATGGAACATCTACCTATGCATCTTGCATATGAAGCTTATCTTGGCGGCCCATTCCAATGTATATGGATGTATCCGTTTGAAAGGTTCTTGGGTGATTCAAAGCGATCAGTGAAAAATAAAGCTAAAGTTGAAGGATTAATATGTGCACATTACTTGCATAGGGAAACATCACATTTTTGCAGTCATTATTTTAATCACTTGATGTTAACTCCAAGAATCATAAGGAATGCAATAAATTTTAACGAAAGAAGTCAATTTACCTTATCAACCTTCGGTCTTCCAGGTCGTCCCTCTAGAAAGAAGAATGTGCATTGTCTGACCCAAAAAGAAATGCAATATGTGCATGTTCATGTCTTGATTAATTGCGCTGAAGTTAAACCATATATTGAGTAAGTATATCTTAACTACCTATTTATCTTTACATTGTGAATATAAAACTTATTACATTCAAACTTATAGTGTGTTTCTTTATAGGGCATTTAACACCTCTTATTTTCATAGCACCAGTGAACAAGCAAGTATCGGTCACATTCATGCGTATTTTCTAGCATGGTTCAAGGAGCAATTGTCATGCATTGTTGCACCGACTCAGGAAATACTCCATTTGAGAAACTTGTATGAAGGACCTGTTCAAAGTGCAAATGAATGGTAGACATACTTTTTGAACGAATATAAATTTCACACTAAGACATAGACTGGAGGGAAAAAACCATAAACATTGGTGTGTTTGTAGAAGGAGTTACAGATGGTGGTGAAGACGACTTCTATGGTGTTGTTACACATATCTATAAGTTGGTATATAATTACTTAGACTCAGAAAATAAAGTTGTCTTGTTTTATTGTAATTGGTATAATCTATCTGAAGATGCAAAAAAATAGATAAAAAATATAATACTGTTAAGATTTGAATGGACAGAAGGTACAAAGAGTATGACCCTTTCATAAGTCACATATTATTAGTCAACTTTATTACGTTCCTTATCCTTCAATTGTTCCACGTAAATGAGGATGGTGTGTTGTAATCAAAACAAAACCATTGGGTCATATTGAGAATGACGAACTAGTGGAAGACGTTGCTTACCAAGTTGATGAAATTTCTCAAATTAATGATGTGATTGAAGTTGAACAAATTACAAGTTTGTGTGATACAGTGGTTAAGGGTCATCAAGTTGATGCATCTATATTTTTAGAAGAAAATAATATGGACAAAGAGAATGATGATTTTGGATCCGAGGACAATATCAGACCAGATGATGAGAATGATATGGATGAAGATCATGAAGAGTTTGAATAGATCATTTTTGTAATTTTACTTAATGATTGGTAGAAAATAATGTGTTAGTTTAAATGTGTTTTGTTGATTTATTAATTGTGTTGATGAATTAGTTGTATGTGTTATGTTAATTTATTATATATGTATTCTCTCAAAATAGATAAAATTCCACCCCAAACTGATAAGGGTAAGGGTAAGACCCAACATCAGCGCTAGTGACCGAGGGTAATCGTATGTGAGGCACCTCAGTTGGTTATGTGCCCTCCCTCACAAAGTCAGGTAGATCCCATGTTTATGTCTAGTTCTCAACCTCTTATGTCACTACTCTCCCCTAATGATTATCATATGTTCCCATATGTGTCCCCAACTTTCATTAGCCCATCTTGGGGATCTACCTTTCCATTCCAACAGACTGGTGGATCTAGCTTTCCATACCAGCAGACTAGGGTGTCTAGCTTTCCACACCGGCAGAATGGGGTGTCTAGCTTTCTGTACCCTCATCATCCCTCATACATACCCTCATCATCCATACAACCTGGGGGATCCCGCACCCCACATCCCTCACACATAGCCCCACCATCCATGCAACATGGGGGATCCCACACCCCACATCCCTCACACATACCCTCACCTTCTATGAAGCCTGGGGGATCCCGCACCCCATATCCCTCACACATACCTTCATCATCCATGCATGTTGGGGGATCCGCGCACCCCACACCCCTCACACATACCCTCCACATCCATGCAGGCTAGGGGACTTCGCATCTCACTTACCACACACATACCTGCGTGTGAGGAGGATCATAAGGGGGAGGATGAGGATGATCATGAGAATGATCATGAAGGGCAGAATGAGGATGATCATCAGGGGCAGGATCGCGCTGCATATTCGAGTGAGTATGAGATTATTGATGGAAGATACTATATTTGGTCCAGTTGAAAATCGTAAGTTTCTAATTTATAAAATTTTAATTTAAGTAAACATGTTGCCTTTTTTTAGATCTAATAATACTTTTTCAAATTGTTGTTGTTTAGTTTTGAGCCGATTCGGATTGTTGCCCAATGTATAAGTTATGTTTTTCAACAAATATATAAAAAATCTTGGAATAGATTTCGAAAACTTTCCAAGAATAATAAACATGCTTGGTTTAGCAAATTTAAGGTATAATGAAGTTATTTTAAGTTATTATTATTTTAATTACTTTTTTTAATTATATTTATCTAACAATTAATTTGAATGTCATACAACATTGCAGGAAAAGTGTACGTGGGAAAAATTGACGAGGCAAGGATTGAAAATAATTGGCGGGGCAGAATAGTAGTCCAACTTTCTGACATGCTACGACATGCTAGACATGGTTGGAAGAGCATGGTATTCGTTCTAACTAGTAGGCAAGGAAGTTTTAGATAAACTTCTTGTCTATTGGGATACACCTGGTTTTAAGGCAAGATCTGAAAATGCAAAGAAAATGAGAGCATCTAAAAAGGGGGTCACTTCAGTGCAGTTAGAAGCATTAGTATCGCCGAACATGCTCGACGCATGGTAATTATAACTACTTCTTTAAGTTATATATTGATTTACTATATATTTTTAATTCAAGTTAATTTTATAAATTAGTCTAAGGATTTGGGGAGACACTCACGAATGAATGAGCTGGTTGCAAAGACTCGTACAAAAAAATCGGGGGAATTTGTTAACGAACACACCAAATTAACTTTGGTAAGTTGTTTATATTGTATTATTTTATTTAAATTAATTTATGTATATGAATAAATTGTTAAAGTTTTTTAATATCTAATGACAAAGTTGTACCGTGATTTTCATGTGGCAACTAATTTAATGTTTGTGGCGTAAAAATCACGTGGCTATATTTTATTATTTTATTTAATTTAATTCTTATATATTGTTTAAACTATATTTAATTTAAATTTTGTTCTTATATGTGCAGAAGGACTATGACACATTGCTCGTAGAATTTTTAGTTCAAAATCCTCAGTATACTCCGATTGATTCAAACCCGATTGATGATCGTGTGGATCTTTATATTTGAAATTTAGTAATTATCAGGAAAGGACCTAACGAGTGTTTATTTGGTGTTGGATCTTTGGCTGGGAACTACAGACTAGGGAATAGAATATTATTTGAAAGAGTTGTGGATGGTGATGTATTGAATCCACAAGTGCACAGAACAATCAATTATAATATAAAAAATATCAAACCCACATAGACCAATGTCAACCTATTGTGATCTATTGTCACTTTGTAAATCAAAGGATAATCGGATTTCCGAGTACCTTTAGAACTTAGACAAATTTGAACACTTCGTTTGGTTTAAAACATTTTTTTGGAGGAAATACTAATTTAAAAACACTACTCATTTTCGTGTAGCCCGTGTTATGTTTCGAAACCGTAGTTACCTGTTGTCGCTCAACAAGTTACAATTTCGAAACAATTTTTGAAAACCAATAAGTCTTAATTAATTAATAAAGTGTTGTCGATGTTTTAGAAATTAAAAATTCAAATTTTATTTATCGAATAACGGTCTCACACTGTTGCAATATTGATCGGTATTTTAGTGTTTTCGCTTTCGCGCAAAACCTTTTAACTTTAAAAATATATAATTCAAAATCGGAAAAATAAATTAATATTAAAAACAAGTGCCGATATAATTTACAGAGTCCCATAGAAATGACGATCCTCACATTTCAAACTCTAAGAGCTTAGTCGGACATATTCGGGGAAAACATACCGTTATTAATTAAACTGAACATAAAATATAAAACTATTAATTAAAATAATAGTAAAAGTAAAAAAAGTACGAGGTATATATATATATATATATATATATATATATATATATATATATAATATATATATATATATATATATATATATATATTATATATATATATATATATATATATATATATATATATATATATATATATGTAACAAACCTGCAGGGAGGAAGACAGACGACGAATTTCAGAAGCTGCAAGCAAAAGTATGAATTTCAGAAGCTGCAACCAAAAGTACAAGTCCGAAAATGTCATGACAGTTGGTTGTAGTTTTAGCAACAACGAAGAAGTTTTTTTACATTAGGCAACATTATGGTTTTTCAAGGAATGATGCTTTCAGAGGATGATCATTTGCTCATAAGGTTTTGACTCATGAAAAGGTTGCTACGTGTTGGAGCAATCACGGTAGTCGATACAGTAGGAAGGACATCATAGTGGATCCAACACGGGCATCAATGGTGTTGTTCTATTTTTTGAATTTTCCTGGTCATCTTAAGTAAGTTGATATACGAAGAGAACTTGAGGTATATGGAATTTTGTCTGATGTTTTTATTTCTCAAAACAGAAACGCAAAGGGACAATTGTTTGGATTTTCCCGGTTTTCCAATGTGAGGGATGTAGAAAAATTAAGAAAAAGTTTAAATAATGTTTACTCCGGAGACTAGAATTTATGTGAACATGGTTTGTTACGATAGGTTTGAGAAGTTTGATGTGAGAAATCTGGGGGTGGGTAAGGGAGAAAAAATGTTGACTTATGAGGAAAGAAATTATTCGAGGGTGTTTGGGAGAAGGAGGTAGAAAGAGTTGGAGAGGGTGGAGGAGGTGGTAGTAGAGAAAGAAAAAGAAAAGGAAAAAATTAAAGAGGAAAATGATGTAGGTGAGGAAATTAAAATGCAGAAAAAGAGGGTAGAGGATCTAGAGTTTTATTCAAAGGGGTTCATACGTAGAGGTAATCGAGGGAAAAAATAAGAAGTCATAGAGGGAAGATGAAGGAAGATAGACGAGGCACCCGTGGGTAGAAGTTATGAGTATTCTTCTGAAGACTTTGATTGGGCTTGTAATGGAGTGGTGACTAGGATTCGAAATGGAGTTACAATTCTGATTATTCAGCATAGTTGATACTCTCAAGGCCACATCTTGAGGATAAGATTAGGTTTTATGGGGATGGGTGAGGGAGAAAAAATGTTAACTTATAAGGAAAGAAATTATTCAAGGGAGTTTGGGAGAAGGAGGTAGAAGGAGTTGGAGAGGGTGAAGGAGGTGGCCGTAGGGAAAGAAAAATAAAAGGAAAAAATTAAAGAGGAAAATGATATGGGTGAGGAAATTCAAATGCAGAAGAAGAGGGTAGAGGATCTAGAGGATAAGATTAGGTTTTCTTGGTCAAACTTGTATAATTCTCCGGTGTTATTTCTCTTCCCTTATCTCTTTATTTTTTAGTTATTTACTTTAAATTTCCGCTACATTTTAGCTGTGGAAACTCAATAGCACAAGCCATATATCCACCCAATGGGGTGATTGTTACGAGAAGTAGAATAGTCCTTACACTTGGAAGATGTGTGTAAATAAAAGAGGCTAGATTGGTTTTTCCAATGATTCCATCATGAGTTGCATTAAATGCTACCCACGCTCTTTTTTTCACTAAAGAACTCACGATTCACGATTAATTGACGTTTTGACGTCTCAGAGTTCAATAAATATGAAACTAGATATATCCCATTACCTCCTAGCTACCTAGGAAACACTTGGCAAAAGATGGGGGGACTCGCCCCACATTAAAAATGCCTCCTTTAGCTAAGGGACTCGCCCCACTTTGAAAATGTCGCCTTTAGCGAAGGGATTCGCCCCAAGGGAGAAGGACAAATCCTACTATTGTTCCTTTTAACTAACTGCATTAGGTAAAATAAATTATGCACGACATGTATTTTGTGCAGAGGCAACATGTGGAACAAGACGTTCCAACATGTGTTCCAACGTTTGGCCTCACTCTATAGCTAGATTTCATGAAGAAATCTAAGTGTGACTATGTTTGTTTCTAAGAAGATATGTTCAGTTCAAGGTTCTGCTAAAAGTCTTAACTTAAAGATTTGGTTGTAAGAAAGATGTTCAGCACATGTTGTATGACATCTTGGCATAAAGTTTGGAGTTTGAATATCTTCAGATTTGTTGTAATGTTAATTTCTTCAGAAGATGTAGAAGTTTTCTTTTGTGAACCAACTTTAGGGTATGTTTTGCAAGCTGTCTTTATAGAATTTTCTTGTTGTAACTTGATCATATTTGATAACCCAACGTGAACTCCCTCTTGTGGATACCTGATGCATAAATGTTCAGTCAAGATCATTGCTCCTAACTCATTCAAGGATGGCCTTCTAAAAATGAGATTGTTGGATGATTGTGTGTCCACTATAATGTACTTCACCATTATGGTTTTTGCATTTTCTTCCTCGCCTAACGTGGTAGATAGATCCATATAACCTAAAATATCCACTGACTCCCCTAAAAACCCTAACATAGCTCCTCGATGCTCCTTAATGACTTTCTTGGGCAGTCTCAACTGCTCGAAGACTTTCTAAAATAATAGTTTGGTCCATGTGTCCATCATCACACATTTGATTTGAAATCCATCTGTGGACATCGAGATAACCAAAGGGCCATCATCATGAAGGTATATCACTTTAAAATCATAAAAAGTGAATGAAATTTGGGGGTGCTTTTTGAATGCATGTACTCTGACCATTTTGCAAGATAAAGTCGAGCATGAGTATCTTTTTCAATCCAAGTTGGCTGCTCCACCTCCTGAGAACCCACCTGCAATGTTGTTGACTATTCCTTGGCATTAATATTGTGCCCTTCCTCCCCCTCTCGACCCTTATCTTCCGTCTTTTCTCTTCCATGTATTTGTTGTGGAGACCAACTTAAGGGTATGTTGGATGATGGCCTCTTGCAGGGATAGCCTTCACCTCGTCCTTGTTCTTATCTCCCAAGGCAACTTTCTTGTATCGAGTTTTATTTATGTATTTTGAAGGTTCAATAACTATTGATATTGTGTACAATGGTATTTATACCATTTACTCACTTCTTCTCTCATGGGCTGAGGATTTGGGGTTCTTCATTTGATAATTTGAGTGTTCATTATTTATTTGAGTAATTGGGCCCTCCTTTTGTTCAAAGGAGTGCGTTTTTCCACCCCAAGGATTCCTCCTAAATAGTGTCTCAAGCTCTTGTCGGTCTTTTTGCCTTTGTTGAGCATTCTTTGGATTTACCTCTTCTTCTATCTTTCTCGTTCTCCCTTATTTTTGGCCTTAATATGTTTGATCTCTACTTCGCATCTCACTAGATCCCTTCTCTCGAGAAATCTCATCGACCTCAACGTGTTTCTCAACTCTCATTCAAGTTTCATCCATTAAGTATGACTTACATAATATTAAGGCCTCGCTGAAGGTTCCTAAGTTGAAGACTTCCGAGAAGGCCATGAACTATATATCTTCATTTGGTTCCGCCATTTTTAGGTTAGCATTGTTAAACCAAGTCTTCAAAGACTCAGTTGAACATTGTTGGACATCGAACAAGTCGGCTACTAAGGAAGGATTTTCGATGTTTGCTGCAAACTTAGAAACAAAATGAGTTTCAAAGTCTTCGAAGCTTGTGATGGACCTATCAGGGAGCCCTGTAATCCCTTAATGAGTTACATATTTCAAGGTCCCTTCAAAAAATTTGCAACTCCACTTATAAACTTATGTGTCTGGAATGTTGAAAAACATGATTTTAAGGGTCAGTTGTTCCTCATAAGGGTCAATGGTAGGTTATCTAAAGTGACGAGGAATAACTAGTCCCTTGATTTCCTCTAAAATAGGTTGAGGGACCATAGGCATCAACCTAGTTGTTTTGGTTCTAGTGACATTATTCCGCACGAGCTCGACCTGTTGTCTCAACTCTTTTTCTCTGACCGCCATTTGTTCCCTAAGTTCATGCTCTCGTTCCTCCGGTTTTCGCTTGAGCTTGGCCTCCCGAAAATGATTTTCATCTCATTGACGTTGTTGTTCCTCATTCTACAATTATTACTCCACATTTCGCTCTTGAAACTCACATACAGTTTCCATAAAGTAAGCTAGTTGTGAGTTGGAATCATCGTTTTTAAGCCTATGGCGGATTATCTCGAAATAAGAAGTCTCAATAATAATAAAGATGGGATAAATAATAAGGCTACAATGATGTATTGTAAAAAAATGGGCTAAAGAAAATATTACATGGGGTGATGGATACTAGCTTTGATGTAAACCACTAGTGTGATGAGATTATCAAGAGAGAACAACACATCCAAATTAATGGGAAAACAAAAATGACATGAATAAAGAGAAATTTAGTATTTAAATAGAGGATTTGGAAACTATCATTGAGAGTATCTGATCGAAAAAATAGCAAGTGTATTATTTTGCCTGTTATAGTAATAAAGGGGAAATTCCCCGAATGTCGATCTCAAGGACTGCAAGTTAATATTGAGTTCAATTCATCGTTCAATTAAACAAAAATTATAATTGGGGTTTTAAAATTCAAAATTATAAAAATAAAGGCGAATAAAAATAATAATAAAAATAAGGGTTTGCAAGGTATGATGAACAATGCTAGGGAAGAGGTATGATTTTTCCCTGTAACAACTCTGAGTCACTATTGCATCAACAAATATCAATTACTACCAGTTCTGAAGGGTATTTTCTCCCAAGTACTTGGTGAAAAAACCTTTAATCATTCTACCCTAATTTCTATGTCCATAGGCAATTAGGGTGAAGTTAAGCTTTATTATATCGAGAATACTCTGATTCATATAGGGTATCCCTAGTCATAGACGATATCTACTGCAGAGTAACCTTATGAAAACCTTACCAATGGCGGTTCAGCCTAATTGATAACCATAAAACAAACTCGATTGGTCCGAAAGAGAAAGCATTAAACACATCAAAAGGTTACCGTAAAAATAATATTATAAATGTAATCATAAACTCATAGTCATTATAATTCTAAATAAGAGACACCCCTAGCATTGAGGGGTTTAGTTACTCATATTGTTCAAAACAAATTCAAGATAAAAAATACACATTATAAGTAATTGGATGACTTGGATCTTCAATCGCTTCCGCTCATGAAAACCTTCCACTCTCTGAATTCCTTGATCTTTGTAATCCTTGATTTTCTGACAATTTTGTGTTCGCCTTGTTCCAAGATCTCCTAATTTCTAGTAGAAACTCTCCTAATATAGTGGAAATCTCCAAAACGTCCCTGCAGCTTAAGCCCGGCGAAAAAGCCCGAAAATTGGAAAATTAGCATTTTGGGCTGACACTGGCAATATCAGGCTGACACGAGCGGCCGTGTCAGGCCACTATTTTGGGCATTACTTGTTTTTTCTTGGACTTCCTCCTGACATGGCCCGTGTCAGGTGACACGGGTGGCCATGTTAGGCTTCCTGAACTAGGAAATCTTCTATTTTTGCATGCCGAAACTTTCCACTTTCTTGCATTTTATCAATTGAACCTGGAGGGCATAAACACGACAACCAAAGCATAAAATCACGAAAACACAAAATAAAACTGACAATTAATAAAATTGCTTAAATAACTTACGGGAATGAAAATTAACTTTAAGGGTACCATAATGCATACACAGTGTCTCAATATCCTTTGTTTCTTGTCGAATAAGCAACGAAAACATAATGAAAATAGTGATCGATCACAACCCCAAACTTAGCTCATTGCTTGTCCTCAAGTAATGTCCTATACGATAAAGTGTCACTTCCCAAAATTTGTATTCTTACCATGATACTGCTGAGATCTTTCGCCAACACCTTCACTCTCCCTTTTATAGTTCCTGCTTTTCCTAATGAGTTTTCTGCCGCACTTCCTCATCGAGGTACCACTTCACCTGTCAGCTTATATCACACTCTCACGAAGTCTCTCGGGGTTAAAGTGTTTTACTCCCAATTCAGAATATGTAATATCAACTCATAAGTTTGAATAGTTTCTCCTTTCGTATCAACTATACACAACACACACTTTTTAAGGTCTTTTGGGTTGTAACGGGGTTTGGGTTATGGTGTGGTAAATACAAACAAAAGGGAAAACAAGTGGTTTTGGGTTCAGAGTCAATGTTAATATTCTTTTCAATATGTTTTATTCTTTTCTTTTTCAATTGCTCAGTTTTTCTTTGATATTCTCTTTTTTTTTTTAACTGAGTGATCTTCCTTTGGTGAGTGCTTCTTTCGAACCATCGACTATATTTGTCGTTTTTCTTCATTTTTTTCGTACTCACCTTGGTTTTTGATACTTATGGGGTTTACCCCAAACTTAGAATTTAACACAGCTTAATGACATCACATTAACTCCGAACAGGGTAAGGAAGTCTTTTGGATTGCGGGTTACATTTATGTGGTTAGACAAACAAAGGGTACAAGCTCAAATGGGGTTAGCAAGGGATAACATTAACGGGATGGCTAGAAAGGCTCGGGGCTATAATCAAACAATGTGCCTCAGTGTGTGTATACATGCAGTGAAATTCCCAGAGAACCTACGCAAAGTCAAAATGATAAAGACATACTTGAATATTGCTCATGATGACAAACCTGTTTGACTTTTTATGCACTCACCATGTTAGGTAAAGCTTGACAGCATCCACAATACTTCCAGTATGGTGCGTCTTCTTATTCAACTCGGAATGCACAATGATCCTACATTAGTTGAGCTTTAGAAGTTACGTCTGATCTTTTCTTTAGCAGTATCGACTTTCTGGGAAGATCCTTCACAGCAAGCAATAGTAAGTTGAGTGATCATTTCATCCACTACCCTATTGATCATCACCTCATCCAACAATAATGCCAAGAACCTGAAATACATGCAGCACATAATACTCGAGAGTAAAAATAAACCAAATGTGAAATGATAAAAATTGGGAACTAATCAAATAAAACATAAAACAAAACAAAAATAAAACCAAACAGCATAGTAAACCCTCCCCCACACTTGAACTAAACATTGGCCTCAATATTTTAGAACAGGATAGAAGGAAGGTGACTCACAATGCCCTACTGAGGGGGATGGGGTGGAAAATGTGACATGCCCACACAAAATTCAAATTTTCCAAACAAATTTCAAATCTGCAGGCCTGACACGTCAGGCTGCTGTTCTGCTCATTTTTTCAACTTTTTCCATGTGAGTACCTTCGCCCTTTTATGCAAGGCACTATGTACACCTAAAATAACAAACAAACACAAACTATAATTAGAAATAACAATGCGTGGGTTGCCTCCCACGAAGCGCTTCGTTTAACGTCACATGGCTCGACGATTCATTTTCCCTTGTTATTAAGGGATTTCAGTCATAGTTTCTTTTTCTGAATCTGAGTGATCAGGGGGAACTTCTTCTTTGAAATCCAATCTAGCGTTTCTACGTCTCCGGTGAAGGGTTCTCTCGATTTCTGCGCCAAAAGGAAATCCTGCTAAGGGCTATCCTCGCATACACAGATTAGTCAAAGAAAATATATAAATGACAGAAAAATTATTTTATTGCAGAGCAACAAAATTTTAATTGAACTTAAAATTAAACTCTATATTTTGGCAATCCCCGGCAACGGCGCCAAAAACTTGATCGAGAAAATAGCAAGTGTACTATTTTGCATGTTATAGTAATAAAGGGGAAATTTCCCAAATATCGATCTCAAGGACTGCAAGTTAATATTGAGTTCAATTCATCGTTCAATTAAACAAAAATTATAATTGGGGTTTTTAAATTCAAAATTATAAAAATAAAGGAAAATAAAAATAAGGGTTTGCAAGGTATGAGGAACAATGCCAGGGAATGTGTATGATTTTTCCCTGTAACAACTCTGAGTCACTATTGCATCAACAAATATCAATTACTACCAGTTCTCAAGGGTATTTTCTCCCAATTACTTGGTGAGAAAACCTTTAATCATTCTACCCTAATTTTTATATCCATAGGCAATTAGGGTGAAGTTAAGCTTTATTATATCGAGAATACTCTGATTCATATAGGGTATCCCTAGTCCTAGGCGATATCCACTACATAGTAACCTTATGAAAACCTTACCAATGGTGGTTCATCCTAATTGATAACCATAAAACAAACTCGATTGGTCCGAAAGAGAAAGCATTAAACACATCAAAAGGTTACCGTAAAAACAATATTATAAATGCAATCATAAACTCATAGTCATTACAATTCTAAATTAGGGACACCACCTAGCATTGGGGGGTTTAACTACTCATATTGTTCAAAACAAATTCAAGATAAAAAATACACATTATAAGTAGTTGGATGACTTGGATCTTCAATCGCTTTCGCTCATGAAAACCTTCCGCTCTCTGAATTCCTTTATCTCTGTAATCCTTGATTGTCTGACAATTCTGTGTTCGCCTCGTTCCAAGATCCCCTAATTTCTGATAGGAACTCTCATAATATAGTGGAAATCTCCAAAACGTCCTTGCAGCTTAAGCCCAGTGAAAAAGCCCGAAAACTGGAAAATTAGCGTTTTTGGCTAACACTAGCCGTGTCAGGCTGACACTGGCAGTGTCAGGCTGACACTGGCAGTGTCAGGCCACTATTTTGGGCATTACTTGTTCTTTCTTGGACTTCCTCCTAACACGGCCCGTGTCAGGTGACACGGGTGGCCGTGTCAGGCCTCCTAAACTAGGAAATCTTCTTTTTTCGCATGTCAGAACTTTCCACTTTCTCGCATTGAGTCAATTGGATCTTCACCGTGGACCTGGAGGGCATAAACACAACAACTAAAACATAAAATCACGAAAACACAAAATAAAACTGACAATTAATAAAATTGCTTAAATAACCTATGGGAATGAAAATTAACTTTAAGGGTACCATGATGCGTACACAGTGTCTCAATATCCTTGGTTTCTTGTCGGATAAGCAACGAAAACATAGTGAAAATGGTGATCAATCAGTATCTCAGGTGGGGACTACTTTAAGGGTTGTCATAATGATGGGAAAAGATGGAGGAAGAAAGTATCATTTATGTGATAAGATCAAATTGATCGATCACTTCAAAAATAATAAAAGTACGATAATTAAGATTTGAAAGACTAGTTGGAATCAAACTAGTGTTTACGCCTTATTAGGCTTGAGGCTTGGTGGATTGTGGAAGGCCATGCATAGGCAGATCTGATGAGAAGGAAACGTTTACACCTTATCAGACTTGACGCTTGATGGAATGTGGACTGACATGCATAAGCCGATTTGATGAGAAGCAAACGTTTACGCCTTATCAGACTTGACACTTGGTGGACTGTGGACTGACATGCATATGTCGATATGATGAGAAGCAAATGCCTACGCTTTATCACTATTGGTGTTTTGTGGACTTGTGACTGGCATGCATAGGCTAGTCTGACGAGAAGCAAACGCATACGCCTTATCAAGCTTGACACTTTGTGGAATATGGATTGGCATGCATAGGCTGATATGATGAGAAGCAAACGTCAACGCCTTATCAGGCTTGACGCTTAGTGGACTTTGGACTGAGATGTATGACCATGCCACATAGAACATGTTTGACTCAGCTCAAACGCTTTAATGTGTTTACCTCAACTTGGACATTCATTCTATTTCGACCTTTCACTCGGATGAAATAAAGCTCATCTTAGGATTTCCCTATAGCATGTCACGTGTCTGGCACTGACGAGTGACATAAGATGCATGTGGTCAACTCCACGCTTTTGTACAGAAGAGTTACGCAAGTTACACATGCTCAATTCCAAACTCCTTTACGAATGAGTTGTATGGACCTTAGAGATAAAACAAAATGGGCATGGACTTCGTAGAAAGGAGCCCATTAGGTCAAAACAAGGTGGACTTTAAAAGACAAAACTTATGAGAAAAAGAGAAAGGTTGGAAAGTTGGGAGACACAATGTATTTTATCATTAATAATTTTCTGAAAGGACTTTTGATATTCCATCTAAAAAAATTTATTGAGTAGTTCATATATTAATAAATTTATCTCGACGAATTTTTTATCACTGATTTATGATCAACAACTTGTGCATACTATGAATTCACTTCCATTATAATGAAGACACCTTTCACTCCTCTAGTTGCTCCTCGAACAGTTTCTTGCTACCGTTGCCACTTGCAATTAGTACAAGGCACAAACTTTGCATTTTTCTATTTGACACAAACAAACCAAGGATCTTGAATAGGAAAATCTTTCAACAATTTCACCATTGGAGACAAAATAAACTTATTTTAATTAAAAATGAGCTGAAAGTAAAGTTCTATATATTAGAATCTACCAGCATTCATCATTGAAGTTTTACAAAAATACAAGTGCATATCTTAAATAAATCCTCCAACAACACCAGAGGACATTATCTCAAATAAAAATTACTATTACAAAAGGATTCTTAATGTCAAATTTTCACCAACTAAGAGCCTCTAAACTTTCTGATAAATCTCTTCATTTACAGTAACTTTTGAAATATCAGTTTCTTGAAGAAATTTAACAAGTGCTTCAAGAGCAACACTAGGATCCTCACTTCTCAACAAATACTCTGCTGCTACTGCAGGTGTGACATCAACTTTTCCCAATAGCTCCTCAATTTGTTCAATGAGTGGACCATGTTGTTCTTCAATGTCCAAATAGTTAGAAGCTAAGATTCTAAATGCTTTACCTTTAAGAAATGACAAGTGAATATGCATATCCATTCTACCAGGACGCAACAATGCCGAATCAACTTTGTCTTTATGATTTGTAGTAAATATCAAAATCCTTTCCTCTCCACAGCTTGACCACAATCCATCCATATAATTAAGAAGACCCGAAAGAGTAAACTTTCTCGGCATAGGCATCATAGGCATAGGCATGTTCTTAACCATCTAATCCAAAATTTCAACAAAACAAAAATTACTTGCATGTTTGAATTTGAGACATCCTATTTATAGAAAATTCCAACCACCAAAACTACTAGATAAAAAAACATAAGATAGAGAGAGTAAGAGAACAAACCTTACCACCACCAAAAGTGTCTGAAAAATCATCATCTGAAAACTTGTCTGATTTTGATCGATCAAGCACTTCACTGTGGCAGTCAATATCTTCAAAGACGACGATAGATCTGTTAGATGTCTCTCTCATGGCTCTCATGAGTTCTGAGTTAGAAAACACAGAACTTAGATCCAAATCATACACATCAAATTTCAAGTGTTTTGCTATAGCAGCGATAAGACTAGATTTTCCTGTCCCTGGTGGACCATACAACAGATACCCACGTTTCCATGGCTTACCCACTTTTTGATAAAGTTTCTTCCTCCTCAAGAACCTATCTAGATCATCAATTATATCTTTCTTCAGATCAGGATCCAGAGCAATTGAATCAAATGAAGCAGGATGTGTTAAATCACTCTGTTTCCAAGGTCCATTTTGCATAGAATGAATCTTGAGAGTTCTATTTCCTGCTTTTATAGTTTCATAAGTGCTTAAAATATGTGGAATATACTTCTTCATTACTTTATCTCTATACTTCTCATCAAAACTCAACACAAACCCGTTTTCATCGTAGTCTTTCGACTTGTTATGATGCTTATATTCCCTTTTGGGATTTTCAAAAAGATCATCTTCTTTAGAGTTTTCAACAAGCTTCCATTTAACTTTGATGTCTTCAAATTCATCTGTTACTACTTGTTTACCATCAAAGGCTAACAGAACGTTGTTGTGTTTGGATATTTTTCCAACTTTGAGGGATTTGTAAGTGTTGGATATTTTAGTAGGGAGATACTCTTTAGCTGCGTAGTAGAGATGGTTGGTCATTCCATCCCAAAACTGGTCGATTTGAAGTGAGACTTGATTGTTGGGTTGGTAATTTGTGAAGAAAGAAGAGAGTTTTGAGATGATGAAGTTTCGAAGTTTGAAGGGTATGAGATCGTTGATTGCGGTTCGTAAGAGCATCATGAATGTGGAAAAGGCAGCGTATATCTCGAACCATGATGATGCTGAACCAATGTTTGTGAATGAGGAAGAGAAACCACCAAACATAGGGGGTCTCATGGTGTGTTTGTGTTTGTGAACTTTGATGTTAAGAGAGTGTTTGAGTTTGTGAATTTTGATGCTGAGAGAGTGAGAATGTGAGATAGTGAATGTTTTTTGTTCTAACTTGATGCTTCTATTTGTAGTGGTTTCTATTTTATTTATTTTTTCATTTTTCTTTATGTATTTTTTTTATAAAAAATTTAGATGAGTTGAACTTTATAATTTATAATAATCAAAAGACAACTTTAAGACTCAAAGAACACTTAAATATTTACATCTTTGGATTTATAAATCAATTTTATTAGACATTTTAAATAATCTTTAGTATCTTGTAGAGAAAGCAAAAATACAATTCCACAATCATTTAAAATTTGCCGCATTTAATTTATTGAGAAAAAAGAATATACATTGAAAATATAAAATATTTTTATACCATCAACCAATGAAATTCATGTATCCCACCACATCACACTTTTATTTTTAAAATAATGTTATTATTTGATAATATAAAATATTTTAATTGAATGTCAATATAATATTTCTTTACAATGACAATGCACTACCTTTAATCTTTAATTTATAATTAAAAAAACTAAAAATTATAATATTTATCATAATTAAATTGCATTTAATCTAACTCCGACTTTAAAGAATTTAAGAAAGCTTTTAGTATGAAAATTAAACAGTAGCTTTCCAAAATTTATCTTGAAGGAGTCATGATACGGTGAAAAGAGGTAATTATTATGCCTAAGGTCACAGGATAAAGAATATAAAAATATAAAAAAAAATTAAATATAAGAATATTAATTATTAATTGAATATACTTTTATTTTAAATTTTTCAACATACCTTCTTAGAGGTTAAGTTTTCTTTTTTATTAATTCCTGGCTACTCTCGTTAAAATTTCCTAGGCTTTTCTTGTGCCTTTGTTCATTTTTCAATTAGTACATGTTCTTTTGCTTTAAGAAAAAGCTGATGTCTTGTTGCCCAAGTTGTAGGTTGTTTTGTTTTATCTTTTATGAAGTCTTCTCAAGTCAACTTAATAATAATTTTCTAACGGCCACGTTCGAAGAAGCTTCATACATTTCATGTGAAATAATAGAGGTTCATGGCCTTAGTTTTCTTTGGGTAGAGTTGCTAAGAACTTGACTTTTCTTTTTCATTTCTATTAAAATTATTTAAAAAATTAGTTTTTTTCAAAACTATCATGCAAACACATAGTTCCGGTTGTTAAAGTAATTTAAATGGTATTTAATACTTATTTGAATATTATAAAATTTCGTTCACAAAATTAGATTATTTCAATATCGAATAAAATTAGGTTTTTTTACAAAAATAATCCACTTTTTTAAGGAAATTTTCAAAATACTTCTGGTTTCAATTTTTTTTTCCAAATTACCTCACTTTTAGGAGGAGTCGTCAATTAAATTGGAGACTCCTCTTAAAAATTGAATGGAGGCGCCAATTGGATTGGTTATGGCAGATGCCCTAGCTAATCCAATTGGCGCCCCTGTGTAGGATTTAGGAGGAGGCGCCAATTCAATTGGAGACTCCTCCTAAAATGCAATTTTTGTGTTATAAATAGATGCGTTATGTGAGTAAATGTTCCACATCTCATACAATCATTTGGCAATCATGTTTGGTGTTCGTCGCCGATACGGTAAGGTGATTTATGCGAGAGACGAACCTCAGATGGTGATGCTGTTCTGGAACATCACTACGTTCGATCAACTGAAGCGGGAGCTGGTTCATTGCTTAGATGGGAAAATACCAGAAGGGGAAAAAATTAGAAGTATTGAGAGACTTGATAGTATCTTTGGTTGGGTGCGAATGAAGACTGATACGGATGCTAGGGAAATGATGTTCGGTCAAGACGACATCAATTTGATTGTTGTAATCAGTTAGAAATATTTATGTTTTCAGATTGCTTATTTTGTACTGATGTTTGTTGTGAACCTAGTTGTAACAAAAACTTAATGATATATAATGATTGAAGGTTACAGAAATACAATGTTACAAAAAGCTTAAGACCTAGATGATGCTCCTCGATTGGGATAGTTGTTCTTGTTGTGTCCTCGTTGACGACAGATACTACATAATCTTATCATTTTATCTGTGGAATCCATCTCTGTTCTGATACGTGTGTTGTTTGACCTTCCTTTTTTCTTTCTACGCATCTCATCATTATGCCAAACAATATCACCTTCATATGGAGGCCAATAATCTTCCATTGGTAGTACTGAGAAACTTTGATTATATACATTCATGATGGTGTTAGCCTTGTACACATCAGATAAATGACTGTAAGCATCTTGACGAGTATAAGCGCGTGCTGCAATGACATGGGAGCAAGGTATGCGGAAGGCCTGGAATTTTCCACAATCGCACCAACTTCTGTTTAGTCTAACAGCGTAGGCTAAATTTGGTCTCCCCTCGTTGTGGTCCATTGTTTCCTGGACGCTAAAATTTTGCCTATGACGGTCAAAGACTGTTACAACGTGTGTGCTAGCTTTGATGCTCCCCTCTTTCATGACCTTGATGCAACACTCACTAAATACTTGCCCGGACATTAACACCGCACTCCATCTTTCACCTCTGGTTGCGAACATAGAAGCCAACCTATAATAGGTTGATCTTACCAAGGCGGTTATCAGCAGATTTCGAATTCCTTTGAATATCCCGTTCATGCATTCCACAATGTTTGTTGTCATGTGACCCCATCGACAACCTCTGTCAAATGCACTTGTCCACTGCTCTACTGGTATGTTATTTAGCCATCTCCATGCGTCTTCATTAGACAGTCTAATTTCATCACGATAATATTGAAATGACGGCTGAGTTAGAGCATACCCAGCATTCACCACCTTCTTGCGAAGATTCTTATCTTTTATAGCACGCATGAAGTTTTGTGTAATGTGTCTGATACAATAAACATGGGTAGAAGGAGGATCATGTCATCCGTTGTCATGGTTGTTGTAAGCACTCTTAATGGCAACATGTTTATTAGAAATCAAACAGAGATTGGCTTGTGGAGCCACATGCGTTCTGAGATGTCGAAGAAAGAAACCCCATCCACCAGCCATTTCACCTTCAATAAGAGCAAAGACATTGGGAAATACATTGTTGTTGCCGTCTTGTGCAACCGCCATGAGCAAAGTACCCTTGTATTTTCCGTATAACCAAGTGCCATCAATTTGAATAATAGGTTTGCAGAATGCGAAACCTTTGATGCACGGGTCAAATGCCCAAAAGTGACGGTGAAAGATTTTATTACCTGTAGCACAGGTTTCGTCTGGCATCATCGTTGGCAATGTCTCCATAATTGCCACAGTTCTTGGGACATATGTTTTAGTGCCCATAAAAACCGTGGCAATTCCTTGTATGAATCCTCCCAGTTGCCGAAAACTTGTTCAACAACCTTTGTCCTCGCAATCCAGGCTTTCTTGTAAGATGGAGTATAATTATATGTTGTTCTGATATGGGATATAATTATACTCACCTTCACTGATGAGTCTAACCAACGGCAGAATGTCTTGACATATCAACGTTGTGCTTAGTTTACGGTGATCTTGTTCAACGTTAGTTGCAATGCAACTGTGAGGTGGGTCTATTGAAGCGATCTCCCAAGAGTCGTTTTTCTTCTTGTAAGACGTAGCCAAACGAAACTTACAAAGCATTGTACGACATTCGATAACATACCTTCTAGAATCAGTGCGTTTCACTGTAAAGTCAATAGAGTTGTTCATGTGGAATTTTTTGATAGCCAAAACACATTCTTCTTTGGTACGAAACATGTCTCCCACCTTTAATTCGTCTTCTGATCTCGGATACAGATTATAGAAAACACTGTTGGATGTTTCATCATCGTGAAGATCCATATTTGTCATATGTTGAGGCGGATTGTAGACATGACTAGGAGGTATTGGTGGTGGTTGATCATCATCTTCATCGTCGTTGTTCAGCATGTGATCAACCTATATCTCGGTCTCCTCTTCTTCTTCATCAACGACGTCCACTTCTGCTTCTTCTTCTGGGTTGAGTTCATCTGACCATTGTGGATCATCTTCACCAGATTCATCCTGACCGGTTAGTTGATACTGTTGAGATGGTATACATGGTTGAAGAGTAATGTACAACTCAATATAGTTGCAGCCTGAATGTTCATGACTAACAAACATGTATTCAACATCTTCATACCTTAAGGGGGAAATACTTGCATTGACTATTCTAAAAAAATATTGGATTTTGATATGTGATCTTTGACACAATACCCGATCCTATACAGGATTGTATTCTTTTTTTCAAATGCAAGAAGGTTGCATTTCTCTTGATCGTGAGTCTAATGGTATCGGTGTTTCGAAAACAAAAACCATATAGCTCAGACTCGTATGTTTCACCATTGCAGTGAACGTTGACACTGTATAATGATGAAGATGACATTGTGCAGATGAAACTTATTTTCTTACTGCAGATGAATGTGAGTGAAGTGTCTTGGATGTTGATAGTAAGACACTTAAATAGAGGAGTGAAGTGTCTCACATGCTAGCTAGTTCGAAGTAACGTGTCGCACATGTAAGCTACTCCGAAATGACGTGTCGCACATGCAAGCTACTCCGAAATGATGTGTCAACCATGCAAGCTACTAAGAAGTGACATGTTCAGCATGCAAGAGACAAGACAGCCACGTGTCAGACATGCAGACACACACTCCAAATGAATTGGCGCCCCCACTCATTCCTTGCACATGGGCGCCAATTCAAGTGGATACACCTTGTCAAAGCATGCATTCAGACCTCGAAACCAAGCAATTAGACATAGGTATTGCATGCATGTCCCTATGGAGGTGCCAATTTGAATGGCGACCCCTCTTAAAGGTTGTACATGGTCGCCAATTCAAGTGGAGACACCATGCAAGCACAACTTTTCATGCTCCCATCCATTTGCCTATAAATACATCCACTCCATCAACACTTCTTCCACACCATCACTCGCACTACTTCTTCTACAATACTTCTTCTACAATTTCATCTGCAACAACTTCTTGTAGTTTCATCTACACTAACCCCCCGACAAAATGTCTATCCTCACAATGGGCGAATCACATAGAGGAACGGTTGCAAACATCGCAACATATGTAAATTTTTTCTTTTGTTAACTTTTTATCTTTCATCTTCACCAACCCCCTTTTATTTTAACATACCAACTTAGTCAAGTTTTTTATTCTTTCTTTTTTAGGATGTATCAAGGTTCCGAACTCGGGTCCACGAATATGTCCATATGGACCCGATGATTCAACCTTATGTTGAACTCGCCGATTTTGGTCATATAAGCAAGATTTTGTCTTGGTCCATAGATAACAAATTCATTCTAGTTTTATGCGAAAGATGGAGACCAGAGACACACACATTTTGGTTCCCAACCGATGAGGCTGTTAATGGTAAAACCAACTATGCAAATTTAATTTGCATGGATCTCTTGGAGACTGATTTGTTAGATGATAATGCAAGAGGTCAAGGTATACTACTCCCACGCCTTAAGTTGTACTATAATAGTTTATACTTAGATGAGCATTCTACCGAAGATGCTCGAATAATAAAAACTAGGTGTTACATTATGCTGTTAATTGGCTCGTTTTTATTTCCCGAAAGTAGTGGTTCTTGTTGGTGTAAGCCCTAGAGGCCAATACTTTTGGTACTTTGTCATACGGTGAACTGACTTGGGGTGTTTTGCTTTTTATCGCAATGTCGCGGATAGCAAGAGTCGCCACCGACTTTTCTTTTATCCAATAAGGAAAGGTGGAAAAGAACAGGAAAGACCTCAATAGATTTTGGGTTCGGGAGGTACATTATACAAAGGGAAGGTGTTAGCACCCTTTGTATCCATGGTTATCCATGGGCTCTTAATTGCTGGATCACTTATATTTTTGTCTGAAAAGTGTTCGTGAATTGTTTAAAAAAAATGTTTCGAAAAGAGAGTTTAACTTTGTAATGATTCTCGTATGAATGTATACAAAGTATTTATCTCGTTTGATTTTGAAAACGGTTTAGAAAAATGTAACTTGGTAATGATTCTAATATGAATGTATACCAAGTGGTGATTTTCTAGGATTTGCAAAGTGTGAGGGGTGGGAAATGTTTTAGGTTATGATCCAGCAATTGAGAGTTATACCTTCCTAAGGTCGTTATGGGCATTTCCTATCCTTATGAGGGTAAAACCGTCCTTACTATTGAGAAGTAAGTAGTTTTATCCTTTGGATGTAAAAGGGTCATTGTAGGGTCGTCGATTGGTCATTGAAGGCAACAGTTGTGAGGATACCTTAGCATTCGAAGGGACTATCATCATTTAACCGTAGGCTACACCGAAGGGTCATCGAGGGACAAAGGCAACATTCGAGGGACTATGATGATTTAACCGAAGGGTCTTTGCTAAGGGTATCCCCATATTCGCGGGACATGACCATAAGGCGTAATATCGTAATCGGAGGGTAACAAAGAGAGGTCCAAGATCACATATTTAGAGGCCGTATTTTACAATCGATTAGGTAATTAGGATGAATCTCCACATTAAAATTAATACATTAAAATTAATTAGGTAATTTAGGGTGAAACTCCACAAGGGTATCCCACAAATAAAGTGGAAGACCTAGACAGCAATCTTTTCCTGGGAAAGGTGAACCTTTACAAAATTCAGCAAACGGGTTAGAGTACCAAGTCAGGATGCAATCAAGGATTGCACCGCAAAAGAAACCAGAATAGCAGTAGGGTCAGATAAACAATGCATGGCTATGATAAAAACATGACAGAGGACAGAACAGAAAAATCAGCTACTGTCCCGGTCGCCGCTGCCTCGCCTGGCGAAGGCTTAGCGAATACTCGCTGCATGCTCGCTTAGCGATGTGCTAGCGAGCGGCTGCGGATTCTGGTTTTGATAACAGCATAATGTCAGCAAGCTTCACACCTTATAGCATCCATTACAGAGATTATGTGGTTAGACATTCAGATGTT
Source organism: Lathyrus oleraceus (assembly GCF_024323335.1). NCBI lineage: Eukaryota > Viridiplantae > Streptophyta > Magnoliopsida > Fabales > Fabaceae > Lathyrus > Lathyrus oleraceus. Next base: position 446,300,588 of record NC_066580.1, read on the forward strand.
CATGCATACTTAAATTCATATGTAAAACTTAAGATAGTTTCATAAATTCAATCATGATACCATGTGCAAATTAAGAACATAAGGTAGTAATAGCAATGCCAACCTGTTTGTAATCGAATTGTAACCTTGAATTGGCCGATCGGATCGAATTGAGCGGAAGTGACCTTGCTGCCGCCGGCTTTTCCTTCAGGGTTTCCTTTAGGGTTACTTGGAATTCTCAGGGTTAGCCTCCTGGGTTTTCCGTCTGTGAGCGCTAGGGTTTGCTTGCTAGGGTCCTCCTTTCGTCCTTTTTCGTCCGTCTTCGTCTGTCCCTTTTCGTGGCTGAAGTGCCAGTATTTATAGTGATCGTGGTGACCTAATGGGCTCAGAATGAAGCCCAGAATTTTCTGTTATCTGCCAGCTTCGCTAGGCGAGCGTGTAGCGAACGTTCGCTAGGCGAAGGATTTGCTCGCCTAGCGAGCAGGCCAGTTTGGGCCATTTTCTGGATTGGGCCACTCGTGAGCTGGGCCTTTGTTCCTTTAAGATCAGTGTCATAAAAATGAGTCGGAGTGCCCTGAAAAATGTCTTGAAATATTAATGGGCAAATTTTTGGGTATGACAGCTGCCCCTGTTCAATATTCTTGAACCGAGAGAGTCAGAATGGTCTGTACGCCATTCGTGGTCTGGAGGTGGAAGATTATTGAACACTTAGGATGCCCCAAAAATTTGCATTTGTCAATTAGTTAGTCTTGATGGAAATGGGTTTAAAGATGCCATCTAGGAAGTTTGATGATGAGAGCTTCAGAGTACGTCGTACGTTAGAAGATATCTGAAGTCATGGGTGTCACTGGGTCATACGCTAGACCGTATAGTGAGTCATTCATTAGGCCGTCGACTTCACTGGGGAGTTAGAATGGGTCATACGCCGCTGGGGACAACATATCAGAATGGATCATACGTTAGATCGTATCTGAGTTGCAGAATGGGCCGTCTGTTAGGCTGTATCTGAAAAGTAGTCGTACGCTAGACTACACCTCGGGATGTACCGTACGTTAGGTAGTATCTGAGGAATGAAGATCCGAATGGGTCGTACGCTAGACCGTATTGTTGGAGGAGTAATATGTTGTGCCGAATCAAAATGAGGTAAGAATCCGAATGAGTCATACACTGCTGGGGATAAAGGATCAGAATGGATCGTACGCTAGATCGTATCTGAGTTGCAGAACGAGCCGTCTGTTAGGCTGTATCGTTACTGGGGGTGAAGGATCAGAATGGATCGTATGCTAGATTGTATCTGAGTTGTAGACTGAGCCGTCCGTTAGGCTGTACCTGATGATGAAGGGGATAGTCATACGCCAGACTACACTTCAGAATGTACCGTACGCTAGGTAGCATTTGAGGGGGTGAACATCCAAGCGGGTCGTAAGCTAGACCGTATTGGAGTTGTTGAAGGTCGGAATGGATCGTACGTTAGCTCGCATCTGAGTTGAAAGAGTCATATGTTGAGCTAAATCAGAATGAACCGTACGCTAGGCTATATCTGATAGTATTTGTATATGTTGTATTTGCAATAAATGTCTGGGATGGGCTTATAGATGCCATCACTAGGAGGATGTCAGGATGAATGTTGACATGGAGTGTATCTGAAAGATGTATTTGAATCCTGAACGTAATTGATGAGGATGTCCGTCTGAATGGACCTTTGTTTTGACTGTATCAGGGGAATAATTAACCTGAAAAATAAAGTTAGCTTCATGCCATGTCATGATGCATGAGATGTTTTATGCTTTCGAAAATAACTGCGAACGATGTATGCATGCGTATGCTGTGAAATGATGTAGTGAATGAATTATGCATCTGAAAAATTCTTCCAGAGGACTCTACTGGGGAAAACAAATCTCAATCTTCTGGTTGGGAGATACTGGTATCGATGACCCTTTCTTAGCCGGGGATGCTTGATTTCTGTCTGATGGTAGAAATGTTCAACAAAAGCCTGGCTGGGGGTGGAAGAGATGACCCATTTGTCTAGTAATGCCACTCTCTTCTGGGAATGACTGGCTTTGCTGGGGAATAGGATTAGCAACGGATTCATTGGAAAGCATGATTAGACCTTCTCCTCGATCCTGAAGCCTAGTAGTAATCGCTATTTCTATTTTATGCACGCATTTTTGGGTAAACATCGATCATATCCAAATGCATATACTAATTCGAATTAAATCAATTGACGTTTATGCAAACAAAACAGAGAAAGTAAAACAAGAGCATTTTTTTTTTGAAACTAAAATTATATTGATTTCGAAAGAGGGCCTATAAACAGGCAATTTGTGTACAAGGAGACAAAAATCCTAGTAAGAGGAAATTGTCAAGAAAACAAAGAGAAAGCTATGCCGAAAACGTCCTATTGACTTTAATTCCACTACTGCCATTATGTCTTCAAGCCTCTCATCTCCTGCTGTCGGATAGAAGTGATTAGCTTGTTCAGTCCTTTGAACTTGGATGAAGCTGTCTGAGAACGGGACATAGTCATACGCTTTAATCCCTAATTTTTGCCTGGACCGTCTTTTCAGGTTTTCAATCCACCAGGATACCCCTTTTTGCCCAAGCCGCCTTTTCAGGTTTTCAACTTGCCGGGTGCATATTTTTTATGTTTATCCCTAATTTTTGCCCGAACCTTTTTGGTTCGCCGGGATGCCCTTACTTTTGCCTAGGTACGTCGACCTAGCAGGTCTCTTTTATGCGTAGTATTTTTTGACTATGTCTGCGTTCACGGGATGCGGGAAGTCTTCGCCGTCCATTGTAGCAAGTATCATGGCTCCACCAGAGAATACCTTCTTAACTACAAATGGCCCTTCGTATGTGGGAGTCCATTTGCCCCTGGGATCACCTTGTGGTAGAATGATACGCTTGATAACTAAGTCGCCGATTTGGTACACTCGTCTCTTGACCTTTTTGTTGAATGCCTGGGTCATGCGCTTCTGATATATCTGCCCATGACAAACAGCCGCAAGTCTCTTCTCATCAATCAAGTTTATCTGATCGAGTCGAGTCTGAATCCATTCCTCTTCATCTAAGCTTGTCTCTTTCATGATTCTTAGAGAGGGAATCTGAACTTCCACCGGTAGGACGACTTCCATTCCGTAGACTAAAGAGAAAGGAGTTGCCCCTGTCGAAGTGCGTACTGAAGTGCGATAACCATGGAGAGCAAATGGTAACATCTCATGCCAGTCTTTGTACGTTACTGTCATCTTTTGTATGATCTTCTTGATATTCTTATTAGCAGCTTCCACGGCACCGTTCATCTTTGGCCGGTACGGAGAAGAGTTATGGTGTTTTATTTTGAACTGCGTGCAAAGTTCAGCAATCATCTTGTTGTTCAAATTAGTGCCATTATCAGTGATAACTCTTTCGGGGATGCCATATCGACAGATGAGATTATTCTTGATGAATCGTGCCACCACATTCCTGGTAACAGAAGCAAATGAGGCTGCCTCTACCCACTTCGTAAAGTAATCAATAGCAACAAGGATGAAACGATGTCCATTGGAAGCAGTAGGTTTAATCTCTCCAATCATATCAATGCCCCACATTGCAAAGGGCCAAGGGGCCGTCAACACGCTTAATGGAGTAGGAGGTACATGTATTTTATCCGCATATATCTGGCACTTGTGACAGGTTCTGGAGTGATGATGGAAATCAGCTTCCATGGTAGACCAATAATACCCTGATCTCAGAATCTTCTTGGCCATCGTATGCCCACTAGAATGAGTCCCAAAAATACCGTCATGCATGTCTTCCATAATCTTTTCTGCTTCCTTTTTATCCATACAGCGAAGCAAAGTCGAGTCATGATTACGTTTGTATAATACTCCATTACTCAAAAAGAATTTAGCGGAGAACTTCCTCAGAAATTTTCTGTCATTGATAGATGCCTCTTCAGGGTATTCCTGAGTTTCTAAATACCTTTTTACTTCGTGGAACCACGGTTTCTCTTCTACTTCATCAGCGTTAAGTTCATAACAATATGCTGGTTCATCTAGTCGTTCAATGGTGATCCTGGGAGCTTCATTGTCCCATCTGACTCTGAACATAGATGACATGGTGGCCAAGGCGTCTGCCAACTGATTCTCCTCTCGTGGAATATGTTCGAATGTGATCTCTTCAAAGTATGAGATTAATGTCAACACCCGCTCTCGATAAGGGATGAGATTCGGATGTTTAGTGTCCCATTCTCCTTTGATCTGACTGATTACTAAGGCTGAGTCTCCGTATACGCTTAAAAACTTGATTCTCAGATCTATAGCAGCTCTGAGTCCCAAAATACATGCTTCATACTCGGCCATATTATTGGTACAATCGAAACATAGTCTAGCAGTGAAAGGCGTGTGACAACCCTTGGGGGAAACGATTACAACACCAACGCCATTGCCCAACGCATTAGAATATCCATCGAAAACCATAGTCCATCGGGATCCTAGTTCGGGTCCTTCATCCGGTCCAGGTTCTTCATAATCAGTAACAAGCATGACATCCTCATCTGGGAACTCAAAATTCATAGATTGGTAATCATCCACCGCCTGATGAGCCAAATGATCGGCCAGCACGCTTCCTCTGATTGCTTTCTGGGTAGTATACTGGATATCATACTCTGTTAAAATCATCTGCCATCTCGCTATTCTTCCGGAGAGGGCAGGTTTCTCAAATATGTATTTGATGGGATCCATCTTAGAAATCAATAAAGTGGTGTGATTCAACATATACTGTCTCAGTCGGCGAGCAACCCAAGCCAAAGCACAGCAAGTTCTCTCGAGCAGTGAGTATCTTGTTTCACAGTCGGTAAACTTTTTGCTAAGGTAGTATATGGCATGCTCTTTTCGACCAGACTCGTCATGTTGCCCCAACACACACCCCATTGAATTTTCTAATACGGTCAAATACATGATTAGAGGTCTTCCTTCAACTGGTGGTATCAGGATCGGAGGTTCCTGGAGATACTTCTTGATTTTGTCAAAAGCTTCTTGACATTCGTCATTCCATATCATCTCTTGATTCTTCCTTAGTAGTTTGAAGATGGGTTTGCAGGTAGCAGTTAAATGGGAGATAAACCGGGCAATGTAATTCAAACGTCCCAAGAAACCTCTGACTTCCTTATCTGTACGGGGCACTGGCATTTCTTGGATAGCTCTCACCTTAGCCGGGTCAACCTCAATTCCTTTACCACTGACAATAAATCCCAAGAGTTTACCGGATCTTACTCCAAAGGTGCATTTGTTCGGGTTCAATCTCAGCTTGTATTTCTTCAACCTCTCAAACAATTTGTACAAATGATCGAGATGTTCTTCTTCAGTATTAGATCGGGCTATCATTTCATCCACATATACTTCTATTTCATGATGAATCATGTCATGGAACAAAACCACCATAGCACGCTGGTACGTTGCCCCGGCGTTCTTTAAACCGAATGGCATTACTTTGTAACAGAAAGTGCCCCATTGCGTCACAAACGTAGTTTTCTCCCTGTCTTCAGGTGCCATCTTAATCTGGTTGTAACCCGAGAACCCATCCATGAAGGAGAATACTTTGTGTTAAGCGGTATTGTCTACCAGAACATCAATGTGCGGGAGTGGAAAGTCATCTTTGGGACTCGCTTTATTCAGATCTCTGTAATCGACGCACATTCGTACCTTACCATCCTTCTTTGGCACTGGTACCACATTAGCAACCCATTGAGGATAAGAAGTAACAGCCAGAAAACCTGCATCAAATTGTTTCATCACCTCGACTTTGATTTTCTCAGACATTTCAGGACGCATGCGACGAACCTTTTGCTTAACAGGACGACATTCTTCCCTCGTTGGCAGTCGATGCACTACTATATCGGTATCCAGTCCTGGCATGTCTTCATAAGACCAAGCAAAAATCTCTACATAGTCATGCAACATCTGAATCAACCTTCTCTTGACGCTGTTTTCCAAGCCTGCTCCTATTTTGACTTCTTTCTTGTTTACTTCAGTACCCAGATTTACAGTCTCAACTGACTCCTCGTGTGGCTGTATAGTCCTTTCTTCCTGCAGTAACAGTCTGGCAAGTTCTCCAGGTACTTCACAATCTTCCTCACTTCCATCCTCGGCTTGGTAGATCGGATTTTCAAAGTCATAATGAACAGTAGTAGAACTATTGTCAACAGGATCCAGAGTGGGTATGGATCTGCAATTCGTTACGTGAGTGTGTGTAAGAAAACATAGCTCGTTTGGAAGATGACAGAAAAGATAAAGAGCGCAATATTTGAATGCAAAAAGTCCATTGATTTATTGAATATGAATATGCTTATGAAGATGACAAAACCCTTAACAAATTAGCTATTGTGCCCCGGGCATAGACACAACGCTTGGAGAAGTTCAATTGTAAAGAAAAACAAAAATTTGCAACACTAAAATAGACAATAACAATAGCAACACTAAAGGAAATCGGGATAGTGTCTTCAGCCTTCCAATTATTGAGTCCGTCACCAATTGTTGGGAAAATCCAGCTACCCAGGTCGCAATCGCTGTCAGCATCTTCTACAACATTAATTTGACTCTTGTCAGAGCTGAACCCCAGGCCAAATTTGTCAGACTTGTACGGTACGTCGATCAATTGACCCCAGCCAGTACAACCACCATCTTCAACCACGGCTTGAGCGTCCTTCAGAGAAATCATAGCAGGAGGAGCACGAATAACCTTGGGTACACAGGAAGTTGGCTTAAGGACAGGATTGGTCGGAGGAACTACTTCAAATGACTGACAAGGAGTCTCAATGAATTCACCATCCATCTCGACGTATCTGAAGGTATGCACACTACTGACAATGTACTCTTCTTCTCCACACACGGTGACAATTTTGCCCTTTGTGGGATACCTCAACTTTTGATGGAGAGACGAGGCTACAGCGCCTGCCCCATGAATCCAAGGGCGTCCCAGTAAGCAGGAATAAGCAGGACGAATGTTCATTACATGGAAGGTAGTGTTGAAGACTTGAGGTCCTATCTTGATAGGAAGGACTACTTCGCCATGGACAACACTCTTCGCACCATCGTAAGCACGTACCACAATGTCACTAGGTTTCAGTTCAATGCTTTTACAATCCAGCTTATCCAGCACAGCTGTCGGCAGCACATTCAAGGAAGAGCCATTATCGATCAACACGTGAGACAAAGTGATTCCCCTATACTCAATGGAGATATGCAGGGCTTTATTGTGATTCTTTCCTGCTGGTGTCAGATCAGCATCGGAAAAGCCTAGGCCATTGTCAACAGCCAAGTGAGCAACATAATGTTCGAACTGATCGACAGATGTCTCCTGAGGTACATGAGCGGTCTTCAAGAATTTTATCAATGCATTGGCATGAGGTTCAGAAGATAACAGCAAGGATAACATCGAGATCTTAGACGGGGTATGCCCCAACTGTTCTACAACATCAAAATCACTCTTGCGAATGATTTTCAGCACTTCTTCCATTTCTTGTTTGGCAACATCTTCGGGAGTAACTTCGACCGGTGTCTCTGACTGAGAAGGATTGATTGGTTCCTTTCCTCGAGTTTCAAGGATAGGAGGTGAGATTTCTGGAGAGAAGATCCTTCCGCTTCGAGTAATTTTACTAGTCCCAACAATGCCACTAGTATTAGCAGCATTATCCACTTGCTTCACGCCATGGACGTAAACATCACCGCCATAATTCCACGGAATAGCTTTGCTTGAGGAATACGGGATCGGGCCAGGTGCAGTGATGATTAGGGGAGCAACCCTGGGCTCAGCAGTAATCTTCACAGGCGCCCTGGTAGCGGTAATCTTCATTGGAACTTTGGACCTAGCAATCACAGATATTTCTTCAATAGGGTTTTCCGCCTTAGGAATCCTTTCGAAGAGAACTGTACGATCGTCCATCAGCCGTTGAATACCATTCTTCAATTTCAAACAGTCCTCGGGCCGGCGTATGCAGAGATTGCAATCTTCAGCACAACCTGGAAATAAACCAGCTCGTAGTAAATTTCTCTTTATGATCGGGAGAGGAGATGTTAAGTCCGCCACATTGGAAATGTGAGAATCGTCATCCATAGGATTAACAGTCTTGTCATGGTTAGGCATAGGAGCAGTGATGACATTAGGAGTCTCCGGAGGCTCGAACTCAATTTCTCCAGCTTCGATCATATCCTGAATCTTATTCTTCAATGACCAGCAATCGTTTGTATCATGCCCGGGGCTATCGGAGTGATATGCACACCTGGCATTGGGATTATAACGAGAAGAGGTAGTGTTGGGATTTGTATGAGGATCTCTAAGGGTGATCAAATTTGCCTTTAGCATTCCCTGCAGTGCCTGTGCCAAGGTCATATTGATCCTGGTGAACTGCCTTCTTGGCCTGTCTTGTTTGGGCTGGAAGTTTTGAGATGGTGGTGCTGCAATCGTAACTGCTCCAATGTCGTGGTCACGGTTTTTCTTGTTACGACCCTTTTGACCGTACACAGCATTTGATTCGTTCCTCCCCTGATAGGACCTTTTGGTGCTTACAGAGGTAGCCGCCTGTATCTTTCCACTTCGGATGCCGCTTTCAACACGTTCACATGTTAATATAAGTTCAGTGAAACCTGATGAAGAACTTCCCAGTAGATGGCTGTAGAATGGGCCGGTCAGTGTGCCCATGAACATGTCCACCAATTCTCTGTCAGTCATAGGGGGTTTGACTCTGCCAGCCAAATCTCTCCACTTTTGAGCATATTCTTTAAAGCTTTCTTTGGATCCCATAGTCATATTCTGCAACTGTAGCCGAGTAGGCGCTAGTTCAGAGTTATACTGGTACTGTTTATAGAAAGTTGTTGCCAAATCAGTCCAGGTGCGGATGTCAGAGCTCTCGAGCTGATAATACCATTCCAACTGTGTGCCAGACAGACTCTCTTGGAAGAAATGGATCCATAGCTTCCTGTCAGTGGTATGCGGCTGAATCTTTCTCACATAAGCTCTCAGATGCATCTGAGGACAAGACGCACCATCGTACTTAGTGAAAGTGGGGATTTTGAATTTGCGAGGAATGGTCACATCGGAGACCAGACCCAAACTTTCGAAATCCAGACCGGGCGCCTTCTGACCCTCCATAGCTAGCATACGTTCTTCCAGCAACTTGTACTTATCATCTCTTGGAGAATACTGTTCATTTTCATAATCTTCATCGTCATCCTCAGGGTTGGAGAAATCAACATTCTCTTCCTCTGAATCATTCTCCGCCCCCTCTTCTGGACCATTCGGGATTCCAAACTTGACTCCTGCGGCCTGTCCTTTACGCCTTCTTCCCGGGTTAATGAAACTCACAGCTTTCTTGTCTTTCTTCTTTTCGAGCAAAAGAGCCTTCAGTTCCTCCTGCCCCTTGGATAAGCTTAGCATCATCTCCTTGAATTGAGCATTCTGAGTCTGGAGATCTTTGACAGTTTGTTCGAGATCCATTTTTCTGTTTAGAAGGAAGACCGTGAGAACATTGAACTTGTAGAATACCTGTTATGCAGTGTTATGTTATGCTATGTAATGTATGAAATGTTTTCAAGGACTTTTGGAATTTAACTTTGTGTAAATCACCAACAAGAGAGAAATGTTTATTGCTAATTTCTTTGACCAATGTTCATTACAAAAGGAATAATAATAAAAATACAATGAAAGCTCAAGTCTCCCAGGGGCGGCTTCTTTTTGGGCGAAGATACGCATTGAGTCTTCGTTCCTCATTAAGCTGACTGGTAAGTTCTAACACTTTCTTCCTTTCTGCGACGAACTGAGTCTCGAAAGTATCCCTTTCTTCTCTCAACTGGATCCAGGATCTCTTTAGTTCCTCAACATTGGTAGGCATATCTGGATAAGGAATGATCTGGGGAGCACCTCCTTCAGCTTCAGGTTCGACAATCTGAGGTCCGATTGCAAGATATGGCATGACAAGTTCACGAGCTCTGGCGCGTACCCATCTGAGATAAGGTTCCATAGGAATAGAATTTTTCTGTCCTAACGTACCTCTCTTCACCATGCCCCAAGCTCGTACAAATCTTTGACGGAGGCCTTGGGAATCGTTGTCATAGTCGAACACAATGCCTTCGATGATCATTTCATGTGGACCATCTCTTCGAGCACAACCAAACTGTCGCAGAGCTAAAGCAGGATTATAAGTAATACCTCCTCTTATTCCTAGGAGTGGTACATTAGGGAACTCGCCACAACGGTCAATGATGGTAACATTTTCCTTGAACTGAGGACACCAACAGATGTCTGGGTGGGAGAGCGACATTATCCTTTGAGACCATTTCAAATTCCGCTCGTTCTTCAAGACCGATTGAGGAAGGTGCGAAATAAACCACCTAGACAACAAAGGTATGCAGCACATGAGAGTCCCTTGCTTCTTCATGGTACGAGTGTGGAGGGAATGCAAAATGTCTCCCAGCAAGGTAGGTACAGGGTTATGAGTGAGAAATATCTTAATAGCATTCATGTCTATGAATTGGTCTGGATTAGGGAATAACACCAAGCCATAGATTAGCAATGCCAGGATGTCTTCGAAAGCACGGACATTCATAACTTTTAAGAATTCTCGGGCCTTATTTGTCAGGAATTTGGCAAGTAAACCCTTAACTCCACTCCTTGTTACCCAATTAGCTTCAATGTCGGACTTCGTCATGTGTAAAGCTGCGGCAACTTCTTCAGACTTCGGAACCTTTTCTAAACCACTGAAAGGTATTTGATCAAGGATAGGTATCCCAAGCAGTCTGGAGAATTCTTCCAGTGTAGGTACCAACTGATAATCTGGGAATGTGAAGCAATGATGTTTAGGGTCGAAGAACTGGAATAAAACTCTCATCATATCTTCTTTGAAACCAGTGGTAACCAAATTGAGGAGAGAACCGTGTTTCTTGATAAACTGGGCATGATCGGGGAGCTCTGACACTAAATTCTTCAGTTGAGGAGAGATTGCTACAAAATTGATCCGGATGGTCTTCCTGGGAGCCATAGCTTTACAAAACAGAGCAAAGTTAAATCCCTAAGTCCTTGAAATGGTTAGTACAATGTTATGATGTCATGATGTTATGATGTTATGAGGTTAAATAAATAACAAGCACAAGCAAGTCACACAACCATCATTCCTAGGTTTTAAGGCTTGCATGAGTTCCATAGGTAAGTACCCTCCGCACTGAAGTTTAGTTGGTTCAACCTGTCCTAGAATAGTAACCGGGTTCTAGAAGGATCTCAAATCACCGACCTTCCTTTAAGTCCACTTCAGTGCAACACCAAGTGGTTGACCGAAGCTTCCCTAAAGTCCAATCTCAAAGAGTGTAGTATCGAGTCTCAACCAACCCCAGTCGGAACCGAAGTCAGTTATCTCACTACTTTCTAATGGCCAGGATGAGTCAATTAGGGTTCTAAAGGTCTGGTTAATGCTTTAATGACACCACGCAGATGCCAAATTTTTCCTCAAGTAAACATGAGGAACATCAGGACATCCAAAGTGTCACATTAACCGTAGCCATCATTTTAACCATTCCAGTATACGCCGGATAGTCGCGATGATCTATTGCTACTTACCTAAGGTACACTAGATCCGGGTGTAGGATCTTTCACTCAAGAATACCCAAGCAATCCCTTAAAAGTAAATCAGACAATTTTAAATAAGTGATCTTGTTTTTTAAGGTAACCTCTCTTGTAATCGTCCCCAGTAGAGTCGCCAGTTCTGTCATACGGTGAACTGACTTGGGGTGTTTTTCTTTTTATCGCAATGTCGCGGATAGCAAGAGTCGCCACCGACTTTTCTTTTATCCAATAAGGAAAGGTGGAAAAGAACAGGAAAGACCTCAATAGATTTTGGGTTCGGGAGGTACATTATACAAAGGGAAGGTGTTAGCACCCTTTGTATCCATGGTTATCCATGGGCTCTTAATTGCTGGATCACTTATATTTTTGTCTGAAAAGTGTTCGTGAATTGTTTAAAAAAATGTTTCGAAAAGAGAGTTTAACTTTGTAATGATTCTCGTATGAATGTATACAAAGTATTTATCTCGTTTGATTTTGAAAACGGTTTAGAAAAATGTAACTTGGTAATGATTCTAATATGAATGTATACCAAGTGGTGATTTTCTAGGATTTGCAAAGTGTGAGGGGTGGGAAATGTTTTAGGTTATGATCCAGCAATTGAGAGTTATACCTTCCTAAGGTCGTTATGGGCATTTCCTATCCTTATGAGGGTAAAACCGTCCTTACTATTGAGAAGTAAGTAGTTTTATCCTTTGGATGTAAAAGGGTCATTGTAGGGTCGTCGATTGGTCATTGAAGGCAACAGTTGTGAGGATACCTTAGCATTCGAAGGGACTATCATCATTTAACCGTAGGCTACACCGAAGGGTCATCGAGGGACAAAGGCAACATTCGAGGGACTATGATGATTTAACCGAAGGGTCTTTGCTAAGGGTATCCCCATATTCGCGGGACATGACCATAAGGCGTAATATCGTAATCGGAGGGTAACAAAGAGAGGTCCAAGATCACATATTTAGAGGCCGTATTTTACAATCGATTAGGTAATTAGGATGAATCTCCACATTAAAATTAATACATTAAAATTAATTAGGTAATTTAGGGTGAAACTCCACAAGGGTATCCCACAAATAAAGTGGAAGACCTAGACATCAATCTTTTCCTGGGAAAGGTGAACCTTTACAAAATTCAGCAAACGGGTTAGAGTACCAAGTCAGGATGCAATCAAGGATTGCACCGCAAAAGAAACCAGAATAGCAGTAGGGTCAGATAAACAATGCATGGGTATGATAAAAACATGACAGAGGACAGAACAGAAAAATCAGCTACTGTCCCGGTCGCCGCTGCCTCGCCTAGCGAAGGCTTAGCGAATACTCGCTGCATGCTCGCTTAGCGATGTGCTAGCGAGCGGCTGCGGATTCTGGTTTTGATAACAGCATAATGTCAGCAAGCTTCACACCTTATAGCATCCATTACAGAGATTATGTGGTTAGACATTCAGATGTTCATGCATACTTAAATTCATATGTAAAACTTAAGATAGTTTCATAAATTCAATCATGATACCATGTGCAAATTAAGAACATAAGGTAGTAATAGCAATGCCAACCTGTTTGTAATCGAATTGTAACCTTGAATTGGCCGATCGGATCGAACTGAGCGGAAGTGACCTTGCTGCCGCCGGCTTTTCCTTCAGGGTTTCCTTTAGGGTTACTTGGAATTCTCAGGGTTAGCCTCCTGGGTTTTCCGTCTGTGAGCGCTAGGGTTTGCTTGCTAGGGTCCTCCTTTCGTCCTTTTTCGTCCGTCTTCGTCTGTCCCTTTTCGTGGCTGAAGTGCCAGTATTTATAGTGATCGTGGTGACCTAATGGGCTCAGAATGAAGCCCAGAATTTTCTGTTATCTGCCAGCTTCGCTAGGCGAGCGTGTAGCGAACGTTCTCTAGGCGAAGGATTTGCTCGCCTAGCGAGCAGGCCAGTTTGGGCCATTTTCTGGATTGGGCCACTCGTGAGCTGGGCCTTTGTTCCTTTAAGATCAGTGTCATAAAAATGAGTCGGAGTGCCCTGAAAAATGTCTTGAAATATTAATGGGCAAATTTTGGGGTATGACATACTTGTATCGAATTATTTAAAGGCATTTTTTTATTATGGTTGATTAATAAAGTCCCTAGAATGGATAGTCCGTTTAATGTATTAAGTGTGACTTAATCATGAGAACACATTAAACATAAGGGCACTGTTCTTAAAGTATCCGTAGTCGAGCTTTAATGTGAAGTGGGATAACATTAAAGCATTAAGACTATTATGTTTGTAGACTGATGATCACATCTCATGGATCATGGATAAAGAGTTATCAAGTCTTAAACATAGGTATGAATATTAGGAGTAATATTTATACCGGATTGACCCGCTATGAGAATACTATATAGAAAGTTATGCAAAGTGTCATAAGTTATTCTCATGGTGATAATAGTGTATACCACTCTTCGACCTGAAACCATTATGGATCCTAGATGTAGAGTCGAGTGCTTTGTTGCTGATCCAACGCTGTCCGTAACTGGATAACCATAAAGACAGTTGATGGGTACTCCACGAAGCATGCTGAGGGACATGAGTGTCCTAGATGGAATTTGCCAATCCTGCGTAACAGGATAAATGTCTATGGGCCCAATATTGAACTGGACAAGGGTGACACGGTCTATACCTTGTGTTCAATATAGACATAAGGGCAAAGGGGTAATTATACACATAATTATTATCACATGAGGTTTTGTCAGATCACATGACATTTTCGTGACTTGGGTAGCAGTGATGTGTTGCTAGATACCGCTCACTGTTTATTATGTTAAATGCGTGATTTAATATAATTGCCAACGCCGCGAAAACCTATAGGGTCACACACAAAGGACGGATTGATGAGAGATAGAATAACTAAGGAACACCGTAAGGTACGGTGCACTTAAGTGGGAGACAAAATATGGTAAGGTACCAAATACTTAAGTGATTTTGGGCATATTATAAGATATGGGCCAAAATACACTTAAGTGGACTTTTTAGCTTGAAGCCCACACAAGTGGTTCTATAAATAGAACCCCTTGGGTAGAAGCATTGTGACTCCACTCCACTCAGACAGAAATTCAAGTAGAGACTTGGAATTTTGTTTCCCTCTTTCTCTCACTCAAAGCCTTCATTCATAACAGCTAGCACTGCGATTGAAGGAATCCGTTCGTGTGGACTGAGTAGAGACGTTGTCATCGTTCAACGTTCGTGATCGCCCCGTGGATCTGTATCAAAGGTTTTGATCATTATCAGAGATCTGCACCAAAGGTTTGAATCGCCACAAGAGGTAACGATTCTATCACTGATCATGCCCATTCGTAAGGATCACTAAATGGAGAAATTTTTAAATTCCGCTGCGCCTTGGATGGCAATTCTCCTACAGTTCTAGCATGCATATTATGTATTTACCTTTACTTAGACATGTAGATAGAATAAGAAGTTACAGTTGGGGATCTGCTTGTCTAGCCTATCTCTATAACTCCTTGTGCAAAAACTCACACAAAGACACGTCTACATTTTCTGGATGTGCTGTTTTGCTACAAGCATGGGGTTAGTCAAGACTACTGTCTCTAGCACCCATCAATAACAACCCTTTCACATTTCCGTATGCACAAAAGTAAGTTGTTTAAATTGCTATATCTTTACTTACTTCTTTAAAGATTATTACCTCTAACTAATATTTTTTGACTTTTTGGTGTATATGGTACGCACGTGGTATGAGTTACAACAGATGTCCAAGACATTGTATTACTCAGTATCGCAACCTGTTGGATCACCTTCGACCGACAAACGTAAGGAAAATAACTTAATCATTTCGTTATATTTTGTTAACTTCTTCTACATTGACTATAATCCTATCTTCTTTCACATTTCAGTTCATTTGGCGTCCATACCTTAATTTGGATCATGACCATGAGGTCAACGCTGAAGACGCGGCCGTATGGACTGCATGCACACCTATAATACGGTTCACAACTGTGGAGATGCACAGTAGTGATCGTGTGAAGCTGCAGTTCGGTATGCTCCAAAATATCCTAGATCCCCCAGCTAGCCTAGGAGAATGGTATCTGCGCAAAGTTAACGACCAATGGAACTTCAATCCATGGCAAAGCCTCGCAAGATCAGAGTGTCGCAAATGGAAGCACCGTCATGACCATGTGTTAACTGACGCAGTCATGCCAGCTGAAGAAAAACCAAGTCGTACTTATATGACTTGGTACAAATCGGTTGGTTTTCAGTTCATCGCCGAGGATATGTACTTGTACGACCCACGCCAGATGACTTACACACCTGACACCTCAACATCAAACCCCAACAACAGTGTCAGACCGGATACACACAACCCCCTGTTCGTCAAACGTTCCGTTCAACCAACACACAAACATACAACCAAAACATTCCATACACCCAACCCTAATACCAAGAGCATACCCCATACCACCACCAACAAATTGACCATCAACCTGAGACTCAACATCGCTTCGCACCCACCCCATCACCCTATCAAAGTCGGATAAGCCAGAACACCCAACGATCATTCAACACCAACCGCCCCTCCTCCTACCGTAGCCAAGAAGCCTAAACCTCACAAAACCAAAACATCCAACAACCCTATCTCTACCAAACACCCTAACAACCTTTCCAACCTTTCCTCGACGCATCGTTCACACCCATGTCTCCCTTCAACCGTCTCGGTCGCCCATCAATGAGTCAACCACATCCCAACTTCTCTGGCATGGGTCATGAGCTCAATTACGGCGGTACACCATCGATGCATACTGAAGACTATGCCGACTTGTCTGACTACCACAACAAACCTTCTCTTGTAGTTGGTAGTGACACTCCTGGCCCCTCAGATGCTCAAACACTGGTACAGAATCGTAAATGTGGGTTAGGGTCACGGGTTAGGGTAGCTAGAGGATGTGGGACCGAAGGTCGGTTAGGTGATCTCGGTCATCACCATTAGGTCTCTTTGTGTAAACGGAAAATTTTATTAATATCAAGTGGTCCTATATCAAATTTATCTATCACGTATACCATTTACCAAAAAAAATTGCATTTTAGGAGGAGTCTCCAATTGAATTGGCGCCTTCTCCTAAACCCTACACAGGGGCGCCAATTGGATTGGCTAGGGCACCTGCCCTAGCCAATCCAATTGGCCTAGCCAATCCAATTGGCGCCTCCATTCAATTTTTAAGAGGAGTCTCCAATTCAATTAGCGACTCCTCCTAAAAGTGGGGTAGTTTGAGAATTTTTTTGAAATCAATGGTATTTTGGGAATTTTCTTGAAAAAGTGGGTTATTTTTGTAAAAAAATATAAAATTAAGGATTTATTTTTAAAAAGTCAAATTCAAGATAAGAGTAACAAAAAATTTAAATTTATAAATTATTTTTTTAAAAAAAGTGGAGGAATTAATTTTATAAATTTTTAAAAATGTTTATAAAAAAATATATATGTTAAATTAAAAATAAAGATTAAAATAATTTATAAGATAATTTTGTAATTGTAGTATTTTTTATGAGATACAAATTTTTTTTAAATAAATTAAAAATATATTTAACTCTAATATTTTTATACTTTCTTTTAATAAAGGCAATTATATTGATGGAAAAAAAATACAAAAAGAGCTTGGGGAGCAAAACTAAGGGTATGCTTATTTTTTATTTTTTTAAAAATGATTTTTATAATGTTATATATTTTAGTGTATAAAATATTTATAAAAAAACTTTTTATAAAATATTATTTTCAAAAATATAAAGAAAAAATTTAATTTTTTAAAGTTAAAATAAACTTGCTCTAAAAAAAACGGTTATACCATGTTTGTCTTTGAAGTATCCTTGAACACTTTTGATATAAAAATAATACTTTTTGATAGAAAAATGCAAGGTGGCATTTAGCAAATGAGTATTTTACCAATATGGAGAAGTGAGATTTTTAGTCATTAATATATTATTATTTATATTCAACGGTTGAGATCTTTGATCTGTAATTTGTTGATGACTTTTTTTTTTACTGATTTACAAAAATTTATAATAATCAAATATTATATTTAATAGTTTTTTTTGGGTCATTGCATTATATATTTGGGCCTTTTTATTTGATATATTGCATTTGTTTAATATTTGTAATTTCGGTGGCCCAATAACAGAGTTGAAATTCCATTTATGTACGTAAGTTTTTATTTTATAAATTTTAGATCAATTTCTCTATTACAAGATGATTTTATTGTTCTTTTATGCAGAAACTTGGAGTTCATTTTCCATGGAGTTCATTTCAGAATCAGTATTTCAAAAATTTCATTTCATTAATCTTCATCCAATTTCATGAAATTTGAACCTTAGAAGTATGGATTTCGAAACCTTAGCGGTATGAATTTGTTACCGATAAACAACTTTATCATGTATCTCTATTTTCTTTGAGCAACTTCAAGATTCTTTAAACAACTTTATGATTTTTTTCATTTAAATTTATATTTTGATCAAATATATATGTTATATGTTATAGTAACAATGTAATTAGTTTTGTGTGTACTTTTTGACAACTCACTTGACCACTGTGATTATGATATTTTACGATCATTTTAAAAAATTTGTTATATGTTATTTGGTTATGCGGTGACAAGAATAAATTCTTAAATTTTTATTGAATATAAATTAGTATAAGTTATGTTTCTATTTGTTGATTAATGTAAATTTCTTTCATTAGAATAGTTTCTATAATAACATGTTGGTTTCAAGCCATAGAAATTTCTTTCAACTGAAGTTGGAGGAAATAGTATAAGTGTCATTACTGTAAAAGTTAGTGACCTTCAATCCATAGAAAAGTTATTTTTAATGGTTCAGCAGCAATTCCAACCATTTTAGTAGTTCTATTAAAATATTTTTATTTTCCGAAAATCATTATTTTCCAAAATATATTATATAAATATTTAAGTTATAATAGTAAAATATAAATCATTGTTGTAAATCGTGTAAAAATACTATAGTAATTGAAGTATCAACTTTAAATATATAGTTGGATCTCGATTATTTTACTGCCATGTCCCACTTTTGAAAAAAACTTCCATAATTATCCTACTTAAAAAAAAGTCCCAAAATACCCTATTTAAAGAGGGAGCTCGGTCATTGAATGACCGAGGGTATTCTGCATTTTTATTGTGTGGGGCCTCGGCCAATGAAAGGATATATATATATATATATATATATATATATATATATATATATATATATATATATATATATATATATAGACCCCTCGACCATTCAATGGCGAGCTCCTTCTTGATTAGATTTCGCTTCATGTCCTCGGCCAATGAATGGACGAGTGTGTTCAGAAAAGGAGGCAATTGGATAATTTTTTTCAATTTAGGGTAGTTTGGGATTTGATTTTCAAAAAGGGGCATTGTAGTTAAAAACTCTTGGATCTCATATTTAAAAGAAAAAAAGTCTTTTGGGAACCGTGTGAACCATTTTTATATCTAATTGTAGTTCTGTACTAGTATATGTTTCTTGTGATTTAACTTATCAATGTTGATTTTGATTTGGTTTGATAATGACATGTACTTTTTTTATCGGTAATCAAATTGATTTTGTAATGAAAATCTAGTAGTGTTTGAAGTCATATTTTATGAGTTTTAAATTTTGTAAACATACAATATAAAGGTATATATACACTTCAAGTATTAATGATTTTAACTTTTTTAGGTGGGAATCATGAAATTTAGAGTAATAAAATTGGAGGAAAATTTAATTTTAAGTCTATCATAAAATTTGGAATAATAAAGTTTAGGGAAGTTGAATTTTAAGTGTACCATGAAATAAGAAAAAAAATGTAGTATAGACTTTAACGTGAAAAAAAAATTAAGGAAGATTGAGAAGTTATCTTGTGTAGGTAATAATTGGAATCTAGGCATTAAATATGGAGTATTAGGAAAGAGAAATGGTATGTTGAATACTCCATCTGTTTTTTTAAATGTGTCACTTTTGCAAAAAATATTTATTCTTATTTAAGTGTCACTTTAAGAGTATAAGGTTGTAATTTGTCAATTATACCCTTACTTTTTTAATAAAGTTTACTTACACATTTACTCATAATTACTCCATCATTTTGAAATTGGCTTATCAATTCCAATGTCTGAGATTGATGTAGCGTGCATATTACCACCAATGGAATTTCAATAGGTTCACTTCTAAAAAAAACTAAGAGTTTCAATATTTTCTCTCTTTAAATGTGAGCTCTTTAGTGGTTATGCGGTGACAAGAATAAATTCTTAAATTTTTATTGAATATAGATTAGTATAAGTTGTGTTTCTGTTTGTTGATTAATGTAAATTTCTTTCATTAGAATAGTTTCTATAATAATATGTTGGTTTCAAGCCATAGAAATTTCCTTCAACTGAAGTTGGAGGAAATAGTGTAAGTGTCATTACTGTCATTACTGTATAAGTTACTGACCTTCAATCCATAGAAAAGTTATTGCTATTGGTTCAACAGCAATTCCAACCATTTTAGTAGTTGAATTAAAATATTTTTATTTTCCAAAAATCATTATTTTCCAAAAAAATATTATATAAATATTTAAGTTATAATAGTAAAATATAAATCATGTAAAAATATTGTAGCAATTGGAGTATCAACTTTAAATATATAATTGGATCTCATATTTAAAAGAAAAACAGTCTTTTGGAAATCGGGTGAAACATTTTTATATCTAGTTCTTGTGATTTAACTTATCAATGTTGATTTTGATTTGGTTTGATAATGACATGTACTTTTTTTATCGATAATCAAATTGATTTTGTATGATTCCACCAAATCCAAATTGTGTAAAATAATAGTATATTATATTGAATGGAGTGCATTGATTGATGGGTCATCATGAGAGGGAAAATTCGCATTGGATCAAACATTCACTTAAAGGTCAAAGACTCACTTAAACAAATGAGAAAGACACCACATATTCACCAAAAACCTTAAGGTGATAGATGTATGAGTTCTTTTACTTATAAAGTGTTCAACCTTCATTTTTCTAAGCAATGTGAAACTTAGAACTCACATCTGTTTCTCAATACAACTCACACTTGTTTTCCAACATTGATGTTGTACTAACAATTTAGGAATTAAAGTCTATCAATTTGAATGTGAGTGTTGTAGTTATAAATTTGTATTCATTTAAAATCCAATATATTTTTAATCATCGAAATAAATTATAAAATAAAATTAAAAATTCAATACTAACAATGACATAAAAAAGTTAAAAGATACATTGAAAATAAATTTATCAAATGACAAATGAGAAATAGATGTGATGATGATACAACTATGAACCGTGAAGCAGATGCCAGACTAGATACTGATCGGTACTTGAAATTACATTCAGAATTTTGATTCGAAAAATATTATTGCCTAAATAAATTATCCTAACTCTAACGTCTTCAGTTAAATGGAAGAAATCTCTCAGAAGTTTTTCATCCATAAAACAACATCGGAGTTACGACATCTCCATTAGAATGCATGAGATGGTTATGGTCGCTACGATCATAAACATTTCATCACGCTAGTAGATTGTGTATGAATCTTTGCACGAATGTAGGATCAATTCCACCGATCATCTAGAATAAATTAAATAAAAAAAAAGTATTAGTATAAGATACCACAAAATATTAATAGCGAGAATAATAAAAAATATCAACAAAAAAATAGTTGTGAAATATATTTTAAAATATTACCTCACCTGTAATGTGTATGGTTTTGTAAAAGAACCATGGCTCATCAGTTTTTCACATCTAATATAAAACATGTTGTTTCCTTTATGATCTAAATCTCATGGTGTGCATTTATTAAACAATATACGAACAAATTATTTTGGCATATCAATGGCCATGATCACATTGCAAGAACATCTTTTCGCATGCCTTTTCAATTCAAACGTCATTGATTGGTCAAATCAGTATTAATTTGATTTTGTAAAGTCATTGTTTGATTAAATCACTAATAAAGCGCGACAAATCTTACCCTTATCACTTGTCATATTTTAAAAACAGTAGTACTATTTCCATACGGAGACGGAGTAATAAATGCATTGCACATCTTTATCGGTCAAATAAATTACAAATTTTTTATTATTATTTGAAGTTTTATTCATTTAAACTATAAGTTATTTATTCTAATATTAGTGGTTTTGGAAATGATTTTGTATAATACTTGTACAATAAAAATTTAAGACTGTATTCTATGATTCTCTTTAAAATTTGAGAGTGACATTCATTTAAACTTTTTTTATCAATAATGGAACTGATTTTGTATAATATTGTACAATAAAAATTTAGAATTGTACTTTACTTTAAATTGTGAAATCCTATTAAAATCAACTGACACATTATTATTTTACTCACAATTCATTTTAATAGGACCCCACAAATTAAAGTGGAGTTCAAGTATAATAATGTTTGTTTTGTTCAAATGTTGTGACTAATGTATTTCAATTCAACAATTAAAATAAGGGTTGCACAATTGGGGATGCTCTGCTGTTTTTATTTAAGATAAATAGAAGATTTTGCTTATTGAGATAATATTTTTCTTTCTTCTTACTTGTACTATCTCTGGTACTTAATATAAGAAAAAAAATTATTTTTTAAATTTATTGAAAAATTAATGTCTTTGGACTACATATAGTTTAGATACATTGATTCCTCAACGAATATAAGAAATAAATTGTTTCTGATATTAAAGACCAGAACTTCATTATAGGTTGATATGTTGTATTAGGTTGAAAAGTATTGATACGGGTAACGATGCTTCAAAAAAATTGTTCAACTTTGAAACCTTTAATTATTGACAAGTCAGGGTAAAAATGTTGTGTATTTGCTTGCTTATTAAGTACTATTACGTAGTTTTAACTTATTCTTTCAGTGACATATTTTTCCAGACAAACGATGATGTCTATAGGTTGTGTGAGGCGGAGACGGTGGTCAAATGAAGTCTTCGTGACGGCAACCGGTAGAAGAAAAAACACAAGTTTTTTTTGTTTCCATCTAGATCTATATTTCTAAGTTTATTGGTTAATATTTCATACCGTCTTATTGATTTAACCGTTATTTTTTGCTTAGTTTTCAATCTAGTTGTTTGAATGTTACTTTTTTTATTTAAAAAAAAGTGTATTTTTTGTTAATTTTTTATTATTTTTCAATGTACTATTGACAATTGAGCATATTAATATTTATAATAATTAATTTCCAATGTTAGAATAAATGTAATGAACGTGATGACGATTTAACTTATCAATGCCAATTGATGTCGTGAATTTACATAAAATCTCAAGGGTTTTGAGTAATAATTATTGACATTGATTATAGATATGACCTTTGAGTGCAATAGTGAAATTTGAAGAATAACATACGATCTAAAACCTATGTAACCCTAAACCCTAATAGTTTTATTTGGAGTTGCAATATTTTGGAAAAACTGAACCGTTCGAGTTAGGTAATCGTGCAAGACAAGAAAAACCCAATATCATCCCAACTACTATAAATTCGGTTTTACTACAATTATCAATCCTTACTCGCCTTAATAATCTCCAAGATAATTTTACTGTTCCATCTTCATCTCCAAAATCCAACACACAATGGTATTGTCTTTCTGTAAGGTTGGCGCCTTTATGAAACCTACTAAAGCATCTTGGTATCACATACATGAGAGACGCCAGGTGAAATTTTCCTAAAATATAGTATTTTAATTACTTTCGATTATGATAAACTTTATTTGTTAACTGTACTTATTGATTCCAATAGAGAGTGACTTTGTTGATTCTAATATAGAGTGATTTAGTTTTATTAATAATTGCAAACCAAGTTACATTGTTATATCATATTGTTCCTGATTACTCCCTCATTAAGACTTTTGGCTGTTTGGTATATGCGTGTAGTCATAATGTCTATAGAACTAAGTTATATTCTAGGTTTCACAAGTTCATTTACTTAGGTATTAAGCATGATGTTAAAGGGTCCACTCTATACAACATTAAAACTAGGAACATTTTCATTTCTAGAGACACCATCTTTTATGAGCACCAATTTCCCTATAAAACTATAACACCCACACCTTACCAAACTCACTAGCCTCTTCATCATCCTCACAAAGATGAACTCCTTGATTATGCTCCCCAAATTATCCAATCTTCACCCAATCATGACCATCCTACAAACATTCCCTCCAGCCCACCTTGTCAACATACTCCACCTTCTGCATACATTGACACACCTGACCCTGAACATAATGCTACATCTGATTCTTCTTCTTATCAGCCTAACCCCCCACCTCCCTACAACCATACTTCTGCTGAACCTTCTACTTCTATTAGGAAATCTGCCAAAACCTCTAGACCACCATCTTATTTATAGGACTATCACTGTTCCCTCCTTCAAAGTACCATACCATCTTCTACTACCACTCATTCAAGTATGAATCATTATCCCCTAGCTAACTACATATCCTATAATAACTTATCCACTGCATATAGATTATTTAATTTAAATATTACTTCTGTGAAAGAGCCTAACTCTTATGCTTCAGTCATCACAAATCCTCATTGGCAAAAAGCCATTGAATCTGAACTTAAATCTCTCAATACCAGTAATACTTGGAATGTCACTCTTCTTCCTCCTAACAAAAAAACAATTGGATGTAAATGGATTTTCAAACTTAAATACTTTCCCAATGGCATTGTTGAGAGATATAACGCACGACTTGTTGCTAAGGGTTTTCATAAAACTGAAGGCCTTGATTATCTTGAAACATTCAGCCCTATTATACAAATGACCACCATACGCTTATTATTATCCATTGTTGACTCTTCTAACTGGCATGTTCACCAACTCGATATTAACACGACCTTCCTTCATGGAGACCTTGATGAAGAGGTTTATATGAAACCTCCACCTGGCCTAAATGTTCCTCCTAACATGGTCTATAAACTTAACAAATCTATTTATGGCCTTAAACATGCCAGCAGACAATGGAATCACAAGTTAACACAAACTTTATTTAGTATTGGATTCTCTTAATCCAAGTCAGATTATTCTCTTTTTACCAAATATACTACTGATTGTTTCACTGTTATATTAGTATATGTTAGTGATTTAATTGTTGCATGTACCACATTATTTGAAATCAATAACATCAAATATATTTTGGATGAAAAGTTCAGTATTAAAGATCTTGGCCACTTGCGCTATTTCTTAGGATTTGAAATAGCTAGATCCTTAACAGTCATCACACTATGTCAGCGTAAGTATTGCCTTGACCTCCTGGAAGACACTGGTCTGTTAGGCGCAAAACCTGTCTCCACGCCCATGGACCCGGGCCACAAACTTGATGACCAAGATGATTCTCTCTTGCAAGACCCTTCTGTATTCATAAGTATAATAGGTAAACTTCTGTATTTGACACATTCTTGACCTGATATTATGTTCTCTGATGGTAGGTTAAACCAACACCTTACGAAGCCATCACAAACACATCTCGTTGTTGCTCACAGGATCATTTGTTACCTGAAGATTGAACCTGTTTTAGGTCTCTTCTTCAAATGTCTCTCCTCATCCAACCTCATCGGCTTTGCTGACTCTGATTGAGGTGTTTGTCATCTCACACGCAAATCAACGTCTAGGTTCTATTTCTTCTTAGGCGACAACCTCATAAGCTAGAAAATGAAGAAATAAATGGTTGTGTCCAGATCCTCCTCCGAAGCGGAGTATCGCGCTCTTGCAAATACAACCTGCGAGGCGCAATGACTATTGTTTCTTCTTCAGGATTTCAGAATCCCTCATCCCCATCCTATGACTCTCTATTGCGACAACCAAAGTGCTATCTACATTGCCATAAATCCCATTTTCCACGAGCGCACAAAGCACATCGAGATGGGCTGCCACTTAGTTCAAGATAAACTTCAAGACAAAACTATTCACCTCATGTCTATCAACACTACCGACCAAGTTGCAAATTTATTCACTAAAACTCTACATTTTGGTCCTTTCTCCTCTTATGTTATCAAACTTGGACCGTTAAACATACACTCCGGTTTAAGGAGGGTTGTTGAAATGCATATACCCAACACGAAGCCCACTTAACTTTTATTCAATTTGAGTTTATTTTCATTTCTTATTTTCTATCATTAGTTTTGCCTATTAATTATATATACTCCTTCCTTGTATTTTTCATATTTTTGCAAGTAAAATATTTTTTGGTTATCTTCCACTATGGTGAAAAATAGGATGTTGTGTACACATGTTAACAATGCATACAATAAATAAAACATATATTAAGAAGTTTAAATAACTATGCTCAGATTAGATTTCATTAATTATTTCTATAATATATTATATTGATCGATTATATACTTTAAATGTTTCAATCATGTCTCCATTATCACTCATGTACGTTTTCTTGGTCCAAAAACCAACGAGAATTTTATTGTATCTTTTAAATTTCGATGTCTCACTCACTTAACCAATACAATAGAATTATATTTGTGAGTGTAAACCTAACGTTATGTCTAGCCATAAGAATCCACAAATAAATTTTTTCGCATTCATTAAATTAAAATTTGCAATCGCACACTTTCTAAATAAAAAATTTAGTTTAAGAGTTTAACATCAGAAGAATATTAAATAGATAAATAATCCATAAACATAACCAAGCATATATTAACTAACTAGATCAAAGTGAAAATAATGGAGAGATTTAGGTGAAAATAGTTTGAATGTTTACTTTTATTCATAAAGTAAAATTTCATATAATTTGGGGACTAAAATATTATATTGATCAGAAGGTTTAAACGGTTTAAATAAACTATTCGAATATAATATATATTGTTATAATATTTTAAAACTTAAAATTATATTAATGATAAACATTGATTTATTATTTCATATAAAATTATTTTTTCAAAATAAATTAAAAATTATATATTTTTTTCAATTTTTTTTATGCTTCCTCTACCATCCTAATTCGTAAACAGAGCCTAAGACTTTTTTTCTAGAAAATCCTCTGGCCTCTACTTATGTTGGGATTCATAGAAACTTTTAATACTTATTTATGAGAGATTTCGTTAATAATCTATGTCTCTAACTCCCTCCATTTTGAATTGATGAATGTCATTTTATCCATTGAGACAATGATTTGTTTATCTTTGAATAAAATGTGATTATATGTTTGTTTATCACGTTTTTTCAATTCAATGATTGTGTCTTGGAAACTTTAAACCTGGTGATAAGGTGTTTGTGGGTGGATTATGTCAGAATTTAACTAAATCTAATACTAAATCCCTCTTTTAGATTCCAAATTTGTTGTTGTATCCACTACATACTGTTTTTCATTATCAAAGTTTTATTCCACAATTTTTTAGGTGAGGTTTTTAAAGAAACAAATTTTGGTAATAGTTCTTTTTTGAATTTTGGTCTTAATCCCCACAAGATATTTGTTCTCTTTTTTAGTTTTTAATAAAATTTTATTCTTAATTTAGTTTAATATTCTCGCCATCCTTTTCACCTCATTAATTTATAAAAATAAACTACAAAATAATCTACATCTTTTGGTTGATGAAGATAGGCCAATGAATGTTTAAAATACTAGCTAATGAAGTCTAGGTTGTTTAGACTAAGTTAATTGAAATTATTTTAAGAATTTAAAATTGTAAACAATTTAAATTATTCAATTAAAATTGATTTATTTTTAAATTATTTTGTTTAGATAAAGTATTAAGATGATTTATTGTTGGATTTTTGGAGTTATTTTTATAAATTTTAAAAAACTTGGGCTAAAATTTAGATTTTAAAAATGGGATCAATTTGTAATTTTTAAAATTTAGAGGAACTAATTTAAAAAATATTATCGATAAATTTCCAAGTTTTTGGAAATTCTAGGGATCAATTTTAAAATTTTGAAAAATATAGAGATCAATTTGCAAAATATAATATAATAATATTATTCAATTCGATATTCAAATTCTAAGAAGTATTAGAAGGATTTGAATTTTTTTTTATTTTAGATATTATTCATATTTATTTATCTAAAGAATAAATTTTATACAAATCATTTTAAATTTTATCAAAACATTATATTTCATAGTTAAAATGTCTCACCCAAATACATTTTTAAAATTTTAAAAAAATTAATTATACTTTTTGTTTTCATATTTTTTTCATGCTCATCTAAATAGTCTTTTTTAGATTTTCAAATATCGCATCTTCTCCAATTTTGAGTTTAAATCAATTTTTTTCTTTAAAGGTAAAACTTTCGACTAAAATTTTATGAGCGTAACAAATTCAAAAAGACCAAAAATGCATCAAATACAATTAATGTTTAATTATGCCCTATATTTTTTTCTTGAAACTGAAATACTTTGGAAATTATTTTAAAAATTGGATTATTTTACGATTTTTTTTGAAATACTAGGATATTTAAGTAAAAAATTCTCGACGCCACACTATTTTTGCATAAAAGAAATCAAGGTTGAAAAAAAAATTACATCAAATACAATACTTAAAAGGCTATAAATTCAATTAAAAAACAGTCATTTTTTATGAGCGTAATCAAACAAAAAGAGCAAAAATGCAATTTAAAGAAGAAAAAAAATCAATTATATCTGTCAAACTTTTCATCTCAAATTGTTAAAATAATTCAGCTAAAATTTGAAAAAAAAACACAATCTTTTATCAAAGATTATAACAAATAAAACCACAAATCTTACATAAACAGTATTTAGTTTCTAAACACAATTAGCACCTCTAACAATCTTATTTAATGATAACTAAGAAGCATATTAGTATTACAAATCACAAACTAGAACCTCTTTTAATAATCCCTCTAGTCCTTCTTTGAGTAACACCAACATTGCTCTTGCTATTCCCACCACCTCTTTTTTGCTTACAACTAACCTTCCTCTTTTTACATTGCTTCTCTTGATTTTCTCTTTTGTTATTGTTCTCACACACATCACCTTCCATCTTCTTCCTCTTGAGTAACTTGACAAACCCTTCAAGCGTCGCATCGGCGTCTTCGCTCTTCATCAGTTCCTCGGCCACTTGCGCCGGTGTTATCTGTATGTCTTCAATGAGTCCTTCAATCTCTCCAAACAAAGGGTTGTTATCATGGGAAATTTCTAAGTAATTTGAGGCCAAAATTTTGAAACCTTCATAAGAACAATAGGACATGTGAATGTGCATGTCCATTCTTCCTGGCCTTAAAAGAGCTGGATCTAATCTTTCTTTGTGGTTGGTTGTAAATATGATTATTCTTTCATCTCCACAACTTGACCATAATCCATCTATGAAGTTTAATAATCCAGATAATGTCAACTGCATCCATCCATCAGAATCAACATGAGCCTATATATTAATAATTTTAGTATTCTAATTTAAATAAATAATTATAGTTTCAAATTCATTACACAACTAAGTGGTTATTAATATGTGTAGAATATTTTTTTGGAAAAATAAAATAAAAAAATAAAAGAATATATCATGAAGCTTTACAAGGGCCATCCTATGAGGCACCCACCATTCAACAACAAAAACCTTTGACAGCAACTACTCTGTACTCTTCCTTTTACTATTTATGTAAAACTAGAAAGCGACAACCAAAGGTGTCTGAATCAAGTAATTACGTGGATTGATAGTGAAATGCCATTTGAAAGCCAGTTTTTTATGCTTATATATAGTGCATTATGATGATACCATAAATAATGCTTTTGAGTTTTCACAACTTTAATTCAACTTGAAAAAACCACCAATTATTGAACTACACGTCGGTTCCACTGTCTCCACGTACCTAATCAAAGTGTGCTTTCGAAAACAAAAAGTTTCCACTTGTGTGAAAGGTTTGTCCAAAAATAAAAATAAATGACTCTAAAGACACACATGATAAAGTAGTGAACCTGTCAAAATCTCAAACAAAAGGACAAGTCATGTTACTTTGTATCTTTTCATACTTCAATAGGAATTCAGAACCCGCATGCTAGCTAGTACTAGAAAAATAGCCATATTAGGTCAAAAATCCACGCTTTGTTATTGTGTACACAGTCATATTCCACGATTGATATTTTTTTTCCTTACTTGTTAATATTCTCAACAGTTGTAACAGTAGCTTGCCGTACTGCATTGATGTTCGACACGATATTTAAACGACACGTGTCTTAAAAATCAAATAAATATTAAAAAAACAGAGAAATATATTTCAAAAAATATTCATAAATAAATATTTTTTTTCTTTGTTTCAAAATACTTTAAACATTTTTTAAACAAATATCATAAGTATTTAAACGTGTTTAAGATATATTGAAGTAATGTTATTAATAAAAACTTCAAAAAAATATTAATTTTGATTAAATTATTTTTAAATCTTTAAATAATATATACGAAACTCAAATATCATATATATATATAATGATTAGGTGTTCTATATTTTTTATATTAGAGTTTGAACTTTACAGTCAAATTTCTTCAGCGTGCAATTCTCAGGCATCAGAAAAATACTATAATAACGGAAAAACTTTTCTTTAAAAAATTTAACACTCATCACGAAAAATGATTTGATTATGATTAAAATACATATTAGAGTGAAGAATTAAAAGCAATCAAAGGTACTACCACTACTTTGCAACTAAGAAAAAATGATTTACTTATATAACAATTAAGTTATAATTAGTAAAGTTAATTACTATAATGAAGAATTATTACTACGTACTAACCTGTATATCAGTTTGTTTACGTCCTTCACCATGTCTCCTCTCAGGAAGATCAACACTGCAATCAATATCTTCAATAACCAAAATAGATCTATTAGCAGTAGCAAGAAGCAACTTTCTAAGATCTGAATCTCTAACAATGTTACCAAGTTGAAGATCAAAGATATCAAACTTCAAATAGTTTGCCATAGCAGCAATCAAACTAGATTTTCCAGTACCAGGAGGACCGTACAATAAATAACCACGTTTCCATGCTCTTCCAACTTTCTTATAAAAATCTTTCCTCTTCACAAACATGTTCAAATCTTCTATAATAGCATTCTTCATTTCAGGTTCCATAGCTAGGGTTTCAAAGGTTGAAGGGTGTTCGAGGTTTATGGAGTCCCATTTCACACCACTGTAACAATAAGCGGTGTTTAATGTATGCATTTTTAACACCCTTTCTTCATCTTTCATTTCTTTAGCTTTATCAAGAATGAAAGGAAGATAGGAATCCAGAACTATTTCCTTATACTTTTTGTGAAAACTCAGTTCGAAATATCGTTTTTCTGATCTAACAGAGATACTGTTATTACTGTTGTGAATATCGTTTGCACTGTTTTTCTCCGTTTCCGCACAGATGAATCTCCATTTGAGAGTAAACCCGTTATATGTATCGGTTAATTTTTCGCCTTTTTCTAAACGGATTGTGAGTTTTTTCTCTTTTGGGACTTTGCTGATTTTGAGTCTTTCGTTTTCAGGAGTGACTCTTGTTGAGAGATAAGATTCTGCAGCATCGTAGACTTGGTTACGTGTTATGCCTGTTGATTCTTCTATGATGAGTGTGAGTGTGGGGGAGCGTGGTTTTATGAGGTAGCGGAAGGTGTTGAAAAGGTAGCCACGAATTGGTTGAGGAATGAGTTCATGTGCCATGGAACGAAGTAGCATGATGGAAGCTGTCATGGATGCATAAGCTGAGAAAATTGAAGATGGTGAAGGCATTTCTCTTGGAGAAGAAAACATCATGGTTTTTGGAGTGGTTAGATGTGTTTGGTTGTTGTGTTTTTGTGCTATGTTTCTCAAGATATATGTTGGTATTTATTGGAAATCACTAGTAAGGTGCGTTTATATTGGGAGATTAGTAGTGGAATCCTCTTGTGTGTTTTGAACCTTTTACCTTTTCAAGAAACAGTGATTGACAGTGCTTTCTTTACATCGTACGTTTGTTTTGTGTGAAGTGTGGTGAAGAAAAATAAAAGAAAAATTTGTGTCCATAATTGGAGATTTTATCCTTCCACTCTCAAAATTTGATCCGGCACTCCCACAATTTTTCATAATATTCCTATTATCCTTTTTAAAATTTTGTAAAAAATTCAAGACAAAAAATCTGGTAATACAAATGAAATGTTTGGTACAAATAAAAAAAATTGGTAGTATATAAAAAAATTCTGATAATATCGATTCTTTTAAAATGTTTGATGTGTGAAAAAACTTACGTGTTTTTTTTTAAATATATGATGCGTGGAAAATTTATCGATTTAAAAAATAATTATAATTACTGTCAAACTTTAAAAAATCATGTAGTTTAAAAGTATTGATTTTTTTTTAAAATCCTCTTACACTTATCAGATTTTTAGAGGATCAATAAGAAATCCGGTAGTGTAAATTTTAAGGATTGAGATTTTGTCGACTTTTTTGGACGATTGTGATTGCATTGTTCGTTTTGTATGATTCAGAATGTATCAAACTTGTATAAATAGAGATTATGTGTTAAGAAAAACATCTTATAATGCCTCACTATTTGTTTAATGCAAAAGTGTACTTCAACGAGATGAAATCTCTTGTTGAGTTTGACCTCCCGGAGGATACCATATGTCTCACTCTTCTAAGATTCAAATTGAATAATATGTTGCCCGACGCCGAGAACATACAGGTGAGTAAGATCGAGTTTCTTGCACCATGGATTGATATTGGTGGAAGTGTTAAATACAATCGTATTGAGTTGAAGAGTGATGAAGATTTGAAGGTTATGTGGAGAACATATCATCGTAGGCTAACTAAGAGACCGATCGAGTTTGATGTGATAATTTTTTATCATTCGACGACATGATAAAGATGTTGAAACGTCCAAAATCATCTAGCAGTGTTTAGGTTTTGTTATTTATTATTGTTTTGTTAAGTTATGTAATTGTTTGTTTAAAGTTATGTTAATCATCTTGTGTTATGCTATTTGTCAAATGTTAAGTTATCCTGCAATAATGGAAGTGACAAAATATTATCTGATAAATTATGCAGTGCAAAAGTCTGAGTAATGATACATATAATATACAAATAATACAAAAATGATAATAATGTCTAAATAGGTCCCCCACGGGCAAAGTGTGTTGCCTATGATGCCAAAGTATAAAACTTGCCATATAAGTTTACCAAATCCATGAGGTTATCCATAATGACTATTATCATTTGCAGGCGTTGAACGTCATCTGAACCATGTGGAGGAGATAGAGGCAACGACACATCATCAAAGGGGCCCCAAGCATGAGAATGTCCAACATCATCTCCATGTTACCCAGAGGGGATGATGCGAGGGTGTGATACATTAAGGTACCACTCTAAGTACACATACGCACACTGCACAAGAAACTGAACCTCCATTGCACGATCTCTAATGGCACGTGCATAACCCATAACGTTACCAACAAATTATCTATCAATTCCCTCAGATAGAATAATAGGGATTGGTCGTGGGATGTGCTTTATATATTCAAACTAGCACAAACACCTCTCAGGTAAGTGTCTAGCCGCTAAGGTCTTTTATCGCAAATAGAAAAAATAAAGTGTGGTGTCATCGAACTCCTGATACACTCTATGGTATGTGTAGGGTGTCCTGATGACTTCGTCCAGTGTACCAATCCTCTTTGTGTACTCTAAAACGCTTCCTGGACGTGCACGCCTGGACTTTCATCTCTTAGCCCATGTAGAGCCAGGAATGGTAGGAAGAACCCGACACTCACAAATGGATGGGAAATGCCCGTATATCCAACATTATACAAAATCATATGCAAATCAAGAAATGACATAAATAAGAACCAATTTAATAATTAACAAAATAATTCATGCCTAAAATAGACTCATATAATCGGCAAGCTACCTAGTCTCAAAGACAGTCGCCTTTCCAAGTGCAACATATAAAAAAGCCAGTGCAACACGCCCTCATGCGTACTGACACGAGGAAGTCTACTAAAGAATCGCATGTATTTCGCATCAATATATACATGAGACTTATCTGTAAGATACTACATCTTACACGATGTAACATGTATATCCTAGTGGTTGCCTCATACATAGACTGTTGCACTAGCTCACCATACCTATCTTGGAGCCAAGATAGGAGAAAGTGAGAACCCTTGTTAGTCTTAAACTCCTCTATCACCTGCTTCTCAATAACTCCCAAGTCATGTATAAAAATAATACGTGGTAGTTGGTAGCCAATGAGAGGGGCGGTGAAGAAACTACCTGATATGGGAAGATGGGACAAAGAGGAGACATCATTTAAGGTAATCATCACCTCACCAAATAAAATATGGAAGTAAGATGTCTTCTTATGCCATCGATCAACAAACATTGTCCACAGCTTACCATAAACACAAGAATGAGGGGTTGAATTATGTTGGCTTTTTCTCTCAAAGCTTTTTCAGCTTCAACTTCTGATGGTTCTTAACCAGATTCTGAACACTTGGTTCAGATTTTGACTCAGAAAACTAGTTTTAATTCTGAAAGACCTTATCAGATTCTGAACACTTGGTTCAGAGTCTGACTCAGAAAACTAGTTTTAATTCTAAAAGATCTTATCATACTCTGAACCAGAATTTGACTTAGAGGATCAGAGATGACAGCAGTGGAATGATAAGTACAGAAGCAAGGAAAGTAAAAGTAGAGACACAAGCAGTTATCTCATTTCCTTTCACAACACGAGAGTAGTCAAATCCCCTTGTACTTCAAACGGTTTTCCATTATAACAAAACTGATTACAAATTCTCAAGCACCAAACGAAAGACTTCTAATGCTCAAACCCACTAGTAAAAGACTTTTATGCTCAAGCAGACAAGCAAGAGACTTCAAATGCTCAAGCACTAAAGCAAGAGACTTAAGACTCTATAGCAAATTGTTAAGGGATTTGGGTAAACACTACACTTGATATACAATCGGACGTGTACAAAAAATACAACTTAGAAAAACTCTAAGACTTAAGAACTTCTAAAGTATACACAATGTTAAGATGTTCTAAGTCTAT
Source organism: Lathyrus oleraceus (assembly GCF_024323335.1). Taxonomy (NCBI): domain Eukaryota; kingdom Viridiplantae; phylum Streptophyta; class Magnoliopsida; order Fabales; family Fabaceae; genus Lathyrus; species Lathyrus oleraceus. Next base: position 446,335,163 of record NC_066580.1, read on the forward strand.
CTTGTTTTTGATAGAGTAACGTTTCTTTGAAATGTCAAGGTTCAGAGTTTGTAATGCAATGTGTTGTATTTTTGTTATTCTTCTTCAGGTCTTTTGCTCCTTAAATATAAAGGAGAGAAAGAGACGTTGAAGACTTTCACCAAAAAGTTGGATAACCTTTGTACTTGATTAGAACATCAAGAAAATAAATTTATGCAAGAGGATAGTTTTCCCCTGTACGTTGAAGCTCAGACACCCAAGAAGATATTTTTATTGTAGTCTTCACGTGATCAAAAGTTCTCTAAGTCTATCATAGTTGCCTTAATTGAAGAGACTCTGCTTCAGAGGTTAACTTTCTTCAAACTTCACTCTTCAGAGGAAAATCACTTCAGAATCCACTTTTTGGCTTTTGAAGCTTCAGAGTCATGATCACTAGAGGCTGACTTTCTTTAGAGTTGGCTTCTTTAGAGTATGGGTCTTCCATCAGATCCAGATTCTTCATAAGTGATCTTCAGAGCCAGAGTCTGATCTTCATATGCAGAATCCTCAAGCTTCTATTCATGTGTTCTTAATCATATAGTCCTGCAAACTTGAACAAATGTTAGAATATCCAATTTTTCTTTAAATACTTTGTTATCATCAACACCCAAGGGATATGGTATCAACCAATTTTGTTCCAAAAAAGGCTACTAAACAACCACATGTACTTTGCATCAATATATATATATATATATATATATATATATATATATATATATATATATATATATATATATATATATATATATATATATATAATACTTATTCGGTAAGATAGTACATCTTAAAAGATGTAGCATGTATACCCTAGCAGTTGCCTCATACATAGATTATTGCACTAGCTCGCCATACCTATCCCAGAGCCAAGATAGGTGAAAGTGAGCACCCCTGTTAGCCTTAAACTCGTTTATCACATGTTTCTCAGTAACTCCTAAGTCATGTATAACAGTAATATGTGTTAGTTGTTGGCTAATGAGAAGGGCGGTGAAGAAACTACCTTCCAGGGGAAGATGGAACAAAGAGGAGACGTTACCCAAGGTAATCATCATCTCACCAAATAGAAGATGGAAGGAAGATGTCTTCTTATGCCATCGCTCAACAAACATTATCAATAGTTGACCGTCAATCACCGTCGGAGGATAATCCATCAGTGAAATGAGACCGAACTCTTCGACAATCGCCCTTACCTCCCGTGGCATCGGGGCTTCCAAAAAATTCTTCAACTTCCCCCTGCGGGTGGGCACCTTTAGTGCCAGTCGGTCCTATAGCAAACCAAGTAAAAAAGCATTAGCACTTTTCAACGTATCAATAATAAATAAGTTCAAGTTTAACATAACATATAAATACCTCACCCTGCCATAATCTTAATGTCACATGATCAGCATATATAATGAGCACGAAACAATCACTGAGCCCTACAAGAAACCCTTCATCCATGTGTGCAGACGGCTCTATCAAAGATAGAGTAGTAACCTTTGTCTCAATCATATGAGTAACCTCCATATCACCTATAGTTGGCGCCTTAGTAATCCCCTGTGGAGTAACGTCCATAGCTGTCGGAGACTCCATCTTAGAATGATGGGGCACCTCTGTCTCTGCCACCATTTGCATGTTATCCTCAATTGTTGCCTAAACATCCTCAACAACTAGCTTATCATCAAGATCTTTGGTTCATCCAACATCAGGTCTAGATCCTCTACATCGGATACTGCAGGATGCACCAAGCTACTCGACCGTCATTCGCCTCCAATAAGAATCGATCAGGGCTACTCTTCCCGCATGAAGCAACTGTTTCGTCTGATCCTCTGGTCCTTACTGAAAATGATGCAATTTTAAACTACTGGTTATTTTTTAAATACCCGGAAAACTTCATGCTTTTTTGAAATTTCTAGTTAACCAAGTAACAATTGTTCATTACCGATTTTTTCAAAATCATCGGTATAAATGCATGCATTTTTATAGGCTTTTTTTTAAATCCAGTATTTACAAGAGCTTTTCAAAATACTCAAAATCTTACAATGAAACTATGAAATAAATTTTTATATTTTACATGATTAATATGGTAAATGCACAAGATCTACAGGGTGTCAGGTTAAAAAATGAGGGTGGCAAGATAAAATCTGTCATAATTGTTATTGAAGATTAAATAAGATAAAATGAAATAAATTGCAATATTAACTCTAACTAAATTTAAGTAAATAAAAAATGAACAACTCTAGATTTTGTAGAGCAAACCAAGAATTAATTCAAAGAATAGAGATAAATAATTAATTCCAATAATTTCTAACTCTTTTTTTTGTAATGAATTCCCTTAATGTCTTTAGTTATGTGTGAAACGGATACAAGAACTTTGTTGATTGGATTATATTTACTTGTTTATTTTGATCATTGTTTTAGTAATTGAGTTTCCTCACCGTTAGGTCGTTGCACATTTCTTAGATTTCAGCATTTTCATTAAAATGTATTTTTGCATGCATAAAATAGGCCTTTAACCTAAAGTCATTGTAAAATGACTCAAGTCAATAAGTCTAAAACTTGAATCAAGAAACTCACATAAGAATGGTTCAACTCAGACAAATTCTTAGTTCAATCATGAACATTTTACTTTTCCAAAATTTTAAATCTAGATGCATGGTCTGAATCAATGAATTGGGTGACTCGAATCATGAACTAATTTACTAAATTATAAACTGCCATTGGAAGTGTGATTGAAATCCCATGATCTCCTGATTCAAATCAAGGATAAGCTTGATTTGAAACGCATACCAGCTTGATCTGAATCATGATTGAGCATCTCATTTTGGAATACATTTCGAGTGATATGAGTCGAATAAGATATTTTATTGACTCAAATCATGACTCGAATCAAAGGTGAAAAACTTAAATTTTATGTTCTTGACTAAAGTCATTTTCTCATTTGACTCGAATCATCGTTTTTCCTCTTAAATCGAATCAAATGGTCATATTTACTCATTTCTAGTGCACTTCTCTAGCATATATATAAAACCAAACTTTTTCTCTCATATCATAACTTGCAAAATTTTGTGCATATCTTGCAAAGAAATTTTGCATACCCATTCACATTTTTCTGAAAACACAACTTTCTCTCTCAATTCAAACTTGATGAAAAACTTTTTCTTTTGTTGAATTCGTGAGTGTTCTAAAAAGTGTATGTGTGATTCTTTCTGAAAATCATCATCCCTCTAGCTGAAAAATTATTGTGTGTTTTGATTTCAACTCTAAGAGAATGAGAATGTCTAGTTTGAGGAGGTACATTAGTGTTCTAATGTATTATGAAGTTTTTCTTTTAGATTGAAGATTCAGTGTATGTTTGGTTGTTCTGGAGATTGATACCAAGTGAAGAAAAAGAAGAGCTTCTTCTCAAAAGGGGAATTTTCGTATGATCAAGTGAAGATCATTGTAGACAAAATTTTCGAGTTTATGGTTCCTTCGGTAGTTCAAAGACTCAGAAGAGGAAAATTTTCATAGGATCTAGTGAATATCACAGCAGAAAAAATCTTAGAGTGCTTTGGTTTTAAGAAGGGGAACTGATTCAAGGCCGAGTGAAGATCTTGAGGAATTTGTAGTCTAGTGAGATGTGATCAATAAAAGAAGAACCAGTATAAATATCGATGCACAATTATCTCTATCCCTCTTAAATTTCTGTATAGTTTGGATGCTCATAGTGTTTTATCACTTTTTAGCATTGTATATTTTAGGTTTTCGCTTTCTTAAATTGTGTGTTGTTAGGTTTATTGCTCATTGTGTTTTAATGTTTAAGTTTAGGTCTATGTTAGATATCGTCTACTAAACATCGTTTTTGCTGATTATATATGTTTGAACTTATAATATTTGATTCTTAATTTTATTGATAAAATTCCATTCAAACATCTATTTGTTAATTAAATTTGATTAATTGCATATTGTATGTTAGTAATTTATTTGTTTAAAATGTCATTGCGATTTATGTTCATTAATTAAATCATGCAAAATGGTCCATAACACATCTTTTCTAAAACTTTAGCTCTCGCGCATTTTGAAATAATTTTTTTAAATAGGGGAATGTTTATTCAACCCCCTTTCTAGAATATTCTACTCCCATATTCAACCCAACATCGTTTCTTGCAATTCTTCAGCAACATTAGAGGATAGAAAATCATATGAGCATAATCGAATCTTCATGGTGCAACAATATCCATCATTTCTATATCTTTATCCAATTGATAGTCAGAAGACATTTTTGGTTTTCTTCCTCTATAAATGGATGACGGAGGGCCATCCCCTTTCTTATGCCTTGTGTCACTAGATGAAAGCTTCTTTTCAAACGGATTGTTATCCAACTTTGTTTTTGAGTTTCTATTATCATGATCATTGCATTTCATGCTCATACGAGTCTTATCAAAATTAATATCCCTCTTTATTATGACTCTTAATATTCAATGTTCCATCTCCCATTACTTCTAACCCTTTACACCTTCTTGATTACCAATAACGACATATTTCATAACTCTAGCATCAATATTTTATTGATCAGTAAGTTCAAATGCCAAGGCTCTATAAACATTTAAATAAGATTTGTTTGAAAGTTTACCACTACGAACCCCCATAGGTGTTATAGAAGTATGCCTCAAAATCTCCAGTGTTTAGAAAAAATATATATAATCTTTCAATACTACCTTATCGGCGTGCACAAGATGGGTGGATGCACGAGTAGTTATGCCCGCGAGCCGCGTGAAAGACTTGAGAGAAGAGTAGGTCGGGCATGCGAGGAATGTTTTAGGGTCTTTGAATCGGGTTTTCTCATGTTTCATGTTAATATAAATGTGGTTTTCAGTCACTTTTGAGAATGTGGTGAAATCCTAGAGAGAGAAACTTTGAGATACAAATGGAGTGGTTATTAGAATTCATTATTCTAAGTTTTGCAATACATTTGGGGATATCTAAGAGAATAAATACACACTTCTACACAATTTGTCTTGGTGTGATTCATATAGTGAAAGGATGAAATATTGAGAAACACTTGGGTAGAAATATGAGACGTTCTTATGAACTTGAAGGTTATTTTCTTGTAACTCATATTGTAATATTTTGTATCAAGTCTTGAATTATAATGGATTGGAGAGTTGATCCCTATCCCCTAAAATATATTGGTTTGATAGAACCGGGCAAACGAATTATGTTTGTACCTATTATTTATTTTTTATTTATTTTTATTGTGATTTGATTACATTGCGTGAATTATCAATTTTTCTTGAGGTTATTTAATAGATCATTGTTGTTCTCTGTCTCACAGAAAAAGGTCTTGGTTTGATTAATCCTTTCAATTTCACAAGTGGCACCCAATGTTTGGAAAGAGAGTTAAGTTTACAAACGAGCACGGATTAGTCACCATTTTTACTAAGTTTAATCTAAGATTTACATCAATTTTATAACCATTTATTGTTTCTAATAGTTAATTAAGTATATTTTACAAGAATAATGCATAAATTAAGTTTTTAATGATTTAATAAGATTTACTAAGTAATATGTCATTTTGGAAATATTAAATCTATTTTGCATGTCTTAAGACATAAGGAAAACCACCAAAGGGAGAAACGCTCTGGCCATATGCGTGTAGGAGCCACCATATGCGTATGGAAGATTGGGGGACAACAAAACAAATAATTTGGATACCCAAGAAGGCGTACCAAGGCAAAAATATCTTCAGACCATACGCATATGGGATCCTCACGCCAAGCATCACTACTACAAAAACACATTTTTCCTCGGTGGCGAAAGGAATTTTACCTCAGTTTCACATGAGAGGTAATGAAGGGAATCGTGAAAAATTGTCACTTTACCCCATGATTTTTGTTCCACCGAGGGCAAAGTTATAAAGATCAATGGTTCCATCCTCATCAATAGTATTTTTTTTCAAAACTATAAAGCGCGTGCCATATATCTCTCAATTTTTATTAATATCTGAGGAAAAATGATAGTATTTGTGTCGGTTATATATATTAACCGAGTGATATAACCTATTTTTTTCATTTATGATTTGTTTTAAATTTCAATTTGACTGACATGTATTTTTTTACACTAAAACTTCACATTTTATGACAGAATCATAACATTTTATTTTATACATAACATAACTAAATATACACAGAATATCAAATTACATTATTTACAAAACCAAATGTACACATATTCAAAATGTTACACCAATAGAACCTATACATATTTGAATAGAAGCATATAATGCTTACAAAACCTATAATGATATTTGGGATGCATAAAACCTCTAGCAAGAGAACATGTACATATTTGAGCCTATACATATGTGAACCTATAATGAAAAAACCTTTATATAATTCTTACAACAAACAATAAAAACTAATGTCATTGATATTTATAAAAAGATAGGAAGACATCGGTCCAACCTGATCGGATGTCATCTATATCTTCTTGTGGGAATGGTGTTCGGTCATTAATCACCTATAATTTGAACAAAATTTAAATTATGATAAGCTAACAACAATAACATTAACTTAACAAATATAAATAAATTACAAGTATATGAATAAATTTAATACATTAACCATGAATTAACAATGCCTCCGGAGATAATATTTAACATATGTCTCATAACATAGTATCCACACGAAAAGTTGTCGGGTTGCTTTTACGACTATAAATAATTTTTATATAGTTATTAATTAATACACACAAAGAATAAGTATTACATTAGCGTAAATAAAAGAATATCAAAAAAGTGATTCTTACTTTTGGGAAAAGGAACATTGACTTTTTACCTCTTACTTTATGTTGCAAAAAATTGTATCCCTCCACAGCTCTACACGTCGTTAAAAATTGAACATGAATAAAAATTATTCAAAACTAAAAGTAAATTTTGAGTATTATAAATAATACCACTTACATGCTCAAAACTTCAAGCATCATCGAATCAAAATTATAGTGTAACGAGCATAACATAATTGTAATATTTTGCTTATGACATATAATAACTAGTTACCAATGTGAACTACATAAACATTTAGGATAATTAATAATGTGTATAAATTTGATTTATAAAATAAAACAAAAATTAATATATACTTACACATGGTAAAATGGCCCCATATAACATTCTTTGTTGTCATCAATCAACTTATTTTGTATGTACGTCGTGATAGAGTTTGCTCCCTATTGTTGAAATTGAATTTTGAAAGGGTCTAAGAAACAATAATTTCTTAAGTCTCTTTGAAAACACATCTCACTACCTCAACTAGGACCATTTATAACAACTTTCTCATATATTTTCTTAACTATCTATAACTGATCTGAATTTGGATGAATGAGTACACCCACTGATTTCAATTATTGCAACATAAAACCAACTATAACACAAAACATAAATTTAAATACACAAATAATAAAATCAACATACAACACAAATTTTTAAATCAAACTTATACTTACCTTAATCACATTTCAGGTACACTTCTCCCGTATTTCCTCGGTCAACCTCTCTTGCTCCTCCTTAGTCATCCTCTCTCGTTCCTCCTGCAACAACACTCTCTCTCGCACCTCATGCAACAACCTCTTCCTCTCCTCCTGCAACAACCTCTCTCGTTCCTCTAGATGTACCCTTTCACGTTCTTCTTGAGTCACTCTCTCCTGTTCCTCTTGAGTCCACTTTTCTCGCTCTAGTTCTAATACTTCTTGTTCTTTCTCCCCCGCCCTTTGATCAATTATCTCTTCAATTTCTTTCTTACGGTTTACTTTTTTAGTTGTTTGAGATGGTCTAAAAGATAACCTAAAGTCGACGCCTATTACAAGACCACAAACACGACCACCATGCTCTTATGTTCCAATCGCTTCTACTAAGATGCCATGACGTTCTCGTGGAATAAAGATAGCATCTTTGGATTTTTCAACAGTAAATCCTACAACACATATAAACGTATATCTTTACCAAATTGTAATAACTTAAATAAGTAATATTGAAAAAAGTATCTACTTACAATCTTTTCCACAACTTTGCGTGTAGCCTCTGATGTGGACTTGTCTCTTTGTCTTTGACACGCCCTCTTTTATTTCTCATGGTGTGATGATGGAGATGGGTTACGATCAAGGCTTCTAGAAGAATCTTCTAACTCTTGTTCTCTTTGTTTTATTTTTTATTGAATAATTATATTTTCCAATTTATCATATCCTCCACAGACAATCTATATGGATATATATTTTTTGCTATATTCTCCTTTCCTTTTTGGCTTTTAGTCAAGAATTCAGGAGTGTTGTGAGACTTGACAAACTTTTTCTAAACGACCTTACTAATAAATGGATACATCAGCCATGGAGGCTTCAAGCTACCCTTTGGGTCTGTAATATAATCACTTGTGAGTTGTGTCTTAAAACCCCTTTAATGCTTACCAGCATATCCAATCCATTTCTTTTTTAGTGTATTAATCTCTGGAATAATAAACAATTCCTACATTCACATCTTAGAGATGATATTATTATTAAACCAAAAAAATAAATGGTTATTTATACTTGTAAAACAAATCATAAAATTTATAATAAATATTGTAATATCGGTCCATAATTTATCTTTCAAACCACTGTCAACTTCGTGTCAATCATCAATCAAAATGTTGACTTTGCTTCTACCTTATGATGACGTGTAACCCCTAAGACTATCAACATGTTCACCATAAGCTTGACAAATTATTGGACAAAATCAACCAGGAAGCGAACACCACTTTCGTGAGCTTTTGACACCTTGGTCAACATCGTGGCACCTCTAGTTTTTCTTTTAATTTTAGTACTAGCAGAGGTTATAGCAAAGGTTGTATGAGAGGTGTTGGTCGAATTTCCCATCTCTGTGTAAACTTCCTAAAATACTATAAAAATAGTGCATATTCACAAACTAAGCATATTCTCAAACTAACATTTGTGAGGGCAAAAGTGCCTAGTTCTTATTTTAATGATGCCAAATCTCTCTAGTCGCCCACAACGTGTCTTTGGTTAATATCATCATAGCATAGAACGCATTCATCCTTTAACATGTTCAAAATATAGGTTCAGTGTGTCCAAGCATATAGGAGCATATCTTATATGTGAATCATGCACTTAATCATAGTAAATATCCTAGGTTCATAGGAGATCGGTTTAAATTGGTCATAATACATTACAAAACTCATTTTTGGAAGTTTAAGCTCTGTGAGTCGACCCATGACTCGGAGCAAAACCTTCGGGTCCGAACAGGTCGAGTCACAGGTCGACTCATTTCTGGAAAACCTAAATGAGTCGACTCATCCACTCCTTACGTCGACTCATTTCCCACTTTCATTTGAACCATATTGCCACGGGTCCGAACAGGTCAAGTCATAGGTCGACTCATCCGTTGTTTAAGTCGACTCATCGCCTGTTTTACTTAATTTTTTGCTGTGTAACTTTGCAAAACATTTCTGTTATGTTAGTTATTTGTCCATGCATCATATAAATATTCAAATGTCTCTTCTTCAGCAAATGAACAAGAAAAGTGAAATATATACACCAAAGTGCTCATCATCTTCACTATTCATTGCATTTCTCAATAATCACACATAATAATCTTTGTTGAGCATTGTGCATTGCAACTGTGATAACATTCAAATAAGATTGAATTATCTTAGTTTGGGTTGAGACTTTGTGTGGGTTTTTCTTGAATAAAACCCTTGAGGTTTTGTCCTCCAAGAATTGGGGGTTTTTGAACTAACCTTTGCTTCGCAGATTCAGCCGAGTGAAAAGTTTGAAGAACGGAAGGTTCGGTCAAACAAGTAGCGGTAAACAGAGGATTGTGAAGAAAGCTTAGGGTTAAAGCGACTTGCATTCGAAATCAGCCGAGCTGAAGTTTTGGAGAACATGGTGTTCTTACAATAAGGTAGCGGTAACCGGAGGTTTGTTCGAAGCACTTGAAGAACTTGGTTCAACTCGAATCAAGGGGAGAGAATAGAATAGGATCTGCAACAACTATAGGGGTTGATTGGTGGTGATCATTTGTTCTCTTGTATTGATTTTGCAACGTGTTAATAAAAACATCTCAATTCTAGATTTAGAATTGAGGGTAGACGTACCCTAAGCGAGGACGATAGGGGAACTGCCTCAACAAATCGGGTCTTGTTCTCTCTATCTCTTAACTCTTTAAATTCTGCATTAATTACGTTTTATGTGAAATTAATCATAAAATAAATATCGCTTGATTGGTGTGCATAGCAACTGTTCAATAAATTGTTGCAATCACTTTGATTGTAACTGAGTAAAATTCTGCACATTCAATTTGAGTGAAACTGAAACTTGGTGTGAAGTGCACACCAAGTGTTCGATAAAATTAATCTCACACAAACTTAGTAATATTTTCCTTGATCTCTTATTGTGTTAAGCATTATTAGAGGTAACGATATCAAGGATTATAGTGATTAATCGATTGATTTAGATAGGAATTGATATTCTCTATCTTAAGTAATTCCATTCGGTTTCACGTATATCTGATCTTTCCATTAACGAATCATTTTGAAGATTACAATCTAGGGTGCTTCCGCAACCGTTGAAAACATTTTTAAAAAGCACTAAAGTTTAAAACTGATCTATTCAACCCCCTTTCTAGATCGGTACTAACGTCTAATAAGTGGTATCACGAGCGCCAGTTCATCTAGTGCTTCACATATAACTTTTTAGAAGATTAGTGACGATCCAAAATGGGCGTACAATAGGGCACCTATTTTTACCGGTGAAAGTATGGAAAGTCATCCAAGATGGTCCAATGGAAATAACCATGACCAATGCCGATGGTTTTGTTGTACCTAAACCTGAAGCACAATGGAATGAAGATGAGAAAAAGTATAACTACGATTGGAAAGCCAGAAATATGCTCATTGCCGCTTTAGGTGTTGATGAGTATTATAGGGTTTTCCATTGCTCTAGTGCTAAAGTTATGTGGGACTCATTGAAAATTACCCATAAGGGAACCAATGATGCCAAACTAGCTAGAATCAACACCCTAACTCAAGAATTTGACCTTTTTCATATGGAAGATGGTAAAACCATTGCCGATATGCAAAAGAGATTTTCTCATCTAATCAATAGGTTAAATTCTCTTGGTAGAAATACCCCTAATGATGTTGCTACTAATAAAATCTTAAGATGTCTTAACATGGATTGGCTACCAAAAGTCACCGCGATCAAGGAAGCCAATGATCTAAGAACATTGGGCATGATGGCATTGTTCGGCAAGCTTTAAGAGCATGAGCAAGAGCTCGTGAATCTTGAGAAACATGAGAAGAATCAAAAGAAGGAGAAGAAGGAGAAAGACAAGAACACCGAAAGGAAGTCTATTGCTTTAAAGGCTTCAAGATATAAGTCATTCACCAATGATGTGTGTGAAAGTGAGTCAAGTGATGATAACAAAGATTCGAATAAAGACATGGGGTTGTTCGTTAGGAGGTACAGCTGATACCTTAGAAAAAACGAAGTCCAACATTCGGACAAAAATCTTGTCAACTATAGAAGACAAACAAAATTCCCGAATCGAGAGGAAGGCAAGACAAACAAGTCAAAAGGATCATGCTTTAATTGCGGAAAGGTCGGTCACTATAAGCCGAAGTGTCCCTTATTGAAGAAAGACAAAGGAAAAGACAAACGTCATAACAAACCTAGCCACCCTAGAAGAGCATACATCGCATGGGAGAGTGATAGCGAGCCCTCAAGCGATGATAACTCAAGTGATGAAGAAGAAATTGCCAATCTTTGTCTTACAGCTCATCAAAAGAAGAAAAAGAATGTTAGTTATTCCAAATATGATCATACTGATAAAATGTCTTATGCTGATTTGCAAAATGCCTTTAATATTTTACACAACGAGGCCAAGGAAGCTTTTAAACGCTTGCCTCTAATAAGAAAATTTTCAGTCATTTAGAAAAGAAGATTTTGGATTCCTAAAAGGAATTAAAAACTCTTAAGAAATATATGATAGAGGCTACTAAAGGCAAAACGGAAGACGATAAGGGATTTTGGTTTAGATGGTATGGATGTGAAACTTGTCACATTTTGCAAAGAGAGGTTAGAACTCTCCAAGCTAAATTAGACAAGCCTTTACAACCTAAAGTTGCATTTGCTATTGATCAATCACATTTTAGAAGCAATATGAATTATCCTTATCAAAAATACACTTATGTGGTTAAGGATCAAGTTAGCAAAAGCAACTTTCATCCGAACTTAAATTGTCTATATTGTTGCAAAAAGGGACATACTATTGCTAAATGTCAATTTAGGAGATTTTTAGTTCCTAAAGACATTTTTCAATGGTTTCCCAAATGCAACCAAAGGTTCACTCACACACTAGGACCCAATGAAAATTGGGTACCTCCTTCCCTTGTTTAAATTTGTAGGTGGAATGTCTTAAGGATACGGAGAGAACATGGGTTCTCGATAGTGGACGCTCAAGACATATGACGGGTGATTATTCCTTATTCTTTGACTTTGTGGCTAAGAAGAAAGGGTTTATGACCTACGGTGACAATAACAAGGGAGCTATACTCGGAAAAGGTAGTGTATGGAATCCCTCCTCTACTACTATCTCAGACGTCCTTTTAGTTAAAGGCCTTAAGCACAATCTCATTAGTATTAGCCAATTATGTGACAAAGGGTATAAAGTCTCGCTTTCAAAAGACTGTTGCATGATTAAACATAACGATAATAAGAATGATGTGCTTAAGGGCTAGAGGGAAAATAATGTATACATGCTTAACTTGAATGAAGTATCCTTGACAAGCTCTAAATGTCTCGTCTCCATGAGTGAAGACTCGTGACTTTGGCATAGGCGATTAGCGCATGTCAACTTTGACTTGCTTAATAAAGTTATCTCAAAAGATCTAGTAGTTGGTCTTCCCAAAATCAAATTTTCAAAAGATCACTTATGTGATGCGTGCCAAATGGGAAAGCAAACAAGGATCTCGTCTAAATCTAAAAATGTTGTTTCTATAATGAGACCCCTTGAACTTCTAATGGATCTCTTTAGGCCATCTAAAATTAAAAGTCTAGGTGGAAACTACTATGGTTTTGTCATAGTGGACGACTACTCTAGATTTTGTTGGACTATCTTCTTAGCAAGTAAAAGCAACACTTTTTCTGCTTTTGAAAATTTTGCCAAGATGTCTCAAAACAAATTGAACACTAGCATAGTTACTATTCGAAGTGATCACCAAGGTAAATTTGAAAACCACCTCTTTGAGAAATTTTGTGAAACAAATGGCATTAATCATAATTTTTCTGCTCCAAGAATTCCACAATAAAATGGAGTTGTGGAACATAAAAACCGAATTTTAGAAGAGCTTGGAAGAACTATGATCAATGAAAACAACCTTCCTAAATATTTTTGGGTCGATGCCATAAACACGACCTGCTGTGTATTGAGTAGGATACTCATTCGTCCTATTCTAAACAAAACCCCTTACGAATTGCTAAAGGGAAGGAAGCCAAATATTTCACATCTTCATATCTTTGGATGTAAGTGCTTTGTATTAAACAATGGTAAAGAGAACCTTAGTAAATTTGACTCAAAACCAGATGAAGGCATCTTTCTTGGATACTCTCAATCTAGTAAAGCATATAGAGTATACAAAAAAAAGGTTACTTATTGTTGAAGAATCCATGCATGTTTCCTTCGATGAGTCTTATTCAAAAACTGTCGGAGAAGGTAGTATTGTTGATGGTGCAGATGTTCCTTCGGAAGACATAATAAAAGATCAAGAAGAAAATCATGTTGAAACCCATCCAGAAAAAGCTGAGGAAGAGCCGGATCTTAATTCCGAAAAGAAAGAGGAGGATCATTCCATCAATAACAATGATCTTCCTTTGGAATGGAAATCTTCCAAGGATCATCACATTGATAATATTCTAGGAGATATCTCAAAGGGAGTTACCACACGGTCAAAGATAAGTAACTTTTGTTATCACTTCGCTTTCGTCTCTTAAAATGAGCCTAAAAACTCCAAAGATGCATTACTCGATGAAAATTGGTTTCTAGCTATGTAAGAGGAACTTAATCAATTTAAAAAAAATGAGGTGTGGGATCTTGTTCCCCCTCTGCGAGACCATCGAGTAATCGACACTAAATGGGTGTTTAGGAACAAGTTGGACGAAAACAGAGTCATAACTCGCAACAAGGCTCGTCTTGTTGCTCAAGGGTATAACCAAGAGGAAGACATAGAATATGAGGAAACTTATGCTCCAGTTGCCCGACTCGAGGCTATACGCCTTTTGCTTGCCTATGCTTGTTCTCAAAATTTCAAATTATTTCAAATGGATGTCAAGAGCGTTTTCCTTAACGGTCACATAAATGAAGAGGTCTATGTATCTCAACCTCCCAACTTTGAAAACCATGGTCATCCAAACTATGTTTATAAGCTCAAGCGGGCATTGTACGGCCTCAAACAAGCCCCTAGGGCATGGTATGAGCATCTTAGCAAATTCCTACTATAGCAAGGATTCTCAAGAGGGAAGTTTGATACTACCCTTTTTCTTAGGCGTCAAGGAAAACACTCTATCTTAGTTCAAGTCTATGTAGATGACATTATTTTTGGATCTACTAACATTAATTTGGTCAAGGAGTTCTCTAAGTTGATGCAAGGAGAATTCGAAATGAGCATGATGGGGGAGCTAAATTACTTCCTCGGACTTCAAATCAAGCAACTTGAAGAAGGAACTTTCGTGAGCCAAACGAAGTATTGTAATGAGCTACTTAAACGCTTCGATATGGCAAACTCCAAAGTGATCGACACTTCAATGCCTACCGCTATTAACATGGATCGGGATGAAAATGGTAAGGCCGTAGATATCAAAAGGTATAGAGGTATGATCGGATCTCTCCTATATCTTACACATCTCAACCAGACATTATGTTTAGTGTACGTATGTGTGCTAGGTATCAATCATGTCCCAAAGAATCACATTTAAAAGCCGTCAAGCGAATACTTAGATACCTTTATGGTACTTCAAAGTATGGGATTTGGTTCTCTAAGGGAAGTGATTCCTCTTTGGTTGGTTACTCCGATTCTGACTTTGCCGGTTGCAAATCGGATAGGAAAAGCACCAGTGGCACTTGTCATTTTTATTCAAATTCCTAGGTAAATTGGCACAACAAAAAGCAAGTTTTAGTTGCTTTGTCAACCGCCGAGGCGGAATACGTCGATGTGGGTAATTGTTGCGCTCAAATTTTGTGGCTCAAACAACAATTACTCGACTTCGATGTTCAACTTGAACGTATTTCCATTTTTTGTGAAAACACAAGGGCCATCAATTTAACCAAAAATCCTATACTACATTCGCGCACTAAACATATTGAAATTCGGCATCACTTCCTTTGGGATCATGTTGAGAAAGGTGATGTTGTCTTCGAGCACGTTGATAGCAAAAATCAACTTGCCGATATTTTCACAAAACCACTTGTGACAGAGCCTTTCTTCCACATCCGTAGGGAACTTGGTGTTCTCGATATCTCGGGTCGCATTTAAATATATATATATATATATATATATATATATATATATATATATATATATATATATATATATATATATATATATATATATATATATATATATATATATATATATATATATATATATATATATATATATATATATATATATATATATATATATATATATATATATATATATATATATATATATATATATCATGCTTGTCCATTCCGTGATTTATAAGTGAGGGCTATATGAGGACACTTATCGTCTATCATCATTGGAGGGAATATCGTTCCTATCCATTTGACCTATATTGATCAATTATGTTTGCATATATACTTGTTACCTTTTGATATTCATGATTGATTGATTTGAACTAGGTGTGATCCATTTCTATGCTTGAATTATGCTTGAACTTGCTTAGGTATCTCATTTATCATGCATTATGCGTTAACAAAATTAGTTTGAACCTCATATCATCTAACTATTAATACAGGTCCCAACAGGTCGACTGGTGAGTCGTCTCATCAATTTATGCGTTTTCCTCGGGTCCCAAAAGGTCGATGTGTGAGTCGACTCATCAATCTATGTGTTGGCTTTGGATCCCAACAGGTCAACCTATGTGTCGACTCATCAATCTCTGTTTTTTTCTTCGGGTCCCAACAGGTCGACCCATGCGTTGACCCATCACTAAGAACTCAATTCCAGTATTTTCCTCGGGTCCCATCATGTCGACCTATGCGTCGACTCGTCGCTACCTAGATCTAGTCTTTTGGGATTCCGAACATCAGTTTGTCAACTCATCACACATGTGAGTCGACTCTTCGCTGCTCAATATAGAGACTGCATTTATTTCGGGTCCCACTACATCGACCCATGAGCCGACTCTTCGTTATTGGATACAGCACATGTGTCCCTCCATCTGGTCGACTCAGTTATCAGGAATTCACTTTTTCTGCATCATTAATTTAGTTGTTTACTCAATCTTCTCTCTTTCTCTATCACTCTCCTTCACACAAAAACCCTAAGATCTTCTTACCAACAACACTCCAATGACTTCAAGAGCATCTAGAAAAAGATATGCTAGAGGACCCTCTTCTCACACTATGAATGCACCTTCTCGATCACATGTTCCGGTAACCGCTTTATCCTTACTCTCTGATGATCTTGCTGAAATCTATGAAAAGAAGTTAAAAAATAGAACTGTTATAACGCAATACGTTTACTCACCGTTAGTGGTTGTACACATGCACATTCCAAATGTTGTTGAACGTATTAGTTTTCAAGGAATTGATTTATTCTTAAACTGCATCGCTGAGTATAATGAGGATTTATTCAAATTGTTTTATACCGGCGTGGCTAAAAAATTCGAGGGCTTTAAGTTTACATGCAACATTGGTAATAATGTTGTTGAAGTGAATGATGACGTGTGGAAATCTCTATTTGAGATCTCTCCACTATCGTCTCCAAATGACCTCAAGATTACCGACAGTGTGTATGCTCCCGACTATGATTTTAGGACTACCTTAAACCAAATGCTGAGGAAACCGTTTTCTCCAGATCTTGTTCAGAGCACTCTATTCCCTACTAATGTGACTACGGGTCAGTTGAAGCCTCTTGACAGGATTTTACACTGGATTGTGACGCATATTCTGCGTCCTAAACAAGGCGGTTACTCCCGAGTGGACAAGACCGGAGTACACCTGTTTTATGTGCTAAAACACAAAATAAAAGTAAATTGGCTGCGTTGCAAGTAGGATCTTTGCTCTAAAAGAGTCAGGTAGAGGCACTGCTCTCTGTTATCCCTCATTTATTCAAAGTATACTTCATAGAGCAAATGTTTTAGTTCAAGGAATTCCATACGAATCCATAACTGTACATCAATAATTTTGTCAGAAAACTTTGAGTTTGATGGGCTACATTTGGGATTGCTCAGCGCGACTATACAACACCCATCAGCCAGTTCCAGGCACTAATGCTCGGCCTGTGGAAGAATATGAGGATGCTGTTGTTGCTGCTGCTGATGATGATGATGATGAAGATGAAGAAGGTGAAGAAGAGGAAGAAAATAATGAAGACAATTCTCAACCTATGGAGCACGACCATCAAGTCACTGACCATGGTGATTGGCTTGGTCCTACTCCTGGACAACATCCATCCAATAATCAAGGATGGGGTGAATGGCAACACAGGATGGACCAATAATCGTTTATCCTATATGCCTACACCCTATTCTCAACCCGAAAACTCTAAAGTAATGGAAATGTTGAGAACCATGCAAATCCAGCAACCAAACTTTACTACACTTCAAGAGGAGAGGTTCACAACCTTGCAGGAACAAATTCAAATTCAAGGTGACAACTTTGCATCTTTTGCTTCCATCCAAGAGGAACGGTATGCAGACCTAAGGAGTCAAATCCAAACTCACAGTGACAATTTCAACTCATTCTCCTCCACCATCCTACAAAGGATTGATGGCTCAAATCGCATTTCGCAGGCTCCATAAACACGCTAAAACGAATGTCATTGAGTTAACTAGCCTCTATGAAGAAGAAAGACTTTCGCGTCCACCTTCTGGTTATAGAGGCAGACATGAACTGTTCCGTGGACGACGACCTTAGATAATTGTTCAAATTCAACGCATTTTTATTTTCTTATGTGTGCATGTTATTCTAGTTACTTATTTATCTTAATGTATCCATTGAACACTTATTGTAATATTATTGCCTTATTGTGTTTTGCTCCGTGAGATAATTATGCATATACTTCTTCCGTTGGCTGCCTGTTATGTGTATGGTTGTTGATGATTATATGTTGCAAAGTCGTTGTCTAAGTGATTCTGAATATTTTTATTTCATGTTGATCGTTTCATTGTCTCTTTTTAATGTTGTCAAAGGGGGAGAAGCAATGGAAACAAACAAAACAACAAATTTAGCAAATGGATAATATCAGAATGTTCAAAGACATGCATAAAATCAGGGGGAGGATATCCATCAAAGTACGCGTTTGTGCCACGGTTTTCCATCATCAAAAAGGGGGAGTATGTGAGGGAAAATATGCCTAGTCCTTATTTTAATGATGCCAAACCTCTCTAGTCGCCCATAACGTGTCTTTGGATAATATTATCATAGCATAGAATGCATTCATCCTTTAACATGTTCAAAATATAGGTTCAGTGTGTCCAAGCATATAGGAGCATATCTTATATGTGAATCATGCACTTAATCATAGTAAATATCCTAGGTTCATAGGAGATCGGTTTAAATTGGTCATAATACGTTGCAAAACTCATTTTTGGAAGTTTAAGCTCTGTGAGTCGACTCATGACTCAGAGCAAAACCTTCGGGTCCGAACAGGTCGAGTCACAAGTCGACTCGTTCCTGGAAAACCTGAATGAGTCGACTCATCCATTCCTTACATCGACTCATTTACCACTTTTATTTGAACCATATTGCCACGGGTCCGAACAGGTCGAGTCATAGGTTGACTCAACCCTGAAATAAACTCTATTTGAGTCTACTCATCCCCTGTTTGAGTCGACTCATCGCCTATTTTACTTAATTTTCTGTTGTGTAACTTTGCAAAATATTTCTGTTATGTTAGTTATTTGTCCATGCATCATATAAATATTCAAATGTCTCTTCTTCAGCAAATGAACAAGAAAAGTGAAAAATATACACCAAAGTGCTCATCATCTTCATTCTTCATTGCATTTCTCAATAATCACATATAATAATCTTTGTTGAGCATTATGCATTACAACTGTGATAATGTTGAAATAAGATTGGATTATCTTAGTTTGGATTGAGACTTTGTGTGGGTTTTTCTTGAATAAAACCCTTGAGGTTTTGTCCTCTAAGAATTGGGGGTTTTTGAACTAACCTTTGCTTCGCAGATTCAGCTGAGTGAAAAGTTTGAAGAACGGAAGGTTCGGTCAAACAAGTAGCGGTAAACGGAGGATTGTGAAGAAAGCATAGGGTTCAAGCGACTTGCGTTCGAAATCAGCCGAGCTGAAGTTTTGGTGAACGTGGCGTTCTTGCAATAAGGTAGCGGTAACTGGAGGTTTGTTCGAAGCGCTTGAAGAACTTGGTTCAACTTAAATCAAGGGGAGAGAATAGAATAGGATCATTTGTTCTCTTGTATTGACTTTGCAAAGTGTTAATAAAAACATCTCAATTCTAGATTTAGAATTGAGGTAAGACGTACCCTAAGCGAGGACGATAGCGGAACTGCCTCAACAAATCCGGTCTTATTCTCTCTATCTCTTAACTCTTTAAATTCTGCACTAATTATGTTTTGTGTGAAATTAATCATAAAATCAATATTGCTTGATTGGTGTGCATAGCAACTGTTCGATAAATTGTTGCAATCACTTCGATTGCAACTGAGTAAAATTCTGCACATTCAATTTGAGTGAAATTGAAACTTGGTGTGAAGTGCACACCAAGTGTTTGATAAATTTAATCTCGCACAAACTTAGTAATATTTTCCTTGATCTCTTATTGTGTTAAGCATTATTAGAGGTAACGATATCAAGGATCATAGTGGTTAATGATTGATTTAGATAGGGGTTGATATTCTCTATCTTAAGTAATTCCATTCGGTTTCAGGTATATCCGATCTTTCCATTAACGGATCATTTAGACGATTACAATCTAGGGTGTTTTCGCAATCGTTGATTTTTTTTTAAAAAGCGCTAAAGTTTAAAACGGATCTATTCAACCCCTCTTCTAGATCGGTACTATCGTCTAACAATATTATCCAAGAAAAATAACATTTCAACATATCTGCTAAGGCACCTAATGCATATAAACTATACTCTACTAATGGTACATTTTATAAGAACATACATCTCAAACTAACAATATTCAAGAAAAATAACATTTCAAGAAAAACAACATTTATATAAGCTAATAACTATAAGCTGGTTTTATAACCAGTATAGAGTGTGTCGCAACCTGAAAAATACAGTGCGAAAAAAAACAACCGGCGAAAGAAAAAGACAGAAGAGTCGCCACCGTGCGTTATTCATCCCAAAGGAGGGAAAGGAAACGCTCGAAGTAAACCTGAAAAAGGAAAGGACAAGACGGGGTCTCGCAACCAAATCTTGGGTTCGGGAGTCGGTTATGCGAAGGGAAGGTATTAGCACCCCTACGCATCCGTAGTACTCTACGGGATCCACTTTTGTAGTTCTTGTCTAAAGGGTGTGGGTTTATCTTGTGCTGTTTATTTACTAAAAAGGTTAAGAGAAATGACTCGCGCGGATGTCGCATCCACTGCATACGTATCTCATATGAATATGAGAATCAGAGTCTTCGTAGCTCGGCTGACCTATGGGTTAAGGGGATGTGTGCTCGCTAAGACATCGCGTCTTATGCCTACGTATCTCATCTGGAATGAGAATCAGAGCAAGCTGTAGTTCGGCTAACTACGGGGTTATGGATTGGGTTTTGGACGAACGACGTTACTACGCAATCTACCGGATGCTCGACCTTTGGAGACTTACTCGCCTGTAGTAGAAGGAGTAAACGTGTTGCTTTGGGTTTTAGGGTTTGGGATGCTCGAGGGCAAACAGGCAGTCCTTGACGAAGGAACCGCGCTACATGTGGGGATATGAATACAAAACACAAAACATGTATCTCAAAGTAAAATGCCACCAAGGGGCCCAAACATTGCCTCCTATCGAGGTCTTCCAGCTAAGAAAGCGATAAAGTACGAGAAAAGGAAAAAATTACCACACGGATAAAGATCCGAAGTTATAGCAATTAAAGGGGCAAGAAACCCTGAAATGTCTCCAGCTGGACCGTCAAAGGAAATCAGTCAACACGAATAATCAGAATAAAACTCCAGGGGTATCCCTGCAAGAGTATGTGAGCCCTCGCGAAAACTCAACAGAAAGGTTAGACAAACAAGGTGAAATCCAGGGAAAACAATGCCATGGCAACACAAAGACAGGTTAGAGAAACAAAATAGGGTAACCCAGAGTTGCCCCTAAATCAAAATGTAACCACATGAATAATTCCATCAAAATTCACAAAAAGCTCACAAAAAAGGTATCAAATTCACCCATAATACCTCATACATTTAGAGCATTCAAATTAAAGGCATAAAGATGATGGATATAGGGCAAACCTGATTGGAGAGCTTGATTGAAATTGAGTTGCACCCGTGAGGTTTACAAAACAATCTTCAGGGTTTATGTGAGGCAGAGGTGATTCTGTGTAGTTGAGTTCCCTTCAGGGTTTGGAGGTTGCTCTGAACTCTGTTGGCTTTTCTCTCACTATCTTTTTCCTCAGGGTTTTGTTCCAAGGAAACCTCAGAGTGTTTTGCTTCTCTTCCTTCTTTCTCCAGTGAATCTCCTAGTGTAACTCCAAGTGTAACTCCTCTACTGAAACTTCAGTATTTATAGACTGATTTTCGTGGGTAGTGGGCTCAAATGAGGGAGACCCAAGTCCAAAATAATTTGTTATATTTTATTTATTTATTTATTTAATTAATTAATTAATTAATTAATCGTTTTTTTTTCGTTTTTTTTTTCCAGGAAAAATGAAGGGTAAATTTTGGGGTATTACAGCTGCCCCTATTCAATCAACTGGAGACCTGAAAAGAAGATAGCAACGGCTTTCGTGCTTTCGAGGTATCAAGGGATTGAATACAATAAAAGCCCAAAAATTTGCACTGAAGTGAAGTGAAGTAACAATGTCTGTCAGAATCGGCAAAGAGGTGGTCTTGAAAGAAGAATCCGTCTGGTACGGTGAAAGTCAGTCTGAATACCGAAAAAGAATGTTAACTTGGATACCAAAATAAATGGTAACACATAAATAACCATGGCCTGAATGCTGCTCATCAGTCTGAATACTGGAAATGACTTTGATCTGAACATCGGAAAATTGGCCTGAATGCCACAAGTTGCATCGACCTGAACGTCGGAAACTTCTTCGATCTGAACATCGGAAAGACTTGGCCTGAATGCCACTTCGATCTGAATATCGGAAAATTGGCCTGAATGCCACTTCGATCTGAATATCGGAAAATTGGCCTGAATGCCACTTCGGTCTGGATATCGGAAAATTGGCCTGAATGCCACTTCGGTCTGGATACCGGAAAACTGGCCTGAATGCCACTTCGGTCTGGATACCGGAAAACTGGCCTGAATGCCACTTCGGTCTGGATACCGGAAAACTGGCCTGAATGCCACTTCGATCTGAATATCGGAACACTGGCCTGAATGCCACAAGTCGCATCGACCTGACCGTCGGAAACTTCTTCGATCTGAACATCGGAACACTGGCCTGAATGCCACTTCGGTCTGGATACCGGAAAACTGGCCTGAATGCCACTTCGGTCTGGATACCGGAAAACTGGCCTGAATGCCACTTCGGTCTGGATACCGGAAAACTTCATGCCTGTCAGCATTGACAGAAATAAGGAATGATAACAGAGGCGGCGCATGGGCCAATGACACTTGCTGGGGATAACAAGGGTAAGTCATGAACAATCTTCAGTCTGAGTACTGGAAACAACTTCTAGCTTATCACTTGGGATACCGAGAATGTTTTATGCTTACATGCGTATGTTTGAATTTTTCAATGGCGTAATGCTCCATGAAAATGGAAATGCTATGCGATTTGGAAGGATGCAATGCAATATGATTCTACATGCAGGGATGCGAAATGCTGGGTAGAATGCCAAGCCGAGGCAAGGGGATCTGCTGGGGAAATGATTACCATCCTCTGGGCTCTGGCCAGGCTGCTGGAGATACACACCACAATGAACTCTGTGGGGAGATGACTAGCCATGCGGTGTTCTGGCCATACCGAGACTCTGGTCGGGGAAAGAATGGCATTGGAAGCCTGCTGCTGAGGAGAGCTACAATGATTCTGGCAACCACGGTTTGCGAGAGATGACTCAGCAGGGGGAGCAAACACTGATACGGTACCGAGGTTCTGCTTCAAGGAAAGAAACCATGGATCTGGCATTGGGATTATCGATCTAGCATCGAACTCTAAGGAGCAGCCACTTCTGCTAGGAAGATACAGTCTGGCACTGTCAACTCCGCTGGGGATATATAATCTGGCACTGTCAACTCTACTGGGGAGTGTATGTCCTGAAACAAACGCTTGGGGAAGTACAGTGGTGAGAACCTGCTGGGGATTGAAGAATCCAACACTCTGATCAGCTCTGCAGGGATAAGACACCAGATTCGTCTGTTGGCGACTTCACTGGGGAAGATATTCACGATCGTCCGCAGGGGATTTTAATGGAATGCCCCGAGGGTATCTGTTCTGAATAGACGATCCAAAGCACTTAAAATTTACAGCAATTTTAAATGTTTATTAAGCATGTACCTGTAAAGCCCTTATGTGTAATGATGCAATGTTTATCAAAAATTCGGACGTCATTTTTGCAAACAAAACAGTAAAATGAAAATGAAAACAGAGATATACTGAATAACATGATTTTATTGATTGAATGGCCTCTGAATAGGCATTTACATTAAGAAGCAATCCCTGGAAAGAGGTAATCGCACAATAGATAAAAACAGAAATTAATCTAATGGCAATGTGAAATGGATTTCTATTGGGTTCCAATTCTGCTATGACTTGCCCGTCTTCAAGATCCTCCAGATGATCAGCTTTCTGAAAGAGTGATTGGACTGTTTCCTATCCTTCAAAAATTTCCAGTCATTGGCACGAGATGAGATTCAGAACTACTCAGAACGCAGTCATTCGCTTAATCCCTAACTTTTGCCTGGATCGCCCTTTTCGGGTTTTCAATCCACCGGGATACCCATTTTTGCCTAAGTTGCCTTTTCAGGTTTTCAACTTACCGGGTGTACAATCTTTTTTTTTATTTTTGTCCCTAATTTTTGCCCGAACCTTTTCATTTTCTTGGTTCGCCGGGATGCCCATTTTTTGCCTGGACTATTCTTTTTACTGTCCAGCGGGTCTATTTTATGCGAAGTATTTTTTAACTGCGTCTGAGTTCACAGGGGAAGTGAAGTTTTCACCATCCATAGTTGCAAGCATTAAAGCCCCACCATCAAAAACCTTGGTGACAATATACGGTCCATCATAGTTAGGAGTCCACTTGCCCCTGTGATCTGTCTGAGGAGGAAGGATCCTTTTCAACACTAAATCTCCGACTTGGAAACAACGAGGATGCACTTTCTGATCAAAGGCTCTCTTCATCCGACTCTGATACAACTGCCCATGACAAATGGCTGCCATTCGCTTCTCTTCGATAAGACTCAACTCATTGAACCTTGTCCGAATCCATTCAGCTTCGTCTAGCTTGACATCCAACAAGACTCTTAGGGAAGGAATCTCCACTTCAACAGGTAGGACTGCTTCCATACCATACACAAGGGAGTAAGGGGTTGCCCCGGTCGATGTACGTACTGAAGTGCGGTACCCATGCAAGGCGAAAGGTAGCATCTCATGCCAATCTCTGTACGTGACGACCATCTTCTACACAATCTTCTTTATGTTCTTATTTGCCGCCTCAACAGCGCCGTTCATCTTAGGGCGGTAAGGGGAAGAATTCTGATGCTGAATGTTGAAGTTCTGACACAACTCCTTCATCATTTTGTTGTTGAGATTAGAACCATTATCAGTAATGATTCTTTCGGGAATCCCATACCGACAAATGATTTCTTTCTTGATGAAACGGGCAACCACATGTCTGGTGACATTCGCGAACGACGCTGCCTCGACCCACTTGGTGAAATAGTCGATGGCAACAAGGATGAAGCGATGCCCATTGGAAGCAGTCGGCTCAATCTTTCCAATCATGTCAATGCCCCACATGGCAAACGGCCACGACGAAGACATCACATTCAGAGGATTCGGCGGTACATGCACCTTATCAGCATAAATCTGGCATTTATGACACTTCCGAGCATACTTGAAACAATCTGATTCCATGGTCATCCAATAATAACCCGCTCTCAACAATTTCTTAGCCATTGCATGTCCACCGGCATGAGTACCGAAGGAACCTTCATGAACTTCCTGCATTAACATGTCCGCCTCGTGTCTGTCCACGCATCTGAGCAAAACCATGTCGAAGTTCCTCTTATACAGCACATCGTCTTTGTTCAAGAAGAAACTGCCTGCCAATCTTCTTAAAGTCTTTCTGTCATTGTTGGATGCCCCTGCAGGGTACTCTTGATTCTTCAGAAAGCACTTGATATCGTGATACCAAGGCTTGTCATCGACTACCAGTTCAGCAGCAAACACATACGCGGCCCTGTCAAGGCGCATCACATCGATCCTGGGAGCATGGTTCCAACGAATTACCTTGATCATGGAGGATAGAGTAGCAAGTGCGTCTGCCATCTGGTTCTCATCACGAGGTATATGATACAATTTTACCGTTGTGAAGAAAGTCAAAAGTCTTCTCGTGTAATCTCTGTAGGGGACCAGAGTGAGCTGGAGAGTATTCCAATCACCATTCACTTGATTGATCACTAGAGCCGAATCTCCGAAGATGTCCAGAGTCTTGATTCTCAAATCAATGGCTTGCTCAATACCCAAGATACAGGCCTCGTACTTAGCTTCGTTATTTGTGCACTCAAAAGTCAAACGAGCGGTGAAAGGCATGTGGGCACCCTTCGGAGTAGTAATGACATCGCCAATTCCACTACCTCTAGCATTGACAGCCCCATCAAACAACAAAGTCCACTTTTCGTTTGGATCAGGTCCCTCCTCAACAACTGGCTCTTCACAGTCTTTCATCTTGAGGAACATGATGTCTTCATCAGGGAATTCAAACTTCATTGGCTCATAATCATCAATTGGTTGCTCGACAAGGTAGTCTGACAGAATACTCCCTTTGATGGCCTTCTGTGACGTGTACTGAATATCATACTCTGTTAAAATCATCTGCCAACGGGCAACACGTCCGGTGAGAGCCGGCTTCTCAAAGATGTATTTCACTGGATCCATCTTAGAAATCAACAAGGTAGTATGGTTCAACATATACTGTCTCAGTCGGCGAGCAGCCCAGGCCAAAGCACAGCAAGTTTTCTCAAGCTGCGAATATTTGATTTCACAGTCGGTAAACTTTTTGCTAAGGTAGTATATGGCATGCTCTTTTCGACCAGACTCGTCATGCTGTCCCAATACACACCCCATCGAGTTCTCAGTCACTGATAGGTACATTATCAGAGGTCTCCCAGGAACTGGAGGTATAAGGATCAGAGGTTTCTGTAGATACTCTTTTATCTTCTCGAAAGCCCTTTGACAATCTTCATTCCACCTGATAGCCTGATCTTTCCTCAGCAATTTGAAAATTGGCTCACACGTGGTTGTTAGGTGAGAGATGAACCTTACAATGTAGTTCAACCTCCCTAAGAAACTACGGACTTGCTTCTCTGTTCTTGGCTCAGGCATTTCCTGTATTGCTTTCACTTTGTCAGGATCCACCTCAATCCCTTTTCCGCTAACAATAAAACCCAGCAATTTTCCCGATCTCACCCCGAAAGTGCACTTATTCGGATTAAGTCTCAGTTTGAATTTCCTCAAACGCTCAAACAGTTTCTGCAAATTCAACAAATGTTCTTCTTCTGTCTGAGATTTGGCAATCATATCGTCCACATAAACCTCGATTTCATGATGAATCATATCATGGAACAGAGTCACCATTGCTCGCTGATATGTTGCTCCGGCATTTTTCAGACCAAACGGCATCACCTTGAAGCAGAAGGTGCCCCATGGGGTTATGAAAGTTGTCTTTTCCATGTCTTCTGGTGCCATCTTGATTTGGTTATAGCCAGAAAAGCCATCCATGAAGGAGAATACCGAGAACTGAGCTGTATTATCCACCAAAACGTCGATGTGAGGTAATGGGAAATCATCTTTAGGGCTAGCTCTGTTCAGATCCCGGTAGTCGACACACATCCGTACCTTTCCATCCTTCTTAGGTACTGGGACGATGTTTGCAACCCATGGCGGATAATTGGTGACTGCTAGAAACCCTGCATCCAACTGCTTTTGTACTTCTTCCTTTATCTTGACAGCCATCTCTGGTCTTGTTCTTCTGAGTTTCTGCTTGACCGGAGGACAATCTTCTTTGAGAGGCAAGCGGTGTACCACGATGTCTGTGTCCAGCCCGGGGATGTCCTGATAAGACCAGGCGAAGATGTCAACGTATTCTTGCAGCAATTCAATCAGCCCTTTCTTCACATTATCTTCCAAAGCAGCCCCTATTTTGATTTCTCTCTTGGCGTCTTCGGTGCCGAGATTAATCACTTCAACAGACTCTTGATGCGGTTGAATAACCCTTTCCTCTTGTTTTAATAACCTGGTAAGCTCTTCAGGGAGTTCACAATCTCCATCATCCTCTTCTTCAGCTTGAAAGATTGGATTTTCAAAGTCGAAGCGAGCCGTAGCAGAAACGTTATCAATAGGATCCGGTGATGTGCATCTGCATGAGTGATGGTATGTGCTTATGAGTGTGAACAAGAAGTGAAAACTAAACAAAACATTGCCATTTTTTTATTTTGAAAAATTGCAAAAATAGAAAGACAGGGAACGAAATATTTGAATGCAAAAATACGTCCTTTATTTATGATAAAAAATGCAAGTGTCACATAGACGGGCCCTACAATGAGTCATTACGCCCTGGGCGGAACGTAAGACTTGGATATGCATGAATAAACAAAGAAAATTACTCTTCAAGAAGAGTGACTTGGATAATCTCTTCAGAAGACCAATTGTTGATGACTTCACCCGGGATCCTCGGACGCACCCAGTTGTCAATGTCACAATCACTATCCCCATCTTCATTGTTGATTGCAGAGACTTGACCATACTGAATGATGCCAGCACTGGAGAAAGTGATCGGCCCCTGAAGTTTTGTAGAAGTCAAAACTGGCTGATACCCAATACCGAACTTATCTTCTTTCACTAGTAATTCCAACAGACGCCCCCAACCGGGAGCAACACCTGAATCCACCACGGCCCGTGCCTGCTTAAAGGATGAGATAGAGGCACCCGCTTTAACCTCTTCCACCGGAGCTGCATCCTTGACTTGAACTGACTCAAAAGCCTGACACAGAGTCTCATGAATTTCACCTTCTACTTCTACATACTTGAACGTAGACAGGTTACTGACCAGGATGTCCTCCTCACCACAGACGGTGATAATTCGTCCGTTGACCGGAAACTTAATCTTCTGATGTAGAGTTGAAGAGACTGCCCCAGCATTATGGATCCAAGGACGACCCAGCAGGCAACTGTAGGAAGGACTGATATCCATCACGTAGAAGACAGTGTTGAAGGTTTGTGATCCAATCAGAATTGGCAATTCTACCTCTCCACACACCGATCTCTTAGAACCATCGAAGGCTCTCACAATAAGATCTGAAGGTTTCAAGACCAAACCCTCTACTTCTAACCTTGTCAGGGCTCTCTTGGGTAGCACATTGAGAGAGGAGCCTGTATCCACCAGAACATGCGATAACACGGTGTCTCTGCATTCCATCGAGATGTGCAAAGCCTTGTTATGATTGCGTCTGGCTGGTGTTAAGTCAGAATCAGTAAAACCTAACCCGTTGCTTGTATGCACATTGGCGACGATCCCTTCTAGTTGGTTTACCGAGATCTCTTGAGGTACATAAGCAGCATTAAGAACCTTCAGAAGTGCCTCCCTGTGCGCCTCCGAACACAACAGGAGTGAGAGAATGGATATCTTGGACAGAGTCTGAATCAACTGATCGACTACCTTGTAATCGCTTTTCTTTATGATTCTCAGAAGCTCGTCCACATCCTTTGCAAAAGTGGGCTCAGAACTTCCCTGGGGTGCAGAGGTATCCCCATTCACGGCTTGCTTGCCCTTGGCTTTCGCCACAGCATCAGCATTATCAGCTTGGGTAATCGGTGGTGAGAACAGTCTACCACTCCTGGTGAATCGCCCAATTCCACCGACATTATCCACTGCGGGACCTTCAAGTTCAGGCTTCTGACCCTCTTCTACTTTCAGTGGCTGTTCCACCTTATGATCGTGCGTATACACGCTCCCCCCCATAATGCCACGGAATGGCCCTTTCACTGGTGAAGGGTAAAGGACCAGGGGTTGTGATGGTCATAGTAGATCGTCGCACTGGTGGTACGGGTTGCGCTTCTGGCACACGGATCTGATTAGTTGGGTAGAAAATGGTGATAGTAGCAATATCATAGTCATACTCTGAAATCTCATTCATTGAAAAGTAAGCATCCGAAACATCGGAATCAAGTTCGATTACATCAGAATCATCCACATTGGAAAAAATAACTACATTATCACGGATTACAGAATCAGTAGGAACAACATCTGCGAATTCATCAGTAGCGTCTTCAAACACTTCTCCCTCAACCCCTTCCATAGACTCTTGGACAGACAAATCTTCAACCTGGAGGATACCTTTGTCGAGCAAGGCCTGGATACCCTGCTGTAGCTTCAAACAACCTCCACTCTGAGTAGCACAATCCAAACAACCCTTCCCACAACCGGGGAAAACATCGGCCTTTAGCAAGCATCCTTTGATATCCAACAATGGAGTCTTCAACTTCAACACATCCTTAATGGACTTGGCTTCTCCCTCTACCAAATTAACGTTCGCACCACCATGCTGGGGCATGGGATTGTTGACGACATTCGGAGCTGGTGCAAGGTCGATGGCTTTTGAATCTATGAGGTCCTGAACTACGTGCTTAAAAGCTTTGCAGTTCTCAATGTCATGGCCAGGTGCCCCAGAGTGGAAGCTACACCTAGCGTTGGCGTCGTAACCCACCGGAAGTCTACCAACAGGAGGAGCCAGAGTGCGCAGTTGCACAAGTTGTAGTTGTTGAAGACTAGAAAGCAACTGGGCGTACGACATTGGAAGGGTGTCGAAACGCCGGTCCATCATCCTTTGCCTCTGTTGATAAGCGGGTCTGTTACCCGGTTGTTGCTGCTGTTGATACTGAGCTGGTTGACGTTGTGATTGTTGTTGTTGTAGTGGTGCTGCAGCTGGAATGGTCACAGCCGCAACATACGGTTGCTGATGATAATTCTGAAAGTTATTCCTCCGGTTATCCCTGTTCTGATAAGAAGATATGGCACTTGCATCCCCTTCTCTCCTCTTCTGTCCCTGAATGAACGGCTTCTTCACCCCTGATGAGGATCCACCTCCACTCTGGATCTTGTATGTCTTTAGGTAATTCTCCACCCTTTCTCCAGTAGAGACCACATCAGCAAAGTTGGAAGCATTGCACCCCACCAGACGCTCCAGATAAGGTCCAGGCAGAGTATTCATGAACATGTTGGCCATTTCCTTTTCCAACATAGGAGGCTGAACACGGGAAGCTGTATCCCTCCAGCGTTGAGCGTATTCCCTGAAGCACTCATTGCTTTTAAGAGACAGATTCTGAAGTTGAGTTCTGTCCGGAGCCATGTCTGCATTATACTGATACTGCTTCACGAAAGCCTCTGCCAAATCCCTCCAGCAACGGATGTGGGCTCTGTCCAGCCTCATATACCATTCCAAGGATGCCCCAGCTAGGCTATCCTGGAAGAAGTACATAAGTAGCTTCTCGTCATCAGAGTATGCAACCATTTTACGGAAATAGGCTTGCACGTGAGTTTTGGGGCAAGAGCTGCCATTGTATTTGTCGAATATCGGGACCTTGAATTTCGGTGGCACCCTCACACCTGGGACCAGCCCCAAGTCAGCAACATCTACTCCCAGAGGATTCTGTCCTTCCACTGCCTTCAACCTTTCTTCCAATCTTCTAAACATGGGGTCCATGCCAAAGTCTTCCTGAAGCAAGGGGAACTGATCATCCTGACCATCCTGAATGGGTTGTTGACCGGAGGTGACATGTAGGATTGGGATAGGCCCCGGTCCATTGGGACCATTAGCCTCTCCAGCTGGAGGATCAACCAACGTCTCCGGTTGAGTAATAGGGGGATCCCTCTGTACCAACAATCTAAGCTCCTGCCGTCCTTGAGCCACCCCTTGAACCAAATCCATGGATTGATTCATGCGAATTTTCATCTCGGCGAGCTCTGCCTGTAGGCTTTCCATTACTCTCTATCGATTCCTGCGGGTACCGTATCGGTGAATGCCTGAGTCAGCTATCCTGCTGATGGAACACCAAACAAACTGAGAACATTGTGGCGGTACCTGTTATGCAAGACATGCGGATGACTATGCAAATGCAATGACATGTTTATCAATTCCAAAAGTATTCTACCCCCTTGATTCCAGTCTCACATTTGATAAACAGTGTAAAAAAGACTAAGTCGTTGATGAGAACCAAGAAAATTCCGACTAGAATCAAGTAGAAGATATAAACCCCACAGAAATGGATAAACATGTGTTAAATGATATGAATGCAAATGATGTGATGCAACGATGTGAATGCAATGCAGTGGCATGTCAATCAGGATTGCTGTATCTGCTTGAACATCTGTCAGGTTGCACTGTCTGGAGAGAAATTAAGAGTACACCAAACAAAGGTCATGGGATGGATCATGTTATCCTTAATATCAACCACCCATTTTGGCGGATTATGGTTTACACCTTATCAATACCCGAGTTTCATTGATATTAAGGATACCTGATCAAATCAACCATGAATCAAGGGTTTGTCGCAAGTCACGAGCATGGAGTTTAGGTTAAGAACCACCCAAAGGGAGTGTACTAAGGTTTAAACCTGCCAAACATGTTCTACAAAAGGTTCCCATAGTCATAATCCCATCTTTCGGATATTATCAGAGGAACGACTACTCGTATTCCAACAATATTCTCAAGAGAGACTCTTATGAGTGTAGTATCGCGTAACAATCGTATCAAATCTTACACTTGAACGACTTTCGCACTACGTCCTACGAATAGGCCAAGATGGGTTTGGTAAACTAAGGTCCTTGGCTTCTTAGGTCTATATTGGAACAAGTAATGTCTAACCACAACTTACTTATGTGACATTATTGATCTCAACATGACCTCCACCAAGTGAATGGGCTTGCAAGTCAACTCGCTAAGGAATACTCCACACAAGTTGACAGGACTATGCCATTCTCCTATCTTAAGTGCACTCGAGTTCGGGTATAGAACTCATCTCACAAAGATCACCAAGCAGCCATAGCCAGCCAACAGATACAACAATGATATGTACACAATGTAATAAGGTAAAGCAGGTAAATAAATAACTGTACAAAAGCATGAACACCCAATAAACAAACAAACTACAAAAGCTAGGAGGGACTCGCTTAGGGAAGATGGACCAGCAAGAGGTCAACTTCTTAGTGTCCCCAGCAGAGTCGCCCGCTATCGCAACCTGAAAAATACAGTGCGAAAAAAAACAACCGGCGAAAGAAAAAGACAGAAGAGTCGCCACCGTGCGTTATTCATCCCAAAGGAGGGAAAGGAAACGCTCGAAGTAAACCTGAAAAAGGAAAGGACAAGACGAGGTCTCGCAACCAAATCTTGGGTTCGGGAGTCGGTTATGCGAAGGGAAGGTATTAGCACCCCTACGCATCCGTAGTACTCTACGGGATCCACTTTTGTAGTTCTTGTCTAAAGGGTGTGGGTTTATCTTGTGCTGTTTATTTACTAAAAAGGTTAAGAGAAATGACTCGCGCGGATGTCGCATCCACTACATACGTATCTCATCTGAATATGAGAATCAGAGTCTTCGTAGCTCGGCTGACCTATGGGTTAAGGGGATGTGTGCTCGCTAAGACATCGCGTCTTATGCCTACGTATCTCATCTGGAATGAGAATCAGAGCAAGCCGTAGTTCGGCTAACTACGGGGTTATGAATTGGGTTTTGGACGAACGACGTTACTACGTAATCTACCGGATGCTCGACCTTTGGAGACTTACTCGCCTGTAGTAGAAGGAGTAAACGTGTTGCTTTGGGTTTTAGGGTTTGGGATGCTCGAGGGCAAACAGGCAGTCCTTGACGAAGGAACCGCGCTACATGTGGGGATATGAATACAAAACACAAAACATGTATCTCAAAGTAAAATGCCACCAAGGGGCCCAAACATTGCCTCCTATCGAGGTCTTCCAGCTAAGAAAGCGATAAAGTACGAGAAAAGGAAAAAATTACCACACGGATAAAGATCCGAAGCTATAGCAGTTAAAGGGGCAAGAAACCCTGAAATGTCTCTAGCTGGACCGTCAAAGGAAATCAGTCAACACGAATAATCAGAATAAAACTCCAGGGGTATCCCTGCAAGAGTATGTGAGCCCTCGCGAAAACTCAACAGAAAGGTTAGACAAACAAGGTGAAATCCAGGGAAAACAATGCCATGGCAACACAAAGACAGGTTAGAGAAACAAAATAGGGTAACCCAGAGTTGCCCCTAAATCAAAATGTAACCACATGAATAATTCCATCAAAATTCACAAAAGGCTCACAAAAAAGGTATCAAATTCACCCATAATACCTCATACATTTAGAGCATTCAAATTAAAGGCATAAAGATGATGGATATAGGGCAAACCTGATTGGAGAGCTTGATTGAAATTGAGTTGCACCCGTGAGGTTTACAAAACAATCTTCAGGGTTTATGTGAGGCAAAGGTGATTCTGTGTAGTTGAGTTCCCTTCAGGGTTTGGAGGTTGCTCTGAACTCTGTTGGCTTTTCTCTCACTATCTTTTTCCTCAGGGTTTTGTTCCAAGGAAACCTCAGAGTGTTTTGCTTCTCTTCCTTCTTTCTCCAGTGAATCTCCTAGTGTAACTCCAAGTGTAACTCCAAGTGTAACTCCAAGTGTAACTCCTCTACTGAAACTTCAGTATTTATAGACTGATTTTCGTGGGTAGTGGGCTCAAATGAGGGAGACCCAAGTCCAAAATAATTTGTTATATTTTATTTATTTATTTATTTTATTTATTTATTTAATTAATTAATTAATTAATTAATTAATTAATTAATTAATCGTTTTTTTTTCGTTTTTTTTTTCAGGAAAAATGAAGGGTAAATTTTGGGGTATTACAGAGTGCTTACATAAATATGTTAAAAATAACTTATGTTCATAAGTGTATATGTCAATAGATAATTCAATCCAAACAACATCTAATATAAATGTTTATAGAGTTGTAACATACAAACTACATCAATACTAGATAGAGACACGCGTGTTGCGTAGGGTTGAGATGAATTTTCCAGTAGTATTATAAAATATATATTTTAATTTTGTTTATTATAAAAAAAATTGTAATTGAGACAATAAGATGATAAAAAGAGAGAGTAAAAGTTTAAGTGAAAAGAAATATATTTGAATCATAGATATGTAAATAAGACATCCCAATTTAATTTTAAAATGTGAAATAAGTTTAAATAATTTAAATAATTTTTTTTAAATATTTCCTTTTTTTTTTCAATATCTCTAAGAATGTCTGTTCTTCATTATTTCATAGATGAAAAACATTTAACATTCAAACTACCCACACTCTATAAAATCAACCATTCATGAAGGTCAACATGAAAATCCTGGATAAAACTCTTTATTCTATGTTGAATTTGTAGTCCATAAAGGAATTTGTTGAATTTTAATTCCTTTTATCAAAGCAGGTTGTTCGACAGAACAAAGATATGTCGAATAACCTAGTGTGTCGAAGCATGTTGCTTCACACAGAATTTTGACTTAGGCCTATATTTGATAATGTTAACTATTTTGGACTTTTATAGTTTTGGACTTTGGCTTAGGGAGTAAGTTAACCTAAATCTATAAATAGAGGGAGTAAACCTTATTCTTGAGACAACTTATAACATTGTATTCACAGAATTTTGCAGTTGTAAAGTGAATAAAGAAGTTTTCCACAGGTTGTGGGCAGAGAGAAAACTC
Source organism: Lathyrus oleraceus (assembly GCF_024323335.1). Classification (NCBI taxonomy): domain Eukaryota; kingdom Viridiplantae; phylum Streptophyta; class Magnoliopsida; order Fabales; family Fabaceae; genus Lathyrus; species Lathyrus oleraceus. The sequence goes on from NC_066580.1 coordinate 446,370,511, forward strand.
TGCAAAAAATATTCTTCTTCTTCTCCAACGTTCTTTTCTTTCTTTCTCAATCGTTCTTTTCTTTTTCATTGTCATTGCATGATTGATAACAATCTTGTTCATCAAGATTGATAGAAATTCTTCATAGGTTGTGATGGATTTCCAACATCTGGTATCAGAGCTCCGATTTGAGCGATTCGTGGGAAGAAAATCACGATGGCAATGAATCATCAAAACAAACATTTCCCAACGGATCTTTCAATTCTCAAGAACAATAATTATGAGAATTGGTGCAACCAGATGAAGGTTGTGTTATGTTATCAAGATCTTTGGGATCTTGTGAAGGAAGAAGTAATAACGCTTGTAGAAAACGTGACAGATCAAGAAAGGGCTACACATAAAGAATTGAAAAAGAAAGATTATAAAGCTATATTTATAATCCATCAATATGTTGATCTAGATAACTTTGAAAAGGTTAGTGATGTAGAGTTAGCGAAAGAAGCATGGGAAATTCTGGAGAAGTCGTTTGGAGGTGCGGAGAAGGTGAAATAGGTGGGGTTACAAACTCACAAAAACACATATGAATTGCTTCAGATGGAAGATAATGAAAGCATAACTAATTTCTTCACTAAGGTTATGAAACTGGTGAATCAAATCAAAATATGTGGAGAAGTGTTGACATCAAGTTTTGTTGTTAGAAAGATCTTGAGTTTGTTGGCTCCAAAGTTCGACCACGTGGTAATATCCATAGAAGAGTCGAAAGATTTGTTAAAATTGACAAAGGAAGCGCTTCAAGGGACGTTTGAATCTCATGAGCAAAGAATGGCTGAAAGAGCTGCAGGAAAGTCGAAGAGTGATGTGACTTTATAGGCGCAATTATCAAAATAAAGGAAACACAAAAGAAGCTGGAATTACAACAAAGGCAGAGGAGGCTACAACAATTTGACTGGTCAAAATCAGCAAGAAGGAAACTGGTCGAATTAGAGAAAACTCTGGAACCAAGGAAACCAAAGAGGTGGTGCTGCAGGTAGAGGAAGATGTGGTGGTCGAAAGCCAGACAAGAGTCACATTCAGTGCTACAATTGTCAGAAGCATGGTCACTATTCTAATGATTGTCCAGAAAAGCAAAAGAATTAAGAAACTGATGCAAAGCTGGCAAAACATGAAGAAGAAGAGATGTTGTCGATGGTTACATCGAGAGATGAAGAGAGATTCAAGGACCAGTGATACTTAGACTCATGATTCTCATCACATATGTCTAGAAGGACAGATTGGTTTGTCAACATAAATCCCTCAATGAAGAACATGGTGAAATTTTCAAATGACAATACTCTAGAAGTTGAAGGTGTTGGTGATGTTCTGATTATGAGGAAAAATAGCAAGAGGTCAGTAATTTCAAATGTGTTGTACATACTAGGCATGAAGAGCAATTTGCTCAGCATAGGGAAGTTATAGAACCATCATGAATATGGTGAGAAGTATGTTGAAAGGTAAGCATCTACCCAAAGAATTTTGGGGAGAAGTTGTGTCGACTGCAACATATATCTTGAACAGATGTCCGACGAAGAAGCTATAAGGAATCACTCTGGAAGAATGTTAGTCTGGTGTCAAGCCTAGCTTGATTCATCTGAAGGTGTTTGGATCTATAACACATAGACATGTGCCAAATAAGTTAAGAAGAAAACTTGATGACAAGTCAAGTCAGATGATCCTGATAGGATATTATTCAACTGGAGGATACAAGTTGTTCGACCTAGTGAACAAGCAAGTTGTGATCAGAAGGGACGTGATCATGGATGAGCTTAAGGAACGGGATTAGACTGAGAATGTTAAGAATGATTCAGTGAGAATATTATGTGATGAACCAGCTAGTGAAGTCGAAAGAGAAGTTTGACAAGAAGTTAGAGGTGAAGCAGGCCCAAGAAGGCCTCAAAGAACAAGACACATGCCTGCAAGGTTGCAAGAATGTGTGATTACATAAGATGATGTGTTCCATGAAGAAGGTGAGCTGATACACTATGCTTTCCACGCACATGTCGAACCAGTCAATGCAACTGAGGCATTGAAAAATTTGAAGTGGGTGAAAGCAATGAACGAAGAACTGAAGTCAATCAAAGTCAACAACACTTGGTCACTTGTCGAATTGCCCCAAGACGAGAAGGAAATCAATGTAAAGTGGGTATACAAGGTGAAGTTGAATCCCAAAGGAGAAGTGAATTGACTCAAGACGAGACTTGTGGTGAAAGGATTTCTTCAGAAAGATGGAATCGACTTCGATGAAGTTTTTGCACCTGTTGCTAGGATCGAAACAATCAGGTTAGTTATGGGTCTAACAAACATGAGCAACTAGCAGATGTGTCAGATGGGTGTGAAATGTGTATTCCTGAATGACCCTTTAGAAGAAGAAGTTTATGTTGCACAATCAGCTGGGTTTGTGAAACAAGGCGAAGAAAGAAAGGTATACATGTTGCATAAAGCCATGTACGGACTTAAACAAGCTCCAAGAGCTTGGAATAAGAAGATAAATGGCTTTCTAAGGGAGAAGGAATTTGTGAAGTGCACAACTAAACATGGAGTATATGTAAGAAGAAGCGATAGAGAATTGCTTATTCTATGTCTCTATGTCGATGACTTGTTGATAATAGGTAGCTGCAAGAATGAGATCAAAGAATTCAAAGGTGATATCAACAGGGAATTTGAAATGTCATATCTGGGTGACATTTTTTATTTCCTTGGCATCGAATTCTATAAGAATGGTAGAGGTTTGATGATGCATCAAAGAAGTTATGCATGCGAAATACTCAAGAGATTTGATATGCAAGATTGCAACCCAACTTCGACTTTTACTAAGCCCAGATTACAACTGTCGAAATATCCAGATCAAGATGATATCGACCCAACCCAATATAGAAGACTTATTGGGTCACTTAGATATCTTTTTAACACAAGGACTGACTTAGCATACAATGTATGTATGGCGAGTAGATTCATGCAAAAGCCAAACGTATCACATCTAGCAGCGACGAAGAGGATACTAAGGTATCCGAAAGGAACTCTCAACTATGGAATTTTGTTTCTTGCAACTGATGAAGGAAAAGAATGCAAACTAGTGGGATACACCGACTCAAGTTGGTGTAGTGATGATGATAATCAAAAATTCACAACTGGCTATGTGTTTATGCAAGGTGGTGCACCAATTGCTTAGAGTTCAAGAAAGGAGCCAGTAGTGGCATTATCATCGTCCAAAGTATAATACATAGTTGTTTCCCTTTGTAGATGTCAAGCAACGTGGATGATGAATCTGGTCGAAGAGATAACAATGAAGAGTCATGGAGCAATTACCATGAAGATCGACAGCATGTCAGCTATCAATTTGGCGAAGAATATGATATTACATGGTCGAAGAAAGCACATAGAAATGAGGTTCCATTATCTTCCAGAGCAGGTAGCAGATGGGAAGATGAATTTGGAACACTGTAGAACTGAGAATCAGATTGCAGACATCATGACGAAGGGAGTGCGGGTCGAAGTGTTCAAAAGACTAAGAGCTTTGATGAATGTAGATAACTTAGACACAATTAATTAGGTAGTGTGTTCAATTGTAATTCCTTGTGTCGAAGCACGTTGCTCGACAGAACAAGGATGTGTCGAATAACCTAGTGTGTCGAGTTGTATTAGTGTGTCGAAGTGTCGAAGCATGTTGCTTCACACAAGATTTCGACTTAGGCCTATTTTTAGTAGTTTAACTATTTTGGGCTTTTATAGTTTTGAGATTTGGCTTAGGGAGTAAGCTAAACTAAATCTATAAATAGAGGGAGTAACCCATATTCTTGAGACAACTTATAACATTGTATTCACAAAATTTTGCAGTTGCAAAGTGGATAAAGAAGTTTTCCACAGGTTGTGGGCAGAGAGAAAACTCTGCAGAAAATATTCTTCTTCTTCTCAATATTCTTTTATTTCTTTCTCAATCGTTCTTTTCTTTTTCAGTGTCATTGTGTGGTTAATAACAATTTTGTTCATCAAGATTGATAGAAATTCTCCATAGGTTGTGGTGGGTTTCCAACAGAATTTAGTATGAGTGTTGAATGAGTATCTATCGGTTAGATAATGATTTTGGTAGTTAAATATGTCAAATGTTGTTGTTTTTTACTATATCATTCATTTACAACAATTACCATTGATTTAATTCAATTGAATTAGCCCATCAATTTCAATTATTTACAATTTAACAATACATTATTGAACATTTTTATGTGATAAATTATAAATGATTATTGAAATTTTATGGTTTAGTTTTGTAATATGTATCTGCAATTATAATTCAAATAATATTTTATAAACAATTTGAGGCATTTATTTGTCTATTTGAAAATTATAAGTTGAATTTGAAAGAATTGCTTGATAACTTTTTTAATATTGATGTGAGATTTAATATTTAAAGTTAAAATTTTGAAACATATAACCATATTTATAATAAAGAATTATATTTTTAAAAAAATATTATTTTAAAAAAATATAGATACGAAAAAATACAAATAACGATTAATATATGAAAAATATAATAAGTTGTATTTTTATAATTGTTTCTATATAACCGGTTATCTCTTTTTTTTTTTAGTGATTTAAGTAGATCACTTCTTTTAAGAGACTAAAAATTATTTTCATTTTTATAGGAATTAAATTAATTCTTATAATTTTTTTATTGAATTATTTGAAAATTTGTTAATTTAGTTTTTTTATTGAAATAAGTGTGTAATAGAAAATAAAATAAAATTATAATAATTTGAGTTTTGATGTCACATCATATTAAATAGTTTTTTTTAATAATTTTAAAAGAAAATAAATATTAAATAGTTTTTTTTAATAATTTGAGAATGAGTTGTCACAAAATAGTTTGTAACTGAATTTTAATATATTATAATAGTTTTTTTTAATAATTTTAAAAGAAAATAAATTTCAATTTTAGTGTTTACATTCATAAATATTTCTTTCTTTGTGAGAAGTTGAACTTGAGACTTTCAAATTATTAAAAAATAACTATTGCATTAGATATTTTGAAAATGAGTTTAAGGGGGTGCCACATAAGACAAATGGATGATGTAACACAAATGAATTAGAAAAATTATATATATATATATATATATATATATATATATATATATATATATATATATATATATATATATATATATATATATATATATATTCTATTCAAAAGTGATTCTACTCTACCATCCAAAAAAAATTGAAACACACACTAAATAAAAACAACATTTTTATCAAATTAACACCATTTTTTTATCAAAATAACACTAGATAAACTGAGTTACGTACCGAAAAAGTGACGATGAAGCTTCTTTAAGATGGAATAGTTGATGTTTGAGTTGTTGTTGGAAGATGAAGTCTAAGTTGTGATGAAAATCGTCTCAGATTTTTTTAAGAGAATGAAACGAGGATTGTGATATGTAAATGAAAAGTTATAGATATTACCCATCAAGGTAATAGGTTAATTTAAAATTTAAAAAAAAACATCATATTCTAGGATTGCATGCAAATGATATTACCCATCGGTTAAACAAATTTTAAAAATAATAATAAAATTAAAAAAAAAGCATTTGGAATTATTAATTACATAATTAAAAATAATTAAATAAAGAGAAAAGAGAATAACGTCAACTAAGAAAATGCAACGCTTGGTCCCTAAGTCAATTGAAAAATAAATAAATAACATAAAATACAGTAACAAGGATTAAATGCATGGTCATTGGTAGATATATTCTCTCGGTTTTTCTTTAAACCGAGGGAATATGTTGTATAAATATATTTTTAAAAATAATAATCATGATGTTCCCAAGACATATACATTTGTTATTTGTTGGACGAGATGAAAGTTTTATCATGTAATGTGTTACTTGTAATAGTGCATCCAGACACCACCAAAGCGTACAAAAGCAAAATGACCTCTGACCATACACGTATACAAGCATACATACATGTATGGAGACCTAAATAAAAGCATCCAGATACCTATCCAGCTTCCAGAAGCCATCCATAATAGAGGTGAAAAGCGTCTAGATGCCCCATATCTAGTCCAAACGTCGGTACAAGTTTTTAGAGCATCCAGATGCCTAGAGATGCATATACAGTCAAACATGTTTTTTGCTAAAAGCGTCCATACACCCAAATGAGAGTTTGGACTCCCATTTACGACTTTATATTATGAAAATATTATTTTTCTCATATCATCCTTAAATTTGACGGCAAAAAGGAAATCTTTAGTTGATATTAGTGAGTTACGATAAAGTGAGTTACGTACCGAAAAAGTGACGATGAAGCTTCTTTAAGATGGAATAGTTGATGTTTGAGTTGTTGTTGGAAGATGAAGTCTAAGTTGTGATGAAATCCGTCTCAGATTTTTCTAAGAGAATGAAACGAGGATTGTGATAGATAAATGAAAAGTTATAGATATTACCCATCAAGGTAATAGGTTAATTTAAAATAAAAAAAAACATCATATTCTAGGATTGCATGCAAATGATATTACCCATCGGTTGGACAAATTTTAAAAATAATAATAAAATTTAAAAAAAAAGCATTTGGAATTATTAATTACATAATTAAAAATAATTAAATAAAGAGAATAGTGAATAACGTCAACTAAGAAAATGCAACGCTTGGTCCCTAAGTCAATTGAAAAATAAATAAATAACATAAAATACAGTAACAAGGATTAAATGCATGGTCATTGGTAGATATATTCTCTCGGTTTTTCTTTAAACCGAGGGAATATGTTGTATAAATATATTTTTAAAAATAATAATCATGACGTTCCCAAGACATATACATTTGTTATTTGTTGGACGAGATGAAAGTTTTATCATGTAATGTGTTACTTGTAATAGTGCATCCAGACACCACCAAAGCGTACAAAAGCAAAAATGACCTCTGACCATACACGTATATAAGCATACATACATGTATGGAGATCTAAATAAAACCATCCAGATACCTATCCAGCTTCCAGAAGCCATCCATAATAGAGGTGAAAAGCGTCTAGATGCCCCATATCTAGTCCAAACGTCGGTACAAGTTTTTAGAGCATCCAGATGCCTAGAGATGCATATACAGTCAAACATGTTTTTTGCTAAAAGCGTCCATACACCCAAATGAGAGTTTGGACTCCCACTTACGACTTTATATTATGAAAATATTATTTTTCTCATATCATCCTTAAATTTGACGGCAAAAAGGAAATCTTTAGTTGATATTAGTGAGTTACGATAAAGTGAGTTACGTACCGAAAAAGTGACGATGAAGCTTCTTTAAGATGGAATAGTTGATGTTTGAGTTGTTGTTGGAAGATGAAGTCTAAGTTGTGATGAAAATCGTCTCAGATTTTTTTAAGAGAATGAAACGAGGATTGTGATAGATAAATGAAAAGTTATTACCCATCAAGGTAATAGGTTAATTTAAAAATAAAAAAAAACATCATATTCTAGGATTGCATGCAAATGATATTACCCATCGGTTGGACAAATTTTAAAAATAATAATCAAATTAAAAAAAAAAGCATTTGGAATTATTAATTACATAATTAAAAATAATTAAATAAAGAGAAAAGAGAATAGCGTCAACTAAGAAAATGCAACGCTTGGTCCCTAAGTCAATTGAAAAATAAATAAATAACATAAAATACAGTAACAAGGATTAAATGCATGGTCATTGGTAGATATATTCTCTCGGTTTTTCTTTAAACCGAGGGAATATGTTGTATAATATATTTTTAAAAATAATAATCATGACGTTCCCAAGACATATACATTTGTTATTTGTTGGGCGAGATGAAAGTTTTATCATGTAATGTGTTACTTGTAATAGCGCATCCAGACACCACCAAAGCGTACAAAAGCAAAAATGACCTCTGACCATACACGTATACAAGCATACATACATGTATGGAGACCTAAATAAAAGCATCCAGATACCTATCCAGCTTCCAGAAGCCATCCGAAATAGAGGTGAAAAGCGTCTAGATGCCCCATATCTAGTCCAAACGTCGGTACAAGTTTTTAGAGCAACCTGATGCCTAGAGATGCATATACGGTCAAACATGTTTTTTGCTAAAAGCGTCCATACACCCAAATGAGAGTTTGGACTCCCATTTACGACTTTATATTATGAAAATATTATTTTTCTCATATCATCCTTAAATTTGACGCAAAAAGGAAATCTTTAGTTGATATTAGTGAGTTACGATAAAGTGAGTTACGTACCGAAAAAGTGACGATGAAGCTTCTTTAAGATGGAATAGTTGATGTTTGAGTTGTTGTTGGAAGATGAAGTCTAAGTTGTGATGAAAATCGTCTCAGATTTTTTTAAGAGAATGAAACGAGGATTGTGATAGATAAATGAAAAGTTATAGATATTACCCATCAAGGTAATAGGTTAATTTAAAATTAAAAAAAAAACATCATATTCTAGGATTGCATGCAAATGATATTACCCATCGGTTGGACAAATTTTAAAAATAATAATAAAATTAAAAAAAAAAGCATTTGGAATTATTAATTACATAATTAAAAATAATTAAATAAAGAGAAAAGAGAATAACGTCAACTAAGAAAATGCAACGCTTGGTCCCTAAGTCAATTGTAAAATAAATAAATAACATAAAATAAAGTAACAAGGATTAAATGCATGGTCATTGGTAGATATATTCTCTCGATTTTTCTTTAAACCGAGGGAATATGTTGTATAAATATATTTTTAAAAATAATAATCATGACGTTCCCAAGACATATACATTTGTTATTTGTTGGACGAGATGAAAATTTTATCATGTAATGTGTTACTTGTAATAGTGCATCCAGACACCACCAAAGCGTACAAAAGCAAAAATGACCTCTGGCCATACACGTATACAAGCATACATACATGTATGGAGACCTAAATAAAAGCATCCAGATACCTATCTAGCTTCCAGAAGCCATCCATAATAGAGGTGAAAAGCGTCTAGATGCCCCATATCTAGTCCAAACGTCGGTACAAGTTTTTAGAGCATCCAGATGCCTAGAGATGCATATACAGTCAAACATGTTTTTTGCTAAAAGCGTCCATACACCCAAATGAGAGTTTGGACTCCCATTTACGACTTTATATTATGAAAATATTATTTTTCTCATATCATCCTTAAATTTGACGCAAAAAGGAAATCTTTAGTTGATATTAGTGAGTTACGATAAAGTGAGTTACGTACCGAAAAAGTGACGATGAAGCTTCTTTAAGATGGAATAGTTGATGTTTGAGTTGTTGTTGGAAGATGAAGTCTAAGTTGTGATGAAAATCGTCTCAGATTTTTTTAAGAGAATGAAACGAGGATTGTGATAGATAAATGAAAAGTTATTACCCATCAAGGTAATAGGTTAATTTAAAAATAAAAAAAAACATCATATTCTAGGATTGCATGCAAATGATATTACCCATCGGTTGGACAAATTTTAAAAATAATAATCAAATTAAAAAAAAAAGCATTTGGAATTATTAATTACATAATTAAAAATAACTAAATAAAGAGAAAAGAGAATAGCGTCAACTAAGAAAATGCAACGCTTGGTCCCTAAGTCAATTGAAAAATAAATAAATAACATAAAATACAGTAACAAGGATTAAATGCATGGTCATTGGTAGATATATTCTCTCGGTTTTTCTTTAAACCGAGGGAATATGTTATATAAATATATTTTTAAAAATAATAATCATGACGTTCCCAAGACATATACATTTGTTATTTGTTGGGCGAGATGAAAGTTTTATCATGTAATGTGTTACTTGTAATAGCGCATCCAGACACCACCAAAGCGTACAAAAGCAAAAATGACCTCTGACCATACACGTATACAAGCATACATACATGTATGGAGACCTAAATAAAAGCATCCAGATACCTATCCAGCTTCCAGAAGCCATCCATAATAGAGGTGAAAAGCGTCTAGATGCCCCATATCTAGTCCAAACGTCGGTACAAGTTTTTAGAGCATCCAGATGCCTAGAGATGCATATACAGTCAAACATGTTTTTTGCTAAAAGCGTCCATACACCCAAATGAGAGTTTGGACTCCCATTTACGACTTTATATTATGAAAATATTATTTTTCTCATATCATCCTTAAATTTGACGGCAAAAAGGAAATCTTTAGTTGATATTAGTGAGTTACGATAAAGTGAGTTACGTACCGAAAAAGTGACGATGAAGCTTCTTTAAGATGGAATAGTTGATGTTTGAGTTGTTGTTGGAAGATGAAGTCTAAGTTGTGATGAAAATCGTCTCAGATTTTTTTAAGAGAATGAAACGAGGATTGTGATAGATAAATGAAAAGTTATAGATATTACCCATCAAGGTAATAGGTTAATTTAAAATTAAAAAAAAAAACATCATATTCTAGGATTGCATGCAAATGATATTACCCATCGGTTGGACAAATTTTAAAAATAATAATAAAATTAAAAAAAAAAGCATTTGGAATTATTAATTACATAATTAAAAATAATTAAATAAAGAGAAAAGAGAATAACGTCAACTAAGAAAATGCAACGCTTGGTCCCTAAGTCAATTGTAAAATAAATAAATAACATAAAATACAGTAACAAGGATTAAATGCATGGTCATTGGTAGATATATTCTCTCGATTTTTCTTTAAACCGAGGGAATATGTTGTATAAATATATTTTTAAAAATAATAATCATGACGTTCCCAAGACATATACATTTGTTATTTGTTGGACGAGATGAAAGTTTTATCATGTAATGTGTTACTTGTAATAGTGCATCCAGACACCACCAAAGCGTACAAAAGCAAAAATGACCTCTGGCCATACACGTATACAAGCATACATACATGTATGGAGACCTAAATAAAAGCATCCAGATACCTATCCAGCTTCCAGAAGCCATCCATAATAGAGGTGAAAAGCGTCTAGATGCCCCATATCTAGTCCAAACGTCGGTACAAGTTTTTAGAGCATCCAGATGCCTAGAGATGCATATACAGTCAAACATGTTTTTTGCTAAAAGCGTCCATACACCCAAATGAGAGTTTGGACTCCCATTTACGACTTTATATTATGAAAATATTATTTTTCTCATATCATCCTTAAATTTGACGGCAAAAAGGAAATCTTTAGTTGATATTAGTGAGTTACGATAAAGTGAGTTACGTATCGAAAAAGTGACGATGAAGCTTCTTTAAGATGGAATAGTTGATGTTTGAGTTGTTGTTGGAAGATGAAGTCTAAGTTGTGATGAAAATCGTCTCAGATTTTTTTAAGAGAATGAAACGAGGATTGTGATAGATAAATGAAAAGTTATAGATATTACCCATCAAGGTAATAGGTTAATTTAAAATTAAAAAAAAACATCATATTCTAGGATTGCATGCAAATGATATTACCCATCGGTTGGACAAATTTTAAAAATAATAATAAAATTAAAAAAAAAGCATTTGGAATTATTAATTACATAATTAAAAATAACTAAATAAAGAGAAAAGAGAATAACGTCAACTAAGAAAATGCAACGCTTGGTCCCTAAGTCAATTGAAAAATAAATAAATAACATAAAATACAGTAACAAGGATTAAATGCATGGTCATTGGTAGATATATTCTCTCGGTTTTTCTTTAAACCGAGGAAATATGTTGTATAAATATATTTTAAAAATAATAATCATGACGTTCCCAAGACATATACATTTGTTATTTGTTGGACGAGATGAAAGTTTTATCATGTAATGTGTTACTTATAATAGTGCATCCAGACACCACCAAAGCGTACAAAAGCAAAAATGACCTCTGACCATACACGTATACAAGCATACATACATGTATGAAGACCTAAATAAAAGCATCCAAATACCTATCCAGCTTCCAGAAGCCATCCATAATAGAGGTGAAAAGCGTCTAGATGCCCCATATCTAGTCCAAACGTCGGTACAAGTTTTTAGAGCATCCAGATGCCTAGAGATGCATATACAGTCAAACATGTTTTTTACTAAAAGCGTCCATACACCCAAATGAGAGTTTGGACTCCCATTTACGACTTTATATTATGAAAATATTATTTTTCTCATATCATCCTTAAATTTGACGGCAAAAAGGAAATCTTTAGTTGATATTAGTGAGTTACGATAAAGTGAGTTACGTACCGAAAAAGTGACGATGAAGCTTCTTTAAGATGGAATAGTTGATGTTTGAGTTGTTGTTGGAAGATGAAGTCTAAGTTGTGATGAAAATCGTCTCAGATTTTTTTAAGAGAATAAAACGAGGATTGTGATAGATAAATGAAAAGTTATAGATATTACCCATCAAGGTAATAGGTTAATCTAAAATTAAAAAAAAAACATCATATTCTAGGATTGCATGCAAATGATATTACCCATCGGTTGGACAAATTTTAAAAATAATAATAAAATTAAAAAAAAAAGCATTTGGAATTATTAATTACATAATTAAAAATAATTAAATAAAGAGAAAAGAGAATAACGTCAACTAAGAAAATGCAACGCTTGGTCCCTAAGTCAATTGAAAAATAAATAAATAACATAAAATACAGTAACAAGGATTAAATGCATGGTCATTGGTAGATATATTCTCTCGGTTTTTCTTTAAACCGAGGGAATATGTTGTATAAATATATTTTTAAAAATAATAATCATGACGTTCCCAAGACATATACATTTGTTATTTGTTGGACGAGATGAAAGTTTTATCATGTAATGTGTTACTTGTAATAGCGCATCCAGACACCACCAAAGCGTACAAAAGCAAAAATGACCTCTGACCATACACGTATACAAGCATACATACATGTATGGAGACCTAAATAAAAGCATCCAGATACCTATCCAGCTTCCAGAAGCCATCCATAATAGAAGTGAAAAGCATCTAGATGCCCCATATCTAGTCCAAACGTCGGTACAAGTTTTTAGAGCATCTAGATGCCTAGAGATGCATATACAGTCAAACATGTTTTTTGCTAAAAGCGTCCATACACCCAAATGAGAGTTTGGACTCCCATTTACGACTTTATATTATGAAAATATTATTTTTCTCATATCATCCTTAAATTTGACGGCAAAAAGGAAATCTTTAGTTGATATTAGTGAGTTACGATAAAGTGAGTTACGTACCGAAAAAGTGACGATGAAGCTTCTTTAAGATGGAATAGTTGATGTTTGTGTTGTTGTTGGAAGATGAAGTCTAAGTTGTGATGAAAATCGTCTCAGATTTTTTTAAGAGAATGAAACGAGGATTGTGATAGATAAATGAAAAGTTATAGATATTACCCATCAAGGTAATAGGTTAATTTAAATTAAAAAAAAAACATCATATTCTAGGATTGCATGCAAATGATATTACCCATCGGTTGGACAAATTTTAAAAATAATAATAAAATTAAAAAAAAAGCATTTGGAATTATTAATTACATAATTAAAAATAACTAAATAAAGAGAAAAGAGAATAACGTCAACTAAGAAAATGCAACGCTTGGTCCCTAAGTCAATTGAAAAATAAATAAATAACATAAAATACAGTAACAAGGATTAAATGCATGGTCATTGGTAGATATATTCTCTCGGTTTTTCTTTAAACCGAGGAAATATGTTGTATAAATATATTTTTAAAAATAATAATCATGACGTTCCCAAGACATATACATTTGTTATTTGTTGGACGAGATGAAAGTTTTATCATGTAATGTGTTACTTGTAATAGTGCATCCAGACACCACCAAAGCGTACAAAAGCAAAAATGACCTCTGACCATACACGTATACAAGCATACATACATGTATGGAGACCTAAATAAAAGCATCCAGATACCTATCCAGCTTCCAGAAGCCATCCATAATAGAGGTGAAAAGCGTCTAGATGCCCCATATCTAGTCCAAACGTCGGTACAAGTTTTTAGAGCATCCAGATGCCTAGAGATGCATATACAGTCAAACATGTTTTTTGCTAAAAGCGTCCATACACCCAAATGAGAGTTTGGACTCCCACTTACGACTTTATATTATGAAAATATTATTTTTCTCATATCATCCTTAAATTTGACGGCAAAAAGGAAATCTTTAGTTGATATTAGTGAGTTACGATAAAGTGAGTTACGTACCGAAAAAGTGACGATGAAGCTTCTTTAAGATGGAATAGTTGATGTTTGAGTTGTTGTTGGAAGATGAAGTCTAAGTTGTGATGAAAATCGTCTCAGATTTTTTTAAGAGAATGAAACGAGGATTGTGATAGATAAATGAAAAGTTATTACCCATCAAGGTAATAGGTTAATTTAAAATTTAAAAAAAAACATCATATTCTAGGATTGCATGCAAATGATATTACCCATCGGTTGGACAAATTTTAAAAATAATAATCAAATTAAAAAAAAAAGCATTTGGAATTATTAATTACATAATTAAAAATAATTAAATAAAGAGAAAAGAGAATAACGTCAACTAAGAAAATGCAACGCTTGGTCCCTAAGTCAATTGAAAAATAAATAAATAACATAAAATACAGTAACAAGGATTAAATGCATGGTCATTGGTAGATATATTCTCTCGGTTTTTCTTTAAACCGAGGGAATATGTTGTATAAATATATTTTTAAAAATAATAATCATGACGTTCCCAAGACATATACATTTGTTATTTGTTGGACGAGATGAAAGTTTTATCATGTAATGTGTTACTTGTAATAGCGCATCCAGACACCACCAAAGCGTACAAAAGCAAAAATGACCTCTGACCATACACGTATACAAGCATACATACATGTATGAAGACCTAAATAAAAGCATCCAAATACCTATCCAGCTTCCAGAAGCCATCCATAATAGAGGTGAAAAGCGTCTAGATGCCCCATATCTAGTCCAAACGTCGGTACAAGTTTTTAGAGCATCCAGATGCCTAGAGATGCATATACAGTCAAACATGTTTTTTGCTAAAAGCGTCCATACACCCAAATGAGAGTTTGGACTCCCATTTACGACTTTATATTATGAAAATATTATTTTTCTCATATCATCCTTAAATTTGACGGCAAAAAGGAAATCTTTAGTTGATATTAGTGAGTTACGATAAAGTGAGTTACGTACCGAAAAAGTGACGATGAAGCTTCTTTAAGATGGAATAGTTGATGTTTGAGTTGTTGTTGGAAGATGAAGTCTAAGTTGTGATGAAAATCGTCTCAGATTTTTTTAAGAGAATAAAACGAGGATTGTGATAGATAAATGAAAAGTTATAGATATTACCCATCAAGGTAATAGGTTAATCTAAAATTAAAAAAAAACATCATATTCTAGGATTGCATGCAAATGATATTACCCATCGGTTGGACAAATTTTAAAAATAATAATAAAATTAAAAAAAAAAAGCATTTGGAATTATTAATTACATAATTAAAAATAATTAAATAAAGAGAAAAGAGAATAACGTCAACTAAGAAAATGCAACGCTTGGTCCCTAAGTCAATTGAAAAATAAATAAATAACATAAAATACAGTAACAAGGATTAAATGCATGGTCATTGGTAGATATATTCTCTCGGTTTTTCTTTAAACCGAGGGAATATGTTGTATAAATATATTTTTAAAAATAATAATCATGACGTTCCCAAGACATATACATTTGTTATTTGTTGGACGAGATGAAAGTTTTATCATGTAATGTGTTACTTGTAATAGCGCATCCAGACACCACCAAAGCGTACAAAAGCAAAAATGACCTCTGACCATACACGTATACAAGCATACATACATGTATGGAGACCTAAATAAAAGCATCCAGATACCTATCCAGCTTCCAGAAGCCATCCATAATAGAAGTGAAAAGCATCTAGATGCCCCATATCTAGTCCAAACGTCGGTACAAGTTTTTAGAGCATCTAGATGCCTAGAGATGCATATACAGTCAAACATGTTTTTTGCTAAAAGCGTCCATACACCCAAATGAGAGTTTGGACTCCCATTTACGACTTTATATTATGAAAATATTATTTTTCTCATATCATCCTTAAATTTGACGGCAAAAAGGAAATCTTTAGTTGATATTAGTGAGTTACGATAAAGTGAGTTACGTACCGAAAAAGTGACGATGAAGCTTCTTTAAGATGGAATAGTTGATGTTTGAGTTGTTGTTGGAAGATGAAGTCTAAGTTGTGATGAAAATCGTCTCAGATTTTTTTAAGAGAATGAAACGAGGATTGTGATAGATAAATGAAAAGTTATAGATATTACCCATCAAGGTAATAGGTTAATTTAAAATTAAAAAAAAAAATCATATTCTAGGATTGCATGCAAATGATATTACCCATCGGTTGGACAAATTTTAAAAATAATAATAAAATTAAAAAAAAAGCATTTGGAATTATTAATTACATAATTAAAAATAACTAAATAAAGAGAAAAGAGAATAACGTCAACTAAGAAAATGCAACGCTTGGTCCCTAAGTCAATTGAAAAATAAATAAATAACATAAAATACAGTAACAAGGATTAAATGCATGGTCATTGGTAGATATATTCTCTCGGTTTTTCTTTAAACCGAGGAAATATGTTGTATAAATATATTTTTAAAAATAATAATCATGACGTTCCCAAGACATATACATTTGTTATTTGTTGGACGAGATGAAAGTTTTATCATGTAATGTGTTACTTATAATAGTGCATCCAGACACCACCAAAGCGTACAAAAGCAAAAATGACCTCTGACCATACACGTATACAAGCATACATACATGTATGAAGACCTAAATAAAAGCATCCAAATACCTATCCAGCTTCCAGAAGCCATCCATAATAGAGGTGAAAAGCGTCTAGATGCCCCATATCTAGTCCAAACGTCGGTACAAGTTTTTAGAGCATCCAGATGCCTAGAGATGCATATACAGTTAAACATGTTTTTTGCTAAAAGCGTCCATACACCCAAATGAGAGTTTGGACTCCCACTTACGACTTTATATTATGAAAATATTATTTTTCTCATATCATCCTTAAATTTGACGGCAAAAAGGAAATCTTTAGTTGATATTAGTGAGTTACGATAAAGTGAGTTACGTACCGAAAAAGTGACGATGAAGCTTCTTTAAGATGGAATAGTTGATGTTTGAGTTGTTGTTGGAAGATGAAGTCTAAGTTGTGATGAAAATCGTCTCAGATTTTTTTAAGAGAATGAAACGAGGATTGTGATAGATAAATGAAAAGTTATTACCCATCAAGGTAATAGGTTAATTTAAAATTTAAAAAAAAACATCATATTCTAGGATTGCATGCAAATGATATTACCCATCGGTTGGACAAATTTTAAAAATAATAATCAAATTAAAAAAAAAGCATTTGGAATTATTAATTACATAATTAAAAATAATTAAATAAAGAGAAAAGAGAATAACGTCAACTAAGAAAATGCAACGCTTGGTCCCTAAGTCAATTGAAAAATAAATAAATAACATAAAATACAGTAACAAGGATTAAATGCATGGTCATTGGTAGATATATTCTCTCGGTTTTTCTTTAAACCGAGGGAATATGTTGTATAAATATATTTTTAAAAATAATAATCATGATGTTCCCAAGACATATACATTTGTTATTTTTTGGACGAGATGAAAGTTTTATCATGTAATGTGTTACTTATAATAGTGCATCCAGACACCACCAAAGCGTACAAAAGCAAAAATGACCTCTGACCATACACGTATACAAGCATACATACATGTATGAAGACCTAAATAAAAGCATCCAAATACCTATCCAGCTTCCAGAAGCCATCCATAATAGAGGTGAAAAGCGTCTAGATGCCCCATATCTAGTCCAAACGTCGGTACAAGTTTTTAGAGCATCCAGATGCCTAGAGATGCATACATTGTCAAACATGTTTTTTGCTAAAAGCGTCCATACACCCAAATGAGAGTTTGGACTCCCATTTACGACTTTATATTATGAAAATATTATTTTTCTCATATCATCCTTCAATTTGACGGCAAAAAGGAAATCTTTAGTTGATATTAGTGAGTTACGATAAAGTGAGTTACGTACCGAAAAAGTGACGATGAAGCTTCTTTAAGATGGAATAGTTGATGTTTGAGTTGTTGTTGGAAGATGAAGTCTAAGTTATGATGAAAATCGTCTCAGATTTTTTTAAGAGAATAAAACGAGGATTGTGATAGATAAATGAAAAGTTATAGATATTACCCATCAAGGTAATAGGTTAATCTAAAATTAAAAAAAAACATCATATTCTAGGATTGCATGCAAATGATATTACCCATCGGTTGGACAAATTTTAAAAATAATAATAAAATTTAAAAAAAAAAGCATTTGGAATTATTAATTACATAATTAAAAATAATTAAATAAAGAGAAAAGAGAATAACGTCAACTAAGAAAATCCAACGCTTGGTCCCTAAGTCAATTGAAAAATAAATAAATAACATAAAATACAGTAACAAGGATTAAATGCATGGTCATTCGTAGATATATTCTCTCGGTTTTTCTTTAAACCGAGGGAATATGTTGTATAAATATATTTTTTAAAATAATAATCATGACGTTCCCAAGACATATACATTTGTTATTTGTTGGACGAGATGAAAGTTTTATCATGTAATGTGTTACTTGTAATAGTGCATCCAGACACCACCAAAGCGTACAAAAGCAAAAATGACCTCTGGCCATACACGTATACAAGCATACATACATGTATGGAGACCTAAATAAAAGCATCCAGATACCTATCCAGCTTCCAGAAGCCATCCATAATAGAGGTGAAAAGCGTCTAGATGCCCCATATCTAGTCCAAACGTCGGTACAAGTTTTTAGAGCATCCAGATGCCTAGAGATTCATATACAGTCAAACATGTTTTTTGCTAAAAGCGTCCATACACCCAAATGAGAGTTTGGACTCCCATTTACGACTTTATATTATGAAAATATTATTTTTCTCATATCATCCTTAAATTTGACGGCAAAAAGGAAATCTTTAGTTGATATTAGTGAGTTACGATAAAGTGAGTTACGTATCGAAAAAGTGACGATGAAGCTTCTTTAAGATGGAATAGTTGATGTTTGAGTTGTTGTTGGAAGATGAAGTCTAAGTTGTGATGAAAATCGTCTCAGATTTTTTTAAGAGAATGAAACGAGGATTGTGATATGTAAATGAAAAGTTATAGATATTACCCATCAAGGTAATAGGTTAATTTAAAATTAAAAAAAAAACATCATATTCTAGGATTGCCTCCAAATGATATTACCCATCGGTTGGACAAATTTTAAAAATAATAATAAAATTAAAAAAAAAGCATTTGGAATTATTAATTACATAATTAAAAATAACTAAATAAAGAGAAAAGAGAATAACGTCAACTAAGAAAATGCAACGCTTGGTCCCTAAGTCAATTGAAAAATAAATAAATAACATAAAATACAGTAACAAGGATTAAATGCATGGTCATTGGTAGATATATTCTCTCGGTTTTTCTTTAAACCGAGGAAATATGTTGTATAAATATATTTTTAAAAATAATAATCATGACGTTCCCAAGACATATACATTTGTTATTTGTTGGACGAGATGAAAGTTTTATCATGTAATGTGTTACTTATAATAGTGCATCCAGACACCACCAAAGCGTACAAAAGCAAAAATGACCTTTGACCATACACGTATACAAGCATACATACATGTATGAAGACCTAAATAAAAGCATCCAAATACCTATCCAGCTTCCAGAAGCCATCCATAATAGAGGTGAAAAGCGTCTAGATGCCCCATATCTAGTCCAAACGTCGGTACAAGTTTTTAGAGCATCCAGATGCCTAGAGATGCATATACAGTTAAACATGTTTTTTACTAAAGGCGTCCATACACCCAAATGAGAGTTTGGACTCCCATTTACGACTTTATATTATGAAAATATTATTTTTCTCATATCATCCTTAAATTTGACGGCAAAAAGGAAATCTTTAGTTGATATTAGTGAGTTACGATAAAGTGAGTTACGTACCGAAAAAGTGACGATGAAGCTTCTTTAAGATGGAATAGTTGATGTTTGAGTTGTTGTTGGAAGATGAAGTCTAAGTTGTGATGAAAATCGTCTCAGATTTTTTTAAGAGAATAAAACGAGGATTGTGATAGATAAATGAAAAGTTATAGATATTACCCATCAAGGTAATAGGTTAATCTAAAATTAAAAAAAAACATCATATTCTAGGATTGCATGCAAATGATATTACCCATCGGTTGGACAAATTTTAAAAATAATAATAAAATTAAAAAAAAAAAAGCATTTGGAATTATTAATTACATAATTAAAAATAATTAAATAAAGAGAAAAGAGAATAACGTCAACTAAGAAAATGCAACGCTTGGTCCCTAAGTCAATTGAAAAATAAATAAATAACATAAAATACAGTAACAAGGATTAAATGCATGGTCATTGGTAGATATATTCTCTCGGTTTTTCTTTAAACCGAGGGAATATGTTGTATAAATATATTTTTAAAAATAATAATCATGACGTTCCCAAGACATATACATTTGTTATTTGTTGGACGAGATGAAAGTTTTATCATGTAATGTGTTACTTGTAATAGCGCATCCAGACACCACCAAAGCGTACAAAAGCAAAAATGACCTCTGACCATACACGTATACAAGCATACATACATGTATGGAGACCTAAATAAAAGCATCCAGATACCTATCCAGCTTCCAGAAGCCATCCATAATAGAGGTGAAAAGCATCTAGATGCCCCATATCTAGTCCAAACGTCGGTACAAGTTTTTAGAGCATCCAGATGCCTAGAGATGCATATACAGTCAAACATGTTTTTTGCTAAAAGCGTCCATACACCCAAATGAGAGTTTGGACTCCCATTTACGACTTTATATTATGAAAATATTATTTTTCTCATATCATCCTTAAATTTGACGGCAAAAAGGAAATCTTTAGTTGATATTAGTGAGTTACGATAAAGTGAGTTACGTACCGAAAAAGTGATGATGAAGCTTCTTTAAGATGGAATAGTTGATGTTTGAGTTGTTGTTGGAAGATGAAGTCTAAGTTGTGATGAAAATCGTCTCAGATTTTTTTAAGAGAATGAAACGAGGATTGTGATAGATAAATGAAAAGTTATTACCCATCAAGGTAATAGGTTAATTTAAAATTAAAAAAAAACATCATATTCTAGGATTGCATGCAAATGATATTACCCATCGGTTGGACAAATTTTAAAAATAATAATCAAATTAAAAAAAAAAGCATTTGGAATTATTAATTACATAATTAAAAATAATTAAATAAAGAGAAAAGAGAATAACGTCAACTAAGAAAATGCAACGCTTGGTCCCTAAGTCAATTGAAAAATAAATAAATAACATAAAATACAGTAACAAGGATTAAATGCATGGTCATTGGTAGATATATTCTCTCGGTTTTTCTTTAAACCGAGGGAATATGTTGTATAAATATATTTTTAAAAATAATAATCATGACGTTCCCAAGACATATACATTTGTTATTTGTTGGACGAGATGAAAGTTTTATCATGTAATGTGTTACTTGTAATAGCGCATCCAGACACACTACGCCAAATAAGGGAAAAGAGGGCGCTTATTTTGGCCTATAACAGCGCTTTTAAGCGCCCTCTAATCTGGCGCTGGCATAGGTAAAGACAGCGCTTTGTTTTCCTGGAGAAAGCGCTGTCTAAAGGCCCACATTATAGTGCGCTTTATGAAAAAAGCGCCCTCTGGAGTGGTCCATAAAGGGACACCTTAGAGGGCGCTTTCTGGAGAAAGCGCCCTCTAAAGTTGTCAATGTAAAGTGTTTAGAGGGCGCTTTCTGGAAAAAGCGCCCTCTAAAGTTGTCAATGTAAAGTGTTTAGAGGGCGCTTATTTTTTAAAATAACTAACACTTTAGAGGGCGCTTTCTGCAGAAAGCGCCCTCTAAAGTTGTCAATGTAAAGTGTTTAGAGGGCGCTTTCTGGACAAAGCGCCCTCTAAAGTTCTCAATGTAAAGTGTTTAGAGGGCGCTTCCTACAGAAAGCGCCCTCTAAAGTGTTAGTTATTTTAAAAAAATTGTTTGAAAAACAGTGGATATTTAATTGGTAACCTGTTCGCATGCTGCAAAAGTGTAAAATTCATATTGATTTCATCCTTTAATCCAATGTTATACACCATTAATCCATTGATATATACAACATGAATCCATTTATATACAACATTAATCCTCCATATATACAACATTAATATATGATTCTTTGATCAACAATATACAACAACATATTCATGATTTAGTAAAAGTACAACAACAATATACAACAACAGCATACAACAACAACATTCCATACATATATGTACAACAATATACAACCTAGCTATATGATTCTTTGATCAACAATGAATTGACACAATTCATCCTTCATTTCATCCAAATGAGCTCTTGAGTAAGATTTGTATTCCTCAAAGTACTACAATTAAGAGAATAAAACATATTCATGATTTAGTAACAAATTAGATTAGTTATCCGATAATATTAAAATAAACCCTAAGTTATTATTCCATACCATTTTTGGGATGTCTATACGATTCAATGCAATGATATCTCTCATAAATCTCAATACAAAAAATCCGCAATCGACCGAATTATTTTGCTGAGGACACTACACAGAAAAACAAACAATATATATATAGTTAATTTCTTACAAACACTATTATAAGCAAAAAAACAAACACTATTATAAGCAAAAATAAGATACTTAATATATACCTGAACTCTGACCCAGGTAATGTCCTTCCTAATGCGGTAATTCTTTTTCGATCTAAATTTTAGTATTGCCCTAACAAAATAAAAACGTATATTGAGATCAATCTGACAGACATAATTAAATATAGAAATACACACGAATATTGAGGGGAATTTCACTTACGTGTCAACCGTCTTCTTCAAACCCGGATATTTACTCCAATCACCCAATAACGAATCGAGATAATACACTATTAGTCTCGAAAGATCCATAGCAACCAACACCCAGTGGCCACTGTAAAATAAAACAAAAATTTAGATGAATGAAAATTTTCTACGTAAAAGATATACATAGATTAGAATGAAATTATTAGAAAGAAAATCTAACCCGTTGCCAGAATTAAACGGTAAAAAATACAAACTGCGTGTAGTATTATCGCCGGCCGCCATGAATCTATCGACTAGATCATTCTTTACGGATGTTGGATTTTTCGATATTAACGTTGCGTTGACACGGGAAGCAACAATAAAATTGAAACGGTTACACAATTCAGTTCCCCGCATCAATTTGTCATACATATACCTTAAATAGAAACATAATAAATATTAGACTACTCATTGAAATGTGTAAATAAATTGTTCAACTAAGTAAATTATAGATTGATCGGAGTACCATATGTATGTATGAATGATAGCGATGCCCAATTCGTCGTGCTCAAAAAGTTGTTGCATGTCCTCCTTTCCAATTATTTCGAAATGAGCTTTTCCGAAAACACCTTCATCAAAATCTATACTACGAATGGACCCGTCCATAATATCGGACTCTTCCACCATTTTCTCAAGACGCATCATAATTTGAGATTTTGTCCCGGCCGTCGTTGGAATATCCTTCGTTGGAATATCCTTCGTTGGAATATCCTTCGTTGGAATATCCTTCGTTGGAATATCCTTACCATCGCTTTTCAACTTTCGACCGGGAACCTAAAAATTCATATAAAATAAATCATTACTTTTTGTGATGCAAAAGAATCGTTGTGTATATAATTCAATGGGTATATATATTTGTACCTCTTTTTGAGATGCAACCGACTCGATGCGTCTTGAAATCCCTTTACCAGCTTTAGGGGTGGGTCTTGTAGGAGTCTAACATTACCATGTAATAAGGATTGATTAAATATCATAATTGTAGCTGAATTGAAATGTGAATTCTAAATATTCATAATCATTTAGAACATATATACCTCGGCATCAGGGAAAATTAGATCTGACGGCCAACCAACAAAGGATCCGACTGCATCTCGCATCAACGTTGTCTCTGAAACAACGTCGGGTAATGGTAGACGGGCGTCCGTATCTAATACGAGGTCAACCGAAACTTTCATAAATCCCACCGGGAGGGGATTATGGTGAAGTAATTCACCCGAAGTATTGTGCACTTTTCCCTTGCCAACCATGCGATAAGTTGGTGACGATAGATACAGCTGACAAGGTGAAATGCCCTAAACCAATAATAAATGTTATTGTTAACTTGTATATGTGTCAAGTAAAAAAGTGCTATTTTAATTTCATAATAACATATATAATTACCTCGGGAAATTTCGGTTGATGATTGATACTAGCTCGGTCACTAGTATCTTTTGCCTCGGAAGCGCACCTTTCCTCTCTATACCTTGCATTCTCGTTTTGCAGTTGGAGTACTTGTGCCCTTAACTCCGCCAAGGTCTCCATCACCTCTTTGTTGGTAGGATTTTTTGTTTTTGTTTTTTTATAAAATGACGACGGAGTCACACCAAAACCCTTACCCCTCACACGACCGGAATACTCAGGAACATTTAGTACTCGACTAAGTACGCTCCTGCAATCCTGGACCTCGGTTGAAGGGGTTTGGGATAAAGTCTCCTGAAATATTATTAGAGGAGATTAAAAATGAATTATATGTCTAACAAAATTTTCGATATAATTAAAGAAATAATGTTACATATACTTACACATTCGTCATAAACATTTTGGACCGCTTCAACGACAGCCCCATCCTTCCCAACCCGAGCAGCCTTCCATAATACGTGGTCCGGAAGAGATGTTGCGTCACTTTTCTCCTCGGCTAGCTACACATTGAATTAGATTATAAGATCATCAATTATAACATATTGTGACAATTTATAAGCTCATAGCATTTGAATATACTCACAATTCTTTGTTGTAACCGTGCATAACCCGTACGCCCTTTTTTGTACGGATACGCGGGTTTTGATGCCCTTTTCCTATTTATGTCGCTTATTTCCTGGATAAAAAAGTTTAAGGCATATTAGAACCAAGTAACTTAACAATTGTATAATACCATAATTAATAGACATTACATGGAATTTTTCGTTTCTTCGTTTGGCGACAAAGTTATCCCATTCATCGGCTGAAATAATCTCGGCATACTTCATTGGCCGTTCTCCTTCAACAAATTTTCCTTCCTCATCCTTGAGAAATTTGTTGCACAAAAAGGATCGAAATCCTCGGAGTCTTTTTCCGGCCAATTGAATACAATATTTTTGCCGGCTTTCATCGATGTGAAAGGATCTCTAAAAAACATACAAATGGAGTGTGTTATTATAAAGTAATATTATAACAATATATGGTTAACAAATAGTCAACAAAAAAAACATATAACAATATATGGTAAGTACCTGTATCTCCGACCATATTTTTTCCTTGCCAACCTTCAAGTCCGGACTTCTCCAATTATCACATGTAATCGGAATATGTTGGCGAACAAGGAAACCAATGTAACTTGCCAACATTGAACCGTTAGGCTCAATTAGTTGGTCTTCAGCACTCCAATGTACTTCAAATTTTACACCCTTGTCTCTTGCACGAATGATTGACTTCATAACAGTCAATCCTCGTTTGATTTCTTTTTCAACATTATTACGTGATTCATTCGCGGCATGGGTATCGTCTTGGTTAGCCATTTTATCTGTAATATAGAAATGATTCAATAAGACCCAAGTAAGACAATGATTCAATACGTGAACACATTTACTGCATGCACAAACTTACTGCATACACATTTACTCACACACACCTACTGCATGCAAAAGACCAATGCAAACTTATGGTGTTTGGAACATGAACAAACTTGCATCCATAATCATCAAACTTCCAAGCACAAGCTCAAACACACTTCAAATATATCAGTTTTCAATCAGAAATAAAAAACTCAGTTTGCCCTAAACAACATTAATCAACATAATGCACAAAATGAAAAACTAAGTTTAGAAAATGCCCTAATCAAACACATGAAGAAAGTGAACGGTAACGATGGAGAAGAGAAATACCTTAAAGGTGACGGTAACGATGGAGAAGAAAGTGAACAGTGACGGTGGAAGAGGTTAACGCAGTGAACGTGAACGGTGAGGGAGGGAGAACGAACGGCGACGATGACGGTGAGGGAGGGAGAACGAACGGAGGACGAGAGTAATCGCAGTAGAGAGTAATCGCAGTTGAGAGAAAACCCAGTTACGTAAACGAAATAGCTTATAGAGAGGGAAAATAAAGAGACATGCAGTATATGTTATAATTTTAATGTTTACTAAAGGGGACCTTAGAGGGCGCTTTTTTAAAAAAAGCGCCCTCTAAAGGGGGCCTAAGAGGGCGCTTCTGAAAGCGCTCTCTAAGGCTTTCCAAAAGCGCCTTATAAACTGGAAATGTACATGGACTTAGAGAGCGCTTTTTCAAAAGCGCCCTCTAAGGGTAACCTTAGAGGGCGCTTTCACAAAAGCGCCCTCTATTGTTGTCCCTCCATTTTTTTTTTGGCTTCACTTTAGAGGGCGCTTAGTTACAAAAGCGCCCTCTAAAGGGGGCCTAAGAGGGCGCTTCTAAAAGCGCTCTCTAAGGCTTTCCAAAAAGCGCCTTATAAACTGGAAATGTACATGGACATAGAGAGCGCTTTTTTAGAAGCGCCCTCTAAGGTTACCCTTAGAGGGCGCTTTCAATAAAGCGTCCTCTATTGGTGTCCCTCCATTTCCTCATTATTTTTTCGCTTCACTTTAGAGGGCGCTTTATTACAAAAGCGCCCTCTAAAGTGCGCTATCTATTCCAATAGTATGCTCCTTATTTTTTCTCTTTACTTTAGAGTGCGCTTTTGTAATAAAGCGCCCTCTAAGGGGCGCTGTCTATTCCAGTTTTTGGCGTAGTGACACCACCAAAGCGTACAAAAGCAAAAATGACCTCTGACCATACACGTATACAAGCATACATACATGTATGGAGACCTAAATAAAAGCATCCAGATACCTATCCAGCTTCCAGAAGCCATCCATAATAGAGGTGAAAAGCGTCTAAATGCCCCATATCTAGTCTAAACGTCGGTACAAGTTTTTAGAGCATCCAGATGCCTATAGATGCATACACAGTCAAACATGTTTTTTGCTAAAAGCGTCCATACACCCAAATGAGAGTTTGGACTCCCATTTACGACTTTATATTATGAAAATATTATTTTTCTCATATCATCCTTCAATTTGACGGCAAAAAGGAAATATTTAGTTGATATTAGTGAGTTACGATAAAGTGAGTTACGTACCGAAAAAGTGACAATGAAGCTTCTTTAAGATGGAATAGTTGATGTTTGAGTTGTTGTTGGAAGATGAAGTCTAAGTTGTGATGAAAATCGTCTCAGATTTTTTCAAGAGAATAAAACGAGGATTGTGATAGATAAATGAAAAGTTATAGATATTACCCATCAAGGTAATAGGTTAATCTAAAATTAAAAAAAAACATCATATTCTAGGATTGCATGCAAATGATATTACCCATCGGTTGGACAAATTTTAAAAATAATAATAAAATTAAAAAAAAAGCATTTGGAATTATTAATTACATAATTAAAAATAATTAAATAAAGAGAAAAGAGAATAACGTCAACTAAGAAAATCCAACGCTTGGTCCCTAAGTCAATTGAAAAATAAATAAATAACATAAAATACAGTAACAAGGATTAAATGCATGGTCATTGGTAGATATATTCTCTCGGTTTTTCTTTAAACCGAGGGAATATGTTGTATAAATATATTTTTAAAAATAATAATCATGACGTTCCCAAGACATATACATTTGTTATTTGTTGGACGAGATGAAAGTTTTATCATGTAATGTGTTACTTGTAATAGTGCATCCAGACACCACCAAAGCGTACAAAAGCAAAAATGACCTCTGGCCATACACGTATACAAGCATACATACATGTATGGAGACCTAAATAAAAGCCTCCAGATACCTATCCAGCTTCCAGAAGCCATCCATAATAGAGGTGAAAAGCGTCTAGATGCCCCATATCTAGTCCAAACGTCGGTACAAGTTTTTAGAGCATCCAGATGCCTAGAGATGCATATACAGTCAAACATGTTTTTTGCTAAAAGTGTCCATACACCCAAATGAGAGTTTGGACTCCCATTTACGACTTTATATTATGAAAATATTATTTTTCTCATATCATCCTTAAATTTGACGGCAAAAAGGAAATCTTTAGTTGATATTAGTGAGTTACGATAAAGTGAGTTACGTACCGAAAAAGTGACGATGAAGCTTCTTTAAGATGGAATAGTTGATGTTTGAGTTGTTGTTGGAAGTAGAAGTCTAAGTTGTGATGAAAATCGTCTCAGATTTTTTTAAGAGAATAAAACGAGGATTGTGATAGATAAATGAAAAGTTATAGATATCACCCATCAAGGTAATAGGTTAATTTAAAATTAAAAAAAAACATCATATTCTAGGATTGCATGCAAATGATATTACCCATCGGTTGGACAAATTTTAAAAATAATAATAAAATTAAAAAAAAAACATTTGGAATTATTAATTACATAATTAAAAATAATTAAATAAAGAGAAAAGAGAATAACGTCAACTAAGAAAATGCAACGCTTGGTCCCTATGTCAATTGTAAAATAAATAAATAACATAAAATACAGTAACAAGGATAAAATGCATGGTCATTTTTAGATATATTCTCTCAATTTTTCTTTAAACCGAGGGAATATGTTGTATAAATATATTTTTAAAAATAATAATCATGACGTTTCCAAGACATATACATTTGTTATTTGTTGGACGAGATGAAAGTTTTATCATGTAATGTGTTACTTGTAATAGTGCATCCAGACACCACCAAAGCGTACAAAAGCAAAAATGACCTCTGGCCATACACGTATACAAGCATACATACATGTATGGAGACCTAAATAAAAGCATCCAGATACCTATCCAGCTTCCAGAAGCCATCCATAATAGAGGTGAAAAGCGTCTAGATGCCCCATATCTAGTCCAAACGTCGGTACAAGTTTTTAGAGCATCCAGATGCCTAGAGATGCATATACAGTCAAACATGTTTTTTGCTAAAAGCGTCCATACACCCAAATGAGAGTTTGGACTCCCACTTACGACTTTATATTATGAAAATATTATTTTTCTCATGTCATCCTTAAATTTGACGGCAAAAAGGAAATCTTTAGTTGATATTAGTGAGTTAAGATAAAGTGAGTTACGTACCGAAAAAGTGACGATGAAGCTTCTTTAAGATGGAATAGTTGATGTTTGAGTTGTTGTTGGAAGATGAAGTCTAAGTTGTGATGAAAATCGTCTCAGATTTTTTTAAGAGAATGAAACGAGGATTGTGATAGATAAATGAAAAGTTATTACCCATCAAGGTAATAGGTTAATTTAAAATTAAAAAAACATCATATTCTAGGATTGCATGCAAATGATATTACCCATCGGTTGGACAAATTTTAAAAATAATAATCAAATTAAAAAAAAAGCATTTGGAATTATTAATTACATAATTAAAAATAATTAAATAAAGAGAAAAGAGAATAACGTCAACTAAGAAAATGCAACGCTTGGTCCCTAAGTCAATTGAAAAATAAATAAATAACATAAAATACAGTAACAAGGATTAAATGCATGGTCATTGGTAGATATATTCTCTCGGTTTTTCTTTAAACCGAGGGAATATGTTGTATAAATATATTTTTAAAAATAATAATCATGACGTTCCCAAGACATATACATTTGTTATTTGTTGGACGAGATGAAAGTTTTATCATGTAATGTGTTACTTGTAATAGCGCATCCAGACACCACCAAAGCGTACAAAAGCAAAAATGACCTCTGACCATACACGTATACAAGCATACATACATGTATGGAGACCTAAATAAAAGCATCCAGATACCTATCCAGCTTCCAGAAGCCATCCATAATAGAGGTGAAAAGCGTCTAGATGCCCCATATCTAGTCCAAACGTCGGTACAAGTTTTTAGAGCATCCAGATGCCTAGAGATGCATATACAGTCAAACATGTTTTTTGCTAAAAGCGTCCATACACCCAAATGAGAGTTTGGACTCCCATTTACGACTTTATATTATGAAAATATTATTTTTCTCATATCATCCTTAAATTTGACGGCAAAAAGGAAATCTTTAGTTGATATTAGTGAGTTACGATAAAGTGAGTTACGTACCGAAAAAGTGACGATGAAGCTTCTTTAAGATGGAATAGTTGATGTTTGAGTTGTTGTTGGAAGATGAAGTCTAAGTTGTGATGAAAATCGTCTCAGATTTTTTTAAGAGAATGAAACGAGGATTGTGATAGATAAATGAAAAGTTATAGATATTACCCATCAAGGTAATAGGTTAATTTAAAATTTAAAAAAAAAACATCATATTCTAGGATTGCATGCAAATGATATTACCCATCGGTTGGACAAATTTTAAAAATAATAATAAAATTTAAAAAAAAAACATTTGGAATTATTAATTACATAATTAAAAATAATTAAATAAAGAGAAAAGAGAATAACGTCGACTAAGAAAATGCAACGCTTGGTCCCTAAGTCAATTGAAAAATAAATAAATAACATAAAATACAGTAACAAGGATTAAATGCATGGTCATTGGTAGATATATTCTTTCGGTTTTTCTTTAAACCGAGGAAATATGTTGTATAAATATATTTTTAAAAATAATAATCATGACGTTCCCAAGACATATACATTTGTTATTTGTTGGACGAGATGAAAGTTTTATCATGTAATGTGTTACTTGTAATAGTGCATCCAGACACCACCAAAGCGTACAAAAGCAAAAATGACCTCTGGCCATACACGTATACAAGCATACATACATGTATGGAGACCTAAATAAAAGCATCCAGATACCTATCCAGCTTCCAGAAGCCATCCATAATAGAGGTGAAAAGCGTCTAGATGCCCCATATCTAGTCCAAACGTCGGTACAAGTTTTTAGAGCATCCAGATGCCTAGAGATGCATATACAGTCCAACATGTTTTTTGCTAAAAGCGTCCATACACCCAAATGAGAGTTTGGACTCCCATTTACGACTTTATATTATGAAAATATTATTTTTCTCATATCATCCTTAAATTTGACGGCAAAAAGGAAATCTTTAGTTGATATTAGTGAGTTACGATAAAGTGAGTTACGTACCGAAAAAGTGACGATGAAGCTTCTTTAAGATGGAATAGTTGATGTTTGAGTTGTTGTTGGAAGATGAAGTCTAAGTTGTGATGAAAATCGTCTCAGATTTTTTTAAGAGAATGAAACGAGGATTGTGATAGATAAATGAAAAGTTATAGATATTACCCATCAAGGTAATAGGTTAATTTAAAATTAAAAAAAAACATCATATTCTAGGATTGCATGCAAATGATATTACCCATCGGTTGGACAAATTTTAAAAATAATAATAAAATTAAAAAAAAAGCATTTGGAATTATTAATTACATAATTAAAAATAATTAAATAAAGAGAAAAGAGAATAACGTCAACTAAGAAAATCCAACGCTTGGTTCCTAAGTCAATTGAAAAATAAATAAATAACATAAAATACAGTAACAAGGATTAAATGCATGGTCATTGGTAGATATATTCTCTCGGTTTTTCTTTAAACCGAGGGAATATGTTGTATAAATATATTTTTAAAAATAATAATCATGACGTTCCCAAGACATATACATTTGTTATTTGTTGGACGAGATGAAAGTTTTATCATGTAATGTGTTACTTGTAATAGTGCATCCAGACACCACCAAAGCGTACAAAAGCAAAAATGACCTCTGGCCATACACGTATACAAGCATACATACATGTATGGAGACCTAAATAAAAGCATCCAGATACCTATCCAGCTTCCAGAAGCCATCCATAATAGAGGTGAAAAGCGTCTAGATGTCCATATCTAGTCCAAACGTCGGTACAAGTTTTTAGAGCATCCAGATGCCTAGAGATGCATATACAGTCAAACATGTTTTTTGCTAAAAGCGTCCATACACCCAAATGAGAGTTTGGACTCCCATTTACGACTTTATATTATGAAAATATTATTTTTCTCATATCATCCTTAAATTTGACGGCAAAAAGGAAATCTTTAGTTGATATTAGTGAGTTACGATAAAGTGAGTTACGTACCGAAAAAGTGACGATGAAGCTTCTTTAAGATGGAATAGTTGATGTTTGAGTTGTTGTTGGAAGATGAAGTCTAAGTTGTGATGAAAATCGTCTCAGATTTTTTTAAGAGAATGAAACAAGGATTGTGATAGATAAATGAAAAGTTATAGATATTACCAATCAAGGTAATAGGTTAATTTAAAATTAAAAAAAAAAAACATCATATTCTAGGATTGCATGCAAATGATATTACCCATCGGTTGGACAAATTTTAAAAATAATAATAAAATTAAAAAAAAAAGCATTTGGAATTATTAATTACATAATTAAAAATAATTAAATAAAGAGAAAAGAGAATAACGTCAACTAAGAAAATCCAACGCTTGGTTCCTAAGTCAATTGAAAAATAAATAAATAACATAAAATACAGTAACAAGGATTAAATGCATGGTCATTGGTAGATATATTCTCTCGGTTTTTCTTTAAACCGAGGGAATATGTTGTATAAATATATTTTTAAAAATAATAATCATGACGTTCCCAAGACATATACATTTGTTATTTGTTGGACGAGATGAAAGTTTTATCATGTAATGTGTTACTTGTAATAGTGCATCCAGACACCACCAAAGCGTACAAAAGCAAAAATGACCTCTGGCCATACACGTATACAAGCATACATACATGTATGGAGACCTAAATAAAAGCATCCAGATACCTATCCAGCTTCCAGAAGCCATCCATAATAGAGGTGAAAAGCGTCTAGATGCCCCATATCTAGTCCAAACGTCGGTACAAGTTTTTAGAGCATCCAGATGCCTAGAGATGCATATACAGTCAAACATGTTTTTTGCTAAAAGCGTCCATACACCCAAATGAGAGTTTGGACTCCCACTTACGACTTTATATTATGAAAATATTATTTTTCTCATATCATCCTTAAATTTGACGGCAAAAAGGAAATCTTTAGTTGATATTAGTGAGTTACGATAAAGTGAGTTACGTACCGAAAAAGTGACGATGAAGCTTCTTTAAGATGGAATAGTTGATGTTTGAGTTGTTGTTGGAAGATGAAGTCTAAGTTGTGATGAAAATCGTCTCAGATTTTTTTAAGAGAATGAAACGAGGATTGTGATAGATAAATGAAAAGTTATTACCCATCAAGGTAATAGGTTAATTTAAAATTAAAAAAAAACATCATATTCTAGGATTGCATGCAAATGATATTACCCATCGGTTGGACAAATTTTAAAAATAATAATCAAATTAAAAAAAAGCATTTGGAATTATTAATTACATAATTAAAAATAATTAAATAAAGAGAAAAGAGAATAACGTCAACTAAGAAAATGCAACGCTTGGTCCCTAAGTCAATTGAAAAATAAATAAATAACATAAAATACAGTAACAAGGATTAAATGCATGGTCATTGGTAGATATATTCTCTCGGTTTTTCTTTAAACCGAGGGAATATGTTGTATAAATATATTTTTAAAAATAATAATCATGACGTTCCCAAGACATATACATTTGTTATTTGTTGGACGAGATGAAAGTTTTATCATGTAATGTGTTACTTGTAATAGTGCATCCAGACACCACCAAAGCGTACAAAAGCAAAAATGACCTCTGACCATACACGTATACAAGCATACATACATGTATGGAGACCTAAATAAAAGCATCCAGATACCTATCCAGCTTCCAGAAGCCATCCATAATAGAGGTGAAAAGCGTCTAGATGCCCCATATCTAGTCCAAACGTCGGTACAAGTTTTTAGAGCATCCAGATGCCTAGAGATGCATATACAGTCAAACATGTTTTTTGCTAAAAGCGTCCATACACCCAAATGAGAGTTTGGACTCCCATTTACGACTTTATATTATGAAAATATTATTTTTCTCATATCATCCTTAAATTTGACGGCAAAAAGGAAATCTTTAGTTGATATTAGTGAGTTACGATAAAGTGAGTTACGTACCGAAAAAGTGACGATGAAGCTTCTTTAAGATGGAATAGTTGATGTTTGAGTTGTTGTTGGAAGATGAAGTCTAAGTTGTGATGAAAATCGTCTCAGATTTTTTTAAGAGAATGAAACGAGGATTGTGATAGATAAATGAAAAGTTATAGATATTACCAATCAAGGTAATAGGTTAATTTAAAATTAAAAAAAAAAACATCATATTCTAGGATTGCATGCAAATGATATTACCCATCGGTTGGACAAATTTTAAAAATAATAATAAAATTTAAAAAAAAAGCATTTGGAATTATTAATTACATAATTAAAAATAATTAAATAAAGAGAAAAGAGAATAACGTCGACTAAGAAAATCCAACGCTTGGTCCCTAAGTCAATTGAAAAATAAATAAATAACATAAAATACAGTAACAAGGATTAAATGCATGGTCATTGGTAGATATATTCTCTCGGTTTTTCTTTAAACCGAGGGAATATGTTGTATAAATATATTTTTAAAAATAATAATCATGACGTTCCCAAGACATATACATTTGTTATTTGTTGGACGAGATGAAAGTTTTATCATGTAATGTGTTACTTGTAATAGTGCATCCAGACACCACCAAAGCGTACAAAAGCAAAAATGACCTCTGGCCATACACGTATACAAGCATACATACATGTATGGAGACCTAAATAAAAGCATCCAGATACCTATCCAGCTTCCAGAAGCCATCCATAATAGAGGTGAAAAGCGTCTAGATGCCCCATATCTAGTCCAAACGTCGGTACAAGTTTTTAGAGCATCCAGATGCCTAGAGATGCATATACAGTCAAACATGTTTTTTGCTAAAAGCGTCCATACACCCAAATGAGAGTTTGGACTCCCATTTACGACTTTATATTATGAAAATATTATTTTTCTCATATCATCCTTAAATTTGACGGCAAAAAGGAAATCTTTAGTTGATATTAGTGAGTTACGATAAAGTGAGTTACGTACCGAAAAAGTGACGATGAAGCTTCTTTAAGATGGAATAGTTGATGTTTGAGTTGTTGTTGGAAGATGAAGTCTAAGTTGTGATGAAAATCGTCTCAGATTTTTTTAAGAGAATGAAACGAGGATTGTGATAGATAAATGAAAAGTTATTACCCATCAAGGTAATAGGTTAATTTAAAATTAAAAAAAACATCATATTCTAGGATTGCATGCAAATGATATTACCCATCGGTTGGACAAATTTTAAAAATAATAATCAAATTAAAAAAAAGCATTTGGAATTATTAATTACATAATTAAAAATAATTAAATAAAGAGAAAAGAGAATAACGTCAACTAAGAAAATGCAACGCTTGGTCCCTAAGTCAATTGAAAAATAAATAAATAACATAAAATACAGTAACAAGGATTAAATGCATGGTCATTGGTAGATATATTCTCTCGGTTTTTCTTTAAACCGAGGGAATATGTTGTATAAATATATTTTTAAAAATAATAATCATGACGTTCCCAAGACATATACATTTGTTATTTGTTGGACGAGATGAAAGTTTTATCATGTAATGTGTTACTTGTAATAGTGCATCCAGACACCACCAAAGCGTACAAAAGCAAAAATGACCTCTGACCATACACGTATACAAGCATACATACATGTATGGAGACCTAAATAAAAGCATCCAGATACCTATCCAGCTTCCAGAAGCCATCCATAATAGAGGTGAAAAGCGTCTAGATGCCCCATATCTAGTCCAAACGTCGGTACAAGTTTTTAGAGCATCCAGATGCCTAGAGATGCATATACAGTCAAACATGTTTTTTGCTAAAAGCGTCCATACACCCAAATGAGAGTTTGGACTCCCATTTACGACTTTATATTATGAAAATATTATTTTTCTCATATCATCCTTAAATTTGACGGCAAAAAGGAAATCTTTAGTTGATATTAGTGAGTTACGATAAAGTGAGTTACGTACCGAAAAAGTGACGATGAAGCTTCTTTAAGATGGAATAGTTGATGTTTGAGTTGTTGTTGGAAGATGAAGTCTAAGTTGTGATGAAAATCGTCTCAGATTTTTTTAAGAGAATGAAACGAGGATTGTGATAGATAAATGAAAAGTTATAGATATTACCAATCAAGGTAATAGGTTAATTTAAAATTAAAAAAAAAACATCATATTCTAGGATTGCATGCAAATGATATTACCCATTGGTTGGACAAATTTTAAAAAT
Source organism: Lathyrus oleraceus (assembly GCF_024323335.1). NCBI lineage: Eukaryota > Viridiplantae > Streptophyta > Magnoliopsida > Fabales > Fabaceae > Lathyrus > Lathyrus oleraceus. The sequence goes on from NC_066580.1 coordinate 446,406,938, forward strand.
AATAATAAAATTAAAAAAAAAAGCATTTGGAATTATTAATTACATAATTAAAAATAATTAAATAAAGAGAAAAGAGAATAACGTCGACTAAGAAAATGCAACGCTTGGTCCCTAAGTCAATTGAAAAATAAATAAATAACATAAAATACAGTAACAAGGATTAAATGCATGGTCATTGGTAGATATATTCTCTCGGTTTTTCTTTAAACCGAGGGAATATGTTGTATAAATATATTTTTAAAAATAATAATCATGACGTTCCCAAGACATATACATTTGTTATTTGTTGGACGAGATGAAAGTTTTATCATGTAATGTGTTACTTGTAATAGTGCATCCAGACACCACCAAAGCGTACAAAAGCAAAAATGACCTCTGGCCATACACGTATACAAGCATACATACATGTATGGAGACCTAAATAAAAGCATCCAGATACCTATCCAGCTTCCAGAAGCCATCCATAATAGAGGTGAAAAGCGTCTAGATGCCCCATATCTAGTCCAAACGTCGGTACAAGTTTTTAGAGCATCCAGATGCCTAGAGATGCATATACAGTCAAACATGTTTTTTGCTAAAAGCGTCCATACACCCAAATGAGAGTTTGGACTCCCATTTACGACTTTATATTATGAAAATATTATTTTTCTCATATCATCCTTAAATTTGACGGCAAAAAGGAAATCTTTAGTTGATATTAGTGAGTTACGATAAAGTGAGTTACGTACCGAAAAAGTGACGATGAAGCTTCTTTAAGATGGAATAGTTGATGTTTGAGTTGTTGTTGGAAGATGAAGTCTAAGTTGTGATGAAAATCGTCTCAGATTTTTTTAAGAGAATGAAACGAGGATTGTGATAGATAAATGAAAAGTTATAGATATTACCAATCAAGGTAATAGGTTAATTTAAAATTAAAAAAAAAACATCATATTCTAGGATTGCATGCAAATGATATTACCCATCGGTTGGACAAATTTTAAAAATAATAATAAAATTAAAAAAAAAGCATTTGGAATTATTAATTACATAATTAAAAATAATTAAATAAAGAGAAAAGAGAATAACGTCGACTAAGAAAATCCAACGCTTGATCCCTAAGTCAATTGAAAAATAAATAAATAACATAAAATACAGTAACAAGGATTAAATGCATGGTCATTGGTAGATATATTCTCTCGGTTTTTCTTTAAACCGAGGGAATATGTTGTATAAATATATTTTTAAAAATAATAATCATGACGTTCCCAAGACATATACATTTGTTATTTGTTGGACGAGATGAAAGTTTTATCATGTAATGTGTTACTTGTAATAGTGCATCCAGACACCACCAAAGCGTACAAAAGCAAAAATGACCTCTGGCCATACACGTATACAAGCATACATACATGTATGGAGACCTAAATAAAAGCATCCAGATACCTATCCAGCTTCCAGAAGCCATCCATAATAGAGGTGAAAAGCGTCTAGATGCCCCATATCTAGTCCAAACGTCGGTACAAGTTTTTAGAGCATCCAGATGCCTAGAGATGCATATACAGTCAAACATGTTTTTTGCTAAAAGCGTCCATACACCCAAATGAGAGTTTGGACTCCCATTTACGACTTTATATTATGAAAATATTATTTTTCTCATATCATCCTTAAATTTGACGGCAAAAAGGAAATCTTTAGTTGATATTAGTGAGTTACGATAAAGTGAGTTACGTACCGAAAAAGTGACGATGAAGCTTCTTTAAGATGGAATAGTTGATGTTTGAGTTGTTGTTGGAAGATGAAGTCTAAGTTGTGATGAAAATCGTCTCAGATTTTTTTAAGAGAATGAAACGAGGATTGTGATAGATAAATGAAAAGTTATAGATATTACCCATCAAGGTAATAGGTTAATTTAAAATTTAAAAAAAAAACATCATATTCTAGGATTGCATGCAAATGATATTACCCATCGGTTGGACAAATTTTAAAAATAATAATAAAATTTAAAAAAAAAACATTTGGAATTATTAATTACATAATTAAAAATAATTAAATAAAGAGAAAAGAGAATAACGTCGACTAAGAAAATGCAACGCTTGGTCCCTAAGTCAATTGAAAAATAAATAAATAACATAAAATACAGTAACAAGGATTAAATGCATGGTCATTGGTAGATATATTCTTTCGGTTTTTCTTTAAACCGAGGAAATATGTTGTATAAATATATTTTTAAAAATAATAATCATGACGTTCCCAAGACATATACATTTGTTATTTGTTGGACGAGATGAAAGTTTTATCATGTAATGTGTTACTTGTAATAGTGCATCCAGACACCACCAAAGCGTACAAAAGCAAAAATGACCTCTGGCCATACACGTATACAAGCATACATACATGTATGGAGACCTAAATAAAAGCATCCAGATACCTATCCAGCTTCCAGAAGCCATCCATAATAGAGGTGAAAAGCGTCTAGATGCCCCATATCTAGTCCAAACGTCGGTACAAGTTTTTAGAGCATCCAGATGCCTAGAGATGCATATACAGTCAAACATGTTTTTTGCTAAAAGCGTCCATACACCCAAATGAGAGTTTGGACTCCCATTTACGACTTTATATTATGAAAATATTATTTTTCTCATATCATCCTTAAATTTGACGGCAAAAAGGAAATCTTTAGTTGATATTAGTGAGTTACGATAAAGTGAGTTACGTACCGAAAAAGTGACGATGAAGCTTCTTTAAGATGGAATAGTTGATGTTTGAGTTGTTGTTGGAAGATGAAGTCTAAGTTGTGATGAAAATCGTCTCAGATTTTTTTAAGAGAATGAAACGAGGATTGTGATAGATAAATGAAAAGTTATAGATATTACCATCAAGGTAATAGGTTAATTTAAAATTAAAAAAAAAACATCATATTCTAGGATTGCATGCAAATGATATTACCCATCGGTTGGACAAATTTTAAAAATAATAATAAAATTAAAAAAAAAGCATTTGGAATTATTAATTACATAATTAAAAATAATTAAATAAAGAGAAAAGAGAATAACGTCGACTAAGAAAATGCAACGCTTGGTCCCTAAGTCAATTGAAAAATAAATAAATAACATAAAATACAGTAACAAGGATTAAATGCATGGTCATTGGTAGATATATTCTCTCGGTTTTTCTTTAAACCGAGGGAATATGTTGTATAAATATATTTTTAAAAATAATAATCATGACGTTCCCAAGACATATACATTTGTTATTTGTTGGACGAGATGAAAGTTTTATCATGTAATGTGTTACTTGTAATAGTGCATCCAGACACCACCAAAGCGTACAAAAGCAAAAATGACCTCTGGCCATACACGTATACAAGCATACATACATGTATGGAGACCTAAATAAAAGCATCCAGATACCTATCCAGCTTCCAGAAGCCATCCATAATAGAGGTGAAAAGCGTCTAGATGCCCCATATCTAGTCCAAACGTCGGTACAAGTTTTTAGAGCATCCAGATGCCTAGAGATGCATATACAGTCAAACATGTTTTTTGCTAAAAGCGTCCATACACCCAAATGAGAGTTTGGACTCCCATTTACGACTTTATATTATGAAAATATTATTTTTCTCATATCATCCTTAAATTTGACGGCAAAAAGGAAATCTTTAGTTGATATTAGTGAGTTACGATAAAGTGAGTTACGTACCGAAAAAGTGACGATGAAGCTTCTTTAAGATGGAATAGTTGATGTTTGAGTTGTTGTTGGAAGATGAAGTCTAAGTTGTGATGAAAATCGTCTCAGATTTTTTTAAGAGAATGAAACGAGGATTGTGATAGATAAATGAAAAGTTATAGATATTACCCATCAAGGTAATAGGTTAATTTAAAATTAAAAAAAAAACATCATATTCTAGGATTGCATGCAAATGATATTACCCATCGGTTGGACAAATTTTAAAAATAATAATAAAATTTAAAAAAAAAACATTTGGAATTATTAATTACATAATTAAAAATAATTAAATAAAGAGAAAAGAGAATAACGTCGACTAAGAAAATGCAACGCTTGGTCCCTAAGTCAATTGAAAAATAAATAAATAACATAAAATACAGTAACAAGGATTAAATGCATGGTCATTGGTAGATATATTCTTTCGGTTTTTCTTTAAACCGAGGAAATATGTTGTATAAATATATTTTTAAAAATAATAATCATGACGTTCCCAAGACATATACATTTGTTATTTGTTGGACGAGATGAAAGTTTTATCATGTAATGTGTTACTTGTAATAGTGCATCCAGACACCACCAAAGCGTACAAAAGCAAAAATGACCTCTGGCCATACACGTATACAAGCATACATACATGTATGGAGACCTAAATAAAAGCATCCAGATACCTATCCAGCTTCCAGAAGCCATCCATAATAGAGGTGAAAAGCGTCTAGATGCCCCATATCTAGTCCAAACGTCGGTACAAGTTTTTAGAGCATCCAGATGCCTAGAGATGCATATACAGTCCAACATGTTTTTTGCTAAAAGCGTCCATACACCCAAATGAGAGTTTGGACTCCCATTTACGACTTTATATTATGAAAATATTATTTTTCTCATATCATCCTTAAATTTGACGGCAAAAAGGAAATCTTTAGTTGATATTAGTGAGTTACGATAAAGTGAGTTACGTACCGAAAAAGTGACGATGAAGCTTCTTTAAGATGGAATAGTTGATGTTTGAGTTGTTGTTGGAAGATGAAGTCTAAGTTGTGATGAAAATCGTCTCAGATTTTTTTAAGAGAATGAAACGAGGATTGTGATAGATAAATGAAAAGTTATAGATATTACCATCAAGGTAATAGGTTAATTTAAAATTAAAAAAAAACATCATATTCTAGGATTGCATGCAAATGATATTACCCATCGGTTGGACAAATTTTAAAAATAATAATAAAATTAAAAAAAAAAGCATTTGGAATTATTAATTACATAATTAAAAATAATTAAATAAAGAGAAAAGAGAATAACGTCAACTAAGAAAATGCAACGCTTGGTCCCTAAGTCAATTGAAAAATAAATAAATAACATAAAATACAGTAACAAGGATTAAATGCATGGTCATTGGTAGATATATTCTCTCGGTTTTTCTTTAAACCGAGGGAATATGTTGTATAAATATATTTTTAAAAATAATAATCATGACGTTCCCAAGACATATACATTTGTTATTTGTTGGACGAGATGAAAGTTTTATCATGTAATGTGTTACTTGTAATAGTGCATCCAGACACCACCAAAGCGTACAAAAGCAAAAATGACCTCTGGCCATACACGTATACAAGCATACATACATGTATGGAGACCTAAATAAAAGCATCCAGATACCTATCCAGCTTCCAGAAGCCATCCATAATAGAGGTGAAAAGCGTCTAGATGCCCCATATCTAGTCCAAACGTCGGTACAAGTTTTTAGAGCATCCAGATGCCTAGAGATGCATATACAGTCAAACATGTTTTTTGCTAAAAGCGTCCATACACCCAAATGAGAGTTTGGACTCCCATTTACGACTTTATATTATGAAAATATTATTTTTCTCATATCATCCTTAAATTTGACGGCAAAAAGGAAATCTTTAGTTGATATTAGTGAGTTACGATAAAGTGAGTTACGTACCGAAAAAGTGACGATGAAGCTTCTTTAAGATGGAATAGTTGATGTTTGAGTTGTTGTTGGAAGATGAAGTCTAAGTTGTGATGAAAATCGTCTCAGATTTTTTTAAGAGAATGAAACGAGGATTGTGATAGATAAATGAAAAGTTATAGATATTACCCATCAAGGTAATAGGTTAATTTAAAATTAAAAAAAAACATCATATTCTAGGATTGCATGCAAATGATATTACCCATCGGTTGGACAAATTTTAAAAATAATAATAAAATTAAAAAAAAAAGCATTTGGAATTATTAATTACATAATTAAAAATAATTAAATAAAGAGAAAAGAGAATAACGTCGACTAAGAAAATGCAACGCTTGGTCCCTAAGTCAATTGAAAAATAAATAAATAACATAAAATACAGTAACAAGGATTAAATGCATGGTCATTGGTAGATATATTCTCTCGGTTTTTCTTTAAACCGAGGAAATATGTTGTATAAATATATTTTAAAAATAATAATCATGACGTTCCCAAGACATATACATTTGTTATTTGTTGGACGAGATGAAAGTTTTATCATGTAATGTGTTACTTGTAATAGTGCATCCAGACACCACCAAAGCGTACAAAAGCAAAAATGACCTCTGACCATACACGTATACAAGCATACATACATGTATGGAGACCTAAATAAAAGCATCCAGATACCTATCCAGCTTCCAGAAGCCATCCATAATAGAGGTGAAAAGCGTCTAGATGCCCCATATCTAGTCCAAACGTCGGTACAAGTTTTTAGAGCATCCAGATGCCTAGAGATGCATATACAGTCAAACATGTTTTTTGCTAAAAGCGTCCATACACCCAAATGAGAGTTTGGACTCCCATTTACGACTTTATATTATGAAAATATTATTTTTCTCATATCATCCTTAAATTTGACGGCAAAAAGGAAATCTTTAGTTGATATTAGTGAGTTACGATAAAGTGAGTTACGTACCGAAAAAGTGACGATGAAGCTTCTTTAAGATGGAATAGTTGATGTTTGAGTTGTTGTTGGAAGATGAAGTCTAAGTTGTGATGAAAATCGTCTCAGATTTTTTTAAGAGAATGAAACGAGGATTGTGATAGATAAATGAAAAGTTATAGATATTACCAATCAAGGTAATAGGTTAATTTAAAATTTAAAAAAAAACATCATATTCTAGGATTGCATGCAAATGATATTACCCATTGGTTGGACAAATTTTAAAAATAATAATAAAATTTAAAAAAAAGCATTTGGAATTATTAATTACATAATTAAAAATAATTAAATAAAGAGAAAAGAGAATAACGTCGACTAAGAAAATGCAACGCTTGGTCTCTAAGTCAATTGAAAAATAAATAAATAACATAAAATACAGTAACAAGGATTAAATGCATGGTCATTGGTAGATATATTCTCTCGGTTTTTCTTTAAACCGAGGGAATATGTTGTATAAATATATTTTTAAAAATAATAATCATGACGTTCCCAAGACATATACATTTGTTATTTGTTGGACGAGATGAAAGTTTTATCATGTAATGTGTTACTTGTAATAGTGCATCCAGACACCACCAAAGCGTACAAAAGCAAAAATGACCTCTGGCCATACACGTATACAAGCATACATACATGTATGGAGACCTAAATAAAAGCATCCAGATACCTATCCAGCTTCCAGAAGCCATCCATAATAGAGGTGAAAAGCGTCTAGATGCCCCATATCTAGTCCAAACGTCGGTACAAGTTTTTAGAGCATCCAGATGCCTAGAGATGCATATACAGTCAAACATGTTTTTTGCTAAAAGCGTCCATACACCCAAATGAGAGTTTGGACTCCCATTTACGACTTTATATTATGAAAATATTATTTTTCTCATATCATCCTTAAATTTGACGGCAAAAAGGAAATCTTTAGTTGATATTAGTGAGTTACGATAAAGTGAGTTACGTACCGAAAAAGTGACGATGAAGCTTCTTTAAGATGGAATAGTTGATGTTTGAGTTGTTGTTGGAAGATGAAGTCTAAGTTGTGATGAAAATCGTCTCAGATTTTTTTAAGAGAATGAAACGAGGATTGTGATAGATAAATGAAAAGTTATTACCCATCAAGGTAATAGGTTAATTTAAAATTAAAAAAAAACATCATATTCTAGGATTGCATGCAAATGATATTACCCATCGGTTGGACAAATTTTAAAAATAATAATAAAATTAAAAAAAAAGCATTTGGAATTATTAATTACATAATTAAAAATAATTAAATAAAGAGAAAAGAGAATAACGTCAACTAAGAAAATGCAACGCTTGGTCCCTAAGTCAATTGAAAAATAAATAAATAACATAAAATACAGTAACAAGGATTAAATGCATGGTCATTGGTAGATATATTCTCTCGGTTTTTCTTTAAACCGAGGGAATATGTTGTATAAATATATTTTTAAAAATAATAATCATGACGTTCCCAAGACATATACATTTGTTATTTGTTGGACGAGATGAAAGTTTTATCATGTAATGTGTTACTTGTAATAGTGCATCCAGACACCACCAAAGCGTACAAAAGCAAAAATGACCTCTGACCATACACGTATACAAGCATACATACATGTATGGAGACCTAAATAAAAGCATCCAGATACCTATCCAGCTTCCAGAAGCCATCCATAATAGAGGTGAAAAGCGTCTAGATGCCCCATATCTAGTCCAAACGTCGGTACAAGTTTTTAGAGCATCCAGATGCCTAGAGATGCATATACAGTCAAACATGTTTTTTGCTAAAAGCGTCCATACACCCAAATGAGAGTTTGGACTCCCATTTACGACTTTATATTATGAAAATATTATTTTTCTCATATCATCCTTAAATTTGACGGCAAAAAGGAAATCTTTAGTTGATATTAGTGAGTTACGATAAAGTGAGTTACGTACCGAAAAAGTGACGATGAAGCTTCTTTAAGATGGAATAGTTGATGTTTGAGTTGTTGTTGGAAGATGAAGTCTAAGTTGTGATGAAAATCGTCTCAGATTTTTTTAAGAGAATAAAACGAGGATTGTGATAGATAAATGAAAAGTTATAGATATTACCCATCAAGGTAATAGGTTAATTTAAAATAAAAAAAAACATCATATTCTAGGATTGCATGCAAATGATATTACCCATCGGTTGGACAAATTTTAAAAATAATAATAAAATAAAAAAAAAGCATTTGGAATTATTAATTACATAATTAAAAATAATTAAATAAAGAGAAAAGAGAATAACGTCAACTAAGAAAATGCAACGCTTGGTCCCTAAGTCAATTGAAAAATAAATAAATAACATAAAATACAGTAACAAGGATTAAATGCATGGTCATTGGTAGATATATTCTCTCGGTTTTTCTTTAAACCGAGGGATATGTTGTATAAATATATTTTTAAAAATAATAATCATGACGTTCCCAAGACATATACATTTGTTATTTGTTGGACGAGATGAAAGTTTTATCATGTAATGTGTTACTTGTAATAGTGCATCCAGACACCACCAAAGCGTACAAAAGCAAAAATGACCTCTGGCCATACACGTATACAAGCATACATACATGTATGGAGACCTAAATAAAAGCATCCAGATACCTATCCAGCTTCCAGAAGCCATCCATAATAGAGGTGAAAAGCGTCTAGATGCCCCATATCTAGTCCAAACGTCGGTACAAGTTTTTAGAGCATCCAGATGCCTAGAGATGCATATACAGTCAAACATGTTTTTTGCTAAAAGCGTCCATACACCCAAATGAGAGTTTGGACTCCCATTTACGACTTTATATTATGAAAATATTATTTTTCTCATATCATCCTTAAATTTGACGGCAAAAAGGAAATCTTTAGTTGATATTAGTGAGTTACGATAAAGTGAGTTACGTACCGAAAAAGTGACGATGAAGCTTCTTTAAGATGGAATAGTTGATGTTTGAGTTGTTGTTGGAAGATGAAGTGTAAGTTGTGATGAAAATCGTCTCAGATTTTTTTAAGAGAATGAAACAAGGATTGTGATAGATAAATGAAAAGTTATAGATATTACCAATCAAGGTAATAGGTTAATTTAAAATTAAAAAAAAACATCATATTCTAGGATTGCATGCAAATGATATTACCCATTGGTTGGACAAATTTTAAAAATAATAATAAAATTTAAAAAAAAAAGCATTTGGAATTATTAATTACATAATTAAAAATAATTAAATAAAGAGAAAAGAGAATAACGTCGACTAAGAAAATGCAACGCTTGGTCCCTAAGTCAATTGAAAAATAAATAAATAACATAAAATACAGTAACAAGGATTAAATGCATGGTCATTGGTAGATATATTCTCTCGGTTTTTCTTTAAACCGAGGGAATATGTTGTATAAATATATTTTTAAAAATAATAATCATGACGTTCCCATGACATATACATTTGTTATTTGTTGGACGAGATGAAAGTTTTATCATGTAATGTGTTACTTGTAATAGTGCATTCAGACACCACCAAAGCGTACAAAAGCAAAAATGACCTCTGGCCATACACGTATACAAGCATACATACATGTATGGAGACCTAAATAAAAGCATCCAGATACCTATCCAGCTTCCAGAAGCCATCCATAATAGAGGTGAAAAGCGTCTAGATGCCCCATATTTAGTCCAAACGTCGATACAAGTTTTTAGAGCATCCAGATGCCTAGAGATGCATATACAGTCAAACATGTTTTTTGCTAAAAGCGTCCATACACCCAAATGAGAGTTTGGACTCCCATTTACGACTTTATATTATGAAAATATTATTTTTCTCATATCATCCTTAAATTTGACGGCAAAAAGGAAATCTTTAGTTGATATTAGTGAGTTACGATAAAGTGAGTTACGTACCGAAAAAGTGACGATGAAGCTTCTTTAAGATGGAATAGTTGATGTTTGAGTTGTTGTTGGAAGATGAAGTCTAAGTTGTGATGAAAATCGTCTCAGATTTTTTTAAGAGAATGAAACGAGGATTGTGATAGATAAATGAAAAGTTATAGATATTACCCATCAAGGTAATAGGTTAATTTAAAATTTAAAAAAAAAACATCATATTCTAGGATTGCATGCAAATGATATTACCCATCGGTTGGACAAATTTTAAAAATAATAATTTAATTTAAAAAAAAAACATTTGGAATTATTAATTACATAATTAAAAATAATTAAATAAAGAGAAAAGAGAATAACGTCGACTAAGAAAATGCAACGCTTGGTCCCTAAGTCAATTGAAAAATAAATAAATAACATAAAATACAGTAACAAGGATTAAATGCATGGTCATTGGTAGATATATTCTTTCGGTTTTTCTTTAAACCGAGGGAAATATGTTGTATAATATATTTTTAAAATAATAATCATGACGTTCCCAAGACATATACATTTGTTATTTGTTGGACGAGATGAAAGTTTTATCATGTAATGTGTTACTTGTAATAGTGCATCCAGACACCACCAAAGCGTACAAAAGCAAAAATGACCTCTGGCCATACACGTATACAAGCATACATACATGTATGGAGACCTAAATAAAAGCATCCAGATACCTATCCAGCTTCCAGAAGCCATCCATAATAGAGGTGAAAAGCATCTAGATGCCCCATATCTAGTCCAAACGTCGGTACAAGTTTTTAGAGCATCCAGATGCCTAGAGATGCATATACAGTCCAACATGTTTTTTGCTAAAAGCGTCCATACACCCAAATGAGAGTTTGGACTCCCATTTACGACTTTATATTATGAAAATATTATTTTTCTCATATCATCCTTAAATTTGACGGCAAAAAGGAAATCTTTAGTTGATATTAGTGAGTTACGATAAAGTGAGTTACGTACCGAAAAAGTGACGATGAAGCTTCTTTAAGATGGAATAGTTGATGTTTGAGTTGTTGTTGGAAGATGAAGTGTAAGTTGTGATGAAAATCGTCTCAGATTTTTTTAAGAGAATGAAACAAGGATTGTGATAGATAAATGAAAAGTTATAGATATTACCAATCAAGGTAATAGGTTAATTTAAAATTAAAAAAAAAACATCATATTCTAGGATTGCATGCAAATGATATTACCCATTGGTTGGACAAATTTTAAAAATAATAATAAAATTTAAAAAAAAAGCATTTGGAATTATTAATTACATAATTAAAAATAATTAAATAAAGAGAAAAGAGAATAACGTCGACTAAGAAAATGCAACGCTTGGTCCCTAAGTCAATTGAAAAATAAATAAATAACATAAAATACAGTAACAAGGATTAAATGCATGGTCATTGGTAGATATATTCTCTCGGTTTTTCTTTAAACCGAGGGAATATGTTGTATAAATATATTTTTAAAAATAATAATCATGACGTTCCCATGACATATACATTTGTTATTTGTTGGACGAGATGAAAGTTTTATCATGTAATGTGTTACTTGTAATAGTGCATTCAGACACCACCAAAGCGTACAAAAGCAAAAATGACCTCTGGCCATACACGTATACAAGCATACATACATGTATGGAGACCTAAATAAAAGCATCCAGATACCTATCCAGCTTCCAGAAGCCATCCATAATAGAGGTGAAAAGCGTCTAGATGCCCCATATCAAGTCCAAACGTCGGTACAAGTTTTTAGAGCATCCAGATGCCTAGAGATGCATATACAGTCAAACATGTTTTTTGCTAAAAGCGTCCATACACCCAAATGAGAGTTTGGACTCCCATTTACGACTTTATATTATGAAAATATTATTTTTCTCATATCATCCTTAAATTTGACGGCAAAAAGGAAATCTTTAGTTGATATTAGTGAGTTACGATAAAGTGAGTTACGTACCGAAAAAGTGACGATGAAGCTTCTTTAAGATGGAATAGTTGATGTTTGAGTTGTTGTTGGAAGATGAAGTCTAAGTTGTGATGAAAATCGTCTCAGATTTTTTTAAGAGAATGAAACGAGGATTGTGATAGATAAATGAAAAGTTATAGATATTACCCATCAAGGTAATAGGTTAATTTAAAATTTAAAAAAAAAGGAAAGAAAATATATCTATCCCTTGTACATCATTAAGGCATTATCATATTCCCTTAGAGCTCAATTTTAAACTGATATAATTGATTAGATAAGTGCTCCAATCGATTAGAAAATGCAAAACTTTGTCCATATTAATTTTTACTATTCCCAGTTCATTTGGTACAACTTTAAAATATTTTAGAAAGTATTTTCTTGAGAAAAATCAATTTGAAAATAATTTTTAGTGTGTGTGTGTGTGTATGTGTGTTTTACCCATGTACTTTTACGAGAATTTCCTTTTGCTTTACACAATATTCACTCAGACTAAAGTATGGCTTCCTTTCACTTCAAGAATTTGTCAGATGCTTTCTTTTTTAAGATACTTGCTTGAGTTCACTTGAGATGAAGCTTGAGCTTATACTCCATTTGGTTGCCATCATCGGATAGTGAAACATCAAACCTTAATACTTAGGTTTGCATCTTTATCCATTTAAACACTTATGTTTGACTTGTTAGAAGACATTGGAGTCATCATAAATAAGTTATCATCATCAAAATTTCAACCAAGGATGTTGTCCTTGTTAGAAGCATATCACCTGTAAAACAAGGTTCCACTATTGGGGGGGGGGGGGGGGGGGTGATTCCTCCAGAATAAGACAAGAGGATATTCAAAACAGTATGACGGGGGTGTTGTCTCTTTCAAGTTCTTATATTACTGGTATGAATACAATAACGATGGGCCAACCACACCCCTCTATTTACATCTCTTTAATTCTCAACGCATTTTTGCTGGTTCGACATGAACCCAAGGTTTGATGTCTCTCAGTCATGTACCAAGATCTTCGAGTCCTGCTCGGATAATGTGGAACACTTCAAAGATCAGTACTTCTTGGTTACTCCCCTCAACAAGGTGGATAATGCCAACTTATGTAGCAAGAGAAGTGGTACATAGAGACATACTTGGTGGTGGGTGTCTGCTCAAAAGAGGCAGGGAAGATCAATTTTTTGGTAAGCAGCATGGGGAAACTCCCTTTTTCTTGAATAACCTTTGGTGTTGTAATTTCTAATTTTCCTATTATTGGCTTGAAAACAAGAATGAAATATTACATAATAATGCAGTAGATGAAAAGAACTCCTTGAGAAGTATCTCTCATGGTGGGTGCCACCAATGCTCTAGCTATAGGTGGGTTTAGACTGTGCCCCCCCTATTGGGTCATTTACTAGCTGCTCACCAATCTCGGTGCAGGAGGAGGTTTGTGATTCTTCCAATTGGGTCGTAGTGTAAGATACCCTGCATTAATCGTTGTTTGTGGCTGGGAGGAGTCCAACAATTAGTCTGGAGCTCGAGGTGCCTCAACAGGAAGGTCGTTCATTCATCGACATCATATACTTGAACAAAACTTGGGGGAATTTGGCTCTGTGGGAGAAACTACGTTGACTCTAATGGTCGTGCCTATTTAGCTTCTTGCTCACCCCGGTACGTGAACAATTAGGGAGTTCCTAGATTTTATTTCTAAAGAGTGTTACACATACTTATTGAGTAAGGCTAAAGTCATTCTCTAGAAGGTGTTAGTAGACCTGGCGTATGATATTCGTCGGGTGCCAGTCGCTTTGGCATTTAGTACTATTGGAAAGGGATAAATCTTTATGTATGGTTGTCTTCGAAAGGAAAAAGAAATTCTCCAGGAATGTTTCAATACTCTCACAATATAGCAAGATAAATATTAAGAGGAGTTTATAGGGGAATCTATCTTTCTTTCAAGGATACAGTCTCTTGTAAAGCCTTTCGAGTATCCCGACACATTGGTCGAGAAGATGAAATTACTTGTGTAGGCGGTGAAGAAGAATGACAAAGCTTTGACCCTTGCACCCGTAGCATTGACTAAGGCCGAGGTCGCTATCTTTATACCCAATAAGGAGCGGGACTCTTTTTTTAAGACGATAGAGGAGTTGTAGGCCTCCTTGAAAGAAGCTTGACAAGGTTAGAATAAATTTGATGAGATGCGTCTTAAAAATATTTCCTTGGATAAGGAGTTTGTGAAGGGAATGGAAGACGGTTTCTACATCATGCATGTATCTTTAGAGAATACATTGAAGTTGATGGAACATTTCTATCCTGAAATGCATATTTCATGGGAGAAAGTCCATCCAGATCAGAAAATGTTAGATGGGAATTCGATTCCTAATAATAATGAGTTTGATGTGTATCCCTTGTTGGGATTTTATTCTTCGTGTCTGGGGTGCTCGTACCTATTGAAACTTCAATGAATAGGTAAGCTTTATGGTTCCTGCTTGGCAATGTATATTTTATTTTCTATTACTTACCGTTATTTTTACCTATAATGGCATTTCTTTAAGTCTCAAGTTCGTTTTTCTGGGAGAGAGCTAGTTTTATGAGGCCATGGTAGATGAATCATTGGACGTATTTAGGATCGTGCCTGACCAAGGGTCAATTCCCCTTCCTTGCCCTTAGGTGAGGACCTAGTTTGAGGTCAACGTAATGAGGACTCACCATTGCCTCTAGAGCCGTTATCTACCAAGACGGGGTAATCCCTTAATCACCACTTCGTCGATTATTGTTTTTATCTATATGTTGCCATTGTGGAGCTCACATTGCTTTAGCCATACTCAAGTAGCAACTATGGAAAAAAACCTTAGTCATTTCTAGCGGGGATTTTTTTTATTCGTGTTCTTGGGGAGTTTGTGACAACACCCCTAACTTATCACTACCCTTTATGATCACAAGGAAAAGAAAGTTTAATGAAGATTTATTTATTATTTGTTGGAAGAAATTTATACGATACAGTAGCATGTGTGTTTTGCATATGTAGTAAAGTAAATATAACCAAATAATGTAACCACTGCTTATTGGCGACTTGAGGAAATGGTAGGGCACTAGGTAGCCAAATTTTACTTCCATATCTCTTAACTACATGACAAGGGAGACCTCTTAGCTGCATGATAAGGGCGGCTACACCGATCTCCATAGCCTTTCATTTGTCCTTTTTTTGGTCGCATTACATAGCCTTATATATACTTCATGCTCCATATAGGTTGGCACATATTGTCACTGACACATCATAAAATTTGTGATACTTTAGTTTGTGATGGACTAGGGACACGAATGCATCCAACATTGCTGCAAAAGGCCTTCCTAGAATATAGTTGTAGATGTTTTTGCAAGAAACCACCAAAAATTGCAAGTTAACCATCTTGGTATCTCTTCCTTCTCATAGAGTGGTCATCACTTAATATACCCTCGTGAGTGGGTTATGATTCCATTGAAATCTTATAACTTGAACCCTTCATATGGCCATAATTTCTCCTTCTTAAGCACTAGCTTTTGAAATAGCTTTGCATACATGAAGTCGCAAGAGCTTCCACTATCAATGAGGATCCTATAGACATCAAAATTGGCTATGGTAGCCGTTATGACCAGAGGAAAGATATTGTTCAGGATCCCACTTACCTTTAAATTATCTCGAAATCTTAGGATATGTCATTTTGGTTCCCCGATCGAAGTCGTCCTCTCTCTTTTGCTCATGATCATCAACTCGACAATTTTCCTCTTCACCGACCCCTTGGAGGGGTTCTTTTCCCTTGGAAGACCACCGGTAATGAATGAAATGTATTGGAAGTTTCCTTTCTAATCTTCCTTTTCCTAACTAATGTTGTATTTCCCTCGTTTGGCTCTAGTCATAACCTCAATAGATATATGGGAGATGGTTTTTCTCACCGAGGGGAGCTCTTCTTCTTTAGTGAATCTTCTTAACTCCTACACAATCTCTTATGAGACCGACCTTCCTTCCGGACACCATCTCGAGTGTACTTAGTAAGTCGCATATTCTTAATCAACTCTTCAAATAGATGCACTCATTTGTGTTGTGGTTGTGCCTTTTGTAGAAATAAAAATATTTGGACTTGTTCGTCTTGGATGATTCTCTAACTAGACAGGGATTCCTGATCCCAACTTCCTTGAACTCAGTGTTTGCACACTATTTCTAGACTTTCTCCCTCAAAGTGTTCAAAGGAGCGTAGGCGTTGAACCTGGATCGGGGGTACAAGGTCCTTATCTTCTCTACGATAGTCGTCATCTCTTTCAGGTGCATGGTCGTATCTGGAGTTCCCTATTCCCCAGCCTCTCTCCCCCTCTTTAGTAGGAGATATTTTTCATAACTGATGTTGGGTTGAGTTGTATTTAGTAAATAACTTAGATTACATGCTCCCTTGAGTCCTAACTTTTTCCAGAACATGTAATCTGATCTTAAACCCTTTTTGAACATCCACCATATTGCCCTATCATTCATGTAATCACTACTACTGCCACTTTTATGAAACGATCAATGTACTCACATATGGTTTTCTTATGTCTTTGAGTAACCCCGCTGAGTAATACCATGTTCGTGGGCTTCCATTTTTGGGTGATAAACTGGGTAGTGAAGACATCACACAAATCCTTCCACGAGTCAACACTCTCATCCATAAGGGTTTTGAACCACATCATTGCGGTTGCGGTCAGGTTAGAGTAAAAATCTTGCACTTCACCATCCCTTATGTGTGGTATTAATCCAACCTATTATCTACATGCTTAATATGTTTGCCTAAATCTACGATTCCATCATAACTCTACAACTTTATAAGTTTCTCCAAATACCTCAAAATTTTGTTTTTGAGGATGCAGATGGACAATAGGTTCTTCTTTCGCTCTAGAACTATAGCGTCTGCGTCATATCTTTCCCTTCTTCAGGGATGCCATGTTGGTGAATGACGAGGATGGTGAACCTCAGGAGGAGTATGATTGTCACTTTTTCCTTCATAATTGAAAAAGAGAGTTCTACGTCCTTGGTACTAGTCGCGAGCTTGTGACCTCGAGACTTCTCTCTGTGGCGTAGTTGTGCCAATGGGAAACACCTCTAGTATGACATCTTGATTGGTCTGGGTGGATGCCTACCATACAGTATTTCCCCTTGGTGGAACATACTGAAGGTTCTCTTCAATCATGAGTATCCTTTCAGCCAATTGTAAGTTATGTTGGTGCACTAAGTTATAGACAATGTTTAGCAAGTTTGTGACTTCTTTGAGTATGAGATTCACTTGAAATAGTTGAAGGGTTTGGAGAATTTCATGTCTAGGTATAGTAGATATCAGTGTAGGTCAGTTGATGGTTCGCTATTGTGAGATTGTTGTGTGGATCTGAAGAATGGGAGAACTTAGAAGGCTCTTTGACCAACTCTTGGAGAAGTAAAATTTTGTTGAGTATGTTTAAATGGAGATGCCACTAGCATTGGATCGTCTTTTACTAAGGGATGAGGAGGAAGAGACGAAACTTTTGTAGCTTTAGTGATTGCAACAACAAATCGATTGACTTTGAGTATCACCATACTTGATGAATCTTATAATAGATCTGTTCGATGAGGAGGTTGAAACTTCAAGAAAGAAGATCAATGATTTGTATCTTTGGTGGAGAAACAATAATTTTTTGTGAAAATTAGCGAGAATCATAAGTCGACTTTCATAGACGGCGCCACTGTTCGGTTGGGAACTAGAAATGAAAGGTGAGATATTGAAGTTGTGACCTGAAATGGCACACTTTACTTATATATATATATATATATATATATATATATATATATATATATATATATATATATATATATATATATATATATATATATATATATATATATATATATATATATATATATATATATATATATATATATATATATATATATATATATATATATATATATATATATATATATATATATATATATATATATATATATATATATATATATATATATATATATATATATATATATCAAGAGCGATTGAATTGCTCGCATATGATGTGTGTACTGTGTAGATAGTCGTCAGATTGAATTGGACGATGATTGATGCGCTGGAAGGCAGAATTGTCTGATTCTAGTTTAAACGAAGGTCTACCTACTCAATGTGTCTTTCAACTCGAGGTTCTCTCTTTGGCATTTTTATGGGTCTTGCAAACGGCCCAAAACATTAGATATTAACAGGCCCGACCTTGAGCATGGGCAAGACGACCTTTAGCCCAGGGCCTCCAAATTAAGGGGCTTCATTTTATTTTAAAATAAACAAAATATATAGTTAATATTATATTAAATAAATTATAAAATAAAAATTAAACATGAATTTGTCAATGGCCCAGTAAAGATTGTGGGTTTGATTCTCTTGAATTCATTTTTTTTTCTAATTACTGTCGCAGGTTTGACCCTCCTGATTTTATTTTATTTTCTTCTAATTACTATTACATCCATTTTTTCTATGTTGCATCCATTTTTCTAATTACTATTCCATAGTTTTTTTATTTATTATTATAATAAATGTTAATGATTTAAACTATTTAAAGATGAATAGAAAATATAAAAATTAAATATAATTGAAGACTTAATATTTTTTCCTTTGATTTTTTTATTATTGATTTTTTTTTTTTATTGTTAATTTTTCATTTTTCATTTTTTATTTATAATTTTATTTATTAATTATTTAATGATCTTTTGGAGACAATAAAATATAAGAATTTAATTGGTAAATTTGCTTCAAAATAATATTTCAAGAAAGACTATTTTTAAGTAATTAAAAAGTTTTTGTATGGATTTTTTTTATAGTTTAAACAACACCTTGAATTTTTTGTTACTTGATTTGGTTAATATATAATTATATTTTTATACATTATTTTTAATTATTAAAATTATATTCATTTTTGATTTAGGCATTTTAATTTATTTATTTTTTTAAAATTATTATCATCGTTGACGTGTCGTTATCGTGTGCGATGTTGAAGGCATGCATACGCTGAAGTTCTGGTTGGTTTTGTAAACATGGAAGAAAGTATTTATGTGAATGTATAAAGGATTCTTATATTCTTTTTCAAAATATTTAAAATAAGTTCATTTTTTCTTTATTAATTTCTTCATTTCAAATACATTTTTAATAATTACTTGCTTTTATATATTTTGAGTCAATGTTATGAATACTTAGCAGTATAATGGCTAACCACCCTATGTTGTTTTTTAATTTTATTCATGTCTTATAAATTGTCACTAATATGTTATATATTTCTTTGATAGTTAATCATCTATTATGTTTTTCATACCATTTTGAATGTTTTTAAACTTTGTTCTGTTGGCGTCAATATTTGATATGTTATTAAGAAATGTTACGGTGTATGGTAATTTTCACTTGTGACTAACTATATCAATGTTGATTCTAATATTGTTTTTATTATTTATTTAGACTTATGAAAAGGTTCTTGCAGTATTCAGGTCGGAGGAGAAAATAATTATATCTAATGTCAACGCTGACGAATACAAGCATTTAGCAACGAAGTGAGTGCAGTAAAATATTTTTATTGACTAATACAAGAATGTTTTTTTAAATTGTATTTTTTATTAAGGATCAGTTTTTATTATTTGCTCAAAATCTCTAAAAAGTCAAGATCGACCCTGAATATTAAACACATTATAAATAAGATGATCCATAAATTTAATATCAAAAAGTTTTGGATTAAGATGTGTCGATCTCCTTTATGCGGTTTTTTTACCAAAATAACCCACTTTTTCAAGTAAATTCCCAAAATACCCCTAGTTTAAAAAAAAATCCCAAAATACCCCACTTTTAGGAGGATTCGCCAATTGAATTGGAGACTCCTCTTAAAACTTGAATGGAGGCGCCAATTGGATTGGCTAGGGCAGGTGCCCTAGCCAATCCAATTGGCGCCTATGTGTAGGTTTTAAGAGGAGTCGTCAATTCAATTGGAGACTCCTCATAAAATGCATTTTTTGTGTTTTATGGTATAAGTGAAAGATAAATTTGATATAAGACGACTTGATATTAATAAAGTTTGGAGTTTACACAAAGAAACTTAATGGTGATGACCGGGATCACCTAACCGACCTTCGGTCCCACATCCTCTAACTACCCTAACCCTTGGCCATAACCCACGTTGACGATTCTGCACCGGTGTTTGATCATCTGAGGGGCCAGGAGCGTCACTACCAACTACAGGAGAAGGTTCGTTGAGGTATTCAGACAAGTCAGCATAGTCTTCAGTATGCATTGATGGTGTACCGTCGTAGCTGAGCTCATGACCCATGCCAGAGAAGTTGGGATGTGGTTGACTCATGGATGGGCGACCAGGACGGTTGAAGGGAGACATGGGTGTGAATGATGCGTCGAGGAAAGGTTGGAAAGGTTGTTGGGGTGTTTGGTAGAGATAGGGTTGTTGGATGTTTTGGTTTTGTGATGTTTGGGCTTCTTGGCTACGGTAGGAGGAGGGGCGGTTGGTGTTTTGGCTACGGCGACTTTGGTAGGGTGATGGTGTGGGTGCGAAGCGATGTTGGGTCTCAGGTTGATGGTCAATTTGTTGGTGGTGGTATGGGATATGCTCTTGGTATTGGGGTTGGGTGAATGGCATGTTTTGGTTGTATGTTTGTGTGTTTGTGGAACGGAAAGTTTGACGGATAGGGGTTGTGAGTAATCGGACTGAGAATGTTGTTGGGGGTTAGATGTTGATCCTTCTTGTGTGTAAGTTGCCTGGCGTGGGTCGTATAGGTACATATCTTCGGCGATGAACTGAAAACCAACCGATCTGTACCAAGCCATATAAGTACGACTTGGTTTTACCTCAGTTGGCATGACTGCGTCAGTTAACACATGGTCATGACGGTGCTTCCATTTGTGACACTCCGATCTTGCGAAGCTTTGGCATGGATTGAAGTTCCATTTGTCGTTAACTTTATGCAGATGCCATTCTCCTAGGCTAGCTGGGGGGATCTGGGATATTCTGGACCATACCGAACTGCAGCTTCACACGATCGGTGTTGTGCATCTCCACAGTTGTGAATCGTATTATCAGTGTGCATGCAGTCCATACGGCTACGTCTTCAGCGTTGACCTCATGGTCATGATCCAAATTAAGGTATGGACGCCAAATGAACTGAAATGTGAAAGAAGATAGGATTATAATCAATGTAGAAAAATTTAACAAAATATAACAAAATAATTAAGTTATTTTGCTTATGTCTGTCGGTCGAAGGTGATCCAACAGGTTGCGATACTGAGTAATACAGTGTCTCGGACATCTGTTGTAACTCATACCACGTGCCGACCATCTACACCAAAAAGTCAAAAAAATTAGTTTGAGGTAATAAACTTTAAGGAAGTAAGTAAAGATATAGCAATTTAAACAACTTACTTTTGTGCATATGGAAAAGTGAAAGGGTTGTTATTGACCGGTGCTAGAGACGGTAGTCTTGACCAACCCCATGCTTGTAGCAAAACAACACATCCAGAAAATGTAGATGTGTCTTTGTGTGAGTTTTTGCACAAGGAGCTATAGAGATAGGCTAGACAAACAGATCCCCAACTGTAACTTCCTATTCTATCTACATGTCTAAGTAGAGGTAAGTACATAATATGCATGCTAGAACCACTACCTTCGGGAAATAAAAACGATCCAATTAATAACATAATGTAACACCTAGTTTTTATTATTCGAGCATCTTCGGTAGAATGCTCATCTAAGTATAAACTATTATAGTAAGACTTAAGGCGTGAGAGTAGTATACCTTGACCTCTAGCATTATCATCTAACAAATCAGTGTCTAAGAGCTCCATGCAAATTGAATTTGATCTTACCTTCAATGGGTAGTCCTAAAAGCATGTAGACGTCTTCTAACGTCACGATACATTCACCGGTTGGGAACCAAAATGTGTGTGTCTCTGGTCTCCATCTTTCGCATAAGGCTAGAATGAATTTGTTATTTATGGACCAAGACAAAATCTTGCTAATATGACCAAAACCGGCGAGTTCAACATAAGGTTGAATCATCGGGTCCATATGGACATATTCGTGGACCCGAGTTCGGAACCTTGATACATCCTATAAAAGAAAGAATAAAAAACTTGACTAAGTTGGTATGTCAAAATAAAATGGGGTTGGTGAAGATGAAAGAGAAAAAGTTAACAAAAGAAAAAACTTACATATGTTGCGATGTTTGCAACCGTTCCTCTATGTGCTTCGCCCATTGTGAGGATAGACATTTTGTCGGGGGGTTGGTGTAGATGAAACTACAAGAAGTTGTTGCAGATGAAATTGTAGAAGAAGTATTATAGAAGAAGTAGTGAGAGTGATGGTGTGGAAGAAGTGTTGATGGAGTGAATGTATTTATAGGCAAATGGATGGGAGCATGAAAAGTTGTGCTTGCATGGTGTCTCCACTTGAATTGGCGACCATGTACAACCTTTAAGAGGGGTCGCCATTCAAATTGGCGCCTCCATAGGGACATGCATGCAAGATCTAGGTCTGATTGCTTGGTTTCGAGGTCTGAATGCATGATGTCTCCACTTGAATTGGCGTCCATGTACAAGGGAGAAATGGAGGCGCCAATCCATTTGGAGTGTGTGTCTGCATGTCTGACACGTGGCTGTCTTGTCTCCTGCATGCTGAACAAGTCACTTCTTGATAACTTGCATGGTTGATACATCATCTCAGAGTATCTTGCATGTCCGACACGTCATTTCAGACTAGCTTGCATGTCCGACACGTCACTCCGAACTAGCTAGCATGTGAGACACTTCACTTATCTATTTAAGTGTCTTACTATCAACATCCAAGACACTTCACTCACATTCATCTGCAGTAAGAAAATAGTTTTCATCTGCACAATGTCATCTTCATCATTATACAGTGTCAACGTTCACTGCAACGGTGAAACATACGAGTCTGAGCTACATGGTTTTTGTTTTCGAAACACCGATACCATTAGAATCACGATCAAGAGAAATGCAACCTTCTTGCATTTGAAAAAAAGAATACAATCCTTTATAGGATCGGGTATTGTGTCAAAGATCACATATCAAAATCCAATATTTTTTGAGAATGGTCAATGCAAGTATTTCCCCCTTAAGGTACGAGACGATGAAGATGTTGAATACATGTTTGTTAGTCATGAACATTCAGGCTGCAACTGTATTGAGTTGTACATTACTCTTCAACCATGTATATCATCTCAACAGTCTCAACTAACCGATCAGGATGAATCTGGTGAAGATGATCGACAATGGTCAGATGACGTCAACCCAGAAGCAGAGGCAGAAGTGGATGTCGTTGATGAAGAAGAAGAGGAGACCAAGATACAGGTTGATCACATGCTGAACAACGACGATGAAGATGATGATCAATCACCACCAATACCTCCTAGTCATGTCTACAATCCGCCTCAACATATGACAAATATGGATCTTCACGATGATGAAACATCCAACAGTGTTTTCTATAATCCGTATCCGAGATCAGAAGGCGAATTAAAGGTGGGAGACATGTTTCGTACCAAAGAAGAATGTGTTCTGGCAATCAAAAAATTTCACATGAACAACTCTGCTGACTTTACAGTGAAACACACTGATTCTAGAAGGTATGTTATCGAATATCGTAATATGCTTTGTAAGTTTCGTTTGGCTGCGTCTTACAAGAAGAAAAACGACTCTTGGGAGATCGCTTCAATAGACCCACCACACAGTTGCATTGCAACTAACGTTGAACAAGATCACCATAAACTAAGCGCAGCTTTGATATGTCAAGACATTCTGCCGTTGGTTAATAAAGACCCATCAGTGAAGGTGAGTATAATTATATCCCATATCAGAACAACATATAATTATACTCCATCTTACAAGAAAGCCTGGATTGCGAGGACAAAGGCTGTTGAACAGGTTTTCGGCAACTGGGAGGATTCATTCAAGGAATTGCCACGGTTTTTATGGGCACTAAAAACATATGTCCCAGGAACTGTGGCAATTATGGAGACAGTGCCAGCGATGATGCCAGACGGAACCTGTGCTACAGGTAATAGAATATTTCACCATCTCTTTTGGGAATTTGACCCGTGCATCAAAGGTTTCGCATTCTGCAAACCTATTATTCAAATTGATGGCACTTGGTTATACGGAAAATACAAGGGTACTTTGATCATGGCGGTTGCACAAGACGGCAACAACAATGTCTTTCCCATTGCCTTTGCTCTTGTTGAAGGTGAAACGGCTGGTGGATGGGGTTTCTTTCTTCGACATCTCAGAATGCATGTGGCGCCACAAGACAATCTCTGTTTGATTTCTGATAGACATGCTGCCATTGAGAGTGCCTACAACAACCATGACAATGGATGGCATGATCCTCCTTCTACACATGTCTACTGTATCAGACACATTGCGCAAAACTTCATGCGTGCTATAAAAGATAAGAATCTTCACAAGAAGGTGGTGAATGTTGGGTATGCTTTAACTCAACCGTCATTTCAATATTATCGTGATGAAATTAGACTGTCCAATAAAGACGCATGGAGATGGATAAATAACATACCAGTAGAGCAGTGGACAAGGGCATTTGACAGAGGTTGTCGATGGGGCCACATGACAACAAACATTATGGAATGCATGAACAGGGTTTTCAAAGGAATTCGAAATCTACCGATAACCGCCTTGGTAAGATCAACCTATTATAGGTTGGCTTCTATGTTCGCAACCAGAGGTGAAAGATGGAGTACAGTGTTAATGTTCGGGCAAGTATTCAGTGAGTGTTGCACGAAGGTCATGAAAGAGGAGAGCATCAAAGCTAGCACACACGCTGTAACAGTCTTTGACCGTCATAGACAAAATTTTAGCGTCCAGGAAACAATGGGCCACAACGAGGGGAGACCAAATTTAGCCTACGTTGTTAGACTAAACAGAAGTTGGTGTGATTGTGGAAAATTCCAGGCCTTCCGCATACCTTTCCCCCATGTCATAACAGCATGCGCTTGTACTCGTCAAGACACTTACAACCATTTATCTGATGTGTACAAGGCCAACACCATCATGAATGTATATACTCAAAGCTTCTCAGTACTACCAATTGAGGATTACTGGCCTCCATATGAAGGTGATATCGTTTGGCACAATAACGAGATGCGTAGAAAGAAGAAAGGAAGGCCAAATAGCACACGTATAAGAACAGAGATGGATTCCACGGATAAAATGATAAGATTATGTAGTATCTGTCGTCAACCAGGACACAACAAGAACAACTGTCCCAATCGAGGAGCATCATCTAGGTCTTAAGCTTTTTGTAAAATTGTATTTCTATAACATTCAATCATTATATATCATTAAGTTCTTGTTACGACGAGGTGCACAACAAACATCAGTACAAAACATCTGAAAACATTAATATTTCTAACTGATTACAACAATCAAATTGATGTCGTCTCGACCGAACATCATTTTCCTGGCATCCTTATCAGTCTTCATTCGCACCCAACCAAAGATACTGTCAAGTCTCTCAATACTTATGATTTTTTTCCCCTTCTGGTATTTTCCCATCTAACCAACGAACCAACTCCCTCTTCAGTTGATCGAACGTGGTGATGTTCCAAAACAGCATCAGCATTTGAGGTTTGTCTCTCGCATAAATCACCTTTCCGTATCGGCGACGAACACCAAACATGATAGCCAAATGATTATATGAGATGTGGAACAATTAGTCACACAACGCATCTATTTATAAAACAAAAAAATGCATTTTAGGAGGAGTCTCCAATTGAATTGACGACTCCTCTTAAAACCTACACATAGGCGCCAATTGGATTGGCTAGGGCACCTGCCATAGCCAATCCAATTGGCGCCTCCATTCAAGTTTTAAGAGGAGTCGCCAATTCAATTGGAGACTCCTCCTAAAAGTGAGATATTTTGGGATTTTTTTGAAACCAATGATATTTTGAGAATTCCCTTTAAAATATGAGTTATTTTTGTAAAAAAAACCCCTTTATGCAATCTTATTTGTATAGTTGTTATTCTTTGCATCTGATATCCCTAAA
Organism: Lathyrus oleraceus; assembly: GCF_024323335.1. Taxonomy (NCBI): domain Eukaryota; kingdom Viridiplantae; phylum Streptophyta; class Magnoliopsida; order Fabales; family Fabaceae; genus Lathyrus; species Lathyrus oleraceus. The sequence continues at coordinate 446,433,520 of NC_066580.1, forward strand.
TCTATTCCCCTAAACCTATTCATGGCCTAGGGTTTTGTATTATTCAACGTGATCATTGTGATGGTACTGACCATTTGACCTCAGTCAAAATGTAATATTCAAAAAATGAATTGTGTGTTCATCTTTATTTTCTACAATCTTCCATTTCTACACTCACGTTTATGTTTCAATTCAGCTCCAAGAATATTCTTGTTGTATCCAACTTTGATATTTTGTTTTATACCAATTTAATATTTTCATTTTCTGCATTCAGTTTTCCTCACCAATATATTTTATTAGGTTATTTTTATGTAATTGTACACACATCACTATTGTATATGCAAATAATCTATTTTTTTACTAGTTCTTTGGCTCATATAAATGAATTCAAAAATGTGTCCACATCCTAGCTCAATAACTTTCGGCAAAGTGAATTAAATATTAATTCACTCAGATTTGTATAATCTAGCATGCTCAAACATGACCAAACTTGGATGGATTTGCCAGCAAATAACATAATTAAGAATTAAGAAAAACATAAAAAAGCAAACCTTGAAAAGGTACCTAGATCTAGTTTCCTTCCACGACTGTCCAACTTTTATTCGGTCTGATTATATTATTATAGTTTGAACAAATTTTCCACAATGTGTCGAACATACAAACATTATAAGAAAACGACATGAAAAAGAATCTGAGTCCGAATTATTTTAATGAACATTTTGTTTTGTCCTATGAAAAGGAATGGTGCTGGAATAAGATGCTTTTATTTTATGTTTAGAGTTAATAATAAGTTGCATAAATAACAGTGTTGAATTGGATTGTACTAACAAAGAAATAATAATTCATTCAACTCATTGAACTAGTGGCACCATAACCATGAAGTAAAATGTGTATTAAAACGTGTCAGAGTACACTGTCCATATTTTTGTCTTTATGTTCACTTTTGTGTTCAGTGTACCTAAATTAATATGGCCAAACTTGTTTTTGAAGGGCAATGGAACCTCATTGGAGGAAACAAGTGTAGTGGATGCTTTTTTTGGCTTCAGAGCTAGTGGATCATCATATTCTGATTCTCTGTTTCTTTATCCCTTCGTCACTATAACGAAACTTATCCAAATTTATTGAAGATTACGTTTGCCACGGTGTGTGTTATAGACAAAAATTGAAGAATGGAGACTAATGAATATTTTGTGTGAAACTCGTTTATATTTGTTAGGGATGACAACAGGCATGTCAACCCGATTAGGTTCGTTAGATAAATAGACAAAACAAATATGTCAAAACAAATATGTTTAACAAGACGGATCGTATTTTATCATCTTTACCACAGTTTTATTTAAAAATAAATAGATTGAAGTTTACTAAAGTTAAATTTGTAACCAACAATTCAATTATTTAAACATCACATAACAGTACAAGATGTATCAGGTTCATCCCACCTAGTCATGTGTAGCAAAGCAATTGGTTGTGCATGGTTGTAGTACTGAGGAGGCATCACCATATACTGACTCACTGCTGCTTCGGGCTTAGTCTTTTCTTCAACTTTTTCCTTGGGCTTTTCTTTGGGCTTTTTATTTTCCTTGGGCTTCTTTGGAGAATCCTGTTTCGGAGGAGGTGGGATAAGAGGAGGCCCAACACTCAGAACATGGGCATTTTTCCGAATTTTCTTTATTCTAACTATTATCTCATATGGATCAGCATTCCCTGTTATAGTCATGGTTCCTTTTCCTTCATCAACTTCTATTTTATCTATCCCTACAATCCAATCAAAAATTATAACAAGTTAATTCAAAATATTAAACATTAGTATAACGGTAATTCAATCCTTAAAAAAGAGAAGATAGATTAGAAGGGAGATTAAGGACTAATGTTGAGGTTAATTACCTTCAAGAGATGAAACAGCTTTGACAAGTTTCTTTTTGCATTTGAGACTATCAATATCAACCTTCAAAACAGTTATCTTAACCATTGAGAAATTATCAATCAACTGATTATTTGTTTCTGATATTACTAGAATGTTGGAATAAATAAATCACACAGGTTTTCGAAATTTACAATATGGTTAATGTTTTCGAATATCATATAATTAATTTTAATTAATTTAAATGAATCTATCCAAGAAAATATAAGTGGTCACTTTGACTGCTCTTTTATGTTTGTTTACCGTTATCAGCATAATATTAAAGACTATTATGTTTTTTTTTTTATCTAAAAACATAAATAAATCCTTATATGAAATTTTCCTCTATGATTTTCTACAACTTGCATTATTATTTGCTTGAAAATAGAAGTTGAAAAGTAAAAGTTAGTCTTTCAATTTCATTACTTAATTGAATATTAAAACTAGGTCCCTCGGTTGAATTTGTGAAACTCAATTGGAGGGGAAAATAAAAAAAGTTAACAGAAAATAAAATTCGAAGAAGAAAGAGTGTAAATGAGATATAAAATAAAGAAAAAACATAGGATATCCAATATCAATAATAAATAACAAAATTAAACATTGACACTTAATATGAAGCAGTGTTTCAGTTTTACAAACATAACAAAAATGGGTATGTAGACAAAATCGACCAAAACAAAAACTAAAATTAAAAGAGAGAAGATAGATATTTACCAAGAGAGAAGATGAGTTTTCTGGTTATATTTTGTGTCACTTTTTTTTTCTGATCATGTTTTATATATATATATATATATATATATATATATATATATATATATATATATATATATATATATATATATATATATATATATATATATATATATATATATATATATATATATATATATATAAAAGATCAATTTATTTTATACTATATGGTTGTGTCACTACTACTGAATGGTTCTTTCACCACGATTCTGAAAGAGTTATCATCATGTTTTATCAACCGTGATAAGGTAAGGTGTGATAATTTGTGTCAGCTTTACCACCACAGACTAGTAATTGTTTTAAATATTCACTATCGTGTTACATATCATTACAGTTGTGTAAAAAAACCTTAGTAAAATGTGGTGTGTTACCCAACACCGGAATATATTAAATGAACAACATGAATGGTTGGTAAAATACCCAAAACACATACTATATAATAAAATCATCTTCTAGGGTTGTGTTGAATGAACATCACGATAGTTGTAATGTAAAACAATAACGTTATCAACAAAAATAAAATCATAAACATCATAGAACTTTTATTAACAACAATATACTTTAAACAACATACAATATAGCTCACAAAAAAATAAAATCATAAACAACATAAATTTTTTTATCAACAAGAACATACTTTAAACAACATACAACATATCTCAACAAAAACAAAATCATTAACAACATATAACTTTTACCAACAATAACATGCCTTAAACAACATAAAACTTTTATCAACAACAATATACCTTAAACAATATTGAACTTTTATCATCAACAACATACAACATATCTCAATAACATAAAATTTTTGTCACCAACAACATAGCTCATAACACAACAAGCCTTAAACATCATACAACATAGCTCAACAAAAACAAAATTATCAATAACTTATAACTTTTATCATCAACAACACAACTCTAGAAAATATTAACATATAAAAAAAACATAAAAAATAACACATCTCATAACATAAAAGGTGGAAACGTCTACATACCTGAAATGTGAAGAGGAAGTGAAATAAATGAGTTTTCTGTAACACATTTTCTTGATCCATAAGGGTTAGAAAAGATATGTTGAATTTTTATGTAGAAGTTGTAAGGATAAGGCGTGAGAGAGTGTTAGGGTTTTGTTAAGAGAGCGGTTGTTTTGTCCTGAAATAGAGAAATTTCGCTTAAATATAAGTTAGACCATTTTGAAAGGTACTTTAATTTTAATATAAAAATTAAGATTGTAAGTGACACGCCCATTTTTTAACCAAAAAAAAATTATTGGTGGTGAGATTCAAAGCATGTATGCATTTTCCTAACACTACGACTATTAATATAGACTGTAGTGAAATGTATTTTAATAAAATAAAAAAGTGAAGGCGCCTAAATAAGAGCTCTTATTTCGGTTGGCTTAATAACCAAGATAGTAACATGTTACATTAGGCGTATTTTATAGTAGTGTGTGGAGAGGGATGACCTTACCATAGAACTTAGCCAAGTTTCTCACCTGCCAAATGGAAGAGCAAATATACATTATAGTTGCCTTGGTGATGAAGGAACTTTGATGAAATTATGATTAGGTAGTAACAGATGTTGGACCAGATGCTTGAGACAACATGTACAACTGATTTATGACAGATAACAGATTTTTGGGACATATGTCAAACACGATGTATGGGATATTTTATACCAGAAAAACCAGTTTGTAAGCAAGATGATAAATGCAGAAAGCAAATAAATAACATAAGGAATTGTTAACCCAGTTCGATGAAACCACACCTATGTTTGGAAGTACTCTACCCAAGAAAGGAAATCCATTATCTTGAGTTAGTACAATTAGTCTTATAGGAATAATAACCACATGTTGTTCAATGCCTCTTTATAATCCTAGTGACTTTCTATTTATGACTCCCTATAGAACTATTTCACTCCAAAAAGTCAGAAGGACAAATGAGCTTACTCTGAACTCTCCCATTTCAATACCATTTTCCTAATACTACCCGTGAAACTTCGTTCTACACACCCCCCCCCCCCCCCAAATATAAGAATCCCCTCACTTTCACTTAAACTGTTTCCCAAGTGTTTAGACAATAATATGATTGAAAAGATGAAAAAATCATAACACACAACTACTTTGTTCTCAAGCTTATAGAATTTATATCTAGGAACAAAGTATTACAACTTAACTAACAAACCAAACTCTATGCTTTTAGATATGAATGGAGGCACTAGAGTGGTGCACAATAATAACTCAACAAAGACTCAAAAGATAAACCCTAACACTGTCTTCAATACTTGCACACCTCAAACTCTAGTTTTGAGTCTCCTTATATAGCAAATCTAACTCTGGGATTTTTCTTCTTGAATAAGATCACGTCCAGAAATATAGAGGATTTGGTTTTAATTTGTTCCATAAAAGCCTCCAAAAGATATGATTTGTTTTTTATTCAAACTCAAATTTAAATCTCTATTTAAATTGAATTGGTCTCAGCTAATCTTTAACAAACAAATCAAATAAATCATTGCTAAAATATAGAAACCAATCACGGAACAAAATCTTCAGAATTTACGCTCAGAACAACAACAATTATAACCTACTTTCAAAGGCGAGATGTTACACACATACTTGAACATTTAGTTTGACATATGTCCTTGTGGCATAATTCTAAATCTTGAATAAATCACATAACATTTTTACTTGATATAATTCACAATTCCAACTTCTCAAATAAAGGATTTAGAATAAATCTCTTGTTAAAACTGAACCTCGTTTCTAATTCTTGGATTGAAGATCTTCTCATTAAGTGCAAATTCATATCTTGTAATTAAAACAAATATAATTAAATTTCTTCAAGGAATACTTGTTTAATTAAATCTTCAGCATAATCTTGGATAGAACTGAACCAAAATTATCTTCAATGCATATCCAATTAAATATTTTCTCCGATGAAAATCCAAGCAAATCTTCCAACTTCAAATATTTTTAATTAATACATATATAATTAAATCTTCTTCAAACATATGGATTAATAAAATCTTTATATCAAATCTTATTGAATAATATTTTCTAAAAGATACACCAACATATCTTCTAGGAATCCAACACCGACGCATACAAATTCACTCACAAATATTGTAATGCAGACTGAGGTCAGATGCTGGAACATTTTGTTCCACATGTTTCCTCTGCACAAAATATATATGTTAGAACATATAGTGGAACATATTATTCCGCATGTTGTCTCTTTACAAAATACATCTTGTACATATGTTGTTTTATCTAATGCAGCCAATCAAAAGGAAAAATAATCTTTCCCTTTGGAAAATTTTGGCTAAAATAACTTACAAGATATGATCTTCAAGAAGTAGCACAAGTAGCACATCATATCACACATCAGAACAAACAGAGCCAATAGAAGTAGCATAAGTAGCACATAAGTAAAATGGTTACTACATATCAAGAGATCAAATACACACATACACAAAACATCATGTTGAAATATCTTGTCCACATGATCATTACTCCCCTTTTTTGCCAAAATTTGGTAAAAGGAATGGAAAGAACCACATACAAAACAACAAGCTTCAAGATCAAGAACAAAAGTTTGACAGGAATAACAGATAACCAGACGAACACACATCTTCAGCCCAAAAGACTTCAAATTGGGAACATGGACCATATAATCAGACACAGGAGCACATACAACAAGGAACACCAAAATGGCAGTAGCAACAAAAACAAGTTGAGGTGAATAAGCTCTAAATTTTTTCCATCAAATACCAGATCAGATTCATCAACTGGTACACAAATGCTGGACATGATATCTGATATATCTTTCCCAACAAACAACTTATAACTGAAACTCAGCAACCCGTAAGAAATACTATCATTATTAACCTCAATATCCTTCATCAACCTAGGATAACAATCTCCAACATTCCGCATTGTCTTCAACAACTGAGCATCAATATGAAGCCCTATAAATTCATTATACTTAAGTGCTTCAACAAAAAGTTCTTTTGCATTATCATTTACAATTTCTTCTTCTACCTCAGCTGCCTTTTCCTTGCTCATAATCTTGTCAATAGAGGGAACCTTGACTTTACCCAAGTAATTAATGATTGAAGGTGAAAATTTCACACATTTTCCTCTATCATACACCATTATATACTCCTTGATGCCTTCAATATTACACTCGACAATAATGTTCACAATAAACTCCTTGACCATCTTTTCACAGAAGACTAATATCGATAACACTCTTCATTAGCCCAATAATCACTACTACAAAATAGACTTTTCGTCACACCAAACTATAATGGCCTGACTGTTGACCGTGGTAATACCTCATTTTGGTTGAGCTTTATTTATTTATATTTATGGAAATACATTGCACTACGGTCAAACTCATAAACAGTAATTATACATTTATGGAGTGACATGGTTCAAATTTCAACTCCAACAGTTTTCTACTTTTTTGTTACAATTAATGGTATCCTTATAATTATAATTTATAAATTAAAAGTAAAATACATATCACCACGGTTGTTAATGTGAACAGTTGCGAAAGTCATTACATTTCATCACGGTTTTAGAATATAACCATGGTGAAATTGTTTACTCATATATAATATTAGGGAATTAGCTCTCGTTTCATTACATTATCACTGTATCTTTCACATCAAAACCCTAGCACATATTTTCTGTCTTCTTCTTCGTCATTAGCTATCGCTTCATACATATAGGTATTCTTCTTCTTCCTTGTTCTTTCTTTTTCATGCATGTTATTTTTATGTTTCACATGATTTTCTTCTTGTTCGAGAGTTTATGTTTTTTTTGTATGTTGTTGTTTTCTTGTTCTGATTTCAGATCCTTCTCTCAACATGGATAGTGGGAGCAACAAACTTATCCACGAGATTCAGGTTACAAAGGAGGTTATTGATATGATGGAGTTATGGTTAAACAAAGCCAAGGAAGCTGAATCTATTAGGGATCACATTATTGTTGTTGAACCGTCTGATGGGACATGCTATAAGAATATTCTTTTCAAGAATCTTAACCGTGAAAAGATGAAGAAGGTAGAAGTTATTATGAATGACCTAATGAATATGGATGTAACTGATTCTGAATCATATGAAAACCTTGATAACTATGAAGACCTTGAGAACTACACAAATTCAACTAGGCATGGAGATTGAATGCCTTTGTTATGTTTTACATGATTTGTTGTTGGTTGTTGTTGTTGACAAGTTTTTGTATATTGTTTTTGTTGCTTGTTATGTTACAATGTTAATTCTAGTTTATGTTTTCAAAATAGGTTAACATTTTGAAAGTTGTTTATATTTCGAAATTTGGTTCAAGAGAACTCATACTATGGGTGTGGTTCATAAATGGGTTGTTTTGATATGGAGAAACAATACAAGATGTATGAAGCAATTTTGGAAGCTTTGTCCACCTTGTATTTTTTCTTCATGGCAACACAAAGTATATCAACTTCAGATCATTCCACAAATCTTTTCAATAAAATATATGTTGTTTCTAGTTTATAATAAACTCATGGTACTTTTCACAATGATCATCTTCTATAACTATGGTGAAATATTAATTATATTCCAAATAAATTGTTGTTGTTGCTGGATTTCGAACCCATAACTTACATATATATTACAATGGTTATTTAATATAATTATTATGATAGGTAGCATGCTACCTAGCTTATAACCACAGTCACACGCCCGTTGTGGAAACCACCATATATACAATCACATGCTACCTAAAAACAAACTTGAAATTGTCATTATATGTGTTTCACTACCTTCATTATATGTGTTTTCCATAGTAGGGAAGTTTTATCAGATCTATAATCTCTTTACAATCAAGAGAATTTTATAACTGGCTCTTTTTCACAAGTAACCCTTCTTAAAAAAACATCTTTACACTTGTGAACACTCAATGGGATGACACATTATCCATGGGAACAACAACAACATTCACAGGAGTCCTCTTTCCACCAACCTTTCTCCTTACAATATGCACAATGTCCAGGACATCTTCTTCATCATTTGTCTCAGAGTTAATTTTTTAAACAAGCTTTCTATTCACTTCAGAATTAACAAGGGCAACTTTCTCATATTTCCTCTGAGTTAGAAACTCAGTCACCAACATGGCATACATGTTGTCTAGCACATCTTGGTTGACATCTTCATTACCATCTTTAGTGACATCTTTAAGCATTTGTTTACTCCACAATAGTTGATTGCAACTACTTCTAACATATATACTTTGGGAATCAAAAGTGTAGTCATTGAATTGTTTCACTTGAAAATCAGGAAAGTAGGTAACATCTCCCTTCATGCTCAACTTAAATTCAGATTGCATTTGTTGAACAAAATGATCAACCATCTTGTATGAAATGTCACAAAGGTGAACTATCATAAGATTCTCATTGTCTTTCATAGTAATATCCTCCAGCAGCTGAACAACCTCTTCAAATGTCACAACTTCTTTTGGAAACTTCCTTTCAAGGGGTATCATCTTGTGATACAAATACTTCCAGATCAACACACTTTTCTTAAAATGGAAAGACATGTTGTCTAAGGGAGCAATAAAAACATTTGTGGGAATCTTATTGCCATAAACTATTATCTTTGAGTTCTTGAAATACCTTTTACTAAGACTAACACCTTCATTGACTGGATCATACTTATCATGAACTTCATTGTTCTTAGGGTTAGAACCCTCATCAGCATTAACAGAATCATTAACAACATCATCAATGTTATCACTCACATTATTCCCTACATGATCTTTTTCTTGAGTAGCCTTGTCTTGAGACTTGGTTATATTATCCATGATTCTCTTCATTATGTTGAAAAAATAATTAACTTCCACATAATCATCCTTCTTAATGACACCATCATAGGCTACAATAGAATTAACCTCAACATCTTCATGGACATGTTCGTCATCACTCATATAATTACTCGCAGGGGCCACCTCATCATTCTCCTTATGAATTTGAGACTCTATCAACCTCAAGATCTTCATGGACATGTTGTTCAGGAAGTTTGGAACATCTTTATCAAAATCTTGATTTCCCATAGTGGTTTCCTAGGTATCCACAACAAAATACTTTTGAATGAGATAATGGTTTCGTATAAGCCCATGCATGAAGGGGACATCAAGCACATTTCCACAAGCAGTTAGATCAGACATGTCAAAATGTAGAATATTATCGAGAGAAATATATGGAGCATATATCTTATAATTAAAATTCAACAGACTAAGAGGAACACCAATATCAACTTTACCAAACATAACATCATGTTTTTTAATAGTGAAAAATCCATAAATATGAGAAGGAACCCGAAGAGGAAGAATTATGCTATAATCACTAATCTTCTTTAGCTTCTTCTTCTGAACCATTGTTGGTTGTTCAAAGTTTGGAGGACCTCCAACCTGACCATCAACCCACCCTTCAATGACAACTCCTTTAATGAGTCTCATAAAGTCCATAAGTGGTAATTCAAAAGCATGAGTAAGATGTTGAAACATCTTGTATGACATCTTGGTTGCTTCCCAACTTGACATTCCTCATAAATTTTACCTTCTTCAATCTAGAGATCAATACACATATGACAACTTTCTCTACAACAACCCTCAAGCTTTCTGTGCCATATCTTAGTTTCTGTATCTACAATATCATACGTAACGTCTGAAACATGATCTTAAACATTCAGCTCTACAGTGGTAGCAACTATCTTCATCTTTACAAATTTCTTTCTCTTATTGATATCACAAAATGTAACATTATTTCTTTCTCCTATCAAGTTTCTACCGTAGATGTTGTCAAAATGAAAATATTCACAAGAAAATACCTTGTGAGAGGTACAAGCAATATGAACAAGAATATTAGGCTTGTTATGCCAAACTTGTTGATGATGTCGTTCATACTTTTCATTCCACTAGGGATGCATATGTTGATGAAATGGTTGTTTACATATAATTTATAAATGTATAATGGAATGGAGTAGACATGATTATTGCACTGGTAATCCTGTGTGACAGGATGTTGAGACATGTTACCTGATATTGTGCATTCTGCTTTCTGGTAAACACGTTTGACAGGATGTTGAGACAAGTTACCAGACATTGTGCATTATGCTTTATGGTAAACATGTTTGACATGATGTTAAGACATGCTGCATGGCATTCTACATTTTGTTTTTTGAATAGGAGTAGTACATAATTTCTTCGAATTTGATGGCTCACCAGTATGTATGACCTCTTTCATGTATTTGAAGGTTACAACATTTCTTGCTTGATTAGATTCATCTTTTTCATCATTAGTGACATTGGAGATTCTTCTTTGTTTCCTTGGAAAACTTAAGCATTCAAATCGTATATGTCCAAAATTTGTGCGTTTAAGACATTGGATCCAATTGAGATTTATTCTTTCACCATTTTTTCTTTTATGATGAAAATTACACCTCTTGGATTTGTGTTGCTAATTGTCGTGAACATTATAAGAGACATTATTCCCATATCTCATATTTAGTTTTCTCATCACTTTACTAAAGATCTTAATAATCCTGAGATATTCTTCAGAATCACATTCTACTTGGTCTTCACAATCTTAATAACTGCCTTTGGCTCTATCCTTTGGAGGATTTTTAATACCATAAATAATATTTGGTCTATAAACTGATCCTGCTTCTTTGAAATCAATCATCTTGAACAGAATAAGAACCTTGGAACACACCCAAATCAGGGTGCATGCTCTAATGCTAATTGAAATTCTGTCCAGGTGGGGATAAATGTTGGACCAGATTCTTGGGACAACATGTACAATTGGTTAATGACAGCTGTCAGATTATGAGGACAGATATCAGACACGATGTTTGGGACATTGTATACTAGAAAAAATAGTTTGCAAGCAAGAGGATAAAGGTAGAAAGCAAAAAAATAACACAAGGAACTATTAATCCAGTTCGGTGAAACCACACCTACGTTTAGGGGAAACTCTACTCAAGAAAGGAAGTTCACTATCTCGAATGAGGACAATTAATCTAATCATAGTGACTCTACTCATGTTGTTCAATGCCTCTTCCTAATCATAGTGACTTTATATTTAGGACTCCCTATAGAACTATTTCACTCCCAATAGTCAGAATGACAAATGGGCTTACTCTTAACTCTCCAAATTCAAGGCCAATTTCCTAATACTGCCTGTGAAGTTTCATTCAACACTCCCCCTAAATGTGAGAACCCTCTTAATTTCACCCAAACAGTATCCCAAGTGTAATTCAACATTCTTAAAGTTGTTTATATTAAGCTGATCATTAGGGTTAAGGATTGTGAAAAAGTTAGAGGGATTCTCATATCTAGGGGGAGTCCTGAATAGAAAGTCATTGTGTACTATTAGTAAGAGGTTGTGAACAGGGTGTGTTCATGTAAGACTAAGTGTACTAATACTATTGATAATGAATTTCCTTTATTGGGTTGGAAACCCCCACATACGTAGGTGTTGTTTGCATCGAATTGGGTTAACAATTATGTGTGTTCCTTTATTGCTTTTGTGATTCATCATCTTGTATAAGTTAAACTGTCATAACTTGGTTGTACACATTTTCCTAGACATCGTGTCCAATATTTGTCCCCTAGGACAGAAATTCAAAATCCACTCATGCTCTTTTTGCACAAAAATACTCAAGCTTTTAATAGTGATTGACATTTTGACACCTCGTAGTCTAATCAAAAGAAATAGAACATATCATTTTATAGTTCAATCATTTAAGCCAAGGGAATCTCCTTGTAATAATAATCACCTTTTAGGTACTCGCCGCTAGCGGAGGGACTCACCCTTTAATAATAATCACATTTAACTGAGTGACTCACCTTGTAATAATAATCACTTTCAGTTGAGGGACTCGCCTCGAGTCGAGGAACTTACCCTGTAACAATAATCACCTTCAACTGAGGGACTTACCCAAAGCTGAGGCACTCATCCTTTGATAACAATAGCATTTAGCTTAGAGACTCGCCCTAAGCTGAGGAGCTCGCTCTTTAATGCACGGTCTCCATCAGACAAGGGACTCACTAGAGAGGTGAGGGACATACCTCAAATGAAAAAGGCCTTAAAAACACTTTGTACTATTCAAAATTCCCCGTTCTTGAGGGACTATGTAGTGTTATATTTGTGAGTGCCCTGAGCTAGGGCGTCTCACCCAATACTGGTATCGCCCAAGCGATGCCTTCAAGATGCTACCTTGAAAGTGATCATGCGTGTAATGTTGTTTGTCATATGAAAGGGAGTCAATCACTACTCTCTAAGAGTTAGGTGATCAACAACCCCTCCTGATCAAGAGGGAACAGTTTCCGCCTCTTAGGGTTACCCAAACCCTAGATCCAAAAGGCCTCTATAAACATATCTCGCCAAATGGAGAGAGGACATATCATAACTCATATTGATCACACCCCTCATAAGCTTACACCTAAGCATATCATTCATTTGTAGAGCCTCTCACCTCACGTGAGCAAGACTCCTAAAACCACCACAAAACACCATCGTACACGGCTTCTCGCTGCCGTGGATAAGCCCTAACCACCATTAATTTCTACAACTACTAAGGCCTCTGAGTCCCCGTGTACTTGTAGGAGGAAGAAACACACTTGTACTTTTTGATCAGTACAAGTAGTATTTAAAAAAATGTGGCGTGCCTAGATTTGCACTTCAATTGTTTATTGGATGAGGTAAAAACTTTGTCAAAAAATGTACTATTTGTAATAGTGAACTATAAAAAATTTAAATGTAGTGAATAGTTTCCATATTCATTGCTATGTCAGGTAACAATTTAACACATTTAAAAAAAATTAATGTTGGTTTTAATTTAATAATCTTCAAAAACAATGAAATTGAAATTTTAAAATTGAAGTTGTAAAATTATAACTTATATTGAGAGAAAATGTTTATCGATTTGAGTAATTATTTTAAGAAAACTTAAACTTTGTCATTATACATAGAGGTGTCAAAAAAGCCTTATATGATAAAGCCCCAATAATCTGGTCCCTTATTTGGCCCCTTTTATTTCGGGCCCTTACTAATTAAATATATTTTGGGAATTTCTTATGGCACCCTATGTGGTTGAAAATTATCCTATGGAAAATCAGAATTGCCCCTCAGATTTTGGAGATGTATCTCTGGACGCACCACACACCAATGTTATGGCGCACCAAATGAGTGCCACCCTAGATTAATACTAAAATATATTCTATATATGCATCTCCGGGTATTTAAAAAAAATATATTCTTAGTTGTTCAGCCGAGTGGACATTCTGGAGGTGCATCTTCGGAGTATTGGGACGGGATTTTGAAATGTATGTGACCTTTTGCATGGCTGATTTTTCCGAAGATGCATTTTTGGAATAATTTAATATAACACTAAATGCATGATCACACAACCATAGTTATTTTCTACTCCGAACCCTTACCAAAAACCTTCCATTCCCAATCCCCATTTTCACTCAAAATCTTCAATCTTGTGTTCCATCACATCAAAGGGAGTAAAAGAAGTTCTAAGTCCAGGTACAAATGATTTATTTCAAACCACATTGCTCACATTAATCATGTTTTCATTTTGAAAAACATGTCTTTAATCCGGAGATACATTTCTAGAGTTTGTATGAACTCGTCTGGAGATGCATATCTGGTATATGTCTGAATTCATATTTCAGCTCTATTTATAAAATTTACACTTATTGAGTGTTTTGTTGTAATTATTTTCATTATATATGGTGCACCCCGATGTTTTCCCCAAACATGTCGTGTCCCCGGATGCCAAATATGTTGTTGTGAAGGTGGTAGATATTGGCAACCAATTTAAAAATGACCAAGAGTTTCAATTCCGTGATCATATACTTCAATGGATTTGTACGGAGGCCTCCAAATTGGGATTTGGTGTGATAATCAGAAGGTCCAATAATGGTTCAGATAGAAGATGTGCACTTGTGACAATGACGTGCAAAAGAAATGGGAAATATAGACCTTCTCTCCGGAATTTTAAACGAGATGACACTAGTTCAAGAAAACGTGAGTGTCCCTTTTAAGTTGTGTGGTTATATTTTTGCAAACAAGAAATTGAGATTTAATGTCATGTGTGATTTACATAACCATGAATTGTCTGAAAAGTTAGTCGGTCATCCAATTGCGTGTCGCCTCATGCCAGAAGAGAAGGAATACGTTGTAGACATAACATTGAATTTGGTTCAACCGAAAAATATACTTGCAAATTTGAAATGTAAAAGAGTCGAAAATATCTCAAATATCAAACAAGTGTACAATATTCGATACCAAGCTAACAAGGCGCTGATGGGGGATAGAACTGAAATTCCACAACTCTTAAAATTGTTGGATGATAACAGTTATGTGTTTAGGTACCGAATGTGCGAAGATGAAGTAACCGTTGGAGATATGTTTTGGAATCATCCTGATTCCATGAAGTTGTTTAACAAATTTCCTATTGTGCTCATAATTGATTCAACGTACAAGACCAACAAGTACATACTTCTATTGTTGGAGATGGTTGGTGTTATCTCTACTAATAATACCTTTTATGTGGGATTTGTATTTCTAGAGAGCGAAAAAGAGGAGAATGTTACTTGGGCCTTAGAGGTGTGTCGGGCAATGTTGAAGGACCAATAAGAGATTCCTAAAGTGATTGTTACTGACTGTGATATTGTATTGATGAATTTGATTGCAAAGGTATTTTCTACTTGTTATGCATTACTTTGTAGGTATCACATAACAAAGAATGTAAGAAGTTGGGTTAAACATGCGGTAGGGACAAAATAGATAAAGTATGAAGATGGAAAAATGGTGAAGACGGGAGTGGTTGTAGAAAAAAATAATGGATGCATGGAATGGTATAGTAAATTCTCCACTAAAGATTTATATGTTGATTTTGTTATGCATTTCAGAAAAGTGTGCGAGAAATATCCTGATTTGTTGAAATATATTGAAAGCATAATTCTTGACTAGGTAAAGGAGAAAATTGTTTATGCTTGAACCGATCAGGTTAGAAACCTTAGAAATACAACAACTAACTGAGTTGAGTCTGCCTATTCTACATTGAAGAATTGGTTAAGAAATATTAAGGTGGATTTGTGCAAAGATTGGGACTACATGAATCAAATGATTCAGAACCAGCATAATGAGATACATACATCATTTGGTCGGAGCATCACAGTTTTGGAACATAGATTTAAAGACAACCATCTTTATTCTTAGTTAGTCGGCAACATAACTCGAGCGGGTTTGGATTATATTTTTTATGAAGCTAAACGAGCTGATAATGTAGCTTCCGATAGCGCAAACTGTGGATGCGCAATTGTGAAAACATATGGTCTCCCATGTGCTTGTGTTATTGCGAAGAAGGTGAAAATTTGTAGCCCGATAGGAATGGATGAGGTTTGCACTCACTGGAAGAGGCTTAGGTTTGATAATGATGATGATGGTGTCATGAAAGACGGTAAATCAAATATCTATATCTTGACTGATTGGGAAGTGATACAGGAGATATTTTTGAAAGCCGACGACAATAAGAAACTCCATATCAAATAACAATTAAGGAAGATTGCTTATCTATAAACCACCAACTTGAAACCACACTCTTAACCGGTAAAAACAAAATTTACTCCGAAGAATCTCTAGCCTACACCGAGTGAAAATCCAATGGTGCGATCTCTTTCGTATTTTGAACATGTTGAAAAAAAATTCCGAACTTACCAAACTCCAAAATCTAAAAAAAGTGTTTTTAAAGGAGTTCGCATTAGCAAATCATCTCTTTCGCCGCCTCCACCAAAGATTTCATCAATTTACGAGATGTTGGTTTTTATGCAAAAATAGATTGAGTGGACCGTCAATGTTGAAGGTGATGGTAATTATGGTTATCGAGCTGTTCATCTTTACTCGGTAAAGGAGAAGATAATCATACATTTGTCCGCCATCAACTTATCCATGAGTTGAGGACTCATAAAGAATCATACACACGACTTTACAAAAAGAAAGAAAGCTTTGATGCAATTTATGAGTCTCTTATTCCTTGCCTTAGTTGACCAGCACCGGAGGCAAAATGGATGTGCTTCCTTGAAATAAGTCACCTCATAGCATGTATGTATGATAAAGTGTGTATTGATCTTATACGATACGGTTTTTCGGAAGCATTTTTCCCACTTTGCACCGCCCCACCTCTAAATCCAAATGATCGTATTATGTGTATTGGGTGGCTTTCAAAATCATGACATTTTGTTCAAAATTACTTGAAACCGAGATGCCTTACACCACTTAGATCACCAAAGTGGGTAGCTCATTCAACAACAAAAGTCGAGACTTGGTCGGGCCATTTTATGGAAAGGATGCAAGAGTTCGAGAAGTGAGCAATATTGAAAGAGAATCAAATGCACAAAAGTCAAAGGGGGGTACCACCCATAGATTTAGCCAACGAAAATTCTTTCGATTTGTTTTAATTTTCTGTTTAGTAGGACAAATCAGTGTATGTAATTGTGTTTCAATATTAATAAAGTGTAATATATACAATTTCTTAATATTTTAATACATTTTTTATCTTTGACAAAACATTTGGTCATTGGCCAAACAAAGTCTTCAATTAGGTTATGTTTTTTCTGCATGGTTTAGGATAGTTTCTGGAGGTGTATCTCTGAAACAAGATAGTAGGGTGTGGAACCAGAGATATATCTCAAAAGTGAGCACTGATACACATGGTAGAATTTACGAGGTCCACATTTGTCCATAACTTCTATAAATTAAGGGGCTCTTATTTTTAATTTCAAACAAACAAAAAATGTCTCAAATGTCACAAGTAAACATCACCTAGTATGTCACAAATGTTTTCTTCTCCAGCGCGACACTAGGGCGAAAGTTTAAGCTCAACGAGTACACCTCTTTTGCAGATCTGAAATACGAAGTCCATAATCTTCTACCTTACCGAGACAATAAAAAAATTGTCAAGCTCGAGTACCGTTCACCGTCGATTGACAACGAAAGGAAGATTGAGTTTAACAACTTTGAGCTCAAGACGGATGCATATGTAAGGGCTACGTGGAGTACATTTTTCTGTTTCGAAACAAAAGTTTCGTTCGAGTTGGAAGCGACGATTTCGAGATCGATCGAAGATATTGTGAAGATGTTGAAGTGTCCACATAGATATTGAAATGTAATGTTTTATTTTATGTTGAAATCACATATGTAATGCTTATTTTATTTATGAATGTTAGTTTTATTTTGTCAAAATACTAGCTTTGGGTTTCTGCTTCTGATTCTGTTGCACATATGTTCTGGAGATGCATCTACGGATAGGTTCTGGATATGCATCTTCGGGTTAAGAAAACCCAACTAATAGGACATCATTCGGAATGACCAAGGTTGCGTGTGTATTAGGTGTCATCTGGAGATGCATCTTCGAAATCTGAGGGCAATTTAATATTTTTACGTAAAGTGCATTAAGAAATTCCTTATATTTTTTACGCTTTATTTTTACGCTCACTCATATTTTTGTTTTTTATAGGGTTTAAGTAAGGGGCTCAAAATCTACTTTATTTGAAGCAAAATATTTTAGTTTTTTAATAATTATACATTTTTTTAAAAATAAATATATTTAAAAATTAATTTCAAAAATACTTTTTTCTACAAAAGAAATATTTAAAAACAAATTCTACAAAATAAAAAATTGACTATTTTATTTTTTTTCAAAAATGAAAAAAAAAACTTTTTAAAAAAAATAAAAAATGTTAATTTTTTTCTTAAAAAAAGTCAATTTTTCCGAAAATTAAAAAGTCATTTTTTTTCGAATATAAAAAAAATTATTTTTTTCAAAAAAAAAGATCAATTTATAAAAAATAAAAAAAAAGTTAAATTTTTCCGAAAATTAAAAATTCAATTTTTTCGGAAAAAAAATATTTTTTTGGAAATAAAAAATAGTCTATGATATCTTTTTTGAAAAAAAAATCAAGTTTTTTAAAATTAAAAAAGATGATTTTTTTATAAAAGATTTTTTTTTATTATTTTCAATAATAACAAATATGAGTTTTTTTTATAATATGTTTTTTATAAATAACATTTTAATTTCTTTTTTTTTTTTTTTAAATGTTGAATCCTTGAAGACCTATTTGAATTTTAAGGGTCTTTAATTTATGAGGCCTAATTATTTTATGACTCATTTATTTTTAAAACTTTAGTCCCCATATATTTTTGGGACCTTAAAAATTAGGTCTCAACCCTCTAAATTACAACTTTAATCATACATACACAAAATAAAGCTTTCAAGTTTTACCAATATTTTTTTAAAACAGAAAAATAATATAAATATAGGAAAAAACCAAGGTATGAAAGAGGGGGGACACAACCAAAACCCTATCAGAGGTTAATAAATATGTAATTAGGAATACCTTATTTATTCCTAACTACTTCCGGGATAATGGCCCTAGGCGGCTTAACCCAAGAAAGAAGCAAAGAGGAGTTCATAGCTAGAGAAGCTAGTAAATCAACACAAATGTTTTCTTCTCTGAAAATGTGAGAAATATAAAATCTCAAATTCTTAATTTTGACTAAACAATTGAGTCAGATGGTCCTAATATACCAAAGAATCACAGAGGGATCCTTAACAACCAACAAAATAAAAGAGGAATTAGTTTTCAGCCAAACACTATTCCAACCAAAGCTAGAATCAAAATTAATTGCCTTAATAACTCCAAAAAGCCCCGTAGTAATCGAGGAAGAAAAGACGATCTTCTCAGCAAAACCAAAAGCAAAGTCACCAAAATGATTTTTAAACAGACCACTGCAAAGGAGAAATAATCGTCTGTGTTGCATTTCAACCAACCACTGGTCGAGCGCATCCACAAAAACTTAATAATCCTAGGCGCCTTAGGCGAATTCAGATTAACATTGAAGGCCTTGATGATGAAAAAATCAAGAAAGGATGAGTTCGCCATTTTAGAAGTAATATTTTCTATGAAAGCAACCTCAATAAGGAGTTGGTTAAGGGTCTTCTTGTAGTGCTTGAAGCCATTGTTGAATCTGACTTGATTACGGGCCAACCAAATATTCCTAATGATGAGTACAATGGAGGTCTGAATGATAACTCTGCATGGAGGACTCTAATTCATGTCATAAATGTCCAAGATGCTAAGAATGTTAGACACAATATGAAGCTTAATCATATTAAAAAATTAGTGCCAAATATGTAAAGCAAAAGGGAAATGAAAGAAAAGATGCTCCACTGATTTGTGATTGCCGATACAGAGGTTGCACATCGATGGATAGAAGCAACAACTCTTCATGAGATTATCATCGGTAGGGTTGTGCCACAGTCTCCAGACAATGGGCGCCTTAGAAGGAGAAATATCAACATTCTAGATATGCTTGAACCAATGATGAGTAGATGAAGTAGATGACTTGAAGCTGTAAGCATCTTTGAGAGTTAAGTTCCTAGAAGCAGAGTGAATCCAAAGCTTGCTATCAGACATGTTATCCATAGGAATAATAATGCTATCTGCAATCAAAGACAAGTTAGGAATTTTATTGATAATGTGAGAAGGAAAATTCCAAGAACCATTATGTAAAAAATTAGAAACCAAATAATTAGAATTAATATCCACAAGATCCTGAATCCTAGAAATCAAAGGGGAATCACACCAATGATCAAACCAATAATTAGTGTTACAACCATCTCCCAGAATGATTCTAGTGCTCTTAGACACCACATCCACCTCACTCTTAATGCTGCTCCAAATGGACGAAGTAATATGGTGCTTGATAGGAATGCCACCTTTGAGCATTGTAGTTTTCAGAAGAGTTCAGGAGATCCCAACAAAGCTTCATGTTGAAAGCATCGTTAAGGGTATCAATGGACTTGAGACCTAACCCCCCTTGCTCTAAAGGCTTGCACGCCTCATCCCAAGCCACAGTGACAAACTTTGACAAACTTAGATTGTGCAATGTCCACATACTAAATAAAACTCCTTATACATATCTAAAGATCTTTAATCAGAGATTTGGACCAAAAGTAGACGGTGAAACTATGAACAAGCATATAGGCAATAGAAAATTTAATCATTTGAATTATGCCCGCAAAACTTAAGAGATATCCTATCCACTTGGAAAGCTTAGTTTTAACTCTGTCCAAAATCGGTTTGAGATATCTAGTCTTAGGCTTACCCTTAAAAATAGGAAAATCCAAATAAGAGAAGGAGAGATAACCAATCTTAAAACTCAATTGATTAGCAATATGATTCAATCTAGCTTCATTAACAGAACCAACAAAAATCAATGACTTATGGGATATTCACAATTTTACCAATATAAAACCTAGAAAAACTTCTATAACTTAAAAGAAAATATTAATTTTTACGAAGATTAAAATGAAAAAACACAATATTGATTTTTATCCATTGATTTATACAACAACCTCCCCATGATTTCCATTAAATACAGATATAGTAATTTTAGTTTTTATTTTCATAAGGTACACATATAATTCCCACCTTTTGAATTGTCCACCTTTGTAAAATTTAACAAGACTCTAAGAGCATCTCTAATGATGCAATAATTTTTGGATTCTTTATAGAATTCATTCATTAAACCACATCATTTTAAAGCAACCCATCTAATGTTAACTCCAATTTTACAATTTTATCTCATATATTAATATTTTATTTATATTAAATATTATTTTAATTTAAAATATTAATTTAAATTATTTAAATAAATATTAATATAAAACAAAATTAATAAATCAATCAATAATTTATATTTATTATTATTTTAATAACTTATTTACAAGTTAATAAATTACTGAAATAAAAAAAAAAACAAAGTCATTCATCATCAGAACATTTATTTCATCACAAATATATTATTTTGAGGAGAAGTTAAATTATACTAAAAAAATGTAATAATTTTTAGTAGTCACAATTTATAAATTAAATTATTGAATTTTGAAGAAATTAATAGAAATATTTTTTAAAGATTAAAATTAGTATATTAACAAATAATACATTTATTGTTTAGAGAACAAAAGAAATAATTTTATAATATATTTTAATGTTTGTCGTACGTTGCTTCATGTTACATTTTGTTGCTTCCGTATGCAACTTAGCGCCATGTTGGCTGAGCTCCAGTAGTAATTTTGTAGAAAAAGAGGGGGCCATGCTGGCGAACAAGTCCAGAGAGTTATCACTGGAGCTGCTCTAACCAAAATCAAAACTCTCTTATTTTATTTTAAAGAAAACATTATTTAACTCTAAAAAAATGAAATTGTCATCCAAAGTGTCTCATAAAAAACATCACAATATAGTGCAAGATGTATCGGGCTCATCCCACTTAGCCATATGTAGCACAGCAAGTGGTTGGGCCTGGTGGTATTGTGGGTAGGAGTACTGAGGAGGCGTTGGTGAGGGTTGGGCCTCGTGGTATTGTGGGTAGGAGTACTGAGGAGGCGTTGGAGGTGTTGGTGGGGGTTGGGCCTGGTAGTGTTGTGGGTAGTAGTAATGAGGAGGCATTGGGTAGTATTGTGGGTAGTAGTGTGGAGGAGGCATTATCATATAGGGCGGCATATTAGATATTTGATTCGGATTCACCGGATCCGAACTCGTTGGTTCGGGTTTATTATTTTCTTCCGACACACTCTTTTCTTCATGCTTTTCTTCGGGTTTTTCTTCAGGTTTTTCTTCGGGTTTTTCTTCCGGCTTTTCTTCAGGTTTTTCTTCCGGCTTTGTAGTTTCTTCAGGCTTTTCTTCCGGTTTTTCTTCGGGCTCTTGGACTTCTTCAGGCTTTTCTTCAGGTTTTTCTTCAGGTTTTTCTTCAGGCTTTTCTTCGGGTTTTTCCTCTTCTTCAGACTTCTCTGGAGAATCCGACTTTCGAGGATCTGGGACAGAAAGAGGCCCAATACTTAGAATATGAGCACTTTTCCCAGCTTTTCTTATTCGAACTATTATGTCATATGGATCTGCATTCCCTATTATAGTCAATACTCCATTTTCTTCATCCGCTTGTATTTCATCTATGCCTGCAAGTCAATATTTATATTATTATTTCCTATGAATCAAATATTTTTGTATGTAATTAAAAACACTATTTAATCGGGACAAATATTTTAACACATCATATTTAATAACGATTTAACTATATGTTATAATATTCAAAGGAAGAGCCATATGCTACTAATATAATTTTTTTCCTAATAGTTTAACCACAAACTTGAGTCTATAAAAATTTCTCAACAACATATTATTCAATCCTTAAAAAAAAAACAAGGAGAAATGAGAAGGGAGAGTAAGTAGTAACGTAGTTTGTGTCTAATGTTGTGGTTACCTCGAAGAGATGAAACAGCTTTGATGAGCCTCTTTTTGCATTTGAGACAATCAATCTCAACCTTCAAAACAGTTATCTTAAGCATGGAGAGAAATTATCAATACCCAGGTTAATCTTTTTGATATCACTAGTTTAATGTTTGAGTAAATAAAACACACGATTTCTCAAATTTTACAATAACTTGGGTGTTTTCAACTATTACAATTGCTGATTTTTATTTAAGGTGACTCTAACGAGGAAAATATTAGAGGCTACTTTAACGGCACACACGGTTTTTCGAACTTTACAATAATTTTTATACTTTCAAATATTATAATTACTAATTTTTGTTTAAAGTGAATCTACTTAGGAAAATATTAGAGACTGCTTTGACTATTTTGATTTTTCTTATCTAAATTTTGAATAAATTCTTAAATAAGGTTCCTCTTTTGTGATTTTCTGCAAGTTGCATTATTATCCTTATTTGAAAACAGAAGTTGAAGTAAAATTTAAACTTAATATTTCGTTATTTGTTTGATTATTAAAAGTAATTCCTTCGGTTGAAACAATTTGACCATTGAATTTGTAGCACAATTTGACGAGAATCTCGCCGTATTTTTCACCATTGTACCTCAAAGGCTCGAATATTAGGAACAGAAAAATTGAATTGAGAGGAGTATATAAATTGAAAATGAATTTTTGTATAAATTTAATTTAAAGTAAAAAGAGAAAATATAGGAAATATATTTGTAAAATAATTTTATATTATTATCGTCATTGTGTATCCTTTTTAAACTATAGTTTTTTTTATAAATATTTGGAGTGTAATAGTTTTCACACATTTTCCATGTGCTAGCATGGTCGGTCCATTGTACTGTGTGGTATAAAGGGATGTCAAAATCATACCTTTTATATAGAAAAATAAAATTTAATTTTATAAAACTATGCAAATATATTAGATAATAATTGTATGAAAGACTTTTTTTATTACACGAGTCCAACAACTAAACTCACTTAACAAAAAGAATTTTTTACATAAAATATATTAATAACTTTAGTTTATATATTTTTTAAAGTATTTGTTTATATTATAAATTAGAATTTTTTATCTAAATAATCCATTTTTCAAATAGATACTCAAACTAATCCACTTTCTTATATATTTTTTAAATTAACTCATTTTCAAATAAAAAAATTCAACACAAAGAAGACGTCAATCAATTGGCGATAGTGTATAACACATAAGATGTGATGTCACTCTAATTGTCGAGAATGTACAAACAGAGATAGTGTATTCTCTCTCATTTGTGTTTGCACATTATGACAAATTGGGTTGATGTTCCTCCATCCTTATGTGTTGTACAGTGTCCCCAATTATATTAACGTATCCTTCGTGTTGAATTATTTTTTGAAAGTGAGTTAGTTTGAAAAATATGCTGGAAAATGATTTCATTTGAGTATTTATTTAAAAAAGTGGGTATTTAGGTTGTTTTATATATAAATTAAAACGAATGTTTAAAAAATAATATAAAAAATCTATTTTAGAAAAAAATTAATTAAAATTTAAATCTAGTAAATTGCCATTTGAGTATTTTTAATTTATTTGTCTCTCTAGTACTATATGTTATTTTAAGCTTTAAAATAAAATATTTATTTAATTTTTATGAAAAAAATGAATTTTTAATATGGTTTTTGGGTGAAATCTAAAACTCTTATTTTAGCGACCTTACTTTTGAGTCATCCATAGTGTTGAATATTTGACTCATCCATGTTCAAAGAATTAAATATAATCCGGAGGCATGTTTCTCCTGGAGCATTGAGTGAGGGACCTATTGAGACGACGATGACTCCCCAATAAGGTGGAGTATTAACAACATAATAAGTTGGCGAGAACTCCTTTTGGGGATCTAGCAAAGTTTTTTGAACTAGCAAAATTTTTTGAAAGCAATAAGGATCCTTATAGACTTTAGAACACAATGATAATGCAATTTCTTGTTCTTTACTTCTTTTACTTTGAAGATGAGTTCGATTAGCTCATACTTTGATATTAATGAAGTAGTTTGACACATTTTACCTTTTTTCTGGGATACATGATATCTTTTAACGTTTTGCATAATAACTCGATTATTTTCACATCATGCATTGTGATTAACTTAATATCTTCTTTAATAAAATTGTATTTATGGTTGCAAGGTATCACTAACATGCCTAATATATTAGTTAACGATGCCCTTGAGCCAAGCAAAGTTATGACTCTTACTTTGGATGTTTTTAGGAATCCATAGTTCAAATAAATAAATAGACACTTGTATTTTGGAAGCTCACATTTATGAGCTAGCATACATCACATCCCATACAACATCCATTCACCTACTTGAAGGGGAATCTCATTAATATGTCATTATTGTCATAGGTGCATATGTTATAATTATTATAATTTGTGATATGGCCAAGTGACTAAGCCTATTAGTTGGAATTTTGTTTATATGTTATTCATTGAAAGAATATAAAAGTCTCATTAATATGTAATTGTTGTCATAGGTGTGTATGTTATAATTATTAGAATTTGTAATATGGCCAAATGACCAAGCCTATTAGTTAGAATTTTGTTTATATGTTATTCATGTTGGTAAAACTCCAATTTTGAAGTTAATCAAATCAATCTTGATGAACAAGAATCAATCTTGATGATTTATCACGCGTCTTGTTCTTCACCCTTTACTCAGGTGAAACAATCACTCCTTGGTTGCAAGATGATTATGCACTACATATAGAATTTGAAAGAAGAAAACAAAACAATTGAAAGTGATAGAAAAGAGAAATTATGGAGAAAGAATATGAATGTATTACTTGTGCAAACTGCACTCGAAGTGTTTGCAATAATGCGTGTTAATCACAATTGTGATTTCTGAAACTACACAAAGATATTACAACAGTGATTCTCACTTAGTTACAAATAAAATAGAGATCCTCTATATTTATAATGAGATTACTTACACTTTAAATAATCACAAAATAACTAACTCAACTAAAATTAAGCTAAGTTAACTATTTCGACATCTATCGACTCCTTCGACAACTACATGATTCGATTGCATGCTTCAACGGGCTATATTTGACTTTCTGTCAAATATAGCAAATACAATCTTTGTTCGACACAAACACCTTTCGACACCCGTCAAATACAAACAAAATATTTCTACTTCGACACAAATAATTATATATTTAACACACCACCTAATTCATTATGTCTAAGCTATCTACATTTATCATTGTTCTTAATCTCTTGAGCAATTCGACCTACACAACCTTTGTCATTATATCTGCAATCTGATTTTTCTGATCTGTAATGTTCTAGGCTCAACTTTCCATTCGCTACCTGATCCCTCAGGTAATGGAACCTCATTTCGATGTGTTTGCTTCTTCATTGTGCTATTGGATTCTTTGTCAAGTTGATAGATGACATGATGTCATTTTCATGGTCATTGCTCCATGATTCTTCCCTGTAATTTCTTCGAATAGATTCATCATACATGTTGCTTGGCGTGCACATAGTGAATCTGCTATCTATTCTTCCTCGCATGATGATAAAGCTACCACTGGTTCCTTTCTCGAACTCCATGTGACTAGTGCACCACCTAACATGAACACATATCCTACTGTCTAGTTTTTATCGTCAGCATCACCACACCAACTAGAGTCGTTGTAGCCCAAAAGCTTGCATTTTTTTCCTTCACTAACTGAAGGAAACAAAATACTATAATTGAGTGTTCCTTTGAGATACCTTAGTATCCTCTTGGTTGTTGCAAAATGGGACACCTTTAGCTTCTGCATGAATCTGCTGACCATGACTACACAATAAGATAAATACGACTTTGTATGACAGAGGTATCTAAGTGATCCAATGATTCTTCTAAACTCTGTTGGATCGACATCATCTTCATCTGAGTCTTTCAACAATTACAATCTGGGCTCAGCTGGATTCGAAGTTGGGTTGCAATCTTGCATCTCAAATCTCTTGAGTATTCCGTATGCATATCTTCTTTGATGCATCATCAAGCCTCTACTACTCTTGTAGAATTTGATACCAATGAAGTATGAGATATTTCCCAAGTATGACATTTCAAACTCCTTACTTAAGTCATGTTTAAAGTCTTCGTTCTCCTTTTTGCAACTGTATGTTATCAGCAGGTCGTCGACATAGAGACATAGTATAAGCAACTCACTCCTGCTTCTACTGACATACACACCATCCTCTGTCGTGAACTTCTCTGACTCTTTCTCTCTTAAAAAGTCATTTATTTTCTTGTTCCAAGCTCTTGGAGCTTGTTTCAGTCCATACAGGGCTTTATGTAGCATGTATACTTTTTTCTTGGTCTTGTTTCACAAACCCAACTGCTTGTGTCACATACACCTCTTCGTCTAGAAGGTCATTTAGGAATGCACATTTCACGTCCATCTGACATATCGACCAATTATGCATATTGGTTAGACCAACAATCAACCTAATTATTTAGATTCTAGCTACTGGTGCAAAGACTTCATCATAGTTGATTCCTTCTTTCTGAAGAAACCCATTTGCTACAAGTCTTGCCTTGTGTCCAATTAGTTCATCTTTTGGATTTAGCTTGACTTTGTATACCTAATTTACATCAATTTCCTTATTCCCTTTTGGAAGTTCTACTAGTGACCATGTATCATTATTTTCTATGGATTTTATCTCATCCACCATAGCTTTCATCCACCTTGAGTCTTTCAATGCTTCAACTACATCAACTGGCTTAGTATCTGCATAAAAGGCATAATATACTAATTCACCATCATCATGGACCACATCATCTGATGTGATTATACATTACTGCAGTCTTGTAGGCATGTTTCTTGTTCTCTAAGGTATGCTTGTGCTAGCTTGAACTTTGACAACTTCTTGTCGAACTTCTCTAACAGCTTGTCGAACATATCTAATAACTTAACTAGTTGGTTTATCACACATGATTCTCACTATATCCTTCTTGATGTTTTTTTTCTAATCCCATTCCTTAAGATCATCTAGATCACATCCATGCTGCTCACGACTTGCTTTTTAAATGGGTCGAATATTTTGTATCCACCAGTTGAATGATATCCCAACAGAATCATCTGACTCGACTTATCATCCAACTTTTTTCTTAGTTGATCTGGCACATATCTATGTTCTATGGATCTAAATAACTTCAAGTGGCTTAAGCTAGGTTTTACGCCAGACAACATTCTTCTGGTGTGATACCTTCAAACCTCTTTGTCAGACATCAGTTCAATATGTATGTTGTAGTCGACATAGCCTCACCTCATAACTCATTTGGGAGATGCTTTCCTTTTAACATACTTCTCGCCATATTCATAATGGTTTTGTTCTTTCTTTATGCAGTACCATTTTGCTAAGGAGTGTATGGTGGCACCACCTCACGCATAATTCGTTCTTTTGTACATAGTGTGTCAAAATCTTTCGACATATACTTTGCACCATCATTTGTTCTCGGAACCTTAATCTTGTGACGACTATGTCTTTCGACCTTTGCTTTGAACTTGGTGAAAACATCAATCATATCACTTTTCTTTTTGATTAAGTAGGTCCATAGATTTCTACTATAATCATCAATAAATGTAACAAAGTACTCGTTACCTCAAAGTGAATCTACCTGGAGAGGACTACACACGTCTGAGTAGATTATGTCGAAAATGGATTTTTACTTGCTTCTTGCATCCTTTATGAAGCTATTCTTGTGTTGCTTTACTTGAACACATTTGTCCCATACTTCTTCAGGAATATGGATTTCTGGTAGGGCTGAAACCATGTTCTTCTTCTTTAGATTACTGATGTCATTAAAATTCAAGTGACCAAGTCTGTAATTCCATAACCATTCATCTCTACTAGATGCATTCGCCAAAAACATGTGTTCCAATACATCCAATCCTGAAGGATCTATTCTGAGACATAGGAACCTTCAAGATTAACTTGTTTCTCGAATTGATCACTTTTATCATTCTATATTCGATAAATACTTTGTAATTCCTCTCGATCAACTGACATATACTTAGAAGATTACTCTTCATGCCAGGTATGTACAACACATTGGAAATTACTGATCATTTACCATCATTTCTTGTGATAAGAACATCACCAATACCTTTAACAGATAAGGTATTATCCTTTGAAAATTTTACCTTGTTCTTCGACGAGGGACTAATGTTGATACACCAATCTTTTCTTCCATCTATGTGCAACGAATAAGCTAAGTCAAGATACCATTGATCTTTGAATCTTTCTTCTTCTTCTTTTGTTGTGTACATTAGTATTGCTCCGTCTTCTACAAGTTTTGCATCACTTTCTTGATCTTTCTTGCCTCCTCGACATTGACTTGTATAATGGTCATACTTTTGACAATTGTAGCACTGAATATGACTTTTATCAAGTTTTCTTCCATCGTCTTTTCCTTTACCTGCACCACCACCTATGTGATTACATTGGTTAGAATATTGTCTTTGATTTGATGAATTACCTTCTTGATGGTTTCCTCTACCATTCGAATTGTTGTAACTTCCTTTACCCTTGTTACCATTTCATCTTCCTGTGTCTTTCTAAGTCAATTGAGCTCGCAAAGCCACATCAGTCTTCGACTTACTTGCAGTTTTTTCTGCCATTCTTTATTCGTGAGATTCAAGAGTACCTTGAAGCTCTTCTTTTATCATGCTTCACAAATCTTTCGTTTCTTCTATAGATACTACCACATGATCGAACTTTGGAGCCAATGACCTCAAAATCTTTGACATAACAAATTTTGATGTCAACACTTCTCCATACGTCTTGATTTGATTCACCTGTTTTGTCACTATGGTAAAGAAATTTTGATGTCATACATTCTTTTGTGAGTTTGTAACCTCCACTCCTTCACTTTCTCAGTGCCTCCAAATGATTTTTCCAGGATATCTCATGCTTCCTTTATTAAATCTTTATCACCAACTCTCTCAAAGGGATCCTTAT
The DNA here is from genome assembly GCF_024323335.1 of Lathyrus oleraceus. NCBI lineage: Eukaryota > Viridiplantae > Streptophyta > Magnoliopsida > Fabales > Fabaceae > Lathyrus > Lathyrus oleraceus. Next base: position 446,463,529 of record NC_066580.1, read on the forward strand.
AACATTTCTTCTTCTAACATTTATGTGCATCCTTTTGTTCATCTGTAGCATTCTCTCCAATTTGTGTTACTTTGTTCTTCACAAGATCCCAAAGATCTTGATAACAAAAAATAATCATCACCTTCTTACACCAATTTTCATAATTCTTACCATTCAAGATGATAAAGTTCGCCGGAAAATGCCCGTTCGGATGATTCATCGTGATTCAAGGTGTCCCAAAGATCACACATCCAATGCTCTAGATACCAGATGTTGGGAAAACTCCAATCTTGAAGTTAACCAAATAAATCTTGATGAATAAGAATCAATCTTTTTGATTGACCATGCCTCGTATTCATCACTCTTTACCCGGGTTAAACAACAACTCTTTGGTTGCAATATGATTCTACACTACATAGAGAATTTGAAAGAAGAAAACAAGACAATTGAAAGTGAGAGAAAAGAGAAATTCTGGAGGAAGATGATGAATGTATTACTTATGCAAATTGCACTCAAAGTGTTTTTTATAATGTGTGTTAATCACAATTGTGATATCTGAAACTACACAAAGTTATTACAAAAGCGACCTCACTTCGTTACAAATGAAATATAGATCCTCTATATTTATAGATGAGATTACTTGCACTCCAAGTAATCACAAAATAACTAACTCAATTAAAACTAAGTTAACTTAACTATTTCGACATCTGTTGACTCCTTCGGCAGCTATATGCTTCGACTACATGCTTCGACAGGCTATATTTGACTTTATGTCAAATATAGCAAATACATACTCTGTCCGAAACAAACATCTTTCGACACCCATCGAATACAAACACACTATTTAGATTTTTACACAAAGATATATTTAACAATTCAATGAAATAAAATAAGAGTCTCATTGATATGTAATTGTTGTCGTTATTGCATATGTTATAATTATTAGAATTTATGATATGGCCAAATCACCACGCCTATTAGTTGGAGTTTGGTTTATATGTTATTCTATAAAAGAAAATAAAAGTTTAAGATGGTGAAATCGTGTTTGAAATACATAATAAAACTCTTTTTTATATAGCCAGTGTCCCAACTTGTTCATTTATTATTTTTGAAGATTTAATCATCACTGTGTTAGAAAAAACGACAAAGAGAAAATAAAAGAACACAATCATAATATAAAGACATAACGTTGAAACTCTAAAACCAGAGAAAAAACCATGATCATTGTCAAATGACAATAAGAGAATAACTATAAGTAAAAATTGTTATAACATATAGCTTACCTTCAACCACCCCCAGACCCTCAATACACCTACACCTTCAAAGCAAATATTTAACTACATCTCACAGCACTCTGCCAAAAAAGTTAAATACAAGCTTAGAGTGCTTTTGACAGATGCATTTTATAAGGAAGAACTTGAATCCTTTATATAGTTTTGTACTATCTTTTCCTTTACCAGGCTATCTCATATGGGACGTCTATAACATGTATATTTTCAACCAATACCAATGATGACATTCTGTCATTCCACATCATTTAGCAAGAAAAATCTGACAAATCGGATTAAAAATGAGCAAGTTAGAAGCAACTTACATCTCAAACCAATAAACCAAAAACTGAATATCTAACTAATAAATTCAGTTAATTTTCCCAATCTCAAACAACTAACCTAATAGTTAACTACAACAAACCTACCAACCAACTAACAACCTCCCTAGCTAACTCTAAAACTGTCAAATGCCACACGTCCCACAACAATTACCAAATTTCCATTAAGTTCAATTTCCCTCCAAAAACATTCTAACTAACTATTACATCACAACTGTTATACCCCAAAATTTACCCTTCATTTTTTCTCGGAAGCATGGGATTATGTTTCACATTGCATTAGCATCATACTAGGTCATACTCATTGCATATTGCATCAGTGACTTGGGAAATCAGGGGCTTGATTGATCACTCCTTAACAGAAGGAGCCCACACAAGGCAAGACTGAGAATTGAACTTCAGTCTCCAAATATACAAGTCTCAAGAGGGTCCAGGTATCTTATTATGGTCCTCAGTTCATCAGTGGAAGATTCAAAGCTTTCAGAGTGTGCATCTGCATTTAATAAGAAATTAGGGTTTCATGGTAACCTGCAACAGGCAATGTTTGATGGGAAGAAAAGGGGGCTCATTCATGACATGATTATAGAGGCATCTTGGCCTACGAAGATTCACAACTATCTCAGAAAGATCCATTGACAATCAGTGCAATTAGTTCCTGATCATTTTGCCCTAAAACTAGGGTTTGGTATAAAATCGGTGTATTTCTGATTCCTTGGGTGAAACTCTTTTCCATGGCCCTCTACATGTCCACAAGGGTCTACATATAAAAAATCAGCTCTTTATTTGAGCCAGAGGTGCTTCAATTGATCAATGGAATCGAGAATCATACAGTTTGGGAAAACTCAACCGTGGGGCCAGAAAAGTCAACTCTTGACATTTTGAAAGTGGAATCTCAAAATTCATGCCTAAGTGAGCCTACATGTGAAATTTGATCAAGGTTGGATCATGGATTCATCATTTAATCAGGAGTTGGAAAAGTTACTAAATTTGGAAATAGTTGACTTTCCATTTAGGGCAAGTTTTTATGGTTGTTGCACCCACTTTAAGCCCATTTTCCATCACGATGAAAGCTCCATTTAAAACTTTATCCAACATGAAATTTGTTCCTCTTGTTCCAAGCTTTCTATAGATATAAAGTTTGTTTCATTTGGATTAAAATTGAGAAAGTTATGCTTGGTCAAAGTGAGACATTATTTCAGAACACTTAGAAAATTTTCTGTGTCCAAAATTTGCAAAATTTGTCAAGACTTATGGGCCAGTTTTCTGGAACTTCAATCCATCTTTTGAAAATACTTTCTTCATGACAATTGTACCTTGCCATGTCCTCTTTCACATCCTTTTGGAATCATCCCATTTGGATCATTAGTTTAGGAGATGCACTCATCTAAAGTTGGCATCATGGACTGAATTTTTAGGCAGCATTTAGGCCAAACTGGCCCAACCATTTTGCAGTTATGGAACCTGAACTTTATGGCCATTTTTGACCTCTTTCCACTTATCATTTCAACTTGTGTTCAACATGAAAGATGTTAATATCCATGCCCTCTTTCTACTGTTTGCATTGCCTTGCCATTTGGTCATGTATACATCAAGATATATAGCCTCAAAGTTACCCTGTTGGACTGTTTTTATGCTGCACAAGAAAACCAAGTCAGACCACAAAACCAACCAACACACTTTTTACCTCATTTGGCCATGCACTTTTATGTTCACTCACTTAAGTTTTGCTACATTTATAACTTGCTTTCACCACCTCACCTTTTGTGTCTTTGCTCATGAACCAAACCAAACACTTCAAGCCCATTTAAAACACTTTAACCCTACATATTTAAACATCAAAAACCCTAATCTGAAGAGAGGCTACTATTATTTTCGAGTTAATGGTGGAGGCTACCACTATTTTCAAGCAAGCAAGGCAAGAGGAAAAGACCAAGTTTCATTCCATTGCATTTCCACAAGTTCTTGAAGTTTCAAAGAGCATCTCTTCTTTCTTCCATTCCTCCAACACCAAGAGGCAGTGGACCTTGCATCCACTAGGTAAGACTATACTCTTTCTTCCATGGACATGAATGGCTTGTTATGCTCATCATTATGCATTGTTCATCACTGTTTTTTCATACTCGTCACCATGTTTATCCTGCCATTCCATGCTTGCTTTATGATGTCAACATTGTGTTATGCATGCTTATAAAACCCTCATCATGAGGCATTGCTTTAAGTTGGAGTTTTGTGACATTGAATTTTTGTGGAATCCATGTGCATGAGGCCACCTTGTTGTTCACTTTTCTACATGCTAAAGCCATTATTTTCATCGAAACAAAGCACCATTATGTTCTACTCATTTCGAACTTAAACTTTGCTTTTTATATCATCTCATTTGGAGCACCATAGCATGAGCAATCTTGGTTTGAAGTTTGGAAAAGATTGCTGTTATTCTTCGTGTTTTTCATTCATTTTGCACGGGGTGAGGGTTTGCATGAGAGAGTTGATGCCGTGTCGTTCTGTGGACCACCGGATCTGGGCGCGCGCTTTTGATCTCAACCATCCGTTCGTTTTTTTGTCCTTTATGACTTAACATCCAGCGTGACCAGTTGATGGCATGTGACATGGTTTATTAAAATGTACATTTTAATTCCATGTCACGCCTGAATATTCATTATGGGTTGGGCTTCATGCGCTATTACTGCTATCCGCCCCTCACACCCGCCTGGCCCATTACTTTTATTCATTTATTTTCTTTTTCATTTTTTTTATTCTTATTTTATTGTTCTGTTTTGTTTTTAATTAATAAAAGTATTTTATTTATTCATAAAAATACCAAAAAATATTTTTCACATTCCTTAATGTTTTATTTAAGTTATTTAATTTTTATTTTCATATTTTATTTAATGTTAATATTTTATTTTAATTATTTGTTTCAAAGAGTCCATTTTAACACACTTATTTTTATTAATTTTATTTTCATGACTTAAATTTATTTTTAAATTCTGATTTTTAGGATGAGGGTTGACCAATGTCTCATGGTCAACCTGACCTTTTATTGGGATTTTATTTCCCATTTTCAATTTATTTTGGATTTATTTTTGACCTAGTTTGCTTGGATGACTTTTCATTTGACTTCTGTTTTATTTCAATTAATTTATACACTAATTCACATTATTTTTAAAATCGTTTTGGGGGATGATGATGTCCTGACCCCACCTCATTTAGTTTAATTTTTCATAATTTTCTTGATTAATTTACTATTTATTTGATATTTTTTAAGTTGACTTGACTTTTCGGTTGACTTTTCTATGATTGATGTTTGACTTAGGGATTGCTTAGGGCAATTGAAGAGATCTTTTGATCCTCTCTTATTCATCTCATATGCCATGTATTAGAGGCATTTTATCTTGATTTTATTTGATCCTTGCATCATTTCCCGATTAAATTATTCAGTGATCCTTTGTGTGCATAGTTTCACCTGTCTGATTCATCTGATATTTTTTATGCTTGTTTATTTCATCCATGCTTTTATTGTTTGATTGCTTAACATGTTTATACTTCTCATACATTGTCTAATGCTTCATTATTTCATTCTTTAATTCTTTTATTTTATCATATACTTGATTATTTATCTATTTGATTAACTGTTGCCTACTTGTATGGTGTATGAGGCATATATTATTATTGTTTGATTGCCATGGACAATCCCCATTCATAACAAATGTACCCCTCTCCCATGAAGTGTATAATGTTTATTCTTTCATTCTTTATTCATCTGTTAATACAAGAACTAAAATGAACATCCGATAACCATTTCAAAACAAGATCAAAACCTCGATCCAACGTCGAGTAATCATTTTCAAAACCTAACAGAACCAGCACGTGTTCATCCATCCTTTTGTAAGTCGATTGCTTCAGGCATCGCTATTTCTCTTGTAAGTCGATTGCTTCAGGCATCGCCATCTACCACCTGTAAGTCGATTGCTTCTGGCATCGCCATCTACCCTTACCCATGGTTCTTTTCCTTGCTCTATTCGTCGATTCATGTTCTGTTTAGGTAGCACCCATTAGGCAGGATTCCCTCTTTCTTTGTATGATAACATAGGTAGGAATCCCTCATTATTTGTATGACAACATAGGTAGGATTCCCTCATTCTTTGTATGATAATATAGGTAGAATTCCCTTATTCTTTGCATGCTAACATTAGGTAGATATTCCCATTTGTAAATCCTAACACATAGGTCCACATTGCATGACAACTCTAGGGCAGAGCTTCCCTATTCTTTAGACCTTCCGTGCGTCTCCAATCCTGTGGCATGTAGTCCGTCCTATTGCAAAGAGGTGACGTCCTAAGACTCGATTCAGCGAGCTGCGACACCTGCTGCTAGGACGTGAACACATTGCCCACTCTCCTTTGACACAACTAGTGTCCTCCTTTGTAAGTCCATGTTCAGATGGCAATCCCTATATAGCCGAACTACGGCAACTCTGATTCTCATTCCCGATGAGATACGTAGGCACAAGATGCGACGTCTTGCCGAGTTCCTTTTTTTGACTGACAACTAGCAACTAATCCTTGTTTGCTTTCGCCCTCGTTGCGATTCTTTTCTCTCGCCCTCATTGCGATCGAGACCTTCCCTTTCTCTTGCCCTAGTTGCAATCGAGACCCTTGTTCCCGTAGTTAGCTGAACTACGTTTTGCTCTGATTCTCATTCCAGATGAGATACGTAGGCATAAGATGCGATGTCTTAGCGAGCACACATCTCTTTCACCCATAGGTAGCCGAGCTACGAAGACTCTGATTCTCATATTCAGATGAGATACGTATGCAGTGGATGCGACATCCATGCGAGTCATTTTCCTTTTACCCTCTTTTAGTAAATAGTACATTAGATAAACACACACCCTTTAGACAAGAACAACAAGAGTGGATCCCGTAGAGTACTACGGATGCGTAGGGGTGCTAATACCTTCCCTTCGCATAATCGACTCCCGAACCCAAGATTTGGTTGCGAGACCTTGTCTTTTCTTTTCCTTTCTCCAGGTTTACTTCGAGCGTTTCCTTTCCCTCCTTTGGGATAAATAACGCACGGTGGAGACTCTTCTGTCATTTCTTTTCTCGCCGGTTGTTTTTTTTGCATTCTTATTTTTTAGGTTGCGAGAGTTGGCGACTTTGCTGGGGAAACTGGTTTCCCTAAGCGAGTCCCTCCTAGCTTTTGTAGGTTTCTTGTTTGTTGGGTGTTTATTCTTTTGTACAGTTATTTATTTTTCAGCATTTACTTGCTTTATCTTATTGCATTTTGTGTACATATCATTGCTTGTATCTGTTGGCTCTGCTGTTGGGTTGTTTGTTTGTTGGGATGGGTTGTGCTATGAGAGATAAGCCCACTACTCATGCTTGAGCGTACACACAGGTTTTATAGTGAATAGTCATGAGGCTTGCGTGGCATGTTGCTACGTTAAGTCGTTCATGAGACCCACATCCAGACGAGGTTTCTCTTGGATATATTCTGTCCTATGGGTGTTCCATAACGACAGATGTTCCTTTAGAAATCGTCGACTCTAGTGATCATTTCCTGAGAACTCAATCGAGGCCTCTCCTCCGAGACGCGTTTATGTTAGCTCTGGTGGGCGTATTCTCGCTGCTCAATCCGAGGACCCCGAGACTGGGAACTTGCTTTAGGATGTCCTGTTGAGGGGAGTCAGTGGAAGTCTTTTATCTTGTAAGAATGCCAAACCTTCAGTGGTAAACATATTATTCTCGACTGAAGGGCTGAAGCTGACAAACTTCTGTTCTTAGAACCTACCAGTGAGGGGCGGGCTAAATTCAGGAAGCCTTAACCTTCAACCAACCCGGTTTTCTGGAGCAGAGTTTTGATCTTGTATTATATTCCTCAGTGGGTTTCTCTTCAGACAATGCAACCTGACGGATGTTCAAGCAGATACAGCAGTCCTGATATCCATGTCACTACATTGCATCACATCATTTTTGCATTCACATCATTTAATACATGTTTATCTATATCTAGGGGTTTACATCTTCTTCTTGATTCCGTTCGGGGTTTTCTGGTTCTTCTGAGATGGATATTGGCAGAAAGAGACACGTCGCCTACAAGTTTCCTATGGTTTATTTGGAGCCCATTCAACAGCTGATGAAGTTAATGGAGCACGATTCTCTAGAAGGATTCCAGAAGGAGTATGGTTTGATTCTAAGTTTCGTCACGGTTCTCTCCAAAGATCAACACGATGCTCTCTTTACATTGCTGCAGTTCTATGACCCTTCATTAAGGTGTTTCACATTCCCAGATTATATTTTGGTCCCTACTTTGGAGGAGGTTTCCAGTTTAGTCAGAGTTCCTATCAAGCCGCAGTTGCTATTCTACAGTTCCGAGTTTCTGCCCGATCTCAGCATGGTTGCTTCAGCCACATATTTGGGGAAATCATTCTTGAAGTCCAATATGTGTCAGAAGGGAGGGGTCAGTGGTTTTTCATTTGAGTTTCTTAGTGGGAGAAGCCGAGAAGAAGCTTGAAGAAGGCGATCAGAAGGGTTTCAATGCTGTGTTGGCTCTTTGCGTATACGGGATTGTCATGTTCCCTAATGTTGCAAAATTTGTGGACATAGACGCAATACGCCTCTTCGTGTTGGGAAATCCAGTGCCGACCTTGTTGGGAGATTTCTTTCATTCAGTGCATCACAGGAACGAGAATAGGAAAGGAGGATTGGTGAATTATTGTGCGCTTTTGTTTCATAAGTGGTTCAGTTCCCACCTACCCAAATCAGGAGCGTTCGTTGATGTCAATGACTCGTTGAGTTGGTCAAAGAGACTGATGGGGATAAGAGCTAAGGATATTGTCGCATCCTGCGAAAAATCAACCGGCGGGACTCAAATAAAAACACAACACAGAGCCGCCACTGCGCGTTATTTATCCCAAAATAGGGAAAGGAAACGCTCAGAGAAACCTGGAAAGGAAATGGTCTCGCGACCAAAGAGAAAGGGTAAGGGAGTCGGTTACGCAAGGGGAAGGTATTAGCACCCCTCACGTCCGTCGTACTCGACGGGATCCACGTTCTAAAATAAAGAATAGGTTGCTAAACATCACACACACACACACAAGGAACGCAGGTGGGGTTAAGAGGAACGAGCTCGATAGGGTATCGCACCCTATGCCTACATATCTTGTCTGGAACAAGAATCAGAGCCACTGTAGTTCGGCTTACACACGCCAAACAACACAAAACACCAAACAAGCAAGGGTGGCAAACATGGAGCCCGACAACCACTCGATGGAATTACGTCAGCATCCGAACCAAAACACACTCAAAAGGGCAAACGTGGAGCCCGATAGCCAATCACTGGGCTTACGTCGGCATCCGAACCAAAACACAATCAGACAACAAGTAAACACACGCAAAAAAGAAAAAGGTTGCCCGGAGTGGTCTCGCACGACCACCTGCCTACATACCTCGTCTGGAACAAGGATCAGGGCGATGTAGTTCCCCCGAAAGGGACTGAATTACTAGCCAGAAACCAGGGGAAGACACACTACCAGGGAGCTGGACTCGAGCCTAGTGTTGTCATGCATCATTACCCTATTGTTGAGGTTTCTATCCTACTTGCATAAGCAAACTACTCCTATCCAGGAAATAAGCAAGCATACAAGCATACAAAATAATTCAAGCATACATCAAATGAGAACAAGCATCTCAAACAGATATCCACATAGCACGCACTATAACCAAACAAGGGGCTCACACAATAGGTTTGACTGCCTCAGCAAGTCATCTGTACAGGCTATGTTTGCTCTTAACCTTGCCATTACGAGGCTAAGGTGAAGCAGATGAAAGGTGAAGTGAGGATGAGACCTCACAGCTCTGATCCCTGACCAGGGAGAGCTTCTGACAAATGAGCATGGGTCCAGAATGGGGGAACCCTTCTATACTCAGAGACTCTGACACAATGTGCACTGCACAAGATCTTGGGCTTGTGATCTCAATGCTACAACCATGTAATGGGAGCAAGGAGAAGACTCAACTGAATAGTGGGGGATAGATTGCATATCCCTACCTTCCACCAATTGCCTTGATTAAGGACTTTACCTGCTTAGGCACAATATTAAACAATCACAAACATTGCCTCTTAAGGAGGACTTCAGACAGTTTGCCCGGTCAAATAACAGACCGGGTCTCCAGACTACATGAAGTTAGGAAGTTATACCTCAATGCAAGTTGCCTAAGCAAAGCAAAGCAAAAGTTCACAAGGAACTGAGCAACTAAAAGTACCTGGAAACAGTCAAACACAGTTAGTACTCAGACAGACAAAAATAAACAGCAAATATTAATCAGTCAGACTATACAAACTAATGCACAACAAAGGCAAGCTATGAGCTCAAGCCCAAACTTCACAACCTACAAAACAAAGTTATGTTAGTGTACAAACATCAAACAACATCAATTGAATTGACTTGGATCATTCTCCACACACATCGCACCTTTTCATCCTGAAAAATCAATCAAATGTTAGAAACTAGACCACTAGGCCAAGCCTAGGGTCCAAAGGCAAGAAAAATTCCTAAACAGCAAGGGATATCCAACCAAACTCAAATTAATGTCAAACAAAAGCCAACACAATTAATCCCATGTCCATATCATTCATCATGTTCATTTTATGCATAAAACAAGTCAAACTAGTTCAAATGGAACACCAAACATCCAAACAGAACTATTGCATTCAAATCCATATCAAAACAAATCCAAAAAATCTCAAATAATTTACACCTAAACAGGACCTAATCAAGGTCCAGCATGTCAAATTTTAGCTTAATTGGACAAAGGAAACCATGTCAATGAAAATCAACAATAACAGACACAATTATATGAGCCAAATCACAACATCAACACATGCATTCACTTCAAAAATTCATAATTCAATGAAAACAATAAAGAAATGACTGGGACCAAAAGCATCATGTTCTATCATGTGTCTATAACCAGCAAGCCAAATTTCATGTTCATTCAATACCATATGAGCATTTCACATAAGATCTACCAACCTATGTCACACAAGCTTGCACATTTGACCAACAGAGATGAAAAATAGCAATCAAATTGAAAATGCCACATAAAATTCCACAAAAATTCACATAGCATCTCAACATGTTAATGAACCATCATGCAAAATTTCATTTTATTCTAACAAGTCTAGGTCATTCAAATAAATCCAGCAAGTTGACATAATGAGGTGTGACACAAATTGTCACACCTAGGTTCAAAAATTTGTAACTCAATGACCAGGTATCAAAAATTCATGAAATTTACATGGAAATAAACATCAGCCAGTCAACAATTACCACAAAAATTTCCAAGCATTTATTTGTGATCATGAGCATTTCACAATCAAAATGGTAGAATATAGCAAAATGTCACACATGTGGAACAACCCTAAGTCAAACACAAATATTACCATGCACAACTTCCATCAATAGGTCAATAAAATTCTACAGTCAAAAAGGAAGTCAACACAAAAATTCTCACATTTTTCTGATTTTTTAATGATTTTTTATGAATTTTCTAAGGTGTTTATAATTTTTAATGAATTTTTTAGAATTAAATTAATTAAAATGAAATTGCAGTGGCATAGTTGTAAATAACTGGCGCGGGCGGTAAACGTCTTATTCGAATTTTCAAATGGAAACAAAGATCAAACACCTAAAATATCCAGAAATCCTCGTCTTCTTCATCCAGCAACTCAAGAACACGTAATCATCAAATCATCACCAAAATGAGCAAACGAATATCCGTTGGAACCGTCTCACCATGAGGATCTCAAATATGAACCTAATTTAACCTAAGAGTTCCTAAATCTCACGGATCGATCGAGTTAGGGTTTTGGTTCGAAACTTAAATTCCAGATTTCACATGCTACAGTTATCCATTTCACAAACTACCTATATCACGATGACCTACGTTCTACGCTCTACAAAACGCATCCAAGCATTGGAAGAATCGTGACACTCGAAAAACTCACGTACCTGGAATGCAGCGATGAAATTGGTGTTCTTCGTGCTTATAACGTCAAAACAGATGCAAAACAAGCTTCAAGAAGTTGAATTCCAGGCTCAGGTTCAATTGATTCCACTCCTAGCGCGCGAATTCTTGATTCACCATTGATGGAGCTTCACTTGGACAGTCGTGTTTTGCATCTCCTTTTGCTCCAACGTCCAAAAACAGTTGATGATGAGGATGAATCAAGACCAAACCAAAAAGAAATTTCGAGTTTGATCAAAAATTGATGAAGTTTGATGGATTTTGGTTCTATGTGTTCTTGAGGAATTTGAGAGAATTTCAAGAATTTGAGATCTGATTTTGGGAAATGTGTTTTTCTGTTATGATTTGGATGTGATTAAGAATATATATGATACCTTAATCCAAGCTTAATTACACCAATTAACAAAAATGCAATTGATTAGTGAAAATGTCATTTTCAAGCTTAGGGGCAAAATGGTCCTTTCCATGCCAGCTCATTGCCAACTCATTGACACCTCATACAACTTCCAAATACCTGTCATGAGCTATTGCCATTTGGTTCATGCTCCTTGGATGTGCAATTCTCATTTTCACTATGTAATGGCTTATGTCCAATTTTGCAATTTCATTTTACAAGTCAAATTCCAAACCACAAGGCCTAGGCATGTTATGATGATTCCAACAACTTTCAAATACCATTTATGAAGTGTAGCAAAAATCCCCACTCAAAAATTCCAATTATTTCACAAGTTGGACAATTTTGCCCCTGGTCCATTTTAACTGTTCAGTTGAAATTTGACTTTTTGTATTGACCACTTTTGAGAAAATCCAATTATGCACCATGAAAGTACATGTCAAATGGAGTTTGTGCATATAAAGAACTTCCAATTTGGACACTCCATGTGGAAGTTATGGCCTCCTGATTATGGGTCATTTCTGAAATTCACTGAGCCATAATTTTCCAACCATACATGGGATTTTCAAGTTCTTGGACTTTTTGGAAAGGTGAGAACAAGATCTACAACTTTCATGTTGAACAAATTTTCATTTGAAGCTTCCTTGAACATTTTATTTTGAGGTCAAAAACTTTCCATTTTTGGAAACTTCAATTACAAGTCACTTTCTATTTTTGGCAGTTTTTGTCCTGACTTGATCTCCTTCATTTTTAAGCTTTGAGATGTCATATAACACTTATTCCAACATGAATGAAGTGTATCCAACTCATTTCCACCTCCAAATCCATCAAATCATGTACAGTTGACCACAGTTGACTTTTTCAACTGACAGATGAATTTGGCCATGCATTGATCAAGCTGAGCTCCAATCTTCAACTAAAATGGCTCAAGGGTGAAACCCTAACCTCAATAATCTCCATACAATCATATTATGAACCCCATAGCCATCATAGACCCCACCTCCTGACCATGCCCTGATTGGCCCAATGCAACTGATTAGGGTTGACCAGTGGTCAAAACCCTAATCTCAAGAAATCTGATCAATCTTCTGATGATGACAAACCATGATGATGATGTATCATTGTAATCAAGATGAAGACCAATCTTCTTGAGAATCACAAAACCCTAATTTCAACTTCCACATCCTCAGATGATTGATGACCAGTCAATAAAACCTTAGGCTTACACTTTGACTTCCTCATCTTCTGAACAAGACTTGGGAGGATGGCTTGCACAATGTAACCACATGATATGCAATATGTAATGCCTAATGTCCTAACAAATGATATGCAATATGTTATGCTAGTCCCAAGAGAGGAGGGCAAATTTTGAGGTGTTACAGCTGCCCCTATTCAATCCACTATGAACCTGTTGATATGAATAGCCTCGGCTTTCAGATGATCAGGATGAAGAGTGATTGAATACCAAGAACAGACGAACAATTTGCACTCTGATGGGAAATAATTAACAACGCCTGTCAGCATCGGCGAAGAACACAATCTCTGAAAGACGTCGACCTGGATACCAAAATAAATGGTAACACAGGGCTAACCCTGGCCTGAACACCACTCATCCGCTCGGGATTACTATTCTCTCTCCTTTTTCATTTTCTTGAACCCGGAATTTTCTCTTCTTTTTCCATTTTCTTGGCCTGAACACCACTTTGGTCTGAACACCTCTTCGGTCTGGATACCACTTCGGTCTGGATACCGGGAAACTGGCCGGATTGCTACAAGCTGCATCGATCTAATCCTCGTGAGCTTCTTCGATCTGGAAATCGGAACTGGCCGGAGTGCCACAAGTTCTTCGTCCTGACTGTTGAGAACCTCTTCGATCTGGAAATCGGAAACTGGCCGGAATGCCACAAGTTCTTCGTCCTGACTGTTGAGAACCTCTTCGATCTGGAAATCGGAAACTGGCCGGAATGCCACAAGTTCTTCGTCCTGACTGCTGAGAACCTCTTCGATCTGGAAATCGGAAACTGGCCGGAGTGCCACAAGTTCTTCGTCCTGATTGTTGAGAACTTCTTCGATCTGGAAATCGGAAACTGGCCGGAGTGCCACAACGACCCATGCTGAGGCTGACAAGCCCTGAGCCGACTGCTCTCTATTCAACCCTGGCAGACAAACACCTCGCGTTTAGCTGGGGATTATCTTCTTTCTTGTTTTTCTTTTTTGGACCCCGAAACTTTCTTGATTAACATTCCCATCTCTGCTCGACAGAAACTTATCCTCCAGTATCGTACTACTGGGGAATATCCTTGATTAAAACCATGATGCTAGACTCCTCGGAGTAACACCTTCACTGTCTGATAAAACCAATCCTCAAGCGGTAACCACGGCTTGAATCGCGCTGATCGCGTAACGTCCTCTGATTTTATTTCCATCTCTGCCCGACGGAAACATTTCCTCCAATATCGCACTACTGGGGAACATTGCTGATCTGACGTCATGATGCTAAACTCCACAGAGTAACATCTTCGCTTTCTGGCACAACCACCTCTCAAACGGTAACCACGGCTTGAGACTAGCTCTATGCTTGCAACAATGATGCATGATTGATTTTTCTGCGTAATGCTCCATAATTATGAAAATGCTACGCGATTTATTATTTTTTCTATGCGATATGCTATGCTTACGCTACATGATGAATGCATAAAAAGCATCCCCCTCAAGGGACTCTCCTGAGGAGCACGAGACACTTTGCTAAGGAACTCGTCAATACTCCGATTCCACCCTGCTGGGGAATAACACTGACGCTGCTGGGAAAAGGTAACCCTTGCTGAGGAAACCTCCTTTGCACCCAATCCGCTCGAGGAAATGCTGGGGATAGGAACCACCAACACTCTGTGGGGATACAGTCTTTTGACTTGCTGGGGATATACATCCACCTCTGCTTCGGGAACCCTCACAGATACCTGTTGACTTCACTGGGGAAATGCTCACAGATACTCCTCTGGGGAAATAGCGATCTCCAAGCCTGTCGACTGGGGAAAGCATCACTTTGACACCCGCTGGGGATGACCATCCTGACCCTGCTAGGGAAACGAATGCCACTCCGCTGGGGATTACCCATGCAATCCACCCGTAGGATACACTCAGCTGGGGATGCAAATATCCGTCTACTACGGAAACTCGTTCAATCCACTGGTAGGATGAACACTGCTGGAGATATATTTCATTGAAACCCGCTCCACTCGGGGAATAGCAACCTTCAGGTCTGGATGCTGAGGAAACATCATTATGAACCTGCCTGGATAACCATCCTGACTCGGCTGGGGAACTCACAGATCTGTAATCCGCTGGGGAGTTGGTCCTCTACTTCTGCTTGGAGACTTAGCTGAGGAAATGAGAAAAGTTGGTACGAAACACCCGTCGACTCGTCGAACCATGGTATCCACCTCCCAAACGCGTATCAGCTTTCCACCTTTGAGACCTCCCAGACTCGTCTGGACCTTTTCTGCTCCATCATCTTGTATTCCCAATCGCTCTGCGCCCGACGAGAACGTACCCCTGGGATTCATACATAATTTCAATTTTCCGACTTTGAAGAGTCTTCTTGATTAATTCCAAAGGATCGTCGTACGTCTCAACGTCTTCGTCATTCTTCATATATTCGTTCCTGAGCGAACTCTCTGGGGATTTGTTTCATCAACAGCTTCCACATCACAACCTGCAAGTGAGTGAGAATACCTAACAGTTCCTGCGAAACAGATCGTCAGATAAAACCGTGCCCCAGGCGTGTCAAGATTTCAACACTTGGGTCACTCAACCTTCCAAATAAGATCTCAAGCTTTCAATCTTATAAACATGCATTGGAAGGAACCTGTATGTGTTAAAAATGCAAGATTCTTTATCAAAAATATCTGGATGTTTTTGCAATCAAAGCGGTAATGAAAAACAAAAACAAAATTATTTGACTGAACATGCATTTTATTGATTGAAAAAGTGTGTGGCTCAAGTTGAGCAATACAAAGGAAGCAATTCCTGAAAAGAGGTAATTGCACAAAAGGAAAAATCTATCCTAATGGCAACGTGAAACCCGTGATCTCATCGAGTTCCAACTCGGTTACACCCCATATGTCCTCAGACTCTCCGTGCTTCTGCCTTCTGAACAAGACGATTCCAACTAATCCTTACCGGGTATTATCCATGATGCTTTAACCAAAGCGCAAACGATCATGCTGGACGCAGTTGTTCGTTTCAATCCCTCTTTTGCCTGGACCGCCCTTTCGGGTTTTCAGTCCACCGGGATACCCTTTTTTGCCCAAGTCGCCTTCTCAGGTTTTCGACTTGCCGGGTGTACATTTTTTATTTTTTATCCCTAATTTTTGCCCGAACCTTTCTTCTGTTTTTGGTTCGCCGGGATGCCCCATTTTTGCCTGGACTATTTTATTCTTTTCGCCCAGCGGGTCTCTTTTACACGAAGTATTTTTTAACTGCGTCAGCATCTACAGGGGATGGAAAATCCTCGCCATCCATGGTCGTCAACAACAAGGCTCCGCCAGAGAAAACCTTCTTGACCACGAATGGACTTTCATAATTCGGTGTCCATTTGCCCCTACGATCGTTTTGAGGAGGAAGGATCCTTTTCAGCACCATATCACCTACGTGATATACCCGAGGTCGCACCTTCTTGTCAAAAGCACGCTTCATCCTTTGCTGGTATAACTGCCCATGACAGATGGCTGCCAGCCTCTTTTCCTCTATCAGGCTCAACTCTTCGTACCGGGTCCTTACCCATTCCGCCTCTTGCAACTTTACGTCCATCAGGACTCTCAAAGAGGGAATCTGAACCTCAACGGGTAACACCGCTTCCATATCATATACCAAGGAGTTGCCCCAGTAGGCGCACCAAGGTTCGATACCCAGGATACCAACTTCGTATTCCGCCACCATCGTTGGTGCATGTCATACCCCAAAAATTACCCATCATTTTTCCTAAAAAAAAAAAAAAAAAAAAAAAAACGAAAAAAAAAAAGAAAAAAAAAAGAAGAAAAAAAAATTTTAATTAATTAATTAATTAATTAAATAATTAAAATGAATAAATAAATAAAATATAACCAATTATTTTGGACTTGGGTCTCCTTCATTCCAAGCCCATTACCCACGAAATTAGTCTATAAATACTGAAGTTTCAGTAGGGGAGTTACACTTGGAGTTTACACTGGGAGATTTACTGGAGAAAGAAGGAAGAGAAGCAAAACACTCTGAGGTTTCCTTGGAACAAAACCTTGGGAAAAAAGAAAGAGAGAGAACAGAGAAGGACGGATAGAAACTTTGGCATAGGAACCCTGCCTACCCGGAGAATTCAGAGTAAAGAAACCCTGAAGGCAGCCCATCTGCACCGAAGCCATCGTCGTCCAATTCCCGCTGCCTAACTTATTCCGATACTACAAGTGGTCAATCCCTTCAACCTTGAATTGGCAAACAGGTTTGCGTATCTCTATTGTTTATACTTTCAATTGGCCATATCTACATATATAATGCATCATGATTAAATGTTGATATATAATTTGCTTTCGTATGGGAATTTAAATATGCCTGAATACCCTGAATGTTTGACCATGTTATTCCTGTGATAAAATGCCATAAAATTCAAAGTTCCTAACATGGGGCTGTTTTCAAATTCAAAATCCGTGGCCTTCGCTAGGCGAGGCAGAGGCGAACGAGACAGTACCTGATTCTTCTAGTCTGTTTGTTTTATGTTTTTATCATAGCCATGCATTATTTATCCTATCCTATTTATTGTTGTGATATTTCTCCGGTGTAATCTTCGATTGCACCCTGATTTGGTGTTCTGACATGTTTCTTTTTTTTTGAGTTTCGTAAAGGTTCACATATCCCAGGAAAAGGTTATTGGCTAGGTATTCCACTTTATTTGTGGGATACCCTTGTGGAGTTTCACCCTAAATTAATTTTTAATGTATTAATTTCTAATGTATTAATTTTTTAATATATTATTTTTAATAATTTTAATGTGGAGTTTCATCCTAATTATATAATTAATTGTAAAACTTTGCCTTTGAATAAGTGATCTTGGACCTCTCTTTGTTGCCTTACAATTACGATATTACGGTCATGTCCCGCGAACGTGGGGATACCCTTAGCAAAGACCCTTCGGTTAAATCATCATAAAATAAATTATAGTCCCTCGGATGTTGCCTTCGAATATACAACTTTGTCCCTCGATGACCCTCCGATGTTGCCTACGGTTAAAAGATGATAGTCCCTTCGAATGCTAAGATATCCTCGTAACTGTTGCCTTCAATGATCTATCGATGACCCTACGATGACCCTTAAACATCCAAAGGATAAAACTACTTATTTCTCAATAATAAGGACAGTTTTACCCTCATAAGGATAGGAAATACTCATAAAGACCTTGGGTCGGTATAACTCTTAATTGCTGGCTCACAACCTAAAACATTTTTTCACACCTCACACCTTTCAAAATACCTTCAGAAAATCACCACTTGGTATACATTCATACTAGAATCATTACCGAGTTATATTTTTCTAAACAATTTTCAAAACTAAACGAGATAATCACTTTGTATACATTCATACAAGAATCATTACAAAGTTAAATTCTCTTTTCAAAACAATTTTCCAAACAATTCACAAACACTTTTTTAGACAAAAATAATATAAGTGATCGAGCAATTAAGAGCCCATGGATAACCATGGATACAAAGGGTGCTAACACCTTCCCTTTGTATAATGTACCTCCCGAACCCAAAATCTAAATTAAGGTCTTTCCTGTTCTTTTCCACCTTTCCTTATTGGATAAAAGAAAAGTCGGTGGCGACTCTTGCTAACCGCGACATTGCGATAAAAAACACAAAAAGTCCAGTTCACCGTATGACAGAACTGGCGACTCTGCTGGGGACCCTTAAAAAGAGAGGTTACCTTAAAAACAAGATCACTTATTCAATTTGTCTGATTTATTTTTAAGGGGTTGCTTGGGTATGTTATGCTTGAGTGAAAGATCCTACACCCGGATCTAGTGTACCTTAGGTAAGTAGCAAGAGATCATCGCGACTGTCCGGCGTATACTGGAATGGTCAAAATGATGGCTACGGTTAATGTGGCACTTTGGATGTCCTGATGTTCCTCATGTTAGTTGAGGAAATATTTGGCATTCACGTGATGTCATAAAAGCATTAACCAGACCTTTAGAACCCTAATTGACTCATCCTGGCCATTAGAAAGTAGTGAGATAACTGGCTTCGGTTCCGACTGGAGTTGGTTGAGACTCGATACTACACTCTTTGAGATTGGACTTTAGGGAAGCTTCGGTCAACCACTTGGTGTTGCACTGAAGTGGACTTAAGGAAAGGTCAATGATTTGAGATCCTTCTAGAACCCGGTTACTATTCTAAGACAGGTTGAACCAACCAAACTTCAGTGGGGAGGGTATTTACCTATGGAACTCACGCAAGCCTTAAAACCTAGGAATGATTGTTGTGTGACTTGCTTGTGCTTGTTATTTATCTAACAACATAACATCATAACATCATAACATCATGGCATTGTACTAACCATTTCAAGGATTTAGGGATTTAACTCTGCTAAAAAAAACAAAAACAAAAGCAAAAACAAAAGAGAAAAGAAAAAAAAAGCTCTTTTTGTTAGTTTATGCAAAGTTAAATCCCGAAAGTCCTTGAAAACATTTCATACATTGCATTGCATCGCATAACAGGTATTCTAAAGGATCAGTGTTCTCACGATTTTCCTATCAAACAGATTCCAGCAGATTCAAACAGATTGAACAATGGCTCTCGAACAAACTGTCAAAGATCTCCAGGCCCAGAATGCTCAATTCCAGGAAATGATGCTGAGCTTATCTAAGGGGCAGGAAGAACTGAAAGCTCTTTTGATGGAGAAGAAGAAGGACCAGAAACCTGTGGGTTACATCAACCCGGGGAGAAGGCTTAAGGGACAGGTTACAGGAGTCAAGATTAGAATTCCGAAGGATTCAGAAGAAGAGACCGAGAATGATTCGGAAGATGAGAATCCTAATCTCGTCAATTCTGAGGACGACGATGAAGATTATGAACATGAACAGTACTCTCCGAAGGATGATAAGTACAAGTTGCTGGAAGAACGTATGCTAGCTATGGAGGGGCAGAAAGTGCCCGGTCTGGATTTCGAAAACTTGGGTCTGGTCTCTGATGTGGTCATTCCCCGCAAATTCAAGGTTCCCATTTTCACTAAGTATGATGGTGCCTCTTGTCCTCAGATGCATCTAAGGGCTTATGTGAGAAAGATTCAGCCGCACACTACTGATAAGAAACTGTGGATCCATTTCTTCCAAGAGAGTCTGTCTGGCACACAGTTAGAGTGGTATTATCAGCTTGAGAGCTCTAACATCCGCACATGGACTGATTTAGCAACAGCTTTCTACAAGCACTACCAGTATAATTCTGAGTTAGCGCCTACTCGGCTACAGCTACAAAATATGACTATGGGCTCTAAAGAAAGTTTCAAAGAATATGCTCAAAAGTGGAGAGATTTGGCTGGCAGAGTCAAACCCCCTATGACTGATCGAGAGTTAGTGGACATGTTCATGGGTACACTGACTGGCCCATTCTACAGCCATCTACTGGGAAGTTCCTCGTCAGGTTTCACTGAACTTATCTTGACAGGTGAACGGGTTGAAAGCGGCATTCGAAGTGGAAAGATACAGGCAGCTACTTCTGCAAGCACCAAAAAGTCCTATCAGGGAAAGAATGAATCAAATGCTGTGTACAGTGAGAGGAAGCATAACAAGAAGAATCGTGACCATACTATTGGGGCAGTTACAATTGCCGCACCGCCATCTCAGAACTTCCAACACAGACAAGACAGGTCGAGAAGACAGTTTACCAAGATCAATATGACTTTAACCCAAGCACTGCAGAGTATGTTAAAGGCCAATTTGATTACCCTCAGAGGCCCTCCTGCAAATCCCAACACTACTTCTCCTCGTTATAATCCCAACGCCAGGTGTGCCTATCACTCCGATAGCCCCGGGCATGATACGAATGATTGCTGGTTGTTGAAGAACAAGATTCAGGATATGATCGACGCTGGAGAAATTGAATTTGATCCTCCGGCGACCCCCAATGTCATCACAGCACCTATGCCTAATCATGACCAGAATGTTAATGTTGTGGACGACAATTCTCACGTTACTGACGTTGCTGATTTAGCATCTCCTCTCCTGATCGTTAAGAAGAATTTATTGCAAGCTGGTTTATTTCCAGGTTGTGCTGAAGATTGCGATCTCTGTGTACTCCGACCCAATGATTGTTTGAAGTTGAAGAACGGCATTCAACGGCTGATGGATGATCGTACAATTCTATTTGAAAGGGTTCCTAAGGTGGACAACTCTATTGAAGAGGTATCTGTGATTGCTAGGTCCAAAGCTCCAGTGAAGATTACCGCTACTAGAGTGCCTGTGAAGATTACCGCTGAGCCCAAAGTGGCTCCCCTGATTATTACCGCACCTGGCCCCGTGCCATATTCCTCCAGCAAAGCTATTCCGTGGAACTATGGAGGCGACGTTTACATCCATGGCATAAAGCAAGTTGGTAGTTCTGCTAATCCTAATGATATTGTGGGGACTAGTAAAGTTACTCGAAGTGGAAGGATCTACTCCCCAGAAATCTCACCTCCCGCTCCCGAAATTTGAGGAAAAAGACCAGTCAATCCTCCTCAGTCAGAGACATCGGTCGAAGTTACTTCTGAAGATGTTGCCAAACAGGAAATGGAAGAGATGCTGAAAATCATCCGTAAGAGCGATTTTGATGTAGTGGAACAATTGGGGCATACTCCGTCTAAAATCTCAATGTTGTCCTTGTTATTATCCTCTGAATCCCATGCCAATGCATTGATGAAATTCTTGAAGACCGCTCATGTGCCTCAAGAAACATCCGTCGATCAATTCGAACATTATGTTGCTAATTTGACTGTTGACAATGGCCTAGGCTTTTCCGATGCTGACCTGACGCCAGCAGGAAAGAATCACAATAAAGCTCTGCATATCTCCATCGAGTGTGAGGGGATCACCCTGGCTCACGTGTTGATCGACAACGGCTCTTCCTTGAATGTGCTCCCGAAAGCTGTACTCGATAAATTTGACTACAAAGGCATTGAACTGAAACCTAGTGATGTTGTGGTGCGTGCTTACGATGGTGCGAAGAGTGTTGTCTATGGTGAAGTGGTTCTCCCTATCAAAATAGGACCTCAAGTCTTCAACACTACCTTTCACGTGATGGACATTCGTCCCGCCTACTCCTGCTTGTTGGGGCGCCCTTGGATCCATGGGGCAGGTGCGGTAGCTTCGTCGCTTCATCAAAAGCTGAAGTATCCAATAGCAGGCATGGTTGTCACTGTATGTGGAGAAGAAGAGTATATTGTCAGTAGTGTGCAAGCCTTCAAATACGTTGAGATGGATGGTGAATTCTTTGAGACTCCTTCTCAGTCATTTGAAGTGGTTCCTCCACCCAGTCCTGTCCTTAAGCCAACTCCCCTTGTGCCCAAGGTTGTTCGTGCTCCCCCTGTCATGATCTCTCTGAAAGATGCTCAAGCCGCGGTTGAAAATGGTGATCGTGCTGGTTGGGGTCAACTGATCAATGTACCGTACAAGTCTGATAAAGATGGCCTGGGGTTTAACTCTGGAAAGATAGTCAAAAATCAGATTAATGCTGTGGAAGATGCTGATAGTGATTGCGACTTGGATAGCTGGATTTTCCCAACAATTGGTGACGGACTCAACAATTGGAAGACTGAAGACATTATCCCGATTTCCTTTAGTCAGGAGTAATTGTTATTGTTTATTCTAGAATTGCAAATTTTAATTTTCTTTTACAATCAAACTTCTTAAAGCATTGTGTCTATGCCCGAGGCACAATGGCTAATTTGTTAGGGGTTTGTCATTTTCATAAGCATATTCATATTCAATAGATCAATGGACTTTTTGCATTCAAATATTGCGCTCTTTATCTTTCCTGTCATTTTTCAAACAAGCTATGTTTCTTGCACACACTCACGTAACAATTTGCCGATCCATATCCACTCTGGATCCTGTTGGTAATGACTCTGCTACTGTTCATTATGACTTTGAAAATCCGATCTACCAAGCCGAGGATGGAAGCGAGGAAGATTGTGAAGTCCCTGGAGAACTTGCCCGACTACTGCCAGAAGAAAAGACTATATAGCCGCATGAGGAATCAATTGAAATTGTAAATCTGGGTACTGAAATAAACAAGAAAGAAGTCAGAGGTTTCTTGGGGCACTCGAATTACATTGCCCGATTCATTCCACACTTGACTGCTACCTGCAAACCCATCTTCAAATTACTGAGACAAAATCAAGAGATGGTATGGAATGATGAATGCCAAGAAGCTTATCAGGAAATATCGCCAAGAACCTCCAGTTCCGATGCCACCAGTTGAAGGAAGACCTTTAATTACGTATTTGACCGTGTTAGAAAATTCAATGAGGTGTGTTGGGGCAACATGACGAGTCTGGTCGAAAAGAGCATGCCATATACTGCCTTAGCAAAAGGTACCGACTGTGAAACAAGATACTCACAGCCCGAGAAAGCTTGCTGTGCTTTGGCCTGGGCTGCTCGCCGACTAAGACAGTATATGTTGAATCATACCACCTTATTGACTTCTAAGATGGATTCTATCAAATACCTATTTGAGAAACCTGCTGTCTCCTGAAAGAGTTATCACTGACAATGGTACTAATTTGAACAACAAGATGATTACTGAACTCTGCACGCAGTTCAAAAGAAAACACCATAACTCTTCTCCGTACCGGCCAAAGATGAACGGCGCCGTGGGGACTGCTAACAATATCAAGAAGGTCATGCAAGAAATGACAGTAACATACAAAGACTGGCATGAAATGTTACCCTTTACTCTTTACGGTTATCGCACTTCAGTGCGCACTACGACAGGGGCAACTCCGTTCTCTTTAGTCTATGGAATGGAAGCCATCTTACTAGTGGAAGTTCAGATTCCCTCTCTAAGAATCATGAAAGAGGCGGGCTTAGATGAAGATGAATGGATTCAGACTCGACTCGATCAGATAAAACTGATTGATGAGAAGAGACTTGCGGCTGTTTGTCATGGGCAGATATATCAGAAATGCATGACCCAGGCATTTAACAAAAGAGTTAAGAGACAGGTGTACCAACTTGGCGACTTGGTGATCAAGCGTATCATTCTACCACAAGGTGATCCCAGAGGCAAATGGACTCCCACATACGAAGGGCCATTTGTGGTTAAGAAGGTATTCTCTGGTGAAGCCATGATACTCGCTACTATGGATGGTGAAGACTTCCCACATCCCGTGAACGCGGACATAGTTAAAAAATACTACGCATAAAAGAGACCCGCTAGATCGACGTATCTAGGCAAAAGTAAGGGCATCCCGGCGAACCAAAAGGGTTCGGGCAAAAATTAGGGATATATAAAAAAAATGTACACCCGGCAAGTCGAAAACCTGAAAAGGCGGCTTGGGCAAAAAAGGGTATCCTGGTGGACTGAAAACCTGAAAAGGCGGTCCAGGCAAAAATTAGGGATTAAAGCGTATGACTATGTCCCGTTCTCAGTCAACTTTCATCCAAGTTCGAGGGACTGACCAAGCCAATCACTTCTATCCGACAGCAAGGGATGAGATGCTCGAAGACATAATGACAGTAGTAGGCTTAAAATCAATAGGACTTCTTCCACATAGCTTTCTCTTTGTTTTCGACAATTTCCTCTTACTAGGATTTCTGTCTCCTTGTACACAAATTGCCTGTTTATAGGCCTCCTTTCAAAATCAATACAACCCTCTTTCAAAAAAAAGATGCTTTTGTTTTTACTTTTCTGTTTTGGTTGCGTAAATGTCCATTGATTTAATTTGAATTAATATGTGCATTTGAATATGACTGATGTTTACCAAAATACATGCATAGAATAGCAATAGCAATTACTACCCGACTTCAGGATCAAGGAAAAGGTCTAATCATGCTTCCAATGAATCCGCTACCAATTCTCTTCCCCAGCAAGCCTGTTTTTTTTTTTCCTCAGAAAATGGCAGTATCCCCAGGCACAGCCAGTTACTCCCCAACAGAGGTCGGTGTCACCAGACAGATTGATCATCTCATCCATCCCCAGCCAGGCTCTGTTGAATATTTCCACCATCAGACAGAAATCAAGCATCCCCAGCCGAGAAAGGGTCATCGACACAAATGTCTCAAATCAGTAGATGGGGATTTATTTTCCCCAGTAGAGTCCCCAAGCAGAACTTCTCATACGCATAACTCATTCATTACATCCTTTCACAGCATACGCATGCATACAACATTCACATTTATTTTAGCATAACACGAAACATCTCATGCATCATGACATAGCATGAAGCTAACTTTTTCTTAGCAGGTTAAT
Organism: Lathyrus oleraceus; assembly: GCF_024323335.1. NCBI lineage: Eukaryota > Viridiplantae > Streptophyta > Magnoliopsida > Fabales > Fabaceae > Lathyrus > Lathyrus oleraceus. The sequence goes on from NC_066580.1 coordinate 446,489,014, forward strand.
TATCCTCCTGATATAGTCAAAGTAGAAGGTTCATTCAGACAGACACCTTTATCAATCACATTCAAGATTCAGATACATATTTCAAATACAGTTCATGGGAACATTCATTCTGACAACACTTCGATATCCTCCTAACGATGGCATCTCTAAGCCCATCCCAGACATTTATTGCAAGTACAACATATACAGGTTATCAGATACAGCCTAACGTACGGTTCATTCTGATTCAGCCCAACATATGACTTCTTCAGCAACTCCAATGCGGTCTAACGTACGACCCATTTGGACCTTCAAATCCTCAGATGTTGCCTAGCGTACGGTACATTCAGGGGTGTAGTCTAGCGTACGACTACTTTCTTTTTCAGATGCAGCCTAACGGACGGCTCATTCTACAACTCGGATACGATCTAACGTACGATCCATTCTGAACTTCAACAACCCCAACGCGGTCTAACGTACGACCCGTTTGGATCTTACAACCCTCAGATGCTACCTAACGTACGGTACATTTCTGAAGTGTAGTCTGGCGTACGACTACCGCTTTCATCATCAGATGCGGCCTAACAGACGACTCATTCTGCGACGGTCTAACGTACGACCCGTTCGGATGTCCATCCCCTCAGATGCTACCTAACATACGGTACATTTCTGAAGTGTAGTCTAACGTACGACTACCCCTTTCATCATCAGATCCTACCTAACATACGGTACATTTCTGAAGTGTAGTCTAACGTACGACTACCCCTTTCGTCATCAGATTCAGCCTAACGTACGGCTCATTCTGCAACTCAGATACGATCTAGCGTATGGTCCATTCTGATCCTTTATCCCCAACAGCATATGACACACTCCGACTCCCCAGCGAAGTCGGCAGCCTAATGGATGACTCATTATACGGTCTAACGTACGACCCAGTGTGGCACCCATGTCTTCAAATTGGCCTAATATACGGCGCGATCTGAAGCTTTCGTCATCAAACCTCCCGGATGGCATCTTTAAGCCCATCTCCATCAAGACCAACTGTCGATTCTCAAGTGCAAATTTTTGGGGCATTCTAGTGTTCAATAATCTTCCACCTCCAGACCACGAATGGCATACACGCCATCCTAACTCTCTCGGTTCAAGAATATTGAACAGGGGCAGCTGTCATACCCCAAAAATTACCCATCATTTTTCCTAAAAAAAAAAAAAAAAAAAAAAAAAAAAAAAAAAAAAAAAAAAAAAAAAAAAAAAAAGAAGAAATTTTTTTTTTAATTAATTAATTAATTAATTAATTAAATAATTAAAATGAATAAATAAATAAAATATAACCAATTATTTTGGACTTGGGTCTCCTTCATTCCAAGCCCATTACCCACGAAATTAGTCTATAAATACTGAAGTTTCAGTAGGGGAGTTACACTTGGAGTTTACACTGGGAGATTTACTGGAGAAAGAAGGAAGAGAAGCAAAACACTCTGAGGTTTCCTTGGAACAAAACCTTGGGGAAAAAGAAAGAGAGAGAACAGAGAAGGACGGATAGAAACTTTGGCATAGGAACCCTGCCTACCCGAAGAATTCAGAGTAAAGAAACCCTGAAGGCAGCCCATCTGCACCGAAGCCATCGCCGTCCAATTCCCGCTGCCTAACTTATTCCGATACTACAAGTGGTCAATCCCTTCAACCTTGAATTGGCAAACAGGTTTGCGTATCTCTATTGTTTATACTTTCAATTGGCCATATCTACATATATAATGCATCATGATTAAATGTTGATATATAATTTGCTTTCGTATGGGAATTTAAATATGCCTGAATACCCTGAATGTTTGACCATGTTATTCCTGTGATAAAATGCCATAAAATTCAAAGTTCCTAACATGGGGCTGTTTTCAAATTCAAAATCCGTGGCCTTCGCTAGGCGAGGCAGAGGCGAACGAGACAGTACCTGATTCTTCTAGTCTGTTTTTTTTATGTTTTTATCATAGCCATGCATTATTTATCCTATCCTATTTATTGTTGTGATATTTCTCCGGTGTAATCTTCGATTGCACCCTGATTTGGTGTTCTGACATGTTTCTTTTTTTTGAGTTTCGTAAAGGTTCACATATCCCAGGAAAAGGTTATTGGCTAGGTATTCCACTTTATTTGTGGGATACCCTTGTGGAGTTTCACCCTAAATTAATTTTTAATGTATTAATTTCTAATGTATTAATTTTTTAATATATTATTTTTAATAATTTTAATGTGGAGTTTCATCCTAATTATATAATTAATTGTAAAACTTTGCCTTTGAATAAGTGATCTTGGACCTCTCTTTGTTGCCTTACAATTACGATATTACGGTCATGTCCCGCAAACGTGGGGATACCCTTAGCAAAGACCCTTCGGTTAAATCATCATAAAATAAATTATAGTCCCTCGGATGTTGCCTTCGAATATACAACTTTGTCCCTCGATGACCCTCCGATGTTGCCTACGGTTAAAAGATGATAGTCCCTTCGAATGCTAAGATATCCTCGTAACTGTTGCCTTCAATGATCTATCGATGACCCTACGATGACCCTTAAACATCCAAAGGATAAAACTACTTATTTCTCAATAATAAGGACAGTTTTACCCTCATAAGGATAGGAAATACTCATAAAGACCTTGGGTCGGTATAACTCTTAATTGCTGGCTCACAACCTAAAACATTTTTTCACACCTCACACCTTTCAAAATACCTTCAGAAAATCACCACTTGGTATACATTCATACTAGAATCATTACCGAGTTATATTTTTCTAAACAATTTTCAAAACTAAACGAGATAATCACTTTGTATACATTCATACAAGAATCATTACAAAGTTAAATTCTCTTTTCAAAACAATTTTCCAAACAATTCACAAACACTTTTTTAGACAAAAATAATATAAGTGATCGAGCAATTAAGAGCCCATGGATAACCATGGATACAAAGGGTGCTAACACCTTCCCTTTGTATAATGTACCTCCCGAACCCAAAATCTAAATTAAGGTCTTTCCTGTTCTTTTCCACCTTTCCTTATTGGATAAAAGAAAAGTCGGTGGCGACTCTTGCTAACCGCGACATTGCGATAAAAAACACAAAAAGTCCAATTCACCGTATGACAGTGCATTCAAATGTCATCCGGGCAACAAAAAGAATACGGGATCCTTTTGGCGTAACCAACACGGCACTGACTCATCCACATTAACCTTCCCCATCAGACATCAGAACCCGTTCGGATTCGGGGTCATGCCCCTCCTCCGGGATCGGCTACTCTCAATCTTTCGATTAGAGCACCTCGAGATGTCCTCATCAGGGAACTCAAACTTCATCGGTCGATAATCCTCAATGGGTTGCAGAGAGATGTAATCAGACAATACCCCTTGATTGCTTCCTGAGAGTATCACAAATCAGTCAACATTCTTTTGCACTCTCACAACCCGTCCGGTCATTGCTGGCTCTTTCAGAAATCTACCTGATCAGATCCATCTCAAAATCCACAAAGTGGTATGAATCAGCATACTGTCTCAGTCGGCGAGCAGCCTATGCCAAAGTACAACAAGTTTTCTCGAACAGTGAATGTATTGTTTCACAGTCGGTAAACTTTTTGCTTAGGTAAATTGCATGCTCTTTTCGACAAGACTAGTCATGCTGACCCAATATACCTCATAGACCCCTCGAAGACCGTCAAGTACAGATTTAACAGTCTCTCTCCATAGGAGGTGTCAGAATCAGAGGTTCCTGCAACTTTTCTTTTATTCTTTCAATGCCCCTTGGCAATCATTATTTCACCTGACCATTTGATCTTTCTTTCTCAGCTTAAGTATAGGTTCACACGTGGCTGTTAGATAAGATGTGAACCATGACAGGTAGTTCAATCTTTCTAAGAAACCACGAACCTCTCTTTTTCTTTCTCGGTTCAGGCATTTTTTTTTTAAGCAGGATCAACCTCGATTCCTCCCTTACAATGAACCCCAATCAGCTTACCGGCCTGCACTCTGATAGTGCGCTTATCTGAATTCAACCTCAATTTGAATTGTCTCAATCTGTCAACCGACTTGCCCCGGTCAGCCAGATGCCCCTCTCCTGTTTGGGACTTTGCTATCATGTCAAAGCATAGCATTCGATTTCATGATGAATCATATCATGAAACAAAGTCACCATGGCTCTCTGATACAGGCACTGGCGTTCTGCTTCTTTAGAGGACAATCTTCTCTCCCCGGTAGCTTGTGCACAACGACACCGGTATCCGACCCTGGCATATCCTGACACGACCAGGTGAAGGTACTCACATGTCCCTTCAACAGGGCTACCATTCTGCTCTCGACTCGCCTCTGAAGCAGCCTCATTTTCCTATTTCCTTCCTGACCTCGGCGGTGCTTGGAATAACAATCTCAATCCGCTCCGCATGCGGCTGAATCACCCTCTCCTCTTGTTTCAACAACCTGGCTAATTCCAGCAGATCACAATCTTCTTCGTCTTCTTGTTCAGCAAGATAGATTGGATTGTCGAAGTCATATGAGGTGTAACCAAATTGTTATCAACGAGATCCGGAGAATTATTTTTTGAATTCGGAACGAGACAATTCAAAAAAAAGAGGAAAATGAAAACAAACATTGCCATTTTTTAGTTATTTTTAAACTGCAAAAATAAATGAAAAACAGGGAACACCGCTTTTTTGACTGAAAAACCATCCATTTATTAATGATGCAGAAATGTTGCAAATGTAAACATGAGGCGGCCCTTACAATGAACCATTACGTGTCGGGCAACACGTATGGCTTTCATGCAAATAAAATCAAAACAGAAATCATTACTCTTCCGAATGAGTAACAGTGCTGATCTTTTTTAGGCCTTCCAGTTCTGGATTCCCATCCCTGGTGCGCACGGCTTTATCCAACCATCAAACTTGCAGCTACCATCAGTCTCTTCACCCATCCCACAGGCGTGATCCGAATCTTCAGCAATTGCACTCACCATCGCCTGACCATGTGCCGGCATGGGATTGGCATTAACGTTGGGAGATGGAGCAAAGTTGATTGCTTTTGAATCCACCAGATCTTAGACTACGTGCTTAAAAGCTTTGCAGTCCTCTACACTGTGCCCGGGAGCACCCGAATGGAATTCACATTTGACATTCTCATCGAAATTGGCTGGCCTTTGATCAGGTCCCATAGGTGCCAAAGTCCTCAACTGTACCAGCCCCATATCTTTCAACTTTTTCAATAGGACAGAGTATGTCACAGGCGGCCTGTCAAAATGCCGATCACTCATCCTCCTCCTGACTGGATATCCTACCCTCTGAGACCTCTGCTGAAATGGCTGACGCTGCTGTTGCTGTTGTGCAGGCTGATTGTCAACAGGAATAGTTACCGCAGCGGTGTGCTGGAAGTAACGATCCCTACTGGGTCCTCTCTGAGCGTAGACCGCACTGGTATTACCCTCATTCTTGCGCTGACCGTTCCCGAATGGCTTCTTCGACCCTGATGACGAAGCATTACCTTGTATCTTCCCCATTTTCAGCCAACTTTCGATTCTCTCACCTGCCACTACAATGTCAACAAAGTTGGTAACCGGACAACCAACCATCCTTTCAGCAAAAACCCCTTGCAGGGTACCCATGAAGAGATCAGACATCTCTCTGTCCACTAGAGGAGGTTGCACTCTGGCAGCCAACTCCCTCCACCTTTGAGCGTACTCTTTAAACCCTTCGTTATTTTTCTGAGACATACCCTGCAGCTGGGTACGACTCGGAGCCATATCAGCGTTGAACTGATACTGTTTAAAGAAAGCGTCACCAAGATCCTGCCAGCTTTTGATATCGGCAGATTTCAGCTTGGTATACCATTCCAGTGATCCTCCGGACAAACTGTCCTGGAAGAAGTATATCCAGAGCTTCTGATCCGTCGTGTACGCGGAAATCTTGCGAACGAAAGCTTGGAGATGGGTTTCCGGGCAGGAACTCCCATTGTATTTGTCAAACGCGGGCGCTTTGAACTTTTGTGGGATCACAATCCCCTCGACCAGCCCCATGTTGGACATGTTGACAAATCCCGGAGTAGCATGGCTTTCCAGAGCCTTTACCTTCTCAGCCAGCAGCTGGATCTCCTTGTTCTGAGGCGGGACCCCATATTGACCCAAGGGCTCATTATGCATGGAAAACTGATCTGCTTCCCTATCTTCCTCTCTGTCCTCATCGAAGCCATAGAATGGAGGCACAAAATTATCCTTCAGATTCTGCCCCGGTTGGCCACCAGCACCAGTATTATTCACCACACCAATAGTTGTCCTCTTACCACCGTCCCTGGAACATCCGCCCTGGTTGGAGACACCATCCAGGTTAACGCCGTTGTTTGCTGCCGAAGCCCGCTCGAGCTTTTCAACTTTGTCTGCTAGAGCCTTCTGACCAACTGCAAAGCCTTGCATGATGTTGATCAGCTCAGTCATTTTGTCCTTCAGCTCGAGGATGTCTGTATTGGGAAGATCCATGAGTCTAGGAGTATTGCGTCTGGTGTAGTATCTGTGAGGTCGGGTTGAGTGCAAAGGTACAGTTCTGCGAGCGCGAGCAATGATTCCTGCAAAACAGCAAACAGGTTAATATGCATGAATGCAACGTCTATCCATACGAGGAAGCTTCTGTCCTTCGATCCTGGTTTCATCGAGACAGATAATATTTTGACATCCACATTCTGAAATTCAAGATGTCTCTCAGCCAGATTCTCAATCAATGATACTCCCCATATGGCTAGACGTAGGTTTGGTGCAGATGAATGCAAAATGAGAATGATGTATGAATGCAATGCACTGTGCCATCCTCCAAGCCATCTGATCATCTGCACTGAAACTGGTCTCTGAACTGATCATAACCATCTGAGGAATGTGTAACCACAAATCTGACCCACGGGTTCCGAAATAAACGGAAGAAAGATACCTCATAACCATCATCATCACCAAACCATCTCTGAGCAGATACCCAAAACCATCTGAATCGGCCCGGGGAATCCTGAAATAAACGGATCCCCACTGATAAATATCTCGGCCCGGGGAATCCTGAAATAAACGGATTCCCACTGATAAATCACGGACAACACTCCGGCGTCACGACAATAAACGGCCATAAATCTGACTCTTAAATATGACTCTGATCCACGGAACAAATAGTCACCATCAAAGTCACCATCAATCACCAACAGGAATCATCTGTACCTGTTAAAATGATCATTCCCTCCCCACTCACGGGTGTTATCTAGGCCAGGGTAAAGTCGAGAGAAACGCAGCATAAATAACCTTTCGCAGAATATCATCATATACACACCCGAAGTATGTAACGATAATATCCCACCAGGGTCTGAACTGCTCGTGATATCAATGTTCCGCTAAGTGGCGCATACCACCCGCTTCCCATGAATCACTCTATTCCTAGGTTTCCTAGATTTCACTCATAGCCTGGGTATTGGGCCTTTTACCTCGAGTAACTCCCACCCCAAAACAGTGGAACCACCTGTACAGAGGACGGCAACATGATAGTATGATGCATGCAAATATTTATGCAATTATATACATAATCCGAATAATAAATGCAATAAATAAAGCAAAACAAGCAACCTAACCCAATCCTAAAACGCTAGGAAGGACTCGCTTAGGGACGATGGACCAGCACAGGTCTACATCACATGTCCCCAGCAGAGTCGCCAGCTGTCGCATCCTGCGAAAAATCAACCGGCGGGACTCAAATAAAAACACAACACAGAGCCGCCACTGCGCGTTATTTATCCCAAAATAGGGAAAGGAAACGCTCAGAGAAACCTGGAAAGGAAATGGTCTCGCGACCAAAGAGAAAGGGTAAGGGAGTCGGTTACGCAAGGGGAAGGTATTAGCACCCCTCACGTCCGTCGTACTCGACGGGATCCACGTTCTAAAATAAAGAATAGGTTGCTAAACATCACACACACACACACAAGGAACGCAGGTGGGGTTAAGAGGAACGAGCTCGATAGGGTATCGCACCCTATGCCTACATATCTTGTCTGGAACAAGAATCAGAGCCACTGTAGTTCGGCTTACACACGCCAAACAACACAAAACACCAAACAAGCAAGGGTGGCAAACATGGAGCCCGACAACCACTCGATGGAATTACGTCAGCATCCGAACCAAAACGCACTCAAAAGGGCAAACGTGGAGCCCGACAGCCAATCACTGGGCTTACGTCGGCATCCGAACCAAAACACAATCAGACAACAAGTAAACACACGCAAAAAAGAAAAAGGTTGCCCGGAGTGGTCTCGCACGACCACCTGCCTACATACCTCGTCTGGAACAAGGATCAGGGCGATGTAGTTCCCCCGAAAGGGACTGAATTACTAGCCAGAAACCAGGGGAAGACACACTACCAGGGAGCTGGACTCGAGCCTAGTGTTGTCATGCATCATTACCCTATTGTTGAGGTTTCTATCCTACTTGCATAAGCAAACTACTCCTATCCAGGAAATAAGCAAGCATACAAGCATACAAAATAATTCAAGCATACATCAAATGAGAACAAGCATCTCAAACAGATATCCACATAGCACGCACTATAACCAAACAAGGGGCTCACACAATAGGTTTGACTGCCTCAGCAAGTCATCTGTACAGGCTATGTTTGCTCTTAACCTTGCCATTACGAGGCTAAGGTGAAGCAGATGAAAGGTGAAGTGAGGATGAGACCTCACAGCTCTGATCCCTGACCAGGGAGAGCTTCTGACAAATGAGCATGGGTCCAGAATGAGGGAACCCTTCTATACTCAGAGACTCTGACACAATGTGCACTGCACAAGATCTTGGGCTTGTGATCTCAATGCTACAACCATGTAATGGGAGCAAGGAGAAGACTCAACTGAATAGTGGGGGATAGATTGCATATCCCTACCTTCCACCAATTGCCTTGATTAAGGACTTTACCTGCTTAGGCACAATATTAAACAATCACAAACATTGCCTCTTAAGGAGGACTTCAGACAGTTTGCCCGGTCAAATAACAGACCGGGTCTCCAGACTACATGAAGTTAGGAAGTTATACCTCAATGCAAGTTGCCTAAGCAAAGCAAAGCAAAAGTTCACAAGGAACTGAGCAACTAAAAGTACCTGGAAACAGTCAAACACAGTTAGTACTCAGACAGACAAAAATAAACAGCAAATATTAATCAGTCAGACTATACAAACTAATGCACAACAAAGGCAAGCTATGAGCTCAAGCCCAAACTTCACAACCTACAAAACAAAGTTATGTTAGTGTACAAACATCAAACAACATCAATTGAATTGACTTGGATCATTCTCCACACACATCGCACCTTTTCATCCTGAAAAATCAATCAAATGTTAGAAACTAGACCACTAGGCCAAGCCTAGGGTCCAAAGGCAAGAAAAATTCCTAAACAACAAGGGATATCCAACCAAACTCAAATTAATGTCAAACAAAAGCCAACACAATTAATCCCATGTCCATATCATTCATCATGTTCATTTTATGCATAAAACAAGTCAAACTAGTTCAAATGGAACACCAAACATCCAAACAGAACTATTGCATTCAAATCCATATCAAAACAAATCCAAAAAATCTCAAATAATTTACACCTAAACATGACCTAATCAAGGTCCAGCATGTCAAATTTTAGCTTAATTGGACAAAGGAAACCATGTCAATGAAAATCAACAAAAACAGACACAATTATATGAGCCAAATCACAACATCAACACATGCATTCACTTCAAAAATTCATAATTCAATGAAAACAATAAAGAAATGACTGGGACCAAAAGCATCATGTTCTATCATGTGTCTATAACCAGCAAGCCAAATTTCATGTTCATTCAATACCATATGAGCATTTCACATAAGATCTACCAACCTATGTCACACAAGCTTGCACATTTGACCAACAGAGATGAAAAATAGCAATCAAATTGAAAATGCCACATAAAATTCCACAAAAATTCACATAGCATCTCAACATGTTAATGAACCATCATGCAAAATTTCATTTTATTCTAACAAGTCTAGGTCATTCAAATAAATCCAGCAAGTTGACATAATGAGGTGTGACACAAATTGTCACACCTAGGTTCAAAAATTTGTAACTCAATGACCAGGTATCAAAAATTCATGAAATTTACATGGAAATAAACATCAGCCAATCAACAATTACCACAAAAATTTCCAAGCATTTATTTGTGATCATGAGCATTTCACAATCAAAATGGTAGAATGTAGCAAAATGTCACACATGTGGAACAACCCTAAGTCAAACACAAATATTACCATGCACAACTTCCATCAATAGGTCAATAAAATTCTACAGTCCAAAAGGAAGTCAACACAAAAATTCTCACATTTTTCTGATTTTTTAATGATTTTTTATGAATTTTCTAAGGTGTTTATAATTTTTAATGAATTTTTTAGAATTAAATTAATTAAAATGAAATTGCAGTGGCATAGTTGTAAATAACTGGCGCGGGCGGTAAACGTCTTATTCGAATTTTCAAATGGAAACAAAGATCAAACACCTAAAATATCCAGAAATCCTCGTCTTCTTCATCCAGCAACTCAAGAACACGTAATCATCAAATCATCACCAAAATGAGCAAACGAATATCCGTTGGAACCGTCTCACCATGAGGATCTCAAATATGAACCTAATTTTACCTAAGAGTTCCTAAATCTCACGGATCGATCGAGTTAGGGTTTTGGTTCGAAACTTAAATTCCAGATTTCACATGCTACAGTTATCCATTTCACAAACTACCTATATCACGATGACCTACGTTCTACGCTCTACAAAACGCATCCAAGCATTGGAAGAATCGTGACACTCGAAAAACTCACGTACCTGGAATGCAGCGATGAAATTGGTGTTCTTCGTGCTTATAACGTCAAAACAGATGCAAAACAAGCTTCAAGAAGTTGAATTCCAGGCTCAGGTTCAATTGATTCCACTCCTAGCGCGCGAATTCTTGATTCACCATTGATGGAGCTTCACTTGGACAGTCGTGTTTTGCATCTCCTTTTGCTCCAACGTCCAAAAACAGTTGATGATGAGGATGAATCAAGACCAAACCAAAAAGAAATTTCGAGTTTGATCAAAAATTGATGAAGTTTGATGGATTTTGGTTCTATGTGTTCTTGAGGAATTTGAGAGAATTTCAAGAATTTGAGATCTGATTTTGGGAAATGTGTTTTTCTGTTATGATTTGGATGTGATTAAGAATATATATGATACCTTAAGCCAAGCTTAATTACACCAATTAACAAAAATGCAATTGATTAGTGAAAATGTCATTTTCAAGCTTAGGGGCAAAATGGTCCTTTCCATGCCAGCTCATTGCCAACTCATTGACACCTCATACAACTTCCAAATACCTGTCATGAGCTATTGCCATTTGGTTCATGCTCCTTGGATGTGCAATTCTCATTTTCACTATGTAATGGCTTATGTCCAATTTTGCAATTTCATTTTACAAGTCAAATTCCAAACCACAAGGCCTAGGCATGTTATGGTGATTCCAACAACTTTCAAATACCATTTATGAAGTGTAGCAAAAATCCCCACTCAAAAATTCCAATTATTTCACAAGTTGGACAATTTTGCCCCTGGTCAATTTTAACTGTTCAGTTGAAATTTGACTTTTTGCATTGACCACTTTTGAGAAAATCCAATTATGCACCATGAAAGTACATGTCAAATGGAGTTTGTGCATATAAAGAACTTCCAATTTGGACACTCCATGTGGAAGTTATGGCCTCCTGATTATGGGTCATTTCTGAAATTCACTGAGCCATAATTTTCCAACCATACATGGGATTTTCAAGTTCTTGGACTTTTTGGAAAGGTGAGAACAAGATATACAACTTTTATGTTGAACAAATTTTCATTTGAAGCTTCCTTGAACATTTTATTTTGAGGTCAAAAACTTTCCATTTTTGGAAACTTCAATTACAAGTCACTTTCTATTTTTGGCAGTTTTTGTCCTGACTTGATCTCCTTCATTTTTAAGCTTTGAGATGTCATATAACACTTGTTCCAACATGAATGAAGTGTATCCAACTCATTTCCACCTCCAAATCCATCAAATCATGTACAGTTGACCACAGTTGACTTTTTCAACTGACAGATGAATTTGGCCATGCATTGATCAAGCTGAGCTCCAATCTTCAACTGAAATGGCTCAAGGGTGAAACCCTAACCTCAATAATCTCCATACAATCATATTATGAACCCCATAGCCATCATAGACCCCACCTCCTGACCATGCCCTGATTGGCCCAATGCAACTGATTAGGGTTGACCAGTGGTCAAAACCCTAATCTCAAGAAATCTGATCAATCTTCTGATGATGACAAACCATGATGATGATGTATCATTGTAATCAAGATGAGGACCAATCTTCTTGAGAATCACAAAACCCTAATTTCAACTTCCACATCCTCAGATGATTGATGACCAGTCAATAAAACCTTAGGCTTACACTTTGACTTCCTCATCTTCTGAACAAGACTTGGGAGGATGGCTTGCACAATGTAACCACATGATATGCAATATGTAATGCCTAATGTCCTAACAAATGATATGCAATATGTTATGCTAGTCCCAAGAGAGGAGGGCAAATTTTGAGGTGTTACAGATATTTCTTGGTGGTCAGACCAGAACTTGCTTCGGGTGGATATTATTCACAGTTGTGGGAACTTCCCGAATGTACCGTTGGTAGGAAGAAGAAGAGGTATAAACTATAATCCTTCTTTAGCAGTCAGACGGTTTGGATATGCTTTAAGAACTCCGCCTTTGGAAAAGGACGTGGAAGAATCTATGTTTTTCCATTCTTCATTTGATTTAACTGTATCCCGTAAGGCAGTCGAGGCCTGGCTCAAGGTGATCAAGAGAGGAAGGTCTGTGCTTGGAAAAGGAGATTGCAGGACTTATCCTCAGTATGAAGACTGGCTTCAGGGAAGAGTTGAAGAGTTTGGTCTGCCGTTTCCTATTGAAGAACCTTTGTATCCACCTATTCCTGAGCAGTCAACAATGGTGAGCCGAGAGGAGTATGACAAATTGAAGAAAGCCATGGAGGAACTTCAAACTGAAAACTCGGAGTTGAGTGTGAAATTGCAAGACTGTATGCACTTGTACCATGAGACGGAATATCAGAAGGGGGAAGCTATCGGATTGCAAGAGGAAGCAGAGAAGAAATTAGCTATGGAGGTGGATTTCTTCAGGAAGACAGACAAAGCCTTAGGGTCATCCAGTTCTGAGTTGAGACGAGTCAAGCAGCAGTTAACAAATGCTCATGGTAGGTTAGCTGGGTGGCAAGAGCAATGGGATGCGTTCTCAGCTTCTAGGAAGGCAAAAGAGGAGGAGATGTTGGCCGAATTGACTGGTCAGATGGAGAAGTTGAAGACTCAGCTAAAGGAGAAGAACAATGAGCTTTTGTGTGCCCGTTCGACCAATGGCTACATCACAAATCAACTCGACGAGGCTCAAGAACAGGTTGAAGAACTCAAGGTGCTGGCGGGTTTAAAGAAATCTAGACTTGAAGAGGTATTCGGGGAGTATAATGGGGATTATTACATAGAGCCAGCTCCAGTGGAAGAGGTTGAAGCAGGTGCCTCTATTTTGTCCTTCAAGCAGGCACAAGCCATGGTGAATTCAGGTGTTGCCCCCGGTTGGGGACGTCTGTTGGAGTTAGCAATGAAAGAAGACAAGTTTGGGATTGGGTATCAGTCAGCTCTGACCTCTACAACTTCAACGCCTCAGACTCGTCAGGGGCCGATTACCTTTTCCAGCGTTGGCATCATCCAGTATGGCCAGATCTCTGCAATCAACGAAGAAGATGGGGATAGTGATTGTGACATTGACAACTGGGTGCGTCCGAGGGTCCCGGGTGAAGTCATCAACAATTGGTCTTCTGAGGAGATTATCCGAGTCACTCTTCTTGAAGAGTAATTTTTCTTGTTTGTTCATGCATGTCCAAGTCTTACGTTCCGTCCAGGGCGTAATGACTCATTGTAGGGCTCATCTATGTGGATACCTGCATTTTTATCATAAATAAAGGGCGTCTTTTTGCATTCAAAAGCTTTGTTCACTATTTTTCTATTTTTGCAGTTTTCAAAAACCAAAAAAATCAAAAATATTTGGCAATGTTTTGTTTAGTTTTCACTCACTGTTCACACTCATAAGCACATACCATCACTCATGCAGATGCACATCACCGGATCCTATTGATAACGGTTCTGCTATGGCTCGCTTCGACTTTGAAAATTTGATCTTTCAAGCTGAAGAAGAGGGTGATAAAGACTGTGAACTCCCTGAAGAACTTTCCAGGTTGTTAAAATAGGAGGAAAGGATCATTCAACCGCATCTAGAGTCTATTGAAGTGATTAATCTCGGCACCGAGGACGCCAAGAGAGAAATCAAGATAGGGGTTGCTTTGGAAGACGATGTGAAGAAGGGGTTGATTGAATTGCTGCAAGAGTATGTTGATGTCTTCGCTTGGTCTTATCAGGATATGCCAGGGCTTGACACGGACATTGTGGTACACCGTTTTCCGCTCAAAGAGGGTTGTCCTCTAGTCAAGCAGAAGCTCGGAAGAACAAGGCCAGAGATGGCTGTCAAGATAAAGGAAGAGGTGCAAAAACAGTGGGATGCAGGTTTTCTAGTAGTTACCAATTATCCGCCATGGGTTGCAAACATCGTTCCAGTACCTAAGAAGGATGGAAAGGTACGGATGTGTGTTGACTATCGGGATCTGAACATAGCTAGCCCTAAAGATGATTTCCCATTACCTCACATTGACGTTTTGGTGGATAACACGACTCAGTTCTCGGTATTCTCCTTCATGGATGGCTTTTCTGGCTATAATCAAATCAAGATGGCACCAGAAGACATGGAGAAGACAACTTTCATAACCCCATGGGGCACCTTCTGCTACAAGGTGATGCCGTTTGGTCTGAAGAACGCTGGGGCAACATATCAACGAGCTATGGTAACTCTTTTCCATGATATAATTCATCATGAAATCGAGGTTTATGTTGACGATATGATTGCCAAATCTCAGACGGAAGAAGAACATTTGGTGAATCTGCAGAAACTGTTTGAGCGTTTGAGGAAGTTCGAGTTGAGGCTTAATCCGAACAAGTGTACTTTCGGGGTGAGATCTGGAAAACTACTGGGTGTTGTTGTTAGTGGAAAAGGGATTGAGGTGGATCCTGACAAGGTGAAAGCAATACAGGAAATGCCTGAGCCAAGAACAGAGAAACAAGTCCGTGGTTTCTTAGGGAGGTTGAACTACATTGCAAGGTTCATCTCTCACCTAACAGCCACGTGTGAGCCAATTTTCAAATTATTGAGAAAAGATCAGGCTATCAGGTGGAATGATGATTGTCAAAGGGCTTTTGAAAAGATAAAAGAGCATTTGCAGAATCCTCCTATCCTCATGCCTCTAGTCCCAGGGAGACCGCTGATTATGTACTTAACAGTACTTGATAATTCCATGGGTTGTGTTCTTGGTCAACACGACGAGACAGGTAGGAAAGAGCACGCCATCTACTACCTGAGTAAAAAATTCACACACTGCGAGTCGAGATGCTCAATGCTTGAAAAGACATGTTGCGCACTTGCATGGGCTGCTAAGCGATTGAGACAATACATGCTGACTCACACAACCTTACTGATCTCCAAGATGGATCCAGGCAAGTACATATTCGAGAAGCCAGCTCTCACCGGAAGGGTTGCTCGTTGGAAAATGCTACTGATAGAGTACGACATCCAGTATACATCCCAGAAAGCCATCAAAGGAAGTATTCTGTCAGACTATCTTACTCAGCAGCCGATTGATGATTATGAGCCGATGAAGTTTGATTTTCCAGATGAAAACATCATGTTCCTCAAGATGAAAGACTACGAAGAGCCAGTTGTTGAGGAGGGACCTGATCCATATGAAAAATGGACGTTAGTGTTTGATGGGGCCGTCAATGCCAGAGGAAGTGGAATTGGTGTTGTCCTTACCACTCCGAAAGGTGCCCACATGCCTTTCACCGCTCGTCTGACTTTCGAGTGTACCAATAACGAAGCTGAGTATGAGGCCTGCATCTTGGGTATTGAGCAAGCCATTGATTTGAGAATCAAGACTTTGGACATCTTTGGAGATTCAGCTCTGGTGATCAATCAAGTGAATGGTGATTGGAATACTCTCCAGCCTACTCTGGTCCCCTACAGAGATTACACGAGAAGACTGTTGACTTTCTTCACAACAGTAAAGCTGTATCATATACCTCGTGATGAGAACCAGATGGCAGACGCCCTTGCTACTCTATCCTCCATGATCAAGGTGATTCGGTGGAACCATGCTCCCAGGATCGATGTTATGCGCCTTGATAGGGCCGCGTATGTGTTTGCTGCTGAACAGATAGCTGATGACAAGCACTGGTATCACGACATCAAGTGCTTTTTGAAGAACCAAGAGTACCCTGCAGAGGCATCCAACAATGACAGAAAGACATTTAGAAGATTGTCGGGCAGTTTCTTCTTGAACAAAGATGATGTGCTGTATAAGAGGAACTTCAACATGGTCCTGCTCAGATGCGTGGATAGACACAAAGCAGACATGTTAATGCAGGAAGTTCATGAAGGCTCCTTCGGTACTCATGCCGACGGGCATGCAATGGCTAAGAAATTGTTAAGAGCGGGTTATTACTGGATGACCATGGAATCTGATTGTTTTAAATATGCTCGGAAGTACCATAAATGCCAGATTTATGCTGATAAGGTGCATGTGCCGCCCAATCCTCTGAATGTGATGTCTTCGCCGTGGCCGTTTGCTATGTGGGGCATTGATATGATTGGAAAGATTGAGCCGATTGCTTCCAATGGGCATCGCTTCATCCTTGTTACCATCGAATATTTCACAAGGTGGGTCGAAGCAGCGTCATTTGCGAAGGTCACCAGACATGTGGTTGCCCGATTCATTAAGAAAGAAATCATTTATCGTTATGGGGTTCCCGAAAGAATCATTACTGATAATGGTTCTAATCTCAACAACAAAATGATGAAGGAGTTGTGCCAGAACTTCAACATTCAGCATCACAATTCTTCCCCTTATCGTCCTAAGATGAACGGTGCTGTTGAGGCAGCAAATAAGAACATAAAGAAGATTGTGCAGAAAATGGTCGTTACGTACAGAGATTGGCATGAGATGCTACCCTTCGCCTTGCATGGGTACCGTACTTCAGTATGTACGTCGACCGGGGCAACCCCTTACTCCTTTGTGTATGGTATGGAAGCAGTCCTACCTGTTGAAGTGGAGATTCCTTCTCTAAGAGTCCTGTTGGATGTCAAGTTAGACGAAGTTGAATGGATTCGAACAAGGTTCAATGAGTTGAGTCTTATCGAAGAGAACCGAATGGCAGCCATTTGTCATGGGCAGTTGTATCAGAGTAGGATGAAGAGAGCCTTTGATCAGAAAATGCGTCCTCGATGCTTCCAAGTCAGAGATTTAGTGTTGAAAAGGATCCTTCCTCCTCAGACAGATCACAGGGGCAAGTGGACTCCTAACTATGAGGGACCATATATTGTCACCAAGATTTTTGGTGGTGGGGCCTTAATACTTGCAACTACGGATGGTGAAGACTTCATTTCCCCTGTGAACTCAGACGCAGTTAAAAAATACTTCGCATAAAACAGACCCGCTGGACAATAAAAAGAATAGTCCAGGCAAAAAATGGGCATCCCAGCGAACCAAGAAAATGAAAAAGGTTCGGGAAAAACTTAGGGATTTAAAAAATGAAAAGATTATACACCCGGTAAGTTGAAAACCTGAAAAGGCAACTTAGGCAAAATGGGTATCCCGGTGGATTGAAAACCCGAAAGGGCGATCCAGGCAAAAGTTAGGGATTAAGCGAATGACTGCGTTCTGAGAAGTTCTGAATCTCATCTCGTGCCGATAACTGGAAACTTTCGAAGGATAAGAAACAGTCCAATCACCTTTTTCAGAAAGCTGATCATCTGAAGGATCTTGAAGACGAGCGAGTCATAGCAGAATTGGAACCCGATAGAAATCCATTTCACATTGCCATTAGATTAATTTCTGTTTTTATCTTTTGTGCGATTACCTCTTTCCAGGGATTGCTTCCTGATGTAAACGCCTATTCAGAGGCCATTCAATCAATAAAATCATGTTATTCAGTATATCGCTGTTTTCATTTTACTGTTTTGTTTGCAAAAATGACGTCCGAATTTTTGATAAACATTGCATCATGAAACAGAAGAGCTCTGCAGGTACATGCTCAATAAACATTTAAAATTGCCGTAAATTTTAAGTGCTTTGGATCGTCTATTCAGAACAGGTACACTCGGGGCATTTCCTTAAGGTTCCCAGCAGATGATCGCAGATGTTTTGCTTCAACGTTTGGTATCTTATCCCTGCAGAGTTGGTCCAAGCGTTGGATTCTTCAATCCCTAGCGGGTTCTCACTACTGTACTTCCCCAAGCATGTGTTTCACACTATACACTCCCCAATAGAGTCGACAGTGCCAGACTGTATATCCCCAGCGGAGTTGACAGTGTCAGACTGTATCTTCCCAGCAGAAGCAGCTGCACCCCAGAGTTCGATGCCAGATCGATGACCTCGACGCCAGACCCACGGTCTCTTTCCTTGAAGCAGAATCTCGATACCGTATCGATGTTTGCATCCCCTGCTGAGTCGTCCCTCTCGCAGATTTTGGTTGCCTGAACCACTGTCGCTTTCCTCAGCAGCAAGCTTTCAATGTCATTCTCTCTCCAGTCAGAGTCTCGGTACTTTGCTATTGCCAAAACACCACATGGCCGGTCATTTCCCCACAGAGTTCATTGTGTTGTGCATCTCCAACAGCAGTTCCAGGGTCCAGAAGATTGTAATCATTTCCCCAACAGAATTCCTTGCCTCGGCTTGGCATTCTCCCCAACATTTCGCATCCCTGCATGTAGAATCATATTGCATTGCATCATCCCAAATCGCGTAGCATTTCCATTTTCATGGAGCATTACGCCATTGAAAAATTCAAACATACGCATGTGAAGCATAAAACATTCTCGGTATCCCAAGTGATAAACTAGAAGCTTGATTCCTAGTGCTCAGACTGAAGTTTGTTCATGACTTGTCATCCCTAGCATAGGTCGTTGGCCCACGTGCCGCCTCAATTATCATTTTCCTTATTTCTGTCGATACTGACAGGCATGAAAATTTTCCAGTATTCAGACCGAAGTGGCATTCAGGCCAGTTTTCCAGGTATTCAGACCGAAGTGGCATTCAGGCCAATTTTACGGTATTCAGACCGAAGTGGCATTCAAACCAATTTTCCGATGTTCAGATCGAAGAAGTTTCCGACGCTCAGGTCGATGCAACTTGTGGCATTCAGGCGGTATTCAGACCGAAGTGGCATTCAAGCCAGTTTCCGGTATTCAGACCGAAGTGGCATTCAGGCCAATTTTTCGGTATTCAGACCGAAGTGGCATTCAGGTCAGTTTTCTGATATTCAGATCGAAGAAGTTTCCGACGTTCAGGTCGACGCAACTTGTGGCATTCATGCCCGTTTCCGGTATCCAGACCGAAGTGGCATTTAGGCCAGTGTTTTTCCGGTATCCAGACCGAAGTGACATTCATGCCAGTTTTTCGTGTATCCAGACCGAAGTGGCATTCAGGCCAGTTTTTCCGGTATTTAGACCGAAGTGGAATTCAAGCCAGTTTCCCGGTGCTCAGATCGATATTTGATAATCTAGTATCTCCCGATTCTCAGATCAAAGTCATTTCCAGTATTCAGACTGATGAGCGGCATTCAGGCCATGGGTTATTTCTCTGTGACCATTTATTTTGGTATTCAGACTACCATTCTTTTTTGGTGTTCAGACCGACACTCACCGTACCAGACAAATTCTTCTTTCAAGACCACCTTTTTGCCGATTCTGACAGGCATTGTTACTTCACTTCACTTCAGTGTAAATTTCCGGTTTTTTATTGTATTCAATCCCTTGATACCTCGAAAGTGCGAAAGTCGTTGCTATCTTCCTTTCGGGTCTCCAGTTGATTGAATATGGGCAGCTGTAATACCCCAAAATTTACCCTTCATTTTTTCTCGGAAGCATGGGATTATGTTTCACATTGCATTAACATCATAATAGGTCATACTCATTGCATATTGCATCAGTGACTTGGGAAATCAGGGGCTTGATTGATCACTCCTTAATAGAAGGAGCCCACACAAGGCAAGACTGTGAATTGAACTTCAGTCTCCAAATATACAAGTCTCAAGAGGGTCCAGGTATCTTATTATGGTCCTCAGTTCATCAGTGGAAGATTCAAAGCTTTCAGAGTGTGCATCTGCATTTAATAAGAAATTAGGGTTTCATGGTAACCTGCAACAGGCAATGTTTGGTGGGAAGAAAAGGGGGCTCATTCATGACATGATTATAGAGGCATCTTGGCCTAGGAAGATTCACAACTATCTCAGAAAGATCCATTGGCAATCAGTGCAATCAGTTTCTGATCATTTCGCCCTAAAACTAGGATTTGGTATAAAATCGGTGTATTTCTGATTCCTTGGGTGAAACTCTTTTCCATGGCCCTCTACATGTCCACAAGGGTCTACATACAAAAAATCAGCTCTTTATTTGAGCCAGAGGTGCTTCAATTGATCAATGGAATCGAGAATCATACAGTTTGGGAAAACTCAACCGTGGGGCCAGAAAAATCAACTCTTGACATTTTGAAAGTGGAATCTCAAAATTCATGCCTAAGTGAGCCTACATGTGAAATTTGATCAAGGTTGGATCATGGATTCATCATTTAATCAGGAGTTGGAAAAGTTACTAAATTTGGAAATAGTTGACTTTCCATTTAGGGCAAGTTTTTATGGTTGTTGCACCCACTTTAATCCCATTTTCCATCACGATGCAAGCTCCATTTGAAAATTTCTCCAACATGAAAGTTGTTCCTCTTGTTCCAAGCTTTCTAGAGATATAAATTGTGTTTCATTTGGATTAAAATTGAGAAAGTTATGCTTGGTCAAAGTGGGACATTATTTCAGAACACTTAGAAAATTTTCTAAGTCCAAAATTTGCAAAAATTGTCAAGACTTATGGGCCAGTTTTCTTGCACTTCAATCCATCTTTAGAAAATACTTTCTTCATGACAATTGTACCTTGCCATGTCCTCTTTCACATCCTTTTGGAATCATCCCATTTGGATCATTGGTTTAGGAGATGCACTCATCTAAAGTTGGCATCATGGACTGAATTTTTAGGCAGCATTTAGGCCAAACTGGCCCAACCATTTTGCAGTTATGGAACCTGAACTTTATGGCCATTTTTCACCTCTTTCCACTCATCATTTCAACTTGTGTTCAACATGAAAGATGTTAAGCTCCATGCCCTCTTTCTACTGTTTGAATTTCCTTGCCATTTGGTCATGTATACATCAAGATATATAGCCTCAAAGTCACCCTGTTGGACTGTTTTTATGCTGCACAAGAAAACCAAGTCAGACCACAAAACCAACCAACACACTTTTTACCTCATTTGGCCATCACTTTTATGTTCACTCACTTAAGTTTTGCTACATTTAGAACTTGCTTTCACCACCTCACCTTTTGTGTCTTTGCTCATGAACCAAACCAAACACTTCAAGCCCATTTAAAACACTTTAACCCTACATATTTAAACATCAAAAACCCTAATCTGAAGAGAGGCTACTACTATTTTCGAGTTAAGGGTGGAGGTTGCCACTATTTTCAAGCAAGCAAGGCAAGAGGAAAACACCAAGTTTCATTCCATTGCATTTACACAAGTTCTTGAAGTTTCAAAGAGCATCTCTTCTTTCTTCCATTCCTCCAACACCAAGAGGCAGTGGACCTTGCATCCACTAGGTAAGCCTATACTCTTTCTTCCATGGACATGAATGGCTTGTTATGCTCATCATTATGCATTATTCATCACTATTTTTTCATACTCATCACCATGTTTATCCTGCCACTCCATGCTTGCTTTATGATGTCAACACTGTGCTATGCATGCTTATAAAACCCTCACCATGAGGCATTGCTTTAAGTTGGAGTTTTGTGACATTGAATTTTTGTGGAATCCATGTGCATGAGGCCACCTTGTTGTTCACTTTTCTACATGCTAAAGCCATTATTTTCATCAAAACAAAGCACCATTGTGTTCTACTCATTTCGAACTTAAACTTTGCTTTTTATATCATCTCATTTGGAGCACCATAGCATGAGCAATCTTGGTTTGAAGTTTGGAAAAGATTGTTGTTGTTCTTCACGTTTTTCATTCATTTTGCATGGGGTGAGGGTTTGCATGAGAGAGTTGATGCCGTGTCGTTCTGTGGACCACCGGATCTGGGCGCGCGCTTTTGATCTCAACCATACGTTCGTTTTTTGTCCTTTATGACTTAACATCCAGCGTGACCAGTTGATGGCATGTGACATGGTTTATTAAAATGTACATTTTAATTCCATGTCACGCCTGAATATTCATTATGGGTTGGGCTTCATGCGCTATTACTGCTATCCGCCCCTCACACCCGCCTGGCCCATTACTTTTATTCATTTATTTTCTTTTTCATTTTTTTATTCTTATTTTATTTTTCTGTTTTGTTTTTAATTAATAAAAGTATTTTATTTATTCATAAAAATACCAAAAAATATTTTTCACATTCCTTAATGTTTTATTTAATTTATTTATTTTTTATTTTCATATTTTATTTAATGTTAATATTTTATTTTAATTATTTGTTTCAAAGAGTCCATTTTAACACACTTATTTTTATTAATTTTATTTTCATGACTTAAATTTATTTTTAATTTCTGATTTTTGGGATGAGGGTTGACCAATGTCTCATGGTCAACCTGACCTTTTATTGGAATTTTATTTCCCATTTTCAATTTATTTTGGATTTACTTTTGACCTAGTTTGCTTGGTTGACTTTTCATTTGACTTCTGTTTTATTTCAATTAATTTATACACTAATTCACATTATTTTTAAAATCTTTTTGGGGGATGATGATGTCCTGACCCCACCTCATTTAGTTTAATTTTTCATAATTTTCTTGATTAATTTACTATTTATTTGATATTTTTTAAGTTGACTTGACTTTTCGGTTAACTTTTCTATGATTGATGTTTGACTTAGGGATTGCTTAGGGAAATTGAAGAGATGTTTTGATCCTCCCTTGTTCATCTCATATGCCATGTATTAGAGGCCTTTTATCTTGATTTTATTTGATCCTTGCATCATTTCCCGATTAAATTATTCAGTGATCCTTTGTGTGCATAGTTTCACATGTCTGATTCATCTGATATTTTTTATGCTTGTTTCTTTCATCCATGCTTTTATTGTTTGATTGCTTAACATGTTTATACTTCTCATACATTGTCTAATGCTTCATTATTTCATTCTTTAATTCTTTTGTTTTATCAAATACTTGATTATTTATCTGTTTGATTAATTGTTGCCTACTTGTATGGTGTATGAGGCATATATTATTATTGTTTGATTGCCATGGACAATCCCCATTTATAACAAATGTACCCCTCTCCCATGAAGTGTATAATGTTTATTCTTTCATTCTTTATTCATCTGTTAATTCAAGAACTAAAATGAACATCCGATAACCATTTCAAAGCAAGATGAAAATCTCGATCCAACGTCGAGTAATCATTTTCAAAACCTAACAGAACCAGCACGTGTTCATCCATCCTTTTGTAAGTCGATTGCTTCATGCATCACCATTTCTCTTGTAAGCCGATTTCTTCAGGCATCGCCATCTACCACCTGTAAGTTGATTGCTTCTGGCATCGCCATCTACCCTTACCCATGGTTCTTTTCCTTGATCCATTCGTCGATTCCTGTTCCGTTTAGGTACCACCCATTAGGTAGGATTCCCTCTTTCTTTGTATGATAACATAGGTAGGATTCCCTCATTCTTTGTATGATAACATAGGTAGGATTCCCTCATTCTTTGTATGATAATATAAGTAGAATTCCCTTATTCTTTGCATGCTAACATTAGGTAGATATTCCCATTTGTAAATCCTAACACATAGGTCCATATTGCATGACAACTCTAGGGAATAGCTTCCCTATTCTTTAGACCTTCCGTGCGTCTCCGATCCTATAGCATGTAGTCCGTCCTATTGCAAAGAGGTAACTGCCTAAGACTCGATTCAGCGAGCTGCGACACCTGCTGCTAGGACGTGAACACATTGCCCACTCTCCTTTGACACAACTAGTGTCCTCCTTTGTAAGTCCATGTTCAGATGGAAATCCCTATATAGCCGAACTACGGCAACTCTAATTCTCATTCCCGATGAGATACGTAGGCACAAGATGTGATGTCTTGCCGAGTTCTTTTTTTAACTGACAACTAACAACTAATCCTTGTTTGCTTTCGCCCTCGTTGCGATTCTTTTCTCTCGCCCCCGTTGCGATCGAGACCTTCCCTTTCTCTTTCCCTAGTTGCAATCGAGACCCTTGTTCCCGTAGTTAGCTGAACTACGTTTTGCTCTGATTCTCATTCCAGATGAGATACGTAGGCATAAGATGCGATGTCTTAGCGAGCACACATCTCTTTCACCCATAGGTAGCCGAGCTACGAAGACTCTGATTCTCATATTCAGATGAGATACGTATGCAGTGGATGCGACATCTGTGCGAGTCATTTTCCTTTGATCCTCTTTTAGTAAATAGTACATTAGATAAACACACACCCTTTAGACAAGAACAACAAGAGTGGATCCCGTAGAGTACTACGGATGCGTAGGGGTGCTAATACCTTCCCTTCGCATAATCGACTCCCGAACCCAAGATTTGGTTGCGAGACCTTGTCTTTTCTTTTCCTTTCTCCAGGTTTACTTTGAGCGTTTCCTTTCCCTCCTTTGGGATAAATAATGCACGGTGGAGACTCTTCTGTCATTTCTTTTTTCGTCGGTTGTTTTTTTCGCATTCTTATTTTTTAGGTTGCGACAACAACTAATTTCTAACCTAAAAAAACACATTTCCATCCCTAATTTCATACTGAACTTAGGCCTAAACTAACACAATCATCTCAAATTTCTCATATCCAACTAAACCAAATTCTAATCAATTTTTGGATAACTCTCCACCATTGATAAACGCTAGACTAGGATCACTATCCAAAGGCTAAAATTGAATCATTCTTAACCTCTATTCCCTTCAATCTTCCTCGTCTAATTCAATATAAACCCTAAGCTCATTTCTTCTTAAAAGCTTCAACTACCTATTGAAACTCTGCCAAAATCCACCCTCAAACATTACCAAACCCTCACTCTAAAGATAAATATCCACCATCGATTAGAGGTTCACATTGAATATTTGAATGAATTGAGCTAGAACCTCCATTCTACATTAATTGTCCATCATCACCAGCGTTGTAAATTCAACATAGCTCATCATTCTAATATTTAATCTACCTTATCCTTCTAACAACAAAAATTTACAACACAATAACCAAAAAAGAAGAAGAAGAAGAATTTTTAAAAAGCAAGGGTTTAAAGCTCTTACTTGAAATTGCGCGTATAACTGGGTTTCTATCTTTTATCTTCATCTTCAAGCGCTTTGCAACAACAACCGAGACAAATCTCTGTCTTGTTGGTAGGTGGCTCAACTCTCAATCCTTCACTTTCTCGCTTCATTTTTGTTACCATGTTGTAGAAGGAGTCTGTATGAGTAAAATGCCTAAGATTACACCTTGAATTCTTGGATGTATGTTGTTTAATTTCTGTTTAAAGGTTGTTAGGGTTTGTGATTAGGGTAGGATTTCAGTGGTTAGGTTTAGATTCGGTGAAATCGAGGTTCAGAGATAGAGAGAGGGTGAGGAGATGAGTGTAATGGTAGCAATTTGAGAATCTTCTGGGCTTCGCTGCCGTCGAAGGCGATTTCCAGTGCGGCAAAGCGATTTTAGGTGGCTTTGAGTTTAAGAGAGGAGAGTTCTGAGGTGCGTGATGAGTTGGAAATGAGGGACTCTTTCCCCTTGCTCTCTTGCTGAGTCCTTCTTGGGCTTCACTCAGGCCCAAAGGCCTTCACCTACGCACACCTCTCAACTGGTTTATAAACCTTCATTATGAGTAAAAAACAATGAAAAAACATATTCAATGGGCCTCATGACTTGAGCTCAACACCCCTTATACTTTCTACACACCATTTCCTTGTCACACCCCTAGAAGAATTTGATCCTATTTATTTATTTATATTGACAAATTCTTTTAGTTTTTTTATCAAAATCATTTTAAAGACAATTAGGTTTAGGCTTAGTTAATTGAGAATAAAATTCTAAACTAGGGTTATTTTAGCTTAGAATTAGATTTCCTTATCAAAGTTAGATTAGAATAGGGTTTCATATCACTAACTTTTGTTCTTCTTTTTCTTTGACCTTTCTTCATATTTTCACGGTTCTAGATGTATATAGCTTGACCTAATTTTTACATGATCCTCATTTGTCTTGATTTAATTAATTGATTAAACTTCTTTTGGTCAATTAATTGAATTAATGACTTTAGGACTATTTAGTTACTCCCTTGAAACAAATTACACGATCCCTTAAGAGCTTTTTCAATTAGATGATTAAAGATCCTTTGATCATTTAATTTGAATTAGAAGATTTTAGGACTTGTACCAATACATGTTCCCTCAAGTCAATGCCAATTCTATTCATATCTAAAACCCTGGAAAATAGCTAAAGTCAAGGCATGACAACATTAGTCTTCATCCCAATCCTTGGTACCATATCTCATTCTCCTAACCATGTCCTTAACTTATCCAATGAAAAATTAAAGTTCTTTTTGAAAATAAAACTTAAAATACTTTAAAAATACGATGTGAATTGTGCACCACGAGCCTTAAGAAATGGAGAAGAATAAGAGGGAGCATTAATAAGAGGGAGCATTCCTAACCTTATTCTGAATATCTTTGGATATGAGACATATGCCCTAATTGTTCAAAGTATTCACCTTCATTCATAGAATTTAGTGCAATTAAAATCAAGACAATTTTTACCATTCATCTTCGGACAAAAACCAATCACAACCAACATAAAAAACATTCTGTAATCAATCTCTCTTAGTTCCAATACAACTCCTCTTGGTTTTGACACCCATACTCTTCCTTTTTCCCATTTGCCTTGTTAATCCCCTAGTTTATGCAAACTCTCATTCTTTTTTCCTGTTTGCCTTGTTAATCCCCTGGTTTAGACAAACTCTCATTTTTTTCCCGTTTGCCTTGTTAATCCCCTAGTTTAGGCAAACCCTTATTCCTTTTTCCCGTTTGCCTTATTAATCCACTAGTTTATGCAAACTCTCGTCCTTTTTCCTGTTTGCCTTGTTAATCTCTGGTTTAGGCAAACCTTTACAATTATTTTTCCTTAGTTCAGACACCACCTTTACAATTCTTTGTCCTTGGTTAAGGCACCACTTTTATAATGCTTTATCCTTGATTCAGACACCACTTTTACAATTTTTTGTCCTTGGTTCATACACCAACTTTACAATTCTTTGTCCACCTTTACAATCCTTTATCCTTGATTCAGCCCAAACCAAGTTTTATTTTCATAAAAGAACTATTATAATCCTTTCCTTAGCAGTAAGACTAACAACTTAGAGCATCCAAACTAGGATCAAACAACTAACGTCAAAACACTTCTAAGATACGATTATAACACCGTTCCTTAAAATCAACCAACAAATACTTATTTTCTAACCCACGAACTACAAAGCTCTAATTTTCTCATTGCACCATAAGAATATGTAGGCACAAGGTTTCTAAATCTTGGCGAGCACATTAATTAAAAACTTATTTTCCCTTAATTAAAATCAATCGCAAGTAACCTTTAGATAATAACACCCATCAGTGCAAAGAACAATCAAAATGATTCTTGTTGAGTACAACGGATGTGAGGGATGCTCATATCTTCCCCTTGCATAACCGACTTCCTTACCCTTTTTCTCTTCCCTTTGAGATTTATTGATATTTTCCCTTTCTCTTAGAATAAATAAAATTCAGTGGCGGCTCTGTTGTATTTTGAGCGTGCAATGCGCTCAGATATTTTTGGTTGTGCGACATATATCACACAAAAAAATGATTCTCAAGATAAAGAAAATCCTAGCCCATTTTTTCCCTCATCTCTCTCTCTCTCTCTCTCTCTCTCTCTAAACCGAACATTACAAATGCAGCAGTGCTCAGTGACATCGATGAAACAAATCAGCCAAATGATCAACAAAACTGAAACAAAGGTTCACATCCAAACTCCCTTGTTCCAACACAGACTGAATCTGAAAACCTCACAATCCCAGACCCTTGTTCCAACACAGACTGAATCTGAAAAATTGTTATAACACATAGCTTACCTTCAACCACCCCAGACCCTCAATACACCTACACCTTCAAAGCAAATATTTAACTACATCTCACAACACTCTGACAAAAAAGTTAAATACAAGCTTAAAGTGCTTTTGACAGATGCATTTTATAAGGAAGAACTTGAATCGTTTATATAGTTTTGTACTATCTTTTCCTTTACCAGGCTATCTCATATGGGACGTCTATAACATGTATATTTTCAACCAATACCGATGATGACATTTTGTCATTGCACATCATTTAGCAAGAAAAATATGACAAATCGGACTAAAAATGAGCAAGTTAGAAGCAACTTACACCTCAAACCAATAAACCAAAAACTGACTATCTAACTAATAAATTCAGTTAATTTTCCCAATCTCAAACAACTAACCTAACGGTTAACTACAACAAACCTACCAACCAACTAACAAGCTCCTTAGCTAACTCTAAAACCGTCAAATGCCACGTGTCCCACAATAATTACCTAATTTCCCTTAAGTTCAATTTCCCTCCAAAAACACTCTAACTAACTATTAAATCACAACTAATTTCTAACCTAAAAAAACACATTTCCATCCCTAATTTCATACTGAACTTAGGCCTAAACTAACACAATCATCTCAAATTTCTCATATCTAACTAAACCAAATTCTAACCAATTTTTGGATCATTCTCCACCATTGATAAACGCTAGACTAGGATCACTATCCAAAGGCTAAAACTAAATCATTCTTAACCGCTATTCCCTTCAATCTTCCTCGTCTCATTCAACATAAACCCTACGCTCATTTCTTCTTAAAAGCTTCAACTACCTATTGAAACTCTGCCAAAATCCACCCTCAAACATTACCAAACCCTCACTCTAAAGAGAAATATCCATCATTGATTAGAGGTTCACATTGAATATTTGAATGAATTGAGCTAGACCCTCCATTCTACATTAATTGTCCATTATCACCAGCGTTGTAAATTCAACATAGCTCATCATTCTAATCTTTAATCTACCTTATCCTTCTAACAACAAAAATTTACAACACGATAACCAGAAAAGAAGAAGAAGAAGAAGAATTTGTAAAAAGCAAGGGTTTAAAGCTCTTACTTGAAATTGCGAGTATAACTGGGTTTCTATCTTTTATCTTCATCTTCAAGCGCTTTGCAACAACGACCGAGACAAATCTCTGTCTTGTTGGTAGGTGGCTAAACTCTCAATCCTTCACTTTCTCGCTTCATTTTTGTTACCATGTTATAGAGGGAGTCTGTATGAGTAAAAGCCCTAGGATTACACCTTGAATTCTTGGATGTATGTTGTTTAATTTCTGTTTAAAGGTTGTTAAGGTTTGTGATTAGGTTAGGATTTTAGTGGTTATGTTTAGATTCGGTGAAATTGAGGTTCAGAGATGGAGAGAGGGTGAGGAGATGAGTGTAATGGTAGCGATTTGATAATGTTCTGGGCTCCGCCGCTGCCGAAGGCGATTTCTGGTGCGGCAGAGCGATTTCATGTGGCTTTGAATTTGAGAAAGAAGAGTTCTGAGGTGCGTGATGAGTTGGAAATGAGGGACTCTTTCCCCTTGCTCTCTTGCTGAGTCCTTCTTGGGCTTCACTCAGGCCCAAAGGCCTTCACCTACGCACACCTCTCAACTGGTTTATACACCTTCATTATGAGTAAAAAACAATGAAAAAACATATTCAATGGGCCTCATGACTTGAGCTCAACACCCCTTATACTTTCTACACACCATTTCCTTGTCACACCCCTAGAAGAATTTGGTCCTATTTATTTATTTATTTATTTATATTAACAAATTCTTTTAGTTTTTTATCAAAATCATTTTAAAGACAATTAGGTTTAGGCTTAGTTAATTGAGAATAAAATTCTAAACTAGGGTTAATTTTAGCTTAGAATTAGATTTCCTTATCAAAGTTAGATTAGAATAGGGTTGCATATCACTAACTTTTGTTCTTCTTTTTCTTTGACCTTTCTTCATAATTTCACGGTTCTAGATGTATATAGCTTGACCTAATTTTTGCACGATCCCCATTTGTCTTGATTTAATTAATTGATTAAACTTCTTTTGGTCAATTAATTGAATTAATGACTTTAGGACTATTTAGTTACTCCCTTGAAACAAATTACATGATCCCTTAAGAGCTTTTTCAATTAGATGATTAAAGATCCTTTGATCATTTAATTTGAATTAGAAGATTTTAGGACTTGTACCAATACATATTCCCTCAAGTCAATGCCAATTCTATTCATATCTAAAACTTTGGAAAATAGCTAAAGTTAAGGCATGACAACATTAGTCTTCATCCCAATCCTTGGTACCATATCTCATTCTCCTAACCATGTCCTTAACTTATCCAATGAAAAACTAAAGTTCTTTTTGAAAATAAAACTTAAAATACTTTAAAAATACGATGTGAATTGTGCACCACGTGCCTTAAGAAATGGAGAAGAATAAGAGGGAGCATTCCTAACCTTATTCTGAATATCTTTGGATATGACACATATGACCTAATTGTTCAAAGTATTCACCTTCATTCATAGAATTTAGTGCAATTAAAATCAAGGCAATTTTTACCTTTCGTCTTCGGACAAAAACCAATCACAACCAATATAAAAAACATTCCATAATCAATCTCTCTTAGTTCCAATACAACTCCTCTTGGTTTTGACACCCATACTCTTCCTTTTTCCCGTTTGCCTTGTTAATCCCCTAATTTATGCAAACTCTCATTCTTTTTTCCTGTTTGCCTTGTTAATCCCCTGGTTTAGGCAAACTCTCATTTTTTTCCCGTTTGCCTTATTAATCCCCTAGTTTAAGCAAATCCTTATTCCTTTTTCCCGTTTGCCTTATTAATCCACTGGTTTATGCAAACTCTCGTCCTTTTTCCTGTTTGCCTTGTTAATCTCTGGTTTAGGCAAACCTTTACAATTATTTTTCCTTAGTTCAGACACCATCTTTACAATTCTTTGTCCTTGGTTAAGGCACCACTTTTATAATGCTTTATCCTTGATTCAGACACCACTTTTACAATATTTTGTCCTTGGTTCGTACACCAACTTTACAATTCTTTGTCCACCTTTACAATCCTTTATCCTTGATTCATCCCAAACCAAGTTTTATTATCATAAAAGAACTATTATAATCCATTCCTTAGCAGTAAGACTAACAACTTAGAGCATCCAAACTAGGATCAAACAACTAACGTCAAAACACTTCTAAGATACGATTATAACACCGTTCCTTAAAATCAACCAACAAATACTTATTTTCTAACCCACGAACTACAAAGCTCTAATTTTCTCATTGTCCCATGAGAATACGTAGGCACAAGGTTTCTAAATCTTGGCGAGCACATTAATTAAAAACTTATTTTCCTTAATTAAAATCAATCGCAAGTAACCTTTAGATAATAACACCCATCAGTGCAAAGAACAATCAAAATGGTTTCTGTTGAGTACAACGGATGTGAGGGATGCTCATATCTTCCCCTTGCATAACCGACTTCCTTACCCTTTTTCTCTTCCCTTTGGGATTTGTTGATATTTTCCCTTTCTCTTAAAATAAATAAAATTCAGTGGCGGCTCTGTTGTATTTCGAGCGTGCAATGTGCTCAGATATTTTTTGTTACGCGACATATATCACACAAAAAAACTAAAAAAACGATTCTCAAGATAAAGAAAATCCTAGCCCATTTTTTCCTCATATCTCTCTCTCTCTCTCTCTCAACCGAACATTACAAATGCAACAATGCTTAGTGACATCGATGAAACAAATCAGCCAATTGATCAACAAAACTGAAACAAAGGTTCACAGCCAAACTCCCTTGTTCCAACACAGACTGAATTTGAACACCTCATAATCCAAAACCCTTTATTGAAAACGAGCAAGAATAACACAATCGAACATTAAATCAATAGCGACAAAGTAATCAAATCAAAGCAAACATCTAAACACGAAAGTAACGAACATGAAATCATCATAACCAACAATAAAACCCTTATCCCACACATCCCATACCCCAAATCATTATTGATTTTTCGTCACAGTTTACAGATGCAGGAAAGAAACCTACACTTTGATTCTCCTTATAAACTGAAAGATGCACACAAAAAAAGTGTGATATAGAGCAAATGAAACTTCTTAAATCATGACAAATAGGCCAACGTTTAAAAGCAACATCAAAAACCTTTATGATTTTAAATGACAAAAAAATGGAGATGTATGAGACATTGGTCAAGTATAATGAAATATAAAGATTTGGGGTTTAAGACTAACTTAAATAATAATAATAATAATAATAATAATAATAATAATAATAATAATAATAATAATAATAATAATAATAATAATAATAATAATAATAATAATAATAAATGCATGAATGATTTGGATTTGGTAGATATATACAAATGGAAATGCATCTTATAAATCTCAAATTTCTAAACAAAGGCTAAATTCAAAAGAAACAAATATCTATGGCTTAAATGAAGGACCAAACATTTACACTTTTACCAAAAATGATACAATAATAGTCCAAAAAAACCTATGATGATTCACGATATGCAAGCATAGTCCAAATTACTTTGCTTATTTGATATTTGACCTATTCATGAAATGGAGTCCTATGACCATATGAAATGGTCATGAAATGATATGGATGCAAATATGCAGATGAATGATCCTAAGATGTAACAAAATTTAGGATATGACAACGGGATGTAGTGTTTGCCCCTGCCTAAGAGGGTGATTCAGAAAGTGGAAGCTATTATTAGATCTTTCCTCTGGATGGGAGGGGACGAAATCTCTAGAAAATCCCAGGTGGCTTGGCATAAGGTTTGTTCCCCAAAAAAAACTTAGGATGGAATGGACATTATTTCTCTGAAGGAATGGAATCAAGCCAACATGTTGAAACTACTTTGGAATTTGAGTGGGAATGCATATAGCTTATGAATAAGATGGATCCATTATTACTACATAAAGAATGCTGATCTCATGGATGTCGCTGTGAAAAGTGTCTGCTCTTGGATCCTGAAAGCAATTTTAAAGCAAACACAAATAACACAGTTGGGATACAATGCAACGGAGCAATAAATTTCACACCAGGAAATCGTGTTATGGCTTGAAAAATCCTAAACCAACAGTCCATTGGAGAAAACTTATGTTTGATAATGCATCTAGAAGAAGAGCCATTTTTATATTATGGTTAGCTTGTCAAGATAAATTAGCAACAAAGGAGAGAATGTATAAATTTGGTTTTAATTGATAAAGATAGTTGCAGCTTCTGCAAACAATAAGAAACCATCCAACACTTATTATTCAATTGCACAGTCCTAAAAAATATTTGGACTTTTGGTCTGAACTGAATGCAGATTTATCACACCCTTGGTGCCTAAATGTTGAGCTAAGTTGGGTGGTCAACAAATGCAAAGGTAAGGGCTAGAAAAATCAACTTTTAAAATGTGCCTTCATTGAAGCTTTGTACGAAACTTGAAAGTATAAAAACCTCACATGTTTTTGCAATAATATTAGCAGTCCTATTGTTTGTCCTCAAATAATTGATGTTACTCCCTCCGTTCCTTTTTAAATGTCATTTTTTTTAAAAATAAATGTGTCTTTTTAATTGTCACTTGCAAAGTTCAAGGTAGTATTAATTACACTTTTATCAAAATTACCCCTAAGTAATTATTACAAAGAGAGAAAGTAAAATAAATGTAATAAATAATTAAGGATATTATAGTAAAACAAGAATTATTGTTTGAAAAGTAAATTAATGATTAGTTTTCTTGATATGTGTAAAAAATCAAAAAATAATATTTAAAAAGGAAGGGAGGGAATAGTGTTTATAGAGCCTATATCAAACATAGGCTAAGACACCACATAGGGAGATTAATGATCCCTTAAATTGTTTAAGCTCACTTAGTTTCTTGTTTTTCTTTAATGTCTTAATTTATTTAAGCTCACTTAGTTTCTTTGTTTTGTAATCGTTTTTGGAATATATTGAAGTAAATTGTTTTTAAAAAAAATATAAAGATAAAATTTGCAAAAATAAAATAAAATAAAATAGTAGTTGTATCTAATTTATCTTGAATAACATTAACAAACAGTAGCTAACACATAACACAAGCCTGCCTAATTTCCTTTCTTATTAATTCAATTTCAATGTTAATTATTGTTAACATGATTCCTCTCTTAGAAACCTCATTTGCTTTGCAATGAAAGCTTCTATCGCACGCTGAAACTCCTCATTGCTCAGC
Source organism: Lathyrus oleraceus (assembly GCF_024323335.1). NCBI lineage: Eukaryota > Viridiplantae > Streptophyta > Magnoliopsida > Fabales > Fabaceae > Lathyrus > Lathyrus oleraceus. The sequence goes on from NC_066580.1 coordinate 446,523,693, forward strand.
ATATCCTGCGGATACAAAATTTCCCGCACCTTAATCTCCGTTTCCGATCGCTGTAATTTCTCATTCTTTTCCTCTCCGTTCATAATCTCCGGCAAAGACTCACTCCGGCAGTAAACTTTATTACCAGAATCTGTTACGGTTACTGCGCATGAATCTACATCTTCCACACAGGTCTCACAACTCTGCTTGTCCTGGCACTCTAACCGCTCCTCTACTGGAAATTCAGAATCAGCGGCGGAGGAAGACGAGAAGCGGAGGTCAGACTGAGCGAGGAGTGCAACGATGATGGCGTTTGATAAAGCGAAGATGAAGAGAGGACTCCGGAGGAAGTCGGCGGAGATACGGAGAGCGAAAGGGAGACGGTTGAGGATCCAAAAGAGAAAGAAGAGAACTAAGCATAACTCGAGAAGACGAAGCGTTCTGGCAATGCCGGTGAAAATACTGTATGTTGATATTGTGCTTTGTTTCTCTTCTTTGATGTTGAATGCTTCCATGGAAATAACTGGAGAGAGAAACTCAGAAATTTTTGAAGAGGAAGAGAGGGGAGGGAGAAATATGAGAGCCTTTAATTTATAATGTATCTAATTTTTGTTTTTATTTATTTATATATATAATACTAAATTATAGGATAAAAGAGAATTTTCCTAAAAATTTAAGTATAAAAAATCCAGAGCTTCTAAAAATTGACTTATTCCAATCGTGCATGTTTAGAACAGAATCAAAACTGCTCTAACAACTGGCGTACTGAAATTGTATTATTAGACCTGCTGCTATCTACTCTCTATTCAGTATCTTTTTTCAGTATTTCTTTCTTTTCAAATTCGAAAAGTGGTTTTATTCAAGCTCATCAATATATAGATTTGGGTACTTTTATTTATTTGTGGTATTTATGAGTTAGTTTATTTAGTCAAAGAGAGTGAAAAGAGAAGTTATGAGGATTGATGGAGGGGTGAAAATATGCGTGAAAGTTTAGTTAGACAAGAAGTGGGATTTCACGTGAGGCTATGAATCAGCGTAAAGTACAGTGGCTCGTGCATGATTTTTTTGTCTTTGAAATAATAACATTGCTTCTTGAATCAAAGGAAAGGACGGGAATTGATGTACCAAATCACCATTTACTAATTCAACTTTTTCATCTAACACGCATTGTTTATTCGGATCATGTGGTTACGTCTTTGCTCAAACCAAGCTAAAACATAAACGTTTTGTCCTTTTACCACTGAATTATATGGCATCGCTATCTGTATCAAGATTGATCTTTAGAATTGTACAATTGTAATTAAATATGATATATATCTAATATTATAAATAACTTTTTAAACAATAATAGTTTGCTCCTCTCACTATTTGAGGTGTGTGGAAGTGGGAAGGTTTGGATTAAGCTCTAAAGTTAAGTGCACGTGTGAAATACACGGGTGAAATGATGACTTAATTTATGATGGAGCGCAAGCTCGTTTAGGGGATGCATTTGTTTACAATACAAATTTATTTTAAAAAAAGTGAGAGGAGAAAAAATAGGGTTACGGCTCGTCAATGACTACAAAGATTATAAAGTCTGGCCTAATTAACATATGTTTAATTCTTCTCGTGGATTCGTCAAACCTTCGTACATGTGAATGTGAATCATATGAGGCAAATCTCCTTAGATCAAAAATGTTGATCTTCATTTAAAAACCACCAGTCTTCTACGTCGAACAATTTGTATACAGTTACAACATAACCTCTCATATATAAGTGTGATTCAGAGTCACACCCAAGTACTATTCACCTCACACTTGCAAAGTTTCACCTAAATTTCACATTGGTACAAAGTCTTGCAAAGAAATTTGGACACGGTCAAGGTCCATGGAAATAGGAAGGTGAATAAGGTCAACTTTTCTTGACAACAGCCCGTAGACGTCAATGTTGCGGACTTCGACACATGTCTAGAGGAATCCCTTTTCGAAGATGACAACGACCCAAAGAGATTTCTCCTTGTCGGGGCCAAGATGAAGATTCAAAGGTCAATCCCAGATGGTGACTTCGTATCCATCCAACTCGATAACAATCCAACATGCAATGTGAAAATTGGGGCAATTCTCCTAGCCATGTGGAAGACTGACTTATCGAATGCCACAAGGCTAACGTAAACTTGCTCACATGCTCCCCTAAAGAGATGTTGGGCATAAACCCCCAATGTGTCATGCAATCAACTCAACATAGATCCTTATTCCAAGTAAGTCGCCTAGAGAAGACGCTGCCAATCACCAAGAACATTCTGGATATGTTCATTCTATTGGTGTAAGCCCTAGAGGCCAATACTTTTGGTACTTGTATCGAATTATTTATTAATAATAAAAGGCATTTTCTTTATTATGGTTGATTAATAAAGTCCCTGGAATAGATAGTCCGTTTAATGTATTAAGTGTGACTTAATCATGAAAGCACATTAAACATAAGGACACTATTCTTAAAGTATCCGTAGTCGGGCTTTAGTGTGAAGTGGGATAACATTAAAGCATTAAGACTATTATGTTTGTAGACTGATGATCACATCTCATGGATCATGGATAAAGAGTTATCAAGTCTTAAACATAGGTATGAATATTAGGAGTAATATTTATACCGGATTGACCCGCTATGAGAATACTATATAGAAAGTTATGCAAAGTGTCATAAGTTATTCTCATGGTGATAATAGTGTATACCACTTTTCGATCTGAAACCACTATGGATCCTAGATGTAGAGTCGAGTGCTTTATTGCTGATCCAACATTGTCCGTAACTGGATAACCATAAAGACAGTTGATGGGTACTCCACAAAGCATGCTGAGGGACATGAGTGTCCTAGATGGAATTTGCCCATCCTGCGTAACAGGATAAATATCTATGGGTCCAATATTGAACTGGATAAGGGTGACACGGTCTATACCTTGTGTTCAATATAGACATAAGGGCAAAGGGGTAATTATACACATAATTATTATCACAGGAGGTTTTGTCAGATCACATGACATTTTCGTGTCTTGGGTAGCAGTGATGTGTTGCTAGATACCGCTCACTGTTTATTATTTTAAATGCGTGATTTAATATAATTGCCAACGTCGCGAAAACCTACAAGGTCACACACAAAGGACGGATTGATGAGAGATAGAGTAACTAAGGAACATCGTAAGGTACGGTGCACTTAAGTGGAATACAAAATATGGTAAGGTACCAAATACTTAAGTGATTTTGGCATATTATGAGATATGGGCCAAAATACACTTAAGTGGGCTTTTTAGCTTGAAGCCCACACAAGTGGTTCTATAAATAGAACCCTTGGGTAGAAGCATTGTCACTCCACTCAGACTCAAACTCAAGTGAAGACTTGGAGTTTCGTTTCCCTCTCTCTCTCACTCAAAGCCTTCATTCGTACCAGCTAGCACTGAGATTGAAGGAATCCGTTCGTGTGGACTGAGTAGAGACGTTGTCATCGTTCAACGTTCGTGATCGCTCAGTGGATTTGTATCCAAGGTTTTGATCGTTACAAGAGATCTGCACCAAAGGTTTGAATCACCACAAGAGGTAACGATTCTATCACTGATCATGTCCATTCGTAAGGATCACTAAATGGAGAAATTTTTAAATTCCGCTGCGCCTTGGATGGAAATTCTCCATCAGTGGTATTAGAGCCACTTACGAAACCATGAATCTGATAACTGTTTTTTGTTCTGTATTAATATGATTAAAGACAGAATGAATCAAAGATTAAATTGAGATCGATCAAGTCATATATGTGATATATGTAATTCTGATGCAAAATACATTATATACGATATAATGTTCTCGTTTCGTTCATTCAAACACTCAATGGTTGTTTTCCTTTGAGCGATCAATGATCATTTGCTTCTTGATCCGACATTAGTATGGTGAAGCAATGACGTGTTGATCAATCATACTGAATCAACAATCGAGATGTGTTTGACGGTCTGAAATTGGTGCATCAGGGTTAGTGACGGCACAAGGGTTGTGTTGTCAGAGAGTTATGTGGTTGGGGTTATGACTGCACAAGAGTTGTGCTTTCTGAATACTTTTTGGAACAGTGTTAACCGGTTAACGCAATACGAAATAAAATTTTGAGATTTTCAAACAGTGTTAACCGGTTAACGCTTTTGGTTAACCGGTTAACGCAAGGCGGAAAACAGTTTTCCAAGAGATTTTCAAACAGTGTTAACCGGTTAACGCATTTGGTTAACTGGTTAACGCAAGGCAGAAAAGAATTTTCTAACAGTTTTTCAAACAGTGTTAACCGGTTAACGCATATGGTTAACCGGTTAACGCAAGGCAAAATCCACCTGTTCGGCTAACTCAATGCTTTAAAAGTATCAAGTGTTGATGCGAAAAACGACGTCGATTTTAAATGAATTGTTCATTAAAATTTCGGCTTTGCGTAGTGTGATTGGTCGTCGAGATTTAATTTGATTTTAATTAATTAAAGGAATTAATAATAATAATAAAGTGTTTATTATTGTCTTGTGGTGATCGGTTATGGCCTTAGTCTTCCTTTATTTTGTTTTGGGTTTTAAAATACGACCTGCGTGTCGTGCCTCTCTCTTAATCTCCCAAATGTAATTTCTTTTCTCATCTCACTCCCTCGTATGTAAAACGAGTTTCTTTTATGTAATGTAATGATATGAAGAAAGCAAAGAAGTCAGTGCCAAAGGAGGACAACCTTGAAGATCTTGCTTGGAGAAGCTTAGATCGTTGTTAGGTTAGCTTAGGTTCTCTCATTGGCTTGGGAGAACAATTGCGCTAGGGGCCATAACTGTTTCATTATGTTTGTATGTATGTTGATGCATGTGAGAGACGGTTTATATGATAAACAAGCCGGTGAGATCATAAAAAATTGCAATTCCCTCAAAATAAATATTAAGTTTATGCTTTCCAAGTTTTAACACTCATCAAGACTAGTATCGAATAATGTAGGTTTCGCCTACGCGAGTTGCATGTTCTATATTAGTAAGGTGCGATGGGATAATTGTAATATCCAACTGTTAAAACAATGGGTCAAACTTAACTAAACAAATTATAATAAGATTATATATATGTTTAGAAGCAAGAGTTGGGAATGATCCATATGATGGATTGGAATAAGGAGTTATTCACCCAACTAAAATTTTCGAGAATTGTATGAGATACAATTGGAAGGAGTTCCTACCTAAATAACCTAGTTTTGTGTAATCCGCCTACGCGGGCTTAGAACGAAGTGAAATATGGATCTCGACCCACTAGAAAATCTTCCAATGGGATTTTCCGAATCAAATGATGAGGGTCATTTGTTTTAAATAAAATAGTGGGAGCATGTTTAATTAAAGGCCTAATTAAATATGTCAATGATAGTTATATTTTCATTAATCCTTATGTAGATAACCATGACAACAAACACCTCTAACAACATATTGCGATCAAACCTTGAGAAGGAAAAATTGTCTGGGACAAATTTTCTGGATTGGTACCGAAACATGAGGATTGTCCTCAAACATGATAAAGGGAAAGGCAAGGAAGTTGCAAAATCCAAACCCACTATTGCTGCTTTGAAGCCTAGTGGAAGCATAGAAAAAGAAGGCACCTGCTTCCATTGTGGTAAGACCGCACACTGGAAGAGGAACTGCCCAAAGTACCTGGAAGATAGGAAGAATGGAGTAGAGAGTCCAACTTCAGGAATTTTTGTTATTGAAATTAATTTATCTACTTCTGCATCATGGGTATTAGATACTGGATGCGGTTCTCACATTTGTACAAATGTGCATGGACTAAAAAGGAGTAGAGATTTGGCAAAAGGTGAAGTCGACCTACGAGTTGGCAATGGAGCAAAGGTTGCTGCCTTAGCCGTAGGAACTTATGAATTGACTTTACCTAGTGGTTTAATAATTCAGTTAGAGAACTGTTATTATGTACCCGCAATTAGCGGGAATATTATTTCCGTTTCTTGTTTGGACAAGTTCGGTTTTTCATTCATAATAAAGAACAATTGTTGTTCAATTTATTTGAATGATATATTCTATGCTACTGCTCAAATGAACAATGGATTATATGTCCTTGATCTTGAAATGCCAGTTTATAACATTAATACTAAAAGGATGAAACCTAATGAGTTAAATCCAACTTACCTTTGGCATTGTCGATTAGGCCACATAAATGAGAAACGCATTTCCAAACTCCATAAAGATGGACTGTTGGACTCTTTTGATTATGAATCATATGAGACATGCAGATCTTGTTTAATTGAAAAGATGAAAAAGTCTCCATTCACAGGAAAAGGTGAAAGAGCTAATGATCTTTTGGCCCTCATACATACTGATGTATGTGGACCACTGAACATACCAGCCAGAGGAGGTTTTCAGTACTTCATCACATTCACTGATGATTTCAGTAGATATGGTTATGTGTATTTAATGAAACACAAATCAGAGTCCTTTGAAAAGTTCAAGGAATTCAAGAATGAAGTACAAAACCAACTAGGTAAGACTATTAAAACTCTTCGATCAGATCGAGGTGGTGAGTATTTAAGCCTAGAGTTTGATGACCATCTAAAAGAGTGTGGGATCCTATCCCAACTCACTCCTCCTGGAACACCCCAATGGAATGGTGTATCTGAGAGAAGAAATCGAACCCTGTTGGACATGGTCCGATCCATGATGAGTCACGCCGATCTTCCAAACTCCTTTTGGGGACATGCGCTGTTGACAGCAGCTTACACACTTAACCGTGTTCCATCCAAAAAGGTTGAGAAGACACCATATGAGATATGGAGTGGTGAGAAACCACATATGTCTTACATGATGATTTGGGGTTGCGAAGTTTATGTGAAACGACAAATTTCAACTAAGCTTGAGCCCAAATCTTACAGATGCTTATTTGTGGGGTATCCTAAAGAAACAAGAGGGTATTACTTCTACAATCCTTCTGAGGGCAAAGTGTTTGTCGCTCGAACTGGAGTTTTCCTAGAAAAGGATTTTATTTCCAAAGGAACCAGTGGGAGGAAAGTAGAGATTGAAGAAACTCAAGAATCACAAAGCATCGATACACCTATGGAGGAATTAGAGCAGGAAACACAAGTGGTTGTGGAAGAGCAACCTGCTCAAGTAGAACAAGACCAGCGTAGGTCAAGCAGGATATGTCACCTACCTGAGAGATATGGATATCTCATAACAGATCAAGGTGATGTATTACTCATGGATCAAGATGAGCCTGTGACCTACCAAGAGGCCATAACTGGTCCCGAGTCTGAGAAGTGGCTAGAAGCCATGAAATTTGAAATGGATTCCATGTACACAAACCAAGTTTGGACCTTGGTAGAGCCTCCTGTAGGAGTTAATCCTATAGGATGCAAGTGGGTCTTTAAAAAGAAGACTGACATGGATGGTAAGGTACATACCTATAAGGCAAGACTGGTTGCAAAAGGATATAAACAAATTCATGGTGTTGACTATGATGAAACCTTTTCACCAGTTGCAATGCTTAAATCTGTTCGGATTTTACTTGCTATCGTTGCATATCATGATTATGAAATATGGCAGATGGATGTCAAAACTGCTTTCCTTAATGGAAATCTTCTTGAGGATGTGTACATGACACAGCCTGAAGGATTTGACATACCAGAAGAAGCCCAAAAGATATGTAAGCTACAAAGATCAATCTATGGATTGAAGCAAGCTTCCAGAAGCTGGAATCTTCGTTTTGATGAAACGGTAAAACAATATGGATTCATCAAGAACGAAGATGAGCCTTGTGTCTACAAGAAGGTTAGTGGGAGCATGATCGTTTTCCTGGTATTATATGTAGATGACATATTACTCATTGGAAACGATGTCCCTACCCTGCAACAAGGAAAGACTTGGTTGGGGAAATGTTTTTCTATGAAGGACCTAGGTGAAGCAGCCTATATATTAGGAATCAGAATCTATAGAGATAGATCACGAAAACTGCTTGGCCTAAGTCAGAGTACATACATAGACAAAGTGCTGAGACGCTTTAATATGCATGATTCCAAGAAAGGATTCATACCTATGCAACATGGCACGTGTCTATTAAAAACACAATCCCCTTCAACTAAGGTAGAAAGGGAACGCATGAATAAGATTCCATATGCATCTGCAATAGGATCTATCATGTATGCCATGTTATGTACCCGACTAGATGTCTCGTATGCTTTAAGTGCAACGAGTAGGTATCAATCTGATCCTGGTGATGCCCATTGGGTAGCTGTCAAGAATATCCTTAAGTACTTGAGAAGGACTAAGGACTCATTCTTGATATATGGAGGTCAGGAAGAATTGGTTGTAATTAGTTACATCGATGCTAGCTTCCAGACAGATAAGGATGACTTTAGATCGCAATCTGGTTATGTGTTTTGCTTGAACGGTGGCGCTGTGAGCTGGAAAAGTTCAAAGCAAGATACAGTTGCTGATTCTACAACCGAGGCCGAGTATATTGCTGCCTCATGTGCAGCAAAGGAAGCTGTTTGGATCAGGAAGTTCATTAGTGAACTTGGCATAGACCCTAGCGTTGTGGATCCCATTGGTCTCTATTGTGATAACAATGGTGCCATCGCACAAGCTAAGGAGCCTAGATCTCACCAACGATCCAAACACATACTTAGGCGTTATCATCTCATTCGAGAGATAATAGATAGAGGAGATGTGAAAATATGTAAAGTACCTACACTTGACAATATTGCTGACCCACTGACAAAGCCTCTTGCGCAGCAGAAGCATGATGGCCATACTAGATCAATGGGCATAAGGGGTATGCCTGATTGGCTCTAGTGCTAGTGGGAGATTGTTGGCGTAAGCCCTAGAGGCCAATACTTTTGGTACTTGTATCGAATTATTTATTAATAATAAAAGGCATTTTCTTTATTATGGTTGATTAATAAAGTCCCTGGAATAAATAGTCCGTTTAATGTATTAAGTGTGACTTAATCATGAGAGCACATTAAACATAAGGACACTATTCTTAAAGTATTCGTAGTCGAGATTTAGTGTGAAGTCGGATAACATTAAAGCATTAAGACTATTATGTTTGTAGACTGATGATCACATCTCATGGATCATGGATAAAGAGTTATCAAGTCTTAAACATAGGTATGAATATTAGGAGTAATATTTATACCGGATTGACCCGCTATGAGAATACTATATAGAAAGTTATGCAAAGTGTCATAAGTTATTCTCATGGTGATAATAGTGTATACCACTCTTCGACCTGAAACCACTATGGATCCTAGATGTAGAGTCGAGTGCTTTATTGCTGATCCAACGTTGTCCGTAACTGGATAACCATAAAGACAGTTGAGGGGTACTCCACAAAGCTTGCTGAGGGACATGAGTGTCCTAGATGGAATTTGCCCATCCTGCGTAACAGGATAAATGTCTATGGACCCAATATTGAACTGGACAAGGGTGACACGGTTTATACCTTGTGTTCAATATAGACATAAGGGCAAAGGGGTAATTATACACATAATTATTATCACAGGAGGTTTTGTCAGATCACATGACATTTTCGTGTCTTGGGTAGCAGTGATGTGTTGCTAGATACCGCTCACTGTTTATTATGTTAAATGCGTGATTTAATATAATTGCCAACGTCGCGAAAACCTACAGGGTCACACACAAAGGACGGATTGATGAGAGATAGAGTAACTAAGGAACATCGTAAGGTACGGTGCACTTAAGTGGAATACAAAATATGGTAAGGTACCAAATACTTAAGTGATTTTGGCATATTATGAGATATGGGCCAAAATACACTTAAGTGGGCTTTTTAGCTTGAAGCCCACACAAGTGGTTCTATAAATAGAACCCTTGGGTAGAAGCATTGTCACTCCACTCAGACTTAAACTCAAGTGAAGACTTGGAGTTTCGTTTCCCTCTCTCTCTCTCTCTCTCTCTCACTCAAAGCCTTCATTCGTACCAGCTAGCACTGAGATTGAAGGAATTCGTTCGTGTGGACTGAGTAGAGATGTTGTCATCGTTCAACGTTCGTGATCGCTCAGTGGATTTGTATCCAAGGTTTTGATCGTTACAAGAGATCTGCACCAAAGGTTTGAATCGCCACAAGAGGTAACGATTCTATCACTGATCATGCCCATTCGTAAGGATCACTAAATGGAGAAATTTTTAAATTCCGCTGCGCCTTGGATGTCAATTCTCCATCATATTCAACCAAAATTCATGTCAAAGTTGCACTAAACGAAATGAATATCAAAGATGGTGTTGAGAAAGAAGCCAAGTCGTAAGTTGCATATATGTGTCGAGTATACTGACATGAATGAAGATTGTCCCAAAAATGCATATAACATGCTCAACATAGAAAAACTAGTGGACAACTCAGCAAAGTAATAACTTATGCCCTTCACGAGCTCATATTTCGAGTACAATCAAATTATAATGTGTTAAAAAGACTAGAATAAGACAACATTCATGGAAGAGCACACCAACTATAGGTATAATGGCACGACCTTTTGTCTAAAAAATGCAGGTGCATCATATCAAAGGATGATGAGCAAGATCTCCAAGTAATAAATTGGAGACATGTTGGAAGTCTAGGTGGACAATATGATAGTCAAATTCAAGGAGGAGTAACTACACGAAAACTACATCACTTCCATGTTCAATTGTGTACGACAGTTCAACATGAGATTGAACCAGAAAAATGTGCGTTTAGGGTCAAGGGAGGCAAGTTCCTCAATATTCATCTCACTATAAAGGGGATAAAAGCAAATCTCAAAAAGTGTGAGGTTATCATCAATATATAGTATCCCTTAAAAAAGAAAGAATAATTAAGTTTAATGGTATGCTCCCCACCTTCACCAGGATCATCTCTAGGTCCTCTAAGACGCCTTTATGTTCTACATACTTCTAAGAAAAGAGGTATAATTCAAAAAGACACCGGAATGTGAATAAGCCTTTATATAGCTAAATCACACCTTCTCCAAACCTCGAGTTCTCTTGAGACCCATGACGTAACACCCTACTTCCCGACTCGACAAATAAGTAATTAAAACAAGTATACCACCAAGCAGCATGTCACTCACAACAATCAAAAACCATTTTGAACCACATAATTTAAAAGTTAAACTATTTGATAAGCAGTGGATTTAAGAAATACTCAGCATAAAATCCTTAACGACAATATCCGTTTGGAAAGTGTTTCATCATAAAATAAAACTAAAGAAAAAGATACGCAACATAAAAAAATAAAGAACAACCTGATCCCCTCGTGCTACGTATCAAAGCGACTCCAATTATAGACTCGAATGACAAACAACTAAAGAGGCACAAAATCGTCCTCAACCTCAAGCTTCTACTCAGGTACTTGATTATTTATACTCTAGAGGAGTACATACACAACAACACAAATAGGAGGTGGGAGTACATTCAAATAATAAACGATGCATAAACAATTAGGATAGATTCATACACTACATAGTCATACATGTATCAGATATGCACCTCAAATATCATGTATTCACATCTCACCCACATCACAGTCAAACTCACTTAATCACGCAAATACACAAGTATCTCATTTTCACAATCATATATAATGCAATGTAACAATTGACTCGACTCATGCTTGTCACGGCCCCCACTCTGAACATGACTCGCAACTCAACTCTATATGCATGCAGTGACGAATCAACAATTGGTTATTTGTACGAGCCATGTTCTAATCTTTGCAAACCTCGAGCCCCCTCTATGAGCTCCAAGCCTATACTCTGAGTCTGAGACAAGTCACTAGTCCCCACTCTAAACTAGCGATAATGCCTCTTTCCCAACAAAGACAACTTATGATGCATGGCATTATACAATGCAATACAACCTCACTCTGACTGTGCATGATCATGCAAAAACAAAACACGAATACAACCCCACTCTGACTGTAAACAATCATACAATAACAACACATAACAAATATTACAGTCCCACTATGACCATAATCAATCATCAGTAATTCACATAATTATTCATACATTCACACCTTTAACATACATCCACACATTATTCAAACATGTCAATTCCTTCTAACATCAATAACACAACAACGAATACAACCTCACTATGATTGTAGATGATCACACCACAACAAAGTAAAGACTATAACCCCACTCTGATTGTAATTCATTGTGCACTCAACACAATATGAGTAGATCTCACTCCGAAACACTCTTTTCATCAATCATCAAAAGCATGTACAATTATCACACAATTATGCATCTGATTCACAACATAAATCCATGTAATGATCATATAGTCACACAACAAATCAGCTCCCTAACACTTCAAATGACACCTTATTTGGACTTATGGAACAAAGGTTATGGCCAAAATTACCTGGGAATAAAACATGTTTAACATAAGAAACTTTTTGAAAATTTAAACAGTAGGGATTGATTGCCAAGGGACGACAATCGATTGTCATCAAACTTATTTTCTCACTGAATTTTCAAAACACGCTTCATGACTCAATACAATTGATTAATTCATTCCAACAATTGATTGTCATTATTGTTTTTTCCAAAAATACACAGCTGCAATCGATTGTCATCTTATCATAGGCAAAATTTCCAAAAATACACATAAGCAATTGATTGTCATTCAATTTTTTTCTAAAAATGCACACAAGCAATCGATTATCACGGGATGACAATCGATTGTCATCAATAGTTTTTCCAGAAATCTCAGTTTCCTCTGCATCACTCGTCTCCTTCATCCCTTACGTCTAACAACTCATACGAGTACCAATTATATCAATAAAAACACCACCAATTCACATCCTATTATGACTAATACATTAAATATCCCCATAATAACAATGATTTATTATTTTTTATCATGAATTAATCAATTACAATGACACCTTAACATCCCCAATTTTAACATAATTTCATCATACGATCAATTGGTTCATTGACACACAACAACATAACATCAAAACAGACTTTATCACATCAATTCATAGAAAAACAGAATTATCAACATGCATCTGTCATACTCATCATTAAGCAATAGAGAAACAAAAATCATATTGGAGGTTAAGGGAAACCTCTCTATCTTTACATGATATAAGCACCCTTAGATGAAGAATCCCCCTACCTTATAATTCCAGCAAAATAAGCAAATCAAGCTTCCAAGGATCCCTTCTCTCAAGCACTAGCTCTCCTGTCCAATGTTCTTCTCTAAAAGTCCATTGTTTTCATGTACTGACACAAAAAACTCTCAACCTAATTTTCTCTTGCTTTTAGAATATATATTATTCTAATAAATTTCTCCTAATTGCAATTTTTGCGCAACTCAACACAAGCTTCTCTCCACTTACCACTAAACTTTCCCAATTCACGAAACTGAATTAATTTTTCACATTCTCACCAATTTCCAATTATTTAATTACCTAATTCCTACAAAACTAATTAATTAACACAAATCACCACAAATATCGTCACCGACCAAACATGTCATACATCACAAAAATAATTATTTAAATAAATTACTCAATTATATTAAGTAAATAATTAAATAAGAGAATAATTAAATCGGGGTGTTACAACCATGACCAATGAGACTTTATTCATCTACTTGACGATCTCAACAGAAAATGTCAGTGTCATCCTCATGATAGAAGTAGGGATGAACCAGATCCTGCTCTGCTCCATATCCAAGGCCCTTAGCAGGACCCGAAACACACTACCAAAAGATTGAGAAAAACGCCTTAGTTTTAGTGGTAACTTTGAGCATTAAGTTTTAATTATTTCTTAGCCCACTCAATTATTGTCAACGTTAACAAACCATTGAAACTAGTATTTTTCAAGTTGAGCTTATCAAAGCGGATGATAAAGTGGTCCATCGAGATCTCAAAATTCAATATCTTCTTTGAATCCATAAAATCACTTAAAGCACATGTAATTGTTGATTTTTATTGTAGAGCTCACTCCTCCCTCATTTAAAGACTACACAAAGTGGAGTGTCTTCACCGATATATCATAAAACAATAAATAAACCAGAATCGGTCTTATCCTTGAGAGAAACAATGGGGTGGTAGTAGACGCTTCTCTCAGTTTTGATTTCTCTACCACCAACAAAACTATGTTGAATATAAAGCATGCATCATTGGGATCACTTTAGTGATAGAAATGAGAGAAAAATAATTCAAACTACATACATACTCTCAACTAGTGGTCTTACAGGTCAAAAGGGACGCATAAGCCAATGATCGATTATTGTAGAAGTATGTGGTCATGGTAAACCAGAAGCTCAGTTCATTTAGAGCATATAAGGTAACATGTTTATCAGTGGAACAAAATAAGGCAATATACATCCTACTGAAACCAAAAAGCACGAGAATGACCGACATTAACCATGATTTCATTCATGAGACACTTAAAAGGCCCAATTTCTCCACATTAGTCCTTGTGGTCATTGTTACACCACGAACTTTAGAATCGCCATGAATCACTTTAATTATAACCTACATATAGCACATGATCCTACCATCAGACTTAATGAGGATGGTCTTTTTCATAGAAGAGCATGCTCACACTCAATCATAGGGAGAAGATCATACAAGAGAGGTTTTCCACCCCCATTCTTAATTGTTTAGAACATGAAGTGTACACCCTCACTGAAGTCCAAAAGGGTATATCTAAACAACATCTTAAAGGATTAACATAGGTTAATAAAGTCCTCAAAGTAGGATACTAATAGGTCCACCATGGTCTAGGACGACGAATAATATGTGATAAAATGTGAAAGGTGCCAAAAACACAAAGACATTCATATATCTCATCCCACTTAACTCAACAATCTGACTACTTCATGAACTTTCTTCTAGTGGGGAACAAACATAATGGAGCCCTTACCAGTGGCTTCAAGGCAGTAAAAATTTCTTATATTGGTTGTAGATTAAATCACCAAGTGGATTAAGGGTCAAGCCTTGTCAAAAATCTTGGCCACTAACATCAAGAAGTTTTTCAAGATTTTTTTTTTACCCTGGTACAAGATTCCAAATTTTGTAGCCACTGATAATGAACTCCAATTCATAGACAAAAACCTAAGAAAACTCTTCTAAGGTTTAGGATTTAAGCACCATTTTACATCAATGTATCACGCTTAAACAAATGGCAAGGTAGAGGCGACCACAGTGTCCTATTGAGAGGACTGAGAATAAGACTATAAGGATATAAAGCCAACCAGGCAAAGAGTTATAACATGTTCCTATGGGCGTATAAGACCATAACCCTCTCCACCATTGAGGAGACACCTTTTAGGCTCTCATACATAACTAAGGATGTCATTCCCGTCAAAGTTAGAGAGATTAGACTGAGAATGACAAATCTTCTCCACGGTGAGGAAAACTCACAAGCGATTCAGGAAGACCTAGACTTCTTATATACGAAAAGATGTTTCACCGCCCTCACTAATGCCACTGTTAAGAAATTTATAATTCCTAAACACAACAAAAAGTTGAAGCTCAAGAAATTCCACCCCATTGATCTTGTCTAGGGGTGGCAAAACGGGCTCGGCCCGCTGGGCATGCCCGTTTTGCCCGCACTTTTGTGCGGTGCAGGCCAAGGATTTAGGCCCTCACCCTCAAATGTGTTCGCCTCGCCCCGCCCCGTTTTTTTCGCGGGCTTTTACGAGCATGTGTATTTACATAAATTTTTGCATTTTTAGGCTTAAAGAGTGCAGTGCCCACGGGCTTTCCCCGCCCGCCCTCACTTTTTTGCGGGGCGGGTCTAAGTTTTAGGCCCACATCCTCAACTATAACCGCCCGCCCCATTTTTTTGCAGGCTTTTGCGGGGCGGGCATGCCCGTTTGCCATCCCTAATCTTGTCCTTCTCATAGCGAAAACTGTATGGAAGAACACTGAGGAAAAACTGACTCTAAATTGGGAAGGCTCGTGGAGGATTTGAACAAGTACGAGCAAATGAGTGTATACAATTGAGACCCTCCACTAAAATCTCATCCCAAGAACATGGAGTACAACAAAGTTAAACAATATCATAGTTAAGTTCCTCTTTGGCTTAACTCTCGGATGACTATCTAAAAATTTATATTCTATAAAAATACACTTAATAAAAGAGTTTTTCACCATGACATTTGGTTGTAAATGTGTTAATGACGGGGTAAGACTTACACCCTCCATGTCGGGGGTAAACCTTGAACACTTAGGTGGTGGCACGACAAAGGAAAAATTCAAAGACATCAGATTAAAGCTCAAACCCTCTAAGCTAATATTAAACCTCGAAAGCAAAGGTAAAGCCAAAGTAAGGAGTACAAAAGTTGTGCAATGCACGCAAATAAAGAACCCAAACCTCGAACACGAAGGTGATGCACAAACAAAAAAATGGCGAGACCCCTTTATTAGCTAAATGCCATAAATTAAAGGCGGTCACACCATCAAGACCATCCATCTTAAACCAAGTTGTCCCATGACATGACCGCGAGTGCACGACTTTGTAGGCTTTAGTATAAAAGTATTGAGTCCCGCAGAGACCAATTTATAAGTATCTATCTCTGCTACTACGTTATTTATCTAAGGTGGTGCAAAGGTGTTTGTTATGCAGAAGCGAAAAATAACTTGGCTTTAAATTAATTATAATGATGAGAGATCAGAATGCGGTTCTCGTTGACCTTTCTGCACTCGATATGTCGTAATTTATAAATATAACAGGAAAGTATTTTCGTATGCAAAAGAATTAAATTAAAGGCATCACCCACTTTCGAGTGTACGACGCCAAATTTCAACTCCACAACCTATTTGGTCGCTTTTGCGTGTGCGCATTGCAGCCTTGAAATCTCGTTTGGAAATAATCATTTTTTACTTGAAAAGTTTTTTTTAGTAGAAATTTAATTTAAAGGTTTCGTCCGCTTTCGCGTGCTCAAAACCATATTTTAAACTCAGAGACGACCGTTTTCGCGTGTCTGGCTACAAGTTTAAAATAACCTTTTGAAAATTGATAATTTCTAAATTAATTGAAAAAATGTTTTCGCTATGTTTTAAAATTAATTCTTGAATTTTCTACAGACAAATACAACTTTTCCTATTTCGTGGGGAAATCGGTGTCGCGTTATTTCAACTTTCGCTATAAACTTTTATCGTTAAAATCAAAATTTTAAGGCTTGAAAATAATTCCTATTACATTTATAAATCTTACAACTTAACAGAGTATCATTGGTACGACAGTCATTATATTTCGGATCCTATGGAAATCTACCAAGACATGGTGATAGCATTAAACAAATAATTATTATTTATGGCATGCATATTCATAACATTAAATAAAAATTGCAAGGAAAGGGAACCTGAAAATTATATAAAAATTTCGACATGATTGAATTCAAGCAATAACAACAATTACAACTTCAAAGATGCAAGAAATTAAATGAAGAATGCTTCAAACTTAAGACTAAAATTGCAATATTACTCAATGTGAGAAAATAGTCATTTTTACAAAAGTGATTTATATAACTCATAAAACATGGTTGTCCAATTTGAGCCATAAAAGATCTATTTATAAGCTAGAATTTGTACTACAAGTTGTAATGTTGTATCTAAGGTAGTAGAGAAAAATTGGATAGTGGGAAAATTGTCAACTGAAAGTGGGCGAATAAACTAGGTTAGAGAGGCATGATGGGCGTCACGTTGGTGTGGTGTGGCCACGGTAGGTATTAGTGTTAAAACCAACGATAATGTGACAACACAAACCATATTTTATAGACAAAAGTATCTCTCATATACATACCCTAGGGGTGGACAAGAACCGTTCACCCGGCCAAACCCGCCGGTAACCGAAAAAGAAAACCGAAATGGGCGGGTTCAAACGGTCTATCGGGCCAGTGATTAAAATATAGCAGTTTCAATTGGGTTTATATGGGCGGGTCGGGTTCAAAATTCTGAACCGCGGATACCCTAACCCGCCCAATTGAGATACCTCCTACCTAGGGTTTTCCAGCAGAAAGCTCATTCTGTATTTCCTGTTCTCTCACTCATACGGTGTTCTCTCACTCACAGCCAAAGCATTTTTTGTTCTCTCACTCACAGCCGCACCTCCATGAAAATATTCTAGCTTCAATTCTCAACATCGTTCCACCACCATCATTCACCACCCACCACCTTCAACTCTCACCACTCACCGCCCAATTTTCAATCCACGCGCCGCTTTCGGTTTCCGCTGCTTCCACACCTCAGCTCATCTTCCAACGCTTCGTGGCTCGCCGCTCTTTTCCGCCAACACACTCACCGCTAATTCCGTTCGGGTATGTATTCAATCACCGTTCACCAGCCTAGGTTTTTATATACGGTGGAGTATGAGGTTTTTCGGATGATGCTCGGAAACACACCGTAACGTACCTATGAATTTCATGTGGTTGATTGATTTTTGGAGTTTTAAACGTAACTATTATTCAATTTGTTGAAGGTTTTTTTGAAAAGGGTATGGTTGGTTTTTTCTTTTTTTGGTGAGTGTTGTTGAGTGCTAGGTGTTTGATATATTGTCTGAGAGAGAAATTGAAAAATGGGATCTGGTAATGAAGTTCATTCTGTTGGTGAGTTTAGTTTAGATGCTAAGTGGATTATAGATCCTAAACAATTGTTAGTTGGTCCTAAGATTGGAGAAGGTGCTCATGCTAAAGTTTATGAAGGAAAGTAAGTCAAACTTGTGGTTTTAGTTTTTTCTTTTTTTAGTCAATTTTGGGTTTTGAGTTCTTTTTATCATGTAGATTGTTGTTATTTGAAAAAGAATGAGTTTTGGTGCAAAGTTTGTTTTGATTTGATTTCCAAGTCTAAATTTATATGCTTTCCTTTTTTTCTAAATTTATATCCAATTTAGTATTCATGGTTTGTACTTAGAGCATGTGTGAATTGACTTATTTAAGCTTCTTTTTTTTTTACATAAGCACTTGTGAGACTTTTTGGAGAGTTTATGAAAATAGCTTCTAACATGTCCATAAGCTGAAATTTTAGCTTATTTTCATAATAAGTTATTTTTGGCTTATTTGCATAAGCTCTTTAGTATAGCTTTTAAAAGAAACTTATAACTTATATGAAAACCGTTTTACTTATTTTATGTTTAGTTATAGAAATGGCTACACACAAGCACTTAGGTGACTTAATCTGTTTGGAGAAATGCACATTATGCATCTGTCGGATAGGATTGTTTGCTGAGTTATTTGTTGGATTTGCTGATTGCAGATATAAAAATCAAAATATTGCAGTTAAAATTATCAACAAGGGAGAAACACCAGAAGAGATTTCAAGGAGAGAGGCTCGGTTTGGTAGAGAGGTTGCAATGCTATCGAAAGTTCAACACAAAAATTTAGTCAGGGTATTTTTTCACCCTTGGAAATCTAAGTAGATTTTTTCCTTTAATTAGAATTGACAAGAGACTAATGTTAATAACAGTTACTCTAATCATGCTGGTAGTGATTAATGGAAAAAAATGTCTCATTGTTTGATGCCAGTTTATCGGGGCCTGTAAAGAACCTGTGATGGTTATAGTAACTGAATTTCTATTAGGTGGAACATTACGTAAGTATCTCTTGAGTAAGTATCTCTGAATTGTTCTTTATTCTCTACAGGTTGGTGTTGTTTCTGATTATGACTTGTCTAAAGCAGAAAACAAGTAAGAGCTTGCACCATTTATTGCTTTTTTTCATACTTTAAGTGTTTTTCTTAGGACCTTTCAAATTGTTTTTACAAATTATCTTGTTGAACTTATAATTAAAAGTAAATTATGTTGGTTAATAAGCTGAAGTAAGTTATCCAAGCATTCTTAAGTCATTGTAGAAATTCAGTGCATTTCATTTTCAACTCAAATAGCTATCATCTATTTTCATGTTATTTTATCTGTTAATGACTTTTTTCAAATAGCCAATTTTTACTTGATTTCTATTTTAAATTTTGCAACCTGCTTTTCCTTCAATTATGTTGATTATGGCTCCGTCATTTTTCAGTGATGGGTCAGCCTAATCAAACTATACCTACTCAATTTGTCATGAATGAAGTTGGTTCAACAGCAACAACTGAAGTTGTTGGAGCAGAATTAGTTAATACCCAACCTACAAAGAAGAGGAAAGCTAGTACAAGTGGTTCTAGGCAATCATCTGCTTGTTGGGAGCACTTTATTAGATTACCAGATGACTTAGTTGATACACCAACTGCAACTTGTAAACACTGCCACAAAAAATACCTATGTGACCCTAGGACTCATGGCACCACCAACATGAACCATCACATTCTAAAATGTGCAAAGAAGCCTAGAACCATTGATCCCACCCAAACTATTCTGACATACCCCTCTGCAGAAGGATCTAGTTTGGGTCATGTTAGCTCCAAATTTGACAAGCAAGCTTGTAGAAAAGCTTTGTCAATTTTTGTGGTTCTAGATGAACAACCATTTAGTGCAGTTGAGGGGGAAGGTTTTAAGTACTATTCTAAAGTAATACAGCCCCAGTTTACTCTCCCGTCTAGGCGTACAGTAGCTAGAGACTATTTTCAGCTACACTTGGATGAGAAACAAAAACTAAAAGCCTTCTTTAAGTCTGACTGCAATAGAGTAGCACTTACTACTGATTGTTGGACTTCTATCCAAAATCAAAACTACTTAACCCTTACGGCACACTTTGTGGATAACGAATGGAACTATCAAAAGAGAATTATAAGCTTCACAGTTATTCCAAACCACAAGGGTGATACGGTAGGTAGGAAGATTGAAGAGGTGTTAAGGGATTGGGGAATTAGGAATGTGTCTACCATAACTGTTGATAATGCAACTTCAAATGATGTAGCTGTAGCATATTTGCATAGAAAAATATCAACTATGAATGGGATGATGGGGGATGGAAAATGTTTTCATATGAGGTGTGCTGCTCACATATTGAATTTGGTGGTAAATGAGGGTTTGAAAGATAAGCATTTGTCTATTACTAGTGTTAGGGATGCTGTTAGATTTGTCAAGTCCTCACCTCATAGGGCAGCCAAGTTTAAAGAGTGCATTGAATTTGCTGGAATAACTTGTAAAAAACTAGTATGTCTCGATGTTTCAACTCGTTGGAACGCGACATATTTGATGCTTGAGGCTGCAAAGAAGTTTTAAGCTGCTTTTGATAAGCTTGAGTATGAAGAGTCGAGCTATAGGGAGTTCTTTGGAAAAGGTAGTCCTCCTAGTAGTGATGATTGGGACATTGTTAGAGCTTTCATCTCTTTTTTAAAGTTATTCTATGAAGCAACTAATGTTTTTTCCACCTCTCAAAGTGTGAGTTTGCATAGTGCTTTTCACCAAGTGTCTGCGATCTATTGTGAGCTGAAGCAAGCTACTATGAACTTGAATGGTGTTTTTGCAAGTGTGGGTGGGGACATGATGGAAAAGTATAATAGATATTGGGGGTGTTCTACTAAGATGAACAAGTTGATTTATTTTGGAATCATTTTGGATCCAAGATACAAGTTGAGTTATATTGAGTGGACTTTTAAGGATATGTATGGAGTCGGATCTGTGTTTGCTACCGGGTTGATCAAATCTATAAAAGAGAGCTTACAAAAATTGTATGATTGGTATAAGCAAGCTTATGACCAAAATCATAATAGACAATCTCTTGGTAATGGTGAAAACAATGTTTCCAATGATGAAACAACAGTTGGCCGTCCTTCACTAATGGCTAGAGCCGATGCTTTTGAGCAACATTTAGAGGAACAAGACTCGATTGATCAACAAAATGAGCTTGAGGGTTTTTACTCTAGTAAGTGTGTCAAAAGGGATCCTAAATTTGACCTTCTTGTGTGGTGGAAACACAATTCAACACAATATCCTATTTTATCTACAATAGCTAAAGATATTTTTGCCACACCAGTGTCTACGGTTGCATCAGAAAGTGCCTTTAGTACGGGAGGGAGAGTCTTAGAAACTTATAGGAGCTCCCTAAAACCTGAAATGACAGAGGCATTAATTTGCACCCAGAATTGGTTAAAGCCGTCTTTTACCTATTTCAAAGACTTGAACCTCATGGAAGATTTTGAGCTTTCCGAAGATATTATAGCAGGTAAAATTATTTTTAAAAATGTTATATCTTTATTTCATAATTGTTATATATTTCTAAAAAAATGTTTATTTCATTATTTTAGAATTTGAAGAAATTTCTTCTACAGCAAGAAGAGGATCTTTACCGTCTCAGCCACAACCTTCTGGTTGTGCTTGAAAAATATGGAGGTATATTTACTTTATTAATTTGATTTATTTATTACTTTATTTCTTTTTAAAGCTTAATATTTTTCTTGTTTAATTTTTCAGTTCAACTATGTTTTTTGAAGTCATATGTGACTTATATTTTGTGACTACTTAATGGTCAAATAATATATATTTTGTCCTGTGGATTTTGGAGATATTCAAGCTAGCCAAATTTTGGTATGCATCAAACAATATATTATTGTATTAATTATCTATGTGGTTTTTTAGTTGGATTTACTACTAATTAATTATGAATTGAAGTTGGTAATGTCATGGTCGGTTGTCCATTAGTTATATGAAGTATTGCTAATTGTGTCAATAGAACATTTTGAGGCCATGCAGGAACAATTTGGAGCTAAGACATTTTTGATATATGTAGAACCTGTGTTTAGCAAAACAGGAGAAACAATTGTGTCAATATTACAGGTTCGCTTAGTCATTCACGCCAAATCTTTTCTTTTTGGTTCTTAATGCTGTTGAAGGGTGCTTAATTCTCTTTTGGTTGCTGCACATTTGTTTACTCATACTGCTGTCATTCTGGATGACGTTGCAAAGATTGCTGATTTCGATCTGTCGAATCAAGCCCCTGATGTAGCAGCGCGTCTTCATTCTACCCGTGTTCTTGGAACCTTTGGTTATCATGCTCCAGAGTAAGTTATTTCTGAATGCCTAACTAATTTGTTTGTTTTTCTCAATGAGTATAAATTTGACTCCAAGTTGGTTTTTAAGGACTAACAATGACTTGATTTTTTTGTATGACAGATATGCAATGACCGGAAACCTCTCTTCAAAGAGTGATGTTTACAGTTTTGGAGTCATACTGTTGGAACTCTTAACCGGGCGTAAACCGGTTGATCATACACTGCCCCGAGGACAGCAAAGCCTTGTGACATGGGTATGCTATCATTTTCTCTCTCTTTCTGTTAATGCCATAATGTCACCATAAAAATCTTTACACTGTCGAATAATCATAATCATAAGATTATAAAAAACGTCTGACGTTAGTCATAGCAAGTTCTAAAATTAGACATATGATTTGTCGTGGTATATTGATATTGTAACGCTTTTTACACCGACCGACAGTGATTGGATTTTACACAATGTGATTGTTTGTTGATTGGATTTTATCAGGCAGCACCGAGGCTTAGTGAAGATAAGGTGAAGCAGTATGTTGATGTTAGACTAAAGGGAGAGTACCCTTCCAAAGCAGTTGCCAAGGTAATTAAGTTTGTTATATTTTCAAGATGTAGATGAAATGTTGCTATTTAATGTAATTAACTTCATATTATGTAGTTTTCATTAATATGTTTCACTTGTTGTATTTTTGTAAAAGATGGCTGTTGTTGCTGCACTCTGTGTTCAATATGAAGCCGAGTTTCGACCAAATATGAGCATCATCGTCAAAGCTTTACAGCCTCTAATGAATAATACATGTTCTGGCTTATCTTTTTGGGGTATTTCTCCATTACCAATTTAGTGGAAATTTCTCTAGGTTATGGCTGAAAATCTATCAGAAGAAGAGATTAAAGGTCTCAAGGCAATGTTTGCAAACTCAGGTTTCAAACTCTGATTCAGTTGAAGGGTTATTACCGGTTTCAAAAGTTTACAATGAGACATCTGAATGAACCAACCATGTGCAGATGTAATATGGACAGTCAACTGTTTGATATACTTTCAAAAGTTCTCTTGTTTCTCATGTATTTTGAGTTTTTGTATATGATACAGTGGTTGTAATTTATTAATTTCTTTTTAAGGTCTGTGTGGAAGTAGCATAACAGTTGTTATTTTGGATTGAAGTTTTTGATACTTTGAATTTATTTTGAATCTAAATTGTAGTAATTTGTAGCTCAAAATATTATCAAAATGTATTATTGGGCTCAAAATAACATCAACCCAATAAAACCGATTAAACCGATTGCATAACCCGCAACCCGTCCAAACCGATTACAAAAATGGGCGAAAATGGACTTATATGGCTTAACCGCGGGTTGGGATGGGTGAGGCTTTTGGGCCCGAAACCGCCCAACCCGGCCCGTTGTCCAGCCTTGTACATACCAATTCAAATCATGCTGATGTATCATAGTCTAAATCTCCTATTTATTTCATCCTTTTTCATCTGAGAGAGTCACATTAAGGCCCTTAATTATCAATATTAATGTCAGACACATGATAGGAAACTCAAAACCAATGCAACAAACTTTGTCCTCTCACTCACCGATCAACTCTGATTTTATCACAGAACAATTATATTTACAACCTCAAACTAATCCCAAAATTTTAGATGAATATGTTTAAAAATTAAATATACAATATTATATTTGCTATACACAAACTTTTCAGTTTACACATTTATCTATTCCAATATTTTAGACAATTGTGAGACAAAATTGACAAAAAAAAAAATATCAATAATAATACAAGATTACGTCTCAATTCCTTTCTAGAATTTTGAATAAATTTTTTAAAAAAATTTGATTATCAATTAAAAAAAAGCTCATATCTTTCCATTATTATAGCATATCAATTAAATTTATTAATTTAACATTCATGTTATTTATGTATCATTAACAATATAAATGTTAAAATAAAATTGAAAATTATAAATGTTAAATTAACTACTACTATTTAATAACATTGTTTAAAAAATCAATAAAAAGAGAAGAAATTCAGTAATATTAAGAAGAGGAGAAATTCAATAAAAAAAATTAAAAAGAAGAGAAATATTGACTTAACAGGTTTGAACGAAATTGTTGGTGTAGCGATTTTGGACTAGCCTAGCCACGTTATCATAAAGCGCTAAAGAATCTTGAGTTTCTAATTGATACTTGTAGATTGTTTCAATTTCATGGATTGAAATTAAGCATTACCAATCACGAATTTAATGGTATAATATTTTCATCAACCTCCATTTAATTATTATATTTCTAATCAAGATTTAATTCATTACGAACATTTTCTCAATCAACTTTACATACAAATTAATCCGGTGTTTTTTTTCTTTTCATAATTCTTTTTATGATCACATTTTATGTTTAAGATGATATTGGACAATTCTATATTGAATTTCTTGATTATAAAATTTTTAAAAGCTTATAATTGATTGAATTTTGAAATAGAAATAAATCCTAGATCAAATTAGTTTCCATATCAAGAATAAATCCTAGATAGTTCTCTAAAATTCAATAACTTTTTCTTAAAAAAAGGAGAAATACATATAATAACTTTGATCGAAATTGTAGCTGTCGCAATTTGAGACTTTCTAACTGCGTCTTCATAAATATCGTAGCTCTTAAAAATATTGAGTTTTTAATTGTAACTTGAGATTAAAGTGTAAACTTCTACTATTGTTTGAGTTTTATAGATTGAAATTAGGCATTGACAATCCCTAATACCAATGTTACATTATTCTCATCAACCTCCATGTAATCAGTATATTTCTAATCAAAATTTAACACTTTATGGACATTTTCTCATTCAACTTTACATCCAAATTAATCAGTTGTTTTTCTCTTTTTCATAATTCAGTTTTTTATGATAGCATTTTATGTTTAGGGTGATATTGCACAACTCTATGTTGACTTTCTTGATTCTAAAGGCTTTAAAGGTTTATGATTGATTGAATTTTAAAATAGAAATAAATTATAGATAAATTGGTCTTCATATCAAGAATAAACCCTAGATAGTTCTTTGAAATTCAATAAAAAAATTAAAAAGAAATGCATGCTTAATAACAACCTTGGCCGAAATTATAGCTGAAACAATTTGAGACTTCCTAGCCACGATATCATAAACATTGTAGTACTTAAAAATATTGAGTTTCTAATTGTCACTTGAGACTAGAGTGTAAACTTCTACTATTGTTTTAGTTTCATAAATTGAAATTAGGCGTTAACAATCACTAATATCAATGATACATTATTCTCATCAAACTCCATCTAGTGTTATATTTTTAATCAAAATTTAATATATTATGGACATTTATTCAATCAACTTTACCCTAAGATAATCAGATTTGTTTCTTTTTTTTTCATAAATCCTTTTTTTACGATCACATTTTATGTTTAGGATGATATTGCACAAGTCTATGTTGAATTTTTTGATTCTAAAGGCTTTAAAGGCTTATGACCGATTGAATTTTGAAATAAAAATTAACCCTAGATCAAATTGGTCTCCATATCAAGAATAAATCTTAGATTGTTCTCGGAAATTCAATAAAAAAAGGAGAAATATAGGCTAACAATCTTGACCAGAATTGTAGATGTAACAACTTGAGACTTCCTAGTCACGTCATCGTAAACATTGTAGCGCTTAAAAATATGAGTTTTTAATTGTTACTTGAGACTAGAGTGTAGATTTCTATCAAAGTTTCAATTTCATAGATTGAAATTCGGCATTAACAATCACTAATATCAATGGTACATTATTCTCGTCAATCTCCATCTAATCATTATATTTCTAAACAAGACTTTATACGTTATGGATATTTTCTCGATCAACTTCACACCTAAATTAATCAGGTTTTTTTCTTTCTTTTTCTTAATTCCTTTTTTTAGGATCACATTTTATGTTTAGGAAGATATTTCACAATTCTATGTTGAATTTCTTGATTCTAAAGGCTTTAAAGGTTTCCAGCGGATTGAATTTTGAAATAGAAATAAACCCTAGATCAAAATGGTTTCCACATCAAGAATAAACCCTAGATAGTTCTATGAAATTCAATAAAAATATTTAAAAGAGGAGAAATACAGGCTTAATAGCAGCCTTGACCGGAATTATAGCCGTAGCAATTTGAGATTTCCTAACCATGTTATCATAAACAATGTAGCGCTTAAAGATATTGAGATTTTTTATTGTTACTTGAGATTAGTGTGTAAACTTCTATCATAATTTCAGTTTCATAGATTGGAATTCGGCATTAACAATCACTAATATCAATCGTATATTATTCTCGTCAACCTCCATCTAATAATTATATTTCTAATCAAGACTTAATACGTCATGAACATTTTCTCGATCAACTTCACATCCAAATTAATCAAGGTAAGTGATGTTAAACATCAGTGCTTTAGCCCTTTTTGGAACACGTAGATGTTAAAGGTCTTGGGCTGTATGATTATTATGAGGTATTGTTTAGTCATTTTTAAGCCTTTCTATTGACTTATACTATAACTATCTTAATTGCATAAATGACATTTGAAATTTTATACACAATAGTGTGTTTGTATCAGTGTCACTTATGCCAACATGACTAGGAAATTAAGTGAGGAGGTTGGTTCACTATTTTTTAGACTTGTGTTTAAACTTTAAAATCAACTCATGTATGTTACTTACAACAAGTATTTCATATGGCTAATTTGCACAAGTAACTCAGAATTTCTTATTCATTTTCTTTTCGCCATGTTATGGAATTATGTTGCTTACTATGTGTGTCTTATAACATGGATTTTAAATTAAATGACAATGATGGATTTAGTTGACTAATTTATACAAATTTAAAAAATTGTATAAATAAAAGTGATAATAATGTTTTTTTTCTAAAACACTAGTATTATTAAGTGTTGGTGTATTGGTTTTAATCATAATTGAATATAGTTGAAAATATTGAATTTGAGTTTAATATAAATAATGTTAATATAATTGAAAAAAATCAATGTATTGAGATTTTAAACTGACAATTACAGGATGATTCAACGAATTTGTGACGGAGAGAGTATAAGGTTTCTTCTATCTTTAGTATACTAACAACCACACTTTAGAAATTACTCATAAACCGTTTTAGAACGACATTTTTTTAATTTAACCTTCTAATTAATACTATTTTTATCATCTCAATACTTGATAATGGAATATCTTAGTAAAAATATCATTCTCTCTTTTTTATTTATTAATTTTTTTTAATCTATATAAAATGGTCAATTGGATCACTTATTGTAGAACGAATGAAGTATGTGGGTTGTATAAAAGATTGAGTGTTACGGCTGCAACCTTGTCAACGTGACAAATTCATCTATCATAAAAAAAAAAAGGAAATGCTAACGAGTGCCTCAGAGACACTCTTTAAGAGCTTAAAAAGTCTTTTTTTTTAAATGTGTATATTCAATACATTGAAAATTAAAATATTTGACTTTTTTAAAGAAATATTTTCTTTATTTAAAATCCTTAAAGAGTGCTCCGGAGACACTCGTTAGTATAACTCTGAAAAAAAACGTATGGAGTTTCTTTTTATATGTCTGTGCTTAGTGACAAATTTAGAAATATAAATGAGCGGAATAAGGTCATATTCTAGAAAGGTTTCTATAAAAAAAATAAGATTTATTAACGAATAGGCTTTTAAACTGTTTGGAAATTTTTAAATAGATTCTAAATTAAAAAGTTATTTTTAAGCCATTTCCATTTTCGAGATTTTAATTGGGCTTGAATGTGTCAACAAAATCTTTCGTGGGAACTCGCTCTTAGAATTTAATGATGTATCTTTTACAACTGAGGTGATCATCCCCTAAGATAGGGAGCTTTATCCCACTAGTATTGACATGAATCGGGTTGATCTATGATTTATTTTTGAAGGCGTCGAACTCGTTAATCTCATAGTTGTTGAGAATATCATGGATGATCCCAAAGTGTGGACGTTTGTTAAGTGTCTAAAACACTATTTCAATAGCCCACTAATGTTAAGGAGGTAACATGGTGGTGGGAGGAAAAAGGTAGATGTATGACTCGTGATCCTCATTTTTTGTCTTTGAACAATTACAAGTAAATGAGGAAATATATATCATCGTCAAATCCATAACTTATTGTTAATGTTAAAGACTATCTTATGGTAGATTGCAAAAAATTTGGATGTCAATCATTCTTCAGCATCGAGGACAGGTTGGAGTGGGCATACCAGGATGTGAGATCATCTGAGTGACATGTAACTATCTCTGGATCAAAGATGAGAATCCGTAACTTTTATGAGGTTTCTGGTCTCCCCATATTTGAGTCTTATCTCGGATGCGGGTCACTCTACCCTTCAACGGCTTCGAGGTTGAGGTACTTAACCATTTGGAGGTTGCCATCTTTCAGTTGCATTTGTCTATTTGGCGTATATGAATATATTTTCAATATTGGTGTCAATATAAGAAAAGCCATCTAACACTAACCATTTTCTTCCATTTGTTCCATGTTTTGAGGAATTATGTTGGCCTTGACCAACCTCGGGGGTTGGTCTCTTTAAAACAAGGTCTTAATTATTTTAATTACACATAGATTCATTGAAGAATTCTGAGGATAAATTACTTTTTGATGTACCTATCAACTGTAATGTGCATAAATGCTTTGTGAGATCCCACAAGGGTCATTCGCAAAGGAGGAGGATGCATATGAGGATAAGGAATGCAACTTAGATAAGGGTGGGGGTGATTTTAAAGTCACTATCTTTGACGGTAATTCTTTCAAAAGTCTTGTTGAGTGGGGAAGATGCGACTGTCAAGAAGGCCTCTAGGTCCCTTGTTTATTGGTTGGTATACATAGATTAATTCCCTAAGTGGTGGTCTTACGCTAGTGGTAAGTGAACTTAAATCTTTAAGCAAGTTGGCATATTTAACTAAGAGATAAGGCTCAAAAGGAGGCTTGTAAACTTAGTGAATAACATTAAATGTGAGATAGACATAAGCCCTGATGATGATACATATGTAGGCATGGCAACATAACCCTTACCCGTGGGTATCCATCCGAACCTGCCCCGGATTTGACGGGGAAAACCCGCTTTGATTGGGTTTGGATTTTCCCCAGTTACAAAATAAGGGGATAGGTCGGGTAATGGGACAATATTTATGATCATTTATATTATTAAATATATGTCAATGTTTTGATATTTTGATTTGTATTTATTATTTAAAATATTTGAAATGTATGCATGACATTTTTTGAGATTGTTTCATTTTATTTTTTGTAATATAATTTTATTTTGGAAAAAATAAATATTTCTATTAAAAAATTGATTTCACTAAATGGATGGTGACAGGGCGGGGATACCTAAACCCGTTTGGGACGAGTTTGACTTTTATTTCCCCATCCTCGTTGGGGATCGGGGCGGGGAACGAAGATTGTTTGGGAATTTGGATTTGGATCCGGGGGAAGTAAAAACTGTCACCGACTTGCATGATAAGTGCTAAATTGGACTATGATTGATATATAAAAACTTGGTATTTTTCATACTATTTTGCAGTTTCGTTGTTGAACTCCCAATGTTTGTCACGGAATGTCATATAAGTTAAATTTTGCTTTGGTGTCCTTGATATGTGTGTGTTATTATGCAGGAAAGTGTTGCAATAAGCCATAAAAAAAGGACACAATTCAAAGAACAAGGAATAAAGCCAAGATGGGAAGTTTCAGCATGCTCTTCGGGCGAGAGCTGGCGAAGGAAAATCGAGCTTTTCGGGCAAGCTATGGCGAGCTCGGGTGAGGCCAAAGAAATGAAATTCAAGGGTAAATCTTGCCTTAGTCTCTCGGTGAGGGCTTGTGATTTTGAGTTCGTCGGATGAGGTCCAGGTCGTCGGGCGAGTCAGGATATTTTTCAGAAGGCGGTTTGCCGCGCTTCTGCCAGATGGAAGGCACATAAAGTGACTTTCACCGAGCGAGACAGTAAATTCTCATATTTGTATAAATAGGTCCAAATAAGATTTTTGGGCTCTCTCTCTTAAATCTCTTAGACTCTCAGCTGATAGATAGTTATGGCTGAAGAGAAAACCATTTTTGGAGAGAGTGAGGCTTAGAAAATAACAAGTGGTTGGTTCTTTTTAAAGATCCGGAGTTGGATTTTCCTCTATAGTTGGGAAATCACGGTGGATGATTGTTCCTCTTCATCCTTCTTTTTGTATCTAGCTACTATGTGTAGCTAAATCCCTCTCTTGTTGGGATTGGATGCAAGTTTACTGTTATAGTATGTATACAATCTATTCACGAATCTTTATCGATGTTATTCTTGTTTACATATTTATCTTATGATTTGAAATGTTACTGAGAAGTACTCTTAGAATATAGATATAAGATAAACATTCAGTTAGATTCTAAACTCTAGACATAGATTTAGGTTTAACATTCACAATGAGTATCGATTCTTAATGCTCCGTATTGTTTAATAGGCTGAGAGATCATCGATTAAACAATAAGGTAGAAATCTCATTATAAGTTTAGATATGAAATATTTTGTGAGCGATATGTGATGAAATTGAAGAATGTTTATGATTGTGTACAACTGATTGGTAAATTACATATTTAGTCGGTAGATGAAATTCAACTCAGACAAGTTATTACCTCTCTGAAACTTTATTTTTCTATTATCCGTTTTATATAGTGTAGCTTTAAAAATAATTTTGCAAACATAAGCTTAAAATCTTAGTAACTGTTGAATGACATTGATATCGAACTAATCCATGTGGAGACGATAAACAAATACTTACTCGTTGCCATGTGTATACATAAGAGAAGAAGAAACCCTGATACACTGAGACTCGTCTACGGCTTGAGGCATACAGTAAGAAAGAGAGAAAATATATGTTTGGTGTAAAGTGGCCCCACTGTTTTTATTGCTCATTTCACTATTAATCTAGCTAGTGATATGTATTATAATATGTTTTGTTTTCTTGCAGACAAGGTGAGCAATATAGCGAAGCTGCTTGCAAGAAGGAAGAAAATGGAAAGTCCACCCTTCCCCAACCATTCTAGAGTCATCATCCAGCCCTGTTGTCAAATATGTTATGGAGAGGGATGTTGAAATAATGAAGGAGAATCCAAAAACCTCGCAGGGCGCCTCTACCCAGGTCCAAGGTGATCTCGAGCACGTGAGGAAGGATAAACAACATAAGACATAATGACACGTATTCAAAAAGTATAATACACATCCCACACTAGAACGTCTCATTTTGGGAGGAAATGATCATCGTTTTTTGCCTCGAAGGTCGTTTCAACTGGCCATGACCTTTTCAAGCTCTTTTCGTTCCTAACCCCTAATATCCCCAAGGTTAGGAAACTTCCATGATATTCAAAGAATTACTTTGAATAGTTAGCTTGGATGGATGGCCCTGCTCGTTGTGAATTGGTCACAATATCACTTAATCACTTGCTTAGGCTTTGCAATGTCAATTCTCTAATGGCGAGTGGTCATAGTGAGGTATTTGATTCTTTGAGTTTTTGTTAAGAATGGGACACTCTGAAGAAGCAGATAAAAGACTCCAAGTTAGAAGTAGTGAAGGCTTCTGGTGATCTAATGAAGGCTCTTCATAGGGAAAAGAATAAGATGAAGAAGGATATACAAGCCTCCGAAAATTCCAACAAAAATCTAAACGAAAGTCTTCAAGCCACCCATAAGTCCAACAATGACATTTCAAATCGGCTTGCCAAGTTTAATAAGGATGTTGAATAATTTAGAGGCCTTTCTAATCTAAAGAAGAAGGTGACATCTTCGGAAAAGATTGTCACTGAGCAGTGTATAGTCATTGGTAAGAAAGATATTGGTTAAAATGTTAATGAATATGTCAATATAGATATCACTAAAGATGTCAGTGAAGATGTTAATGAAAATGTTAATGATAATGTCAATAAAGATGTTTATGAAGATCTTAACGAGGATTAGTTTGTAAGTGAAGATGTTAATAATTATGACAATGATGTTGTCAATGATGAAATTTTTGATGGAGTTCCTATTGTTAGAAAATTCCCTAGAAAAACCAAAAGGGTTTTGTTTGAGAATAAGAAAAGTGTTGAAATGGAGAAGAATATGTCTGATAAAAACAAGAATGTGAAAAGAAAAAAGATTTTTTCTAGCGTTGCAAAGCATAATATTGAGAAACATGTCTCTAACAACATAATGGGCATTGACGACAATGATGAAAATGATGAGCATGATGACAAGCGTGTTAAAATTGTGAAAAAAATTGTTGGGGGAATAAGATTTCAAAGAACATTCCTTAAGTTTCCCTTGAAAATGTTTCTTTTTAGGCCAAGGAAAGTGTAGCCAAGTGAAAGTCTGTATATCATAGGATATTGGCATCCAAAAGAGAACCATCGATTTATGCACATAAATGCAATAATATTATGGAGACCTGTTGTTCTATGTGATTGATTGCATTGGGTAAACCAACATATGTACAAGATGTATTTTTTACAGAGGCAATATGTGGAACAAGATGTTCCAGCATGTGTTCCAGCATCTTACCTCAATCTGTTAGCTAGGATTGAGTTATGATTATCTTGGCGTAATGATTAGATTGTGATTATCTTCAGATTTCCTTCAGATTTGTTGTGGTGTTAATTTCTTTAGAAGATTCAGAAGTTTGCTTTAAAGGAAGATTTGGTTATGATTTAATCCAAGATTTTCTCTAAAAGAAGATTTATATGAAGAGAGTTAATTTGGATGTTCTGGTGCAGCACAATGTGGAACATATGGAACACAATGTTCTGGTGCAATATTTGGAACACGTTGTTCCAGCATGTGCGTAGTGCAACATCTAACCCTTGTCAGCAGCCATGATAGATGTTGTTAGGTGCAAAATTTCTGATTATTTTCAATCAGATTTGTTGTGTTATTTTAGCAATGCAATTTTGTGGCTTTGTATGTTAAAGTTTGGCTTAGATGAATTCAATATAAATGGAGATTTAAACTTGAATTTGATTCAAAACAAATCATATTTTTTGGAGAATTTTGTGGAACAAATAAAAACAGAACCTCTTATATTTCTAGACGAGATCAAAAGTTGCTAATACCCATTAGAAAAAGTCCAGAGTTAGCATTTCCATATAAGGAGACTCAAACCTAGAGTTTGAGGTGTATGTGTGTGTGTGTGTTAAAGACTCTTGGTATTAGGGTTTCTATTTCGAGTCTTTTTTTGAGTCATTATTGTGCATCACTCTAGCACCTGAATTCATATCTGAAGGCATAGATTTTGGTTTGTTAGTTAAGTTGTAAAGCTTTGTTCTAAGACACTAATTCTATAAGCTTGAGAACAAAGTGGTTGTGTTACCCTTGTACACTACGCTTAAATGGTTTTGATGATGGCAAAGAGGAACTAAGATTTTTGATGATTGCAAAAGGAAAATAATGAAATATATCAAGAACATCATCAAATTAAGAAGAAAGTTTAACTTAAATAAAAAAGTGATGAATTTCTAATGATCAGATCAAAATAATCAAAACATAAAGCACATCATCAAGAAACTCGAATAAATCCTCACCATTGTCTGAACGAACACATTTTAGCTTCTCGCATGTCTGTCTCTCAACCAAAGTATGGAATTCTTTGAACTTTTCTAACACTTGATCTTTTGCATTCAAGGCATAAACTCATAGTTTTCTGGAGCAATCATCAATAAAGGTAACAAAGTAAAGTGCACCACTAAAGGATTTTACCTTCAATGGACCAGAAACATACGAATGTACCAAGTGAAGCAACTTTGACTTCCTTGAGGAAGGATGTCTCTTGAAAGATAATCTAGTATGTTTACCAGTGATGCAATGAGAACACTTCTCCAAATATACATTATTTAATCCATGAAGAACATCCTTTTTGGCCAAAACATTAAGCCCATTTTCACTAATATAACTAAGTCTTTGGTTCCACAAAGATGCTTCCATGTCGATACCATTCACACTGTCCCTAGCAACCAAAGCTTTTGTCCAATACAGTTTAGAATACTTTCCCCATCTAGGCACAATCAAGCTACCTTTGTTGAGTTTCCACTTTCTAGAATCAAAGTGATTATCATAACCACAATCATCTAGCATATGAACAAAGATCAAATTAAAGCGGACATCTGGAGCATGTTTGACACCTCTAAGCAATAATTTCATTCCCATGTTGGTTTGCAAGTAAACATCACCAACACAAATTACCTTAGATACACCATCATTATCCATCTCCAACACTCAAAAATCACCAGAAGTATAAGATGTGAAGAAATCATTCATTTGTGTAACGTGCAATGTAGCACCACTGTCAACTATCTACATGCTCTCGTATGATACAAGATTAACATACTCACGATCACAGAGAATAACAAGATCATCACTAGTAGTAGTAGTAACACGATCGTCATCATGATCTTCATGGTCTCTTTGTCTAGACTTGCCCTTCTTGCCTTTGTTATCTCTTTTCCATTGATAGTAATACTTCTATACGTGTTATGTTTTGTTACAATAATGACACTCCAGCTTCTTGTATCGCGGCTTGGACTTGCTTATGTTATTCTCTCTACCACCCTTCAGTTCCTTTTTATGACTTCTCTCTCTATTTTCAATGACAAGTACCTCGGGTTGAGATGAAGAACCATATGCCTTCCTTCTCATCTCCTCATTAAGAATACCACCCTTACCCGTTTTCAAAGAAACAACACCTCTAGGAGCAAAACATGTGATAAAAACCTGAAACGTCTCCCAAGACTCTGGTAAAGATAGCAATAGAAATAGTCCAAAAAGTTCATCATCAAATTTGATACTCATTCCTGACATATGATCAAGAAGCCCTTGAAATTCACTCAAGTGATCTGAAATAGAAGTACCCTCCTTATACTTCAAACTTATGAAGCTATTTAAATACAATAATTTATTATTCCCTGATTTAGAGGCATATAAGGACTCTATCTTCTCCCACAAAGTTTTTGTATGTGTCTCATTAGCAATATAATTATAAACATTATCTTCTATATATTGTCGAATAAAACCACATATATGTTGATGTTCAAACTTACATTCTTCATCAGACACATAATCCGGCTTTGCATAACTAAAAACCAGTAAATGCATTTTCTTCATAAATAGTAAGATTTTCATCTTACCCTTCCATAAATGGTAATTAGAACCATTCGACAATATCATCTTCATCTTTGTATTTGACTATATCATTCAAACAAGTAAAATAGCCCTTAACCAAGAGCTCTGATACCATTCTGATGGGAAATTAAGACAGAATAACAGACCAATACGCAACGAATATAAAATTCTTCAGACTTATAGGAACCTTGAGGATCAACAACAAATATAAGACATCGAATCGAACAAATAAAGACACAAAAGTTAGATACATGTGTTACGAACATGCCCTCCAAATTTGAGCTTGATCTGGCATTTAACAAATTCGAGATCTTCGATTTAGTGAGACTGATTGCAAAAAAACGAGAATGAGTTTTTCTCATCTTTTCTTTATTTTAAATCCTTATTTTTCTCTATCTCTCAATCTCAAGTTCATCATCTCCACTTAAATAAGTGAGACAAATGGACTAATTGTATTTTGGCCTTTCTCCACATATGAAAGAAGTCCAAACCCAACAAAAATATAATAAAATAGTGATTTAAATAGATAACATTTCCCCATAAGTTAACTAGATTTTAGTTTTTAGCCATTTGCTTAAAAAAGATAATCCTTAAATATTAAAATCATTTTGGTATTCGTCCTTAACCTTAAAATTCGCAGGGAAATCGATAGGGTAAAAG
Organism: Lathyrus oleraceus; assembly: GCF_024323335.1. Classification (NCBI taxonomy): domain Eukaryota; kingdom Viridiplantae; phylum Streptophyta; class Magnoliopsida; order Fabales; family Fabaceae; genus Lathyrus; species Lathyrus oleraceus. The sequence continues at coordinate 446,560,406 of NC_066580.1, forward strand.
GATTTTCATGTGAATGTTCTTGCGGATTTTAACGTCATTGACGAATATGAAAAAGATTTTAGCATTTAGAAATTATTTTAAGAAAATGAAATACCGAGAAGAAAAACTAAAAACTCTGTAACTTACATGGACGATTTAGGCACAAGTTAAGAAAGTCACTTATAGATCGTTTGTATTAGAAAAAACAATTAAAAAATTAATTTTATATTTTTATTAAAATCAATACATAATTTTTAAGATATTTCATTTGATTCTTAACTTGTGTCCCTAAAGCACAAATTAATATTATCCTTAAAATTAAAATAATTATTAATCACGACTCAAACTTAATTTATTGTTTGTCCTCAAGCAGCTTATTATTTATACTCACTTATTCTTTTGTGATTTTCTCTTATCAATGTATTGAACTTTGCAGTTTCACCGAATTTGACCGTGATAATGTTTCTTCTACCGTATCTCTACACATTCCTACTAAATAGTGTGACTTTTATTATAGTATTTTAAAAGTCATATGGATGGACAAATTTTCACAAATCACGGTCCTGAATTCACTGCCATGATGCTATTCTTTCGGAAGTTGATTCTGACTGTTCAACTTTTAACTTTTGATTATAGGGTTGGATCACAGAAATGGCTTCTTTGGTGAAGTCCATTGACAGGAATCACTTATTGGAAGCCGGGCTTTAAAGGTTTTAAGGGCAATCAACACCACAAAGGACCAAATTGAATCCTGCTATTAACATAGGAACATACTTCATTCCCAACAATCGAATCTCATACATCAATTTTGCAAAATAAAAAAAATAAAAAACAAGAAGCTATTGTCACAACTCATAAGTACTTGAAAAAGTTTACAAAATATAACTTGAGGAACAGCCTTAGCTTCCTCTAATGAACAAATGAGAAGCTAATACAAACATGTCTACATAATTTAGTTACTCTCTTGGACGAAAATAACATTCTGATTCATCTCTAAGAGAGAAACCTTTATACTTAGCACACACAATAAGCAACTACTACTTCAAATTCCAATTTCAGAACCCAATTTGTCCTCCTCTACTTCCTCTAGCTCTTTTCCATCGCCGTTCATTAGCGATCCTCGCATAGATCTTCCGAATAAGATACAGCTTATGAGATTGCTGAGCAATGACATTAGCAGTAGAAGAGCTCTGACCAAGCATTATTCCATAACCGTCGTCGAAAGATTCCATTCCTCCAGTAAGAAGTTGCCAGAATAATGCTCCACTCGCAGGACCGCCTCTTTTCGCAGACGAATATATCTTGTAGAGCACGGTATTGAAAAGTTGGTCTCTTTGGTTTGTGCTGTAACCTGAATCCTTAAACGACTTTCCGAATTCTGCTACTAGTATTGGTTTCTTTAGAGCATATTGTGCATCTAGGAAATGAGCACTGAGCCAGTTGTTCAAAAATGCAATCTGATCTTGCTCGTTTGAACTTTGTACCCTATTTGTGCAATGAAAAAAACAATGTTATATTGTTATTAGTACTTGCATAAAATCAAATTCAAGAGTTGTTTGTGCAATGTTGAGACAAATTGTGATTCACTATGTAACAATATTGTGAGTGTTAGTTTAGTTAGTTACCACTTACCATTGATCAGGATAACAGTGAACGGTTGCGAAATCGATGTTTGGGATTCGATTGTTGGCAATGAAGTCTGTTCCTATGTTAATAGCAGGATTCAATTTGGTCCTTTGAGGTGTTGATTGTCCATAAAACCCTTCTAGACCAGCTTCCAATAAGTGATTCCTGTCAATGGACTTAACCAAAGAAGCCATTTCTGTGATCCAACCCTATGATCAAAAGTTAAAAGTTGAACAGTCAGAGTCAGCTTCTGAAAGAAAAGCATCATGGCCGTGAAATCAGGACCGTGATTTGTGAAAATTTGTCCTAATCATATGTAAAAGTCAAGTCACACGTTTGGTGGAAAAAAATGAAAAAAGTATTTTGAGTGCAAGATTTGATTGAATCACTCATAACTGTGTAATAGAGGAAATAAAGTTGGAGGGTAAAGACAAAAGAAGAAAAGAAAGAAAAAGAGAAAAAGGGTGGAAGAATCAAGAAAGAAGAAAGAAGAAACAAGTAAAGAATAAAAAAGACTTAACCTGAATAGTTCTTCCAGAAGGATCTGATGTACACCTAGGTTCATTCATAAGCTCCCATGCCATGATTGTGGAGTCATCTTTGTAATGAATTCCGGTAAAACTGTTGTATCGGTTAAGAACAGTCTATGGAAGATACATGGAAATTAAATCAGATCAACTTATGTTGTAAATATATACGTTTATGTCACGTGAGATTCTTAACACGCTCTTTCACGTCTAAAACGTGACATCTGAAACGTGACAGGAATGGCCTATAGCGAAAACCTAATATGAAGGGGGCAATTTTATTAAGCAGAAAAAAGAATTTGTACTAACCTTAACATGGTTGATGTAGAAACCTTTAACAACAGGGTTCCTAAAGAAATCATCATCAGATGTCAAATACTGCCCATTATTACTTCTAGCCCAGTTCACATACTGCTTCTTTCCTCCAAAACTCTCATAATTGTTCACCAAACTCAGTATCAGCTTAATCCCATGCTTTCTAGCCTCAGATATAACAAAATCCAACCCCTTCAAACCAAAAATCAGAAAAAACACATTCAACTACCAAGTGATATCATAGGTTCAATTGAACGATTACAGATTACTGAAGAAAAATTGAACAATTTTCAACCTTTCTGGCCGATTTACAGATTACTAAACAAAAATGAACAATTTTAAAGATTGAAAAGTTTAAGAGAAACTAAAATACCTTGAACATTTGTTCATTATAGAAGCCAGGAGAATATTGCAAAGGACTATAACCGCCATCACTGAATGCCCAAGTTCTAGCAACAGTAAGGCCATGATTTCTTGCTTCATGGAAAGCATTTGAAACTTTGTATCTCTGAGATGGATCAGCAGCTGTATACATTAACCAGTAAGCATTAAATCCATTTGCATAGTAAGGATTTCCATTTAACATGAAGTGGATCCCTCTTGTTCTCACAAAACCATTACCACCACCACCAGCTTCTACATTGATATTGAAACAACAGACCAAAATGGCCAAAAGAAAAAAGAAAGGAAAATGCTTCATCTTTGAAGTTTGATATCCTAGTTTTTGGTAGATACTACACTAAAAACACTAGTAATGTGTATTTCTAATTATTTTGTTGGTTTAGTATAGTGAATGGGAAGAGCAAAGGGAAAAGTGCATCTATATGGTCTTTAATTAGCAGTTGGTAGACCATGAAAAGTGAAAAAGAAGTTCATCTTCTTTAATTATCATTAAATGAGAAAAAAATAAGAAAAAAATATTTTTTAATTCATTGAATATTATATATATTGACCAGATAGAACAATATTCTCTAAGTATTTATGACAAATAATATATTAAAATAATATTATGCTAGTTATAAATAAAGAAAATTGGCATAAGTTTTAGAGTCATACTTTTCTTTATCTAAAAAATAAAAGAATGAAAATTATTATTGATTAAGAGATATTAATATTAATTTTATCATTATTTTAAAAAGGAATTGAAATTTTGAATATTTTTCCTCAATGTTATAAAGTAAAATTCTATTCGAACACTTAAGAATTTAATCACTTAGTCACAAATTAATAAAATATGATAAATACAAAAAAATATATAATTAATATCTTTATTGTGCATACAAAATACAAATTATTAATTTAAAAATAATGTGCAAAGTTTAAAAATAATTATTTTTTAAAGATTGTTATAACTTCATCTACGTATAAAAAAAATCCCATCTTAAAAACCTTTACTAATGTAATCTAGTTTATTTACCAAAAAATTAAATTTTTTAAAATGCATCAATTTCTTTTGTACTATTATTAGAATATGTCTGTTTATTAGTTAAAGATCATGTGATATTTATTAAATTAAAATTTAACAATAAATATTTAGACTATTTGATATCGAAATATAGTAATAAATTTAAAATAATTTATATTATTTTTTATAGATGAAATAGTTCAATTAATATATATTAATTGAATTAATTAAATATAATTTATTAATTTGGAACTCAATCTTAGACAAAAATATTTATTTATTAACATGAATATAAATATATTATTGATATTTATAAATTACTAATATTTAACAAATATATATATATATATATATATATATATATATATATATATATATATATATATATATATATATATATTATTTTTAAAAAAAATTTAAATTTTTTTTTAAAAATATATAATAAAATAATTTTTTTAATTCATTACAAACGGATATAAGACTCAAAGTATATAAGTTTTTTTTAACTAAATAAAAAGTTTATAAGTTGGAAGCATGAATTCATATTAAATAAATATACTTTTTATTTATTTACTTTTATTGAAAAATTCATGTAATCCTATTTAAGACATAATTAAATATTAAATATGAATATCTTTATCATTTGAAATTTTGACCTTAATTTAAGAGTTTAAACTCTTCTGATAGACTAATTTATATTGATCAAATATTCCATTTTATCACAACCGTAATGATACTTTGAGAGGATATATCCCACTCCGTTGCCATTAAAATAATAAGGCCATTTTATTTCTATTTTTATTTTCATTAAGAAAATAACTTTTTTTTATCAAATTAAGAAAGAAAAAAATACGATACTGAAATGAATCGTAACCACACAAAATGATCCCCTATGAGTCCCGGGTTGAACCCGGCGGGTACCGACACTGAAATGGTATAATATGAAAAGCAGGCAGGTAAACCAACTTCCACGCTTTTTAGATGGGGCTTTAGAACAACAATACCGACTTTTACAACTTAAAATGAATGACTTGAATTTAATTTGTTTGAACTACTAAAAGTATCTCAAAATTAAACATTAAGAAAAATTTTAAAAACAAATCTTATGTAATTATTATCTAGGATGAAATGATTTTATGTTTAATATGAGTACAAGTTAAAGAAGAAAAAAAAGTTTATAAACACAACAAGAAATGTGTTGTTTAACTAAAATAATATATCAGGTGTTAAACTCTTCACAAAAACATTATACTCTTTAGGATTAAACTCTTCACAATGCAAGAAATAAAAAATAAAAATTAAAAAATCATCCTACGAAGTATAATCTCTTGTTAAGCAAGATATAACAAAAAAAAATACAAGAGGTGACCCCTCACTATACTTAAAGGAAGGAAAAAGTTGAAATTTGAAATGGATATTGCGAGGAGTCACTCATCGCGAGGAGTCACTCATCGCGAGGAGTCACTCATCGCGTAGTCCCTAGTTAAAACTTTAATGAGCACACAAATGGCAGGGAGTATGTACGCTTTGCATGTGTATATGTGAAAGGGTTGATATAGGGTAGAGTTTGCGAGGGATGGCATCCAGCAGAAATATTTTCGTTACATTTGTGAGTAGTACCACCTCGCTTATTTTTAACATTAAAATTTTAAAAGCATGTTCTCATTTGTAAGGCGTACTCACGCATGTTCTCATTATATAATGTCCTCACTCTTATTCTCGTTTTCTTTGCTCTTCCTCTTCTCTCTTCTTCATTATCTCTTTTCACTAGTATGTTTAATTTTTTTTTTTTATGTTTGTTGCGGTTACAAAAACGTGATTCTAAGGTTCAAGTTTCTGAATCTAATATTAAGGTGCACAATTTTTTTCTTATTTTTAATTCATTTCATCAATTAATTAATGCATATTAGTATTACTTTGCGATAAAAATATTATTATAATATTATTAGTTTGTGGATTAATATGTTAGATATTTACACGCTGTCTTGTCAGGGATTACCCCACAAAGTTTAAAATATCATACTGCATTGCCATGGGATTAACCTCTAGCAAAGAGTATCACATCATGCTAGTCTGAGGCCAAAAAAATTTGTTAGGTTTTACGAGGGTTAAACCCCTAATAACTTTGTAAGGTGTTTTGCGAGTTGATTTCACCCCTCACATAATTGTGTATTATGATGTGGTTTTTCACATTGTGAGGGGTTAAACCCATGATAAATATGACATTTTTTTGTATTGATATATTAATGGTGTAAATAAATTTATACATATATTAGACTAAATCACATTATGGTTGTTATTGATTAAGGCATTTTTAGGGAGGAGAGAAAGAGAGAATAAGGAAATAAGGATTGTATAATTGAATTGAATGATAATACTGAATTACAAAATATTTATTTATATACACCTAAGTGACTTGAATACTAAGTAAAATAACAAACTAAGTAACAAATCCTAAACTCTAATTAGCTATGGGCTTGGGCCACACAACTCAATTTAAATTATATCCAATATCTCAATATACCACCTATAATCCAAGTTGTCGAAAACACTAATCATTGTCGATCTGAACTATTTCTAATTTCTTTATCAATGTTAGGAACCTGTTGATCTTCAATCATTTGGTGAAAGTGTCGGTCAATTGTGTTTCACTTGAGCAATGTCTTACTTCAAGTTTACCTCGATTTACCTTCTCCTTTAAGAAGTGAAATCTAGCTTCTATGTGCTTACTTCTTCCATGCAAAACAGGATTATTCACAAGATTTATGACTGACTTGTTGTCAATCTGCAGTACCAGAGGTTTCTTCACTTCGACCTCGATCTCTTCTAGCATAGATCTGATCCAAATTGCTTGACATACAACATATGATCCTGCTATATATTCAGCTTCACACGATAATAATGCCACACAGGTTGCTTTCTCGAGCACCATGAGATTGGGGCACCAAATACTTGAAATAAATATCATGTAGTGCTTCTTTGATCTTCTTTATCTCCACACCAATCAACATTTGAATAACAAGTAACCATAGCTTATTTTCATTCAGAGCCTCGTCGAAATAAAACTCAATAGTTTGTCGAACTTTTTAAGTATCTCAGGATTCTTCTTGAAGCCTTCATGTGTGACACCCTTGGTTCACCCATATATTTGTTCACTAATCCGACTGAGAAACATATATCAGGTCGACTATTGCACACATATCTCAGAGATCTGACAATTTATTTGAATAAAGTTGCATCGACTTTGTCTTCCTCTCCATGCTTCTCCAACTTCAAATTTGGTTTGATAGGAGAAAATGCAGTAGTCGAATCATCCATCCTGAATCTCTTGAGTATCTCCTTGACATACTTTTTTTAATGTAGCATCATACCTTGCTTCTACATTTGAAATTCCATGCCTATGAAGTATGATAACTTTCCCAGATCCGACATTTCAAATTCCTTCTTCATCATCTCTTTGAACTTTGACAAGTTCTTCAAGTTATTTCCAATTACTAGAAAGTCATCAACATGTAAGCAGATGATTGTTATATCTTGTGCTACAACCTAAACATAAACACCATAGTCAGATTTGCATTTGACGAATCCCAATTCGACCAAGTATGGGTCGATCTTCTTGTTACATCCCCTAGGTGTCTGCTTGAGATTATAGAGCGTTTTGTGCAACTTGTATACTTTCCTTGCTTCCTCCTGAATCACAAACCCAAGAGGTTGTATGACATACACCTCTTCATCTAAAGGTCCATTCAAAAATGTCGATTTCACATCTAAGTGAAATATCGACCAGCCTTGCTTACATGCCAAGGCTACCACTAGCTAAATAGTTTCCAATCTTGCGATAGGTCCAAAGACTTCAGAGTAGCCAAGTGTTGTTCGATGAAGAAATCCTCAAGCTACCAATTTGACCTTATGACTTGCTATCGACCCATCAACATTGTGCTTCAACTTGAACACCAACTTCACTTTGGTAGATTTTAAATAGACTGCCAATTCGACCAACTCCCATATGTTTTTTCTTTCGATTGCTTGTAACTCTTCGACCATAGAAGACTTCCACTTAATATTCTTTAAAGTCTCGCTATAACTGATTGGTTCAACACCTGCAAGTAAAGCAAAATGAACTAGTTCTCCATCTGTTGTGACTTCGTCACAAACCACTTCATAGTCTTGAAGTCTTGCTGGACGAGCTCTAGTTCTTTGAGGTCTCTAACTTATGCGAGCCATAACCTCTCCGACTTCGACTGTTTCGGGTATGTCAGCAACAACTTCAACTTCAATTGGAATCTCAACAATATCTTCGACTTTGACATCATTACTTACTTCGTCGAAATCATAGCTCATCAATGGCTTGTTAATTTCATTACTAGAATTCCAATCGTAGACAGAATTTTCATCAATCACAATATCTCTACTAATCATAATCTTCTGATTAATTAGATTAAACAGCTTGTATGCTCCAGTCTTATGATATCCTACCATAATCATAAGTTCACTCTTGTTATTAAGCTTCCTTCTTCTTGCATCAGGAACATGCTTGTAACACATAGAGCCAAACACCTTCAGATGACTCACTGATGGTCGTTTTCCACTTCATACTTCTTCAGGAACCTTGTTCTTCAGCTTCTTGGTAGGGAACCTGTTTAGTATATAAACAACAGTCGAAAAACTTCACCCCATAAGGATTTTGGAAAATTCTTCTGCTTCAACATGCATCTCACCATGTCCAATATGGTCATGTTTCTTCTTTCTTCTATTCCATTATGATGAGAAGTATAATAAGATGTTGCCTCGTGATCAACACCATGTTCTTCACACAATGCTTACAATATCTTGGATGTGTATTCGCCATCTCCATTTGTTCGGAACACCTTGATCTTCTTTTCACTCTGGTTTTCGACAAGCATCTTGAATCTTTTAAAGATTTTGAATACTTCGTACTTTTTCTTGATCACATAAATCCACATCTTTCAACTAAACTCATCGAAACCATGTTCATGTTTCTTCTTTCTAATATTCCATTATGCTGAGAAGTATAAGAAGAAGTTACCTCGTGATCAACACCATGTTCTGCACATAATTCTTCCAATATCTTGGATGTGTATTCGCCACCTCCATCTGTTCGCAGCACCTTGATCTTCTTTTCACTCTGGTTTTCGACAAGCATCTCGAATCTTTTAAAGATTTGAATGCTTCGTACTTTTTCTTGATCACTCCACAACTTTAGACTAAACTCATCGGCAAACAAAACAAAATACCTATTTCCACCAATGGTATGCTCCTCAAAGGGACCATATACATCTGATTATACAACTTTAAGTATGCAGGATAATCTCATTGGCATAGTCAAAACGAAAGACTTCCTGGACTGCTTTCCGACTAGACAACCTTCACATAGTTTGTCGGGCATCTCGAGACTTGGTATACCAATTACCATATCTTGAGTGATCAGTTAATTGAGCAACCTAAAATTTAGATGGCCAAACCTCATAAGCCACAACCGACTATTTTTATGGTCGACAACTGTTTTCAGACATTGTACCTCAGCCGAACTGATCATGGTCTTAAATGTTCCATTCTTCGACAGAGGAGATTTCAAGACCAAGTTATTCTAGATGTCGAAAAGTTCTAAGGCTCCATCTTTCATAAACACTAAGAACCCTTTTTCGACTAATTGTCTAACACTTAGTAGATTGCACTTCATTCCAAGGACATAGAGAATAACTTTGATTAAGGCTTTCACTCCATTACTCCTTTAAATAACTATCTTGCCATTACCTTCAGCTTGAAACAAGCTATTATTAGTAAGTTTTACCTTGCTCTTCTTCGACTCATCAAAATCTACTAACGATACTTTTCTACCAGTTGTGTGATTCTAGCAGCCTGAGTCGAGGAACCAGATCTTAGATTTGACATGGTCATCTACAACTACTACCATAACCACCATATCATCATAATTATATGAATCTTGGCGTGCAAGGTTTGTTCCTTCGTCCTTAAATTTTCTCGATCCCTTATCTTTCCTGTACCAACAATGCTTGGCCAAGTGACCACATTTCTCACAGTTATAGCACTGCACACCTTTTTTCTCTTCTTTATCTTTTTGATAGGAATTTCTTTCTCCTCTTTTCGAGGATTCAAAAGCTTTATCATCGACCTTATTCTTGTGAGGATTCGACCAAGACTTCTTGCCCTAAGTCTTATCAATTTTTCCTTTGAGTTTGTTGGAACCACCATTCTTCTTCCATGACTGAACTTGTAGTTCTTGTATCAAGTCTTGAACTCCTTTCCTTTCAACAATCCTAATCTCATACGCTTCCAACAAACCAACAAAATCTTCTAGTTTTATGGTTTCAAGATTGTTGGATTCTTGAATAGCTACGATAATATGATCAAAATGAGAGGTCAACGTACATATTACCTTCTTAACTATCATCTTATCAGTTAGGGTTTCACCATAATCCTTCATGAGATGGACGAGTTTTTGCACCTTCGACGTATAACCTGTAATTTTTTCATCTTCTCCCATCGATAATAATTCATATTGTCGTTAAAAAGTTTGTAACTTGACAACCTTGAATTTATCGCCTCCTTCATAGTACTTGAGAAGAATATCCCATGCCTCCTTCATTGATTCAGCATGAGTGATCTTGTCGAAATTATCCGCATCAACAACCGAATAGATGTAAAATGCCGCCTTGTAATCCTTCTTCTTCGTATCCTTGTGAGTGGTTCTCTGTGCGTCAGTTGCATCTTCACCAACCACAGGAACACCGTTAGTAACCACTTCTAGGGTTTCATGAAAACCAAATAGAGATTGCATATTTTTTCTCCATCGAAGTCAATTCTTGCCGTCAAGAGTTGAAGGGAGTTTGGTAAATTTCCGTTACCATTCATCTTTGCAGTGATTGATCAACAACAACCAACAATCCCATAAACACGATCTCTGACGTGTGATTCTTGAAAATACGATCAAGAATCTAACCGGATGTCTAGATACCAATTTGTTAGTTCTTGTGGCACTCTTTTAGTGAGGAGAGAAAGAGAGAATAAGGAAATAAGGATTGTATTATTGAATTGAATGATAATACTAAATTACAAAGTATCTATTTATATACACCTAAGTGACTTGAATACTAAGTAAAATAACAAACTAAGTAACAAACCCTAAACCCTAATTAGCTTTGGGCTTGGGTCACACAACTCAACTTGGATTATATCTAATATCTCAACAATGGTCTCACTTTTTTTAATTAATTTTTGAAATATTTCTTAAATATTAACATGATGTAATTTGAGTTGATGTTTGTGTAAATAAATTTTAGACAATCGTTTTAGGAATGGATCGGTTCTTCCAATTCGGTGTACATAGGATGTAGAAAATGACGAAGAAGAAGTAATTTATGTAGTCTTAGATAATGCTCTTCAGAAAATGACGAAGAAGAAGTAATTTATGTAGTCACTACAACAAACAAGACCTTAGACAGCGCTTTTTTTAGCCTTAGACAGCGCTTTAAAGCGCTGTCTAAACCTCCGCTGCTAAAGGTTTAGACACCGCTTTTTTAAATCTTAAAAGCGCTGTCTAAGCCCCCCCCCCTTAGACAGCGCTTTGGCCAAAAGCGCTTTCTAAGACCCTCCTATTTTAATTTTTTAGGTATACCTTAGACAGCGCTTTTCAAAAAGCGCTGTCTAAGCCCCCCCCCCCCTTAGACAGCGCTTTTGCCTAAAGCACTTTCTAATCCCCCCCTTAGACAGCGCTTTTTACAAAAGCGCTGTCTAAGGTATACGAAAATTTTTGAAGCTTTTGTTTTAAACCACATTTTTTCCAGGTTTATAAACCAGAATTTCTACCTGTTTTCAACCAGATTTTGATAGACAATTATCACATTTTATATATGCCATTTTGGCCTTTTTTTCTACCAATTTTTGGCTAACAAATATATATATATACCAATTCAAACCAATTTTGCCTTAAATGTATCAAAATATATACAAATTTATGTACACATTTACAAGTCATAACATATACTACAAATGTACACATTAATTACACAAATTTATGAACAAACATTGAGCTTTAACATTGAGCTTTATCATGAACAAACAAATTTATGGACACATACATAAGCTAGTAGACTAGAAGTGCTTTTGGAGTAACAGAAACCTGCGTTACGTTTACCTGTTATTAGATGTAAAAGTTAGTTGCATTAGTTAGTTGTTCTTGATGTAATCGACATTTTCACGTTTTCTATACTTTTATTTTATCTATGGTTTCTATAAAAAATAATAATACCTGTAATGATCTCAAGCAATAGTACTCCAAAGCCGAAAACATCGGATTTTATGGAATATAGACCCTCCATTGCATATTCTGGAGCTATATATCCACTGCAAAATATAATTGTTAAGCATGTAAACATATGGAATGAAAAAAATGTTGATGCAAGGAACTAAGTGCTTACTATGTGCCAACTATTGTGGTAGTGTTAGCTTCGCCTTCACTTCCTGCAAATATCCTTGCCATGCCAAAGTCTGAAATCTTTGGATTCATGTCACAGTCCAACAATATGTTACTTGCTTTTAGATCTCTATGTATTATTTGAAGTCTAGAATCTTCATGAAGATAGAGAACGCCTCTTGCTATTCCATTTATTATATCAACTCGTTTGGTCCAATCAAGATGTGCACTTTTCTCTGGATCAACAGAAATGTAAGAAACATTAGGGTCTAGCGCAGTTGGTTGATGCGCAACGTATGTGAGTGTTGTAAACACATGAGTACCGAATTTGATAAATATAATCCTAAAAAACGGTGAAAATTGGAATATACTACGTACCAAAAAGGACGACATCAAGGCTACCATTGGGCAAATATTCATAAACAAGAAGCTTCTCTTCTCCATCGACACAAAATCCTAGAAGCTTTACAAGATTTTTGTGTTGAAGTTTCAATATCAACATAACCTCATTAATGAATTCTTCTGAACCCTGCTCAGAACAAGTTGAGAGCCTCTTGATTGCCACTTCCATGCCATCACTAAGTATACCCTGCAAATAAAGAAACAAAACTTCCATACGATGATAATCGTTCATACAAAAAATGTGAATAAACTTGAATTCTATATACCTTGTAAACAGGACCAAATCCACCTTGCCCGAGCTTATTTGAATCGGAGAAGTTTTTGGTAGCCACGCAAAGAGAACCAATATCAATAAAAGGGAAATCATTAGATATATTACCTTGTCCGTTCTTTCCTAATTACAAGAAACAAATGAATTAGAACTGTTACAAAACACAGGATAAAAAAGATGAAGATTCATCTCAAAGAAAAAATAAGCTTGAGGGCTTGATAAAAGATGATAAATCAAACAACTTACTTTGCCAATTTCTGATAAAGCATAAGTAGAAAATGATAATTATTATCACCAAGACTACCCCAACTGCAATAGCAGTAATCATCCATATTTTGCTTGATTTATCTGCATAAAAAATCAATCAAAACAGGTTTTGACAGAATGTTAAAGAACAGTGTTGAAACTTAAGAAATGCTTACTTTTCCCTCCTTGGTTAGTTGAAGAACTTGTGGATTCTGTTTCACCGAGATAAAATGGATAAAACTCATATCTTAAATAACAGCTACGACTCCAAACTCGTGCACCAATGGAGGCATAGCAACAACCTGGTATATCTCCAATAGCACTTTGCAGACACATACTGCAATCATTGGCTGATAAATCTCTTGTACACTGCACTAAAGCATATACTGTCTTATCTTCGAAAGCTACTTTTCCAGTAGCATACATGTTCGTGGAAACATTAAAAGACGCTATCTCAGTAAGATTATTCAATATTTTATTCACAACAGAAGCTTAGCATTGGACATTACCGTAAAAAAAGCTAATTTTACTGTCATTGGAGATTTCAGAAGACCAATTTGAAAGTATAGTTTCCACGTTTTTTCTAAACAAAAGATTAAGCTTATTGGCTATAAACTAGAACTAAAATCATTCAAATCCCTCTAAACTGTTTGCTAATTTCTCCAAATCAGATATCTTTCAATGATAAAAACATCACAAAAATTCTCGCGGTTAAAACAGTAGCTATAACCTACTTAAATCAATCATCAATCATACTCACTAAACCAGAACATCAGACTTCGAAAACATGGACGAAAATTATATAAAAGCAACAAACAAAACAAATAGCAGAAAAAAATATTAAGCTTCGGTATCGTATCAGGTCAAAAGCTACGAGTGCAGGAAAACGTAAACCAGAGCGAGAAAGTCCATAACAAGAAATGAAGAGAGTACCTAACACGCTCGCCTTGACGTCCTTTCACCATCTTCACGGCAGCAGCAGAAGCAGAATTCGGCCAAATCTCAAGACTCCCGAAAATGGGCGTTTTAGGGTTTTATTATAGTCGGAGCTTGTGGTGCAGTGGAAAGTGTGGGTTTACCTGATTAGGAGCTTTTAATTAGACCTTAGACAGCGCTTTTGTGGAAAGCGTTTTCTAAGGTATGCCTTAGACAGCGCTTTCCAAAAGCGCTTTCTAAACCCCCCCTTAGACAGCGCTTTTGGTTTTAATTTTTTTTTTAATTTAAAGACTTTAGACAGCGCTTTATCAAAAGCGCTGACTAAGGTCTATATTTAAAAGCGCTTTCTAAAAGCGCTGTCTAAGGGGGGGTCTTAGACAACGCTTTTTGAAAGCGCTGTCTAAGACCCCCCCTTAGACAGCGCTTTCATTATTTTTTTGGAACATTTTCCGTGTTTTATTTTAATTTTAACCTTAGACAGCGCTTTCTTTTAAAAGCGCTGTCTAAGATGCGCTGTTAAAAGTCATTTTTGGCGTAGTGAGTCTTAGATAATGCTCTTCAGATAATTCAATGTTTCTTTGACAAATAACATACTTTTATCTTCATGCCCACCGTAAATGTCAGTTCTTGAGCATGTGTTTGTTCCATTATAGTAGTTTGAGAATTCAAAGATAACTTTCTAGAGGATGTGACATCTTTGTCCCTAAATAGAAGTGATATTTACCATAGGTTTAGCCCCAAAGTGAGACACGTTTTCATATCTCTAAACAAGTCTTCAATAGATTTAAGAGAAATTAAGACTCAATTAGATGATCTGTTGGAGAAGCATTTTATTAGACCTGGTATGTCTCCACAAAGTACACAATTATTCTTAGTCAAGAAGAAAGAAAGTGGAGTGAGATTATGCGTTGGTTATTGTCAACATCAAAAAGTTATCATACACATAGAATTAGTAAATAAAAGATAATTTAATTCAAAAGTCAAGAATAGCACAATCTTAAGATAAGAAATCCTAATTGGGTAGTTGTTATATGAATTAATCATGTTATAACAAGTTAACTTTTATAATCAAAAAGCTCGTGAATATTATATATATATATATATATATATATATATATATATATATATATATATATATATATATATATATATATATATATATATACACTACTACAGGTGTTTATATGTTATATGAAGTGCAGATATACGTACATGTCATGTGTTAAGTTACATGAGTTCATATATTATTTACAACGTAAATGTATCTACATGTCAAGCGTTAATTTACAAGAGTTCGCACATTCTGAAGAATGCCTATTATAAGAGATCACATATTTACATGTCATGTATTAAGATATGAGAGTTTATATATTTGGTATAATAATAATATTATAAGATAAATTCTAATAATTGTTAATGTGTTTATAGGTTTCAACGTAGTTTTAGTTCTCATATATTGATTTTTTATAAATTTTTAGTCTTTCTTTGTTTACAAGTCATCGTTGTTCTTCATTCATCCAACCTCTATTTACAAAATCAACCATTGAAGGAAGAATACGGTTAAAATATGATGAATAACCCTTATTCTTCATGGAAAAGCAACGAAGAAGTGAAATTTTGTCTAAGGCATGTAGTATGTTGTTCTCATTTTTTAAACCTAAAGTAAAAAAAAAAGTCATTATGGTAGTGCTATATGTTATTTTGTCGTTGTTGTGGTCCTTTTTTTGAAACATAATTTTTTTTTCTTAAAATGTGTAGTTTGTGGTTCCATTTGGTATTTTTTTTATTAGTTTGTTTGGTTTGTGGTCCCATATGCATGTTATATGCATGTCGTATAGTTCAATTGTAATTGTTTGTTTTGAATTGTGCATTTAATATGTTATACAGACCATCTCATAGTCAAACTATTAGATTAAGAATACATCATAGGGGTCAAATAGTAAACAATCCTCTTAAATAGTATATTAATTGGGAGGTCTCTAAAATGAATTCGAAGTGGGATATGGATTATATGTCCTGCATGTAGTTGGAAGGTTTGATTAAAAATGAGGGATCTAAGAATATCAAGTGTATATGATATTGGAACCCTAAGTTTAACCTTTCTCGTGGACTACCCCTTAACTATGATATTGATGTGCTTAAATTTGCTTATGTTAATTAATGTGAGTTGGTAGATGTGTATGTGGAGCATTGCATTGATAATCTTTAAGTGGTAGATGAGGAAGTACAAATTAATGATGATGGTGGTCTAAATTATGATATTTATGATGAAATACATGATGTTTATGATGAAGTACAAGTTAGGTTTGGTAAAGGGGATGACATAGGTAGCGAAAATGTTGATGATGAAGTACAAGATGTAAGTGATGACAAAAAGGATTATGGTGATGATGATGCTAAATATATTGGAAGTGACTATGACATAGACAATTTTAGTGATATCTAGTATGAGTGTAGTGAGAATTTTGTTGACTTGGATTGGATCATATTCCTCCTCTCCGAGACATTAGGTGAAAATATGAATCATCTTGATAATGAGGTATTAGGTGAAGGTGTGAGCCATAAATTCAGTTTGATCAAGATGATGGTAATGATTCTGATCAATTGTGTCACACCCCAAATTTTACCCCTAGATTTCATAATCATTTGCATCCTAGACATCATTCATGCATAGCTAACCTCAAGATCGAGATATGTTTGGTTTTGTTTCATCGGTGAATTAAGGTTTCCCTCAAAGAGCTCAAAGGATTGATCAATCAAAGTTTTGGATTGATCATCAATAAATCAACTTATCATACACTCAATATATATATATACATATCTATCAACAAATAAGTGTATTATGTCCTAATCATAAGTGCATCAAGCTTCACTTTCATCTGGCTCACCAATTAGGGTTTCTCAGCAACATTCAATTTCATCTAAGAATTTTGATCAAGACATGATCTCAAACCTTGAGACATGACTCAACACACTCAAGTACATCCTTATAGCCCATCCATGATGTTAAATTGGCTAAAGAGTTTGAATTCATTGAAGATCAAGAAATTCAAATTCATCTGATACACAACCAATGCACTACAACGTCAAATTTTTGACTTTTGAGATTTATGATCAAATATGAACTTCTCAAGTTAAATTTCATTAAGATATCTTTACTTGATGAATTTGATCAAGAAAAATCAAGATAATTGAGGTTACTTGCAAAAAGGTCAATCTTGAAGACATTGAAAATTTCACGAAGTATCCAAATTTCATGTCAAAAGTGGCAAACTTCCCAAATCCATAACTTCCAATCCGAGCAGAAATTTTCTTTGATCCAAATCAAAAATGAAAGCTCTTGTTCCATACTTCAACTTTGTCCTAGAGAATTGATTCCCTAAAAGTGCAAGGATTTTTAGTTATGAGACCATGAAGTTGGTGTCTCAAGTTGAAACACTTGAAAATTTTCAAGTCAACTTTGATCCCTAAAAAGTAATAAACTTTGGAGACATTTTTCATTATGATCCCATTTTGATTCATCAGAAACTCAAAACATGAAAGTTGTAAAGAATGTCTTGGGCTTTCCAAAAAGTACAAGTACATTTTTCCCCATGCATGAGCTATGAGTTTCGAAAATGGGAAGTTAGGGTTCCAAACTTGAATTTCAAGTCATGTTCATGATGAATTCTTGGAGGAAAATCATTTCAATTGTGCAAATCCCTTGATTTCAGGTCCTTTTATGTACAAATCTGTCCATAATCAGATGTTTACACAAGTCTTTGGTGCAGTACACAAAGAATTGAGCCTTTATCCATTTCACCATGCCATTTTTGGAACATTTTGCATAAAGCTTGATATCCATTTTCATAAAGCAAGCTTTTGCCAACCACTCTTGCATTGAGCCTTTAAATTGTTTCCCCTGATCACACTTAACCTCTAGATCCAGAAGCAACCTCCTGGACTTCAGAAAAGCATGGCCAAGATCCTTGATTCACTCCACATTTTCATCATGAAGCCAACATGCATTTTTATGCAAAATGAAACCAAACATCCAAACCAGCATTCAAATTGAACTAAGATCAATTTCTGCAAGTTAATTGAGCCCTTTAGAGGCTCTATAAATAGAGGGTCGAGCCTCAGAACATAAAACACCAAGAATTGCATCCAAAATTCCATTGTTGCAACTTTCAAACCTCAAACTTCCAAATTCCATTTCTGTTGGAAAATATTCAAACCAACCATCCAAAAACCTTCTAAACATAACATAGAAGTTGTTTAAACCATTAAAACACAATTGTAACACCTTCATCATCATTTTACAAATCTCACTTTGCACACTTGCAAGTTGAGTTTGTCAGAAGAATCCAGGGATTCTCAAGCACAAGTGAGCATTCAAAAAGCTTCCCTATGGTCCAAGCAAGCTCACCAGATCATCAGTTCTCATCTGTAACCAGTAGAAGAGGAATTGGACTTTCTCCAATAGATAAATTCACTTACACTTGAAAACTCTTGTGCATGCATCATTCTTGAATATTTATTAAAGTAAAAATGTAGTACATAGTGTGTTTGTTGTATGTTTGCTACTGTATGCATTATACCATTCTCATACATTGAGATTTTATTGTTAGAAAGTTAAAAGTGCAGTTCTGGTTTTTCCCTTGGCACGCTTTGTACATTAAGTTTTAAGATGATATAATGATACCATTAGATTTCTTGCAGAAAATAGAGCAATTTAGGTTCTCATATTTTTTAATTTCATGGAAAATTGAGAGAGTTATGGTTGTTGGAAGTTTGAGGAAAAAATGAAAAGAATTGAAACAAGTGTGGTCGTGAGGTTGAAGAAGATGATGACGTGGCGCTGACCTTGTCATCTTAGGTCTTGTTTTAAAATATATATTAATGAATGTAAATAAGTTACTGGATATATCACCATCCCAGTGGTTGAAGCATGCATTTTAGGGCTTTGTGCGTGTGCAAGGTCCAGGGTTTGAATCCCCCTTGCCCCAGACCAATTTTATTCATTGTTTTTTTTTCTATTTATTTTTGTTGATTTTCATAACTTCAAAGGCTCATAACTTGATGATCCCTAAGCCTTTTTTAGCCACTCTTTTTTCTATGTGTTCATAATTTTGTCTATTTTATGATGGTGAAAAGAAAATCCAGAATTGATTTATTTTTCACATACTTATACTTGTCCAAAGTTGGTACCTTTTTAGGATTGTTTTAGAATTTCAAATGACCTTCTTTGGTTGATACTTTATTTTTTCTTGATCACCATGACTTGTATGAATGTTGTGCATCATATATGAACTTTGTTTGATGTTGTTAATATGTGTCTCTTGGTTTTTACCTAATTTTGACTTACTTTAATGTATGTTTACATGTTTATGAGATTTGAACTTTGTTACTATGCCATGAACTTTTGTGTGTTTATTTTGCCATTGATCCATGCTTCACATGTCATTCTTTCATGTCTTGTTGAACCTTTGTGTGCATGTGTGCCCTTGTTTTTGTCTTTGTTTATGTGTTTGCAAATGCTTTAAACTTGTGATAACATGTCCTTGTATGACTTGTATGCTTACATGTTCAAACCTTTTGTATGATGTTGAACATTTGATTGTGATCATATTGAACCTTAACATGCATGTCTTGAATACCTTAACTTGTTTTCATGATTAAGTTGATGTAATGTCTAAATCATGTCTTACTTCATGCATATACATGTTCATTCATGCTTATTATGACATCCATATACATGTTCATGCATTGCTATGTCATTCATCTTTGTTTCTTCATGATGATATGCCCATGTCATTCATATTCATGTTAAATTTATACATCTTCGATTGATGTTATTGTATCTTTGTTCATGTTCACATGTTGTACATATGTGTTTACATACCATGCTTGATATTGTTATGATCATGCTTCCATATCTTTGTATTGATGCCATGCTTGAACATCTTCTTTATCATGTGTTTACCTTTGTGGATGTCATGATTGAACATCTTCTTTATCATGTGATTATCTTTGTTGATGTCATGCTTGAACATCTTTCTTTACCATTTATTTACTTTTGATGTCATTGATCGCGACTTTATGAGTCGAATTTGGGGTACAAACTGCAAGTGCACAGTTCTATCGCGTAGTTTTAAAAGATATCGATCCCACAGGGACTTATAAATCGATATACCGTTATCTAAGGTTACTTCGTAAAGCTAAGGTGAACAATGTTTGATTGTTTGGAAGAAAGCTAAAAACTAAACTAAGATCTAGATTAAATATTAATAAAGCGGATATCGGTATGTAGTTCGTCGTAATTAGGGAATCAATTCTTTGTCGGTTTCTTGGTTTTAAAATGAATCTTTTCAGTCGACTCTATTGATTAAAAGTTTTATCTCAAACTCTCGCTCTGTTGAATAAACCATGATTTTATGTTAATGTAGCTGTCACTTATAATTAAGTCAAAAAACCATTTTTTGAAAGCAATACAGTCCATAGAAACTCTTTTTAAGAAAACACTAATCGTTTAAACACCCTTATCTCAAACTCTCGCTCTGTTGACTTAGGTTATATAATTAAATTCAAATGCTTAACTCTCGTCCTCACATTCAATCTTTAAAAATACTTTTTGGAAAAGATTAGAATTTAATTAACTCTAAAAATTGCTCTCGCCCTGATCTAGAATTAATGTCCAATTTACACTGTCCAGTTAAAACCTCAAACTCTCGCTCTATTGATTTTAACTTCTTTATGTCTTTTACTTTCGTACAAAAACTTTGTTATTAAACCTGTAAATTGAGACCGTAAAAAGAGTGATTTTAATTTTAAATCTAATTAAACCAACTTAGTTTTGATCCCTTATTCCGCTTACTTTACATACCGATATCTAGGCGAATTAGCCAGACATGCTAAACGAACTTAAATAATTATCATGCATAAACAGACTCATCTCAGGCAAATAATATAAATAAATAATATAACAGAGCATTAAATAATAATTAAAGAACCTGAATAATTTAAACAGTAGTCTTGAACACTCTACCACAAGCCGGTAGGATTTGCTCTCGAATTCTTCAATCAATCAGAAAAATAAAACGAAGGAATAAAAAAACTAGACTCTAACGTAAGGTTAGGTCCGGTAAAAGGTACACAATAGTTTCCGGTGTAGAAACTATTGTGCGAAAAATTAATTGAAAGCTAGAAAAGAAAATAGAATTGCAAAAAGGTAAAACAATAAAAATTCTGCAAAGTAATACTATAAAAATATAAGCCTAAACTGCTGGAAGAAGAAAAAATGCGAAAACGGCAAAAGGCGTGGAAAAATCTCCGAACCGAGAGCTTTCCCAATTAGCTGCTATTTATACTGCTACTTGTGTAACTGCTTTCCAAGGGTTTCCGTATACACGATCTTTTCGTTCCGAGGGTCAAGCGTGGAAATAGCTTTCAACGTGGTCAGTTGCGTTCCTAGTGCCAAAAATATAGGGGAATGGTGTGACGTCCGTCACACCATGTGTGACGCTCGTCACAGGAGTGTGCTTAGTGTGACGCTCGTCACAACCTTTGTGACGCCCGTCACAGGCACAACGTGCGCTTTCTTTGGGCTGGGCTTGGTCTTTGTTATTTGTTTCCTTTTTATTCCTTTTTACACCTCCTTTTCTTCCCTTTTTCACTTTTGCTTCAAAATGGATACCTGACATAAATAGAAAGGAAATACCGCATAATATCTGATAAAATGAGATAAATTAAAGTAAATGATAATATAATCTAATTGAATTAAGTCCTAAAATGTGATATAATTTCATGTTATCAAACTCCCCCATACTTAGATCTTTGCTTGTCCTCAAGCAAAATTCAGTATAGAACTTGTTTTGAAAATTTTAGCCAGATGAAATTTCACAACACACATCAATTCGTATTAGGTCGCATGCAATCCTTGTTTAAAAGTGGCTTGAGTTAAATCTCGACATTAACGACACCGTCACAATCTCAGATAACCCCACCTTATGCAAATCAGTTCGAGTAATGCTATTATAGCTATCCTAGTTCCTTTACTCTTATTTCACCCGTTTTCATTCTAGCGAAATCACATTAAGCCCTTTATCTTGTCGCGCACATAGTGGAGTAACCGGTTAGTGATTCTGATCCCCTTTTAGCTAGAAGTTCTGGTACATAAGTCGGATAACTTCGTTATTCAGTCCATTGCAAATTGCGGGGGATCGGACCGTAGTCCGCCCTACCAAGTTCAGTACCAGATACCTACTGAACCAACTCATAATGGATCTCTCGTATTATACTTTTGCATGATCTGCGACCTTTAGATTAAATGATCTGGTAAGGATCACCTAACTTAATTAGTGCATTTCCTGATATATATATTTTTATGTTACTTTGGGAATCATTCACTTATATTCATCGGTTCTCCACGTAGTTTGCTATTAAGATGGTGCTGACTTCTCGTATAAACTACTCGGGGTTACTATAAAACTAAAAGTTCACGGGATGGGTATAATAGGTACTTATCCTGATCTAACATGTTGAGGTTCTCAGAGTGTTTGGCGGTAATAGTTTTCGTCTTAATTCGTCTCAAGTTTGATAGAATGAGCAACCTTTATACTTATTGGGTGTTGAAATTTTTGTTGTTGTGGCTCATGAAAGTTTGAGGGAATAGATAATAGAAATTGTTCACACTCGGGACTTAACTTAAAATAAATCTAAATTTTTTTTTTTTTTTTATCTTTTTATATTTTTTTTTTTATATATATGATGAGAAAGGGAAATAACAAGAAAGGGAAATAACAATGAAAGGAAAAGTACATACTTGTAAAAGAAAAGAAATAGAAAGAACAGGTTTTCCCCCCCCATACTTAAAATAAACATTGTCCCCAATGTTTTAAGGAAATGAACTACAATAGGGAAAGGGAAAAGAGATGACGACTAAGGCTGCCTTCCGCCTCTGGTTCTTGGACCTGGTGATCGCTGACGTAAGTCTAAATTGTCGAACCTGCTGAACAACTCAGTAAACCGCTGGTCGGTTATGGCAATCCTAGCATCCTGTTCTTGTTGCATTTGACGCATCATTTGCATCATCTCGGCATTCTGTGCCTGCATACCATCAATAGCATCCATGATGTCGTCGTTGGTTGCAGGCCTTCTTCGTCGGCGACGTTGGGAGGATGGGCCAGTTGCATTACCGGAAGGATTGAGCGGGACTGAATGTTGTGTAGGAGGATGATCACCTTGCTCCATATCGTCAAACTCGTCTGTGGGCGGGTTTGTTTGTGAAGGCTCGGTGGCTTCGGGGGCGTTTAAATCATAGAGGTGGCGGTCGGGGTTTGTGACATCAGTTAGCGCGATATTTGGTAGAACAACGCTTGGGACTGCCTGGTTGTTCACCATAAGATAATATCCTCCGCCTACTCTGTTCTTAATCAGGCGGCTGGATCGACAGTAGCTGATATCCATAGATAGGGGAGGTAGAGATTCTAAAGTTTGGAGTTTATCCCCTAGGTTTAGGCCAAGTGCTATGGTGGTAATTAATCCACCAATTATAAAAGGTTGCCGGCCTCTAGCACATAAGGTGCGGATATGATGAAATAGAAAGGAGGCGGCGTTTACCTTAGTATCCGGTTCGAAGACGCATTGGAGGAAGAATAGCTCCTTTGAGTTGACCTTGCTGTTGTTTGGTCTTCCAAAAACTGTGTTTTGCAGGATGCGGATAAAGTACCGGATAGTTGGGTTATGTATATGGGAAAGAAGGAGCTCTTCCCAGTTGTAGGCATCTATACCAGAAATTTTCTTGAAAAGGCCGAAAACGTCAACTGTGTTCCAGTTTGAGTTTGGAGGGATTCTGGGATGTACCTGACCTTCTATGGGAAATTGTAGCATGGTACTCAATTGGTTTTGGGTTAAGGTGTACTCGGTGTTAAACATACGGAACGTTGCGGCACCGGTTAAAAATTCGTCTTCACCGGTGGGAGTGGTGTAGTCGTATGAACTTAAGAATTCTAAGGTTAGGGATGGGTAGGTGGGTTGATTATGAGTGCAAAGGAAGGTTAAGTCGGCTAGGCGGAGCATCCATTCGATACCTTGGAGTAATCCTAATTGTTGTAAACAAGTTAAATCGGGATACCTGGTGGAAACGACGCCTCGCTGTTGGAAACGCTCGAATTGCTCCCTTTGATAATTTTCATCTTCGGATCGGAAGATGATATTTCCGAAATTCTGATTTCCTGCCATTGTGATGAATGAATTTTTGAAGGAGTGATTTGGAAAGAAAAGAAATGTATTTGATAGGAGAGAATGGTTTGTGGTGAATGAAGGAAGGTTTGGTGGGTATTTATAGGAAAAGAATTTGGAAGTTGGAAAGGAAGTGGTTGAAAAGTGAATGAATGTGGGTAAATGTGAATAAATGGGGAAGGTAAAAAAGTTGAAGGGGTGTAACGTTCATCTCCAACGGCTCCTTAACGTTCACCTAGTCTGAAGGGCGTTACGCTCGTCACAGGGGTGTGACGGTCGTAACAGGCAATTAGCGTGACGCCCGTGACAGAATGTGTGACGCTTGTCACACTGTCTGTTTGGCTAATGTTCAGCTAGCGTCCTTCAGGTAAGTTATTATATATTTTTTTTTTTTGTTGTTTGCTACTGATTGATTTATTCTGCAATTTAATTTCTGCTGCATGCTTATTCTACTTTGTATAATAATAAGTCATAGGTAGTAACAGTAGAGAACATAATAGCTATTGCATAGTAAAATTAAATAAATAGCTTCAATAAAATGATCATAATGTAATATTGGAAAGAAGAACAAAAGAAATGCGAAAAGGAAACAAATGCGAACATGAATTCAAATAACATTAATGAATAATCTAGCTTAAAACTAAATAACTAAGAAAAACAAATAAATACTATCCATCTGCACGATCTCTGGCCGGAGGAACAAAAGAGTTAACACGATGTAGCAACTCGTGAAACTGATCTGTCATACTGCTCATGTACCCTAGAACTTCGTGTCTCATGTCAGTAAATTCTTCTCTGAGGGCGTCTTGTTCTGACATCAAAGCTTCAATGGCGGTGTTGTAATCAGTTCTGGGCATATGATGCCGGAAGTCGGATACTGCTGATTCTTCGGTCTGAACAGGCTGAGGAGGAGGGTCGATATCATAATAGCCAGATGGTGTCTGGGGGTCAGATTCAGTATAAGGGATCTGGTCATCATAAGTCTCATAGTCATCACAAATCTCATAGTCCTGGATGGATTCAGTGGATCTAGCAGGAGAGGGGGTTTCGTTCAGATTGTAGAGCCAGTTATTGCGGTTATGAACACTAGTCCTAGGATCGGGCATGGTGAATAGGCAAAGAACTTGGTTATCAATAATAAGCTCAAACTCGTCAGACCCTAGGTTTGCTATGAACATAGTGTTGAAGAGGAAGGGTATACTCATAGTAGTAATGCCACAAAAAGGGCTTAGGTCAAGCATAGGCTGACGTAATCCAATAGCATTACCTATCATAGTTATCAAACCGCCTATTCTAATGGGTGCTCGCTCATCTTGGATCAGGTGGTCTAAATTAGCTAACATAAAAGTGGCACCGTTTACTGGACGGTTCTGGGAAGCACAAAATATGATGAAGAGTTCATCACGTGAAACTGAAGTACTGTTTGGCTTCTTCCCAAATAAAGTGTGGGTCACGTGAAACCGAATTAGAACTGTTACAAAACACAGGATAAAAAAGATGAAGATTCATCTCAAAGAAAAAATAAGCTTGAGGGCTTGATAAAAGATGATAAATCAAACAACTTACTTTGCCAATTTCTGATAAAGCATAAGTAGAAAATGATAATTATTATCACCAAGACTACCCCAACTGCAATAGCAGTAATCATCCATATTTTGCTTGATTTATCTGCATAAAAAATCAATCAAAACAGGTTTTGACAGAATGTTAAAGAACAGTGTTGAAACTTAAGAAATGCTTACTTTTCCCTCCTTTGTTAGTTGAAGAACTTGTGGATTCTGTTTCACCGAGATAAAATGGATAAAACTCATATCTTAAATAACAGCTACGACTCCAAACTCGTGCACCAATGGAGGCATAGCAACAACCTGGTATATCTCCAATAGCACTTTGCAGACACATACTGCAATCATTGGCTGATAAATCTCTTGTACACTGCACTAAAGCATATACTGTCTTATCTTCGAAAGCTACTTTTCCAGTAGCATACATGTTCGTGGAAACATTAAAAGACGCTATCTCAGTAAGATTATTCAATATTTTATTCACAACAGAAGCTTAGCATTGGACATTACCGTAAAAAAAGCTAATTTTACTGTCATTGGAGATTTCAGAAGACCAATTTGAAAGTATAGTTTCCACGTTTTTTCTAAACAAAAGATTAAGCTTATTGGCTATAAACTAGAACTAAAATCATTCAAATCCCTCTAAACTGTTTGCTAATTTCTCCAAATCAGATATCTTTCAATGATAAAAACATCACAAAAATTCTCGCGGTTAAAACAGTAGCTATAACCTACTTAAATCAATCATCAATCATACTCACTAAACCAGAACATCAGACTTCGAAAACATGGACGAAAATTATATAAAAGCAACAAACAAAACAAATAGCAGAAAAAAATATTAAGCTTCGGTATCGTATCAGGTCAAAAGCTACGAGTGCAGGAAAACGTAAACCAGAGCGAGAAAGTCCATAACAAGAAATGAAGAGAGTACCTAACACGCTCGCCTTGACGTCCTTTCACCATCTTCACGGCAGCAGCAGAAGCAGAATTCGGCCAAATCTCAAGACTCCCGAAAATGGGCGTTTTAGGGTTTTATTATAGTCGGAGCTTGTGGTGCAGTGGAAAGTGTGGGTTTACCTGATTAGGAGCTTTTAATTAGACCTTAGACAGCGCTTTTGTGGAAAGCGTTTTCTAAGGTATGCCTTAGACAGCGCTTTCCAAAAGCGCTTTCTAAACCCCCCCTTAGACAGCGCTTTTGGTTTTAATTTTTTTTTTAATTTAAAGACTTTAGACAGCGCTTTATCAAAAGCGCTGACTAAGGTCTATATTTAAAAGCGCTTTCTAAAAGCGCTGTCTAAGGGGGGGTCTTAGACAGCGCTTTTTGAAAGCGCTGTCTAAGACCCCCCCTTAGACAGCGCTTTCATTATTTTTTTGGAACATTTTCCGTGTTTTATTTTAATTTTAACCTTAGACAGCGCTTTCTTTTAAAAGCGCTGTCTAAGATGCGCTGTTAAAAGTCATTTTTGGCGTAGTGAGTCTTAGATAATGCTCTTCAGATAATTCAATGTTTCTTTGACAAATAACATACTTTTATCTTCATGCCCGCCGTAAATGTCAGTTCTTGAGCATGTGTTTGTTCCATTATAGTAGTTTGAGAATTCAAAGATAACTTTCTAGAGGATGTGACATCTTTGTCCCTAAATAGAAGTGATATTTACCATAGGTTTAGCCCCAAAGTGAGACACGTTTTCATATCTCTAAACAAGTCTTCAATAGATTTAAGAGAAATTAAGACTCAATTAGATGATCTGTTGGAGAAGCATTTTATTAGACCTGGTATGTCTCCACAAAGTACACAATTATTCTTAGTCAAGAAGAAAGAAAGTGGAGTGAGATTATGCGTTGGTTATTGTCAACATCAAAAAGTTATCATACACATAGAATTAGTAAATAAAAGATAATTTGATTCAAAAGTCAAGAATAGCACAATCTTAAGATAAGAAATCCTAATTGGGTAGTTGTTATATGAATTAATCATGTTATAACAAGTTAACTTTTATAATCAAAAAGCTCGTGAATATTTTATATATATATATATATATATATATATATATATATATATATATATATAATATATATATATATATATATATATATATATACACTACTACAGGTGTTTATATGTTATATGAAGTGCAGATATACGTACATGTCATGTGTTAAGTTACATGAGTTCATATATTATTTACAACGTAAATGTATCTACATGTCAAGCGTTAATTTACAAGAGTTCGCACATTCTGAAGAATGCCTATTATAAGAGATCACATATTTACATGTCATGTATTAAGATATGAGAGTTTATATATTTGGTATAATAATAATATTATAAGATAAATTCTAATAATTGTTAATGTGTTTATAGGTTTCAACGTAGTTTTAGTTCTCATATATTGATTTTTTATAAATTTTTAGTCTTTCTTTGTTTACAAGTCATCGTTGTTCTTCATTCATCCAACCTCTATTTACAAAATCAACCATTGAAGGAAGAATACGGTTAAAATATGATGAATAACCCTTATTCTTCATGGAAAAGCAACGAAGAAGTGAAATTTTGTCTAAGGCATGTAGTATGTTGTTCTCATTTTTTAAACCTAAAGTAAAAAAAAAAGTCATTATGGTAGTGCTATATGTTATTTTGTCGTTGTTGTGGTCCTTTTTTTGAAACATAATTTTTTTTTCTTAAAATGTGTAGTTTGTGGTTCCATTTGGTATTTTTTTTATTAGTTTGTTTGGTTTGTGGTCCCATATGCATGTTATATGCATGTCGTATAGTTCAATTGTAATTGTTTGTTTTGAATTGTGCATTTAATATGTTATACAGACCATCTCATAGTCAAACTATTAGATTAAGAATACATCATAGGGGTCAAATAGTAAACAATCCTCTTAAATAGTATATTAATTGGGAGGTCTCTAAAATGAATTCGAAGTGGGATATGGATTATATGTCCTGCATGTAGTTGGAAGGTTTGATTAAAAATGAGGGATCTAAGAATATCAAGTGTATATGATATTGGAACCCTAAGTTTAACCTTTCTCGTGGACTACCCCTTAACTATGATATTGATGTGCTTAAATTTGCTTATGTTAATTAATGTGAGTTGGTAGATGTGTATGTGGAGCATTGCATTGATAATCTTTAAGTGGTAGATGAGGAAGTACAAATTAATGATGATGGTGGTCTAAATTATGATATTTATGATGAAATACATGATGTTTATGATGAAGTACAAGTTAGGTTTGGTAAAGGGGATGACATAGGTAGCGAAAATGTTGATGATGAAGTACAAGATGTAAGTGATGACAAAAAGGATTATGGTGATGATGATGCTAAATATATTGGAAGTGACTATGACATAGACAATTTTAGTGATATCTAGTATGAGTGTAGTGAGAATTTTGTTGACTTGGATTGGATCATATTCCTCCTCTCCGAGACATTAGGTGAAAATATGAATCATCTTGATAATGAGGTATTAGGTGAAGGTGTGAGCCATAAATTCAGTTTGATCAAGATGATGGTAATGATTCTGATCAATTGTGTCACACCCCAAATTTTACCCCTAGATTTCATAATCATTTGCATCCTAGACATCATTCATGCATAGCTAACCTCAAGATCGAGATATGTTTGGTTTTGTTTCATCGGTGAATTAAGGTTTCCCTCAAAGAGCTCAAAGGATTGATCAATCAAAGTTTTGGATTGATCATCAATAAATCAACTTATCATACACTCAATATATATATATACATATCTATCAACAAATAAGTGTATTATGTCCTAATCATAAGTGCATCAAGCTTCACTTTCATCTGGCTCACCAATTAGGGTTTCTCAGCAACATTCAATTTCATCTAAGAATTTTGATCAAGACATGATCTCAAACCTTGAGACATGACTCAACACACTCAAGTACATCCTTATAGCCCATCCATGATGTTAAATTGGCTAAAGAGTTTGAATTCATTGAAGATCAAGAAATTCAAATTCATCTGATACACAACCAATGCACTACAACGTCAAATTTTTGACTTTTGAGATTTATGATCAAATATGAACTTCTCAAGTTAAATTTCATTAAGATATCTTTACTTGATGAATTTGATCAAGAAAAATCAAGATAATTGAGGTTACTTGCAAAAAGGTCAATCTTGAAGACATTGAAAATTTCACGAAGTATCCAAATTTCATGTCAAAAGTGGCAAACTTCCCAAATCCATAACTTCCAATCCGAGCAGAAATTTTCTTTGATCCAAATCAAAAATGAAAGCTCTTGTTCCATACTTCAACTTTGTCCTAGAGAATTGATTCCCTAAAAGTGCAAGGATTTTTAGTTATGAGACCATGAAGTTGGTGTCTCAAGTTGAAACACTTGAAAATTTTCAAGTCAACTTTGATCCCTAAAAAGTAATAAACTTTGGAGACATTTTTCATTATGATCCCATTTTGATTCATCAGAAACTCAAAACATGAAAGTTGTAAAGAATGTCTTGGGCTTTCCAAAAAGTACAAGTACATTTTTCCCCATGCATGAGCTATGAGTTTCGAAAATGGGAAGTTAGGGTTCCAAACTTGAATTTCAAGTCATGTTCATGATGAATTCTTGGAGGAAAATCATTTCAATTGTGCAAATCCCTTGATTTCAGGTCCTTTTATGTACAAATCTGTCCATAATCAGATGTTTACACAAGTCTTTGGTGCAGTACACAAAGAATTGAGCCTTTATCCATTTCACCATGCCATTTTTGGAACATTTTGCATAAAGCTTGATATCCATTTTCATAAAGCAAGCTTTTGCCAACCACTCTTGCATTGAGCCTTTAAATTGTTTCCCCTGATCACACTTAACCTCTAGATCCAGAAGCAACCTCCTGGACTTCAGAAAAGCATGGCCAAGATCCTTGATTCACTCCACATTTTCATCATGAAGCCAACATGCATTTTTATGCAAAATGAAACCAAACATCCAAACCAGCATTCAAATTGAACTAAGATCAATTTCTGCAAGTTAATTGAGCCCTTTAGAGGCTCTATAAATAGAGGGTCGAGCCTCAGAACATAAAACACCAAGAATTGCATCCAAAATTCCATTGTTGCAACTTTCAAACCTCAAACTTCCAAATTCCATTTCTGTTGGAAAATATTCAAACCAACCATCCAAAAACCTTCTAAACATAACATAGAAGTTGTTTAAACCATTAAAACACAATTGTAACACCTTCATCATCATTTTACAAATCTCACTTTGCACACTTGCAAGTTGAGTTTGTCAGAAGAATCCAGGGATTCTCAAGCACAAGTGAGCATTCAAAAAGCTTCCCTATGGTCCAAGCAAGCTCACCAGATCATCAGTTCTCATCTGTAACCAGTAGAAGAGGAATTGGACTTTCTCCAATAGATAAATTCACTTACACTTGAAAACTCTTGTGCATGCATCATTCTTGAATATTTATTAAAGTAAAAATGTAGTACATAGTGTGTTTGTTGTATGTTTGCTACTGTATGCATTATACCATTCTCATACATTGAGATTTTATTGTTAGAAAGTTAAAAGTGCAGTTCTGGTTTTTCCCTTGGCACGCTTTGTACATTAAGTTTTAAGATGATATAATGATACCATTAGATTTCTTGCAGAAAATAGAGCAATTTAGGTTCTCATATTTTTTAATTTCATGGAAAATTGAGAGAGTTATGGTTGTTGGAAGTTTGAGGAAAAAATGAAAAGAATTGAAACAAGTGTGGTCGTGAGGTTGAAGAAGATGATGACGTGGCGCTGACCTTGTCATCTTAGGTCTTGTTTTAAAATATATATTAATGAATGTAAATAAGTTACTGGATATATCACCATCCCAGTGGTTGAAGCATGCATTTTAGGGCTTTGTGCGTGTGCAAGGTCCAGGGTTTGAATCCCCCTTGCCCCAGACCAATTTTATTCATTGTTTTTTTTTCTATTTATTTTTGTTGATTTTCATAACTTCAAAGGCTCATAACTTGATGATCCCTAAGCCTTTTTTAGCCACTCTTTTTTCTATGTGTTCATAATTTTGTCTATTTTATGATGGTGAAAAGAAAATCCAGAATTGATTTATTTTTCACATACTTATACTTGTCCAAAGTTGGTACCTTTTTAGGATTGTTTTAGAATTTCAAATGACCTTCTTTGGTTGATACTTTATTTTTTCTTGATCACCATGACTTGTATGAATGTTGTGCATCATATATGAAATTTGTTTGATGTTGTTAATATGTGTCTCTTGGTTTTTACCTAATTTTGACTTACTTTAATGTATGTTTACATGTTTATGAGATTTGAACTTTGTTACTATGCCATGAACTTTTGTGTGTTTATTTTGCCATTGATCCATGCTTCACATGTCATTCTTTCATGTCTTGTTGAACCTTTGTGTGCATGTGTGCCCTTGTTTTTGTCTTTGTTTATGTGTTTGCAAATGCTTTAAACTTGTGATAACATGTCCTTGTATGACTTGTATGCTTACATGTTCAAACCTTTTGTATGATGTTGAACATTTGATTGTGATCATATTGAACCTTAACATGCATGTCTTGAATACCTTAACTTGTTTTCATGATTAAGTTGATGTAATGTCTAAATCATGTCTTACTTCATGCATATACATGTTCATTCATGCTTATTATGACATCCATATACATGTTCATGCATTGCTATGTCATTCATCTTTGTTTCTTCATGATGATATGCCCATGTCATTCATATTCATGTTAAATTTATACATCTTCGATTGATGTTATTGTATCTTTGTTCATGTTCACATGTTGTACATATGTGTTTACATACCATGCTTGATATTGTTATGATCATGCTTCCATATCTTTGTATTGATGCCATGCTTGAACATCTTCTTTATCATGTGTTTACCTTTGTGGATGTCATGATTGAACATCTTCTTTATCATGTGATTATCTTTGTTGATGTCATGCTTGAACATCTTTCTTTACCATTTATTTACTTTTGATGTCATTGATCGCGACTTTATGAGTCGAATTTGGGGTACAAACTGCAAGTGCACAGTTCTATCGCGTAGTTTTAAAAGATATCGATCCCACAGGGACTTATAAATCGATATACCGTTATCTAAGGTTACTTCGTAAAGCTAAGGTGAACAATGTTTGATTGTTTGGAAGAAAGCTAAAAACTAAACTAAGATCTAGATTAAATATTAATAAAGCGGATATCGGTATGTAGTTCGTCGTAATTAGGGAATCAATTCTTTGTCGGTTTCTTGGTTTTAAAATGAATCTTTTCAGTCGACTCTATTGATTAAAAGTTTTATCTCAAACTCTCGCTCTGTTGAATAAACCATGATTTTATGTTAATGTAGCTGTCACTTATAATTAAGTCAAAAAACCATTTTTTGAAAGCAATACAGTCCATAGAAACTCTTTTTAAGAAAACACTAATCGTTTAAACACCCTTATCTCAAACTCTCGCTCTGTTGACTTAGGTTATATAATTAAATTCAAATGCTTAACTCTCGTCCTCACATTCAATCTTTAAAAATACTTTTTGGAAAAGATTAGAATTTAATTAACTCTAAAAATTGCTCTCGCCCTGATCTAGAATTAATGTCCAATTTACACTGTCCAGTTAAAACCTCAAACTCTCGCTCTATTGATTTTAACTTCTTTATGTCTTTTACTTTCGTACAAAAACTTTGTTATTAAACCTGTAAATTGAGACCGTAAAAAGAGTGATTTTAATTTTAAATCTAATTAAACCAACTTAGTTTTGATCCCTTATTCCGCTTACTTTACATACCGATATCTAGGCGAATTAGCCAGACATGCTAAACGAACTTAAATAATTATCATGCATAAACAGACTCATCTCAGGCAAATAATATAAATAAATAATATAACAGAGCATTAAATAATAATTAAAGAACCTGAATAATTTAAACAGTAGTCTTGAACACTCTACCACAAGCCGGTAGGATTTGCTCTCGAATTCTTCAATCAATCAGAAAAATAAAACGAAGGAATAAAAAAACTAGACTCTAACGTAAGGTTAGGTCCGGTAAAAGGTACACAATAGTTTCCGGTGTAGAAACTATTGTGCGAAAAATTAATTGAAAGCTAGAAAAGAAAATAGAATTGCAAAAAGGTAAAACAATAAAAATTCTGCAAAGTAATACTATAAAAATATAAGCCTAAACTGCTGGAAGAAGAAAAAATGCGAAAACGGCAAAAGGCGTGGAAAAATCTCCGAACCGAGAGCTTTCCCAATTAGCTGCTATTTATACTGCTACTTGTGTAACTGCTTTCCAAGGGTTTCCGTATACACGATCTTTTCGTTCCGAGGGTCAAGCGTGGAAATAGCTTTCAACGTGGTCAGTTGCGTTCCTAGTGCCAAAAATATAGGGGAATGGTGTGACGTCCGTCACACCATGTGTGACGCTCGTCACAGGAGTGTGCTTAGTGTGACGCTCGTCACAACCTTTGTGACGCCCGTCACAGGCACAACGTGCGCTTTCTTTGGGCTGGGCTTGGTCTTTGTTATTTGTTTCCTTTTTATTCCTTTTTACACCTCCTTTTCTTCCCTTTTTCACTTTTGCTTCAAAATGGATACCTGACATAAATAGAAAGGAAATACCGCATAATATCTGATAAAATGAGATAAATTAAAGTAAATGATAATATAATCTAATTGAATTAAGTCCTAAAATGTGATATAATTTCATGTTATCAAACTCCCCCATACTTAGATCTTTGCTTGTCCTCAAGCAAAATTCAGTATAGAACTTGTTTTGAAAATTTTAGCCAGATGAAATTTCACAACACACATCAATTCGTATTAGGTCGCATGCAATCCTTGTTTAAAAGTGGCTTGAGTTAAATCTCGACATTAACGACACCGTCACAATCTCAGATAACCCCACCTTATGCAAATCAGTTCGAGTAATGCTATTATAGCTATCCTAGTTCCTTTACTCTTATTTCACCCGTTTTCATTCTAGCGAAATCACATTAAGCCCTTTATCTTGTCGCGCACATAGTGGAGTAACCGGTTAGTGATTCTGATCCCCTTTTAGCTAGAAGTTCTGGTACATAAGTCGGATAACTTCGTTATTCAGTCCATTGCAAATTGCGGGGGATCGGACCGTAGTCCGCCCTACCAAGTTCAGTACCAGATACCTACTGAACCAACTCATAATGGATCTCTCGTATTATACTTTTGCATGATCTGCGACCTTTAGATTAAATGATCTGGTAAGGATCACCTAACTTAATTAGTGCATTTCCTGATATATATATTTTTATGTTACTTTGGGAATCATTCACTTATATTCATCGGTTCTCCACGTAGTTTGCTATTAAGATGGTGTTGACTTCTCGTATAAACTACTCGGGGTTACTATAAAACTAAAAGTTCACGGGATGGGTATAATAGGTACTTATCCTGATCTAACATGTTGAGGTTCTCAGAGTGTTTGGCGGTAATAGTTTTCGTCTTAATTCGTCTCAAGTTTGATAGAATGAGCAACCTTTATACTTATTGGGTGTTGAAATTTTTGTTGTTGTGGCTCATGAAAGTTTGAGGGAATAGATAATAGAAATTGTTCACACTCGGGACTTAACTTAAAATAAATCTAAATTTTTTTTTTTTTTTATCTTTTTATATTTTTTTTTTTATATATATGATGAGAAAGGGAAATAACAAGAAAGGGAAATAACAATGAAAGGAAAAGTACATACTTGTAAAAGAAAAGAAATAGAAAGAACAGGTTTTCCCCCCCATACTTAAAATAAACATTGTCCCCAATGTTTTAAGGAAATGAACTACAATAGGGAAAGGGAAAAGAGATGACGACTAAGGCTGCCTTCCGCCTCTGGTTCTTGGACCTGGTGATCGCTGACGTAAGTCTAAATTGTCGAACCTGCTGAACAACTCAGTAAACCGCTGGTCGGTTATGGCAATCCTAGCATCCTGTTCTTGTTGCATTTGACGCATCATTTGCATCATCTCGGCATTCTGTGCCTGCATACCATCAATAGCATCCATGATGTCGTCGTTGGTTGCAGGCCTTCTTCGTCGGCGACGTTGGGAGGATGGGCCAGTTGCATTACCGGAAGGATTGAGCGGGACTGAATGTTGTGTAGGAGGATGATCACCTTGCTCCATATCGTCAAACTCGTCTGTGGGCGGGTTTGTTTGTGAAGGCTCGGTGGCTTCGGGGGCGTTTAAATCATAGAGGTGGCGGTCGGGGTTTGTGACATCAGTTAGCGCGATATTTGGTAGAACAACGCTTGGGACTGCCTGGTTGTTCACCATAAGATAATATCCTCCGCCTACTCTGTTCTTAATCAGGCGGCTGGATCGACAGTAGCTGATATCCATAGATAGGGGAGGTAGAGATTCTAAAGTTTGGAGTTTATCCCCTAGGTTTAGGCCAAGTGCTATGGTGGTAATTAATCCACCAATTATAAAAGGTTGCCGGCCTCTAGCACATAAGGTGCGGATATGATGAAATAGAAAGGAGGCGGCGTTTACCTTAGTATCCGGTTCGAAGACGCATTGGAGGAAGAATAGCTCCTTTGAGTTGACCTTGCTGTTGTTTGGTCTTCCAAAAACTGTGTTTTGCAGGATGCGGATAAAGTACCGGATAGTTGGGTTATGTATATGGGAAAGAAGGAGCTCTTCCCAGTTGTAGGCATCTATACCAGAAATTTTCTTGAAAAGGCCGAAAACGTCAACTGTGTTCCAGTTTGAGTTTGGAGGGATTCTGGGATGTACCTGACCTTCTATGGGAAATTGTAGCATGGTACTCAATTGGTTTTGGGTTAAGGTGTACTCGGTGTTAAACATACGGAACGTTGCGGCACCGGTTAAAAATTCGTCTTCACCGGTGGGAGTGGTGTAGTCGTATGAACTTAAGAATTCTAAGGTTAGGGATGGGTAGGTGGGTTGATTATGAGTGCAAAGGAAGGTTAAGTCGGCTAGGCGGAGCATCCATTCGATACCTTGGAGTAATCCTAATTGTTGTAAACAAGTTAAATCGGGATACCTGGTGGAAACGACGCCTCGCTGTTGGAAACGCTCGAATTGCTCCCTTTGATAATTTTCATCTTCGGATCGGAAGATGATATTTCCGAAATTCTGATTTCCTGCCATTGTGATGAATGAATTTTTGAAGGAGTGATTTGGAAAGAAAAGAAATGTATTTGATAGGAGAGAATGGTTTGTGGTGAATGAAGGAAGGTTTGGTGGGTATTTATAGGAAAAGAATTTGGAAGTTGGAAAGGAAGTGGTTGAAAAGTGAATGAATGTGGGTAAATGTGAATAAATGGGGAAGGTAAAAAAGTTGAAGGGGTGTAACGTTCATCTCCAACGGCTCCTTAACGTTCACCTAGTCTGAAGGGCGTTACGCTCGTCACAGGGGTGTGACGGTCGTAACAGGCAATTAGCGTGACGCCCGTGACAGAATGTGTGACGCTCGTCACACTGTCTGTTTGGCTAATGTTCAGCTAGCGTCCTTCAGGTAAGTTATTATATATTATTATTTTTTTTGTTGTTTGCTACTGATTGATTTATTCTGCAATTTAATTTCTGCTGCATGCTTATTCTACTTTGTATAATAATAAGTCATAGGTAGTAACAGTAGAGAACATAATAGCTATTGCATAGTAAAATTAAATAAATAGCTTCAATAAAATGATCATAATGTAATATTGGAAAGAAGAACAAAAGAAATGCGAAAAGGAAACAAATGCGAACATGAATTCAAATAACATTAATGAATAATCTAGCTTAAAACTAAATAACTAAGAAAAACAAATAAATACTATCCATCTGCACGATCTCTGGCCGGAGGAACAAAAGAGTTAACACGATGTAGCAACTCGTGAAACTGATCTGTCATACTGCTCATGTACCCTAGAACTTCGTGTCTCATGTCAGTAAATTCTTCTCTGAGGGCGTCTTGTTCTGACATCAAAGCTTCAATGGCGGTGTTGTAATCAGTTCTGGGCATATGATGCCGGAAGTCGGATACTGCTGATTCTTCGGTCTGAACAGGCTGAGGAGGAGGGTCGATATCATAATAGCCAGATGGTGTCTGGGGGTCAGATTCAGTATAAGGGATCTGGTCATCATAAGTCTCATAGTCATCACAAATCTCATAGTCCTGGATGGATTCAGTGGATCTAGCAGGAGAGGGGGTTTCGTTCAGATTGTAGAGCCAGTTATTGCGGTTATGAACACTAGTCCTAGGATCGGGCATGGTGAATAGGCAAAGAACTTGGTTATCAATAATAAGCTCAAACTCGTCAGACCCTAGGTTTGCTATGAACATAGTGTTGAAGAGGAAGGGTATACTCATAGTAGTAATGCCACAAAAAGGGCTTAGGTCAAGCATAGGCTGACGTAATCCAATAGCATTACCTATCATAGTTATCAAACCGCCTATTCTAATGGGTGCTCGCTCATCTTGGATCAGGTGGTCTAAATTAGCTAACATAAAAGTGGCACCGTTTACTGGACGGTTCTGGGAAGCACAAAATATGATGAAGAGTTCATCACGTGAAACTGAAGTACTGTTTGGCTTCTTCCCAAATAAAGTGTGGGTCAGGATCTTATGGAAATAGCGTAAGGCCGGGTTGTGTATGTTTCCAGAGAGAAACTCATGTTCCTCGGGCTCGTCATTTCCAGTCAATTTACCCCAAAAGTGTTCAAGTTCTCTATATTCAAAAAGTTCTTCCTGGCTTACTGTGAATGTGTCAAAGGAGGTAGGAAAACCCAAAAGGTTGGTAAAGTCTCTAATATTAAATTGGTACTCCATGTTGAACATTCTGAACTGGATAAAACCTCTGCTAATTCCTTTTCCATGGCTGGGTAGATAGATTAATGAGCTAAGGAATTCTAGTGTGAGTCTCCGGTAGGTGGTGAAATGTCTTAGGATAGGGGATGTCTCCCATCCTATCTGATTCAGCAAATACAGGACACTTTGTCTCAGTCCAAGGGCAGTCATAGCCCAATCATCAGCATATAAACTAGGTAGCATCTCTCTAGTGGCTAGTTCTTCAAACTTTTGTTTCTGAGCCATCCCTCTGAATTTGATACCCATACGATCAATATGTCCCATCTGGTTAGTGTTAGCTAGAGAAAAGAAAACATGAGTTTTAGTCAGGATTTGGCCAAATGCCGAAAGAAGAAAAAAAGTTATTATTAAATTAAAATGAATTAGGAATGAATACTAAACAGAAATTAAAAGAATAATTAAGGAAGAAATAGGAAGATAATAATAATAATATAAGGAAATAATATAATAATTTGTGGGTTGTCTCCCACTAAGCGCTTTGTTTAGATGTCGCAAGCTCGACAAGGAAACAGTTAAATATAATCTATTAATCCTGGGGGCATTTCGTCTATATGTAGGATTTGCGAATCTCCATTGGTTTCCGCATAGTGATAGTGTTTTAGACGTTGCCCGTTTACGGTGAACGGTTCAGTGGATTTGCCTTTAATTTCTATCGCTCCATTGGGAAAAATGTTAATGATATGAAAAGGACCTGACCATCTGGATCGTAGTTTTCCCGGGAATAACTTTAGTCTAGAGTTAAATAAAAGGACTGCGTCGCCTTGCTTGAAGATTTTCCTTGATATACGCTTGTCATGCCATTGTTTTGTTCTTTCTTTATAGATTCTGGCATTTTCATAGGCGTCTCTTCTGAGTTCCTCTAATTCGTTTATGTCAAGGATTCTCTTTTCACCGGCGGCTTTATAGTTTAGATTCAGATTTCTAATAGCCCAATAGGCTTTATGTTCTAATTCTACCGGGAGGTGGCAGGATTTTCCATAAATGAGCTTAAATGGGGTCGTCCCTATGGGGGTTTTATAAGCAGTTCGGTATGCCCACAAAGCTTCTGGTAATTTCAATGACCAGTCTTTCCTTGAATTGGCGACTGTTTTTTCTAGTATTTGCTTGATTTCTCTGTTAGATACTTCCACTTGTCCACTGGTCTGAGGGTGGTAAGGTGTCGCTATCCTATGTCTCACGCCATATTTAAACAATAGTTTTTCGAGTACTTTGGATATAAAGTGCGATCCACCATCACTGACTACTATTCTTGGGATGCCAAATCTCGGAAATATTATATTCTTAAAGAGTTTAGTTACTACTCGGGTGTCATTTGTTGGAGAAGCTATAGCTTCGATCCATTTTGATACGTAGTCAACTGCCACGAGTATGTATTTGTTACCGAAAGAGGATGGAAAAGGTCCCATGAAGTCTATTCCCCACACGTCGAAGATCTCTACTTCCAAAATACCTTTTTGTGGCATCTCGTCACGTCTAGATATGTTTCCTGTGCGTTGACATCTGTCACATTCCTTAATAGCCGCATGTACGTCCTTCCATATAGTTGGCCAATAAAAGCCGGCTTGTAGGATTCTAGAGCAGGTCTTGGATGTACTTGTGTGTCCACCATAAGGAGCGGAGTGGCAGTGTTGGATTATGTTTTTCACCTCTTCTTCGGGTATGCATCGACGGAAAATACCATCGGGGCCCCTTTTGAAAAGTAAGGGATCATCCCAGTAATAGTGTTTTATATCGTAGAAGAATCGTTTCTTCTGTTGGTAGGATAAGGTAGGTGGAACTATTCCGGCAGCTAAATAATTTACGAGATCAGCGTACCATGGTGTGACAGATATAGCTAAGGTGGTTTCTACTTGTTTGTCGGAGTTGTTCTCTTCCAAAGTAGCTATAAGTTTATCGTACGAGAAATCATCGTTAATTGAGGTTCTTTCCGGTTCAAGGTTCTCAAGTCTAGAGAGGTGGTCTGCTACTACGTTTTCAGTTCCTTTCTTGTCTTTGATTTCTAAATCGAACTCTTGTAGCAACAAGATCCATCTTAGGAGTCTAGGTTTAGCATCCTTTTTTGTTAAAAGGTACTTGATAGCAGCGTGATCAGTGTAAACTATTATTTTGGCTCCGACCAAGTAGGAACGAAATTTGTCTAGCGCAAATACAACTGCTAGGAGTTCTTTCTCGGTAGTGGCATAATTCATTTGCGCTTCATCTAGGGTTCTACTTGCGTAATATATAACGTGAAGCTTTTTATCCTTTCGTTGTCCTAAAACAGCACCTACAGCATAATCGCTGGCATCACACATTATTTCGAATGGCTCATTCCAGTCGGGTGTCTGCATTATGGGTGCGGAGATCAATGCTTGCTTAAGCGCTTGAAATGCTTTTAAACAGTTATCGTCGAATATGAAATCAGCATCTTTCATCAATAGTCTGGTTAAAGGTTTAGTTATCTTAGAGAAGTCTTTGATGAATCGTCGGTAAAAACCGGCGTGTCCTAAGAAGCTTCGTACTTCTCTCACGGTTCTTGGGGGTTGAAGGTTTTCGATTACCTCTATTTTGGCTTTGTCTACTTCAATTCCTCTGTTCGAGATGATGTGTCCTAAAACAATTCCTTCTTGTACCATAAAATGTCACTTCTCCCAGTTAAGTACTAAGTTTACTTTTACACATCGCTCAAGAACTCTTTCTAGGTTTTCAAGGCATTCTTCAAAACTTTGTCCGTATACGGAAAAGTCATCCATAAATACTTCCATGATGTTTTCGAGAAAGTCGGCGAAAATTGCCATCATGCATCTTTGAAAGGTTGCGGGAGCATTACACAGGCCAAACGGCATTCGTCTATAAGCGAAGGTACCAAAAGGGCACGTAAACGTTGTCTTTTCTTGGTCATCAGGGTGAATTGGTATTTGAAAAAAACCTGAATAACCGTCTAGATAACAGAAATGTGAATGTTTTGCTAATCGTTCTAACATCTGGTCAATGAATGGTAAAGGGAAATGATCTTTTCGGGTTGCTTTGTTTAGTTTCCTATAGTCAATGCACATTCTCCATCCCGATTCGATTCGTTTAGTTATAGTTTCTCCTTTTTCGTTTTCAATAACGGTTATGCCTCCTTTCTTTGGTACTACGTGTACAGGACTAACCCATTTGCTATCAGATATAGGATATATAATGCCTGCTTCTAACAACTTGGTTATTTCCTTCTTTACTACCTCACTCAGGATCGGATTTAGTCTCCTCTGGTGTTCCCTAGAGGTTTTACAGTCTTCTTCTAGCATGATGCGGTGCATACAAATAGAAGGACTTATTCCTTTAAGATCGGTGATGTGGTAACCTAGTGCGGTTGGATACTTTCTTAAGATATGTAGGAGTTTTTCTGTTTCGAGTCTTCCTAGGTCTGCATTAACTATCACAGGTCGTTCAAGTTCTAAGTCTAGGAATTCATATCTCAGATTTTTGGGAAGTGTTTTCAGGTCAGGGGTTGGTTTGTTAAGACATTGCGTCGGGTCCGGTGTTATTGCTAAACATTGGTTAGATTTGTCTTTTAAAAGATAGTCTGATGATTTGTCTTCTCCTAGCTCTGCTTCTTTTATGCATTCATCGATGATATCCATGAAGTAACATGTATCTTCTATTGCAGGTGCTTTCAAGAATTGGGAAAGAATGAACTCAATTTTCTCTTCACCTACTTCGAAGGTGAGTCGTCCTCGTTTTACGTCTATGATTGCACCGGCAGTTGCTAAGAACGGTCTTCCCAGTATAATGGGTGTAATATCATCTTCTCTAATGTCCATAATTGTAAAATCAGTTGGAATGTAGAATTGACCTATGCGTACGGGGACGTTTTCAAGAATTCCTACAGGATATTTGATGGAACGATCTGCTAGTTGCACAGACATTTTGGTTGGTCTTAATTCTCCCATTTCCAATTTCTTACATATGGATAAAGGCATAACGCTAATTCCGGCTCCTAAATCGCATAGGGCTTTGTCGATGACAAATTTTCCTATGTGACAGGGTATAGAGAAACTACCCGGATCCTTGAGTTTAGGAGGCATGTTTTGGATTATAGCGCTACATTCGGCAGGGAGTGTAACGGTTTCGCTATCTTCAAGTTTCCTTTTATTAGAAAGAATTTCTTTTAAGAATTTAGCATAGGAGGGCATCTGCGTAATAGCTTCGGTGAACGGAATTGTAACGTTTAACTGTTTAAGGAGATCAACAAATTTTCTAAATTGGCCCGCATCTTTGGTTTTAACAAGCCTTTGAGGGTAAGGGATAGGTGGTTTGTAAGGTGGTGGAGGTACATAAGGTTCCTTCTTTTCTGTGGTTTCCTTATTACTCTCTTCCTTTTCCTTAGGTTCACTTTCCTCAGTTGATTTCTTAGGGTTTTGGTTTTCTATCCTTGGATCAGACGGTCCTTCCACTTCCGTTCCACTTCTTAATATAATTGCATGAGCGTGGCTTCTCGGGTTAGGTTGGGGCTGTCCAGGGAATGTACCAGTTGGGGCAGCAGTAGGTGCTTGTTGTTGAGCTACTTGTGAAATTTGTGTTTCCAGCATTTTGTTATGGGTAGCCAAGGCATCTACTTTGCTTGCTAGTTGTTTAAGTTGTTCGCCAGTGTGTACATTCTGGTTTAAGAAATCTTTGTTGGTTTGTTGTTGGGAAGCTATAAAGTTTTCCATCATGATTTCCAAGTTGGATTTCCTAGGGGCGTTATTGTTAGG
Source organism: Lathyrus oleraceus (assembly GCF_024323335.1). Classification (NCBI taxonomy): domain Eukaryota; kingdom Viridiplantae; phylum Streptophyta; class Magnoliopsida; order Fabales; family Fabaceae; genus Lathyrus; species Lathyrus oleraceus. Next base: position 446,603,936 of record NC_066580.1, read on the forward strand.
CATGGATGGGTTCGGTTTCTGATATCCCGGAGGTATAGCTGGGGCTTGATTTGGAGACTGTCCAGGTGCGTACAAAGCATTATTACTCTTGTATGAAAAGTTTGGATGGTTCTTCCAATTTGAGTTATAGGTATTCGAGTAAGGGCTTCCTTGAGCATAGTTTACTTGCTCTGCTTGGATTCCTGTCAAGAGTTGACAATCCGTAGGAGTGTGACCTTGGATTCCACAGACCTCGCAATTCTGAGTTATAGCCACCACGGCGGTTGGAGGCGATACATTTAAACTTTCAATCTTCTGGACCAGAGCATCCACTTTTGCATTAACGTGATCAAGGTTACTTATCTCGTACATGCCAGTTTTCGGTTGAGGCTTTTCCACCATTGTTCGTTCGGTTCCCCACTGATAGTGGTTTTGGGCCATGCTTTCGATAAGCTGGTAGGCATCAGCATAAGGTTTGTTCATTAGTGCACCACCTGCAGCGGCGTCTATTGTTAACCTTGTGTTGTACAAGAGACCATTATAAAATGTGTGAATTACTAACCAGTCTTCCAAATCATGGTGTGGGCAAAGTCTCATCATGTCTTTGTATCTTTCCCATGCTTCGAAAAGAGACTCGTTGTCTTTCTGTTTAAATCCGTTTATCTGGGCTCTTAACATAGCTGTTTTGCTTGGCGGAAAGTATCGGGCAAGAAAAACTTTCTTCAACTCGTTCCAGGTGGTGACAGAGTTTGAAGGGAGAGACCGAAGCCATCTTCGAGCGCTATCTCTTAATGAGAAAGGAAAAAGACGAAGTCGAATTGCTTCCGAAGTGACACCATTAGCTTTAACAGTATCAGCGTATTGGACAAATACGGATAAATGAAGGTTTGGATCCTCGGTAGGATTTCCAGAGAATTGGTTCTGTTGCACAGCCTGCAACAACGAAGGTTTAAGTTCGAAGTTGTTTGCTTCGATTGCGGGCGGAGCAATACTTGAATGCGGCTCATCTTGAGATGGAGCGGCGTAATCTCTAAGAGCACGAGCTGGTTCTGCCATCTCGGGTATCGAAGGAAAAAGGTTTTTGAAATCAGGAAGTTCTACAGGAGGGAGATTGTTTGCAGCACGATATTCCCGAATTCGTCGTAGGACTCGGAGATATAGTTCGATATCGTTGATTCGTAAATAGAGCGGTTCGCCTTGTGAGCGAGTGCGTGGCATACAAATCAACGAAAGAAAGAATAGAAGAAAAAGAAACCTTAGTCTCTACAGCGTAACGGAAGAGTTACGATATCGACTAAATAAAAGTCCCCGGCAACGGCGCCAAAAACTTGATCGCGACTTTATGAGTCGAATTTGGGGTACAAACTGCAAGTGCACAGTTCTATCGCGTAGTTTTAAAAGATATCGATCCCACAGGGACTTATGAATCGATATACCGTTATCTAAGGTTACTTCGTAAAGCTAAGGTGAACAATGTTTGATTGTTTGGGGGAAAGCTAAAAACTAAACTAAGATCTAGATTAAATATTAATAAAGCGGATATCGGTGTGTAGTTCGTCGTAATTAGGGAATCAATTCTTTGTCGGTTTCTTGGTTTTAAAATGAATCTTTTCAGTCGACTCTATTGATTAAAAGTTTTATCTCAAACTCTCGCTCTGTTGAATAAACCATGATTTTATGTTAATGTAGCTGTCACTTATAATTAAGTCAAAAAACCATTTTTTGAAAGCAATACAGTCCATAGAAACTCTTTTAAGAAAACACTAATCGTTTAAACACCCTTATCTCAAACTCTCGCTCTGTTGACTTAGGTTATATAATTAAATTCAAATGCTTAACTCTCGTCCTCACATTCAATCTTTAAAAATACTTTTTGGAAAATATTAGAATTTAATTAACTCTAAAAATTGCTCTCGCCCTGATCTAGAATTAATGTCCAATTTACACTGTCCAGTTAAAACCTCAAACTCTCGCTCTATTGATTTTAACTTCTTTATGTCTTTTACTTTCGTACAAAAACTTTGTTATTAAACCTGTAAATTGAGACCGTAAAAAGAGTGATTTTAATTTTAAATCTAATTAAACCAACTTAGTTTTGATCCCTTATTCTGCTTACTTTACATACCGATATCTAGGCGAATTAGCCAGACATGCTAAACGAACTTAAATAATTATCATGCATAAACAGACTCATCTCAGGCAAATAATATAAATAAATAATATAACAGAGCATTAAATAATAATTAAAGAACCTGAATAATTTAAACAGTAGTCTTGAACACTCTACCACAAGCCGGTAGGATTTGCTCTCGAATTCTTCAATCAATCAGAAAAATAAAATGAAGGAATAAAAAAACTAGACTCTAACGTAAGGTTAGGTCCGGTAAAAGGTACACAATAGTTTCCGGTGTAGAAACTATTGTGCGAAAAATTAATTGAAAGCTAGAAAAGAAAATAGAATTGCAAAAAGGTAAAACAATAAAAATTCTGCAAAGTAATACTATAAAAATATAAGCCTAAACTGCTGGAAGAAGAAAAAATGCGAAAACGGCAAAAGGCGTGGAAAAATCTCCGAACCGAGAGCTTTCCCAATTAGCTGCTATTTATACTGCTACTTGTGTAACTGCTTTCCAAGGGTTTCCGTATACACGGTCTTTTCGTTCCGAGGGTCAAGCGTGGAAATAGCTTTCAACGTGGTCAGTTGCGTTCCTAGTGCCAAAAATATAGGGGAATGGTGTGACGTCCGTCACACCATGTGTGACGCTCGTCACAGGAGTGTGCTTAGTGTGACGCTCGTCACAACCTTTGTGACGCCCGTCACAGGCACAACGTGCGCTTTCTTTGGGCTGGGCTTGGTCTTTGTTATTTGTTTCCTTTTTATTCCTTTTTACACCTCCTTTTCTTCCCTTTTTCACTTTTGCTTCAAAATGGATACCTGACATAAATAGAAAGGAAATACCGCATAATATCTGATAAAATGAGATAAATTAAAGTAAATGATATTATAATCTAATTGAATTAAGTCCTAAAATGTGATATAATTTCATGTTATCAGTCATGCTTGAACATCTTATTTATCATGTCCTTATCTTTGTTGATGTCACGCTTGAACATCTTTCTTTACCATTTGTTTAATTTTGATGTCATGCTTGAACATCTTCTTCATCATGTGCTTATCTTTGCTGATGTCATGCTTGAACATCTTATTCATTTGCTTATCTTTGTGGATGTCATGCTTGAACATCTTTCTTTACCTTTCTTTTACCTTTGATGTCATGCTTTAACATCTTCTTTATCATGTGCTTATCTTTGTTAATGTCATGCTTGAACATCTTCTTCATTTGCTTATCTTTGTGGATGTCATTCTTGAACATCTTGCTTATCATTTGTTTATCTTTTTTCCCAAATCCAAGGGAAAGAACTCATTATTGATTTAATGTCATAGGTAGTTTAGCAATCCCTAGTTTGACCTTGTTAGAGTCATTTTCACTTTTAACTTAGATTTAAGTAAGAGTTTATAACTCTTGTAAGTGTGTTTGTTATGAACACTTACTTCCCCCTTTGGAACCTTGATCACTATCAAGTGTTCTTTCATCCTTAGTTAGGTGAATTACGGTTGCCCTGATTTCATCCTTATAAGGATACGTAGGCACATGACTGTTGGCTCCTAATTTCGACGCCCATTTTAAGAGTTAAAAAGTGGAATTCGCTATGAAGATGTTTCGATTGAATATGATATTGGGAGCTCTAGTCGAAAGTTCCTGGATGAGAGGATCAAGATGCAGTAGGGACTTAGAAATATATGTTAGTGTTTGAAGATGTTTTCGACAAGAGATTCAAATTCAAATAAAGAAGGGAACTTTGTTCTTATCCGAAATTGCTGAAGGTACACGTGGAGCATAGTGGATAGTTGCATTCATGCAAAGCGCCATTTCTCTCGATGTGGTAGAAAGGTCGTTAGAAGCGGTTACTTCGATTAGTATAAATAGAGGGTCTTAATGCTAGGGACGTGTGTGTTCAAAATGTATACAAAATCTGTAAAATTTACCAAGTATCCGTGTGTAGAGAAATAGTAAATTGAGAAATGTACGTTCGATTTACACCATTGTCATTTACTTTGAAGTAATTCAATTTATCTTTATTTTCCATAAATACTTCTTTATTTTAAGGATTCATCTTTGTTGCTATTTATCTTCATTCTTACAATGCTTCTCTTTATTTTGTGTTGGTTTTTTACTGTTTAAGTATTTTCACTAATCACTATTATTGCAAACATTGTCGAAGTGTTTGTGTTTACTAGAATTCACTTTAACAAATAATTAGCACATGTCCTAGGATCAATCTGATCGATCTTGTAAGTAACCAAATTTAGTAATTTGGAAGATCAGTGGTTGTTTACCAATTTTCATGGTAAATAAATTTTCGCACCCAGTGGGACAGTGCTAACGATTTTAGAAAAGTGAAATTGTTTTTTTTAATTCTGGATATTCATTCATCTTCTCCCTTTCGAAAGAATTCGCTGTATGTCATTAAGGAGTGGTAAAGTAGTCACAACTAACGAACACAGACCAAGGAGAAGATCCACTAGGAGGATGGCGAATTTAAATGCGCCAAATAACCAAAATTCTCAAAATCCATCAACCATCAATGTACCGCCCCCTTCTTCTTCGATAGGGGAGAACACGGCCACAATGCACGTGTCTGAACCGATGGTAAGTTCGATGCCTACGCATTCGATTCCCCATACTGAACCTATTTTGACTTACATTTGGCCTAGGGGGCTCCTCACGCCCCCACCGATTGGAAATGTTCTAAACAGGCCTTCAATACCCCCTGGTTTCTCTATACCCTTTGGTGGTCAAGAATAGCCATATGGAATGCCAACTTTAGTGATGGAAAGTTTACATAACGCTGCTTCGACATTTTTAGAACCAGTGGTTAACATAACCTCCCTATTACAAGGGTCGGGTATGGGGTTAACGTGCGTCGAAATAACCAATCTTCAGGCTTAGGATACCAAACACAAATACCTAGCCTTACCAATAATTCTACAGTAGTATGGACACAACAGATGGACGAAAGCAACCATGAGATGGTCCAAATGCTTACCCAAACATTGAACACCGTATTGAATCCTTTGATTTAAAATACGACACAATCGAATCAATAGATGACAGCGCAGATGGCGCGAATGTATGATTTCTTGGGTGTACCACAACTTCATCGACACCCTCCGAGGGATTGGATAAGGGAAAACCAGGGGGTAACCTTCGAAGAAGACCCTACTATTAACCAAATTCCACAAAATCAAGCGCAACCAGGGATGGTAAATCAGGGAGTAGGAGTCGAACCCCCTAGGACCGAACCACAACTCCCCAGGGAAAGAGAGCCAATGATAGTAATGGTAAATAGAAACCAAAACGTTGATAATGTCATACGGTAAATTTGACATGATGATATGGCAGCAGATAATAATCTAGCAGCCATGGTCGAAAGGATTATGGTTTGAAATGGGGTAAACTTTGGCCTTAGAAGACCAAATTATACATCACCTTTGTCGGAATATATCCTATAGGCAGAAACACCCCCTAGAACAAAGATCCCCAAATTCACTAAGTTTTCTGGGGATACTATTGAATCCACTGTTGAACATGTGGCTAGATATTTCATAGAGGCAGGAGACATTTCGAACAATGAAAGCCTAAGGATAAAATATTTCCCAAGTTCTCTCACAAAGAATTCCTTCATGTGGTTCACCACCTTGCCACAAAATTCGATTCATACTTGGAATCAGTTGGAGAGAATGTTCCATGAGCAGTTTTACATGGGGCAAACAAAGATAAGTCTGAAGGAATTGGCTAGTATTAAACGAAAGTTCACTGAGCCAATTTATGGCTATCTAAATCGATTTAGATTACTCAAAGCTAGGTGTTTTACACAAATACCACAACACAAATTGATCGAAATGGACGCTGGGGGCCTGGACTATTCTATCAGGAAGAAGTTAGATACCCAATATTTGAGAGATATGGCCCAACTGGATTATAGGGTTTGACAGTTAGAACGCTTGAAGGAAGAAAAGGCTAGAGAAAATAAGAATAAAAGAGTAGCCTACGTCGATTTCAGTAATGATGAGGAAGGATCCTATAATAGGCCTTTAGACTTCGACGAAACTGAAATCGACCTTGCTGAGTTGAAGTAAGGGTCACCTTACGCGTGTAAGGTCTTGGCCCCGTCGAATGGAAAAAACCCTATTGAACTAGAAAAGAATGATAAATTTCCTAAGAAAACTTACACTTTCGACGTTATAAAATGTGACGAAATCTTCGATTTGTTAGTTAAGGATGGTCAAATGATAGTGCCTCCGGGTGCTAAAGTGCCTCCTTTAGAACAAAGAATGAAAAGAGGGTTTTGCAAGTACCATAGTTTTCTGGGTCATAAAACATCTCAATGTTTTCTTTTCAGGTATCTTGTTCAGAATGCTATACAAGAAGGGAGACTCAAGTTTGGAGACAAACCTAGGAGCCAGATGAAGATAGAATCCAATCCTCTACAAATGGTTGATGCCCACTACAGGAACCAGAGGAAGTAAACTGGTCGAAGTCACTGATGATTTCAACATGACCGAAGCTACTGAGGACTTTGTCAACGAATCCGTCATGGTTAGGGTTTCTGAGCATCTTGATCAGGAATTCTTTAATGACTTCGTTCAGGAAGCTGTGGGAAATGCCACCAATGGAAACACTGATGTTTTTGACACCAGAATCACTGAAGATTCCAACCTGATGATAGTGACCAAAGAAACTGCTGATGGTTTCGTACAAATAGATAAGGCTACTAAGGGCCTTCAATTGTAATTCCAGAAGTTGGACATCACTGAAGATGTCGACATGGAGGTTAATATGGTCTAAATATCCCAAGAAACCTCCATGGAAGTTGATAATAAGTGTCAACAAGAAGAGTATAATAAAATAGTCTTCCCCAAAGAAGACGAGACTCTGACTGATTTCCTTCGGAGGTGCCAGAAGAAGAAATCAGCGGTTATGTTGTGCCCTCGATGCAGTGTCGTGTTCGACATGAAAGCGGCCCAAACCTCAAGGGAGTAAGGAGGGTAAAACACTAAGGGTGTCAGAAAGCCTTTCAAGATCAACAGGTTGTCCATCCCATAAGGGCTTTCGACCCAAGAAGGTACTATGATCCAAGACGGCCTATGGTGAAGCTTGGTGAAACAAAACGAAAGGGTCCTGCTGCTAAACCCATCTCTTTCAAACCCAACGTTGAAGCTTCAAATGGAAAATGGGTGAAGCCAGCCGATGGCAGGAAACGTGGCAGGGAAAATGGCAGAACTTTGAGGTGGATAGAGGTTCATCATTAACATACCGTAAGGAGTTTCAAGCTGACAAAAAAACCTCCCACATCTCTAAAAACTACAAAGGAAAAAATCCCATTACAAGGTCTCAATGGAGAAGGGAACAAAGAAGGAGGAAGGCATAGAGGGATGCTGGTGAAAAGGAAAACATTGAGTCCAGCACCAATGCACCTGCAAGGAAAAAGTGGGACTTAAGCCTTGACAAAAGAAAGTTTAATACTCCAGCAGAGGCGGACAGAGAAAAATATGATCGAATGGTTATAGAAGACGAAATGCTGACAGATAAGTTCGACTCCGGGTTAGAAGCTTCTTTGGATATCTTAGTCGGTGTGGTATCTGTGATGCCTAGGGAGTTCGACCAAATTACAGAGGTTGAAGACACCGACAGTAATACAGAAAGAGAAATAGATGCTCACAAGCCAACATGCTACTATGTAATGAACAATGGTTGCGTAGAGGAGCAAAATGCCTTCTTCGAGAGACCCGACGAGGCTATGAAGAGTCACCTTAAGCCTTTCTTTATTATTGGGAAGATCGAAGATGTCCTCATTAATAAAATCTTAGTGGACTACGGCGCAACAGTGAATTTGATACCGCACCATATGCTGAGAAAAATTGGCAAGTACGATATAGATGCCAAACCCCCACAATATGGTGTTTTCCAATTATGAGGGAAAGGTGGGTTCCACTCTTGGTGTAATCCAGGTCGAGTTAACTGGAGGAATTGTCACCAGATCCACAATGTTTATGATTATGGAGACGAACGCCAACTATAATCTGTTACTTGGAAGAGAATGGATACATGGGGCCGGGGTTGTGCCATCCTCAATGCACCAATGAATCATCATATGGAATCCATATGGTATTATGGAGAATATAGAAGCAGACCATGGTTACTTCAAGACTCCTATCAACCATATCCACAGACGCCAGTTCGACAAACATTTGGCCAATATCGCTCTGTGTGATCCAACCGATTTTGCATTTACTCCAGATGATAATGCCTGCAGTTCCCTATATTTGCACCCTAACAATGGCTTTCGCTGGGATAGAGAAGTGGTAGGCGAAGGTGACTTTGGATATCTAGGAGCGTTAGAAGTGGACCCCACGGGTTAGGGAAGCGAATTCAATGCTGATGAATAAGTTCGAAGCGCTAAAAAGGATTTCGGCTTACATTGCCAAAAACAAAGAGCAATCGGCCTTGGAGGCTAAAGTCAAAAATATGGTTCTCGTATCCAGCAAGGAGTTCCATCAAATAGGTCTTGGAAAGGACTTCGATCCAGAGCCACCTGATAAGGTTCAGGATGAAGATCAAGGCCAGAGGCTCGACGCCATATATGATGATGGGTGTAACATCCCTTTTTATACCCCAAAATACTTAACATACAATCCGAGTGAATAAGCACGCATATAAACAAAAGGGCGTCACATCGACGTTTTCAAAAACTAAAAGCTTTCAAAAACCAACATCATTCATCATCAATATACAATACATCTGGTCATTTAAAATAACACATTTCAAATATCATGAATATTTAAGAATATGCGTTCACAGCAGAAAATAGTGAATACTCATGTATTTCATAAAATGATTCATGTCCCATACCATGATCATCTCTCAATAATCTCCTCAAGATAAAATAAAACCATATCCTGACTATTTGGCACTATGGCCTCTCAAACAACAATTGCAAATAACCATGTTCACAAGTAATAACATAATACATATCCAAATAAGATATGAGTTCCATACTACTAATCTACCCAGTGTTACATAACCAGAGCATTGACTCACTACCTAGTCTCTAAGCTAAAACACGGAAACTCTCCGGCTAAATCTCGAGTGAGCTACCGTCCACTTACTTCAGCAATACTACTCTTGAGTATCTGCACGATGCCCATGTCAAGGCAACATTCAAACAGAAGGGTGAGAATTCGAATCATTATGAAGAAAGTATAATAAAGCACAATAATTAAATCAACAATTAAAGGAATTCATCACACCTTGTATAACCATGTAAATAATACTAACCAATATTTATTTCACATGTTTCAAGCATACATCAAAACTCAAGGAGTATAACATTAAAATCCAATGCTATATTCTCAAATATACACATAACCATAATTATCACATAATCACATATTTTACCAAGTTATGTATCCAAACATCACCAAATTCAATTACCATATCTCATACACACATAACAATCACATCAATGCATATATTCAATTATCACATAACTCTAATGTGACTCAATGCAAGACATGTGACTCTATGCATGTGGTACCGCAATGTGAACCCAACGTTTCACCGCTTTCCGATTCAATATCTAGAATCTAAGCCACGCTTCCGATCCGGACAAGATCAAAGCCACTACGTCTATTTCCAACTAAGGATCAACGTCTGCTACGCCTATTTCCATTCAAGGATCAACGTCTATTACCATGTGAACCCACAGTTTCACCGCTTCCACCATAAAGCCGACCATGCCATGAATGAATGTACAAGTACCAACAATATATGCAATTAAGATCATCTCTACCATCTTAACATTCCACATATAACCATAATTCAACTCTATGAATTATCCATCAATGGTACATATACACATTCATAACAATTAAACTATTCACATATATAAGCTATTTATCAAATACGCACACTTAGATTTTATTCCAAAATGAATACAGCTTTTAAAGTCTCAATTTTTCATTTTTCAACAGTGGTAACCGGTTAACGCTTTTGGGGTAACCGGTTAACACGAAACAGAATTCATTTCCTGGCAGATTTTTAAGTAAGTAACCGGTTAACGCTTTTGGGGTAACCGGTTAACACGAAAACATAATCAATTCCTGGGTAGATTTTTAATTAAGTAACCGGTTAACGCTTTTGGGGTAACCGGTTAACACGCTTAAAACTGGAATTTTTCTCAAGTTACCATTACTGTAATGAAATTTAATAAACTAAATGGCTTCTCGATCTATCCCTCAATTCCACCCATATATCAATTCCAAACGAAATTAATCATCACAAATCAAAGATTACTCATCAAAACCTAACAATTCCAAAACCATAAAAATTAGGGATTTCAACCTAAACATATTTCTACCCATCGACCCAATTATACTAACGCATAATAATAAGGATTCTCCCCCTTACCTCTTCAATTTTCTGGAAACCCTAGCTCCTCCCTTGTTCTTCTCCTCTTCTCCTCACTTTTCCTCTTTCTTTCTCTGTTGCCTTGAAAATGACCAAATGAGTGCTACTTCTCACTCTCCTCACCTCTTACTATTCTAGTATTATATTTGGGCTTAAGAAATGATACCTCTAATTTAATTATTAGGCCCAATAAGACATAGTGTTATAATATCTCTATTTAGTTCAAATAAATTAAACCAACACAATATACACACCAAGTTAATTAATATAATCGATTATTATACTACCTAACAACCAATTAATTAATTAACACTCCAAATAAATAAAATAAAATATAATAATAATATAAGAAATAAATACTAAAAATTGGGTTGTTACAACTCTCCCCCACTTAAAAGATTTTCGGCCTCGAAAGTTTAACTCAAACGAACAACTCCGGATACGATTCCTTCATCTTATCCTCGAGTTCCCAAGTGATATTTCCATTAGCGGCTCCACCCCATATCACTTTCACCAAAGCAATCTCCTTACCACGAAGCTTCTTCACTTCTCGATCTTCAATTCGCATAGGTGATGTATCAACCGTCAAATTATCCCTCACTTGAACATCATCTAATGGAACAACATGCGATGGATCCCCAATGTACTTCCTCAATTGAGACACATGGAACACATCATGAAGATTAGAAAGTGACGGTGGCAATGCAATCCGATATGCCACTTTACCTACCCTCTCGGAAATCTGATAAGGACCAATGAAACGCGGTGTCAACTTACGCGACTTCAAAGCTCTACCAATACCCGTTATTGGCGTAACTCGAAGAAACACATGCTCATCTTTCTCGAACTCCAGAGCTTTCTTCCTCTTATCATGATAACTCTTTTGACGACTCTGAGAAGCCTTCATCTTCTCTTGAATCATCTTAATCTTATCCGTAGTCTCTTGAATCAACTCGGGTCCAACCACAGCACTCTCTCCCGATTTGTACCAACACAAAGGAGTTCTTAACCTTCTACCATAAAGAGCCTCAAAAGGTGTCATTCCAATACTCGAATGGAAACTGTTGTTATATGTAAACTCGATCAAAGGCAAGAAACTATCCCAATTTCCTCCTTGTTCTAAAACACAAGACCTCAAAAGATCTTCAAGTGACTGAATAGTCCTCTCCGTTTGACCATCAGTTTGCGGATGGTATGCCGAACTCAAACGCAACTTCGTACCCAAAGCACTTTGCAAACCTTCCCAAAATCTCGAAGTGAACCTCAAATCTCTATCTGAAACAATGCTCGACGGAATGCCATGCAAACACACAATCCTCTCGATGTACAACTTAGCAAGTTTCTCCATCGAATAATCCATCCTTATCGGAATAAAATGAGCACATTTCGTTAACCTGTCCACAACGACCCAAATCGCCTCACAATTACTCGATGTTCTCGGCAAGCCCGAAACAAAATCCATAGAGATACTATCCCACTTCCACTCGGGAATAGATAACGGTTGCATCAAACCAGACGGCTTTTGATGTTCAATCTTTGACTTTTGACAAGTCAAACATGAATACACAAATTCCGCTACATCCTTCTTCATACCTTGCCACCAAAACATCTTCCTCAAGTCTTGATACATTTTAGCAGCACCAGGATGAATACTCAGACCACTTCTATGCCCTTCCTCAAGAATCCTCTTTCTCAAATCCGCAACATCCGGAACACAAACTCGATCACGACACCTCATGATACCATTCTCATCAATCCGAAAGTCACCACCTTTGTCTTGATTAATCAATGTCATAACATCGACTAATTTCAAATCTGACTTCTGACCTTCTCTAATCTCGTCAAGAATGCCACACGTAAGCTTCAACATACCAAGCTTAACACACGAAGACGTCGCTTCACAAACCAAACTCGAATCTCTAAATTGCTCCAACAATTCAAACTCTCGAATCATCAACATAGACATGTGCAATGACTTCCTACTCAATGCATCGGCTACAACATTCGCCTTTCCAGGATGGTAATTCAAACCAAAATCATAATCTTTCAAGAATTCCAACCATCTCCTTTGCCTCATATTTAATTCTTTCTGATCGAACAAGTACTTCAAACTCTTGTGATCACTAAACACATCAAATCTCGATCCAAACAAATAATGTCTCCAAAGCTTCAACACAAACACAACGGCGGCCAACTCTAAATCATGCGTCGGATAACTCCTCTCATGAACTTTAAGTTGCCTTGAAGCATAAGCTACCACTTGCCCTTTTTGCATCAAAACACCTCCCAAACCCAACAAAGAAGCATCACAATACACAACGAAAAGTTCTAACGGATCCGGTAAAATCAAAATAGGAGTCGTAGTCAATCTTCTCTTAAGCTCTTGAAAATTCGCTTCACACTACGAAGTCCAAATGAAAGTTTGACCTTTCCTAGTCAACTGCGTCAACGGTAACGACAACTTAGAAAATCCTTCAATGAACTTCCTATAATAACCAGTCAAACCAAGGAAACTTCTAATCTCAGAAACAGACTTAGGAGCTTCCCATTGAGATACAACTTCAATCTTCGTAGGATCCACAGAAATACCACCACTCGGAATCACATGCCCAAGAAAACTTACTTCACTCAACCAAAATTCACATTTAGAGAGTTTAGCAAACAACTTCTTCTCTTTCAACACCGATAACACAACCTTCAAATGCTCGGCATGATCCTCTTCGCTCTTAGAATAAATCAATATATCATCGATGAACACAATAACAAACTTATCCAGATAATCATGAAAAATTCTGTTCATATACTCCATAAATACACCAGGTGCATTAGTCACACCAAAAGGCATCACGGAGTACTCGTAGTGACCATACCTTGTCCGAAAATCAGTCTTTTGAATATCCTCAGCCTTTACACGAATCTGATGATACCCAGACCTCAAATCAATCTTGCTAAACACACAAGCTCCAACCAGCTGATCCATCAGATCGTCAATCCTCGGAAGTGGATACTTGTTCTTAATCGTCACTTTGTTCAGTTGTCTATAATCAACACATAATCTCATAGAACCTTCTTTCTTCTTGACCAACAGAACAGGTGCACCCCACGACGACACACTAGGACGAATAAACCTCTTCTCAAGCAAGTCTTCAAGTTAACTCTTCAACTCTTTCAACTCAGAAGCAGACATTCTATAGGGAGCCATCGATACAGGACTAGTTCTAGGAACTAAATCAATCGAAAACTCAACCTCACGTTCCGGTGGTAAATCACTTATATCTTCAGGAAATACCTCCGCAAACTCACAAACTATTGGCAATTCTCCAATCGTCCTCCTCTCACAAATGTCCAAAGTTGCCAACAACATAAACAACTCGGCACCACCTTGCACCGATTCATCAACTTGCTTAGCAGACACAGACTAATCTTCCTTAGCACCAACCTCAGGAAAAGTAACCGTCTTCTCAAAACAGTTGATATACACCCGATTAAATTCTAACCAATTCATACCCAAAATCACATCAAGCTGCTCTAAAGGAAGACAAACTAAATCAATTCCAAAATCCCTACCAAAGATACTCAACGGACAATTTAGACATACAGTATCGATCGTGTCAGATACACAAATCAAATACAACAGGATTGGAAAACATTAACGACTATTGACCAACTGGTCGACCATGCTCTGATACCACTAATGTAACACCCCTTTTTATACCCCAAAATACTTAACATACAATCAGAGTGAATAAGCACGCATATAAACAAAAGGGCGTCACATCGACGTTTTCAAAAACTAAAAGCTTTCAAAAACCAACATCATTCATCATCAATATACAATACACCTGGTCATTTAAAATAACACATTTCAAATATCATGAATATTCAAGAATATGCGTTCGCAGCGGAAAATAGTGAATACTCATGTATTTCATAAAATGATTCATGTCCCATACCATGATCATCTCTCAATAATCTCCTCAAGATAAAATAAAACCATATCCTGACTATTTCGCACTATGGCCTCTCAAATAGCAATTGCAAATAACCATGTTCACAAGTAATAACATAATACATATCCAAATAAGATATGAGTTCCATACTACTAATCTACCCAGTGTTACATAACCAGAGCATTGACTCACTACCTAGTCTCTAAGCTAAAACACGGAAACTCTCCGGCTAAATCTCGAGTGAGTTACCGTCCACTTACTTCAGCAATACTACTCTTGAGTATCTGCATGATGCCCATGTAAAGGCAACATTCAAACAGAAGGGTGAGAATTCGAATCATTATGAAGAAAGTATAATAAAGCACAATGATTAAATCAACAATTAAAGGAATTCATCACACCTTGTATAACCATGTAAATAATACTAACCAATATTTATTTCACATGTTTCAAGCATACATCAAAACTCAAGGAGTATAACATTAAAATCCAATGCTATATTCTCAAATATATGTCATATCCCGATTTTGGTCCTGAATCTTTTATGTTGGTTTGGCATGCTTGGCTTAGCTTTACTTTGGTTTTGTATGAGGATTGTGGTTTTGATCCAAAGTCATGGTGTTGTGATTGTGGATACCTCTATGGTCTGGGTCATCTGAACAACCAAGTTTCTTGTGTTTCTAGCCACTTGCCAGTCATGTTATTGGTTCATGGATATCCCTTTCAAATCCTAACCATTATGGTCTTATTTCATGGTTTTGTTCATACACATTATCAGTCAAGTTATTTTCTTTTCAAGAGTCAAACATTTGAGTTATGATTAAACCATTTTGTTAATCCATTTCAATTTTATTTCATTACATTTGATTCCATACAAAAAAATACACAAAAATTGACACTTTGACCAATTGTTGACTTTGGTCAACAGTTGACTTTTTGGTCAACTTTGACCAAAGTCAACTCAAATTCCCCAAACCCTAAATTCACCCATAATTGTCCATTGAATTCCATTTACAAAGAAAATACAAAAAAAAATGAAGTTTTGGCCTATTGTTGACTTTGGTCAACAGTTGACTTTTTGGTCAACTTTGACCAAAGTCAACCTCCCCACTTTTTGGTCATCCAAGACTTAACCTAACCTAGTCTTCCTTCATTGATCCATCATCCAAAAGTCATGCTTGGGGTGTGTTGCTTTGTACTTCATTTCCAAGCAATTCGATTCCTTTTACAAACTTCTTGTGCACCTTGCCCTTTGGACTTTGTTGCAGCTCCAACCTTAGCTTCACGTTGCTAAAGCATGGTCCTATATTCACCACAAACAGGTACTGCTATCACATTAATCATGTACTATGCTTATATTGGTTGATTGGACAAGACATTTCAATTGGATTTGGCTTTGAACTCCTCTTGGTAAACATCCTGCCATCATAGTCCTATAGCAAGCCTGACCCTGAGTCAAAGTTCACTTGAAAGCCAATTGTGAGCATGCTCATGACACCAGGCATAAGGTTGATGAACCTGCAAACAGCAACATAACAGGTGACTGACATAAACCTAAACATGGCCACATCTCATCTAACTTCAAACCTACTTCTCGTTACAAGCTAACAATATTTGACAGAGAGAGAAAATGTTAGAGGAAAGAAACAACACTTAACATTTCCCTAATACTTCTCTCTATTCTTTACATTGTGCTTTTTTTATATACTGTTACTTCTGAAGTAGAACTATGAGGAAGCATGGATGGCAGCTACCTTACCATCCTCTTCAGGTTGTGGCTGTTGCTGTGTTTTTGGCTCTGGGGTTTGCTTTCTACGTGTTCTTTGCTCCTTTTGTTGGAAACAAGATGTATCAGTATATTGCCGTCGCTCTTTACACACCTCTGATTGCTGTTGTTTTTTTGGACTCTACATTTGGTGCACTGCAGCAGATCCTGGGGTTTTTTAAGTCCAAACAGTATCTTAAAATTCCAGACAGTAAAAAGATTGTTGGGCTAAAGGGTTCTAAACTAGGTGAAGAGTCAACCCCATCAATGCATGATGCAAATGCTTCAACAGTTGGAGGAAATTCCATGGATAGTGAAGCATTTGGAACTGAAGGAAATATGAAGGATGCTTATAATTCAGTTGAGAAGGCAAATTCATCATCTTCTTGTTTGTCACGTTTCCTCGTGGTTTGCTCTCCTTGTGCCTACGTATGTCGCTGCTCTGGTTCAAGTGAGAAATCTTCTGATAAGCATACCAGTGAAGATGGCATGTTCTATTGCAGTTTGTGTGAAGTTGAGGTCTTCAAATACAGCAAGCACTGCAGAGTTTGCGATAAGTGTGTAAATCACTTTGATCATCATTGCCGATGGCTCAACAACTGTATTGAAAAAAAACTATAGGCAATTTTTTTTTAGCCTGATGGTTGCTGCTATGCTCTTGTTTATTCTTCAATGGTCAACTGGGCTCCTTGTGCTGGTTTGCTGTTTTGTTGAGAGGAAACAATTTTCCAAAGAAATATCTTTGAAGTTGGGAAGCAGTTTCTCTATGGCTCCCTTTGTTATTGTTGTGTCTGCATGTACCACTCTGGCTATGATTGCCTTTACCTGTGAAACCCCATGCCATAAACCAAATAAATTCTGCAGAAAGCAGTGCATCAAGGCACACAACTTGCAACAAACCAACATCACCACACGGAACTTCCAACCATCCAACGAATTTCACCAAAGTTACAACCTGTGACCTGCAAGACAAACAATTATTCAAACAATAACCAAACCTGCAAAAAGAAACCAGTTGGCAGCATGTTATAAATGTATAAATCCTGCAGAAAAGAAGACTCACAACTAAAACTAGCCAAATGGTGAAGCAAGTTGGAGCCATGATGCACAAGGCAAAACCTACTGGACAAGACAGCAGCAAACTCAGGACACCATTGCAAGACGAGTTCAGGCCTGTAACTAATAGCAGAGACATCACAAATATCAGGTCATGAAGCGTGTTAACTTACCATGAACCTAAATCCCCAAGACCTGTTTCCAACTCAAGCTAAACTTTATCCATAACCATTGAGACTCAACCTGCATGTGAATATCTTGCAGTCAGGCACCACATATAAGGAATTGACAAGGTCACAATCAATTAATGGAATGTGACCCTGCAACAACATACCTGTAACACACTTGTTTGTAATGCCATGAACCAAATATAATACAAAACCTGCTGCCACCTGAGGGAGTTCCTAAATCCTGCTAGCAAGGCAACTGGTCATAGCATTAGAAACCAACCAAACCTGTTCCGAGATTGCATCAAGGTGTTTTTAAGGTCAGTTATAACCAAACTGAATTTGAACATTTGGCCAGAGGATGGTAAAAACAGACAAGTTAATTCAAAGACCAACCTGTAATGCCAACATCAATGCACCATGAGCATTTTGGAAGATCAAGCCAAGTCCTACTAATGCAATGCAACAACAAACCTGCTACCACTGAAGTGATCCTGCTAGCAAGGCAACTGGAAACCAAGTGCAAACTGAAGACAACCAAGCAAATCCATCTGCAATAATTAAGACAATCGAGCAATACCATCATAACCAACAAGCAGGAATTATCACACCTTACACTCATGCTTTATGCAATTCTAGCTCTGCAACCTCAAGCCAATTCAAGGTCCTGCATCATGGTTCAAACAGAGGAAATTGAAAAAAGAGTACTTTGCCTGCATTATAACACAGTGAACGTCATTAGTGCACCAGCCAAGAACATCTATTGCAAGACATACATTATTACTTACCATCAAAATGAAACAAACAAGTGCAAGGCCAATTCGAGCATGTTGCAGCAAACCAAGCTCACCATTTTTTACTGCGGTAAAAAAGGGACACATTAATCAGTCGAATTGCAAAATCCAAAGTGCAAAATCATTAACCAACAGTCAGAGGGCAAAGTCCAAAAACATCCCAAATTGGTATGAGGTCAAAGCAGAGAGGAAAGTTTGTGAAGGATACCTTTTCTTGAATCTAACATGGATAAGGCAATTCAATTTCTGAGCATCCAAAGTGCTTTGCAGAGTTACTTTTGAACACAAGGGCACCAATTTGTAACCCTAATTCACAGAATATAAATAGGGAGAATGAATCAGTAAACAAAAAAAAAACCCTAGAGAACAACAAAGAACTGGGAGGCGAAATCTGAGAAGAGACTCTAAAAATCCCAAGATTGATTACCTGGAGGCCAGCATCTGTACGTTCTTCACCGCCACCACTGCGACATTTTGTAAGGACTTTTCTTTCTTTCTCTCTATTTTTCTCCTAGCTTGTTGTCTGAAAATATTTGTGAAAGTTGAGAGGGTTTGATTCGTTGGGTTTTGAGAAGTAAGAGGGTTTCGTTGATGAGCGACGTCATAAGAGGGATGAGAGGGGCGAGTGCGTGAGGATGCCATTGTTGGGGAAGGTCTGAGCTCGTAAGATGCGAGAGAGAGGGAGGAAAACGAACCTCTGTTGTTTTTCTTTCGTTTTCATTTATTTTCTTTCTTTTCTTTTTTTAATTTAATTTTTTTTATTTTTTTAGTTTATTTTACTGAGTCTTAACAGAGATAAAAAATATAAAATGTTTATATATTCTTAATCTTTTTTCTATTTATTTATTTTTTTCATTCCGGTTTATATATTTAAGGTAGTATTTCAGTAGTATATAACCCTGAGTGGTCTGGTGGAGAAGGGTAGTGTGCATATTCTTGAGTGGGGTGGGTTCAATACTCATGTGTGGCATTTTTTGGCATTTTATTTCTTTTAGCTATATTATTTTTCTTTTAGCATTTTCATTTCTTTTTATGTTTATGCCTTTATTACACTCATGTGTTCATTTTGTTAACAATGTAAAGTTGTTGTATTTTAATTTAGTTCAAAACCATTTTTTTTAAACTATAAAAAATCATGTTTTTTCTCGATTTAATATCGAGCCCATTTTTTACACCCTTGTAAGTCGATTGCTTTTTAAGCATCGCCATCAACCTCACATAGCTTACTCTTGGGCTTTCTTACAATGAGCCGGTTCCCTTGCACTTACACTCATACATTGTTTATCGTTTCATTATTTCATTCTTTGATTATTTGATTCGATTATATACTTGTTTATATCTTACTTGTTTGGTTAACTGTGGCCTACTTGTATGGTGTATGAGGCATGTATTATTATTGTTTGTTTGCCATGAACAACCCCCATTCATAACAAATGTACCCCTCTCCCATGAAATGTATAAAATTTACTCTTTCATTCTTTATTCACCTGTTAATACAAGAATTAAAATGAACATTCGATAACCATTTCAAAACAAGACCCAAACCTCGATCCAACGTCGAGTGATCATTTTTCAAAACCCAACAGAACCAGCACGTATTCATCCACCCTTTTGTAAGTCGATTGCTTTATGCATCGCCATCAACCTTGTAAGTCGACTGCTTTATGCATCGCCATCAACCTTGTAAGTCGATTGCTTCATGCATCGCCATTTACCCTTATCCCTTAACACTTCTCCTTGCTCCACTCGTCAACTCTCGTTCCGATTAGGTAGCACCCATTAGATAGAACCCATTGTATGATAACATAGGTAGAATGTAACACCCTTCTAAATACCCCAAATATTTAATTAAAAACAATAAACATATAACAATTCAGAGTAATTATGCCCTTCAAGGGTGTCACACACAATATTCCACAACATTCAACAATATGACGGTCATGCTCTTTTATTTATTCAAAACATAAACATTTGCATAAAACGCAGCGGATAGAGATCTCCTCAATCATGTAAAACATGTAACATACACATGTAAATTATTCAACAACATAAAACATCCCATCCCGATGTTACATCTATCAGAGCACGACCCACTAAGGAGACTACACTAGACTCCAAGCATTCGCTTCTACTCAACTCATTTCTCGTTACCTGAAAATTAGTTGTAAGGGTGAGTTCCTCAATCAATATAATAAGCATTATAGAATATAATGTCATGTTAAGTAATTTAACACATTAATCACCCTAATCACAACATACAATCAGTAACAGCACATCAGCTCAACTTCATACTCAACATCTACATAAGCACAAGTATAATCTCAAATCATACTCTACAACAACACAACACACGTATAATATTGGAATACATCCATTCATATTATACGCCATACATACATTATGCAATGAGACTCCACACATGCGGTACCGACTATTCTTGAACATATAGTTCAACTTCACCGACCAAATCCAGGTACGGCTACCAAGCTCACTAGTCCCACTCATTTGAGATCTAGTGACTCACATCACTAATTCCTCACTATGGGAATTAGCTACCACCCCAAGGGCCATGCTATGCACGCTAATTCACCTAGCATGCAAACATCAACAACAGTCCAAAATGACTAACATCACTAATTCCTCACCACGGGAATTAGCTACCACCATAAGGCCACAATATACATGCTAATCATCTAGCAATGCAACACCACAACAAAATCCAAAATGGACATATGCTCACACTCTAAGCCATAAAATAGTCCATTCACAACACATGTATAACATATACATTTCACGATATTATACATGCCATCATACATCATCAACAAGGTATCAACACATCATTATCATGTAATTCAATTAAACACAGTATTAGCACACTCTACTAATACCTATACTGCTCAAAACAGCGGGAAATAATCCCTATTACATCATACGCCATCATAGGCCAACTCTCAATTATGTATACGACATTCAAAATATCCATTTTTCCACTCTGCAACAGCGTTAACCGGTTAACGCCCTGGGTTAACCGGTTAACGCAGCACAACACGCCTCCTGTCCCAAAACTTAACAGTGTTAACCGGTTAACGCCCTGGGTTAACCGGTTAACGCAGCACAAACAGCAATATTTTCAGCAATCACAACAGTGTTAACCGGTTAACGTCCTGGGTTAACCGGTTAACGCAAGCAAAACAGCCCATTTTCCTAATTCGCAACAGTGTTAACCGGTTAACACCCTGGGTTAACCGGTTAACGCAAGACAGAAAGCTGTTCCTGCGCTAACACACAGCAGAATGCAGAATTCTCCGCATTTTCCGCCGTTGGGGGACTTCCGGACCTCCGATTCCGATTCCGTAAAAAGCTATACGTTCGGAATTTCACCACTAACCCAAACACAGATTCAATTACAGTCTAAATACGATTTATCCAATTCAATTCTTCAGCATCAACAATCCCAATTAGGGTCAAATTAACGGCTTATCACTACCCATCACATATTATCCCATAATACCCATAAATCGACGATAAACCCCCCTTACCTGAGTTAATCGACGAATCTCAAGCTCCAAGCTTTCTCTCTTCAACCTTCAGCCCGTGCTCTGCCTCTTTTCCCTTTTCCTCTTTCACGATCGCTTCTTCTGTTTCACGTGAAAAGTTTCTTTTCCAAATGAGACTCTTTTCCTTATTCCAACTTATATATTTTCCAAATTATATTATTCCAATAATAATAATAATTTAATAATTCCAAAATAATAATAATAATAATAATCCAATTATCTAATTAAATTAATAAATATATTATTATTAACTTAATTTAAATAACTATCATATTATTATCGGGGTGTTACAACTCTCCCCCACTAAAAGAGTTTTCGTCCTCGAAAACATACCTCAAGCGAACAACTCTGGGTAAGACTCCTTCATCTTACTCTCCAGTTCCCAAGTCGCATTGCCACCTGCTGGTCCTCCCCAAGCTACCTTCACCAAGGCAATCTCTTTACCCCGCAACTGCTTCAACTCTCGATCCTCGATCCTCATAGGTGATGTTTCAACAGTCAGGTTATCTCTCACCTGTACATCATCTATTTGGATTACATGCGACGGATCATGAATGTACCTCCTCAACTGAGACACATGAAAAACCTCATGCAAATTCGCAAGCGACGGCGGTAAAGCGACACGATAGGCTACCTCCCCTATCCTCTCCAAAATCTGATAAGGACCAATAAATCGAGGTGTCAACTTCTTCGACTTCAAAGCTCGACCAACACCAGTTATCGGAGTGACACGAAGAAACACATGATCTCCCTCTTGGAATTCAAGTGACTTCCTCCTCTTGTCATGATAACTCTTCTGACGACTCTGAGCAATTCTCATCTTCTCCTGAATCATCTTAATCTTTTCCGTAGTTTGTTGAACAATCTCCGGTCCAACCACAGCACTCTCACCGGACTCATACCAACATAAAGGTGTCCGACATCTCCTACCATACAAAGCTTCAAACGGTGCCATACCAATGCTCGAATGAAAACTATTGTTGTAGGTAAACTCAATCAAAGGCAAATAACAATCCCAAGCACCTCCCCTTTCCAAAACACAAGCTCTCAAAAGATCCTCTAGTGACTGAATCGTCCTCTCAGTCTGACCATCAGTCTGCGGATGATATGCAGAACTCAATCTCAGCTTAGTTCCCAAAGCCCTCTGCAAACCTTCCCAAAATTTCGATGTAAATCTAGGATCTCTGTCCGAAACAATACTCGACGGAATACCATGCAAACTTACAATCCTCTCAATATACAACTCGGCTAATCTCTCTAACGGATAATCCATTCTAATCGGAATGAAATGAGCCGACTTCGTCAATCTATCAACAATCACCCAAATAGCTTCAAAATTCTTACTTGTCCTCGGCAAACCAGAAACAAAATCCATACTGATACTATCCCACTTCCACTCTGGAATAGCCAACGGTTGCATTAGCCCAGACGGCTTCTGATGCTCAATCTTTGACTTCTGACAAGTCAAACAGGAATAAACAAAACTCGCAATTTCTCTTTTCATCCCCGGCCACCAAAATAACTTCTTCAAATCATGATACATCTTCGTAGCTCCAGGATGAATACTCAACCCACTACGATGTCCTTCTTCAAGAATACTCTTCTTAAGTTCGGTAACATCCGGAATACACACCCGATTACCAAATTTCAAAACACCATTCTCATCAACTCTGAATTCACCACCTTGACCTTGATTCACTAAAGTCAACTTATCCACCAAAAGCATATCGGATTTCTGACCCTCTCTGATCTCATCCAGAATACCACTTGTTAATTTCAACATTCCCAATTTAACACTATTGTGAGTACTCTCACACACCAAACTCAAGTCCCTAAACTGCTCAATCAAATCCAATTCCCTAACCATTAACATAGACATATGCAATGATTTCCGACTCAACGCATCAGCCACAACGTTTGCGTTACCCGGATGGTAATTCAAACCAAAGTCATAATCCTTCAGAAACTCTAACCATCTCCTTTGTCTCATATTCAGCTCTTTCTGATCAAACAAATACTTTAAACTTTTATGGTCACTGAAAACCTCAAATCTTGACCCATACAAGTAATGCCTCCATAACTTCAGAACAAATACCACAGCTGCCAACTCTAAATCGTGCGTCGGATAGTTCCTCTCATGAACCCTCAGTTGTCTCGAAGCATAAGCTATAACCTGCTTATTCTGCATCAACACACCACCTAAACCCAACAATGAAGCATCACAGAAAACCTCAAATGATTCCGACGGACTCGGTAATATCAGAATAGGAGCAGTAGTCAACCTTCTCTTTAACTCTTGGAAACCTTCTTCACATTTTGAGTCCCAAACAAACGCTTGCCCCTTTCTAGTCAACATCGTTAACGGTAACGCCAACTTAGAAAATCCCTCAATGAACTTCCTATAATAACCTGCAAGTCCAAGAAAACTCCTTATCTCCGAAACTGACTTCGGAGCTCCCCACTTAGATACCGCTTCTATCTTAGAAGGATCAACAGCAACACCACCTCTTGAAATCACATGACCAAGAAAACTAACCTCTTCTAACCAAAATTCACATTTGGACAGTTTAGCAAATAACTTCTTTTCTCGTAGAACTTCTAAAACCACTCTCAAATGCTCAGCATGCTCTTCTTCAGATTTCGAATACACCAAAATGTCATCAATAAATACCACAACAAACTTATCTAGGTACGGATGGAAAATCCTATTCATATACTCCATAAATACTCCAGGCGCATTAGTCACACCAAAAGGCATTACAGAATACTCATAATGTCCATACCTTGTTCTGAAAGCAGTTTTCTGAATATCCTCAGTCTTCACACGTATCTGATGATACCCAGATCTCAAATCTATCTTGCTGAACACACTCGCACCAACCAACTGATCCATCAAATCATCAATCCTCGGCAAAGGATACCGATTCTTGATCGTCACTTTATTCAGTTGTCTGTAGTCCACACACAACCTCATAGTGCCTTCTTTCTTCTTAACCAACAACACTGGTGCACCCCACGGTGACACACTCGGACGAATAAATTTCTTATCCAACAAATCTTCCAACTGACTCTTCAATTCAGCTAACTCAACAGCAGACATACGGTACGGAGCCATCGATATCGGTCTAGTACCAGGTACCAAATCAATCGAGAACTCAACTTCACGCTCTGGCGGTAATTCATTCACTTCTTCCGGAAACACATCAGGAAAATCACACACCACCGCTAGGTCACGAATCACTAGTTTATCTTTAGCCTCTAGAGTCGCTAACAGCATAAACAACTCTGCCCCACCTGCTACTTCCTCATTCACCTGCCTTGCTGATAGAAACAAATCCTTCCCTTCCTCAATCTCAGGAAATATCACAGTCTTATCAAAACAGTTGATAGAAACTCGGTTAAACACCAACCAGTTCATACCCAAGATAACATCAATCTGCACTAGTGGAAGACACACAAGGTCTATCCCAAAGTCTCTACCAAAAATACTCAAAGGACACTTCAAACAAACTGAAGTAGTAGTCACTGAACCCTTCGCAGGAGTATCAATCACCATACTTCCAAGCATCTCAGATATCTCTAACTTAAGTTTCACAGCACAATCCAAAGATATGAAGGAATGAGTCGCACCTGTGTCAATAATAGCTACAAGAGGAAAGCCATTAATATAACACGTACCTCGGATCAAACGATCATCTGCAAAAGTCTCAGAACCCGATAAGGCAAAGACCTTGCCTCCTGACTGATTCTCCTTCTTCGGCTTAGGACACTGTGGACTGATATGACCCACCTCTCCACAGTTGAAGCAAGTCAGAGTCTTCAACCGGCACTCTGCAGCCAAATGACCACCTTTACCACACTTGAAACACTTCTTCTCAACACTAGCACACTCATGGAAACGATGTCCCGCCTGACCACATCTGTAACACTTAGCAGGAGCACTAGAGTCTCCCCCACTAGGCCTCTTCATCCCACTCTGCCTCTGAAAACCTTTGCCAGCTGCATACGGTTTTCCACGGTCATTCTGATTCTTGCCTTTTCTATCAACCCTCTGCTGATAGCTCTCCGCTCTGGCTTTGGAATCCTGTTCAAAAATCCTGCAACAGTCAACCAAGTCAGAAAACACTCTGATCCGCTGATATCCAATAGCCTGCTTGATCTCGGGACGCAGCCCGTTCTCAAACTTCACACATTTCGAAAATTCTCCAGCAGCCTCATTATAGGGAGTGTAATACTTTGACAGTTCTGTGAACTTAACAGCATACTCAGTAACCGACCGATTGCCCTGCTTCAATTCCAAGAACTCTATCTCTTTCTTTCCTCTGACATCCTCTGGAAAATACTTCCTCAGGAATC
Source organism: Lathyrus oleraceus (assembly GCF_024323335.1). Lineage (NCBI taxonomy): Eukaryota > Viridiplantae > Streptophyta > Magnoliopsida > Fabales > Fabaceae > Lathyrus > Lathyrus oleraceus. The sequence continues at coordinate 446,630,095 of NC_066580.1, forward strand.
TCTCTCTGAACACAGCCCAAGTGATCTCAGCATTCCCAGCAGATTCCAACTCAGTGCGGGTAGCAACCCACCAATCATCAGCTTCCTCTGACAGCATATGCGTACCGAACCTGACCTTCTGGTTATCGGCACACTCAGTCACTCGGAAGATCCTCTCTATCTCCTTCAACCACTTCTGAGCACCATCTGGATCGTATGCTCCCTTGAACATTGGAGGATTGTTCTTCTGGAACTCACTCAGTTGACGAGCAGCTCCCATTCCCGCAACATTCGGATTTCCTCCAAGTACTCCAGCTAGCATACCCAGAGCCTCAGCAATCGCAGCATCATCTCTACCTCTTCCAGCCATCTCTATTCTGAAACCCAGACAAGCTAAAACAATGAGTACTGATAGGGTTACACAACACCTATACCGTACAGGGGAAACAGAATAATTACGACTCGACTCGACCGACTATGCTCTGATACCACTAATGTAACACCCTTCTAAATACCCCAAATATTTAATTAAAAACAATAAACATATAACAATTCAGAGTAATTATGCCCTTCAAGGGTGTCACACACAATATTCCACAACATTCAACAATATGACGGTCATGCTCTTTTATTTATTCAAAACATAAACATTTGCATAAAACGCAGCGGATAGAGATCTCCTCAATCATGTAAAACATGTAACATACACATGTAAATTATTCAACAACATAAAACATCCCATCCCGATGTTACATCTATCAGAGCACGACCCACTAAGGAGACTACACTAGACTCCAAGCATTCGCTTCTACTCAACTCATTTCTCGTTACCTGAAAATTAGTTGTAAGGGTGAGTTCCTCAATCAATATAATAAGCATTATAGAATATAATGTCATGTTAAGTAATTTAACACATTAATCACCCTAATCACAACATACAATCAGTAACAGCACATCAGCTCAACTTCATACTCAACATCTACATAAGCACAAGTATAATCTCAAATCATACTCTACAACAACACAACACACGTATAATATTGGAATACATCCATTCATATTATACGCCATACATACATTATGCAATGAGACTCCACACATGCGGTACCGACTATTCTTGAACATATAGTTCAACTTCACCGACCAAATCCAGGTACGGCTACCAAGCTCACTAGTCCCACTCATTTGAGATCTAGTGACTCACATCACTAATTCCTCACTATGGGAATTAGCTACCACCCCAAGGGCCATGCTATGCACGCTAATTCACCTAGCATGCAAACATCAACAACAGTCCAAAATGACTAACATCACTAATTCCTCACCACGGGAATTAGCTACCACCATAAGGCCACAATATACATCCTAATCATCTAGCAATGCAACACCACAACAAAATCCAAAATGGACATATGCTCACACTCTAAGCCATAAAATAGTCCATTCACAACACATGTATAACATATACATTTCACGATATTATACATGCCATCATACATCATCAACAAGGTATCAACACATCATTATCATGTAATTCAATTAAACACAGTATTAGCACACTCTACTAATACCTATACTGCTCAAAACAGCGGGAAATAATCCCTATTACATCATACGCCATCATAGGCCAACTCTCAATTATGTATACGACATTCAAAATATCCATTTTTCCACTCTGCAACAGCGTTAACCGGTTAACGCCCTGGGTTAACCGGTTAACGCAGCACAACACGCCTCCTGTCCCAAAACTTAACAGTGTTAACCGGTTAACGCCCTGGGTTAACCGGTTAACGCAGCACAAACAGCAATATTTTCAGCAATCACAACAGTGTTAACGGTTAACGTCCTGGGTTAACCGGTTAACGCAAGCAAAACAGCCCATTTTCCTAATTCGCAACAGTGTTAACCGGTTAACACCCTGGGTTAACCGGTTAACGCAAGACAGAAAGCTGTTCCTGCGCTAACACACAGCAGAATGCAGAATTCTCCGCATTTTCCGCCGTTGGGGGACTTCCGGACCTCCGATTCCGATTCCGTAAAAAGCTATACGTTCGGAATTTCACCACTAACCCAAACACAGATTCAATTACAGTCTAAATATGATTTATCCAATTCAATTCTTCAGCATCAACAATCCCAATTAGGGTCAAATTAACGGCTTATCACTACCCATCACATATTATCCCATAATACCCATAAATCGACGATAAACCCCCCTTACCTGAGTTAATCGACGAATCTCAAGCTCCAAGCTTTCTCTCTTCAACCTTCAGCCCGTGCTCTGCCTCTTTGCCCTTTTCCTCTTTCACGATCGCTTCTTCTGTTTCACGTGAAAAGTTTCTTTTCCAAATGAGACTCTTTTCCTTATTCCAACTTATATATTTTCCAAATTATATTATTCCAATAATAATAATAATTTAATAATTCCAAAATAATAATAATAATAATAATCCAATTATCTAATTAAATTAATAAATATATTATTATTAACTTAATTTAAATAACTATCATATTATTATCGGGGTGTTACATAGAATCCCCTTACTCTTTGCATGCTAACATTAGGTAGATATCCCCATTTGTAAACCCTAAACACTTAAGTACACATTGCATGACAACTCTAGGGCAGAGCTTCCCCATTTCTTTTAGACCTTTCTGAGCGTCTCCGATCCAGTGGCATGTAGTCCGTGCTATTGCAAAGAGGTAACTGCCTAAGACTCGATTCAGCGAGCTGCGACACCTACTGCTAGGACGTGAACACATCGCCCACTCTCCTTTGACACAACTGGTGTCCTCCTTTTCTAAGCCCATATTCAGATGGCAACCCCTATGAAGGGGAACTACGTCGCCCTGATCCTCATACCAGATGAGGTACGTAGGCAGGAGACCGTGCGAGGTCTCTCCGGGCACCCTTTTCTTTTTTGCGTGTGTTTTGTTTGACAGCTATCAGGCTCGAGTTCCCGACTCCCTGTTAGTCTGTGTGTTCAGTTTCTTCTGACGTCTCAGCGTCTTATTGGTGTTTTGTTTGACAGCTATCAGGCTCGAGTTCCCGACTCCCTGTTAGTCTGTGTGTTCAGTTTCTTTTGACGTCTCAGCGTCTCTTCTTGCTTGCTTGATGACTTTTAGGTCCGAGTTCCCTACTCCCTATTAGTTTGTGTGTTCCTTTTCCCTATGTAGGGGAACTACGTCGCCCTGATTCTCATACCAGATGAGGTACGTAGGCAGGAGACCGTGCGAGGTCTCTCCGGGCACCCTTTTCTTTTTTGCGTGTGTTTTGTTTGACAGCTATCAGGCTCGAGTTCCCGACTCCCTGTTAGTCTGTGTGTTCAGTTTCTTCTGACGTCTCAGCGTCTTATTGGTGTTTTGTTTGACAGCTATCAGGCTCGAGTTCCCGACTCCCTGTTAGTCTGTGTGTTCAGTTTCTTTTGACGTCTCAGCGTCTCTTCTTGCTTGCTTGATGACTTTTAGGTCCGAGTTCCCGACTCCCTATTAGTTTGTGTGTTCCTTTTCCCTATGTAGGGGAACTACGTCGCCCTGATTCTCATACCAGATGAGGTACGTAGGCAGGAGACCGTGCGAGGTCTCTCCGGGCGCCCTTTTTCTTTTTTCAACTTCTGTGTCTCAACCCCCCTTGTGTGTGTTGTTGTGTGCTCGGAAGTTGATGTAAGTCCATCGAGTGGCATTCGGGTTCCAGTGTGGGTTTGTTTGGTTCGGATGCTGACATAAGTCCAGTGATTAGCAGTCGGGCTCCACGTTTGCCTCTTTGTGTGTGTTTTGGTTCGGATGCTGATGTAAGTCCAGTGATTGGCAGTCAGGCTCCACGTTTGCCTGTGTTTGTTTGTGTGCGTGTTAGCCGAACTACGGCAACTCTGATTCTCATGTTCAGATGAGATACGTAGGCACAAGATGCGATGTCTTGCCGAGTTTGACTAACGACTAACAACTAATCCTTGTTTGCTTTCGCCCTCGTTGCGATCCTTTCTCTCGCCCTCGTTGCGATCGAGACCTTTCCTTTTCTCTTGCCCTAGTTGCAATCGAGACCCTTATTCCCGTAGTTAGTTGAACTACGTTTTGCTCTGATTCTCATTCCCGATGAGATACGTAGGCATAAGACGCGATGTCTTAGCGAGCACACTTATCCTTAACCCATAGGTAGCCGAGCTACGAAGACTCTGATTCTCATATTCAGATGAGATACGTATGCAGTGGATGCGACATCCGTGCGAGTCATTTTTCTCTTGACCCTTTTAGTAAATAGTACATTAGATAAACACACACCCTTTAGACAAGAAACAACAAGAGTGGATCCCGTAGAGTACTACGGATGCGTAGGGGTGCTAATACCTTCCCTTCGCATAATCGACTCCCGAACCCAAGATTTGGTTGCGAGACCTTGTCTTTTCCTTTCCTTTCTCCAGGTTTACTTCGAGCGTTTCCTTTCCCTCTGTTGGGATAAATAACGCACGGTGGCGACTCTTCTGTCATTTCTTTCTCGCCGGTTGTTTCTTCGCACCTCTGTATTTTTCGGGTTGCGACAATATACACATAACCATAATTATCACATAATCACATATTTTACCAAGTTATGTATCCAAACATCACCAAATTCAATTACCATATCTCATACACACATAACAATCACATCAATGCATATATTCAATTATCACATAACTCTAATGTGACTCAATGCAATGAATGAATGTACAAGTACCAACAATATATGCAATTAAGATCATCTCTGCCATCTTAACATTCCACATATAACCATAATTCAACTCTATGAATTATCCACCAATGGTACATATACACATTCATAACAATTATACTATTCACATATATAAGCTATTTATCAAATACGCACACTTAGATTTTATTCCAAAATGAATACAGCTTTTAAAGTCTCAATTTTTCATTTTTCAACAGTGGTAACCGGTTAACGCTTTTGGGGTAACCGGTTAACACGAAACAGAATTCAATTCCTGGCAGATTTTTAAGTAAGTAACCGATTAACGCTTTTGGGGTAACCGGTTAACAGGAAAACATAATCAATTCCTGGGTAGATTTTTAATTAAGTAACCGGTTAACGTTTTTGGGGTAACCAGTTAATACGCTTAAAACTGGAATTTTTCTCAAGTTACCATTACTGTAATGAAATTTAATAAACTAAATGGCTTCTCAATCTATCCCTCAATTCCACCCATATATCAATTCCAAACGAAATTAATCATCACAAATCAAAGATTACTCATCAAAACCTAACAATTCCAAAACCATAAAAATTAGGGATTTCAACCTAAACATATTTCTACCCATCGACCCAATTATACTAACCCATAATAATAAGGATTCTCCCCCTTACCTCTTCAATTTTCTGGAAACCCTAGCTCCTCCCTTGTTCTTTTCCTCTTCTCCTCACTTTTCCTCTTTCTTTCTCTGTTGCCTTGAAAATGACCAAATGAGTGCTACTTCTCACTCTCCTCACCTCTTGCTATTCTAGTATTATATTTGGGCTTAAGAAATGATACCTCTAATTTAATTATTAGGCCCAATAAGATATAGTGTTATAATATCTCTATTTAGTTCAAATAAATTAAACCAACACAATATACACACCAAGTTAATTAATATAATTGATTATTATACTACCTAACAACCAATTAATTAATTAACACTCCAAATAAATAAAATAAAATATAATAATATAAGAAATAAATACTAAAAATTGGGTTGTTACAATGGGCCTTTGGGTTTCGAGAAGGACCCGCTAGCAACAAATATTAAGATGCTGGCTCAGGATCCACTTAAGGAAATAGACTTGGGAGGAAGATTGATAAAAAGGCCAACTTACATTAACGCCAATATCAACCCCCAACTCAAAGTCGAAGTGATCCAGTTGTTGAAGGAATTCAAGGACTATTTCGCGTGGGATTACGATGAGATGCCTGGTTTAAGCAGAGATCTGGTCGAATTAAAGTTGCCAATCAATCCTGGAAAAAAAGCCTATCAAGCAGAACCCGAGGTGATTTGCACATGCAATTCTCTCGAAGATCAAAGAGGGGGTCGAAAGGCTTATTCGCTGTAACTTCATCCGTACAGCCAGATATGTAGAATGGATAGTTAATAGTGTGCCTGTTATTAAGAAGAATGGTACTTTGAGGGTTTGCATAGATTTTAAAGACTTAAATACTGGAACCCAAAGGATGAAAATACAATGCCGGTGGCGGAAATGCTAGTGGATTCTGCCGCAGGCCATGAGTATCTTAGCATGCTCGATGGATATTCTGGATATAATCAAATATTCATTGCGGAAGAGGATGTCCCAAAAACGGAATTTTAATGTCCTGGAGCCTTAGGCACCTATGAATTGGTGGCGATGCCTTTTGGTTTGAAGAATGCTAGGGAAACATACCAGAGAGCAATAAATTCGATCTTGATTTTATAGAGACTTTTATGCAAATTTACATAGATGATATTGTCATTAAGTCTGTTTCAGGGAAGAGCCATATAGACCATCTTCGATTGTCCTTCAAAAGGATGAGAAGACATGGTCTGAAAATGAACCCTCTCAAATGCGCTTTTTGTTTGCAGGCAGGGGATTTCTTAGGCTTCGTGGTCCACAAAAAGGAAATTGAAATAAACCAGAATAAGACCGAGGCCATAATGGAGGCGAAATCGCCATCAACAAAGAAGGAATTGCAGTCACTATTGGGCAAGATCAATTTCCTGAGAAGATTCATCTCAAACCTTAGTGGAAAAACGCAAGCCTTTTTGCCTTTACTTCGAATCAACAAGGAAGGATTCGAATGGGGGCAGGCTCAGCAAGAAACGTTCGACCAAATTAAAGAATACCTGAGTTGTCCACCAATTCTGACACCGCTTTATAGGAATAGGAGTATGAGATTGTACATATTTGCATCTGACAAGACTTTAGGGAGCATGTTGGCTCAAGAGGATGATAATGGCGTCAAAAGAGCCATTTACTACCTCAGTAGGGTCTTAAATGATGCAGAAACTAGGTATAGCATAGTTGAAAAAATTGTGTTTATGCTTGTATTTCTCTTGTACGAAGTTGAAGCATTATATAAAACCTGTTGATGTTTATGTTTCATCTCACTTTGATATCATTAAACATATGTTGTCTAAATCAATTTTGCACAGTCGAATTGGAAAATGGGCGATAGCTTTAACTGAATATTCCTTAACGTATATGCCATTAAAAGCTGTTAAGGGATAAGTGGTAGCAGATTTTATAGTCTACCATTCCATAGTTGAGAATGCACTGGACTATCTCGAATTAGAATCCTGGAAGTTGTACTTCGATGGGTCTAGTCACAAAGATGGAACATGCATAGGAGTTCTAATCATTTCTCCTAATAAAATTCCAACAAAACTCAAATACAAAGTGGAGGGACTCTGCTCGAACAATGAGGCTGAATATGAAGCTCTCGTAGTAGGACTTGAGATATTGTTAGAATTAGGGGCAACTCGAGTCGAAATAATGGGTGAATCAGAGTTAGTTATAAAACAGGTCACAAAAGAGTACAAATGTATTAAAGAGAATCTCATTATGTACTTCATAATAGCCAATTGATTGATAAAAATATTTGAGATGGCTAATATTCGACACATACCTCGATTGGAAAATCAAGTGGCTAATGACTTGGCTCAAATTGCATCCGGGTATAAAATTTCAAAAGAAAAATTGAAAAAGTCATCGAAGTCATAGGAAAAGTTGTGTCAACCAGATTAGCCCCATCAAACTTGGAAAAGACAAAGTTGGGATACGCTCATAAAGAAAACTTCGAAATATTGGGAATAGACAATCTGACAGACGGAGATTGGAGGAAACCAATAATGGAATATCTACAGAATCCAATGGTGTCTGCTGATCAAAAAATCAGGTATCGAGCTTTAAGTTATTTTCTTTTGGGGATGGAGTTGTTCAAAAAGACTCCTGAGGGAGTTTTACTTAAATGCCTTAGTGAGTCAGAGGCATATTTAGCCCTTTCGACCGTCCATAGTGGGGCATGTGGGGCTCACCGAGTTGGCCATAAGATGAAATGGCTTTTATTTCTCCAAGGGATGTATTAGCCTACCATGTTGAAAGACTGCATCGAATTTGCCAAAGGATGCCAAGAATGTCAAGCATATGCAGGCATACAACATGTCCCTACGAGAGAATTGCACTATATAGTCAAACCTTGGCCTTTTAGAGGTTGGGCTTTAGATTTAATTGGGGAAATTCTACCAATATCATATAAGAACCAGAGGTATATCTTGGTTGGCATTGATTATTTTATGAAATGGATCGAAGCTATACCTTTACCAAATGTAAGCCAAGAAGATGTGATCGAATTTATCCAAAACATATTATTTATAGAATTGGAATCCCAGAGACTGTCACAACAGATCAAGGATTAGAATTTACTGGTCAAAAGATGCAAGAATTTGCTCAGGAAATGGGCTTCAAATTGTTAACATCTACGCCATATTATGCTCAGGCTAATGGTCAGGTCGAAGCAGCTAATAAGGTGATTATTGGGTTGATTAAGAAGCATGTGGGGAAGAAGCCTAGAAATTGGCACAAAGCTTTAGATCGGATTTTGTGGGCATGATATTCATTACAACCAAAACTTATATTCATTACATCAAATGGGCAAAAATGGAACAGGAGATTAGAACTAAAAAGGGAGATTGACCTTTATGTGAAGGTACTTCGTTTTGAGAAGTTCTAGGCGTTTCTCACATAAGGACCATTTCGATCGGAGAAGTATGAGTTATGACTCAAGTTTGCACGCTTTTTCGACGAACTCCATACCAAACTCTAGCTCTTTAGCCATCAAGGCATCATCAAACTCCAGAAGTTCACTTTTGCGCTTTTCGGCTTTAGAAACTTTGGCTTGGAGTTCCTCTATCTGTTTTCTCCATGAAGAAATGTCACGGTTATGGCCTTCGATCTCCTCTTTATTCTTTTGTTTCGTCTGCTCTAGTTCCATTGCCTTGTTGGTAGACTCAGTGGCGGCATCCCAAGAAGCTGCTTCAAAACCAACCTTTTTTTCGATCTCCCTGGTTATCTGGGGTAGCAGCTTATGATCTTCGATAGCTTGGCCGATCATAGTGCCTAGCTCCAGGATAATGTTGGCAACTTCACGAGAAGCTTCTACTAGATTGACTTGGTTAAGTAGAGCCTTCAATGTTAAGGGGGCAGAAGGATCATCCAGTAGAAGCAGGAACAAGTCACCCTTGAATACATTTTCCCTAATCTTCGAAAGCACTTCATCTGTAGGTGTACCCGAAGGTTGGTCATCAGATGCTGTAGCAGTGCTAAGGCTTTTCTCAGAGGAGCTTTCCCTGCATCTTAGCATAGCTTTCAGGTATTCAAGGGATTGGTTTCGTTTCAGAATATCTAGTTCTTCTGAAGAGAAACCCCTAGTGTTTCATGTCGAAACTCTGCCTTCTGGAATAGATGTAAAGGTTGAAAAGAGTTTGACTCTGAGTCTGTCCTTCGCATGTGTCTCGGTTCCCCTCACCATTGTTCTCCTCTTATTCGAAGCCTCCATCATCATCACCAGTGTTGAGTGGGGTCTAGTTACCTTCGTCTTCCTCCTCCATTACCGTATCTTCGTCATTCCTCTTGGTTGGTGTCGATTGTTCCTTCGATGTTAGGTGAACCATCTTCAGAGCCGTCTCCAGCTTGAACCTTTTCATCCACCACCATAGTATCCTGGTTCACTCCAGCTTGGTCCTCTTCGCTTGAATTAGCTTCGTGATCGGAACCACTGGTATGTGAATGTTGGTTAGTGTTCTTTGGTGGAGAAGTCTCAAGCTCACCAAGAGTGGGTTGATTGATTTCACTCATGGAGATTTTATCGGATGATGGTCGATAGGTAGGTTCGCCAGCGCTATTGAGGAAATCTACTATGGAAATTGGCTCAAAGGAAGTTGTAGCTGTTGTTCAGGCGGTAGTAGCTGCACCATCTTGAAACCAAAACAATCGAAAGATAAGTGGTGGAAGACAATAAATCAACTAATCAAGATAGAGTGTGGTATGTTTTTACCTTGTCCCCTTCGACCCTAGGTCTAGAGTTATCACTTTCGCTCTGAGTTGCTGCTATCTTCGCCATAGCCTCAGGGGTAGGCTCTTGAATAGTTAATGCAGTAGGCCTTTTCTTGGAAAATCTTGTTTGAGGTTGGCTCAAAGCTTCAGTGATCTTTGGTTGTTGTTTTCTTTTCTTGGAGGTAAGGTCGAGAACAGGTGACAGGTCTTCTGCGTCAGAGTCTATTATAACATGAGTTTTTGTTGTCTTGGTTTGTATTTGTATTGAAGTTAGAGAAGGTTTTCGAGCAGCCTGAATTTAATACTTAAATGTTAATACCATTAGACATAATGAAGATTAAAAGGGTAAGACAAAGATATACCTTTGTGGGCTTGCTGCCTCCCTCAATCTTCGATTCGACTGGCCTTCTGATTGTTGGCTTCTTGGGTGGGACCCCGGTGGCTAAAATAAAAACAACACAAAATAGTTAGTGCAAGCTAAGGGTGAATATCCTAATAGAGGGGTATGATTCGAAAAAAAACCTCTCATGTCACACCTTCATATATGTATGATTCGATATGAACATATTTGATCCCTATATGAAGATGCCTTTTGAAACTGTCTAGAGTATGCTTAGTCACAATCACCGCTGGGCTTTTTTCTGTGACTGCTGTCAAAGGATTTTAATGGAGTCCCCGTAGATAAATCAGTCTGAAAATGGAGGGACAAGGGTGTTAGCTCATATTTTCGACGCCCATCCAGAATTACCAAAATTGGAAAATATGCACAGCTTCCCTTTTACATAAACAAGGAATTATATATTTTTTTTATATTTAGTAATGATAAAAAAAGTTGTTTATTACTTATATAATTTTATAACTAAAATTACAAAAAAAAATGATTTTTTTAAATAAACTGTCAAGAACATTAATGATGTGGCGCCACATACTCAGGGTCACGTCATAATTTGAGGCGCTAGCTACATAAAATTAGAGGGGGTTAAAAAAACCCAAACAAAGTCAAATAGGGAAATCAAAAGGCTAGGTTTTTTTTGAAATTTAAAATCTCAAAATAGGGAGACTAAAATTGCATTTAAGTCTTGTGAAGAGATCTTCCTGATGCCAACGACACGGAGACATTCACAAAGTTTCTCTGTTTGAGATACACATGTTGACATCACCTTGATCTTTATCACATTGGAGGATTGATATTCTCGACACTTTTCCTTTAGCATCGAGACAACCTTAAGTTTTTTTTTATCGTAGTAGTATATTTTTTCACATAGTGGATTGAAGCTAAAGCGTCAGCAAAGATCACAACCTCCAACATCTTGAAAATTTTCAAAAGAAACATACTAGCTAGGTACAGGATCCGGCAAGCCGCCGTGATATATAATGGAATGCAATTCATATATAGAATCTTCAAAAAGCTCTTAGAAGACTTGAAGGTCAAACAACATCGTATGTTAGTAGAATACCCCTAGACCAACAGGAAGACTGAAGCAACGAACTAAGTAGTCATTAGGGGATTAGAGCAAAGACTTGAAGCAGTTAAAGAAAATTGGACATATTAGCTCCTACACGTCCTCTAGGCATACCAAACTACGCCTCATTCGATGACTGATAAGACTCCGTTTCGACTGACCTACAGAACCGACCCTATCGAAGTAGAAGAGCTAAGTTGGAGGATGACACACCTCTTTTTAGACAAGGATAATGTCAATACAATCAGAGAAGAGGTAGGTTCCCTAGAAGAGAAGAGAATATTTTTCTCCCTCGTAAGTGTTGTCATTAAACAAGCAGCACCGGTTAAATACAACAAGTGAGTCCAACCACAAAAATTTCAATTTGAGGACCTCCTGTTAAGACGAGCCGACGTCTGAAAGAAGAACCCTGGAGACGGGAAACTTGTAGCCAATTGGGAAGGACCATACAAGGTCAAGACTAACACAGAGAGTGAAGCATGCACTTTAGAGACTTTGATTGGATAGTCCATCTCAAGGATGTAGAATGCTGCAAAACTCAAACAATATTAAAGTTAAGTATTCCAAAGTCCGCCCAGAGATTGCAATTATCCACACTCTTAGGTAATATTTTAATATAATTCTTTGTTGAAATTATTTTGATTTTTATTAAAGAAAATAGATAGCAAGGCAGTTATGGCACACTGAGCCAAAGCTTACCTTCTTAGTTGCTATCCACTCTAGAGCGTAGAAGGTGAAGCCTTACGTAGACCTCAAATTGGGCTCAAACTTGAGGCATGGAAGGGGACTTGACCTTTGGTCAGAAACGGTTATCGCCGACGTCGAAGCTTTCAGCATTTCCCAACAAAGCAAGTAGTGGATAAATGAACCAAAAAGGAAAATAAATGATGAAACAAAATTATAGACGAATAATTAATAAAACGAAAATAAATAATAAAACAAAATTATAGGCGAATAATTAATAAAACAAAATCATTGATGAATAAACGATGAAACAAAATCTTAGGCGAATAATTAATAAAGCAAAATCATTGGCAAATAAGCTATGAAACAAAATGATTGGTGAATAAAAGATGAAATAAAATCGTAGAAGAATGAAGAATGAAATAAAATCATTTGAGAATAAATGATGAAACAAAATTTTAAATAAATAAAAGATAAAACAACATCGTAGGCAAATAAACGATGAAACAAAATTGAAGCCGAATAAAAAAGTAAAACAAAGTCACGGAAAAATAATCTCTAAAATTCTGATAACACTTATTCAACAAACTCTAAAGACTGCCTGCATTTATTCAACAAATCATATTATGATTGTTGTTAGTAAAAAAAAAGTAATCTAAAATTAATTTCACACAATAATATTCTATATATAAAAACAAAAGCCCAAATGTGACCGGGAATTTGTTTGGAGTGTGCAAACGTTGCAAAGCCAAATTTCATGAAGGGCCACAAGATTTCTTCGACTATGCCGAGATTTGAGACATGTTTGTGTGGGAACAGAATTGATAGCGGCAATTAATAACCACTGAAAATGGTGGGGACAAATAATTAAGGTAGTGTGTGGAAGATAAATCACACAGTCACGTTCAATGTTTCTTCATCAATGCCGCAATTAAATCACAAAATGTAACACACGTTCAGAGTGAGACACCATCTCGTGCTTTACTAGATTTCGATTTCGACTTGATCTGCTCTAAAAACCACACATATTGGATTATTCATAGTGCATTCGATTTGATACAAATATGTTTTATGGATATTTTAATAGTACAAAGTTATAGTTAATTTAATCTAGTAAATAATTAATTTTTGTTTTATTTTTAAGGTTGTAAACTTGTTGTTAAATTAAACATAATTTAAATTATGAATCAAATTAATTATTTATTTAAGTGAATTAATCATATTTTTAAATGAGATTAATCATAGCATGGATATTATTACCTCCATTTCATTAGTGCTGTCCAAAATTTTCCTTTTTTTGAACAATCAGAATCTGAGCAGTACAGATGACTGTGTTTGTAAAATATAAAATTTTAGATTTGAAATTTAAGGACATCTTTAAAAGAATAGATGAAGCACATTCTTGAGTATAATGTTAGTTATCCTATAAATGGTTGAATGAGTTTATAAATTTAAAATTTTATCAAACGATGATCAAAATAAGAAAAATTTGGAAGGGAATTTTTTTTTAAAGTTGATTTGAAGTGATTACAAATCAGGCGACTCTCATGTAAAAAGGAAGTTATTTTCTGTTTTACTCTAACTTGGAAAAAAAAAACTCTATTATTGAAAGAGTTTCATTTTTCATTTAAAGTATATCTAAAATATAAATTAAATATTTAAATTCAGAAGACGCGTGCGTGCATGCGTGCGTGCGTGTGTGTAATGGAAATCATATCCCCATCAGCTGTAACCGGTTACCGCACTTGAATTACAACATAAACTTCAACACACTACCTTATATCAAGTGTTGCAAGTTCACCATGCTCATACTCATCTTCAATCCCTTGAATACATCATTTGTGACCCCCTTAGTCAGCAAACCAGCAACTTGGTCCTTACTCCTACAATATCCCAATGCTAACCTCCATTCACTAACAAGTTCCCTCAGATAATGGAATCTCATCTCAATGTGCTTGCTCCTCATATGTGCAATTGGGTTCTTATCAAGATTAATCGCGGAAACATTGTCAACTAAGAGTGTGACAACCTCACCCTCACTGTTGTACAACTCCTCCAATAGATTCATAAGTCATACGGCTTGGCACACGTATAACAAAGCGGCAGTATACTCGGTCTCACAAGATGAGAGTGCAACTACCGATTCCTTCTTCGAACACCAAGGGAATGATGTCGCACCGAACATAAAGATGTATCCAGCTGTAAACTTTCGATCATCTTTATCTCCACATCAGTTAGAATCGGTAAAACCGAGCAAAATGCAGTTTCTGCCCGCTGCGTGAAAGAGAATCCCGCGGCCAACAGAACCTTTGACATAACGTAGGATCCTCTTGACTGCTGCTATATAAGACACCTTCGTTCTCTCCATGAATCTACTCACAATACCTACATTAAACGCTAGGTCCGGTCGTGTATTGCCCAAGTAACGCAAAGATCCAATCAACCTCCTATATTGAGTTGGATCAACATCTTTTTCATCCTCATTCTTAGACAATTGCAATCTTGGTTCAGCTGAAGAAATGGCAGCATTGCAATGCACTATTTCACACTTTTTCAATATCTCAAGAGCATATCTCCTTTGATGCATGAGCAGTCCCATTTCGGACTTGTGGAACTCAATGCCAAGAAAATAAGTCATAAGACCAATGTCCTTCATCTCAAATTCATCCATAAGTTCACTCTTGAACTTTGAAATGCACTCGCCATTACTGCCTGTGATCAATAAATCATCCACATATAGACAAAGGATGATTACTCATTCACTCGTATCCGTCATCACATATACTTCAAGCTCCGATACATATTTCTTGAATCCAGTGTCCTTTAGGAAACCATCAATTCTTTTATTCCATACTCTTAAATCTTGCTTCAAAACATATAATGTTTTCTTCAACTTGTAGATTTTCAGCTCTTGGTCTTTCACAACAAAACCAAGGGGTTGTCCTAAATATACCTCCTCTTTAAGTGGTCCATTTAAAAATATGAATTTGACATCCATTTGGTAAATAGGTCAATTGTGGTTATTTTAAATATCAACAACAAGCCTAATGGTTTTAATCCTAGCAACCGGTGCAAATACTTCCTCAAAGTATATGCCTTCTCTTTGCAAAAATCTCTTAGCCATTAACTGAGCCTTAGTCTTGATTATCTCACCCTTAGGATTTGCCTTCACTTTGAACATCCACTTCACACCAATTGACTTCCTCCCTTTTTGATAGATCAACTAACTCCCAACTACTGTTTTTCTCAATGGATTCCAACCCTTCTTTTATAACACAAATCCACTTTGGATCACTTAAAGCCTTTTTCGCATTAACGGGTTCGAATTTGGCCATAAGTGCAAAATGGACGAAATCACCATCATTATTGACTTCATTATCACGAAATAATTCAGAATCTTGGAGTATCTAAGGCAACCCTTTTGCCTTGTTGACCTCCTGACATTTCCTTCATTTCGGGCTTCGACGGCATGATGTTTTGTCCTTCCTGCTACCTCAAAATCTAGAATTTCGAACCTGTAACCAGTTACAGGATTCTGGTAACCGATTACAACCTGCATGTAATCGATTACAGACTGCTAGTAATTGGTTACGCCCTTCTGCGGTTGCTTCAATTCATCGATTATAATATCTCGACTCATCATGATCATCTTCTTAACAACATCAAACAGTTTGTAACCACCGGTAGAGTGATATCCAACAAGCATCATCACCTCTCCCTTATCATCCAACTTCTTTCTAAGTTGACCCCGAACATGTCGATATGCAATGGAACCAAAGACTTTCAAATGGTTCATATTTGGCTTGAACCTCGACCAAGCTTCCTCTGTTGTTACATTTTCCAGCTTGTTTGTAGGGCATTTATTCAACAAATAGACTGATGTGGGTACCGCTTATCCCCATAGCTCCTTCGACAAGTTCTTCCCTTTTAACATGCTTCTCACCATGTTCATAATCGATCGGTTTTTCCTTTCGGTCAAACCACTTTGTTGTGTTGTATAGGGTGGTACTACCTCATGTATAATCCCTTCTTGATCACAAAACCTCCCAAAATCATTTGAGACATATTCGCCTCCACCGTCCATTTTAAGTAATTTGAGCATATGAACACTTTGCCTCTCAACCACGGGCTTAAACTTCTTGAACACTTCAAATACCTCATCCTTCATCTTGATTAGGTATGTCCATAGATTTCTACTATAATCATCGCTAAAAGTGACAAAATATTTATTACACCACCTCAAGGTGATTCTTGGCTCTCCTGTCTGCATCCTTGCTGAAATTTTATTTATGTTGCTTAGCTTGCACACATTCTTCACAAATTGAGCTGGTATATTGATTGATGGCAGCCCTGTAACCATACAGTTCCTTTGAAAATATTTGAGATCTCTAAAATTGAGATGCCCAAGACGATAATGTCATATCCACTCATCTCTATTTCGTGCAGTAGCAAGACATCTATGCTTCATAACCTTCAACTTAACCTTGAAGGTTCTATTGGCAGCCATAGGCGTTTTAAGTTCCAAAACTCTCTTTGCATCCAAAACACGCAGCCCCTTGTTTTCCATATGAATCTTGTAACCATTCTCAAGCAATTGGCCAATGCTTAGAAGGTTAAATTTGATTCCCGGAATATACAAGACATCTTTGATCAAGGAATATCCACCATCCCTTCTCATGATCAAAAAATCACTAATACCTTGGCCATTAGAGTGGTGCCATCGGCAAATTTTACTTTCTTCTTCATGGCACAATTGATTGTGACAAACCAATCCTTTCTTCCTGTCATATGAGTTGAACAACCCGAGTCCAGATATCACTCCTCACTGCATTGAACTCATTTCATACTCATCATGGCGTCTTCCTCTTCATGCAACCAGTCAATTGTATCATTCAACCGATTGCAACCCAATTTTTCTGCATTCTTTAAGCTCCTACAGCTGCTGTTCCGCAGTTGTTTGCTACTACAATTAGCTTCCGTGATCATAGCCAGAAGTGTATTCTCTTTATTAAATTCTTCTCTTGCAACCTTGGCTTCATCCCTTTTAGATTCCTTCTTGTTTGCATTGCATTATTTCGCAAAATGACCGAATTGTTGACATTTGTAGTACTGATCCTTACTCTTGTCAAATCTCTTTCTTTCGCCTCTAAAGTTTCCATGAACACCATGTTTGTTGGAGCTGCTCTCACCCCTTTGACACATCAAATTTTTTGAATATTTTGACTATTTTCCACCAAAATTCTGAAAATTCCCTTTGTTCTTCAAGGGTCATTTTTCTTTCGATCTCTTGTCCTTCTCATTGAAACGAGCTTGCAAAGCGATCTCCGTCTTTGCCTTATCGTTATTCATCTCCTCCATCGTTTGCTTATGAGCCTCAAGAGAACTTTGCAGCTCCTCTTTGCTCATCGTCGTAAGACCCTTCGACTCCTCAATTGCCACAACTATGTTATCGAATCTTGGTGTTAAAGAATGCAAGACCTTAGCAACAACAAACTGCTTCGTAATGGTTTTTCCACATGCCTTCACTTGGTTCACCAACTGAGTGATTCTCGTTTCAAAATTGTTGATTGTCTCATTTTCCTCCATTTGAATCAATTCGAGCTTTCGTTTGTGAGTTTGTAACCTCACCACCTTTGCCTTGTCACCCCTGCCTAAGCTTTCTCTAATATCTCCCAAACTTGCTTCGACGAATCACATTCACCAACTTTCTAAAATTTGTCGCCGTTAACACATTGATGAATCAAGAAAAAACATTTTGTAATCCTTCTTCTTCTCTTCTTTATGTGTTGCTTGTTGCGCTTCAGTAGCATTATCCACAAGAGGAGTAAGACCATTTTTGATCACCTCAAAAACATCTTAGTAGCCAAACAACACTTTCATCTGCTTGCACCACATGTCGTAGTTCTTTGCTTCAAGAATCGGAAAATTTATAGGGATTCTTTCATTAGAAACTGAATTCATGTTACACACTAGATGTTTGTGGATCTGAACCAGACTCTTGATGTCAAATGTTAGAACAAGCAATCACAAAGTTGGTGAAACAAATATATAAAAAAATTTGATGTGAAAAGTGAAAGAGAAGAATATATATATATATATATATATATATATATATATATATATATATATATATATATATATATATATATATATATATATATATATATATATAATTGAGGGTGAAGTTCAATACTTTCATATAATCAATGTGAGAGTGCATCCTAAATACTTATATATGTGTTACACATTGATTGAAATACAATTTAACCAAATACAATGAAAAAATACAAAAACTCAGACTTGTAACCGGTTACACCAAAACGTATAATCGGTTACACTTGACATTGAAAATAAAACAAATTAATGCAACTTCAGTGGTAATCGATTGCACCATTTCAGATAACCGATTACGCATTTAAAAACTCTAATTTTCTATTACTAAAAAGCATATCAGCATCAATTATAATCGATTATACACCCGTAATAACCGATTAGAGCACTTGAATTACAACATAAAATTCAACAATGTTTAGATATAACTCATTGTACTTAGGATTTATCATTGAGTAGATAAAGTTTAAGGGCATAAATCACTTTCGGCTAAGATACCGGTTTTGCCATGTCAAAAAGACATTAAGAAAAAGAAAACTTAGGGTAGAAAAATTCAAATTCACTTTGTTTATTAACTGCGAGTCCTAATTTTTTGTGCTAATATAAGGTCAAGATTCTTAGATTTAAGTTTATCATATAAGTTTTAGTCGTTAACGTTACAGCTTGAGCTGGATTCCTATGCTCATATGAAACTTGGAAAAAAAATCGAATTAGTGATTCTTTTTACAACATGTTCATGTACTTACGTGTTGGGATCTCCTACCTGCATTAAAACAAAATCAATTAGTGAGCTTGGGAATCAATTATTCAAAGACTTCAAACTTGTTTGAAGCGTTAGAGCCCATAAAACTTCAAAATTAAATGTATAATACAAATATGTCTCTAAGGATAAAGGATGGAAATTGAGTTTCATTTTTTATTTTATTTTTTGTCTTACAAGTTACAATCTATATGATCATAAGATGTTCAAGAATTTTTTTCCAAAATGGCAAAAGACTAATCATCGTCAATAATCAAATAAGATAATATTTGAGACAAAGTATAATTTCTAGATACTAATTTAGGTTGGTAAGGAAATACTCTACTCTATTTTTCATAAATGTCAGAGAGAATTTAATTCGACTAATTAAGTACTCTTTTCTTATATTAATATTTAGTTTGAATTTGGTCCCTTAACAAGGGAATTCTGAGTGAACCAACTCAACCCTATAGTTTTATTAACAGAAGGTGTCAGAGTCGTAATATGTGACGATAAAGTGATGAACAAATTAAAATGTTGTTTAGATATGGTTTTGAGCTCAGCGGAATTGTCATTCTTATTGAGAAGAACGAGTTTCACATAATGACTCTTAAGAAGAGGTATGTCGATTCCAAACATGACATCTTATGTTTGAAAGGGAAATTTCATTTTTTTAAAGAGAATCATACATATCATATAAAGATTTATAAGAGGTATGTCGATTCCAAACATGACATCTTATGTTTGAAAGGGAAAATTCATTTTTCTAAAAAGAATCACACCTATCATATAAAGATTTATATAGATTGTCCAATAAAATTTTGCTCAAACTAATATTATGACAAAAGGAGGTATATTCTCAATTAAAATAGATTTGGAACAAAGGAGGTATATTCTCAATTAAAATAGATTTGGAACAAAGAGATGAAGCCAAAATAAAAGAAATGAAATATTCTCATTATTTGAATTAAGGTTAGGTTAGGCTCAATGGTAGATTTTGAAACCAAATCATGTTACAAACTTGACATGTGAGTTTAAGATAGCTGATATGGTAAACAAGGTGGTGGTCAGTATGTCGTAAGGAGTGTGAAAAATATAATTAGAAGGATCCTAAAAATAAATAACATTAATTAACTATTTATGGTAAACTCTTCTTTTTCCAAAAATTTCCCTTCTTCTCCTCCACTCCACTCAGTTCAACCAAGGTAAATATAAAGACCAACCAGTGATATTTTTAGCGATTGGTGTCATAAAATGACCAGACTTAAGCCTAAATGCATTGGCAGTTGTCTTAAGAAAATAGGGTTTAAGACAACTTATTTGTAGTAAATAATAGAAAGTTTGAAATGTGGCAATACAGAAAATAATTCAAAACATTCGTTGAATTTGAAGTGGTTAGTAACTACATGAGTTCATACAAAAAAGCAAGTTTATCTATAACTTATGTTTACAATTTCGATATGTTTATTTTTTCCATCTTATCTCTTACAATTTATTACTCAATCTTCTTATAATTCTTTGATTAAATTTTTTTTCTAATATTATTAATAAAAGAAATTTTACAAATTATTTTATGATT
Source organism: Lathyrus oleraceus (assembly GCF_024323335.1). Classification (NCBI taxonomy): domain Eukaryota; kingdom Viridiplantae; phylum Streptophyta; class Magnoliopsida; order Fabales; family Fabaceae; genus Lathyrus; species Lathyrus oleraceus. The sequence goes on from NC_066580.1 coordinate 446,650,707, forward strand.
TATTTTTATGAAAAAATTTTAAAAATATTTTTGAAATCCCAATAATATAATATTATTATATATAACACATAAAAACTTCTGCGATTGTGAACCCTTCACAAAAACACATATTTCAAAGTATAGATTATTTATTCATCAATATCTCTAAATATAAGATTCTCGAGTTTTTTCATTATTTTAAAATACATTAATAATTTTTTTATTTATATATCACTTGTAAAGTTATATATTTTTCCATACACTAAATATTCTTATACAAACAATTAAAAAATTATATATCTTAAGAATACATTTGTTAAATTATATAAATAATTAATAAACTTATTACTCTGACTAACTTTTTTAATTAGATAATTAAATCTTATATTTAGGGACTTTTTAATTTTAATATTTAATAAAAATATATTACCTCTACCTCATCACCTTTCCAAAAGTTATAAATAAATCTAACTAATAATTTTACATAATTTTGAAATGAAAAAAAAAATCAATACACCAACACAAATAATCTTGTTTTAATTACACTTTTTTTATTTTTTTATTTGAGCTTCCATATAATAGATGAGAGAGCGCGGAAGAAGTGGTGTCATTAATCGCTCTTTATTCTTTTTTTTCTTCTTTCAATGGAGTGCCTCACAAGTTTGGTGGCTATTAGGCATCCTCCATTGGAGATGTCTCGCTCTTGTGATTTTCTTTTTAATAACGAACTTTTTTTTAATTTAAATTTTCAAATAATTAATATTTTAAATTATTTATTAAAATAACTAATATTTAAAAAAAAAATATTCACACCAAACATTAGGCATTAGGCGTCATTGATAGTAGCATATACATTAAAAAATACACTTAGACGTTGTAGTCCCTGATGCATGTACTACCAAAGCGTCAATAGAACTTATACAAATACTATTGATTTAAGAGAATACGTCAGAAGAAGTGGCACATACATACAAAATGTTAATATTGAACCTGCGTTAGGAGAAACGGCGCATGCAATATCACTTTTACTTAAAATAAGGGATATTTTAATGCTTCTACTTAATTCCTTCGTATCAAATTACTTCTACTTAATATTAAAAAATTAAAATTAAAATTTATATCGCAAGCATGCACCAACCAATATCAAATTGCTTCTACTTAATTCCTTCAATATTTTCTCAATATCACTTTTACTTTCAATCAGATGCTTCTATTTTAATTGATTCTTCATTGTTGTTTTAAGAAACTCACTCCAAGGTTGTTCATATTACCATCATAGTTACTACCTTCTTCGTGGAAATAGCTAAAATCAATATTGCATACATTCATCACTCCTATGACGCGTGTTCAATATTAACTTTTTGCATGCATGCTTCACTCTTCCTAGCACCTCTCCTTAAATCAATAATACATGCGCATTGGTAATACATGTGTATTTTTTAGTGCATGCATTTTTATCAATGTCGCCTCCTCTTTAATACAAATTTTTTAAAACATGATTATTTTAATAAATAATTTAAAATATTAATTATTTAAAAATTTAAATTGAAAAAATTAATTATTTTAAAAAAAGAAATCTGTTCTTATCCTCTTGTACGAACCTATATATAACGATCAAATTTCTCAATAAAAAACCAAGATTTTTCTTTCAACTCAAAGATTAAATAACTACTATGAGTAATTAATGCTTATTTATCTTTCAAAGTGTCATTATTTATTAATGCCTTCACTTAAATTTTAAAAAAAAAAGTGACATTTTTTTGTTAAAATATAATATAGGTGTATAAAAATATACTTAATTTGATTTCTCTTGTGTTTTTTATAAACAACGGACCAAAATTATTTTTACATCTTCCTATAAAACATATTAAAAAAAATTGACACAAAAATATATTCTTTCATAATAAATGTGAAATATGAGATTTTACATCACCTATTTAATCACAAAACTCTCAACACTGTCTTAAATCTAATGGTTTGAATTCTTCCTATTTCTTAAACCGTATAATATGTGATACAATATAACTTCAAACTTCGACCTATATAATTCGAAGAGACTCAGCCTTTTCCTGAACTTGCATTATATGGATTGGGCCTTATTTCTCTACACTCACACTAGTCATTACCTTACCCCCCTCATAAATATCTTAACAGTTGAACTCATTCCAAACACCTTTTCTAGGTATTCCATGAATGAAAAATAATTGAAAAACAAATTTCTCATTTATATAACATAAAAGGATGAGTTTCTAAGCAACCTTCTATTAGTTCATGGTTGTAGAGAATAAAAACACTACCGGTGACAAAAACAGCAAGATTCAACAATCGGTAGGATTATTACAATTGACAATGCTAAAGTGCATCAAGTTACACGAGTGGTATCAGTAATAATTTGTATTCTGCTAATCCGCTAGCTCACCTACGGGCAGAGACACGGCACAAGAAACAATAAAGAAAAATTGGACATTCATTACCTCTCAACAGATTCACTTCATTAAGTAGATCAAACAAACATTAAGAGGACAGTAAAATTCTCTTTCTAAGTGTAAAAATGCTCAACAGCTTAAACAATCTGCTATAAATACACTGTGCCAGATGCTATCAGACGCCCAAACATCACAAGTGACACAGCTGGCTCGAATGCATAGGATGCTATAAAATATAGCTCTAGCATGTGTGGCATGTACTCGGGATGCCAGAAAATTGTAACTGATCGAAGAGATTACTGAACCACACTGTGGCATGTATAACTTTTATTTATCTCTCCTAAACTATGAGTAAAACAAGGATATGCAGTTAGCAACAATGGGGTGAGTTACTTAGCTGTATCATCATGTTCGGAAACCAGATAATCTTCTACTGAGGATGATCCTCTATCAACTGGAAGATAGGACAATGCTATTGCTGCAGTACCAAGTGCAATGACAGTCGTAATGGAACCCCAAATCCACTTCTGCCTCTTACTCTTTCTTTGCCTCTCGCGTCGTGCCATCTCTACACGAGAGAAAACACATCAATAAAATTGAGAATTAAGCAAGCTGAATAAAACAAGACATAATTTAAGCTGACGACATAATAATGCAATGTTTATAATAAGATGTTATATTTTTTGTGCAAATAGAATATCTAATTACAAGTAGAAAACTGATTTGTGCTCACATTATCATAACAATTGAAGACTAAAGATGTGATATAAGTCTTACCTACTGCTTCCTGGTTTCGCTGAGACATCTCCCGATTCATGGTCTCATAACAGTGGAGACGTTCCAAGATTCGAGCAATCTCAAAGTTCTTAGACTCTAGTTGAGCTTCCATCTCCATTTCTACCTCAGCCCTGACAGTTGCTCTCCCAATAGTATTTGATATGAATCTAGCAACATAAAGTTGTTGACATAGGTCTTCCACAGGATCAGAATTCAGCTGCTCAGCCTCAGCTACAGTACTAAGACCTGCAGGCAAAATGATTCCCACTAGACGCAACCCCTGCCTAATACTCTCCCATTGACTTTTCATGTTATTTAGGGAATCTTCGGCTTGCTTCCGCTTCTCTATTTCCATCAATAGACTCAATCTCATTTCACGCAATTCAGCTTCAACATCATATGCAGAATTTTGAGTAGCAGACACCGATGATAGTTCTACAGGAAGAGAAGAAACAAGTAAGCTGATAAATGACATCAAATATTTCTAAGAAACACCGTTACAGAATTAATGACCCTAACTTGATCCCAAATTTAATTAGTATATGCCATAAGATTGATATGTCCGCGAAAAACTGAGATATCCCTTTAAACACAGCTGCATTATGACATTGAGAAAAAAGTACCTAAAAAACCCGACAAATGCCATGTGCATTTGCAACAGAAAAAAATTGGCACTACAGCTAACCCAGTTTACCTTCCCAAGCATCATAAAACTCGCCAACAGGACTGCTGAATTTCACAAGTAGGTCTGTCACTGCATTCTCTTCCACATCTGTGTTGCTTGTAAAACTCATGGAATCTTTCAGGTCAAAGAAGTCTTCAGTATCTGTATCTCTTTCCAAATTCAATGCAGGCCCATTATCCCTGTGTAAAACATTTGTAAGACTACTATTCTCAGGTTCTTGGTGTCCATTCACCGGCTCACCTCCATTGCGTCTAACAAATTTACCACCACAAACACTATTTGTGTGCTCTTCTTCAACAGGATCATGGTTTGAAAAGGCGAATTGGAGATCACCAGCTGAACTTCCAATCATAGTATCAAAGCTCTTATCATCAATTGCTTCACTATTCTGCTTGGAAAGCACACAAGCCTCAGACGAACTCTTGAGGAGACCTGGGCCACGACGTTTATGGTTAATAACATATGGTGAAGGTGGGAATGAAGAAGGCGAATCTGCAACCGGAAGTAATTTCATTTCAGGTGTGGTATAAAGTGCTGGCTTCAACGGAGGACGAGGAACCTTCTTTTTCATAGCTGGCGCACTAGCAGTCCTATCAAGTGTCCGCCGAGATATTGGTACAGGCATTGAAGTTGGAACAGGTTTATCAATTGGCTTGGAAGCTCCAGTATCTAACAACCTATCCAATGCTATTGCAGAAAAAGTCGGCATGTCTGAATAAAAAAGACACGAAAAATTCAACAAAGCTTCCCACTCAAACACAATATTCAGCACTATACATATATACAATTTAATAAGCACTTATAGTATACGCTTTATCACATAAATATTTATGTATAAACCATTTTCATAACAAAAATAAAATAAAGTCGAACTAGTTTCTTATAAGCTATAAGTTTTTTTTCATAAACTATCTTTGAGAGCTTATAGAACTAAGCTGATAACAGCTTATAGACATGTCATTAGTTGTTTGCATAAGCTCTTCCAAAGGGTCTCACAAATGCAAATGCTTATGTGAGTAGGCAAAATCAAATAAATCAATCTTTGTTCTATCCGAATCCCTAATGCTGCAGCTATCATTAATACATGATTAAACCTAAAAAAACAAATTTTCATTTGGTATTTATATGGAGAATGAGAAAATGGAGAAAAGAAGAGAAAGAGAGAAGAAAATACCCGGTGGCAAAAAAAGTGAAGGGCGAGCATGAGAGAGAGGAAGCGGCGGGAAGCAGAGGAGTACGAAGCTGCTGCGTATTTTACGGAAGTTTCTCAATGTTGTAATGTTGCATATCAAGTGTTTGTGTTTTATTCACACGCACATCTCAACGGAAAATTATTTGGAGTTATTGCAAATTGCAATGACCGCCTCTTGCATATTTGAGTTTTGCGTTGGAATTTTCTCTTCTTTCTGGGTGGGGACCGGGCCAACTTATTCTCCATCGCTTTCTTTTTCTCTACATTCTATTTTTTTCTTTTTAATCTAGAATTTCTTAATATATTAAAGTATCATGTTAACATACTTAATATTTTGAGTTTTTGGAGATATATCTCTGAACGGTTGAAAATTTGATAGTTTTCATTCAAGAATTTCACTAAATCTTGATGATTTCCAAACCAAATCTTGATGAACAAAAATCAATATTTTTGGTTGTTTATTCTTATTGTTCTTCACTCTTCACTCGAGTGAATCAATCACACTTAGGCTATATTTGGATTGATAGAAAATAACGGAGCGAAACAGAATGAAACGGAACATGATGGAGCGGAGCGGAATGGAATATAGATTTCTCCATTATTTATTTATTTTATTAAAAATGTCTCATTCCATTACATACACCCCAAATTGAATGGAATAAAAAATAAAGAATCCGATGGAATGGATTCCATCATATTCCATTTCACTCCATCCATTATTTACAAATCCAAACAATGAAATCTCATTAGTAACCACTTCACTCCATTCCATACGATCTCATACCACCAATCCAAACATACCCTTAGGTTACAAGATTTCGCTCTTTCTGATTGATAGCATTCTTTAAATGGTTTTCAGTATTTTCTCACCATTATGAATGACTTCACACGATATACATGGACATTTTTAATGCATAACAAATCTGAAATTAGGACTCACTTTCACAACTTTATTGCATATTGTCAAACTCAAATTTCTCTCAAAATAAAAACAATTAGAAGTGACAGTGATAGTGAATTCATTATGCCAGCTTATTATGCATCCTTATGCATTTTTCATTAGAGAAACTGCATAGAAACCTCTCAACAAAACTCCATTGTTAACAGAAAAGATAGGCACTTACTTAATGTTACTACTTGTTCCATGCTAATTTACCTAAAAGTTTTTGGTATTTTTCTCTTTGTCATGCTACATATTTAATTAATATGTTATGTAGTCCCACTATTGAAAATAATACACCATATGACCTTCTTTTTAAGGAAACCACACTCATTCACCCATCTCAAAACATTTGGCTACTTAACCTATGTTGGCACCTTTACAAGGCATAGAGACAAATAGGACCCTAGAGCTACTAAGAACATTTTCTTATCCCAAGGCATTAAAGGATATCTACTTTTTTATATTAACACAAGATCTACCTTCATTTCCAAATATTGTGTTTTATATGAAAACACATTCCCTTACACTTTTCCTCACAAACCTATAATTACCTCTAACCAACTCCCATAAAATTGACCAAACAACAACACCATTCATTTTTTACTTTCCTACATCCACAAGTTCTGCCCCTGTAACCACACATATAAATCAAGACCCTTGCATTCCACTACCTGCACATATGGATCCATTGAAAGACATAAAGAAAGGTTAGTCGCCAAAGGCTTCACACAAGTTGCAGGTATTGATTTTTTGACACATTTTTCTCTATTGCAAAGCTGGCCACCATAACGCTTTTTTTCATGGAGATTTGAATGAGAAAGTGTATATGACTTTACCCAAAGGCATACCTTCTTATCCAAATCAAGTTTGTAAACTTTTAAAATCAATTTATAGATTAACACAGTCTAGTAGACAAGGTTTTGAAAAATTATCTATTGTGCCTACTGTCTGTGTCCTCTTCTCAATAAATTGCAGACATGTTTATAAGGGTGATTATTCATTCTTATTTCTCCTTTAAGCAAAACAAATGTAAGAGAAGATAGAAAATAATAAAAATATAATAACAACAAAAAGAAGAGAGAAAGAAAATATAGAAGAAAGAATTAAATCACTGGAGGAGTTATTATTTAAAGAGAAATATTTGAAAAAAATGATACAATTTCAAATTTAAAAAAAATCATTTATATCAACTTTGATCTACATGACTACACCCTCTTATGCAAATTAACTAGATATATGAAATTGAAACTCTAAATTTTTTACAAGAAATATCACCAACATTAATCAAACTTGATGAATCCACATCATTTATAATAAATTACAGGCTTATTTGATTCAGAATCCCACGTGCCTCCTTCCTTCATATACTCAACATATCTAGCAAATTCAGGCTTAGATGTTGCTTTCTTCTTCTTCCTTCTAAAATCAAAGAAATTCAAAAGTGGGTGAACACTACTCTTTTCCTTATGATCACTACCTTTCTTTGTAGGGTTTCTTTGTAGATTAATATCCACAAAGTTTGAAGCCATAGCCATTTTTGCCTTAGTATTTGATGGCCCTGAAGGGACGCTTGCACTTCTCTTCAAGTACTCTTCATTTGAAATCCCATTATTATTTTCACCAAACTCTTTATCTAATTTCTCATATTTTTCATGGCCTCTTCGAGTACTATTGGATCTAAACATGGCTTGATTTTGAGGTTTGGTTGATGGAAGAGAAAAGTGGTTGGTGATGACTTGGTAAGAGACGTGGATGAGATATATAATATAACTTGTAGCACTTTCTTACCATAATAGAGTGGTTTATATATTCTATAATGTCAAGTTTGGTTTGCTAGTTTTTGTGTTTTTTCATTTGTATCTTTTTATGTGATGTTTTTTCTTTATATATATATAAGTAGTTTGAAAACATTTAATGATGCAGAATTCTATTGACTTTTTCTACTATACCAAAAAAATTTCCGCCCACAATTAAATTAAAGTTGTGATATGTTGGACCAAGACAAGAAAAAAACAATTAAAATAACAGATGAGTGAATAATACTATATATGACAATTTTGTTTTTCCCATTCTACCAGGCTTAGTCAAAGTGTCCTTACTGTATTTAATTTTCTAAAACAATTCGTGTTTTTATCAGTTTATTTTTGTTTTTAAATTTACTCTCGGAATAAAATACATATTGTTACATAGTGTATATATTTGTAAATATGTTTACATTGTCTATGTTTGTAACTAAATGCTAACAACAAATCCATTGTCGTCCAGCGGTTAGGATATCTGGCTTTCACCCAGGAGACCCGGGTTCGATTCCCGGCAATGGAATTTTTGTATTTTTTCCTTTTTAGTGTAAATCACATTCCATGGCCCAATCAATTACATAATCATTAAAATAACTCACAATACAGTTTTTTATTCGCTTAAATTACTTTGACAAAATGTTTACAATATATTAACTTAGCTCAACTTCTTTATAAATGAATACTTGATGCATTATAATTTTGTTAATATAATGCTAAGAAATAAATATGTATATATGAATTATATCTTAAATTTACAAATACTTATTTCCATAAATTCATCATGATAAATTGAAGGAGTCTTCAAAAACAAATTTTAAATTTGATTTGGTCTAAATAAATATAATGATTTGGTCGGTTTACATTTCCACTATATTAAACCATGAGTTTACATTTATATATTTTTAAATTGGAATTTATATATAAACCCCTCTATTGGGTAGCTTATCAGTCTTGTGTATTTAGGTTATACAAAGAAATAAACATGAAATGAAACTACCAAGTCATAGATTGGAGTTAAAACATGTATGAGGAAATGTAAAAAATCAGGAAACAGTAAAATAAATAAATAAAAAACATAACAAGATATATAAAAAACAGGTTTAGCTGGTGTATCTGAATTGAGTAGAGACCCTCTCTTTAGTTCCATTATTGAAGTTTTGACTTTTGCCTTGTAGCCCTTTATAGACCTAAAATCTGGGTGGTCATTTTTTTTACTTGAAAAATAGAGAGATCCTTCCTCATTTAAAATGATATTCTTTATTTTAGAATACATGCCAAACTTCAGTGCTGTATAACTGCAGATATGTTCCTGGACGCCTTAAGCACAACCAAATTGTGGTATTACCAAAAAAATTAACCATACGCCACCACGTACAGCATGTTCTGATATTCAATTTAACAGTGTGAACACCAGAGCACTGACAAAACTTATTGAAAACAAGAGCAGCCATCATCCTAGAAATCGCACATAAAAAGTACTCTAAAGGAATGAAATTAAGCCTTTGGAACTTTATCTACCACAACATTATTTGGGAGGTTAGTCTCTGGAGGTGTGTCTTGAACAGCGCCGAGTACTGAACCATCTTCAGGACGAGCAACCTTCTTGCCAAGAACTTTCACAAATTCAGTCTCGTCCAGTGGTTTTGCATTTTCAGCAGCATGAGCCTGAGCCAAATTGGAATAATTTAAGGCGGATTGTGAGAAGAATGTCATTTCATCTTCTGTAAGCTTCCTCAAGAACCTTGCTGGATTACCTCCCCAAACCTGCAAAATACACATGATAGTTGTAAATAAGTTGAAAACCTTCTGAACGATTCATTTGAATATTGGTCCAATTGAATTGCGCATAGAATGAAACATGAATGCTCTATGTTAACTTCCATTGATAATTGTAGAAAGTTATAATATCTAAAACTATTTAATTTTAAGCAGAACAGGGCACACTTTCCTTCTCTGAAGGAAAACATGTTCATACAAACCTCTCCACAGGGGATCCTAGTATGCTGCTTGACAAGAGCTCCAGCAGCAACCATGGCATGTTTCTCAACATACACACCATCAAGTAAGGTTGCACCCATCCCAATGAATGCCTCATCCTCAACAATGCATCCTTGTAACACAGCACTGTGACCTAAAATCATAGTGCCAAATCATTAGATAATGTTCACACAAAAACCATGTTTAAGTCATTGATAAAATGATCACGTATCCTTTTTACTCACCTACAGTGACATTATCTCCAATGATAGTAGGTAATACCTTTCCAGGCAAATTAGACTTAGCAACATGAACAAGAGAATTGTCTTGTATATTAGTTGAAGATCCAATAGTAATGCTGTTAACATCACCTTCACAGAAAAATATCATTTAGTTAAAAGTAAAAAAACAGCAGCAGAAACACAAATATCGGAAAGATAGGCGGGTGGGGGTGCGGATTATTCATACTAAACCCCATTCAATATGGAGTACACAACAGGCATATAAAATGATTATGAGAGCATGAATATTAGTAATATATGTACAACAGTTGTTGTTAACACTCCATTTGAATACAAATAGTCGAAGTTGAAGTAATTTAAAATGAAGGAAATAGGTATTCAAAGTGTGGTCATCTCCGTTTTACTCTTATCCAAAGAGAGCAGAAGGGAGTATAATGCAGTGAGGTTATGGGTGATCAGCAATTCGGGGTTTGGAAAAGGCATCCAAATGAACTGAATGCCATTTTCAAGCAATGGGAAGACAGGCTTAAAATTACAGTCCTGAAGTGAAAGAGTTTCATTTCCACGTAGCTTGTGTGTGTGTTGCGGCATCACCACCTTACATTTGTTCACTTCACTTATTTGGAGCTTTACAAACATCATGTTTGTATAGCATTGGGACGCGAGAATCCAACTCCAAACTTGAATCCAAAGTAGATACATCTTCGTTTCAAACATTGAGTGCAAAATATCAGATCAACCAAGCGCGCACTTGGTGAAATTTGGGTAGTTTGGAGTCCCCTGCGACTTTTGAGGCACAACTTTGTTCCATTACAATGAAATTAAAAGGAAAACTCAGCATATATGAAGTTAGATTTCAGATATGATTCTCTACTCATGTATTTTGCCAAACCACGTTTATGAAAGACAAACGGTAGAATCTGTGAATTCTGAAACTTAATTGTGTTCAATAGGTAATGGGTTGCATATTAAAATCTGTCATTATGGTCATAAATCCTAGAAACAAAATAAAGTTAATAATTATCTCAATAAAAACCATGTAACACATACACAAAATAAGGAAACCGAGTTGAAGGAATTACTAATAATCATGGACAATTGCTATTGAGCATCAACCAATTGAAGAATATGTACTGGATTTTGTTTAGAATGGTTCGTGATGGGTTTGACCATTTGATTATGCCTGACACAAGTTCCCCGCCCTTACCTATTTGATGATTTGTTTATCTAAAATGGTAGCTTGTTGTCGACCTAGTTCTCTATGAACTCTAATTCGGTCTCACTTGTTATCTCAGTTCTCATGGATCCTAAAGATAGACATTCTAGACTCCGATTTTTGCTTTAGTATAACCATTATTCTATAATTTGTATCTATTGTTTTAACAATATTATTCCAAATCCTTCAACAAATATCAGTGTCAATGTGCTTAAATAACTTAAGTGTGTTTTATACAGAGTTGAGTGGTTTACCTCTGAGAACACATCCATACCAAATGGAGGAAGATTGACCAATCTGAACATCACCGGTAATGGAAGCACTTGGAGCAATAAATGCATCTTTATGAACGTAAGGAGCTTTATCATATACATTCATCAAAGGTCGATGCCTGGATACTGAACACAAATCGAACCCCCCATAAAAACAAATAAAATCATAATCAATAAGTGTAATACCACAAAAAAGCGCGTTTCAAACCCTAATTATGCAAAAACTAAAAATCAATTAATTAATCGCTTGAGTAAGTGGAGAAAACGAAACTAGATAGAGAAATGGATATTCGCATCAAAATGAATAAAAATGGAAAAGGGTTAGGAGTGGAACCTACGTTGTTCTTGGAAGTAGTAGTTGCCTTGGAGGCGAGAGCCGAGACGATCGATGGCTTGGCCGGTCTCGCGGATCCAGAATCCGACGGCGTAGAAAGCTCGGCCCAACGTTCCCATTTCAGTAGCGGTGTGTGTAAGATAGTGCGGCGGTGGTGATAGTTGTTGGTAGTGGTGGTAGCCTCACTTCAAAGCGCTTACACAGATCTTCACTATGTTTTCTCAATTTTCAATCTATTATTATGATATGATTCGAGGTGGGAATACACAACTAAAAGTGAGAGTAAGGTCAGTTTTTTTTTAAGGTTTTTTTATAAGTTTAATATTTAATTAAATAAGTTAGGCACCCGATCATAAAAAAAAAATTCAGATTAATTCTCGAAGTATCTCACTTTGAAGAGGTGACGTCACATGAATTGGTGCATGCTCTCTAAATTAAAGAGGTGACGCTAATTTGATTGGCAGCACTAAGTCAATTCAATTGTCGCTTGTGTGTTAGGTTTTAAAGGAGAGGCCAATTGGTCTGACACTTATGTATATTGTGTAATTTTTTTTGAAAAATAATGTACATTTTAGATAAAAGTCGAAATCAGACCAATTGATATTAATACTAATATGTGTTTACATACGAATACCATAAAAGACTAATGTCGTTGACCGAGATGACCTAATCGACCTCAAGTACCCATCCCTTAACTACCTGGACGCATGACCCTAACCCACGTTGATGATTCATCCCAGGTGTTTGAGGATTTGAGGGCTCAGGAATATCACCACCACCTGCAGGAGATTGCCTAAGATATATTAGACAAATCTGCGTAGTCTTGTGTATGCAATGAAGCGCTACCGTCATAACTGAGTCTGTAACCCATGTCAGGGTAGTTCGGTTGTGTTTGAGTTATTGGAGGACGATTATGACTATTGAAGGGAGACATTGGTATGAATGATTCGTCGAGGAAAGGTTGAAATGATTGTTGTGGTGTTTGGCAGTCATATGGTTGTTACATCATCCATTGTGTATGTTTCACTTGCCTGGTCAAGATCCATTCAATACCCGCGTGTATGTTTCTTTGGTCTGTTTAGCGTTCACTCCATGGCCTTACATGTTCATTTTTTGTTTGTCTATGTTCATTGGTTCACGCCCATTTTCATGGCATCACAACTTCCACTTAATTCAATTCATCCCTAGCATTGCATCTAATCATATCCTCATGCCTAGTCCATGCCTAACATGTTTCATTTGGCCAATGTCATTCATGTCATTTGCATTGTCATTATTGTTTGGTCCATGAATCTTTGATTATGACCTAGTTCATTGTACATCTTGGGTCTTGCTAGAGTTTTTATTTCATGCTTGGCATTATTCATCCAAGTTATGGTCATGTCCATTGATCCATGATTAGGTATTCATCAAGTTCATCACTTAGTCCATTCCATGTCATTTTCATTAGTGTTTGGTCCATGAATCGTTGGATAGGTCCTAACCATTGGCCATTTTGGTCCTTAGGTCTTGATTCATTCAAAATTGACCATTTTTACAATAGTTGACTTTTGGTCAACAGTTGACTTTTTGTGCGACAACCACAACATTTAAAAACAACATTTCTAACTGATTACAACAATCAAATTAATATCATTGGGTCCAAACATCACTTCCCTAGCATCCTTATCATTTTGTACTCGCACCCATCCCCGTAAGACATCGAGTCTCTCAATACTTCTAATATTTTCGCCTTCAGGTATGTTTCCGTCTAACTAACGAACCAACTCGCTATGTAGTTGCTCAAAACGACAGATGTTCCAAAAGAGCGTCTCCATCAGAGACTTGTCTCTCGAATAAATCATTTTTCCATAGCGGCGACGAAGACCTCTATTGATAAAGATGTTTGCAATATAATAAAAAGAGATGTGGAAAAATGAATCACACAACACCTCTATTTATACAAAAAAAATTACGCAATACACGGAGGCGCCAGACCAATTGGCGCCTCTTTTCCTTTTTTACACATGCGCAAATTGATTGGCAGCACCATGTGCATAAGCCAATCCAATTGGCGCCACCTCTTTAACTTAGAGAGCAGACGCGAATTCATCTGACGTCACCTCTTCAAAGTTGGGTAGTTTGTGAATTAATCTGAAAAGTGGGTTATTTTGGGAAAAAATTGAAAAGGGGGTATTTGAGTAAAAAAATCTACAAAAAAAAAAACTTTATAAATTCATCAGGGTTGCCTATTTATTAAATATGAATGAATTTATTATTTTTATATTGTATTTTATATTTTATATTAAAATACAAAAGTAAAACTTAGTTATATTTAAGTATTTCTAAAAATAAATTGAAAGAAATCATATGAATAATGTTATAAGGTTCATCTCACAAAATTTATGCTATTAAGTAAGTTCTGATAAGACAATGGAAATAAATATTTAATCTCATTGTATTTTTTTATTCTCTAATCTATTTAAGTATTAGTTGAATTTCTTATTTATATATGTTTAAATAAAATAGGCTTTTTAAGTAAGCTAATAGGTCAATCAGACCTTCAAAAAAAGACCTTTGTGAATAGTAATAAGGCCAAACATGGACAGAAATGTAGAAAAAGTTGGTGTGGACAGCGGCTTTGTGAGGACATCGACAATTTGGGCAAACAAAGAGATGGGAAAAAAGTTTGATGAGACTGGCTTCCAGTTTTTCCCTAATAATGTGGAAATCGATTTCAATGTCCTTGGAGAGCTCATGAAAAGCGGGATTATGTGCTAAGTAAACAGCAGAACAATTGTCACAATACAAAGAAGTTGGGCGTGAAAAAGTGATGTTAAGGTATTAGAAGAGATATTGAAGTCATTTTACTTCACAGGTGATACTGGCGAGGGCTCTATATTATACTTATGAGTTGGAGCGAGAAATGGTTGTTTGGTTCTTGGATTTCCACGAGATGAGAGATTTCCCAAGAAAGATGGCAAAACCGGTAACGGATCTCGTATGGTTGGGCAAGTATCCCAATCACTATTTGCAAAACCAGAAAGAGAATATATGTGGCTGATGGATAAAAAAGACCTTTAGATAAGCAAGATTTTAAATATTGAAGAATGTGTATAGCAATCTGAAAGTGAGTTACACTTGGTTTAGAAACAAAATGACTAAGTTGTTGTACAACAAAAGTGATGTCGGGACGAGTAATAGTTAAATAAATTAGTTGACCAATGAGTATACGGTATTGAGTAGAGTCATGGTAAAGTGATGATTTGGAGCAACGAAGATTGAGAGAAAGGTTGTAAGGAGTAGAAAAGGGTTTCAAAGCAAACATGCATATTTGGTTTAGCAAGTCTAAGGTATAATTGTGTTGATTAATTAAAATACCAGATGGGGATCGAGCCACCTCAAGTCCAAAAAAGTATTGAAGGCGTCCCAAATATTTGATACGTAACTTGTTGTGGAGAATGGCTTTAACATGCTGAATTTCTGTAAGGTTATTGGCTGCTAATATTAAATCATCTATATAAACTAACAAAGTAGTGAAGTTGTTATCACAAGATTTGGTAAATAAAGAATAATCCGCATTAGAGTGTTTATAACCAAGAGAAATAAGGGAATTTGACAGTTTAAAGTACCATTTTCTACTAGCTTGTTTAAGGCCATAAAGACTCTTACTCAGTTTACCAACTTTTGTTGCGATGGATGTTGGGGATGTAAGAGGTGGATGATACCCTTTTGGAAGAGACATGCAAACCTCTTCATGTAAATCCCCATGAAGGAAATCATTATTGACATATAGTTGCTCTAGATGCCAATTCTTAATATAAGCAAGGGCGGGAAGAGTTCTTACAGTGGCTAATTTGGAAATTGGAGAAAAGGTGTCAGAATAATCAACTCCCTCAAGTTATGAGTATCCCTTTGCAACAAGCCTTGCTATGTACCCGTCAATAGAACCATCAATAAGATAATTTTTTTTATAGACCCATTTACAACCTATGGAAGCTTTATTTGGAGGTAGGTCAACAATGGTCCGAGTATTGGTTTCTCTGAGGGCTTGAATTTTAGATTGCATAGCTTTGAGCCAACATTCATGTTTACTAGCTTGGGGAAAAGTTGTTGGTTCGGAGGTGAATATGTCAAAACATGGTTCTGGATGGTTTGGAATGAGAAATTGAGCCTCTATTTATAGGCCTGAGGCTGCCTCAAAAAGGGATTTCCATTTAATGTGTTTTAAGACAATCTAATCGATTAGAGTCATTATCTAATCGATTAGAGTCGTTGTCTAATCGATTAAATCTAACATGGTTCTGGATGTGTTTTAAGACATGCTTGAGTGACTTGAAATGAGCCTTTAGTTGCATTCTTTAATTTCCAGCATCAGATAGTCAAGTATATCAAACCCTAAATATAGGTTTGCATCTTTATTCGTTTAATCGTTCATGCTTGACTTATCATTAGTTGTCATCATCAAAAGTCAATGTCCTTGTTAAAAACATACACATGTAAAACAAGGTTCCACATTGTCCCCATTTTTTATGATGACAACACATATCTCAGGGGAGGTGGTAAGAGAAATAGTAAAGATATATTTGGAGTGATTAAACTCCCCTCTGAGTTAGATAGAGAATATAACATACTCCCCTTGAGAGTATATTTCTTCCTCTTTGTCAAAATCAAAAAGGCGGGTAAAGATGCATTGTGAGAAGTAAATATGCAAACAAAGGTAATTTAAACATTTAGAAAAAGCAAACACTCATATTATTACTAAGAAATTCAACTTACATGAATGGAAATTGCAGGTGATTTAAAAGTAATTTAAACCTTTAGTACGGTCAAACACTGTGACAACATGTGTGTTAGCTTTGGCAGCTTCCTCTTTAATGAATTTCATTGAAGCATCATTGAACAGCTGCCCATATTGTAACACTGAACTCCATTTGGAACGTCTTATCTCAAACAGCGCCCCTAGCCTAAAATAGGTTACTTGCACTTAAGCGATTATTCGTAAGTTTTAGATGCCTTTGGAGATAGAGTTCATTGATTCCACGAGATTCCGTATTTTGTCTTTGATCTCCCACATGAAATTTTGAGTGATATGTCTAATGTAGTACACATGCGTCGAAGGAGGATCCTGCCTGCCATTATCAATGTTTTTATAGGCACTCACAATCGATGGATGTCTGTCTGAGATCAAACATAAGTTAGGTTGAGGAGCAACGTGCAATTGAAGATTTTTTAGGAAAAAACTCCATCCCTCAGCAGTTTCCCCTTCAACTAGTGCAACGGTGATTAGAAAATTGTTGTTGTTGTCATCTTGTGCCACTGTCACGAGTAACGTTCCTTTATATTTCTCGTACAACCATGTACCATTAATTTGTATAATAAATTTACAGAAAGCAAAACCTTTGATGTCTGGTTGATATGCCCAAAAAAAATCGTGGAATATGCCATTACCACTAACATAAGTCTCGTCTGGGGTATATTCCGACAGCGTTTTCAAATTGACAATAGTCTCTGGAGCATAATGCTTAAATGCCACCAAGTATTTTGAAAGTTCTTTGTATGACTCCTCCCAATCGCCGAACATTTTTTCAATTGCCTTAGTCCTAGCTATCCATGTCTTCTTGTATGATGGAGTACAATTGTATTATGTAACGATATGCGAGATTATTGTACTCACCTTTAGCAACTGATTATCGCTAAAGACAGACAAAATTTCATCGCATATTAACTGAGAATTGAGTTTGTGATGGTCCTACATCGGTTTCCTGATTAAGCAAGTGTGAACTGGACCCATAAAACATATCTCCTAAGAATCACTCATCTTCCGGTAAGATACTGACAACCGGAACATGCATAACTCATTACGACAATAGATCTTATACCTCGTTGCATTAGTTCGATCAACCCTATAATCAGCTAATAATTCCATGTGATGCTTTTTAATGACTTTGACACAGTCTTCTTTAGTTCAAAATTTGTCTCCTTCTTTCAATGATCCTTGAATTTGCACATAAGGATTGTGAAGTATATCTGACGAAGGTTCATCTATACCCAAATTCAAGCTTGTCATGTATTGAGGTGGACAATATACATGACTAGTTAGTAATGGCTCTTGCTGGTGGTCGACAATTTCATCATTCACCATTTCATCAACCAATAATTCGTTTTCTTCTTCTTCCTCGTCAACAACATCGACTTTAGCTTATTCGTCGTCATCAGTTTCACACAACACTTGTGACAGATCAACGAATTGAGACGATTGATTTTGCTGTATTAAAATATATAACTCAATATCATTGAACCCAGATTATTCATGATTGAGAAACATATTATGAACATCGTCATCATCTCGAATCTTCAACTGAAATCACATGCAAAATAGGTATCTCATGAATGCAACATACACTCAACCTACTTTCACATATATAAATACCGATGTTTATCAGCATTTCCATCAAACACACTCAACCTATATACATTATCTGCAACACTCAACCTATCTACATCATCTGCAACACTCAACCTACCTACTTTGTCAGCAACAGATACTCAAACACATTCAACAAAATGTCTCTACTGACCATGGGTGATGAACATCGAGGAACAATCGACAATATTACGACATTTGTAAGTTATTATTTATCTTCCCTAACATTATTGCCTATTACTTATTTCTTAATTATCTTTTGTTAGGACCCAAAGAGATTTCCATGTCTTGTACATGAATATGTGTTGGTGTAAGCCCTAGAGGCCAATACTTTTGGTACTTGTATTGAATTATTTATTAATAATAAAAGGCTTTTTCTTTATTACGTTTGTTTAATAAAGTCCCTAGAATAGCTAGTCCGTTTAATGTATCAAGTGTGACTTGATCATGAGATCACATTAAACATAAGGACACTATTCTTAAAGTATTCGTAGTCAAGCTTTATTATGAAGTGGGATAACATTAAAGCATTAAGACTATTATGTACGTAGATTGATGATCATATCTCATGGATCATGGATAAGGAGTTATCAAGTCTTAAACATAGGTATGAATATTAAGAGTAATATTTATACTGGATTGACCCGCTATAAGAATACTATATAGAATGTTATGCAAAGTGTCATAAGTTATTCTCATGGTGATAATGGTGTATACCACTCTTCGACCTGAAACCACTATGGACTCTAGATGTAGAGTCGAGTGCTTTATTGCTGATCAAACATTGTCTGTAACTAGATAACCATAAAGACAGTTAATGGGTACTCCACGAAGCATGTTGAGGGACATGAGTGACCTAGATGAAATTTGTCCATCCTGCGTAACAGGATAAATGTCTATGGGCCCAATATTGAACTGGACAAGGATGACACAGTATATGCCTTGTGTTCAATATAGACATAAGGGCAAAAGGGTAATTATGCACATAAGTATTATCACTGAAGGTTTTGTCAGATCACATGACATTTTCGTGTCTTGGGTAGTAGTGATGTGTTGCTAGATACCGCTCACTGTTTATTATGTTAAATACGTGATTTAATATAATTACCAATGTCGCGAAAACCTACAGGGTCACACACAAAGGACGGATTGATGAGAGATAGTGTAACTAAGGAACACCGTAAGGTACGATGCACTTAAGTGAATTGTAGAACATCGTAAGGTATGGTGTACTTAAGTAGAATACGAAATATGGTAAGGTACCACGTGCTTAAGTGATTTTGGGCATATTATAAGATATGGGCCACAAACACTTAAGTGGGTTTTTTAGCTTGAAGACCACACAAGTGGTTCTATAAATAGAATCCTTATGCATAAGCATTCATTGTGGTTGCATTTTCGTTTTCTCTCTCTCACTCAAAGCCTTCATTCGTAGCAGCTAGCATTGAGATTGAAGGAATCTGTTCGTGTGGACTGAGTAGAGGCGTTGTCATCGTTCAACGTTCGTGATCGCCCCGTAGATCTGCATCAAAGGTTTCAATCATCACAAGAGATCTGCATCAAAGGTTTCAATCGTCACAAGAGGTAACTATTCTATCACTGATCATGCCCATTCGTAAGGATCTCTAAAGGAGAAATTTTAAATTTCGTTGCGTTTTGGATCGCAATTCTCCTTAAGTGGTATCAGAGCCACTTACGAAACCATGCATCAGATAGTTGTTTATTTTATGTATTAATATGATTAAAAGACAGAATGAATCAAAGAATAAACGAGTAATTAAATTTGGCATCATGTGTGTACAATTTGGATGATTGATGTTGACTATGCTTCGGAACCGACATTTGTATGGTGAAGCAGTGATACATCGATCGTCCATAGGTTATGCAATTGAGACCGATCAACTTATATATTATATAAGTAATCCTAATGCAAAGTACGGTATATATGATATACTGTTTCTGTTTCGTTCATTCAAACACTAAATGGTTGTTTTCCTTTGAGCGATCAATGGTCATTTGCTTCGGAATCCGACATTAGTATGGTGAAGCAATGACCTGTTGATCAATCATACTGAATCAACAATCGAGGTGTGTTTGACGGTCTAAAATTGGTGCATTAGGGTTAGTGACGACACAAGGGTTGTGTCGTTAAAGAGTTATGTATTGAGGGCTTGTTGGAACACGTCTGTTGACTGTTTCAAAGCGTTGGTTTCTTGGTCGCGTGACGATCGTCATGGACCTGTGACGATCGTAACAAGCTGGACGTGACGGTCGTCACATTCACAGATCCAGAATTCTAGGCGTTTCTGTTATTTTGTCCGCGTGACGTTCGTCATGGGCCTGTGACGGTCGTAACAAGCTGGACGCGACGGTCGTAACATGCTTGTGACGGTCGTCACATTCACAGAGTCAGAATTCTCGGGGTTTCTGTTTTGTGACTGCACAAAAGTTGTGTTGATGCAAAACGATGTCGATTTCAAATGAATTGTTCATTAAAATTTCGGACAGGGGCGCTGCCCCTACAACCCCGCAAAGGGCGCTGCCCCCGTGACCGGGCAGCGGACCCCTCGCTAACTCTGCGTAGTGTGATCGGTCGCCGAAATTTAATTTGGTTTTAATTAATTAAAGGAATTAAAATTAATAATAATAATGTGTTTATTATTATTGTCTTGTGGTGATCAGTTATGGCCTTAGTTTTCCTTTATTTTATTTTGGGTTTTTTTTAATACGACCTGCGTGTCGTGCCTCTCCTTTTAATTTCTTAATGTAACTTCTTTTCTCATCTCAATCCTTCGTATGTATAACGAGTTTCTTCTGTAATGTAATGTTATGAAGAAAGAGAAGAATTCAATATCAAAGGAGGACAATGTTATGAAAATATCAAATGAGGACAACCTTGAAGATCTTGCTTGGAGAAGCTTAGATTGTTATTAGGTTAGCTTAGGTTCTCTCATTGGCTTGGGAGAACAATTGCGCTAGGGGCCATAACTGTTTCATTATGTATGTTGATGCATGTGATTGTATGTTGATGCATGTGAGAGACGATTTATATGATAAATAAGCCGGTGAGATCAGAATAATTGCAATTCCCTCAAATTAAATATTAAGTTTATGCTTTCCAAGTTTTAGCACTCATCAAGACTAGTATCGGACAATGTAGGTTTCGCCTACGCGAGGTGCATGCTCTATATTAGTAAGGTGTGATGGGATAATTGTAATATCCAATTGTTAAAATAATGGGTCAAACGTAACTAAACAAATTATAATAAGATTATATATGTTTAGAAGCAAGAGATGGAAATGATCCATATGATGGATTGGAATAAGGAGTTATTCACCCAACTGCAATTTTCGAGAGTTGTATGAGATACAATTGGAAGAAGTTCCTACATAAATAACCTAGTTTTGTGTAATCCGCCTACGCGGACTTAGAACAAAGTGAAATATGGATCTCGACCCATTAGAAAATCTTCCAACGGGATTTTCCGAATCAAATGATGAGGGTCATTTGTTTTGAGTAAAATAGTGGGAGCATATTTAATTAAAGGTCTAATTAAATATGTTATTGATACTTATATTTTCATTAATTCTTATGTAGATTACCATGACAACAAACACCTCTAACAACATTTTGCGATCAATCCTTAACAAAGAAAAATTTTCTGGGACAAATTTTCTGGATTGGCACCGAAACCTGAGGATTGTCCTCAAACATGACAGAAAGCTATATGTCTTGGAGAAACTTGTTCTTGAAGAGGAACCTCCTAGTTCTGCACCTAAGGCAGAAAGAGATGCTTATAAGAAGCATGTCGATGATGCCAATGAAACTGCTTGTCTCATGTTGGCTACCATGAACTCAGAGTTGCAAAAGCAACATGAGAACATGGCAGCGTTCGATATGATCGAACACCTAAAGATGCTCTATCAAGAGCAAGCAAGGCATGAAAGGTTTGAAGTTTCACAAGCCCTTTTTCAAGGCAAGTTAGCTAAGGGAGCCCCTGTATGTCCCCATGTGCTCAAGATGATTGGGTACGTGGAAAACCTTGAAAGCTTGGGTTTTCCCTCGGAAAGGAACTTGCGATTGACGTGATCTTGCAATCGTTGCCAGATGGATTCAGTCAATTTGTCCTAAATTTCAATATGAATGATATGGATAAATCTCTTCTTGAATTGCTAGCTATGTTAAGAACTGCTGAGCAGAATCTGAAGACAAAAGGGAAGTCCATTCTGATGATCGGAAATGGAAAGAGACAGAATAAAAGGCCCACCAAGCAAGGTGATAAAGGGAAAGGCAAGGAAGTTGCCAAACCCAAATCCACTTTTGCTGCTTTGGAGCCTAGTGGAGGCATAACAAAGGCAGGCACCTGCTTCCATTGCGGTAAGACCGGACACTGGAAGAGAAACTGCCTAAAGTACCTGGAAGATACGAAGAATGGAGTAGAGACTTCAACTTCAGGTATTTTTGTTATTAAAATAAATTCATCTACTTCTGCATCATGGGTATTAGATACTGGATGCGGTTTTCACATTTGTACAAATGTGCAGGGGCTGAAAAGGAGTAGAGATTTGGCAAAAGGTGAAGTTGACCTACGAGTTGGCAATGGAGCAAAGGTTGCTACTTTAGCCGTAGGATCTTATGTATTGACTTTACCTAGTGGTTTAATAATTTAGTTAGAGAACTGTTATTATGTACCTGCAATTAGCAGGAATATTATTTCCATTTCTTGTTTGGACAAGTTTGGTTTTTCATTCATAATAAAGAACAATTGTTGCTCAATTTATTTGAATTATATATTCTATGCTACTGCACAAATGAGAAATGGAATATATGTCCTTGATCTCGAAATGCCTATATATAACATTAATACTAAAAGGATGAAACCTAACGAGTTAAATCCAACTTACCTTTGGCATTGTCGATTAGGCCACATAAATGAGAAACACATTTTCAAACTCCATAAATATGGACTCTTGGACTCTTTTGATTATGAATCATATGAGACATGCAGATCTTGTTTAATTGGAAAGATGAAAAAGTCTCCATTCACAAGAAAAGGTGAAAGAGCGAATGATCTTTTGGGCTTCATACATACAGATGTATGTGGACCACTGAACATACCAGCCAGAGGAGGTTTTCAGTACTTCATCACATTTACTGATGATTTCACTAGATATGGTTATGTGTATTTAATGAAACACAAATCGGAGTCCTTTGAAAAGTTCAAGGAATTCAAGAATGAAGTACAAAACCAACTAGGTAAGAATATTAAAACTCTTCGATCAGATCGAGCTGGTGAGTATTTAAGCCTAGAGTTTGATGACCATCTGAAAGAGTGTGGATCCTATCCCAACTTACTCCTCCTGGAACACCCCAATGAAATGGTGTATCTGAGAGAATAAATCGAACCCTGTTAGACATGGTCTGATCAATGATGAGTCACGCCGATCTTCCAAACTCCTTTTGGGGACATGCACTATTGACAGCAACTTACACACTTAACCGTGTTCCATCCAAAAAGGTTGAGAAGACACCATATGAAATATGAAATGGTAAGAAACCACGTATGTCTTACATGAAGATTTGGGGTTGCGAAGTTTATGTGAAACGATAAATTTCAACTAAGCTTGAGCCCAAATCTGACAAATGCTTATTTGTGGGGTATCCTAAAGAAACAAGAGGGTATTACTTCTATAATCCTTCTGAGGGAAAAGTGTTTGTCGCTCGAACTGGAGTTTTCCTAGAAAAGGATTTTATTTTCAAAGGAATCAGTGGGAGGAAAGTAGAGCTTGAAGAAATTCAAGAATCACAAAGCATTGATACACCTATGGAGGAATTAGAGCAGGAAACATAAGTAGTTGTGGAAGAGCAACCTGCTCAAGTAGAACAAGACCAACGTAGGTCAGGCAGGATACGTCACCTACCTGAGAGATATGGATATCTCAAAATTGATCAAGGTGATGTATTACTCATGGATCATGATGAGCCTGTGACCTACCAAGAGGCCATAATTGGTCCCGAGTCTGAGAAGTGGCTAGAAGCCATGAAATCTGAAATGGATTCCATGTACACAAACCAAGTTTGGACCTTGGTAGAGCCTCGTGTAGGAGTTAACCCTATAGGATGCAAGTGGGTCTTCAAGAAAAAGACTGACATGGATGGTAAGGTACATACCTATAAGGCAAGACTGGTTGCAAAAGGATATAAACAAATTCATGGGATTGACTATGATGAAACCTTTTCATCAATTGCAATGCTTAAATCTGTTCGGATTTTACTTGCTATCGCTGCATATCATGATTATGAAATATGGCAGATGGATGTCAAAACTGCTTTCCTTAATGGGAATCTTCTTGAGGATGTGTACATGACACAACCTGAAGGATTTGACATACCAGAGGAAGCCCAACAGATATGTAAGTTACAAAGATCAATCTATGGATTGAAGCAAGCTTCCAGAAGCTGGAATCTTTGTTTTGATGAAAGAATAAAACAATATGGATTCATCAAGAACGAAGATGAGCCTTGTGTCTACAAGAAGGTTAGTGGGAGCATGATCGTTTTCCTGGTATTATATGTAGATGACATATTACTCATTGGAAACGATATCCCTACCCTACAACAAGTAAAGTCTTGGTTGGGGAAATGCTTTTCTATGAAAGACCTAGGTGAAGCAGCCTATATATTAGGAATCAGAATCTATAGAGATAGATCACAAAAACTGCTTGGCCTAAGTCAGAGTACGTACATAGATAAAGTGCTGAGACGCTTTAATATGCATGATTCCAAGAAAGGATTCATACCTATGCAACATGGCTTGTGTCTATCAAAAACACAATCCCCTTTAACTAAGCAAGAAAGGGATCACATGAATAAGATTCCATATGCATCTGCAATAGGATCTATCATGTATGCCATGTTATGTACTCGACCAGATGTCTCGTATGCTTTAAGTGCAACGAGTAGGTACCAATCTGATCCTGCTAATGCTCACTGGGTAGCTGTCAAAAATATCCTTAAGTATTTAAGAAGGACTAAGGACTCATTCTTGATATATGGAGGTCAGGAAGAGCTGGTTGTAATTGGATACACTGATGCTAGCTTCCAGACAGATAAGGATGACTTTAGATCGCAATCTGGTTATGTGTTTTGCTTAAACGATGGCACTGTGAGCTGGAAAAGTTCAAAGCAAGATACAGTTGTTGATTCTACAACTGAGGCCGAGTATATTGCTGCCTCAAGTGCAACAAAGGAAGTTGTTTGGATCAAAAAGTTCATTAGTGAACTTGGCATAGTTCCTAGCATTGTGGATCCCATTGGTCTCTATTGTGATGACAATGGTGTTATCGCACAAGCTAAGGAGCCTAGATCTCACCAACGATCCAAACACATACTTAGGCGTTATCACCTCATTCGAGAGATAATAGATAAAGGAGATGTGAAAATATGCAGAGTACCTGCACTTGACAATATTGTTGACCCACTAACAAAGCCTCTTGCGCAGCAGAAGCATGATGGCCATACTAGATCTATGGGCATTAGGGGTATGCCTGATTGGCTCTAGTGCTAGTGGGAGATTGTTGGTGTAAGCCCCAGAGGCCAATACTTTTGGTACTTGTATCGAATTATTTATTTATAATAAAATGATTTTTCTTTATTACGTTTGTTTAATAAAGTCCCTAGAATAGCTAGTCCGTTTAATGTATCAAGCGTGACTTGATCATGAGATCACATTAAACATAAGGACAATATTCTTAAAGTATCCGTAGTCGAGCTTTATTGTGAAGTGGGATAACATTAAAGCATTAAGACTATTATGTACGTAGACGAATGATCACATCTCATGGATCATGGATAAGGATTTATCAAGTCTTAAACATAGGTATGAATATTAAGAGTAATATTTATACTGGATTGACCCGCTATGAGAGTACTATATAGAATGTTATGTAAAGTGTCATAAGTTATTCTCATGGTGATAATGGTGTATACCACTCTTCGACCTGAAACCACTATGGACCCTAGATGTAGAGTCAAGTGCTTTATTGCTGATCAAACGTTGTTTGTAACTGGATAACCATAAAGACAGTTGATGGGTACTCCACGAAGCATGCTGAGGGACATGAGTGACCTAGATGGAATTTGCCCATCCTGCGTAACAGGATAAATGTCTATGGGCCCAATATTGAACTGGACAAGGATGACACGGTCTATGCCTTGTGTTCAATATAGACATAAGGGCAAAAGGGTAATTATGCACATAAGTATTATCACATAAGGTTTTGTCAGATCACATGACATTTTCGTGTCTTGGGTAGCAGTGATGTGTTGCTAGATACCGCTCACTGTTTATTATATTAAATATGTGATTTAATATAATTGCCAATGCCGCGAAAACCTACAGGGTCACACACAAAGGACAGATTGATGAGAGATAGAGTAACTAAGGAACACCGTAAGGTACGATGCACTTAAGTGAATTGTAGAACATCGTAAGGTACAGTGTACTTAAGTAGAATACGAAATATGGTAAGGTACCACGTGCTTAAGTGATTTTGGGCATATTATAAGATATGGACCACATACACTTAAGTGGGCTTTTTAGCTTGAAGCCCACACACGTGGTTCTATAAATAGAACCCTTGTGCAGAAGCATTCATTGCGGTTGCATTTTCGTTCTCTCTCTCTCTCTCTCTCTCTCTCTCTCTCTCTCTCTCTCTCTCTCTAAGCTTTCATTCGTAGCAGCTAGCACTTAGATTGAAGGAATCCGTTCGTGTGGACTGAGTAGAGGCGTTGTCATCGTTCAACGTTCGTGATCGCTCCGTGGATCTGCATCAAAGGTTTCAATCGTCACAAGAGGTAACTATTCTATCACTGATCATACCCATTCGTAAGGATCTCTAAAGGAGAAATTTTAAATTTCGTTGCGTTTTGGATCGAAATTTTAAATATTACGACATTTGTAAGTTATTATTTATCTTCCCTAACATTATTGCCTATTACTTATTTCTTAATTATCTTTTGTTAGGACCCAAAGAGATTTCCATGTCTTGTACATGAATATGTACCACACGACCCTTTGATAGAACCGTATTTACGAGCATGTGGTTTTAGTAATCTACTAAATATAGTCACATACTCAGTTGATTAAATTTATTCTTGCTTTGGTAGAAATATGGAGACCCGAGACCCATATATTTCACCTACCATTCGGTGAATGTACTATCACACTTGAGGACGTCTACATGTTGTTGGGTCTACCTATCGATGGTAAGACCGTAAATGGTAGAGTTAACCAAGATAACTCTATATGCGAGAAATTATTGGGTGCCCCTTTATGTGAAGACACAATTACGGGACAAACTTCGGGTCAACCTAGGGGCAAAGGTATTAATTTAAAATATCTTAAACAGTATTATTCAAGTATAATATTAAACGAAGAATTGACTGAATATAAAAAGATAATTAAAGCTCGTTATTATATTATGATTCTATTTGGTAATTTTTTATTTCCTGAAAGTACTAGTAATGCGGTAAATATTATATATTTGTCGTTGTTATGAAACATACATAAAGTATGCACATATAGTTGGGGTTCAATAGTTTTGTCCCATCTATATAATTCATTTTTTAAAAATACAAAAAAAATACTTGTACGTTTTATTCTTGCGCCTATTTGCTACAAGCATGAGGTTGGTCAAGAATGTCGTCACTCACCCCGGTCAACGAGAAGCCATTCACATTCCCCTATGTAACAAAGTAAATTTATCTTAAATCTTCTAATTTGTTAGACTTTATACTACAACTAACCGTAACTAATATATTTTCAATCTTTTCGATCTAGGTGGTCAGTTCAAGGGATGAACTACAACAAGTGTCACAAACACGTTGTAGTAGTCTATCACAATCTTTTAGACCACATTGGATCAAACAATGTATTACTACTAAACAAATCTACTTTTCATTTAAAAAATTATCAAATTACATATCCTTTAATCATGTTAAATTTTTATACAGTTTATCTGGAGACTTTATCTGGATCTTGACCATCAGGTTAACCACGATGATGTTGCAATTTGGACAGCAAAAACATCAATCATCTGGTTCACTGTTGTGGAGATGCGCCAGAGTGACCATGTTAAACTGTAGTTCGACATGCAACAACAAATTCTAGAACCTCTGATGTGTTTAGGAGATTGACATCAACAAATAGTTGATGGTCATTGGGATTATTTTGATTGAAGAGATTTTGCTAAAGAGATATGTCATAATTGGAGGAATCAACGTCATCACATCTTAAACGAAGAAATCATACATGGTGCTAGACTAACCCAATATTATATGGCTTGATTTAGGTCAGTTACAACGCCACAATTTGTGTCTGAGCCAAGGTATTTGATTGATCCACGCTAACGAGCTTCTTCATCATACGCCCAGCAAATCCTCTTCCGACAACCAACCCCACACCCTTACCAAACCCAAGAACAATGTCAACCCATCCAAACCCAACGACAAACCTCACACCATCCCCATATCATATACACCCAACCACCAAACATCCAACCTCGCAACCAATGCATGCCACACACCCAAACTCAAAACCAGAAACCAAACCCTTACCATCAACAACCATACACATCCACCACATATGTATATAGCCTGGATGGTTCATACGATTCAACCTCATCCCACCATAGCCCCCCACTTATGAACACCCAAACATTATTTTACTTTCTTACACCACATGAATCGTTGCTTCATTTCCAAAATGATCCAATGTCTCAATTCGGGCAACCATATCATCCACAAACAACTCAACCACAACGATCCAACTACGACAATATAGGCACCGAACTCAATTACGGCAGCGTAGTTGACGACAATCCTACAGCTATTAGGGAGAAATGATGACAAATTTGTCAAATAACACTGGACCTTCACACCAACCATCATTACATCATGTCAGCACTCAAAAACATCAAACACCTCAGAAAAATCATGGGGGACCTAGAAGACAGGCTAACGCACCGGAATGTGGAACATGAGTGCGTTTCAATCATATGAATTATTGATTTTCTTGTTAATTGTTATGTAATTTAGATTTATATCATAATATTATTAATTATTTTTCATTTATCTTTTTATTTCAATTTTATATAAATATAACATAAAAAAATATTTAAAAAATAATAATATCCAAAGCATACACCACATACAATGGCACATGCTATTCATGTCATAGAATATGCGACAAGTATATTGACTTGATTTGCATGCATACGTCATTCTAATTGGTGCCTTCGTCCAATTGCAACATGTATGCATCATTCCAACTAACTCATCCTTTAAAATGATAGTTTAAAAATGATTGTATTGATAAATAACTTAAAATAGTGGTTATTTTTAAAATATATTTGAAAATTTTGATTATTTAAAAAAAAACATATTTTTTCCTTTTAAGTTTCTTTTCGAACCCACACAAAACATTAGGGCTCCTCTCTCACCTATAACTCTCTCTTTCATCTCATTTTTATTGTATTTTTTACAAAAATGCCAAAACGTTACTGATCCTCTCCCGTTTAATTGAGCAAACAATTTTTTTTTTAAAAAGGTGTTTGGATCTCATGTGAAGTGATTCAATCTACTTCTAAATTCAATTCTACTAAAAGCCACATTTTTTAGCTTTTTCAATTGAGTGTAATTGATGTTGTATCAAATAAATTGATTTGTCAACTTTTGCCTCATTAAAGGGACTATTGTGATGATTTTGCATCACCTGCGAGTATTTTAATGCAACTTGCAAAATTTGCAAAATGCTACCGTAAAGATCATTTAGACTTTATTTAAAATTTTAAAGGAGAAGGGAGGAGAGAACTTTGAAAAATAATAAGGATTGAGAAAAAAGAATATAATAATTTTGATTAAAAGATTTATTTTCATTCATAGCATTATAAATCTCCTTAATTTGAGATAACTCAAAATTTATATTGAAAAAAAGTTTTGAAAGACTTAGATAAATTGTTGAAATATAATTTTTATTGTTATAATATTTTAAAAAGTAAAAATATATTATCATTCTAAACAAAATAAATTCAAAAATTGTTAAAAATTTCTCAATATTGTTAAATAAAAAAGAAATTATTTTTTAAGGAATCCCTTCCTCTTCCCTCTAAACTCCCAAATGAAGTCTTAGTTATAATTAAGGGTGACAAAATGGATGGATATGGATTGGATCGTTAATGGATAGATCAAAACAATCCATTAAAAGAAATTATTTTTTAAGGAATCCCTTCCTCTTCCCTCTAAACTCCCAAATGAAGTCTTAGTTATAATTAAGGGTGACAAAATGGATGGATATGGATTGGATCGTTAATGGATAGATCAAAACAATTCATTAATTTATTAACAATCTTCTTAATAATATCAAATTCATCCATTAAGAATAAAATCCATTAAATCTATCTATTATCATATTTTTAACGGATAGATATCCATCCATCCATTTTTTTTTGAAAAAATAATTTTTTTAAATATATTAATTTTTATATTTTTGAAAATTTTAATTTTTTTACTTTTGAAAAAAATCACTACTTTTTTGTAAAAATTATATTTTTCAGAATTTTTTTTTTATTTGAATGAAAAAAGTTCAGTTTTTTTCTAAAAAAATTGAAATTATTTTTTTGGGAAAAATACATATTTTTGTATTTTCGAAAAAAATAATTTAAAAATTGTTTTTCTTTCTCGAAAAAAATTAAATTTTTTTATATTCGTAAAAAATAACTTTTTTGAAAGTAATATCGAATTTTGGTATTTTCCAAAAAAATAATTTTAAAATTTTGGAAAAAATCAGTTTTTTGTATTTTTTAAAAAAATCAATTTTTTTTCGGAAAAAAAAATATTTTTTTATTTTTCAAAAATATAATTATTTAATATGTGAAAAAATTAATTTTTTTAAAATTAGATTAAAAAAATCCATTGGATCATTAAAATGTGTTGGATGGATTGAGTCAATCCATTCTTATAAATGGATGGATTTAATCCAATCCATTAACTTAATTTTTATGTAGTGGATGGATTGGATGAATTTTTTTAGGGATGAATTGGATGAATTTAGTTATAATGTTATGAAGGGAAGGCTCGGAAACATGGATGCTAGTTGGAGGTTTGATGTAGACCAACCCCAAGGCAAAGAGAGAATGTTACCGACGTCTCTCAATGATTTTTTTATCACTACAAATCACTTAGAAAGTGAAGTTAAGAGTTTGTATCTCCTAGCTAATGCTAAAGTAGATCATACACTCAGAACTGTAAACCTAGACTGCACCTAACAAACTCATGATGAAAGTTTCCTTCTCTATAGCACCTAGCAAACCATGATGAAAGTTTCCTTCTTGTTATAGTTACCGCCGAAATGAGGCTAGGAAAGTTATGACAGATTAACGTTCCTGGTACGCTAAATGATGAACAATGAAGATTTGCAAGAGTTGCCATTTGATATGTGACTCAACAAGTGGTAGAAAAGATAGAGAAAGAAAAGAACCGATAACCGGGAAAGTGT
The DNA here is from genome assembly GCF_024323335.1 of Lathyrus oleraceus. Lineage (NCBI taxonomy): Eukaryota > Viridiplantae > Streptophyta > Magnoliopsida > Fabales > Fabaceae > Lathyrus > Lathyrus oleraceus. The sequence continues at coordinate 446,682,511 of NC_066580.1, forward strand.
GAGAATATCATTGATCTAATAGCAATAACAGTACCAACAGGAACATAATTATGGCTTTTATAAATCAGTGCTTCAAAATACTAGAAATGAGTTCAGTATTCAATGGCAGTTAACTGCAACTTCTAACCAGAAGACTTTGTACTGACTGTTATGGTTGTGCTTGTGCCAGAGGCAGAGAAGCACAAGTGCCATGACACAATGACACATAAATGACATTGTGTATGGAATTTTATTCACATTTGTATGATAATTTAGAGATCATTGCAATTGGATAATCAGTTTCTAAATAACTCACTTCCTTAAGCTCTCAACTATGTAGGAAGCATAGAGGTCCCTGCAAAAGGAAATATTCATGTAAGAAAAATAATACTAAAATCACTCCATCCCCAAGGGAAAAGTTAAATTATTGACAATTAGGGCTGATAATCCAAAACTAGATTCAGAGTATGAAAAAGGCTTACATGGAGTACTTGATGGAATCAATGGCAGACTCAGCTGGTAGAAAATCATCAACATCGACTTTTTTGTTCTCATTCTTCTTGTCTAGCGTGGCTAGCTAAGGATATGTGCATCAACTAGGGGTTCTGGTAATGATAGCATTGACACAAAAAGAAAAAGGTTTCAAGCATTTGAATGTCAATTATAAAACAAATATTAAAATAGTCATTAAAACATAGGGGAGACATGACTTTTTGAAATCTTACAAACTAATCACTAATTGGTAAAATTTTCAACAATGTCCTGGCATGCATATATGTATATGTACTAAGAAAAATGTTAACTGGTGCCCTCATGGCAAATGGCATTGGTCAAAATTTCAAAAATAATTATTTTTCTTACTGCATGTAACATTTTAAAATAATTATTTTTCTTTAAATTTAACATGTTCCCCAAGGACATTTCTTAGACGGATCCATAAACTAAATGCAAATAGCAGGATACAGTCCTCAAAGAATCTTCTTATTTCAGCCAGCCGGTGTGGAGGAAGCTCTTTGATGTCTGTGTAATGGCGGAACTCGGGGTCATCAGCACAAACTGCTATGATCTTGTCATCCTTCTCACCCTGCACCACAATTTATTATAGATAGTTTTCTCCTAAATGTTTACTCTGACTACGAAACTGTACCATGTTGAAAACCAAATAACAGGTAAGAGGAGCAGAAGTTACAGTCCACTAGTAATATATCTAATGATAATTTTATTTGATCCTTCTAATGGTGTTAGAGCATTCATAATAATTTTCCTTGGGCCCTTCAATTTTCATTTTGTTGCTCCAAGAAAATGAACACTCGGTCATTCATATTCATAACACCGCCCCAGTGAAAATAGAACAATAGCTGGATAAGTTAATGGTGATAAATTTCACCATGTAGAGCAATGTTTTGACGTTTCGGTCATGGGACGGCCACTTAGCCTTGATTTTCAATTCAATAAATAATTAAAAAGCCTAATGGGTAGCCTCCCGCCACCTCCCACCAGCTTCCCAAACACCCTCAGACACAGTTCTTTTTCTTTTTCCCAAACAGAATAAAAACCAAAGGCAGGGAGGGCGGAAGCAATTTCTACCTGATCAATCATGGGCATTAGTCCAATAGCACGAGCACGAAGGAAGGTACCAGGTAGGACAGGTTCCTGCACAGGTTCCGATTTTTAATTCAGTTAAAATTTTGACTAAAAGTGTAGACACGGAATTCTGCTAAATATCACAGATAATAAGTTTTAAGTGTTGCTACCTGCATCAGAACCAGAACATCCATAGGATCACTGTCTTCACAAATTGTTCGTGGGATGAAACCATAGTTGTGTGGGTAGACAACCGATGAGTAAAGAACACGATCAACCTAGGGCATTTAGCTCATGAGATAGTTACACTTCAAATACAGATAAAAGACTCAACTAGAAACCATTGCAATATTATCGATGTATAACCAGAGAAAATTCTTCAAATTAAATCTTTCAGCACAATAACATGCAATGATAATCTATCATCCAATATTCAAGGATGCTATAGTTAAAAACGTTGTTTGGAAACAATTATGACACTCATCACCTGAAATGCATTTTGAGGTTTAAGTTGTCTCTTATCATGTGTGATTGGACAACAACAACAACCAAGTCTTATCCCACTAAGTGGGGTCGGCTACATGGACCAACGGATCAGAGATAGGTTTTTATATCATTTAAGGTTTTCGACTTAACACAACTCCACAAAACTGGTAGGTTAGATATGGATTAAATAAGTTTTATAAACTCTCTCTAGGACTCTTATCTCTAGCCAACGTGGAACTTGGGATTTTCCCGATAGGCCAAACTAACATTTATTATTAAAAAGCTCACTCCTAAGAACCTTGAGATGTTAAGTCGTGGAGCTTGCAAAGGCAATTGACCCTTCATAGTGTGGGGATTTTTATAAGGAACATGTGGGAGTTTTACACATTTCAGCTTCAAAGTTGAAAAAGTCTCAATAGTAAGTGAAGAAAAGCTAAATGACAATACTATCCCTTCGCAAGAAAATATCTCACATCTTGCTATTGAATAAAGCTTATGGAATGGAATAAAGCAAACTGAAGTAGAGAATAGGAAATGCAACCTTTATAAGTCCACTTTTCTTGTCCAGCTCATACTTAACCTTACCACCTTTGCCAATTTCAATCACCTGCCATAGAAATACATATACTTCACTAACAAACCACGAATAGGAAACACGAGTTCAGTGGAACAATCTAACTAGGCAAAATGTAAGAACTGAAATTCCAGATTGCTAGTGGGAAGGCCATGTTTAAGGTCCACACAAGCTTAACCACTTTTCTAGCTCCATTCACTACAAGTACAACTTTTAGTAAATATTTGCCGGACAGATTGCACGAAATAAATTAATATAAGCTCCACAACTTGGATGGTCATGCTCTTAATGCTGCTGCAAGTGACATTCTTACAAGGAAATTTTCTAACCTTTCGGAATGCAAGTTATAAAACAGCAAACAAAAACTTACACTTGTAAATGCAAGTTAAAAAACAGAAACAGAAACTTACACAATTGAAAACTACTGGAGCTCCCGGTCCTGCAATTATAAAACTGTTTGTGAGTTTTCACCAAAACAAACCTACATCTATATATGTTTATCAATGAAATTGAAACAACAAAACAGTTTCTTTTACATTGTAAGGAGAAAACAAACAAAACACAATATATTTTTCCCAAGCTCGACGAATTCATTATAACTAAACGTGACCCAAAAAATATCCACAGGGCTAGCTTTGTTGTACCTATCTCGACATCATGCCAGGGGTGAGCCGCAACAGTTCTCCTCGACATGGAAGAAAGTATTCTTTCATTGAGCTTAGGGTGAGATCCACTCGAAGACCATTCCTTTGCCTCTTCATGGTTAGCCATATTAGCTTCGCAAACAATGAAAATCACACGGATTTACTGCAGTTAAAACAATAGTCAGAAGAATACACTTCAGTTAAGATTAACCAGCAAAATATCCGTGCATGTGTATGATTTATGCGTTGGTTACTAAATTGAAGCAGGCAATATTAATCCAAAAAATTATTAATTCAATTTTTTCTCATGAATCCGTAAAAAATCCACATTTTTTTCTTTCAATGATTAATTAGGAAAGCAATGAATCTGTCAGTAGTACGAATTCCACATACACAGATCATAATATAAATGAAGTAATATCAGGAACATGAACAACAAAAGCGAAGGTAATTCAATTGAGCAATGATAATATATAAATAAATAAAAAAAGCGATTTCATTGAGGCGTGACTAACGAAGTAGAACTAAATCGAAAAATGAAAGAGGAAAAAACTCAGAATGAGTGAAAATTGTAGTGCGATCATTCAAATGATGAAAAGCATGAGGAGTATTAGGGTGAAGAAATGGCTTACAGAGAGAGAGGGAGAGTGAGGGGGAGTTTGGCGAGTTGGGAAGAAGAAACAAAGACTGGGGGCGGTTGGGTGTCAAAAAGCTTAACTTAGCGGCCAAACGTTGAATTCAATGTGTGCCGTGTGATTAAAGATGATTTTAATATCGGACGGTTGGGAATGGAGATGGGAGGGATTTGTAGGTATACCAAATATTCGGATATATCGGACAAATGTCGTCTTCCACTAGAAATTAAATATTGCACAAATTTATGCCGCTTTAGTGTCATGTTAGGTCTATATTTATTTATTTATTTATTAGAATAAGATAATTTATTTAGTCATATATTACCTATTATTTTTTTAATTTATTAAATAATTATACAATAAATTTAAAAAGTCAATTTTTTTATATACAAAATCAGTGAAAGTAGAAAATAAAAATAATTAACTGTATTTACAACTCAATTTTTTTTCTAGCTGAGTTCTTCTAGTTTTGAGCTATTTTATTAATATTAACTGCACATTTTTCTAATAAAAAATATTAATTGAATAATGAGAGAATTTTGACTGGGTCCAAGAAGAACGTGACCCTTAAATCAGTCGGTCAATAAGCATCACAAGATAACATCAGACTCTGGAGTAAATGTAATCTAACGGGTCATGGATCGCCTATTATGAATCATCGTGCCCCTGAGACAGGTCGCTCTACCCATTTGTGTATTCGTCTAGAGATAATTGAATGGTGATGTGTCAAATCACGTGTTCCTAAAGGCCCAACATTTGTCACTCTTCCAAGAGAGAAATCACTTATTCATATTGACGTGGGGAGATGGTCTTTTGGTTCCTATTAGTGGGATAATCATTCTCATTATCCTTACGTTATACTTGAGTTGTTGGGAGGAAATCGTTTCTCACTCATCAACTTGGTTCATAAGTTAAGTTTATAAATATCCCAAACTTAAGGGTTGGGGGAGGAGTCATTATTCACATATTAAAAACACTTAGACCCTTTTGCGGTCACCTTCGTAAGCAGGGTTATCATCATTGTATTTTTATAAGTACAATTGACGCTCACTATGGGAACTCGTTAAACTAACTAAGGTCACACTGCAACAACTAGCAACATCTACGGTGATTACAATGACACCTTAACAAAGATATGTATTGCTATGGAAGAGTTGTGTTGTTTCGACCAAGCTCTACAGGAGAACATCCTGACCCTTCATGAGAAACGTCTTAAATACATCCAAGTCGAAGACAGGTTCCCATACCCATAGTCTCTCTCTAACGAGATGTGGGGTGCTCTAGTACCAAAAAACTTTAAAACAATAATCACTAGTGAAGTTAATGGAAAAAGCAATCCTCGAGAACACCTCGTATCCATCAATACTCATATGGAAATCATAGGCGCCTCTGACTCGTTAAATGCAGGCTTTTGTCCAAGACTTTTAAGAATGTGGCCCTCATGTGGTTTATGAATATCCCCCATCTTATAGTGACTAGTTACTAAGACCTCTGTAGAAAATTGGTCTATCAATTTTCAGCGAGTAAGCACTACAATGTGTCAACAACCAATTTATTCAATGTCCTTCAGGGCCATACCGAGTCATTAAGAGATTGCCTTTCCCGATCCAAAGAAATAACTATGAAGGTAATACATCCAAACCAGAAGATGTTCATGGGATCATTCCTAAATGCTTTGAGGATTGGACATTTTAATGAGTCTCTCACCCAGAAGCTCGTTGATTTGATGGTTGATATCATGGCGTTTATACAAATGGAAAAAGAGCAATGGAAAGAAGTAATCTAAGGATGTTAGAGAATGTGCCTCTGACCAATCCAATTTGTCACAACAACAACGCTGAAGCCACCACACTTCACCATAAGGAACCATGCAACTTTCAAATACACTAGGAGACCTATAGATAACTTTATGTCCCTCAACATCCGCCAAAAGTAGATTTGGCGTGAGGTCCTCCACACCTAGGATACCCTGCTTCCATCAGCTCCTAAGTCAGAAAGCATGGGACCTGAGCCCAGTAGATGGTGCAAATATCAAAAGGTGAAAGGTCATCACACTAACGACTGCTATCAAGTTAAAAGAGAGATTGTGCGGCTTATCTATGAGGATCACACCAGAGCCAACCATCAGTGGTGAGGAGAAGCGAGAGACCATTGATGAAGAAGTTAGGAAACTGTAGAAAATTGGTTTCATAAATTAAATATCCAACTTGGTTAGAGAATCTAGTGTTAGTTTAGAAGTTGTCCCATAAATGGATAATGTGTGTATATTTCACCAATTTGAACTTGTCGTGTCCTAAAAACCCTTACTCGTTTCCAAACATTGATAAGTAGATCAACAGATTGTCAGGATACAAGACTTTGAGCTTCATGGATGCATATTCCATATATAACTAGATAAAAATGAAGCCTCTCGATGCGCCCAAGACTACATTTATGTTCGGTAATTGCAACTTTTATTATAATGTTATGCCTTTCAGACTAAAAAATGTAAGTGTCACTTACCAAATAATGTTGGATGTCGTATTCTCATATAAAATATGGCATAATCTAGAGGAAGGAAATGAGGCAAAGCATTTTGGAAAGAAGGACTTTTTTTTTTGGAAAACCCGCTTGTATCAACATGCCCGTAAGAAGATGTGTCATTATACTTATGTTTTTTAATGACGGACAAGGAAATGAGTTTCTTACTTGTCCGAGGAAAAAATAAGACAAAAAATCCAGTCTATTTTAGTGTTCAATGGCACATAGCTAAGGTATCAGAAGATAGAGAGGTTGACATTGGTGGTCAAGATAATGGCTAGGAAATTTATGAAGGAGAATAGCGATCCAAAATGCAGCAGAATTTAAATTTTTTCTCATTTAGTCATCCTTACGAATGGGCATGATCAGTGATAGAATCGTTAGCTCTTGTGGCGATTGAAACCTTTGATGTAAATCTAAGGAGCGATCACGAATGTTGAATGGTGACAACGCCTTTACTCAGTCCATACAAACGAATTCCTTCAGTCTCAGTGCTAGCTGCTATGAATGAAGGCTTTGAGTGTGTGTGTTTGTGTGTGTGTGTGTGTGTGTGTGTGTGTGAGAGAGAGAGAGAGAGAGAGAGAGAGAGAGAAACGAAATTTCATTTGGTTAAATGCTTTTGCACAAAGGTTTCACTTAAGTGTATGTGGCCCATATCTTATGATATACCAAAATCACTTAAGTGTGTGGTACCTTACCATATTTCGTATTCTATTTAAGTGCACCGTACCTTACGATGTTCTACAATTCACTTAAATGCATCGTACCTTACGGTGTTCCTTATTTACTCTATCTCTCATCAATTTATCCTTTTGTGTGTGACCCTGTAGGTTTTTCGTGGCATTGTCAATTATATTAAATTACATATTTAACATAATAAACAATGAGCGGTATCTAGCAACACATCATTGCTATCCAAGACACGAAAATGTCATGTGATCTGACAAATCCCTTTGTGATAATACTTATGTGTATAATTACCCTTTTTCCCTTATGTCTATATTGAACACAGGGTATAGACCGTGTCATCCTTGTCTGATTCAATATTGGGCCCTTAGACATTCATCCTGTTACGCAGGATGGGCAAATTCCATCTAGGTCACTTATGTCCCTTAGTGTAACACCCCGATAATAATAAAATAATTATTTAAATTGAGTTAATAATATATTTATTAATTTAATTAAATAATTGGAAATTTTATTATTATTATTATTGGATTATTATTATTATTGGAAAATATATATAAGTTGGAAAGAAGGAAAAGAGCCCATTTGGAGTAAAAAGGTTTTTACGTGAAAAGCAGAGAAGCGATCGTGAAAGAGGAAAAGGGCAAAGAGGCAGAGCAAGAGGAAGAAGGTTGGACAAGAGAAGAGATTGGAGCTTAAAGATTCGCCGGATTAACTCAGGTAAGGGGGGTTATCGTCGATTAATGGGTATTATGGGATAATATGTAATGGGTAGTGATAAGCCGTTGATTTGACCCTAATTGGGATTGTTGATGCTGAAGAATTATGTTGGATAAATTGTATTTAGACTGTAATCGAATCTGTGGTTGGGTTAGTTGTGAAATTCCGAACGTATAGCTTTTTACGGGATTGGAATCGGAGGTCCGGAAGTCCTCCAACGGCGGAAAATGCGGAGAATTCTGCATTCTGCTTTGTGTTAGCGCAGGACTGCTGTTTTGTCTGCGTTAACCGGTTAACCCAGGGTGTTAACCGGTTAACACTGTTGCGAATTGTGAAATTAGTGCTGTTTTGCCTGCGTTAACCGGTTAACCCAGGGTGTTAACCGGTTAACACTGTTGCGTTTTGACAGAAAGTGTGTTTGTGCTGCGTTAACCGGTTAACCCAGGGCGTTAACCGGTTAACACTGTTGAAAAATGGGAAAATGGACATTTTAATGTTGTGTACATAATTGATGTTTGGCCTATAGTGGCGTATGATGTGATAGGGATTAATTCCCGCTATTTTGAGCAGTATAGGTATTAGTAGAGTGTGCTAATACTGTGGTTGATTATTTAACCTGATAGGATGTTTTGATACATGTGTTGATGATGGTTGATGGTATGCAAAATGTTGTGAAATGTACATGTTATGTATGAAATTGTGAATGAACTGTTGTATGGCTTAGAGTGTAAGCCTAATGTCCATTGTGGATTTTGTTGTTGATGTTGCATTGCTAGATGATTAGAATGCATATTGTGGCCTTTAGGGTGGTAGCTAATTCCCATGGTGAGGAATTAGTGAGTTAGTCATTTTGGACTGTTGTTGATTGTTTGCATGCTAGGTGATTAGCGTGCATAGCATGGCCCATTTGGGGTGGTAGCTAATTCCCATGGTGAGGAATTAGTGAGTGAGTCACTAGGTCTCAAATGAGTGGGACTAGTGGGCTTGGTAGCCGTGCCTGGATTTGGACGGTGAGGTGAGCTATATGTTCACAAATAGTCGGTACCGCATGTGTCGCACGTCGAAAAAAATGGGGATACGACTTCAAAGCGAAGCGCAATCGCACGCTCGCAATGATGGACTAAACAGAGTCGCCACCGAACTTTATTTATTCCTAAAAAGGAAAGGGGAAATATCGATAAAACCCAAGACAAATGAAAGGATAAGATATGGTCATCGCAACCAATATCAGGGTTCGGGAGTCGATTACGCAAGGGGAAGGTATTAGCACCCCTCACGTCCGTTGTACTCAACGGGAACCATTAGGTCAGTTGTGTGCATTAATGTTAGTTTGAAGTGTTAGGCTTTTCAGTTATTAGGTGGGAAAGAAAGAAAGGATGAGAAGATAAATGTTTTTGGATTTTTTAACGAAGGACTAAACCTAAGTTTTTTATTAGTGGGCCTGACAAGATTTACAAATCCTGCTCCTACGTATCTCAAAAGAGAAATCAAGGCTTACGTAGTTCTGGGTAGAAAATGTTTGTTTGTTGGTCGATTTTAGCGAAAGTCATACTGTATTAATCGACGAAAACATTATTTTACCCAAAACAGATGAGGAGTGAACGCATACCACACATCGAACGGATTTATAAATCTACATTCGGAAAAGCGTCATTTATCTCTACTCAACAATCGTGGCCGAAACATTGTTTTGTATCACTTAAGACAATATATCTTTCGTTTATGAAAAAGGTTTTGATTAATCGCACGGCGGCGAGAAAGAGTTTGATTGGTTGAATGTATTTTGAGTGATGGCGAGAACTTGGATGAGCGAGATATACATCTCGAATCCTAGTCTCAGGAGTGCATGGTATACACCATGTTCCATTTCCATCTTTATTGAAAAAGGTTAAGATAGGAATTAAGTATTTTGAAATTTGAAAGACGAGTACTTGTGACCTACAAGCTCTTACAGCTTGGGTCTAATACTCGGGACTACGTCTGGACATTCCACCCAGGCAGTCTGTTTCTTTCCAATATTGCTAAGAAAATGATTTGAATATTTATGAATGTTTTGGAGGGAAGACGAATATTTATGGCTTGCAAGCTCTTACAGCTTGAGCCTAATATTCGGGATTACGACTGGATATTACATCCAGGTAATCTTTTTCTTCCACGCTTTATTTAGAAGAGGTTTTGAATCTTTGAGTGTGAAAGGGAGAAGACGAATATTTATGGCTTGCAAGCTCTTACAGCTTGAGCCTAATATTCGGGATTACGACTGGACATTCCATCCAGGTAACCTTTTTCTTCATGCTTTATTTAGAAGATGGTTTGAAGTATTTACGGATATTTTGGCGAGAAGACGAATATTTATGACTTACAAGCTCTTACAGCTTGAGCCCAATATTCGGGATTACGACTGGATATTCCCTCCAGGTAATCTTTTTCTTCCAATTTTATTAAGAAAATGATTTTTGAATATTAGAGTGTTAAAGAGAAGACGAATATTAACGGCTTGCAAGCTCTTACAGCTTGAGCCTAATATTCGGGATTACGACTGGACATTCCATCCAGGTAACCTTTTTCTTCCAATTTTATTAAGAAAATGATTTTTGAATATTAGAGTGTTAAAGAGAAGACGAATATTAACGGCTTGCAAGCTCTTACAGCTTGAGCCTAATATTCGGGATTACGACTGGACATTCCATCCAGGTAACCTTTTTCTTCCAACTTTATTAAGAAAATGGGTTGGACATTTAATTAAAATGATCAATGTACACAAGATTTGAAATTTGACTGGATGTGCTTAAAAAAATTGATGTAAGGACCTTTTGGTGTTAAAATTGAACACTTAATCATGCAGTATCAGTAATTATTAACAAGCATTCAAATAATATATATATAATATATACTAGTAACAATAACAAATGCCAGCATATTTTCACCAATGCAAAAATAATTACAACTAAAAAAATAAAAAACAATTAATAAATTTAATCTACAAATTAAATAGTTTAATCTTAGTCAACTTTCATAATATCAATAATAACATATAATAATTTTAAAAATAAAAATCTAAAAATAAAAATAGAGATAAATAAACAAGTTTAAGAAAAACAAAATAAACAATAAACAATAAAAATAAATAAGATTTAAGCAAAACATATAAATAAGACTTAAACAAGTTTGAAACATGACGACTTTTATTTATATACATATATACACTTTAGACAAGCACTAAGTATGTCTATAAGACTAAAAAAAAAAAAATAATAAAAAAAATAACGATTATATATAAAACTCAAAACAAACTAAGATAAATATATATATCTAAAACTTAAGATTAAAAAGTATGGCACAATCAAATTATTTACGACATCCTCTAAACAGAACCCAACAATCCAACTGAAATGAAAAAAGAATTCAAAGATTTAAAATCAAATAAACAAAATAGTATATAGATATATATGAAAGTAAATCAGTGAACTACATAAAAAAACTTAAAATATTTATAACAACAAGCACACACTTACAGATTAAACAAAAGCCAATAAATTCCAACCTAGACTATGCGATAACAGCAAACCTCCTTAGCACAAATCCAACATAATACCGCAAAAAGAAAAATGAGAGAAACCTCACCGACCGCAGAACACAATAGGCGACGGAGTACTTCGGGTGCAAGTGATGACTGTAGTTGTAGTTGAAAGAGGAAAATAGAGTTGCTAGCCGTAGTGGTTGTTAAAGAGAAGCTGCCGTCGAAAATCTTTTAGGGTTTTTCTTCTTCTCTTGAAATCGCCGCCACTCTGGTGTGCTCACTCGCCCGCTTCGCCTTCAGAAAAATCTTCGTCCAAACGCCGGCGGGATGAAGCTCTAGGGTTCTCTCCGCAGAGCGCCGCTTCCAGGTTTTTCACTCTATCTCGTTTTTAAATTTTCTAAGGTTTTTTCTTTTTTCAGTAGCCGCTCCTCCTCTCTAGGTTTTTCGTTTTTTCTCATCTCACAAACTCGTCTCCTTTTATCTATGCAGCTTAGGGTTTCAAAGGTCTCTAGAGCTCAAAGAAGGAAATGCCAAAACACTTTTTTGTGTTCAGTACTGGATTGGCCCTGTTTGATGCTGCAATTCGGAAAGGGTACTCTGAACTCAACTTTTTAATCGCTTTTGCCTTAATCCCAAATTGGGAAATTTTAATTTTGAAATCTTACTGTTGCCAATGCTAACTGCTTTGTGTTTTTACTACAGTGAAAATTTGGGGTAGTGGATGAGTTTTTTCAAGAAGGCGCATTCGTAAACGTCACCTGAACCTGGTTCTCCAACATGCCCAGAAGATATAAGCATTGCCTTCAAGTATTGAATACAGGGAGATTCCTGTTCTGGTCGCTTGCATAGGATATCAGGCTTTTGAGTTGTGAGCGTGTAACTCAGGTTATCCATGCGTATGAATTGCCGTCTATTGGATCCAAGTTTTCTGGCGAGCGAAACGGTCGTGAGGTTCATACCAATCCAAGCATTCTCTTTGATTCTTCTTACCATGTCTGCAGCCAGAACCAAAGAAACATGCGAAAACCCTGCCAATAAAATTGATAGCATTCCTAACCAACATAACAGAATCAAACTGATCCATAGTACTGTTGTCAAGGCTTGAGATAAGTGGTTCTTCAGGAAGTTGGATTGTTCACAGCTTGATTCCAACCAATCAACCGACAAAGCAAACCAGCTGCAAGCGACGACCACAAACCAGCTGTAACGTACAAGCCAGATGGCAATACTTAGACCTCCAAAAGCCAACTTCTAAATCCACCGCAACTCTCCTCTTACTAACAACGTTACTTGATTTCAAATCCGGAAAGATTGAGGTTCAATATCTTCATTATCATGCTGGTTTTACTACTTCTGTTGTTTTAAATTGCAACCCTGCTATTGATTTTTCTGCGTTGGCTTATGGAAGTGCAGGTTATGGTTGGTGTGGAGGAAACTCTTTGGTGTCCACTGCCTGTTTTCGTGAATTTATGGGGGCTAAAGACTTGCTTAAAGGCTTTTCTATCACGTGTTTGCGGGTTCGAAGAGAGGCCTCTGCTTTGTAGTGTAATGCAGTTCTTCGGTTTCCAATGTCAGCTACTACTATATGTGCCACTATACATGCAGAAAAAAGAAACAAAGCTGGCATTGTCCGGTTAAATTCCCACGACTATCAAAGCTAGTTTCCTCTAATAATTACTCATTTGACATTGTCAGTCCGGATTGCTTTAGGTAATATCCTCTCTGATTCACATTTCTTTTTCTCACTTTCTGCTGTGATGTGTGCATTCTGCTGTCTGCCGAAATCAATTAATGTTCAAATTTATTAATTTTTTCAGCAATCCATTGGTCCAGTCTTGGAGACTCATTTGTCTGACAAACATCAAGGGCTCGTTCCAACATGCGAAGAGTAGGCTCTATTATCATTGTAAGCGTTCACTTTCATTTAGCTTTGATCTTGTTATGTCAATTTCTTTGTTATGTCAATTTCTTGCACTTGCTTACCCCTTATTTTGGTTTCAGTCTCTAGTTCCAAGCTCTGCTCCTTATGGACATGCCTTAGAACTGGCGGGGCATTAGATAGTAAGTACAGCAGTCGCTGCAATTTGACCCTGGCATCTACTTCTTGGTCCATTCGCGGAGTTATCCAACACCATTCTCAGAGGGTCGCCTGCTGTCAAACTGAGAATGTTTGGTAGGGCAGGAGAGAACGAGTCAGGCAAAGCTTCCAACAATGGTGTTACAAGTTGCAACTGGGACCTGCTGAACGAACTAGCTGGATTTACCAAAAAGTATGCTTTCTAGGCTTAAATGAGGCCTGTAAGCACAATGGTCAGTTCAGGAATTAACCCGGCATTGACGTGAGATCATGTTATCTTTTATCATTGATCAACAATTTGTTTAACTTATCAATTGCATTCTTCGCAGGTTCAACCTTCTCAAATTGGGCAAAGTCAAAACCTTTAGACCGGTCTGAACCAACGGCAACCATTCTGCAAAATAGAAAGTGTCCAACAGCAGAACAAATGTCATACGAAGCCTTGGAACCAATTGTCTTGTCCAAATTCTCAATAAAGCATTTGTGTTCAGAGCGGGAATGTTATTCGAAGGTGCCAACACATCTTGTTGAACCTGAATCTCTGGTTGTGAGTCCATGTAGTCACGAAGACGACTCTCATTTTCAACTAACTTGTAGAGCTTGTAAATGTCATCAAGATACTCAACAACAGCAAGTTCATTGTTAGCATCAGCAAGCATCAATGTCAACAAATCTCCTTAGGTTTGTTAGTCAAATCACATGCAACTTTGCTTCTAACTGTTATAATAGAACTTAATATATCAATTACATCCACATGCTTTGGTTTTGCAGCGATTTTCTTCATCTTCTCAGCTTCGGCCTTTGGTTCATTCACTTCCTTCAAGACTGGAGGTTCGGCGGCTGCTGGCTCAGGCATGCTTGATTTAAGGTGCATTTCCCCCTGACTTTGCTCAAAGAGATGGAAGTAAAGGCAGAAGAAATCGTTTGCAGCTACGACTTTCCCGAAACCTTGATAAAAATTCTAGCTGCTCACTGACTCACATAGCTTCTTTTTGTTGGCATTAGGAGCAAAATACTCGGCAACAAATTTCCTCCAGAAATCAATGTTGTTATCTTCGGGTCTATGTTGTTGCTGATACATGTAATGTGTCAACCGCCTAATACACATCCCAGGTTCATATGCTGTAATTCACAGGAGACCTTATAGGCATATTCTGCTGTTAAAACTGTCGCGGTAGCTGGGACCGTTGCCGCTGCTGATGTTGAATTTGCAAAAGTCTCTGTTGTTGCAAAAGATTCACCTGTGCAGCAGTAGCCTGAGAGGTTTGCCTTGACATGTGGAGGAGTTGTTGTACATGATGATGGTGGAGGGAAAAGGCTGAAGAGTTTTTTCTGTTGTGGAACTTCAGATAGACTTTTTTCATTTGAATTGCTCATGATGTATGCTATGAAGTTTGATGTATGTAGCATAAAATGTATATGAATAACCAATGAGGCATAATGTAATGCTTATGTAAAATGCTTGTTTTAATATGTAAAATGTGCTCATGATATATAAATATTAATGGAATGAAGTGTATGAGAATGTAGCATTACGTACCATGCTTTTTTATATTGCCTTTTTTATGGATATGCAAATGATCATAAGATGTGGATAATTGAGAAGTTGGTTTATAAAATGGAAATGATTTTTTAGGCATAATCCAAAACTAACTTAAATATTAATTTAAATAATAATAACAAATCAGTAAAAACCAAATTAAAATCAAATTAATTTATAATTCATTTAAAATTACTTGGATATCAACTCTAACATTCATTTGGAAATAAAAATCGATTAGAGTTTTAATCATTAGTAAAAATAAACAATTAAGATTAAATTGACAATTGGAATTAAACTTAATTTGAAATTAAAATCAAATTAAAAATAAAGAAGAGTCAAGATATTAAAATCCATTTTATACTGATGAATGTATGCAAATGCAAAAATAAAAGAAAAAAATGGAAAAATTTCAGGATCAAAATCGGGGTATGACAGTTGCCCCTATTTAAGCGTCTTCAACTAGAGAATATGAAGCAGGACACTCTTCATATGATCATAGTGGGAGATGGTTAAATACTAAGAAGACCCGGATTTTGATCCTGAATCCCCATGACATGATGTGATATGATGTGATATGCATGACATGATATGCGTGGATGCATGATTTTTTTTAATTTTCTTCCCTGCTAGGGATATGGTAGACCCTTGACAGGGGATGCTACTAGACAAACCAAACTGTGGGGAACGCTGATGATCCACAGGGAGACAGAAAAAATGGTAAAAAACAACTTGCTGGGGAAACAGTCCTGCTGGAGAATCAGACACACACTGGGGAGTATTCAAAGTGAGATTCGATAAACGACACTTGGGATACGAGAGGTTTCGGTAGTAAGTTCACACATGACTTACTAAACCCGAATAAAGGAAAAGATGCTACAACAGGTTCATATATGACCTGACAAAGCTGGGGAATAATCAAGGAGAAAACTCTTCAGAACAGGTTCATGTATGACCTGACACCGGAATAAGGGTTCAACAACAGGTTCATACATGACCTGAATGGTATTGAACAAACAGAGAAAAATCTTCAGAGCAGGTTCAAGTATGACCGGACCCCGGAATAAAAAGGTTCAATGACAGGTTCATACATGACCTGAATAGGATTGAACAAAGAATCTTCAGAGTAGGTTCAAGTATGACCTGACCCCGGAACAAGAAGGTTCAATGACAGGTTCGTACATGACCTGAATAGGATTGAACAAAGAATCTTCAGAGTAGGTTCAAGCATGACCTGACCCCGGAACAAAAAGGTTCAATGACAGGTTCGAACATGACCTGAATAGGATTGAACAAAGAATCTTCAGAGTAGGTTCAAGTATAACCGGACCCCGGAATAAAAAGGTTCAATAACAGGTTCATATAAGACCTGAATAGGATTGAACAAAAAATCTTCAGAGTAGGTTCAAGCATGACCGGACCCCGGAATAAAAAGGTTCAATGACAGGTTCATATAAGACCTGAATAGGATTGAACAAAGAATCTTCAGAGTAGGTTCAAGCATGACCGGACCCCGGAATAAAAAGGTTCAATGACAGGTTCGTACATGACCTGAATAGGATTGAACAAAGAATCTTCAGAGTAGGTTCAAGTATGACCGGACCCCGGAATAAAAGGTTCAATGACAGGTTCATACATGACCTGAATAGGATTGAACAAAGAATCTTCAGAGTAGGTTCAAGCATGACCGGACCCCGGAATAAAAGGTTCAATGACAGGTTCATACATGACCTGAATAGGATTGAACAAAGAATCTTCAGAGTAGGTTCAAGCATGACCGGACCCCGGAATAAAAGGTTCAATGACAGGTTCATACATGACCTGAATAGGATTAAACAAAGAATCTTCAGAGTAGGTTCAAGCATGACCGGACCCCGGAATAAAAGGTTCAATGACAGGTTCATACATGACCTGAATAGGATTGAACAAAGAATCTTCAGAGTAGGTTCAAGCATGACCGGACCCCGGAATAAAGAGGTTCAATGACAGGTTCATACATGACCTGAATAGGATTGAACAAAGAATCTTCAGAGTAGGTTCAAGTATAACCGGATCCCGGAATAAAAAGGTTCAATAACAGGTTCATATAAGACCTGAATAGGATTGAACAAAAAATCTTCAGAGTAGGTTCAAGCATGACCGGACCCCGGAATAAAAAGGTTCAATGACAGGTTCATATAAGACCTGAATAGGATTGAACAAAGAATCTTCAGAGTAGGTTCAAGCATGACCGGACCCCGGAATAAAAAGGTTCAATGACAGGTTCGTACATGACCTGAATAGGATTGAACAAAGAATCTTCAGAGTAGGTTCAAGTATGACCGGACCCCGGAATAAAAGGTTCAATGACAGGTTCATACATGACCTGAATAGGATTGAACAAAGAATCTTCAGAGTAGGTTCAAGCATGACCGGACCCCGGAATAAAAAGGTTCAATGACAGGTTCGTATAAGACCTGAATAGGATTGAACAAAGAATCTTCAGAGTAGGTTCAAGCATGACCGGACCCCGGAATAAAAAGGTTCAATGACAGGTTCGTATAAGACCTGAATAGGATTGAACAAAGAATCTTCAGAGTAGGTTCAAGCATGACCGGACCCCGGAATAAAAAGGTTCAATGACAGGTTCGTATAAGACCTGAATAGGATTGAACAAAGAATCTTCAGAGTAGGTTCAAGCATGACCGGACCCCGGAATAAAAAGGTTCAATGACAGGTTCGTATAAGACCTGAATAGGATTGAACAAAGAATCTTCAGAGTAGGTTCAAGCATGACCGGACCCCGGAATAAAAAGGTTCAATGACAGGTTCGTATAAGACCTGAATAGGATTGAACAAAGAATCTTCAGAGTAGGTTCAGGCATGACCGGACCCCGGAATAAAAAGGTTCAATGACAGGTTCATACATGACCTGAATAGGATTGAACAAAGAATCTTCAGAGTAGGTTCAGGCATGACCGGACCCCGGAATAACAACAATTGGACTTTGAAATGAGTTCCAGTAACAACTGAGCTTGGAATAATGCCTAACAACAACTGATTTTTAGGAGACACCAATGAGCCTTGAAACAATTCCAGGGAATGACATAGGGGTTCTGGAATTTCGTCAGAATAAAAGTGACATGTCTGGGAATTCATCAGAGAGTAAAAGAAACAAATTCTGGAAATGCATCAGAATTACAAGTGATATTCCGGAAATACAACAGAATGCAGACACATTTGGTAATATATCAAGGAAATTCTGGAAATACATCAGAATATAGACACATCAGAGAACACCTCAGATAGATGGTGAAACATCTGGAAATACATCAGACAAGTTGTGGAAATTCATCAATAAACCAAGGAGTAATCCGGAAATTCATCGGATAATCCAAAAAGAAAATGAACCTAAATGGAAAATTTTCTAATAGGTGCCGACTGGGTTGGATTTGAAAATGACTACAAAAACCGGATGATGGTTTAAGGGCACCAAAGACAAACTGGAATTAGAGGTCAAAGGATATAGGATCAACAACAAGACCTGGGTCAATGCAAAATGAGCACGAAGTACATTTCGGCCATGCATGATTTGTATTCTTTTATGCATGATATATGAATGATCATGCTATGAGAATGCTGACACCTGAGTGGACTGGGAGTTGGTAAAGGCTTTTTATGGAAGCTCATGATTCCTCAACACCGAGAACTCAACCAAATATTTTATGATAAATGTTGTCAAAGGAAGATTCTATCCAGTCTGATAACCACAACTTAGCCAATGGAATCCTTTTGGAGGATTAATGAATCGTGCTAGCATAATTTTCGGGCACTCGTCTTGAACTCAATAGTTGTTGACGTATGGCAGAATTCGTTTGAGCAGTTTGAAAGCACAAAGAAGGAGGTTCTGCCCCAGTTTGTGGCTCACCTTGCCCCAGTTTTGTTGGGTCTTTGGAAATGTTCACCTTGAAAAGGGGTTTGGAAACAACTTTCCATGAGACTACCTCGAGATGGCTTGCCCCAAGTGTTTGTAACTTGCAGTAGTTTGATCTTGACTAACCAAATGCTGGAATGGCAGACTCTTGATTGATTGTCCTTTGGATAGCTGGACTTATTGAGCTCCGAGGTGGCTTGCCCCGGTCTAAGTCTTGAAGCAAATTACTCTTGGTAAGGTGACCCTTAGGGTGATTAGCTCGAATTAAGATTGTTCATTCAAAAATGGTAATTTTAATTCAATGTTTATGCAAAAAATTTGAAATCAAAATTTATTGATATGAACGGGTGAAATACAGTGAACGAGCCGTTGATCAAGTCATTCACAGTATGCAAGTTGGTGCTATCAAATGATTAACAAAAATCGTTTGGAGTCAAGTTAACACAAACTTGTTATAGTATGCTTTCAAGATAAACCCTGCCTCAATTAGGTCTTTGAAGGGTTGTAACGTGGTCTGGTTCACGGTTTTTTGAAACAAAATGACATAAGGCTCAAAATTTATTTTTACCCACCCCTTCTTCTTGATGATCTCCAGTTCCTACGTTCAGTTAATTCAATACACGCATTCGACTTCCAAGAGGGTTCGAAGGTGTGATGAGGATTCAAGACGAATTTTTCTTGAAATGGCAGTCACCTTATTTTTTTGTTTTGTTGAGGGTTTTGGTGACCTCTTTTTGTTTTTCTTTGTCCCTTATTTTGCCTGGACCGCTTCTTTGAAGCTTTCGGTCCATCGGGATGCCCTGACTTTTGCCTAAGTCATTTTAGTGGTGTTTGACTTAGCGGACTTTTATTTTTTATTTTTTAAAGGTATTGACTGCCACATTATTGGTGGATAAGGATCAACCAACACTAATTTTAGCTTTTCTTAACTTCTTCAACACTTCAACATGTGTGCGAAGGATAACACGTGGTTGAACCTAATTGGAGGGTGTTCATATGGACGATTTTTGAAAGATCGAATACATGATCAAAATATCTGAACACAACTACCCTGCCCCAGGTTAAGATTAAGGGTTTTAGATCCGAAATAAACACCAACTTCTAGGCTCAAAGTGGTTGACTAGGGATTAACTCCTTATTTCTTCAGTGTTTGGGGATTTGAAACAATGCCTTACATCATCGACAAGGTTTTACTCAAAAGCATACCACAACAATTTCAGGTGTTTCGTTTTCATCATCCTCCTTCCAATCTTTGTTAACACAACAGTTTGATAAACAAAAGTGAATGAGAGGAGTATTTTTGTTTTTGTTTTTTAACATAAATGAAAAATGAGTGAATACGAATGGATTAATTCAAAAGATGCATAAACATTTCATTAATCTTACCAATTCAAAAAAAACAACAATGCTTAAAAGCAAATAACAACCAACATGCAAAGAAACTACAAAAGAAGTGTTGAAACAGCCAAATGATTGCCAGCTTTAGGGAATTGATTTCTTCAAACTTGAAGATTGGGATCAACCAGCTTTTTGACATTGACACGATGATCTTCAAATTCTTTTCTTTCAATCTCATCGTCGAACGCAAACCTCTTGGATCCACTACTCACTTCTCCTTTTCTTTGATTGGTATAGGTCGTGACATTGGAAATCCAAGGCGGTATCTCAATGCTCTTACCAGGAAACAATGATAGCTCATTAGCCACATCCCTGACATCTTCCTTGTGGAACAAAATCTTGAGGGGTGTCAAGGGTCCTTTCCCTTTCTCATTACCTGGCTCAGAAATCAAGGTATATATACCTGAGCCTTCCTCCTTGAGTGTTGGTGACCTTATGTCAATCAATCTTTGCAGCTTGAGCTTAAAACTCATGCATTCCTCGATGGAGTGCCCCATTGTTCCAGTATGGTATTCGCACTTGATCTTCGGGTGATCTTCTTCAAAGACTAAACTCTCCTTGTTAATCAGTCCTCGTACCAAGGCTTTTAGCGCACAGCAAGAATCTAGGTCATGTCCCAATGCCCCTTTATGGAATTCACACGTTGCATTTGGATTGTACCATGGTAGGTATGGTGACACAGGCGTGAGAGCTCGAGGGGTCACCAAAGCATTCTGGATCAGTAGCGGGTAGAGCTTGCTATATGGCACCGGAATCGAGTCATTGTGATCCTTGTTCCTCTTGTTCTGATTCTGATTTTTGTTTTGAACCTGGTTCTGGTGACTTTGAGGAGCAATAGCCAGAGGATGTTGATGATGACGCCTTGAGGGAGGTCCATATACTGGTAAATGAGGAGTTGCCACATAGAATTTCCCTTGACTTTGGGTAACACCAGATGGATGTGGGGTATTAGCTCTCTTTGTTGCAGCAGCGTATATTGGGTGACCCTCTTTTCTCAACAAGACTTGCAGGGTTTCCAAGACCCATCTCATTTGGCTCTTCAAAAGGTTAAGTTCCTCTTTCAGTGCTTCTTGGCTATTTCTTAGCTCGTCCATCATCTCCTGAGACATGGTTCTTTGTTCTAAACGCGTGTTGAGAATCACTTTGCTTCACGGACAAAAGATGGATGAGTTTTTTTTGGTATTTTGTCCGGAAAATGACATGCATTATGATGCGATGCAAATGCAATGGAATGCGAATGAATGCAATGCAAGCCATGCACATTTGTTTTTTCATACACGGGTTCAAAAGTCTGAGATACTGACGAATCTGATTGTTTTCCAAGAATAGGTTCTCACCAGGTATGGTCTAAGGTTTTTGAAAAAGTTCCTAGAGTCATGGATCCATTAGACTGTTCGCTACCTGCGGCAACTTACTTGCCGGGCATCAACTCCATCTAAAGAATCTACTCTAAGTGAGGTTCTCGCATCGATCCAACGAGAAATACATCTCGCAGACCCACACTACGCAACCATCTTTCCTAGTTGGGCAAAGAACTAAGGTTCTACAAATGGTTCTCAGAGTCATGGATCCTAAAGAAAATATCGAAGCTTACGGCAACTTACTTGCAGAGCGACAACATCCTCTCAAGAATCTACTCTAAGTGAGGTTCTCGTACCGACCCAACGAGAAATACATCTCGCGGACCCGCACTACTCAACCTTGTCCTATCTTATGTTTTTACTCGAGACTCGGGTAAAAAGTCTTTCCCACATGGTTTGCAATCAGAGTACCCAAGTACCAACAATCACAATAGAACCAATATACAACATATATCAATATAACAATAAAGATATTAAAAGCAATAAATAAGGGAAAAGCCATAAAATTAAACAAACAAAGGCACACAAACGTCCTAACTAGGCTTGACTCGCTTAGAATTTATGTCTTCCCCAGCAGAGTCGCCATCTGTCGCACCTTGAAAAAAATGGGGATACGACTTCAAAGCGAAGCGCAATCGCACGCTCGCAATGATGGACTAAACAGAGTCGCCACCGAACTTTATTTATTCCTAAAAAGGAAAGGGGAAATATCGATAAAACCCAAGACAAATGAAAGGATAAGATATGGTCATCGCAACCAATATCAGGGTTCGGGAGTCGATTACGCAAGGGGAAGGTATTAGCACCCCTCACGTCCGTTGTACTCAACGGGAACCATTAGGTCAGTTGTGTGCATTAATGTTAGTTTGAAGTGTTAGGCTTTTCAGTTATTAGGTGGGAAAGAAAGAAAGGATGAGAAGATAAATGTTTTTGGATTTTTTAACGAAGGACTAAACCTAAGTTTTTTATTAGTGGGCCTGACAAGATTTACAAATCCTGCTCCTACGTATCTCAAAAGAGAAATCAAGGCTTACGTAGTTCTGGGTAGAAAATGTTTGTTTGTTGGTCGATTTTAGCGAAAGTCATACTGTATTAATCGACGAAAACATTATTTTACCCAAAACAGATGAGGAGTGAACGCATACCACACATCGAACGGATTTATAAATCTACATTCGGAAAAGCGTCATTTATCTCTACTCAACAATCGTGGCCGAAACATTGTTTTGTATCACTTAAGACAATATATCTTTCGTTTATGAAAAAGGTTTTGATTAATCGCACGGCGGCGAGAAAGAGTTTGATTGGTTGAATGTATTTTGAGTGATGGCGAGAACTTGGATGAGCGAGATATACATCTCGAATCCTAGTCTCAGGAGTGCATGGTATACACCATGTTCCATTTCCATCTTTATTGAAAAAGGTTAAGATAGGAATTAAGTATTTTGAAATTTGAAAGACGAGTACTTGTGACCTACAAGCTCTTACAGCTTGGGTCTAATACTCGGGACTACGTCTGGACATTCCACCCAGGCAGTCTGTTTCTTTCCAATATTGCTAAGAAAATGATTTGAATATTTATGAATGTTTTGGAGGGAAGACGAATATTTATGGCTTGCAAGCTCTTACAGCTTGAGCCTAATATTCGGGATTACGACTGGATATTACATCCAGGTAATCTTTTTCTTCCACGCTTTATTTAGAAGAGGTTTTGAATCTTTGAGTGTGAAAGGGAGAAGACGAATATTTATGGCTTGCAAGCTCTTACAGCTTGAGCCTAATATTCGGGATTACGACTGGACATTCCATCCAGGTAACCTTTTTCTTCATGCTTTATTTAGAAGATGGTTTGAAGTATTTACGGATATTTTGGCGAGAAGACGAATATTTATGACTTACAAGCTCTTACAGCTTGAGCCCAATATTCGGGATTACGACTGGATATTCCCTCCAGGTAATCTTTTTCTTCCAATTTTATTAAGAAAATGATTTTTGAATATTAGAGTGTTAAAGAGAAGACGAATATTAACGGCTTGCAAGCTCTTACAGCTTGAGCCTAATATTCGGGATTACGACTGGACATTCCATCCAGGTAACCTTTTTCTTCCAATTTTATTAAGAAAATGATTTTTGAATATTAGAGTGTTAAAGAGAAGACGAATATTAACGGCTTGCAAGCTCTTACAGCTTGAGCCTAATATTCGGGATTACGACTGGACATTCCATCCAGGTAACCTTTTTCTTCCAACTTTATTAAGAAAATGGGTTGGACATTTAATTAAAATGATCAATGTACACAAGATTTGAAATTTGACTGGATGTGCTTAAAAAAATTGATGTAAGGACCTTTTGGTGTTAAAATTGAACACTTAATCATGCAGTATCAGTAATTATTAACAAGCATTCAAATAATATATATATATATATACTAGTAACAATAACAAATGCCAGCATATTTTCACCAATGCAAAAATAATTACAACTAAAAAAATAAAAAACAATTAATAAATTTAATCTACAAATTAAATAGTTTAATCTTAGTCAACTTTCATAATATCAATAATAACATATAATAATTTTAAAAATAAAAATCTAAAAATAAAAATAGAGATAAATAAACAAGTTTAAGAAAAACAAAATAAACAATAAACAATAAAAATAAATAAGATTTAAGCAAAACATATAAATAAGACTTAAACAAGTTTGAAACATGACGACTTTTATTTATATACATATATACACTTTAGACAAGCACTAAGTATGTCTATAAGACTAAAAAAAAAAAAATAATAAAAAAAATAACGATTATATATAAAACTCAAAACAAACTAAGATAAATATATATATCTAAAACTTAAGATTAAAAAGTATGGCACAATCAAATTATTTACGACATCCTCTAAACAGAACCCAACAATCCAACTGAAATGAAAAAAGAATTCAAAGATTTAAAATCAAATAAACAAAATAGTATATAGATATATATGAAAGTAAATCAGTGAACTACATAAAAAAACTTAAAATATTTATAACAACAAGCACACACTTACAGATTAAACAAAAGCCAATAAATTCCAACCTAGACTATGCGATAACAGCAAACCTCCTTAGCACAAATCCAACATAATACCGCAAAAAGAAAAATGAGAGAAACCTCACCGACCGCAGAACACAATAGGCGACGGAGTACTTCGGGTGCAAGTGATGACTGTAGTTGTAGTTGAAAGAGGAAAATAGAGTTGCTAGCCGTAGTGGTTGTTAAAGAGAAGCTGCCGTCGAAAATCTTTTAGGGTTTTTCTTCTTCTCTTGAAATCGCCGCCACTCTGGTGTGCTCACTCGCCCGCTTCGCCTTCAGAAAAATCTTCGTCCAAACGCCGGCGGGATGAAGCTCTAGGGTTCTCTCCGCAGAGCGCCGCTTCCAGGTTTTTCACTCTATCTCGTTTTTAAATTTTCTAAGGTTTTTTCTTTTTTCAGTAGCCGCTCCTCCTCTCTAGGTTTTTCGTTTTTTCTCATCTCACAAACTCGTCTCCTTTTATCTATGCAGCTTAGGGTTTCAAAGGTCTCTAGAGCTCAAAGAAGGAAATGCCAAAACACTTTTTTGTGTTCAGTACTGGATTGGCCCTGTTTGATGCTGCAATTCGGAAAGGGTACTCTGAACTCAACTTTTTAATCGCTTTTGCCTTAATCCCAAATTGGGAAATTTTAATTTTGAAATCTTACTGTTGCCAATGCTAACTGCTTTGTGTTTTTACTACAGTGAAAATTTGGGGTAGTGGATGAGTTTTTTCAAGAAGGCGCATTCGTAAACGTCACCTGAACCTGGTTCTCCAACATGCCCAGAAGATATAAGCATTGCCTTCAAGTATTGAATACAGGGAGATTCCTGTTCTGGTCGCTTGCATAGGATATCAGGCTTTTGAGTTGTGAGCGTGTAACTCAGGTTATCCATGCGTATGAATTGCCGTCTATTGGATCCAAGTTTTCTGGCGAGCGAAACGGTCGTGAGGTTCATACCAATCCAAGCATTCTCTTTGATTCTTCTTACCATGTCTGCAGCCAGAACCAAAGAAACATGCGAAAACCCTGCCAATAAAATTGATAGCATTCCTAACCAACATAACAGAATCAAACTGATCCATAGTACTGTTGTCAAGGCTTGAGATAAGTGGTTCTTCAGGAAGTTGGATTGTTCACAGCTTGATTCCAACCAATCAACCGACAAAGCAAACCAGCTGCAAGCGACGACCACAAACCAGCTGTAACGTACAAGCCAGATGGCAATACTTAGACCTCCAAAAGCCAACTTCTAAATCCACCGCAACTCTCCTCTTACTAACAACGTTACTTGATTTCAAATCCGGAAAGATTGAGGTTCAATATCTTCATTATCATGCTGGTTTTACTACTTCTGTTGTTTTAAATTGCAACCCTGCTATTGATTTTTCTGCGTTGGCTTATGGAAGTGCAGGTTATGGTTGGTGTGGAGGAAACTCTTTGGTGTCCACTGCCTGTTTTCGTGAATTTATGGGGGCTAAAGACTTGCTTAAAGGCTTTTCTATCACGTGTTTGCGGGTTCGAAGAGAGGCCTCTGCTTTGTAGTGTAATGCAGTTCTTCGGTTTCCAATGTCAGCTACTACTATATGTGCCACTATACATGCAGAAAAAAGAAACAAAGCTGGCATTGTCCGGTTAAATTCCCACGACTATCAAAGCTAGTTTCCTCTAATAATTACTCATTTGACATTGTCAGTCCGGATTGCTTTAGGTAATATCCTCTCTGATTCACATTTCTTTTTCTCACTTTCTGCTGTGATGTGTGCATTCTGCTGTCTGCCGAAATCAATTAATGTTCAAATTTATTAATTTTTTCAGCAATCCATTGGTCCAGTCTTGGAGACTCATTTGTCTGACAAACATCAAGGGCTCGTTCCAACATGCGAAGAGTAGGCTCTATTATCATTGTAAGCGTTCACTTTCATTTAGCTTTGATCTTGTTATGTCAATTTCTTTGTTATGTCAATTTCTTGCACTTGCTTACCCCTTATTTTGGTTTCAGTCTCTAGTTCCAAGCTCTGCTCCTTATGGACATGCCTTAGAACTGGCGGGGCATTAGATAGTAAGTACAGCAGTCGCTGCAATTTGACCCTGGCATCTACTTCTTGGTCCATTCGCGGAGTTATCCAACACCATTCTCAGAGGGTCGCCTGCTGTCAAACTGAGAATGTTTGGTAGGGCAGGAGAGAACGAGTCAGGCAAAGCTTCCAACAATGGTGTTACAAGTTGCAACTGGGACCTGCTGAACGAACTAGCTGGATTTACCAAAAAGTATGCTTTCTAGGCTTAAATGAGGCCTGTAAGCACAATGGTCAGTTCAGGAATTAACCCGGCATTGACGTGAGATCATGTTATCTTTTATCATTGATCAACAATTTGTTTAACTTATCAATTGCATTCTTCGCAGGTTCAACCTTCTCAAATTGGGCAAAGTCAAAACCTTTAGACCGGTCTGAACCAACGGCAACCATTCTGCAAAATAGAAAGTGTCCAACAGCAGAACAAATGTCATACGAAGCCTTGGAACCAATTGTCTTGTCCAAATTCTCAATAAAGCATTTGTGTTCAGAGCGGGAATGTTATTCGAAGGTGCCAACACATCTTGTTGAACCTGAATCTCTGGTTGTGAGTCCATGTAGTCACGAAGACGACTCTCATTTTCAACTAACTTGTAGAGCTTGTAAATGTCATCAAGATACTCAACAACAGCAAGTTCATTGTTAGCATCAGCAAGCATCAATGTCAACAAATCTCCTTAGGTTTGTTAGTCAAATCACATGCAACTTTGCTTCTAACTGTTATAATAGAACTTAATATATCAATTACATCCACATGCTTTGGTTTTGCAGCGATTTTCTTCATCTTCTCAGCTTCGGCCTTTGGTTCATTCACTTCCTTCAAGACTGGAGGTTCGGCGGCTGCTGGCTCAGGCATGCTTGATTTAAGGTGCATTTCCCCCTGACTTTGCTCAAAGAGATGGAAGTAAAGGCAGAAGAAATCGTTTGCAGCTACGACTTTCCCGAAACCTTGATAAAAATTCTAGCTGCTCACTGACTCACATAGCTTCTTTTTGTTGGCATTAGGAGCAAAATACTCGGCAACAAATTTCCTCCAGAAATCAATGTTGTTATCTTCGGGTCTATGTTGTTGCTGATACATGTAATGTGTCAACCGCCTAATACACATCCCAGGTTCATATGCTGTAATTCACAGGAGACCTTATAGGCATATTCTGCTGTTAAAACTGTCGCGGTAGCTGGGACCGTTGCCGCTGCTGATGTTGAATTTGCAAAAGTCTCTGTTGTTGCAAAAGATTCACCTGTGCAGCAGTAGCCTGAGAGGTTTGCCTTGACATGTGGAGGAGTTGTTGTACATGATGATGGTGGAGGGAAAAGGCTGAAGAGTTTTTTCTGTTGTGGAACTTCAGATAGACTTTTTTCATTTGAATTGCTCATGATGTATGCTATGAAGTTTGATGTATGTAGCATAAAATGTATATGAATAACCAATGAGGCATAATGTAATGCTTATGTAAAATGCTTGTTTTAATATGTAAAATGTGCTCATGATATATAAATATTAATGGAATGAAGTGTATGAGAATGTAGCATTACGTACCATGCTTTTTTATATTGCCTTTTTTATGGATATGCAAATGATCATAAGATGTGGATAATTGAGAAGTTGGTTTATAAAATGGAAATGATTTTTTAGGCATAATCCAAAACTAACTTAAATATTAATTTAAATAATAATAACAAATCAGTAAAAACCAAATTAAAATCAAATTAATTTATAATTCATTTAAAATTACTTGGATATCAACTCTAACATTCATTTGGAAATAAAAATCGATTAGAGTTTTAATCATTAGTAAAAATAAACAATTAAGATTAAATTGACAATTGGAATTAAACTTAATTTGAAATTAAAATCAAATTAAAAATAAAGAAGAGTCAAGATATTAAAATCCATTTTATACTGATGAATGTATGCAAATGCAAAAATAAAAGAAAAAAATGGAAAAATTTCAGGATCAAAATCGGGGTATGACAGTTGCCCCTATTTAAGCGTCTTCAACTAGAGAATATGAAGCAGGACACTCTTCATATGATCATAGTGGGAGATGGTTAAATACTAAGAAGACCCGGATTTTGATCCTGAATCCCCATGACATGATGTGATATGATGTGATATGCATGACATGATATGCGTGGATGCATGATTTTTTTTAATTTTCTTCCCTGCTAGGGATATGGTAGACCCTTGACAGGGGATGCTACTAGACAAACCAAACTGTGGGGAACGCTGATGATCCACAGGGAGACAGAAAAAATGGTAAAAAACAACTTGCTGGGGAAACAGTCCTGCTGGAGAATCAGACACACACTGGGGAGTATTCAAAGTGAGATTCGATAAACGACACTTGGGATACGAGAGGTTTCGGTAGTAAGTTCACACATGACTTACTAAACCCGAATAAAGGAAAAGATGCTACAACAGGTTCATATATGACCTGACAAAGCTGGGGAATAATCAAGGAGAAAACTCTTCAGAACAGGTTCATGTATGACCTGACACCGGAATAAGGGTTCAACAACAGGTTCATACATGACCTGAATGGTATTGAACAAACAGAGAAAAATCTTCAGAGCAGGTTCAAGTATGACCGGACCCCGGAATAAAAAGGTTCAATGACAGGTTCATACATGACCTGAATAGGATTGAACAAAGAATCTTCAGAGTAGGTTCAAGTATGACCTGACCCCGGAACAAGAAGGTTCAATGACAGGTTCGTACATGACCTGAATAGGATTGAACAAAGAATCTTCAGAGTAGGTTCAAGCATGACCTGACCCCGGAACAAAAAGGTTCAATGACAGGTTCGAACATGACCTGAATAGGATTGAACAAAGAATCTTCAGAGTAGGTTCAAGTATAACCGGACCCCGGAATAAAAAGGTTCAATAACAGGTTCATATAAGACCTGAATAGGATTGAACAAAAAATCTTCAGAGTAGGTTCAAGCATGACCGGACCCCGGAATAAAAAGGTTCAATGACAGGTTCATATAAGACCTGAATAGGATTGAACAAAGAATCTTCAGAGTAGGTTCAAGCATGACCGGACCCCGGAATAAAAAGGTTCAATGACAGGTTCGTACATGACCTGAATAGGATTGAACAAAGAATCTTCAGAGTAGGTTCAAGTATGACCGGACCCCGGAATAAAAGGTTCAATGACAGGTTCATACATGACCTGAATAGGATTGAACAAAGAATCTTCAGAGTAGGTTCAAGCATGACCGGACCCCGGAATAAAAGGTTCAATGACAGGTTCATACATGACCTGAATAGGATTGAACAAAGAATCTTCAGAGTAGGTTCAAGCATGACCGGACCCCGGAATAAAAGGTTCAATGACAGGTTCATACATGACCTGAATAGGATTAAACAAAGAATCTTCAGAGTAGGTTCAAGCATGACCGGACCCCGGAATAAAAGGTTCAATGACAGGTTCATACATGACCTGAATAGGATTGAACAAAGAATCTTCAGAGTAGGTTCAAGCATGACCGGACCCCGGAATAAAGAGGTTCAATGACAGGTTCATACATGACCTGAATAGGATTGAACAAAGAATCTTCAGAGTAGGTTCAAGTATAACCGGATCCCGGAATAAAAAGGTTCAATAACAGGTTCATATAAGACCTGAATAGGATTGAACAAAAAATCTTCAGAGTAGGTTCAAGCATGACCGGACCCCGGAATAAAAAGGTTCAATGACAGGTTCATATAAGACCTGAATAGGATTGAACAAAGAATCTTCAGAGTAGGTTCAAGCATGACCGGACCCCGGAATAAAAAGGTTCAATGACAGGTTCGTACATGACCTGAATAGGATTGAACAAAGAATCTTCAGAGTAGGTTCAAGTATGACCGGACCCCGGAATAAAAGGTTCAATGACAGGTTCATACATGACCTGAATAGGATTGAACAAAGAATCTTCAGAGTAGGTTCAAGCATGACCGGACCCCGGAATAAAAAGGTTCAATGACAGGTTCGTATAAGACCTGAATAGGATTGAACAAAGAATCTTCAGAGTAGGTTCAAGCATGACCGGACCCCGGAATAAAAAGGTTCAATGACAGGTTCGTATAAGACCTGAATAGGATTGAACAAAGAATCTTCAGAGTAGGTTCAAGCATGACCGGACCCCGGAATAAAAAGGTTCAATGACAGGTTCGTATAAGACCTGAATAGGATTGAACAAAGAATCTTCAGAGTAGGTTCAAGCATGACCGGACCCCGGAATAAAAAGGTTCAATGACAGGTTCGTATAAGACCTGAATAGGATTGAACAAAGAATCTTCAGAGTAGGTTCAAGCATGACCGGACCCCGGAATAAAAAGGTTCAATGACAGGTTCGTATAAGACCTGAATAGGATTGAACAAAGAATCTTCAGAGTAGGTTCAGGCATGACCGGACCCCGGAATAAAAAGGTTCAATGACAGGTTCATACATGACCTGAATAGGATTGAACAAAGAATCTTCAGAGTAGGTTCAGGCATGACCGGACCCCGGAATAACAACAATTGGACTTTGAAATGAGTTCCAGTAACAACTGAGCTTGGAATAATGCCTAACAACAACTGATTTTTAGGAGACACCAATGAGCCTTGAAACAATTCCAGGGAATGACATAGGGGTTCTGGAATTTCGTCAGAATAAAAGTGACATGTCTGGGAATTCATCAGAGAGTAAAAGAAACAAATTCTGGAAATGCATCAGAATTACAAGTGATATTCCGGAAATACAACAGAATGCAGACACATTTGGTAATATATCAAGGAAATTCTGGAAATACATCAGAATATAGACACATCAGAGAACACCTCAGATAGATGGTGAAACATCTGGAAATACATCAGACAAGTTGTGGAAATTCATCAATAAACCAAGGAGTAATCCGGAAATTCATCGGATAATCCAAAAAGAAAATGAACCTAAATGGAAAATTTTCTAATAGGTGCCGACTGGGTTGGATTTGAAAATGACTACAAAAACCGGATGATGGTTTAAGGGCACCAAAGACAAACTGGAATTAGAGGTCAAAGGATATAGGATCAACAACAAGACCTGGGTCAATGCAAAATGAGCACGAAGTACATTTCGGCCATGCATGATTTGTATTCTTTTATGCATGATATATGAATGATCATGCTATGAGAATGCTGACACCTGAGTGGACTGGGAGTTGGTAAAGGCTTTTTATGGAAGCTCATGATTCCTCAACACCGAGAACTCAACCAAATATTTTATGATAAATGTTGTCAAAGGAAGATTCTATCCAGTCTGATAACCACAACTTAGCCAATGGAATCCTTTTGGAGGATTAATGAATCGTGCTAGCATAATTTTCGGGCACTCGTCTTGAACTCAATAGTTGTTGACGTATGGCAGAATTCGTTTGAGCAGTTTGAAAGCACAAAGAAGGAGGTTCTGCCCCAGTTTGTGGCTCACCTTGCCCCAGTTTTGTTGGGTCTTTGGAAATGTTCACCTTGAAAAGGGGTTTGGAAACAACTTTCCATGAGACTACCTCGAGATGGCTTGCCCCAAGTGTTTGTAACTTGCAGTAGTTTGATCTTGACTAACCAAATGCTGGAATGGCAGACTCTTGATTGATTGTCCTTTGGATAGCTGGACTTATTGAGCTCCGAGGTGGCTTGCCCCGGTCTAAGTCTTGAAGCAAATTACTCTTGGTAAGGTGACCCTTAGGGTGATTAGCTCGAATTAAGATTGTTCATTCAAAAATGGTAATTTTAATTCAATGTTTATGCAAAAAATTTGAAATCAAAATTTATTGATATGAACGGGTGAAATACAGTGAACGAGCCGTTGATCAAGTCATTCACAGTATGCAAGTTGGTGCTATCAAATGATTAACAAAAATCGTTTGGAGTCAAGTTAACACAAACTTGTTATAGTATGCTTTCAAGATAAACCCTGCCTCAATTAGGTCTTTGAAGGGTTGTAACGTGGTCTGGTTCACGGTTTTTTGAAACAAAAGGACATAAGGCTCAAAATTTATTTTTACCCACCCCTTCTTCTTGATGATCTCCAGTTCCTACGTTCAGTTAATTCAATACACGCATTCGACTTCCAAGAGGGTTCGAAGGTGTGATGAGGATTCAAGACGAATTTTTCTTGAAATGGCAGTCACCTTATTTTTTTGTTTTGTTGAGGGTTTTGGTGACCTCTTTTTGTTTTTCTTTGTCCCTTATTTTGCCTGGACCGCTTCTTTGAAGCTTTCGGTCCATCGGGATGCCCTGACTTTTGCCTAAGTCATTTTAGTGGTGTTTGACTTAGCGGACTTTTATTTTTTATTTTTTAAAGGTATTGACTGCCACATTATTGGTGGATAAGGATCAACCAACACTAATTTTAGCTTTTCTTAACTTCTTCAACACTTCAACATGTGTGCGAAGGATAACACGTGGTTGAACCTAATTGGAGGGTGTTCATATGGACGATTTTTGAAAGATCGAATACATGATCAAAATATCTGAACACAACTACCCTGCCCCAGGTTAAGATTAAGGGTTTTAGATCCGAAATAAACACCAACTTCTAGGCTCAAAGTGGTTGACTAGGGATTAACTCCTTATTTCTTCAGTGTTTGGGGATTTGAAACAATGCCTTACATCATCGACAAGGTTTTACTCAAAAGCATACCACAACAATTTCAGGTGTTTCGTTTTCATCATCCTCCTTCCAATCTTTGTTAACACAACAGTTTGATAAACAAAAGTGAATGAGAGGAGTATTTTTGTTTTTGTTTTTTAACATAAATGAAAAATGAGTGAATACGAATGGATTAATTCAAAAGATGCATAAACATTTCATTAATCTTACCAATTCAAAAAAAACAACAATGCTTAAAAGCAAATAACAACCAACATGCAAAGAAACTACAAAAGAAGTGTTGAAACAGCCAAATGATTGCCAGCTTTAGGGAATTGATTTCTTCAAACTTGAAGATTGGGATCAACCAGCTTTTTGACATTGACACGATGATCTTCAAATTCTTTTCTTTCAATCTCATCGTCGAACGCAAACCTCTTGGATCCACTACTCACTTCTCCTTTTCTTTGATTGGTATAGGTCGTGACATTGGAAATCCAAGGCGGTATCTCAATGCTCTTACCAGGAAACAATGATAGCTCATTAGCCACATCCCTGACATCTTCCTTGTGGAACAAAATCTTGAGGGGTGTCAAGGGTCCTTTCCCTTTCTCATTACCTGGCTCAGAAATCAAGGTATATATACCTGAGCCTTCCTCCTTGAGTGTTGGTGACCTTATGTCAATCAATCTTTGCAGCTTGAGCTTAAAACTCATGCATTCCTCGATGGAGTGCCCCATTGTTCCAGTATGGTATTCGCACTTGATCTTCGGGTGATCTTCTTCAAAGACTAAACTCTCCTTGTTAATCAGTCCTCGTACCAAGGCTTTTAGCGCACAGCAAGAATCTAGGTCATGTCCCAATGCCCCTTTATGGAATTCACACGTTGCATTTGGATTGTACCATGGTAGGTATGGTGACACAGGCGTGAGAGCTCGAGGGGTCACCAAAGCATTCTGGATCAGTAGCGGGTAGAGCTTGCTATATGGCACCGGAATCGAGTCATTGTGATCCTTGTTCCTCTTGTTCTGATTCTGATTTTTGTTTTGAACCTGGTTCTGGTGACTTTGAGGAGCAATAGCCAGAGGATGTTGATGATGACGCCTTGAGGGAGGTCCATATACTGGTAAATGAGGAGTTGCCACATAGAATTTCCCTTGACTTTGGGTAACACCAGATGGATGTGGGGTATTAGCTCTCTTTGTTGCAGCAGCGTATATTGGGTGACCCTCTTTTCTCAACAAGACTTGCAGGGTTTCCAAGACCCATCTCATTTGGCTCTTCAAAAGGTTAAGTTCCTCTTTCAGTGCTTCTTGGCTATTTCTTAGCTCGTCCATCATCTCCTGAGACATGGTTCTTTGTTCTAAACGCGTGTTGAGAATCACTTTGCTTCACGGACAAAAGATGGATGAGTTTTTTTTGGTATTTTGTCCGGAAAATGACATGCATTATGATGCGATGCAAATGCAATGGAATGCGAATGAATGCAATGCAAGCCATGCACATTTGTTTTTTCATACACGGGTTCAAAAGTCTGAGATACTGACGAATCTGATTGTTTTCCAAGAATAGGTTCTCACCAGGTATGGTCTAAGGTTTTTGAAAAAGTTCCTAGAGTCATGGATCCATTAGACTGTTCGCTACCTGCGGCAACTTACTTGCCGGGCATCAACTCCATCTAAAGAATCTACTCTAAGTGAGGTTCTCGCATCGATCCAACGAGAAATACATCTCGCAGACCCACACTACGCAACCATCTTTCCTAGTTGGGCAAAGAACTAAGGTTCTACAAATGGTTCTCAGAGTCATGGATCCTAAAGAAAATATCGAAGCTTACGGCAACTTACTTGCCGAGCGACAACATCCTCTCAAGAATCTACTCTAAGTGAGGTTCTCGTACCGACCCAACGAGAAATACATCTCGCGGACCCGCACTACTCAACCTTGTCCTATCTTATGTTTTTACTCGAGACTCGGGTAAAAAGTCTTTCCCACATGGTTTGCAATCAGAGTACCCAAGTACCAACAATCACAATAGAACCAATATACAACATATATCAATATAACAATAAAGATATTAAAAGCAATAAATAAGGGAAAAGCCATAAAATTAAACAAACAAAGGCACACAAACGTCCTAACTAGGCTTGACTCGCTTAGAATTTATGTCTTCCCCAGCAGAGTCGCCATCTGTCGCACCTTGAAAAAAATGGGGATACGACTTCAAAGCGAAGCGCAATCGCACGCTCGCAATGATGGACTAAACAGAGTCGCCACCGAACTTTATTTATTCCTAAAAAGGAAAGGGGAAATATCGATAAAACCCAAGACAAATGAAAGGATAAGATATGGTCATCGCAACCAATATCAGGGTTCGGGAGTCGATTACGCAAGGGGAAGGTATTAGCACCCCTCACGTCTGTTGTACTCAACGGGAACCATTAGGTCAGTTGTGTGCATTAATGTTAGTTTGAAGTGTTAGGCTTTTCAGTTATTAGGTGGGAAAGAAAGAAAGGATGAGAAGATAAATGTTTTTGGATTTTTTAACGAAGGACTAAACCTAAGTTTTTTATTAGTGGGCCTGACAAGATTTACAAATCCTGCTCCTACGTATCTCAAAAGAGAAATCAAGGCTTACGTAGTTCTGGGTAGAAAATGTTTGTTTGTTGGTCGATTTTAGCGAAAGTCATACTGTATTAATCGACGAAAACATTATTTTACCCAAAACAGATGAGGAGTGAACGCATACCACACATCGAACGGATTTATAAATCTACATTCGGAAAAGCGTCATTTATCTCTACTCAACAATCGTGGCCGAAACATTGTTTTGTATCACTTAAGACAATATATCTTTCGTTTATGAAAAAGGTTTTGATTAATCGCACGGCGGCGAGAAAGAGTTTGATTGGTTGAATGTATTTTGAGTGATGGCGAGAACTTGGATGAGCGAGATATACATCTCGAATCCTAGTCTCAGGAGTGCATGGTATACACCATGTTCCATTTCCATCTTTATTGAAAAAGGTTAAGATAGGAATTAAGTATTTTGAAATTTGAAAGACGAGTACTTGTGACCTACAAGCTCTTACAGCTTGGGTCTAATACTCGGGACTACGTCTGGACATTCCACCCAGGCAGTCTGTTTCTTTCCAATATTGCTAAGAAAATGATTTGAATATTTATGAATGTTTTGGAGGGAAGACGAATATTTATGGCTTGCAAGCTCTTACAGCTTGAGCCTAATATTCGGGATTACGACTGGATATTACATCCAGGTAATCTTTTTCTTCCACGCTTTATTTAGAAGAGGTTTTGAATCTTTGAGTGTGAAAGGGAGAAGACGAATATTTATGGCTTGCAAGCTCTTACAGCTTGAGCCTAATATTCGGGATTACGACTGGACATTCCATCCAGGTAACCTTTTTCTTCATGCTTTATTTAGAAGATGGTTTGAAGTATTTACGGATATTTTGGCGAGAAGACGAATATTTATGACTTACAAGCTCTTACAGCTTGAGCCCAATATTCGGGATTACGACTGGATATTCCCTCCAGGTAATCTTTTTCTTCCAATTTTATTAAGAAAATGATTTTTGAATATTAGAGTGTTAAAGAGAAGACGAATATTAACGGCTTGCAAGCTCTTACAGCTTGAGCCTAATATTCGGGATTACGACTGGACATTCCATCCAGGTAACCTTTTTCTTCCAATTTTATTAAGAAAATGATTTTTGAATATTAGAGTGTTAAAGAGAAGACGAATATTAACGGCTTGCAAGCTCTTACAGCTTGAGCCTAATATTCGGGATTACGACTGGACATTCCATCCAGGTAACCTTTTTCTTCCAACTTTATTAAGAAAATGGGTTGGACATTTAATTAAAATGATCAATGTACACAAGATTTGAAATTTGACTGGATGTGCTTAAAAAAATTGATGTAAGGACCTTTTGGTGTTAAAATTGAACACTTAATCATGCAGTATCAGTAATTATTAACAAGCATTCAAATAATATATATATAATATATACTAGTAACAATAACAAATGCCAGCATATTTTCACCAATGCAAAAATAATTACAACTAAAAAAATAAAAAACAATTAATAAATTTAATCTACAAATTAAATAGTTTAATCTTAGTCAACTTTCATAATATCAATAATAACATATAATAATTTTAAAAATAAAAATCTAAAAATAAAAATAGAGATAAATAAACAAGTTTAAGAAAAACAAAATAAACAATAAACAATAAAAATAAATAAGATTTAAGCAAAACATATAAATAAGACTTAAACAAGTTTGAAACATGACGACTTTTATTTATATACATATATACACTTTAGACAAGCACTAAGTATGTCTATAAGACTAAAAAAAAAAAAATAATAAAAAAAATAACGATTATATATAAAACTCAAAACAAACTAAGATAAATATATATATCTAAAACTTAAGATTAAAAAGTATGGCACAATCAAATTATTTACGACATCCTCTAAACAGAACCCAACAATCCAACTGAAATGAAAAAAGAATTCAAAGATTTAAAATCAAATAAACAAAATAGTATATAGATATATATGAAAGTAAATCAGTGAACTACATAAAAAAACTTAAAATATTTATAACAACAAGCACACACTTACAGATTAAACAAAAGCCAATAAATTCCAACCTAGACTATGCGATAACAGCAAACCTCCTTAGCACAAATCCAACATAATACCGCAAAAAGAAAAATGAGAGAAACCTCACCGACCGCAGAACACAATAGGCGACGGAGTACTTCGGGTGCAAGTGATGACTGTAGTTGTAGTTGAAAGAGGAAAATAGAGTTGCTAGCCGTAGTGGTTGTTAAAGAGAAGCTGCCGTCGAAAATCTTTTAGGGTTTTTCTTCTTCTCTTGAAATCGCCGCCACTCTGGTGTGCTCACTCGCCCGCTTCGCCTTCAGAAAAATCTTCGTCCAAACGCCGGCGGGATGAAGCTCTAGGGTTCTCTCCGCAGAGCGCCGCTTCCAGGTTTTTCACTCTATCTCGTTTTTAAATTTTCTAAGGTTTTTTCTTTTTTCAGTAGCCGCTCCTCCTCTCTAGGTTTTTCGTTTTTTCTCATCTCACAAACTCGTCTCCTTTTATCTATGCAGCTTAGGGTTTCAAAGGTCTCTAGAGCTCAAAGAAGGAAATGCCAAAACACTTTTTTGTGTTCAGTACTGGATTGGCCCTGTTTGATGCTGCAATTCGGAAAGGGTACTCTGAACTCAACTTTTTAATCGCTTTTGCCTTAATCCCAAATTGGGAAATTTTAATTTTGAAATCTTACTGTTGCCAATGCTAACTGCTTTGTGTTTTTACTACAGTGAAAATTTGGGGTAGTGGATGAGTTTTTTCAAGAAGGCGCATTCGTAAACGTCACCTGAACCTGGTTCTCCAACATGCCCAGAAGATATAAGCATTGCCTTCAAGTATTGAATACAGGGAGATTCCTGTTCTGGTCGCTTGCATAGGATATCAGGCTTTTGAGTTGTGAGCGTGTAACTCAGGTTATCCATGCGTATGAATTGCCGTCTATTGGATCCAAGTTTTCTGGCGAGCGAAACGGTCGTGAGGTTCATACCAATCCAAGCATTCTCTTTGATTCTTCTTACCATGTCTGCAGCCAGAACCAAAGAAACATGCGAAAACCCTGCCAATAAAATTGATAGCATTCCTAACCAACATAACAGAATCAAACTGATCCATAGTACTGTTGTCAAGGCTTGAGATAAGTGGTTCTTCAGGAAGTTGGATTGTTCACAGCTTGATTCCAACCAATCAACCGACAAAGCAAACCAGCTGCAAGCGACGACCACAAACCAGCTGTAACGTACAAGCCAGATGGCAATACTTAGACCTCCAAAAGCCAACTTCTAAATCCACCGCAACTCTCCTCTTACTAACAACGTTACTTGATTTCAAATCCGGAAAGATTGAGGTTCAATATCTTCATTATCATGCTGGTTTTACTACTTCTGTTGTTTTAAATTGCAACCCTGCTATTGATTTTTCTGCGTTGGCTTATGGAAGTGCAGGTTATGGTTGGTGTGGAGGAAACTCTTTGGTGTCCACTGCCTGTTTTCGTGAATTTATGGGGGCTAAAGACTTGCTTAAAGGCTTTTCTATCACGTGTTTGCGGGTTCGAAGAGAGGCCTCTGCTTTGTAGTGTAATGCAGTTCTTCGGTTTCCAATGTCAGCTACTACTATATGTGCCACTATACATGCAGAAAAAAGAAACAGAGCTGGCATTGTCCGGTTAAATTCCCACGACTATCAAAGCTAGTTTCCTCTAATAATTACTCATTTGACATTGTCAGTCCGGATTGCTTTAGGTAATATCCTCTCTGATTCACATTTCTTTTTCTCACTTTCTGCTGTGATGTGTGCATTCTGCTGTCTGCCGAAATCAATTAATGTTCAAATTTATTAATTTTTTCAGCAATCCATTGGTCCAGTCTTGGAGACTCATTTGTCTGACAAACATCAAGGGCTCGTTCCAACATGCGAAGAGTAGGCTCTATTATCATTGTAAGCGTTCACTTTCATTTAGCTTTGATCTTGTTATGTCAATTTCTTTGTTATGTCAATTTCTTGCACTTGCTTACCCCTTATTTTGGTTTCAGTCTCTAGTTCCAAGCTCTGCTCCTTATGGACATGCCTTAGAACTGGCGGGGCATTAGATAGTAAGTACAGCAGTCGCTGCAATTTGACCCTGGCATCTACTTCTTGGTCCATTCGCGGAGTTATCCAACACCATTCTCAGAGGGTCGCCTGCTGTCAAACTGAGAATGTTTGGTAGGGCAGGAGAGAACGAGTCAGGCAAAGCTTCCAACAATGGTGTTACAAGTTGCAACTGGGACCTGCTGAACGAACTAGCTGGATTTACCAAAAAGTATGCTTTCTAGGCTTAAATGAGGCCTGTAAGCACAATGGTCAGTTCAGGAATTAACCCGGCATTGACGTGAGATCATGTTATCTTTTATCATTGATCAACAATTTGTTTAACTTATCAATTGCATTCTTCGCAGGTTCAACCTTCTCAAATTGGGCAAAGTCAAAACCTTTAGACCGGTCTGAACCAACGGCAACCATTCTGCAAAATAGAAAGTGTCCAACAGCAGAACAAATGTCATACGAAGCCTTGGAACCAATTGTCTTGTCCAAATTCTCAATAAAGCATTTGTGTTCAGAGCGGGAATGTTATTCGAAGGTGCCAACACATCTTGTTGAACCTGAATCTCTGGTTGTGAGTCCATGTAGTCACGAAGACGACTCTCATTTTCAACTAACTTGTAGAGCTTGTAAATGTCATCAAGATACTCAACAACAGCAAGTTCATTGTTAGCATCAGCAAGCATCAATGTCAACAAATCTCCTTAGGTTTGTTAGTCAAATCACATGCAACTTTGCTTCTAACTGTTATAATAGAACTTAATATATCAATTACATCCACATGCTTTGGTTTTGCAGCGATTTTCTTCATCTTCTCAGCTTCGGCCTTTGGTTCATTCACTTCCTTCAAGACTGGAGGTTCGGCGGCTGCTGGCTCAGGCATGCTTGATTTAAGGTGCATTTCCCCCTGACTTTGCTCAAAGAGATGGAAGTAAAGGCAGAAGAAATCGTTTGCAGCTACGACTTTCCCGAAACCTTGATAAAAATTCTAGCTGCTCACTGACTCACATAGCTTCTTTTTGTTGGCATTAGGAGCAAAATACTCGGCAACAAATTTCCTCCAGAAATCAATGTTGTTATCTTCGGGTCTATGTTGTTGCTGATACATGTAATGTGTCAACCGCCTAATACACATCCCAGGTTCATATGCTGTAATTCACAGGAGACCTTATAGGCATATTCCGCTGTTAAAACTGTCGCGGTAGCTGGGACCGTTGCCGCTGCTGATGTTGAATTTGCAAAAGTCTCTGTTGTTGCAAAAGATTCACCTGTGCAGCAGTAGCCTGAGAGGTTTGCCTTGACATGTGGAGGA
Organism: Lathyrus oleraceus; assembly: GCF_024323335.1. Lineage (NCBI taxonomy): Eukaryota > Viridiplantae > Streptophyta > Magnoliopsida > Fabales > Fabaceae > Lathyrus > Lathyrus oleraceus. The sequence continues at coordinate 446,723,911 of NC_066580.1, forward strand.
GTTGTTGTACATGATGATGGTGGAGGGAAAAGGCTGAAGAGTTTTTTCTGTTGTGGAACTTCAGATAGACTTTTTTCATTTGAATTGCTCATGATGTATGCTATGAAGTTTGATGTATGTAGCATAAAATGTATATGAATAACCAATGAGGCATAATGTAATGCTTATGTAAAATGCTTGTTTTAATATGTAAAATGTGCTCATGATATATAAATATTAATGGAATGAAGTGTATGAGAATGTAGCATTACGTACCATGCTTTTTTATATTGCCTTTTTTATGGATATGCAAATGATCATAAGATGTGGATAATTGAGAAGTTGGTTTATAAAATGGAAATGATTTTTTAGGCATAATCCAAAACTAACTTAAATATTAATTTAAATAATAATAACAAATCAGTAAAAACCAAATTAAAATCAAATTAATTTATAATTCATTTAAAATTACTTGGATATCAACTCTAACATTCATTTGGAAATAAAAATCGATTAGAGTTTTAATCATTAGTAAAAATAAACAATTAAGATTAAATTGACAATTGGAATTAAACTTAATTTGAAATTAAAATCAAATTAAAAATAAAGAAGAGTCAAGATATTAAAATCCATTTTATACTGATGAATGTATGCAAATGCAAAAATAAAAGAAAAAAATGGAAAAATTTCAGGATCAAAATCGGGGTATGACAGCATGCATGGAGTCTCATTGCATAATTGATGTATGGCGTATAATATGAATGGATGTATTCCAGTATTATACGTACGTTGTGAGTTGTGTGTTGTGTTGATGTTGAGTATAATTGAGTTGATATTGCTGTTGCTAAATGTGTTGGGTGATGAAATGTGTTAATTACTTAGCATTACATGATATTTTATAATGCTTATTATATCGATTGAGGAACTCACCCTTACACTATTTTTCAGGTAACGAGCAATGAGTTGAGTAGAAGCTAAGGCTTGGAGTCTAGTGTAGTCTCCTTAGTGGGTCGTGCTCTGATAGATGTAACATCGGGATGGGATGTTTTAACTTGTTTTAAATGTTTTATTGTTGGTTGTGAACCATTTTACATGAATGGTGAGATTTATATCCGCTGCGTTTTATGCAAATGTTATGTTTTGAATTAATAAAAGAGCATGACCGTTATATTGTTGAATGTTGTGCAGTGTTTGTGTGTGACACCCTTAACTGCATAATTACTCTGAGTTTTATATGTTGTTTTAATTAAATATTTGGGGTATCTTAGAAGGGTGTTACATTAGTGGTATCAGAGCATAGTCGGTCGAGTCGAGTCGTAATTATTTTGTTCCCCTGTACGGGATAGGTGTTGTGTAACCCTATCAGTACTTATTGTTTTAGCTTGTTGGGTTTTCAGAATAGAGATGGCTGGAAGAGGTAGAGATGATGCTGCGATTGCTGAGGCTCTGGGTATGCTAGCTGGAGTACTTGGAGGGAATCCGAATGTTGTGGGAATGGGAGCTGCTCGTCAACTGAGTGAGTTCCAGAAGAACAATCCTCCAATGTTCAAGGGAGCATACGATCCAGATGGCGCTCAGAAGTGGTTGAAGGAGATCGAGAGAATCTTCCGAGTAACTGAGTGTGCCGATAACCAGAAGGTCAGGTTCGGTACGCATATGCTGTCAGAGGAAGCTGATGATTGGTGGGTTGCTACCCGCACTGAGTTGGAATCTGCTGGAAATGTTGAGATCACTTGGGCTGTGTTCAGAGAGAGATTCCTGAGGAAGTACTTTCCAGAGGATGTCAGAGGAAAGAAAGAGATAGAGTTCTTAGAGTTGAAGCAGGGTAACAAGTCTGTTACTGAGTATGCTGCTAAGTTCACAGAGCTGTCAAAGTATTATACTCCCTATAATGAGGCTGCTGGAGAATTTTCGAAATGTGTGAAGTTTGAGAACGGGTTGCGTCCCGAGATCAAACAGGCTATTGGATATCAGCGGATCAGGGTGTTTTCTGACTTGGTTGACTGTTGCAGGATTTTCGAACAGGATTCCAAAGCCATAGCAGAGAGCTATCAGCAAAGGGTTGATAGAAGAGGCAAGAATCAGAATGATCGTGGGAAACCGTATGCAGCTGGCAAAGGTTTCCAGAGTCAGAGTGGGATGAAGAGGCCTAGTGGGGGAGACTCTAGTGCTCCTGCCAAGTGTTACATATGTGGTCAGGCTGGACATCGTATCCATGAGTGTACCAGTGCTGAGAAGAAATGTTTCAAGTGTGGCAAAGGTGGTCATTTGGCTGCAGAGTGCCGGTTGAAGACTGTGACTTGCTTCAACTGTGGAGAGGTAGGTCATATCAGTCCACAGTGTCCTAAGCCGAAGAAAGAGAATCAGTCAGAAGGCAAGGTCTTTGCTTTATCGGGTTCTGAGACTTTTGCAGATGATCGTTTGATCCGAGGTACGTGTTATATTAATGGCTTTCCTCTTGTAGCTATTATTGACACCGGTGCTACTCATTCCTTTATATCTTTGGATTGTGCTGTGAAACTTAAGTTCGAGATATCTGAGATGCATGGTAGTATGGTGATTGATACTCCTGCGAAGGGTTCAGTGACTACTACTTCAGTTTGTTTGAATTGTCCTTTGAGTATTTTTGGTAGAGACTTCGGGATAGACCTTGTGTGTCTTCCACTTGTGCAGATTGACATTATCTTGGGTATGAACTGGTTGGTGTTTAACCGAGTTTCTATCAATTGTTTTGATAAGACTGTGATATTTCCTGAGATTGAGGAAGGAAAGAGACTGTGATAAGACTGTCGATTCATTAGGAAAAAATCAGTAATCAAAAGCCACTATTTAAGGAATAAATAGTGGACGACACCCTAAAAAATCGAAATTCCTTATTTTTCTATTTTTTATGATTTTTTTCTGTTTTGATAGTTTTAAAAAAATCTGAAAAAAATCTCAAAATTCTTAATTGACTTCATTAGATTAATTTCGGTGTTAGTTTATTTTTCTAAATTTATTTTAATCGTTTTTCTTCATTGTGTTTGTTTTTGACTATGGCTGACCAAAGAACTTTAAGGCAGTTAGCTGTCCCTGATGTGAATTATAATGACATGTGTATTGAATATCCTGAAGCTGACACTCCTTTTGAATTGAAATCTGGTTTAATATACTTGTTTCCAAGGATTAGTGGTCTTGCAGGTGAGGATCCGCATGAGCATCTGAAAGAATTTGAGGTTGTGTGCTCTGCACCTTCTGGACCTTCACTAGAAGATATTGTCAAACAAATGGCTGCAAATAATCTCCAGTTTCAACAACAAGTAGATTCTACTTTAAAGATTTTGCAAACACAGATTGGCCAGCTTGCCACTTTGGTGAATGCCATGCAGCAAGCTCAAGGATCAAACCAACAACCCTTGGAAGAACATTCTGTTTTTCAAATAGATTTGATTTCTGAAATTGTTGATGATACTTGTAGTGATTTGTTTGCATCTGATTTTGCATCATTGTCTGGTTTTGATGATGTTTATTCTTGTAATATTTGTACTGAAACTGAAATTTGCTCTGTTTGTGCTGAAATTGAGGCTGCCTTGCAAGTTGATATTTTTACTGCAGATGAGGTTGCAAATAAAGTTGTTCATGTAGATAAAGCTCTTGACATCCCGGCTGCCCCAAACACTCCTCCTATTGAGCAGCCACCTTCCCTCGAGCTGAAGCAACTTCCTGAAAATATGAAATATGCTTATTTAGAGATGAATGAAAAACTACCAGCTATAATTTCTTCTAACCTTGATTTCGATCAAGAAAATAAGCTTTTGCAGGTTTTAAGGAAGCATAAAAAGGCAATTGGTTGGACATTGGCTGACATTCCAGATCAGATCACCTTCACGTGTCGATTTGACATTTTTACTTTTAGAAGATTCTTTGATCATGGAATAAAAGGCGAAGATACTAATAAAAATTTCAAGTTCAATGGACATTACCCAAAGCTATTCCATGACAGCCCCACTTTGGAAGAAAAAAATGTAGAATATATCTCTTTGGGAAAGGCTGCTTATGTGATCACCTATCCTCCTTGACTACTCGGGTGTGTTCTTTCCTCTCTCTTCTCTCTCTTATTTTATGTTTGTTTCTTTCATTGAGGACAATGCATATTTTAAGTGTGGGGGAAGGAATACTTTATTTTCTTTGTTTTTGTTCTTTGTTTTGTTTTGTTTCTAAAAAAATTGCATTTTTGTGAAAGTTTTAGGCTATAGAATAATTTGAGGTTGGTTTGTAGAGACTTGGGAAAAGTTCACAAGATTGGTATTGTTTTAACACCGTAAGTCTCCTGCATATGGAAATTGAGTTGAATTTTTATTATGTTTTAGCCTTACATTCTCATCCTCTGATAGCTCTTGAGTAGTTTATTTCAGCAGTCAGCACCATCTCACACACACTCTACGCAGGGAAGCCGATGAATATAAGTGAGTGTTCCGAAAGGAAAAAAAAAGAGAAAGAAAAGGAAATGCACCTTCTAAGTTTGGTGACCTTCACCCCGTCACTTAACCCAACGGATATAGAACCTTAAAAAAAATGAAAATAAGACTTTTTTGTAGTTGGTTCAGCGGGTTCTGGTGCTGAACTTGGTAGGGCGGATTACGGTCCGATCCCCCGCAACTACAATTGAGTAAGCAAAGGGTTATGCCACTTAAGTACCAGAACCCCGTGCAGAAAAGGATCAGAGTCACTAACCGGTCGCCTTGCTATGAGTGTGTGGAGATAACGGGCTTAATGTGATTGCGCCTGAATGAAAAAGAGCCAAAGAAGGATGAGTAAGTTAGGCTTTAATATAATAACATGATTCGAGTTGATTTGTGTATTCAGGAGGTTTATGTTTGCATAACTGTTGATTAGTGTTCTTACAATGTCCTTAGTGTGCAAGATTAGTATCTATCGAAGCAAACTTAACCGAAGATGACTTGTAGCCTAGAATGAGTAATCGTTGATGTGTCTGTGTTTTGTTTTATTTTTCATTTTGCTCGGAGTGCAAAAGTTCAAGTGTGGGAGAATTTGATCAGTGCATTTTGATGCACGTTCTTTCATGTTTGTACTCAAGCATTTCTTTGGTTTGCTTTGATTATTTTTATGTTTTAATGTGTTTTCATAATTTATGTTATTTTTGCACTTATTTAATTTTCGTATTTAATTTTCAGTATTAGCACCTTTCGCAAGAAAAATCATATCTTGAGCTAGGAGTATCGGATTGAGACGTGCTACCAGTTGATGGAAAGCTAAGAAAAAGATCTACAACTTTTATTCAGAAGTCGAGAGCTGAATCGGACTATAGCAGGGCCAGAAAGTCTGTTGAAGTTGCAGAGTTTTATTTGTATTTTTGTTGGGTCATTTGTAGTGGTCTGGGTCGACCCAGTTGAGTTGTAAAACGGGTCTTTGTTTTCCCCTAGGTCTAGCAGCCATACACCATTGGGAATTGGACGGGGAAAATCACGGTTCATGTACGAATTTGAGAGCTTGTAAAGAATGACTATGGAGAACTAATTTCCCAAGAATCAATTCACTGTAATCGGATGCCACTTTGAGGTTCTTTTATAATTTTCCATTAATCTGTTCCTTTGAATTATATCTATAATCACAATTACTTGCTTAATTTAATTGTTTTTACATGATAGAATTCTTTAATTTGATTGTTGTCTGCTTTTGAATCAATTTCGTGATTAGTGTAGCTTTTGCATTATCGCGTTCGATCATATTGCGTTTGCTTAATTCACAATAGTTTTAATCCGTTTGCTTTACTCGGAATTCAGAGACAGACTTCGTATAATTGTTATTGCGCTTGTCAGTAGTTTTTGTAATCGAATAGGATCAGACCCGTTTAGGGAATTGGAATTTTATAGGGATCAATGATAAGTCGGAAGATGATATAGTGGGTTGATTCGTTTCAGCTTATTCAAATAATCACTTTTCATAATCACTTATTTTCTGCATTTTTGTAATTGAACATCAAATCAACCCCCCATTCGATTACGTTTAATTATTACAAACAAGAATCCTTGAGACGATATCCGAGTTTAATTGTCGTTGTATTACGCTTTTACAAAATTACTCGTTTTGATCCGCGCGCGACAGCGGATCAAATTGGCGCCGTTGCCGGGGATTCTTGTTTCTTTTAATCGTTTTTAGAGTCATAGGTTTAGTGTCTAAGCGTATAGGTCCTAGTTTCCTCGCAGTTTCGTCCAACTTGCGTATTGGTCTTTTTGCGGTTTGAGATAAAAAAAAAATCTGTTTTTAAACAAATTGTCTCAGATTATTCCGATTTTTTGTCGATTCATTAGGAAAAAATCAGTAATCAAAAGCCACTATTTAAGGAATAAATAGTGGACGACACCCTAAAAAATCGAAATTCCTTATTTTTCTATTTTTTATGATTTTTTTCTGTTTTGATAGTTTTAAAAAAATCTGAAAAAAATCTCAAAATTCTTAATTGACTTCATTAGATTAATTTCGGTGTTAGTTTATTTTTCTAAATTTATTTTAATCGTTTTTCTTCATTGTGTTTGTTTTTGACTATGGCTGACCAAAGAACTTTAAGGCAGTTAGCTGTCCCTGATGTGAATTATAATGACATGTGTATTGAATATCCTGAAGCTGACACTCCTTTTGAATTGAAATCTGGTTTAATATACTTGTTTCCAAGGATTAGTGGTCTTGCAGGTGAGGATCCGCATGAGCATCTGAAAGAATTTGAGGTTGTGTGCTCTGCACCTTCTGGACCTTCACTAGAAGATATTGTCAAACAAATGGCTGCAAATAATCTCCAGTTTCAACAACAAGTAGATTCTACTTTAAAGATTTTGCAAACACAGATTGGCCAGCTTGCCACTTTGGTGAATGCCATGCAGCAAGCTCAAGGATCAAACCAACAACCCTTGGAAGAACATTCTGTTTTTCAAATAGATTTGATTTCTGAAATTGTTGATGATACTTGTAGTGATTTGTTTGCATCTGATTTTGCATCATTGTCTGGTTTTGATGATGTTTATTCTTGTAATATTTGTACTGAAACTGAAATTTGCTCTGTTTGTGCTGAAATTGAGGCTGCCTTGCAAGTTGATATTTTTACTGCAGATGAGGTTGCAAATAAAGTTGTTCATGTAGATAAAGCTCTTGACATCCCGGCTGCCCCAAACACTCCTCCTATTGAGCAGCCACCTTCCCTCGAGCTGAAGCAACTTCCTGAAAATATGAAATATGCTTATTTAGAGATGAATGAAAAACTACCAGCTATAATTTCTTCTAACCTTGATTTCGATCAAGAAAATAAGCTTTTGCAGGTTTTAAGGAAGCATAAAAAGGCAATTGGTTGGACATTGGCTGACATTCCAGATCAGATCACCTTCACGTGTCGATTTGACATTTTTACTTTTAGAAGATTCTTTGATCATGGAATAAAAGGCGAAGATACTAATAAAAATTTCAAGTTCAATGGACATTACCCAAAGCTATTCCATGACAGCCCCACTTTGGAAGAAAAAAATGTAGAATATATCTCTTTGGGAAAGGCTGCTTATGTGATCACCTATCCTCCTTGACTACTCGGGTGTGTTCTTTCCTCTCTCTTCTCTCTCTTATTTTATGTTTGTTTCTTTCATTGAGGACAATGCATATTTTAAGTGTGGGGGAAGGAATACTTTATTTTCTTTGTTTTTGTTCTTTGTTTTGTTTTGTTTCTAAAAAAATTGCATTTTTGTGAAAGTTTTAGGCTATAGAATAATTTGAGGTTGGTTTGTAGAGACTTGGGAAAAGTTCACAAGATTGGTATTGTTTTAACACCGTAAGTCTCCTGCATATGGAAATTGAGTTGAATTTTTATTATGTTTTAGCCTTACATTCTCATCCTCTGATAGCTCTTGAGTAGTTTATTTCAGCAGTCAGCACCATCTCACACACACTCTACGCAGGGAAGCCGATGAATATAAGTGAGTGTTCCGAAAGGAAAAAAAAAGAGAAAGAAAAGGAAATGCACCTTCTAAGTTTGGTGACCTTCACCCCGTCACTTAACCCAACGGATATAGAACCTTAAAAAAAATGAAAATAAGACTTTTTTGTAGTTGGTTCAGCGGGTTCTGGTGCTGAACTTGGTAGGGCTGATTACGGTCCGATCCCCCGCAACTACAATTGAGTAAGCAAATGGTTATGCCACTTAAGTACCAGAACCCCGTGCAGAAAAGGATCAGAGTCACTAACCGGTCGCCTTGCTATGAGTGTGTGGAGATAACAGGCTTAATGTGATTGCGCCTGAATGAAAAAGAGCCAAAGAAGGATGAGTAAGTTAGGCTTTAATATAATAACAGGATTCGAGTTGATTTGTGTATTCAGGAGGTTTATGTTTGCATAATTGTTGATTAGTGTTCTTACAATGTCCTTAGTGTGCAAGATTAGTATCTATCGAAGCAAACTTAACCGAAGATGACTTGTAGCCTAGAATGAGTAATCGTTGATGTGTCTGTGTTTTGTTTTATTTTTCATTTTGCTCGGAGTGCAAAAGTTCAAGTGTGGGAGAATTTGATCAGTGCATTTTGATGCACGTTCTTTCATGTTTGTACTCAAGCATTTCTTTGGTTTGCTTTGATTATTTTTATGTTTTAATGTGTTTTCATAATTTATGTTATTTTTGCACTTATTTAATTTTCGTATTTAATTTTCAGCATTAGCAGCTTTCGCGAGAAAAATCATATCTTGAGCTAGGAGTATCGGATTGAGACGTGCTACTAGTCGATGGAAAACTAAGAAAAAGATCTACAACTTTTATTCAGAAGTCGAGAGCTGAATCGGACTGTAGCAGGGCCAAAAAGTCTGTTGAAGTTGCAGAATTTTATTTGTATTTTTGTTGGGTCATTTGTAGTGGGCTGGGTCGACCCAGTTGAGTTGTAAAACGGGTCTTTGTTTTCCCCTAGGTCTAGCAGCCGTACACCATTGGGAATTGGACGGGGAAAATCACGGTTCATGTACGAATTTGAGAGCTTGCAAAGAATGACTATGGAGAACTAATTTCCCAAGAATCAATTCACTGTAATCGGATGCCACTTTGAGGTTCTTTTATAATTTTCCATTAATCTGTTCCTTTGAATTATATCTATAATCATAATTACTTGATTAATTTAATTGTTTTTACATGATAGAATTCTTTAATTTGATTGTTGTCTGCTTTTGAATCAATTTCGTGATTAGTGTAGCTTTTGCATTATCGTGTTCGATCATATTGCGTTTGCTTAATTCGCAATAGTTTTAATCTGTTTGCTTTACTCGGAATTTAGGGACAGACTTCGTATAATTGTTATTGCGCTTGTCAGTAGTTTTTGTAATCGAATAGGATCAGACCCGTTTAGGGAATTGGAATTTTATAGGGATCAATGATAAGTCGGAAGATGATATAGTGGGTTGATTCGTTTCAGCTTATTCAAATAATCACTTTTCATAATCACTTATTTTCTGCATTTTTGTAATTAAACATCAAATCAACCCCCCATTCGATTACGTTTAATTATTACAAACAAGAATCCTTGAGACGATATCCGAGTTTAATTGTCGTTGTATTACGCTTTTACAAAATTACTCGTTTTGATCCGCGCGCGACAGCGGATCAAGGGCTTACATCAACAATCTCTCACTAGCATTATAGCCAATTAGGCATACCCCTAATGCCCATAGATCTAGTATGGCCATCATGCTTCTGCTGCGCAAGAGGCTTTGTCAGCGGGTCATCAATATTGTCAAGTGTATCTACTCTGCATATTTTCACATCTCCTATATCTACTATCTCTCAAATGAGGTGATAACACCTAAGTATGTGTTTGGATCGTTGGTGAGATCTAGGCTCCTTAGCTTGTGCGATAGCACCATTATTATCACAATAGAGACCAATGGGATCCAGAATGCTAGGAACTATGCCAAGTTCACTAATGAACTTTTTGATCCAAACAACTTCCTTTGTTTCACTTGAGGCATCAATATACTCGGCCTCGATTGTAGAATCAGCAACTGTATCTTGTTTTGAACTTTTCCAGCTCACAGCGCCACCGTTTAAGCAAAACGCATAACCAGATTGTGATCTAAAGTCATCCTTATCTATCTGGAAGCTAGCATCGGTGTATCCAATTACAGAAAGCTCTTCCTGACCTCTATATATCAAGAATGAGTCCTTAGTCCTTCTCAAATACTTATGGATATTCTTGACAGCTACCCAATGAGCATCACCGGGATCAGATTGGTACCTACTCGTTACACTTAAAGCATATGAGACATCTGGTCGAGTACATAACATGGCATACATGATATATCCTATTACAGATGCATATGGAATCTTATTCATGCGATCCCTTTCTTCCTTAGTTGAAGGGGATTGTGTTTTTGATAGACACATGCCATGTTGCATAGGTATAAATCCTTTCTTGGAATCATGCATATTAAAGCGTCTCAACACTTTGTCTATGTATGTACTCTGACTTAGGCCAAGCAGTTTTTGTGATCTATCTCTATAGATCCTGATTCCTAATATAGGCTACTTCACCTAGGTCCTTCATAGAAAAACATTTCCCCAACCAAGAGTTTACTTGTTGTAGGGTAGGGACATCGTTTCCAATGAGTAATATGTCATCTACATATAATACCAGGAAGACGATCATACTCCCACTAACCTTCTTGTAGACACAAGGCTCATCTTCATTCTTGATAAATCCATATTGTTTTACTGTTTCATTAAAATGAAGATTCCAGCTTCTAGAAGTTTGCTTCAATCCATAGATTGATCTTTGTAACTTACATATATTTTGGGCTTTTTCTGGTATGTCAAATCCTTCAGGATGTGTCATGTACACATCCTCAAGAAGATTCCCATTAAGGAAAGCATTTTTGACATCCATCTGCCATATTTCATAATCATGATATGCAACGATAGCAAGTAAAATCTGAACAGATTTAAGCATTGCAACTGGTGAAAAGGTTTCATCATAGTCAACCCCATGAATTTGTTTATATCCTTTTGCAACCAGTCTTGACTTATAAGTATGTACCTTACCATCCATGTGAGTATTCTTTTTGAAGACCCACTTGCGTCCTATAGGGTTAACTCCTACAAGAGGCTCTACCAAGGTCCAAACCTGGTTTGTGTACATGGAATCCATTTCAGATTTCATGGCTTCTAGCCACTTCTTAGACTCAGGACCAGTTATGGCCTCTTGGTAGGTCACAGGCTCATCTTGATCCATGAGTAATCGCAAAATGTTGTTAGAGATGTTTGTTGTCATGGTAATCTACATGAAAAATAATGAAAATATAAGTATCACTAAAATAACATATTTAATTAGGTCTTTAATTAAATATGCTCCCACTATTTTACTCAAAACAAATTACCCTCTGTCGCATTACGCGAAAAACCGGCGGGAAAAAGAAACACAGAGCCGCCACCGTGCGTTATTTATCCCAAAGGAGGGAAAGGAAACGCTCGAAGTAAACCTGGAAAGGAAATGGTCTTGTGGCCAGAGATTGCAAGGATCAGGAGTCGGTTATGCGAAGGGAAGGTATTAGCACCCCTACGCATCCATCGTACTCGATGGGATCCACGCTAAAAAAGAATAGAAGAAAGGTTGCTAGATAACTGCTCAAAACTGCATAAACTGGAGTGAAACACAGATGAAAGACGGAAGAAGGTAACTCGACAGGATATCGCATCCTGGGCCTACGTAGTTTGTCAGGCACAAACATCAGAGTCGACGTAGTTCGGGGAAACGGGAAACGTGCTCGCTAGGATATCGCATCCTATGCATACGTATCTTCTCTAACCAGAGTAAGAATCAGAGCACTCGTAGCTCGGCTAACGCACGCCAAACCAAACACAAACAGGAAACCGACTGCCAATCGCTGGGCTTACGTCAGACTCCAAACAAACAAACACTCACAGGAAACCGACTGCCAATCGCTGGGCTTACGTCTGACTCCAAACAAACAAACACTCACAGGAAACCGACTGCCAATCGCTGGGCTTACGTCAGACTCCAAACACACACAAGGGGGTTGAAAAAAGAAAAGGGCGCCCGGAGAGATCAGCTCATCTCTTGCCTACGTACCTCATCTGGTATGAGGATCAGGGCGACGTAGTTCCCCTTAACAGGGAAAGAACTTCTATCCTAACCAGAGACTAGGGAGATAACAAGCTACTAGGGAGACTACGACTCGAGCCTAGAAGTTGTCATGCATACGATCCCTATGTTGAAGTCTCTAATCCTAACTTGCACAGGAAGCAAGCTATCCTAAACAGCACACATGCAAACACAAGCACAAGAGAGCAAGCACACACACTATATGCAAATAAGTGGCTCATACAAGGCTAGGCTTTAGTCAAGGGGTCAAATCAACCTCGACAAACAAGCCAACTGGAAAGGGGTGTTTTGAGCTCTTAACCCTAACATTGTGAGTTAGGGTAAAGCAGATGAAATGGGAAGTGAGGGTAAGACCTCACAGCTCTTATCCCTGGCCTGGGAGAGCTTGAAACAATGAAAGTGTGGGAGTCCAGAATGTGGGACTCTATTCCACAATGACTGACACAACAAGATTTTGGGTTTTTATTCAAAGTGCATCAACACATGGTGTGAGCAGGATGAATGACACAACTGAATAGTAGGGGATGGATTGCATATCCCTTTTATCTGCCAATGCCTCTTCACTTAGGAGGTCTTTGAATGTACAAGGCACAAAGATAAACAACCACAAACATTGCCTCTTGAGGAGGGCTTCAGACAGGTGCCTGCCAAAGGAACATGACAGGTCTTCCAGACTACATGAAGAGTAGGAATTTACCTCAGTGGTATGCCAACCACGAGCAAAGCTAAGCAACTCAAGCAATGAGTTAAAGCTACTAAAGTACCTGTGTAAACAGCCAACCAATCAGTGTGGTACTCAGACAAATAGTCAACAGACAACAACAGTCAGACAACTAATATACACAACAAGTCAAGCCAACAAGTGGCAAACAATCAAGTGAGTTCCTCTCCAAGGCACCTACAACACAATAAATGTTAGTGAAGCACATCATTTTGCATCTCAATTTATGAGATCAACATCAACCATCAAGACTTATTGCTTGCACCTGAAATGCACAACTCAAAATGTAAGTCCAAACCACTAGGTCAAAGCCTAGGGTCAAAAGTGGATCAAAAAGCCAAAACAGAACTTGACATTCAACATGAATCATATTTAATCAAGTAAGAACAAGTCCTAAAAAGGACCAAACCAAAATCATCAAGCAAAGTCATGTGGGGAACAAAATATGGCAAAGACACACAACATGATCATCAATTGGGCATACAAGTGAGAAAATGCACATTAAATCAGAAATGCATCAAACCATTTTGGAAATTTTCATGAGCATACAATATGTCCAATACAACCATCATACCAAAAATTATAAACAGAAGAGATCAATTGGTCTATCAATGAAAATGATCAAATAGGACATCCAATTGCGTGAAATGCATTGTCACACCATATTAACATGTACATAAAACAGGGATGGATCATGAGAAAAATATCAAACCAAGCCTCAAATGTCAACCAACATGTTAAGAGTCAACACATAAAATTTCATAGCATTTGGAGTAAATATGTGCATTTTACAAATCAAATGGCATAACATATCATATTTTGCATCATGTTCAATCAATCCACAACATTCAAAAATCCAGACATGGTAAAAATCAGAAGATCACACCAAAAAAAACTAGACATCACAAGGATCATTTGGCAAAAAATTGGAGGTGAATTGGATTAATATTCAATGAGTTATGATTTTTTAAAGTTGGCTAAAAAAAATATGAAATTAAAATGAACAAAGCATAAAATAATGGAGGGAAAAGGTAAAAATGGAATTGATTTGAAATATTGCCTCCAGGCGGAATCAAACTGAGTACGAATTCAAATGAGGCGCGCTGGAGTGTATGAAACGCAAGCGTTTCATTTAAGGACGTGGCCTCCACGTCATGGTCAAACGCTTAAGTGGCAGGGTCAAAGGAATGCTAGCGAATGAAATTGCCAATAGGACGCACACATAAGCAAGGAACAGGACAAAACCCCAGGCCAGCTCGTCATGAACCAGACGACGGCGCTAGGGCTGAAACAACCGTCTCCTTCGTGGAGACGGCAGACATGAACAGTGCTCTACTGATTTTTTTTCCAGATTTCGCAATTAAGCACACCAAATGAAAACTTATGCTACCAGGAACACGAATCCAGTATCAATTTGTTCTAATTCATCATAATAAATTCAAATCGAGTAAAAACAAATGGATGCACAAAACTTTCATCAAGCATAACTTAGCCAATACTCAACCATTTTTAAAAATATTCATATCAGCATGATCAGGGAGAGAAGACCTACACAACTATGGCAATGAAATAGAGAATAGTGAGATTCGAAATCTCAACTTCTTGAAGAACAGTTGGCTAAAACAGTAGGTTCAAGTCCTCAGTCACGTCCAAATCCACTCTATCAACTCTGGTATGAAGCTTTGTGTATGTATGGATGCTTAAATCCCCTTGAATCCAGCTCAAATTCCATGTGCCATGTTCATCTTCAAGCTTAGTATGTGTATGGTTCTGGCACGAATTGGACAGAATAACAGTTGATTCTTGCTTTAAACTTCACCAGGATCAACAATCTACCAAGAGAAATCGTGTTTATGTGTGGAATTTGGAAAATCGATGAAGAGAAAAAATGAGAATGGAAATGGATTTCTAGATCTGAAAACTTGTGTCCTGAGCGATGCAGTTACAATTAGGCTTTTATATGCCCTCCTAATCAATCTGAAATTATCACTAAGCCAAAGTTAATGGAGATTAGGAATATATAAGGTGTATGCACCAATTGCCATTTTTACCTCATGCATGGAATAGCTACGTGAACAGTGCACAAAGAGGGCCCAAATTCACTCAAAATCAGCCCATGCACACATTGGAATTGGAATTATATTCATGTGATCAACCAATTTTGATTTTGGCAATTTCCCTTCAAAAATAACATGCATGAGAAAATGATTGTGTGAATGAATTTCATGCCATGTAATGATGTATTTGGAAAGTATGAGTCATGAGAAGAACAATGCAAGAAGAGGCACCAAATTTGGAGTTATGAATCAAAAGTTATGGCCTTTTGAAGTTTCATGCACACTTTGCAATGATTGGATCGTATCTCCTCAACCATTCATCAGATGCTCATGATCTTGGACTTTTTGGAAATGGGAGAGAGAGAGATCTTCAACTTTAATGTTGGACAAAATTTCATTTGAAGCTTCTTTGATGTTGGAAAGTTGAGTTGAAGTTGGTCCAAAAACTTGCCATTTTTGGAAACTTAAAATTACAGGTCATTTTCCATTTTTGGAAACTTTTGATCTGGCTTCAAAATCTTCAATGTAGACACTTGACATGATGAATAAACCTCTTTTGGACATGAATGAAGTGTCTCAGACCATTTCTCCACCTCCTAGCCCTCAGTTGACTTGCAATTGACTTTCAGTTGACTTTCATGTACTGATGACTTTTGAGCCTCTAGCACTTGGTCAAGTTGCTTCAAAATGAACCTTGATTCATGTAAGCTCTCTAGAATACTCATGTGGCTTTCATATCAAGGAAATTCTTGGTCTCTTGCCCAGATGAATCCTCCTGATGCCAATTACAGTTGACTGAATACAATGCAATGTGCCATGTGAATGTAATGTGATGTCAATGACCTAAAAAGGAAAATGTATGAATGAAAGGGGGGGGTGCAAATTTGAGGTGCTACAGCTGCCCCTATTCAATCAACTGGGAACCTGAACGGATGAGAGCAACGGCTGTCAGACCTTCAAGGTAAACAGGGATTGAATACCAAAAGAACCGTAGAATTTGCACTGCGGGGGATGAATCAAAGAAACGCGAGGCCATTTACCGATGGCGGTTAAACAATAAAAATACCTCAGGAAAGCGAGGCCATTTACCGATGGCGGCTTTACTGGAAACTTGATATTTACCGATATCAATGTCAGCGAGGCCATTTACCGATGGCGGCTGGGAAACAACATCCAAAGGAAGCGAGACCATTTACCGATGGTGGCTTCAACTGGGAATTTGACATTAAAAGGAAGCAAGACCATTTACCGATGGTGGCTTCAAAACAACTCTTGATATTTACCGATATCAACGTCAGCGAGACCATTTACCGATGGCTGCTGGGAAATAGATGTCACAGAAAGCGAGGCCATTTACCGATGGCGACTAAGTTGGGCATTCGATATTTACCGATATCGAAGAAAGCGAGGCCATTTACCGATGGCGGCTTGGAATAGTCAACTTGATACATACTGATATCAAGGAAAGCGGGGCCATTTACCGATGGCAGCTCCAACTGGGGAGGAAAAAGATATTTACAACTGGAACCAGACGGGACGTTTACCGACGACTCTACTGGGGAATTTTGATTTTTATCGACGAATAGATACATGACCAGACATTTACCGATGACTGGAAAGACTCGATGTTTACCGACATCGAAAGATGATATTTACCGACATTAAAAAAAGACGACCAGACATTTACCGATGACTGGGGTGAGACTCGATGTTTACCGACATCGAAAGATGATGTTTACCGATATCAAAAAGGCGACCAGATATTACGATGACTGGGAAAAACAAGCACAACCAGACATTTACCGATGACTGGGAAAACGATACACAACCAGACATTTACCTATGACTGGGAAAAACTCGATGTTTACCGACATCGAAAGATGATGTTTACCGACATCAAAAAAGGATGTCCAGACATTTACCGATGACTGGGATGACATCTACATATGTCGGGACGAGGCCACACACTTGTCGGGGACTACTCTGGGGAGTCAAGCTTTCCTTTCACTGACGGGTGAGGAAATAAACTTCTCTGGAGATTATCAGTCCCGAATGCTGTCAGGAGCAACCGTTGCAAATGTGCCATACGGATGTTGAAATGTGATCCGCCTCTGTTGGGGATATGATCCGATCTGGTTTAACACATGTATGCATATGTTTGAGTTTTTCTATGGCGTAATGCTCCATATTGAATGGAAATGCTACGCTATTTGAGGATGCAATGATTACTACATGCAAGATGCAAATTGGAGAAAAACTCCTGCTGGGAAGCAAATGATCGCTTCGCCGAGCACACAATTCTGATCTAATTTTCCAACTCTGTGGGGACAGCATAACAATTCTGCTGTGGATACTTGCTGATCTGACACTCTGGGAACGACGGAGAAACCAACTCAACTGGAGAGTCAACTGTTGGGGAAACACCAACCTCTCAATCATGCTAGGGGAATAACACTGCTACTAGGGAACAGATGATCCTCGTCGGGGATGACCTCTACTGAACCCGATCCGCTTGGGGATTCCGCTGGGGAAATAAACAAACAATTCCCACCTCCGCTGGGGGAACTGCCACTCAACCCTGCTGGGGAAACTGCAAACTCAACCCTGCTAGGGATTACAGCACTTCAGACCTGGCTGCTGAGGAACAAACTACCCACAGACACCTCCGCTGGGGAAATAGTAACCTTCAGGCTCGCTGGGGAACTAACAGTCCTCAGACTTGCTGGGGAAAAGACCACCTGCAGACCTGGTTGGAAAACATCCTCAACCCTGCTGGGGATTGCAATCAACCTCGGACCTGACTGTCGAGGCGACACTGATCTTGGAACTGCTGGGGAGACAAGTTCGGAACTTGCTTTGGACAACCCAACCTCTCACACTACTGGACAGTGCTGAACACTTTTGAACAAACCGTGGCTCACCTGCTTTAGCCAGCAATCAAAAGATAAGGACCTGCAAAACAGTAAGACATACATGCCCAGGGGATTGTACGGACAAAATACCCCCAAGTGTACTCAACATTCAAAATGATTTTCAAATGTCTTATCTTTCCGCACGTTATTGTCTAGCCTTCATGTTTTTTAGATGCAATGTTTATCAAAAATTCGGACGTTTTTGCAAATAAAATAGTAAAAACAAAAACAAGAGAGCAATCTAACTGAATAACGACTTTTATTGATTGGAAACGGGCCTGAAAAGGCAAATACATCAGGAAGCAATTCCTAGAAAGAGGTAATTGCGCCGAAAGAGAAAATAAACTATCCTATTGGCAATATGAACACGACATCCACTATTTCCAATTCTGTTATGACTCGTAGATCATCAATTTTCTCCCAAATCCCTTGCTTTCTGAGAAGAACGATTGGACCGATCATATCTTTCGAGTTGGTAGACACTGAAGCGTGATGAAGTACAGATAACTCAGACTGTAGTCTTCGCTTTAATCCCTCTTTTGCCTGGATCGCCTTTTCAGGTTTTCAATCCACCGGGATACCCATTTTTGCCTAAGCCGCCCTTGCGGGTTTTCGACTTACCGGGTGTACATATTCTTTATTCTTTATCCCTAACTTTTGCCCGAACCTTTTTCTTTTTTTTTGGTTCGCCGGGATGCCCTTTTTTGCCTGGACTTTTTTATTCTTTTCGTCCAGCGGGTCAATTTATGTGAAGTATTTTTTGACTACATCTGAGTTCACAGGGGACGGAAAATCTTCACCATCCATAGTTGTAAGCATCAAGGCTCCACCAGAGAAAACCTTTTTAACAACATACGGACCTTCATAATTCGGAGCCCACTTGCCCCTGTTATCTGTACCGAGAGGAAGGATCCTCTTCAAAACCAAATCACATGTCTGATAGCTTCGAGGACGCACTTTCTGATCAAAGGCTTTCTTCATCCTTCTCTGATACAGTTGCCCATGGCACACGGCTGCCAATCGTTTCTCCTCGATAAGGCTTAACTCATTGAACCTTGTCCTGACCCACTCAGCTTCGTCCAGCTTGACGTCCAACAGGACTCTCAGAGAAGGAATCTCCACTTCAACGGGTAGGACCGCTTCCATACCATACACAAGGGAGTAAGGAGTTGCCCCGGTCGACGTACGTACTGAGGTACGGTACCCATGCAAAGCGAAAGGCAACATCTCATGCCAATCCTTGTACGTCACGACCATCTTCTGCACAATCTTCTTAATATTCTTGTTTGCCGCCTCTACAACACCATTCATCTTTGGTCTGTAAGGAGAAGAATTGTGGTGTTCGATCTTAAAGTCTTTACAAAGCTCTTTCATCATCTTGTTATTGAGGTTCGAACCATTATCAGTAATGATTCTCTCAGGAACCCCATAATGACAGATAATCTCCTTCTTAATGAACCGGGCAACCACTTGTTTGGTAACATTGGCATAGGAAGCTGCTTCCACCCACTTGGTGAAGTAATCAATCGCAACCAGGATGAAGCGATGTCCATTAGAAGCAGTAGGTTCAATTTTCCCAATCATATCGATGCCCCACATCGCGAATGGCCAAGGCGAATTCATAACATTCAGAGGGCTTGGTGGTACATGCACTTTATCAGCATAGATCTGACATTTATGGCACTTCCGAGCGTATTTGAAACAGTCAGATTCCATGGTCATCCAGTAATAACCGGCTCTCAACAACTTCTTGGACATTGCATGACCACCAGCATGGGTACCGAACGACCCCTCGTGTACCTCATGCATCAACATGTCTGCTTCGTGTCTATCCACGCATCTGAGCAGAACCATGTCAAAGTTCCTCTTGTACAACACATCATCCTGATTCAAATAAAAGCTTCCAGCTAGCCTTCTCAGGGTCTTCTTGCCATTCTTTGACGCTCCTTCAGGATACTCCTGGCTTTTGAGGAAATTCTTAATGTCATAGTACCACGACTTCTCATCCACAACAGACTCGGCTGCAAACACATATGCAGGCCTCTCGAGTCGATTCACAGTAACGTGTGGTACATGATTCCACCAATGGACTTTGATCATAGAAGACAAAGTAGCCAAGGCATCAGCCATCTGATTTTCATCTCGGGGTACATGATACAACTTCACCGTCTTGAAGAAAGTCAGGATCCTTCTGGTGTAATCTCGATAAGGAATCAAATGCGGCTGGTGAGTATTCCAATCTCCATTGACCTGGTTAATCACTAGAGCGGAATCTCCATAGATGTCCAGAGTTTTGATTCTTAGATCGATGGCTTCTTCAATCCCCATGATACAAGCCTCATACTCAGCCTCGTTGTTGGTTACGTCAAAAGTCAATCTGGCAGAAAAAGGTATGTGTGCACCTTTAGGATTAATAAGTACTGCCCCAACACCGTTGCCATTCACATTAACCGCCCCATCAAACATCAATGTCCACTTGTCATCAGGATCCGGTCCTTCCTCGACAAGAGGCTCTTCACAATCTTTCATCTTTAGATGCATGATGTCTTCATCAGGGAATTCAAACATCATTGGCTGATAGTCATCAATCGGTTGCTCGGCAAGATAGTATGACAGAATACTACCTTTGATGGCCTTTTGCAACGTGTACTGGATATCATACTCAGTCAAAATCATCTGCCAGCGAGCCACGCGCCCGGTGAGAGCCGGCTTCTCAAAGATGTACTTCACTGGATCCATCTTAGAAATCAACAAGGTAGTATGGTTCAACATATACTGTCTCAGTCGGCGAGCAGCCCATGCCAAAGCACAACAAGTTTTCTCGAGCTGCGAATATCTTATTTCACAGTCGGTAAACGTTTTGCTAAGGTAGTATTTGGCATGCTCTTTTCGATCAGACTCGTCATGCTGTCCCAATACACACCCCATCGAATTCTCGGTCACTGAAAGATACATTATCAGAGGCCTTCCAGGAACTGGAGGTACAAGGATTGGAGGTTTCTGCAAATATTCTTTTATCTTATCAAAAGTTTTTGACAGTCATTGTTCCACCTGATTGCTTGATCTTTTCTTAGCAATTAGAAAATCGGTTCGCACGTAACGGTTAGGTGAGATATGAACCGTGCAATGTAGTTCAGTCTCCCTAAAAACCCACGGACCTGCTTTTCTGTTTTTGGTTCAGGGATTTCTTGAATAGCTTTGACTTTCGCTGGATCAACCTCAATCCCTTTCTCGCTGACAATGAAGCCTAACAGCTTCCCGGATCTCACCCCAAACGCACACTTGTTTGGATTCAGCCTCAGTTTGAACTTTCTCAGCCTTTCAAACAACTTCTGCAGGTTTACCAAATGCTCCTCTTCTGTCTGAGACTTCGCAATCATATCATCCACGTACACTTCGATTTCTTTGTGCATCATGTCATGAAAGAGAGTCGTCATAGCCCTCTGATAGGTAGCACCGACATTTTTCAGCCCAAATGGCATCACCTTATAGCAGAACGTGCCCCAAGGTGTAATGAATGTCGTCTTTTCCATGTCTTCTGGCGCCATCTTGATCTGATTATAGCCAGAAAATCCATCCATGAAAGAGAAAACTGAGGATTGAGCAGTGTTATCAACCAATACATCAATGTGAGGTAATGGGAAGTCATCTTTCGGACTGGCTCTGTTTAAATCTCGGTAATCGACACACATCCTGACTTTGCCATATTTCTTCGGCACGGGTACGATGTTGGCCACCCACGGGGGATAGTTGGTAACTGCCAGAAAACCTGCATCCCACTGCTTCTGAATCTCTTCTTTGATCTTGACAGCCATATTAGGACTAGTTCTGCGAAGCTTCTGCTTTACCGAAGGACAATCTTCTCTGAGAGGTAGCCTGTGCACCACAATATCTGTATCCAACCCAGGCATATCTTGACACGACCATGCAAATATCTCCACATATTCTCTCAGCATCTCAATCAACCCTCTCTTGACATCTTCCTTCAAAGCAGCCCCGATCTTGATCTCTCTCCTGGCGTCCTCAGTACCAAGGTTAATAATCTCCAACTCCTCCTGATGAGGTTGGATGACCCTTTCCTCTTGCTTCAATAATCTGACCAGTTCTTTAGGGAGTTCACAATCTTCCTCACTCTCCTCTTCAGCTTGGTAGATAGGATTATCGAAATCATACTGAGCCATAACAGAATTGTTTTTAATGGAGTCCGCAAGATCAATTCTGCATGTTTAATGCTTTATTTTAGAAAAGAGTTCAAGAAAGTCACAAAAACAAAAACATTGCCATTTTTATTGTTTTGAAAAAGGAAAATAAAAACAGAAAGACAGTGAGCACAAAATTTGTTTGCAAAACGTCCTTTATTAATGATATCATTGAAAACATGATGTGGCCCTACAATAAACCATTACGCCTCGGGCAGAGCGTAGGGTTTTCTATGCAAAATGAAAAAACAAAAGAAAATTACTCTGTCTGAAGAGTAACTTGGATTATTTCTTCAGCCGTCCAATTGTTGATCGACTCCCCTGGAGCACACGGGCGCACCCAGTTGTCCACATCACAATCACTGTCCCCGTCTTCACCACCTGCTGCAAAGACGTCACCATGGTTCATCAACCTAGCGCTGGTGAAGGTGCTCGGCCCTTTCTGATCTTGCTCTGCCTGAAGAGGCTGATAACCGATACCGAATTTGTCTTCCTTCACTGGCAAGTCAACCATCTTGCCCCAGCCTTCTGCATTGCCAGACTTGACAACCTCCACAACTTGCCTGTAGGACGCAATTGAGGCACCTGACTTCTTCTGCTCCACAACAGCCACCTTTTCAAGAGCAACGCTCTCAAACGCTTGGCACAGAGTTTCATGGATCTCGCCATCCACCTCCACATACTTGAAAGAGAATAAATGACTCACCAGAATGTCCTCCTCGCCGCGCACAGTTACAATCTGACCATTCCATACATACTTCAGCTTTTGATGGAGAGTTGATGACACTGCTCCAGCCCCATGTATCCAGGGACGCCCCAATAAGCAACTATATGCTGGTTGAATATCCATCACATAGAAGACAACATCGAACACTTCCAGGCCAATCTTCACCGGCAACGTGACTTCACCGGCAACGTGACTTCACCAAAAACTGATTGTTTGGATCCATCAAAAGCACGAACAATGAGATCACTCGGAGTGAGGACAACCCCTTCAACATCAATCTTGCTTAAAATCTTCTTGGGCAACACATTCAAGGAAGAGCCAGTATCCACCAACACATGTGACAACACTGCACCTTTGCACTCCATGGTGATGTGTAGAGCTTTGTTGTGATTACGACCTTCAGGTGTCAAATCCAGGTCTGTGAACCCCAAACCATGCCTTGTACTGACATTAGCAATAACACCCTCCAATTGGTTGACAGAAATCTCCTGAGGCACGTAAGCCAGATTCAGCATTTTCAACAAGGCATTACGGTGTGCCTCAAAGCACAATAACAACGAGAGGATAGAGATTTTGGATGGAGTTTGGTTCAGCTGATCCACAATCTTATAATCACTCTTCTCAATGATCTTCATGAACTCCTCCACATCTTTCTCAAATGAACCCTCAAGAGCCTCTTTCTGTACAGGTTCTTCCTCAACCACAACTTGCTTCCCCTTTGCTTTGGCAAGAGCCTCAACGTTGTTATCTCTCAAAGTCTGGGGTGCAAACAGACGCCCACTTCTAGTGAACCCTCCAGGTCCTCCCACATTGTCCACAACCGGACCAACAGTTACAGGAGCTCTAACTGGCACACCGATTGTCACTGGAGCCTGATTCACTGGTCTAGTTTGATTCTCTGGCCTTCTGTTATTGCGGTAAGCACTGTCATATTTCCAAGGAACGACCCTACTATTCTCAACAGGTCTTCTATCAGAAGCAATAACGGTAGTAGGAGCACCAACAGTTACTGGCGCAGATATGGTCACCGGCGTACCAACAGGTACTGGTGTATTAACATTTCTCTGCGCATGTCCCGGACCCTCAGACGGCTTGAAATAAATGGTGACAGTTGAGACCACCCCACGACCTTTCTCAGCCCGAGTAAACTGCAGGCAACCCTCATCAATCAGTCCCTAGATACCTTTCTTCAACTTCTCGCAACCATTCTCTTGGTCAACACAGTCTGAACAACCCTCATCATAGCCCGGGAACACTCCCCCTTTCAGCAGACGTTCTTTTACCACCATCAGCGACGTCTGAACCTCATCAACACTGACTATCAAATCTAAGGCCTCCTCACCTTCCACATTATTCACCCTATGCCCATCATGCTGAGGCATAGGATTATTCACAACACTTGGAACGGGTGCAAAGTTGATTGTTTTGGCGTCAATCAGATCTTGGACCTTGTGATGAAAAGCCCTACAGTTTTCAATATGGTGCCCCGGTGCACCGGAATGAAAGTCACAACAAACGTTGGCATCATACCCAGCAGGTATCTTCGTCAACGGAGCCATAGTGCGTAATTCAACAAACCCCAACCTGAGCAATTCGGGTAGCAACTCAGCATACGTCATCGGCAACGGGTCGAAACGACGATCTGGCATTCTCTGTCTCGGCTGAAATGGACGTTGTTGTTGTTGTTGTTGTGGTGGTGGTGGTGGTCCTCTTTGTTGTTGCTGTTGTCGTGGTTGATGTTGGGGTGCCGGGATAGTCACAGCAGCAACCTGACGGTACTGTCCTCTGTTCATATTTCTCCTATGATGCACAACATTTGTTTCACCTTCCCATTCTTCGGGGTGCCCCAGCAAATGGCTTCTTCGAACTTGAGGATGAAGAACCAGAATCTTGAATCTTACCTGCTTTGATGAGACTTTTAGTCCTCTCTCCACAGATAACAACGTCAGAAAAGCTACCGAACGGGCAACTCCCCATACGGTCCATAAACACTCCTTGTAGCGTCCCGATGAACATGTCGGTTAGCTCTCTCTCCAACATAGGAGGTTGCACCCTTGCAGCTAACTCACGCCATCTTTGGGCATACTCCTTGAAGCTTTCACCAGATTTTTGGAACAAGCTCTGCAGTTGGGTTCTGCTGGGAGCCATATCCATATTATGTTTATACTGCCTCAAGAAGGCTTCACCCAGATCTCTCCAACTTCTAATGGATTCTCTCCTCAGGTCCATGTACCAGTCCAAGGACGCTCCCGACAAGCTGTCTTGGAAAAAGTATATCCACATTTTCTCATCGTCTGTATATGCTGAGATTTTTCTGTAATAGGCCTGCACATGGGTGCGAGGACAAGAAGTGCCATTATATTTGTCAAAAGATGGCGCCTTGAATTTGTAAGGGATCCTCAGTCCATCAACCAATCCCATGTTAGTCACATCGAACCCCAAAGAGTTCTGACACTCCATGGCACGAATTTTCTCAGCTAGGGCGTCAACTTTCCTATCCCTCTCTTCAGTCCTTCCCACTTCGTCATCATCACTCAGGAGAGTGAACATATCTTCCTGTCTGTCAACTAACGGAGCAGGCTAACGAACTGGAGCACGGGTCACTCTGGCATTAGCAGTCTTTGGAGCAATAGGTTGTCCATTGATTCTGATACCCCTCAACTCATCACCCATGACATAGTTGTTGATGGGAATAGCAGCAGTAACGTTGTCATTGATTGGGCCTCCCTCTGGCAAAGTATGGTTGACGGGTGGAATTGCAGCTTCTTGTCTCGGAACCAGGGCTCGAAGTTCCTCTTGACCTTGCGCAACCCCTTGCATCATATTCATAAACTGGGCCATGTTAGCCCGCATCTCAGCCAACTCAGCTTGAACTTGATCCATGCTTCTCTGTTGATTCTGTTGATTCAACCTGGTCGCGTAGCGGTGCGGACGACGATCAACAATCCTGCCTGAAACAGGAACCAGAATGAGAATTCTTCTTCAAGAATACCTGTAATGCAAGAATGATATGTGTATGATGCACATGATGCGTATGATGCATATGATATGTTTTATCATTTCCCCAGCATTCAAGAGCCTTATTCACTTTTGAAAAATGGCAACCTGCAACAAAAACAACAAAGATGCAACCTACACAGGACAATGAGCAAAAGGTGAAACATCAACAATCTCATCTATAGACATGAGAAAAAAGATCATACAAACATAGTTCAATCAAAGGTTCAAACATCAAAGTACAACAAGGAATCCCATCCAACAATCCTGGAGGTGATTCTCAAAATAAACAACAAGACAAACTAAGAAGGTCGTCCTCCAGGAATAAGAGTCTTCAGGTACTGGCACTGATCAATCAACCGGTCACATTCTGAACACTCGGGTAAAGGTGTGATCTTCTCCTTCAGTTGCCTTCTGAGCTCCATAACTTCTCCTTCAAGCTGGTTCTCTGATGCAAGCCTCAGGTCTACCTCTTTCTTCAACTGAATATCCTTGTCTTTAAGCTGCCTTTCCAAGTCTCGTATCTTCTTCTGGTATTGGCTTCCGCCCTTTGCAACCTTAAGCGCTCACGGTGTTCTCCATCCAACATTGCTTCTATCTCCTCGTAGGACCTCTTTTTGCTTCCCAATCTACTAGCACTTTCACCCTGCACTCCTTTGAGTCTATGGGCCAGACTCAACTTATCAGCTTTGGCTTTGTAAAGCTCCATCTGGATCTCTTGTTCCTTCTCTTTCAACCGGCGATTCTCCATTAAGGCTTGTTTATAATACTCAGCAGACACATTCTCAGAAAGGATCAAAGGTGGTTGCTCCTGCAATGGTTCCATCCTATCATAGGGTAACAACAAGGTCTCAACTCTCTCCTTGACCCACTCAATGTAGGCAGGCATAGCAATGGCAAACTTCTTCCCCAAAACAGATCCATCCTTGACACCAATATTCTCCCAAGCCTTTCCCACTTGCTCTAATCTCACTGGATCACTCCGCTTCTCAAAGTACACACTCTCAGCTATCTCAGCATCCAGTGGTCTTCCATTCATAACAAACCCCAACTGACGGAGAGAAAGAACTGGGTTGTAATTGATGCAACCCTTGGTTCCTATGAGTGGAACATTACGAAACCCTCCACAACTCATAATGACATTGCACACATTCATCCGGTAAGCTTGCCACTTGATATCATAGGAGGTGAGTGACATAATCCTCTGAGTCCACTTATGAGTGTTCTGAGTATCCACAAAAGGTCTACTGGTTGGTAGAAAAGACAAGAACCATCTGAGTAGCAAAGGGAGACAACACCTGATAGCTCCACCCTTACCATGCCTGCCGTGTATAGCATAATAAGTGTCAGCTAACAGGGTAGGAACCGGGTTTCCTCCGATGAAAATAGTGATTGCAGCAAGGTCCACAAAATTAGGCATACTCGGGAACAAGACAACTCCATAGATCATGACAGCTAACTGAGCGTTGAAAGCTTCCCAATTCCCTTTCTTCGCTTCCTCCTTAGCCATGCTCACCAAGTACTTCAAAGACAAACCCACAATATCACCACTTGGTTTCCAATTATCGCTCACTTCTTTGATACTCAAATGAAGGGCCTTAGCAACAACTCTAAAATCTACCTCCTTTGGCACATTCAGGAAGGGCACCTGGTACTTGATCGGGACATTCATCAGGATGGAATACTCTTCAAGAGTGGGCGCCAACTGATAGTCCTGAAAAGTGAAACAACGGAGCTCTGGGTCATAGAACTGTAAAAGAGTCTGCAACGGTATTGGATCAACTACCATCTTCAACAGTGTTAGAATATCCCCATACTGATCATCAAACACCTTCGGATTACCCCCGGTCACAAGATTGCTCAACTCCACCACAGACGTCAACGACTCACGGTAGAAACTGTAGGCGCAAGTCTTCCTCTTCAACTCTGGAGTGGCTGCCATCTCTCGCAGCGAACAGACCCCTGAATGAACCTGAGAAATGATATGCATGAGGAGATTAGCTTTTTTCTTTTCTTTTCATTTTTTTTTGCATTATTTTTTTTTGAAAATAAACATGCTATGATGCAAATGATGCAATTATGACTGGTTGGCTGTGTATCACGGAGCACAGGATCAGAACTTCGGCATCGGAACCGGAACCCACAAATCAAAGTCATCTGAAACCCATACTTCTGAACTCAGTCATCAACAGGACCAAACAGAAGTCACCAACAGAATACGGTCACCAACAGATCAAGTCACCAACAGTACCTGTAATGATTCAATCCCTCCCCACTCGCGGGTGTCATCTAGGCCAGGGTAAGGTCAAGAGAAACGCAGGATAAACAACCCTTTCAAGAATATCATCATATGCACACCAGATTTATGCAACGATAATACCCCATCAGAATCTCTACTGCTCGTGATGTCATGTTCTGCTAAGTGGCGCCATACCAACCGCTTCCCATGAATCACTCTATTCCTAGGTGTCCTAAAGTTCACTCATAGCCTGGGTATTGGGCCTTTTACCTCTTGTAACTCCCACCCCACAGAGAGACAGATACACAACCAACACAGTGAAAGTATGATGCATGTAAACATAGATGCAAACATATATGCAAACATATACAATCACAGCATGATAATAAATGAAATAAATAAAACAGTAAAAGCAACCAAACCCTATCCTAAAGAGCGCTAGGATTGACTCGCTTAGGGAAAATGGACCAGCAATAAGTCAACTTCTCGGGCAGTCCCCAGCAGAGTCGCCAGCTGTCGCATTACGCAAAAAACCGACGGGAAAAAGAAATACAGAGCCGCCACCGTGCGTTATTTATCCCAAAGGAGGGAAAGGAAATGCTCGAAGTAAACCTGGAAAGGAAATGGTCTTGTGACCAGAGATTGCAAGGATCAGGAGTCGGTTATGCGAAGGGAAGGTATTAGCACCCCTACGCATCCATCGTACTCGATGGGATCCACGCTCAAAAAGAATAGAAGAAAGGTTGCTAGATAACTGCTCAAAACTGCATAAACTGGAGTGAAATCTAGACATGGTAAAAATCAGGAGATCACACCAAAAAAAACTAGACATCACAAGGATCATTTGGCAAAAAATTGGAGGTGAATTGGATTAATATTCAATGAGTTATGATTTTTTAAAGTTGGCTAAAAAAAAATATGAAATTAAAATGAACAAAGCATAAAATAATGGAGGGAAAAGGTAAAAATGGAATTGATTTGAAATATTGCCTCCAGGCGGAATCGAACTGAGTACGAATTCAAATGAGGCGCGCTGGAGTGTATGAAACACAGGCGTTTCATTTAAGGACGTGGCCTCCACGTCATGGTCAAACGCTTAAGTGGCAGGGTCAAAGGAATGCTAGCGAATGAAATTGCCAATAGGACGCACACATAAGCAAGGAACAGGACAAAACCCTAGGCCAGCTCGTCATGAACCAGACGACGGCGCTAGGGCTGAAACAACCGTCTCCTTCGTGGAGACGGCGGACATGAACAGTGCTCTACTGAATTTTTTTCCAGATTTCGCAATTAAGCACACCAAATGAAAGCTTATGCTACCAGGAACACGAATCCAGTATCAATTTGTTCTAATTCATCATAATAAATTCAAATCGAGCAAAAACAAATGGATGCACAAAACTTTCATCAAGCATAACTTAGCCAATACTCAACCATTTTTAAAAATATTCATATCAGCATGATCAGGGAGAGAAGACCTACACAACTATGGCAATGAAATAGAGAATAGTGAGATTCGAAATTTCACCTTCTTGAAGAACAGTTGGCTAAAACAGTAGGTTCAGGTCCTCAGTCACGTCCAAATCCACTCTATCAACTCTGGTATGAAGC
Source organism: Lathyrus oleraceus (assembly GCF_024323335.1). Lineage (NCBI taxonomy): Eukaryota > Viridiplantae > Streptophyta > Magnoliopsida > Fabales > Fabaceae > Lathyrus > Lathyrus oleraceus. The sequence goes on from NC_066580.1 coordinate 446,753,487, forward strand.
TTTGTGTATGTATGGATGCTCAAATCCCCTTGAATCCAGCTCAAATTCCATGTGCCATGTACATCTTCAAGCTTAGTGTGTGTATGGTTTTGGCACGAATTGGACAAAATAACAGTTGATTCTTGCTCTAAACTTCACCAGGATCAACAATCTACCAAGAGAAATGGTGTTTATGTGTGGAATTTGGAAAATCGATGAAGAGAAAAAATGAGAATGGAAATGGATTTCTAGATCTGAAAACTTGTGTCCTGAGCAATGCAGTTACAATTAGGCTTTTATATGCTCTCCTAATCAATCTGAAATTATCACTAAGCCAAAGTTAATGGAGATTAGGAAGATATAAGGTGTATGCACCAATTTCCATTTTTACCTCATGCATGGAATGGCCACGTGAACAGTGCACAAAGAGGGCCCAAATTCACTCAAAATCAGCCCATGCACACATTGGAATTGGAATTATATTCATGTGATCAACCAATTTTGATTTTGGCAATTTCCCTTCAAAAATAACATGCATGAGCAAATGATTGTGTGAATGAATTTCATGCCATGTAATGATGTATTTGGAAAGTATGAGTCATGAGAAGAACAATGCAAGAAGAGGCACCAAATTTGGAGTTATGAATCAAAAGTTATGGCCTTTTGAAGTTTCATGCACACTTTGCAATGATTGGATCGTATCTCCTCAACCATTCATCAGATGCTCATGATCTTAGACTTTTTGGAAATGGGAGAGAGATATCTTCAACTTTAGTGTTGGACAAAATTTCATTTGAAGCTTCTTTGATGTTGGAAAGTTGAGTTGAAGTTGGTCCAAAAACTTGCCATTTTTGGAAACTTGAAATTATAGGTCATTTTCCATTTTTGGAAACTTTTGATCTGGCTTCAAAATCTTCAATGTAGACACTTGAAATGATGAATAAACCTCTTTTGGACATGAATGAAGTGTCTCAGACCATTTCTCCACCTTCTAGCCCTCAGTTGACTTGCAATTGACTTTCATTTGACTTTCATGTACTGATGACTTTTGAGCCTCTAGCACTTGGTCAAGTTGCTTCAAAATGAACCTTGATTCATGTAAGCTCTCTAGAATACTCGTGTGGCTTTCATATCAAGGAAATGCTTGGTCTCTTGCCCAGATGAATCCTCCTGATGCCAGTTACAGTTGACTGAATACAATGCAATGTGCCATGTGAATGTAATGTGATGTCAATGACCTAAAAATGAAAATGTATGAATGAAAGGGGGGGTTGCAAATTTGAGGTGCTACACCCTCATCATTTGATTCGGAAAATTCCGTTGGAAGATTTTCTAGTGGGTCGAGATCCACATTTCACATTGTTTTAAGTCCGCGTAGGCAGATTACACAAAACTAGATTATTTAGGTAGGAACTCCTTCCAATTGTATCTAATCCAACTCTCGAATATTTTAGTTGGGTGAATAACTCCTTATTCCAATCCATCACATGGATCATTTCCAACTCTTGCTTCTAAACATATATAATCTTATTATAATTTGTTTAGTTAAGTTTGACCCATTGTTTTAGCAATTGGATATTACAATTATCCCATTGCACCTTACTAATATAGAACATGCACCTCGCGTAGGCGAAACCTACATTATTCGATACTAGTCTTGATGAGTGCTAAAACTTGGAAAGCATAAACTTAACATTTAATTTGAGGGAATTTGCAATTATTCTGATCTCACCGGCTTATTTATCATATAAATCGTCTCTCACATGCATCAACATACATTCACATGCATCAGCATACATACAAAATGAAACAGTTATGGCCCCTAGCGCAATTGTTCTCCCAAGCCAATAAGAGAACCTAAGCTAACCTAATAAAGATCTAAGTTTTTCCAAGCAAGATCTTCAAGGTTGTCCTCCTTTGATATTGTATTCTTCTCTTTCTTCATAACATTACATTACATAAAAGAAACTCGTTTTACATACGAGGGAGTGAGATGAAAAAAGAAGTTACATTAAGAGATTAAAAGAGAGGTACGACACGCAGGTCGTATTTTAAAATCTCAAAACAAAATAAAGAAAAACTAAGGTCATAACCGATCACCACAAAACAATAATAATAAACACATTATTATTATTATTATTAATTTAAATTATGTTAATTAAATAAACCAAATTAAATTTCAGCGACTGATCACACTATGCAGAGTTAGCCGGGGGTTCCGCTAACCGTTCAGCGGACGGGGGTCAATGGGGCAGCGCCCCGACACAAAATTTTAATGAACAATTCAAATGAAATCGACTTCGATTTTTGCATCAACACTTGATACTTTAAAGCACAACTTTTGGCAGTCACAGCCATAATCGCATAACTCTTTGATTGCACAACCCTTGTACCGTTATGAACCCTAATGCACCAATTTCATATCGTCAAACACACCTCAGTTGTTAATTCAGTATGATTGATCAATACGTCATTGCTTCACCATACTTTCGTCGGATTCCGAAGCAAATGATCATTGATCGCTCAAAGGAAAATAACCATTAAGTGTTTGAATGAACGAAAGAGAAACAATATATCACATATACCGTATTTTACATCAGAATTACTTATATCATATATATAACTTGATCGATCTTAATTGTGTAACCTATGGATGATCGATGTATCGCTGCTTCACCATACTAACATCGGATTCCGAAGCATAATCAACATCAATCATCCAAATCATACACACATGATGCCAAATTTAATTACTCGTTTATTCTTTGATTCCTTCTGTCTTTTAATCGTATTAATACAGAAAATACAGAAAATAAACAGCTATCAGATGCATGGATTCGTAAGTGGTTCTAATACCACCGAAGGAGAATAGCGATCCAAAATGCAGCGGAATTTAAATTTTTTCTCCTTTAGTGATCCTTACGAATGGGCATGATCGGTGATAGAATTGTTACCTCTTGTGGCTATTGAAACCATTGATGCAGATCTAAGGAGCGATCACAAACGTTGAATGGTGACAACGTCTCTGCTCAGTCCACACGAACAAATTCCTTCAGTCTCAGTGCTAGCTGCTATGAATGAAGGCTTTAAGTGAGAGAGAAAGAGAAAATGAAATTTCATCTAGTCAAATGCTTCTGCATAAGGGTTCTATTTATAAAACCACTTGTGTGGGTTGTAAACTAAAAAGTCCACTTAAGTGTATGTGGCCCATATCCTATGATATACCAAAATCACTTAAGCGCGTTGTACCTTACCATATTTCGTATTCTACTTAAGTGCATTGTACCTTAAAGTGTTATACAATCCACTTAAGAGCACCGTACCTTATGGTGTTCCTTATTTACTCTATCTCTCATCAATCCGTCCTTTTGTGTGTGACCCTGTAGGTTTTCGCGGCATTGGCAATTATATTAAATCACGTATTTAGCATAATAAATAATGAGTGGTATCTAGCAACACATCATTACTACCCAAGACACGAAAATTTCATGTGATCTGACAAATCCTTTTGTGATAATACTTATGTGTATAATTACCCTTTTTCCCTTATGTCTATATTGAACACAAGACATAGACAGTGTCATCATTGTCCAGTTCAATATTGGGCCCTTAGACATTCATCCTGTTACGCAGGATGGGAAAATTTCATCTAGGTCCCTCGGCATGCTTCGTTGAGTACCCATCAACTGTCTTTATGGTTATCTAGTTACGGATAATGTTTGATCAACAATAAAGCACTCGACTCCACATCTAGGGTCCATAGTGGTTTCAGGTCGAAGGGTGGTATACACCATTATCACCATGAGATTAACTTATGACACTTTACATAACATTCTATATAGTATTCTCATAGCGGGTCAATCCAGTATAAATATTACTCCTAATATTCATACCTATGTTTAAGACTTGATAACTCCTTATCTATGATCTATGAGATATGATCATCAGTCTATATACATAATAATTTTAATGCTTTAATGTTATGCCACTTCACAACAAAGGTCGACTACGAATACTTTAAGAATAATGTCCTTATGTTTAATGGGATCTTATGATTAAGTCACACTTGATACATTAAACGGACTAGCTATTCTTGAGACTTTATTAAACAAACATAATAAAGAAAAAGCCTTTTATTATTAATAAATAATTCAATACAAGTACCAAAAGTATTGGCCTTTAGGGCTTACACCGATAATTTAGGCCCTAATTCCAAGGGCATCGCGTGATGATAAAGACGATTTATCCAATCCCCTACATTTTAAAGAAGCCTAACCTAGAGGGAAGAGTGGTATCATGGCCAGTTGAACTATCTGAATACGAAATCCATTTCCTAGCTAAAGGCAACATAATTTATAAGGTATTGTCATATTTCTTAGTATAATTCAGCTCTCTGGTGGGTGAAAAAGCTCCCCATGTATGGACATTGTTCGTAGACAATGTCTCAAACCTAAAAGGGAGTGGCGTTTGGGTATCACTGGAAGGCATATAAAAAATTCTCATACATAAACCCTTGAGGTTTGAGTTCAGAGCCCCTAATATCTAAGTTGAATAAGAAGCTCTCATTGTCGAAATGAACCTCGCTAGAGAAATAGGCGCTTCAAATCTCACAACACAAATAGATCCCTAGTAGATATTCAATTATGTCGTTGATGAGCATCAAATGAATGAGGCTTTAATCATCAAATATCTCTAGAAAGTATAAGACTTTTCTAAACATTTCAAATTCTTTGAAATAACTTATGCACCTAGATAAAAAAATGCTTTGGACGACCTCTTGTCAAAGTTTACCAGCACTAAGAAGCTCGACCACAATAGAATGATGGTACAAGAGACATTAGTTGCCCATATCATAGAGAATGACAGATCTAACACCATAGATCTTGCCCACGCTTTAAACTAGATGGAATTTATGATGCGTTATCTGACAACATATGAGCTCCCTTCAGACGAGGCTATGACATAAAAGATTAGAAAGTTAACAAAAAAGTACAACATGGTAGCAGGAAAAACTCTACAAGATGGGAAGGGCTTCCCCCATGTTGATATGCTTAGGAGAGGATGAGATCACATTGGTTCTCACAAAGATCTAAAAAGGGGTATGCGAATGCAATATTGGCGTACAGGCCCTCACTCACATGTTGATGAAAGGAGACTACAATTGGCCAACCCTGATGAAGGATATTGCACAATTTGTTAGAAAATGCGACAAATAACAAAGGCAATTCAACCTTTACCATGCGCCAACCAAAGTTCTCCACTCTCTCGCATCTCCCTAGCTTTTTTATTATTGCGGCTTAGACATTTTTTGTCCTTTCCTCTTAGTGCTACGTCAACTAAAGTTCTTACTCATAAGAGTGGATGACTTGACAAAGTGGATAGAAGCATATGTCGAATCTAAAATCACAGCAGGAAGAGTTTGAGGTTTTTACTGGAAGCAAATTATTTACAGGTTTGGTTTTCCAAGAAGTATCTTCGTAGATGATGGAACTCAGTTTGCTAGCTCAATTGTGGTGGAGTTCTGCCACTAGCTGGGAATCCAAATGAAGTTTGTTTTAGTTATCCACTTGTAGGATAATAGGCAAGAGAGATCATCCAACAAAGTGATTCTCTATGGGATATGAAAGAAGTTAGATGACGTCAAGAGTTTGTGGGTCGAACAACTACACAAGGTATATTCTTCCTTTTTTATTCTAGTTAATTTCACATTTTCTTGCCCAAGGTGTTTAGTTTTACTTAATTACAACTTATGCAAAGGTTTTATGATCATATCATACAACACCCCACTCCATCACTAAAGAAATATCATTCAATATGGTTTATAATGCATATGCCATGTTACTAGTCGTAATTGACACACCAGCGACATGAACATTTCAGTGAAGAAGGAATGATGCACCATAAGGTGACCCATATTGCTTTATATATACTAATGTGATATCTAACAATCATTAAGCCAAATTAATTAAATTCATGTGCGTAAAAAAATGAAGTAGGATTATATGTACATATAACATGATTGACGAGGCTATAAAGACCACCCATATTCACTAATTTGTAACAAAGAAAATAAATGTCAGACAATAGAATTCTAAGGTGGTCCTAAGGCATATGAAGTAAAGCGATCTTGTGCTCATGCAAGTAGTTACACCTATTCGAATTGAAAAATGCTTCCTAGTTAGAAAGTCCTGTATCGAATACACCATAAGCTACCACATGGTATTTACAAGCTTGATGAATTGGATGAATGATGACTTCTCGACAAGTGTATCGATAATGTCACAATAATAAAAAGATATTGATTCCACATAGATAGCTATTTAGCAAAACAATAATTATGCAAGTATAAAAAGTAAAAGTTGTGTGTGTGTGTGTGGGGGGGGGGGGGGGGGTTTGAATGCGAAAAAAATAAAACTTGTTATGAAATAAGATGAAAGCAGTCAGGTTTTGTTTAGAAGCATTTATTCATCCTCTGTTGATGTCTAATGCATTACATCAATGAGAAAGTCATTATATTTCCATGACGAATCAATACGACCATTATACTTAATCCCTTGGTGTGTAGCTCACTGATTCTCACTCGGGATCTCCTATCCCTATTCAACCAGCGTAAGTGAAACTAGGCGATGCAATAGACCATTAATTCAAATGCCACTACTCGGGATCTCATATCCCTATTCAACCAGCGTAAGTACAAAAATTTCCATAGTTCCAACATTTAGACTAATGGTCAGTATTCCCTATGTTCCCAAGATCAGATTAAAATAGTATCTCACATAAAAAGCATTAAGTACAAGAAGCAATTGAATAAAAATATAACTCCAATTATTCATGCAATGACAAATTAAACATATGTCACAATAGGTTCAAAATAAGTTCATCGAACAAAACCTAACTTAGATATGTTTATATACTCATAACGATATTATTAAATACTAATTGATAAGATGAAGATTCCATCTGAGAATCCTTGAAGAACTGGCCTCTAATGGCTTCAAATGCTCTCAAAATCGCCCTCTTGGTGCTCTTTACCGTCACTTTCAGTCACAAATCGTAGAACCCTTGAAAAGATGCAAAAAAAATCCATTTTATATCAATCAAATTAGTCCGTAATGCGTCAGAATAGAACCAGAAAAGGACCTATCACGCGCGTGATAGCTTGCATCGCGTGTGCGATGCTGACAATACATTTTTATCATGCGTGCAATGCTGCGCGTGATTATTCCAGTAGTTGCACATTTTTTTCTCCCTTTTCCACCTGATCTTCACTAAGTCCTTATTTCTTCATACTTAGTCATTTTTGCATCTTCTTTAGTCTTTATCCTTCATTTTTTTAATCATTTTTGACTGGTTTTGATCTATTTCTTCAACCGAAAATATGCAATAATAGAGTGTCGTGAATGAATGACCCATCCTCAGAATATGGAACTCAGTGAACCTGAGATATTAGTTTATTGATTTATGATTCCCTTTGATTGAATAAATCAACGACATTTATCTTTACAATGTATGAATTACAAAGACTTGGTTTTAGTGAATAACTGAGGTAGGTTAGAACTTTTCCCCCTGCAGAAACTCTAATTTACTTTTCCATTTGGAAACATTTTTTTGTTTTAAAAGAGACTATTATTTTCTTTCCCGTTTGCCAAGCATCACAAAGCTTATATTTTGAAAATTTTACGTTAGGTAAACCAACTACTAGGCATTTGTGAAGCTATCATATTTATCTAGTCAAAGTGTGTATCGTAAACGTTTGTACCATACACTGACACGTCATAGAAGTCTACTAAATATATCTTATCAACTCTTGAACCCTTAAACACAATACTCTTCCCATGTGCCCTCACGTGTCGTTTCTCATGCCGCGCGTGGATCTAACGCGCCATCACTTTAGTCGTCCGTGACAGCGGGTCCGATGACCCTCTACGTCACGATTTCCATTATCGACGTCACTGTCCTGCCATATTTCCAGATTTGTACTCAGTTTTTTGTTTCAAGCCATTAACTCTCATGAGAGATATCGATTTCGTCACATTTACTAAGGTTATGCTTATCCTACGTGAGAAACTAGCCGAGATATCTAACTATATCATATGGGTTGATGCTGTTAAAATATGGTTTCATGGTCAAGGATATGAAGATCACTTAACAATAAAATCGGATAATATTCCCATCGCCAAACGCGATAAGTGGAAATAAACCAGTGTTTCTTTATGCATTGTGTTATGGTTTTCCATAACAACTAATCTCTAAGCACAATACTAAGCCTTTACCACTTGCTATGCGGTTTGGGAAAATGATAAGAAAGTATTTTATAACGATGTCCTTAATCTTTATAGCGTCATCCTTAAACTCAACTATTTGAAATTGGAGAATATGGATATGCAAGACTATATGAGTAAGCTTGATGCATTGAAGGAAAATTTCATAACCCTAATGCCTTTTACAACTGATACAACAATTCATGCTGAAAAACGTAGTAAGTATTTTATGATCTTGGCACTTATCAGACTATCACCAGAACTCGATTTTGTTTGTAACCAGATTTTATCAGGATCCATTGTACCTAACTATGAAGCAGTTAGTGAACAAAGGTTGCACTTAGCTACACCTCGTGATTTTGGACCGATTTATACTCCATCTCCCACCAAATCATATGCTTTTGTTTCCCACTACCATGGTCGTGGTGGAAGAACCAGAGAATGTGATGGTCATTGCCATGGTATTTGTTATAACTATTGCAATCATTATGGTCACATTGAAGTTGATTATCATGCAAAGGCAAGAGACAACAACGAATATTGCATGTCACAGTTGTTGCTTAATTGACGATCATTTAAGACATTACTATTCCTGCCACTAATCACAATGATTTCTTCAATTCAAAGTAACCCGTCAACCATCATCATTTGTCGATATTGCTCAGTCTGGTAATCCTGTAGCCTTTATCTCTAGATCCTCTCTTGGTCCTTGGGTCCTTGATTCTGGTGCCTCTGATCATATAACTGGTAATAAATCCCTTTTATCTCACCTGTCTTATTTTGATTCTCTACCTTCTATCACTGTGGCAGATGGCTCTAAAATCAATGTTCAAGGACTTGGTCAGGCACACCCACTTCCAAACGTGTCTTTAGACTCTGTTTTACATTTCTGTTTGTCCTTTTAATCTAATATATGTTAACAAGCTCACTCGTCCTCTTTATTTTTCAGTCCTTTTTAATGATAATTCTATTTATGTCCAAGATCGACGTACATGATAGGCGATTGGAGCAAGGGGTGAGTTCAGAGGATTATATCATCTATCTCCACCGGTGGAATGTGCTTCTATTGCTTCTCAAGATCTCACACATCAACGTTTGGGTCACCCCATCCTTAATAAAATGCATATTTTAGTTCCTAGTTTTTCTAAGCTTTCATTATTCGAGTGTCAGTCGTGTCAATTAGGCAAACATATTTGTATCATTTATTGTCAATGAGTACATAAAAGTGTTGTATCACCTTTTGATTTATTTTATTTTGATATTTGGGGTCCTAGTCGTGTCAATTCAACTTTAGGATATTATTACTTTGTACTTTCATCGATGATTTCTCATGATGTACTTGGTTATTTCTACTGAAAAGTCGTTCAAATGTTTTCCATATATTCCAAGAGTTTTATGCTGAAATTAAAAACCAGTTTGACATTTCCATTAAAATTTTACGCACTGATAATGCTCGTGAGTATATGTCATCCGAGTTTCAATCTTTTTTAACATCACAAGGAGTTACTCACCAATCATCATATGCTCATACACCACAATAAAACAGTGTTGTTGAACGGAAGAATCATTATTTAGTTGAAATTGCACAAACTCTTTTACTTCACCATAATGCACCCTCTCATTATTGGGGTGATTCTCTTCTCACATCATGTCACCTTATCAATTGAATGCCTTCATCAGTCTTTCAAGATCAGATTTTGTACTCTATCTTAAATCTGCAATATGAACTCTACCCCATTCCTTTCCGCGTCTTTAGTTGCACATGCTTTGTGCATGACCTCATTCTAGGTAAAGAAAAACTTTATGCCAAATCTCTAAAATGTATATTTCTATGATACTCACGTATACAAAAAGGATATCGTTGTTTTTGTCCCCACTTTCAATGATACATTGTTTCCTCTGATGTTACATTCTTTGAAAGTTCCCCATTCTTTTATGCCTCTGTGTCACCCAATGAGCATTGTAATTCAGATGTTCGAGATATCCCTTTCGTCATCCCCACATCCATTACACGTCCATTGCAGGTCTACCAGTGACAGACACACCGTCCATCAGAGGTTAAAGTTGATATTGATCCACCAACATCATCCCCCGCTTCAACTGCTCCTCCAGTTATGTCACATGAACTTGACCTTCCAATAGTATTACGAAAAAGTATTCAATCTCATCATCCTAATCCTAAATATGCTTCTGTTTTAAATCATGACCAATTATCTACTTACTATGTCTCTTTTGGGTCTGCTTTGGATTATGTATATATTCCTAAGTTTATAGATGAATCTATGACCGATCCCAATTGGCATCAGGCGATGGTGAAAGAAATGAATGAATTGCATTCAAATAACACTCGGGACATTATTACTTTACCTCCAAAAAAAACTACAATGGGATGTCAATGGATTTATACAGTGAAAATTGGACCAAATGGTCAAATCAATTGTTTCAAATCCCGTTTGGTAGCCAAAGGATATACCAAAATATTTGGTATTGATTATGGTGATACTTTTTTTCTCCGGTGGCCAAGATTAGTTCAGTTTGTCTCTTTCTCGTGAAGGGAATAACACATTCTCATTAAAACAACTTCTTCTTCCTCTTAAATTACATTTGTATAATGTGATTTGTAACACCCTTCTAAAATACCCCAATAATTAATTAAAACAACAAAATATGAATCAGAGTAGATATGCAATTTCAGGGTGTCACACTTGACACTTCACACCATTCACCAAAATATCTTGTCATGCTCGTTTATTAATCAAAATAAAACATTGTACAATACGCAGCGGATAGAAATCTAACAACATTCGAACCATGTAACACATTACATGTAAAATTGTTCAACAACCAACAATGAAAACAAAGTAAAACATCCCGTCCCGATGTTACATATACCAGAGCATGACTCACTAAGGAACTACACTAGACTCCAAGCACTAGCTTCTACTCAATCACTGCTCGTTACCTGAAACATAGTTGTAAGGGTGAGTTCCTCAATCGATATAATAAGCATTATAAAATATCATGTAATGTTAAGTAAATTAACACATTCATCACCCTAATCATATCACACCTTCAGCAACGACAACATCAACTCATAATCATACTCAACACAAACACCAAACACACGTATAATATTGGAATACATCCATTCATATTATACGCCATACATACATTATGAAATGAGACTCCATGCATGCGGTACCGACTATTCGTGAACACATAGTTCAACCTCACCGATCAAACCCAGATACGGCTACCAAGCTCACTAGTCCCACTCATTTGAGACCTAGTGACTCACTCACTAATTCCTCACCATGGGAATTAGCTACCACCATAAAGGCCATGCTATGCACGCTAAATCACCTAGCATGCAAACATCAACAACAATCCACAATAGACATATGCTCACACTCTAAGCCATAAACAACTCACTAATTCCTCACCATGGGAATTAGCTACCACCATAAAGGCCATGCTATGCACGCTAAATCACCTAGCATGCAAACATCAACAACAATCCACAATAGACATACATAATAGATATATTCACAGCATTATGCATACCATCATACCTCATCAGCATATTTATCACAGAATCATATCATGTCATGCCAAATAATAAATCCCAGTATTAGCACACTCTACTAATACCTATACTGCTCAAAACAACGGGAAATGATCCCTACTATATCATACATCAGCTAAATTACATCACTCAGCTGAAACGACCAAACTGCACAACATTTAAATATCAATTTTTCACTTTTCAAACAGTGTTAACCGGTTAACGCCCTGGGTTAATCGGTTAACGCAAAACAGAATGCGCTTCTCTGTAATTTTTAACAGTGTTAACCGGTTAACACCCTGGGTTAACCGGTTAACGCAAGACAGAATTTAATTTTTAATTATCATAACAGTGTTAACCGGTTAACACCCTGGGTTAACCGGTTAACGCAAGACAGAAAGCTGTTCCTGCGCTAACACGAACAGAATGCAGAATCACCCGCATTTTCCGCCATTAGAGGACTTCCGGACCTCCGATTTCGATTCCGTAAAAAGCTACGCGTCCAGAAAATTACGTCTCATCCAAATATAGATTCATTCACGGTTTTAACGTAATTTATTCATCACAATTCAAGGGTATTTCTCAAAACCTAATTAGAGTCGATTCAATGGCTTATTACTACCCATTACATGTTAATCCATAATACCCATTAAACGACGATAAACCCCCCTTACCTGAGTTAATCCGGCAAATCCTTTACTTCAAGCTTTTCCCTTCTTCAACCCTTCTTCTCTTGCTCTTCCTTTTTGCCCTTTTCTCACTTTTCAGTCGTTTCTCTGTTTTCACGTACCGATAGAAAACTCTCTCTAGCCTTTCCACTTCCTTCTTATAATAACAAAATTCTTAAATTGGATTTCTCTCTTCTACCCTCGATTATTCATAAAATTTCCAACTTTATTATTCCAATAATAATAATCCAATAATATTCCAATTATTTAATTAAATTAATAAATATACTAATAATAATATATATGAATGGTTTATCTTTTATTTTGAAAAATAATACCCTCTCATTCATATTATCATCATAATATACTATTAAACTTAAATTAAATAATTATCATATTTTATCGGGGTGTTACAACTCTCCCCCACTAAAAGAGTTTTCGTCCTCGAAAACATACCTCAAGCGAATAACTCTGGATAAGACTCCTTCATCTGACTCTCAAGTTCCCAAGTCACATTGCCACCTGCTGGTCCTCCCCAAGCTACCTTTACCAAAGCAATCTCTTTACCCCGCAACTGCTTCAACCCTCGATCCTCGATCCTCATAGGTGATGTTTCAACAGTCAGGTTATCTCTCACCTGTACATCATCTACTTGGACCACATGCGACGGATCAGGAATGTACCTCCTCAACTGAGACACATGAAAAACCTCATGCAAATTCGCAAGTGACGGCGGTAAAGCGATACGATAGCCTACCTCCCCTATCCTCTCCAAAATCTGATAAGGACCAATAAATCGAGGTGTCAACTTCTTCGACTTCAAAGCTCGACCAACCCCAGTTATCGGAGTAACACGAAGAAACACATGATCTCCCTCTTGAAACTCAAGTGACTTCCTCCTCTTGTCGTGATAACTCTTCTGACGACTCTGAGCAATCCTCATCTTCTCCTGAATCATCTTAATCTTTTCCGTAGTTTGTTGAACAATCTCCGGTCCAACCACAACACTCTCACCGGACTCATACCAACATAAAGGTGTCCGACATCTCCTACCATACAAAGCTTCAAACGGTGCCATACCAATGCTCGAATGAAAACTATTGTTGTAGGTAAACTCAATCAAAGGTAAATAACAATCCCAAGCACCTCCCTTTTCCAAAACACAAGCCCTCAAAAGATCCTCCAGTGACTGAATCGTCCTCTCAGTCTGACCATCAGTCTGCGGATGATATGCAAAACTCAATCTCAGCTTAGTTCCCAAAGCCCTCTGCAAACCTTCCCAGAACTTCGATGTAAATCTAGGATCTCTGTCCGAAACAATACTCGACGGAATACCATGCAAACTTAAAATTCTCTCAATATACAACTCAGCTAATCTCTCTAACGGATAATCCATTCTGATCAGAATGAAATGAGCCGATTTTGTCAATCTGTCAACAATCACCCAAATAGCTTCAAAATTCTTAATTGTCCTTGGTAAACCAGAAACAAAATCCATATTGATACTATCCCACTTCCACTCTGGAATAGCCAACGGTTGCATTAGCCCAGACGACTTCTGATGCTCAATCTTTGACTTCTGACAAGTCAAACAAGAATAAACAAAACTCGCAATTTCTCTTTTCATTCCCGGCCACCAAAATAACTTTTTCAAATCATGATACATCTTCGTAGCCCCAGGATGAATACTCAGGCCACTACGATGTCCTTCCTCAAGAATACTCTTCTTAAGTTCGGTAACATCCGGAATACACACCCGATTACCAAATTTCAAAACACCATTCTCATCAACTCTGAATTCACCACCTTGACCTTGATTCACTAGAGTCAACTTATCAACCAAAAGCACATAGGATTTCTGACCCTCTCTAATCTCATCCAGAATACCACTCGTTAACTTCAACATTCCCAATTTAACACTATTGTGAGTACTCTCACACACCAAACTCAAGTCTCTAAACTGCTCAATTAAATCCAATTCCTTAACCATTAACATAGACATATGCAATGATTTCCGACTCAATGCATCAGCCACTACGTTTGCTTTACCCGGATGGTAATTCAAACCAAAGTCATAATCCTTCAGAAACTCTAACCATCTCCTCTGTCTCATATTCAGCTCTTTCTGATCAAACAATACTTTAAACTTTTATGGTCACTGAAAACCTCAAATCTTGACCCGTACAAGTAATGCCTCCATAACTTCAGAACAAATACCACAGCTGCCAACTCTAAATTATGTGTCGGATAGTTCCTCTCATGAACCTTCAGTTGTCTCGAAGCATAAGCTACAACCTGCTTATTCTGCATCAAAACACCACCCAAACCCAACAATGAAGCATCACAGTAAACCTCAAATGGTTCCGACGGACTCGGTAATATTAGAATAGGAGCAGTAGTTAACCTCCTCTTTAACTCTTGGAAACCTTCTTCGCACTTTGAGTCCCAAACAAACGCTTGCCCCTTTCTAGTCAACATCGTCAACGGTAATGCCATCTTAGAAAATCCCTCAATGAATCCCTATAATAACCTGCAAGTCCAAGAAAACTCCTTATCTCAGAAACTGACTTCGGAGCTTCCCACTTAGATACCGCTTCTATCTTAGAAGGATCAACAGCAACACCACCTCTTGAAACCACATGACCAAGAAAACTAACCTCTTCTAACCAAAATTCACACTTGGGCAGTTTAGCAAATAACTTCTTTTCTCGTAGAACCCCTAAAACCACTCTCAAATGTTCAGCATGCTCTTCTTCAGATTTCGAATACACCAAAATATCGTCAATAAACACCACAACAAACTTGTCTAGGTACGGATGGAAAATCCTATTCATATACTCCATAAATACCCCAGGCGCATTAGTCACACCAAAAGGCATTACAGAATACTCATAATGTCCATACCTTGTTCTGAAAGCAGTCTTCTGAATATCCTCAGTTTTCACACGTATCTGATGATACCCCGATCTCAAAACTATTTTGCTGAACACACTTGCACCAACCAACTGATCCCTCAAATCATCAATCCTCGGCAAAGGATACCGATTCTTGATCGTCACTTTATTCAGTTGCCTGTAGTCCACACACAACCTCATAGTACCTTCTTTCTTCTTAACCAATAACACTGGTGCGCCCCACGGTGACACACTCGGACGAATAAATTTCTTATCCAACAGATCTTCCAACTGACTCTTCAATTCAGTTAACTCAACAGCAGACATACGGTACGGAGCCATCGATATCGGCCTAGTACCAGGTACCAAATCAATCGAGAACTCAACTTCACGCTCTGGCGGTAATTCATTCACTTCTTCAGGAAACACATCAGGAAAATCACACACCACGGCTAGATCGCAAATCACCAGTTTATCTTTAGCCTCCAAAGTCGCTAACAACATAAACAACTCTGCCCCATCTGCTACTGCCTCATCATAGGGAGTGTAATACTTCGACAGCTCTGTGAACTTAGCAGCATACTCAATAACAGACCGGTTGCCCTGCTTCAATTCTAAGAACTCTATCTCTTTCTTTCCTCTGACGTCCTCTGGAAAGTACTTCCTCAGGAATCTCTCTCTGAACACCGCCCAAGTGATCTCAGCACTCTCAGCAGCTTCCAACTCAGTGCGGGCAGCAACCCACCAATCATCTGCTTCCTCTGACAGCATATGCGTACCGAACCTGACCTTCTGGTTATCGACACACTCAGTCACTCGGAAGATCCTCTCGATCTCCTTCAACCACTTCTGAGCACCATCCGGATCGTATGCTCCCTTGAACATTGGAGGATTGTTCTTCTGGAACTTACTCAGTTGACGAGCAGCTCCCAATCCCACAACATTCGGATTCCCTCCAAGTACTCCAGCTAGCATACCCAGAGCCTCAGCAATCGCAGCATCGTCTCTACCTCTTCCAGCCATCTCTATTCTGAAAACCCAACAAGCTAAAACAATAAGTACTGATAGGGTTACACAACACCTATCACGTACAGGGGAACAGAATAATTACGACTCGACTCGACCGACTATGCTCTGATACCACTAATGTAACACCCTTCTAAAATACCCCAATAATTAATTAAAACAACAAAATATGAATCAGAGTAGATATGCAATTTCAGGGTGTCACACTTGACACTTCACACCATTCACCAAAATATCTTGTCATGCTCGTTTATTAATCAAAATAAAACATTGCACAATACGCAGCGGATAGAAATCTAACAACATTCGAACCATGTAACACATTACATGTAAAATTGTTCAACAACCAACAATGAAAACAAAGTAAAACATCCCGTCCCGATGTTACATATACCAGAGCATGACTCACTAAGGAACTACACTAGACTCCAAGCACTAGCTTCTACTCAATCACTGCTCGTTACCTGAAACATAGTTGTAAGGGTGAGTTCCTCAATCGATATAATAAGCATTATAAAATATCATGTAATGTTAAGTAAATTAACACATTCATCACCCTAATCATATCACACCTTCAGCAACGGCAACATCAACTCATAATCACACTCAACACAAACACCAAACACACGTATAATATTGGAATACATCCATTCATATTATACGCCATACATACATTATGAAATGAGACTCCATGCATGCGGTACCGACTATTCGTGAACACATAGTTCAACCTCACCGATCAAACCCAGATACGGCTACCAAGCTCACTAGTCCCACTCATTTGAGACCTAGTGACTCACTCACTAATTCCTCACCATGGGAATTAGCTACCACCATAAAGGCCATGCTATGCACGCTAAATCACCTAGCATGCAAACATCAACAACAATCCACAATAGACATATGCTCACACTCTAAGCCATAAACAACTCACTAATTCCTCACCATGGGAATTAGCTACCACCATAAAGGCCATGCTATGCACACTAAATCACCTAGCATGCAAACATCAACAACAATCCACAATAGACATACATAATAGATATATTCACAGCATTATGCATACCATCATACCTCATCAGCATATTTATCACAGAATCATATCATGTCATGCCAAATAATAAATCCCAGTATTAGCACACTCTACTAATACCTATACTGCTCAAAACAACGGGAAATGATCCCTACTATATCATACATCAGCTAAATTACATCACTCAGCTGAAACGACCAAACTGCACAACATTTAAATATCAATTTTTCACTTTTCAAACAGTGTTAACCGGTTAACGCCCTGGGTTAATCGATTAACGCAAAACAGAATGCGCTTCTCTGTAATTTTTAACAGTTTTAACCGGTTAACACCCTGGGTTAACCGGTTAACGCAAGACAGAATTTAATTTTTAATTATCATAACAGTGTTAACCGGTTAACACCCTGGGTTAACCGGTTAACGCAAGACAGAAAGCTGTTCCTGCGCTAACACGAACAGAATGCAGAATCACCCGCATTTTCCGCCATTGGAGGACTTCCGGACCTCCGATTTCGATTACGTAAAAAGCTACGCGTCCAGAAAATTACGTCTCATCCAAATATAGATTCATTCACGGTTTTAACGTAATTTATTCATCACAATTCAAGGGTATTTCTCAAAACCTAATTAGAGTCGATTCAATGGCTTATTACTACCCATTACATGTTAATCCATAATACCCATTAAACGACGATAAACCCCCCTTACCTGAGTTAATCCGGCAAATCCTTTACTTCAAGCTTTTCCCTTCTTCAACCCTTCTTCTCTTGCTCTTCCTTTTTGCCCTTTTCTCACTTTTCAGTCGTTTCTCTGTTTTCACGTACCGATAGAAAACTCTCTCTAGCCTTTCCACTTCCTTCTTATAATAACAAAATTCTTAAATTGGATTTCTCTCTTCTACCCTCGATTATTCATAAAATTTCCAACTTTATTATTCCAATAATAATAATCCAATAATATTCCAATTATTTAATTAAATTAATAAATATACTAATAATAATATATATGAATGGTTTATCTTTTATTTTGAAAAATAATACCCTCTCATTCATATTATCATCATAATATACTATTAAACTTAAATTAAATAATTATCATATTTTATCGGGGTGTTACATGACTCAATTCCATCAAGTGATATTCATCCATTTTACCTCTGGTTTAGAATTTGGGTATTACCAGTATCTCCCTAATATCCAAAAATCATAACATGATCATAGAATTTTCTTATAATGTTATTTATACCATTCTAATATTCACAACTTGCACCATTGTACTTTTGCTCAATCTGGGTTCAGATTGTACTTATGAAACTTAAAATGGAGCTTCTGGTGCATTTGTAATTGCAAAGGTAAGAGTCTGTGTATGTAGCATAATTCTTTATATGATTTATTTGATTGTTACTTCTTACATGTAGAGTCAGCCTAAGGATTTGCAAACAAAGCAACTTCTTTAGACCTTACATATATTACCTACACAACTGTCTTATAAAAAAATCATACACAAGAATCTAATTGCTCATTTTGCGAAGCGATAAATATAATTTACTATTAACTGTATATAAAGAAGAAGAAATTGATTTCGATACTTCTTTTTCTGATAACTTCTACTAAAATATTCTTCCTTTAGATAAGAGGATATGAAATCATGTTCTTCCACATAATCACTAATTAGTATTGCTCACATGATATCGATGTTTTATAGTGACATAACTGTTAGATTTATCAAACATTTGCGGGTTACAATCAATTGTTATTTAGTTTGTGAAAAAAAGATTAATCGTGGTTTTGATGGAGGTGCATAAATAAGCCATTTTATTGGTTAATTGATCTTTTTTAATTAAAAGTTGAGTATCTGAAAACTGACCGATGTGGGTAGAAGTGTGGGCTTTAACCCTTGGCTCCATAATGGATAATGACTAGGGTGGTATATATTATATGGCTTGGTCTCCTCTATAATCACAAATATCAGAAACATAATTGAAGACTCCACAACTTCCCCCATTGAGAGTTGTGAAAGGGAGTGTAAGATACAGAGAAAGATCCGGTCATTCATCTTTTCAAGATCTCAAATCATGACTTCGTTCGTGAAAGGGAGTGTGAGATACAAAGAAAGATTCGGTCATTCATCTTTTCAGAATCCCAAATAATGACTTCAACAAATAAGTATTGATGTTTTAATCTCATATAATGGATCTATAAATATTTCTACTTACATTTGATATCAGAGCTTAATTAAATGAGTTAAGACTCAATTGTTCGTAGTTAATATATAATTATGAATTTAGGGTCAAATTATTTTGATCCAATTTTTAACCATTGATGAAATCAAATTTATAATAGTTCAATTTGCATCCGATTAGAAATTTTATGAAATTCCTATTGGTTAAAATTTTATAAAAAGGAATTCTAAATCATTTATTTTGATCCATTGATATGATGCAATAAGTTTCTTCGCAATTGCCTTTTTTTCAATTGATGCGACACAATACTTTTCTACTATAAAATCAATGATTTTTTTTCCAAAATAACCAACTTTTTCAAATAAAATACGAAAATAACCATTTTTAAAAAAAATAATACCAAAATAACCAACTTTACACAACCTTTTGATCAATAGTCAAATACATTACCATTGCACCACAAACCCTTCATGTTAATTTGTTTCATCATATATTTAATATACCGTGTATAGTTATACCATTGCACCACAAACCCTTCATGTTAATTTGTTTCATCATATATTTAATATACCGTGTATAGTTACAGTAGATTAATAAATTACTTAAACTTAGTTGAATTTTTTTTCACTTAGTTTTAAAATAATGTATAATTAGAGTAGATTAATTTGTTTCATCTCTATATATTTGTATTAATTATTTTCACTTAGAACTTTTATACCTATTTTAAAATTTTAAATTAACTAAATGTATATTTAATTTAATTTTATCATTGTTTTAAAATATATAAGTTAAGAATATTATTTAATATTTGCATTTTAATTTCTTAAGAGTATAATCGCAATTTTATATTATAACATTAAATATAAAATATAGATAATATCCATTCGACATATAAAATATGAACATAGATAGTTAAAATATTTATGTTTATTTAAAATTGATTATAATAAAATTAAATAAAATATATATTTTTTATTTTATAAAAAGAATTGTTTAATAAAAAAGAGTATTGTATAAAAGAATATTTTAATTTTATAAAAATAAACATTAAATAAAATAATGGATGAAACATAATTAGTGACAAAATTAAAGACCAATTCTAAATAAGCTATTATGTACCGTGATATATTTAGTGACAAACTCATTGACGTGATGAATTTTAATATAATTTTTCATTTTATGTAAGGGACTTGACAACTAAACTAACATCTCTATATATTAAATTAGTATTAATAAATATAAAATTGTTAAAAATATCATGTGATTTATAGTTAACATCTTTGTTATGCTCACATTACTATGTATACGATTTATGGCATAAATTTTAAAATAATAGGAAGAAAAATGAAATTTTGGTCAATTAAATAATAGGAAGACAAATGAAATAAAAAAAATTTGTCCCCCTTCTAATTTTGGTCAATTAAATTTTTTTTTAAATAAAATATTCTTAGTTGAAATTTTTTTGCTTATTCTATTTTTAATAAATTGAAAATTTCATTTTGATTTATGTTAGTAATTTTTTTTTAATAAGACTTTTAACCTATCATTATCTCCTCTTCTCATCTACCAAGTTTTAGTAATTTATTAATCTACTATAATTATGCACGGTATATTAAATATATGATGAAACAAATTAACATGAAGGGTTTGTGGTGTAATGGTAATGTGTTTGACTATTGATCAAATGGTTGTGTGTTTGATTCTTGTTTGCTGCAAAATTAGAATTGTTATAAAACCAAAATTTGTTTATATATTTTGTTTGAATTTTTACTTTATTTTATTTTATTTTGAGATAGTGTATCATGATTGAGATTATGTTTTTTTTTTAATTTTGAGACATTATGTTCCCCGTTTCTTTTCTTGTTTTTATATAAATATTGAGATTGTCACCGTTGAGGAGAAAATATTAGTTGAGAATGCTGTATTTTTTTAATTTTGGACAAGAGAAATTTGATTCCTATGCAAGAACTTATATAAATGATCATGTGTGATTATCACCAAAGTAAAATCACTCATTTTAATTTATAAAAGTCTCTTTGTAGTTTGAGGAATGGTTTCCAGTCATTACTATGATTGACTTTCCAAAGGAGGACAATTGTATGTAGATATTGTAGTTAATTAAGGATATAACTATTGAATATGCTTTGGTCTAAGGAATTTATTTGCCATCACCAAAGTAAAATCACTCATTTTAATTTATAAAAGTCTCTTTGTAGTTTGAGGAATGGTTTCCAGTCATTACTATGATTGACTTTCCAAAGGAGGACAATTGTATGTAGATATTGTAGTTAATTAAGGATATAACTATTGAATATGCTTTGGTCTAAGGAATTTATTTGCCTAAACCTAAAGGAGATAAATTTATAAACTCGATGTATGCTCACTGAATAGCTTATTCTTGCAATTTATGGATGAAGTTGTTGAAGGTGTTTTGGTTTAGAGAATTTATCTACCAAAATGAGATAGATTTTTGAATCCAATGTATGCTCATTGAGTAACTCATTTGAGGTGTTGACCTTGATTGTGATTTGGGTTTGCGCTTTCCACGGATTGTGTGAATGTTGACCTCTTCGTGATAGTTTATGTTCATTAAAGCTATATTTTGCCTTTATTATTTGTTCTAATGCATTATTGTTTTGTCTCAATAGTGACCTTATCTATGAATAACTGTTCTGCTTCTATTGAGATCCTGAATGGGTCTAATTTTAAGAAATGGAAGAAAGACTTAGAGTTTTCATTAGGGATTGTTGATCTTGACATGGCATTGCGTGAAACCAAACTTGTGATCAATGATAGGAGTACATCTAAAGAGAAAGAAAAATTAGCTAAGTGGGAGAGGAGTGACCGACTTAGCTTGTGTGCTATGAAGAAGACCATTTTTGAATATCTGATAAGTGGATTGCATGAGAAAGAGAATGTTAAAGAATATCTTATTGCTATCAGAGAGAGATTTCAGGTATCTAATAATGTTGAATATGGATGTTTAATGAAACAACTCACTTACATGAAATATGATAACAATGTGGGTGTCAGGGAGTTCATTCTTAGAATGGTTCATGTCCAAACCAAACTGAAAACCCATAACATTGACCTGAATGAGAATTTCATTGTGTCACATGCCTTAAACTACCTACCTGCTGAATTAACTCAAATCAAAACTGCCTACAATGCCTTTGGTGATAAGTGGATTATCAATAACCTTATTACTAAGTGTGTAGTTGAAGAAGAGAAACTCAAGAAGGAAAGAAGTGATTTAGCCCTTCTGACTGATCATGCTAAACCCTGTTCTGGTAAGATTTTTCGGAAAATAAGAAAAATACTCATAATGCTTCTCATAAAATCTGAGTTTACGAAACCAGGTAATGGTCAACACCATAACGTAGGAGGTCCTAAGCCGGTTACTATTAAGAAATCCTTTTGGTGCTTTTGGTGTACGGAAAATGGGCATAAAAAAACTAATTGTCATGCTTTTAAATCTTGGTTAGACAACAAGAACAAATCTAGAGGTAATCATTTAGCTTTTGTCTATTTTGAGTCTAACTTAGTTGATGTTCCCATTAATTCTTGGTGGCTTGGTAGTGGTTCTACAACCCATATTTATATGTTCTAACAGGGGCTCAGAAACTAACGGAGACCAAACTTGATGGAAAGCAAGCTCGGGGTAGAAAATGATCTTGAAGTAATTGTGGAGCTAGTGGGAGATGTTAGGTTAGTTCTAGGAACTGGTTTTGAACCTTTTTTTTAAAGATACATTTTATGTACCTTATTTTAAGAGGAATTTGATTTCAGTATCTTGTTTAGATAAACTTGGATTTCAATTTACCTTTTATGTTGGAAAAATAAATTTGATGTTGAATTCTCAAGTTGTTGGTAATGGTATCTTATTGGATGGTTTATATAAGTTATCTTTGGATTATGATATGATTCCCTCATCCTTGAATATTGAAAGCTCCATTGCTAAAAGGTCTAAAATTAGAGAAAAATCCTCTTTGTTGTGGCACAAGCGTTTAGACCATATCTCCAAAGCAAGAGTTGAAAGGTTAATTAGAGATGATATTTTACCTTCCTTAGATTTCAATGATTTAGAGACTTGTGTGGATTAAATTAGAGGAAAATTTACTAAGACCAATAATAAAGGTTCACTAGAAGCTCAGACCTTTTGGAAATTATTCATACAAACATTAACGGTCCCCTTTCTCCCATTATTTGTGGTAATAAATATTTTATTACTTTCATTGATGATTTTTCTTGATATGGCTATCTCTACTTGATTATGGAAAAATAAGAAGCACTTGAAAAGTTTAAAATCTTTAAAACCTAGGTTGAAAAGCAACTAGGAAAGCTGATACATGTGGTACGTTCTGACAGTGGTTGAGAGTATTATGGTAGATATGATTCTACTGGAAAACATATGGGGCCTTTTGAAAAGTACTTGTAGGATTGTGGAATTATTCCACAATACACCATATTTGGTACTCTTGAATAAACCGGTGTAGCCGAAAGGTGAAACCAAACTCTTAAGGATATGATGAGAAGCATGATGAATAAGTGTAATTTACCAGAATTTTTATGGGGTGATGCTTTAAAAACATCTCTCTACATACTAAACAGAGTTCCTAATAAATCAGTTCCAAAAACACCTTTTGAGCTTTGGACAAGTAAAAAACCCAGTTTGAACCATCTCTGTGTATGAGATTGTCCTGCGGAGGTTAAAATATATAATTCCTTTGAGATAAAGCTTGACAAAAAAATAAGTCATTTTTTCATTGGATATCCAGATCGAGCTAAAGGATACAAATTCTTCTGTACCGGTAGAGGTAATAAAATTGTGTAGTCCATGCATGTGAAATTCCTTTAGCTCGATGTTGCTGAGCCTGTCATTGCATATGATAATATTGATTATGTTATGCCTGACGTTGTTACTTTGTCACTGTCTAATTTTGGTAATGCTAGATCATCCACTGCTCATGGAGGTTTTGCTCCAAATGAGAATGTGGATGAACATCCAGTTGAAAATGTGGTTGAACCACTTGTTGAGAATGTAGTCGATCCTCCAGTTGTGGCTGAGGTTGCATAACCTGCTGAGCCAATTGAGAAAATTCATGTTAGAAGTTTAGTAAAACAAAAGCGACCTTCTATCCCTGATGATTTTGTAGTTTATCTTAGTGAGGATGCTTATGATGTTGGTATTTTTATTGATCCTAAAAGTTACCTAGAAGTTATTACTTGTTCTCAATCTAGCATGTGGACATATACGATGCATGATGAAATGAAATCCATGGTCAATAATGATGTTGGGAACTGGTGGAGTTATCAAGAAACTGTAAGGCGATTGGTTGTAAGTAGATATTCAAAATAAGAAGGATTCAAAAGGTAAAATTGAGAGGTTTAAGGCAAGACTTGTGGCTAAAGGTTTCACACAAAAGGAGGAAATTGATCTTAATGAAACCTTTTCTCCTGTTTCCACTAAAGACTCGTTTAGAATCGTTATGGACCTTGTAACACATTTTAACTTAGAATTGCATCAAATGGATGCTAAGACTGCTTTTCTGAATAATGATTTTAATGAGAAGGTGTACATGCAGCAACCTAGGGTTTTGTGACAAGTGGCAATAAGCGTTTGGTTTGTATATTGAGAAAATCCATTTATGGTTTGAAACATGCTTCTAGACAATGATACTCGAAGTTTGATGATGTGGTGACTTCCTTGGATTTCGAAGAAAATAAAGTTGATCAATGCGTCTATCTTAAGGTCAGTGGGAGAAAATTCATCTTTCTTGTGTCATATGTCGATGATATTTTACTTGTAAGTAGTGATCTTAGTCTACTTCATGAGATCAAACTTATGTTAACCAAGTTCTTTAATATGAAAGATCTTGGTGAAGCATCATTTGTGTTGGGATTAAAAAAACACATAGACAAATCACATGGTGTACCGGGCTTGTCCTAAAGGGCTTATATCAATAGAGTCTTAGAGAAGTCCAATATGCAAAACTATAACCTAAAGGATGTTCTAGTTACTAAAGGTGACAAATTTAGTAAAGATTAATGTCCTAAAAATGAGATTGAGCTGACAGAAATGAAGGGAAACCCTTTGACAATGTGTTGGGAAGCTTGATGTATACTCAAGTATGCACTAAGCCTGACATTGCTTTCATAGTTGACATCTTGGAATGATACCAGCCCAATCCTGGAAATGTTCATTTGATTGCTGCTAAGAAAGTGATGAGATATTTGCAGAGAACTAAAGAGTATATGTTTGTTTTTAGAAGAGTTGGCAACTTAAAAATACTTGGGTATACCGACTCTAATCTTGCTGGGTGTGTTGATCATAAGAAATCTACTTCTGGTTACATTTTTATGTTGGCTGTAGATGCGATATTCTGGAAGAGTAAAAAGAAAACTCTGGTCGCCTCTTCTACTATGCAGGAAGAGTTATTACTTGTTATACTATTGCCACTCGTGCTGTTTGGTTGAGAAATTTAGTGACTGTACTTCGTATTGTTGATTCCATTGCTAAGCCACTAAAGCTTTACTGTGATAACAATGCAACTGTGTTCTACTATAAGAATAATAAAACGTCTAACGGTTCTAAGCATTTGGAATTGAAGTATTTGACAGTCAGAGATTTTGTAAAGAAAAATGGCGTTGTTGTTGAGTACATTAGTACTGATTTCATGCTAGCTAATTCCCTAACTAAGGGACTTAGACCCATTATGTTCAAAAACCATGTTGAGAGCATGAACATTGTGAGTTCTTTTGATGTACTTGGTTAGTGGGAGTTTATTTTTTATGTCATTTCTTATCATGTTGTATTTTATTTTGGACACTTTAAGTGTTGGATTGTCAAATACTTTTTATTTTGAGCAGTTGATATTACAATTAATATTGTTGTTATTATTTGTCATTGTTTATTTATATGTCAATTGTTAAAATTGAGACTTAGTGTCATTGGACCACCGTACCTATGGTCGACACTAGTTTGGAGTTCGAGGCATGGTTATAAATTTGAGCTCGGCGTCTTCGGGACCACTATACCAGTGGTCGATGCCATATTGGAGTTGATGTATGATTTTAAATTCGACGTTGTCTGGACCACTGTGTCGGTGGTCGACACCATCTTGGAGCTGAAGCGTTATGGTTGGTAAAACCATGCAATTTATTTGGTTTTAATGCATTTGAGAGAAATTGTTAAGGACCGACAAAGAAAATTGTCTGTAAGATCACATTAGCATGCAATTTTCTTGCCACACTCTACACTGATGACTAGTTGAAGGAGTCTGTAATATTTGTAACCACATAAGATTATATGTCAATAAGGGATATAATAATCGCCATGATTCAATTCTACTTGACTTTTGTTGGATGAAGCCATATTCAGACACTGCACCTGAAATCATGAATTTCCTTAAAATGCGACCGTATTTTAAGAAATTAGTCATTAATTCGAGAATCATTTTCAAAATGTGTTTTAAAATAAAAATCACATAATTGATTTTGCCAAAGTAAAATAATGTTAGATTTATCTAACATTTTATGTATTACAAGCGATTGTTATTTGGTTTGTAAAAAACAGGTTAATCATATTCTGACGGAGGTGCATAAATAAACCATTTTATTGGTTAATTGATTTTTTAAATTAAAAGCTGAGTATCACATAATAAAAAATATAATTGACGGCTTCACAACTTCAGAGTTGTAAAGGGAGTGTGAGATACCGAGGAAGATAAGTTTATTCATCTTTTCAGGATCCCGAATCATGACTTCAATAAGTAAGGATTGATGTTTTAATTTCATATAATGGATCAATGTATATTTCCGGTTTCCGGGTACAATAACATCCATGTTACTCTACACATACTGTCTACTGCCTGAGCTTTTTCTGCACATGCTCATGAACTTGGCCACAAATTCTGTACACAAGAGCATACTAGTCAATATCGCGTCAAAATCAGAAAAATTCGTTAGTTTAAAAGCGATTATTATGGTTGGTGTGTTACCTTCTAATTTTAGTAAAGCTGTTGTTCCTGGTGGAAGTCTTCTATCCTGTTAAGCACAGAGCATTTAGTTACTAATTTACCAGAAAAAATTGTCTTTTTATAACTTACCATCATCTTAAGGCAAGTTATAGAAAGGGAAGTGATTACTCACATAATAAGCATGCCAGTAGTAGAGCTCCCTTTTTAGGCCGGTCTCAACTCTTCTTAGAAGCTCCTCCACAAGTTTCTGAATGTTTGAACAAAATTCCATTAGAAAATTGTGTTGGATAGGTTGAATAAGGTTTCTTTGAAACATGAACCGGTTCATTACCAGGAGAATCAATTTTGGGTGGACAAAATCCAGGAGAAGCATTTGAAATTTCCCTCTTATTGAGAGTAATCTGATAAAACCATAAGAGTATTTAAAATGGAAACACAATCATATTGACAATTTTCAAGCTATAAAATGATGTTACTTATTACACAAGTCATTAAATAAGCCAGTTCTAAAAGAACACCAGTAATATAATAAGATGCTATTAGCTTCTTATTGTTATCTCTTTATAGAAAATAAGATAGGAAGAGAAGTTTCTTGCCGTGAAAACGATGGATCAGTTAGGATCTCTACAGCAAGTTCTATTACAATCTTCTCCCATCCAACTGGAATCGGTTGTTCTTCTGAAAATGGATAGCTGTTCATCGTATAATGCATCGGTTAGTCTTTATAGACGCGTCAAAAAAATAAACATTTACTTGTTTTAAGAATTCTTACTTGTGTGCTTTGCAGGCTTCAAGAGCCAATATTGCTTCTCTGAGGTTCTGCTTAGATTTTGTAGCAATCTTCATGGCAAAACTCATGGATAGATCAATTTCCTCTTTATTTGCTATCTGAGTAAGAGCCTCAATAATCTTGAGAGTTGAGGGTTGATGTGAGTTAATAACTTCTTTTTTTGTGGAAGTGTTAGTTAGTTATTAATAAATTATTTATGCTTACTTCATGAGTTTGAGGAGCATCAACATTGATAACTTTGAACCGGTTTTTCACGGGTGCAATAATATTGTCATCATCTTCACAGCATAGAACTAATTTGCATATATCTGAATAACGGTCTATGATCCATTTGATCAAGTGCTGAATGTTCTCTACAGCTTTGTCGACCTCGTAAAGAATTATTACTGAAATCAAGGGAATCCAACCGATTTAACCAGGCTGACATGAAAGGACAAATCTGTTTGAAAAGATAAAAATGCGTTTAGAAAGCTAACCTTTATAATCGGACTTGAAATTCACATTGCTTACTTCAGGGGCAATTGCATATATATTGCTAATTTCTTTGATTAGTCCCATCAAAGCATATTTAGCATTTGGTTCTGAATTTACATTGAGCTCCATGTGATGAGGACTGGACGTGATTGGAACCGATACTTTCACAGTCCTTTTGTCCTGCCATTGTAGTAAAATAAATACTATAATATTTGGCAATGGATTGGAGATGCAACTATGAGAAAATAGGAAATCTTTACCTGAATAGGGAAATGTCTTAGATCATGTGACAGCTGCAAAAAGTTTGATAAGGTCAGCTTAGGAATACGGAACACGCGCAGAAGAAAAATTATGAGAAGAAACATACTTTACAACATGAATCGCCGTATATTTCTTTAAGAAAAGTCATTGCTAGATCTCGTTTCCCCGAACCAGAGGGTCCTTTGAGCAAAATGTGAGGACAAGAGCCCTGTGACACCTGAAAATCAAGGTAAAAATTTACAATTAATATTAAATTTGCCTTAAATTTGAGATAACTTTGCCACACATACTAGTTCCTTGAGAAGTTGAGCTTCTTGTTTGTTGCAAATGAAGCCATTGAGTGAAGCTGGTTGATGTTTATCAGCCCAGAATTGTGGAATGCTTTCCACAATTGTTGCCCTCTCGATCAAGGAAGCTTCGTCAATCGGTCTACGTTCAGGTGATTTTCTTGAAGTTCTACAGTTTCCTGTTCTCATCATGCAGGCAAACCATGCATCTTTCTGGTTCTTTTTTCTGTTGGATGTGAATTTCCTCATGCTTTCAGTTGTTTTTGCACTAGCATCACTTTTTACGCTAGATTTAGCGCTAGACTTTCCAGTTCCACTTCCCTTTCTGATTGATGGTCCCATCGTTGTTCGAGACAACAACATAGTACTGGAAGAGGTTCTTTTATTCATATTCGTATTGAATTTACCACTTTCAGGTGGGTTGTTAATGGTGGTGATCACTGGTCTTGGACTAAAATATGCATATTGTTCAACTTTTTTAGGCAATGAAGGATTCTTCGCTTGCAAGGCATTGCATTCGCGGGAAAAGAAAAGATCACCTGGTTGAATTGAGTCTGTACTTTCCAGTGCTGATGAATAGTCATCGGTAGGATTTTTCGATAGCTTCACCTGTGCTATCATTTCATTGACTTCTCTTTCTCTAACTGAACCTGTTTTGAAGGGAGATTTTTCCCTTTGTTTCAGAATTCTCGCTGTGTTTTGCAATGTTTGTTGTTGGTCTCTCAATCTTGGAGCAGTTACTGCTCTCCTGTAGTTTGGTTTTGTGCTCGCTCTATCCACTTCCAGAAGCCCTGAATTCGCTTTTCTGTTTTCGTTAGAAGGTGTTCTTTGCTCATGATTTCTGTTATAAGGAGACACTGTTCTTCCAAAGTCGGGTCTTGGCAAAGGACTTATATTTCTACTCGAGTTCAAACCAGACATGTATGATAACGAAGTGTCCTCATCATCATTACCACCGTCTCGTACTATGCGTAGCTTATAGGGTGATTTGCTGAGATGCCGTCTTCTTGGTTGGTTAAGAACTGAGCCTGTTATTGAAGGTGACGACGATACTTCAAATTCAAATCTCGAAGGGTGTCTCTTGTGGAGTATCATTGGACTTTTGTTACTATGAGACATAGTTTTTGTTTCTTCAGGACTCAAAGTCATGTTCTTTCTTCCTCGTTCATGACGCGGAGTGTCTTGCCACTCCGTCTCTGTGTCTGATGGTTCGTATCCACTGCGTCCCTTCTTGGTCGAGAATATTGAACTTGGAGTCAGAGGAAATAAGTTATCTAGTCGCGTCTTCTCCATTAACCTTTCTCGCAGCACAAAATAGAGAGAATGGTATTGAGACTGGTGTTTCAGCTGAGAGGTAGTAACAATGTTACTGAGAAAAAAATGTGTTTGTGCATGCCAAATAAAAAGAGAATGTTGAGAAAAGACGCGCGATGGTTTCGAAAAGAGATGCATTGGTGATGATAATAACGACAACAATGGATGATGAAAAAAATGTGTCTTTTGTTCATTCATATTTTGGCAATAGTATATGTTATTGTCCATTTCCTTTTTGGTTCCGGACAGTGTGGATTACATAGGAATTTTGAATCATCTTGTCCGGTGACAGCAATTCGTGACGAAACTTCCAACTTGTTATTAACGTATTATTCTGCTAAAGTATGTAGAAAAAAGCTTAGTTATGAACGTTTTATTCAATTGTTGTCTTTTGCAAACAATAGAACAAAAAACAATTTTATTATTTCTGTAAAGTATTACATCAATTGGGATGCATTATTGAGAACAAGACAAAACAAACACAACATAGTACAATGGAAATGGCACAAAGCCTGTGAAATTATTAAAAAGAAAAAGATCTTTGTCTCATTGAAGATCCCTCAGACAAATTGATTCAGATATTCATCAGCAGTGGTGTATTTCACATCAGGATAAGCATCATAAGCTTCAACATCTTTGGCAGGGTCAATCTCATACACTGCATCTCCCTTTATTTGTTGCGAATGGTACAACGCCAAAAGATAGTTATGAGGGAATGAAGATGCTGCATCAAAACAAGCAACATATTTAATAACTCATAAGCTAAGATTGAGTAAAATATCTTGTGTAAGTGTTTATTTTACTAACTTTGAATGTCTTTAAGAACTTGTTCCTCTGAAACATATGTTTTCTCAAGAGTTTTTCCGATCTTTTTCTCCCATAGAGCAATAACCTCATTTGCTGTCAAATAATTGTTAGGGAGTCTTATGTGGACAGCTTTGTTCAGTGTGTTGGGATCATTTGCTGCTCTGATGGTATAAGTCCCGACATCAGCCTCAGTCACATATGCTCCTGAAATGAGTAAGGCAAAAATATCGAATTGTGCGTGTTTTTGTGCAATACTAGTGTTGAACTCTATAGTATCTGATACATGTGATTACGTTCAATTAACTGTTTTGTGACTAGCCAACTAGGTTCTTACCTCTCACGTTTCCATCTCCAAGAATGACAACTTTGTCGCGAGGAGGATCAGTGGCGTCGATTTGAGCCAAGTTACGTAAGAAGTAACCCGTAAAGGCATGACAACAAAGATAAGTGTAAGGAACTCCTTCGGATTCGACTACTCTTCTAATACTTGCCTTTTCTTCAAAAACTTGTCTCACAGGCTCAACCGCATCGTGACGATCCACATCTAGTCCAAACTCAGATGGGAAGAATCTCTATTGAAACAAGAAATTGAGATCAAACACTCAATATAACAAACTAGCCCAAATCCAAGCATCAATCAAATTATTTATTCACCTTTACGTTTCCAGCTTCTTTAATTGCTTTAATAACCTTAACTTGATCCTCAATTAGTAGTCTACCCGCCGCACAGATCACAGTATCAACTTGCTTGATTGCGTTAACAAGAGTTTCATGATCATTGATATCACCCTGCACAGTCAAACACATTAACATATAGATTAAAACAGTTTATTGATTAATTAGTAGAATATACATAAACTTATTTCCAAAATTGAATTGAAATGGCTTACTTCAAGTAGAATAACTCCAGAAGCTTGATAATTCTTAAGAAGCTCTTCCTTGGTTTCAGGATTAGCAGCTTCGGTTAACTTTGGTTTGTTAACATTGTCAGATGTTTTCCTAACCAAAGCATAGGTTGGATTTCCTGCTTTAATACTTGCCCAAACTATGTGTCTTCCTATTGCTCCTGTTGCTCCAAGGATCAGGATTTTGTTTTCTGAGGCCATTGGAAAAAATAGATTATAGTAAAAAACAACAAGTGTATGTGTTTTTGTTCTTGTTGTTTTGATAGGTTATCAAAGTAGTTTAAGGTGTGTGTTGAATGTAAATACTTTGTTTGGTTATTTATAGGACTAATTGAAAATTGAAATGCCACCAACTTCAATCTAGCTACTACTCAAGTCTCTCTATGCTGACTGATCAAAATTGAATATTCATTTTTTGTGGAATTAGCAGCCTCTTGAACACATTTTTGTATTATTAAGATTTTTTTTTCTTAAAATATTATTATCGGTTGGAAATGATAACCCAACACGATATTATTTCTATTGTTTCAATTTTATATATATATATATATATATATATATATATATATATATATATATATATATATATATATATATATATATATATATATATATATATATATATATATATATATATAAAAGATCTATTATTTAATTAAATAATGAAATACTCAATATTAGTGGTTGAGTAAGTCCACCAAAAGGTTAAATAATAAACACATGTTGAATTTTGACCTCCGGCCACCACAATGGAAAAATTTAAAACCTATTAATCAATTATGTAGGCCTTGACTATTTGTCACTAAAAGTATATTGATTTATTTTCTTTGAAATAACTCGAACATTAGTCAATTAGATAATTTGAAAATACTTATGAGTCTTTTTATTAAACGATTGAGTTCTACAAAATTGAAGAAGAAAAATCTCATGTGCCTCCTTTAATCTAAAACATCAGACTTCTATCTTAATATTCTCATCTTCAAAATAATAATATTATCATCTACCGTAAATCATATAAACGGAGAAACCTATAAAGTTTTTGCTTTTCCATTTTGTTAACTTCGTTTTTTATTCTCTCAGTCATATGATTCTAGAACAAGTGCATAAAGCATTTTCCTAAAATGGGATACCAAGGTGTAAGAACAGAATCTTACTGATTTTGCAATTTAGCACCACTAAAATCCATAAATTAATAATATTAAAGCCAACCGACTCTTAAAAAAGTTCACCTTGAACCCCAAGATCATTTCAAAGAGTATCAAAATAGCATTCATAGATCTAATAATTTTGAAACTCTTCTCACACATAATCAAAGTGTTATAAGTGATTTTCTAATGAAACTTATGAAATAAGAGTGCATTCTGATTCTATAAATTGAAAAAAAAAATACCAAAGTTGACTACACCATTCATCATAACATTCCTACCTTTTCCCGCGACCAGAAACAAAAATAGTGATAAAAGGGTCACCCTTCCACATGTCCTCCCCATTGCAAATTATTCAGTTAGACTTTCGTTAACGAGGATTCAGGATGAAGCAGTCAATGTACATAATCCAAAGTCAACATCTCCTTCGAAAACCCCTCATTTCCCTTTATTCTTATGTTTTTCTCACCTTTAATTGGCATCAGAGTAAGGTCTGTGCTAAACACTTAACAATGATGCAGAAAAGATCCTGAGAAAAATACTTTTTATATAATGGTTGATTCTGGTGTATCTAACTCTAGTGAGGGTATTCCTAATCCCTTCGGTATTGTTGATCATGATTACAATACCTCTGATAACAACAACTATACACTTAGACCTCCTACTTTTAGTGGAGATCCTTCTGAGTTTGAATGGTGAAAGAGTAAGATGTGTACTCATATTATAAGTCTTGATGATTAGTTGTGGGATATTTTGGAAGATGGCATTGACATTCAAGTCAATGGAGTTGGAATGGTGTCTGATAGAAAAGCTCTCACACCTACTCAAAAAGAGATTTACAGAAAACATCATAAAATTAGAGGCATCTTGATTGATGCTCTACCTCATTCAGAGTACATAAAAATCATTGATAAATCTACTACTAAGACCATTTTTAAATCCTTGTGTGCTATATATGAATGAAGTCAACAAGTTAAAGAAGCTAAGGCTAACCTTCTGATTCAACAATATGAGCTGTTCAGAATGAAGGATGATGAAGACATTGAAACCATATTTTCTAGGTTTCAAATTCTTGTGTGTAGACTTCAGGTTTTGAACAAGAGTTATACTACCTCTGATCATGTTAATAAGATTCTTAGAAGTCTTCCTATCAGATACAGACCCAAGGTAACAACAATCCAAGATGCTAAAGACTTAAACACATTAAATCTTGAAAGTCTTATCAGCAATCTCTAGAGTCGTGAGATGTAGCTCAATGGAAATGAGCCTACCAAGAACCTAAATTCCCTTGCTTTGAAATCTTTTGCAAAATCTGTAAAGGCCCCTAAAGTCTGGAACACTGAAGAAGCTTCTCAATCAGAAGGTTCTGAAGAAGACTCAGATGATGAGGAAATGGCCTTTATCATTAAAAGATTTTAATACTTGACCAAGAAGAACAAAATATTCTCTAATAGAAGCAGTGGCTTCAGAGGATCAAGTTTAAGAGATAATAAGGATGATCATAAGGATTGCTTCAACTGCAAAAATTATGGTCATTTCACTGCTGATTGTCCAAAGCTGCAAAAAGATAAGTCAAAGAAGGAAAGCTTTCAGAAGGATAACTTTATAAACAAATTTAAGAAGAGTCTTATGGAAACATGAGAAGAAATTAACAACAAAGAAGACTCTGAGAAATATGAAGAACAATTCAATCTAGCTTTAATGGCTCTTACATCTTCTGAAGTAGAATATGACTCAGATTTTGGTTTAGAATCTGAAGAGGATAAAGTATTTTCTAAACTATCTCGTTCTAATTTGATTTCTTTTATTCAAGATCTTATGGGTATATGTCAGGAAAAGGCCTGACATATGAAAATATTAACAATCAATATGATCTTTTGAAAGAGGAATTATAATTTGTTAAAAACAAAAACAAAACTCTTTAGAGAGATCATATTGCTCCTGTCAAATATCTATCAGATAAAACTCTTGATAAGCATTAAATGACTCTTCAAGAATTTATCTTAATTAGCCTTAAAAGAACCAAACTTGCATCCATGATCTACGGTGTAAGTAGAAGTAGAGGAGAAGGTCTAGGTTACCATAAAAAACTTTTAATCCAAGGACTGAAACTTTAATTAAACTATCAGATCCTTCTTCTTCTAAATCTACCAAAAAAAGTCAGACTTTTATTTTTTACATGATTCTAATAATGCAAAGGTTCTTAACCAATCAGAATCTAAAACTGTCGAGTCAAGGGTTCTGAAGAAACCAGAACCAGAGACTCTAAAGTCAAAGGTTCTGAAGTCACCAGAACCTAAAACTCTGAAGTCAAAGGTTCTAAAGAAACTAGAACTTAAGGCGTCAGGTCATAAAGTTCTGAAAGGTTTAAAACCTAAGGTCAAGACTAATTTAAGACAACAAACTTATAATCAAAAGTCTTAAATGATTCTAATCCTTTCCACATGAGAGAAAAGGTATAAAACAAGAGAAAACTTGTCATAACTAATCCTAAAGGACCAATAAGACTATGGGTAACTAATTCTGAAATTATTTTTGCTACATATATGCTTCAAGGGAGAAGCAAAGCAACAGTCATGGTACCTGGACAGTGGCTGCTCACGACATATGACAGGAGAAAGGCAATATATTCCAAACCCTCACTTTGAAAGAAGGAGGAACTATGAGATTTGGAGGAAACAAAAAAGGTAAGATCATTGATATAAGTACTATTGGTAACTCCTCTATCTCTATTAATAATGTATGGTTGATAGATGGACCAAAATATAATCTACTTAGCATAAGTCAATTTTGTGACAGTGGTTATGAAGTAGTGTTTAATAAGAACATCAATACACTCATGAATGAGTATGATAAATCTTTAGTGTTCAAGGGTAAGAGGAAAGACAATATTTACAAAATTATTTTTTCTAAATTGGTTGATTAGAAGGTACTTTGCCTTCAGTGAATGATGAAAAATGGATCTGGCATTGAAGGTTAGGTCATGCTAATTGGAGATTAATCTCTAAGCTTAACAAGTTAAAACTTGTTAAAGGGATTCCAGATCTTAACCATCATTTAGATGCTCTCTGTGGAGCATGCCAAATAGGAAATATTAATAAAACCTCTTTCAAAATAAATAACTCAGTATTTACCTCCAGACCCTTAGAACTGCTTCACATTGATTTGTTTGGTCCTGTTAGTACTGCATCAATCAATAGAAAGAAATATGGACTTGTCATAGTTGATGACTTTAGTAGATGGATTTGGGTTAAATTTCTTAGAACCAAGGATGAATCATATGATGTGTTTAGTGTATTATGCATACAAGTACAAAATGAAAAATGGTCAAAAAATTTAAAAGTAAGGAGTGACCATGGAAGAGAATTTGAAAATGAACCTTTTGAAAACTTTTGTGAAAAATATGGAATTTTCCATGAGTTCTCTTCTCCTAGAACTCCACAGCAAAATGGAGTTGTAGATAGGAAGAACAAACACTTACAAGAAATGGCCAGAACCATGACTTATGAAAATAACTTACCAAAGTACTTGTGGGCAAAAGTTGTAAACACAACATGTCATATTCAGAACAAGATCTACATCAGACCCATTATGAACAAAACTGCATATGAGTTGTTCAAAGGAAGAAAACCTAACATTTCTTATTTTCATCAGTTTGAATGTACATGTTACATCTTAAACAAAAAGTCTATCTAAATAAATTTGATGCCAAAACTCAAAATGGTCTCTTTTTAGGATATTCTAAATGCTCAAACGCATACAAGGTGTATAACTCTGAAACCAAAATGGTTGAAGAGTCTATACATATCAATTTTGATGACAAAGGGGCTGATAGTAAAATGTCAAAACTAGTTGAAATTTTTTCAAAATTTCAAATATCAAGAGTCTCTCCAGAAGCTGGTGGATCAAAAGCTATAACTCCTTCAGAAGCTAAATGCTCAGAAGCAAGAGGTTCAAATGCTGGATGTTCAGAAGTTGGTGGTACAAAACCAAAACCAACTTCTGAAACACATCATGAGGAAACATATTCTGAAGAAGTTCCTTGTGACTCTCAAGAAGTTATACAATCTAGAAACACTTTCAAGTACAAGTCTTCTCATCCAGAAGAGTTAATAATTGGAAATAAAGATAGTCCTTTGAAAACAAGATTTGCATTCAATGCTAGGACTTATCTCCATGATAAAACCAACTTCTGTTGATGAAGCTTTGTTTGATGATGGATATCAGAAGAACATCATTGTAGCAAAATGGGTGTCTAGAAACAAGCTTAATGAATAAGGAGAGGTGGTAAGTGTTGATTCTAAGTGTTGGCAGCAATTTTGGTAAAACAAAGAGTGTTCACAAGATGTCATGTGTGATGTCTTAACATAAGATATCCTATGTACCTGCTGGAGTTAAAGAACATATGCAAGCAGGATTGTTTCAGAATGCCATATAAAATAACAAGGCTTCTGATATTGGTTGTACCTGCTGGAGCTTAACTAGAAGACATGTTCATGCAGGATTGTTTCAGATGACATACACAATGACATGGTATCTGATATGGTTGTACCTGCTATAAAAAGAAATATGGATTATACAGGATTTTTCCAGATGTCAGACCCGATGTCATGACATCCTGTACACAGAACATTCAGTATGAATGTCTGGTGTTTTGTGATTGCACAATTAATGGCAATCATTGGTTGATTGAAGATATGGCTAGCTGACGCATTCTTTTAGAGATTTCAACCAGATTTACTTATTTTCCAGGGAGATCTATACAGCTGTTATAAAAAGATTTGATTGGAAAATAGATTTAGGGTTTTCAAGGTGTCCAATCTTTCTATAAAAGGGGACTCAGAAAACCTGTTTGTACACACAACCAAGACTTAGCGAAATTTAGAGAGAGAGCTAGGGTTTGTGTCTGTAGGTCATTCAAGTCATCCATTGATGATTGAATTGGACTGATTTGTCTTTTTGATCAAAGCTTTGAAGCAAGATCAAGAGTGTGTCTTCTTGATTGAAACTGTGAAGTAAAATCAAGAGTTTGTAATTGAAAAGTATTTTCTTTTCACAAGGGATTGTTGTTTAAGATCACGGGTTTGTGATTGTAAGGGAAGTGAGTGGGTTCTCATATCTAAGAGTGCTTAGGTAGAAATTGCACGGGTAGAGATTAGGTGAGAAAGGCTGTAACTTGGTGAAGTGTACGGATAGTCTTTGAACTAATTCTATTATAGTGAATTTCCTTCCTGGCTTGGTAGCCCCCAGACGTAGGTGAGTTATACCGAACTGGGTTAACAATTGCTTGTGTGATTTGCTTTTCAATTCTGTTTAATTATCCATTGTTTATAACCAGATATCAGTGTCGTGACATTACCTTCGACATCTTATATCTGATACCAGAATTTCAATTGATATCAGAGCAGACATCCTGCTCTGGCTCTGGATGAGATCTAGGGAGAATACTTTCTGGTACAATGGAGAGGGATGGAGGATCTGTTCATAGGCCACCAATTTTGGATGGTTCTAACTATGACTATTGGAAACCAAAAATGGTTGCCTTTTTAAAATCCCTTGATAACAAGGCGTGGAAAGCTGTCTTGACAGGCTGGGTGCATCCTGTTGTTACTAAAGAAGGAGAAGCCATTACTGAGAAAAAGTCTGAAGAACAATGGTCCAAGGAAGAGGATGATCTTGCTCTTGGAAACTCTAAAGCTTTGAATGCCATCTTCAATGGAGTGGACAAGAATA
Organism: Lathyrus oleraceus; assembly: GCF_024323335.1. NCBI lineage: Eukaryota > Viridiplantae > Streptophyta > Magnoliopsida > Fabales > Fabaceae > Lathyrus > Lathyrus oleraceus. The sequence goes on from NC_066580.1 coordinate 446,792,790, forward strand.
TTTTCAGGCTGATAAATAACTGTGAAATAGCCAAAGAGGCTTGGGACATTCTCAAGACCACTCATGAAGGCACATCTAGGGTAAAGATGTCTAGACTTCAGCTGCTCACCTCCAAGTTTGAAAACCTAAGAATGAAAGAAGATGAAAATATTCATGAATTTTACATGAGCATTCTTGAAATTGCCAATGCCTCTGGAGCTTTGGGCGAGAAGATGTCAGATGAAAAGCTGGTAAGAAAAATATTAAGATCACTCCCCAAGAGATTTGCTATGAAATTCACAGCCATAGAAGAATCTCAAGACATCTCAAATATGAGAGTGGATGAGCTAATTGGGTCCCTCCAAACATTTGAGATGGGAGTATGTGAGGGAGCTGAAAAGAAGGCCAAAATCATAACTTTTATGTCAAACACCGAAGAGGAAGATGAGGTAGGTGATCACGACATTGATGGAGACCTGGCAAATGAGATGACAATGCTGGGAAGACAGTTCAACAGACTAATGAAAAAGGTAGATGTCAGAGCTAAGGGCAATGTCAAAAACATCACATCTGACATCAATAAATCCAACAGCTTTGGTAAGACCACAAAGTCTGAAGAAAAGCCCAAAGAAGTTCAGTGTTATGAGTGCAATGGATATGGTCACATTAAAACTGAATGTGGGACCTACCTCAGGAAACAAAAGAGGTATATGGCTATCCTGGTCCTGTTCAGTCTCAACACCAATCTAGGTCCAAACATCACAGGACTGTCAGCAGAAAGCAATGGGCTCTCAAGACAAAGGTCACAAGTCTAATAGCCCACACTTCCCTCAGAGTTTCAGCCAAAGAAGATTGGTATTTTGACAGTGGTTGCTCCAGACATATGACTGGGAACAAAAACCTGTTGACTGAACTTCATCCTCATGCCATGAGTTATGTTACATTTGGTGATGGTGCAAAAGGTGAAATCAAGGGAATGGGTAGGCTGGATTGCCCTGGAGTTCCTGACCTTGATGATGTTCTACTTGTTAAGGGATTAACTGCGAATCTTATAAGCATCAGTCAACTATGTGATCAAGGTCTGAATGTAAACTTCACAAAAACTGAATGTCTAATTACTAACAAAGAAAATAAAGTAATCATGAAGGGAGTTAGGTCCAAAGACAACTGCTACATGTGGAACTCTCAAGAAACTGGATACTCTTCAATGTGTACCTTAGCCAAAGAAGAAGAAGTAAAAATATGGCATCAAAGATTGGGCCATTTGCACTTGAAAGGTATGAAGAGAATCGTATCAGTAGAAGCAGTTAGAGGGATTCCCAACTTAAAGATTGATGAGGGAAAAATCTGTGGAGAATGTCAGATTGGAAAACAGACAAGGATATCACACCAGAAGCTTAGACATGACACAACTACCAAAGTCCTGGAACTACTTCATATGGACTTAATGGGACCCATGCAGGTAGAAAGCCTTGGTGGTAAGAAAATGCATATGTGGTGGTGGATGATTTCTCCAGATACACCTGGATCAATTTTATAAGAGAAAAATCTGATGTGTTTGAAGTATTTAAGGAGCTGTGTCTAAAACTTCAAAGGGAAAAAGAAAGTCCTGTTATCAAAATTAGAAGTGATCATGGAAAGGAGTTTGAGAACAACAAATTTGCTGAATTTTGTTCTTCAGAAGGAATTCATCATGAGTTCTCATCTCCCATCACTCCCCAGCAAAATGGTGTGGTGGAAAGAAAAAATAGGACTCTGCAAGAATCAGCCAGAGCTATGATTCATGCTAAGAAGTTACCCTATCACTTTTGGGCTGAAGCCATGAACACAGCCTGCTATGTCCACAACAGAGTGACATTAAAGAAAGGGACTCCCACAACTCTCTATGAAGTCTGGAAAGGAAGAAAACCTACAGTAAAATACTTCCATGTATTTGGTAGCAAATGCTATATCTTAGCTGATCGTGAGCAAAGAAGGAAGATGGATCCCAAAAGTGATGAAGGAATATTTTTGGGCTACTCAACAAACAGCAGATCCTACAGGGTCTTCAATTCCAGAACTAATGTGTTGATGGAATCCATTAATGTAGTGGTTGATGATCAACAGACTGATGTCACAGACGATGTCGAGACATCTCTGAATGATTCTCCAGCTGACTCCTCAGATAAGAATAAGGAAGAAGAACCACCTCAAACTGAACCTGAAGATGACAAAATCAACAAGGGACCCTCTATCAGAATTCAGAAGGATCATCCCAAAGACCTTATCATAGGAGACCCAGATAAAGGAGTCACTACTAGATCAAGAGAAGTAATCTCACATGGTTGCTTTGTGTAAAAAATTGAACCTAGAAATATCAAGGAAGCCTTGACTGATGAGTTCTGGATCAATGCCATGCAAGAAGAGTTAGGTCAATTCAAAAGGAATGAAGTATGGGAATTGGTTCCTAGACCTGAAGGAGTAAATGTCATAGGTACAAAGTGGGTATACAAGAATAAATCTGATGAACAAGGGGTTGTTACTAAAAACAAAGCTAGATTGGTAGCTCAAGGATATACTCAAGTTGAAGGAGTTGACTTTGATGAAACTTTTGCTCCTATAGCTCGCCTTGAGTCCATTAGATTACTGCTTGGAGTGGCATGTATTCTGAAATTCAAACTATTTCAGATGGATGTAAAAAGTGCCTTTCTAAATGGCTATCTAAATGAAGAAGTATATATTGAACAGCCTAAAGGTTTCACAGATCCAAACCTTCCAAAACATGTGTACAGATTGAAGAAAGCCCTCTATGGGTTAAAACAAGCTCCCAGGGCTTGGTATGAGAGGCTCACAGTGTTCCTCACTGACAATGGATACAGGAAAGGAGGTATTGACAAAACTCTGTTTGTGAAGAATGAAGGAGGGAAGCTCATGGTGGCAAAAATGTATGTAGATGACATAGTATTTGGTGGAATGTCAGAGCAGATGGTTGAACATTTTGTTAGACAAATGCAATCTGAGTTTGAGATGAGCCTTGTTGGAGAACTGACTTACTTTCTTGGGCTACAAGTCAAACATATGGAAGACTCTATCTTTTTATCTCAAAGCAAGTATGCTAAGAACATTGTGAAGAAGTTTGGCATGGAGAATGCTAGCCATAAAATAACTCCTGCTCCTACACATGTAAAAATCTCCAAAGATGAAAATGGTGTCAGTGTAGATCAAAGTCTATACAGAAGCATGATAGGCAGTCTGCTATATCTCACAGCAAGCAGACCTGACATTGCATTTGCAGTTGGTGTGTGTGCGAGATATCAAGCTGAACCAAAAGTCAGTCACATAAACCAAGTAAATAGAATACTGAAATATGTCAATGGCACTAGTGACTATGGGATGTTATATACTCATGGATCTGGATCTTTGTTGACTGGATACTGTTATGCAGACTGGGCTGGAAGTGCTGATGATAGGAAGAGCACATCAGGAGGATGTTTCTTCTTAGGAAACAATCTGATTTCATGGTTCAACAAGAAACAGAACTGTGTATCTCTTTCCACTGCTGAAGTTGAGTACATAGCAGCGGGAAGTAGCTGTTCTCAACTGGTCTGGATGAAACAAATATTGTCTGAATACAATGCCACACAAGAAGTCATGACATTATACTGTGATAACCTGAGTGTTATAAATATTTCCAAGAATCCTATTCAGCACAGCAGGACAAAGCACATTGATATCAGGCATCACTTCATCAGAGAACTTGTGGAAGAAAAGATCATAGCACTGGAGCATGTTCCTACAGAGAGGCAGTTAGCTGACATATTCACAAAAGCCTTGGATGCCAATCAATTTGAATGTTTAAGAGGAAAATTAGGGATCTGTGTGTATGAGAATCTATAGCAATCAAAGGAGTCTGGGGATAGTTCTCACAAAAAGAGTATGGAGTATTGTGAGGAATGGTGTAGCGAAAGATGTGATTGGTGTAAAGATTCTATGAGATTTATTTACCTTTGGTCAATTTTGACTAAAAAGGGGGAGAAGTATGTGGAGCTGGGTGGAGCTGGGTACTGGCTGAGATGGATGTGGCTGATCAGAAGGACAACTATTATTGAAAGAGGTGCACAGGTGAGATGCACAGGTGTTGATGTTATAGTAGATGTCAGTGTGACATTCTGGCTGGTACAGGTGCTGGAGTTACAGTAACTGTTTTTTGGTGAATGCACAGATTTAGGGGGAGAAGAAGTACCCTGGTGCATTGTGCATTTGTGTGTCTTACTAGTTGCATCCATAACTAGTAATTCTGTTGATTGCTGCACAGATTTAGGGGGAGGAGAAGTACCCTTGTGCATGTGTGTATTACTAGTAGCCATAGCTAGTAATTGTTTTTGCTTCTGCTGCTGATTAAACTACTGTTATGTGGTTTAACTGCTGATAGTTTGCCTTGTGAACAAAAAGGACAGATATATGTTTTAGCCAAAATTTGCCAAAGGGGGAGTTTGTTGATTCTAAGTGTTGGCAGCAATTTTGGTAAAACAAAGAGTGTTCACAAGATGTCATGTGCGATGTCTTAACATAAGATATCCTATGTACCTGCTGGAGTTAAAGAACATATGCAAGCAGGATTGTTTCAGAATGCCACATAAAATAACAAGGCTTCTGATATTGGTTGTACCCGCTGGAGCTTAACTAGAAGACATGTTCATGCAGGATTGTTTCAGATGACATACACAATGTAATGGTATCTGATATGGTTGTACCTGCTATAAAAAGAAATATGGATTATGCAGGATTTTTCCAGATGTCAGACCCGATGTCATGACATCCTGTACACAGAACATTCAGTATGAATGTCTGGTGTTTTCTGATTGCACAATTAATGGCAATCATTGGTTGATTGAAGATATGACTAGCTGGCGCATTCTTTCAGGGATTTCAACCAGATTTACTTATTTTCCAGGGAGATCTATACAACTGTTATAAAAAGATTTGATTGGAAAATAGATTTAGGGTTTTCAAGGTGTCCAATGTTTCTATAAAAGGGGACTCAGAAAACCTGTTTGTACACACAACCAAGACTGAGCGAAATTTAGAGAGAGAGCTAGGGTTTGTGTCTGTAGGTCATTCAAGTCATCCATTGATGATTGAATTGGACTGATTTGTCTTCTTGATCAAAGCTTTGAAGCAAGATTAAGAGTGTGTCTTCTTGATTGAAACTGTGAAGTAAAATCAAGAGTTTGTAATTAAAAAGTATTTTCTTTTCACAAGGGATTGTTGTTTAAGATCACGGGTTTGTGATTGTAAGGAAAGTGAGTGGGTTCTCATATCTAAGAGTGCTTAGGTAGAAATTGCACGGGTAGAGATTAGGTGAGAAAGACTGTAACTTGGTGAAGTGTACGGATAGTCTTTGAACTAATTCTATTATAGTGAATTTCCTTCCTGGCTTGGTAGCCCCCAGACGTAGGTGAGTTGCACCGAACTGGGTTAACAATTGTTTGTGTGATTTGCTTTTCAATTCTGTTTAATTATCCATTGTTTATAACCAGATATCAGTGTCGTGACATTACCTTCGACATCTTATATCTGATACCAGAATTTCAGTAAGAAACAAAACCAGAGTGGTAGCTCAAGGTTACAATCAATAAAAAGGTATAGATTTCTCTGAAACCTTTGTACTTGTTGCAAGGTTAAAGGCAATCAGGTTACTTCTCTTCTATGATATTAATCATTACATCATTCTATGTTAAATGGATGTTAAGAATGCATTTTTAAATTGCGTCATTTCTGAAGAAGTGTATGTAAAACAACCACCTAGATTTGATTATTCAAACCATCCAGAACATGTTTTCAAACTTAAGAAGTCACTAAATGGACTCAAATAGGCTCCCAGAGCCTGGTATGTGGGATTGAGTATTTTCCTTTTAGAAAATGATTTCCAAAAAGGGCAAGTTGATATTACACTCTTCAGAAAAATATTGAAAATGATATCTTAATTTTTCAGGTATATGCAGATGGTATTATTTTTGGTTCTACTAATGCTACCATTTGCAAGGAGTTTTCTAAGACAATGCAAACTGGATTTGAGATGAGCATGATGAGTGAATTGAAGTTATTTCTTGGAATGATATCAACCAAAGCAAATATGGAGTCTATGTTCATCAGTCAAAATATACTAAAAAGCTTCTAAAGAAGTTCAAGCTTGAAGATTTCAAAGTTATGAACACTCATATGCATCCAACATGCAATATGAATAAAGAAGAAGAAAGCTCCAAAGTCTGTCAGAAGTTGTATAGAGGTATGATTGGTTCCTTACTCTACTTAACAACTTCTAAGCCAAATATTTTGTTCAGTGTGTCTATGTGTGCAAGATTTCAATCAAACATTAGGGAGACAAACTTAATTGTTGTTAAGAGAATCTTTAGGTATCTGAAGGGAACAATTAATATAGGTGTCATACGGTGAACTGGACTTTTTTGTGGTTTTAATCGCAATGTCGCGGTTAGCAAGAGTCGCCACCGACTTTTCTTTTATCCAATAAGGAAAGGTGGAAAAGAACAGGAAAAACCTTAATTTAGATTTTGGGTTCGGGAGGTACATTATACAAAGGGAAGGTGTTAGCACCCTTTGTATCCATGGTTATCCATGGGCTCTTAATTGCTCGATCACTTATATTATTTTTGTCATGAAAAAAAGTGTTTGTGAATTGTTTAGAAAAATTGTTTTGAAAAGAGAATTTAACTTTGTAATGATTCTTGTATGAATGTATACAAAGTGATTATCTCGTTTAGTTTTGAAAATTATTTAGAAAAATATAACTCGGTAATGATTCTAGTATGAATGTATACCAAGTGGTGATTTTCTGAAGGTATTTTGAAAGGTGTGAGGTGTGAAAAAATGTTTTAGGTTGTGAGCCAGCAATTAAGAGTTATACCGACCCAAGGTCTTTATGAGTATTTCCTATCCTTATGAGGGTAAAACTGTCCTTATTATTGAGAAATAAGTAGTTTTATCCTTTGGATGTAAAAGGGTCATCGATAGGTCATTGAAGGCAACAGTTACGAGGATATCTTAGCATTCGAAGGGACTATCATCTTTTAACCGTAGGCAACATCGGAGGGTCATCGAGGGACAAAGTTGTATATTCGAAGGCAACATCCGAGGGACTATAATTTATTTTATGATGATTTAACCGAAGGGTCTTTGCTAAGGGTATCCCCACGTTCGCGGGACATGACCGTAATATCGTAATCGTAAGGCAACAAAGAGAGGTCCAAGATCACTTATTCAAAGGCAAAGTTTTACAATTAATTATATAATTAGGATGAAACTCCACATTAAAATTATTAAAAATAATATATTAAAAAATTAATACATTAGAAATTAATACATTAAAAATTAATTTAGGGTGAAACTCCACAAGGGTATCCCACAAATAAAGTGGAATACCTAGCCAATAACCTTTTCCTGGGATATGTGAACCTTTACGAAACTCAAAAAAAAGAAACATGTCAGAACACCAAATCAGGGTGCAATCGAAGATTACACCGGAGAAATATCACAACAATAAATAGGATAGGATGAATAATGCATGGCTATGATAAAACATAAAAAAAAAACAGAATAGAAAAGTCAGCTACTGTCTCGTTCGCCTCTGCCTCGCCTAGCGAAGGCCAGGCGAATACTCGCCCCAGGCTCGCCTAGCGAGGTGCTAGCGAGCGGCCACGGATTTTGAATTTGAAAACAGCCCCACGTTAGGAACTTTGAATTTTATGGCATTTTATCACAGGAATAACATGATCAAACATTCAGGGTATTCAGGCATATTTAAATTCCCATACGAAAGCAAATTATATATCAACATTTAATCATGATGCATTATATATGTAGATATGGCCAATTGAAAGTATAAACAATAGAGATACGCAAACCTGTTTGCCAATTCAAGGTTGAAGGGATTGACCACTTGTAGTATCGGAATAAGTTAGGCAGCGGGAATTGGACGGCGATGGCTTCGGTGCAGATGGGCTGCCTTCAGGGTTTCTTTACTCTGAATTCTCCGGGTAGGCAAGGTTCCTATGCCAAAACTTCTATTCGTTCTTCTCTGTTCTCCTCCTCTTTTTTTTTTCAGTGAATCTCCCAGTGTAACTCCAAGTGTCCCTCCCCCTACTGAAACTTCAGTATTTATAGACTAATTTCGTGGGTAATGGGCTTGGAATGAGGGAGACCCAAGTCCAAAATAATTTGTTATATTTTATTTATTTATTTATTTTAATTATTTAATTAATTAATTAATTAAAAAAAAAAATTCTTTTTTTTTTTTTTTTTTTTTTCTTTTTTTTTTTCGTTTTTTTTTTCGTTTTTTATTTTTATTTTTTTTTTATTTTTTTTTTAGGAAAAATGATGGGTAATTTTTGGGGTATGACAGCTGCCCCTGTTTAATATTCTTGAACCGAGAGAGTTAGGATGGCGTGTATGCCATTCGTGGTCTGGAGGTGGAAGATTATTGAACACTAGAATGCCCCAAAAATTTGCACTTGAGAATCGACAGTTGGTCTTGATGGAGATGGGCTTAAAGATGCCATCCGGGAGGTTTGATGACGAAAGCTTCAGATCGCGCCGTATATTAGGCCAATTTGAAGACATGGGTGCCACACTGGGTCGTACATTAGACCGAATAATGAGTCATCCATTAGGCTGCCGACTTCGCTGGGGAGTCGGAGTGTGTCATATGCTGTTGGGGATAAAGGATCAGAATGGACCGTACGCTAGATCGTATCTGAGTTGCAGAATGAGCCGTACGTTAGGCTGAATCTGATGACGAAAGGGGTAGTCGTACGTTAGACTACACTTCAGAAATGTACCGTATGTTAGGTAGGATCTGATGATGAAAGGGGTAGTCGTACGTTAGACTACACTTCAGAAATGTACCGTATGTTAGGTAGCATCTGAGGGGATGGACATCCGAACGGGTCGTACGTTAGACCGTCGCAGAATGAGTCGTCTGTTAGGCCGCATCTGATGATGAAAGCGGTAGTCGTACGCCAGACTACACTTCAGAAATGTACCGTACGTTAGGTAGCATCTGAGGGTTGTAAGATCCAAACGGGTCGTACGTTAGACCGCGTTGGGGTTGTTGAAGTTCAGAATGGATCGTACGTTAGATCGTATCCGAGTTGTAGAATGAGCCGTCCGTTAGGCTGCATCTGAAAAAGAAAGTAGTCGTACGCTAGACTACACCCCTGAATGTACCGTACGCTAGGCAGCATCTGAGGATTTGAAGGTCCAAATGGGTCGTACGTTAGACCGCATTGGAGTTGCTGAAGAAGTCATATGTTGGGCTGAATCAGAATGAACCGTACGTTAGGCTGTATCTGATAACCTGTATATGTTGTACTTGCAATAAATGTCTGGGATGGGCTTAGAGATGCCATCGTTAGGAGGATATCGAAGTGTTGTCAGAATGAATGTTCCCATGAACTGTATTTGAAATATGTATCTGAATCTTGAATGTGATTGATAAAGGTGTCTATCTGAATGAACCTTCTACTTTGACTATATCAGGAGGATAATTAACCTGCAAAGAAAAGTTAGCTTCATGCTATGTCATGATGCATGAGATGTTTCGTGTTATGCTAAAATAAATGTGAATGTTGTATGCATGCGTATGCTGTGAAAGGATGTAATGAATGAGTTATGCGTATGAGAAGTTCTGCTTGGGGACTCTACTGGGGAAAATAAACCCCCATCTACTGATTTGAGACATTTGTGTCGATGACCCCTTCTCGGCTGGGGATGCTTGATTTCTGTCTGATGGTGGAAATATTCAACAGAGCCTGGCTGGGGATGGATGAGATGATCAATCTGTCTGGTGACGCCGACCTCTGTTGGGGAGTAACTGGCTGTGCCTGGGGATACTGCCATTTTCTGAGGAGAAAAAAAAAAGGCTTGCTGGGGAAGAGAATTGGTAGCGGATTCATTGGAAGCATGATTAGACCTTTTCCTTGATCCTGAAGTTGGGTAGTAATTGCTATTGCTATTCTATGCATGTATTTTTGGTAAACATCAGTCATATTCAAATGCATATATTAATTCAAATTAAATCAATGGACGTTTACGCAAACAAAACAGAAAAAGAAAAAACAAAAGCATCTTTTGAAAGAAGGTTGTATTGATTTTGAAAGAAGGTTGTATTGATTTTGAAAGAAGGCCTATAAACAGGCAATTTGTGTACAAGGAGACAGAAATCCTAGTAAGAGGAAATTGTCGAAAACAAAGAGAAAGCTATGTGGAAGAAGTCCTATTGATTTTAAGTCTACTACTGTCATTATGTCTTCAAGCATCTCATCCCCTGCTGTCGGATGGAAGTGATTGGCTTGTTCAGTCCCTTGAACTTGGATGAAGGTTGACTGAGAACGGGACATAGTCATACGCTTTAATCCCTAATTTTTGCCTGGACCGCCTTTTCAGGTTTTCAGTCCACCAGGATACCCTTTTTTGCCCAAGCCGCCTTTTCAGGTTTTCGACTTGCCGAGTGTACATTTTTTTTTTATATATCCCTAATTTTTGCCCGAACCCTTTTGGTTCGCCGGGATGCCCTTACTTTTGCCTAGATACGTCGATCTAGCGGGTCTCTTTTATGCGTAGTATTTTTTAACTATGTCCGCGTTCACGGGATGTGGGAAGTCTTCACCATCCATTGTAGCGAGTATCATGGCTCCACCTGAGAATACCTTCTTAACTACAAATGGCCCTTCGTATGTGGGAGTCCATTTGCCTCTGGGGTCAGTTTGTGGTAGGATGATGCGTTTGATTACCAAGTCGCCAATTTGATACACTTGTCTCTTGACCTTTTTGTTGAATGCCCTGGTCATGCGCTTCTGATATATCTGCCCGTGACATACAGCCGCAAGTCTCTTCTCATCCATCAAATTTATCTGATCGGGTCGAGTCTGAATCCATTCGTCCTCGTCTAAGCCCGCCTCTTTCATGATCCTTAGAGAGGGAATCTGAACTTCCACTGGTAAAACGGCTTCCATTCCGTAGACTAAAGAGAAAGGAGTTGCCCCTGTCGAAGTTCGCACGGAAGTACGATAACCATGAAGAGCAAATGGTAACATCTCATGCCAGTCTTTGTATGTTACTGTCATTTCTTGCATGACCTTCTTGATATTGTTAGCAGTCCCCACGGCGCCGTTCATCTTTGGCCGGTACGGAGAAGAGTTATGGTGTTTTATTTTGAACTGCGTGCAGAGTTCAGTAATCATCTTGTTGTTCAAATTAGTACCATTGTCAGTGATAACTCTTTCAGGAGACAGCAGGTTTCTCAAATAGGTATTTGATAGAATCCATCTTAGAAGTCAATAAGGTGGTATGATTCAACATATACTGTCTTAGTCGGCGAGCAACCCAGGCCAAAGCACAGCAAGCTTTCTCGGGCTGTGAGTATCTTGTTTCACAGTCGGTACCTTTTGCTAAGGCAGTATATGGCATGCTCTTTTCGACCAGACTCGTCATGTTGCCCCAACACACCTCATTGAATTTTCTAACACGGTCAAATACGTGATGAGAGGTCTTTCTTCAACTGGTGGTATCAGAATTGGAGGTTCTCGGAGATACTTCTTGATTTTGTCAAAAGCTTCTTAGCATTCATCATTCCATACCATCTCTTGATTTTTTTCTCAGTAATTTGAAGATGGGTTTGCAGATAGCAGTCAAGTGTGGAGTGAATCGGGCAATGTAATTCGAGTGCCCCAAGAAACCTCTGACTTCTTTCTTGTTTATTTCAGTACCCAGATTTACAAATTCAATTGATTCCTCATGCGGCTGTATAGTCTTTTCTTCTTGCAGTAGTCGGGCAAGTTCTCCAGGGACTTCACAATCTTCCTCGCTTCCATCCTCGGCTTGGTAGATCGGATTTTCAAAGTCATAATGAACAGTAGCAGAGTCATTACCAACAGGATCCAGAGTGGATATGGATCGGCAAATTGTTACGTGAGTGTGCGCAAGAAAACATAGCTTGTTTGAAAAATGACAGGAAAGATAAAGAGCGCAATATTTGAATGCAAAAAGTCCATTGATTTATTGAATATGAATATGCTTATGAAAATGACAAACCCTTAAAAAATTAGCTATTGTGCCTCGGGCATAGACACAATGCTTTAAGAAGTTTGATTGTAAAAGAAAATTAAAATTTGCAATTCTAGAATAAACAATAACAATTACTCCTGACTAAAGGAAATCGGGATAATGTCTTCAGTCTTCCAATTGTTGAGTCCGTCACCAATTGTTGGGAAAATCCAGCTATCCAAGTCGCAATCACTATCAGCATCTTCCATAGCATTAATCTGATTTTTGACTATCTTTCCAGAGTTAAACCCCAGGCCAGCTTTATCAGACTTGTACGGTACATTGATCAGTTGACCCCAACCAGCACGATCACCATTTTCAATCGCGGCTTGAGCATCTTTCAGAGAGATCATGACAGGGGGAGCACGAACAACCTTGGGCACAAGGGGAGTTGGCTTAAGGACAGGACTGGGTGGAGGAACCACTTCAAATGACTGAGAAGGAGTCTCAAAGAATTCACCATCCATCTCGACGTATTTGAAGGCTTGCACACTACTGACAATATACTCTTCTTCTCCACATACAGTGACAACCATGCCTGCTATTGGATACTTCAGCTTTTGATGAAGCGACGAAGCTACCGCACCTGCCCCATGGATCCAAGGGCGCCCCAACAAGCAGGAGTAGGCGGGACGAATGTCCATCACGTGAAAGGTAGTGTTGAAGACTTGAGGTCCTATCTTGATAGGGAGAACCACTTCACCATAGACAACACTCTTCGCACCATCGTAAGCACGCACCACAACATCACTAGGTTTCAGTTCAATGCCTTTGTAGTCAAATTTATCGAGTACAGCTTTCGGGAGCACATTCAAGGAAGAGCCGTTGTCGATCAACACGTGAGCCAGGGTGATCCCCTCACACTCGATGGAGATATGCAGAGCTTTATTGTGATTCTTTCCTGCTGGCGTCAGGTCAGCATCGGAAAAGCCTAGGCCATTGTCAACAGTCAAATTAGCAACATAATGTTCGAATTGATCGACGGATGTTTCTTGAGGCACATGAGCGGTCTTCAAGAATTTCATCAATGCATTGGCATGGGATTCAGAGGATAATAACAAGGACAACATTGAGATTTTAGACGGAGTATGCCCCAATTGTTCCACTACATCAAAATCGCTCTTACGGATGATTTTCAGCATCTCTTCCATTTCCTGTTTGGCAACATCTTCAGAAGTAACTTCGACCGATGTCTCTGACTGAGGAGGATTGACTGGTCTTTTTCCTCGAATTTCGGGAGCGGGAGGTGAGATTTCTGGGGAGTAGATCCTTCCACTTCGAGTAACTTTACTAGTCCCCACAATATCATTAGGATTAGCAGAACTACCAACCTGCTTTATGCCATGGATGTAAACGTCGCCTCCATAGTTCCACGGAATAGCTTTGCTGGAGGAATATGGCACGGGGCCAGGTGCGGTAATAATCAGGGGAGCCACTTTGGGCTCAGCGGTAATCTTCACAGGCACTCTAGTAGCGGTAATCTTCACTGGAGCTTTGGACCTAGCAATCACAGATACCTCTTCAATAGAGTTGTCCACCTTAGGAACCCTTTCGAATAGAATTGTACGATCATCCATCAGCCGTTGAATGCCGTTCTTCAACTTCAAACAATCATTGGGTCGGAGTACACAGAGATCGCAATCTTCAGCACAACCTGGAAATAAACCAGCTTGCAATAAATTCTTCTTAACGATCAGGAGAGGAGATGCTAAATCAGCAACGTCAGTAACGTGAGAATTGTCGTCCACAACATTAACATTTTGGTCATGATTAGGCATAGGTGCTGTGATGACATTGGGGGTCGCCGGAGGATCAAATTCAATTTCTCCAGCGTCGATCATATCCTGAATCTTGTTCTTCAACAACCAGCAATCATTCGTATCATGCCCGGGGCTATCGGAGTGATAGGCACACCTGGCGTTGGGATTATAACGAGGAGAAGTAGTGTTGGGATTTGCAGGAGGGCCTCTGAGGGTAATCAAATTGGCCTTTAACATACTCTGCAGTGCTTGGGTTAAAGTCATATTGATCTTGGTAAACTGTCTTCTCGACCTGTCTTGTCTGTGTTGGAAGTTCTGAGATGGAGGTGCGGCAATTGTAACTGCCCCAACAGTATGGTCACGATTCTTCTTGTTATGCTTCCTCTCACTGTACACAGCATTTGATTCATTCTTTCCCTGATAGGACTTTTTGGTGCTTGCAGAAGTAGCTGCCTGTATCTTTCCACTTCGAATGCCGCTTTCAACCCGTTCACCTGTCAAGATAAGTTCAGTGAAACCTGACGAGGAACTTCCCAGTAGATGGCTGTAGAATGGGCCAGTCAGTGTACCCATGAACATGTCCACTAACTCTCGATCAGTCATAGGGGGTTTGACTCTGCCAGCCAAATCTCTCCACTTTTGAGCATATTCTTTGAAACTTTCTTTAGAGCCCATAGTCATATTTTGTAGCTGTAGCCGAGTAGGCGCTAACTCAGAATTATACTGGTAGTGCTTGTAGAAAGCTGTTGCTAAATCAGTCCATGTGCGGATGTTAGAGCTCTCAAGCTGATAATACCACTCTAACTGTGTGCCAGACAGACTCTCTTGGAAGAAATGGATCCACAGTTTCTTATCAGTAGTGTGCGGCTGAATCTTTCTCACATAAGCCCTTAGATGCATAAGAGGCACCATCATACTTAGTGAAAATGGGAACCTTGAATTTGCGGGGAATGACCACATCAGAGACCAGACCCAAGTTTTCGAAATCCAGACCGGGCACTTTCTGCCCCTCCATAGCTAGCATACGTTCTTCCAGCAACTTGTACTTATCATCCTTCGGAGAGTACTGTTCATGTTCATAATCTTCATCGTCGTCCTCAGAATTGACGAGATTAGGATTCTCATCTTCCGAATCATTCTCGGTCTCTTCTTCTGAATCCTTCGGAATTCTAATCTTGACTCCTGTAACCTGTCCCTTAAGCCTTCTCCCCGGGTTGATGTAACCCACAGGTTTCTGGTCCTTCTTCTTCTCCATCAAAAGAGCTTTCAGTTCTTCCTGCCCCTTAGATAAGCTCAGCATCATTTCCTGGAATTGAGCATTCTGGGCCTGGAGATCTTTGACAGTTTGTTCGAGAGCCATTGTTCAATCTGTTTGAATCTGCTGGAATCTGTTTGATAGGAAAATCGTGAGAACACTGATCCTTTAGAATACCTGTTATGCGATGCAATGCAATGTATGAAATGTTTTCAAGGACTTTCGGGATTTAACTTTGCATAAACTAACAAAAAGAGCTTTTTTTTTCTTTTCTCTTTTGTTTTTGCTTTTGTTTTTGTTTTTTTTTGTTTTTTTTTTTAGCAGAGTTAAATCCCTAAATCCTTGAAATGGTTAGTACAATGCCATGATGTTATGATGTTATGTTGTTATGATGTCATGTTGTTAGATAAATAACAAGCACAAGCAAGTCACACAACAATCATTCCTAGGTTTTAAGGCTTGCGTGAGTTCCATAGGTAAATACCCTCCCCACTGAAGTTTGGTTGGTTCAACCTGTCTTAGAATAGTAACCGGGTTCTAGAAGGATCTCAAATCATTGACCTTTCCTTAAGTCCACTTCAGTGCAACACCAAGTGGTTGACCGAAGCTTCCCTAAAGTCCAATCTCAAAGAGTGTAGTATCGAGTCTCAACCAACTCCAGTCGGAACCGAAGCCAGTTATCTCACTACTTTCTAATGGCCAGGATGAGTCAATTAGGGTTCTAAAGGTCTGGTTAATGCTTTTATGACACCACGCGAATGCCAAATATTTCCTCAACTAACATGAGGAACATCAGGACATCCAAAGTGCCACATTAACCGTAGCCATCATTTTGACCATTCCAGTATACGCCGGACAGTCGCGATGATCTCTTGCTACTTACCTAAGGTACACTAGATCCGGGTGTAGGATCTTTCACTCAAGCATAACATACCCCAGCAATCCCTTAAAAATAAATCAGACAAATTGAATAAGTGATCTTGTTTTTAAGGTAACCTCTCTTTTTAAATATTTAGGCTCCCCAGCAGAGTCGCCAGTTCTGTCATACGGTGAACTGGACTTTTTTGTGGTTTTAATCGCAATGTCGCGGTTAGCAAGAGTCGCCACCGACTTTTCTTTTATCCAATAAGGAAAGGTGGAAAAGAACAGGAAAAACCTTAATTTAGATTTTGGGTTCGGGAGGTACATTATACAAAGGGAAGGTGTTAGCACCCTTTGTATCCATGGTTATCCATGGGCTCTTAATTGCTCGATCACTTATATTATTTTTGTCATGAAAAAAAGTGTTTGTGAATTGTTTAGAAAAATTGTTTTGAAAAGAGAATTTAACTTTGTAATGATTCTTGTATGAATGTATACAAAGTGATTATCTCGTTTAGTTTTGAAAATTATTTAGAAAAATATAACTCGGTAATGATTCTAGTATGAATGTATACCAAGTGGTGATTTTCTGAAGGTATTTTGAAAGGTGTGAGGTGTGAAAAAATGTTTTAGGTTGTGAGCCAGCAATTAAGAGTTATACCGACCCAAGGTCTTTATGAGTATTTCCTATCCTTATGAGGGTAAAACTGTCCTTATTATTGAGAAATAAGTAGTTTTATCCTTTGGATGTAAAAGGGTCATCGTAGGGTCATCGATAGGTCATTGAAGGCAACAGTTACGAGGATATCTTAGCATTCGAAGGGACTATCATCTTTTAACCGTAGGCAACATCGGAGGGTCATCGAGGGACAAAGTTGTATATTCGAAGGCAACATCCGAGGGACTATAATTTATTTTATGATGATTTAACCGAAGGGTCTTTGCTAAGGGTATCCCCACGTTCGCGGGACATGACCGTAATATCGTAATCGTAAGGCAACAAAGAGAGGTCCAAGATCACTTATTCAAAGGCAAAGTTTTACAATTAATTATATAATTAGGATGAAACTCCACATTAAAATTATTAAAAATAATATATTAAAAAATTAATACATTAGAAATTAATACATTAAAAATTAATTTAGGGTGAAACTCCACAAGGGTATCCCACAAATAAAGTGGAATACCTAGCCAATAACCTTTTCCTGGGATATGTGAACCTTTACGAAACTCAAAAAAAAGAAACATGTCAGAACACCAAATCAGGGTGCAATCGAAGATTACACCGGAGAAATATCACAACAATAAATAGGATAGGATGAATAATGCATGGCTATGATAAAACATAAAAAAAAAACAGAATAGAAAAGTCAGCTACTGTCTCGTTCGCCTCTGCCTCGCCTAGCGAAGGCCAGGCGAATACTCGCCCCAGGCTCGCCTAGCGAGGTGCTAGCGAGCGGCCACGGATTTTGAATTTGAAAACAGCCCCACGTTAGGAACTTTGAATTTTATGGCATTTTATCACAGGAATAACATGATCAAACATTCAGGATATTCAGGCATATTTAAATTCCCATACGAAAGCAAATTATATATCAACATTTAATCATGATGCATTATATATATGTAGATATGGCCAATTGAAAGTATAAACAATAGAGATACGCAAACCTGTTTGCCAATTCAAGGTTGAAGGGATTGACCACTTGTAGTATCGGAATAAGTTAGGCAGCGGGAATTGGACGGCGATGGCTTCGGTGCAGATGGGCTGCCTTCAGGGTTTCTTTACTCTGAATTCTCCGGGTAGGCAAGGTTCCTATGCCAAAACTTCTAT
This sequence comes from Lathyrus oleraceus, assembly GCF_024323335.1. Taxonomy (NCBI): domain Eukaryota; kingdom Viridiplantae; phylum Streptophyta; class Magnoliopsida; order Fabales; family Fabaceae; genus Lathyrus; species Lathyrus oleraceus. The sequence continues at coordinate 446,810,578 of NC_066580.1, forward strand.
TCGTTCTTCTCTGTTCTCCTCCTCTTTTTTTTTCAGTGAATCTCCCAGTGTAACTCCAAGTGTCCCTCCCCCTACTGAAACTTCAGTATTTATAGACTAATTTCGTGGGTAATGGGCTTGGAATGAGGGAGACCCAAGTCCAAAATAATTTGTTATATTTTATTTATTTATTTATTTTAATTATTTAATTAATTAATTAATTAATTAATTAATTAAAAAAAAATTTCTTTTTTTTTTTTTTTTTTTTTCGTTTTTTTTTTTTCGTTTTTTTTTTTTTTTTCGTTTTTTTTTTCGTTTTTTTTTTTTTTTTTTTTTTTTTTTTTTAGGAAAAATGATGGGTAATTTTTGGGGTATGACAATAGGGTTGCTTTATAAAAAAATATCTCGATTACAAGTTAGTTGGATTTTGTGATGCTACTATGTTAGGGATATAAGTGGAAACTGTCAATTCATATGTGAAAACCTAATATCCCGGGCTAGTAAGAGACAAGAAATTATTGCCTTGCCCACAACAGAAGCAAAATACATCTCAGCTGCTAACTGCTTCACATATCTCCTATAGATGAAAAATTAGTTGGAAGACTTGTGGAATCAATATTCCCATCTTCTGTGATAATACGGTTGCCATTTGTTTAACTAAAAATCCAGTTCAACATTCTAGAACCAAGCACATAGAGATAAAGCATCATTTTATTAGAGATTATGTGTAGAAAGGTGTAATAGATATATAGTTCATTAATATAGATCATCAATGGGATGATATATTTACCAAGCCTCTTACAATAGAAAGATTTGATTTCATTAAAAATAATCTGAACATGCATTTTATGGAAGATTAGTGCTTGCTTCTAAATGAAGGATCAGAGGCTGATATGATCAGAAGCCATTATGATCAGAAGCTATGACAACTCCTAATGTGTAGTAACTTTTGAAGCATCTCAGCCTGTGATGCTTAGAACTTGATTACAAGTTTTTGATGACATATAAGTGGTTTTTTTGTTGAACCTATCTTTTATATATCTTGTCCACTTATGTGTCACAAATCTGAAAAATATTTTGACTTGGTCTTATTTTTGTTAAGTTTTTCAGTTTGTGTTCGTTTTCTCTATCTTTGAGTTATATCAATGTTGGGATATTGTGTCAGGTAAAATAAAATAACGTTTTGACAATCCCCCTGGACATCAGTTAATGCAATTATTTTTAAATTCAGTGCACACACATGACTTTGTTGGTTGGAAAGAGATTCAAATAAAGCTATGGGGAAATATCTACTTTTATCAATGGAAAATGATTATAAGGGTTTGAAATTAAAAAGAGCAATACAACTGAAATTCACTCCAGTAAAAGAGACTATTCTACTTGGTTAGCAGTCCATCCTCCTGACATAAGGAAGTTCTTTTAGTCTTCATCCCACTCATCATCAGATGACTCTTCTTCTTGGGATTCTTCATCCTTGTCTCCGAGGTTCTTCCAACCCTTGTTGCTCCAGCAGAAGTTCCAACACCTTTTAAATAATTGATTTTGTCATCTTTTTGGATCTTTAAAGCCTTCTTAACTTCTTCTAAGGAACCACTCGTGTTGTTCTTAGCTGATTTACTCATTCTGATCAAGAGAAAAGTTTAATAAAATCCATCACCACTTTGATATATGCTAAATTAAACTCCTTTATCCCTCCCCCCCCCCCCCCCCCCCCACACACACACACACACACTCCCAACCCATATACTTCTTTATCTACACAAATTGTATCATAATTAACTTAATGGATTTTACACACACCCTCACTCCCCAAAGAAAGACTTAGTAAGGATTCAACAAAGTAAATAATATTTGTGAATCCAAGAAGAATAAAGTAAAGTAAACCGACAGGGATATTAGAATAGATTTGATGAGTACAAGGAGACACCCATAAGCAGTTTTTTGCTTTTCCGTTTTGTTAAATTGTTTTCTATTCTCTCAGTCATATAATTCTAGAACAAGTGCATAGAGGATTTCCCTAAAATGGGATACCAAGGTGTAAGAATATAATCTGACTGAGTCTACAAGTTAGCACCACTAAAATCCACAATTTGATAATATTAAAGCCTACCAAATGACTCTTATAAAAATTCACCTTGAGTCCTAAGATCACTTCAAAGAGTGTCAAAATAGCCTTCATAGATCTAATAATTTTCAAACTCTTCTCGCACATAATCAAAGTGTTATAAGTGATTTTCTAGTGAAAGAATACGAAATCATAGTGCATTATGATTCTATAAATTGAAAAAAGAAATACCAAAATTGATTACATCATTATTCATAACATCCATACCTTTTCCCGCGACTAGAAACAAAAAATGGTGATAAAGGGCCACCCTTCCTCATACCCTCCCCATTGCAAATTATTAAGTTGGACTTCCATTAACGAGGACTCCTGATGAAGCAATCAACATACATAATCCCAAGTCAACAGCTCCTTGGAAAACCCACGTTTCTCATAACTTCATCTAAATACCCATGTTGTACTTAATCACAAGCCTTCAAAAATCCACTTTATACATATCATGTTGGAACAAAATTTGTTGATACCATATCCCTTGGGTTTTTACGATAGCAAATATTTAAAGAAAAATTGAGTATTCTAACATCTATTCAAGTATGCATGCTTATAAGACTAAGAACAAATGAAGAGAAGCTTGAGGATTCTGAATCTGAAGATCCTGGCTTTGATGGAAGATCCAGACTTTGAAGAAGTCAAATCTGAAGAAAGTCAGTCTCTGGCGATTCAGACTCTGAAGCTTCAGAAGCCAAAAAGCAGGCCCTGAAGAGATCACACACTGAAGAATCAATTATGAATAAAGTCAACCTCTGAAGGTTGTATCTCTTTAATCGAGGCAACTCTGACAGACTCAGAGACGTTTTGATCACGTGAAGACTTAAGGAAAAATCTCTTCATTATTTTCTGAGCTTCAACGGATGATTTCTCTTGCAGAAAGTTATTTTCTTGATTTGTCTAATAAACTACAAATGGTATACAACCTTTTGGTAAAAGTCTTCAACGTCTCTTTTCTTCCTCTCTATATAAGGAGCAAAAGACCTGAAGAAGAAGACTAATGCACTTCAATACAAGACTCTGAAACATTAATATTCAAAGAGAATCCACTATGTCAAAATTGCTAGACTTAGAGCCTCTTAACACTTTGTACATTTTACAAGTTCTTAAGTATTAAAGTATTTCTAAGTTGTATTATGTCAACATAACTGATTGTATATCAAGTGTAGTTGTTACCCAAATCTCTTAACAGTTTCTTATAGTGTCAGGAGTCTCTTTGTTTAGTGCTTGAGCATTTGAAGTCTTTTGCTTGTGTGTTTGAGCATATACGTCTCTTACTTTAGGGTTTGAGCATTAGAAGTCTCTTGCTTGCATGCTTGAGCTTTAAAGTCTCTTACTTGTGGGTTTGAGCATTAAAAGTCTCTTGCTTTGTGCTTGAGCATTTGTAATCAAATTTGGTTATAATAAAAACCCCTTAGAAGTGCAAGGGGACGACACTAGCCTCAAGTTGTAAGAGGAACCATGATAACTGTTGTGTGTTTTTGCTTTTACCTTCATGCTTTCTGGTCTTAATATTCCGCTGCTATCAGTTGTGCAACTCTGAGTCAGATTCTGGTTCAAAATCTGATAAGGACTTTCAGAAGCCTACCTTGCTTTTCTGAGTCAGACTCTGAACTAAGTGTTCAGAATCTGGTTGAGAGATATCAGAAGCAGAAGAATAACAAGCTTAAGGAGAAAATTACAACACAATTCAACCTTTCTTCTTGTATTTTTTTTCACATTCATATCCCATTGTCTTTTCGCTTTTGCATCATCCATCACTTTGTTAGTTATAATGATTCCATCTAGAAATTATCAACCCTCACAAAATCAGATCACGCCTAAAAAATAACATTTGTAATAACAATCCTTCTTCAATTTCTAATAACAACCCTCACAAAATCAGAAATCTAACAATCTTTGGGGATTGATTACTTCTAAAATCACGTCGATGAAGGTGAGTTATAACCTTTCCCTAACTTTCCATTAGATTTTTTTTATACAAATCTCATAAAATCCAATATAAGACCCGACAATTATAATAAAACCAAAATTAATTCCATCAAGTCTTGGACAAGACTCCCGATAAAGTTAAAACAAGCTGAGTTTCATCACTACTTTTGAGAGCCTTGAACTGGAAATTATTCATCCCTGATTCGTTGAAGTTAAAAGACTTGAAGTAGTTCTTGAAATAGTTAAACATCGTTTCCCTCACTCCCCTGACACATTTCACTCTAACGTCATTGGTGTCTATACCATGTACACTATTATTCCTTCTCCTTCCATACATGAATCTATGTAAGTATTTAGAATTCACACCCCCTCCTCTTTTGAGCCAAAATAGTGTTGCCTTCCACCAATGCATACTAACATTAACTGTAACAAGATAAAATACAAATAATTTTTCAAATAATAGGAAATCAATCAACTGTGAATTTTCAATGAATTGATTGAACAAAATGAAATCCTTAATTCTTACACCTTCCATTAAACTTTTCATGTCGTCTCTAGGGAGAACAAATTCAAAGTTCCCACATACACACCAATTTGATTGAATCTTATTATATATGAGACCACCTAGTTAATTCCACATCAATTATTTACACTTACCATCACATTGCAACGTAAAATAGTTGACAATTTTTCTTAAAATGAACATGTTATAAACTAATGGATAATTCCCCAGGAACCGATGAAATGTTCCACATGGTAAGAATCCTGCTAGAAGCTCCGATTGAAGGTCTAAAAGAGTAACACATGCGTTGATCCAACAAAATCATTCACCTCTTATAATTTAGTCTCTTGAATACAAGCAATATTTGGTTTATTCTCTCTAATAAGACAATGAATTTCCTTCTTCGTTGTTGTTCCCTTTAAACCTCTCACATTATACGATATAATCTTCATCATCATCAATACAATATCCATTCTTCTAACACACACCAATTACTTAACACCCATTGGGAGTACCTTCCACCATATTGTGACATTCGTTCCTTTATCTTCTCTATACAATATAAATTTCATGGATATTGTCACTATTTTCTCTTTAAAATATATACCAATCATTTGTTGAATGTACCACACATCTTCAACTATTGTTCATGTATCTTCATACACATTCACTCAATTCCTCCAATCCCCAATGTTATAATTCAGGAAATTATCTAAAGAACTCAACTTGAACTAGTTTGCCAGTTACAAGAATTAGCGTAGGATTAACGAGCTCTTTGTCTTCTGCTCCTGCTTTGATTCAACACTTTCATTATAACTTTATGTTCTTTTAGCAGTACTCTCTTTAACCCTTAATTTTTGTAATTTGTATATTTAAATTATTGATATCATTGAGAAAGAGAGGGAAGAAAAAAAAATACAAAAATATATTTGTTAAGAATCCATAAACGGACAATATATAATATGAGTATGTCTTTATAAGTGGGAGAAATCATCACCTTACAAGTCGATTTTGTAGGATTGAGTTAAGGTCAACCACATTTCTTAACATGATATCAATAGTCTCGTTTAAGATATGGTTGGTCATCTGCTATCAAGATTCCACTATTGGGTTATCCACCATTTATGCTGACCTCGTTCATTTTGATCATTTAGCTTAAAAATATCCATTTTAGTTCTTTAATTCTTCAAAGCATACAATGTTAGTCATTTTTGTCTAACTAACGATGAATTTAAAGATATTTTTTAAAAAAATTCTGCCTCTAATTAATCAAATAAGACTAATATGATACGTTTTGAAAAGTTAAATGGTCAATATAAATTTTTTGAAGTTAAGAAATTAAAATAAACCTCCAAATTGACATATCAAACCAAAAGGAATATGAAATCTAAAAAAAAAATATTTATGATATTTTGAAAAGATTTTTCATTCTTATTTTTTAAATATATACTCCCTCCATTTTTATTATAAATCGTTTTTGACTTTTCACACGTATTAAGAAATGTAATAATTGTGATGTAAAAAAGAGAAATTACGAAGAATTTTACAAAATTATTCTTCATTAATGATATTGGAAAGATAAATTGACATAATTAAAAAGAGCGAGAATAATAATATTTAAGGATATAAGAGAAAAAATAAAATTAATGATTAATTGATATTATAAAACGACTTATATTATGGTACAAAATATTTTCTCAAAGCGACTTATAATAAAAAATAGTATATATTTTTTATTACAGACAAAAATTGATATTTTAATAATTTATAGATATTTGATCTATATAGATCAATTACATTTGATATTTGATGAATCTAAAAAAAACAATTTTTATTTATAATAAAGAATAGGAAGTATTTATTTTAACTCATTAACTCATTATATTTTTTAGTGAACAATTTTGTGCATTATTTTTAGAAACCATGAAAATATCAAAAACTTATTTTTTTATTACATATATATTAGAAATGCATTATCCCAAATTAACATTTTATCTTATCTTCATCACAAGTAATTTTTTTTAATAATCTTACATCAACAAATTAAAGATAATATTATTTTTATAAAATGAAAATAAAAAATACTTTAAAAATAAACAAAAGCTAATATAAGATAAAAATATATATATTCTGTTCATTAAACTTATTAAGATTCTTTTATACTCTTTTTCGTCCTTTAAATTAAAATAAATTTAACCAAAAAGTCAAGATTAAATGTTGCGATCTATAAAATACAGAATTTTTATTTTATTTTTAAATCTTATGAGGACAAAATAAAAATAAGTAGATAATGTAAATTTATAAGATGATGATATGGGGACCCTATCATAGGAAAATTGTGACAAATTTGCAATAGTAAAATGAGAAATGAACCCCACAAAAATTTAAGAATCTCTCAACTAGTCCATACGAATAACTAGTACATTATTATGAATATAGTAAATGTCTCAAAAAATCATGACAAATAGAATATGTTATATTGCTTATTTGATTGATACAGCTAAATATTTAGTATATTTAACAAATTTTGCATTTCACTATTTTTCATATCGATTATTGTTTTTTAAATGAGTAAAATCTTAATTTGGACTTTGAATATGTAAAGGTTTCTCAATTTAATTCCCAACACTTCCCGTCAAAAAGCTTAATTCCTAGAAGACCTTTTATAAATTACAAACTAGTCTATATAAATATTGAAAAAATAGAAGATTTATTGATATGGAAGATGCATTGATAATATTTTGTACTGTCTTTCAATAAACTACCCGCATTTCATTATATTATAATTATATTATATTATTAATTTAAAATGATTGGGATGATTTAAAAGATTAATAATTTTTTATTGAACGAGATTATACATACCTATTAAGTTCATAAATATTACATATATAAAATTGGGAATTTAAAAATATTCGTGGAGAATTTCGTTTTGCTTTCATCATTGTGTAGGAATGAGAAAAGTAGAGTAGACAAGTTTTCCTCGTTTCCTCGTAATCACGTACGAATATATGGAAATTTTTGAATTTTTATTCTTTGGATATACAATAACGACAAAATGAACTTGTGCATATTATTCAAAGGATGTATTTTTCTTATCCTTTTTATATTTTTTATTTCTATAAAATAAATTATTATTATTAGATTATAGGTATGTAGTCATATGATGAAATCTAAATTATATTCGTCACTTGTATCCTCTTGACCCATCGAATATTTTAACGCGGTCTTGTTTTTTTTATAGATAAATCACTATTTAACGTGAGTTTTATTGGATTTGGATTGAACCCAATACAAGAGATTAAATGTGTAGAAATGAGTTGTGTAAGGGTAAAATGACAAGACATGTATGAGATAAATATAATCCAAGTTATTGAGACTCAAGTCAAAAGTTAATTATGGTTTATGGTTGTTATATTTGTTATTTAGTAAGTGTATATAAATAGATATTTTGTAATTCAGTATGTTCAATCATAAAACACTCCTTACTTCACATTCTCTCTCTCTCTCTCTCTCTCTCTCTTCACTAAAATTGTCTTACACACTAACAAACTCTCTCTCTCTCTCTCTCTCTCTCTCTCTCTCTCTCTCTCTCTCTCTCTCTCTCTCTCTCTCTCTCTCTCTCTCTCTCTCTCTCTCTCTCTCTCTCTCTCTCTCTTCTCACTAAAATTGTCTTACACACTAACAAATTGGTATATAGAGCTCCAGTTAGATTCTTAACCGTGTTTTCAAGAATTAAATGTTAGTGATCGTGTTTTCGGGACCGTGGGTTGTTAATCAATCGCTGCAAAGATGAATGGTAATAATGACATTCCAATTTCTCTTCCAATTCTTGACGAAAAGAATTGGATCCGATGGAGAAAACATATGCAATCCTTGTTCGACTTTCATGAAACCTAAGAAGTGGTTACTAATGACGTCCCTGAGTTTGCTGATAATGCAACTGATGCTCAGAGAGTCGCGCACAAGAAGGCGAAGAAGAAAGACTGCAGGATCGTGTATTGCATTCAATCAGTGGTAAATTTAGAGAATTTTGACAAGATCTCTCATGCTGAATCGGCGAAGGAGACATGGGATATTCTTGTCAAGTACTATGAAGGTGATGAGAAAGTCAAAGTCGTCAAATTGCAGACCTTTTGACGGTAATATAAATTGATGCAGATGGGAGAAGATGAAAAGATTCTAAGTTATATGTCGAAGGTGCAAAATCCTGTCCATCTCATAAATAGCTACGGTGAAACCCTAACTGATAAGATGATAGTTGAGAAGGTAACACATATGTTGATCTCTCACTTTAATCACGTTATTGTAGTTATTCAAGAATCCAACAATCTTGAAACCATGAAACTGAAAGATTTGGTTGGTTCGTTTGAGGCGCATGAGATTAGGATTTTTGAAAGGAAAAGGATTCAAGATTCGATTCAAGCACTGCAGGCTCATGCATGGAAGAAGCATAGTGGTTCCAACAAACTCATAGTCAAAGGAGACAAGACTCGAAGCAAGAAGTCTTGGTCGAACCCTTAAAAGAATAAGGTCGATGATAGGGCTTCTGAATCCTCGAAAAGAGGAGAAGGAAGCTCATATCAGAAAGACAAAGAAAAAAAAGGTATGTAGTGTTATAACTGTGAAAAGTGGGGTCACTTGGCCAAGAATTGTTAGTACAATAAAGATAAGGGAGTGACAAAAGTCAAGGAGGAAGGAGCAAACCTTGCATGCCAAAATTTAGATGATTATGAAGACATGGTGGTTATTGCTGCAGTTGTAGATGACCATGTTGTCTCCAAGGTTCCTCAAATCGGGTTACTCGAATCACATGACTGGTCGAAAAGTATGGTTAGCATATTTCGACTCGTCGAAGAAGTAAGGTCAAACTTGACGATAATAGCTCATTGCAAACAGAAGGTACTGGCGACATAGTTATTCAAAGAAGCAATGGAGGAAAAGCTATGATTAAGGATGTACTCTATGTACCTGGAATGAAGTGCAATCTGCTAAGTGTTGGACAACTGGTCGAAAAAGATTTCTTAGTGATTCTGAAATATGGAGCCTTGGAACTGTTCGAGACTCAGAATAATTTGGTCTTGAAATCTCCTTTGTCGAAGAATAGGACATTCAAGATCATGATCAATTCGAATGAAGTAAAATGTCTAAAAAATATTGTCGACCATATGAATCGTTGGATATGGCATTTGAATTTTGGACATTTGAACTTTCAATCACTCAGTCAATTAATTACTCAAGATATGGTAATTGGCATACCAAGTCTGGAGATGCCCGACAAACTTTGTGATGGTTGTCTAGTCGAAAAGCAATCCAGAAAGTCTTTCATTTCAACTATGCCAGTGAGATCCTCTTGTATACTAGAAGTTGTACATTCAGATGTATGGGGACCTTTTGAGGAGCATACAATTGGTGGAAACATGTATTTTGTTTTGTTTGTCGATGAGTATAGTAGAAAGTTGTGGATCTATGTGATCAAGCGAAAGGACGAATTATTTGCAATCTTTAAGAGATACAAAATACTTGTCGAAAACCATAGTGAAAAGAAGATCAATGTTCTGCAAATAGATAGAGGTGGCGATTATACATCAAAGATGTTTGAATAATTATATGTAGAACATGGTATTGATCATGAGGTAATTGCTCCTTACATGCCTTAACATAATGGAATTGCAGAAAGAAGAAACATGACCATATTAGATATGGCGAGATGCATGCTGAAGCAGAAGACTTTGCCAAAATCCTTATGGGGTGAAGTTGTTTCCACTGCTGTCTATATCCTGAACATGTGCCTTACCAAGAAGTTGAAGAACAAGGTTCCTGAATAAGTTTAGAGTGGCATACAACCATCAGTGAGTCATCTGAAGGTGTTTGGCTCTATTTGATACAAGCATGTTCCTGATTCTAGAAGAAGGAAGCTTGATGACAAGAGTGAACCTATGATATTGGTAGGATATCATAGAATTGGTGCATATAGGCTATTCAATCCAATTAATTAGAAGATCGTGATGAGTCTAGATATTTTGATTGATGAAAATTTTGCATGGGATTGGAATTCTAGTGATGCAATTGAGAAGCCACTGATGAGCTATGTGTTCGACGAAGCAAGTAATGATGTCAAAGTCGAAGATATTGTCGATATTCCAGTCAAAGTCAAAGCAACTACTGACATGCCCGACATAGTCGAAATCAAAGATGGTGTAGCTAGTACTAGTCAAAGACCTTAAAGAACTAAAGTTCATCTAGCAAGACTTCGAGACTACAAAGTGACTGGTGATGATGAAGTCACACCAGATGGAGAATTAGTTCATTTTTCCTTACTTGCAGGTGTTGAACCAATCAACTATAGCGAAGCCTTAAACGATAAACAATGTAAGTTAGCTATGGTCGAAGAGTTACAAGCAATCGAAGTAAACAACACATAGAAGTTAGTTGAATTGCCATCACAATATGTTGTTTACATTGTGGGTGCTTGAATTTCCAGTACAAAGGAGTAACACCCACATTGTGCTTTGGATAAGATATGTGGTTGAAGAAATGAAGGTCGAAGTGAAGAAACATCTGGTGTTGCAGATCGACAACAAGTTAGCCTTAAATCTTGCAAAGAATCCAGTTTTGCATGGAAGGAGTAAGCACATTGAAGCTAGATTTCACTTCTTAGGGGAGAAGATAAATTGAGGTGAAATTTAAGTAAGAATTTATTCAAGTGAAAGCACAGTTGGCCGACATTTTCACCAAAGGATTAGAGATCGATAGATTCCTGAATTTGAGAAAGAAATTATGAATAGTTCAAATCGACTATAATTAGTGTTTGTTTGATAACTTGGATCATTGGGGGGGGGGGGGGGGGGGGGGGGGGTTATGTTGAGATATAATATAATCCAAGTTGTGTGAGGCTCAAGCCCAAAGTTAATTAGGGTTGTTATATTTGTTACTTAGTAGTCAAGTCACTTAGGTGTATATAAGTAGATACATTATAATTCAGTTTGTACAATCATAATACAATCTTTATTTCATACTTTCTCTCTCTCTCTCTCTCTCTCTCTCTCTCTCTCTCTCTCTCTCTCTTTCTCTTTTCTTTCCTCACTAAAAGTGCCTCACGCACTAACATACATTGCCTCAAGCATGAGTTGTGTAAGGGTGAAATGTTTTCCTAAGATCTTCCAAGAAACCAGACATGTAGGCAACCCTTCAAGCATGAGTAGTGTAAGGGAGAAATGCTTTCCTAAAGCATACTAAAAGACCAAACATGTATACAGTACCTTAAGCATGAATCGTGTAAGGGTGAAATGTTTTCCTAAAACATGCCAAAGAACCAAAATTGTACACACCCCAAGCATGAGTCGTGTTAGGGTGACATACTTTACAGAGACCGTAAAGCCATTATCCTTTGCGCCTTAACGAATACCCTTTTTTAGGCGAGATTACTTTATTTTTCCAAGTGTGGCGGTCTCAGATTATGGTCATTATCCTTCGTGCCTTAATCGATTACACCCTACATTTTTTTTTTGAAAATTTTGAACCATTGTTGTTGTATCTCGAAAAATACAATCCTTCGTGATGGTCGCGAAAAAAATGATTTGAACAAAGTCATCGCTAAAATTTATTTATTCCCATGAAGGAATAGGAAAATATCGATAAAAACATTGAAAAGAACATGTTCGTCGTAACCATATTTGAGTTCGGGAGTCGATTACGCAAGGGGAAGGTATTAGTACCCCTTACGTCCGTTGTACTCAACAGGAACCTTTTAGTTAGATTTGCGATTGAATGCTAGCTTATGTCATCTGTTTTCTTCGAGTGATAAAATATTAAAGAGAAAAAAAAGAAAAGGGGTCGCAAAAGTTTTTTATTAGGGTGTTTGACGAGACTGCGAGTCTCACTCTTACGTATCCTCTGGTACAATGAGAAACTCAAAGCTTCGTCGTTAAAGGGGAAATGCTACAGTTTGTTGGTTTATGTTTTTTAATGAACAAATGTTTAGTTCGCATTCTAAGGGTAAAAATTGGCTTGTCTACTCTCGGTGGAGGCTTAAGCATTAGTTTGTATGCACATTAGAAGGGACTAAATAATGTTCTTTTGAAAAGGTTTCGATCACACGGGGGCGAGAAAAAAGATAGGTTTTACGTATTTGAATATTTTAGGTGATTGACAAATACTCAAACAGTAGGCTAAGTGCGGCCATCACATGAATATTCACCCTAATCTTTTTCAATCAATTAATTATGAAATGTGTATGGCTAATCAAGTTATGTTTCTTTAACGGACGAAAAGTATTCAAACGACTTGCTAAGTGCGACCATCATGTGAATACTTGTGAAAAGATAAGAAAATTACTTCCACTCCAATATTTTAAAGCCATGAAAGAACCAACTTAATTTGTTTATTTAAGAGTGTTTTAAAACGATTTCCGAATGTTCAAACGCTAGGCTGAGTGCGGTCATCGCACGAACATTTGAAAAAGGAGAAGAAAATTACTTCCACCCCAATCTTTTTCAATCATTTATTTATTGTAAAAAGAAGTTAGATTAGACGATTTGGTTATCATATAAAAGGAGCTTGACATTAGATCAAGCATTTGAAGGGACTAGTTAGGTTTAAGAAAAACTTGAAATATTTTGAGAAAAAAGTTTGAATGGTGGGATTTTGAAAACAATCTTCATTTTGATCAAGTATTTGTTCTTATTTGAAAAATTATTTTTTATCATGCACATTCATGTCTTATTTAGCAAGCAATGGTCCTTGCACAATATTATATAAGGCAAATATGGCATGTGATCACACTAGACATGCAAACAATTACGCATTCGAGCAATGGTAAAACAATTAGAACCACTCACTCACACAACCATACAAAGAGCATCCAAGTTAAACTACCAATAATTGAGACATAATTCTAAGAATAACATGAATTATTCTTTGGACCATCTTTAAAAAAAACCAACAAAGACAAACCAAAACAGACCTCTAAAGAAGTTTAAAGCATTTCAAAGAATAAAAATAGATCATATGTATAAAGAAACAAAAGAAAGTAAAAGTTTTTATTTTATTTATTATTATTATTTCAAATTTATTACACATAAAGATATTAAAAAAAACTTAATGAAACTTGTTTATTTAATATTTTTAATTATTTATATTATTTAATTTTAACATTTCTTCTCTTTCTTTTTTTCTTTTTAAAAGTTTATCATATAAAAGACTTGCAAATTAAAATAATAAAAAGGTTGTATGGAAATAAAACACAAAACAATGGGCCAACATCAAAAGAAAGAAAAGCAACCCAACAAAGCCCACCAAGACTGCTTGAGCGCAGGTCAAGATGGACCCGGTTCAACTCCACAGCCCAATTCGGATAACACAAGCCTTTAAGAAGCTTCAACTAAAACCCTAGCCGTCACATGTATGCCTCAGTCAAAGCAGGCAGTATGCATCACCATTATTATTGACAACAACATATAATTGGGGAGAAAAAAAGGACCTTGGGCAGTGCAAAAAAACATGTATGAAGCAAATCTCAATACTCATTAAAACACTTTAAACGAAAAGAACAAAACCATAAAACTAAGATCACTCAAGAGAAACCAAATGTATTATCTCTCTCTCTCTCTCTCTCCTTGAACCTCTACTTCTATCGCTTCATCTATGACCAGAAAATAAATTTACATAAATTAAAAGAAACTCCACGAACAAAGACACACAAATCAGGTTAGCAACCCATAACATCATGAAACCAACCATGTAAGGAGTGGAACAAACATCTATCACTTAGAATAAACCGAAAATTAGTGAACCCTAACCCCCCAAATAAACCCTGATTCGACCGAAACACAAACAAATTCGTCGAAATGAAACATCGTAATAGTCATAGACACATCCAAATAATCATACAAAAACCCACCCCTCACGAACCACTAACACCCAAATTCTCATTAAGTTCAATCGATTACATGTTACAGATGCAAAGGGCAAAAAGAATAAACTGAAGCAACATGAAATCAGATGTGTAAAGCGAAAGGAAATGTTACTCACACAAGAAACAAATATGTTTACTCTCTTCAGGTACTTTCCTCTCTTTGAGCTGAGTTTGAATGTTACATTTTTCTTCTTCTTTTCTGCGTGAGTGGGGTCGAGCTCGAGATTTGTTGAGTTTCAGGATGAAAACTCAACAGTCTTAGTACGAAGACAAAGCTTTAGATGACGGTTTAGGAATTTTTCAGTAGATCTTCGTTAGGTTTTTTTTGTCCCTTTGGATGAAGAATATGATCCTATTTATCGGGAGAGTGGATTGAGGAATATTCCTCTGAGTGAGTGAAATAATATTGTTGATCTTATCCAAATCATGAGCTGTAAAATCTGGAATCCGTTGGGGAAAATTCTATATAGATTTGGTGTGGTCCCATGGGGCTTGATTTTTTTATTGATGTAACTTTGTGTTTTTACCTTTGAGGTACTTGCTCAAAATGATTCCCTGTTTCCACTTTTGCTCTTTGGTCTCATGTATTGATAACTTGTTGCCTTATTGCGTGCTTTGATTTTTTTTTGTATTGCTTTGATATGTTAAATTCTTATTGTTGTAGGGATAACACAGAAACTCATATAGTAGAAGAGGAAGATTTTGTGTTGTTGTTGTAAGAGTTGGGTGTTGAAAGTGGTGGATAAAATGGGGCATAATGTTGTTGCTTTTTGTGATGGAAGTATGAAGAACGAAGGTGATTTTTTTTGGTGTTGTATGCTTTTTACGAAGCTTGGTACACATTCTTTTTTCAACCGTAAGTTATCTTGCTAATTGTTACAATTGTTTGTTTTGTCAACATGAATTCAATGCCCTTTTTCTCTTTATCCTAAATGTTGCAGACACTCAAACATGTTCACTTAGCAGGGTATGAGCAGTATGTTGCAGAAGAGTTCCACCTTTTTATGATAAGTCCTTGAGATAATGGTGATGTTTGGAGCTATAGCAAACCAAAGGGTTTAATGGAAATTTGGGAGTATTACCAAACTTCCACCACCCTGAAATTTATTTTCCTAAATGCCACCCCCTGAAAAAAAGTTTCTCCAATTGCCATTATTTTTGTCCTGTAGTTCCATTTTTTATTATTTTTTTAGCATCCTCCATCTTGGATGGCGGACACTGATGCGTGATCGTGACTATATATAGAATATAGTCTATTGGGTACTTGACTGCAAGTGCACAGTTCAGTCGTTTTAGTTTTAAAAGATATCGAACCCATAGGGACTGATGGTCAAACTAGTGCTACTAACGTCACTATGTTTAGCTAAGGGAATTATTTATCGAAGTTCGGGTGCAGAGAATTAAATCTAAGGGAAATTTAGTTTTAAGAAAGTATTAATAAGAGGAATCAGTATGCAACGCATTAATCTTCAGGGATTCGATAAGTCACCGGTGAATAGTTTAAATACCAAATATCTTTCAGTAGAAAATACTTATTTAAAAGACTTCATCTCACACTCTCGTGATTGTTGATTCAGCCTATAGCTTTAAGTCATAATGTACGCTCTCACTATCCCATTTGAAGTTAAATTTTTTTTTGAAAATAAATAAGTTCTAATTGCTTTTAAAGTGTTCTCGTTGTTTTTAAAATCAATGCCTAGTTTTTACTATCCAGCTCGAGCCTCACGCTCTCGCAATTGTTGGTTCTCACCTTAGTTAATTTCCCACTCTCGTGGCAAAATCGTATTAAATAGCTTCTCACTTTTGTGACAAAGTTAATTAAATTTAAATTAAAAACCTCAGCCTAAAAGATGGTTTGAGAAAAAGAGTTTTCACCGATTATTATTAAATTCCATCCAATTAAATTGTTACATACCGATACCGGTAGTTTATCCGGACATGTTAAATAGCGCAAACACAGCATAAACAGATTAACAGTGCAGCAAACATAATTATAACAATGACAGAACAATAATAATAATAATTGAATAAAAACCTGACAATTGGATTAACAGAGTACGACAAATCTTGGAGTACTTGAGCAGTCCTCCCCAAGTCGGTAGGATTCTGCTTCTTCAATACAATTGCTTACTAAATTAAATAAAGTGTAGTAGTTCCCCAGTGTAGGAAACTGCTACTATGGCTAACTGGAAAACGGGAAGGAAAAGAGAAAACGAGAATTCTAAAAGGAATGGTAACTGAATTAAGGCAATGGAAACAAAGTTGCTGAAAAGAAAAATAACTAAAAAGCTAGAATGCTATAAAAAATCAATTGCAGAACGGAAGTGTAGGCGTCCCATTTTTTTCCAACTTCGGTCCTTTATATATTACTTTGGTAGGTCTTGGCAGTTGAGAAAATTAAGGAAGACTGGTTGAATGAGGAATCCACGGGGGAGTCATTCTGTTGGAGGGAATTTAGGCACGTTTGGTTGCCTCTGCTGACTGCTTCAAAGCTTAAAATCTGGTCGTGTGACGCTCGTCATGGGCCTGTGACGGTCGTCATGGGCTGGGCCGTGCCGATCGTCATGAAGCTTGTGACGGTCGTCACATCAGCAAATTCTGCATTCTGCTTTTTCTGTGCTTTCTCATCTGTTTCTTCTTCTTTTTCTTCCTTTTCTACATTTTGCTCATTAATGCTTGGAGATTTAAATACCTGCAAAAATAACTCGAATACTTGCGGAATAATCGGAATATTAACTAATGTGGTATGATCTTTGAGTGTAAATCAAGACAAATATCTGATGCATTTTCGCATCATCAGACACCGCAAAAGCCTAGTTGGAGTCTGCCATCTAGGATGGAGTCCTTTTTTTTTTCTTCCGCTTTTTAATTTCTGAAAAAAATTTACATGATTAAAATTAAATTTTAATATTACATATTAATTAAAAAATAATATTTAATATAATATTAATTAATTTTTTTAAATAAATTAAATATATTGTTCTGTAATATTTTTAATAAATATTAAATATTAATTAAAAAATAAAATAAAAATAAAAATACATTGTTACGTACTATTTTTAAAAAATATTAAATATTAATTAAAAAATAATATTAAATATATATTATTACATAATATATTTCGTACTTAAATTTATAATATATTTTTTCCCGCCCAAACAATTTTTTAGTACAGCTTTTTTCCGCCTAAAAAATTTTATAATATTATTTTTTATTCCATTAGGTGTTCTATAAATAGAGGTGGCTAAGACAGATGAAGATATAATTTTCATTTAATAATTGTTCCACATATTTGTGAATCATGTATGTGTGTTGTATTGTGTTTTTTGAAACAGATAAGCACATGTGGGTTTCTTTAAATCCACAATGAAAATTTAGACAATTGGTTTCTGCCATCAACGCTAGTTTTGGACAGCTGAGTGGTCTGATTCGACGTGTTGGAAAAATTATTGGGATCGTGTAGAAAATGATTTGGTTGTTAGTTGTATGTTTTTTGCACATAGTGAAGAAGTTAGCCGAGGCATTGAAGATCCACTTGTTTTAGTTGTTATCGTTTAATAGGATAGTATGATAAAAGGTGTTGGAGTGTTTACCTGTTATAACGTGTTGTAATAGTTGTTGTGTTTTATCTTTATTTGAAGTTGTTATTATGTTGTCACCTTTCATGTGTTGTAGACGGAAATGTTACGTTCTAAATAAAAGTTGTTGTTGTTGAAAAAGAATATATACACGAAATATAACGACGATTGAAAAGACTAAAACTTCAGACATAACTAAGTAGAAGGGTCAAGCTTGTTTGGACATTTTCTGCGCATATGGCCGATTTCTTGACAAATACCACACCTTCTTTTTTCTTTTTCAACGTTGCCCATTTCAGTTCTAATATGACAATTGTTTGGGCGACCTTTCTTTTTTCTCCGCATGCTATCATTGTGGCAAAGCGTGTCACCTTCATATTGCGGCCAAGTAGTTTCAGTCAGGATCCTGAGGAAGCTTTCCTCGTAGACCTTAAATACGTTTACAACTTTGAACACATCAACTATATGCACAGAATAGTCTTGTTTTATGCTTGAACACACTCCAATAACATGTGAGCAAGGGACATGAAACGTTTAGAATCTTTCACACTCACACATCAGATTCCTAAGGTCGATGTTGTAATGGATAGTCGGTCTGCCATCATTATGATGCACAGTTTCTTGGACCAGGAAGCAGAACCTTTGACGATCAAATTGCATAACCGTGTGACTATTTGATTTGATTACCTCTTCCTCAACTCCCTTCATGCAATTATCAATGTACAATTAATATTATAGTCCAGTCATGTCCTTTTTTCCCAAATAGTGTGCCCAATCAATAATATGTTGATTTTACCAAAGTAATAATAGGTAGGTTGCGTATGGCTTTTAAAACTGAGTTCATTGATTCAGCGAGGTTGGTAGTCATATGGCCCCATCGCTTCCCTTCATCGAATGATCTCGTCCATTTTTCTCTTGGAATATTGTCTACCCATTGTAAGTTTTTATGTTAACTTTATGTATCTCTCCCCTGTAGTATTCGTTTGTTGACTCATTTAATGCATACCCTATGTATGAAAATGAAAAATAAATTAGTATATAGAAGTTACTATTAGATATCTTAACAAATATATGTTTAGGAAAATACCCATGTTAACAACTTTTTTGCGAAGTTCCTTGTCTCTGATATCCCTCATAAAACTCTGCGCTATATGTCTGATGCAATAGACGTGTGATGAGGGAGGGTTCTTACAACCATTATCCGGGTTATTATAGGCACTTTTTATTGACTCATGTCGATCTGATATCAAACATAGGTTGGGTTGTGGTGTAACGTGCATTGTAAGATTTCTCAAGAAAAAACTCCATGCTTCACCAGCTTCACCCTCTACCAATGCAAAAGTTATTGAAAATATGTTCCTATTTCCGTCTTGTGCCACAACCATTAACAAAGTTCCCCTGTATTTTCCATATAACCATGTGCCATCTACTTGAACTACCGGTTTGCAGAATGCAAAACCCTTTATGCATGGTTGGAAAGCCCAAAAAAGACGACGAAAAACTCTAGCACCACTGATTTGTGTCCCTTCGTTTGAAAATACAGGAAGGGTCTCAAGTTCTATTATAGTACCCGGTAGAAATGTTTTCATGACCAGCAACCATTGTGGCATGTCATTGTATGAAGTCTCCCAGTTTCCATAAATATAAGCGATATCCTTATTCTTTAAAATCCATGCCTTTTTGTAAGAGATTATCTAGTTGAATGTCTCCTGAATATGAGCGATGATGTGTTTCACTTTTAGCGAGGCATCATTGTTGATTAGAGATTTGATATTGTCACATATTATATTAGAGTCAAGCTTTCTATGATCTTGAGACATTGTGGAAGACATACTGGTGTGTGGACCACTAACCTTAGTGATCACCCACGTACCATTCCCCTTCCCCACATAGGCTCTGCATTTGAAGGTGCATTCCTTGTTAACACACTTGATTATGAGTCGTTTAGAATCAGACTTATAAACAGAATAATCAAGACAATTTCTGATGTGAATCGAATGGCTAATACACATCCTTCTTTATTATTAAATTCCATGCCAAGAAACCCCCATCTACCTGAAGTGGCTCTATGGTTTTAAATATTAAGGTATCTTCGTCATGTAAGTATGTCGGATTTCTCAGGTGTAATGGTGGATTGTATAGGTCCAGCACTTCACGTTGATGCACCATGACGATGTTATTGTCAGAATTATCACTTTTCCCACTAAAAATATTTTACCTATTTACGTACCGTGCTTCTTCATAGTCACTATCATCCCCGACATCCCCATCTGGGAAAAAAGGTTCCTTTTGAGTGGTTGCTGGATCTGATGTCAACTTTAAAGTAGTCTCCTAACTCATTTGATATTGATGAGATTTAGAAGATTACATCAGATACGTTACTTGTGGCCCCTCATTGTGCTCTAGTAAGACAAATTATAAGTCATGTGGCCCTGGAGCATTAACCCGATGTCATTTTCGTCTTCTATTTTTGTTGTTGTATAAGTGACACTATTATCGCCTTCATTAAAACATGGATATCGATAATAAATATCAGATATTTGTTGTCGGAGCTTGTTTTCGAGTCTTTCTTTTAAATGCGTGTAATTGGATCTAGGGTGTATTTTGAGTTGTTGTATGTTTGTGCTTTGAAATATGACCCCGACATTGACATCTGGAAAAATACTTCCATTATAATGGACTTGAACTGTGATATTTTTTTAAGCCATTGTGTCTCTGATTAATTTTGAAAAAAATTATGGTTTCAACTATATACAAAGAACGTGCAAAAATATAGGTGTAAGCCATGCAATTTAGGTCCACCATTTGAAATACCAGAGCTGAACTAGCTTCTGAAAAAGTAGAAGACGTCCTCCATCTGAGATGGAGGGCCCATGCACGTGAAAATATTTTACTTGGGGTGCGACATATAGGACGAAAGACTCCTACATGCGGAAATATTTTACTTGGGGTGCGCCATTTGGGATGAAGGACCCATGCACGTGAAAAAACTCCATGTTGGGATGCACCATCTTACATGGAGGACCTAAACAGGATTCTGAAAAAGTAACATGGGTCCTCCATCTTGGAAGTCGGACATATACTGCACGTTTAGTCTTGTCAAACACAGTATAAAAGCCATGCCTGAACAATTCTAAACGCGTAAGCTATCTACATGGCTCTCCTAATTGATCTGGTATACATTATTAATCCAATATCATCTGAAAAAATGTATTCTTGCAATACTATTTCTGATCCAATATCAGTCAAACTAATGGAAAACTTCGGTTTCAACGACATCCAAACTCAGATACGTCATGTTACCGAATTTGAGAGAGAAATCGTTGCTCTGCGCTATCAAAAACTATACATCAATTCAAATGGCATGTTGTT
This sequence comes from Lathyrus oleraceus, assembly GCF_024323335.1. Taxonomy (NCBI): domain Eukaryota; kingdom Viridiplantae; phylum Streptophyta; class Magnoliopsida; order Fabales; family Fabaceae; genus Lathyrus; species Lathyrus oleraceus. The sequence continues at coordinate 446,831,970 of NC_066580.1, forward strand.
GTATGAAGAAATCCAAATTTGTAATGATGAAGATGTACGTGGAATGTTTTACAATTATTTAAATTTCATTAACTTAGGCCCATTAGAGTTGTATGTTAGTTTTCGTAAAATAGTAGATGAAATTGTATCATTATGTGAAAAACCTAACTAGAACAGTGTCATACCCCAAAATTTACCCTCCCCTTTTGCTTATCATCTAACTTATAACTTGGTTCATCTACCCTCATCCATGTCTCATTCATATTCATCATTCATTCACGATTAACATCTGCTAACAGGTATCATAGGTTTAGGGTTTGTGGTTGGTAAAATCAGGAGTTTAGCTTGAAGATTATGATATTGCTCATCATGTGGGTTGAAACCCCAATTGTTTGATTCTTTGGGACTTTAATTCATAAGGCCTACACCTTGACATTCATTTGGGTTGAAACCCTAATTCCTGCCTTTCTTCCTATATGATCTTGTGTTTGACCTTCTGTGTATCTGACTTGACTTTTAAACCCCGATGGTGGGCCATTGGATAGAGGTCTTGCTTATGGAGCTTTTTGTTTGGGTTGAAACCCTAATCATTGACCTCGAGGTTGGTAAAATGTATGGCTTGCCTTAAGGAGGGTTGGAAACCCTAATTGTGGTTCATGACATTGGTGCAGTGTTTATGTTGATTACTTCTTGATTTAAGACCTTTGCTTGATTACTTGGACTTGAATTTTGGCTATTAAACCTTAGTACATGGTTTTTTATTGGTTCCAAGCATGCTTGCATTCATATTCCATTGCGTATTTTCAGTTGCTTTATCCATTGATTCCAGTCATCTCCGTTTGACCCAAGTCACCTCATCCATTAATTCCATTGATCAAAAGTTCATTAATTCATTTTGATCAAATAATGGCATGGTCACTAGGTTTGACTATCATTCATTTTAAACATGCATTTTTAATCAAAGAAGTCCATTTCATCATCTTTTTGCATCAGTTGACTTCTGATCAACTGTTGACTTTTTGGTTAACCCGTTAACCAAAGTCAACTTACCATACTTGATCATCCCGTTGGCATGAATGCCCATGATTATCTCATCATTTTTCTTTAGCAAATTGATTTTATAAAACATTGTTTTTGATTCCAAATTAATTTTGACATTCCTTTTTTATTATTAGAATTTCTTTTTTGGACCATGTTGAACCAAATCCAATTGGGCCCATTCTACATATCCAACAATTATCCATTTTTCAAATCCAATATTTAAAACCATTATCCATTATCCATTATCCATTCACAATGCATAAAAATCCATTCATATCCAAATGTACATACATAAACTAATAATATTTTACATCCAGTTAAAATGGAATGAAAAAAACAATTTGAAGAAGAGCCTAAAGCTACCAGCCAGCTATGACGTACAAGCCTGCTGCAACAAATGCGGCACAAGCTCTAAACGACAGCCACACCATTGCAAACGCGTACAAGAGCCATTCCATAAACCAACCGTAAACGCAAACCATCCAGCAGCAGCACAACACCGAAACGCAACCGAAATGACTCAAAACGGCAACACCAATTTGCAGCTGCAGCCATGACCCTTCCATAACTAAACCAACATAATTCATAGCTAACATAACGAACCATCTCACTATCTAAACAATGTCTAACATAAACCTGCAACAGTTACAAACAATGGAAGTTGAACAAATCATGAAAGCAATACAAGTACATAACAATTCACATCATGAAAGTTTACATTTCAACCTATCCATGTAACTATCAGAAGCAGCAGAATTTGTTTTTAAGAATTTTAACATTTCATCATCACATTTTTTGCAATATTCGACTAACTTAGTCCAAATGCCAATTAACCGATTAACTGGTGCAAGTATACAACTAACAGAAAGTGGATTTTCCACGGTACATAACAATCGTTAATAGAGTTGCACTCACTAACATTTTTTTCTCAATTCAATTAATTAGCTATTCCTCTTAGTAACTGAACATAGGAATTGCTAACTGATAACATAATAACTAATCTGAACTGAATTTTCTTCCAATTAACCTCACTTGATTAATCACTAATAGATTGGCTCACACTAAAACTAACAAACCCAAAATGACTTCAATTAACATTCTCAATTAAGACTAACATATATCATTCCAATTAATATTCAGTTTCAAAAAAAACAATAACCTTCAATTGGTGAGCATTAATAACCGAGTAACATTGCTAACGCATACAAATATAACCGTCCTTTTTTCTAACCAGAGGCATAGCACCAAAAAGGATTTCATTAACAGTCCATTTGAATTTACATTTCAATTCGAGTTTCAATTTGAATTTTAACCAACTCAAAATATTCTAACAGAATCCAACTATCAATACAGCTCAGCTAACAACTTCTAACAGAATTACTAACGACTCCTAACCGAAAATCCACAACAGAAGAAGTAGAGGAGATTTGGAAATCTATAAAGGCATACCTTCACAGTTCAGAAGGCTGTCGGTTTTTTTCCATCTTCTCGTCACCTTCTATCTTCACTCTGATTTCATCTTTTCACCACCTTCAACCAAGCCCATTCCATTATTCATCACCTTCAATCGAGCTTCTCCCTGCAACCTTCACCCTCACCGAACTCCAATCCCTCTCTTCACCCTCACCAACTCTTGGCAGAACCCTGCTTACAAATAGAAACTCAGAACCACCCTGAAGATTCGACTCAACAGAACCTCGCTAGCAAGAAAGGGAAAACGGAATTGCAAGAAGAGCGGTGGATTGAAGCATGACAGAAAGAGGTAGAAGAAGAAAAATAAGGCGAAGAAAGAGGGAAGACACCAAGAGCATACCTGAGACGAACTTCCATTAACGTTGTCGTTGCGCCAGTCGTCTTTGCCGGCGAATTCATTGGTTGTTTCTTTCTGGACCTTGATTCCGTCCTCAATCCATGGTGTCCCTTGCTTCAGTGAATCTTCTCGAATCCAACAATCGAACCGCGCCTTCCACGATTACAAGTCAAGATACGTAAGCGCCACGATTCAAAGTACCAGAGAACGACGAGGAAGATTGGAGTAGAAGAAGAATAGGAGAGCAGATAAGCGGTTGTTTTGTACTGAATCAATATCCAAACGCCGTCCGCCGCGTGCTTCACCGTCGACGATGAAGGTATGTGAAACTCCTCCGATTTGACTCGCGTTGATTAGCATTGTGTAAATATGGATCCAGTGGATGATTCTCCCAAACTTGTAGCCTCAATTACCTTCGTATGAGGACCGGATTTGGGAATATTCAATCTAGGACCCGTGAGAACTTTTGCTTCGGTTTGCGTTTTCAAATAGAGATTAGGTTGGATCAACAGTGGATTTGGATTAAGGGAATCGCAGTGAGTTTGGCCGTGTGGAGGTCGTGTTTGTAGGAGTTCCGCTGCCGTCGGTGATGAGCTCCGGCACGGCAGAACGGGGAAGGATTAAGTACGAAATATATTATGTAATAATATATATTTAATATTATTTTTTAATTAATATATAATATTTTTAAAAAATAGTATGTAATAATGTATTTAATTTATTAATTTTTAAAAAAATTAATATTATATTAAATATTATTTTTCAATTAATATTTAATATTTATTAAAAATATTCTAAAGCAATGTATTTAATTTAGTAAAAAAAATATTATATTAAATATTATTTTTTTAATTAATATTTAATATTAAAAATTAATTTTAATCATTTAAATTTTTTTCAAAAATTAAAAAAAAAAAAAAAAGGTGGACTCCATCCTAGATGGCGGACCCCAACTGGGCTTCTGGGGTGTCCGCCATCTAAGTTGGAGGGTGCTAAAATAAAAATAAAAAAGGGCATTAGAGGACAAAAATAGTGGCAATTGGAGAAAAAAAAAATCAGGGGGTGGCATTTAGGGAAATACATTTCAGGATGGTGGCAGTTTGGTCAAATACTTGAAATTTAGAGAGAAAACAATAGGCATGGGACTTTCCTTTAAGTTCTTCTCTTTTTTTCTTTTGGTTAAGCTTGGTTTCTTTGTGACATTCTTGTATTTCATGTTCCAAAAATGTATGAAGCTTCAAGTTTAATGTAAAACCTTGTAACTTTCATTGATTTTTTTGTAATGATTTGAATTGACTTGATTGAATGCAAAAGAAAGTTAGTGTATGAATGACACGGGTTGAATATAAATAGCTTATTTGAATATGAAATGTTTGTTTAGGATATGAATGAAAGTTATTAGAGTGCAAATGAAATGAATTATAAAGGTAATGAATTATGAATGAAAATTAATCATGAATGTGATGAATGAAAGTTGATTATGAATGTGATTGGAAATGAATGAATGAATTTGCATTAAAGTGAATGAATTATGGATTTGAATGAGAAAATTTAGTTGAATCTAACTTCCTTGTAACATGAATTTGAAAGATAGAACCAACAATTGAAAAAAAGATGTACTACATGCTTAGGCTTTGATGGCAAGGACTTCAAAATGGAACAAGATAATTGCAATTTGGAAGGCACATGTGAATTATAATTCTATCATGAGGCAAAAAATGTGATTGCAAAAAAGACTTAAAAACCTCTTTAAATGAAATGCAATCCTTTCTTTGCTCATGAGTGAAGATGAGTGTTACATTTGAATTCAAAAGAGGTTACCCATAAATCCAAACCAATCCAAAATATATGAACATACCTCAATAGAAAAACCACATGAACACCTAATGAGTTTCAAATGATTCTATATGTGGATGCATGATTCAATTATGCAAATGTCCAGATGAAAAGTCATCAAACTACTAACTTTTTATGTTATCGACTTTTAACAGCTAATGAGACATCATGACCAAATACAATGGTCATAAGAGAATGATGCAAATGAGATGCATATATAAAAATGAAATGATGCATATGAAAGCATCTTCGGGAGGGAAACATTTGGGGTATGACAATTGTGTATCCAAATCAATGAAATTCTTCATGGAACTTATACAATCATTTATTTTTATTCCGAGAGGTATTATAAGGTGTATTTAAGGAAAAATACATCAGTTTTTCAAATAACCTCAAAATTCTTAGAAACTTTTTCGGCATAAAATGTCATATCTTTGCCAAAAGTTATTGAGCAATTAAGGTTATTATATTTGAATTATAAATTGAAATAAAAGATCAATTTTCTATTGGAATTGATTCAAAAACGTTTCATACATTCAAAATCTCTTTCAAGTTTTTTTTCATCACCAAGTGTGTGGTGAAAATTATTTACAGTAGAAAGTGTTGTGCTTTCTAAAAAGTGTTGTAAACAAAACGTTGTGTGCTTTTTGGTTTATGTGAGAATCATCATGCGTTTGATGATTTTGAAAAAGGTCATTTGAATTGGGTCGATTTAAATTCCACCATAGGTTTGGTGTTTATGTTAGAAGATTGTAAAAGATGCCTTGGTCTGAGACTTGTACAAAGATCTAACATAGTGTAAAATCACTCAAGGTGTTAATGGACTAGATGTACCCTTAGTTGATAAGAGGAACTAGGATAATTCTTTGCGTTCATTTATTTTCCAGCACTTCAATTTTCTACACTTTATCTTGATAAGAACTTATCATTTTGATAATCAAAGAAATTAAGAACATAAGCGCAAAATTGAGAAAAAATCAAACAACGTTAATTCACATTCATCTTAACTTGCACTCTCATACTTACAATTGGAATCATAGAATGTTAAGTAACTTTCTCCTAAGATTCGAGTAGTTATGTCTTCCGCAAAACCATTCTTAGCAGATGATGACAGCACCAACAAACCGAGTGATGGATTAATCCCTTTTTTTAGGAAATAGATTTCTTATTAAAGGATAGAGATGTTGAAGATGTTTCCCTGGTGGTAGTGCAACCTCAATACTTGCCATATTTCATGCTCAATGTTCATCCAAAGAACATAATATACGATTTGTGCCTTAATGGATTTTGTCATCCATGTCATGACCATAATGCTGCAGCAACATCATGCTACTGAAAGGTGGTTGAGGTTTCTTAAAAAATTAGGATTCCATAGTGAAACTCTAATTTATTCTCTGAACATATACAAAATCCTCGATCGTGACCAAGAATGGTAGTTTGAGTTGCTAAGAGACTCTAAGACACTAGTGAGGTCAGAGTTGTCACTTAGTTGCATGAAGTAGGGGTCGAGCATATTAACTTGATAGTTACAAGTTGGATTTGGTGGATTGACGGTGGTAGGGTAGTTGATGGACAATTATAGCAAGTGTACTAGTATCTTCGAAGTAATAAATAAAATTTGTCTCCACGGGGATTATGAATTTTAAAAAGGTAACTACGTGTGAATTAAAGTAAATAACAATGGAGGGGTTTCAATGTTTATTTGGCTCACAAATAAAATGAGAAAATACTTGGAATAAAATATAATGACTAAAGGCGATTAGATCATATTTCGACTCCCCTACTCATACTTGTTGATGAACTCTGCATTAATAAAATTCATAATATGTTACAGTATCACGGCAAATTAACACGACCACTGCATAAATTCCTTGGTGTACAACTCACAAATCTATATAATAATTCCCTAATTCCTTAGACCAATTCAGAGTTAAATTAGGCGTTCTAAGTCTGTTAATTCAAAATCTATAACTTCTAATCATCTATCCTTAGTTAATTACAAAGTTGACTACTTGCCCTAGATTTGATCAGTAAACTAAAAGTCATAAATCCCTACTAATCTGATATTGATTCATGAATTAGCCAATACATAATAAGTAATGAACACAAGGATAAATAAATAATATCAAGAACATAAAATAATCCAATTAACATCAAACAACCATATGATCCAACAAGTACAAGCATATTTATCAAAGACCTAATTTAAGAAATCTAGCTACTCGTAGTGAATATAACAAATACCATAAGTTTAGATGGAGAGAACATGAAAATGAAAGAAGATAAATATCTTCAATGGCTTCCAAAACCCTCAAAATTGTCACTTTGGTATCCCAAGTCGTCACTTTCTCTATCAAAATCCAGACCCCTAAAAAGTACACAAAATGCCCTATTTATAGCAATTTTTGCATGTCAAAGTGGCGCAGCATCACACCCTAATGGCTTTATCGTGCCTCGATGAGACTTGCATCGCTCCACGATGGTTTGCATCGCGCACATGTGAATTCCAAGGGCCAAATCTACCTTTTCTTATCTTTTTCTCCAAAATATTTCTATGTCTCATATTTTCCACTCTCAGTAATTTTTGCTCCAATCTTCACACTTTGGCATGACTTTTTCTCATTATTTCAATAATTTCATCCAAATTTGCTAATAAAAATAATGTAATGACGATTATCATCGCAACCCCAAACTTACTATGTTGCTTGTCCTCAAGTAACCTGTCTTCAAATGAACATTTCATCAAAATTATAATACTTACCCTTACTAATGAACGTGACCTTTCTTATTTTGCTCATCAACACTTCTGTTCTCTGCTTTTATCCAAGTAACTCGGAAAAGTTATTTCGAACATACAAGTACTCAACTTGTCTCTCATCTCACATATATGCATTTAATTTGAAAGGGTAATCACATAATCAACGTACAAAAGTATTTAACAATGAGTTTGTAAAGTTTCTAATCGAATCAATCAAAGTCATATCTAAAAACACACTCTTGAGATCTTTTAGGTTGTAATGTGTCTTGTGTTAGGGTAGGATAATTTAGAATAGTATGCTTAAACCTTTGGAGTTCGGTACTAGTTTTCCTTTTAATACCATAATCCTTCCATATCACTCTTTTCTTATTCGCTTGGTACTAGAGAATTCAATAAGTTGGTCTTTTTTCTATCTTTTTTTTAAGAAGCTATTTTTAACTTCTTATTTTTCTTTTTCTTTATTTTTGAACAATTTTCTTTAGTACCCCAACCCCAAAATTAAAATGTTGCTAACTTCCAAGAGAAATCCCAAACTTTTTCTTTTGCATCAAACAATTGTCATACCCCAAATTTATCCTACCTCTTATACAACTTTCATGACCCTAATGCATAGGCATACATTCCCCATCTCATCACCTCATTTGCATTTTCATTCATAACAAGAAAGCATGCTACATGTACTCAAGGCATGGTATTCATATCTTAGGACCACCAAGATCTCTTGATCATATTGGGATATGCCTAATCCACCACAAACCCTAATTTTCATCTTCAAGCACTCTTTGATCTTGATTAGAAGAATTATTTATTCATCTAGTCATCTATGGGCCTCAACGCTAATTCTTTGATCCTCCGTGACTTGTCTAAGTCATCATTTGACGGTGTGTTTTATGCTTTAACCTTATGAATCTACATCATGATACCTCATGCACACCTAAACCCTAGTTTATCTGGCTTTGGTTCTCAACTGACCTTTTGACCCAAGAAACCCTAGTTAGGGGTGCTCATCATTGTATGGTTCAAGTGATCCTTGCTTGAGGCTTGGAACCCTATCTTAAGAGGTCTTGCCTTGGAGTTTTCTTGTTGCTTGTTTCCTGTGCCCTAAAACCCTAGTTGTGCCCATATGCTTTTATTCTTTGATTTGATAACTGAAACCCTACTTCATGGAGTTTGTACTTGGTTATTTCATCATACTTTTTCCTTCAATCACCTGCCTAAGGTCCTTTGCTCAGTTGTTTGATCTTGGTCTATACATTTCATTGATACTCATAAGTTTAAGCCTGAAGGGTGAAGTTTAGGGTTTCTCTGTGATTGCTTTCCCAATAGTTTTATCAGGTCCATTCACCATTATCATGGGTTTACAAGGAGGTATCAAGTAAGGATATTTGCTCCAAGACAAGTGTGCTGAGATTGATTCAATGGACATTCATTCATGGTTGAATTTAAGGAAACGTTTGACCTAATCTTGGGCAAGCACAATCTTTGCTTCATTTACAAGTCATTGCAAGTTATGGATCATTTTGAAGACAAATATGGATCGAATTCAGGTGTTTTGTGTTGGAAATCATCAAGTGATCAAGTCTTGTTCCAATTAGGGGTTTGTGTTCAAAATCAAGCCCATTTGTGATTCAAGTGGTAATTTGATCAAGTTTGGAGCATAGACCTATAATTTTAGACATGCACAATTTTTCTCATGTTTGTTTCCATTTGGTCAAGTGAAAGTTTAAAGCTTTGGTCTTGATTCATCTTTGTTTGAAATGGAATGAAAATGCAAGGCCTTATCATTCATTCAAGATCCAAGACATTCATTCATGCAAAATCAATTCATTCAAGTGGGATTTATGTTGGATTTTTGGTATGGATTCAAGTTTTCTCAAATTCTAAGTCCAAACAACCAAAGCATGAATCAAAATATTCCATCCGATTCGAGCCTAAAGTGTCATTCATTTTCAAGTCATGTATTTGGATGTTTGAGTGAACAAGAGTGCATTATGGTATTACTTCATCTTAACCAAGTTCATCAAGTTTGCCATTATCATGGAAACAAAGAATAAATAAACATGATTTTTATTTCATCATAAAGCAAGTTCATTACTTCAAAAACAAGTTATGTTTAATTTCTAAAAGACATACAAGAACCTTGTTACATAAAACCACATTGAATCTTACAAGACTTGTCAAAGTTATTACAATACTACAAACCTAAAACCTAAGGAATTACAAGCATGTAAGTTTCTTCCAAGACCAAACTTCCCTTGTGACAAGATGCTGCTTCAAGCCTTGTTTATGTTCTTCACCATGACCAAGTATTATAGCCATAACTAAACATCATCCAAGACCTATCACACAAAGAAAAATTAATCAAATTCAAGGCAATGAAGATTCAAAAAATCCAGCAATTAAGTGACAAAAGGATGCACAAAATAACAGCTTTAGGCATGTGCAAATAAGAGCTACATGGTGCAGGCCCATTTGAATCGCAAATGAGGTATGTTGCAGGTACAAAACATAGCAAATAGACACTAAAATGCAGTTGTACAAAATTCATACAAAAGAGACAAACGTAGAGACAAGAGAGTACAAAGAGTTAGGGGACCATTTTATTCACAGATAAGGGACTGTTGCTTCACATATCAGTCCAAAAATGCAGCAGAACACGGCCCTGCATCATAAAGAAAGAAAAATGGAATCACACAAGAAAATAAAAAACCTATCAGTCTGCAGGAGGAGAGCAAATTGACCCTCTCCACAAAGAACCTCCTCTTTCTCCTCCCAAAACCTCAACAAAAAAACTCTCACTCTGAAGAACGCATTCCTCACTCAATACTCTCACCACATCAATTCAACTCAATTTCAAAAAAACCATTATGCATCATCAATTTCAACAACTCAAACTCACATTCAAAATCACCACATAACCTCGCAACATCTCGTAACACATAGCAACAACAACAACACACTGCTATAATTCAGAATGCTCATAAACTAACCTCGATTCTTCTCTCACTCACACAATGAAAACGCTCATCAATGCAAGTCTCACAATGCTCGAATTTAAAAACAACCTCAACACAACGTAACACATTCAACAACGACAAGAAGGAGTATAGCAATGAAAAGAGAAGAAGAAGCCATAACATACCTGAACGTTTCCTTCAAAGGTACCGAGTTCTATTTAAAGATCTATTTGTATGTTCGAGTGGAGATTTGGAAAAATAGTCGTTGGATTCATGTAGAGCAAGATGTGACGGTCAGAAACAAGGTGTTGGCATGTTGTTCTCCGTCGCCACCGACGATGAGCTCCGGCGCGGCAGAGGCTTGTTGTAGACGGCACGAGACATGAGGGAGAAAGAGATGATAAACACACGAGTTTGAGCATGAGGGGGGCTGAAATCCACTTTTTGGTTGCTCCTTTGGGTTTCATTGGGCTAAAGGCTCATTCCATTTGCTTCATAAACCCATGTTGCTACTATTTCGATGGTTTTTGGTTTTTGTTTTGTTTATTTTTAATTTGTGTTTTTTATATATATATATATATATATATATATATATATATATATATATATATATATATATATATATATATATATATATATATATATATATATATATATATATATATATATATATATATATATATATATCCATAAGCGCAAATAAATATCACTTAAGCGAGCTTGGTTTAGTGGTTGTTCCTTTGGCTTGCATCCCCAGGGTCCTGGATTTGACCCAGGCGCCCATGTGTTTGCATTTTCTCAACATTTTTATGCCTTCTTTATTTTTTCCATTATTTTAGCCACCATATATTATATATTTATGAAGGTATTTCTTTATCAGAAATAGGACCATGGGGAGAATGGTTGAAGCTTTACGCCTCCCTCCCTCATGTCCTGGGTTTAATACCTTGTTGCCACTTTTCCCATTTTTTTCTTCCATTTTTCTATTCTTTTTCACCCCATATTTTTTTTGCTTCTTCCACATTTTTTTTAACCATCCAAATGATTTTTTCTTTCTGCTTTTTTGACACATACTTCCTATCTGTGACATTATATTTACATTTTAATTTTGTTTATTTTCTTTCAAATTATTTTATCCCGATTGTGGTCATTGCAAAAGTGCCTCATGAATGTTATAAAAAATGTGATACTTATTGGATTTTTGCTTGGTTGATGAAATCTTCCACACTTCAAATCATTCATAGGTGGACTTTTTGGTCGATTCAATTTTCCTTGATTCAAACATGTTGATAAATGGTCATTGGATCGTTTTTGACACTTTTAATCAATAATAGATTATCCCATAATGAGCCATATTTCGAATCCTTTGGCTTATGGATAGACAGATTCCCATGTATTTCCATTTTCCACTTTTTTGATCTTATGGTTGATGATAATATTTAATATCATTGATTGTTGATACTAAGGTTGTTTAAACCTTCGACACTTCAAACATCTTGACAAATAATCAATGAATCGTTCTTGACACTTTGAGGTGTTGATAGGTTGCCCTTAGTTGATCATGTTTGAATCTTTTGATGATAGATGAGACTTTTAGTTGTTTGAGCATTGCCTTTCCATTTTTAATTTTTGTTTCATTGTTTCGAAGAGACTAACTTTGGGTTAAACCTCCAACATGCCTAGCACATATATTACTATTGACCGGCCTCAGATAGGTGTGACTTCTACATAAGTCCACTTATGATTTCTTAACATAGCACTTAAGTGTCCTGACTCAATTAATTCTTTCCATTGATCATTAATCACCAACATTTGGATTTTGATGGTTAACTTGAATCTTATTTGACTTTAATTTTTGATTACTTAGGTGTTGACAATTTGAATCAAAGATAGGTTATCCCTTAGTGCTCCATATTTTTAATCCTTTGACTTGTGGATAGATGGTCCCTAGGTGATTACCTTGTGCAACTTAATCTCTAACCACTAATTATTATCACTTACCATTGACTTATTGACCTAATTTATTTTCTTTCCATTTATTTCCCTGTCAATTACTTTCAAGAACTTTATTCTCATATTCATCATCATTGTATCTATCCCATGCATCTTTATCTTATTGTTATTTATTTATTGTCATTGCATAATCAAAAAGAAAAAAAACATGATAAAATCAAAAGACCAAAAACTGCATTCATCTGTGACCCATTGTTGGACTTAGAGGATTCATTAGGACCCATGCACTTGGACCTTGTTATGATTCTTGACTTTTTGCTATGACTTGGAATTTCATTTGTAACTTACAATCTTTTATTGTAAGAATGACATCCATGGCACTACCCCAAAGAGACATGCTCTTAAGCTTATTATCCACTTGTTATCATAGGTCACTTTTGCACACACAAGGCTTTCTCTTGGGCTACCTAACAATAAGACCCTTTATTTCTCGCATTTACTTCCTTGTAAATATCAATGTATCTCACCATTTCAAATTATAAGCAATAAACTCTTGATACAACGTCAATCAGCATTTTCTCAATCAAATTAAAAATACAATAAAAAAATAATTATAATTGTGCGCCACGAGCCTTAATTGGTGGAGAATGAGTAATAATGGCGCTTTCCTACCCTTACTCTAAGTATTTTGGACACAAGACGCTTGACTTGTTTGTATGAAACATTCACCTCTGCCCATAGTCTTTAGTGCAATTCTAAATAATAAAAAAATATCTTTTCAAAACCATTAAACAAACATAAACTCATCAAACTTATTTTTGTGCCTTAGGGCGTCACTCAGAAAACCCTTTTTCAAGGTAAAAACAACCAACAAACAATCATTTTCTACTCCGAACTAGGAGCTCTAATTCTTCATCCCCCGTATTTGGTTGCGAGACCAATTCTTTCCATTTTCTCTTTGTGTTTTATTTTTTATTGTCCCTTTCTTCTTATATAGGAATAAATAAAATCCGGTGGCGACTCTATGTCAGTATCGAGTCAGTTTTCGCGTAGTGACAACACTGAAACTAACAACTTCTACCTAACTCCAAAAATGGTTGAAATATTTAATCTTTCAAGTCAAATGACTATATAATAAGGGATATGTCACTAAAAAGTGACTATGAGTCAAAGTGGTTAGAAAGGGATATAATAACGTTAAAACATAGTGGTTTAAAAAGGCTCAGAGTTTTCAAAAACAATTGCCTCAGTGTGTATTTATCAGACCAATAGACTCGAATTAGAAACAATGCAAAATATAGTAAATAACTAATGCACGGATACTCTTATAAGAAGAAAAAGTGAACAATGGAAAATTTTGGCTCAAACCTTACTATTTAAGGTATATAGAGATTGAATAAAAGCAGTCTACTTCTCTTTTCTTTGTCAAATTGTCAATCTGCAAGGGAGCTTCCATGATGATCAATTTTGTTCATTCTGTTATGAGTACTTTTTATTTTCCTTTTTCAGAATAGAACTGGTGTCCATATGTGTTTTAGAAAACAATCACAAGTTTAAAACTTTGTGAGATTAACTCAAAAATCTCATGAGCAATTTTGTGCAAACATGTTTACAAGAAAGTATGTATGTGAAGTTACTGTGAATGTCTGTCTATGTGCAGACATAATAAAGACAAACTTCAACAATGAAGAAGCTTGAATTAAAATAAAAGAACATTACAATAAATGACATTAAATAAACACAGTAAATGACAGAAATAATAAAGTGTTTCAATTAAGGAGACATAAAAACAATAAAACAAAAAAGGCACAGACTTATGTGTTACTCACCTTTCACTAAGTTCTATAAAGAAAGTATATGAATTTTGCGACCCCGATTATAACTTATTCTTAGAAAATATACCCGTCTTCAAGAACATGCAACTCAATCTCCTAATGCATTTCCATATTATTAATACTTGAAAACTGTTGAAAACCATTTTCTCACATTCGTAACTACCTTAGTGACTAGTAATTGCTTGCTCATCCAAGATGATTACTGAAAGCGTTAAGACCCCTCTCAAGTCTTTAAAGTCCGTTGAACGCTTCAACTTTGACATGGTGTCGAGTGATCAATTATATATGTTTACGAGACTGATAACCATGAAATATATAGCACTTTCTGACTCGATTCACATGCATTTTTATCTGATTTATATCCATTTTGTCTTTATATGTAGTGTTATGTTTGTATTTTGATTATGTCATAGAGATTCCCCATTTGGAGTTGACATGAGATAAAGTGAAACAAAAGTGGCCTAAAAGTGGAGAACAAAATACATAAACATGAAGTACTTAAAGTGGCCTAACATGTGGCGTTCGCCACAGGGGCATAATGCTCGCCATGGCCCCCTCACTTACCATATCAACCACATTGAACTCATGGCGAACTCCATGAACTTCGTGCCCAGATTTTTAGCAACTGCATGACTCAGTTTCTCCCACTCACCCACCTTGTCCTCAACTAATCTCTACACGAATTCTTCATCACTTCAACATTTACAACACTATATATAGTTTTAGATTTTAGGTTTTAAAGGATCCAAGTTTTATTTTAGAGTTAAGTAGGCGGAAATATTCAGTTTGTAAAGTGCTTAATTGTTCATTCCTGACCGTTAGTACACCATAGTTTTCAGAGTTTTGAGCTTGTAATTGGATCAATTACTATTTAAGCATTTCCGTCCATTCAATTCTAGCTGATTTTTATTCAAGTTTTTTCATTTTAATTTCCCACACTGCATTTATTTCTGCTTTTAATTGTTTAATCATTTCCAATTGTTACTGTTTATTTTTCTAAATTTCAGTTATCATCATCACTTGTTAGTATGACTTTATATATATATATATATATATATATATATATATATATATATATATATATATATATATATATATATATATATATATATATATATATATATATATATATATATATATATATATATATATATATATATATATATATATATATATCATGCTAGTTTGAAGTACTACATTGAATAAACGTCAATTTATCATATTTCTTTCCGTAATAATAATAATAATAATATGAGTTTTGTTTCAATTATGTCCGGTTAAAATTCCTAGAGTTCGGATGTGAGGACCGTCGTCCGACGGGACTCAGTAAATCAAATTGGCGTATAATTTAAATATTAATATATTTTTTGGCTCTGATTTTTACTTTTTAAAGTCAAAAAGTTTTGCGCGAAAGCGAAAACACTCAGTTACTAGTCAACAGCGCGATGGTGTGAGACCGGTCATCTGATCGTAAAAATTGAATTTAATTTCTAAAAACAATGGCGGTGCTTTAGTCATTAATTATGATTTATTAGTTTTCAAAAAATGTTTTAAAGTTGTAATATATGGAGCAACAACATGACTTTTACGATTTCGAAACATAACACGGGCTGTGCAAAAGTGAGCAATGTTTTTAAGTTAATAATTTCTTCTGAAAAATATTTTAAAAACCAATATAAACACCAAAGATTTATTGAGTCCTAGAGGAGTGATTGGAAATTACATTCTGGTATCACTTTTTAATTGTTTTCAAAAATAAACTTTAATTTTATTCCCCTTCTCAAACAAAAATCGATCAACTTTAAATTTACATAACGATAGTAGATAGCGGTTAAGTTGACTGAAAGTCTCTGTGGGTTCGATATCTTTTGTATTAATTTGATAAAGTTCGTGCACTTGTAGATAATCTACCACAAGAGTCAGCCCAAAGCATCATCTATCAGTATTTGTACAGTATGCAAACACATTAAAGAGTAGTGGTGCAAACCCAGAAGCCATTAGACTGCGTTTATTTCCATTTTATCTAAGATATAGAGCTAAAGCATGGCTACAATCTCTACCTGCAAACTCAATCACCACTTGGAATGAACTCAAGAGGGTATTCCTAGCCAGATATTTTCCACCAAGAAAAACTGCAGTATTAAGGAATCATATAACTATGTTTAAATAAACCGAAGGAGAATCACTTTTTGATGCATGAGAAAGATATAAAGATATGCTAAGACTATGTCCTCATCACAGGTTAGAACACTGGATTATCATTCATACTTTCTATAATGGTATACTATACAACATTATAATGACCATAGATGATGCTACTGGTGGAGCCTTAATGAACAAACCCTTAGAGGAAGCCTACCAACTTATCAAAAACATGGCTCAGAATCATTACCAATGGAAAACTGCAAGAATTCAAGTTTAGAAAATCCAACAGAAATGAGGAATGTTCAAAGTCAATGGAATTGATTATCTAAATGCTAAAGTTGAGGCACTTACCCAAAAGATCAATAATTTAATTATAACCATTCCATCCATTGTAGCCGCTGTACCCCCAAACTGCGAAATTTGTAGAGTCCAAGGACATATGGCCACTGATTGCCAAATCTTGACCGGAACTACACCAAATCATGTCAATTATGCACAAGGAAATCCTTATTCCAATACCTATAATCCTAAATGGAGGAATCATCCCAACTTTTCTTACAATAACAATAACACGTTGTTTGTGCAAAGTCCTCCACCTACAAACTCTCCAAGTTATCAAAAGGGAACTGTTACAGCTCCTAGAAAGTCAAACTTAGAACTTATGATGGAAAACTTCATTGCATCCCAAACACAACAGAACAAATAGTTCATGAATCAAAATGTTCATACTAACGAGCTAGTAAAACAATTAGCAAATAAGGTTGAAACCATGTATACACACAACAAGATGTTAGAGACTCAAATCTCTAAAGTTGCCCAACAACAAGCATCCATTTCTGCTTCAACTGGCACATTTCCAGGATAACCTAAACCAAATCCTAAGGGACATGCAAACACTATCACACTATAAAGTGGAACAAAGTTAGATGGACCAGTAGACCCAAGAGTTGAAAACCATGTGATGTATAGGAGAGTAAAGAAAGAACCTGAAAAGATTATTGACGAGAGTCAAGTAATAAAAAAATAGTTGAAGAGGAAGGGACTATCACCAATAAGGATTCCATCGAGAAAGAGAAACCTTATGTACCTCCACCTTCGTATAAACCAAAGATATCATACCCTCAAAGACTAGCCAAAACCAAGAATGAGGGTCAATTTACGAAATTCATCGAGCTCCTAAAACAACTTCATGTTACTATACCTTTCACTAAGGCCATTACTCAAATGCCCTCATATGCTAAGTTCCTAAAATAGATCTTGTCTAATAAGAAGAAACTTGAAGATGATGAGACAATTGCACTCACCGTAGAACGTAGTACCATTATCCAAAACAACATGCCACCTAAATTGAAAGACCCTGGTAGTTTTTCTATTCCTTGTGTAATAGGAAAGTTTTTTATCGACAAGGCATTATGTGATCTCGAAACTAGCGTCAGTTTGATGCCTCTTTCCATATGTAAAAAACTAAAGCTAGGAGACTTGAGACCCACTAGAATGTCCCTCCAATTGGAAGATTGTTCTGTTAAGTACATTGTAGGAATGCTGGAAAATATTCCAATTCGCATTGGCTAGTTCTATATCCCTGCTGACTTCATAGTCATGGATATAAAGGAAGATTCTAATATACCCAACATTTTAGGGAGACCTTTCTTGGCCACAATCGGTGCGATAATAGATGTGAAATGAGGGAAGTTAACATTTGAGGTAGGAGAAGAGAAAATAGAATTTATCCTTTCTCAATTTCTAAATGCCCCTGTTATAAACAACACTTGTTGTTTTATAAACACCATTGATAAATGCATAAAAGAGTTAGCATCCACACCTCCCTAGCCAATTACATAATTAATAGATCTTCCATGCGAAGAAATGAAAGATGAGGATGAATACCATAGTTGATATATTGATGATAACCTAAGAGAATGCTTAGCACTTACACTTTATCCTATGCCAAGCCCTAAGCAACCATCAGTAGAACTTAAGGTTCTTCCCAAGAATCTAAGATATGAGTTTCTTGACGAATGACTTGATCGCTCAGTCATAGTTAGTGTTGATCTCAATGATGAAGAAACCAAGAGACTTTTGATAGTATTAAGGAAATATCATGCGGCTTTAGGTTATAACATTTATGATCTAAAAGGGATAAGCCCCTATGTGTGCATGCACATAATTATGCTAGAAGAGGACTTTAAAACCTCTAGAGAGAATCAGATGAGGATCAATCCTATCAGGAGCGATGTAGTAAGGAAGGAAGTACTAAAGTTGCTAGAAGATGGAATAATCTATCCAATCTTAGACAGTCAATGGGTTAGCCAAGCACATGTCATTCCTAAGAAAGGAGGTATTACAGTTGTAAAAAACGACAAGGGAGAGTTTGTAGCTAAACACACAGAAACTGGATGATGTATGTGTATAGACTACAGGAAGCTAAATAAAGCAACTCAAAAGGATCATTTTCCCCTTCCGTTCATTGATCAAACTCTCGAACGTTTAGCTAGACATTTATATTTTTGTTACTTAGACGGATACTCATGATTTTTCCAAATTCCAATTCACCTAGATAGACAAGAGAAAATAACCTTTACATGTCCTTATGGAACTTTCGCCTGCCATCGAATGCCACTTGGACTATGCAATGCTCCCACAACCTTCCAGAGATACATGATGGTAATATTCACAGACTTCTTAGACGACATCATGGTAGTTTTTATGGATGATTTTTCTGTACGCGGATCTACTTTTGAAGGATACCTAGCTAACTTAGAAAAAAGTTTTGGAAAGGTACGTGAAGGTCAACCTAGTACTAAATTGGGAAAAATGTCACTTCATGGTGAAAGAAGGCATAGTCCTAGGGCACATAGTGTCTGAAAGAGGAATTGAGGTTGATAAAACTAAGCTAGAAGTCATAGATAACCTCTAACCACCTAAAACAGTTAGAGAGGTCAGAAGCTTTCTTGGACACGCCATTTTTTACCAATGCTTTATAAAAGACTTCTCTAAGATTACTAAATCTTTAACTTGTCTTCTGATGAAAGATGTTGAAGTCACATTCAATGAAAAATTCCTTGAATATTTTAATCTCCTTAAAAGCGCATTAATCTTTGCCTCTATCATGCAACCTCTTTGTTGGAGTCAACAGTTTGAGATTATATGTGATGCCATTGACTATGTTGTAGGCGCTGTCTTAAGACAACGTAAAGATAAGAAATTACATGTCATATATTATGCAAGCAGAACTTTAGACTCTGCTCAAATGAATTATGCAACAACTGAAAAAGAACATTCAGTCGTAGTTTTTGCAATCGATAAATTTTGTTCTTACTTAGTAGAAACAAAAATTATCATCTACACGGACCACGCCGCTATATGTCATACCCCAAAATTTATCCCCCCCCCCCTTTTCATTTTCATCTAACCATTTGGTTTAAGGTTCATTTGCATTCATGAACATCCATATCATCTAGCGTATTAATCTCATCATAGATTCAAAGGTTTAAAGGTGATTATACTTAACAAACACCTAGGGTTTGCTTTAGGATCAAACCCTAGGAGTTGAGATGCTACAATCATTGTGGAGAGAACATCATGGTGATCAAGATACAAAACCCTAGTTATTAGGTGCTTGAGGCCTTAGAGGTTGCATCTTGGTATTCATTCCATACTAAACCCTAATCCTTGATCTTGGAGTTAGTGAACCTTGTAGTTTGATTTGAGGGGTGTGAAAACCCTAGTGTGGCTCAGAGCATTGATGCATTGCTTGTGTGGGTTACTTCTTGGTTTGAGGCCTCGGTTGATGCTTGGATTTGAACTTTGACCTAGTTGGAACCCTAGTCCATGGTATCTTGTGATTGGTCAAAGGCATGCTTACTTTCTCTTTGATTGCATGTCTTTTATTGGTCTCATTTGATCTAAGTCATACTTCATCCATTGGTTTTCATTGTCATCATCATTTGGTCCAAGTCTCATTCCATTTTCATCCATTGTTCTTATTTTGTATCAAGGTTCATTTAAGGTCAATTGGTCCAAGAACTCATTGTTTATTTGGTCAAATCATGTCATAGTCATTAGATTTCAACATCATTCATTCATACAAGGCACTTATTTACAATTTGGTTTCATTGAAAGTAAATGGTCAATTGAATCCTATTTTGTTGCATTATTTCATTAGAATATTCATTTTAATTAGGAAATACATTGCATTTACAAGATTCATCGAGTACATTGTCCAATATACATTTCATTGAAAGAAAATTACAAAGAATTGCATCATTTTTGCATAAGTGGACTTTTTGTCAACTATTGACTTTTTGGTCAACCAATTGACAAAGCCAACTTATCATTCTACCATCCCTAAACCCCTAATGTTCTTGTTCTTCATGACCACCTTTTTACTGTCCATCACCTACAAGAAGAATCCAAACACATGTTCATCTTCAATACCATAACCAAATGACCAAAACAAAATATTCCAAAACACATAGCCATGACATAACATCCATCACAATGCAACCATAGACATGGACCTAGCATTCACACATTTACCTAAACCATTTTAAAATAATGTATATCATCATCAAAAACCAAATGGCCTTATACCATGTGCACAACCATTTTTCCATATGCCACAATCCAAGTAAACATGACCTAAGCCATACACTATACCTAACAGCCATTCACCATCACAAACCTAGCAATCATACATGACTATCACAAGACTGTAGCATAATAACCATAGCAATGCAAACAAGACCATAACCATAGCTATGAACACGCCAAAGCAAATGCAAACATACCTCATATCGGCCTACAACAGTCACACAACAACATGAGCATCCCATACTATCTTGCAGTAAATACTATACCTAGAATTTTGCATCAATATTTCAACAACATGGCCATGTACCATCCGACATCAATTAACCTGCAACCATGTAACAATAAATCTACAGCAAACCATGGATCCAACCAAACCTACCATACATAAACCCTATAATAACCATTCCACAACAGCATGAGCAACAAGCCATTGCATCAACACAACATGCCACGGTCCTGTAATTTCAATACAATAAATCAGCAAGGTATATCAAACATTGAGTAGACCAGCTAATGCATCAACATCGAGCTACACCATTTTACATAACACACATCAATTCAACATTTTTCCATAACAACATTTAACAACTTAAACCAATTCATTTTCAGTAACAACTAACTCCAATTAACAACAACTTAACATCATAATTGAACTCAGATTAACAACTAACAAACATTGAATATCATGTTTAAAAGAAAGGTTACTAACTCAGTTAAAAGCTAATTCGAGTTTCCATTTCATCACATTAACTCACCATTAAACAAAAGTAGAAAATGAGAGTTTAACTTTTTAACTGAAACTAACTGAGATTTTTCACTACAACTAACTGATTCATTCCACTCTAACAAACCTAATCTAATTAACTGAAGCTAAATGGATCTAACTAACCAATTCACTATGTGATCACTTCCAACAAAATTTCATTGTAACCATCTAACAAAGTTAGATTGATCTGTTAAATCCTCCACTATAAATTCCTAGATTCATCAAATTCACTGAGATTATTCATTATTCATTCACCAATAACTCACGATTCATCAAAATCATCATCACTATCTCTGATTCTTACGAGCTCACATCCTCAAAATGATCTCACTAACTCACACAGTCACCACGATTCACAGAATTTGCAGAAGAAGTTTCAAAAATCAGAAGAGGTATAAGAGAAGAACTAGGAAGACAAAGAGGAGAAAGAAGGTTCAATATTCTTACCTGATTCTGGCGCTGCTCCGGTGAGTTTTTCGTCATCTTCATTATTTCGTTATGTGTGAATTACCGGAATATAGAGGGAGGTTAGGGGAATCAAATCCCTAACCTCTAGGGCTTTAATTCCGAGGGAGAGAGATTTAATTTTGCATATCAGGATCTAGGGTTCTTCAACTCTATGCTTCAATTCAGGTTATTCATGGAGAATTGGTTTGTTCTACTTTGATATTCGGTTTAGGGGAAAGAATTGAAGAAGTTTATCTGTTAATTTTGGACATTGAGGCTCCGCCGCCGCCGGAGGCGACATCTGGCGCGGCATAGGAGAAACTGAACTTGAAGAAGGGAGTTTCTTCGTGTTTGATTTGTTTTCATTTAATTCTGAATTGTAACACGTGATTAACATGTTTGGTGCTTGTTCATTGCGCACATGGCTTGTTGGGCCACACACACACACAATCCCTTTCACTTCAACCTTCAGCTTGTTGTGATCATGGGCTTTTTGGACCAATTATTCTATTCACACCATCCACACCGTGGCACCCCCTGCTTCCTTAGCTGAACTTTGATTTAGGCCCTAGTATGGGGCAGTGCAGTTTACACCTTGATTGTTTTGATCATACCCCCCTGTTTGTGCTCTATTTTGGCATTTTATTTCACTATTTTTCTTCCTTTTATTTTTGCTATTCTTTTTTATAATTGTTCATGAATTGATATAGAAATTAATTGTTAGGTTAATTAGTTTTTTAAACATGATTAATTGATTTAGTTAGAATTAATTGTGTGGTTTAATCTTTGTTTAACTATTGAAAAACTGATTAGAAAATATATGAGTTAATCTAGTTTTTTGTTTAGGTTTAAAATTGTCAATTGTACATGATACTTGTTGATTACTTGGCTTGATTTGATTTTTAATTCTTTCATGATTTAGAATTAGAATTCTTGTTTAGAGATTTAATTGATTAGAATTTATTTTGTTCATTTAGGTTTAATTGATCTTTTAATCATTGTTTTCTTGTTAGAACTCTGATTTGTTTTCTCTGCTTAAATTGTACCTTAACCATTGGCATGATCACTTAGACTTAGTTGTTTAGGATTTAATCCCTAGGGTTTTGCTAGTCCTTATCTATTTGTATTTGGATTTTCAACAATTCTTCCCGCCGATTGATTCAGTTGATCAAAGTTCGCTTTGATCAATTAAATCCTTAGATTATGCTTATTTCCCTTGTCTATTCAAGAGATCAAAAGTATCTTGATCACTTGATATGACCATTTTCCTATAACGGATGCACTAGATATGAAGCTATCATCAAGTTCAAGACTTCACATTCAATACAAGTCAGATAGTGCAGACAGACTGGATTGCTGTTTAAGCACTACAAAGGTTCAACTTCAACATTCGTCAGTTATGATGCAAATTGCACGTCATGAGACTTAATTAGTAGAGAAGGGATGAGAGGGAGCATTCATATCCTCATTCTGAATATCTCTGGGTACAGGACGAATGGCCCATTTTCTCATTGTATTCACCTCTACTCATAGACTTTAGTACAATTTAAATCGGGTAATTGACAAGTCTTTCTACATAAATGTGGGATGCAGACTAGAGATCAAGATATCAACCTTCTAGGGTTTCTTTACCCTATCTTTTCTTTATTTTAGAAAGACTAAAACCATTTTTATGAATAAAATCAAAAACAATTAAAAATACAATTAGAATTGTACGCCATGAGCCTTAAGTAATGGAGAAGGGGTAAGAGGGAGCATTCCTATCCTCATTCTGAATATCTTTGGGTACGGGATGAATGACTCAGTTGCTCAGAGTATTCATCTCTATTCATAGACTTTAGTAAGATTCAAGTCAAGACATCTTTTCAGAATAAAAGCAAACTGAACCCATCAAACTCATTTTTGCCTTTGGGCATCTTCTTTCAAACCTTTTCAGAAAGGACATGTTACTTCCGTTCTACTGTGAATGAAGCTTAAGCCTCCATGCGTGAGCATACAAGTAATATTTAACTGCTAGAGTGTGATCCAAGTGCATATCACAAACAAACAAATGCTTAAGTCTCTCGTGCTCGAACATACAAGCAAGTTGATTTTAGAACATGAATGTTAACATTGTTCATTAAAAGCAATTAACACAACCGTATTTTCTACCATGAACTACGCAACTCAGAATTTCTCATTGCATCATAAGGATACGTAGGTACAAGGGATCGAATCCTTGGCGAGCACACTAATTATTAAAATATTCTTATCTTTTGCGAGTAATCTTTAGATAGTAGCACTTCATGCGTAGAACAATTAAGATGGTTCTCATTGAGTACAACAACTATGAGGGATGCTAATACCTCCCTCTTGCATAACCAAATTCCGTACCCTTTTTCTCTTCCTCCGGGTTTTATCGATGTTTTCCCTTTCCTTCGAAAATAAATAAAGTTTGATGGCGACTCTGTTGTACCTTTGAGCGTGCAATGCACTCAGGTATATTTCACGTAGCTTCAGCTAACGACTCTATTGGGGACACCTTAGCAAGTCAAGCCTAGTTTTGTTTGTTTCTTTGCATGCTTTGAGTGTTTATCTTTATTGCTTTACTGACTTTTCTTTATGTTATTTACTGCATTCCTTTACTGCTTTAAATATTCATATTTTTCATTATTTTGGATTATTATATGTTATGCTCTCTGTTAGGTTGGGAAGATACTATATGAGAGAAGCTATATACCCGAGCTTGAGTATACACACAGGATAAACTCGTGGATAGTCGTGTTGACATGCGTTTCACGCATTGGGTTGGCACGATACCCGCACCCATACTAGATTCACTTGAAAGTACTTTTATCCAGCGAGAATTCGCTACGAAAGGGCATTTTCATTTGGGTCAATGAATCTGGGAGACCTTTTAGGGACCACCTTTGAGGACTAGTACACACCTGTGAGAGGGGATATTGGGTTTTTGCAGGAAACCAAGACCCTTCATACCATTATTCTCTTGTAAACATCGAACCTTTGATCCTACATTGAGTTACATGGGCAAATTATCTAGAGTGTCCAGATTATACAAAACCTTTGAATATATGATGCTTGCATAGCATTTCATCATATTAAAATTAATTTTTGCATGTGCATTTCCAGGGAATTCAAGAGCCTAGTCTTTGTTTGAGTGGTCAAGAAGAGAATGAGTTCTATCAGAAGAGGCATTTGTAGTTACAAGCTTGTGGAGCCTTAGTTGAAGACTTTGAGAGGATTTGAGACTCCTCTAGTTCTTGATAACAAGGAAGACTTCAAGAAGAACTATGGTAATCTCCTGGGTATTCTTAATACAGAAGTTAATACGATGACTATCCATACTCTTGTACAGTTCTATGATCCTCCATTGAGGTGCTTTACTTTCCAACACTATCAGTTGGCTCCAACTCTGGAGGAATATTCATATATTTTGGGGGTTGGAATTCTGGGTCAGGTTCCTTTGGTCAGTACGAAGGATCTTCCTAAGTCTCATTATCTAGTTGAAGTCCTTCATTTGGAGAAAAGAGAATTGGAACTCAACCTCAAACCTAAGGGTGGAACTCATGGTTTTACTTTGAAGTTTCTGGTAGACAAAGCCATTACCTTTTCTGAATACGGAAGTTGGAGTGCTTTCAATGCTATTCTTTCTTTTCTCATATATAGGATTGTGTTGTTCCCAAACATGGAAGATTTTGTGGATCTGGCCTCCATTAATATCTTCATGACCAAGATCCATGTTCCTACTTTTTTGGTTGATATTTACTACTCCATTCATGCGAGGAACCAGAAGAAGAAGGGAACTATTATGTTTTATGTTCCTATGTTGTACAGATGGTTCATGTCTCATCTACCCAACAAGGGTCCTTTCGTTGACAACAAGGGCAATCTTAAATGGTCTTAGAGGACCATGTCTCTGATAACTGAAGATATCTCATGGTACTCTCGAAGTTATGACGATGTCAAGATCATTCTTAATTATGGAAATTTCCCTAATGTTCCCCTATTAGGTACAAAGGATGGAATTAATTACAATCCGAGATTGGCATTACGTCAGTTGGGCTACCGGATGTTAGACAAACCAGACTCTGAGCAGTTGGAGGATTTTATCTTGTATGAAGGGTTTGACAATTCAAAGTTACATAATAGGGTCATCAGAGCTTAAGGAGAGATTCGTCTCCAAGGAAGGGCTGAACTGGGAAAGAAGAATTGTATAACAAAGGAAGCCTACACACAATGGGTTAAGGAGAGGGTCAAAGAAGTTTTGTTGCCATTTTCATATAAGCCTTCTATGAGCATCAAACCTATTGAGTCTGTTGTTGTTCCCATCTCCGAGATTGAAAAACTCAAGGAGGTTATCAAGGTGTTGGAAAAGTAAAATGTTGATATTCGATCTAACATTGGTAAACTCACTTTGGATAGGGAAAACTTGAAGCTCAACCTTAATCAGAAAAGGGAACGAGCATTTAAGGCAGCTAATGATGTTCAAGAAGAACAATATAAGAGGAGGAAGGTATGTGAAGCTTTGAAGGGAACTTATGGCAGCCTTTATGCCAAGAAGAAGCAACTTTTCGAAGCTCAGTACAAAGCCAGTAAGACAAAGATCAACTGCAAAGATCGACTCAGAAAGCTCCAAGACCATTTTGAGAGTTGCAAGAAGGAGTTGAAAGAAGAACATGGTTGTGCCAAGCAGCTAGAAGTTTCTCTCTCATAACACCAGAGTGAACTTAACCGGAGGTTTGAAGAAATCTGAGAGCTGAAGAGTCAAGCGCACAAGAATCTTGAAGATACCAACCTGCTCAACCAAGAGGTCACTCATTGGGAGAGGTATAACCGTCATCTTCAAGTTCTTTTAGATCAGAAGGAATCCTTCTTGCAGGACTTGCTGAATGGACCTAATTATACATTGTTGCACAACCTTCTCAAGGATGTACAATACTGGAATGACAAGCATGCACGTCTAACTCAGTTTGATGTTCATGCACTTTAAGATCTACACGAGATGTTTAAGGAGGATTATGATGTTATGTTTTGCACAACATTTCGTAGGCTATATTTCATTTTATATATGTCTGTAGAGTTGTATTTAAGAGGTTTCAGGCTGATAATGTTGTAGCTCATTGAGCAAATTGTTGAATTGTATTTGTACTCTTTATTCTTCCATATTGAATAAAATGAGTATTTCCCTTTATTTGGGCACTATCTCCTGTCTCTATTTTTATGCTCTATTATTACTCGTAACAATAGACAAATCTCGTGATTCCCTGGAAATCATGATAAATAAATAAAAGTAATATAATAAAAACTTTTTGCATGCATGCATCATTCACATGTCTTATTGCATTTCATAATAACAAGACTAATGAACTCACAGTTACTTGGCCTTCTATCAAAAGAATTATTGTCATCAAGTTGACTTCCCGACATCCATACAACACCCTCAATAATCAGAAGATAATCATGGATCAATTGGAACAAAATCAAGCTGCTATGAGGGAGGATATGATTACTATCAGGACCCATATGGATTAGCTAATGGAAGCAATGCAAGATATGGACAGGGGCCAGGAAGAGATCCGTCATGCTAATCTGAGAGTCGCTGTTGCTAATCATGTTGTGACAATGTCAGTGAATCCATTGAGGGGTACCGATACTCTAGTTGTAACTCAACCACCACCCGAGGGTGGTCCCGTTAACCAGAATGCTGCTCATACTTTCAACATCTTTGTCCATGGGGGATCCCAGACTGAGATAAATGATCATCCAAATGCCTTCTTCATTCCTAAAGTTGATTCAATCTATGATGCCTATGGGCCCTCACCTGCTGAAGTGGAGAAGAAGTTCCATGTTCTAGAAGAGAAAATGAAAGCTATTGAAGGTTTAGGTGCCTTCGGTTTGGATATTGTAGATATGTGTTTGGTACCCGGTGTGAAGATTCCTTCCAAAATCAAGATCCCTGATTTTAAAAAATACAAGTGGGTTAGCTCTCCAATGACCCACATTCAATCTTATTGTAGAAAGATGGTCGGGTACTATGACGATGAAAAACTACTAATGCATTTTTTCTAAGACAACCTCAGTGGGGCTTCCCTCAAATGGTATATGCAGCTGAATCATACACATATATGCACTTGGAGGGAGCTAGCTGAAGCCTTCCTAAAACATTATCAATACAATACAAATATGGCTCCAAATAGGACTCAACTCCAGAGTCTTACTAAGAAATCAGAGGAATCATTCAAAGAATATGCCCAACGGTGGAGAGATCTGGCTGCCAAAGTTCAACCTCCTATTTTAGAGAGAGAAATGGTAGACATGTTTATGAGTATCCTTCAAGGGCCTTATTTGGACATAATGGTAGGGAGTGCATCTTCGAAGTTTTCTGATTTGGTAGTCGCTGGTGAAAGAATTGAGAATTTTCTGAAAAGTGGGAAAATTCAGAGTGTTGCTGCTGAGTCGAATAGGGAAAAGAAGCCTTATGTCGGGTTTACTAAAAAGAAAGAAGGGGAGAAGAATACTGCCTCAACATCTAAAGGAAAGGGCAAGGCTCATAGGGTGCCTTATTATCAGGTTATAGAGGTAACCCTACTATGTATTGTAATATCCCAAAATTTATCCTTCCTTTCTTACCTTTTTCTTTGCATAATTTTCATACAATAAATCATCCCATGCATCATCATGACCATTTCATTTGGTCATTGGCTCACAAGCATGGTCATACATAAGTAGTGTTTATTTTCAAGTTTTACATTACTGCTATTCTTTTCATTTGTTACTGTACTTTCTTTTCTTTTTGCATGAGGAAGATTAAGATGGTGAGGCCCATGTGGGCCATCCCCATACTATTTTATGTTATTATTATTTATTGGGCCTAACCCATTATCCTTTACATATCACTCCTAATTATCCCATTGCACTCATTCCCCTTTGTTTCTTGCTCTTTTATTTTCTTATTTTTTTCGACTTGATTAATCACAAAAATAATTGTAATAAATAAAAATAACATTCTCAAATAAACAAACTCTTGATTAGTATCAAGATTTTCAAAATAAATTTCAAAAATGTTTTTTTAATCAAATTCAATCTTTTTTTTTAAAAATAAAACGAATCAAAACGCCTGATCATTTCAAGCCCTTTCAAAAATTAATCATTTTAAAAATAATTTTTTGCAATAAATAATCGGATGAAAAAGGATTAGTTGTACGTACTTGTCTCTCTTAGTCTCTGAGTATTTGGAGGATGGTTGTACTTAGCCTATAGTTTGAGTGCTCGTCTTCCGTTTCAAAATACATTAAATAACCTAATTTAGTTTATTCTTTCGTGGACGAAAAATATCAGTTGGACGTCATTATCCTCTTTAGTCTCGTGTATTTGTGTGATGGTCGTACTTAGTCTATTGCATAAATAATCGTCATCCATTAAAGAATATGACTTAATTCGCTTCACAAATTTCATGAATAACTTTGATAAAAAAGGATTAGTTTGACGTATTTGTCCCTCTTAGTCCCGAAGTATTTGAATAATGGTCGTACTTAGTCTCCCATTCAAGTACTCCTCCTCCTAAAATGATCTCAATCAATCAAACTCTTTTTCCGCCTTAGCGTATTATCAAAATTCATTCATAAATGAAAAATGCTTTGTCCATTCCAAGATGGTGCAAATAAAGCTTTGTTCATGCCATGTGCAAGAAGTCATAACACTTTCTGCTCGAATATGATGAAAACATAACTCTGTGAGATTCTAAGTTATGTTATCCATTATGATGCAGCTCACAATGTTCCCTAATTTCATGGATGAGTAGCAAGAATTTTTTTTCGCTCGAATGTGACTAAGCATATTTCACTAAAATTGACCAATCAACAAACATTTTTTTACCCAGAACTATGTAGCTTTGAACTCCTCGCCGCACCAGAGGATACGTAAGAGCGAGATTAAACGTCTCGTCAAGCACTATAATAAAAAATATAAA
Organism: Lathyrus oleraceus; assembly: GCF_024323335.1. Taxonomy (NCBI): domain Eukaryota; kingdom Viridiplantae; phylum Streptophyta; class Magnoliopsida; order Fabales; family Fabaceae; genus Lathyrus; species Lathyrus oleraceus. The sequence goes on from NC_066580.1 coordinate 446,862,059, forward strand.
AATATATGTTTTCTTGCAAACAACTACATAGCTTTGAATTCCTCATCGCACCATAGGATACGTAGGAGCAAGACTTGCAATATTGTCAAATACCCTGATAAAAAACTTATTTTTAGTCATTTTCTTTTTTCCTTTCAACATTTTTAATAACTAGAAGAAAGAAAATAATGTTAAGCTAACATTTTATTTTCAAATCTAACTAAACGGTTCCCTCTGAGTACAACGAATGTAGGGGTGCTAATAGATTCCCCTCGTATAACCGACTCTCGAACCCGAATTTGGTTGCGATGACTATTTTCTTTTTCTTTAAGGGTTTTATCGATATTTTCCCTTTCCTTTTAGAATAAATAAAGTTCAGTGGCGGCTCTATTATCATCTCAAGCATGAGAGCACCCATGGTCATTTTTCACGCTGCGACACAGGGATTGCGAATTTCGACAATTATGTGCAATTTAAAGTAAATAACAACTAGGGACCTTCAAGGTTGATCTGGTTCACAAATAAAATAAGAAAATACTTGGAATAAAACTTAATGACTAAAGGAGATTAGATCTTCTTTTGACTCCCCTACTCATACTTATTGGCGAACTGTGCATTAATCAAATTTATAATATATTAAAGTATTATGGAAAATTAACACGACCACTGCACCCAATTTCTTGGTGTACAACTCACTAATCTACACAATAATTCCCAAATTCATTAAGCCAATTCAAAGTTATATTAGGCATCCAATTTCGTTAGTTCAAAATCCATGACTTTTAATTACTTATCCTAAGTTAATTACAAAGTTGACTAATTGCCCTAGATCCGATCAGTAGACTAACGATTATAAATCCCTACTCATCTGATATCGACTCATGCATTCATCAATACATAAAAAGAAATGAACACAAGGACAAATAAATAATAACAAGAACATAAAATAATTCGATTAACATCAAACAACCATAAGATACAACAAGTACAAACAGGTTTGTCAAAAAGACCTAATCCAAGAAATCCAGCTACTCATAGTGAACATAACAGATATCATGAGTTTAGATAGAGAAAACATGAAAATCAAAGAAGATAAAGGTCTTCAATGGCTTCCAAAAACCTCAAAATCATCAATTTGGTATCCCAAGCCATAACTTTCTCTATCGAAATCCGGACCCCTTAAAAAGTACACAAAATCTCTATTTATAGCAATTTTTGTGTGTCAGTGTGGCCCAACATTGCGCCTTGATGGATTTCATCGCGCCACAATAGGTTGCATCACACCACGATGGTCTGCATCGCGCGTGAATTCTTTGGGCCAGAGCTGTTTTTTTTCTCTTTTTCTCCAAATTATTTTAAAGTCCCATATTTTCCACTCTTAGTAGTTTTTGCTCCATTCTTCATATTTTGGCATGAAATTTTCCCATTAGTTCAATGATTTCATCCATTTTTTTGATAAAAATCACGCAATGATGTCTATCATTGGTAGTTTTTTGGTAAGGCAATAATGAAGACTTGTTATTTGATTCGGCGACACCATCAATGGTGATCATCATCAGAGAAGGGAGGGTTTATGAGGCTTTAGAAGTGGGATAATAATCAAAATAAATGAAATAATTAGAATAAACTGAATACAAATATCCAAAGAAAAGAACTTCAACAGGCAGTATGGCATATGCTTCATATACCATTGTGAGTGGCATCTTCTTGGTGATTGAATGAGGGGTGGACGATATGACCACACAAACTCATGAAGATGTTAACCCTAGATTCCTTTTGTGTCATCTAACTTCTTCTTGGTCCCCTTTAATATCACCTTGTTTTCCGATTTATTTTGCTCGTTTGCTTACAGATAGACAACATAAATGAACTTCGTTTTCTCTCCTATATGGTGACAGAAAACAACCAGGGTAGAGCTGGAGAATTGATTTCCACTTTCCTAAACGATAAATCATGGTGAGCAGAACTTACACATGATCTGTTGCCTTTATAAATGACAGACACTTTCCGTTGTGATCTTGGAGATAACTTCATCCTATATCCACTTGGTGAAATAGTCAACTCCAACGATTAGAAACTTTAGCTGGCCAAGCGCTAGTGGAAAATGGCACAAATTTTCCACTCCTCATTGGTAGAATGGACAAGGTGACATGACCGAATGAAGGAGTTTTGCTAGTGCATGATGAAAATTGGCATACTTATGGAATTTGTCACACTTCCTAATGAATGAGGCATTCTTCTTCATCAGAGTGGACCAATAAAAGCCCGGCCTTAATAAATTATGGGTCGGGGCTCGATCACCAATGTGGTCGTCGCAAGCCCCTGTGCACATCCATAATGAATAAGGAAATTTCATGTTCTTTTAGACATCTTAGCATGGGGGAGACTTTTCCCATTTTTTAAAAATTTCTTGACATCATGTTGTACATTGTTGTATTTTGCGAATTTTATTTGCCTCCAAGTCATCAAGAGATATTTTATTTGACTGTAGATAGCATATAATGGGTTTCATTTAGTTTTTGGTTTGGGAAACTTCAAGAGTATTGGTTTCACCCGCCTTGATATTAGGGGAGGCGAGATTATATTGAATTACAATGTGGCTATGCCCCATTCTTTTTATGCTAGAGAGATTGGAAAGAAGGTATGCCTTGAAATTTTGTTCCATAGGCACATACATTATCTCAAAAGCTTTGAAACATTCTAATAAGTCACATACCTTTTTTTTCCAGATATTTGATGAGCAGGAGCTTCTTCACTTGATATTCCCCAACAACTTGATTTTCCACCAACTTGGAGTTGCTTCGAATTTTAGATTCGAATCGCCCATTTCGAGGACGAGGACCATGCCAGCAATGAGGGCTTCATACTTTTTCTAGTTATTACTAGCCTTAACTCAAACATTAACAACTTCTCGATTAACAGGTTATCCCAGTTCCACTTCCTTTTAAGTTAGAGGCTCCATCTACATATAGTGTCCACGAGGAGGGATCCTCCTTGCCTACTAGCTAGCTGAATTTTACCAAAACATTAGTTTATACATATGGCTTGATACTTCCTCTGTGTATATACTGGATATCATACTGAGATATTTCAACTGCCCAAAATACCAACCTTCATGTTAGAGCTGCCTTCTTCAGGACTTATTGAATGGGGTAGTTGGTCTTTACCATTACCCGATGTTCTTGAAAGTAGGGTCTGAGTTTTCTTGTGGTTATCACAACTTCTAGACACAATATTTCAATATTCTAATATCATGCCTCATATCCCTTAAATACATTTCTCACAATAGAAAAATTTCTAAGCTTTTTCTATTTCTTGGACGAACACCAAACTCATCGCTTGGTCAGTAACAAATAGATAGCAATATAGGGGCGAGCCTGCTACTGGGTGCGTCAATATTGGGCGGAGATGTCATGAAGGTTTTAAATTTTGAGAAGGCCTCCTCGCACTCACTTGTCCATTTGAACTTCTCATTTTTCTTTAGAGTGGAAAAGAAATGAAAAGCCTTGTCACATGTAAAAGAAAGGAAATGAGGTAGGACAGATAAACACCCTGTTAGTTGTTGAACTTATTTAACATTGGAAGGACTCCTCATGTCGATGATGGCCTGACACTGATCAAGTTTTTCCTATATACCTCTCTTGGTTAACATAAAACCTAGAAACTTCCCTGCTTGTACGCCATAAGAGCACTTAGCGGTACTTAGGCGCATGTTGTAGTTTCTGACGCATTCTATGATATCTTCCAGATATGTTGCATGGCTACTTTCCTCTGAGGTATTTACTATCATGTCATCGATGTAGATTTATAGGTTGTGTCCTATCTACTTTGAGAATATCGTGCCCACAAGTCTTTGTTGGTGTAAGCCCTAGAGGCCAATACTTTTGATACTTGTATCGAATTATTTATTAATAATAAAAGGCTTTTTCTTTATTACGGTTGTTTAATAAAGTCCCTAGAATAGCTAGTCCGTTTAATACATCAAGTGTGACTTGATCATGAGACCACATTAAACATAAGGACACTATTCTTAAAGTATCCATAGTCGAGCTTTATTGTGAAGTGGGATAACATTAAAGCATTGAGACTATTATGTTTGTAGACTGATGATCACATCTCATGGATCATGGATAAAGAGTTATCAAGTCTTAAACATATGTATGAATATTAAGAGTAATATTTATACCGGATTGACCCGCTATGAGAATACTATATAGAAAGTTATGCAAAGTGTCATAAGTTATTCTCATGGTGATAATAGTGTATACCACTCTTCGACCTGAAACCACTATGGACCCTAGATGTAGAGTCGAGTGCTTTGTTGTTGATCCAACGTTGTCCGTAACTGGATAACCATAAAGACAGTTGATGGGTACTCCACGAAGCATGCTGAGGGACATGAGTGTCCTAGATGGAATTTGCCCATCCTGCGTAACAGGATAAATGTCTATGGGCCCAATATTGAACTGGACGAGGATGACACAGTGTATACCTTGTGTTCAATATAGACATAAGGGCAAAAGGGTAATTATACACATAATTATTATCACATGAGGTTTTCTCAGATCACATGACATTTTCGTGTCTTGGGTAGAAGTGATGTGTTGCTAGATACCGCTCACTGTTTAGTATGTTAAATGCGTGATTTAATATAATTGCCAACGTCGCGAAAACCTACAGGGTCACACACAAAGGACAGATTGATGAGAGATAGAGTAACTAAGGAACATCGTAAGGTACAGTGTACTTAAGTAGAATACGAAGTATGGTAAGGTACCAAATACTTAAGTGATTTTGGCATATTATGAGATATGGGCCAAAATACACTTAAGTGGGCTTTTTGGCTTGAAGCCCACACAAGTGGTTCTATAAATAGAACTCTTGTGCAGAAGCATTGTATGGGAATACAACACAACTAAAGAGTTGGAATTTCGTATCTCTCTTTCTCACTCAAAGCCTTCATTCATAACAGCTAGCACTGCGATTGAAGGAATCCGTTCGTGTGGACTGAGTAGAGACGTTGTCATCGTTCAACATTCGTGATCGCCACAAGAGGTAACGATTCTATCACTGATCATGCCCATTCATAAGGATCACTAAATGGAGAAAAATTTAAATTCCACTGCGCCTTGGATGGTAATTCTCCTACAGTGGTATCAGAGCCACTTACGAAACCATGAATCTGATATCTGTTTTTGTTCTGTATTAATGTGATTAAAGACAGAATGAATCAAAGATTAAATTGAGATCGATCAAGTTATATATATGATATATGTAATCCTGATGCAAAATACATTATATATGATATAGTGTTCTCGTTTCGTTCATTCAAACACTCAATGGTTGTTTTCCTTTGAGCGATCAATGGTCATTTGCTTCTTGATCCGACATTAGTATGGTGAAGCAATGACGTGTTGATCAATCATACTGAATTAACAATTGAGATGTGTTTGACGGTCTGAAATTGGTGCATCAGGGTTAGTGACGGCACAAGGGTTGTGTTGTCAGAGAGTTATGCGATTGGGGTTATGACTGCACAAGAGTTGTGCTTTCTGAACACTTTTTGGAACAGTGTTAACCGATTAACGCATATGGTTAACCGGTTAACGCAATACGAAATAAAATTTTGAGATTTTCAAACAGTGTTAACAGGTTAACGGTTTTGGTTAACCGGTTAAAGCAAGGCGGAAAACAGTTTTCCAAGAGATTTTCAAACAGTGTTAACCGGTTAACGCATTTGGTTAACCAGTTAACGCAAGGCAGAAAAGAATTTTCTAACAGTTTTTCAAACAGTGTTAACCGGTTAACGCATATGGTTAACCGGTTAACGCAAGGCAAAATTCACCCGTTCGGCTAACTCAGTGCTTTAAAAGTATCAAGTGTTGATGCGAAAAACGACGTCGATTTTAAATGAATTGTTCATTAAAATTTCGGCTTTGCGTAGTGTGATTAGTCGTCGAAATTTAATTTGGTTATAATTAATTAAAGGAATTAATAATAATAATAAAGTGTTTATTATTGTCTTGTGGTGATCGGTTATGGCCTTAGTTTTCCTTTATTCTGCTTTGGGTTTTAAAATACGACCTGCGTGTCGTGCCTCTCTCTTTATCTCTCAAATGTAACTTCTTTTCTCATCTCACTCCCTCGTATGTAAAACGAGTTTCTTTTTGTAATGTAATGATATGAAGAAAGCAAAGAAGTTAGTGCCAAAGGAGGACAACCTTGAAGATCTTGCTTGTAGAAGCTTAGATCGTTGTAGGTTAGCTTAGGTTCTCTCATTGGCTTGGGAGAACAATTGCGCTAGGGGCCATAACTGTTTCATTATGTATGTATGTTGATGCATGTGAATGTATGTTGATGCATATGAGAGGCGATTTATATGATAAATAAGCCGATGAGATCAGAATAATTGTAATTCCCTCAAATTGAATATTAAGTTTATGCTTTCCAAGTTTTAACACTCATCAAGACTAGTATCGGATAATGTAGGTTTTGCCTACGCGAGGTGCATGTTCTATATTAGTAAGGTGCAATGGGATAATTGTAATATCCAACTGTTAAAACAATGGTTCAAACTTAACTAAACAAATTATAATAAGATTATATATATGTTTAGAAGCAAGAGTTTGGAATGATCCATATGATGGATTGGAATAAGGAGTTATTCACCCAACTGAAATTTTCGAGAGTTGTATGAGATATAATTGGAAGGAGTTCCTACCTAAATAACCTAGTTTTGTGTAATCCGCCTAAGCGAACTTAGAACGAAGTGAAATATGGATCTCAATCCACTAGAAAATCTTCCAACGGGATTTTCCGAATCAAATGATAAGGGTCATTTGTTTTGAATAAAATAGTGGGAGCATATTTAATTAAAGGCCTAATTAAATATGTCAATGATACTTATATTTTCATTAATCCTTGTGTAGATTACCATGACAACAAACACCTCTAACAACATCTTGCGATCAATCCTTGACAAGGAAAAATTGTCTGGGACAAATTTTCTAGATTGGTACCGAAACCTGAGGATTATCCTCAAACATGATAAAGGGAAAGGCAAGGAAGTTGCCAAACCCAAACCCACTATTGCTGCTTTAAAGCCTAGTGGAAGCATAGAAAAAGAAGGCACCTGCTTCCATTGCGGTAAGACCGCACACTGGAAGAGGAACTGCCCAAAGTACCTGGAAGATAGGAAGAATGGAGTAGAGACTCCAACTTCAGGTATTTTTGTTATTGAAATTAATTTATCTACTTCTGCATCATGGGTATTAGATACTGGATGCGGTTCTCACATTTGTACAAATGTGCATGGACTAAAAAGGAGTAGAGATTTGGCAAAAGGTGAAGTCGACCTACGAGTTGGCAATGGAGCAAAGGTTGTTGCCTTAGCCGTAGGAACTTATGAATTGACTTTACCTAGTGGTTTAATAATTCAGTTAGAGAACTGTTATTATGTTCCAGCAATTAGCAGGAATATTATTTTCGTTTCTTGTTTGGACAAGTTTGGTTTTTCATTTATAATAAAGAGCAACTGTTGCTCAATTTATTTGAATGATATATTCTATGCTACTGCACAAATGAACAATGGACTATATGTCCTTGATCTTGAAATGCCTATTTATAACATTAATACTAAAAGGATTAAACCTAATGAGTTAAATCCAACTTACCTTTGGCATTGTCGATTAGGCCACATAAATGAGAAACACATTTCCAAACTCCATAAAGATGGACTCTTGGACTCTTTTGATTATGAATCATATGAGACATGCAAATCTTATTTAATTGGAAAGATGACAAAGTCTCCATTCACAGGAAAAGGTGAAAGAGCTAATGATCTTTTGGCCCTCATACATACTGATGTATGTGGACCACTGAACATACCAGCCAGAGGAGGTTTTCAATACTTCATCACATTTACTGATGATTTCAGTAGATATGGTTATCTGTATTTAATGAAACACAAATCAGAGTCCTTTGAAAAGTTCAAGGAATTCAAGAATGAAGTACAAAACCAATTAGGTAAGAATATTAAAACTATTCGATCAGATCGAGGTGGTGAGTATTTAAGCCTAGAGTTTGATGACCATCTGAAAGAGTGTGGGATCCTATCCCAACTCACTCCTTCTGGAACACCCCAATGGAATGGTGTATCTGAGAGAAGAAATCGAACCCTGTTAGACATGGTCCGATCCATGATGAGTCACGCCGATCTTCCAAACTCCTTTTGGGGACATGCGCTGTTGACAGCAGCTTACACACTTAACAGTGTTCCATCCAAAAAGGTTAAGAAGACACCATATGAGATATGGAGTGGTGAGAAACCACATATGTCTTACATGAAGATTTGGGGTTGCGAAGTTTATGTGAAACGACAAATTTCAACTAAGCTTGAGCCCAAATCTGACAAATGCTTATTTGTGGGGTATCCTAAAGAAACAAGAGGGTATTACTTCTACAATCCTTCTGAGGGCAAAGTGTTTGTCGCTCGAACTGGAGTTTTCCTAGAAAAGGATTTTATTTCCAAAGGAACCAGTGGGAGGAAAGTAGAGCTTGAAGAAATTCAAGAATCACAAAGCATCGATACACCCATGGAGGAATTAGAGCAGGAAACACAAGTGGTTGTGGAAGAGCAACCTGCTCAAGTAGAACAAGACCAACGTAGGTCAAGCAGGATACGTCACCTACCTGAGACATATGGATATCTCATAACAGATCAAGGTGATGTATTACTCATGGATCAAGATGAGCCTGTGACCTACCAAGAGGCCATAACTGGTCCCGAGTCTGAGAAGTGGCTAGAAGCCATGAAATCTGAAATGGATTCCATGTACACAGACCAAGTTTAGACCTTGGTAGAGCCTCATGTAGGAGTTAATCCTATAGGATGCAAGTGGGTCTTCAAAAAGAAGACTGACATGGATGGTAAAGTACATACCTATAAGGCAAGACTGGTTGCAAAAGGATATAAACAAATTCCTGGGGTTGACTATGATGAAACCTTTTCACCAGTTGCAATGCTTAAATCTGTTCGGATTTTACTTGCTATCGCTGCATATCATGATTATGAAATATGGCAGATGGATGTCAAAACTGCTTTCCTTAATGGGAATCTTCTTGAGGATGTGTACATGACACAGCTTGAAGGATTTGACATACCAGAAGAAGCCCAAAAGATATGTAAGCTACAAAGATCAATCTATGGACTGAAGCAAGCTTCCAGAAGCTGGAATCTTCATTTTGATGAAACGGTAAAACAATATGGATTCATCAAGAACGAAGATGAGCCTTGTGTCTACAAGAAGGTTAGTGGGAGCACGATCGTGTTTCTGGTGTTATATGTAGATGACATATTACTCATTGGAAACGATCTCCCTACCCTGCAACAAGTAAAGTCTTGGTTGGGGAAATGCTTTTCTATGAAGGACCTAGGTGAAGCAGCCTATATATTAGGAATCAGAATCTATAGAGATAGATCACGAAAATTGCTTGGCCTAAGTCAGAGTACATACATAGACAAAGTGCTGAGACGCTTTAATATCCATGATTCCAAGAAAGGATTCATACCTATGCAACATGGCCTGTGTCTATCAAAAACACAATCCCCTTCAACTAAGGAAGAAAGGGAACACATGAATAAGATTCCATATGCATCTGCAATAGGATCTATCATGTATGCCATGTTATGTACTCGACCAGGTATCTCGTATGCTTTAAGTGCAACGAGTAGGTACCAATCTGATCCTGGTGATGCCCATTGGGTAGCTGTTAAGAATATCCTTAAGTACTTGAGAAGGACTAAGGAATCATTCTTGATATATGGAGGTCAGGAAGAGTTGGCTGTAATTGGTTACACCGATGCTAGCTTCCAGACAGATAAGGATGACTTTAGATCGCAATCTAGTTATGTGTTTTGCTTGAACGGTGGCGCTGTGAGCTGGAAAAGTTCAAAGCAAGATACAGTTGCTGATTCTACAACCGAGGCCGAGTATATTGCTGCCTCAAGTGCAGCAAAGGAAGCTGTTTGGAGCAAAAAGTTCATTAGTGAACTTGGCATAATCCCTAGCATTGTGGATCCCATTGGTCTCTATTGTGATAACAATGGTGCTATCGCACAAGCTAAGGAGCCTAGATCTCACCAATGATCCAAACATATACTTAGGCGTTATCATCTCATTCGAGAGATAATAGATAGAGGAGATGTGAAAATATGTAAAGTACCTACACTTGACAATATTGCTGACTCACTGACAAAGCCTCTTGCGTAGCAGAAGCATGATGGCCATACTAGATCAATGGGCATAAGGGGCATGCCTGATTGGCTCTAGTGCTAGTGGGAGATTGTTGGTGTAAGCCCTAGAGGCCAATACTTTTGGTACTTGTATTGAATTATTTATTAATAATAAAAGGCTTTTTCTTTATTACGGTTGTTTAATAAAGTCCCTAGAATAGCTAGTCCGTTTAATGCATCAAGTGTGACTTGATCATGAGACCACATTAAACATAAGGACACTATTCTTAAAGTATCCATAGTCGAGATTTATTGTGAAGTGGGATAATATTAAAGCATTGAGACTATTATGTTTGTAGACTGATGATCACATCTCATGGATCATGGATAAAGAGTTATCAAGTCTTAAACATAGGTATGAATATTAAGAGTAATATTTATACCGGATTGACCCGCTATGAGAATACTATATAGAAAGTTATGCAAAGTGTCATAAGTTATTCTCATGGTGATAATAGTGTATACCACTCTTCGACCTGAAACCACTATGGACCCTAGATGTAGAGTAGAGTGCTTTGTTGTTGATCCAACGTTGTCCGTAACTGGATAACCATAAAGACAGTTGATGGGTACTCCACGAAGCATGCTGAGGGACATGAGTGTCCTAGATGGAATTTGCCCATCCTGCGTAACAGGATAAATGTCTATGGGCCCAATATTGAACTGGACGAGGATGACACGGTCTATACCTTGTGTTCAATATAGACATAAGGGCAAAAAGGTAATTATACATAGGAGGTTTTGTCAGATCACATGACATTTTCGTGTCTTGGGTAGCAGTGGTGTGTTGCTAGATACCGCTAACTGTTTATTATGTTAAATGCGTGATTTAACATAATTGCCAACGTCGCGAAAACCTACAGGGTCACACACAAAGGACGGATTGATGAGAGATAGAGTAACTAAGGAACATCGTAAGGTACGGTGTACTTATGTAGAATACGAAGTATGGTAAGGTACCAAATACTTAAGTGATTTTGGCATATTATGAGATATGAGCCAAAACACACTTAAGTGGGCTTTTTGGCTTGAAGCCCACACAAGTGGTTCTATAAATAGAACTCTTGTGCAGAAGCATTGTATGGGAATACAACACAACTCAAGAGTTGGAATTTCGTATCTCTCTTTCTCTCACTCAAAGCCTTCATTCATAACAGCTAGCACTGCGATTGAAGGAATCCATTCGTGTGGACTGAGTAGAGACGTTGTCATCGTTCAACGTTCGTGATCGCCACAAGAGGTAACGATTCTATCACTGATCATGCCCATTTGTAAGGATCACTAAATGGAGAAAATTTTAAATTCCGCTGCGCCTTGGATGGCAATTCTCCTACAGTTGCATGGCTACTTTCCTCTGAGGTATTTACTATCATGTCATCGATGTAGATTTATAGGTTGTGTCCTATCTGCTTTGAGAATATCGTGCCCACAAGTCTTTGATAGGTGACACATGCATTTTTTAGCCCAAAAGGCATGGCTTTGTAGTAATAGTTATTATGATTAGACATGAATGTCGTCTTCAATGCATCCATAGGATTCATCCTAATCTGACTGTAGTTAGGGTAGGTGTCAATGAAACTTAATATTTTGTAGCCTGAGGATCCGTCAATCAGATGATCTATGTTACGTAAGGGATATGGATCTTTAGGGCAGGTGGTGTTAAGGTCAGTGAATTAGATGCACATGGGCCATTTGTTTGATGAATTCCTAACCAAAACAAGGTTTTCGAGCCAATATGGGTATTTTACCTCCATTATAAAGTCAGAGCTTATCAGATTCTGAACGTATTCATCAATGGTCGTTTGCTTCTCCTCTCCTACAGTGAGTTTCCTCTGAGACACTTCCTTCACTACGAGATTTATGTTGAGGTGGTAGCATACCACTCTTGTATATATTCTTGGAAAATCAGATGGCGCCCAGGCAAACAAGTCTTTGTTCCTCCTTAATATGGTGATCAACTCTTACTCCTCAGAAGCAAACAAAGAGGTGTCCATCTTGGTGACTTGTTGGTCCAAAGGTGCAATCCAGACTTCTTCTAGGTACTTCGTGAGAGTGAGACTTTCATTTTTTTGTCGTGTTTATGGCTTAGGGGCGACGTCTATTATGACATGTTCCCTTCTTATTTTCAAGTTGTTCTAATAACATTCTTGGGAGGCCTTTGGGTCCACCCAACTTAAATTAACTCGCCCATTAGATAAAGGATACTTCAGGGTTAAGTGAGGGGTAGACAAGATCTCCAATACGAAGTTAAGGGTGGGCCTCCCCATAATGGCATTATACAGAGTCAAGAGTCTACCATGAGATACTTTAACTTAATTGTTTTTGCACTTGCCTCTGAGTCAAACGTTGGTTTGAGCGTTATGTGACCCTTTAATTGTACCTGTCATACCCCAAAATTTGCCCGTTGATATTACAAAGCATTTTCCAAGACCCTCCGACTTGTTCCACAAGGCACTGACATCCCAAAGGAACGAAGGCCCAGCTCACAAATGGCCCAATCCAGAAAATGGCCCAAAACTGGCCTGTTCGCTACACGCTCGCCTAGCGAACGTTACGTTCGCTACACGCTCGTCTAGCGAACGTTTGCTACACGCTCGCCTAGCGAAGCAAACGTTCGCTACCAGCTCGCCTAGCGAGGCTGACAGACAACAAAAAATTTCGGGCTTCGTTCTGAGCCCATTAGGTCATGAAAAAGGGCATTATAAATACCAGCACTTCAGTAATGAAAAAGAGGACGAAAAACAGAGGGAGACAGACGAAAACCCTGGCACAAAAACCCTGGAGGCTACTTTAGAAACCCTGAAGGCCGCTCCTCCGCTCCGAAGCTACCACCGCCCAACTCAATCCGGCTCGCCAATTCAAGGTTGCAATTCGATTGCAAACAGGTTTGCATTACTATTATCGCTTTATTTTCTTAATTTGCATGTGATACCGCTTTATGTTCTTAACTTGCATGTGATATTATAATTGAATTCATAAACATATTTGAGGTTTTGCATGTGAATTTAAGTGTGCCTGAATATTGTGAATGCTGAACCGTATAATTATGTGTTGGATGCCATAAGCCATGCCGCAGGTTGAAGTCATACTGTTCTGAAATTCAAAACCCGCAGCCGCTCGCTATCACATCGCTAAGCGAGCATGTAGCGAGTATTCGCTAGGCCCTCGCTAGGCGAGGCAGAGGCGAACGGGACAGTCGCTAATATTTTGTTTGTTATGTCCTATGCGTATCTGATCTATTCTATGTTAATTATGCACTGTTTTGCCTGACATTCATGCTGCTGTATTTTCTTTTGCGGTGTAATCTTCGATTACACCCCGATTTGGTATTCTAACCCGTTTGCTGGATTTTGCCAAGGTTCACATGTCCCAGAAAAAGATCGTCGTTTAGGTCTTCCACTTTATTTGTGGGATCCCCTTGTGGAGACTCACCCTAAGTGGCCTAATTAATTTTAATGTGTTAATTTTAATGTATTAATTTTAATGTATTAATTTTAATGTATTGATTTTAGTATGGACTTAATTACTTAATTGACTTTAAAATATGACCGTTAAATAAGTGATCTTGGACCTCTCTCGTGCCTTACGATATTACGGCGTTACGGTCATGTCCCGCGAATGTGGGGATACACTTAGCAATGGCCCTTCGATTAAATCATCATAAAATAAATCATAGTCCCTCGGATGTTGCCTTCGAAAATACAATTTTGTCCCTCGATGACCCTTCGGTGTAGCCTACGGTTAAATGATGATCGTCCCTTCGAATGCTAAGGTATCCTTACAACTGTTGCCTTCAATGACCTATCGATGACACTACGATGACCCTTTAACATCCAAAGGGTAAAATTACTTACTTCTCAATAGTAAGGACAGTTTACCCTCATAAGGATAGGAAATGCCCATAACGACCTCAGGAAGGTATAACTCTCAATTACTGGATCATAACCTAAAACATTTTCCACCCCTCACACTTTACACTTTACAAATCCTAGAAAATCACCACTTGGTATACATTCATACTAGAATCATTACCGAGTTATATTTTTCTAAACCATTTTCAAAATCAAATGAGATAAATACTTTGTATACATTCATACGAGAATCATTACAAAGTTAAACTCTCTTTCAAACATTTTTTAAGCAATTCACCGACACTTTTTAGACAAAAATATAAGTGATCCAGTAATTAAGAGCCCATGGATAACCATGGATACAAAGGGTGCTAACACCTTCCCTTTGTATAATGTACCTCCCGAACCCAAAATCTATTGAGGTCTTTCCTGTTCTTTTCCACCTTTCCTTATTGGATAAAAGAAAAGTCGGTGGCGACTCTTGCTATCCGCGACATTGCGATAAAAAGCAAAACACCCCAAGTCAGTTCACCGTATGACAGAACTGGCGACTCTGCTGGGGACACTTTAAAAAGAGAGGTTACCTTAAAAACAAGATCACTTATTCCAAATTGTCTGATTTACTTTTAAGGGATTGCTTGGGTATTTTTGAGTGAAAGATCCTACACCCGGATCTAGTGTACCTTAGGTAAGTAGCAATAGATCATCGCGACTATCCGGCGTATACTGGAATGGTTACAATGATGGCTACGGTTAATGTGACACTTTGGTTGTCCTGATGTTCCTCATGTTACTTGAGGAAAAATTTGGCTTCCGCGTGGTGTCATCAAAGCATTAACCAGACCTTTAGAACCCTAATTGACTCATCCTGGCCATTAGAAAGTAGTGAGATAACTGACTTCGGTTCCGACTGGGGTTGGTTGAGACTCGATACTACACTCTTTGAGATTGGACTTTAGGGAAGCTTCGGTCAACCACTTGGTGTTGCACTGAAGTGGACTTAAAGAAAGGTCGATGATTTGAGATCCTTTTAGAACCCGGTTACTATTCTAGGACAGGTTGAACCAACTAAACTTCAGTGGGGAGGGTACTTACCTATGGAACTCATGCAAGCCTTAAAACCTAGGAATGATGGTTGTGTGACTTGCTTGTGCTTGTTATTTATTTAACCGCATAACATCATAACATCATAACATCATGACATCATAACACTGTACTAACCATTTCAAGGACTTAGGGATTTAACTTTGCTCTGTTTTGTATGAAAAAAAAAAACAAAAAAAAAAACAAAAAAAAAAAAAAAACAAAAAAAAGTTTCCTTTTTTTTGGTAGTTTATGCAAAGTTAAATTCCAAAAGACCTTGAAAACATTTCATGCATTGCATAACATAACATAACACTGCATAACAGGTATTCCAAAGGACCATATTCTCACGGTCTGCCTCTTAAACAGAAAAATGGACCTCGAACAAATTGTCAAAGACCTCCAGGCTCAGAATGCTCAACTCCAGAAGATAATCTTGAACTTATCCAGGGGGCAGAAGGAACTGAAGGCTCTCTTGCTCGAGAAGAAAAAAGACAAGAAATCTGTGAGACACACTAACCCGGGAAGAAGGCAGTTTACGAAGATCAATATGACTTTAGCACAGGCACTGCAGGGTATGCTAAAAGCAAATTTAATTACCCTCAGAGATCCTCCTGTAAAACCCAACACTACTTCTCCTCGTTATAATCCCAATGCCAGGTGTGCATATCACTCCGATAGCCCCGGGCATGATACAAACAATTGTTGGTCGTTGAAGAATAAAATTCAGGATATGATCGACGCCGGAGAATTTAAATTGGATCCGCCTGAGACTCCTAAGGTCATCATTGCTCCTCTGCCTAATCATGACGAGACTGTCAATGCTGTGGAAGATACTGATAATGATTATGACTTGGATAGCTGGATTTTCCCAACAATTGGTGACGGACCCAATAATTGGAAGGCTGAAGACACTATCTCGATTTCCTTTAGTCAGGAGTAATTGTTATTGCTATTTTTGTGTTTCAAAGCATTGTGTCTATACCCGGGGCATAATAGCTAATTTTTCAAGGGTTTTGTCATTTCATGAGCATATTCATATTCAATAAATCAATGGACTTTTTGCATTCAAATATTGCGCTCTTTATCTTTCCTGTCATTTTTTTCAAAACAAGCTATGTTTTCTTGCACACACGCACGTAACAGTTTTCCGATCCATATCCACTCTGGATCCTGTTGATAATAGTTCTGCTACTGTTCATTATGACTTTGAAAATCCGATCTACCAAGCCGAGGATGGAAGCGAGGGAGATTGTGAAGTCCCTGGTGAACTTGTCAGACTGTTACTACAAGAAGAAAAGACCATACAACCGCAGGAGGAATCAATTGAAATTGCAATGGGTACTGAAATAGACAAGAAAGAAGTCAGAGGTTTCTTGGGGCACTCGAATTACATTGCCCGATTCATCCCACATTTGACTGCTACCTGCAAACCCATCTTCAAATTACTAAAAAGAAAAATCAAGAGATGGTATGGAATGATGAATAACAAAATCAGGAAATATCTCCAAGAACCTCCAATTCTGATGCTACCAGTTGAAGGAAGACCTCTAACTATGTATTTGACCGTGTTAGAAAATTCAATAGGGTGTGCTGGGGCAACATGACGAGTCTGGTCGAAAAGAGCATGTCATACACTGCCTTAGCAAAAGGTACCGACTGTGAAACAAGATACTCACAGCTCGAGAAAGCTTGCTGTGCTTTGGCTTGGGCTGCTCGCCGACTAAGACAGTATATGTTGAATCATACCACTTTATTGATTTCTAAGATGGATCTTATCAAATATACATTCGAGAAACCTGCCGTCTCCTGAAAGAGTTATCACTGATAATGGTACTAAACTGAACTCTGCATGCAGTTCAAAATAAAACACCATAACTCTTCTCCGTACCGGCCAAAGACGAACGACGCCGTGGAGGCTGCTAACAATATCAAGAATATAACAGTAACATACAAAGACCGGCAGGAGATGTTACCTTTTGCTCTTCAGGGTTACCGCACTTCGACAGGGGCAACCCCTTTCTCTTTAGTCTATGGAATGGAAGCCGGTTTACCAGTGGAAGTTCAGATTCCCTCTCTAAGAATTGCGAAAGATGCAGGCTTAGATGAGGATGAATGGATTCAAACTCGACTCGATCAGATAAATCTGATTGATGAAAAGAGACTTGCGGCTGTTTGTCATAGGCAGATATATCAGAAGCGCATGACCCAGGCATTCAACAAAAAGGTCAAGAGACGAGTGTACCGAATCGGCGACTTAGTTATCAAGCATATCATTCTACCACAAGGTGATCCCAGGGGCAAATGGACTCCCACATACGAAGGGCCATTTGTAGGTATTCTCTGGTGGAGCCATGATACTTGCTACAATGGATGGCGAAGAGTTCCCGCATCCTGTGAACGCTGACATAGTTAAAAAAATACTACGCGTAAAAGAGACCCGCTAGGTCGACGTACCTAGGCAAAAGTAAGGGCATCCCGGCGAACCAAAAGGGTTCGGGCAAAAATTAGGGATAAACATATAAAGACGTACACCCGGCAAGTCGAAAACCTGAAAAGGCGGCTTGGGCAAAAAAGGGTATCCTGGTGGACTGAAAACCTGAAAAGGTGGTCCAGGCAAAAATTAGGGATTAAAGCGTATGACTATGTCGCGTCCTCTGTCAGCTTCATCCAAGTTCAAGGGACTGAACAAGCCAATCACTTCTATCCGACAGCAGGAGATGAGATGCTTGAAGACATAATGACAGTGGTGGAATTAGAATCGATAGGACTTTTTCTGCATAGCTTTCTCTTTGTTTGCCTGACAATTTCCTCTTACCAGGATTTCTGTCTCCTTGTACACAAATTGCCTGTTCATAGGCCCTCTTTCAAAATCAGTACCATTTCATTTCCAAAAAGATGCTTTTGTTTTACTTTCTCTGTTTTGTTTGCGTAAACGTCCATTGATTTAACTTGAATTGATTTATGCATTTGAATATGATCAATGTTTACCAAAAATGCATGCCTAGAATAGTAATAGCAATTACTACACGACTTCAGGATCGAGGAGAAGGTCTAACCCTGCTTCCCAATGAATCCGTTGCTAATTCTATTCCCCGGCTAAGCCAGTTATCCCCCGGAAGAAAGTGGCATCACTAGACTGGTCATCTCTTCTACCCCCAGCCAGGCTCTGTTGGATATTTCCACCATCAGACAGAAATCAAGTATCCCTAGCTAAGGAAGGATCATCAATACAAATATCTCCGACCAGAAGACTGAGATTTATTCCCCAGTAGAGTCCCCTGGAAGAACGTTTCAGACACATAGGGCATTCATTACATCATTTCACATCACATACCTACATACAATTTTCATTCCGCATCATATGCATTACATCATACAATGCTCTCATTTATTCCAGACGCATAATTCACTCATTACATCATTTCACAGCACCCGCATATCTACCACATTTGCATCTCATGCATCATGACATGGCATGAAGCTAACTTCATTTTTCAGGTTAATTATCCTCTTGATACGGTCAAAACAAAGGCCCATTCAGACAGACATCTTTATCAATTACATTCAAGATTCAACTATATCCCTCAGATACTGCCTAGCATATGGTACATTCCGAGGTGTAGTCTAGCGTACGACTACTTTCTTCTTCAGATACATCTTTCAGATATACTCCATGTCAACATTCATTCTGACATCCTCCTAACGATGACATCTATAAGCCCATCCCAGACATTTATTGCAAATACAGCATATACAAATACTATCAGATATAGCCTAGCGTACGGTTCATCCTGATTCATCTCAACATATGACTCCTTCAACTCAGATACGATCTAGCGCACGATCCATTCTGACCTTCAACAACTCAGATACGATCTAGCGTACGATCCATTCTGACCTTCGACAACTCAGATACGATCTAGCGTACGATCCATTCTGACCTTCAACCACTCAAAGACAGTCTAATGTACGACCAAGTTAGACCTTCAAGTCAGATTCTGCAAATACAGTCTAATGTACGACCAAGTTAGACCTTCAAGTCAGATTCTGCAAATACAGTCTAATGTACGACCAAGTTAGACCTTCAAGTCAGATTCTGTAAATACAGTCTAATGTACGACCAAGTTAGACCGTCAAGTCCTCGGATTCTGCCCAGATACAGTCTAATGTACGACCAAGTTAGACCAGATTCTGCTCAGTGACAGTCTAGTGTACGACCAAGTTAGACCGTCAAGTCCTCGGACAACTCAGATAAGGTTTAATGTACGACCAAGTTAGACCTTTATCTCCTCAGATGCTACCTTCGGACAGGTATATTTCTGAATGGTAGTCTAGTATACGGCTACTCCCCTTGCTCAGGTGCTACCTTCGGACAGGTACATTCCTGAATGGTAGTCTGGTATACGGCTACTCCCCTTGCTCAGGTGCTACCTTCGGACAGGTACATTCCTGAATGGTAGTCTGGTATACGGCTACTCCCCTTGCTCAGGTGCTACCTTCGGACAGGTACATTCCTGAATGGTAGTCTGGTATACGGCTACTCCCCTTGCTCAGGTGCTACCTTCGGACAGGTACATTCCTGAATGGTAGTCTGGTATACGGCTACTCCCCTTGCTCAGGTGCTACCTTCGGACAGGTACATTTCTGAATGGTAGTCTAGTATACGGCTACTCCCTTACTCAGATGCTACCTTCGGACAGGTACATTTCTGAATGGTAGTCTAGTATACGGCTACTCCCTTACTCAGATGCTACCTTCGGACAGGTACATTTCTGAATGGTAGTCTAGTATACGGCTACTCCCTTACTCAGATGCTACCTTCGGACAGGTACATTTCTGAATGGTAGTCTAGTATACGGCTACTCCCTTACTCAGATGCTACCTTCGGACATGTACATTTCTGAATGGTAGTCTAGTGTACGACTACTCCCTTTTCAGCAGATTCAGCCTAATGTACGGCTCATTCTGCTCAGATATGGTTTAATGTACGACCAAGTTAAACCTTCATCTACTCAGATGCTACCTTCGGACAGGTACATTTCTGAATGGTAGTCTAGTGTACGACTACTCCCTTTTCAGCAGATTCAGCCTAATGGACGGCTCATTCTGCTCAGAGATGGTTTAATGTACGACCAAGTTAAACCTTCATCTTCTCAGATGCTACCTAGTGTACGGTACATTTCTGAAGTGTAGTCTAGTGTACGACTACCCCCTTTTATCAGCAGATTCAGCCTAATGGACGTCTTATTCTGCTCAGATACGGTCTAATGTACGACCCAATCGGACCTTTGTCTCCTCAGATGCTACCTAGTGTACGGTACATTTCTGAAGTGTAGTCTAGTGTACGACTACCCCCTTTTTATCATCAGATTCAGCCTAATGGACGGCTCAGTCTGCTCAGATACGGTCTAATGTACGACCCAATTTGACCTTCGTCTCCTCAGATGCTACCTAGTGTACGGTACATTTCTGAAGTGTAGTCTAGTGTACGACTACCCCCTTTTATCATCAGATTCAGCCTAATGGACGGCTCATCCTGCAACTCCAATACAGTCTATCATAAGACCCATTTGGATCTTCAACTCAGAGACGATCTAGCGTACGATCCATTCTGATCTTTCATCCTCGGCAAAGTCATCTGCCTAACGAACAGCTCACTCTGGTATTCAGATACGGTCCAGTGTATGATCCATTCTGATCCCTTATCCCCAACAGTATATAGCATACTCCGACTCCCCGGCGAAGTCGACAGCATAATGGATGACTCACTATACGGTCTGATGTACGACCCGGTGTGACACCCATGTCTCCAGATATCATCTAACGTACGACACAATCTGGAAATCTCCTCATCAAACTTCCTGGATGGCATCTTTAAGCCCATCTCAGTCAAGACTGATGGACAAGCGCAAATTGTTGGGGCATTCTAGTGTTCAATAATCTTTCACCTCCAGACCACGAACGGCATACTCGCCATTCTAACTCACTCGGTTCAAGAATATTGAACAGGGGCAGCTGTCATACCCCAAAATTTGCCCGTTGATATTACAAAGCATTTTCCAAGACCCTCCGACTTGTTCCACAAGGCACTGACATCCCAAAGGAACGAAGGCCCAGCTCACGAATGGCCCAATCCAGAAAATGGCCCAAAACTGGCCTGTTCGCTACACGCTCGCCTAGCGAACGTTACGTTCGCTACACGCTCGCCTAGCGAACGTTCGCTACACGCTCGCCTAGCGAAGCAAACGTTCGCTACCAGCTCGCCTAGCGAGGCTGACAGACAACAAAAAATTTCGGGCTTCGTTCTGAGCCCATTAGGTCATGAAAAAGGGCATTATAAATACCAGCACTTCAGTAATGAAAAAGAGGACGAAAAACAGAGGGAGACAGACGAAAACCCTGGCACAAAAACCCTGGAGGCTACTTTAGAAACCCTGAAGGCCGCTCCTCCGCTCCGAAGCTACCACCGCCCAACTCAATCCGGCTCGCCAATTCAAGGTTGCAATTCGATTGCAAACAGGTTTGCATTACTATTATCGCTTTATTTTCTTAATTTGCATGTGATACCGCTTTATGTTCTTAACTTGCATGTGATATTATAATTGAATTCATAAACATATTTGAGGTTTTGCATGTGAATTTAAGTGTGCCTGAATATTGTGAATGCTGAACCGTATAATTATGTGTTGGATGCCATAAGCCATGCCGCAGGTTGAAGTCATACTGTTCTGAAATTCAAAACCCGCAGCCGCTCGCTATCACATCGCTAAGCGAGCATGTAGCGAGTATTCGCTAGGCCCTCGCTAGGCGAGGCAGAGGCGAACGGGACAGTCGCTAATATTTTGTTTGTTATGTCCTATGCGTATCTGATCTATTCTATGTTAATTATGCACTGTTTTGCCTGACATTCATGTTGCTGTATTTTCTTTTGCGGTGTAATCTTCGATTACACCCCGATTTGGTATTCTAACCCGTTTGCTGGATTTTGCCAAGGTTCACATGTCCCAGAAAAAGATCGTCGTTTAGGTCTTCCACTTTATTTGTGGGATCCCCTTGTGGAGACTCACCCTAAGTGGCCTAATTAATTTTAATGTGTTAATTTTAATGTATTAATTTTAATGTATTAATTTTAATGTATTGATTTTAGTATGGACTTAATTACTTAATTGACTTTAAAATATGACCGTTAAATAAGTGATCTTGGACCTCTCTCGTGCCTTACGATATTACGGCGTTACGGTCATGTCCCGCGAATGTGGGGATACACTTAGCAATGGCCCTTCGATTAAATCATCATAAAATAAATCATAGTCCCTCGGATGTTGCCTTCGAAAATACAATTTTGTCCCTCGATGACCCTTCGGTGTAGCCTACGGTTAAATGATGATCGTCCCTTCGAATGCTAAGGTATCCTTACAACTGTTGCCTTCAATGACCTATCGATGACACTACGATGACCCTTTAACATCCAAAGGGTAAAATTACTTACTTCTCAATAGTAAGGACAATTTACCCTCATAAGGATAGGAAATGCCCATAACGACCTCAGGAAGGTATAACTCTCAATTACTGGATCATAACCTAAAACATTTTCCACCCCTCACACTTTACACTTTACAAATCCTAGAAAATCACCACTTGGTATACATTCATACTAGAATCATTACCGAGTTATATTTTTCTAAACCATTTTCAAAATCAAATGAGATAAATACTTTGTATACATTCATACGAGAATCATTACAAAGTTAAACTCTCTTTCAAACATTTTTTAAGCAATTCACCGACACTTTTCAGACAAAAATATAAGTGATCCAGTAATTAAGAGCCCATGGATAACCATGGATACAAAGGGTGCTAACACCTTCCCTTTGTATAATGTACCTCCCGAACCCAAAATCTATTGAGGTCTTTCCTGTTCTTTTCCACCTTTCCTTATTGGATAAAAGAAAAGTCGGTGGCGACTCTTGCTATCCGCGACATTGCGATAAAAAGCAAAACACCCCAAGTCAGTTCACCGTATGACAGTACCTATTCATGTGACAGACCAACCAGAGAACCTTTAAACACTATGATATTGTCTGAGTCAAGTTGGATCCCTTGTAAAGGCTCCTGAACAAGGCATATGTTGAGCTCCCATGTTCAATTAACACTCGCTTTATATCTCAATCCTCATATTGCACTATGATGATCATAGGATCATTGTTGTAGGGGAGAATGCTAATGGCGTCTTTTTTGGAGAAGGTAGTTTTAGATTTTGGATTTCTCCCCAAGGTTTTGATGATGTTAACGGGTATGAAGTTTGTCGTCAAAAACTGCCTAACATATTTTCTCAGGGAGGAAATTGACTCTTCTCCACTGATAGAAACCTTCGGGAATGGTGTTAATAGTGATATCTGAACTTCATTTTTGCATCCCTTAGGGGGAGATGGCGAAAACGAATGGTGAGTAATGATAACGGTGACCCGTGTGAGTTTTACTAGGCTCCATTGTGAGTGCCAGTTAGACTTGCTAAAAGTAAAATATATTACTTTTAGCTGGGATTTTTGACCAATGAGGAAGACCCATCAAACATAGGAAAGTCTTGGAAGAGTTATGGTTCGACCATGCTCTGGGACTTAGAGAAGTTTTGGTTGGTGAAAGAAGCGGTTAGACACCAATTGCTTCGACCAGGCAGGCGTTGTATCGCAAGTGAGGTTGGTCTAAGAAGCGATTGTTTGGGCGCGAGTAGGTCATGTTTAAATCTTGATAACTTCTTGAGTTTTTATCTCAAAAGGACGCGTGGAGGAAGTTGGAAGGAAAATTGCATGCATAACTTCATGTGGAAAACCAGAGAGAAAGGAACGTTAAGGGATAGTTATCCTACGCTTGTAAATATAGTAGTTCATTAGGTTGAGTTAGGGGTGTTCATTGTATTACAGAAGTCTCACTGAAAACTCAAAGTATCAGTATTAAGAGAAATGAGTGAATGACTAAGAGAATGTAAGTGCAGATGAAACACCATGTTTATTCTTCAATGCAAAGTTTTTTAAATTATTCAATTTACATTGCTTTCCTCATCTTCATCTTTTTCCATCCTTTAATTTTATTCAAGTACACTCAACATTGTTATTCCTTATTTATACTTTCTTGCAAGAAGTCTAAATACTCATCATAGTATCAGTTTCACACATTCCCTCTGACCTAGTCGAAACCAGTAATCTTAAGATACAAAGAAATTAACAATAACTAGGTTCTTAAGCATTATGTCCTAGAATTCATTGGTTGATCCTACAAGTAACTCATACATTTGGAGACTAGAGAGCGATTATTTACCATTTTTCAGCGTAAACAAATTGGCACGCCCAGTGGGACTTATGCTAAATTTTCCTAGTGGTTTTTCTTTATATTTGAAAATTGTGTTATATTCTTGAAGTTTTTCCTAGGAACTTTGTATGCAATTAAGGAGTGGTAAAGCTTTGTCTAGTATATCTCATCCTCCTACAGATAACACTAATCCCCAGAATAACCCTCAAAATGTAGTGCAACAACTGATTATAACGACAGTTGAAGAGCCAGTTCTTTCTACACCAGTTAGAGCAACGACTTAATAGGCATCTGCGACACCAATCACAAAGATACCACCCCAGGGGACTACATCCCTTCGCAGACAAGAAATACCCTTATCAATCATGCACTCACAAGACCTTTATTCGGATTCTCAATGCCACCACCTAGTAGAGATTATCCTTATGGTATGCAATGTCTATGATGGCTAACCTACAACCAAACACGTCAACCTTTAGTGACAATGTGATGGACACAACGCCACTATACAATCCCTATAATGCCTGAGTGTCGACCATCAATAACATGACACGACCATGAGGGATAAATTATATCCCCCAGATTTTACGCCATCCTTAAATACGACTTCTATGATGGCTTTGAGGCAGCAGATGGATGAGAGCAATTTGGAAATGGTAAATACTCTCACCCAACAAACGGGAACTATATTTAATCCACTTATTAACAATACAAACCAAACCTATGAAGTATTGGAAAACCATATGGGTTGTATTGTTGATTTCTTTGGCACGCCCCAACCACAATTTGATAAACTCCCCAGATATCTAATGCTAGAACGGTCGGAGTGCCTGAGAATGTGACAGCACATGCCATCATGGCCCAAAACTAGGGGCCGTAACAAGATCATCCCTTGAGTGAGGAGCAGATAGAATAAAACAACCACACTCCCCTGATAGTGCGGAGAAACCGAAATGCTGATCAAATGCTCAGGCAAGTCCAGCAGAACAATCTTGTAGGACAAAACAATATAACAAACATGGTCGAGCAAATCTTGGCACATAATAGCCTAAATGTGGGACTCTACCGGCCAAATTTCATCTCCTCACTTCCCGAATACATTCGACATTCGGAAGTACCCAAGGGATTGAAAATCCCAAAATTTACCAAGTTCGCTAAAGACACCAACAAGTTGACAGTAGAACATGTCACCCGATATCAGACTGAGGCCGACGACCTAGCCAATAATGAGAATTTGAAATTGAAATAATTTCCAAGTTCTTTAACCAAAAATGCCGTCACTTGGTTTATGACTCTCCCTCCCTAGTCTGTTCAAACATGGAGCCAGTTTTGAAAGGTTATTCCATGAAAAATTCTATATGGGTCAGTCGAAGATTAGTTTGAAGGAATTAGCAAGTGTTAGGAGAAAGGATCCTGAGTCGATAGAGGATTACCTTAATAGGTTTAGGCTTCTCAAAGCCAGGTGCTTCACTCAAGTACCAGAGCATGAGTTAGTCGAAATGGTCGCGGGTGGCCTAGATTAATCAATTAGAAAGAAGTTGGATATTCAATACCTGAGGGACATGGCACAATTGGAAGACAAGGTTCATCAGGTCGAACGCCTAAAAGCTGAGAAAGCCAGAACTAGTAAGTACCATAAAAGTGAGAAAGTCACTTATATAGATGCTGACGAATACGACTCTGATGTAGGCGATGGTTCTCTAAAAGAGAGCAGGGTCAATGTGGCTGAACTGAAGCTAGGACCCTCTTACACTTGTAAGTTACTAAAACCATCAAATGGGGGGAAGATCATGTCGAAACTAGCAAAAATGAGAACTTCACGACTATAACTTACACTTTTGACATTACAAAATGTGATAAGATTTTTGATTTGTTAGTTAAAGATGGTCAAATTTTAGTCCCCCGGGTTTAAAAACTCCTCATTTGGAATAAAGGAAGAAGAAAGGTTTTTGCAAATACCATATTTTCTTGGGTCATAAGACTTCTCAATGTATTCTTTTCAGGGACTTGGTTCAAAAATCTTTAAATGAGGGAAGATTACAATTTGGCGAGAAGACGAAGTCGACAATGAAAATGGACTTGGATCCCATACAGGTGGAATAAGCCTACTATGCTAAACCTATTGAGATCTTGATGGGGGATGCTACTGATGGCTCCAACATGGGTGTCAACAAGGGATAGCATATTTATGCCATTGCTGTTTCTGACTACCAAGAGCTTTACCCCCAGTCTATGGAGGGGCTGATCAATTTCTTGAGCGTTGCAAGCTTAATGACTCTAAGACTATGTTATGTCCATGCTGCAGCGCTGTCTTTGAGGAAGAGTCTGCGAAGAAGGTGGAGAACCCCCGAAGGACTAATCCTGGTCGGGGACATGGTGGAGGTCAAACATCAAGGCTTAGTCTTAACAATGGGGGTTGGTCTCATCGAAATGATGACTACAGGAGGCAGTTCCAACAGCCTCGATATAAAACCTTCAAGCCACTTGTGAGTGCGCCAAAAGACAAGTGGGTGAAGCCTATTAACCAAAAGGGACAAGTCACCCAAAGTGGAAAGAGGTCAATCCCAAACTTGGGACGCCAAGCGATAAGGTCGAGAAGGAGGAGAAGGGTAATACACATGTGGCTCCGACCTATAAAGGAAAGAACCTTATGACACACACTCAATGGAGGCATTATCAAAGGAAGAAAAAAGTTGAAAGGAAGGCTCAGGGAAATGAGCATAGTGCGCCAGTAGGAAAGCAAAATTCTGCCACAATGAAGCCTGATAAAAAACCTTACTCTAAAAAGGTTAACAAAGAAGAGAAATCACACTTAGTGCCAAAAACGGCACAAGGTCCCCCCATTATAGGAGGACTCAGAGTGAGTGAGAAAAATCATGAATATTCTCCGCAATCTGAAGACGAGATCACAGAATATACTCCTCAACCAGAAGAGGAGAACCCTCATTACCATGATCCGGAGTACCCCATTGAGGCAGAGGATGCTTATGTACCGTTTCACTCCCCTCGACCAAGGCATAAAGAGCCTGAGTACACCCCTGGGTTGAATGATGAGATGGTCGAGGAAAATTTCAGCGAAGAGTTAGAGGGCGACCTTTAGATTGACTGTGGAATTGTCTCGGTGCTGCTGGAAGAATATGATAGAATGTCAGAAGTTTCTGAGGTCGAGGAGGACTTTATCCTAGACGAGGCAATTAATCAAAAGCCTATGTGCTACTATGTCATAAACAATGGCGTGGTTGAGGAGCAACATACAGTCTTCGAGAGGCCTGACCCCAGTATGATGTATCACTTAAAGCTGCTTTTAATTAGGGCGAAACTTGACTCTAAAGTAGTTAACAATGTGTTTGTAGATAGTGGTGCAACGGTCAATTTGATGCCATACTCGATGTTCGATAAATTAGGGAAGGTCGATGAGGACCTTAGGCCTCACAACATGGTGTTATCCAACTATGAGGGTAAGACCAACAATATACTGGGTGTGATCCAAGTGGATTTGTCTGTAGGGTCGACATTCAGGCCGACTTTGTTTATGGTTATCAGATCCAATGCAAACTACAACTTATTATTAGGACGCAAATGGATACATGGCGGTGTAGTTGTGCCATCAACCTTGCATCATAGGGCAACCATCTGGAGAGAGGATGACATTGTAGAAAATATTAAAGCCGACCAAAGCTATTACAAGGCTGACAGGCAAGGTCGGGAAAAAAGATTTTGACAGGAATTTGGCAAAAATACCATCATGTTATGTAGCAGAGGAGGTATACACCTCTGAGAAGGACTCAACTTACTCTTTGAATCTTCACCCAAATTATGGATTCATCTGGGACAAAGAGCAAGTGGGAAGCGACCCTATCAAAGAGGGAAGTCCACCTCCCTCATGATGGACAATGATAGACATAGATGTCTGTTGAGTCGCAAGTGTTGGCTCAAATTTCTGCCTATATGGCTTAAAATAGGATAAAATCGGCCCTAAAGGCTCAGATTTCTCAAAATATGGCTTGTGAGGCCAGTGTTGAAAGGTCTGGAAATTCTGGAGATGGCCCTATGGGCCAAACAACAACTTCAAAAAGTTGCAGGCTCAATTGCATGTGCGACAATGAGCCTTTGGGGTTTGAAAAAGACCCACTTGGAACTAATATAAAAAGGCAAACCCAAGATCCTCTAGAAGAGATAGATTTGGGTGAAGCAGCAGAAAGGTGACCAACATACATCAGCGCAAAGATTGGTCTAAGTATGAAGTAAAACCTGGTTGAGCTGCTGAAGGAATACAAAGACTGTTTCGCTTGGGATTACAATGAGATACCAGGTTTAAGTCGAAATATGGTGGAGTTAAAACTACCAATTTGGCCTGGGAAGAATCAAGTGAAGCAGTTACTGAGGAGATTTGCACCAGAAGTGATGTCGAAGATCAAGGAAGAGATTGAGAGGCTGCTCAAAAGCAAATTCATAAGGACGGACAAGTACTTCGATTGGTTAGCAAACATCGTCCCAGTAATAAAGAAAAATGGTACACTTAGAATATGTATAGACTTTAGAGATTTAAATAATGCTACACCTAAGGATGAGTACCCATGCCCGTGGCAGAAATGCTAGTCGATTCAGCCGTATGTCATGAGTATTTGAGCATTGTAGATGGGTACTCTGGATACAATCAAATAGTTATAGACAAAAATGATGTACCCAAAATGATGTTACGATGCCTAGGTGCGCTGGGTATGTATAAATGGATACTAATTCCCTTTGGTTTGAAAAACGTAGGGGCAACTTACCAACATGTCATGAATTCAATGTTCCATGATTTCATCGAGACATTTATGCAGGTCTATATAAATGATATTGTCATAAAATCTTCCTCAGGCGATGGTCACTTAGACCATCTTCGATAGTCCTTTCAAAGTATGATAAAATATGGACTAAAAATGAATCCATTGAAATGTGCTTTTTATGTTGGTGCAAGGGATTTCTTAGGATTCGTGGTGCACAAAAAAGGCATAGAGATCAATCAGAACAAGGCAAAAGCAATTGTCAATCTCAAGCATCCTTCGACAAAGAAACAACTCCAATATTTTTTAGGAAAGATTAATTTCTTGAGGATATTCATTTCAATTTTAAGTGGCAAAGTCCAATCATTATCGCCACTACTTTGACTCAAGAAAGATAGCGAGTTTATTTTGGGGAGTGAATAATAAGAGGCCTTTGACACTATCAAGCAATACCTGATGAATCCTCCAATATTGTCACCTCTAAGTAGAAATAGGGGCACGAAGCCGCATCGGAGTCGACCACAGGCAGTATGTTAGTGCAAGAGGATGATAATGGTGTCGAAAGGGCTATATATTACCTCAATCAAATCCTGATAGATGCGGAAACTAAGTATAACCCAATTAAAAAGTTATGCTTATGTTTGTACTTCTCTTGTACTAAATTAAAACATTATATAAAGTCAGTTGAAGTTTACGTTTATTCGCATTTTGACGTTATTAAACATATATTGTCCAAAACTATTTTGCATAGTCGAATAGGGAAATGGGTGCTAGCGCTCACATAATATTCCTTGACTTATCGTGCTTTGAGAGTAGTAAAAGGGCAGATTATCGCAAACTTCATTGTTGATCACTCAATGGTCGACAAAGTGGAAACATATATCGGAACAGGGCGTTGGAAGTTATATTTCAACAGATCCAGACATAAAGACGACTCTGGAATGGGTATTTTCATACTCTCACCATAGAACATACCCACAAAGTTTAGATACAAGATCAAAGTGGCATGTTCAAACAATGAGGTTAAATATGAGCCTTTAGTAATAGGCCTCCAGATCCTACTAGACTTGGGGGAAAGGGAAGTCAAAATAAAAGGAGGCTCAGAATTGGTGATTCGACAACTAAGGAAAGAATACAAGTGCATCAAAGAAAATTTGATATTATACTTCCTACAAGCCAATAGTTTGTTGAAGCAGTTTGACTATGTGTGGGTCGACCATATCCTTCGAGTGGAAAACCAAAAGGCTAACGACCTAACTCAAATAGCCTCAGGATATAGAATTTCAAGGGAACTGTTAGAAGACTTAGTTGAGGTCAAGGAAAAGTGGATACTATGGGATAACGCCAGGACATCTCATCAATGCCAAAACATCAGGGGGCATATGAGCATGAATATTTATAATTGGAAATCGACAGAGAGTTGAGCTTCGATATTTTAAACATTAACTCAATGGCAGATAAGGACTGGAAAAAACCTATAGTCAATTATATGCAGAGCCCAATAAGGACGACTGATAGGAACATCAGATACAGAGCTTTGAGCTATGTGGTGATGGGAAACAAACTGTTGAAGGAGACTCCTAAAGGAATCCTCTTTAAATGCATAGGCAAAAGTGAAGCCTATTTATTAGTCTCTGAGGTTCATAAGGGGTCGTGTTATTCACACCAAGTTGGTCATACAATGAAATGGTTGCTTTGTCGATTAGGATTATACTGGCCATCCATGTTGAAAGATTATATATACTTTACCAAGGGATGCTAGGAGTGCCAAAAATATCCAGGTATCCAACATGTGTCTGATAGTGAGCTTCATTCAATAATAAAACCATAACCTTTCAGGGGATTGGCGTTAGACATAATTGGAGAGATCAAACACTCTTCGTTAAAAGGACATAGGTACATCTTGGTAGGAATAGACTATTTCACTAAGTGGATAGAGGATATCCCATTACCCAATGTCGACCAAGAGGAAGTGATAAGTTTTATCCAAAACCATATTATGTATAGGTTTGGGATCCCCAAAACCATCACGACTGATCAAGGCTCAGTTTTTACAGGGAGTAAGATGGTGGAATTTGCTTCGAAGGTAGGGTTCATACTTTTAAAGTCGAAACCATATTATGCTCAGGCCAATGGTCAAGTCAAAGCTACCGGCAAGATATTGATCAGACTGATTAAGAAACATGTAGGGGAAAAGCCAAAAAAATAGCATAAGACCCTAAACCAAGCCTTATGGGCATGTCGTATCTCCCCAAAGGAATTGGCTAATTCCACACCATTTTGATTGGTGTATGAACACGACGTAGTGTTGCCTTTGGAAATTTACCTGTAACCAGTCAGGATTCAGAGGAATCTAAGATCCTAACTGAGTTTCATTGGGGAGTGATGTTTGATGAGTTGGCTCAGTTGGATGAAGATAAACTAGTTGTGTTTGATGTTTTGACACGACAAAAAGAAAGGGTCGATAAGGCTTACAATAAAAAGGTGAAGCCTAAAGCGTTTAATGAAGGCAACCTAGTTTGGAAGGTTATATTGCCTATGGATCAAAAGGATAGACTGTGGGACAAATGGTCCCCAAATTGGGATGGACCTTACAAAACATTACAAACATTTTCAAATAATGCGTATGAAATTGAAGAGTTGACCTCGGGAGGTCGAACCCTGCGAATAAGTGGAAAGTATTTAAAGTTATATCGATCTTGGGAGCTCGAACCCTACGAATAAATTGAAGAGTTGACTTTGTAGGAAATACACATAGGCTCATAAGAATAAATAAATAAATTTATAAATTAAGAAGGCTCCAAAGGTGATGGCCTATAACATAGTTAAGAATGCCCTGGAAGGCATTGTCAAAAGGATTACATCAAAAAATTGAAACATCGCCACATGCGGAGGAAGATAAATAAGCAGGAAGAATAGAACTGATATCCTAAAAGGGAAAATATGGTTTGAGTTGCTCATATTGTACTTTGGATGAGCATATTCGGCGTTCAATTTGCGAAACGGTTGAGTTGTAACTAGAGAGCTCGAGATCAAGGGCAACAACTGTCTCTAAATACTGGATATTTTTCTTAGTGTCTTCCTCCAACTGTATTTGACTGAACCTTTGTAGATTATTCTTCTTAGTTTCAGCTGCCTGGATTTTCTGTTGCAGCGCCTCAACTTCCTTCTTCCACTTATCAATCTTCTTGTCCAAAGTTATGAGAATGTTATTCTCCAAATGAAGGTTGGCCTCGAGTTCTTCAGCGTGTTGATCCGACTCGTTGGCTAAGGTCCAGACTTTGGTTCTCTCAATTGCCTTAGGCGCCCTCTTAACCTTTGTATAATGGAGGCATTGGTAGTCAGCCTGCATTTAGTCAAAGAGAGGACTAAAAGCAACCAGGAAATTGACAAATTAAGCAGGGGCATCAGGTACATCCAGTTTCTTTAAGAGGGTTTTGATGTTATATCCATAAATTAAGTCTCTCTATAGAGTTGCAAAGAGATCAACATCCCCAATAAGAGTCTTTAATTGCTTGAAGATGGAGTCAAGGGACTCAGGGCCAAAGGTGCAACCAAACATTGTTGAAGAAGTTAAACCTTTTTTAGTGGAGCTGCCTTGGCTTTTCAAGATTAATTTTACATAAGCTCTAGGATCCCTGATTTTCATTGCGTCCAGTTCTTCTTATGAAACAAGATTATTGGTTGGAGAGGCTTTTTTGGCAGTCGAGTCATCAATCTTTTCCATATAAGCATCAGGAGCAGTTTTGGGGTCAAGAATCTTGTCACCTTGAGACATACCAACACCCTGGTGAAGCGTTTCCCCCACTAGGTTTGTTTGGATTTTGACAGCAATAGATAGGGGTGGTTCGTCAGCAGGATTGGGTTCTGGAGATTCATGAACTAGGTCCATTTGGTCATGTCCTTCTTTAGATGAAGTGGAAGAGGACAAATCAGTGAGAGATAGTTTGCTGGTGGATCGGTGAGAATTGGTGTCGTCAATATTGATGGGTTTATCAACCTCACCCGAAGCGACTCCAGTAGTAGTAGGTTGTTGGATGGGAGAACTATTGGTTGGCATAAGTTTGGCAGTCGATGCCGTCTTGGGTTGCATCTCTGGTTGTTCCTGCGAAACAAGGTACTTGATTAGCATGTTAATAAAAAGAGTAATAAGCAAAGTAAAATCATCAGTACCTCTATGGTTTTGCCATCAGGACTGGAATTGGTGCTCTCATTCGACACTAATTTTATAATAGTCGGAGTAGTTTTCGGCACAGTACTAGTGGCGATTTTCTTCCCTTTCTTCGCTTCGAGAATAAGAGCTACCTTCAGACTAGCGAAGATTCTCCTCGACCCAACACTTTTATTTTTCTTCTTCTTAGGAGCACACTTCGGAGAAGAATCTTCTACGTTACCATGATCAGTAGTCGCAGGGCCAAACCCGCCATCTGCAGCTTGATCATCGACCTGCAAAACAAAATGTTAAAAAAAATATTGAATAAATATAAAAACAAAAGCATTGAAATATCAAGGTTTCTGGTGGTTGTGACGTATATACCCGAGAAGGGTTAGATGAGGTCCCTTCAACATTGGTTTGATTGAGAAGCGTTTCAACCCGAGCATTTTCCTGGGTCTTTTTCTTAACTATGACAGTTGTTGGTTTAAAAAGAAAATATCAGAGAACCCAGAGGTTAGAAGTTGGAAAGTAATATGGAGTAAGATTGAATAAAAATTAGATGCTTTCCTCACCCTCATGTATGGGAGTTTCGACCTTGACATTTTTTATGTCGACATGAAGATGACCCTTGAAACTATATAGATCCAGCTTAGTCAAAATAACACGTTGCTCGGGCTTCAGACATTCATTCTTGTGTATCTTTAAAAATTCCCCGCAAACGAATCACCGTGGAAATAGAGGGGCGAAGGCAAGAGCCATATCACTAGTCGGCAGAAGGGGAAATTTTGGAGTGTAGGCTTTGAGAGCTAGGCTATACATATCTTTGACATAAGTAAGAATTTTCAAATCTGGAAGCTTCGCCATTAATTTATCTTTGAGAGTCATAGCCACCTCGTGAATCGTCCGCCTAAGATTGTTTGGGTCGTATACAGTTTCAAAGTATTTATGGAAAGCTTAATCTCTTTAATTTGAGTCAATCTACTTTTGTTGAACTTCTTCTACAAGGAAGCGAAAGCATCTGTAAGATATTGTCTTATGGTAGCAACATCCAAGAATTCCTTGGTGTAATAATCCTTCCACCAAGTTTCGAAAGTAGAGGTGCAATAATGGTTGGGCTCGAATATAAAAGGACTGAGATGAGGTCGACCATCACGTGACAGGTAAACTGTTGCAGTCAATCATCCTCATAGTAAATAACGGTGCTCAGACAAAGTTCATTCTTCTTCTTATAAAAAGGACGGGGAATGGTTTGACAGATACCAAATTGGCACGACACCAAGTTAGGTTGGTAGGTGATAATCCTCACGTGTTCTCTGATGGACTCAAGGCGAATGGAGAGGAGTCTGGGTGTTAGGAAATACGACCATATATATATGGTTTCTTTATCTTTGTCACCATTTGCTAAGTGTGGTCGAGTAAACCACTCAGTACCATGAGTCCTCTTGGTGAAGGGAGCCATGGTTGGAGTAAAATTATGGCGCTTTGAGAACATCAACAGGTATTTAGAAAAGGCCTCCCGGTCCGCTCTACTTTTATCAATTGGAGTAAGGAGGTTCAGTCAAATGTGTTCACATCTTTGTTTGCTAATGATTGGGTCGTCATCATTAGGACGTTAAATTTTTAATGAGGTTTCGAAAGTGGCATTAAGCCACAACTGGAGGATCCAGAAAGGTCCAACAAGCAGGAACTTATCTTGAGGATTGATATTCCTCAAAGCCTCAGTCGATTCACCTAGAGCGGTGTATAAGGATCCTAAAATCAATTGGCCAAGGTTGACGTTCCTCCATTCATGCATATGTTTGGCAAGAGTTAGGTATCTTTTTGCTACCTTCAAGGATTTGCAACAGAAAACGCACCTGGATAACCATAAACCCAGAAAGGCGATGCGTTCTTCCATAGTCACTTCAGGGTTGTCATCAACATGGTGGTCTGCGATGTATTTCGTGAAACCAGCACGAGTGCCGTCAAAGTCGATAGTGTCCTTATCAAGGTCGGTAGGGTCGAAGTCATCCTCATATGGGCAAAGGCCGGTTATGGTCGTTACGTCGAAAAGTGTGGGGGTCAACATTCCATATGAAAGTTAAAAAGTATTGGTCGTACTCTCCCAGTAGTAAACTGAGGCGACAAACATATTTTGGAAATATGTTGGGCCAGTTCTCGACAGTTGAATCAGGTCGAAGATACCCATTTCTTTCCAAGTGTTTCCCATCTGGGTTTCTATCTTATCCAACCAAGAGATATAGTCACTATTGTTGTTTGGGGGAGCGGAGCGGAAGACTCACAAGTCATTAGTCTGGTACTCTAAATCTAGTTGTTTCTTAATGCTTATCACAGGCTTAGTCATATGATATGAGGGGAAGAAGTCTTTGCATTTAGAAAGCTCCTCTTAAGGGTCAAGCATGGGACCCATCAAAGCGTGTTCATTACCAGAGAGAGTAAAAGGGATAAGTACCTGAGATTTGAAGATCCTGAGTTTTTCTTCAAGATTAGGAGGTTTCGATACGTATTCCCGGTTTCCAACCGCAGTGACATGGTCCAATGCATAAGCTTAAGGAATCGATCCTTTTGCTAGAGCATTTTTGTTTTGGGGTGCCATTGCAAGAATCCAAGTTTTTTTAGTGAAAAAGTTTGAGGAAAGTTATCTGAGGATTTTCTTCACAGTTGAAGACATGAGGAGAAAATGGGGGAGAAGTGTTTGAAGGGATGAAGATAACCTATTTATAGGGAAAATGAGAAGAAGAAAAACTCATCAGTTACCTTTGATGAGTTGTACAAGAGAGTGAGGTGACGTGTCGCCGAAGTGGGAACGATAGTTGGTAGATTACTGCACATAGCTGACCCTATCCTATTTACCTGGCGTCATGATAATGAGAAGCATGAGAAGTGGGAAAAAGCGTGTTCTCGAGGTGACAGTTGAAAAGAAACGTCATGATAAGATGATGTCATCCCACTAATTGAACAATTAAGTAAAAAATGCCCTTATTTCCAATAAAAATGTCGAATGAGGCCTTTGGGGGGGGGATTTGTTAGCTGGGATTTTCGACCAATGAGGAAGACTCAGGAAATAAGGGAAAGTCTTGAAAGAGTTATGGTTCAACCACGCTTTGGGACTTAGAGAAGTTTTGGTTGGTGAAAGAAGCAATTCGACACCAATTACTTCGACCAGGCAGGCGTTGTGTCGCAAGTGAGGTTGGTCGAAGAAACGGTTGTTTGGGCATGAGTAGGTCACGTTCAAATCTTGATAATTGCTTGGGTTCTTATCTCAAAAGAACACATGGAGGAAGTTGGAAGGCAAATTACATGCAAAACTGCACGTGGAGAACCAGGGAGAAAGGAACGTTAAGGGGTAGTTATTGTATGCTTGTATATATATTAGTTCAATAGGTTGAATTATGGGTGTTTATTGTATTACAGAAGTCTCAGGTCTCACTGAAAACTCAAAGTATCGGTGTTAAGAGAAACGAGCGAATGACTGAGAGAATGTAAGTGCAGATGAAACACCATGTTTATTCTTCAATGCATTTTTTTTTAATTATTCAATTTCCATTGCTTTCCTCATCTTCATCTTTTTTCTAGCCTTTACTTTTATTCAAGTACATTCAACATTGTTATTCCTTATTTATACTTTCTTGCAAGAAGTCGAAATACTCATCTTAGTATCAGTTTCACACATTCCCTTTGACCTAGTCGAAACCAGTAACCTTAAGATACAAAGAAATTAATAGTAACTAGGTTCGTAAGCACTATGTCCTAGGATTCACTGGTTGATCCTGCAAGTAACCCATAGATTTGGAGACCAACGATTGTTTATCATTTTTCAGCGTAAACAATGACAACCCTGTAAGTTGTAGAACTGTCTGAAGTCTTAAAGTTGTTTGTGATTATAGCAAACTCACACAGGAGCGCGAGAAAATCTGTATCTAGTGTTTTTGTGTAAAGAATTAGACCCCTCTCAATTACTGATAGTAACATTTTAAAAAAAAACAAAAAAAACAATGAGTGACAGGCACTAGAGATATTTGATATATCAATGACAAGTTAATATGGCCACCAATGCGACTTTAACTAAAGTGCATTATAGCATAAAATACCAAGAAAATCTGAATTAAAATGAACCATGTATTATTAGGAAATATACAATGCGACTCTATGAAGAGATCTCAGGATAATCAAGACTAACTATATAATCAACTAAGAGAAATAATCTCCATATAACTTAAAAATGAAAATGAAGGTTGGTTGAGTTTAAGAAACCCTTAAGAGTAGAATGTCAAACTCTTAATACAGAAGTAACACCTCAAACAAAGATTTTAGATGTTTTGATTGTGTCGGTATGTTTATTTAGCTTTATAAAAAAGACAATTAATTGAGCTTTTAGTATAAAATAAAATTAAAAAGGCGCAAGTTGCCCACTTACACATTTAACAAAAAAAATAATTAAATCACAAATATACATATAAGAACACGAACTCAATTTCAGAGTGCTAGACACGTTGTAATAGATGTTCATTATTCATTCCATACACGACAAACCGAACATTACAAAGTAAAATCTGAAATGATTCTCTTGATGATAATAAAAACAATACAAGTAACTAACGCAAAAACAACGTACGAAAGTTTGACCAGTACTAAACATGTTCCGGTTTTATTGACTTTGGCAAACCATGTTTCTTATACCTCAGACGAATGCATTCAAATACTCGTCGACAGTAGTATATTTCACCTCAGGATAAAGCTCAGTAACTTCCACTCCAAAAGAAGATTCAATCTCAAAATTGGCACAATCACCCTTTACTAGCATCGAATGACCTAAAGCCAACATCAAATTTGCAGGAAAAGGAGATTCTGCACAGAAAAAATTAACATTCATGTTAATGGATTAAGTTATCTAGAATAATATTTATATAAAAATGAATATTCATATACAAACCTTGAATAGTCTTAAGAATTTGTTCTTCTGGAAAATAAACTTTCTCAAGGGTACTCTTAATCTTATTCTCCCATATGGAAACAAGCTCGTTGAAAGTCACAACGTTGCCACGAGGTCTAAAGTATACAATTTTGTTCAAAGTTCTTGGATCATCCACTGTTT
Source organism: Lathyrus oleraceus (assembly GCF_024323335.1). Taxonomy (NCBI): domain Eukaryota; kingdom Viridiplantae; phylum Streptophyta; class Magnoliopsida; order Fabales; family Fabaceae; genus Lathyrus; species Lathyrus oleraceus. Next base: position 446,900,595 of record NC_066580.1, read on the forward strand.
TTATGGTAAAAGTTCCAATGTCTTCTTCCTTCACATATACTCCTGTACAACATGAGCCAGTTCTATTTTCAGAATCAATTCTGGATGCTACAAACGTGTGATCAAACATTGATGTTACCTGCGACGTTTCCGTCTCCAAGAATGATCACTTTGTCTCTTGGAGGAGCTGTGACATTCTGTTGAGCTAATGTTGGGAGGAAGTATCCGGCGAAGGCGTTCGAGCTGACGTAAGTGTAAGGAATTCCGGAGGCTTCAACGGCTCTTCGGATTTTCACTTTTTGGTTGAAGAAGCTGGTTACAGGCTCAACCGCGTGGTGACGATCAACGTCCATTCCGAATTCAGATGGGAGAAACCTCTGATAATACGATGATAAACAATGTTTGGTGTAAGTATTTTTTGTCAAAAAAGTATAATTGGAGTTTTATATATAGGTACCTTGATGTTTCCTGCTTCTTTTATGGCTGCTATGAGATTGACTTGATCATTGATCTGTGCTCCACCAAGTGTAGAAATAACAACATCAACTTGCTTAACTGCCTTAACAAGACTTTCATGATCAGCTAGATCACCCTATAGAATCAAAAACAGAAATATACATGAGTTCTGAAATGATTATATATGAAAAAAATGAATGGGGGTTGAAATTGAAAGAGACATACATGAACCAAAGTAACTCCAGAGCTTTTGAAGCTCTCAATAAGCTTTGCTTTTTCAGGATGAGAAACTGTGCTCTCTCTAACTAAAGCAAACGTGGGGTGTCCTGCTTTTGCACTTGCTTCAACTATGAATTTTCCTAGGTAACCTGTTCCTCCTAGGACTAGGATTTTGCTCTTCTGTGCCATGATCCTGATTAGAGATTAAAAGTTTGAAGTAGAAATTAAAAAGAACTTGTGAGTTTGTGATTAACTGAATTGTGGATGTGGATGTGGATGTGGATGTGTAGAGCAAAGGGATTGAGGGTGCTATTTGTAGGACAGCATCATTCCCAAATTGACATAAATGTCCTTAGTCAATGGCCATTGGTTTCATTCAATATTGTATCCTAAAAATTCGTCTCTTCTAAGAATTCATTGACCTTTATTAAGTTGATTGGAACATGTGAACTCCTTGAGGTTGTTGGGTTTTTGAGTATCATATAGCTTTCCGCCTTTCACATCATTTAGTATAGGCATTGACTGAAGGATGAGGCATTGGTTTAAGACTTTAATTATCTATTTAAATATTAAAATCTTAATGTAGTGGTTTGTTTTTCATGTCATTTTCATTCACTCACATTCTCTTTAAACTTAAATATAAATAAAATGTCATGTTTAGAGATAAAGTGTAGTGTATTCTATGTGAATTTAATTTGATGCTTGTTGTGGAGGAGGGGTTGTTGAAGACCGTGAGAGTAGAGAGCTCAAAGAGATTTAGAGGTTTGATATTTATGGTTTGGATCGGTCTAATTGACCTATGTCTCATTTAAATTAAATTTTTATTTGATTTCAATCAAATAATCATGATATTGTTTACCGTGAATTTTAGTAAACAAAAATAAGTTTCAATATATTTAAGGAATTAAACTCGAAAAGATCTCAGGACATATTTGTGTGAATCATAAGCTTTTAAGTAATTTTGACATCAATGTCAAAATGTAAAGTTTGAGAATAATGACTAGAATTTAAACTGAAATCGAAATGTAAAGAACTTAAAATAAAGTGACCGAAAGTAATTTAATTGCAGAAAATGATTTGAACATAAAAACTTGATTTGTAAAAAGTAGAACGCATATGCCAATTCTTAACTCTTTTCTCAATCACACAGATACTTTGAGTTTTGTAGAATTGGTGAACAATTGCGGATCCTTATAACTCAAAGTGAATGTTACTTATATATTAATCCTAACTTAACTGTCTACAACGGTCGACTAAGCAAAATATGTCACATCTTCGTCTCCATGCAACCTTCGCCTTCAACAAGCTTCCACGTGTCCTTCAATAACTGTTTGATCTTACTCATTTACACCTCATTCTACTGGATAGAATACATCTTGGAAACTCTGAATTTCACTAAGTCACAAAACTCTTTGGTATTTGTCTGACTACAATTTCGACCACCAGTTAGTGTCATTTTTGACAAATCAAATTCTTCGAGATCTTCATGGCCATAACTATTTTGATTTTTTACCAAAAATATTATTACAGGATTGTTATCACGTTTCTATAATTTAATGTTGGTGTCGGAAATCTGAGATAAGATATATGAGTCGATTAAAGTGCACCATATCGTTTGAAAAAAGGTGGGATGATGGGTGTGGCTACTCGATGGGTCTTCTCTAAGATCTCTCTAACCATTATCTTTTGTACTTAGGCCTTATTTGCAATATTAGGATAAAAAATATTTTAGATTAAATAATTGTAGGGTGGATCATAAAGATCTCTTTACCGTGGCAATCCGTAGTTGTAAGTTTTTTTTTTTTCTCATGATGGATCACCTTTATCTTAAAAGAAAAGTTGAAAGCATTTGAGGATAATCTTAAAAGTTGGAGTAAGCATGTGTTTAGACATTTGGAACAGAAGATTGGGATTCTTGTTGAAGAGATTAAGGTTTTAGATCTAAAAGGTGAAGAAAACTCCATCGGTCAATATGAGATTTCCATTAAGGTACCTCAGATTACCTTTAGGGGATAATGCTCGAAGATTGTTAACTTATAAGCCTCTTATGTACCCAGTTACTTGTAGGTTTAGGTTGTAGAATAATACATTTATAGTCTTTATGGTATGGTTGTCCTTTTTAACTTTGTCGTGAATAATATCTCGATTATCTACCTTTCGATCCTAAAGACCCTTGTCTATTTGTAGAAACGATATGTTATATTGATAGGATTATCTTTGAGGGTAAGGTGTCGTATAGCATATTGCCTTGCACTTTTTCATGATTAAATTATGGTAAAAAAGGCCTTCATGCACATATTTCACGATTAATTACGGTTAAATATGGTCCCTTAAAAAAATACAACTCAACTAAAGTTAACTACAACTTCTTACACATGACTTCTCAAAAGTTTGAGACAGCTCTTCCTATTACAATAATATTTCATTTAAGATAGTATAAAATGAGTAAAGAAAACTCCCTAAGTTCGTTGGTATGAGGTTTGAAAGTTAAAGAATAAAAAAAAGCTCAGGTGTCTCATCAACTTGACTCTTCTCGATGAACGAAAGTGAAGTTGATTAATAAACTTGTGACTCGTCTCAATGGGATATCTATGACCTAGCTAAGGACGGAGGACACTTGGTGTTAGATGTATATTTGTAATGGAATTTATTTTGTTAGCTCAACTTATATTGCGCTTGCGCTTTTGAAAGTTGTTCTTTGATAAAATTTGGAAAATTGGGATCCATCCTAAATCACTATTTAATATATAAGTTGTTCTTTGATAAGGTTGCTACCCATCAAAATCTTCTTTGTCATAGGGTTAGTGTGGACCCTTTAGTGTTAGTGTCCTCCAAATATGCTATATAAAATTTATATAGTTAGGATGAGAGTTAACTATTGCCTCAAATTTGTTCGGATATTATTTTTGAGTAATTTAGCGTCGGTCTAGGTTTTAACAACATTTTTCTTTAGTTTGAGATTTAGTTGTATGATCTATTTAAAAATCTCGTAATGATTTTATTTTCTTTAGTAAGATTTTGAATGTTAAAAAATTGATGGATAAATAAATTTTTCTTCTAAAATTTAGTTTATAGATATGATCTAGTGTTACTCTTATATACTCTATGAATACAGTAAGTGATAAGATCTCTCTTGTGTTTGAACTAATAGTTGACTGTGGTTGCATCGTTTTGTACTACCTTCTTCAATTTTGTTTAGTTGTTTTTGCGGTAGTTCATTTAATTTGGACGGTTTATGTGTAATTGTTGTTGGTTGTCTTTTGTTGCCTAAACTTTTTAAAAATATTTAATTTTGTACAAGGTTGAAAATACTTTCATTTATTTAATTAAATCAACAAAATAGTAAATGTAGTGTGGACTGCATTTGGACAAGAGTATACATACTTTTTTATATAGTATATTTAAATCTAGAATAATACTAGTAATTCTTATATTATTATTAATAATGTGAGTGGTCCAACCATATCATAATAAAATATAGTATAAAAGAAAATCAAATGGCGAAGCATTGTATTGGAAAAAAGTAGTACTAATACTATGAGTTTGTCTTCTAGAAGTGTCTTGTGTTTTCGTGCATGAAAATGGCTCTTTCGACGGAAAAAAGAAAGGAAAGAAAACTCAAAGCTCATGGAAATGGAAGCATCCGTGGGCCCCGACAAAGACATGGCATACAAAGTTTATGTTTGAATTTATCTTTGAACATTTATAATTAATTTTAGAGATAGGTGTATAAAATTAATGTTGATATATTTGATTGCAATTTAGTGCAGTTGATTTGAATTTTGAAATTGATTCTAATTTAAATATATATGTTAATTAATTGAAGATTAATTTTTTATATTTCAAAAATTATACTTTTTTTAAATAATTCAATTGACAACTGCATATTCAAATCAATAACATATTATTTATTCACCTTTAATAAATAAAAACTTAATTATTAAATATAAAAACTATAAAATAATTTCTAAAAAATTAAAATTTAATTTTTGTAAATTGGGAAATAGTTTAATATTTAATAAAATCAAAACTAAAATTACTTTTATGTAATTAGTTATGTTTAAATTAATTTTTGTCGCCTTATCCTTCTACATATGCATGTTCAATCAAAAATGAAATATTGGCCATTAGCTTGTAGTATTACATGTTTTCTCTCACTTCATTAAAGAAAAGATTATAACTTTTTTGCTATATAGGTAAAAAAATTAATTGAATTTTTTGGCCAAAATAAGTTTTAATCGAAACTAATACCGTATAAATTTCAATCCTCATCGTTTTCATTTGTGAAGTTTATTCAAAAAATTGTGATTTAATCGGATATGGATTCAATTCTCTTATGCAATGTTATGGAGTGATTTTTTTTTAAATAACTAATATTTTCAATTAAAATATTAAAATAATCAAAAATTTAAAAAACATATAAAAATAATCATCTTTTTTAACATATGTGTCAGTTGGCGCATCCAATTAAGATCTAAAAAAGGCGTTCATAATGCAGGCGCATGCATGCAAAACTAATACATGTATGCGTCATATACATTAGCGTATGCATGTCTTGGTGCCACATGCATTGGCGTATGCATCTCTGGGTGCCACATGCATACACTACATAGTGTATGCACCAATGCATGTGACACATCCACCTTTAATTTTTTTATAAAAAAATTAAATGTTAAATTTATAATTAATTAAAAAAATACTGAAAATAAAAATTATATTTATATTATAATGAAAAATTACATAGAATTGATAAGAAATTTCATGACCCGCCCGATTGAAACGCCCTATGTTACACATCCAGGTGCGTTAGTATGTCTTCGAAGTCCTCCACGATTTTCCTAAGGTGTTTGGGGTCTTTGAGTGCTGACATGATCCAATGGTGGCTGGTGTGAAGGTTCGGCGGAAGGTCCAACGATATTTGATAGATGTGTCATCATTTGTCCCCAATAGCTAGGGGATTGTCGCCAACGGCGCTTCCGTAATTGAGTTTGGTGTCCATGTTGTCGTATTTGGATCGTTCTGGTTGGGTGAATTGTGGATGATATAGTTGCCCGAATTGGGACATTGAATCGGTTTGGAAACAAATTAATGGTTCCTGGGATGTACTATAGTCAAACAATGGTTGAGTGTTGTGGCGATGGGATGTTTGGGTGGTCATTGGTGGGGGGGCTACGATGACATGAATTGTATGAATCATCTAGGCTATAGACTATTGTGGTGGTTGAGTATGGTTGTTGTTGGTTATGGTTTGATTCTTGGTTTTGAGTTTGGGTGTGTGGCATGAATGGGTTGTGAGGTTGGGTGTTTGGTTGTTAGATGTATATGGTAGGGTGATGGTGTGAGGTTGGTTGTTGAGTTTGGGTGGGTTGACATTGTTCCTGGACGGGGATTTGATGTTGGGCGTACGATGACGAAGCTAGTTAGCGTGGATCCATCAAATACCTTGGCTCAGACACAAATTGTGGCGTTGTAACCGACCTAAACCATGTCATATACTGTTGAGTTGGTCTAGCACTTTGTATGACTGGTTCGTTTAAGATGTGTTATCGTCGATTCCTCCAATGACAATACATCTCTTTTGTGAAGTCTCTCCAGTCAAAATATCTCATTGGGCATCGACTCTTTGTTGATGTCAATCTCCCAAATACGTCGTAGGTTTTGGAATTTGTTGCTGCATGTCGAACTGCAGTTTTACACGGTCACTCTGGTGCATCTCCACAGTAGTGAATCAGATAATTGGTGTTTTTGCTGTCCAAACTACAACGTCATCATGGTTAACCTGATGAACAAGACCTAGATATTACCTCCAAATAAACTGTACAAGAATATGATTAGATGATATGTAATTTGATAATTATTTTTAAATCAAAAGTAGAGTTGTGTAGTAGTATTACATCATCTGGTCCAATGTGGTCCAATAGATTGCGATGGACTACTACAACATGTTTCTGAGACCTATTGTAGTTCATCCCTTTAACTGACCACCTAGATAAAAAACATTTGAAAAATATTATTTACAGTTAGTTGTAATATAAAGTCTAATAAATTATATGGTAAAGTTTTAAACTTACTTTGTTGCAAAGGGGAATATGAATGGTTTCTCGTTTACCGGGGCGAGTGATGGCATTATTGACCAACCCCATGCTTGTAGCAAATATGCGCATGAATAAAACGTACAAGTATTTTTTTTTTGGAATTTCTACACAACGCACTATATAGATGAGTCAAAACAGCTGAACCCCAACTATATGTGCTTACCTTATTTATGTTTCGTAACAACGGTAAATACATAATATTTACTGTATTACCAGTATTTTCAGGAAATAAAAAATTACCGAATAGAATCATAATATAACATCAAGCTTTAATTATTTTTTCATACTCAGTAGATTCTTCGGTTAATGTTATACTCACATAATATTGTTTGAGATATTTTAAGTTAATACATTGACCTCTAGCTTGACCAGAAGTCTCTCTCATAGTTGTGTCGTCACACAAAGGGGAACCCAACAATTCATTGCATATAGAGTTATCCTGGCTAACTCTACCATTCATGCCCTTACCATCGATACGTAGACCTAACAACACGTAGACATCCTTAAGTATGACGGTACACTCACCGAAACGAAGGTAAAATGTGTGAGTATCGGGTCTCCATCTCTCTAACAAAGTAAGAATAAATTTGTAATCAACCGAGTATGAGACTATGTTGAGGAAATTATCAAAACCACATCCTCGAATATATGGTTCTATCAAAGGATCGTGGGGTACATATTCATGTACACGGCATTGAAATCGTTTTGGGTCCTAATAAAACATAAGTAAGAAATAAAGTAAGAAGAGGTAATAAACAATAGAAACATAAGTACGAAATAAGTAAGAAGAAGTAATAACTTACAAATGTCGTGATATTGTCAATTGTTCCTCGATGTTCATCACCCATAGTCAATAGAGACATAATGTTGTAGAGGTTGAATGTTGCAGAGGTTGAGTTTTGTAAAGGTTGAGTGTTGCATAGGTTGATTGTTAGTGTTGCAGATGTTGAGTCTTGTGAGTTGCTTCCCTATTTATAGATGAAAAAGTGTTGCAACATGTAAATAGCTATGCAACATGAGATAGGGCGCATGCATGTGATGATAGGTATAGACGCCTAAGGCTATGGCGCATGCTTTGTTTAAGACATGCATGGTCATATGTGCCAAGTTTAGTAGTGCATGTATGCTTTTTTATGAAAGGAAGGAAGAGGCGCCAAGGCAAGTGGCGCATGCCTTGCTTTATGCGCCATTGAAAAGGGTGTCTGCCTTAGATTATTAGGGCAGAGTCATCTTCTTTGCAGGTGCATGCTTCTAGTGTTGGATTATTAGGGCAGAGATTCTTTGCAGGTGCATGTTTTGCATTATCTTATCTTTACATGGATTCTTTGCATTGCATTGTTTTGTCTTTGCAAATTAATTGTGTGATCAGTACATACACAGTCTCCCCTATTTAGTTGCATGCGAATAATATATCAATGCATTCATCATCAAACACTAAACTTACATTTTAAAAAATGTCTTCCTCACCACATTACATGATCAATGGTGAACGATGAAGAAGAAGAGGAGCCATTACCAGCTAGTCATGTATATTGTCCACCTCAACACATGACAATCTTGCATTTGGGTGCTGATTAACCTTCATCGGATATATTTTACAATCCTTATGTGCAAATTCAAGGATCATTGAAAGAAGGAGACACATTTCGCACAAAAGAAGACTGTGTAAAAGGCATTAAAAAGTATCACACGAAACTATCGGCTGATTACAAGGTTGATCGAACTAATGCGATGAGGTATAAGATTTATTGTCGAAATGAGCGCTTCTTTTTCCGATTGTCAGCTTCTTACCGGAAGAGGAGTGATTCTTGGGAGATTGGATCCATGGGTCCAGTTAACACATGCATGCTCACGAACCCAATGCAAGACCATCGCAAACTTACCTCTCAGTTAATATGTGATGATATTTTTTCTATCATTAGCGACAATCCATCGTTAAAGGTGAGTACAATAATCTTGCATATTGTAACACAATACAACTATACTCCATCATACAGGAAGGCTTGGATAGCTAGGACAAAGGCGGTTGAAAAGTGTATGGCAATTGGGAGGAGTCTTACAAACAACTTCCAAAATACTTGGTGGTTCTTAAACAATATGCTCCAGGGACTGTAAGACCCCAATTTTGACCCTAAGATCCCTCATGCAATTTTATCATAAGCACTAGCATTGGGATCCCACCTTGGCATCCTCCTTACCCCTCTTTCATTGGGTTTGTTTTGGGAGAGATCACTAAGCACTTTGTGATTATATCATACTTGTATTTTATCATTTCACTAACCAAAATACCAAAAATATGTCTTTGCATTGGTCTAACTCTTTTGTAGGAAGGGCATGATTCCATTGATTCATCAAGTTCACATCTAGGGTTTGAGACCCTCATGAACAAAGAGCATAACCAAGAATTGATTCAAGAATTATTATAAACATCATATATAAGTCCCAATGATCTCTACATGTTATTTTGATCAAGTTTTCTTCAAGAGTTTGCGGGTGATTTGCCTTGGAAACCCTAGTTTGACTGGGTATTTTGAGTAACTTATCCAACAAGCTATCTTACCAATTGATCAAATTTCTCAAGGGACACTTCAAAATTCATCATCTTATGCATATATGATCTACCATGAGCCTAGAAAGTCAAGAGAATTGGAAGTTAGCAAGTTGGTTGATGGTGGTTGGCCAGATGAATTCATTTGATCAAAACCGGGTCTCCCTAGACCATATCTCCTACAATTTTCATCATATGAAAATGATTCCAAGATCAAACTTACTCTAAATGACATTACAAACAACTTTCATGTTGAGACCTAGAGCTATTTTTGCTTGGAAAATCATTTTCTATGTTGAAACATTATAGGTCATTTTGTCTAAACCCTAATTTGAAAGTCAACTTCTCAAGGCCATAACTTGCTCAATTTTTATGAGATGAAAGATTTCCAAGTTGCACAATCAAATTCAATGTGTCTACTTCAACTTTTATGTTTGGAGTGGGAGCTAATTCAACTTTTTTGAGCATGCATTATAGGTCACTTTTGACCTATACCATTGACCAAGTGATTTTCCAAACTTCAATAATGCATAGCTCTATCATTTAAAATCTAAATGACATGAAATTGGTTACCATTTTGAAGGTCTTTGAAAGAGATACAACTTTGATGAATACACTGTTCTCATTTGAAGCTCATATAAAAAGTTAAGCAAGGTGGAATATTGAGACATATGGCTTGACACTTAGAAAAAAAATTAAAATGTCAAAAATTTCCAAACTTCCACCTCAAATTTCTCCAAGTTCCAAGCTCCAAATGAAAAAGTGTTGAACATTAAAATTGTTCCTCTTGATCTCAACTTTCCAAAGAGCTCAAATTCATTAATTTTGGACAAGGAATGCATAGGCTGCGCATGGCATAAACATGGTGATATCACTTGGCAAGGATCAAACTTCAAACATCCATACACAATTGCTTAGCATTCCAACATGACTTCAGCCTTGCTTACACTCAATTATGGATCAGATAGAGTGATTTCATAGGCCTGCACACGCCCATGCACTCAGGCATCACACATTGCTAATTTTGGAAGTTCATTTCAAGTGTGCAAATATCAACTGAATTAGCTATAAATAGAGGCTCAATTGCTCAGCATTTCACACACATTCACGCGAGCTTTGATCCCCCATCTCAAACCCTCACTTTGCAAAGGATAAACCTGAGAAATTCACTTGAATTTGAGGTTAAATTTCCACTATTTTGAAATTCAAATCTCCAGGAATCCACAACCTTGTAAGCTTCCAATCTTTCTTCTGCAAGCAAGTGGAGTGAGATCAAGCACAAGCAAGATCAAGATCAGTTGAATCCAGACCTCCATTGAAGGTATTTTCCAGAAATTTTGATCTCTTCGATTCTCTCAAATTCTTGCTCAAATCTATTGATTCTTTGGTTGTCTGAAGTCCTACCAATGTAGGCAAGAAGATTGAGTTGCTTTAAGGTCAAATCGAAGCAACTCAGTTCATGTACCTCAAATTTCAACTCCATGTATCTCTCAATATACTTGGAGTTAGAGTGAATTGAGACCAGATTCGAGCTCAGTGCCATTTTTACTTTGAAATCATGTCCTTGTTTTTAATTTTGGTGATGGTTGATGGTGGACCAGTCCGGTGAGGTCCACCGGAGAAGAAGACCGGAGCTACAGCTCCGGTCATGCGCTGGCATGTCTCACAACCACATGATCCTCTTGATTTATTTTAATCTGGAGCGTGCGTTTTAAATACCAATGTTGTGGCGCGCTGACTTGAGACCATGGTGGAACGCGCGTTTCTGGCCACTTGATCTGCCACCTTAATTAATGAGGGAGATCAAGTGGTCCACGTTTTTTCTGATGTTTTAATTTTCATTTTAATTGCATTATTTTCAATCATTCATATTAAATTCAATATTGATCCAAAAAATATGGGACTTTCACCAAATATTTTCAAATATTTTTCTATTTCATATTCTAAATTAAATTTATTTTTTGGATCATTATTAATATTTTAATTGCATTGTTTTTAATTGTTTAAAAATATTTTTAAATGTCCAAAAATTATGAATTTTTTTCTCCAAGGTCCTTTGACCTTGTTTGACCTATGATAAATCTCATGGCCATTTATTTGGTGTTTTGATGAGATTTTAGGAATTGGACAAACCATATTTAATTTAAATGCACTATTTTAGTATTTTTAAATTGAATAAATGACAAATAAATTTGTTGACCAATTGTGATGACTTGTTTATATTTAACTCTTGTTGTTAGGTCTTGGTCAAGGTTGATTTGACTTTGTCAAATTAATATCATTGGATTTAGGGGATTGATGGAATGTACATTCCATCTCCTAAAATGAATGTATGATATTAATTTGGTAAAAAGTCCTCCTTTGACCAATTTGTGTTTTGATCCATTCTCCTCCCACTTCATCTTATTCCTCTTCTTCATTCATTCATTCCATTTGGCCTATGACATCTCAAAGTCCTAATGCTAGTTGATTGAAAAATTGACATGAGTATGGATGAGATTAGGCCACACCTTTTGCATATTCTTTTTGTGTGTGGTATGTTTCATGAGCATAGTTCATTATACTATGTTTTTAACATGCATTAACACCAAAATTTTGTTGTCCAACCTCAAATAGTTGTGACTTCTACATAAGTCCAATTACGATTGCTTAACATAGCGCTAAATTTATGACATAAAAGGCATAAGCATTCTAGTTAGTGAGATTGTAAGTCTCCCCTCTTTCATGGTATTGTGTGGAAACTTGGCCTTCTTTCTTTCCTTTGGAAGATGTTTTGGCTCAAGGATTCATGCTTGTTATAAGTGGGTTGAGTGTTCTCCAAAGAATGTCTTGAAATAAAAAGCAAAAGCAAAGTAATACTAACTTCTAACCTATTAACTACTAACTTTTAATTTCAAGCTTTTACTTTAATGCAATTTACTTTTAGCACTCTATTTCAATTGCCATTGTTCATATCATTCTAATTGTTTATGTTAATGCAATTTTCACTTTGTCCACTTGGACCATATTGTGTGATATATTTTGTTTGTGTATACTTTGCTTGTTTGTGTGGTCTTTGACCATTAATGTACATAATAACAACCAAAAAACCCTAAAAAACATTTGTGTGGACTGTTGGCTTGATCTTGGACAAATGGACGTAGAATCTAGGCAACCTTCTTATGCTAAAGGACCTGGCCAATGCCAATTTGTTGAAGAACCAAGTGCTTGCAATTTGAAATTCATTTGATGCACCTTTGAAGACATCTCTAAGTTCATCTGCAACATGATCATTGTGAAGCTGTTATTTTGAACCTATGACTTGTGGTATTCATTTGTTACATGGGCTATTTTGAAGAAGAACATGGAATGGATAAGCTTGAATGTGGCCACCTTTATTTGATGCCTTGCTCTTCAAGATATAATTGTGCATTTGTGTATTGCTTGATTCTAAAAGTCCAAGGGAATTCTAGGTTTCTATTGACATTCTTGTCTATTGGATTGCTACCCATTTGGTCAGATCTTTTCAACTCTAAACTTTTAATTTTTGTGCATAGGATAGTCTCTTCATCTTCTCCCCATTTCTTTAATTTCAAAATCTCTCCCTCCATTTTTTCAAAATCTTCTTTGTATGAACTACTTTTGTTCTAAACTTTGACCACTTTTGCAAAAAAAGATAGAAACTTTGGCCTTATGCCATTACATTTTCAAACTTCTTTTCTTAAATCAAACTTGTAAATAAACTTAACTATACTTGACTTAAACTTTCAAAAAGCCAAAAAGAACTAACTCATTCAAACCATTTTTAGGCCTTTGTGCCTTTCAAACTTAATTTTGTTAAAAGCAATGCATCCATTTTAAAATTTGTATCACGAACTACGAGGTTTTGATCCCTCATTTTTATGTTGGTACGTAGGCACAAGACTGAAGGTCTTGTCAAACACAAAAATATAATTAATGAATTCCTTTCTCATCCCCCAATTCTATTTGTTTGTAAACATCACTTTGTACAAAATACATATGCACACAAAAAGGGCTCCCTAGGAGTACCTATGACACTTTGGGTGCTAACACCTTCCCTCTGTGTAACCAACCCCCTTACCTGTGATCTCTGACTTTTTATTAGTTTTGATTTGAAAACTTCTTACTTTTTGGGTTTTGTTCGTACTTTTTCCCTTTTCCCTTGGAAACAATAAAAGCGCGGTGGCGACTCTTGTTATTTGATATCTAGCTTGTCAATAGCTTAATGATCATGAATTTCCCGCTACAGAAATCAAGTGGCGACTTTGCTGGGGAGTAGTCTCCAGTGGGTTTAGCCTACTTTTTGTGTGAATATATTTGTATATATGTGATGTTTGTATATATGTATGTGTGATATAATCTGCTTGTTGTGCTTGGTGATCTCTGAGTGGTGAGACAAGTTCTAACCCGAACTTGAGTGCAATTAAGATAGGAGGATGGTATAGTAATGTTCGACTTGTGTGGAGTAGTCCTTAACAAGTTGGCTTGAGATCCATCTGCTCAATGGAGACTCCTTTAGATTTGGAAATGTCACACAAGTATTTGTGGTTAGGCATTACTATCTCTAATTGGGTCTGAGAAGCTAAGGACCTTAGAACATTTAACCCATATTGGCCTATTTAGGACGTAGTGCGGAAACTGTTCAAGTGTAGACTTGATAATAGTTGTTACGCGATACTACACTCAGACGAGTTTCTCTTGAGAATATTATGGGTCGATGAGTCAGTCATCTTAACCTGTAATATCCGATAGATGGAATTAAGACTCTGGGAACTTTTTAGAACATGATCTACAGGTTTTTATCCTTAGTTCACTCCTTTGGGATGGTTCTTACCCAGACTCCATGCTCGTGACTTGCAACAAACCCTTGATTCTTTGTTGATCCAATCTAGTCTTGTCAATATCAATGGAACTTGGGTGTTGATAAGGTGTAAACCATAATCCACCAAAATGGATGATTGATCTTGACAATGACTTGATTCATCCCTTGACCTTTATTTGCCTTGTGTGTGATCCCTTATTTGTGATTGTTGCATTCATGCATTCATGTGCATCATAACATTCATCACACGAAAATTTCAAGGAACTAAGGTATCATTTGCAAATATTTTCAGACCATGGATTGTGGATGAAGGAACACTAAGAAGTACAGTTTTAGATGTCCCGACTTGAAAGAGTTAAGGAAGCTAGCATCTTTTGTATTAGATCCCTTGGACTTCAAACAACGTCATGGGAAGCTTCTGTCTATCTTGTCTGCTGATGTGGTGGAAGGACTTTTGAGTGTGCTAGTCCAGTTCTATGATCCTCTCTACCATTGTTTCACTTTCCCAGATTTTCAGCTTGTGCCTACATTGGAGGAGTATTCTTATCTTTTGGGGATACCTGTTTCTAGTAGAGTGCCTTTTAGTGGATTGGAGGAGATTCCTCGATCTAGTATTATTATTGAAGCTCTTCACTTGAAGAAGTATGAGATAGAGGCTCATTGGGTGAAGAAGGGAGGATTATTTGGGTTGCCATCTGTTTTCCTCATCAAGGAAGCTACTACTTTTGCTCAAGCTGGTAGTGTGGCTGCTTTTGAAGCTATCTTTGTGTTGCTCATCTATGGATTGACTTTGTTCCCTAACATTGACGGTTTTGTTGATGTTAACGCCATTAGACTTTTCTTGATTGGGAATCATGTGCCTACTTTGTTGGGTGATATGTATTTCTCTTTGCATCTAAGGAATTCTAAGGATGGTGGAACGATTGTCTGTTGCATTCCTCTTCTGTACAAGTGGTTTATTTCGCACTTGCCACTGACACTTGCTTTTGTGGAGAACAAACAATGTCTAAGGTGGTCTCAGAGACTTATGTCTCTCACTATTGATGATATAGTTTGGTATGATCCGTCCTTAAGCAGTTTGGAGATTAGTGATAGTTGTGGTGAATTCTCTAATGTGCCTCTCATTGGTACACAAGGAGGAATTAACTACAACCCTGCTTTGGCTCGTCGTCAGCTTGGGTTCCCCTTGAGAGACAAACATAATAACATGTTGTTAGAAGGTCTTTTCTATCAAGAGGGTAAAGATTCCTAACATTTGAAGTAGAAGATTGTGCATGCTTGGCATAATGTGCATAGGAAAGGAAGATCCGAGCTTGGTCTGCGCAATTGTGTAGCTTTGGAAGCTTACACTCTTTGGGTGAAGAAGAGAGTTATGGAATTGAAGATGCCTTATCCCTGCGAAAGACCTATGTCTATGGTTGTGGTTGAGCCATTAACTCTCCCTAACCAAGATGTAGAGGAGTTGGATGACGCGCTTCCCAAGATGAAGCAAGAGAAGGATATGTGGGAAGAGCGTTTCCGTGCTTTGAGCAAGAAGCATGAAGAGTTGCAATTGGAGTCTAAGGACAAAGATGCACTTATTGAGCTACTTGAAGACCGAGTGACGAAGAGACAGAGAGAGCCAGAGGATTCATCTTCTAGCATGCCTCAACCTTCCGTTGCTTGGAAGAAGATTGTTGATCAGCTTGTCGTCGAGAAGACTCAAATGAAGGTTTCTTTTGAGACTGAGATCCGTCGCATTCGAAGGAAGTACGCGCCTACAGCCAGATCCTCTGACATTGTTGTTAGGGATCCTTAGGATGACTAGTCTCCTTTTCTCTTGTATCATTTTATTTTGGTTTCTGAAATTGTACTCAGTGTAATCCTTCCAATTTATATAAATAAAAAGAGAGTTTCGGTCATATCAAATTGTTGTAATTGCCATTTAAATATTATATATTTGCAAATGATATAGTAAGTTCCTTGAAAATAAAAACAGTCAAGCATTGCATTTCATGCATCATTTGCATAAGCAGGTTTTTGCCAGGTGTTTGATTGGTGTTTCTTTTGTGCTTTAGCCAAGCTGACTCACCGGTACAATACCTGAGCCAATCATCAGAAAATCATGGAACATTTGGAGCAAGAGAACAGAGAGCTGAAGGACGAGATCGCCCGCCTGACTGCCATGATGGAATCAGTTCTGGCTGCTTAGAACCAAGCTTTTCCAACACCTGCAACTCCTCCCGCGAGGACTGTTACTTCAGAGGTGACTACCTCTACCATGCCTGTTGCTACCTGTCATACCCCAAAATTTGCCCGTTAATATTACAAGGCATTTTTAAGGCACTCTAACTCATTTTCCAAGGCATTGACCTTAAAGGAACCAAAACCCAGCTCACAGATGGCCAAATCCAGAAAATGGCCCAAACTGGCATGCTCGCTAGGCGAGCAACTCCTTCGCCTAGCGAACTCTTCGCTATGCCACTCGCCTAGCGAAGCTTGCGAATAACAGAAAATTCTGGGCTTCATTCTGAGCCCATCAGGTTACAAAAAAGCATTATAAATAGCAGAACTTCAGTCAGAAAGAGGGACAGAGGCAGACAGACAGAAACCCTAACAGACGTAACACAGCAAACCCTGGAGGCTAACCCAGAGAATTCAGAGCAACCCTAAGGGAAACCCTGAAGGAAACTCAGCTGCACCAAGGTTACCTCCGCCCAACTCAATCCGGCACCAACCCTAAGAGTGACTTGCCAATTCAAGGTTGCAATTCAATTGCAAACAGGTTTGCATTACTATTATCGCTTTATGTTCTTAATTTGCATGTGGCATTATGATTGAATTTATAAAAATATCTTAAGTTTTGCATGTGAATTTAAGTATGTATGAATGTCTTGAACGTTTAACCATGTAATTTCTGTAATGGATGCCATAGGGTTTGGAGCTTTCTGGAATTGTACTGTTATCAAAACCAGAACCCGCAGCCGCTCGCTAGCACATCGCTAAGCGAGCATGTAGCGAGCATTCGCTAAGCCTTCGCTAGGCGAGGCAGGAGCGAATGTGACAGTCGCTGTTTTTGCTGTTCTGATCTGTTTTATCCTAACCATGTGTTATTTTGCCTACTGCTGTGTTTCTTTTGTGGTGCAACTCTCGATTGCACCCTGATTCGGTATTCTGACCTGTTTGCTGAATTTTGTAAGGGTTCACATACTCCCGGAAAAGGTAGCTGGCTAAGGTATTCCACTTTATTTGTGGGATACCCTTGTGGAAATTCATCCTAATTACCTAATTGATTTTAATGTGGAGATTCATCCTAATTACCTAATTGATTATAATATGGACCTAATTACCTAATTGATTACAACTACCTAATTGATTGTAAAATATTGCCTTTGAATATGTGATCTTGGACCTCTCTTTGTTGCCTTACAATATTACGGTATTACGGTCATGTCCCGCGAATGTGGGGATACACTTAGCAAAGACCCTTCGGTTAAATCATCATGTCCCTATAAGATAAATCATAGTCCCTCGGATGTTGCCTTCGAATATATGATTTTGTCCCTCGATGTCCCGTCGTTGTAGCCTACGGTTAAATGATGATCGTCCCTTCGAATGCTAAGGTATCCTTACAAATGTTGCCTTCAATGACCAATCGATGACCCTTTTACATCCAAAGGATAAAACTACTTACTTCTCAATAGTAAGGACAGTTTTACCCTCATAAGGATAGGAAATGCCCATAAAGACCTTGGGTAGGTATAACTCTTAATTGCTGGCTCACAACCTAAAACATTTTTCATACCTCACACTTTGCAAATACTAGAAAATCACCACTTGGTATACATTCGTACTAGAATCATTGCCAAGTTATATTTTTCTAAACCGCTTTCAAAATTAAACGAGATAAATACTTTGTATACATTCGTATAAGAATCATTACAAAGTTAAACTCTCTTTTCAAAACATTTTTAAGCAAGTCACAAACACTTTTTTCAGACAAACATAAGTGATCAAGCAATTAAGAGCCCATGGATAACCATGGATACAAAGGGTGCTAACACCTTCCCTTTGTATAATGTACCTCCCGAACCCAAAATCTAATTAAGGTCTTTCCTGTTCTTTTCCACCTTTCCTTATTGGATAAAAGAAAAGTCGGTGGCGACTCTTGCTATCCGCGACATTTGCTTTCCAAAGCAAAAACACACAAAGTCAGTTCACCGTATGACAGAACTGGCGACTCTGCTGGGGAAAAAAAAAAGAGGTTACCTTAAAAACAAGATCACTTATTTAAATTGTCTGATTTACTTTTAAGGGATTGCTTGGGTATTTTATGCTTGAGTGAAAGATCCTACACCCGGATCTAGTGTACCTTAGGTAAGTAGCAAAAGATCATCGCGACTATCCGGCGTATACTGGAATGGTCAAAATGATGGCTACGGTTAATGTGACACTTTGGATGTCCTGATGTTCCTCATGTTTACTTGAGGAAAAATTTGGCTTCCGCGTGGTGTCATCAAAGCATTAACCAGACCTTTAGAACCCTAATTGACTCATCCTAGCCATTAGAAAGTAGTGAGATAACTGACTTCGGTTCCGACTGGGGTTGGTTGAGACTCGATACTACACTCTTTGAGATTGGACTTTAGGGAAGCTTCGGTCAACCACTTGGTGTTGCACTGAAGTGGACTTAAAGGAAGGTCAATGATTTGAGATCCTTCTAGAACCCGGTTACTATTCTAGGACAGGTTGAACCAACCAAACTTCAGTGGGGAGGGTACTTACCTATGGAACTCATGCAGGCCTTAAAACCTAGGAATGATTGTTGTGTGACTTGTTTGTGCTTGTTTAACATCATAACATCATAACATCATAACATCATAACATCATGGCATTGTACTAACCATTTCAAGGACTTAGGGATTTAACTTTGCTCTGTTTCGTAAAGTTATGGCTTCCAGAATCTCTCCTCAACTAAAGGATTTAGTGTCAGAACTTCCCGATCAAGCTCAGTTCATCAAGAAACATGGTTCTCTCCTCAATTTGGTTACCACTGGTTTCAAAGAAGATATGATGAGAGTCCTATTCCAGTTCTTCGATCCTAAACATCATTGCTTCACATTCCCAGATTATCAGTTGGTACCCACATTAGAAGAGTTTTCCCGGATGCTTGGGATACCTCTTCTTGATCAAACACCTTTCAGTGGTTTAGAAAAGATTCCGAAGTCTGAAGAAATTGCCGCAGCTTTACACATGACAAAGTCAGACATTGAAACCAACTGGGTAACAAGAAGTGGAGTTAAGGGATTACTTGCCAAGTTTCTGATAAATAAGGCCCGAGAATTCTTAAAAGATATGAATGTCCATGCTTTCGAAGATGTCCTAGCATTACTAATCTATGGTTTGGTGCTGTTTCCTAACCCGGATCAATTCATAGACATGAATGCTATTAAGATATTTCTCACTCATAACCCTGTGCCTACCTTGCTTGGAGACATTTTGCATTCCCTTCACACCCGTACTATGAAGAGGCAAGGGACTCTCATGTGCTGCATACTTTTATTATCTAGGTGGTTTATTTCGCACCTTCCTCAATCAGTCTTGAAGAATGAGCAGAATTTGAAATGGTCTCAAAGGATAATGTCGCTCTCCCATGCAGACATCCGTTGGTGTCCTCATCTCGAAGAAAATGTTATCCTCATTGACCGTTGTGGAGAATTCTCTAACGTACCACTCCTGGGAATGAGGGGAGGTATTACTTATAATCCTGCTTTAGCCCTACGTCAGTTTGGTTGTGCTCGAAGAGATGGTCCACATGAAATAATTATCCAAGGCACTGTGTTTGACTATGACAATGATTCTCAAAGTCTCCGTCAAAGGTTTATACGAGCTTGGGGCATGGTGAAAAGAAGCACTTTAGGACAGAAAAACTCTATTCCTATGGAGCCTTATCTCAGATGGGTACGCGCAAGAGCTCGTGAACTTGGCATGCCATATCTTGCAGTCGGACCGCTGATTGTTGAACCAGAAGTTGAAGGAGGTACTCCTCAGATCATTCCTTATCCAGATATGCCTACCAATGTTGAAGAATTGAAGAGATCCTGGATCCAGTTGAGAGAGGAAAGGGATACTTTTGAAGCCCAGTTCTATGTTGAAAGGAAGAAAGTGTTAGAACTCACCAGCCAGCTTAATGAGGAACGAAGACTCAATACATATCTTCTCCCGAAAAGAAGCCGCCCCTGGGAGACTTGAGCTTTTATTGTATTTTATTATCTTGTTGTAATAAATATTGATTACCAAATTATTAATAAAAGTTCCTTTCTTGGTGGTTCACGCAAAGTTAAATTCCAAAAGTCCTTGAAAACATTTCATACATTGCATAGCATAACATAACATTGCATAACAGGTATTCTAAAGGATCTATGTGTCGCAACCTGAAAAATACAGTGTGCGAAAAAAAACAACCGGCGAAAGAAAATGACAGAAGAGTCGCCACCGTGCGTTATTTATCCCAAGGGAGGGAAGGGAACGCTCGAAGTAAACCTGAAAAAGGACAGAACAAGACGGGGTCTCGCAACCAAATCTTGGGTTCGGGAGTCGGTTATGCGAAGGGAAGGTATTAGCACCCCTACGCATCCGTAGTACTCTACGGGATCCACTTTTGTGGCTTTTCGTCTAAAGGGTGTGGGTTTGCCTAATGTACTATTTACTAAAAGGTTAAGAGAAATGACTCGCGTGGATGTCGCATCCACTGCATACGTATCTCATCCGAATATGAGAATCAGAGTCTTCGTAGCTCGGCTGACCTATGGGTTAAGGGTTAGTGTGCTCGCTAAGACATCGCGTCTTATGCCTACGTATCTCATCTGGAATGAGAATCAGAGCGGTCGTAGTTCGGCTAACTACGGGGTTATGGATTGGGTTTTGGATGAACGACGTCACTACGCAATCTACCGGATGCTCGACCTTTGGAGACTTACTCGCCTGTAGTAGAAGGAGTAAACGTGTTGCTTTGGGTTTTAGGGTTTGGGATGCTCGAGGGCAAACAGGCAGTCCTTGACGAAGGAACCGCGCTACATGTGGGGATATGAATACAAAACACAAAACATGTATCTCAAAGTAAAATGCCACCAAGGGGCCCAAACATTGCCTCCTATCGAGGTCTTCCAGCTAAGAAAGCGATAAAGTATGAGAAAGGAAAAAAATTACCACACGGATAAAGATCCGAAGCTATAGCAGTTAAAGGGGCAAGAAACCCTGAAATGTCTCCAGCTGGACCGTCAAAGGAAATCAGTCAACACGAATAATCAGAATAAAACTCCAGGGGGTATCCCACAAATAAAGTGGGAAACCACGCGAGTGTCTCTGCGAAAGCCATGTGAGCCCTCACAAAACTCGACAAAGGGTTAGAGCAGCAGGATGAAATCAAGAGAAAACAATGCCATGGAAACACAAGACAGGTTAGAATAAACAAAATAGGGTAACCCAGAGTTGCCCCTAAATCAAAATGTAACCACATGAATAATTCCATCAAAATTCACAAAAGGCTCACAAAAAAGGTATCAAATTCACCCATAATACCTCATACATTTAGAGCATTCAAATAAAAGGCATAAAGATGATGGATATAGGGCAAACCTGATTGGAGAGCTTGATTGAAATTGAGTTGCACCCGTGAGGTTTACAAGTTGAGTTCCCTTCAGGGTTTGGAGGTTGCTCTGAACTCTGTTGGCTTTTCTCTCACTATCTTTTTCCTCAGGGTTTTGTTCCAAGGAAACCTCAGAGTATTTTTGCTTCTCTCCCTTTTTCTCAAGTGAATCTCCTAGTGTAACTCCAAGTGTGTTTTCCTCTACTGAAACTTTAGTATTTATAGACTGATTTTCGTGGGTAGTGGGCTCAAATGAGGGAGACCCAAGTCCAAAATAATTTGTTATATTTTATTTATTTATTTTATTTATTTAATTAATTAATTAATTAATTTTATTTTTTTTTCGTTTTTTTTTTTTTCAGGAAAAATGAAGGGTAAATTTTTGGGTATTACAGCTGCCCCTATTCAATCAACTGGAGACCCGGAAAGAAGATGGCAGCTGCTTTCGTGCTTTCGAGGTATCAAGGGATTGAATACAATAAAAGCCCAAAAATTTGCACTGAAGTGAAGTGAAGTAACAATGTCTGTCAGAATCGGCAAAGAGGTGGTCTTGAAAGAAGAATCCGTCTGGTACGGTGAGAGTCAGTTTGAATATCGAAAAAGAATGTTAAACTGGATACCAAAATGAATGGTAACACAGAAATAACCATGGCCTGAATGCCGCTCAGCAGTCTGAATACTGGAAAGGATTTCGATCTGAACATCGGAAAATTGGCCTGAATGCCACAAGTCGCATCGACCTGAACGTCGGAAACTTCTTCGATCTGAACATCGGAAAGACTTGGCCTGAATGCCACTTCGATCTGAATATCGGAAAATTGGCCTGAATGCCACAAGTCGCATCGACCTGAACGTCGGAAACTTCTTCGATCTGAATATCAGAAAATTGGCCTGAATGCCACTTCGGTCTGGATACCGGAAAACTGGCCTGAATGCCACTTCGGTCTGGATACCGGAAAACTGGCTTGAATGCCACAAGTTGCATCGACCTGAACGTCGGAAACTTCTTCGATCTGAACATCGGAACACTGGCCTGAATGCCACTTCGGTCTGGATACCGGAAAACTGGCCTGAATGCCACTTCGGTCTGGATACCGGAAAACTGGCTTGAATGCCACTTCGGTCTGGATACCGGAAAACTTCATGCCTGTCAGCATTGGCAGAAATAGGGAATGATAATAGAGGCGGCGCATGGGCCAATGACACTTGCTGGGGATAACAAAGGTAAGTCATGAACAATCTTCAGTCTGAGTACTGGAAACAACTTCTAGCTTATCACTTGGGATACCGAGAATGTTTTATGCTTACATGCGTATGTTTGAATTTTTCAATGGCGTAATGCTCCATGAAATGCTACGCGATTTGGAAGGATGCAATGCAATATGATTCTACATGCAGGGATGCGAAATGCTGGGTAGAATGCCAAGCCGAGGCAAGGGGATCTGCTGGGGAAATGATTACCATCCTCTGGGCTCTGGCCAGGCTGCTGGAGATACACACCACAATGAACTCTATGGGGAGATGACTAGCCATGCGGTGTTCTGGCCATACCGAGACTCCGATCGAGGAAAGAATGGCATTGGAAGCCTGCTGCTGAGGAAAGCTACAATGGTTCTGGCAACCACGATTTGCGAGAGATGACTCAGCAGGGGGAGCAAACACTGATACAGTACCGAGGTTCTGCTTCAAGGAAAGAAACCATGGATCTGGCATTGGGATTATCGATCTGGCATCGAACTCTAAGGAGCAGCCGCTTCTGCTGGGAAGATACAGTCTGACACTGTCAACTCCGCTGGGGAGTGTATGTCCTGAAACAAACGCTTGGGGAAGTACAGTGGTGAGAACCTGCTGGGGATTGAAGAATCCAACACTCTGATCAGCTCTGCAGGGATAAGACACCGAATTTGTCTGTTGGTGACTTCACTGGGGAAGATATTCACGATCATCCGCAGGGGATTTTAAGGAAATGCCCCGAGGGTATCTGTTCTGAATAGACGATCCAAAGCACTTAAAATTTACAGCAATTTTAAATGTTTATTAAGCATGTACCTGTAAAGCCTTTATGTGTCATGATGCAATGTTTATCAAAAATTCGGACGTCATTTTTGCAAACAAAACAGTAAAATGAAAATGAAAACAGAGATATACTGAATAACATGATTTTATTGATTGAATGGCCTCTGAATAGGCATTTACATTAAGAAGCAATCCCTGGAAAGAGGTAATCGCATAATAGGTAAAAACAGAAATTAATCTAATGGCAATGTGAAATGGATTTCTATTGGGTTCCAATTCTGCTATGACTTGCCCGTCTTCAAGATCCTCCAGATGATCAGCTTTCTGAAAGAGTGATTGGACTGTTTCCTATCCTTCAAAAATTTCCAGTCATTGGCACGAGATGAGATTCAGAACTACTCAGAACGCAGTCATTCGCTTAATCCCTAACTTTTGCCTGGATCGCCCTTTTCGGGTTTTCAATCCACCGGGATACCCATTTTTGCCTAAGTTGCCTTTTCAGGTTTTCAACTTACCGGGTGTACAATCTTTTTTTTTATTTTTGTCCCTAATTTTTGCCCGAAACTTTTCATTTTCTTGGTTCGCCGGGATGCCCATTTTTTGCCTGGACTATTCTTTTTACTGTCCAGCGGGTCTATTTTATGCGAAGTATTTTTTAACTGCGTCTGAGTTCACAGGGGAAGTGAAGTTTTTACCATCCATAGTTGCAAGCATTAAAGCCCCACCATCAAAAACCTTGGTGACAATATACGGTCCATCATAGTTAGGAGTCCACTTGCCCCTGTGATCTGTCTGAGGAGGAAGGATCCTTTTCAACACTAAATCTCCGACTTGGAAACAACGAGGATGCACTTTCTGATAAAAGGCTCTCTTCATCCGACTCTGATACAACTGCCCATGACAAATGGCTGCCATTCGCTTCTCTTCGCTAAGACTCAACTCATTGAACCTTGTCCGAATCCATTCAGCTTCGTCTAACTTGACATCCAACAGGACTCTTAGAGAAGGAATCTCCACTTCAACAGGTAGGACTGCTTCCATACCATACACAAGAGAGTAAGGGGTTGCCCCGGTCGATGTACGTACTGAAGTACGGTACCCATGCAAGGCGAAAGGTAGCATCTCATGCCAATCTCTGTACGTGACGACCATCTTCTGCACAATCTTCTTTATGTTCTTATTTGCCGCCTCAACAGCGCCGTCCATCTTAGGGCGGTAAGGGGAAGAATTGTGATGCTGAATGTTGAAGTTCTGACACAACTCCTTCATCATTTTGTTGTTGAGATTAGAACCATTATTAGTAATGATTCTTTCGGGAATCCCATAGCGACAAATGATTTCTTTCTTGATGAAACGGGCAACCACATGTCTGGTGACATTCGCGAACGACGCTGCCTCGACCCACTTGGTGAAATAGTCGATGGCAACAAGGATGAAGCGATGCCCATTGGAAGCAGTCGGTTCAATCTTTCCAATCATGTCAATGCCCCACATGGCAAACGGCCACGACGAAGACATCACATTCAGAGGATTCGGCGGTACATGCACCTTATCAGCATAAATCTGGCATTTATGACACTTCTGAGCATACTTGAAACAATCTGATTCCATGGTCATCCAATAATAACCCGCTCTCAACAATTTCTTAGCCATTGCATGTCCGCCGGCATGAGTACCGAAGGAACCTTCATGAACTTCCTGCATTAACATGTCCGCCTCGTGTCTGTCCACACATCTGAGCAAAACCATGTCGAAGTTCCTCTTATACAACACATCGTCTTTGTTCAAGAAGAAACTGCCTGCCAATCTTCTCAAAGTCTTTCTGTCATTGTTGGATGCCCCTGCAGGGTACTCTTGATTCTTCAGAAAGCACTTGATATCGTGATACCAGGGCTTGTCATCGACTACCAGTTCAGCAGCAAACACATACGCGGCCCTGTCAAGGCGCATCACATCGATCCTGGGAGCATGGTTCCAACGAATTACCTTGATCATGGAGGATAGAGTAGCAAGTGCGTCTGCCATCTGGTTCTCATCACGAGGTATATGATACACTTTTACCGTTGTGAAGAAAGTCAAAAGTCTTCTCGTGTAATCTCTGTAGGGGACCAGAGTGGGCTGGAGAGTATTCCAATCACCATTCACTTGATTGATCACCAGAGCTGAATCTCCGAAGATGTCCAAAGTCTTGATTCTCAGATCAATGGCTTGCTCAATACCCAAAATACAGGCCTCGTACTCAGCTTCATTATTTGTGCACTCAAAAGTCAAACGAGCGGTGAAAGGCATGTGGGCACCCTTCGGAGTAGTAATGACAACGCCAATTCCACTACCTCTAGCATTGACAGCCCCATCAAACAACAAAGTCCACTTTTCGTTTGGATCAGGTCCCTCCTCAACAACTGGCTCTTCACAGTCTTTCATCTTGAGGAACATGATGTCTTCATCTGGAAAATCAAACTTCATCGGCTCATAATCATCAATCGGCTGCTCGGCAAGGTAGTCTGACAGAATACTCCCTTTGATGGCCTTCTGTGACGTATACTGGATATCATACTCTGTTAAAATCATCTGCCAACTGGCAACACGTCCGGTGAGAGCCGGCTTCTCAAAGATGTACTTCACTGGATCCATCTTAGAAATCAACAAGGTAGTATGGTTCAACATATACTGCCTCAGTCGGCGAGCAGCCCAGGCCAAAGCACAGCAAGTTTTCTCAAGCTGCGAATATTTGACTTCACAGTCGGTAAACTTTTTGCTAAGGTAGTATATGGCATGCTCTTTTCGACCAGACTCGTCATGCTGTCCCAATACACACCCCATCGAGTTCTCAGTCACTGATAGGTACATTATCAGAGGTCTCCCAGGAACTGGAGGTATAAGGATCGGAGGTTTCTGTAGATACTCTTTTATCTTCTCGAAAGCCCTTTGACAATCTTCATTCCACCTGATAGCCTGATCTTTCCTCAGCAATTTGAAAATTGGCTCACACGTGGTTGTTAGGTGAGAGATGAACCTTGCAATGTAGTTCAACCTCCCTAAGAAACTACGGACTTGCTTCTCTGTTCTTGGCTCTGGCATTTCCTGTATCGCTTTTACTTTGTCAGGATCCACCTCAATCCCTTTTCCGCTAACAATAAAACCCAACAATTTTCCCGATCTCACCCCGAAAGTGCACTTGTTCGGATTAAGTCTCAGTTTGAATTTCCTCAAACGCTCAAACAGTTTCTGCAAATTCACCAAATGTTCTTCTTCTGTCTGAGATTTGGCAATCATATCATCCACATAAACCTCGATTTCATGATGAATCATATCATGGAACAGAGTTACCATAGCTCGTTGATATGTTGCTCCAGCATTTTTCAGACCAAACGGCATCACCTTGTAGCAGAAGGTGCCCCATGGGGTTATGAAAGTTGTCTTTTCCATGTCTTCTGGTGCCATCTTGATTTGGTTATAGCCAGAAAAGCCATCCATGAAGGAGAATACCGAGAACTGAGCTGTATTATCCACCAAAACGTCGATGTGAGGTAATGGGAAATCATCTTTAGGGCTAGCTCTGTTCAGATCCCGGTAGTCGACACACATCCGTACCTTTCCATCCTTCTTAGGTACTGGGACGATGTTTGCAACCCATGGCGGATAATTGGTGACTGCTAGAAACCCTGCATCCAACTGCTTTTGCACTTCTTCCTTTATCTTGACAGCCATCTCTGGTCTTGTTCTTCTGAGCTTCTGCTTGACCGGAGGACAACCTTCTTTGAGAGGCAAGCGGTGCACCACGATGTCTGTGTCCAGCCCAGGCATGTCCTGATAAGACCAGGCAAAGATGTCAACGTATTCTTGCAGCAATTCAATCAGCCCTTTCTTCACATCATCTCCCAAAACAGCCCCTATTTTGATTTCTCTCTTGGCGTCCTCGGTGCCGAGATTAATCACTTCAACAGACTCTTGATGCGGTTGAATAACCCTTTCCTCTTGTTTTAATAACCTGGTAAGCTCTTCAGGGAGTTCACAGTCTTCATCACCCTCTTCTTCAGCTTGAAAGATTGGATTTTCAAAGTCGAAGCGAGCCATAGCAGAACCGTTATCAATAGGATCCGGTGTTGTGCATCTGCATGAGTGATGGTATGTGCTTATGAGTGTGAACAAGAAGTGAAAACTAAACAAAACATTGCCATTTTTTTATTTTGAAAAACTACAAAAATAGAAAGACAGGGAACGAAATATTTGAATGCAAAAATACGTCCTTTATTTATGATAAAAATGCAAGTGTCACATAGATGGGCCCTACAATGAGTCATTACGCCCTGGGCGGAACGTAAGACTTGGATATGCATGAATAAACAAAGAAAATTACTCTTCAAGAAGAGTGACTTGGATAATCTCTTCAGATGACCAATTGTTGATGACTTCACCCGGGATCCTCGGACGCACCCAGTTGTCAATGTCACAATCACTTATCCCCATCTTCTTCGTTGATTGCAGCGACTAATTTGACTTCTCCTTCAACCATGTTAACGTTGGCTCCACCATGCTGGGGCATGGGATTGTTGACGACATTCGGAGCTGGTGCAAGGTCAATGGCCTTTGAATCTATGAGGTCCTGAACTACGTGCTTAAAAGCTTTGCAGTTCTCAATGTCATGGCCAGGTGCCCCAGAGTGGAAGCTACACCTAGCGTTGGCGTCGTAACCCACCGGAAGTCTACCAATAGGAGGAGCCAGAGTGCGCAGTTGCACAAGTTGTAGTTGTTGAAGACTAGAAAGCAACTGAGCATACGACATTGGAAGGGTGTCGAAACGCCGGTCCATCATCCTTTGCCTCTGTTGATAAGCGGGTCTGTTACCCGGTTGTTGCTGCTGTTGATACTGAGCTGGTTGACGTTGTGATTGTTGTTGTTGTAGTGGTGCTGCAGCTGGAATGGTCACAGCCTGCGGCAGTACCTGTTATGCAAGACATGCTAATGAATATGCAAATGCAATGACATGTTTATCAATTCGAAAGGTATTCTACCCCCTTGATTCCAGTCTCACATTTGATAAACAGTGTAAAAAAACGACTAAGCCGTTGATGAGAACCAAGAAAATTCCAACTAGAATCAAGTGGAAGATATAAACCCCACAGAAATGGATAAACATGTGTTAAATGATATGAATGCAAATGATGTGATGCAACGATGTGAATGCAATGCAGTGGCATGTCAATCAGGATTGCTGTATCTGCTTGAACATCTGTCAGGTTGCACTGTCTGGAGAGAAATCAAGAGCACACCGAACAAAGGTCATGGGATGGATCATGTTATCCTTAATATCAACCACCCATTTTGGCGGATTATGGTTTACACCTTATCAATACCCGAGTTTCATTGATATTAAGGATACCTGATCGGATCAACCATGAATCAAGGGTTTGTTGCAAGTCACGAGCATGGAGTTTAGGTTAAGAACCACCCAAAAGGAGTGTACTAAGGTTTAAACCTGCCAAACATGTTCTACAAAAGGTTCCCATAGTCATAATCCCATCTTTCGGATATTATCAGAGGAACGACTACTCGTATTCCAACAATATTCTCAAGAGAGACTCTTATGAGTGTAGTATCGCGTAACAATCGTATCAAATCTTACACTTGAACGACTTTCGCACTACGTCCTACGAATAGGCCAAGATGGGTTTGGTAAACTAAGGTCCTTGGCTTCTTAGGTCTATATTGGAACAAGTAATGTCTAACCACAACTTACTTATGTGACATTATTAATCTCAACATGACCTCCACCAAGTGAATGGACTTGCAAGTCAACTCGCTAAGGAATACTCCACACAAGTTGACAGGACTGTGCCATTCTCCTATCTTAAGTGCACTCGAGTTCGGGTATAGAACTCATCTCACAAATATCACCAAGCAGCCATAGCCAGCCAACAGATACAACAATGATATGTACATAATGCAATAAGGTGAAGCAGGTAAATAAATAACTGTACAAAAGCATGAACACCCAATAAACAAACAAACTACAAAAGCTAGGAGGGACTCGCTTAGGGAAGATGGACCAGCAAGAGGTCAACTTCTTAATTTCCCCAGCAGAGTCGCCAGCTGTCGCAACCTGAAAAATACAGTGTGCGAAAAAAAACAACCGGCGAAAGAAAATGACAGAAGAGTCGCCACCGTGCGTTATTTATCCCAAGGGAGGGAAGGGAACGCTCGAAGTAAACCTGAAAAAGGAAAGAACAAGACGGGGTCTCGCAACCAAATCTTGGGTTCGGGAGTCGGTTATGCGAATGGAAGGTATTAGCACCCCTACGCATCCGTAGTACTCTACGGGATCCACTTTTGTGGCTTTTCGTCTAAAGGGTGTGGGTTTGCCTAATGTACTATTTACTAAAAGGTTAAGAGAAATGACTCGCGTGGATGTCGCATCCACTGCATACGTATCTCATCCGAATATGAGAATCAGAGTCTTCGTAGCTCGGCTGACCTATGGGTTAAGGGTTAGTGTGCTCGCTAAGACATCGCGTCTTATGCCTACGTATCTCATCTGGAATGAGAATCAGAGCGGCCGTAGTTCGGCTAACTACGGGGTTATGGATTGGGTTTTGGACGAACGACGTCACTACGCAATCTACCGGATGCTCGACCTTTGGAGACTTACTCGCCTGTAGTAGAAGGAGTAAACGTGTTGCTTTGGGTTTTAGGGTTTGGGATGCTCGAGGGCAAACAGGCAGTCCTTGACGAAGGAACCGCGCTACATGTGGGGATATGAATACAAAACACAAAACATGTATCTCAAAGTAAAATGCCACCAAGGGGCCCAAACATTGCCTCCTATCGAGGTCTTCCAGCTAAGAAAGCGATAAAGTATGAGAAAGGAAAAAAATTACCACACGGATAAAGATCCGAAGCTATAGCAGTTAAAGGGGCAAGAAACCCTGAAATGTCTCCAGCTGGACCGTCAAAGGAAATCAGTCAACACGAATAATCAGAATAAAACTCTAGGGGGTATCCCACAAATAAAGTGGGAAACCACGCGAGTGTCTCTGCGAAAGCCATGTGAGCCCTCACAAAACTCGACAAAGGGTTAGAGCAGCAGGATGAAATCAAGAGAAAACAATGCCATGGAAACACAAGACAGGTTAGAATAAACAAAATAGGGTAACCCAGAGTTGCCCCTAAATCAAAATGTAACCACATGAATAATTCCATCAAAATTCACAAAAGGCTCACAAAAAAGGTATCAAATTCACCCATAATACCTCATACATTTAGAGCATTCAAATAAAAGGCATAAAGATGATGGATATAGGGCAAACCTGATTGGAGAGCTTGATTGAAATTGAGTTGCACCCGTGAGGTTTACAAGTTGAGTTCCCTTCAGGGTTTGGAGGTTGCTCTGAACTCTGTTGGCTTTTCTCTCACTATCTTTTTCCTCAGGGTTTTGTTCCAAGGAAACCTCAGAGTATTTTTGCTTCTCTCCCTTTTTCTCAAGTGAATCTCCTAGTGTAACTCCAAGTGTGTTTTCCTCTACTGAAACTTCAGTATTTATAGACTGATTTTCGTGGGTAGTGGGCTCAAATGAGGGAGACCCAAGTCCAAAATAATTTGTTATATTTTATTTATTTATTTTATTAATTAATTAATTAATTAATTAATTTTTTTTTTTTCGTTTTTTTTTTCCAGGAAAAATGAAGGGTAAATTTTGGGGTATTACACTATGTTCTCACGGTCTTCCTATTGCAAACAGAAAAATGGCTCTCGAACAAACTGTCAAAGATCTCCAGGCTCAGAATGCTCAATTCCAGGAGATGATGCTGAGCTTATCCAAGGGGCAGGAAGAACTGAAGGCTCTCTTGCTCGAGAAGAAGAAAGACAAGAAACTTGTGAGTTACATTAACCCGGGAAGAAGGTTTAAAGGACAGACTGCAGGAGTCAAGGTTAGACTTCCGAAGGATCAATAAGAGGGGATATATTCAGAAGATGAGAATGCTGATCCTTTCAGCCAGGAGGACGAAGATGAAGATTATGAGAATGAACAGTACTCTCCAAAAGATGATAAGTATAAACTGCTGGAAGAACGTATGCTAGCTATGGAGGGTCAGAAGGCGCCCGGTTTGGATTTCGAAAGCTTGGGTCTAGTCTCTGATGTGGTCATTCCTCGCAAATTCAAGATCCCCACTTTCACTAAGTATGATGGTGCATCTTGTCCTCAGATGAATCTGAGAGCTTACGTGAGAAAGATTCAGCCGTATACCACTGATAGGAAGCTATGGATCCATTTCTTCCAAGAGAGTCTGTCTGGCACACAGTTGGAGTGGTATTATCAGCTCGAGAGCTCTAACATCCACACCTGGACTGATTTAGCGACAACTTTCTACAAGCATTACCAGTATAATTCTGAATTAGCGCCTACTCGGCTACAGTTGCAGAATATGACTATGGGCTCTAAAGAAAGCTTCAAAGAATATGCCCAAAAATGGAGAGATTTGGCTGGCAGAGTCAAACCCCCTATGATTGATCGAGAATTAGTGGACATGTTCATGGGTACACTGACTGGTCCATTCTACAGCCATCTACTGGGAAGTTCTTCATCGGGTTTCACTGACCTGATATTGACAGGTGAACGTGTTGAAAGCGGTATTCGAAGTGGAAAGATACAGGCAACTACCTCCGCAAGCACCAGAAAGACCCATCAGGGAAAGAATGAATCAAATGCTGTGTACGGTGAAAGGGGTCATAACAAGAAAAATCGTGACTATACCATTGGAGCAGTTACAATTGCAGCACCGCCAGCTCAAAACTTCCAGCACAGACAAGACAGGCCAAGAAGGCAGTTTACCAAGATCAATATGACTTTAGCACAAGCATTGCAAGGTATGCTAAAGGCAAATTTAATTACCCTCAGAGGCCCTCCTGCAAATCTCAACACTACTTCTCCTCGTTATAATCCCAATGCCAGGTGTGCGTATCACTCCGATAGCCCCGGGCATGATACAAACGATTGCTGGTTGTTGAAGAATAAGATTCAGGATATGATCGACGCTGGAGAAATTGAATTTGATCCTCCGGAGACTCCTAATGTCATCACTGCACCTATGCCTAATCATGACAAAACTGTTAATGTTGTGAATGACAATTCTCACATTATTAATGTAGCGGGCTTAACATCGCCTCTCCTGATCATCAAGAAGAATTTATTGCAAGCTGGTTTATTTCCAGGTTGTGCTGAAAATTGCGATCTCTGTATACTCCGACCCAATGATTGCCTGAAATTGAGGAATGGTATTCAACGGCTGATGGACGATCGTACAATTCTCTTTGAAAGGATTCCTAAGGCGGAAAACCCTGTGGAAGAAATATCTGTGATTGCTAGGTCCAAAGTCCCAGTGAAGATTACCGCTACTAGAGTACCTGTGAAGATTACTGCTGAGCCCAAGGTAGCTCCCCTAATCATTACTGCACCTGGCCCAGTACCGTATTCCTCAAGCAAAGCCATTCCGTGGAATTATGGAGGTGATGTTTACATCCATGGCGTAAAGCAAGTTGGTAATTCTGCTAATCCTAATGACATTGTTGGGACTAGTAAAGTTACTCGAAGTGGAAGGATCTTCTCTCCAGAAATCTCACCTCCCGCCCCTGAAACTCGAGGAAAGGAACCAGTGATCAACCCTTCTCAGTCAAAGACACCGGTCGAAGTTACTACTGAAGATGTTGCCAAGCAGGAAATGGAGGAAATGCTGAAAATCATTCGTAAGAGTGATTTTGACGTGGTAGAACAGCTGGGGCATACTCCGTCTAAGATCTCGATGTTATCCTTGTTATTATCTTCTGAATCTCATGCCAAAGCGTTGATAAAATTCTTGAAGACTGCTCATGTACCTCAGGAGACCTCCGTCGATCAGTTCGAAAACTATGTTGCTAACCTGGCTGTTGACAATGGCCTAGGCTTTTCCGATGCTGATCTGACACCAGCAGGAAAGAATCACAAT
The DNA here is from genome assembly GCF_024323335.1 of Lathyrus oleraceus. NCBI lineage: Eukaryota > Viridiplantae > Streptophyta > Magnoliopsida > Fabales > Fabaceae > Lathyrus > Lathyrus oleraceus. The sequence continues at coordinate 446,934,337 of NC_066580.1, forward strand.
AGAGCTCTGCATATCTCCATTGAGTGTGAGGGGATCACTTTATCTCACGTATTAATCGACAATGGCTCTTCTTTGAATGTGCTGCCGACAACTGTGCTCGATAAACTTGATTGTAAGAGCATCGAATTGAAACCTAGTGATACTGTGGTGCGTGCGTACGACGGTGCGAAAAGTGTTGTCCATGGCAAAGTGGTTCTCCCTATCAAGATAGGACCTCAAGTCTTCAACACTACCTTTCACGTGATGAACATCCGTCCTGCCTATTCCTGCTTGCTGGGACGCCCTTGGATTCATGGGGCAAGTGCCGTAGCTTCATCTCTCCATCAAAAGCTGAAGTATCCAATAGAGGGTAAGATTGTCACTGTGTGTGGAGAAGAAGAGTATATTGTCAGTAGTGTGCAGGCCTTCAGATACGTCGAGATGGATGGCGAATTCTTTGAGACTCCCTCTCAGTCATTTGAAATGGTTCATCCGACCAGTCCTGTCCTTAAGCCAACTTCCCTTGTGCCCGAGGTTATTCATGCCCCTCCTGCTATGATTTCTCTGAAAGATGCTCAAGCCGTGGTTGAAAATGGTGGTCGTACTGGTTGGGGTCAACTGATCAACGTACCGTACAAGTCTGACAAGTCTGGTCTGGGGTTTAACTCTGAGAAGATAGTCAAAGACCAAATTAATGCTGTAGAAGATGCTGATAGCGACTATGACTTGGATAGCTGGATTTTCCCAACAATTGGTGACGGACTCGATAATTGGAAGGCTGAAGACACTATCCCGATTTCCTTTAGTCAGGAGTAATTGTTATTGTCTTGTTGCAAATTTTTAATTTTTTACAATTGAACTTCTTAAAGCATTGTGTCTATGCCCGGGGCACAATGGCTAATTTGTTAAGGGTTTTGTCATTTTCATAAGCATATTCACATTCAATAAATCAATGGACTTTTTGCATTCAAATATTGCGCTCTTTATCTTTCCTGTCATCTTTCGAACAAGCTATGTTTTCTTACACACACTCACATAACGAATTGCAGATCCATACCCACTCTGGATCCTGTTGGTAATAGTTCTGCTACTGTTAATTATGACTTCGAAAATTCGATCTACCAAACCGAGGATGGAAGTGAGGGAGATTGTGAAGTTCCTGAAGAGCTTGCCAGACTGGTACTGCAAGAAGAGAAGACTATACAACCGCATAAAGAGTCAATCGAAATTGTGAATCTGGGTACTGAAGTGGACAAGAAAGAAGTCAAAATAGGAGCAGGCTTGGGAAGCAGTGTCAAGGAAAGATTGATTCAGATGTTACATGACTATATTGAGATTTTTGCTTGGTCCTACGAAGACATGCCAGGACTGGATACTGATATAGTAGTGCATCGTTTGCCGATGAAGGAAGATTGTCGTCCTGTTAAGCAAAAAGTTCGTCGCATGCGTCCTGAAATGTCCGAGAAGATCAAAGCCGAGGTTATGAAACAGTTTAATGCGGGTTTTCTGGCTGTTACTTCTTATCCTCAATGGGTTGCTAATGTGGTACCAGTGCCGAAGAAGGATGGTAAGGTGCGAATGTGCGTAGATTACAGAGATTTGAATAAAGCGAGTCCCAAAGATGACTTTCCACTTCCGCACATTGATGTTCTGGTAGATAACACCGCTCAACACAAGGTATTCTCCTTCATGGATGGATTCTCGGGTTATAACCAGATTAAGATGGCTCCTGAAGACATGGAAAAAACTACGTTTGTGACGCAATGGGGCACTTTCTGTTACAAAGTAATGCCATTCGGTTTAAAGAATGCAGGGGCAACGTACCAGCGTGCTATGGTGGTTTGTTCCATGATATGATTCATCATGAAATAGAAGTATATGTGGATGACATGATAGCCAGATCTTATACTGAAGAAGAACATCTCGATCATTTGTACAAACTGTTTGAGAGGTTGAAGAAATACAAGCTGAGATTGAACCCGAACAAATGCACCTTTGGAGTAAGATCCGGTAAACTCTTGGGATTTATTGTCAGTGGTAAAGGAATTGAGGTTGACCCGGCTAAGGTGAGAGCTATTCAAGAAATGCCAGTTCCCCGTACAGATAAAGAAGTCAGAGGTTTCTTGGGACGTTTGAATTACATCGCCCGGTTTATCTCCCATTTGACCGCTACCTGCAAACCCATCTTCAAACTACTGAGGAAAAATCAAGAGATGATATGGAATGACGAATGTCAAGAAGCTTTTGACAAAATCAAGAAGTATCTCCAGGAACCTCCGATCCTGATACCACCAGTTGAAGGAAGACCTCTAATCATGTATTTGACCGTGTTAGAAAATTCAATGGGGTGTGTGTTGGGGCAACATGACGAGTCTGGTCGAAAAGAGCATGCCATATACTACCTTAGCAAAAAGTTTACCGACTGTGAAACAAGATACTCACTGCTCGAGAGAACTTGCTGTGCTTTGGCCTGGGCTGCTCGCCGACTAAGACATTATATGTTGAATCATACCACTTTGTTGATTTCTAAGATGGATCCTATCAAATACATATTTGAGAAACCTGCCCTCTCCGGAAGAATAGCAAGATGGCAGATGATTTTAACAGAGTATGATATCCAGTATACTACCCAGAAAGCAATCAAAGGAAGCGTGCTAGCTGATCATTTGGCTCATCAAGCAGTGGATGATTACCAATCTATGAATTTTGAGTTCCCAGATGAGGATGTCATGCTTGTTACTGATTACGAAGAACCCGGACCGAATGAAGGACCCGAAAGGGAATCCCGATGGACTATGGTTTTTGACGGATCTTCTAATGCATTGGGCAATGGTGTTGGTGTTGTAATTATTTCTCCCAGGGGTTGCCATACGCCTTTCACCGCTAGACTATGTTTTGATTGTACCAATAATATGGCCGAGTACGAAGCATGTATTTTGGGACTCAGAGCTGCTATAGACCTGAGAATCAAGTTTTTGAGTGTGTATGGAGACTCAGCTTTGGTAATCAGTCAGATCAAAGGAGCATGGGACACTAAACATCCGAATCTCATCCCTTATCGAGAGCGGGTGTTGACGTTAATCCCATACTTTGAGGAGATTTTATTCGAACATATCCCACGAGAAGAGAATCAGTTGGCAGACGCATTGGCTACCATGTCATCTATGTTCAGAGTCAGATGGGACAACGAAGCTCCCATGATCACCATTGAACGATTAGATGAACCAGTATACTTTTATGAACTTAATGCTGATGAAGTAGAAGAGAAACCTTGGTTCCACGAAGTAAAGAGATATTTAGAAACGCAGGAATACCCTGAAGGGGCATCCATCAATGACAGAAAATTTCTGAGGAAGTTTTCCGCTAAATTCTTTTTGAGTAATGGAATATTATACAAACGTAATCATGATTCGACTTTGCTTCGCTGTGTGGATAAAAAGGAAGCAGAAAAGATTATGGAAGACATGCATGACGGTATTTTTGGGACTCATTCTAGTGGACATACAATGGCCAAGAAGATTCTGAGATCAGGGTATTATTGGTCTACCATGGAAGCTGATTGCCACCATCACTCCAGAACTTGTCACAAGTGCCAGATCTATGCGGATAAAGTACATGTGCCTCCTGCTCCATTAAACGTGTTGACAGCTCCTTGGCCCTTTGCAATGTGGGGCATTGATATGATTGGAGAGATTAAACCTACTGCTTCTAATGGACATCGTTTCATCCTTGTTGCTATTGATTACTTTACAAAGTGGGTAGAGGCAGCCTCATTTGCTTCTGTCACCAAGAATGTGGTGGCACGGTTCATCAAGAATAGTCTTATTTGTCGATATGGCGCCCCTGAAAGAGTTATCATTGACAATGGCACCAATTTGAACAACAAAATGATTACTGAACTCTGCACGCAGTTCAAAATAAAACACCATAACTCTTCTCCGTACCGGCCAAAGATGAACGGCGCCGTGGAGGCTGCTAATAAGAATATCAAGAAGATCATACAAAAGATGACAGTAACGTACAAAGACTGGCATGAGATGTTACCGTTTGCTCTTCATGGTTATCGCACTTCAGTACGCACTTCGACAGGGGCAACTCCTTTCTCTTTAGTCTACGGAATGGAAGCCGTGTTACCGGTGGAAGTTCAGATTCCCTCTCTAAGAATCATGAAAGAGACAGGTTTAGACGAGGATGAATGGATTTAGACTCGACTCGATCAGATAAATTTGATTGATGAAAAGAGACTTGCGGCTGTTTGTCATGGGCAGATATATCAGAAGCGCATGACCCAGGCATTTAACAAAAAGGTCAAGAGACGGGTGTATCAAATCGGCGACTTGGTGATCAAGCGTATCATTCTACCACAAAGTGATCCCAGGGGCAAATGGACTCCCACATACGAAGGGCCATTTGTAGTTAAGAAGGTATTCTCTGGTGGAGCCATGATGCTCACTACAATGGATGGCGAAGACTTCCCGCATCCCGTGAACGCAGACATAGTTAAAAAATACTACGCATAAAAGAGACCCGCTAGGTCGACGTATCTAGGCAAAAGTAAGGGCATCCCGGCGAACCAAAAGGGTTCGGGCAAAAATTAGGGATAAACATATAAAAATGTACACCCGGCAAGTCGAAAACCTGAAAAGGCGGCTTGGGCAAAAAAGGGTATCCTGGTGGACTGAAAACCTGAAAAGGCGATCCAGACAAAAATTAGGGATTAAAAGCGTATGACTATGTCCCGTTCTCAGACAGCTTCATCCAAGTTCAAGGGACTGAACAAGCCAATCACTTCTATCCGACAGTAGGAGATGAGATGCTTGAAGACATAATGACAGTGGCAGAATTAAAATCAATAGGACTTTTTCTTCATAGCTTTTCTTTGTTGTCTCGACGATTTCCTCTTACTAGGATTTCTGTCTCCTTGTGCTCAAATTGCTTGTTTATAGGCCCTCTTTCAAAATCAATACAATTTCATTTCCAAAAAGATGCTTTGTTTTACTTTTTCTGTTTTGCTTGCATAAACGTCCATTGATTTAATCTGAATTGATATATGCATTTGAATATGATCGATATTTATCAAAATACATGCATAAAACGGAAATAGCAATTACTACAAGACTTCAGGATCGAGGGAAGGTCTAACCATGCGTTCCGATGAATCCGGTTGCCAATTCTACTCCCCAGCAAAGCCAGTTATTCCCCAAAAGAAATTGGCATTACTAGACAGACTGGTCATCTCTTCCATCCCCAGCCAGGCTCCTGTTGAATATTTCTACCATCAGACAGAAATCAAGTATCCCCAGCTAAGAGAGGGTCATCGATACAAATGTCTCCAACCAGAATATTGGGATTTATTTTCCCCTGGAAGAACCTTCCTCATGCATAGTTCATTCATTACATCATTTCACAGCATACGCATGCATACAACATTCACATTTATTTCCGAAAGCATAAAACATCTCATGCATCATGACATAGCATGAAGCTAACTTTATTTTCCAGGTTAATTATCCTCCTGATACAGTCAAAACAAAGGTCCATTCAGACGGACATCTTTATCAATTACATTCAAGATTCAACTACATCTCTCAGATATAATTCATATGAACATCCATTCTGACAAGCACTCTGATATCCTCCCAATGGTGGCATCTTTAAGCCCACCCCAGATATTCATTGCAAATACAACCAGATATAGCCTAGCGTACGGTTCATTCTGATTCAGCTCAACATATGACTCCTTCAACTCAGATACGATCTAACGTACGATCCATTCTGACCTTCAGCAACTCCAATACGGTCTAACGTACGACCCATTTGGATCTTCAAATCCTCAGATACTGCCTAGCGTACGGTATATTCCGGGGTGTAGTCTAGCGTACGACTACTTTCTTCTTCAGATACAGCCTAACGTACGGCTCATTCTGCAACTCCAATACGGTCTAGCGTACGACCCATTTGGATCTTCAAATCCTCAGATACTACCTAGCGTACAGTACATTCCGGGGTGTAGTCTAGCGTACGGCTACTTTCTTCTTCAGATACAGCCTAATGTACGGCTCATTCTGCAACTCCAATACGGTCTAGCGTACGACCCATTTGGATCTTCAAATCCTCAGATACTGCCTAGCGTACGGTACATTCCGGGGTGTAGTCTAGCGTACGACTACTTTCTTCTTCAGATACAACCTAACGTACGGCTCATTCTGCAACTCCAATACGGTCTAGCGTACGACCCATTTGGACCTTCAAATCCTCAGATACTGCCTAGCGTACGGTACATTTCGGGGTGTAGTCTAGCGTACGACTACTTTCTTCTTCAGATACAGCCTAACGTACGGCTCATTCTGCAACTCCAATACGGTCTAGCGTACGACCCATTTGGACCTTCAAATCCTCAGATACTGCCTAGCGTACGGTACATTCCGGGGTGTAGTCTAGCGTACGACTACTTTCTTCTTCAGATATAGCCTAACGTACGGCTCATTCTGCAACTCCAATACGGTCTAGCGTACGACCCATTTGGACCTTCAAATCCTCAGATACTGCCTAGCGTACGGTACATTCCGGGGTGTAGTCTAGCGTACGACTACTTCTTCAGATACAGCCTAACGTACGGCTCATTCTGCAACGCAGATACGATCTAACGTACGATCCATTCTGATCTTCAAATCCTCAGATACTGCCTAGCATACGGTACATTCCGGGGTGTAGTCTAGCGTACGACTACTTTCTTCTTCAGATACAGCCTAACGTACGGCTCATTCTGCAACTCAGATACGATCTGGCGTACGATCCATTCTGATTCCACCTTCGTCGGATACAGCCTAACGTACGGCTCATTCTGCAACTCAGATACGATCTAGCGTACGATCCATTCTGATTTTACCTTCGTCGGATACAGCCTAACGTACGGCTCATTCTGCAACTCAGATACGATCTAGCGTACAATCCATTCTGATTTTTCACCCCCAGCAAAGTCACCAGCCTAATAGACGGTTCATTCTGCAATTCGGATATGATCTAGTGTATGGTTCATTCTGATCCTTTATCCCCAGCAGCGTATGATCCATTCTGATCTTTCATCATCAAACTTCCTGGATGGCATCTTTAAGCCCATCTCCATCAAGACTAACCTTTGATTAACAAGTGCAAATTTTTGGGGCATTCTAGTGTTCAATAATCTTCCACCTCCAGACCACGAATGGCATACATACCATTCTAACTCTCTCGGTTCAAGAATATTGAACAGGGGCAGCTGTCATACCCCAAAATTTGCCCGTTAATATTACAAGGCATTTTTAAGGCACTCCAACTCATTTTCCAAGGCATTGACCTTAAAGGAACCAAAACCCAGCTCACAGATGGCCAAATCCAGAAAATGGCCCAAACTGGCATGCTCGCTAGGCGAGCAACTCCTTCGCCTAGCGAACTCTTCGCTATGCCACTCGCCTAGCGAAGCTTGCGAATAACAGAAAATTCTAGGCTTCATTCTGAGCCCATCAGGTTACAAAAAAGCATTATAAATAGCAGAACTTCAGTCAGAAAGAGGGACAGAGGCAGACGGACAGAAACCCTAACAGACGCAACACAACAAACCCTGGAGGCTAACCCAGAGAATTCAGAGCAACCCTAAGGGAAACCCTGAAGGAAACTCAACTGCACCAAGGTTACCTCCGCCCAACTCAATCCGACACCAACCCTAAGAGTGACTTGCCAATTCAAGGTTGCAATTCAATTGCAAACAGGTTTGCATTACTATTATCGCTTTATGTTCTTAATTTGCATGTGGCATTATGATTGAATTTATAAAAATATCTTAAGTTTTGCATGTGAATTTAAGTATGTATGAATGTCTTGAACGTTTAACCATGTAATTTCTGTAATGGATGCCATAGGGTTTGGAGCTTTCTGGAATTGTACTGTTATCAAAACCAGAACCCGCAGCCGCTCGCTAGCACATCGCTAAGCGAGCATGTAGCGAGCATTCGCTAAGCCTTCGCTAGGCGAGGCAGGAGCGAACGTGACAGTCGCTGTTTTTGCTGTTCTGATCTGTTTTATCCTAACCATGTGTTATTTTGCCTACTGCTGTGTTTCTTTTGTGGTGCAACTCTCGATTGCACCCTGATTCGGTATTCTGACCTGTTTGCTGAATTTTGTAAGGGTTCACATACTCCCGGAAAAGGTAGCTGGCTAAGGTATTCCACTTTATTTGTGGGATACCCTTGTGGAGATTCATCCTAATTACCTAATTGATTTTAATGTGGAGATTCATCCTAATTACCTAATTGATTATAATATGGACCTAATTACCTAATTGATTACAACTACCTAATTGATTGTAAAATATTGCCTTTGAATATGTGATCTTGGACCTCTCTTTGTTGCCTTACAATATTACGGTATTACGGTCATGTCCCGCGAATGTGGGGATACACTTAGCAAAGACCCTTCGGTTAAATCATCATGTCCCTATAAGATAAATCATAGTCCCTCGGATGTTGCCTTCGAATATATGATTTTGTCCCTCGATGTCCCGTCGTTGTAGCCTACGGTTAAATGATGATCGTCCCTTCGAATGCTAAGGTATTCTTACAAATGTTGCCTTCAATGACCAATCGATGACCCTACGATGACCCTTTTACATCCAAAGGATAAAACTACTTACTTCTCAATAGTAAGGACAGTTTTACCCTCATAAGGATAGGAAATGCCCATAAAGACCTTGGGTAGGTATAACTCTTAATTGCTGGCTCACAACCTAAAACATTTTTCACACCTCACACTTTGCAAATACTAGAAAATCACCACTTGGTATACATTCGTACTAGAATCATTGCCAAGTTATATTTTTCTAAACCGCTTTCAAAATTAAACGAGATAAATACTTTGTATACATTCGTATAAGAATCATTACAAAGTTAAACTCTCTTTTCAAAACATTTTTAAGCAAGTCACAAACACTTTTTTCAGACAAACATAAGTGATCAAGCAATTAAGAGCCCATGGATAACCATGGATACAAAGGGTGCTAACACCTTCCCTTTGTATAATGTACCTCCCGAACCCAAAATCTAATTAAGGTCTTTCCTGTTCTTTTCCACCTTTCCTTATTGGATAAAAGAAAAGTCGGTGGCGACTCTTGCTATCCGCGACATTTGCTTTCCAAAGCAAAAACACACAAAGTCAGTTCACCGTATGACACTACCGCCCACTTCGCGCCGAATGTGCCTGCCGGATTCCTGTGGGGAATACCGCCCAACTTTGTGCCCGAAGGCTTTGCGCTTACATTTGCTTCCATGCCGGCATCTAGCCCGGTCATGTCCGTGCCACCTCTCGTTGTACACACTTTGCCTCATGTAGAGGATACCATTTATCATTCTGAGCCGTCTGAGGGTCTGGATGTTTATGAGAAGATGGACGAGATGAAAAATCAGTTTCTTGAGTTGTGCAAGGAATTGAAGACGCTAAGAGATAAATATCTGTGTTGGGAAGAGTGTTGCCGAGTTGTGCTTAGTGCCCAATGTCAAGATCCCTGTGAAGTTCAAAGTTCCTGACTTTGAAAAATATAAGGGGAACTCTTGTCCGCTCAGTCATCTTGTGATGTATGCCCGCAAGATGTCTACTCAGACCGACAATGATCAATTGCTTATTTACTACTTCCAGGATAACCTGACTGGTGTTACACTCCGTTGGTACATGGGGTTGGATAGTGCAAGCATTCGCACTTTCAACGACTTAGGAGAGGATTTTGTGAAGCAATACAAGTATAATGTGGACATGGCGCCGGATAGAGACCAGCTGAGGTCTATGTCTCAGAAGGACAAAGAGACATTTAAAGAGTACGCGCAAAGATGAAGGGAGTTGGCTGCCCAGATCACTCCTCCTTTGGAGGAAAAAGAAATGATGAAGATCTTCTTGAAAACCCTGAGTTCATTTTATTATGAACGAATGATCGCTAATGCCCCCAGTGATTTTACCGAAATGGTAAATATGGGGATGGGACTTGAGGAAGGAGTCCGTGAGGGACGGTTGTCAAGAGATGAGGCGTCAACAAGCAAGAGATATGGTAGAAACTTTTGTAAGAAGAAGGATAGTGAAACCAATGCAGTAATCAGTGGGAGGCAGAGGAGGCCTCAGATCAGAAGAAATCCATCACCCCTTCAACATCATCATCATCAAGTGTCATCAGTAATTCCGGTATTTTCTAATCAACAAGCAACACCAATTCAATAACAATATGAACGTCAACAACAACAACTGCAACAAAGAACGAACACCTAAAACAACAACAATACCAATAACAATCATCATCAGCAGAACTTTGAGAGGAAGAAGGTCTCTTTTGACCTGATTCCTATGTCGTATGTAGAGTTGTATCCCTCGCTAGTTCTGAAGAACTTAATCCAACCGAGGAACCCACCACAAATCCCAGAACCACTTCCCTGGTGGTGTAAACCTGAGCTTCATTGTGCTTTTCATCAAGGAGCACCCGGACACGATATTGAAAACTGTTATCCATTGAAGTATGAGGTTCAAAAGCTTATGAAGAGTGGTATGGTGTCCTTTGAGGACCGCGCCCAAATGTGAAAGCAAACCCTTTGCCCGCTCATGGGAAATCTTCAGTGAATATGGTTGACGGTTGTCCTGGAGAATTTAAAGTTTTTGACGTCCGGTTTATCCGAAGATCCTTGGTGCAGATGCATAACGATATCTGTATGGTGAGTGACTGTGAACATAACCATGATGGTTGTGTTATTTGTAGTATGAACCCTAGAGGGTGTGATGTGGTGAAAAGGGACATCCAACGTCTGATGGATGAAGGCATGATCCAAGTTGTTAAATCTCGTCATGTAGATGACGATGTCAATGTCACAGTGCCTGTTTTCAAGCAACAAGAGCGGTTGGTAATCCAATATGATAGCAGCAACAATAAGAATGTCAGTCAAAGATCAGTATCGTCGTTGGTAATACGGTTAGCGGGCCCAGTCCCGTATTCATCTGATAAGGTTGTACCATACCAGTACAATGCTACAATGATAAAGGATGGTCAAGAGGTCCCGTTACCTACGACTAGTTCAGTAGTGAGCATTGCTGATGTAACGAAGGTGACCCGCAGTGGTCGAGTGTTTGGGTCGGTGGTCCCAGAAAACAAAGAGGAAACGATTGTTGGTAAGAAGGTGGAGGTGCCTAATGTAGATCCAGTTGGCTGTTCAAAAGATAAGTCTGGTGAGTCCAGCAACTTGAAAGCCAATGATGATGATGAGGTACTCTGGTTAATCAAGAGAAGCGAATTTAATATGGTTGAGCAGCTACTCCAAACCCCCTCAAAAATATCAATATTGTCTCTGCTTTTGAATTCCGAAGCACACAGAGAAGCACTATAGAGAGTTCTTGAATAGGCATATGTAGAGAAGGATGTTATTGTGGATCAGTTTGATCACATCGTGGCTAACATCACTTCATGCAATAATTTGAGCTTCTGCGATGAAGAACTCCCTGAGGAGGGAAGAAATCATAACCTACTGTTGCATATTTCAATGAACTGTAAGGAAGATGATTTGTCAAATGTGCTTGTTGACACCGGTTCGTCACTGAATGTGCTTCTGAAGTCAACTTTGTCAAAGCTATCTTACCAAGGAGTGCCTATGAGGTACAATGGTGTAATCGTCAAAGCCTTTGATGGTTCACGCAAGATAATAATTGGTGAAGTGGACCTTCCAGTCAAGATAGGTCCGAGTGATTTTCAGATTACTTTTCAATTAATGGATATCCACCCGGCCTACAGCTGTTTATTGGGAAGGCCATGGATTCATGAGGCAGGGGTTGTTACCTCCACTCTGCATCAGAAATTGAAATTTGTCAAGAATGGCAAGCTTGTGATTGTTGGAGGAGAGAAGGCGATGTTGGTTAGCCATCTGTCATCTTTCTCGTATGTTAAAGCTAAGGATGAGGTTGGAACTCCATTCTAAGCCTTGTCTATTGCTGCTGAGAAGAGAGTTGGGGCACCTATGTCCTCGTTGAAAGATGCTCAGAAGATTGTTGAAGAAGGTGCTGTTGATCAGTGGGGGCGCATGGTAGAGGTCTCCGACAACAAAGGCAGAACCGATTTGGGGTTCCAGAAAGGTTCATCAACTGTTAGATATGAAGATATGCAACTCAGCTTCCGTAGCGGAGGGTTCATTCATGGCAATGAACAACACTTAGCTGATGCGCTAGAGGATAGCGAAGAGGAATACTGCACCAACTTTGTAACGCATGGAAAGATATGCAACAATTGGACTTCCGTTGATATTCCTGTTATTTTGCATCGATCTAAGTAATTGCTTTTATATTTTAAAATCCTTCTTCTATGCCTAAGGGAGAAGTGAACATTGTTTGGGCATTTTAAATTGATCATCAATAAAATTAATTCTATTCATCCACATCTTTGATATTTATTTTTACTTTTTGCTTTATTCTGAAAAAATGGTAATCACAAAAAACATAAATAAACAATATAATTGTCCATCTGCATAATATTTGGTCACAAATTCACTTCTCTAAAATCAAAATATCAAATCATTATGCAGGTTGGTTCCTAAACCCATTGAATACAATGATCCTTCTCCTTCTCCAAATTTTGAATTCCATGTGTTTGAGGCCGAGGAGGAAAGTGATGTAGAAGTGAGTGATGAATTATCTCGTCTTCTTGAGCAAGATGAAAAGATTATTCAGTCGTTTGAAGAGAATTTTGAGCTAGTCAACTTGGGTTCCGAAGATGATGTGAAGAAGGTCAAGATTGGGTCTCGACTGTGGCCAGATGCTAAGAAGGGGTTGATTGATCTTCTTCGAGAGTATTTAGATGTGTTTGCTTGGTCCTATCAAGACATGCCTGGTTTGGATTCTAAGATTGTGGAGCATAAATTGTCGTTGAAGCCAGAATGCCCGCTAGTCAAGTAGAAATTAAGAAGAACGCATCCTGATATGGCTGTGAAGATCAAAGAGGAAGTGCAGAAGCAGATTGATGCTGGTTTCCTTGTGACAGCTAAGTATCCATAATGGGTAGCCAATATTGTGCTTATGCCGAAGAAAGATGGAAAAGTCCGCATGTGTGTCGATTATAGAGATTTGAATAAAGTCATTCCGAAAGATGATTTCCCTCTGCCACACATTGATATGTTGGTAGACAATACTGCTAAATTCAAAGTCTTTTCGTTTATGGATGGATTTTACGGTTATAATCAAATCAAAATGGCACCGAAGATATGGAGAAGACCACATTCATTACACCATGGGGAACATTCTGTTATAGAGTGATGCCTTTCGGTTTGAAGAACGCTGGTGCAACTTACCAGAGAGCAATGACTACTCTTTTTCATGATATGATGCATAAAGAGATTGAAGTTTATGTCGATGACATGATTGCTAAATCAATTGATGAAGAGGAACATGTTGAGCATTTGTTGAAGCTATTCCAACGTTTGAGGAAGTATAAACTCCGCTTGAATCCCAATAAGTGTACTTTTGGTGTTCGTTCTAGTAAGTTGTTGGGCTTTATTGTCAGTGAGAAGGGTATTGAAGTTGATCCTGCCAAGGTCAAAGAAATACAAGAGATGTTTGCGCCCAAAACTGAGAAGCAAGTCAGAGGTTTTCTCGGTCGCTTGAATTATATTTCCAGATTCATTTCCCACATGACTGCCACATGTGCACCTATATTCAAGCTTCTTCGGAAAGATCAGTCTTGTGATTGAACCGAAGACTGCCAGAAAGCTTTTGACAGTATCAAGAAATATTTGCTTGAACCTTCGATTTTGTCTTCACCTGTTGAAGGAAGACCGTTGATCATGTATTTGACTGTGCTAGAAGATAGTATGGGTTGTGTTCTTGGTCAGCAAGGTGAGACTGGAAAGAAAGAATTTGATATTTACTACCTCAGTAAGAAGTTCACCGATTGTAAGACTCGGTATTCTATGCTTGAGAAAACTTATTGGCATTGGCTTGGGCTGCTAAGCGTCTGCGCCAGTATATGTTGAATCATACCACTTGGTTGATATCCAAAATGGATCCAATCAAGTATATATTTGAGAAGCCTGCTTTAACTGGGAGGATTTCCCGTTGGTAGATGTTGTTATCGGAGTATGATATCGAATACCGATCTCAGAAAGTGGTCAAGGGTAGTATCTTGGCTGACCATTTGGCTCACCAACCAATTGAAGATTACCAGTCAGTGCAGTATGACTTTCCTGATGAAGAGATTTTGTACTTGAAAATGAAAGATTGTGATGAACCATTACTTAAAGAAGGGCCAGAACCTGGTTTCCGTTGGGGCATGGTATTTGATGGAGCTGTTAATCAATATTGAAATGGCATTGGGGCAGTGATTATTACTCCTCAAGGAACACATCTACCATTTAACGCTAGATAGACTTTCAAGTGTACAAATAACATGGCAGAATATGAAGCTTGCATTATGGGGCTTGAAGAGGCCATGAATCTCAGAATCAAGTATTTGGATGTCTTCGGTGATTCGGCTTTGGTTGTAAATCAGATCAAAGGAGAATGGGATACAAATCAACCCGGTTTAATACCATATAGAGATTATGCGAGGAGGATTTCAACTTTCTTTACAAAGGTTGAGTTTCATCATATCCCTCGAGATGAAAACCGGATGGTAGATGCTCTTGCAACGTTGGCTTCAATGATTATGGTGAAGTATTGGAATGAAGTTCCCAATTTATCTGTGACGCGTCTTGATAGGCCAGCTCATGTGTTTGCTGTTGAAGAGATTAAAGACGAGAAGCCATGGTATTACGACATCAAATGTTTCCTCCAAAGTCAGATTTACCCGCCTGGGGCATCTTTGAAAGATAAGAAGACATTGAGAAGATTAGCCGGTAATTTTTACTTGAATGGTGATATAATGTACAAGAGAAACTTCGATATGGTTTTGCTCAGATGCGTGGATAGACACGAAGTAGACTTGTTGATGACTGAAGTGCGCGAAGGTTCCTTTGGTACTCATTCCAATGGACATGCAATGGCAAAGAAGATGTTGTGAGCAGGTTACTATTGCTTGACAATGGAATCTGACTGTTGCAAATTTGTGAAGAAGTGCCACAAGTGTCAAATTTATGCTGATAAGATCCATGTTCCTCCGACACTATTGAATGTTATCTCTTCCCCATGGCCCTTCTCCATGTGGGGAATTGATATGATTGGGATGATTGAGCCCAAATCTTCGAGTGGACATCGTTTCATTTTAGTGGCAATTGATTACTTCACAAAATGGGTTGAAGCGGAATCGTATGCAAATGTAACCAAGCAAGTTGTTGTAAGGTTTATCAAGAATCAGATTATATGTTGTTATGGTGTGCCAAGTAAGATCATTACTGGTAATGGATCGAACTTGAATAACAATATGGTGGAAGCCCTTTGCAAAGACTTCAAGATTTCACATCATAATTCTTCTCCCTACAGACCCAAGATGAATGGGGTTGTTGAAGTTGCGAATAAGAACATTAAGAAGATTATCCAGAAGATGGTTGTCACATACAAGGATTGGCACGAGATGCTTCCATTTTCTTTGCATGGGTATCGTACATCCGTCCGCACTTCAACAGGGGCAACCCCTTTCTCTCTTGTATATGGAATGGAAGCAGTGCTCCCCGTAGAGGTTGAGATTCCTTCATTGCGTGTGCTTATGGAAGCCATGTTGACTAAAGCTGAATGGTGTCAGACCAGGTTTGACCAGTTGAATTTGATTGAAGAGAAGAGGTTAACTGTCATGTGTCATGGTCAGTTATATCAGCAGAGAATGAAGAAAGCTTTTGATAAGAAGGTCAAACCTCGAGTGTTCAGAGAAGGTGACCTGGTGCTCAAGAAGATTTTATCGTTCAAGCCAGATTCCAGAGGAAAATGGACTCCTAATTATGAAGGCCCATATGTTGTTAAGAGAGCCTTTTCAGGCGGTGCATTGATCCTTACAACAATGGATGGTAAAGAATTCACTCGTCCTGTGAACGCAGATGCAATCAAGAAATACTTCGCCTAAAAAGAAAAGAACTAACTCATTCAAACCATTTTTAGGCCTTTGTGCCTTTCAAACTTAATTTTGTTAAAAGCAATGCATCCATTTTAAAATTTGTATCACGAACTACGAGGTTTTGATCCCTCATTTTTATATTGGTACGTAGGCACAGAACCGAAGATCTTGTCAAACACAAAAATATAATTAATGAATTCCTTTCTCATCCCCCCATTCTATTTGTTTGTAAACATCACTTTATACAAAATACATATGCACACAAAAAGGGCTCCCTAGGAGTACCTAGGACACTTTGGGTGCTAACACCTTCCCTATGTGTAACCAACCCCCTTACCTGTGATCTCTGAATTTTTATTAGTTTTGATTTGAAAACTTCTTACTTTTTGGGTTTTGTTCGTACTTTTTCCCTTTTCCCTTGGAAACAATAAAAGCGCGGTGGCGACTCTTGTTATTTGATCTCTAGCTTGTCAATAGCTTAATGATCATGAATTTCCTGCTACAGGGACTATTGTCAAGTTTGAAACATTATCGGCATATACCCCAGATGGTATTTGTGCTATTAGAAATGTAATATTCCACCATCTCTTCTGGGCGTATCAACCATGCACCGAAGGTTTTGCTTTCTGTAAACCTATTATACAAATTGATGGTACATGGTTATACGGGAAATATAAAGGAGCGCTACTGATGGCAGTGGCACAAGATGGCAACAACAATATTTTTCCAATCGCCTTTGCCCTAGTTGAAGGGGAGACTGCTGAGGGATGAAGTTTTTTCCTAAAAAATCTTTGATTGCACATTGATCATCAACCTAACTTATGTTTAACCTCTGACCGACACCCTTCAATAGTGAGTGCCTACAAAAACATTGATAATGGCTGGCAGGATCCTCCATCGACGCATGTCTACTGCATTAGACATGTCGCTCAAAATTTTATGCGAGAGATCAAAGACAAAATGTTATGGAAGAAGGTTGTCAATGCAGGTTATGCATTAACAGAACCTTCTTTCAAACACTACCGCGAAGACATCAGATTGTCTAACGTAGATGCAGTATGATGGATCGACAGTATTCCATTGGAGAAGTGGACTAGGGCATACGACAACGGTCAACATTGAGGCCACATAACAACAAATCTTATGGAATCAATGGACTCTGTCTTCAAAGGCATCTGAAACCTACCTATAACCACTTTAGTGCAAGCAACATATTTCAGGCTAGAGGCGTTGTTTGAGACCAGACGTTCCAAATGGAGTTCAGTGTTACAATCTAAGCAGTTGTTCAGTGATGCTTCAATGAAATTCATTAGACACGAAGCTACCAAAGCTAACACACATGTGGTCATGGTGTTTGACTGTACTAAAGGTTGGTACAGTGTTGCTGAGTCCATGGATCATAATGAGGCATGCCGATGGGACAATACAGAGTGGAACTATATAGATGTTGGTGCGACTGCGGAAAGTTCTAAGCCTTTCGTATGCCCTGCTCCCATGTCATTGTGGCATGTTCAAAGGTTCGAAGGGATTCATCCTACTTACTATCCGACATTTACAAAGTCATGAGCCTATCCAATGTTTACAAGATTAGCTTTTCAGTTATTACAAAAAAGGATTACTGGCCTGAATATCAAGGGGACATTCTCTTACACAATAAATTTATGCGAAGAAAGAAAAAGGGTTGCCCAAACAACACCCGTATTCGAACCGAAATGGATACGGAAAACAAAATGGTTCGATTATGTAGTTCATGTCGCCAGCCCGATCACAATCGTACTAACTGTCCCAGTTTTGGAACAAGCACAACAAGATAATTTTACATGTACCTCTTTTGCTTTATATTAAAAATAATATTTATTTTATATGATAACTTTGTGAGGAAATACCATCAAAAACAAATACAACACATTCAACACAGAAGCAACACAGAAGCAGCACATAAACAACAACACAGCAGACTACAACAAATAAAATACCATTACTATAACTAAGTGATTATAACCATCAAAACAATTTTAAACATATTATACATCATCATGTGAATGTCTCTGTCAATCTTAATATCCACCCACAGATGCACTTCTCCATTTTGGTTGAATGTGGACTCAAGTCATTGAATTCTTCTAATCCTTTCACCATCTGCAATTTCTCCATCTAACCAACGGTTTAACGTCCGACTAAGAAGTTCAAACGATTCTATATTACACAGTCGAATCTTTATCAGAGGTTGCATTGCTGAAAAGATTAAATCGACATTTCTCTTATGAATGTATTCAGACATGGTTAAAGAACAAAAATTGAAGGAGACTGAAGTATAATGAAATAAAATGGGGTTTGAGGGTAAGAAGTTGTCTGCAAAAATATGGGAGATGTGCATGTTATTTATAGATGAACCATGAAATGTATGCGCCAATGTCCTAGACGTTACACACACATGCATGCGCCAGATGCATGGGCGCACACACTAAACCACACATGCATGCGCCAAGAAGCATGTTGCCTAAGTGTAATGCCATTGGGAGCATGCACCAACTCCAGTAGAGCCTCCTTTAGATCTTCGTATGATGCGTTAGTTCAATTGGCGCATCAGTTAAAAAATGTGGTTATTTTAGTATATTTTTTGAAATTTTGGTTATTTTGATATTTTAATTGAAAATGTTGGATGAGCGATTCCACTAAAAATAGTTAACTAATGTAATAATTTTAAAAGAGATTAGTAAAATGAAGGTTTAATTTATTTTTTAGTCGTTTAACTTAATTTATTATTTTTATTTCGTCTCCTAATTTAAAAATGTTAAATTCTATTTCCTTAAAATATTTATGTTAGCAAAACGCATACGTGACAGTTGTGCAATATATATAAAATATGCCATAGTATATTGTTTTGGATTTTCCAATTATTAATAATAATATTTTAATTTAAATTATGAAAATCTTTTTCAATTTTAGAGAAATTATTTCTCAACTCTTCATCTACCAACAAAAGTACACTTGTCTCTCTAAACTCTTCTGTTTTGAACCTTAGCTAACTGTTCTACTCTCTCATACTCTAAAACCCTAGTTGCAAAGAAGAAGACTTAAAGTGACGGAGAAGACGATACTTGAAACCCTAGCTCACTATTCTACTTCACTCTCTCATGGAGTTGGTTTTTGGAGTTATTGACATCTGATTTGGGAGGTGTCAGATTATGCAAGACTTATTCTACCTTTATGAGTGATAAAAAAATATGGATATGACTTATCTATTTTAATTATTTCTTACACGTTAAGGAGTTTCAGACTTACACATTCATGACTGATTTGTTTTAACTGTAATGTAGGGTTTATTGCCAACACTTGATGAGTTGCTACCAGAGGTTGACCAAAGGCTTTGTGTTAGGTACTCATACTTGTATAAGTCATATTTGATATGTGATATGTGATACTTGATATGTGATATGTGATACTTGATATGTGATATGTGATACTTGTGATAATTATACTTTATATGTGATATGTCATATTTGTGGAGGCATTTATACAACAATTTTTAGAAAGAAGTTTCCAGGTGTTAAACTAAAGGAACTGATTAGGGCTACTACTGCTACTCATGTAAATGCTTAGGGAAAAAATAATGCGTGAAATGAGAAGTGTTAATGAAGAGGCATTCAAGAACCTTTGGAAGATTCCACCAAGGTTCTAGAGCAAATCAAGGTTTAGAACTAGTCCAAGGTGTGATACTTTGGTGAATAACATGTCAGAAGCATTCAACTCAGTATGTGTATCTGCAAGAGCCAAGCCTATTGTGACTATGATTGAAGAAATAATAGTGTACGTGATGCAAAGGTGGGAGTCTGACAGGCAGAAGATTGTCAAATTTGATGGTAATATTCTACCAAATATAAAAAAGAAACTGGAAAAAGAATCACAAAGAACAAACAATTGGATTGTTAGATAATGCTTCATACTTGTGTTTTCTGCATTTGTAACTTATGACTTGTTTAAGACATTAACATGTGACTTGATAGAGCACTAGTTCATACTTATGTTTTCTGCATTTGTAACTTATGACTTATTTGAGACATTTACATATGACTTGATATATCACTGGTTCATACTTATGTTTCATGCATTTGTTACTTATGACTTGTTTGAGACATTAACAAATGACTTAATATATCATTGGTTCATACTTGTGCTTTCTGCAATTGTAACAGACGTGTAGGTGAATTTGACAACGAGATTATACATATATCATTGAATGGAGAAAAGTTTGTTGTTAATCTTTCAAAACATGAATGTTCATGTAGAAGGTGGATGCTGACGAGGATGTCACGTTGTCATGCAATTTCATGCATGAAATATCGTCATTTAGAAGTTGATGATTTTGGGCTTGATTGTTACAAAAAGGATTTCTATGAGGCTTGCTTTGCACCAGTACCATATCCAGTTAATGGGGAATCTCTATGGAAAAAAACATATGTTATTGATCTAGAACCATCACCCATAAAAAGGCAACATGGTAAACCCAAGAAGAAAAGGAACAAGTGATCAATCACCATTTATGCTATATGTTTTGTCACTTGTTCGACAAAAATCCAAGTAAACTATAGGACTTTGTTCTTATTTAATGGTCTTTTGAGTTAGTTTCTTGTATCGTTAGTTGATTTAACCGTTTCATCAATTTTTATGTTTCATTGCTATTTTTCGCATGTTATGCTTTGGTTGTGTGCCTTTACTATTTTTCAGGTTCAAACAGATATTCAAGTACGATTAGATACAGAAACCAAGGAGAATCATGAAGAATTAGAGAAGTTTTCCCACACTCCAGAAGGCCTGCTACGGCCACCCGTAACACCTGCTACAGGTCGTAGCAGAGAGGTCTGAAACAAAGCCAAAATCCACACAAAACAGGGCCACACTACGGCCACCCGTAGCACCTGCTACAGGCCGTAGTGGAAGGTCTGTAACAAAACCCAAATTTCATAGAGAAGTGGCCTACTACGGGTCATAGCAAAAGGGCCTGGGTTAAGAGCATCAGAGATAGGGGCCTGTTACGGCCACCTGTAGCACCAGCTACGAGTCGTAGCAGGCATGCGTACAAAAACTAAATATTTCCTTTTTTGTTAATTTTAAGTGCTCATGGTGTTTGGGCCCATTCAAAACCCGATTTTATTGACTATTTTGGATCTGTTTGAGTGAAGAGGGAGTAAAAAGGAGAAAATTTCTATTTAAGGGAGTTTTTTTCAGACAAGAAGGGGGACTTTTTGGAAAAAGAAAATCACATGATTCAGAATTGGATAAAATAAGGGCTTGGGGGAGAAGAGATTTTCATGAGCAGAAGCGATTGAAGATCAAATTTCATCTAAGTACTTGTAATGTCTACACTTTATATTTTGATTTCCTTGAACACTATGAGTAGATACCCCCTCACACATACACACACAATGCTAGGGGGTGTGCCTGATTTGAATATATAATGACTTTGATTTTATATTTGCAATAACAGTGTTGTTTTTCATAATTAATGTATTCTCTTGATGTTCTTAATGCTTTCTTTTTCAGAATAATTGAGATTGTTATATGATTATCAATCAGGTTGGACCATCGTTGGTAATGCTTTCATGAGAATATTCTATAGTAGATATCACATAGGACTAGGAATACCCTATAGAAATCAAAT
This sequence comes from Lathyrus oleraceus, assembly GCF_024323335.1. Lineage (NCBI taxonomy): Eukaryota > Viridiplantae > Streptophyta > Magnoliopsida > Fabales > Fabaceae > Lathyrus > Lathyrus oleraceus. The sequence goes on from NC_066580.1 coordinate 446,956,002, forward strand.
TGTTCTTGATATAAAAAGGCTTAATATCATCGGTCAATTTCTATGGACATAAAGATTAGGGATGAATGATTAAAGATTTTTTCACTAAGACATTAGGAGAAAACAACCTTAATAACTGGTATTAATTGATATTTGTTGTTACAATAGTGATTCAGAGTTGTTACAAGAAGAAATCACACACATTCCCTAGCATATTACTCATATCTGTCAATAGTTCACTGCACCATTTACTCTTTTCGTAATTATTTTCATAATTTAGCAAAACAATTCCAAAAATTTGGTTTTTGTTTAATTGAACAACAATTAAAACTCAATATTTACAAGCAGTCCTTGAGATCGACATTCGAAGAACTTTCCTCATTATTACTACAGAGGCAAAATAGTACACTTGTTATTTTTTTCGATCAAGTTTTTGGCGCCGTTGCCGGGGACTACTAAAATATAAAGTTTCAATTTAGTTCAGTTGAAATTTTGTTGCTCTACAACTAATATTTAATTTTTGTTATTTTTATTTTGATCATTATCAACTAATATGTTTCTGATATTTTTATGCGAGGTAAGGCCTCAACTAATTTTCCTTTTGACACAAAAATCGAAAGAACTTTGCGTGCAAGACTCAGACAAGCTAAATTAACAAGAAGGGAATTAGACGAAGAGCATCCCTCCATTCACTCAAATTCAGAGTCAGAGAGAGAGAGAGAGATCGAAACGATGGGTGAAAATCCACTACCACCAGAAAGACTATTAGGTGACTATGGGATGGAAAATGCACCGGGTGGTAGGCTAACAATTGTGAACCAACCAGTGAATGTGCCTAACTTTCAGCTGCATCCCAGCACTATTAATCAACTTGAGAGGAGAATTTTTTCGGGAAAAATCAACGAAAATGCAAATAAACATTTACAAAGTTTTCTGACTATTAACACCACTCTTAAGATAGATGGGCACACTGAAGAAGCGAAAAAGTTGAGAATGTTTACCCTATCTGAAGATGCAGAAGAATGGTTTTACTCATTACCTGTTGGGAGTATTACCACTTGGGAACAAATGGAAACAACTTTTCTGAATGAGTATTTTCTAGCTTCAGCTTTCCTCAGGAAAAGACACAACATCATGAACTTCAAACAAAAATAAGGTGAATCACTTGGTGATTCATACAAGATGTCGTACCTCATGGAAAAATGAGAGACACGACTTTAAGCGAAGCGCAATCGCACGCTCGCAATGATGGACTGAACAGAGTCGCCACCGAACTTTATTTATTCCTAAAAAGGAAAGGGGAAATATCGATAAAACCCAAGACAAAACGACAATGATATTGGTCGTTGCAACCAAATCAGGGTTCGGGAGTCGATTACGCAAGGGGAAGGTATTAGCACCCCTCACGTCCGTTGTACTCAACGGGAACCATTAGGTCAGTTGTGCGCGTTAATGTTAGTTTGGAATGTTAGGCTTTTCAAGTTATTAGGTGGGAAAGAAAGAATAAAAGAAAGGAAAATGTTTTTGGATTTTTGACGAAGGACTAAACCTAAGTTTTTTATTAGTGGGCCTGACAAGATTTACAAATCCTGCTCCTACGTATCTCAATAGAGAAGTCAAGGCTTACGTAGTTCTGGTAGAAAAATGTTTGTTTGTTGGTCGATTTTAGCGAAAGCTACTTTGTGTCAAATCGACGAAAACATTGTTGGACTACCCAAAACAGGTGGAAAAACATTGTCTTGCATTGTTTTGAAACAAAGTACCTTTCGTTTGAGAAAAGGTTTGAAAGGTCCATCGCGCGGCGGCGAGAAAAGAAATTGGTTGGTTTGATGTGTTTTGAATAATGGCGAGAACTTGGATGAGCGAGATATCCATCTCGAATCCTAGTCTCAGGAGTGCGCGGTATACACCACATTCCATTTCCATCTTTATTTGTAAAAGTGTGTAATAAGAATTAAGTGTTTTTGAATTTTGATTGAGAAAGGGTTTGAAGAAACCGTATTGACAATTTAAAATGATGGCGAGAGCTAAGATAGGCGAGGCATCCGCCTCGAATCTTAATCTTAGGAGTGCATGGTATCCACATGTTCCATTTCCATCTTTATTGAAAGGTGTTTAGATAGGAATTAAGTATTTTGAGTTTTGTTGTGAAAATGACTTGACATTAGATCAAGCATTTGATGGGCGATTGAGAAAGATTTGAATGAGTGTTTGAGAGAAACAGAATAGATAAATTTGGATGATGGCGAGAGCTAGGATAGGCGAGATATCCATCTCGAATCCTAGTCTCAGGAGTGCGCGGTATACACCACGTTCCATTTCCATCTTTATTGAAAAGGTCTTGAATATGAATTAATATTTTTGAGTTTTTGATTATGAAAAATGGCTTGACGTTGGATCAAGCGTTTGATGAAAGTTTGAAAGAAATGGAATAGAATAGGAGGGAGAAATGGATTGATTTGTTTATTGAGAAAATACTCGATGTTGGATCGAGTCATTATTTTTGATCTTTTGGAAATGGTTAATTTTATTCTTGTGTTAGTAGCTAACTAAACAGTCAAGCAATAAAGAAATAAAACAGTAAAATTATTACACATCGGGGGAGTGGGGTACATTTTGTCAAATGGGGATTCAAAGTACTGGAATAATTAAATCGGGCCCAAACAACAAATAATGCAATGTATGAGTGTAAGTGCAAGAGAACTGGCTCATTGTAAGAAGGCCCAAGAGTAAGCCATGTGAAGAAAATAACACAACAAGTTATATTTACAATACACTTAAAAATTAAATCGAAAAAAGGTAAAATCGGGATTTGCACGGATGGAAATTGAGGGACACACAAAACCTAAATACTGTGCTCAAAGCCGGTTTGCACATATTGACAACAATTGAAATGTCATATGTGATTAGTCAAAACGCGACGAAATACTATCACTATATCGATAAAAATAATCATGGATAAATAACAAGAAAAATGTCAAATCCATAAATTAAAAATCGATGTTTAAACAATAAATCAAAAAACAAACATTAAAATCAACAAGTGTCTAGAAAATGAGAATAATAAAAAAAAGGAGTAAAAAAAATAAAAATAAAATAAAAACAAAGAAAAATGAAAACAGAATGGAAGAAATGGGGTACAAGGCATCGAACCCGTACCCTAGGGCTTGTCAAACGACACCCCTACCAACTCAACCAAACTCGTTTGTTAATATTAATTTGTATTCATTAACACATATATTCAAAACATGCGTTGTATTGGTTAAAAAAGATAAGTTAACAAACTAGAAGCATTAACAGCATACGTGAACCAAACAGAAAATAGGAAACCACTAGTTACCTACTAAGTCGAAGACGGAAGGAGTCCCAACCATTGGTGAGCTGCTTAAAAACCGCGTTGCCGTGAGTTGGCTTGTTCACCGAGTCATGTAGCTTCGACCTTCGAACGTTAATCCGGCACAAAGAGTATGGCGTGGGGATTCAACTGGCAGATAGTGATAACAGTGACGGAGTTTCACGGTAGTTGGTTCAAAACGAAAAATGGAAGGGGTGGTTCAACGGTAGGGTTTCCTTTGTGTGAACAATCTTCTTTTTCTCTCTAGGGTTTTTCGGCTGCCCTTTGTTCTCCTTTTGTAGTCGTCTAGATTGTGAGAGGCCTCCAAAAATCCTCTCTGTGGTCCCTCTCTTCTGTCCTTTTCAATGTTGGTGGTGACATTACCTTTGAGATTGCAGGTGAGTGTTCGTACGGACACTTCTGAGACTTTTTGTCTTCACCCAAATTCGTGGTCCCTCCTTCAATCCTTTTCATCTCCAAGAATTTTTACCGTGGTAAGAAGCTTATTTACTGCAGTGTATTTCACTTGAATAAAATATACACTTCCCTGAGATTATCCAAATGTAACCGTGTTGTTTGATGCCTGCAGGAGGACATGTCGTGGTGATGAATTGGAATGCTATGGACCATGCTCATGGAGGATTGCAATTGCTGCAATGTGTTTTGCTCTTCATAACCAAAGATTTTTTATTGAATAGGTTCCACCCTCAACCCGTTTTCTGTACGAAAACGTTTATGTCAAACACATCATCAGCGGTAGTCTTTGTAATGACACCCTTCTCAGCGATGATCCCAGAAATTAGATTAGCAGGTGTAACATCAAACGCCGGATTCCTCACAAATATTCCTGAGGCAGCAACTTGCTCTCTGAATTTATGACAACGGCAATGCTGGAAAAACGTCTCTGTCATCAACTGAAGTAGGTGGTTGTTCTTGGTTTTGATTTTTGCAGCTTTACGGTTATTTTTGATGCAAGGTCATCAAATATGCCGGCAATTCTGTTTCGCTGACCCACATTCAGCTCAACTGTTCCCTTTGTCACCAGTCTATATATGGTTACAAGCTTTGTTTGACCAATTTGATGACAATGATCTTCTGCCTGTCTATCAATCTGTGGATTAAAATCCATGTCATGAATCATAAATGTATCAGCTCCAGTTAAGTTTAATCCTTGGCCACCAGCTCTTGTGGAAAGCAAGCATGCAAAAATTGAAGTATCATTGTTGAATGTGTCAACTATTGTTTGCCTCTCTGCTACCTGTGTGCTTCCATCAAGACGTTTGTAGGTCAACCCAATAACATCCAAAGCCCACTCCAATACATCAAGCATTGATGTCCATTGACTAAAGATCAAGACACGATGGCCACTCTTCTTTAGTGATGGAAGAAGTTCTGCTAGAGTTTCATCCAGAACAACTTGTGTGTTCTGAGTTGATAAAAGCTCTCCCCTTATATCTTCAGAAATAGTTGGTTGCCCTGATTGGCTTCTTTCAGTATCAACACCGCCCATATAAACATCAACACTAGCATAAACTGATGATGCAGGACAATCATTTGGATTAGTATCCTCAAAACCAGAGCTTGGTAACCCAAGATTAGTAGGCTGCCCATTAACATTTGATGTTCTGTTGCAACCCATTGGTACAACTGGCATATTATGGTTGTTGGTAGGTACATCAGGATCTCGTCTGTATCGTACATTCTCATTGGGGGTATTATTTATTTCATTTTCAGTGCAATCAAGATTATTTGGCATGAGGTTCAATGAACCTGGTTGAACTGACACAGGCTCGTTAGTATGCAGGCCTTCCCCTGGATCTTGAACACCATAGTCTACATTTATCTCTTCCTCACAAGGAGCACCATCAACTGAAAGGTTTATTTGTTGAGCTATGGCTTCAATACCATTTTCCTGCTCCTGACCTGCAAATTGCTGACAATTAGAGTCCGCCCCAACAGTCAACACAGGACCATCATGTGATGGAAGGACATCAAATTGCTTCTTTTGTTCTTCAGAGTTATGTACATTATGTTCAGTAGGACTGCTTGTAGGATCTATGCTACTCATCTGAGCTAAAAACTGTTCCTGATCCAGTCAAGTGTAAAATGTAAATAGGCATATCGTTCGCATCAAATAATCCCCAATTTTTCTCCGACAACGGCCCTGATTTTGTATCCTCGTTGTATAGTTCGTAGATGTAAGTACTAACAGCAACTCCTGGATGTTTTGAACTTCCGGTTTTGTTAAAACATGCTTGATCAAATTGTTGTTGTAATTATTGGCATTGTCTATTGTTGCGTCGGGCTCGTTCGAGGCACCTTTTGAAAACCATCCTGATTCTGTTACCACTATGGCAGTGATATTGGTGGCCGGATAATATGCTACCACGTTACGAGAAAACCAAATGGCAGTCGAAGCATTCGATTAACCAATTGCCAAGAGTTCTTCATTCGGGACAGTTATGACACCTTGAATGCCTGTTTTTGCAAGGGCAATGAGCATAGCTATGTGAAAATGGAGAAATTAGAAATTATGATAAATCTTGCTTCAGACCGAAATATAGACTAGGTTTTATTGGAATTTAAGGAATATGCCACTGAAGTTGATGTAGATTTTGTTAGAAAGGTTGTCCGTGCCATTGGTCGTTGTGCCATCAAATTAGAGAGAGCAGCTCAACACATATGAGTCCATAATTGCAACTCTTTGTGAGAGCTTAGACACTTTGGATGAGCCCGAAGCCAAGGCATCAATGATTTGGATAATTGGTGAATATGCGGAAAGAATTGACAATGTTGTGGGCCCTCAGTTGGCTTCTTAAGGAAAAGTTTAACAGTAGCAGTCAACAATTATAGTTGGACAAGTGCAGGTTCTTCAGGGAAACTTTCCAAGAAACTTTCAAGAAGCTCGTCATCATAACACATGTTTCTTCCTCAAGCTTCAGATCAAGCTTCATATCTTCTTGTAAAAACCAGCAAACCTTTTGTCACTGTGGGGAATATCTAAACCTCCATCCAAAGCTCCCTTGAGTGCACCAAACACACGGTTACCGGTTGTGGTGTAAACTAAACCAACATCAAGAAGAGCACGGAAAGGCCTCCTGGAATCAGCTGCTGGCATTAGAACGTCGTTTCGACGTTGATCTTCGGAGTACTTAATGGATTTCGGAGTCGCGTTCTTCGTCCCCTTTTGTTTTGGTTTCGACGACAAACTCGTGACATCATTCAACAATCCGAAAGCAGCATCTCCATTTTCATTCTGCAGCGTAACGCATCGTTAACAACACATCATCTTTATCACATTTCAACAACTCTGATCCAGTAATTTTTTTTCTTTTTGCGTCAATTATTGCTTCGTACATGTTGCTCTTCAGTTCTGTGCATGAGATACGTTGAGTTTCAGAGTTTTCGGTGTCGAATCTCACAACCGCTTCGGTGAGGTCAAAGGTGGATTTTTGAATTGTTAGAAGAAAGCAGGTTTGACATGCTGACCTGAAGTAGTCCAAATGCGACTTTTGCATTGCAGGAGGTTCATGGAGCAAGGGTGACGGATCAAATTGCTAGGTTCCTAATGCATTACTTGGCAGATTGATGCGTGGTTTATGTCGCTTTCGAGTTTTAACTGAGGCCTGTAAGCACAATGGTCAGTTCAGGAACTTAACCGTTTTGAAATGACTTTGGTGGGTCTTAGTATGACGGTGTAGCACCTCAAATTTGCACCTCCCATTTTGTACATTCATTTTCATGTTTAGGTCATAGCATTGCATTGTCCACTGCATAGCATTGCATTGTCCATTGTCAAGTCATCAGCTCATCAGTCAAGACTGGTCAGGAGATTCAGTTGTGCAAGCAAGCAAGTGCATTCTTCATGAGAACAAAGCCCTAGGGTTGGTTCAATGAGTTCATATGATTCAAGGATCATTTTGAAGTGGTTTGGTCAAGCATTGAAGGCTCAAAGCTCATCAGTCAATGATCAATTCATCTGAAACCCTAGAAAGTCAACAAAAGTCAACTGTCAATTCAATCATGGATTTGAAGGTGGGAGATGGTTAGAGATGCCTCATTCATGTCCATACAAGTCTCATTTGACATTGCAAACATCAACAATGAAGAATTTGAGGTCAGATGAAAACTTTCCAAAAATAGTAAGTGACCTGTAATTTGAAATTGCCAAAAATGGAAAGGTCTTCTCCTCAAGTTTACATCATCAAGCAAGCTTCAAATGGAATTTTGTCCAACATGAAAGTTGAAGATCTTGCTCTCCCATTTCCAAAAAGTCCAAGAACATGAATTTCTCATGTATGGTTGAGAAGATATGGATCAATCATGGTCAAGAAAATTTGAACTTCAAGCATGCATAACTTTTGAAACATAAGGCCAATTGGAATGGTTCTTTTTGTAACATTTTTCTCTTGACATGTACTATCCAATTCATGCATCTTAGGCCATGCATTTCCATCACAAAAATATTTGACTTTTCATTTGAATTTTGGAGGGAAAGTGGTAATTCAAAAATGGTGCATTGTTTTTACATTTTACCAATTACATTTGCTTCCTAACAACATTTGAAGTGGATTTCCCATGCATTTCGTGCATTGTAGCATTGGCATGCACACATAAGGTGAATTGCAAATTTGCATCAACACTTGGTTTTTCACTTAATCCTTGGCATTTGCTTAATTGTGATTAGCAAGCATCATTAGCAGCTCATATAAAAGGAAAAGCATAACAGAAAACAGGATTAACACTTCATTTTGCTCAGATCTAGATCCATTTTCATCATTCTCTTCATTTGGTTCTCTCACTTTTTCATAAAATTTCTTCACAAACCTTGCCTTGTTCTTGATCAATCCTTGATCCACAAGCATAGTTGGACATTTTGGAAGCAAGATCTATCAATTTTCGAGCTGATTTGGAGCTGTGGAAAGTTGCATCCATTAATGGCAGTTGAAGATTTAAGCAGCATCAAGCACGATTGAGCTATCATTTTTCATCCATTCATTCATTTAAGCATTGGAGATCAGCTGTTTTTGCTTCTCAAGGCCTGAAAGCTACAATTCCAGTTCTGCATTCTCTTGAAGGTCAGAATTCGACTTTCCTAATTCATGAAATTGATAGATGCATGTTGTAGATCTTTCATCACTGAACATGTTGAGCTATGTTTCATTAAGATCCATGCAGAAATGAATTAGTTATGTTGATTTTAAGTTTGGCATGTGAATGTTCTTGCGTTCGAATCTTTTGATATAGTGTGAATTAGCACAATCCAAGCCTTGATCCATGTTGTATGTTGAAAGATGAAGCCAATGGTGTGATTGATTTGAATTTCTGTGAACTTTTGTTCTTGAGCTCAAGAACACGTATGAATCTGTATGAATGAGCTAGGTTTTCTGTTCCAGAATGCTATTTGATCCTTGTAGCGCGTATTTGCATGCGATTTCATGTTTCTAGCCATGCATTGGTACAGCGTGGCCTCAGCGTGGCAAAATGATTGGCTGTGAGAGCTTCCCCTTGCCACATAGACTTTAATGAAACGCAGAGTTTCATTGTAAACGCGCCACATTCAAATATTAACACACTTCGATTCCGGGCGCATGCATTTCCAAAATTGCCATTTGCATTTTATTCCTTTTCTTATCCATGTTCATCCATATGCTTTCACATGATTTTTTAATTTTTTCTCCACTTAAAAAATGCATAACTTCATCAATAATAATCCAAATGGCATGGGAATTTTTGCATTGTTCTCCTCATGATGTCTAGTTTTTTTGACTATTTTTCCAGAATTTGTGCACGGTTGGAATTTAATTTGGCTTAGGGAATGTTCACATGTGTGCTATCTTGTACTTTGCTTGCCATTTGTTTTATGAAATGATGAGATTTTATCCAATGCCTTTGAAACTTTGCATGCTTAAACTAGACATCTTTAGGGACCTTTTGGTGTTGAGTTTGAATTTTTAGCATTCCAGGTTGTTGAGATATGATCTGGTTAATGAAAGTGTGACAATGTGTGTCACACCATTTCTTGCTCAACTTGTTGATTTTCTTTGCCATGCCAAATAAATGCTAAATGATGTGATTTTTTGCATGCTGCTTCTTCTGGATGTTAGGATTGATCGTGAATGTTTGTGGAATTTTTGGATTCATTTCTGATTTGTTTGGTATTTTTCTTGCTGGTTGGCCATTTGTGGACTTTTTGATAGTCATGAACTTAAATGATTTGTGAAATGCTGGTTGTGTATCCTATGAGCTTGAAATTTTGCACTTTGTTTCTAGACACTTTGAAGTTTATTGTGGCTTTGGTTTGAGGCATTTACCATTTGCCAATTCTGTTTTAGGCTTGTGCTAACTTGATGCATCTAATTGTGCCCTATTTGAGCTTGTTTTGCTTACCTTGACTTGATGAATTTGATTTCCATGCTTAAACTTGTCCAAATGCCTTGAATTTTGTTGTGATGATCATGTGATGTGTGCTGTTTAGCCATAATTTTTATTGAGAATTATTGAATCATTTTTGAATTGATGTGGATTTATTCATTCTGTTGCTTCAATGAGTTTCCAATTTGCATGCCTTGCCTTATATGATTTGTGAAATGAAATTGGTTGATGCTATTGACATGGGACCACTTGGATATTGTTCTTAATTGCTTGAGCTTGATTTTTGTCAATTTTCATGTTTTGTTTTGGATTATTTCTCCCACTTTGACCCTAGGCCTTGTCCTAGTGGTTGGTGCTTATGTTTGAGCTTTGTTTTCAGGATAAGAAGCATATGGCCTTGAGGAGATTGATTCATTTGCTTAAAGTTGGTTGATTGTTGAATGTTGACTAATCTTGACTTGTTTTGTAGGTGATTTAGCTCATTTGAGTTGAGCTTGTGCCTTGCACATTGTAGCTTGCACTTGTTGTCTGTTTGACTATGTCTGTTGACTTTTGGATTGTCTGTTTGACTTTTTGAGTTGTATACTGACTGAGTTAGATTGTTTTCAGGTACATTAGTTGCTTAAGTTCATTGTGAACTTGCTTTTGCTTTGCTTGATTGCTTGAGCATTGAGGTATAATCTCCCTTCTTCATGTAGTCTGGAAGACCTGGCCTGTTATGTGGTCAGGCACCTGTCTGAAGCCCTCCTTAAGAGGCAATGTCTTTGTGTGTTTAATTTTGTGCTAAGCAGGAAAAGTCCTTTGATAAGGCAATTGGCAGACAAAAGAGATGTGTAGTCCATCTCCTGCTATTCAGTGTGTCACTCATCTTGCTCACACCACATGTGTTGATGCATAGTGAGTAAAAGCCCAAGATCTTATAGAGTCTAATCCTTGTGGAGAAGAGTTCTTACTTTCTGAACTCCCACACTTTCTGAAGCTCTCCCAGACCAGGGATAAGAGCTATGAGGCACACCCCTCATCTCCATTTCATCTACTTCACCCTAACTCTCAATGTTAGGGTTAAGAGCTAACATCACCCTGATACAGTGGCTTGTTTGTCAAGGTTGACATGACCCCTTGACTAAAGCCTAACCCTGTGTGAGCCCACTTTGTTTGTATATAGTGTGTGCTATTTGTGTGTATGCTTGCTTTTGTGCTTTGCCTGTGCTGCTTAGGATAGCTTGCTCCCTGTGCAAGTTAGATAGAAACCTTAACCTAGGACCATGGTGAATTTGCATGATAACTATTAGGCTCGAGTTAGTCTCCCTTCTAGTATGTCATTTCCCAGTCTCTGGTTAGGTTAGAAGTTCTTTCCCTGCGTAGGGGAACTACGTCGCCCTGATCCTCATACCAGATGAGGTACGTAGGCAGGAGATGAGTTGATCTCTCCGGGCGCCCTTTTTCTTTTCAACCCTTTGTGTTGTGTTGGAGTCCGACATAAGTCCAGCGTTTGGCAGTTGGTTTCCTGTGTCTTGTTTGCTTGTTGGAGTCTGACATAAGTCCAGCGATTGGCAGTTGGTTTCCTATGTGTGTGTTTGTTGGTTCGGAGTCTGATGTAAGTCCAGCGATTGGCATTCGGTCTCCATGTTTGCCTGTTTGTGTGGAGTCTGACGTAAGTCCAGCGATTGGCAGTCGGTTTCCTGTGTGGTTTTGTTTGGCGTGCGTTAGCCGAGCTACGAGTGCTCTGATTCTTCTCCAGTCCGAGAAGATACGTATGCATAGGATGCGACATCCTAGCGAGCACGTTTTCCCCTGTCCCGAACTACGTCGACTCTGATGTCTATGTTTGACAGACTACGTAGGCCCAGGATGCGATATCCTGCCGAGTTAGTTTCTTTTGTTTTCCTGTGTCTCTTTCAGCCAGTGTATGTTTGTGTTTGTGAGCAGTGTTTAGCAACCTTCATCCTTCCTTTTGTGCGTGGATCCCATCGAGTACGACGGATGCGTAGGGGTGCTAATACCTTCCCTTCGCATAACTGACTCCTGATCCCATCTTTCTCTGGTCGCGAGACCATGTTCTTTCCAGGTTTACTTCGAGCGTTTCCTTTCCCTCTTTTGGGATAAATACCGCACGGTGGCAGCTCTGTTGTTTTCGTTTCCCGCCGGTTTTTCGCGTAATGCGACAGACGGTAATCGCACATATATAATCCTGTATGATATTACTAAACACTTCCAAACTCCTTTGCTTTGTCAATAAGACCAGCCCTTCCAAAGAAATGGGCCATACATGAATAATGCTTAATCCTTGGATTTATTTGCATAGACTTCTATCATTTTTCTGAATAGCAATTGTCCTTGTGCTGCAGGTTTACGGACGTCGGTGATATTGTTCCGGCAAGCAAAAACAGAGATGGTATCAGCAAGCAAACCCATCAACCCTTCCAGTTCTGTTACAGTACAGACGATTCGAAGTCCGTGTCCTTCAAACTAGCTTGGAGGAAACTGCACATCATAAGTTCTTGAGGTTACCACGAGACCTTGCTGAGAGGCAATTGGATCACTGCAGTAGCTCTGGGACCCCATAAGAAATCATTTATTGGAAGGGAAGTACGAGCAAATGCGATGTGAGACCATATATTCAATTTTGGGAAATTTACAGAGTTAGACCAAGTCAGACCGTCATAACGCTTCCGAGCATATACTTGCAACTCATTTTGCAAACAAACTCCAAGCAATAACTCACCAGTCCCTAAAGTTAACCACTTGAGAGTAATAACATCGCTTTTAAACGTTAGTGTGTCTTCTAAAATAAAAGTCCCTGCAATTATCAGGTTTATAGCATCCCATATATGGATGGTATTGACAGCATTGGAATCATTTCTGCTACAGAATGTTGCAACTTTCTGACCACAATCAGTGAAACAGATACTCTTGACCGGACTGTTATGTGCAATAAACATACCCACAAGCTCCCATGGCAAGTTCAGGGTCGACAGATTGCCATGGTTACTTTTCCAAAGTTTCAAGCTATCATCAGAGCAGCCTGTGGCCAAGATATATGTAGAACAGCTACTACAATGATCATTTGCAAAGCCAAACTCTCGTTGTCTATGACTCTCAGTGCCTGGATATCCCACTACAAAACTAGTAACCAGATCATCGGAACTTGGAAACTCGGATGAACATGGAATGACAATAATGCAGTATCTTTTACTAGCAAATGTACTTTCAAATGTCCAAACATGGTTGTCATCAAGGCTTTCAGCATCAAAATTGCATTCACAACCGATTATTGACATGTCAAAAGATTGCACATTAGCTTCCCATGATTTGTAATGAATATAACACTGGATATGAATGAAAATTGGTGTCCTTGTAGCGAGACATAGTCATCCTTGCATCTTAGAAACTTCAAGTATTCATGTGATGAGATGCTTTTGATTATAAGTTATTCCTATGCCATGTACATGGATGATTATGATTGAATGAATGAATGAAGTAATTGAACTATGAATGAGTATGTGGAAATTCTTGAATATGAATGGAATTTTTTCAATGTGAATGAAGAAAATATGAATGTAAATTTGGAATGTGAAAAACGTAAAAAATATGAAATAGTAAACATGAACATGAATGAAGGATATGAAGGTGAATGAAGAAAGAATGCAAATGAGTGATTGATGGGGAAAAAATTTCAGGGCCAAAATTGGGGTATGACACAAGAGATTCAAGAGGTTACTTGTTGCTTGCCTGACACAACTTGAATCAGACTGAGCAAATGCAGATGTTTGTCAATGGTCATCGATTGAAAACAAAACAATTAATTGATATAGCAGTTGGTAACTCATCAAACTTTTTAACAGCCACAGGTATTAAAAAGATCATTGAGGCAATAACTACAAATGCACATATGGAGTTATATGATAGGTGTTCAAGCAAATCTGAAAGGGTTATTCATCTTAAGCTTGAAACAAATAAAATAAGGATAGAATACACAGTGCAGAAGTGGAGAAAAAACTTAAAGCCATGAATATTGGTACACAACAGGTAGCTCAAATTTAGCCAGTCCAGAATGTAAGTTGTGAAATTTGTGAAGGGTCTCATTTGATTGTATATTGTGTTGCAACTGCAAAATAAATAGAGGAGGTAAATTTTTTGAGGTAGAACAACCCTTACTCTAACACATATAATCCAGGGTGGAAGAATCATCATAACTTCTCCTGGAAAGATCAGAAAGGGAATGTTCAACATCAGGGTCAAGTCAATACCAGAATCAATTTCAACAATGACAATAATAACAAGCTCCCAAGAAATCAGATTGAGAAATAGCCATTGTAAGACCCCAATTTTGACCCTAAGATCCCTCATGGCATCATAACATTGCATTTGCATTGCCTCAAGGATCTTTAGCATCTTGGTTCCCTTTGCCTTTGGGTGGGACTCCTTGTGATTGGTTTGAGATCACCAAGCATGCTTGAATTATACATCATTGTTTCTCTTACTTTTGTTTACTAACCAAAAGCACAAAAATGTGTCACTAACATCTTTTGTTTGAAGCTTGAGTATCATCCAAGACACTTTGTGGGTTCTATTTAGATGATCAGTCAACACAAGGGAATGGCTTGAGATACTTCCAACAGGTTCAAATGGGGTCTATTCGTCAGTCAAAATGTTAATCTTGAAGGAGCAAAAGTTTGTTCATGAGCTGTCATGCTCGCTAGGCCAGCAGAATGGGTCGCTTAACGAGTCCCAAGAAAAGCCACCAGAATCACCTACGCTCAGAGGAATTTCTTGAACTGTCATGCTCGTAACTGTCATGCTCGCTAGGCGAAGCCCACGTGTTTAAAAAAAACGAAAAAAATAAATAAAAAAATAAATAAATAAATAAAATATAACAGAAATTTTTTGGACTTGGGTCTCTCTCATTTGAGCCCACAGGTCCACAAAAATCAGGTTATAAATTCAGAGTTTCAGTGAAACAAAATTTCATTCTATTCCTATTACCCTGGCAGGGAAAAAGATAGTGAGTGAAGAGCTAACAGAGTTCAGAGCAACCTCCAGAGACTGAAGGGAACTCATCGGCAAAGAACCAATTCCCTCTCATATAAACCCTCAGATTGCTTTGCAAACCCAACCGGGCAATTCAATTTCATTCGATCTCTCCAGTCAGGTTTGCCTTATTCCCATTACTTTATGCTTTTAATTTGAATGCTCTGAATGTATGAGGTATTATGGGTGAATTTGATACCCTTTTGATGCATGTGTTTGACAAGAGGTTTAGGCCTCCTACCCTTGGTTGCTTTTTGTGAGCTTTTGTGAATTTTAATGGCATGATTCATGTGGTTACATTTTGATTTGGGGACAACTCCTGATTACCCTATCTTGTTTCTCTAACCTGTTTGTTGAGTTTTGTTTTGTGAGGGCTCATATGACTCTTGCAGAGATGGTTTGCCTGGTGTTCCACTTTATTTGTGGGATACCACCTGGAGGTTTATTCCGATTACCTGTACTGACTCACTTTCTTTGATGGTGCTAGCTTGAGAGATCTCTGGGTTTCTTATCTAATTGTTGTTACTTCGGATCTTTATCCGTATGGTAGATCTCTCTACCCCTTTACTTTTCCCGCATCTTACCAATTTCTTAGGTTTCGTATAGCCTCTCGTGGCATGTCATTTAAGGTAGCGCGGTTCCTTCATCTAGGACTGCCTTTTTGCATGAGCATCCCTAAACACCTCAAACTCATTGATTTTTCTTCTCCTAAGAACACGTTATCTCCTTCTACTACAGGCGAGTAAGTTTCCAAAGGTCGAGCATCCGGTAGATTGCGTAGTAACGTCGTTCACCCCAAAACACAACCCTTACCCCGTAGTTGGTCGAACTACGTTTTGCTCTGATTTTCATCCCAGATGAGATACGTATGCATAAGACGCGATGTCTTAGCGAGCACACTCCTCTTTAACCCATAGGTAGCCGAGCTACGAAGACTCTGATTCTCAGATTCAGATGAGATACGTATGCAGTGGATGCGACGTCCGTGCGAGTCATTTTCTTTTGACCCTTCTTTTAGTAAGTAGTACATTAGATAAACATACACGCTTTTCTCATCCCTTCAATCATGTTTGCACAAATAAATTTTCAAAAAAAAAAACAACAACCTTTGCAACAAATGTGAAAAGGGCTCCCTAGGAGTACCTAGGATGCTTTGGGTGCCTAATACCTTCCCATTGCATAACCAACCCCCTTACCCAGATCTCTGACATTTTTACTAGTTTTTGATTCGATAAAACTTTTAGGTGTTTGTTCGCTTTCTAACCATTCCTTTGGATAAATAGAAGTGCGGTGGCGACTCGACTTGTATGATTTACCTTGGATTTAGTCAATATCTCTAATGGTAACGAATACCCCGCTACAGAAAAATGGCGACTCTGCTGGGGATCGAAACATCCTAGTGGGTTTTGCCTACTTTTCATATTTGTTGTATTGTATTGTATATTTTTTTTTGTGACATATTTTTGTGCAATTTGGGATTACTGTATTGTATGTAATGATTGAATTGTTTGAATATTAATTCCTTGTATGCTTGGTGATCTTTGTGAGATGAGTTCTATACCCGGACTCGACTGCACTTAGGATAGGAGAATGGCATAGTCTTGTCGACTTGTGTGGAGTTATTCCTTAGCAAGTTGACTTGCAAGCCCATTCACTTGGTGGAGGTTATGTTGGGATCAATAATGTCACACAAGTAAGTTGTGGTTAGACATTACTCTTTCCAATATAGACCTTAGAATCCAAGGACCTTAGTTTACCAAGCCCATCTTGGCCTGTTCTTAGGATGTAGTGCGAAAGTCGTTCAAGTGTAAGATTTGATACGATTATTACGCGATACTACACTCATAAGAGTCTCTCTTGAGAATATTTTCGGAATACGAGTAGTCGTTTCTCCAATAATATCCAAAAGATGGGATGATGACTATGGGAACCTCTTGTAGAACATGTTTGGCAGGTTTAAACCCTAGTACACTCCCTTTTGGGTGGTTCTTAACCTAACTCCATGCTCGTGACTTACAACAAACCCTTGATTCATGGTTGATTCGTTCATGAATCCTTAATATCAATGGAACTTGGGTGTTGATAAGGTGTAAACCATAATCCACCAAAATGGATGATTGATATTAAGGATAACATGATCCATCCCATGACCTTTGTTTGGTGTGCTTTGCTTGATCCTTGAGTGTGATTGTTGCATTCATGCATTCATGCACCCATTTGCATCCATATCATCAATAAATAAGAAAAATTTCAAGGAACTTAAGGGGTTTATTTGCAAAAATTTTAGACATGGAAAGACAAAGAAGGAATACAAAGAAGTACAGCTTCAGGCAACCAGATTTGAAAGAGTTAAGGAATCTGACATCCTATGTACTAGATCCCTTGGGTTTCAAGGCTCGTTTTGGGAAGCTTCTTCCTCTTCTGACTACTCAGGTGGACGAAGGATTGGTGAGTGTATTGGTGCAGTTTTATGATCCCTTGTACCGTTACTTCACGTTTCCGAATTTCCAGCTTTTGCCTACCCTTGAGGAGTATGCTTACCTTGTGGGTATACCTGTTCTGGATCAGTTGTCGTTCAGTGGCTTGGAAAGGGTTCCTACTTCTCAAGAGATAGCTGATATGTTGCATATAGATGAATCTCTGGTTAGTGCTCATATGATTACCAAAGGTGGAAATCAAGGTCTCCCTTCTGAGTTCCTCATTGCTCAAGCTACTATGTATGGGAAGGCCATGAGTGAGGACGCCTTTGAGGCCATATTTGTACT
Source organism: Lathyrus oleraceus (assembly GCF_024323335.1). NCBI lineage: Eukaryota > Viridiplantae > Streptophyta > Magnoliopsida > Fabales > Fabaceae > Lathyrus > Lathyrus oleraceus. The sequence continues at coordinate 446,973,486 of NC_066580.1, forward strand.
TCTCATCTATGGGCTAGTATTATTCCCCAACATCGACAAGTTTGTAGATGTGAACGCTATTAGGATCTTCTCTACTCTTAATCTCGTTCCGACTCTGTTGGGTGATACCTACTTCTCTTTGCATATGAGGAATGCAAAGGGTGGTGGCGCCATTGTGTGTTGTTTGCCTCTGTTGTATAAGTGGTTTATTTCTCACTTACCTCAGACGGTCGCTTTCAAGGAGAACAAGGAATGTCTACGGTGGTCCACGAGACTTATGTCTCTCACTAATGATGATATCTCTTGGTATAACCATGTGTATGATGGTGTGCAGATTATTGACTCTTGTGGCGAATTCTCCAATGTACCTCTTCTTAGTACATGTGGTGGGATTAACTACAATCCTGTTTTGGCACGTCGGCAGCTTGGGTTCCCCTTAAAGGATAAACCCAATAACATTCTGTTAGAGGGTGTATTCTTTCAGGATGGTAAAGATCCCCAAGGCTTGAAAGCTAGGATGGTCCGCGCTTGGCGCAAGATTCATAGGAAAGGAAGGAAAGAGTTGGGTCCTAAGAATTGCATCGCTTTGGAGCCTTACACTGTTTGGGTTAGGAAGAAGGCGTCTGAGTATCTCATGCCTTACGAGTATCCGAGACCTACACCTATGATTATGGCTGGGCCTTCAACCCTCCCTAATTAAGGAGCAGAGGAGTTGAGAGACGAAGACCGTTCACGTGCCTGGATCTGTGAACGTGAAGAGTTGCTTCAGCAGATTAAGGAGAAGGATGTGTTGATTGAGTTTCTTGAGCATTAGGTTATTGATGACCCTGATGATGTATGGACTTCTCTACTTCCTTAGTCTTCTAAGTTCTGGAAGAGGAGGTATGATCGACTCGCCAAAGAGAAGGCTGATATGGAGGCAGCCTACGAGAGGGAGGTGAAGAGGCTTCGCGCATCTTATCTTCCTGTGTCCCGAGCTTTAGATGATTGTTTCTAGGGATCCATAGGATGATTATTTTCCTTTTCTCTTGTATAAGATTGACGATGATGTACTTCTTTTCCCTGATATTATGAGATATTTCCATATGTGATAAAATGCTTAATATTTCCAGAATTTGCAAATAAAACTCTAAAGTTCCTTTGAAATAAAAAACAAATCATCTGCACAAGCATTGCATGCATCATATGCATAAGCAGGTTTTGTTTCCGGTCCCTTGCCCCGTGGTCTAACTCTGTGTCCTTCATTTATTTTGAAGACAAGCTGACTCACCGGTACTACACTAGAGCCAACATTCCAAGACTGATGGATCACTTAGAGCAAGAGAACCGCGAGCTCAAAGAGGAAGTGGCCAGATTGACTGCCCTAATGGAGTCATTCATGGCTGCCCAGAGCCAGTCTTCTCCGACACCTTCAACTCCTCCCCAGAGGACAGTTATCTCTAAGATTGTCTCCTCTACTGTGCCCGCTGCCAGTGCACACTTTGTTCCAACACCCATGCCAACCGGGTTCCCGTGGGGGATGCCTCCCAATTTCATGCCTGAGGGTCCTGTTCCTACCTTTGCTTCTCTGCCGGCATCTAGCCCGGTCCTTGCTGTTCCTCCTTCTGTCGTGCATACTTTGCCCAGGGTAGACAACACCATCTATCATTCTGAGCCGTCTGAGGGTCCAGATGTTTATGAGAAGATGGATGCTATGAACGATCAATTTCTTGAGCTTCGCAAGGAATTGAAAACTCTCAGAGGGAAGGATCTTTTCGGCAAGTCTGCTGCCGAACTCTGCTTGGTTCCAAATGTGAAGATCCCTGTGAAATTCAAGGTCCCTGATTTTGAAAAGTACAAAGGAAATACTTGTCCTCTCAGCCACCTGGTCATGTATGCCAGGAAGATGTCGACTCAAATCGATAATGACCAACTACTCATCCACTACTTTCAGGACAATTTGTCCGGTGCCGCTTTGCGTTGGTACATGGGTTTAGACAGCGCAAACATCTGATCCTTCAATGATCTCGGAGAAGCCTTCGTCAAGCAGTACAAGTACAACGTGGATATGGCTCCCGATAGAGATCAATTGAGAGCCATGTCCCAGAAGGATAAAGAAACATTTAAGGAGTACGCCCAGAGGTGGCGAGAGGTGGCAGCACAGATCGTGCCTCCGCTAGAGGAGAAAGAGATGACTAAGATCTTTTTGAAGACTTTAAGTTCTTTTTATTATGAGCGGATGATTGCTAGAGCTCCTTCTGACTTCCCCGAGATGGTGAATATAGGGATGCGTCTAGAAGAAGGGGTCCGTGAAGGACGGTTAACCAGAGAAGAAGGCTCTTCTGCCAAACGTTATGGGGCGTTTGCAAAGAAGAAAGATGGAGAGGCACATGCTGTGATCTCCCATGAGAAACCAAGAAGACCCTCTGTGAGGAGGAAGACTGTGCGTCCCGCCAGTAACCAGCACCAGGTGGCTCATATAGCACCTGTTTTTAGAGACAATCAACAGTATCAGCAACATAGTAACAATCAGCAACCACATCCGCAATATCAACAACAACATCATCGACCGCAGCAGCAGGCCTACCAGCCTCGAAACAGTAATCAAACCAGCACGAGTTACGAGAGGAAAAGGGTCACCTTCGATCCTATTCCTATGACGTACGCAGAGTTATATCCCTCTTTGATAGAAAGGAAGCTGATTACTCCGAGAGACCCACCGGCTATACCTGCTAACCCCCAGTGATGGTATAAGCCTGAGTTACATTGTGTTTACCATTCTGGTGCTCCCGGCCACGACGTGGAGAATTGTTACCCTTTGAAGACCAAGGTTCAAGACCTTGTGAGGTGTGGTATTCTATGTTTTGAGGACGTAGGCCCTAATGTGAAGAAGAACCCATTGCCCGAACATGGGAAATCTGTCAACATGGTCCAGCGTTGCCCTGGAAAATACAAGGTCAAATATGTCAGTCATATTCAACAGTCTCTAGTCCAGATGCATCGTTTGTTGTGTGACTACAGTCATTATGAGCATGACCATGATAGATGTCGAGTCTGCTCTGTTAACCGATTGGGTTGTTGCCAGGTGCGCAAGGATGTTCAGGAAATGCTGGACGAAGGAGTCATTGAGATCCTTCAAAACAGGAATGTTGATGAAGATGAGCCTGAGGTCAATGTGATCTCCCCAGTGTTCCGGATACCCGAGCCTGTTATCATCAAGTACAATGGTAGCAAGCAGAAGGCTTCTCCCGCTCTGATCATTAAGCCTGTTGGTCCTGTGCCTTACTCTTCTGAAAAGGCAGTTCCCTATCGCTACAACACCGTAGCAGTAGAGAATGGGAAAGAGGTGTCCTTGCCCTCTTCTTCTGTTGTAAATATTGCCGATGTTAGCGGTTTGACCCGTAGTGGCCGTGTATTTTCAGCACCGCCGAAGCCTCAAATTAATGCTGATTTTGTTGAATGCCCGATCGGGAACGCTGTGAATTCTCTGAATCCGGCACTTGCTGTTAAGCCCTCCTCCGTACTGAAAACTCCTACTTCTGTTGGCCCGAGTGGCAATGTGAAAGAAAACTGTGATGAGATGCTGAGACTCATCAAAAGGAGCGAGTACAATGTTGTAGACCAACTTCTACAAACGCCATCCAAAATATCTGTGTTATCCTTACTCTTAAATTCAGAACCACACCGAGAGGCTCTGCAGAAGGTGTTGGATGTGGTATATGTAGATCATGATGTCACTTTGGAGCAATTCGATAGCATTATTGCAAACATTACTGCTTGCAACCTGAGCTTTTGTGACTCTGATCTCCCTGCGGAAGGAAGAGACCACAACTTGGCATTACACATATCTATGAATTACAAAGACGACGCCATGTCCAATGTGCTGGTGGACACTGGGTCATCATTGAACTTATTTCCAAAGTCCACTCTCTCAAAGCTATCATATCAAGGGCCTCCCATGAGGTAGAGTGGAGTAGTTGTGAAGGCTTTCGATGGGTCTCGCAAAACTATGATTGGGGAAGTTGATCTTCCAATCAAGATCGGACCAAGTGATTTCCAGATTACCTTCCAGGTTATGGACATTCACCCATCGTATAGTTGTCTCTTAGGCAAACCATGGATTCACGAGGCAGGCGCCGTGACGTCCACCCTACACCAGAAATTGAAATTCGTGAAAAACAAGAAGCTGGTGGTGGTAGGGGGAGAAAGGGCTCTCCTGGTTAGCCATTTGTCTTCCTTCTCTTATATAGATGTTGAGGTTGAAGTTGGAACTCCTTTCCAAGCTTTATCTATTGCTGAGCCTATTGAGAAGAGAACTCTTTCATTTGCTTCCTACAAAGATGCAAAGCTGGCCATTGAGCGTGCTGCAACCACTGGTTTAGGAAAAATGATTGAGTTAGAAGACAACGAGTCCCGGGCTGGCATAGGTTTTTCTTCTGGTACTTTCAACAAGCAAGGGTTATTCAAGAATGGAGGTTTCATCCATACTGGTCTAGATGAGGAGGCTGCTGCCGTTTTAGAAGAAGATGCAGAGGATTCTGGCAATTTCATCATCCCTGGAGGGGTCTGCAACAATTGGGTCGCTGTGGATATTCCAACAGTTGTCCATAAGTCAACGTAATGATCACTTTGTTTAAAAACCCTTCTCCCATGCCAAAAGGAGGAGTGATAACATTGTTGGCAACATAAATACAATGATATTTTCATTCAATAAATTCATGTTAAATGTTTGTTTTTCCCATTTATTTTCCCTTTTTGTTTTTGCATGAAATTGGTGATCACATAAAACCTCAAAATGGAATAAAATCAATCTTTTCATCTGCATAATGATTTGCCTTGTTTGAATTCTAAATCTTTTCATATCCAAAATCATTATGCAGGTTGATTTCTAAACCCATTGAACATAATGACCCAACACCATCTCCCAATTTTGAATTCCCTGTATTTGAGGCAGAGGAAGATGATGTTGAAGAGATTCCCGATGAGATTACCCGTCTACTTGAGCATGAAGAAAAGATCATTCAGCCGCATCTTGAGAATCTGGAAACAGTCAACTTGGGGTTTGAAGACTGCATTCGTGAAGTAAAGATTGGGGCACTCCTGGAAGAATCTGTTAAGAAGGGGTTGATTAAGTTGCTACGAGAATATGTCGACGTCTTTGCTTGGTCGTATGAAGACATGCCTGGTCTAGATACTGATATTGTGCAACATTTCCTACCTCTAAAGCCTGAGTGCATGCCTGTAAAGCAGAAGCTCAAAAAAACTCATCCTGATATGGCAGTGAAGATCAAAGAGGAAGTTTAGAAGCAAATTGATGCGGGGTTCCTGGTGACTTCTATATATCCTCAATGGGTGGCCAATATTGTGCCCGTGCCTAAGAAAGATGGAAAAGTCCGGATGTGTTTGGACTATAGAGACTTGAATAAAGCTAGTCCGAAAGATGATTTCCCTCTACCACATATTGATATGTTGATAGACAATACATCTAAATTCAATGTCTTCTCGTTTATGGACGGATTTTCTGGATATAATCAGATTAAGATGGCACCCGAGGATATGGAGAAGACAACATTCATCACACCTTGGGGAACATTCTGTTATCGAGTGATGCCCTTCGGTTTGAAGAATGCCGGAGCCACGTATCAACGAGCTATGACCACCTTGTTTCATGATATGATGCACAAGGAGATTGAGGTATATGTTGACGATATGATTGCTAAGTCAAGAACGGAAGTTGAACATGTAGAGCATTTGTTGAAGCTTTTCCAGCGTTTGAGGAAATATAAGCTTCGTCTGAATCCCAACAAGTGTACATTTGGAGTCCGTTCTGGCAAGTTATTGGGCTTCATTGTTAGTGAAAGAGGTATTGAGGTTGATCCTGCAAAGGTCAAAGCAATACAAGAGATGCCTGCGCCCAAAACTGAGAAGTAAGTCCGAGGTTTTCTTGGCCGCTTGAATTATATCTCCAGATTCATATCCCACATGACTGCCACATGTGCGCCTATATTCAAGCTCCTCCGGAAAGATCAGTCCCATGATTGGACCGAGGATTGCCAGAAAGCTTTCGACAGTATTAAAGAATATATGTCTGAGCCTCCGATTATGTCTCCGCTTGTAGAGGGAAGACCTTTGATCATGTATCTGACTGTTCTTGAAGACTCGATGGGTTGTGTCCTTGGTCAGCAAGATGAATCAGGGAAGAAGGAGTATGTTATTTACTACCTGAGTAAGAAGTTCACTGATTGTGAGTCTCGATACTCAATGCTTGAAAAGACATGCTGTGCTTTGGCTTGGGTTGCTAAGCGCTTACGCCAGTATATGATAAATCATACGACTTGGTTGATATCCAGAATGGATCCAATCAAGTACATCTTCGAGAAGCCTGCTTTAACATGGAGAATTGCCCGTTGGCAGATGTTGTTATCTGAGTATGATATTGAGTATCGAGTTCAGAAGGCTATTAAAGGTAGTATCTTGGCTGACCATTTGGCACATCAGCCTATTGAAGATTATCAGTCAGTTCAGTATGACTTCTCGGATGAGGAAATTCTGATTTTGAAAGTGAAAGATTGCAATGAGCCTACACTTAATGAAGGGCCAGAGCCTGCTTCCAGATGGAGTATGGTGTTTGATGGCGCTGTAAATCAGTATGGAAATGGTATTGGGGCCGTGATTATTACTCCTCAGGGCGCACAATTCCTTTTACAGCAAGGCTAACTTTCAAATGCACGAATAATATGGCTGAGTATGAGGCCTGTATTATGGGATTGGAGGAATGTATTGATCTAAGGATCAGGCATCTTGATGTATATGGTGATTCGGCCCTCGTTGTTAATCAGATTAAGGGTGAATGGGAAACGAATCAGCCTGGCCTCATTCCATACAGAGATTATGCGAGGAGGATTTCAACGTTCTTTACTGAGGTTGACTTCCATCATATTTCTCAAGATGAGAATTGGATGGCAGATGCTCTTGCTACGCTGGCTTCAATGATTATGGTTAAATTATGGAATGAAGTCCCCAATATCACCGTGATGCGCTTGGACAGACCAACTCATGTATTTGCAGTAGAAGAAGTAAAAGATGATAAGCCGTGGTATTATGATATCAAGTGTTTCCTTCAGAGCCAGATTTACCCGCCTGGGGAATCTGTAAAAGATAGGAAGACTTTGAGGAGATTGTCAGGCAGTTTCTACCTCAATGGCGAAGTGCTTTACAAAAGAAATTTTGACATGGTTCTGCTCAGATGCGTGGATAGACACGAAGCAGACCTGTTGATGACTGAGGTCCATGAGGGTTCATTTGGTACTCATTCCAATGGACATGCCATGGCTAGAAAGATGTTGAGAGCAAGCTACTATTGGCTGACAATGGAGTCTGACTGCTGCAAATTTGTGAAGAAATGCCACAAGTGTCAGATTTATGCTGATAAGATTCATATTCCCCCGACACTTTTCAATGTGATCTCATCACCATGGCCTTTCTCCATGTGGGGAATTGACATGATTGGCATGATAGAGCCGAAAGCGTCTAATGGACACAAATTTATTCTCGTAGCAATTGATTACTTCACCAAGTGGGTTGAAGCGGCGTCTTATGCAAATGTGACCAGGCAGGTGGTCGTGAAGTTTATCAAGAATCAACTCATATGCCGATATGGTGTGCCAGATAAGATCATTACTGATAATGGATCTAACTTGAATAACAAGATGATGAAAGAGCTGTGTAGTGAATTCAAGATTGCACATCATAATTCTTCTCCGTACAGACCCAAGATGAATGGGGCTGTTGAAGCTGCTAATAAGAACATTAAGAAAATTATCCAGAAGATGGTTGTTACGTACAAAGATTGGCATGAGATGTTGCCATTCGCTTTGCATGGATATCGTACATCTGTCCGCACTTCAACAGGGGCAACCCCTTTCTCTCTTGTTTATGGCATAGAGGCGGTACTCCCAGTAGAGGTGGAGATCCCATCAATGAGAGTCTTGATGGAGGCCAAGTTGACTGATGCTGAATGGGTTCAGAGTCGTTATGACTAGCTGAACTTGATAGAAGAAAAGAGATTGACTGCCATATGCCATGGTCAGTTATATCAACAAAGAATGAAGAAAGCTTTTGATAAGAAGGTCAAGCCTCGTGTGTTCCGAGAAGGTGACCTTGTGCTCAAGAAAGTCTTGTCTTTCGCGCCCGATTCCAGGGGCAAGTGGACTCCAAACTATGAGGGTCAGAGATCCTTGCTCATTATCAGCCAAAGCTTCAAATACATCGGATTCAGAATTGATGGAGAAATGGTCATTATGTTCAATGTAGCCCTTTTCCAATATATATCACCAATTTCAAATTTGTAAAGATCTATGGAGTCTTGCCATTCGCAGACTACCATTCTATCAAATAAATTTGAGCCTTTTATCCAATTATTGGCACTCTTATCTGTTTCTATTCAACAAATGTTTTGCATGTTTTGATTAAGAAAATATCATTGTTTTAAACGATCAAATTTTTTATAATTTGTTTTTGAACAAAGTGAACATTCACAATGACGAAAGGATACTTAGGAGATCCTCAGTACTCTCCCAAGGGTGGTACGATCCCCAACATGGTAAGATTTTTGTCCATATTCCTGGCATGACTGTATCTCCTCCCTCCGGAACCCCTTGTGGTTTATCCTACCAAGTGGATTGCTTGTTGAGAGTCACCTCTCTTCCCTTCAGCAGAGTAGCAATCTTTCTTCCTCAGCAGCTTGGATCTCTTTGGGCAAGAGCAGTATTTGGTGGTTGATCCCGATAAATCCTTTATCTCCTCGGATAGATTCCCCAGTAGAGTTGTTGGTGTGGTGGACCTTGTCTGTGATAACTCTCGTCCCCAGCTGGAATGATTGATGATTCATCCCCTGCAAAGTTCTTTGCTTCATGGTATCTCTGATCCCCAGCAGATTGGATACTCTCCGGTGAACTTGGCTTTCTCTCTTGAGATGTAGTACCGGGTGGTTGATTCCTTGACCTGGTTGTGTTAAATATGTCTGTTTGTCAACATACATCATACATAAACCACACGCATACATGCATAATTATAACATTCAGATATTCATGTTGCATTCTTTGCCATATATCGTTGTTTGTTGTCTCCTGCTATTTGGTGATATACTTCCCCAAGCAGACGTGTGTGTCTGATCTCTCCATATAGAGTCAGCTCCATAGGCAGAAAGTGTCTATCCTTTCTTCCATATTCCCCACCGGGTTATATCCTCGTGGATGTTAATTGTTTTTGTTCCTTCCCAACACATATACTGGGATGGTTTTCCCCATTGAGTTATATCCTCACCGGGACAAGTCTTGATTTGGTGTGCCTATCTAGTTTGATCCTAGATCGGTCTCTTGAGACTCTTTTCCTGTTTCCCCGTGGTAAATGAATAATTTCTCAATAATTAGTAATTATTATCCCCGGCGGAGTCTGTGTTTCTCTACCCTCATACCGGTAGTTGTAAACCCTATTTCTTCCCTTTTTGCAGAGTAACTATTTTTGCTCATCTTTAATTGGTGACAGTTATCTTCATCCAATATTCGGTGATGATATCCTCTCATCTGCTTGGATAATTGCCCTGATTACGCAATTTATCCCCAGCGGGTCATCTCTCGTCTACCTTGTTGTTGTTGGTAACGATTGTTTCTCCCCTGAATTGGTCATCATTATATACCTAGTTTCGGTATCCCGATGCCTTTTCTTTTCGGTCGATTTATCCTTTATTAACCCAGTAACCGGTTGTGGATAATCGTCCATGCGAGTATATTATCTACGTTCTGACGGTAATAGATAGTATATCTCATGCACTCTCGGGTCTGAAGCCTTTTGTTCTTCCCTAGTTGAGTAAGATTCGTATCCCCTTTGTGGAGTCGAATATCCATCTTGTAATCGAGTTTGCTTTTAGCCCTCTTTTGGATGATGAGTGTTTTGGGAATATTCCCCAATTCACGCCTTGGTTGGTCACCTATTATATGCCCAGTAACCGGTATCCCTGGTGTTCCTTCCTCTCTGCTCCCTATTATGACTTTTTGTCCCCTGTGGAGTCAGAATCCCTGAGTTGAAGTATACCTTTTAGGTTTTCCTCAGACGTTTTGAAGTTTTGATATCTCTCACCCTTATACCGGTCTTGGATATTCATCTCTTCCTGAGCATGTTATATCTCTCACCCTCATACCTGGCGTTCAGATCACATGTCTCCTTGAGCTTATTACCCAGTAACTGGTAATACCTCGTCCCGCTGCTTCGTTGGAGTGTCCTTGTGGACATCCCCAGCGAAGTCCCTTAGTGGATTGTTTTCATCCGGATTTTATCCGAAGTATCCGCTGTGGATAGTTTTTTGCTGTATTGGCATATTCTCCAATACATGCATCTTCGAGTCAGCTCGAGTCTTTCCATTGGATCTTTTCCCTTTAGAATTTTGTTCCCCACGCTTTGAGTCGTGACCTGCTCGCGCATTTTTATCCCTTTTCTATCCCCAGGAGAGTCCCCAGGGTCTTGGTCCCATGGAGTGAATTGCTCATATGGATTATCAGTGGCTTCTGATTTCTTTGCTTTTGTGGATACATATCTCTACAGAGTGCTACCATTTTTCATACCTACATTTGCATCATGAGGTCTCTTAGGGACCAAAATTCATCTCTTTGTTATTATTTAAGCCCATTCTACCCCGTCGAGACGAAGATTTTAACCTTCACTTCTCCGGCTAGAATGACCTTAAATAGGGGCATCTGTAAGACCCAAATTTTGACCCTAAGATCCCTCATGGCATCATAACATTGCATTTGCATTGCCTCAAGGATCTTTAGCATCTTGGTTCCCTTTGCCTTTGGGTGGGACTCTTTGTGATTGGTTTGAGATCACCAAGCATGCTTGAATTATACATCATTGTTTCTCTTACTTTTGTTTACCAACCAAAAGCACAAAAATGTGTCACTAACATCTTTTGTTTGAAGCTTGAGTATCATCCAAGACACTTTGTGGGTTCTACTTAGATGATCAGTCAACACAAGGGAATGGCTTGAGATACTTCCAACAGGTTCAAATGGGGTCTATTCGTCAGTCAAAACGTTAATCTTGAAGGAGCAAAAGTTTGTTCATGAGCTGTCAAGCTCGCTAGGCGAGCAGAATGAGTCGCTTAGCGAGTCCCAAGAAAAGCCACCAGAATCACCTACGCTCAGAGGAATTTCTTGAACTGTCATGCTCGCTAGGCGAAGCCCACGTGTTTTAAAAAAAAAAAAATAATAATAATAATAATAATAAAATAAAATAAAATAAATAAATAAATAAAATATAACAAAAAAAATTTAGACTTGGGCCTCTCTCATTTGAGCCCACAGGTCCACAAAAATCAGGTTATAAATTCAGAGTTTCAGTGAAACAAAATTTCATTCTATTCCTATTACCCTGGCAGGGAAAAAGATAGTGAGAGAAGAGCTAACAGAGTTCAGAGCAACCTCTAGAGACTGAAGGGAACTCATCGGTAAAGAACCAATTCCCTCTCATATAAACCCTCAGATTGCTTTGCAAACCAAACCGGGCAATTCAATTTCATTCGATCTCTCCAGTCAGGTTTGCCTTATTCCCATTACTTTATGCTTTTAATTTGAATGCTCTGAATGTATGAGGTATTATGGGTGAATTTGATACCCTTTTGATGCATGTGTTTGACAAGAGGTTTAGGCCTCCTACCCTTGGTTGCTTTTTGTGAGCTTTTGTGAATTTTAATGACATGATTCATGTGGTTACATTTTGATTTGGGGGCAACTCCTGATTACCCTATCTTGTTTCTCTAACCTGTTTGTTGAGTTTTGTTTTGTGAGGGCTCATATGACTCTTGCAGAGATGGCTTGCCTGGTGTTCCACTTTATTTGTGGGATACCACCTGGAGGTTTATTCCGATTACCTATACTGACTCACTTTCTTTGATGGTGCTAGCTTGAGAGATCTCTGGGTTTCTTATCTAATTGTTGTTACTTTGGATCTTTATCCGTACGGTAGATCTCTCGACCCCTTTACTTTTCCCGCATGTTACCGATTTCTTAGGTTTCGTATAGCCTCTCGTGGCATGTCATTTAAGGTAGCGCGGTTCCTTCATCTAGGACTGCCTTTTTGCATGAGCATCCCTAAACACCCCAAACTCATTGATTTTTCTTCTCCTAAGAACACGTTATCTCCTTCTACTACAGGCGAGTAAGTCTCCAAAGGTCGAGCATCCAGTAGATTGCGTAGTAACGTCGTTCACCCCAAAACACAACCCTTACCCCGTAGTTGGTCGAACTACGTTTTGCTCTGATTTTCATCCCAGATGAGATATGTAGGCATAAGACGCGATGTCTTAGTGAGCACACTCCTCTTTAACCCATAGGTAGCCGAGCTACGAAGACTCTGATTCTCAGATTCAAATGAGATACGTATGCAGTGGATGCGATGTCCGTGCGAGTCATTTTCTTTTGACCCTTCTTTTAGTAAGTAGTACATTAGATAAACATACACGCTTTTCTCATCCCTTCGATCATGTTTGCACAAATAAATTTTCAAAGAAAAAACAACAACCTTTGCAATAAATGTGAAAAGGGCTCCCTAGGAGTACCTAGGATGCTTTGGGTGCCTAATACCTTCCCATTGCATAACCAACCCCCTTACCCAGATCTCTGACATTTTTACTAGTTTTTGATTCGATACAACTTTTAGGTTTTTGTTCGCTTTCTAACCATTCCTTTGGATAAATAGAAGTGCGGTGGCGACTCGACTTGTATGATTTACCTTGGATTTAGTCAATATCTCTAATGGTAACGAATACCCCGCTACAGCCATTAAAAAGATGGCAGCTCATAATATTCAATTCCAAGAAGAGACCATAAATAATCAGAGAAACACCACAACTTCTATAAAAAATCTTGAAGTACAGATGGGACAAATATCACAACAACTAGCTGGTTCCCAAGCACCAGGTACACTACCTAGTGGAACTGTGATAAATCCAAGAGAACATAATAATGTGAGTGTTGTTGTGACCATAAGTGGTAAGTATGCTGGGAATTTTGAGAATAAACATGTGGAAGAGGATGAGTTGTTAGAAGTGGATTTAGAAATAACAGATCATGATAAAAAACAAGAAGGGGTTATTGTATTACCAGTTGTGGAGGAAGATAAGCAGAAAGACCTTAAACCAACCATCAGACTCCCATATCCTCAAAGGACAAAGAAGAAGAAGAAGAAGAATGAGAAAATTTTCGAGAAAAACTCTTGGAGATATTCAAGAAACTTGAGATTAACATTCCGTTCTCTGAGGCCTTGGAGCAAATGCCCTTATACGCCAAATTCATGAAAGACGTCCTCTCAAAGAAGCATCCCACCAACACTGATCCTGTTCTTTTAACTGAAACTTGTAGTGCTATTTTGTAGGGGATGAAGATACCAGTGAAGAAGAAGGATAGAGGATCAGTTACTATTCCTTGCACTATAGGAAATAAAACTTTCAAAAAGACGCTTATTGATTTGGGATAGTGTCAGTTTGATGTCTTTATCTATTTACAAAAAATTGGGTATTGTTACGATTTAAGAACTAGATGACACTACAGTTTGTTAATCACTCAGTTAAGCAACCTTATGGAGTGGTAGAAGATGTTCTGGTGAAGATAGAAAAAAATTTCTTCCCGATAGACTTTGTGATTCTTGAAATGCTTGAAGATGAAGAGATTCCTCTCATTTTAGGCAGACCATTTCTAGAGACGGGAAAATGTATGATAAACATAGAAGAAGGTATGGTGACTCTAAAAGTCTATGATGAAGAATTGAAGATTGATGTTCGAAACACTATGAAATACAAAGATGATATTGGTACCAGTCATACTATAGAGGTAATAGATCAAGTGATTGCTTAGGGCAGTCCAATGAAGACACCATAGTTACCTTTGGAACAGGTCTTGAGCCTGTCGATTTTCGAAAAGGATGAAGAGAATGATGAGATGAATCCGAAGTGCTAGCCATGATGGAAGCACAACCTCAATGGATTAGATCCAAACCACGTTGGTGGGAAGACTTAAGACCGCCACAATTCTAAGAAGAAAAGCAAGAACTCAAGAAGGATACAAAGTTGAAACAACTACTGGAGCATCTCAAATATGTTTTTCTTGACACCAAAGATAAATGCCCAGATATAATAAATTCGAGTCTCAAAAGTTTCCAAGAAGCAAAACTCATCCAAGTACTTAAAAAACACAAAAGTGTTATTGGATGGGCAATTGAGGATTTGAAAGGTATTATCCCGACAGTTTGCATGCACAAGATACTGATGGAGGATGATCACAAACCATTTGTCCAACCATAAAGGAGACTTAATCACGCTATGAAAGAAGTGGTTCTCAAAGAAGTTGTGAAGTTGTTAGATGTGGGTCTTATTTACCCTATATTTGATAGCTCATGGGTGAGTCTCGTTCATGTGGTACCAAAAAAGGGAGGAACAACCGTCATCATGAATTAAAAAAAATGAGTTGATTCCCACAAGAACTGTTATGGGGTGGAGAGTGTGCATCAATTACAGAATGTTGAACATTGCAACAAGAAAATACCACTTTCATCTACCATTCATTGATCAAATGTTGGAAAGGTTAGTTGGTCATAACTACTATTGTTTCCTGGATGGATATTCAGGATATAATCAGATCGTAGTAGCTCCTGAAGATCAAGAAAAGACAATATTCACATGTCCATATGGTATATTTGCTTACAAAAGGATGTCATTTGGGTTGTGCAATGCACCCGCTACATTTCAAAGGTGTATGACATCCATTTTCACTGACATGCTTGAAAAGCATATGGAAGTGTTCATGGATGATTTTTCTGTTTTTGCTTCTTCTTTTGGTAACTATTCAACTAACTTGTCTCTTGTTTTAGAAAGATGCCAACAAACCAACCTGGTTCTTAATTGGGAGAAATGTCTTTTTATGGTGCGTGAAGGCATAGTCTTAGGGCACAAAATTTCCCAGAGGGGAATAGAAGTTGACAAAGCAAAACTAGAGGTAATATCAAATCTCCAACCTCTGGTGAATGAGAAGGGAATCAGAAGTTTCTTGGGACATGCAGGTTTTTACCGCAGGTTCATAAGAGACTTCTCTAAAATATCCAAACCATTAACTATTTTACTTGTGAGAGATAAGTCTTTCGTGTTTGATAAAGAATTTTCCAATGCTTTTGAAACATTGAAGAGTAAGTTAGTGTCAGCACCAGTAGTGGGCAAGCAGTAAAATGCCTCCTATCGAGGTCTTCCAGCTAGGAAAGCAGTAAAATGCGGGAAAAATGTAAAAGTACCACGCGGATAAAGATCCGAAGTAACAGCAATTAGAGGAATGGGAAACCCTGAGATCCTTCCAAGCTAACATCATCAAAGAAAGTGGGTCAGTACAGGTAATCGGAATGAACCTCCAGGGGGTATCCTACAAATAAAGTGGAAAACCACGCAAGTTATCCCTGCAAAAGTCATGTGAGCCCTCACAAAAACTTAACAAACAGGTTAGAGACAAAAAAAATAGGGTAATCAAGGGTTGCCCCCAAATCAAAATGTAACCACATGAATCATGCCATTAAAATTCACAAAAAAGACATGCATCAAAAGGGTATCAAATTCACCCATAATACCTCAAACATTCAGAGTATTCAAATTCAAAGCTCAAAGGTAATGGGAATAAGGGAAAACCTGATTGGAGAGCTTGATTGAAATTGAGTTGCACCCGTGAGGTTTACAAAACAATCTTTAGGGTTTATGTGAGGCAGAGGTGATTCTGTGCAGTTGAGTTCCCTTCAGGGTTTGGAGGCTGCTCTGAACTCTGTTAGCTCTTCTCTCACTATCTTTTTCCCCAGGGTTCTTCTCTCACTATCTTTTTCCCAGACAGGGTAATAGGAATAGAATGGCCTTTTGTTTCACTGAAACTCTGAATTTATAACCTGATTTTTGTGGACCTATGGGCTCAAATGAGAGAGGTCCAAGTCCAAGATTTTTTCTTTTATTTATTTATTTATTTATTTTTATTTTTTTTTCAAAACACGTGGGCTTCGCCTAGCGAGCATGACAGCTCATGAACAAACCTTTGCTC
Organism: Lathyrus oleraceus; assembly: GCF_024323335.1. NCBI lineage: Eukaryota > Viridiplantae > Streptophyta > Magnoliopsida > Fabales > Fabaceae > Lathyrus > Lathyrus oleraceus. The sequence continues at coordinate 446,989,559 of NC_066580.1, forward strand.
CTTCAAGATTAACGTTTTGACTGACGAATAGACCCCTGTTGGAAGTAACTCAAGTCTTTCCCTTGTGTTGACTGATCATCTAAATAGAGCCCACAAAGTGTCCTGGATGATGTTCAAGCTTCTTGGATCCGATTCCGATTGCCATGATGAAATGCAAATGCTAAATGACCTAAAAATGAATGCATGCATGAGGTGTAAAGCGTATGCTTCCAGGAAAAATGAAGGGTAAATTTTGGGGTATTACAGCTGCCCCTATTCAATCAACTAGAGACCTATAAAGAAGATAGCAGCGGCTTTCGTGCTTTCGAGGTATCAAGGGATTGAATACAATAAAAGCCCGAAAATTTGCACTGAAGTGAAGTGAAGTAACAATGCCTGTCAGAATCGGCAAAGAGGTGGTCTTGAAAGAAGAATCCGTCTGATACGGTGAGAGTCAGTTTGAATACCGAAAAAGAATGTTAACCTAGATACCAAAATAAATGGTAACACATAAATAACCATGGCCTGAATGCCGCTCATCAGTCCGAATACTGGAAATGACTTCGATCTGAACATCGGGAGATATGAGATTATTAATATCGGTCTGAACACCGAGAGGCTGGCCTGAATGCCACAAGTTGCGTCGACCTGAACGTCGGAAACTTCTTCGATCTGAACATCGGAAAATTGGCCTGAATGCCGCAAGTTGCATCGACCTGAATGTCAGAAACTTCTTCGATCTGAACGTCAGAAAATTGGCCTGAATGCCGCAAGTTGCATCGAACTGAATGTCAGAAACTTCTTCGATCTGAACATCGAAAAACTGGCCTGAATGCCACAAGTTGGATCGACCTGAACGTCGGAAACTTCTTCGAGCTGAACATCGGAAAACTGGCCTAAACGCCACTTCGGTCTGAATACCGGAAACTTCATGCCTGTCAGCATCGGCAGAAATAGGGAACGATAATAGAGGCGGCGCATGGGCCAATGACACTTGCTGGGGATAACAAAGGTAAGTCATGAACAATCTTCAGTCTGAGTACTGGGAACAACTTCTGGCTTATCGCTTGGGATACCGAGAATGTCTTATGCTTACATGCGTATGTTTGAATTTTTCAATGGCGTAATGCTCCATGAAAATGGAAATGCTACGCGATTTGGGAGGATGCAATGCAACATGATTCTACATGCAGGGATGCGAAATGCTGGGTAGAATGCCAAGCTGAGGCAAGGGGATCTGCTGGGGAAATGATCACCATCTTCTGGACCCTGGCAAGGCTGCTGGAGATGCACAGCGCAAAGAATTCTGTGGGGAAATGACCCGCCACACGGTGTTCTAGCAATGACGAAATACCGAGATTCTGACTGGGGAGAGAACGGCACTGAAAACCTGCTGTTGGGGAAAGTGATAGTGGTTCTGGCAACCACGATCTGCGAGAGATGACTCAGCAGGGGAAGCAAACACCGATACGGTACCGAGGTTCTGCTTCAAGGAAAGAAACCATGGATCTGGCATTGGGATTATCGATCTGGCCTTGAACTCTGAGGAGCAGCCGCTTCTGCTGGGAAGATACAGTCTGACACCGTCAACTCCGCTGGGGGTATATAGTCTGACACTGTCAACTCTACCGGGGAGTGTATAATCTGAAACCACCGCTTGGGGGGGAGGTACAGTGGTGAGAACCTGCTGGGGATTGAAGAATCCAACGCTCTGATCAGCTCTGCAGGGATAAGATACCGAATTCGTCTGTTGGTGGAAAACATTCACGATCATCTGCAGGGGATTTTAAGGAAATGCCCCGAGGGTACCTGTTCTGAATAGACGATCCAAAGCACTTAAAATTTACAGCAATTTTAAATGTTTATTAAGCATGTACTTGTAAAGCTCTTATGTGTCATGATGCAATGTTTATCAAAAAATTCGGACGTCATTTTTGCAAACAAAACAGAAAAATGAAAATGAAAACAGAGATATACTGAATAACATGATTTTATTTATTGAACGGCCTCTGAATAGGCATTTACATCAGGAAGCAATCCCTGGAAAGAGGTAATCGCACAACAGATAAAAACAGACATTAATCTAATGGCAATGTGAAATGGATTTCTATTGGGTTCCAATTCTGCTATGACTTGCTCGTTTTCAAGATCCTCCAGATGATCAGCTTTCTGAAAGAGTGATTGGACTGTTTCCTATCCTTCAAAAGTTTCCAGTCATTGACACGAGATGAGATTCAGAACTACTCAGAACGCAGTCATTCGCTTAATCCCTAACTTTTGCCTAGATCGCCCTTTTCGGGTTTTCAATCCACCGGGATACCCATTTTTGCCTAAGTTGCCTTTTCAGGTTTTCAACTTACCGGGTGTACAATCTTTTCACTTTTAATCCCTAATTTTTGCCCGAACCTTTTTCATTTTCTTGATTAGCCGGGATGCCCATTTTTGCCTAGACTACTCTTTTTATTGTCCAGCGGGTCTATTTCATGCGAAGTATTTTTTAACTGCGTCTGAGTTCACCGGGGAAGTGAAGTTTTCACCATCCATCGTTGCAAGCATTAAGGCCCCACCATCAAAAACCTTGGTGACAATATACGGTCAATCATAGTTAGGAGTCCACTTGCCCCTGTGATTTGTCTGAGGAGGAATGATCCTTTTCAACACCAAATCTCCGACCTGGAAGCATCGAGGACGCACTTTCTGATCAAAGGCTCTCTTCATCCGACTTTGATACAATGCCCATGACAAATGGCTGCCATTCGCTTCTCTTCGATAATACTCAACTCATTGAACCTTGTCCGAATCCATTCAGCTTCGTCTAACTTGAGACAGCATGTATTGTCTCAATCGCTTAGCAGCCCATGCAAGTGCACAACATATTTTTTCAAGTATTGAGTATCTCGACTCGCAATCTGTGAATTTCTTACTCAGGTAGTAGATGGCATGCCCTTTCCTACCTGTCTCGTCGTGTTGACCGAGAACACAACCCATGGAATTGTCCAGTACTGTCAAATACATAATCAGCGGTCTCCCTGGGACCGGAGGCACAAGGATAGGAGGATTCTGCAAATACTCTTTTATCTTCTCGAAAGCCCTTTGGCAATCATCATTCCACCTGATAGCCTGATCTTTTCTCAGCAATTTGAATATTGGCTCACACGTGGCTGTTAGGTGAGATATGAACCTTGCAATGTAGTTCAACCTCCCTAAGAAACCACAGACTTGTTTCTCTGTTCTTGGCTCAGGCATTTCCTGTATCGCTTTCACTTTGGCCGGATCCACCTCAATCCCTTTTCCGCTAACAACAAAACCCAGTAGTTTTCCAGATCTCACCCCAAAAGTACACTTGTTCGGATTAAGCCTCAGCTTGAATTTCCTCAAACGCTCAAACAGTTTCTGCAAATTCACCAAATGTTCTTCTTCTGTCTGAGATTTGGCAATCATATCATCAACATAAACCTCGATTTCATGATGAATCATATCATGGAACAGAGTCACCATCGCTCGCTGATATGTTGCTTTGGCATTTTTCAGACCAAACGGCATCACCTTGTAGCAGAAGGTGCCCCATGGGGTTATAAATGTTGTCTTCTCCATGTCTTCTGGTGCTTGTAGCACCTCAAATTTGCACCTCCCATTTGTATATACATTTCATTTTTAGGTCATTAACATTGCATTGTCATTGCATAGTCTATTACATGTCATTAGTCAAGACTGGTCAGGAGATTCTACTGTGCAAGGCAACCAGTGCATTTTTCCATGAGATCAAAGCCCTAGGGTTGATACATTGAGCTTACATGACCCAAGGATCATTTTGAAGTGATTTGGCCAAGTGTTGAAGGCTCAGAACTCATCAGTCCATGTGCAAATCATCTGAGGCCCACAAAAGTCAACAGAAGTCAACTGCACAGTCAATTGTGAATTTGAAGGAGGGAAGTGGTTAGAGAGGCTTCATTCATGTCCAAACAAGTCTCATTTGACAATTCAAAACATCAACATTGAAGAATTTGAAGTCAGATCAAGACTTTCCAAAAATAGCAGGTGACCTATAATCTGAACTTTCCAAAAATGGAAAGAATTTGGACCAACTTCAACTCAAGATTACATCATCAAGAAAGCTTCAAACGAAATTTTGTCCAACATGAAAGTTGAAGATCTTTCTCTCCCATTTCCAAAAAGTCCAAGATCATGGATTTCTCATGGGTGGTTGAGGAGATATGGTCCAATCATGGCAAAGTGTGTTTCAAACTTCAAATGGACATAACTTTCAAACCAAAACTCCAATTTGAGTGGTTCTTTTTGCACTTTGATCCTTATAACATGTATTTTCCAAGCATATCATTACATGGCATGAAATCTCATTGCATGATCATTGGTTCACTCATGAAGATTTTTGGGGAAAATTGCATAAACTCATTTTGATTAAGCATGGGCATACAATATCATTTCCAAACCTTGCATGGACTCATTGTGAGAGATTTTGGGCCCAGAACATGCACTGTTCACGTGCATGGGGGTGCATGAAGTGAGAATTTCATTTTTTGCACTTACACCTTCCAACTCACTAATCACACTTGCATTTGGTTTAAGTTGTTGTTAAACATGATTAGCATGAGGTATAAGTACTTAATCATAACTGTTTTGATCAGAATCATCAATTTCAGATCTAGAATCAAAATTCTCCAAAAATTCTCTCTCAAACTTTTGCCAAATTTCTTCAAGCAAGAACACTTTCTATTGCACAATTCATCATCATGAAGTGCTGTTGAGTAGAATTGGACAAGAATTCAAGAGGAATCGTGGCATATTGAGCTAGGATAGAAGCTTGAAGCATCCATGGTAGTTGAAGATTGAACTGGTTCTGTGCATCATTGAGCTTCCATTTCATCATCATTCATCTCACAAGCATCATAGGAGAAGATTTGAAGCGTGGCAAGGCTTGGAAGCACGTGATTTCAATTATGTTCATCAAGAGGTTGGTTTTTCGACCTCTTTAATTCTCAAATTCATTATGCTAGTTGTATCGATCATTGAATGGTGGTAATTCTGATGAAAATTTGGAGTGATTCGGTGCTGTTTTGAGTTAGTTACATGTGATTAAAGTTTTGATGTTAATCTTTGATTCCTTCGATCCAAGCGTGTTATGGTGTTTTTGCATGAATTAGTTGTTGATTCTTGATGTATGAGGCATGGCGAGTTGATTGATATAAGTTTTACCAATTTCTGGAACATTTTTTGGATCTGGAAATTTCCAGATGAAGATCTTCATGATCTTCATCGTTCTTGCATGAACATTGCATATTTCCAGTTTTGCTGCGAATTCGCTTGAGTTTAGCTACGAGTTCATGCGTATTTGCTACGAAAATTCAAATCCATGCATAGCGCGCGTTTAGGGTTTGAATGCTAAAACACAGTCGTTTTGGCTGTTAGCGCGCGTTTGGATTCAAATATGCACATGGTTCGAATCCTGGTTGAGAGCCTTTTCCAAATTGCCTTGCATTTTTCCTATTCCTTCATTATTTCATGCCTTATCCATTTTCATTTTTTAATTTCTTTCATGAACTTCAAAAATTCACCATAAATTGGAAAATGCACCAAATGACCTCCAATTTTTTGCATTGTGATCCTCATTCTGTCTACCTTTTTGTGATTATTGAAATGCAAGTTGTGCCTGGCCTGAAAAATGTTTTGTCCTAGGGTGATTGCACATGTATGTATGCTTGACCTTGCCTTGTTCCATGCATCATAAAATGCTCAAGAATTATCCAATGCTTCTGAAATTTTGCATGCTATTTCTAGACATGTTGAGTGACATTTTGGCTTTGATTTGAGATTTTTCCCATGATCCATCTCTGTTTTATGATTATGCTAAGTTGGTGTGACAATTTGTGTCACACATGTGCTTGTCTTGACTTATGCTATGTGATTGCCATGCCTAATGATGTCCAATGCCTCTAATTTTTTGTGTAATGATCATGTTGTATGTCCTGTTTACTCATGAATTTTGCCAAGATTAGTTGAATCATTTTTGATTTAATGTGCATTTGTTTCTTCTGGTGTCTCAATGTGATCACAATTTGCATGCCTTGCCATGTTTGGTTCATGAAATGAATTGGGTTAATGATTTTGGTATGGGACCTTTTGAGTTTTATTCTTGATTGAATGAAGATGATTCATGTTAAATTTCATGTTCTGTTTTGAATTCTTTCTTCACCTTTGACCCTAGGCTTTGACCTAGTGGTTTGTGGCTTACATGTGGGCTTTGATTTCAGGTTTAAGCTTCCAAGTCCATAGTTGATGATGCTTCCTCATTTGAGCATTGATGTTTGCTCTTGATTACTAACACTTGTGTTTTTTGTAGGTTGATGTTAACTCATTTGAGTTTGCCTTGTGGCTTGCACATTGTGAACATTGTCTGTCTGTTTGTTATTGCTTGTTGTCTGTTTGTCTGTACAGTTGAACTGATTAGTTTAGATTTTTCACAGGTACCTAAGTTGCTTTGAGTTCTTTTGAACTTGCTTTTGCTTTGCTTGGTTGCTTAACCACTGAGGTATATTTTCTCTGACTTCGTGTAGTCTGGAAGACCTGTCCTGTTATGTGGGCAGGCACCTGTCTGAAGCCCTCCTTAAGAGGCAATGCTTGTGAATGTTTACTTTTGTGCCAAGCAGGTAAAGACCTCTTAAGAGGCAATTGGCAGATAAAAGAGATGTGTAGTCCATCTCCTGCTATTCAGTTGTGTCATTCACCCTACTCACACCATTGTGTTGATGCATTATGGATAATAACCCAAGATCATGTTGTGTCAGTCACTTGTGGAGAAGAGTTCCTACATTCTGAACTCCCACACTTTCATTTGTCTGAAGCTCTCCCAGGCCAGGGATAAGAGCTGTGAGGTCTTACCCTCACTTCCTATTTCATCTGCTTCACCCTAACTCTCAATGTTAGGGTTAAGAGCTAACTACACCCGATTCCAGTTGGCTTGTTTTTACAGCCTAACCTTGTATGAGCCCATTTGTTTGCATATAGTGTGTGTGCTTGCTTTGTGTGCTTGTATGTGTTTGCTTGTGCTGTTTAGGATAGCTTGCTCCCTGTGCAAGTTAGATAGAAACCTTAACTTAGGGATCGTATGCATGACAACTTCTAGACTCGAGTCGTAGTCTCCCTAGTAGTTTGTGTCTCCCTTTGTATCTGGTTAGGCTAGAAGTTCTTTCCCTATTTAGGGGAACTACGTCGCCCTGATCCTCATACCAGATGAGGTACGTAGGCAGGAGATGAGTTGATCTCTCCGGGCGCCCTTTTTTTTCTTTTTTAACCCCTTTGTGTGTGTTGGAGTCTGACATAAGTCCAGCGATTGGCAGTTGGTTTCCTGTGTCTTGTTTCCTTGTTGGAGTCTGACATAAGTCCAGCGATTGGCAGTCGGTTTCCTGTGTGTGTGTTTGTTGGTTCGGAGTCTGATGTAAGCCTAGCGATTGGCATTCGGTTTCCAGGTTTCCCTGTTTGTGTGGAGTCTGACGTAAGTCCAGCGATTGGCAGTCGGTTTCCTGTTTGTGTTTTGTTTGGCGTGCGTTAGCCGAGCTACGAGTGCTCTGATTCTTCTCCGGTCAGAGAAGATACGTATGCATAGGATGCGACATCCTAGCGAGCACGTTTCCCTTGTCCCGAACTACGTCGACTCTGATGTTTGTGCCTGACAGACTACGTAGGCCCAGGATGCGATATCCTGTCGAGTCCTGTTTCTCTTGTCTTTCTGTGTTTTCCTTCCAGCCTTGTGTGCAGTTTGTGATCAGTTTTTTAGCAATCTTATCCTTTCTTTTGAGCGTGGATCCCGTCGAGTACGACGGATGCGTAGGGGTGCTAATACCTTCCCTTCGCATAACCGACTCCCGATCCCATCTTTCTCTGGTCGCGAGACCATGTCTTTCCCAGGTTTACTTCGAGCGTTTCCTTTCCCTCTTTTGGGATAAATAACGCACGGTGGCGGCTCTGTTGTTTCGTTTTCCCGCCGGTTTTTCGCGTAATGCGACAGCTGGCGACTTTGCTGGGGACTATAGAGAAGTTGACCTCCTACTGGTCCTTCTTCCCTAAGCGAGTCTCTCCTAGCGCTCTCTAGGATAGGGTTTGGTTGCTTTTGCTGTTCATTTATTGCATTAATTTGTTTATTGTTTGCATTTATGTTTGCATTCATCACATATTCATCTGTGCTGGCTGTGCTGTGTTTGTCTCTCTGTTGGGGTGGGAGTTACATGAGGTAAAAGGCCCAATACCCAGGCTATGAGTGAACTCTAGGATACCTAGGAATAGAGTGATTCTTGGGAAGCGGGTGGTATTGCGCCACTTAGCGGAACTTGATATCACGAGCAGTTCAGATCCTGATGGGGTATTATCGGTACATACATCGGGTGTGTACATGATGATATTCTACGAAAGGGTTGTTTATCCTGCGTTTCTCTTGACCTTACCCTGGCCTAGATTACACCCGTGAGTGGGGAGGGATTGATCATTATTACAGGTACCGTTGGTGACTTGTTGGTGACTTTTGGGTTCTGTTGGTGACTTGGTTCTGCAGTTTGGGGTCTCAGATGATTTTGGGTCTCAGATGACTTTGTGGTTCCGAATTCAAGCCGAAGCTTTGATCCTGTGCTCCGAGATGCATAGCCAGCCAGTCGTGTCTGCATCATTTGCATCATAGCATGTTTATTTTCAAAAAAAAAATAATGCAATAAAAAAAAAAGAAATAAAAAAAAGAAAAGAAGAAAAAGCTAATATCCTCATGCATATCATTTCTCAGGTTCATTCAGGAGTCTATTCATTGTGAGAGATGGCATCCGTTCCAGAGTTGAAGCGGAAGACTTGTTCCTACAGTTTTCACCGTGAGCCTTTGACGTCTCTGATAGAGTTGAGCAACTTTGTGACCGGCGGTAATCAAAAGGTGTTTGTTGATCAGTATGGGGACTTGTTGACACTGCTGAAGATGATGGTAGATCCAGTGCCGTTGCAGACTCTTCTACAGTTCTATGATCCAGAGCTCCGCTGTTTCACCTTCCAGGATTATCAGTTAGCGCCAACTCTTGAAGAGTACTCTATTCTGATGAGCGTCCCGATTCAGTATCAGGTTCCTTTCTTGGATGTTCCGAAGGAGGCTGATTTCAGAGTCATTGCCAGAGCTCTTCATCTGAGTATCAAGGAAGTGAGTGACAATTAGAAGTCGAGTGGTGACGTTGTGGGGTTGCCCTTGAAGTATCTATTGAGGATGGCTAGAGAAGAAGCAAAGAAGGGAAATTGGGAAGCTTTTCATGCTCAGTTGGCTATCATGATCTATGGGATTGTCTTGTTCCCGAGTATGCCCAACTTTGTGGACTTTGCTGCTATCACTGTTTTCCTTGGAGGAAACCCAGTTCCTACTTTGTTAGCTGACACTTACTATGCTATTCACAGTAGGCATGGTAAGGGTGGAGCTATCAGATGCTGTCTCCCATTGTTGCTCAGATGGTTCTTGTCTCTCCTGCCAGTCAGTGGACCTTTTGTGGATGCTCAGAGCACTCATAAGTGGACTCAGAGGGTTATGTCTCTTACCTCTTATGATATCAGATGGCAGTCTTACCGGATGGATGTGCGTAATGTCATCATGAGCTGTGGAGAGTTTCGTAATGTGCCACTTATAGGGACTAAGGGTTGCATCAATTACAACCCGGTTCTGTCTCTTCGCCAGTTGGGGTTTGTGATGAATGGAAGACCACTTGATGCTGAGATAGCTGAGAGTGTGTATTTTGAGAAGCGGAGTGACCCTGCTAGATTGGAGCAAGTAGGAAGAGTTTGGAAGTCCATTGGTGTCAAGGATGGAGTTGTTCTAGGGAAGAAGTTTGCAGTTGCTATGCCTGATTACCTTGATTGGGTCATGAGTAGAGTTGAGACTTTGTTGTTGCCCTATGATAGGATGAAGTCATTGCAAGAGCAACCACCTTTGATCCTTGCTGAGAGTGTACCTACTGAGCAGTATAAGCAAGCCCTGATGGAGAATCGTCGGTTGAAGGAAAAGGAACAAGATACCCAGATGGAGCTCTACAAAGCCAAAGCTGACAAGTTAAACTTGGCTCATCAACTCAAAGACACGCAGGGTGAGGATGCTAGTAGATTGAAGAGCGAGAAGAGGTCCTATGAGGAGATGGAGATGCTATTGAATGCAGAACACCGTGAGTGCTTGAGGTTGCAGAGAGCTGAAGCCAGTTATCAGAAGAAGATAAGAGACTTGGAGAAGCAACTCAGAGACAAAGACATCCAACTGAAGAAGGAAGTAGATTTGAGACATGCATCAGAGAGTCATCTTGGAGGAGAAGTTGTGGAGCTCAGAAGACAACTGAAGGAGAAGCTCACTCCTCTGCCAGAATGTTCAGAATGTGACCTGTTGATAGACCAGTGTCAGTACCTGAAGACTCTCATTCCTGGAAGCCATTTGTCTTAGCTCGTATCTCTGTTGTTTATGTTGAGAATCACCTCCAGGCTTGTTGGATGGGATTCATTGTTGTACTCTGATCATTTGGATCTTTGAACCTTTGTTGGGTGATACTTGTTGCTCATATCTATGGATGAGATTGTTGATGTTTCACCTTGTGCTCAGTTATCTTGTGTATGTTGCTTCTGTGTTGTTCTTGTTGCAGGTTGCCATTTCTTGAAAGATGAATTAGGCTCTCGAATGCCTGAGAAATGAACATATCATGTGCATCATACGCATCATTAGCATCATACACATATCATTTTGCATTACAGGTGTTCTTGATCGAGACTTCTCACTCTGGTTCCTGTGTCAGGCAGGATAGCTGATCAACGTCCGCATCGCTACGCAACCAGACTGAATCAACAGAGGAACATGGACCAAGTGCAAGCTGAGTTGGCTGAGATGAGGGCTAACATGGCCCAATTCATGACAATGATGCAAGGGTCGTTCAAGGGCAAGAGGAGCTGCGTGCCTTAGCCCAGAGACAGGAAGCTGTACTCCCACCGCCCAGTCGTGCTTCACCAGTGGGTGCACCTGTGACCGATAATGCTGCTGTTGTTGCTCCCGTCAATGATTACGCCGTGGGTGATGATTTGAGGGGTATTCGGATTAATGGACAGCCTCTTGCTGCAGAGATTGTTAATGCCAGAGGGACTCGTGCTCCGGTTCGCCATCCTGCTCCGCTGGTTGACAGGCAGGAGGACATGTTCACACTGCTCAGTGAAGATGATGATGTTGTAAGGGTCGAAGAGAGGGATCGGAAGGTTGATGCCCTAGCTGAAAAGATCAGAGCCATGGAATGTCAGAACTCTTTGGGTTTTGATGTCACGAACATGGGGCTGGTAGAAGGATTGAGAATCCCTTACAAGTTCAAAGCGCCCTCATTTGACAAATACAATGGTACTTCTTGTCCTCGCACCCATGTGCAGGCTTATTACAGGAAGATCTCTGCCTATACAGATGACGAAAAGATGTGGATGTACTTCTTCCAGGATAGCTTGTCTAGAGCTTCCTTGGATTGGTACATGGAGCTGAAAAGAGAATCTATCCGAAGTTGGAGAGATCTGGGTGAAGCCTTCTTGAGGCAGTACAAACATAATATGGACATGGCGCCGAGCCGGACTCAGTTGCAGAGTCTATGTCAGAAATCAGGTGAAAGTTTTAAGGAGTACGCCCAGAGGTGGCGTGAGTTGGCTGCAAGAGTACAACCCCCTATGCTGGAAAGAGAATTGACTGATATGTTCATCGGTACATTACAAGGAGTATTCATGGACCGGATGGGTAGCTGCCCGTTCGGTACTTTTTCAGATGTTGTAATTTGTGGGGAGAGAACAGAGAGCTTGATTAAAGCTGGGAAGATTCAGGATGCTGGTTCCTCATCTTCAAAGAAGCCGTTTTTTGGGGCACCCCGCAGAAGGGAGGGTGAAACGAATGCTGTGCAACACAGGAGAAGTACAAACAGAGGGCAATATCGCCAGGTTGCCGCTGTAACCATTCCAGCACCTCAGCCACGTCAACAGCAGCAACAACAGAGAGTTCAACAACAACAACAACAACAGCAACGTCCGTATCAGCCTAGACAGAGGATGCCTGATCGTCGTTTCGACCCGTTGCCTATGACCTATGCTGAATTGCTGCCCGAACTGCTCAGGTTAAGGTTTGTTGAGTCACGTACCATGGCTCCGTTGACAAAAATACCACCTGGGTATGATGCCAACGTTCGTTGTGATTTCCATTCTGGTGCACCGGGGCACCATATTGAGATCTGCCGGGCTTTTCATCATAAGGTCCAGGACTTAATTGACGCCAAAATAATCAATTTTGCTCCTGTGCCTAATGTTGTGAACAATCCTATGCCTCAGCACGGTGCGCATAGGGTGAACAATGTGGAAGACGGTGAAGCTGAAGACTTGATAGTTGATGTTGAAGATGTTCAGACTTCATTGCTGGTTGTGAAGAGTCGTCTGTTGAGTGGGGAAGTGTTCCCGGGTTGTGATCAGGGCTGTTCAGATTGCGAAGGTTCAGAGAATGGTTGTATACAGTTGAGGGTTGGTATCCAGAGATTGATTGATGAGGGTTGTCTGCAGTTTAGTCGGGCCGTGAAAGATCGTGGGGTGGTGTCAACTGTCACCATTTATTTCAAACCGTCCGAGGGACGTGGCCAGAGAATTGTCAGTGCACCTGCAACCGTTGGTACTCCTGTTACTATTTCTGCTCCAGTAACTGTCAGTGCTCCCACTACCATTGTTGTGTCTGGTAGAAGGGCTGTTGAGAACAATAGGGCTGTGCCGTGGAAGTATGATAACGCTTACCGCAACAACAGAAGGGCAGAAAGTCAGGTCAGGCTGGTTAGTCAGTCTCCAGTGACGATTGGGTTGCCGAGTAGAGCTCCTGTGATTGCGAGTCCAGTTGTGGACAATGTTGGGGGACCAGGAGGTTTTACAAGAAGCGGTCGCCTGTTTGCACCACAACCGTTGAGGGATAACAATGCTGAGGCTCTCGCCAAGGCAAAGGGTAAGCAAGCGGTGGTTGATGAAGAATCTGCTCAGAAGGAGGCGCTCGAGGGTTCGTTTGAGAAAGATGTGGAGGAGTTTATGAAGATTATTAAGAAGAGTGACTACAAGATTGTAGATCAGTTGAATCAGACTCCGTCCAAGATTTATATACTCTCATTGCTGCTATGCTCTGAGGCACACCGTAACGCCTTGCTGAAAATGTTGAATCTGGCTTACGTGCCTCAAGAGATCTCTGTCAACCAGTTGGAGGGGGTGATTGCGAATGTCAGTACCAGGCACGGTTTGGGGTTCACAGATTTGGACTTGACGCCTGAAGGTCGCAACCATAACAATGCCCTGCATATCACCATGGAGTGCAAAGGCGCAGTATTGTCACACGTGTTGGTGGATACTGGCTCGTCCTTGAATGTTTTGCCCAAGAAGATCTTGAGCAAGATTGATGTCGAAGGGGTTGTCCTTACTCCGAGCGATCTGATTGTTCGTGCTTTTGATGGATCCAAGTGGTCTGTTTTTGGTGAAGTCACATTGCCGGTGAAGATTGGCCCGAAGGTGTTCAGTATTATCTTCTATGTGATGGACATTCAGCCAGCATATAGTTGCTTATTGGGGCGTCCCTAGATACATGGGGCTGGGGCAGTTTCGTCGACTCTCCATCAAAAGCTGAAGTATGTGTGGAATGGGCAGATTGTGACTGTGTGCGGCGAGGAGGACATTCTGGTGAGTCATTTATCCTCTTTCAAGTATGTAGAGGTGGATGGCGAGATCCATGAGACTCTGTGCCAGGCATTTGAGACTGTTGCTCTTGAGAGGGTGGCTTTTGCTGAGCAGAAGAAGCCAAGTGCCTCAATTGCATCTTATAAACAGGCTGTGGAGGTTGTCAACTCGGGCAATGCAGAAGGTTGGGGCAAGATGGTGGATTTGCCTGTCAAGGAAGACAAGTTCGGTATTGGCTATCAACCTCTGTAAGCGGAACAGATTGAGCAGAAAGGGCCGAGTACCTTTACCAGCGCTGGGCTGATGAATCACGGTGATGTCTTTGCAGTCAGTAGTGAAGACGAGGACAGTGATTGTGATCTGGGCAACTGGGTTCGCCCGTGTGCACCAGGGGAGACGATCAACAACTAGACGGCTGAAGAAGTGGTCCAAGTTACTCTTCAAACAGAGTAATTTTCTTTTGTTTTTCATTTTGCACAAAACCCTACGTTCTGCCCAAGGCGTAGTGGTTCATTGTAGGGCCTCATCATGTTTTTCAATGATATCATTAATAAAGGACGTTTTGCAAACAATTTTGTGATCCCTGTCTTTCTGTTTTATTTTTCATTTTTCAAAAAAAATAAAAATGGCAATGTTTTTGTTTTTTGTGACTTTCTTGAACTTTTTTTCTAAAATAAAGCATTAAACATGCAGAAGTGATCTTACGGACTCCACTATGAACAATTCTGTTATGACTCAGTATGATTTCGATAATCCCATCTACCAAGCTGAAGAGGAGGGTGAGGAAGACTGTGAACTCCCCAAAGAATTGGTCAGATTATTGAAGCAGGAGGAAAGGGTCATCCAACCTCATCAGGAGGAGTTGGAGATTATTGATTTGGTACTGAGGACGCCAGAAAGGAGATCAAGATCGGGGCTGCTTTGAAAGAAGATGTCAAGAGAAGGTTGATTGAGATGCTGAGAGAATATGTGGAGATATTCGCCTGGTCGTATCAAGATATGCCTGGGTTGGATACGGATATTGTGGTGCATAGGCTACCTCTCAGAGAAGATTGTCCTTCAGTCAAGCAGAAGCTTCGGAGAACTAGTCCTGACATGGCTGTTAAGATCAAGGAAGAAGTTCAGAAGCAGTTGGATGCGGGTTTTCTGTCAGTTACGACTTATTCCCCGTGGGTGGCCAACATCGTTCTCGTGCCGAAGAAGGACGACAAAGTCAGAATGTGTGTCGATTACCGGGATTTGAATAGAGCGAGTCCGAAAGATGACTTCCCATTACCTCACATTGATGTATTGGTTGATAATACTGCTCAATCCTCGGTTTTCTCTTTCATGGACGGTTTCTCTGGCTATAATCAGATTAAGATGGCGCCAGAAGACATGGAAAAGACGACATTCATTACACCTTGGGGCACGTTTTGCTATAAGGTGATGCCATTTGGGCTGAAGAATGCCGGTGCTACCTATCAGAGGGCTATGACGACTCTTTTTCATGACATGATGCACAAAGAGATTGAAGTGTACGTGGATGATATGATTGCGAAGTCGCAGACAGAAGAGGAGCACCTGGTAAATTTGCAGAAGTTGTTTGACAGACTGAGAAAATTCAAACTGAGGCTGAATCCAAACAAGTGTACGTTTGGGGTGAGATCCGGTAAGCTGTTAGGCTTCATTGTCAATGAGAAAGGGATTGAGGTTGATCCAGCAAAAGTCAAATCTATTCAAGAGATGCCTGAACCGAAACTGAAAAGCAGGTTCGTGGGTTTTTAGGGAGATTGAACTACATTGCACGGTTTGTATCTCACCTAACTGCCACGTGTGAACCAATATTCAAATTGCTAAGAAAGAATCAAGCAATCAGGTGGAATGATGATTGTCAGAAAGCTTTTGACAAGATAAAAGAGTATTTGCAGAAACCTCCAATCCTTATACCTCCAGTTCCTGGGAGGCCTCTGATAATGTACCTGTCAGTGACTGAGAACTCGATGGGGTGTGTATTGGGACAGCATGACGAGTCTGGTCGAAAAGAGCATGCCATATACTACCTTAGCAAAAAGTTTACCGACTGTGAAATCAAATATTCACAGCTTGAGAAAACTTGTTGTGCTTTGGCCTGGGCTGCTTACCGACTGAGGCAGTATATGTTGAACCATACTACTTTATTGATTTCTAAGATGGATCCAGTGAAATACATCTTTGAGAAGCCGGCTCTCACCGGACGTGTTGCCCGTTGGCAGATGATTTTAACAGAATATGATATCCAGTACACGTCGCAGAAGGCCATCAAAGATAGTATTCTGTCAGACTACCTTGCCGAGCAACCGATTGATGATTATCAGCCGAGGATGTTTGAATTCCCTGATGAAGACATCATGTATCTAAAGATGAAAGATTGTGAAGAGCCTCTTGTCGAGGAAGGACCGGATTCTGATGACAAGTGGACACTGATGTTTGATGGGGCTGTGAATATGAACGACAACGGTGTTGGGGCAGTGCTTATTAATCCAAAAGGTGCTCATATACCTTTTTCTGCCAGACTGACTTTTGACGTCACCAACAACGAGGCTGAGTATGAGGCTTGCATCATGGGGATAGAAGAAGCCATCGATCTGAGGATCAAAACTCTGGACATTTATGGGGATTCCGCTCTAGTGATTAACCAAATCAATGGAGATTGGAATACCAATCAGCCGCATTTGATTCCTTATAGAGATTACACCAGAAGAATACCGACGTTCTTCAAGAAGGTGAAGTTGTATCATGTCCCCCGGGATGAGAATCAGATGGCTGATGCCTTGGCTACTTTGTCTTCTATGATCAAAGTTCATTGGTGGAATCATGTGCCACATGTTGCGGTGAATAGACTCGAGAGGCCTGCGTACGTGTTTGCAGCCGAGTCTGTTGTGGATGAGAAGCCGTGGTACTATGATATCAAGAACTTCCTCAAGAGCCAGGAGTATCCTGAAGGTGCGTCAAAGAATGATAAGAAAACCCTGAGAAGGCTAGCTGGAAGCTTTTATTTGAATCAGGATGATGTGTTGTACAAGAGGAACTTCGACATGGTTCTGCTCAGATGCGTGGATAGACACGAAGCAGGCATGTTGATGCAAGAAGTGCACGAAGGATCTTTTGGTACCCATGCTGGTGGTCATGCAATGTCCAAGAAATTGTTGAGAGCCGGTTATTACTGGATGACTATGGAATCCGATTGTTTCAAATACGCTCGGAAGTGCCATAAATGCCAGATTTATGCTGATAAGGTGCATGTACCACCAAGCCCTCTGAATGTCATGAACTCGCCTTGGCCGTTTGCCATGTGGGGCATTGATATGATTGGGAAGATTGAGCTTACTGCCTCTAATGGACATCGCTTCATCCTAGTTGCGATTGATTACTTCACCAAGTGGGTGGAAGCAGCTTCCTATGCTAATGTGACCAAGCAAGTGGTTGCCCGGTTCATTAAGAAGGAAATCATCTGTCGTTATGGGGTTCCTGAGAGAATCATCACTGATAATGGTTCGAATCTCAATAACAAGATGATGAAGGAGCTTTGTAGAGATTTCAAGATTGAACATCACAATTCTTCTCCTTACAGACCGAAGATGAATGGTGCTGTAGAGGCGGCAAACAAGAATATTAAGAAGATTGTGCAGAAGATGGTCGTGACGTACAAGGATT
This sequence comes from Lathyrus oleraceus, assembly GCF_024323335.1. Taxonomy (NCBI): domain Eukaryota; kingdom Viridiplantae; phylum Streptophyta; class Magnoliopsida; order Fabales; family Fabaceae; genus Lathyrus; species Lathyrus oleraceus. Next base: position 447,006,932 of record NC_066580.1, read on the forward strand.
GGCATGAGATGCTGCCTTTCGCTTTGCATGGGTACCGTACCTCAGTACGTACGTCGACCGGGGCAACCCCGTACTCCCTTGTGTATGGTATGGAAGCAGTCCTACCTGTTGAAGTGGAGATTCCTTCTCTGAGGGTCTTGCTGGATGTTAAGCTTGACGAAGCCGAGTGGATTCGGACAAGGTTTAATTAGTTGAGCCTTATCGAAGAGAGACGGTTAGCAGCTGTGTGCCATGGGCAATTGTATCAGAGAAGGATGAAGAGAGCCTTTGATCAGAAAGTGCATCCTCGAAGCTATCAGACTGGTGATCTAGTTTTGAAAAGGATCCTTCCTCCCGGTACAGATAACAGGGGCAAGTGGACTCCTAATTATGAAGGTCCATATGTTGTTAAGAAGGTCTTCTCTGGTGGAGCCTTGATGCTTACAACTATGGATGGTGAAGATTTTCCGTCCCCTGTTAACTCAGATGTAGTCAAAAAATACTTCGCATAAATTGACCCGCTGGACAAAAAGAATAAAAGAGTCCAGGCAAAAAAGGGCATCCCGGCGAACCAAAAAAAAAAAAAGAGGTTCGGGCAAAAATTAGGGATAAAAATGAAAAGAATATGTACACCCAGTAAGTCGAAAACCCGCAAGGGCGGCTTAGGCAAAAATGGGTATCCCGGTGGATTGAAAACCCGAAAGGGAGATCCAGCCAAAAGAGGGATTAGAGCGAAGACTACAGTCTGAGTTATCTGTACTTCATCGCGCTTCGTCGTCTACCATCTCGAAGGGTATAATCGGTCCAGTCATTCTTCTCAAAAAGCAAGGAATTCGGGAGAAAACTGATGATCTGTGAGTTATAACAGAATTGGGAAATAGTGGATGCCGTGTTCACATTGCCATTAGGATAGATTTTTTCCTTTTATGCGCAATTACCTCTTTCTAGGAATTGCTTCCCGATGTATTCGCCTTTTCAGGCCCATTTTCAATCAATAAAAGTCGTTATTCAGATAAATTGCTCTCTTGTTTTTATTTTTACTGTTTTGTTTGCAAAAACGTCCGAATTTTTGATAAACATTGCATATAAAAACATGAAGGCTAGACAATAATGTGCAGAAAGATAAAACATTTGAAAATCATTTTGAATGTTAAGGACACTTGAGCGTATTTTGTCCATGCAACCCCCTGGGGGCATATATGTCGTGCTGTTTTGCAGGTTGTTACCTTTGATTCTTGGCTGAAGCAGAAAAGCCACAGTTCGTTCAGGGATGTTGTCAGCACTGTCCAGTAGTGCAAGAGGTTGGGGATGTTCCCCAGCAGGTGAAGCAAGTTCGGGACTTGTTTCTCAAGCATAGTCAAGATCAGGGATTCCCCAGCAAGCTTGATTGAGGATTTTTCCCCAAGCAAGTCTGAAGGTTATCAGAACTTTTCTCCCCTGCAGAGACGTCTGTGAATGGTGTCCCTCAGTAGCAGGTCCAAAGGCTATTCTGTCCCTAGCAGGTCTAAAGTTGTTAACTCCCTAGGAGGCCTGGAAGTGGTTTATCCCCAGCTAGTCTGAAAGCTGCCAAGTTCCCCACTGAGTCTGAAGATTTTTTTTTAATCCCCACCGAGTTGGAAGGATGTTGTATCCCCAGCGGAGGTATCAATGAGTAGTTTTATTCCCCAGCAGTCTGGTTTGAAGTACTGCTATCCCCAGCGTGGTCGTGAACGCTTTTCCCCGGCAGGGTTATGGATGTCTATCCCCAGCATGGTCTGGTATGTTACTTCCCCAACAGAGTTATGCCTTTTCCCATCAGGGTGTGGAATGTTTTCCCTTAGCGGAGTTTGTGTTGATGGTTTTCCCCAGCAAGTTCCCCGAGTGGATCAGGTCCGGCGAAAATTGTCTCCAGCAGAGTTTATCCTACCTGTGGGTTGGCCCTCCCCAGTAAAGTCGCCATTGGCTGTTTCCCTAGCAAAGTCCCCGAGTGGATTGTAATCAGTGAAGGTTGTCCCCGTTGGGATCCTTTCTCCAGCAGCAATGCTATTCCTCAGCATGAGTGAGAAGTTGGTGCTTTTTTCCCCACAGAGCATATTCCTCAGACAGAGTATCCCCACAGAGTTGGAGAATCTAACCCGTTTGCTCCCCAGCAGGAGTTTTTATCATCTTGCATGTAGTGATCATTGCATCCTCAAATCGCGTAGCATTTCCATTCAATATGGAGCATTACGCCATAGAAAAATTCAAACACATGCATTCATGTGTTAAACCTAATCAGATCATATCCCCGGCAGAGGCGGATCGTTGTTCAACACCTGTACGGCACATTTGCTACAGTTGCTCCTGGCAGCATTCAGGATTGATAACTCCCCAGAAAGGTTTATTTCCTCACTCGTCCGTAAAAGGAAAGCTTGATTCTCTCCGGGGAGATCCCCAGCAAGTGTTTAGCCTTGCCTTGACGTATTGAAGATGTCGTTCCTGTGATATCGATAAATGTCTGGTCGTCTTTTTTTTGGTGTCGGTAAACACCATTGTTTCGGTGTCGGTAAACATCGAGTCCCACTCCAGTCATCGGTAAATGTCTGGTCGTCCCTTTTGATGTCGGTAAACATCATCTTTCGATGTACGTAACATCCATCCTTTCCCCAGGTCATCCGTTGATGTCTGGTCACCTCTCCGTTGGTGTCGATAAACGTTGATTTTTTCCTATTCGTCCGTTGACGTATAGTTGTATTCCTTCCCCAGTGAAGTATTCACCTCTCCGTTGGTGTCGATAAACGTCGAGCTTCTCCCGTTCGTCCGTTGACGTCTGGTCGAGTCTTCCCATTCATCTGTTGATGTCTGGTCACCTCTCCGTTGGTGTCGATAAACGTCGAGCTTCTCCCGTTCGTCCGTTGACGTCTGGTCGAGTCTTCCCATTCATCTGTTGATGTCTGGTCACCTCTCCGTTGGTGTCGATAAACGTCGAGCTTCTCCCGTTCGTCCGTTGACGTCTGGTCGAGTCTTCCCATTCATCTGTTGATGTCTGGTCACCTCTCCGTTGGTGTCGATAAACGTCGAGCTTCTCCCGTTCGTCCGTTGACGTCTGGTCGAGTCTTCCCATTCATCTGTTGATGTCTGGTCACCTCTCCGTTGGTGTCGATAAACGTCGAGCTTCTCCTGTTCGTCCGTTGACGTATGGTCGAGTCTTCCCATTCATCTGTTGATGTCTGGTCACCTCTCCGTTGGTGTCGATAAACGTTGAGTTCTTCCCATTTCGTCCGTTGACGTATGGTTGTATATCTCTTTCCTCAGTCATCCGTTGATGTCTGTTCACCTCTCCGTTGGTGTCGATAAACGTTGAGTTTTTCCCATTCGTCCGTTGACGTTTGGTTGTATCGCTTCCTTTCCCATTCATCCGTTGATGTCTGGTCACCTCTCCGTTGGTGTCGATAAACGTCGAGTTTTTCCCAGTTGTCCGTTGACATCTGGTTGTAAATCTTCATCCCCAGTCATCGGTAAATGTCTGGTCGTCTTTTGTTGGTGTCGGTAAACATCATCTTTCGATGTCGGTAAACATCGAGTCTCATCCCAGTCATCGGTAAATGTCTGGTTGTTCCCCAGCTAGAGATCCCCAGTAGAGTCGTCGGTAAACGTCTTGTCTGGTTACTGTTGCAAATATCCTGTTCATTTCCCGCAGAGTGCAAATTTCTACGGTTCTTCGGTATTCAATCCCTGTTTACCTTGAAGGTCTGACAGTCGTTGCTCTCATCCGTTCAGGTTCCCAGTTGATTGAATAGGGGCAGCTGTAGCACCTCAAATTTGCACCTCCCATTTGTATATACATTTCATTTTTAGGTCATTAACATTGCATTGTCATTGCATAGTCTATTACATGTCATTAGTCAAGACTGGTCAGGAGATTCTACTGTGCAAGGCAACCAGTGCATTTTTCCATGAGATCAAAGCCCTAGGGTTGATACATTGAGCTTACATGACCCAAGGATCATTTTGAAGTGATTTGGCCAAGTGTTGAAGGCTCAGAACTCATCAGTCCATGTGCAAATCATCTGAGGCCCACAAAAGTCAACAGAAGTCAACTGCACAGTCAATTGTGAATTTGAAGGAGGGAAGTGGTTAGAGAGGCTTCATTCATGTCCAAACAAGTCTCATTTGACAATTCAAAACATCAACATTGAAGAATTTGAAGTCAGATCAAGACTTTCCAAAAATAGCAGGTGACCTATAATCTGAACTTTCCAAAAATGGAAAGAATTTGGACCAACTTCAACTCAAGATTACATCATCAAGAAAGCTTCAAACGAAATTTTGTCCAACATGAAAGTTGAAGATCTTTCTCTCCCATTTCCAAAAAGTCCAAGATCATGGATTTCTCATGGGTGGTTGAGGAGATATGGTCCAATCATGGCAAAGTGTGTTTCAAACTTCAAATGGACATAACTTTCAAACCAAAACTCCAATTTGAGTGGTTCTTTTTGCACTTTGATCCTTATAACATGTATTTTCCAAGCATATCATTACATGGCATGAAATCTCATTGCATGATCATTGGTTCACTCATGAAGATTTTTGGGGAAAATTGCATAAACTCATTTTGATTAAGCATGGGCATACAATATCATTTCCAAACCTTGCATGGACTCATTGTGAGAGATTTTGGGCCCAGAACATGCACTGTTCACGTGCATGGGGGTGCATGAAGTGAGAATTTCATTTTTTGCACTTACACCTTCCAACTCACTAATCACACTTGCATTTGGTTTAAGTTGTTGTTAAACATGATTAGCATGAGGTATAAGTACTTAATCATAACTGTTTTGATCAGAATCATCAATTTCAGATCTAGAATCAAAATTCTCCAAAAATTCTCTCTCAAACTTTTGCCAAATTTCTTCAAGCAAGAACACTTTCTATTGCACAATTCATCATCATGAAGTGCTGTTGAGTAGAATTGGACAAGAATTCAAGAGGAATCGTGGCATATTGAGCTAGGATAGAAGCTTGAAGCATCCATGGTAGTTGAAGATTGAACTGGTTCTGTGCATCATTGAGCTTCCATTTCATCATCATTCATCTCACAAGCATCATAGGAGAAGATTTGAAGCGTGGCAAGGCTTGGAAGCACGTGATTTCAATTATGTTCATCAAGAGGTTGGTTTTTCGACCTCTTTAATTCTCAAATTCATTATGCTAGTTGTATCGATCATTGAATGGTGGTAATTCTGATGAAAATTTGGAGTGATTCGGTGCTGTTTTGAGTTAGTTACATGTGATTAAAGTTTTGATGTTAATCTTTGATTCCTTCGATCCAAGCGTGTTATGGTGTTTTTGCATGAATTAGTTGTTGATTCTTGATGTATGAGGCATGGCGAGTTGATTGATATAAGTTTTACCAATTTCTGGAACATTTTTTGGATCTGGAAATTTCCAGATGAAGATCTTCATGATCTTCATCGTTCTTGCATGAACATTGCATATTTCCAGTTTTGCTGCGAATTCGCTTGAGTTTAGCTACGAGTTCATGCGTATTTGCTACGAAAATTCAAATCCATGCATAGCGCGCGTTTAGGGTTTGAATGCTAAAACACAGTCGTTTTGGCTGTTAGCGCGCGTTTGGATTCAAATATGCACATGGTTCGAATCCTGGTTGAGAGCCTTTTCCAAATTGCCTTGCATTTTTCCTATTCCTTCATTATTTCATGCCTTATCCATTTTCATTTTTTAATTTCTTTCATGAACTTCAAAAATTCACCATAAATTGGAAAATGCACCAAATGACCTCCAATTTTTTGCATTGTGATCCTCATTCTGTCTACCTTTTTGTGATTATTGAAATGCAAGTTGTGCCTGGCCTGAAAAATGTTTTGTCCTAGGGTGATTGCACATGTATGTATGCTTGACCTTGCCTTGTTCCATGCATCATAAAATGCTCAAGAATTATCCAATGCTTCTGAAATTTTGCATGCTATTTCTAGACATGTTGAGTGACATTTTGGCTTTGATTTGAGATTTTTCCCATGATCCATCTCTGTTTTATGATTATGCTAAGTTGGTGTGACAATTTGTGTCACACATGTGCTTGTCTTGACTTATGCTATGTGATTGCCATGCCTAATGATGTCCAATGCCTCTAATTTTTTGTGTAATGATCATGTTGTATGTCCTGTTTACTCATGAATTTTGCCAAGATTAGTTGAATCATTTTTGATTTAATGTGCATTTGTTTCTTCTGGTGTCTCAATGTGATCACAATTTGCATGCCTTGCCATGTTTGGTTCATGAAATGAATTGGGTTAATGATTTTGGTATGGGACCTTTTGAGTTTTATTCTTGATTGAATGAAGATGATTCATGTTAAATTTCATGTTCTGTTTTGAATTCTTTCTTCACCTTTGACCCTAGGCTTTGACCTAGTGGTTTGTGGCTTACATGTGGGCTTTGATTTCAGGTTTAAGCTTCCAAGTCCATAGTTGATGATGCTTCCTCATTTGAGCATTGATGTTTGCTCTTGATTACTAACACTTGTGTTTTTTGTAGGTTGATGTTAACTCATTTGAGTTTGCCTTGTGGCTTGCACATTGTGAACATTGTCTGTCTGTTTGTTATTGCTTGTTGTCTGTTTGTCTGTACAGTTGAACTGATTAGTTTAGATTTTTCACAGGTACCTAAGTTGCTTTGAGTTCTTTTGAACTTGCTTTTGCTTTGCTTGGTTGCTTAACCACTGAGGTATATTTTCTCTGACTTCGTGTAGTCTGGAAGACCTGTCCTGTTATGTGGGCAGGCACCTGTCTGAAGCCCTCCTTAAGAGGCAATGCTTGTGAATGTTTACTTTTGTGCCAAGCAGGTAAAGACCTCTTAAGAGGCAATTGGCAGATAAAAGAGATGTGTAGTCCATCTCCTGCTATTCAGTTGTGTCATTCACCCTACTCACACCATTGTGTTGATGCATTATGGATAATAACCCAAGATCATGTTGTGTCAGTCACTTGTGGAGAAGAGTTCCTACATTCTGAACTCCCACACTTTCATTTGTCTGAAGCTCTCCCAGGCCAGGGATAAGAGCTGTGAGGTCTTACCCTCACTTCCTATTTCATCTGCTTCACCCTAACTCTCAATGTTAGGGTTAAGAGCTAACTACACCCGATTCCAGTTGGCTTGTTTTTACAGCCTAACCTTGTATGAGCCCATTTGTTTGCATATAGTGTGTGTGCTTGTATGTGTTTGCTTGTGCTGTTTAGGATAGCTTGCTCCCTGTGCAAGTTAGATAGAAACCTTAACTTAGGGATCGTATGCATGACAACTTCTAGACTCGAGTCGTAGTCTCCCTAGTAGTTTGTGTCTCCCTTTGTATCTGGTTAGGCTAGAAGTTCTTTCCCTATTTAGGGGAACTACGTCGCCCTGATCCTCATACCAGATGAGGTACGTAGGCAGGAGATGAGTTGATCTCTCCGGGCGCCCTTTTTTTTCTTTTTTAACCCCTTTGTGTGTGTTGGAGTCTGACATAAGTCCAGCGATTGGCAGTTGGTTTCCTGTGTCTTGTTTCCTTGTTGGAGTCTGACATAAGTCCAGCGATTGGCAGTCGGTTTCCTGTGTGTGTGTTTGTTGGTTCGGAGTCTGATGTAAGCCTAGCGATTGGCATTCGGTTTCCAGGTTTGCCTGTTTGTGTGGAGTCTGACGTAAGTCCAGCGATTGGCAGTCGGTTTCTTGTTTGTGTTTTGTTTGGCATGCGTTAGCCGAGCTACGAGTGCTCTGATTCTTCTCCGGTCAGAGAAGATACGTATGCATAGGATGCGACATCCTAGCGAGCACGTTTCCCTTGTCCCGAACTATGTCGACTCTGATGTCTGTGCCTGACAGACTACGTAGGCCCAGGATGCGATATCCTGCCGAGTCCTGTTTCTCTTGTCTTTCTGTGTTTTCCTTCCAGCCTTGTGTGCAGTTTGTGATCAGTTTTTTAGCAACCTTATCCTTTCTTTTGAGCGTGGATCCCGTCGAGTACGACGGATGCGTAGGGGTGCTAATACCTTCCCTTCGCATAACCGACTCCCGATCCCATCTTTCTCTGGTCGCGAGACCATGTCTTTCCCAGGTTTACTTCGAGCGTTTCCTTTCCCTCTTTTGGGATAAATAACGCACGGTAGCGGCTCTGTTGTTTCGTTTTCCCGTCGGTTTTTCGCGTAATGCGACAGTGCCATCTTAATTTGATTATAGCCATAAAAGCCATCCATGAAGGAGAATACCGAGAACTGAGCCGTGTTATCCACCAAAACGTCAATGTAAGGTAAGGGGAAATCATCTTTAGGACTAGCCCTGTTCAGATCCCGGTACTCAACACACATCCGTACCTTTCCATCCTTCTTAGGTACCGGAATGATATTTGCAACCCATGGCGGATAATTTGTGACTGCTAGAAACCATGCATCCAACTGTTTTTGCACTTCTTCCTTTATCTTGACAGCCATCTCTGGTCTTGTTCTTCTGAGCTTCTGCTTGACCGGAGGACAACCTTCTTTGAGCGGCAAGCGATGTACCACGATGTATGTGTCAAGTCCTGGCATGTCCTGATAAGACCAAGCGAAGATGTCAACATACTCTTGCAGCAATTCAATCAACCCCTTCTTCACATTATCTTCCAAAGCAGCCCCTATCTTGATTTCTCTCTTGGCGTCCTCGGTGCCGAGATTAATCACTTCAACAGACTCTTGATGCGGTTGAATGGCCCTTTCCTCTTGTTTTAATAACCTGGTAAGTTCTTCAGGGAGTTCACAGTCTTCATCACCCTCTACTTCAGCTTGAAAGATTGGATTTTCAAAGTCGAAGCGAGCCATAGCAGAACCGTTATCAATAGGATCCGATGATGTGCATCTGCATGAGTGATGGTATGTGCTTATGAGTGTGAAAAAAAAGAAAAAAAGTGGAAACTAAACAAAACATTGCCATTTTTTTTTGAAAAACTGCAAAAATAGAAAGACAGGGAACGAAATATTTGAATGCAAAAAGACGTCCTTTATTTATGATAAAAAATGCAAGTGTCACATAGATGAGCCCTACAATGAGTCATTACGCCCTGGCGGAACGTAAGACTTGGATATACATGAATAAACAAATAAAATTACTCCTCCAGACAAGTGGCTTGGACAATCTCCTCAGAAGATCAATTATTGAGAACTTCACCCGGGATCCTCGGACGCACCCAGTTATCGATGTCGCAATCACTATCCCCATCTTCATTGTTGACCGCAGAGACTAATTTGACTTCTCCTTCAACCATGTTAACGTTGGCTCCACCATGCTGGGGCATGGGATTGTTGACGACATTAGGAGCTGGTGCAAAGTTAACGGCCTTTGAATCAATGAGGTCCTGAACTACGTGCTTAAAAGCTTTGCAGTTCTCAATATTGTGGCCAGGTGCCCCAGAGTGGAAGCTACACCTAGAGTTGGCGTCATAACCCACCGGAAGCCTACCAACGGGAGGAGCCAGAGTGTGCAACTGCACAAGTTGTAGTTGTTGAAGACTAGAAAGCAACTGAGCGTACGACATTGGAAGAGTGTCGAAACGCCGGTCCGTCGTCCTTGGCCTCGGTTGATAGGCGGGTCTGTTACCCGGTTGTTGTGGTTGGTACTGAGCTGGTTGACGTTGTGGTTGTTGTTGTTGTAGTGGTGCTGCAGCTGGAATGGTCACAGCCGCAACATACGGTTGCTGATGATAGTTCTGAAAGTTATTCCTCCGGTTATCCCTATTCTGATAAGAAGATATGGCACTTGCATCCCCTTCTCTCCTCTTCTGTCCCTGAATGAACGACTTCTTCACCCCTGATGAGGATCCACCTCCACTCTGGGTCTCGTATGTCCTCAGGTAATTCTCCACCCTCTCTCCGGTAGAGACTACATCAGCAAAATTGGAGGCATTGCAACCCACCAGGCGCTCCAAATAAGGTCCTGGCAGAGTGTTCATAAACATGTTAGCCATTTCCTTCTCCAACATAGGAGGTTGAACACGGGAAGCTGTTTCTCTCCAGCGTTGAGCGTATTCTCTGAAGCACTCATTGCTTTTAAGAGACAGATTTTGAAGTTGAGTTCTGTCCGAAGCCATGTCTGCATTATACTGATACTGCTTCACGAAAGCCTCAGCCAAATCCCTCCAGCAACGGATGTGGGCTCTGTCCAGCCTCATATACCATTCCAGGGATGCCCCAGCTAGGTTGTCCTGGAAAAAGTACATAAGCAACTTTTCGTCATCGGAGTATGCAACCATTTTACAGAAATAGGCTTGCACATGGGTCTTCGGGCAAGAGTTGCCATTGTATTTGTCAAATATCGGGACCTTGAATTTTGGTGGCACTCTCACACCTGGGACCAGTCCCAAGTCAGCAACATCTACTCCTAGAGGATTCTATCCTTCCACTGCCTTCAACCTCTCTTCCAATCTTCTAACCATGGGGTCCACACCATGACCCATACCAAAGTCTTCCTGCAGCAGGGGGAACTGATCGTCCTGATCATCATGAACGGGATGTTGACCGGAGGTGACATGTAGGATTGGGATAGGCCCCGGTCCATTGGGTCCATTAGCCTCTCCAGCTGGAGGATCAGTCACCGTCTCTGGTTGAGCAGGGGGATTCCTCTGTATCATCTGCCTGAGCTCTTGCTGTCCCTGAGCCACCCCTTGAACTACATCCATGAATTGATTCATGTGGATTTTCATCTAGGCGAACTCTGCCTGTAGGCTTTCCATTACTCTCTGTTGGTTTCTGCGGGTACCGTACCGGTGAATGCCTGGGTCAGCTATCCTGATAATGGAACACCAAACAAACTGAGAACACTGTGGCGGTACCTGTTATGCAAGACATGCTAATGAATATGTAAATGCAATGACATGTTTATCAATTCCAAAGGTATTCTACCCCTTGATTCCAGTCTCTCAATAGATAAACGATGTAAAAAAAAAGACTAAGCCGTTGATGAGAACCAAGAAAATTCCGACTAGAATCAAGTAGAAGATATAAACCCCACAGAAATGGATAAACATGTGTGAATGATTATGAATGCAAAATGATGTGATGCAAAATGATGTGAATGCAGTGCAGTGGCATGGGAATCAGGATCGCTGTATCTGCTTGAACATTTGTCAGGTTGCACTGTCTGGAGAGAAATTAAGAGCACACCAAACAAAGGTCATGGGATGGATCATGTTATCCTTAATATCAACCACCCATTTTGGTGGATTATGGTTTACACCTTATCAACACCCAAGTTTCATTGATATTAAGGATACCTGATCGGATCAACCATGAATCAAGGGTTTGTTGCAAGTCACGAGCATGGAGTTTAGGTTAAGAACCACCCAAAAGGAGTGTACTAAGGTTTAAACCTGCCAAACATGTTCTACAAAAGGTTCCCATAGTCATAATCCCATCTTTCGGATATTATCGGAGGAACGACTACTCGTATTTCAAAAATATTCTCAAGAGAGACTCTTATGAGTGTAGTATCGCATAACAATCGTATCAAATCTTACACTTGAACGACTTTCGCACTACGTCCTACGAATAGGCCAAGATGGGTTTGGTAAACTAAGGTCCTCGGCTTCTAAGGTCTATATTGGAAAAAGTAATGTCTAACCACAACTTACTTGTGTGACATTATTGATCTCAACATGACCTCCACCAAGTGAATGGGCTTGCAAGTCAACTTGCTAAGGAATAACTCCACACAAGTCGACAAGACTATGCCATTCTCCTATCCTAAGTGCACTCGAGTTCGGGTATAGAACTCATCTCACAAAGATCACCAAGCAGCCATAGCCAACCAACAGATACAGCAATGATATGTACACAATGCAATAAGGTAAAGCAGGTAAATAAATAACTGTACAAAAGCATGAACACCCAATAAACAAACAAACTACAAAAGCTAGGAGGGACTCGCTTAGGGAAACCGGTTCCCCAGCAGAGTCGCCAGCTGTCGCAACCTGAAAAATACAGTGTGCAAAAAAACAACCGGCGAAAGAAAATGACAGAAGAGTCGCCACCGTGCGTTATTTATCCCAAAGGAGGGAAAGGAAACGCTCGAAGTAAACCTGAAAAGAGGAAAGGAAAAGACAAGGTCTCGCAACCAAATCTTGGGTTCGGGAGTCGGTTATGCAAAGGGAAGGTATTAGCACCCCTACGCATCCGTAGTACTCTACGGGATCCACTTTTGTAGTTCTTGTCTAAAGGGTGTGAGTTTATCTTGTGTTGTTTACTAAAAAAAAGGGGCTAAATGAAAATGACTCACGCGGATGTCGCATCCACTGCATACGTATCTCATCTGAATATGAGAATCAGAGTCTTCGTAGCTCGGCTGACCTATGGGTTTGGGGGATGTGTGCTCGCTAAGACATCGCGTCTTATGCCTACGTATCTCATCTGGAATGAGAATCAGAGCAAGCCGTAGTTCGGCTAACTACGGGGTTATGGGTTGGGTTTTGGACGAACGACGTTACTACGCAATCTACCGGATGCTCGACCTTTGGAGACTTACTCGCCTGTAGTAGAAGGAGTAAACGTGTGTTTAGGAGAAGAAAAATCAATGAAGGGTTAGGGTTTGGGATGCTCATGCAAAAAGACAGTCCTTGACGAAGGAACCTGTAAAAAAAAACACACAAAAACATTGCCTCCTATCGAGGTCTTCCAGCTAGGAAAGTAGTAAAATGCGGGAAAAATGTAAAAGTACCACGCGGATAAAGATCCGAAGTAACAGCAATTAGAGGAATGGGAAACCCTGAGATCCTTCCAAGCTAACATCATCAAAGAAAGTGGGTCAGTACAGGTAATCAGAATGAACCTCCAGGGGGTATTCCACAAATAAAGTGGAAAACCACGCAAGTTAAGCCTGCAAAAGTCATGTGAGCCCTCACAAAAACTCAACAAACAGGTTAGAGACAAAAAAATAGGGTAATCAAGGGTTGCCCCCAAATCAAAATGTAACCACATGAATCATGCCATTAAAATTCACAAAAAAGACATGCATCAAAAGGGTATCAAATTCACCCATAATACCTCAAACATTCAGAGTATTCAAATTCAAAGCTCAAAGGTAATGGGAATCAGGGCAAACCTGATTGGAGAGCTTGATTGAAATTGAGTTGCACCCGTGAGGTTTACAAAACAATCTTTAGGGTTTATGTGAGGCAGAGGTGATTCTGTGCAGTTGAGTTCCCTTTAGGGTTTGGAGGCTGCTCTGAACTCAGTTAGCTCTTCTCTCACTATCTTTTTCCCCAGGATTCTTCTCTCACTATCTTTTTCCCAGACAGGGTAATAGGAATAGAATGGCCTTTTGTTTCACTGAAACTCTGAATTTATAACCTGATTTTTGTGGACCTGTGGGCTCAAATGAGAGAGGTCCAAGTCCAAGATTTTTTCTTTTATTTATTTATTTATTTTTCGTTTTTTGTTTTTTTTTTCGTTTATTTTTTTTTTCGTTTTTTTTTTTCAAAACACGTGGGCTTCGCCTAGCGAGCATGACAGCTCATGAACAAACCTTTGCTCCTTCAAGATTAACGTTTTGACTTACGAATAGACCCCTGTTGGAAGTAACTCAAGTCTTTCCCTTGTGTTGACTGATCATCTAAATAGAGCCCACAAAGTGTCTTGGATGATGTTCAAGCTTCTTGGATCCGATTCCGATTGCCATGATGAAATGCAAATGCTAAATGACCTAAAAATGAATGCATGCATGAGGTGTAAAGTGTATGCTTAGGGTAAATTTTGGGGTATTACAACATGGTTTAGACATAACATCAACTTGATCATGAAAACAATTTAAGGTATTAAATACATGCATGTTAAGGTTCAATATGATCACAAACAAAGGTTCAACATCATACAAAAAGTTTGAACATGTAAGCATACAAGTCATACAAAGACATGTTACTACAAGTTTAAAGCATTTGTAAACACATAAACAAAGACAAACACAAGGTAACACATGAAAACAAAAGTCCAACAAGACATGAAATAATGACATGTGAATCATGAATCAATGGGAAAATAAGCACACAAAATTTCATGGCATATTAACAAAAGTTCAAAGCACATAAACATGTAAACATGCATTAAAGTAAGTCAAAATTAGGTAAAAACCAAGAGGCACATATTAACAACATCAAAAAAAGTTCATATATGATTCACAACATTCATACAAGTCATGGTGATCAAGAAAAATTAAAGTATCAACCAAAGAAGGTCATTTGAAATCCTAAAACAATCCTAAAAAGGTACCAACTTTAGACAAGTATAAGTATGTGAAAAATAAATAAATTCTGGAATTTATTTTCACCATAATAAAATAGACAAAATTATGAACACATAGCAAAAAGAGTGGCTCAAAAAGGCTTAGGGATCATCAAGTTATGAGTCTTTGAAGTTATGAAAAATAACAAAAATAAATAGGCAAAAAAAAACAATGAATAAAAATGGGTCTGGGACAAGCATGATTTGAACCCCAGACCTCTTGTACACACAAAGCCTTAACACACACACTCTAACCACTGGGTGGTGATACATAATAAAAGAGTTCAAAAAATTGGAAAATGGCACCAACTCATCATTTTCTTCCTTGTGTTCTTGCATGTTTCTTTTCATTTTTTTCTCAAAAATTCAAACAACCATAACTCTCTCAATTTTTCATGAAATTAAAAACCGTAAGAACCTAAATTGCTCTATTTTTCGCAAGGAATCTAATGGTATCATTATATCATCCTAAAACTCAATGTACAAAACGTGTCAAGGCAAAAACCAGAACTGCACTTTTAATTTTCAAACAATAAAATCTCAATGCATGAGCATGGTATAATGCATACAATAGCAAACATACAACAAACACACTATGTACTACATTTTAACTTCAATAAATATTCAAGAAATATGCATGAACAAGAGTTTTCAAGTGTAAGTGCACTTACCTATTAGAGAAAGTACAATGCTTCTTCTTAGCTACTACAGAGATAAAAGAGAGATTCTACCAGCCTTGTTGGTCCTTGAGGATAGTGTTTGAGGAATGAGAATGGACAAAAACAACTTATATTATCTCACACAAATGTTATTGAAAAATGAAGAAGTGAAATGGTGAGTGATAAAATAGAGGTTACAGAACTTGTTCAAGTGATTAAACAAGCTCTAAATGGTGTCTAGAGATGATTTGTGGTGTTTGTTTGGAAGATACACGTGGAAAATAAGTTTGGATAAAGAACTTGCAAAAATAGTGTGTTTTTGCAAATTCTAATGGGATGGGAGTTTAATGAAGTGTTGAGGGGTTCTTGTTGTGTGTTTTGAGGCTTAAGAGATCCCTCTATTTATAGGAAAAGAGTGAGGATTGGAACTGATTAGAAACAAAAGTTGTGAAGTTATGGTTTTGGTTGAGAATGAATGAGAAGTTTGCATGAATAGTTGAGTTTCAAGGAGTTTGTCATATTTCCCTAGCCTCTACAAGATTTCTTATGATCTCTTAATATTGTTTGTGATCTTTAGGGACAAGTTTCAAGGGTGGAAGAGTGAGTTGTTGGCATAAAGCTTGCTTTATCAAAGTAGTAATGTGACCTTTTGCAAATTCACCCATAAATGGTATAATGCAATGGACAAAACCTCAACTCCTTGTGTAATGCACTTAGGATTCATATAAACATCGGATTATGGAGATATTTATACACAAGAGGACCTGCAATCAAGAGATTTTCACATTTGAAATGGTTTACCTCCAAAAATTCATCATGAACATGACTTGAAATTCAAGTTTGGAACCCCAACTTCCCATTTTCGAAACTCACAGATCATGCATGGGAAAAATGTACTTGTACTTTTTAAAAATCTCCAGACATGCTCTACAACTTTCATGTTTTGAGTTTTTTCTGAATCAAAGTGGATCATGGTGAAAACTGGCTGTAAAGTTTATCACTTTTTAGGGATCAAAGCTGACTTGAAAATTTTCCAAGTGTTTTAACTTGAGACACCAACTTTATGTCCTCATAACTCAAAATCCTTGCATTTTTAGGGAATCAACCCTCTAGGACAAAGTTGAAGCATGTAACAAGAGCTTTAATTTTTGCTTTGGAGCAAAGAAAATGGATGCTCGGATTGGAAGTTATGACTTGAGAAATTAGTGCACTTGAACATGAAATTTGGATACTTAATGAAATTTTCAATGTCTTCAAGATTGCCCTTTTTGCGAGTAACCTCATTTATCTTGATTTTTCTTGATCAAATTCATCAATTAAGCATATACTCATGAAATTTAACTTGAGAAGTTCATGTTTGATCATAAATCTCAAAAGTCAAATTTTTGACTTTGTAGTGCATTGATTGTGTATCAGATGAATTTGAATTTCTTGATCTTCAATGAATTCAAACTCTTGAGCCAATTGAACATCATGGACGGGCCCTAAGATGTATTTTAGTGTGTTGAGTGATGTCAAAATTCTCAGATGAAATTGAATGTTGTTGAGAAACCCTAATTAGTGAACCAGATGAAAGTGAAGCTTGATGCACTTGTGATTAGGCCACAATACCCTTATTTGTTGATGGAGAGAGATCTCTGAAGTGTATGAGAACTTGATTTATTGATGATCAATCCAAACTTTGATTGATCAGTCCTTTGAGCTCTTTGAGGGAAACCCTAATTCACATATGAAACAAACCAGGCATATCTTGATCTTGAGGTTAGTTATGCATGAATGATGTCTATGATGAAAATGATTATGAAACCTAGGGGTAAAATTTGGGGTGTGACAGTTGCCCCTATTTAAATAACTTTTCCAGATGGCATGAGTGATGATAATACTCATGAAATCAGGGTAAAAGGTATTTAAATATAGAAAAAACCAGAAATTTTTCCCTTAGATGCAATGGCATGCTATGCTATAGACAAACAAACTCTATTTTTGGTGTATATATATATATATATATATATATATATATATATATATATATATATATATATATATATATATATATTATATATATATATATATATATATATATATATATATATATATATATTTATATGCTGGGGATATGATGCAAAATGCAATGAATTCTAGCATGATGATTTATGATGAATGATGAATATGATATGTAGGAAATGATGGAGATAAAGTATAATGTCAATGACCATGAGCAACAACTCAATGGGGATGACATGTACTGGGAAAAAACAAACTGGGGGGGTATTCAAAGCAGTTGATCACCAGGTTCAGGCATGACCGGATGACACTGAGAATAACAAGAAATAAACAAACTAGAAATAAGTGATTGATCACCAGGTTCAGGCATGACCAGATGACACTATAAATAGCAAGCTAGAAGTATTCAAAGTGATTGATCAACAGGTTCAAGCATGATTGGTTGACACTAAAATAGAAAACCGGAAGTATTCAAAGTGATTGATCAACAGGTTCAAGCATGACCAGTTGACACTTAGAAATATCCTCATTGGAGTTTTCAAACAAGATAAAACATCCAATCCTCTGGAAATTCCTTACATTGAAGAGTTCGAACATGACCTTCGGGAACCATCAGGAGGAATACAGGGTAATTAAACTCTTCTGTATGTGCCAAATCAGATTGGATTTTATACCGCAAGCAAAGGTATCACGACCATCTTCTAGTGGATTTAATTCCAGCAACAACTGGACTTTAACAATGATGTCAACAATAATTGGACTTTCAAATTAGAATGCTAGCAACAACTGGACTTCAAGGGGAATATTGGGATTAACCAATTGGGCTTTCACAGGAGACGCCAATAATTTACTAGAAAAAAACATTGGTCATGTCCAAACTTCAAGGTACCAACAACAGTTGGATTTTCAACTGGAGTGCCAGTGATAGCTGGACTTTTGGAGTTAGAAGAACGACAACTAAGAACAAGGATTTAGATTAAATGTCAAATGCACATGATTGAGCATGATATGAATGATCATGATATGCAAATGCTGACTCTAGAGAGACAAAGAGTTTTGTGGAGACTTAATGGGGAATACATCCTCAACACCAGTAACTTAAATAAGTATCACAAGATGGACACTAAGGATATCCTCAAACTTGAGAGTTTCACACAATCTAAGTATTTATCCAAGAGTGCTTGTCAGTTTAGACTTCAATGGGAATTTCTATATTGACAGTGTAAAAGTGCTTCTGCAACCTTGAGACTTATTGGGGAGACAAAAGATTTCCCTTTCAATGTTTCCACATGTCAAAGAAAAATTATGTTTTTCAAAGTTTTTTCAAAACATTTTCTTTTCAAAACCTTTTCATTTTCAAAAATCATTATTAACAAACAAATCACATTTTGCATAACAAGGAAAGGTAAGAGAAGTACAAATGACAAAATTGATAGGCAAAGTTTGTTTTTTATTCAAGAATGGTAGCTTGCAAGTTGCAAAAGCTTCATGGAGTATTACATTTCTAAGATGGAAATAGAGAAAGGTTTACATTGAATCCAATAACCACTACTATCCCTAATAACTAAGATTTTCCCAAAACTTTGCTTCTGACGAGAGCAGCTGGATTGATCTTCAACTTTGATTATTTAGTAATCGTAAACAATCTGATATAGTCAAATGCCTTTTGTCCCTAATTTTTTCCTGGACCGCCTTTCGGGTTTTCAATCCACCGGGATGCTCTTTTTTGCCTAAGTCTCCCTTTCAGGTTTTCAACTTAGCGAGCTTTCATTTTTTTTTTACCCCTAACTTTTTCCTGGATCTCCTTCATAGGTTATGATCCACCGGGATACCCTTTTTTTTTGCCTTAGTCTCCTTTTTAGGTTTTCGACTTAACGGGTTTTATTTAGGCATAATATTTTTTGACTGCGTCAGAGTTCATATGGTGTGCAAGCTCTTCACCATCCATAGTTGTGAGAATCAAGGAACCTTCGGAGAATGCTTTCTTCACAACATACGGGCCTTCATAGTTGGGACTCCACTTTCCACGCATATCTTTGTGTACTGGCAAGATCTTCTTGAGTACGAGATCTCCTTCTTTGAATTCACGAAGACAGACTTTTTTGTCAAACGCCATCTTGATCCGCTTCTGGTCAACTGACCATGGCACATAGCAGTCATTCTCTTCTCATCAATGAGGTTCAATTGGTCATACCTATTATGGATCCATTCAACTTCCTCTAGCTTGGTCTCCATCAAGACCCTCAAAGATGGTATCTCTACCTCAATTGGGAGAACTGCAATCCATCCCATATACTAGAGAGAAAGGGGTTGCCCCTGTTGAAGTGTGAACTGAGGTTCTGTATCCATGCAAAGAAAATGGTAACATTTCATGCCAATCTTTGTAAGTTTTCACCATCTTTTGTAGGATTTTCTTGATATTCTTATTTGCGGCTTCAACGGCTCCATTCATCTTTGGACGATACGGAGAAGAGTTGTGATGTTCAATCTTGAAGGTCTCACACAACTCTTTCATTGTTTTGTTGTTCAAATTTGTCCCATTATCCGTGATAATTCGGCTTGGAACTCCATAGCGACAGATAATTTGGTTCTTAATGAAGCGGGAAACCACTTGTTTCGTCACGTTGGCGTAGGACGCAACTTCTACCCATTTGGTGAAGTAGTCAATTGCAACCAAGATGAAACGGTGACCATTTGAAGCTTTGGGCTCAATTGCCCCAATCATGTCAATGCCCCACATTGAGAAGGGCCAAGGTGATGATAAAACATTCAATAGTGTCAGAGGCATGTGCACCTTGTCAGCATAGATTTGACATTCGTGACATTTTCTAGCATAGTTGAAACAATCAGACTCCATGGTTAACCAATAATAACCAGCTCTCAAGATCTTCCTAGACATGGCATGTCCATTGGTGTGAGTTCCAATTGATCCTTCATGAATCTCTTTGATCAATAGGTTTGCTTCGTGTCTGTCCACGCATCTGAGCAGGACCATGTCATAGTTTCTTTTATATAGCACCTCGTTGCTAAGGAAGAATTTGGATGCCAACCTCCTTAGAGTCTTCTTATTTAGGGTTGTTGCATTCACTGGGTATTCTTGATTTTGTAAGTAGTTCATGATATCATAGAACCATGGTTTCTCATCAATTTCTTCTTCAACCAATAGGCAATAGGCTGGCGCAGTTTTCCTCCCAATTGTGATGAGTGGTGCCTCATTGAGAAATCTGACTTGGAACATAGAGGCTAACATAGCCAAAGCATCTGCTATCTGATTTTCTGCTCTCGGAACATGATGGAAGGTGATTTCATCAAAGTACTTTATCAATTCCATAATGTGGGCACGATATGGGATTAACTTCTCATCACGAGTTTCCCATTCTCCTTTGACTTGGTATATCACCAAGGCTGAGTCTCCATATACTTTAAGGATCTTGATTCGGGTGTCAATTGCAGCTTCAATACCCAAGATACATGCTTCATACTCTGCAATGTTGTTGGTACATTCAAAACACAATCTTGTTGTGAAAGGAGTATACCCACCATTGGGGTTCATCAACACAACTCCCACACCATGCCCCGTGTAATTGGAGGAACCATCAAACATCATCTTCCAACAGGAACCTGGCTCGGGGCCTTCATTTGGGCTTGGAGTTTCACAATCTTTCACCAACATAATGTCTTCATCTGGGAAATCAAACTTCAATGGCTCATAGTCTTCGACAGGATGATTAGCGAGGTAGTTAGACAAAACACTTCCTTTGATAGATTTCTGGGTTATGTACCGGATGTCGTATTCAGATAATAACATGTGCCAACGGGCAAGTCTTCTAGTCAAAGCAGGCTTCTCAAAGATATACTTTATTGGATCCATTTTGGAGATTAACAAAGTAGTGTGACAAATCATATACTGCCTAAGACGTCTGGCAGCCCATGCTAAAGCACAACAAGTTTTCTCTAAAAGTGAATATCTGCTTTCATAATCAGTAAACTTCTTGCTCAAGTAGTAAATGGCATGTTCTTTCTTTCCAGTCTCATCATGTTGACCTAGTACGCAACCCATGGATCCTTCGAGCACAATCAAATACATGAAGAGAGGCTTCCCTGGAATGGGTGGAATCAATATAGGAGGTTCTTGCAGATAACCTTTAATCTTCTCAAAAGCTTGATGACAATCAGAATTCCATTCAATTGCTTGATCCTTTCGGAGCAATTTGAATATAGGCTCACAGGTAGTAGTCATGTTGGAAATAAACCTGGAAATGTAGTTCAATCTTCCAAGAAAACCTCTAACTTGCTTTTCAGTTTTTGGAGCCAACATTTCTTGTATCGCTCTGACCTTGTCTGGATCTACTTCAATTCATCGTTGACTAAAAATGAAACCAAGTAACTTCCCTGATCGGACCCCAAATGTACACTTAGCTGGATTCATACGCAATCTGAATTTTCTGAGGCGCTCAAATAGTTTCAACAAATGGTCCAAATGATCCTCCTCACTCGGTGATTTGGCAATCATATCATCCACATAGACCTCAATCTCCTTATGCATTATATCATGAAAGAGGGTGACCAACGCCCTTTGATAGGTTGCCCTTGCGTTCTTGAGACCAAAAGGCATAACCTTGTAGCAGTAAGTTCCCCATGGTGTGATGAAGGTGGTCTTTTCCATGTCATCGGGATCCATCTTGATTTGATTATAGCTTGAAAACCCATCCATGAAGGAGAAAACAGCAAACCTAGCAGTGTTATCAACCAAGGTGTCAATATGTGGGAGAGGGAAATCGTCCTTCGAACTAGCTTTATTCAAATCTTTATAGTCCATGCACATTCTGACCTTGCCATCCTTTTTAGGTACTGGCACAATGTTAGCTACCCATTGAGGGTACTTTGCAACTGCAAGGAAGCCAGCATCAAACTGTCTTTTGACCTTTTCTCGAATCTTCAAAGCCATGTCTTGTCTTGTTCTTCGGAGTTTTTGTTTTATTGGTGGACAATCTGGTCGGAGTGGTAATTTGTGAACAACAATGTCTGTGTCTAAACCGGGCATATCTTGATACGACCATGCAAACACATCCACATATTCTTGTAAAAGCTTGACCAATCTTTCTTTGATGTCTGCCCCAAGTGTTGTACCAATCTTGACCTCTTTCTTCGCTTCCCCGGTGCTAAGGTTGATTGTCTCTACCTGCTCTTGATGTGGTTGGAGATCTGTGTACTCATACTGAACCAATCTTGCCAGTTCGTCGGGAACATCACAATCTTCCTCACCCTCTTCTTCAGCTTGGTAGATTGGTGAATCAAAGTTAAGAGTGAAAGTAGAGTCATTGGATTCAACATGGTTTTCTTTTATTCTGCATGTTTAAATGATTTGTTTTTATTAAAAGTAAGAAAAAAAACAAAGGAATGCAAGAGGAAAATGGTTTTCATTTTAATGGTTTTGAAAGATTGTCATTTTTCTTTAAAAGTGAAAGAGAAAAAGCAGTAAATGAACAAACAGGAATTTAGCAAAACGCCTTCATTGATATAATATTGAAAATGCAAAGGGTGGCCCTACAAAATAGTCCATAGCTTTGGACATAACTATGGAATTTTGAAAACAACAAATTACTTTGACAAAGGAATCATCTCTGGGATTTCAATCGCCTTCCAATTGTTCAAAGCCACATCACATTGGTACACCAGGTTGCTCAAATCTTCATCTTCAAGATATTCATCAATAGCATTGACTTGATATCCAGTGCTGACAAACACTTCTTGGATAGTCTTCGGACGTCCTTCGGTGGAGGTTGGTGTTTCCTTCTTGACATTGGTTGGTTTGTAACCCAACCCAAAACGGTCTGACTTTAGTTTGACATCAATAACATCTCCCCAACCTTCGGGACTTCCTTCCTCAATGGTTGATCTTGCTTTCTTCCATGATGCAAAAGATGGAATACCCTTACCCTTTGGTTCTTCGACTTCCATAAGGACAACGTTGGCTATTTCAAGAGCTTGGAAAGAAGTTTCCAAAGCATCCTCATCAGCTTCAATGTAACTGAACAAAGAGAGGTGGCTTACCATAATATCTTCCTCACCTGACACAATCACCAGCTTATCATCAATAACAAATTTCATTTTTTGGTGCAAGGTTGAAGTCACGGCCCCAGCGGCATGAATCCATGGCCTTCCAAGCAAACAACTATAATTTGGGTTGATGTCCATAACCTGAAAAGTAATTTCAAACACATGTGGACCAATTAATATTGGCAGCTCCACCTCCCCTATGATGGTCCTCCTCGATCCATCAAATGCCTTGACAATTAATGCGCTTGGCCTCATCTCAGTCCCTTGATATGCCAACTTAGCGAGCGTCCTCTTAGGTAAAACATTCAGAGAGGAGCCAGTGTCCACAAGGACTCTTGCTAGGGTATCTTCTTGGCATTTCACAGATATGTGCAAAGCACGGTTATGGTCTTGGACATCCTTCGTCAAATCTTCTCTACTGAAGCTGAGATGGTTGCATGTTGTAATATTGGCAATGACCCCATCAAATTGATCAATAGTAATATCGTGAGTGACATGAGCCTGAGCTAACAATTTATGCAAGGCACTCCTATGAGCTGGAGAACTCATGAGAATAGACAAAATGGATATTTTTGAAGGAGTTCGATGCAGCTGATCAATAATCTTGTAATCACTCTTCTTGATAATCCTCGGAAATTCAGCGTCTTCATCAGTTGTGATCACCCCTTTGTCTTTGTTGGTAACAGTGGTGGTGGTTTCTTTCGGTGGAATTGGCGGAGCCAAGTTGAACCGAGGGGTATAAATGCGACCACTGCGGGTCATTCTACTTCCCACTACTATATCAGTGCTTGCAATATTTAGACCTTCTTTATGACCTACTTTCTCAGACCTTTGGTTAACCATGGTTGTATCATACTTCTAAGGAACTGCTTTAGTATTCTCAAAAGGAAAAGAGCCAGGCCTTTGGACAACCACTGTATTAGGCATATTGAAGATTGGTTCAACTGATTCTGGAATGTTGAAAATTGACTGAACAATAGTAGAATCTGGAATGTTGAATATTGGCTCTGGAATATTGAAGATTGGTGTTGTAGTACTTAACTCAAGTAGATTAAAGATGGGTTCAATCACTGCTACCTCATTCTTTTTCATACGACTGCTTACTTGCAACATACCTTGGTTAATCAATTCTTGAATATCCTTTCGGACCATTTCACATCCTTTAGGACCAATAGTACATTCTTCACAACTCTTATGGCAATTTTTCAATAAACCTGCCTCTACTAACTTTGCATGAAAATCTCTAAGCGGAGTCTTGATTTTGGTTGCATCAAGAATCGGACCTTCATCAGGCTCATCATCAATAGCATTCACAGACCCATGAGCGGGCAAAGGATTATTTTTTACATTCGGACTGGTATCCCCAAATGAAAGAATCTTTTTCTCAATCAATTCCCTCACAATATGTTTTAAGGCATAACAGCCTTCCAAATCATGCCCTGGGGCGCCTTCATGGAACAAACAATGTGCATTGGGATTGTAATATGGTGGGAGAGGATCTGGTGGAGGACCCAAAGGTCTTGGAACAACTAACCCTTTCTTCAACAATGTCAGATATAATTCAGTGTAAGACATAGGAATCGGAGGAATCAGAGGTTTTCCACCTTGTCTTCTATTTTGAAATGGAGCATTTTGGCATGGAGATGGAGTCCTTTGTTGATAAGCTGGAGCGTTGGGTGCTTGTTGATAAGTTGGAATGTTGGGTGTTTGAAAGATCAGAACTGCTTGAGTCGACTGATACACTGGGACTTGTTGATTGAAAGTTGGTGTAATGGCTGCTACATACGGCTGCTGAGCAAATTGTGGTTGTTGAACATACTGTTGTTGAGCAAAATATTGTTGCTTTTTTCTTCTACTACCCATCACTGCATTTGTTTCTCCTTCCTTTTTTCTTATGGAAACTACTAGAGAATTTCTTGGTATTGTTGTTATTGTTGGAATTACTAGCTGAAATAATCATCTTGCCATTTTTTAAGCCAAGTTCCACTTTGATACCCATGGCCACCAAGTCAAAAAAACTTGCAGTCATGCTTCCCACCATCCTTTCAAAAAAAATTGGTCGCACTGTGTCGACGAACCAATCTGCCAATTCTTTTTCAGTTAATGGAGGTTCCACTTGAGATGCAGTCTCTCTCCACCTTTGTGCATATTCTTTAAAGGATTCAGAATCTTTTTGGGACATGCTCAACAATTGCCTTCTATCAGGAGCTAGATCCATATTGTACTTGTATTGTTTGATGAAAGCATCACACAAATCTTGGAAACAACGGATGCGAGTTTGATCAAGGGTTAAGTACCATTTGGAAGAGGAACCTTTCAAACTGTCTTGGAAACAATGGATCATGAGTTTGTAATTGTCCACATGAGTTGCCATCTTTCTATAGTACATGATGAGATGACTTTTGGGATAAGTAGCTCCTTCATATTGATCAAGGTTGGGTGTCTTGAATTTTGCGGGGATCACCAGTCTAGATACAAGGCACATTTCTCTGGCAGCAACACCAAAGATCTGATCACCTTCCATTGCTCTCAGCCTTTTCTCAATAGTTTCAACGTTTTCTCTCAGATTTTCATGTCTTTCATCACCTTCTTCAGACATATATGGTATATCATACACTTGTTGATGACCATCGAAGCACGGTTGAACTCGAGTGTGCATGGCAGTGGGTGCAAAAGTGGGAATCACTTGATTAACTTCAGTAGTTAGTGGAACTGTGTATTGAGTGAAGTGTCCTTGAGTAGGAGGCACAAAACCATGAGGAGGACCAAAGAGAGGCCAAGTTGCTGGAGTAGTAATTGTTGGCTGAGGATTAATCACCGGATTGACGATCGCAGAAACAATTGTGGGTTGAGTATCCATCTTTGCACGTATTACTTGCAACATCTCCATGATTTGACCTATATTCTTACGCAGATCTGTAAGCTCTTCATTGACTCTTTCCATATCTTGCTCTTGCTCGGCCATTCTACGTCGGGCTTGAGCTCTGGTATTGTACTGGTGTGAGGGTCTTAGTGTGGAAACTATTGGAGAAGAAATGAAGGAAATGAGTTTTTATTTTGATAAAAAATGCAAGTGTGATGACATGTGCATGAATGCAATGAAAATGCAAAATTTTAAAAGTTTCAAGGAACTTAAGAGATAATTGCAAACATCAAAAGGCAAATAACAATGACCAAAAGAAACTCATTTCATTAATCAAAGGGAGTTACAAAATTTGAGTACACTTTCAAAAGTTATAAACAAAGCTAAATAAAATCTAAGTAAAGTCCTAAGGAGATTCCCCTAGTAGCCTCAAGTTGAGCTTCTTAATTTGTTCTTCCATCTCAGCC
Source organism: Lathyrus oleraceus (assembly GCF_024323335.1). NCBI lineage: Eukaryota > Viridiplantae > Streptophyta > Magnoliopsida > Fabales > Fabaceae > Lathyrus > Lathyrus oleraceus. The sequence continues at coordinate 447,033,216 of NC_066580.1, forward strand.
TTCTCGAGCACAAGCTTGTCCATGATCAACTTCCAAGGAGTATTTGACTGAACGCCATAGAAAAATAAATCCTCTTGCACCTTCCTCTTCTTGTTGGAGAGCTCTTCTTCATTCTTCATCTTCAACTGCCTTTGAAGTTCTTCATCCTCATTGTTGATGATTTGATACTTGTTCTTCCAAGCGTCCCTTTCTCGATGCGCTTTGGTCAAAGCAATCTTCAACTTCTCTGTATCAGTCGTGAAGATATAGGTAGGTTCTTTGTCAGCTAAAGGCAAAGGCTCTTGGCGAGGATAAGGCATTTTCAAGTTGATGGCCCTATCTTGCACCCATTTAAGATAAGGTTCTAAGGAGACACAATTTGTCTTCCCTAAGACTTTCTTTTCTAGCTTATGAACATGGCGTCAAGCGTGCACAATCTTCTCTTTGAGCGCTTTGTGATCTTCACATTCCTTAAAGAACAAACCCTCCAAGTGAATATTCTTTGGCTTATCTCTCATTGGATAACCGAGTTGACGCCGAGCTAGGATTGGGTTGTAATTGATGCCTCCTTTTGTACCAAGGAGAGGTACATTAGAAAATCCTCCACAACTATCAATGATACTAACTCCATCATAGTCACGACTATACCAAACAATATTTGAATGTGTGAGCGACATAATCTTCTGTGACCATAAAAGACCATCCTTAAGATCCCAAAAAGCATGAAACCTAGGCAAGTGAGAAATAAACCACTTGTACAACATAGGCACATAACATGTAATCATTCCTCCGCTGTAAGAATTCCTCATATGAACAGAATGATAGGCATCAGCAAGCAAAGTAGGAACTGGATTTCCTATTAAGAAGATCTTAATGGCATCCATGGCAACGAAGTCATCAAAACTAGGAAAGAGGAACAATCCATGGATAAGTAGAGCAAAAACAGCCTCAAACGCATCCACACTCCTCATTCTAGCAAAATACTGAGCTTTGTTCATTAGAAACTTAGTTGTCAAACCAAACATTTTTCCTTTTGTGGTCATGTGATCTCTTATCTCTGACATTTTCAAGTGAGTAGCCTTTGCAATGTCTTGGTCTTTGGGATCTTCCTCCAAACTAGAAAATGGAGCTTGACTAGAAATAGGAACACCAATCAAATGAGAGTATTCTTCAAGTGTTGGCATAAGTTGATAGTCGGGGAAAGTGAAACAGTGATACACGGGATCATAAAACTGAATCAAAGTAGAAAGAAGTCCATCTGCCATGTTGATCTTCAAAAGAGAGAGAAAATGTCCATATCTTTTGCTGAAAGCCTCTGTGTCAACAACAAAAGATCCCAATCTCCTTAGGTCTTCTAACTTAGGACTCTTGAAAGTGTACTTTTGAGTCTTTTTCCTTCCAAAATCCATGATAAACCTAATGTTTGCAATAAAAGTTCCTAAGTTCCTTGAAAACTTTGTTTAAAAAAATGATGTTTATGATGCATGGATGCATGAATGCACAAACACACAAACAAGGGTCACACACAAATAGGATTCAAAGGTTCGACATTGCGAGCATGAGGCCATGGGTCTAACCATCCCAAATGTACTATGGGTTTATTTTGTACCTGTACAACGGGTTCTACAAAGGTTCCCAAAAATCATTGACCCATCTTTGGGATATTATCAACATGCCAATTAGTCAGGAGTTAATAATATTCTCAAGAGAATCTCATTTGAGTGTAGTATCGCGTATCAACTATTTCGGATTTACACCTTCATAGTCATCGCACTACATTCTAAAGACCAAGTGGGGTAAAGGGAGTTACTAAGGTCCTCAACTTCTCAGGTTATCCAAATCAATATAGTATATATTTTCACAATTGCTTGATCAACAATACTAATTGTAAAGGGAACCTCCACATGAGTGGTGGATTCTTAAGTCAGCTTGTTCGGGATTAAACTCCCTATAAGCCTTCTTGACTATACCACATCCTATCTTATTTACGTACATTCAAGTCCGGGTTAGGACTTACCTCACCATACAATTGATCACCCAAAACAAAGGTCCAAACAAACAAGGAAAACAACTAATAATAACAACACAAATATAATCAAAATAGGCTTAACCCTCTTTCAATGTCTCCCCAATGAAGTCGCCATTTCTGTCGCGGTGAGAATTGGATATCGAGCTATTGTATTAACTTGAATCACAAAACATTAAATGTTCACCACCGAACATTAATTTATCCAAGGGAAAGGGAAAAGATCGAATAAAACCTTAATTGTGCAATGTAAAAACAATGCAAAGAGATCTAAAGTTCGGGGGTTGGTTATACTAAGGGAAGGTATTAGCATCCTCAGTATCTATAGTATCCTATAGGAACCTTTTGAAAGTATTTGTGTCATGTTATTATTTTTTTGCTATTATTTGGAAATGTTTTGTTGGGAAGGACCTAAAGGTTTTATTAAGTTTGCTCGCCAAAACTTCGCGGTCATGTGCCTACGTATCCTTATAAGGATGGAATCAGAGCAACCGCAGTTCACCTAACTAAGGGTGAAAGAACACTTGGTAGTGATCAAGGTTCCAAAGGTGGAAGTAAGTGTTCATAACAAACATACTTACAAGAGTTACCAAGTAACTCTTACTTGAATCTAAGTTGAAAGTGAGAATGACTCTAACAAGGTCAAAGGGAAACTAGGGATTGCTAAACTACCTATGTCATTAAGTCAATAAAGATGTCTTTCCCTTGAATTTAGGAAAAAGATAAACAAAATATAAGCAAGACGAATAAGATCTCCAAGCATGACATCAACAAATATAAGCACATGATAAAGAAAGATGTTCAAGCATGACATCAACAAAGATAAACAAATGGTAAATAAGATGTTCAAGCATGACATCAACAAGAACAAACAAGGATGAAGAATATGTTTAAACATGACATCCACAAAGATAATCAAATAAAGAAGATGTTCATACATGACATCAACAAGAAAAAACAAGGATGAAGAAGAAGATGTTCAAACATGACATCCACAAAGATAATCAAATGAAGAATATGTTCATACATGACATCAACAAATATAAGCACATGATAAAGAAGATGTGCAAGCATGACATTAATAAAGATATGAAAACATGATCATAATAATATCAAGCATGGTATGTATACACATATGTACAACATGTGAACATGAACAAAGGTATAACAACATCAATCAAAGATGTATAAAGTTACATGAATATGAATGACATGGATATATCATCATAAAGACGCAAAGATGAATGACATAACAATTCATGAACATGTATATGGATGTCATAATAAGTATGAATGAACATGTGTATGCATGAAGTAAGACATGGTTGTTGCAACCTGAAAAATACAGTGCGAAAAAAAAACAACCGGCGAAAGAAAAAGACAGAAGAGTCGCCACCGCGCGTTATTCATCCCAAAGGAGGGAAAGGAAACGCTCGAAGTAAACCTGAAAAAAGGAAAGGACAAGACGGGGTCTCGCAACCAAATCTTGGGTTCGGGAGTCGGTTATGCGAAGGGAAGGTATTAGTACCCCTACGCATCCATAGTACTCTACGGGATCCACTTTTGTGGTTTTTGTCTAAAGGGTATGGGTTTACCTAATGTGTTTATTTACTAAAAAGGTTAAGAGAAATGACTCGCGCGGATGTCGCATCCACTGCATATGTATCTCATCTGAATATGAGAATCAGAGTCTTCGTAGCTCGGCTGACCTATGGGTTGGGGGATGTGTGCTCGCTAAGACATCGCGTCTTATGCCTACGTATCTCATCTGGCCTGAGAATCAGAGCAAAACGTAGTTCGGCTAACTATGGGGTTATGGATTGGGTTTTGGACGAACGACGTCACTACGCAATCTACCGGATGCTCGACCTTTGGAGACTTACTCGCCTGTAGTAGAAGGAGTTAACGTGTTGCTTTGGGTTTTAGGGTTTGGGATGCTCGAGGGCAAAAAGGCAGTCCTTGATGAAGGAACCGCGCTACCTGCAGGGATATGAATACAAAACACAAAACATGTATCTTGAAGTAAAATGCCACCAAGGGGCTCAACGTTGCCTCCTATCGAGGTCTTCCAGCTAGGAAAGCAGTAAAATGCGGGAAAAATGTAAAAGTACCACGCGGATAAAGATCCGAAGTAACAGCAATTAGAGGAATGGGAAACCCTGAGATCCTTCCAAGCTAATGCCATCAAAGAAAAGTGAGTCAGTACAGGTAATCGGAATGAACCTCCAGGGGTTATCCCACAAATAAAGTGGGAAACCACGCAAGTTATCCCTGCAAAAGTCATGTGAGCCCTCACAAAAATTCAACAAAAGGGTTAGTGAAACACCATAAGCATTTTTTTTCATGATCAACAGTATGGTTTCAGAAACCTCAAACCCTGTGGCATACACTTCAGAAATCATGTGATTAAACATTCAAGGCATAGGTTTCACCCATTCATAATACATCACACATTTAGAACATTCAAATTGAAGGCGTAAAATAATGGGAATATGGCAAACCTGATTGGAGAGCTTGATTGAAATTGAGTTGCACCCGTGAGGTTTACAAAACAATCTTTAGGGTTTATGTGAGGCAGAGGTGATTCTGTGTAGTTGAGTTCCCTTCAGGGTTTGGAGGCTGCTCTGAACTCCGTTAGGTCTTCTCTCACTATCTTTTGCCTCAGGGTTTTGTTCCAAGGAAACCTCAGAGTATTTTGCTTCCCTCCCTTTTTCTCAAGTGAAGCCTTGGTATTTATAGACTGATTTTCATGGTTTTGTGGGCTCAAATGAGAGAGACCCAAGTCCAAATTTTTTTATTATATTTTATTTATTTTTTTTATTATTATTTTTATATTTATTTATTTTTTTTGTAAAAAATTATTATTATTATTATTATTTTTTTTTTCGTTTTCATTTTTCATTTTTTTTTTCGTCTTTTTTTTTTTTTTTTTTTCGGATCTAATTCTGATTGACATGATGAAATGCAATATGAAATGAATGCATGAATGAGGAGGGCAAATTTTGGGGTGTTACAGCTGCCCCTATTCAATCATCAGCTAACCTGAGTAGGATGAAAGCGAACAGCTTATCAGACAAACGGGGTGAGCTGTGGTTGAATACCAAAGATAGACCGAAAATTTGCGCTCCGAGAACACCACAAAAAACGCGGAAATACACCGCGCTGTTTATTTTCCTTCCGATCCTCTGGCTTAATCTGGAGTTTCGATCCTCTGGCTGAACCTATACTCAATTTAGTCCTCTGGTTGGATATTAATTTTGATCCTCGGGCTGGATACGATTTTGATCTTCTGGCTAGATCTTCTTCGATCTTCTGGCTAGATCTCCTTCGTTTCGATTCTCTGGCTGAATCTATTTCCTTTGATTCTCTTGCTGAATCCATTTTCGGTCTTCGGGCTAGACCTGACTTTGATCTTCTGGCTAGATCTGGAGTGTCGATCCTCTGGCTGAATCTGAACTTAATTTGATTCTCTGGCTGAATCTACTTCGATCTTCTGGCTAGATCTGAATTGTTTCGATTCTCTGGCTGAATCTATTTCGATCTTCTGGCTAGATCTGGATTGTTTTGATGATAAATTCCCATCATTAGGATCCCGTATCTGAGGCATGCGCTGGTTGACCCTCTTTTGAAATCTAAACCCAACCTTCATATTAGATATGCAGCTTCGAGAATATTCCACTTTTGGGCTTCGTACATATTCTTCGGGCTAGAACATGTTGTAACGACTCCTCAATTAGACTTGTTGGGGAAATAAAGCTTGTAGGCGACTTCACTGGGGAATCTTCAAATTGAGCCTCAGGCTGACTCTTGGGAAAACGATTCTCAGGCTGAATCTTCAAAAATGACCCTCATGCTGGATCACGGGAAAACGATTCTCAGGCTGAATCTTCAAAAAGTGACCCTCATGCTGGATCACGGGAAAACGATTCTCAGGCTGAATCTTCAAAATGACCCTCAGGCTGGATCACTCACGCTTGATCCTCTGGCTGGATCTCATGACCTTGGTTGTAAAGTAATTCTTCAGTCTGCTTGGAAGAACCTGTTTATCAGCTTATGTGTATGCTTGATATGATATGCATGCAAATGCAAATGTTATGCATGGTGTAAAAAGAAATCTGCTTGGGGAAGCAAACTCCGGTAGGGAACAGATCGCTGTATCAATCCTTGAATGCTTTGTGGGGAATGATCCGTCTGCCGGGACCAATGAGCCACCAAAAATAAATTGGCTGCTTGAAAAGTTGACCTTGCGGGGGGAGTATCAACTATGGAAACTTTTCTCGGCGAGGCTCTGTGAGGAGAGTCTGTGGGGAAAACACTTCCTGGGGAAATGTCGTAGGAAACGACCTTTGCTGGGGATATGAACTTGCTAATCGTCCTCTAGCTGGGGATTAGAACAAATCTGTTAGAAATAATGCTGGGGATGAGATGAACACTGGGAACACCACCCTCTTGTCCGTTGGGTATGCAACCACTCCGCTGTTGCTAGGAAGATACAGTCTGACACTGTCAACTCCACTGGGGATATATAGTCTAGATACTGTCAACTCTGCTGGGGATAGACAGTCTGGATACTGTCAACTCTACTGGGGATAGACAATCTGGATACTGTCAACTCTACTGGGGATAGACAGTCTGGATACTGTCAACTCTGCTGGGGATAGACAGTCTGGATACTGTCAACTCTGTTGGGGATAGACAGTCTGGATACTGTCAACTCTGTTGGGGAACATGCTCTGCTGAGGAGAGACTTTGTCAACCGCTTGGGGATGAGGATTCATGACTTGGCATCCGGTTCCTGTGACCTGCAACCAAAAATACACGTATGCCTCGGGGGAATTACTCGGTTTGAATTCACCGTTCGGGATTAAGCACATTCAAAGCAATTTTAAATGTTTTCCTGTGCAAATCATCTGCAAAAGCCACCATTATGTTCATATGCAATATGTTTTATCAAAAATTCGGACATTTTTGCAAACAAACTGATAAATGAAAAATAAAGAGGCTCTTTAACTGAATTATTCGACTCTTAATGGGGAGAAAATTTGTTCCAGGAATAGGCGAGGGTATCAGGAAGCTGATCCCTAAAAAGAGGTGATCGCTATAAAAAAGAGAACTATCCTAATGACAATGTGGAAACGGGGTCCCACTGAGTTTCGACTCTGCTATGGCTCGTATGTCCTCAAGACGCTCTGCTCATCTTGCTTTCTGAAGTGGATGATTAGTCGATCTTTAACCTTCGAAGATTGCCGGATTGAATGAAACGGTGATATAACACTGATGAACTCAGATCATAGTCATTCGCTTATTCCCTAACTTTTGCCTGGATCGCCCCCTTTTCGGGTTTTCAATCCACCGGGATACCCATTTTTGCCTGAGCCGCCCTTTTGGGTTTTCGACTCATCGGGTGTACTCTTTTTTTTTATTCTTTATCCCTAACTTTTGCCCGAACCTTTTCTCTTTTTTTTTGGTTCGTCGGGATGCCCTTTTTTTTGCCTGGACTATTCTTTTTACTTGTCCAGCGGGTCAATTTTATGCGAAGTATTTTTTTTAACTACGTCTGAGTTGACAGGGGACGGGAATCCTTCGCCATCCATGGTTGTTAGCATCAAAGCTCCGCCATAGAAAATCCTTTTAACCACGTACGGACCCTCATAGTTCGGTGTCCATTTGCCCCTGTGATCTGTGTTGGGAGGAAGAAATCTTTTGAGTACCAATTCACCGACTTGATACCCCCGAGGGCGTACTTTCTGACCAAATGCTTTCTTCATTCGTCTCTGACCGAGATACGTCAATTCTGGGTACGTAGTTCCAGCATAGCACCATTTCCCGTTGGTTTGATTGATGACCAAAGCTGAATCCTCGTATACATCCAGGGTTTTAATCTGTATATTGACGGCTTCCTCAAGTCTTAGGATACAAGCTTCGTATTCGGCTTCATTGTTGGTGCAGGGAAAACTTATTCTGGCACCAAATGGCATATGAACCCCCTTCCGGTGTGATCAACACTATACCAACTCCGCGACCATTGACGTGGACCGCCCCATAAAACATCATAACCCATTTGGATTCAGGGTCAGGCCCCTCCTCCGGGAGTGGTTCCTCTCAATCTTTCGATTTGAGAAACATGATGTCCTCATCAGGAAAGTCAAACCTCATAGGTTGGTAATCATCAATCGGTTGCTCTGCAAGATAGTCTGACAAGACACTTCCCTTGATGGCTTTTTGTGAAGTGTATTAGATGTCATACTCTGTCAGTATCATTTGTCACCTAGTAACCTTTCCGGTAAATGCTGGCTTTTCAAAAATATACTTGACTGGATCCATTTTTGATATCAATAGAGTCGTGTGAGTCAATATATACTGTCTTAGTCGGCGAGCAGCCCATGCCAAAGCGCGGCAAGTTTTCTCGAGCAATGAGTATCTTTGTTCACAGTCGGTAAACTTTTGCTAAGGTAGTATATTGCATGCTCTTTTCGACCTGACTCGTCATGCTGACCGAGCACACAACCCATTGACCTTTCTAACACAGTCAAGTACATGATCAACGGTCTTTCCTCTCGGCCTATAGACTGGCCCCGATATTGATCTCTTTCTTGTCGTCTTCGGTACCGATGTTGGCGGTCTCAATCACCTCCTGATAAGGTGTAATAGCTCGGTCCTCCTATTTCAACAATCTGGCTAACCCTTCAGGCAATTCACAAACTTCCTCAGCCCATTCTTCGGCTTGATAGATAGGATTGTCGAAGTCATACTTGGCCATAGCAGTGTCGTTAGCAGTGAGATCCGAGTGGTCGGCTCTGCATGATGGAGGATCATGCTTTACCTTAGAATGAGAGATTTTTTTTGAAAGAAAGGAAAAACGAAAAAAGAAACATTGCCATTTTTTTTTGTAAAAAGTAAAAAAAACTGAAAGAAAGAGAACACAAAATTGTTTGCAAAAGCCGTCCTTTATTGATGATAAAAATAATTGCGAAACGTAACTAAATGGATGGACCTACAAATGAGCCGTTACACCTTGGGCAAAGTGTAAGACTTTATTATGCATGTAATAAAAGGAAAACAATAAAAATCACTCTTTCAGCAGAGTAACCCGGACGGTTTTTCGGACGACCAATTGTCGAGCTTTTCTCCTGGGACACACGGGCGAATCCAGCTATCTAAGTCACAGTCGCTGTCAGCCTTGTCTTCATCTGCAGCATTGACGATGTGGGGAGAAACCAAACCCCCGCTGGAGAGAGTACCAGTTTCATTCTTCTGAGATCCCGGAGCATACCCCAATCCAAACTTGTCTTCTTTGATGACTGGCTCCACAAATTTGCCCCAGCCTTGGGCATTACCAGCTTCAACCACTTCGACAGCATTAATCCCCTGGCCGCCATGAGCCGGCATCGGGTTCTGGATAACATTAGGCACCGGAGCAAAATTGATAGCCTGGGCATCTCTCAAATCTTGTACCTTTAATTGGAGAGCCTTGCAATTATCTGTAGTATGGCCAGGTGCGTTGGAGTGAAAAGCACATCTGGCGTTGACATCATAACCTCTAGGCAAATTATTGGGATCGATTGGTGGGGCCAGAGTTCTCAACGTAACCAGATTCATGTCAATCAGCTTGGGAAGTAATACTGAATAAGGCATTGGGATTGGCTCGATGACCCGGTCCGTCTGCCTTGGACGTTGTTGATAGTGTCTCTGCTGACCCGGATTACCTCCTTGTTGTTGATTGTTGTACCTGGGTTGTTGTTGCGGATGATATTGCGGTTGAGGAACAGGTGTTGGAATAGTGACTGCGGCCACTTGATCTTGGTAATAATTAGGGCGTCCTCTACCCCTGCCTCTGCCGGCATACACAACGCTTGCCTCGCCTTCTTTTCTTCGCTGACCGTTACCAGCAAACGGTCTCTTGGGACCTGATGGGTTGGAAACACTATTGTCTTGAATTCGGCCCATCTTCAACAGACTCTCGATTCTTTCTCCAGCAATTACTATCTCTGCAAAGCTGATTGACGGGCAAGCAGCCAATCTCTCAATATAATTGCCTTGAAGAGTGTTCATGAACATGTCCGCCATCTCCCTTTCAGACATAGGAGGTTGGACGGACGCAACAATCTGTCTCCAACGCTGAGCATACTCCCTAAAGGTTTCTTTGGCAGTCTGAGACATACCTTGCAACAAGGTCCGATTTGGAGCCATGTCCAAGTTGTATTGATATTGCTTGACAAAAGCCTCTGCCAAGTCTTTCCAGCTCTTGATGGTAGTACGAGACAAATGAGAATACCATTCACGAGAAGCTCCAGTTAGACTGTCTTCAAAATAGTACATCCACAGCTTTTCATCTTCCGTGTGAGCTCCCAACCTTCCCAAATAAGATTGGAGATGAGTGCGAGGGCAAGAAGCCCCGTTGTATTTCTCAAAAGTAGGGGGTTTGAACTTGTGAGGAATCCTTACTCCCTGAACCAGACCAAGATTTGTGACATCAAAACCTAAGGAATTTTGAGACTCCAAAGATTTGAGCTTCTCAGCAAGCTCATCCATACGGCGAGTGGTCTCGAGGGCTTCGTCGTGCAAAGAAAATTGATCATACTGACAATCTTCAGTAACGGGGTGCCCGTTAATCCGAATTCCTTGATTCACATTGTACCTTCCGCCAATACCATTTCCAACATTCCCTGTGTTGCCAACATTACCCGGGTTTCCATCAGCATTTGCGTTACCCGCGTTACCAGTGTTCACAGGGTTATCAGCGTTCCCAGGGTTACCAGGGTTTCCCTCAGCATTTGGTATCTCCACCTCCGGATCGGGTCTCGGTTGCTCAACCAATTCCCTCAGCTTTTCCTGACCTGCTACCATACCAGTCATCAATGTCATGAACTGATCCATCCTTTCACGCATATCAGCCAGCTCTTTCTGTACTTGGTCCATCGCTAGTCGTGGACGGTTTTCCTTTGTCGGGTATCTGTGAACTTGCTTGGGACCAATAACTGCCTGATACAGGGAACAAACATTAGACACTGCGGTGACACCTGCAAAACAGACAAGGGTTAATATGCATGGTATGCGATGCACTGCTTGTTCAGTTTTAAGGCACCCCCGTTTTGAAAGGGAATACCCTGCAAATGAATAAGCACGAGATGTTGGATGCAAATATGCAGATGATGTTATACAATGCAAAGGCATGTCAATCAGAATTGATGGATCCGCTTGAACATCTGTCAGGTTGCACTGCCTGGAGAGAAATTAAGAGCACACCAAACAAAGGTCATGGGATGGATCATGTTATCCTTAATATCAACCACCCATTTTGGTGGATTATGGTTTACACCTTATCAACACCCGAGTTTCATTGATATTAAGGATACCTGATCGGATTAACCATGAATCAAGGGTTTGTTGCAAGTCACGAGCATGGAGTTTAGGTTAAGAACCACCCAAAAGGAGTGTACTAAGGTTTAAACCTGCCAAACATGTTCTACAAAAGGTTCCCATAGTCATAATCCCATCTTTCGGATATTATCAGAGGAACGACTACTCGTATTCTAACAATATTCTCAAGAGAGACTCTCATGAGTGTAGTATCGCGTAACAATCGTATCAAATCTTACATTTGAACGACTTTCGCACTACGTCCTACGAATAGGCCAAGATGGGTTAGGTAAACTAAGGTCCTTGGCTTCTTAGGTCTATATTGGAACAAGTAATGTCTAACCACAACTTACTTATGTGACATTATTGATCTCAACATGACCTCCACCAAGTGAATGGGCTTGCAAGTCAACTCGCTAAGGAATACTCCACACAAGTTGACAGGACTATGCCATTCTCCTATCCTAAGTGCACTCGAGTTCGGGTATAGAACTCATCTCACAAAGATCACCAAGCAGCCATAGCCGGCCAACAGATACAACAATGATATGTACACAATGCAATAAGGTAAAGCAGGTAAATAAATAACTGTACAAAAGCATGAACACCCAATAAACAAACAAACTACAAAAGCTAGGAGGGACTCGCTTAGGGAAGATGGACCAGCAAGAGGTCAACTTCTTAGGGTCCCCAGCAGAGTCGCCAGCTGTCGCAACCTGAAAAATACAGTGCGAAAAAAAAAACAATCGGCGAAAGAAAAAGACAGAAGAGTCGCCACCGCGCGTTATTCATCCCAAAGGAGGGAAAGGAAACGCTCGAAGTAAACCTGAAAAAAGGAAAGGACAAGACGGGGTCTCGCAACCAAATCTTGGGTTCGGGAGTCGGTTATGCGAAGGGAAGGTATTAGCACCCCTACGCATCCATAGTACTCTACGGGATCCACTTTTGTGGTTTTTGTCTAAAGGGTATGGGTTTACCTAATGTGTTTATTTACTAAAAAGGTTAAGAGAAATGACTCGCGCGGATGTCGCATCCATTGCATACGTATCTCATCTGAATATGAGAATCAGAGTCTTCGTAGCTCGGCTGACCTATGGGTTGGGGGATGTGTGCTCGCTAAGACATCGCGTCTTATGCCTACGTATCTCATCTGGCCTGAGAATCAGAGCAAAACGTAGTTCGGCTAACTATGGGGTTATGGATTGGGTTTTGGACGAACGACGTCACTACGCAATCTACCGGATGCTCGACCTTTAGAGACTTACTCGCCTGTAGTAGAAGGAGTTAACGTGTTGCTTTGGGTTTTAGGGTTTGGGATGCTCGAGGGCAAAAAGGCAGTCCTTGATGAAGGAACCGCGCTACCTGCAGGGATATGAATACAAAACACAAAACATGTATCTTGAAGTAAAATGCCACCAAGGGGCTCAACGTTGCCTCCTATCGAGGTCTTCCAGCTAGGAAAGCAGTAAAATGCGGGAAAAATGTAAAAGTACCACGCGGATAAAGATCCGAAGTAACAGCAATTAGAGGAATGGGAAACCCTGAGATCCTTCCAAGCTAATGCCATCAAAGAAAAGTGAGTCAGTACAGGTAATCGGAATGAACCTCCAGGGGTTATCCCACAAATAAAGTGGGAAACCACGCAAGTTATCCCTGCAAAAGTCATGTGAGCCCTCACAAAAATTCAACAAAAGGGTTAGTGAAACACCATAAGCATTTTTTTTCATGATCAACAGTATGGTTTCAGAAACCTCAAACCCTGTGGCATACACTTCAGAAATCATGTGATTAAACATTCAAGGCATAGGTTTCACCCATTCATAATACATCACACATTTAGAACATTCAAATTGAAGGCGTAAAATAATGGGAATATGGCAAACCTGATTGGAGAGCTTGATTGAAATTGAGTTGCACCCGTGAGGTTTACAAAACAATCTTTAGGGTTTATGTGAGGCAGAGGTGATTCTGTGTAGTTGAGTTCCCTTCAGGGTTTGGAGGCTGCTCTGAACTCCGTTAGGTCTTCTCTCACTATCTTTTGCCTCAGGGTTTTGTTCCAAGGAAACCTCAGAGTATTTTGCTTCCCTCCCTTTTTCTCAAGTGAAGCCTTGGTATTTATAGACTGAATTTCATGGTTTTGTGGGCTCAAATGAGAGAGACCCAAGTCCAAAATTTTTTATTATATTTTATTTATTTTTTTATTATTATTTTTATTTATTTATTTTTTTTGTAAAAAATTATTATTATTATTTATTATTTTATTTTTTTTTCGTTTTCATTTTTCATTTTTTTTTCATTTTTTTTTCGTCTTTTTTTGTTTGTTTTTGTTTTTGTTTTTTTTTTTGTTTTTTTTCGGATCTAATTCTGATTGACATGATGAAATGCAATATGAAATGAATGCATGAATGAGGAGGGCAAATTTTGGGGTGTTACAATGGTTTAGACATAACATCAACTTGATCATGAAAATAATTTAAGGTATTAAATAAATGCATGTTAAGGTTCAATATGATCACAAACAAAGGTTCAACATCATACAAAAAGTTTGAACATGTAAGCATACAAGTCATACAAAGACATGTTACTATAAGTTTAAAGCATTTCTAAACACATAAACAAAGACAAACACAGGGGAACACATGCACACAAAAGTCCAACAAGACATGAAATAATGACATGTGAATCATGAATCAATGGGAAAATAAGCACACAAAATTTCATGGCATATTAACAAAAGTTCAAAGCACATAAACATGTAAGCATACATTAAAGTAAGTCAAAATTAGGTAAAAACCAAGAGACACATATTAAAAACATCAAAAAAAAAGTTCATATATGATTCACAACATTCATACAAGTCATGGTGATCAAGAAAAATTAAAGTATCAACCAAAGAAGGTCATTTGAAATCCTAAAATAATCCTAAAAAGGTACCAACTTTAGACAAGTATAAGTATGTGAAAAATATATAAATTCTGGAATTTCTTTTCACCATAATAAAATAGACAAAATTATGAACATATAGCAAAAAGAGTGGCTCAAAAAGGCTTAGGGATCATCAAGTTATGAGTCTTTGAAGTTATGAAAAATAACAAAAATAAATAGACAAAAAAAAAACAATGAATATGGGTCTGGGACAAGCATGATTTGAACCCCAAACCTCTTGCATACACAAAGCCTTAACACACACACTCTAACCGCTGGGCGGTGATACATCCAGTAAACAAAACGCAAACACTAATATACATAATAAAAGAGTTCAAGAAATTGGAAAATGGCACCAACTCATCATCTTCTTCCTTGTGTTCTTGCATGTTTCTTTTCATTTTTTCTCAAAAATTCAAACAACCAAAATTCTCTCAATTTTCCATGAAATTGAAAACCATAAGAACCTAAATTGCTCTATTTTTTGCAAGGAATCTAATGGTATCATTATCTCGTCCTAAACCTCAATGTACAAAGCGTGGCAAGGCAAAAACCAGAACTGCATTTTTAATTTCCAAACAATAAAATCTCAATGCATGAGCATGATATAATGCGTACAGTAGCAAACATACAACAAACACACTATGTACTACATTTTTACTTCAATAAATATTCAAGAATGATGCATGAACAAGAGTTTTCTAGTGTAAGTGCACTTACCTATTGGAGAAAGTCTAATGCTTCTTCTTAGTTACTACAGAGATAAGAGAGAGATTCTATCAGTCTTGTTGGTCCTTGAGGATAGTGTTTGAACAATGAGAATGATCAGAAACAAATTGTATTATCTCACACAAATGTTCTTGCAAAATGAATAAGTGAAATGGTGAATGATAAAATAGAGGTTACAGAACTTGTTCAAGTGATTAAACAAGCTCTAAATGGTGTCTAGAGATGATTTGTGGTGTTTGTTTGGAAGATACACGTGGAAAATAAGTTTGGTTAGAGAACTTGCAAAAATAGTGTGTTTTTGCAAATTCTAATGGAATGGGAGTTTGATGAAGTGTTGAGGGATTGTTGTTGTGTGTTTTGAGGCTTAAGACATCCCTCTATTCATAGGAAAAGAGTGGGGATTGGAACTGATTTAAAACAAAAGTTGTGAAGTTATGGTTTTGGTTGAGAATGAATGAGAAGTTTGCATGAATAGTTGAGTTTTAAGGAGTTTGTCATATTTCCCTAGCCTCTACAAGATTGCTTCTGATCTCTTAAGATTGTTTGTGATCTTTAGGTACAAGTTTCAAGGGTGAAAGAGTGAGTTGTTGGCATAAAGCTTGCTTTATCAAAGTAGTAATGTGACCTTTTGCAAATTCACCCATAAATGGTATAATGCAATGGACAAAACCTCAACTCCTTGTGTAATGCACTTAGGATTCTCATAAACATTTGATTATGGAGAGATTTATACACAAGAGGACCTGCAATCAAGAGATTTTCACATTTGAAATGGTTTACCTCCAAAAATTCATCATGAACATGACTTGAAATTCAAGTTTGGAACCCCAACTTCCCATTTTCGAAACTCACAGATCATGCATGGGAAAAAAATGTACTTGTGCTTTTTAAAAATCCCCAGACATGCTCTACAACTTTCATGTTTTGAGTTTTTTCTGAATCAAAGTGGATCATGGTGAAAACTGGCTGTAAAGTTTATCACTTTTTAGGGATCAAAGCTGACTTGAAAATTTTCCAAGTGTTTCAACTTGAGACACCAACTTTATGTCCTCATAACTCAAAATCCTTGCATTTTTAGGGAATCAACCCTCTAGGACAAAGTTGAAGTATGGAACAAGAGCTTTAATTTTTGCTTTGGAGCAAAGAAAATGGATGCTCGGATTGGAAGTTATGACTTGATAAAGTAGTGCACTTGAACATGAAATTTGGATACTTAGTGAAATTTTCAATGTCTTCAAGATTACCCTTTTTGCAAGTAACCTCATTTATCTTGATTTTTCTTGATCAAATTCATCAATTAAGCATATACTCATGAAATTTAACTTGAGAAGTTCATGTTTGATCATAAATCTCAAAAGTCAAAGGTTTGACTTTGTAGTGCATTGATTGTGTATCAGATGAACTTGAATTTCTCGATCTTCAATGAATTCAAACTCTTGAGCCAATTGAACATCATGGATGGGCCCTAAGATGTACTTTAGTGTGTTGAGTGATGTCTAAAGGCTTGAGAATATGTCTTGATCAAAATTTTCAGATGAAATTGAATGTTGTTGAGAAACCCTAATTAGTGAACCAGATGAAAGTGAAGCTTGATGCACTTGTGATTAGGCCACAATGCCCTTATTTATTGATGGAGAGAGATCTCTTGAGTGTATGAGAACTTGATTTATTGATGATCAATCCAAAACTTTGATTGATCAATCCTTTGAGCTCTTTGAGGGAAACCTTAATTCACATATGAAACAAACCAGACATATCTTGATCTTGAGGTTAGTTATGCATGAATGATGTCTATGATGAAAATGATTATGAAATCTAGGGGTAAAATTTGGGGTGTCACAGCTGTGACATGTGATTTATTATGCGAGTTATCTTTTAAATCCTGCTCAGATAAATTATACAACTACTTGGAAGGAGTTGCTAGCAGTGGTTTATGCTTTTGACAAGTTTAGGTCATACCTGTTAGGATCTAAAGTAATTGTTTATACTAACCATGCTTCTTTGAAGTATTTTTTTTCTAAGCAGGAATCAAAGTCAATGCTTCTGAGATGGATCCTACTCCTTCAGGAGTTTGATATGGAAATCTGGGACAAAAAGGGGTGTGAAAACACTGTTGCTAATCACTTATCTCGGATGTCCCCGATTGAAGAGACTGGAGAGAAACGTCCTATTAAGGACGAGTTTGCTGATGAACACCTCTTGGCTATTACTGGTATCCCATGGTTCGTAGACTATGCAAATTATTTGGTAGGTAGTGCAATCCATGAGGATTTTGATTATAACAAAAATAAAAATCTTTTGCATGATTGCAGGTTTTATTTGTGGGATGACTCGTTCCTGTACAAGAAGGGAATAGACGGGCTAGTTCGAAGATATGTTCTGGAGGAAGAAGAACGGGACGTCCTAAAAGCATGTCATGACTCAGAATATGAAGGACATATTATTGGGGATATGACAACAACAAAAGTCTTCTAATTTGGGTTATATTGGCCTACACTTTTCAAGGATGCCCACTATATAGTTCAGGAATGTGACAAATGTTAGAGAACGAGTAACATTACAAAGAGAAATCAGAGACTTCAGAAACCCATGTTGGAGGTATAGTTATTTGATGTATAGGGTATAGATTTTATGGGACCATTTCTGTTGTCGTTTGGAAAAAAATATATTTTGGTAGCGGTGGGTTATATGTCTAAATGGGTAGAAGTGGTGGCCTTGACCACAAATGAAGCCAAAGTGGTGGTTAAGTTTCTATGGGCTAACATCTTTGCAAGGTTTGGAGTACCGATGACATTGATAAGCGATGAAGGAACACATTTTATAAATCACCTCATGGAAAACCTGCTCAAGAAGTACAATGTGAAACACAAAGTTGTCACTCCCTACCATCCTCAGACCAGTGGACAAGTGGAAGTCTCTAATAAGAAACTTAAGCAAATACTAGAAAAGACTTTAAAGTCTTTTAGGAAGGATTGGACAACCAAGTTGGATGATGCATTGTGAGCGTACAAAACCACATATAAAACTCCAATATGTATGTCTCCATATTAGTTAGTTTGTCATTTGCCTTTAGAGTTGGAGCACAAAGCATTGTGGACCTCAAAATTTATGAATTATGATCTTTCCAAAGCGGGAGGTTCCAAAATCCTTCAACTCCATGAGGTGGAATAATTTAGGAATCAAGCTTACGAGAATGCCAAATTGTATAAAGAACAAAAAAATGGCATGATCGAAATATTCAAAGGAAGGAATGGGAAGGACAACTGGTTCTTTTGTTTAATTCTAGTTTGAAACTATTTCCTGGGAAATTGAAGTCTAGATGGTCAGAGCCATTTGTTGTCAATAAAGTGTTCCCTCGTGGTGCAATAGAATTGAAGAATCAGGTGAATGGGGACACTTTTAAAGTCATTGGGCAGAGAGTGAAGCCTTATCACCAAGGACAAGGAATTGGCCTGGTAGGGGATGTCCGTCTACACAGATAATATGGTGAACCGTCAAGCCATGCGATGTTAAACGAAGCGCTGCGTGGGGGGAAACACATACTTTTACTTACTGAGCTATTTTGTTTTTGTTGTTTGTTTTGTTTCTTAGTCAGGTGATATACAGATTATTACACGGGGAGACAGAAGGAGATACATTCAGAAAAATTGAAGATGCGTCGACACAGAGAATGATACTCAGAATAAAAAACCAACAGTTAAGAAAAACAAGAGTTGAAGGAGGAATCAGACACCTACAATGGGTGCCCGTAGCAGCTGCTATGACCTATAGCAGGTCCAGCCTCATACCCCCTAAAAGTCACTCAAAAGCAAGCAAGTCAGAGTCCTGCTACGATCACCCGTAGCACCTACTACGGGTCGTAGCAGGCAGGACCTCAGATCCTCCAAAATCTGGCATGGAAAAAAACCTACTACGGGCGCCTGTAGCAGTTGCTATGGCTCTTAGTAGGTCCAATGGGGAGAAATTCAGATTTTTTTTTGATTTTTTTTTTGGATTTCATTTGATTCTCCAACTTCTCTCACCTTGGGCCCACTAATCATTTACTACCCAATAAACTTCCATCAAATCCACTTAACCCCAATAAAATCAGAAATTTTTACCATCCACTATTTCTCTCTCTATCAAATCTCTTCATCTTTATCTCTTACCTTCCCTTTTTTTCTCTCAAAAATACAAAAAACTCCATTAACACCATAACTTAAAACTTTTACCTTTACCCCTATACCCACTCCAAACCTCAAGCAACCTTCATCAAACCTTCATAATTTGTCCTCCTAATTATTATTTCGGGTACTAAATTCTCCAAAGCTTACTTAAAAAATCGTCAATTTTCAAAAGTGACAACATGCCTCCAAAGAGAACAGCCACGGGAAAATAAGTAGCAGAATCCTCAAGAGCACGGAAACGCAGTACCCGTACATCTAACCCTTACAACATTATCTTTGAAGACAAGGGTCAAGCGAAAAGGTACTCGGTACTCACTCGACAAAAAATCACGCCAGCCAGGTATATGTGTGAATGAACCTTAACTGATTTAGGCTTGAAATATGAGATTGATCGGATGTTTCATGTGATAGGTTTGTTAGAATTTATGCATTTTAAAGTGCCAACTTTTGAGCTCATTACTCTTGAATTTCTGAGCACTCTTGATTTTCAGTTGCAGAGAAAATGGTTTAGAAATGTGAGTTACTACTTTGGTACCCTAAAATTCCGTCTATTTTATGAAAACCATGAGTTATTCATTGAGGAATTCTGAAGCATCCTCAAACTTCCCATTTATGGGCCCAAAGATGTTCCATATGACTTTCCGGTGAAACCGATTTGGACTAACATTAAAGGTAGTCCAAGGCACGACTCTACAACCTCCAAGGCTTCGGTGATTGAAAATCCATGTTTTTCGATATGCCCAAAAAGGTCTTGCATACACTCTTTTTGGCCGAGGTGATAGTGTCGGGGTGGCCACTCAGAGGGGATTATTTTTCCTACATGCTATGGCAAATAATGAGATGATTAATGTCGCTGCATTCGTGGCTAATTATTTGGGAAGAGTTGCTCATGCACCCACCGAAGGCATTTCCATGGGGGTATGATTACCCAAATTGTAGAGCATCTCAGATTTATCCTCAATTTGTCCTCTGAAACTCATGTTGCAGATAAAGCGAAAATTGATATGGAGTCCCTCATTCACCAAGGTATGATTGTTGTTTCCCATAGCAGTTACTCACTGATGAGCCGTAGCCGGTTTGTTCTTGAAATACCTGACCCGAGCAGAGTAAGTACTATTGATCGCACTAACTGGTTGTATGCAAGTGTCGTCCCCGAAGAAGAGGACGACCACGACGTTGATGATTTTGTTGCAAGTGAAACCATGGAGGAATATGCCACTTTCTAGCATCAGCTTGTACCTCCAAGTCAGGATCCGACCCAACAAGGTACCGGGTCATTCACTATGGATTAGGACCTATGGATGTGGATACAAGCTGAGCTCAGAGACTTAAGAGCCGAGAAAACAAGGCAATGGGTAGAGAAAATTCGGCAAGGGGTCATGTTGGAGGATATGCAAACCATGATGCAGCAGTTGATGTTGCATTTCCCTCCGCCTCCTCAATAAGGGAAATGTGAGTCAACCTTCTCTCTCTCTTCTTCTAAAACATTAAGGCCAATGTTTAATTCAGGTTTGGGGGAGGTTTACTACTTTTACTATTTTTGTTGTTTGTTCTTGTTGTTTTCGTTCCTTATCTTTTGTTTGTGTGTTTTATTTAAGTGTTTCAAGTAGTACAGTTTCTTGGTTTTAGTGTTTGAATAAGTGACAAATGTTAGTAATAATGGATGAAAAGAGTCACTCAAACGAAATGCTTGGTTGCTTTCAGTGGAGTTATCCCAAAAATGTTGATACTTTTAAAGATGATTGGACGTAACATTCTTGAGCTCGACTAACAGAGGAACCTCGTGCATCCCAAATTAAGAGGGAAGTTGCATCACACTAGAGGTATTATGGACTTCGTTAGCTTTACCCAACATGGTGAGAGTAGAAAAGGCCAAACACAGTATTCATCATGAGATATAATTTAGGTATGTCTCTATCACTCAGAGTTTGCTTAAGTTCTTTTCAAATATCACTGCATTATTACACACACTGAGGAAAGTTGTTTCTTTTACCCTTGAACCTTTCGAGTCATCCATATAAATTATCATCCCTTGTTCACCCAATTTGAGCTTGTATCCATTTGTTTGTATATATTACCACATCAGTATAACCCTTGGCCCAAACACTTCCATACCCTGTTCAGAGTGATTATTGTGTTCTTTAAGTTGTGTTTCATTTTAAGTTTGGGATAGCCCCATAAAAAGCTGAATAAGGTGAGTGCGAGAAAAAAATGAAAAATGATGATTAAACAATAGAAAAAAGAGAGAATCTAATGGCACAAAGAAAAGAACTCACCAAAGGAAAAGACTCAGTTGGATACAAACTCAAAAAGAAAAGAAAAAGAAGAGAAGAAAAACTCATTAGTTGAGTTGACCAGCAAAAAGATGTATCTGAAAAGTTCCAATAATGGTACTTTAAAATAAACACAGTGAAAAGAATGATAACATCGACTCTAAACCCAAAATCTGTTTTTCTCCCTTTCCAGATCCCACCTTAACCCAAGCCTCGTTACAACCTGAAAGACCTCAAAAAGTATGTGTAGTGTGCAAGTGAGATGAAAGGAGAATTTATTCAAGCTTATGAGTCGATATTGCTTACTGTAAAATTGTGAGTGCAAATAATTTAACCTCGGGAGTCTCGGTGAGAGTGTGAAACAAGCTGATAGGTGAAATAATACTTCTATGTGAAAGTGTGTCGGAACAATCAAATGCAGAAAGTAGGGGACCCTAAAGGAAGAAGCAATAGCAAGTCGTGAAAAGTCTCAGCGGTATTATGGTAAGAGTTGAGTCTTCAACTATTTTTGGGGGTGACATGATGTTTCTTTTGTCCTGAACATTGCTTGAGGACAAGCAACAAGCTATGTTTGGGTTGTGATCAGTCATCATTTATGTTATATGTCATGTCACTTGTTCGACAAAAATCCAAGTAAACTGTAGGACTTTATTCTTATTTAGTGGTCTTTTGAGTCAGTTTCTTATACCGTTAGTTGATTTAATCATTTCATCAATTTTTATGTTTCATTTTTATTTTTGCATGTTATGCTTTGGTTATGTGCCTTTACTGTTTTTCAGGTTCAAACAGATATTCAAGTATGATCAGATGCAGAAACCAAGGAGAATCGCGAAGAATTGGAGAAGTGTTCCCACACTCTAGAAGGCCTGTTAGGGGCCGTAGCAGAGAGGTCTGAACCAAATCCAAAACCCACACAAAATAAAGGCGCACTATGGCCACTCGTAGCACCTGTTACAGGTTGTAGTGGAAGGTCTCGAACAAAACCCAAATTTCACAGAGACAGGAGCCTGCTACGGCCATCCGTAGCACGGTCCATAACAGAGGGGCTTGGGATAAGAGCATCAGAGATAGGGGCCTGCTACGGCCACCCGTAGCAGGCATGCATGCAAAAACCAAATATTTCCTTTTTTGTTAATTTTAAGTGCTCAGGGTATTTTGTGTTGGTGTAAGCCCTATAGGCCAATACTTTTGGTACTTGTATTGAATTATTTATTAATAAAAGGATTTTTCTTTATTATGTTTGTTTAATAAAGTCCCTAGAATAGCTAGTTCATTTAATGTATCAAGTGTGACTTAATCATGAGATCCCATTAAACATAAGGACACTATTCTTAAAGTATTTGTAGTCGAGCATTATTGTAAAGTGGGATAACATTAAAGCATTAAGACTATTATGTATATAGACGGATGATCACATCTCATGGATCATGGATAAGGAGTTATCAAGTCTTAAACATAGGTATGAATATTAAGAGTAATATTTATACTGGATTGACCAGCTATGAGAATACTATATAGAATGTTATGCAAAGTGTCATAAGTTATTCTCATGGTGATAGTAGTGTATACCACCCTTTGACCTGAAACCACTATGGATCCTAGATGTAGAGTCGAGTGCCTTATTGCTGATCAAACATTGTCCGTAACTAGATGACCACAAAGACAGTTGATGGGTACTCCACGAAGCATGCTGAGGGACATGAGTGACCTAGATGGAATTTGCCCATCCTGCATAACAGGATAAATGTCTACGGGCCCAATATTGAACTGGACAAGGATGACACGGTCTATGCCTTGTGTTCAATATAGACATAGGGGCAAAAGGGTAATTATACACATAAGTATAATCACAAAAGGATTTGTCAGATCACATGACATTTTTGTGTCTTGGGTAGCAGTGATGTGTTGCTAGATACCGCTCACTGTTTATTATGTTAAATACGTGATTTAATATAATTGTCAATGTCGTGAAAACCTATAGGGTCACACACAAAAGGACGGATTGATGAGAGATAGAGTAACTAAGGAACACCGTAAGGTACGATGCACTTAAGTGAATTGTAGAACATGTAAGGTACGGTGTACTTAAATAGAATACGAAATATGATAAGGTACCACACGCTTAAGTGATTTTGACATATTATAAGATATGGGCCACATACACTTAAGTGGGCTATTTATCTTGTTGCCCACACAAGTGGTTCTATAAATAGAACCTTTGTGCAGAAGCATTTGAGCAGTTGCAATTTCGTTTCTCTCTCTCTCTCTCTCTCTCTCTCTCTCTCTCTCTCTCTCTCTCTCTCTCTCTCTCTCTCTCTCTCTCTCTCTCAAAGCCTTCATTCGTAGCAGCTAGCACTAAGATTGAAGGAATCCGTTCGTGTGGACTGAGTAGAGGCATTGTCATCGTTCAACATTCGTGATCGCTTAGTACATCTGCATTAAAGGTTTCAATCACCACAAGAGGTAACGATTCTATCACTGATCATGCCCATTCGTAAGGATCACTAAAGGATAAGTTTTTTTTTAATTTCGCTGCGTTTTGGATTGCCATTCTCCTTCATTTTGGTCCATTCAAAACCTGATTTTATTGACTATTCTGGATCTGTTTGAGTGAAGAGAGAGGAAAAGGGAGAACTTTGCTATTTAAGGGAGTTTTTTTTTCCAGATAAGAGGGGGACTTTTTGGTAAGAGAAAATTACATAATTCAGAATTGGAGAAAACAAGGGCTTAGGGGAGAAGAGATTTTCATGAGCGGAAGAGATTGGAGATCAAATTTCATCTAAGTACTTGTAATGTCTACACTTTATATTTTGATTTCCTTGAATATTACGAGTAGTTAAACCCCTTCAATGTTATGGGGCGTCCCTGATTTGAATTTGTAATGACTTTGATTTTATATTTGCAATAACAGTGTTGTTTTTCATAATTAATCTATTCTCTTGATGTTCTTAATGCTTTCTCTTTCGAAATAATTGAGATTGTTATATGATTATCAATCAGGTTGGACCACCTTTGGTAATGCTTTCATGAGAATATTCTATAGTAGATATCTCCTAGGACTAGGGATACCCTATAGAAACCAAATTTTCTTGATATAAAAAGGCTTAATTTCATCGGTCAATTTCTATGGACATATAGATTAGGGATGAATGATTAAAGGTTTTCTTACTAAGACATTATGAGAAAACAACCTTAAGAACTGGTATTAAATAATTGATATTTATTGTTGCAATAGTGATTCAGAGTTGTTACAGGAAGAAATCACACACATTCCCTAGCATATTACTCATATATGTCAACAGTTCACTGCACCATTTACTCTTTTTGTAATTATTTTCATAATTTAGCAAAACAATTCCAAAATATTGGTTTTTGTTTAATCGAACAACAATTAAATCTCAATATTTACAATCAGTCATTGAGATCGACATTCGAGGAACTTTCCTCATTATTAATACAGGGACAAAATAATACACTTGCTATTTTTCCAATCAACAAGGAGGCTGGAGAACAAGTGAGAAATGAGTCACAATTCAAACAAGCAAAATTTAGTATCAAATGTAGTCGGTGCCATAAGGATGGTCACACACAAGGCCACACACAAGCTACTTACACCTTTAACTTAGCCAACACCAACTGTTATTTCAACTAAGCCAATACCAACTGCTACTTCAACTCAACCAACACCAACTGTTACTTCAACTCAGCCAACACTACTTGCTGCTTCAACTCAGCCAACACCAACTACAACTTCCACTCAGCAACCACCCAAAATGAAAAGGAGACTTCCAAAAGGCCTAAAACATGTTTTGAGCCAACCCTAATAGTTATGCTTTGTTGTTTTGATGTGTACTAGGCATGTCAATTTTGTCTATCATACGACTTATAATGCATATTTGTAGTTTATGTCTTATAGTGACAATTTCTGTAACTTATGGCTTATAATGCCATTGTTGTGTGACATATGGCTTATAATGACTCTTTTGTAGTTTATGACTTATGGCTTATAATTCCACCTTTGTTATGGTTATGGCTTATTATTAAAATGATATGAAATGTTATGGTTATATTACACAATTCCAAATTATATACAATTATGTTCTGATATGTTCATGGGACAGAAATTGTAATTATAAATAACATTTCACTAATAACATCTAGTCACACATTTTTTAGAAAAGTTGAGTTTAAGCACTTTATAAGTGAGAGGCCCATACACCTATCACCTTAAGGTTTTTGGTGAATATGTGGTGTCTCTCTCACTTATTTGGGTGATCCTTTGACCTTTAGGTGAGTGTTTGATCCAATGTGAATGCTTTCCCCATCAGTGGTATAAGAGTCGTGGTTCGAGTAAGGGACCGACTCCTTGTGTCAAAAGTCTTCCTAACATGGTGGTCAGACATAATGTTCCGTTAAAGTTCCCATGACGAGATAAAGGTGTCTTTCAACGGAGGTACAAGCACGTGGATAAAAGAGCTTACGCTTGATGGGGAGCATAGTGGGTGGACTCTCACTTGAGGGGAGGATTGTTGAGAAACAAGTGTGAGTTGTTTTGAGAAAAAAAAAGTGTGAGTTCTAAGTCTCACATTTCTTAGAAAAATGGAGGTTGAGCACTTTATAAGTGAGAGGACCGATACACCTATCACCTTAAGGCTTTGGGTGAATATGTGGTGTCTCTCTACTTGTTTGGGTGAGTCTTTGACCTTTAGGTGAGTGTTTGACCCAATGTGAATGCTTCCCCTTTATGATGACCCATAAACATCATGACAGGTACATTTAACTCATAACAATGTTGATTGCGCTAATAACATCTTGATAGAGACATTTCACTCATAAACTCATTACACAAAAGTACATTTATAAACCAAAGGCACACAAAATACATAACAATGTTGACATATACATTTCACTCATGACAGATACAATACACTCATGACAAATAAAATCCCAACCTAAAAATACATTGTTATAAAAACAACATTCAACACTAAGCTCAAAATACCAACCACAATAGGCATTTTCAACCATCCTCTAGTGTGGATAACATGATTCTTCAATTTGTAAATTGTCTTCTTTTGCCTTTGAATCTTAAATTCCCTTTCATCAACAATTTCATCATCTAACCACTTGAAGAAATTATAACCCTTATTCATATGGTTTATGTAATTTCTATAACCCCAAATTTCCCCCAAAAAATTTACATTGTTTATGTCATCCATTGTGCGAAGGACACATTCATCTTGGCAATAATATTCATTCCTCTTGTTTTTACGAATAATAGATCTAAATGCTCTAGTGGAAGCACTGATTGACAACTTTGACATTGGAGAAGATTAAAACCTAAAAACGCAGCCACACATTTCTAACAAATCTGATTGAAATCCAATAAGAAGATTCTCACCAAACAACATCTGTCATAGCTTACTGACAAGGACATATGTTGCACTGCACATGCTGGAACATCGTGTTCCACATGTTGCACCAATACATTCAAATTAACTCTTCTCCATGACTTATATATCTTCTTTATAGAGAGACTATTGGATAAAATAATTCTGAACCAAACTGCAATACCATTTGTCTGGTACTAGAGACCAGATGTTGTAGCACACATGTTAGAACATCGTGTTCAACATGTGTCCCTTTTGCACCATAAAAAGCTTGATCAAACTCCATGTTGTTTTGCATAATGTAGCAAATCCCAAAAGGGACCAACAACAGCAACTACACTCTTTTGGAAACGCAGTGGTTCCATGGAAGGTTAGGGGTTATTGTACTTTTGCCTTTACCATATCGATTATTATTAAGATAGTTAACACTATCTTAGATGGTTCCTCTGTTGAGGATAATATGGAAATCATTATCTGTATGTTGATTTATTCCATAAATTTCACAGAAATGAACTGCGCGAGTAGCCGAAGTTGTACGAGTTGCTGGAATTACATGGGTTATGCTTAGATTCTCTATCTTTTGATAAAGGGCTTCTACTTTAGCGTTCATGTGGTCAAAAGGATTGAATTCATAAAGTCTACCATTTTGAAGGGCTTTTTCGGAGAGTTCACAAATGTTTCCCCATGAGTGGTGGTTCTTTACCATATTCTCAATGAGATTATAGGTCACATTATTATAATTTTTCATTAGGGAGCCTTCGGTAGCCACATCGAGTGTCATCCTTGTGGAATAAAGGAGATCATTATTGGAGGTGTGGACTATGATCCACTTTTCAAGCCCATGATATAGGCACAATCTCAACAAATCTTTAAAACGCTCTCAAGTGTCAAACTGTGGTTCCCCTTCTTCGTACATAAAGTTAGATATCTCACTTCTAATTTATGCAGTTTTACTTGACATAAAATATCATGCGAGAAACACAACTTTTATCTCACCTCAAGTTTTTATGGAGTTTGCAAGAAGGGAATGTAGCCACACACATTGTCTATACCATAAGGAGAAAGGAAATAATCTTATTCGAATAGCGGTATGGTCAACATTGTTAACCTTTAGGGTGTCGCAAAATTTGATAAAGATAGATAAGTGAAAATTTGGATTTTTTATGGGTAGTCCCGAGAACTCATTATATTGAACCATGCCCACAAGAGAGGGCTTAATCTTGAAACTATTTGGCCCAATGGATGGATGAACTATACTGCAATGTGATCCTCGTCAGTGGGAATCGCATAGACATTTAGGGGCTTATTATCTACTTCTTATTCCATTTTTATTGTTGTTGTATTAATAATTGGTGTATCTCGTGTAAGAAATGCTTAATTTCGTTTAGACTTAACAATATTTCCCGCACTGCGAGATCTTTGCATAAACTCGCAGCGAGAAAAATACCAAAGAGAGCAAAAAACAATAAAGTGTTTTAGTCTATACGATGATAACCTAGAATCTAAATATTAAATCAGTTTGGTCCCCAAAAACGGTGCCAAAAACTTGACATGCCCTAAGCGTACGACAATATCAAGTAATATAAAATGTATCATACCACAGAGACTAAGTGAATGGCTATTGAACTCTATCTTATATTTGTGTAGATAAATCAATTAAAAGTCTTTCTCCATGACTTTGAACAACTTAGAAGTGAAAAGGCGAGGGAAAACATTACAAAATCGCAAAATTATACTCGTGAAACTGAAGTTGGCACATGTATATTGGCTGACACAGGGGAGGCCGGGGGGGGGGGGGGGGTCGTGTTGAGCAAAATGGATCGACCGTGTTTCTATCTAACTCTTTGTAAATGATAAATGCTTATGGTTAACACTGATGGTGTTTATGGACACAACCCACCCGCGTTGGTTGCAGGAAATTTGTATTGGATGATTTTTTACATGTATTCTTGGATCCTTTCACTTCTGTTTTTTCCCACATGTTCCTTATTACTTGAAAAACAGATAAATCACAAAAACACGTATAAAAATGAATAATAAAAAATATCAACTTCTTAAGAATCACAGACAAAACACACTAAAACATAGTCAAAAACCACTGATCGTGACTGTAGAAGTGATAGGCTCCGATGAGAGCCTCAAGTATTGGATTTTATATAATGGTTTGAAACAGGATAACTTGTTCAAGGAGAAGTTAGGGTGTAAGAAAGCCCATAATATGAAGGATCTACTGAACTGAGCACTAACTTTTATTAATCTTGAAGAAAAAATTAGCCCCACGGGGGAAAACCACATTACTACAGATGCAGGTTCCAACCGGGCGTCAAGGAAGGAGTCCAATCAGTGAAGGAAAGAGTTCGACCGCGTGACACGCGACCGGTATGACAAGTATACTTCCCTTAACACTTCATGGAAGAAGATATACCAAGAGTGTGCTAACACCGAATTCCAGAAGACCGGGTCAAAAAACCCTTTCCAATTAGAGAATCCTCCACGAGTGACAAAATAAAGTATTGTCGTTTTCACAAAAGTCATGACCATTTCACCAACAACTGCATCCAACTAAAGGATAAAATTGAAGGTTTAATAGAGAGGTCTCCATTATGAATATATGAAATGCATAAAGAGGGGCCGAGAAGAGTCACCCAAAAGCAAGTCTTCATCCAAGATGGTTTAGGTCGCGACCAATAGTAAAGAGGCGAGCAATGAAGAATAAGGTGCGCATAAGGGGAAACGCCAATACATTGTGCCCATCACGGGAGTTGCACGCCAGAAAAATTCTCTTTCCAAGGGGAAAATAAAGAGGAATATTGTAGAGTTAATGGTCGTCAATAAGAAAGGCGGAAGAACCTCAAACAAGAGCCTGGATAGACCGACGCTTGGATTATGGGATAACGAAAAAGTTAGGGGAGTCCCATATGATATCTTCCTTCTGGTCATAATTTCCACCATAGACCACTTCAACGTGTCTCAGATATTAATTGGTGGTGACGACTCTTGTGACATAATGTGCTCGGAGCTGTTCGAGAAAGTTAGCCTAAAGAAGGAAAACTTATAGCCATACAAGGGACCCAACCTACAAGCATTCAATGACATAACGACCTATCCTTGGGGATCCATCAAATTGATGATTTTTATGGGGGAAAGGAAAGATGTCAGGACTATTAACTCGCAGTCCCTTGTAGTCCTCTAAAAGAACTAAGGAACAAGATCAAAAGGAAGGAAAATTCAAAGCCATAAAGATTAATGTAGCTTCCCTCATTGAGCAACTAAGGAACACAAATATTCATCCTCCCACAGGTAGAACACGGCATGTCAATTGAATAAGCAAGAGTAACTGACTCAACAAACTACAAAAGCGAGGAGAATAAGAGGTGGCATGCCCACCTGATCATATTTACATCTTCATTACATTACTAATTATGTATTTAATAAATTACATCACCAAAATGTACTATGATATTTTCATTTTAATGAACAAGAACATCCTTTTGAAATATCTCTTTTCTCTGTGACCATGAAAGGTAATGACTAGTTTGGGGTACGACCAAAGAGATTCAGGCCCTAAAACAAAGACTCATAAGTGATGTCATAAATGCCACAAGTGTATGACTAAAGAAATAAAAACCTCACGATGCAAAACACACATATAAAGAAAGTGGTGAAACCACTAAATTGGCAATAACTGATCCGTCTTCCACTTGGTAGTTACCCGCTCCAGGGTCTGCGATGGGTTTGCCATATGTCAACCTTGGACCAGGTTTTCACTTGGGTGGGGGAAAAGGTATCGACCCTTGGCTGGGCATGACCCAAAGACATCAAATAAACTTCGAACAAAAACCTCGTAAGTCAAAGAAAATCCAGAGTCAATTAACTCGGGATCTAACACATACATCTTAATCAGGTAACACCAATATCCTATTATCAAGTTCATATGCTCATGTTTCCCAATGCAAGGTGTTACATTTACATCAAATAAAAAGAATAGTGGAGAATGATATGGCTAATCTCTGAGCGAAACAATTTTCCCATCTCTAATTATTTAGTTCACCCGTACTTGCTCCCTCGAAATATGCAAAAGAGAGTAAAAATACTCTACTTGTAATAAAACATTCTCAAAAGACTAAAAAACAATTGTGAGACCGGCGTTGGATGCCTCATCTAGTTTTTGGGCCAAAGTGGCATTCTCAAGATGCAAGTTTTCGAGATTTTCCCAGACATTTGAGAGAGATGCATTCACAACAGATGGTGAAACCTAAGCATAAGCCATAATTTTATCTTTCTTTACCACTTTTCTCACCAACAACTTTACCTGGTCAACCAATGAATCAGGAATATTAAAAGCACTCAAAGTGTCACCAATCCCGATAAGAGAAACACAAACCTCTTGTACTTCTTACAAGTATGTATCACGCTGAAGTGTTAGGTCACATATACAGTCCTGTAACAACTCTCTTCCCTTACAACACCGATTAGCTAAAAGAACATCAAAAAAATCGGTCTCACCAATGACCAGAACGACTGAATCTCGGTCGGTGTAATATGCCAAGGTCGACAAACCCTTCTCAAGAGCTTCATCTGTTAGGTTGGCGAAGTAAGAGCAATCCTCTTCTGAAGTAGGTGCCTGATGCTCTTTTGGAGTGCAAGGTTTTGGGCGAGCGAGTAAGATAGAAGCTCAAGGACACAATGTATATGACGTCTGTTAGGAATTTCCTAGAATCTCAACATCAAGGGTAGGCCCCAAAGTAGTTCCCCCTCAAAAATCCGACCGAGAGGGTTGGGGAAAACTCCTTGCCATTCTAGCTGGAGCAGGAACACTGACCGGTATTGGAACGTTCATTCGGTGGATTATTTCCTCATTATTCATTGAACCTACATATAAGAATAGTTGATATGTAAAAGGCATTATAGGTAACAAGTCTGACATTGAAGGATATAGGCATTTGGCCAAAGATAACTTTCCTCTCTTCCTTGTTATAGGCGTCCATTAATAGGTGAGTTTCAATAAGTCGTTTCAAGTGTTTCTTTGAGACTTCATCCTAAGAGACAATACCTCTAGCATAACCCAACTCTTTGGAAAATGTGACTATCCATTTTTCTAGATAAAGTTCTTCATGCGACATGTCATTGTCCTTGTAGACATACAACACGTTCCCCGGTAAAAAGTGGCATTGGTTCCAAGACTTGTGAAACAAACTTGTACATCGATTCTATATTCATGTCTATATGGCACATATCTTCGCATGAGCCTTTTTATTGAAGGGGTAACCAAAAAGAACTGATCTTCGAAATGCTTCACGCCATTAGAGAACATTTTAAAATTACGGGCAATCTTTACTAATGTAATTAAGCCATGGCCATGCGCGTGGTTCGTTGGGCTACGTTATATCCTAAAAAGGTGAAAGAAAAGCGACAGAGATGGCTTTCCTCCTCGATAGTCATACCAGTATTGAAAGACTTTGGTATATGCCCAACTCATAGAGTTCAATTATGAGGGGGAAATCATCAAATGGTTAAAAACCTCTATTTCGAAGCTGTTGAAGGGCAAACAGATGCTCATGATCGAAAAAGTGCACTCATTAAAAGGAATAATGCACTCCCCATACTCGCTGCAAATCCTTTTAGCTTCATCAGGGATTAATACACTCCAGACAAAAGGACCCACATCGAGGACAACGCTATTGAGGATACCTTAGTGAGCTAAAGTAGAAATAATTGGCAAAACTGCGGGGTTAACCCAAGAGACATAAGTATCCTCTTTCGATTTTTAACTCATGATGGGTACCACTTGTCGCATTACGCGAAAAACCGGCGGGAAACAAGAACAACAGAGCCGCCACCGTGCGTTATTTATCCCAAAAGAGGGAAAGGAAACGCTCAGAGTAAACCTGGAAAAAGCATGGTCTCGCGACCGAAGAGAATGGGATCGGGAGTCGGTTATGCGAAGGGAAGGTATTAGCACCCCTACGCATCCGTCGTACTCGACGGGATCCACGCACAAAAGGAAGGAAAATGGTTGCTAAAACACTGCTCATAAACAAACAAGCACTGGCTGAAAGAGACACAAGAAAACAAACAAGACCGACTCGACAGGATATCGCATCCTGGGCCTACTTAGTCTATCAAGCATAGACATCAGAGTCGAAGTAGTTCGGACGGGGAAAAACACATGCTCGCTAGGATGTCGCATCCTATGCATACGTATCTTCTTGGACTAAGAAGAATCAGAGCATCCGTAGCTCGGCTCACGCACACAAACAAAACAAACCCAGGCAAACGTGGAATCCGAATGCCAATCGCTGGACTTACATCAGATTCCGAACCAAAACACACCCACACTGGAAACCAGATGCCACTTGATGGACTTATACCGGACTCCAAGCACACAACAAGAGGATACGGAATGCCAATCGCTGGTCTTACATCCATCTCCTGACACACACAAAACAAAACAAAAACGGGCGCCCGGAGAGATCAGCTCATCTCCTGCCTACGTACCTCATCTGGTATGAGGATCAGGGCGACGTAGTTCCCCTACGAAGGGACACAGGAATAGCCTAACCAGATAACAAAGGGAGACACAACTAGGGAGACTACGACTCGAGCCTAGATGTTATCATGCAAATCATCCCTAAGTTATGGTTGCTATCTAACTTGCACAGGAAGCAAGCTAACCTAAACATGACTTGCACAGGAAGCAAGCCAAACTAACCCTAACTTGCACAGGAAGCAAGCTAAATAAAAAAAAAACACAAACACACAAGCACAAATAGCACACACTATATGCAATTAGTTGGCTCAATCAAGGTTAGGTTTTAGTCGAGGGGTCATATCAACCTCGACAAACAAACCACTGTAACAGGGTAATGTTAGCTCTTAACCCTAACATTGAGAGTTAGGGTGAAGCAGATGAATGGGAAGTGAAGATGAGACTTCACAGCTCTTATCCCTGGCCTGGGAGAGCTTAAGACAAGAATGTGTGGGTTCAGAAGGTGGGAACCCTTCTACACATATGACTGACACAATGTATAATGATCTTGGGTTAGTATCTGCAATGCATCAACACAGTAGTGTGAGCAAAGCAGATGACACACAGAATAGCAGGGGATGGATTGCACATCCCTGGTATCTGCCAATGCCTCTTCACTTAGGAGGTCTTTGGATATGTACAAGGACAAATATAAACAAACACAAACATTGCCTCTTAAGGAGGACTTCAGACAGGTGCCTGGCCAAGTAACAGGCCAGGTCTTCCAGACTACATGGAGAAGAGATCATTATACCTCAATAATCAAGCTAGCAAGCAAAGCAAACACAAGTTCACAAAGGAACTATAGCAACTAAGGTACCTGAAATCAATCCAATATAATCAGTACTCAGCTCAAACAATAAGCAAACAGACAATGGTCAATAGTTAACTATACAGTCAAACAACAGTCAATGCACAAAGGTGCAAGCCACATGGCACAAACTCAAGTTTCAAAACCTACAAAACAAATTCAAAGTTAGTCATAAACAAGCAACAAGCCAACTCCAATTGAGGGCACATCATCAAGCATAAGCAAATTGTGCTTTTAACCTGAAACAAAGCTCAAATGTGAGAGCACAAACCACTAGTACAAGACTAGGGTCAAAATGAGAGCAAAAAAAACCAAAAAAGAACATGAAACTTATCAAAAATCAAGATCAAACAATCAAGAATCAAATCCAATTGGTCTCATGTTCACATCATTCATCATTATCATTTCATGAAGCAAAGAGTACAAAGCATGCAATTTGAAGTTCATAGAAGCAAACAGAATGATTCAATTCAAATCAACTCAAGCATATTTCAATAAATCACCAAAACAATCATGGAAAAACAGAACTCATCCAATGATCTACACACCAAATTTCAAGTCATTTGGACCAAGGGAAGCAAGGCAATTAAATTCATCAAGTCAACACAAGTTCAAACAAGCTCATACAAGGCACCAAATTAAGCATCAACTTCAAGCAATCATAAAACAGAGACCAAGCATGATAAATGAATGAAATCAAAGCCATGGCAAACTTCAAGATGCCTATAATACACATGCCAAATTTCAAGTCCATCCAATAAACCACAAGAATTTGACAAATCAAATAAAATCATGACCCACAAAAAGTCCACATTTGGTCAAATAGGGGAGAAATTATCCAACAAATAGGAAATGCATTCAAAAATTCCAGGAAAAATCACAAGCATTTTCAACATTCATAAGTATCAATATGCAAAAATCCAGATTATTTTGAGTTCATATGGCATGGTAACAAAAATCATCAAATTGGACAAGAATGGTGTGACACAAATTGTCACACCTCTATTCAAAAAATCATATCTCATCAACCAGGAATGATAAAATCACAAACTTCATACCAAAATGACTATGAACATGTCTAGTTTAAGCACAAAAAAATTCAGCCTCATTGGATTAAGCATCATCATTTCACAAACAAAATGGCAAGGCATACACAAATTGGACACACATGAACAAACCCTAGGCAATTTAAAAATCCACACGTGCACAAATTCTGGAAAAATCACCATAAAATACTAGAGATCATGAGGAACAAGGTGCAAAAAATCCCATCTCATTTGGACCAATATTGAAGGACTTATGATTTTTCTAAGATCAGCATATAAAATGAAATTTAAATTGAAAAAGAAAATGAAATAATGGATTAAATGTGATATAATGGCAAACTTGTAAATATGATGCTGAAGCGATGAAACACCGCGTTTCATTTTATGCGGTGGCAGGGCGTGATTGGTTTCATGGGGAACGAACACAAAATCTCATGCAAATACCCAGCCAAGCGAATCAAACACGATCTGGGCAAGTATTTTCTAGGGTTCTTGGTCATCTTCAACATGTTCATCACCACATGAACTTTTTTTTCAGAAATTGGAAATGGATACACCATTGTGTTCGTCTCATCATGCACAACAACAATACAACAATGATTTGTCCTAATTCGAACTATCAAACACGAATCGAGCAGAATAACATTCAACAACCAAATTTAAATTCAGCATATCTCTCTTAATACTCAATAAAAATCAAAACTATAAAGTTCAGTGTACTCATGGATGCAAGATCTATCAAACACATAGCACAATTTCATGAATGGTGGATTTCGAAATCTAACCTTTGAAGAATTGCAGAACTGGAAACGTGTCTTTCTGGCTTGGAAATGTGCAAACAGAAGCTCTATGGTGCTTATGTTGATGAATGGAAGTATGTTGGATGTTCAATCGCTTCGAATCCAGCTCAAAAGTTCGACTGCCATGAACGGAGCTCTATGTAACAGTGCTTGGAAACAACTTAGAATCTTTGCTCTCTTGCTTCAATCCAGCTCAGTGATGATTGTAGATGATGATTCAACCGTGGAAATGGCAAGGGATTGGAAGAAACTTGCAGAAAAAGTGAAGAGAGAAAGTGGAGAGAAATTGCAATTCTTAGATCTAGATCTGTGTGAATGTTTGTTAATCCGAAATTCTGTTAGAATTATGATTTTATATGTGCTGCTAATCCACCTTGTTAATTATGGTTAAGCAAAATGCAATGGTTAATGAAAATGAGTGTTTATGTGCAATTGCTAATTCACCATCATGTGCATGGGGTGCATGCTACAGTGCACGAAAATTGGGCTAAGCATATCCCAAATGTTGATTTAAGACCAAATGTGAAGTTTAAAAGTGTGGCAAATGCATATTTTGAAAGTCACTTTTTAACTCTCCCTTTTTAAATTCAAGTCACTAAAAAAATGCCATTTTGATGTGATGACTTTTGATGAAATGTGATGAAGGATTTGGATAGAACATGTCAAATGTGACTTGTAGCAAAAAAACCTCACTCAATTTGGCCAAATGGTTCAAGAGTTATGCCTCCTTGAAGTTCAACTTTTCTTGACAATGATTTGATCATAACTTGCCAACCACACATGAGAAATGGATGTTCTTGGACTTTTTGGAAAGGTGAGAGCAAGATCTTCAACTTTCATGTTGGACAAAATTTCATTTGAAGCTTGTATGATGATGTAAATTTGAGGAGAAAACCTTTCCATTTTTGGCAGTTTGAAATTACAGGTCACTTACTATTTTTGGCAATTTTTCATCTGACCTCAAATTCTTCAATCTTGATCTTTGAAATGTCAAATGAGACTTGTATGGACATGAATGAAGCCTCTCAAACCATCTCCCACCTTCAAATCCATGAATTCAAGCACAGTTGACCACAGTTGACTTTCTAGGGTTTCTGGTGGAATGAACAATGACTGATGACTTCTGAGCACCCAATCTTTGACCAAACCACTTAAAAAGGACCCCTAGGTCATGTGAACATGTTGAACCAACCCTAGGGCTTTGCTTCCTTGAGAAATGCACTTGCTTGCTTGTTTGACTGATCCTCCTAACCAGTTGACCTAATCTTGTCTGATGGCTTGCACTTGGGCAAAGGACAATGCAATGCTATGCAGTGGACAAGGTGATGTTATGACCTAATGATGAAAATGTATGTACAAAATGGGAGGTGCAAATTTGAGGTGCTACAGCTGCCCCTATTCAATCAGCTGGGAACCTGAACGGATGAGAGCAACGGCTGTCAGACTTTCAAGGTACACAGGGATTGAATACCGAAGAACCGTAGAAATTTGCACTCTGTTGGATATGATACAAGAAAAGCTAAGTCATTTACCGATGACGGTTGCACGACAATTTCAGGAAAGCGAAACCATTTACCGATGGCTAAATACTGGAA
The DNA here is from genome assembly GCF_024323335.1 of Lathyrus oleraceus. Lineage (NCBI taxonomy): Eukaryota > Viridiplantae > Streptophyta > Magnoliopsida > Fabales > Fabaceae > Lathyrus > Lathyrus oleraceus. Next base: position 447,070,845 of record NC_066580.1, read on the forward strand.
ACTTGATATTTACCGATATCAACTTCAGCGAGACCATTTACCGATGGCTGCTGGGAAACACCTCGATATTAAAAGGAAGCAAGACCATTTACCGATGGTGGCTTCAAAGCAACTTGATATTTACCGATATCAACTTCAGCAAGACCATTTACCGATGGCTGCCTCAACTGGGGACTCGATATTTACTGATATCGAAGAAAGCGGGACCATTTACCGATGGCGGCTAAACTGGGCATTCGATATTTACCGATATCGAATCAAACGGGGCCATTTACCGATGACGTCTCCACCCGGGGAGGAAAAAGATTTTCGCAAATGGAATCAGACAAGACGTCTACCGACGACTCCTGGGGATTTTTGATTTTATCAACAGGAAATACGCACGATCAGACATTACCGATGACTGGGATGAGACTCGATGTTTATCGACATCGAAAGATGATGTTTACCGACATCCAAAAACGACCAGACATTTACCGATGACTGGGGTGAGACTCGATGTTTACCGACACCAACGGAAAAGTGAGCACTTTACTGGGGAAATCAAATCCTTGCAACTGGAAACCAGACAGGACTTTTACCGACGACTCTACTGGGGATCTCTAGCTGGGGAATTATCAGACATTTACCGATGACTGGGAAAAAACTCGACGTTTACCGACATCGAAAGATGATGTTTACCGACATCAAACAAAGGCGACCAGACATTTACCGATGACTGGGGTAGGACTAGATGTTTTACTGACACCGAAGCAATGGTGTTTACCGACACCAAAGAAAGAACACACGCGGGTGCTGACATGACACTTACCGGTATCACAAGAATGACATCTTAAATACGTCAAGGCAAGGCTGACCACTTGCTGGAGATCTCACTGGGGAGAAACAAGCTTTCCGTTCACGGACGGGTGAGGAAATAAACATCTTTGGGGAATATCAATCTTGAATGCCGTCAGGAGCAACTGTAGCAAACGTGCTGTACCGATGTTGAACAAAATGATCCGCCTCTGCCGGGGATACGATCTGATTGGGTTAACACATGAATGCATATGTTTGAATTTTTCTATGGCGTAATGCTCCATATTGAATGGGAATGCTACGCAGTTTGAGGATGCAATGATCACTACATGTAAAATGCAAAGGATGAACAACTCCGGCTTGGGAGCCAACACTGATCAGGTACTCCAACTCTGCGGGGAGACTCTGCTGAGGAGTACTCTGCGGGGAGAGCACCGACTTCTCACTCATGCTGGAGGAATAACACTGTTGCTATGGAAAGATAAACTCCGCTGGGGATATCCTTCAAAGGACCCAATCCACTCGGGGACTCCGCTTGGGGGAACAACCAATACAACTCGCTGAGGACGAACCAAAGCGACTGTGCTGAGGAGTAAACAAAGCAACTCGCTGGGGAGTAATAGGGCGACTTGTTAGGGACAACCTGGTGACTTCACTGGGGAGAGCCAACCAATCCACAAGTAGGAAAAACTCTGCTTTGGGAAATAAATGCTACTCCGCTGGGGACGACCCATCCAGTCCACAGATAGGATAACTGCTGGAGATAAACTTCATTGAACCCGCTCCGCTCGGGGATTCGCTGAGGAAAATTATCAACACCAATCTCTGCTTAGGAGATCTGCTAGGGAAAGTAACTCTGTTGGAGATAATCCATCACTCTGCTGAGGAAGAGCAACTCTGATGGGGAATAAACTACCGACACCTCCGTTGGGTATAGGCAATCCTTAGACCTGCTGGGAAATAGAATAGCCTATCCACAGACGTCTCCGCAGGGGAACATAGCTCTGATAGCTTCCATACTTGCTTAGGGAAATATATGCTGGGGAAACGTCCTCACAGATGCCAATCTGCAAAACAGCACAACAAAATGCTCCTAGGGGATACATGGACAAGATACGCTCAAGTGTCCTCGACATTCAAAATGATTTTCAAATGTTTTGTCTTTCTGCACGTTATTGTTTAGCCTTCATGTTCTTATATGCAATGCTTATCAAAAATTCGGACGTTTTTTGCAAACAAAACAGTAAAAATAAAAACAAAAGAGCTATTTTTCTGAATAACGACTTTTATTGATTGAAAATGTGCCTGAAAAGGCAAATACATTGGGAAGCAATTCCTAGAAAGAGGTAATTGCGCACAAAAGGAAAATAAACTATCCTAATGGCAATGTGAACACGGCATCCACTATTTCCCAACTCTGTTATAACTCACAGATCATCAGTTTTTCTCCCAACTCCTTGCTTTCTGAGAAGAATGACTGGACCGATCATATCTTTCGAGATGGCAGACGACGGAGCGTGATGAAGTACAGATAACTCAGACTGTAGTCTTCGCTCTAATCCCCCTTTTGCCTGGATCGCCCTTTCGGGTTTTCAATCCACCGGGATACCCATTTTTGCCTAAGCCGCCCTTGCGGGTTTTCGACTTACCGGGTGTACAAATTCTTTTCATTTTTATCCCTAACTTTTGCCCGAACCTTTTCTTTCTGTTTTTTTTTTGGTTCGCCGGGATGCCCTTTTTTGCCTGGACTCTTTTGTTCTTTTTGTCCAGCGGGTCAATTTATGCGAAGTATTTTTTGACTACATCTGAGTTAACAGGGGACGGAAAATCTTCACCATCCATAGTTGTAAGCATCAAGGCTCCACCGGAGAAGACCTTCTTCACAACATACGGACCTTCGTAATTAGGAGTCCACTTGCCCCTGTTATCTGTACCGGGAGGAAGGATCCTCTTCAAAACTAGATCACTAGCTTGATAGCTCCGAGGACGCACTTTCTGATCAAAGGCTCTTTTCATCCTTCTCTGATACAACTGCCCATGACACACAGCTGCTAACCGTCTCTCTTCGATAAGGCTTAACTCGTTAAACCTTGTTCGAATCCACTCGGCTTCGTCCAGCTTCACATCTAGCAGAACTCTCAGAGAAGGAATCTCCACTTCAACTGGTAGGACTGCTTCCATACCATACACAAGGGAGTACGGGGTTGCCCGGTCGACGTACGTACTGAGGTACGGTACCCATGCAAAGCGAAAGGCAGCATCTCATGCCAATCCTTGTACGTCACGACCATTTTCTGCACAATCTTCTTGATGTTCTTGTTTGCCGCCTCTACAGCACCATTCATCTTCGGTCTGTAAGGAGAAGAATTGTGATGTTCAATCTTGAAATCTTTACAAAGTTCTTTCATCATCTTGTTATTGAGATTCGAACCATTGTCAGTGATGATTCTCTCAGGAACTCCATAACGACAGATGATTTCTTTCTTGATGAACCGGGCAACCACTTGTTTGGTAACATTAGCATAGGAAGCTGCTTCCACCCACTTGGTGAAGTAGTCAATCGCAACCAGGATGAAACGATGTCCATTCGAAGCAGTAGGCTCAATCTTCCCAATCATATCAATGCCCCACATGGCAAACAGCCAAGGCGAGTTCATGACATTCAGAGGGCTTGGTGGTACATGCACCTTATCAGCATAAATTTGACACTTATGGCATTTCCGAGCATACTTGAAACAATCGGATTCCATAGTCATCCAGTAATAACCGGTTCTCAACAGTTTCTTGGACATTGCATGACCACCAGCATGGGTACCAAACGAACCTTCATGCACTTCTTGCATCAACATGTCTGCTTCGTGTCTATCCACGCATCTGAGCAAGACCATGTCGAAGTTCCTCTTATACAACACATCATCCTGATTCAAATAGAAGCTTCCATCTAGCCTTCTCAGGGTTTTCTTGTCATTCTTTGACGCACCTTCAGGATACTCCTGAGTCTTGAGGAAGTTCTTGATATCATAATACCACGGCTTCTCATCGATAACAACAGACTCGGCTGCAAACACATACGCAGGCCTCTCGAGTCGATTCACCGCAACATGTGGCACATGATTCCACCAATGAACTTTGATCATAGAGGACAAAGTAGCCAAGGCATCAGCCATCTGATTCTCATCCCGGGGGACATGATACAACTTCACCTTCTTAAAGAACGTCAGTATTCTTCTGGTGTAATCTCTATAGGGAATCAAATGCGGCTGGTTTGTATTCCAATCTCCGTTGACCTGATTGATCACTAGAGCGGAATCTCCAAATATGTCAAGAGTTTTGATCCTCAGATCAATGGCTTCTTCTATCCCCATGATACAAGCCTCATACTCAGCTTCGTTGTTGGTGACGTCAAACGTCAATCTGGCAGAAAAAGGTATATGAGCACCTTTAGGATTAATCAATACTGCACCAACACCGTTGCCGTTCATATTCACAGCCCCATCAAACATCAATGTCCACTTGTCATCCGGATCCGGTCCTTCCTCGACAAGAGGCTCTTCGCAATCTTTCATCTTAAGATACATGATGTCTTCATCAGGGAATTCAAACATCATCGGCTGATAATCATCAATCGGTTGCTCGGCGAGGTAGTCTGACAGAATACTACCTTTGATGGCCTTTTGTGACGTGTACTGAATATCATATTCTGTTAGAATCATCTGCCATCGAGCAACGCGCCCGGTGAGAGCCGGCTTCTCAAAGATGTACTTCACTGGGTCCATCTTAGAAATCAATAAGGTAGTATGGTTCAACATATACTGCCTCAGTCGGCGAGCAGCCCAGGCCAAAGCACAACAAGTTTTCTCGAGCAGTGAATATCTTGTTTCACAGTCGGTAAACTTTTTGCTAAGGTAGTATATGGCATGCTCTTTTCGACCAGACTCGTCATGCTGTCCCAATACACACCCCATCGAGTTCTCAGTCACTGATAGGTACATTATCAGAGGTCTCCCTGGAACTGGAGGTATCAGGATTGGAGGTTTCTGTAAATACTCTTTTATCTTGTCAAAAGCTTTCTGACAGTCATCATTCCACCTGATTGCTTGATTCTTTCTTAGCAATTTGAAAATTGGTTCACATGTGGCAGTTAGGTGAGATATGAACCTTGCAATGTAGTTCAACCTCCCTAAAAACCCACGGACTTGCTTTTCCGTTTTCGGTTCAGGCATCTCTTGAATAGCTTTGACTTTCGCTGGATCAACCTCAATCCCTTTCTCACTAACAATAAAGCCTAATAGCTTCCCAGATCTCACGCCAAACGTACACTTGTTTGGATTCAGCCTCAGCTTGAACTTTCTCAGCCTATCAAACAACTTCTGCAAATTAACCAGGTGCTCCTCTTCTGTCTGCGACTTCGCAATCATATCATCCACGTACACTTCAATTTCCTTGTGCATCATGTCATGAAAGAGAGTCGTCATTGCCCTCTGATAGGTAGCACCGGCATTCTTCAGCCCAAACGGCATCACCTTATAGCAGAACGTGCCCCAAGGTGTAATGAATGTTGTCTTTTCCATGTCCTCTGGCGCCATCTTGATCTGATTATATCCAGAGAAACCATCCATGAAAGAGAAAACCGAGGATTGAGCCGTATTATCAACCAATACATCAATGTGAGGTAATGGGAAATCATCTTTCGGACTCGCTCTGTTCAAATCCCGGTAATCGACACATATTCTGACTTTGCCATCCTTCTTCGACACAGGAACGATGTTGGCCACCCACGGGGGATAATTGGTAACAGCCAGAAAACCCGCATCCCACTACTTCTGAACCTCTTCCTTGATCTTGACAGCCATATCAGGACTAGTTCTGCGAAGCTTCTGCTTGACTGACGAACACTTTTCTCTGAGGGGTAGTTGATGCACCACAATGTCTGTATCCAAACCAGGCATATCTTGATATGACCAGGCGAATATCTCCACATATTCTCTCAGCATCTCAATCAGCCTCCTCTTGACAGAGTCCTCTAAAGCAGCCCCAATCTTGATCTCTCTTCTGGCGTCCTCAGTACCCAGATTAACAATCTCCAACTCCTCCTGATGAGGTTGGATGACCCTTTCCTCCTGCTTCAGCAATCTGACCAATTCAGCGGGGAGTTCACAGTCTTCCTCACTCTCCTCTTCAGCTTGGTAGATGGGATTATCAAAATCATACCGAGCCATAACAGAATTGTTCATAGTGGATTCCGTGAGATCACTTCTGCATGTTAATGCCTTGTTTTAGAAAAAGAGTTCAAGAAAGTCACAAAAAACAAAAACATTGCCATTTTTATTGTTTTGAAAAAAATAAAAACAAAAATAGAAAGACAGGGATCACAAAATTTGATTGCAAAACGTCCTTTATTAATGATAATCATTAAAACATGATGAGGCCCTACAATGAACCACTACGCCTTGGGCAGAACGTAGGGTTTTCATGCAAAATGAAAAACAAAAGAAAATTACTCTGTCTGAAGAGTAACTTGGACCACTTCTTCAGCCGTCCAATTGTTGATAGACTCCCCTGGTGCACACGGGCGAACCCAGTTGTCTAAATCACAGTCGCTGTCACAGTCTTCACTACCAGTTGCAAAGACGTCGCCATGATTCATCAGCCCAGCGCTGGTAAAGGTACTTGGACCCGCTTGACCATTCTGCTCTGCTTGGAGAGGCTCATAACCAATGTCGAATTTGTCTTCTTTGACGGGCAAGTCCACCATCTTGCCCCAACCCTCAGCTTTGCCGGAATCAACAACCTCCTTGGCTTGCTTGTACGAAGCAATCGAAGCACCTGGCTTCCTCTGATCAGCGTACGCCACTTTCTCAAGAGCCACAGTCTCAAACGCCTGGCATAAGGTTTCGTGGATCTCGCCATCCACCTCGACATACTTGAACGAGGATAGGTGACTCACCAGAATCTCTTCTTCGCCACACACGGTCACAATCTGACTGTTCCAGACATACTTGAGCTTTTGGTGGAGAGTCGACGAGACTGCCCCTGCTGCGTGAATCCATGGACGCCCCAACAAACAACTGTAGGCAGGCTGAATGTCCATAACATAGAAGATTATGTCAAAGACCTCCGGACCTATCTTCACCGACAAGGTAACTTCACCAAACACAGAACGTTTGGATCCGTCAAATGCGCGCACAATAAGGTCACTAGGAGTAAGCACAACCCCTTCAACATCAATCTTCTTCAGAATCTGCTTAGGCAGCACATTCAGCGACGACCCGGTGTCTACCAATACGTGAGACAATACTGCCCCCTTGCACTCCATAGTGATGTGCAAGGCTTTGTTATGATTGCGACCCTCAGGCGTTAAATCTAGGTCAGTGAATCCTACACCGTGCCTGGTGCTCACATTGGCCATCACACCCTCCAGTTGGTTGACAGAAATCTCTTGAGGTACGTAAGCCATGTTCAGCATCTTCAATAAGGCATTACGATGTGCCTCAGAGCACAGCAGCAAAGAGAGTATTGAAATCTTGGACGGAGTCTGATTAAGTTGATCTACGATCTTATAATCACTCTTCTTTATGATCTTCATAAACTCCTCCGCGTCCTTTTCAAATGAACCCTCAGGCACCTCCTTCTGAGTCGGTTCTTCGTCAACGACAACCTGTTTGCCCTTTGACTTGGCGGAAGCCTCAGCATTAGCATCTCTCAACGGCTGAGGAGCAAACAGTCGTCCACTTCGAGTAAAACCTCCTGGTCCACCAACGTTGTCCACAACGGGACTCACAACCACAGGAGTTTTAACTGGTGCACTGATTGTCATAGGCGCTTGATTTGCTGGCCTTGTCTGATTATCAGCCCTTCTGTTGCTGCGGTAGGCGTTATCATATCTCCATGGCACAGCCCTACTATTCTCAACTGGTCCTCTTCCAGACGCGACGATAGTAGTTGGGGCACTGATGGTTACCGGAGCGGAAATGGTAACTGGGGTACCACTTGTTGCGAGTGCACTAACAACCCTCTGTCCACGTCCTTCAGACGGTTTAAAGTAGATGGTGACAGTTGACACTGTCCCACGATCTTGTACAGCCCTACTGAATTGCAGACAGCCCTCATCCATCATACCCTGGATACCGGCCCTTAACTGGTCACACCCATTATCAGCTTCAGCACAACCCATACAGCCCTCATCACAGCCCGGGTAGACACCCTCATTCAGTAGACGGCCCTTTACAACCAGCAGAGAAGTCTGAACATCATCAACACTAACAACCAGATCTTCAGCTTCTTCCCCTTCAATATTGTTCACTCTATGCCCACCGTGCTGAGGCATAGGGTTGTTCATGACGTTAGGCACTGGAGCAAAGTTGATCGTCTTGGCATCGATCAAATCTTGGACTTTGTGCTGGAAAGCCCGACATTTCTCAGTATGGTGCCCTGGCGCCCCGGAGTGAAAGTCACAACGGACGTTGGCGTCGTACCCAGGAGGCAATACTGTAGGCGGAGCCATGGTACGCAACTCAACAAACCCCAACCTGAGTAGTTCAGGCAGCAGTTCGGCGTATGACATTGGTAGCGGATCAAAACGTCGATCAGGCATCCTTTGTCTGGGCTGATACGGACGTTGCTGTTGTTGTTGTTGTTGTGGTTGTTGAACTCTTTGTTGTTGTTGACGAGGTTGAGGTGTCGGGATGGTTACAGCAGCAACCGGGCGATACTGATTTCTGTTCTGATTTCCTTTGTACACATTCCCTCGGTGTTGTACAACATTAGTTTCACCTTCTCTACGGCGAGGTGCCCCAGAGAAAGGTTTCTTGGAAGATGAGGAACTAGCATCATTGATCTTTCCAGCCTTGATCAAACTCTCAGTCCTTTCTCCACAAATGACAACGTCCGAAAAACTACCGAATGGGCAGCTTCCCATCCGGTCCATGAATACTCCTTGTAACGTGCCAATAAACATATCTGTCAACTCCCTTTCCAGCATAGGGGGTTGAACTCTCGCAGCCAGTTCACGCCACCTCTGGGCGTACTCCTTGAAGCTTTCATTGGATTTCTGACATAGACTCTGCAGCTGAGTCCGGCTCGGTGCCATATCCATGTTGTGCTTGTATTGCCTCAAGAAGGCCTCACCCAGATCCCTCCAACAGCGGATAAAATCTCTCTTAAGCTCCATGTACCAATCCAAGGAAGCCCTAGATAGACTGTCCTGGAAAAAGTACATCCACATCTTCTCATCATCCGTGTAGGCGGAGATTTTCCTGTAGTAAGCCTGCACATGGGTGCGAGGGCAAGAAGTACCGTTGTATTTGTCGAAGGACGGTGCTTTGAACTTATAAGGGATTCTCAAACCTTCCACTAACCCCATATTGGTAACATCAAAACCGAGAGAATTCTGACATTCCATAGCCCGGATCTTCTCAGCAAGGGCATCAACTTTACGATCCCTCTCATCAACCCTTCCCAGAACGTCTTCGTCTTCACTGAGCAGAGTGAACATATCCTCTTGTCTGTCAACAATCGGAGCCTGATTACGGGCCGGAGCACGGACTGCTCTGGCATTAGCAGTTTCTGGAGCAATCGGTTGACCGTTGACTCTAATACCCCTCAACTCATCACCTACAGCATAATTGTTGATGGGAACAGCAGCAGTAGCGTTGTCATTGATCGGGCCTCCCTCTGGCAAAGCTTGGTTGGCCGGTGGAATTACAGCTTCTTGCCTCTGAACTAGAGCTCGGAGTTCTTCTTGACCTTGTGCAACCCCTTGCATCATATGCATGAACTGGGCCATGTTAGCTCTCATCTCAGCTAACTCAGCTTGCACTTGATCCATGTTCCTTTGATGATTCAGTCTCGTTGAGTAGCGGTGCGGTCTTTGATCAGCTATCCTGCCTGGACACAGGAATCAAAGTGAGAAGTCACGAACAAGAACACCTGCTATGCAAAATGATATGAGTATGATGTTAATGATGCGTATGATGCACATGATATGTTCATTTCTCAGGCATTCAAAGAGCCTGATTCATCCTCAAAAGATGGCAATCTGCAGCAACAAGAGAACAACATACAAGATAAATGAGATCAAAATGAAACACCAACAACCTTATCTATAGATAAGAGCAACAAGATCATACAACCAAGTCAACAAAGATCCAAATAAACGGAGTACAACAATGAATCCCATCCAACAAGCCTGGAGGTGATTCTCAACATACACATCAAAGATATAATCTAAGACAAACGGTCTCCCGGAATGAGTGTCTTCAGGTACTGGCACTGGTCTATCAACAGGGCGCATTCTGAACATTCTGGTAGAGGGGTGATCTTCTCCTTCAGTTGTCGTCTAAGCTCTACAACTTCTCCTCCAAGATGGTTCTCTGATGCCTGTCTCAAGTCTACTTCCTTCTTCAACTGGATGTCTTTGTCTCTGAGTTGCTTCTCCAGGTCTCTGATCTTCTTCTGATAACCGGCTTCAGCTCTCTGTAGCCTCAAGCACTCCCGGTGTTCTGCATCTAACATGGATTCCATCTCCTCGTAGGATCTCTTCTTGCTTCTCAATCTGCTAGCATCCTCTCCCTGCACTCCTCTGAGTTGATGGACCAAGTTCAACCTATCAGCTTTGGCTTTGTAAAGCTCCATCTGGGTATCTTGCTCCTTCTCTCTCAACCGGCGATTCTCCATCAAGGCTTGCTTGTAGTGCTCAGCAGGCACACTCTCAGCAAGGACCAAAGGTGGTTGCTCCTGCAACGGCTCCATCCTATCGTAGAGTAACAACAAAGTCTCCACTCTCTCCTTGACCCAATCAGTGTAATCAGGCATAGCAATGGAAAACTTCTTCCCTAAGACAGATCCATCCTTCACACCAATAGACTTCCAAGCTCTTCCTATCTGCTCCAATCTATCCGGGTCACTCTGCTTCTCAAAATACACACTCTCAGCTATCTCAGCTTCAAGTGGTCTTCCATTCATCACGAACCCCAACTGGCGTAGAGAAAGAACTGGGTTGTAATTGATGCAACCCTTAGTCCCCACAAGTGGCACGTTCCGGAATTCTCCACAACTCATAATGACATCACGCACGTCCATCCGGTATGACTGCCATCTGATATCATATGAAGTAAGAGACATAACCCTCTGAGTCCACCTATGCGTGCTCTGAGCATCCATAAAAGGTCCACTGACTGGCAGGAGAGACGTAAACCATCTGAGCAAAAGCGGGAGACAACATCTGATAGCTCCACCCTTACCATGCCTACTGTGAATGGCATAATAAGTGTCCGCTAACAGAGTAGGAACTGGATTCCCTCCAATGAAGATACAGACTGCAGCATAGTCCACAAAGTTGGGCATACTCGGAAACAGGACGATCCCATATATCATAACAGCTAACTGAGCATGAAAAGCTTCCCAATTCCCCTTCTCTGCTTCTCCTCTAGCAACTCTCAGCAGAAACTTCAAAGGCAAACCAACGACATCCCCACTGGACCTCCAACTATCACTGACTTCCTTGATACCCAAATGAAGAGCTCTGGAAACAACTCTGAAATCAACCTCCTTAGGCACATCCAAGAAAGGAACCTGATGCTGAATCGGGACATTCAACAGAATGGAGTACTCCTCGAGAGTAGGCGCCAACTGATAGTCCTGAAAGGTGAAGCAACGAAGCTCTGGGTCGTAGAACTGAAGAAGAGTCTACAACGGCACTGGGTCGACTACCATCTTCAACAGTGTCAGAATATCCCCATACTGATCCACGAACCCCCTCAGATGATCACTAGTCACAAGGTTGCTCAACTCTATCAGAGACGTCAAAGGCTCACGGTGAAAGCTGTATGAACAAGTCTTCCGCTTCGGCTCTGGGACTGTTGCCATCTCTATCAGTGAACAAGCTCTGGAATGTACCTGAGAAATGATATGCATGCAGGGATTAGTTTTTTTCTTTTTTCTTTTTTTTTCAATTCTTTTTATTGCGTTTCTTTTGAAAATAAACATGCTATGATGCAGATGATGCAGACAAGACTGGCAGGCTGTGCATCTCAGAACACAGGATCTAAGCTTCGGCTCGAACTCGGAACCCCAATTCATCTGAAACCCAAAGTCAACTGATAAACTGTCATTTGAACCCAATCTGAGAAAACCGAGTCACCAACAGGACCACAAGTCACCAACTAGTCACCGACAAGTCACCAACTGTACCTATAATAATGATCAATCCCTTCCCCACTCACGGGTGTCGTCTAGGCCAGGGTAAGGTCGAGAGAAACGCAACATAAATAACCTTTCGCAGAATATCATCATATACACACCCGAAGTATGCAACGATAATATCCCACCAGGGTCTGAACTGCTCGTGATATCAATGTTCCGCTAAGTGGCGCGATACCACCCGCTTCCCATGAATCACTCTATTCCTAAGTATCCTAGATCTCACTCATGGCTTGGGTATTGGGCCTTTTACCTCGAGTAACTCCCACCCCAACAGAGAGAAACAGACAACCAGCCAGCCAAATGAACAGATGAATATGAATGAATGCAAACATAAATGCAAACAATAAATGCAAACAATAAATAATGAATGCAATAAATAACACAGCAAAAGCAACCAAAACCCTAACCTAGAGAGCGCTAGGACTGACTCGCTTAGGGAAGATGGACCAGCAAGAGGTCAACTTCTCTATATTCTCCCCAGCAGAGTCGCCAGCTGTCGCATTACGCGAAAAACCGGCGGGAAACAAGAACAACAGAGCCGCCACCGTGCGTTATTTATCCCAAAAGAGGGAAAGGAAACGCTCAGAGTAAACCTGGAAAAAGCATGGTCTCGCGACCGAAGAGAATGGGATCGGGAGTCGGTTATGCGAAGAGAAGGTATTAGCACCCAATACGCATCCGTCGTACTCGACGGGATCCACGCACAAAAGGAAGGAAAATGGTTGCTAAAACACTGCTCATAAACAAACAAGCACTGGCTGAAAGAGACACAAGAAAACAAACAAGACCGACTCGGCAGGATATCGCATCCTGGGCCTACTTAGTCTATCAAGCATAGACATCAGAGTCGAAGTAGTTCGGACGGGGAAAAACACATGCTCGCTAGGATGTCGCATCCTATGCATACGTATCTTCTTGGACTAAGAAGAATCAGAGCATCCGTAGCTCGGCTCACGCACACAAACAAAACAGACCCAGGCAAACGTGGAATCCGAATGCCAATCGCTGGACTTACATCAGATTCCGAACCAAAACACACCCACACTGGAAACCAGATGCCACTTGATGGACTTATACCGGACTCCAAGCACACAACAAGAGGATACGGAATGCCAATCGCTGGTCTTACATCCATCTCCTGACACACACAAAACAAAACAAAAACGGGCGCCCGGAGAGATCAGCTCATCTCCTGCCTACGTACCTCATCTGGTATGAGGATCAGGGCGACGTAGTTCCCCTACGAAGGGACACAGGAATAGCCTAACCAGATAACAAAGGGAGACACAACTAGGGAGACTACGACTCGAGCCTAGATGTTATCATGCAAATCATCCCTAAGTTATGGTTGCTATCTAACTTGCACAGGAAGCAAGCTAACCTAAACATGACTTGCACAGGAAGCAAGCCAAACTAACCCTAACTTGCACAGGAAGCAAGCTAAATAAAAAAAAAACACAAACACACAAGCACAAATAGCACACACTATATGCAATTAGTTGGCTCAATCAAGGTTAGGTTTTAGTCGAGGGGTCATATCAACCTCGACAAACAAACCACTGTAACAGGGTAATGTTAGCTCTTAACCCTAACATTGAGAGTTAGGGTGAAGCAGATGAATGGGAAGTGAAGATGAGACTTCACAGCTCTTATCCCTGGCCTGGGAGAGCTTAAGACAAGAATGTGTGGGTTCAGAAGGTGGGAACCCTTCTACACATATGACTGACACAATGTATAATGATCTTGGGTTAGTATCTGCAATGCATCAACACAGTAGTGTGAGCAAAGCAGATGACACACAGAATAGCAGGGGATGGATTGCACATCCCTGGTATCTGCCAATGCCTCTTCACTTAGGAGGTCTTTGGATATGTACAAGGACAAATATAAACAAACACAAACATTGCCTCTTAAGGAGGACTTCAGACAGGTGCCTGGCCAAGTAACAGGCCAGGTCTTCCAGACTACATGGAGAAGAGATCATTATACCTCAATAATCAAGCTAGCAAGCAAAGCAAACACAAGTTCACAAAGGAACTATAGCAACTAAGGTACCTGAAATCAATCCAATATAATCAGTACTCAGCTCAAACAATAAGCAAACAGACAATGGTCAATAGTTAACTATACAGTCAAACAACAGTCAATGCACAAAGGTGCAAGCCACATGGCACAAACTCAAGTTTCAAAACCTACAAAACAAATTCAAAGTTAGTCATAAACAAGCAACAAGCCAACTCCAATTGAGGGCACATCATCAAGCATAAGCAAATTGTGCTTTTAACCTGAAACAAAGCTCAAATGTGAGAGCACAAACCACTAGTACAAGACTAGGGTCAAAATGAGAGCAAAAAAAACCAAAAAAGAACATGAAACTTATCAAAAATCAAGATCAAACAATCAAGAATCAAATCCAATTGGTCTCATGTTCACATCATTCATCATTATCATTTCATGAAGCAAAGAGTACAAAGCATGCAATTTGAAGTTCATAGAAGCAAACAGAATGATTCAATTCAAATCAACTCAAGCATATTTCAATAAATCACCAAAACAATCATGGAAAAATAGCACTCATCTAATGCTCTACACACCGAATTTCAAGTCATTTGGACCAAGGGAAGCAAGGCAATTAAATTCATCAAGTCAACACAAGTTCAAACAAGCTCATACAAGGCACCAAATTAAGCATCAACTTCAAGCAATCATAAAACAGAGACCAAGCATGATAAATGAATGAAATCAAAGCCATGGCAAACTTCAAGATGCCTATAATACACATGCCAAATTTCAAGTCCATCCAATAAACCACAAGAATTTCACAAATCAAATAAAATCATGACCCACAAAAAGTCCACATTTGGTCAAATAGGGGAGAAATTATCCAACAAATAGGAAATGCATTCAAAAATTCCAGGAAAAATCACAAGCATTCTCAACATTCATAAGTATCAATATGCAAAAATCCAGATTATTTTGAGTTCATATGGCATGGTAACAAAAATCATCAAATTGGACAAGAATGGTGTGACACAAATTGTCACACCTCTATTCAAAAAATCATATCTCATCAACCAGGAATGATAAAATCACAAACTTCATACCAAAATGACTATGAACATGTCTAGTTTAAGCACAAAAAAATTCAGCCTCATTGGATTAAGCATCATCATTTCACAAACAAAATGGCAAGGCATACACAAATTGGACACACATGAACAAACCCTGGGCAATTTAAAAATCCACACGTGCACAAATTCTGGAAAAATCACCATAAAATACTAGAGATCATGAGGAACAAGGTGCAAAAAATCCCATCTCATTTGGACCAATATTGAAGGACTTATGATTTTTCTAAGATCAGCATATAAAATGAAATTTAAATTGAAAAAGAAAATGAAATAATGGATTAAATGTGATATAATGGCAAACTTGTAAATATGATGCTGAAGCGATGAAACACCGCGTTTCATTTTATGCGGTGGCAGGGCGTGATTGGTTTCATGGGGAACGAACACAAAATCTCATGCAAATACCCAGCCAAGCGAATCAAACACGATCTGGGCAAGTATTTTCTAGGGTTCTTGGTCATCTTCAACATGTTCATCACCACATGAACTTTTTTTTCAGAAATTGGAAATGGATACACCATTGTGTTCGTCTCATCATGCACAACAACAATACAACAATGATTTGTCCTAATTCGAACTATCAAACACGAATCGAGCAGAATAACATTCAACAACCAAATTTAAATTCAGCATATCTCTCTTAATACTCAATAAAAATCAAAACTATAAAGTTCAGTGTACTCATGGATGCAAGATCTATCAAACACATAGCACAATTTCATGAATGGTGGATTTCGAAATCTAACCTTTGAAGAATTGCAGAACTGGAAACGTGTCTTTCTGGCTTGGAAATGTGCAAACAGAAGCTCTATGGTGCTTATGTTGATGAATGGAAGTATGTTGGATGTTCAATCGCTTCGAATCCAGCTCAAAAGTTCGACTGCCATGAACGGAGCTCTATGTAACAGTGCTTGGAAACAACTTAGAATCTTTGCTCTCTTGCTTCAATCCAGCTCAGTGATGATTGTAGATGATGATTCAACCGTGGAAATGGCAAGGGATTGGAAGAAACTTGCAGAAAAAGTGAAGAGAGAAAGTGGAGAGAAATTGCAATTCTTAGATCTAGATCTGTGTGAATGTTTGTTAATCCGAAATTCTGTTAGAATTATGATTTTATATGTGCTGCTAATCCACCTTGTTAATTATGGTTAAGCAAAATGCAATGGTTAATGAAAATGAGTGTTTATGTGCAATTGCTAATTCACCATCATGTGCATGGGGTGCATGCTACAGTGCACGAAAATTGGGCTAAGCATATCCCAAATGTTGATTTAAGACCAAATGTGAAGTTTAAAAGTGTGGCAAATGCATATTTTGAAAGTCACTTTTTTAACTCTCCCTTTTTAAATTCAAGTCACTAAAAAAATGCCATTTTGATGTGATGACTTTTGATGAAATGTGATGAAGTATTTGGATAGAACATGTCAAATGTGACTTGTAGCAAAAAAACCTCACTCAATTTGGCCAAATGGTTCAAGAGTTATGCCTCCTTGAAGTTCAACTTTTCTTGACAATGATTTGATCATAACTTGCCAACCACACATGAGAAATGGATGTTCTTGGACTTTTTGGAAAGGTGAGAGCAAGATCTTCAACTTTCATGTTGGACAAAATTTCATTTGAAGCTTGTATGATGATGTAAATTTGAGGAGAAAACCTTTCCATTTTTGGCAGTTTGAAATTACAGGTCACTTACTATTTTTGGCAATTTTTCATCTGACCTCAAATTCTTCAATCTTGATCTTTGAAATGTCAAATGAGACTTGTATGGACATGAATGAAGCCTCTCAAACCATCTCCCACCTTCAAATCCATGAATTCAAGCACAGTTGACCACAGTTGACTTTCTAGGGTTTCTGGTGGAATGAACAATGACTGATGACTTCTGAGCACCCAATCTTTGACCAAACCACTTCAAAAGGACCCCTAGGTCATGTGAACATGTTGAACCAACCCTAGGGCTTTGCTTCCTTGAGAAATGCACTTGCTTGCTTGTTTGACTGATCCTCCTAACCAGTTGACCTAATCTTGTCTGATGGCTTGCACTTGGGCAAAGGACAATGCAATGCTATGCAGTGGACAAGGTGATGTTATGACCTAATGATGAAAATGTATGTACAAAATGGGAGGTGCAAATTTGAGGTGCTACATCACTTCCTTCGATTAAGAAAAATATGGGAATACAAAATGACGAAAGAACAAAGGTAACACCTCAAGAAATCGTACAGCTGACTCCACAAAGATTGTACAATGTCTTACAAAAAAGAAACGACGACAGACATTACCAAAGGTCTTAATTGTCTCAGTAAAACACCTAACTACTTTGATTTTCATAGGTCATTATGATAAAACATACGAAAATACATCTAAAGTATGAGACACATTTAGGACGCAAGATCCCAGTGACAATAACATCACATCTTGACTATCCACTCAAGCCAAACTACGACCGACAAATAAGGACAAACACAACAAAGTCCCCACCCTACAAAGCAGAGACAAAAGCTTAAGGGACAACTATTTTGGGTTAGGTAAAAGGCTAAATAGTCGCGACCTAAAGAATGTGTCAATCCACCAAGTCACTCGCGGTGCATGAATTCTGTCTTGGGTTAGAGTGCAGGCGATCCGAATCTAGGTTCCATCCAACGGATCCCCGCATTGTACGCCTGAAAATCAATAAACGACTATAGCCACTTTACTATATAAAAAGAAAGTGCACCATTTTCAGGTACAATTCAAATTCAAACTTCATTCACTCACCTTGTTATCTTACTAACTCGCAAATCAACTTCTCTCACTGTATCAGAAACTCAAGTCCACCTGTTGTCATTCACAGCCTTCGATCTCCGATCAATTCTAGTTCCCTCGCAGATCAAATATCAAACAATTTTATTTTCTTCTAAAATTTTGTAAAAGTAACCATAATAATATAAATTTTCCAACACTAAATTTTATAAAATCTGTCTTTTTGTTAAATGAGCTTGATCAATTTATGAAGGTTTACCATGTAGTTCCACACCCTAACTACACAAACTCACCTCTTGAATCCAAACCTAAGCAATTAACTATAGTCCTAACAAATAAACCACAATTCTTTAAAATAAACCATTCTGCACCACAATATTAGCCTTGACAAATACTAGTAGTACTAGCAGTCTGAGTTTTTAATGAAATCACGCAGCAAAATAAATGCCTGAGACAGTGAGCGAGTGTCTCAAATCAAACCACACTCACTTTCCTTCTCCAATCACATTTTCTCACCCAACTATCATCATCATCGCCACAACACACAGTACTATGCATTTAATGTATACATTGACGAACAAATCAAACCCTCACCATTAAATATAACTCATTTATTCAATTCTTTTGAGATGAAACTCAAACACACACTCTCTTTCTTCGTTTCATCTTCTGCCATGGAAGCTCATCTCAAAATCTTCAATCCTTCCCTTTTCACTCGCCAATTAACCACCAAACCTACTTTCCCTTCTTACAATTACCAACACCTCCCTCTTCGAAAAATACCCAGAATCTCTTCAACTCTTATTCGTTCTTCCCATTCACCAATTCCAGGAAACTCGGATTCTCATAAATTCTTCTCTTCTCTCACATCTTCTCAAAATCTCAACTTTTCAACTCCCAATAAGATTCTAAACAACCCCTTTATCTCACATTCGCAATCTAGCAATATTGTTTGGAACCCAGCTTTTGAAAACGGAAACGAGGGTTTTTACGGAAGTAACAAAAACCGTGTTGTTACGGTGGTTTTGTTAGGGTGGCTTGGAGCGAAAACCAGACACCTCAGAAGATACGCTGAGTGGTACAATTCACGTGGCGTTAACGCCGTTACTTTCGTTGTTGATGTAAAAGAGATTCTTGGATTTGACCTTGGGCATGTGCTTGAGGAAAGAATCTCCACGTTTGCTGACCAATTGGTTTCGTGGGTTTCTGGTGAGGAGAAAGATGGGAGAGAAAGGTGTTTGGTTTTTCACACATTCAGTAACACTGGTTGGTTTGTGTAAGTGGATTTGGTAATGGTTTTTTGATGATTGTGGTTTGTGTGATTTTTGTTTTAACTGGTTTGTTTTGTTTTTGTGGTAGGTATGGTTCAATTCTTGGTAGGTTTATGGAAAGTCATCATGTAGTGGAGAAGGTTAAAGGAAGCATTGTTGATTCTGGTGGTGCAGAGCCTTTTAATCCTCAGGTACTAAATCCAATTCATAATACACAATTTAATTTATGAAACCTACGTCGAGCCCAATACACCGGCTGAGGGTTAGTTTCTCTCAAGCAATTCAAATCTCGAGCATCATTTCACTTCAAACTCAATTTTAACCAAGTCAATTTTGCCAATCAAGTTAACTCTAAATGCAGTTTTTAATGATTTGTAGTGAACTTGATTTTGTAAAATTGATTTGGTTGAAACTAAGTTTGAATTGAAATGTTTTATGGTTGAATGTTGATGAAAACTCAATGCAAGTATTTGCAGCATTACCTTTTGTCATTACTGGAGAAAACTTGTGAGGCAAAATCAAGTTTTTCTAATAGCATCCAAACATGTATTTCTACTAATATCACATTTGATAGGAGCCAAAAATCAATTCTGAATTTCTTATACTCCACTATGAAACCAAACCAAACACATGTTTTGACAATCATTTCTGCTTTTTTTGGTTCTATTTCTTAGGATCTAATGCAAGGCTTTCATTTCTTAAGTCCATGTTTTAATTTTATTCTTACTTGCCTTAGGTAACTTTTCATTTATGAATTGTCAAAGTGTTCCCTTGTGTTTCCTTGCAGGTCTGGGCTGCTGGTTTTGCTACTGCTATATTGAAGAAACGTAGCTCTTCCGCACAAGCTTTAGCCGATGTAGGAAGCAAGCCTAAATCAGAAGCAAAGATTCAACAAAATGAACCTTCCATAATTGAAATTGTGGTGTTCTTACTTTTAGAGAAGATATTCTCATTTCTTTTGCAGTTGCCAGAGTCGAATCAGTAAGTGTCTTCCCTCCAAATCTTATATCACTCTACTTGAATAAAAATATTGCGTGAATAGCATCAATGTTTAACTTTGTTGATTGAAACTTATAATATATAATCCTTCAGAATGAAAAATACTAAGCACATTTTTTCTGTCTTTAACACAGGAGGTTAAATAAGGTTTTCACTCCCCTTTTGGAGCACCAGCCTTGCCCTCAACTCTACCTGTATAGTACAGCCGACAAAGTAATCCCGTTTCAATCGATAGAAGCGTTCATTGAGGAACAGAGGAAGTTGGGAAAGAATGTGAGATCATTTAATTTTGGTTCATCTCCCCATGTGGATCATTATAGAAATTTTCCAGACGTATATCTGTCACAAGTTGCTGAATTCTTGAACGAGTGTTTTGATAATACAGACAAACAGACAGCAGATGCATATGTTAAGTTTCAGTCCAAAACTAAGGATTAAGTGTAAGGTTAACTTTAAGAACAGTAGCGCTAATTGAGCATAGAATAGCTAAAATTTAGACACTTTTTATTTATTTATAATTGAGTTTAGAGTAGTAATAGACCATTTTTCCATCGCTGTTAAGAAAGGCGGTGTTTCATGTTGTATTCAAATTTACATCTTAAATAATGTTTTTGATCCAAGTTATCATTCAATTGGAAAAAGAGAAGACATAATCATTCAAAAAGTTTAGTTTACTCTAAATCAATGATTGAAGTTGACATTAGAATATATATTGAACAAGAGGAACCTTGGACAGTTGGAAGAGTGGTGTTAATGCCGCCTTATTCTGCAAGTAGGAGTTGCTAAAAATGTAGAATCTTGAACTACCAAAACTTGACAGAAACCCAATCTGTCAAGGCAATGTAAACTGCAGCTGTTTGCACTTACATCACACCAGAAAACAATACTGAGATTACGTAAAAATAACAGCATATCAGAGGCATGACCACCTACGGATGATTTTGTTTTTGCATCTTTCTTTCAGCCAAACAACCTGAAAACATTACCATTGTAAACTACCATTGACACATGATAACGAAAAGATTATTAGATAAATCATTCCCATATGGCATGCACTTCCTCTTGTAACAAAGTAACTTATTCACCTTTTATGCCTGGAAGGTTTTAAGCAATATTTGACATACAAATGTGTTCTTCAGTACTAGTATTTTTGAAGTGTTTGCTGTGCCACTGTTTCAAGTTATTTCTAATGCTCGAGTTTCTCCTTCAATATATAATCACTTCAGTCACTCATATACTCTTCTGAATCAGTCAATTTCTTTTTTAGAGTTAAATATATAACACCTCTTGCGAAGTAAGCGGGATTTGCTTTAATCTCCTGTAAATGATTTTATTTTTATTTTTTATGATGGGAGTTATTAAGACCACTTACAATCAAGGTTGGATCCAAAAGATGAATGAATTAAAGAAAGTGGATGTCAAGGCTTGGACTTGGTTAATAAGCATGCATTTAGTTTTTACCCTTAATGTGATGTCTTAATGAATAACATATCAAAGTCGTTTAATGCCACTATTTTAGTTGCTAGGGTCAAACCTCTTTTAACCATGTGTGAGTGGATTAGAAAGTACCTTATGAATAGGTTAGCAACTTCTGACACAAAACTTGATAAGTGGCAACCTAGAGTTATGCCAATACCTAGGAAGAAGTTAGATAATGAGGTGTTCAATAGTGGTCAATGATTGCCAACTTGGTCTATTGCTGAACAATTCCAGATTAGACATACTTTCAACACACAAGAATTCATTGTTGACATTGTCAAAAGATCTTGTAGCTATAACTTCTGGGAATTAGTTGAAATTCCATGTAGGCATGTCGTTGCTGCATTGAGTTATAAAAAACAAAACCCTGATGATTTTGTTGATGTCTGTTATATAAGAGAGAAGTATGCACTTTGTTATGGATTTTCTGTGAGTCCTATCAATGGGCAAAAGATGTGGCTAGAGGTCCAAACTGATAAATTACTACTTCCTGTATATAAAAATGGATCTGGGAGACAAGGGAAGGGTAGGATAAGGGAATGTGGTGAGGATGGTGTTAGGAGGAGAAGACTTGGTGTAGCTTATATTTGCACCAACTGTGACAAGTTTGGACACAATGCTTTGTCATGCAAGAGATTTACACAATACCCTAATGCTTTGAAAAGAAAGGTAACAAAAGTTTTATTTGAATGCAATGTGGTGTTTTGAATGTAACCGAAATTTTATTTGTGTGCATTGTGCTATTTTGAGTGCAGAGGAAACCAAAATCTGAATAGACTAGAGTTGAGCCAAAACAGAAGAATGAGTAGAAAAATGCTGATGTGCGGCCAAATGTTAATGATGATGTGCATCCAAATGTCCTGTTGATGTGCAGCCTAATGCAAGTCAAGCAGATAATAATGTTGTTGCAGATAACAATATTGTTGCAAGTCATGCAAGCTCATGTGTGGTTGACACAAGTCATATTGGTTTAAGTAAAATACAAGCAAAACAAAAGAAGGGAAGAAACCTGAAATAAAGATGAGAAAAAGGCAGAGTGAAAGAATTAAGTTGAGATACTTTCAAAAATCAATCATAGGTCTGGATTCATCTAGTGAGCAACTAATCACAGTAACATAATATGATGAAAGAACAAGTACACAGGGAAAAGAGCCTATGGACATGCTTCAAAGCTTGGGTGCGAACCAGATCATTGAAGTCTTGGAAGAAAAAGAAATAATAGCTAATGAACTTTATATTTGTATTAAGTTACTAGTAGTATGTTTAAGTTATGTTTAATTTTTGCTTGTATTGATGCACGTTATGTGCCATTTTGTCTATGACTTATGCACTTTGTTATGCTTGTACTGATGCACATTAAGTTATGCTTGTACTGATGCATATTATGTGCCATTAAGTTATGTTTGTACTGATACACATTATGTGCCATTTTGTTATCTCCGTATGATGTTCCATAATTATTTTTCACTTTAGTTAACTACAATATCAGACAAAAAATTTAACCAACACCAACTTTTTCATTATATAAAATGTGAGTTGTTACACTAATACATCACAATATTACAATAACTTAACAAAGATTGAGAACACTCATACCTAATAAAGTTTGACTGTCTGATACAACATCTGGTACACAAGATTATATTAACTTAACAAAGATTGAGAATAAAATCCATGACATAAAAAGTGAAATCATTAACCAATGGTTTTTGTTCTTCTCCATTACAAACTTTTTCTTTATCTTTTCAATCTTCTTTGAACTGAATTCTACACCAAACTCCTTGTTAATTTCAGTCCCAACTTCCTTACCAATTTCCTTCGCACATTTCCTCAAATACACCATTGTCATTTCATAATCACAACATTTTTTGGGAATCATTTGAGTCCTTTGAATCAGGCCAACCTCATCGTCTCACATGAAAAACTCACAGCTTACCCCACTCGACAATTAGTTTCACAATAAATGTAAGAGTTAAAGTAAACAGAAAAACAAAGAGAAACATGAAGATAGACTTACCCCTGAATTTTGACATTTCCATAATTTTCGATTAGAGTTCCCATTGGTATTTGATACCCACATCTTAACTGGTTCATTACATCCACATCTGGGCAAACTAAGACCACTTGAGTTACCAATAGAGGATGTTTTGCTTCCACCCATGTTTTCAAACCACAGAAGATGATTATCGATTAACTGGGAATTGTTTGCAAGATGAAGAAAGACGAAGAGATGAAGAAATATGAAGTGATGAAGAAAGAGGAAAAATTGTAATCAGGAAACGATGGGGATGAAGAAAGAGGAAAAACTGGAAGGTAACAAAACCCTAACATGAAGCGCAATATAACATTTATGCCACACTTTCAAATTAAATCCACCTGGCATTAACACATATGCCAACTGGAAATTAAAGGAATCTGGACTGAAATAGTGTCCATAGAGGCCTTATAGAGGAAATCTTAGTAGGGGGAATAAAAAAAATCTTTTACAAAGGGCTAAAGCGAATCTCGCTTACTTTGTAGGGGGTGTTGTATATTTAATCATTTTTTAAAATATTTGGATATCATAAAATGAACACAGTAGAATAAAATAGAGTGAATGAATATTTTGGTAAGTGTAGGAATAATAATAGAATCCATATCATTTTGCATTGTTCCATCTGATTATAAATTATCTAAATTGTTGTGAAAGTGATGCTTGGAAAATAGAGTATGATCAGTTTCTTGATTAAATAAGAAAACCATAAAGTAAAGAAGAAGAGTGACAAAAAGAGAAAGACAATTCAAAGTGGTTTAAAATAGTGTTCTTGATTCAATTACACATTAGGGAACAATGTTTATAATTGAATCTCAATCACACCACTTTCTCCCTCTGATTAAGATTATCAGAGATTAATGAAGAAGTGAATGACTAATATGTCATTAATAAGAAAACTAAACCCTAGCTTTCAATTAAAATACTAAAAAATTGGCCCAACAAACTGGCCCAATTCGACATGCTAACTTAAACAACAAGCTAACAAATTTCGACAACTATACTACCTATTTGACTTTGACAGAGTTTGCTACAACACTAGCTTATAACCTATAAGCTACAAATATCTACCTTGGAACAAACTTTGAACCATAAAACCAACTAGTTGTCATTATGCAGTCCTAACAACTGCATACAGTGGAAAAACTTACAACTTGGCAATGTCTTGGTGAGCATATCAGCAACATTGTCATCAGTTGAAACCTTCAGCACTTGGACTTCTCCATGCTCGATTATCTCTCTGACGAATGCAACATCACATTGATGTGTTTGGTTCGCTCATGATAGGCTGAATTCTTTGACAGGTGTATTGCAATTTGACTATCACATTTAACAGTGATAACTTGACCCTAAAGTTTCACTTCCTTAGCAAAACCTTCAAGCCACAATGTTTCTTTCACAACTTTAGTAAGTGCAATATACTTCGATTCAGTGGTTGATTAGGCAACAACCTTCTGAAGTGTTGCTTTCCAACTGATTGTTGTACGAAACATAGTGAACACATATCCAAAAATAGACTTTATGGAATCCATACAACCTGCATAATCAGAGTCGACAAATCCTTCAATTTCGACTTTGCTATAATTACCATAGGCTCCACCATAAACCAGGAATCTGCTCAGAGACCCATTTATGTACCTTAGAATCCACTTCAATGCTTATCAGTGTGCCTTCCCAGGATTGGCCATATACCTACTTACAAGGCTCACTCCCTACGCTATGTCTGGCCTCATACAAAACATAAGATACATCTAAGAACCTACTATACTATCATATGAAATGCTATTCATATAGGCTCTTTCGACTTCAGTACTAGGACTTTGAGTCGTACTCAGCTTGAACTAAGGATTAGTCGGTGTTACAGTAGACTTTGAATTCAACATACCAAACTTGTCGAGAATCTTCAATAGGTATATCTCTTGAGATAAGAATAATCTCTACTACTTTCTATCTCTCCGGATGTCAATCCCAGAGTCCTGGAGGCAACTTCCAGATCCTTCATGTCGTACTCCTTATCGAGTTCAGCCTTCACCTTCATTACATCATCGATACTGTTGTTTTCTGTGAGGATGTCATCCACATAAATCAACAAAATAACAAGTGAATTTCCAGGTCAAAATATGAAGTAAACACATTGGTCGAATTGGCTCCTAGTGAAACCTATGTGTGTCAAGAACTTGTCGAATCTCTTACTCCATTGTCGAGGAGATTGTTTAAGGCCATATAACAACCTATTCAGTTTGCACACATAATCTTCTTTTCCTTTTTATGCATACCCTTCAAGTTGCCTTATCAGGATTGTTTCATCTAGATCACCATACATGAATGTTGTCTTTACATCATTATGTTCAAGTTCTAAGTCAAACTTTTCCACCATGGCTAACAACATTCTAATGGACATGTGCTTTACAACGTGTAAGAAAACATCATTGAAGTCGACACCTTCTTTCTGAATGAACCCCCTTATCATCCAACCTTGCCTTAAATCACTTCGACATCACTCATTTGATTCCTTCCTTAACCTTGAAAATCCACTTACAATTGACTAACCTGGTCCTTGCAGGTTTCTCGATCAACTCCCAAGTGTTATTATCATAAAGAGATTTCATCTCATCATCCATGACTTTCAACCATTCAATCTTATTTCGACTCCTCACAACTTCCTTGTAGTCTCTAGGTTTTTCATCAAGAACCTCACTTGCAGAGAATAAGGAAAAAGCTATGAGATATGCATAACCAAGTCTCTATGGTGGCTTGATGACTCTTCTCGACCTGTATCTTGCCAGAAGGTAGTCATTATCAGTCTCCACAACTTTGTCAATAACTTGTGCTTGTTCTTCGACTTCATATAGGTTATGCAATTCAACATCACTATGCTCCACCTCAACACGAATCTCTTCCTATTACAGCTCCACTACAGAGATCTTCGTACTTCGACCAACATCATCCGTTTTCTTGAAATACATCCCAGCTTCATTGAAAACTACATCTCGACTTATGATACACCTCT
Organism: Lathyrus oleraceus; assembly: GCF_024323335.1. Taxonomy (NCBI): domain Eukaryota; kingdom Viridiplantae; phylum Streptophyta; class Magnoliopsida; order Fabales; family Fabaceae; genus Lathyrus; species Lathyrus oleraceus. The sequence continues at coordinate 447,097,512 of NC_066580.1, forward strand.
CGTGACTTGACTATAGGCACCACAACCTATAAGCTTTGACTTCTTCAGGATATCCAAGGAACATACATCTCAGAGCTATAGATTTAACTTTGTCTTGCCTAATATGAGCATATGCTACACAGCCAAATACTTTAAGTCTATCAAGATTGGATGAATGTTTTGACCAGAATTCTTCAAGTGTTTTCATCCCCAAGGCAGTCGAGGGGCACCTATTTATCAGGTAAGTTGTAGTCATGACTGCCTCAACCAAAAAAATTTCTCTAATCTCGCACTAACCAACATGCACCTCACTCTTACTATAATGGTTAGATTAAACTTTTCATCCAAACCATTTTGTTGGGGAGTACCTACAGTAGTGTGACTTGCAATACCAGATGCAACCTAATAGTTGTCGAAAGTCTCATTGCAAAATTCAAGATCATTATCAATCCTCAACCTCTTGACCTTCCTGCCAGTTTGGCTTTCGAGCAGAGTCTTCCAACTTTTGAAATTTTAAAAAGTTTCATCCTCAACTTTCTAAATGAATACCTACAACTTTTGTGAGTAATCATCAACTATGGATATAAAATATCTTGCACCTGAGTATGAAAGATCTCTTGCATGCCCCCAAAGACCAGCATGGATATAATAAAGGGATCCATGTGTTCTTTGTTTAACTTTGTTAAACTTCACCCTATATTATTTACCAAATACATAAGGTTCACAAAACTCCAGTTTTTCAACCTTGTCACCACATATCAATTTTTTTTCAACAACTCAACCATGACTCTTTCACTGGCATGGACAAGTCTCTTGTGCCATAGCTCAGTCTTCGACATAGGTTTTATGGACGCCACATCCGCTGAACCACTTACAACCTCATCCTCAAGGGTATACATGCCTTTCCTCTTAATGCCTCTTAAGACTTCCTTCGACCCCTTCATAATCCTTAGGATAATTTGCTCTCCTTTGAAAATATATCATTTCTTGTCGAATTCACCAAGAGAAATCAAATTCCTCTTAAGATCGGGTACATACCTGGAATCAACCAACAGGATTATTGACTCATCATGGAGCTTGAATCTGACAGATCCAATTCTTGCAGTCTTGCAGGCTCCATTGTTTCCCAGCAACACTGATCCACCATCTTGATCACATAATTTCTCAACCACATCCTTGTTTGGAGTCATGTTCCAAGTACAACCTGAATCCATAATCCACTCCTTGCTATAGTCGCTGCTTGGAACCACCAGAACATCAGATGATTCATAATCATCTTGCATAATGGTTGCATTGCCATTATCCTTTCCCCCATGATGATTCATACGTTTAGGGCACACCTTTCTTGTGTGTCCCTCCTTATTACAATGATAACACCTAATTGCAGGAGCATTACCACCATAATAATTTTGTAGGACTTTACCATTCTTCCTCTCATACTTACCATCTTTCTTTAAGAACTTTCCTTTCACGGATAAACCTTCTCCAACAAAAGAAGATTTTTTATCCTTTCATTCATTCAAGTCCTTTGAGTACAAGGCTGATTAAACTTCTTCAAAGGTTAGGATATATCTTCCATACAAAAGGATTTCATTGAAGTGAGCACGAGGTATTGGTAAAGCACATAACAACAACAACAAAGCTTGATCTTCATCATCAATCTTGACCTCAATATTTTCAAGATCAAGAACCAACTTGTTGAACATATCTAGCTGCTCAGCCAAGACTTTGTCTTCACTCATCTTGAATGAATACAAAGCTTGTTTTAGATAGAGATGATTGATCAAGGATTTGGTCATATACAAACCCTCGAGTTTGCTCCATACACCCGCTACAGTCTTCTCCTTCGAGACTTGCCGGAGAAACTTATCACCAAGGCTCAATATGATGGCACTGCAGGTTTTCTCAATCATCATCGTCTTATCCTTCTTTGTTAGGGCATCGTCAATCTTCTTCGATCCTTTTAACGCTTTTAACAAACTCTACTGAATCAGTAGAGCTTGCATCTTCAAGCTCCACAAACCAAAATTATTCACACCGGTGAATTTCTCAATCTCATACTTTATTGACGACATCTTCTCCTCCACGCTCACCGCACCAATTTGTTATAAAAATGATGTTTATAAAATAGAGTACGATCGATTTCTTGATTAACAAGAAAATCATAAAGTAAAGGAGAAGAAAGAAGAAAAGAGAAAGACAATTCAAAATAGTTTAAAACTAAATTCTTGATTCAATTACACATTAGGAAACAATATTTACAATTGAATCTCAACCACACCACTTTCTCCCCCTAATTAGGATTATCATGGATTGATGAAGAAATGATGTCTGATATGATATTTATAAGAAAATTAAACCCTAACTTTCAACTAACATACTAAACAATTAGCCCAATTCGACATGATAACTTAAACAACAAGCTAACAAATTTCGACAGCTATACTACCTCTTCGACTTTGACATAATTTTCTATAACACTAACTTATAATCCATAAGCTACATAAACAATATAATACCACTATATCCCATATGGGTGTTCGCGGTGCGGTTTGAGTGATTTTAACTCAAAAAATCATCCGAACTACAAGAGAAAAAATGTGGTTCGGTTCAGTTCAGTTTGGTTCGATTCAGTTGGCTTTTAGATTTAAAACCAAACCAAACCAAATCAATACGGTTTTGGTTGGTTTGGTTGGTTTGATTTTTTACGAGATTTTTACTGAGCCATACATACACCTATAAAAAACAACATGATTTTGTGTTTATTCATTCATACATTACCAAATAACAAAAATTCATCATATTTAGACAAAAACTTCTCATTAAATATACAAAAATCAGATTAGACAAAAGTGGAAAAAAAGTAGCATAAAGCAATAGCAAAAAACATTATAATAAAAAAAAGGAGATAAAAGATTATAAAAGATGAAAAAGAAAGAACAGAAAAGATGCGAGATTAGAGAAGAAATGTGCGATAAAAATGTAATTGAAAGAGAAAACAGTAACATAAAAATGAGAAGATGAAAAAGAAAGAACATAAGAGAAGAGAGATTAGAGTAGAAGAGGCGAGACATATATGACAAAGAAGATGAGAAGAATGTGTGATACTACTGTGAGATATTTGAGAAGGTTGAAATTGAAACCTTATGTGTGAGTAAGAGAACATCGTTCTTAATTGTAAGGTTAAGACATAATAGGTTTGAGTTTTGAGTTGGATGTGGGATAAGTGAAATTTGAGTTTAAACATAAAACAATTTGATTTGGTTTAGTTTAGTTTGGAAAATACAAATCGCTAACCAAACCAAACATCACAATTTTGTTAAAAAATGGCCCAAAGACATCCGAATCAAATGCGTTTTTTTTTTCTAGTTTTGGTTTGGTTTGATTTTCGGTTTTCTTTTGAGTTGATTTGGTTTTGAACATCCTTAATATCCCATACCCTTTTCTGACCGATTTCATAAATCCAAACAAATTAACATTCGAAATGGTAGTGAATCCAATCATTTTGAATTGATTTTTTTAGTGTAACTATTTTATCATTAACATATCAATAATAATGATATGTTGAATCAAAATAACATTTTGGTTAGTAGGTGTCTCAGTAAGATTGACACATAGAGAAAAATTAGTGTAGCAAATTAGGTCTCTGAAGCCCTTAACCTTAAGTATTAAGGGGTTTCTATGAAAGACAAAAAGCTACGCCTGAGTTTAGGGGTGTTCGCGGTGCGATTTGGATGATTTTGACGCTAAAAATCATCCGAACCACAAGAGAGAAAAATATGTGGTTCAGTTTGGTTTGATTGACTTTTAGAAATGAAACCAAACCAAACCAAACCAATGCGGTTTGAGTTGGTTTTGTTAGTTCGATTTTTTACAAGATTTTTATTAAGTCATACATACACCTATAACGAACAACATAACTTTATGTTTAGTCATTCATACATTATCAAATAACAACAAAACTCATCATATTAAGACAAACACTTCTCATTCAATATACAAAATTCAGATTAGATAAAAGTGAAATAAAAAATATAAAATAGTAGCATAAAACAATATAAAAAAAATATTATAATAAAAAACAAAAAACGGAGGAGATGAGATATTATAGACGATGAAAAAGAAAGAACAAAAGAGATGCAAGATTAGAGAAGAAAGATGCGATAAAACATAATTGAAAGAGAAAACAGTAACATAAAAATGAGAAAATGAAAAAGAAAGAACATAAAAGATGAGAGATTATAATAGAAGAAATGAGACCTATATGGAAAAGAAAATAAGAAGAATGCGCGATACTACTATGTGAGATTTGAGAAAATTTATAAGTGTGAGTAAGAGAATATTTGTAAGGCCAACACATAATAGATTTGAATTTTGAATTTTGAATTAGATATAAAATAAATGAAGTTTATGCTGTAACATAATTTGATTTGATTTAATTTAATTTGATTTACAAAATATAAACAGTAAACTAAATCATACTGTGCACGGTTTTATTAAAAAATGACTCAAACATATAATTAAAGAAGGAATTAAAAAGTGCAATTAAATCTAATTTAATTATTTTAGCATTGAGTGATAAATCCGCTCCACCATATTCATACACGAGAGTTATCATATCACATTCACCGCTCTTGCTTACACACTTCCTTTGACTGGAACCTTGAGAAGTGACTATGGCGGTTCAAGATGATCCCATGGTGGTTCCCAATCTCTCTCCGCCCAATACCTACGAAGCTGTTGTCAATGGTGGCACCTTTGACCGATTGCATGACGGCCATCGCCTCTTTCTCACCGTCTCTGCTTCCTTTACTTTTTTTCACTTTTCAATTTCCATTTTATATATTCAGATTCTAACCCTAAGGTTGAATTTCTACATAGGCTTCTGCTCAGTTGGCGAAGAACCGTGTTGTCATTGGAGTTTGCGATGGTCCTATGCTTGTAAAGAAACAGGTTCCTTTTTTCCCCCAATTCTACACATATCATAACAAACTATATATATTTTCTTCTTAATTCTTTTTTATGTGGATTCAATACTTTCCTTGTCTATTACTAGTAATTGCTAATTATATTGCAAATGATAGCGATAATTGTTGGTTCTTAAACCCCAAGGGCATGGCAGCCAAGGTTTGGGACCCAAAAGCGTGTTATCTAGGTCTCAGTTTCGAATTCCTCAGGGGAACAATTCATGTATTAGGCCAATCCATACATAGCTCTGGCTTCGATTGGGTCCTGCTGCTAGATGGTGGTGAGATTGGTATCAGGATTAGTATATCGTTAGGCCGGATTGTTAGCAGTTACTTGTTGGTATCATATTTACATCCTTTCCGGGACTTGAACCCTGCTATGAAGCACGGCCACCTCTAGGTGTAGGTGTGTCGTGGTGTCCGACACTTGTATGACATCCGTATGACACGTGTCAGAAAAGTCAGACAAGTGTCGGAAAAGTCAAACAAGTGTCGCCAAAAAATGGTTTTTTTTATATGTTTCAGACACTTGTTGAATCGGTGTCCGACACCGGTGTGACACTCATGTCACACAATTCAAACAAGATTTTCAAAAAGAAATTGTTTTTCTTTTTGCTTCATCACACCTTATACATTTTTTTGTCCAAATCACATACACTTCTAAAAGGGTTAAAAATGTTTTTGAAACCATGATATCAATGAAGAATTAAAAATATTAATTTTGATTAGAATATTTTTAATTCTTTTAATGATAGAGGGATAAATGAAGCTCAAATATAATCATATACATAGCGGTGTCGGAGTGTCCATGTCTGTGTCAGAGTCTATGCTTCATAGGAACCCTGGACTTCCAACTTCTTTCAACCCTTAGCTCAACTGGTTCAAGCCTATTATGTTGTTTGATTTGGTCATTTAGATTTTGTATTGTGGATTGTTATTCCGGAAATATGTTGTATACCAAGACTTGGTCGTTAGTTTGTGTTGTGAGAGTTAAAACAACAATGAAATTACTAGTATGAAATCTGAACTTTGCTTTCATCTTTAACTCTCATAAATCTCTTGCTGAGGTCTTTTTTTACTATATTTTGTTCAAAGTATGTTAAATTTATTTTAGATTATTGTGGTTGGGAGTAGTCAAAGCAGATTAAATCACGTATAAGAATATTTTGAAGTCAAAACTAGGGATAATCTTTAGATATCTGTTTGCAAAATTTCAAACAATTAAGCTTACTTTGTTACCTAAATGGGGAAAATTATTGAATACTGCAGGTTCAATGTTTGAAATGTTTAGCTCTTAAAAATCAGTGATATAACTTTTATCTGAAGATATCCTTAATAAATGATATAGAAGCTGCCTAAAGCTAAAGCCTTTTGATCCTGTTAACTTACTTAGCAATACGACATCAATAGCTATATTTCTATCTGACAATCTTATGGCCTGTGGGTTCTTACATATAAAGGAGTCATTGTATTCTCAGCGTGTTTTCTTTTCATGTTTAGATTTGCAATTGCGATTTTGTGATATAATCCTTTTTGCACTTATGCAGTTTGCTGAACTCATACAACCAATTGAGACGAGGATACAAAATGTCAAAACTTTCATAAAGGTTCGAGTCCAAGCAATTCCGATTTTTCGCTGTGTTCTAAATTCATGATACATGAAAAAGAAGAATCCTCTGCATTTTTTGTAGTTTAGTTTGAACAAAACATTGACATGGATGTATATTTATACACATCTTTGAACATCTGTCTGACAACAAATATTTCAATTGACATAGTTTTAAGCCTGAGGTTGCAGAATTTTTTATTGTTAGTTTCTATTTGGTGCATATGTGTGATGATAAACGACATACTAATCTGCATCCAACTGTATTCCGCCAATTGTATATAGTGATTATTATTGCAAGATTTATTATATTTTTTATCATTTAAGTTGTGACTATGAGTTTGGTCTAACATGCAGTCTATTAAGCCAGAGTTGGAAGTGCAAGCTATACCAATTACAGATCCATATGGCCCTTCCATTGTTGATGAAAAATTGGAAGCTGTGATTGTGAGGTTTGTTATATAGCATACTTGTCTGTACTGTATTGGATAGTGGTATGAATAGACATTATAAAATTTAACTTGTGACCAGACATTTCATTCCTAACAGCTGTTGTGATATTGGTGTTTCATGATAATTGAAGTCTTCTTTGGTAGCAAAATTAGCCAGATGTTTGATCTTAGTTGTGGGAAAGGGACACTAGTTTCTCTAATTGATTTGTTACTCAAGAAAAAAAATAGTTCAAATTAAAGATGAAATGATATAATGGGTCATCTCTAAAGGAAAACATATCGGCTAACCTGATCTAGCATGCCATTTTGAAGAGGACTTCGGTTTGGTCCTTTAACAAGGAATCACCCTAGAACTAGACCTGAGCAGGATATCTTATCTTCTTTTTCTGTCGATTGTTATGATTTTGTGACATCTTTTAGATTATAGTTACAGTATAAACAAATGATATGCAACTCTATATATAGAGTTATTTGGTTACTAACTGTGGAATTGGTTCTCTTATAGCAAAGAGACTTTACCTGGTGGGTTGGCTGTGAACAGAAAAAGAGCTGAGAGAGGCCTTTCACAGTTGAAGGTTTTAATTTACTGTTTATTTTGTTTAGTTGTTATTTCTTACATTAAAAAAGTTAAAAGAAAATATGTTTATACTTCTCAAAATACTTTGTCACACATTAGAGATATTTATTGATGGATTTGTGCAGATTGAAGTTGTAGATTTGGTCTCCGGAGATTCAGGTGAGACTAAGCTGAGTTCATCAATGTTGCGAAAGCTTGAGGTTGAAAATGCCCAAAAACAAAGTTCAATACCAAAGACAGAGTAGTAACAAAGATTTGTTGACATGTATAAAAACAAAGACCGAGTCTAAGATGTCCATTAAAGCAACTAATAAGCAGGTGCATCAGAGTCGAAGATGTACATTAATGCAACTAATAAGCAGGTGTAGTTCAATGATGTATTTATTTATTTTTTTAAGTTAAATAATCACGTGTAACAAAAAGATTATGGTTTTGTTAGGACACATATTTTCTTCCTCTTTGAAATACCTTTGATTAATAAGTAAATATTAATGTTGCCTTGCACAAATTAAGAAATATGTTTGAACCCAAAAAAAAAAAAGATGATAAATACCCTTGATTTATAAGAAATTTGAAATATACACTTACCTTTGATCACTCCACTCACTCATTTATTCTAGTTTTTCATAAATGTAAGCATGAAATAATTGATAATGTATGAGTATAATGGACAAAATCATTTAATATAACATTGGAATGACGATTATGGAGGGGGTAGTGTGAGGGATATTGCACATAGTATTGGAGATATATTACTTCCAAGTAGTAATGGGTGCTTAGTAGTGGTTATTTATAGATGTAACCACATTAGAAGGTAACTTTTATCATTTTGTAATATTCACTTTCATCAATACAATACACATTTGAGCTTTTCTTCCTTCTCTTCTATGGATGCATGCTATGTTTCTTAAATATGGTATCCACCTTGAAGGATCTGTTGCATTCCTTTCTTCATTTTTCATTTTCCTATCATTGATTTCATTCAAGTTTTATTTTCCTGATCTGCATCATTTCTCGTTTCTCCTCTTGATTTTCGCATCTGATACAACGATTTCTCCTTCAAATTTGGAGTGGTTCATTCTGATTCCATTCTGATTTTGTATTCATATGTCATGTTTTTGATTCAAAGCACAATTTCTAGTCCGGTTCATCTCAATTTCGTTCAATTTATGGTGTCGTCAAATTTCTTCCCAATTTTGTCTCGACTAGATTGTGATTGCGTTTTTGTTTTTCTTTAGTTCGATCTACCGATTTTGCTTGCTTTCGTCTTAGATTCTTGTTCATTTAAATTTGTAATTCTCCTTCCGATTCTGTTTTGTGATTCTCATGATTCCAATTCTGATTCAAGTGTTTGGAATTGTAATCTTGATTACAAATTTCACGGCCTATATTTTGCAGATCGATTCTTCATAATTCTATGTAACTTTTGGTTCTTCGTATCAATCTTGGAGGTTTCATATTTCACATACTGTGTTGAAGATTGATTCAATTCTGCTTGAGAGACTTCACAAGATCATTGAGTTTTGGTTCTGCTTAATAGGCTTCGCAAGCTCCTTAGCAGAAAATCATGGCATTGATGCTGTAATTCATGTTAATCATCTTGTTCATTCCTATTTCATTTCTTTTAGATATTCTAATTGTCGAGTTTGATGAATGTTAAATTGGAAGCTAGTTGGATTTACAAGAATATCCAGATTTCCCCCAAACTATTTGTGTAGTTCTGTTGTGTTGAAATTTGCATTAAAAAAAGGAACACAGAGAAAGGGTTGGTTATCACCAATCTGGCACGGTGTTGTTTATTGCTATGGATGCTCAGATTTCAAAGGCATCATTTCTTTCATTTGGTGAGCTTATCCCCCAATGAATTTGTTCTCACATGACTGCTCGAGCACAATGTCTGCTCAAGATTAATGCAACTATGTGATTTAATGTTTTCTAAAAAGGCTTACTTTATTATCATACTTGGTCCATAATAATAAAAAATGGTATGACAGGTAATTGGAAGTTTGTATTCTTGAAGGATAATGCACTTTGAAGGTAAGCTTTAGTGACTTGTTACTTCTTTGTTGTTGGGGATTTTTTTTTGGTCTATGGTGATCAAGATGTAACACTTCTATGAACTTATGGATTAACGCTTGCAGAATATTTTGAGTGTTGTTGCATGAGGAAGATGTTTGTTGCAATTGTCTTTTGTTTTTTTTTAATGGAATTGTGTGAGAGAATTTCTTAATGCATCTTATATCTTACTTACACATCTCGAAAAATATTAAAAGATCTCATAGATTTTGGAGATACATTTTCGGACGCACTCCAAACACACATTTCATTTGTTTTTAGTCACGTCCCAATTTTATGAATAAACTAGGTTGATACCCGCCCGATGTTCGGGGGATAAAATGAGATTTTTAAGTAGTATTTTAAAATATTGATTTCGATTTTGTTTAGTATAAAAGAGTTATAATTGAGACGATAAGATGAATAAGATAAAATAAAGAGAAAGTAAAAATTTAAGAGATAAGAAATATGTTTGAGTCATAAAAATGCAAATAAGAAATAAAAATTTAATTTTAAAATATAAATTATATGTAAAGAATTATGAATAATAGTTGGAAATTTATAGTTTATTTTTGTAATATATGTATATGCAATTATAATTCATAATAATATTTGACAAATAATTTGATGTTTGTCTATTTCAAAATTCTAAGTTAAATTTAAAAGTATTGTTTGATGATATTTTTTAGTATTGTAATGAGATTTACTATTTGAATTTAAGTGTGTACCATGTAATCAGAGTTATAATTCATAATTATATTTTTTAAAAATTGAAGGATTTGTTTGTTTGTTTGAAAGTATTCTTTTATCTTAAATATTATAATGTATTTTTTGCGTTGTTATTATAGTTTTAAGATTGATAGATACAAATGAATATTTTGAATAAATGTATTTTATGCATAATTTTTTATGGAGTAAATTATTATATATTGCACTTGTTTTGAAAAATATTGATAAACATCTAGGTACGAAAAAAATAAACATAATGATTAGTATAGGAAAAACAAAATAAATTGTATTCTTATAATAATTTTTCTATCGATTTGTTTAAAAATTAATTAACTTAGTATTTTTTTTTGGAGAATAAGTGTGTGTAATAAAAAATAGAGTGAAATTTTAATATTTGAGTTTTGATATATGGTTGATAAACAATTTGTAGACATATATAATTTATAATTAGAGGTGTGCATGGATCAGATCATGAATCAAATCAAATTGAACCATATATATGGTTCGGTTTGGTTCTTAAAACCATTTTTATAAAACCAATTTATTTTTTAGAAATCGGTTTATAAGTGGATCGGTTCGATTTTAAACCGGTTTTTCAAAAAAAAAAATAGTTAAAAAAAAACAGTTTTAAATCAATTTTAAAATCAATTTTTTATTTTCTTAAAAAAATTAATTTCAAAACCAATTTTATAAAAAAAATAGTTTTTAAAACTATATTTTTAAAAAATCAATTTTATATCAAAAATAATTTTATTTTCTTTTAACTAAGTTTTTTATTTTCATTAATTATAAAATTATTTTATATAAAAAAATATTTATTTTAAAAAATTACTTTAAACTTGACTTTTATGATCACCACAAATAATATCTCGATTAAAAACAATCCCAAAGTATGATGTGTTACATAAAAACGGTCATAAAATAAAATAATTATGAATCATATCTCTATAAATCATAATTGTTCATAAAATAAATAATTCATCAAAAAAATTGTTCAAATTTCTAAAATCTCTCATAATTGTTTATAAACAAATTTTATGAGGTTTTAAAATATTTTTTCTTTTAAAATTTAAAAAACATAAAAAAAAAATTAGAAAAAAAATAACAAATATTCAGAAAAAAGAAAAAAAAATATAAAAAAAATTGAAACTAATAAAATTATATTCTGAAAATAAATTTATTTTTTTTACTGAAAAATATACAAAATATTTTGATAAAAAATATCTTTTTTATTTAGAAAAAAATAATAATTTTATTTGAAAAAAAATATCAAATATAATTTTTTCGAAAAAAAAATCCAAATATAATATTTTTGGTGAAAAGAAAAAAAAATCTGATTTTTATTTTTAAAATAATTTTTTTATAAAATTTTAAAAATTTTAAAATATAAAATTGATTTATAATGTGATAAAACATGAAAACATACGAATATAAAAATTTAACGCATAGTAAAATTTGGATACCAATAACAAAATCAAATTTTTATAATGGGTAACGGTTTATATTTGGATAACAAAATGGATACCCAAATTTTTATTTTAGCATTTGGTTTGGTTTTTTTTAAAGTGGATCAATTTGGATACCAATTTGATTATGGATAACCGGTTTTTTTGCACACCCCTACTTATAATAATATATGTTTTGATGTATTATGAATGCACAATTTGTACATGTATGTAATTATGAGTGAAATGCAAGTTCAAAGGAGGTAAATCAATAGGTATATATGAATTTGTATGAATTTTAGTTAGAGAAATATTAGAGATGACTTATGGAATATGAAAATACATGTATTTTAATCTATATAATTTTATAATTTGAAGAGTGCCACGTCATATCTTTAATGATGTGACAAGTAAAAGAATGAATTGTCAAAAGAATAGTTAATGTTTCAGTTTTAATATATTATAATAGATAATAGATTTATTTTGGAAATGTATTTTTGAATTTTTTTGAGATATATATCCGAAATCCGCCGAACAAAAAAAAGTAAAAATTTATGTCTTAAGTCTTCAATTTCGTCACAAAACCAAAGCATTTATGATCAGATTTCTTGACATCATGAATAAAAATAGATATACGGGTTAGTTAGCATTCAACACTTGTATATCTTTTATTTGATATCCGGCAAAAATTTATGTCTAAGTCTCCTCAGTTTTGATGTAAAAGTCGACAATACATATTTGTATTATGTTCTGCGAGTCTCCCTTTGAGTGGTAAGTAGAATTTCAATTTAATGGATAAGGAGTCTAGATTATGTTATGGCACCTTTACTCAATTTAGTGTCAAAGTGTAACAAGATAAATATATATATATATATATATATATATATATATATATATATATATATATATGATGATATGCATTCATTTTTCTTGTGAAATTCAAATTTTGTTAGATATCTTTCATCTTTTTTTTATTTTTTTTTCAAATCGATTTCAGAAATGTATTTTTAGAAATTTTTAAAAAATATATTTTTCATAACATTGAGATAGGACTAAAAACGAATAAACTGGTAAACAATAGGTGCATCCGAGAAGATCTATCTTCAAAAATTGGAAGATACTCGTGTATTTTTGTGTAGTGTATAAAAAAGATATATGATATATTGAAAAATTCCCATTACATATAATGCTGAACCGCAGAACTGTTTTTGTTTAGTGGCGGAGATTTTTCTTGGTATTAACGCAACTTCCAAGACACACATCAAATTTGGATGGTTTATTTGTTTCGTCTATAACGGTTCTGATGTTTGTGCTTCTATGATATGGGTAAACTTTGAGGTATAGTTTTAATTTGATGGTAAAAGTTTGCATTTTGTTGACATGTTTCTATTTTATAGATGTAACCACCTCACTAGAAGGTGATCTTTATCATTTTATAATATCCATTTTCATCAATACAATATACATTTGAGCTTTTCTTCTTTCTCTTCTATCAGTATCAATTTTTCTAACACATATCTTGTATACTTGAAAATTGTCTATGACATCCTTTCTCAACAAAATCATTAGCCATCAGACTAACGAGTATGTAACTTGTGTCATGGCTTATTGTCATTCATGTTTCTGCACCGCCTTCATAACTTCACGATTCTTCATTGCTAGTGATAGTTGCAAGACAAACTTGGTATTTGGGAGAAAATACATAAATCAATAAACTAGCAATGGGATAAGCTTTACTTCAAGAGTTTGAATGACTCGTTTATGTTCATGCGGGGGTTTATGTATTTTTTGATATTGTTACATCATGAAATGTATTTTTTAGTAATGTAATTGCATCATTTCTCTCAAGTGTCATATATGGCAGCTCATGTTCGTAAAACTTGCCATCCATCTTTTTTGTCCTCGTGGGTATCCATCCCATACAGAGGTACCTATTTGTTCTTGAATCAAACTTGTTTGTTTAATGTTTGTTCCTACATAGAATAAACAATGAATTATTATCTAGTGGTTGAATGTGGGTGGCTTTTCAAAGAGCCTCTCATGTGGAGTGATTCTTTGATTTTTTATTTGTCTTGTTAATGATGTGAGTGTTCCCAAAAATATATTGGAATATTTGCTTGAAACCTTATTAGATACATTCAATATATATTAGTGCTTGCATTTTACTTGCACACTTTGTTGTGATGTTGTAACATAGGAGGATTCTTGTCAAATTTCTTTTGTTGAAATAATTCCGCATAGTTGAATTAACAAATTATGTATCATTATCACTCCTTATTCTAGTAATATATGCATTGAATTGTATCTCTACCATATTATAAAAACGAAAAAAATATTATTCTTACACTTTTTTATACACTTACACCGTATTCTACTGTTCACCTGTACGGTAAATAGTAGAATATTATAATAATATATTATTTTTAAAAAAAATATAAAAAAATATTATTTTTTATTATCTTAATATTTATTAACCAATTTCATAATTTTTTAACCAATTTTATATCTTGTATTAACCAATTTTGATGATTATTCAAAATTATTTTTAATGTCTGGATATTCATTAACCAACTTCATCACTTCATTAACCAATCTTTTACATTTAATTAATCAATTTTTTTTACTATTTTATATCATTGTTCATGTGTACTGTTCATAGACACTGTTCACTTGTACTATTCACGTACTGTTCATACACTGTTCAAAATACTGTTCATAAAAATATTATTTTATTTTTAAAATACACTCTTCACCGTATAAATATGATGAACAGTATATTAGAAAGTGGTATAGGAATAGCAATCTTGTATAAAAACTGATCAATATTTTTGCTTTGATGATTTTTTATCCACCATACATGTTATTTCCTCTATGTTGTCGTCTAGTGTCCCACTATGATGGGTATCCAACAGTTTCAAAGCATTTTGCTTTGATGTGTTCAATCTTTACACAATGATCACGTCTAGATCCTTATATTTCTTTGCTTCTACTTTTATGATGATGAATAAATGGCAATTCCTGATTCTGATTTGTTGTCACTTTTCTTCCTATCTGCAACAAAACATGCTTTATTTCTCAAGACATGATTGAAAGCACACCATAGTGGAAGCATCATGTCAGAGTTAAGACGGTTGCCTTGACATCGACATCAACGACCACTTTGACTATCAAGTATCATCACTCTAACATGCATTCGTAGATAGAGTTTTTTCATGCCTTGCCCCCATTTTGAATTTTTTTTCCCACTATACCCCATTTTGAAAAAATATTCCCAGAATATCCCCTTTTTAAGTTTGACCTCGTCACTCCAAGTGACGAGGGGGTGCTAATAGCTTTTTTACAGTATACTCTCGGCAAATGAAATGACGAGGGGGTGAATGAAACTTTTTTGGTTTCATTGGCTCGTCACTTCAAGTGACGAGCATGTGCAGAATTCAATTTTTTTTATTTCTGTAATTATTTATTTCTTTAATATTGAATAAGTTTTAATTTAATAGTTTATTTTAATTCTTTAATTCTTTAATTCTTTAATTGAAAAATAATAATTAATATTTTTTTTAATTCTTTAATTCTTTAATATTTTAAATAGTTTATTAAATACTAATAATAATTAATATAATTTTTTTTAATTTTTTAATTCTTTAATATTGAATAGTTTTTAATTGAATAGTTTTTTTTAATTCTTTAATTCTTTAATTGAATAATAATAATTAATATAATTTTTTTAATTCTTTAATTCTTTAATATTGAATAGTTTATTAAATAGTTTATTATTTAATTCTTTAATATTGATTTAATTGTGATAATTTTTAATTGATTTAAATAAATTGTAAATAATTATATTTCTTATTGATAATTAAAAAATTGTGATATTATTAATTTTGAAATATTAATAATAAAAATGATTAATTGATATAATGAAAGCAAATATATTTTATTGATATAATGGAAGAAATACATTTTATTGATACAATGGAAGCAATACATTTTATCTATAGTGACCGCCTGTTCCACATCTTGTGCCAACTTTTTTTCGTTTTCCCTTGCCCAAGTCTTCTTGTCTTTGTCTTGCAGGAGACGGAGATGAGTCGGAAGACAATTCATCAAGGGCGTTTTGTTGTTGTTGTTGACTTTGACGTTGTTGTGATGTGTTAGGAGGCATATCCATAACGTCGAGTTCTTGAACGCCAAAAGAAGGCATACTCATTAAATGGTCATCGGTGAGCTCAAAGTTGGGTAGTGAATGTGTGGTTTGTGTGTAGGTTTGGGGTGGGGTGTGTTGGATAGAAGGATAATACACATCATCAGGGTTGTATGTGGGAGTGGGACGTGCGTATGTGGTGTTAGAAGGTTGGGGTTGAGAATGAGGGTTTGAGTATTCGAAGTTGGGTTGAGGAATAGGAGTGTATTGTATGGGTGGGCGTAGGTTGGGTTGTTGTTGATATTGTTGGTTGTTAAAGTAGTTTGTTGGAGGGAATGGAGTTTGGGGATTATGGTGTTGGGTTGAGGTGGAATAAAAGGTGTGTTGTTGGGTGGTCTGGATGTGTTGGTATGTTGGTTGAGCTGAGGAGGATGGTTGGTTATGTTGTTGGTATGTTGGTTGAGCTGAGGAGGATGGTTGGTTATGTTGTTGTGGGGGTGATGTTGTGTGTTGGGTTGTGTGTTGGGTTGCGGAAGCTACACGTTGACGGGGATCATCCAAAAATTGTGTCGGAGCAACGTGCATAAAAGGAATTGATAAAAACCAATTCATGTATTGTCTATCCGGCTTAGACTCACCATTGACCGAGTTTCCTTGTAACACCAAATGCCTTCTTCTTTTCCATTCTTTCAGCTCTTCTTTATTTAAATCTTGCCAATGCGTGTCCCAAGCTTTGACCATAGTCATGTTATGGTGTTCACTTAGACATCTTGGAGGAGACGGTATTTGTTGTTCAAATCCAAATTGGAGTTTGACTCGATCCGTCTGATGCATCTCAACGGTATAGAAACATACGATGTATGTTGTTGCACTCCAGACTCGGCTGTCATTATAATCAGGCACTGGATATTGTATGTACGGCCTCCAAATAAACTGTTAAAAGAAATATAACTATTAGAATGTTAAAAATAAATAACTTTAATATTATAATTAATATTAGAATGTATACAATAAATTTAAATAAGTTTAATATTATAATAAATATTAGAATGTATATAATAAATTTAAATAAGTTAAATATTATAAATAATCATTCTTACATCTTTTTCTTCCATGTGTTCTATTGCAACACGGTACCCTTGTAAATGATGTCGAGGATTAGTTCGATAATTCATACCTCGTTTGCACCATCTTGCATATTAAAAAAAAATACAAAAATACGTTAAAGTGATGTATAAATAATTTGAATAAATTTAAATTGGATTTAAAAGTAAATCGTTACCTTAATGCATAAGGAAATGATGGAACCTCGTTACTAACTGGGGCTATCAAGGGTATGCGTGTGAATGCCCATACAGATAGTAATACCACACATCCTCCTATGCTCTTTACTCCTCTATGGACCGCCTTGCACATATGTCTATATAATGTAGCCAAACAAGCAGAACCCCAACTGTATGAATTACATTTTTCAAGGTCTCCTACTAAAGGTATCCAAGAAGAATGCAACAAATTGTGACTTTTATCTGGCATTAAAAAAGTAGCAATTAAAAGTAAAATTAGACACACCGGCTGTTGCACTAAGAGTGGGCGAGAATAGTGAGGATGATCTTGAGGAGGTTCGATTTGAAGATCTTTTCGGTGTTAGCGATGACGATGGCAATGAGGAAATATTAGACACACCGGCTGTTGCACTAAGAGTGCAACCAATTAGTTTGTACAATCCACCTGCGCACATGCAAAATATAAGTTTGGATGATGCCGAACCAACCTCCGTTTTCGGCAGTTCCATACCAACTCACAACTCTGACGAAATTGAGGAGGGCATAGAGTATGAAGATAAGGAAGAGTGTCTTCTGGCGTTGCAACAATGGCATATAAAACGTAGTCTAGATTTCTCTGTGGTTAAATCTGACAGTGTACGTTTTATCATCAAATGTAGAAATGCAACATGCAATTTCAAATGCAGGGTCTCTTTGCGCAAGGGCAACTCAAGGTGGAGAGTTGGTAAGTCTAGTGGGCCTCATACGTGCACAACAACTTCCATGTCACAAGACCATACAAAACTCAGTTCAGAGATGATTAGCAAGAGCATAATGGAGCTTGTAAATCGGGACACTTCTCTTAAGGTGAAGGTTATCATTGCTCATGTTGTTGAGAAATACCGGTATATCATATCATACAAAAAGGCATGGATTGCAAAGTGTAAGGCGATTGAGTCGCTCTATGGAAATTGGGAGACATCTTACAACGATCTTCCGCAGTGGATACTGGTAATGAAAACATATCTTCCAGGTACCATTATAGAATTACAAACCCTACCTGTGATTTCAAATGATGGTTCATACTTGGGTGACCAAAGGATATTTCATCGTCTATTTTGGGCGTTTAGACCATGTATACGTGGCTTCGCGTATTGTAAACCAATTATGCAGGTTGATGGAACTTGGTTGTATGGCAAGTACAGAAGGACTCTGCTGATGGCTGTGGCACAGGATGGGAACGGAAACATATTTCCGATAGCGTTCGCATTGGTTGAAAGTGAAACAAAGGAAGCCTGGAGTTTCTTTCTTAAGAATTTGAGAATGCATGTTACCCCCCAAGCAAACCTATGCCTAATATCAGACAGGCATGAATCAATAAAGAGTGCATACAACAACCCGGAAAATGGATGGCAGTTTCCTCCTTCATCACACGTCTATTGCATCAGACATATCGCGCAAAACTTCATGCGGGAGATTAAAGACAAGGATCTGCGGAAAATGGTTGTTAACATGGGTTATGCATTAACAGAGGCAACGTTTAACTACTACCGGGGGGAAATCCGAAGAACAAACAACAACGCTTTATCATGGATAGACAACATCCCTCGCGAGAAGTGGGCAAGGGCATTTGACGGAGGGCAACGCTGGGGTCACATGACAACTAACCTAGCAGAAGCAATGAACGCCGTGTTGAAAGAAACCCGGAACCTTCCAATCACTGCGTTGGTCAAATCTACGTACTATCGTTTAGGATCACTATTTGGTAGAAGAGGCCATCAGTGGACAAAAATGTTAGCCTCTGGGCAGGTTTTCACTGATAACTGCAACAAGGGGATGGCTGAGGAAGTCATCAAAGCTAACACGCATAACGTCATGCAGTTCGACCGAGAGAGATTTTATTTCATGGTCCAAGAGAAGATTAATCATAACGACGGTCGACCAACCGGAACGTTCAGCGTTGATCTAAGGAAACAACACTGTGACTGTGGGAAATTTCAGGCATTTCACTTACCTTGCTCTCATGTAATCGCAGCATGTTCGAGCATACGCCAGGACTATTCCATTCACATTCCAGACGTCTTCAAAATTCGTAACGTCTTCAAGGTCTATCAGGAGAGTTTCCTAGGACTTCCCCATGAGGAGAATTGGCCACAATATGAAGGATATACTCTTTGCCACGACGACTCTATGAGAAGGAGGAAGAAAGGGCGCCCAAACAGCACCAGGATTAGAACCGAGATGGACGACGTTGAGAAGGAGAAGAGAAGGTGTGGAATTTGTCGCGAAATAGGACACATGCGTAGGAAATGTCCTAATGTTGCAGGATCATCCCAACGACCTTCCAGATGATTATCTTGTTGTTTTAAATATTCGTTCAGATGACTATGTTTATTTATTTATTTATTAACTACTATGCACATAATATATATAAACCATTTTGTATTTCTAATGTCTTTTGGGAACAAACATTTATGAAATACATTTGATAATCAAAGGCTTCTGGTTACAAAGTACGACCACATCAACTAAACAACAACAACAACCAACACAAGTGGTAATTAAAAAACTAATCAACAACAACAACCAACACAAGTGGACCTTCAACTCCTCTATTAACTTCACCACTATGTGCCGAAAACATACATTGGACATCTTCATCATTTTCTATACGATCCAGGTAATACATGTACGTACCATCGGGGCTTGCATCAGTCAACGTTATGTATGGACAACGATACTCTACTTTCCTCACCTTCATACGACGCCCGCCCAACTGTCGGAAGCCAGTGTGGATGGCAGAAATCAGTGTTCTGAAATTCCATTGCGGATCAAGGCAAACACTCATTTTTTCACCGTGTCCATAAAATACAAGACCACAAACAGACATTATGAACTAAAGAAAGGATTTGGTGGTGTGAGTTTCATTTCTACCAGTTCTGCTACTTATACAAAAATTAATAAGTGAATACTCGGCAAATCATTGGCCGAGACAGTAAAAACACAAAAACTTTTTGGCGGGAAAAATATCATTCCCAAAAAAAGATTTACATTATGGAGGGAAAAATAACATTTTTATTATTAATATATAAAACACCAACTATTTCTATTATTAATATTCTAAAAATTATTCATTTTTATTAATAATATTTCAAAAATAACAATATCACAAATTATTATTATAATAATAATTATTATTATTTACTATTTACTATTTATTATAAATTATTTATTATTTATTTTAAATATTTTTTTATAAATAAATTATTATTATTTTTAATTAAATCAATTATATTAATTAAATATAGAATTAATATTTAAAAAACAATTATATTAATTATAATTACAATTTAATATACTATTTAAAATAAAAACAAAAAAAAAAGAATTTCCTTTAGCAGCTCGTCACTTCAAGTGACGAGCCCATGAGGCCATAAATTTTGGTTCAATCCCTCGTCAATCCATATGCCGAGCCCTTGAGGCATAATTTCGTTCAGCACCCCCTCGTCACTTCAAGTGACGAGGCCCAAGAGAAAAAGGGGGCAATCTGGGAATTTTTTTTCAAAACAGGGCATATCAGGAATTTTTTTTCAAATTTGGGGTATTTGGAGCAAAAACTCTTCGTAGATATCCACCACTTTTAACCATTATTATTAAAATTATTACTATCTGTTTTTTTTTATTAGTAGTCATTTTGAAAATATATTTTGTACCACAATATAAGTTATTTATAATATAAATAATAATATTATTTTTCCTATTATACCCTTAAATGTTTATTATTCTTTTCTTTTAATTATATAAATTTATCTTTTCAATATCATTAATGATGGACAATTTTGTAAAATACTTCATAATTTCTCTTTTTCCTATTACAATTATTATATTTCTTACGGATAATGCTAACTTGTGCCATAGAAGAACAAGATAAGACACCCACTTGTAAAAAAATTGTATTAAAAAATCAATTATAAAATTAATTTTATACCTTTGTTAAAATCAATACACAATTTTCAACACAAAATTATTTTCTTTAGTTCCCCTAGGATACAAGTTAGCATTACTTATTTCTTAATACATGTGAAAAGTCAAAAATGACTTATAATAAAAAATGGATGGAGTATTAAACAATTACATTATTTTATAGATTTATTGATATGAATTATTTAAATTAAGATATCTTTATCATATTTATGTTTGAAACTGGTTTTAATTTTTCAAAATTTTATAATTTTAAATTGAAATTAATTTTGATTTTAAAAATTTTAAAACTCAAAATAAAAACTAACTTTAATTTTTAAAATGTTGAAAACAAATAACCACCCAAAACAATACCTAAAATTAGTTTTAGCTTTAAGTTTTTAAATTTCCAAAACATAAATATAGATACCTTGAATATATAATTTATTGTAGTAAGAGTCTCACCGTACTGTCCATAAATTGCAATCATTCATATGTGAACTTTAAAAAGTAATTTTTGATTAAAGTCAAAACTTTCTAATGATTTAACGTTTATAGTTGATTGATCTAAAAATAAATATTTTTATTATATTAAACGATGTCTAAACTTTTAAGGGATTGCTGGAAAAAATTTCAAAATAATATTTTAACATATAGTTTTAAGGGATTGCAATCAAAATATAGTAAATGAAGTGGTGATTGATGATAGTCATAATGATGATTGTCATTGTTAAAAAACAGTAATTTATTTTATTATCAAATTGAAACATTTTTTATTCCTTCCTATTTAAAATTTAGAATGTAAAATTTGTATTCGTTTTTATATGATTGAACTTTTGAATGTTTTCTGTTAAGAAAGTTGCAGGAAAATATTTTCTCCTCATCAATTAACAAAAGAAAAAAGAAAAAAAAATTCATTGATTGAAAAATTAAAAAAAATGCAGCAGTCATGATATAGGCCTAATTAACTAGTGTTTGGGATCAGTTTTTCTAACAGATTTGGGTTCTATTTTCATTTCAAAAGCAATTTTGTTTTGCAGAAAATGAGACAGTTTCAAAATCATATTTTCTAGATCTTTTAATCTAAATATTATTTAATTATATCTTTTATTGTCACTTGGTTAACAGTATTTTATTTTTTCAGTCATATGAATGATATATAGGTGAACCAATCATATGGAACTTTCAATTGTTATTGTTTGTGCAATTCAAATGATAATCTTATAAAAACAAAGTGGATGAGAAAAATAAAGAATGCATCTCCTATTTCTTCTTTGTTTCTATACATTTTTTATTATTCATAATGGTGCATGTTTTTTCAATTCAATTTTTATTATTAAGGTGTTTCAATTCAAAAAGATTGAGGACTTTATTGGAAGTCCTTAATAATTCAAATGCTTGATAGAAGTTTTAAAAAGCACTGCAGTGAAAACAGCTTATTGGATAAGTTGTTTTGAAAATAAGTTGTTTTTGTAATTCTGTTTTTTCTGTTATTCTTGGGCCTGTTTGTGGTTCCAATTTGTACCCTATAAATAGACATTGCATGTCATAGTTGAAAGGTTAATGCCATATGATTCAATTATCTCAATCTTTCTCTATTTCTCTATCTCTCTCTATTCACATTATCATCTTCATCTTTCCCAAACACACTGTTTTTCACCACTCCATTTCTGGTTTTTTCCAACATTTGGCATCAAGAGCTTTGGTTCTGATCCAATTCCGCTGCAATCATGTCCGTTTCAAACGATAAAATACCTACCAATCTTCCAATCCTTGACTCGAAAAACTACGACAAATGGGCGAAGCAAATGAAGGTTTTGTTCGGCTATCAAGACGTTCTTGAGGTGATCAAAGATGGTGTTACGTCTCTCGTCGAAGGAGCTACGGATGCTCAAAAGGCTACGTTCAAAGAAGAGAAAAAGAAGGATTACAAAGCGCTGTTCTTGATCCATTCTTGTGTCGATGGTGACAACTTTGAAAAAGTAGGCGATTGCGATTCCGCAAAGCAAGCGTGGGAGATTCTTGAGAAGGCTTATGCAGGGGCTGTCAAAGCCAAAGTGGTGAGGTTACAAACTCACAAGCGACAGTTCGAGTTAATGCAAATGGAGGACAAGGAGCCGATAAACGATTATGTGACGCGTATTACACGTGTGGTGAATCAAATCAAGTCGTGCGGGGAAACTACGGTAGAGCAGAATGTTGTGTCGAAGATCTTGCGTTCTTTAACGCCAAGATTCGACAACATTGTCGTTGCGCTTGAAGAATCGAAGGATTTATCGTCGTTGTCGAAGGAGGAGCTTCAAAGCTCACTAGAAGCTCATGAACAACGAATGGATGAGAGGGGAAACGATAAAGCGAAGTCGGAAATAGCATTGCAAGCGCGACTTCATGAGAAAAGTAAACGATCGGAGAGGAAAGGGCATCCGAGAGGGAAGTCCAATTTCCAGAATTTTGGTGGTAGAGATTCACAAAATTCAAAGGGGCAAAAAGGTGAGGGAAGCTCCAAGGAGGGTGATCAAGGAACCCACAAGCCATTCGACAAAAGTAACGTGAAGTGTTACAATTGTCAAAAGCTTGGGCATTTCGCAAAGTATTGCCACGCGAAACGAAGAGAAAATCGCGCGGATGAGGCAAAGTTTGCTAGGGAAGAAGCGAATGATGATAATACGCTTCTTGTGATGATCACGGAAGAGAATTATGACATGAGAGAAGGGCTGGACAGCAGTGGCAGCAGTGCAGACAATTCTGCAGAAACGCGTTCGGAGAAAAACGCAATGGTAATGGTTCGAGATGGAATTCAAAGTAGCGATGAGTGGTACTTGGATTCTGGTTGTTCGACTCATATGACGGGAAGAAAGGATTGGTTTGTCAAGATCAATCAAGCCACGAAGAATAAAGTGAGATTTGCCGATGATACGACGTTATCCGCCGATGGCGTTGGAGATGTCTTGATCGTGAAGAAAGATGGTGGTCGTTCATTAATCAAGGATGTGCTGTACATTCCAGGAATCAAATGTAATCTCTTGAGCATTGGCCAACTACTCGAGAAAGATTACATTATTCGCATGGAAAACAAGGTATTGCGCGTTTTGGACCGAAAGGGAGTTTTGGTACTTAAAGCACCGATGGCTGCCAATCGAACTTTCAAGATAGCATTGAAAGTAATGGAGCATCGATGTTTAGCTACAGCGGCAAGTCGTGAGGAATGGTTGTGGCATTACCGTCTTGGTCATCTCAATTTTCGAGACCTCGACGCGTTGCATAGACATGGTATGGTGATCGGGCTGCCAAGAATCGTGGTTCCAACTGAGTTGTGTGTTGAATGTGTTCAAGAGAAGCAACACAAGAGTGTTTTCAGCAAGAATACAGGTCATAGGACCAAGCATCTTCTTGAGGTGGTGTATTCGGACGTGTGTGGGCCGATGCAAGTCAATTCGTATGGAGGTAACCGATACTTTGTCACGTTTAATGATGATTTCAGTAGGAAGCTGTGGATTTATCTAATCAAGAGGAAGGATGAGGTGTTTGATATGTTCAAACGATTTAAATCCATGGTTGAGCGACAAAGTAGTCACAAACTCAAAATTCTCAAAACCGATGGAGGAGGAGAATTTACTTCGAGGGAATTTGGGAGTTATTGTGACGATGAGGGTATTGTGCGTGAGGTTGTACCACCCTATACGCCTCAGCAAAATGGTGTTGCCGAGAGAAAAAATCGGACGATTATGAACATGGTGCGTAGCATGTTGAAAGCGAAAAATCTTCCGAAAGAGTTGTGGGGAGAAGCTGTTTCTACAGCTGCCTATTTGATAAACAGGTGTCCTACAAAGAAGCTGGACAAGGTTACTCCAGAAGAGGTATGGTGTGGACACAAGCCAAGTTTGAGTCACTTGCGTGTTTTCGGTTCGGTAGCGTTTCGACATATTCCGGGTCAGATTCGAAAGAAATTAGATGACAAGGGTGAAATGATGTTGCTGGTTGGTTATCATCCTACCGGAGGCTACAAGCTGTTTGATATGAGTAACAAGAAGATTGTGATAAGTCGAGATGTGATCGTGGACGAGTTTCGGCAGTTTGACAGCAGAAAATCTGCCATATCAGTTCAGGAAATCGATTTGCCTCAAGATGAAATCGATTTCATGCAGGAAAATCAGCATTCTGGAGCTGCTGGAACTGGTTCTGGTGATGTTGAAATCGATTTGCCTCAAGGTGAAATCGATTTCATGCAGGAAAATTTGAATTCTCAGCTTGCTGAAGGTACTGTACAACAACCTTTTGTAACCGAAACAGGTGAATCAAGTAGACGACCAACAAGGCAAAGAGGATTGCCTCAAAGACTCTGTGATTGTGAATTATTCCGAGATAGCGAGATCAACAATGAGGGTGATCTTATTCACTTCGCTCTAATGGCCGAATCCGAACCGGTGAATACGGAGGAGGCATTAAGCGATCCAAAGTGGATGTGTGCGATGAAAGAAGAACTGAATTCGATTGAGAAGAACAATACTTGGATGTTGGTTGATTTACCGAAAGGTAAAAAGGCGATAGGTGTGAAGTGGGTCTACAAAGTGAAAGCGAATCCGAAAGGCGAGATAATCAAGCATAAAGCTCGATTAGTAGCGAAGGGATTTTTGCAAAAGGAAGGGATAGGCTTCGATGAAGTGTTTGCTCCAGTTGCAAGGCATGAAACCATTCGGTTAGTTGTTGCGATGGCAAATAACAACAGCTGGCCGTTGTATCAAATGGACGTCAAATCTGCGTTTTTGAATGGTCCACTTGATGAGGAGGTATATGTGAGACAACCACCTGGTTTTGTGATCAAAAATCAAGAGGCAAAGGTCCATAAGTTGAGGAAGGCACTCTATGGTTTGAAACAAGCTCCAAGAGCTTGGAACAAACGCATAGATGGATTTCTTAGCGATGTTGGTTTCAAGAAATGCGTATCCGAACATGGAGTTTATGTGAAACCGGATGCAAGTGAGGGAGTAATCATTCTTTGTCTTTATGTGGACGATTTGTTGATTACCGGCAACTGTGAAAAGAACATTTCAAAGTTCAAAGGAGAGCTTACGAAGGAATTTGAAATGAGTGATCTTGGTATCATGAAATACTTCTTAGGCATAGAGTTCCAAAGGACAAAATTGGGACTGCTCATGCACCAAAGAAGGTATGCCATGGAAATTCTGAAGAGGTGTGATATAGAGCATTGCAATGCTGCCACAACACCAGCTGAGACACGATTACAGCTGTCCAAGAGTGAAGAAGAACAAGATGTGGATCCTACTAAATACCGGAGATTGATAGGATCATTGCGTTACTTGTGCAATACGCGGCCAGATTTGGCGTTTAGTGTCGGTATTGCGAGTAGATTCATGGAGAGGCCGAAGGTATCACACTTGGCAGCAGTTAAGAGGATCCTTAGATATGTGAAAGGTACTCTTGGTTGTGGAATTTTGTTTCCGGCAAGCGACATGGGCAGAAGTTGTGAGTTACTCGGATACACCGATTCCAATTGGTGCGGAGATAAGGATGATCGAAAGTCTACGGCGGGGTATCTCTTTATGTTCGGTAAGGCACCAATCTCTTGGTGTTCGAAAAAGGAACCGGTTGTAGCCCTCTCTTCTTGCGAGGCCGAGTATATAGCAACGTCGATGTGTGCATGCCAAGCTGTGTGGCTGGTGAATCTATGTAAGGAGTTGGACAGCAGTAGAAATGAGGTTGTTTTGCTACTTGTGGACAATATTTCAGCGATAAACCTTGCTAAGAATCCCATAGCACATGGGAGGAGCAAGCATATTGAAATGCGATTCCACTATTTGAGAGAATTGGTGAGCTCCGGACAGTTGCGTTTAGGGTACTGCAGAAGCGAAGAACAAGTCGCAGACTTGTTAACGAAAGGCGTGACAAGTGATGTGTTCAAGAGACTTGTGAAGAAGTTGAGCATGATGAGTGTGGAGCATTTGAATTAAGGTGGTGTATTGGAAGTCCTTAATAATTCAAATGCTTGATAGAAGCTTTAAAAAGCACTGCAGTGAAAACAGCTTATTGGATAAGTTGTTTTGGAAATAAGTTGTTTTTGCAATTCTGTTTTTTCTGTTATTCTTGGGCCTGTTTGTGGTTCCAATTGGTACCCTATAAATAGACATTGCATGTCATAGTTGAAAGGTTAATGCCATATGATTCAATTCTCTCAATCTTTCTCTATTTCTCTATCTCTCTCTATTCACATTATCATCTTCATCTTTCCCAAACACACTGTTTTTCACCACTCCATTTCTGGTTTTTTCCAACAGACTTTCAATTGATGTGTTTCTATTCCATATTTTTTTATTCAATTCAATTTTTATTATTAATGGTCTTTGTTATTGTTAACATTCTCTTTCTCAAATTTTATTCTTGATGTTTGATTGTAAGTAAATCATAATTTTCAATGATTCTCTATCTTATCTGGTCACATAAGTTAACAGATTATCATTCTCACCATCAGTAAAGAAGCAATTTGTAAGAAAAATAAAGGTAAAATATTTCCGTTATTTCATTGTATAATTTATGTGATAACTTTCATAAAATTCATTACTATTAACTTTCATAAATTCAATTTTTGTAGACTGAGTATCACATACTTGCATCAACAATAAATTTAATCATAGTAGAAAAAGCACTATAAAAACTTGCATCAACATATGAAAATCACTATAAAAACTTAATTGCATCCACATGAAGTTTAATCACAGTAGAAAAATGTTATTTATTTCAAATCTATTTTTCTCTAATTGATTTGGTGATTGTTTGTCTGGAAATAATAGATGACAATCAAATATATGTAGAATCAACCATAGTATGTGAATCAACCATTATGTGAATAAACCATTATCCTCACTATGAACCTTGAAAATTCAGATTTCTTTTTTAATTCATTGATATTTTTTATTTGTAAATTTTATTAATTTATTAGTAATAAACATATTAAAAATACAAAGTTTGGATATTTTTAAATCCTACATTTAATTTTACAGATAAAATAATATAATAGAAAATATTCGTAGTCAAGATTCAAGATTAATTTATTAGTAATAAACATATTAAAAATACAAAGTTTGGATATTTTTAAATACTACATTTGATTTTACAGATAAAATAATATAATGGAAAATATTCGTAGTCAAGATTCAAGAGAATGTCTAAGAGAAAGACGGACACAAAATGCAAGACATCGAAGACATCAGATGAGTATTGAGCAAAGACAAGAAAAATTGATTAGAAGGCGTTCAAATTATAGACAAAATAAAGACAAAGGAAAACAAGTTCAAACATGTGATCTTTCTGATATGAGAACCATGATGTCATTTCAAGACTTGACAAATGTCAATTTTGCTTCTCGGTTTTATCAAAGAGCACATGACAATAAAGCTGGATCGAGTACCACATATGCCAGTCGCGTTCCATCCACGGGTTAGAAACTAATTATTGTATAGATTATACTTTAATACTTTATGTTTAAAAAATATCAATTAATTATGCAAAAATTATTGGCTAATATGTTATTTCAATACTAATTTACAGATCACAATTTTACATACCCGATTTTCCAACAAAATGATAACCACGAAGCAAGACCATTTATAAAAAATATTGATGACAATGATTGTGGTAAGTATAATTCTGTCTATATTCAAATTGATAGTAACAAACATTTAGATTTATATATTGTTTCTATTTTTCAACTATAACTCTATATTGAAGTCAATACTTTCTTTTATAGAATCACATTCGCAAAATATTAATTCACCTGTTGAAACTCACGAAACACAAACAATTTTTGATCAAGGTACGATTATGTATTTTTAATCCATACCATATATTGTATGTTTTTATTTAAATATTATTTCATGTTAGTCACCATCAGGGCCGACCCAAAATATTTCGAGGTCATAATCTAATCTTTCATGTTGAACTCTAATAAAAAAAACATTAAAAAAAAAAAAAAATTATTTAAATTGTAAATAATATTAAAAGATATAATAAAAAATGATTATAAAAATATAATATTTTAGTCTTGAACAAGATTATGGTAGAATCGAACTTAGATCATGACCATTCAAAAAACACTGATACACTTCCATCCCGCCAATACATAAACATTTTATATATATTTAATAAACAACCTATATAATAAATATTTAATATATTTTTAATATTTGAGGCCCCCAAATTTTTGAGGCCCTGTGCGGTGGCACACCTCGCACACCCACAGGGCCGACCCTGGTCACCATATATATAATAAGTATATTTCTTTTAATGCATGTTTTGTATGTAATAAAACATAGAATCAAGATATATTTTTCAAGCAAGACATAACATTGCTAGAAATTTTCGAAATACTGTTATGACAATAAAATCCCTACTTCCTACTTCGAGTGAGTGTAGACGATGCAATGCAAAATTGTTTCATAGAGAATATCAAGATATGTGTTGCAAAGGTGGAAAGGTGACAATTTCACAAGTGCTTGCTCCTGACGAGTTGTTACAATTATTTTTAGACAGTTCTACTGAAGGCAAACATTTTAGACAACATATTAGAAGTTACAACCATCTAATGTCGTTTACTTCACTAGGTGTTCATGTCGACGAAATTTTGATTGCAACTGGTCGTGGTATTTACACATTTCGTGCTCAAGGCACAATTTATCACAAAATAGGAGGTTTTCATCTGAATCAAGATTCAAGACCACGTTACTTGCAGTTATACATTTATGATACCGATAATGAGCTTCAAAATAAGATGAGGGAAAACCCAATACTTAACCAAGCCGTAGTGTATAAATTGCAAAAACTACTCCACCAATGCAACTTGTTTGTCATTGTGTTTAGGCAGCATGCACTAGAGCCAAATATTGAAGAATGTAGGTTACTCATTAAAGAACGTTCATCGAATCAACCACAATATAGTCTCCCTTCAGCTTCCCAAGTCGCAGCAATTGTTATAGGCGATGGTGATGAAGATACAATAGAACGTGGAAGAGATATAAATGTCATCAACTGTGATGGAAAGCTAACAAAGGTTCAAGAAACAATGGGATATTATGATCCTTTACAGTATCCTATATTGTTACCGTTCGGAACATATGGTTGGGACATAGAAACAAAAACTAATGTTGGAAAAAATGTTACATGCCGAGAGTACTACAGTTATGTGCTTCAGGTACACGCTGAACTATTTTTCTAAGAAATATACTTCTAAATGTGTGAAAAAATAATTCAAGATTGATTATTTTATTCAATGTAGATTCGTCGTAATGATCAATCTGTATTGTTAAAACCGGGTCGACTTTTACAACAGTATGTTGTAGACAATTATGTAAAGATTGAAACAGGAAGGTTGAGATGGATCAGAAGAAATCAAAATAATATTCTGTCTGATGTATATCAGGGGTTACAAGATGCATTGCACGATGGGAGAATAACGCAGGTATTTAATATAACATATTATATTTATACATGAAGAGTGTATACTTTATGTTTATACCACTATCCACACATTTAATTTTTATACTATTTATATATTTCTACAGATAATGTTAGATAAAGAACAATACTGCCATCGTCATTTATTGGCAGTAAGCGAGATATGACACAGAGATACCAGGATGGTATGGCCATTGTTCTTAACAATGGTAAACCAGTCATATTCCTTACAATGACATGCAATCCTTCTTGGATTGAGATAACTTCCGAACTAGGCCTCCATCAAACCCCACAAGATCGACCTGATTTGTTAACAAGAATTTTTCGATCAAAATGTGAGCAGTTGAAGGATGATGTCATTAACATAGGAGACTTAGGGAGAGTTAAAAGTTATATGTATGTAACCGAATTTCAAAAACGTGGACTACCACATGTGCATATGCTACTCATCTTGGATACTGATGACAAGTTACGGGAACCTGAAGAGTATGATAGTGTGGTGAAAGCAGAAATACCACAACATGAATCTGAACCAGAATTGTATGAAGTTGTGTTAAACACATGATTCACGAGCCATGTGGAGTATTGAATCAAAGCTCTTTGTGTATGAAGAATGGTCATTGTAAAAAAAGATACCCAAAAGACTTTTGTAAAGAGACGCGTCAGGGAAATGACTCATATCCTGAGTACATGAGAAGGTTTGGTGATCCCATTTTTTAAAATAGAAATAAGTCTGTTGATAATAGATGGGTGGTTCCTTATAATCCATGGTTGTTGTTGAAGTACGATTGTCACATCAATGTTGAGATTTGCAACAGCATCAACAGTATTAAATATTTGTATAAATATGTTTACAAAGGTCCTGATCGAGTTGCAATGGAGGTTCACAGAGGTACATGTATGGATGAGATTCAACAATATGTTGATGCAAGATGGATTTGTGCTCCAGAGACATTGTGGAAAATATTTAAATTCAAACTTTACAAGTTATATCCCTCTGTTGAAAGACTACAAATCCACTTGCCAAATCATCATCAAGTGCGGTTCTATAAGCATCAAAGAATCACAGATGTACTAAATGATAACCAAAATGCAGTAACCATGCTCACTGAGTTCTTTGCACTAAACCAAATGGATCCACATGCCCATAATTATTTGTACAGAGAGATTCTAGAGCATTATTGTTGGCTAAAAGGGGTCAAAAATGGCAGCGAAGACGGACAAAACGAAAAGTTATTGGTCGAATCTACACAGTATCTCCTTCAGAAGGTGAGAAATTTTATTTACGTGTTTTGTTGTCTCATTTAAGAGGTCCAACAAGTTGGGAATTCCTTCTTACACATAATGGTGCATGTTTTTTCACGTTCAAAAAAGCAGCTGAGGATTGAGGGTTATTACAGAGTGACAATAGTATTCGTGAATGTATGCTTGAAGCATCAAATATGCGTAAGTCATATGCTTTACGAAGGTGGTTTGTGACTATATTAATTTTCTGTGAACCAACTGATGTTAGAGGCCTATTTAATGAGTTTTATCCCTACATGGTGGATGATTATCAAATGACAAATATTGTTGTGGGAAATAACTTTGAAGATATGTTATTGAGGGAATTGAGAGATCTTTTGCTTTTACATGGAAAAGTAATCAAAAACGATGATCTTTCGATATTGACAATGGAAACAAATGAAGTCGGGGGAGTGCCAACAATTATTCAAGAAGAGTTGTCGGTCCAAATTCCAAATGAAGACATTCAATCTGTTGAGAAGTTAAATAATGACCAGATGAGTGCTTACAATACAATTATGAACGTCATCCACCAAAAACAAAGTCAAATTTCTTTTGTTGATGGTCCTGGAGGAACATGTACAACTTTCCTTTATCGAACTATAATGGAAAATTTGAGACGTAATAGTCAAATTATCTTAGCAACAGCTTCCTTAGGCATAGCTGCTACATAATTACCTGGTGGTAGAACTGCACACTCTCGATTTGGGATCCCTATTGATATATAACCAATTTCTATTTGCAAAATAACAAAGAATTGTGACCTTGCAAAACTCATTAGAATAACCAATGCAATCATTTGGGATGAAGCACCCATGATAAATAGATATTGTGTGGAAGCATTAGATCGATCACTGCAAGATATTGTGAATATCAATGCTCCATTTGATGGAAAAATAATGATCATGGGAGGAGATTTTTGCCAGATGCTTCCTGTTATTGAAAAAGGAAGTAGAGGACAAATGATTTCAGCGTGTATTGTTAGGTCTCAATTATGGGTCACCACAAAGATCCTACACTTGCGCCAAAATATGCGATCAATTCATGACCACGAGTTTGCACAGTTTCTGATGAGGATTGGAGATGGCAATGAACCTGCTAAAGAGGATGACATGGTCAAGATGCCTGCTTTGTAATACCATGGGAAGGAGAAAGCTCCATAAAAAAGCTTATACAACATACATTTCCCCAATTAGAAAACCATGGATGGGATGCTTCATATATGGTGGAGAGAGCCATACTTACTCCCAAAAATTGTGATGTACATATGTTGAATGGCATGATTATTAATAACTTCCCTGGAGATGAACATATTTTGTTATCTTTTGATGAGGTTGAGGGTGACACTCATAATCTATATCAACAAGAATACTTACACACAATTGCTCCTGGTACTTTACCACAACATATTTTAAAGATAAAAATAGGGTCTCCTCTGATGTTATTGCGAAACATAGACCCTAAATTTGGGTTGTGTAATGGGACAATGTTGTTATGTCGTGGTTTTTTTATGAATTTGCTTAATGTTGAAATACTTACAGGCCACAACGCGGGAAAAAGAGCTTTCTTGCCAAGAATTAAGCTCAAAAGCACTGATGGTGCGGGACTTCCTTTTGTGCTTATTAGAAAACAGTTTCCTGTCAAACTAAATTTTGCAATCACTATAAATAAATCACAAGGACAAACAATTCCAAATGTCGGAATTTATCTTCCACGATATGTTTTCAGTCACGGACAATTGTATGTTGCTTTATCAAGAGGTGTTTCGCGGGCTGCAACAAGAGGGCTAATTAAAGACGGAAAAGTAGGGGGGAAGAAGGGGATTTTACCAAAAATATAGTTTTTAAAGAAATTTTGTTGTCACAACCTCAGGTATTTATCTATTATGTTTAATCGTTCAACTATATTTTTTCAATGTCACACTTGGCGTGTACTCACCAGATTACACTATATTTTTTACTATATTAATTTACTTCATTTGTTTTGCAGTGAAAAGAGAGATATTTATGATTTCGGTTCCATGGTTGACATTCCTATTAAGCAACAATGTCACTTAATGTCTCTATTAATATTTATGTTTATTTGCTTAATAAACTGTGAGAAATATGTTTCTTCTTCTTATTTTATCTAAATCTTCTTATTGTTTTGAACAATCTATAACAATATATAAACACAAAATTTAATTTTGGTGTAATCTATTTTGATTTTCCATAATACGGTATTTCTAACCATCAAATTATTCCACTCACATTATTGATTTTCTTGAAAAAACCGATTGAATATAGTCACGTCACAATGCGGTTTTCTCAATTCAAATCAAATTTAATGCGCGAATATTACATATTGCAAACAAAATTTAATATGTATATGAATAAATATCATATGTTTCATCATATAATTAATTTATATTAAAATCAAATTTATAAAAAAAAACGCGGTTAATATTTTCACCCGTTAGCGCAATAAAAAAAAGCGGACAAACGGGCACGAAATGCCCATTTGGACGCTAGTTATATAGAATGAAAAAAGTTAAATAAATTATTAAAAATTAAGGGTGTTGTAGAAAAAAATAATTATTAGTTGTCTTGTTATGTATAAAAAAAATCAAAGTAACGGAGGAAGGAATTTATATTTTTGGAGTATACGGCCAAAACACACAAATAGAAAAATAAAATATTTGTATCGAAAAAATAATAAAATTATTAATTATAAATTTATATTAAATTTAACATACAATTTAAAAAATATATATATATTTATTTATTTTAACTTTTATCCCTAAAACATAAATCAACATTACTCATATATAATATCATTTTTTTTCAGTCATACATTTAATTAATATTATTCACGTTACTTTCCATTCAAAAAAAAATTGACATAAATTTTTGGATAAAGTAAATACGTTTATTTTTGTTTTTATTTAAGACTTTTTTAACATTTAAAATAGTCAAGAATTAGTTTGAAAAGCAACTAAATATATTCCATGAATGATGTAAGTTGAGGTAAAAGTCTCCAACAGTTACGTTTCATTTCTCAATACTCATACCAACCAACCCAACGGACATTTTCAAATCTATTCTAACACTAACGAAACCGACTCAACATTTCAAAACTGCATTCAACATTTTCATAACACTCTCTCTCTCTCTCACTGAATTTCTTTTCAAAAGGATCATCATTAGGAAAAAGCAACATCAACAACAACAACAACAACGTTGGTTCCTTTCATCAAGGTTCTTTCCTATCACACTCTTCTTCTTCTTCTTTCACGTTTTCTTTTCTTTTCTTTTTGTTAATAATATTAATGTTCATCACTTTATATAACAACCCATTTCTATATAGAATACATTCACACACTAAAGATTCTTTTTTTTTAATCTTCCATTTTTCATTTTACTGTTTCTTCTCTTTCTGCTTTCAACGTTCTTGTTCTTTTCTTTTTTCATAGTTGATCACTTGGAGCATCACTTCGTGACAAAAAAGTTTAATCCTTTCAGAAATTTACTCATTTCTTGAATCTTTCCAAAAAAGGGTATGTCTCTCTGTATGCATCACAATGTTATCTTGCTTCAAGAATTTATTTTTTCTGGTTTTTCATTGTAATGATTGTGGGTTTTGTTTTGAAGGTGGGGTTTTGAGAAACGTTGCAAAGATGAATGACTTGATGACAAAATCGTTTCTAAGTTATGTAGAATTGAAGAAACAGGCACAGAAGGATTTTCAACAAGATCCTGACATTGAACTAGGGAACCTCAACCCAACACAAGACCCTAATCTCTCTCAGTTCTTCCAAGAAGTTGAAGCAATCAAGGTTGAAATGGAAGAGATCACCAATCTCTTATCAGATCTTCAGCAACTGAATGAAGAGACAAAATCAACTCACAGTGCAAAAGTTTTACGTGGGCTAAGAGACCGAATGGATTCCGATATGGTTGCCGTGCTTCGCAAGGCAAATGTAATCAAGGCAAGGTTAGAGGCTCTTCAAAAATCAAACATCGCGAATCGAAGCATGTCAGAATGCTACAGAGAAGGAAGCCCTATTGATAGAACAAGAGTGTCTGTCACAAGTGGTTTGAAGGTCAAGCTTAGGGACATGATGAATGATTTTCAGTCTTTAAGGGACAAGATTGTGTCGGATCATAAGGAAGATTTGAAGAGAAGGTACTATACTGTAATGGGGGAGGTACCTAGCGATGAGGTTATGGAGAAGATGATATCGGGGAGTCTCAAAGTTGAGTTTTTGGCTGGGAAAACGGATGCTGATATGGGTACTCAGGTTAGGCACGAGGCGGTGATGGATATTCAGAGGAGTTTGAATAAGCTTCATCAGGTTTTTCTTGATATGGCTATTTTGGTTGAGACTCAAGGAGAAAAAGTGGATAACATTGAAGATAATGTGGTGAATGCTGGTCACTACATTCATGGTGGAACTAATAATCTTTATTATGCAAGCCAGTTGAAGAAGAGGAACAGGAAATGGATCTATTGGGTAATAGCTGTTTTGTTGATTGTAGTGCTGGTGTGTATCATTGCAATGGTGTCTTCTTGAATGTTTGAGGAAGTTGTTTAGAGTTTTAAGACTGTGTAAAGCTGTTTTTCTCTTCCTCTATAGAGTTTCAAGAGTTTTTTGTTTGTTGGGAAATGTTCTGTTAATTGGTTCAAATTTGTTCACTTGAACTAAATTCTGTTGAATGATATTGATTGAGAAATACCAATATATTTTGTCTTATTCTGTTACTTTTATGTTGTGGTTGTTTGTTTGTATGTTTGTTTTATCATCATTCATAAGCTGCGCCTAGGTTTTTCTCACTATATCATGTAGTGGATCAAAATGAAATTACAATTGCAATGATAACTAGGGTTATTCATTTAAGAAAATTTGTCTTTTAACATTATGGAAATAACCTAGGAAGTTCAAATGAAACATGACAGTGTTTGGTCTACAAGTATCTTATCCAAAACTAGTTGCAAATAGTTATAAGCCAATAATTTAGGACATTTTCTCTTTTCTCTATTGTTTTCCAACTTCTCTCTGGAGGATAATTCTATTTCTTGGTTCTAATTGGTGACTTTCGCCGCTACTCCACCTATGTTCTAATATAGATTAACTAAAACAGATTCATGGCCGATTGTTAAAAAAAGTAGAGGATGATAGTAAGCAAGCTCTTGGCTACTTAGCCTATGCATGTATGGTTTTCGACCGAATAAATTCACCTAATACTGTCCTGTGGAACATCATGATCAGGGCATATTCAAGCAGTAATAACCTAGAAGCATTGCTTTTGTACCATCAAATGCTTCATTCAATACCTCACAATGCTTACTCTGTCCCTTTCCTTCTCAAAGTGTTCTGCACTCAACATTAGAATAAACTCGTCAAATCCATGCTCAAGTTATCAAAAGGGTTTTTGGTTTAGATATTTTATGCCAACTTTGATCACTTTCAAAGCCAACTGTGATAGCTTGTTTGAGAGCACGATTATTGTTTATAACAACTGGCTATGGAACATTATAGATGCATGGTAGTAGACCCCTTCTGGGTCGTGCAGGGTTATTGAAAGAAGCAAAGGAGTTTATAGTCCATGCCTGTGAAACCAAATGCTGCAATATGGGGATCATTGCTCAATGTCAGCCACATGCAGAGACATCTTGAGCTTGGCAAAGTTCTTATTGAACTGAACCCTCGTCATGGTGGCCGGTAGATTCATCCGGAAAGCATTCATATTGCAGCAGTGGTTCAAGTGCGAAGCCGAATAAAAAATAGGCATCTACCAAATCTTCCAGGATGCAGGAGACATGTCCAAGAAATGCATTACATGTCTGATTTTATTGCAAGATGATATGTTAAGGAGCAAATCAAGAGACTGAAAATGTATTCAGTGATACAAAATTACAAGATTTTATTACAATTTTCTTTTTGTTTATTACAATAATGATACAAATTATCATATCCCTCGCCACTGGCCACCTATTAGTGGCTTAGTAAATACAAAAGAGAAGATACATATTGTTGGAAAATCAAATAAGACAAAAAAAAAATTGATAATGCGCCGCCAGCTTAGAATCTCGTTTCCACCACACGTCTAGCAAAACCATGAAATTGTAGCTTAAGCATTTCTACGGCCAAGTAGCACTGGGAAGTGAGAATTTCAAAGTAAATGCAAATCCAAACTTAGCAAACGTAGAATCATGGTCACTGATTATGCAATGGTAAGATGCTGCACAGCCGTCCAAGTTTGTTCTGGCTCTAGCTGGACATTTCCAATCTGAGGCATTAAAAATAGAAAACACTATAGTTTAGAAGAAAAAACAGAGAAAACTTAAACATTATTCCAGATATCATAATGCTGCAGGATGCTCAGGGATATGTTAAAAAACCACAGGCAGTCAATTTAAATTCAATTGCCATCATGTTGACATTATAGTTAAGAACAATTAGCATGGTATGTCGTTGATGCCTTTTTATGAAGTTTGTAAACTCATTACCTTAGCATTTTCAACGCACACAAAATCTTTGTAACATGCTTCCATTTGAAGATGAGGATTCCACAACACTGCGTCTGACCAGCTACATAAGAGGCAAAGGAGTGTAAGCACGTGACTTCTGCAATCAAATAGTAAAATTGTAATATGAGGTTAAATTGCATACTTTGTGTTCTTGATAGATATTATATCACCCAATCCATTATCAAGCTCCAACTCATTTGAAGCGTCAAGATAAACACAATCTACAAATCCTGGGAAAGTGACCACATCCCTGCATTACGAAGATAGTCTGTTAATCTAAATTAAGAGACTCAATTCCAAGATTTCATTCTATATCATTCAATGGAATTTTGGTCTTACATGGATTATGTTAATGAAAAATAATACTTGCGCAATAGATGAGAGATGATTATTGTGAAAATTGAAAGAAACAAGATTAGAAATTAGCCACTAAAGCCCTATTGGCAAAAAATAGCCAATAGCTGATAAGTTAGCTTATAGTGGATGAGCTTATAGCTGAAAGCTTATAAACTAGCTAATGACTGATAGCAAATAAGCTAACTGATTTAATTTGTAGTGTTTGATAAAATTAGCGGTTGAACTATCTTATAAATATGAAATTACCTAAAAAAATCTATTTTAACTAATATTTATTTATTTTCATTTAAGATAACATGGATAAAATTGAGACTAAAAAGTGATAAACCATAAAGCTACTTGAATTAGCTTATCGAAAAAAGCTATAAGCTAGTAAAAATAAGTTATAAGCTCATGAGATAATAACATTTATCAAACAGGTCTTTTTAAACATATGAGCTTATAAGCTATAAGCTCAAAATTTGACCTTGCCACCCTTAATGAATGAAATGATACAGAAGTCTAGTTCAAGTTCAGATGAAATGAGGGAGATATAGAATGTAGACTTTTCAGTCACTAGCTGTCTTATAAGTCATATAGCATACAATGGTAATGTACAACAAAATACATGTATGTCTATGTCTCACAAAGTAAAGATGATTGCAAATACTTAATAGGTAGTAAAACTTTTTACCCAACCACCGGACTAAGGGAAAGCAAATTTCAGTAGTTACAAATTTCTTTCTCCCATACTAGTAGTTGCCATGTCAAATTTCAATTTAAGAATTCCCAGACATAAAGTATGATACAGACCTTTCTTCGCTACCCTCAACTGGATTTTTAGGATCTGGATGTTTGTTCAGTGTTTTGCAACCTTTTAACCCCTTAACTGATGCACCCGTTACAGAAGCCTGGGTGTAATGACAAAATTATTACTTTCAGTAGTTTAAAAGGCAGTGTAAGCAATAAAATTATACTCAAACGCAAAGAGGAAAGCCCCTTTAGGTAATTCCGTAGGGATTATTCAAAATTACGACCTTTATTACTTACCCTAAAATATGTGTGCAAAGCAGTATTGAATGAGAATGCCTTATTGTCTGTATTTTTAACTTTTAACTCAGTTGAAAGACTTTTAGCATTTAGTGTGATCTGCAAAAAGGGAAGCACGAAATCACATCATGATTTGATCACAGAAGAGTGAGCTGTGCTTGAAGAAAACAAGCCCTTCTTCACCTTGTATAAAGCATGGAAGCTGAAATCCCACATAGCACGACTATAAGAATCATCCTTCAGTTCCAGAGTTACAACGGGATTTCCCTCCACATTCTCAGAATCACCAACAGTCCAATCCACATTCCTTGCAAATCCGTGCTATAAAAAACTCAACCAACTAAATGTTAACAAGTTACCATACTAGTCGTGATTTTGTCGAAGAGAAACAAGTTTCATTAACTAAACAGAAGCACCAAACTTGCCATTTCTATTTTCACTAAGCTACATAAAGTAACATTTAAGCAGTTATACCAAAACCAGTTAGCCATCAAATAATTTTGTATTTGAATTGAACACATGTAACCTTGAAAAACAGAATAACATAAACTGCAAGAAAATAACATTGAATAAAGAAACAAACCTGCTGAATTGCACCAGGACCAAACTGCGGAAAACAATGTGGAATTCCTCCACTGTTCCAGTAAAAAAACTAATCAGTATCCAAGGGATCCCAAAAATTAGTAAATCACAATGCAATAAATATGTATCTGTGTCAGTGATTCATAGTAAAAGATAGAATAATTCATCAAAACTAAGAACCTTATTGGTTTCTTCTTATTGAAAACAGCATCAGGACGAACAAATAGAATGTCATTGCCACTGGGAACTTTCCAAGAGGTAATGCAACCACCAAACAAGTATATCTCAGCCTCACTGCAATCAAACACAAATTCCACACATAATTCTACCTAACAAAGAAGTTCAAAACAAACAAACACAAAAAAAGCAGAGAATCACGCACCTACCAGCCGGCGAAGAGAGAACGAGTTTCGGCAATTTCCCCTCACCTTCTGTAACCCTCACTCCCAAAGTAGCTGCTTCTTTGTTTCCCAAACTCGCAAATACCATTCCACTGCATCGCAAATAAAAATGGTTAAATCAATTGATTATCACAAGCACAAAGAAATTGAAGAGTAAAGAAAACTATGAATGAGTATTGATTAACCTCTTATATCGGCCATGATTCTGAAAGCTCACTGAGTTCACGCAAAATGCCATAGAAGCCATCGCCATTTTCTTTCCAAATTTTCAACCACAATACAATTTTTTTTTCTTTTTCTTTTTTCTCTTCATTTTATATGTACATGGTTGCTACTTGAAACCTGTTATCCATTTGTTTTGTACCCGCGGAAATTCGGATATTCCATTTAACTAACTTCTATTGTTTGGGCCAAAGTTTCACTAAAACTATCATTCTTTTTACACCTCATGTCTTACTCATTCGCTTACTCATATGCTCAGGTGTAATTTAAAAATATTATTAAAATTTGGATGCACCAAAATTCACAAAAGTCTCTCTAAAATACGTCAGGATAAATGTTAAAAAATTCTGAATTTTAGAATTTAGAATAATAATTTATGAATATTGAGCTCCGAGCACGTCTCAACACACCACATTTATATCCAATCTCAAAATCACGTAAAAATACATTAAAAAATCTCTATTTCAATGTCCAAATTTTTTACTGTTTAAGGATTCGCGCTCGGACCTTTCCATTTCCATTACCATTTTCATTTCAGCAAAGTTAACAAAACACAACTCGTGAGCATGCTTTTATTCTAATATTTTTCAAGATTTCTCACCATTTTTACTCCACTACATTCAGGCTTAACACATCTCTTAAGTTCTACTACACTGCATTCAATTCAAGATAATCCATCTCTCACGTTTGCTAAGTTCTCATTTCCTTACTTTTATATTTATTTATTTATGATGCATGCATTACTTAATTATATTATAGTTAATATGCATTAGGTTACCTGCAATAGATGTGTCATATTTGTTTTCTCCTTACTTGCTTTGGTTTGAAAGTTTGAACTTAAGGTTTGTAAGCTTTATTTCTGTTTCTTCTATTATGCTTTCGTCAAGTTCGGATTTTGAAATCCAGACCATTAGTCTGGATAACAAAATCTATATTTATCTATTACGCGTTATGTTTTTTGGTTTGGTTTGCCAATACTTTCTTTGATTATAGGAAAAATGACTGACAATCAACAAAGAATGCTACATGGTAGAGTGATCTAACATGTTTCCGTTCGCATGGGAGAAAGCTAGACCCACGGGACCTGTACTTGGAGAAACTTCATTTGATGTTAAGCATCGCCTTTCTGAATTCACCTGCCTCTGGTATCGTCTTCCTAGATTCATGTGTCTCCGACTCATTATGAAGCCCTAAAAGCCCCGGAAACCCCTTGTTGTACCTGATGTTGTTGGCCCCGTTAGTTTTCTAAGAGACCCCTCAGACCTTTCACTACTACCTTTGTATGTACATCATGTTGGTAGGCACATGTGGGGTGGAGAGTTATCTTGAATCTTTAATTATTCCTTCAAACACTTGTATTATAATAACTTATTTGTTTAACAATGATGTATTTATTTTTTACAGTATTGTGATACGTTGAAATGCATTAACCATAATATGAAGGTTGGAAAACTGACGCAATCTAATAAACCATGGTTTCAGGATGTCTTACAGCTATCTGAGCTGAAGGATTTTTGTAAGCTGATATGGTTATATTAACCATGGTTTATTGTCTGTGTTTGTAGAGTGATGGCATGTAGATACCTCTTCATTTCATATTTCGACCGATGAGATGACCATCACACTTTATAATGTAACAGGTTTCCTACATCTTCCAATCACAAAAATATTATTAGATTACTCTAGAGTCAGTAGACCATATGCACTAGACATGATGGTGACATATTTAGGAGTTGAATTAGGTAAAGCCCACTTAGTGGGAATGCGACGGCCGAGCCATTATGAGTTTCTCTTGATCGCATCGTGGCAGATGATATCAGTTTCATGCTGAACAATGAACATCGTGACACATGACCTTTAGAAGTGATGTCCTTATACTCTGGATGAATGTCTTATGGGTCTCGTCTTATGTACTCACATATATATGAGCGAGTGTTGCGGTAGTTTAGATATATGTAGGGTATACCTAAAGACCCCACAGTTGTTTCTCCTATCATTATCCTCTATAAAAATATTATTGGGATATTTGTAGAGTACTATGATTATCTAGTCCTAGAGGATGTACGATGGGTGTCAGCTTTTCGTCCGTAAAGTATGATATATTATCACATCCAATGATTTTATAATGTCATACCCTTACATGACACCAGGTGCAGAAAGAAATCCTATGAGGTGAGCTCATTAAGAGATACTAGATGAGGAGCAAGCAAGGGAGGACAACGTCGTGGATATGATGTTGATATGTCATTGTATTGTGTATATTGAGATA
Source organism: Lathyrus oleraceus (assembly GCF_024323335.1). Classification (NCBI taxonomy): domain Eukaryota; kingdom Viridiplantae; phylum Streptophyta; class Magnoliopsida; order Fabales; family Fabaceae; genus Lathyrus; species Lathyrus oleraceus. Next base: position 447,140,804 of record NC_066580.1, read on the forward strand.
TGTCATAAATAAGGGTGAGTTTTAATAAGGCATTCTTGAGAGGGTCACTCAACAAGCCATATTAGTAGAGGCACGACATGCATTGGAGTATAAGAGACATAAGAGGACTAATGACATCAGATATACACAATAGTTGTATTTTACTTTGTATGTTGATATTAACATTTTGAAATTTTGTATTGTGATTTGTTGTATTTTATGAACATTGATGTATGATTTACCAAAATTTTATTTGAAGTTAATCTTATTAATGAATGAAAAATATGTATGATTTATTGTTAGATTGATTTTAAAATGACTAATATAAGGTTCATTATAAAATGTAAAATTTCTTTTAACTTACTGTCTAGGTGTGAAAAGTTTCTAGGGGTTTATCTAGATTTTAAAATTTGGATTCACCCCAATTGTAAGAAAACACAAATGATACACACAGAAGCAATTCATAGTTTATCTAAGGATTAAAATTCCGACTTTTTTTGTTGCAAAAATGGGGTGTTGAGGAAGTGATTTGGTGTACAATAGGCGCATTCAGATTTTAAAATTCGAATGATACGAAGGACCAAGAGGACCAAGACAACATAATAAAGAAGATTTTACCATATGCCCCAACATTTATCCCCCTACCCCTACAATATACTATTTTTTTAAACCAAAAGGCCTATTGTCGCATTACGCGAAAAACCGGCGGGAAAACAAGAACAACAGAGCCGCCACCGTGTGTTATTTATCCCAAAAGAGGGAAAGGAAATGCTCGAAGTAAACCTGGAAAAGGCATGGTCTCGCGACCAAAGAGAATGGGATCGGAAGTCGGTTATGCGAAGGGAAGATATTAGCACCCCTACGCATCCGTCGTACTCGACGGGATCCACGCACAAAAGGAAGGAAAATGGTTGCTAAAACACTGCTCAAAAACAAACAAATACTGGCTGAAAGAGACACAAGAAAACGAACAAGACTGACTCGGCAGGATGTCGCATCCCGGGCCTACTTAGTCTATCAGGCATAGACATCAGAGTCGAAGTAGTTCGGACTGGGGAAACGACACATGCTCGCTAGGATGTCGCATCCTATGCATACGTATCTCCTTGGACGAAGGAGAATCAGAGCATCCGTAGCTCGGCTGACACGCACACAAACAAACACAAGCAAAGGCGAACGTGGAGCCCGAATGCCAATCACTGGACTTACATCAGCATCTGAACCAAAACACACCCACACTGGAAACCAGATGCCACTTGATGGACTTATACCGGACTCCAAGCACACAACAAACACTAGGACACAGAATGCCAATCGCTGGGCTTACATCCATCTCCTGACACACGCAAAGACAAAACAAAGACACAAGCGCCCGGAGAGATCTGCTCATCTCCTGCCTACATACCTCATCTGGTATGAGGATCAGGGCGACGTAGTTCCCCTACGGAGGGACACAGGACTAGCCTAACCAAATAACAGAGGGAGACACAACTAGGGAGACTAACTCGAGCCTAGATGTTATCATGCAAAATCATCCCTAAGTCAAGGTTTCTAGCTAACTTGCACAGGGAGCAAGCCTATCCTAAACATGACTTGCACGGGAAGCAAGCCAAACTAAACCTAACTTGCACAGGAAGCAAGCTAAAAACAAACACACAAGCACAAGTAGCACACACTATATGCAATCAATGGGCTCAATCAAGGTTAGGTTTTAGTCGAGGGGTCATATCAACCTCAACAAACAAACCACTGTAACAGGGTAATGTTAGCTCTTAACCCTAACATTGAGAGTTAGGGTGAAGCTGATGAAAGGTGAGTGAAGATGAGACTTCACAGCTCTTATCCCTGGCCTGGGAGAGCTTAAGACAAGAATGTGTGGGTTCAGAAAGTGGGAACCCTTCTACACATATGACACTGACTCAATGTACAATGATCTTGGGTTAATATCTGCAATGCATCAACACAGTGGTGTGAGCAAAGCAGATGACACACAGAATAGCAGGGGATGGATTGCACATCCCTTATATCTGCCAATGCCTCTTCACTTAGGAGGTCTTTGAGTATGTACAAGGACAAATGTAAACAAACACAAACATTGCCTCTTAAGGAGGACTTCAGACAGGTGCCTGGCCAAGTAACAGGCCAGGTCTTCCAGACTACATGAAGTAAGGAAGTTATACCTCAATGCAAATGCTCTTAAGCAAAGCAAAGCAAGTTCTCAATGGAACTAAAGCAACTAATGTACCTGAAATCAATCAAATACAATCAGTACTCAGACAAACCAACATTAAGCAGCAAAAGTCAATAGTTAGACTGTACAGTCAGACAACAATCACAATGCACACAAGTGCAAGCCATGAGGCATAAGACCAAATTTTAAAACCTACAAAACAAAGTCAAAGTTAGTCATGATAACCAATCAAACTTAATGAACTTGCATTAATCCCTTTGAAGCATTTGCTTTTTAACCTGAAAAACCAAACTTAAACATGAGCAACAAGACCACTAGGACAAGCCTAGGGTCAAAAGGAGATAAAAAATTTAAAACAGCAAGTGACAAGTGTCCAAAGTTAATATAAATCAATCAAGAAACAAACCCAAGTGGTTTCACATTCATATCATTCATCATTATCATTTCACAAACAAATTAAGTCAAAGCATGTCATATAGGAGCTCATAGAAGTCAACAGAATGCTTCAACTCAAATCCAATCACAAACATTTCAAAAAATCTTCAAATAATTCATGATCAACCATCATCCATAACATGATAAGCATACCAAATTTCAGCTCATTTGGATCAAGGGAAGTAGGTCAATGAAAATCAGAAAGTCAAAGCAAGCTCAAGCAAACTCATACAAAGCATCAAAACATGCACCAACTTCAATTAATCATAAAACAGAAAAAACATATGATAAATGAATGGGACTAAAGCCATGACAAACTTTAAGATGTCTACAATTCACATATCAAATTTCAAGTCCATCCCATTAAGCATTAGAATTTCACAAATCAAATAACATCATGTGTCACAAAAAGTCAACAATTTGGTCAAACAGGGGAGAAATTATCAATCAAATAGGAAATGCATTCAAAAATTCCAGAAAAATTCACACACATTCTCAACATGCACAAGAGTCTTCATGCAAATATCCAGACCATTGTGAGTTCAATAAGCATGGTAATTAAAATCATGAAGTTGGACATGCATGGTGTGACACAAATTGTCACACCCCTATTCAAAAAAATCATATCTCCACGACCAGCAATGATAAAATTACAAACTCTATACCAAAATCACCATGAATATGTCTAGTTTAAGCACAAAAAGTTTGAGAGGTATTGGATCATGTATCATCATTTCACAAGCAAATTGGCAAAGCATACACAAAATGGACACACATGAACAAACCCTAGCACATTTAAAAATTCACACGTGCAAAAAAAACTGGAAAAATCACCATAATAAAGTAGAGATCAAGAGGAGCATTTCACAAAAAATCCCATCAAGATTGGATTAAAAATGAGGAACTTATGAATTTTCTAAGTTTGCCAAACCAAATGAAATAAAAATTGAGAAATGAAATGATTTAAATTAAATAACAAGCGGACAATGGCATTAGGGTAAATATTGGACTCACTAAGTGAAACGCCGCGTTTCACTTAGTGAGGTGGCGTCCGGCTATTTGCTTCATGGCCAGGAAACTTGGAGTCTCATGCAAAACACGGGTTTAAGGATCAAATGTGATTTCTGGGCGCAGAATTTTAGGGTTCTAATGCACAGTACCATGTTCATCATCGCGATGAACAATTATCCCAGAATTTGGAAACAAGCATACCATTCCACTCATCTCACAACGTACATCCATAATCTAACCCTAGTTTTCATTAATTCAAGCTAACAAGGAAGAACTAAACACAAACACATTTGACAACCAAACTTAAATTCAATGTATCTCTCTCAGTTCTCAACCATTTCTCACGATTCAAGTTTCATTGCATTCATGGCAAAAAGATCTACAAGAAGCATAGCACAATTTTAACAATGGCTAGGTTCGAAATTTTACCTAATCTGCAGGACAGTGATGGAACAGTGGTTGTTTGGTCGTGTTGAGCTGAAACAGATGCGCCTGGAGGTTTGTATTGATGAATAGAAGTAGGATCGTGGCTCAAGCTCGCTTGGTAAGGCTCCAAATTTGAACTGCCATGTGAGAAGCTCAATGGAACAGTGGTAGAAAATGGCTTTACAGTTGTGATTCTATGCTTGCAAAAGTATCAACAATGATGATAGATGGTGACTCAATGGACCCAGGCACGAACTCTTTGACAATTTTTCCAGAAAAATCCAAGTAAGGAAATGAGAGTTTTTGAGAGCAAAAGAAAATTCAGATCTGATTTGTCAAAATGTGGCTAGGGTTTTTTTCAGTCAGAAATGTGCAATATATACTTTGATTAACAATGCCTAAGCTTGGTTAATGAAGTGGTAAATCAAATTAGCTCAAATGAAGGTGTTTTGGTCATTTAGTGAAATTACTCAAGTTGCATGTGCATGGCATGCTACAGTGCGAAAATGGGCCTAAACACATCCCAAATGAGATTTCTGAACATTTACAATTGGTAGAATGTATTGGAAATGGTTAATTTGAAAAGTCACTTTTTCACCTCCCCTTTTTTAATTCAATGCACTTGAAAAAAGGCCATTTTGATTGGATGATTTTTGGTGAATTGTGATGAAGGATTTGGATAGAGCATATCAAATGTGACTTGTAGCAAAAAACCTCACTCAATTTGGCCAAATGGTTTGGAAGATATGCCACTTTGAAGTTCACAAATTTCTGAAAATGATTTGATCATAACTTGCCAACCATAAATGAGAAATGAGTGTTCTTGGACTTTTTGGAAAGGTGAGAGCAAGATCTTCAACTTTCATGTTGGACAAAATTTCATTTGAAGCTTGTATGATGATGTAAATTTGAGGAGAAAAACTTTCTATTTTTGGCAGTTTCCAATTACAGGTCACCTGCCATTTTAGGAAACTTTTTGTCTGACTTTATTTTCTCCAACCTTGATCTTTGAAATGTCAAATGAGACTTGTATGGACATGAATGAAGCCTTTCAAACCATCTCCCACCTTGAAATCCATAAAATCAGGCACAGTTGACCACAGTTGACCATAGTTGACTGTCTAGGGTTTCTGGTGGACTGGACAATGACTGATGACTTCTGAGCACCCAATCTTTGACCAAACCACTTCAAAGGACCCCTAGGTCATGTGAACATGTTGGACCAACCCTAGGGCCTTGTCTCAATGGAAATTGCACTTGCTTGCTTGATTGACTGGTCTCCTGACCAGTTTGACCTAATTTTGTCAGAGGGCTTGCACTTGGGCAAAAGGCAATGCAATGTTATGCAATGGACTATGTTATGTTAATGACCTAATATGAAAATGTATGTACAAAAGGCAGGTGCAAATTTGAGGTGCTACACCTATGTATAAATAGTTTATTTGTTCCAAATATTTACTTTTTTCTTTCACTCGAAGATATTTGGGCCATTGAGAGAGGTGAATATTTATTTCATACCAGAACTCTTTGATCCAAGTTATCTGGTCCACATACATATAACCATAAGACTTTCTCCCTAGTTCTTCGATCAGAAAGCCACAGGAAGTCTTACATTTAAGTTATCTGGTACACACATTGTAACATCGGATCTCTTGCAAGTAAGCTCTCTAATAATGTGTTTTAAAATCACCCTTCTGAGAACATTGAAAGAATATATTCGGTGAAGGAAAAAAGATTATCAGATGTCTTGCTTTAGAGTTATCTGAGACGACTATTTTTTAGCCACCGAATGTCTTTGATAATAGACATTCGGTTTGATTTTTTTTTGTAAAGTTTAAATTTGTTTTTTGTTTTTTTGCTACTGACGCAAACCCGAGGACGTGGTGGTCGCATTCCAGTCATTGCAGGTGTATGATAGGGCGCTCGAGAGGCGATGGACAATGATGATGAGCATGTATGTGCATTTGCATCTGCTCCACAACCATTAGGGCTTCTATGAGCATCATGTTGCTTGCCATTTATGGTTCAGCGAGGTAATTAAATGACAATCACTTTATTTTGAATAATTTTTAACTATAATTTTATATTTTATAATATATACTTTAAATTGTTTTCAGGAGAGAAGTCCGAAGAAATAAATCAAGGTTGTTGGACATGAGAGCAAGCTTATAGGATGGGTTTCATGCTTTGTTATCTCCAATGGACATGAACAACATCTAGTGGTATCAGTATACCACCAAGTGTGTACCTTCCTAACTCATAAGTACAAAGCAACCCATATGATGTTCTAAGAGTACACCCACATATTTTCATGTTGGTTCCCACATGATCAACCCTCAATAACTCTTCAACAATTCGTCTAAAAGCAACTCATGATATTGATCCATGCATATTACCATAAAATGGACTAGTGTGCGCGTGCTCAACTTTATAAAAACTTTCTGAAAAAGAAGCTCCAATGTTGCCCTATTATAACTTCAAATTGTTACTCATAGTCTCCCAACATTTGCATAAGTCACCTATATTATTCCCCAACATCTGATTTAACTTCCAATGAGAAAACTCAACCCCAAAATGAAAAAAATAAAATAAAACCAACACATCAAAAGAATAAAAACTATAGATACTAATGGTATATACCTATTAGTCGTGGTGTTACCCAAATGCAATACTTGATTGATCCATGCTCCAACAAATTAATGTCTATGAGGATCCAACCATGTGTCTTTCATATAATTAATAATTTCACTATAATTAACACATGTCTACTCAAGTTGTTGCAATCGTTGATGATACTCAACCTCATCATTAGCACATACAACTTTCTATCATCATTTATATGTGTCATTCACAATATATTGCTTGCAATTTAAACCAATATTTTTATTGATGTGAAATTGACAAAGCAACTTAATCGTCCTTGAAAATACAAGTTCAATTGTTTTCATCAAAACAAGATCTTTGTCATTCAAAATTACCCGTGGACACATTTCTTCCATAACAAACAATTGTTTCAGCTTATCTAACACACAGCAAAAGTTCTTTGTCTGCTCAGATTCCATATAGGCAAATGCAACCGCAAATGTCAACTCGGTTGATGTCACACCAACTATTTCAAACATGGGTTGTCTATATTTGTTTCTCGTGTACATGATATCTATAACCAACACAATAGGAAAAATATTCAATGCTTGATTGAATCTGGATTAGCTCAAAAAATATCTCTCAACACATCCAAATCATCTATTCTTCTACTCTAATAAACATAGTTTGCATCCCCTATCAACTTAAACAAGTGTTGTATATCTATTCTAAGACCTCTTATCTCTTTTTGTAATATACTCTTATATTTATATATTTGCGTGATCCGGGTGACATTCTCTAGATCTCACTCTTGCAAGGACAACAATGTGTCTGGATGGAACATGCCACTGTGTTAAATCAACAACATGATGTTGTTCATCTGCGCTTAGCTGACCAACAAATGAATGACATTATAATCTATCAGGTAAACAATGGCTATGAAGTCCATATCTTACATCAGTCTTCCATCCAGAACCATCTTTCGATGACGTTGATCTAATTTTGAACGGACAACCACATTTTTTTGTGGCATTTTGTGTTCCACTATATGTTTCCTTATATTTCACACATTTATCACTACCAAATATTACTTTGTTGTTTCTCCCTCTCTTATCTGATTCGGTATTTGAACATAATGATAACAACTACTTTATTACTAATTACAACCTTCTTAATATTCTTAACCATCTCTTATTCTCGTGTATTGAATCTTTGTGTAGTTGAGAATGCTTCAGTGATATCTACACATATTTAATTTTTATATCTATAAAGAAATTTCTATTTCTGCAACATAAAAAAAATTCAAAAAATTCTTATAGAAAAGACTATCGGATAATTTACTATTAAGTAATACAGTACACAAAATGGAATCCACCGGATAACATAGTATCAAATTATCCGGTACATGTTACCAATTGAAGAACACACCAATAAAATTTCTAAAAAAACAAAACTCAAATCGGAAAACATAATAATAAATTATTCGATAAAGAAAAAAATACACTGAATGACTTTTCACATATTTATCCGTTAAACACGTATGTGAGAGTTCAAAAGTGGAAAAAATAGAAAAAGTAAAATAGAAAATTGGTTTGAGCAATGCTATTACTACACACATTTCCTATTTCAAACGCTAATACTTACACTAAATATTGTTTATCGTATTTATACGCTAAACAATATTTTTAATACAAAAATATTTATAAATAGATTTATTTTTAAATAAAATAATATATATATATATATATATATATATATATATATATATATATATATATATATATATATATATATATATATAATTAATTTCATAATACAAATATAAGATTTATCATTAGTCAATTTTATTATTGTATTAACCATAAAAATATATGTTATTAACAATATATTTTACTTATAGCTTATTAACCAACTTCATTACTTTATTGATCAATAAAATACATAATATTAACCAAATTCTAAATAGTAAAACAAAATTGATTATTAAACAATTTTATAAATTAGTATTTACATAATATTAACCAATTTTATTTTAGTATTTTATTTTTATTTTTATTTTTAAATTTTATTTATCAAGTTATAAATTATTTCCAGAATCAATTGATTGATATTATATATTTGATTGGTTAATAAAATAATAAAGTTGATTAATGATCGTAAAATATGTGCGTATATTGTTAATGCAATAATAAAATTAATTAATAAAAAAAAGTCTAATATATATTGTTAAAAATTTATTTAAAACATTTTTTTATAAATATATATTTTATTTATAAAAAATATTGTTTATCATAAATACAGATTAACAGCTGCGTGTAAGTATGGGTGTTTGCGGTGTAGTTTTGAAGCTAAAAATCATCCGAAAGGCAAGAAAAAAAAACACGCGTTTTGATTTGGTTTGATTGGCTTTTTGAAATAAAATTGAACCCAACCAAACCTAATTAATGCTGTTTGTATTGTTCGATTTTTTACAAGATTTTTATTGAGCCATACATAGATCTTTAAAGAACAACATAACTTTGTGTTTAATCATTCATACATTATCAAATAACTACAAAACTAATTATATTTAGACAAAATCTTCTCATTCAATATACAAAAATAAAATTAGACAAAAGTAGAATAAAAAACATTAAATAATAGGATAAAAGAATATCAAAAATATTATAAGAGAATAAATTAGAGTATAAGAGGCGAGACATGTTGGAAATCTCCCAAAACCTATGGAGAATTTCAATCAATCTTGATGAACAAGATTGTTAGTACCCACACAATAACAACGAAAGAAGAAGAACAATGGAGAAAGAAAGAGTGTATAGAACGATGAAGGAGAAGAGTAATATAATTCTGCAGAGTTTCTCTCTGTCCACAAACTGTGGAAAACTTTTTATTCACTTTGCAACTGCAAAGTACTGTGAATTACAAGTGTTGTGAATACTTTATTCACTTCTATATGAAAATAAGGATTACTCCCTCTATTTATAGATTTAGGTTAACTTGGACCTCAAGCCAAAGCCCAAAACTATAAAAACCCAAAATTATAAAAGCCCAAAATAGCTAACACTACTTAACACACTAGGTGGTTGGACACTTCCTTGCTCTGTCGAGCAACCTACTTCGACACAAGGAATTACAATTAAATACACCATCTAATTAATTGTGTCTAAGTTATCTACATTCATCATAGCTCTTAGCCTTCTAAACACTTCGACCTGCACTCCCTTTGTCATGATGTCTGCAATCTGATTCTCAGTTCTGCAGTGTTCCATATTCATCTTCCCATCTGCTACCTGCTCTCGAAGATAATGGAACCTCATCTCGATGTGCTTGCTTTGACCACGTGCTATCGGATTCTTCGCCAAATTGATAGCTGACATGCTGTCGATCTTCATGGTAATTGCTCCATGACTCTTCGATGTTATTTCTTCGACCAGATTCACCATCCATGTTGCTTGACATGCATAAAGAGAAACAACTATGTATTCTGCTTCGCACAATGATAATGCCACTACTGGCTCTTTTCTCGAACTCCAAGAAACTGGAGCACCACCTAGCATAAACACATAGCCAACTGTGGATTTTCGATCCTCATCATCACTACACCAACTTGAGTTGGTGTATCCCACTAATTTGCATTCTTTTCCTTCATCAGCTGCAGGAAACAAAATGTCATAGTCGAGAGTACCTTTCAGATACCTTAGTATCCTCTTCGTCCCTACTAGATGTGATACCTTTGGCTTCTGCATGAACCTACTCACCATACCTACACTGTATGCTAAGTCAGGCCTTGTGTGACAAAGGTATCGAAGTGACCCAATAAGTCTTCTATATTGGGTTGGGTCGACATCATCTTCATCTGAATCCTTCGACAGTTGTAATCTGGGCTCAGCTGAAGTCGAAGTTAGGTTGCAATCTTGCATCTCAAATCTCTTGAGAATTTTGCCTGCATACCTTCTTTGGTGCATCATCAAACCTCTACCACTCTTGTAGAATTCGATGCCAAGGAAATATGAAATGTCATCCAGATCTGACATTTTGAATTCCCTGTTGAGATCACCTTTGAAGTCTTGATTTCCTTCTTGCAACTACCTGTTATCAACAGGTCATCAACATAGAGACATAATATAAGCAATTCACTCTTGCTTCTTCTTACATGTACTCCATGTTCAGATTTTCACTTTACAAATTTCTTCTCCCTTAGAAAACCATCTATCTTCTTGTTTCAAGCTGTTGGAGCTTGTTTAAGTCCGTACAGGGCTTTATGCAGCCTGTACACCTTTCTTTCTTCACCATGTTTCACAAATCCAGCTGGTTGTGACACATAAACTTCTTTTGAATGCACATTTCACATCCATATGACACATCTACTAGTTGTTCATGTTTGTTAGACCAACAACCAACCTGATTGTTTCGATTCTAGCAACAGGTGCAAAAACTTCATCGAAGTGGATTCCTTCTTTCTGAAAAAATCCTTTTGCCACAACTCTCGCCTTGTGTCGAGTCAATTCTCCTTTGGGATTCAACTTCACCTTGTATACCCACTTCACATCGATTGCCTTCTTGTCTTGGGGCAATTCGACAAGTCGCCAAGTGTTGTTGACTTCGATTGACTTCAGTTCTTCGTCCATTGCTTTTATCCACTTCGAATCTTCCAATGCCTCAGCTGCATTGACAGGTTCGACATCTGCGTAGAAAGCATAATGTACCAGCTCACCTTCTTCATCGACCATATCATCTGATGTAATCACACATTCTTGCAACCTTACAGGCATGTGTCTTGTTCTCTGAGGTCTGCTTGTACTTGCTTCACCTCTAACTTCTTCCTGTCGAACTTCTCTTTCGACTTCAGTAGCTGGTTCATCACAAAATATTCTCACTTAATCTTTCTTGACATTCTCAGTCCAATCTCACTCCTTAAGCTCATCTATGATCACGTCCCTGCTGATCACTACTTGCTTATTCATTGGGTCGAACAACTTGTATCCTCCATTCGAATGATATCCTATCAGGATCATCTGATTAGACTTGTCATCAGGTTTTCTTCTCAACTGATCTGGCACATGTCTATATGTTATAGATCCAAACACCCTCAGATGACTCAAGCTAGGCTTGACATCAGACCAACATTCTTCTGGCGTGATTCCTTCTAGCTTCTTCGTCGGACATCTGTTCAGGATATATGTCGTAGTCGACACAACTTCTCCCCATAATTCTTTGGGTAGATGCTTGCCTTTTAACATACTTCTAACCATATTCATAATGGTTCTATTCTTCCTTTCTGCGACTCCATTCTGTTGTGGAGTGTAGGGTGGCACCACCTCATGCACAATCCCTTCTTTCACACATAATGCATCGAAGTCTTTCGACACATAATCTCCACCACCATCAGTTCTCAAAATCTTGATCTTTCGACCATAGATTTAAACTTGGCAAATACCTCGATCACTTCACTTTTCTTTTAGATCATGTAAGACCATAGTTTTCGACTGAAATCATCTATGAATGTAACAAAGTATTTGTTACCTCCAATCGAATCCACCTCGAGAGGACCACATACATCAGAGTATATGACTTCAAGAATTGCCTTCGACCCGCTTCCTGCATCCTTACTGAAGTTGTTCTTATGCTGCTTTGCCTGCACACATTCTTCACACACTTTGTTTGGAATGTCGATTTCTGGTAATCTTGAAATCGTATTTCTTCTCTTCAAATCTCTGATGTCTTTGAAATTGAGATGACCAAGTCTGTAATGCCATATCCATTCATCTTTGCTGGTTGCTGTTGCATGACACTTATGCTCCATCACATTAAGCTCAATCTTGAAGGTTCTATTATGAGACATTGAAGCCTTCAAGATCAACCTTCCATTTCAGTCGAGAACTCTCATCATCTTGTCTTCGATCGACACCTTGTAGTTCTTTTCAACCAACTGCCCTATGCTGAGCAAATTACTCTTCATGCCTGGTATGTATAACACATTTGAAATTACTGACCTCTTTCCATCTTTCCTCATAATCAGAACATCACCAACACCTTCAGCTGCTAGAGTGTTGTCATTTGCAAATTTCACCATGTTCTTCATTGAGGGCTTTATGTTGACAAACCAATCTTTTCTTCCAGACATATGTGATGAGCATCCTGAGTCAAAGTACCACTGATCCTTGAATCTCTCTTATTCTCTTGTTATAACCATCAACAATGTCTCTTATTCTTCATGTTTCGCCAACTTTGCATAAGTTTCTTGATTCTTCTGCTTTTTTGTACAATCACTAGAATAATGACCATACCTTTGACAATTGTAACACTGAATGTGACTTTTGTCTGGCTTTTGACCACCACCTCTTCCTCTACCTGCAACACCACCTCTTTGATTGCCTTGGTTCCAGGGTTTTCTCTGATTCGACCAATTTCCTTCTTGCTGATTTTGACCAGTCGAATTGTTGTAACCTCCTCTGCCTTTGTTGCCATTCCAACTACCTTTGCCTTTTCTTTCTTTTGCTGGTTGAGGCTGCAAAGCCATATCACTTTTCAACTTTCCTGCAACTCTTTCAGCCATTCTTTGTTCATGAGATTCAAGCGTCCCTTGAAGCTCTTCCTTTGTCAGTTTTGACAGATCTTTCGACTCTTCTATGGCTACTACCACGTGGTCGAACTTTGGAGCCAACGACCTCAAGATCTTTCCGACAACAGATCTTGATGTCAACACTTCTCCACATACCTTGATTTGATTCACCAGTTTTGTAACCTTGGTGAAGAAATCAGTTATGCTTTCATTGTCTTCCATCTGAAGCAATTCATACGTTCTTTTGTGAGTTTATAACCTCACCTTTTTCACCTTCTCCGCGCCTCCAGACGATTTCTCCAGAATTTCCCATGCCTCTTTCGCTGACTCTGCATCACTAACCTTTTCAAAGTTATCTATATCAACACATTGATGGATTATAAAGAGAGCTTTATAATCTTTCTTCTTCAATTCTTTATGTGCAGTCTTTTCTTGATCCGTCACGGCTTCTCCAAGCGTTGTTACTCCTTCCTTCACAAGATCCCAAATATCTTGATAAAAGAACACAACCTTCATCTGCTTGCACCAATTCTCATAATTGTTGTTCTTGAGAATCAGAAGATTTGCTGGAAAATGTCCGTTTGGATGATTCGTTGCCATGGTGATTTTCTTCCCACGAATCGATTAACCGGAGCTCTTGATACCAGATGTTGGAAATCCCCCAAAACCTATGGAGAATTTCAATCAATCTTTGCAACTACAAAATACTGTGAATTGCAAGTGTTGTGAATACTTTATTCACTTTTATATGAAAATAAAGGTTACTCCCTCTATTTATAGATCTAGGTTAACTTGGACCTCAAGCCAAAGCCCAAAACTATAAAAACCCAAAATTATAAAAGCCCAAAATAGCTAACACTACTTAACACACTAGGTGGTTGGACACTTCCTTGCTCTGTCGAGCAACCTGCTTCGACACAAGGAATTACAATTCAACAAGACATACATGACAAAGAAGATGGAAAAAATGCGCGATACTATTAGGAGAAATTTAAAAATGTTGAAAATAAAATCGTAAACATGAGTAAAAGAATATTTGTAACTTTAAGACATAATAGATTTGAATTTTGGGTTGGATGTGGAATAAGTGAAATTCGAATTATAACATAATGTAATTTGTTTTGGTTTAATTTGGTTTGCAAAATACAAACCGTAAATCGAACCGAACTACACGATTTGTTAAAAATGATCCAAACACATCCTAATCAAATGTGATTTTTTATAATTTCCATTTAATTTAATTTAATTTAATTTACGATTTTCGGTTGGATTTGTTTTGAACCCCTTTATTGACCTAAGAAATGGTTATAGGATTAAGATTAGTCGATTAGTTAATATGATGCATAGACAAAAAGGAAATATTTTACAAACTATAGGAGTGGGTAAAGCGTGACACATTGACAGTACGACGGTGTAGGTGGAAAGAAATGTGGCGATCACGTGTATTGTTGAGGAAGCTGAATCTGAAAAGCGGTGCGGTTGTTGTTCCCCGGAGATGGATGACTACGGTGATGACTTTCGGAGATGGAAGCCATGGAGCTTTAGGATTGGCAACCACCAGTGTTGGTATGGGAGTAGACGCATACGAACCTACTCCAATTCCTTCTTTACCTTCTGATATTCTCAGCGTCCATGCTGGTCACTACCACTCTCTTGCAATCACTTCTGAACACCATCTTTGGGCTTGGGGAAGAAACAACGAAGCTCAACTCGGTCGTGGATTTTCCGCAAGGTAAGGTAAAAATTACTACAGTTTGTTAATTACTGCGTGTTCTTTGATTTGTAATATCAAAATTGTGATGAAGAATTGGAATGCAGAGAAACATGGAATGAGCCAAAAAGAGTAGAGGGACTTGAAAATGTGAAGGTGTGTAACGCCTTTGCATCTGGAGTTGTCTCGGCTGCGGTTGGAGAAGATGGTTCTGTTTGGGTGTGGGGGAAATCCAAACGTGGACAGCTTGGTCTTGGAAAAGACATCATTGAAGCTGTTTTGCCTTCCAGAGTTGAAGCACTTTCTGGAGAAAACATAAAGAAGGTATTTTTGCTTAATTAAGAGCTTATTCAACAAGACACTGACACGGGGACTAGGGTAATAATTTGTGAGATTTGAAGTAATTGAATGCAATCTCATGTGTTGGTGTCGAGATGGTGTTCGATTCTAACATGTATTACTATTAAACACTGACTTTGATATGAAGTATCGGTTCTACACTGCTCTTTCAAATGCTCGGTGAAGAAGCTTTATTTCTTTGATTGAACAGGTATCATTTGGTTGGGGGCATGCTCTTGCATTAACTGTGGATGGAAAGTTGTTTGGGTGGGGCTATTATGCGGATGGAAGGATAGGGAATATGGGGAATGGTCACTTGGAGTCATCTTCATTAGAGTCCTCTTCAACCATGCATTCAATCAATGCACAAATCACGAGTTCAGACCTAGAAGTTGCTGAAAAGAAAGTCTTACAAGGAATGGAGGAGGAGAATAACATGCCAATAATATGGGAACCTCGCTTGGTAGAAGAATTGCGTAATGTTCAAGTTGTCGACATTGCATGTGGCCTTGATCACTCTCTAGTTCTTTGCCGTATGTAACACTACTTTACATTGCATAATTTTTTAGTGAATCGTCAATTTTGTCTCTTAAATTGTAGGACACTATCACCTTTAGAGTTTTCAAATTCAATTATCATTTTAAAACTTCCTTCAATTCAGGTGCAAAAGTTGAAAGTGTCTGTACAACTTTAGGGATTAGATTAGTAATTTACTCAATAATTCTCCTAGCAAATTCTTACATATATGAGTTTTTCTTCTCTCAACTCTCAAGTATTGTTTACCGTTATCAGGTGATGGTGCTCTCTTGAGTTGTGGGAGTAATGTGTATGGCCAATTGGGGAGAGCTACGAAAGATTTGGGATTCTTTCCTGTTGAGATAAATCTTACTCCCATTTCTGTAGCAGCAGGGCTTGGTCATTCTTTGGCAATATGCCAGCTTGATGAATCAGATGGTAGTAGTGACACTGTGGGAGCTACAAACATTGCTTCATGGGGGTGGAACCAGAGTTCTCAGCTTGGAAGGCCAGGGCCTGCCAACCTTCCTGCCTTGACTCATGCATTGGCCGGGGAGAATCCTGTGTCGGTTTCAGCAGGGCGTGCACATACGGTTGCCCTCACGTCAAAAGGAGAAATGTGGGTCTGGGGCTCTGGTAAAAATGGTAGACTCGGTCTGTCAAGTTCTGTTGACGAAGTTGAGCCATTTTACCTTGATTCCTTAGAAGGTTTTCAAATTTTGCAGGCCGTGTCTGGGTTTGATCATAATCTGGTTCTAGTTGCTGGCTGATCTGTCTTCAACAAATGCCTTACTGGCAGGCTTAGTAAATTTATAAACCAGATAGGAAAATAACACAGGAAAGAGTGTACAATGGAAAACCTGTGTCTCTTTTAAGAGCTGTATATCTTGTAAGTTTAAACTAAAGGGTGGAAGGCTTGAAACAATTCCAAGCACTCGCTTGGTCCGAATGTAAAACTGTTAATAATGAATAAAGTTGAGAATATTACAATGAAGTGCATTAATCATGAATAAAATTGAGTATATTTTGATCATTCCGGACTATTCTAGTTTGTAAGAGGAAGGATTAATAATAGGTTGAAGAAATTGGGATGTATTTTGCAGGACATATTGGTCCAAGTAGCTGAATAATTTAATAGTCTATAGTAACTTAATGTTCAATGAAATAAAGAATCTTTACTTGGAAATTTAATTACAAGAAATCCTTGAAATCTTTCTTACATTGTTTCCCCTTTATTTTTCTCTTAAGGAAAACCCTCTGCAACTTTTACGTGAAGGCTGAATAGACAAAAACCCATAAAAAACACTGAATACTGTTTAATTTGATTTTTCTTTGATCAGTTTTTAACCAATGGCTAGCATGATGGAAGGTCCTTTGGTGGTGGCAGAACAGATTGACTTGGTTCTGGTCCATTTTCAACAAGGAAAGCTGTTTTCAACCCCCAACCAGTGTGCAGCTCCAAATGACAATGCATGAACCAGACACCTGTGTAATCATATTTATAACAACATCATGCCATGAGCAGAATATTATGCCATAAAGTTAAATATCATAGAAACTTTGTACAACTTCAGAAGTACCTGGATTGTCTGCTCGGAAACGAATTGCTGTCCAACCACCTGTGGGAACCCCAACTGTGTTCCTTTCAACAGGATCCACCAAGTTGTATTTAGAAGGGTCTTTAGCTGGATTGAAATTACCAATACCAGTTCCAACAACAAAAAAGTTATATCCATGAAGATGAAATGGATGTGATTCAACTGTGAGGAGATTTGTATCCTGCAAAACCAGCTCCACGGTAGAATTGAAGGAAATCTTGTTTACTCTTGTGCCTGTTAAAGATGCGAGATTGGCTGTTAATGGTGCACCGGTATAGTTGAAAGGAGTTGGAGGATGATCGGGAAAATCAGCTCTGAAAACACCCTTGATATCGAAGTAGTGAGCTTGGAGAAGCGCAATTTGAGGCATCACAAAAGATACATTGTTTATGGAAGCAAGAAACCGGGTTCCATTGAGGCATGTAGGGCAAGAATTCTTCCCTAAACCAATAGTGTAAAAGAGGTTTCTATCAACTTTGAGAGGAACATTTGCAGGGTACTTAGCAGAGTTCAAACTCTTCAATTTCTTGTTGTAACTCAAAGCAAAACCCGTGTCATTGCTAGCTGGCAACTGTGGAAGGACGGGTAGGACAGTGTTTGGTATATCTTTGTATTGAAATATAGCCGTAGCAGTTTTATTGTCAACTGAAACTGGAGCATCCATAAAAGCCTTGGCAGCCATGAAGTACCTGCCAGCAACATGGTTGGCACGAACCAGAACATTTGTGGTTTGACCAGGAGCAATTAGTATGGCCTGAGTGGTGAATGGTTTTGTATAAACAGCATCAACCTCCACTACTGTCATGTTGTGACCCGCAATGGCAAAGAAAAGCTCGTCGTTGAGTGCAGCGTTGATGATTCTCATGAGGTATGTCTTCCCTTGCTCTATCTCCATTGCAAATGTGTCTACAAAATTGAAGCAAATTAATTGCATTTCATACAAAGATTTCACTCTTTTGTAGACTATATAAACCAGTAACTAAAGTCTGGTTAATTATCACTCCCTTACATAATAATAACAAACTTTGGTTAATTTTACTTACGCTTTTCAAAACAAGGAAATAGTGGTCCTGGTTTTCCATTGATTGTATGTGCATCTGACATATTTGGTGGCAATCCCATTTTGTTCCCTTGCTTTTCAATCTCTTCCACATCATTGTTCCACCATTCACCTATTGCATGCACAAATAGTTAGTACATCAACTTTTGTACTTCATATCTTAGCATATGAATCTTTATAATGCTTACCAAGGAGAATTTCAAATTCTCTAGCAGGTTGTGGAAAAGGAAACGGTGTTCCAAGTTTAGGCATAATTACTATTGCACCATAGACAGTGGCCCTCAGCCAAAGAATATGTGCATGCCACCATAGTGTTCCTCTCTGCCCAGTAACGTTGAATTCGTAA
Source organism: Lathyrus oleraceus (assembly GCF_024323335.1). Classification (NCBI taxonomy): domain Eukaryota; kingdom Viridiplantae; phylum Streptophyta; class Magnoliopsida; order Fabales; family Fabaceae; genus Lathyrus; species Lathyrus oleraceus. The sequence continues at coordinate 447,159,561 of NC_066580.1, forward strand.
GTATAGCTGTTACCAGTTTGTATCGGACACTGAGTGATGTAAGCCGGTCCATCCGCCCAACCATTACGATACTGTTTTAGTCCATGCCTATAATAACCATATATCTGATTGTTAAATGAAAAAAGAAACATTTGCTAATGTAAAAAACTTCAATTATATGTATTTAAAATCGGGCGCTACCAATGAATTGACATGTTGTATTGTGCATGATTGGTTACATTAACAATCACTTGGTCTCCTTCTCTGGCATAAATAGTTGGCCCCGGGAATCTTCCATTTACAGTTACAATAGGTTTCGCATGGCACAACCTACTCACATTCTTCACTTGAACCTGTAGAAAGAACAAAACACTATTTAAGGGAACCTTGCGTCGCAAGCTAGTAAGTTAAGCATGTTGAATATGATCAAAATACAACTCACATCAAACTGATATTTCTTTATGGCAGCTTCAGATGAAGAAAACATTAAACCAACAAAGAGGAATAAGAGAAAGGTTAATACAGACACGAAACCGCCCAAGCTTGCCATTCTGTTCTGCTTGATGTATAACTTCTTACTATTTTGAATATTATGAGTGCAGGTACATTATGGTGTATTTATATATATTTATATAGACACACACATACACACATGTTTGAATACTTATTTGAATATTGTTGAAAAGGTAAAATGGGTTATCAGTTTGTTGAATGAAGGGTAAAAACTGAGCTAGGTTGATTTGGTAGTTTCTTAATGAGTTGTATAGATAGTAAAATAATGATATTTTAAAGGTATTGAGTTCCGTAGAGGCTGAGAATGGAAAGAAAAGAACAATGTTTATACATTGTACCTCAGAGTGAGAGGTACATGAAGCCAAACCAAAGTTAATATACACGGGCTATTCTTTATCGTTAAGGAGAAGCAATGGTTCATCAAGGGTGAGTCCTAATGCATATTGTATTTTTGAATCAAACAGAATTTTATTATTATTTTAGTGTATACTTCTAAACTCATGTTGGTAATGGAGAATTGTTTTCCTTCCAAATATCAATGTTGATGGTTGATTGGATTGCCCTCTAGAAACTAGTTTATATGATTCAGGCCAACAATAATTTTGGATGAAAATTTGCTTAAAATTTACTTTTGATTAATTATTTAATTTCTACCAAATCTTTTGCTTGTGCTAGGCTATTTGTCTTTAGTTTCATACTAAGTTTTGTCTATCTGTTGTATTGCCAAACATTCAAGTTTTTTTTCCTATATATTTTGGTACAAATATTTTAGCTAAAGTGACTTATAATAGAAAAACAGAAGGAGTATAATTTATTTGACTTCATATGTTTGATTTGACTAGGAAGTATATTATGTTTTGGGAAGCACATTATCTTCCTGGAGTATACCCACGTACACATAGATTAAGAATTTTCAAATGAGTGTGAACAAAATCATATATGCAAATGTTTGTTAAGAAAGATGTATCAATACATAAATAAATAGTTGATGAATTTATTATTATTAAATATAAACTAAAAAATTATATATAGATATCTTAAAATCTAAAAACTATTTATATTTTAAAATTATTTTATATTTATAACTTTTAAAAAGGCATTTTTTAATATGTGTGACCCGACAAATACACAATAATTTGTCTCTTACATTATTCTAAATTTAACTATTAAAAAAAAATTAATTTCTTAAGGCAACTTAATGATGATTAATTTAGCAAACATAAAAGTGATAAACTAAAAGTTCGTATGAACATAGATCGTTCAATTTCAACCAAGACACATGACCTGCTCTGTAACATGGGTTTTCACAGTAAATTTTAATACACACATTGTAATAAGGATGTTTACACGACATCACAGTAAATTTTAATACACACATTGTAATAAGGATGTTTACACGACATCCAACTTATCTGAATCATACATGAGATGTTTACAGGATATTCATCTCATCTGATTATATCACATATTCACATAATAAGACATTCATAATTTGTCATCGCACACTCACTTTCTTTTTAAAGTATCATCACATCAGAATTATCATCAACAATTATGGAAGATAAAGCAAGTAATGACATTTAGTCTCAACTTCAATTTTAATAACAAAATAAGAGAGTTGTAATCAATCAACTCAACATCTTAAGAATGCTCAACAATAAAATCAGTCATATGACTTCAACATAATCAGACATAAGGAATAAAATACGCGTTTAACCCAACCAGATGTCACATGATCAGAGCAAGGTACCACTAGTAAAAGCGACAAAGTAAAGAAGTAATTCCAAGAGATATCTTCTATCTACTTCCGCGATGCTACTCCAAAGTATATGCACGATGCCCATGTAAAGGCAACATTCAAACATAAGGGGTGGGAATACACTTTAATAGTTAGCGGTGAAAAACAATCAGAAGTAGATTAACTAACAACATCACACACTAATTGCAACAACATCAACATATCAAGTATTCTCATCCACACATCATAACACAAAAAAATAATCACCAAATGCAACACAAATGCAAATGTACTCAACAACTAACTCAACATGCATGTGGTACAAATTTATGAACATTTAGGTCCATTTTCACTCCACGATCCCCACCATAGGATCGATTCCCTCTTGAAACCGGAGCGCACCAAATCGCTACCATCACCATAGTTAACGCTTCACTAATCTCCCACAATAGGAATTAGGATCGGGGCTCATCATAAAGAACTGAAGTTCAGACAACATGAATGCGTGGACTCTCAATCATGCAACAACAACACATAATTCTCACAACTTAATAGTCATGTTCAACACCACATCAACATCACATCCACATCATAAAAAAATTAACAACATTATCATGACAACATCAACATATCAACATCATTATCACACGACACTATCACAACAATGCATTGATTCATCAACTAAACGTATAAACAATCAACTTCACAAACATAATAGACATGGGAATAATACTAAAACAATTCACCTATATCTATCATGTTATATCTCTATGTATTATCTTCCTAACACATCAAACGGCTCGTCGTTTAGATATACGGTTAAAAAGTTATGGGGTAAAACGTCAAAGTCCAAAACAAGAAAATTTTCAAAACTGATACAGTAACAACCGATTGTCACAAAACAACAATCTATTGTTCTAGCCTCTGCAACCCAAAAATCAGGTTTTTTAAGAATAACAACCGATTGTCACAAAACGACAATCGATTGTTCTAACCTCTGCAACCCCAAATTCACATTTTTTAAGCATAACAACCGATTGTCACAAAACAACAGTCGATTGTTCTAACCTCTATATCCCCAAAATCACATTTTTAAGCATAACAATCGATTGTCACAACAACATTTGATTATCACAAAATAACAATCGATTGTCACAATGCACCTTTCCAAAAATCCCTATTTTTTTCCTATTACGTGAATCCCTCCTAGTTTTCACTTCAACCACCAATCAGTTTCAAATTTGTGCATCCAAAAACATCCCCATATATTTTCTAACAAGATCAATACATATATCATGGTAATTATCATCAATCTATTAATTTTTATCATGAATTAGACACTTGGATTCATGCCCTAAATCACTCAATCTCATATCAATTTTCATGGATTCATTTGATTTCAAGAACACAACAACAACACATCAACACACACAATTACAATTCACATCATGGCATATAAAAACATAATTATCATTGAATTTCTATCAACATTTCATCATAACTCACAGGAAGAACAAACCCTATGGAGGTTAAGAGTCCCTCAGCTATATCCTTCATCACACTCCTATTATTGAACCAAATTCCCACCCTTACTCGAATTCCTTGGAAAAATTCTAAATTAGAACCTTCACTCTCTTCCCTTGATCACCTTACCTCTTGCCTCTTTGCTTCTTTTTCTCAAATGTCACGTACTGTGAAAATCTCCCTAAACCTAGGTTCTTCTTAACATCTTATTTTTATGGTAAACTTTTCCAAATCACCAACTTGACCCAAACTTAGTTATCTCTTATTCCTTTCACCCACTAACTTTCTCAATTTCTCATATTTGGCCCAATTATTCTATCTTCACTAATTAATATAATAAAAATAAATAAACATTATTTTTAATTAGCAAAACAACTCTAAATTATTCTACTCACTTTTATCATCTCTATATACCCCTAACTCAAGGATACATACCCCGCCAACACCTAACCATAAATGGGGTGTTATAACTCTCCCCCACTTAAGAAATTTTTGCCTTAAAAAATTACCTTTGGAAAACAGAGCCGGATACGACTCTCTCATCTGCTCCTTACGCTCCCAAGTCATGCTCCCACCAACTGGTCCACCCCAAACTACCTTCAGTAAGGCAATCTCTTCATCACGCAACTGCTTCACTTCCCGATCCTCTATCCGCACGGGTGATGCCTCAACAATCAGGTTATCTCTCACATGCACATCATTCACCTGGATCACATGAGACGGATCCAGAATGTATCTCCTCAACTGAGACATATGAAACACATCATGAAGATTATCAAGCGGTAGCAACAAAGTAATTCGATAGGCCACCTCTCTTATCCTCTGTAAAATCTGTTACAGACCAACAAAATGCGGCATGAGCTTTCGAGACTTCAAAGCTCGACCAATACCAGTTACCGACGTATCTCTCAAAAACATGTGATCCTCCTCCTAGAACTCAAGTGCTTTCCTCCTCTTGTCATGGTAACTTTTCTGACGACTCTGCGACGCTTTCATCTTTTCTTGGATTATCTTGATCTTTTCAGTCACCTGGTAAACAATCTCAGGTCCGAGCACAACACTCTCGCCTGACTCATACCAACATAAAGGAGTTCTACACCTCCTACCATACAACGCCTCATCCGGTGCCATTTTGATACTAGAATGGAAGTTGTTATTATAGGTAAACTCAATCAACAAAAAATAGCTATCCCAAACACCTCTTTGTTTTAGCACACAAGCCCAAAACAAATCCTCAAAAGAGTGGATATTCCTCTCTGATTGACCATCCGTCCGCGGATGATAAGTAGAACTTAACTTTAGCTTAGTACCCAAAACAACCAGACTCTCCCAGAACCTCGATGTAAATCTTCGATCTCTATCTGACATGATACTTGAAGGAATACCATGCAGCTTCACAATCTCATCAATATACAATTTAGACAGCTTCTGTAAAGGATAAATGATCCTCATCGGTATAAAATAAGCCAATTTGGTCAAGCTATCCAAAATCACCCAAATTGAATCGCGTCCCTTTGAATTCTTTGGCAAACTTGTTCAAAATCCATGGAAATGCTATCCCATTTCCACTCTGGAATATTCAATGGTTGAATCAGACCCAACGACTTCTGATGTTCGATCTTTGACTTCTGGCAGGTCAAACAAGCATACACAAATTCGACAACCTCTTTCGTCATTCATGGCCACCAAAACATATTCTTCAAATCTTGATACATTTTGGTCGCACCTGGATGGATACTCTACTTACCACTGTGTCCTTTCTCAAGAATACTCTTCTTAAGTTCGGACACATCTGGAACAGAAACTCTGTCTCTGAATCTCATCACACCATTTCTGTCAATCATGAAGTCACCTCCTTCACCATGATTAATCAACACTAACCGATCAATCAATCCCAAGTTGATCTTCAGCCTTCCCTGATCTCATCAAGAATACCACTGGTCAGTTTCAACATACCCATTTTCACACTGCTAGGGGTCTTTTCACATATCAAACTCATATCTCTGAAATGTTCAATCAATTCCAACTCTCGAACCATAAGCATCGACATGTGCAAAAACTTCCTACTTAATGCATCAGCTACGACATTAGCCTTACCAGGATGGTAACTCAAGCTAAAATCACAATCCTTTAGGAATTCTAGTCACCTTATCTGTAACAACCCAATTTTAGTAATTATTTCTTATATTATTATTAACATAATTTATTTTATTTATTTGGAGTGTTAAGTAATTAATTGGTTGTTAGGTAGTATAATAATTGATTATATTAATTAACTTGGTGTGTATATTGAGTTGGTTTGATTTATATGAATTAAATAGAGATATTTAAATATTAGATCTTATTGGGCCTATTAATTAAATTGGAGGTATCACTCTTTAAGCCCAAATATAATACTATATATAAGAGGTAGGAAAGTGAGAATTAGGATTCATTTGATCATTTGAGGCAATAGAGAAAAAGAAGAGGAAAATAAGGAGAAGAGGGGAAGAACAAGAGAGGAGCTAGGTGTCATACGGTGAACTGGACTTTTGTGTTTTTTGCTTTGGAAAGCAAATGTCGCGGTTAGCAAGAGTCGCCACCGACTTTTCTTTTATCCAATAAGGAAAGGTGGAAAAGAACAGGAAAGACCTTGATTAGATTTTGGGTTCGGGAGGTACATTATACAAAGGGAAGGTGTTAGCACCCTTTGTATCCATGGTTATCCATGGGCTCTTAATTGCTTGATCACTTATGTTTCTTGTCTGAAAAAGGTGTTCGTGAACTGTTTAGGAAAGATTTTGAAAAGAGAGTTTAACTTTGTAATGATTCTGGTACGAATGTATACAAAGTATTTATCTCGTTTAGTTCTGAAAATTGTTTAGAAAAATATAACTTGGCAATGATTCTAGTACGAATGTATGCCAAGTGGTGATTTTCTAATAGAGGTTTTGAAAAGTGTGAGGTGTGAAAAATAGTTTAAATTGTGAGCAAGCATTTAGGAGTTATACCCACCCAAGGTCTTTATGGGCATTTCCTATCCTTATGAGGGTAAAACTGTCCTTACTATTGAGAAGTAAGTAGTTTTATCCTTTGGATGTAAAAGGGTCATCGTAGGGTCATCGATTGGTCATTGAAGGCAACATTTGTAAGGATACCTTAGCATTCGAAGGGACGATCATCATTTAACCGTAGGCTACAATGACGGGACATCGAGGGACAAAATCATATATTCGAAGGCAACATCCGAGGGACTATGATTTATCTTATAGGGACATGATGATTTAACCGAAGGGTCTTTGCTAAGTGTATCCCCACATTCGCGGGACATGACCGTAATACCGTAATACCGTAAGGCAACAAAGAGAGGTCCAAGATCACATATTCAAAGGCAATATTTTATAATCAATTAGGTAGTTGTAATCAATTAGGTAATTAGGTCCACATTATAATCAATTAGGTAATTAGGGTGAATCTCCATAAGGGTATCCCACAAATAAAGTGGAATACCTAGCAAGCTACCTTCTCCGGGAGTATGTGAACCCTTACAAAATTCAGCAAACAGATCAGAATACCAAATCAGGGTGCAATCAAGAGTTGCACCAAATAAAAGAAAAAACAGCGGTATGATTGTCAGGCAAAATAACACATGGTTAGAATACAACAGATCAGATAAGCATAGAACAGAACAGGAAAATCAGCGACTGTCACGTTCGCTCCTGCCTCGCCTAGCGAAGGCTTAGCGAATACTCGCTGCATGCTCGCTTAGCGATGTGCTAGCGAGCGGCTGCGGGTTCTGGTTTTGATAACAGTACAATTCCAGAAAGCTCCGAACCCTATGGCATCCATTACATGGTTAAACATTCAAGATATTCAGACATATTGAAATCCACACGCAGAACCTCAAACATATTTATGAATTCAATTATGATATCACATGTGAATTAAGAACATAAATAGTAATGCAAACCTGTTGGCAATTGAATGGCAACCTTGAATTGACAAGTCACTCTTAGGGTGGGCGCCGAATTGAGTTGGGCTGAGATAACCTTGGTGCAGATGGGTTTCCTTCAGAGTTTCCTTTAGGGTTGCTCTGAATTCTCTGGGTTAGCCTCCAGGGTTTGCTGTGCCTTCTCTCTATCTCCCGTTTTCGTCCTTTTTTTCTCTGACTGAAGTGTTGGTATTTATAATGCTTTTTCGTGACCTAATGGGCTCAGAATGAAGCCCAGAATCTTCTGGTATTCGCAAGCTTCGCTAGGCGAGTGGCGTAGCGAAGGGTTCGCTAGGCGAAGGAGTTGCTCGCTGTCATACGGTGAACTGACTTGGGGTGTTTTGCTTTTTATCGCAATGTCACGGATAGCAAGAGTCGCCACCGACTTTTCTTTTATCCAATAAGGAAAGGTGGAAAAGAACAGGAAAGACCTCAAAAGATTTTGGGTTCGGGAGGTACATTATACAAAGGGAAGGTGTTAGCACCCTTTGTATCCATGGTTATCCATGGGCTCTTAATTGCTGGATCACTTATATTTTTGTCTGAAAAGTGTTGGTGAATTGTTTAAAAATGTTTCGAAAAGAGAGTTCAACTTTGTAATGATTCTCGTATGAATGTATACAAAGTATTTATCTCGTTTGATTTTGGAAAACAGTTTAGAAAAATATAACTTGGTAATGATTCTAGTATGAATGTATACCAAGTGGTGATTTTCTAGGACTTGCAAAGTGTGAGGGTGGAAAATGTTTTAGGTTATGATCCAGTAATTGAGAGTTATACCTTCCTAAGGTCGTTATGGGCATTTCCTATCCTTGTGAGGGTAAAACTGTCCTTACTATGGAGAAGTAAGTAGTTTTATCCTTTGGATGTAAAAGGGTCATCGTAGGGTCATCGATAGGTCATTGAAGGCAACAGTTGTAAGGATACCTTAGCATTCGAAGGGACGATCATCATTTAACCGTAGGCTACACCGAAGGGTCATCGAGGGACAAAATCATATATTCGAAGGCAACATCCGAGGGACTATGATTTATTTTAAAGGGACATGATGATTTAATCGAGGGGTCTTTGCTAAGGGTATCCCCACATTCGCGGGACATGACCGTAATACCGTAATATCGTAAGGCAAAAGAGAGGTCCAAGATCACATATTTAAAGGTCATATTTTAAAGTCAATTAGGTGATTAGGATGAATCTCCACATTAAAATCAATACATTAAAATTAATACATTAAAATTAATACATTAAAATTAATTAAGCAATTTAGGGTGGATCTTCATAAGGGTATCCCACAAATAAAGTGGAAGACCTAAACAGCAATCTTTTCCTGGGATATGTGAGCCTTTACAAAATTCAGCAAACGGGTTAGAATACCAATCAGGATGCAATCAAGAGTTGCACCAAAGCAGTAATAGTATCAGGTAAACAGAGCATGGTTATGATAAAACAGGTCAGTTGGGCAAAGATCAAAACAGAGCGAAAAAACAACGGCATCCATTACAACAATTCAAGGTATCCAGGCATACTTAAGTCCACATGCAAAACCTCAAATATATTTATGCATTCAATTATGGTATCACATGTGAATTCGGAACATAAAGCGGCGATAGTAACGCAAACCTGTTTGCAATTGAATTGCAATCTTGAATTGGCCGATCGGATCGAATTGAGCGGTGCCGCCGGCTTTTCCTTCAGGGTTTCCTTTAGGGTTACTTGGAATAAGTTAAACAGTAGTCCTGAACACTCCACCACAAGCCGGTAGGGTTTGTTCCTGGATTCTTCAACTAAACAACAAATTAAAACGAAGGAAATAAACTAGATCCTAACGTAAGGTTAGATCCGGTAAAAAGGTACACAATAGTTTCCGTTGTAGAAACTATTGTGCGAAAAGGAATTAACTAAATGCTAAAAGGAAATAGGAAATTGCAAGGGAAATAGTGTAGAACCCGTAGGAAAAACGATGCCTAAGCTGCTGGAAAGGAAAATATGCAAAAGTGAAAACGGCAAAGAAAAAAAAATGTGGAAAAGCCTCCCCCGCTTTAGGTTTTCAAAGTGGCTATTTATATTGGTGTCATTAAGTAACTGCCTGCTGCCAAAAGGTCTTCAACGTGGCTAATTGCATGGCGTGGATATAGGGCCCAACACTCCTCAACGTCTCTTCAAGTCTCTGAGGCGTTGCTTGCGCCCAAAAAGTAGGGGGATGGTGTGACGTTCGTCACACCATGTGTGACGTCCGTCACAGGGGTGTGCAAGGCGTGACGCTCGTCACAGCCTCTGTGACGCTCGTCACAGGTGCAACACCGGTGTTGTGCTTTGGGCCGGGCTTTGCTATTTGGTTCGTTTTCTCTCCTTTTTGCACCTCTTTTCCTCCATTTTTACTTGTGCTTCCAAATAAGCCACCTGAGACAAATAGGAAGAAAATACCGCGTAATATCTAATAATATAAAGTGAACTGAAATAAATAATGATAAAATTTAATTGAATTAAGTCCTAAAATATGACATAATTTCATGTTATCACTAGGCGAGCGTGTAGCGAACAGGCCAGTTTGGGTCATTCGTGAGCTGGGCCTTCGTTCCTTTAAGATCAGTGTCATAAAAATGAGTCGGAGTGCCCTGAAAAATGCCTTGAAATATTAATGGGCAAATTTTGGGGTATGACACTCGCCTAGCGAGCATGCCATTTTGAGCCATTTTCTGGATTGGGCCACCTGTGTGTTGGGCCTTTGTTCTTTTAAGATCAATGCCTTGAAAAATGAGTTAGAGTGCCTTGAAAAATGTCTTGCAAGATTAACTGGCAAATTTTGGGGTATGACAGCTGCCCCTGTTCAATTTTCTTGAACCGAGAGAGTTAGAATGGTATGTACGCCATTCGTGGTCTGGAGGTGGAAGATTATTGAACACTTAGAATGCCCCAAAATTTTCACTTGTTAATCAACAGTTAGTCTTGATGAAGATGGGCTTAAAGATACCTTCCAGGAAGTTTAATGATGAGAGCTTCAGAGTGCGTCGTACATTAGACGATATCTGAAGACATGGGTGTCATACCGGGTCATACGCTAGACCGTATAGTGAGTCATCCATTAGGCCGTCGACTTCGCTGGGGAGTCAGAGTGTTATACGCTGCTGGGGATAAGGGATCAGAATGGACCATATGCCAGACCGTATCTGAATCGCAGAATGAGTTATTCACTAGGCGGGTGATTTCGCTGGGGAGGAAAGATCGGAATGGATCGTACGCTAGATCGTATCTAAGTTGCAGAATGGGCCGTACGTTAGGCTGTATCTGACGAAGGTAGAATCAGAATGGATCGTACGCTAGATCGTATCTGAGTTGAATATCCCAACGTATTGGAGTTGCGGAATGAGTTGTCCATCAGGCTGTATCTGAGGATGAAAGGGTAGTCGTACGCTAGACCACGTTTCAGAATGTACCGTACGCTGGGTAGTATCGGAGGAATAAAGATCAGAATGGATCATACACTAGATCGTATCCGAGGGGTGAACATCCAAATGTGTCGTACGCTAGACCGTATTGGAGCCGTTGGAGGAGTCATACGTTAGACTGAATCAGAATGAACCGTATGTTAGGCTATATCTGACAACATTCGTACATGTTGGATTTGCAATAAATGTCTGGGATGGGCTTAAAGATGCCAACATTAGGAGAATATCAGAGTGTTTGTCCGAACGAATGTTCATGTGGATTGTATCTGAAAGATGTAAATGTAATCGATAAAGATGTCCGTCTGAATGGATCTTTATTTTGACCATATCCGGAGGATAATTAACCTGAAAAATAAAGTTAGCTTTATGCCACGTCATGATGCATGAGATATTTTATGAATGTGAACAATGTATGCATGCGTATGCTGTGAAATGATGTAATGAATGAATTATGCGTCTGAAAAGTTTCCCGGCGACTCCCTGGGGAAAATAAATCCCCATCTTCTGGTTGGAGATACTTGTATTGCTGCCCCTTTCTTAGCTGGGAATACTTGATTTCTATCTGATGGTGAAAACGCTCAACAGAGCCTGGCTGGGGATGGAAGAGGTGACCAGTCTGTCTAGTAATGCCAATTTCTTCTGGGGAATAACTGGCTTTGCTGGGGAATAGAATTAGCAACAAATTCATTGGAAAGCATGGTTAGACCTTCTCCTCGATCCTGAAGTCTTGTAATAATCGCTATTTCTATTTTATGCATGCATTTTTGGTAAACATCGATCATATTCAAATGCATATATTCATTCAAATTAAATCAATGGACGTTTACGCAAACAAAACAGAAAAAGTAAAACAAAAGCATCTTTTTGGAAATAAAATTGTATTGATTTTGAAAGAGGGCCTATAAACAGGCAATTTGAGTACAAAGAGACATAAATCCTAGTAAGAGGAAATTGTCAGGAAAACAAAGAGAAAGCTATGCAGAAAAAGTCCTATTGATTTTAATTCCACTACTGTCATTATGTCTTCAAGCATCTCATCCCTTGCTGTCGGATGGAAGTGATTGGCTTGCTCAGTCCCCTTGGCTTGTGTGAAGCTGACCGAGAACGGGACATAGTCATACGCTTTAATCCCTAATTTTTGCCGGGACCGCCTTTTCAGGTTTTCAGTCCACCAGGATACCCTTTTTTGCCCAAGCCGCCTTTTCAGGTTCTCGACTTGCCGGGTGTACATCTTTTATATGTTTATCCCTAATTTTTGCCCGAACCCTTTTGGTTCGCCGGGATGCCCTTACTTTTGCCTAGATACGTCGACCTAGCGGGTCTCTTTTATGCGTAGTATTTTTTAACTATGTCCGCGTTCACAGGATGCGGGAAGTCTTTGCCGTCCATTGTAGCAAGTATCATGGCTCCACCAGAGAATACCTTCTTAACTACAAATGGCCCTTCGTATGTGGGAGTCCATTTGCCTCTGGGATCACCTTGTGGTAGAATGATACGCTTTATTACCAAGTCGCCAATTTGATACACCTGTCTCTTGACTCTTTTGTTAAATGCCTGGGTCATGCGTTTCTGATATATCTGCCCATGACAAACAGCCGCAAGTCTCTTCTCATCAATCAAATTCATTTGATCGAGTCGAGTCTGAATCCATTCATCTTCATCTAAGCCCGCCTCTTTCATGATTCTTAGAGAGGGGATCTGAACTTCCACCGGTAAAACGGCTTCCATTCCGTAGACTAAAGAGAACGGAGTTGCCCCTGTCGAAGTGCGTACTGAAGTGCGATAACCATGGAGAGCAAACGGTAACATCTCATGCCAGTCTTTGTATGTTACTGTCATCTTTTGTATGATCTTCTTAATATTCTTATTAGCAGCCTCCACGTCGCCGTTCATCTTTGGCCGGTACGGAGAAGAGTTATGGTGTTTTATTTTGAACTGCGTGCAGAGTTCAGTAATCATCTTGTTGTTCAAATTAGTACCATTGTCAGTGATAATTCTTTCAGGGATGCCATACCGACAAATGAGACTATTCTTGATGAACCGTGCCACCACATTCTTGGTGACAGAAGCAAATGAGGCCGCCTCTACCCACTTTATAAAGTAATCAATAGCAACGAGGATGAAACGATGTCCATTAGAAGCCGTAGGTTTAATCTCTCCAATCATATCAATGCCCCACATTGCAAAGGGCCAAGGGGTTGTCAACACGTTCAATGGAGCAGGAGGCACATGTACTTTATCCGCATAAATCTGGCACTTGTGACAAGTTCTGGAGTGATGGTGGCAATCAGCTTCCATGGTAGACCAATAATACCCTGATCTCAAAATCTTTTTGGTCATTGTATGTCCGCTAGAGTGAGTCCCAAAAATACCGTCATGCATGTCTTCCATAATCTTTTCTGCTTCCTTTTTATCCACACAGCGAAGCAAAGTTAAATCATGATTACGTCTGTATAATACTCCATTACTCAAAAAGAATTTAGCGGAGAACTTCCTCAGAAACTTTCTATCATTGATGGATGCCCCTTCAGGGTATTCCTGAGTTTCTAAATATCTTTTCACTTCGTGGAACCAAGGTTCCTCTTCCACCTCATCAGCGTTAAGTTCATAACAATATGCTGGTTCATCTAATCGTTCAATGGTGATCCTGGGAGCTTCACTGTCCCATCTGACTCTGAACATAAATGACATGGTAGCCAATGCGTCTGCCAACTGATTCTCTTCTCGTGGAATATGTTCGAATGTAATCTCTTCAAAGTATGGGATTAATGTCAACACCCTCTCTCGATAGGGGATGAGATTCGGATGTTTAGTGTCCCATTCTCCTTTGATCTGACTGATCACTACTGCTGAATCTCCGTACACACTCAAAAACTTGATTCGCAAGTCTATAGCAGCTCTGAGTCCCAAAATACATGCTTCATACTCAGCCATATTGTTGGTACAATCAAAACATAGTCTAGCAGTGAAAGGCGTATGGCAACCCCTGGGAGAAATAATTACAACACCAACACCATTGCCCAATGCATTAGAAGATCCATCAAAAACCATAGTCCATCGGGATCCCCGTTCGGGTCCTTCATCCGGTCCAGGTTCTCCATAACTAGTAACAAGCATGACATCCTCATCTGGGAACTCAAAATTCATAGATTGGTAATCATCCACCGCTTGATGAGCCAAATGGTTCGCTAGCACGCTTCCTTTGATTGCTTTCTGAGTAGTATACTGGATATCATACTCTGTTAAAATCATCTGCCATCTTGCTATTCTTCCGGAGAGGGCAGGTTTCTCAAATATATATTTGATAGGATCCATCTTAGAAATCAATAAAGTGGTGTGACTCAACATATACTGTGTTAGTCGGCGTGAAGGAGAATTGCCATCCAAGGCGCAGCGGAATATAAAAATTTCTCCTTTAATGATCCTTACGAATGAGCATGATCAGTGATAGAATCGTTACCTCTTGTGGAGATTCAAACCTTTGGTGCAGATCTCTGACAATGATCAACCTTTGATACAGATCCACGGGGCGATCACGAACGTTGAACGATGACAACGTCTCTACTCAGTCCACACGAACGGATTCCTTCAATCGCAGTGCTAGCTGTTTGTGAGTGAAGGCTTTGAGTGAGAGAGAGAGATACGAAATTCCAACTCTTCAGCTGTGTTGTCTGGAGTGTAAATGCTTCTACCCAAGGGGTTCTATTTATAGAACCACTTGTGTGGGCTTCAAGCCAAAAAGCCCACTTAAGTGCATTTTGGCCCATATCTCAGAATATGCCAAAATCACTTAAGTATTTGGTACTTTACCATATTTCGTATTCTTCTTAAGTACACCGTACCTTACGATGTTCCTTAATTATTCTATCTCTCATCAATCCGTCCTTTGTGTGTGACCCTATAGGTTTTTCGCGGCGTTGGCAATTATATTAAATCATGCATTTAACATAATAAACAGTGAGCGGTATCTAGCAACACATCACTGCTACCCAAGTCACGAAAATGTCATGTGATCTGACAAAACCTCCTGTGATAATAATTATGTGTATAATTACCCCTTTGCCCTTATGTCTATATTGAACACAAGGTATAGACCATGTCACCCTTGTCCAGTTCAATATTGGGCCCATAGACATTTATCCTGTTAAGCAGGATTGGCAAATTCCATCTAGGACACTCATGTCCCTCAGCATGCTTCGTGGAGTACCTATTAACTGCCTTTATGGTTATCCAGTTACGGACAACGTTGGATCAGCAATAAAGCACTCGACTCTACATCTAGGATCCATAGTGGTTTCAGGTTGAAGAGTGGTATACACTATTATCACCATGAGAATAACTTATGACACTTTGCATAACTTTCTATATAGTATTCTCATAGCGGGTCAATCCAGTATGAATATTACTCTTAATATTCATACCTATGTTTAAGACTTGATAACTCTTTATCCATGATCCATGAGACGTGATCATCAGTCTACAAACATAATAGTCTCCATGCTTTAATGTTATCCCATTTCATAATAAAGCTTGACTACGGACATTTTAAGAATAATGTCCTTATGTTTAATGTGATCTCATGATTAAGTCATACTTGATACATTAAATGGACTATCTATTCCAGGGACTTTATTAAACAAACATAATAAAGAAAAATGCCTTTTTATTATTAATAAATAATTCGATACAAGTACCAAAAGTATTGGCCTCTAGGGCTTACACCAACAATCTCCCACTAGCACTAGAGCCAATTAGACATATCCCTAATGCCCATAGATCTAGTATGGCCATCATGCTTCTGCTGCGCAAGAGGCTTTGTCAGTGGGTCAGCAATATTGTCGAGTGTAGGTACTCTACATATTTTCACATCTCCTCTATCTATTATCTCTCGAATGAGGTGATAACGCCTAAGTATGTGTTTGGATCGTTGGTGAGATCTAGGCTCCTTAGCTTGTGCGATAGCACCATTGTTATCACAATAGAGACCAATGGGATCCACAATGCTAGGAACTATGTCAAGTTCACTAACGAACTTTTTGATCCAAACAGCTTCCTTTGCTGCACTTGAGGCAGCAATATACTCGGCCTCGGTCGTAGAATCAGCAACTGTATCTTGCTTTGAACTTTTCCAGCTCACAGCGCCACCGTTTAAGCAAAACACATAACCAGATTGCGATCTAAAGTCATCCTTATCTGTCTGGAAGCTAGCATCAGTGTAACCAATTACAGCCAACTCTTCCTGACCTCCATATATCAAGAATGATTCCTTAGTCCTTCTCAAGTACTTAAGGATATTCTTAACAGCTACCCAATGGGCATCATCAGGATCAGATTGGTACCTACTCGTTGTACTTAAAGCATACGAGACATCTGGTCGAGTACATAACATGGCATACATGATAGATCCTATTGCAGATGCATATGGAATCTTATTCATGTGTTCCCTTTCTTCCTTAGTTGAAGGGGATTGTGTTTTTGATAGACACAGGCCATGTTGCATAGGTATGAATCCTTTCTTGGAATCATGCATATTAAAGCGTCTCAGCACTTTGTCTATGTATGTACTCTGACTTAGGCCAAGCAGTTTTTGTGATCTATCTCTATAGATTCTGATTCCTAATATATAGGCTGCTTCACCTAGGTCCTTCATAGAAAAGCATTTCCCCAACCAAGTCTTTACTTGTTGCAGGGTAGGGACATCGTTTCCAATGAGTAATATGTCATCTACATATAATACCAGGAACACGATCATGCTCCCACTAACCTTCTTGTAGACACAAGGCTCATCTTCGTTCTTAATGAATCCATATTGTTTTACCGTTTCATCAAAACGAAGATTCCAGCTTCTGGAAGCTTGCTTCAATCCATAGATTGATCTTTGTAGCTTACATATCTTATGGGCTTCTTCTGGTATGTCAAATCCTTCAGGTTGTGTCATGTACACATCCTCAAGAAGATTCCCATTAAGGAAAGCAGTTTTGACATCCATTTGCCATATTTCATAATCATGATATGCAGCGATAGCAAGTAAAATTCGAATAGATTTAAGCATTGCAACTGGTGAAAAGGTTTCATCATAGTCAACACCATGAATTTGTTTATATCCTTTTGCAACCAGTCTTGCCTTATAGGTATGTACCTTACCATCCATGTCAGTCTTCTTTTTGAAGACCCACTTGCATCCTATAGGATTAACTCCTACAGGAGGCTCTACCAAGTTCTAAACTTGGTTCGTGTACATGGAATCTATTTCGGATTTCATGGCCTCTAGCCACTTCTCAGACTCGGGACCAGTTATGGCCTCTTGGTAGGTCACAGGCTCATCTTGATTCATGAGTAATACATCACCTTGATCTGTTATGAGATATCCATATCTTTCAGGTAGGTGACGTATCCTGCTTGACCTACGCTGGTCTTGTTCTACTTGAGCAGGTTGTTCTTCCACAACTACTTGTGTTTCCTGCTCTAATTCCTCCATAGGTGTATCAATGCTTTGCGATTCTTGAATTTCTTCAAGCTCTACTTTCCTCCCACTGGTTCCTTTGGAAATAAAATCCTTTTCTAGGAAAACTCCAGTTCGAGCGACAAACACTTTGCCCTCAGAAGGATTGTAGAAGTAATATCCTCTTGTTTCTTTAGGATACCCCACAAATAAGCATTGGTCAGATTTGGGCTCAAGCTTAGTTGAAATTTGTCGTTTCACATAAACTTCGCAACCCCAAATCTTCATGTAAGACATATGTGGTCTCTTACCACTCCATATCTCATATGGTGTTTTATCAACCTTTTTGGATGGAACACGGTTAAGTGTGTAAGCTGCTGTCAATAGCGCATGTCCCCAAAAGGAGTTTGGAAGATCGGCGTGACTCATCATGGATCGGACCATGTCCAACAGGGTTCGATTTCTTCTCTCAGATACACCATTCCATTGGGGTGTTCCAGGAGGAGTAAGTTGGGATAGTATCCCACACTCTTTTAGATGGTCATCAAACTCTAGGCTTAAATACTCACCACCTCGATCTGATCGAAGAGTTTTAATATTCTTACCTAGTTGGTTTTGTACTTCATTCTTGAATTCCTTGAACTTTTCAAAGGACTCTGATTTGTGTTTCATTAAATACACATAACCATATCTACTGAAATCATCAGTAAATGTGATGAAGTATTGAAAACCTCCTCTGGCTGGTATGTTCAGTGGTCCGCATACATCAGTATGTATGAGGGCCAAAAGATCATTAGCCCTTTCACCTTTTCCTGTGAATGGGGACTTTGTCATCTTTCCAATTAAACAAGATCTGCATGTCTCATATGATTCATAATCAAAAGAGTCCAAGAGTCCATCTTTATGGAGTTTGGAAATGCGTTTCTCATTTATGTGGCATAACCGACAATGCCAAAGGTAAGTTGGATTTAACTCATTTGGTTTCATCCTTTTAGTATTAATGTTATAAATAGGCATTTCAAGATCAAGGACATATAGTCCATTGTTCATCTGTGCAGTAGCATAGAATATATCATTCAAATAAATTGAGCAACAATTGTTCTTTATTATAAATGAAAAACCAAACTTGTCCAAACAAGAAACGGAAATAATATTCCTGCTAATTGCAGGTACATAATAACAGTTCTCTAACTGAATTATTAAACCACTAGGTAAAGTCAATCCATAAGTTCCTACGGCTAAAGCAGCAACCTTTGCTCCATTGCCAACTCGTAGGTCGACTTCACCTTTTGCCAATTTTCTACTCCTTTTTAGTCCCTGCACATTTGTACAAATGTGAGAACCACATCCAGTATCTAATACCCATGTCACAGAAGTAGATAAATTAATTTCAATAACAAAAATACCTGAAGTTGAAGTCTCTACTCCATTCTTCTTATCTTCCAGGTACTTTGGGCAGTTTCTCTTCCAGTGTCCGGTTTTACCGCAATGGAAGCAGGTGCCTGCTTTTGCTATGCCTCCACTAGGCTTCAAAGCAGCAACGGTGGGTTTGGGTTTGACAACTTCCTTGCCTTTCCCTTTATCACCCTGCTTGATGGGCCTTTTGTTCTGTCTTTTTCCATTTCCGATCATCAGAATGGACTTCCCTTTTGACTTCAGATTCTGCTCAGCCGTTCTTAACATGGCTAGCAGCTCAGGAAGCGATTTGTCCATATCATTCATATTGAAATTTAGGACAAACTGACTGAATCTATCTGGCAACGATTGCAAGATCAAATCAGTCGCAAGTTCCTTTCCGAGGGGAAAACCCAGTCTGTCAAGGTTTTCCACATACCCAATCATCTTGAGTACATGGGGACCTACAGAGGCTCCCTCAGCTAACTTGCCTTGAAAAAGGGCTTTTGAAATTTCAAACCTCTCATGCCTTGCTTGCTCTTGATAGAGCAGCTTCAGGTGTTCGATCATATCGAATGCCGACATGTTCTCATGTTACTTTTGCAATTCTGAGTTCATGGTAGCTAGCATGAGACAGGCAGTTTCATTGGCATCATCGACATGCTTCTTATAAGCATCTCTTTCTGCCTTAGGTGCAGAACTAGGAGGTTCCTCTTCAGGAACAGGTGTCTCCAAGACATACAGCTTTTTATCATGTTTGAGGACAATCCTCAGGTTTCGGTGCCAATCCAGAAAATTTGTCCCAGACAATTTTTCCTTGTCAAGGATCGATCGCAAAATGTTGTTAGAGGTGTTTGTTGTCATGGTGATCTACATAAGAAATAATGAAAATATAAGTATCATTGACATATTTAATTAGGCCTTTAATTAAACATGCTCCCACTATTTTACTCAAAACAAATGACCCTCATCATCTGATTCGGAAAATCCCGTTGGAAGATTTTCTAGTGGGTCGAGATCCATATTTCACTTCGTTCTAAGTCCGCGTAGGCGGATTACACAAAACTAGGTTATTTAGGTAGGAACTCCTTCCAATTGTATCTCATACAACTCTCGAAAATTTCAATTGGGTGAATAACTCCTTATTCTAATCCATCATATGGATTATTCCCAACTCTTGCTTCTAAACATATATAATTTTATTATAATTTGTTTAGTTAAGTTTGACCCATTGTTTTAACAGTTGGATATTACAATTATCCCATCGCACCTTACTAATATATAGATCATGCACCTCGCGTAGGCGAAACCTACAATTTCCATTACTAGTCTTGATGAGTGTTAAAACTTGGAAAGCTTAAAACTTAATATTTAGTTTTGAGGGAATTGCAATTTTACTGATCTCACCGGCTTGTTTATCATATAAACCGTCTCTCACATGCATCAACATACATACACATGCATCAACATACATATAAACAAAATGAAACAGTTATGGCCCCTAGCGCAATTGTTCTCCCAAGCCAATGAGAGAACCTAAGCTAACATATAACGATCTAAGCTTCTCCAAGCAAGATCTTCAAGGTTGTCTTCCTTTGGCACTGACTTCTTTGCTTTCTTCATATCATTACATTACATGAAAGAAACTCGTTTTACATACGAGGGAGTGAGATGAGAAAAGAAGTTACATTTGGGAGATTAAGAGAGAGGCACGACACGCAGGTCGTATTTCAAAATCCAAAACAAAACAAAGGAAAACTAAGGCCATAACCGATCACCACAAGACAATAATAAACACTTTATTATTATTATCATTAATACCTTTAATTAATCAAATTAAATTTCGACAACCGATCACACTACGCAGAGTTAGCCGGGGGTCCGCTGCCCGGACAGCGGGAACGGGTGTTCCGCTGCCCGGTCAGCGGACAGGGGTCAAGGGGGCAGCGCCCCTTGCGGGGTCTAAGGGGCAGCGCCCCGCTCGAAAATTTTAATGAACAATTCATTTAAAATTGACGTCGTTTTTCGTATCAACACTTGATACTTCAAAGCACTTTTTCTAGCCGAACCGGTGAATTTTTCCTTGCGTTAACCGGTTAACCATATGCGTTAACCGGTTAACACTGTTTGAAAATATTTAGAAAACTCTTTTCTGCCTTGCGTTAACCGGTTAACCAAATGCGTTAACCGGTTAACACTGTTTGAAAATCTCAAAAATTTTATTTCGCATTCCGTTAACCGGTTAACCATATGCGTTAACCGGTTAACACTGTTCCAAAATTAAAAAAAATTATTTCGTATTACGTTAACCGGTTAACCATACGCGTTAACCGGTTAACACTGTTCGGAAAAGTGTTTAGGACGCACAACTCTTGTGCAATCAAACCCCAATCGCATAACTCTCTAACAACACAACCCTTGTGTCGTCACTAACCCTGATGCACCAATTTCAGACCGTCAAATACGTCTCGATTGTTAATTCAGTATGATTGATCAACACGTCATTGCTTCACCATACTAATGTCGGATCAAGAAGCAAACGACCATTGATCGCTCAAAGGAAAACAATCATCGAGGTTTTTGAATGAATGAAACAAGAACACTATATCATATATAATGTATTTTGCATCAGGGTTACATATATCACATATATGTAACTTGATCGATCTCAATTTAACCTTTGATTCATTCTGTTTTAATCATATTATTACAGAACAAAAACAGTTATCAGATTCATGGTTTCGTAAGTGGCTCTGATACCACTGATGGAGAATTGCCATCCAAGGCGCAGCGGAATATAAAAATTTCTCCTTTAATGATCCTTACGAATGAGCATGATCAGTGATAGAATCGTTACCTCTTGTGGAGATTCAAACCTTTGGTGCAGATCTCTGACAATGATCAACCTTTGATACAGATCCACGGGGCGATCACGAACGTTGAACGATGACAACGTCTCTACTCAGTCCACACGAACGGATTCCTTCAATCGCAGTGCTAGCTGTTTGTGAGTGAAGGCTTTGAGTGAGAGAGAGAGATACGAAATTCCAACTCTTCAGCTGTGTTGTCTGGAGTGTAAATGCTTCTACCCAAGGGGTTCTATTTATAGAACCACTTGTGTGGGCTTCAAGCCAAAAAGCCCACTTAAGTGCATTTTGGCCCATATCTCAGAATATGCCAAAATCACTTAGGTATTTGGTACTTTACCATATTTCGTATTCTTCTTAAGTACACCGTACCTTACGATGTTCCTTAATTATTCTATCTCTCATCAATCCGTCCTTTGTGTGTGACCCTATAGGTTTTTCGCGGCGTTGGCAATTATATTAAATCATGCATTTAACATAATAAACAGTGAGCGGTATCTAGCAACACATCACTGCTACCCAAGTCACGAAAATGTCATGTGATCTGACAAAACCTCCTGTGATAATAATTATGTGTATAATTACCCCTTTGCCCTTATGTCTATATTGAACACAAGGTATAGACCATGTCACCCTTGTCCAGTTCAATATTGGGCCCATAGACATTTATCCTGTTAAGCAGGATTGGCAAATTCCATCTAGGACACTCATGTCCCTCAGCATGCTTCGTGGAGTACCTATTAACTGCCTTTATGGTTATCCAGTTACGGACAACGTTGGATCAGCAATAAAGCACTCGACTCTACATCTAGGATCCATAGTGGTTTCAGGTCGAAGAGTGGTATACACTATTATCACCATGAGAATAACTTATGACACTTTGCATAACTTTCTATATAGTATTCTCATAGCGGGTCAATCCAGTATGAATATTACTCTTAATATTCATACCTATGTTTAAGACTTGATAACTCTTTATCCATGATCCATGAGACGTGATCATCAGTCTACAAACATAATAGTCTCCATGCTTTAATGTTATCCCATTTCATAATAAAGCTTGACTACGGACATTTTAAGAATAGTGTCCTTATGTTTAATGTGATCTCATGATTAAGTCATACTTGATACATTAAATGGACTATCTATTCCAGGGACTTTATTAAACAAACATAATAAAGAAAAATGCCTTTTTATTATTAATAAATAATTCGATACAAGTACCAAAAGTATTGGCCTCTAGGGCTTACACCAACACGGCGAGCAGCCCAGGCCAAAGCACAACAAGTTTTCTCGAGCAGTGAGTATCTTGTTTCACAGTCGGTAAACATTTTGCTAAGGTAGTATATGGCATGCTCTTTTCGACCAGACCCGTCATGTTGCCCCAACACACACCCCATTGAATTTTCTAACACGGTCAAATACATGATTAGAGGTCTTCCTTCAACTGGTGGCATCAGAATTGGAGGTTCCTGGAGATACTTCTTGATTTTATCAAAAGCTTCTTGACATTCATCATTCCATATCATCTCTTGATTTTTCCTCAGTAATTTGAAGATGGGTTTGCAGGTAGCAGTCAAATGGGAAATAAATCGGGCAATGTAATTCAATCGTCCCAAGAAACCTCTGACTTCTTTATCTGTACGGGGAACTGGCATTTCTTGAATAGCTCTCACCTTAGCCGGGTCAACCTCAATTCCTTTACCACTGACAATAAATCCCAAGAGTTTACCGGATCTTACTCCAAAGGTGCATTTGTTCGGGTTCAATCTCAGCTTGTATTTCTTCAACCTCTCAAACAATTTGTACAAATGATCGAGATGTTCTTCTTCAGTATGAGATCTGGCTATCATGTCATCCACATATACCTCTATTTCGTGATGGATCATGTCATGGAACAAAAATACCATAGCACGCTGGTATGTTTCCCCTGCATTCTTTAAACCGAATGACATTACTTTGTAACAGAAAGTGCCCCATTGCGTCACAAACGTAGTTTTCTCCATGTCCTCAGGTGCCATCTTAATCTGATTATAACCTGAGAATCCGTCCATGAATGAGAATACCTTGTGTTGAGCGGTGTTATCTACCAGAACATCAATGTGCGGAAGTGGAAAGTCATCCTTGGGACTCGCTTTATTCAAATCTCTGTAATCTACACACATTCGCACCTTACCATCCTTCTTTGGCACTGGTACCACATTAGCAACCCATTGAGGATAAGAAGTAACGGCTAGGAAACCTGGGTTAAATTGTTTCATAACTTCGGCTTTGATTTTCTTGGACATCTCAGGACGCATGCGACAAACCTTTTGCTTAACAAGATGACAATCTTCCTTCATTGGCAAACGATGCACTACTATATCAGTATCCAGTCCTGGCATGTCTTCATACGACCAAGCAAAAATCTCCACATAGTCATGTAACATCTGAATCAATCTTCCTTTGACACTGTTTTCCAAGCCTGCTCCTATTTTGACTTCTTTCTTGTCTACTTCAGTATCCAGATTTACAATTTCAATTGATTCCTCATGCGGCTGTATAGCCTTTTCTTCTTGCAGTAACAGTCTGGCTGTATAGCCTTTTCTTCGTCACACCATGTGTGACGTCCGTCACAGGGGTGTGCAAGGCGTGACGCTCGTCACAGCCTCTGTGACGCTCGTCACAGGTGCAACACCGGTGTTGTGCTTTGGGCCGGGCTTTGCTATTTGGTTCGTTTTCTCTCCTTTTTGCACCTCTTTTCCTCCATTTTTACATGTGCTTCCAAATAAGCCACTTGAGACAAATAGGAAGAAAATACCGCGTAATATCTAATAATATAAAGTGAACTGAAATAAATAATGATAAAATTTAATTGAATTAAGTCCTAAAATATGACATAATTTCATGTTATCACTAGGCGAGCGTGTAGCGAACAGGCCAGTTTGGGTCATTCGTGAGCTGGGCCTTCGTTCCTTTAAGATCAGTGTCATAAAAATGAGTCGGAGTGCCCTGAAAAATGCCTTGAAATATTAATGGGCAAATTTTGGGGTATGACAGCTGCCCCTGTTCAATATTCTTGAACCGAGAGAGTCAGAATGGTATGTACGCCATTCGTGGTCTGGAGGTGGAAGATTATTGAACACTAAAATGCCCAAAAATTTGCGCTTGTCAATCAGGAGCTAGTCTTGATGGAGATGGGCTTAAAGATGCCATCCAGGGAATTTGATGATGAGAACTTCAGGGTGCGTCGTTCATTAGACGATATCTGAAGACGTGGGTGTCATACCGGGTCGTATGTTAGACCGTATAGTGAGTCCTCCATTATGCTGTCGACTTCGCCGGGGAGTCAGAGTGTGTTATACGCTGCTGGGGATAAAGAATCAGAATGGATCACACGCTAGACCGTATCTGAATACCAGAGTGAGTTGTTCATTAGGCGGATGACCTTGCTGGGGAGGAAAGATCAGAATGGATCGTACACTAGATCTTATCCAAGTTGCGGAATGAGCCTCCATTAAACGGGTGATTTCACTGGGGATGGAAGATCAGACCGGATCGTATGCTAGATCGTATCTGAGTTGAAGATCCAAATGGGTCTTATGCTAGACCGTATTGGAGTTGTAGGATGAGTCGTCCGTTAGGCTGTGTCTGATGATGAAAGGGTGTAGTCGTGTGCTAGACTACACTTCAGAAATGTACCGTACACTAGGTAGCATCTGAGGAGATGAAGGTCTAACTTGGTCGTACATTAGACTGTATCTGAGCAGAATGAGTCGTCCATTAGGCTGAATTTGATGATAAAAGGGGGGTAGTCGTACGCTAGACTACAATTCAGAAATGTACCTGTCACTAGGTAGCATCTGAGGAGATGAAGGTCTAACTTGGTCGTACATTAGACTGTATTCGGGCAGAATCCGAGGACTTAACGGTCTAACTTGGTCGTACATTAGACTGTCACTGAGCAGAATCTGGTCTAACTTGGTCGTACATTAGACTGTATCTGGGCAGAATCCGAAGACTTGACGGTCTAACTTGGTCGTACATTAGACTGTCACTGAGCAGAATCTGGTCTAACTTGGTTGTACATTAGACTGTATCTGATGACTGGAAGGTCTAACTTGGTCGTACATTAGACTGTATTTGATGACTGGAAGGTCTAACTTGGTCGTACATTAGACTGTATTTGATGACTGGAAGGTCTAACTTGGTCGTACATTAGACTGTATTTGCAGAATCTGACTTGAAGGTCTAACTTGGTCGTACATTAGACTGTCACTGCAGAATCTGACTTGAAGGTCTAACTTGGTCGTACATTAGACTATCTTTGCAGAATCTGACTTGAAGGTCTAACTTGGTCGTACATTAGACTGTCACTGCAGAATCTGACTTGAAGGTCTAACTTGGTCGTACATTAGACTATCTTTGCAGAATCTGACTTGAAGGTCTAACTTGGTCGTACATTAGACTGTCACTGCAGAATCTGACTTGAAGGTCTAACTTGGTCGTACATTAGACTATCTCTAAGCAGAATCTGAGGATTTGAAGGTCTAACTTGGTCGTACATTAGACTGTCTTTGAGTGGTATTTGAAGATTTGAAGGTCTAACTTGGTCGTACATCAGACTGTCTTTGAGTGGTATTTGAAGATTTGAAGGTCTAACTTGGTCGTACATTAGACTGTCTTTGAGTTATTTGAAGATCAGAATGGATCGTCCGTTAGATCGTATCTGAGGGGAAGGAGTTATATGTTGAGCTGAATCAGAATGAACCGTACGTTAGGCTGACTCTAATAGTATTTGTGTATGCTGTATTTGCAATAAATGTCTGGGATGGGCTCACAGATGCCATCGTTAGGAGGATGTCAGAATGAATGTTGACATGGAGTATATCTGAAAGATGTATCTGAAGAAGAAAGTAGTCGTATGCTAGACTACACCTCGGAATATATCGTACGCTAGGCAGTATCTGAGGGATATAGTTAAATCTTGAATGTAATTGATAAAGATGTCCGTCTGAATGGACCTTTGTTTTGATTGTATCAAGAGGATAATTAACCTGGAAGAATAAAGTTAGCTTCATGCCATGTCATGATGCATGAGATGCAAATGTTGTATGCATGCGTGTGCTGTGAAGTGATGAAATGAGTGAATTATGCGTCTGGAATAAATGAGAGCATTGTATACATGTGCATGTTATGAAATGATGTAATGTATATGATGCGGAATGAAAATTGTATGTAGGTATGCGATGTGAAATGATGTAATGAATGCACTATGTGTCTGAAACGTTCTTCCAGGGGACTCTATTGGGGAAATAAATCTCAGTCTTCTGGTCGGAGATATTTGTATTGATGATCCTTTCTTAGCTGGGGGGATACTTGATTTCTGTCTGATGGCAGAAATGTTCAACAGAAGCCTGGCTGGGGGTGGAAGAGATGACCCATTTGTCTAGTAATGCCACTCTCTTCTGGGAATGACTGGCTTTGCTGGGGGATAGGATTAGCAACAGATTCATTGGAAAGCATGATTAGACCTTCTCCTCGATCCTGAAGCCTGATAGTAATCGCTATTTCTATTTTATGCACGCATTTTTTTTTGTAAACCTTGATCATATTCAAATGCATAAATCAATTCAAATTAAATCAATGGACGCTTATGCAAACAAAACAGAAAAGTAAAAATGAAATCATCTTTTTGGAAACAAAATTATATTGATTTGAAAGAGGGCCTATAAACAGGCAATTTGTATACAAGGAGACAGAAATCCTAGTAAGAGGAAATCGTCAGGCAAACAAAGAGAAAGCTATGCAGAAAAAGTCCTATCGATTCTAATTCCACTACTGTCATTATGTCTTCAAGCATCTCATCTCCTGCTGTCGGATAGAAGTGATTGGCTTGTTCAGCCCCTTGAACTTGGATGAAGCTGTCTGAGAACGGGACATAGTCATACGCTTTAATCCCTAATTTTTGCCTGGACCGCCTTTTCAGGTTTTCAGTCCACCAGGATACCCTTTTTTGCCCAAGCCGCCTTTTCAGGTTTTCGACTTGCCGGGTGTACATTTTTATATGTTTATCCCTAATTTTTGCCCGAACCTTTTTGGTTCGCCGGGATGCCCTTACTTTTGCCTAGGTACGTCGACCTAGCGGGTCTCTTTTATCCGTAGTATTTTTTAACTATGTCTGCGTTCACGGGATGTGGGAAGTCTTCGCCATCCATCGTAGCAAGTATCATGGCTCCACCAGAGAATACCTTCTTAACTACAAATGGCCCTTCGTATGTGGGAGTCCATTTGCCTCTGGGATCACCTTGTGGTAGAATGATGCGCTTTACCACCAAGTCGCCAATTTGATACACCTGTCTCTTGACTCTTTTGTTAAACGCCTGGGTCATGCGTTTCTGATATATCTGCCCGTGATAAACAGCCGCAAGTCTCTTCTCATCAATCAAATTTATCTGATCGAGCCGAGTCTGAATCCATTCATCCTCGCCTAAACCCGCCTCTTTCATGATCCTTAGGGAGGGAATCTGAACTTCCACTGGTAAAACGACTTCCATTCCGTAGACTAAAGAGAAAGGAGTTGCCCCTGTCGAAGTGCGTACTGAAGTGCGATAACCGTGAAGAGCAAACGGTAATATCTCATGCCAGTCTTTGTACGTTACTGTCATCTTTTGTATGATCTTCTTGATGTTCTTATTAGCAGCCTCTACGGCGCCATTCATCTTTGGCCGGTACGGAGAGGAGTTATGGTGCTTAATTTTGAACTGCGTGCAGAGTTCAGTAATCATCTTGTTGTTCAAATTAGTACCATTATCAGTGATAATTCTTTCAGGGATGCCATATCGACAAATAAGACTATTCTTGATGAACCGTGCCACCACATTCTTGGTGACAGAAGCGAATGAGGCTGCCTCTACCCACTTTGTGAAGTAATCAATAGCGACGAGAATGAAGCGATGTCCATTAGAAGCCGTAGGTTTAATCTCTCCGATCATATCGATGCCCCACATTGCAAAGGGCCAAGGAGCTGTCAACACGTTCAATGGAGCAGGAGGCACATGTACTTTGTCCGCATAGATCTGACACTTGTGACAGGTTCTGGAGTGATGGTGGCAATCCGCTTCCATGGTAGACCAATAATACCCTGATCTCAGAATCTTCTTGGCCATTGTATGTCCATTAGAATGAGTCCCAAAAATACCGTCATGCATGTCTTCCATAATCCTTTCTGCTTCCTTTTTATCCACACAGCGAAGCAGAGTCGAATCATGATTACGTTTGTATAATACTCCGTTACTCAGAAAGAATTTAGCGGAGAACTTCCTCAGGAATTTTCTGTCATTGATGGATGCCCCTTCAGGGTATTCCTGAGCTTCTAAATATCTTCTTACGTCGTGGAACCAAGGTTTCTCCGGTACCTTCTCAGTGTTAAGTTCATAACAGTATGCTGGTTCATCTAACCGTCCAATGGTGATCCTGGGAGCTTCATTGTCCCATCTGACTCTGAACATAGATGACATGGTAGCTAATGCGTCTGCCAACTGGTTCTCTTCTCGTGGGATATGTTCGAATGTTATCTCTTCAAAGTATGGGATTAATGTCATCACCTTCTCTCGATAAGGGATGAGATTCAGATGTTTAGTGTCCCATTCTCCTTTGATCTGACTGATTACTAATGCTGAGTCTCCGTACACACTCAAAAACTTGATCCTTAGGTCTATGGCAGCTCTGAGTCCCAAAATACATGCTTCATACTCAGCCATATTATTGGTACAATCAAAACATAGTCTAGCAGTGAAAGGCGTATGGCAACCCCTGGGAGAAATAATTACGACACCAACACCGTTGCCCAACGCATTAGAAGATCCATCAAAAACCATAGTCCATCGGGATCCCGGTGCGGGTCCTTCATCCGGTCCATGTTCTTCATGATTGGTAACAAACATGACATCTTCATCTGGAAACTCAAAATTCATAGATTGGTAATCATCCACCGCTTGATGAGCCAAATGATCAGCTAGCACGCTTCCTTTGATTGCTTTCTGAGTAGTATACTGGAGGTCATACTCTGTTAAGATCATCTGCCATCTTGCTATTCTTCCGGAGAGAGCGGGTTTCTCAAATATGTATTTGATAGGATCCATCTTAGAAATTAATAAAGTGGTGTGATTCAACATATACTGTCTCAGTCGGCGAGCAGCCCAGGCCAAAGCACAACAAGTTTTCTCGAGCAGTGAGTATCTTGTTTCACAGTCGGTAAACTTTTTGCTAAGGTAGTATATGGCATGCTCTTTTCGACCAGACTCGTCATGTTGTCCCAACACGCACCCCATTGAATTTTCTAACACGGTTAAATACATGATTAGAGGTCTTCCTTCAACTGGTGGCATCAGAATTGGAGGTTCTTGAAGATACTCCTTGATTTTGTCGAAAGCTTCTTGACATTCATCATTCCATCTCATCTCTTGATTTTTCCTCAGTAGTTTGAAGAGGGGTTTGCAGGTAGCAGTCAAGTGGGAGATAAATCGAGCAATGTAGTTCAAGCGTCCCAAGAAACCTCTGACTTCTTTCTCCGTACGGGGAACTGGCATTTCTTGAATAGCTCTCACTTTAGCCGGGTCAACCTCAATTCCTTTACCGCTGACAATAAAGCCCAAGAGTTTACCGGATCTTACTCCAAAAGTGCATTTGTTTGGATTCAATCTCAACTTGTACTTCTTCAACCTCTCGAACAGTTTGTATAAATGATCGAGATGTTCTTCTTCAGTATGAGATCTAGCTATCATGTCATCCACATATACTTCTATCTCATGATGAATCATATCATGGAACAAAACCACCATAGCACGCTGGTACGTTGCCCCTGCATTCTTTAAACCAAATGGCATTACTTTATAACAGAACGTGCCCCATTGTGTCACAAACGTAGTTTTCTCCATGTCCTCAGGCGCCATCTTAATCTGGTTGTAACCTGAGAATCCATCCATGAATGAGAACACTTTGTGTTGAGCGGTGTTATCTACCAGAACATCAATGTGCGGGAGTGGAAAGTCATCTTTGGGACTCGCTTTATTCAAATCTCTGTAATCTACGCACATTCGCACCTTACCATCCTTCTTTGGCACTGGCACCACATTAGCAACCCATTGAGGATAAGAAGTAACGGCTAGGAAACCGGCATTGAATTGTTTCATAACCTCGGCTTTGATTTTCTCAGACATTTCAGGATGCATGCGGCGAACCTTTTGCTTGACAGGACGACAGTCTTCCTTCGTAGGCAGCCGATGCACCACTATATCAGTATCCAACCCGGGCATGTCTTCATAAGACCAGGCGAAAACCTCTACATAGTCGTGTAACATCTGAATCAATCTTTCTTTTACACTGTTTTCCAAATCTGCTCCTATTTTGACTTCTTTCTTGTCTACTTCAGTACCCAGATTTACAGTCTCAACTGACTCCTCGTGTGGCTGTATAGTCCTTTCTTCCTGCAGTAACAGTCTGGCAAGTTCTCCAGGTACTTCACAATCCTCCTCACTTCCATCCTCGGCTTGGTAGATCGGATTTTCAAAGTCATAATGAACAGTAGTAGAACTATTGTCAACAGGATCCAGAGTGGGTATGGATCTGCAATTCGTTACGTGAGTGTGTGTAAGAAAACATAGCTCGTTTGGAAGATGACAGAAAAGATAAAGAGCGCAATATTTGAATGCAAAAAGTCCATTGATTTATTGAATATGAATATGCTTATGAAAATGACAAAACCCTTAACAAATTAGCTATTGTGCCCCGGGCATAGACACAACGCTTGGAGAAGTTCAATTGTAAAAACAAAAATTTGCAACACCAAAATAGACAATAACAATTACTCCTGACTAAAGGAAATCGGGATAGTGTCTTCAGCCTTCCAATTATTGAGTCCGTCGCCAATTGTTGGGAAAATCCAGCTATCCAGGTCGCAATCGCTGTCAGCGTCTTCTACAACATTAATTTGACTCTTGGCTACCTTCTCAGAGCTAAACCCCAGGCCAAATTTGTCAGACTTGTACGGTACGTCGATCAGTTGACCCCAGCCAGTACAGCCACCATCTTCAACCACAGCTTGAGCGTCCTTCAGGGAAATCATAGCAGGAGGAGTCCGAATAACCTTGGGCACACCGGAAGTTGGCTTAAGGACAGGATTGGTCGGAGGAACTACTTCAAATGACTGACAAGGAGTCTCAATGAATTCACCATCCATCTCGACGTATCTGAAGGTATGCACACTACTGACAATGTACTCTTCTTCTCCACACACGGTGACAATTTTGCCCTTTGTGGGATACCTCAACTTTTGATGGAGAGACGAGGCTACAGCGCCTGCCCCATGAATCCAAGGGCGTCCCAGTAAGCAGGAATAGGCAGGACGAATGTTCATTACATGGAAGGTAGTGTTGAAGACTTGAGGTCTTATCTTGATAGGAAGGACTACTTCGCCATGGACAACACTCTTCGCACCATCGTAAGCACGTACCACAATGTCACTAGGTTTCAGTTCAATGCTTTTACAATCCAGCTTATCCAGCACAGCTGTCGGCAGCACATTCAAGGAAGAGCCATTATCGATCAACACATGAGACAAAGTGATTCCCCTACACTCAATGGAGATATGCAGGGCTTTATTGTGATTCTTTCCTGCTGGTGTCAGATCAGCGTCGGAAAAGCCTAGGCCATTGTCAACAGCCAAGTGAGCAACATAATGTTCGAACTGATCGACGGATGTTTCCTGAGGCACATGAGCAGTCTTCAAGAATTTTATCAATGCATTGGCATGAGATTCAGAAGATAACAGCAAGGATAACATCGAGATCTTAGACGGGGTATGCCCCAACTGTTCTACAACATCAAAATCACTCTTGCGAATGATTTTCAGCACTTCTTCCATTTCTTGTTTGGCAACATCTTCGGGAGTAACTTCGACCGGTGTCTCTGACTGAGACGGATTGACTGGTTTCTTTCCTCGAGTTTCAAGGACAGGAGGTGAGATTTCTGGAGAGAATATCCTTCCGCTTCGAGTAATTTTACTAGTCCCAACAATGCCACTAGTATTAGCAGCATTATCCACTTGCTTCACACCATGGACGTAAACATCACCGCCATAATTCCACGGAATAGCTTTGCTTGAGGAATACGGGATCGGGCCAGGTGCAGTGATGATGAGGGGAGCAACCCTGGGCTCGGCAGTAATCTTCACAGGCGCCCTGGTAGCGGTAATCTTCACTGGCATTTTGGACCTAGCAATCACAGATATTTCTTCAATAGGGTTTTCCGCCTTAGGCATCCTTTCGAAGAGAACTGTACGATCATCCATCAGCCGTTGAATACCACTCTTCAAATCCCAACAATCATCTGGTTGGAGCATGCAGAGATTGCAATCTTCAGCACAACCTGGAAATAAACCAGCTTGCAATAAATTCCTCTTTATGATCGGGAGAGGAGATGTTAAGTCCGCCACATTGGAAATGTGAGAGTCGTCATCCATAGCATTAACAGTCTTGTCATGGTTAGGCATAGGAGCAGTGATGACATTAGGAGTCTCCGGAGACTCAAACTCAATTTCTCCAGCTTCGATCATATCCTGAATCTTATTCTTCAATGACCAACAATCGTTTGTATCATGCCCGGGGCTATCGGAGTGATATGCACACCTGGCATTAGGGTTATAACGAGAAGAAGTAGTGTTGGGATTCGTAGGAGGATCTCTGAGGGTGATCAAATTTGCCTTTAGCATTCCCTGCAGTGCCTGTGCCAAGGTCATATTGATCCTGGTGAACTGCCTTCTTGGCCTGTCTTGTTTGGGCTGGAAGTTTTGAGATGGTGGTGCTGCAATCGTAACTGCTCCAATGTCGTGGTCACGGTTTTTCTTGTTATGACCCTTTTGACCGTACACAGCATTTGATTCGTTCCTCCCCTGATAGGACCTTTTGGTGCTTGCAGAGGTAGCCGCCTGTATCTTTCCACTTCGGATGCCGCTTTCAACACGTTCACCTGTTAATATAAGTTCAGTGAAACCTGATGAAGAACTTCCCAGTAAATGGCTGTAGAATGGGCCGGTCAGTGTGCCCATGAACATATCCACCAATTCTCTGTCAGTCATAGGGGGTTTGACTCTGCCAGCCAAATCTCTCCACTTCTGAGCATATTCTTTAAAGCTTTCTTTAGATCCCATAGTCATATTCTGCAACTGTAGCCGAGTAGGCGCTAATTCAGAGTTGTACTGGTACTGCTTATAGAAAGCCGTTGCTAAATCAGTCCAGGTGCGGATGTCAGAGCTCTCGAGCTGATAATACCATTCCAATTGAGTGCCAGACAAACTTTCTTGGAAGAAATGGATCCACAGTTTCTTATCAGTGGTATGCGGCTGAATCTTTCTCACATAAGCCCTTAGATGCATCTGAGGACAGGATGCACCATCGTACTTAGTGAAAGTGGGGATTTTGAATTTGCGGGGAATGGTCACGTCGGAGACCAGACCTAAACTTTCGAAATCTAGACCAGGCGCCTTCTGACCCTCCATGGCTAGCATGCGTTCCTCCAGCAACTTGTACTTATCATCTCTCGGAGAGTACTGTTCATAGTTCTCATCGTCATCCTCAGGGTTGGAGAAATCAACATTTTCTTCCTCTGAGTCATTCTCCGCCCCCTCTTCTGGACCATTCGGGATTCCAAACTTGACTCCTGCGGCCTGTCCTTTACGCCTTCTTCCCGGGTTAATGAAACTCACAGCTTTCTTGTCTTTCTTCTTTTCGAGCAAAAAAGCCTTCAGTTCCTCCTGCCCCTTGGATAAGCTTAGCATCATCTCCTTGAATTGAGCATTCTGAGTCTGGAGATCTTTGACAGTTTGTTCGAGATCCATTTTTCTGTTTGCAATGAAGACCGTGAGAACATTGAACTTGTAGAATACCTGTTATGCAGTGTTATGTTATGCTATGCAATGTATGAAATGTTTTCAAGGACTTTTGGAATTTAACTTTGCGTAAATCACCAACAAGAGAGAAATGTTTATTGCTAATTTCTTTGATCAATGTTCATTACAAAAGGAATAATAATAAAAATACAATGAAAGCTCAAGTCTCCCAGGGGCGGCTTCTTTTTGGGCGAAGATACGCATTGAGTCTTCGTTCCTCATTAAGCTGACTGGTAAGTTCTAACACTTTCTTCCTTTCTGCGACGAACTGAGCCTCGAAAGTATCCCTTTCTTCTCTCAACTGGATCCAGGATCTCTTTAGTTCCTCAACGTTGGTAGGCATATCTGGATAAGGAATGATCTGAGGAGCACCTCCTTCAGCTTCAGGTTCGACAATCTGAGGTCCGATTGCAAGATATGGCATGACAAGTTCACGAGCTCTGGCGCGTACCCATCTGAGATAAGGTTCCATAGGAATGGAATTTTTCTGTCCTAAAGTACTTCTTTTCACCATGCCCCAAGCTCGTACAAACCTTTGGCGAAGACCTTGGGAATCGTTGTCATAGTCAAACACAGTGCCTTCGATGATCATTTCATGTGGACCATCTCTTTGAGCACAACCAAACTGTCGCAGAGCTAAAGCAGGATTATAAGTAATACCTCCTCTTATTCCTAGGAGTGGTACATTAGGGAAATCGCCACAACGGTCAATGATGGTAACATTTTCCTTGAACTGAGGACACCAACAGATGTCTGGGTGGGAGAGCGACATTATCCTTTGAGACCATTTCAAATTCTGCTCGTTCTTCAAGACTGATTGAGGAAGGTGCGAAATAAACCACCTAGACAACAAAGGTATGCAGCACATGAGAGTCCCTTGCCTTTTCATAGTACGAGTGTGAAGGGAATGCAAAATGTCTCCCAGCAAGGTAGGTACAGGGTTATGAGTGAGAAATATCTTAATAGCATTCATGTCTATGAATTGGTCTGGATTAGGGAATAACACCAAGCCATAGATTAGCAATGCCAGGATGTCTTCAAAAGCACGGACATTCATAACTTTTAAGAATTCTTGGGCCTTATTTGTCAGGAATTTGGCAAGTAAACCCTTAACTCCACTCCTTGTTACCCAATTAGCTTCAATGTCGGACTTCGTCATGTGTAAAGCTGCGGCAACTTCTTCAGACTTCGGAACCTTTTCTAAACCACTGAACGGTAGTTGCTCAAGGATAGGTATGCCAAGCAGTCCGGAGAATTCTTCCAATGTGGGTACCAACTGATAATCTGGGAATGTGAAGCAATGATGTTTAGGGTCGAAGAACTGGAATAAAACTCTCATCATATCATCTTTGAACCCAGTGGTAACTAAATTGAGAAGAGAACCATGTCTCTTGATGAACTGCACATGATCGGGAAGTTCTGACACTAAATCCTTGAGTTGAGGAGAGATTGCTACAAGATTAATCCGGATGGTCTTCCTGGGAGCCATAGCTTTACAAAACAGAGCAAAGTTAAATCCCTAAGTCCTTGAAATGGTTAGTACAATGTTATGATGTCATGATGTTATGATGTTATGATGTTATGAGGTTAAATAAATAACAAGCACAAACAAGTCACACAACCATCATTCCTAAGTTTTGAGGCTTGCATGAGTTCCATAGGTAAGTACCCTCCCCACTGAAGTTTGGTTGGTTCAATCTGTCCTAGAATAGTAACCGGGTTCTAAAAGGATCTCCAATCATTGACCTTCCTTCCAGTCCACTTCAGTGCAACACCAAGTGGTTGACCGAAGCTTCCCTAAAGTCCAATCTCAAGGAGTGTAGTATCGAGTCTCAACCAACCCCAGTCGGAACCGAAGTCAGTTATCTCACTACTTTCTAATGGCCAGGATGAGTCAATTAGGGTTCTAAAGGTCTAGTTAATGCTTTAATGACACCACGCGGAAGCCAAATTTTTCCTCAAGTAACATGAGGAACATCAGGACAACCAAAGTGTCACATTAACCGTAGCCATCATTTTAACCATTCCAGTATACGCCGGATAGTCGCGATGATCTATTGCTACTTACCTAAGATATACTAGATCCGGGTGTAGGATCTTTCACTCAAAAAATACCCAAGCAATCCCTTAAAAGTAAATCAGACAATTTGGAATAAGTGATCTTGTTTTTAAGGTAACCTCTCTTTTTAAAGTACTCCCCAGCAGAGTCGCCAGTTCTGTCATACGGTGAACTGACTTGGGGTGTTTTGCTTTTTATCGCAATGTCGCGGATAGCAAGAGTCGCCATCGACTTTTCTTTTATCCAATAAGGAAAGGTGGAAAAGAACAGGAAAGACCTCAAAAGATTTTGGGTTCGGGAGGTACATTATACAAAGGGAAGGTGTTAGCACCCTTTGTATCCATGGTTATCCATGGGCTCTTAATTGCTGGATCACTTATATTTTTGTCTGAAAAGTGTTGGTGAATTGTTTAAAAATGTTTCGAAAAGAGAGTTCAACTTTGTAATGATTCTCGTATGAATGTATACAAAGTATTTATCTCGTTTGATTTTGGAAAACAGTTTAGAAAAATATAACTTGGTAATGATTCTAGTATGAATGTATACCAAGTGGTGATTTTCTAGGACTTGCAAAGTGTGAGGGTGGAAAATGTTTTAGGTTATGATCCAGTAATTGAGAGTTATACCTTCCTAAGGTCGTTATGGGCATTTCCTATCCTTGTGAGGGTAAAACTGTCCTTACTATGGAGAAGTAAGTAGTTTTATCCTTTGGATGTAAAAGGGTCATCGTAGGGTCATCGATAGGTCATTGAAGGCAACAGTTGTAAGGATACCTTAGCATTCGAAGGGACGATCATCATTTAACCGTAGGCTACACCGAAGGGTCATCGAGGGACAAAATCATATATTCGAAGGCAACATCCGAGGGACTATGATTTATTTTAAAGGGACATGATGATTTAATCGAGGGGTCTTTGCTAAGGGTATCCCCACATTCGCGGGACATGACCGTAATACCGTAATATCGTAAGGCAAAAGAGAGGTCCAAGATCACATATTTAAAGGTCATATTTTAAAGTCAATTAGGTGATTAGGATGAATCTCCACATTAAAATCAATACATTAAAATTAATACATTAAAATTAATACATTAAAATTAATTAAGCAATTTAGGGTGGATCTTCATAAGGGTATCCCACAAATAAAGTGGAAGACCTAAACAGCAATCTTTTCCTGGGATATGTGAGCCTTTACAAAATTCAGCAAACGGGTTAGAATACCAATCAGGATGCAATCAAGAGTTGCACCAAAGCAGTAATAGTATCAGGTAAACAGAGCATGGTTATGATAAAACAGGTCAGTTGGGCAAAGATCAAAACAGAGCGAAAAAACAACGGCATCCATTACAACAATTCAAGGTATCCAGGCATACTTAAGTCCACATGCAAAACCTCAAATATATTTATGCATTCAATTATGGTATCACATGTGAATTCGGAACATAAAGCGGCGATAGTAACGCAAACCTGTTTGCAATTGAATTGCAATCTTGAATTGGCCGATCGGATCGAATTGAGCGGTGCCGCCGGCTTTTCCTTCAGGGTTTCCTTTAGGGTTACTTGGAATAAGTTAAACAGTAGTCCTGAACACTCCACCACAAGCCGGTAGGGTTTGTTCCTGGATTCTTCAACTAAACAACAAATTAAAACGAAGGAAATAAACTAGATCCTAACGTAAGGTTAGATCCGGTAAAAAGGTACACAATAGTTTCCGTTGTAGAAACTATTGTGCGAAAAGGAATTAACTAAATGCTAAAAGGAAATAGGAAATTGCAAGGGAAATAGTGTAGAACCCGTAGGAAAAACGATGCCTAAGCTGCTGGAAAGGAAAATATGCAAAAGTGAAAACGGCAAAGAAAAAAAAATGTGGAAAAGCCTCCCCCGCTTTAGGTTTTCAAAGTGGCTATTTATATTGGTGTCATTAAGTAACTGCCTGCTGCCAAAAGGTCTTCAACGTGGCTAATTGCATGGCGTGGATATAGGGCCCAACACTCCTCAACGTCTCTTCAAGTCTCTGAGGCGTTGCTTGCGCCCAAAAAGTAGGGGGATGGTGTGACGTTCGTCACACCATGTGTGACGTCCGTCACAGGGGTGTGCAAGGCGTGACGCTCGTCACAGCCTCTGTGACGCTCGTCACAGGTGCAACACCGGTGTTGTGCTTTGGGCCGGGCTTTGCTATTTGGTTCGTTTTCTCTCCTTTTTGCACCTCTTTTCCTCCATTTTTACTTGTGCTTCCAAATAAGCCACCTGAGACAAATAGGAAGAAAATACCGCGTAATATCTAATAATATAAAGTGAACTGAAATAAATAATGATAAAATTTAATTGAATTAAGTCCTAAAATATGACATAATTTCATGTTATC
Source organism: Lathyrus oleraceus (assembly GCF_024323335.1). Taxonomy (NCBI): domain Eukaryota; kingdom Viridiplantae; phylum Streptophyta; class Magnoliopsida; order Fabales; family Fabaceae; genus Lathyrus; species Lathyrus oleraceus. The sequence goes on from NC_066580.1 coordinate 447,198,783, forward strand.
ACTAGGCGAGCGTGTAGCGAACAGGCCAGTTTGGGTCATTCGTGAGCTGGGCCTTCGTTCCTTTAAGATCAGTGTCATAAAAATGAGTCGGAGTGCCCTGAAAAATGCCTTGAAATATTAATGGGCAAATTTTGGGGTATGACACTCGCCTAGCGAGCATGCCATTTTGAGCCATTTTCTGGATTGGGCCACCTGTGTGTTGGGCCTTTGTTCTTTTAAGATCAATGCCTTGAAAAATGAGTTAGAGTGCCTTGAAAAATGTCTTGCAAGATTAACTGGCAAATTTTGGGGTATGACAGCTGCCCCTGTTCAATTTTCTTGAACCGAGAGAGTTAGAATGGTATGTACGCCATTCGTGGTCTGGAGGTGGAAGATTATTGAACACTTAGAATGCCCCAAAATTTTCACTTGTTAATCAACAGTTAGTCTTGATGAAGATGGGCTTAAAGATACCTTCCAGGAAGTTTAATGATGAGAGCTTCAGAGTGCGTCGTACATTAGACGATATCTGAAGACATGGGTGTCATACCGGGTCATACGCTAGACCGTATAGTGAGTCATCCATTAGGCCGTCGACTTCGCTGGGGAGTCAGAGTGTTATACGCTGCTGGGGATAAGGGATCAGAATGGACCATATGCCAGACCGTATCTGAATCGCAGAATGAGTTATTCACTAGGCGGGTGATTTCGCTGGGGAGGAAAGATCGGAATGGATCGTACGCTAGATCGTATCTAAGTTGCAGAATGGGCCGTACGTTAGGCTGTATCTGACGAAGGTAGAATCAGAATGGATCGTACGCTAGATCGTATCTGAGTTGAATATCCCAACGTATTGGAGTTGCGGAATGAGTTGTCCATCAGGCTGTATCTGAGGATGAAAGGGTAGTCGTACGCTAGACCACGTTTCAGAATGTACCGTACGCTGGGTAGTATCGGAGGAATAAAGATCAGAATGGATCATACACTAGATCGTATCCGAGGGGTGAACATCCAAATGTGTCGTACGCTAGACCGTATTGGAGCCGTTGGAGGAGTCATACGTTAGACTGAATCAGAATGAACCGTATGTTAGGCTATATCTGACAACATTCGTACATGTTGGATTTGCAATAAATGTCTGGGATGGGCTTAAAGATGCCACCATTAGGAGAATATCAGAGTGTTTGTCCGAACGAATGTTCATGTGGATTGTATCTGAAAGATGTAAATGTAATCGATAAAGATGTCCGTCTGAATGGATCTTTATTTTGACCATATCCGGAGGATAATTAACCTGAAAAATAAAGTTAGCTTTATGCCACGTCATGATGCATGAGATATTTTATGAATGTGAACAATGTATGCATGCGTATGCTGTGAAATGATGTAATGAATGAATTATGCGTCTGAAAAGTTTCCCGGCGACTCCCTGGGGAAAATAAATCCCCATCTTCTGGTTGGAGATACTTGTATTGCTGCCCCTTTCTTAGCTGGGAATACTTGATTTCTATCTGATGGTGAAAACGCTCAACAGAGCCTGGCTGGGGATGGAAGAGGTGACCAGTCTGTCTAGTAATGCCAATTTCTTCTGGGGAATAACTGGCTTTGCTGGGGAATAGAATTAGCAACAAATTCATTGGAAAGCATGGTTAGACCTTCTCCTCGATCCTGAAGTCTTGTAATAATCGCTATTTCTATTTTATGCATGCATTTTTGGTAAACATCGATCATATTCAAATGCATATATTCATTCAAATTAAATCAATGGACGTTTACGCAAACAAAACAGAAAAAGTAAAACAAAAGCATCTTTTTGGAAATAAAATTGTATTGATTTTGAAAGAGGGCCTATAAACAGGCAATTTGAGTACAAAGAGACATAAATCCTAGTAAGAGGAAATTGTCAGGAAAACAAAGAGAAAGCTATGCAGAAAAAGTCCTATTGATTTTAATTCCACTACTGTCATTATGTCTTCAAGCATCTCATCCCTTGCTGTCGGATGGAAGTGATTGGCTTGCTCAGTCCCCTTGGCTTGTGTGAAGCTGACCGAGAACGGGACATAGTCATACGCTTTAATCCCTAATTTTTGCCGGGACCGCCTTTTCAGGTTTTCAGTCCACCAGGATACCCTTTTTTGCCCAAGCCGCCTTTTCAGGTTCTCGACTTGCCGGGTGTACATCTTTTATATGTTTATCCCTAATTTTTGCCCGAACCCTTTTGGTTCGCCGGGATGCCCTTACTTTTGCCTAGATACGTCGACCTAGCGGGTCTCTTTTATGCGTAGTATTTTTTAACTATGTCCGCGTTCACAGGATGCGGGAAGTCTTTGCCGTCCATTGTAGCAAGTATCATGGCTCCACCAGAGAATACCTTCTTAACTACAAATGGCCCTTCGTATGTGGGAGTCCATTTGCCTCTGGGATCACCTTGTGGTAGAATGATACGCTTTATTACCAAGTCGCCAATTTGATACACCTGTCTCTTGACTCTTTTGTTAAATGCCTGGGTCATGCGTTTCTGATATATCTGCCCATGACAAACAGCCGCAAGTCTCTTCTCATCAATCAAATTCATTTGATCGAGTCGAGTCTGAATCCATTCATCTTCATCTAAGCCCGCCTCTTTCATGATTCTTAGAGAGGGGATCTGAACTTCCACCGGTAAAACGGCTTCCATTCCGTAGACTAAAGAGAACGGAGTTGCCCCTGTCGAAGTGCGTACTGAAGTGCGATAACCATGGAGAGCAAACGGTAACATCTCATGCCAGTCTTTGTATGTTACTGTCATCTTTTGTATGATCTTCTTAATATTCTTATTAGCAGCCTCCACGTCGCCGTTCATCTTTGGCCGGTACGGAGAAGAGTTATGGTGTTTTATTTTGAACTGCGTGCAGAGTTCAGTAATCATCTTGTTGTTCAAATTAGTACCATTGTCAGTGATAATTCTTTCAGGGATGCCATACCGACAAATGAGACTATTCTTGATGAACCGTGCCACCACATTCTTGGTGACAGAAGCAAATGAGGCCGCCTCTACCCACTTTATAAAGTAATCAATAGCAACGAGGATGAAACGATGTCCATTAGAAGCCGTAGGTTTAATCTCTCCAATCATATCAATGCCCCACATTGCAAAGGGCCAAGGGGTTGTCAACACGTTCAATGGAGCAGGAGGCACATGTACTTTATCCGCATAAATCTGGCACTTGTGACAAGTTCTGGAGTGATGGTGGCAATCAGCTTCCATGGTAGACCAATAATACCCTGATCTCAAAATCTTTTTGGTCATTGTATGTCCGCTAGAGTGAGTCCCAAAAATACCGTCATGCATGTCTTCCATAATCTTTTCTGCTTCCTTTTTATCCACACAGCGAAGCAAAGTTAAATCATGATTACGTCTGTATAATACTCCATTACTCAAAAAGAATTTAGCGGAGAACTTCCTCAGAAACTTTCTATCATTGATGGATGCCCCTTCAGGGTATTCCTGAGTTTCTAAATATCTTTTCACTTCGTGGAACCAAGGTTCCTCTTCCACCTCATCAGCGTTAAGTTCATAATAATATGCTGGTTCATCTAATCGTTCAATGGTGATCCTGGGAGCTTCACTGTCCCATCTGACTCTGAACATAAATGACATGGTAGCCAATGCGTCTGCCAACTGATTCTCTTCTCGTGGAATATGTTCGAATGTAATCTCTTCAAAGTATGGGATTAATGTCAACACCCGCTCTCGATAGGGGATGAGATTCGGATGTTTAGTGTCCCATTCTCCTTTGATCTGACTGATCACTACTGCTGAATCTCCGTACACACTCAAAAACTTGATTCGCAAGTCTATAGCAGCTCTGAGTCCCAAAATACATGCTTCATACTCAGCCATATTGTTGGTACAATCAAAACATAGTCTAGCAGTGAAAGGCGTATGGCAACCCCTGGGAGAAATAATTACAACACCAACACCATTGCCCAATGCATTAGAAGATCCATCAAAAACCATAGTCCATCGGGATCCCCGTTCGGGTCCTTCATCCGGTCCAGGTTCTCCATAACTAGTAACAAGCATGACATCCTCATTTGGGAACTCAAAATTCATAGATTGGTAATCATCCACCGCTTGATGAGCCAAATGGTTCGCTAGCACGTTTCCTTTGATTGCTTTCTGAGTAGTATACTGGATATCATACTCTGTTAAAATCATCTGCCATCTTGCTATTCTTCCGGAGAGGGCAGGTTTCTCAAATATATATTTGATAGGATCCATCTTAGAAATCAATAAAGTGGTGTGACTCAACATATACTGTGTTAGTCGGCGAGCAGCCCAGGCCAAAGCACAACAAGTTTTCTCGAGCAGTGAGTATCTTGTTTCACAGTCGGTAAACTTTTTGCTAAGGTAGTATATGGCATGCTCTTTTCGACCAGACCCGTCATGTTGCCCCAACACACACCCCATTGAATTTTCTAACACGGTCAAATACATGATTAGAGGTCTTCCTTCAACTGGTGGCATCAGAATTGGAGGTTCCTGGAGATACTTCTTGATTTTATCAAAAGCTTCTTGACATTCATCATTCCATATCATCTCTTGATTTTTCCTCAGTAATTTGAAGATGGGTTTGCAGGTAGCAGTCAAATGGGAAATAAATCGGGCAATATAATTCAATCGTCCCAAGAAACCTCTGACTTCTTTATCTGTACGGGGAACTGGCATTTCTTGAATAGCTCTCACCTTAGCCGGGTCAACCTCAATTCCTTTACCACTGACAATAAATCCCAAGAGTTTACCGGATCTTACTCCAAAGGTGCATTTGTTCGGGTTCAATCTCAGCTTGTATTTCTTCAACCTCTCAAACAATTTGTACAAATGATCGAGATGTTCTTCTTCAGCATGAGATCTGGCTATCATGTCATCCACATATACCTCTATTTCGTGATGGATCATGTCATGGAACAAAAATACCATAGCACGCTGGTATGTTTCCCCTGCATTCTTTAAACCGAATGACATTACTTTGTAACAGAAAGTGCCCCATTGCGTCACAAACGTAGTTTTCTCCATGTCCTCAGGTGCCATCTTAATCTGATTATAACCTGAGAATCCGTCCATGAATGAGAATACCTTGTGTTGAGCGGTGTTATCTACCAGAACATCAATGTGCGGAAGTGGAAAGTCATCCTTGGGACTCGCTTTATTCAAATCTCTGTAATCTACACACATTCGCACCTTACCATCCTTCTTTGGCACTGGTACCACATTAGCAACCCATTGAGGATAAGAAGTAACGGCTAGGAAACCTGGGTTAAATTGTTTCATAACTTCGGCTTTGATTTTCTTGGACATCTCAGGACGCATGCGACAAACCTTTTGCTTAACAAGATGACAATCTTCCTTCATTGGCAAACGATGCACTACTATATCAGTATCCAGTCCTGGCATGTCTTCATACGACCAAGCAAAAATCTCCACATAGTCATGTAACATCTGAATCAATCTTCCTTTGACACTGTTTTCCAAGCCTGCTCCTATTTTGACTTCTTTCTTGTCTACTTCAGTACCCAGATTTACAATTTCAATTGATTCCTCATGCGGCTGTATAGCCTTTTCTTCTTGCAGTAACAGTCTGGCAAGTTCTCCAGGTACTTCACAATCTTCCTCACTTCCATCCTCGGCTTGGTAGATCGGATTTTCAAAGTCATAATGAACAGTAGCAGAATTATTATCAACAGGATCCAGAGTGGATATGGATCTGCAATTTGTTACGTGAGTGTGTGTAAGAAAACATAACTTGCTTGGGAAGATGACAGGAAAGATAAAGAGCGCAATATTTGAATGCAAAAAGTCCATTGATTTATTGAATGTAAATATACTTATGAAATGACAAACCCTTAACAAATTAGCTATTGTGCCCCGGGCATAGACACAATGCTTTAAGAAGTTCAATTGTAAACATTAAAAAAATTTGCAACACTAAAATAGACAATAACAATTACTCCTGACTAAAGGAAATCGGGATAGTGTCTTCAGCCTTCCAATTATTGAGTCCGTCACCAATTGTTGGGAAAATCCAGCTATCCAGGTCGCAATCGCTATCAGCATCTTCTACAACATTGATCTGATCTTTGACCATCCTTTCAGAGTTAAATCCCAGACCAGACTTGTCAGACTTGTATGGTACGTTGATCAGTTGACCCCAACCAGTACGACCACCATTTTCAACCACGGCTTGAGCGTCCTTCAGAGAAATCATAGCAGGAGGAGCACGAATAACCCTGGGGCACACGGGGAGTTGGCTTAAGGACAGGACTAGTCGGAGGAACTACTTCGAATGACTGAGAAGGAGTCTCAAAGAATTCACCATCCATCTCGACGTATCTGAAGGTATGCACACTACTGACAATATACTCTTCTTCCCCACACACAGTGACGATCTTACCCTCTATTGGATACCTCAGCTTTTGATGGAGAGACGAAGCTACAACACTTGCCCCATGTATCCAAGGGCGTCCCAGCAAGCAGGAATAGGCAGGACGAATGTTCATTACGTGAAAGGTAGTGTTGAAGACTTAAGGTCCTATCTTGATAGGGAGGACCACTTCACTGTGGACAACGCTCTTCGCACCATCGTAAGCACGCACCACAATGTCACTAGGCTTCAGTTCAATGCCTTTACAGTCAAGTTTATCGAGCATAGCTATCGGCAGCACATTCAAAGAAGAGCCGTTGTCGATTAATACGTGAGATAAGGTGATCCCCTCACACTCAATGGAGATATGCAGAGCTCTATTGTGATTCTTTCCTGCTGGTGTCAGGTCAGCATCGGAAAAGCCTAGGCCATTGTCAACAGTCAAATTGGCCACATAGTTTTCGAATTGATCGACGGATGTCTCCTGAGGTACATGAGCAGTCTTCAAGAATTTTATCAGTGCCTTGGCATGGGATTCAGAAGATAATAACAAGGATAACATCGAGATCTTAGACGGAGTATGCCCCAGCTGTTCTACCACATCAAAATCACTCTTACGGATGATTTTCAGCATTTCCTCCACTTCCTGCTTGGCAACATCTTCAGTAGTAACTTCGACCGGTGTCTTTGACTGAGAAGGGTTGACTGGTTCCTTTCCTCGAGTTTCAGGGACAGGAGGTGAGATTTCGGGAGAGAAGATCCTTCCACTTCGAGTAATTCTACTAGTCCCAACAATGTCAACGTCATTAGGATTAGCAGGATTATCATCTTGCTTCACGCCATGAATGTAAATATCACCTCCGTAATTCCACGGAATGGCTTTGCTTGAGGAATACGGTATTGGGCCAGGTGCAGTAATAATTAGGGGAGCTACCCTGGGCTCAGCAGTAATCTTCACAGGCACTCTAGTAGCAGTAATCTTCACTGGAACTTTGGACCTAGCAATCACAGATATTTCTTCAACAGGGTTTTCCACCTTAGGAATCCTTTCAAAGAGAATTGTACGATCATCCATCAGCCGTTGAATACCATTTCTCAACTTCAAGCAATCATTGGGTCGGAGTATACAGAGATCACAACTTTCAGTGCAACCTGGAAATAAACCAGCTTGCAATAAATTCTTCTTGATGATCAGGAGAGGAGATGCTAAGTCAGTTACATTAGAAATGTGAGAATTGTCATCCATAGCATTAACAGTCTTATCATGATTAGGCATAGGTGCAGTGATGACATTCAGAGTCTCTGGAGGATCAAATTCAATTTCTCCAACGTCGATCATATCCTGAATCTTATTCTTCAATGACCAACAATCGTTTGTATCATGCCCGGGGCTATCAGAGTGATACGCACACCTGGCATTGGGATTATAACGAGGAGAAGTAGTGTTGGGATTCGTAGGAGGATCTCTGAGGGTAATCAAATTCGCCTTTAGCATACCCTGCAGTGCCTGTGCTAAAGTCATATTGATCTTGGTAAACTGCCTTCTTGGCCTGTCTTGTCTGTGCTGGAAGTTTTGAGATGGCGGTGCTGCAATCGTAACTGCTCCAATGGTATGGTCACGATTTTTCTTGTTACGACCCCTTTGACCGTACACAGCATTTGATTCGTTCCTCCCCTGGTAGGACCTTTTGGTGCTTGCAGAGGTAGTCGCCTGTATCTTTCCACTTCGAATGCCATTTTCAACACGTTCACCTGTCAATATAAGTTCAGTGAAACCCGATGAAGAACTTCCCAATAGATGGCTGTAGAATGGGCCAGTCAGTGTGCCCATGAACATGTCTACTAATTCTCGATCAGTCATAGGGGGTTTGACTCTGCCAGCCAAATCTCTCCATTTTTGAGCATATTCTTTGAAACTTTCTTTAGATCCCATAGTCATATTCTGCAACTGCCGAGTATGTGCTAGTTCAGAATTATACTGGTACTGCTTGTAGAAAGCTGTTGCTAAATCAGTCCAGGTGCGAATGTTAGAGCTCTCGAGCTGATAGTACCATTCCAACTGTGTGCCAGCCAGACTTTCTTGGAAGAAATGGATCCATAGCTTCTTATCGGTGGTATACGGCTGAATCTTTCTCACATAAGCTCTCAGATGCATCTGAGGACAAGACGCACCATCGTACTTAGTGAAAGTTGGGATCTTGAATTTGCGGGGAATGACCACGTCGGAAACCAGACCCAAGCTTTCAAAATCCAGACCGGGCGCCTTCTGGCCCTCCATAGCTAGCATACGTTCTTCCAACAACTTGTACTTGCCATCTTTTGGAGAGTACTGTTCGTTCTCGTAATCTTCATCGTCGTCCTCAGGGTTGAAGGGACCAACATTCTCCTCTTCTGAATCATTCTCTGTCTCCTCTTCTTGATCCTTCGGCATTCTGATCTTGACTCCTGCGGCCTGTCCTTTAAGCCTTCTTCCCGGGTTAATGTAACTCACAGGTTTCTTGTCTTTCTTCTGCTCGAGCAAGAGAGCCTTCAATTCCTCCTGCCCCTTGGATAAGCTCAAGATCATCTCCTGGAATTGAACATTATGAGCCTGGAGATCTTTGACAGTTTGTTCGAGAGCCATTTTTCTGTTGGCAATAGGAAGACCGTGAGAACATTGATCTTTTAGAATACCTGTTATGCAATGTTATGTTATGCTATGCAATGTATGAAATGTTTTCAAGGACTTTTGGAATTTAACTTTGCGTAAACTACCAAAAAGAGAGGAACTTTTATTACTAATTTCTTAATCAATATTCATTACAAAAAATAATAATAAAAATACAATGAAAGCTCAAGTCTCCCAGGGACGGCTTCTTTTTGGGCGAAGATATGCATTGAGTCTTCGTTCCTCATTAAGCTGGCTGGTGAGCTCTAATACTTTCTTCCTTTCTGCAACGAACCGAGTCTCAAAAGCATCCCTCTCCTCTCTCAACTGGATCCATGATCTCTTCAGTTCTTCCACATTGGTAGGCATATCTGGATAAGGAATGATCTGAGGGGTACCTCCTTCAATTCCTGGTTCAACAACCAGCGGTCCGACTGCCAGATATGGCATGGTAAGCTCACGAGCTCTGGCGCGTACCCATCTGAGATAAGATTCCATAGGAATAGAGTTTTTCTGTCCTAAAGTGCTTCTTTTCACCATGCCCCAAGCTCGTACAAACCTTTGACGGAGATCTTGAGAGTCGTTGTCATAGTCAAACACAGTGCTTTGAATGATTATTTCATGTGGACCATCTCTTCGAGCATACCCAAACTGACGTAGGGCTAAGGCCGGGTTATAAGTAATACCTCCTCTTATTCCTAGGAGTGGTACGTTAGGGAACTCTCCACAACGGTCGATGAGGATAACATTTTCTTTGAGATGAGGACACCAACGGAGAGCGACATTATCCTTTGAGACCATTTCAAATTCTGCTCGTTCTTCAAGACTGATTGAGGAAGGTGCGAAATAAACCACCTAGACAATAAAGGTACGCAACACATGAGAGTCCCTTGCCTTTTCATAGTACGGGTGTGAAGGGAATGCAAAATGTCTCCAAGCAAGGTGGGCACAGGGTTATGAGTGAGGAATATCTTAATAGCATTCATGTCTATGAATTGGTCTGGATTAGGGAATAACACCAAACCATAGATTAGTAATGCTAGGACATCTTCGAAAGCGTGGACACTCATAACTTTTAAGAATTCTCGAGCCTTATTTATCAGAAATTTGGCAAGTAAACCCTTAACTCCACTTCTTGTTACCCAATTAGTTTCAATGTCAGACTTTGTCATGTGTAAAGCTGCGGCAACTTCTTCAGACTTCGGAATCTTTTGTAAACCACTGAAAGGTGTTTGATCAAGGATAGGTATCCCAAGCAGCCTGGAGAATTCTTCTAACGTGGGTACCAACTGATAATCTGGGAAGGTGAAGCAATGATGTTTAGGATCGAAGAACTGGAATAGAACTCTCATCATATCTTCTTTGAAACCAGTGGTAACCAGATTGAGGAGAGAACCATGTTTCTTGATGAACTGAGCATGATCGGGAAGTTCTGACACTAAATCCTTGAGTTGAGGAGAGGTCGCTACAAAATTGATCCGGATGGTCTTCCTGGAAGCCATAACCTGTTTAACAGAGCAAAGCTAAATCCCTAAGTCCTTGAAATGGTTAGTACAATGTCATGATGTTATGATGTGATATAACAAGCACAAACAAGTCACACCGCAATCATTCCTAGGTTTTAAGGCTTGCATGAGTTCCAAAGGTAAGTACTCTCCCCACTGAAGTCTGGTTGGTTCAACCTGTCCTAGAATAGTAACCGGGTTCTAAAAGGATCTCCAATCATTGACCTTCCTTTAAGTCCACTTCAGTGCAACACCAAGCGGTTGACCAAAATTTCCCTAAAGTCCAATCTCAAAGAGTGTAGTATCGAGTATCAACCAACCCCAGTCGGAACCAAAGTCAGTTATCTCACTACTTTCTAATGGCCAGGATGAGTCAATTAGGGTTCTAAAGGTCTGGTTAATGCTTTGATGACACCACGCGGACGCCAAATTTTTCCTCAAGTAAACATGAGGAACATCAGGACATCCAAAGTGTCACATTAACCGTAGCCATCATTTTAACCATTCCAGTATACGCCGGATAGTCGCGATGATCTATTGCTACTTACCTAAGGTATACTAGATCCGGGTGTAGGATCTTTCACTCAAGCTTAAAATACCCAAGCAACCCCTTAAAAGACAATTCAAATAAGTGATCTTTTTTTTTTTTTTTTTTTTTTTTTTTTTTAAAGTGACCTCTCTTTGGTTCGTCCCCAGCAGAGTCGCCAGTTCTGTCATACGGTGAACTGGACTTTTGTGTTTTTTGCTTTGGAAAGCAAATGTTGCGGTTAGTAAGAGTCGCCACCGACTTTTCTTTTATCCAATCAGGAAAGGTGGAAAAGAACAGGAAAGACCTTGATTAGATTTTGGGTTCGGGAGGTACATTATACAAAGGGAAGGTGTTAGCACCCTTTGTATCCATGGTTATCCATGGGCTCTTAATTGCTTGATCACTTATGTTTCTTGTCTGAAAAAGGTGTTCGTGAACTGTTTAGGAAAGATTTTGAAAAGAGAGTTTAACTTTGTAATGATTCTGGTACGAATGTATACAAAGTATTTATCTCGTTTAGTTCTGAAAATTGTTTAGAAAAATATAACTTGGCAATGATTCTAGTACGAATATATGCCAAGTGGTGATTTTCTAATAGAGGTTTTGAAAAGTGTGAGGTGTGAAAAATAGTTTAAATTGTGAGCAAGCATTTAGGAGTTATACCCACCCAAGGTCTTTATGGGCATTTCCTATCCTTATGAGGGTAAAACTGTCCTTACTATTGAGAAGTAAGTAGTTTTATCCTTTGGATGTAAAAGGGTCATCGATTGGTCATTGAAGGCAACATTTGTAAGGATACCTTAGCATTCGAAGGGACGATCATCATTTAACCGTAGGCTACAACGACGGGACATCGAGGGACAAAATCATATATTCGAAGGCAACATCCGAGGGACTATGATTTATCTTATAAGGACATGATGATTTAACCGAAGGGTCTTTGCTAAGTGTATCCCCACATTCGCGGGACATGACCGTAATACCGTAATACCGTAAGGCAACAAAGAGAGGTCCAAGATCACATATTCAAAGGCAATATTTTATAATCAATTAGGTAGTTGTAATCAATTAGGTAATTAGGTCCACATTATAATCAATTAGGTAATTAGGGTGAATCTCCATAAGGGTATCCCACAAATAAAGTGGAATACCTAGCAAGCTACCTTCTCCGGGAGTATGTGAACCCTTACAAAATTCAGCAAACAGATCAGAATACCAAATCAGGGTGCAATCAAGAGTTGCACCAAATAAAAGAAAAAACAGCGGTATGATTGTCAGGCAAAATAACACATGGTTAGAATACAACAGATCAGATAAGCATAGAATAGAACAGGAAAATCAGCGACTGTCACGTTCGCTCCTGCCTCGCCTAGCGAAGGCTTAGCGAATACTCGCTGCATGCTCGCTTAGCGATGTGCTAGCGAGCGGCTGCGGGTTCTGGTTTTGATAACAGTACAATTCCAGAAAGCTCCGAACCCTATGGCATCCATTACATGGTTAAACATTCAAGATATTCAGACATATTGAAATCCACACGCAGAACCTCAAACATATTTATGAATTCAATTATGATATCACATGTGAATTAAGAACATAAATAGTAATGCAAACCTGTTGGCAATTGAATGGCAACCTTGAATTGACAAGTCACTCTTAGGGTGGGCGCCGGATTGAGTTGGGCGGAGATAACCTTGGTGCAGATGGGTTTCCTTCAGAGTTTCCTTTAGGGTTGCTCTGAATTCTCTGGGTTAGCCTCCAGGGTTTGCTGTGCCTTCTCTCTATCTCCCGTTTTCGTCCTTTTTTTCTCTGACTGAAGTGTTGGTATTTATAATGCTTTTTCGTGACCTAATGGGCTCAGAATGAAGCCCAGAATCTTCTGGTATTCGCAAGTTTCGCTAGGCGAGTGGCGTAGCGAAGGGTTCGCTAGGCGAAGGAGTTGCTCGCCTAGCGAGCATGCCATTTTGAGCCATTTTCTGGATTGGGCCACCTGTGTGCTGGGCCTTTGTTCTTTTAAGATCAATGCCTTGAAAAATGAGTTAGAGTGCCTTGAAAAATGTCTTGCAAGATTAACGGGCAAAATTTGGGGTATGACACTAGGGTTTTCAGAAAATTGAAGAGGTAAGGGGGGAATCCTTATTATTATGGGTTAGTATGATCGGGTCAATGGGTAGATGTATGTTTAGGTTAAAATCCCTAATTTCGTATGGTTGTTTGAAATTGTTAGGTTGACGAGTATTCTTGATTGGTGGTGATTTAATTGTGTTAAAACTGTAAATTAATGTTATATACTTAGAGTATTGTATGAGTCATAATTTTCTGAACGTTTGGCTTTTTACGGAATCGAAATCGGAGGTCCGAAAGTCCTCCAACGATGAAAAACGCAGAAAATTCTAATTCTGTTTTTATGTTAACCGGTTACCCACCGAGCGTTAACCGGTTACTTGCTTAAAAATCTGTGATTCTGTTTTTGTGTTAACCGGTTACCCACCGAGCGTTAACCGGTTACTTGCTTAAAAATCTGTGAATTCTGTTTTGTGTTAACCGGTTACCCACCGAGCGTTAACCATTTACTTGCTTGAAAATCTGTGCAGGAAATTAATTCTGTTTTATGTTAAGCGGTTACCCACCGAGCGTTAACTGGTTACTTGCTGTGAAAAATGAAAAATTGAGATCTTAAAAGTTGTATTCAATTTGGAATGAAATCTAGGTGTGTGTATTTGATAATTAGCATATATATGTGAATAGTGGATTGTGATGAATGTGTATATGTACTATTGGTGGATAATTCATAGAGTTGAATTATGGTTGTATGTGGAATGTTTAGATAGTAGAGATGATCTTAATTGCATATTATGTGAATGGTGTAATTGTTATGAATGTGTATATGTACCATTGGTGGATAATTCATAGAGTTGAATTATGGTGATATGTGGAATGTTAAGATGGTAGAGATGATCTTAATTGCATATGTGTTGGTATATGTACATTCATTCATGGCATGGTCGGCTTCATGGTGGAAGCGGTGAAACTGTGGGTTCACATGATAGCATACGTTGATCCTTGATTGGAAATAGGCGTAGTAGATGTAGCATACGTTGATCCTTAATTGAAAATAGGCGTAGTAGATGTAGCATACGTTGATCCTTAATTGGAAATAGGCGTAGTAGTAGACGGTGATCCTTAATTGGAAATAGACGTAACACACGTTGATCCTTAATTGGAAATAGGCGTGGTAGTGGCTTTGATCTTGTCCGGATCGGATGCGTGGCTTGGATTCTAGATATTGAATCGGAAAGCGGTGAAACGTTGGGTTCACATTGAGGTACCGCATGCATAGAGTCACATGTCTTGCATTGAGTCACATTAGAGTTATGTGATTATCGAGTGTATGCATTGTTGTGATTGTGATGTGTGTATGAGATATGGTAATTGAGTTTGGTGATGTTTGGATACATAACTTGGCAAAATATGTACTTATGTGATAATTGTAGTTATGTGTATTTTGGGAATATAGTATTGGATTTTAATATTGTACTCCTTGAGTTTTGATGGATGTTGAAACATGTGAAATAAATGTTGATTAATATTATTTACATGGTTATACGAAGTGTGATGAATTCCTTTAATTGTTGATTTAATCATTGTGCCTTGTTATACTTCTTCATAATGATTTGAATTCTCACCCTTTCTGTTTGAATGTTACCTTTACATGGGTATCGTGCAGTAGTATTGCTGAAGTAAGTGGACGATAGCTCGCTCGAGATTAGCCGGAGGTTTCCGTATTTTAGTTTGAAGACTAGGTAATGAGTCAATGCTCTGGTCATGTAACACTGGGTAGATTGGTAGTATTGAACTCATATCTTATTTGGATATGCATTATGTTATTACTTGTTTATTTTATCTTGAGGTGATTATTGAGAGATGATCATGGTATGGGACATGGATCATTTTATGAAATACATGAGTATTCATTATTTTCCGCTGCGAACGCATATGCTTGAATATTCATGATAATTGAAATGTGTTATTTTAAATGACCAGGTGTATTGATGATGAATGAGGTTGGTTTTTGAAAGCTTTTAGTTTTTAAAAACGTCGATGTGACGCCCTTTTGTTTATATGCGTGCTTATTTACTCTGATTAATGTTAAGTATTTTGGGGTAGAAAAAGGGGTGTTAATACTTACCACTGTGTCCTTTCTCAAGAATACTCTTCTTAAGTTCGGACACATCTGGAACAGAAACTCTGTCTCTGAATCTCATCACACCATTTCTGTCAATCATGAAGTCACCTTCTTCACCATGATTAATCAACACTAACCGGTCAATCAATCCCAAGTTGATCTTCAGCCTTCCCTGATCTCATCAAGAATACCACTGGTCAGTTTCAACATACCCATTTTCACACTGATAGGGGTCTTTTCACATACCAAACTCATATCTCTGAAATGTTTAATCAATTCCAACTCTCGAACCATAAGCATCGACATGTGCAAAGACTTCCTACTTAACGCATCAGCTACGACATTAGCCTTACCAGGATGGTAACTCAAGCTAAAATCATAATCCTTTAGGAATTCTAGTCACCTTATCCGCCTCATGTTCAATCCTTCTGATTGAATATGTACTTTAAGCTTTTGTGATCACTAAACACCTCAAATATGGAACCAAAAGATAATGTCTCCAAACTTTCAAAACAAAAACCACAGTTGCTAACTCTAGATCATGTGTACAATAATTCATCTCATGAACTTTTAACTGTCGTGAAGCATAATCCAAAACCTAACAATTCTGCATCAGTACACCACCTAAACCCATCATTGACGCATCACAATACACCACAAAGGACTCACTTGGATTCAGAAAAATCAATACTGGAGCAGTCGTCAACTTCTTCTTGTGTTTGAAAAAACTTTCTCTACATGCAACATCCTACACATAAGCCCGACCCTTTCGAGTCAACTGAGTCAAAGGAAGTGTTAACTTTGAGAAGCCTTCTATAAACCTACGATAATAACCAGCTAGGCAAAGGAAACTTTAAATCTTAGTAGCCGACTTCAGAGTCTCCCACTGTAATTCAACATTAACTTTCGCCGGATCAACTGCAATACCTCCAATAGAAATCACGTGGCCAAGAAAAATCATTTCTTTTAACCAGAACTCACACTTGCACAACTTGGCATAAAGTTTCTTCTCTCTTAACACCTCCAATACAACTTTAAGATGTTTCTCATGTTCTTATTCAGATTTAGAATCTATCACGATATCTTCAATAAACACCACAATAAACTGATCTAGATAAGGATTGAAGATCCTATTCATATACTCCATAAACACACCTGGCGCATTCCACACTCCAAATGACATTAATGTGAATTCATAATGACCATACCTCATTCTGAAGGCAATCTTCAGATTGTCTTCTGGTTTTACATGAATTTGATGATAACCAGACATCAAATCTATCTTGCTGAACACACATGCGCCAACTAACTGATCCATCAAATCATCGATTCTCAAAAGATGATACTTATTCTTCATAGTTACTTTATTCAACTGTCTATAGTTAACACACAATATCATGCTTCCATCTTTCTTCTTCGCTTGTAATACCGGTGCACCCCACGGAGAAACACTTGGTCGAATAAACCTTTTCTCAAATAATTCTTCTAACTATTTCTTCAATTCACTCAACTTTGAAGCAGACATCCTATACAGAGCCATCAATATCATACTCGTACCTGGCACTAGGTCGACTACAAACTCCACCTCACGTTCTGGCGGTAAGTCATTAATATCCTCTGGGAACAGATCCGGTAAATCACATACAACAGGAAAGTAATAGTTGCAACTTTATCATCGAGTTGCAAAGATGTAAACATTACAAACATTCGTGCTTCATCCTCTAAGAGGTCTTCCACTTGCTTAGCAGATAAAAACACTAGCTCTCCACTATCTCCAAACTCTAGGAACCTCATGGTCTTGCTGTAGCAATTGATATGAGCATAGTTGAATTCCAACCACTTCATTCCAAATATGACATCAATTTTATGCAAAGGTAGACATACCAAATCCATCCCAAAACTCTTACCATAAATAGTCAACAAGTAACTAAAACACACCAATGTAGTAGTAACATAACCATTAGTTAGGATATCGATAATTATATTCCCAACCATAGAAGGCAACTTTAAATTTAACTTATTGGCACATTCAAGCGAAATAAACGAATAAGTAACATCAATATCAATAATATCAATCAACTCAACATTGTTAATGAAACAAGTACCTCAAATCAAGTTATCTTTCTTGAGGACTTCTAAACCACTCAAGGAAAACACTCAACCATTAGTCTGGGCAGTAGCAGTTGACATCGTCTTTGGTTTTTGACATTGCGTACTGATATGAACCTTTTCACCACAGTTGAAACAAGTTGGATTGTCGTTCTTGCATTCAGAAACACAGTGATATGTCTTCCCACATTTGAAACATCTCAGAACTTTATTGTTGCAATCATTAGCATGGTGGCCCTGCTCGCCACACTTAAAGCACTTGACATAAGTAGATTTTCCTCCCCCACTTGTCTTCTTCCCATCTGAAGCCTTTTGCTTCCCTTTGTCAGCTGAAGCACTATAAGGTTTTTCCATTATCCTGGTTCCTCCCTTTCTTATCACTAAGATTCTTATAATAAGAAGATTTAGCTCTACTATCTTCATCAAAGATTATGCCCTTGTTCAATAGCACAGGAAACTGAAGAACCTCTTGATACCCAATACACTGCTTAATCTTCGGATGCAATCCATTTTCAAACTTGATGCACTTAGACACTTCAGCCGTCAGATTACTATAATGCGGAAAAACTTCACTAGTTCTTCAAACCTGCCAGCATACTCAACAACATATGGATTCCCTTATTTCAGCTCAAGGAATTCAATCTCCTTCTTACCATGCACGTACTCAAGAAAGTACTTCTCCAGAAATGCAACTCTGAACACAACCCAAGTGATCTATGTACTCATAATTTCCATTCTTTGGCGTGCATCATCCCACCGGTCTTCAGCTTCCTCTTCCATCATATGAGTACCAAAACTATACCTTTTGAACCTCAGTACAAGCCATCACCTAGAAGATCTTCTCAATCCCTTTGATCCATGTCTCTGCATCACCATGATCATGTCTTCCCTTAAAGATCGACGGGTTATTGTTAGAACAAGATTTTGTGTCTATAATTCATCTCTAAGTTTTGATGATAACAAAGGACGAAACATTTTTGTACCCTAACAAATTTCTCTAAGTATTCAGGACTCTAACAGGAAATGGATCTGACAAAACAACATCTGCCATCACACAAGCGTAGAACAGTTGACTTAAAGTCAAAAGCAGTCGCTCTGACTCTGAAAACAACATCGTTCACAGTATCTGAAGCTTGAAGACTCAGATACTATGAATCGGAAGGATTCCACACATGGTTACTCTGCTAATCCATACATCTGAAGAAGGTCCAACTGAAGACTAATCAAGAACTTATGAAGTAAATCACTTCGAACAACTATCTGAAGAATACATAGTCTCTTTTAAAGGATATGGTTTCCTTAGTGGTGAATTCTAAAGAGCTCATTGAGTAACATTTTGAACTTGATTGCTACTCCATTTGAAATTTGAACAATTCTTTCACACCAGATTATAAGTATTGGAGTAAGGGTTTGGCTTTTGAAAACTTCCAACATAATTAACCTCTCCAGCTTGTCCCTCTGACACACAATTGTCATTTGCATGACCTTGACCTTAAAAAGCACATCTTAACTCCTAAACCTGAATAGAATTTGCTTGAGAAAGAGTAGTAATAGCTGTTTGCTAAGTTAAAGCTTCAAGTTGTGCTAATAGAGCGGTTTAAGTAACAAGTTTTATCATACCTTTCTTCTTTGGAGCTCTATCGCTTTGTATACGGTATTCATTTTAACACATATTATCAATCAACTCTTTCGCTTCATCTTCATTCTTGTTCTTCATAGTACTCCCAACCGAGGCATCAAGAAACATTCGAGTTTGAACTTTCAAACCCCGCATAAGCTGTTGCATTTGTTCCATGGTGTCCATGTTATGATTTTGACACTCCCTAAGCAATAATTTAACCCCCTCTTAAGCATCATAAAAAGATTTTTGAGCCACCTTGCTCAAAACTAGAAATTTCAGCTCTTATCTCCATGAACTAGGAATGAGTGTAAAAATGCTCTAAGAGCTTGTCTTCTAACTCTTTCCAAGTCTGAGTAGTTCCACTAGGTAGACATTGCAGTCAATCTTCTGCTCTCCCGATTAAAGTGAAATCGAACAATATAAGTTTTATTTGACCATCAGTCACTCTAATCTCATAAAAACGGAGAAATGCTCCCATGGGTCTGTAATAGCATTCCCGTCAAATTGGTTATCCCTCAAACCTGCTAGAATTATGTTCTTGATATCAAAACTCATGGGATATGCTGGTTGGAACATCAATCCTTGTACAATAGTCTCACATAGTCCGCCTAGGTAGATCGTTATCCATTACAAGTTCTTTGTTACCAAGCTCGTTGTCTAAAGGTATTTGTGTTAACTCTTCTTTCTATGCCTCTTATGATAACTGTGATATCTGGGATGCTTTCCGATTTGTTTTTGCTGCCTTCCCGATCTCTGAATCAAATAGCAATATGATAGATCTTTCACCTCACGTACACAATCAGAAAAAAAATACCTCAATAGCACAACAAAATTAAAAAAAATAACTCTATAAGAAAATTTTTTTAATTTATTTTAATTAACAAAAATTAAAATACCTAATAGTTCCAAGCGCAATTTAATTGTCTTGTTGAAATTAATGAACATTCTCCTACAACAGTGCCAAAAATTTGATGGTTAATTTAGCAAGTGTACTAAATCATTGTCAACTAATAAATTAGAAGTTCGTATCTATAGGGATTATTCAATTTTGACTAAGCAATACTATTTTACTATGATGTTAAATAGGAGGATTTTGCATAGGAGTTTGGTTTGCAGAATTATGAATAAAATAGATTGAATTCGACAGAGATTAAAAACAATAAGACATTTTCAAATCCTTTATTTCTCATTATTTGGTAATTGTGTCTATTATTTAAAATTGCTTTAATATAACGATAAATTGACAAATTAGTTATGACTAGTTTTTTGACCCATAACACTCTTTTAATTACAACTCTCTAATGTGTTATGTGAATTCGTAATCAAAAGAGGGTTTCCTGAACGTTAATTCCTATTATCATAGTCAAATAATTCTAAATGTCTAAAGTAATTATTAATTGAATAATTAAATTAGATTGAGTTTCAAACGTTGTGGTTAATAGTCAATTTCAATATGTATTCGATTCATACATTCATCAACATATATACAAAATGCTTTAAACACACAAATTTAACTAAATAATACTAGGATTTCAATTTATTAAACATTACTCAATAATTAAACGATTCAAATAGTTCAAAATAAATTCACCTAAAGACCTAATCAATGAGAACTTAACTACTCATAGTGCAAATATTCATCCTGAATGACTTTAAGAAGTTATACTTGAATTATAGATGAAATATGAGCTTCAACTGTGTAGAAACATCTAAAATATTCCTCTTTAATCTTATTGGAAGTCCTTAATAATTCAAATGCTTGATAGAAACTTTAAAAAGCACTGCAGTGAAAACAGCTTATTGGATAAGTTGTTTTGGAAATAAGCTGTTTTTGCAATTCTGTTTTTTCTGTTATTCTTGGGCCTGTTTGTGGTTCCAATTTGTACCCTATAAATAGACATTGTATGTCATAGTTGAAAGGTTAATGCCATATGATTCAATTCTCTCAATCTTTCTCTATTTCTCTATCTCTCTCTATTCACATTATCATCTTCATCTTTCCCAAACACACTGTTTTTCACCACTCCATTTCTGGTTTTTTCCAACATTTGGCATCAAGAGCTTTGGTTCTAATCCAATTCCGCTGCAATCATGTCCGTTTCAAACGATAAAATACCTACCAATCTTCCAATCCTTGACTCGAAAAACTACGACAAATGGGCGAAGCAAATGAAGGTTTTGTTCGGCTATCAAGACGTTCTTGAGGTGATCAAAAATGGTGTTACGTCTCTCGTCGAAGGAGCTACGGATGCTCAAAAGGCTACGTTCAAAGAAGAGAAGAAGAAGGATTACAAAGCGCTGTTCTTGATCCATTCTTGTGTCGATGGTGACAACTTTGAAAAAGTAGGCGATTGCGATTCCGCAAAGCAAGCGTGGGAGATTCTTGAGAAGGCTTATGCAGGGGCTGCCAAAGCCAAAGTGGTGAGGTTACAAACTCACAAGCGACAGTTCGAGTTAATGCAAATGGAGAACAAGGAGTCGATAAACGATTATGTGACGCGTATTACACGTGTGGTGAATCAAATCAAGTCGTGCGGGGAAACTACGGTAGAGCAGAATGTTGTGTCGAAGATCTTGCGTTCTTTAACGCCAAGATTCGACAACATTGTCGTTGCGCTTGAAGAATCGAAGGATTTATCGTCGTTGTCGAAGGAGGAGCTTCAAAGCTCACTAGAAGCTCATGAACAACGAATGGATGAGAGGGGAAACGATAAAGCGAAGTCGGAAATAGCATTGCAAGCGCGACTTCATGAGAAGAGTAAACGATCGGAGAGGAAAGGGCATCCGAGAGGGAAGTCCAATTTCCAGAATTTTGGTGGTAGAGATTCACAAAATTCAAAGGGGCAAAAAGGTGAGGGAAGCTCCAAGGAGGGTGATCAAGGAACCCACAAGCCATTCGACAAAAGTAACGTGAAGTGTTACAATTGTCAAAAGCTTGGGCATTTCGCAAAGTATTGTCACGCGAAACGAAGAGAAAATCGCGCGGATGAGGCGAAGTTTGCTAGGGAAGAAGCGAATGATGATAATACGCTTCTTGTGATGATCACGGAAGAGAATTATGGCATGAGAAAAGGGCTGGACAGCAGTGGCAGCAGTGCAGACAATTCTGCAGAAATGCGTTCGGAGAAAAACGCAATGGTAACGGTTCGAGATGGAATTCAAAGTAGCGATGAGTGGTACTTGGATTCTGGTTGTTCGACTCATATGACGGGAAGAAAGGATTGGTTTGTCAAGATCAATCAAGCCACGAAGAATAAAGTGAGATTTGCCGATGATACGACGTTATCCGCCGATGGCGTTGGAGATGTCTTGATCGTGAAGAAAGATGGTGGTCGTTCATTGATCAAGGATGTGCTGTACATTCCAGGAATCAAATGTAATCTCTTGAGCATTGGCCAACTACTCGAGAAAGATTACATTATTCGCATGGAAAACAAGGTATTGCGCGTTTTGGACCGAAAGGGAGTTTTGGTACTTAAAGCACCGATGGCTGCCAATCGAACTTTCAAGATAGCATTGAAAGTAATGGAGCATCGATGTTTAGCTACAGCGGCAAGTCGTGAGGAGTGGTTGTGGAATTACCGTCTTGGTCATCTCAATTTTCGAGACCTCGACGCGTTGCATAGACATGGTATGGTGACCGGGCTGCCAAGAATCGTGGTTCCAGCTGAGTTGTGTGTTGAATGTGTTCAAGGGAAGCAACACAAGAGTGTTTTCAGCAAGGATACAGGTCATAGGACCAAGCATCTTCTTGAGGTGGTGTATTCGGACGTGTGTGGGCCAATGCAAGTCAATTCGTATGGAGGTAACCGCTACTTTGTCACGTTTATTGATGATTTCAGTAGGAAGCTGTGGATTTATCTAATCAAGAGGAAGGATGAGGTGTTTGATATGTTCAAACGATTTAAATCCATGGTTGAGCGACAAAGTAGTCACAAACTCAAAATTCTCAAAACCGATGGAGGAGGAGAATTTACTTCGAGGGAATTTGGGAGTTATTGTGACGATGAGGGTATTGTGCGTGAGGTTGTACCACCCTATACGCCTCAGCAAAATGGTGTTGCCGAGAGAAAAAATCGGACGATTATGAACATGGTGCGTAGCATGTTGAAAGCGAAAAATCTTCCGAAAGAGTTGTGGGGAGAAGCTATTTCTACAGCTGCCTATTTGATAAACAGGTGTCCTACAAAGAAGCTGGACAAGGTTACTCCAGAAGAGGTATGGTGTGGACACAAGCCAAGTTTGAGTCACTTGCGTGTTTTCGGTTCGGTAGCGTTTCGACATATTCCGGGTCAGATTCGAAAGAAATTAGATGACAAGGGTGAAATGATGTTGCTGGTTGGTTATCATCCTACCGGAGGCTACAAGCTGTTTGATATGAGTAACAAGAAGATTGTGATAAGTCGAGATGTGATCGTGGACGAGTTTCGGCAGTTTGACAGCAGAAAATCTGCCATATCAGTTCAGGAAATCGATTTGCCTCAAGATGAAATCGATTTCATGCAGGAAAATCAGCATTCTGGAGCTGCTGGAACTGGTTCTGGTGAGGTTGAAATCGATTTGCCTCAAGGTGAAATCGATTTCATGCAGGAAAATTTGAATTCTCAGCTTGCTGAAGGTACTGTACAACAACCTTTTGTAACCGAAACAGGTGAATCAAGTAGACGACCAACAAGGCAAAGAGGATTGCCTCAAAGACTCCGGGATTGTGAATTATTCCGAGATAGCGAGATCAACAATGAGGGTGATCTTATTCACTTCGCTCTAATGGCCGAATCCGAACCGGTGAATACGGAGGAGGCATTAAGCGATCCAAAGTGGATGTGTGCGATGAAAGAAGAACTGAATTCGATTGAGAAGAACAGTACTTGGATGTTGGTTGATTTACCGAAAGGTAAAAAGGCGATAGGTGTGAAGTGGGTCTACAAAGTGAAAGCGAATCCGAAAGGCAAGATAATCAAGCATAAAGCTCGATTAGTAGCGAAAGGATTTTTGCAAAAGGAAGGGATAGACTTCGATGAAGTGTTTGCTCCAGTTGCAAGGCATGAAACCATTCGGTTAGTTATTG
Organism: Lathyrus oleraceus; assembly: GCF_024323335.1. NCBI lineage: Eukaryota > Viridiplantae > Streptophyta > Magnoliopsida > Fabales > Fabaceae > Lathyrus > Lathyrus oleraceus. The sequence goes on from NC_066580.1 coordinate 447,222,828, forward strand.
CGATGGCAAATAACAACAGCTGGCCGTTGTATCAAATGGACGTCAAATCTGCGTTTTTGAATGGTCCACTTGATGAGGAGGTATATGTGAGACAGCCACCTGGTTTTGTGATCAAAAATCAAGAGGCAAAGGTCTATAAGTTGAGGAAGGCACTCTATGGTTTGAAACAAGCTCCAAGAGCTTGGAACAAATGCATAGATGGATTTCTTAGCGATGTTGGTTTCAAGAAATGCGTATCCGAACATGGAGTTTATGTGAAACCGGATGCAAGTGAGGGAGTAATCATTCTTTGTCTTTATGTGGACGATTTGTTGATTACTGGCAACTGTGAAAAGAACATTTCAAAGTTCAAAGGAGAGCTTACGAAGGAATTTGAAATGAGTGATCTTGGTATCATGAAATACTTCTTAGGCATAGAGTTCCAAAGGACAAAATTGGGACTGCTCATGCACCAAAGAAGGTATGCCATGGAAATTCTGAAGAGGTGTGATATGGAGCATTGCAATGCTGCCACAACACCAGCCGAGACACGATTACAGCTGTCCAAGAGTGAAGAAGAACAAGATGTGGATCCTACTAAATACCGGAGATTGATAGGATCATTGCGTTACTTGTGCAATACGCGGCCAGATTTGGCGTTTAGTGTCGGTATTGCGAGTAGATTCATGGAGAGGCCGAAGGTATCACACTTGGAAGCAGTTAAAAGGATCCTTAGATATGTGAAAGGTACTCTTGGTTGTGGAATTTTGTTTCCGGCAAGCGACATGGGAAGAAGTTGTGAGTTACTCGGATACACCGATTCCAATTGGTGCAGAGATAAGGATGATCGAAAGTCTACGGTGGGGTATCTCTTTATGTTCGGTAAGGCACCAATATCTTGGTGTTCGAAAAAGGAACCGGTTGTAGCCCTCTCTTCTTGCGAGGCCGAGTATATAGCAGCGTCGATGTGTGCATGCCAAGCTGTGTGGCTGGTGAATCTGTGTAAGGAGTTGGACAACAATAGAAATGGGGTTGTTTTGCTACTTGTGGACAACAATTTAGCGATAAACCTTGCTAAGAATCCCATAGCACATGGGAGGAGCAAGCATATTGAAATGCGATTCCACTATTTGAGAGAATTGGTGAGCTCCGGACAGTTGCGTTTAGGGTACTGCAGAAGCGAAGAACAAGTCGCAGACTTGTTAACGAAAGGCGTGACAAGTGATGTGTTCAAGAGACTTGTGAAGAAGTTGAGCATGATGAGTGTGGAGCATTTGAATTAAGGTGGTGTATTGGAAGTCCTTAATAATTCAAATGCTTGATAGAAACTTTAAAAAGCACTGCAGTGAAAACAACTTATTGGATAAGTTGTTTTGGAAATAAGTTGTTTTTGCAATTCTGTTTTTTCTGTTATTCTTGGGCCTGTTTGTGGTTCCAATTTGTACCCTATAAATAGACATTGTATGTCATAGTTGAAAGGTTAATGCCATATGATTCAATTCTCTCAATCTTTCTCTATTTCTCTATCTCTCTCTATTCACATTATCATCTTCATCTTTCCCAAACACATTGTTTTTCACCACTCCATTTCTGGTTTTTTCCAACAAATCTTGCAGTTGTTGGAATTAAATCAATAATAATTAATCACACATACATGTTCTACATATTATGTCATATACTTTAGTGCGGAGTATAATAGATAATATAAACATGTATATAATTAGAGGATCTACGACATGTTAGTATATGAGAGAAGAGATTGCAGAAATACCTGAATCTATTGAGAATTTTTTTTTACGGTAATCCTGAAAGTTAGAAGACAAACAACAAACACCTGATGGCTTATATGATTCTTCCTCAACCAGTACTCCTAATGCCTTGAATACTCTTAAGATGAGGAGAAGATATGAATTGCTTGTGTACAGTATATTGGGGACCATAGTCTATATATATGATGATGGTCAATTAGGGTTCCTATTATTCCGAAATGGGTCATCCCGAAATCCACTCATATTTGAGCCCATATCCAATTAATTAATTAATTAATTACTAAATAGAAATCTAAATAGCCTTTTAAATTTATTTGACCACTTAACAATTAAGACTCTTAAATAAATAACTAATATAATTAAAATATATATGTCCATATAATAATTATTGAAATATAATAATTAAATAATATTTAGATTATAAAATATTCCAACAATCTCCCACTTAATATATTTTTAATAATTATATCACAAATCTTTAGGCGCGTATTTGAATGCTATTTATCTTTAGATTTCGACTTTACAATCTGATCCACCTGATACATCAATAATGGAACCACCGCGACTGTTGTCACTGACGTATAACGTTACAGAACCCTGACGACCACCATATCAATATATTTGATGACATAGATCAATATGGATGAGTGATATGGAAGTTTCATGTAATGTGATCTCTGAGTCATGCCTATTTCCAACTGGTCTAACTGAATTCTTTATTGAGATTAAACTGAAGTTTGCAAGCACAAATGATACAGAAATGGTTATAACAATAATAACCTCATAAACTTTATTTCTGCAGATAATCTTAACATAAAATATGTATCTATATCAAAACAATATTATAAAACATAAAGAAGGAGTGACTCCCACTAATCTAGGACATCCTTAGTGACAATAATCATATGAAAGACCTTATATGTCAAGTCTTTGATTAGTAAGTCAACTAGTATAAAATTTCTATCTATATGTTCTATCCTTCAACAACAACCTATAAGTCAATGAACTTTATAAAACAACTGTTGAGACATTATCCGACCAACTTATGTCACAATATAGCTCGAGTTGTCTTTCAAAACCTTTTACTATATGCAACCAAGTGACACAAATACTTATAGTCATTTCTTGAGTTAGGATGCCCATTATATACATGCATCCAAAAGGATCAGAAACGAACATTATGATGATCTCCAAATTATTCGATCTCTAATATGTGAGCACAAGTTCTTATGTTCTCTATAACAATCCTTATGGTTACCTCATTTCAACAATTCAAATTTTGAATTTTCGTATCTGCCAAATGATCTCATTATATATACGCTTATTTCGGATGCATATACATAAGATAATGCATAAGATTCCCCAAAACTGAAAAAGTCTAAAAAAACTTAATTTTCTAAATTTTCAGATTCTTTTATTTTGGACAATGACAGAGACTCAATAGTCTCCTTTGATAATTGAGACATACCCTAGTTTATTGTCTTTCATGTCAGTTTTATTTTCAACTTTATTGGTATAATATATATAGATCTTTTGTGATAACCACATGATACCTTGAGAATAATCTCTAAGTATCTAAATACCTAATACAAAATAGATGTGCCCAAGATCTTTCATCGCTAAACTTTTGTTAGAGATTTATCAATTTCACACAATAATCATATCATTGCTAACTAAATAAAATAAAATCGACTCATTAAACTAGGAATATAAACTTATTTCTACTGGACTTGTAAAACCCAATAATTTTTCATAATAGACATCTCAAAACCAAACGAGACAATTACCTTATGAAATATTGTGGTATCACTAATTAGACAATTTCATTAATTCATAAATAATTTTTATTTGTTTGCAAACCATAAACTTTGTATCTATCGACACAAAATTTTCTCCCGTTGCACCATATTATATTTCTTAATGTCGCCATTAAAAACACTAACTTGATATCCATCTTATAAAGCTCCAAAATTATAACAAGTAAGAAGTGTCACAACTACCATAATAGAGTATTTAAATCATTACCGGATAGAATTTCCATTTTCAGTCAATTTTTTTATGACACTTGATGTTTTTTTAGTTCTTGAGGATGTTGAGTTTGATTTTCAATAATTAATTTCTTAATTTAATTGAGAAAAAGAACAATAATATCTGTATAAGGGTCCAAATTTTCTATATAAATAGCAACTATATGAATTGAGTTAGAATCAATTCTTTCCCACTCAACTTTGTTCTTTGACCATACCTCTCCCTCAAACTCAATATTCTCAAGACACCTTATAATATTTGTCTCGAAATATTCTTTAATTACTCATAGTGCAAATATTCATAGTGAATGACTTTAAGAAGTTATACTTGAATTATAGATGAAATATGAGCTTCGAAAGTGTAGAAACATCTAAAATATTTCTCTTTAATCTTGCAGTTGCTTCTAAAACCATCCAATGTGGAACCTTTCTTCAAAACTGGCTTTTTACCTTTATATTAAGGTTTGAAACACACCAAATTGTGCCACGATGTCGCGATTGGTTCCTTAGTTCACATGTCAGCTTGCCATTGAGCATGAAACCGCGTCACGATCCATTCAGATTGCTTAACGATTTTTTCAAAATTAATTTTCTTTTCTTTGTTAACGCTGTCTCCGATGGGAGACCTTAATAGGTCTCTCATGTAAAAGATCAGGATTTTTTTTCAATTTTTTGCCCTTTTATATATACATTTTTTTAGTTTTCAATCTTTAGCAACGATTTTAAACCTCCACAAATTTTTAATTTTATTTTTAATTTTTATTTTCAACCATTTAAATTCTATTTTAAATAAAATAAAAAATGAATTTTTATAGAGGTTTAAAACCGTGCTGAATGGTTTAAACTGAAAAAATTAAAAATATATATACAAAATTTCTAACTATAGACCGTTCTGTGTTATGCCTATGGTTGACTGTTTGATGACGATTCAGTTGAGACTGAGTTTCATGATATGTGAGGCTCCAGGCCAATATGGTATCAGAGCCTCGTTAATAAGAAGAGGTGTATATGGTATGAATATTAGTAAAGAAAGTGAGTAAGGGAGAAGACCACTTACACATGGAAACACCTGAACCAAACACTCAACCTATTACTACTACTTCTTCTTTATCACTCCCTAAACTCTGTAAAAAGACAAGTTCTCATAAAATAGAAAACCTTATTGAGTATTCTCATGTTCCAGAAGATGCTCAAATTTCCGAAACAATACCTCCTCTATTAAGCCCGTATAACATCTTCAAAAGACAAAGAAGTGTTACCGGATCCATCCGAAATCTTATCTCTACAAATCGCCCTCATATGAAAGAATATGTCCAGTCGTCTAGACTAGACCAATGTAGCTTAAGAGCTACGAACCAGGAGCAGTACGTAGATTTGGAGATTCCCCAGTATCTCATAAATCACTAGAAGACTGAAGGATATACAACCTTACACTTCGGGGATGTCAGGCTCATTCTTTCCCTACACGGAAGGAAGAACCAACCTGTCTTTTGCAAAATAACTCTATTGGACTCGAGCTACCTCCACTATGAAAATGATGTGATAGGAACTGTTCTCACCACGCTGCATGCAGGGAGTTTCGTCCTCACCATTTTTCCTAACTATAACGTGAGCCTCAGTGATATTACTTTATCCACGAGATTAAAAGTACAGGTTCAAATCACTGGAACTGACCAAGTACTAGAAGCTATGTCAGCTACTCTCCATCACCAGATAATATACCACTTGCAGAATCACTCAATAAATCTCCCTCTCTCAAGTTGCTCTTCTGATTCACTATTGGTTGTCACCAATAGAGAAGAAGACATACCCTCTATAGTCCAAATTCTGAGAAGAATTACAAGGGAAGAGTTAACTCAGCTAATTCCCCTTGAATGGATAACCAACTACGAGAGACTCCATGTTGATAGAAGACCTATCCAATCCCAAGAGGCTACTTTCAGAAGATCTATTGACAAGACGGTCAAGACAATTTTCAAAAAGCCAGACGAAGGGTCGACCTCAATGTCTCCAATCTTCCAGACAATGATGATCCAACCAGTTTTTAAAGAAGACTGGTGTCCTGTCCATGCTGTTACAACAGAAGGAAAACCCATCTACATTGATAAAATAGATGGCCACTTCATCTGGGATGTTGATCCTATAAGATGTGACCCAGATTGTGACTGCTGGATGCACGACAATGATATTCACCGAGATATCATTCTTCCCAAAACAAATAAAAAAGGGAGGTGTAAACCCTTTCCACCTCCTCAAAGAAGATTTGATCCAGACAATGGTCCATGGGTAGGAATCCATGGGAAAAAGAAACCCCTCTCTATCTATGAGGAAGGACTAAAAATCCTCAGGAAAGAAGGATTGTTACCACCTGATGATCCAACTCTTGTTACATGGTCACCAACAGACCATTGTAAGTCACCACATCCTCCAACTGTTGTCCAACCAATTCCTTGTTTTATGTACTCAGCTGCAACTCCAGAGTACGAGCGACAATTTCCTTTCCTGGAAAGGAAAATGGATCCAATCACAGGCAGAACATCTAAACCCTTCATTCATCCCAGTGAAGTTCATCCGGATGGGAAACTTAAGCCTTTAACCCAAGCTGAAGAAGTGCTAAACTGGCAATCTAAAAATATGGTTTCTCAAAATGAGATTCTCCAAAGCCTTGACAAAAGGGTGGATAAGATTGCTGAGAAAATTGATGAGACAAATGACAATCTCAAGGTTTTATCCCAAAAAATGCAGAAGCACTACAGGAGCTTAAAAGCCCAAGTATCTCAGCTGGATCGTGACTTGCGGCAGATGTTAGAAGAGAGAACTTTTGGCAAAACTTTTGACCAAAAGGAAAGAGAGATCAGAAATCTACAAGGCCAGGTAAAAGAGATAGATGATTTCTTAAGAGCCTCTCATGAAAGAAAACCCAAGCCTGTTGAAAACTCTTTCTTTGACCCTCCTGCTTTTCCTACATATTTCAAACAACCAGAAAGGCCTTCTCCTTTCTACCCTACCTATGTTTCATCACCACCAGATCAGGTTAGGTACATACCTATAACTTATAGGCCAAAATCTACTAGAACTTCAACTCCCTCGGCCTCCAAGACAAAAGGCAAAGCTTCCTGCCTAAGCGCCTCATCCTCAGACTCTCGGGATATCCCTGAAACACCTCCTCCAAAAATACAAAAGGAAGAAGAAACTCCAAATAAAGGTTTCCAAGCCATGGCGATCACTAGAAAGTACGAATCTTCCCAAGAAAATCAACACCTTGCTGAAACATCAGCACACAAGGAAGATGAGTCCTCGATAGATAGTAACAATAACTCTGATCAGGAAACATCTACTGATAAAACACCAAGATCTGTTTCCTCAAAATCAGAATCTGAAGACAACTATATCCCAAGACTCTTCATGGCAAATATAAAAGAGGAAGATTCCTTTTTTGAAGAAGAATCCCCTGAAGAAACTCTGATCCCTGGAAGGATTAAAACAAATGGCGGTCCTTGGTTCACCTTTGATGATATTCCACCCAGCCGTTGGAGAAAAAGAATACTTGAATTTGGAGCTTGGCTTGACACCCATATGATGAAAACAAGTGTAGATAGCTATAAGATCATTGAAGAACTTTGCTGTAGTATGACAGGCACGATGAAAGAATGGTATCACAATCTTGGAACTTTCAAACAAGATGAGTTACACCGTTTAGAAACTACAACTAATATTCTTGGTGTGCTTCATCGTGAATTTATCGGTGATATGGAGATGTTTGATAGGAAAAACAGACAAGAATTCTTTGAGATGAAGTGTTGTTCCCTCAAAACAAAGGATCTCGACAGACACTATCACAGGATGGCACAAAGATATTATGTCCTTAATGGATACAATGACCCTAGTCTCAAGAATGCCTATGTCTCCTCTCTACCATAAGAACTCCAGCCAGAAATCCATAGGATGTTAGCCATAACTCAAAGAGATATCAAAACCATGAGTCTTGGACAAATTCACCAGGTGACAATAGAAGCACTTGAAAAGCTTTGCAGTTTTCATCACCAATTTTCAGAAGTTATAGAACAAAAGTCAAAATTCACTCACGCGTGTAGAAAACCTTACCTGGAGATTAAGTGTAAAGACAAGAGGTGTAGCTGTGCAACAAAAAAGAAACACCATCAACAAAAATACACCAAATCTCATAGGACCTTCAAGGGAAAGAAAAGGAAGAATATGAAGTTCTTCAGAAGAAAACCTTTCAGAGGAAAAGGGAAAAATGAGAGATGCTTTATTCGTGGGAAGAAGGGACATTTCTCTAAAGAATGTCCTAATAATACTCATAAAGCCGCAAAACTGATCAACTCTCTTCAACCTTTAGAAGGAGACTTAGAATCGCTGTATTCTGCGCAAAGCTCTGCTGACGAAGAAACAATTTTTGCCCTCAAAGACTCTTCGCCTGATGAAGCATCATCTTCGGAGTCGGAAGATGGCAGATATCTCCCTGTTTACTCCTTCAAAGAGATAGGAAGTTCTCTTCCTACTCCACCTCTCCCTTGTGTTGAAGTTCATGTCCTCGCGACGAAGTTTACACGTCCAAAGAAAGTTATAGCTTATATGGATACTGGGGCCCAGATTACAATGATGAACCCTAGCATTCTCCCAGCTGAATCGTGGGTAACACATGTCGCATACTTTGTAGCAGCAGATGGGAAGGTTTTTAAGACATATCTAATGGCCAAGGAGAAAATAGGAATTAAATTCTTCCCAGACTGCATCGTCTGGACCAGAGTCATTGGCAGTAATCTTCCAAACAAAGATATTGTAGTAGGAATGGATGTCTATTCAGCAGCAAGCAAACTTCAAATTCTCCCCACATGAATCAAGTTCAAAAGAGAATCCAAGCCCTATTCCGGAATATTGAAACTATATTCCTTGTCTAAGATCCCTGTTGGTTATGAAGAAATCAAGTCCAACCTACTCAAACTCTGCGCAAACAGCCATGAAGAATTCCGCAATCCGAAACCCCTATGGAAAAATAAGAACTTTTTTTGTTCAACTTCCTTTTAAGCTAAATGAAGATATTAATCCAACCAAGGCTACTCATCCAGGAATAAGTCTATCAGATTATTCATTGGCTAGGGAGGAATGCCACCAGTTGCTCAAGCAAGGTCTGATAGAGCCCACCAAATCAGAATGGGCTTGTCAAGCATTTTATATGGAGAAAAGATCTGAAAAGTTAAGAGGGAAAAAGAGGCTAGTAATTGATTACAAACCGCTAGATTATTTTCTCAAAGATGATAAATTTCCCATTCCAAAGGCCTCATCCTTAAATGTTTTCATCAAAGATGCCCAGATCTATTCTAAGTTTGATCTTAAGTCAGGATTTTGGCAATTGGGTATCAACCCAGATGATCGTTACAAAACATCATTTTGCATTCCTAACGCCCAGTACCAATGGACTATGTTACCATTTGGGCTTAAAGTTGCTCCGTCACTCTTTCAAAAGGCCATAACAAGAATTTTTGAACCCATTCTCAATAGTATCCTCATCTATATTGATGATGTGCTATTATTCTCAAAAGATGAAAAGATCCATAAACAATTATTGTGCCAATTCCTTCAGATAGCCCAACAGCATGGAATAATGCTCTCTGAAAGGAAAAGTCAATTGGGCCAAACAAAGATTGATTTTTTTGGGATGCATTTCTCCCAAGGGAAATATCAACCTCAACCTCATATTGCCCAAGAACTATTAAACTTTCCTGATGAAAATCTCACTGTCAAACAAATCCAACAATTTCTTGGTATAATTAATTATATCAGAGATTTCCTTCCAAGACTGGCGAAATACACAAGCCCTCTATCACAAATGTTAAAGAAAAACCCACGGTGGGGAAGATCGCACAAACTCCACCTGCCCTAAAAATCCATGGAAATGGGAAAAGAATCCTGCAAACCGATGCCAGTGATCACTATTGGGGAGCATTTTTGATAGAGGAACTTGAAGGGAAAAGATACTATTGTGGTCATGCCAGCGGACAATTTAAAGAAGCTGAAAAACACTATCACACCACTTACAAAGAAGCTTTTGCCGTAAAAATAGGAATTCAAAAGTTTGACTTCCACCTAAGAGGCTACCAGTTTGAAGTACAGATGGGTAATTCATCTTTTCCCAAGATCCTTGAATTCAAAAATAAGATGCCACCCGATCCTCAAACCCTTCGCCTCAAAGATTGGTTTTCCAAATATGATTTCTCAGTAAAACACATCAAAGGAACCCAAAATGTGATTCCGGATCTACTATCCCGACCTATGAAACCTGTCCAGATCATCATAGCCAAAAACACTTTTCCTTTGATTCTTATGGTCAGACCACTACCAGTTCATGCATCCACAACTAGAAATCTTCCTCTAGGGATAACAGTCTCCTCTTCACCATCTCAGCTCAAACAGTATGCCAGGAACAATCTCTTTTATTACATGACAAAAATCATAAGGAATAAGCTCCCGGATCATACTCCTTATTTCCCTGACACACCTTTCCTCCTATCAATTTTAATAAACCCAAATGTCAAATTCACAAAAAACCATTTATGGTATATCTGGTGTGCCACAATATTATATTTTATGCCTGTTCTTATTCCCACTGCAGCCATGTATCAACACCTAATGAATCCCGAAAATCACAAGTCCTTGATTTGGACTACTCTTGAATGGTATTCTCCATTACAATGGTGGAGAAATCAATTAAAACCAGTCATAGACGAGGTCAAAGAGAGAAAATTAGCCTTAGAAGCTATTAACAAGCTCAAGTCTGTTTTCTTTCTACACAGGCCTTATCAGACAGATCCCGAAACAAAGTTACTTAATTGTAAGAGTTATGTTCACTTATGGGAAACAATTGATGATTATCCTCCCAGTCTAAAAATCACAAGGGAATTAATGGAATATGTCAACTGCATCAATCTTTATGACCCAAAGAACCTTGATGATAGTACAACTTGTATAAGTCATGGAAAATTCAGAAGACCAGAAGTTAGAGAAAGCTCAACTCAAGCCATACAACAGGATCCAGATTCTCCAATGGAAGCTGAATTCTCAGAAGGACAAGTGGAAGAAGCTAATAGAAAATTGATGGATCACACTTACAAGATGGATGACATCTGGCAGCATGAGTCATCACGTTATGGAGATTGCTTTTCTGATGAGAACTTATCCGATCAGAACATGTCCCCATCTCATGAATCCATTTTCAAAGACTAGGTGACAAGTGTCCCTTATGGGCCATTAGCATGCTTATGAATAGTATTTTCTCGTCTTTTTGTGTAAAAGTAATTCCATTATGTATGCTTTAGAGATAGGGGTGTCAGACTTTTGGAAAAGGCATTTCTATAATGCCATGCTTGTAATAGTATTGCTTTTGTCCTTTATGCCCCTCCTTGCCTATAAAAGGAGGGCTCTTGTAAACTATTTTCATCAAGCAATCACAAATAAAAACTCTTTGTGTGTTCAAGAACAACTATGTTCTAAGTATCCTTTCTTTCTCCCTAAAAGCTTTAGTTACTATATTCATATTATAATTCCCCACATAGATGCAAGTATGCTTTACACCTGCCTCAACTAAGGATCTTGTGTATCAGAAAATATCTGACCTTCGATCCATACTACGGTCCTCACTATTATGGAATATCAATTTTAATTGATAGTCTGTGTTATGCCTATGATTGGCTGTTTGATGACGATTCAGTTGAGACTGAGTTTCATGATATGTGAGGCTCCCGGCCAGTATGGTTTTAGAGCCTCGTTAATAAGAAGGGGTGCATATGGTATGATATCATGATATAATTATTCTTTTTTTCTTCTTTGTCGGTTTGATGTAACTATTGCTAAATTCATCTTCCAATCATGTAATTACATATCAAATACTACTACAGATATTTAAAAAAAAAAATGTTGTAAAACCATAAAATGACATTGTCATCACTTTAATTTTAGCAAGAACAAAATCAAATTACAGAAAAAACGAAAAACTTACAGAAACGGCTGCTCCTATTTTTGATAAAGGCTCATCCACTCCTAATATTAATTGTATTTTTGCATAGAGTTCGAATATACTTTGTATTCATTTTATAAAATAATATAAAGAAGATAAAAAATAACAATCAATAACAATTTTATACATTGTCCAAATCTTTTGCTTGCATTGTCTCTCACTCAATCGTGAAATTAAAAAATAACTGCAACTTTTGCAGAAAATATTATCAAATAATAAAAGTTAATTATTATTATTATTCCACATTAATGAATAGCACTGTTGAATACAATCTGAACTCTTTCACAATTTCTTCCATGGCTAACATTTTGGAAGATCCTTTGGTGGTGGCAGAACAGATTGATCTTTTCCAGGTCCATCTTCCACAACAAAAGCTGTTTTTAATCCCCAACCAGTGTGTAACTCCAAATGACAATGCATGAACCAAACACCTACGTAGAAAAAAACATCATGCATGTCATTATCATATCATAATAATACGTCCAAGACAATGTCCACAGATCCTAATTCAACTTATAGAAACCGATATTAATATTAGATTGAAGGTTATCATCAGAGTTCAAACTCTAGTACTCACTGATGAGTGTCTGAATTTCTAATAGTTATTACCACTTCGACTATATATGATCATTAGTGTCACTAATTAATAATAAAATATACCTGGGTTATCGGCCCTGAATCGAATTGCGGTCCAACCACCGGTTGGAACGCCAACGGTGTTCCTTTCCATAGGATCAACCAAATTATATTTAGCAGGGTCTTTGGCCGGATCAAAATTACCAACACCAGTTCCAACAACAAAAAAGTTATAACCATGAAGATGAAATGGATGTGATTCAACAGTGAGAAGATTAGTATCCTGCAAAACCAGCTCCACTGTAGAATTAAACACAATCTTGCTAACTCTTGTTCCCGTCGAAGTACCGAGGTTCGCGGTTAATGGCACGCCGGTATAGTTAAAAGCACTCAAAGGCTTATCAGGAAAATCAGTTCTGAAAACACCCTTGATATCAAAATGATGAGCTTGAAGAAGCGCGGTTTTCGGCATCACAAAAGTAACATTGTTAAGAGATGCAACTAAACGTGTTCCATTGATGCATGTAGGGCAAGAGTTCATGCCTAAACCAATGATGTAGAAAAGGTTTCTGTCAACATTGAGAGGAACATTAGCAGGATATTTAGCAGAATTCAAACTCTTTAACTTTTTGCTATAATCCAAAGCAAAGTTTGTGTCATTTGCGTTAGGTAGTTGAGGAAATGAAGGGATGATAGTGTTTGAAACTCCTTTGTATTGAAATATAGCTGTTGCTGTTTTGTTATCAACCGAGACTGGTGCATCCATGAAAGTTCTTGTAGCTATGAAGTATCTGCTTGGAAGTTGATTTGCTTTGACAAGAACATTTGTGGTTTGACCAGGGCCTAATAGAATTGATTGTGTTGTGAATGGTTTTGTGTAAACTGCATCAACCTCAACTACTGTCATGTTGTGACCAGCAATGGACAAGAAAAGTTCATCATTAAGTGCTGCATTGATGATTCTTAGTAGATATGTCTTTCCCTTCTCAACCTCCATTGCATATGTATCTAGTAAAACAAATTTATGACACATTTTAATAAGTGAAACTAATAAAATTACTATTTCGCGTGAGCGAGACGAATTTGGACTAATGTTCTTACGTTTCTCGGAGCAAGGAAAAAGTGGTCCGGGCTTTCCATTGATTGTATGTGCATCTGACATATTTGGCGGCAACCCCATTTGGTTCCCTTGTTTTTCAACCTCTTCGACATCTTTGTGCCACCATTCTCCTAGTACAATTTCGAATTCCCTAGCAGGTTGTGGAAAAGGAAAAGGAGTTCCTAGTTTAGGCATGATAACAATTGCACCATAAACAGTAGCTCTCAACCAAAGAATATGAGCATGCCACCACAAGGTTCCTCTTTGTCCTGTCACATTGAAGTCATAAGTGTAGCTTCCACCAGTTTGAATTGGACATTGAGTTATATAAGCTGGTCCATCAGCCCAACCGTTGCGATATTGTTTAAGTCCATGCCTATAAACAAACAATAATTCATATTCATTTGCATGTCTGTGTGTATATATAATAAATATTACCAAATTTGTGCTTGGTAAAAAAGAACAAATTCACCTACCAATGAATTGATATGTTATAGTTTACATGGTTGGTGACATTGATTTGTACTCTATCTCCTTCTCTTGCGTAAATCGTTGGCCCTGGAAACCTTCCGTTTACCGTTACTATTGGTTTTGCATGGCATAGTCTACTCACATTCTTCATTTGAATCTGTAATCACACATGTCAGACATCAGACATATTTTTGTTTAGAAATATCGATGCTACAGTATGCATATATGTATATATAACTCACATCAAATTGATATTTCTTTATTGCTGCATCAACCGGAAAAGAGATTAATCCAACGAAGCCGAAAAGAAAAATGAACAAAGATGTGTGACGGCGGAAGCTCATTGTATGATAAGCCATTAAGCTCCTCTTAGAAAAGCTTTTGTTTTGTAATGTTTGTTGGTGATGATGAAAAATGTTGAAATGTGTTACTATTTATACAATATTGCTAAAAAGGTTGTTGAACAATAAGCATTTTTTAATGAGAGGTTATAGAAAAGTGAAGTATGATTAGGTTGATGAAAGCGTTATATGTGCAAGATGAAGGCTTTGAAGCGATATGCTGATAAGGACTTAAAGACATTGGAATATTGCCTTAGAGGCTGAGATTTCTAAGCAAAGGAATCGGTATTTTTTTTTGGAGTTTAGGGTATGTTCAAATGTGGGATGAAAGGGAAGGGTAGATGTGACCAAATCAACCTTATAAATTAGGCTAACATTTTTCTTTAAGGAGAAGCAATGTTTTGTTAATGGTAAGGTGTTGTTGTATGGGAGATTCTGTGTGTGTTGTTAACGGAATCATTTGTGTTAGAAAATTAATCATAGGATATATCTTAATCTTAGTTCATATATAATATGAATAAAAGTCGAAATATATTTCATCTAATCAAGTGCATTTCTTAATTTTTTATTTATGAGCATTGCTATTTCAACACACCAATTCAACAACACCTTATGGTACAAGAGAAAAGATATTCATATACTAAAATCTAACAACTATACTGTATTTCAGTGTCACTAATCCAAATAGTGCAATATTATAATAATATTTTTTTATAAATAAATAAATAAATATATATTTTTATTTAAATTAAATTATAAGAATTGTGTGATTAACTAACTTCATAATTTTATTAATCAATCTTTTATATTATATTAATCAATTTTGGTGACGGTTTAAAATTACTTTTGATATTTAGACGTTTATTATCAAGTTCATAACTTCATTGACTAACTTTTTACTTTTCATTAATCAACTTTTGTGTACTATTAAAATATATTTTTAATATTTGGACGTTTATCAACCAACTTCATCACTTTATTAACCAATTTTTTACATTTCATTAATCAACTTTATTTCATTACTTTAAAGTCACTCTTCATCGATATTGTTCAAGCATTATTCATAAATAATATTTTTTATTTAAAAAATATTGTTCATAGTATAAATACGATGAATAGTGTATACAATGTAAATATTTGATGTAAAACGTTGTGTAGAAATAGCATTCTTGTATGCGACAAATAGTGTATACAAAGCATTTCAATGTTGCACGTAAGTCGAAGCAAAAGAAAAAATATTTATAGTTGATTGCATTGCAAATGGCAATAGACATATTATTATAATACTCATCCTCGTATATGCGATTGAAAAAAATCTCAATATTCAAGTCCATGCATGTTTTGGCACCAACACTAGCACACATACTCGTGTCCTATGGGTATATAAGTATTCATACTCACATTCATTACCCACATTTCTAATAAATGTAAATAAATTAATTATAAAATATTATATCATTTTAAGTTTTTAAAATTATTAAAAAATTTTCAAAAAATTTATTGTTTAATTATGAAATAATATAACACTCATATTAAATATGTAACGGTTTAACATTGATATATTTTTTAAAATTGATAAACATACAGAAAAAAATGATATCTTGGACAGTGAAACTCTTGGAATACGACATCCAATACGTTCCAAGGGGAAGCATCAAATCACAAGCTCTGATAGATTTAGTGGCAGAATACAACTCGCTAGTAGACGAGGATACACCTTTAGAATCAGCACTATCTGTAGATGGCCCCTACAACATAAAAGGAAGTGGCATCAGGATAGTCTTGGAGGGACATGTCGACACTCATTAAACATGCACTAAAGTTTGAGTTCACCATCAGCAACAACCATGCGGAGTATGAGACTCTCATTGTTGGAATGATCCTCACCTTAGAAACGAGAGCCTCTAGACTGGAGGCAAAAGGTGACTGCCAACTAGTCGCCAACCAAGTCTTTGGGAAGTACCAAGCCAAGGAGCCACAATTGATAAAATATCTATAAAAGGTACGAAATATATCCTCTCGTTTCACCTCTTTTGAAATAGATACAGACTTCTTGGAGCCATTGTCTCCGACAATGGGACCCATTTTGCTAGTACTATGGTCACTGACTTTTGCAAAGACTTAGGAGTACAAACAAAGTTTGTGTCCATTGTACACCCTTAAGCCAACGACCAAGTAGAGTCAACAAACAAAATAATCCTGAAGAGACTTAAAAAGGAGCTTCACGATGCCAAAGTTTTATGGGCGGAACTACTCCATGAGATATTATCGTCATGCCACACTACTCTGTGTTCCACCACCAAGAAAACTCCGCTTGCCATGGTCTATGAAGCAGACATCATACTACTTATAGAGATTGACATGCCCTCGTGGTAATGATCTCAGTTTAATGAATAAGCGAATAAAGTAGGCTTGGAGTGTGTGGCATACCTAATCAACAAATTGAGAGAAGCCTCCCACGTCCGAGAACTCACGGCCAAACACAGGGCCGCTAGAAGATATAACTCCAAAGTCATGCCGAGAGAAATGCAAGAAGACGATCTAGCCTAAAAAGAAGTGGTTATATCTGCACAGTAGGGAGAGTTACAACCTAACTGGGATGAGTCATATCGCATATTTCAGAAGCTCTCTCACCGGACATACAAGTCGCAGGAGTTAGAGGGATCACTCTTTCACAGAACCTGGAATGTTCTCAATCTTAGATATTATTACAATTAAAATTATTTGTAATTCTCTAATAAGCATCATGATTATGTACCTATGAACAATTCTTGAGCGATGTAATCCCAACAGGGATGTTTCTTCTGAATATTCTTGTTTGTTGGACTTCCTGAAAAATATCCTTGTCGCCATCTGAGGTAATGTTTTTATGTTGGACTTCATGACAAAGATCATTTCCATCCTCTGAGGAAATGTTTTTATACTGGTCTTCATGATGAAGATCATTGTCGCCCCTAAGGAAATATTTTTATGTTGGACTTCATGACGAAGAACATTGCCACTCTCTGAGGCAATGTTTTTATGCTAGGTTTCATGACGAAGATCCTTGACGCCCTCTGAGGCAATGTTTTTATGCCTGACTTCATGAAAAAGATCATCGTCGTCCTCTGAGGCAATGTTTTTATGCTGGACTTCATGATAAAGATCCTTGCTTCCCTTTGAAGTGATGTTTTTATGCTAGACTTCATGGTGAAGATCATTTCCTCCCCTCAGGGAAACACAAATAAGCTATCAAAACGCCTTGATTGAGGGACTTATAGTTTCATCAGTCGGACTACATATAATTCCGCGTGAGGGACTTAGACTCCCTAGGCTAACTGAACTCTTGTTGTGGAGTTAGTGTTTTCTCGGGCGGTATCAGAATCAGGAATCATGCCTAAGAGGCACGACCAATATCCAACCTAAGATACATGATCATAAAATCTTGCATGAGGGCTTGATGGAAGTCCCACCCGAAAGGTCAAACGCCTCGACTAAGGAACTTATAGTCTCATCATCTTGGCTACATTCAATTTTGCCTAAGGGACTTAGATTCCCCTGGATAACTAAACTCTCGCTTGAGGGATTTAGTGTTTCCTCGGGCGAGATTAGAATCAGAAATGACACCTAAAAGGCGCAACCGATATCCAGCCTAAGTTTTCAAAAAAATTATTGTTTAATTATGAAATAAACAAACACTTATATTAAATATATAACAGTTTAATATTGATGTATTTTTTAAAATTGATAGATATACATCTTTATATATATTGTGTTATATTTGTAAAAGGACTCTACTAGGGAAACGATCATAGGGCGCCCAAGGTGAGGCGACGATAACATGTTGCCCAACGGAAGGTATCGCCTCACCACCAAGGTCTTTCTATTGTCCATTCATGGGAAACATGGGAAAAGACGTTTCTAGGGTAGAGAGAAGTTAATGTTATTAACTGACCTATGTCCTACTTGAAAATAGGGATTTAACTATCCACCATTGACTGAGTGGACAATGACCCTTCCTAAGAGAATCATATGTCCTACAGGCCTCTATAAATACACATCACCCGTAGGAGGAAGGGACACATCATTACACGCTATGCATTGCGCTTATCTAGATCATAACTCATATTGATCGCCCCTCTCAGAAGCTTATACCTAAGCATATCGTTCATCCACAGAGCCTGTGACTTCACGTGAGCAGGACTCTTAAATCCACCGTAAAACACCATCGTACAGGGCTTCTCCCCATCGTGGGCAAACCATAACCACTATACAACATAATATACTTATTAAGGCCTCTGAGTCTCTCCGTCCTTTCAGGAGGAATACACACATTTGTACATTTTGTCCAGTAAAATGTAATACTATAAATTTAAAATATATAAATATATATTGTGCAGGTATGGGGCAAGGTGGGTACTAGGGTACTCATACCCGCATTCTTACCCGTTTATTTTAGTGGGTAATTACCCGAGACCATGCATGTACCCATTTTTGTGTGTTTTTACCCTACTAGTTATGGATATTTTTGCGGGTGTCCACTGCAGATAGGTCAAATTGTCATCCATGGTTTCGACTGACCTCAAGTTTATTGATCATTTACGATTACGAAATATTGTCTGCTTTAGATGTGATAACTCGTCACAGTTTTGTCTTTTGAAAAAAGTGTTTACTTAAGTTGAAGACTATGTGAATTATTTATAAACTACATTTGGCCTTGATTTGCAAGCATGTGTGCTTTTTTAGTGTACCAGTATAGTTGTCCCTCAGTCGAAACTAAAAAGCTAAATGATCTGAATCATCTAATCGGGCCCTTCCTTTTAGCGTCAATGTTCGGGCGACCTTAAATTTGCTCATCACGGTAGCTCCGACATATTATCTACTTTGTATGTGAGAACGAATCACAATTTTTTTTAAATGACACTTTGTTTGATTGAAGAGTTCAAAGGTTATTGATAAATTACCATTTGATCAAAGAAGGTAAGATATTTTGGTGTAATAGAACAAATAATAATAGTTGTAACCGTTTATCTTGAAACTCTTTCTAAGTTTTAGTTACATGAGGTCTCCACTTTGATCTATGTCATACTAGGTTTAGTTTCGAGTTTTTTTTTTGTTAATTAGTTATTTATTTAGTTATTCGAGGATATTCTTATTCATTTCATTGAGAACTTTAGATGTCATGGCTTGTTATTTGGGCGTGGATCCTTGTTGTGAACCCTTCATTTTTAGGTTTTCATTGTTTGAGACCGAACTTGGCTGCCATTGCAAATAAATAACAGAAGTTCTAAGATACTGCTACTTAAAACATAAGCTAATAAATGTTTGACATTTGGAATTGTGGCAAGTTTATAGTCATCTATTATCATTTAAAGTGTTATATATATATATATATATATATATATATATATATATATATATATATATATATATATATATATATATATATATATATATATATATATATATATATATATATATATTGTTTTAACATTTTTGTAAAGTAACGGTTTTTGAAAATTGTTAAATTAAAACTTGGTTAAAATAGTTTTACAAAAATTATTTTTTATTATTTTTTTGTCATGATTTCTTTTGAATTAACAATATTTTAAAAAATCTATAAAATAACCACTTTTTTATGAATTTATTTTAAGCAACATTATATATTAAACAAAAAAAAAAGAGATGGAGACAAAATCAAAACCTTCGAGAAGAATAAAAGCACAAAAATAAAAATTAAATAGATAGAATGTAAAAAGATACAAGGAATAACTCCTAAATAAACTAGTGAGACGAGCGGCCGAAGACACCCACATTGAAACTTTTATTCATCCCTGGTTGCTTCTTCTTGTTCTTCCTCTTTCTTGGGATCACAAATTTAAATATTTGACTTGTGTTTTCATCCAAATCAACAATCTCATCTTTTTGAGTCAGGTTATCTCGGGATTCACTTAGAAAATACTTAGATTGTTTGACATCTATAGAAACAAGCTCTAAAACTTGTATGTCATCTGTAACACCCTTCTAAAATACCCCAAAATTAAATTAAAACATCAAAACATAAATCAGAGTAGATATGCAATTTAAGGGTGTCACACTTGACACTTCACACCGTTTTCCAAAATATCCTGTCATGCTCATTTATTTAATCAAAATAAAACATTTGCATAATTCGCAGCGGATAAAGTCTAACAACAATGCAAAACATGTAACACATTACATGTAAACTTGTTCAACAATCATCAATGAAAAACAAGTAAAACATCCCGTCCCGATGTTACATCTACCAGAGCATGACCCACTAAGGGACTACACTAGACTCCAAGGACTAGCTTCTACTCAATCACTGCTCGTTACCTGAAACATAGTTGTAAGGGTGAGTTCCTCAATCGATATAATAAGCATTATAAAATATCATGTAATGCTAAGTAATTTAACACATATCATCACCCTAATCAGATCACACATTCAGTAACGGCGACATCAACTCATAATCATAATCATACTCAACACCAACACAAAACAACACGTATAATATTGGAATACATCCATTCATATTATACGCCATACATACATTATGCAATGAGACTCCATGCACGCGGTACCGACTATTCGTGAACATATAGTTCAACCTCACCGATCAAATCCAGATACGGCTACCAAGCTCACTAGTCCCACTCATTTGAGACCTAGTGACTCACTCACTAATTCCTCACCATGGGAATTAGCTACCACCCCAAGGGCTATGATATGCACGCTAATCACCTAGCATGCAAACATCAACAACAATCCACAATACTCACTCACTAATTCCTCACCATGGGAATTAGCTACCACCATAAAGGCCACAATATGCAAGCTAAATCACTTAGTCATGCAAACATCAACAATCATCCACAATGGACATATGCTCACACTCTAAGCCATAAACAGTCCATTCATAATTTCATACATGATAGATACATTCACAACATTATGCGTACCATCGTACATCATCAACATATTTACCACATAATCATATCATGTCATACCACATAATCAATCGCAGTATTAGCACACTCTACTAATACCTATACTGCTCAAAACAACGGGAAATGATCCCTACTCTATCATACATCAGCTAAATTACATTACTCAGCTGAACAACCAAAAACTGCACAACAACAACACAGAAAAATCACAATCCTGCCCATACGCGTATTGCCTAGTCCCATACGCGTATGGCCCATTTCTCAGCCAATCCCATACGCGTATCACCTGTCTCATACGCGTATGCTACGCGTACCACTTCCCCATACGCGTACCAACAAAGACCAAACCACGTTCAAAACATCATCTTCCTCATCCATACGCGTATTGCCTAGTGCCATACGCGTACCAGACCATCTCATACGCGTATTGCCTAGTGCCATACGCGTATGACCAGAAACCAGATTTCCAGATCTGCTATGGTTTTCTCTGCTACGAGATCTCTCCAATTCAACCTTCCACAGTCCAATTTTTTACACAACATTCATTCATATCATCTAACACGAATCATACCCTATTCGATTTCACAAATTCTAACATTATTACATCTAATTCCTACGAATTCCCTTCAATTATAATCCAAATTTCGTTCATCCAATATTTCACAAATTTCAGCATACATCATTCTAATCAGAGTCAAATCAATGGTTTATCACTACCCATTACATGTTAACCCATAATACCCATCAAACGACGATAAACCCCCTTACCTGAGTTAA
Organism: Lathyrus oleraceus; assembly: GCF_024323335.1. Taxonomy (NCBI): domain Eukaryota; kingdom Viridiplantae; phylum Streptophyta; class Magnoliopsida; order Fabales; family Fabaceae; genus Lathyrus; species Lathyrus oleraceus. The sequence continues at coordinate 447,244,852 of NC_066580.1, forward strand.
TCCGGCAATCCTTCAGCTTCAAGCTCTTCCTCCCTTCAACCCTTGTTCTCTGGCTCTTTGCCCTTTTCCACTTTAGAGTCGTTTATCTGTTTTCACGTGAAAACCTCTTTTTACCAAATGGGACCTTTTTATTTCCAACTCTATTATTTCAATAATAATAATAATCCAATAATAATATCCCAATAATAATAATTCCAATTATTTAATTAAATTAATAAATATACTATTAACTTAATTTAAATAATTATCTTATTTTTATCGGGGTGTTACATCATCAATAACACAGAGTTTGAAATTTGATAAGTTATAGTTTGTCACCACATTAGAGTCACCTCCAAAAGAAGTGAGCATGCAATTACTTCTTCTTGATGATCCTATTGAAAGAAAATGCCAACAAAATCTGAATCATGTGAAGAAGATCCTCTCTTTGACCTGATTAGGATTTTGATGGAGACAAATTCATCACAAAAAAAAAATAAAGTCTACATTGATCAGCAAAAAGATGAAAACAGTGAACAATAAAGATGAAGAGAACAATAGATCGTGACAAAGTAGCAAAGATCAACATTGAATAAAGTTAAGATTGTCTTTATCTTTGATATATCATTATTCATTTTATATATCACTTAAAAGTTCAAAAACTATCAATCAACCTTAAAATAAAATGTCTCCAAAGTTAACGCATGAAAACACATGAAGCCTAGACATAGAAAGCTGCATTTTTCAATTTTGGCTCAGTTGTAATCAATTACAAATAAATCATAGTCGATTACGAATTTTCAATATTTGTTTTCTATGAACAATACAAAGTAGTAATGGATTACAACTTTATTGGTAATCGATTACGAGTTTGAAAATAACACATTTTCATAAAACAAAATGTTTGTAAATCATTGGAAGGCTTCATGAAACCATTTCAAAGATATGCAATCATTCATAGAGGTGTCTATGTGTGTATAAATGACCATTTAACATTGAAAACTAAATAATAACTTTTATATAATCATTTACATAATTCAAAAATCATTTTAAGAAACATTATTTTTCAAAATGGTTTGAAACTTGTAAATTTTCAAAAATCATAAATGTTTCAAAACCAAAACAAAATTTGAGCAATTGTGTGATATACTTTGAATTGTGATATTGAGAAAATAAACTTGTAAGCCCAAGATTTGATTTGACATTCAATAGACTACTACATTCTTCATTTCTCGACAAAGTTTAATTATTTGTATCTTTCATCATAGTGTGTTTGTGAAAGGTATTTGTAAATAGAAAGTGGTGTACTTTATGCTTTTTGTGAGGATCGTCATAGTGTTTGGTGATTGTTGAAAAGTTTTTTTGAGTTGAGAGGATTCAGAGTCCATCATAGAGTTTGATGTTTGTGTATGTATTATAAGGTTGTAAAGAAGTATTGGTGAAGACTTGTACAAAGATCTAATCATAGTGGAAAATCCTTTAATGAGTATATGGACAAGATGTACCCCTTGTTGATAAGGGGAACTAGTATAATTCTTTTGTGCTCTTTATCTTTATGCACTTTAAAATCCCGCATTTAATCGTTTTCTTAAGAACCTATCTAATCACTGCTTCCAATAAAATATAAATTTTATAAATGTTGTGCAAAATTGAGCAACCCTAATTCCCCCTCCCCCACCCCCACTTTAGATTGCATATTGTAGTTACATTTGACATCAAAACAAGAGTTAAGTATCTTGCTCTTAGATCCAGGATAAAATGGCTTATGTAAAAACTTTTTTAGGAGAATGCAATAGCGTTAATATGACACCTTGTTTCATTGGTGAATGTTATAATTTTTGAAAGATTAGAATGCAAATGTTTCTAGAATAACAAGGGGTAGAAGTTTAAAAATCCGTCAAAAATGGTCCCTATATTCCTACTATACTTGTTAGAGGTGTAACTCAACCAAAATCTAAAGATACATGGAATGATGATGATAACAAGAAAATTCAACATGATAAGAAAGTCATAAACATAATAGCATCTTCCTTAATGATGGATGAATTCTTTAGGGTGTGTAATTACCAAACCGTTAAATAATGGTAAAACGGAAGCGACACTCGAATATCGTATCACAAGGACTCTTGAATGTTATAACCAAACGAATGGAAAGAAGAGGTATTTTAAGGTTCAGAACTTAAATCGAAGATGATTAAAGGTAAAAAAAATTGATAAATAAGCTAATCTATTGTATCGATTTCTGACTTATCATCGATTCTTATAATTTCAATTCCTTAGCGGATTCAATTCCATTCGATTACAATACCCATTGACAAGTGCAAATTGGTATTATATGATGTATGTTCCTAATTTCTAAATTAAGCAAACGGATTTAAGCAGACGCGAATTAAGCAAACGCGACTTAATCAAACACGATAACGAAAAATCTATGTTAACGTGCTTATAGTTAAGGATCATACAAACAATCAAATTTAATCAACTTTATCCTATAAGAAACAATCGAATTAAGCAAACAAAAGTAATCGAATTAAGCAAACGAGTTTATAGAAAGAATTGAAAAGAAATTGAAATTAAACTTAAATTAATAAAAACCTCAAAGTGGAATTCGAATACAACAGATCAGCTCTCCATGAAATCTTCTAGGCAATATTGTATTATCAAAATTCAGAATATGATTACTATAGTAGTGAAAGACCTAATATAATAAAAGGTAAATTCGGGCCCTTATAGGATCCGACCCGAAAATTACAAAAATTGTCCCAAACTAACTATTTTAATTAAGTCTGGAACTTCAACGAATTATTTTACCCTCCTTCACTTAGAATCAGCTTTTGACTTCAACATGAAACTTTTAGCTTATCCTCTCATCTTTTCAACACATATTAGAACGCATCAATCCGATCCTCGTGGCTCAAGTTATGATATGCATAGTAACAAGGTATCAAATAACTATTTATACTGAAAATAAAGTACGAAAATAAAATAAAACCAAAAATAAACTTAAATATAAAAACACACTAAAATAGTAAAAATAATAGAATAAACTATAGAGTTGCCTAAGAAGAATAGTATAAGAATATGTATCAAAATGCACTGATCAAATTCCCCCACACTTGAACTTTTGCACTCCGAGCAAAATTATAAATTCAAAACTTAAAACAGAAAAAAACAAGAACAAACAAAACATGCAATTCCAAAGGTTATCAAGATAGAAGGTGCAAGCAAAATTATAAGTTTAAGCTTCAAGAATATGGTGTTAGTAAGCAACTTTTTGTGACATTCAAAGTAGATAAGAAAACAGGTTACCAAAGAGTACATCAACAATAGTAAGATCCTCACATGATATTATTCACTCAACTCTCAAGTGTTTATATTAATTGTTTACACTCAAAGCACAACATGAAAGTTAGTACTACCATAAGCTTGAAAAGACTCTAACATCCACAATTGAAATACATGCACACAAAGATCAAAAAGACTTTTATTTGGTTGTAACGTGGCCAAGGTAAGGGAGAGATAAATCCTAAGGAGTACTAGGCTAAAATTCAAAGAGACAAAAGAGACTTGAAAGAAACTGCGAGAGTTGAATTTACAAAATATTCCATTCACTTCAACAACTCTATAGTAACTGTTTTCATTCATATTTTTCTTCTCATTTCTCTTTTGTTTTTCTTTTTTTTCTTCTTTTCATAAGGAGTATGTCTTGACATGTATACATCCTTCTATTTTTTTTCCATTCATTTTTTTTCTTTTCTATTTTCTTTTTCTATTTTTTTTCTTTTTCTGTCAACTTCTGAAATATTACAAACATAATTATTCAACCCCACACAACTCCAAACAAGACTCTTTCAACCCTTTGAATATGACGATAACATTGTTTTTCACTTCTCGGCTTGTAATGAGTTTTAAACAAAAAAAAGGATAATAGGCTCAAAGAGGTTTCAAACAAGGGATGAAATTATTTCAGGGTTGGCTTTTTGGTTAACTGGCTAAAAAAACAAAAAACAAAATTGCCTTTATCATATCAGTGTGCACAAGTAAACAACAACATCAACAATAGTCAATTCAAGTTCTAAAGACTACCAGACATGAGTGAATCACACAAGAAAGAAAGAGATGGATTTTTGTATGTTATCCATATAAGGCTCAAAATCTCACAAGGTTAATTGATCTACCACAAATGATGTACAATTTAGAGTTTAGTCCTACCTATCATACTAAAAATGCACAGCAAATTTTTCACATCAACCACAAGTCTTTAGTCAAGAGAACTAAGAAAAATACTCATAATTGTAACTCAAAAACCAAAGGAAAAAACATGCAATGTTTTTTAAGAAAGCAAACAAAAAACAAAACAGAGAAAAATTGAAAACAAAACAAATAAATGGTTCCCTCCCCCACACTTAAAACATACACTGTCCTTAATGAAAGAGCATAAATATAAAAGAAGAGTGAAAGAAAGGAAAAAACACACCAAAGGAGTCAAGGCGGATAAATGATTGCATAAGCAACCTCCAAAGAGTGATCTTCTACAATCTCTTCTTCCAAAGTCGGTTTCTCATGGAGTAGCTTTGGGGAGTGTCCATTGACCTTGAATTTTTGGTTAGTGCATTTGCCTTGTATTCCAGGATCAAAGAAGAATCTTCGATAAGTAAAAGTGTTGAATGGGCATGTGAAAATGATCTCCTTTTTCACAACATCAAGAATTAAAGGATTATGGGGTTGTCTCACTACTTTTGTATCATCTTTAAGTGAGATCCTATGCATATATATGGATGGGATAATATCACGAGTGTCAGCCAAAGTTCATCCAATTCCCTTCTTATGTTTCTGCTTAAGTTGAAGCTTTGATGAATAATATGAATCCTCGAAAAGTGGTTTAGGCTATAAAGAATGTGGTTGTTCAATGGATGGTATGTTTGGGGCAGCTGGGATGTCAAAAGCGTCAACTACATAAACAACTTCGTTTACACTATCACACTGCAAGGCAGCATCAATCTCAGTACAAACAGCACAAAGGTTAGTGTTAGTACAATCATCACATGAGTAAATATCATCAAAACCAGATAAAGTTGGAAAATCAACTAAAAACAAATCAGAATAAACTTCATCAACAACTTCAGAAAGCAACTCCATTTGAAAAATAGAATGCTCTTCCTCGTCAATCTTCTTATTTTTCAGTACTCTTTGTGGGAAAGGGATTGGCGATACATACTTTTTTCAGCCTCAACAATAATAAAAGGTTCAGGTGTATTTTCAGGTGTTACACTAACAATTTTTTTATTTTTTTCTAGGGCTGGTTCTGTAACTTTTTTGGATCTCAAGGAAATTGCACTCACATTAGAGCCTTTTGGATTAACTACTGTTTAGGCATGTAGTTGGTTTGATCCTTGAGCTTTTTGCATGGCATTCATTGAAGTGGCAAAGATCACGTATCAAAATCCAATATTTTTGAGAACATTCAATGCAAGTTTTTCCTGCTTAAGGTACAAGATGATGAAGATGTTGAATACATGTTTGTTAGTCATGAACATTCAGGCTAAAATTGTATTGAGTTGTATATTACTCTTCAACCATGTATACCATCTCAGCAGTCTCAAATAACCAGTCAGGATGAATTTGGTGAATTTGATCCACAATGGTCAGATGGCGTCAACCCAGAAGCAGAAGCAGAAGTGAACGTCGTTGATGAAGAAGAAGAGGAGACCGAGATATAGGTTGATCACATACTGAACAACGACATTGAAGATGATGATCAACCACCGCCAATACCTCATAGTCATGTCTATAATCCGCCTCAACATATGACAAACATGGATCTGCATGACGATGAAACATCCAACAGTGTTTTCTATAACCCGTACCCACGATCAGAAGGTGAATTAAAGGTGGGAGACATGTCTCGTACCAAAGAAGAATGTGTGCGAGCTATCAAAAAATTCCACATGAACAACTCTGCTGATTTTACAGTGAAACACATTGATTCGAGAAGGTATGTCATTGAATGTCGTAACATCCTTTATAAGTTTCGGTTGGCTGCTTCTTACAAAAAGAAAAATGACTCTTGGGAGATAGCTTCAATAGACCCACCTCACAGTTTCATTGCAACTAACATTGAACAAGATCACCGTAAATTAAGCGTTGCATTGATATATCAAGACATTCTGCCATTGGTTAATAAAGACCCATTAGTGAAGGTGAGTATAGTTATATCCCATATCAGAACAACATATAATTATACCCTATCTTACAAGAAAGCCTGGATTGCAAGGACAAAGACTGTTGAACAGGTATTCGGCAACTGGGAGGATTCATACAAAGAATTGCCACGGTTTTTATGGGCACTAAAAACATATGTCCCAGGAACTGTGGCAATTATGGAGACATTGCCAGCAATGATGCCAGACAAAACCTATGTTACAGGTAATAGAATCTTTCACCGTCTCTTTTGGGCGTTTGACCCATGTATCAAAGGCTTCGCATTCTGCAAACCTATTATTCAAATTGATGGCACTTGGTTATACGACAAATACAAGGGTACTTTGCTTATGGCGGTTGCACAAGACGACAACAACAATGTCTTTCCCATTGCCTTTGCTCTGGTTGAAGGTGAAACGACTGGTGGATGGGGTTTCTATCTTCGATATCTCAAAATGCAATGGGCTCCACAAGCCAATATCTGTTTGATTTCTGATAGACATGCTGCCATTGAGAGTGCCTACCACAACCATGACAACGGATGGCATGATCCTCCTTCTACCCATGTCTATTGCATTATACATATTGCACAAAACGTCATGCGTGCAATAAAAGATAAGAATCTTCGCAAGAAGGTGGTGAATGTTGGGTATGCTCTAACTCAGTCGTCATTTCAATGTTATCGTGATGAAATTAGACTGTCTAATGAAGATGCAGGAAGATGGCTGAATAACATACCAGTAGAGCAGTGGACAAGGGAATTTGACGGAGGTTGTCGATGGGGCCACATGACAACAAACCTTGTGGAATGCATTAACGAGGTATTCAAAGGAATTAGAAATCTGTCAATAACTGCCTTGGTAAGATCGACCTATTATAGGCTGGCTTCTACGTTCGCAACCAGAGGTGAAAGATGGAGTGCAGTGTTAATGTCTGGGCAAGTATTCAGTGAGTGTTGTATGAAAGTCATGAAAGATGAGAGCATCAAATCTAGCACACACACTGTAACATTCTTTGACCATCATAGGCAAAACTTCAGCATCCAGGAAACAATGGACCACAGCGAGGGGATACCAAATTTAGCCTATGTTGTTAGACTAAACAGAAGTTGGTGCGACTGTGGAAAATTCCAAGCCTTCCGCATTCCTTGCTCCCATGTCATTGCAGCATGCGCATATACTCGTCAAGATGCTTACAACCATTTATCTGATGTGTACAAGGCCGTCAGCATCATGAATGTATATAATAAAAGCTTCTCGGTACTACCAATGGAGGAATACTTGCCTCCATACGAAGGTGATATAGTTTGGCACAACGACGAGATGTGTAGAAAGAAAAAAGGAAGGCCAAACAGCACATGTATCAGGACAGAAATGGATTCGACAGATACAATGATAAGATTATGTAGTATCTATCGTCAACCAGGACACAACAAGAACAACTGTCCCAATCGAGGAGCATCATCTTGGTCATAAGCTTTTTGTAACATTGTACTTCTGTAACATTCAATCATTATATATTATAAAGTTTTTGTTACAACGAGGTTCACAACAAACATCAGTACAAAATAAGCTAACTAAAAACAAAAATATTTCTAACTGATTACAACAATCAAATTGATGTCATCTCGACCGAACATCATTTCCCGAGCGTCCTTATCAGTCTTCATTCGCACCCAAACAAAGATACTGTCGAGTCTCTCAATACTTCTAATTTTTTCCCTTATGGTATTTTCCCATCTAACCAACGAACCAACTCCCTCTTTAGTTGATCAAACATAGTGATGTTCCAGAAGAGCATCAACATCTGAGGTTTGTCTCTCGAATAAATCACCTTTCCGTATCGGCGACGAACACCAAACATGATTGCCAAATGATGAAATGAGATGTGGAACAATGACTCACACAACACATCTATTTATAACAAAAAAATTGCATTTTACACTGAGGTGTCAATCCAATTGGCGCCTCCTCTTAGGTAATACACATGGGCGCCAATTGGATTGGCTATGGCATATGCCCTAGCCAATCCAATTGGCGCCTCCATTCAATTTTTAAGAGGAGTCGGCAATTGAATTGACGTCTCCTCCTAAAAGTGGGGTAGTTTTGGATTTTTTTTGAAACAAGGGTTATTTTGGGAATTTCCTTGAAAAATTGGGTTATTTTTGTAAAAAATTCTTTAATCTACTTAATCTTAAATTAGCACAATCTAATTGATTAATTAATACTATAACCTCTAGTTAATAATAAAAAAATACCCTAATTAATTATCAATTAATCAAGATGGAATCAAAAAGTTAAAAAGTTAAAACGGTTCCCCTTTGCTTTTTTAAGTCGCGGGGTTGACCAAATGACTTATATGGGCTTCAGACATGTCAGTGACCTAAATATAGGTTAGGAGAAAAAAATGTCAAAATTTGGGGTACAACAGAAGTAAATAAATGTTATATGCCAATATTGAATCATTTTAAGTGTTTTTGTTAACAACATATGATATATATTTATATGAGTTTTAAATTATTGGATCATACAAAAGTGTCGGTGCAATCTAACCATACAAAAGTGTTGGTGCAATCCTAACTATAGAATCTCAGTTAGACTTTCTGACTTCGGTGAAGAATTGTGTAAAATTAGCTGAAGAACCATTCATCTCAGGTGCTTTCATTGTGAGTAGTTTAACAAGATATTTAAGGCCGACAAGTTTTTGGGGATAAGGACAAAAATCTGGAACACCGAATTTTTTCAAAATATCCGGTAAGAACAACAGACACATCAAAATTTTCAATATATCTGATATTAATTCACCCTGAGTGTTTCTACCAGACTTTTAGTTATTAATCAATTTTTTAATAGCTTTTTGAAAGTAATTTTATTTCAAAATTTTGTAAAAACTGAGAGATATAAATTATGAGAGAGGTATTATGGATATTATGAAATTATATAGGAGTGGCAAGTATTAAAGTATAAAGTGAGGGGTGCCAAAACATTGATATTAAACCATTGGTATATGCGTTTTTATTTGTCCTTAATCAATTTCAATTTAGTGAGGAAGGGGAAGGGTGGTTCATGAAACATAATAAGGGTGATGTTTTTTCTGTGGCGTCTGCTTATTTAGTCCAAGTTGATCTCAATCCCCTATCTAACTTAAACCATGTGAGGAGACCTCATCACTCCATCATATATGAATTAGTTGGGTTTCCTCTAAGGTTGTAGTCTTCTCTTGACAACTTTATTGGATAGGTTCTCTTCTAGAGATAATATATTTAAGCATACGGTTATTGTTGGGCCCGAAAGGTCTTTCGTGTATCTTGTGTGGAGATATTCTAGACTCTGCCTCTCATTTGTTTATTACTTGTAGCTTAGCCTCATTTGTGTGGTATATGATCTTTAAGTTGTTGGATTTTCAGGTGGTGCTTCATGGGGAGCTTATGTTTATTTTTGAGTTTTTTCCTTTCTTTAGGATCTAAGGTTAAGAGTATGAGAGTTTTTGTTATGTTTTGGCACGCGGTGGTGTGGACCATCTAATTGGCATGTAACAATAAGTTGATTTCTGGTTCATCAACAAATGTGAAAGAAATGGAAGAGAAAGTGATTTTTTGGCTTATAATAGATTTATAAGTCGATGTTCTTTGAACTCTAACTCCTTCTCCGATTGTCTTCAGAACCCTATCATGTATATGAATCAGTAGCGCTCAAGAGATCGACTATTCTCTGGTGGTGTTCAATGGTTTTGGTTTTGATTAAGATTACATAGTTCTCATGATTATGAGTTTCGTGGTTTGAGCTCTAGCTGAGTTTATTGATGGATGGTGATTTGGTGCGAGAGCACTCTTTCTGAAAATTTCTCTTTACATGATTGCTCTCTGATTGAGGTTTTTGAGTTGTTTGTATTCCTTTTTTTTAATCTTTTGTCTAGTAGTATTTCTATTTCTTAGCTTTTCTCGTGTCTTTTGTTGTGTTTTTCAAATATATATATATATATATATATATATATATATATATATATATATATATATATATATATATATAAAGTATTAGAAAGACATAGGCATCATAATTTTATAAAGATACTACCAACATATAATAATTGTTTATAATAATAAACTAGTTAAATACATATGCGTTTGTACGGATTAAAAGTATTATATGGAGATATTTATGTTTTCTTTTCCATGAATTTAACTGATTGTATCGTGTGTCGTTTCATGAACTATTCAAATCATATTTTCAACATTACATACAAATACAAATAAATGATAATCTAACATTAAATAACAACAAATTATCTTGAATATGAAAATAAATTGATTCTTCATCAATATTATAGTTTAAAATTTGAAATACATGATAATTAAGATTTTAGCCCTTTTACCATAAAGAACAACATTTATGTATGCTTTTTTTTAAAAATCTAATTGGTTGTGTTTTGTTTCATTTCATGAAAAAAAATTTAATCACCCGTAAAAGTTTAAATTGCTCTGATGACTTATGTGAAATCCGCGCGGATATGAGATTTCAATTTTTACACAATTAAAAAATATTAATTGCTACAAAATTAATTCAAAAATTTATGATAATAATTGTTTACAAATTCAAAACTTGATAATATATAATTAAAGGCATTCTTTACAATATGTTTTTTAAAAACAATATTTATAAATTTTGTATTAAACTTATTAAAACACAATTTAGTATAGTATAATTCAATAAAAGTCGTATACGTATTTTGTATTAAACTTATTAAAAATATTATATGGAGATATTTTGTATTAAACTTATTAAAACACAATTTAGTTTAGTATAATTCAATAAAACACAATTTTGGATTAAAAATATTTTGAAATTGTCATACGGTGAACTGACTTTGATGTGTTTTTTAATCGCAATGTCGCGGTTAGCAAGAGTCGCCACCGACTTTTCTTTTATCCCATAAGGAACGGTGGAAAAGAACAGGAAAGACCTTAATTTAGATTCTTAGGTTCGGGAGGTACATTATACAAAGGGAAGGTGTTAGCACCCTTTGTATCCATGGTTATCCATGGGCTCTTAATTGCTCAATCATTTATGTTTTTCTAGTTTGAAAAAGTGTTTGAGAAATGTGTAGGAAATGTTTTGAAAAGGAGAATTTAACTTTGTAATGATTCTTGTATGAATGTATACAAAGTGGTTATCTCGTTTAGTTTTGAAAATAGTTTAGAAAAATATAACTCGGCAATGATTCTAGTACGAATGTATGCCAAGTGGTGATTTTCTAAGATGTTTCGAAATGTGTGAGGTGTGAAAAGTATTTTAGGTTATGAATGAGCAATTAAGGGTTATACCTATCCGAGGTCTTTCCGGGCATTTCCTATCCTTATGAGGGTAAAACTGTCCTTACTATTGAGAAGTAAGTATTTTTATCCTTTGGATGTAGAAGGGTCATCGAAGGGTCATCGATTGGTCATTGAAGGCAACAGTTGTGAGGGTACCTTAGCTTTCGAAGGGACTATCATCATTTAATCGTAGGCTATACTGAAGGGTCATCGAGGGACAAAGGCAACATTCGAGGGACTATGATGATTTAACCGAAGGGTCTTTGCTAAGGGTATCCCCACATTCGCGGGACATGACCGTAATACCGTAGTCGTAGGGTAACAAAGAGAGGTCCAGGATCACTTATTTAAAGGCAATGTTTTACAATTAATTAGATGGCCGTAATCGATTAAGTAATTAGGTCCACATTAAAGTCGATGAAATCAATACATTAAAATAAGCTAGGTAATTGAGGATGAAACTCCACATTAAAATTAAGTAATTCAGAATCCATCTCCATAAGGGTATCCCACACCTAATGTGGAATACCTAGCCGGCCGTTTCCTCGGGAATAGGTAACCTTTACACAATTCAGCACACGGGTTAGAGCACCAAAGTAAAGTACAATTGAAAATTGCACTACAACACAACAGTCATAATCTCAGGCCAAATGATGCAGAATTATAATAAGTCTTGGTTAGGTAGACATAAGGCATAATAGAAAAGAAACAAAGCAGCCACTGTCCCGTTCGCCTCTGCTTCGCCTGGCGAAGTCTCAGCGAATGCTCGCTACAGGCTCGCTTAGCGATGGGCTAGCGAGCGGCCACGGGTTTGGAGTTTGACAGCAGCATGACCTCCGAAAACCTGAACTTGTATGGCATTTGATTACAGGAATAGCATGGACAAACATTCATGATATTCAAGCATATTTAAATTCGCATGTGAAATCAAATTACATATCCGAAAATTTAATCATGATGCCTTATGTATGTAGAGATTATCGATTAAAAGCATAAAACATTAGAGATACGCAAACCTGTTTGCAACCGAGCTGCGATGTTGAAGGGACTGACCACTCTTGGTATCGGATGGAATTGGGCGGCGGTAGCTTCGGAGCGGAGGAGCGGAGGAGCGGCCTTCAGGGTTTCTTTACTCGGAACTCTCTAAGGTAGCCTCCAGGGTTTCTGTGCCAGGGTTTCTGTCCGTCTCCGTCTCTGTTTTCCCCCCTTTTTCGTTCCTGAAGCTTGGCTATTTATAATGCTCTTGTTATGACCTAATGGGCTCAGAATGAAGCCCAAAAATTCTGATGTTCGCAAGCTTCGCTAGGCGAAGGAGTTGCTCGCCTAGCGAGCAAGCTAGTTTGGGCTTTTACTGGATCTGGTGCTTCGCTGGGGCGAGTGTCATAACGAGGGGTTCGCTAGGCGAAGGAATTGCTCGCCTAGCGAGCAAGCTATTTTGGGTCATTTTCTGGATTGGGCCCGTTGTGAGCTGGGCTTTTGTTCCTTTAAGATCAGTGCCTTGCAGAATAAGTCGGAGTGCCTTGAAAAATGCCTTGTAATATCAACGGGCAAATTTTGGGGTATGACAGCTGCCCCTGTTCCATATTCTTGAACCGAAAGAGTAGAATGGTATGTGCACCATTCGTGGTCTGGAGGTGGAAGATTATTGAACACTAAAATGCCCCAAAAATTTGCACTTGTTCGTCAGAAGTTATTCCTGATGGAGATGGGCTTAAAGATGCCATCCGGGAAGTTCGATGATGGAAACTTCAGAGTGCGTCGTACATTAGACAATATCTGAAGCCATGGATGTCATACCGGGTCATACGCTAGACCGTATAGTGAGTTATCCATTAGGCTGTTGACTTCGCTGGGGAGTCAGGGTGTGCTACACGCTGCTGGGGATAAAGGATCAGAATGGATCGTACACTAGATCGTATCTGAATTGCAGAATGAAACGTCTACTAGGCTGCCTCTGGAGGGGTAAAGATCAGAATGGGTCGTGCGCTAGATCGTATCTGAATAACCGAATGAATCCTCCATTAAGCGGGTGATTTCACTGGGGATAGAAGATCAGACCGGATCGTATGCTAGATCGTATCTGAGTTGAAGATCCAAATGGGTCTTATGCTAGACCGTATTGGAGTTGCAGGATGAGCCGTCCGTTAGGCTGTGTCTGATGATGAAAGGGGGTAGTCGTACGCTAGACTACACTTCAGAAATGTACCGTACACTGGGTAGCATCTGAGGAGATGAAGGTCTAACTGGGTCGTACATTAGACCATATCTGAGCAGAATGAGCCGTCCATTAGGCTGAATCTGATGATAAAAGGGGGTAGTCATATGCTAGACTACACTTCAGAAATGTACCGTACACTAGGTAGCATCTGAGGAGATGAAGGTCTAACTGGGTCGTACATTAGACCGTATCTGAGCAGAATGAGCCGTCCATTAGGCTGAATCTGATGATAAAAGGGGGTAGTCATATGCTAGACTACACTTCAGAAACGTACCGTACACTGGGTAGCATCTGAGGAGATAAAGGTCTAACTGGGTCGTACATTAGACCGCATCTGAGCAGAATGAGCCGTCCATTAGGCCGAATCTGATGATAAACGGGGGTAGTCATATGCTAGACTACACTTCAGAAATGTACCGTACACTAGGTAGCATCTGAGGAGATGAAGGTCTAACTGGGTCGTACATTAGACCGTATCTGAGCAGAATGAGCCGTCCATTAGGCCGAATCTGATGATAAACGGGGGTAGTCATATGCTAGACTACACTTCAGAAATGTACCGTACACTAGGTAGCATCTGGGGAGATGAAGGTCTAACTGGGTCGTACATTAGACTGTATCTGAGCAGAATGAGCCATCCATTAGGCTGAATCTGATGATAAACGGGGGTAGTCATATGCTAGACTACACTTCAGAAATGTACCGTACACTAGGTAGCATCTGAGGAGATGAAGGTCTAACTGGGTCGTACATTAGACCGTATCTGAGTTGTTGAAGGTCAGAATGGATCATACATTAGATCGTCTCTGAGTTGAAGGAGTCATATGTTGAGCTGAATCAGAATGAACCGTGCGCTAGGCTATATCTGATAGTATTTGTGTATGCTGTATTTGCGATAAATGTCTGGGATGGGCTTATAGATGCCATCGTTAGGAGGGTGTCAGAATGAATGTTGACATGGAGCATATCTGAAAGATGTATCTGAAGAAGAAAGTAGTCGTATGCTAGACTACACCTCGGAATGTGCCGTACGCTAGGTAGTATCAGAGGATTTAAAGGTCAGAATGGATCATACATTAGATCGTCTCTGAGTTGAAGGAGTCACATGTTGAGCTGAATCAGAATGAACCGTGCGCTAGGCTATATCTGATAGTATTTGTTGTGTTTGCAACAACTGTCTTGAATGTGATCAATAGGAGTATCTGTTTGACTGGATCTTTACTTTGACTGTATCAGGAGGACGATTAACCTGAAAAATAAAGTCAGCTTCATGCTATGTCATGATGCATGAGATGTTTTATGTTTCTGAAACTAAATGCGAACAATGTATGCAGGCGTATGCTGTGAAATGATGTAATGAGTGAATTATGCGTCTGAAATAAATGCGAACATTGTATGCATGTATATGTTATGCAATGATGTAATGAATGCACTATGTGTCTGAAACGTTCTTCCAGGGGACTCTACTGGGGAAATAAATCTCAGTCTTCTGGTTGGAGATATTTGTATTGATGACCCTGTCTCAGCTGGGGGTATTTGATTTCTGTTTGATGGCAGGGATATTTAACAGAGCCTGGCCGGGGGTAGAAGAGATGACCAATTTGTCTAGTGATGCCAATTTCTTCTGGGGAATAACTGGCGTTGTCGGGGAATCGAATTAGCAACGGATTCATTGGGGAAGCGTGATTAGACCTTCTCCTCGATCCTGAAGTCGTGTAGTAATTGCTATTACTATTCTAGGCATGCATTTTTGGTAAACATTGATCATATTCAGATGCATAAATCAATTCAAATTAAACCAATGGACGTTTACGCAAACAAAACAGAAAAGTAAAAACGAAATCATCTTTTTGGAAATAAAATTGTATTGATTTGAAAGAGGGCCCGTAAACAGGCAATTTGTGCACAAGGAGACAGAAATCCTAGTAAGAGGAAATTGTCAGGAAAACAAAGAGAAAGCTATGCAGAAAAAGTCCTATCGATTCTAATTCCACTACTGTCATTATGTCTTCAAGCCTCTCATCTCCTGCTGTCGGATAGAAGTGATTAGCTTGTTCAGTCCTTTGAACTTGGGTGAAGCTGACTGGGAACAGGACATAGTCATACGCTTTACTCCCTAATTTTTGCTTGGACCGCCTTTTCAGGTTTTCAGTCCACCAGGATACCCTTTTTTGCCCAAGCCGCCTTTTCAGGTTTTCGACTTGCCGGGTGTACATTTTTTATATGTTTATCCCTAATTTTTGCCTAGGTACGTCGACCTAGCGGGTCTCTTTTACGCGTAGTATTTTTTTAACTATGTCCGCGTTCACAGGATGCGGGAAATCTTCGCCGTCCATTGTAGCAAGTATCATGGCTCCACCAGAGAATACCTTCTTAACTACAAATGGCCCTTCGTATGTGGGAGTCCATTTACCTCTGGGATCACCTTGCGGTAGAATGATACGCTTGATCACCAAGTCGCCAATTTGATATACCTGTCTCTTGACCTCTTTGTTAAATGCCTGGGTCATGCGCTTCTGATATATCTGCCCATGACAAACAGCCGCAAGTCCCTTTTCATCAATCAAATTTATCTGATCGAGTCGAGTTTGAATCCATTCATCCTCGTCTAAGTCTGCATCTTTCATAATTCTTAGAGAGGGCATCTGAATTTCCACTGGTAAAACGGCTTCCGTTCCATAGACTAAAGAGAAGGGAGTTGCCCCTGTCGAGGTGCGCACTGAAGTGCGATAACCATGGAGAGCAAAGGGTAACCTCTCATACCAGTCTTTGTATGTTACTGCTATCTTTTGTATGAGCTTCTGGACATTGTTAGCAGCCTCCACGGCGCCGTTCATCCTTGGCCGGTACGGAGAAGAGTTATGGTTTTTTTTTTTTTTTTGAACTGCGTGCAGAGTTCAGTTTAGTACCATTATCAGTGATAACTCTTTCAGGAGACAACAGGTTTCTCGAATAGACATTTGATAGAATCCATCTTAGAAGTCAATAAAGTGGTATGATTCAACATATACTGTCTTAGTCGGCGAGCAGCCCAAGCCAAAGCACAACAAGCTTTCTCGAGCTGTGAGTATCTTGTTTCACAGTCGGTACCTTTTGCTAAGGCAGTAAATGGCATGCTCTTTTCGACCAGACTCGTCATGTTGCCCCAACACACACCTCATTGAATTTTCTAACACGGTCAAATACATGATTAGAGGTCTTCCTTCAACTGGTAGCATCAGAATTGGAGGTTCTTGGAGATACTTCTTGATTTTGTCAAAAGCTTCTCGGCATTCATCATTCCATACCATCTCTTGATTTTTTTCTCAGTAATTTGAAGATGGGTTTGCAGGTAGCAGTCAAGTGTGGGATGAATCGGGCACCGTGGTCCAGATTCACAATTTCGATCGATGCCTCATGCGGCTGAATAGTCCTTTCTTCTTGCGGTAGTCTGGCAAGTTCTCAGGTACTTCACAATCTTCCTCACTTCTATCTTCGGCTTGGTAGATCGGATTTTCAAAGTCATAATGGACAGTAGCAGAGTTATTACCAACAGGATCCAGAGTGGATATGGATCGGCAAATTGTTACGTGAGTGTGTGCAAGAAAACATAGCTTGTTTGAAAAAAAGACAGGAAAGATAAAGAGCGCAATATTTGAATGCAAAAAGTCCATTGATTTATTGAATATGAATATGCTTATGAAATGACAAACCCTTGAAAAATTAGCTATTATGCCCCGGGTATAGACACAATGCTTTGAAACACAAAAATAGCAATAACAATTACTCCTGACTAAAGGAAATCGGGATAGTGTCTTCAGCCTTCCAATTATTGAGTCCGTCACCAATTATTAGGAAAATCTAGCTATCCAAGTTGCAATTGCTATCAGCATCTTCTACAGCATTGACAGTCTTGTCATGGTTAGGCAGAGGAGCAGTGATGACATTAGGAGTCTCAGGCGGATCCAATTCAAATTCTCCGGCGTCGATCATATCCTGAATTTTATTCTTCAACGACCAACAATCATTTGTATTATGCCCGGGGCTGTCGGAGTGATACGCACACCTGGCGTTGGGATTATAACTAGGAGAAGTAGTGTTGGGTTTTGCAGGAGGATCTCTGAGGGTAATTAAATTTGCTTTTAGCATACCCTGCAGTGCTTGTGCTAAAGTCATATTGATCTTCGTAAACTGCCTTCTTCCCGGGTTAATGTGCCTCACAGATTTCTTGTCTTTTTTCTTCTCGAGCAAGAGAGCCTTCAGTTCTTCCTGCCCCTTGGATAAGTTCAAGATCATCTCCTGGAGTTGAGCATTCTGAGCATGGAGATCTTTGACAGTTTGTTCAAGGTCCATTTTTCTGCTTGGAGGAAAACCGTGAGAACATTGATCCCTTTAGAGTACCCGTTATGCAATGTTACGTTATGCTATGCGATGTATGAAATGTTTTCAAGGACTTCTGGAATTTAACTTTGCATAAACTACCAAAAAAGGAAACTTGTTTTTTTTTTTTTTTTTTTTTACGAAATAGAGCAAAGTTAAATCCCTAAGTCCTCGAAATGGTTAGTACAATGCCATGATGTTATGATGTCATGATGTTATGATGTTATGTAAATAGCAAGCACAAGCAAGTCACACAACAATCATTCCTAAGTTTTAAGGCTTGCATGAGTTCCATAGGTAAGTACCCTCCCCACTGAAGTTTGGTTGGTTCAACCTGTCCTAGAATAGTAACCGGGTTCTAGAAGGATCTCAGATCATCGACCTTTCTTTAAGTCCACTTCAGTGCAACGCCAAGTGGTTGACCAAAGCTTCCCTAAAGTCCAATCTCAAAGAGTGTAGTATCGAGTCTCAACCAACCCCAGTCGGAACCGAAGTCAGTTATCTCACTACTTTCTAATGGCTAGGATGAGTCAATTAGGGTTCTAAAGGTCTGGTTAATGCTTTGATGACACCACGCGAATGCCAAATTTTTCCTCAAGTAAACATGAGGAACATCAGGACATCCAAAGTGTCACATTAACCGTAGCCATCATTTTAACCATTCCAGTATACGCCGGATAGTCGCGATGATCTATTGCTACTTACCTAAGGTACACTAGATCCGGGTGTAGGATCTTTCACTCAACAATACCCTTAAAAGATGGAACAATTTAAAACATAAATGATTTTTAAGGTGACCTCTCTTTGTATTCCCCAGCAGAGTCGCCAGTTCTGTCATACGGTGAACTGACTTTGATGTGTTTTTTAATCGCAATGTCGCGGTTAGCAAGAGTCGCCACCGACTTTTCTTTTATCCCATAAGGAACGGTGGAAAAGAACAGGAAAGACCTTAATTTAGATTCTTAGGTTCGGGAGGTACATTATACAAAGGGAAGGTGTTAGCACCTTTTGTATCCATGGTTATCCATGGGCTCTTAATTGCTCAATCATTTATGTTTTTCTAGTTTGAAAAAGTGTTTGAGAAATGTGTAGGAAATGTTTTGAAAAGGAGAATTTAACTTTGTAATGATTCTTGTATGAATGTATACAAAGTGGTTATCTCGTTTAGTTTTGAAAATAGTTTAGAAAAATATAACTCGGCAATGATTCTAGTACGAATGTATGCCAAGTGGTGATTTTCTAAGATGTTTCGAAATGTGTGAGGTGTGAAAAGTATTTTAGGTTATGAATGAGCAATTAAGGGTTATACCTATCCGAGGTCTTTCCGGGCATTTCCTATCCTTATGAGGGTAAAACTGTCCTTACTATTGAGAAGTAAGTATTTTTATCCTTTGGATGTAGAAGGGTCATCGAAGGGTCATCGATTGGTCATTGAAGGCAACAGTTGTGAGGGTACCTTAGCTTTCGAAGGGACTATCATCATTTAATCGTAGGCTATACCGAAGGGTCATCGAGGGACAAAGGCAACATTCGAGGGACTATGATGATTTAACCGAAGGGTCTTTGCTAAGGGTATCCCCACATTCGCGGGACATGACCGTAATACCGTAGTCGTAGGGTAACAAAGAGAGGTCCAGGATCACTTATTTAAAGGCAATGTTTTACAATTAATTAGATGGCCGTAATCGATTAAGTAATTAGGTCCACATTAAAGTCGATGAAATCAATACATTAAAATAAGCTAGGTAATTGAGGATGAAACTCCACATTAAAATTAAGTAATTCAGAATCCATCTCCATAAGGGTATCCCACACCTAATGTGGAATACCTAGCCGGCCGTTTCCTCGGGAATAGGTAACCTTTACACAATTCAGCACACGGGTTAGAGCACCAAAGTAAAGTACAATTGAAAATTGCACTACAACACAACAGTCAAAATCTCAGGCCAAATGATGCAGAATTATAATAAGTCTTGGTTAGGTAGACATAAGGCATAATAGAAAAGAAACAAAGCAGCCACTGTCCCGTTCGCCTCTGCTTCGCCTGGCGAAGTCTCAGCGAATACTCGCTACAGGCTCGCTTAGCGATGGGCTAGCGAGCGGCCACGGGTTTGGAGTTTGACAGCAGCATGACCTCCGAAAACCTGAACTTGTATGGCATTTGATTACAGGAATAGCATGGACAAACATTCATGATATTCAAGCATATTTAAATTCGCATGTGAAATCAAATTACATATCCGAAAATTTAATCATGATGCCTTATGTATGTAGAGAATATCGATTAAAAGCATAAAACATTAGAGATACGCAAACCTGTTTGCAACCGAGCTGCGATGTTGAAGGGACTGACCACTCTTGGTATCGGATGGAATTGGGCGGCGGTAGCTTCAGAGCGGAGGAGCGGAGGAGCGGCCTTCAGGGTTTCTTTACTCGGAACTCTCTAAGGTAGCCTCCAGGGTTTCTGTGCCAGGGTTTCTGTCCGTCTCCGTCTCTGTTTTCCCCCTTTTTTCGTTCCTGAAGCTTGGCTATTTATAATGCTCTTGTTATGACCTAATGGGTTCAGAATGAAGCCCAAAAATTCTGATGTTCGCAAGCTTCGCTAGGCGAAGGAGTTGCTCGCCTAGCGAGCAAGCTAGTTTGGGCTTTTACTGGATCTCGTGCTTCGCTGGGGCGAGTGTCATAACGAGGGGTTCGCTAGGCGAAGGAATTGCTCGCCTAGCGAGCAAGCTATTTTGGGCCATTTTCTGGATTGGGCCCGTTGTGAGCTGGGCTTTTGTTCCTTTAAGATCAGTGCCTTGCAGAATAAGTCGGAGTGCCTTGAAAAATGCCTTGTAATATCAACGGGCAAATTTTGGGGTATGACAAGTTCTGTCATACGGTGAACTGACTTTGATGTGTTTTTTAATCGCAATGTCGCGGTTAGCAAGAGTCGCCACCGACTTTTCTTTTATCCCATAAGGAACGGTGGAAAAGAACAGGAAAGACCTTAATTTAGATTCTTAGGTTCGGGAGGTACATTATACAAAGGGAAGGTGTTAGCACCCTTTGTATCCATGGTTATCCATGGGCTCTTAATTGCTCAATCATTTATGTTTTTCTAGTTTGAAAAAGTGTTTGAGAAATGTGTAGGAAATGTTTTGAAAAGGAGAATTTAACTTTGTAATGATTCTTGTATGAATGTATACAAAGTGGTTATCTCGTTTAGTTTTGAAAATAGTTTAGAAAAATATAACTCGGCAATGATTCTAGTACGAATGTATGCCAAGTGGTGATTTTCTAAGATGTTTTGAAATGTGTGAGGTGTGAAAAGTATTTTAGGTTATGAATGAGCAATTTAAGGGTTATACCTATCTGAGGTCTTTCCGGGCATTTCCTATCCTTATGAGGGTAAAACTGTCCTTACTATTGAGAAGTAAGTAGTTTTATCCTTTGGATGTAAAAGGGTCATCGTAGGGTCATCGATTGGTCATTGAAGGCAACAGTTGTGAGGATACCTTAGCATTCGAAGGGACTATCATCATTTAATCGTAGGCTATACCGAAGGGTCATCGAGGGACAACGGCAACATTCGAGGGACTATGATGATTTAACCGAAGGGTCTTTGCTAAGGGTATCCCCACATTCGCGGGACATGACCGTAATACCGTAGTCGTAGGGTAACAAAGAGAGGTCCAGGATCGCTTATTTAAAGGCAATGTGTTGTAATTACTTAGATAGCCGTAATTAATTAGGTAATTAGGTCCATATTAAAATCAATACATTAAGATCAATTAAGCCATTAGGGTGGATCTTCGCCATGAAATGAATACATTAAAATCAATTGAGTAATTCGGGGTGAATCTCCATAAGGATCTCCCACACATAAAGTGGGATGCCTAGCCGGCCGTTTCCTCGGGAATATGTAAACCTTTGCACCATTTAACACACGGGTTAGAGCATCAAAGTAAAGTACAATTGAAAATTGCACTACAACACAACAGTCATAATCTCAGGCCAAATGATGCAGAATTATAATAAGTCTTGGTTAGATAGACATAAGGCATAATAGAAAAGAAACAAAGCAGCCACTGTCCCGTTCGCCTCTGCTTCGCCTGGCGAAGGCTCAGCGAATGCTCGCTACAGGCTCACTTAGCAATGTGCTAGCGAGCGGCCACGGGTTTGGAGTTTGACAGCAGCATGACCTCCGAAAACCTGAACTTGTATGGCACTTGATTACAGGAATAGCATGGACAAACATTCATGATATTCAAGCATATTTAAATTCGCATGTGAAATCAAATTACATATTCGAAACTTCCATCATGATGCTTTATGTATATAGAGATTACCGATTAAAAGCATAAAACAATAGTGATGCGCAAACCTGCTTGCAACTAAGCTGCTATGTTGAAGAGACTGGCCGCTTTTGGTATCGGATGGAGTTGGGCGGCGGTAGCTTCGGAGCGGAGGAGCGGCCTTCAGGGTTTCTTCACTCGGAACTCTCTAAAGTAGCCTCCAGGGTTTCCGTGCCAGGGTTTCCGTCCGTCTTCCTCTGTGTCCTCCGTTTTCCTCCTCTTTCATGACTGAAACTTGGCTATTTATAGTGATTGTGATGACCTAATGGGCTCAGAATGAAGCCCAGAAATTCTGCTGTTCGCAAGCTTCGCTAGGCGAAGGAGTTGCTCGCCTAGCGAGCAAGCTAGTTTGGGCTTTTACTGGATCTGGTGCTTCGCTGGGGCGAGTGTCATAACGAGGGGTTCGCTAGGCGAAGGAACTGCTCGCCTAGCGAGCAAGCTAGTTTGGGCCATTTTCTGGATTGGGCCTGTTGTGAGCTGGGCTTTTGTTCCTTTAAGATCAGTGTCTTGCAGAATAAGTCGGAGTGCCTTGAAAAATGCCTTGTAATATCAACGGGCAAATTTTGGGGGTATGACAGCTGCCCCTGTTCAATATTCTTGAACCGAAAGAGTAGAATGGTATGTGCACCATTCGTGGTCTGGAGGTGGAAGATTATTGAACACTAAAATGCCCCAAAAATTTGCGCTTGTCAACCAGGAGCTAGTCTTGACGGAGATGGGCTTAAAGATGCCATCCAGGGAATTTGATGATGAGAACTTCAGAGTGCGTCGTACATTAGACGACATCTGAAGACATGGATGTCGTACCGAGTCATACGATAGACCGTATAGTGAGTCATCCATTATGCTGTCGACTTCGCTGGGGGGGTCAGAGTGTGTTACACGCTGCTGGGGATAAGGGATCAGAATGGATCATATGCTAGACCGTATCTGAATACCAGAGTGAGTTGTTCATCAGGCGGATGACTTTGCCGAGGATGAAAAATCAGAATGGATCGTACGCTTGATCGTCTCTGAGTTGCAAAATGAGACCTCCATTAAGCGGGTGATTTCACTGGGGATAGAAGATCAGACCGGATCGTATGCTAGATCGTATCTGAGTTGAAGATCCAAATGGGTCTTATGCTAGACCGTATTGGAGTTGCAGGATGAGCCGTCCGTTAGGCTGTGTCTGATGATGATAGGGGGTAGTCGTACGCTAGACTACACTTCAGAAATGTACCGTACACTAGGTAGCATCTGAGGAGACGAAGGTCTAACTGGGTCGTACATTAGACCGTATCTGAGCAGAATGAGCCGTCCATTAGGCTGAATCTGATGATAAAAGGGGGTAGTCATATGCTAGACTACACTTCAGAAATGTACCGTACACTAGGTAGCATCTGAGGAGATGAAGGTCTAACTGGGTCGTACATTAGACCGTATCTGAGCAGAATGAGCCGTCCATTAGGCTGAATCTGATGATAAAAGGGGGTAGTCATATGCTAGACTACACTTCAGAAATGTACCGTACACTAGGTAGCATCTGAGGAGATGAAGGTCTAACTGGGTCGTACATTAGACCGTATCTGAGCAGAATGAGCCGTCCATTAGGCTGAATCTGATGATAAAAGGGGGTAGTCATATGCTAGACTACACTTCAGAAATGTACCGTACACTAGGTAGCATCTGAGGAGATGAAGGTCTAACTGGGTCGTACATTAGACCGTATCTGAGCAGAATGAGCCGTCCATTAGGCTGAATCTGATGATAAAAGGGGGTAGTCGTATGCTAGACTACACTTCAGAAATGTACCGTACACTAGGTAGCATCTGAGGAGATGAAGGTCTAACTGGGTCGTACATTAGACCGTATCTGAGCAGAATGAGCCGTCCATTAGGCTGAATCTGATGATAAAAGGGGGTAGTCGTATGCTAGACTACACTTCAGAAATGTACCGTACACTAGGTAGCATCTGAGGAGATGAAGGTCTAACTGGGTCGTACATTAGACCGTGTCTGAGCAGAATGAGCCGTCCATTAGGCTGAATCTGATGATAAAAGGGGGTAGTCGTATGCTAGACTATACTTCAGAAATGTACCGTACACTAGGTAGCATCTGAGGAGATGAAGGTCTAACTGGGTCGTACATTAGACCGTGTCTGAGTTGTTGAAGGTCAGAATGGATCATACATTAGATCGTCTCTGAGTTGAAGGAGTCATATGTTGAGCTGAATCAGAATGAACCGTGCGCTAGGCTATATCTGATAGTATTTGTTGTGCTGTATTTGCGATAAATGTCTGGGATGGGCTTATAGATTCCATCGTTAGGAGGGTGTCAGAATGAATGTTGACATGGAGCATATCTGAAAGATGTATCTGAAGAAGAAAGTAGTCGTATGCTAGACTACACCTCGGAATGTGCCGTACGCTAGGTAGTATCAGAGGATTTGAAGGTCAGAATGGATCATACATTAGATCATCTCTGAGTTGAAGGAGTCACATGTTGAGCTGAATCAGAATGAACCGTGCGCTAGGCTATATCTGATAGTATTTGTTGTGTTTGCAGCAACTGTCTTGAATGTAATCAATAGGAGTATCTGTTTGACTGGATCTTTACTTTGACTGTATCAGGAGGACGATTAACCTGAAAAATAAAGTCAGCTTCATGCTATGTCATGATGCATGAGATGTTTTATGTTTCTGAAACTAAATGCGAACAATGTATGCAGGCGTATGCTGTGAAATGATGTAATGAGTGAATTATGCGTCTGAAATAAATGCGAACATTGTATGCATGTATATGTTATGCAATGATGTAATGAATGCACTATGTGTCTGAAACGTTCTTCCAGGGGACTCTACTGGGGAAATAAATCTCAGTCTGCTGGTCGGAGATATTTGTATTGATGATCCTTCCTTAGCCGGGGGATACTTGATTTATGTCTGACGATGGAAACACTCAACAGAGCCTGGCTAGGGGTAGAAGAGATGACCAATTTGTCTAGTGATGCCAATTTCTTCTGGGGAATAACTGGCGTTGTCGGGGAATCGAATTAGCAACGGATTCATTGGGGAAGCGTGATTAGACCTTCTCCTCGATCCTGAAGTCGTGTAGTAATTGCTATTACTATTCTAGGCATGCATTTTTGGTAAACATTGATCATATTCAGATGCATAAATCAATTCAAATTAAACCAATGGACGTTTACGCAAACAAAACAGAAAAGTAAAAACGAAATCATCTTTTTGGAAATAAAATTGTATTGATTTGAAAGAGGGCCCGTAAACAGGCAATTTGTGCACAAGGAGACAGAAATCCTAGTAAGAGGAAATTGTCAGGAAAACAAAGAGAAAGCTATGCAGAAAAAGTCCTATCGATTCTAATTCCACTACTGTCATTATGTCTTCAAGCCTCTCATCTCCTGCTGTCGGATAGAAGTGATTAGCTTGTTCAGTCCTTTGAACTTGGGTGAAGCTGACTGGGAACAGGACATAGTCATACGCTTTACTCCCTAATTTTTGCTTGGACCGCCTTTTCAGGTTTTCAGTCCACCAGGATACCCTTTTTTGCCCAAGCCGCCTTTTCAGGTTTTCGACTTGCCGGGTGTACATTTTTTATATGTTTATCCCTAATTTTTGCCTAGGTACGTCGACCTAGCGGGTCTCTTTTACGCGTAGTATTTTTTTAACTATGTCCGCGTTCACAGGATGCGGGAAATCTTCGCCGTCCATTGTAGCAAGTATCATGGCTCCACCAGAGAATACCTTCTTAACTACAAATGGCCCTTCGTATGTGGGAGTCCATTTACCTCTGGGATCACCTTGCGGTAGAATGATACGCTTGATCACCAAGTCGCCAATTTGATATACCTGTCTCTTGACCTCTTTGTTAAATGCCTGGGTCATGCGCTTCTGATATATCTGCCCATGACAAACAGCCGCAAGTCCCTTTTCATCAATCAAATTTATCTGATCGAGTCGAGTTTGAATCCATTCATCCTCGTCTAAGTCTGCATCTTTCATAATTCTTAGAGAGGGCATCTGAATTTCCACTGGTAAAACGGCTTCCGTTCCATAGACTAAAGAGAAGGGAGTTGCCCCTGTCGAGGTGCGCACTGAAGTGCGATAACCATGGAGAGCAAAGGGTAACCTCTCATACCAGTCTTTGTATGTTACTGCTATCTTTTGTATGAGCTTCTGGACATTGTTAGCAGCCTCCACGGCGCCGTTCATCCTTGGCCGGTACGGAGAAGAGTTATGGTTTTTTTTTTTTTTTGAACTGCGTGCAGAGTTCAGTTTAGTACCATTATCAGTGATAACTCTTTCAGGAGACAACAGGTTTCTCGAATAGACATTTGATAGAATCCATCTTAGAAGTCAATAAAGTGGTATGATTCAACATATACTGTCTTAGTCGGCGAGCAGCCCAAGCCAAAGCACAACAAGCTTTCTCGAGCTGTGAGTATCTTGTTTCACAGTCGGTACCTTTTGCTAAGGCAGTAAATGGCATGCTCTTTTCGACCAGACTCGTCATGTTGCCCCAACACACACCTCATTGAATTTTCTAACACGGTCAAATACATGATTAGAGGTCTTCCTTCAACTGGTAGCATCAGAATTGGAGGTTCTTGGAGATACTTCTTGATTTTGTCAAAAGCTTCTCGGCATTCATCATTCCATACCATCTCTTGATTTTTTTCTCAGTAATTTGAAGATGGGTTTGCAGGTAGCAGTCAAGTGTGGGATGAATCGGGCACCGTGGTCCAGATTCACAATTTCGATCGATGCCTCATGCGGCTGAATAGTCCTTTCTTCTTGCGGTAGTCTGGCAAGTTCTCAGGTACTTCACAATCTTCCTCACTTCCATCTTCGGCTTGGTAGATCGGATTTTCAAAGTCATAATGGACAGTAGCAGAGTTATTACCAACAGGATCCAGAGTGGATATGGATCGGCAAATTGTTACGTGAGTGTGTGCAAGAAAACATAGCTTGTTTGAAAAAAAGACAGGAAAGATAAAGAGCGCAATATTTGAATGCAAAAAGTCCATTGATTTATTGAATATGAATATGCTTATGAAATGACAAACCCTTGAAAAATTAGCTATTATGCCCCGGGCATAGATACAATGCTCGAAGAAGTTCAATTGTAAAAAACTAAAAAGTTGCAACGCTAAAATAGGCAATAACAATTACTCCTGACTAAAGGAAATCGGGATAGTGTCTTCAGCCTTCCAATTATTGAGTCCGTCACCAATTGTTGGGAAAATCCAGCTATCCCAGTCACAATCGTTATCAGCATCTTCCACAGCATTGACAGTCTTGTAATGATTAGGCAGGGGGGCAGTGATGACATTAGGAGTCTCAGGCGGATCCAATTCAAATTCTCCGGCGTCGATCATATCCTGAATTTTATTCTTCAACGACCAACAATCGTTTGTATTATGCCCGGGGCTATCGGAGTGATACGCACACCTGGCGTTGGGATTATAACTAGGAGAAGTAGTGTTGGGTTTTGCAGGAGGATCTCTGAGGGTAATTAAATTTGCTTTTAGCATACCCTGCAGTGCTTGTGCTAAAGTCATATTGATCTTCGTAAACTGCCTTCTTCCCGGGTTAATGTGCCTCACAGATTTCTTGTCTTTTTTCTTCTCGAGCAAGAGAGCCTTCAGTTCTTCCTGCCCCTTGGATAAGTTCAAGATCATCTCCTGGAGTTGAGCATTCTGAGCATGGAGATCTTTGACAGTTTGTTCAAGGTCCATTTTTCTGCTTGGAGGAAAACCGTGAGAACATTGATCCCTTTAGAGTACCCGTTATGCAATGTTACGTTATGCTATGCGATGTATGAAATGTTTTCAAGGACTTTTGGAATTTAATTTTTTTTTTTTTTTTTTTTTACAAAATAGAGCAAAGTTAAATCCCTAAGTCCTCAAAATGGTTAGTTCAATGCCATGATGTTATGATGATGTTATGATGTTGTTATGATGTTATGATGTTAAGTAAATGACAAGCACAAGCAATTCACACAACCATCATTCCTAGGTTTTAAGGCTTGCATGAGTTCCATAGGTAAGTACCCTCCCCACTGAAGTTTGGTTGGTTCAACCTGTCCTAGAATAGTAACCGGGTTCTAGAAGGATCTCAGATCATCGACCTTTCTTTAAGTCCACTTCAGTGCAACGCCAAGTGGTTGACCAAAGCTTCCCTAAAGTCCAATCTCAAAGAGTGTAGTATCGAGTATCAACCAACCCCAGTCGGAACCGAAGTCAGTTATCTCACTACTTTCTAATGGCTAGGATGAGTCAATTAGGGTTCTAAAGGTCTGGTTAATGCTTTGATGACACCACGCGGAAGCCAAATTTTTCCTCAAGTAAACATGAGGAACATCAGGACATCCAAAGTGTCGCATTAACCGTAGCCATCATTTTGACCATTCCAGTATACGCCGGATAGTCGCGATGATCTTTTGCTACTTACCTAAGGTACACTAGATCCGGGTGTAGGATCTTTCACTCAACAATACCCTTAAAAGAAGGAACAGTTTAAAACATAAATGATTTTTAAGGTGACCTCTCTTTGTAAGTCCCCAGTAGAGTCGCCAGTTCTGTCATACGGTGAACTGACTTTGATGTGTTTTTTAATCGCAATGTCGCGGTTAGCAAGAGTCGCCACCGACTTTTCTTTTATCCCATAAGGAACGGTGGAAAAGAACAGGAAAGACCTTAATTTAGATTCTTAGGTTCGGGAGGTACATTATACAAAGGGAAGGTGTTAGCACCCTTTGTATCCATGGTTATCCATGGGCTCTTAATTGCTCAATCATTTATGTTTTTCTAGTTTGAAAAAGTGTTTGAGAAATGTGTAGGAAATGTTTTGAAAAGGAGAATTTAACTTTGTAATGATTCTTGTATGAATGTATACAAAGTGGTTATCTCGTTTAGTTTTGAAAATAGTTTAGAAAAATATAACTCGGCAATGATTCTAGTACGAATGTATGCCAAGTGGTGATTTTCTAAGATGTTTTGAAATGTGTGAGGTGTGAAAAGTATTTTAGGTTATGAATGAGCAATTTAAGGGTTATACCTATCCGAGGTCTTTCCGGGCATTTCCTATCCTTATGAGGGTAAAACTGTCCTTACTATTGAGAAGTAAGTAGTTTTATCCTTTGGATGTAAAAGGGTCATCGTAGGGTCATCGATTGGTCATTGAAGGCAACAGTTGTGAGGATACCTTAGCATTCGAAGGGACTATCATCATTTAATCGTAGGCTATACCGAAGGGTCATCGAGGGACAAAGGCAACATTCGAGGGACTATGATGATTTAACCGAAGGGTCTTTGCTAAGGGTATCCCCACATTCGCGGGACATGACCGTAATACCGTAGTCGTAGGGTAACAAAGAGAGGTCCAGGATCACTTATTTAAAGGCAATGTGTTGTAATTACTTAGATAGCCGTAATCAATTAGGTAATTAGGTCCATATTAAAATCAATACATTAAGATCAATTAAGCCATTAGGGTGGATCTTCGCCATGAAATGAATACATTAAAATCAATTGAGTAATTCGGGGTGAATCTCCATAAGGATCTCCCACACATAAAGTGGGATGCCTAGCCGGCCGTTTCCTCGGGAATATGTAAACCTTTGCACCATTCAACACACGGGTTAGAGCATCAAAGTAAAGTACAATTGAAAATTGCACTACAACACAACAGTCATAATCTCAGGCCAAATGATGCAGAATTATAATAAGTCTTGGTTAGATAGACATAAGGCATAATAGAAAAGAAACAAAGCAGCCACTGTCCCGTTCGCCTCTGCTTCGCCTGGCGAAGGCTCAGCGAATGCTCGCTACAGGCTCGCTTAGCGATGTGCTAGCGAGCGGCCACGGGTTTAGAGTTTGACAGCAGCATGACCTCCGAAAACCTGAACTTGTATGGCACTTGATTACAGGAATAACATGGACAAACATTCATGATATTCAAGCATATTTAAATTCGCATGTGAAATCAAATTACATATTCGAAACTTCCATCATGATGCTTTATGTATATAGAGATTACCGATTAAAAGCATAAAACAATAGTGATGCGCAAACCTGCTTGCAACTAAGCTGCTATGTTGAAGAGACTGACCGCTTTTGGTATCGGATGGAGTTGGGCGGCAGTAGCTTCGGAGCGGAGGAGCGGCCTTCAGGGTTTCTTCACTCGGAACTCTCTAAAGTAGCCTCCAGGGTTTCCGTGCCAGGGTTTCCGTCCGTCTTCCTCTGTGTCCTCCGTTTTCCTCCTCTTTCATGACTGAAACTTGGCTATTTATAGTGATTGTGATGACCTAATGGGCTCAGAATGAAGCCCAGAAATTCTGCTGTTCGCAAGCTTCGCTAGGCGAAGGAGTTGCTCGCCTAGCGAGCAAGCTAGTTTGGGCTTTTACTGGATCTGGTGCTTCGCAGGGGCGAGTGTCATAACGAGGGGTTCGCTAGGCGAAGGAACTGCTCGCCTAGCGAGCAAGCTAGTTTGGGCCATTTTCTGGATTAGGCCTGTTGTGAGCTGGGCTTTTGTTCCTTTAAGATCAGTGCCTTGCAGAATAAGTCGGAGTGCCTTGAAAAATGCCTTGTAATATCAACGGGCAGATTAAGATTACATAGTTCTCATGATTATGAGTTTCGTGGTTTGAGCTCTAGCTGAGTTTATTGATGGATGGTGATTTGGTGCGAGAGCACTCTTTCTGAAAATTTCTCTTTACATGATTGCTCTCTGATTGAGGTTTTTGAGTTGTTTGTATTCCTTTTTTTTAATCTTTTGTCTAGTAGTATTTCTATTTCTTAGCTTTTCTCGTGTCTTTTGTTGTGTTTTTCAAATATATATATATATATATATATATATATATATATATATATATATATATAATATATATATATATATATATATATATATATATATATATATATATATATATAAATAAAGTATTAGAAAGACATAGGCATCATAATTTTATAAAGATACTACCAACATATAATAATTGTTTATAATAATAAACTAGTTAAATACATATGCGTTTGTACGGATTAAAAGTATTATATGGAGATATTTATGTTTTCTTTTCCATGAATTTAACTGATTGTATCGTGTGTCGTTTCATGAACTATTCAAATCATATTTTCAACATTACATACAAATACAAATAAATGATAATCTAACATTAAATAACAACAAATTATCTTGAATATGAAAATAAATTGATTCTTCATCAATATTATAGTTTAAAATTTGAAATACATGATAATTAAGATTTTAGCCCTTTTACCATAAAGAACAACATTTATGTATGCTTTTTTTTAAAATCTAATTGGTTGTGTTTTGTTTCATTTCATGAAAAAAAATTTAATCACCCGTAAAAGTTTAAATTGCTCTGATGACTTATGTGAAATCCGCGCGGATATGAGATTTCAATTTTTACACAATTAAAAAATATTAATTGCTACAAAATTAATTCAAAAATTTATGATAATAATTGTTTACAAATTCAAAACTTGATAATATATAATTAAAGGCATTCTTTACAATATGTTTTTTAAAAACAATATTTATAAATTTTGTATTAAACTTATTAAAACACAATTTAGTATAGTATAATTCAATAAAAGTCGTATACGTATTTTGTATTAAACTTATTAAAAATATTATATGGAGATATTTTGTATTAAACTTATTAAAACACAATTTAGTTTAGTATAATTCAATAAAACACAATTTTGGATTAAAAATATTTTGAAATCTTTCTTTATCTCTCTATCTTTGTTTTTTGTTCTCGCTTATATCTTTCTATTTTTTAAACAATTGTCTGGATATCGAAAATTATAATTAGATCTCTAAATTAGAGTTTTTTATAATTAGATCTTTCCATGCAATTGAAAGATTTAATTATTAAAAATATATTAGTTAAGTGATTTAATTGCAATTTTTAATTTAAATTTATTTCAAAATTTCAAAATAGTTTCAGGAAGTACATAAAATGAAATCCTGAATAAATAAATATTTTTAGCTTAAATCTATTATCAACTAAATTTCATTATCGTATGCTAAGTCTCTGTAGGTGGTATGAAAAGAGTAAAAGATTTGTTGTATATTAAACATGAAAGTTAGTTTAAAAAAAGTCTTAAGCATAATGCATAGTTATAGTGTTCTTGTGTTTTAAAGAAAATCTCAAGTATAATGCATTTTCAAATTCAATAATTTCTCAAACTCAAAATGACCTCCTTTTTCACCTATAGAATTTAACAACATAAGGTGAGTTATTGAAGATTCCATCATACATAATAGTATCTCATCATACAAAATAAGATATTCCAACTACATTAACAAAATTATTGGAAATCTACCATAACCTATGAAGAATTTCTATCAATCTTGATGAACAAAATTGTTATCAACCACATAATGACAATGAAAAGAAAAGAACAATTGAGAAAGAAAAGAAAGAACAATGGAGAAGAAGAAGAATATTCTCTACAGAGTTTCTCTCTGCCCGCAACCTGTGGAAAACTTCTTTATTCACTTTGCAACTGCAAAATTCTGTGAATACAATATTATGAGTTCTTTCTTCTCTTCTTACAAGAATAAGGGTTACTCCCTCTATTTATAGATTTAGGATAGCTTACTCTCTAAGGAAAATCCAAAACCTATAAAAGCCCAAAATAGATAACACTACTAAAATAGGCCTAAGTCGAAATCCTGTATGAAGCAACATGCTTCGACACACTAATATAACTCAAGACACTAGGTGATTCGACACTTCCTTGCTTCTGTCGAGCAACCTGCTTCAAAACAAGGAATTACAATTCAACACACCACCTAATTCATTGTGTCTAAGCTATCTACATTTATCATAACTCTTTGTCTTTTGAGAACTTCGACTTACACTCCATTCGTCATGATGTCTGTAATCTGATTCTCAGTTCTGCAGTGTTCCAAATTCATTTTCTCATCTGCTACCTGCTCTCAAAGAAAATGGAACCTCATTTCGATGTGCTTGCTTTGACCATGTGCTATCAGATTCTTCGCCAGATTGATAGCTTGCTCCATGACTCTTCACTATTATCTCTTCGACCATATTCACCATCCACGTTGCTTGACATGCACAAAGAGAATCAACTATGTATTCCGCTTCACACGACGATAATGCCACTACTGACTCTTTTCTCGAACTCCAAGAAACAGGTGCACCATCTAGCGTAAACACATAGCCAACTGTGGATTTTCGATCCTCAGCATCACTACACCAACTTAAGTCGGTGTATCCCACTAGTTTGCATTCTTTTCCTTCATCAGCTATAGGAAACAAAATGCCATAGTCGAGAGTTCCTTTCAGATACCTTAGTATCCTCTTCACCACTGCTAGATGTGATACATTTGGCTTCAACATGAATCTACTCACCATACCTTCACTGTATGCTAAGTCGGGTCTTGTGTGAAAAAGGTATCGAAGTGACCCAATAAGTCTTCTATATTGGGCTGGGTCGACATCATCTGAATCTGAATCTTTCAACAGTTGTAATCTGGGCTCAACTGGAGTCGAAGTTAGATTGCAATCTTGCATCTCAATTCTCTTGAGTATTTCACCCTCATACCTTTTTTGATGCATCATCAAACCTCTACCACTCTTGTAGAATTCGATGCCAAGGAAATATGAAATGTCACCCAGATTTGACATTTCAAATTCCTTATTGAGATCACATTTGAAGTCTTCAATCTCCTTCTTGCAGCTACCTGTTATCAACAAGTCATTGACATAGAGATATAGTATAAGCAATTCGCTCTTGCTTCTTCTTACATATACTCCATGTTCAGTTTTGTACTTCACAAATTCCTTCTCCCTTAGAAATCCATTTATCTTCTTGTTCCAAGCTCTTGGAGCTTGTTTAAGTCCGTACAAGGATTTATGCAGCCTGTACACCTTTCTTTCTTCACCTTGTTTCACAAACCCAGCTGGTTGTGCAACATAAACTTCTTCTTCTAAGGGGACACTCAGGAATGCACATTTCACGTCCATTTGACACATCTGTCAGTTGTTCATGTTTGTTAGACCAACACACAACCTGATTGTTTAGATCCTAGCAACAGGTGCAAAAACTTCGTCGAAGTCGATTCCTTCTTTCTGAAGAAATTCTTTCGCTACAAGTTCCGCCTTGTATCGAGTCACTTCTCATTTGGGATTCAACTTCACCTTGTATACCCACTTCACATCGATTTCCTTCTTGTCTTGGGGAAATTCGATAAGCGACCAAATGTTGTTGACTTTGATTGACTTCAGTTCTCCGTTCATTGCTTTCACCCACTTCGAGTCTTTCAATGCCTCAGCTGCATTGACTGGTTCAACATTTGTATAGAAAATATAGTGTACCAGCTCACCTTCTTCATTGACCATATCATATGATGTAATCACACATTCTTGAACCATGTCATCTGATGTAATCACACATTCTTGCAACCTGGTAGGCATGTGTCGTGTTCTTTGAGGTCTGCTTGGGCCTGCTTCACCTCTGACTTCTTATCGAACTTCTCTTTCGACTTCACTAGCTAGTTCTTCACATAAGATTCTCACTGAATCTTTCTTAACATTCTCAGTCCAATCTCATTCCTTAAGCTCATCTATGATCACGTCCCTGCCGATCACCACTTGCTTGTTCACTGGGTCGAACAACTTGCATCCTTCGGTCGAATGATATCCTATCATGATCATCTAACTCGACTTGTCATCAAGTTTTCTTCTCAACTGATCTGGCACATGTCTATTTCCTATAGATCCAAACACCTTCAGATGACTCAAGCTAGGCTTGACACCAGACCAACATTCTTCTGGCATTATTCCTTCTAACTTCTTCGTCGAACATCTGTTCAGGATATATGTTGCAGTTGACACAACTTCTCCCCATAATTCTTTGGGTATATGCTTGCCTTTAAACATACTTCTCACCATATTCATGATGGTTATATTATTCCTTTATGCGACTCCATTCTACCGTGGAGTGTAGGGTGGCACCACCTCAGGCACAATCCCTTCTTTCACACATAATGCGTCGAAGTCTTTCGACACATATTCTCCACCACCATCAGTCCTCAGAATCTTGATCTTCGACCGCTTTGTCTGTCGACCATAGATTTAAACTTGGGAAATACCTCAATCACTTCACTTTTCTTCTTGATCAGGTAAGCCCACAGTTTTCGACTGAAATCATCTATGAATGTAACAAAGTATTTGTTACCTCCAATCGAATCCACCTGGATAGGACCACATACATCAGAGTATATGACTTCAAGAATAGCCTTCGACTTGCTTCCTGCATCCTTACTGAAGTTGTTCTTGTGTTGCTTCGCCTGCACATATTCTTCACACACTTCGTTTGGAATATCGATTTCTGGTAATCCTGAAACAATATTTCTTCTCTTCAAATCTATGATGTCTTTGAAATTGAGATGACCAAGTCTATAATGCCATATCCATTCATATTTGTTGGCTGCTGTTGCAAGACACTTATGCTCCATCACATTAAGCTCAATCTTGAAGGTTCTATTATGAGACATTGGAGCCTTCAAGATCAACCTTCCATTTGAGTCGAGAACTCTCATCATCTTGTCTTAGATCGACACCTTGTAGTTTTTTCCGACTAACTGCCTTATGCTGAGCAAATTGCTTTTCATGCTTGGTATGTACAACACATTTGAAATTACTGACCTCTTACCATCTTTCCTCATAATCAGAACATCACCAACACCTTCAATTGCTAGAGTGTTGTCATTTACAAATTCCACCATGTTCTTCATTGAGGGCTTTCTGTTGATAAACCAATCTTTCCTTCCAGACATGTGTGATGAGCATTCTGAGTCCAAGTACCACTAGTCCTTGAATCTCTCTTCATCTCTCGTTGTAACCATCAGCAACATCTCTTTTTCTTCATGTTTCGCCAGCTTTGCATAAGCTTCTTGATACTTTTTCTTTTCTGGACAATCATTATAATAGTGACCATGCTTCTAACAATTGTAACACTGATGTGACTCTTGTCTGGTTTTTGACCACCACCTCTTCCTCTACCTGCAGCACCACCTCTTTGGTTGCATTGGTTCCAGGGTTTTCTCTTATTCAACCAATTTCCTTCTTGCTGATTTCTATAACATCCCGAAATTTTATTCGAGATATTAGTAATATTTGGATTATTTAAAAATTTACGGGTATTTTTTTTTAATATTTATAAAATAACTAGAGAAAGTGGACTTAATTAAAATTAAGAAGTCATTCGAATATTCCTAGCGGAAATCCATGTCTGCATTTCTAAACGAGTTTAAAAGTTCCAAGACTTGTTGAAATAGAAATAGTGTAACGTCACATTTTATTTATAACATAAAGTACTAATATTTCGGAAAATCATGTTTTTCCCCGTGCACGCTTCAAGAAACATATTCAATAATTTCTTTTTCCTTTAGTACCTAAAATCATAATTGTAAATGGTCAATTTCCTTATCCATATTGAATCATACTCACCATAAGAAAATGTCATAAAATAATAACAAAACTTCACCAATTCAAAATATAATTATTAGTTCTTTTATCTAAAAGATGATTATTGTTTATGTCATATGAAATGCAATGTGACCATAACAACTACATGAGACACAAATGATTCGGATAAATAAAACTTATTCCAATGGAAAAACTGCCACACAGACTCCTGCCACAAAGGCCGAAAAGCGTCAATATAAAATTCATTCCAATGGGAAAACTGCCACAAAGGCCGAAAAGCGTCAGAATAAAATCCATTCCAATGGGAAAACTGCCACAAAGGTCGAAAAGCATCATTCTTGCTACAAAGGCTACTGCCACAAAGGTCAGAAAGCTTCAACTTGCCACAAAAGCATAACACAATCACACCTCTGTACATATCTTATATGATGCATGTTCATATAATATAAAAAATTTATTTTCGATAAATCACACATGTGACTATAAAGTACCATAAACTAATCTTCTTAACATATATTATTTACAGAGCAAAAGGAAAATATAACTTATTTCACAAAGATCAGTATCCTGCCTAACCATATATATATATATATATATATATATATATATATATATATATATATATATATATATATATATATTAGTTATCTTATATTTGCTATCAATATAAATAGATCTTGGATATTTTCTATATACTTGTTTATTTTGTTTCTCTCTAATGCTATCAATTTCCTTTTTATTTACAAAAATGATACTTTGATTCAGTGAGATATTACTATATCATATTTTCTAGTATGTCAACCTCCGACAAAAATATAAAAAAAAATAGACAATGCACACACATTAAGGTAAAAAGAGTACTTACATAGTAAAAGTTTCAAAAAACACATAGTAGCAATTTAGTGACTAAATAATAACAATAATGATAGTAATATCGTAACACTAACAAAATAATTTAGATCGTAGAATTTACTATATCATTTGGTAAGGAGATTTGATATTTGCTTTTTTATTATATTATGCTAAAATTTATAACACTCTTACTATTAAAATAATTCATACAAATAAAATATAATAATATACTAATAAAATAAAGTTAAATATAATGATTAATTTAAAATACAATTAACAATAAAATCTACACGTACTAATGAAATTATAAAGTATTATTATTGTACTACTTTTTTTTATTTGTTTATAAATGTATTATTATTATTATTATTATTATTATTATTATTATTATTATTATTATTATTATTATTATTATTATTATTATTTTAATTTGACAAAGGTTCTAATATCATCTAACAACACAATCTTATGTAGTATTAGTGTATGAGGAAAAAACTCTTACCTTGTGTGCTTTCTAATTTTGAATGATCAAGTGCTTAGTGCTCCCTTTTTATTGAGAATTTCTGCAACGTAGAAATGCGTAAGATAGGTGGTAGAAAAAAGAGAGTGATGATTTTGTTTGTGTAATTTTTTTTCTTTCCACATGTGAGATATGGGATGAGATTATGAATATTTATAGGAGAGGAAGTTGGGAAAGAAAAGAAATATGAGTCACTCCTAATAAAAGAAGCACTAGAGAAAACTAATCAACTAATTATAAGTTTTATGATAGTGGAATGTGTATAGTATCATTTTATTAAATTAATTCAATATTATTTTATTCTAATTATTCAATTTCTAATGATCATAATACACTTATTTAAGAATTCATCATTCCCACTATTACTATGGTTCATGTTACTTTCCTATACACATACTATACATTCTTTTATTTCCACCACTAATGGTTGTCCACTCATAGTCCATACAATGAGATCATACATATTCTTAAGTTTTAATTCATTCAACCTTAAATTAGAAAATGGTAGAAATAAATAACTCACATGTTCTTATATATTAACTCAATCTTAATTTATGAAATGATATTAACAACAACACACATATTCTTGAGTTTTAGATTATTTATTTTCCCTTAAACTTGTGAATAATTTAATTATTTATTTATCATATTCACACTAAATTGACTAATTTAAATAAATGAACAAAACATGGGTTTTACTTATTCAATAAAAATAGAGATTTGAAATTCTCACTAAATTAACTATTCTAATTGATTAAAATATGTGATTCTCACTAATTAATTAAACTAAATTATGTGCTTCTTCTTACATAAAATAAAGGGTGTTTCAATTTACTAAATTAATCACTTGTAAAATAATTCTAATAATTCTAATTTCAAGTACAAATAAATCATTTTGAAAAAAAGATACATATTTTTAATCTAATTAAATTAATTTATCATAATATAATAACTCATCAAATAATGTATTATACTAGGAATAAATATTGTATCACCACCACTCTGAATAAAATAATAAAACACATACCGTGGGTAGCTTCGATTCTAAATAAAATGTTAATTATTGTAGAATTCACATTTTCCATCTCATGAATAAAATAAATAAACACAACGTATACTAATGTAAAAAAATTTATTTAAATATCTTACGCATAAAATAAATCATTTAATAAATAACAAATCATAAAAGTTATTGAGACAAATATTTATAATTTAAATATTTAAAATTTATGGGTGTTACAATTTCGACCAGTCGAATTGTTGTAGTCTCCTCTGCCTTTGTTGTCACTCCAGCTTCCTTTGCATTTCCTTTCTTTTGCTGATTGCACCTGCAAAGCCGTATCACTCTTTGACTTTCCTGTAGCTCTTTCAACTATTCTTTGTTCATGAGATTCAAGCATCCCTTGAAGCTCTTCCTTTGTCAAGTTTGACAAATCTTTTGACTCTTCTATGACTACTATCACGTGGTCGAACTTTGGAGCCAACGACCTCAAGATCTTTCCAACAACAGATCTTGATGTCAACATTTCTCCACATACCTTGATTTAATTCACCAGCTTCGTAACCTTGGTGAAGAAATCAGTTATACTTTCATTGTCTTCCATCTGAAGCAATTCATACATCCTTTTGTGAGTTTGTAACCTCACCTCTTTCACCTTCTCTGCGCCTCCAAACGACTTCTCCAGAATTTCCCATGCTTCTTTTGTTGACTCTACATCACTAACATTTTCAAAGTGATATGCATCAACATATTGATTGATTATAAAGAGAGCTTTGTAATCTTTCTTCTTCAATTTTTTATGTGCAGCCTTTTCTTGATCTGTCGCGTTTTCTACAAGCGTTGTTACTCATTCCTTCACAAGATCCTAAAGATCTTGATTACAAAACATAATATTTATCTGCTTGCACAAATTCTCATCATTGTTGTTCTTGAGAATTGGAAGATTTGTTGGAAAATGCCTGTTTGGATTATTCATTGCTATGATCATTTTCTTCCCACGAATCATTTAAACAGGAGTTCTTGATACTAGATGTTGGAATTCCACCATAACCTATGGGAGAATTTCTATCAATCTTGATGAACAAGATTGTTATCAACCACACAATGACAATGAAAAGAATAATTGAGACAGAAAAGAAAGAACGATGGAGAAGAAGAAAAATATTCTCTGTAGAGTTTCTCTTTGTCCGTAACTTGTGTAAAACTTCTTTATTCACTTTGCAACTGCAAAATTCTATGAATACAATGTTATGAGTTATTTCTTCTCTTCTTACAAGACTAAAGGTTACTCCCTCTATTTATAGATTTAGGTTAGCTTACTCCTTAAGCCAAATCCCAAAACTATAAAAGCCCAAAATAGATAACACTATTAAAATAGGCCTAAGTCGAAATCCTGTGTGAAGCAACGTGGTTCGATACTTCGACACATTAATACAACTCAATACACTAGGTGATTCAACATTTTTTTGCTTCTGTCGAACAACCTACTTTAACACAAGGAATTACAATTCAACAAAAATAAGAGAATCAAACCATGTAAGCAAAATAATTGCTATTGACATGTAAACAAATTTAGTCATGTTACAATGATAGAAAACAATGTGGACAAGGTTTAATGGATTTGTAGAATTTGCAGGACAAGATCTAACGGATTTGTAGAACATAGCAACACAGCAAATCAACAACCTGTTCAAAATAAAAAGATACATGTCTTTCTAATTTCTAGACTGCTTTTGTTTTGGTTTATGTTTTATGGGTCGTCTTCTTCCAGAACTATTTCTTAAGAACTCAATTTGACATTTATCAGCTTGTTCATAGTAAAGAGGAAAAACTCAGTTTGTATCACAATGTTTTAAGACAAAAAGGATATTAAAAGATTCAAAAATTGAAAACTTTATTAGAAAAATGGCTATGACTACTCGTTCTTAGAGAATCTCACACAAACTGCAGCTATGTATTTTAAAATTGAGAAATGTGGAGTCCAAATTAAAAATTGAATCTTTTAAATAAAATATGGGATAGCCAACCTTTTGTTTAGGCATCAAGTAATATGTATCAAGATGACAACAGGTACAACGCCTTTCGTGTTTCCTAATACCCGGTTGACAAAATTTGACAGAAAATTCAGTGAGTAAGTTGCACAAAATAACAGAGCTAAGTTTGTAATAGGCGAACCTAACATGAATTCTGATTTTGCCTCTAATATGATATACAGAGTATTATAGAAGCGACTAACCTGGAGTGTCAAAGTGCAGAGTTCGTGAATATATAATTGAGAAATGAAATTCAAAAAAAAAATGTAGTATTAACATCAAGGAATGTGTTAATTGCAGCATGAACAAAATAAAGGCACAAAATGTGCACACAACACAGTTGATCCGAATCGAAAAAACATCTAAATATACTTTCACTGGGGTAAGGTGCCTTTTTCATTTGAGAACATAATTCACTAATAATCAGACTGCTGAATAACCAAGAAATTCAAAATAAAATAAAAATAATCCAAATGAACTCATAACTCTAGTAGGTGAGTAAGTGTTGATAGTGAATTTCTTGTCATTGATAATCCTTATACAACAGATTTACATAAAACAAATAAAAAACCATTACAAATTTCAGTACATAAATACATAAAAATTGTAAAGTCATGAATCAAGGGTTGAAGTACATATCCAAAACAACATAGCTATTATGATTAATCCGAAAAATGTTGAATATTTAACTTGAAAACCAAGAACAAAGAGCATAAAAATGTAAAATGAAGGATGCGGTTTGATATACCAAAAAGTAAATAAGAAAAAACGAAGAAAACACGAAGAATAAAGCATTCAGTCGAAAATATAGGTTGTAACTTTAATTTTAAAACAAGAATTGACAACGAAATCCGAAACCCATGTTCATGAATGATAAAAGCATTAATCGAAAAAACGGTTCAATTCTTTAACTACAAATCGAAGAACAAATCGGGAGAATTAGGACTTGTTTGATTCCCTTTTCAAAAACAATTTTTTAGTTTTTGAAAATTGAAAAACTAAAAATTCATTTGATAATTAATTTTTAAGAAAGTGGTTTTGAAAACTTTTTTTTTTTTTAGTTTTAAAAACTAAAAAATCAAAACTTTTAAAAGTTGTTTTGCTTTTGAATTTTTAAAACACAAAAACTGAAAATCATGAAAAATTCTAATTTTCATTAATATCATAATTACATTGATTTGTTAAATATGAATTTGCAATAGAAAATGTGTTTTTGTTGTGTTCATATACATAAGAGAATTATTTGCACAAGAAAAATTCAACAAATGAAAAATATTGTATTTGTATAAGAGAACATTATAACATGTACATTATATATTTGTCTACTTTTTATTTTTTTAATAAAATTTAATTATCATTCTTTGTGATTGTTTATCTTTTTTACATGAACAATATGTGAAAATACATTAAAAAATATTTAACTTATAGAAAATAAATAAAAAATAGTAAAATTATAAAATAATAATTTGTAAATTTTATCCTTTTTAAACAAATTAAATTAACAAAAATACAAGTAAAATGATATGATCGGACAAAAATTAACTTGCAAAGAGTATTTTACAATAAATTAAAATAAATTATAAAGAGTAAAATGGAGATGTATTGACCGTGTAATTTACACGGTCATCCAATAGAAATATATCATTATGCTATATCATATAAATAATTTAAAAAATTACAATCGGATTTAGCGGGATATAATTGTTATTGGTGTCAGTGGCGGAGCCAGATAAAAAAAATTGGGATGGCCGCTAATGTAAAA
Source organism: Lathyrus oleraceus (assembly GCF_024323335.1). Taxonomy (NCBI): domain Eukaryota; kingdom Viridiplantae; phylum Streptophyta; class Magnoliopsida; order Fabales; family Fabaceae; genus Lathyrus; species Lathyrus oleraceus. The sequence continues at coordinate 447,287,917 of NC_066580.1, forward strand.
TAAAGATTATAAATAAAATGTAAATAGTATTTTAAATAAAACATTAAAGTTAAAATAAATACAAAGTTAATTACTAAAAATTTAAATTACATGACTTAAAACTACCTTAAAGTAATGCTTTACGCGTTCCGAGTGACTTGAAATCGTCAATAATTGACTCCGAAATAATGCTTGCACTAATCTCCCTTTCAATATATACTGTCATGCTATCTCCAAGAAACCCATCATCCATCTTGTTTCTCAACTTAGTCTTAATAATTTTCATTGCTGAAAAAGACCTCTCAGTTGTGGCCGTAGAAACGGGAAGAGTCATGATAAGACAAAGTAGTCTATCAATCAAGAAGTAAGTTTTAGCTTGTCCAGATGCAACCAAACATGAACATAGTTCTTGAATAGTTGATAAATTATTCAAGTTTGATGCTTGACGAGAAACAAATAGAAAATGTTGGAGTTGAAATTGCAAATTCTTCTTCTCTTGATCACTAAAATCCATAGGATAATATTTTTCAACTAAAGAACAAATAGTATCAATGCTAAAAGCTTTATATCCATCCTTAGGAGATAAAGAACAAGAAAGAGTTAACAAATCCATTGCCTGCTCACTGAATCTGCTATTCAACTCTTGTAACTGTTTGTCAATGGTAGTGAAAAAGACTTCAACTTTAAAGTAATGTTGAATTGTGACTTGATTCTCTTCAAGACGGGAGCGTCCAAATCTTGTTGTTGAATGAACATCATTAAGATCAGGAATCTCAATACCATGTTTTTCACAAAAAGATACCACTTTAGTAAACAATATATCCCAACCATTTTCTCTCAAACCTTGAATAAGATGTTTTGTTGAACGAACCAAGTTCATAGCATTAACTACATCTTGATTTTTTTTTGTAAGGCTTGACAAAGCATATCTGTTATTCCCACGATTTCTTTCATCAAGTGCAAAATAAATATAAAATCAAATACCTTCAAGTAATTGTAACAACTATTTGCATCCCCACGTGTAGCATAACTCCCTCTATCTTTTGCAAAAAAATTTAAAACTAAACAAGTTGCTTCATACATGTTTATCAAGCTAGGAATTGAATCGTAATGTGATCCCCAACGAGTATCTCCAGCTCGTTTCAATGTACCAACTTGATTTGCACCTTTACCAATTACAATCTCATCAATCTCTAACAAATAAGCAATTTCTTCTAATTGGGCAGCTTGTAACTCATCATGACGCTTTGTAGAAGAACAAACAACATTCACAACAAAGATCAGCTTCTCAAAAAATTTATGAACAAGTTTGACTTCTCTTGATGATGTAACTAATGCAAGTTGCAATCGATGAGCAAAACAATGAACATAGTATGCATAAGGACAATCCTTCACAAAGAGGGCTTGTAAACCATTCCATTCTCCTCTCATATTGCTAGCACCATCATACCCTTGGCCACGAATGTTAGAAACATCAAGGTTATGTGGAGAAAGTATATCACATATTGCTTCCTTAAGAGTTAAAGATGTGGTGTCTTTAACATGTGCCACATCAAAAAATCTCTCTTGTATTAAACCAACTTTATCAACAAATCTTAATACAAGAGCCATTTGTTCCTTTTTTGACTCATCACGAGCTTCATCAACAACGATACAAAATTTGGAATCACCAATTTCCTCACGAATACTCTTTTTCACCCCACTAGAAAGAATTTGCAAGAGCTCTTTTTGAATTTGATGTGAAGTATACTTGCAATTTTGTGGAGCATTTTCCAACACAACTTTTGCAACTTCATCATTGTAGGATGCTAAAAGTTTCAATAACTCAAGAAAGTTACCTTGATTTCTTGATTTGCTACTTTCGTCGTGACCCCTAAAAGCACAAGCTTGTAGTGTTAACCAATGAACAGTTTCAATTGAAGTCTTGAGTCGTAACCGATTATTCATTCTTTGACTTGAACTTTGCACTTGAATAACATTTCTAATATGAACATCTTGATTCAACAAGTCTTGACAAGCTTTCATTGCATTGTTGTGTGGTGAGCAAGGATCCTTCCCTATGTGTTTAAGAAAGGAACAATGTTTTCCATTCCTAACTTTCTTCCAATTTCTAAAACCCATAGAAATAAAGACAAGTGATCCAGGATGTCCACTTAGTTTTTTGCTAAAAAGGTAACATGGTAAGCAATATGCGGCATCTTCAGATGGTGAATATTCTAATCATGATGGAAATATGCTAAACCAAGTATGTTGAAACCTTCTCGGATGATCCTCGTTACCGGACAAAGGATAGTTTTCTAAATGAATTTGATATGGACCCCATTTTAGATAAGCTCTTCGTATTGCATCCACTTGATTTGTGGATATTGCCAAATCGGAGGACGCTTTCCAGGATCGCGTTCCAAAGAATTTTCAAAACCATGATGCTCTTCAATTGTTGGATTCTCAAGAACTGTTTCAGATTCGGATGTCGGGATTATAATTTCTTCATCTCTCTCTTCTCTTTCAATTTCACATGTTTTCCTTTTGAAAAAAGAATCAATTTTCCTATTATTCATCTTTACTCTTCCTATAATATCATATCAGATCCAAAAATCAATTTAGAGAACATAAAAATTAAAAGAGAAAAAAATTAATCAACTTAATTAATCAACTTTAACCCGTTTTCAAATACCGATAACTTCACTATTAGAAATTAGCAGCAACAATGATTAAATAAACCTTATTACAGTGTATAACTATATTTTTAAATTACAGTGTTATGAATTGGCTTAATAAACCTTATATAGATTATTTTAACACATCAAGAAAGAAGAACCCTAAAAATCTCAAAAACACAAATCAAGCAATCACTTTAATTTGTTACTTTTTATAAAAGAAGAATGAATAAAGTTTTTTACCTGTTAGATGCCGATCACTTTAATCTGTTCCGATTCCGGTGTCGGTAGCAAACCCATATGAGAAAGAAAGGAAAGATATGAGCTTTTTACTTTATCTGTATTTTAACCTAACTTTGAATGAAAAAGAAAAAATAAAAATTAATTTTAATTTAAAATAAGGATGTTTTAGTAATTTAATATATATGAATTAAAAAAATAGTTGAGGGGTGGCCGTGGCCTTCCCACGTCCCCCCTCAGTTCCTCCACTGATTGGTGTGTATCACTCATTTTCTCAATTGTAAAATAATTATTCAAAATTTTAAATTAAAAAAACTAAATTAGTTTAATTGATACATAATTGATTACTATTATACAGATTGAAAGAAATGATTTTATAACTTTTTTTAATAACTATTTAATACATATAATTTTTATCATTTACTTATAATCATACTATTTCTAAAAGTAAAAATCAAACAATATTTGAATTAGCTTTTAAAAACAAATCAACCAAACACGCGTTTTTTCTTTTATTATCTCAAAAATAGTTTTAAAAAATACAGTTTCGAAATGAATTTTTATTTTGTTTTCATCCTAAAAATAATTCTTAAAACTAACTTATAAAACAGTTTTTAAAAATTAAAAATTAAAATTAAATCAAACAGGCCCTAAAGCTTCCAAAGGAAGAAGAAATCATTCACAAAATAGAGAATAAAACATAAAAATATCCAATTAAATCAAATAAAACCTTAAAACCCATAAAATTCTCCATTATTTATCGAAATCAATTTAGATAAAAAAAATTGGAAAAGGAACAAGAAAAAAGGAAAAGAGAAAGTAGAAATCTCAGAAGAAAAAAATGTTAACGGAAGAGAGGAAGAAGAAGAGGGGAAAATGAGTTTTGAATTTTTTTATATAAAATGAAAGAGAAAGAATGATAGTGGTTAAAGACACTATTTGGGTCTAATTTGAATTTTTAAAATTACCAATTCTATAATGACATGTGTTGTAAAGGGAAAGTTTTGACTAGATTTAAAATGAGTTAAAATGTTAATTACTATAATGGGTATTTGCTAGTGTAAATCAACTATCTATCCATTAAAATAAACTAACACCAAATTTCTTAATATATCCTTTTCTTTTAAAAAAATTATACCAGCCAAATAACATATTTGTAATTAAGAAATGTTAAAAAAATTGAAACGACCTCATTTTGCCAGTTCATTCATTTTCCATTTTTTATCTTTAACTTATTCACTTTTTCTTTTCTTTTCTTAATTCAAATTGCAAATTTCAAATTTCTCTCACATTTTCACACTTTAATTTTAATTGTTCATCTCTCCGTTTTCTTTTTCCTATTTTATTTTGATAGGAACAACAACAACAATAATAACAACAACAACAATAACAACAACAACAATAACAACAACAACAACTATAACAACAAAAACAACAATAATAGTACCAACAGGAACAACAACAACAACAACAACTATAACAACAAAAACAACAATAATAGTACCAACAGGAACAACAACAACAACAACAACAGGAACAACAACAACAACAATTACTACAACAACAACATGAACAACAATAACAACAACAACAATTACTACAACAACAACAACAATAGCAACAATGTCAACAACAACAATAACAACAACAGGAACAACAACAACAATAACAACTAACAACAACAATAGTAACAATAACACAACATTAGCAATAACAATAACAACAACAACATCATCATCAACAACAACAATAGCAGTAACAACAACAACAATAATAATAATAATAAAAACATCAATAATAACAACAACAACAATAATAATAATAGCAAAAGAAATAACAAGAACAACAATAAATAACAACAACAACATCAACAATAACAATAGAAACAACAACAACAACAACAATAACAACAATAACAATAACAATAACAACAATAATAATAACAACAACAACAAGAATAACAACAACAGACACAACATAAGCAACAAAAAAAACAAGAACAATAATAGCAACAAGAACAACTACTACAACAAGAACAACAACAACAGAAACAACAACAACAACAACAGCAACAACATCAATAGCAACTACAATGGCAAATGCATCAGCAACAACAACAACAACAAGAGCAACAACCACAACAACAACACCAACAACAATAACAACAACAACATCATCAACAACAACAGTAACAACAATAACAACATCAATAGCAACAATAACAATAACAACAACATCATCAACAACAACAGCAACAACAAAAGCAATAATAACAATAACAAAAACAATAACAAGAATAACAACAACAATAACAAGAGCAATAACAATAGAAACAACAGTAACAACAATAACTACTACGACAATAATAGCAACATTAACATTAACAATAACAACAACAACAACAACACCAACAACAACAAAAGCAATAACAACAACAACAATAGCAAAAATAACAACAGCAATAGCAACAATAACAACAAAAACATGAACAACAGCACCAACCACTAATTCTAACAGTAATAGCGACAACAAAAACAACAACAACATCATCAACAATAATAACAACAACAACAACAAAAACAGCAACGGAAACAACAACAATAATAATAGTAACATCAGCAATAACAAAAACAACACTACCAAGAACAATAACAACAACAACAGTAGGAGCAACAACAACAATAGAGACAACAATAACCACAACAACCAGAACAATAACAACAATAATAGAAACAACAACAATAATAGCAACAACAACCACAACTGCATCAGTAACAACTACAATAACAACAACAATAACAAGAATACCAACATTGACAACCACAACATCAACAACAATAACAACAACAACTATATCCTTAACAACAACATCAATAACAATAACAACAACAGCTATATCATTAACAACAACAACATCAACATCAACAACAACAACAATAACAACATCAGAAGCAACAACAACATTAGGAACAACAACAACAATAAAACAAACAGCAGCAACAATAATAGGGTGTTATAACTCTTCCCCACTTAAGAACAGTTATTGCACTCTCGCAAGATTCGTACAATAATATCAACAACAACAACATCATTAACAACAATAACGGCAACAACAACAACAATAATAGCATCAACAATAATAACAACAAGAATAACAACCCAACAATAACAATAATAGCAACAAAAGTAACAACAATAACAATACGAACAACAACAACAATAAGAATAACAATAACAACAACAACAAAAATTGCAACAATAACTATAACAACAACAACAACTACAACAAAAAAACAACAACAACAATAACAATAGCAACAACAACAAAAACGACAACAATAGCAACAACAACAGCAATTGCATTAGCAACAACAACAACATCATCAGCAACAACAACAAAAATAACAATAACCATAACAACAACAACAACAACATCAATAACAATAACAATGACAACAACAACTTCTATAACAACAACATCAATATCAATAACAACAACAATAACATCATCAACAACAACAACAATAGCAATAACAGAAGCAACAGTAACAACAACAACAATAATAGGAACAACAAGAACAACAATAAAACAACAATAACAACAACAATAATAGCAACAACAGTAAAATCAACAACAACTACGACGTCAACCACAACACAATAATTAACAACAATAGCAACAATAATAACAACAATAATAACAATAATAGCAACAATAACAACAACAATAACAACAACAGGAACAACCACAATAACAACAATAACAACATCAACAACAACACTAACAACCAACAATAGTAACAATAACAACAACAACATCAATAATAAAAACAACAGCAACATCATTAACAATAACAATAACAACAACAACATTAGAAATAGCAACAATATCAACAACAACAACAGTAGCAACAACAACAACAATAGTAACAACAGGAATAACAACAATAACAATAACATCAACAGCAATAACAACAATACCAAGAACAACAACAACAACAACAATACTAGGAGCAACAATAGCAACGACAACAACAGGAACAACAACAACAGAAACAACAACAACAACAACCACAACAACAATAACAACAGAAACAACAACAACAACAACAATAGCAGCAACAACAGCAACTACATTAGCAACAATGATAATATCAATAACAACAACAATAGCAGTAACACAAACAATATTAACAACAACAATAGCAACAACAACAACAACAATAATAATAATAATAATAACAACAACAACATTAATAACAACAACACCAATAACATCAACAACAACACCACCACCAACAACAACAATAGCAACAACAACAACATCAACAACAACAATAGCAAGAACAGAAGCAACAACAACAACAACAACAACAACAAAAACAACAACAACAAGAAGAACAAAACAACAACAACAACAACAATAATAGGGTGTTATTACTCTCCCCTGCTTAAGAACAATTACTGCACTCTCACAAGATTCATACTAACACAGAGGTAGCCTACAACAATAAAAACCCAACAACAATAAAAATAGCAGCAACAACAACAACAATAATAATATCGGCAACAAAAACAAAAGCAACAACAAAAGAACAACAACAACAACAACACTAACCTCAACAACAACAACAAAAATAGCAACAAAAATAACAAAAACAACATTAATAACAACAACAAAAGCAACAACAGCAACAACTATAACAACAACAACAATAACATCATCATCAACAACAACAACAATAATAATAACAACAACAACAACAATAACAACAGGGACAACAATAACATCAACAACTACTACAACAACAATAACAATAACAACGACAAAAACAACAACAACAACAACAATAGCAACAAAAACAACTACAACAATAGCAACAAAAACAACAACAACAACAACATCAACAACAACAATAGAAACAACAACAACAATTGCATCAGCAACAACAATAAAAACATCAACAAAAACAACAATAGCAACAACCACAACAATAACAACTATAGCAACAACAATAACCACAACAACAATAACAATAACAACAACAATAATAACATCAACAACAACAATAATAGCAATAACAGAAGCAATAATAATAACAACAATAGGAAAAACAACAATAACAACAATAGCAACAACAGTAAATACGATAACAACAACAACAACAATAATATCAACAACGACAATAACTACAACAAAAACACCACCACCACCACCACCAACAACAACAATAATAGCAACAACAACAATCATAGCAACAATAACAACAATAGTAACAGGGTGTTATAACTTTCCCCCACTTAAGAACGTTTATTGCACTATCGCAAGATTCGTACAACAAAATCAACAACAACAACAACAACAATGGCAACAACAATAACAATAATAACAACGATGGAAACAACAACAATAACAATAGGAATAACAACAACAACAATAATAACAAGAACAACAATAATAATAGGAACACCAACAATAAAAACAATAACAACAATTGCAATAATAACTATAACAACAACTACAACCATAACAATAACAACAATAGCAATAAAAACAACAACTACAACAACAACAAAAAGAAACAACAACAATAACAACAAATACATCAGCAACAACAACAACAACAATAGCAATAACCACCACAACAACAACAATAATAAGAACAACAACAAAAACATCAATAATAACAACAATAACTTTTACAACAACAACATCAACATCAATAGCAACAATAAGAACAACAATAGCGACAACAGCAACATCGTCAACAACAACAAAAATAGAAACAACCGTAGCAACGATAACAACAACAATAAGAACATTAATAGAACAACAATAACAACAACAACAATAGAAAAAACAGTAACAACAAGAATAACAATAACAATAACAATAACAATAACAACAACACCAACAACAAGAACAACAACATTAACAACAACAACAATAATAGCAACAATAGCAACAACAATAACAACAACCATAAGAACAACATGAACAACCATAATAACAACAACAACAATAAAAACACCAACAACCAACAATAGTAACAGTAACAACAATGACAACAACAACAACAATAATAAAAACAACAACAATATCATCAACAACAACAATAATTGCAACCATATTAGCAATAGCAACAACAACAACAGGAAAGACAACAACAACAACAACAAAAGTAATAGCAATAACAACAACAATAACAACTCCATCAACAACAACAACACCAAAAATAAAAACAATAGTAGTAGGAGCAATGACAACAACAACAAACGGAAATAACATTAACAACAAGAACAACAATAACAATAATAGCAACAACAACAACAACTGCATCAGCAGAACAACAATAAGAACAACAACAACAACAATAGCAACAACAACAACAACATCAATAACAATAACAACAACAACATCAATAACAACGACAATAACACCACCACTACCACTAACAACAACAATAGCAACAACAACAACATCAACAATAATAATAGCAACAACAGAAGCAACAACAACAATAGGAACAACAACAACAACAAATAAATAACAACAATAATAACCTGATGTTATACCTCCCCCCACTTAAGAACAATTATTGCACTCTCGCAAGATTCATACCCACACAGAGGTAGCCTACAACAACAGGAACAACAACAACAAAAAACAAAAACAACAACAATAACAACAACATCAACAACAACAAAATCCAAAACAACAACAACAACAATAACAACAACAACAATGATAAATATAACAACAGAAACAACAACAATAACAAGAATAACAACAACAACAATAACAATAGGAACAACAACAACAATAACAAAAACAACAACAACAACAACAATAGTAACAATAACAACAATAATAACAGAAACAACAAAAACAACAACAACAACATCAATAGCAACATTAATAGCAATTGCATCAACAACAACAACAACATCAACAACAATAATAAAAGCAACAACCACAACAACAACTACAATAGCAACAACAATAACAACAATAACAATAACAATAACAATAACAATAACTACAACAACAACATCAATAGCAACAATAATAACAACAACAACAATAGCAACATCAACAACAACAACAACAATAGCAATAACAGAAGTAATAATAACAACAATAGGAAGAACAACAATAGAACAACAATAACAGCAATAGCAACATCATTAACAACAACAACAACATTATCATCATCAACAACAACATCAACAACAACAACATCATCATCAACAACATCATCAACAACAACATCATCATCAACAATAACAACAACAATGGCAACAATAACAATAATAGAAACAATAACAACAAGATTAACAACAACAATAATAAAAAAAACAATAACAACAACATTAACAACTATAACAAGAGTAACAACAACAACAACAACAAAAATAACAACAATAATAATAGCAACAACAAGTACAACAACAACTACAACAGCAATAACAACTACTACTACTACAAAAAAACAATAATAATAGCAAAACAATAGTAACTACATCAGCAACAATAATAACATCAGCAACAATAACAACAACAATAACAACAACAGCTACAACAACAACAATAACAACAACTACAACAACAACAACAATAACAACAACAACAACAACAATAGCAACAACAACAACATCAATCGCAACAAGAACAACAACAATAACATCATTAACATCAATAACGACAACAATAACAATAATAAAAGCAATAATAACAACAACAGGAACAACAACAATAAAATAACAATAATAACAGCAACAACAATAGCAACAACAAGAACAACAATAACAACAACTAAGACAACCACAATAACAACAACAACCACACCAAAAACGACAACAACCATAACAACAACAATAACAATGGCAATAAGAAAAACAACAATAGCAACAACAGCAACAAGAATAACAAGGTGTTATAACTCTTCCCCACTTAAGAATAGTTACTGCACTCTCGCAAGATTCGTACGACAATATCAACAACAATAACATCATCATCATCAACAACAACAACGAAAACAACAACAAAAATAACAATAGCAACAACAATAATAATAACAACACGAACAACAACAATAATAATAATAATAATAACAACAACAACAACAATAACAACAGGAACAACAACAGTAAAAACCATAATAACAACAATTGCAACAACAACTACAATAACAACAACAACAAAAACAACATCAACAACAATAATAACATCAACAATAAAAATTGCAACAATAGACGCAACAACAATAACAGGAATAACAACAACAACAACAACAGGAATAACATAAAAAAAAATAGCAACAACAATAACTGGGTGTTATAACTCTCCCTCACTTAAATACAATTACTGCACTCTCGCAAGATTCGTACAACAATATCAACAACAACAATATTATCAACAACAACAACGGCAACAACAACAACAATAATAGCAACAACTACAACAATAACAACAACAATAACATTAATAATAACAAAAACAACAAAAAGAACAACACGAACAACAACAAAAAACAACAATAAAAAACAAAAATTGCAACAAAAACAATAACAAATACAACAACTACAAAAAAAACAATAGCAACAACAACAGCAATTGCATCAGCAACAACAACAACAATAACCATAACAATAATAACAATAACAACAACAACAATAACAACAACAACAATGATAACAAAAACTTCTACAACAATAACATCAACATCAATAACAATAATAACAACAACAATAAAAACAATAGGAACAACAACAACATCATCAACAAAAATAACAATAGCAACAACAAAAGCAACAGTAACAACAATAACAATAGGAACAAGAATAACAATAGAATACTAATAATAACAATAATAACAATAATAACAATAACAGTAACATCAAAAACAACTACGACAACAATAATAATAACAACAACAATAATAGCAACAATAGTAACAACAACAACAACAACAATAATAGCAACAATAGCAACAACAACAATAACAGGAACATAAATAACAACAACAACATCAACAACAACACTAACAACCAACAATAGTAATAATAACAACAACAATAACAACAGCAATAACAAAAACAACAGCAACATCATCAACAATAATAATAGCAACAACAACATTAGCAATAGTAACAACAATAACAACAATAATAACAATAATAGCAACTACATTAGCAGCAACTACAATAACAATAGGAACAACAACAGGAGTAACAACAGAAACATTAACAACCATAACAACAAAAACAACAACAATAACAACAATAATAGCAACAACAACAACTACTACATAAGCAACAACAACAACAATAATAATAACAACAATAGCAACAACAACAACATCAACAGCAATAACAATATCAATAACAACAACAACAACATCAACACCACCACCAACAACAATAGAAACAACATTAACAACATCATCAACAACAACAATAGCAACAACAAAAGTAAAACCAACAACAAAAATAACAAAGCAACAACAACAACAATAACAGGGTGTTATAAGTGTCCCCCACTTAAGAACAATTACTGCACTCTCGAAAGATTCGTATCAACAACAACAATAATAACAACAACAACAACAACAACAACAAAATTAGCAACAACAACAACATCAAAAACAACAACAATAATAACAACAACAACAACAACAACATCATCATCAATAACAACAATAACAATGACAATAATAACAACCAAAACAACAACAACAACAATAACAACACGAACAACAACAACTATAACTACAACAACAATAATAGCAATAACAACAACAACTATAAGAACAAGAACATCATCAACAACAACAACACTAACAACAACAACAACATCAACAACAACAGCAATAACAACAATAACAACTGCATCAGCAATAACAACAATAGCATCAATAACAACAATAGCAATAACCACCACAATAACAACTACTACTACAACTACAACAACAATAACAACAACAACAATATAAATAACAACAACAACATCAATAACAATAATAACAATAAAACAATAACAACAATAGCAACAATAACAAAATTAACAATAAGAATAATAATAATCATAGCAATAACATAAGCAACAATAACACCAACAACAAGAATAACAACAATAGAACAATAATAACAATAACAAAAACAATAGAAACAAGAGTAACAACTGTAAGAACAAAAATTGTTCTACAACAGATTCCTTGATTTTGATGATAACAAAGGATGAAACCAAAAATGGCACCCTAACGAAAAGTTTCTAAGTGTGCAGGATTCTAAAGAAAGAAGGAAGGAATCTAATGATGTCATCAGATACAAAACAAGATCAGATACAAAATATCAAATGATCAGAAGCATCTGAAGTGGAAACAAGTTCAAGAAAGTCTAACTCTGAGCAAAACAGCAAAGTATCAGAAGCATCTGAACAAAAAGTAAGCTCTAGAAGTTCTGACTCTGAACAAAGCTCCAGAAGTTCTCAGCGGTATCTGAAGAAACCATCTGAACTCTCAAGAGATCAACATCAGAAGAAAGTTTCCAAGATCTCCAGAAACACAAATACTCTGAGCATGGAATTGCTAATCATGAAAGAGTAACGTTTAAGTCAAGAAAAGATTTGCAAATGGATTTCCTAATTGAGAAAGAGACGTTAATCTCCAACTTCAATAAAGAAAATACTACTTGTGGTAAGTAGTCATTTCAAGAAGAAAAAGTCATCCTGCAGAAGCTATTTATGTGATGGCGTAACTTCATCTCAATATCCACCAGTTTCAACTACTACCTCACTGATCTATATAAAGGATTGAGAATCAACTTTCAAAAACATATACTAGCTAACAAGTCAGTAAGCCAACAAGCCAAAATTATACTGAAACACCAAGTCAAGAAAAACATTCTTTCTCTCTAAGATATTCACGAAGCTTTTGCTTATAACGTGAAAAACTCTTGTTCTTAACACTGTAATATTTGCTTTCTTAGAAGCACTCTAGATTACATAAATCTTTCATTTATTGTTTGTTGATTTCCTCAAGTGACTCTGTGTAGTCTGTATACTTGAGAGGGCTAAGAGATTTTTATCTTAGACGTTGTTTGTAATCTTTCAAGATTAGTGGATTAAGTCCTTGTTGAAGGCGAAATCACCTTGGCCGGGTGGACTGGAGTAGCTTTGTGTTATAAGCGAACCAGTATAAAATCCTTGTGTGATTTTCATTTTGAAAAGCGCTTATTTTTCAAAACAATTCAAACCCCCCCTTTCTTGTTTTTCTCACCTTCAATTGGTATCAGAGCTCCGACTCTGTTATTGATTTTCTAATCAAACACTTAACCGTGTAGAGAGATCCAGTACGAGAAAAACAATGGCCCACTCAAATGAAAGAGATTCTTACAATGCTAAGCCTCCTGTTTTTGATGGAGAGAAATTTGATTACTGGAAAGATAGAATCGAAAGTTTCTTTCTGGGTTATGATGCTGACCTCTGGGACATTGTCACAGATGGATATACACCTCCAGTCTTGGAAAATGGAGCTGAAGTTCCCAGAAACAAGATGTCAGAAGATCAGAAACGTATCTTCAAAAATCATCACAAGGCCAGAACAATACTTCTAAATGCTATATCATACAACGAATATGAAAAGATCACCAACAGAGAGACAGCCAAAGATATACTTGACTCTCTGAAGATGACCCATGAAGGAAACTCCCAAGTCAAGGAGACGAAGGCTCTGGCGCTTATCCAGAAATATGAAGCCTTCAAAATGGAAGATGATGAAGCTATAGAGGCTATGTTTTCCAGATTTCAAACTCTTATTGCAGGTCTTAAAGGGTTAGACAAAGGATACACAACTGCAGATCATGTTAAGAAGATAGTCAGAAGTCTGCCAAAGAAATGGAGACCTATGGTTACTGCTCTGAAGCTGTCAAAGGATCTGAACAATATCAGCCTTGAAGAACTTGTTAGTTCTCTCAGAAGTCATGAGATAGAACTAGAGGAGGATGAACCTCAGAAAAGGAACAAGTCCGTAGCGCTAAAGTCCAGATCTGAAAGACGGAAACCTGACAGAACCAAAGCTCTCCAGGCAGAAACTGAAGATACTGACGACTCTGAACCTGAAGACTCTGATGATGAAGAAGAGTTGTCCCTACTAACCAGAAGAGTTAAGCAACTCTGGAAAAAGAGGAACAACAACTTCAGAAGACCAAGACCCAGAGGGGATCGATCAGAGTCAACTTCAAAAGGTAAAGCTAACAAAGATATTACCTGTTATGAATGTAAAGAAACAGGTCATTACAGGAATGAATGCCCTAAGCTAAAGAAGGACAACCCTAGAAAAGAAAGCTTCAAGAAAAACATCTTCAGAACAAAGAAAGGACTGTTGGCTACCTGGGATGACAGTGAATCTGGATCATCAGAATCTGACTCTGATGAACAGGCCAACGTAGCACTTATGGCTACCACATCCAGCAGCTCAGACGAAGAATCTGAAGAGGTATTTTCTGAACTTTCTCGATCTGACTTAGAATCATGTTTGTCAGAAACTCTTACCTCTTATCAGAAATTAAAACAAAAGTTTAAAAACATTAAAGGCTGTCTTAAAACAAAATTTGAAGAATGTAATGAACTTGAGATAACAATTCTAGCACATGAAGATACAATCAGATCTTTAACGTTAGAAAGAGATGGAGCAAAAACAAAAAGCTCAGAATTAGAAGAAGCGTTGTCTCAAGCACCACAAACTTCAAATAAAATTATTTATAAATATGAAGAAGCCTTTCAAGAATTTCTGAAGAATGGGATAGATAGGAGTATTATGGCATCCATGATTTATGGAGTAAGTCAGAACAATAAAAGGGGAATTGGGTATGATCCTAAGGAAGATAAAACTTCTACAAGTGATCAAATTAAATCTCCTTTTTCATATCACTACACACACACACACAAGAACACAAATTTAAAAATGCTAGAAGACCCAAAGTTATAAGAAACTCTGGGAAAACTAATCTAAAAGGACCCAAGAGATTCTGGGTACCGAAAGATAAGATTATCTATGTTGCAGATATCCTATGCAGCAAAGTTCAGACACCAGTCATGGTACCTGGACTCTGGATGCTCGCGACACATGACGGGAAGAAAGTCTATGTTCCAAAGTCTGGAACTTAAAGACGCTGGATTTGTAGGCTTCGGAGGAGATCAGAAAGGAAGGATCAGAGGCTCCGGAACTATTGGTAATGGTACTCTTCCCTCTATATCTGATGTTCTTTATGTAGAAGGATTAATGCATAACTTGTTATCCATAAGTCAATTAAGTGATAACGGTTATGATGTAATCTTCAATCAAAAAACATGTAAAGCCATTAATCAGAACGATGGCTCTGTCCTTTTCACAGGCAAGAGGAAAAACAACATTTACAAAATAAATCTTTCTGATTTAAAAGATCAAAATGTTAAATGTCTAATGTCAGTTCACAAAGAGCAATGGGTATGGCATAGACGCTTGGGACACATTAGCATGAGGAAACTTTCTCAGCTAACTAAACTCGAGTTAGTCAGAGGCCTACCTAAACTGAAGTTTTGTTCAGATGCTTTGTGTGAAGCTTGTCAGAAAGGAAAATTTTCAAAAACATCTTTTAAAAAGAAAAATGTTGTTTCTACCTCTAAGCCTCTGGAACTTCTTCACATTGACTTATTTGGTCCTGTGAAAACAGCATCAGTTAATGGAAAGAAGTATGGACTAGTCATTGTTGATGATTACAGTCGCTGGACATGGGTAAAATTCCTAAAGCACAAGAGTGAGTCTCACTCTGTATTCACAAGTTTCTGTTCCAAAGTGCAAAAAGAATTTGACTCTAAAATTATTAGAGTCAGAAGTGATCATGGTGGAGAATTTGAAAACAAAGATTTTGAAGAATTATTTGATTCTAATGGAATATCCCATGATTTCTCCTGCCCTAGAACTCCACAACAAAATGGAGTTGTAGAGAGGAAGAATAGGACACTCCAAGAGATGGCCAGAACCATGATCAATGAAACAAATGTAGCAAAGCACTTTTGGGCAGAAGCTGTAAATACAGCGTGTTATATTCAGAATAGAATCTTTATAAGACCTATTCTGGAAAAGACTCCCTATGAACTGTGTAAAGGAAGAAAACCAAACATTTCATATTTTCATCCTTTTGGATGTTCTTGTTTTATATTAAATACTAAAGAACATCTGAACAAGTTTGATTCCAAAGCACAGAAAGGTATTATGTTAGGATACTCAGAACGCTCTAAAGGCTATAGAGTATACAACACAGAAACCAAAATTGTGGAAGAATCAATTCATGTCAGATTTGATGATAAGCTTGACCCTGAAAAGTCAAAGCTAGTTGAAAAGTTTGCAGATTTGGAAATCACTCTTGTAGAATCTGATAAAACTCCAGAAGCAACTGTCACTCAAAGCTCTGAAGAAATTAAATCTCCAGAAATCCCAAAGAAAGTCAAAAGTCGTATCAATGTATCTGAAGATTTGATTCTGGGAAACAAGGACGAACCTGTCAGAACCAGATCTACCTTCAGAACTTCTGAAGATATTCCTCTGGGACTAGTGTCTCTGATTGAGCCTACGTCTTGTGATGAAGCACTTTAGGATAACGACTGGGTGGCAGCTATGCAAGAAGAATTGGATCAATTCTCAAAGAATGATGTCTGGGATCTCGTTCCTAAACCCAGAGGCACTCATGTCATTGGAACCAGATGGGTTTTCAGAAACAAGCTGAACGAGAAAGGAGAAGTTGTCAGGAACAAGGCTCGACTGGTAGCTCAAGGTTACAGTCAACAAGAAGGTATTGACTATAATGAAACCTTTGCTCCAGTCACGAGGTTAGAATCTATTCGTCTTCTTGTATCTTTTGCTATTAATCATTCTATTAAATTATATCAAATGGATGTCAAGAGTGCATTTCTTAATGGTTATATATCAGAAGAAGTGTATGTCAACCAACCTCCAGGTTTTGAAAACTCAAATTTTCCAGAACATGTTTTTAAACTTAAGAAATCTTTATATGGACTTAAACAAGCTCCCAGAGCTTGGTATGAACGATTAAGCAATTTTCTTCTGGAACAAAATTTTATCAGAGGGAAAGTTGATTCTACACTCTTCTGTAAAAACCTTAATAATGATCTCATGATATGCCAGATTTATGTTGATGATATTATTTTTGGTTCTGCTAATATCTCTGTTTGCCAAGAATTTTCTAAGTTAATGCAGGCAGAATTTGAAATGAGTTTAATGCAAGAATTAAAGTTCTTTCTGGGAATTCAAATTAATCAAACTCCAGAAGTCACGTACGTTCATCAAAGCAAGTACATTAAAGACGTTCTGAAGAAGTTTGACATGACTGAATGCAACTCTGCAAAAACTCCCATGCACCCAACTTGCATTCTGGAAAAGGAAGAGGTAAGCAACAAGGTTTGTCAGAAGCTCTATCGAGGTATGATAGGCTCTCTCCTCTATCTGACTGCTACTCGTCCTGATATTCTCTTTAGTGTCTGTCTTTGTGCCAGATTCCAATCAGATCCTAGAGAATCTCATTTAACAGCAGTTAAGAGAATTCTTAAGTATCTGAAAGGAACTCCTAACCTGGGCCTGATGTATGAGAAAACATCAGAGTATAGACTCTCGGGTTATTGTGATGCAGATTATGCAGGAGATAGAATAGAACGAAAAAGCACATCTGGGAATTGCCAGCTTCTGGGAAACAATCTAATCTCCTGGGCTAGCAAAAGACAGTCAACTATTGCTCTATCAACTGCAGAAGCAGAATACATCTCAGCATCACTGTGCACAACTCAGATGCTCTGGATGAAGCATCAGCTAGAAGATCTACAAATCTTTGAGAGTAACATTCCTATCTTTTGTGATAATACTGCTGCTATTTGTTTAAGTAAGAATCCCATTCTACATTCCAGAGCCAAACACATAGAAATAAAACATCATTTTATCAGAGACTATGTTCAGAAAGGGATAGTAACATTGAAGTTCATTGATACAGAACATCAATGGGCAGATATCTTTACTAAGCCTCTAGCTGAAGATAGATTTCTTTTTATCTTAGAACATCTGAACATTAAAAATTGCCCTGAGTGAAATATGGCTCTGAAAATGTAAAATGTGACTCTGATGTAGACAAATGTACTTCTGCCTCTGACTCTGATACTTCTACCAAGTTAAGAAGATATCTGAGTTAGAAATCTTCAGAAACCAATCCTTTGGTATTCCTGAAGATCAGATACATCAACACGTGGAGCTCTAAGCGTCTAACCCTAGAACTTCTAGACAGCTGTCAAAAGAAATCAAAGGTCAGAACGTTTGAAATCTCCTAGAGCAGTGTGCATACTGTTGGGATTAGACATTCATTAATTAGCTGTAATCATTTTTCCCCCCAAGCGTGCTATTTTGATTTTTGTGCTAACGCTGGAATGTGTGTCATTTTGCATGTGTTTTACTTAGAGTATATAAACACTTTTCTCACATTTCACACTTATCACTCTCACTCACTCTAAAACCCTAATCCTCTCTCAAGCATTCTCTGAAAGCTCTTCATCTTCATCAATCTTCTTCTCCTTCACCATGGACGCTCAACAACAAGAAGTGTTTAACTTTTCACAACAAATGGAATCAAGTTCTACCGCTCAAACCTCAAACACTCAAACTCCAACCGTTACAGGCGTCACCATCACCCCTGTTTACAAAGAACCTCACGTTCTTGACCGAGAACGCCATATCAACCTTTCAACTCCTTTTGAAGGTTTGGATGTGTTGTGCGAATCGCTTGTTGATTTCGAAAACTTGAAGAGGAATGGCGTTGATCTCACTGAAGAGCTTCGTAAACAAGGATGGGAAAACTATTTCCAAAGGCTTTATGGTCCTATTTACCCACTTCTCGTCAAGGAGTTCTGGAGACATGCAGATGCAGATGACAACTTCATCGTCTCATATGTTCTGGGGGTGAAGATTGTTATTACTGAAGGGTCTATTGCCTCCTTGTTGAACATGGAGCGAAGTGGAGGAAAAAGGATTTACAACATTCCTCCTAGGTCAAAGCGCATTACTGATGTTATCAACCCAACAATCTTCAAACCCAACGTTGAAGGAAACCCTTCTAAAAACAAAGAGCTACACCAGAACCTCAGAGTGTGGCTGAAGATTATTCTGGGAACCATTCACCACCGTCCAGCCTCTAACTCTTCTGACTACATCAATGCAGACCAGAAATGCATTCTGTACTGCATTCAGAAGGGTGTGAAGATCTCTCTCCCTGTTCTCCTTTTCAGATATCTGAGAGATTCGGTCAGAGAAACCAGAAACAACATGAAGCCCAGATCCTACATTCCTCTGGGAAGATTGCTATCTGATGTCTTCATTGAGCATGGACTGGTAGACCATCTGGAAAAGACAAAACTGATGGATGATCTGGCAATAGATGTGGGGAAGCCTCTGAATGCCAGAAACCTCAAGAGTATGGGGATAATCAAAAAAATTCAAGTTAGGCCAACTCTGGATACATCCTGGGATAGTTTGAAAGATCAGAGGAAGATGCCTCATGGCCTTGCCAGATTCTTCAAGAATGAACCCAGAGACGCTGTTGCTATCTATCTTCATCGTCTGCTGGAAGAAGGTGTTGACGTCTCTGATTTCAGCCTCGACGACTGTTTGGACTCTGAAGAAGACTTCGTCAGATACAAGAGAGGTCTTTCTGAAAAGAAGATAGCACCACAGGCAAAGAAGGCCAGACTTGGAGAAGCTTCTGGAAGCAAATCTTCAGCTCCTCTGAATATATCAACTGGTAAGTCTGTTCCTCCTAATACCTCTAATCCTCTGATGGCTTCTTCTAACCCTCTCTCTTCACAACCTATTTATACCACCTCTGATATTTCACCCTCAATCATCAGAATCTCCCAACCTACACCAGTTCTAAATATAGCCCGTACCTTCATACCTCCCTCTAAACCTGCACAAACTCACCAAAGCACTTCATCTTCATCATCCTCTGAACCAGAATCACCTCCATATGTCTCCCTCTCTTCTGACCAAGAACTTTCTGACCCTGATTCCCCAACCATAGCCACACTTTATGCTCATAGACTTGCTTCACAACAACAAACACAAACACAATCTGAAGCAACTTCACCTCCACCACAACAAACAACCACCATACCTTCTGAAAACCAACCCTCTGACCATCCCACTTCTGATATCAACCCACCAAACATCTCCGCTGAACCAGAACCAGAATCTGAACCTTTAGATTTAAACCCTCTTTATGCTTCACCCCAAACATCTGAACTTCAACCAGAAGCAGAATCTGAACCTCAACCTGAGTCAGAATCTGCACCTCAAACCTTAAATCTCAGCCCTCCAAACTCTCCACCTCATACCTCTGAACCAGAACCTGAACCTGACCTTTCTAAACCTACCCTGAAGGAAGCCATCTTGATGATTGCAGAGGCTTCAGTTCAAAAGGTCGATTCTCTGGTCACTAACTCTGAAATCAGTGATGATCCTAAATCTGTAAGGACACACTGGAACAGAGTCATTGGCTGGATGACATCTGAGGCCTTTAGACTGAAGGGCATCTCTGAACAAGTCAGAAATGGCTACATCAGAGATGCTGAGGCAAGACTCCAGGAGAGACTTGCCAGAGAAGCTGAAGCCAGAAGGCTTGAGGAAGAGAGAATTGCCAGAGAAGCAGAAGAAGCAAGAAGGATAGAAGAAGAAAGACTTGCTAAGGAAGCTGAAATCCTAAGGCAAAAGGAAGCTGAAGCAAAGGCTCTGGCAGATGCAGAAGCTCAAGCTGCTGCTGAAGCTGAAGCTCAGAAGGCTCTGACTCTGGGGGAGTCCTCTTCTGTGATTCCTACGGTTCTTCAGACTCTGAAAGAACTCAAGCAAGATCAGAATGAACTCCGGGCCAGAATGGACAAGCAAGATACTGTCAACGAAAACATCCAGAGCATGCTTGCAATGTTGCTTCAGAGAATGCCTCCGCCTCCAAACCCTTAGGCACTTAGGATTTATTTTTTTTTTGCTTGCCTGTTGTCTTTGTTTTTGCTATCTCTCTGAATCTGATGTTTTTTTCTTGTTGCCTTTGTGCTTCTATCTATGAATTCAAGTTTTTCTCTTTACTTATTTTCTACTATGTCTTTTTGATTCTGACAAAAAGGGGGAGAAGTAATTAATAGCTCTGATGAAAATATTGTCTAATACCTTAAGCATTCTGCAACATATTTTTTTCTATAAATAAAATTATCTAACTTGGACTTAAGAAATTGCAGAGAACTTCAGAAACCTCTTTACTTAAGAAACTCTGGTAAGAACTTCAGAACTCCCTAGCACTATCTCAGGGGGAGCTCTTGTCTATCTGATCTGATATTTTATATGTTTCATCTGCTAATTAAGATTGTTTTGTCATCATCAAAAAGGGGGAGATTGTAAGAACAAAAATTGTTCTACAACAGATTCCTTGATTTTGATGATAACAAAGGATGAAACCAAAAATGGCACCCTAACGAAAAGTTTCTAAGTGTGCAGGATTCTAAAGAAAGAAGGAAGGAATCTAATGATGTCATCAGATACAAAACAAGATCAGATACAAAATATCAAATGATCAGAAGCATCTGAAGTGGAAACAAGTTCAAGAAAGTCTAACTCTGAGCAAAACAGCAAAGTATCAGAAGCATCTGAACAAAAAGTAAGCTCTAGAAGTTCTGACTCTGAACAAAGCTCCAGAAGTTCTCAGCGGTATCTGAAGAAACCATCTGAACTCTCAAGAGATCAACATCAGAAGAAAGTTTCCAAGATCTCCAGAAACACAAATACTCTGAGCATGGAATTGCTAATCATGAAAGAGTAACGTTTAAGTCAAGAAAAGATTTGCAAATGGATTTCCTAATTGAGAAAGAGACGTTAATCTCCAACTTCAATAAAGAAAATACTACTTGTGGTAAGTAGTCATTTCAAGAAGAAAAAGTCATCCTGCAGAAGCTATTTATGTGATGGCGTAACTTCATCTCAATATCCACCAGTTTCAACTACTACCTCACTGATCTATATAAAGGATTGAGAATCAACTTTCAAAAACATATACTAGCTAACAAGTCAGTAAGCCAACAAGCCAAAATTATACTGAAACACCAAGTCAAGAAAAACATTCTTTCTCTCTAAGATATTCACGAAGCTTTTGCTTATAACGTGAAAAACTCTTGTTCTTAACACTGTAATATTTGCTTTCTTAGAAGCACTCTAGATTACATAAATCTTTCATTTATTGTTTGTTGATTTCCTCAAGTGACTCTGTGTAGTCTGTATACTTGAGAGGGCTAAGAGATTTTTATCTTAGACGTTGTTTGTAATCTTTCAAGATTAGTGGATTAAGTCCTTGTTGAAGGCGAAATCACCTTGGCCGGGTGGACTGGAGTAGCTTTGTGTTATAAGCGAACCAGTATAAAATCCTTGTGTGATTTTCATTTTGAAAAGCGCTTATTTTTCAAAACAATTCAAACCCCCCTTTCTTGTTTTTCTCACCTTCAACAACAACAACTATGACAACAACAACAATAACAATAATAAAAACAACAACAAGATTAGCAACAATAGCAACAACAACAACTACAACAACAATAACAGGAACAACAACAACATCAACATCAAGAACAAACCTAATAACCAATAATAGTAATAGTAACAACAACATCAACAACAACAATAACAACAACATCATCATCAACAACAATAACAACAACAAAATTAGCAATAGTAGCAACAATAACAACAATACTAAACTCTAGAACAACAACAAAAACAAAAACAACTACAACTACAACAACAATAGTAACAGCTAAATAACAATAACAACAACCAAACACAACAACACCAACACCACAAGAACAACAACAACAATGACAACAACAACAACAACAACAACAATAGTAGGAGCAATAACAGCAACAACAATAACAATGACAATAATAACAACAGAAACAACAAAAACCATAACAATAAGAACAACATCATCAGCAACAACAACAAAAACAATAGCAGCAACAACAATAACAACAACAACATCAACAACAACAATAACATAAGAATATCAATAAAAACAATAACAACATCAACAACACCAACACCAACAATAATAATAGCAACAACAACAATATCATCATTAACAACAACAACATCAACAACAATAGCAACAACAGAAGCAACAACAACAATAGGAATAACAACAACAGCAACAACAATAATAGGGTGTTATAACTCTCCCCCACTTAAGAATAATCACTAACTATCTCAAGATCCGTACCAACACGGAGGTGGCCTACAATAACAACAACAACAATAAAAACAACAAAAACAATAGCAACAAAAGGAACAACAACAACAACATAAATAATAACAACAACAATAATAATAACAATAATAACATCAACAACAATAACAATAATAATAACAACAGTAAATGTAACAATAACAACTATAATAAATTCATTAATAGGTACCACAACACCAGCAACAACATGAACAATAACAACAATAGCAACAACAACAACAACAACAATCAGAACAACAACAACAATAATAACAACAACCTCATCAACAACAATAACAACAATAACAACAACAATAGCAACAACAATAACATCAATAGCAACAACAGTAACAATAAAATAACAACAACTGGAATAACAAATATAATAAAAACAACAACAACAACATTAACAACTATAACAACAGTAACAACAACAATAATAATAACAACAATAGCAACAACATTAACAACTATAACAACAGTAACAACAACAACAATAACAACAAAAATAAAAATAATAACAATAGCAACAATAAGTACAATAATAACTACAATAGCAGTAACAACTACTACTACAACAAAAAAAAACAATAATAATAGCAAAACAATAATAACTACATCAGCAACAATAATAACATCAGCAACAATAACAACAACAATAACAACAACAACTACAACAATAATAACAACAACTACAACAATAACAACAATAACAACAACAACGATAGCAACAACAACAACGACATCAATAGCAACAATAACAACAACAATAACAACATCAACATCAATAACGACAACAATAACAATAATAGAAGCAACAATAATAACAATAACAGGAACAACAACAATAAAACAACAATAATAACAGCAACAACAATAACAACAACAACAACAACAACAACAACTAAGACAACCACAATAACAACAACAACACCAAAAACAACAACAACCATAACAACAACAATAACAATGACAATAACAACAACAACAATAGTAGCAACAACAACAACAATAACAAGGTGTTATAACTCTCCCCCACTTAAGAACAGTTATTGCACTCTCGCAAGATTCATACGACAATATCAACAACAACAACATCATCATCATCAACAACAACAACGATAACAAAAACAAAAACAACAATGGCAACAACAATAATAATAACAACACGAATAACAACAATAACAATAATAACAACAATAGCAACAACAACAATAACAATAGGAACAACAACAATAAAAACCACAATAACAACAATTGCAACAACAACTACAATAACAACAACTACTACAACAACAACAAAAACAACATCAACAATAATAATAACATCAACAATAAAAAACTGTAACAACAGAAGCAACAACAATAACAGGAATAACAACAACAATAGGAATAACATCAATAAAAATAATAGCAACAACAATAACAGGGTGTTATAACTCTCCCCCACTTAAATACAGTTACTGCACTCTCGCAAGATTTGTACAACAATATCAACAACAACAATATTATCAACAACAACAACGGCAATAACAATAACAATAACAATAACAATAATAACAACAACTACAACAGTAACAACAAGAATAACAACAATAACAACAATAATAACACTAATAATAACAAAAACAACAAAAATAATAACACGAACAACAACAACAATAACAACAATAACAATAACAACAACAACAACAACAACAAAAACAACAACAACAAAAAACAAAATTGTAACAACAAAAACAATAACAAATTCAACAACTACAAAAAAAAAACAATAGCAACATCAACAGCAATTGCATCAGCAACAACAACATCATCAACAACAAAAACAATAATAACCACAACAATAATAACAATAACAACAACAATGACAACAAAATCTTCTACAACAACAATATCAACATCAATAACAATAATAACAACAACAATAAAAACAATAGCAACAACAACAACAATACCAATAACAAAAGCAACAGTAACAACAATAACAATAGGAACAAGAGCAACAATAGAATACTAAAACTAACACTAACAACAATAGCAATAACAGTAACATCAACAACAACTACGAAGACAACAATAATAACAACAACAATAATAGCAACAATAGCAACAACAACAACAATCATAACAACAATAGCAACAACAGCAATAATAACAACAACAACAGGAACATAAATAACAACAACAACAACACTAACAACCAACAATAGTAATAACAAACAACAAAGCAAAACCAACAACAGAAACAACAACAAAAACAACAAAGCAACAACAAAAGCAATAGTAACAACAATAACAATATGAACAAGAATAACAATAGAATACTAATAATAACAACAATAACAACAATAATAATAACAGTAACATCAAAAACAACTACGACGACAACTATAATAACAACAACAATAATAGCAACAATAGAAACAACAACAACAACAACAACAATAACAACCAACAATAGTAATAGTAACAACAACAATAACAACAACAATAACAAAAACAACAGCAACATCATCAACAACAACAATAGCAACAACAACATTAGCAATAGTAACAATAACAACAGCAACAATAATAACAACAATACCAACTACTTTAGCAGCAACTGCAACAACAACAGGAACAACAACAGTAGTAACAACATAAACATTAACAACCACAACAACAAAAACAACAACAACAATAGCAACAACAATAACAACAACTGCATCAGCTACAACAACAACAACTACATCAACTACAACAACAACAGCAACAACAACAACAACAATAGCAACAATAATAACAACAACAATAGCAACAACAACAACATCAACAACAATAACAACATCAATAACAACAACAACATCAACACCACCACCACCAACAATAACAACAATAGCAACAACATTAACAACATCAACAACAACAACAATAGCAACAACAGAAGCAAAACCAACAACAGGAACAACAACAAAAACAACAAAGCAACAACATCAATAATAACAGGAGGTTATAAGTGTCCCCCACTTAAGAACAATTACTGCACTCTCGAAAGATTTGTATCAACAACAACAACACCAAGAACAACAACAACAACAAAAACAACAACAACAACATCATCATCATCAATAACAACAACAACAATGACAATAATAACAACCAAAATAACAACAACAATAACAACACGAATAACAACAACAACAACTACAACTACAACAACAACAAAAAGAATAAGAACAACAACAATAGCAATAACAACAACTACTACAACAACAAGAACATCATCATCAACAACAACAACAACAGAAACAACACTAATAACAACAACAACATCAATAACAGCAATAATAACAACAACAACAACAACAACAATTGCATCAGGAGTAACAACAATAGCATCAACAACAACAATAGCAATAACCACCACAACAGCAACAACAACTACAACAACAATAACAATAACAACAACAACAATAATAATAATAACAACAACAACAATATAACTAACAACAACAACAACATCAATAGCAATAATAACAATAAAACAATAACAACAATAGCAACAACAACAACATCAATAATAATAATAATAATAATAATAATAATAATAATAATAATAATAATCATAGCAATAACATAAGCAGCAATAACACTAACAACAAGAATAACAATAATAAAACAACAATAACATTAACAAAAACAATAGAAACAAGAGTAACAACAACAACAACTATGACAACAACAACAACAATAATAACAACAACAAGATTAGCAACAACAACAACAACTACAACAATAATAACAGGAACAACAACAACAACATCAACATCAAGAATAACCCCAATAACCAATAATAGTAATAGTAACAGCAGCAACAACAACAACAACAACAACAACAATAACAACAACAAAAACAACATCAACATCATCAACAACAACAAAAATAACAACAACAAAAACAACGTCAACATCATCAACAACAATAATAACAATAAAATTAGAAATAGTAGCAACAATAACAACAATAGTAAACTCTAGAACAACAACAACAAAAACAACTACAGCTACAACAACAATAGTAACAACTAGAATAACAATAACAACAACCAAACACAATAACACCAACACCACAAGAACAACAACAACAATAACAATAGTAGGAGCAATAACAGCAACAACAATAACAATGACAATAATAACAACAGAAACAGCAACAACCACAACAATAAGAACAACAACATCATCAATAACAACAACAACAGCAACATCATCAGCAGCAACAACAAAAACAATAGCAGCAACAACAATAACAACAACAACATCAACAACAACAATATCATAAGAATATCAATAAAAACAATAACAACATCAACAACACCAACACCAACAACAATAATAGCAACAACAACAATATCATCATCAATAACAACAATATCAACAACAGTAGCAACAACAGAAGCAACAACAACAATAGGAATAATAATAACAACAACAACAATAATAGGGTGTTATAACTCTCCCCCACCTAAGAATAATTACTACACTATCTCAAGATTCGTACCAACACAGAGGTGGTCTACAATAAAAACAACAACAACAAAAACAACAAAAACAACAGCAACAAAAGCAACAACAGCAACAACAACATAAACAATAACAACAATAATAACAATAACAATAATAACATCAAAACCAATAACAACAATAATATCAACAACAATAACAACAACAAATGTAACAACAACAACAACTATAATAAATTCAATAATAGGTACCACAACACCAGCAACAACAACATGAACAATAACAACAATAGCAAAAACAACAACAACAACAACAACAATCAGAACAGCAACAACAATAATAACAACAACATCAACAACAATAATAACAACAATAATAACAACAATAGCAACAACAATAGCAACAACAACAACATCAATAGCAACAACGGTAACAACAACAATAACAACAACAGGAACAACAACAATAATAAAAACAACAACAACCAACAACAACAACAGTAACAACATCAACAACAATAACAACAACATTAGCAAAAACAACAATAACAACAACAATGACAACGAAAACAAAAACAATGACGACGACAACAACAACCACAACAACAATATCAACGACAACAACAATAGTAGTAACAACAAAAATAACAATAACAATATCGGCAAAAACAACAGGAACAGAACCAACAACAATGAAAACAACAACAATAACAATAATAATAACAACAACAACAATAGTAATAATAATAACAACTACAACAACATCAATAATAACAACACCATTAAAAGCAACAACAACAACAACAATAACAATAACAATACCACCACCAACAACATCAACAACAACACTAACAACATCAGCAAACAATAACAGCACCACAAGCAACAACAACAATAGTCACAACAACAACATTAATAACAGCAACTGCATCAGCAGCAACAATGACAATAACAACAATAACAATAGCAGCAACAACAATAACAACGCCACCAAAAACAACAACAACAAAAACAACAGCAACAACAACAATAACAGTAACACCAACAACAGCAACATCATCAATAACAACAACAATAATAATAATAACAATAACAATAACAACATCATCAATAACAACAACAGTAATAATAGCAATAGCAAAAACAACATCAATAACAATAACAGCAGAAGCAACAACAACAATAACAATAGGAACAGCAACAATAACAATAACAATAATAACAACAATAGCAACATCAATAACAACAACTACAACAACAACAACAATAGCAACAACAACATCAGCAACAGCAATAACATGTACAACAACAACAACAGTAGCATTAATATCAACAACCAACAATTGCAATAGTAACAACAGCAACAATAACAACAACAAGAATAACAACAACAGATCAACACCAATAACAATAAAACAGTAACAACAACAATAACAACAATAACAACATTAGCAATAGCAACAACAACAATAACAATAAAAATAACAACAACAGTACCAACAACAACGATAATAAAACAACAACAATACCATCATCAACAACAACAACAATAATAATAATAACAACAAAAGCAACAATAAAAACAACAAAAGGAACAACAACAATAACAATAATAACAATAACACCAATAGGAGCAATAATAATAATAATAATAATAATAATAACAATAACAACAACAATAGCAACAACAACAACAATAACAATGACAACAGCAACAAAAATAACAACATAAATAAACAAATAACTACAACAGCAACAACAACAACAAAAGTAACAACAGCAACAACAATAATAACAACCACAAATATAAAAATAAACAACAATAATAGCAACAAAAGCAACAACAACAATAATAGGAACAACAACAACAACAACAACAATAACAGTAACAACAACAATAACAACAACAACAATAATAACAACAACCACTACTACAATAACAATAGCAACAACAACAACAATAACGACAACAACAAAAACAATAATAACAACAATAACATCAACAATAATTTTATAAACAACAACAACAACAATAACAACAATAACATTAACAACAATAAGAACAACAATATCAAAAACATCATCAATAATCAACAATAGCAATAGTAACTACAACAACAACAACAACAACATAATAACAACAATAACAACAATAATAACAACAACAACAATAACAATAAGAAAAACAACAACAAAAACAACAGCTATAATAACAACAACAGTAATAACAACAATAATAACAACAACAACAACAACAAAACAATAACAATAACAACAACAGGAACAACAGGAGCAACAACGGTAATAACAATAGCAACAACATCAACAACAATAATAACAACAACAACAACATCAATAACAACAACAACAACAATAACAATAATAGCAACAACAACAACAATAATAACAACGACAACAATAATAATAACAGCAACAACAGTAATAACAACAAAAACAATAACAACAACAACAAATAAACTATCCATTAAAAAAACTATCACCAAACTTCCTAGTATATCCTTTTTTTTTAATTGTTCTAGGCAAAGGACATATTTGTAATTAACAAATGCAAAAAAATAATTGAAACTAGCTCATTATGCCACCTCATTCATTTTCCACTTTTTACCTTTAACTTTTTCACCTTTTCTTTTCTTCTCTTAATTCAAAAGTCAAATTTCGCTCACATTTCTTTTTCTCACACTTTCACACTTTTATTTTAATTTTTTCTCTCTCCATTTTTTTTCCTATTTTATTTTGAACCTCTTTTTAATTTAATGAATAAGAACATAGAAAAATATTGAATTTTTAAAACACAAAATTTAATCTAAAGAATTATTCATACTTTATATGATTATTGTTCATTTTATAGTTAAGCAACTCATTTGAAATTGACACATGTATTTAAATACATTTTATATTGTCAAGATAATATCTATTTTATTTTAATTAACAATTATGTTTATTTTAGAGACAATTTCTTTATTTTCCAATGTGATTTTTTTTTCTTTCTCCATCTCACGAGTCTTTTTTTTCTTTTTTCTATAATTATTTAATATAATTGAGTTTATATGATCATTGTTAATTTTACAATTATGTAACACATTTTAAATTGACATGTATATCTAAAAACATTTTATATTGTATCAAATTGAATATTACTCAATAGTGATGCACACCACTAACTTTCCATCTTACGGGTCATTATAATGTCAATATTTATTTTATTTTAATTAATAATTATCTTTAATTGAGAGATGAAGTATTTATTTTCAAATATAAAAAAAAAAATCCCAATTTTTTTTTCACTTCAAATTTACACATATATTTAAATATATTTTATATTGTATTAAATAAATTTATATGTGCTGATGTCCGGATATCTTACTAATCTGAAAAATTAATAAGGTAAATTAGAGGGAATAATGACATGTTTTAATAATAGGTAGTATCATGATAAACCAAGTCAAAATCGAGTAGGGTCATTGGCATGCTATGGATAACTATTAGAATTTGAGTATCTATCCACATAGGATCATAAATATCCAAGAGAACATAGTAAAGATGCAGCACGTGCAAATGAGAAATTTGTTTCTTTTTTGCTGGATCCAACTTATTCTTGTGTTTTTTTCTACTAAATGGCAATCACTTAACCAACACTTTCATTAGTTTATTAAATATATACAAAAGATTTTGTATGCTTTGCTATCAATTATTTTCTCACCTAGAGTAGCAGCGCAATCGTTGATAAGGAACTGTTCTTTGATTATGAGTTTGGAGGGTATATGATAGAATGAGTTGTTCTTGTTTTCTATTTCATCAATTATTTTTAATTAAACTAGTAAATACCCGTGCTTTCCCACGGAATTGCTATTACTTATTTGATTAATTCAATTAACATTTTAAAACATATTCCAACATTTTTAAACAATATTGTGTAAAAATTATAGTTAATTTAATATAATTACTATTATATGTATGTTAGTGTTATTAAAATAATGCTAATGTTAAATAATATTTCAGTGATAAGCATTTATCCTGTGTATAATTTACATAATAAAATCTAATTTTATTATTCTTATTTGTATTTAAAATATATAAAAATAATAATAAGTTTAACAAATTAATTAATAAAAATAAATGCTTATTTTAAACATAAAAATTAAACTAAAAGTAATATAAAAAATAAAAAACTAATTTATATAAAAAAAATACATATAAAAGTTATGGGCAAAGTATGTTTAATATGAAAAAAAGAAAATTAAAATAATTTATGTAAAAAATGACATGTGCCAAAATTATGGATAACGTCAATTTTGGTATTTGTAAAATATAATGTGAAAACAAAAATATAACTTACTAAAAGTATAAATTGACAAATAAGAAGAGGTAGAGTATTATTTTGGACACAAATTTGTGTCATGTATATTATTTATAATAAACTCAAATTAGTAAATTATTATTATTTTAATTTTATTTAAAATGATTAAAAATTAAATTTGACTAATATATTAGTATAGAAAACAAATTTGGTTTTGTGTATGAATTGAATATGCACATATGACTTAATTATTGATTAATCTCTAAAAAATATATAATTTTAAACAAATGAAATGGAAAAAAGATATAGTTAATATATTAAAAAAAACACTTTTATGTTTTAAATATTAAAAAACAAATAGTAATTCTAATTAACTATTTTGTTAGAAAAATAAGTTTCATTTATATATTTTATAATAAATTTTAGGCTAAATTACAGTTTTGATCTTCGTGTTTTGCCCAACTCACGATATCAGTCCCCATGTTTATTTTTTAAACAGTTTTCGCCCCTTGCCCATTTATCACAAAAAAAACGCTTATGTGTCATTTTTTAACATTTGGCATTAATTTTTTTACCAGGTCATTATTAAATAAAAAAACAAATTAAAAAAAGTTATTAATTCATAAACGTTTATTTAACAAATGAAATTGGCACGATAATTCAGAAATCAAATCTCAGCTCATCGTGCTCATAGCTCTCTTCATCGCCCTGTTCATTGCACAGTTCGTTGTTGTTTCACCATCGTGTTCATCTTCTTCAAGTATCAGTTCTAATTGTTGCCCTAATTTGTCTCTTGTGTGATGGATTCTGAGTATGTGGAAATCACGAGTTCTTCTTCTCATTCTAGGAGGAGAAGGATCCAATGTTATTATAGGTTGGATTCACCACTTGCAACTGGGTGGACATGTGAGAATCCAGGTAGGAGGTTCTATGACTCTGGTTTACTCAAGGTGCATCTAAATCCCTAATTTTTAGTTTTATTCATCTTCTCAATTCAAATATTTCTGGGTAATTACTAAATTCCACCTTCTTATCTGTTTCATTCAGTTACAAGGGAGGAAATGGTGTTCTTTTTTTATTGGTACGATGAGAAGATACCAGAATGTTCAAAGGAAGTGATTAACTCGCTTTTGAAGAAGGTTAATGAGTTGAAGAAGGTTAATGAGTTGAAGAAGAAAGGTAGTTTAACAAAGAAGAGTGATGATGATCTGAAAAAGATCAAATTGTTGATTATGTTGTTGATTTTGTCTTGGTTTTTTATCATCATGTAGATCACAAAAGCCTTTGTTTAAGTTTAAATGTCATTGTTTTAAGGTTATTGTAGTAAGGTTTGAGTTCAATTGGTGTTACCTTTGATGTTCTGTTGTAAGGTATTAAGGTGTTACCTATGTTGTTAATGTAATTAGGTTTAGTAAGGTTAATGGCATGTAACAATGGTTTGATGTTGTATTTGATATTTCTGTCACAATGGTTTGATGCAATTCAATTGTTGTGTCACAACTTCAATTTTATTTTTATGTTACAATTTTTTGACAATGTTGTAATTGTATCCAATTTTCTGTCACAATTGTTCTATCCAATTTTACTGATACAATTGTTATGTCCATTTTTTACTAACACAATTGTTTTATTCATAATTACTGATAACATAAAATTCATGGTAACACAATTCATAATTCACTTTAACATAATTCATTGATAACATATTTCAATCCATAATTCAGTGATAATATTTCATTAATATTAAAAGGTTACATATTAAAGTTGTATCCTTTTTAAAAAGTGACGCACCTTACAAGGTTAAACATAAAACTTAACAAAGTGATAGCATCTTACATACAAGGTTACACATTAAAGTAGTAATCCATTACAATATTACACAATAGGTTCGTAAAACAAAAGGAATTCATCACACAGTAGATGCACTAAACTACTACATTAGTCTTGTGTTTGTGGCGCTTGTGATCCTTGTGTCAACACGGTTGGTGGTTCTTTTGTCGAATCTTTATTTTGCTTATTTGCCTTGTTAATTCCTTTGGGAAATTGTCGGTCCGCCATTGTTTTTCCTTTGCAAGTTCTTAAATTGTGTCCAAAATTCCCACAGCTCTTACACTATACAGTTGTCAAATGCCTCGGTAATACATTGCTTGAACTCGGTCCATCATTAGCTTTATTTCTCTTCTTCTTCTGCCTACTCGGAGCTCCTCTCATTACCAGTAGATTAATTGGTTCCCCTTGAGTTGTTGGCCAAAGTCTTGGACCGTTGGATGGGAGAACAATGTATGAATATGTTGGCTTGTTTTTCTGTTGATAGAAATAACACACACACACACACGCGCACACACACACACACACACACACACGCGCGCGCACAAACACACACACACACACGCGCGCACACACGCGCGCACACACACGCACAAACACACACACACACACGCGCGCACACACACACACACACACACACACACACACACACACACACACACACACACACACACACACACACACACACACACACACACACACACACACACACACACAACACACACACACACCACACACACACACACACACACACACACACACACACACACACACACACACACACACACACACACCACACACACACACACACACACACCACACACACACACACACACACACACACACACACACACACACACCACACACACACACACAGAGATATCTATATATATATATGTATATATATATATATATATATATATATATATATATATATATATATATATATATATATATATACACATATATATATATCTACATATACATATATATATATATATATATATATATATATATATACATATATATATATATACATATATATATATATACATATATATATATACATATATATATATACATATATATATATATATATATATACATATATATATATATATATATATATATATATATATATATATATATATATATATATATATATATATATATATATATATATGTACACACACATAAGTCCAGTCCAGCTTTACACAACATAATTGAACATATCAACTTGCACATGTATCAGTCGGTAAGACCCCAATTTTGACCCTAAGATCCCTCATGCATTCTATCGTAAGCATTAGCATTGGGATCATACCTTGGCATCCTCATTACCCCTTTTCATTGGGTTTGTTTTGGGAGAGATCACCAAGCACTTTGTGATTATGTCATACTTGTATATTATCATTTCACTAACCAAATTACCAAAAATATATCTTTGTATCTATCTAATTCTTTTGTAGGTAGGGGCATGATTTCCTTGATTCATTGATCACATCTAGGGTTTGAGACCCTCATGAATAAAGATCAAAATCAAGAATTGATTCAAGAATGGTTATGAGCATCATATATGAGTCCCAATGTCCTCTACATGTTATATTAATCAAGTTTGCTTCAAGAGTTTGAGGGTGATTTGCCTTGGAAGCCCTAGTTTGACTGGGTATCTTGAGTAACTTCTCCAACAAGTTATCTCACCAATTGATCAAATTTCTCAAGGGACACTTAAAATTTCACTATCTTATGCGTATATGATCTACCATGAGCCAAGAAAGTCAAAAGATTTGGAAATTAGCAAGTTGGTTGATGGTGGTTGGCCAGATGGATTCATCTGATCAAAACTGGGTCTTCCTAGACCCTATCTCCTACAATTTTCACCATATGAAAATGATTCCAAGAGAAAACATACTCTAAATGACATTATAAACAACTTTCATGTTGACACCTAGAGCTAGTTTTGCTTGTAAAATCATTTTCTATGTTGAAACATTATAGGTCATTTTGTCTAAACCCTAATTTGAAAGTCAACTTCCCAAGGCCATAACTTGTTCAATTTTTATGAGTTTAAAGATTTCAAAGTTTCACAATCAAATTCAAAGTGCCTACTTCAACTTTTATGTTTGGAGTGGGAGCTAATTCAACTTCTTTGAACATGTGATATGAGGCTACATTATAGGTCACTTTTGACCTATACCATTGATCAAGTGATTTTTCCAAACTTCAAAAATGCATAACTCTATCATTTCAAATCCAAATGACATGAAATTGGTGACCATTTTTAAGGTATTTGAGATAGATACAACTTTGATGAATACACTTTTCTCATTTGAAGCTCCTATAAAAAGTTAAGCAAGGTGGAGTATTGAGACATATGGCTTGACACTTAGAAAATTCTTGATATGTCAAATTTTTCCAAACTTCCACCTCAAATATCTCTAAGTTCCAAGCCCCAAATGAAAACGGGTTCAACATCAAACTTGTTCCTCTTGATCTCACCTTTCCAAAGAGCTCAAATTCATTCATTTTGGATGAGAAATGCATAGGTTGTGCATGGCTTAAACAAGATGATATCATTTGGCATGGATCAATCTTCAAGTGACAATGCACATGTACCTTGCAATCCAATCCATCTTCAAAGCATCTGATCATTCATTTGGACTCTCAAACCATCATTCGATGGGCCTATGCACGCTCATGCACCATGCTTTCATCATTTTGCCAAAATTGGAAAGTGAAAAGAGTGTGCAAATATCACATGGATTTGGCTATATATACAGCTGCATTTGCTCAGAATTCACACACATTACGCCAGCTTCGAATCCCCATTGAAAACCCTTCACACTAAGAGGATAACCCTAATAAATTCATTTGAATTTGAGCTTGAATCTCCACTATTTTGGAATTCAATTCTCCAGGAGTCCATTGATTCTAAGCCTTTCCATTCCTCTTCTGCAAGTAATTTAAGTGAAGCCAAGCACGATTCAGATCAAGATCTAGCAAGCTCAGATCTCCATTGAAGGTAATTTGCAGAAAATTTAAACTCTTCGATTCTCCTTGATTCTTGCTCAATTCCATTGATTCTTGTGTTGTCTGAAGTCCTACCAATGTAGGCAAGAAGATTGAGTTGCTTTGAGGCTAAATCGAAGCAACTCAAATCATGAACCTCATTTTTCAATTCCACATATCTCTCAATATAGTTGGAATTGGAAGAATTGGAGGTGATATTTGTGCTCAGTGATGTTTTCTCTTTAAAATCATGTCCCTGTTTTGAATTTTGGTGATGGTTTATGTTGACCAGTCTGGTGAAGCTTACCGGAGAAGACAACCGGAGCTCTGGCTCCGGTGATGATGTGTCTTGAGTCTGAGCCATGGGATCCAACTTCCACGTTTCAATCTTAGTTGTGCATTGTGATTACTCATGTTACAGCGTTGTTGACTAGGACATTGATGGAACGCGCGTTTTGGATCATCAGATCTGTCACCTTAATTAATGAGGGAGATCTGATGGTCCACGTATTTTAGCATTTTCTGAATTTCCATTTAATTCCATTTTCTTCAATAATTCATAATAAATTTAGTATTGATCCAAAAAATATGGGACCTTCACCAAAAAAAATTCAAATATTTTTTTCTTTCATATTCTAAATTAAAATTATTTTTTGGATCATTATTAATATTTTTCATGAATTAATTGATTTTGCATTTGTTTTTAATTATTTAAAAATATTTTTAAGTGTCCAAAAATTATGAAATTTTTTATCCAAGGTTCTTTGACCTTTTTTTGACCTATGATAAATCTCATGGCCATTTATTTGGTATTTTGATGAGATTTTAGGATTTGGACAAAACATATTTGAATTTAATGTATTATCTTTAATATTTTTAATTGAATAAATGTCATTTTAATTGTGTTGACCATTTGGATTGACTTAATTGAGTTTCTCATTTGTTGTTGGGCCTTGGTCAAAGTTGATTTGACTTTGTCAAGTTAATATTATTGGATTAGGGGATTGATGGAATGTACATTCCATCTCCCAAAATGAATGAATAATATTAATTTGGTAAAATTCCTCCTTTGACCAATTTGTGATCTCATTCATCCCTTTCCCTCTTCAGCTAATTCCCCTTCTTCATCCATTCATTTTCGATTGACCAATGACATCTCAAAATCCTAATGCTAGTTGATTGAAAGATTAACATGAGTATGGATGAGATTAGGCCATACCTTTGCATTTTTTGTTAGTGTGGTATGTTTAATGAGCATAGTTCATAATACTATGTCTCCAACATGCATTAACACCAAAATTCTATTACCCGGCCTCAAATAGTTATGACTTCTATATAAGTCTAATTACGATTGCTTAACATAACGCTAAATTTGTGACATAAAAGGAATAAGCATTCTTGTTAGTGAGATTGTAAGTCTCCCCTCTTCCATGGTATTGTGTGGAAACTAGGCCTTCTTTCCTTCCTTTGGAAGATGTTTTGGTACAAGGATCCATGCTTGTGGCAAGTGGGTTGAGTGTTCTCCAAAGAATGTCTTGAAATCAAAAGCAAAACAAAACTAACTACTAACTTACTAACCATTAACTTTTAATTTCAAGTCTTTACTTTAATGCAATTTACTTTTAGCACTTTATTATCATTTGCCATTATACATATCATTCTAATTGTTTATGTTAATGTAATTTTTCCTTTGTCCACTTGGACCATATTGTGTGATATTATTTTTCTTTGTGTATATCTTGTTTGCTTGTTTGGTCTTTGACCATGAATACACTTAATAATAATAAAAACCCTAAAAGACTTTTGAGTGGACTCTTGGTTTGATCTTGCCCAATTGGACTTAGAGTTTAGGCAACATTCCTTTGCTAATGGACTTGGCCAATGCCAATTTGTTGAAGAACCAAGAACTTGCAATTTGAATTCATCTGATACATCATTCAAGATCTCTCCAGTTCATCTGCAACATTGATCATTGTTAAGCTGTTATGTTGAACCTGTGACTTGTGGAATCCATCTGCTACATAGGTTATTTTGAAGAAGATCATGAAGTGGATAAGCTTGGATGAGGCCATCTTTATTTGATGCCTTTTCTCTTCAAGATTGATATAATTGTGCATTTGCGTGTTTCTTGATTCTAAAAGTCCAAGGGAATTCTGGGTTTCTATTGACATACTTGTCTATTGGATTGCTCCCATTTGGTCAGATCTTTTCAACTTTAAACTTTTAAATTTTTGTGCATATGGTAGTCTCTTCATCTTCTCCCCATTTATTTAATTTCAAAATCTCTCCCTCCATTTTCAAAACCTTCTGTGTGTGAACTACTTTTGTTCTAAACTTTGACCACTTTCAAAAAGATAGAAACTTTGGCCTTATGCCATTGCATTTTTAAACTTATTTTCTTAAATCAAACTTGTAAATAAACTTAATTATACTTGACTTAAAATTTCAAAAATCCAAAAAGAACTAACTCATTCAAACCATTTTAGGTCTTTGTGCCTTTCAAACTTAATTTTGTTAAAATCAAATGCATCCATTTTGAAATTTGTAGCACGAACTACGAGGTTTTGATCCCTCATTTTTATGTTGGTACATAGGCACAAGACCAAAGGTCTTGTCAAACTCAAAAATACAATTGATGAATTCTTTTCTCATCCCCCCATTTTATTTGTTTGTAAACATCACTTTGTACAAAATAAATATGTACACAAAAAGGGCTCTCTAGGAGTACCTAGGACACTTTGGGTGCTAACACCTTCCCTCTGGGTAACCAACCCCCTTACCTGTGATCTCTGATTTTTATTAGTTTTTATTTGAAAGCTTCTTACTAATTGGGTTTTGTTCGTACTTTTTCCCTTTTCCCTTTTCCCTTGGAAACAATAAAAGCGCGGTGGCGACTCTTGTTAATTGATCTCTAGCTTGTCAATAGCTTGATGATCATGAATTTCCCGCTACAGAAATTAAGTGACGACTCTGCTGGGGAGTAGTCTCCAGTGGGTTTAGCCTACTTTTTATGTGAATATATTTGTATATATGTGATGTTTGTATATATGTATGTGTGATATAATATGCTTGTTATGCTTGGTGATCTATGAGTGGTGAGATAAGTTCTAACCCAAACTTCAATGCAATTAAGATAGGAGGATGGTATAGTCATGTTTGACTTGTGTGGAGTAGTCGTTAACAAGTTGGCCTGAGACCCATCTGCTCAGTGGAGACTCCTTTGGCTTTGGGAATGTCACACAAGTATTTGTGGTTAGGCATAACTATTTCTAATTGGGTCTGAGAAGCTGAGGACCTTAGAGCACCTAACCCATCTTGGCCTATTTAGGACGTAGTGCTGAAACTGTTCAAGTGTAGACTTGATAACAGTTGTTACGCGATACTACACTCATACGAGTTTCTCTTGAGAATATTATGGGTCGATGAGTCAGTCATCTTAAACTGTAATATCCGATAGATGGAATTAAGACTCTGGGAACTTTTTTAGAACATGATCTATAGGTTTTTATCCTTAGTTCACTCCTTTGGGATGGTTCTTACCCAGACTCCATGCTCGTGACTTGCAACAAACCCTTGATTCTTGGTTGATCCAATCAAGTCTTGTCAATATCAATGGAACTTGGGTGTTGATAAGGTGTAAACCATAATCCACCAAAATGGATGATTGATCTTGACAAAGACTTGATTCATCCCTTGACCTTTATTTGCCTTGTGTGTGATCCCTTACTTGTGATTGTTGCATTCATACATTTCATGCGCATCATAACATTCATCATACAAAATTTCAAGGAAATAAGGTGTCATTTGCAAATATTTTCAGACCATGGATTGTGGACGAAGGAACACTAAGAAGTACAGTTTCAGATGTCCAGACTTGAAAGAGTTAAGGAAGCTAGCATCTTTTGTATTAGATCCCTTGGACTTCAAACAACGTCATGGGAAGCTTCTACCCATCTTGTCTTCTGATGTGATTGAAGGACTCTTGAGTGTATTGGTGCAGTTCTATGATCCTCTTTACCATTGTTTCACTTTCCCAGATTTTCAACTTGTGCCTACTTTGGAGGAGTATTCTCATCTTTTGGGGATGCTTGTTTCTAGTA
The DNA here is from genome assembly GCF_024323335.1 of Lathyrus oleraceus. NCBI lineage: Eukaryota > Viridiplantae > Streptophyta > Magnoliopsida > Fabales > Fabaceae > Lathyrus > Lathyrus oleraceus. Next base: position 447,329,909 of record NC_066580.1, read on the forward strand.
GAGTACCTTTTAGTGGATTGGAGGAGATTCCCCGATCTAGTATTATTGCTGAAGCTCTTCACTTGAAGAAGTCTGAGATAGAGGCTCATTGGGTGAAGAAAGGAGGGTTATTTGGGTTTCCATCTGTTTTCCTCATCAAGGAAGCTACCACTTTTGCTCAAGCTGGTAGTATGGACGCTTTTGAAGCTATCTTTGTGTTGCTGCTCATCTATGGATTAGCATTATTCCCTAACATTGACGGTTTTGTTGATGTTAACGCCATTAGACTTTTCTTGATTGGCAATCATGTGCCTACTTTTGTTGGGTGATATGTATTTCTCTTTGCATCTAAGGAATTCTAAGGGTGGTGGAACTATTGTCTGTTGCACTCCTCTCCTGTACAAGTGGTTTATTTCACACTTACCTCAGACGCCTGCTTTTGTGGAGAACAAACAATGTCTAAGGTGGTCTCAGAGACATATGTCTCTCGTAAATGATGATATAGTTTGGTATGATCCGTCCTTAAGCAGTTTAGATATTATTGATAGTTGTGGTGATTTCTCTAATGTGCCTCTCATTGGTACATAAGGAGGAATTAACTACAACCCTGCTTTGGCTCTTCGTTAACTTGGGTTCCCCTTGAGAGACAAACCTAATAACATGTTGTTAGAAGGTCTTTTCTATCAAGAGGGTAAAGATCCCCAACATTTAAAGCAGAAGATTATGCATGCTTGGCATAATGTGCATAGGAGAGGAAGATCTGAGCTTGGTCCATGCAATTGTGTAGCTTTGGAAGCTTACACTCTTTGGGTGAAGAAGAGAGCTTTGGAGTTGAAGATGCCTTATCCTTGTGAAAGACCTATATCTATGGTTGTGGTTGAGACATTAACTCTCCCTAACCAAGATGTAGAGGAGTTGGAAGATGCGCTCATCAAGATGAAGCAAGAGAAGGATATGTGGGAAGAGCGTTTCCATGCTTTGAGCAAGAAGCATGAAGAGTTGCAGTTGGAGTCTAAGGACAAAGATGCACTGATTGAGCTACTTGAAGACCGAGTGACGAAGAGACAGAGAAAGCCAGAGGTTTCATCTTCTAGCATGCCTCAGCCTTCCGTTGCTTGGAAGAAGATTGTTGACCAGCTTGTCCTTGAGAAGACTCAGATGAAGGCTTCTTTTGAGATCGAGATTCGTCGCATTCGAAGGAAGTACGCGCCTTCAGCCAGATCTTCTGACATTGTTGTTAGGGATCCTTAGGATGACTAGTCTCATTTTCTCTTGTATCTTTTTATTTATGTTTCTGAAATTGTAATCAGTGTAATCCTTCCAATTTATATAAATAAAAAAATATTTTTTTTTGTCATATCAAAAGTATTGCAATTGTCATTTCAATTTTTATATATTTGCAAATGATATAGTAAGTTCCTTGGAAAATAAAAATAACCAAGCATTGCATTTCATGCACCATTTGCATAAGCAGGTTTTTGCCAAGTGTCTGATTGGTGTTCTTCTGTGCTTTAGCCAAGCTGACTCACCAGTACAACACCAGAGCTAATCGTCCAAAGATCATGGAGCACCTTGAGCAAGAGAACCTAGACTTTAAAGAGGAGATTGCCCGACTGACTGCCATGATAGAGTCAGTTCTTGCTGCCCAAAGCCAAGCTTCTCCAACTCCTGCAACTCCTCCCGCGAGGACAGTTATTTCTGAAGTGGTTACCTGTACTGTGCATGTTGCCACTGCCCACTTCACTCCGAATATTCCTGCTGGATTCCCTTGAGGAATGCCACCTAATTTTATGCTAGAAGATTTCGCTCACACCTTTGCTTCCATGCCGGCATCTAGCCCCGTCATGTCCGTGCCACCTCCCGTTGTGCACACTTTGCCGTGTGTAGAGGACACCATCTATCATTCCGAGCCATCTGAGGGCCCGGACGTCTATGAGAAGATGGATGAGATGAAGGATCAATTTCTTGAGCTGCGCAAGGAATTGAAAACACTGAGAGGCAAAGATCTGTTTGGGAAGAGTGTTGTTGAACTGTGCTTGGTACCCAATGTCAAAATCCCGGTGAAATTCAAAGTTCCTGACTTTGAGAAGTACAAAGGGAATTCTTGTCCACTCAGTCATCTTGTGATGTATGCCCGCAAGATGTCAACTCAGATAGATAATGATCAACTACTAATTCACTACTTCCAGGATAGCCTAACAGGTGCTCCACTCCGATGGTATATGGGGTTAGATAGTGCAAGCATCTGCACTTTCAATGACCTAGGGGAGGCTTTTGTGAAGTAGTATAAGTACAACGTGGATATGGCGCCAGATAGGGACCATCTGAGGTCCATGTCTCAAAAAGATAAAGAGACATTCAAGGAGTACGCCCAGCGTTGGAGGGAGTTGGCTGCCCAGATCACTCCTCCTTTGGAGGAGAAGAAGATGACGAAAATCTTTCTCAAATCCCTGAGTTCATTTTACTACGAACGTATGATTGCCAGTGCCCCCAGTGATTTTACCGAAATGGTAAACATGGGGATGAGACTTGGAGAAGGGGTCTGTGAAGGACGATTGTCGAAAGATGAGGTGTCGACTAGCAAGAAGTATGGGAGTAGTTTCAGTAAGAGAAAGGACAGTGAAACGAACACAATAACCAGTGGGAGGCAGAGGAGGCCTCAAGTCAGAAGAAATCCACCACCCCGTCAACATCGTCATCATCAAGTATCATCCGTCATTCCAGTATTTTTAAATCAGCAAACAACACCAATTCAACAACAACAACATCAGTATCAAAATCAACGTCAACAACAACAACCGCAACAAAGAACAAACACTTCCAACAACAACAATTCCAACAACAATCATCACCAGCATCAGCAGAACTTCGAGAGGAAGAAGGTCTCTTTTGACCCGATTCCAATGTCATACGCAGAGTTATATCCATCCCTGGTCCTCAAAAACTTGATTCAACCAAGGAACCCACCGCAGATCCCAGAGCCACTTCCTTGGTGGTATAAACCTGAGCTTCGCTGTACTTTTCATCAGGGTGCACCTGGGCATGATATCGAAAACTGTTATCCATTGAAGTATGAGGTGCAAAAGCTTATGAAGAGTGGCATGGTGTCTTTTTAAGACCGCGCGCCTAATATGAAAGCTAATCCTTTGCCCGCTCATGGGAATTCTTCAGTGAACATGGTGGACGATTATCCAGGTGAATTCAAAGTTTTCGATGTCCGATTTATCCGAAGGTCTTTGGTGCAGATGCACAAAGATATCTGTTTGGTGAGTGACTGTGAACATGATCACGAAGGTTGTGATATTTGTAGTGTGAACCCAAGGGGGTGTGTTGTTGTGAAAAGGGATATCCAGCGCCTAATGGATGAAGGCATGATCCAGATTGTTCAATCTCGTCATATAGACAATGATGCCAATGTCATTGTTCCCGTTTTCAAACAACCAGAGCAGTTGATGATTCAGTATGATAACAGCAGTAGCCAGAACGTCAGCAATAGATCAGTTTCGCCGTTGGTAATACGGTTGGCGGGCCCAGTCCTGTATGCATCTGATAAGGTTGTACCGTATCAATACAATTCTACAATGTTAGAGAATGGTCAAGAGGTCTCGTTGCCTACGACCAGTTCAGTGGTGAGCATTGCAGATGTTACGATGGTGACCCGCAGTGGTCGAGTTTTTGGACCGGTGTTCCCAGAGAGTAAGGAAGAAATTGTTGTTGGTAAGAAGGCGGAGGTGCCTAGTGTAAATCCTGTTGGTTATTCAAGAGATAAGTCTAGTGAATCCAGCAATCTGAAAGCCAATGGTGATGATGATGAGGTACTCCGACTGATTAAGAGGAGTGAATTCAACGTGGTTGAGCAGTTGCTCTAGACCCCCTCAAAGATTTCCGTATTGTCTCTGCTTTTAAATTCTGAAGCACACAGAGAAGCACTCCAGAGAGTTCTTGAATAGGCATACATGAAGCAAGATGTTACTGTGGATCAATTCGATCATATCGTGGCTAACATCACTTCATACAACAATTTGAGCTTTTATGATGAAGAACTCCCTAAGGAGGGAAGAAATTACAAAATGGCTTTGCATATTTTGATGAATTGCAAAGAAGATGCTTTGTCAAACGTGCTAGTTGACACTGGGTCGTCACTCAATGTGCTTCCAAAATCAACATTGTCAAAGTTATCTTATCAAGGAGCTCCCATGAGGTATAATGGGGTAATTGTCAAAGCCTTCGATGGCTCGCGCAAGACTGTCATTGGAAAGTGGACCTTCTAGTTGTTGCACCCCAAAATTTGCCCTCTATTTTTAACTCTAACCAATTTTTTGTTTCACATTCATTTGCATCATCTTCATAGCATAACATTTTTTTTGTCTTAATATTAGCCGGAATAATTTCTCGGAATTTACAAACAGACTGGTCAAATTAACTTTTTAACTGTGCCTAAAATTAGTCAACGAAAAAATGTCAAGTTTAAGTTTGCAAATGTCGGTAACATTAATCTGCGGTTCACGTGGTTTAATTTGACATGCTAAAAATATTTTTACGACTATTTTTGGTCATATGTTGATTAGTCTGAGCAGTTTAAACGGTCATAATTTTTATTTCAAAATCCGACCAAACGCTGTATTTTTCCGAGTCATTTATTTCGCGCTGATTATTTTGACGTGTTCATTTTATTTTTTCGAGCATTTTGGTGCCCGACTTTTTTTTTTTTTGAGTCTATTTATTTTTATATTGGGTCTAGAATAAATAAATAGGTTAATTAGTTTTTATTTTAATTTTAACTATTTTAATTATTTAACTTTATTCAGTTTTTAATTTAATATTGGGTTTCAAAATAAACTTAGGCCCATTATCATTAACCTAATTTGTTCCTATATATATTTACTAGCATGACTGATAGAGGGAGGCCGAAAGACAGAACAAAAAAGAGAAACTGAGAGTGGCTGATCTATACTATCGTACACACAGTTTGGTAATAGTTTATATATGATATATACTTTATCTATTTTGTTGATATATTTGTTACTGTGTTTCAAATACATGTTCACATGTGTGACTGTGTTATGTATTCCAGATACATGCGGTTTGGTTAAATATATATATATATATATTTCTATTTTATGTTATAATTTGATTATGTTTTCGGATTGGATCGTGTCAATACGCCGTTTTCACATATACGTGTATGAGGTGTGACATTTGTGTTATCTGATCCAGTTGCGATGATCGCAATTTTGCGCTAGCAACGCCATTTTTTTTTAATTCATATTTTTTTTATATACATATATTTAGATCTACACATTTTTTTCATAACTAACTACCCTGATTTTTCCTAAACCCTGACAATTTCGCCACAAACTCTAAATTTCAAACCTAAAACTTTAACCGTGTTGTTTCCTCTAAACCATAAACCTTTTCTTAAACATTAACAAACCTTATTATTATTTCCTATTTTCGCTCATATTTATGTTATTCATACACTGTAACTGCTTCGCCCTTGTAATATTTTAAGTTTTAACTTGTAATATTTTCAGTTTTACTTTTCGCCATCTTTATTATGTAACTGCACCAAAGCGTTGTAATAATTAGGGTTTTATTTTCTGCCATTGATTTTCTACCCTTTTATTTTTCTGCCATTTATTTTTCTGCCATTTAAATTCCTGCCATTGATCCTATATTAACTGCGTGGTTTAGTAATGTAGGGCGTGAAAACCTACTAAATTAATTATTTAATATTTTTCTATAACCTTTATTTTATTTTTGTAAATAAATAATAAATACTAACTATTTTAATAACTTTTTTTTATTACTTACTTATAATAATAAATCCTTATATATTTTGTAAATAAAATCTAATTGACCATTTTTCTAATAATTTGATATTTTCTATAATCTTTATTTATTTTGTAAATAACTAACTTAATATTTTTCATATAACTCTTTTATTTTATAATTTGTACATTAATATATTTTAAATTCTTTTATTATTACTAATTTATTTTAAACTCATATTTTTCTAATAACTTCTAAAAAAATCTAACTTGTTTAACCTAAAATAATTTCTTTTAAAATTCTAACCTTTTTATTTTCACTTTATTATTATTGTTATTTTATTATTGCTTTATTACCATTGTTTATTTATTATTTGCTTTTATCTATTCTATTTTTGCTTCATTATTTTCCTTATTTTAATTTTGTTTTATTTATAATATTAGGAACAAATGTATAGGTTGTAAATTTATTCTTTCTCGCCTGATTATTATGTATCTGTCCCATAGCCATGTAATAGTTTAGGAATTTATTTTTCTTGCTTTTATTTTTGTAAATATTTATTACGTGGTTAGTAATTTAGGGAGTGCAAAAAACTAACTGTAAATAATTGAACTTAGAAAATTAAATTCAAGACAAATATCTGAAAAATAACACTCACACACGTAAGTCGATCTTTGATCGCCATCTGTACTTCCTAGGGTATTCCTCTTGGTTGCCTTCTTTAAATGGTCAAGTCCCTCGAAAATAGGGGTGTCTTAAGCAAAGTCCCTTCAAACAGAAAAATCATCAAGTCCCTATAAACTTAAAAGATCAAGTCCCTACGAGGTTGCCTACGATATAATGATCTTGTCCCTTCGGTAAATATGATGATAGTCCCTACGAGTTGCTAAAGACACCTCTTATGTTGCCTTCATTGACCATACGATGACCCTACGCCCGTCCCTTAAACACATCCAAGGTAATGACTACCTATTCCTTAATAATAGGGACAGTCTTGCCATTGAAAGAATATACGAGAACACGAAAGACTTAATCTAGGGTAGGTATCTCATAGTTACTTGCTCACACTTTTCAAAATTACTTTTACACCTCACAATTTCTAAACTAGGCTTTGTATACACCCATACGAGGGCCATTACAAAGTACTTAAAGAAATTTTTCTAATCACACACTACACTCTTGCAAACAAACAAAGTGAGCTAAGTAACTAAGAGCCCATGGATAACCATGGATATAAAGGGTGCTAATACCTTCCCTTTGTATAACCTACCCCCCGAACTCAAAATCTTTTTAAGGTCTTTCCTGTTCTTTTATGTCCTTTCCTTTTGGATAAAATAAAAGTTGGTGGCGACTCTTGCTATCCGCAACATTTAACTAAAGTCAGTTCTCCCACCGTGTTACAGAACTGGCGACTCTGCTGGGGATTTAATAAAAGAGGGGTACCCTTAGGAATTAGATCACTTTAAAATTGTTTGCCTTGTTTGCTTTATACTTATCTGTTGGGTGCTCTTATGTGTGAAAGACCCTAACCCGGATCTAGTGTACCTTAGGTAAATGGCAGTAGACCAAGGAAACTGTACGGCGTATATCGATATGGTTGATCTGGTGGCCATAGTTAGTGTGACTTCTTGGTTGGTGCTTATGTTCCTTAAGCAAGTTGAGGATAATATGAGGCTGCCATATGTTGTCAATACACTAACTGACTTTTAGAACCCTAGTCATCCCATCTTGGCCTTTAGAAAGTAGTGAGATAACCGGCTTTGGTGAAGACTGAAGTTGGTTGATACTCGATACTACACTCATTGAGATCCTAAACTTGGAGGGTTTTGGTTGGCAAGTAAGTTGCCTACTGAACAACCACCCTTGTGAAGGATCAATGATTTTGAGATCCCTTAGAACCTGGTTACTTTTGTAGGACAGGATGAATCAACTAAACTTCAGGGGAGGGTACTTACCTTTAAACCTCATGCAAGCCTTCAAACCTAGGGCTATTGTGTGACTTGTTTGTGTGTGCCACATGTTTGTGATTGAGCATAACATCATAGCATCATCATGCATCATAAGCATAGCATTTTCACTAACCATTTCAAGGACCAAAGGATTTATCTTTATTGCAGGTCATGACTTCTGCTCGTAGGAATACTATCCGGATCAACTTTGTAGGAATACCTCCTAAGCTTAAGGAATTGGTCTCTCAAGTTTCTGAAAACTCCCAGTTCATCAAGAGGCATGGTCACCTACTGGATCTAGTCACTTCAGGGTTCAATGAAGACATGATGAGTGTCCTGTTTCAGTTCTTTGACCCTAAACATCATTGCTTCACATTTCCCGACTATCAGCTGGTTCCTACAATGGAAGAGTTCTCCAAGCTTCTGGGTATACCTATTCTTGATCAGAAACCCTTCACAGGCTTGGAAAAAGAGCCTAAACCTGAAGTCATTGCTGCAGCCTTACATTTAAAGAAATCAGACATTGTCCTAGAAACAAGGAGTGGAGTTAAGGGTATTCTTGCTAAGGTATTGGTGGAGAAAGCTCAAGTATTCCTGAAGGCTATGAGTTATGATGCTTTTGAGGAGATCTTAGCCCTATTGATTTATGGCTTAGTACTGTTCCCCAATCCAGACCAGTTCATAGACGTACACGCCATCAACATATTTCTGACTCGCAATCCAGTGCCTACATTACTTGGAGACATCTTACACTCTCTTCATACCCGTACTACGAAGGCACGAGGAACTCTGATGTGTTGCATACCTCTATTATCTAGGTGGTTTATTTCTCACCTTCCTCGACCAGTGATGAAGAATGAACAAGGGTTCAGGTGGTCCAAGAGGATTATGTCACTTTCTCATTCAGATATTCATTGGTGCTCTAGATCTATGGAGAATGTTACCATCATTGACCGTTGTGGGGAGTTCCCTAATGTGCCACTCCTTGGCATAAGAGGGGGCATTACCTACAACCCTTCTTTAGCTCTACGTCAGTTTGGTTACGCTCGGACTGATGGTCCTCATGACATGCTTATTCAGGGTATTGTGTTCGACTACGATAACAATCTTCAAGGTTACCGTCAAAGGTTCATACGAGCATGGGGTAAAGTGAACAAGGTTGACAGCAAGACTCTGGAACCCAAGTACACTATTCCTATGGAACCATATCTCAGATGGGTACGATCTCGTGCTCAGACTCTTATGATGCCATATCCTGCTATCCTGCCAGTTACCATGGAGCCTGTTGCTGAAGGAGATACTTCTTACATCATTCTTCATCCAGACATGCCCACTGACATGGAAGAGTTACAGAGGTCCTGGATCCAGTTGAAGGAGCAAAGAGATACTTTTGAGACTCATTACAAGGCAAGTCAGGAAAGAATCCTGGAGCTAACAAAACAACTTCACGAGGAGCGGAATCTTAACTCATACCTCAACACAAAGAGGAAACGTCCATGGGAGACTTAAAACCCCATTTTTTGTATTCATTTCATTTTTATTGTAAGCCCAAGGGGCAAACAAGTTTATTACTAATAAAAGTTTACTTTTTGGTGGTTTAAACAAATTTAAATCCTACGGTCCTTGAAAACATTGCATAAGCATCTACATACCATATTATTGCATCACAGGTTTCTTATGAACAGGTATCTTATCTTCTCGCTGTTTATTTCAGCAGAAATGGCTCTTGAACAGACTGTCAAGATCACTTCCAAGGGTCCTATCAAAATTACTGCTGAAGGCCTGGTGAAGACTGTTGTTGAAGTTAGAGTGCCTCCCATGATTATTACCACTCCTGGCCCTATTCCTTATACTTCTGATAAAGCTATACCCTGGAATTATGGTTCTGATGTTTATATCCATGGTGTTAAGCAGGAACCTTTGACTGATACACCTGTTACTGATGATAACCTTGATGTTGATAATATTGCTGGATCTAGTAAGATCACCAGAAGTGGAAGAATTTTCTCTCCTCCAGCTACCTCAAAAAATACAGTTCTTCCAACTACTACCTCCACTTCTGAGCCAAGTACTGATGCTCGAGGCAAAGGTCCTGTGGTTGAACCTGTGCAAGCTAAAGCACCGACTGCTGAAAATCTCTCTAAACAGATGGAAGAAGTGTTGAAGATCATTCGTAAGAGTGATTATGATATTGTTGACCAGTTGGGGCATACTCCCTCCAAAATTTCCATGTTGTCTTTGTTGTTGTGTTCTGAGGCTCATGCTAAAGCCTTGATCAAATTCTTAAGGACTGCTCATGTACCAAATGAAATTTCTGTGGATCAATTTGAAAATTGTGTTGCACATCTGACTTATGATAATGGGTTAGGTTTTTCTGATGCTGACTTGACTCCTGCCAAAAGAAACCATAACAGAGCTTTACATATCTCCATTGAATGTAGGGGCACTACCTTGTCTCATGTGTTGATAGACAATGGCTCTTCATTGAATGTACTTCCCAAAGAGGTTATGAACAAGCTCAGTCCTGAAGATGTTGTGTTAAGATCAAGTAATATAGTGGTGAGAGCCTTTGATGGTTCAAGAAGAGTGGTGCATGGAGAAATAGATCTCCCGATCAAAGTAGGCTCTCAAGTCTTCGATTCTACCTTCTATGTAATGGATATTCGTCCTGCGTACTCTTGTCTGCTTGGGCGCCCCTGGATCCATGGGGCAGGTGCTGTGACCTCCACTCTACATCAGAAGTTGAGATATCCAGTGAAGGGAAAGATCGTAACTGTTTATGGAGAGGAAGAATATATGGTCAGACATGTGAATACATTTAAGTATGTTGAAGTGGAAGGTGAATATGTTGAGACTCCTTGCCAGACATTTGAAGTAGTTCCTTGGGTCGTTCCCGCTACTGAAGCTCCTCCTGTGGTTAAAAGAGTTCCTGTGGTTACCAGAGTACCTCCTACAATGGCTTCCCTCAAAGATGCTAGAGCTGTGGTTGGAGAAGGTGGTTGCATTATTTGGGGTCAGCTTCCCGACATTCCTTACAAGTCTGACAAGTTTGGTCTGGGTTTCACTGCAGAGTCCCAGAAGGCTGTTCGTCGTGCTCGTGCTGTTCGTATCACCAATCCAGGGAACATGAAAGATCAAATCAATGTTGTGGGTGACTATAATGAAGACTACAATCTGGATAACTGGATTTTTCCTACTGTGGGTGATGGGCTCAACAATTGGAAGACTGAAGACGTTATTCCTATCTCCTTTAGTCAGGAGTAAATACTATTACTGTATTGCTATTTTTAAGTTTGTAATTAAAATTTTAAGCCTTGTGCCTTACCCGGGGCACAATGGTATGCTTGTTTCGGGATGTCATTTCATTTGCATACTTCATTCAATAAAAATCAATGGACGTTTCGTTTTCGTAAATATTGGGCTCTTTGTTTTTCTTTTATTTTATTTTCATCAGCTATGTGTTCTTACACACACCCACATCACTAAAATGCAGATCCTCATCCACTCTGGATCCTGTTGATAACAGTTCTACTATTGCTAATTATAATTTCGAGAATCCGATCTATCAAGCTGAAGATGGAAAGGATGAAGATTGTGAAGTACCTGTAGAGCTTGCTAGGTTATTACAACAAGAAGAGAAAGCTATACAGCCACATGAAGAGCCAATCGAAGTTGTGAATCTGGGTACTGAAGTAGACAAGAAAGAAGTCAAAATAGGAGCAGGCTTGGAAAACAGTGTCAAAGAAAGATTGAGTCGGATGTTACGTGACTATGTAGAGGTTTTCGCTGGAAAAATCAAGAGATGATATGGAATGATGAATGTCAAGAAGCTTTTGACAAAATCAAGAAGTATCTCCAAGAACCTATAAATCCGATGCCACCAGTTGAAGGAAGACCTCTAATCATGTATTTGACCGTGTTAGAAAATTCAATAGGGTGTGTGTTGGGGCAACATGACGAGTCTGGTCGAAAAGAGCATGCAATATACTACCTTAGCAAAAGGTACCGACTGTGAAACAAGATACTCCCAGCTCGAGAAAGCTTGCTATGCTTTGGCTTAGGCTGCTCGCCGACTAAGACAGTATATGTTGAATCATACCACTTTATTTATTTCTAAGATGGATCTTATCAAATATACATCTGAGAAACCTGCTCTCTCCAGAAGAACAACAAGATGATTGTTGAACTCTGCACGCAGTTCAAAATAAAACACCATAACTCTTCTCTGTACCGGCCAAAGATGAATGGCGCCGTGGAGGCTGCTAATAAGAATATTAAGAAGATTCTACAGAAGATGACAGTAACATACAAAGACTGGCATGAGATGTTACCCTTTGCTCTTCATGGTTATCGCACTTCAGTACGCACTTTGACAGGGGCAACTCCTTTCTCTTTGGTCTACGGAATGGAATCCGTGTTACCAGTGGAAGTTCAGATTCCCTCTCTAAGAATCATGAAAGAGGCAGGTTTAGACGAGGATGAATGGATTCAGACTCGACTCGACCAGATAAATTTGATTGATGAGAAGAGGTTGGCAGCTGTTTGTCATGGTCAGATGTACCAGAAACGGATGATCAAAGCTTTCAATAAGAAGGTTAAGCCAAAGGTATATCAGGCTGGTGACTTGGTAATCAAGCGTATCATACTACCACAGGGTGATCCTAGGGGCAAGTGGACTCCTACATATGAAGGACCATTTGTGGTCAAAAAAGTATTCTCAGGAGGTGCCATGATGCTTACTACTATGGATGGTGAAGACTTTCCACAGCCTGTAAACACAGACATAGTTAAAAAATACTACGCATAAAAAGAGACCCGCTAGGTTGACTGGCCTAGGCAAAAATAAGGGCATCCCGGCAAACCAAAAGGGTTCGGGCAAAAATTAGGGATATATATAAAAAAAAATATACACCCGGCAAGTCGAAAACCTGAAAAGGCGGCTTGGGCAAAAAAGGGTATCCTGGTGGATTGAAAACCTGAAAGGGCAATCCAGGCAAAAGTTAGGGATTAAAGCATATGACTATGTCTCGTTTGGATCACTCATGTAACTTCAACTGATGGTGCTACCTAAATCAAGTTCAAACAGATAAAGATCAATCCAATCGTTTCTGTCTCAACAGCAGAAGATGAGATATTTGAAGATAATGGCAATAGTAGAATTGAAACTCAATAGGATCATTTTTCACATAGCTGTTTTCTTTGTTTTATAAAAAATTTACGACGAATTCCTCTTACTAGGATTTCTGTCTCCTTGTACAAACTTGCCTATGTATAGGTCACTTTGTGATATAAATAAAATTTCATCTTTGAATCCAGATTTACTTTTACTCTATTTACATAAGCGAAAACGTCCATTGGTTGTGTTTGAATGTATGTATGCTTTTGAATACGATTGATGTTTACCAGAAATGCATAAAATGAAGTAATAGTATTTACTAAGGACGAACGAGGGTAGTAGTTCAACGAAGCTTCGCCGGTTCATCCCCACTACAAATCCCCAGTAGAGCAAATCTATCTTTATAGATGCTTCGAATTACGTCTCCCCTTGAATTTATGTCCATCTCTTTTATCCTCAGTCGGGATACTCAGGAACTTATTCCTTCAATAGAAGTACGACGAACGAATACGGGAAGTGACAAATACTATACTATCAAACAAGACGGGAACGAGTTCCTCATATTCTTCAGCAACGAATTGGGATTTATTTTCCCTAGCCAGCAGTTGTTATACAAAGATATCCGGACACTTCAGGCCGCATGATTCATACATACATCATTTACATCATACCATGGCATATCCATAAGTGCATAATACATTTACTTAGATGCACCATGCCATGCATGCATACATATTGCATAAATTAACCTTTTCCTTGCAGGATGGTTATATACAGATAAAATACTATCAAGAATTCACAACAGGTCAGAAACGATCTATACGAAGATCTAGTGCTGATACTTAATCATTACTCAAGGTGTCCTTGGATAGTAGGCAAACGGTCTATACGAAGATCTATTCCCTAGTCCAGGATGTTTTCGGGAGAGTTAATCCTGATACTCTTTTGTCCTTGGATAGTAGGCAAACGGTCTATACGAAGATCTATTCCCTAGTCCAGGATATTTTCAGGAGATTTCATCCTGACACTCTTTTGTTCTTGGATAGTAGGCAAACGGTTTATACGAAGATCTATTCCCTAATCCAGGATATTCCCAGAAGAGATAATCATCACGAAGATTTATTTCTACTGGTTTATTCAACAATTCAAAACAGTTCAGAGACGATCTATACGAAGGTCTAGTGCTGATACTTAATTCAGAAAGAAATCGCCACGAAGATTTGGTTCTGACACTTAAATTAAAAGTATGTTCTTAGATACGATTCAGAGACGGCCTATACGAAGACCTAGTACTGATATCCAGTATCAACATCAAGATGTTATCACCTCCTGATATTATGGATGGCATCTATAAGCCCATCTCCAGTTCTTCCAAGTGGCATCTTCAAGCCCACTTAAGCATATACAACCAGTCATCAGTGTTACTTTACGCACCGACGAGTGCAAATTTTTGGGCTTTTGTGTTCAATCCCCTTCAACCTTCCAAGTCACGAATGGCACACAGGCCAATCTAACTCCTCAGGTTTCAGAAAATTGAACAGGGGCACTAGTCAAGATAGGTCCGAGTGATTTTCAAATTACTTTCCAGGTAATGGATATTCACCCGACCTATAGTTGTTTATTGGGAAGGCCATGGATTCATGAAGCAGGAGCTGTTACTTCCACTCTGCATAAGAAGCTCAAATTTGTCAAGAATGGCAAGTTGGTGATTGTGGGAGGTGAGAAAGCGTTATTGGTTAGCCATCTGTCATCTTTTTCATATGTGGAAGCTGAGGATGAGGTTGGGACTCCGTTCCAAGCCTTATCTATTGCTGCTGAGAAGAGAGTTGGGGCACCTATGTCCTCTCTGAGAGATGCGTAGAAGATTGTTGAAGAAGGTTCTGTTGATCAGTGGGGGCGTGTGGTAGAGGTCGCCGACAACAAGGGATTAACTAGTTTGGGGTTCCAGAAGGGCTTGTCAACCGTTAGATCTGAAGAGATTTTGTGCTAGAGGACAATGAAGAGGAAGACTGCACCAACTTTGTGACGCATGGACAAACATGCAACAATTGGACTGCTGTTGATATTCCTGTTATTTTGCATCGATCTAAGTAATTGCTTTTATATTTTAAAATCCTTCTCTTATGCCTAAGGGAGAAGTGAACATTGTTTGGGCATTTTAAATTGATCATCAATAAAATTAATTCTATTCATCCACATCTTTGATGTTTTGTTTTTACTTTTTGCTTTATTCTGAAAATAGTAATAAAAAAAACATAAATAAACAATGTAATTGTCCATCTGCATAATATTTGGTCACAAATTCACTTCTCTAAAATCAAAATATCAAATCATTATGCAGGTTGGTTCATAACCCCATTGAATACAATGATCCTTCTCCTTCTCCAAATTTTGAATTCCCTGTGTTTGAAGCCGAAGAGGGAAGTGATGTAGAAGTGAGTGATGAATTGTCTCGTCTTCTTGAGCAAGATGAGAAGATTATTCAGTCGTTTAAAGAACAGATTGAGCTAGTCAACTTGGGTTCCAAAGAGGATGTGAAGGATGTCAAGATTGTGTCTCGTTTGTGTCCAGATGCTAAGAAGGGGTTGATTGATCTTCTTCGAGAATATTCAGATGTGTTTGCTTGGTCCTATCAAGACATGCCTGGGTTGGATTCTGAGATTGTGGAGCATAGATTGCCATTGAAGCTAGAATGCCCGCCAGTCAAGCAGAAATTGAGAAGAACGCATCCTGATATGGCTGTGAAGATCAAAGAGGAAGTTCAGAAGCAGATTGATGTCGGTTTTCTTGTGACTGTTGAGTATCCGCAATGGGTGGCCAACATTGTGCCTGTGCCGAAGAAAGATGGAAAAGTCTGCATGTGCGTTGACTACAGAGATTTGAATAAAGCCAGTCCAAAAGATGATTTCCCTCTACCACACATTGGTATATTGGTAGATAATACTGCTAAATTCAAAGTCTTTTCGTTTATGGATGGATTTTCCGGATATAATCAGATTAAGATGGCACCCGAGGATATGGAGAAGACCACATTCATTACACTCTGGGGAATATTCTGTTATAGAGTGATGCCTTTCGGTCTAAAGAATGCTGGTGCAACTTACCAGAGAGTAATGACTACTCTTTTTCATGATATGATGCATAAAGAGATTGAAGTTTATGTTGATGACATGATTGCTAAATCAATTGATGAAGAGGAACATGTTGAGCATTTGTTGAAGCTATTCCAGCGTTTGAGGAAGTATAAACTCCGCTTGAATCCCAATAAGTGTACTTTTGGTGTTCGTTCTTGTAAGTTGTTGGGCTTTATTGTCAGCGAGAAGGGTATTGAAGTTGATCCTACCAAGGTCAAAGCAATACAAGAGATGCCTGCATCCAAAACTGAGAAGCAAGTCAAAGGTTTTCTCGGTCGCTGGAATTATATTTCCCAATTCATTTCCCACATGACTGCCACATGTGCGCCTATATTCAAGCTTCTTCGGAAAGATCAGTCTTATGATTGGACCGAAGACTGCCATAAAGCATTTGATAGTATCAAGGAATATCTGCTTAAGCCTCCGATTTTGTCTCCGCCTGTTTAAGGAAGACCGTTGATCATGTATTTGATTGTGCTAGAAGATAGTATGGGTTATGTTCTTGGTCAACAAGATGAGACTGGGAAGAAAGAATGTGCAATTTACTACCTCAGGAAGAAGTTCACCGACTGTGAGACTCAGTATTCAATGCTTGAGAAGACTTGTTGCACATTGGCTTGGGCTGCTAAGCGTCTGCGTCAATATATGTTGAATCATACCACTTGGTTAATATCCAAAATGGATCCAATCAAGTATATATTTGAGAAGCCTGCTTTAACTAGGAGAATTGCCCATTGGCAGATGTTGTTGTCAGAGTATGATATCGATTACCGATCTCAGAAAGTGATCAAAGGTAGTATCTTGGCTGACCATTTGGCTCACCAACCAATTGAAGATTATCAGTCAGTGCAGTATGATTTTCCTGATGAAGAGATTTTGTACTTGAAAATGAAAGATTGTGATGAACCATTGCTAGAAGAAGGGCCAGAGCCTGGTTCCCGTTGGGGCATGGTGTTTGATGGAGCTGCTAATCAATATGGAAATGGCATTGGGGCAGTGATTATTACTCCTCAAGGCACGCATCTACCATTTACAGCTAGATTAACTTTCAAGTGTACAAACAACATGGCAGAATATGAAGCTTGCATTATGGGGCTTGAAGAGGCCATGAATATCAGAATCAAGTATTTGGATGTCTTCGGCGATTCGGCTTTGGTTGTGAATCAGATCAAAGGAGAATGGGAGACGAATCAACCCGGTTTGATACCATATAGAGATTATGCAAGGAGGATTTCAACTTTATTTACAAAGGTTGAGTTTCATCATATTCCCCAAGATGAGAATCGGATGGCAGATGCTCTTGCAACATTGGCATCAATGATTATAGTGAAGTACTGGAATGAAGTTCCCAATTCATCTGTGATGCGTCTTGATAGGCCAGCTCATGTGTTTGCTGTTGAAGAGATCAAAGATGAGAAACCGTGGTATTACGACATCAAATGTTTCCTCTAAAGTCAGATTTACCCGCCTGGGGCATCATTGAAAGATAAGAAGACTTTGAGAAGATTAGCGGGTAATTTCTACTTGAATGGTGAAATACTATACAAGAGAAACTTCAACATGGTTTTGCTCAGATGCGTGGATAGACACGAAGCAGACTTGTTGATGACCGAAGTGCATGAAGGTTCCTTTGGTACTCATTCCAATGGACATGCCATGGCGAAGAAGATGTTGCGAGCAGGTTACTATTGGCTGACAATGGAATCTTACTGTTGCAAGTTTGTGAAGAAATGCCACAAGTGTTAAATACATGCTGATAAGATTCATGTTCCTCCGACACTTTTGAATGTTATCTCTTCCCCATGGCCCTTCTCCATGTGGGGAATTGATATGATTGGGATGATTGAGCCCAAAGCTTCAAATGGACATCATTTCATTTTGGTGGCAAATGACTACTTCACAAAATGGGTTGAAGCGCCATCATATGCAAATGTAACCAAGCAAGTTGTTGTAAGGTTTATCAAGAATTAGATCATATGCCATTATGGTGTGCCAAGTAAGATCATTACTGATAATGGATCAAACTTGAATAACAATATGGTGGAAGCTCTTTGCAAAGACTTCAAAATTGCACCTCATAATTCTTCTCCCTATAGACCCAAGATGAATGGGGTTGTTGAAGTTGCGAACAAGAACATCAAGAAGATTATCCAGAAGATGGTTGTCACATATAAGGATTGGCATGAGATGCTCCCTTTTGCTTTGCATGGGTATCGTACATCTGTCTACACCTCAACAGGGGCAACCCCTTTCTCTCTTGTGTATGGTATGGAAGCAGTGCTCCCCGTAAAGGTTGAGATTCCTTCATTGCGTGTGCTCATGGAAGCCAAGTTGACTGAAGCTGAATGGTGTCAGACCAGGTTTGATCAGCTGAATTTGATAGAAGAGAAGAGATTGACCGCCATGTGTCATGGTCAGTTATATCAGCAAAGAATGAAGAAAGCTTTTGATAAGAAGGTCAAACCTCGTATGTTCAGAGAAGGTGACCTTGTGCTCAAGAAGATTTCGTCGTTCAAGCCAAATTCCAGAGGAAAATGGACTCCCAATTGTGAAGGTCCATATGTTGTCAAGAGAGCCTTTTCAGGCGGTACATTGATTCTTACAACTATGGATGGTGAAGAGTTCACTCGTCCTGTGAACGCAGATGCAGTCAAGAAATACTTCGCCTAAAAAATAAAAGAACAACTCGCTAAGTTGAAAACCCGAAAGGGCGACTTAGGCAAAAATGAGCGTCTCGGTGGATTGAAAACCCGAAAGGGCGATCTAGGCAAAAATTAGAGACATAAAACAGAAAGAATTTCCCAATAAGTTGAGTACCCCACCTTGGGGCAACTTATGCAAAAATTAGGGATTATGGCAAGTAACTGTATCCTGCTGATCTTCAGTGATTTTTGAAGAATTGTTTGAGCACATGGTTGACGTTGGTTCACCTTCAGCAGCGGTCAAGAGCACAGTGAATATCAAGATTTGGTAGAAGGATTAAGGATCATTTGTATTCAATGTACCCCTTTTCCATGTAAATTACCATTTTCAACTTTGTAAAATCTATGGAGTCTTGTCATTTACAGACTACCATTCTATTAAATAAATTTGAGCTTTTATCCAATTGTTTCTATTCCTATTTACTTCAGCCAATAGTTTTAAATTTTATTATGATCATTTTAAAATTAAATTTTTAAATCAAATCAAGTTTTTCTTTAATATATAAAAGCAAGAACTTTTCCAAAGCAAGTACCAGTAATATCAACAACATTTCAGTGAAAAGCAAGTCCTTAAGTGTGAAGCATTTGAGGTTCCCCAAGCAGTAACTCTTCGGGTATCCCTAGTCATCATTGTTGATTCATTTCCTTAGTAGAGTGTTGTTATCCCCAGCTAACGGATTCAGTTCCCCAGTGGAGTGTTTGATTCCCCAATGGAGTTTCTTTCTATTTCCCCAATTGAGCTGGTGGATTCATATACTCTGTGGCATATTGTTTTCTCCAGTGAAGTCGCCAAGATGTTTGTACATCCCAATGGAGTTTCTTTCTCCATCCCCAACAGAGTTTCAACCTTCCCAACGGAGTTCATTTTTCCTCAGCAGGTAGATCATCATTAGAAGATGTTTGATCTCTCCCCAGTAGATCGCCTTGGTGTCCCCACTGATCGTCGTATCTTTGCTCCCAGACAGAGTTTCCTCCTGGTTTTTGAGCAGCTTTTTGATTTGTTCCCCAGTAGGGTTGTCTCCCACTTTTATGGTGTTGACCTAAAATTCCCTATGGTTTGGATGTTTTATCCTCAGCAGATCTCTTTCCCCAACCAAGTTTGAGCCTTTGGGATGTTGATCTCTCTGTTCTCCAGCAGTTTGTCTTCATGATTTTTGTGGATTGACCGAGGATTGTACCGGTGGTTCAATTTCTTTGCGACACCTTTGTATCCTTCGCGATCGTTTTGTCAGCATAATCACCATATATACATACGCATATACATTCATATAAATTCATGATTTGCATATCCTGCATCTTCATATTTGATGTGTTTGAGATTTTCATTCTCTGTTATGGCGGTACTTTATCCCCATACCGGATCTGGTGTCTGTCTTCTTTTTACTGTAGAGTGTCAGCCCCTAAGCAGAAAAGACTTTAACCTTTCTCTGTTTCCCCACTGAGCTTGTTTCCTCGTGGATGGTTGTTATTTCAGTTTCTTCTCCAGCAAATTTTCTAGATGGAACTCCCCTTGAGTTATGACCTCATTGGGTTGAGTCTTGATTGACTGTTTTCTTTCTAGCTCTTACCTAGATAGATATTTTGGTCCCCTAAGAGTATATTACCCAGTAACTGGTAATATTCTTCTTAGTTTGCAGTTTGTTACTTCTTGCCCAATACCCGACAAAAGTACCCTTTTCTCCTCAGCAGTATCCCTGGAGGATCTATTCCTCGAAAAGTATATCCTTGATATGTTCATCCTAACCAGTGACGGGTATCTTTTTTTTCCCCCGTGGAGTCTATCCTTGATATGTTCACTTTAACCAGTGGCGGATATTCTCTCATTTGGTATTCTACCCATTAAAAAGGTAGTTATAATCCCTATTTGGTTCCTCAGAGAGTTAATCCTTGATATGTTCATCTTAACCGATGACGGGTTTTCTTATCCTTGTTGGTCTTCTACCCAGTAACTGGTAGTTCTAAATCCTACTTCTTTGTTCCCCTTTAGTGGAGTCTATCCTTGATATGCTCACTTTAACCGGTGACGGATTTTCTCTTCTTTGGTATTCTATCCAGTAACTGATAGATGTAATCCCTACCTTTATTCCCCTTTTCAGAGTCTATCCTTGATATGTTCACTTTAACTAGTGACGGGTTTTCTCTTTGATTGGTCTTCTACCCAGTAACTGGTAGTTGTAAATCCTACTTTGTCCCCTCGCAGAGTGAATCCTTGATATGTTCATCCTAACCGGTGACAAATTCTCTCTCCGATGGTTTTCTATCCAGTTTTTCGATAGATGTAATTCCCCCTTTTGTTGTTCAGTTGGTATATCCTTGATATGTTCATCCTAACCGATAACGGGTATCCTCCTTGACATCCCCAGGCAAGTCTATCCTTGATATGTTCATCTTAACCGATGACGGATTTTCTTCCCTGTCGAGTTTATCCTTGATATGTTCATCCTAATCGATGACAGATACTCTCATCTTTGGTCTTCTGCCCAGTAACTGGTAGTTGTAAATCCTATTTCCTGCAGTTTTCCCCAGCAAGGTTATTCTTACCCAGTAACCGGTAATGAATATTCCTCCTGGCTTTTCCTCAACGAGCCATCCTTGATATGTTCATCTTAACCGGTGACGCATGTTCTTTCTGTCAGATATTTATTATCTCCTTACCTAGTAACGGGTGGGAGATAATAGATTTATGTTCCTCCTATGTTGAAAGTTTATTTTCTCCCCAGTTGAGTTGAGTGTGCATTTCCTTAGTGAAATCGCTTTTCCTTGCACGAGTCAAGTATTTTAGTTTTATCCTGACTTATTCGTATCCCCTACAGATGTTGTTTATTTCCCCGACTGAGTCTTTCCATTTTGTATGGATTTCCTCGAGTCCCTCAGTAGTTTTAAGTCGTAGCCTGGCCTACGCATGACTCCTTTTATCCCCCAGAGTCTCTGTCTCCCTAGTGAGTTCTCCTGTTATCATCATGTAGATCACAAAAGCCTTTGTTTAAGTTTAAATGTCATTGCTTTAAGGTCGAGGTTAATGTTTTAAGGTTATTGTAATAAGGTTTGAGTTCAATTGGTGTTACCTTTGATGTTCTGTTGTAAGGTATTAAGGTGTTACCTATGTTAATGTAATTAGGTTTAGTAAGGTTAATGGCATGTAACAATAGTTTGATGTCGTATTTGATGTTTCTGTCACAATAGTTTGATGCAATTCAATTGTTGTGTCACAACTTCAATTTAATTTTTATGTTACAATTTTTTGACAATGTTGTAATTGTATCCAATTTTTCTGTCACAATTGTTCTATCCAATTTTACTGATACAATTGTTATGTCATATTTGTTATGTCCATTTTTTACTAATACAATTATTTTATTAAAATTACTGATAACATAAAATTCACGGTAACACAATTCATAATTCACTTTAACATAATTCAATCCATAATTCAGTGATAATATTTCATTAATATTAAAAGGTTACATATTAAAGGTGTATCCTTTTCAAAAAGTGACGCACCTTACAAGGTTAAACATAAAACTTAACAAAGTGATAGCATCTTACGTACAAGGTTACACATTAAAGTAGTAATCCATTACAATATTACACAATAGGTTCGTAAAACAAAAGGAATTCATCACACAATAGGTGCACTAAACTACTACATTAGTCTTGTGTTTGTGGCGCTTGTGATACTTGTGTCAACACGGTTGGTGGTTCTTTTATCGAATCTCTATTTTGCTTATTTGCCTTGTTAATTCCTTTGGGCAATTGTCGGTCCACCATTGTTTTAGCTTTACAAGTTCTTAAATTGTGCCCAAAATTCCCACAACTCTTACACTTTACAGTTGTCAAATGCCTTGGTAATACATTGCTTGAACTCGGTCCATCATTAGCTTTATTTCTCTTCTTCTTCTGCCTACTCGGAGCTCCTCTCATTACTAGTAGATTAACTGGTTCCCCTTGGTAATACATTGCTTGAACTCGGTCCATCATTTGTTTTTCTGTTGATAGAAATAACACACACACACACACATACACACACACACATATATACACACACACACACACACATATTTGATCCAGTCCAGCTTTACACAACATAATTGAACATATCAACTTGCACATGTATCAGTCTGTAAGACCCCAATTTTGACCCTAAGATCCCTCATGCATTCTATCATAAGAATTAGCATTGGGATCATACCTTGGCATCCTCCTTACCCCTTTTCATTGGGTTTGTTTTGGGAGAGATCACCAAGCACTTTGTGATTATATCATACTTGTATATTATCATTTCACTAGCCAAAATACCAAAAATATGTCTTTGTATCTATCTAATTCTTTTGTAGGTAGGGGCATGATTTCCTTGATTCATTAATCACATCTAGGGTTTGAGACCCTCATGAACAAAGAGCACAATCAAAAATTGATTCAAGAATGGTTATGAGCATCATAAATGAGTCTTAATGTCCTCTACATGTTATATTAATCAAGTTTGCTTCAAGAGTTTGAGGGTGATTTGCCTTGGAAGCCCTAGTTTGACTGGGTATCTTGAGTAACTTCTCCAACAAGCTATCTCACCAATTGATCAAATTTCTCAAGGGACACTTCAAATTTCATCATCTTATGCATATATGATCTACCATGAGCCAAGAAAGTCAAAATATTTGGAAATTAGCAAGTTGGTTGATGGTGGTTGGCCAGATGGATTCATCTGATCAAAACTGGGTCTCCCTAGACCCTATCTCCTACAATTTTCACCATATTAAAATTATTCCAAGATAAAACTTACTCTAAATGACATTATAAACCACTTTCATGTTGACACCTAGAGCTAGTTTTTCTTGGAAAATCATTTTTTATGTTGAAACATTATAGGTCATTTTGTCTAAACCCTAATTTGAAAGTCAACTTCCCAAGGTCATAACTTGCTCAGTTTTTATGAGATGAAAGATTTTCAAGTTGCACAATCAAATACAATGTGTATAATTCAACTTTTATGTTTGGAGTTGGAGCTAATTCGACTTCTTTGAACATGTGATATGAGGCTACATTATAGGTCACTTTTGACCTATACCATTGATCAAGTGATTTTTCCAAACTTCAAAAATGCATAACTCTATCATTTCAAATCCAAATTACATGAAATTGGTGACCATTTTGAAGGTATTTGAGATAGATACAACTTTGATGAAGACACTTTTCTCATTTGAAGCTCCTATAAAAAGTTAAGCAAGGTGGAATATTGAGACATATGGCTTGACACTTAGAAAATTCTTGAAATGTCAAATTTTTCCAAATTTCCACCTCAAATATCTCCAAGTTCCAATCTCTAAATGAAAAAGTGTTCAACATCAAACTTGTTCCTCTTGATCTCACCTTTCCAAAGAGCTCAAATTCATTCATTTTTGATGAGAAATGCATAGGCTACGCATGGCTTAAACATGCTGATATCATTTGGCATGGATCAATCTTCAAGTGACAATGCACATGTACCTTGCAATCCAATCCATCTTAAAAGCATCTGATCATTCATTTGGACTTTCAAACCATCATTCCATGAGCCTATGCGCGCCCATGCACCATGCTTTCATCATTTTGCCAAAATTGGAAAGTGAAAAGAGTGTGCAAATATCACATGGATTTGGCTATATATACAGCTGCATTTGCTCAGAATTCACACACATTGTGCCAGCTCCCCATTGAAAACCCTTCACACTAAGAGGATAACCCTGATAAATTCATTTGAATTTGAGCTTGAATCTCCACTATTTTGGAATTCAATTCTCCAGGAGTCCATTGATTCTAAGCCTTTCCATTCCTCTTCTGCAAGCAATTGAAGTGAAGCCAAGCACGATTCAGATCAAGATCTAGCAAGCTCAGACCTCCTTTAAAGGTAATTTGCAAAAAATTTAAACTCTTCGATTCTCCTTGATTCTTGCTCAATTCCATTGATTCTTGTGTTGTCTGAAGTCCTACCAATGTAGGCAAGAAGATTGAGTTGCTTTGAGGCCAAATCGAAGCAACTCAAATCATGAACCTCATTTTTCAATTCCACATATCTCTCAATATAGTTGGAATTGGAAGAATTGGAGGTGATATTCGTGCTCAGTGATATTTTCTCTTTAAAATCATGTCCCTGTTTTGAATTTTGATGATGGTTTATGTTGACCAGTCCGGTGAAGCTCACCGGAGAAGACAACCGGAGCTCTGGCTCCGGTGATGATGTGTCTTGAGTCTGAGCCATGGGACCCAACTTCCACGTTTTAATCTTAGATGTGCATTGTGATTACTCATGTTACAGCGCTGTTGACTAGGACATTGGTGGAACGCGCGTTTTGGATCATCAGATCTGCCACCTCAATTAACGAGGGAGATCTGATGGTCCACGTATTTTAGCATTTTCTGAATTTCCATTTAATTCCATTTTCTTCAATAATTCATAATAAATTTAATATTGATCCAAAAAATATGGGGCCTTCACCAAAAAAATTCAAATATTTTTTTCTTTCCTATTCTAAATTAAAATTATTTTTTGGATCATTATTAATATTTTTCATGAATTAATTGATTTTGCATTTGTTTTTAATTGTTTAAAAATATTTTTAAGTGTCCAAAAACTATGAAATTTTTTATCCAAGGTCCTTTGACCTTGTTTGACCTATGATAATTCCCATGGCCACTTATTTGGTGTTTTGATGAGATTTTAGGATTTGGACAAAACATATTTGAATTTAATGTATTATTTTAATATTTTTAATTGAATAAATGCCATTTTAATTGTGTTGACCATTTAGATTGACTTAATTGAGTTTCTCATTTGTTGTTGGGCCTTGGTCAAAGTTGATTTGACTTTGTCAAGTTAATATTATTGGATTAGGGGATTGATGGAATGTAAATTCCATCTCCCAAAATGAATGAATACTATTAATTTGGTAAAAGTCCTCCTTTGACCAATTTGTGATCTCATTCATCCCTTTCCCTCTTCATCTAATTCCCCTTCTTCGTCCATTCATTTTTAATTGGCCAATGACATCTCAAAATCCTATTGCTAGTTGATTGAAAGATTAACATGAGTATGGATGAGATTAGGCCACACCTTTGCATTTTTTTTGTGGTATGTTTAATGAGCATAGTTCATAATATTATGTCTCCAACATGCATTAACACCAAAAGTCTATTTCCCGACCTCAAATAGTTATGACTTATATATAAGTCCAATTATGATTGCTTAACATAGCGCTAAATTTGTGACATAAAAGGCATAAGCATTCTTGTTAGTGAGATTGTAAGTCTCCCCTCTTCCATGGTATTGTGTGGAAACTTGGCCTTCTTTCCTTCCTTTGGAAGATGTTTTGGTTCAAGGATCCATGCTTGGGGCAAGTGGGTTGAGTGTTCTCCAAAGAATGTCTTGAAATCAAAAGCAAAACAAAACTAACTACTAACTTACTAACCATTAACTTTTAATTTCAAGTCTTTACTTTAATGCAATTTACTTTTAGCACTTTATTATCATTTTCCATTATACATATCATTCTAATTGTTTATGTTAATGTAATTTTTCCTTTGTCCACTTGGACCATATTGTGTGATATTATTTTGCTTTGTGTATATCTTGTTTGCTTGTTTGGTCTTTGACCATGAATACACTTAATAATAATAAAAACCCTAAAAGACTTTTGAGTGGATTGTTGGTTTGATCTTGCCCAATTGGACTTAGAGTTTAGGCAACATTCCTTTGCTAATGGACTTGGCCAATGCCAATTTGTTGAAGAACCAAGAACTTGCAATTTGAATTCATATGATACATCATTCAAGATCTCTCCAGTTCATCTGCAACATTGATCATTGTTAAGCTGTTATGTTGAACCTGTGACTTGTGGAATCCATCTGCTACATAGGCTATTTTGAAGAAGATCATGAAGTGGATAAGCTTGGATAAGGCCATCTTTATTTGATGCATTTTCTCTTCAAGATTGATATAATTGTGCATTTGTGTGTTGCTTGATTCTAAAAGTCCAAGAGAATTCTGGGTTTCTATTGACATATTTGTCTATTGGATTGCTCCCATTTGGTCAGATCTTTTCAACTTTAAACTTTTAAATTTTTGTGCATATGGTAGTCTCTTCATCTTCTCCCCATTTCTTTAATTTCAAAATCTCTCCCTCCATTTTCAAAACCTTCTGTGTGTGAACTACTTTTGTTCTAAACTTTGACCACTTTCAAAAAGATAGAAACTTTGGCCTTATGCCATTGCATTTTTAAACTTATTTTCTTAAATCAAACTTGTAAATAAACTTAATTATACTTGACTTAAAATTTCAAAAATCCAAAAATAACTAACTCATTAAAACCATTTTAGGTCTTTGTGCCTTTCAAACTTAATTTTGTTAAAATCAAATGCATCCATTTTGAAATTTGTAGCACGAACTACAAGGTTTTGATCCCTCATTTTTATGTTGGTACGTAGGCACAAGACCGAAGGTCTTGTCAAACTCAAAAATACAATTGATGAATTCTTTTCTCACCCCCCCCCCCCCCATTTTATTTGTTTATAAACATCACTTTGTACAAAATAAATATGTACACAAAAAGGGCTTCTAGGAGTACCTAGGACACTTTGGGTGCTAACACCTTCCCTCTGTGTAACCAACCCCCTTACCTGTGATCTCTGATTTTTATTAGTTTTTATTTGAAAACTTCTTACTAATTTGGTTTTGTTCGTACTTTTTCCCTTTTCCCTTGGAAACAATAAAAGCGCGGTGGCGACTCTTGTTAATTGATCTCTAGCTTGTCAATAGCTTGATGATCATGAATTTCCCGCTACACAGTCCAATACAATAACTTTACACAACATACAACAACTTGGACATATATCAGTTCATTGCACAACAGAACAACATATCATAATTGCACATATTTCAGAACAACATGTATCCAGTTTAATGCACAACATAACAACATAACATAATTTCACATATCAGAACAACATATAGTCAGTTCATTATAACAACAACACAATATAAATGTCAGTTCATATTACACAAAATATAGTTAGTTCAGTGCACAAGATAATATAAATTAAATACAGTCTAGTTTAATGCACAACACAATATAAATGCATAACAAAATATATTGTGTTCAATGCAAGGTCAAAACAACATAAATGACATATAGTCCAGTTCAATGCACAATACAATATATAGTCGTAACAACATAACATAATACCTATAATAAGCTGAAACATACTGGTCAACTTCAGCATTGTTGTGTAAAATACAAATGATGGCATGGACACAAGGAATGCCACTCAAAGCCCATTTACAGCATGCACGGTGATGTCGTTGTAAGTTCACCTCATAAGCGTTCATACCATTTGTAACACTAAAGATGTTGAAATTATCATCTTCATGCCAGGTTGTTATACAACCTCCAGCTACCCTCTTTAACCTCCCTATAGTTTGTTCAATCTTTAGACAAATTATGTTTATGAACCGACTCATGAGATTCTTTTGTTTGACTATCCTTACTGTTATGTAATGCTTCAGACCTTCAAGTAAAGTAATGATGGGCTCGTCTATGTACTCTAATATGTTCATCTACTATATGCTCAACATAGATATCAGCATAATCATAACCTTTCATATCTTCCCAAAATTTTAGAACATCTTTATCATTGTTAATAGGCCTAAGTCCACACTCAAGTGAAAACTTCAGATCATGGTACCACATACATTTGACTCTTACATAACCCAATGACTTAATTACTTCAAATATTTCCATATATTACGTCAAATCGCCATCCCATTTCCAATTCAGTTCATCTACCTTTCCATCTACATATAACTTGCAAGGATAATGAAGTAAACTCCCTCCATGATTAATTTTATGTTTTATTGCATTTATCTTAGTTGGCCTGCATTGAAACAAAACAAACAAACAACAACAACCATATCATATCAGTATAATTTATAGAACATACCACAACAACCAACAACTATCATATCAGTGCAATTATCAATTTCAAAACATACTACAACTATCAGTGCAACTATCATATAAGAACATACCACAACTATCAATTTCAGAACATACTACAACTATCAGTGCAACTATCATATTAGTTTTTAATATACACACCTTGGACAAAATTTTGGATCTTCCTTTGTCCAAGATGAGGGTTTAGATTTGAAGTTAGGGACTGACATTCCACCACTGCTTGACATTAAAATTGAAGTCAAGGTTTAGATTTGTTTTCGTCAACAATAACCATCAATAAACAAAACAAATCAAAGAATACCTAGTGAAGTCAGGGTTCATGTAGGTCTTCTGGGTTTCGAATGAAATGCTCCTATCGTGTCGTCGTCGTTGTGCTCTCATTGTCTTCTTCGTTGTGCTTTTTCGTCTTCTTCGCTGATTATGGAACAAATGCTCAGTTTAATTTCAACACGTGTGTTAATTAAACATTGTATTAATTAATATAATATGATTTATGAACAAAAAATAATTAAAAATAACTTTCATTTTATTCTATTAAGAAAAAATTACATTAATGAAAAAAAATACATTTTATTTAGTGCCACGTAATCACATGTATGCCATATATTAAAAAATGTCACATCGTTTTGATGATAAATGGACAAATGGGACCAAAACTGTTTAAAAAATAAATAAGGGAACTGATTTCGTGAGTTGGGCAAAAGAAAAGGACCAAAGCTGTTTAAAAAATAAATAGGAAAACGGATTTCATAATTAACTAATTAATTTGCAAAGTAGTTGTTTCTTGTATGAATTATACTCTTCAACTTAACTCTTTCATAATTAAATTTTAGAAATCTCCTATAAAACTTTAGAAATTACATTGCCAAAAAAAATACACAAATATCCTTTTCCTATAAAACTTTAGAAATTACATTGCCAAAAAAAAAATACACAAATATCCTTTTCCTATAAAACTTTAGATATTACATTGCCAAAAAAAATACACAAATATCCTTTAAAAACATAACCTTACATTGATACACGTTTACAATTTTTAGGTTATTGTTGTCATTTAATTTTTTGCAATTAATTAAGATACTGTCATCATTTAATTATCTCCAACTATTGTTTTTTATGTTAAGAAAAAAAGTCCACCTATTATTTGTCAATTTATATGTTTAATTGTTATTTTATTATTTTCACATTATTTTATATAAATGAGTCATTAGCAAAACTGTAATTTATATATAAAATAATTGTTTGTCACTAATCAATTACATTAATTTTATCTTGAACTTTATCTCAGACATCAGACCCGCACACAATCTTTTCTTAAGGTTTATTTTAATAGTCCGTGCTTTATTGGCCTTGCACGTGTATCCTAGTTTAATGAAGCCTCTAGGAATTCTGCCTCGCAATTCAATAGGAATCGGTCAAAGTTCCACAATCACAAAGGTGAGTCTATCAAGAGGACTCTTGTAGCCTAGGTACTCCCTCATAGAAAGTATAGATCTCATTAAGAGTTTCTATTATTTCATCCTCTTATTACTTTAGGAATCATGCTTTACTTGCATGATCATTTCATATTACTCATAACTTTTTATTACCCATTGAACTTATTTCTTGGGATCTCCAGTCATCTAGGCCGGGTTATCATCATGAGCAACTCATTTCTTTATAAGCATTAGTCCCATCTTCTTAGATGTATTGTGAAATTTCTCTCTAGCCAATCCTTTCATCAAAGGATCTGCTAAGTTTTCATCAGTGTGTACATGATCCACTCTTACAACTCCTTTAGAGATGCAGTCTCTAATGGTGTTGTGCTTTCTTCTTATTTGACGTATTTTACCATTATAATAATGATTCTCAACTTTTGCAATAGTCGCGGTACTGTCGATGTAGATCAACACAACTGGCATAGGTTTTTCCCATAAAGGGATCTCAGTTAGCAAGCATCTTAACCAACTTGCTTCTTCACTAGCTGTGGCTAGTGCTATCATCTCAGACTCCATTGTAGACTGAGTCAGAATAGTCTATTTCTTTGATTCCCAAGATACAACTCCTCCAGCTATACTAAATATATAGCCACTAGTAGCTTTAGAATCATCTAATAAGGTGTTCCAATCTACATCACTGTACCCTTCTAGTACAACAGGAAATTTCTGATGATGTAGGCCGAGATCCATGGTCCTTTTAAGGTACCTCATGACTCGCCCAATAGCTTGTTAGTGCTCGTTACTCGGTCTACTTGTAAACCTGCATAACAATCCTACGACATATGAAATATCGGGTCTAGTACAATTAGTGGCATACCTAAGACTTCCAATGATGCTCACATATTCTGTTTGTCTGACACTTTCACCAATGTTCTTAAACAATTTCACACTTGGATCATATAGTGTACACGCAGGTTTACAGTCAAAGTATTTATATTTCTTTAAGATCTTCTCCATATAATGTGATTGATCCAAAGAAATTCCTTGTTGGGATCTCGAGATCTTGATACCAAGGATCATGCTTGCTTCTCCGATATATATAAGTGTTCAAGGAAGAAGATGAAACTTTTTATCTGATATGAAAATTATACAGTAGAAAAGTTTCCATAAAAATTTTGAACACTTGTAAAATATGTCAGGAAAGAGGTAATTTTTTAATTTGAAAATTCCATTATTTATAATGATCATACACCTCTTGATTTTAAAAAAGAAATTGTTGGAAAAGGATTATGAATAATCGTGGTTAAGAAAAGGTTTAGAGATTAAAAGAGGTGACAAAAAATGCAATGTTATAGTATTTCTCAAAAAGAAACAGAGGTTAATCGATTACCATTAAGGGGTTAATCGATCACCCTTAGTTCAATGATAAAAAATTATGAAGAAATTGGAATAGATAACTGATTATCCTTGGTTTCCATTCAATGTTTAATTGATTATGCTCTTGAAAAATGCAAAAAAAATCAAACATTAGCATAGTTAATTGATTATCATGGTCCCTTTACCAAGGGGTTAATCGATTAACCCTATTGTGGACTTAGAAATTTTCATATTTTAATAATGCCACTTTTTGTCATTTTGAAAATCATGCATAGAATGAGTTTGAATATTTTTCTTTGAGCATCTAAGGTTTATATCATCAAAACATATTATACCTTAGCTTATCTTGATTTTTTCCAAATGTCATAGCTTGATCAAAATAATTCCGTTAAACCATAACTTTGAATCGTACTTGAAAAGACACTTGAAAACTTTTAATCCATTATTGAATCTTTTCCTTCTTATATATATTTGTCCTCATCAAAACATCTTCATAAGAGAATTGTCTTCATAATCTCCCCCTTTTTGATGATGACAAATACTTGATGTTGGTTGATTTTTGGAAAACTTCCCCTAGGTTGATTATTTCCCCCTTAGTTCATGAACCTTTGAATTTCTTTGGGTTGATAAAATTTTATACCTATAACGAAATAGAAACAAGGAAATAACAAGCATAGGCATCCTTTTCCCCCTTTTGACATTATCAAAAGAAGAGAAAAATGGGTGAAATATGAAAGTATAAACACATACAAGATTCAATTATACATACGGAAAAATAAACATAAGAGGACTTATCTTCTTCACAATACTATCATATGAAGTCAAAGTTGATATCAATACTGATACTTCTTCAAAACATATTTTAATCAATGCAACTTTTAGAATTACCATATCATATGGTCTTGTATCTTAAAAGATCAATCTTGATTTGACAGTACTGACATATGATCTTCAAGTACCTATAAAACAATTAGTAATACTTAGTTACACAATTTTCTTTGGGTCCTCTTGGGTTAGATCTCTTCCTTACCCATACATACTTACCATAAGGAATACCATAATTTCTTATGTAGCAAGCATTTTAAGTATGACCTTTTGCATTACAATAGAAACAAGTAAGTCTAAACATATGATTCCTTTTATTGACATAAACGTTAATTCTATCATAAGGCCTTTTATGATGATTTTCAACATGTTCTTTATTTGATTTCTTATTGTTGAACTTGCTGGTAGCCTTTACAAAGATAATTTAACTTGTACTAAGTTTATCAAAATTAGAAAAGCCAAATCCATATTTATTATTTGAAAATATTTGACTACTTAACACATTATCCAAGTATATATATATATATATATATATATATATATATATATATATATATATATATATATATATATATATATATATATATATATATATATATATATATATATATATATATATATATATATATATATATATATATATATCATTTGATAATAGTGTTTCGGGATAGGAAAGATCATTATTTCAAGTGTTTGAAAAGTGTCAAACACATTTGTACTAAAAAATTATTTCATTTATCTGTTGTAAACTTGTTTACCAGACTGTGATAACAAGTGTGCAAAAGAGGAAGTATGGTTTTTTCTTTTACATTGTAAATCAAGGAAGTTGTGTGCTTTTCCGTTGTTGTTAGAAGATTGTAGGAGAAGTCTTGACATGAGGCTTGTAACAATAATGAAAATATCTCATAGGGTATGAAGGGACTAGATGTACCATTGGTTGATAAGGGGAACTAGTATAATTCCTTGTGTTCATTTACTTTACTTTATTTATTTTTCTGCATATTGCGTAAATCTCTTAAAACCAGAAAAATAACTCATCACTTCATTTTCATAAACCAGTAAAAGTAAAATCAAAAAAATTGTAAGGCAAAAAATTTACTACTTTTCTCTAGAATTTATAAAACCTAATTCACCACTCTTAGGTTGTTCACTTTATACTAACACTAAGAACATGCATATTTAACTTTTATTTCTTGATGATTTGATATATATTTTTGTGATAAGTGTCGTGAATATATTTATATATACGAGATACAATTTCTCTTTGTTTAATGGGTAATAAATCCTTATGTTTAGTTGGATGTGTATATATGTTTTTCCTTTTTCATGATTTTAATGTTTATCTTCTAACTTTGAGAAAACTTGGTAATATTTAATTTGAACATTTTGGAATAGTACGCTCGTATTTTTTTTTTTTAAATTCCTTTCTTTGTTTTGTTTTGTATGGTTATGGATTATGGAAGTTGACCCCTTACAACCAAAGTTTTAGGTATCAATGAATTTGAAGATGTGAAGTGAAAATGGTGTGATGTTTCACGTGATCGCACGGAGAACATTGAGTTTTTACCAAACTCATTTGTTTTTACTTTAAATCATATATCTTTCCAAAAATATAATTCTAATTTAAAATAAAAAGAAATAGTAACATATTTTTTAGTAAATATAATTGTTTAAAGTAATGTTTTATACCAAAAATTGGGGCGTTACACCGTTAGTATGCATAATAGTAAACATTTGTGTATTATTTTGAATAACTTTAGACTTTATTATATTTAAAAACATGTTGTTGTATTTTGAAAAAATATAATACTTCAAAATATATTATATTTAAAGTAATATAATTTATATATTATATTCATAATAAATATTATGAGATTTTTTTTTATTTACTATAGAAAATAATAAAGAAATGGTTTGTTTATAGTTGGATAGAGAGAAACATTAAGGAGGATCAAAACTATTTTAATTTGAAGGAGGTGTTTGTTTCATAGATACAAATGTTATTATCGAGAATATGACATTATAATTTATATATTCTCATATTTGTTTTATGTTTTTAAGAAGTTATACTTGACTACTTTTTATTCATAAATGTTAAATAGGTTTGTGATCCTCCTAAATATCTCAAATTTCATTTTTAGTTCCTCAAAATATTTCCTTTAAATAATAGTCCTCCTAAAATTTTCCACACATACTTTTGGTTTCTCCTGCAATTTAATGATGATTTTTATAACTTAACAATTGTTTATTACTTAACGATTGAGTTAACGATAATTTTAGTATTAGGGACCAAAAGTGGATGAAAATTTTTAAGAAGACCAATTTTTGAATAACATATTTTGAATGATTAAAAACGAAATTTGAGATATTTAAGAGGAACACAAATATATTTAACCCTATTCATAAAAATTATGATGTGTTCATGAATTTTTAATTTTTAATTCTTACGTCAATTCATATGAATCTCATGTTTCCAATGAAAAAAATAATAATTCCGTGAATGACAAATATACTCTTAATTTTATTATTTTAAATGGGCTTAAATAATCTTTTGGTTCCTGTAAGTTAGCGAGTTTTTGATTTTGATCTCTGTATCTTTTTTTATCTGAGTCTCTATATCTCACTTTTGTGTTGGTTTTAGTCCCTGAAACTAAAACCGTTGGAAACCTGCGGATTTTGACTTTAGGGAGTAAAACCAACATAAAAAGTGAGATATAGGGACTCAGATAAAATAAGAAGAAGTTATATGGACCAAAATCAAAAACTCGCTAACTTACAGGGACCAATAGACTATTTTGGCCTTTTAAATTTTAATCTTTAGATTTTTAAAAAATCTATAACAAACATATTCTTGAGTTTTTTCATTCAAACTAAACTTATGGAAACAAATTTTGAATAGAGTAATTACATTACAAGTTACTGAATCATCTTTGTCATGAATAAAAAAAGGAATATTTTATGGTATTCAATGAGGTGGAAAAATATCCTATGGAAAACCGAAATCGTTTCTCAGATTCCGGAGATGCATTTTTGGACGCACCATGCACCAACGTTATGGCACACCAAATAAGTGCAATCCTAGATTAATATTAAAAAATATTTCGGATATGCATATTTGGGTGTTTTCAACTAATATATTATCAGTTGATCTGTCTAGTGGATATTCTAGAGATTCATATTCGAAGGATTGCAACGGGATTTTGAAATTTTTGTGACGTTTGCATGTCTGATTTTTCCGAAGATGTATCTTTGGAATAATTTGATAAAACACTGAACTGCACTATCACACAACCATACTTGTTTTCCATTCCAAACCCTTAGCAAAAACCATTCCATTCTCAATCCACATTTTCACTCCAAATCTTCAATCTTGTGTTTCATCACATCAAAGAGAGCAAAAGAAGTTGAAATTCCAAATAAAGATCATTTATTTCAAGCCTTATTGCTCACATTAATCTTGTTTTCAATCTGAAATACGTGCATTTATTCGGAGATACATTTCCATAATGAGTATGAACTCATCCGAAAATGCATTTCCGGTATCTGTCTGTGTTCATTTTTTCAGCTCTATTTACAAAATTTACACTTATTGAGTGTTTTGTTGTAATTATTTTTATTTAATATGGTGCACCCTGATGTTTTCTCCAAACATGTTGTGTCTCCCGATGCAAAAGGTGTTGTGAAGGCGATAGATGTTGGCAACCAATTTAAAAATGAGCAAGAGTTTGAATTTCTCGATCACATGCTTCAATGGATTCGTACGAAGGCCTCCAAACTGGGATTTGGTGTGGTAATCAAAAGATCCGACAATGGTTCAGATAGAAGATATGCATTTGTGATAATAGTGTGCGAAAGAAGTTGGAAATATATACCTTTTATCCGAAATTTTAAACGAGGTGACACCGGTTCAAGAAAATGTGAGTGTCCGTTTAAGTTGCATGGTTGTATGTTGGCAAACAAGAAATGAAGATTTAATGTCATATGTGGTTTACATAACCATGACTTGTGTGAAAAGTTAGGAGGCCATCCAATTGTGTGTCGCTTCATGTAGGAAGAGAAGGAATGTGTTGCAAACATGATATTGAATTTGGTTCAATAGAAAAATATACTTGCAATTTTGAAACATAAAAGACTAGAAAATATCTCAAATATCAAGCAAGTATACAATATTCGGCACCAAACTAACAAGGTGCTGAAGAGAGATAGAACTTAAATGCAATAACTCTTGAAATTATTGAATGATAACATTTATGTATCTAATTACCGAACATGCGGGGATGGAGTAACCATTAGAGATATATTTTGGACTCCTCCTGATTCCATTAAGTTGTTCAACAAGTTTCCTACTATGCTCATAATTTATTCAACGTACAAGAACAACAAGTACAGATTGTAGATGGTTAGTGTTACCTCTACTAATAAGACCTATTATGTTGGGTTTGCATTTCTAGAGAGCGAAAAAGAAAAGAGAATGTTACTTGAGTCTTAGAGGTGTTCCAGATAATGTTGAAGGACCAAGAAAAGATGCTTAAAGTGATTGTTATCGACCGTGATACTGTGTTGATGAATTCGGTTGCAAAGGTATTTCCTACTTCCTATGCATTACTTTGTAGGTATCACATACCAAAAAATGTGAGAAGTCGGGTTAAACCCGCGGTAGGGACAAAATAGATAAAGTTCGAAGATGGAAAAATGGTGAAGGTAGGTGAGGTTATGGAAAAAATAATGGATGCAAGGAATGGTATAATAAATTCTTCCACTAAAGAGTTATATGCCGATTCCGTTATACATTTTAGGAATGTGTGCGAGAAATATCCTGATTTGTTGAAATATGTTGAAAGCACAATACTTGACCAAGTTAAGGAGAAAATTGTATATACATGGTGTTAGACGATAGTACCAATCTAGAAGGGGGATTGAACATATCAGTTTTAAACTTTAGCGCTTTTTAAAAATGTTTTCAATGGTAACAGAAGCACCCTAGATTGTAATCGTCTAAATGATTTGTTAATGGAAAGATCGGATATGCGTGAAACCGAATGGAATTACTTAAGATAGAGATTATCAACCCTTATCTTAATCAATCGATTAACCACTATGATCCTTGGTATCGTTACCTCTGATAATGCTTAACACAATAAGAGATCAACGAAAATATTATTGAGTTTGTGTGAGATTAATTTTATCAAACACTTGGTGTGCACTTCAAACCAAGTTTCAATTTCACTTAAATTGAATGTGCAGAATTTTACTCAGTTGCAATCGAAGTGATTGCAACAATTTATTGGACAGTTGTTATGCACACCAATCAAGCGATATTGAGTTTACAATTAATTTCACACAAAACATAATTAATGCAAAATTTAAAGAGTTAAGAGATAAAGAGAACAAGACCGGATTTGTTGAGGCAATTCCCCTATTGTCCTCGCTTAGGGTACGTCTGCCATAAATTCTAAATCTAGAATTGAGATGTCTTTATTAACACGTTGCAAAGTCAATACAAGAGAACAAATGATCACCACCAATCAACCCCTAGAGTTGTTGCAGATCCTATTCTATTCTCTCCCATTGATTCGAGTTGAACCAAATTCTTCAAGCGCTTCGAACAAACCTCTGGTTACCGCTACCTTATTGCAAGAGCGCCACGTTCTCTAAAACTTCAGCTCGGATGATTTCGAACGCAAGTCGCTTGAACCCTAAGCTTTCTTCACAATCCTCCATTTACCGCAACTTATTTGAC
Source organism: Lathyrus oleraceus (assembly GCF_024323335.1). Taxonomy (NCBI): domain Eukaryota; kingdom Viridiplantae; phylum Streptophyta; class Magnoliopsida; order Fabales; family Fabaceae; genus Lathyrus; species Lathyrus oleraceus. Next base: position 447,367,905 of record NC_066580.1, read on the forward strand.
CGAACCTTCCGTTCTTCAAACTTTTCACTCCGCTGAATCTGTGAAGCAAATGTTAGTGCAAAAACCCCTAATTCTTGGAGGACAAAACCTTAATGGCTTTATTCAAGAAAAACCCACACAAAGTCTCAGCCCAAAATAAGATAATCCAATCTTATTTGAATGTTATCACAACTGCAATGCACAATGCTTAACAAAGATTATTATGTGTGATTATTGAGAAATGCAATGAAGAATGAAGAGGATGAGCACTTTGGTGTATATCATTCACTTTTCTTGTTTTTTTGCTGAAGAAGAGACATATGAGTATTTATATGATGCATGGACCAAATAACTAACATAACAGAAATATTTTGCAAAGTTACATAGCAGAAAATTATGTAAAATAGGCGATGAGTCGACTCAAACAGGGGATAAGTCGACTCAAACAAAGTTTATTTCAAGGTTGAGTCGACCTGTTTGGACCCGTGGCAACATGGTTCAAATGAAAATGGGAAATGAGTCGACGTAAGGAGTGGGTGAGTCGGACTCATTTAGGTTTCCCAGGATTGAGTCGACCTGTGACTCGACCTTTTCGAACCCGAAGGTTTTGCTCCGAGTCATGAGTCGACTCACAGAGCTTAAACTCCCAAAAATGAGTTTTGCAACGTATTATGACCAATTTAAACCGATATCCTATGAACCTAGGATATTTACTATGATTAAGTGCATGGTTCATATATAAGATATGCTCATATATGCTTGGACACACTAAACCTATATTTTGAACATGTTAAAGGATGAATGCTTTCTATGTTATGATGATATCATCCAAAGACACGATGTGGATGACTAGAGAGGTTTGACATCATTAAAATAAGGACTAGGCATATTTGCCTGACATACTCCCCCTTTTTTTATGATGGCAAACCGTGGCACAAATGCGTACTTTGATGGATATCCTCCCCCTGATTTTATGCATGCCTTCGAACATTATGTTATTATCTATCTGTTAAATCTGCTATTGTTTATTTCCATTGATTTTTCTCCCCCTTTGACAACATCAAAAAGAAACAATGAAACAGTCAACATGAAGTAAAAACATTCAGAATCACTTAGTCAGCGACTTTGCAACATATAGCTATCAACAACCATGCACATAACATGAAGTCAATGGAAGAAGTATAGGCATAATTAACTCACAGAGCAAAACACAATAAGGAAATAATATTACAATAAGTGTTCAACGAATACATTAAGACAAATAAGTATCTAGAATAACATGCACACATAGGAAAATAGAAATGCGTTGAATTGAACAAGCATCTAAGGTCGTAATCCATGGAACGGTTCATGTCTGCCTCTATAGTCGGAAGGTGGACGCGAAAGTCTGTCTTCTTCATAGAGGTTGGTTAATTCAATGACGTTCGTGTTCAGCATGTTTACGGATCCTGCGAGAACGTGATTTGAGCCATCAATCCTTTGTAGGATTGTGGAGGAAAAGGAGTTGAAATTGTCACTTTGAGTCTGGATTTGACACCTTACGTCCGCATACCGTTCCTCTTGGATGGAAGAAAAAGATGCAAAGTTGTCACCTTGAATCTGAAGTTGTTCCTGCAAGACTGTGAATCTCTCCTCTTGAAGTGTAGCAAAATTTTGCTACTGGATTTGCATGTTTCTCAACATTTCCATCACTTCAAAATTTCCGGGTTGAGAAGAGGGTGTAGGCATATAGGATGAACGATTGCTAGTCTATCCGGTGTGTTGCCATTCTCCCCAGCCTTGATTATTGGACGGATGTTGTCCAAGAGTAGGACCAAGCCAATCACCATGGTCAGTGACTTGATGATTGTGCTCCATAGGTTGAGAGTTGTCTTCATTATTTTCTTCCTCTTATTCACCTTATTCATCCTCATCATCATCATATTATTCCATAGGCCGAGCATTAGTGCCTGGAACCGGTTTACGGGTTTTGTATAGTCGTGCTGAGCGATCCCAAGTGTAGCCCATCAAACTCAAGGTTTTCTGACAAACTTCTTGATGTATAGTTATGGATTTGTATGGAATACCTTGAACTGAAACATTTTCTCTATGAAGTATACTTTAAATAAATGAGGGATAACATAAAGCAGTGCCTCTACCTGACTCTTTTAGAGCAAAGATCCTACTTGCAACATAGTGCGACCAATTTACTTTTATTTTGTGTTTCAGCACATAAACCAGGTGTACTTCGGCCTTGTCCACTCAGGAGTAACCGCCTTATTTGGGACGCAGAATATGCGTCACAATCTAGTGTAAAATCCTGTCAAGAGGCTTCAACTGACCCATAGTCACATTAGTAGGGAATAGAGTGCTCTGAACAACATCTGGAGAAAACGGTTTCCTCAGCATTTGGTTTAAGGCAGTCCTAAAATCATAGTCGGGAGCATACACACTGTCGGTAATCTTGAGGTCATTTGGAGACGATAGTGGAGAGATCTCAAACATCAATTTCCACACGTCATCATTCACTTCAATATCATTATTGCCAATATAGCTTGTAAACTTAAAGCCCTCAAATTTTTCATCCATGCCGGTATAAAATAATTTGACTAAATCCTCATTATACTCAGTGATGCAGTTTAAGAACAAATCAATTCCTTGAAAACTAATATGTTCAACAATGTTTGGAATGTGCATGCGTTCAACCACTAACGGTGAGTAAATGTACTGCTTTATAACAGTTCTGTTTTTGAACTTCTTATCATAGATTTCAGCAAGATCATCAGAGAGTAAGGATAAAGCGGTTACCGAAACATTTGATCAAGATGGTGCATTCCTAGTGTGAGAAGAGGGTCCTCTAGCATATCTTTTTCTAGATGCTCTTGAAGCCATTTGAGTGTTTGTTGGTAAGAAGATCTTAGGGATTTTGTGTGGAGGAGAGTGATAGATAAAGGGAGAAGATTAAGTGAACAACTGAATTAATGATGCAGAAAAAAAGTGAATTCTTGATAACTGAGTCGACCAGATTGAGAGACATATATGTTGTATCCAGCAACGAAGAGTCGACTCATGGGTCGACATAGTGGGACCCAAAATAAATGTAGTCTCTGTATTAGGCAGTGAAGATTCGACTCACACGTGTGATGAGTCGACACATTGATGTTTGAAATCCCAAAAGAGTATATCTGGGTAGCGATGAGTCGACGCATAGGTCGACCTGTTGGGACCCGAGGAAAATACTGGGATTGAGTTCTTAGTGATGGGTCGACGCATGGGTCGACCTGTTGGGACCCGAGGAAAACACGGAGATTGATGAGTCAACTCATAGGTCGACCTGTTGGGACCCAAGGAAAATGCAAAGATTGATGAGTCGACTCACAGGTCGACTTGTTGGGACCCGTGTTACTAGTTAAATGATATGAGGTTCAAACGAATTTTCTTAACGCATAATGCATGATAAATAAGATACCTAAGCAAGTTCAAGCATAATTCAAGCATAGAAATGAATCACATCTAGTTCAAACCAATCAATCATGAATATCAAAACTTAACAACTATATATATATATATATATATATATATATATATATATATATATATATATATATATATATATATATATATATATATATATATATATATATATATATATATATATATATATATATATATATATATATATATATATATATATATATATAATTGATCAATATAGGTTAAATGGATAGGAACGACACTACTTCCAATGGTGATAGACGACAAGTGCCCTCACATAGCCTTCACTTATAAATCACGGAATGGAAAGGCATGATATATATATATATATATATATATATATATATATATATATATATATATATATATATATATATATATATATATATATATATATATATATAAACGCGATCCGAGATATCGAGAACACCAAGTTCCCTACGGATGTGGAAGAAAGGCTCTGTCGCAAGTGGTTTTGTGAAGATATCGGTAAGTTGATGTTTGCTATCAACATGCTCGAAGACAACATCACCTTTCTCAACATGATCCCTAAGAAAGTGGTGCCGAATTTCAATATGTTTAGTGTGCGAATGTACTATAGAATATTTGGTTAAATTGATGGCGCTTGTGTTGTCACAAAAAATAGGAATACGTTCAAGTTGAACATCGAATTCGAGTAATTGTTGTTTGAGCCACAAAATTTGAACGCAACAATTACCCGCGGCAATATATTTCGCCTTGGCGGTTGACAAAGCAACCGAAACTTGCGTTTTGCTGTGCCAACTTACCAAGGAATTTGAATAAAAATGACAAGTGTCACTGGTGCTTTTCCTATCCGATTTGCAACCGACAAAGTCGAAATCGGAGTAACCAACCAAAGAGAAATCACTTCCCTTAGAGAACCAAAGCCCATACTTTGAAGTACCACAAAGGTATCTAAGTATGCGCTTGACAGATTTTAAATGTGATTCTTTGGGACATGATTGGTACCTAGCACACATACATACACTAAACATAATGTCTGGTCGAGATGCGATAAGATAGAGGAGAGATCTGATCATACCTCTATACCTTTTGATATCTACGGTCTTACCATTTTCATCCCGATCCATATTAACAGCGGTAGGAATTGGAGTGTTGGTTACTTTGGAGTTTTCCATATCGAATCGTTTAAGTAACTCATTATAATACTTCCTTTGAATCACAAAAGTTCCTTCTTCAAGTTGCTTGATTTGAAGTCCGAGGAAGTAATTTAGCTCCCCCATCATGCTCATTTTGAATTCTCCCTGCATCAACTTAGAGAACTCCTTGACCAAATTAATATTTGTAGATTCCAAAATAATGTCATTTACATAGACTTGAACTAAAATGGAGTGATTTCCTTGACGTCTAATAAAAAGGGTACTATCAACCTTCCCTCTTGAGAATCCTTGCTCTAGTAGAAATTTGCCAAGACGCTCATACCATGCCCTAAGGGCTTGTTTGAGGCCGTACAAAGCCCGCTTGAGCTTATAAACATAGTTGGGATGCTCATGGTTTTCAAAGTCGGGAGGTTGAGATACATAGACCTCTTAATTTATGTGACTGTTAAAGAAAGCGCTCTTGACATCCATTTGAAATAATTCGAAATTTTGAGAACAAGCATAGGCAAGTAAAAGGCGTATAGCCTCGAGTCGGGAAACCGGAGAATAAGTTTCCTCATAGTCTATGCCTTCCTCTTGGTTATACCATTGAGCAACAAGGCGAGCCTTGTTGCGAGTTATGACTCCGTTTTCGTCTAACTTGTTCCTAAACACCCATTTAGTGTCGATTACTCGATGGTCTTGCGGAGGGGGAACAAGATCCCACACCTCATTTCTTTTGAATTGATTAAGTTCCTCTTGCATAGCTAGAAACCAATGTTTATCGAGTAATACATCTTTGGATTTTTTAGGCTTATTTTGAGAGACGAAAGCGAAGTGATAACAAAAGTTACTTATCTTTGACCGTGTGGTAACTCCCTTTGAGATATCTCCTAGAATATTATCAATGGGATGATCCTTGGAAGATTGCCATTCCAAAGGAAGATCATTTTTATTGATGGAATGATCCTCCTATTTCTTTTCAGAATTAAGATCCAACTCTTCCTCAGCTTTTTCTGGATGGGGTTCAACATGATTTTCTTCTTGATCTTTTATAATGTCTTCCGAAGGAACACCTGCACCATCAACAATACTACCTTCTCCGACAGTTTTCAGATAAGATTCATCAAAGTAAACATGCACGGATTCTTCAATAATAAGTAACCTTTTGTTGTATACTCTATATGCTTTACTAGATTGAGAGTATCCAAGAAAGATATCTTAATCAGCTTTTGAGTCAAATTTACCAAGGTTTTCTTTACCATTGTTTAATACAAAGCACTTACATCCAAAGTGTAATACCCCAAAATTTACCCTTCATTTTTCATGGAAGCATGGGATATTGTTTCACATTGCATTAGCATCATACTAGGTCATACTCATTGCATACTACATCAGTGACTTGGGAAATCAGGGTTTGATTGCTCACTCCTTAACCAGAAGGAGCCCACACAAAGCAAGACTGAGAATTGAACTTCATTCTACACATATACAAGTCTCAATGGTCTCAAGGTGGTCCAGGTATCTTATTGTGGTCCGCAGTTCATCAATGGAAGATTCAGAGCTCTCAGAGTGTGCATCTGGATTTAATCAAAAATCAGGGTTTCATGGCTACCTGCAATAGGCAATGCTTGGTTGGAAGTGAAGGGGCCTCATTAATGTCATGATTATAGAGGAATCTTGGCCTAAGAAGATCCACAGTTATCTCAGAAAGATCCATTGGCAGTCAGTGCAATCAATGCTTGAGCATTTTTTGCCCTAAACTAGGGTTTGGTATAAAATTGGTTTATTTCTGATTCCTTGGGTGAAACTCATTTCCATGGCCCTCCATATGTCCACAAGGGTCTACATATTAAAAATCAGCTCTTTATTTGAGCCAGAGGTGCTTCAATTGATCAATGGAATCGGGAATCAGACGGTTTGGGAAAAGTCAACTCTGGGGCTAAAAAAGTCAACTCCTGACATTTTGAAAGTGTAATCTCAAAATTCATGCCTAAGGGAGCCTACATGTGAAATTTGATCAAGGTTGGATCATGGATTCATCATTTAATCAGGAGTTGGAAAAGTTACCAAATTTGGAAATAGTTGACTTTCCATTTAGGGCAAGTTTTTATGGTTTTTGCACCCACTTTAAGCCCATTTTCCATCAATATTCAAGCTCCATTTGAAACTTTTTCCAGCATGAAAGTTGTTCCTTTTGTTCCAAGCTTTCTAGAGATATAAAGTTTGTTTCATTTGGATTAAAATTGAGAAAGTTATGCTTGGTCAAAGTAAGACATTATTTTAGGACACTTAGAAAATTTTCTAAGTCCAAAATTTGCAAAATTTGTCAAGACTTTATGGCCAGATTTCTTGCACTTCAAGCCATCTTTTGAAAATATTTTCTTCATGACAGTTGTACCTTGTTAGGTCCTCTTTCACATCCTTTTGGAGTCATCCCATTTGGATCATTGGTTTGAAAGATACACTCATCTAAAGTTGGTATCATATACTGAATTTTTTGACAGCATTTAGGCCAAACTGGCCCAACCATTTTGCAGCTATGGGACCTGAACTTTATGGCCATTTTTCACCTCTTTCCACTCATCACTTCAATTTGTGTTCAACATGAAATATGTTAAGCTCCATGCCCTCTTTCTACTGTTTGCATTTCCTTGCCATTTGGTTACATACTCATCAAGTTATAAGGTCTCAAAGTCACCTTGTTGAGCTGTTTTTTCTTGCCAGACCAAGCCAAACCAGTCAGACCATAAAAATGACCAGCCTTTGCTTTTCCTCATTTGGCCATTTGCTTTATGTACTTTTGTTGTCAACTCACTTAAGTTTTGCCTCATTGAGAATTTGCTCATACCACCCCATTTTTTGCATCATTTTGCATGAATCAAAAACAAACATTCCAAGCCCATTAGCCATCATTAAATCCAACATATATAAGCATCATAAACCCTAATCTGAGAAGGAGGTTGTTGTATTTCGAGCTAGGCAAGGCAAGAGGAAAAAGACCAAGTTGCATTCCCTTCCATTTTCACAAGTTTCTTGAAATTTCAAAGCTTCCATTTTTCTTCCATCCTCTCCAACATCAAGAGGCAGTGGACCTTGCATCCACTAGGTAAGCCTTCCATTCCATCTTCCATGGCCATGTATAGCTTATTATGCTCATCATTGTGTTTGTTCATCACTATTTTTTTCCATAACCATTGTTCATCACTATTCTTCATGCTATTACCATGCCATGCCATGCTTATTTTACATGTTAACAATATGCTATACATGCTTACAAAGCCCTCAACATGAGGCATTGCTTTTAACTTTGAGTTTGTGATTCTATTTTCGGTTAAATCCATGTGCATGAGCCCCCTTGCTGTTCACTTTTCTCTATGTTCAAGCCACTATTTTTAATGAAACAAAGCACCATTGTATTCTACATGTTCCATACTTGAACTTTGGTTTTTACATCATCTCATTTGGAGCACTGTAGCATGAGTTATGTTGGCTGGAAAATGAACGAAATACCCTGCGTTTTTACGTTCCCACTATGCATGGCTGTAGCGCTTTTGCATGCTGCATGAAGAAATAACACGTGTCGCTTGGTAGTCCCTAGGATCGCGCATGTGTGTTTTGATCATGTTCGTCCGTTTCCGTTTTTGTCCTATATGACTTAAGTCCAGCTTGACCAGTTGAGCAATGTCCACATAATTTATTTAATAAAACGTTACTTATCATTTTAATTGGTGTCACGCTCATCTTGGACCGGGCCTTACCTCAGCGCCCTGTTATTCGCACCCTGCGTTCAGGCCCACTCACATTATCCATTCATTTTCTTTTTTATTTTGTAATTCTTATTTTAATTTTGCTGTTTTGCTTTTTAATTCGTAAAAATATTTTATTTGTTCATAAAAATATCAAAAAATACTTTTCACATTTCTTAATGTTTTATTTAATTTATTTAATTTTTATTTTCATATTTTATTTAATGTTAATATTTTATTTCAATTATTTATTTCAAATATTTAATACACTTTTTTTCATTTATTTTATTTTCATGACTTAGAATTATTTTTAATTTCTGATTTTTGGAATGAGGGTTGACCAATGTCTCATGGTCAACTGGACCTTTTATTGGAATTTTATTTCCCATTTTCAATTTATTTTGGATTTATTTTTGACCTAGTTTGTTTGGTTGACTTTTCATTTGACTTCTGTTTTATTTCAATTAATTTATACACTAATTTTCGTTATTTTTAAAATCTTTTCGAGGGATGATGATGTCCTGACCCCACCTTATTTAGTTTAATTTTCATAATTTTTGTTATTAATTTACTATTTATTCTTGATTTATTTCTAACCTAGTCTTGTTGTTTGACTTTTGGTTTGACCTTTGTTTTGATTCAATTAATTCAATAACAAATTTTCATTATTTTTGAAATATTTTTGGGGGATGATGATGTCCTGACCCCACCTTAGTTAGTTTAATTTTTCATAATTTTCTTGATTAATTTACTATTTATTTGATAATTTTTTAACTTGACTTGACTTTTCGGTTGACTTTTCTATGATTGATGTTTGACTTAAGGGATTGCTTAGGGCAATTGAAGAAATCTTTTGATCCTCCCTTGTTCATCTCATATGCCATGTATTAGAGGCTTTTCATCTTGATTTTATTTGATCCTTGCATCATTTCCCGATTAAATTATTCATTGATCCTTTGTGTGCATAGTTTCATCTGTCTGATTCATCTGATATTTTTTATACTTGTTTCTTTCATCCATGCTTTTATTGTTTGATTGCTTAAAATGTTTATACATCTCATACATTGTCTAATGCTTCATTATTTCATTCTTTAATTATTTTATTTGATCATATACCTGTTTATTTATCTGATTGTCTGATTAAACTATGGCCTACTTGTATGTTGTATGAGGCACATATTTTTTATTGTCTGATTGCCATGAACAATCCCTATTCATAACAAATGTACCCCTCTCCCATGAAGTGTATAATGTTTATTCTTTCATTCTTTATTCACCTGTTAATACAAGAAATAAAATGAACATCCGATAACCATTTCAAAACAAGATCAAAATCTCGATCCAACGTCGAGTAATCATTTTCAAAACTTAACAGAACCAGCACGTATTCATCCATCCTTTTGTAAGTCGATTACTTCATGCATCTCCATTTCTCTTGTAAGTCGATTGCTTCAGGCATCGCCATCTACCACCTGTAAGTCGATTGCTTCATGCATCGCCATCTACCCTTATCCCTGGTTCCTCTCTTTGCTCCATTCGTCGATTCTTGTTCCGTTTAGGTAGCACCCATTAGGTAGAATTCCCATATTCTTTTGTATGATAACATAGGTAGAATTCCCTTATTCTTTTGTATGATAACATAGGTAGAATTCCCTCATTCTTTGCATGCTAACATTAGGTAGATGTTCCCATTTGTAAATCCTAACACTTAGGTCCACATTGCATGACAACTCTAGGGCAGAGCTTACCCACTTCTTAGACCTTTCGTGCGTCTCCGATCCTGTGGCATGTCACTTCGTTCTATTGCAAAGAGGTAACTGCCTAAGACTCGATTCAGCGAGCTGTGACACCTGCTGCTAGGACGTGAACATATTGCCCACACTCCTTTGACACAATTGGTGTCCTCCTTTGTAAGTCCATGTTCAGATGGCAATCCCTAGTTAGCCGAACTACGGCAACTCTAATTCTCGTGTTCATATGAGATACGTAAGCACAAGATGCGATGTCTTGCCGAGTTCCTTTTTGATTGACAACTAACATCTAATCCTTGTTTTTCGCCCTCGTTACGATTCTTTTCTCTCGCCCTCGTTGCGATCGAGACCTTCCCTTTCTCTTGCCCTAGTTGCAATCGAGACCCTTGTTCCCGTAGTTAGCTAAATTACGGTTTACTCTGACTCTCATTCCAGATGAGATACGTAGGCATAAGACGCGATGTCTTAGCGAGCACACATCTCTTTCACCCATAGGTAGCCGAACTACGACAACTCTGATTCTCATGTTCATATGAGATACGTAGGCACAAGATGCGATGTCTTGCCGAGTTCCTTTTTGACTGACAACTAACATCTAATCCTTGTTTTTCACCCTCGTTGCGATTCTTTTCTCTCGCCCTTGTTGCGATCGAGACCTTCCTTTTCTCTTGCCCTAGTTGCAATCGAGACCCTTGTTCCCGTAGTTTGCTGAACTACGGTTTGCTCTGATTCTCATTCCAGATGAGATACGGAGGCATAAGACGCGATGTCTTAGCGAGCACACATCTCTTTCACCCATAGGTAGCCGAGCTACGAAGACTCTGATTCTCATTCCAGATAAGATACGTATGCAGTGGATGCGACATCTGTGCGAGTCATTTTCTTTTGACCCCTTCTTTTAGTAAATAGTACATTAGATAAACACACACCCTTTAGACAAGAACAACAAGAGTGGATTTCGTAGAGTACTACGGATGTGTAGGGGTGCTAATACCTTCCCTTCGCATAATCGACTCCCGAACCCAAGATTTGGTTACGAGACCTTGTCTTTTCCTTTCCTTTCTCCAGGTTTACTTCGAGCGCTTCCTTTCCCTCCTTTGGGATAAATAACGCATGGTGGCGACTCTTCTGTCATTTTCTTTTCTCGTCGGTTTCTTTTTTCGCACACTATATTTTTTTAGGCTGCGACACAAAGATATGAAGATGTGAAACACTAGGCTTCCTTCCCTTTAGCAATTCATAAGGGGTTTTGTTTAGAATAGGACGAATGAGTATCCTATTTAATACATAGCAGACCGTGTTTATGGCATCGGCCCAAAAATATTTAGGAAGGTTGTTTTCATTGATCATAGTCCTTCCAAGCTCTTCTAAAATTCGGTTTTTACGTTCCACAACTCTATTTTATTATGGAGTTCTTGGAGCAGAAAAATTATGATCAATGCCATTTGTTTCACAAAATTGCTCAAAGAGGTGGTTTTCAAATTCACCTCCGTGATCACTTCGAATAGTAATTATGCTAGTGTTCAATTTGTTTTGAGACATCTTGGAAAAAAAATTCAAAAGCAGAAAAAGTGTCATTTTTACTTGCTAAAAAGATAGTCCAATAAAATCTAGAGTAGTCGTCTACTATAACAAAACCATAGTAGTTTCCACCTAGACTTTTAATTATAGATGGCCTAAAGAGGTCCATATGGAGAAGTTCAAGGGGTCTCGTTGTGGAAACAATATTTTTAGATTTAAATGAGATCCTTATTTGCTTTCGCATTTGGCACGCATCACATAAGTGATCTTTTGAAAACTTGATTTTGGAAAGACCAACTACAAGATCTTTTGAGATAACTTTATTAGGCAAGTCAAAGTTGACATGCACTAATCGCCTATGCTAAAGCCACGAGTTTTCACTCATGGAGACGAGACATTTAGCGATTGTCGAGGATACTTCATTCAAGTTAAGCATGTATACATTATTTTCCCTCCAACCCTTAAGCACGTCGTTCTTATTATCATTATGTTCAATCATGCAACAATCTTTTGAAAACGAGACTTTATACCCTTTGTCACATAATTGGCTAATACTAATGAGATTGTGCTTAAGGCCTTTAACTAAAAGGACGACTGAGATGGTAGTAGAGGAGGGATTACCTACACTACCTTTTCCGAGTATAGCTCCCTTATTATTGTCACCATATGTAACAAACCCTTTCTTCTTAGCCACAAAGTCAAAGAATAAGGAAGAGTCACCCGTCATGTGTCTTGAGCATCCACTATCCAGAACCCATGTTCTCTCCGTATCCTCAAGACATTTCACCTACAAATTTAAACAAGGGAATAAGGTACCCAATTTTCATTGGGTCCTAGTGTGTGAGTGAAACTTTGGTTGCATTTGGGCAACCATTGAAAAATGCCTTTAGGAACTAAAAATCTCCTAAATCGACATTTAGATATAGCATGTCCCTTTTTGCAACAATATAGACAATTTAAGTTCAGATGAGAGTTGCTTTTGCTAATTTGATCCTTGACCACATAAGTGTATTTTTTATAAGTATTATTCATGTTACTTATAAAATGTGATTGATCAATAGCAAAGGTAACTTTAGGTTGTAAAGCCTTATCTAATTTAGCTTGGAGAGTTCTAACCTCTCTTTGCCAAACGTGACAAGTTTCACATCCAGACCATCTAAACCAAAATCCCTTATCGTCTTCCGTTTTTCCTTCAGTAGCCTCTATCATAGATTTCTTAAGAGTTTCTAATTCCTTTTCGGAATCAGAAATCTTCTTTTCTAAATGACTGAAAATTTTCTTATTTGAGGCCAAGCGTTTAAAAGCTTCCTTGGCCTCGTTGTGTAGAGTACTAAAGGCATTTTGCAAATCAGCATAAGACATTTTATCAGTATGATCATATTTGGAATGACTTACATTCTTTTTCTTCTTTTGATGAACTGTAAGAGAAAGATTGATAATTTCTTCTTCATCACTTGAGTTATCATCGCTCGAGGGCTTGCTATCGCTCTCCCATGCAATGTATACTCTTATAGGTTTGTTAGGTTTGTTTTGGCGTTTGTCTTTCTTCAATAAGGGACACTCCGGCTTATAGTGACCGGCCTTTCCGAAATTAAAGCATGATCCTTTTGACTTGGTTGTCTTGCCTTCCTCTCGATTCAGGATTTTTAATTGTCTTCTATAGTTGACAAGATTTTTGTCCGAATATTGGACTTCATTTTTTCTAAGGTATCGGTTGTACCTCCTAACGAACAACCCCATGTCTTCATTCGAATCTTTGTCATTATCACTTGACTCACTCTCACACACATCATTGGTGGATGACTTATATCTTGAATCCTTTAAAGCGGTAAACTTCCTTTAGGTGTTCTTGTCTTTCTCCTTCTTCTCCTTCTTTTGATTCTTCTCGTGTTTCTCAATATTTATGAGCTCTTGCTCATGCTCTTGAAGCTTTCCGAACAATGTCGTCATGTCCAATATTCTTAGATCATTGGCTTCCTTGATCACGGCGACTTTTGGTAGCCAATCCCTGTTAAGACATCTTAAGATTTTATTAGTAGCAACATCATTAGGGGTATTTCTACTAAGAGCATTTAACCGATTGATTAGATGAGAAAATCTCTTTTGTATATCGGTAATGGTTTCACCATTTTCCATATGAAAAAGGTAAAATTCTTGAGTTAGGGTGTTGATTCTAGCTAGTTTGACATCATTGGTTCCCTCATGGGTAATTTGCAATGAGTCCCACATAGCTTTAGCACTAGTACAATGGGAAACTCTATAATACTCATCAACACCTAAAGCGGCAATGAGCATATTTTTGGCTTTCCAATCGTAGCTATACTTTTTCTCATCTTCTTCATTCCATTGTCCTTCAAGTTTAGGTACAACAAAACCATCCGCATTGGTCATGGTTATTTCCATAGGACCATCTTGGATGACTTTCCATACTTTCCTATCAATAGAGTTGATATGGATACGCATACAATCTTTCCAATAACTATAGTTTTCACCGGTAAAAATAGGCGCCCTATTGTACGCCCCTTTAGGATCGTTACTCATTTTCTAAAAAGTTGTATGCGAAGCACTAGATGAACCGACGATCGTGATACCACTTGTTAGATGATAGTACCGATCTAGAAGGGGGGTTGAATAGATCAGTTTTAAACTTTAGCGCTTTTTCAAAATGTTTTCAACGGTAGCGAAAGCACCCTAGATTGTAATCGTCTAAATGATCCGTTAATGGAAAGATCGAATATGTGTGAAACCGGATGGAATTACTTAAGATAAAGATTATCAACTCCTATCTAAATCAATCGATTAACCACTATGATCCTTGATATCGTTACCTCTAACAATTCTTGACACAATAAGAGATCAAGGAAAATATTATTGAGTTTGTGTGAGATTAATTTTATCAAACACTTGGTGTGCACTTCACACCAAGTTTCAATTTCACTCAAATTGAATGTGCATAATTTTACTCAGTTGCAATCGAAGTGATTGTAACAATTTATCGAACAGTTGCTATGCACACCAATCAAGCGATATTGATTTTACGATTAATTTCACACAAAACGTAATTAATGCAAAATTTAAAGATTTAAGAGATAGAGAGAACAAAACCGGATTTGTTGAGGCAATTCCCATATCGGCCTCGCTTAGGATACGTCTGCCCTCAATTCTAAATCTAGAATTGAGATGTTTTTATTAACACGTTGCAAAGTCAATACAAGAGAACAAATGATCACCACCAATCAACCCCTAGAGTTGTTGCAGATCATATTCTATTCTCTCCCCTTGATTCTAGTTAAACCAAGTTCTTCAAGCGCTTCGAACAAACCTCTGGTTACCGCTACCTTATTGCAAGAATGCCACGTTCTCCAAAACTTCAGCTCGGCTAATTTCGAACGCAAGTCGCTTCAACCCTAAGCTTTCTTCACAATCCTCCATTTACCGTTACTTGTTTGACCGAACCTTCCGTTCTTCAAACTTTTTACTCGGTTGAATCTGCGAAGCAAAGGTTAGTGCAAAAAACCCCAATTCTTGGAGGACAAAACCTCAATGGTTTTATTCAAGAAAAACCCACACAAAGTCTCAACCCAAACTAAGATAATCCAATCTTATTTGAACGTTATCACAACTACAATGCATAATGCTCAACAAAGATTATTATGTGTGATTATTGAGAAATGCAATGAAGAATGAAGATGATGAGCACTTTGGTGTATATTTTTCACTTTTCTTGTTTTTTTGCTGAAGAAGAGACATATGAATATTTATATGATGCATGGACCAAATAACTAACATAACATAAATATTTTGCAAAGTTACACAATAGAAAATTATGTAAAACAAGGGATGAGTCGACTCAAATAGGGGATGAGTCGACTCAAATAGAGTTTATTTCAAGGTTGAGTCGACCTGTTCAGACCCGTGGCAACATGGTTCAAATGAAAATGGGAAATGAGTCAACGTAAGAAGTGGATGAGTCGACTCATTCAGGTTTCCCAGGATTGAGTCGACATGTGACTCGATCTGTTCAGACCCGAAGGTTTTGCTCCGAGTCATGAGTCGACTCACAGAGCTTAAACTCCCAAAAATGAGTTTTGCAACGTATTATGACCAATTTAAACCGATCTCCTATGAACCTAGGATATTTACTATGATTAAGTATATGATTCACATATAAGATATGCTCCTATATGCTTGGACACATTGAACCTATATTTTGAACATGTTAAAGGATGAATGCTTTCTATGCTATGATGATATTATCCAAAGACACGTTGTGGGTGACTAGAGAGGTTTGACATCATTAAAATAGGGACTAGGCATATTTGCCCTCACACATTGACCGATTAGGTTAGACACCTTAGAAATACAACAACTAACTGAGTTGAGTCTGCCCATGCTACACTGAAGAATTGGTTGGGAAATAGTAAGGGCAATTTGTGTAGAGATTGGGACTATATGAACCAAATGATCCAGAACCAACAAATGAGACACATACATCATTTGTTCAGAGCATCACGGTTTTGAAACACAAATTTAAAGACAACAATCTTTATTCTCAGTTGGTCGACAATATATCTTGAGCGAGTTTGAACTATATTTTTCACAAAGCTAAACAAGATGATAATTTAGGTTCTAATAGCATAAAATATGGATGCACAATTTTTAAAATATATGGTCTCCCATGTGCTTGTGTTATTGCAAATAAGGTGAAACTAAAGGAGATTAGCGATCCAAAACGCAACGGAATTTCATATTTTTCTCATGTAGTGATCCTTACAAATGGGCATGATCAGTGATAGAATTGTTACCTCTTGTGGCGATTGAAACCTTTGATGCAGATCTAAGGAGTGATCACGAACGTTCAATGGTGACAATGCCTCTACTCAGTCCACACGAATTAAACCCTTCAATCTCAGTGCTAGCTGCTATTTATAGAACCACTTGTGTGGGCTGCTGTCGCACCTCAAAAAATGATAATGCGATCCCTCGCGATGGAACGCGGAAAAAATGTTGTTTGAAACAGAGTCGCCACCGAACTTTATTCATTCCAATGAAGGAATAGGAAAATATCGAGAAAACCTTTTAAAAATAGAATAATGGTCGTCGCAACCATATTCGGGTTCGGGAGTCGATTACGCAAGGGGAAGGTATTAGCACCCCTCACGTCCGTTGTACTCAACGGGAACCTTTTAGTCTGATTTTGCTATTTGACTGTTAGTTGACTGTTATTTACTTGCTTCGAGTTATTAGAATTGATGATATATATGGATGAAGACCTCAGGAGGGGAAATGGGAGGTTTTTTATTAGTGTGCTCACGAAGATACAGCAATCTCCTGCCTACGTATCCTTATGGTGCAATAAGGAAATCAGAGCATTCGTAGTTCGGGCTACTACGAATATTTGGTGTGTCTTGTTTTGATGAACGACTGTGTAGGTCGGCGTTCTAACGGCTAAACGCTGGCTTGTCTACTCTCGGCGGAGGCTCTAGCACTGGTTTGTTGTGCGCATTAGAAAGGATTGACAGTGTTCTTTTTGAAAGGGTTTTGGTCACGCGGGGGTGACAAGTTGAATTGATGTGTTTGGGTGTTTTGGTTTCGATCGCCCGGGGGCGAGAAGTTAGGTTTAATGTTGGATGTTTTTGAAGAACGACGAAAGATTGAGCAATGTGGTGTACACCAATCGTCCAATTCTTTCGAGGAATAACAAGGCGTCCGCCTTCTACTCCTTTTTCGTTCGGATTATTTTTGAAAGTTTGTTTGTGGATGTTGAATATGCACGGTAGTGAGGCGTACGCCCCCTACTTGCGTATTCAAAGAATAATAAGGCGTACGCCCCTTATTCCTTTATCCAAGTTTATTTAACGTGTTTTAGTCGGAAGTCAATAATTTGTGCAATATGGCGTACGCCAATTATTCAAATAATCGAGAGAGGGTGAGGCGTACGCCTCTCATCTTTTATCATCCGAGGTTTAATTTAAGAAAGACATGTTTAGATGTTTGTATTTGATTTGCAAAGATAGTTTGAATTTATTCGATTGTGTTTTAAATTTGATGACGAAAATTCGAGCAATGTGGCGTACGCCAATTATTCGAATAATCGAGAGATAATGAAACGGATGCTCACTATTCTCCTTTTCATTCAAAGATTAATAGAGCTTTTAGAATTTATAATTAATTGGGGGAGTGATTTTAATTTTATGGAGTTTTAGGGTTTTAAATGAATGACGAAAATCCGAGCAATATGGCGTACGCCAATTATTCGAATAGTCGAGAGATAGTGAAGCGGAAGCTTACTATTCTCCTTTTCATCCCAAGGTTTATGTTTGAAAGAGAAAATCCTTTTGAAGTTGAATGGTTTGGAAAAATGATTTGAAGTGGTGTGATTTAAGATTTAATCGGGTGACAAGAACTCGCGCAATATGGCGTACGCCAATTATTCAAGTGCTTGAGAAATAGTGAAGCGTACGCTCCCTATCTCCTTTTCATCCCAAGTTTATGTTTAAGAGAAAAATTCTTTTTGAAATTGAATGATTTGAAAATGATTTGAATTCGTGTTTATAAATACGAATGAAATTTATTTAGTGTATTATTTCATCTACTCGATTAATCAATAATCAAGTAGGTTTCATTGTAAGGAAGCCCAAGAGTAAGCTATGTGAGGTTGATGGCGATGCGAAGAGCAATCGACTTACAAGGGTGTTTTAAAAATGGGCTCGATATTGAATCGAGAATTGTATGATTTGTGCTTTTTTAAAATTGGTTTTGAATCAAATGAACTTGGTTTGTAAAGGAATGAAATGAATTGTGAAATTGTGATAGTAAAGGGTGAGAAAGGTTTTAAATTCTTTTTGAATTGGTAGGGAATTTGAAGAAAATTGAATATGTATCATAAATCGAATATGGACAGATTTTTTTGTCGGCTAAATACCATAAACATGAGTAATAAAAATATATTTTTTGATTAACAATTGATTTAATCTAATTATTTAATATTTTAATTAAGTAATGCATTTAATCAAAAAAGGAAGGAAGAGAAATCGAAAATCAGTGCACATATACACATGGGCCACGATTTATTGAAGTTAATTCGGGCCCAATTCTAAAATCATTAAATCCAAATTAGCTTTTATTATTTCTAAATAATAACAATCACTAAGCATTTTAAGCATGCTGAATAAAGTAACCTCCTTTTGAATTTCAACAGTAGGCTTAACAGAGGGCAACCTACACCAAGAAACGACTTCCTCTCTTTCTCGCTTATCTCTTTCGATGCCACCAAGAATGGTTACAACAAACAACGGTAGATTGAGAAGTATGTTGAAACGCCTATTATTCGAAAGGTTCATCGCGAACTATAAAACCGAGCACAACAATACATAACAGAATCGAAATATTCGTGAACCAAATACAACAGCTTACACAAACTTCTCGTGATGGTTACAGAATTTTCACTCATCAAACCAACATGGAATTTCTATGGAATAACAAACAAGCCAGGTCTACTGTGAATCAACTTAAAACAAAATAAACGAAAAACATTTTCATCTCATCCATATTTGTAATTCACATTCAGAACCACATAATCCACACAAATAATATTTCAGTATTTCTGTAACATTACCCAGTGCACAGCATACTAACAACTGTTATGAACTACAACTTATGAGCATAACCGAAATTCTACACCAAGCAAAATGTTATTCAAAGTTCCAATATGACCATGTGAGTTTTGGAACAGCATCTGAACATAAACCAGCAGACACGATTCTAATGGCAAAAGGAAGAAAATTTACCGTAATGCTAACGCTGGATGAGTTTGCCAACGGACGGGACGGTAAGTCGGCGATGCTTGCTGTGATTTCTAATGAGGATCTTGAACACCGACGATGTGATAGGGATTAACGGCAACTCGAACGGCTCAAACGCTTTTGCTTTTTTTTCAATCTTCCTCTTTGTGTGTAACCGAAATATCGAAATTGCTTTGTTGTCGTGACCAATCTTGGCTTTGCATGTGAAAAGTGGTAGCGCTAAATGGTGATGATGGTTGTTGAGAGCGGTCGAGCGGTGGTTAGGTTAGGGTGGTGGAGGATTGAGCGTTTGCGTGGTGGGTCGCGATTCGACGGCGGTAGTGGCGATTGAAGGTTGTTGAGTGAGAGAGGAAGAAGGGTTTAGCGGCTGTAGAGGTGATTGTGGTGGTTCGTGTGGTTGGGTTTGTAATGAAGATGGAAGGAGGCGGAGGGTTTTGAGAGGTTAGTGAGGTGAACGAAGGTTGATGATGGAGATGATGGCGAAGCGGATGTTATGGTGGTAGTGGCGGCAAGGCGATGAAGGGTTTATGGATGAGGAAGATGACGGCGGAGTTAGGGTTTGAAGAGGGATTTGTGAGGAGGATTTTTTGTGTGAGGAAGTTTTTTCTTGAGAGAATCAATAGTGAGTGTGAGAGTGAGGGAAGAGGAAAGGGTTTTCTGAGTGTGTGAGGGAGCGAGGTATATGAGGGATTCTGAGAGATTTTGGTGAGGAGGTGAGTGTGAGACGCGTGGAGAGTTTGTTGGGAGTGGAGAGAGATAGTGAGTGACAGGTGGAAGAGAGACATTAGAGTTTCTATTATTTTTTTTATTTTTCTTTTTGTTATTATATTTTTTATATTTTTGAACATTAATACACAAAAATAAATTTAAACTAGATATTTAAATAAACCCTATTTAAGTATGCTGATTTTTTGACAATAAATCAAAGAAAAAGTAATTAAATAAGTAAATAAGAATTAGATTGAATAATAAAAAATGAATGCCAAAAAATGATCGAAAAATTAAGCTTAATGCACTACGACGATCAACACAAAATGTGTTTATTGAGGAAATACAGTGTTTCTTTAAATTTTAATGATTCAACCGATTTGTCTGTATTCTCAAATAAATTCATTTCGACTGACGTTCTAGGCCTTATTCATGATGCAATGTATGTCATGCTAAGCATATGATGCAAAAATAAAAATGAAATTGATTGTATGAAAAAATTAAATATGCCCGGACAAAATTGGGGTATGACAGCTGCAAGCTAAAAAGCTCACTCAAGTGTATGTGGCCCATATCTTATGATATACCAAAATCACTTAAGCGCGTGGTACCTTACCATATTTCGTATTCTACTTAAGTGCGTCGTACCTTACGATGTTCTACAATTCACTTAAGTGCATCGTACCTTACGATGTTCCTTATTTACTCTATCTCTCATCAATCCGTCCTTTTGTGTGTGACCCTGTAGGTTCACGCGACATTGGTAATTATATTAAATCACGTATTTAATATAATAAACAGTGAGCGGTATCTAGCAACACATCACTTCTACCCAAGACACGAAAATATCATGTGATCTAACAAATCCTTTTGTGATAATACTTATGTGTACAATTACCCTTTTGCCCTTATGTCTATATTGAACACAAGGCATAAACCGTGTCATTCTTGTCCAATTTAATATTGGGCCCGTAGACATTTATCCTGTTACGCAGGATGGGCAAATTCCATATAGGTCACTCATGTCCCTCAGCATGCTTCGTGGAGTATCCATCAACTGTCTTTATGGTCATCCAGTTACGGACAATGTTTGATCAGTAATAAGGCACTCGACTCTACATCTAGGGTCCATAGTGGTTTCAGTTCGAAGGGTGATATACACCATTATCACCATCAGAATAACTTATGACACTTTGCGTAACATTCTATATAGTATTCTCATAGCGGGTCAATCCAGTATAAATATTACTCATAATATTCATACATATGTTTAAGACTTGATAACTCCTTATCCATGATCCATGAGATGTGATCATCAGTCTATATACATAATAGTCTTAATGCTTTAATATTATCCCACTTCACAACAAAACTCAACTATGGATACTTTAAGAATAATGTCCTTATGTTTAATGGGATATCATGATCAAGTCACACTTGATACATTAAACGGACTAGCTATTCTAGGGACTTTATTAAATAAACATAATAAAGAAAAAAGCCTTTTATTATTAATAAATATTTTGATACAAGTACCAAAAGTATTGGCCTCTAGGGATTACACCAACAATCTCCCACTAGCACTAGAGCCAATCAGACATACCCCTAATGCCCATAGATCTAGTATGGCCATCATGCTTCTGCTGCGCAAGAGGCTTTGTCAGTGGGTCAGCAATATTGTCAAGTGTAGGTACTCTACATATTTTCACATCTCCTCTATCTATTATCTCTCGAATGAGGTGATAACGCCTAAGTATGTGTTTGAATCGTTGGTGAGATCTAGGCTCCTTAGCTTGTGCGATGGCACCATTGTTATCACAATAGAGATCAATGAGATCCACAGTGCTAGGAACTATACCAAGTTCACTAATGAATTTTTTTATCCAAACAACTTCCTTTGTTACACTTGAGGCAGCAATATACTCGGCCTCGGTTGTAGAATCAGCAACTGTATCTTGCTTTGAACTTTTCCAGCTCATAGGGCCACCGTTTAAGAAAAACACATAATCAGATTGTGATCTAAAGTCATCCTTATCTGTCTGGAAGCTAGAATCGGTGTATCCAATTACAACAAGCTCTTCTTGACCTCCATATATCAAGGATGACTCCTTAGTCCTTCTCAAATACTTAAGGATATTCTTGACAGCTACCCAATGAGCATCACCAGGATCAGATTGGTACTTACTCGTTGCACTTAAAGCATACGAGACATCTGGTCGAGTACATAATATGGCATACATGATAGATCCTATTGCATATGCATATGGACTTTTATTCATGTGATCCCTTTCTTCCTTAGTTGAAGGGGATTGTATTTTTGACAGACACATGCCATGTTGCATAGGTATGAATCCTTTCTTAGAATCATGCATATTAAAGTGTCTCAGCACTTTGTCTATGTATGTACTCTGACTTAGGCCAATCAATTTTTGTGATCTATCTCTATAGATCTTGATTCCTAATATATAGGTTGCTTCACCTAGGTCCTTCATAGAAAAACATTTCCCCAACCAAGACTTTACTTGTTGCAGGGTAGGGACATCGTTTCCAATGAGTAATATGTCATCTACATATAATACCAGGAAGACGATCATTCTCCCACTAACCTTCTTGTAGACACAAGGCTCATCTTCATTCTTGATGAATCCATATTGTTTTACTGTTTCATCAAAACAAAGATTCCAGCTTCTGAAAGCTTGCTTCAATCCATAGATTGATCTTTGTAACTTACATATCTTTTGGGCTTCTTCTGGTATGTCAAATCCTTCAGGTTGTGTCATGTACACATCCTCAAGAATATTCCCATTAAGGAAAGCAGTTTTGACATCCATCTACCATATTTCATAATCATGATATGCAGCGATAGCAAGTAAAATCCAAACATATTTAAGCATTACAACTAGTGAAAAGGTTTCAACATAGTTAACCCCATGAATTTGTTTATATCCTTTTACAACCATTCTTGCCTTATAGGTATGTACCTTACCATCCATGTCAGTCTTCTTTTTGAAGACCCACTTGCATCCTATAGGTTTAACTCCTACAGGAGGCTCTACCAAGGTTCAAACCTGGTTTGTGTACATGGAATCCATTTCAGATTTAATGGCTTCTAGCCACTTCTCAGACTCGGGACCAGTTATGGCCTCTTGGTAGGTCACAGGCTCATCTTGACCCATGAGTAATACATCACCTTGATAAGTTATGAGATATCCATATCTCTCAGGTAAGTGACGTATCTTGCTTGACCTACGTTGGTCTTGTTCTACTTTAGCAGGTTGCTCTTCCACAACTACTTGTGTTTCCTGCTCTAATTCCTCAATAGGTGTATCAATGCTTTGTGATTCTTGAATTTCTTCAATCTCTACTTTCATCCCACTGATTCCTTTGGAAATAAAATCCTTTTATAGGAAAACTCCAGTTCGAGCGACAAAAAATTTGCCCTCAGAAGGATTGTAGAAGTAATACCCTATTGTTTCTTTAGGATACCCCACAAATAAACATTTGTCAGATTTGGGCTCAAGCTTAGTTGAAATTTGTCGTTTCACATAAACTTCGCAACCCCAAATCTTCATGTAAGACATATGTGGTTTCTTACCACTCCATATCTCATATGGTGTCTTCTCAACCTTTTTGGATGGAACACGGTTAAGTGTGTAAGTTGTTGTCAATAGTGTATGTCCCCAAAAGGAGTTTGGAAGATCGGCGTGACTCATCATAGATTGGACCATGTCTAACAAGGTTCAATTTCTTCTCTCAGATACACCATTCCATTGGGGTGTTCCAGGAGGAGTAAGTTGGGATAGAATCCCACACTCTTTCAGATGGTCATCAAACTCAAGGCTTAAATATTCACCACCTCGATCTGATCGAAGAGTTTTAATATTCTTACCTATTTGGTTTTGTACTTCATTCTTCAATTCCTTGAACTTTTCAAAGGACTCTGATTTGTGTTTCATTAAATACACATAATCATATCTACTGAAATCATCAGTAAATATGACGAAGTACTAAAAACCTCATCTGGATGGTATGTTCAATGATCCACATACATCAGTATGTATGAGGGCCAAAAGATCATTAGCTCTTTCACCCTTTCCTGTGAAAGGAGACTTTGTCATCTTTCCAATTAAACAAGATCTACATATCTCATATGATTCATAATCAAAAAAGAGTTCAAGAGTCCATCTTTATGGAGTTTGGAATTGCGTTTCTCATTTATGTGGCCTAATCGACAATGCCAAAGGTAAGTTGGATTTAACTCATTAGGTTTCATCCTTTTAGTATTAATGTTATAAATAGGCATTTCAAGATCAAGGACATATAGTCCATTGTTCATTTGTGCAGTAGCATAGAATATATCATTCAAATAAATGGAGCAACAATTGTTCTTTATTATAAATGAAAAACCAAACTTGTCCAAACAAGAAACAGAAATAATATTCCTGCTAATTATAGGTACATAATAACAGTTCTCTAACTGAATTATTAAACCACTAGGTAAAGTCAATACATAAGTTCCTACGACTAAAGCAGCAACCTTTTCTCCATTGCCAACTCGTAGGTCAACTTCACCTTTTGCCAAATCTCTACTCCTTTTTAGCCCTTACACATTGGTACAAATGTGAGAACCGCATCCAGTATCTAATACCCATGATGCATAAGTAGATAAATTAATTTCAATAACAAAAATACCTGAAGTTGAAGTCTCTACTTCATTCTTCTTATCTTCCAGGTACTTTGGGCAGTTTCTCTTCTAGTGTCCGGTCTTACCGCAATGGAAGCACGTGCCTTCCTCTGCTATTCCTCCACTAGGCTTCAAAGCAGGAGTTGTGGGTTAGGGTTTGGCAACTTCCTTGCCTTTCCCTTTACCATCCTGCTTGGTGGGTCTTTTGTTCTGTCTCTTTCCATTTCCGATCATCAGAATGGACTTCCCTTTTGACTTTAGATTCTGCTCAGCAGTTCTTAACATGGCTAGCAGTTCAGGAAGAGATTGATCCATATCATTCATATTGAAATTAAGGACAAATTAACTGAAGCTATCTGGCAACGATTTCAAGATCAAATCAGTCTCAAGTTCCTTTCCAAGGGGAAAACCCAACCTCTCAAGGTTCTCCACATACCCAATCATCTTGAGCACATAGGGACCTACAGGGGCTCCCTCAGCTAACTTGCCTTAAAAAAAGGCTTTTGAAACTTCAAACCTTTCATGTCTTGCTTGCTCTTGATAAAGCATCTCCAGGTGTTCGGTCATATCGAACGCTGCCATGTTCTCATGTTGCTTTTGCAACTCTGAGTTCATGGTAGCTAGCATGAGGGAAGCAGTTTCATTAGCATCATCGACATGCTTCTTATAAGCATCTCTTTCTACCTTAGGTGCAGAACTAGGTGTCTTACCCAAATTTTCAACCCTAAGATGCCACCATCATTTGTATCATTTGCATGACATCTAGCATCTTTTCACTACTAACCTATTTAAAATACAAAAAGATTTTCTACTTTGTTTGTCTTAAGCTAGGGTTTTACACCAAGAGCTTTCAAAGATTGATCAATTAAGACTTGACATGAGTTTTAACATTTCAAACTCCTCATCCTTCCCAAGTAATCAAGTGACTTCCATCAATAAGAATCAATTTCAAGATCATTCCATCTCAAATTTATCAAGGCCAAAGTTCATCTCATACCCTCAACTAGGGTTTTGACCCAAAGTCAACTGGTTGACTTTTTAGCCAAGGCATGATCCCAAAGCTTGAAGTATTGTTCAAGTACTTAAAATACATCATAAATGATCCATTCACATCATCCAATATGCCTAAGAGATCCCATTCATTAAAGATTGCAAGAATTGGATTCATCCGATACAAAGTCAACTGAGGCAAAGTCAAAGTTTGACTTTTGACATTTTTGGTCAACCATGAACTTCTCAACTCAAGGATCATAAAAATATGGTCGATGGATGCATTTGATCAAGAGTAAACAAGAAATGTGAGGTTACTTACAAAAAGGGCAAGATTTGGTTTTGTAAATTTTTCTAAGTTATGAAAAAATACATGTTCAAGTACCCATCTTTCCAAGGCCATAACTTGTGATCCAAGCCACCATTTTCTTTGCTCCAACGATCAGATTAAAGACCTTACTTCATAATTCAACTTTGTCCTAGGTTATAAAACCTCAAAAAATGCATGAATGAGGAGATATGGGGCCATGAAGTGGATGGTTCATTTATTTGTCAAATGGAAAAACACTTGGTGAAATTTTCAGCATGCTGACCTAGTTAAGTGACCAACTTTATGCCAATTTTTCACCCAGATCCCAATTGATTCAAGCAAAGGGATCAACATGAAAGTTGTATAGGATGATCTTAGCTTTCCAAAACGTCTAAGATCATGAAACTATCATATTTGATCTAGGAGTTTCGAGGAGTTGAAGTTGGCTCTCCAAATCTGAATTTTGGGTCATTTTCATGACAAATTCATCATGTAACCTTGAGCCAAAGCTACATGATCTTGCTTTACAGGCTATCTTGCTTCTAAATCTCACCTTAATCAGAAGATTACACAAACCCTTGGTGCATTACACAAGGGATTAGTCATTGATCAAGTCTTGATGCCATATTTGGAAGGTTTTACAAAAAGCTTCATATCCATTTTGATAAAGGCCACTTTTTCCAACCACTCTTGCATTGAGCTTCTAACTTGTTTCTTCTGATCACACACTTAACCTCTAAACCAGAAGAAACATCCTAAAAGTACCTCTAAACTCCTCCTTTCACTCCACCTTTTCATCATGATCCATTATGTTTTTTTGTGCAAAGTGAAACCAAGTCACCAAATTAGCATTCCAATTGAACCAAGATTGATTTCTGAAAGTTACATGAACCATATGGAGCCTCTATAAATAGAGAGACATGCCTAATAACTCAACACACCAAGCTTTCCAAGAAAAACTCCATTCTTGAGAGCTTTTCAACCTTAACCTCCATTATCTCATTTGGCTCATGCATTCTGCAAACCAAAGGTTCCAATCATCTTCTGGGAATCATAAGCATTAGGAGAGGCATCAAACAGTAGCTGGAAGTAGTGTTGAAGAGGCATAGGACCTTGCTCCAATAGGTATATTCTTGAACTTTTAAACTCATCATACATACGTCATTTTATTTTGATTTCTGAAGCAAATATGTAACATATATTGCGTTAAGAAGGATCATTAACTTACATGTCATTTATATTGTTGTTTATGGGAAATTATGTTGCATGAAACCTAAAGTTTCAGTTCTGGTTTTTGCCTTCGTGCATCTCCATCTTTGAGTATTAGCCAAAACCTATGGTACCATTGTGTTCCTTGCATTTTTCTATGCGATTTTGATCTTTATTTCATGAAACATGGTTGAGAAATGAGAGAGATATGATTGATGAAAGATTGGAAAAATAGTGGGAAAAAGAAAACAAAAATGAGAGAGAGAGGTTGAAGATGATGCTGAGTTGGCATTGGAAAAAGTCCATGGAACCCCAAGGACGTGGGTTCGAACCTGGTCAGCGTAATGTTTATTTTTTCTCATTTGTTAAATGTCCATTTTTCTTCATAACTTCAAAAAAACCCATAACTTCATGATCCCTTAACCTTTTTGACCCATTCTTTTTGCCATATGTCCATAAGAATGTCTATTTTATGATGGAACCAAAAAAATCCCAAAAATATTATTTATTTCACCATTTTTGATTGGATGGAAAACATGTGTTGTAAGGGTTTTTTAAGGCTCCTAATTGATTCTTTCGGCTTATGTCTTATTTGTTCTCGATGTTGAAAGTTTGTATGATTAAAGCACACTCTTTTAAATGTTGATTGTTATCCTTAACATGTTTGAACTTGATTATTTTCATACAATGTATCAATCGATTCACCTTGAAAACATGTTTGAATGAATGGTTAGGAGGTGATTAGGTTTCCATTTAAGTTTGGTCTTATCATGAACTTTGATTCAAGTCTAATGTTTATGTTGTGAAGACTTATAATGAGATGCATGTTTGACCTAAATTGATTCATGTTGTGTTTACCATGTACCAATGAATTATATTACCATGTCAAGTATGATTTTGTCTTCACCATCAATATGTTGTGTCTTGTGATGTTATGTGAAACTTTGTCATGTCTTGTTTATACTTATCTGAATGCCTAAAAAACCATGTTTAACATTGTCATCCATACCTTGTGATTGCCATTGTACTTAGCCATATTTTGTGCCATAATGTTAATGTATGTTCAATCTTGTTATTATTTATATCCAAGGGAAAATAATCATGAAATTATTGTCATTTTGCATGTGTGTGTTCATTTGCATTCTATACAACTTTGCTTCCCCTTAATCCAAAAACTTCTAGATACAATCTTAGGTTCCCCTCAATCTAAACCTTAGGATTATATCTCTCTCTCCTTATTATAACCACTTTCATAATAAACTTTGACTTAGGTCATTGTTTCCCCTTTTATTTCTTAATCAAATGCTTTAAAACACTTAAGCATATTCAAAGATCTTTTCATAAGACCTAAAAAACACAAACTTAACTCAAACCCTTTTTCCATTTTTGGATTTTCCATGTTTAAAACCTTTTCATAAAAGGATTAGACATGAGTCACCCCTAGTTGAGATTCAAATCTCCTACCCCATAACATTGTTGAGATTAATATTGATTCTTTTCCATTCGAAAGAGGTATGTGGCGTACTTGTTGATTCTATATCCAAGTGAGAGTCTTTCTTTCAATTTGATGCAAAGATCTATCTTCCACATGTTTGTGGTGGTTTAAAAGTGATTTTTCTCCTTAAGATGACAATTCTTCTCTTTCTCATGAAATAAACTCCAACAAATCCCTTCCTACTTTTGAACCCGAACTACGAGGTTTTGATCCTTCACGGGTACGTAGGCATAAGACTCAACGTCTTTCCAAATCATCAAACAATAAAAAGATGTTCTTTTTCTCATCTCCCCAATCAAATATCAAACAATTTTAAACCAAACACATATATTTAAAAGGTTCCTGTAGAGTACTATAGATGATTAGGATGCTAATACCTTCCCTTTTCATAACACACCCCCGTACCTTTAGAATCTCCCCCCTTTTTGCTTAGCTTAAGTTTAATATTATAACTTTTCATATACATATTGGGTTATTTTTGAATCTTTTCCCCTTCCCTTGGATAAATTAAAGTTCGGTGGTGATATTTTGATTCATGAGTCAAGTCTAATCAATAGCTTGATCTCTGATTCTTCACCGCGACAGAAATGGCGACTTCACTGGGGAAATAATATTAAGTGGGTGATACCTAACTTGTTTATATGTGTTTATTATTATTTGTTTCTATGTTTTCTTGGGTTTCATTATGGAGATCTATAAGTGGTGACGAAATCCTAACCCGGATTAGAGAATACAAATAAGATAGGATGGTGGTATAATCAAAGTTACATGTCTGGAGTAATCCTAAGCATGATTAACATATGATATAACCCCGCTCAGTGGAGACCCATTTGATGGTAATATTTGTTGTTACGAGTAAATCGTAGTGGGATTATTATCTTCGATCTGGGAGTCTAAGAAACTGAGGACCTTTAGAACCCTTTCAACCCCTCTAAGCCTTTTTAGGATGTAGTGTGGAGATTATCCAGGTGTAAGACCTGAGTTAATTGTTACGCGATGCTACACTCAGACGAGTTTCTCTTGAGAATATTATTGGTCTGCGAGCAAGTCGTTAATCTGATAATATCCAAAAGATGGATCTATGACTCTGGGGACCATTTTAGAACCTTATTCTACAGGTACAAAATAAACCTATTAGTTCATACATTGTGGGATGGTTAGACCCTTGGCTCCATGCTTAATGTCAAAACCCCAAACCTGTATTTGTGAAACATTCATTCATTCATTAATGCATCCATAAAAAACCTTTTTGCATAAAAACCAAGAAACTCAATAGTTTTCTTTTGCAAATATCGATAGGTAAAATGGAACTGGGAAGGAGGAATACCAAGAAATACACGTTCAAATGTCCTGACTTAACAGAGTTGAAGAAGCTTGGTTCTATGGTAGTTAGTCCAGAGGATTTCAGAGGTCAGTATGGAAGACTTATGGGTATCTTGAAGACCAAGGTTGAAGATGGAGTTCTCAACACACTGGTACAGTTTTATGATCCACTCTACCATTGCTTCACATTTCCAGACTACCAGCTTATGCCTACTCTAGAAGAATACTCTTATTGGTTTGGTTTTCCAGTCTCTGAAAAATTACCATTCAGTGGTTCAGAGAAGACCCCTACATCAGCAGCTATTGCAGAAGCACTTCACCTAGAAACGTCTATTGTGAAGGACAACTTCACTAAAAAGGAGGGATTCTAGGTCTAACCTCTAGATTCCTGATGGAGAAAGCCTTTATCTTTGCCGAAGCAGATAGTAGAGATGCCTTTGAAGCCCTTTTTGCTCTACTCATTTATGGAATTATACTCTTCCCAAACATTGAAGACTTCGTGGATGTTAATGCTATACAAATCTTCTTAATTGGTAACCCAGTACCCACATTACTTGGAGATACCTACCATTCTATCCATCACATGACTAAGAAAGATGGTGGAACCATTCTTTGTTGTGCACCTCTCCTATATAAGTGGTTTATTTCTCACTTTCCCAGATCCAGGCTCTTCAGGGAGAATTCGCAGAAGCTCAGATGGTCTCAGAGGTTCATGTCCATTGATCAAGGGAGTATACATTGGTATGACCCTCCTATGATGTTGGAGTAATTATTGACAGTTGTGGTGAATTTCCTAACGTACCTCTCATTGGTGTACATGGGGGAATTAACTACAACCCCATCCTTGCCAGACACCAGTTAGGATATCCTATGGCAGATAAACCCGACAACCTTCTGTTGTCAGGTTTCTTTTACCTCAACGACGAAGAGAGTTCCGGTTTGAAGGATAGAATCATACATGCTTGGCACAACATTCACAGAAAAGGAAAAGACCGATTAGGAAGAAAGAATTGTGTTGCTTTTGAGCCCTAAACCCGATGGGTTTGTGCTAGAGCCAATGAACTTAAGATGCCATATGCTCTTGAGAAGCCATCATTTCCTTATGCTATAACATCATCATCCACCATTCCTATTGAGAATAGGGAAGAGTTTCAAGAAATTTTGGATAGGTTGAAATTGGAAAGAGACACTTGGGAAGGCAAGTACCATGTCTTGAATGATAAGAAGATGAAGATGGAGCAGCAGCTAAAGGAGAAGGATGATTTGATTGAGATTTTGGAACAACAAGCTGTGAAGAAACAGGAGGAACAAGAAGGTTTACTTCTCTCTAAAGTCCATCCTTTTCATGAATACTCCAGCATACCTCCCACCTCAGGTGCTTGGAAGGGAATCGTCGACAAGCTTATGATCGAGAATGCTCAGCTAAAGAGGCAGAAAAGGAAGCATCAGCCAGCAGCAGGACCTTCTACATATGAGATTCCTTAGGACTCATAAACTTAGTTGTTTTCCTCTTGTATTGTTTAGGATCGTTGAAATTGTATTTCATCCTTTGTAATCCCTCAATTGTTTAATAAAAAGAGGTTTTTGTTCAGCTTATACCAAATTTTGTCTCTATAGTATTTGCAATAAATTATTGAGTTTCTTAAAAATTAAAACTCATATTTTGCATATGCATATTATGCATCATTCAAGCACAAGTTCCTGCATTTCAAGAAACTTACACGTGTCTTCTCCCTCCAATAGTCAAACTGAATCACCAGTACAATACTCGAGCCAGTCGCCGGAGAAGGATGAGTCAACTTGAACAAGAAAACCAAGAGCTCAGGGAGGAAGTAATCACCTTGAAATATAGTTTGGAAAGGCTTATTGCTATGATGGACACTTTGGTGGCTGCTCAGAATCAGTCATCGAACAATTCTCAAGATCCATTGCAACGAACAGCAATCTCTGAGAACGTCTCAACGCCCATTCCAGTGGCGGCCGTCAACGATCAACAATATCACATGCCACCTGGTTTCCCTTGGGGCATGCCTCACGGTTATATGCCAACAGGATACCTCCCTCAAAACGTTGAAGCTCCAGTAGTGACTGATGTGATGTCTGTACCTCCTCCTGTGGTGCATACAGCTCCTTATAATGAAGAAAACATTTTTCACGCTGCTCCAAGTGAAGTTGTGGGAGTAGATGAAAGGTTAGAGGGATTTCAAGATCAGTTCTTAGAAATGCAAAGGGAAATCAACGCTCTTCGAGGTAAGGATCTTTTTGGCAAGACTGCTTCTGAACTCTGCTCGGTTCCTAATGTTCAAATTCCGCCTAAATTTGAAGTACCAGACTTCGAGAAATACAAAGGAAATTCATGTCCTCAAAGTCATTTGGTTATGTATGCTAGGAAGATGTCCACTCAGACTGACAACCATCGGCTTCTGATCCACTACTTCAAGACAGTTTAACTAGTGCCGCTCTTAAGTGGTACATGGGCTTGGACGGTGCAAAGATTCGTACTTTCAACGACCTTGGTGAAGCTTTTGTTCGTCAATACAAATATAATGTAGATATGGCTCCAGACAGAGATCAACTTCGGGCCATGTCTCAGAAAGACAAAGAGAGTTTCAAGGAATATGCTCAAAGGTGGCGTGAAATTGCTGAACAAATTTTCCCTCCACTTGAAGAGAAAGGGATGACTAAAATCTTTTTGAAAACTCTGAGTTCATTCTACTATGACCGCATGATCGCCAGTGCACCCAGTGATTTCACCGAGATGGTAAACATGGGCATGCGACTTGAGGAAGCAGTCCGAGAGGGACGTTTGACTAAGGAAGCTGGCGCTTCTAGTCATGTTACAAAATTCGCCAATAATTTCTCCAAGAAGAAAGAATGAGATGTTAGTGTCGTTTCATATGGCAGACAAAGAAGAAAGTATCAACATGTTGCAGCAGTTTCACTAATCATTAGTCCACCAATGGTAGCGCCAATTTATCAGCCACAGTTCTCGCATCAACATCAACAACATTATCCTCAACAACATCAGCAACAACAACATGTTCAGCAACAACCACCAAATCAACAACATCAACAGCCTCCACAACAGGCTCGCTCTCAATTCAACAATCAAAATCGTATTCAAAAAAGGCCAAAATTTAATCTTATCCCAGAGTCCTATGCAGAATTGTTTCCTGCACTGCTAGCTAAAAATCATGTCCAGACAAGGTCTCCACCACCTGTGCCAAAGGACCTTCCCTATTGGTACAAGGCAGATCAATTTTGTGCTTACCATCAAAGGGCACCAGGACATAGCATTGAAAACTGTTTTGGTCTAAAGTCAGATGTTCAGAGGCTCGTCAAGAGTGGTATCCTTTCATTTAAGGACGTAAACCCCAATGTTCAAGTTAATCCTCTACCGCAACATGGTTCAACCTCAGTTAACATGGTATATGGTTTCGCGGGCAGTTTACGGATCTATGATGTACGATTATTAGGAGAGAACTTAGTAAAGAAACACGCCAGATATAGCAAGAATGGTTTTGTGCCTCCACATAACTACGCCTCTTGTAGGGTTTGTTCTAGGAACTCTCAAGGATGCCTAACTGTTGTAACGGATATCCAGGATCAAATGGACCAAGGTTAGATTGAAGCCTACCGAGACAAAGATTATAATCAAGTCAATATGGTCAATAGTGACAACGAAGTGAATGTCATAGTTCCTCAGTTCAACGACTCTGAGCCTATACAGATTACTTATGACAGTCAAAAGACTTATGTGACTCCTCTGGTCATTAACTTACCGGGCCCAGTTCCCTACCAATCTAATAAAGTTGTTCCTTACAAGTACAATGCTACAATGACTGAGAATGGAAAGGATGTTCCTCTATCCTCCATTGTTAACGTCGCTGATGTAAGCAGAGTCACAAGGAGTGGACTTATATTTGCAAAAAGGACCGAGGATGTCGCAGCAGGAAAGCAGGATCATGTTGAGGTCCCTTTTGAACCGGTTGGCCAATCCGATAACATGAATCTGAAAAGTGATGATGATGATGAGGTGTTGAAGCTCATCAGGAAAAGTGAATACAATATGGTGAAACAATTACTGCATATACCTTCCAAGATATCCGTGTTATCTTTGTTGATGAACTCTGAGGCTCACCGTGAAGCTTTGTAGAAAGTCTTAGAACAAGCCTATGTAGACCATGATGTGACAGTCGGACAGTTTGATGATATCGTCGCTAACATCACGGCCTGCAACAACTTGAGTTTCAGTAATGAAGAGCTCCCCGAAGAAGGAAGAAATCATAACATGGCACTAAATATCTCAATCAACTGTATGAATGACTCTTTGTCAAGTGTGTTAGTGGATATAGGATCGACTCTCAATGTCATGCCGAAGTCGACACTTTCCAGACTTTCTTTTCAAGTTGCTCCTATGAGGAGTAACGGGATTATTGTCAAAGCTTTTGATGGTTTCAGAAAAACAGTCATTGGAGAAGTTAACCTTCCTATGACCATCGGACCTTATACTTTCCAGATAATATTCCAGGTGATGGACATAGAAGTTGCGTATAGTTGTTTATTAGGTCGGCCTTGGATCCATGAAGCTGGGGCAGTCACTTCCACTCTGCATCAGAAGCTTAAATTTATGAAGAACGGGAAGCTAGTGGCAGTCTGTGGGGAGAAAACACTGGTTGTGAGTCACTTATCATATTTCTCTTATCTTGAACCTGAAGAAGATGTTGGAACTCAATTCCAAGCCCTTTATTTAATTGACAAAGATGTTAAGAGAGAAGTATCCATCTCTTCATTCAAGGATGCACAACGGCTAGTCAATGATGGTATAATCGATGGTTGGGGAACAATTTTGGATCTCCCAGAAAACAAACACCGAGAGGGTTTAGGCTTTTCTCCTACTTCCAAGAAGATTGTAGAAGGAAGTAGATCTGTTCATTCAATCAAAGAAACTTTCCATAGTGGAGGGTTCATTAATCCCACTTTGCCAGAAGTTAGTGTCGTCACTGAGGATAATGATTCAACGTGGGAACCCTACTGCGATGATCCTGAATATGATCTTGAGGAGGAAGATACATATGTGCCTTTCTACTTTCCTCATCATAGAGAACTCGAATACATCCCGGGGTCAAAAGACGAAGCAGTTGAAGCCAATGCCATTGTGGAAGACAATCCTAAAGATGTTCCGACCGACCTCATAGCTCACAGAGTAATTCGCCAAAACTGGACCTCTGTTGATGTTCCTGTTGTTGTTCACATTTCAAAGTAATATTTTGTTGTCTGTTTTCTTTTCAAAAAAATCCTTTCGTTATGCCTAAGGCGAAAGTGACAATGTTTGGGCTTGCGTTTCAAGAATTAAATCAATGAAAATGTTATTTTGTTTCCATATTGTTATTTTTATTGTTTTGTTGTTTTTTTCTGGAAAATGGTAATCTAAAAAAACAAATAAACACTTCCAAATAGCTGCACATGACTTCACACTTTTATCTGTTTCTAAAACAAGCATAGAATCACATGTGTATATTAACTCATGACATATCTATTAAAACCAATGACCCTATGCCCTCTTGCAACTTTGAATTCCCTGTGTACGAAGCGGAAGAAGAAGAAGAGGAAAACATTCCATACGAAATCTCTAGACTGCTCGAAAATGAAGAAAAGACCATTCAGTCATTCAAAGAGCCAATGGAAGTAATCAACTTGGGGTCTGAAGAGGATAGAAAAGAAGTCAAAGTTGGAGCACTACTCACGCCAGAGGTCAAAGAGAGGATGATGGAGCTTCTCCGAGAATATACCGATGTGTTTGCTTAGTCATACCAAGACATGCCAGAGTTGGACATCGATATTGTGGAGCATCGTTACCATTGAGGCCAAAGTGTCCACCGATCAAGCAAAAGTTAAGAAGAACTCAGTCGGACATGGCGATCAAAATCATAGAGGAAGTGCAAAAGCAGATTGATGCAGGTTTCCTTGTGACATCAGAGTATCCATAGTGGTTGGCCAACATTGTGCCAGTTCCCAAGAAGGACAGAAGGGTTCACATGTGCATTGACTATAGAGATCTAAATAAAGCCAGTCCTAAGGATGACTTTCCTCTTCCACACATTGACATGTTGGTCGATAGCACCGCCAAGTTTTTCATGGATGGATTTTCCGGTTATAATCAAATAAAAATGGCGCCCGAAGATATGGAAAAAATAGTTTTTATTACACCTTGGGGCACATTTTGCTACAAAGTAATGCCTTTCAGCTTGAAGAATGCTGGTGCCACCTATCAACGAACTATGACTACTCTTTTTCATGACATGATGCATAAAGAGATTGAAGTCTATGTAGATGATATGATAGCAAAATCAAATACTGAGGAAGATCATGTTGAGTATCTTTCGAAACTGTTTCAGCGTTTGAGAAAATACAAACTCCGCTTGAACCCAAACAAATGCACCTTTGGGGTTCGTTCAGGAAAGCTTTTAGGCTTCATCGTCAGTCAAAAGGGTATTAAGTTGATCCCGACAAGGTTAAAGCCATTCAGGAAATGCCAGCACCTCAAACAGAAAAGCAGGTGAGGGGATTCCTTGGACGTTTGAACTACATTTCAAGGTTCATATCTCATATGACTGTTACTTGTGCTCCCATTTTTAAGCTCCTTCGAAAGGATCAGGGTTGTGCTTGGACGAATGATTGTCAAAAAGCCTTCGACAGTACCAAAGAGTATTTGCTAGAACCTCCTATCTTGTCCCCTCCAGTTGAGGAAAGACCATTGATTATGTATCTGACTGTACTAGAAGAATCTATGGGTTGTGTCTTGGGTCAACAGGATGAAACAGGAAGAAAAGAGTATGCCATTTATTATTTGAGCAAGAAATTCACTGACTGCGAATCCCGATATTCCATGCTAGAGAAAACTTGTTGTGCTCTGGCTTGGGCTACCAAGCGTCTCCGTCAATATATGATGAATCACACAACTTGGTTGATATCCAAGATGGATCCGATTAAGTATATCTTTGAAAAACCTGCATTGACCGGGAGAATTTCTCGTTGGCAGATGCTCTTGTCCAAATATGACATTGAGTATCACACCCTAAAAGCTATCAAAGGAAGTGTCTTGGTCGATCATTTAGCTCATCAGCCAATTGACAATTATGAGTCTATAAATTTTGAATTTCCAGATGAAGATGTGATGTACTTAAAAGCCAAAGATTGCAATGAACCACTGCCAAATGAAGGGTCAGAGCCAGGTTCTCAATGGGGTTTAATATTTGATGGAGCAGTTAATGCTTATGGTAATGGTATTGGGGCAGTAATCATCACTCCTCATGGCTCACATATCCCTTTTACTGCAAGATTAACATTCAAGTGCACGAATAACATGGCGGAATATGAAGCCTGCATCATGGGTCTAGAAGAAGCCATTGATCTTAGAATAAAAAACCTCAATGTTTATGGAGAGTCGGCTCTAGTTGTCAATCAAATTAAAGGAGAATGGGAAACTCGTCAACCCGACCTAATCCCATACAAAGACTATGCAAGGAGGTTATCTACTTTCTTCAACAATATTGAGTTTCATCACATCCCTCGTGAGGAAAATCAGATGGCAGATGCCTTGGCAACTTTAGCTTTCATGATCATTGTGAATCATTAGAATGATGTGCCTAAGATCGATGTTATGCGTCTTGATAGACCTGCTGATGTATTTGCAATGGAAGAAGTCCCTGATGACAAGTCGTGGTACCGTGACATCAAGTGTTATCTCTAGAGTCAAGAATACCCACTTGGGGCATCAAACAAAGATAAGAAGACCTTGAGAAGATTGACTAATAACTTCTTTCTGAATGAAGAAGTGTTATACAAGAGAAACTTTGACATGGTTCTGCTCAGATGTGTGGATAGACACGAAGCAGACCTGTTGATGCAAGAAGTTCATGAAGGTTCCTTTGGTACTCACTCCAACGGACACGCAATGGCTAAAAAAATGTTAAGAGCGGGTTACTATTGGCTGACAATGGAAGCTGACTGTTGCAAGTATGTGAAGAAGTGTCACAAATGCCAGATTTATGCTGAAAAGATACATGTACCTCCGACTCTGCTCAACGTTATCTCTTCTCCATGGCCTTTCTCTATGTGAGGCATT
The DNA here is from genome assembly GCF_024323335.1 of Lathyrus oleraceus. Lineage (NCBI taxonomy): Eukaryota > Viridiplantae > Streptophyta > Magnoliopsida > Fabales > Fabaceae > Lathyrus > Lathyrus oleraceus. The sequence continues at coordinate 447,406,152 of NC_066580.1, forward strand.
GACATGATTGGTATGATTGAGCCCAAAGCTTCCAACGGATATCGTTTCATTCTGGTGGCTATTGATTATTTCACAAAGTGGGTTGAAGCGGCCTCATACGCAAATGTGACCAAGTAGGTGGTAGTTAGATTTATCAAGAATCAACTTATTTGTCGTTATGGTGTGCCAAGTAGAATCATCACTAATAATGGTTCAAACCTGAACAATAAAATGATGAAGGAAATGTGTGAAGAGTTCAAGATTGAACATCATAATTCCTCTCCCTAGAAACCTAAGATGAACGCTGCTGTTGAAGCTGCCAACAAGAACATCAAGAAGATCATCCAAAAGATGGTAGTGACTTATAAGGATTGGCATGAGATGCTCCCTTTTTCTTTGCATGGATATCGTACGTCCGTCCGCACTTCAACATGGGCAACCCCCTTTTCTCTTGTCTATGGCATGGAAGCAGTGCTCCCAATAGAAGTAGAGATCCCGTCAATGCATGTCTTGATGGAAGCTAAGTTATCCGAAGCTGAATGGTGTCAAAGCAGGTATGACCAACTGAATTTGATTGAAGAAAATAGGATAACGGCTTTATGCCATGGTCAGTTATATCAGCAGAGAATGAAGAAATCATTCGAAAAGAAGGTTCGACCTCGCATATTCAGAGAAGGTGACCTTGTGCTTAAAAAGATTCAATCTTTCATATCTGATTCTAGAGGCAAGTGGACTCCTAATTATGATGGCCCATATGTTGTCAAGAAAGCCTTCTCTGGGGGGGCCTTGATTCTTACAAATATGGATGGTGAGGAGCTCCCACGTCCTGTGAATACTGGCGCAGTCAAGAAATACTTCGCCTAGAAAAAATAAAAGAATAGCTCGCTAAGTCGAAAACCCAAAAGGGCGGCTTAGGCAAAAATAAGTGTCTCGGTGGACTGAAAACCCGAAAGGGCGATCCAGGCAAAAATTAGAGACATAAACAGAAAATGATTATCCTGGTAGATTGAAAACCTGAAAAGGAAATCTAGGCAAAACAAAGGATTACGGCAAGTAACTGCATCAGATCAGATTGGATCACTTGAAGAAACATCTGCCTGCCAAAGCTCTCAACTGGCTCTTATCCGAAGCCCAAATACATATGGAACTCAAATTTGTTAGGGAGAATAGTTTCATTGTATTTTAATGTAGCCTTTTCCCATATTACCATTTTTCTAACTTTGTAAATATCCATGGGATCACGCCATTTGCGGATCACCATTCTATTCAATAAAATTCGAGACTTATCCATTTATTGGCAATCCTTATTTTATTTCTCCTCCGCAAAAATATCATTTTTACTTTGATAAAAATTCTTGAAACGAATATTTGAAAAAATTTGTTTTTTCAAAATAAGATTTTGTTTTGATTTGTGAATGTAAAAAAAAAAAGAACGTCCATAGTTAAATCCCCAAGCGGCGAGTAAGTTGTGAAGTGTTTGATATTGGAACTCAATGTTCCCCAACAAAGTGCTAAGCCTGGATTTTCTATCAAGTTTTAAAATAAACAGTCAAGCTTTTTCAGCGATCTTCATTACCACCGGTGGAAGCTGCAAATTTTGATGATGTCCTTAGAAGAATCATTTTGAAGGTTTTCCTGGCCAGTATAGACCCGTCCTTGGTAGAGTCTACATGTTTTATTTTCTAAGTAAAGTCTTCTTCTCTAGAGAAATTGGAATCCTGCAACAAGATCTTTGCTCCATCAGAGGTTCACATTTCATCCCCAGACGAAGCATCTTCCTCTCCCTAGAGAGAATTGGACCTCATGACGAGACTTTTTCCTTTGATGACCTTTAACTCATCTCTAGTGATGTTCTCCACCTTAACGAGACTAGCCAAGCTCATGTTAAGCTATGGAACATTTTATGTCCCTAACGTGTCTGTTTTGTTTGTTTTTGTTAGCATAAACATAATGTGTATACATGCATATATATCATGAATAACCAAATTCACATCCATTTTGCATTCCTTGATGACATTTACCTTAATTTCTTGGAATATGTTCATCCTTGGGTGTTATGTTTCCTTCCCCATAGGAGTCGTCAACCGTAAGTAGAGAGTTTACATCCTTTCTAATTCCCCACTGAGTTCATTCCTCGTGGAAGATGGTTGCTTTAGTTGTCCTTTTCCATATTTGGATAGGATAAAATCCCAATTGAGCTTCATTCCCCCATTGGTAGAATCTTACTTTTTTTTCTCTCAATTTGTTCCTGGAGTAAGCCAAATATTTGGAAATTAATGGTGAATCTCTCTAGGTTGTTAAACCTAGACCAAGAGTGCATTTATTTTGCATTGTCTCCCCAGGAGAAACATCTTCATTATCGCCAGTGAAGACATATCCTTTTCCCCAGTATGAACACAAGTGATTATCTCTTTTGAGAAGCTTGTCTATCTCGAAGGAATTATCAATATAGAAGTTTTCTTCCATCAGATGGTTTTCTCTCCAGAGAAGTTTGATGAAGACTTCCAACAGGTAGTTGTCTCTTTATTTGAGAAGCCTGTTTCATGATCTCTGATCCCTAATAAGTAGATGTCCTTTCCCGAGAAGCTTATTGACGCCCATTTTGGATAACAAATGGCAGCCTCTTTTTGAGAAGTTTGTTTATCCCCAATGAAGTTATCAATATATCAATCGTTCTTTCCAACAAATGGCCATCTCCCTAGGAAATTTCGTCAGAGAAGTTTGTTGAAGACTACTACAAGCACCTTTCTTTTATCATATGACTTTATATCCCCAGTGAGGTATTCCGTTACAAGGACTTATATCACCAGTGAGGTGTTAGTCACAGTCAATGGTACTTTCCCCAGTAAATCATGGTGGAAGTCTATTGAAGACCTTTACTGTGATTTTCTCTTTATTTGAGAATTCCAGATTTTTATAAGATTAACTGACCCACATCTTTTGAAGATACCCGGTGAAGTTACTTCTCTTTCCCCAATAAGTGGTCACCTTTTTAGGAGTTTGTTCATTGATCCCTTCCAAGAGAAAGACTTGGTTAAAGAAGAAACCAAGGCCCGTTCGCTGGCTTATGACCCGAATCGCGGATAAGTTTATTTTGCCTTTTCTAGGTGGAATACTTAAGTAAAGAAGAAGCTGAATCATGTTTTGATCATGTAAGCTTATTCAGACTCGTTATTTGAACAGGCGGTCATCTCTACCTTTGAGAAACCTGTTGCGAAAGCTACAACTCGTTGTTTGAACATATTGTCATCTCTACCTTTAAAAAACCGTGCATGTTTGTATTTAAATCACTTTAATCACGTCGAGATGAAAATTTCAATATTCATATCTCCAGATTGAAGAAACTTAAATAGGGGCATCTGTCATACCCAAATTTTCAACCCTAAGATGCCACCATCATTTGTATCATTTGCATGACATCTAGCATCTTTGCACTACTAACCTATTAAAAATACAAAAAGATTTTCTACTTTGTTTGTCTTAAGCTAGGGTTTTACACCAAGAGCTTTCAAAGATTGATCAATCAAGACTTGACATGAGTTTTAACATTTCAAACTCCTCATCCTTCCCAAGTAATCAAGTGACTTCCATTAATAAGAATCAATTTCAAGATCATTCCATCTCAAATTTGTCAAGGCCAGAGTTCATCTGATACCCTCAACTAGGGTTTTGACCCAAAGTCAATTGGTTGACTTTTAGCCAAGGCATGATCCCAAAGCTTGAAGTATGGTTCAAATACTTCAAATACATCATAAGTGATCCATTCATATCATCCAATATGCCATAGAGATCCCATTCATTAAAGATTGCAACAATTGGATTCATCCGATACAAAGTCAACTGAGGCAGAGTCAAAGTTTGACTTTTGACATTTTCGGTCAACTATGGACTCCTCAACTCAAGGATCGTGAAAATATGGTTGATGGATGCATTTGATCAAGAGTAAACAAGAAATTTGAGGTTACTTGCAAAAAGGGCAAGATTTGGTTTTGTAAATTTTTCTAAGTTATGAAAAAATACATGTTCAAGTACCCATCTTTCCAAGGTCATAACTTATGATCCAAGCCACCATTTTCTTTGCTCCAATGATCAGATTAAAGACCTTGCTTCATAATTCAACTTTGTACTAGGTGATAAAACCTCAAAAAATTCATGAATGAGGAGATATGGGACCATGAAGTGGATGGTTCATTTGTTTGTCAAGTGGAAAAACACTTGGTGAAATTTTCAGCATGATGACCTAGTTAAGTGACCAAATTTATGCCAATTTTTCACACAGATCCCAACTGATTCAAGCAAAGTGATCAACATGAAAGTTGTAGAGGATGGTCTTAGCTTTCCAAAACGTCCAAGATCATGAAATTATCATATTTGAGCTAGGATTTTCGAAGAGTTGAAGTAGGCTCTCCAAATCTGAATTTTGGGTAATTTTCATGACAAATTCATCATGTAACCTTGAGCCAAAGCTACATGATCTTGCTTTAAAGGCTATCTTCCTTCTAAATCTCACCTTAATCAGAAGATTACACAAACCCTTGGTGCATTACACAAGGGATTGAGCCATTGATCAAGTCTTGTTGCCATATTTGGAAGGTTTTACAAAAAGCCTCATATCCATTTTGATAAAGGCCAACTTTTCCAACCACTCTTGCATTGAGCTTCTAACTTGTTTCTTCTGATCACACACTTAACCTCTAAACCAGAAGCAACATCCTAAAAGTACCTCTAAACTCCTCCTTTCACTCCACCTTTTCATCATGATCCATTATATTTTTTTGTGCAAAATGAAACCAAGTCACCAAACTAGCATTCCAATTGAACCAATATTGATTTCTGAAAGTTACATGAACCATATGGAGCCTCTATAAATAGAGAGACAGACCTCATAACTCAACACACCAAGCTTTCCAAGAAACACTCCATTCATGAGAGCTTTTCAACCTTAACCTCCATTATCTCATTTGGCTCATGCATTCTGCAAACCAAAGGTTCCAATCATCTTCTGGGAATCATAAGCATTAGGAGAGGCATCAAACAGTAGCTGGAAGTAGTGTTGAAGAGGCATAAGACCTTGCTCCAATAGGTATATTCTTGCACTTTGAAACTCATCATATATACGTCATTTTATTTTGATTTCTGAAGCAAATATGTAGCATTTATTGTGTTAAGAAGGACCATTAACTTACATGTCATTTATATTGTTGTTTATGTGAAATTATGTTGCATGAAACCTAAAGTTTCAATTCTGGTTTTTGTCTTCGTGCATCTCCATCTTTGAGTATTAGCCAAAACCTATGGTACCATTGTGTTCCTTGCATTTTTCTATGCGATTTTGATCTTTATTTCATGAAAAATGGTTGAGAAATGAGAGAGATATGATTGATGAAAGATTGGAAAAATAGTGGGAAAAAGAAAACAAAAATGAGAGAGGTTGAAGATGATACTGAGTTAGCATTGGAAAAAGTTCATGGAACCCCAAGGACGTGGGTTCGAACTTGGCCAGCGTAATGTTTATTTTTTCTCATTTGTTAAATGATCATTTTTCTTCATAACTTCAAAAAAAACCCATAACTTCATGATCCCTTAACCTTTTTGACCCATTCTTTTTGTCATATGTCCATAAGAATGTCTATTTTATGATGACACCAAAAAAATCCCAAAATATTATTTATTTCACCACTTTTGATTGGATGGAAAACATGTGTTTTAAGTGTTTTTTAAGGCTCCTAATTGATTCTTTCGGCTTATGTCTTATTTGTTCTCGATGTTGAAAGTTTGTATGATTAAAGCACACTCTTTTAAATGTTGATTGTTATCCTTAACATGTTTGAACTTGATTATTTTCATACAATGTATCAATTGATTCACCTTAAAAAGATGTTTGAATGAATGGTTAAGAGGTGATTAGGTTTCCACTTAAGTTTGGTCTTATCATGAACTTTGATTCAAGTCTAATGTTTATGTTGTGAAGACTTATAATGTGATGCATGTTTGAACCAAATTGATTCATGTTGTATTTACCATGTACCAATGAATGATTTTACCATGTCAAGTATGATTTTGTCTTCACCATCAATATGTTGTGTCTTGTGATGTTATGTGAAACTTCGTCATGTCTTGTTTATACTTATCTCAATGCCTAAAAAACCATGTTTAACATTGTCATCCATACCTTGTGATTGCCATTGTACTTAGCCATATTTTGTGCCATAATGTTAATGTATGTTCAATCTTGTTATTGTTTATATCCAAGGGAAAAGAATCATGACATTATTGTCATTTTGCATGTGTGTGTTCATCTGCATTCTATACAACTTTGCTTCCCCTTAACCCAAAAACTTCTAGATACAATCTTAGGTTCCCCTCAATTTAAACCTTAGGATTATATCTCTCTCTCTTTCTTATAACCACTTTCATAATAAACTTTGACTTAGGTCATTGTTTCCCCTTTTATTTCTTAATCAAATGCTTTAAAACACTTAAGCATATTCAAAGATCTTTTCATAAGACCTAAAAAACACAAACTTAACTCAAACCCTTTTTCCATTTTTGGCTTTTTCATGTTTAAAACTTTTTCATAAAAGGATTAGACATGAGTCACCCCTAGTTGAGATTTAAATCTCCTACCCCATAACATTGTTGAGATTGATATTGATTCTTTTCCATTGGGAAGAGGTACGTGGCATACTTGTTGATTCTATATCCAAGTGAGAGCCCTTTTTTCAATTTGATGCAAAGATCTATCTTTCACATGTTTTTGGTGGTTTAAAAGTGATTTTTCTCCTTAATATGACAATTCTTATCTTTCTCATGAAATCAACTCCAACAAATCCCTTCCTACTTTTGAACCCGAACTACGAGGTTTTGATCCTTCACGGGTACGTAGGCATAAAACTCAACGTCTTTCCAAATCATCAAACAATAAAAAGATGTTCTTTTTCTCATCTCCCCAATCAAATATCAAACAATTTTAAACCAAACACATATATTTAAAAGGTTCATTTAGAGTACTACAGATGATTAGGATGTTAATACCTTCCCTTTTCATAACACACCCTCGTACCTTTAGAATCTCCCCCCTTTTTGCTTAGCTTAAGTTTAATCTTATAACTTTGCATATACATATTGGGTTATTTTTGAATCTTTTCCCCTTCCCTTGGATAAATTAAAGTTCGGTGGTGATATTTTGATTCATGAGTCAAGTCTAATCAATAGCTTGATCTCCGATTCTTCACTGCGACACTAGGAAGTTCGTCTTCAGTGACAGGTTTCTCCAAGACATACAACTTTCTATCATGTTTGAGGATAATCCTCATATTTTGGTGTCAATTCAGAAAATTTGTCCTAGACAATTTTTCCTTATCAAGGATTGATCGTAAAATGTTGTTAGAGGTGTTCGTTGTCATGGTAATCTAGATAAAAAATATGAAAATATAAGTATCACTAAAATAACATATTTAATTAGGCTTTTAATTAAATATGCTCCCACTATTTTACTCAAAACAAATGACCTTCATCATTTGATTCGGAAAATCCCGTTGGCAGATTTGCTAGTGGGTCGAGATCCATATTTCACTTTGTTTTAAGTCCGCATAAGCGGATTACACAAAACTAGGTTATTTAGGTAGGAACTCCTTCCAATTGTATCTAATACAACTCTCAAATATTTTAGTCGGGTGAATAACTCCTTATTCCAATCCATCACTTGGATCATTTCCAACTCTTGCTTCTAAACGTATATAATCTTATTATAATTTATTTAGTTAAGTTTGACCCATTGTTTTAGAAATTGGATATTACAATTATCCCATCGCACCTTACTAATATAGAACATGCACCTCGCGTAGGCGAACCCTACATTATTCGATACTAGTCTTGATGAGTGCTAAAACTTGGAAAGCATAAACTTAATATTTAATTTGAGGGAATTTGCAATTATTCCGATCTCACCGACTTATTTATCATATAAATCGTCTCTCACATGCATCAACATACATTCACATGCATCAACATACATACAAAATGAAACAGTTATGGCCCTTAGCGCAATTGTTCTCCCAAGTCAATGAGAGAATCTAAGCTTCTCCAAGCAAGATCTTCAAGGTTGTCCTCCTTTGATATTGTATTCTTCTCTTTCTTCATAATATTACATTACATAAAAGAAACTCGTTTTACATACAAGGGAGTGAGATGAGAAAATAAGTTACATTAAGAGATTAAAAGAGAGGCACGACACGCGGGTCATATTTTAAAATCCCAAAATAAAATAAAGGAAAACTAAGGCCATAACCGATCACCACAAGACAATAATAAACACATTATTATTATTAATTTAAATTCTGTTAATTAACTAAACCAACTTAAATTTCGGCGACTGATAACACTATGCAGAGTTAGTTGGGGGTTCCACTGACCATTCAGCGGACGGGGGTCGGGTAGCGCCCCCTTCGGGGTTTTTAGGGGCAGCGCCCCGACGCAAAATTCTAATGAACAATTCATTTGAAATTGACGTCGATTTTTGCATCAATATTTGATACTTTAAAGCATAACTCTTGTGCAGTTACAATCCTAATCGCATAACTCTTTGGCAGCACAACCCTTGGACCGTCATGAACCCTAATGCACCAACATCATAAGGTCAAACACACCTCGATTGTTAATTCAGTATGATTGATCAACACATCATTGCTTCATCATACTTTCGTCGGATTCCGAAGCAAATGACCATTGATCACTCAAAGGAAAACAACCATTAAGTGTTTGAATGAACGAAACAGAAACAATATATCATATATACTGTATTTTGCATCAAAATTACTTATATCATATATATACATATATAACTTGATCGCTCTCAGTTGTGTAACCTATGGACGATCGATGTATCGCTACTTCACCATACTAACGTCGGATTCCGAAGCATAGTCAACATCAATCATCTAAATCATACACACATGATGCCAAATTTAATTTCTCGTTTATTATTTAATTCATTCTATCATGTGTCATGGTCAGTTATACCAGTAGAGAATGAAGAAGGCATTTGATAAGAAGGTCAGACCTCGTGTGTTCAGAGAAGGTGACCTTGTGCTCAAGAAAATCTTATCTTTCAAATCAGATTCTAGAGGCAAATGGACTCCTAATTATGAAGGCCCATATGTTGTTAAGAGAACTTTTTCAGTCGGAGCTTTGATTCTTATAACTGTGGATGGTGAAGAGTTCACTCGTCCTGTGAACACCGATGCAGTCAAGAAATACTTCGCCTAAAAAGAAAAGAATAACTCGCTAAGTTGAAAACCCGAAAGGGCGGCTTAGGCAAAAATGAGCATCTCGGTGAGTTGAAAACCCGAAAGGGAGATCCATGCAAAAATTAGAGACGTAAAACAGAAAGTCTATCCCGATAAATTGAGTACCCCGCCTTGGGGAAATTTATGCAAAAATTAGGGATTACGGCAAGTAACTGCATCCTGTTGATCTTCAGTTTTGAAGACATTCTTGAGCACGTCATTGGGTTCTGATTCGTCATCTTCAACAGAAGCCAAGAGCATAATGGATATCAAAGTTGGTAGAAAGATTAGTGATAATTGTATTAAATATAGCCATTTTCCATGTAAATTACCATTTTTAAACTTTTGTAAAGATCTATGGAGTCTTGTCATTTACAAACTACCATTCTATTAAATAAAGTTGAGCTTTTTATCCAATTGTTTCTACTCTTGTTTATTTCAGCTAAATAGAATTAAATTTTATGATGATCATTTTGAAATTGAATTAAAAAATTAAAATCATGTTTTTTCCTAAAATAATAAAAACAATTACTCTTTAAGAGTAATCGGTTTCATTTAAGGAATATCAACAGCAGTCTGAGAACAGGTAAGTCCCAAAATGTGAAGCATTGTTGGTCTTCCCCAAGCAGTTGGTTCATCTTTTCTGAGCGGCAACTCAACATCTCTAATCGAGTTTGTAATTGCCTCCCTCGAAGTTATAGGCATGTTATCTCAGTGGTTTGTATAGATTCAGCACAAATTGTTACTCCCCTCAGGTCGTCGGCAGAATTTATGCCTAATTCCTGTTAGCACTGATTCTTGAGAAATATTTCTGGTCCTCTGCAAGGTTGTCTCCCATTTGATATGGTGTTGACCTAAAATTCCCCGCAGAGTTGATGATGCAGATCCCCAACAATTTGTCCTCTTTCCCCCTAGCCAGGGTCGAGCCTTTGAGAAGAATGATTCACGTTCATCTGATTCATCGCTTTCTCCAGTTGTTGCTTCCATCCTGTTGAGATTGGCGGAGTATGGTGTCGATTGATTCATATCAATTATATTCGTATCCTTCATGATTATTTTGTCAGCATAATCATCATATATACATATGCATCCATAAATTTCATTATTGCATTTCTGTGATTCATCCTATTTCTGATCCTCTGCTATGGTGGTATCCTTTCCTCCATGCAGATTCGGTGTGTATGTCCTCTTTCAATTGTAGAGTGTCAACCCCTTAAGCAAAAAGAATTTAACCTTTCTCATTCCCCACTGAGTTATTTCCTCATGGATGATTATTATTTCAGCTTCCTCCCCAGTCGATTATCTGGATGGAACCACTCCCATTGAGTTATATCCTCACCGGGTCGAGTCTTTGATTGACTGTTTCTTTCTAGCTCGTACCTAGATTGATGCTTTTGGTCCCATGAGAGTCTATTACTGAGTAACTGGTAATATTCTTCTCAATTTGCGAGTACTTTACTCTTACCCAATACCCGGTAACAGTAATCTATTTCCTCTTGTTTTCTGTAGCGGTGTATTCGTTACCATTGGAGATATTGACTAAATCCAAGGTAAATCATACAAAGTCGAGTCGCCACCGCACTTCTATTTATCCAAAGGAAAGGTTAGAAAGCAAACAAAAACCTAAAAGTTTTACAAACAAAACTAGTAAAAGAAACAGAGATCTGGGTAAGGGGGTTGGTTATGCAATGGGAAGGTGTTAGGCACCCAAAACATCCTAGGTACTCCTAGGGAGCCCTTTTCACGCTTGTTGCAAATGTTATTATTTATGAAAAAAATTTATTTGTGCAAACATGATTGAAGAGATGAGAAAAGAATATACAAGTTTATTTACATTTTGTGTTTGAATGGATAAACCCATTGCCTACGTACCCTCTTATGAAAAGATTAGGATCAAAACCTCGTAGTTCGGGTAAAAAATTTCAAAACAAATGAGTGGATTGATTGGTCCAAAAGCCTTAAGGTCTTTTGTTATCAAAGGGAGAAAACTCAACCTGGAAAACCACAAGTCCACCATGTGAGGATAGCTTCAACATGCTAGTGAGGGGTTAACCCGATAATAAGCATGGAAGGCTCATTGTCCATCACTAAGGACAAAGGTGAGTATTACATCTACCACAAAGATAACTCAAACCTAATAGCTCAAGGTTATGAAAAATTTGATTAAGAAGTGGACATGAAACCACAAAAAGCACATTTGAATGGGTTACATTTACCAATTAGAAGTATATACAAAATGGTCAAAGTTGACTTAAAGATTCAATTCACAATGAGTGTTATGAAAAGAAAGTTGGAAAATCAAAAGCATAAGGCTTAGGTTTCTAATGTTGAAAACAAGTCAAATGTTTGCACAAATAGTTTTTGGTTTGGGTTAGGATGGAGAAATGAAGGAAACAAAAGGGTGAGGGTTAAGAAATGAAACCACATTAGGAGTTCCTCTCTTGAGACCATATAGATGATCCAAGTAAGTTCCTTTAGAATGAGCAAGCACGAAGCAAAAGCAATCAAAACAAGTCTCAAAAGAGATCCTCAAAATGAAAGGAAACAAGATGCCAATATATGGACTTACACCCGACTCCTATCAACAAAACGGAAACAGAATGCCAATATATGGACTTAGATCCGACTCCTAACAGCAAAACGGAAACAGGATGCCAATATATGGACTTAGATCCGACTCCAAACAAAAAAATGGAAACAGAATGCCAATATATGGACTTAGATCCGACTCCAAACAACAAAACGGAAACAGAATGCCAATATATGGACTTAGATCCGACTCCCAACCATAACAAACAAATGTCAAAAGCAAACATGCAAAAGGAAACATGCAAACAATCATCACACACTATATACATACAAGAGGCTTCAAACCAAAGGGTGGGCTTTAGTCAAGAGGGGTCATATCAACCTCGACAAACAAGCCAAATTGTACAAGGGTATCTATAGCTCTTAACCACTAACATTGAGAGTTAGGGTGAAGGTGATCAAAATGGAAATGAGAATGAGACCTCATGCTCTTAACCCTGGCCTGGGTGAGCTCATGATAAAGAGAGCGTGGGGATCCAGAAAGTGAGATCCTATTCCACTTGACAGACACTGGACAAAGATCTTGGGTACATGTTCAAAAGCATCAGCACGTAGTGCGAGCATAATGAACGACTCACTGAATAACGGGGGATTGGCTACTAATCCCTTCTATCCGTTAATTGCCTCTTCACTTAGGAGGACTTGTCAAGTAGCACATGCCTCATCTTGGAGGTCTTTGGCACAAATGTAAACAAACACAAACAGAGCCTCTTAAGGAGGAACTTGCCAGCAAAATGCCTGCCAAAAAGGTGACAGGACTTCCATACTACATGGAGTAAGAGGATAACTACCTAAGTGGTGTATCAACCACAATCCAAAGCTCAAGCAAGAGCTAAAAGCAAGCAACTAATGTACCTGTACAAAAGCTAAACAGTTAATGTCTCAGACAACCAATCAGAAAACAAACAGTGAAACTATCCAACTGTTACACAATTAAATGTACAATGGTCAAGCAATCAAATGAAGCAATGAGCTCAACACATCAACTTAAATCCCTACAAAACACAAAGAAGTCAGAACACAATCCAATTTGCATCTCAAAAGGTGAGCAACTCAACCATTAATGCTAAATGTCCAAACTTGAAACACAAGTCAAGGTTAGTTCATGTACAAAACACTAGTACAAAGACTAGGTCCAAAACCAAACCAAATGATCAAAACAGAAGTCAATCTTCCACATATTGCACATTCAAACAATTAAGAAAATGTCCTCAAAAGTATCAATATCAATGCACAAGGCAAGTAGCTCAAATGATCAATGTAAAGCAAAGGCAAGCAAATGAGCACAAAATGGATATCCAAATTAGAAAATCCAAATCAAAACAGAAATGCATCTAATGGCCTTGAGATTTTTTATGCAAGCTACTCATGTTATGAACAAACAATGTGCAAAAAATCAGATCCAGAAGAGTTCAAATGAAAGATGAATAAAAATGCACAAATGCAATGTCCACAATGTGACACAAATTGTCACATACATCTTCATGTGTCAAAAACAATGATAGCATATGAGAAAAAATTCAAACCAGTGCTCAAAAATCAAATCATGGGTGAAGATCAAGCACACAAAAATTCAGATCAATTGGATCAACACATAGCATTTCACAAAGCATTGAATGCAACATATCAATTTAACATAATGTCCAATCAAAAATTCACAATTAAAAAATCAGATATCAACAAATCATGAAAATAATACTAAAAAAAACTAGACATTTAAACAGAAATATGAAAAAAAAATTGGAGTTAATTTGGATCATTTTTCAATTTTTTATGATTTTTTAAATATGAACAAAATAATTGACATAACAAAATAAAATGGAGGGAAAGAAATATTTGAATAAACTCAGGAATAATCACAACCATCGGATCAGGCGCGAGAAATCAATCAAACGGTCCACATTTGAACATCAAAACGCACAACATCACTAATTGAGTTGGCATGCACACTCAGCAAGTCAAACATACGCATGGCATAGTCAACACAATCATAACCAATGGATTACACACGCAAGTGCCACACAGCAGCCACGCCAGCTTAAATGAAATGATGCGTTTCATTTAATGTGTCATCAGCACAATCAGCAAGTCAACAAACACATGGCTCAGTCAAACGAAGCACAACCAATGGAATGGACATGCAAGCACACAGTCAGCAGCCACAGTGGACAAAACCCTAGTATGAACCAGACGCCGGAGCTGTAGCTCCGGTCGTCTTCCCCGACTAGCTCCGGTGGACATTCAACAATTTTTTTCCAGAATTTCATGAATCATACATCAATCGACTCGGTTTTTCACCAGGAATCCAAATATCATATTCAATTCATCTAAATCATCATGTATCGCACAGATCGAAGAGAAACATATTGTGGATCAAAACTGAAAGTTCATCATACATGCTCATTATTCATCCATTTTCAATTCTAAACATATCAGCATACTCCAGGCAATGAGATCTACACAACTATAACAAGAAAATAGCAAAAGGAGAGGATCGAATTTCAACTTACTTGAAATGAAGTTCTCTAAATTCGTGTCCTCGGGCTCTCAAAATCTCCAGATCTTCTTCCTTAACCTTGCCTTGAAGCTTTGTGTAAGAATCACCACTTGAAACCACCTGGATCTTCTTCAATTTCAGAAATCCATTTCCATGAAAGTGCACTCGATCTGCTCGAAATCCATCTCAATTGTCCAATCCAGATGATGATTCTTGCTCAGAATTACACCAGGAGCAAGAATATGCGAAGAGATTTGGTGTTTGTGTGAAGAAAATTGAATTTCGAAGAGAGAGAAAAATGGAGGGAATTTGAAATTTTGATCTGAAATTTTGTTATTATGGCAAATGAGATTAGGGTTTGGCTTTTATATGGTGTGCTAATGACACTGCTAATCAAATTAGGCATTGCTTAAACATGATTAGTGAGATATGGATCAAATTGCAAAATTACAAATGAGGATAGCATGGCCATGTCCCACGTGTACAGTACCATGCAAGGGCTGAAATTCTCTTAAAATTGTCCAATAATCAACATGGAAATGGTATCTTGCTTGTATCATAAGCCAATTTTGAATTATAGAAATTCCCTCCAAAATGATCATGGGTGAAATAATGGGCATACAAGCTTCTCTCATACATGACAAGGCTTGTTTTGAGAAGTATTGGTCATGAGGAGTATTTTGCAAAAAGAATGGACCA
The DNA here is from genome assembly GCF_024323335.1 of Lathyrus oleraceus. Taxonomy (NCBI): domain Eukaryota; kingdom Viridiplantae; phylum Streptophyta; class Magnoliopsida; order Fabales; family Fabaceae; genus Lathyrus; species Lathyrus oleraceus. Next base: position 447,421,203 of record NC_066580.1, read on the forward strand.
AATTGGAGCTTTGAATCAAAAGTTATGTCACTTTGAACTTCCATGCACACCTTGTGATCATTTGGCCATAACTTCTCAACCAATCATCATATGGACATGAAATAGGACTTTTTGGAAATGGGAGACAAAGACCTACAACTTTCATGTTCACCAAAAATCCATTTGAAGCTTATTTGATGTTGATAAGTCAAGTTGAATGTGGACCAGAAACTTGCCATTTTTGGAAACTTGAAATTACAGGTCATTTTCCATTTTTGGAAACTTTTGCCATGACTTCAAAATCTTCAAGATAGATGTTTGAAATGACAAATAGACTTCTTTTGAACATGAATTAGGTGTTTCAAATCATTTCCCCACCTTAAGGCCATCAGTTGACTGCACAGTTGGTTTCTTGGTCTTCAGTTGAGCCTGAAATGTATGACTGAATTTGGGCCTTTACCACTTGATGAAATGGCTCCAAAATGAAACCCTAGCTCATGTAAGTTCTTTGGAGTGATCATGTGGTCCTTATACCAAGGAAAATATCTCAGATCTTGCATAAAGGATGCTCTTGAAGTGCTTGGCCTGTGATTGCTTGAGCTACAAAACAAAAAGGTTAATGACATATTTTTGTGCTTTTGGTTAGTAAACAAAACAAGAAAAGCAATGATATACAATACAAGCATACTTGGTAACCTCAAACCACTCACAAGGAGGTCCCACCCAATGGGAAAGGAAGCCAAGATGCTCAATGATCCTTGAGGCTATGCAATACAATGCTTATGATGCCATGAGGGATCTTAGGGACAAAATTGGGGTCTTACATTTTCCCCAGCGGATTCGTTTTACGTTTCCCCAAGTAATCTATCCTTGATATGTTCATCTTAACCGATGACAAATATTCTTCCTTTTAAGTTTATCCTTGATATATTCATCCTAACCGGTGACAGGTATTCTCTTTCTGGTATTCTACCCAGTAAAAGGTAGTTGTAATCCTTATTTCATTCCCTAGAGGGTTAATCCTTGATATGTTCATCCTAATCGATGACGGGTTTCCTCCTCTTTGCGGTTTTCTGCCCAGTAACTGGTAGTTGTAAATCCTATTTCTCCCATGCGGAGTCTATCCTTGATATATTCATCCTAACCGGTGACAAATATTCTCTTTATGGTATTCTATCCAGTAACTGATAGATGTAATTCCTACTTTTTTCTGGTAGTCTATCCTTGATATGTTCATCTCAACTGATGACAGATATTCTTCCCGTTGAGTCTATCCTTGATATGTTCACTTTAACCAGTGACAAATATTCTCCTCTTTGCGGTCTTCTACCTAGTAACCGGTAGTTATAAACCCTATTTGGATTTTCCCCAGTTGGTTATTCTTACTGTAAGACCCTAATTTTGACCCTAAGATCCCTCATGGCATCATATAATTGCTCATTGCATTGCCTCAAGGATCATGGCATGTGTGGCTCCTTTACCCTAGGGGTGGGACTTGTGTGAGTTGGTTTGAGACCACCAAGCATGCCTGAATTGTATATTATTGTTTTTCCTATTTTTTTTACTAACCAAAAGCACAAAAATATGTCACTAACCTCTTTTGTTTTTGAAGCTCAAGTGACCTTGTGATCCCCTGCTCCTAGGAGGCTCCTATGAAGTGGCTAGATGAAGATGAAAGCAAGCATGACAATTGTTCCCAAAGCTCTAAATCATCATATATGTCTCCAGAGTGTCTCAATTTTCCAATTTGATCAAGATAATCCAAAGGGCTTGAGGATTGTTTCCCAATGAAACCCTAATTCAACTGTGCATCATTTGTGCCTTGCTCATGAAACAACCTCAACCTATGATCAAATTCAATAAATTTAAGTTCTTTAATTAATTATTTTATGCATATATGATCCTTTTTGAGTATCCTCAATCATTATTTTATCAAGATTTGAAGTTTGGCTTTAAGAAGTTGACCAGTCAAGTCATCTGACTAAACTGAGGATCCTTGAGACCTAACTTTTGATGTGTTTGTCAAATGAAGATGACCCCAAGAGGAAAAATATTCTTAAGAACCATATGAACAACTTTCATGTTCACCAAAAATTCATTTGAAACTTGGAAGTTCATCATTCATTTCACAACATTATAGGTCATTTTGATTGAAACCCTAATTTTGGGTCAACTTCCCAAGAACCTAACTTCCTTATTTTTTTATGATTTTGAGGTGATACCGATTTCATTGGAAATATTAATATGCCTACTTAAAATGTTATGTTGGACAAAATTTAATAATCCTAAAATAAACACATGTGATAATGCAAAACATTATAGGTCACTTTGGACCAAAACCATTGAATGATGAAAATGTCCAACTTCAAGTGCCCATAACTTTCTCATCAAAAATCCAAAGGATGCAAAATTTAATTCCAAATTGATCATTTTGAAAAGATCTACAACTTTTATGTTCTAGGTTTTTCCATTTGAGGCTTGCATCATTAAAACAAAAGGGCTTGAAGTTGATCATTTTTGGCAAATTTTCCAAAGACATGTTTTGTACATCAAGCTTCAAGGCCAGTTTTCATAAATTTACAAACTCCAAATGGATTTTTTCCCAACATAGCTTTTGTTCCTTATGTCAAGACCTTTCCAACCATTACTCACATGCCTATGTTTGGAGTTTCTATGTGTGACTTTCGAAGAGGTGAATATTTATGTCCAATTATGCATTTCACTTTGAATCTTCATGCACAAGCAAACACAAGGCCAATTGCACGTCCATTTCACTTCAGAATGATATCAGCTTGCAAATTCATTCAATTTTGGGCCTCACATGCGCCTGTACAGGCCCATGCATGGAGGACCTAAAGCTTCATGCGCACGAGTATTTTCCCTCATTGCTTGCAGCTCAGCTATAAATACAATGCCATGCTCATTCAAATCTCAACCTTAAGGCAATCTGAAGCTCTGCTGAAATCAAAACCGAACCATACTCAAAGGAATTCTGATTTTTTATTTCTCAATTTCAAACTTGAATTTCAACACAATCAGTTGATCTTCAAGTTTCAATTCCTAAGCCTTGCATCCTCATCATCTCCTGATCAAATCGGAAGCAAGAGTTTGAGTAGATCGTGTTGCACAAAGCTGCTCTTCAAAGGTATTCCATCAAACTGTTTTGACTTGAATCTCATCATACAATGTGAATTGCTTGTGTTCAAACTGTTTTCTGAAGTCCTCGAGCAAGAGGCAGGCCAATGGTGGTCTTGATTTAATGTTTTGAAGCATTTCAGTTTACACACCTGGAATTTCAAGCTCAGATTTCTCACTTGATAGAAATCTTGAGGACAATCCAAGGTTACAGGGGTGATGTACATCACCCAAGCTTCATTTTGGTACCTGGCTCGTGTGTTTTGGTTGAGGTTCAAAAACCTGCAACTGGTGGCCGGAATCGGTTGGTCCACCGGAGAAGATGGTGGTTTCCACCATCATCCCCACGTGGATGACTCCAAGCCCTTGGATGAGGCTCACACGCTCTAATCTCAGTCATGCGTTCATTTGACTTTTTTTAATTCAGTGTGTGGCGCGCTTGACCAAGGCCTATGGTAGGATAGCACTTCTGAGGCCTTGGATGTTGCCACGTCAATTAATGAAATTGATTCAAGGGGCGCTGAATTTTCCTATTTCCTATTTTCTGTTTTATTTTCTTTTAATTCCTTTTTATTTCAAAAATTCATAACTATTTTATTTGAAGTCACAAAAATATGAGACCAATGGCAAAAAAATTCTTGAAAAATCTAGTTTCATAATCTGATTTTTAATTATTTTTGTGACTTCATTTAATATTTTTTGTGAATTATTTTATTTTTAATAGTTTTTAATTCATTTTAAATACTTTTTGATATCCAAAAATTCCAAAAATATTTTCTTAACACATATGGATCATGATAAGTCTATGAAAAATATTCTCATTAATTCTTAATTGATTTGAGATTTATTTGAGATTTTAATTCATTTGTGTTATATTTTATTATTTTTAATTGATTTTAAATAGTTTCTGTTTTTCAAAAAAATGTTGAGAAAATTTATCAAACCTTGTTTGGTCATGTTAGACCTATGATGATTCAATTGGACTTGTTGAAGTTGATTTGAATTGAATTTGAGGTTTGACCATATTTTGTCCATTTTAATTTTGCATTTATTTTAATTTCAAAAATACCAAAAAAAAAATGTTTGACTTTATAAACTTCTAATCTTCCTTTCTCTTCTGTTTTACATTGGTTGATGATGATTTGATTCACATTTGGTCATTGTGTTTTGTTTACGTCATTTGAATTCTCCTTTTGTTCTTTCCATTTCAATTCATCTTCATCTCACTTTTTTTTTTGGCCAATGAGTTAATGATTTGTGGTTAGCCTTGACATATGAGAGGCTTAACCTTCTTTGATCCAAATCAAACTCAACTTGATCAAAGATCAAGTGAGTTGCTTTGTGTCCAAGATAGGTTGCTTCTTGGTCAAGCAAAAAACCTAAAATCCATACAAGGCTTTCCTTCTTTTCTTTTGGCATGACAAGTTATAGGAGCTTGGCTTACTAGTCATGATCTCTAACTTGTGTTTATTTGCCTATAGTTTTATTGACCGGCCTCAGATAGGTGTGACTACTACATTAGTCCAGTTACGATTGCTTAACATAGCGCTAAATTGTCTTATGACACACTAACATTAACTAGTAACTACTAACTTTAATTCAAGCATTTAATTTCTTGCAATTTACTTTAATGCACTTTATTTCTTGCTCATTTATTCATATTGCTTTTTACTTTGCTCACTTGAGCTCATATTTTATGTTTATGCCATTTTTCTTTTGCTCACTTGAGCTCCTTATTGTATATAAATATATTGTTGCTTTGTGTTTGTTTTGTCTTTGTTTGTGGGAACCCAATGCAAAAAGGAGAAAAGAATTAGAATTAGGACCTTACATATGCTTAAAGGAGTTCCAGAGCAACTAGGCCTCATGCCTTTAGAATGCTAAACTTGTTGAAGAGCAACTAGGCCTCATGCCTTTAGAATGTTTAATCTAAAAGTTGACTTCAAAAGACCCCTAATCTAAACTCATTCTTTGTCCATTTCTCTTATTGTATCGTGAAATTTTTTATGTTTGCTCTTGTGTGATAGGGATTCCAAACTTGAGATAGTAAGAAAGATCATTGTCATGAGTATCCAAGTTAAGAAAGACAAGCCAAATGGAGATCCTAGGAGCTTGAATATAATATTTGTTTTGATTGCTTGTTGCTTGCTAAGTCCAAAGGAAATGAGCATCTTGAATCACTTTTATGATCTCAAGAAAAGGAACTCCAAGGGTTTTATCTCTTCTCTTATCTTTGCATGTTTATGACTAGCCTTTCTTTTCTTCTCTCCACTCTAACCCAAGCCAAACTCATTTTTGTGCAAACTTTGACATTGTTTTCAAAACTAGAAACCTAGGCCTTATGCCTTTGACTTTTCAAACTCTTTTCATTAATACTTATTTTGAAAGAATCTTAAGTCAACTTTGACCTCATTTTGTGAATACTTCTAACTTGTAAATACAACTCACTTCAAGTTGTTTTTGTGGTTCCAATGGCCACCTTTGCTAAAACCTTTTCCTAAACATTAGTCATAGGTTTGAGTTATCATAGTGGTTGATGTAAACCTCACCTTATCCTTAGTGATTGGACTATAAGTCTTCCATACTTATTATAGGGTGGATCCCTCACTAGTATGTTGAAGCTCTCCTCACATGGTGGATTGTTGGTTTAGGTTGAGTTTTCTCCCTTTGATAACAAAAGACCTTAAGGCTTTTGGTCAAATCAATTCATCAATCTTTTGAGATTTTTACCCCGAACTACGAGGTTTTGATCCTACCTTTGTGATGGTACGTAGGCAATGGGTTCATCCATTCAAACAACAAAATTGTAAATATAATGTATATTCTTTTCTCATCTCCCCAATCTTGTTTGCATAAATATTTTCACAAATACCAACCTACAATACACATTTGTAAAAAGGGCTCCCTTAGAGTACTAAGGATGTTTTGGGTAAAACCTTCCCATTTCATAACCAACCCCCTTACCCAGATCTCTGACATTTTTATTAGTTTTGATTTGATAAAACTTCTTATTTGGTTTTTGTTCGCTTTCTAACCTTTCCTTTGGATAAATAGAAGTGTGGTGGCGACTCGAATTGTATGCTTACTTTTGATTTAGTCAATAAATCATAAGGTAACGAATACCCCGTTACACTTACCCAGTAACTGGTAATGAATACACCTTCTGTTGCCCTCAGCGAGTCATCCTTGATATGTTTGCCCTAACTGGTAACGGATGTACTCTCTGTCAGATTATGTTATCTCCTTACCCAGTAACCGGTAGTGGGTAATATACTTTTGTTACTCCTGTGTCAAAGATTTTCTCTTCCCTAGTTGAGTTTGTAAGAAATCGTCATTTCCTATTCAGGCACTTCAGCTTTGTTCTGATTTACCTGTTTCCCATGCAGATTTTTCCTTTTATCCCCGACTGAGGCTTTCCATTGATTTATTTTCATGGAATCCCTTGTGTCCCCCAGCAGTTTTAAGTCATGGTCTGGCCTACGCACAATCTTTTATCCCCAGAGTCTTTGTCTCCCTAGTGAGTTTTCCTTACGGAATGCATTATACTTTTGTGGACTTTTAGTCTCTCTAGATTCTTTTCCTTTGTGGCAACATTTTCCCCACATAGATTATTTTAGCATTCATATCATATGCATCATGAGGACTCATAGGGACCAAAATTTGTTTCTATTGTTGTTATTTAAGTCCATTCTACTGAGTAAATATGAAGATTTTAACCTTCATCTCCTCAGCTAGGACGTCCTTAAATAGGGGCAGCTGTAAGACCCCAATTTTGACCCTAAGGTCCCTCATGCTATCTCATCATATGCATTAGCATTAGGATCACACTTTGGTATTCTCCTTACTCCTCATTCATTGGGTTTGCATTGGGAGAGATCACCAAGCATAATTTGATTGTGTCATACTTCATTTTTCATTATTTACTAACCAAAATACCAAAAATATGTCAATATATAGTTTGTTGCTTTTGTAGGTAGTGTGTATGTTCACCTATGCTCCATTAAGCTCATATCTAGTGTTTAAGACCCTCAATGCAAGGAGTTCAATCAAGAATTGGTTCACATTGACTCTAAGTATCATATATTGATCCCCATGATCTCCACATGTTATTTTGATCAAGAAATCATCAAGAGTTTGAAGATGGTTTGCCTTGGAAACCCTAATTCATCTGGGTATCTTGTGTGACTTCTTCAACAAGTTTCTTCAACAATTGATCAAATATTTCAAGGGATAATTTACATTACATAATTTTATGCATATATGATCCTCCATGATTCCCAAAAGTCAATATAATACAAAGCTAGCAAGTTGGTTCATGGTGGTTGACTAGATAAAGTCAACTGATCAAAATTGGGGTTCCCTAGACCCAATCTCCTACAATTTTTGTCATATGAAAATTATTCCAAGATAAAATTTACTCTAAATGACATTCCAAACAACTTTCATGTTTAAGTCTATAGCTATTTTTGCTTGGAAAGTCATTTTTTATAATGAAAGATTATAGGTCATTTTGTCTGAACCCTAGTTTGGAGGTCAACTTCCCAAGACCATAACTTGATCAATTTTTATGAGATGAAAGACCTTAAAATTCCATGATCAAATTCAAGATATATAATTCAACTTTGATATTTGGAGGAAGTGTAAATTCAACTTGAAAATGCATGTGCCAAGAGGAAACATTATAGGTCATTTTGGGCCAATGCCATTGAACAAGTGATTTTGCTCAACTTCTAAAATGCATAAATCCTTCATGAAAAATCTAAATTAGGTCAAATTTGTGACTAAATTGAAGATGTTTGAAATAGATACAACTTTCATGAAGGAACGTTTCTCATTTGAAGTCCATAGAAAAAGTTATTCAAGGTGGAAGGAGTGAACATTTGACTTGGGACTTAGAAAATTTTCAAATATGTTTGATTTCCCAAACTTCCACCTAAAAATTCATCATGATCCAAGCTTCAAATTAAAAAGTGTTCAACATGAAAGTTGTTCCCCTTGATCTCTCTTTTCCTAAAAGTCCAAAATCATCTCAATTAGTTAAAGTATGAGGGACTTGCGCATGAGTTTAAGTTAAGGGACCATTTGGATAATTTCAACTTCCATTTTTCATATACATTTGCATGGACTTCTAACATGATTTCAGCATGATGAACATTGAACTATGGATTAGATTACATCATCTCATGGGCCTAGTGCACACCCATGCATCCATGCAAGAGAGAAACTCAATTTTTTTCAAAATTGGAAATGTGCAAATATCAATCTCATAGCCTATAAATAGAAGTGCATTGTGATCAGAACTTCATCAACACCTTGCCCAAGCTTTGCTAGACCAATTCAAACCCTCACTGCCATAGAATTTCTGAAGGTTTCTCTTGAAATCGAGCTTGAACTTCATCTTCTGTTTGGAAGTTAAAACTCCAGAAATTCACTTCCCTTTTCATCTCAATTGACTTCTGCAAGCAAGAGGAAGAGAAAGCAATCAAATCCAGATCAAGATCAAGTGGAATTAGATCAACTCAAAGGTGATTTTTCAGAAACTTCTTCTCTTCGATTCTCCCTCAATTCTTCACCATTATTTGTAATTTTTGGTTGTCTGAAGTCCTATCAATGTAGGCAAGAAGATTGAGTTGCTTTGAGGTCAAATCGAAGCAACTCAGTTCATGATCCTCAAAATTCAAATCTATGTATCTTTTTATATACTTGAAATTGGACAAAATTGAGGCCATATTCGAGCTCATGAGCATTTTTTCTTTAAATCCATGGGTTGCTTTTTCATTTTGATGATGGTTGATGGTGGACCAGTCCAGTGAGGTTTATTGGAGAAGAAAACCGGAGCCCTGACTCCGGTGATGTGTTGTCATGCATCTCAGCCATAAGATCCATTTGAATTGTTTTAATCTTGGACGTTGCTTTTGATTACCACGCGTGTGTTTCAGCTGACCAAGGCACATGTGGAACGTGCGTTTCTCACCATCTGATATGTCACCTCAATTAATTAGGGAGATCAAATGATTCTCATTTTTTTGAATTTCTGATTATTTCATTTAATTGCATATTTTTAATTAATTCATATTAATTTCATTATTAATCCAAAAAATATGGGACTTTCACACAAAAAATTCAAATATTTTCCTCTTTCTTTTTCTGAATTAAAATTAATTTTTGGATTAATTTTGATACTTTTCATGAATTAATTATTTTTATGCATATTTTTAATTGTTTAAAAATACTTATGACTTTTCAAAAATAATGAAATTTTTTGTCCAAGATCCTTTGATCTTATTTGGCCTATGATAAATCTCTTGGCTATTTATTTGGTGTTTTGAAGAGGTTTTAGGTTTTTGATCAAACATAATTTAATTTAAATGTATTTTAATTTAATTTTTAATTGATTAATTGTGTAGAAATTATGTTGAGCCATTTTTATTGACTTGTGAAGTTTGACTATGTGTTTGGGCCTTGGTCAAGGTTGATTTGACTTTTGTTGGATTAAAATCATTGGATTTAGGGGATGGATGAAATGTACATTTCATCTTTCAAAATGAATGAATGATTTTAATTTGATAAAATTCCTCCCATGACCAATTTGTGTTTGTCTCATTTCCCCTCCCTCTTCATCTTCAATCCCATTATATCCCATCCCTTCCATTGACCAATGAAGTCTCAATATCCTAAGGCTAATTGGTTCATCAATAACTTCATGTTAGATGAACCAATACAAGTATGGATGAGATTAGGTCCATCCTTTGATATATTTTTTTGTGTGTGGTATATTTTAGGAGTATGGTTCATTATACCATATCTCTAACATGCATTAACACCAAAATTTCTATTGCCCCGCCTCAGATAGCTGTGACTTCTACATAAGTCCAATTACGATTGTTTAACATAGCGCTAAATTTTAACACTAAATGCATAACATTCTAGTAAGTGAGATTGTAAGTCCCCCCCTTTCATGGTATTGTGTGGAAACTTGGACTTTTTTCCTTCCTTTGGAAGATGTCTTGGTTCAAGGATCCATGCTTGTGAATAGAGGGTTGGGTGTTCTCCGAAGAATGACTTAATAAACTGAAAAGCAAAAACTCCACTAACTTTTAATCAACTAACATTTGACTAACTTCTATTATTATTGTTTTTAATTTCAAGCCATTTACCTTATGCCATTTATTTTCAAGTCATTTACCATTTCATTTGTCATTTACATATCATTTAACTTGTTTATGTTTATGCCATTTTTACTTTGCTCACTTGAGCCATATATTGTGATTGTATATATTTGTTTGAGTATCTTGTTTGTGTTTGTGGTCTTAGGACCTTAAAATATCTAATAAACAACAAAAACCCTAAAAAATGTTTGTGTGGACTGTTGGATTTGATCTGAGCTTTGGACTTCGAATTAGGCAACATTCCCTATGCAAAAGGACTTGGCCAATGCCAACATTTCTGAAGCCAAGCTATTCTGATTTGAGCTTTCATCTGATGCAAGTATCTACATGAATTCATATGCTATATGGTCTTGATGCAAATGTTACTTTGAACCCGTGTCTAATGCCTTATTCTGAGTCATTCAAGGAGTATGTCATCTGATACATGGGAAGATTAAGAAGAAGACTATGAAGTTGCTAGCTTGGATGTGGTTATCTTTATTTGATGCCCTGCTCTTCACATTGCTACTTGCTTATTGATATTGCTTGAGTCTAAAGTCTAAAGGAAAAATGGGTTTCTATATGACATTCTTGTCTATTGGATTACATCCCATTGGTCAGATCTTTTCAACTCTTAACTTTTAAATTTTATGCTTAGGATTAGTCTCTTCATCTCCTCCCATTTCTTAAATTTCAAATCTCTCCCCCTTTTCAAAAACCTTCTTTGTTTGTGATTTCTAAACTTAGACTCTTTTGCAAATTAGAAACTTTGGCCTTATGCCATTGCATTTTAAAAATCGTTTCTTAAATCAAACTTGTAAATGAACTTAACCATATTGACTTAAAATTTCAAAAGACAAAAAGAAATAACACCCATTCAAACTCTTTTAGGCCCTTTGTGCCCCTTTTTAAATTTAAATTTTGTTAAAAGAAATCCACTCATTTTGAAATTGATACCACGAACTACGAGGTTTTGATCCCTCATTTTTATGTTGGTACGTGGGCACAAGTCCGAAGGTCTTGTCAAACACAAAAATATAATCAATGAATTCTCTTCTCATCCCCATACTCTATTTGTTGCAAACATCATTTTATACAAAAAAACACATACACACATAAAAAAGGGCTCCCTAGGAGTACCTAGGACACTTTGGGTGCTAACACCTTCCCTTTGTGTAACCAACCCCCTTACTTGTAATCTCTGACATTTTATTAGTTTTGATTTGAAAACTTCTTATATTTGGGTTTTGTTTGTACTTTTTCCCTTTTCCTTTGGAAACAATAAAAGCGCGGTGACGACTCTGGTTTTATTGACGTTAAGTTTATCCATAACTTAATAGTCATGAATTTACCGCTACATATAACAATATGAAACTCAACATCAAATAACAATTGAGGAAGATTGCTTATCCGAAAACCACCGACTTGAAACTACCCTTTCAATCGGTAAAAATAAAAGGTGCTCAGAGAAGGTCAAACTTATACTAAGTGGCAATTCAACGGTGCAGTCTCCTTCGTATTTCAAACATGTTGACAAAGTTTTTCCGGACTCACCAACTCCAAAACCTCAAAAAAGTGTTTTCAAAGGAGCTCGCATTAGCAAACCACCTCCTTCTCTGCCTCCATCAATGATTCCATTCATTGACGAGATGTCGGTCTTTATGCACAAATACATTGAGCGGATCGTCAATGTTGAGGATGACGATAATTGTGGTTATCAAGCTGTTTCGACTTTACTCGGTAAAGGAGAAGATAATCACACACTTGTTCGCCATCAACTTATCCATGAGTTGAGGACTCATAAAGAATCATACCCACGACTTTATGGAAAGAAAGAAAACTTTGATGCAATTTATGAGTCTCTTGTTCCTTGCCTTAGTGGACCGGCATCAGAGACAAAATAAACGCGCTTCCCTAAAATATGTCACCTCATAGAATATGCATATGATATAATGTGTATTGCTCTTACACGATACAATTTTTTTTCAGAAACCTTCTTCCTACTGCGCACCGCCCCACCTCAAAACCCAAATGATCGTATTATGTGTATTGAGTGGCTTTCAAAATCACGACACTGTGTTCAAGTTTATTTGAAATTGGGATGTCCTATACCACTTACATCACCATAGTGGATAACTCATTCAACAACAAAAGACGAGACTTGGCCATACCATTTTGTGGAAAGGATGCAAGAGTTCGAGAAATTGAGCAATATTGAAAAAGAAACAAAAGCACAAAAGTCAGATGGGGTACCACTACCACCAATAGATTTAGCTGGCGATAAATCTTTCGATTCGTTTTAATCTTCTGTTTACCTGGATAAATTAATATATGTAATTGTGTCTCAATATTAATGAAGTATAATATATACAATTTCTTAATATTTTAATACATTTATGATCTTTTACAAAACATTTGTTCATTTGCCAAACAACGTCATCAATTAGGTTCTGTTTTCTGTTTGGTCCATTATGCGTGGTTCATGATAGGTTCTGGAGATGTATCTCCGGAAAAAGATAATAGGGTGTCGACCCGAAGATATATCTTCAGAGTTAGCATGATAGAATTTTTGAGGTTCACATTTGTCTACAACTTCTATAAATTAAGGTGCTTTTTTATTTATTTCACATAAACAAAAAATGTCTTAAATGTCACAAATAAACATCATCTGATATGTCATAAATGTCTCCTTCTCCAGCGCGATACCCCTACAAATGTTTAAGCTCAATGAGTACACCTCTTCTACAAACCTGAAATACGAAGTCCATAATCTACTACCTTACGGAGATAATAAAAAAATTGTCAAGCTCGAATACCGTTCACCTTCGAATGACAACAGAGGGAATATTGAGTTCAACAACTTTGAGCTCAAAACGGATGCAAATGTAAGGGCTATGTGAAATATATTTTTCCATTTCGAAACAAAATTTTGAGCTCGAGTTGAAAGCGAAGATTTCAAGATCGGTCAAAGATATTGTGAAGATGTTGAAGCGTCCATTTAGATATTGAAATATAATGTTTCATTTTATGTTGTCACTTATGTAATGATTATTTTATGTTATGAACGGTAGTTATATTTTGCCAAAATACAAGTTTCTGATTTCTACTTCTGTTATAAATATGTTCCGGAGATGCATTTCTGAGTTGAAAAAATCAACTAATAAGGGGTCATTAGAATAACCTAGGTTGTATGTATGGATGCGTCCGAACATTTTTCGAAATCTAGAAACATTTTTGTATTTTCACATGATGTCTAAATAATATATAATATGAATTAAGAAATTCCCATAAAAAATAAACATATTATTAAGTGTATTCAATACAACTATAAAAATCCACAATTTTATTTATCATATTAAACTAGGTAATTACCGTGCTATGGTACGAGTTTACATTAAATGTTAGAAATTAATAATCTATTTAGTTAATAAATGTTTTTATATAATTTTTTTTATATAAAATAAAATAAAATAAAATAAAAAATATAGTTTGAATTGAATGACTTTTAACCTAATTAAGTGAAATAATTATGATCATTATATTTAATGCACCAATTTATTATAATAAGTTTTTATAAATTTGATTTTGTGGTTTACATATTTTCTCATATTTTTTAATACATTAATGATAAATTATATTTGATGTTTTTGATATTTATCAAGGATAGATATTTTTGGTAGTTTTAAATATTTACTGACAATAAATTTGCTCGATATTTATTTATATTAATCAATAAAAAATATTTATCATATATATTTTTTTTGTATGTATCAGTGAAATATATGTGTTTCATATTATATATATATATATATATATATATATATATATATATATATATATATATATATATATATATATATATATATATATAAAAGTATTTTCCTCGTGTTATTGTATGTATTTAAAATTAAATATTATTCTTTAATTAATGTAAAAATATAGTATAAATATTTGTCATTGATGTATAAACAAACATAAAATAAATAATTATCATGAATAAATATATACAAAATAAAGGGAAAATATGTGTCATTAATAAATAAAATGCACAAGAATCATGAATGTAAATCCTTAAATTTTTTAAAAGATAATTATAATATATGAATTTGTGTTTAATATAAATTTAACTGTGTACTCAAATGTCATTCTTCAGCTACTTATATTAAAATAATGAAACAATTTATTCATTAATATATTTATAATTGAAAATATAACACAACTTAAAATATGTTCAAAAATTGAGTTAGATAAAATAATTTAAAATTAATATAAAAGTAATTGACTTGTTAACTTATTTACAATTATTTTTGTTAAATTCATAATAATTTTAAGTTAATATACTATAATTATTCTATTTCTTATAAAATATTAAAAATATTGAATTAAACTAATTGATTAGTTAAAATAATTTTTGAACTTCAGTTAAGTTGTTTCTACGTCTAAAGAGGTATAATGATTTTTATTCTTATTTTGAAGATATTTAATAATATATATTATCTTTAAATAGTTATTCAATCAAAAGCATTTTTTGTGTATAGTTTTTACCATAAAGTCAAATTAGTGAATTCTAATTATTTTAAATTTTATTTAAAAGATAAAAATATATTTTAAATTAATTTATTATATCAATGATTAATAAATATTTGTCTCATATATAATTTGTATTTGCCTGTGACATATATTTGTTTTTATTATTTTATCAATGACATTGAAAATAATTGACTAAATATTTAATTATAAATTTATATCATGTGTGATTTTTAAATTAAACATCAATTGATTAGTTATAAACCCACATTTCATTAATGAATTGTATGGTTGAACATCACTATTTAAAGGCTCATTTTTAGAAAATAATACAAAAACAATTATGGCAAAAAATTTATTTTTTATAATATAATTATTATCTTTTTATTTATAATATATTTAAAAAATATTAATTTTTAATAATGTTTTAGTGATATATATTTCTCCCATATATGATTCTTATAATAAATTTGTACCTTCTAACAATAGTTTTAACCGATTCCATTTTTATAAAATAATGTGAAAACAAAGAAGTGATTATTTAATATAAAATAAAATTAACAAATCACAATATAAAAACATTTTTTTAAAGTTATTTAGTCACAAATATTTATTTTGTATAACTTTTTTATAACAAACTAAAATAAACTAATTGATTAATGGTTGAATCGTAAGATTCAACGTCTTTATTGAATAACTCATTTCTTAAAAAAAATATAAACATTATTAAAGTGTAAAAATAAATATAATTGATGTATTATAATTTTTTATATATTTTAAAATATTGATTTTGTAAATTTCTTTAGTAACATACAATAGACATTAGTCATATATAAATTTTTGATAAATTTTAATTAATATATATTAAAATTAATCTAAAATTTATTTAATAAATATAAAATTAAAAATTAAAAAAATTGCTTAACAATAAACAATTAATTTTTATATTAAAAATTGTGTTAAATTAATTGTGTGGAACATAAAGAAGTTTTTATTTTACACTTTAAATTAAATGACCGTACTAACCATCAAGTTGTATGTGTGTCAAAATTTTAAAACCATATTAAAAAAAGGCATATGAGTATTTTTGGTGGTTGTGTGTTTTTTAAAGTTTATAGGAGATTTTTATTTTAAATTTTGAAAAAAGCAGGATTTTGTTGCTTCTTCAATCTGAACATAAAAATAAATTTAAAACATGATTAATATTACAAAGATAGTAAATATTTTAATAATGATTTTATCTTTAAAAGATTGACTTATTTGAAAAAAATCTTATTTCAAAATAAATACTAATTTCTTTCAATTTTTAAAGATTGAGACAGGAATACGTTAATTACTACTCCTAAACCAAATTTATAATCCCGAAAACAATGGGACAAGGTTGCCACGTGTCAGAAGGTAGATTTAGGGAGCAATGTTAGATTATGGTACTGGATTCCCTCCAATAATGTAATAATAAAATAAAATAATAAATTATGGTTCGCTTTCTGCAACGTTATTTATTTACTAAATTAAGATTTTTTAACATAAAAAAGGCTGGATCCCATTCACGCCACGCCATTCCGGTTACTAATTTCTTTTACACGGTGGTGTTGGTGGCGGAACCTCTTCGGCTTTTCACCGGAGCTTGCGCCGCCTCCTTCATCTCCTTAGCTTCTTACATCGCTGCATTTTATTAATCTCACAGAAACTGCGTGTTTTTCGGCACCTGTTTCTTCAATTTGGTGATTCCTGTTGTTTATGGATCCGGGGTTCTAGAAGCTTCATTTCTTGCTGTTTTGGACTCTCTATCACGGTTTTGCTTCCGGTGATTTGACTTTGTTAGCTGATTTGGTTCGATTGATGGTTTTGCAGGTGTTGGTTTGTTTTAATACCCTAATTTTGAAGATAATTGTTTAGGATGATTTTTCTGCAATTTTGCTAATTATTATTGGAATTTGTAGATCTTTGAGACCATGGTGTATGAAAATTGTTGCAACTCTTGATATATAAAGTACAAAAGTCTCTGCTTTTTAAAAAAAAAAATCATATTTTGGGGGAGGGATAAGATGAATTAGGTTATTTACTTGTTATGTTGTTGATGTGTTGATAAATGTGTTAATTTTGTTGTGCGAAAATGCAGACTTTGCTTAAAGTTAGGTTTTTGTGATGAGGGATTATGAATGTGAACCAATTTTGTTGTTTTATTTATTTATTTTTTATGTGAATGTCGGGTTAAATTTTTTGTCTTTGTGTGGAATTGTGTAGTTAGTGTTTCAATGCATTGAATCTAGAGATATGTCTGTATCCAGTGTATCTGTGTTTAGAGAAACTTTCTGTTTGTATTTATCTACAATAGCAGCATGTGTATAGGTATTAACATCAGAAAAGTTGGAGTAGTTTACATTATCATAAGTTAAGCATGTTTTCTCTTTTTCAGAGTGGAGAATGATTTTGGATCTGCTTTGGTTTTTGCAGATTTTGTGGTGGAAGTAAAATTGATATGCTGAGCAAAAATGTCGTTGAGAAGTATAGTAAGGGAACTAAAAGAAATGAGGGATGGGATTGGTAACACGTCGAGGAGAAGTGCAGGAGGAAGTAGACATTCACAGCGTCGGACAAAGTCACACATCGTCCCTGATATCACTCTAACATCACTTGAACCTATTCAGCAGGGACAATGGGCGAATATACCATCTGAATTGCTTCTTGATATAATTCGGAGGGTAGAGGAGACCGAGACTTCTTGGCCTGCACGTGCTGTTGTTGTTTCTTGTGCTTCCGTGTGTAAATCATGGAGGGCCGTTACAAAAGAGATTGTCCAGACTCCCGAGCAGTGTGGAAGGTTGACATTTCCTATTTCATTAAAGCAGGTAATTAATTATTCACTCCTTTGTTGGTGCATTCACTTTTTTCTTTTCCATTTAGGTTGTTCCGCATCTTATGTTCTCTACTTTTTGTGTATGAATAGCCGGGTCCTCGTGATTCTCCGATTCAGTGCTTCATCAGGAGGGACCGAGAAACTTCTGCATATCTATTGTACTATGGATTGGTGCCATGTAAGTTTGCTTCAATGCTGATAATGTTGCAGATTTACTCAATTTCTTTAATTCTTTTTTCTATCTATCAGGGTGTCATCTTGTTTTAGAAACATTCATGAAAACTTGGAATTAATGAATTTAGATCATGAACTGCAATTTTCTTGCACTAAATATGTAGCGTTTTTCATATATTAATTATTACACAGTGATCACGTCATCATCGTGAGAACTGTTCTCAAGTTAATTACATGGTTGGTATTCACACATGTGCACGCTTGTAATATATTCAAAATTCTAAACACTAAAAAATCTACAAAATATATGTTTTTAATGTAATACTAAATTGTACTGTAAATTCTATGGTGTAGTCCATGTTAGACCGATACTTGAACGTTGTTTGCAACTGTAATGCGATTGACATTGCCTCGTAGTTGAGAAACGTGTTCAATGTCAATTCGATAAAAAAAGGGAGCTGGAAGTATGGGTTCCTCAACTCAACTCATTTGTTTACCCTTATTTTTGTCAAGCTAGCATCAATCAAGTCACTGTCTCAGACGTGGGTAGAAGAGGATCGCGAGGTTCTACTTCTGAGGGGCAGTGTTAGTTGTTGTTGGGGAGGTTTGGGTGATTTGATGTGCCGGTCTACCCTAGAGGCTGCCAAATTTTAAATGTATAAATGAACTTTTCTTTTTTCAATGACAAAATAGAAATGCATTTCTTTGGAGTCATAATAAAACTAAATAATGCGTCATAGAAGACTACGAAAAGATGCTCTTTTTCATTGTTGGATTGAAGTTAAAGTGGTCTAGTTCCAGTTTCAACTGTTTGAGTTGACAACTTTTTGTTTTTGAAGTTCTCAAAGGCTATTTGAATGGAACAGAAATTGGCTAAACCTATGGATACACCTCAGCCCATTTGTCTGCTTTGTTTTTCTCCGTTCAATTCATCTTGATGAATTATATAGATTGAACTCTTGAGACTGATATTTTGAGAAACTTGTTTTCTTTTGTTTTTTCTTATACAGCTGAAAATGAGACTGATAAGCTGCTATTAGCTGCCAAAAAGATAAGGAGGGCAACAGGCACAGACTTCATCATATCTTTGGTTGCCGATGATTTTTCTCGATCCAGCAATGCATATGTTGGAAAACTCAGGCATGTTTTGGTTGATAAAAATTTTACTTGCTCACTTTTCAAAATTCCACCTTGCTCTTATTTCCCTCTCTAACGCTTGATAAATTAACAGGTCTAATTTTTTGGGCACCAAGTTCACTATATATGACAGCCAACCTCCACATGGAGCTGGAATTCAACCAAATATTCGGTCGAGTAGGAGATTCCATTCTAAGCAGGTATCTCCAAGAGTTCCAGCATGTAACTATATTGTTAGCTCCGTTGCCTATGAGCTGAATGTTCTCCGCACGAGAGGGCCAAGAAGAATGAACTGCGTCATGACCTCGATACCTGTCTCAGCTGTTCAGGAAGGGGGCAATGCTCCAACTCCTACATCTTTTCCTCAAATTACTGATGAACATTTTTGTTCTACACCAGCACCAAAAGGTAAAGGTCCAATTGGAGATTTAAGCAACTCAACCTTCTCAGAGATGCTGCCGCTACAGAGCCAAGGTCCAATTGAGTCTCTGGTACTTAAAAACAAGTCTCCCAGATGGCATGAACAGCTGCAATGCTGGTGCCTAAACTTCAAGGGCCGTGTTACAGTGGCTTCGGTTAAGAACTTCCAACTTGTGGCTGCTGTTGAGCCATCTCATAATGTTTCTGCCGCAGAGCAAGAAAAGGTTATCTTGCAGTTTGGAAAAATTGGAAAAGATATATTTACTATGGATTACCGTTATCCACTCTCTGCCTTCCAAGCCTTTGCAATATGCTTGAGCAGCTTTGATACAAAACCAGCCTGTGAATGAGACCCATGCCACTGGGTCAGTGTCTGCTGGTTTTCCTCCCCACATATATATGTATAATTTGCTAGACACAGCATGGTGAGATGCAAGCTGACTAATGCGTCATTAGTATTTCCCCTTCATGTTAGTTGTTGTATCTGTAATTTTAACCTTCATGTTGTTTCATAGCCCTGCAACTAAATTTATGTTAGTTAATGTATCTGTAATTTTAACCTTCATTGTTGTTTCATAGCCCTGCAATTAAATTTTATGTTAGTTGATGTATCTGTAATTTTAACCTTTATGCTGTTTCATATATTTAAGTTTATTGAATTTTCAATCTTATGATATACAGTCGCAGCAACGGATCACTTTTTTCTTTTTTGTAGTGTATTTTTAGTTGTAGATACTCTTCTATTGTGATCTCTGTTTTTACTCGATTGTCATTAGCTGTCATCCAAACATGCAGGTGACTTAATCTAGATGTGTTTGGCAAGAGCTAAGTATAATTTATGCTATATGCTTTCAACTGGTAATTTTCTAATTTTGATTCCCTTCAGTAAGAAATGATTGCAGTTGCTGCAGTCGCATAAATTTTGGCAATTTGAGATTGAATGGCACCAATGGGGAATTTTTGAATCAGTAATAAAATAGAGTTTGCTAATAGGATGATAAGTTGCTGACAGAGAATAGAGCCTGCTGCAAGCCAATAGGTTTGGAGAAGAAACACCTTTCTCAGTCTTGTGGGTGCCGCTGTTGCTGTAAACAGCCTGCTGACCCATCTAATTTCTTCTGGTAAAGTTTCCTCTTTTTTCTAATATGAACTTGAATTGCAACTTAAAGCTCTATGCCCCTTCTCAAAAGGGTTTGGGGATTAAACTAGAGTCTTTGGCTTCATGTTCAATACAGCTTATGCTTAATAAACCAAATCACACTCTTTGGCTTGTAAAAAGTAAATATACAACAAGAATAATACTATTAACTAGCACAAATGTAGAAGTGTTCAATATATATACAATAAGAATAAACAAAAACAATAGGAAAGTGGTCACTAGAATGTTGACAAGAAAAGGGAAAAAGGAAAACAATCAACTATACTATCAAATTAACAAGCCCTACTGTTACAGTGCCTACTATAAACATATCACTGCTATACATTGCTATTACAAAACCTGCTGTTACAGTGCAAAATTAAGCAGCAGTGCCTTGTGAATGAATATTTAGTGCTAAAAATGCTACAAGTTGAGATTAATTATCAAGGCTAACAAAGGCAAAACTTATATATTACACATCTATAAAGATTGAGGCACCACACATAAATTATATCTGTTACCCATCAATCCAAAATGGTTCTTATCAAGCAATGTGGTATGTACTCCCCACAATAGTATCACAGGGACTTCGAGAAATCCGTGCTCACTTTTTGGTTTTTGATGCATGTGAACTAGGTTTTGAGAACAATCCTAGTTTCTTCAGAAATTGTGATCTTTTTGATGATCTATTTTCTTCTGTGTGACTGTTGGAATCTTCAAAAGTGGTGTTGGTAATTGGTTGAGAGGACCTGTTATTTTCATTCTCAACATACTTTACATCTCTCAAAAGATGAAGCAATTCCAAGGCACTTTCTTTTCCTTTATCATTTCCATTCTGTGAGATATAGAAAAGAGGAGCAATAATCTCTTCATCCAAAATCAACTTACAATAATCAACACTTTTAGAGCATGAACATAGAGATAGAAGAACAGAAAGTGCATGTTCTTGCTCCTCATTACTTCCAGTCTCAAGTATTTCAGCAATAGAAGCTATGCATCCCTTTGTTTCTGCAATTGAATTTATACCCTCTTCTGTGTCACATATGTTTTTCAATATGTATATGCAGTATCTCAAAACGGCTCGATCTTTGAAAAATGGAAGCAATTTTTGGATGCAATTCAGAGATAACATGTGTGGACAAACTTCACTATTGAAGGAAAAATTGTATAATATTCTTATAGCTCGATGTTGGAACTCTTTATTATCAGAATCAAGTAATTTTATGACAGAAGTGAGTGCACTTGATGCTGCAATTTTGGCTCTGCTATTTCCATCCCCAGACAGTTCTTCCATTATGGCAAGTACTTCTCCTATCACTTCTGAATTAAGAAGACTTGCCAACATGATGAATGTATCCTCGCATAAATTATCCATACCATTTCTGCATGAAAATTACACACAAAAAGTGTCATTTTAATATCAATAGCAGGTGCTAAGATAAAGCCAATCAAGCAAGCAAATTTTCAGGTCTGCAAGAAATCATACCTGCAGCTGTTCACAAATTCCAACAGAAGCTGAGTTCCAGATCTCAGCGCTTTTACATCCTGCAGATCATTTGCATTGCTCAAAAATCTGACTAGTGGTTCAACTAAGTTTTCAGCTGACATGAACGAAATAGCTTGGCTATTGCTTTTCAAATGATCTTTCAAATCTTCAATGACCTTACATTGAGAATCCCATTGAAGATCATGAAGTTTAGGCAAGAGCATCAAATCTGTATCATGTATCTCTGGTGCATGAGCTCCATGCTTGTGAGAGTCTTCACTAGCCTTGCTCATCATCAAATTCAAGTCAGGATTGGTCTTACCTCGCAACGTATCTGAGTTAAAACTAGTATCCAATGATCCAAGTGACATGATACTAAGATCCAGTGGCAAGTTCAAATCATTGAAATAACTTCCTAAACTCTTAATGGAGGTGATTGAAGCATCCAACATCTGAAAATCTTCTGTGTGTCTACTTGGATCAGGAATGGAAACACCATTATTTTTGCACCACTTTGATATTAAGTCCTTCATGGCAACATTTGGAGTCAATGTCATATGAGGTAGTTCATCTTTTGTTTTTGGACATGTAGTTTTACCCTCATTGAACCACTTTTTTATCCACATTCTTTCATATGTTACTCCAGAAGCAATGATAACAGGATCATACATCAATCTTGAGGATATTGGACACTTATATTCCTCAGGTGGTATCCCTTTATCCAACTCACTGGTTTGAGTTCCATACTGATCATATTTCGAACTAGGATCCGGCTCAACACGATGGCTTCGTAGCGAATGCCGACTAGAGTTATTATCCTTTGCAGTCGGTTCTTTGCTACGAGAATAAGCCTTCTCCACGTGTTCTCCCACCACCATGGATTTTCCATGTTTTTTCAATAGATGCATAAGATATCTCAAGATCGATTTCTTTTTCTGGTCATTTGGTCCAATTTTATCCAGCAACTTCTTAATAGACCGTCCCTCGATTAATAAGGCCCTTTGTGATGTTATATTCAGTCTCGGTGCTGCAAACTGAAGAGCTTTAAGTTCAAAATCTTCCACTGAATCCAAGTTCGAAGTACCTTGCTGAAGCAACTCTGTTAAAACTTTCCCAGCCTCTTCTTCAGCAGAGTCCAAAACAAATGTAGCACACTCAAGATCATCAATTATTCTAGAAACCTGCAAATCACATTTCAGTCCCAATTAGATTTAAAGATAAAGACCCTTTGTGTAATATTATACAACAGGAAATATAAAAAGTTTAGATGAGTGAACTTTTGAAGAAAAAATTGACTAACCTCTACAGCCAACACAACTGGAACCATACCCTGAATGGGAATTAAGCTTTGTTCTAATGACTTTTTTGCTTTTTGGCATCTTAAAAGTACTGTATCTCCTGTCACTGCCTGAAAGTAATATTAATACAGACAATGTTAATAAATAGTGATCCTATTTATTATGTTTTAGAGAAGAAGAAGAAGAAGAAAAACACACCAGATAGAGTTTGCTACATTCGGAGCAATGTTGTAGAAGTAGTTTGGCTTTCTCAATCGCGTTGTTCAGATAAACCAGAGATTCTATTCCTGATGAACATCTTGGTCGTGCTTCCTCTATGTCTGGAAATATCCTCATGATATCATCCAATATTCTCATCAATTCCATGCATATTTTACTATGTACCTGTTAATAGAAAATCCTCAGTTCTAACTCAAAAACCTATGATAAACATAATAGTGAAATCCAATGTTATTTACTTATTAGTACCTGAAAGGATCTTGGTAAAGTCTCCACTATTTCACCACTAGTAGTTCTCATCAAAAGGAGTAGTATCCTACAGCTACATATTAGACAAGAAAATAACATAACCGATTTGTGAATCTCTGACTATAATGAAAGAGAAAAATCCACTAGAGAAAGACAAAGTTATTTTGGAATATTCTAGATAATAAAGTAAAACAAAAATAGTTTTCATCACCTAAATCTAAATTATGAAGCTAGAATAGAATCACTGTAATTTCATCAAACTCAGCTAGAAATAGAAGTTTTAAGAGTAAGGAGAATGAATTACCTAAAATTATGATGAGTATTCTGCAAGAGAGAGAGAGAGAGAATGATGTTAAAGTGAAAAGAAAGGAAGCATGAGAATGAAAAGGATAATGAATGGTTTGTATGTGGTGGCGGGGTTTCAAGGAAAGAGAGTCTAGTCAACGTGTTGGGATATCGTATGACCAAGTCGACCAAACCAGAAACAAAACAAACTAACCTTATTATTTGTTGCGGCTTTCTTTGTCTGCCAATATGAAATATAATTTGGCTTTATCCATAGAAATTTACTCATTAAAACGTCAAAGAAAGAATATTTTTAAAATACAAACATAAATTTTTTCAAGTTAAAATAAACGCCCCATAATAAAGAATGGAGGAGTAAAAAATAGTCATATTTTCATTTTTCTAAAGGTGGTTGTTGTGACATTGTTTTGTTGGGTTTGTCCTTGACTGGGACAAAAGTAGCTGACGTAAACCATAGCAACCAGCGGACTTTCATTGAATATGCTTCAACGATCATGGCATTAATAAAATAACTTTACAATCCAGTACTAGCACTTTTTTGATAAGTCAAAATCCAACTTTTTTAGCTGTGGAAAATTATACAACCTAGTAGGTTGACCATAAAATAATGTCACGCGTTTTTTTAATGCATGTTACATTTTTTTCAGACAAATTCAGCATACTACTTAGTCTTACATAGTATATTACAAAAACGTCTGGAATTAAAATAATTTAGTTATATTTAAAAAATAATACACCACTCATTGATTTTTGAGAAAAAATTATCGAGCTTGACGAAAACCACTTCTTATTTTGATTGGGACGTGAGCAATTATATAGAGGATATGGACAAACAATTCTTTCGCTTTCTAATTCACTTTTTCCTAATGCATTTACGTCTTTAACTTGGATGCACATAATCCACATAGTTTTAATCCTTTTCCAGGCGAATAATCATTCTATTTTAATATTCCATCCGTAATATAATAAATGATTCATTTGAAATAAAAAAAAATTATAAAATGAATGATTAATTTTAATTTGTAATGTATTTTTTCCAATTTAATCATCTAATTGATATTACTTTTAGGATAATGCTAACTTGTGTCCTAGGGGCACAAGTTAAGAACCAAATGAAGAAATGTTATCTTGTAAATTGTGTATTGAGTTTAATAAAAATATAAAATTAATTTTTTAATTGTTTTTTTTTAATACAAACTTTCTATAAGTGACTTTCTTAACTTCCGCCCCTAGGACACAAGTTAGTATTACCCTTACTTTTATCATTCTCAATAGTTATCAGAGATACTTTAGTAAAAATACCATAATCTCTCTTTCATTTATTCTTTTTTCTTATATATATGAAATGGTCAACTATGTGCATTGTAAAAAATGTTTAGACAAGTAAACAGTTGTTTCAAATCATTGATAACTTTAAGGATTGTCTGTGGGTTTGAGATGAAGGAAAATCACATTAAAATATGTAGTGGGAAATAAATTTTTTCTATAAATTAATTGTTACGAATAAGCATGATCGGTGTTAGAGTGGTTACCTATTGTAGCGATTAACAATTGATGCAAAATTGCAAAC
Source organism: Lathyrus oleraceus (assembly GCF_024323335.1). Lineage (NCBI taxonomy): Eukaryota > Viridiplantae > Streptophyta > Magnoliopsida > Fabales > Fabaceae > Lathyrus > Lathyrus oleraceus. The sequence goes on from NC_066580.1 coordinate 447,446,849, forward strand.
GATTATCAACGTTGAACAAACAATAACACTTCTCCACATGAACAAAGTGTCTTTAATATCAGTGCTATCTGTTATGAATGAAGACTTTGAGAGAGAGAAGCACGACTAGGATTTTACAAATGAAATTTGGTCAAACTTCTAATACTTCAACACAAGAGTTCTATTTATAGAACTGCTTATGTTAGATGGAAGCTAAAAAGTTCCACTAAGCACACATATCTTACTGTGTACTGTATTTTACTTAAGTGTATTGTATCTTACAATATTTTATTTTACTTAAGTACACAATACTTTACAGCTTCCTTATTTGGCTTAAGTACACCGTACCTTGCAATGTTTCATATTGCACTTAAGTACATAGTACCTTATGGTGTACGATGTTCTCTAATTAACGCTAGCGCTTTGCAAGACCGTACAATTGAATAAGCTCCACTTATTTATTTTCTTTCATCAATCTATCATTATGTGTGTGGCCCTGTAGATTTTCATGACGTTGACAATTATATCGAATCACATATTTAATATAATAAATAATGAACAATATCTAGTAACACATCATTGTTACGTAAGTCATGAAAATGTCATGTGATATGATAAAATCTTTCTGTGAAAATACTTATGTGTATAATTATCCTTCTGCCCACATGTCTATATTGAACACAAGACATATACCGTGTTGTTGGACGTGTGACTCCATACACAAGAGGATTGATGAATTGTGGAGGTATGCAAATTTTTGGTTTAGAATAAAATCATTTGTAAAATCAAAGTTTGAAAATATTTTAAAATCAAATGAATAAATAAGTAGCAGAAAACCAAAGGAAAGAAAATTAGTAAAAAGAAAAAGAATTAAGGGAGAGAGAAAACACTAAAGAGTTATACACGTTCGACCTAAAATGACCTACTCACGTCCCCAAGAATTATTCTTGGGAGTGTCCATTAAACTTGAGAGCTTTTAGAAGGATATGCCCACAAACCTTCTTATACAAGAAAATGAAGTTTTAAGGCTAACTTCCAATCAAACAACGAACAAGGTCTAGAGTGGTTATCCTCCAAACCAAATAGAGATTTTTTAAGGGTTGGTCTCGAACCAATATGAAGTTTTGAGTTGACTATTCTCAAAACTAAATTGAGGTTTTATACAGACTGACCACAAATCAAGTTGAGATTTTTATACGGGCTGATCTCAAACCAACTGAGCTTTTATCAGGCTGAACTCAGAGTTAAGATTTTACCAGGCTAATCTTAAACCAATAAAGCTTTTGATCGCGTTGAGCTCAAGAACCATTTTGTAGATTTTAACGATTGATCTTCACGAACCAAAAATGAGCTTTTCTTCTTGGCAAAACTCACGAACCAAACATAGACTTCCCAAGACGATCCCTAAACCAAACAAGAGCTTTTACTAGTTTAGATCACAACCAAAAAATAACTTCCTATAGAAGATATATTTACTCAAGAGATAAGTATACTCTTGGCAAATTACAAATTTTGCCCTCACCAAGAACAATGATCCTCACTTAGACTCAAGAATACTATCAAAGCACTATGGCTAAATATGTGTGAAAAAAATATAAAAGTGAGACCAAAACCCATTCTTTAGATGTGAAAAATGATAGAGAAACTCTCTATTTATAGGCCAAGATATGATATAAACTTAGAACATCCATGGGCCAAATAAATGTCATAACTGATTAGGCTAATCAATTGTTGGTCTTTAATAATCGATCTTTCAAGCAACAAATGAAATGTTTTCATATTTAGACGTTACCACTCATTAAGAGACTCTCCTAATCAATTTTAGACTCAACCAAGCAAAACATAATCAATTAGGTTATTGGTCTAATAAACTATTTAGTTGGAAAAAGGCTTCCAACCAATCAGACACTCCCTTAATCAGTTAGCTAGGCCATAAAAACATTTTTAGGTGATTTAAATAAAATATGTGAGGCTTCTCAAAGCTTTTTAGTATGTGTGATTTTGTCATAGTATTTCAAGAAACACCCTTGTGTCTTAACAATACACTAATCACTCTGACAGACATGATCAGTCAAGCTTTCAAACTTCCTCTCTTTCACAACTCTAAAGCTTCAAGTCTTTGTATCATTATTTTGAGTTTAGCATCACACAAGAACCTTGATTCTTATTAATGAGGCTTGAGATACCTTTATGTTGATTACCATCATCTGAAATTGAGAGGTTAAGCCATCAGGGATCCTTGAAACAAAAGTCTTCATTTGAATGTCGTTTGACCATAATGTTAAGTTCAAAGAGATGACTTAATCTTCAAGAACAAGTTTAAGATGATAACTTAATGAACCATCTTGAGCATTTTTGACTGCTTGAACTATCTTCAACAGATAGTAACTTCACTGGATATCATTTTATATTAAGTGATGTCATCATAAAAACTAAACAACTACTCAATTGAATTGCAACTTTGTTATCCATAAAATTCACTACCTTGGATCAACTTAACAATACTTGCAAGCATGGTTGTCAAACTCGCGGGTAGACTCATAAACTCATACGAGTTTACGAGCATAGGAAGAAAAAATGAGTAAATCGCGCATATAGTTATTTTTTGACAGACTCGAGTAGACTAACACAAACTTGTGTGGACTATCGAGTCTATGGCAATTTTATGAGTTTATATGTTTGTTTTTTTTTGAATTTTTGAACTTTTTTTGAAAAACAACCAAAAAAATGGCCTATAGCCTAAAAAAATATTTTTTGTTTTATTAAAAAAAAACTTTATTATAGTGCTTATACAGTGATGCATTTATAATTAGAAACATCCCTCTTTTATTCTCTTCCTTCAGTAACAACGAGTCGACGATGTTTCAGAAGAGTCTACTACTTCATCGGTGTTTCTTCCCCCCTTTATCGACGATGTGGTCGCAGTTGTCTCTTGATATGTTCACAATCGCCTTTCATCCTTTAAGCTTACATTATGTTCACTCTTTCTATTGTGTTCTATTTATATGTGTTTCTTAAATATGTTTGTTGTTGTTTTGTTTGTTTCTTGATATGTGTTTATGTCACGTACAATTTGAAGTTTAAAAATAGAAAAGGAAAAACAAAAAGTGTTGTTCTTTCATTTGAAGATATTCAATCATATGATCAATGAATAACTAAATATCTTAATAAATAAAATATGCAAATTGAAGTTAATGTTGAGCAAAAAGATGTTACTGTCAACAATCTCGTTGAACCTGATGTTGTTGTTACTAATATTATGCAAAGTGGTGGTGGTGACAATGTTGAATTAGGTATAAGTTGAACTTCAAGAAATACGACTTTGGTATATGATGAATAAGGTGTTTCATCTGGGACAGAGTTTGATGACGATAGTCAAGATACCGATGAAGATGATGGTGATGATATTGGTGATGGTAATTTCACTAGAGATTTGGATGTTTGAAGCCATTAGCATATCTGTGTTATGATTTTTTATGCTTTAGTAGTAGCCAATTAAGAAGGAATTAATATTGTAAGTCTTTAACTACATACTTTGTTATTTTGATTGTTTTATTATCACGTTTTTTTTGTTAAGAAGTTTGTTATGGAGTATGAAATTTAAATTTTTATGTTAATTAGTGTTCTATTATATGTGTGTGTGTGTGTGTGTGTGTGTGTGTGTGTGTGTGTGTGTGCGTGCGTGCGTGTGCGTGTGTGTGTGTTGTGTTGTGTGTGTGTGTTTCTCACCATCCTTTCTGAAATATACACCCAATAATAAATATTTCCCGCTTACTTGAATTATATAGAAAATTGAAGTTTTTTCTTGAAATCCTAGGTTTTTGCTTTTGCCTCTCAAACTCCTATTTGCTCCAACTTCTCACATACTGCATAAACCTATTTTCTCTCTCTAATTTTCTTTTAAATGAAAAAACCTAATTTAATCTTTTACTATTTCTAATTCTCCCTCTCAACTTTTGGTCTTTCACTCCTTACCACACCAATCTTATTATTATACCAATTTCGACCCCTTATCTAACTATTTATTATTTTCTCTACTTTCTTCTATTATTTTAATTAACTAAAAATAATAATAAATATATAAATTATTTTCCACCTAAATTAACCCCACAAACCACATAGAACACTACAATAAATCATTTAAGCATATAAAACTCAATAAAATTAATTGATTTAAAAACTGGGGTGTTACAACTTATCATGGATCAGGCCATGTCTAACAAGGCTTAGTTTCTTCTCTCTAATATACTATCCATTGTATTGTTATAGGAGAGGTAAGTTGGGATATAATCCCACACTCTTTTATATGATCATCAAATTCTAAGCTTAAATATTCACCACCTTGATTTGATCAAAGGGTTTTAATATTATTGTCTAGTTGAGTTTGTACTTTATTTTTGAATTCATTGAACTTTGCAAAGGATTAAAATCGTGTTTCACAAAATATACATGACCATATCAATTGTAATCATCACAAAATATGATGAAGTACTTAAAACCTCATCTGACTGGTGTGTTTAGTGGTCCACATACATCAGTATGTATGAGGGCCAAAAGATCACTATCCCTTTCACCTTTTCCTTTGAACGGGCATTTTGTCATCTTTCCATGTAAACAATATATTCATGTCTCATATTATTCATAATTAAAATATAATCCAAGAGTACATCTTTATATATCTTGGAAATGCGTTTCTCATTCATGTGGCCAAAGCGACAATGTCAAAGGTAAGTCAGATTTAACTCGTTAAGTTTCATCATTTTAATATTATTGTTATAAATTTTGACCAAGTCACTCGAAACACAAGAGTGGTGGATGATAGATTGTGTTATTTAGAAATCAAGATTATTTTATATTTCATAAAACTATTTATATTAGTCTAACAAAGATAAAACAACAAAGAAGAGGAAGAAGAAGGAATTATAAAGGAAATAAAATAAATGATAGAAAGTAAAGAGATAGATTTTAAGAGAGTGCACCAGAGATTTATACAGGTCCAACCTACCACTTGACCTACTCATGTCCCGAAGAGTTTCCTCTTAAGATTTCCATTAATATTAAGTCTAGAGCTTTTAAGGATATTTCCACCAACCTTTTTACAACAATGATATATTTTACACAAGCTAATCCCTAAATAAAACAAAGCTTTTAACAAAATGAGCTTACAAACCAAATAAATATTTTAATTGAGTGATCTAAAAAACCAAACAAATATTTTCACAGACTAATCTCAAGAACCAAACAAAGATATTGCTCAAGCGAATCTCACCCATGAACAAGAATAAATGCAACACCCTACTAGTACAACCAAACTCTCACAACTATCTTTCACTCTCTTGGTACTAAGACAACTTTAGTGAAGAATAAGAAAAAAGAGAAGAAGAGAGTAGAAAATAAGATAGTAAAATTTTATTTCGAAAAGTGGTGTAAAATAGAATGAGGATAAGCCATTTATTTATAGTAGAAGAGTTTACTCAAAAGGGAAAAGATCCATCAACTTTTTAATTATTCTAATCGATTAACTCTAGTTGTTAATCGATTAGATACGCTAAATAAGGAAGGTTTTTGAAGTACACCATCACTAATTGATTAAGGCCTTCCCTAATCAATTTGGAGGCATTAAAAATGAGTTAATCGAATAAACCTAATGTGCTAATAAATTAGCTAGTGTAAAAGTACTCTTAATTGGTTAAAAAGAGTCAGTAATCAATTAGTACTCGTATACAAATATTTTTAGGTGTTTTATCAAATAAGAGTGAATTCAAAACCTTTTTTTATTGTGTGTGTGTGAGAGAGAGAGAGGCCTTAGTATCTCTAAAATCACTCTTATACCTTTATATTAAACTAATAATTCATACGCGCATTAAGCACATTGATGACAGTCGGTCATTACATGTTTTATGTCAAACAAAAAAATAAAAACAAGTCAATGATGATCAAATTTGATGAATAATAGCCAAAGAACGGAACAAAAATAGCCCAATTTGGAAACTTAGACCTTTCCAAAATTGAAGTCCTTAGGGGTTGAATTGGTTCTTGAGCCTTGAAGAAAAGTTGTAGGAGAACCCATTATGAACATTTGGCTCAAATAAACTTGTCAATTTATTGAAAATTGAAGAAGTTATGGGGTTTAGACCAAAAGTGAACCATACTTGCAAATTAGGTCAACCAAACTTGTGCAACTTGTGCAAACTTCAAGTTCTCTTGCATCCCAATCTAAAATGATGATGAAATGAGCATCCCTTGAAGAGAACTTGATTAAAGCTTGAATGATCTTGACGATGGCTTGAAGATTGAGTGATGTGGCATAAACACATGAACCACCCTTGAATCAATGAACCACACTTGCATCTTTCTTGATGAAAATGACATTTGTTTTGTATTGAATTGAGGCATGATCACCTATATGAACAAAGGAACAAACAAGTACCACCTCTTATTGATGCTTTGGTTAGTTGATAAGTAAATCAACGTGAAAAAACCCTAATGTTAAGATCAACAAAGAATGTGGCCATGCTTTTGAGCCAATGACCAAATGCAAAAGGTCATGCTAAAGTTCTGATGATGCATGATATGAGTCCATGTATGTAAATGAAACTAAGAAAAAGGTAGGGAAAATAAGGGTAAATTTTGGGATATGATAGTTGGCTCCAAATATTTTTACTCCATGGATGTTTGTTATAGGAATGGGTTCAGAAGACTTGGTGTTTTCCATTATCACATTGGTTTGAAAGGTAGTCAAGAAGAAGTTCTGATTAGGGAAATTGAGAGAAACTGGTGCTTTCAAATGGGAGGGAATAAGAAAGTTCTAAAAATACCAAATAATGAAATGAAGCACTTTTTGTAGAGTGGTAATGATCTCAGGAGCGAGAAAATTTCCTTTTTCTCACTTTCTAAGAAGAAACTTTTCACCTACGAAAATGACTTGAGTGCCCTTTTGTTGGTGTAAGCCCTAGAGGCCAATACTTTTGGTACCTGTATCGAATTATTTATTAATAATAAAAGGCTTTTTCTTCATTATGTTTGTTTAATAAAGTCCCTGGAATAGATAGTCCGTTTAATGTATCAAGTGTGACTTAATCATGAGAGCACATTAAACATAAGGACACTATTCTTAAAGTATCCGTAGTCGAGCTTTATTGTGAAGTGGGATAACATTAAAGCATGGAGACTATTATGTTTATAGACTGATGATCACATCTCATGGATCATGGATAAGGAGTTATCAAGTCTCAAACATAGGTATGAATATTAAGAGTAATATTTATACTGGATTGACCCGCTATGAGAATACTATATAGAATGTTATACAAAGTGTCATAAGTTATTCTCATGGTGATAATGGTGTATACCACTCTTCGACCTGAAACCACTATGAACCATAGATGTAGAGTCGAGTGCTTTATTGCTGATCCAACGTTGTCCGTAACTGGATAACCATAAAGATAGTTGATGGGTACTCCACAAAGCATGCTAAGGGACATGAGTGACCTAGATGGAATTTGCCCATCCTGCGTAACATGATAAATGTCTATGGACCCAATATTGAACTGGACAAGTATGACATGGTCTATGCCTTGTGTTCAATATAGACATAAGAGCAAAAGGGTAATTATACACATAATTATTATCACAGAAGGATTTGTCAGATCACATGATATTTTCGTGTCTTGGGTAGCAGTGATGTGTTGCTAGATACCGCTCACTGTTTATCATGTTAAATGCGTGATTTAATATAATTGCCAACGTCGCGAAAACCTACAGGGTCACACACAAAGGACAGATTGATGAGAGATAGAGTAACTAAGGAACACCGTAGGGTACGGTGCACTTAAATGGAATACGAAATATGGTAAGGTACCACACGCTTAAGTGATTTTGGGCATATTATAAGATATGGGCCAAAATACACTTAAGTGGGCTTTTTAGCTTGAAGCCCACACAAGTGGTTCTATAAATAGAACCCTTGGGTAGAAGCATTGTCACTCTTTCATTTCGTTTCTCTCTCTCACACTCAAAGCCTTCATTCGTAGCAGCTAGCATTGAGATTGAAGGAATCCGTTCGTGTGGACTGAGTAGAGGCGTTGTCATCGTTCAACGTTCGTGATCGCCATAAGAGGTAACGATTCTATCACTGATCATGCCCATTCGTAAGGATCATTAAAGGAGAATTTTTTAAATTCCACTGCGTTTTGGATCGCCATTCTCCTTCAGTGGTATCAGAGCCACTTACGAAACCATGAATCTGATAACTGTTTTTTTTCTGTATTAATACGATTAAAGACAGAATGAATCAAAGATTAAATTGAGATCGATCAAGTTATATATATGATATAAGTAATCCTGATGCAAAATACATTATATATGATATAGTGTTCTTGTTTCGTTCATTCAAACACCTAATGGTTGTTTTCCTTTGAGCGATCAATGGTCGTTTGCTTCTTGATCCAACATTAGTATGGTGAAGCAATGACGTGTTGATCAATCATACTGAATCAACAATCGAGATGTGTTTGACAGTCTGAAATTGGTGCATTAGGGTTAGTGACGGCACAAGGGTTGTGTTATCAGAGAGTTATACGATTGGGGTTGTGACTGCACAAGAGTTGTGCTTTCTAAACATTTTTCGAACAGTGTTAACCGGTTAACGCATATGGTTAACCGGTTAACGCGAAACGGAATACAACTTTCTAACAGTTTTTCAACAGTGTTAACCGGTTAACGTATTTGGTTAACCGGTTAACGCAAAACAGAATACAACTTATGAACAGATTTTCAAACAGTGTTAACCGGTTAACGTATATGGTTAATCAGTTAACGCAAGACAGAATACACCCGTTCGACCAACTCAGCGTAGTGTGATCGGTCGTCGAAATTTAATTTGGTTTTAATTAATTAAAAGAATTAAAATTAATAATAATAATAATGTGTTTATTATTGTCTTATGGTGATCGGTTATGGCCTTAGTTTTCCTTTATTTTGTTTTGGGTTTTAAAATACGACCTGCGTGTCGTGCCTCTCTTTTAATCTCTCAATGTAACTTCTTTTCTCATCTCACTCCCTCGTATGTAAAACGAGTTTCTTTATGTAATGTAATGTTATGAAGAAAGCAAAGAAGTCAGTGCCAAAGGAGGACAACCTTGAAGATCTTGCTTGGAGAAGCTTAGATCGTTATTAGGTTAGCTTAGGTTCTCTCATTGGCTTGGGAGAACAATTGCGCTAGGGGCCATAACTGTTTCATTATATATGTATGTTGATGCATGTGTATGCATGTTGTTGCACGTGAGAGACGATTTATATGATAAATAAGCCGATGAGATCAGAATAATTGCAAATTCCCTCAAATTAAATATTAAGTTTATGCTTTCCAAGTTTTAACACTCATCAAGACTAGTATCGGATAATGTAGGTTTCGCCTACGCGAGTGCATGTTCTATATTAGTAAGGTGCGATGGGATAATTGTAATATCCAATTGTTAAGACAATGGGTCAAACTTGACTAAACAAATTATAATAAGATTATATATGTTTAGAAGCAAGAGTTGGAAATTATCCATGTGATGGATTGGAATAAGGAGTTATTCACCTAACTAAAATTTTTGAGAGTTGTATGAGATACAATTGGAAGGAGTTCCTACCTAAATAACCTAGTTTTGTATAATCCGCCTACGCGGACTTAGAACGAAGTGAAATATGGATCTCGACCCACTAGAAAATCTTTCAACGGGATTTTCCGAATCAAATGATGAGGGTCATTTGTTTTGAGTAAAATAGTGGGAGCATATTTAATTAAAGGCCTAATTAAATATGTCAATGATACTTATATTTTCATTAATTCTTATGTAGATTACCATGACAACAAACACCTCTAACAACATCTTGCGATCAATCCTTGACAAAGAAAAATTGTCTGGGACAAATTTTCTGGATTGGCACCGAAACCTGAGGATTGTCCTCAAACATGATAAAAAGCTGTATGTCTTGGAGAAACCTGTTCCTGAAGAGGAACCTCCTGGTTCTGCACCTAAGGCAGAAAGAGATGCTTATAAGAAGCATATCGATGATGCCAATGAAACTGCTTGTCTCATGCTAGCTACCATGAACTCAGAATTGCAAAAGCAACATGAGAACATGGCAGCGTTCGATATGATCGAACACCTGAAGATGCTCTATCAAGAGCAAGCAAGGCATAAGAGGTTTGAAGTTTCAAAAGCCCTTTTTCAAGGCAAGTTAGCTGAGGGAGCCCTTATAGGTCCCCATGTGCTCAAGATGATTGGGTATGTGGAGAACCTTGAGAGATTGGGTTTTCCCCTCGGAAAGGAACTTGCGACTGATTTGATCTTGCAATCGTTTCCAGATAGATTCAATCAATTTGTCCTAAATTTCAATATGAATGATATGGACAAATCTCTTCCTGAACTGCTCGCCATGTTAAGAACTGCTGAGCAGAACCTGAAGTCAAAAGGGAAATCCATTCTGATGATCGGAAATGGAAAGAGACAGAACAAAAGGCCCACCAAGCAGGGTGATAAAGGGAAAGGCAAGGAAGTTGCCAAACCCAAACCCACTGTTGCTGCTTTAAAGCCTAGTGGAGGCATACCAAAAGAAGGCACCTGCTTCCATTGCGGTAAGACCGGACACTGGAAGAGAAACTGCCCAAAGTACCTGGAAGATAAGAAGAATGGAGTAGAGACTTCAACTTCAGGTATTTTTGTTATTGAAATTAATTTATCTACTTATGCATCATGGGTATTAGATACTGGATGCGGTTCTCACATTTGTACAAATGTGAAGGGACTAAAAAGGAGTAGAGATTTGGCAAAAGGTGAAGTCGACCTACGAGTTGGCAATGGAGCAAAGGTTGCTGCTTTAGCCGTAGGAACTTATGTATTGACTTTACCTAGTGGTTTAATAATTCAGTTAGAGAACTGTTATTATGTACCTGCAATTAGCAGGAATATTATTTCCGTTTCTTGTTTGGACAAGTTTGGTTTTTCATTTATAATAAAGAACAATTGTTGCTCAATTCATTTGAATGATATATTCTATGCTAGTGCACAAATTAACAATGGATTATACATCATTGATCTTGAAATGCCTATTTATAACATTAATACTAAAAGGATGAAACCTAATAAGTTAAATCCAACTTACCTTTGGCATTGTCGATTAGGCCACATAAATGAGAAGCGCATTTCCAAACTCCATAAAGATGGACTCTTGGACTCTTTTGATTATGAATCATATGAGACATGCAGATCTTATTTAATTGGAAAGATGACAAAGTCTCCATTCACAGGAAAAGGTGAAAGAGCTAATGATCTTTTGGCCCTCATACATACTGATGTATGTGGACCACTGAACATACCAGTCAGAGGAGGTTTTCAGTACTTCATCACATTCACTGATGATTTCAGTAGATATGGTTATGTGTATTTAATGAAACACAAATCAGAGTCCTTTGAAAAGTTCAAGGAATTCAAGAATGAAGTACAAAACCAACTAGGTAAGAATATTAAAACTCTTCGATCAGATCGAGGTGGTGAGTATTTAAGCCTAGAGTTTGATGACCATCTGAAAGAATGTGGGATCCTATCCCAACTCACTCCTCCTGGAACACCCCAATGGAATGGTGTATCTGAGAGAAGAAATTGAACCCTGTTAGACATGGCCCGATCCATGATGAGTCACGCCGATCTTCCAAACTCTTTTTGGGGACATGCATTATTGACAACAGCTCACACACTTAACCGCGTTCCATCCAAAAAGGTTGAGAAGACACCATATGAGATACGGAGTGGTAAGAAACCACATATGTCTTACATGAAGATTTGGGGTTGCGAAGTTTATGTGAAACGACAAATTTCAACTAAGCTTGAGCCCAAATCTGACAAATGCTTATTTGTGGGATATCCTAAAGAAACAAGAGGGTATTACTTCTACAATCCTTCTGAGGGCAAAGTGTTTGTCGCTCGAACTGGAGTTTTCCTAGAAAAGGATTTTATTTCCCAAGGAATCAGTGGGAGGAAAGTAGAGCTTGAAGAAATTCAAGAATCACAAAGCATCGATACACCTATGGAGGAATTAGAGCAGGAAACACAAGTGGTTGTGGAAGAGCAACCTGCTCAAGTAGAACAAGACCAGCGTAGGTCAAGCAGGATACGTCACCTACGTGAGAGATATGGATATCTCATAACAGATCAAGGTGATGTATTACTCATGGATCAAGATGAGCCTGTGACCTACCAAGAGGCCATAACTCGTCCCGAGTCTGAGAAGTGGCTAGAAGCCATGAAATCTGAAATGGATTCCATGTACACAAACCAAGTTTGGACCTTGGTAGAGCCTCCTGTAGGAGTTAACCCTATAGGATGCAAGTGGGTCTTCAAAAAGAAGACTGACATGGATGGTAAGGTACATACCTATAAGGTAAGACTGGTTGCAAAAGGATATAAACAAATTCATGGGGTTGACTATGATGAAACTTTTTCACCAGTTGCAATGCTTAAATCTGTTCGGATTTTATTTGTTATCGCTGCATATCATGATTATGAAATATGGAAGATGGATGTCAAAACTGCTTTCCTTAATGGGAATCTTCTTGAGGATGTGTACATGACACAACCTGAAGGATTTGACATACCAGAAGAAGCCCAAAAGATATGTAAGTTACAAAGGTCAATCTATGGATTGAAGCAAGCTTCCAGAAGTTGGAATCTTCATTTTGATGAAACAGTAAGACAATATGGATTCATCAAGAACGAAGATGAGCCTTGTGTCTACAAGAAGGTTAGTGGGAGCATGATCATGTTCCTGGTATTATAGGTAGATGACATATTACTCATTGGAAACGATGTCCCTACCCTGCAACAAGTGAAGTCTTGGTTGGGGAAATGCTTTTCTATGAAGGACCTAGGTGAAGCAGCCTATATATTAGGAATCAAAATCTATAGAGATAGATCACAAAAACTGCTTGGCCTAAGTCAGAGTACGTACATAGACAAAGTGCTGAGACGCTTTAACATGCATGATTCCAAGAAAGGATTCATACCTATGCAACATGGCCTGTGTCTATCAAAAACATAGTCCCCTTCAACTAAGGAAGAAAGGGATCGCATGAATAAGATTCCATATGCATCTGCAATAGGATCTATCATGTATGCCATGTTATGTACTCGACCAGATGTCTCGTATGCTTTAAGTGCAACGAGTAGGTACCAATCTGATCCTGGTGATGCCCATTGGGTAGCTGTCAAGAATATCCTTAAGTACTTGAGAAGGACTAAGGACTCATTCTTGATATATGGAGGTCAGGAAGAGTTGGTTGTAATTGGATACACCGATGCCAGCTTCCAGACAGATAAGGATGACTTTAGATCGCAATCTGGTTATGTGTTTTGCTTAAACGGTGGCGCTGTGAGCTGGAAACGTTCAAAGCAAGATACAGTTGCTGGTTCTACAACCGAGGCCGAGTATATTGCTGCCTCAAGTGCAGCAAAGGAAGCTGTTTGGATCAAAAAGTTCATTAGTGAACTTGACATAGTTCCTAGCATTGTGGATCCCATTGGTCTCTATTATGATAACAATGGTGCTATTGCACAAGCTAAGGAGCCTAGATCTCACCAACGATCCAAACACATACTTAGGCGTTATCACCTCATTCGAGAGATAATAGATAAAGGAGATGTGAAAATATGTAGAGTACCTACACTTGACAATATTGTTGACCCACTAACAAAGCCTCTTGCGCAGCAGAAGCATGATGGCCATACTAGATCTATGGGCATTAGGGGTATGCCTGATTGGCTCTAGTGCTAGTGGGAGATTGTTGGTGTAAGCCCTAGAGGCCAATACTTTTGGTACCTGTATCGAATTATTTATTAATAATAAAAGGCTTTTTCTTTATTATGTTTGTTTAATAAAGTCCCTGGAATTGATAGTCCGTTTAATGTATCAAGTGTGACTTAATCATGAGAGCACATTAAACATAAGGACATTATTCTTAAAGTATCTGTAGTCGAGCTTTATTGTGAAGTGGGATAACATTAAAGCATGGAGACTATTATGTTTATAGACTGATGATCACATCTCATGGATCATGGATAAGGAGTTATCAAGTCTCAAACATAGGTATGAATATTAAGAGTAATATTTATACTGGATTGACCCGCTATGAGAATACTATATAGAATGTTATGCAAAGTGTCATAAGTTATTCTCATGGTGATAATGGTGTATACCACTCTTCGACCTGAAACCACTATGGACCCTAGATGTAGAGTCAAGTGCTTTATTGCTGATCCAACGTTGTCCGTAACTGGATAACCATAAAGATAGTTGATGGGTGCTCCACAAAGCATGCTAAGGGACATGAGTGACCTAGATGGAATTTGCCCATCCTGCGTAATAGGATAAATGTCTATGGGCCCAATATTGAACTGGACAAGGATGACACGGTCTATGCCTTGTGTTCAATATAGACATAAGGGCAAAAGGGTAATTATACACATAATTATTATCACAGAAGGATTTGTCAGATCACATGACATTTTCGTGTCTTGGGTAGCAGTGATGTGTTGCTAGATACCGCTCACTGTTTATTATGTTAAATGCGTGATTTAATATAATTGCCAACGTCGCGAAAACCTACAGGGTCACACACAAAGGACGGATTGATGAGAGATAGAGTAACTAAGGAACACCGTAGGGTATAGTGCACTTAAATGGAATACGAAATATGGTAAGGTACCACATGCTTAAGTGATTTTGGGCATATTATAAGATATGGGCCAAAATACACTTAAGTGGGCTTTTTAGCTTGAAGCCCACACAAGTGGTTCTATAAATAGAACCCTTGGGTAGAAGCATTGTCACTCTTGCATTTCGTTTCTCTCTCTCTCACTCAAAGCCTTCATTCGTAGCAGCAAGCACTGAGATTGAAGGAATCCGTTCGTGTGGACTGAATAGAGGCGTTGTCATCGTTCAACGTTCGTGATCGCCACAAGAGGTAACGATTCTATCACTGATCATGCCTATTCGTAAGGATCATTAAAGGATAAATTTTACATTCCGTTGCGTTTTGGATCGCCATTCTCCTTCACCTTTATCCTTTTGATTTCTATTTTTCTACGAGGGCTGATCAAGTTCTTTATTTTATGACTTACTTGATACTCATGTATGGGACTGTGAGTATTAATAACCTTTCTTTCCTTTTCAGAGACCATATGTTAAGCAGGATGGTCCAACATCCTGTCAAACATTCTTCCTTTAAAGCACATGTCATTTTATTCATTCTCATGATTATTTTATCACCCTTGGATGTCTTATAAGAGATAGATTATGATATCCATATATAGCAGTTGTCTTTGGTTCTTGACCCCTTTAGCAACTCTTCATGTTCTTTCTTGGTGATGACATATTTTCCCTTGTTGAAACTTGCTTTAAACCCTTGATCACATAATTGAATAATGTTGATCAGTTTTGCAGTCAAGCCTACTACTAGTAATGTATCATCAAGCCAAGGCGATCCTAGACTAGCTATCCTGCCAACACCCTTGATCCTTCCTTTCCTTCCATATCCAAATGTTATATATCCCTATGATAATGGTTTGACTTATTCAAGGAATAACTCTTCATCTATCATATGCTTCGAACAACCACTATCAAGAACCCATTCACTAATTAGAGTCATTCCATTATAAGTTTGAGCTATGAGGGATTTGACTTCAACCTTGGGTTTCCACACTTTCTAAGCCTTTTTATCTTTACTTTTGGGTCTTAGTTGACTGTAAGGCTAAGGATAATCATACAATCTAAAGCAATATGACCTTATGTGTTCATATCTTCCATAATGATGACATCTTTTGTTAGAGTTCCAGTTGTTCCCTTTATAAGAATACACATTATTTGTAGGTTGCTTGGCCATGTGGTACAACATATAGAACTCACTTTTGTTCTTAGAAGGAACAAACTTCTTAGGCTAAGTTTTATCCTTCTTGTTCATGGACATGGGTTCAAACCCTATTCCCTTCATGTTTCTGGACATTTTCCTAACCTAAAATATTTCATATAACATGTTAAAGCCATTGTTCAACATACGAATAAACTTTGTTATACCGTTTAATTTGGAGTTTAACCATGTGTTTTCTTCTTTCAGATCTGAAGTGTTTGAACTTTGCTTCTATTTTTCCAAAAGTAGAGTACTTATGGTCTTCTTCAGTGTCTCTTCTCTCAAGAAATATTCTTTCCATTCAGTGAGAAGCTCTCTATAAGATTCATCATTTTCTTCTTTTGAAATTTCTTCAACACTAGACTCACTGCAAGAATCATACCAGCTAAAGCCATTACTTTATGAGTTATTTCTTCTTCACCATCAGATTCAAACCATATGATTGACAACCCTTTTTTTTCATTCTTTAGAAAAGTGGGACATTTAGTTTTTAGATGACCAAACCCTTCACATCCATTACATTGTGCTCTTCTGCCTTTGTAGTCTTAGAGCTTGTCAAGGTGGGTGATGTATGACACTTTGTCTGGGGAATTTTCCTCCATCTTCTGTTCAGAGTTTGCAAATCTTTGTTGAACTTTCTTCCAACTAAGGCTATATCATATGATGTGATCTCTTCTTTATCATCTTAATCTCCTTCTTCCTTTGTGTTGGAGACAAAGGTTATACCTTTGTTTTTCTTTTCCTCCCTTTCATTGATAGATATCTCAAAGGTTTGTAAGGAACTAATGAGTTTATCAACCTTGATGCTGCTAAAATCCCGAGCTTATTCAATAACAATCACCTTCAAATCAAACATCTTAGGCAATGATCTAAGAATTTTCTTGACAAGCTTTTCTTCTGACATATTTTCTCCTAAGGCAAAGGAAGTGTTGGGAATATCATGCAATCTGATGTGAAACCCACTGATAGACTCGTCTTCATTCGTCCTTAGATTTTCAAACTTTATGGTAAGTAGCCTCAGTCTTGAGATACGAACTATGGATTTACCTGTTGGTGTAAGCCCTAGAGGCCAATACTTTTGGTACTTGTATCGAATTATCTATTAATAATAAAAGGTTTTTTCTTTACTATGTTTGTTTAATAAAGTCCCTAGAATAGCTAATCCGTTTAATGTATCAAGTGTGACTTAATCATGAGATCTCATTAAACATAAGGACGTTATTCTTAAAGCATCCGTAGTCGAGCTTTATTGTGAAGTGGGATAACATTAAAGCATTAAGACTATTATGTATATAGACTGATGGTCACATCTCATGGATCATGGATAAGGAGTTATCAAGTCTTAAACATAAGTATGAATATTGAGATTAATATTTATACTGGATTGACCCGCTATGAGAATACTATATAGAATGTTATGCTAAGTGTCATATGTTATTCTCATGGTGATAATGATGTATACCACCCTTTGATCTGAAACCACTATGTACCCTAGATGTAGAGTCGAGTGCCTTATTGCTGATCAAACATTGTCCGTAAATGGATGACCATAAAGACAGTTGATGGGTACTCCACGAAGCATGCTGAGGGACATGAGTGGCCTATATGGAATTTGCCCATCCTGCGTAACAGGATAAATGTCTACGGGTCCAATATTAAACTGGACAAGGATGACATTGTCTATGCCTTGTGTTCAATATAGACATAAGGGCAAAAGGGTAATTGTACACATAAGTATGTTCACAAAAGGATTTGTCATATCACATGATATTTTCGTGTCTTGGGTAGCAGTGATGTGTTGCTAGATACCACTCACTGTTTATTATGTTAAATACATGATTTAATATAATTGCTAATGTCGCGAAAACCTACAGGGTCACACACAAAAGGACGGATTGATGAGAGATAGAGTAACTAAGGAACATCGTAAGATACGGTGCACTTAAGTGAATTATAGAACATCGTAAGGTACGATGTACTTAAGTAGAATATGAAATATGGTAAGGTACCACATGCTTAAGTGATTTTGGCATATCATAAGATATGGGTCACATACACTTAAGTGGGCTTTTTAGCTTGCAGCCCACACAAATGGTTCTATAAATAGAACCCTTGTGCAGAAGCATTTATGCAGTTGTAATTTCATTTCTCTATCTGTCTCTCTCACCCACTCAAAGCCTTCATTCATAGCAGCTAGCACTGAGATTGAAGGAATCCATTCGTGTGGACTGAGTAGAGGCGTTGTCACCATTCAACGTTCGTGATCTCTCCGTAGATTTGCATCAAAGGTTTCAATCGCCACAAGAGGTAACGATTCTATCACTGATCATGCCCATTCATAAGGATCACTAAAGGAGAAATTTTTAAATTCCGCTGCATTTTGGATCGCTATTCTCCTTCATTACCTTCATGTGTAGTCTTGAGAATATCCCAAGCTTCTTTAGCCTATGAACATGTGTTGATTAATTTGAACATGTTCTTGCCTACGCCATTGAAAATAGTATTCAAAACCTTAGAATTTTCAAGAGCTTCATCATCTTCTGCATAAGTCCACCCAGCTTCTGGTTTCAACTTGGTTGTACCATCTTCAGAAGTAAGCACATGATGTTTCAATCCTTTTATTACAACTTTCAATGCTTTGTTGACCATAGATTTGATAAAGGTCATCATCATTGACTTCCAATAATCTTAGTTTCTGCCATCCAAAATAGGTGGTTTGTTGATTGATCTTCCATCCTTAATTGTTTCCATTTGAGAAGAATTTATCTTCCTTGGAGCTCATCCAACAGGTTAGGGTGCATGCTTTGATGGCAATTTGAAATTTTTTCCTCAGAGTACAAATGTCAAAATCGATGCTTCGACAACAGGTTTGACAGAATACACTATAACCACTACAATAATCATTACTAGATGATAGGGCAAAAAAATGATAAAGAACACAATTAATTGTTTACCCAGTTCAGTGAAATTACATTACGTCTGGGGGGATAAGTCCACGACCTAATAAAGGAAATTCACTATTAATAGCTTAGTACAATTAGACCTATAAGAAATAACAAACCCTACGTTTTTCAATGCCTCTTCCTAACACTACCCAATGAATTTCGATTTAGAGTCCCCCCCTAAACATGAAAACCTACTCACTTTCTGCTCTGCCACAAAACCGGTGACAAGGGAAAATAACCATTAAACCCTAATGATCAACTTCAATCTTAACAAGATAAAAGGATGTTGAATATTACAACTCAACTAGACAAACCTTTTATGCTAAGTTACTGAAACATAGAGGTGTACATAATAATGTTGAATTTACAACTCAACTAGATAAACCTTCTATGCCAAGTTACTAAAACATAGAGTTGTACATAAAAATAACAAGGACTGTTGTAAAACCTAGAACTCTAAAATCTTCAACGAGAATTCTTGTTTTCCAATATAGGTTTGAGCTCCATATATAGCAAAATAACTTTGGGTTTTTCTCCTTGGATAATATCTTTAATTTTGTCCATAATTAATGCAAAATCTATTGGATATTTGATTTTCTCCTTGAATATCTCCAACAAAAAGATATGATTTGAATTGTTACAAATTAAAATTTAAATATCTTTTAAATCTGATTTGATCTTCACAATTGTCCAACAAATCATATAATCATATTGTTAAACTAATAGCAATAAAACATAACTGAATCTTCTAAAAGATTATGTTAAAACACAACAATCTGACATCTGTTGGATAAGGCCCAGATGTCGTACCAACATGCTGAAGCACCGCCTCCTGCATGTGTCCCTTCTTCAGTTCCATACAAATTTAGCAAGCTAGACCAATCTTGAACACTTGAACACTTCTCCAAGTTATTATTTTTCTAAAATGCAACCAATCCACTACCAACAAAGTTTAAGACCTGTCTTGTATAAAATGGGTACTCAAAGTAGAATGGATTGACTGTGACGATATTTTTTCTTATGTCATCAGACATACTTGTATCATAACAGTGTTGACTTTGGAAGTTAATCGAGACCTACATTTAGAGCAGATGGATGTGAATACAATATTTATTCAGGATGATCTAAACTAAAATATTTACATGAATCAGGAAGAAGTTTTAAGTGATCATGAGCAAGAAATTCAAGTTTGTAAGTTGAAAAAGTCTTTGTATGATTTAAAGCAGTCTCCAAGAAAATGATACATGCACTTTGATTCATACATGCTTCAAATTGACTATAGTATATTTGGGTATGACTGTTGTATTTTAGGTTATAAGTTATGGCGATGGTTCTTTTATTTTCCTATTCTTGTACATGGATGATATTTTGATCATTTATAATCACTTACATGATGCAAATGAACTAACAATTTTGTTAGGAAAAAAGTTTAACATGAAAGACTTAGGTGATGCTTAGAAGATTCTCGGAATAGAATTTCATAGGGATAAGAGTGCTAAAGGCACAACTCTCTCATAAAAGTATGTTGAAAAGATATTACAATTTTTTTGAGTAATTCGAAGGTTATGAGTACTTCATTGACGAATCACTTTAAGCTTTCATTAGATAAGTGTCCAAAGACAAATACAAAACTTAACTATATATCAAAGATTCATTATGTTAGCTTTGTTAATTGTTTAATGTATGCTATGATTTGTATTAGACTATATTTGGTACACATTGTAAGTCGAGTTTGCATGTTTAGGTACAAACTAGGTAAGCGTCATTAGGAAGCAGTAAAAAGCATTTTTGGTACTTGAAATGTACAAAAGGTCAGGGTATCATGTTTAATAGTGGGCATGGTGATCTTTTAGTTATAGGGTATTGATTTAGATTATGCACGTGACATGGATGATAGGAGATCTACAACATGATATGCCTTTACTCTTGCATATTAACCTATGTGCTAGCAATTGTCAATTCAATCCTTAATTAGTGGCCATGTCTACAATTGAACCAAAGTACACGACAATAGCTGAGGTTGCCAAAAGAGGTCTTATGGGTTACAAGATTGTTTAGGGAATTAGATGTTTAGCAAACTGGAGTCCAGTTGCATTCTAATAGTCAAATTTTCATTTATTTGAAAAAAAACTAGGTGTATCATGCATGAACCAAACATATTGATGTGAGGTTTCACAAGATTAAAGAGTTACTTGTAATGAACAAATATGACTTGAAACAGTTTATACCTTAGAGGTGCAAATGATATGTTGACCAAGTCAGACGCCAATGACAAGCTCAAACACTATTTGGACTTGTTACATGTTTCTTAATGTTAAACAAATGTTATGCCTCATAATCATAAAGATGTGGATGTAATGCATGAAATCTTCGTAGGGATTTAATATTTTTCAAGTTAGAGATTGTTGAGTATGACTTATTGTCACAGAAGAGGTACACGAGACAAAAATATAATTCAGGGATATACTTGTAATTTTGACCATAGTATTATATATCTCACTTGTAATATCGAGATCCTAATACATTTCAAATAATAATACGAAACTACATGTGCTTTATAGTTGCAAACGTAAGCACACTTGTTAAAATGTGTAAACAAATATTGTGTTTGTTATTTGCAATTTATGTTTCAATTCTCGATGATCTAACCTTAAAAATCTCAAACAAGGAACCTAATTCACTAGGTAACACCAACAACTACTCTAATTACTTAAAGATCATATACTAAACATTAATTAATCTTACAAGTTATAAAAAATAATTGATATATAGTCTCAGGCATGGACATAAAGTCTAGAGCAACATTAACCCCCAACGAAGATGCTCATAAAGAAGTTCATCAAAAAATCAGAAGCTAACTCGAAACTCCTAAAGACAAATTTAATAGTTCAAAATTTATTAACATATGTCTCTCTCAAGATAAAGATGTCTCTCCCAAGATTAAAGTATCATCTACGAACATAAATTTGTGTATCTTTAGAATTTGAATGAGGATAAATTTGACAAAATCATAATAGAATTACTTTAATTTTAATATTTTGAAATTCTAAAATATATCTTAGTTTGAATTCAAACAAGAACTTAGACATAAAGAGTATTCAGAGTCTAAAGGCAATGCTTTTAAGAAGTGATATGGAATCCATTTTTGGAAATAGTATCCAAGAACATGACCACCAAATGCAGATTCTTCACACATCTTGCAAGTCACTCTCATGAGTGATATCTACTTCCACAGCCTTCTAGCCCACTATACCGGAAAAGCATTATGTCCACTTGCAAAACCAAGTTGAATCACTCCAAATTCTTTTTCAGGTATCTACCATCATAATATCCACAAACTTTTGCTATGATAATATACTTAGGAACTTTGCTATAAATGTATTGGCGCCACACGAATATTCTACTTGTTTTATTAGTGTTTTTGGTTTAAGATATGGTTTAGGCATCGTGTAAAAGTAATCATCGAATCATAGATTCATTAGATGGATGATATACTGATACGCCATTGGTGTAAAGTATGGTTTAGGCATCTTCGAAATATTAATAATTAAATTTAAAAAGTAGTAGAAAATAGATATCTCATCAATCAAACTTTTGTGTTTGTTCATGATTAAAATTTTAAAAAAATAAAAGATATTAAAAGTTGATTTATCTATGATATTTTGACATTTTTTCATGTCGTGTTATTTTTTTTTGAATTTTTTAAAAGCCGAATCATCTAGTTAAATTCAATTTAATACATTTACAATTTTTTTATCGAGGTTGATTTTTATGACTGTCATTCAATATTTGAGTCAATCATATGTTTCAACCAACGATTATGTAATTCATTCATCGATCTCATAGTCTCGTGATGTTGTCGGATAGATGACCAAAACGATTTTTAAAACATTATGCACTAGGAAAAAATGAAACACATTCAGGGAATCACTTCTACAAAAAGTACATATTACTTCGGACGCAAAGGAGATTTATCTCGGTTACAAAAGCAAAGTAACGAAGGACGATATAAAAACTTGTCACTTTACTCCTCGATTTCTAATTAACCGAGAGGATGGTTGAAATGATCATTGATTTGATCCATAGCAACAACATTTTTATATTTTTAAAACTAGTGTCACACGCCTATCGATTTCCGTCAAAAATCGAGAGAAAAAAATATATTCTTTTAAAATACAAATTACATTATTTCCATAGAATATTAAATTATATAGTTCACAAATATCCATTTTTTAATTAATATAAAAAGTTTCTTATGTTATATATTTTTTTCAATCTCCAAATATAAATTTTTGACAAATCTGATTCAATGGCATCGTTGTTATTCTTGAAGAAGAAGAAATTCATATTTTGTTGCATACTCATTTCTTTTCGAGTTCAATGGTTTTCCACGCATTCAATTTCTGACTTAACATAAAAAAAAGATAGATACATAATATAAAAATTCAGTTAAAAGATAAGATATTTGTAAAAACACCAATTTTGAAACACGTTTTTTTTGCACTTGCAATTCATCCTAGAGATCTGTTTCACACTTCCAATTTTTTTTCATGCCAAATGCTTTCATTATTAATGTTTGTGTTTCACAAGATAACGTCCAAGATATATAGTGGTGGTGTTCACGTTCTTATTGGATGCAGATGGTTTCTTATGGATTGATGTGTTAACAATATCTTGAGCGTTGTTACCATATAATTGTAGGACATAAATTCATTGTAGATTAACTGAGTAATTATACCCCCTCAGTTATTTTATAAAATTGAGAGAAAAAGTTATTTTTTTATTTAAAAAATAAAATAAAATATGGACTTTCTCCTCGATTTTATAGAACAACCGAGGCAATATATTATTTGTAAAAAAAAAGCGAATGATATAAAATTGGAAATAATATGTATTGTTTTCCTTTTCAATTTTTTATTCACCACTTTCTTTGTGTGTTGTAATATTCAAAACAATTTTTTCTAGATCTTGTATTGTGAAACAACAATATTATTTGTAATTTATAATATGTTTAGAAATAAACTTTTTAATATTGTTAGCCGAGGAAAATAATAAATTATGAAGCATTTTCTTTTATTAACAACATAAGAAGGTTATTCCAAAATATAACAATGATCTTACAAGAGGTGGAAACAAAAGAAAATATAATGTGAGATACATTGCAAGAGAAAAAAAAAGTGTTCAAAATTGATGTTAGAAGAACAATATACAACACAAAATCTTGAAGAGTTTTTCTATCTTGCAATCCATCTCAAAGAATGATGTGTATGAGTTTGGAACGGCTATAAATAAGTTAGGTTTAAGATAAAACTTAATTAGCGAATGCTTTTATAGTAAAATCGATTTATCTAACCCTTCGATTAATAAAGAAATCAAATAAATAGATCATTTAATTTATATAAAAAAAAATACAACTTTTAAAAAAATAAAAATATAAACTATTTTTTTGGAAATCGAAGAATGTCCTGGATTTTTTTACCCCGATTATATTCAATAATTGAAAGGATAGATGATATTTAAAAAATAAAAATAAAATATGATGTGTCTTGGAATTATACCTTAATTTTTTATTGGATGAGATGACAAACTTTATTATAAAATATATTATTTATAGAAGTGAATATATATATATATATATATATATATATATATATATATATATATATATATATATATATATATATATATATATATATAATAAAATGTATATTTTTAGAACATTTTCTTTTAGAGATCTTTTATATAAGATCTACTAAACCAACATAGTCCCATAAGTACAATTAGCTGGTTAATATCACCGACTAGTAATAAAAATAAAAGAATCAGTTCAACTTGCCAGTGGCATAATGCAGGAATATATTTGCCTAGCATATTAAAATAAATTCCCCTAAAAGCATGAGCTATATTAGGGTGACCAGATACTTTATTTCTAAGAAGAAAAACAATTAAATGTGTGTCCTAATTTCCATTGATCGAAATTCTCCCCTTCCACTTGTTGTCTATTGTCCTGATTCCTGTTGGAATGGAAAAGAGAAGAAAAAAAATTAATTCCTTTTCGACCATGTATAAAGATATATTCACCCTATAAGATTAACCAAAATATAACCCTGCCAACATTGTTCTTCCTACTTGTATGGAGTAGGTTTTTCATCTCTTTGCCACCCTTGACCAAAACAACCATTTTTGTTTTTACTATTTACGGCTGATGAAAAATAATAAACTCGATGACTTTAAAAATAGCTGGCTGTTATTATAATTTAAGATTAGATAAATGCTTTTTTTTCCTTGTCAATTGGGTGAGTTTTAGTTTTCCACTATTACGGAAACCAATTTTAATTTCGGCTAGGAAATAGATTTGATTTCGGTTGGTTGGCCGAGTTAATGTAAAGTGTCATAGAAAATGTGTCAATTTTCTCTGTCCGTTGTCCGAGATGAAAAATTGAAAAGCTAACCACCTTTTCCATCGGTTGAATGGTTTAACCACATAAAATACTCTTTACTTTTTCTCTTGGTTAACAATGTTAACCGAGGAAAAATCTATATGTGTGATTTTAATATTACAAAAGGCGTTGTATTTACCTCGTTCTGAACCATAAATGTAACAGTATAGACTAAACCAACCCCTCAATGAGAGATAACCTTTTAAATTGATTTAGAAAATAATAATCTAAAAAATTAAGTTATAATTTGATTCAATGTTTCTAGTTATTCAATCAAAACTTCCTTCTCTATTAGTTTAATCGGCAAAGTATCAAATTTATTGATAAATTTTGAATAGTCATCATCATAATCCTCATTGTCATCGTCGTCGTCATCATCATCATCATCATCATCACCCTCATCATTTTCGACACTCTTTAACAGGTTTTATGACGCTTTAAGTCGTTGAAGCTCAAATTCTAACTTTTATTACACACCCAGGTGGTTAAACTCAATGGTTTTTGCATGTATTTGTTTCTAGTATAAAAATAGCAAAGGTTAGATAAAATTTTATTTTAACAAGTATGCATTGAACAAAATAATTTTAGTAATCACAAGAGAAGAGATTATTTTAAGGAAACAACTTTGAAACATTTTTCTGCTCTTCCAATCCATGTTAAAGAATAGTGTTGCACTTCATGCAATTGCTTTCACTATTCACGTTTTGATTGACTGTTGAGCATTTCACGCAAATCGGTGATGTTTCTTGTGGACTGATGAGTTGGTAATTTTTTGACCATTGTTACTTTATAAATGGACGACAAAAATCCATTTCCCCTTGATTGTGAGATTCAACCGGGAAAAAAATTATATATTTTTAATTTGTTTTAAAAAGAGTAATGCATAATATTTATTATTATTGTAAAAATAAAATAAGTAAGTCACTTTTTCCCTAGGTTGAGAGATTCAATCGAAGGAAAAATCGCCATTTTTTTTGGAAAAGAACAGGGGCTAGGCCCTAAAGTAAAATTTACAAAGTCACACTCTTAGGATTGGCCACTCCATAAATGTCATCATCATAAAACTTACTAATACTAGAAGGACAATCATAAAAATAATATGGTGTCAAAATCTCCATTGAAACCAAGATTAGCCAAAGCATATGCTGCCAATTTGCTTCCCTAAAATCATAATGCATTAGCACCTCCCAAACTAATTATATCATTTGACGAATGTGTTATACCGACCTACCACCAATAATATCCTTCTGCTTATAAGATTGAATTTTCACCATATCTTCTTTGGAGTCCACACACAATTTTATGAAACAAAAACTTTTCTCTTTGGCAAGAAGGATACCCCAAAGCTTGGCTATATAGGATGTATTGTGTCTTATTCTCTTGCATAATGCATCATGTCATTCCCTTTCACCTCCTCTAAGAAAACCACCATTCATCACTATCTATATCCTTGTTTGCACCATCAGTATTAATTTTTACCCAATCCAACACCGACGGCTTCCATCGAACCAAAACCTCTTGCTTATGCACCTGCTGAACGACATAGCTATTGTTCTTCACATGCATATAATATTGAGCTAGGTTTTTAACAAGGAGCCATATTTTACTAGGATGATTATACTCCTTATCACGTGTCTCCTTATTTCTCCATCCCCACAAAGGCATGACACATTAATGTCCAAAAGTCTTGCCACTTAATATTATCATCCAGTTTCTCTAAAGTCAACAAGTTAATATCAATCCATATTTATTCGTTATTATTGAAGGAATTAACCCGTAATTTGTCTGGAACCGTATTGATCCATAGAGTTTTTGAATAAGGGCAGTCTCAAAGGACGGAGTTGTTTCCACTTCCAAACTGCACTGATTACAAAAAGAAGTTCTTAGTTGCATCAAATGCTTCCTCTTATTTGTGAGTATTCTTCCATGAGCAACTAACCAAAGGAAAGTCTTAATTATTTCATGTACATTCAACTTCCGAATCATTTTCCAACAATGACTATTATCAACAGAAAAATCAGTTGTTCCCATCAATAATGTTTAGTTTAGGCACTCAAAACAGTAAAATTTCCATGACGATCAATAATGTATAGGCACTCCAACAATGATTATTAGCATGATGAATTACATAGCGCGCGATGCAATTTTTATGGCCTATTGCGCACGTGATGCTGCGCGAAGGTGCATGTGATTATTTTCAAAGTTGAATTCTTTTTTGCTTCTTTTTTACTCAAATTGAATTACACCGCGCGCGATGCAATTTTTATGGCCTATCGCGCACGTGATGCTGCGCGAAGGTGCATGTGATTATTTTCAAAATTGAATTCTTTTTTGCTTCTTTTTTACTCAAATTTTCACTAAATCCACAATCTTCACACTTAGTTATTTTCTCCTCGTTCTTTCGTCATTCTTCCTTATTTTGGCTCATCTTTCACTTGTTTTTCTCCGATTATCGACTAAATTTATGCAATGATAGACTGTCATCAAGTAACAAGTATGAATATTGGCTATGGCATAGAAGAATAGCTCACATTCACATGGACCACTTAAACAAGTTGGTCTCTTTCCATGCAAGAGGAATTAAATCAATTTTAATGGAACAACTTTTAGGAACTCTTTCCCAAAGCTTCATCTAATCAAATAGTTGATAAGCAATAGATCTTTCGCAACAAATTGGACGAAGATGACAATGCTTTAAGAAATAAAGTCAGACTCATTGTGAAGGGATACAATCAGTAGAAGGGAATATATTTTAATGAAACATACGCTCATATAGCTCGATTAGATGCCATATGGTTTTTGTTAGCCTTTTATTGTATCATGAACTTTAAACTATTTCAAATAGATATACAAAGTATTTTCTTAAATGGTTATATCCAGGAAGAGGTATTTGTTGATCAACATCCAGGTTTTATCAACTCTACCTTTCCCAATCATGTTTTCAAACTTAAGAAAACTTTATAAGGTATTAAATAAGCTTTTAAAGCTTAGTATGACCTTTTAAGAAAGTTATTACTTGAAAACAAGTTTAAAAGAGCACAAGTTGATAAAAGTCTTTTTATCAAGAAAATCGAGCATGACATTTTACTTGTTCAAATTTATATTGATGATATCATTTTTGGTGCTACTAATGAATCCTTGTGCAAGGATTTTTTGGAAATGATGCAAAACTATTTTGAAATGTTAATGATGGGGGAGCTTTGACATTTCATAGGGCTTCAAACTCATCAGGCTAATAAAGAAAAATTCATCAAACAAGAAAAATATTGCAAAGAGCTACTAAAGAGGTTTGACATGGAAAAATTCAATATAATAGCAACACCAATTCAACCTAATGTAACATCCACAGGGGTGAGAGCGAAAAACAAATTGAGGAAAGAAAATATTGTGGTATGGTAGGCTCTCTTCTCTATCTCATTGTGTCACATCCTAATATCATGTTTGATGTATGTCTTTGTGCTCACTTTCAAGAATCCCAAAAGAATCACAACTCAGTACGGTCAAACGCATCTTGAGATATCTCACTGTCACACAACAAATGATTTTATGGACCCCTAAGAGAGCAAATTATGACTTAGTTGGGTACAATGATTCTAATTTTATTGGGTGCATATCGGATAGTAAAAGTACCAATGATACGTGTCACTTAATTGGTACCTCGCTTGTTTCATGTCATAGCAAGAAACAATCAAGTATCGTGTTATCCACAACTAAGAAAAAATATGTTTCTACGGATGGTTGTTGCTCTCAAATTATCTGGATTAAACAACAACTCAATAATTACATTGTTAATCTTAGAGATTTCTTGATAAGATGAGACAACACTAGCACCATAAACCTCACCAAAAACCTAATACTTCACTCTCCGACTAAGCACATGGATGTTAGACACCACTTTATAAAGGATCATGTTGAAAATGGGGAATGCATACTTGAGTTTATAACCTCATCTAATCAACTCGTAGACATTTTTACAAAACCACCTCCTAAAGAAAGCATATTTTTCATAAGAACTAAACTAGGGATCTTAAATTAAACATGCATGGATTAGCATGCTTAATTTACTTTTGTCCTTCTTCTCCCTCCCTATCTCAAAATGATAATATGTGAACTATGTGTTATACTTGTTTATCACCTTTTTTATTATGTCAAATGTGAAGAAGTATACTTTCAGGGGGAGTAAAGTACACTCTCTACTCATGTGATAGGGAGTTTAATCACTCTAAATTTTATCTATATGTTGTCTATTTTATCACCTCCTTGAGAGTTCTTGCGTTGTCATCATAAAAAATAGGAGAATATGAATATATGTGCTTGCAGGTATAAAGCTGACAATCCTGATGCTGGCAAGGGCAATCGTCATGATGTTTTGATGACGACACTAATAAATGTTGAAGGCATGATGATATATTTCCAAATTTTTTTATGATGGTGACCAACTTGAACATTAAGTGGACCAGAGTCTTGTCACACAAGCTTAAAAAATACCACCTCCTAAAAAAAGCTTGTTTTTCATAAGAACTAAACTAGGGATCTTATATTAAACATGTATGGATTAACATGCTTAATTTACTTGTGTCCTTCTTCTTCCTCCCTATCTCAAAATGATAATATGTGAACTATGTGTTGTACTTGTTTATCACCTTTTTTATTATGTCAAATGGGAAGAAGTATACTTTCAAGGGAAGTAGAGTAAACTCTCTACTCATGTGGGGGGAGTTTAATCACTCTAAATTTTATCTATATGTTGTCTATTTTATCACCTCCTTGAGAGTTCTTGTGTTGTCATCATAAAAAATGGGAGAATATGAATATATGTGCTTACAGGTATAAAGTCGACAGTCCTGATGCTGGCAAGGGAAATCGTCTTGATGTTTTGATGACGACACTGATAAATGTTGAAGGCATGATGATATATTTCCAAAAAATTTATGATGGTGACCAACTTGAACATTAAGTGGACCAGAGTCTTGTCACACACACTTAAAATATGTTTCTACGGATGGTTGTTGCTCTCAAATTATCTGGATTAAACAACAACTCAATGATTACATTGTTAATCTTAGAGATTTCTTGATAAGATGCGACAACACTAGCACCATAAACCTCACCAAAAACTTAATACTTCACTCTCCGGCTAAGCACATAGATGTTAGACACTATTTTATAAAGAATTATGTTGAAAAGGGGGAATGCGTAGTTTATAACCTCATATAATCAACTCGTAGACATTTTTACAAAACCACCTTCTAAAGAAAGCTTATCTTTCATAAGAACTAAACTAGGGATCTTAAATTAAACATGCGTTGATTAACATGCTTAATTTACTTTTGTCCTTCTTCTCCCTCCCTATCTCAAAATGATAATATGTGAACTATGTGTTGTACTTGTTTATCACCTTTTTTATTATGTCAAATGGGAAGAAGTATACTTTCAGGGGGAGTAGAGTACACTCTCTACTCATGTGAGGGGGAGTTTAATCATTCTAAATTTTATCTATATGTTGTCTATTTTATCACCTCCTTGAGAGTTCTTGCGTTGTCATCATAAAAAAATGGGAAAATATGAATATATGTGCTTGAACATTAAGTGGACTAGAGTCTTGTCACACACTTAAAATATTTTTTAAGCCTTTCTTTAAAGTGTTTATATTAAATTCATTTTTATCCCTTAATTTGTCACACACACTTAAAATATGTTTCTACGGATGGTTGTTGCTCTCAAATTATCTGGATTAAACAACAACTCAATGATTACATTGTTAATCTTAGAGATTTCTTGATAAGATGCGACAACACTAGCACCATAAACCTCACCAAAAACTTAATACTTCACTCTCCGGCTAAGCACATAGATGTTAGACACTATTTTATAAAGAATTATGTTGAAAAGGGGGAATGCGTAGTTTATAACCTCATATAATCAACTCGTAGACATTTTTACAAAACCACCTTCTAAAGAAAGCTTATCTTTCATAAGAACTAAACTAGGGATCTTAAATTAAACATGCGTGGATTAACATGCTTAATTTACTTTTGTCCTTCTTCTCCCTCCCTATCTCAAAATGATAATATGTGAACTATGTGTTGTACTTGTTTATCACCTTTTTTATTATGTCAAATGGGAAGAAGTATACTTTCAGGGGGAGTAGAGTACACTCTCTACTCATGTGAGGGGGAGTTTAATCATTCTCAATTTTATCTATATGTTGTCTATTTTATCACCTCCTTGAGAGTTCTTGCGTTGTCATCATAAAAAAATGGAAAAATATGAATATATGTGCTTGAACATTAAGTGGACTAGAGTCTTGTCACACACTTAAAATAGTTTTTAAGCCTTTCTTTAAAGTGTTTATATTAAATTCATTTTTATCCCTTAATTTGGACGTTTTAAATAATTGATTCTCCTAAGTGTTTAGATTAAATTCATTTTTTATCCTCTAATTGGACGTTTTTAATTATTTATTCTCCTATTATAAAACATCTTCAATTCAGAAGTGCACACAATGACTTGTTAGTGTAGACTATATAAGCATTAAAAGAAAGTGTACTAAAAACAATGTGGGACTTGGATTCTGTAGAAATATCACTAAGATTTTTCTATCAACTTCTTTTCCGCAATATTGCTACCAATAGTGGCAATGCAAATCAACATGCATGAGCTATCATATTTTTCATTCTTATTTTTCATCATGTCTTTACATGTTAAGTTAACTCTGTAAAATAATTCATGAGAGTAGATTTATTGTATCCATGTTTTGTATGAATGTTACTACTTAACCTTGTGATAAACCTCAACCTTTCTTCTACTTATCTTGAGTTAGTAATTCCAAATCTATTGTAACTTCAAATGGAGTTATCATAAATTGTCATTAAAAATTATGTAACTTTAATTAGAAATATTTTGAGTAGATATATATTAGTAACTACAATTAATTCTGCATACTGATGAGGACTATAAATATGGCTTCTTCGGCGTTAGAAATCAAGTGAACCAAAGTAGCGTATGAGGTAGCTTTTGTAGTTGATAAAGCATTAGTGATCTCTAGATTGAGTCCCCATTAGAATTGGTCAATCTTTCACTTGCCATTGGGCTCATAACCGACGTGTACTAAAAATTGTACCAATCCTTCAAACTTTGATACATACTAAAAAAAATAATCATCTCTCATCGTTTCAAATGGATGAACTCAATTTTCTTATGTTTTTCGATGTTGGATGGAAAGTAGTTGTTAAAAAATGTTGAGCTCTTGAATGGAATTGAATTAGAGGAATGGAAGGAGACATACATCAGCTGAGTATCCTTTTATGTTTTTGTCCCCTATCGAATTTTTAATTAATAATAATAATAATAATAATAATGGTGTTTATATATGTCATATATACATTATATATTCAAGTGGTATTGGAGTGATGCTTTAAGTAAATGGGCTTAGGTTAGAAGTTTGTTTTCAATATTTTAAATAATAAATTAAAAAAAACTTAATAACATTATTAAATATTAATTTAGTTAAAAACATATTAATTAATAAAATATCTTATTCATCCTTGTCAGTTAATTAAAAATATTTTTTATCCTAATCATCATTCGTTGAGGATAATTGTTTAAAATGCCCAAACTATGGGGACAAAAAATACATTTGAGCCAAAATATTTTAAAGGTCAATCCAGTTGATTAGGGCATTATTTGCTTGATTGGGAGAATTTTTCAAATCATCTAATTCATTAGATTATATGCCTAATCTAATAGATCATGCTTAATCGAGTCTATAATCAATTATGATAGACTCTTAATGATTGGTAATGGCTCTATATCAAAACTTCTTTTTTGGACCATAACAATTAATTATTAGATGCACCTAATCGATTAGGCAATTGATTTGCCTCATGGATTGTTTCCATTTTGAACCAAATTTTCTGCTACGTAAACGAGACTTCTCATCACTTTATTTCACACCAAAATTCAAAAATGTCCTAATTCTTTATAATTTATATCTCTTTTCTCTCTCTTTAAAATATTTTCTTTCACCAAAATTTCTTTAGTGTCTTGTGAGTGAAAACCATTTGTGAGAAAAAAGTTGTACTGATGTCGTGTCACTACTTTTATTTTTCATAATCCAATATTCTTGATGAATTGAGTTTGATTCTTGAGATCAGCCACTTGCAAAATCTCGATTTGGTTATAAAATTAAGATGGGAAAAGTTATTGTTGATTATTGAGATCAACCTGTAAAATCTCTACTTGGTTTGTGAGTTTATTCTGTGGAAAAAACTCTCTTTTGGTTGGGGGATAAACTAGTATACAATCTCTTGATTCGATTCTATCAAATATGTATGGCCATAACCTATAAAATTTCAATGTTATAGCGAAATCTCAACCAGGTCTATTGGGAACAGGACTACTATCAACCAACAACCATCTACTTCTTCAAATCAGGTACACTCCACCACACTAGTTGTCTATTCATTAATTGATAAGCAATAAATTAGTTTCTCTTATTCAATTTTTCTTGTCAAAAGAGTTGTACTGATGTCGTGTCACTGTTTTTATTTTCCATAATCCAATATTCTTGATGAACTGAGTTTGGTTCTTGAGATCAGCCACTTGTAAAATCTCAGTTTGGTTATAAAATTCATATGGGAAAAATTATTGTTGATTATTGAGATCAACCTGTAAAATTTCTACTTGATTTGTGAGTTTATTCTGTGAAAAAAAAACTCTCTTTTGGTTGGGGGATAAACTAGTATACAATCTCTTGATTTGATTCTATCAAAGATGTATGACCATAACCTATAAAAATTCAATATTATAGTGAAATCTCAAGTTGGTCTATTGGGAATAGGACTACTATCAACCAACAACCATCTACTTCTTCAAATCAGGTACACTCTATCACACTAGTTGTCTATTCATTAATTGATAAGCAATAAACTAGTTTCTCTTATTCAATTTTTCTTGTCAAAATTTTACTATAGGCTCTTGCATTATTGATTCGGGAGGAAGTGATCACATGTATGGATCACTTTAGTGGTTTTATTTATACAATGAAATTACTCATATTGATGTTAAGATGCCTATTGGTCATTATGCAATAGGTAGACATGCTTGAACCATTAAATTTTCTTTTGATTTTCTTTTGACAAATGTGCTATATGGTCATCTTTTTCTTTAAATTTAATATTTGTGTCTAAACCGTGTCAAACACTTGGTTGCATGGTTGTTTTTAATGGTTTCATTTGCTTGGTTCGGGAAAAGAACACCAAGAAGATGATTGGTACAAGTGATAAAGTTCAAGATTTGTATTACTTAGTCATGTCAAGTAAAATAATGTGTAGCTCTAGCGCAATATCTATCACTTGGTCACGTCTTTGTAAATAGAATCAACATACTACATTTCCAATTTCCTTTCATGTTGGTAATAAAGCAGATTATGATTTTTGTCATTTTGCAAAACAAAAGAAAATTGCCTTTTTCTACTAGTTACAATATTCATTTCTTTGATGTTATGCATTTTGACTTTTGGGGACCAATTCATGTTGCATATGTTTCTTAATTGCGATTGAGGACAACAATGAATTTACCTGGCTGACCCCCCTATGAAAAATAAAACTGAGGCCATGCAATATCTACACAAGAACAACTTATTGATTTTTTAACAAAAACTTTGTCTCCACTAAAATTCAAACACTTTTGTATCCAAACTTAGAATGATAGATATTTATCTTGGTCAAACTTATAAGAGAGTATTCAACGACAAAATAAATGATAATTAGAAGCTTCCGAATCAAGCCAATGCAACACATAAGAAGAGAGCATGATGAACAAAAGATAACTAGTTCTGCAAGTTACTTAACTCTAGGCACTTTTTGTTAGAACTCTCATAACATATTTTCAAATTTTTGTTATGCAAAGTTAGTTAAATCCTATACTTACTAGTGTACTTTAGTTCAGGTGTGTCATCTTGGTTATTGTATAAAGGCTTGAATACTCATTGTAATATTTGAGATGCACAAATACACATTAGCATTCTCTATCTTTCTCTAGTTTTTCACCTTTCAATCATGGAGTTTTACCATAGTTAAATCGTGATAATTTTAAGTAAACCACTCTAAGGTATTATGACTAATAAGAGTACTAATGATACCAATAAAAGACGTGGGCAAGGGTAGTAAATGATTAAAAAGCAACTCATAACAAAGAAGTGACAGGAATGATTAAGCTTGAGTAGCACGGAACACTTTTTTATTGCACGGATTATGCGCATTAAGTATAAATGATGCGAGTTGTCGAATGGTTGGTTACCTTACCTCAGCGATATATTCTTGATTCTGGCAATTGGCAAACCATATGATATGGCACATCAAAATTTCCAAAGGCTTAGTACATTAAGATCTATTGGTGGTACCAATAGCATCTCAATGTTTTGTTCTTTTGACTTAAAGTATCTCAGTTTTTTTCATAGGCAAGTATCTCATTGTTATACTCTAGCAATAAGGTGTAGTATTATTGCTCTCATAATTGAGAGGAAAGAATAAAAATATGCCGAATGAATCAATAAATCATGAATTCATAAAAGTGAATTGACATTTACCAAAAAGTGAGTCACTTAGATACTGTATACTAAGGCAAGTGACTTAATTAACTAACAAAAATTTTGTAACAAACGGAACAAACTAATTGTATAGTACTATAAATTAACACAATGTTACAATGTTGACTAAGTCAACTCAATATAGTTTTTGTAGTAATGTTTTTCTGACCGAATAGCAATCAAGTTTTATATGTTTAATTATTTTATGGAAAGAAGAATTGACAACTATATGTCTGGTTGATTGACTATTTGAGTAAAGCAACGATGTAGGAACGTCAAGCAATTTTTGTAGTAATCCATTGAATTTCACATACAATGAGAGTCATACAGCTATATTCAGTCTTAGAGGAATTTTTGGATGTAGTTGATTGCTTCTTGGACTTCTAAGAGATGAGGGAGTTGTCAAGAAAAATGTAGAAGCCTAAAATTGATATTTTGGTGTTTGCGATGTAACCCAATAAGATTCATAAAATTGTTCATCTGAAATTGGTGAAGAAGGGGGATGAAAAATGTCAAAAGTTGAGAAAGTGTTGAGATATTTTAGTACATGATGTGTTAGGTAGCAGTGATGTGTTGCTAGATACCACTCATTGTTTATTATTTTAAATACGTGATTTAATATAATTGTCAATGTCGCGAAAACCTACAGGGTCACACACAAAAGGACGGATTGATGAAAGATAAAGTAAATAAGGAACACCGTAAGGTACGATGAACTTAAGTGAATTGTAGAACATCGTAAGGTACGATGCACTTAAGTAGAATAAGAAATGGGGTAAGGTACCACACGCTTAAGTGATTTTTGATATACCATAAGATGTGGGCCACATACACTTAAGTGGGCTTTTTAGCGAGCAGCCCACACAAGTGGTTCTATAAATAGAACCCTTGTGCAGAAGCATTTAACTTGATGAAATTTCATTTCTTTTTCTCTCTCTCTCTCTCTCTCTCTCTCTCACTCAAAATCTTCATTCGTAACAGCTAGCACTGAGACTAAAGGAATCCGTTTGTGTGGACTGAGTAGAGGCGTTGTCACTATTCAACGCTCGTGATCACTCCTTAGATCTGCATCAAAGGTTTCAATCACCACAAGAGGTAACAGTTTCTATCACTGATCATGCCCATTCGTAAGGATCACTAAAGGAAACTTTTTAATTCCGCTGCATTTTGGATCGCAATTTTCCTTCAAATCAAAAGTATTTTAAGAAGAGTTATGGTATGTTAATTGTGATTCGGAAGACTTACTCTATGAGTTTTGGTTTGCAACGGCAAAAGTGATGTTCCGGAAGTCTTGAAGCGAAAGTGAAGTAAAAAATGAAAAATTCAGAAATATAGCCTATTTATATGAGGGTATTTTGGTCCAAAAAGTTATAATATATGGGTAAAAGGATAGTTGATGGGATATGAGGTAAACTTTTCCGATATAAGGCTTGGCATCAAGAAGCCATCATTAGGACAAGAGATCCAAGGTATATTTTCTTTGGCAAACATCAATTATATTGTTGGATCTTGTCACCTCAAGTCCCATAAAGCATTTGAGGTTGCCCATGTCCTTGATTATGAAAATGGAGTGGAAGAAGTATTTGTTTGTATGCTTTTCTACCGGGACAATTTTTCCAAGTCCTAAATAAGAGATAATACCTCCGTCTCATAATGAGTGGCCCATTTGGAATAAAAGAATGTCCCAAAATGAATGACCCATTTTAATTTCCAATACATCTTTTCCAATTTTACCCTTTAAGTAATATTACTTTCATCATTCCCAATACATGATAAAGATACTTTAGTAAAAATGTCATTCTCTCTCTTTCATTTATTCCTTTTTCCTAATACGTGTGAAATGGTCAACTGGGTCAGTCATTGTGGGACAAAGTTAGTATTCTATAAAGAAGAAAAATCGGAGGTTGTAGGCCACCAGAATTTTGTGATAGGCCACCTTATTCGGTTAAGGTTGCCCGAAGTAGTCATCATTTTCCTAGTAAATGTGAGTGGTGGCGTGTGACCACACATAACTGAGGAGAGGGTCCGTGAGGGAAACAAATTCCCCCATAATTTTTAGGAGACCAAGTCTCATATTAGCCACGTCATTTGATTGTGGAGCTAGGGTAAACCACCATATAATTGTCTAGCCCAAGCCTAAGTAGCCTTTATATATACCTCATTCCCAAAAAGATAAAGGGGATCAAATTTTTACCCAAAGAACATTACTCAGAGCTCTTAACCTCTCTGTATGACCTAGCCCAAACCACTATTAAAATACCTTAAATACCCCTATAAACACAAGGATGCCCTCATTGTACTCTTTTAGCAAGTACAATTGGTACTCACTATAGGGCTCTAGTAAAACAGATATGAGTCATCTTCTTATTCATCGATCAACTCATTGTCTGACTCTTCAATCCCTTCCAATATGGTGAACCAGCGAACATAGACTTCATCCAGCAGCAGCTCCGACATCGACCATGAGGCCATAACATAGATGAGTTCCTCTATGAATGATTTGAGTCGCCATAATCATACTTTGGAAGACAATATCCTTAACCTCCAACAATGTCAACAAGAGGCTGACCCATTGTGAAGACAAATATTTTAGACCCCCAACCTCTCTCTAACGAGATTTGGGGGGTTCTCTTACCTGAAAGTTTCAAGTCACTGTCACTTGCAAAGTTTGATGGAAGAAGCGGTCCATAGGAGCTTGTCGCCTCTATTAACACACAGATGGAGATCATCGGAGCCTCTGATTCTATAAAATGCAAGCTTCTCTCTAGCACCTTCAGGAACTCCATGTTGAGGTGGTACACAAGCCTACCACGACTCTTAGTCACTAGCTACCAGGACCTGGTAAAGAAGTTTGTCCACCAATTATCGGCTAGCAGACACAGGAGGATGTCAACCACCAACCAATTTATATTTTCTAGGGCCTTTCAGAATCCTTGAGGAAGTATCTCACCTAGTTCAACTAGGCAACTATCAAGGTCATCCACTCGAACTAGGAGATGTTCGTAGGATCATTTCAAAACATATTAAGGTTTGAACATTTTAATCGATCCTTGCCTAGAGATTTGTCATTTCCATGGTTGAGATAGTGACACGCGTTGAAATATTTATAAAGGGAAAGGACAACAACACTGAGAAAAATTCTATGGATGTTGAGGAGTGGACATCTTATAATCATGACTCTTCACAGCTACAGCATATAAGCCATTATACCTCACCTGTCAAGGATAAGGAAACCTTTAGGAGGCCTATAGAGAACTTTACCCAACTGAATACTTGTTGTGAATAGATATGGTGTGAAGTCCTCCTTACACATGATATTCCTGTTTCTCTAGCTCCAAAATTATTTATCACAATAAATGGTGAAAATTTCTTAAGTTCTAGGGTCACCACAAAAAAAATACTACCATCACAAAAAGGAGATTGAGGCCTCATCGAGGAAGGTCACTTAAAGAAACATGTTTGATGAGACTCCAAATATTAAGGGCGAGATGCCCCTAGAAGTCCTAGATCCAAGAAGGTCAAAAATCCAAATAGAGGAGATGAAGACAGACTTGTGCGTCATACCCTTAACACCATAGCATGATGGATTACCAAGGACAGAGAGACTAACTTTACTTGTAGAATATATGCATGCTAAGTTTTGACCATATAAGGTTTACCTACCAATCCTAGTCTAGGAGAAAAGGAAACTTTGGAGTCTGAGATCACCATCTCAGAGAAGGATACAATTAGAATCTATCCCCATGACAACGACCTCATGTTCATAATTGTGAGGTGTGTTGATTGGGAAATTAAGCGAGTACTAAGTGTTATGCATACATCCTTTATTTGGATACCTTCGAGAGACTTTTCTTGGATTTGGATGAATTCAAAGCTTTCCAAGGCTTGCTAGTGGGATTCTATGGCAAACAGGTGAAAGTAAAGGGTTTTATCACCCTAAAGACCGCATTTAGGGCGGAGGAAAGTGCGAGGGTGATCGAGGTAAGATACCTCATTATATACGACTATTCCTCGTACAACTTGATCACAATGTGGCCTGCTTTTAACCTTTTATGAGTTACCCTATCTACATTATATTTGCATATGAAGTACATATTTCCTAACGGGTGTATCATGATTATCCAAGGTGATCAGGATACCTTTCATGGGTGTTATTAGGACAACTTGAGGCTGAAAAGGGTGACTATGGATGTTTCCCATGTTCAATAGTCAAAAGAGGAATAAGTTAACATTATGGATCTGAGACAAGAGAAGATCATCGAGAGGAGAATATAACGCCTCTAAAAGATGAAGAATTTAGCGTATTATTCTAGAGGAGCATGTAAGTAGCAGTTAAGGATCCCATAATGAGTTCAAAGACTTTTTAAAGCTTATTGTCATGTTTTGTTTGGTTTAGTTATCAATTTGGTTAGTTGTGGTGAGATATCATCTTTACCGATTGTAAAATCTATTTTGAAGACATTGTTTGTTTAATGGGGTAGCAATCTTTTCCCTTGTTAGTGCAAGGGTGTTTAGTGAGGTGCCTCACATTTCTTTATAAAGTTTCATAAAACTTGGTTCTGATTTTGCAAGATATGATGATTGAAGGCTAAAGACTTAATAAGTCCGCCTAAGTGGAAATGAATAATGATGGATCCTCGTGGAGGAATCCTTTCTGGCCACGAGGCTATTCACTAAGTTGGATCCTCGTGGAGGAACCCTTGCCTTCCACAAGGTTATTCACTATGTTGGATCCTCATGGAGGAATCCTTGCTGACCATGAGGTTATTCACTATGTTAGATGTTCATGGAGGAATCTTTGTCGTCCACGAGGCTATTCACTATGTTGGATCCTCGTGGAGGAATCCTTACCACCCACGAGGCTATTCATTATTATGGATCCTCGTAGAGGAATCCTTACGGCCCATGAGGTAATTCATTATGTTGGATCCTTATTGAGGAATCCTTATTGTCCACGAGGCTATTCATTATGTTGGATCCTAATGGAGAAATCCTTGTTGCACACGAAGCTATTCACTATGTTAGATCCTCATGAAGGAATCCTTACTGCTCAAGAGACTATTCATTATATTGGGTCCTCACAGAGGAATCCTTTTCGCCCATGAGGCTATTCATTATGTTGGATTGTCATGGAGGAATATTTTTTACCCACGAGGCTATTAACTATATTGAATCCTCAATGAAGAACCCTCATGCTCCCTAGAGTAAATATAGTGTTGGGAAATCGACTCGCCTTTGAGGGTTTTATAAAATAATATACTTTAAAAAAATAGCCTAGTATAACAAAAAGAAAGGCACCATAAGGCCTAAATGTCATTAATAAAACCCCTATGGGTACGAGTACACCTAGAAGATATCATTACATAAAAACCCCTAAGGGAATGGTTACAAAAGTCACTAAGGGCAAAAAACAGAAAAACCAAATTAAAATTGAAAGCTCACTAGTCATCCTTCTATGGCCACCCTTCATCTTCACCAACCACCTCAAGAACTATATCTTGAGTTGGATTCTTGTTTGGTTCAATAGGCGCCATTTTGACCAATATGAAAGCCCACCTCCTAAGAAAGGGTGTCATGGGGCACCTCATACACTAGTTGGTTGTCCTTGACCACCTTGAAGAGGTCCACTTGGGTAAGATTTAGATTGAGGTACAAGAACACAACATGAGATTTTTCCTTTTCAAATGTCATATCCTAAAAAGTGACAATATCATTTTGTGCATCCATATCAAGCTTTTCCTTGTAGATAGTCTT
Organism: Lathyrus oleraceus; assembly: GCF_024323335.1. Classification (NCBI taxonomy): domain Eukaryota; kingdom Viridiplantae; phylum Streptophyta; class Magnoliopsida; order Fabales; family Fabaceae; genus Lathyrus; species Lathyrus oleraceus. The sequence goes on from NC_066580.1 coordinate 447,488,507, forward strand.
CGCCCTAATGGTTTCATTTGAAGTGGCTAACTAAGTTGTTACTTGCACCGGCATGCCCTCCTACTTCTTGATTTATTCTCATGCGGACTTCTTATAATTTTTTAGCTTTCCCTGTTCCTCAATGACAGAATTAAAAGAATGTTTAGCTACATTCGCCTCCTTCTTCTGAGTGTTCTTAAGGACTTTGAGCTTGGCGGCCTGCTGGTCAGACTGAACATAGGATTTGAACATCACCAATTCCATCAAAAATACTCTTAGAAAATGGGTATCTAAAGTGTTCTCCATATGAGTACCCCTCCATACGCTTTTCCATGATGAAGTTGTTAGGGAATTCAGCAGGGAAGTTCAGGCACTTCTCCGGGTAATTCAATGCGTTGAAGTCATTGTCCCATAGGGACTGTACCTTATTCCCCAAAGAAGAATAGGAAAATCCATATTCTTGGGTGTTCCCTCTGATCTATAACATCCTGCATCACCTCAAGGTCGATAGCAAGCGAGCATTGTTTTTCGAAAGGAGGATGGCTTTGAGAAGTAGATCGTTCCTGACCAATAACATTGGGCTTCATCATTTTTATGGCACGAGCGTCATCACCCATATTCCTCTTCCCCTTCCCTTGGAGACCACAAAGGTAGCTCTTGGAGTCATTAAACCATTGCTCCCCTCGAGCAACCTTTTGTTAGCCGTTAAGATCCTTTTTCTACTCAATTGTTAGGGGTGCCATATGACCTATAAAACCAAAATATATATATATATATATATATATATATATATATATATATATATATATATAATTAGAAAAGGTCAAATAAAGTGTGGGAAGACCTAAGTAACATCCAGACTTACATAAATATCCGCCAATTTGTTTATCAGTATCCTCATTCTTGTCAAGTTCCACCATCATATTGGAACTCATTATCCGGAACTTGTTCAGGATATCTAGGACTTCCTTATCTCTATTAGTAAGGAACTTGGTATTGTACTCATTTATGGTCATTGGATCCTTTGTCTGGTAAAAAGGAAACCACTCACGGATATCCTCGTCAAACATCACCATGGAACGGTCATCTCTCCATATCTCTCTCACGAAACTTTATTTAAAATTCTTATATTTGTTCGAGTGGGGGAGAAGAGGACTCTCCAGGTAAGGGCACACACAGGAACTCAACTTCCCTTGTTGGTAATATTCCTGCCATAGAAGAAAAAACAACCCCATAGTATATGAAGCCTCTAAATTCCTATAAAGGACTTCAAACTCCCTAATGAAGACCCATCTGTTGGGCGAGATCTAAGAAGGAGAAAAGTTTATAACTCTAACCACCTCAAATTCAAACATGGTAAATGGGATGAACACCCTCAAAATATGGATCATGGGAGTATTAATGTAGAAGAAGTCACCCTCAAATACTTCAAGGGATACATGTAAACCATCTCACATGGGGATCATATCTCTATAGTAACATCCACTCCATTCCTAGATCTAGATAATTTTAGGATTTCATGGAAGGCATCACCCTTCCTTTGCTCGGTGTATATAGTTCCATAGTCCTGAACCTCAGACTTCTTGGATGAGTTAGAAGCCATCAGTAGCTTTGTGGTTCTTAAGAAAGAAGAAAGGAAAAAGAGTCATTGTCACTATCACACACACTATTAGAACTACTAGTGATCTCATAACTCCCAAATACACCTATTTCTAAAAGCTTATGAATGGGTGATCCACTCGCCCACTCAACTTTCTTCATGCAATGCAAGTACATTTTCCCACACTCTATACTATTTTAGAAATATATCACCTTACCATTCTCATATAATTCCTAATTATAGCCATTCTTAGGAAATGAAAGTTAAGAGAGAAGGTTATACCTATAGATGGGAAGAGTTGAACTGAACTAGAAAATCTATAAGAGTTTGAAGGCGATTTATTCTAAGAAATGAAAAACTTAGAAGCAGGGTAAATGATGTGAAGAATATGTTCATAATATATCTTAGTTTAGTTTTGATGAAGAAAAAATCTTATTAAATAAGAAATATCAAAGAATAAAAAGTTTGGAATCAAGAATCAAGAATGCATAAGCTTATGAATATTTTGGAAGTAAAGAAAATTTATCATGATGTTGAGGTACTCAATTAAAATTAATTATGTATAAACTTTATATGCTCATTAAATAATACTCATCTTCATCTATAAAGCTCTCAAATTATCATGCGTAAATATATTTGAAGCAAAGTCATAAAAATTTGATTTTTAAAAAGTTGTTTGCACTTTTTAAGTCGAGTCAATTTCACTTTTTCAGTCAGGTCTGGCTTACCAATTTAAGAAATTTATTGTTGTTTGAAATTTGAAAATTGTTTTGCACTTTTAAATCAGGTATACGTTTTAAACGATTTAAGAAGTCATGTACAAAATGCAGAGTTGTGTCTCTTCATAAACCATTGTCATTATAAACTAGTGCAAACCTTCATGAAAATGTATCAAACTCTTGCATCCATTCATAGAGGTTTCTTAGGATGTATTTATGTCAAAACATATTAGTTTTCAAATAAAAGCTTTCATTATTAATTTTCAAATCAATTAAAACAATTCAAGTGTTTATACAAATTTTAACATTGAAACTTTGTGCCTAACTTTCATATCATTCAAAGAGTTTCATTCAAACTTTCTGAGCACTTAAGGCTTATCTATTATTGAGTTGTAACATTGAAAGGAAAGCTCAATCTTTATCTTGGAATTCATTCAAGATTCAAATACTTAATATTACTCAAAAGTGTGTTGTAAATTAATCACCAAGTTTGTGGTGATAAGTTGTTTGTTGTAAAATGTTTGAATTTGTGTAATTCAAAGTCCAACAGAGTGTTTGGTGTTTTGTGAAAAAGGGTTATTTGATTCGGGGATATTCAAAGTCTACCATAGATTTGGTGTTTATGTTAGAATATTTTAAGAGAGGTCTTGGTGTGAGCCTTGTACAAAGATCTAATATAGTGAAAATTCCTTCAAGGTATGAAGGGGGTAGATGTACACTTGGTTGATAAGGAGAAGTAGATCTCTTGTGTCTTTTACTTTATTGCACTTCATTTTTTCTGCACTTTCATTCAAAGTTCATACACTTATGTCCGGAAAAAATAAAAATGGAAGAACCATCGCTTAAAAATGAGAAAAATCATAAAACTTAATTCACCCACTCTCTTAGGTTGCACTTTGTAGTTACAAACGAGATGGATTTTGATGTCTCCCCTTATAAAGAGTTGATCTTATGATAAATAGGCAATGATCAGTCCTCACTGCACATACCAAAGGATGCTAAAGAACTTTTATGTCTCTAACGTGTGTGGAAAGAGTAACAGGTCGCATCCTTTGGCTTATCGAGAAAAACCCCATCAATAGTAGCATTTAATAATGCATGGGCTATTATCCCTGATGCTTGAGATACTTTCCCAAGATACTCTTAAGGGAATTTCCCAAGCTACATTTGAGGTACTCGTCACACGTTCCACTCGGAAGAACTCGTATGGGATGAATCTACACATAAAGACCTCAAGGCCCCAAACATTCTAGTTAAATCACTTCATCATTTTCAAGCACTCGTGCTTCAGGGGTTGTATATCAGGATAATATTATTAGGCCCTAAATAAGTGACTCTATGAAAAAGAATGAAAATTTAAACACACTAACGAAGGGAGAGGTTCACATTGAAATCCTAGGTCTCCCGAATTCGGTGATAGGTCATCCTAATAGGTTCGGGCCGCCCGAAGTAGTCCTCACTTTCTCAGTAAACATGAAACCTATTGAGGATATGGTCCATGAGGGAAATAACTTCCTTGGTTATTTGTGGGAGACCAAGTCTCCTCTTGGCCATGTTCTCTGGTTATGGAGTTAGGTTAAACCATCCTCTAACTTGCTAGCACATCTCCAATGATCCTTTATATATACCTCATTACCATAATGAGAAAGAGGATCCAACTTTCACCCAGAGAACCATACTTAGAGCTTCTCATATCTTTGTATGAGCTAGCCATAACCACTGTGAAAATATCATAAACAACACAGTTAATCCTACAAACACAGGGCTACCCTCATTGTACTTTTTTAGCAAGTACAACTTTCATCTATATTTTTTCCTGCAGTAAAATGTGATTAACATATACTAAGATAGAAATAAAAATATATGAAATGTTTAGTAAATAAGAAATTGTCAAAAGAAGATTGAGAATCACCATTAGAACCATGGTAAATAAAGTTTTGAAAAACATTGTCAATTTGATTGTCTAAAGCCATTGATATATTTCTAAAAGTAGTAAGTTTGGGAACATGTGAATAAGTGTTAAAATAATTTATGACTTCAAGTTGGGTAAACCCTTATCCAATAGCCTATATTTTACCTTTCTATGGAACCATCACTTTTGTGTTTAATTTTGTAAGCTCGTTTGCAATCAACGACCTTTTTCCTTAAGGCAACTAAGTAATGATCCAAGTATAATTCGGGTCCTGAACTTAAATTTAAGAATCCATAGACTCAATTGAATCCTTGGACTTAAATGTTTGGTTATATTTATAGGGTTTCATGGAACCATTCATGGAAGACATGAAATTAAAGGAAAATTGCAGCTAGAAAAAGTAAACACAACAAATAAAATTATTAAAAAAATCCCTTGCGATAGATCCTTACGAATGGTCGTGATTTTGTGATTAATTTATTACCTCTTGTAGTGTATATCATTGATCTCTGAAAAAAGTGACCACGAGCGCCACAAGAACGAGATCGCCTATTTCAATCCTCATGAACAGAAACTGCAATGAAAGAGTCTTTCACCTACCTTGCTAGTTGTGAATAAACGGAAGCCTTAGAGAAAATATGAACTCATAATCCTAATGTCGAAATGTTTTTTGAGAACACATGAATAAGTGACTTTCACTTTAGTATAAAGGGTCTATTTATAGAATAATATATATACATCATAGCTTATGGTGCACCTTATTTCTCTAACTATTGATAATGAATGGTAAGAAATGCACATATGTATCCTAAAAGAATCGTATTCATTTATTTAGTTTATCTTTAATTTATCCTTATTTATGTGACCTTGTAGGTTCTTGTAACATTGTCAATAATATTAAATTTTCTATTTATTAATGTAAATAGAGAGTGGTTTATAATAGCACATCATTGTTACTCAAGTGGTGAGAATGTCATGTAATTTAACATAATTTTTTATGATAATGATTCTATGTATAGTTACCATTTTCTCTTTTATGTGTATTTAACATAATTTTTTTATGGTCATACATTTCACAGTCATCCTCTATAAAAGGGTTTGTAGATGTTACTCATGCATATGTAAGAGGAAAAACTCATCTAAGTCTCTCATGTAGAGACATAATGGTTTCAGTTTGAAGGGTGACACATCATTATCATTGTAGAATAATTTATAACACTTAGATACAATATTATGTAGTATTCTCACGGTGGATCAATCTAGTATAAATATTACTCATAATATTTATATCCATATGAATATTTGATATCTCATATCCATGGCATGTGAGATATGATCATTAACTCACTCACATAATAGTCTTTATGAATTATTATTGTCCCATTTAATAGTAAAATTTGATTGCATATACTTTAATAATTGAACCAGTATATTTAATCATGTCTCACATTTAAGTCACCCTTAATATCCCATTAAGTAGATTAATTATTGTAATGGCTCTATTAATTTGAAACGAACCTCATAAATAAAATATTTTTACAATGAACATTTAACAGAATACAAGTTTTAAATTTAAACACAAAATTATTAATCTCTAGGGATTAAACCAACAATAATATGAAGAAAGTTTTCACAAGATGGAACATAATAAATAAGGTATAAAGGAATAGTAGTATTCTTGATATGAGTAGTATTAGTAATAGGGGAGTCTTGGTGCTCATAAGAATTGGTGAGGTTGAGATGCTCTTACATGATGGAAGAGGAAATTTCCTTAGACATATGATTACCATTGTTATCTTTAGGATCAACTTGATTATCCATGTCTGAATAATCAAAGTAGAAGATATTATCAAAATAAGTGTTAAAATCATAATTATCGTGGATACATGATTTATTATAGCAAGGGAAGATAGATTCATAAAAGACAACATTCTGGAAGTAAAGTTGTTTCTTAAATGTATATCAAAAAGAATAATTCCTTTGGTAACAAGTTTGTATCCTAGGAAGAGACTTTTTCTAGCTCTATGATCATGTTTGGTTCTACCATTGGTTAAGTTGGAAGTATAACTAAAAAAAATTCTTTGAGATCATGAAAATTAGGTGGATGGTTGTATAAAATTTCAAAAGGAGTCTTATTATGAAAAAATAAGGGTGCAAATTATATTAACAAGAAAAGTGTAGCATGTTAAAAACCATAATACCATTAAAATTTGGGTAGATGAGCATAAAAAAGTAAAGCCCCAGTTACTCTAAGTAAGTGTTTATATTTACTTTCAACTATAAAATTTCGCTAAGGTGTTTCTCGACAAGATGTTTGACAATGATTCATAATGACTTGTATGATTTATTTATCCTTATTTTTTTTCTTTCAATTATTTTGATAAAGAACAAAATAAAATGAATAAAAAATCAAAAGAGTGAATGTGCAAAAAAAAATACATTAAAATAATCTATGCGAAATATAGTTCCGTAAAATAGACAGTTGCAGATCAAATTTTGCAATAAAAAATATTCAGATGAAAAAGTTATGATTGATCAAAATGCGAACACACACAGATGCGAAAAAATAAAATGAGTGCACCATATTGAATTACGCAGAATATGGATCAATAAAACAGATAGTTGCACGCCCAAACTCAAAAAGTTTGCCCCGTTAATTTTACACGCGATTGGAAATCAATTCAATCGGTCTGTCTATAAAACCGAAATTTTATTCTACTTGACTTTTTAGCCATTATACTTAAAGAAATATGTTTCATGATATGCATATGATGTAAATATCGTGTAAATGAATCAATTTATTGATCTATGAGGCAAAATTAGAGTATGACAAATGAGTTTGACAATTGATCATTATGCTTGCTCGCCGCCATGTTCCTTTTGCACACGGCAACGATTAAGAAAAGGAAGTATAACATCCCCTCCCTTCTTTGTGAGCAGTTAAAATAATATTTCCTATATTCTCTAGTTGAATTACGGTAATTCAATTAAGAAGACTAGTCTTTCTTTGCTAAATGTTTCATTGTATGAAGTGGGTAGAGTATGGAATGTTTGAGGAATTGATACCATACATTAGCTATGGGTTTTAAGTTCACATGCATCACAATCTTCTCTTCAGTAATGTTGTTAATAATACACTTAGTCCTTCTACACATAGAGACTCCATAAAGACGGTTCCTTCTGAATGTTAGAAAAATCCCCCACCCCCATAACCACTTCTTTATTTATCTGATTAGGAGTGGTTAAGTTGGAATATATATGAAACCTTGTTTTATACGTTACTTCTAGGTGATATACCTTAAAAGAATACAATTATTTTTGATGATGACATCCAATTCTTAATGATGTCAACTAGTTTATGATGACAACAACTAAAGTCAAGCATAAAACAATTAAATCGGTTAAAGATGCAAACCAAATTATTAAGGTTTAATGGACTTGGCTCTTTGATGATGGCAACCAAATGGAATATAACTCAAGTCTCATATCAAAGTAAACTCAATCAAGTGTCTATAAGGATGAAGTATCTGACAAGTCTTGAAGTATATGAAAGCATTCCTCGTCACGTCTTAGTGAATATATTGTAAAAGCATAAAGGATTTTTGTAAAAGTGCATGGTTAAATCACATACAAACATAAACAGTTTTCAAACTTATTTTTTCCAAGAAAACATTTCTAAATATGCCTTAAAGTTGTTCCACACAAGTTAGAAATTGTCTGAAAAAATATGGACAAGTTTTTGCTCTTGCTAATTAATTGAAGAAGTTCAAAAATGCACCCTAATTGATTAGAACATTACCTTAATAATTGGTAATAGCTAAATATATTTTCTTATCATTTTGAGTTTATTAATAAATTAATTTAGGCCTACCAATCGAATGGCACGTCATTATTGGCCTTAAATTTTTTTTCCTTCTTTGTATCAACCTCTAGCCTATAAATAGAGGTCCCTTCCCATATTTTTCAACAACTAGAAATGTGATTTCACTTCTCACGTCTCACTCTCACTCTAAAAAATTCTCTTTTGGTTACTCTCTCTCACTAAAAAATTATCCATAGTATTTTTCGAGAAAGTCATTATATGAGTGAGGAAGGTGTAATTATGGGAGGGTAGTTTTGTAAGTTCACTAAGGAAGTTTTGTTTTTATCTTAATTGAAAATTGTACCAACTTAGGGATTGTTTGTTTGGATTCAAAGCTAAACCCATAAAAAGCTTTAGTTTGGGATTTGTGTGATCAAGTCTTCATTTAGATTCGAGATCAGCCCGCGATAAAATCTCATAGGTTCTTTGTTATCCCATGACAAAACCAAGTTTCAGTTAAAGTTCATCCCGGTTTTAAAAGCTTTTTTCGATTTGAGATCAACTCGGTGGTAAAATCTCACAGTTTATTGGTTAGTCCAAACACCAAGTTTTGGATCGCGAGCTCTCCAATATTCTTGTGGAAAGGACACTAAACACTTCAATCCATTATTTGGAAGGAAGACTCATCACTTATCTCATGTGTTTGTTGTTTGGTTGGAAGTTAGCCATAAACTTCATTTTTCTTTGTATAAGGGCATTCGAGAGTTTGACCTATTAAAAGCTCTTAAATATATATGATACTCTTTACGTTAAATCTTGGGGACAAGACTAAGTCGTTTTTAACTTAACCTGTATAATCTGTGGTGTTCCTCTCTTTCCTTTAAACTCTTTACAATTTTGCATTTTAATTTCCCACTGCCTAGTAAAACTTTTCTAAAATGTTTTAAACTCTGATTTTAATCCTAAAAGTTTTTCAAATCCAAGTATTTTTCTTCTGAAACACACAGTTCACCCTCTTTTGTGTACGAAGTTACATGTCCAACATATAATTCATTAACCAATTGTGTGTTAAGCAGTGCAAAGTATTAGGAAAAAAATCCACTTTTGCCCGGTTATTACATAACCTATGTCGTTTGTAAAGACTAGGTATTCAACATTTGAATAAAATATATTACTCTTTAATAATGAAAGGTCTTAGAATAGAAGGGATAGTGAAGTGTCTGATGGCGTCACTATTGCAAAGAACACAACACTATTATTTTCAGAATCAGAGATTTCATCTTGGGCAGAGGAATTTTTTACGAGTTGGCATCTTCTGTCTACCCCTTTCTCTCAATCTACTCAAAATTATCAAACTTCTAATTCATTAATTTGTAGAACTCATGCAGTCCTAACATGGTCGTCTTTGAGGGTGTGCCATGCGGGCAACCGCATAGGAGCCCAAAATTTGTAATGGTTAAATTTTAGCTAAAAAGGGCCTCATAAATATTTCTCAGAGGAAAATTGTAGTTAAATAGAGCCCCTTTTTGTTTACCATAGATAAAAGGATGTTAACCTACACATGACCTCTAATAACTTGAGATGGCTTTGATTCCTAACAACTTACAAATTATAATTAAATTTTTGTAGGCTAAAAGTCTCTATGTTGTTGCTCAATGGGAAAATGATAAGCATTATAAATCTCAATATTGTCATAAAAGAACATTTTATGTTCCTCAAATTTATTAAGTTGTAGAAGTATTGCATTCCCAATAACTTACAAATTGAAATTCAATTTTTGTATGCTAAAAGTCTCTATTTTTCTGCTCAACAGGAAAATGACAAGTGATATACTTTTAGCAAGTGTACTAAAAGTTATTGAAGTAATAAAAATATGTTCTTATTCATAGGGATTGTGCTACTTTAACAAGATGATTCAGGTGTTATTCAAAGTAGAAATTTGGGGGTTGCAAGATTGGTTTTTAATGAAAAAAAAGTGTAAGTAACTATTCAAAACTTGATCAGATTAAAGGCGATTAAGCCTTGCTTCAAATCCTATATATGTCACTATTAATGTTGGTGTCTATTTACCCCTAAGTTGATTTCTCAACGATTACAACAATTTAATTTAGTTGTTATATTCAATTCTTTGGTGTATAACTCATTCTTCTACACTACAACTCCCTCATTTCTTAGGTCATATGGATAGTGTCAAAACTTATAATCTCGTATCCCCTAATCAATTACTAAGTTGAACAGTTAATTTATATCAGACTCGTATAGTAAGGTCAATAGGAGATATGATTCTAGGTTTGATATATGAATTTGTCAACGCATATAAAGAAATGAATAAGAAATTAACTAAATAAGAATGTTGAATTAATCAAAAGTGTTGATAGTACTATATGCTGATATATGACCTAACAAGTTCATACAGCAAGCCCTAATTAATATAAATTTGGCTACTCGTATTAATAGTAATCATATCTGAAGCAAGAAAGAAACAATACATGAATCTCCTGTTAGAATTTGAATTACGATGATGAAAACCTTTGTTCCGGAGCTTCAAAACTTGCTTTAAAGTCAAAATTATGTACCAAAAACGTCCAACCCTTTTTCCTCTATGTTTACCTTTTTCATAGAAGTCAAAATGTGTTAGGAAAAAGGTTGCATCGCACCATAATGTGTTATGTAAAAATGGATTGTGTCGCAATGACTTTTCATCACATCGTGAAATGAAGCAGATCTCACCATAATCTCCAAACAAAAATTCCAGTGTCAAATTGTTCTTTTTCTTCACAATTCTTCACTTTTCATATTTTTGCTTAATTCTTTCATTTATTCATTTTCTTCCTATTTCCTAATCAAACTTAACCAAAATCGTTAAAAATAACTAAAAATTATGCAAATGCTTATAAAAATTACTTGATGACTATGTGTCATCAATAAGCTTTCTTATAAACTAATTTGAATGAGAACATTCCTAATGACGTTTTATAGGCAATCTCATAGACCCATAAAGCATCATTGAGGTGTTTGGACCAATCCTTCTTTAAATGATTCACCATTTTTCTATAATTCTCTTCATTTCACTATTGGATAATTTGGCTTGGTCACTACATTGTGGATAGAAGGTTGTGTCATTCTTATGCAAATGCCTATAGAAATTACCTGATGATCGGGTATCTTCATAACCTAAAACTTACATTTTTAATTATCCTCAAGACACTCATTCATATCTGTGATCTTCTGTTGAACTTTGTGTTAGTGTAAGCCCTAGAGGCCAAAACTTTTGGTACTTGTATCGAATTATTTATTAATAATAAAAGGCTTTTTCTTTATTATGTTTGTTTAATAAAGTCCCTAGAATAGCTAGTCCGTTTAATGTATCAAGTGTGACTTAATCATGAGATCCCATTAAACATAAGGACATTATTCTTAAAGTATCAGTAGTCGAGCTTTGTTGTGAAGTGGGATAATATTAAAGCATTAAGACTATTATGTATATAGACTAATGGTCACATCTCATGGATCATGGATAAGGAGTTATCAAGTCTTAAACATAAGTATGAATATTGAGAGTAATATTTATACTGGATTGACCCGCTATGAGAATACTATATAGAATGTTATGCTAAGTGTCATAAGTTATTCTCATGGTGATAATGGTGTATACCACCCTTTGACCTGAAACCACTATGTACCCTAGATGTAGAGTCGAGTACCTTATTGCTGATCAAACATTGTCCATAACTGGATGACCATAAAGACAGTTGATGGGTACTCCACGAAGCATGCTGAGGGACATGAGTGACCTAGATGGAATTTGTCCATCCTGCGTAACAGGATAAATGTCTACGGGCCCAATATTGAACTGGACAAGGATGACACGGTCTATGCCTTGTGTTCAATATAGATATAAGGGGAAAAGGGTAAGTGTACACATAAGTATTATCACAAAAGGATTTGTCATATCACATGACATTTTCGTGTCTTGGGTAGCAGTGATGTGTTGCTAGATACCGCTCAGTATTTATTATGTTAAATACGTGATTTAATATAATTGTCAATGCCGCGAAAACCTATAGGGTCACACACAAAAGGACGGATTGATGAGAGATAGAGTAACTAAGGAACACCATAAGGTACGGCGAACTTAAGTGAATTGTAGAACATTGTAAGGTACGGTGTACTTAAGTAGAATACGAAATATGGTAAGGTACCACGCGCTTAAGTGATTTTGGCATATTATAAGATATGGGCCACATACACTTAAGTGGGCTTTTTAGCTTGCAGCCCACACAAGTGGTTCTATAAATAGAACCCTTGTGCAGAAGCATTTGTGCAGTTGCAATTATGTTTCTCTCTCTCTCTCTCTCCATCTCTCTCTCTCTCTCTCTCTCTCTCTCTCACACACACACACACACACACACACACACACACACTCAAAGCCTTCATTCATAGCACACTGAGATTGAAGGAATCCGTTCGTGTGGACTGAGTGGAGGAGTTGTCACCATTCAACGTTCGTGATCGCTCCGTAGATCTGCATCAAAGCTTTCAATCGCCACAAGAGGTAACGGTTATATCACTGATCATGCCCATTTGTAAGGATCACTAAAGGAGAATTTTTTTTAAAATTCCGCTGCGTTTTGGATCGCTCTTCTCCTTCAGTGGTATCAGAGCCACTTACGAAACCATGCATCTGATAGCTGTTTATTTTCTATATTTTCTGTATTAATATGATTAAGAGACATAATGAATCAAAGAATAAACGAGTAATTAAATTTGGAATCATGTGTGTACGATTTAGATGATTGAAGTTGACTATGCTTCGGAATCCGACGTTAGTATGGTGAAGCAGTGATACATTGATCGTCCATAGGTTACACAATTGAGATCGATCAAGTTATATATATGATATAAGTAATCCTTATGGAAAATACGGTATATATGATATACGGTTTCTGTTTCGTTCATTCAAACACTTAATGGTTGTTTTCTTTTGAGCGATCAATGGTCATTTGCTTCTTGATCCAACATTAGTATGGTGAAGAAATGACGTGTTGATCAATCATACTGAATTAACAATCGAGGTGTGTTTGACACTCTGAAATTGGTGCATTAGGGTTCATGACGGCACAAGGGTTGTGTTGTCAAAGAGTTATGTGATTAGGGTTGTGATTGCGCAAGAGTTGTGCTTTAAAGTATCAAGTGTTGATGCGAAAACCGATGTCGATTTCAAATGAATTGTTCATTAAAATTTTGCGTCGGGCCGCTGCCCCTACAACCCCGCAGGGTGCGCTGCCATCTTGACCCCGTTCGCTGACCGGGCAGCGGAACCCCCGGCTAACTCTGCGTAGTGTGATCGGTCGCTGAAATTTAATTTGGTTTTAATTAATTAACAGAATTTAAATTAATAATAATAATGTGTTTATTATTATTGTCTTGTGGTGATCGGTTATGGCCTTAGTTTTCCTTTATTTTGTTTTGGGATTTTAAAATACAACTTGCATGTCGTGCCTCTCTTTTAATCTCTTAATGTAACTTCTTTTCTCATCTCACTCCCTCATATATAAAACGAGTTTCTTTTATGTAATGTAATGTTATGAAGAAAGAGAAGAATACAATATCTAAGGAGGACAACCTTGAAGATCTTGCTTGGAGAAGCTTAGATTGTTATTAGGTTAGCTTAGGTTCTCTCATTGGCTTGGGAGAACAATTGTGCTAGGGGCCATAACTATTTCATTATGTATGTTGATGCATGTGAATGTATGTTGATGCATGTGAGAGACGATTTATATGATAAATAAGCCGGTGAGATCAGAATAATTGCAAATTCCCTCAAATTAAATATTAAGTTTATGCTTTCCAAGTTTTAGCACTCATCAAGACTAGTATCGAATAATGTAGGTTTCGCCTACGCGAGGTGCATATTCTATATTAGTAAGGTGCGATGGGATAATTGTAATATCCAATTGCTAAAACAATGGGTCAAACTTAACTAAATAAATTATAATAAGATTATATATGGTTAGAAGCAAGAGTTGGAATGATCCATGTGATGGATTGGAATAAGGAGTTATTCACTCAACTAAAATATTTTAGAGTTATATTAGATACAATTGGAATGAGTTCCTACCTAAATAACCTAGTTTTGTGTAATCCACCTACGCGGACTTAAAACAAAGTGAAATGTGGATCTCGACCCACTAGAAAATCTTCCAACGGGATTTTCCGAATCAAATGGTGAGGGTCATTTGTTTTGAGTAAAATAGTGAGAGTATATTTAATTAAAGGCCTAATTAAATATGTTATTGATACTTATATTTTCATTATTTTCATGTAGATTACCATGACAACAAACACCTCTAACAACATTTTACGATCAATCCTTGATAAGGAAAAATTGTCTGGGACAAATTTTCTGGATTGGCACGAAATCTGAGGATTATCCTCAAACATGATAGAAAGTTGTATGTCTTGGAGAAACCTGTTCCTGAAGAGGAACCTCCTAGTTCTGCACCTAAGGCAGAAAGAGATGCTTATAAGAAGCATTTTGATGATGCCAATGAAATTGCTTGCCTCATGCTAGCTACTATGAACTCAGAGTTAAAAAACAACATGAGAACATGGCAGTGTTCAATATGATTGAACACCTGAAGATGCTCTATCAAGAGCAAGCAAGGCATGAAAGGTTTGAAGTTTCAAAAGCCCTTTTTCAAGGAAAGTTAGCTGCGGGAGCCCCTGTAGGTCCCCATGTGCTCAAGATGATTAGGTGTGTGGAGAATCTTGAGAGGTTGGGTTTTCCCCTAAGAAAGGAACTTGCGACTGATTTGATCTTGCAATCGTTGCCAGATAGATTCAGTCAATTTATCCTTAATTTCAATATGAATGATATGGACAAATCTCTTCCTGAACTGCTAGCCATGTTAAGAACTGCTGAGCAGAATTTAAAGTCAAAAGGGAAGTCCATTCTGATGATCGGAAATGGAAAGAGATAAAACAAAAGACCCACTAAGCAGGGTGATAAAGGGAAAGGTAAGGAAGTTGCCAAACCCAAACCCATTACTCCTGCTTTGAAGCCTAGTGGAGGCATAGCAAAGGAAGGCACTTGCTTCCATTGCGGTAAGACCGGACACTGAAAGAGAAACTGCCCAAAGTACCTGGAAGATAAGAAGAATGGAGTAGAGACTTCAACTTCAAGTATTTTTGTTATTAAAATTAATTTATCTACTTCTGCATCATGGGTATTAGATACATGATGCGGTTATCACATTTGTACCAATGTGCAAAGGCTAAAAAGGAGTAGAGATTTGGCAAAAGGTGAAGTTGACCTATGAGTTGGCAATAGAGCAAAGGTTGTTGCTTTAGCCGTAGGAACTTATGTATTGACTTTACCTAGTGGTTTAATAATTCAGTTAGAGAACTATTATTATGTACCTGCAATTAGCAGGAATATTATTTTCGTTTCTTGTTTAGAGAACTCTTGTAGGAGTTAACCCTATAGGATGCAAATGGGTCTTCAAAAAGAAGACTGACATGGATGGTAAGGTATATACCTATAAGGCAAGACTGGTTGCAAAAGGATATAAACAAATTCATGGGGTTGACTATGATGAAACCTTTTCACCAGTTGCAATGCTTAATTCTGTTTGGATTATGAAATATGGTAGATGGATGTCAAAACTGCTTTCCTTAATGGGAATCTTCTTGAGGATGTGTACATGACACAGCCTGAAGGATTTGACATACCAGAAGAAGCCCAAAAGATATATAAGTTACAAAGATCAATCTATGGATTGAAGTAAGCTTCCAGAAGCTGGAATCTTCGTTTTGATGAAACAGTAAAACAATATGGATTCATCAAGAACGAAGATGAGCCTTGTGTCTACAAGAAGGTTAGTGGGAGCATGATTTTTTCCTGGTATTATATGTAGATGACATATTACTCATTGGAAACGATGTTCCTACCCTGCAACAAGTAAAGTCTTGGTTGGGGAAATGCTTTTCTATGAAGGACCTAGGTGAAGCAGCCTATATATTAGGAATCAGGATCTATAGAGATAGATCATAAAACCTGCTTGGCCTAAGTCAAAGTACATACATAGATAAAGTGTTGAGACGCTTTAGTATGCATGATTCCAATAAAGGATTCATACCTATGCAACATGGCTTGCGTCTATCAAAAACACAATCCCCTTCAACTAAGGAAGAAAGGGATCGCATGAATAAGATTCCATATGCATATGCAATAGGATTTATCATGTATGCCATGTTATGTATGAAGGTGAGAAAAACAAGAAAGGGGGGGTTTGAATTGTTTTAAAAAATAAGCGCTTTTCAAAATGAAAATCACACAAGGATTTTATACTGGTTCGCTTATAACACAAAGCTACTCCAGTCCACCCGGCCAAGGTGATTTCGCCTTCAACAAGGACTTAATCCACTAATCTTGAAAGATTACAAACAACGTCTAAGATAAAAATCTCTTAGCCCTCTCAAGTATACAGACTACACAGAGTCACTTGAGGAAATCAACAAACAATAAATGAAAGATTTATGTAATCTAGAGTGCTTCTAAGAAAGCAAATATTACAATAGTATGAACAAAGTGATTCACGTTATAAGCAAAAGCTTCGTGAAGATTTAGAGAGCAAGAAGGTTTTCTTGTGTTGATGTTTCAGTATGATTTTTCCTTGTTTGTGTAGTAGTTACTGAATGTTGATTTGCAATCCTTTATATAGATCAATGAGGTAGTAGTAGAAACTGATGAGTAATAAGATGAATTTACGCCATAACATAAACAACTTCTGCAGGATAACTTTTTCTCCTTGAAATGACTACTTACCACAAGTAGTATCTTCTTTATTGAAATTGGAGATTAACGTCTCTTTCTTAATTAGGAAAACCATTTGCAAATCTTTACTTGACTTTAACGTTACTCTTTCATGATTAGCAATTCCATGCTCAGAGTATTTGTGTTTCTGGAGAGTCTTGGAATCTTGCTTCTGATGTTTAATCTCTTGTGAGTTCAGATAGTTTCTTCAGATAGCGCTGATAACTTCTGGAGCTTAGAGATAGCGTTGTTCAGAGTCAGAACTTCTAGAGCTACTTCTTGTTCAGATGCTTCTGATACTTGTTGTTTTGCTCAGAGTTAGACTTTCTTGAACTTGTTTTCACTTCAGATGCTTCTGATCATTTGATGATTTGTATCTGATCTGGTTTTGTATCTGATGACATCATCAGATTTCTTCCTTCTTTCTTTAGAACCCTGCACACTTAGAAACTTTTCGTTAGGGTGCCATTTTTGGTTTCATCCTTTGTTATCATCAAAATCAAGGAATCTGTTGTAGAACAGTTTTTGTTCTTACAATCTCCCCCTTTTTGATGATGACAAAACAACCTTAATTAGCAGATGAAACATGAATAATATTAGACCAGATAGACAGAAGCTCCCCCTGAGATAGTGCTAGGGAGTTCAGAAGTTCTTACCAGAGTTTCTTACGTAAAGAGGTTTCTGAAACTTTCTGCAATTTCTTAAGTTCAAGTTAGATAATTTTATTTTAAGAGAAATATGTTGCAGAATGCTTAAGGTATTAGACAATATTTTCATCAGAGCTGTTAATGACTTCTCCCCCTTTTTGTCAGAATCAAAAAGACATAGTAAAAAAAATAAAGAAGTAAAGAGAAAAACTTATATTAAAATAGAAGCACAAAGGCAACAAGAAATAAGAAAACATCAGATCCAGAGAAGGCAAAGAAAAAAGAAACAACAGGCAAGCAAAATAAATAAAAATCCTAAGTGCCTAAGGGTTCGGAGGCGGAGGCATTCTCTGAAGCAACATTGCAAGCATATTCTGGATGTTGTCGTTGACAGTATCTTGCTTGTCCATTCTGGCCCGGAGTTCATTCTGATCTTGCTTGAGTTCTTTCAGAGTCTGAAGAACCATAGGGATCACAGAAGAGGACTCTCCCAGAGTCAGAGCCTGCTGGGCTTCAGCTTCAGCAGCAGCTTGGGCTTCTGCATCCGCCAGAGCTTTAGCTTCAGCTTCCTTTTGCCTTAGGATTTCAGCTTCCTTTGCAAGCCTTTCTTCTTCTAGCCTTCTTGCTTCTTCTGCTTCTCTTGCAATTCTCTCTTCCTCTAGCCTTCTGGCTTCAGCCTCTCTGGCAAGTCTCTCCTGGAGTCTTGCCTCAGCATCTCTGATGTAGCCATTTCTGACTTGTTCAGAGATACTCTTCAGCCTAAAAGACTCAGAGGTCATCCAGCCAATGACTCTGTTCCAGTGTGTCCTTACAGATTTAGGATCATCACTGATTCTAGAGTTAGTGGTCAGAGACTTGACCTTTTGTACTGAAGCTTCTGCTACCTGCATGATGGCTTCCTCAAGGGTAGGTGTAGAAAGTTCAGGTTCAGGTTCTGGTTCAGAGGTATGAGGTGGAGAGTTTGGAGGGCTGAGATTTAAAGTGTGAGGTTCAGATTCTGATTCAGGTTGGGGTTCAGATTCTGCTTCTGGTTGAGGTTCAGATGTTTGGGGTGAAGCGTAAAGAGGGTTTAAATCTAAGGGTTCAGTTTCAGCTTCAGGTGCAGCGGAGATGTTTGGTGGGGTGATATCAGAGGTGTGGGGTTCAGAGGGTTGAGTTTCAGAAGGTATGGTGGTTGTTTGTTGTGGTGGAGGTGAAGTTGCTTCAGATTGTGTTTGTGTTTGTTGTTGTGAAGCAAGTTTATGAGCATAAATTGTGGCTATGGTTGGGGAGTCAGGGTCAGGATATTCTGGGTCAGAAGAGATGGAAACATATGGGGGTGATTCTGGTTGTGAGGATGATGAAGAGGAAGTGCTTTGGTAGGTTTGTTTAGGTTCAGAGGGAGGTATGAATGTACGGGCTACATTTAGAACTGGTGAAGGTTGGGAGGTTCTGGTGGTTGAAGGTGGGATTTCAGAGGTAGTAAAAATAGGTTGTGAAGAGAGAGGGTTAGAAGAAGCCATCAGAGGATTAGTGGTAACAAAAGGAACAGACGTACCAGTAGATATATTCAGAGGAGCTGAAGATCTGCTTCCAGAAGCTTCTTCAAGTCTTGCCTTCTTTGCCTGAGATGCTACCTTCTTTTCAGAAAGACCTCTCTTGTATCTGACGAAGTCTTCTTCAAAATCCAGACAGTCGTCGAGGCTGAAATCAGAGATGTCAACACCTTCATCCAGCAGACGATTAAGATAAATAGCAACAGCATCTCTGGGTTCATTCTTGAAGAACCTGGCCAGGCCATGAGGCATCTTCCTCTGGTCTTTTAAACAATCCCAGGATGTATCCAGAGTTGGTTTGACTTGAATTTTCTTGATAATTCCCATACTCTTGAGATTCCTGGCGTTCAGAGGCTTCCCCACATCTATTGCCAGATCATCCATCAGCTTGGTCTTTTCCAGATGATCTACCAATCCATTCTCAATGAAGACGTCAGATAGCAATCTTCCCAGAGGGATGTAGGATCTGGGCTTCATGTTGTTTCTGGTTTCTCTGACGGAATCTCTCAGATATCTGAAAAGGAGAGCAGGGAGGCAGATCTTTACACCCTTCTGAATGCAGTACAGAATGCATTTCTGGTCTGCATTGATGTAGTCAGAGGAGTTAGAGGCAGGACGGTGGTGAATGGTTCCCAGAATAATCTTCAGCCACACTCTGAGGTTCTGGTGCAGCTCTTTGTTCTTTGAAGGATTTCCTTCAACGTTGGGTTTGAAGATTGTTGGGTTGATTACTTCAGTGATGCGCTTTGACCTAGGAGGGATGTTGTAAATCCTTTTACCTCCAGCTCTCTCCATGTTCAGCAAGGAGGCAATTGACCCTTCAGTAATAACAATCTTTACTCCCAGAACATATGAGACAATGAAGTGGTCATCTGCATCTGCAAACCTCCAGAACTCCTTGACGAGAAGTGGGTAAATAGGACCATAAAGCCTTTGGAAATAGTTTTCCCACCCTTGTTGACGAAGTTCTCCAGTTAGATCAACGCCATTTCTTCTTAAGTTGTCGAAATCAACTAACGATTCACACAACACATCCAATCCTTCAAAAGGGATTGAAAGGTTGATATGACGTTCACGGTCAAGAACGTGGGGTTCTTTGTAAATAGGGGTGATAGTGACGCCTGTAAC
The DNA here is from genome assembly GCF_024323335.1 of Lathyrus oleraceus. Lineage (NCBI taxonomy): Eukaryota > Viridiplantae > Streptophyta > Magnoliopsida > Fabales > Fabaceae > Lathyrus > Lathyrus oleraceus. The sequence goes on from NC_066580.1 coordinate 447,508,647, forward strand.
CGTTGGTGTTGGAATGCTTGAGGTTTGAGCAGTAGAACTTGATTCCATTTCTTGAGAGAAGTTAAAGACTTGTTGTTGTTGAGCGTCCATGGTGAAGGAGAAGATGAAGATTGATGAAGATGAAGAACTTGCAGAGAATGCTTCAGAGAGGGTTTAGGGTTTTAGAGTGAGTGAGAGTGATGAGTGTGTGAAATGTGAGAAAAATGTTTATATACTCTAAGTAAAACACATGCAAAATGACACACATTTCAGCGTTAGCACAAGAATCAAAATAGCACGCTTGGGGGGGAAAATGATTACAGCTAATTAATGAATGTCTAATCCCAACAGTACGCACACTGCTCTAGGAGATTTCAAACGTTCTGACCTTTGAATTTCTTTTGACAGCTGTCTAGAAGTTCTAGGGTTAGACGCTTAGTGCTCCACGTGTTGATGTATCTGATCTTCAGGAATACCAAAAGATTGATTCCTGGAGATTTCTAACTCAGATATCTTCTTAACTGGTAGAAGTATCAGAGTCAGAGGCAGAAGTACATTTGTTTACATCAGAGTCTCATTTTACTTTTTCAGAGCCATACTTCATTCAGGGCAATTTTTAATGTTCAGATTTTCTAAGATAAAAAGAAATCTATCTTCAGCTAGAGGCTTAGTAAAGATATCTTCCCATTGATGTTCTGTATCAATAAACTTCAATGTTACTATCCCTTTCTGAACATAGTCTCTGATAAAATGATGTTTTATTTCAATGTGTTTGGCTCTGGAATGTAGAATGGGATTCTTACTTAAACAAATAGCAGCAGTATTATCACAAAAGATAGGAATGTTACTCTCAAAGATTTGTAGATCTTCTAGCTGATGCTTCATCCAGAGCATCTGAGTTGTGCACAGTGATGCTGAGATGTATTCTGCTTCTGCAGTTGATAGAGCAATTATTGACTGTCTTTTGCTAGCCCAGGAGATTAGATTGTTTCCCAGAAGCTGGCAATTTCCAGATGTGCTTTTTCGTTCTAATCTATCTCCTGCATAATCTGCATCACAGTAACCAGAAAGTCTATACTCTGATGTTTTCTTATACATCAGGCCCAGGTTAGGAGTTCCTTTCAGATACTTAAGAATTCTCTTAACTGCTGTTAAATGAGATTCTCTAGGATCTGATTGGAATCTGGCACATAGACAGACGCTAAAGAGAATATCAGGACGAGTAGCAGTCAGATAGAGAAGAGAGCCTATCATACATCGATAGAGCTTCTGACAAACCTTGTTGCTTACCTCTTCCTTTTCTAGAATGCAAGTTGGGTGCATGGGAGTTTTTGCAGAGTTGCATTCAGTCATGTCAAACTTCTTCAGAACGTCTTTAATGTACTTGCTTTGATGAACGTACGTGACTTCTGGAGTTTGATTAATTTGAATTCCCAGAAAGAACTTTAGTTCTTGCATTAAGCTCATTTCAAATTCTGCCTGCATTAACTTAGAAAATTCTTGGCAAACAGAGATGTTAGCAGAACCAAAAATAATATCATCAACATAAATCTGGCATATCATGAGATCATTATTGAGGTTTTTACAGAAGAGTGTAGAATCAACTTTCCCTCTGATAAAATTTTGTTCCAGAAGAAAACTACTTAAACGTTCATACCAAGCTCTGGGAGCTTGTTTAAGTCCATATAAGGATTTCTTAAGTTTAAAAACATGTTCTGGAAAGTTTGAATTTTCAAAACCTGGAGGTTGATTGACATACACTTCTTCTGAAATATAACCATTAAGAAATGCACTCTTGACATCCATTTGATATAATTTAATAGAATGATTAATAGCAAAAGATACAAGAAGACGAATAGATTCTAACCTCGCGACTGGAGCAAAGGTTTCATTATAGTCAATACCTTCTTGTTGACTGTAACCTTGAGCTACCAGTCGAGCTTTGTTTCTGACAACTTCTCCTTTCTCGTTCAGCTTGTTTCTGAAAACCCATCTGGTTCCAATGACATGAGTGCCTCTGGGTTTAAGAACTAGATCCCAGACATCATTCTTTGAGAATTGATCCAATTCTTCTTGCATAGCTGCCACCCAGTCGTTATCCTGAAGTGCTTCATCACAAGACGTAGGCTCAATCAGAGACACTAGTCCCAGAGTGGTATCTTCAGAAGTCCTGAAGGTAGATCTGGTGCTGACAGGTTCGTCCTTGTTTCCCAGAATCAAATCTTCAGATACATTGATACGACTTTTGACTTTCTTTGGGATTTCTGGAGATTTATTTTCTTCAGAGTTTTGAGTGACAGTTGCTTCTGGAGTTTTATCAGATTCTACAAGAGTGATTTCCAAATCTGCAAACTTTTCAACTAGCTTTGACTTTTCAGGGTCAAGCTTATCATCAAATCTGACATGAATTGATTCTTCCACAATTTTGGTTTCTGTGTTGTATACTCTATAGCCTTTAGAGCGTTCTGAGTATCCTAACATAATACCTTTCTGTGCTTTGGAATCAAACTTGTTCAGATGTTCTTTAGTATTTAATATAAAACAAGAACATCCAAAAGGATGAAAATATGAAATGTTTGGTTTTCTTCCTTTACACAGTTCATAGGGAGTCTTTTCCAGAATAGGTCTTATAGAGATTCTATTCTGAATATAACACGCTGTATTTACAGCTTCTGCCCAAAAGTGCTTTGCTACATTTGTTTCATTGATCATGGTTCTGGCCATCTCTTGGAGTGTCCTATTCTTCCTCTCTACAACTCCATTTTGTTGTGGAGTTCTAGGGCAGGAGAAATCATGGGATATTCCATTAGAATCAAATAATTCTTCAAAATCTTTGTTTTCAAATTCTCCACCATGATCACTTCTGACTCTAATAATTTTAGAGTCAAATTCTTTTTGCACTTTGGAACAGAAACTTGTGAATACAGAGTGAGACTCACTCTTGTGCTTTAGGAATTTTACCCATGTCCAGCGACTGTAATCATCAACAATGACTAGTCCATACTTCTTTCCATTAACTGATGTTGTTTTCACAGGACCAAATAAGTCAATGTGAAGAAGTTCCAGAGGCTTAGAGGTAGAAACAACATTTTTCTTTTTAAAAGATGTTTTTGAAAATTTTCCTTTCTGACAAGCTTCACACAGAGCATCTGAAGAAAACTTCAGTTTAGGTAGGCCTCTGACTAACTCGAGTTTAGTTAGCTGAGAAAGTTTCCTCATGCTAATGTGTCCCAAGCGTCTATGCCATACCCATTGCTCTTCGTGAACTGACATTAGACATTTAACATTTTGATCTTTTAAATCAGAAAGATTTATTTTGTAAATGTTGTTTTTCCTCTTGCCTGTGAAAAGGACAGAGCCATCGTTCTGATTAATGGCTTTACATGTTTTTTGATTGAAGATTACATCATAACCGTTATCACTTAATTGACTTATGGATAACAAGTTATGCATTAATCCTTCTACATAAAGAACATTAGATATAGAGGGAAGAGTACCATTACCAATAGTTCCGGAGCCTCTGATCCTTCCTTTCTGATCTCCTCCGAAGCCTACAAATCTAGCGTCTTTAAGTTCCAGACTTTGGAACATAGACTTTCTTCCCGTCATGTGTCGCGAGCATCCAGAGTCCAGGTACCATGACTGGTGTCTGAACTTTGCTGCATAGGATATCTGCAACATAGATAATCTTATCTTTCGGTACCCAGAATCTCTTGGGTCCTTTTAGATTAGTTTTCCCAGAGTTTCTTATAACTTTGGGTCTTCTAGCATTTTTAAATTTGTGTTCTTGTGTGTGTGTGTAGTGATATGAAAAAGGAGATTTAATTTGATCACTTGTAGAAGTTTTATCTTCCTTAGGATCATACCCAATTTCCCTTTTATTGTTCTGACTTACTCCATAAATCATGGATGCCATAATACTCCTATCTATCCCATTCTTCAGAAATTCTTGAAAGGCTTCTTCATATTTATAAATAATTTTATTTGAAGTTTGTGGTGCTTGAGACAACGCTTCTTCTAATTCTGAGCTTTTTGTTTTTGCTCCATCTCTTTCTAACGTTAAAGATCTGATTGTATCTTCATGTGCTAGAATTGTTATCTCAAGTTCATTACATTCTTCAAATTTTGTTTTAAGACAGCCTTTAATGTTTTTAAACTTTTGTTTTAATTTCTGATAAGAGGTAAGAGTTTCTGACAAACATGATTCTAAGTCAGATCGAGAAAGTTCAGAAAATACCTCTTCAGATTCTTCGTCTGAGCTGCTGGATGTGGTAGCCATAAGTGCTACGTTGGCCTGTTCATCAGAGTCAGATTCTGATGATCCAGATTCACTGTCATCCCAGGTAGCCAACAGTCCTTTCTTTGTTCTGAAGATGTTTTTCTTGAAGCTTTCTTTTCTAGGGTTGTCCTTCTTTAGCTTAGGGCATTCATTCCTGTAATGACCTGTTTCTTTACATTCATAACAGGTAATATCTTTGTTAGCTTTACCTTTTGAAGTTGACTCTGATCGATCCCCTCTGGGTCTTGGTCTTCTGAAGTTGTTGTTCCTCTTTTTCCAGAGTTGCTTAACTCTTCTGGTTAGTAGGGACAACTCTTCTTCATCATCAGAGTCTTCAGGTTCAGAGTCGTCAGTATCTTCAGTTTCTGCCTGGAGAGCTTTGGTTCTGTCAGGTTTCCGTCTTTCAGATCTGGACTTTAGCGCTACGGACTTGTTCCTTTTCTGAGGTTCATCCTCCTCTAGTTCTATCTCATGACTTCTGAGAGAACTAACAAGTTCTTCAAGGCTGATATTGTTCAGATCCTTTGACAGCTTCAGAGCAGTAACCATAGGTCTCCATTTCTTTGGCAGACTTCTGACTATCTTCTTAACATGATCTGCAGTTGTGTATCCTTTGTCTAGCACTTTAAGACCTGCAATAAGAGTTTGAAATCTGGAAAACATAGCCTTTATAGCTTCATCATCTTCCATTTTGAAGGCTTCATATTTCTGGATAAGCGCCAGAGCCTTCGTCTCCTTGACTTGGGAGTTTCCTTCATGGGTCATCTTCAGAGAGTCAAGTATATCTTTGGCTGTCTCTCTGTTGGTGATCTTTTCATATTCGTTGTATGATATAGCATTTAGAAGTATTGTTCTGGCCTTGTGATGATTTTTGAAGATACGTTTCTGATCTTCTGACATCTTGTTTCTGGGAACTTCAGCTCCATTTTCCAAGACTGGAGGTGTATATCCATCTGTGACAATGTCCCAGAGGTCAGCATCATAACCCAGAAAGAAACTTTCGATTCTATCTTTCCAGTAATCAAATTTCTCTCCATCAAAAACAGGAGGCTTAGCATTGTAAGAATCTCTTTCATTTGAGTGGGCCATTGTTTTTCTCGTACTGGATCTCTCTACACGGTTAAGTGTTTGATTAGAAAATCAATAACAGAGCCGGAGCTCTGATACCAATTGAAGGTGAGAAAAACAAGAAAGGGGGGGTTTGAATTGTTTTGAAAAATAAGCGCTTTTCAAAATGAAAATCACACAAGGATTTTATACTGGTTCGCTTATAACACAAAGCTACTCCAGTCCACCCGGCCAAGGTGATTTCGCCTTCAACAAGGACTTAATCCACTAATCTTGAAAGATTACAAACAACGTCTAAGATAAAAATCTCTTAGCCCTCTCAAGTATACAGACTACACAGAGTCACTTGAGGAAATCAACAAACAATAAATGAAAGATTTATGTAATCTAGAGTGCTTCTAAGAAAGCAAATATTACAATAGTATGAACAAAGTGATTCACGTTATAAGCAAAAGCTTCGTGAAGATTTAGAGAGCAAGAAGGTTTTCTTGTGTTGATGTTTCAGTATGATTTTTCCTTGTTTGTGTAGTAGTTACTGAATGTTGATTTGCAATCCTTTATATAGATCAATGAGGTAGTAGTAGAAACTGATGAGTAATAAGATGAATTTACGCCATAACATAAACAGCTTCTGCAGGATAACTTTTTCTCCTTGAAATGACTACTTACCACAAGTAGTATCTTCTTTATTGAAATTGGAGATTAACGTCTCTTTCTTAATTAGGAAAACCATTTGCAAATCTTTACTTGACTTTAACGTTACTCTTTCATGATTAGCAATTCCATGCTCAGAGTATTTGTGTTTCTGGAGAGTCTTGGAATCTTGCTTCTGATGTTTAATCTCTTGTGAGTTCAGATAGTTTCTTCAGATAGCGCTGATAACTTCTGGAGCTTAGAGATAGCGTTGTTCAAAGTCAGAACTTCTAGAGCTACTTCTTGTTCAGATGCTTCTGATACTTGTTGTTTTGCTCAGAGTTAGACTTTCTTGAACTTGTTTTCACTTCAGATGCTTCTGATCATTTGATGATTTGTATCTGATCTGGTTTTGTATCTGATGACATCATCAGATTTCTTCCTTCTTTCTTTAGAACCCTGCACACTTAGAAACTTTTCGTTAGGGTGCCATTTTTGGTTTCATCCTTTGTTATCATCAAAATCAAGGAATCTGTTGTAGAACAGTTTTTGTTCTTACAATGTACTCGACCAGATGTCTCGTATGCTTTAAGTTCAACGAGTAGGTACCAATCTGATCCCAATGATGCTCATTGGGTAGTTGTCAAGAATATCATTAAGTATTTGAGAAGGACTAAGGACTCATTCTTGATATATGGAGTTCTGGAAGAGATTGCTATAATTGGATATACCGATGCTAGCTTCCAGACAGATAAGGATGACTTTAGATCACAATCTGGTTATGTGTTTTGCTTAAACGGTGGCGCTGTGAGCTGGAAAAGTTCAAAGCAAGATACAGTTGCTGATTCTACAACTGAGGCCGAGTATATTGTTGCCTCAAGTGCAGCAAAGGAAGTTGTTTGGATCAAAAAGTTCATTAGTGAACTTGGCATAGTTCCTAGCATTGTGGATCCCGTTGGTCTCTATTGTGATAACAATGGTGCTATCGCACAAGCTAAGGAGCCTAGATCTCACCAACGATCCAAACACATACTTAGGCGTTATCACCTCATTCGAGAGATAATAGATAGAGGAGATGTGAAGATATACAGAGTACCTACACTTGACAGTATTGCTGACCCACTGACAAAGCCTCTTGCGCAGCAGAAGCATGATGGCCATACTAGATCTATGGGCATTAGGGGTATGCCTGATTGGCTCTAGTGATAGTGGGAGATTGTTGGTGCGAGCCCTAGAGGCCAATACTTTTGGTACTTGTATCGAATTATTTATTAATAATAAAAAGGTTTTTTTTATTATGTTTGTTTAATAAAGTCCCTAGAATAGTTAGTCCGTTTAATGTATCAAGTGTAACTTAATCATGAGATCGCATTAAACATAAGGACATTATTCTTAAAGTATTCGTAGTCGAGCTTTGTTGTGAAGTGGGATAACATTAAAGCATTAAGACTATTATGTATATAGACTGATGATCACATCTCATGGATCATGGATAAGGAGTTATCAAGTCTTAAACATAAGTATGAATATTGAGAGTAATATTTATACTGTATTGACCCGCTATGAGAATACTATATAAAATGTTATGCTAAGTTTCATAAGTTATTCTCATGGTGATAATGGTGTATACCACCCTTTGACCGGAAACCACTATGTACCCTAGATGTAGAGTCGAGTGCCTTATTGCTGATCAAACATTGTCCGTAACTGGATGACCATAAAGATAGTTGATGGGTACTCCACGAAGCATGCTGAGGGACATGAGTGACCTAGATTGAATTTGCCAATCCTGCGTAACAGAATAAATGTCTATGGGTCCAATTTTGAACTGGACAAGGATGACACGGTCTATGCCTTGTTCAATATATACATAAGGGCAAAAGGGTAATTGTACATATAAGTATTATCACAAGAGGATTTGTCATATCACATGACATTTTCGTGTCTTAGGTAGCAGCGATGTGTTGCTAGATACCGCTCACTATTTATTATGTTAAATATGTGATTTAATATAATTGTCAATGCCGCGAAAACCTACAGGGTCACACACAAAAGGACGGATTGATGAGAGATAGAGTAACTAAGAAACACCCTAAGGTACGGTGCACATAAGTGAATTGTAGAACATCGTAAGGTACAGTGTACTTAAGTAGAATACGAAATATGGTAAGGTACCACGCGCTTAAGTGATTTTGGCATATTATAAGATATGGGCCACATACACTTAAGTGGGATTTTTAGCTTGCAACCCACACAAGTGATTCTATAAATAGAACCCTTGTGCAGAAGCATTTGTATAGTTGCAATTTCGTTTCTCTCTCACACTCTCACTCAAAGCCTTCATTCGTAGCACACTGAGATTGGAGGAATCCATTTGTGTGGACTGAGTAGAGGCGTTGTCACCATTCAACGGTTCGTGATCGCTTCGTAGATCTGCATCAAAGGTTTCAATCGCCACAAGAGGTAACCATTCTATCACTGATCATGCACATTCGTAAGGATCACTAAAGAAGATTTTTTTTTAAATTCCGCTGCATTTTGGATCGCTTTTCTCTTTCACTTTGTACTTACCAAACCAATGACAAACATCAATCTTACAAAAGTTATCAATTTCATTCTTTGCTTCAATCAAGCATAATCCAAAGAGCTTTTCTTCAACTTTCTATATACTAAACTTTTCTCTAAATCCCACTATTCACTCTTATTTTAAATAATATGGCAAGCACTCATTCACATATAATTGATATCAAACATATGAATTTGCAAGATTTCTAAAAAATTGTTATTTTCTATTCGAAAACACATTTTGAGGTCTTTCAAAGGTTGTAACCTAACTTATGTCAATGTCAGATATTTTTTGCTAGTAGGTTTAATATCTTGGAGTTAAGTATCTTCTAACTTCATACTTTCACACAATCTTTACATATTCTTCTTTTTTAATTGATGGGTACTAGAATTCCGAATATTTTTTTTTCCTTTTAGCACTTTTTTTCCAGAAACTCTAAATTTGAACATTATAAATACTTTTTCTATATTCAACTCATTCTTCTATTTTTATTTTTTATCATTATTTTTTTATTCTAGGATTCTAGTACCCCTACCCCAAACTTAAATCGTTACTCATTCTAGAAGCAAACCCAAACTTAGCTTTTTGCATGAACTAGAAAAATAACAATCTGCCGAACTCCAAGGAGAAGGTGGAAAGGTTTATCTTTCAGATCAATAGAATAAATATGTAGCTAAGTCACAAGAATATATGACTTGGGCTTAACATGGTTTAGCAATGAATAATAGTTTTTAAGTGTAACCTAAGAAAGGTTCAAAGTTAAAAATAAGCAACTTGTCTCAGAGTGTAATCAAACAGACAAACAACAATTCAGAAATAGAGAAAATTTTAGTAAATGAACAATCATAACAAGAAAGAACATAAATAGTTGAACTATTTGGCTCAAACCTTACTTGTTGAGGTATTTGGTGATTGAGTAAAAGATTGTTGAATATTACTCTTCTTCTTACATTGTCAATCCACATTTGAAACTTATGTAACAACTCTGCTTTCTCTTTTCTTTGGTTTTATTTTCTCTTTTGTCTTTCATGTGAGTGCAACTTCATTTAGATGTATTTTGTATGATGTCAAAACTAGGCTATTTTAGCATTAATGTATATTAGACAATATCATCTGATTCTCTATGTGCATCTTAGAATTAGGAAGCATAAAAGAATTTGGAAATAACTTGGAAAAGGTCTCATGCATCAAAAATGCATGAAAAATATTTTTTTTGTGAAAAATGCATGAAAACCAATTTTTTGTGAAAATTTGCATTATAGGTTGACACATGTTATTTATAGGTTGACACATGTTGTCTATAGGTTGACACATGTTGTCTACAGATCGATCTATAGAAACATTTTCACTCATATAGGTCGACACATGCATTATATAGGTCGACGTGTATGCTACAATATTAAAGTTTGTAGCTTTTGTTTCATGTGCTGACTCCTCGGGTTGACACATAGGAAACACATAGTTGTTACAGGTCTGCATGACCTTGAATAGGTCGACTCATGACCTTGAATAGGTCGATGCATGACCTTGACAGGTCGACGCATAGATCTTACAGGTCGACCTATACGATAAATTTTTTGAAAAAATCATATTTTCTCCAAGTTATTTGCTTTCCTTTTTGCCTCAATTCACCCATGCATATAAATACTTCATACATGCATCATTCTCTAGTAAGGTTTCTAGAGTGAGTAAAACCTACATGAATCTAGGATTTCAAAGCATCTCATCATCTTCTATTTAATCTATGCATAGACATAATCAAACTACACATAATTATTTTTTGATAGGGTGTCATCTAGATTAGGATTGACAACGTCTAATTAGGTTTGTTGTACTGAGAATATTGGGTTGAGATCTTTAAGGGATTCAAATAAGAAAGCTGAGTTGGGGTTTTCCTTCAAGATCTTTAGGGTTTGAAGTTTTTGGACAAGATTGTGCAATTCGGATCCAATCGAGTGAAAGCCTTGGGACTAGGTGCATCGTGCAAGAGAGTAGTGTGAAACGGTGGATCGTGTTGACAAATATTGGGTTCAACAAGTGTAATCTTGGGATTAATTCAGCCGGTTGAAAGTCTTAAGACAAGGAGGTCGTATAAGGAAGTAGCAACAACAGATAAATTGAAGCGGCATTATTGGTGACTTGATCAATCTTTGATCAAGGTTTTTGAAGGTGCTAGAGTCAAGAACAAACTTAGGTTTTGTAGGATTTGATCTCTCATCTCATGTATACATACATTTACAAAGTAAGATTTATTATAATAATATCTCAATTTGTGTTAGAATTGAGGAAAGACGTACACATAGTGAAGTCGATTGGGGAACTTCCTAAACAAATCCTTGTGTACTCTCTCTCTCTCTCTCTCTCTCTCTCTCTCTCTCTCTCTCTCTATCTATATATATATATATATATATATATATATATATATATATATATATATATATATATATATATATATATATATATATATATATTATTTTTCGGTTCACAAATTATTGATTACTTTGATCTCTTGATCAATATTGTTTGGATAATAACTTTTGAATCATTTGTTAAATTTGTGTTGTTGTAGTAATCACATACCATTTGGTAGTGATTGGATTTCTAAGAACTACAACCACTATACTAATATCCAAACTTTGTTGATCGCACAATAAGTGTTCGACAAATTTTTTCAACTAGTTTTTTTATGTGTTGTTATCATTGGAGATAGACTTTTACTATAGTGGAGTATTCAATTTGTTGTTTAAAGTGTTGTTAATCAACTTGTGGATTATTATCATACCATGGACACCTTTACGCATATCTGAGCTATTCAATAGTAGGTTTGGTTAGACGATTTTTGATCTAGGAAATATTTGAAACTTGCTTCTGTGTCATAAATTTTTCTAAATCAAATTTTAGAATAAATTTTAAACTTGGGATCTATTCAACCCCCCCCCCCCCTCTCTCTCTCTCTATATCTAGGCTTATCGCCTAACAAGTGGTATCACGAGCTCCGATGATTTTCGATCTTAAGAACTGCTCATTAGATAATGGCTACCAAACCTAAAGGGGCATATAATAGAGCACCTATTTTCATCGGCGAAAATTATGGCTATTGGAAAGCTTGTATGTGTATCCATATCAACTCCGTTGATAAGAGTGTATGGGACATCATCATCAATGGTCCTAAAAAAATTACAATGACCAATGGTGAAGGCATCATCCTGCCAAAATCGGAAGGTCAATGGAATGACAATGATAGAAAGTTGTGGTCAAATGATTGGAAAGCACAAAATATTCTCATATCCGTTTTAGGTGTTGATGAGTATTATCGTGTTTCTCATTGTGAAACCACCAAAGCTATGTGGGATGCATTAGAAGTTTCCTATGAGGGAACTAATGAGGTCAAACAAGCTAGAATCAACACATTAAACCAAGAGTTTGAACTCTTTTGTATGAAGGATGGTGAAACCATTGCCGACATGCAAAAGAGATTCACACATCTTATTAATAGATTGAGTGCTTTAGGTAATCATATCTCCAATTCTATTGCTACTAACAAGGTTTTAAGATGTATTAATAGGGAATGGCAACCCAAGGTCACTGCTATCAAAGAGGCGAATGATCATAAAGCACTTGATTTTACTACTTTGTTTGGTAAATTGGAAGAACATGAGCAAGAACTCACTTTCTTGGAAAAATATGAAAAAGAGTATGAAAAGAATATGAAGAAAGAGAAAGGTAAATACAAGGAGGATGTGAAGAATTCCATTGCTCTAAAGACTTCTAGTTTCAAGTCCTCAAAGAATGAGTCTTGTGAGTGTGAAGAAAGGGATGACAAGAACTCCGATGATGATGATGATGTTGGGCTATTTGTCAACAGATACCAAAGATATATTCGGAAGAATAAAGTCAAACACTCCGAAGGAAACTTATCCAAATTTAGAAAGGAGTCCAAGTCTTCGAAAGATGGTGAGATTAGAAAAGGTAAATTTAGAAGTTCTTGTTATAATTATGGTGAAATTTGTCACTATAGACCAGAACGTCCCATGATTATGAAAGACAAAGAAAGGGGGCATCAAAAGAAGTCTGATAAATTTAGAAGATTTTGTGTAGCTTGTGAGAGTGCAAGTGATTCTTCAAGCGATGAAAGCTCCACTTCAAGTGTAGAATCGGTCCGGATTTGTCTTATGGAAAATGGAAGGAAGAAGAAACAATTAATTCCTTCTAAACTTGAGCTTACTAGTGATTTATCTTATTCTCAATTACAAAATTCCTTTAAAAATCTCCATAGAGAGGCCTTAAATGCTTTTAACAAATTAACTTCACATGAAAAAGTAGTTTTACACTTAGAAGTTAATGTGTTAGAATCTTAAAGGAAGTTGGAAGCTATTAAGAGATCTATGATAGATATTCATAGTGACAAGAATGAGGATGAAAAACCTTATAGGTTTGATTGTGAATCTTGTCATAATTGGAAAAAAGAGATAAATGTTCTTCAAGTCAAGTTAGACAAAGCCTTACAACCAAAGATTGCTTATGCTATTGATTTGTCTAAGTATGGAAGGTCTTTGAACCATTCATATAAGAAACACAAATTTGTTAAAAAGGAGTCTAATAGAAAAGACACATCTCATCATAACTTGTCTTGTCTCTATTGTTGCAAAAAAGTTCATACCATTGAAAAATGAAAATTTAGGAAATTTTTAGTTCCTAAAGGAGCCTTTCAATGGTTGCCCAAATGCAACCTTGTTTTCACTCACCCCGAAGGATCCAATGAAGATTGGGTATCTAGCACTTGTTGATTTTATAGGATAAATATCTTGGATCTATGAAGAGAGTATGAGATCTTGTTTGTGGATACTCAAGACATGTGACGTGTTACATCTCCCTATTTCGTTGACTTTGTGGCAAGGAAGAAGGGTTGTGTGACCAAAAGGAATCAACTTCTAGTGTTCTTTAATTGGTAAAAGTGTGTTGATTATTATTAATGTTTTATTCTAGAAATGTCGGGATAGGTGTTTCTTTTCATGATATAGGTATATCTTCACAAGACATTCTCAATGAAACCAAAAAAGGAATTGATGAGCCTAAAGTGGTGAAACGTGATAAGGAAGAAGATAACGATTGTGAAAAGGAGAAGGTTGAAAGTTCTGCTACAGTGGATGCTTTATCTTTGACTTAGAGAACCTCCAATGATCATCAAATCAACAATCTTTTTGGATACATTGTTAATCATACTTTCAAGTACTTTATCAAAGAGAAAAATGGTAAGATCGTTGTTGTCTAAAGGTTGTATGACACGTTTTGCATTTACTCCAACTTTTGTTCGAGAGTTTCTTGTGGAATGCATGTGCATGCTCCGTCATTCGTACGGTGAGATAATATTTTTGCAAAATTTGCTTTGTAAGGAAGTTCTTTCTTTTGCCTGTTTATTTTTTAAAGGTATAGGATTTACTTTGTGTCTGATATATGTTATGAGTGTTCACTTATGAAAATTTCAAAGGTATATGATTTACTTTGTGTATGATTTACTTTTATGTCTATAAAATGCATAAAGATTAACGTCTTACAAAACTTTAACAAAACTATTAATTTTGATCTTTCTCTTTAACATATCAAATGATTTTCGATTGATATTAAGTTTTATAGAGATGATCTATATGATAATATCTTTCAATTAAATGATGAATTTTGTTATGCATATATGCGGTAAAGAATTTTTGGAGATGTCATGTTACTAAGTTTGACACCTTAATGTCATTTGATTATGACTATATATATATATATATATATATATATATATATATATATATATATATATATATATATATATATATAGTCATAATCAAATGACATTAAGGTGTCAAACTTAGTAACATGACACTTCCGATAACTCTTCACTCAATGTTCGTATAACAAAATATATTGTTGAATTGAAAGTTATTATCATATAGATCATGTTTATAAAATTTAACATCAATTAAAAATTGTTTGACATGTCACGAGATGCATAAACATTAACTCTTACAAAACTCCATGAAAACTGTTAATTTTTATCATTCTCTTTAGCATATCAATTGATTTTTTATTGATATAAAAATTTATAAGTGTGATCTATATGATAATAGTTTTTAATCCAACGGTGGATTTTGATATACACAGATGGGGTGAAGAGTTATCGTAGGTATTATGTTATTAAATTTGACTCATTTGATTATGATATATTATATATATATATATATATATATATATATATATATATATATATATATATATATATATATATATATATATATATATATATATATATATATATATATATATATATATATATATATATATATATATGAGTAAATCGTGATACTTAAACCTAACTCCATCCAATTATGCAGTAGAAAATCTTGAACGTAGTATGCACTTATATACTGTAATACTAAGATTAGAATTTAATATGGATTCGTTGCAATCTCCGGTTGCTGCTATTCATATAATTTTTGACACAGTACGTAATTCCAATAACTAGCAACAGAAACAGAAACTTCAAGTTGCAATGACACAATGGAGTATCTTTTCTTAATTAAAACAAGTGTACCCAATGATCTTGATTCTCTTCTTCAACTTGCCATTTTAATCTTTTTCTCCAAAAGATGCAGTCATAATATCTTTGTCATTTTTGGGAAGATATATATTCGACACCCCACTAATTAACACTATATACTTTTCCTTCTATATATTCATCTATTTCCCATACCATTCTACAATCAAATATAGAGAAAGTCTAATCTTTTCTTCTCAAGGAAACCAAACCCAAACCATCCTCTCCTTTTCTCATCTTGTTCAAATGGCATCTTGGACTGCAAGACAAAACAAATTATTTGAAGAGGCACTTGCTATATATGACAGGGACACACCTGACAAGTGGCACAATGTCGCTAAAGTGGTCGGAAAATCCGTTGAGGATGTTAAAAGGCATTATGAAGTACTCAAAGAAGATATCAGGCGCATTGAGCGTGGTGAAGTTCCTTTTCCTTATAAAGGTATCACATTCTTAACATGTTTTTCTTCTGACTTGAATCGCCACTTTGTTACAATTTATTTCTTCTACTAATAGTATGGTTTTCATGGCTTCTCAGGTTCATGATTCTTAAGAATCTATGATTTGCAGACTCAACATCTTATGTGTATCCAAAAGTGATTCGGAAAGGAATTCGCTTTTCTTGTAAACAAAGTTATTTATAGGTTGTGTTGTCATGTATATATCACCCAAGTGAAATAAAATTGTTGTTAATTCGCATCCATTTGCGGAACTATGCGGAGATTGTCCTATTAAAAGAACATATCCTCTGTCTCATAGTCTCATAGAATCTTTGTTCCAGAGTTTCTGTATGTCTAAATTAGTATAATATATAATTTTAAATTTATATGTTATTTTATTTGTCTTTTCATTTAATATTTTTATATAAAAAAATAAAACATATATGTAATATTAATAAAAGGAAAAAAATCAAAATGATTATTTAAAAAAAGAATAGTTTGGAAATTTTTGTGGTTAAAACCATCGTTAAGTATTATTAAACAATAGATTTATTGTAGACTTATCAATTTGTGTTATCAATCATTTATATACGAGCATCAAGCCCAATAATATTGGGGCAAAAAGATGTATTAGAAAAATTAAGTGTGACATATTGATATTTTGATCATCCACCGTTTATATTCATGCACTAAGGCCAATAATAATGGACATGAATGAGTGTATAACAATTACCTATTAAATATAATTTTTGTTTTCATTTTCAAAAACATGCATTTGATTATTATTCATCATTTTTCCGATGGATACATTTTTCTTTCATTTTTTCATCTTTCTTTTTAGTATTTTGTCAAGTTTCACTATTTTCATTGAAGTAAGACCACCATCCAAAAATTAAAACATTTATATTCGTGATCAACCCCAAGTTTAAATAAATTTTGAACATTAAAGAGGAATGATTTTAGGGTCAAATTTTGAACATTAAAGAGGGATGGTTTTATGATCAATTTTTTATATCCAAAATCACCTCTTTAAATTCTTTTTTCTTTTCTTTTCATTCAATGAAGTGATTTCACATATATTTTTAATTTTCTTCTTTGTGTTTTCATCGTCTTAGTACGACGTTGTGTTGGTCGTCGTATTATTGCAGCGTTATTTTATTTTTCCGTCTTGATGAAGTGTTTGTTCGATTCAAATCAATCGATTAGTTTCGATTCAGTGCATATTCAATCAATGACTTTGACATCGTCAATGCTGCGAACTCTGAGACATGAGTATTTCGAGCATTTCAATTTCATTATATTTGTAGATTTTGTTATTATTAAAGATATTTTATCGTTATATTCTATTATCGTGTGTGATGTGAACTTGTTCGAATATTCATTCTTTTAAATCTATATTGATTTTGAATTTATACTATTTAATATATTCTATCCATTTGAATCAATGTCGTTTTTAGTTAAAAAAAACACAAGTTTAGATCTTTTGCAAAAACTATATATTGAAACTATTACCTGATTCTAAATAAATATGGATAATATTATAATATTGCTTTTAAATCAAAGAACCAGGATATGACTCAATGAGGCTAGCAAAGAATAATTATATTACACATGATATTTATAAAGGTTCAAAGTATCCATAAAACTTTGTCTCAGTGTGTGTAAACCATGACAATTAACTTATAAAAAAAGTCACAAGTTCTAAAAAATACATATTGCATGAATAAACTCATAAACAAAGAAAAGTAAACATTAAAATATTTGAGTCCTAATTTCATCAGCTTAGCTTAGATATATGGAAGTTTAGCCGATTATCATATGAAGTTTAAGCCTCTTCCAAATTCTTAAATATCTTATATTGAATTTTCATTTCTCTATGCAATCTTATTTATATATATATATATATATATATATATATATATATATATATATATATATATATATATATAATTTACAATTTGATTATCCGATTATCAAAAATAATGTGAAATTTATAAAAATAAGTAATTAGTATAATAAATTAGAGGTGTCATTACTACTGGTATATCTCAAAAATCCCAAAGACCGAGCTTATGTAGGTCGAGTACAAAAGGGAAAACATGTCGGATGACATAAATCCTAAGCAGGTCGGACCCCAGTCAAGGAGATATTGTTATGAGATTTAAGCAAGTCGGATTCGATCAGTAGTGGCTCTGGTAGGTGAACAAGTCGAATCCGATCTCTAGAAGGGTGACATGAACAGTCATAGAGGATGGTCACGAACATCTCCATGATTGCATGGGAGTTACAGAAATTAAGGAAGAGGTGTTACTCATGGGAGACGGCGGACATTATCATAGATCACTTTAACATAGGATATGAATAGGCATCCCTTTAAGGGTCATTGATGAGATGACAAGTATAAAAAGAAGACTTTCCAAAGAGGAAAATGACAACTAATATCTCCTAATAAAATAGGATGATTGTGACTTCACTTGACTCGCTTCAGAGAAGTTTCTCCAAATAGTGTTTAGCAAGAACATTTGACGTCCATCGTGGGGCCTCGGTAAAAATTTCCTAGGACTCACAAAAACCGTACATTTTATCACAACAAAGCAATGTGTGGATCATCTCCTAGCAGGAGTGAATCCTTGACTCCTCCAGACGCGGCACAACTCCTAACAATTCTAGAAAACTTGTGCCAATATAATGAGTATCTACAAAAAAGTGTTTACACATTACAGTAGTCATAAAGAACCAATGAAGGGGAGGAAGAGGAAGAACTCCCTGATCCTTAAACTCTATTAGAAGCAATTTGGGTGACCAAGTCCCAGACAATTTCAAACCATCACCTTTGTCATCCTTCGATGGCAAAAGTGATCCTCAGGAACACATAATATCAATCAACAATTAGATGTCAATAGTCGGGGATTCTGACTCCTTGAAATTCAAACTCATGGCAGGAACATTCAAAGATGTAGCGCTATGTTGGTACATAAGTCTATCTAGACTATCAGTTATTAATTATCAATACTTGACTAAAAAATGGTACAACATTTCTTCGCCAGTAAGCATAAAAAGGTAACTACCACCAGTTTGTTCAATGTTCTCAAGGGGCCCTCCAAGTCTCTCAGAGAATATATGGTGTGATTCAATAAAGAAACCATAAAAGCCTCTTATCCAAATCAAGAGATGTTCGAATGAGCTTTCCAAAATGGTTTGAAAGACGATCACTTTAACGAGTCATTGGCGCAGAAGCCGATCACTAGCATGGAGGAGGTCATGAGAAGAGCATAATGTTATGTCAAAGGGGAGGAGAGTAACATGGAGAAAAGATCTCGAGATGCTAAATAAAAAATGAAATCTAGACACAAGCACGACTCGCGGGAAAGGTTAACAAAAAAACCTTCCCGGAGGCCCTACGACAACTTCTACGAGAATTTCACCCTTCTCAATGTAAAATGTGCTGACATTTTAAGGAAAGTGTATCATCTCAAGTTGATACCTGAACCTACTCGTCCCAAGAGGGTCAATGTTGTTCTAGGAAAGGATGAAAGAGCATGGTGTGCCTACCATTGTATGAGAGGCCATCATACTAAATATTGTCATCACTTAAAAAGAGAAATCGAGACTCTAATCCAAAGAGGTCGGCTACTATCATATATGGAAAAAGAGGGATAAGTAGGAAAGACGAGTCCATCCAGGAGAGAGCCAGACTCAGAGAATACTTCTACGAAAAAGGGAAAGAACACTAAGAAAGTACGTGAGACTCGAATCGCTCAACACACACTCAATACCATCTTGGGAGGTTTTGCTGGTGGAGGAAAAACAAACTCGGCCAGAAAAGATATGTCTTATTAGTAATGCATATGTCACATAACCCATTATCTAAAAGAGAAGGAAGACCTGTTATCATTGGTTTTTCAAGACAAGACTCAGAAGGGGTACTAGCGCACTAGAATGTCTCGATGGTCATAAAGGTACAAATTCATGATTTGAGCATCAAGAGGGTGTTGATCAATTCGGGTAGTTCAACTAACATATTATATTGAGATGCTTTCAAAGGTATGAACATGGATACATCCAAGTTGTTACCTTTCAAGGGCACCCTAGTCGGTTTCTTCGAGGAATAAGTTCAGGTACTGGGACACTTACCTATCATGACCATCTTTGGAAGCGGGAGCAATACAAAAGGCTTCAGGGTGAGATACATGATTCTGAATGAATCATCACCATACAACCTCATCATCAGAAGACCGACTTTCAATGCTCTAGAAGCGGTATTATACATCCTTTATTTAACCATGAAGTATCCCCTAAAATGAGGATAGGTAATAACAATTAAAGGTGATTAAGGATTAGCTAGGAAATGTTATAAATATAGTTTAAAGTTGAAAAAGAAGACTTTGTAGGAGCATCCTATGACAGAGAGCACTATAAAGGTAAACTTTGCGGACCTTGATCCTCGAAGACCCAGCGAACGATAGCTTGACTCCAATTGGAGATTCAAAAAAGGTACAAATAGGTGATGAAGACTTTTAAGTCATACAAATAGGTTGGGGGCTATTCCAAGAAGAGCAAGTAGAGATCGTCAAGATGTAAGGAGACAACTCGATCTCTTTGCATGGAAACCATTAGACGTGCCTGGAATTGATCTGAAGGTGGTATGTCATCAGATCTCACTCGATCTGTCGTTAAAAGTTATCGCCTAAAGGAAGAAAAAGAATAGAAAGAAAAAAGGAACGTGGTCATGAAAGAGGTTGGAAAGCTTTTGAAATTTGGGTTCATATAGGAGATAAAATATCCTACCTGGTTGTCCAATGTTGTCATGGTAAAGAAGAAATCGGGAAAATGGCGTATGTGTGTAGACTTCACCGATCTCAACAAAGCTTTCCTAAAGGATCCCTATCCATTACCACATATTAATATATTGATTGATGTCGCGTTAGGATTTTGTTTGCCCGGCTTCATGAATTCCTACTCATGTTACAATCAAGTACAGATGAACCCGGCTGATGCTCCCAAAATGACATTTATGACCGACATGAACAACTATTATTACGAAGTAATGCCTTTTGGTCTCAAAAATGCAGGGGCTACGTATCAAAGGTTGATGGATATGGTGTTCTCGTTGCATATTGGAAGAGATCTTGAAGTTTATATGGACAACAAGTTTGTCAAGACACAAGAAGAAGTAAAACATGTAGATGACCTGAAGGAAACTTTTGAATTAATAAGGAAGTTTGACATGAGACTTAATCCCGGAAAATGAACCTTCGGGGTACAGGTCGGTAAATTCTAGGATTTATGCTGACACATCAGGGAATATAAGAAAACTTAGACAAGCACCAGACAATCATTAATATGACAAGCCCGACGCCTATAAAAGAAGATCAATAACTAATCAGGAGGCTAGCTGCCTTATCCCGATTTATTTCTTGTGCAGGTGACAAGTCCATACACTTCTTCACAACTATAAAGAAGTCAGCAGAATTCGTATGGACAGAAGAATGTGAGAGGGCATTTAGGGAGTTGAATAAGTTCTTATCTGCCCCACCGACCTTGGTCCGTGCGTAAGAAAAGTCACCTCTCATCTTGTATTTAGAAGTATCCGAGAAGGCAATTAGCTTGGTATTGGTTCAATATAATGATGGAGATGAAAGACATGTCTATTTTGTTAGCAATGTCCTCAAAGGAGCATAAATTTGTTATAAGGAGATTGAACGACTAGCTTTGGCAGTAGTGGTTACCACCAAGAAACTCAGGTAGTACTTCCATGGTCATCCTATAATAGTCAAGACAAATTACCCCATAAAATGGATCTTGAAGAAATCGGACCTGGAAGGCATAATGGTAGCATGGGAGATAGAATTATTTGAGTATGATATCATATATGCGCCTAGAAATAACATCAAGTCACAAGTATTGGCAGATTTCTTAATAGAATTGAGCTCACCCATCCTAGAGGAGATACCGGACCAATGGATCATATCAGTGGACAGTTCGTCTAACCTCAAAGATAGTGTAGCAGAAATAGTTCTATAAGGACTAAGGGAGTTGATACTATAGCAATCTCTTTGCTTTAGTTTCAATCCATTAACAATAAAGCAGAGTACGAAACGGTGATTGCTAGTTTGAAGTTAGCCAAGGAAATCAGAGTTTCTCATTTGTTGGTTAGAAGCGACTCATAATTGGTAGCTAGTCAAATCAAGGTATACTTTCAGACAAAGGATACACTATCGCTCAAGTACCTGCTAAAATTAGCCAAAGGCTTTACAAATTTGAGGTAACATATATTCCCCGGGAGGAAAATACCATAGCCGATATGTTAGCCTGATTAGCCAGCACTAAGGGCCCGAGGCTAAACAGGACAGTATCCAAGAAAATTTAGAAGCTCCGAGCATAGAAGTTGAGAAGGTAATGGTATTGGAAAATGCAAAGGGTTGGATGACACCTATAATTCAATATTTAACACATGATAAGTTACTAGATGAAGAGACTGAGGTGTGACACATCAAAAGGATATCCTCTTGATACCTCATGGTATCTGATCAGTTATACAAGATGGGTAGATCTTCCCTGATGGTGAGATGTGTCACCAAAGTAGAAGTATGACTCATAATAAAGGAAGTACATGAAGTAGTATGCCGAAGCCATATTGGAGAAAGAGCTTTGTCTAGAAAAATACTCAAGATCGGGTACTATTGGCTAAGTATGTTACACGATTATGAACAGTTTGTAAATCATTGTGAGAAATCTCAGATTTACGCTCCCTTCAAACATTCTCTTGTGGAGTTGTTACATTCGGTAATATCCCCTTATCCTTTCTATCAATGAGGGGAAGACATCCTCGGTGCCTTTCCTTTGGCTGCTGGGAAATTAAAGTTTCTCATAGTGGTAGTTGACTATTTCACCAAATGGGTGGAAGTCGAGGTTGTATCCCGATAATGGCACGCAATTTGTGAGCTCCATTGTTATAAAAGTTTGCAGGCACCTTGGCATTCATAACATGTTTGTGTCGGATGAGCATCCTTATGCTAATGGCCAGACATAAGCAGCAAATAGGATCATCTTATCAGGAATGAAGAAGAAGTTGGATGAAGCTAATGGGCTTTGGGTCGAGTACTTGCATGAAATCTTATGGTCATATCACACTAATGCTCATTCAACTACTAAGGATACACATTTTCAAATGGTTTATAGGGATGATGAAATGATACCTGTAGAGGTTAATTCTTTTACCTGGAGGCGATTAAACTTTGATGAGGATCTTAACAAGGAAGGGCTAAATAACTCAGATGACTTCATAGAAGAAATCAGAAGGATAACACACGTGAGAGAATGTGCAACAATGTCGAGGATGGTTAGAAGGTTCAACACCAGAGTTCGACCAAGAAGTTTTCAAGAGGGAGACTTGGTTCTGAAAAGGATTACAGACATGTAGAAGAAGGGAAAGCTTTCCCCAAATTGGGAGGGACCTTACCAGATCAAGCATAAACTAAACATTGGAGCTTACGAGCTCGAGAACTTAGAAGGATTAGAAATGTCGAGGAATTGGAATGTTTCCAACCTTAGGTTTTATTACAATTAAAAATTATATAATAATATTATTTGAATAAAAATTATGGATAACTCTCTTTTCCCTTGTAAAGGCAAGGGTTTTTAATGAGACACCCTCAATTCATATGATTGTGTGTTACTTTCATAGAAAAGTTAAGCTTGTCTCAGTAGCGATGAATGATCGCGACTTTATAAGTCTATTGGGGTACTAACTGCAAGTGCACAGTCTTATCGTGTAGTTTTAAAAGATATCGATCCCACAGGGACTTATGAATCAATATACCGTTTTCTAAGGTTACTTCGTAAAGCTAAGGCGGATGATACTTTGATGATTTGGGGGAGAAGTAAAACTAAAATTGGATCTAATTTAAATATCAATTAAGCGGATATCGGTATGTAGTTCGTCGTAATTAGGGAATCAAATCTTCGTTGGTTTCTTGGTTTTAAAATAAATCTTTTCAGTAGACACTATTGATTAAAAGTTTTATCTCAAACTCTCACTCTTTTGAATAGACTATGACTTTATATTAACGTAGTTGTCACTTATTAGTTAAGTCCAAAATCACTTTTTGAAAACAACAGAATCTATAGAAACTCTTTTCATTAAAATAATAACCGTTTAAACACCCTCGTCTCAAACTCTCGCTCTATTGACTTAGATTATATAATTAAACTTAAATGCTTAACTCTCGTCCTCACATTTAACTTTTAAAAATACTTTTTGAAAAAGATTAGAATTTAATTAACTCTAAAAATTGCTTTCGCCCTGATTTAGAATTAATGTCCAATTTACACTGTCCAGTTAAAAACTCAAACCGTCGTTCTATTGATTTTAACTTCTTTATGTCTTTTACTCTCATACAAAAACCTTGGTATTAACTCTGTAAATTGAGACCATAAAAAGAGTGACTTTATTTTTAAATACAATTATACCAACTTAGTTTTGATTCCTTCATTCTGCTTACTTTACATACCGATATCTAAATTAATTAGCCGGACATGCTAAACAGGTCTAAACAATTATCATGCTTAAATAAAACCATATCAGGCAAACAATATAAATAAACAGCAATGCAGAGCATATATAAATTAAAACAATAAATTAAAGAACCTGAATAATTAATAGGAATCTTGAACACTCCACCACAGACCGGTTGGATTTGTTCTTGCACTCTTCAATCGGACAGGAAAATAAAAGCAAAGGGATAAAAATACTATGATCTAACGTAAGGTTAGATCCAGTAAAAGATACACAATAGTTTCCGGTGTAGAAACTATTGTGTGAAAAATTAATTAAGTGCTCTGAAAATTGACTGGAAAAGAAAAGGAAATAAAAATTGCTAATAATAGAAAGCTGTAGAAAATTAGTGCTGTAAATGCTTGCACGGCGGAAAGGGAAGCGAGAGCTTCAGGGTTGGATCTTTGATTCTATTATATTAGTCCCTTTTGTAACCGTTTTCCCAAAATGCCTTCAGTAAGTAAGCTTCACGTTTCAACAAGTCAAGCGGAAGAATAGCTTCAACGTGCCTCTGTTACGCGTCAAAAGCCAAAAATATAGGAGTGGGGTGTGACGTTCGTCACACCATGTGTTACGCTCGTAACACAAAGTAGCAGGGCGTGACGCTCGTCACACCTTGTGTGGCGGTCGTCACAGCTTCAGCGCCCCTGGCTTGTAATTGTGGGTTGGGCTTTAGTGGAATTTGCTTTCATCCTCTTTTTCACCCCCCATTTTCTTTCTTTTTCACTTATGCTTCAAATAAGTTACCTGAGACAAATAGAAGGGAAAATACCACGTAATATCGAATAATATGAAATAAATTGAAACAAATAATAATATAATTTAATTAAATCGAGTCCAAAAATGTGATATTATTTCATGTTATCAAACTCCCCCATACTTAGACCTTTGCTTGTCCTCAAGCAAGATACAGTATAGAAATCATTTTAAAAATTTGGCCAAATGAAATTTCAAAACACACATCAATTCTTACTAGGTTGCATGTAAACCTTGTTTAGAAGTAACTTGAGTTTAATCTTGACATCAACAACTACCGTCACAACCTCATATAACCCCACCTTATGCAAACCAGTTCGAGTAATGCTATTATAGCTATCCTAGTTCCTTTACTCTTATTTCACTCGTTTTCATTCTAGCGAAATCACATTAAGCCATTTATCTTTTCGCGCATATAGTGGAGTAACCGGTGAGTGATTCTGATCCCCTTTTTAGCTTGAAGTTCTGGTACATAAGTTGGATAACTTCGTTATTTAGTCCATTGCAGATTGTGGGGGATCGGACCGTAGTCCGCCCTACCAAGTTCAGCACCAGATACCTGCTGAACCAACTCATAATGGATCTTTCGTACTATGCTTTTGTATGATCTGCAACCTTTAGATTAAATGATCTGGTAAGGATCACCTAACTTAATTAGTGCATTTCCTGATATATATATATATATATATATATATATATATATATATATATATATATATATA
This sequence comes from Lathyrus oleraceus, assembly GCF_024323335.1. Taxonomy (NCBI): domain Eukaryota; kingdom Viridiplantae; phylum Streptophyta; class Magnoliopsida; order Fabales; family Fabaceae; genus Lathyrus; species Lathyrus oleraceus. The sequence continues at coordinate 447,534,227 of NC_066580.1, forward strand.
TATATATATATATATATTTTGTTATTTTGGGATTCATTCACTTATATTCATCGGCTTTCCACGTAGTTTGCTATTAAGATGGTGCTGACTTCTTGTATAAACTACTCGGGGTTACTATAAAACTAAAAGTTCAAGGGATTGATATAATAGGTACTTTTCTGATCTAACATCTTGAGGTTTGTTTAGAGCGTTGGTATGGTAATAATTTTGTCTTGATTTCACTCAAGTTTGATAAAATAAGCAACCTTTATATTTACTGAGTGTGTTGAATTTTTGTTATGGCTCAAGAAAATTGAGGGGAATAGATAATAAGAATTTTTCACACTAGGGACTTAACTTAAAATAAATATATATTATAATAATTTATTTATTTTTCATAATAAGAAAGGGAAATAACAATGAAAGGGAAAATAACATACTTGAAAAGGGAAGGTTGAAAGAACAAGGTTCCCCCCCCCCCCCCCCCCACACTTAAATGAAACATTGTCCCCAATGTTTCAAAGAAAACAAAAGAAATAGAAAAAGAAAAAGAAACTAAAGTCAATGCTGCCTGCCGCCTCTTGTTCTTGGACCTGGTGATCGTTGACGTACTCCTAAGTCGTCAAACCTGCTGAGCAACTCAGTGAACCGCTGGTCGGTTATTGCATTCCTCGCTTCCTGTTGTTGTTGCATCTGGCGCATTAGTTGCATTACTTCGTTGTTATGCACTTGCATGGCATCAAGCCGTTGGGTTTGATGTTCAATAGCGTCCATGATGTCTTCATTAGTTGCTGGCCTTCTTCTTCGACGGCGTCGGGAGGATGTAGCATTATCGGAAGGGTTGAGCGGGATTGATTGTTGCTCAGGACCTTGATCACCTTGCTCCATTTCTTCAAACTCGTCTGGAGGCGGGTTTGCGTGTGTAGGCTCGGTAGCTTCGGGAGCATTCAGATCGTAGATGAAGCGGTTGGGGTTGGTGACATCTTTGTATCCATTTCAAAGACGCAGTGGAGGAAGAATAATTCCTTGGCGTTGACTTTGCTGTTGTTCGGTCTTCCAAAAACTGTGTTTTGCAGGATGCGGATAAAATACCGGATGGTTGGGTTATGTATATGCGAAGCAAGTAGTACATCCCAGTTGTTGGTTTCCACACCGGATATTTTTCTAAAGAGATCGAAGGCGTTTATGTGCCACTGGGAGTTCGGAGGGATTCTTGGGTGGACTTGGTCTCCTACAGGGAAGTGTAGCATGGCACTCAATTGGTTCTGGGATAGTGAGTATTCGGTGTTGAACATGTGGAAGGTTGCGGTGCCGGTTAAGTACTCGTCTTCACCGGTAGGAGTGTTGTACGAATAAGAACTTAAAAATTCTAAGGTGAGAGATGGATAGGTAGGTTGATTGTGTGTGCATAGAAAGGTTAAATCAGCAAGGCAGAGCATCCATTGTATACCTTGAAGTAATCCTAATTCTTGTAAACAATTTAAATCAGGATACCTGGTAGATATGACACCTCGCTGTTGGAAACGTTCGAACTGCTCCCTTTGATAATTATCATCTTCGGATCGGGAAGATGATATTTCCGAATTGTTGGTTTCCCGCCATACTAATAAGTGGGTTGAAAGGAGGAGAAGGGATGAAAAAGGATTTTGATAGAGTGGTTTGTTGGAATGATGTAGAAAAAAAGGTATGGTGGGTATTTATAGGAAAAGTTTTTGAAGTTGGAAAGGGAGTGGGTGAAAAATAAATAAATGTGGTTTAATGTGAGTAAATGGGTAAGTGAATGGGGAAGGTAAAAAGTGGGGTGGTGTAACGGTCGTGTCCTTAACGGTTACTAACGTTCACCTAGTCTGAAGGTGTCACGCTCGTGACAGGGGTGTTACGGGCGTCACAGGCACTTGGTGTGACGACCGTGATGGCGTGTGTGACGCTCGTCACACAGTCAGCTTGCATGGGTGCTTCATAATTTGTTTTTATTATTATATTTTATTTTTGTTATTTTGTTTTGCTTATGCTTATTTTATTTTGCTATTGTAATGCTTTTAAATTGCCTTGCATGCTATTCTACTACCATAATATATGTATTTCTTTAACAGGCATAGTAATTATTAGCATATAGTGGATATCATTACTTGTAATTATAGAAATTGCATAGATCAAAATAAAATAAACTAATAATGCAATAGCTTCATAAAATAATGTAACATTGGAAGACAAAAGCAAACATGTGAAAGAAAAACAAATACTAATATTAAAAATAATGTGAAACAAAACTAATAAATAGCCTAAACTAAAACTAAGTAACTAAGAAAAACAACTTCTAGCCACTTGCAGGATCTCTGGCCGGAGGAGCGAAGGAGTTAACACGGTTTAGCAACTCGTGGAATTGATTTGTCATACTGCTCATGTATCCCAGAAATTCTTGTCCCATATTAGCTAACTCTTCTCTGAGGGTGTCTTGTTCTGACATCAAAGCTTGAATGGTGGTGTTATAATTAGCTTCGGGCATATGATGTCTAAGATCGGGTATTGCCGACTCTTCGGTCGGGATAGGTTGAGGTGGAGGGTCAATATCATAATAACCAGATGGTGTCTGAGGGTCAGACTCAGCATGAGGAATCTGGTCGTCACGAATCTCATAGTCCTGGATGGATTCAGTAGATCTAGCAGGAGAAGGTATTCCGTTCAGGTTGTAGAGCCAGTTATTGCGGTTATGAACACTAGTCCTCGGACTAGGCAAGGTGAATAGGCGAAGAACTTGGTTGTCAACTATTAGTTTGAACTCTTCAGGCCCAAGGTTTGCTATAAACATAATGTTGAAAAGGAAGGGTATACTCATAGTCGCAATGCCACAAAAAGGGCTTAGGTCAAGCATAGGTTGACGTAATCCGATAGCATTACCAATCATGGTTATCAATCCGCCTATTTGAATCGGTGCTCGTTCATCTTGGATAAGGAGGTCAAAGTTTGCCAACATAAAAGTGGCACCATTCACTGGACTGTTTTGGGAAGCACAAAATATGATGAAGAGTTCATCACGTGATACTGTAGTAGTATTTGACTTCTTCCCAAAAAGGGTGTGGGTCAGGATCTTATGGAAATAACGAAAGGTCGGGTTATGTATGTTTCCAGAAAGAAACTCATGTTCCTCGGGGTCGTCATTTCCAGTCAAACTTCCCCAAAAATGTTCAAGTTCTCTATATTCAAAAAGGTCTTCTTGGCTCACTGTGAATGTATCAAAAGAGGTAGGGAAACCTAAAAGGTTAGTAAAGTCTTGAATGTTAAACTGATACTCCATGTTGAACATTCTGAACTGAATGAAACCTCTGCTTATTCCTTTTCCATGACTGGGTAGATAGATCAGGGAGCTAAGGAATTCTAGCGTTAGTCTCCGGTAAGTGACAAATTGTCTTCGAATAGGAGTGGTTTCCCACCCTATTTGACTCAGCAAATACATGACACTTTCTCTTAGTCCAAGGGCAGTCATTGACCAATCATCAGCATACAAGCTAGGTAGCATCTCTCTCTCTGCTAGTTCCTCAAACTTTTGTTTCTGAGCTTTCCCTCTGAATTTGATACCCATACAATCAATTTGTCCCATCAGGTTAGTGTTAGCTAGAGAAAAGAAAAACAAGAGTTTTAGTCAAGATTTGGCCAAATGCCGAAAGAAGAAAAGAAGAAATTTTTTATAAATTAAAATAAATGAAGAATGAATACTAAATAAAATTTAAAAGAATAATCAAAGAAGAAATAAAAATAAAAAAATATTTGTGGGTTGTCTCCCACGAAGCGCTTTGTTTAATGTCGCAAGCTCGACATAAAAACCATCAAATATAATCTATAAATTCTGGAGGCATTACGTCTAAGTGCAGGACTTGCGAATCTTCATTGTTCTCTGCATAATGATAATATTTTAGACGCTGCCCGTTTACGATAAATGGTTCAATGGATTTTCCTTTAATTTCCACCGCTCCACTGGGAAAGACATTGGTGACTTGGAAAGGGCCTGACCATCTAGAACGTAGTTTTCCTGGGAATAACTTAAGTCTAGAGTTGAACAAAAGGACTATATCGCCTTGTTTGAAGATTTTTCTTGATATACGTTTATCATGCCATTTTTTCGTTCTTTCTTTGTAGATTCTGGCATTTTCGTAGGCGTCTTGTCGAAGTTCCTCTAATTCATTTATGTCAAGAATTCGCTTTTCACCAGCGGCCTTATAGTTTAAATTTAGATTTTTAATAGCCCAGTAGGCCTTATGTTCTAATTCTACCGGGAGGTGGCAAGATTTTCCATAAATAAGCTTAAATGGGGTTGTCCCTATGAGAGTTTTGTAAACGGTTCGATATGCCCATAAAGCTTCGGATAGTTTTGATGACCAGTCTTTCCTTGAGGTGGCGACTGTTTTTTCTAATATTTGTTTAATTTCTCTATTAGACACTTCCACTTGTCCACTGGTTTGAGGATGGTAAGGTGTCGCTACTCTATGTCTTACACCATACTTAAACAGTAGTTTTTCGAGTACCTTAGATATGAAATGCGATCCACCATCACTGACTACTATTCTTGGGACACCAAATCTTGGGAAAATTATATTCTTAAAGAGTCTAGTTACTACTCGTGTGTCGTTTGTTGGAGAAGCTATAGCTTCAATCCATTATGATACGTAGCCAACCGCTACGAGTATGTACTTGTTACCGAAAGAAGGTGGAAAAGGTCCCATGAAATCTATTCCCCGCACGTCGAAAATCTCTACTTCCAAAATGCCCTTTTGTGGCATCTCGTCACGTCTAGATATGTTTCCTATGCGTTGACATCTATCACATTTCTTGATAGCCGCATGCACATCCTTCCATATGTTTGGCCAATAAAGACCGGCTTGTAGGATTTTAGAGCAGGTCTTGGATGTACTTGCATGTCCACCATAAGGAGCGGAGTGACAGTGTTAGATTATATTTTCTATCTCTTCTTCAGGTATACACCGACGGAAAATACCATCGGGGTCTCTTTTGAAAAGTAAAGGGTCATCCCAGTAATAATGTTTTATGTCATGGAAGAATCGTTTCTTTTGTTGGTAAGATAAATTAGGTGGAACTATTCCGGCAGCTAAATAATTGACGAGATCAGCGTACCATGGTGTAACACATATAACTAAGGTGGTCTCTACCTATTTATCAGCTTTATTTTCTTCCAAAGTAGCTATAAGTTTATCGTACGAGAAATCATCGTTGATCGATGTTCTTTTCGGTTCCAGGTTTTCAAGTCTAGAGAGGTGATCTGCTACTACGTTTGTAGCAACAAAATCCACCTTAGGAGTCTAGGTTTAGCGTCCTTCTTTGTTAAGAGGTACTTAATGGCGGCGTGGTCAGTGTGAACGATTATTTTAGCTCCGACCAAGTAAGAACGAAATTTATCTAGTGCAAACACCACTACTAAAAGTTCTTTCTCGATCGTGGCGTAATTCATTTGTGCTTCGTCTAGGGTTCTACTTGCGTAATATATGACGTGAAGCTTTTTATCCTTTCGTTGTCCTAAAACAGCGCCTACGGCGTAGTCACTTGCGTCACACATTATTTCGAATGGTTCATTCCAATCCGGAGCCTGCATTATGGGCGCGGAGATCAATGCTTATTTAAGCGTTTGAAATGCTTCTAAACATTTATTGTCGAAGATGAATTCAGCATCTTTCATCAATAATCCGGTTAAAGGTTTAGTTATTTTAGAGAAATCTTTAATGAATCGTCGGTAAAAACCGGCATGTCCTAAGAAGCTTCGTACTTCTCTCACAGTTTTCGGAGGTTGAAGGTTTTCGATTACTTCTATTTTGGCTTTGTCTACTTCAATTCCTCTATTTGATATGATGTGTCCTAAAATAATTCCTTCTTGTACCATAAAGTGACATTTTTCCCAATTAAGTACTAGGTTTACTTTTACACATCGTTCTAGAACTCTTTCTAGGTTTTCAAGACATTCTTCAAAGCTTTGTCCGCATACGGAAAAATCATCCATAAATACTTCCATGATGTTTTTGAGAAAATCGGCGAATATTGCCATCATGCACCTTTGGAAGGTTGCAGGAGCATTGCACAAGCCGAACAGCATTCGTCGATAAGCGAAGGTACCAAAAGGACATGTGAATGTTGTCTTTTCTTGGTCATCAGGATGAATTGGTATTTGAAAGAAGCCTGAGTACCCGTCTAGATAGCAGAAATGAGAATGTTTTGCTAATCGTTCTAACATCTGGTCAATGAATGGTAAAGGGAAATGATCTTTTCGGGTTGCTTTGTTTAGTTTCCTATAGTCAATGCACATTCTCCATCCCGATTCAATTCATTTGATTATAGTTTCTCCTTTTTCATTTTCAATAACTGTTATACCTCCTTTCTTTGGTACTACGTGTACAGGACTAACCCATTTGCTATCAGATATAGGATATATGATACCTGCCTCTAATAACTTTGTTACTTCCTTTTTCACTACCTCACTCAGGATCGGGTTTAGTCTCCTCTGATGTTCCCTAGAAGTTTTACAGTCTTCTTCTAGCATGATGCGGTGCATACAAATAAAAGGACTTATTCCTTTAAGATCGGTGATGTTGTATCCTAGTGCGGTTGGATATTTTCTTAAGATATGTAGGAGTTTTTCGGTTTCGAGTTTTCCTAGGTCTGCATTAACTATCACTGGTCGTTCAAGTTCTAAGTCTAGGAATTCATATCTCAGATTTTTGGGAAGTGTTTTCAGGTCGAGGTTTGGTTTCTTAAGGCATTGCGTAGGATCCGATGTCATTGCTAAACATTGGTTAAGTCTGTCTTCTACACGATAGTCAGACAATTTGTCATTTTCTAACTCTGTTTCTTTTATGCATTCATAGATGATATCCATGAAGTAACATGTGTCATCTATTGCAGGTGCTTTCAAAAATTGGGAAAGAATGAACTCAATTTTCTCTTCTCCTACTTCGAAAGTGAGTCGTCCTCGTTTTACGTCTATGATCGCACCGGTGGTTGCTAAGAATGGTCTTCCCAATATAATGGGTGTAACTTCATCTTCTCTTATGTCCATAATTATGAAATCGGTTGGAATGTAGAATTGACCTATGCGCACGGGAACGTTTTCAAGAATTCCTACAGGATATCTAACGGAACGATCTGCTAATTGCACAGACATTTTAGTTGGTCTTAATTCTCCCATTTCCAGTTTCTTGCATATGGATAAAGGCATAACACTGATACCTGCTCCTAAATCGCATAGAGCTTTGTCTATGACAAATTTTCCTATGTGACAGGGTATAGAGAAACTACCAGGATCTTTAAGTTTAGGAGGCATATTCTGGATTATAGCGCTGCATTCAGCAGTGAGTGTAACGGTTTCGCTATCTTCAAGTTTCCTTTTATTAGAAAGAATTTCTTTTAAGAACTTAGCATATGAGGGCATCTGCGTAATAACTTCTGTAAAAGGAATTGTGACGTTTAATTGTTTCAGTAAGTCAATAAATTTTTTAAATTGGCCTGCATCTTTGGTTTTAATAAGCCTTTGAGGGTAAGGGATAGGTGGTTTATAAGGTGGTGGAGGTACATAAGGTTCTTTCTTTTCTATGGTTTCCTTATTACTCTCTTCCTTTTCCTTAGGTTTATTTTCTTCCTCAGTTGACTTTTTAGAGTTTTGGTTTTCAATTCTTGGATCAGACGGTCCTTCTACCTCTGTTCCACTTCTCAATATGATTGCATGAGCGTGGCTTTTCGGGTTAGGTTGGGGCTGTCCAGGAAATGTACCAGTTGGGGCAGCAGTAGGCGCTTGTTGTTGAGCTACTTGTGATATTTGTGTTTCCAGCATTTTGTTATGGGTAGCCAGGGCATCTACTTTACTTGCTAGTTGTTTAATTTGTTCGCTAGTGTGTACATTCTGGTTTAAGAAATCTTTATTGGTTTGCTGTTGAGAAGCTATGAAGTTCTCCATCATGATTTCCAAGTTGGATTTTCTAGGAACATTATTGTTAGGTGTAGATGGGGTCGGCTTTTGATATCCAGGGGGTATAGCTGGGGCATGACTGGGAGATTGTCCTGGTGCGTATAAAGCATTATTGCTCTTATATGAAAAATTAGGATGGTTCTTCCAGTTTGAGTTATAGGTATGCGAGTAGGGATTTCCTTGAGCATAATTCACTTGCTCTGCTTGGATTCCTGTTAGGAGTTGACAATCTGCAGGAGTGTGACCTTGGATTCCACAGACTTCGTAATTTTGAGTTGCGGCAACCACGGTGGCTAGAGGTGATACATTTAAACTTTCAATTTTCTGGGCCAAAGCATCCACTTTTGCATTAACATGATCAAGGTTACTTATCTCGTACATGCCAATTTTCGTTTGAGGTTTTTCTACCATTGTTCGGTCGCTTCCCCACTGATAATGGTTTTGGGCCATGCTCTCGATAAGTTGATAAGCATCGGTATAAGGTTTATCCATAAGCGCACCACCTGCGGAGGCGTCTATTGTTAACCTTGTGTTGTATAAGAGACCATTATAGAAGGTATGAATTACTAACCAGTCCTCTAAACCATGGTGTGGACAAAGTCTCATCATGTCTTTGTATCTTTCCCATGCTTCGAAAAGAGACTCGTTATCTTTCTGTTTAAATCCATTTATCTGGGCTCTCAACATAGCTTTTTTGCTTGGAGGAAAATATCGGGCAAGAAAGACTTTCTTCAACTCATTCCATGTGGTGACTGAGTTGGAAGGAAGAGACTGAAGCCATCTTCTAGCTTTATCTCTTAACGAGAAGGGAAAAAGACAAAGTCGAATCGCCTCTGAAGTGACACCATTAGCTTTAACAGTATCAACGTATTGGACAAATACGGATAAATGAAGGTTTGGATCCTCGGTAGGATTTCCAGAGAATTCATTCTGTTGCACTGCTTGTAACAGCGAAGGTTTAAGTTCGAAGTTGTTTGCTTCGATTGCGGGTGGAGCAATACTCGAATGTGGCTCATCTTGCGATGGAGCGGCGTAATCTCGAAGAGCACGAGCTGGTTCTGCCATCTCGGGTATCGGCGAAGGAAGAAGATTTTTGAGGTCGGGCACTTCGATAGGAGGAAGATTGTTTGCAGCATGATATTCCCGAATTCGTCGTAAGACTCGGAGATATAGTTCAACGTCGTTGATTCGTAAGTAAAACGGCTCGCCTTGTGAGCGAGTGTGTGGCATACAAATCAACGAAAGAAAGAAATAAAAATTGTCTTAGTCTCTACAGCGTAACAGAAGGGTTACGATATCGACTAAATAAAAGTCCCCGGCAACGGCGCCAAAAACTTGATCGCGACTTTATAAGTCTATTGGGGTACTAACTGCAAGTGCACAGTCTTATCGCGTAGTTTTAAAAGATATCGATCCCACAGGGACTTATGAATCGATATACCGTTTTCTAAGGTTACTTCGTAAAGCTAAGGCGGATGATACTTTGATGATTTGGGGGAGAAGTAAAACTAAAATTGGATCTAATTTAAATATCAATTAAGCGGATATCGGTATGTAGTTCGTCGTAATTAGGGAATCAAATCTTCGTTGGTTTCTTGGTTTTAAAATAAATCTTTTCAGTAGACACTATTGATTAAAAGTCTTATCTCAAACTCTCGCTCTGTTGAATAGACTATGACTTTATATTAACGTAGTTGTCACTTATTAGTTAAGTCCAAAATCACTTTTTGAAAACAACAGAATCTATAGAAACTCTTTTCATTAAAATAATAACCGTTTAAACACCCTCGTCTCAAACTCTCGCTCTATTGACTTAGATTATATAATTAAACTTAAATGCTTAACTCTCGTCCTCACATTTAACCTTTAAAAATACTTTTTGAAAAAGATTAGAATTTAATTAACTCTAAAAATTGCTTTCGCCCTGATTTAGAATTAATGTCCAATTTACACTGTCCAGTTAAAAACTCAAACCGTCGTTCTATTGATTTTAACTTCTTTATGTCTTTTACTCTCGTACAAAAACCTTGATATTAACTCTGTAAATTGAGACCATAAAAAGAGTGACTTTATTTTTAAATACAATTATACCAACTTAGTTTTGATTCCTTCATTCTGCTTACTTTACATACCGATATCTAAATTAATTAGTCGGACATGCTAAACAGGTCTAAACAATTATCATGCTTAAATAAAACCATATCAGACAAACAATATAAATAAACAGCAATGCAGAGCATATATAAATTAAAACAATAAATTAAAGAACCTGAATAATTAATAGGAATCTTGAACACTCCACCACAGACCGGTTGGATTTGTTCTTGCACTCTTCAATCGGACAGGAAAATAAAAGCAAAGGGATAAAAATACTATGATCTAACGTAAGGTTAGATCCAGTAAAAGATACACAATAGTTTCCGGTGTAGAAACTATTATGTGAAAAATTAATTAAGTGCTCTGAAAATTGACTGGAAAAGAAAAGGAAATAAAAATTGCTAATAATAGAAAGCTGTAGAAAATTAGTGTTGTAAATGCTTGCACGGCGGAAAGGGAAGTGAGAGCTTCAGGGTTGGATCTTTGGTTCTATTTATATTAGTCCCTTTTGTAACCGTTTTCCCAAAATGCCTTCAGTAAGTAAGCTTCACGTTTCAACGAGTCAAGCGGAAGAATAGCTTCAACGTGCCTTTGTTACGCGTCAAAAGCCAAAAATATAGGAGTGGGGTGTGACGTTCGTCACACCATGTGTTACGCTCGTAACACAAAGTAGCAGGGCGTGAAGCTCGTCACACCTTGTGTGACGGTCGTCACAGCTTCAGCGCTCCTGGCTTGTAATTGTGGGTTGGGCTTTAGTGGAATTTGCTTTCATCCTCTTTTTCACCCCCCCTTTTCTTCCTTTTTCACTTATGCTTCAAATAAGTTACCTGAGACAAATAGAAGGGAAAATACCACGTAATATCGAATAATATGAAATAAATTGAAACTAACAATAATATAATTTAATTAAATCGAGTCCAAAAATGTGATATTATTTCATGTTATCAATTAACATCATAAATATCATCGATGACTTTAAAGAAATCGGTTATATAAATGAGAAACCTTAGTCGGGTTAAGTTAATAAAACATTTGACCTTAATGAAATCGGCTAAGTAAATGAGAAACCTTTGATCGGGTTAAGTTAATAAAACCTCTAACCTTAATGAAATCGGCTAAGTAAGTGAGAAGCCTCTGGCCGGTTTAAGTTAATAAAACTTCGGACCTTAATTAAATCGGGTAAATAAATGAGAAACCTATGGTCGGGTTAAGTTAATAAAACCTCTAAACTTAATGAAATCGGCCAAGTAAATGAGAAACCTCTAGCCGAGTTAAGTTAATAAAACCTCTGACCTTAATGAAATCGGCTATGTAAATAGTAAACCTCTAGCCAGGTAGTAAAATCTTTATGTAGGTTACGGCTTAAATAATCATCCAGATAAATAAAGATTTATGTCCAGATTATGGTAATAAATCATTTGGTTTAGCCAAACCGGTCATAAAAATCCCATGTCGGGTTATTAAACATAAGGATCAAATCAAAGGTCCGAGGAGTCTATAATAAGCGGCTAATTTGATTAAATTATTGTATCACAAAGTCTAAATTATTAAAGACAAGTGATTAAGTTGTTAAAAAATGAGTAAACTGGTACGACTTAAAAGCAAAACATCTGAAACATACCAATGAAAAACATAAGACATGGGATAACAAAATAATATTAGCATACTCAAAAGAGACCCCTTGAGGGGCTTAAACACGTTCCATAAAGGAAAGAAATTGTTCAAAAATTTACAAAAGGAACATCATCATTGATGGCTAACAACATACATAAACAAACTTAAACATCATGTTGCTCATCTTCCTGAGTCTCGGGGGTCGAGTTGTTGATTGCCACATACTTCAAAACCTATTCTCAAGGTGGAGCTTCCTCTATGTCTACTAATTGGCCTTCCACCACAGTCTTAAAAATTCCATCTTTGACACATCCTGGTCAGGCATGATGCATAAAGCTTGTGCTTCTGCTCTCTTAAAAGATTCATCGCCATCTGGGAGCAAGTCAACCTAGGCATATTACAAAGACTTCTTCAATGTCTCATTAAGAGATCGAGTTTACTTTGGTTCTTGGATCAAACTTGCATTGGTTTCTTCCATCTCCGAGCACTTGGACTCAGCAACCTCCTTTTGCTTCGTCATCTTCGATCGAGGTCTTTTTCTGCTTCTTCATCTATGATAGTTGTTTATTCAACTCCTCCACCTTACCGGTCTGGAAATTTAAGTCATCATTCAACTAGATCATGTCTTTAGTAAGATGAACCTCGTTTTGGTTATAAGCATCACCGACTTCAAACAGACCCTGAGTCTTGACTGCGCATCTCATCAAGTAGGCCTCGAGGTTTTAGGTCAACTATTGAGCACCTATAGACTTCACCTTTTCGACGTCCTCAGTCGCATTCAGATGATCATAAAGATATATCAAGCTGTTAAAACTATTGGACCAGAACTTAAATTCAATGGATGATTTAGATTGGTGACTACTTCCTGAATCATGCATCAGAGTAGTAATTGTTAAGTCGGCCTGACTCACATTATCGCTCATCAAGGTCTTCATCCTCTTTGGAGAACTCAGATTTGACTCATCAAAAATAAGAAAGGGGGTAGGATAAGGCTCAAATACAATAGGGACTGCTTTGACAACTTCCATCTTCTTCCTTTTAAGAGTTCGAGTCTGAATACCCGACAAGTCACTTTTAAAGGCAGACTGCTCTCCACGCCTCGCTCTTACTTCATTTATCAACTTCTTTTGTTAATAAAGTTTGAGGTTTCTCATGTTATGTGGAATGAAAATAACAAAGTAACAATCAGGAAAAATAAAATAATAAGGTTATCAAAAAACAATAAAGAGCATATATAAGCATTACCCATGAATTTAAAAATTTGTTCAGGGTCGTCAGCCATATGTAGCAAGTCCTTAACTTTCACTTCCCAGAAAGCATCCAAAATGGATAAAGCTCGGATTTCCAGAGCATTCAAATCATCATAATCAAAGCCGGAAATCGACAATGGGCTATCTGACCAATAAATCGGAAAACAGTAGTTCCCATCTAAAGCATACATAACTTGGGGACACCTTTCCCCACTCTTCACTCTAAGGAACTTACCCTTGAAACCCTTATAGTTGGTAGTATAAGCCTGAAGGAAGCTCTTCACTAGAATTCTGCTGAGGAAGATCCAACCTCCTTTATTCGCTGCCTTCAGTTCAAAGAACGAGAAAAACAAACCTGAGGTGGAAGTTATATCCAACACATCACAAACGAACTCAAAAGCTTTGATAAAACCCCAAACATTTGGACGAAACTGAGAAGGGGAAATATTTAGGGTTTTAAGAAGGTCGAATTCAAAATCAGAAAAGGGGATACAAACTTTAAAGTCCTCGATTACCCCTGAGTAAAATAAAAATACTCTGCAGACACTCCTTTTCGCCGAGTAATGCAGACTCTCTCGCCAACCATATAGGGTTCTAACACAACATCCTCCTCGTTCCCAGTGGAGGAGAATGGATTATTAGAGCGAAGCTTTGAAATATAGTTATCATCGATGACGTTATGGTCATAACTTAAAACCAAATTATCAATCAAAGATCATGTTGTCCCCATTAGAGTATCCACAGAACTTGACAATGAAGACTTTGAGTCAGTTTTACTACTGGGTGAAATGACCTCACTATAAACTTCCTTAATAATCTTGTCAAACTTCGTTCGACTCATATGACCCTCACACTCTATCATGCATTCATTCCAGATTTTATTTCTCTCATTAGCATTAAGGGAAGTCGTTAACTCTCTCAAGTCATCACAATCTCGTATATAACCATAACAAGGAATAAAAAAAGAGAGAAAAGGAAAATAATACACGGGGCTTGAGCTTGCATAGATAACGATTGATTGAGGAAGCCAAAATGAAACTCGTCAGCAATGCTTGGAAGAAAGGTCAATTGCTTGAGTGAATAAACAGATGAAAAAATAATCCTTTTATTGGAATAAGTTTGCAAAGGTTAAAAAGTTGTATCAACAAAAACAATGATGAAAATTTGGGGTTCCCATAAAAAAAACCATCATGATAAGTAAAGATAAAAATTTGTCATGATTAAAATTGTTGACACACAGTAACTTGCAGAAATAGGTGATTGGGTCAGGGAAGAAGGAATTCCAAGATTATCTTGTCTGAACACTTGAATCTTATTAGACCTCGTGATTGGGGGGCGTATGTAAATCCCGGAATTCCCGAAGACCGAGCTTATGTAGTTTGAGTACAAAAGGTCAAACACACCCGATATCATAAACCCTAGGCAGATCGGACCCCAGTCAAGGAGATATTGAGATGTGAGCAAGTTAGATTCTACCACGTAGTAGCTTTGGTATGTGAAAAAGTCGGATCCGATATCTAGAAGGGTGACATGAAGTAACATAAATAATCATAGAGGATGGTTATGAAACATCTCCATGATTGCATGGGAGTTACATAAATTAAGGAAGAGGTGTTACTCAATGGAAACGGCGGATGTTATCATATATAATTTTAACATGGGATATGAAGAGGCATCCCTTTAAGGGACATTGATGAGGTTACAAGTATAAAAAGGAGACTTCCCAAAGAGGAAGATGACAACTAATACCTCCTAGCAAAATAGGACGATTGTGACTTCACTTGGATCACTTTAGGGAAGTTTCTCCAAGTAGTGTTTAACAAGAACATTGCCCAATCAACTACCTTCTAATAATAAAATTAAAATAAAATTACATAAATAAATGAGAAGGAAATAACAATGATAAAATTGTGCCAAATGCATTGTGTTTGAAGGTATTACGCCAAATCGCGCCATACCATATGGCATGTGTGCTCTAATTTTTCTAGGGACGAGAAGGATGAGAAAGGCTCATAATTCTTTTTTTTTTCACTCACAGTCTAAGTCTTTCTTTCATACCGTTATAATGAAAACATTTTACCTATTATTTAAAGTTAAATATAACTAAAAACAAAAATAAAATTTAAATAATAAAATAAAAACTATGAGTTACCTTTTATTCAACATTTTTTTAACATCATTAGCTCGATACCTCATCACCAAAGTTAGAAAGGATACTTCACACTTGCGTTTATAGTAACTTTGTCTTTAATAATCAAAGACATGTATTTCCTAGCTTTATTCTTCAACATAATGAGACACGATAGCTTGATTCAAGATGGCCCGACTTGATTTAGCTTCATAAGTTATTTTGTGGTTCTCTTGAATTGTGACCTATATCACCTATCAACCTACCTTTTTTCTTGACCATAGATGTTCCACATGAATTCTTCTACATTCTTTCTTATTTTGGTTAAGACCAACATTATGGATGGCCGACTAACTTTGAGTTGGTGGATTTGGTGATTCTTGATGACACCTTTATTATTAAAGCACGCAAATATTGTAACAATCAAGCGTCAAACTTTGAGTTTGTGGATTTGGTGATTCTTAATGGCACCTTTCTTGTTAAAGCACATAAATGTTGTAATGATAAAGTTTCTTATCATGTTGATGCAAGACTCATAAACCTTGAAAATAGCATTCTCGTATTATAAACAAAAGCATGAGCTTAGATGTCTTCCTATCAATATTTTCTTTACAAGTTAATAATAAGGGTCTATCAGTGATAAGGGAAACCTCGACATTTTCATCCATATCAAGAAGGACGAATCAACCGAAAATACAAGGTTATCAACTTTTACTAACATGTCTTCCATCACACCATAATGGTATATGATTGACATGTCTTCTAGTGTCGAAGTCACATTGGTTAGTTTTTATTCTCTTCTCAATTTTGTCAATGTGTAGTGTGGCATCAAATTGATGTTAGCTTTCAAATCACAAAGAGATCCTTCAATATTTAGTTTTTCAATAGTGCATGGAATATTTAAACTACCATAGTCTTTTAATTCCCGTGGTAGCTTCATTTTATTGGACAAGTGACTCCAAACACAAGAGATGGAGTGAATTGTGCAGGTTTGAAAAATGATGTTCAATTAAAAACTATTTGATAAATGAAAATATTTAGAATTTTTTTGTAAAACAAACAAAGAATAGGTAGGGATAAATAAATAAATGAAAATCAGAGTAAATAGCGGAAATATAAAACATAATGATTGAGAGAATTGCACTATGATTTATACAGGTTTAACCTAACCACTTCACCTACTCTTGTCCCCAAAATAATATTCTTGAGAGTTTTCACTATATTAGATGTGAGCTTTTCATAAGTTATGCTCAGGAACCTTCTTACAACCAAACAATAATATTTCAAAGAATATCCTCTAAACCACACACAAGATTTTACACCAGAACAATCTTGGAACAAGATAAAGCTTTTAGACCATACTGAGCTCAGAAACCAAGCAAATATTTTAATAAATAATCTCATGAACCAAACTAAAGTTTTTACACGAATCTAACTCACAAACCAAACAAAGATTTTGAATGACTAATCTCACAAATCAAATAAGAGCTTTTACTAGTTTAGTTCAGGAACATAACAATGACTTCTCACAAGAGATACTACACAAGAGACAAAGTCCTCTTGAGAAAATTAAAAAAATAACCCCAACACATGAACAAACAAAAAAGTCTCATTAATATTTTCCCTCAAGCATTAAGACAATTTAGTGTAAAATAAATAAATGAAAATGAGAGAGTGGAAAGTGAGAAAGTATATATAAATACGTTTTCTAAATTACTTTGGAAGTGAGGAGAAACCCTTTATATATAGGAGAAACAAATTAGCTCAAAAAACAAAAAATATTCATGGGCTTTTAAATGAGCTAACCAATTAAGCCACAAAGTTTATCGATTATGAGATTTACAAATACTGAAACCTAATTCTCAAAAAGGAAACCTTACAAAGGCTATATGTCTTAATAGATAATATACCATATTTCCCCTGAGAGCATACTTCTCTCTCATTGGCATTATAAAAAAGACAAAAATAATAAACATATAGAGAAACAAATTCAAGCACATAGATCAAGAATTTCAAATAAGGAAGGATATAAAATACTTATTATCAATTTAACTAAAATAGATTCATAGTACAATAAAGCAGAAAATTAATGGGAATAAACACACTAAAAACGATAAATAAACAAGATTAAAGAGATATACTAATTGTTACTATCATCATTGCTTCTTTATTAATGCAACATTAATGGTCAACTCTTGAACAACCTGAGAAGTATCTTGGGAGATCGCTAAAAGGGTCATCATTCCTTCATAAGATGCTCTTTGATTATATTTATCGTCACCTCCTTCAATCAGATCATCCTCTAAGCCCCCATCACCAAATCGAACCTTGATCAAACATAAAGATTTTGCATCAATTTTCCCAGAAACTGAACATGAGGTTTCATCATCTAAAAAGATCCCACCTTTAACCACGAACTTGGTGATCAAACTTCTTAGCTTGATTTTGATGAAGACAAAAACTTATTATTGAAAAAAGATCAAAGAAGAAAAAAATTGAATTCAATTGTCAATATTTTTTAAGCTTTAGAAATAAAAAGATTGGATGACTAGTCAAGGTACTTTAATGGCAATTAATATGTTTTTATAATCTTTAGATGCTCAAGAAACTTCATCTCAACTTCTCTAAAGATTTCCCAATCATTCTTATTGCATGCTCATTCAAAAAATAACTTTTCAAAAGGAAAAGTTTAAATTTATAAGTAGTGTAATCAGTTAGCATATTTAGGCAATCGGTTGCATCAAGCAAATATTGGGAAAAGCTAATTTTCTAAACAAATATGGCATTTTTTAACGGCCACAACCTGAACCGCCATAATTTTTATAGAATACTATTTTGGTTTTATTTCAGTTTTTTGATTGTTGGGCACAATATAACCGATTTGCATAATTGTGTAACCAGTTACACTAATGATTTTTTGAAAAAATATGAACTAGTATGGCACCTTTTCATTCCAAATGCTCATGAAACTTTTTCCAAACTATTGTTATTAATCATGAACAATTTTCTAAGCATTTCCACTCATTCAAGAGACGTATTGCAATGTATTTAAAGGAATTAAAATTCAGATTTCAACTTACCTCTTTCACTCAATTTTAAACAACAATTCAAATTTGTTTAAGACTTTTTCTCCATCCAAAACCTTGGAACATTTTTTTGCAAAAATTATCATATCATTGCAACAAGTTTATATGAATTTTAAGGTTATTATATTTAAATTGTACATTGGAAGAGAATATAATTTTTTTGTATTCGAGTTAATTCAAGAACAACTTTGTATTCATATTTGTTCAAGACTTGTATTTGATCACCAAATGTGTGATGACTTGTTTTGTAATAGAAAGTGGTATGCTTTCTAAGTGTTGTAAATAAAAAGTGGTGTGCTTTATTGTTTATCTTATAATCATCATAGTGTTGGTGATAATTGAAAAAGGTCTTTTGAACCAGGGTGATTCAAAGTCCACCATTGTTGTTGGTGTTTTTGTGAAATCAAGTAAGTGGTGTACTTCTTTGTTGTTGTTAGAAGATTGTAGGAAAAATCTTGATGTGAGTCTTGTACAAATATTTAACAATAAAAAAATATCTCACGGGGTATGGGGGACTAGATGTACCCTTGGTTGATAAGGGGAACTAGTATACATCGTTATGTACTTTACTTTTCTGCATCTAAAATTTTCACTTTACTTTATAAGTTCATCAACATATTTCCGAAAAAAAATAAGAATATGGGAACATCTCTAAAATAACCAAAAAATTCTTAAAATATTATTCACCCCCTCTTAGATAGCACTCTTATACTTACAATTGACATCCGAGCGGGTTACGGTAACTTGCTTCAGATCCAGGTAAAAATGTCTTTCGATAATCCTGTTTTTAGAAATGGTGACAATACCAACAATCTTCAATGTTTTGTTGGTGAACTCTCTGATTTTTGGAAGATTTGCATGTAAGATGGTTAAGAAGCACAAAAATAAGATATATAGGATGCTGTTGAAAATTGTCCATTCATTCCTACAACGACCATTAACAACGTAAAGCAAGTAAAAGTAAGAGGATCATGGAATGATGATGATAAGAAGAAAATGTTATTTGATTATGAAAATTAATGTCTTATGTATACAAAATTATAGTGTTTTTTAATATCTTTTTTATTTCATATTTTCTAAGTTGTTTTTGTGTTTTGATTATTGCACAGAGCCGACCCTGGTAATATTTTATAATCTTTGGGTATATATAATATTTAATAGTAATATAAAAATTATGATAATAGCTAAAAAAAATTTAAACATATAAATACACGATTTATAACAATATTTGGCTAGTTGTTGAATTAAACTAAGTGATCAAGAAATATGAAAATTGTTAAATTGGTTTAGAAAATGTGTTAAGTATTCTAAGATATTTAAGTAATAAATGTGGATTTGCCTTTTCTAATTTTGATAAACTTAGTACAAGTCAAACTATCTTTGTAAAGACTATTAAAAAAAATCAATAATAAGGAATTAAAGAAAGTAAATATTGTAAATCATCATAAAATGTCTTATGATAGAAATAATTCTTATGTCTATAAAAGGAATCATATTTTTAGACCTACCTGTTTTCATTGCAATACAAAAGGTCATACTCCTAGTACTTGCTATATAAAAAATTATGGTATTCCTTATGGTGAGCATGCATGGCCGAGGAAGGGATCTAACCCAAGAGGATCCAAAGAGAATTAGGTACCTAGAAAGTACTATCAATTGTTTTATAGGTACTTGAAGATCATATGTTAGTACTCTCAAATCAAGATTGATCTTTCAAGATACAAGACCATATGATATGGTGGTACTAAAAGTTTCATTGAATAAAAGATTTTTGGAACAAGTATCAATATTGATAACAATTTTGACTTCATATGCTAGTATTGTGAAGAAGATAAATATCCTTATATATAATATATCATTTCCATTGTATTATTATACTCATTTCCATTATATTATTGTGAGATTGTTGTTTTTGTTGTTTTTCATAATATCAAAAATATCATAGTATAAATTGCAAAAGAAAGAGGATATATATACAAGATAGAGGGAGAAATCAAGTATCAAGCAAAAACTTCCCATCAATATATTTTGTCATCATAAAAAATGGGGAGATTATGAAGAATAGGTGTTCATCCTTCTTAGCTTGGTTTTGATGAAGAAAAAAGATTATCATTGAAGAAAGATAAAAAAAAGCAAAAGATTAGATTCAATTTTCAAGATTGTGTAAGCTTTGAAAATCAAATGATTGGATGATTGGTCAAGGTGATTTAATGGAAATTCATATGTATATATAATCTTTTGATGCTCAAGAAACTTCATCTCAACTTATATAAAGATTTTCCAATCATTTTGATTGCATTCTCATTCAAAAAATGACTTTTCAAAAGGAAAAATTAAAATTTATAAGTAGTGTAATCGATTAGCATATTTAGGCAATCAGTTACATCAAACAAATATTGAAAAAACTTTTTTTCTATAAATTATGGCATTTTCAAACAACTACAATCTGAATCACCGTGAATTTCATAGAATAATATTTTGGTTCTATTTCACTTTTATGATCGTTGGACACATTGTAACCGATTTGCATAATTGTGTAATAGGTTGCACTTATGATTTTTAGGAAAAATCTAAACTAGTAGGATACATATTTATTCCAAATGCTCATGAAACCTTTTCCAAACCATTGTTATTGATCATGAATATTTTTCCAAAAATTATCACTCATTCAAGAGGCATCTTGCAATGTATTTAAAGGAATTTAAATTCAGATTTCAATTTACCTCTTTCACTCAAATTTAAACAATAATTTCAAATTTGTTTAAGAGTTTTTTTCCGTCAAAAACCTTAAAACTTTTTGTGCTTAAATTTCCATATTATTGCAAAAAGTTTATGAGCATTTTAAGGTTATTATATTTGAATTGTATATTTGAATTTCCATATTTTTATTTTGTTATTCTTCTGGAAGAAGCTTTTTGCAAATTTTCGGACGAACTATTCTAGATATTGTTGAAGACAAATTTTCATAAGTCTCTTGATATTTCACCTTCTTCGTGTGATGATGAATCTCTAAATGTTTTTTTTTAAGTTGACCCTACAAGATTCTACTGGATGAAACTTATTCAAATATTTTACTAGATAAAGCTTCATCATCCTTTACGTTGGATGATGACTCTTTAGATGATGACTAATTTTTCGTGATTATTATTTCAAATGACATTTTTGGTATTGTGTAAGTTTAGAATGCAACCTAAGAGGGGGTGAATTAAGTTTATCGGGATTTTCTCGACTTTTAGACAACAATTCGCATGTTCTTATTTTTCTTGAACTTTTTGATGAACTAGAAAAGTTAAATGTAGAAAAATAAATGTTGAGAGTAATGAAAACCAGGATATATACCAGTTCCCCTTTCTAATTAAGGGTACGTCTAGTCCCCCTCAGACCCTGTGAGATATTTCACTATGTTAGAAATGTTACAGTCAATCCACTAGACTCTCTTAACTTTCTAACACAATCACAAAGGCACACCATCTTCTGATTTTACAACACAAGAGAAATAAACCTACTTTCTCTCTAACACACTTGTTTCCACAAACTTAGAAAACAGGTAACAATACAAAGATATTGGATGGATTTGAATACAAGTGAATTTTGATAACATAACAAAATCCCAACAAACTTCTTCCCTTTCAATATAATACACTCTAAGTGCTCAAGAACTTTACACTTTAATGTAAAAGTTTATGCATAAGAGTTTGTAAGTGTTTTGAAAGTCATGTCAAAAAATTGATACTAAAAAAGATAATTTTGAATATGAAACTTACTATTATTTATATGACACAAGATACCTTTTGAAGAATCATGAAAATGCTTTAGAGAAATATTATACATATGTCATTATGTCAAGATCACGTGATGAAATATTATAAAAGCATAAATGAGCATTTGAATGTTACCTTTCAGTCATTGTGTGAAATATTATACATATGTCATTATGTCAAGATCACGTGATGAGCATATTTTTAACATTTATTAGAACCTCTTTCAAGCATTGTGGAGAGATTCAATATCGCATTGCCCAAAGTTTTTTATTTATTTATGTCATTTTGTCTACAAACTTACTCACCGGATATAACCACTTTAGAAAATGTTCTTCTAACTCTTCCAAAGTACATACAGTATCACTTGGAAAAACATCTGAACATTCTTTCTCTCTTCGTGCTAGTATGTACGCAAACAATAATAACTTTTTCTAGTCTTCTTTCACTCCCACTAGATAATAAAACGAACAAGTTTTGTAAAGTCTACTCAATTGTTCCCATGTATCTAACATTGATTATGCATTATATTGTGTATCACTCAAATCTGCAAACACATAATTTGTAATGTAAAACGACATTGGATCCTACAGTTGGAACATATGTGCGACCTTACTCTGAGTCATTCTTCTATCAAAATCTCATAGAGTACATTTAAGTGGCTTTGGAGTCTTTAGTGTCTTTCTAAATGCACAAAAATATTGTGGCGAGTACTCAGACTCGTTTTATGAATCCGATATTTTCGCATAAAAATACAAAAAATATTTCATTAGCTCCGAACATTTAAAATACACATAAAATAAACTAAAAATTTAAAAACAAGTAAAATTAACGAATTGTCTTGTTGCAATAGTTCAACAATCTCCGACAACGACGACAAAAACTTGATTAATATTTTGCCAAATGAACCAAAAGGTTGTCAAGTGATAATATATATATAATTCATCTCCACGTGGATTCTGTTATTTCCTAAAGACAATGTTAGATTTTTTTGGTTTGATTAAAAGTAAATTGTAACAATTAAGAGGTACGCATATCATATGACTTAACTAGAGAACTACATATTTGAGAAAATATATTGATAAAGACGATTAGGCCTTTTTAGAATCCTTTTACTAACCTTGTTTGGTAACTTTGTTTGCCTATTGGATTGCTTTCCTAATTATTAGGATTAATTTAATAAAATAATTATGCTCAATTTTTTTGGTGTGTAACTCTCTTATTTAAATGTAACCCCTAATTTCTTAAGTGAATTCACAATTGACAAATAAATGATACTCATGCATAATTTGGAATCAATTTATTCATGTATCCATTAATAAATACATTAAACAAATTCTTTATTAAATGATAAAAAGACTTAGAATCATAAAAAACAATACTCACTAAATTACATTCATCAAATAAGTTTATAGACAATTCATCTAAAAATGTTCGACCTAATGTAATTAGCTACTCATGTTACAATAGTTGATAACAAAAAGATAAGAGAAAAGGTAAAGTGCATTGCCCTTGAAGTTTGACCCTAATGTTGATTGATCACAAATCCTTAGACCTTTAGCACTCCACCACAATGACACAATAATGGGGTCGATGTTAAGTATCACCGCCAATTAATCGACGATGATGGACATATTTATTTCACCAAAATGACGATCATCAGATAACCATGTTCATAATATTTAGTCAAAATAATTCTTTAATCGGATTGAGTTAGATATTACCTTAATCAAATTTGTTTATATTATTTGTTAAAACATTATTCGTCCTAGAACTTTTGATAATATTGTGCGGTATATGATTGAGAGCAATGGAAAAATAACTAACTTATGTGATACATGATCTTGGTGTATTTAATTGATATTTTTAATTATTTATAATCTATTGTTGGTGTTTGACATACAATACAATGAATTTTATATAATTTAATTGGATGTATATGATTGTTATGTTTGTTCATGAATCCATCAAGTTTATGTTGTAGAATCTAAATGCCTTAAAAACACACTCAAAATTCAAAATTTGAATCATATTTTAACCATTTCAAAAAGTATCTTTCATTAGTGTGAAAAGTAAAATTCATAGGTTTGAACTTGTTACCCTCACCGTTGTATCCGACGCATCCGCGTATTTTTATAATTCCCAAATTGTTTATGGACAATTTAAAGTAAAAATTAGGAACGAAATTTCTCATAATTCATTCCAAATTTTTGATCCCAATTTTATTTTATAAGTACATAAAGATAATAGCACACTATGTGAATTATCATAATTGAGGGGGTGAGAAGTTATCATACATCTTTCCAACAAAAGGATCCAATGGGCCAAGAGCCCACCGCAGTTGCCTGCTCTCCACGTTCTACACCCCCAAAAAGAAAAACAAATAATTGCTCTCCACGCAACTACACTACTTCTTTCTCTTCCACCTCAGTTTAAACCCTAACCGAGGGTTTTACCTCGCGCCATGCTCTGAGCAACCACATAACTACTTCACAATCCATTTCCAAACCGCATTCTAACTCCCCAACCATGTCCGCCGCTAAATTAACCTCATGCGTCGCCGTAACAGCAGCTGCAGTGGCTTCAATGACCACTCGCTCCGATCCTGCTTACTCCGAATCTTTCTTCCGATTCCCTTTTTTCTCTTCTTCACCTTCCAATTCACCTTCACCGAAGGACCAATCATCTGACACTAAGTCGGAATCTTCGTCGCCTGAGGAACCTAACAACTCGGGTTTTAATCCTGAATCGTTAGAAATAGCTGCCGAAGCTCTCCGTAAAATTAATAATTCACCCTACCGTAAACAGGTTTTTAGTTTTCTGGAATTTATCTGCATTTTTTTCTTTAGAATTCAATTATTTCTTCGAGAAGGATTGTTATTTAGTTTTGTGATAGGTTTTGCTTTTGTTTTTCAGGTGTTTGATTTAATGCGCGAACAGGAAACAACTCGACTAGCTGAGCTAGATGCTGAAAAAGTTTATTATGAACTTATTCAGTCTCAAGGAGATATTGTAAGTGATCGTTTGTAAAATATTGTTTCTAAACTTTGATTTCAAAATTACAATTAAGATCTGTTATAGTCATGTTTAAAGCTTCGTTTGAAATCAACCAGTGATTCAATGGGGAGGAGTGTAGTTCTCACCGACAAGTTTGTAAAAATTTTCCATTTCGATTTCCCTGTTCGTTCTCATGTTAGTCCACAAGGACAATAACAAATTGACATTGATCCAATGGTATCGGAAATTTATAGAGAATATAATTTTGGTTAGCTCTTAAATCTTGTTTTATTGTGCCAACGCAATCTTTGGTTTGCAGGACAGGCTGCGTAAAATGGCTGAAGAACAACGCAATCTAATACAAGAGCAGAACCAGAGGCAGGCTCAGGTGTTGCGATTTGAAGATGAATTGGCAAGGAAAAGAATGCAGGTGCAGACTGAATGAACAGCAATTTACTCTTTTTATTAAGTATATGTGAATTTTTAAAGAGTTCTAACATTTAATTAACCTTAAAATTTAGAATTTGTTATTCCATGCAAAAAGTCATAATAGTTTTAGTGGTGTTGGATGTAGTTAGGAAGTACATATACAAAATCATGCCGAGCTTGATCTTTTCATACGGTTTCTAACTTCTTTTTTCATTTCTCTTTTTGCTCTTTTGGTTCTAGGCACTTAGTATGTTTTTATTTTGTTTGAAATTTGAGTTATAGAAACAAACAAACTTAAATTTTTTGTTTTAGAAACGTATGAACTTAGTAATAGGATTTAAGGTTAATCTTTTCCTTTAGAATTCCTTAAAACTTTTTCCCCTTTCTTTTGTGTGTTCAAAACACTAGTAATAGATTTTAAGGTGAAAATTTCATTAAGTAATCTAACTGGGTAAATCTTTGAGTGTTCAGTGCCGTGTAAATTAAGCTTCTCCAGTTTTGAAATTTTGTAAGACTATAATCTTTAATATATAATAGCTATCCTTATCGATAATATTCCATTTGCAGACAGATCATGAAAATCAACGGCAACATAATGTTGAGTTGGTCAAGATGCAAGAGGATTCTTCTGTAAGAAAGGAGCAAGCAAGACAGGCTACTGAAGAACAGATTCAATCTCAGAAGCGTCAGACTGAGAGAGAGCGAGCTGAAATAGAAAGAGAAACCATCAGAGTTAAGAAAATGGCAGAGGCTGAAGCCCGAGCCCATGAAGCAAAATTGACTGAGGATCATAACAGGAGAATGCTTATAGATCGAATGCATGGGGAAAGAGATAAATGGCTTGCTGCAATTAATGCTACTTTTAGTCATATTGAAGGTATGACATCTGATGAAATCATAACTCTGCAAAATCTATTTATGGCTTCTTCATGAGGATCATATATATGTTGCCTAGGCGTTGTTAGCTGTTACATACTTACAAAGTTAAAATGTTGTTGGCTTTCATGATTTCTTCTCATAAATCAACTATGTGCTTCTAACCTTGTTTTGTATCAACTATTTTCACTGAGTAGATGACGGCTGCATGCCCTTTTATTTGGAAGTCATATTAGATTACCTATTTGTCGATATAACTGTTATCTCTCTACTTAATGCAGGTGGTCTAAGGGTCTTATTGACCGATAGGGACAAACTGATTATGACTGTTGGAGGAGCAACTGCATTAGCTGCAGGAGTATATACAACAAGGTACACATGTTTTTTTTCTTGGTGCATTTCATTTTGAACTTAGTAACATCATCACTGTATTTGAAAGTGTGTTGGCTGTAAGTTGTGTTTACCTTCTGCCAAACACTACTGTTATGTTAATTTACATGATCATGTCCGTGAATTTTATTAGTTAAATTTCTTTTGTGGTAGTAGTTGGCCTGCCTGCATGCAAAATAGTTGTATCGAGAATACATAATCTAGATGCATAAGTGTTTTTATGGCGCTGTTAAATACTAGCAAATATATTGGGACACAACAGTAACATCTACAATGTCTATGGCCACCAGAAATGGGGAATCACGGAGTATTAGTAAAATAAACAGATAGTAGTTTCTATCTTATGTCACTACAGTGGTTGCTTGCTACTACTTAGCCATTCAATTCCCAGACTCCGTATTAAGTTTAAAATATCAAAGTACAAATGAAATCTGGTTTTGCATGTGTTGGACTTTCTGCCTTAATTGCGGTCCGTCCCTAGTCGCCTTAATTGCGACACTTTGGCTTGCCTCATTGCAGCCCCCAACACCTTCATTGTGTTGGCTTTGAAGGGGTGGATTTAGTCCCATATTGCTTAGAGATATGGTCTGTGTTGTGTTTATAAGTGAAGGCAATCCTCACCCTACAAGTCGTGTTTTATAGAGATGAGTTAGGCCAACCCAAATTCTGAGATGGTATTAGAGCCTATCCTAGATCCATTGTTGGGCTTCCTGCATCATCCATGCTTCGGGCTCATTGAGGCCCAAGCGCGAGGGTGTGTGTTGGACTTTCCGCCTTAATTGCGGTCCGCCCCTAGTCGCTTTAATTGCGACACTTTGGCTTGCCTCATTGCAGCCCCCAACACCTTCATTGTGTTGGCTTTGAAGGAGTGAATTTAGTCCCACATTGCTTAGAGATATGGTTCATGTTGTGTTGATAAGTGAGGTCAATCCTCACCCTGAAAGCCGGTTTTGTAGGGATGAGTTAGGCCAACTCAAATTCTGAGAGCATGCTATGACCCTTCCTCCTCCCTTTTCAATCAATAGACTACTTTAAAACTTTTTTATTATGAAAAAAACCCGCTGCATTAAAGTAAACTTTCATCTTTCTTTTCCTAGTAAATAATATCTAAATATTTTTTCCTACTTTCTATTGCTACAGAGAAGGTGCAAAAGTTACATGGGGCTATATTAATCGGATTTTGGGGCAGCCATCATTGATCCGAGAGTCATCCATGGCAAAGTTTCCAGGATCAAGGATCATATCTCAAGCCAAAAATAAAGTTTTAAATTATAGTACCTTGGCCAGGGCAGAGAAGCCTGTTGGGAGTCAAAATGGTCTTGGAAATGTAATCTTGCATCCATCATTGCAGAGAAGAATAGTACATCTAGCACGGGCAACATCAAATACGAAGGCCCATCAGGCACCATTTCGTAACATGCTTTTTTATGGTCCTCCTGGGACTGGTAAAACCATGGTTGCAAGAGAAATAGCTAGAAAATCGGTATGATATTAGTTATTCTGTGCTGATTTACATGTTTTACTTGTTATTACTTTTGTATGATCTGTTGAGTTTGTACTGACAAGTTGGCATAGTATCCTGGTTGTAAAATATGTGATATTTGAACAAATAGATTTATAACTTAATTACTTTGATGATCAATTTCTGTTTTATATTAACACTGCTTTCTTTAAATGGGTTTGATTTATCCATTTCTACTAATAAGTCATAGACTTTAGTGTATTGTTTTAGAACTTGACTATTTTTTAGTGAAGAAGTCATTTTAGAGCAGAAAACTATAAATTATAGACATTAATAGTATAATTAGTGATGGAGATTGTTGCCATATCCTTGTAGATAAACTATGAAGTACCATTTGATTTTCTAATCAATGACTATAACTACTCACTTTTCCCTTAAAAGTGAGGCACTAAATTCATTATTTCACGGTTCATTTATTTGTAGAAATTTGAGGTAAAACTTGTCTTTAACTATCTTTGATTATTTCAATTTTTCTTATGTGAAGGGTTTGGATTATGCAATGATGACTGGAGGAGATGTTGCACCTCTGGGCCCACAGGCTGTTACCAAAATTCATGAGATATTTGATTGGGCCAAGAAATCTAAAAGAGGCCTATTGCTTTTTATTGACGAGGCAGATGCTTTCCTTTGCGAGTAAGTTTTGCAGAATTAAAATGCATATTGAATACTACCTTTAAGAATTGCTCTGGAGAAGCACAACTTTAAAATTATTTGGTCTGTGTAGTTTATCCAAATATGAGAAATCTAAATATCAAATTATTAATATCTGCATGGAATATCTTAATGCTTTTACAACTTATAATTGTTTAGGTTGGATTTATGATAAATTTTGGTATTCAAAAGCCCAAAGTATTTTCAACTTCACTTATTTGAGAGATTAAAATGAATATGTGGATTTTGTTAGTGTGTGTATGTTTATACCCCTGATATATGTAACCTGAAGGGATTAAATAATATTTTCTCCTTAACAATAAACTAGTGGTATTGTAAGTTGTATAATAATTATAATATTATCTTGTTGTATTAAAAGTTTTAATGATCATATTCTATTCAATGCAGGCGTAACAGCTCATATATGAGTGAAGCTCAACGAAGTGCCCTAAATGCATTGCTTTTCAGAACTGGTGATCAGTCTAGAGACATAGTACTTGTCCTTGCCACAAACAGACCAGGAGATCTTGATAGTGCAATTACTGATCGTATTGATGAAGTAATTGAATTCCCGCTTCCAGGAGAGGAGGAACGTTTCAAGTTATTGCAGCTCTATTTGAACAAGTATCTATGTGATGAAAGTAACGACTCCAAGGGGGGCTTATTTTTGAAGAAGCAGCCCCAGAAGATAACCATAAATGATTTATCTGAAGATGTGCTGAAAGAGGCTGCAAAGAAAACAGAAGGATTTTCTGGCCGTGAGATAGCCAAACTAATGGCCAGCGTCCAAGCTGCTGTCTATGGGCGCCCTGACTGCGCCTTGGATTCTCAGCTGTTTAAAGAACTTGTAGATTACAAGGTGGTAGAACATCATCAGCGATTAAAACTAGCAGCTGAAGGCGGCCTCCCTGCATGATCAAATGTAACAACTCGTTCCTGCTTAATACCAGCTCTGGGAGTTTTCTTCTGGATACATTCTCCGTCTTGTTACCTGTGCTGTGCCATTATTTCAGGCCCATGAAGCATATTCTTTTTAAAACATCTTCCAGATGCGTTTGCTAAGCTAAATTTATGCTATGTTTTAGATTTTAGTTACTAGGAGTGGGAGTAGCATTGCAGCAAAACCTGTCTTCGAGCTATATGGATCATGATGGCAGGTCTTGAGTTTGTAGAAGTCAATTTACCCTGTGTCTATTAAATTAAATTTATAAAATATGCTCAGTTGTAACTTAAATTTGCATTTTTGTTTTGAATTTGAGTTTTGTTAAATTCCAATAACAACTTATAGGAATCGATCTGTTGAATAAAATTGTTTACTTTTCGTTAGAATATTTTGTTTGCCAATTTAACACATTTTTCTTCGGTTACGAAAATTTTGAGTTGACTTTATCTTGCATTGATTAATGTTAGCGTTAATCTAAACAATTAGTACTAGTATGTTTTTCTGGAACACATTATTTTTAATGCTAAATCATTGGAACAATATGTAAATAAATTTTCCTTTAAGTAATTGCTCCATTCTTTTTAAAGTCTAGTTTTTTTTAATCTTTTTTTTTTGGGTTAGTAGTTATTTTCTCCCGTGACATTTAGGTCATCCTGACATCCACTCAAATGTGTAATCCAACGCCTATTGCTAAACAAGCTGAGAAGAAATGAGAAGACACAAGAAAAAGTCGAGAAAAACAAACCACTTAAAAAGAAGAAAAGACACAAGAAAAAGTCAAGAAGAACAAACCACTTAAAAAAGAAGAAAAATCTTGAAAAAAAATAAACAAGGTCTAACTAAAGTGGGTCAAAGATCAGATAGAGGTGTGCAAAAAAAAAAAAATCAAACCAAATATTAAAATAAAAATTTGGGTATCTATTTTGTTATCCAAATATAAACCGTTATCCATTATAAAAAAAATTATTGTTATTGACTATCCAAATTTTACTATATATTAAATTTTTATATTTATCTATTTTATATGTTTTATCATATTATAAATTAATTTTATATTTTAAGTTTTTTTTAAATTTTATAAAAAAAATATTTTAAAAATAAAATTTAGATTTTTTTTCTTTTCACGAAAAATATTATATTCGGAATTTTCTTTTTGAAAAAATTATATTAGATATTTTTTTTTAAAATAAAATTATTATTTTCTTCTAAATAAAAAAATTACTTTTTATCAAAAATATTTTGTATTTTTTTCAGTAAAAAAAATTATTGTTATTGACTATCCAAATTTTACTATATATTAAATTTTTATATTTATCTATTTTTATGTTTTATCATATTATAAATTAATTTTATATTTTAAGTTTTTTTTAAATTTTATAAAAAAAATATTTTAAAAATAAAATTCAGATTTTTTTTTTCACGAAAAATATTATATTCGGAATTTTCTTTTTGAAAAAATTATATTAGATATTTTTTTTTAAACTAAAATTATTATTTTCTTCTAAATAAAAAAATTACTTTTTATCAAAAATATTTTGTATTTTTTTCAGTAAAAAAATTTAGATTTTTTTAAAATAATTTTTTTGATAATTTTTTTAATTTTCAAAAAGGTTATTTTTTCAAATTTTCAGAATAAAAAAACTTTTAGTTTTAGAAAAAAAATAAATTTTAAAATAATAATAATAATTTTTTATAATTTCAGAAAAGAAATTATTTTTTATTTTTAGAATTTTTTTTATTTTCGATTTTCAGAATTTTTTTAAATAAATTTTTTTCAGTTATTTTTATTTTTTAGTATAATTTATTTTTTAAGATTTTTTTATTTTCAATTTTTTTTCATTTTCAGAATATAATTTTATTATTTTCAATTTTTTATATATATATATATATATTTTCTTTTTTCTGAATATTTGTTATTTTTTTTTATAAAAATTATTTATTTTTTATGTTTTTTAAATTTAAAAAAAAAATATTTTAAAACCTCATAAAATTTGTTTATGTTTTTAAATTTAAAAATTAATATTAATTTAAAGAAAATAAAATTTAAGTTAAATTAAGTAATTTTAATTAAAATCAAAACTCATTTAAAATCGATTTTAAACCGGTTCGGAACCGATTCAAAATTTTAAATTGATTTTTGTGAGAAGTGGTTTGGTTCATAAACCATAACCATAAAAATAGAAAAATTCATATTAAATGGTATCCATGCACAGCCCTAACTTCAGATGCACCATTGGAAATTGATGATTCTCATGTTTCTAATAAAAAAAATGAAGTGATGGGATGAAATTTCTAGGGGAATGATTTAGTAATGCTTAATTTATGCTACTTTTGGAACATCTATGTATTGTAATTTAAGAACACCAATGTTTAATTTTCAGTCATAATTTGTAATGTAATTTAAGAACATTTATGTTATTCATAATATGTGTTATTTTTGGAAATCTTTATAATGCATAATATATGCACATTTTGGATGAACATGTATTGTGCAATTTATGATCATTTTAGATTAACATGTAATGAAATTAATGTTTAATGTTATGTAATGGAATTAATTTTTAAAATGACAGAGTTACGTTGACAATTCTGTCCAAATTTATATGTCCAAATTATGTCAAAACATATTTATGCCAAAGTTTAAACCAAAAACACTAGCTTTCCATTCATTCACAACAGATTACGATAACGATACACATAAATATTCATTTCCAATCCACATCAAACTTGTTACATCAATTTCTTATACATGTTTCTAAAACTAGCCGGAAAAAAATCCAAAAAATAACTACAACTATTACAAAATTCTTCTTCTTCTTGCTCTCAACATTTTTCTTCACCTCATTCATTTTTTTAAACAAAGTTGAGTTCCAATCTTTTTTCCAAAATCCTTCCCAAATTTCGTTAATTGGTGTATGATTTCTCTTTCATTTAGAGTTGTTTCTCTTTCAGATTGACCAAAATATTTACCATCCCGATAAAATAATTGACAATCTTCATTTTAGTCCAATACTTACACTTCAAGTATTTTCTCAGAGGATTCGTCTTAGACTTTGAAACAAACATTTTCATGGAAAGATTATGTCCACAAATGGAATTGATTCGTCCATTTCAAGACATGCTTGACATGAAACTTTCTATCTTTTGCATTTTGCATTCGTAAATAAGGAGGATGTAGAAGACAAAAGAGAACGGTGCAAGAACACTACGAAGAAGAACGAAAAAGAAGACGAAAATGGCAGGGAAGGATGTGTAGTGGACACGACCAAGAAGAAGAGGGTGAGTTATATTTTAAATTTAATTGTGTGAAGAAATAAAATTAGGATAAATTAGGTAGTTTAGGGTGAGTTTGTAATTTTTATGGTAGAAAAAACTTTAATTGAAAAATGAAAAAATATCGCTGCCACATCAACTTTTTTGATAACTTTGTCCGATGAAGGGACACCATAGGAGAATCTTTAAATGATAGAGAGAGAATTCAAACTTTTTTTACATGAGAATTTTTCGAAAAATGACAGAGGAAAATAACTATTAATCATATTTTTTTAATTGTCGTTTTTAAAGTTCAAAGTAGTATTGATTATAGTTTTGTTAAAATTACCTATAATATTAATAAAAGAGAAAAAAATTTAATTGAGATAATTGAGATAATGAATATTTATTATGTAAAAAGTAAAAAAAATAATTAAAAAGAACTGGAAGGATTACTACCTCTAAGATTAAGATTAAGAAAATGTGATAAATAAAAGAGAAAATAATAATTTTACTAAATCATTTTTATTAATTATTTTTATATTTTAATTATCATTAAGTAAATTATGAATATTAATTAAGGATATAATTGAGAGATCAATTTTTTTTTGACACAAACAAACTTAACACATTTTATTTATAAACTGTTGCTAAATACAAAGAGGAATTAAATTAAAACTACTACGTCTAGTTCAGGAATTGATCGCTTTAACTAACAAACGGGATAATCAAATTTGCTTGACGCTTTATAAATTTTATTTTAAAATTAAAAAAATATCAGAAAATAAAAACAATATTTATTTTAAAACAAATATTTTTTTATAAATGTAACATTTATTTTGAGTTAGAGGAGATGTTATATTTAAAACTAGTGTTCTTTTATAACTCAAGAAGTAAGCTTAGGCTCATTATAAATAATGAGGTTTTTATACCAAACTCTAGTTAGAATGAGCTTGAATATTATTGTGATAAATTAATATTCAAATTTCAATTGAGAAAAATGTAAAATCTATATAATGAATGATTATTTTTTAGAGTTTATTGAGAAGAGCACGTAAAGGGGTCTTTCTTCACTTTTTGGGTGTTGAAGTTTGACAATATAGAAATAAAAATAACTTGATATGATTTTGGTTTTCTGAAAAAATAAATATAAGATTTAAAGATTTTATTACACAGTGAGTGACTTTCAAAAAATAAATAAATATAAGATTTAAAGATTTTATTCTTAAAATACACCTCAAGGCCATTGTAAATTCTATTAGCATTATTTTGATAGAAGTTATAAATAATCTTGACAAATATTTAAGAGCATTCACATTCATCATACTCACTTAGATTTTTTAAATGAATCCCACTGGATTTTATTTACATTATATTATACTTTTAAATGATTTAAATAAATAATCTATATTTTTCAAATATCCATATAATTTATTAAATTTTTTAAAGAGTTTAATTGAAATAGACAGACAGTGTAAAATGATTTTACACAATTAATTAATCTATCATAGACGTTGAATATTGGAAAAAGTTTGACTTTTATTTTAATTATTTATTATAAAATAATACAAATATATGATGGTGATGAATTACCATAATAGTGTATAGTAATTAATCTCAAATTTAAAATAGATCCCACTAGACTCCACAATATATAACAACAAAACTTTATCCAAATTTAATTGTCTTTTTATTTAAAAAAAAAGAAGGAATAAAAAGAGATTGAGATAAACCACCGTGCTTTATTACAATAAAACTTTATTATTTGTAGAAAATATTAAATTAGTGATAACACCTACTTTCGTGAGCGTATTACTGAATCTTAAATTCACAAAATATTGGCTTTCACATTGTAAATATTAAGTTTAAAAATTCTTTAACATGGTGAAAATAGTTTCTAGATTAATTTACAGATGCTTTCGCTGTTTTTAAGTTAAAAGTTTGAATATCAAGGTCGAATTCCATTACTACCCTTTCGGCGCGTAAACGATATCTCGGGGCTTCTATTTTCGTAGCAAGATTTTTCTTTTCTTTTTAAAAATAAAAATATCAAAAAACAGAAACTTATGCATTCTCTCAATCAACTCTGATCTGCTTTCGCGTGGCCGTCAGAACCTATCGTTCGAATTCCCACGTGGATACAATTTTCATCCTTTCGACGTGTAAACGGTATCTCGGCATTTCTACTTTCACAGCAAACATCTTATCCTTTGAAAATAGAAATTACGAAACAAACTTTAATTCTCGTTATGATTGAATAGTTAAACAATTAGCATAAATTAAATCGATGAAATACTAATCATGTTTTGAATTCTAAAAAAGACTACTCAAACATGATTACTAAACATACAAAACACGCCTTTGATGAATTCATAATAAAAAGAAATAAAGAATAAAATATGAGAATAATAGACACTGAACTTGATATTAAATATGCTCCAAAGAGAGATTTTGATGCAACTACGTTATGCAGATTTTGAACAAACAACAGCAGAAAAATAATTTGAAACTTTCAGAAAAATAAGTTGCATAAAAATTCAAATGCATAGTTTTTATGCTGAATTTAAATGTAACTATAATGCCAATATGCTTAGACCCATTACAATGTGATTACAAGCCTATTTATAGAGAAAATTCCACTCATAAAGTCCCATAAATCGTGTGAAATTATGGGCAAAAGGTGGAGAAAATGAGGCTGACTGTAATAGAAAATGTAGAAATATCTAGGCTGGGCTCATGAAGGGCGTCATGGTGCATGACTGTCCACCCATCATGAAGTGCTAAAGCTGGAACTTTGAATCATGTATCCATGACGGGCGTCAACATGACTAACAACCTACTCTTCATGGTCTTCAAGTCTTGTTTTCTTCCTTTTTGCCAGGGCCATGACGGTCTGCAAGGTTGAGGGCATGACAAACGTCACGATGACCCGTCACAAAACTAGTTTCTTTATTTTTGTTGTTCATAGTGGATTGATCCTTTGAATTGGCTGGATTTTAGAGAAACAATAACTTGGAGAAGTGTCCAAGTATTTAAGATTGGTCTAGCTTGCTAAAACTGCATAAAGGACACAATTAAGATTATTATGTGCGTCCTTGAAGATTGTATTCAAGATTGGTCCTTGGAGAAGTGTCCAAATATTCAAGATTGGTCTAAATTGTATATGCAAGCTGCTAACACTATTATGTGCGTCCTTGGAGATTGTAACACAATTAAGGACTTATGAGATAAGTTTATTATTATGAACAATGATAATTAGAATACTTTATTTATTCTTGAATTTTCATATCGGGTAAATTTTTAATTTTCAATTATCTTTAGTCGATACTAATCTACGAAACTTGCTTACTCTCTTTGGTAAAATAAACACCAACTTATTTTCTCAGGGACCTCCTTTAATCCTGAGCAACCTTTTAGTAACATTCAAAGGTACCTACATTATATTCATAATCATATTTTCTTTCATCCATCCTCTTATGTTGATTAAATGAAGTAAAAAATCAATGAGAAATAAAAGTTTCTTTCTACTAATTTTTTCAAGCTCAATATCAACAATTTCTACTTCAAAAGTTCGAGACTTTAAGCTTATAGGGGTATCATTTGGAACTCAATTTTTTTTAAGTTAGTAGTTTTTCTTGTAATCTTGTTCGGTAAACCTTTATTTCAGTCTGGCAGTGGGACTAGTCCATTGTTTGAGAATGGTGAGTAGTTTGGAGGTTCTCTTCCTTATTCGTCGAGTTGAATTCTCTTGTAGTGGTTAATTTTATCATCTCTTAGAAAATTCATAATCTTCATTTGTTTTCCCTTCTTCTTTAAATGTTACCTCTCATGAATCAAACATATCAAAGTGTGAGATCAAACAGATTTATCGAAATTAAGATGATTGTTGAGCATATCGCTTTGTAAATATCAACCACAGAGTCGAGTTTGGTTTAATAGACTTTCCAACTCCTCACGCTTCTTTAATTTTGTTGTCGTTTGATGATTGTATATGAACCTCTTTCTCTCGTGATGTTCATTAAGCGTTTGTATGTGAGTTTGGAGGGGGACTTTGAAAAAAATAAAGAAAGAATGAAATGGAAAAAACTGAGTTAGGGAGGACTTATTTTTCTCCATAACATAAATTTTTATAAATTTGTAGAAGCTAAAAATTATATTGAATGATGATTTTAAGAGGTTAGAAAAACCTACCAAAATCCAATCTATATTATTATAATAATTTTAATATTAAAAATATATTAATAGTAAATATTTATTTTTTTATTCTACACACCAATCCTCTTTAGAAATTGATATATTTCTCTCTAATCATATGTTCTTAAAATTTACTCTCATTTTTCTCTAAATACTAGTTAAATACCCATGTGTCTGCACAAGTTAAAAGGATTATGTACAACATAATTGTACACAAATGCATTTTAAGAAAAATATTTATATATGCTTTCTTGTCGGGAGCTAACTAGTTGTGTCCCATGTCACTTTATGAAGTATTCTAATCATATTTTTAATATTATAGTCAAATGAGTAATAACCCTACACCTACATAATAACAACAAATTATCAATGAATTGGTTATTCAATCATATTATAGTGAAAAGATTGAAATACATAATAATCAAGATTTCAAACCTTTCATCATTGAGAGCAATATTTATGCTTGCTTTCTTGTCTGAATCTAATTGATGCTACCGCAAGTGCACGACTTTATTGTTTCAGTATAAAAGATGTCGAATTTCATAGAGAACAATTGACAAATATCATTATCTGTTGTCACATTGTTTATCTAAGGCTACATGTATGGTTTATTTTGCGCGTGTATTAAAATTAATGAAATTAATTCAATTTTAATAACAAGAGGCCGAAACATGATTTCCAAATACCCGTGTTACTCTCATAAATTACAACATTAATATTTTATTTTTGCAGAAAAACTAGCTATATGTACCGTCCGCTTTCGCGTGTCCAGTACCGAGTTTTAGACTCGTAATCTTCCGCTTTCGCGTGGTACAAATTACGACTTCAAAATAATAATTTCATAATCAATTAAAAATCGCTTTCATGTATTTAGTAATTAGAAATAATAATTTTATAAGTCTAATATTGATTTCGCTCTTTCGAGTCGTAAATGGTATTTCAATGTCGCTACTTTTATAGGAGACTATGAGTTTTACAAGCAGAAAATTCAATACAAAACTTCTAAAAATCCTAAAATTCTCTCGATAGATTCTGAATCTATTCCTATTTTCGCATGGCCAACATAATCTATCAGTTGAACTTCTATGTCAGATACCGTCCCTGTAGGTGCATAAATAGTATTTATGTGTATCTATTTTCGTAGCAAACAATCTTTAACTTAAACAAATAATTTTTAGAACTAAAAAATTATTCCCATTACAATTTTATAAACATGTTATTTATTCAAGTACCGTCGGTATTACGGTCCTTATGTTTCAGACTCAATAAATTTACTCATATATGATGAAAGTAATAATTAAAAGGCAAGAAAATAAAGCATACATAATAAAATTCTGCATATAAAAATAAGAATAAGTGACTAAAACGTACAATTAGACAAGGGAAAATAAGGGAACAATAAAAATAAAGGAACCCGGAAAATGCAGAAAAATAGAAACTTGTATAAGTAAATCGCACTGAAGATAGACTTTGGATCCGTACAATGCTTGAACTTGAAAATAAATTGCAGAAAAATAATAACAACAACAACGGAATGAAAAAACAACAACGAATAAACTAAAACAATGCAGAAAATAAAATTGCATAAACACTTCAATGTGAAGTATTTATACTTTACAGGAGTAATTAATGGCTTAAAGTAAGATTTTTTGATGAAACTAACAACTTAAGGTCCTATTTATAGTGTAAATTTCATACTGCGAGTTGTCTAAAATATGCTAAACTAGTGGAGAAAGTGGTGGTGGAAAAACATATTTTTGCATCGCGGGCGAAAAAAATTGGACTTCAGCATCATGATGGACGTCACACTGCTGAGTTTCGTTTGTCATGACCATGACGGTCGTCATACAGCTGATGAACCAACCATCATGGCAGTAGTGCACCCACCATGGCAACAAAAACCTCGTATTTTCTTCCTGTTTTTGTAGTTTTTGATCATTCTGACACACTGTTAGCTAGAAGTTTCAACGTCAGACTGGAGTCAATGAGCGAAGAAGAGAGAATACCTTTGAGGACACTTTGGACTTCGACATAAAAAAATATTGTCTGAGAAAGCCAGTCGAAGTGATCCTTGTATAAGAAGGAATTGCTGTGTGAGACTTAGAAATGCTTCTAAGTTTAGAATGGTATTTCGACTGAGGCAACTTTAAGGTTGCGTTCGATACATATGTTTGAATTTGAATGAAAGAGGGATAATTGTATTTCGTTCTTATCCAGTTTTAAAGAAAAGACGCGTGGAACGTTATACTGAATTGAAGACATGCCGAGTGCGACGTGTCATTACCGGAGAGAAAAATCATTGATAGCGATTATTTTGATTTATTATATATAGGGGTCTTAGTGTTAGGATTTTAGTGTGTTCAATTGTTGTACAAATACTCAGAATTACTCAAAGTATCTACTGTGTTGAGAAAAGAGTATCATTGAGAATGTACGTTTGAGAACACCATTTCTTACATATCAATTAAAGTTTATTTATACTTTTTTCCAGAATTTATCTTCCATTGCAAGTCATTTTTCAAGCGCCTTTATTATACTTTACTTTACATTCTGCAATTTATCTCTTTAAAACCTTTTGAACGAACAATCTTCATACATGAATATTGTCGAAGTGTTCATCATTTTCCAAATATAATTTTAAACAATAACACATGTCCATGGATCAATCTGATTGATCCTATGAATAAGCAAAGTATCCTTGATTTGGAAGATCAGCGGTTGTTTACCAATTTTCACGGTAAACAAACCGGCACGCCCAGTGGGATAATGCTAGTGTTTTGAAACAATTTTCTTTTGAAAAACTTCATTAGTTCTTCATTTTGATATCTATCGTTATAATTTCGTTGCATGTTACTAAGAAGTGGTAAAGTAGCCACAACCAACGAAGGTAGACCAATGAAAAGATACATGAGGAGAACGGTGAATCCACCAAATAACCAAAATCCTTCAAATAGTAATGGAGAACCACCCTCTCTGCAGAAGCGCCAGGGGGAACTACGGCCACAACATCCGCTGCGGAACTTGTACCATCCACGGAAAATTCGATGCCTATGTAGTCGATGGTCCAAAGTGGGCCTATTTTGTCTTATATGGGGCCACAAGGCCCACCGGTAAATCCCTTAGGAACACAGGGTCCACCAGTGACCCCCCCTCCAAGGGGAAATCAATTTTTAGGCCTTATGAGACTGGTTTTTCGATGCCTTTAAATGGTCCCGAACAACCATTTGGCCTGCCAACTTCGATGATGACAAATTTACACAACTCGACATCAACATATGCAGACCCACTAGTGAATGCATCTTCGCCATTACAGGGGTATGTGGTATGGTGTTAACAATTTGGGTCGAAGCCAACCCTTAGGGATTGGTCTTCATACCCAGTTGTCCAATTTGACCAATAATTTTGCAGTGGTGTTAAGGCAACAAATGGACGAAAGTAACCATGAAATGGTCCAGATGTTGGCCCAAACAATGGATTCAATATTCAACCATTTGATCCAAAATACTACCCAGTCAAACCAATAAGTGGCATCGTAAATGACACGTATTGCGGATTTCTTTGGTGTGTTGCAACCTCCTCGACACCCTCAAAGGGAATGGATAAGAGAAAATCAAAGGTTAGCCATCGAGGATGACCTCACCATTAACCAAGTCCCATAAAATGCACCACAAACAAATGTGGTGAATCAGGGAATAGGAGTAGAACCACCCAGGGTTGAATCCCCGAGAGTCGAACCCCCTAGGGCTGAGCAACAAATCCCAAGGGAAATAGAACCAGGGGTAGTAATGGTAAATAAGCACCAAAATGTTAACGAAATTGTACAACAAATTTGACGTGATGATATGGCAGCAGATAATAATCTAGCAACCATGGTCGAAAGGATCATGGCGCGAAACAGGGTAGATGTTGCCCTCCATATGCCAAATTACACATCACATTTATCTGAGTATGTTCTGCAATCAGAATTACCCGCTAGATAGAAAGTCCCTAAGTTTACTAAATTCTCTGGGGACACTAGTGAGTCCACTGTACAGCACGTGGCCAGATACCTAATAGAGGCAGGGAAAATTGCAAATAATGAGAATCTTAGAATAAAATACTTCCCAAGTGCCCTTACGAGGAATTCCTTCACGTGGTTCACCACATTACCAGTGAATTCTATTGATACTTGGACTCATTTGGAGAGATTGTTCCATGAGTAATTCTACATGGTACAGTCGAAGATAAGTCTGAAAGGATTGGCCAACATCAAACGGAATTTCACTTAGTCAATAGATGATTACCTAAATAGGTTTCCTTTACTCAAGGAAAGATGTTTTACGCAAGTTCCTGAATATGACTTGGTCGAAATGGCCACTGGTGGCCTTGATTACTCTATTAGGAAAAAATTGGATACCTAATACCTGAGAGGCATGTCCCAATTACTTGATAGAGTTTGACAGGTAGAATGTTTGAAGGTTGAGAAAGCCAGAGCAAACAAAAATAATAGGAAATATAGAATAACTTATGTCAAATTAAGTGATGACGAACTTGAAACGTATGGTGATTAGGTGGACTTCGACGAAAGCGAAATTGACCTTGCTGAACTAAAGCAAGGACCACCTTATTCTTGAAAAGTATTAGCCCCTTCAAAAGGGAAGAATCCAGTCGAACCAGATAAGAGTGATATGTTTTCTAAGAAAACTTATACCTTCGACGTTGTCAAATGTGACAAAATCTTCGACTTACTTGTCAAAGATGGCCAGATGATAGTGCCTTCTTGCATTAAATACCTC
The DNA here is from genome assembly GCF_024323335.1 of Lathyrus oleraceus. NCBI lineage: Eukaryota > Viridiplantae > Streptophyta > Magnoliopsida > Fabales > Fabaceae > Lathyrus > Lathyrus oleraceus. Next base: position 447,576,131 of record NC_066580.1, read on the forward strand.
ATATAGAACAAAGAAAAAAGAGGGGGTTTTGTAAGTATTATAATTTTTTGGACCATAAAACTTCTTAATGTTTTCTTTTTAGGGATCTTGTGCAAAGTGCTATTAGGGATGGAAGGCTCAAATTTGGAGACAAATTGAATGCTCTATTGAGGATTGATTCAGATCCTCTCCAGATTGTTGATGCCCAATACACTGAACCATCCATGGTCAATATGGTGGAGATATCCGAAGGTTATGGAAAGAATGCTGAGATGGTCGAAGGTGTTGATGGCTTAAACCAGGAAGTTATTGAAGGCTTCACCAATGAGACCACTGAGGGTTTCCTTTAGCAAGCCACGGAAGGCTGTAACAAAGGGATCACTGAAGATCCCCATCAAATGTTCACAACAACGGAAACCCCTAAGGGTTTTGACAAAGAGGTCACTGAGGATCTCAATAAAGAAACTATTGTAAGTTTCACAATGAATGAAACCACTGAAGGTTTCATACACATAAACATGACTGAGGCCACTAAGGGCCTTAGGGTTAGGTTGCAGGAGTTGGACATCACTGAGGGTGCCAACATAGAGGTTAACATGGTTGAAATGACCCAGAAGACCGCTTCAATGGAGGTGGATGAAGAAAGCCTCTGACAAGAGGAGTATAACAAACTGACATACCCCAAGCAAGAGGAAGGTTTGATCGAATTCCTCCAAATATGTCAGAGGAAAAGATCGGAGGTGTTATACCCAAGGTGCAGTTCAATTTTTGATAGGAAATCTGCAGAAAACCTTGAAGGAGTTCGATTAGCCAAGAAGGGGAGAAACTAGAGAGACCCCAGAAACAACCAAACGTTTGACGACAGAAGGGATCCTAGAAGGGGAGACCAAAGAGGCCCAACTTTTCAGGAAAATAGCCTTTCGACCTACAGGCTCACTGCTGACGCCCCTAGGGGTAGGTGGGTGAAACCAGTCAAAGGAAGAGGACAAAGCCATCAAAAATGGTAAAACTTTAAAGTCGAAAGGGGGTCCTCAATAGCATACCGAAAGGAATTTAAGGCTTCAAAACAATTGGCGTATCACTCTGAAAATTACAAGGGGAATAACCCAATGTCCAGGTTCCAATGGAGAAGGAAACAACGACAAAGAAAAGCTAAAAGGGAGGCTGCACACCATGCGAACCTGAGTCAAGTAGCAACGTACCACTGAAGCAGGAAAAGAAGGAAGAAAGGAAGCCTGTCGAGAGGAAGTTGTTTTCTCCTCAAAAGATAGTGTCTGCAGAGAAGTCTAATTATGAAGAGGACATGATGACAAATGACTTCGATTCAGAATCAGACACCTCATTAGACATTGCTTGCAATGTGGTATATGTACTGCCCAGAGAGTATGATCAAGTTATGGAAGTAGAAGAGCCAGAAGATTTGACTGAAATGGAAATGGCTAGACACAAGCCTGTTTGTTATTATATAAATGAACAATGATTGTGTAGAAGAACAAAATGCCTTTTTCGAAAAGCCGAATGAACCAATGAAAAGCCATTTGAAGCCTCTGTTTATCAGAGGCGTCGCACCCTAAATTTTGACCACCTCTTCTATCTATTTTTCAGTTAACACAAACATAGTCAGGTATTCAGCCTCAGGACCTAAAAAGTCAAGGGGGGCCGTTTTGACTTCTTAGTTCCTCTTAGGAGTTGATTTTAGTTTAGAGGTATTATTTAGACTTTTTCAAAATAATATAATTTGTAGGACTATGCTAAAAAAGGGTTTATAACTATTAAATTTATTTTTTAGAAAAAAATAGATATGATTAGTAATTATAATAGTATATCTCATTAGATTAGATTATTCAAAATTATAAGTATTATATTAGAGTGTTAATTATTTAATAAAATTATAGATTAATAGTTTAGGATGTTTAAAAAAAGATAGGTTAAAAGCTTAGTTTTATTTGCTATGAAAATATTTTAGTATTTAAATTATTTGTTTTTTATTTAAGTATTTGGAAGTGTCATTTTATTTTGAATAAGTATAATGGTCTAATGGAGGATAACACATTGATAAGGAGTTATGAGTGCAAGAGGTAATGAGTTTAATTTCCAAGTTACTCACTTTTATAGTATTTCTCACCTTTTATGTTTTACTTTCACTAAACATTATTTTATAATTTAAAATTTCACTCATTATGTTAAATTCAATAGGGTCCTACACGATTTCGAACCATGAAAATCATATGCAAGTCTCACTCGAAGAGGTTGAGACTAATTATCGGGGGTTTCGTTAGGGGTTCCAACAAGAGTTTCGTTGAGAGATATTCTCATGAGTTTAACTCAGGTTTTTCATCAGTCTTTATCAGAGGGGTTTTATCAGATTTCTATTCAGGATTTTATCAAAGGGATTCTACTAAGGTTACATCAAACAACAACCGGAGGATCGTAAAACTCCTACCTAATTCCCGTAATATGAATGTACGGGCTTGGAAATCATATACAAGTTTCACCCAGACGGGCTGAAATTAACCAACAAGGTAGCACTAAGGTTCCACCATAGGATGGTTCAGATGTTGACGGAGCTAAGGACTGTTCAATCCTTGCTCATTCCCAGGGTCTGCTGATTCCGTGGTCAAAATTAGGATTCCTCTCTATATTTAATCATATTATCCACGAGAAGATGAAGACTCATCATCATCATCATCTCAGTCTGAGATGGTTAAATAGGGGCAATTGTCGCACCCTAAATTTTGACAACCTCTTCTGTCTATTTTTCAATTACCACAAACATAGTCAGATATTCAACCTCAGGACCTAAAGAGTCAATGGGGACCGTTTTGACTTCTTAGTTTCTCTTAGAAGTTGATTTTAGTTTAGAGGTATTATTTAGACTTTTTTCAAAATAAATTAATTTGTAGGATGATGCTAAAAAAAGGTTTATAACTATTAAAATTAATTTTTAGAAAAAAATAGATATGATTAGTAATTATAATAGTATATCTGATTAGATTAGATTATTTAAAATTATAAGTATTATATTAGGGTGTTAATTATTTAATAAAATTATAGATTAATAGTTTAGGAGGTTTAAAAAAAAGATAGGTTAAAAGCTTAGTTTTATTTGCTATGAAAATATTTTAGTATTTAAATTATTTGTTTTTTATTTAAGTATTTGGAAGTGTCATTTTATTTTAAATAAGTGTAATGGTGTAATGGAGGATAATAATTTGATAAGGAGTTATGAGTGCAAGAGGTAATAAGTATGATTCCCAAGTTACTCACTTTTATATTGTTTCCCTGCTTTTATGTTTTACTTTCACTAAACATTATTTTATAATTTAAAATTTCGCTTTTTACTTTTTATTTATTATTTTCGAATTTTTTATTAATTTATTTTTAATAAATATTATACTATTCATTTTTATATTTTTAATGGAAAAATCAAAATCAAAGTATTTTCCTATAATTATTATTATTAATAGTCTATTTTATAATTTAAAATAAATTATTTAATATTTATCCAAATTCACAAAGCCATGAATCCATCCAGATTCATTGCCTTAGACTTTAAGAAAACGAAAAAATTAGGTCAAATTAAATCTTTCTAAAAATAGATAATCTCATTTAATTTTTGACCTAATTTTTCATCTATAAATAGCGCACATGTCAATACTTTTCAATCATCCACAATTCGCCGAAATCATAAAGCTCCATCATCATCGATATTTTCAAAAAAGGTGCGAGCAATGAAGAAGAATTACGAGAAGATAAGGATCGGAAACGTAGAACAAGGAGAAACAAAAGAAATTATTTTGCTCACCGGAAATAATAGTTTAGTTTTTCTTCATCATAGTTTTAATTACATATAAATCATGCACTCACAACTTGTAAACAATATCTTTAATTAATGCAAACCATTCTAAAATCAGAACCTAAACTAAAATCAAAGTCAGGGAAAAAGTAACTACATCAATATTGGAGAATCCAAATTTAGAACCAAGAAGCCATCTAATTACACCTTTTAAACATCTCTTACATGTTATTAAACTCCATATTTTTTCTTAAGAAGCTTTGTAAGTGCCGAAATCCATCTAACTTTGTTTCTTAGCCATAAAATACGACTTGCACAAAGAGGTCACAAAACACAAATCAAATTCAAATAAAACTTTCTGTAAAAACTCGAATCAAAGCATAATCGGGTCAGACACTAACGAAGCTCAGTCAAGAATAATAGCGTAACTAAATTCGAATTGGAACCAATTTAGAACAAAGTCGGAAAGCAATACTGAGCCAAGAAATCTAGGGCCCGTTTGTTTTGATTTTTTTTTTAAATGATTTTTATAGTGTTACATATTTTAGTGTAAAAAAAATTTACAAAAGAACTTTTCATAAAAGCTTCAAATAAAAATTTGGTTTGAATATTTATTCTTAAAATATTATTTTAGGTATTTCATCATTTTATGGAAACTTTTTTTGGATATCAAAAATTTAAAAAATCACTTAATTTTGAAGCTATTTCAAATAGTTTTTCTTAAAAATCATTTTTAAGATACAACTTTTTGAAAAAATTGTGATTTTGATTATATTTTGATCTTCAATAATGTATATTTATGTTATATAATGAACAATTTAATCTTTTAATTTATAAAAAACAAATGTAGAAAAACTTTTAATATTTTGAAAAATATTTTTGTAAAATCCATTTTCAAAAATACAAAGAAAAAATCCATTTTTTTAAAGCTAAAACAAACTGGCCCTAGAACACACGGAAAAAAAACAATTAAGTCAAAATCGATTCGAAATCGCTCTGAGAACCAGAAATCAAAAGCAAATTTAAATCAAATTGATCAAGAGGAATGCAAATATGGGCTGGATGTCAAACCGAAAGAAATCGAAGTTGAAACCAAAATCAGAAACCAAATAAAATTGAAAACAGATCCAAATCGAGCTATACCTGGGCTTTATCATCTACCCAATTTGATTCTCGATCCCACTACTCCAACGAAAACCGCATATGATACAAGCATCCCTCTCACCACGAGCCTCGTCAGAAACGCCACGAATCCGCTGACGACCACCACGAGCTTCGTCAGAAACGCCACGAATCCGCTGACGACGTCCCTCCATCAACATTGCATCCTATTTTTGGCCATGGTTCGGATCTACCTTTTATTCTTCGCGTGTCGTTTGTTTGATGATTAAGGAAATAGATCTATTGTTCTTGTTTTTTACTTTGCAAATAAATGAGTTTGATTTACACATAAGGATATGGATAAAATTGGGATAAGGGATATATCTTATTACATCTAATTTAATTTATTTTTATTAATTAAATTAAATTAAATTTTTAAATTTAATGGGATAAGAATGTGAGATACAATATGGGATAAAACTCTATTGTTTTCAAGGGTTAAATTCAGGATAAAATCGGGATAAAGGGTTACATCTAATACATAACTATGACTCATAATTTATTTTCTTAAATAAATTAAAGAAATATTTTTCACAAGGGATAAAGGGATAAAATCGATTCAAACTCACTTCAAATCGTAAAACCTCTACCCTAGTGTATTGAGGCATTTTCTAAGATTACTTTTTCGCCCCCGATGCGGGAGAATTTTCAAGGGATAAAAACAACCAACTAACCAAATTTTTTAAGAAGAACTACGGTACTCTGATCATTCACCTAATGCGAAGGTACATAGGCATAGAGTTGTAAACTCTAGCGAGTACAATTATAAAAATTCTTCTTTGGGGTCTCCCATCTATTTAAATAAGATATTTTCTATAAATATGGTAAACAATTAATAACTAACCTGTAATCAAGCAAACACCTTAGGAACACACATTAGCCCTAGAATTATAAAAGGATCTCATTTAGTACAATGGAGGTAAGGGGTGCCTAACACCTCCCCCTTACTTAACTAACTCCCGAACCCAGTATCTCACCTTTAATTTATACTCCCTCCGTTCCTTTTTAAGAGTCATTTTTTGACTTTTTACAAATACCAAGGAAGCTAATCATTATTGTTACTTTTTAAACAATAATTCTTCTTTTACCTATAATACCCTTAATTATTTATTACATTCACTTTACTTTTTCTCTCTCTGCAATCATTATCTAGGGGTAATTTTGACAAAATTGCAATTAATACTACCTTGAATTTTGCAAGTGACAGTTAAAAAGAAACAATTTTTTTGCAAGAAAGTGACACTTATAAAGGAACGGAGGGAGTAGGTTTTATCATCGTTTCCCTGTTCCTTAGGAACAAATAAAGGATGGTGGCGACTCTGTCATTTTTCCAGTCGCGACAGCTGGCGACTCTACTGAGGAGGTTCTTATACTTTCCCTAAAGACAGTCCATCCTAACCTCTGGTTTTAGGGTTTTTTGTGTGCCTATTTTTTTGCTTTTATTTATTTATTTATTTGTTTACTTATTCTCATTTATTTATTTTTCTTTTTATACTCCTTATTGTTATCTTATCTTATTAAACTGTCATATCATTGGTGGGAATTGATATTATGTGAGGAGCTAAAACCCAAGCTCGAGGAAAAATTAAGCTTAAATAAGGGGTCGTCATGTCTCGGACACCAGGGTTTTCATACCATAGGGTCTTTGATGACGATTCCGCCCAGAATATACCAATTCAAAAGGTTTATCATGATAAGGCCATCACTTCTTCATGATAGAGCTTTGAGTTCGATCCATGACTCTGGGAACCTCTTCTAGAACCCTCGCAATTTAGGATGGCCTTATGTTATCAACCTGCAAAGGTTGTTACTAAGGTCCCGCCTAGACGAGGCTTACCCTGAAGGATTGCCGTAGGAAGGCTTGCTCTTTCTCATGGTAAAACAAGGGTATAGTCCATGACTCTAGGACTATTATCTTACCAAAAGCTTTATGTCCTACAAGTGAGGGGATTGGATAGTCTAACCTTATATCCAACCTCATCTTAAGCCTGATATAGGGCATACTTACATGACCATCCTAACAAAAATCTTTAAAGATAAGAGACATTCATATCATCATGCCATTAACATCAAAATAAAGCTCTTACATACATTTACCATCTATTTACTAGTGATTTTTTATAAACAACCGTTAGTCTTCCAAATTTTTATATTTTTGGTAACTCACAGGATCGACTAGATTGATCCTAGGACATGTGTCTTAAGAACTGTTATTACGGTGATTTGACTCATGGTTAAGTTTGTTTCTGGTTTGTGGACAATAAAAAGTATTTTGACAACAATTCTAAATGAAACTTATGATTTTATGAACAACGTAAATGACGATAACTTTGTAGTAAAAGGTTTCTTAAAGATAATGAAAAATGCTTGGGAAAGGTAAAGATAAATGACTCGAAGTAAATGTTTTAAGTTTTTAGGAAAGTACTGGAAATTGAAGACTTGGCGAAATGTAAACGCAGAAGTAAAAGTGATGATAAGTTACTGAAAATAAAGGCAATTCGACAGAATAAAAGGCAGTGGATAACTTTAATTTAAATAATTGGTATAAAATAGATAAAATGAACGAAACTTATGGTGTTCTTCATACATACATTTTCAGCGTAAAACTCTTTTCTCTTGCTCTGGTACTTCGAGTGTATTTTGTGAATTTTTGTATACCTGTTTGAACACCTCCTTGAATCTAAAACTAAGACCCCTATTTATAGCAATTTGACCCTAACGACCTTTACACATATGACTGCCATGTTCGCCATTCTCAAGCATTGCATATCTCAGATGTTTCCACGTGTTGGCCTGACGAAAGCGACTTTGTTTAAATTTCAAATACTTCCCACTTGAAGCTTCGACTCTGTGAACACTTATGTCGAAAAGAGCTTTATGGAAACCCGAAAAATCTTCTAAGTCTTAGGCTTCGACAACAAAGAATTGTTTACCCATGAAAAGGATTAAACAACTTCGACACAACCATCTTTTACCTATTCTTCAAAACGTAACATTTCCAAAGAACTTCAGCTATCTGTCGAAATCTCCAGCTAACAAATTGCCCCCAAGAAATGTCTATTTCGAATTACTGTAGAAATGGACATTTTTTGTTTTCACCAGATTTCGACCAGAGACCTTTCATAGACCTAAAAGTCCATATTTGTCAGTTAATCATGATTAACTTTTTTCAAAACGTCTCATCAGAACGTGTGCGCAGTTATATGTCATCATGAGCTTCAACTTCCAAGAAAATGAATAGTATTTCCTGTACCATTTTCTCAGAAGAAAACCACCACGTGGCCCATTACCCTAGAAAAACGTAACTAGTCAGCTTCGCAGGTTCACCACTATAAAAGCTTCACTTGTCATTTTTCTCTTTCTTTTCACGAAAATCTCCATTTTTCATCTAAGTTCATCTTCTTCAACTTCTTTGAAAACGCTTCTTCTTCCCTAAAACCCTAATTCTTCAAAATCTCCAAAACCATTACAATGTCTTCCGAAAAACAACAAAAGCAATCAAAGAACATCAAAGGTGCTGGATCTTCAAAAAGTTCTACTTCCTAGAACATTCCAACCATCACAACCATCACTATTGGGGACCGAGAATTCATCACTGCTCCAAAACTTTCGAAAGAACAGAAAGCAATTTTTGCTTCTCAGGTAATGGTTCCTTCCCTACTTTCTGGAAATGCTTTAGGGTTCCATTAGTATCTGAAGAACATTTAGAGAAATGTTCTCAGTTTTTTCCTTGTCATCATACTACTAGACCCATAGCCAACAAAACCCTTTCTTCTAAAGACAATGAGGATCTAAACCAGAGAGAGGCTTTTCAATTGGATTTTATCATTGATAGTTTCAGACCCTTTCGGCCTTGTCCAACTTTAGACAAATCCTATCTCGCCTAGTTAACAAAAGTTGAGAAGAAGAAAGCCTCATTTTGGAAAGAATTGGGTATTTTTGACCTAATCCAGATGTCGAAGCTGGGATTCAGTTACTGTCAGCCTTTATTATTATCCAGCCTATATTTCTGGGATAACACATATAACACTTTTCATCTTCCTTGTGGAATGATGACTCCCACACTTTTCGACGTAGTTGCCATTGCTGGACTTCCTCCTACAGGAGAAACCTTCGACCTTTACCAAGACTGTGAAAACTTGATTGACTTTAATGTTAAGAATGCTTCGTTTAGTACTTACATTAATCTATATCACGCTGATGGGGAAGAAGTTTCTGATATAGAACATATAGCATTCTTAGGTCTATGGTTGTCCAAGTTCTTCTTTTGTTGCAAATCTTTACAAGTTGCTAAGAGATTTTAACGCTCACTAACCAATTGCATGCTGGTCGAAGAGTGTGTTTGAGTGAACTCTTATTGGCCAGATTGTACGAAAGTCTAGGATCGGCTAGTGCTAAGCTAAAAGAGTACGAAACTGGTACCAATTTATTACTATCTGGGCCTTATTGGCTTCTTCAGTTGTGGCTTAATGCCACTTTCAAATCCTTTTTGCCAACACGAGGAAACATCGAAGAAAATGCCCCAGAGATAAGAAATCGAAGCATTGAGGGCACCAGACTCCTTCGACTGACTCCAACTGATGATGTTGATAACTTATAAACTTCCCTCACCAAATACACCTTGATATTCTCGAAGCGTCACCATTTCCTTCCTTCGATGGCTCCTTTTGCCAGTCAAACCCATGGTCCTTCTTGGTTTACTGCCTCGCTCGAAAATGCTGTAAAAAATGCTAACACAGAGATCGAAGATATCTAGCGGGCCTTTCTCCTCCCAAGGTTGCTCGTTTCTAGGATTCTGCTAGTAAAGAGCCATGTGTGTATGTTGGCTTATCAACCTAATTTTGTCTCTCGATAATTTGGGCTGTGTCAACTTATCCCTGTTTCTTTATTCAAACGAAAGCGTGAGATCTGATGTGCAGGGACTGAATGGAGCGCTCGAGACATTGCCATCCACAAAGAATTCCATGCAAATTTTTCCGAATTCCAATTAATAGCCTTCCAACCGTCGTTCTATTCCACCAATGGTTTTGCCACTTGGTGGACAGATTTCTATTCCAAGAATATGTTTTCTACTGCTGAAATCAAAGAACGTCTAACGAAGGCTTTTTCATCTTTGTAGGAAAATGTCCCCAAGGGTAAGATTACTCATTCTGAAGAAATCCTAGCATTCCAAAAGCACTTTGAAACTGTCTATGACCCAACGAACCTTTATAGAACCGTTTGTGATGCAGCGCCAATTTTAAAAGAAAAATTTGAAAAACAGATTGCCAAAAGAAAAACTCTCAAAGCTGTAAAACCTGAATTGAAATATGATTTGGCCTTTGAGTGCGAACCACCCAAATTTCCAAATTTACCCAGTGCAGATTTTGCTTTGTCATTTTTTCCCCCTTACCCAGACTGGTTTACATGTGGGAATATTTTTAATGATCTGAAAAATGACCAACAAAAACCTGCTAAAAGGGTAGTTGCATCCAAACATACCCTAGACAGTTTCAAAGGCTTTCTTCACTTCGACTTAGCTGCAGTGAGAATTACTTCTCCGACATGTGAAGGTGTGGAATGTTTGGATTTCTTGGTTTTACAATTCCCTTTCGTCTCTTTGCTAATCTTTTAAACATTTGCATGTTTCGACTAACTCACGTCCTTCTTTAGCTGTCGAAAGGAAGGTGGCGAAGAAAGAAAAGCATGTGGCGAAGGCTAGTTCAACTACTGCTTCCAGGCCAACTACCTCTTCAAGCCAGGGAGTGCCTTCTGGTGCTGCTCCAGAAAAACCGAAGAAGAGTTCAAAGGTATTACATCAGATAACTTCTTTGTCTCTTTCGTATTTTTCTAATTATTCATAATTTTTCTTTTTCAGGGTAGTGGCAAGCCTCCTTTGACACCCAAGAAAAGGAAAGCCTCTCCTGCGAATATAATTCTTGTCGAAGATGATGAAGAGGATACTCCTCCCACTCCACTCAAGAAAAAACAGAAGAAAAATAAGGCAACAGTTGCCCCTTTCCAACCAAATAAACAACAAGGTGTCGAAACCACCAACCTCCCTCCTTTTCCAAAGAAAACTCCATCCAAGCCTTCTGGTGGCGCAGCGCTGGAGCACATTGGGAGAAATGCCTCCGATTCTAAGGCTCAACAGGTATACTTCAACCTTAAGTGTTCTATCTTTCGACAGACTCATACTTTTATTCTAACACTTTATTTTCAGGACAAAACCACCACTCCCCTCATTTCTACTGCCAATCAAAGTGATCCTTCGAGTGGCATGAATCCATCTCCTCCTTCGACAGTCAGTGGTGCTATCCAAAACAAAGGCTCTTCGACTGGAGCTCAAAATCTTGAAGCAGATAATGCTCAAAACGAAGAAGAAACCTCTTCTCCTGGAGAAGATGGTAAAAGAGATTCGAAGCACGTTGACGAGAAGGACTCAACATGGAAAGAAGACTCTGAGGATACTCCTAGTAATTCTCCTGCCAGAGTTGGGTTCCCTTCAAATGATGCCGATGAGGATGATCCGAATTCAGATGAAATTAAGGGGTATTTTCGAGAAGATGAAGACATGGGAGAAGCTGATACTGAGGGAAATCAAACTGGAACTGGTAATGCCAGCTTCGACACGGTCCCAACTCCAACTAAAGTTCGACCATCCATCACCCAGACTTCACCTATACCACTTACTGAGGAGGCAAAAAGATCTTTAAAACAAAACGATCCCCTCAAGTATGTGAGGTTAATGATGGCTCAAAGAGAGTCTTCTTCAGAGCAAAGTATTTCTGGAGCTTCGACCCATTCTGGCGCTAGTGCAAACGAAGCGTCACATGACGAACTCCTTCAACAAGTGAAGAAGGCAGTTTTTGATGTAAACCTCTTTGACGAATTAAAGAATAATGTGGGAGCGAGCTTTAGCATAAAGAAGCTGATAAGCAAGATTAACATCACTGCTTGCCCCACTGATGTAGGTGAAGCCCTTATTGATATTCAGAACCTTATTGACCAAGTGTGTGCTGAATATCATAGGGAGGTAGACGCCAAAGCTAAGCTTCTATCAACTGAAAAAGCTCAAGCCATTGAGTTTGACAATGCCCTTCGAACTTCACAAGCTTCTGAGGAGTTAGCCGCTTCCAGAAAATCAGTCAAAGCAGAGTTCGACACTTACACTGCTTCGATACGTCTCTGGGAATCTCATATTGCAGAATTGCAGAAGAAGATTTCTGACGCTAAGGCGAAGTAGGCTTCTATCCGAGGCTTGGATAATACTGAAGTTGATGATCTAGCGAAGCAAAGCGTAGATCATGTCGAAAAGGCTACGACTATGAACGAAGATATTGCACGCCTCAGAGGAGTTCAAGCGGCTGTTCAGTATAAGATTGGTTTGGCGAAGAAAAAATATGATCGGATGAGGGCTACTACTCCTTTTTGATTTCCTCCTGTATTTGCTTTATTCGACTTTTGTTTACTTGTAACTTGATTAAGACGAAAGCCATTTTGGCACATATCTGGAGTTTAAATATCTTCACCATTTTGGCCATGATAGTCCTTTACTTATCATGCTGTTATGATTCTAACTTCGTGCATAAATGGTTTATACTTCTTTAAGTATTTTCCATTTACTTTTAGGATTCTTCGATCCTCTGTTAGTTCTTCTATTTCGTATGCATTATTTGAAAAGGCTTTTAAAATTCGAAAAGGACCTTCCCAATGTGGAGACCATTTTCCTAATGCCTTATTCTTTCGATCCATAGGTAATATGACTTTCCAAACTAAATCATTCATAGTGAAGGTTTTACCTTTGACCCTCTTATTGTATGCCCTTGCTACCCTCTCCTTCTGTCTTCTTAATACATCTAACCTTTCTTCGTCCAAATCCACCAGCTCATTTATAATCATTTCCCAGTATAAGTCAGATGGAATTTCTCCTTGTCTTTGGATTCTCATTGATTGCAAGTAGACTTCGACAGGCAGTATTGCATCATGTCCAAATGTAAGCTGGAAAGGTGTAGTGTTAATGGCTTCTTTAGGGGAGGTTAGACAAGCCCAGAGTGCTTGGTCTAAAGTTTTGTGCCAATTTTTTTGGCTTTTTTCCTACATGCTTTTTGATTAAACCAATTATTACTTTATTGGCTGCTTCGACTTGCCCATTGGCTTGAGCATAATAGGGTGTGGATGTTAACAGTTTGAAACCCATTTCTTTTGCAAACTCTTGCATCTTTCGACCAGTGAAAACTGATCCTTGATCTGTTGTTATACTTTTTGGGATTCCAAATCTGTATAAAATTTGCCTTTGAATGAATTCGATAACGGCTTCTTGATCCACATTTACTAAAGGTACTGCTTCGACCCATTTAGTAAAATAGTCAATTCCTACAAGTATGTATCTTTGACCTTTGGATGAATTGGGTATAATTTCCCCAATTAGATCTAATGCCCATCCTCTGAAAGGCCAAGGCTTAATAATTGTGTGAAGCTCACTTGCAGGAGCATGTTGAATTCCTGCATGTATTTGGCATTCTTGGCAACCCTTAGCAAACTCTATACAATCTTTTAACATGGTGGGCCAATACATTCCATATCTGAAAAGCAACCATTTCATCTTATGGCCTGCCTGGTGTGCTTCACAAGCTCCACTATGTACACTAGATAATGCCAAGTAAGCTTCGCTTTCTCCTAAGCATTTCAACAGGATCCCTTCAGGGGTTTTCTTGAATAATTCATTCCCTATCAACACATAAGATAAAGCCTTGTACTTGGTTTTTCTTTCTGTATCTGTCGAAGGGTCCTTAAGATAATTGATAATTGGATTCCTCCAATCTGTATCTATTAAGGTATCAATGACCAATACTTCAAACTCCTCCTTGTTAGCATATCCTAACTGGGTGCTTTCCAAATCTGTCAGAGACAATCTGGAAGCCATTGCCTTTCCTCTTACTTCGACAAGTTCTTCTAGCTTCTCTTTTGAAATTCTATATCTTGAAGCTATTTGTGCTAAGTCATTAGCCTCTTGGTTTTTTATTCTAGGGACATGTTTTATGTCGATGTATTCGAATTTTTTAAGTAACCTATTTGCAATGACGAAGTACATAATCAAATTTTCTTGTATACATTTGTACTCTTTCGTCAGTTGCTTGATTACTAATTCTGATTCTCCTTTAATTTCGACCCTAGTTGCCCCCAATTCCAACAAAGCCTCAAGTCCTGCAATAAGGGCTTCATATTCTGCTTCGTTGTTAGAACAAAGGGGACCTTCAATTCTATATTTGAGTTTTGTTGGAATTTCATCGGGAGAAATTAACATTATCCCAACCCCCACTTCCATCCTTATGAGTGGAACCGTCGAAGAATAATTTCCAAGGTTTCAACTCAACTTGAAGTTGAGGATTTTCGACCACTGCATGGTCTACAATAAAGTCTGATACTATTTGTCCCTTCATTTCCCTTAAAGGCATAAAGGTTAAAGAGTATTCAGTGAGTGCTAAAGCCCATTTGCCAATTCGACTGTGCATTATTGGCTTAGATAACATATACTTGATGACATCAAAATGCGAAGAGACGTATAAATCAATAGGTTTTATATAATACTTGAGTTTAGTACAAGAGAAATGAAAACAAAGACACATCTTTTTTATTGAAGTGTATCTAGTTTCTGCATCATTTAAAACCCTACTAAGATGATAAATGGCTCTTTCGATGCCATCTTCATTCTCTTGCGCCAACATGCTACCTATGGTAGTGTCAGAAGCTGATATATACAGTCTCATAGGCTTCTTTCCACATGGTGGTGCCAAGATAAGAGGATTCGTCAGATAATGTTTGATCTTGTCGAATGCCTTTTGATGTTCGTCATTCCATTCAAACTTCCCTTGTTTCAGGCGCAGAAGGGGAGAGAAGGCTTGAGTTCGACCACTTAAATTCGAAATGAATCTTCTTAGGAAGTTTATCTTTCCTAATAATGATTGCAATTCTTTCTTGGTTGATGGTGCTTTGGTCTCCATAATAGCCTTCGTCTTGTTCTGATTGATTTCTATCCCCTTTTTGTGGATCACAAAGCCCAGAAAATCTCCAGCCTGCACAAAGAATGCACACTTAAGAGGATTCATTTTCAAGCCATGTTTTCTCATTCTTTCGAATGATTGGCTGAGATGGGTTAGATGATCTTCATCTGACGTAGATTTTATCACAATGTCATCTATGTACACTTGCATAAATGTCACTATATAATCATGGAATATAGAATTCATTACTCGCTGGTATGTTGCCCCAACGTTTTTTAGGCCAAAAGGCATAACTATCCACTCATAAGTGCCTATTGCCCCTGGACATCGAAAAGCGGTTTTAGAAACATCTTCTTCTGCAATGAAAATCTGGTTATAGCCAGAATATCCATCAAGCATGCTGAGATATTCATAGCCTGCGGATGAGTCAACCAGCATCTCTGCCACAGGCATCAGATACTCATCTTTAGGGGTTGCTGCATTTAGATCACGAAAATCTATACATACTCGCAAAGAGCCATTTTTCTTGATAACAGGGACTATATTTGCAATCCAATCGACATACCTCGTGGTCCTGATGAAATTGCAACGAAGAAGTCTTTCGACCTCTTTTTTGATCTTTGAGAGGATTTCTGGGGTGAATCTTCTTGGAGTCTGCTTGATGGGCTTCTTGCCGTCCTTGATAGGCAGCTTTAATTCGACCAAGTCCCTCTTCAAACCAGACATCTCTTCGTAATCCCAAGCGAAGCAATCTTTGTTTTTCCTTAGCAATTCAATAACTCTCACTTTCAACTTGGGGTCCAGTTTAGCGTTGATGTAGGTAATTCTTTTTGCACTTCAATTTCCGAGATCAATCTCTTCGAGAGGATCTTGCGCTAACATCTTTGCACTTGACGTTACTGGATCTTTTTCAAATCCCAGAGGCTCTTCGTCGTAGATGGCGTCAAACCTCTGTTCTGGTGGTTCCACAGGTACTTGTTCGTCAAGGGGTTTTGGTTTAGAGAACTCCCCCGGTCCTGTATTATAGCTTTCACCATATGTGGCTTTGTTAGCCATGTTTGTTATCTCAGCTTCGAGAGCCGCTTGTCTTTTATTCTCAGCCATGTAGGCCGAAATCTTCTCGAGGAAAGAAGACTCAGTCATAGTACGGGTCTTCATCCCAGCCCGTTGGCCGTATTTCAGAGGATTCCCCTTCTTCTGGGTCTCCCATAATCTCCCTGTCCCACTGAAAGTCATTTGGGTGGAGAGTCAAAAAGTACAAGACATTTTTATTTGGGGCGTAGCCTTCTTTCGCTGGGTAACATGGTCCTATGTGCGCCAAGTTTCTGTCGAAGTTTCTCTTGTCTACATGGTTTATTTCTGCCATGAAGTAACTTTGGTCAGCTTCGACGTTCTCTACCACACCATCTTCCCTCCAGATGGATATTCTCTGGTGCATGGTCGAAGGGACTGCCCCTATTCCATGTATCCATTCTCTCCCTAGTAGTAAATTGTAATTTGCTTTTCATGTATTACCATAAACATCGTTGGTCTTGTGATCGATCTAACAGACAGGTCCACTTGTATGACGCATAACGTCTGTCCTATCTTACCTTCATAATTTGACAATACCATGTTGTGGGGTTTGACATTGGTGTCGAACATCCATATCTTTTTCAACATGAATTGGGGCATCAAATTGACTGCTGCTCCTCCGTCCACCAAGACTTTATTCACTCCCACATGTCCTACTTTGGCCCTAATGTATAGGGGCTTGAGGTGACTCTGCATCCCCTGGTGGGGCCTTTCGAAAATAGCGTTCTGCTCTTCGACAACACCACTGTTCAGAACATAGTAACATACTGGTTGATGCTTCGCCATCTCCGCAGCGCCCGCTTCCTCATTATCTTCGACCTATGTTTCCTGGTTATACTCGTACGGTAGGACTGAGACTACGTTGCAATTCATATTCACAGAAGACACTCCATCAGACTCGAAGTCGTCTGTGAGCATTTCCTCTTCTCTTACTTGTTCCTTCTGAACCTTCTGACTTATGTTTTCATCTGGAAATAACTTCCTTCCTACGGGTGGTTTGGTCGAATCCATGATCTTTGGGGGAACCTTGACGCTGCTGGATTCTCCAGTCTCTTTTAGATTCATCTCTCTTTCTGCTTTCCTCATCCTCTGATGCCTTCTCCACTGGGATCTTGACATAAGGTTTTTTCCTTTGTAATTTTCTAGCCTGATAGCCTCTCTTTTGGACGCCTGAAATTGTCTCCTGTACGCCCAAGAGGTTCTTCCTCCATCTTCGAAACTTCTCCACTTTCCTTTCTTTGGTCCCGCCTGAGTTCATTTGTCCTCAGGGACTTCTGCTGGCAGTTTAAACATAACTCTCTTCGCCCTTGGGTGAGGGCTATCTGGCCTCCTAGGTGCTCCCCTCTTGTCGAAGCTATACATGTTTGGGTTACCTCTATGTCCGTCCCCTCTGTTGTACACTGCCCCACACCTGGGACACATCAAACATTTTGTTTCATATTTGTAGCAACGCACAATGAAACCTAGAAGGCTTTCTCCTGGTGTGGGATACACCTTCTGTAATTGGCTTTCCTTCCTCCAGTTTCTCTCGGTCTTTGTTCGTTGCCATCTCTCGTAATCCTCAGCCACCCTTCGAGATATCCTGATACTGCATCTTGGGCATGACAACATGTCAGCATTCTTTTTGTGACATCTCCAGAGATATTCACGTAGGCTTTCGTTGGCTTTAGGATAGCCAAACTTCATTCATTCTTGCTCCATCTTCAAACATTCCTCCATCTCCTCAATTTCTGGGGGGGGGGGGGGGGTTGCTTCAGATCTACCATATTGACACCTAGACTGGCGCCATTAGTGATTGAAATTGCCTCGAACTTCTTTATTAGGCCCTCAGTAGCCTCAGTTGCTTTCCCCTTGAGACCTTCAGTGGCCCTTGGTTCAACGTTAGCAACCTGTTTACCTTTGACAGAGATTCCAAAGGAAACATCGTTACTTAGGCTATCAGTAGCCTGCTTTCCATCCAACGTATAACCTTCAGTTCCTATTGCTTTTACAGCCTCCACTTCCCCTACGTCAACCATGTTGATTTCAACAGGTTCAACATAGTTTGTCTCAGCAATGTTAAGGGGGTCAGTATCAACCTTCATCTGGTTCTTCCCTTTGTCAGCGAACTTGAGGCGGCCATCTCTGATTACATTCTGAATAAGATCCCTGAAAAGAAAGCATTGTGAAGTTTTATGGCCTAAAAAATTGTGATATTTACAGAAGCCTCTTTTCTTTCGTTGTTCTAACGGGGAATTTTGGTGTTATGAGGCACTATCATTTGGCCATCTTTTACTAATAAGTTGAAGATCTCGTCACATTTGGTAACATCAAATGTGTAAGTCTTTTTGGGAAATCTATCATTCTTTTCAGTTTCGACAGGATTTCTGTCATTCGAAGGTGTAAGTAATTTGCAGGCGTAGGGTGATGCTTCTTTTAATTCTGCCAAATCTACTTTGAATTCCTCAAGACCATAAGGGTCTTCAGTGATTTCAGACTCTCCGTCTTCGAATTCGACATAATCAACCCTCTCTTTCTTATAATTCTTATTCGCTCTGGCCTTTTCAGATTTTAAGCGTTCGACCTGTCGAACCCTATCTACTAATTGGGCCATGTCTCTTAGATGCTGGGTATCTAACTTTTTCCTGATGGAATAGTCTAAACCTCCAGCGGCCATTTCGACCAACTCGTGTTCAGGCACTATTGTAAAGCATCTAGATTTCAACAAACGGAACCTATTTATATAATCATCTATAGGTTCGGTGAATTTTATTTTGATCCTGGCTAATTCCTTAAGGCTTATCTTAGTTTGACCCATGTAGAATTGTTCATGAAACAATCTTTCTAACTGGGGCCAAGCATCTATGGAATTTGGTGGCAAAGTTGTAAACCATGTGAAGGCGTTCTTTCTTAAAGAACTAGGGAAATATTTCATCCTTAGGTTCTCACTATTCGCCAAATCCCCTGCCTCAGTCATGTATCTGGCTATGTGCTCTATAGTGGATTCACTAGTATCCCCTGAGAATTTGGTGAACTTAGGGATTTTACAACCCCTTAGTAATTCTGTTTGCAGAATATATTATAATAAAGGAGAAGAATAATTTGGCCGTCGAAGTCCTATATTCAGGTCATTCTGGGCCATGATTCTCTCTATCATATTGGTCAAGTCATTTTCCATCATATTTTCCCGCCTGACCCTATGAATTACTTCGTCTGCGTCCCGGTCTCTATTAACCATTATCACTCTCCTAGGTTGTTCTTCAGGGACTTCCCGTCGAATTGGTTGTTGTTCCAATCTTGCCCCCATGACTCTTTCGTTAGGGGCTTGCCTCTATGGTCGAACCTGATCTATCGTTGGTTCTTCCCCCTGAATTATAACCTGGTTAGACCTGCGTCGAACAGTAGATTGTGGGGCGCCTAGGAAATCTGCTATGCGTCCCATCTGCGCTGAGACTTGTTGGTATGTTTGGGCATTGTCAGTGTTAGTCCTATTCACATTCTGTATTAAGGGAGAAAAAATGGTATTCATTTCTCTGGCCAGAACTCCTACCATATCATGGTTATTGGCATCCATTTGTTGTCTAAAAGTTGCCTGATTATTCGTTGTAAGGGTAGGTAATAAGGTGGGGACTCCTTGTGATTGGTTACTTCGACCTATATGGTTCATGCCAAATCCAGAATTTTGAATTGGCGAAATAACCGTATTATGTGGTTGAGTATATATGGAAGAATTGTTTTGAAGTCCTGCCATGGCGGTAAATGGCATTCCATATGGGTAATCTCTCACAGGCCTAAAGTTCTCGAATCCTGGTGGCCTAGGGGTTGATACTGCAGGAGTATCTGCCGCGCCTGACATAATAGGCATTGCTGTCGAATTATGCAAGGCCATGGATCCAGACGTTGGTATGGCCTGTGCATTAGGGATCTCAGTGGATACATCAATCGAATTTGCTCCGATTGTGCCTGATCCTTGGGGAGGGAATTGTTCCCCTTGACTGGTTGTATTAACCATCTTTTTTGCGTTTTTTCTGTTGGTTATAGGTTGTGAATTGTTGGCTATCCTACCACTTCTAAGGATCATACAACACTAATCTTAAAACCAAAAGAATAACAACAATTTTGCGAATTGTAAAAATAAACTATTGTGATCAACAATTCTTTTGACACTGTCCCACCGGGTGTGCCAATTTGTTTACCAGTGATTTCTGATAAACAACCGCTAGTCTTCCAAATTTATATATTTTTGGTAACTCACAGGATCGACTAGATTGATCCTAGGACATGTGTCTCAAGAACATTTATTACGGTGATTTGACTCATGGTTAAGTTTGTTTCTGGTTTGTGGACAATAAAAAGTGTTTTGACAACAATTCTAAATGAAACTTATGATTTTATGAACAACGTAAATGACGATAACTTTGTAGTAAAAGGTTTCTTAAAGATAATGAAAAATACTTGGGAAAGGTAAAGATAAATGACTCGAAGTAAATGTTTTAAGTTTTTAGGAAAGTACTGGAAATAGAAGACTTGGCGAAATGTAAACGCAGAAGTAAAAGTGATGATAAGTTACTGAAAATAAAGGCAATTCGACAGAATAAAAGGCAGTGAATAACTTTAATTTAAATAATTGGTATAAAATAGATAACATGAACGAAACTTATGGTGTTCTTCATACATACATTTTCAGCGTAAAACTCTTTTCTCTCGCTCTGGTACTTCGAGTGTATTTTGTGAATTTTTGTATACCTGTTTGAACACCTCCTTGAATCTAAAACTAAGAACCCTATTTATAGCAATTCGACCCTAACGGCCTTTACACATATGATTGCCACATTCGCCATTCTCAAGCGTTGCATATCTCAGATGTTTCCACGTGTTGGCCTGACGAAAATGACTTTGTTTAAATTTCAAATACTTCCCGCTTGAAGCTTCGACTCTGTGAACGCTTATGTCGAAGAGAGCTTTATGGAAACCCAAAAAATCTTCTAAGTCTCAGGCTTCGACAACAAAGAATTGTTTACCCACGAAAAGGATTAAACAACTTCGACACAACCATATTTTACCTATTCTCCAAAACATAACATTTCCAAAGAACTTCAGCTATCTGTCGAAATCTCCAGCTAACACCATCCTTTGGGGAATTTCAAAATTTGTTGTAGGTACTCAATGGAAATGAACAAAAGGAAAACTCTCCGTATTAAGGCAACCATACCAGATCTCCAAAGTTTAAGGATCCTTTAGGGGTTGATGCCCAACTCCATCCAAAGGAAGTTTACGCTCAAATATGGGGGGATTCTTGATCTCTTGAGGGTCCCTGTGTAGGCAGAGGCAGTTACTGCCTTAACTCAGTTCTATGATCCACCCTTGTGATGTTTCCTCTTTCAAGACTTTCTCCTAGCCCCTACGCTAGAAGAGTTTGAATTATATGTAAATGTCCCCCAAAACAGAAAGGGATCCTACATGGGAATGAGGCAGAAGATAAAGCCCAAAGATTTGGCTATGACTTTAGGGATATCCCCCGAGGACCTTCTGTCACATTATAAAGAAGATAAGGACGCCCAAGGTCTTAGGAGGAGTTACTTGGAAGGGGTATCCCGGAGAATGGCTTGGGCAGAAAGGTGGGGTTGTTATATTGACGTCGTAGCTTTAATAATATTTGGGATAATCCTCTTCCCTAATGTGGGTGACTTCGCGGATGTCGCTGCCATCAGAATATTTTAGGCTGTGAAAAATCTAGAGGTAGATCCAGTGCCTGCTCTACTAGCTAATGTCTATTATACCATGCACATTTGTCATAGTAAGGAGAAGGTATCACTACGCTGTTGCATTCCATTATTGTACCAATGGTTTGCCTCACATTTTTATAGGGACATCCATCTAAAAGAGACCAAGGGTAATCACGCTTGGGCTTAAAAGCTGGCGTCCCTCAATGAAGGATCGATCCTCTGGTATCCGAAGAAGATAGATACCAGGAACATAATCATCAGCTGTGGGAGTTTTCCCAATGTACCCCTCATTGGTTCCAAGGGGTGAATTAACTACAATCATGTACTGGCTCTAAGACAGTTGGGTCACCCCATATGGGAGAGGCCTAAAGAAGATGAGATAGAGGAGTTTATCTTGCATGATGGAGAAGCTTCATATAGAGAACAACTTAGGAAGGTTACTCGGGCGTGGGAAAAAGTGCATGTCAAGGACAACAAGCCAAAAAGGAAGGATACTTCATCCGGAGAGTCTTACACCCCTTGGATTAAGGAAAGGGTCCGTCTAATTAAGTTGGCTTTCGTGATTGACCCAACTTATGTTCTAGACATACCTAACCCTATTATAATGTCCACTAAGGAAAGCATAGAACATAGTCTTTATGACACGACCTATGAAAAGAACTAGATAAGCTACGACCAGGAGTAGAAGTACAAACAACTCGTTGAGAATATTAAGGAACTCCGGACCGAAAGAAGTAAAAGACAAAAGACTTTGGGGGGTTTATTCAGTGCCAGAGTTAACTTTGAAAAATTCGTGTGCCCTTTTGGGTTAGGTTGAGGCTGCCTTAGAAAAATTCCAATAGGGGATCTTATAGACACTTGTTGCTATGCTACTTGTGAAATTTGTGTTTCAATCATCTTGCTATGGGTAGCCATGGCATCAAACTTAGTCGCTAGTTGTCTTATCATTCCATTGTTGTGGATGCTCTGGTTCTTGAAGTCCTCATTTTTTTGAGTTTGGGTCATGATAAAGTTGTCCACCATTACCTTAAGGTTTGACTTTCTGGGAGCAGCATGTGGAGGACTTGGTGCAAATAAGGTGTTATTGTTCTTATAGGAGAAACTAAGGTGATTTCTCCATCCCGGGTTGTGGGTATTTGCATAAGGGTTACCTTGTGCATATTTAACTTGATCATGAGTCGGTTTTTAACTTGATTAGGAGTCAGTTTTGCTAATAATTGACATTATATCATGACATGTCCAAGGACTCCACATATCTCGCAGTTAGGAGTCACGACAACTACATTACCTGCAAAATTTATAATCAAGTTATTGATCTTTTGAGTGAGAGCATCTACTTTAGCATTTGTCTGATGGAAACTGATCACCTTGTACATACCTCCTTTCGGTTGCGTCTTCTCAACGAGAGTGTGTTTGCTTCCCCATTGATAACGATATTTTAGTGTCTCTACTTTCGCAGTAGACTGTGAGTTTTACAAGCAACACATTTGATACAAAAATTCTAAACATCCTAAATTCTCTCAATAGATTCTCGTTTTATTCATGCTTTCGCACGACATCGGAATCTATCGGTCGAACTTCTATGTCAGATACAACCCCTGTATGTGCATAAATAGTATATACGTGTTTCTACTTTCGTAGCAAACAATCTTTAATTTAAAAACATAAGTTTTAGAAGTAAAAAATTATTCCCGTTACAATTTACCATATATGCAATTTATTCGAGTACCGTCGGTTGATGATCCTCATATTCCAGATCCAATAAATTTAGTCAGACATGATGAAAAATAATAATTAAAAGGCAAGAAAATAAAGCATACATAATAAAATTCTACATATAAAAAAGAAGAATAAATGACTAAAAACATACAATTAGTCAAAGCAAAATAAGGGAGCGGTATAAATAAAGGAACCTAGAAAGTGTAGAAAAATAGAAACTTGCATAAGTAAATCGCTCCGAAGGGAGACTTTTGATCCAGTATAAATCTTGAACTTGAAATAAATTGCAGAAAAATAATAACAACATCAAAATGAAAAATACAGCAGTAAATAAACTAAAATAATGCAAAAAATAAAATTGCATAAACCCTTCATGTGAAGTATTTATGTTTTACAAGAGTAAATTATGGATTAAAGTAAGCTTTCTTGACTAGCAACTTAAGGTCTTATTTATAGTGTAGATTTTATACCGGGAATTGTCTAAAACATGCTAAAGTAGTGGATAAAGTGGTGGAGGTGGAAAAATAGATTTTTGCATCATGGGTGAAAAAAAACAGGACTTCAGCGTCATGACGGGTGTCACGCTGCTGACGTTATGTCGATCATGACCATTACAGTTGTCATACAACTGACAAACCAACCGTCATGGTATTCTGACGTGTCTCCTTTTGACTAAATGCTGACAGGTTAACTCTCTCTGGGGGATGACGATATAAAACTCGCATTTTCTTCCCGTTTTCCTCAGCTTCGATCATTCTGACGCACATAGGCCTCCAATTGGTTAATACCTAAAATAAACACATAATAGTAGCATAACACTACAAAAGTATATGAAATCGACACTAAAACATATGTAAATTGAGCTAATAAAGTGATGCATTTTGCATGTTATCAATGGTGTCTCGTGCCACTTCATGAAGTTTTTCTTAATCACCAGTAAAAACTTAAATTCTATGTGATAACTTATGTCACTAAAAAAGTGACCGACATACATAAAAACTAATTGATTTATCATTTTATTGATTGAACAATGTTCCTTTTGTTAGTTGCATTTCAATTTCAATATGTAAAGAACAATTTTTTTATTACAATAATCAATATATACCAAACAATTGAATTCACTTATCAACATGTAATGTCCCACTTTCTCTGACCTACAATGAGTGATCCAGTTGACCATTTAACACAGATTAAGAAAAGAGAATAAATGAAAGAGAGTGAATGATATTTTTACTAAAGTGCCCTTGTCAAGTATTGTGAATGATGGAAGTGATATTAATTAGAGGGTAGAATTGGAAAAAGTATATTGGAAATTGAAATGAGTCATTCATTTTGGGACACTCTTTTATTTTAAATGAGTCACTCATTGTGGGATGAAGGGAGTATATAAATAGAATACTAATAGAGGTTAAGTCAGGTCATTTTTGTCGAGTGATTCCTCGTCATCTTCGACACTGACAACCTTTAATGCACTCATATCACCAGTTGGAAGTTCCCTTTCAAGTCGAATGAAGGTCTTGGAAGATGAAATTGGTAAATGAAAAAGGAACAATTTGAGGATGACTGTAATTATGTATTAGAAGGGAAGAAAATCTTGAATATTTAATGGGAAAAAAAGATAAGGCTAACTTGTATCCTAGGGGCACAAAATAAAAATCTTGAATATTTAATGGAAAAAAAGGGTAAGGTTAACTTGTACCCTAGGGGCACAAGATAAGAAACTTATATATAAGAAATTTGTATTGAAAAAAGCAATAGAAAAATTAATTCTATACAAAGCAATGACTTATACTATTTTCAATCACCAGAATAGTAAAGCCATCAATTCTGATGTCTTAAAGATTTAAGAGAGATTTCATGACTTTTATGTCAAAAACACAGTAATTAAAAAAAATATAAGATGCAAATTGTTACATAGTAAACTAGATTTGTAAACAAAACAAAATACTAAAAACTAAAAGAATGTTTCTAAAGTATTACCTTTCCACAAAAACTAAAATTAAGATATAAATATTTGATCCAAAATTGGACAGCAAAAAGGAAAGATGTTGTATCACATGCAAGATCATAAATACAACTGAATAGCAGCGACTTAAATTCCTGGTGTAAAATTAAATTGTCATGGATACCCACAACAGAGGATAATAATGATTATAAAATGGGCATTCACTCAGAAATAGGAGTAACAGTGACCAAAAGGGAGTAGTTTTATAAATCATATACAATTACAAGTTCCCAGGCCTGCTATGATTACCAACATTGTGTGTAATTTCCAAAGGACCACTATTAACATTATAGTGAACACAATGGTTTATTTTTAGAGTTCAAAAAAACACTTTTTATTTTCAGAGTTGCTTTTGAATTGAAGATCAGAATATATGTTACACTTGAGTTGAATTTGGAGGACACCGTTGATATTATAAAATTACATTTTGAATAATATTTTTATGTGTTTAAGGTTGTTAAGGCAAAAGAGTTAAAATAGACTTGTTGAGTAATTAATAATAATAATTTAATATTATAAATTATAATATTTTAGAGTTGAGTTGGAGATATTTATTATTTAGAATTGTTAGAACAACCAATTGAGTTCATAAGAGTTATCTTTATGAGCAAGATTTGACAGTAGAGCATTTTTTAATATCTTAGAGTTACTTTAGAGTTGCAGAAATTATTGTAAGGTTGTTTAGAGCTCCTCGGAAAATAGGTTAAGTAATAATACAACTTTACTCATTTATTGATAATTTTTGAGTTATACTGTAATTATTGAATTTAATTATATGATGATATTTTGTTAATTTATGTGAATTGTGATGATGATATGCTCATGTGTGAGCATGAATTATGTTGTTAAACTATGTGTATGTTGTAGTGGGATGATAGTTCGGGAGGGGAACTATTATCGTTGAGTCAATGCAGGTTTTGTTTATTGTCGAGAGGAGACTTTAAACATTATGTTGTTGTTGCATTGACATGTTGTGACATGCACTCATTATGTAGTTGTTGTTGATGAAAGAGGCAAGTTGCAATCCGAGCAGAGTGGATTGGTGACTTGTCCTGAATCCGAGCATGGTGGATTCGGGGTTCGTGTAGGGTGAACCCGATTCCTGAGTGAACCAATTGATGATGATATGGTATCATATGTATATGAGTCTAGTTGAGGATATGAGTTTCATTTCATAATGTAAATGACGAAAATGTGATTGTTGTGTATGTTGATGAAATGGGACTGAGAATGTTGTTGATTGGTTATGAATATGTACATGTTGTTATGAATGAGTGTGAGATCATATTGTTGTTGATTGTGTAATGAATGTGTGTTTGTTGTACATTCTCTACCTTAGCATTTTATTGATGATCGAATTGAAAATGCCCAACAATGTTCACTTCTCCCTTAGGCATAGGAGAAGGATTTTCAAAAACAAATAAAAGCAATTACTTAGATTGATGCATAATAACAGGAATATCAACAGCGGTCCAATTGTTGCAAGCTTTTCCATGCGTACCAAAATTGGTGCAGTCTTCCTCTTCATCATTCTCTAGCACAACAACTAAGTGTTGTTCATTACCATGAATGAACCCTCCGCTACGAAAACTGAGTTGTACATCTTCAGATTTGACTGCTGACGAACCTTGTTGGAACCCCAAACCGGCTCTGCTCTTGTTGTCAAAGACCTCTACCATTCTCCCCCACTGATCAGACTGACCACCTTCAACAATCTTTCTTGCATCTTTGAATGAGGACATGGGTGCCCCAACTCTCTTTTCAACAGCAATAGATAAGACTTGAAAATGATATTTAAAAACCTAAAAAAAAAATAATTAGTTTTTTTTATTACTTTTTAGCAAAAATAACAAATTAAAAAAAACGACAATGGAGTTCAAACTCGTGACCCTATGCTTGCATTCCTTACCACACTACCAATTGAGATAACTGAATAATTTGATATGCGATGCCCTTAAAAACTGTAAAGAGGAATCCGTGCAAAATTTAGAGTACAACAATTGTCCCTATTTAATTACCTTCAACTTGAGAGCATGAGTGACGATATTCTTCATGTAATCATGGTGAAAGATAATTAAATATGAAATAACCCAAAGTTTTGTCAATGGAAAAGGAAAATAGCAAAAAAACAAATTAGTCATGATAGGGTAAAAGAAGAGATTATTGCTAGAAACTGATGTTTAGATTGAAACATAAAAGGGAGATCGTTGCCAAAAAATTGTGCTTAGATCGAAACATAAAAGGGAAGATTGTCGTCGTAAACCGATGCTTAGATAAAAAACGTAAAAGGGTAATTGTCATTGTAAACTGATGCTTAGATAAAAAAGCGTAAAAGGGAGATCGTCGTCTTAAACCGATGCTTAGATCGAAAACACAAAGGGAGATCGTCGTCGTAAATCAGTGCTTAGATCGAAAACATAAAAGGAGATCTTCGCTTTAAAACGGTGCTTTGATCGAAAACAAAAAAAAAGGAGATCATCGTCATAAACTGATGCTTAGATCGAAAACAAAAAGGAGATCTTCACCGTAAATCGGTGCTTAGATCGAAACATAAAAGGGGAGATCGTTGCCGAAAATAGGTTCTTAGATCAAAAACATTAAAGAAGATTGTCGCTAATAATCGGTGCTTAGATAAAAAACATAAAAAGAGATCGTCGCTGATAATTAATTCTTAGATAAAAAAATAAAAAGGAGATCTTCATCGATAATCGGTGCTTAGATCGAAACATAAAGGAGGTTGTCTCCGTAAAGCGGTGCTTAGATCAAAACATAAAAGGAGATCGTTGTTGTAAATCGGTGCTTAGTTCGAAAACAAAAACGGGAGATCTTCGTCGATAATCAGTGCTTAGATCGAAAACATAGAAGGAGATCATCGTCGATAATCAATGCTTAGATCGAAACATAAAAGAGATCGTCGACGTAAACCGATTCTTAGATCACAACATAAAAGGAGATCTTCATTGTAAACCTATGCTTAGATCAAAAACAAAAAATGGATTTTGTCTCCGTACGCTGGTGCTTAGATCGAAAACATAAAAGGAGATTGTCGCCAATAATCGGTACTTATATAAAAAAACATAAAAGGAGATTGTCACCGATATTCGAAGTTTAGATCAAGACAAGTTCTCGTCAACTCAAAAGTCAATGCTTAGACTTAAGGATACATTTGATCATCTTTAACTCGAAGTTCGACACTCAAATCAATGTAAAGAGATTTGTTGGGGATATGAGAGGTCAACTCCTACTCACGAGTTAACACTGATAATTTAAGATGACCATCTATTGGGGGAGATTCACAGGAAGGACTCATTAAGGAGAAACTTTCAAAAAAGACTTTGTGAGAAAATTACTTACTGGGGAAACCAATAAGCATT
Organism: Lathyrus oleraceus; assembly: GCF_024323335.1. Classification (NCBI taxonomy): domain Eukaryota; kingdom Viridiplantae; phylum Streptophyta; class Magnoliopsida; order Fabales; family Fabaceae; genus Lathyrus; species Lathyrus oleraceus. Next base: position 447,604,927 of record NC_066580.1, read on the forward strand.
CTTTATTAGGTATTTGTAATGGTGTTAGATAGGGATTGGACTTCTACGAGAGGTCACATAACCCTTGATTATGCTATGCATGCATGCTTTATACGGATGCATGTCGATCCAAGTGTTAATGTGCGGTATGTAGCTGGGATCAAACTTTCATGAGAGGTCATTGAATCGTCGCTTATGTATGATGTGTTTTAAGTTGATGCATTTGTCAATGCATGATATGTTTTGGGTTGGTGCATGTGTTAATGCATGATGTGTTTTAGGTTGATGCATTTGTCGATGTGTGCCATGTGATATGCGTGAAATGATGCATGCGTAATGGATGATTTGATTTCCATAAGAGAACTGGACTTATGAATGAGTTGATTACAAGGTGAGAATTGAACTTGAAATGATTAGCTAGACGAGAACTGGGGTTTGAAATGATTCCCCGGACGGGAACTTGGACTTTGAGATGATTCTCCATATGGGAACTGGACTTTCAGATGATTCTCCAGACGGGAACTGGACTTTGAAATGATTCGCCAGACAGGAACTAGACTTGATTTACTATTAGATGGGAACTGACTTTGAATTTTGACCACTAGACGTGAACTGGTTTTGGTTTGCTTATCAGACGGGAACTGACTTTGGAATTTGTATACCAGACAAGAACTAGATTCAGTTTCCAGACAAGAACTTGTCTTGAAATAAACTACCAGACAGGAACTGGTGAAAAAGATTAGTTTTGTAGATGGGAACTGGACTTTAAATGAATATCAGACGAGAACTGGCTTCGACGGCTAGACAAGAGCTGGACTTTAATTTATTACCAGACGAGGATTGGATTTAACTGATTAGCATACGTGAACTGGATTTGAAATTTAATGAGTTTTGAGTGAGCATCGAAGTTTGAAGAAGAAAAGGGTTTTAAACTTCGCCATACAAGTAGTGGTCTTTGCAAGTGTTAAACGGTGTTGGGTTTTGATTGATTTACATATATAATGTTGATGACATACCGTCTTTGGGAATGAGGGTGAGTGCCACACATGAATCGTGCTATGCACGATGATTGGGATTTGTTTTTATGCATGAAATATGATGATTGATTATGTGTTATATGCTATAAATGCATGAAGTGTGATGAATGATCAATGCATGTAGTATATTAATTTTTTTCTAAAGGAGATCAGGCTTTAGAGTAAGTTCCAAGTGGGAAAGGTCTTTTATGAGGTGTCCAACAACATTTGGATTTTGGAAGGTATCTAACAAGTTTAGGCTTTGGGATTTTTAGATGCGTTGAGCGAGGTCGGGCTCTTGGCTTTTGAGGCACTAAGTGTGGTTGGGCCCTTTTGTTGTAAATGTTGGTTGCCAAGCAAAATTGGGCTTTTTGGCTGTAGGTATTGGGTGTCAAACAAAATTGGGATTCGTGAGATGCCAATCAAGGTTGGACTTTTGGGGTAAATGCCAAGTGAGGTTGGACTTTTGGGGTAAATGCCAAGTGAGGTTGGACTTTTAGTAGATGTTTATGTTACAAGACTTTTTGATGACGTCAAATTCATGTTGTGGGAATATGCTAGATGAATGAGATGATAAACACGATTTGATGCTAGAGAAATATGAACATGATTAATGCATGATGATGATTTATGCGATGGCTTGAATGTTTTGACAAGTGCCTTTGGGGTAGGTCGTGGACGGTTAAGGCTTAGAGAGGTTGTTTGTGTAATGAGGTTGTTTGTCAAAAGGTGGTAGGGTGTTGTGCTATCATCACCTCCCAACACTCATATTGAACTCGATGGTTGCTGATGTACGACATGGTTTGCTTGAGAAGCATGAAAGTATGGAGAGGGTTTTCCCCGACAATACCCTATAATTTCCCCTATTAGTAGGGTCTTTGGAGGAGTTTCCTGAAAAGGAACTTGGATCCTAGCATGCTATGATATGACCCTGATATGGACTGCCCTAGTATTTGAATCTTGAAAGGTCTGCCCCTAATCATTAGGTTCTGGAGGTGATTTGACCTAGGTTGGCCAATTCTTGGAATGTTCCGCCCCTATTCAATGAGATTTTCAGATGATCTACCCATGATTATAAGGATTTTCTTCTGGTCGACAGGATCCCTATGTGATTTGTCCCTACTCTAAAAGTTTCCTGAAGTAGTACGCCTCTGATCAGACCATTGTTGAAATTTCCTCAATGCTAAGTATTGATTGGTGAGTAAAATTATTCCTTTGGAAACTGAAAGTTGTTATGGAGAATAAATACGGTGTGTATAATGGATGATATTTGGCCATGAAGTTGGCACAAATGAAGAGGTGAAAATGTGGTAAGACAATGTGGTTAGCGATGATTTAACAACCATTTAGAGCCAGTTTAACAATAATTTTGCTAAGTATGATTTCATAGTGAACCTAACTTCAATTAGGTCTTTTAAAGGTTGTAACGTGTCTTGGTTCATGGTTTATGAAAAAAAGAGGATATAAGACTCAAAATTTGATTTAACCCACCCCTTCTCCTTTGATGTTCTCCATTCCTAAATCCAATTAACTCAACATATGCATTCAGTCGGCAAGAGAATTTTGGTAGTCATGATGATGAAGGTAGATATAATGGTTTAAGCACTGGTGAGATTAATGAGGTGACAGTCACCTACGTTTATTTACAAGCTTGTTTCCATTTTTTATTTTTTTCTTTTAATCCCTATTTTCGTATGGACATATTCTTTTAAATGGGATGCCCTAACTTTTGCCTAAGTCAATTTTTCAGGTTTTTTGACTTAGTAGGATTTTTCTTGAAAAATTCTTGTGAAATTTTACTTTTGATTTAGAAAGGTTGTGACTGCCATGTTAACTATTGTGAGTTTTATCTTTTCGTTGCTTCCTCGACATTGGATGATGTGTGTGAGAGATAAGATATGCTTTGGAATGGTTCTCTTAAGATTAAAATGCATCATCAAATTAATTTAAATCTACCATACCTCTGGTTAAGATTAAGGTTTTTTATAAATAGAAAAAACACCGACTTCAGGCTCAAGGGGATTGATTATGGATTATCTCCTTATTTCTCTAGTTTTTGAGAAGTGAAACAATGCCTTACATCGCCAGCTAGATCTTAATAAAAGCATACGTCAATAAATTCAGTTATTTCGTTTACATCATTCTCCTTCTAAGTTTGTTAACAGGTGAAAAGAAAAAAAGTGTTGTACACGATGAGTGATGGCATAAGAAAGAGTGAGTACGAAAGGATTGACTCCAAAAAAATGCATGTTAATCTTATTGAAATTACCAATCAAATAGTACAAATTTAAAAGCATTAGCAAGAAAGAAGTTACAACTTGCAAAAAAGCCTAATGATCCTAGGGACGAGCTTCTTTGTTGACCCATTAACTTTACGAGATATTTCTTGACATTCTTTTACATGTCAAAGTAAGGGGTGATTATTCACCAATGAATTCATCCTTCGAAAGTTGACTACTTTTCGTCGATCAAGTCTTAGACCTTGTGTTTAAGAGCCCTACAATTTTCCAAAGTATGTCCTAGGGACCCATAATGGTACTCACACATTGCGTTCTCGTTGAAACCATAATGGTATGGACGAGGAAGAGGATTGAGTGTTTTGAGATCCACCAATGATCCTCTAAGAAGATGCTGAAGTATCTGGCTATGAGGCATTAGGAGTGGATCAAACCTCCTCGGTGATGGCCTTTTTTGTTGATTATAACGATTTTGCTGGTACGACATGTGGGGTAATTATTGATGATGATACTAATGTTGATTCTGCAAAGGTGACATCAATGGTTGATGTATTCGAGGCACTAGGTAGGCATGTGGCTGGTATGGTAAAAGGTTTCCTTCTCTCTTCAATAGTATTTACATGACCAAGTTCATATGAGCCTTTTGTTGATTGACGTCCTCCTTCAACAGTTCATGGCTTCTTTTGAGTTCTGCCATAGCTTATTGATACATGCTTCAAGTTCGTTTATGAGTATTAGGAAATAAGCTAGCTGGATGACGGTCGAAGGTTCGGGTGAAGGTGGAAGAGATATAAGTGTTGCACAACTGTATTTGCATGTATGTGGATGCATGAAAATGTATGGGCATGAAAAAATATTTTTAATTGTTTCATTTTCAAGGAATTTGAATTTATTAGTTATTGCCAACAATGGATCATAGAGACGAGATCTATCTAAAAGCAAAACTTGAGAGGGTGGGTATTTCTTTTGACATAACTGATGGATTTCAAATGCTGGTAATAAATTTTCTTTTTAATTCTCTGAAAACACTGAATGTGTATGCTAATTTTTTTTGAATGAATGATATGCATGCCAAGATTGGTTTACTTTGAGACATAGATATAGGCTAAGTATAAGGGTAACTAAATGATATGTATCCTATAATCCACTCACGTGTAAGTTCTAGAGTTTCCTTAGATAAGGTATCTGGGTAGGTTCCCAAAGTCATGGACATGGATTGAGGGGGTTGTCATTGCTACAAATACTCGTAGGATGACGATACCCTCGAGCAGATCTATTATGGGTGAGGCATTTGCACCATCCTAGCAAGATATACGTTCATAAGGTCAATACTATGCGGCAATCGATATTAACAACATGGGTTAAAGATCCCTAGAAAATGTCCCCATAATCAAGAATCTTCTTGATCGATACTTCTATCACTACAAATACTTGTAGGACAGCTACATTTTTAAGTGGATCTATTCTGGACAAGGTTTTCATGCCAACTAAACGAGTTATACGTCCTGAAGGTCAACATTACGTAACCACCTACTAGCTTATGTTTTTTCTCAGACTCAGGTGTAGAGTCTCACTCAAAATAATTCCCAAACACCACATATGAATATAAATAACAGATATATAATAAAATAAAATAAATAAAAATAAAGATAGAAGAAAAAAATAAAATAAAATAAAACACAAATAAATCCTACGTTAACTAATATAGGTCTAACCCTAAAGTCCCCAGTAGAGTCGCTAGCTGTCGTTATGCGAAAAATACCTGAGCCTTTAAACACTCGAAATGATGCAGAGTCGTCACCGTACTTTATTTTTTCCTAAGGAATGAGAAAATAAGGATAAAACCCTAAAAGAAAGGATAAGATGTTCATCGCAACCAAATATGGGTTTGTGGGTTAGTTATGCAAGGGGAATATATTAGCACCCCTCGCATCCGTTGTACTCAATGAGAACTACTTAGATGACTAGGTATGAATGCATGGTTAAATGTTTGTTTCTTCTTAATGCTCGCTTTTATTTACAGGGAAAATGAATTAGGTGACTGGAAAATTAGTTTTTTATCAATGTGCTCCCCAAGGTTTCAAAACCTTATGCCTACGTATTCTCAGGTGCAATGAGAAAATCAGAGCATCGCAGTTCGATAAAAATTAATTGTGTGTTGGTTGATTTTAGGTTCGACACACGGTGATGGAAGAAAGATTGTTTAGAAAAGGTTTCAATGCGGGGGACCGGAAAAAAATTAAGTTGTTGGAATAAGATTGTTCATATCCCTTGGGTTTCGATGATAAAAAAGTACTTAAAGAACAAATGGCTATACTAATATATGCTCAAGTGTGCAGGATCACAAGAGTATAATTTATTCTAAATTAAAAATCTGGATTGAAAACATATATGGAGAAGCAATATAATTATAATTCTAATTGGTCAGAACCTAATAACTTTGAATGCATCCATCAGCCTCTGAAGGTTCATACTCTGGTCATGCACTCCTGCCTCGGGTGACAACTCAGACTCTGAAAGCTTGAAGAGCTTCTGTTCCATACCATGTACCATATCAGTCTTGTCAAAGCACCAAATTTTTGAACAGTGTCAACTAGGGTTTCATTTTGGAAGGCTCGAGGAGTGGTTATGTGATCTCTTCAGCCTGTTCTACCTTTTGGTAGATACCTAGTACTTCTAAAGGTGTTATGAACAATGCCATTATTTAGTTGACAATGCTTCTAACTAGATACATTCTCCAACGTCTCTCTTGGCATGCTTCTTCACTAAGTTTTCTCTTACGTTCAAACCCTCAAATGACGCTTTCTCCACCTCTATAAAAGGAAGTTGAATATGTGAAGGAAGGTGTACAACAACAACGTAACACAATATATTGAACATAACTCTAAGCTTTCATTTGTAACTGTTATTGCATAAGCTCTTAAGATTTCTTATCTTTGCGTATCTTAGAAATATTAAGAGGTTAAGAACCTTTATGGTTATTGCACAAATACTATACTCCTAATTGTGTATCTAAATATAGTGGTTATCATTTCTACTAAACTTTTTGTTTAAGTAGAGGAAGTCTCTTACCCGTGTACTTGAGTAGTGAAGTCACTTGTCTGTGTACTTTAGCAGTGAAGTCTCTTTCTAGGTTGTTTGAGCAGAAGTCTCTTGCAAGGTTTCTTGAGAATAAGTCTCTTTATAGGTTGATTGAGCTGAGTCTCTTGCAAGGTTGCTTGATCATAACTCTCTTTCTAGGTTATTTGAGCAAGTGAAGTCTCTTGCAAGTGTGCTTGAGCAAAGTGTAATCTGTTAACTATAGTGAAAAGCTCTTATTGAGGCAAGGGGACTAGAATACTCTCGGCTGAGGAGAGGAACCAAGATAATCTTTGTGTGTTGCTTGATTTTACTTATGATCATATTTATTTTTTCTTTCATTACTATTTCTAATATCAGACCGTGAACGTGGTTCAAATTCTGAAGTTGCATTGTCAGAAGTGAAGCTATTTTTTCGCATACACAAATCAATCCCCCTTCTTGTGTATTTTTCTTACCTTAAGTTGGAATAAGATCTTGAGAAAAATACCCATCCCATTATGGTTGATAGTTCTTAAGTAACTAGCCCTATTGGAGGCTCTCCTCGTGTTAATAACAACCATGATCAAAGTACATATGGTCAAAACAACTATATTTCTAGACCACCAAAATTTAGTGGTGACTTTGTTGAATTTGAAGAGCAAGATGTAAACTCACATCATTGGTTTGGATTATGAGTCGTGGGATATCTTGGAAGATGTCATTGACTTTCAAGTCAATGGTGTTAGAATGGTTTCTGACAGAAAGTCTCTCACTCTGGATCAAAAAAAGATTTACAGAAAGCATCATATAATGAAAGGAAATCTTGTTGATGCCTTGCCTCATTATGGGTATATAAAGGTTATTGATAAGTCTACTGCTAAGACTATCTTTAAATATTTATGTGCTACCTATGAAGGTAATGAACAAGTTTAAGAAGCTAAAGCAAATCTTCTGGTTCAACAGTATGATCTGTTCAGAATGAAAGATGATGAGAACATTGAATCAATGTTCTCAAGATTTCAAGTTCTTATGTCTGGTCTTCAGATCTTGAACAAGAGCTATACTACTTTGGATAATTTAAAAAATATTCTTAGGAGTCTTCCTACCAAATACAGACCCAAAGTAACTGCTATTCAAGAAGCTAAATATTTAAACACATTAAGTCTTGCAGGTCTTGCTAAAAATCTCCAAAGTTATGAAATGGAGTTAAATGGAGATGAGTCTGAAAAGCAAGTTAAAACCGTGGCTTTAAATTCTGTTCGGAGAACTGAGAAATCCTTTCGAACTAAAAAGCACAAAGAAACCACTCATGATGAAGCTTCTGATGAAGAATCTGATGATGATGATGAATTAGCCTTTATCGTTAAAAGATTTCAACACTTCGCCAGGAAGAAGAATATATTCTCTAGTAAAAGAGATGGCTTCAAAGGGTCAAGTTATGGGAGTAAAGATCAAGATGGTTGTTACAATTGCAAGAAGCCTGATCATTTCATTGCTAAATGTCCTGATCTTTAGAAAGATAAAAGCAGAAAAGAAAGCTTTCAGAAAAACAACTTCAGAAGAAAGTTCAAGAAAAGTCTCATGGCAACATGGGAGTAACTTGACAATGAAGGAGAAGATGAAGAAGTCAATCTTTCTTTGATGGCCTCAACTTTTTCAGACTCAGAGTCTGAAGTTGGTTCTGACTCAGAGTCAGAAGATACATAACAAGTATTTTCTAAACTCTCTAAATCTTATTTGAGTACTCTTTGTCATGATCTTAAGGAAAGATGCCAGTAAAAAGCCAGACATAGGAGAATATTAAAGAAGCAATATGATCTTTTAAGAGATGAGCTAAATATTTCTAAAGAAATAATTGAAAATCTTGAAAAAGAATAAATTTCTTCAATGAAAGGTATGTCTGACAAACCTCTGGATAAAAATGAATTAGCTCATCAAGATTTCATTATGTATAGATGTGAAAGAACCAAACTTGCTGCCATGATCTATAGAGTAAGTAAGAGAAAAAGAGAAGGTCTTGGTAATCATCAGAAACCTTACAATCCAAGGACTCATATCTTGATAAAACCATCAAACCATTCTTCTTTAAGCACTACTCAAAAGGGGCTGAATGCTTACTTTATACCTGCTGCTGAAAATGTTAGAATTCTGAACCAATCAGAACCTGTGATAGATAACTCTCAAGGTATGAAGGATTCAAGATCTCAGACTCAAGGGTCAAAAGTTCTAAGTAAATTAGAACCTAAAACTATCAATTCAAAGGTCTTGAAGAACTCAGAACTCAAAGTTGCTTTATTTAAAGTTCTTTAAGGTTCAAAAGTCAAGGTCAAGACTTATCCTAGACAAAATCTTAATAGACTAAAAGTATGGAATGGGTCTAAACCTTACTATACGGCTAAGGCACAAATGAAGAGGAAGCCCTATAAAACTAACCTCGAAGGACCCATAAAGTATGGGTACCGAAGAATGAGATTATTTTTGTTACAAATATGCTTAAAGGAAAGAACAAAGCAACAATTGCTCCAGAACATTGGTTGCTTACAACCTTCAACAAGAAGAAGGCCTACATCCCAAATCCTAACTCTGAAGGAGGAAGGAGATGTGGAGTCTGGAAGAAACTAGTAAGACAAGATTAATGGTACTGGGAAGACTGAAAGTCTTCTATGTTGAAGTTAATGCTTTAGACTTTTGACTATATCTCTGAATTTTATCCTGTTGCTTTAGGAAGTCTGAAGAGACTTCTAATGGTGTTCAGAAGAGAATTGTTGGAACTATACTGTTCCTCTTGGACAATCTCAAAAGCTGAAACTACAAAGAGAGGTATGATTATGTTTTTATGCAACAGTTTCTAATCCTAACATTTTTAATATTTGTCAGAAGAACTTGACATTTATGAAGGAACAATTACACTTTACTGTGATAATTCTACTTCTATCATCTTGGAAAAGAATATTTATCTATATTAGAATCTGATGATGTTCAGAAGCTACCTTGATCATAAGCTCCTTCTCAGCTTCTGATGAATAAATAGTCTCTGAAGCATCACAACCTTTGATACTATGAATAAGACTAACTACCTCTAATATGCACACAAATGGACGCTTCTTCGTAACTACCTCTGGAACTTGTCCTGCTATGTTTCATAAATGTGAAACGTCTTCTGACACGTGGAATGAAATTGTTGGATAAAAACTCCTCATTTCTTGGTTATTTTTATAGTTATTTCATTCTTATTTCCTTCTGCATTTATGTTATGTTGTGTTTAAAAGAAATATTTTTCACTCAAAAACACTTTATTTATATAAAAAACACACATTTCACTATTTCACGACCTACACTTTTGCTTTTGCTACCCTCCTTTCAGAAACCTCTTTTCAAAAAGATAACCCTAGAAACCCTAATAGCTCCATTCAACAATGGTGTCCTCTTCAAATGCTTGACATGCATACATCATCATCAAATCTGGAAAAAGTATGACTATCCAGCCCCAAACCATGGATTTGAATCAAAATGATATGAAGCTTTTGGTAGAAAAGATTTTTGACTTTTACTCATTCAGTAAGAATGTGTATGATCTTTGAGCTTCTTTAGAGTTCAATAGTGGTCTCCAATCTTTGATATACTGAATGTACCTACTTATCCTCATCTTGTGAAAGATTTTTGGGTTAGGGCAGAAGTTTTTGATGAACTTGTTGCACCTGAGGATCTTAGACTTATGGTGGAGAAGGAAAATTCTTTAAAGGGGAAGAAGTGGGTTTAAAGAAGTTTGAAGTTGTTAAAATAAGATATGCTGTAATGGGTGTCAATTTGATCATCACTCTGAAAACTATTGCTAAACTCCTATGTACACCAAACTCTGGAAGGTTTTTTATGGGCACCAAAGACAACAACCCTGAAGCATATGCTATCAAGTGGTGTTTGTTTGATAATGGTGAAAATATGTGTTCTTCTGACTTTGGAAGGGTCAAGAACATGAAGAAAGATTTCAGGCTTCTGTTCAAGATTTTAATTGGTTGTCTGATCCCTAGAGAATGAAGTATTGATCAAATTTCATAGGATCATAAACACTTTATTTTCTACCTGAAGAACAAAGATAAGATAAATATCTTTGCATACATCTTCAACCATTTGTGTGAAGAAATCAAGGATAGCACAAAGCTTCATAAGAAGAACGTGCCTTATACTAGATTGTTGTCAGAATTCTTTTATCAGGGCCATCTGATTAATGCCCTTAAAAACTTGTCTGACAATAGGGATCTAGACTATCTTGAGGATTATCCAATCATCACCAAGATGGATAACCCTGGAGTAATAAAGAATTTCATTGAATATGCGTTCAAAGAAGGGGAAGTCACTAGATACAAAGATATTCCTAACAAACCTATTGATGTTTTTAAACCTTCTATTAAGAGGAAACATGTGGATTCATTTGTTCTGAAGGATGTTCAGAAACCCTATAAGAATAGAGCGGTTGAGAAGGAAATTAAAGAAGTAATTGCATCCACTGAGATGATGCCTTCCAAAAATAGAAGTTGAAAGTCTCCCAAGAAAGTTCCTTCTGTTTTTGTCATTTCAGAAGCACCTTTAAAGAAAAAGAGATTAAGGAAGTTGTCTGAGCATTAATGTAGAAAAAGAAGAGGATGGAGTGGGTATATCCTTAATAAAAAAAATAAAGATTCAGATGACATTGCTCAGAAGAATGTAATTGAGCCTACCCTCAAGTGTGCTCAAATACTAGCATATGTTATTTTAGATCAGTCGGAGAAGGATCTAGAAACCTTTAGTGTTGGGAATCAAAAGTCTGATATTGTTAATGAATTAGATTCTGCTAAGATTCAGGCTACTGAAGTAATGACTAGCTTAAAGTTTGTTGATGTTTCTGATGTTCGTGAAGAAGTTGTCTTGGAAACTATTGCTACTTCAGAAGCTCTGAATACTGGTGTAATAAGTATTAACTTGAACTTACCCTTAACCACATATCTCTAGCTCCCTAACAAATTCCCTCACTCACTCAATCTCCAAAACACACTTCACTCCCTTTTGATGAATCCACTGATATTCAGAATCAGTTAACCATATTCTCTGCTTCTGAACAACCATCACCCCTGAATAAAATACTTGAACCCCCCATAGATGTATATAGTGGGAAAACTACTTCTTCTAGCTCTGAGTTAGAGTATGGTGCAACAATGATGCAACAAGGTTTGAAGCACATCTTAACCTCAAATCTACAAAACCTTTGCCTCAAATCATCAAACATATGCCTGCCATTCCCATTCAAATCTTCTCTCCTCAAGTCAAACCTTCTAACCAACATATTTTCTACCTCTAAAGCTAAACATGTAACCTTTGTCAAACCTAAAATTGCCTCCCAACCAGAAACTCAATCATCATCTCAGTCTTCACCCTTAATATCTCCTCATAGAGAACTTAACCCTGTTTAGAGTCAACCTTTAGATAAAGTTGTATCTGGACTTCAGAGTGAAACTGAACAAGTTGTTCAAGATCTATATCTAGTTCAATTTGCTTCTGAACCTAGAGTTGAGTCTGAATAGATTCTCTTTGACCTACATGACCTTGCAAACCAATTTTCTGAACCTGAACCCTCTCATACAAACACTTCATCCCTCTCACAAACTATCCAAACCAACATGGATGTAATAAAAAATATCTTCTTAGATAAAGTAAAGTAAAGACGTTTGTTGAAGCTTGATCTGAGTCATTGTGTCTTTATACTTAACTTTCTGAACCAAAGTTTTTTTTATAGAATTAGTTAAAGCATGATAATAAGTTAAAGTATATCTTCAGAACCTGGTTGCAATGAGACTTCAGAGTTCTGGGTTCACAGGTTCTGAACTTACCTTATATCAGAGTCCTGATCAGAACTAATCCGGATGAACACTTTCAGAGTTGTTGATTTGATGTAGACAATAATCCTTTGAAGTAGGATCTTTAGAATCGCTGATGACGTTTGTTCAAAAGTTGCAGATTCATTCTTTATGATAGAGTCAACTTGATTCAAATTGTTCCAGTCTTTAGAATCCCGTTGATCTTTGAATAAGGTTGGTCATTTGGAAGACTTGACTTGACTCTTTAGAGTCTGAAGGCTTTGGTTATGATTCTTCATATTCAAAAAAACCTTGCTTATCTTTAATGGTTCTTCTTAGTGGTTAACTTGATTTATATCAAGGTTAATGACTTTTGATCCTGCACACTAGAGTTACCATTAGTAAACCCTATTGTTCTTTAAATACTTTGTTATTATCAAAATCTTTTAAGGGCATGAAAAAAATCTTATTCCAACAACCTCCCCCTTTTTGATGATGACAAACAAATGTATTTAAGAATAGTGTTTGATGATTTAATTAACACAGTCTAACATCAAAGGCTGAGGTTTGTAAGCTCCCCCTAAGTTAGACAATCCATTAAGGTGAGATTTGTAAGCTCCCCCTAAGTCTGATAATACATTAAGACGAGGTTTGTAAGCCCTCCTTAACTCCATATCTTTGTTAATTTAATCCTATAATTTTAATCAACAAATTCTAACATCAGGGTCTGAGGTTTGTAAGCTCCCCCTGAGTTTGACAGGCCTTAGGTTGAGGTTTGTAAGATCTTCCTTTAGTATGACAGTTCATTAAGGTAAGATTTGTAAGCTTTTCCTTAAATCCTTATCTTTGTTTAATTAAAATTAGTCATTTAAGCTCAATAAGATAAATTACTAAAAAATATAAGTAACATAAAGCTTATAAATCAAAAGTTGTTTTGGTAGAAACTGCTTTGTTCAAGTTCTAATGCTTTAGTCTCTTCTTAAATATTTTATGCATTTTCTTCCCCTTTGTTATTATCAAAAAAATTTAAGAAAGAAAGAGAAGAACAATAAAACTGATAAGAAAAAATTAAAATAGTTTAAATGTACAAAATTTTGACAGAGTTGAAAATATTGAAAAATTTGAAACAATTTAATAGTTCTGACACCAACTAATATATGTGACACCAAATGATATATGTGACACCTTTTGAGAATTTCAAAACTATTAAAACTTTTTCAAAAGACAATTTAAAACAATTCAAAGTTTTTTAATAATCTGAAAGAATTTTTTTACTTCTTATGGTAAATCTTCACCATTTCAGTTTTCAAGGAGTAATTATGATCCAGTATGACATGCTTAATTAGTGATTGACTTTGAGAATTTCAAAGATCATAATCTTAAACACACAAAGTGTTTGATATTTTAAAATCTTGTTATAAAAGCACATGTTCAGGCCAATACACAAATCCATATTCACTCAACATATATCTGATTCAAGATGATCACAACTTGTGAACAATTAACTACTCTCATTTTTCAGAGGATCCTCTAGTCTATGATGCAACTTATGATCAAAAGGTTGGAACCTCTGAAGAAATTCCTTCAACCTCTCTTCCTCAGGCACTAAAGCCACGAAAGAAGATTGGTAGGAAGAAAAAGAAGTCCAAGAGGAGAAGAAGATTAAGAGAAGTGTCTCATTTTTATTCAGATGAAGAAGAGGAATTTAATTTAGATTAGAGGAACTTTTTCTATGCTTGGAGACCTAGGGTTGGTGAGGATTAATGTTATAAACATCTTTTTGTAATCATTCTTTTTTGTTGAATGAAATTCTTTTCCCTTTTTAATTAGCATACCATCCTTTAAATCATTAGTTAATTCCTTTATTGCAAACTGATTTAAGAAGCCCATAATTCAGAAGAAAAAAACAAAACACAATACTCTTAAATTAATATTTCTTTTTCATTTGATTCATTTGCTACATCCAATTAACCATATAAATTACTTTGGTTATACAATCAGAGGCTAAGAAAGAATACATCAAAGTTATCTAAGAATATGAACGTACAAGTCTTAAGCAAAAAAAAATACAAAGGTATACTCGAGAAAATAATGATCCAGTCTTGAAACAAAAGTACTATTTCGATACAATAAGGCTTTGGATCTCAAAATATATAATTATTACAGGATCTGGAAAGACTTTGACTCGAGGGAAAGAAAGAAAAAAAGAAAAACTAAGGCATGTTATGAAAACTGCTAAAGCTTGAGTGGAGGAAGAGAGAACTATGTTGTCCTTAAAAAACAACATAATCTTTATCAGCAACTCTTCATCACGAGGTTAAATGAAACCTCATCCATATTTACAACTATTCCTTGCAGAGAGACGAGTTCACCCAGAACTCATTCTGAAGGAATAAAGAACCATTTTCTCTTAAGGAAAGGTAGTGTTCTCTTCACACTACTATAAAAGTGCTTTTAATGTCGGACACAAAATGCATTTCACCTCGGTTGCAGTACCGAGGTAACGAAAGACGTAATGAAAAGTAACGACTTATCACCTGGGTTGTTTAAACACCGAGGGGTAAATTAATTTGCACATAGTTTCGAACCTCATCATTTTCATTTTTATTATTTACAAAACTAGCGCCTCATACATCTCGATTTACAATAAAACCGAGGGGTAAGATAAATTATTTTTTAATTTAAATTCATTAGTTTGTTTACACATAAAATAAATAAAAATAATTTGTTTACAAACTACAATGTTTACCCAAAATATTACATTATTTATACAGAATATTAAAATAAAAATTAATTTATCCTTGAAGATCATATGTTGGATCTTCGACTCCTTAATATTTAGACAAGATCAAATGTTTCACTTTGCAGTTATTTGTTTCTGATATAAAACAAAAAGGGTTAGAAAAAAATGTTAGAAAAATAATTGATTTTCTGCTCAAATGAATATTTAAAAACACAAACCTCGAACCCAGATAATTTTCTGCACTTGCAATCCATCATAGAGAACTGTTAATGGAAAAAGTTAAAATGGAGGATGTAGATAGTTCCAAGCGCTTCATGACATTTCTTTATCAATTATAGATATCAGAAGACCTTTATAATGGAATTTTTTAGATTTCACGCATATCACTAATGGTAGTGTCTTGAGCGTTGATAATCATGAAATGGACGACAAAGATTTGTTTAAGGATGGCGATAAATATCTAAAATTATCACACTAAGTTATCTACTCGGTTTTGTTAAAAACCTAGGTGAACATGTTTTTTTTATAAAAAAACTACACTGTTTACATAGAATATTGAAAAACAATAATACAACAAAAGAAGAATTTTGGTGTAAGGTTATGTGTTTCAAATATTGCATCCAATTTCTAGGAGTCATCTGTTCCAACCATTAAATGCATCAAACTTCTAAAGGAATTATCTGTTTCAACATTGAAAAACTGTTTTTCTGCACTTGCATTCTATCATAGAGAACTTTTTCAAGCTTCTAAATACAACAACAACATAAACACCATTTTGTGAGATGGACCCCAAAAGAATGATGCGTTTGAGTTTGGAGCGGCTACATATAAGTTCGGATTATGGTCAAATTTGTTTAACGAGTGCTTTTATAGTAAAATCTGATTATCTTATCCACCGGTTATTAAGGAAATCAAATGGATATATCATTTAGTTTACAAAAAAAATATAATAAAAAGAAGGTTCCTGAATTGTTTTTCCCCTCAGATTTTTTGAATAACCGAGATAATAAGTTGATTGTCCTCTCGGTTTTGTTAAGATTAATATGTGGTTTTTATTTCAAAAAATAAATAAATCATGGCGTACATTGGAATCATATCACTAGAATATCAATGATCATCCATATTAAAAAACATAACATATCTTTTGGATTTTCAAGGAGGCGTTTGAGCTTCTCTGATTATTTCACTTCCTATTCTCCATTTTATTTAAACATTATTCCTTATTTAAATGTATCATTTCCAACTCTTTGTGTCTTCAAACCTAGTTTCAAAGTCTTTTCTTTTCAACAACCTTAGATGAAAATATTTTGTTCGTTATTATTAGTGAAAAGTTTGTTGATTTCGAAGATTTGAAAGATAAAGGTTTTGATCTAAGGAAAACTATTCGAAAACAAAATTTGAAAGGTTACTTTGACATTCTTGATGTACCCATATACATTAATCTCGTTAAAGATTTGTGGTTAAATGCCTCCGTTGTTCCATTTGGTCATAATGCTTAATCAATCCAGTCTTATGTCAATGCTCTCCTATCACAATTACTCAGTCACTTATTGATAAGACAATAAACTGTAAAGAGGAAGGTTGTTATGCTGAAATTATAGATTCAACAAAGTCTACTTAGAACACTTTCACCTAATTTATGCCAACTACGATAATCTCAACAATCCTGTTACTCTACTACCAATTGGAAAAGTTTGGTATCAACTTATAGTGTCAAATCTCCGCCCAAGAGAGAAACAACTGGAAATGCTTATTAGATGACAAATATCTCTTGTTATTCCTTACTAAGAACATCAGAGTTAATCTCCCTCTTACCATTTTTAACTTCTTAAAGGAAATGATAATAATCTCTAAGAAGGAAATGACTTTCCTCATACCATATGAAAGAGTTTTTTTTGAACTTTCTTTCAGTTAGAGATAGTTAATAGTGATACTATTGAAGTTGAGTGGAGTCCGAATTTTGAATATGTGGAATAGTTATTTGTTGTCCTATTTTTAATTAATGAAATATTTTCTTTCATATTATTGCCTATTCATTTTTATTGATAACTAAAATTTTGAGAATTACTAATTAATAAGAAAAAAAAACTAAGAAAAAAGGGAAGGTTGGAAGGCGCCAAGTGAGAAATCATTGAAAAAAACCTTAAACGCAATTATAAGGATTCAAAGCGTGTTCCCTTATAGCTATATTCCATCGATTTTCAAAAACACCGAGGTAATAGGTTTTTTTATGGAGAAAATATGGCGCTCACTTATAGCTATATTACCCTGATTTTTTATAAAACCGAGGGAAAATGTTGTTTTTTTTATTAAAAAAATCGAACATGTCGCTCCCAAGACCTATATGCTCGGTTTTTGGCATGTTCGAGGTGAAAGATTCGTCATAAAAAGTGTTATTTATCGTAGTGTCAGGAGGTTGAAGATTACTTGATGAAATTTCTCTCTTAAACCCGAGTGAAGGAGAAACAGAATATCATATTCAAAGACTCCTGATTCTTCAAGAAAAGCTAGCCTTTTATTGATGTTCACCAGTTGGTTTCTCACACCAAGGTTTAAGCTAGAGGTCATCTCAGGTTAGGACAAAAGCTAGAGATATGAGCTTTTGGAAACCAGGGCAATGTTCCACTATTGTGTCAACAAGGTTTGAGGGATAAGTTTTGAAACCAGAATGAGAAATTTAGACTGATGAAGACCAGTTTAAATAGGGAATTAAAAGGAAAAATCAGAGAGAGAAAGATTTAAGACAACTAGATTTTGAAAAGACAAAACCAGAGAGAAAAAGATTTAAGACAACTAGATTTTGAAAAGATAAAAAACCGATTTTTTTTTGGAAAAACCAACAAGTAAGATAAACAAGTACAAAGAAAAAGTAAGGAATGAAAAGAGAGAGAGAGAGAGAGAGAGAGAGAGAGAGAGAGAGAGAGAGAGAGAGAGAGAGAGAGAGAGAGAGAGAGAGAGAGAGAGAGAGAGAGAGAGAGAGGTCACAAATAATCCAAGGAGTAAAGCATACTACTCTACAGATTCTGCCTAAATAGCTACACAACTAGCATAACAATTTTCAGACACGTGGATTTTTTATAAAAAGTTACAAGTAATCCTTATTCTTTTTCTAAGTTTCAGAGCCTGATGCTTTTCAGAGGTCACATGTCATCAGATTCTGTTCAAGACTTTGATGAAGATACTTCTGATTAGCACTAGTCTTTGATACTCCATATTCAAAATCAAGCTTTTAAAATAAGATCAGAAACCATTTCTTAGATAAGAATTGATTTTTTAAAAGACAAAGGATAAGACAGACAAAAAAACTCATTAAAGAGTTAACTTGAACAATGTAACTTTTCTGATCAAAACTATTGAGCCTACAATACTTGGTTCAGAACAAAGAATATGAGCAAGGATACAAAATAATATTTTCCACTTGTTTAGAGAATTCTTATGCATACATATTATCTAGGATAGTTATGTATCAATGAGATAGATGCATATACTAAAGTAAATAATATCTCATTCATAAAATTTATCTAGATAAAAAGAAGGAGTTTATACATACTTATGTGTTGCTTATGAACAACTTTTGGTTCCAACAATGTTCTTACTGATGTGAATCAGTCTTAAAAACTCTTGTCGTTGAACCTGGTCCTCGTTCAACATAATCTTGGAGAAACACTAGTAACCATAGTACTCTTATTCTACTTTTGTCTGGACTTTAACTATCCTTCCTCTTTCAGAGTTAAGATTGTAAAATATGCTTTCCTCTTTGTTGTAGGATGTAGTCATTTGTTGTCCAGACATTAGGATAAATGCACTAACTTTTCCTATTAGCATATTAGCAAACACAAGTTCAAATTTTGGTACCTATAATCTTATGGGTCCTTTTGTGTTTGTTACTCTAGGCCTTTTATTAATATGCTCCATTTCCTTAGAGTAATGTCTAACCTTATTCCAGACTTTCTTATGTTGAACATTTCAGAAGACTTAGATCCAGAATTTTCAAGTATAGGTTTTCTTATAACCTTTGACTTGAAGGTATTATGCTTTGAATTCCCTTGACCTTGTGACTTTTGGATCATAATTCTAGTTTCATCGAAATCACTAACTTTGAGATCTCAGGTTTTGACTTCTGTAGAAATTTTGACCATGAGGTATTTGGTATTATCAAAACCTTTGACTTCTCTATTATTAACTCTTATGGGTGCATAACTTAGATCCCTTCATCATCAGACACAAATTAGTCACTAACCCTTTTGTCAGCATGACTTGAACAAGATGGTTTTGAGAGTTTCTTCCATGTCAAGGTTTTGAAAAACCACACATTTTTCATGGAAGCCCATACCTTCTCCTTTGCACTTTCTTACTCCATAGATCATGGATTCAAGCATATTTATGTTGAGGTTTATTGTTAAGAAATATTGGAGATCCAATCCTGCTCTAGAAACAACTAGATTTCTTTCTAATGTCTCAACAGTTTCTTTAGAAGATTTCAATTCTTCTTAAGAAGCTCAAGTTATTTCTTAACAGCCTTCATATGCCTTGCCTAATCTTGACAGCAGCTCATGAAAATATGAATAAGATCAGGCCTAGATAGGTTAGAATATACCTCATCTTCCTCATTATATTTAGATACAGATCATGACCCAGATTCTAAATCAGAGAGTGTAAGAGCCATCAATGCAAGGTTGGCTTCTTCGGCTTATTTGTCTGAATCTTCTTCATCATTAAGTTCATACCATGTTGCCATGAGACCTTTCTTGAACTTGCTCTTAAAAAAATCCTTTAGAAGGCTTCTCTTAAATGGTCTGTCTTTTTGTAGATTAGGACAATCATTTTAGAAGTGATCAGGCTGGTTGCAGTTGCACCAGATCTTCTGATCATCTTTTCTGTTTCTAGAACAGAACCCTTTAAAGTTAGAGTTTCTACCAGAGAGTCTCTTGTTTCTCTTGGTCAGTCGTTAAATTCTCTTGAAGATGAAGACTAATTCCTTATCATCAGAGTCCCTATTAGAATTTTCTTCACCATAAGCTTCTTATAGTTGTATGACTTTTAAGGATATGGAAATCTGACCAGTCTTCCTTTTAAACAAGCAGATCAAGATTAAACCTTGATTCCTGAAGCAATCACATTTTCCCCACAAGTCAGTCTTATGGATTAAAAAAAATCCTTTCATACTCACAAAGCAAATGACTTAAAGCAGAACAAGTTTCTTGATTTCTTCAACAAGCAAAATTGTCCTACGAGTCAGTCTTAAAGATTAAAAAATCATTTCATACTCACAAAACAAGTGACTTAGAGTAGAAACATGTTTCTTGATTCTCTTCAGTTCAATTTTCTTTACCTTTTGTAGTTTCCATTTTGTAACTAATGGAGGAAACTTCAAAGAAAGCTAAACCACTAATTAAATAGTTTTTTCTCACCGAATCTTTTATGTTTCAATGTTAAGTGAAATAAGCACAGTCGGGTTCTCATACGAAATGAAGGTGAAAAAGATATACACAAGAAGGGGGAGTTGAATTATGTATATGAAAATTTACTTCTTTTTCTTAAACGTGTTTAAAACTTGAGGTCAAGCTCAGATTCTGATCCAAGTAAGAGTCTGGACTAGATCAGAGTCTGACTTCAGAGTCTGTTGCACAGCGGAATATAAATGCAGAAGTAAATAGAGAAACACACAATATATCTTGGTTCCTCTCAAACCGAGAGTAGTCCAATCCCATTTCATCAAAAAAGATTTTTACTATAATCACTCAGATTACAATTTGCTCAATAAAACTAGAAATAGACTTATGCTTAAGCCCTCAAGCAAGAGACTTCATTTCCTGAGTAACCCATTCAGGACTTCCTGCTCAATCCCGTGAAAAGAGACTTCTGCTATGCCCTCAAGCATGAGACTTCAATGCTCAATCAATCCTTGAAGGAGACTTCTGCTCTTTCCGCAAGCATGAGACTTCAATGCTCAATCTATCCAAAAAGATACTTATTTGCTCAAGCACCCATCAAGAGACTTCTTTGCTCAATCTAACAAAAAGAGACTTACTCTGAGCACAACGACTTAGAGTCTTCAGATTCTCTTAATAAAAGAGCTTGGTATTAACCTTATGTTTATGTGTGTGTTTCTTGGTTAAGCAGATACACAAAAGTTATACAATTTTGGGAAGAATATAATTTGATTTCTCCTAAGTGTGGAAGATTGAAGTTTTCAATATTTTCATCTCTTCGAGCACATATTTTCTTCTTTTTTGTACCTTTATGTTCTACTGATCTTCTTGATCATTTTCACTATATTCTCACACACTTAACCTTTGTGGTTATATTTTCCATTTAGTGTGTGTTTTTTTATCTGTGTTTTATGTATAAACACAATCTCTCTTTCTCAACCCAGACTGCGAACTGGTATCACATCTTAGTGAACACAATCACATATACTTCAACCTTATACATTCTTGGTCAGAACAAACACCCTGCATTTTTTCAATCTTCTTCTTAAATAGATGAAGAGAATATATTCACTAAAGATTGAAACTAAAAATGGTACACGTAGTCGTTGAAGGTTTTAACTAGAGCACATGAAGTGTACTTTAAACTCAGCTAGCATAAATACGTTGGGAGGAGCAGAGTAGAGTTCAGAGAATTTGAAGAGATCAAATCCTGAAAATGTTACTTTATATTGATTTGACATAGAGTAGTGTACCTTTGTCACATGATCTTATTTAGATAACTTCTGACAGTAGACTTCTTGTAGACATTTGTTGAAGCTTGATCTGAGTCATTGTATCTTTATACTTAACTTTCTGAATCAGAGGCTTTTTATAAAATTAGTTAAAGCTTGATCAGAAGTTAAAGTATGTCTTCAGAACCTGGTTGGAATAAGACTTCAAAGTCTTGGGTTCATAGGTTTTGAACTTACCTTATATGAGAGTCTTGATCAGAACTAATCTAGAAGATCACTTTCAGAGTTGTTGACTTAATATAGACAATAATCCTTTGAAACGAGATCTTCATAACTGTTGATGACACTTGCTCAGAAGTTGCAAAGTCATTCCTTATGATAGAGTCTGCTTGCTTCAAATTGCTCCAGTCCTCAGAACCTTGTATATCAAAGTTAATGTCTTTTGATCCTGCACACTAGAATAATCATTAGCAAACCTTGTTGTTCTTTAAATACTTTGTTATCATCAAAATCTTTTAAGGGCATGAACAAATCTTGTTCCAAAAAAGTAATGGGATGGCCCAATAACCAATATCTCACAAAACCATAATAGTAATTAAAATAAAAAACCAAAGAAAAAAACAAACTCATATAGGTAGGACCACCTTTTGTTTCTAGTTCAAATTCCAAAGTCTAAATTGCCAAGTGAGTGATGAGTCACCAAATTGACTTGTTGAAACTTTATTAAAACAAACAATATATTTTAAATGATAAATAAATAAAAGAGGCTCCCATCCTCTCTTTTATTCCACAAATACTCAAGAATTGTTTATCCAAATACCCCTGTTTTTCAAACAAAATCTCAAAATAACCCACTTTGAAGAGAAGGTGCTAGGCCAATTGGCGTCTGCTCTTAAACTTAGATAGAAGACGCCAATTGGATTGGCTAGTGCTCCTTGTGTTGCCAATCAAATTGGCACCTACGTGTTAAGCTTTAAAGGAGGCGCCAATTGGTCTGGCACCTATGTGTGTTTTGGATTTTTTTTTGAAAAATGTTGTACATGATAGATAAAGTCGAAATCAGACTAATTCATATTAATATTAACACCCGTTTACACAAAAAAGACTAATGTCGATGACCGAGATTGTAACACCCCGATAAAATATGATAATTATTTAATTTAAGTTAATAGTATATTTATTAATTTAATTAAATAATTGGAATATTATTGGATTATTATTATTGGAATATAAAGTTGGAATCAGTAAAAAGTCCCATTTGGTAAAAAGGGTTTTTACACGTGAAAACAGAGAACACGTAATAAAAGGGAGAAGAAGAGGCTAGGGCTCAAGAGGAGAATTCACGATTGTTGAAGGTCAAAGAAGGATTTGCCGGATTAATTCAGGTAAGGGGGGTTTATCGTCGTTTAATGGGTATTATGGGTTAACATGTAATGGGTAGTAATAAACCATTGAATCGACTCTAATCAGGATGATGAATGTTGCAAATTGTGAATTTGTGGATGAATGAGATATGGGTCTATAATTGAAGAAAATTCGTAGGAATTAGATGTAATAAGTTTAGAAATTGTGAAATTGAATGGGTATGATCTGTGTTAGATAATATGAACGAATGCTGTGTAAAAATTGGACTGTGGAAGGTTGGATTTGAGAAATCTCGTAGCAGAGAAAAACCCATAGCAGATATGGAATTTGGTTCCTGGTCATACGCGTATGACACTAGGCCATACGCGTATGAGATGGCCTGGTACGCGTATGGAGTGAGGCTATACGCGTATGAATGAAGAAGATGATGTTCTAACGTAGTTTTGTCTCTGTTGGTACGCGTATGGGAGAAGGGGTACGCGTATCATACGCGTATGAGACAGGCTATACGCGTATGGGCAGAAGTTTGAATTTTGTCTGAGCTGTTGTGGTGCAGTTTTGGTCGTTTCAGCTGAGTGATGAAATTTAACTGATGTATAATATAGTAGGGATCATTTCCCGTTGTTTTGAGCAGTATAGGTATTAGTAGAGTGCGCTAATACCGTGATTTATTAATTGGCATGACATGATATGATCCTGTGATATATATGCTGATAATGTATGATGGTATGCATAATGCTGTGAATATATCTATTATGTATGCGATTGTGGATGGACTGTTTATGGCTTAGAGTGTGAGCATATGTCCATTGTGAATTGTTGTTGATGTTTGCATGCTAGGTGATTTAGCGTGCATAGCATGACCTTTATGGTGGTAGCTAATTCCCATGGTGAGGAATTAGTGAGTGAGTCACTAGGTCTCAAATGAGTGGGACTAGTGAGCTTGGTAGCCGTATCTGGGTTTGATCGGTGAGGTTGAACTATGTGTTCACGAATAGTCGGTACCGCATGCATGGAGTCTCATTTCATAATGTATGTATGGCGTATAATATGAATGGATGTATTTCCAATATTATACGTGTGTTTTGTGTTTGTGTTGAGTATGATTATGAGTTGATGTTGCCATTGCTGAATGTGTGATATGATTAGGGTGATGAATGTGTTAATTTACTTAGCATTACATGATATTTTATAATGCTTATTATATCGATTGAGGAACTCACCCTTACAACTATGTTTCAGGTAACGAGCAGTGATTGAGTAGAAGCTAGTGCTTGGAGTCTAGTGTAGTTCCTTAGTGGGTCATGCTCTGGTATATGTAACATCGGGACGGGATGTTTTACTTTGTTTTCATTTTGGTGGTTGAACAATTTTACATGTAATGTGTTACATGGTTTGCCTGTTGTTAGATTTCTATCCGCTGCGAATTGTGCAATGTTTTATTTTGATTAATAAATGAGCATGACAAATTATTTTGGTGAATGGTGTGAAGTGTCAAGTGTGACACCCTGAAATTGCATATCTACTCTGATTCATATTTTGTTGTTTTAATTAATTATTGGGGTAAAGAGAAGGGTGTTACATTAGTGGTATCAGAGCATAGTCGGTCGAGTCGAGTCGTAATTATTCTGTTTCCCTGTATATGATATGTGTTGTGTAATCCTATCAGTACTTATTGTTTTAGCTTGTTGGGTTCTCAGAATAGAGATGGATGGAAGAGGTAGAGACGATGCTGCGATTGCTGAGGCTCTGGGTATGCTAGCTGGAGTACTTGGAGGGAATCCGAATGTTGTGGGAATGGGAGCTGCTCGTCAGCTGAGTGAGTTCCAGAAGAACAATCCTCCAATGTTCAAGGGAGCATACGATCCAGATGGTGCTCAGAAGTGGTTGAAGGAGATCGAGAGGATCTTCCGAGTGACTGAGTGTGCCGATAACCAGAAGGTCAGGTTCGGTACGCATATGCTGTCAGAGGAAGTAGATGATTGGTGGGTTGCTGCCCGCACTGAGTTGGAAGCTGCTGGGAGTGCTGAGATCACTTGGGCGGTGTTCAGAGAGAGATTCCTGAGGAAGTACTTTCCAGAGGATGTCAGAGGAAAGAAAGAGATAGAGTTCTTAGAATTGAAGCAGGGCAACCGGTCTGTTACTGAGTATGCTGCTAAGTTCACAGAGCTGTCGAAGTATTACACTCCCTATGATGAGGCTACTGGGGAATTTTCAAAATGTGTGAAGTTCGAGAACGGGTTACGTCCCGAGATCAAGCAGGCTATTGGGTATCAGCGGATTAGAGTGTTTTCTGACTTGGTTGACTGTTGCAGGATTTTTGAACAGGATACCAAGGCCAGAGCGGAGAGCTATCAGCAGAGGGTTGATAGGAAAGGCAAGAATCAGAATGATCGTGGGAAACCGTATGCAGCTGGCAAAGGTTTCCAGAGACAGAGTGGGATGAGGAGAACTAGTGGGGGAGACTCTAGTGCCCCTGCTAAGTGTTACAGATGTGGTCAGGCTGGACATCGTATCCATGAGTGTACCAGTACTGAGAAGAAGTGTTTCAAGTGTGGTAAAGGTGGTCACTTGGCTGCAGAGTGCCGGTTGAAGACTATGACTTGTTTCAACTGTGGAGAGGTGGGTCATATCAGTCCACAATGTCCTAAGCCGAAGAAAGAGAGCCAGTCGGGAGGCAAGGTCTTTGCTTTATCGGGTTCTGAGACTTCTGCAGATGATCGTTTGATCCGAGGTACGTGTTATATTAATGGCTTTCCTCTTGTAGCTATTATTGACACAGGTGCGACTCATTCCTTTATATCTTTGGATTGTGCTGTGAAACTTAAATTAGAGATATCTGAGATGCGTGGAAGTATGGTGATTGATACTCCTGCGAAGGGTTCCAAGAGTTAAAGAGAAGGTTAACTACTGCTCCTATTCTGATATTACCAAGTCCGTCGGAACCATTTGAGGTTTTCTGTGATGCTTCATTGTTGGGCTTGGGTGGTGTTTTGATGCAGGATAAGCAGGTTGTAGCTTATGCTTCGAGACAACTGAAGGTTCATGAGAGGAACTATCCGACACACGATTTAGAGTTGGCAGCTGTGGTATTTGTTCTGAAGTTATGGAGGCATTACTTGTACGGGTCAAGATTTGAGGTTTTCAGTGACCATAAAAGTTTAAAGTATTTGTTTGATCAGAAAGAGCTGAATATGAGACAGAGGAGATGGTTAGAGTTTCTGAAGGATTATGACTTTGGTTTGAATTACCATCCGGGTAAAGCAAACGTAGTGGCTGATGCATTGAGTCGGAAATCATTGCATATGTCTATGTTAATGGTTAAGGAACTGGATTTAATTGAGCAGTTTAGAGACTTGAGTTTGGTGTGTGAGAGTACTCACAATAGTGTTAAATTGGGAATGTTGAAGTTAACGAGTGGTATTCTGGATGAGATTAAAGAGGGTCAGAAATCCGATGTGCTTTTGGTTGATAAGTTGACTCTAGTGAATCAAGGTCAAGGTGGTGAATTCAGAGTTGATGAGAATGGTGTTTTGAAATTTGGTAATCGGGTGTGTATTCCGGATGTTACCGAACTTAAGAAGAGTATTCTTGAGGAAGGACATCGTAGTGGCCTGAGTATTCATCCTGGGGCTACGAAGATGTATCATGATTTGAAAAAGTTATTTTGGTGGCCGGGAATGAAAAGAGAAATTGCGAGTTTTGTTTATTCTTGTTTGACTTGTCAGAAGTCAAAGATTGAGCATCAGAAGCCGTCTGGGCTAATGCAACCGTTGGCTATTCCAGATTGGAAGTGGGATAGTATCAGTATGGATTTTGTTTCTGGTTTACCGAGGACAATTAAGAATTTTGAAACTATTTGGGTGATTGTTGACAGATTGACAAAATCGGCTCATTTCATTCCGATCAGAATGGATTATCCGTTAGAGAGATTAGCTGAGTTGTATATTGAGAAAATTGTAAGTTTGCATGGTATTCCGTCGAGTATTGTTTCAGACAGAGATCCTAGATTTACATCGAAGTTCTGGGAAGGTTTGCAGAGGGCTTTGGGAACTAAGCTGAGATTGAGTTCTGCATATCATCCGCAGACTGATGGTCAGACTGAGAGGACGATTCAGTCACTGGAGGATCTTTTGAGGGCTTGTGTTTTGGAAAAGGGAGGTGCTTGGGATTGTTATTTACCTTTGATTGAGTTTACCTACAACAATAGTTTTCATTCGAGCATTGGTATGGCACCGTTTGAAGCTTTGTATGGTAGGAGATGTCGGACACCTTTATGTTGGTATGAGTCCGGTGAGAGTGTTGTGGTTGGACCGGAGATTGTTCAACAAACTACGGAAAAGATTAAGATGATTCAGGAGAAGATGAGGATTGCTCAGAGTCGTCAGAAGAGTTATCACGACAAGAGGAGGAAGTCACTTGAGTTTCAAGAGGGAGATCATGTGTTTCTTCGTGTTACTCCGATAACTGGGGTTAGTCGAGCTTTGAAGTCGAAGAAGTTGACACCTCGATTTATTGGTCCTTATCAGATTTTGGAGAGGATAGGGGAGGTAGCCTATCGTATCGCTTTACCGCCGTCACTTGCGAATTTGCATGAGGTTTTTCATGTGTCTCAGTTGAGGAGGTACATTCCTGATCCGTCGCATGTGGTCCAAGTAGATGATGTACAGGTGAGAGATAACCTGACTGTTGAAACATCACCTATGAGGATCGAGGATCGAGAGTTGAAGCAGTTGCGGGGTAAAGAGATTGCCTTGGTAAAGGTAGCTTGGGGAGGACCAGCAGGTGGCAATGTGACTTGGGAACTTGAGAGTCAGATGAAGGAGTCTTATCCAGAGTTATTCGCTTGAGGTATGTTTTCGAGGACGAAAACTCTTTTAGTGGGGGAGAGTTGTAACACCCCGATAAAATATGATAATTATTTAATTTAAGTTAATAGTATATTTATTAATTTAATTAAATAATTGGAATATTATTGGATTATTATTATTGGAATATAAAGTTGGAATCAGTAAAAAGTCCCATTTGGTAAAAAGGGTTTTTACACGTGAAAACAGAGAACACGTAATAAAAGGGAGAAGAAGAGGCTAGGACTCAAGAGGAGAATTCACGATTGTTGAAGGTCAAAGAAGGATTTGCCGGATTAATTCAGGTAAGGGGGTTTATCGTCGTTTAATGGGTATTATGGGTTAACATGTAATGGGTAGTAATAAACCATTGAATCGACTCTAATCAGGATGATGAATGTTGCAAATTGTGAATTTGTGGATGAATGAGATATGGGTCTATAATTGAAGAAAATTCGTAGGAATTAGATGTAATAAGTTTAGAAATTGTGAAATTGAATGGGTATGATCTGTGTTAGATAATATGAACGAATGTTGTGTAAAAATTGGACTGTGAAAGGTTGGATTTGAGAAATCTCGTAGCAGAGAAAAACCCATAGCAGATCTGGAATTTGGTTCCTGGTCATACGCGTATGACACTAGGCCATACGCGTATGAGATGGCCTGGTACGCGTATGGAGTGAGGCTATACGCGTATGAATGAAGAAGATGATGTTCTAACGTAGTTTTGTCTCTGTTGGTACGCGTATGGGAGAAGGGGTACGCGTATCATACGCGTATGAGACAGGCTATACGCGTATGGGCAGAAGTTTGAATTTTGTCTGAGCTGTTGTGGTGCAGTTTTGGTCGTTTCAGCTGAGTGATGAAATTTAACTGATGTATAATATAGTAGGGATCATTTCCCGTTGTTTTGAGCAGTATAGATATTAGTAGAGTGCGCTAATACCGTGATTTATTAATTGGCATGACATGATATGATCCTGTGATATATATGCTGATAATGTATGATGGTATGCATAATGCTGTGAATATATCTATTATGTATGCGATTGTGGATGGACTGTTTATGGCTTAGAGTGTGAGCATATGTCCATTGTGAATTGTTGTTGATGTTTGCATGCTAGGTGATTTAGCGTGCATAGCATGGCCTTTATGGTGGTAGCTAATTCCCATGGTGAGGAATTAGTGAGTGAGTCACTAGGTCTCAAATGAGTGGGACTAGTGAGCTTGGTAGCCGTATCTGGGTTTGATCGGTGAGGTTGAACTATGTGTTCACGAATAGTCGGTACCGCATGCATGGAGTCTCATTTCATAATGTATGTATGGCGTATAATATGAATGGATGTATTTCCAATATTATACGTGTGTTTTGTGTTTGTGTTGAGTATGATTATGAGTTGATGTTGCCATTGCTGAATGTGTGATATGATTAGGGTGATGAATGTGTTAATTTACTTAGCATTACATGATATTTTATAATGCTTATTATATCGATTGAGGAACTCACCCTTACAACTATGTTTCAGGTAACGAGCAGTGATTGAGTAGAAGCTAGTGCTTGGAGTCTAGTGTAGTTCCTTAGTGGGTCATGCTCTGGTATATGTAACATCGGGACGGGATGTTTTACTTTGTTTTCATTTTGGTGGTTGAACAATTTTACATGTAATGTGTTACATGGTTTGCCTGTTGTTAGATTTCTATCCGCTGCGAATTGTGCAATGTTTTATTTTGATTAATAAATGAGCATGACAAATTATTTTGGTGAATGGTGTGAAGTGTCAAGTGTGACACCCTGAAATTGCATATCTACTCTGATTCATATTTTGTTGTTTTAATTAATTATTGGGGTAAAGAGAAGGGTGTTACAGAGATCACCTAACCGACCTCCGGTCCCACATCCCTTAACTACCCGAACTCGTGGCCCTAACCCACGTTGATGATTCACCCCAGGTGTTTGAGTATCTGAGGACCCAGGAACATCACCACCAACTGCAGGAGATTGCCTCAGATAGTCAGACAAATCAACGTAGTCTTGTGTATGCATCGAAGGGGTACTGTCATAACTGAGTTCATGACCCATGCCAGAGTAGTTGGGCTGTGTTTGAGTTGTTGGAGGGAGACCGGGATGATTGAATGGAGACATTGGTGTGAATGATGCGTCAAGGAAAGGTTGAAATGATTGTTGTGGTATTTGGTAGCCATACGGTTGTTGAAGGTTTTGGTTTTGAGATGTTTGGGCTTCTTGGCTATAGTAGGAGGAGGGACGGTTGGTGATAAATAATCGTTGAATGTTTTGGCTAAGGAGGCTATGATAGGGTGATGTATTGGGTGCAAAGCAATGTTCAATGTCTTGATGATGATCTAGTTGTTGTTGGTGGTACAGGGTATGCTCTTGGTATTATAGTTGGGTGTTTGGCATTTTAGGATTGTAGGTTTGTGTGTTTGTGGATCGGAAATTTTGATGGATTGGGGGTTGTACGTAACTGGTCTGGCAATGTTGTTATGGGTTAGATGTTGAGCCTTCTGGTGTGTAAGTTGCCTGGCGTGGGTCGTATAGGTACACATCCTTGGCAATGAACTCAAATCCAAACGATATGTACCAAGCCATATAATTACAACTTGGTTTTTCTTCAGTTGGTATCACATCATCAGTTAAGATGGTCATGGAGGTGCTTCCATTTGCGACACTCAGATCTAGCAAAGCTTTGCCATGGGTTAAAGTTCCATTGATCATTAAATTTGCGTAGATGCCACTCTCCTAGGTTTTCCGGGGGATCTGGGATGAGTTGAAGCATACCGAACTGCAATTTAAAACGATCACTATTGTGCATCTCCATAGTGGTGAATCTTATGATCGATGTGCATGCAGTCCAAACGGTTGCGTCTTGTTCGTTGATTTCATGGTCATGATCCAAATTTAGATATGGACGCCAAATGAACTAAAATGTGAACATATGTTATATTATAAATTTGGTAGAAGAAATTAACAAATTATTACAAAATAATTAGGTTAATGGTCATACATCTGTCGGTCGAAGGTGATCCAAGAGATTGCGATATTGGGTAATACAATGTCTAGGACATCTGCTATAACTCATACCACGTGCCGACCATCTACACCATAAAAGTAAAAATATTATTTAGAGATAATAATCGGTAAAGTAAGTAAATATAGTCCATTTTTATGAACTTACTTTTGTGCATATGAGAATGTGAAAGGGCTGTTGTTGACGGGCGCTAGGGACGGTAGTCTGGACCAACCCCATGCTTGGAGCAAAACAACACATCCAGAAAAGGTAGATGTGTCTTTATGTGAATTTTTACACAAAGAGCTATAAAGATAAGTCAAACAAGCGGATCCCCAAATGTAACTTCCTATTCTATCTACATGTCTTAGTAAAGGTAAATACATAACATGCATACTAGAACCACTACCTTCGGGAAATAAAAATGAACCAATTAAAAGCATAATGTAACACCTAGTTTTTGTTATTCGAGTCTCTTCGATAGAATTCTCATCTAACTGTAAGCTATTATAATATGCCTTAAGGCGTGAAAGGAGTATACCTTGACCTCTTGAGTTATCATCTAACAAATCAGCATCCAAGAGGTCCATGCAAATTGAATTTGCATAGTTGGTTTTACCATTTACCGCCTTACCTTTGATAGGCAATCCTAATAACATGTAGACGTTTTCTAACGTCACGGTACATTCACCGGTTGGAAGCCAGAATGTGTGTCTTGGGACGCCATCTTTTACATAACGTAAGAATAAATGTATTACCCACCGACCAAGACATTATTTTGCTTATATGTCCCAAATCGGTGAGTTCGACATACGGTTGAATCATCGGGTCCATGTGTACAAATTCGTGGACCCGAGTTCGAAACCTAGAAACATCCTATAAAAGAAACAAAAAAATATGTTACTTTATAAAAGATAAACAACAAATTAAGTATCATTATTAAAAATTATTCTATACAAATAATAGAAGAATTAAACGCTTACATAAGTTGTTATGTTTGCAACTGTGCCTCTGTGCGATTCACCCATTGTGAGGAGAGATATCTTATCGGAGTAAATGCTGAAAAAGTGGTTGTTGTAGATGGAAAAGTTGTTGTTGTTGAGGAAAAAATGTGAGACTTGCTTGGCTATTTATAAGGTGTGCCATGCAAAAGTATGAATGCATGGATAATGGTGATTGCATGCTCATGCCAAATGGTTTGGTGCCCATGTGCAATTGTCACATGCTAGCGCCAATCAAAGTGGCACCTCCTAGGCTTGCATGCATGCTACATCTTAACCTATCTTGGCGCATGCATGGCTCTGCATGCTTAGTTACGAGGTATGCATGTAAGATAAGGTAATGCCAATTGGACTGACGCCCATGTACAAGCATTACAAGCTAGCACCAATTGGACTGGCGCTAGGGCTTGCATGATTGACATATGACTTCCCTCTAGCTTGCATATTTGACACATCACTTCCCTCTTGCTTACATGCTTGATACATCACTTACCTCTAGCTTTGCATGTTTGACACATCACTTACCTATTTAAGTGCCTTACTATCTATATCCAACAATCAACACAAATTCATCTGCATCAAAAAATTACTTTTCGTCTGCACAAGAAATATTACAATGTCATCTGCATCAAAATATACTATCAATGCTCACTGCAATGGTGAGACATATGAGTTTGAGTTATACGGGTTTTGTTTTCGAAATGCCGATACTATCCGACTTACGATCAAGAGAAATTCAAATTTCTTGCATTTGAAAAAACGAATTGAATCCTACATAGGATCTGGTCTTCTGTCACAGATCACGTATCAAAATCCAATTTTTTTTAGAACAGTTAATGCAAAATTTTCCCGCTAAGATGAAGATGTTGAATATGTGTTTGTTAGTCACGAACATTCTGGTTGCAACTCTATTGAGTTATATATTACTCTTCAACCAAGTATACCATCTCAGCAATCTCAGATAACTAATCAAGTTGAATCTGATGAATTTGATTCAGAAAACTCAAATGACACCGACCCATAAGTAGAAGCAGAAGTCAATGTCGTTGATGATGAAGAAGAAGAGACCGAGACACATGTCGATCATATGTTGAACAACAACATTGAAGATGACGATCAACCAACGCCATTACCTCTAAGTCATGTATATAATCTGCCTCAACATATGAAAAACATGGATATGCATGACGATGAAACATCCAACAATGTTTTTTATAACCTGTATCCATGATCAGAGTGTGAGTTAAAAGTGGGAGACATGTTGCACATTAAAGAAGAATGTGTGCGACCTATAAAAAAAATTCACATGAATAACTCTGCTGATTTCACTATGAAACGAACTGATTCGAGAAGGTATGTCATCGAATGTCGTAACATCCTTTGCAAGTTTTGGTTAGCTGCGTCTCACAAAAAGAGAAACGACTCTTGGAAGATAGCTTCTATAGACCCGCCTCACAGTTGCATTGAAACTAATTTTGAACAAGATCACCGTAAATTAAGCGCTGCATTGATATGTCAAGACATTTTGCCGCTTGTTAACAAAGACCCATAAGTCAAGGTGAGTATAATAATATCTCATATCATCACAAAATATAATTATACTCCATCTTACAAGAAATCATGGATTGCAAGGACAAAGGATGTTAAACAGGTATTCGGCAACTGGGAGGATTCATACAAAGACTTGCCACGGTTTTTATGGACCCTAAAAACATACGTACCAGAAACTATTGCAATTATGGAGACATTGCCAGCACTTACACCAGACGGAACCTGTGTTGCTGGAAATAGAATCTCTCAACACCTCTCTTTGGGCGTTTGAACCGTGCATCAAAAGTTTTACATTCTGCAAACCTATTATTCAAATTGATGGAACATGGTTATACGGCAAATACAAGGGTACTTTGCTTATGGCTGTTGCACAAGACGACAACAACATTGTCTTTTCCATTGCCTTTTCTCTGGTTGAAGGTGAAATCTCTAGTGATTAGGATTTCTTTCTTCGACATCTCAGAACACATGTCGCTCCACAAGTCAATCTCTGTTTGATTTCAGATAGACATATTGTCATTGAGAGTGATTACAATAACCATGATAACGGATGACATGATCCTCCTTCTACCTGTGTCTATTGCATTAGACATATCGCACAAAACTTCATGCGTGCAGTCAAAGATAAGAACCTTCGCAAAAAAGTGGTGAATGTTGGGTATGCTCTAACTCAGCCGTCATTTCAATATTACCGTGATGAAATTAGATTGTCTAATGCAGATGCAGGAAGATGGGTGGATAACATACCAGTAGAGTGGTGGACAAGGGAATTTGACAGAGGTTGTCGATGGGGCCACATGACAACAAACCTTGTGGAATGCATGAACATCTTATTCAAAGGCATTAGAAATCTATCAATAACTGCTTTGGTCAGAACAACCTATTATAGGTTGGCTTCTACCTTCGCAACCAGAGGTGAAAGATGGAGTGCATTGTCAATGTCAGGTCAAATATTCAGTGAATGTTGTATGAAAGTGATGAAAAAGGAAAGTATCAAAGCTAGCACACACGCAGTTACAGTCTTTGACCGTCATAGGCAAAATTTCAGTGTACAGGAAACAATGGACCACAAGAGGGGAAGCCAAATTTATCCTATGTTGTCAAACTAAACAAAAGTTGGTGCGATTGTGGAAAGTTCCAGGCCTTCCGTATTCCTTGCTCCCATGTCATTGCGGCATGCACAAATACTCACCAAGACGCTTACAACCATCTATCCGATGTTTACAAAGCCATTACCGTCATGAATGTGTATAAAAAAAGCTTCTCAGTGCTATCAATGGAGGAATACTGGCCTTCATATGAAGGTGACATAGTTTGACACAACGATGATAGCGAAGAAAGAAAAAAGGACGGCCAAACAGCACGCATATTAGAACAGAAATGAATACGACTGATAAAATGATAAGACTATGTAGTATATGTCGTCAACCAGGACACAATAAGAACAACTATCCCAATCTAGGAACAACATATGCATCATAAGATAATATCTCATTTTAATTTTTGTAACCTTGGATTTTTATATATCATTATCTTTTTGTTACAACAAGGTTAACAACAAACATCACTACAACATAAGCAAACTTAAAACATAATATTTTTAACTAATTACAACAATCAAACTGATGTCATCTCGTCCAAACATCATTTTCCTAGCATCCTTATCTGTTTTGACTCACACCCAACCAAATATACTATCGAGTCTCTCAATACTTCTAATTTTTCCCCCCTTCTGATATTTTTCCATCTAACAAACGATCCAACTCCCTCTTCAGTTGATCGAAACTACAGATTTTCCAAAAGAGCATCAATATCGGAGGTTTGTCTCTCGAATAAATCACTTTTCCATAGCGACGACGAACACCAAACATGTTTGCAATATGACGAAATGAGATGTGGAAAAATGATCCACACAACACCTCTATTTATAACACAAAAAATTGCACATTACACTGAGGCGCCAGACCAATTGGCGCCTCCTCTTCCAAATAACACATGGGCGCCAATTGGATTGGCAGCACCATGTGTTGTAGCCAATCTAATTGGCGCCTCCATTTAATGTTTAATGGTAGGCACCAATTGGTCTGATGCCTGTGTCCTACATATTTTTTTTAAAACTGGGATAATTTGTGAATTATTTTGAAAATCGGATTATTTTGAAAATTTTTAAAAAAAACTGGGGTATTTGAGTAAAAATTTCAAATACTCAAACTACCATCTTTGTTGTCTCTTGTTCAATCTCTCTCACACCGAAGAAAATTATAGATCCACGTAGCAAAACTCTCTTTTTTATCTCAAAATAAATGATGATCTGTTTTAGTTTAAAAAATGAAAGAGAAGTTAGTCATCATTTGTTTTTCAGTCAGCAAAACAATAATAACATCTTGGAAACACCAACAAAGAAATCAAGGAAAATGGAGAGAGAGAAAAAAAACTACCGGCGCAGCGGTGGCTTTGGTGGTCGAACGGAGTTTGCGGCAGAGAAAGGACGACACTAGGTGGATTCGTCGAAGGGGCGGTGGTTGCCGACTATGATTCATCGTCGGGGCTAGTGCACGACGAGCTCTATGCAAGAGGTAGGGAGGCAGTTAAAAACCCCAAAAAAATTTGGCGAGTCCGTTCTTATCAGCTTCTCATTCTTCCTCTTTTGCTTTTATTCTGTTTTTGTGGTTTGTGTTGATATTGAATTTTTTGTTAAACATTTGTTTTTTTATTTTGTTTATGAATGGTTGTGTTGACTTGGTTTAATGGTGATGTTATGATGTGTTGTTATTGGTGTTTATATGATTTTGAAGGTTAGTGAGAGATGTTAAGGTTGATGGAGGAGATGTAAGGTTGTTTGAAGATAAAAGTTTTTGATGTAAGGTTGATGGAGGAGATGAAGTTATAGTATGGTGAAGGGTGGAGAAAGTTTGTTGGTGATGGGTATTGTTTGTATTGACTATTTGGTGGTGATGTTTTTTCTCGGACTTATGTGAAATTGTTGGTGAATTGGTGGTGTTACCGTATGTGTGTGTATATTTTGTATGGCCAATTGGGTCTTTCTAGTTTGACTTGTGGTGGTCTTATTTATATTAGGTGGACATTAATTAAAAAATTAAAAATAAAAAGTGAATAAAAGAAACAAAATTTTTTATGTTAATAATTGATTTTTTTAAATAAACTTATTTTTTAAATTAAATACTGAAATAATCATTTAAAAAAACGAAAATAACCACCTTTTCAAATAGATGAGTCAATTAATCTGACGCATCCATTTAGCCCTAAGAGGAGGCGTCATCTCCCTTGGTTCATGCTTCTAAAGCATTGCATGGAGGCGTCAGCTCATGCATCTGGCGTATACATGTACTTGTGTGTTTGACACCTCCTCTCAGGGACATTTAAAAGAAAGAATTAAGGTGAATGCGTCAGATTCATTGGCACATACACCAATGCATAGACACATGCACCAGCAACCCTGACGTCTCAATGCAAGACTTTAGAAGCATGCTCCAAGGGAGTTGGTGCCTCCTCTTAATATTAAATGGATGTGCCAGATCAACTGACACATCTATTTGAAAAAATGATTATTTTCGTTTTTTTTTTAAAAATAACTATTTTATATTAAATTTGAAAAATATGATTATTTTAAAAATAATTCTTAATAACTTCTAAAAAAACCAAAAATATTTTCTTATTTTATGAAAAAAAAAGATTATTCGTCTTTTATGATTTTTTAATTAAAAAAAGTTTGTGAAAAAATAAAATAATTAAAAATTAAAATCATTTTAAAAATGAAATAAAATAAAAAAATAGTTTTAAAAAAAAACTTTTTAGCAAAAATAACAAAATTAAAGAACAACAACGGTTCAAATCCATGACTTTATGCTAAACCCCCTTACCACACTACCAAATAAATTAACTAAATAATTTGAAATACAATGCACCTAAAATCTATAAAGAGAAACTTAAGAAAAATTTAGAATTCGACACTCTTAAAAAAATGTTTTGAAACCCAGAAAACAATAGAATGAATAAACCCACAATGTGAAATAAAATGAATAACATTACAAGAAAACGAGTGTGAAATGAGATTAAACCCATTACATGTCAAATAAAAACCCATAACATAGAATGAATAAACCCAAATAAATATATAAAAAAACATGAGATTAACCCACTCTGTGAAATAAAAAACCTAACATTTCATAAACCACCATGATCAAAGAACTTGAATGTTGAGACAGAAACCAACACCATGAAAATATAGTAAATTAAATTATTCTATTTAGTAAATTTATACACACCTTCAAACAAAAACCAAACATGAGATTAAACTAACAATGTGAAATGGGTGATATATATATATATATATATATATATATATATATATATATATATATATATATATATATATATATATATATATATATATTAAATTACATTTTTCTATTCTCATTTTAATTTATTTATAAAAATAATCCTTCAATTTCTTAAAATAATTATGTTATTTTTTTAATCTATAACAATATAAAGGGAAAATTTGATTTTGATGTAGTCTATTTTTCTATCAATTTTATTCTTAGATAATTTACTTAATAACTTCTATTGAAATCACTGTTATCTTCTTTTACATAACTTCACGTATATTTATTAAAAAATCGGACAGAAGCTACATAGTACCCATCTGGATGCTTGTACTTATAAATCTATTAAAAAAAACTCTAAATCCAATTTTTTTCGAGTATTCCTCTTTTTCATGCCATTTAAGATTATTAATTTAATTTATTTTTTATATAAAAATATAAATTTAATAGATATATATGAATAATTAATTATTTTTTTACATGGTCGTCAATTAGTTAAAGAATTTAAACAATTTTAAATTATCAAAGAACGTACGGAGATGATAAATAATTCTTAGGATATTTTTTATTTTTTAAAGAAAGTTATTTTTACATTCAGTCCCTTTATAAAAATAAAATATTTTTTTAATTTATTGAATAATTAATATTTTTATATTATATAATAGATCAGATATATTAATTAACTAATAAATTAAAAAAAATAATTATTTTCTAAATATAAGTAAAAAAATAATTAATAACATATGATTAATTATATAATAGTAATAACTCCAAAGATAATTTGATGGTGAAGACTGTGTTACTCTTAAGATTTTATGTTGAAATCTAATTAAGTGCAATTAATGTGTATTAAGGTAGTTTTGTTCTGTCTGACTTTAGATTTAAAAATAAAATAAAATAAAAAATAAAAATACTTAATAAAAAAATTGAAAGAAGTAGATCTCCGGAAGGTGGAGGAAAACCCGTGGAAACAATCAAGATTGGTCGCGAAACGGGTCACGCGGGTTCCCTTCACCCCTGTTTGACACGTGTCATATTCGCCACGTTTCTCTCCCAAACCCCACGTGGCATTCATGCTGCACTGCATAACCCTATTGTGTTCCATTCTTATTTTAAACAACAAAAAGAAAGAAATTATTACTTCAACCTTAAGAAAAACAAAATGACGAGTACGAAACATTTGTTGTTGGTGCTGTGTCTTGGAATCTGTGTGGGAATGTGCAGATCATCGGTGGAGGATGTTGCTGAAGAGAACACGGAGTCTCTCTCTGATTCGGCTTCAAGGGAAGCAATTGGAAGTGATGATATCATCAGAATGCCAATTGATAAAATGCAAGATACCTACGAGAATGCTAAGCAAAAACTAAAAGTTTCGGATAAGGCTTCAAATGTAGCTCACAATGAAGCAAAAGGTGGAATGGATTGTGGTGGAAATCATAACTATGCCTTTGGTGTCTACGATGAAGCAAAAGATAAAGTCAGTGAAGCTTACATGTATGCAAAGAATTCTATGACTGAAGAGGCCAAAATTAAATATGAAGCTGCAAAAGAAAAAGCTTCAGAAGCCACAGGAAATCTTGGAGCTAAGATGAGGAATACCCCATAACTCTAACAGAACCTCATTAGTATAACTTTCTCTTAGCTTTCAACATACATGTATGTAGTTGCATGTTGTATAGTTATTGTCACATTATGGGACCCTTTTCTTAACATGCTTAGTTTCTTATCTTTGATTATGAGAATATAGCATGATCATCCAAAAGATGCATCTTTTTTTTTCTTTCTCTTTTTTGTGTGGTCCATACTCTAGAAAATCTGAAATAAAGTCCATGATCACTATTATGCTATAGACACGGACAAAATATTTTAATTTTTAAGACACTAGATTACTTTGGCATCTTTTGCTGGATTACACTATATAATTAATGGTACATTAGGAAAGAAATTATGATTGTTAGATCCTTTGTCCCAGGATAATGGGAAAAGTTAAATATTTATTACTAAAATTAGATTGTTCAACTTGCATGTAAATGGTGGAGGATGAAGCAAAGCATAGGTATAGCTTAATTTTTTAGTAGCATCAAATTCTGTGACAAATTAAATTAAGTTAATGTTTTTAGTTTAAATTAAATCTGGGCTATGAATGATACTGGAAAAATATATCTCAAACTTCACATAGTTTCAACACTTATGATTTTTGCAACATCTCAAATGAGACACAATGAAAACTTTCCTACCTAAACATCATATGTCAAAAATTTGTATTCAAACCATTCTAACCACTTTGGTAGATGAAGAGGCGAATCAATCTAACTACTGATCTAATAAGAAATCGAGAGGCAAAAACTTCTCTCAATCATAAAAATACTTTCTTTAAACCAATCATCTCATCACTTAACAAAGAACTCTACACCCGAGCTCCATACCTAAAAGAAACAATGTTGTTTCACGAAAATTGCCTATCCTCAAGAACCCTCCA
Organism: Lathyrus oleraceus; assembly: GCF_024323335.1. Classification (NCBI taxonomy): domain Eukaryota; kingdom Viridiplantae; phylum Streptophyta; class Magnoliopsida; order Fabales; family Fabaceae; genus Lathyrus; species Lathyrus oleraceus. Next base: position 447,645,069 of record NC_066580.1, read on the forward strand.
CCTCCCCAAAGTTTAATCGGCATCTTCAAGAAAAGAAAAGGACTTCAATTATGATAAAAGGATAAATATCAAGGATGAGACTCTCATCACTTTGTTGTGCAAAACGACAAAAAGTAATTTACTTTCACCATATATTGCTGCCAAATACTTATGATGAAATTTGTATCTCCCAACACTTTCTTCATCTTTGTTCATTTGTAATCATCTTAGATATTTCTTCAAGGTTAATTTGTTCAGATAGAGACAAGACAATACACAACCTTCAAAATCAATTCGAGAAAAGAACGGGTGTTGTCTCCTATAATCATGTGTCGGTGTCTGTCCTATATCCGATGACAAATTTGTGGTGGGATCCTAATTCCTAACATTGATTACCATAGAAACCCAATAGATTCAAGAACCAAGACTTCCATTATTAAAGTAGCATAAAGTCCCCAAACAAAGATTACGCATCAAATATTGTTACTTACACCTACCCTAATCTTAATTTAGCTTATAACAAACATTACAAACAAATTTGTCGTTTTCTTCTTTCTCTTTCAAAAGTCTATTCCAAGGAATAAAGAGGTGAGAAACTCAGAATCGGTGCATACAGCTTTCATATCAATATAATTAAACACCATATATATAACATATTTTAAATACATAGAAATTGAATATTAATGATCAAGTATGTTATTCATTTATATACTAATTTTCTTGCCTTATTTCTTTTAAAACAAATGGAACAAAAAAAAAAATAGCTAAGCTAAGCTTACATTTCCTGTTTTTCTCATAGCTTGTTTGTTATTATGCATCCAAACTTTGAAAACCTGTCTTTTGATACCAACTTGAGAACAAAACTGTTGAACTTCTTGTTCATCATGTTTCTGGATCTTCCACCCAATCCTTTCAGCAAACTCCATCATCTTATCCTTTTGAAGCTGTGAGAATTTCGTCCTTATCCTCTTCTTAGAAACTTGCTGCTGCTGCTGCTGCTGCGTTTGTATTGAAAATTGTGCACCCAACATGTTGAGATCTTCACTTGATGATTCAGCTGGACCTGATCCAAAGGTCATCATCAAAGGTGGAACATGTCCAGAAGTAGTGGGGTGTGAGAATCTTTGAGATGAAGAAGAAGGTGTGTTAAACTGAACGTGACCGTTATTAACAACATGTTGCGTTTGTTGTTGATGTTGTTGTTCTTGTTGCTGTTGTGGTAATTGGACATGTTTTCGATGAAAATTTCGATGACAATCACAAGCAGCACATATGAATGATTGTGGAGTACCTTCTTCACCGCTTGGCATAAACTCGCCACATCCATCTACCACGTGGCTTCCCATGCTTGCCGCGTGGTTTCTCAGACATTCTCGGTAATATACTTTTGTTGCTGTTATTGTTGTCTGTTGTGGTGTTATTGGGATGGTAGAAGTGCTTGTTGTAACGACTAGATCTGGATCTGGATGAAGATTATTGTTGTGTTGTGGATTTTGTGGTGGAATATTGAAGACTAATGTGTTTGTGTTAGTTTGAGATGGAGTTGTTTGAGGTGGAGTTGGTGAAGAAGAAGAAGAATCTCTATTGTAACCTAAAGTTGTTGGTGAAATGTTTGTTTCCATTAACCTTATTGTGAGGAGGGTGTGTGTGTGTGAGAGAGATCTAAATTAGAATAATCTCTCTCTAACTTAAACCATAATCAATGATTATTTTGTGTTTAACTATGGTTATGGATGCTAAACCCTAATTCAACACTATCTAATATACAAGAACAAAACTTAAACAATGATGATTATAGTAATAGTAGTAGTAGAAGAGAGATACTGTTATTTATTGTGTGTGATTATTCTTATAATCTCACCAACAACAGAATTTCACTAATCAATCCTATTCTCAGAAATCTAAGGAAGTGCTTTAACTGTATATATAGGACCACTAATGGGAATATTGTTTTTTTTGGAAAAAAATAAGTGAAAATAGAGAATATAAGACTCACCTTAGTAGTTAGATTAGAGTGTAGAGAGAGAAAGAAGGTGGAAAGGGTAACATTGTGGTTGATTAAGGAAAGACAAGTGTGATGTTAGTGTTGTTAATTTGGGTTTTATTATGAGAAAAAGAGAGAGGGCCTAGTAGTATAGAATAGAAGGCTTTTTTGTTTGTTGTTGTTTCCTAGCTAGCACCCAGCCCTGAATCTAGACACATGAAATGAAAACCATGTTGAAGTGGGAATGAATGAGATTGCACTTAGTGGTGAATTTGTCTTGTAGAACAACCGACAAGGTCATGTTGGTCCTCTACTCCCGTAGTATGAAGCACCCTGGTCCAAGTTTAAATTATTGTCCTTCAAAATTTACTCATTTCTTTAGTATCTAAAGATGTCAATTAATTAAACCCTAATCGCGTCATATTTGTTAGAATTTGGAATTACAAAGATGATGAATAATTGAGTGTAAAGAGGTAGAGAGAGAAAATGAGAGAAAATGATAATTGAGGGTGAAAATATGTGCACGGATTTTATTAGTGAGATACCATAAGATATTTATAAAATCACATGATGAGATGCAATTATCAAAATAGACAAAATTAAAAATTCTCAGGTGTAATTGGTTGCACTATTATGTCAATTGATTACTTTCGACTACATATTTGGAATATGGGGAAAACACTACTTGTGTGTTGAGCCAGAGTAATGGCAACAATATAATGTTCCATTTCATACTTCTTCAAAATCTTAATCGCATATCTTCTTTGGTGTATGAGCAGTCCCTTCTTGGACTTGTAAAATTTAATGTCAAAGAAGTATGTTATGAGGCCTAGGTCGGTCATCTCAAACTCCTTCTTAAGCTCATATTTGAACATAAAAATGCATCATTTATCGCTCACCGTAGTCAACAAGTCGTATACGTAAAGACAAAGGATTATCATCCCTTCATTTGTATCCTTTTCCACATACACGTCATTTTCGAATACAAACTTCTTGAAGCCAATCTCCTTTAAAAAAATTATACATCCTCTTTTTCTAAGCTCTTGGAGCTTGTTTCAAATCGTACACAATTTTCTTCAATTTATTGAACTTTGACTCTTGGTTTTTCACAATAAAACCAACGGGTTGTTAAATCTCTTCTTCAAGCAGTCTGCTCAAAAATGCAAATTTGACGTCCATTTGATAAATGGATCAATTGTTGTTATTTGTAATCCCAACAACCAATCATATGGTTTCAATTCTAGCCACTGATGCAATTACCTCTTCAAAAGTCTGTGTATTCTCTTTGCGAAAATTCCTTTACAACTAATCAAGTCTTGCGCTTGATTATTTCACCCTTGGGATTTTCCTTCACTTTGTACACCCATCCTACATCAAATAACTTCTTTATTTCTAGTAAATCAAATAACTCATAAGTTTCATTCTTCTCAATCGATTCTAGCTCCTCCTTCATAGCATAAATCCATTTTGGATCACTCAAAGACTCATCTGTTTTAACCAGTTCAGATTTAAACATAATTGCCAAATGGATGAAATCACCATTGCCATTGATTTTGTTATCCTGGAACAATTCACATTCTTGGAGTCTATCATGTAAACATCTTTGCCTTTATGATCTTCTAACATTTTCTTCCGTTCGAGCTTCAACTGGGGCTGGTTATGTAACTTCCAGCACTGTAGGAACAAGTTTCTCATTAGTGTAACAGATTAACATATTATGACAACCGGTTGCACTTTGCTGCATCATGCAACTTGTAACCACTGTAGAGTGATACCCTACAAGTATCTTCTGTTTTCCTTTGTCATCAAGCTTCTTTCTAAGTTGATCTGGAACATGTCGATACGCCATCGAGCCAAACACTCTTAAGTGACTCATGTTCGGTTTCAATCTGGACCAAGCTTCTTCCGGTGTTATCTTCTCAAGCTTCTATGTTAGACACATATTCAATAAATATGCAGTTATGGACACTGATTCTCCCCATAAATCTTTTGGCAAGTTCTTTCCTTTCAACATACTTCAAACAATGTTCATGATCGATTGATAATTCCTTTCAGTAACACCATTTTGTTGCGGTGTATAAGAAAACAATACCTCATGTACGATGCCTTCTTGATCACAAGCCTCCCAAAGTCATTCGAGACATATTCTCCTCCACCATCCATGTTGAGAACTTTAAGTTTGTGACCGCTTTGTCCTTCAACCATGGACTTGAACTTCTTAAACATTACAAGTATCTCATCATTTCTCTTAATTTGGCACGTCCACAGTTTTCTACTATGATCATAAATAAATGTGATAGTATTTATTACCACCAATGGAATCAACTTGCATCGGTCCACACACATCCAACTACATCACTTTAAGGTGATACTTGGTTCTACAACCTTCATCCCTTATGAATTTTCCCTTATGTTACTTCTCTTGCACACATTCTTCACAAATTTCAGTCAGTGTGTTGATTAATGGCAGCCCCGTCACCATTCCGTTCTTTTGCAAGGCATTGAGATCTCAGAAATTAAGATGCCTAAGCATATAATGTCATATCCACTATTCTCGACTAGCCATTTTAGCAATACATCTATGCTCCATAACCTTCAACTTAACTTTGAAAGTTCTATTAGGAGCCATAAAAGCTTTTTGGATCAAAACACCATTTGCGTCCATAACGTATAGCGCCGTGTTCTCCATATGATTCTTGTAATCCTTCTCAAGTAATTGGAAAATACTTAAAATATTACACTTGATTCCATGAATATATAACATATCCTTTATCAAAGAAAGTATACTATCCCTTCTTTCAATCAATACATCACTGATCCCTTCCGCCGCTAGAGTGGTATCATCCGCGAACTTAACATTGTTCTTCATGTCATGGGTAATTGTAACAAACCAATCTTTCTTCCTCGTCATATGCGTTGAACATCCGGAATTGAAATATCATTGATCGTTGCACTACAATGCTTCTTTTAAAGTCATGATGACATTTTCTTCAATATGTAACTGGTTGGCTTAAAAGAACATCTGATTACACTTTAGTTCTGCAATGTTCTTTTTAAGATGCTACTGCTGTCTTGCAACCTATTTCTGTTGCATTTTACTTATATGATCATGACCAAGAGTGTGTTCTCATCACCAAATTCTTGTCTTATAACTTTAGCTTCATCTTCTTGAGGTTCTTTCTTATTGGTATTGAACTCTCTTGTAAAATGACCAAGCTTTTGACAATTATAATATTGCACAGTGCTCCTATTAACCATCCTTCTTCCTCCTTTACCTCTTAGATTTCCTCCTTTAGAGTTGTTTGATAGATCGAAACAGGCTCTTGAAAATATGGGGAGAAGTAATGTGAATGATGATTGAGGGTGAAAACATATGGAATAACTTTAGTAATGAGATACCATAATGTATTTATACAATTAAATGATGAGATACAATTATCAAAATAGAAAAAACAAAAACCTCCCTGATGTAACCAGTTGCATTATTATGCCAACCAGTTACATTCAGCTACAGACTCAGAATCTAGGGAAAATACTACAGGTGTAACCAATTGTCATATTATGTCAACTAGTTGCATTTATCTCCTATAAGTTATGTTTGACAAATATAAAGAGGTGTAACCGGATACACCATTATGTCAACTGGTTACATGTATGTGAATTACTCTATTCTCTTAACAATATTTTGTTGTCACATTACATTTAAGCAATCTCTAAGCAATTTTAACTACTTTTACTCCAATGATATTTGTAAATAAGAAACCTATATTTTCCCACCATCAATTTATATTATTTTATTTGTGATACATTTTAATAATCACTTTTAATTTTATTTAGTTCAAAAATAATAATATTTAATGTTAAGTTATCCACTTTTGAGATTGCTTCATCAAACTCCATCCCTTAAATTTAAGGGACCAATATTGCCACAACATCACACTCTAATGGTTAGAAAAATAAGCAACGGAACTTAAATATTAAGGAATCACTAACCTTCCAACATTAGAGATGCTCATAGACTTGAATTATATTTCAAAACTTTATGGAAAGGTTTAAAGGTGTATCGCCTTTAGTATGTCGACGATACTGTTCTGGTTCAGATTCCATCATTGGATAATCTATTAACTATTAAGGTGATTATTAGGAGTTTTGAATTTGCTTACGGACTTAAGATCAATTTTTCTAAGTGTTGTATCTTTGGGGTTAATACGGGGAGGGAGTTTCTGAACCTGTGTGAAGACTTTTTGTACTGTAAAGTTTGTAGTATTTCTTTTAAGTATTAGGGCCTCTGGTGGGTGATAATCATAGGAAGGAAAGGAATTGATACCCTATGGGCAAGGTTGTGTCCACCAAGATGGCATATTGGAGGAAATACTGACCAATAATTTCTTTTAACTATTAAGGTTGATTTGATCACTATATGAATCTATTGATCTATAATTTTATTCAACTGATTCTTGTTCGCAATACTTTTTATGTGAGATACTCTTTTAATTTGATTTTAGGTACATAGGAAATATTGACCATTAGTCTATGTGTTGGACCTAGGGTAATTGTTGTACTTACGCTGGTTAAATAGGGATAGAAGACCCCGGGTAGTGGCATCGAGAATTAACGTTCTATACATCGCCTAACTATGCTTACGTTGGCGGACTAGGAATAAAAAGCTTCTGGTAGTATTTAGTGAGTTATTTCATAGGGGATAGGCTATAATGGTTTTGTTAATTTGCCGCGAGAGTATAGTGATTAGATAATTCATACGAGACATCAAACATTAACAAGAGAGGAAAAGAGGATTCTTCAACACAATCTGACCGCTTTCATGATATTGTTTACGCGTTTATTTACTTTTCACACTGAAACTTGAAATCCCCATCCTTTTTACTAGTGTTTCTAAATTGCACACATTTTGTTTTGCTTGAAGACGATCTCTGTAGATTCGATCTTTTTATTACTTCGATAGTATCCGGTACATTTATCGAGAAATCATCATTAATCAACTTAGTTAGTACCTTAACTAACACTACCTTCTAGACTTGAATTACAATTAGTATATATTTCTTTATAAATTTATAAGTGACAATTATTTTAGTATTCATGAAATTCGTAGGGAGTTTCATAATAAGAGATGAAAGGAGCATCATGACTTTAAACTGTAGTTGCGACTGCAGAATCAGTTGTGATCATTGTGTCTGCTATTACAATTGTTGCGAAGTTATAATATACGTAATTTTTATTATTATTTATAAGTGTTACAATTGTAATCCGATCCAGTTTCAAATATCTACCGCAATATTGCACTCGTATCACGTGTGATGTTGAAACTATAAAGAGTATAACACTTTTCTACCCTATCATACATTCAATAATTTCACATTTTATATATTAAAAAGGTTAATTCTATTATGAAATGCATGACTTTTTTCTCAAAATGCCCCAAAGCTGAAATTAATTTCCCACAATACCCCAGTTTGAAAAAAAAATTCAATCTGCCCCCTTTTCTTTTTTGGGCTCGTCCATTCATTGAGCGAGTTGCTGAAGCTCATTTTGCGCTGGGTAGGCTCGGCCATTCATTGGCCGAGCTAGTGAAGGGATTAACTTTTTTTATTTTTTTTATTTTAAAAATTATTATATAATTAAATAACTTTATTAAAATTATTATTAAATAGTTTTCTAATTAATTCTATATTTAATTAATATAATTGATTTTTTTCAAAATAATAATAATATTTTTATAAAATACAAATAATAGTTTTCTAATATTATTTTATTAAAATATTAATAATGAAAATGATTATTTTTTATAATATTAATAATAAAAATAATTTTTTTCTTATATATTCATAATAAAAATGATATGTTTCCCTCCAAAATTTCAACAATTTTTTGGGAATGATATGTTTCCCTCCAAAATTTTAATGACCGAGCAATTGCTTTGTGTTTGTACTGTCTCGGCCAATGATTGGCCGAGTATTCAAGTATTAATTTTCTATAAATAGCAGAACTTGTAGAAATGTAACTTAGATCACAAAATCCTTTCTTTTGGTCAGAATGTTTGTTTGGGATCTTGTATTTTATGGACAAGGTGAAAAAAACCAGTGTTTGCCTTGATCCGCAATGGAATTTCCGAACACTGATTTCAGCCATCCACACTGGCTTCCGACAGTTGGGCGGGCGTCGTATGAAGGTGAGGAAAGTAGAGTATCGTTGTCCATACATAACGTTGACTGATGCAAGCCCCGATGGTACGTACATGTATTACCTGGATCGTATAAAAAATGATGAAGATGTTCAGTGTATGTTTTCGGCACATAGTGGTGAAGTTAATAGAGGAGTTGAAGGTTCACTTGTGTTGGTTGTTGTTGTTGATTAGTTTTTTAATTACCATTTGTGTTGGTTGTTGTTGTTGTTTAGTTAATGTGGTCGTACTTTGTAACCAAAAGCCTTTGATTATCAAATGTATTTCATAATTGTTTGTTCCCAAAAGACATTAGAAATACACAATGGTTTATATATAGTACGTGCATAGTAGTTAATAATTAAAAAAAATATAATCATCTGGACGGATATTTAAAATAACAACATAATCATCTGGATGGTCGTTGGGACGGTCCTACAACATTAGGACATTTCCTACGCATATGTCCTATTTCACGGTAAATTCCACACCTTCTTTTTTCCTTCTCAACGTCGTCCATCTCGGTTCTAATCCTGGTGTTGTTTGGGCACCCTTTCTTCCTCCTTCTCATAGAGTCGTCGTGGCAAAGAGTAAATCCTTCATATTGTAGCCAATTCTCCTCATGGGGAAGTCCTAGGAAACTCTCCTTTTAGACCTTGAACGCGTTAAGAATTTTGAAGACATCTGGAATGTGAATGGAGTAGTCCTGGCGTATGCTCGAACATGCTGCGATTACATGGGAGCAAGGTAAGTGAAATGCCTGAAATTTCCCACAGTCATAGTGTTGTTTCCTCAGATCAACGCTGAATGTTCCGGTTGGTCGACCGTCGTTATGATTAATCTTCTCTTGGACCATGAAATAAAATATCTCTCGATCAAACTGCATGACATTGTGCGTGTTAGCTTTGATGACTTCCTCAGCCATCCCCTTGTTGCAGTTATCAGTGAAAACCTGCCCAGAGGCTAACATTTTTGTCCATTGATGGCCTCTTCTATCAAATAGTGATCCTAAACGATAACACGTAGATTTGACCAATGCAGTGATTGGAAGGTTTCAGGTTTCTTTTAGCACCGAGTTCATTGCTTCTGCTAGGTTAGTTGTCATGTGACCCCAGCGTTGCCCTCCGTCAAATGCCCTTGCCCACTTCTCCTGAGGGATGTTGTCTATCCATGATAAAGCGTCGTTGTTTGTTCTTCGGATTTCCCCCTGATAGTAGTTAAATTTTGCATCTGTTAACGCATAACCCATGTTAACAACTATTTTGCGCAGATCCTTGTCTTTAATCTCGCGCATGAAGTTTTACGCGATGTGTCTAATGCAATAGACGTGTGATGATGGAGGATACTGCCATCCATTTCCGGATTGTTGTATGCACTCTTTATCGATTCATGCCTGTCTGATATTAGGCATAGATTTGCTTGGGGGGTAACGTGTATTCTTAAATTCTTAAGAAAGAAACTCCAAGCTTCCTTTGTCTCACTTTCAACCAATGCGAACGCTATCGGAAATATGTTGTCGTTCCCATCCTGTGCCACAGCCATCAACAGAGTCCCTCTGTACTTGCCATACAACCATGTTTCATCAACCTGCACAATAGGTTTACAATACGCGAAACCACGTATACATGGTCGAAACGCCCAAAACAGACGACGAAATATCCTTTGGTCACCCAAGTATGAACCATCATTTGAAATCACAAGTAAGGATTGTAATTCTATAATGGTACCTACGTCCAGACACACCCAGACCACACAACAACACACAATTTATTCCACCTCAACCCAACACAATAATTTCCATACTTCATTCCCTCAAACAAACTACTATTATAACCAACAATATCAACAACAAACCAACTTACGTCCACCCATACAATACACTCCAATTCCTCAATCCAACTTTGAATACTCAAACCCTCATTCTCAACCCCAAACATCTAACACCACATTCGCACATCCCACTCCTACATACAACCTTGATGATGTCTATTATCCTCCTATCCAACACACCCAACCCAACACCTACACACAACTCCCACATTCACTACCCAACTTTGACCTCACCGATGACCATCTAATGAATATGCCTTCTTTTCGCATTCAAGAACTCGATGGTATGGATATGCCTCCAAACACATCACAACAACATCTTAGTCAACAACAACATCAACAACAAGACGCTCATGATGAATTGTCTTCCGACTCATCTCCGTCTCCCGCAAGACAAAGACAAGAAGACTTGGGCAAGGGAAAACGCAAAAAAGTTGGCACAAGATGTGGAACAGGCGGTCACTATAAATAAAATGTATTCCTTCCATTATATCAATAAAATGTATTTCTTCCATTGTAATTCTTAAGAAAATAAATCATTTATATTATTAATATTTTAAAAAAAAATCATTTTATTATTAATATTTAAAAAAACAATATTAGAAAACTATTATTATTAACATTTTATTTTAAATATTTTTTTAAAAATATTATTATTATTTTTAAAAAAATCAATTATATTAATTAAATATAGAATTAATTAGAAAACTATTTAATAATAATTTTAATGAAGTTATTTAATTATATAATAGTTTTTAAAATAATTAAAAATAAAAAAATTTAATCCCTTCACTAGCTCAGCCAATGAATGGCCGAGCCTACCCAGTGCAAAATGGGCTTCATCAACTCGTCCAATGAATGGACGAGCCCAAATAAGAGAAGGGGGCAGATTGGGAAAAAAAATTCAAGCGGGGGTATTATAGGATATTAATTTCAACTTTGGGGCATTTTGAGAAAAAAGTCGAAATGCATAGATGATATGAGTTGCACCGAGTCCAAATTATTTCCAGGTCAATAAGTTTTAGGGTTAAATAAAAGAAATACTTAGGTATTACCTCTGTTTAGATTTTTTATAAAAAAAATAAATGTATATTTTCCTTAATTTAAGTATTTGATTCTTCTATTTAAAAGTTTGAAAAGAAATATTGAATCTAAACCCAATTCATAATTGCATCAATTTCTAATTTGTATTCAAAAAGAATTTGAGTAATATTTTATGATTTTTATAAACACTAAAATTATTTATAAAAAAATAACGTGGGAACTCTAATACAACTACAATCTTGTACTATTTCACAATCTTCATTGACTTCCTCTTCCAAACTCTTATTAAACACAATAATATTTTTGGCTACTAGCTTGTTGTGTTTAGTAAAAATAAGTTGGAAGATGAAATCAAGGAAAACAATGAAATGGTACAAACTTGTTACACTGGAGTTCTACATCATTTTTTTCATAAATAATTTTAATGTTTTTAAAAATAAAAAATGTATTATTCAATATCTTTTTAGATACAAGCTTAAAATAGATGCGATTTATGAATTGAGCTTAGATTTAGTATTTCTTTTCAAATTTTTAAATAATTAAATTTTAAAAATATTAATTAAAACAATTAATTATTAATTTATTTTAAAAAAATATTAATTAATAGATTATGTTAGTCATTAATAATATATTATTAAAAATTATTTTTTATTTTAATAATTAATATCACATATGTAAAAGTGAAATGAATCACAAAAATTGAAAGACTTTCAAAATTAAGAGTCTTTTTTGAAGATGTAAGAAAATTAAAGAGAGTGAAATACTTGCCGGGCCACTTCATAGCACTTGTTTTGTTGCCGTGTGTCAGACTCTCTCTCTCTCTACTCGAGTCGATCCTGTTTGTGTTCTCTTTGTGACTTTGTGCGCCTGCTGCTGCTGCACTATCTGTCTGCAACCAATCACTTACTTTAACAAAAGAAAATAAAAAAGATGAGATGTTAGAACTGCTCATGCTGAAGTGAGTTACCAAAATAGATTAATATTGCCTAAAACAATAGAAGTAGAAGAAAAAAAATGTGTAGTATATTTGTGATTACGGAAAGTGTGCATCTGCAAAAGTGAAAAGCACTGTTAAAGATGCTTTTATTTGTGAGCTAGTAAAGTGCTTACAAAAGAAGATATACTTCTGGATTTGTTCTTTTAAAATCCGGACAAATTTCTTACACCAATTATAATGCAGTAAAAGATATCCTAATTAAGTACAACAATTCCCGAATGGAAAGCTTGATTTTCTAATTATAGTGAAATACCCCTATATATTAATCAAATGAAAAGAATTAGAGAAAAAGGTCAATATCAGTATCTTGCACTGTGCCAATTTCCTAAAAAAGTCATAGTTGTAAATTTTTATACATAGGTGGAGAAATTGTTGATGTTAAGGACATAAACTCTAGAATGAATCATATCTAGTTCGTGGATCCTTATATGCATGCATGTGTAGTAATTGCCAGAGATCATCGTAACGATGAATTATGAATCATATCCAAATGTTAAGAGAGAAAAAGGGTTGTTTGGTGGTTAAGGTAGACTTCAGAAAGGACTACGACAATGTTTTTTTTTTGTGATTATCTAAGATATATCATGAGAATAATGAGATTCGGTCCAGGTTGGATGAAGTGGATGGAAGCTCTGTTTTTCTCTAGTTCCATGTCAATTCTAGTAAATGGGAGTCTAACTTTAGATTTCAAAGTCAAAAAAGATCTTCGACAGGGTGACTTTCTCTCACACATTTTCTCTTCTTGATGGTAATGGAAGGGCTAGTTGGGTTAGTTTAAAATGCAACAAACGTGGGAGAGTTCATGGATTTCAGATTCAGTGAAGAGGTTCACTTCGAAATCCTGCAATTTACAGACGACACGATGCTGATCTGTGGTGGTTCTACGGAAAATTGATGAAGTATCAAAGTTATCTTAAGAGGCTTTAAACTTGCCTTTGGTTTACATGTCAATGTCAACAAAAATGTATGGAGTCAACTTGTCTCAAGAAGTTATGCAAACAAGTTCATCATTCTTGGATTGCAAAATTGTTACCATGCCATTTAAGTTTTTGGGAATTTCGGTGGGAGCTAGTCCAAGGAGAAGATTAACTTGGAATTCAATAGTGGACATGATCAAAAGAATATGGAAAAATACTCTTTTTGGTCCCTTAACTATGCCCTTGGGTTCAGTTGGATCCCTTAATATTTTTGTGTGTCATTTTGGTCCTTTAACTTTTGAAAAATTGTCACGTTTGTCCTTCCGTTAGTAGACGTTGGTCAAATTCAAAAACAACTGCCAAGTGGCATGTTACTTGATGAGGTGGATAAGTGACTCAATATAGTTTTAGAAACGTTTTGTTGATGTGGATATGTGACTCAATATAGCTTCAGAAACATTGTGTTGTTGTTCAAAACGAAAGAACCCTAAGCAGCCGAAGATACACGAAGGCGATTGAACCCGCGTTTGAAGGCAAACAGTATGGAAAAATCAAGCAAAGTGAAGGATTGAAGATGGAATTTCGATCGCATATAGGGATTTCTATACATATAGTTTTTTTTTGTAGATTTAGGGTTTTTCATGTTTTAGAGCTTTGACGTACTCTGTTTGAAACTTAATATAGGGATAATGGAGAAATTTATGGAACTCAAAGTTCATCACAATGGTGAATTCATTGATCCTGAACTAAGTGTGAGTGAAGGAGAACTAGTAGATAATTTGAAAGTAGATGTTGATAAGTGGAGTTATTTTGAGTTAGTTGGTGTATTGAAGGAGTTATGTTATAGGGACTTTGAGACAATATATTACAAGGACCCTACATTTGGAATGAATGCCCTTGTTGATGACAAATGTGCTTTAGAAATTGCAAATCTTTACAGGGTGCACCAAAGTGTTGATATCTATATTCAACACACTTTGTATCAGCCTGATTATTGTGATGGTGTTGTTGATAATGTTGATGAAATGCCTGATAATATTGTATATGAGGTGGGAAAATTTATTAATAAACTACATGATGACATTGTAGATGATTTGCATGATGGTAATGTTGGTATGGAAGAAGGTAATGTTGGATTGAAGGATGCCAATGTTATAGTGGAATCAGACAATGTTGGAGTGAAGGGTGTCAATGTTGTAGTGGAGTCAGACAATGTTGGAGTGAAGGTTGTAAATGTTGGTGAGGTACATGATGAGTACAGTTTTGATGACAGTAAGGATGCCAACTACTATTATGATAGTGTTGTGTAAGTATCTTTTAAGGATGACTTTGATGGGTATGATGATGATTCTGCCTTTATATAATGCTTTGAATATGAGATCGTTGGCTGAGGCATTAATGTAGTATCTTGGCAATGATGGAACTTAATTGTCATTAAGTTTGTTGTTCTTTCCATATAAATTTTGGAGAGTGTTTATTCTTTTCCAAATAAAGATTCATACCAAAACTGGAATACTTCGTTACTAAGTCTTGTGGTTGATCTGCTTGACTTGAGTCAGAGTGCGCAGAATCCATATCTTCTTGTTCAGCATGTTTTCTTCAGATAGTTGCTTAGAATTGACTTTCTTCAGAAGTTCTTGATATGTCTTTTGTAGAACCTTCTTCAAATGTACGAATCAGCAGAGTAATTGTGTGGAATCCTTCAAATTCAGAGTATCTGAATTTTTAACCTTCAGGCGCTGTGAGCACTGTTGTCTTCAAAGTCATAATGACTGCTTTATTTGACTCTAAGTCAGCTATTCTAGACTTGCGTGATGTCAGATGTTGTCTATCAGATCCATTTTCTGTTAGAGTCTTGCACACTTAGATAAATTCGTTAGGGTACCATTTTGTTTCATCCTTTATTATCATCAAAACTTTAGAGATGAATTGTAGACCCAAAATCTTGTTCTAACAATCTCTCCCTTTTTAATGATGACAAAAACTTCAGACTGATGATGAAACAATGATACTTCATAAAAATTTAAAGGAGTTATCTCAGAGTCAGATGTATGATAACTCCCCCTGAGGTAAGCAATCTCCCCCTAAATCTGATGTTTACGAAGGTTTAGAAGTTCTTATCAATTTTCCTTAAGTTGTGTAACTTGTTTCTCAGATGTTTTACTCAGATACTTCCTGCAGAACTTTAGACTTCATAATAATAGTTAAATGTTTACAGTGCATTATGAGGTTTAGATATTATTTTATTAGAGGCTGTATAATTTATTCTCCCCCTTTTTGTCAGACTAAAAATGACTTAGTAAAGTAAGTAAGGCAAAACATATGACATTGATAAGATAAAAGTACAAATAAGAGTGAAAAACACTTATAAGAAAAGCATAGAAGATAAACACTTAGAGAAATAGCAATAACTCCTAAGTGTGCCTAAGGGTTCGGAGGAGGCGGCATCCTCTGCAGCAACTGAGTCAGTAGATTCTGAATGTTGGAGTTGACAGAGTCATGTTGATCCAGTCTTGCTCTCACGGTCTATTGCTCTTTATGTAGTTCTTCTAGAGTTTTCAACATAAGTGAAGCGAAATCGGAGTGATATGGCTCCCTATGAGTCAGAGCAGTGTCCTTAGCCTTGTCAACCTCTTCCTTAGCAATGTGTGATGCTTCTTCAGCGTCAGCCTTGGCTTTGGGTTCAGCTTCAGCAGCAGCAACAGCGTTAGCGGCAACCTTTTCTGCAGCTTTTCTTGCTTTCTCTTCTTCTTCTAAGCAAGCCTTTTCCTCAGCTTCTCTGCGAGCTCTTTCCTTTGCCTCTCTAGCCAGACGGGCCTGCAACCTCTCTCCAGCTTCTCTGATAAATTCGTTTATGACTTGTTCAGAGAGGCCTTTCAGCTTGAAGGCCTCATATGTCATCCATCTGATTACTTTGTTCCAGTGAAACCTCACTGCAGAGGGATCATCATTGATTCTAGATTTTCAGACAGTGATATGATATTTTCCATTGATGACTTAGCAAATAAGGCTACTGCCTCTTCCAGAGTGGGAAAGGTGGGTTCAGGTTCAAAGGTGGGAGATATAGGTGCTGGTGGTGTGGGGATGGTTTCAGTGGGAGGGTCAGATGATTGGGTAACAGGGTTTTCAGAGGGAGTTTCTGTGTGAGGTTCAGAGGGTGGTGTTGTTGGGTGTTCAGATGGGGAAGGGATGGTGGTTTCTAACTCGGATGGATTTTGAGTGGAGATGGCGTGAGCTTGGAGTTGCGCAAGAGTAGGGGATTGAGGGTCAGATGGTTCAGATTGGTCAGAGTCAGATGAAATGTTGTAGTAGGGTGGAGATGAGGGAGTGGAGGAGGTTGTAGGTTCAAAGTGTGTGTATATAGGGGATGGTTGAGGTAAGGAAGAAGACAATTGCCTTAAATGTAAAGTATGAGAGTCAGAGGGTTGAGACTTACTTGGAGAGGAGGAGGAGATCAGAGGCACAAGTGGTCTGGATACAGAGGGTTCCCCCAACTTTTGAGATTTCTTCTTTGACTTCCTTTCAGATGGCTCGCGCATTCTCTTCATGAAATTGGGTGGATGTTCAGATAGCCAATCCATCGAAAAGTCAGAGATGTCTACCCCTTGATTAGCCAGGTCCTGCAGATAGTAGGTGATAACCTCTGGGGGGGTCTATCTTAGAGATTAGATAAAGACCATTGGGTATCTTCCTTTGATCCTTCAGAGCTTCCCATGAGGTGTCCAGAGATGGCTTGACCAGAACTCATTCAATGATGCACATGCTCTTCAGATTCCTTAAGTTCAGAGGCCTACCGGTGTCTACCGTCACATCTTCCATCAGATTGTGGGATATCAGATGATCCACTAATCCGCTTTCTATTAGAACGTTATAAATTAACCTTCCCAGAGGAATGTAGGTTCTGGGCTTCATGTTGTTCCTGGTGTCCTTGACGGAGCCCCTTAGATACTTGAACAAGAGAGCTGGCAGATTAAGCTTGAGTCCTTTGTGGAGGCAGTAGAAGATGCATTCCTGGTCAGTATTGATGTTATTTAACGAATTTGATGTTGGGAGATGATGAATAGTCCCCAGAATAATCTTCAGCCATACCCTCAGATTCTTGTGAAGTTCTTTGTTCTTGGAGGATTTTCCTTCTGCGCTCTGCTTGAAGATTGTGGAAATAATCTCCTGGGACATATATTTTGCCCTAGGGTTGATGTTGTAGATTCTTCTTCCCCCTGTCTTCTCCATATTCAGAAGATTGGTGATGGATTTCTCAGTGATAACCATTTTCACCCCCAGAACGTGTGAGACGTGCAATGGTCATCTGAATTTGCAAATTTCCAGAACTCCTTGACCAGAAATGTGTATTGGCCCATATAGACGCTGAAAGTCATTTTCCCACCCTTTCTTTCTCAATTCCTCCGTGAGGTCAATACCATTTCTCTTCATATTTTCAAAGTCTACCAAAGATTCACAAAGAACTTCTAGTTTGTCGAAAGGAGTTGCAAGATGAATGTGGGGTGGACGATCCAAAATGTAAGGTTCCTTATAGATTAGAGTTGATATTGCAGCAGTTACAGTGGTGGTTTGCTGGGAAGCAGTTGAATGTTGTTCAGTGGATTCCATTTGCTGAGAGAAGTTGTACACTTGTTGTTGTTGTGAATCCATGAAGAAGATGAAGAACAAGTGAAGAACATTGAAGAACTTAGAGAGAGGGTTGATGACAAGGGTTTGTGTTGGCTGTGAGTGAAAAGGGTGAAAGTGGGAGTTGTGGCATGAATATATACACAATGTTGGCATGCAAAATGATACCATTTAGTGGAATTAGAAAACAACAAACAATAAATAACACATAAATTGAGTTGACACGTGAGGGAAAATTAATTATAACTTATGATGGATGTCTAATCCCAAAAATCTGCACATTGCTCGAGGATATCTCAATAGACTGACTCTTGAGTTTTGTGCTAGACAGTTGTCTAGAAGATCTACGGTCAGACGCAAGAGAGGCCACGTGATGATATATCTGATCTACAGGAATACCAAGAAATTGGATCCTGAGGGTTTCTGATTCAGATCACTTCTAACTGGTAGAAACATTGGAGTCAGATCCAGATCCCATAAGTTTTAGGTTAGATCCTATTTTGCCATTTCAGAGAAACACATATTTTTGAGTCATTCTGGGTAATTTGCCATGTTTAGATGTTTCAGAATGAATGAGAATCTATCTTCAGCTAGGGGTTTTGCGAAGATATCAGCCCATTGGTGGTCTGTATCTATGAATTTTAATGTAATTACCCATTTATGAAAATAGTCTCTGATAAAATGATGTTTAATTTCTATGTGCTTTGCTCTGGAGTGCAAAATATGGTTCTTACTTAAACATACGGCAACAGTAATGTCATAAAAGATAGGAACGTTACTCTCATATATCTGAAGGTCTTCTAGTTGATTCTTCATCCAGAGCATCTGAGTAGTGCATAGTGAAGCCAAAATATATTATGCTTCTGCAGTAGAGGGTGCTATGGTTGATTGTCTTTTTCTAGCCCAAGAGATAAGATTTCCTCCCAGAAATTGATAGTTTCCAGATGTACTTTTTCGTTTTAATCTGTCTCCAGCGTAATCTGCATCACAATATCCAGAAAGCCTATACTCTGATGTTTTCTCATACATCATGCCAAGATTAGGTGTTCCTTTCAGATACCTTAGGATTCTCTTAACAGCTGTTAGATGAGATTCCCTTGGATCTTATTGGAATCTGGCACAGAAACAAGCTGAAGAGAATATCAGGCCGTGTAGCAGTAAGATAGAGAAGAGAGCCTATCATACCACGATAGAGCTTCTGACAAACCTTTTGACTTACCTCTTCTTTCTCCAGAATGCAGGTAGGATGCATGAGAGTCTTTGCTGGTTTTCTTTCTAACATTTCAAACTTTTTCAGAATGTCTTTTATGTATTTACTTTGATACACATATGTAGCGTCTGAAGCTTAGTTAATTTGAATTCCCATAAAGAATTTTAATTCTGGCATCAAACTCATTTCAAATTCTGCCTGCATTAACTCAGAGAATTCTTGACAAACAGAAGGGTTAGCAGAACTAAAGATTATATCATCAACATATATCTGACAGATCATGAGGTCATTTCTGATGTTTTTACAAAAGAGTGTAGAGTCAACTTTGCCTCTGATAAAATCATGTTCCAGAAGAAAAGTGCTTAGCCTTTCATACCAAGCTCTAGGAGCTTGTTTTAGACCATACAGAGATTTGTTCAATTTAAAAACGTGTTCTGGACATTTTCAGTTTTCAAAACCCGGAGGTTGATGAACATACACTTCTTCATAAATATATCCATTCAGAAATGTACTCTTGACATCCATCTGATATAATTTAATGGAATGATTTACAGCGAATGATACAAGTAAATGAATAGATTCTAACCTGGCGACTGGAGCAAATGTTTCATTGTAGTCAGTGCCTTCTTGTTGACTATAACCTTGTGCTACCAGTCGTGCTTTGTTTCTGACCACTTCTCCCTTTTCATTTAGTTTGTTTATGTACACCCATTTTGTTCCAATAACGTGGGTACCTTTTGGCTTTGGTACAAGATCCCATACGTCGTCCTTTGCAAATTGATCAAGTTCTTCTTCCATTGCCATAATCCATTATTTGTCTTGAAGTGCCTCGTCATAGGATGTTGGTTCTATCAGAGACACTAATCCCAGAGGGGTTTCCTTAAATGCTTTGAATGTATACCTTGTTCTGACAGGTTCATCTTTGTTTCCCAAAATCAATTCTTCAGAGACGTTTAGTCTATTTCTTAATCTTTTCTATGTAGTTGAGATTTCCATTGTTTCTGGGGTTTGCCTTTCAACTTCCTCATATTCTTTAGTCTTTTCGTCATAACCTGCAAGTTTTATTTCCAGATCAATTGTTCTGGAGCCTCTGATTATTCCTTTCTGATTTCCTCCAAAGCCTACGAAGCCAACAACTTTAAGTTCCAGGCTTTGAAACATATTCTTTCTTCCCGTTATGTGTCGCGAGTATCCAGAGTCCAGGTACCATGATTGGTGTCTTAACTCTGTTGCATAGGATATCTGTAACATAGACTATTTTATCTTTTGGTACCCAAAATCTTTTGGGTCCTTTGTGATTAGTTCTCCCAGAGTTTCTGGAAACTTTGGGTTTTCAAGCATTAGTAAAATTTTGTGTTTGTGCATGTGTGTAATGATAAGATAAGGGAGATTTAGGTTTATCATCTGCAAAATGTATTTCCTCATCTTCATCAGAGTCATATCCTATCCCCCTTTTCTTATTCTGACTAACTCTATAAATCATGGAAGCTATCTTGCTTCTTTCTAGCCCATTTTTCATAAATTTTTGAAATGCTTTTTCATATTTGTATATGATTGTGTTAGAAGTTTGTGGGGCTTGAGATAGAGCTTCTTCAAGTTTTAAACATTTTTTGGTTGAAAACTCATTTTCTTTTTCCAAAAAAATATATTGCCTTTTAATTCAGAAACTTCTATCTCAAGCTTATCACATTCTTCAACAGTCCCTTCTAGGACTTTCTTTATAGCCTTGAATTTTTGTCGAAGCTTCTGATAAGAGCTAAGAGATTCAGATAAGCAAGATTCAAGGTCAGAGCGAGAGAGATCAGAAAATACCTCTTCAAAGTCAGATTCTCTTTCGGATGTACTTCCAGATGTGGTAGTCATAAATGCAACATTTTCCTTTTCTTCTTCAGAGTCTGATTCTGAGGCATTAGATTCAGAGTCATCCCAGGTAGCCATGAGTCCCTTCTTAGTTTTGAAGGAGTTTTTCTTGAACCCTTCTTTTTTAGAACTATCTTTCTTGAGCTTTGGACATTCGTTTCTATAGTGTCCTAGTTCTTTACATTCATAACATGTTACCTATTTGTTTGGTTTGCTTCTGGAAGTTGATTCTGAGCGATCTCCCTTCTGTCTTGGTCTTCTGAATTTATTATTCCTCTTCCTCCAGAGTTGTTTAACTCTTACGGTTAGAAGGGATATATCTTCCTCATCATCAGAATCATCCTTTTCAGAGTCATCATTGTCTTCTTCTTCAGCTTGAAAGGCTTTGTTCCTTTCTGGCTTGCGTCTTTCTGATCTAGACTTCAGATCCACATATTTGCTTTTCTTTTGGGGCTCGTCTTCCTCTAGTTTTATCTCATGACTTCTGAGGGAGCTGATGCTTTGGGGTCAAATTAATGTACTTATGGCTCGTAATGCATAATGTTCTAAATTTATATGTAAGTGACATGTTTTTCCTGAAACCATTTGAAAATGTTTTAGTCCTATAGGGGATTTATAAGAATTCTTGTAAGCCTGCAACATGTCCTCGAATTTTAATGACATGTCTTTTCTAGAGGAAGCCATTGTCTACCAAAAATATATCTCTTTTTTGGAGACTTCTTCTTAATAATTCACTTACTGGTTGTAAATAGATTCTAATTTATGCTTCACATTATAGTGTTCAAGAACTTTCCATAGTTTCATGTTGCAGAAATGTGATCCCCTGTCACTTAAAACTCCTAGAGTACGAAATCAACTTAATATATTATTTTAAAGGATTTTGATGATTGTTTTAGCATCAATTTTTTTGTAGCCACTACATTTCACTCAATTGTTTATATAATCTACTACATATAGAATGTATTGGTTAGAGCACAAGGATGAAAGTGGCCCTACAAAATTAATTCTCCAACAGTAAAAAAATCCCACTTCAAGAATACTTTGTATGACATTTCATATCTCTTGAAGATATTTCGTGATCTTTGACATTTGTTACATTGTAACACATCTTCGTAAGCATACTTTAACATGGTCCACATACACGCATACATTAAATTAGAGAAATAAAAATGAAACCAAAGCTCATTTTTTAGATTTGAAAAAGTGATAGATAAGTTTTTTATTTATAGGCCAGGGCGAGATATAAATTTGGAAATAATCCATGGGCTAAATCAATAACATAATCGATTATTGAACCTCATTAATCGATTGCTCAAGTCACAAATGGAAGATTTATATATTTATTTGTTACCAATCATTAAGAGACTATCCCAATCAATTTTAGACTCAACCAAGCAAAACATAATCGATTAGGTTATTGGTTTAACCAAATCTTTAGTTGGAAAGACACTTCCAATCAACCAGACACTCCCCCAATCGACTAGATAGAGCCAAAAAATATTTTTAGATGATATAAATAAAATATTAGAGGCTTCTAAAATATTTTTTAGTATGTGTATGATTTAGACATAGTATTTATAGAAATATCCTTGTGTATTTATAAGACACTGGTCACTTAGACATACACGGGTAGGCGAGCTTTCACACTTCCTCTCTTTCATGAATCTGAAGCTTCAAGTCTTGACACCATTGCCTTTGACTTTACCATCACATAATAGTATTGAATCTTATTAATTCGTATTGACATATCCTTATGTTGATTATAATCATATAAAATTTGAGAGGTTAAACCACTGATGACCTTTGAAACAGAAGTCTTCACTTGAATGTCGTTTGACCATAATGTTAACTTGATCTTCAAGAATATATTCAAGAGGATAGATTGATTCAAGATGATTTTTTAATAAATCATCTTGTTCACTTTCGAACGCTTGAGATATCTTCAACAAATATTGACTTCACCGAGGATCGTTTGATTTTAAGCATTGTCATCATCAAAGCTAAACAACTACTCAGTTGACTTGCAACTTTGTTATCCATAAACTTTACCATATTGAATCATCTTGATAATAATTGAAATCACATATATATCCATATTCTCTCACTTTTCGATGATGGCAACACATCTCTCAGGGAAGTGGTAAAACAATTGGATAAATTTTGGAGTGGCTAAACTAACCCCCCCCCCCTCCCCCGCGCGCGCGCGTAAGTATAGAGTATACTTTAGTCCTCATGAGAGTATAATTATCCCCATTTGGCATAATAAAAAAAGATGGTAAAAAGATTCTATAAAGTATTTCAAGCACATAATTCACATTTACTAAAGAAAGGAAAACATTACATTATTAAAAAACAATTTGAAGTACGGAAAGCATGAAAAATAAAATTTTAAAACACACTTAGTAGCTAAGATATAAACCTATAGGCAAGACTAATCGTTGTCACTATTTACATTCCTAATTATAACTGTTTCCTTGGATATCTTTTCCACAACAAAAACAGTTTATTGAGAAATCACGAGGATGACATTCATAATTCCTTCATTTACCGCAAAATGAATGTTTGCAACTTCATCTTCCTCCATGAAAACATTCTTTAATTATACTCAAATGATACAAACTTTCATATTGCTGAGGCATGTTGAGTTGATTTGGTGGTGGACGGAGTCAACATTTTCTTATGCAAGATTTACTCATGCTCTAGCTAGAATCTTTGTGATCAAACTCCCATAAGGCAATCCAACTGAGTGATTTTGTTTGTCATAGGACATGTGGTTGAACATTCCTTATACCCAATTGGTTAGATGATGTTCATTTAACAATCACGAGGGGATTACATCTTCCCTTATAAGAACTTCAAGATTTCCTTGTCTAGGGAGAAGATTTGAGTAAGTATATAATGCACAACTCAACACTTAGCCTTCAAGAATTTTGTTTCATGAGGAAGTTTCTTTCCCTCATTAGGTATTCCACAAACCTTACTACAACAATATTTAGAGTGAACCTTTATAACTTTGAAGGTCAATCATAGCCATAGGATATGCCACACTAGGGCAGCACAAACAACTTTCCTAAATCTCTTTTGTCAATGTTGGTTTCAACTCCTTTTATCTAAGTTGAGAGAGTCAGACCTTCAATTTGTAGATTTGAATAGAATTCTATAATAATCCTTGGAAACATTTGATCATGAATTTTAGTAAAGAAAACTCTGAGTAATTCTCTGTTAAGATTCTCATATGGTCGATATTCTCTCAAAAACGTTGGTTCCATGCAAGTTAGTCACATTACCTTCCGATTTGATAAATATTTTACGTTCTTTGAAGAGGAACCTTTCAAGGGAGACACACACACACACACACACACACGCACACACACACACACACGCGCGCGCACACACACACACATATATATATATATATATATATATATAGGGAGAGAGAGAGAGAGAGATGATGCAAAAGAAGGGGAATAAGAATACATATTTATATTGTTGCTTTTGAACATTTGGGCGTGTAAAAACTCATCAGAATCCTTGAAGATTTGACTCACAAAACATTGAAAGCAAAAAATTTCAAAAGCATAAATGATAAATGATTATTTAAGGGACCTAATCGATTATTTAATGATTATTTTGAAGATTTCATGTGTTCTTCATTATGCTCTGATTGATTTGCTTGGACACGTAGATACAATCTGAACTTGCTTGAAATTTAAAAGGCATAAAGCGACTAATAGATAAGGCTAATCAATTATTTACCTTGATTTTAAATTCCTTGTTATTTTGGGCATTGGGTGGAAATTTGGCTTTGGTAGACTACTTTTGAAACTCATTTCCATTCATATTGCACCTCTTTCTTAAAGAATGTTTAAAACTTAAATAATTCATCAGTAATATTAATTTTAAATGATTGAGCAAATAATAAACTACTTAATTAAAAAGTTAATTAGAGTTTTTCGATTTTTTTTCAACCTCTAAAAAGTGTACCACCTTATATCCCAAGTATATTTCAGAAAACTCCCATGTTTGAAGGAACGACAAAACAATGTCGTAGATCCTTATCTGCAAATCATTTGATACGAGAGTTTGAATAAACATTGAGACTGATAAATCCATTATAGACTTATTATCTCAAACGAATAAGTGGTTAAATGATCATCATATATCATTATGAATGTTGAGAAACATCCTCAACACAAGTGCTTTGATCATGTCCATTGAAATACCCCATCAGCGAACAGACTTGGATCACAAGAATTAGAGTCATCAAATTCCATCAAGCACATCGCTTACTTGTATACTCAGAGAGTTATACATATTGCTTTGCACAACTTCATTTAATATGCGATAAGGATTCATTAAAGTTGCAAAGCATCCATGCAAAACAAATTAAGTTTTTACCTTTGGAACGCAAATCTTTTTGGGTCCTGGTGCATTAGTGATTCTAAGAAGTCTAAGGTTTCTACCTTTATACCTTCTTAGTTTATCATAACAAAAGGGCTCAAGGTGACCAAGCTGGTCTTAAAATGATCATTTATAAATAGGGTGATTTACTTGTTTCCTATTAAGGTCATTACTATGTGATCTACTCGATTTAAAGCCTAATCCAATTTTATAAATAGGGTTTCAAGCATATCGTTCACTTCCTTTTTCATGGAGACATAAGTTTCACATTTTCTAGCTTGATTTTTAAGATTATATATTTCATATATTAACGTTTGATTTATATTATCAAGAAACTTATTGCATTCTTTAAGATCTAAGTTACCCTTTTCAATCTTATCATGTTCCTCGATTAGCTTGACACTCAATTTAAACAGTTTCTTGTAGGATAATGTTGTTACCTTACAATCTTCTTCATTTGAGACCTTCAAGAAAACATATTCATTTTCTTTGTTGGGTAAAGAATCTTCGAAGATTCTACTAGAGGTTTATTCTTCAAGATTTATCTTTGATGTTGAGTACTCAATGGTGTTGCTAGTTGAGACTTCCTCCTTATTTCTTCCAAAAAAAATCATTGGATGAAACTCTTTCATCTTCTTCATATAAAATTCTTGATGAAGATTCTCCATTAACAAGTGACGAATTCTTTGAGGACCGTTCGCCTGCCGAGATTGTTCTTTCAAATGAAACAACTGGGCTAACCTTTCTTCTTCTTCTTCTTCTTATTTAAAAGAGCTCTTTGATGAAGTTACTGAAGATTCTTCTAGAATTCTTGAACTCATTCCTTCATCTTTCACCAAGTGAATCAACTCGTCGAGTTTCTCGATGATTTCTTCCTTCTTGGAATTTTACTGAAAGTTATAAACGTTCCCATCTCTTGATTTAAGGATTGAATCGAGTTTCTGATTCCAATTCTTAACTCTTAGATATTTGTTAGTGACAAACGTTCTAACATGGTGTCATACGGTGAACTGACTTTGTGTGTTTTTTGCTTTTAATCGCAATGTCGCAGATAGCAAGAGTCGCCACCGACTTTTCTTTTATCCAATAAGGAAAGGTGGAAAAGAACAGGAAAGACCTTAATTAGATTTTGGGTTCGGGAGGTACATTATACAAAGGGAAGGTGTTAGCACCCTTTGTATCCATGGTTATCCATGGGCTCTTAATTGCTTGATCACTTATGTTTAAAAAAAAGTGTTTGTGAATTGTTTAGAAAATGTTTTGAAAAGGAGAATTTAACTTTGTAATGATTCTTGTATGAATGTATACAAAGTGGTTATCTCGTTTAGTTTTGAAAGGTGTGAGGTGTGAGAAGTATTTTAAGTTGTGAGTAAGCAATTAAGAGTTATACCTACCCAAGGTCCTTAGGGGCGTTTCCTATCCTTATGAGGGTAAAACTGTCCTTACTATTGAGAAGTAAGTAGTTTTGTCCTTTGGATATAAAAGGGTCATCGTAGGGTCATCGATTGGTCATTGAAGGCAACATTTGTAAGGATACCCTAGCATTCGGAGGGACGATCATCATTTAACCGTAAGCTACACCGAAGGGTCATCGAGGGACAAAATCATATATTCGAAGGCAACATCCGAGGGACTATGATTTATTTTATAGGGACATGATGATTTAATCGAAGGGTCTTGGCTAAGGGTATCCCCACATTCGCGGGACATGACCATAATACCGTAATACCGTAAAGCAACAAAGAGAGGTCCAAGATCACAGATTCAAAGGCCGTATTTTACAATCAATTAGATAATTAGGAGGAATCCCCACATTAAAATTAATACATTAAGATCAATTAAGCAATTTAGGGTGGATCTTTGCCATAAAATTAATACATTAAAATCAATTGAGTAATTCAGGGTGAATCTCCACAAGGGTATCCCACAAATAAAGTGGAATACCTAACAAGCAATCTTTTCCTGGGATATATGAACCTTTACAAAACTCAACAAAACATGTCAGAACACCAAATCAGGGTGCAATCGAGGATTACACCACACAAAAAAAAGATCACAACAGTAAGTAGGGTCGGGTAAATGATGCATGGCTATGATAAGACATGAGTGAAAAATCAGAACAGAAAAGTCAACTACTGTCACGTTCGCTCCTGCCTCGCCTAGCGAAGGCTTAGCGAATACTCGCTGCATGCTCGCTTAGCGATGTGCTAGCGAGCGGCTGCGGATTCTGATCTTGATATCAGTACAATTTCAACCAATTTTATGCCTTATGGTTTTCATTACAGCAATTATATGGTTAATCATTTAAGGTATTCAGGTACATACTAAATTCACATGCCAAACTTAAGATATTTTCATAAATTTAATCATAATGCCATATGCAAATTAAGAACATAAGGCAGTAATAGCAATGTAAACCTGTTTGCGATTGAATTGCGACTTTGAATCGGCAAATCGGATTGAATTGGGCAGAGGTAAACCTTGATGCCGCCGAGTTCCTTCAGGGTTTGCCTCCCGTGGGTGTTAGGGTTTGCGTGCTAGGGTTCTCCTCTCTCAGTTTTCGTTCCCCTCTTCTAAAAGAAGTCCTTAGTATTTATAATGCTTTTTCGTGACCTAATGGGCTCAGAATGAAGCCCAAAATTTTCTGGTATTCGCAAGCTTCGCTAGGCGAGTATTGTAGCGAAGGGTTCGCTAGGTGAAGGATTTGCTCGCCTAGCGAGCAGGCCAGTTTGGGCCATTTTCTGGATTTGGCCATCTGTGTGCTGGGCCTTTGTTCTTTTGGGATCAGTGCCTTGAAAAATAAGTTGGAGTGTCCTGAAAAAATGCCTTGTAATATTAACGGGCAAATTTTGGGGTATGACAGCTGCCCCTGTTCAATTCTCTTGAATCGAGAGAATTAGAATGGTATGTACGCCATTCGTGGTCTGGAGGTGGAAGATTATTGAACATTAGAATGCCCAAAATTTTGCACCTGTTAATGGAGATGGGCTTAAAGATGCCATCCAGGTAGTTTGATTATGAGAGCTTCAGAGTGCGTCGTACATTAGACGATATCTGAAGACATGGGTGTCATATCGGGTCGTACGCTAGACCGTATGGCGAGTCATCCATTCGGCTGTCGACTTCGCTGTGGAGTCAGAATGTGTCATACACTGCTGGGGATGAGGGATCAGAATGGATCATACACTAGATCGTATCTGAATAGCAGAGTGAACCGTCCCTTAGGCTGCATCTGGAGAGGTAAAGGTCGGAATGGATCGTACGCTAGATCGTGTCTGAGTAGCAGAATGAGTTGTCCATCAGGCCGGTGACTCTGCTGGGGATGAAATACCAGACTGGATCGTACGCTAGACTATATCCGAGTTGCAGAATGGGTCGTCCCTTAGGCAGTATCTGAGAGGGGTAGTTGTAAGAACAAAAATTATTCTACAACAGATTCCTTGATTTTGATGATAACAAAGGATGAAACCAAAAATGGCACCCTAACGAAAAGTTTCTAAGTGTGCAGGGTTCTAAAGAAAGAAGGAAGAAATCTGATGATGTCATCAGATACAGAACCAGATCAGAAGCATATTATCATATGATCAGAAGCATCTGAAGTGGAAACACGTTCAAGAAAGTCTAACTCTGAGCAAAACAGCAAAGTATCAGAAGCATCTGAACAAGAAGTAAGCTCTAGATGTTCTGACTCTGAACAACGCTATCTCTAACTTCCAGAAGTTATCAGCGCTATCTGAAGAAACTATCTGAACTCACAAGAGATTAACATCAGAAGCAAGATTCCAAGATTCTCCAGAAACACAAATACTCTGATCATGGAATTGCTAATCATGGAAGAGTAACGTTAAAGCCAAGTAAAGATTTGCAAATGGATTTCCTAATAGAGAAAGAGACGTTAATCTCCAATTTCAATAAAGAAGATACTATATGTGGTAAGTAGTCATTTCAAGGAGAGAAAGTTATCCTGCAGAAGCTATTTATGTTATGGCGTAAATTCATCTTATTACTCATCAGTTTCAACTACTACCTCACTGATCTATATAAAGGACTGCAAATCAACATTCAGCAATATAACACATACAAGGAGAAATTATACTAAAGCATCAAACACTCAAGAAAAACACTCTTGCTCTCTAAATCTTCACGAAGCTGTTTCTTATAACGTGAATCACTTTGTTCTTACTATTGTAATATTTGCTTTCTTAGAAGCACTCTAGATTACATAAATCTTTCATCTATTGTTTGTTGATTTCCTCAAGTGACTCTGTGTAGTCTGTATACTTGAGAGGACTAAGAGATTTTTCTCTTAGACGTTGTTTGTAATCTTTCAAGATTAGTGGATTAAGTCCTTGTTGAAGGCGAAATCACCTCGGCCGGGTGGACTGGAGTAGCTTTGTGTTATAAGCGAACCAGTATAAAATCCTTGTGTGATTTTATTTTTGAAAAAGCTCTTATTTTTCCAAACAATTCAAACCCCCCCTTTCTTGTTTTTTCTCACCTTCAATTGGTATCAGAGCTCCGGCTCTGTTATTGATTTTCTAATCAAACACTTAACAGTGTAGAGAGATCCAGTACGAGAAAAACTATGGCCCACTCAAATGAAAAAGATAGTTACAATGCTAAGCCTCCTGTTTTTGATGGAGAAAAGTTTGACTACTGGAAAGATAGAATTGAAAGTTTCTTTCTGGGTTATGATGCTGAACTCTGGGACATTGTCACAGATGGATACAAACCTCCTGTCACAGAGGATGGAGCTGAAGTTCCCAGAAGTAAGATGTCAGATGATCAGAAACGAGTTTTCAAGAATCATCACAAGGCCAGAACCATACTCCTAAATGCTATATCTTACAACGAGTATGAAAAGATCACCAACAGAGAAACAGCCAAAGACATACTTGACTCTCTGAGGATGACTCATGAAGGAAACTCTCAAGTCAAAGAGACAAAGGCTCTGGCGCTTATCCAGAAATATGAAGCCTTCAAAATGGAGGATGATGAAGCCATAGAGGCAATGTTCTCTAGATTCCAAAGTCTGATTGCAGGTCTCAAGGTTCTAGACAAAGGATACACAACTACAGACCATGTCAAAAAGATAGTCAGAAGTCTGCCAAAGAAATGGAGACCTATGGTTACTGCTCTGAAGCTGTCAAAGGATCTGAACAATATTAGCCTTGAAGAACTTGTCAGTTCTCTCAGAAGCCATGAGATAGAACTAGAGGAAGATGAGCCTCAGAAAAGGAACAAGTCTGTAGCATTAAAGTCCAGACCTGAAAGACGCAAACTTGACAGAACCAAAGCTCTCCAGGCAGAAACTGAAGATGCTGACAACTCTGAACCAGAAGACTCTGATGATGAAGAAGAATTGTCCCTACTAACCAGAAGAGTTAAGCAACTCTGGAAAAAGAGGAACAACAACTTCAGAAGATCAAGACCCAGAGGGGATCGATCAGAATCAACTTCAAAAGGTAAATCTAACAAAGATATTACCTGTTATGAATGTAAAGAAACAGGTCATTACAGGAATGAATGCCCCAAGCTAAAGAAAGACAACCCTAGAAAAGAAAGCTTCAAGAAAAATACCTTCAGGACAAAGAAAGGACTGATGGCTACCTGGGATGATAGTGAATCTGGATCATCAGAATCTGACTCTGATGAACAGGCCAATGTGGCACTTATGGCTACCACATCCAGGAGTAGCTCAGATGAAGAATCTGAAGAGGTATTTTCTGAACTTTCTCGATCTGATCTAGAATCTTGTTTGTCAGAAACTCTTAGCTCATATCAGAAATTAAAACAAAAGTTTAAAAACATTAAAGGCTGTCTTAAAGCAAAATTTGAAGAATGTAGTGAACTTGAGATGACAATTCTAGCACGAGAAGATACAATCAGATCTTTAACACTAGAAAGAGATGGAGCAAAAAGAAAAAGCTTAGAATTAGAAGAAGCGTTGTCTCAAGCACCACAAACTTCAAATAAAATAATTTATAAATACGAAGAAGCCTTTCAAGAATTTCTGAAAAATGGGATAGATAGGAGTATTATGGCATCCATGATTTATGGAGTAAGTCAGAACAATAAAAAGGGAATTGGGTATGATCCTAAGGAAGATAAAACTTCTACCAGTGACCAACTTAAATCTCCCTTTTCATATCATTACACACACACACAAGAACAAAAATTTAAAAATGCTAGAAAACCCAAAGTTATAAGAAACTCTGGGAAAACTAATCTGAAAGGACCCAAGAGATTCTGGGTACCAAAAGATAAGATTGTGTATGTTGCAGATATCCTATGCAGCAAAGTTCAGACACCAGTCATGGTACCTGGACTCTGGATGCTCGCGACACATGACGGGAAGAAAGTCTATGTTCCAAAGTCTGGAACTTAAAGACGCTGGATTTGTAGGCTTCGGAGGAGATCAGAAAGGAAGGATCAGAGGCTCCGGAACTATTGGTAATGGTACTCTTCCCTCTATATCTGATGTCCTTTATGTAGAAGGACTAATGCATAACTTGTTATCCATAAGTCAATTAAGTGATAACGGTTATGATGTAATCTTCAATCAAAAAACATGTAAAGCCATTAATCAGAACGATGGCTCTGTCCTTTTCACAGGCAAGAGGAAAAACAACATTTACAAAATAAATCTTTCTGATTTAAAAGATCAAAATGTTAAATGTCTAATGTCAGTTCACGAAGAGCAATGGGTATGGCATAGACGCTTGGGCCACATTAGCATGAGGAAACTTTCTCAGCTAACTAAACTCGAGTTAGTCAGAGGCCTACCTAAACTGAAGTTTTCTTCAGATGCTCTGTGTGAAGCTTGTCAGAAAGGAAAATTTTCAAAAACATCTTTTAAAAAGAAAAATGTTGTTTCTATCTCTAAGCCTCTGGAACTTCTTCACATTGACTTATTTGGTCCTGTGAAAACAGCATCAGTTAATGGAAAGAAGTATGGACTAGTCATTGTTGATGATTACAGTCGCTGGACATGGGTAAAATTCCTAAAGCACAAAAGTGAGTCTCACTCTGTATTCACTAGTTTCTGTTCCAAAGTGCAAAAAGAATTTGACTCTAAAATTATTAGAGTCAGAAGTGATCATGGTGGAGAATTTGAAAACAAAGATTTTGAAGAATTATTTGATTCTAATGGAATATCCCATGATTTCTCCTGCCCTAGAACTCCACAACAAAATGGAGTTGTAGAGAGGAAGAATAGGACACTCCAAGAGATGGCCAGAACCATGATCAATGAAACTAATGTAGCAAAGCACTTTTGGGCAGAAGCTGTAAATACAGCGTGTTACATTCAGAATAGAATCTCTATAAGACCTATTCTAGAAAAGACTCCCTATGAACTGTGTAAAGGAAGAAAACCAAACATTTCATATTTTCATCCTTTTGGATGTTCTTGCTTTATATTAAATACTAAAGAACATCTGAACAAGTTTGATTCCAAAGCACAGAAAGGTATTATGTTAGGATACTCAGAACGCTCTAAAGGCTACAGAGTATACAACACAGAAACCAAAATTGTGGAAGAATCAATTCATGTCAGATTTGATGATAAGCTTGACCCTGAAAAGTCAAAGCTAGTTGAAAAGTTTGCAGATTTGGAAAACACTCTTGTAGAATCTGATAAAACTCCAGAAGCAACTGTCACTCAGAACTCCGAAGAAATTAAATCTCCAGAAATCCCAAAGAAAGTTAAAAGTCGTATCAATGTATCTGAAGATTTGATTCTGGGAAACAAGGACGAACCTGTCAGAACCAGATCTACCTTCAGGACTTCTGAAGATACTCCTCTGGGACTAGTGTCTCTGATTGAGCATACGTCTTGTGATGAAACACTTCAGGATAACGACTGGGTGGCAGCTATGCAAGAAGAATTAGATCAATTCTTAAAGAATGATGTCTGGGATCTCGTTCCTAAACCCAGAGGCACTCACGTCATTGGAACCAGATGGGTATTCAGAAACAAGCTGAATGAGAAAGGAGAAGTCGTCAGAAACAAAGCTCGACTGGTAGCTCAAGGTTATAGTCAACAAGAAGGTATTGATTATAATGAATCCTTTGCTCCAGTCGCGAGGTTAGAATCTATTCGTCTTCTTGTATCTTTTGCTATTAATCACTCTATCAAATTATATCAAATGGATGTCAAGAGTGCATTCCTTAATGGTTATATTTCAGAAGAAGTGTATGTCAATCAACCTCCAGGTTTTGAAAATTCAAACTTTCCAGAACATGTTTTTAAACTTAAAAAATCTTTATATGGACTTAAACAAGCTCCCAGAGCTTGGTATGAACGTTTAAGCAATTTTCTTCTGGAACAAAATTTTATCAAAGGGAAAGTTGATTCTACACTCTTCTGTAAAAACCTTAATAATAATCTCATGATATGCCAGATTTACATTGATGATATTATTTTTGGTTCTGCTAATATCTCTGTTTGCCAAGAATTTTCTAAGTTAATGCAGGCAGAATTTGAAATGAGTTTAATGCAAGAACTAAAGTTCTTTCTGGGAATTCAAATTAATCAAACTCCAGAAGTCACGTACGTTCATCAAAGCAAGTACATTAAAGACGTTCTGAAGAAGTTTGACATGACTGAATGCAACTCTGCAAAAACTCCCATGCACCCAACTTGCATTCTTGAAAAGGAAGAGGTAAGCAACAAGGTTTGTCAGAAGCTCTATCGAGGTATGATAGGCTCTCTTCTCTATCTGACTGCTACTCGTCCTGATATTCTCTTTAGTGTCTGTCTTTGTGCCAGATTCCAGTCAGATCCTAGAGAATCTCATTTAACAGCAGTTAAGAGAATTCTTAAGTATCTGAAAGGAACTCCTAACCTGGGCCTGATGTATAAGAAAACATCAGAGTATAGACTTTCTGGTTACTGTGATGCAGATTATGCAGGAGATAAATTAGAACGAAAAAGCACATCTGGAAATTGCCAGCTTCTGGGAAACAATCTGATATCCTGGGCTAGCAAAAGACAGTCAACTATCGCTCTATCAACTGCAGAAGCAGAATATATCTCAGCATCACTGTGCACAACTCAGATGCTCTGGATGAAGCATCAGTTAGAAGATCTGCAAATTTTTGAGAGTAACATTCCTATCTTCTGTGATAATACTGCTGCCATTTGTCTAAGTAAGAATCCCATTCTACATTCCAGAGCTAAACACATTGAAATAAAACATCATTTTATCAGAGACTATGTTCAGAAAGGGATAGTAACATTGAAGTTCATTGATACAGATCATCAATGGGCAGATATTTTTACTAAGCCTCTAGCTGAAGATAGATTTCTTTTTATATTAAAAAATCTGAACATTCAAAATTGTCCAGAATGAAGTGTGGCTCTGAAAATGTAAAATGAGACTCTGACATAAACAAATGTTCTTCTGCCTCTAACTCTGATACTTCTACAAGTTAAGAAGATATCTGAGTTAGAAATCTCCAGGAATCAATCTTTTGGTATTCCTGAAGATCAGATACATCAACACGTGGAGCACTAAGCGTCTAACCCTAGAACTTCTAGACAGCTGTCAAAAGAAATTCAAAGGACAGACGTTTGAAATCTCCTCGAGCAGTGTGCGTACTGTTGGGATTAGACATTCATTAATTAGCTGTAATCATTTTTCCCCCAAGCATGCAATCTTGAGCTTTGTACTAACGCATTTTGATGTGTCGTTTTGCATGTGTTTTACTTAGAGTATTTAAACACTTTTCTCACATTTCACACACTTTTCACTCTCACTCACTCTCAAACCCTCTCTAAAACCCTAAACCTCTCTGAAGCATTCTCTGCAAACTCTCAATCTTCATCTTCTTCTTCACCATGGACGCTCAACAACAAGAAGTGTTTAACTTTTCTCAACAAATGGAATCAAGCTCAACTGCTCAAACTTCAAGCATTCCAACTCCAACGGTTACAGGCGTCACCATCACCCCTGTTTACAAAGAACCCCATGTTCTTGACCGTGAACGCCATATTAACCTATCAACCCCTTTTGAAGGACTGGACGTGTTGTGTGAAACGCTTGTAGATTTCGACAACTTGAAGAGAAATGACGTTGATCTTACTGAAGAACTTCGTAAACAAGGGTGGGAAAACTACTTCCAAAGGCTTTATGGTCCTGTTTACCCACTTCTCATCAAGGAGTTCTGGAGATTTGCAGATGCAGATGACCATTTCATCGTCTCCTATGTTCTGGGGGTAAAGATTGTAATTACTGAAGGGTCAATTGCCTCTTTACTGAACATGGAGAGAGATGGAGGAAAAAGGATTTACAACATCCCTCCTAGGTCAAAGCGCATTACTGATGTAATCAATCCAACAATCTTCAAACCCAACACTGAAGGAAATCCTTCAAAGAACAAAGAGCTGCATCAGAACCTCAAAGTGTGGCTGAAGATCATTCTGGGAACTATTCACCACCGTCCAGCCTCTAACTCCTCTGACTACATCAATGCAGATCAGAAATGCATTATGTATTGCATTCAGAAGGGTGTGAAGATCTGCCTCCCTGCTCTCCTTTTCAGATACCTCAGAGATTCTGTCAAGGAAACCAGAAATAACATGAAGCCCAGATCCTACATCCCTCTGGGAAGATTGCTATCTGATGTTTTCATCGAGAACGGACTGGTAGATCATCTGGAAAAGACCAAACTGATGGATGATCTGGCAATAGATACTGGGAAGCCTCTGAACGCCAGAAATCTCAAGAGTATGGGAATAATCAAGAAGATTCAAGTCAGACCCACTATGGATACATCCTGGGATGCCTTGAAAGATCAGAGGAAGCTGCCCCATGGTCTTGCAAGGTTCTTCAAAAATGAACCCAGAGATGCGGTTGCTATCTATCTTCAGCGTCTGCTGGATGAAGGTGTTGACATATCTGACTTCAGCCTCGACGATTGTCTGGATTCAGAAGAAGACTTCGTCAGATACAAGAGAGGTCTCTCTGAGAAGAAGATTGCATCACAGGCAAAGAAGGCCAGAATTGGAGAATCTTCTGGAAGCAGATCTCCAGCTCCTCTGAAAATCTCTACTGGTATGTCTGTTCCTCCTATTTCCTCTGTACCTCCGATGGTTTCCTCTACCCCTTCCTCTAATCCTCTCCCAACACCACCAATTTATACAACCTCTGAAATCCCACCTTCAACCATCAGAACCTCTCAGCCTTCACCAGTTTTAAATATCGCCCGTACATTCATACCTCCTTCTGAACCTGAACAAATAAACCAAAACACTTCCTCTTCATCATCCTCAGAACCAGAATCACCCTCATACCTTTCTATCTCCTCTGACCAAGATTACTCTGACCCTAACTCGCCAACCTTAGCCCAAATTTATGCTCAAAACCTCGCTTCACAACAACCAACAGAACCTGAAATAACTTCACCACCACAACAAACAACCACCATCCCTTCTGAAAACCAACCTTCTGAAGACCAACCCTCTGACCTTCCCACCTCTGATATCAACCCACCAAACACCTCTGCTGCACCTGAATCAGAAGCTGAAACTGAACCTTTAGACTTAAACCCTCTTTACGCTTCACCCCAAAGATCTGAACCTGAAGCAGAATCTGAACCTCTCACATTAAATCTCAGCCCTCCAACATCTTCACCCCAAACCTCTGAACCAAACCTTTCTGTACCTACCCTTGAGGAAGCCATCATGCTGGTAGCAGGGGCTTCAGTACAAAAGGTCAAGTCTCTGACCACTAACTCTGAAGTCAGTGATGATCCTGCCTCTGTAAGGACACACTGGAACAGAATCATTGGCTGGATGACCTCTGAGGCTTTTAGACTGAAGAACATCTCTGAACAAGTCAGAAATGGCTACATCAGAGATGCTGAGGCAAGACTCCAGGAAAGACTTGCCAGAGAAGCTGCTGAAGAAGCCAGGAGGCTAGAGGAAGAGAGATTAGCACGAGAAACTGAAGAAGAGGCTAGAAGGCTGGAAGAAGAAAGAGCAAAGGAAGCTGAAGCTAAGGCTCTGGCGGATGCTGAAGCGCAAGCTGCTGCTGAAGCTGAAGCGCAGGCTGCTGCTGAAGCACAGCAGGCTCTGACTCTGGGGGAATCCTCTTCTGTTATCCCTATGGTTCTTCAGACTCTGAAAGAACTTAAGCAAGATCAGAATGAACTCCGGGCCAGAATGGACAAACAAGATACTGTCAACGACAACATCCAGAACATGCTTGCTATGTTGCTTCAGAGAATGCCTCCGCCTCCGAACCCCTAGACACTTAGGATATTTTGTTTGCCTGTTGTTTTGTTTTTGCTTTCTGATGTTTTCATGTTTTTGTTGCCTTTGTGCTTTTATCTGAATACAAGTTTTTTCTCTTAATTTATTTATTTTTGCCATGTCTTTTTGATTCTGACAAAAAGGGGGAGAAGTCATTAATAGCTCTGATGAAAATATTGTCTAAATACCTTAAGCACTCTGCAACATATTTTTCTTAAATTAAATTTATCTAACAATAGACTTAAGAAATTGCAGAAGGTATCAAGAAATTTCATCGCTTGGAAGCTCTGGTAAGAACTTATGAACTCCCTAGCACTAATCAGGGGGAGCTTCTGTCTATCTGATCTGATATTATTCATGTTTCATCTGCTAATTAAGTTTGTTTTGTCATCATCAAAAAGGGGGAGATTGTAAGAACAAAAATTGTTCTACAACAGATTCCTTGATTTTGATGATAACAAAGGATGAAACCAAAAATGGCACCCTAACGAAAAGTTTCTAAGTGTGCAGGGTTCTAAAGAAAGAAGGAAGAAATCTGATGATGTCATCAGATACAGAACTAGATCAGAAGCATATTATCATATGATCAGAAGCATCTGAAGTGGAAACACGTTCAAGAAAGTCTAACTCTGAGCAAAACAGCAAAGTATCAGAAGCATCTGAACAAGAAGTAAGCTCTAGATGTTCTGACTCTGAACAACGCTATCTCTAACTTCCAGAAGTTATCAGCGTTATCTGAAGAAACTATCTGAACTCACAAGAGATTAACATCAGAAGCAAGATTCCAAGATTCTCCAGAAACACAAATACTCTGATCATGGAATTGCTAATCATGGAAGAGTAACGTTAAAGCCAAGTAAAGATTTGCAAATGGATTTCCTAATAGAGAAAGAGACGTTAATCTCCAATTTCAATAAAGAAGATACTATATGTGGTAAGTAGTCATTTCAAGGAGAGAAAGTTATCCTGCAGAAGCTATTTATGTTATGGCGTAAATTCATCTTATTACTCATCAGTTTCAACTACTACCTCACTGATCTATATAAAGGACTGCAAATCAACATTCAGCAATATAACACATACAAGGAGAAATTATACTAAAGCATCAAACACTCAAGAAAAACACTCTTGCTCTCTAAATCTTCACGAAGCTGTTGCTTATAACGTGAATCACTTTGTTCTTACTATTGTAATATTTGCTTTCTTAGAAGCACTCTAGATTACATAAATCTTTCATCTATTGTTTGTTGATTTCCTCAAGTGACTCTGTGTAGTCTGTATACTTGAGAGGACTAAGAGATTTTTCTCTTAGACGTTGTTTGTAATCTTTCAAGATTAGTGGATTAAGTCCTTGTTGAAGGCGAAATCACCTCGGCCGGGTGGACTGGAGTAGCTTTGTGTTATAAGCGAACCAGTATAAAATCCTTGTGTGATTTTATTTTTGAAAAAGCGCTTATTTTTCCAAACAATTCAAACCCCCCCTTTCTTGTTTTTTCTCACCTTCAGTAGTCGTATGCTAGGCTACACGTCAGAATGTACCGTACGCTAGGTAGTCTCTGAGAAATGAAAGGTCCAACTGGGTCGTAAATTAGACCGTATTGGAGTAGTTGAAGGTCAGAATGAATCGTCCGTTAGATCGTATCTGAGTGGAAGGAGTCATATGTTGAGCTGAATCAGAATGAACCGTACGTTAGACTGTATCTGATCGTATTTGTAGATGCTGTATTTGCAATAAATGGCCGGGATGGGCTTAAAGATACCATCCTTAGGAGGATAATTAACCTGAAAAATAAAGTTAGCTCCATGCCATGTCATGATGCATGAGATGTTTTATGCTTTCGACAATAAATGCGAACAATGTATGCATGCGTATGCTGTGAAATGATGTAATGAATGAATTATGCCTCTGAAAAGTTCTTCCCGAAGACTCTACTGGGGAAATAAATCTCAGTCTTCTGGTTGGAGATACTGGTATCGGTGATCCTTTCTTAGCTGGGGGATACTCGATTCTTGTCTGATGGTAGAAATATTCGACAGAGCCTGGCTGGGGATGGAAGAGATGACCAATCTGTCTAGTGATACCAATTTCTTCTGGGGAATAACTGGTTTTGTTGAGGAATAGAATTAGCACTCGAATTCATTGGAACGCATGGTTAGACCTTCTCCTCGATCCTGAAGTCTCGTAGTAATCGTTATTTCCATTTTATGCGCACATTTTTGGTAAACATTGATCATATTCAAATGCACATATTAATTCGAATTAAATCAATGGACGTTTATGCAAACAAAACAGAAAAAAGTAAAACAAAAGCATCTTTTGAAATAACATTGTATGGATTTTGAAAGAGGGCCTATAAATAGGCAATTTGTGTACAAGGAGACAGAAATCCTAGCAAGAGGAAATCGTCAAGAAAACAAAGGAAAGCTATGAAGAAAAAGTTCTATTGATTTTAATTCTGCCACTGTCACTATGTCTTCAAGCATCTCATCTCCTGCTGTCGGATATAGGTGATTGGCTTGTTCAGTCCCTTTGACTTGGATAGAGCTGTCTGAGAACGGGATATAGTCATACGCCTTAATCCCTAATTTTTGCCTGGACCGCCTTTTCAGGTTTTCAGTCCACCAGGATACCCTTTTTTGCCGAAGCCGCCTTCTCAGGTTTTCGACTTGCCGGGCGTACATTTTTACATGTTTATCCCTAATTTTTGCCCGAACCCTTTTTGGTTCGCCGGGATGCCCTTACTTTTGCCTAGGTACGTCGACCTAGCGGGTCTCTTTTATGCGTAGTATTTTTTGACTATGTCTGCGTTCACGGGATGTGGGAAGTCTTCGCCGTCCATCGTAGCCAGTATCATGGCTCCACCAGAGAATACCTTCTTAACTACAAATGGCCCTTCGTATGTGGGAGTCCATTTGCCCCTGGGATCACCTTGTGGTAGAATGATACGCTTTATCACCAATTCTCCGATTTGATACACCTGTCTCTTGACCTTTTTTTTGAATGCCTGGGTCATGCGCTTCTGATATATCTGCCCACGACAAACAACCGCAAGTCTCTTCTCATCAATTAAATTGATCTGGTCGAGTCGAGTCTGAATCCATTCATCCTCGTCTAAGCCTGCCTCTTTCATGATTCTTAGAGAGGGAATCTGAACTTCCACTGGTAAAACGGCTTCCATTCCGTAGACTAAAGAGAAGGGCGTTGCCCCTGTCGAAGTGCGTACTGAAGTGCGATAACCATGAAGAGCAAATGGTAACATCTCATGCCAGTCTTTGTACGTTACTGTCATCTTCTGTATGATCTTCTTGATATTCTTATTAGCAGCCTCCACGGTGCCGTTCATCTTTGGCCGGTACGGAGAAGAGTTATGGTGTTCTATCTTGAATTGCGTGCAGAGTTCAGTAATCATCTTGTTGTTCAAATTAGTGCTATTATCAGTGATAACTCTTTCAGGGACGCCATATCGACAAATAAGACTATTCTTGATGAACCGTGCCACCACATTCTTGGTGACAGAAGCAAATGAGGCTGCCTCTACCCACTTTGTAAAGTAATCAATCGCAACAAGAATGAAGCGATGTCCGTTAGAAGCAGTAGGTTTAATCTCCCCAATCATATCAATGCCCCACATTGCAAAGGGCCAAGGGGCTGTCAACACGTTTAAAGGAGCAGGAGGCACATGTACTTTATCCGCATAGATCTGACATTTGTGACAAGTTCTGGAGTGATGGTGGCAATCAGCTTCCATGGTAGACCAATAATACCCTGATCTCAGAATCTTCTTGGCCATTGTATGTCCACTAGAGTGAGTCCCAAAAATACCGTCATGCATGTCTTCCATAATCTTTTCTGCTTCCTTTTTATCCACACAACGAAGCAAAGTCGAATCATGATTACGTTTGTATAATATTCCATTACTCAGAAAGAATTTAGCGGAGAACTTCCTCAGGAACTTTCTGTCATTGATGGATGCCCCTTCAGGGTATTCCTGAGCTTCTAAATATCTTTTTACTTCGTGGAACCAAGGTTTCTCTTCTACTTCAGCAGCGTTAAGTTCATAACAATATGCTGGTTCATCTAGTCGTTCAACGGTGATCCTGGGAGCTTCATTGTCCCATCTGACTCTGAACATAGATGACATGGTAGCCAATGCGTCTGCCAACTGATTCTCCTCTCGCGGAATATGTTCGAATGTAATCTCTTCAAAATATGGGATTAACGTCAACACCCGCTCTCGATAAGGGATGAGATTCGGATGTTTAGTGTCCCACGCTCCTTTGATCTGACTGATTACTAATGCTGAGTCTCCGTACACACTCAAAAACTTGATTCTCAGGTCTATAGCAGCTCTGAGTCCCAAAATACATGCTTCATACTCGGCCATATTGTTGGTACAATCGAAACATAGTCTAGCAGTGAAAGGCGTATGGCAACCCTTGGGAGAAATAATTACAACACCAACACCATTACCCAACGCATTAGAAGATCCATCGAAAACCATAGTCCATCGGGATCCTAGTTCGGGTCCTTCATCCGGTCCAGGTTCTTCATAATCAGTAACAAGCATGACATCCTCATCTGGGAACTCAAAATTCATAGATTGGTAATCATCCACTGCTTGATGAGCCAAATGATCGGCTAGCACGCTTCCTTTGATTGCTTTCTGGGTAGTATATTGGATATCATACTCTGTTAAAATCATCTGCCATCTCGCTATTCTTCCGGAGAGGGCAGGTTTCTCAAATATGTATTTGATGGGATCCATCTTAGAAATCAACAAAGTGGTATGATTCAACATATACTGTCTTAGTCGGCGAGCAGCCCAGGCCAAAGCACAGCAAGTTCTCTCGAGCAGTGAGAATCTTGTTTCACAGTCGGTAAACTTTTTGCTAAGGTAGTATATGGCATGCTCTTTTCGACCAGACTCGTCATGTTGCCCCAACACGCACCCCATTGAACTTTCTAACACGGTCAAATACATGATTAGAGGTCTTCCTTCAACTGGTGGTATCAGGATCGGAGGTTCCTGGAGATACTTCTTGATTTTGTCAAAAGCTTCTTGACATTCATCATTCCATATCATCTCTTGATCTTTCCTCAGTAGTTTGAAGATGGGTTTGCAGGTAGCAGTCAAATGGGAAATAAATCGGGCAATGTAGTTCAAACGTCCCAAGAAACCTCTGACTTCTTTATCCGTACGGGGCACTGGCATTTCTTGGATAGCTCTCACCTTAGCCGGGTCGACCTCAATTCCTTTACCACTGACGATGAATCCCAAGAGTTTCCCGGATCTTACTCCAAAGGTGCATTTGTTCGGGTTCAACCTCAACTTGTATTTCTTCAACCTCTCGAACAGTTTGTACAAATGATCCAGATGTTCTTCTTCAGTATGAGATCTGGCTATCATGTCATCCACGTATACTTCTATTTCATGATGGATCATATCATGGAACAAAACCACCATAGCACGCTGGTATGTTGCCCCGGCGTTCTTTAAACCGAATGGCATTACTTTGTAACAGAAAGTGCCCCATTGCGTCACAAACGTAGTTTTCTCCATGTCTTCAGGTGCCATCTTAATCTGGTTATAACCCGAGAATCCATCCATGAAGGAGAATATCTTGTGTTGAGCGGTGTTGTCTACCAGAACATCAATGTGCGGAAGTGGAAAGTCATCTTTGGGACTCGCTTTATTTAAATCTCTGTAATCTACACACATTCGCACCTTACCATCCTTCTTCGGTACCGGTACCACATTAGCAACCCATTGAGGATAAGAAGTAACAGCTAGAAAACCTGCATTAAATTGTTTCATAACCTCGGCTTTGATTTTCTCAGACATTTCAGGACGCATGCGGCGAACCTTTTGCTTAACAGGACGACAATCTTCTTTCGTTGGCAAACGATGCACTACTATATCAATATCCAATCCTGGCATGTCTTCATAAGACCAAGCAAAAATCTCTACATAGTCATGTAACATCTGAATCAATCTTTCCTTGACACTGTCTCCCAAGCCTGTTCCTATTTTGACTTCTTTCTTGTCCACTTCAGTACCCAGGTTTACAATTTCGATGGACTCTTCATGCGGCTGTATAGTCTTCTCTTCTTGCAGTACCCGTCTGGCAAGTTCTCCAGGTACTTCACAATCTTCCTCACTTCCATCCTCGGCTTGGTAGATCGGATTTTCAAAGTCATAATGAACAGTAGTAGAACTATTATCAACAGGATCCAGAGTGGGTATGGATCTGCAATTCGTTACGTGAGTGTGTGTAAGAAAACATAGCTTTTTTGGAAGATGACAGGAAAGATAAAGAGCGCAATATTTGAATGCAAAAAGTCCATTGATTTATTGAATATGAATATGCTTATGAAAATGACAAAACCCTTAACAAATTAGCTATTGTGCCCCGGGCATAGACACAATGCTTTAAGAAGTTCAACTATAAAATTTAAAAAAAAATTGCAACACTAAAACAGACAATAACAATTACTCCTGACTAAAGGAAATCGGGATAGTGTCTTCAGCCTTCCAATTATTGAGTCCGTCACCAATTGTTGGGAAAATCCAGCTATCCAGGTCGCAATCGCTATCAGCATCTTCTACAGCATTAATTTGATTTCTGACCATCCTCTCAGAGCTAAACCCCAGGCCAAATTTATCAGACTTGTATGGCATGTTGATCAGTTGACCCCAGCCAGTACGACCACCATCTTCAACCACAGCTTGAGCATCTTTCAGAGAAATCATAGCAGGAGGAGCACGAATAACCTTGGGCACAAGGGGAGTCGGCTTAAGGACAGGACTGGGCGGGTGGACTATTTCAAATGACTGAGTGGGAGTCTCAAAGAATTCGCCATCCATCTCAACGTATCTGAAGGCCTGCACACTACTGACAATGTACTCTTCTTCTCCACACACCGTGACAATCTTACCCTCTATGGGATACTTCAACTTTTGATGGAGAGATGAAGCTACGGCACTTGCCCCATGAATCCAAGGGCGTCCCAGCAAGCATGAATAGGCAGGACGGATGTTCATCACATGAAAGGTAGTGTTGAAGACTTGAGGTCCTATCTTGATAGGGAGAACCACTTCACCATGGATAACACTTTTTGCACCGTCGTACGCGCGCACCACAGTATCAGTAGGTTTCAATTCGATGCTCTTACAGTCAAGCTTATCGAGTACAACTTTCGGTAGCACATTCAAAGAGGAGCCATTATCGATCAACACATGAGCCAAGGTGATCCCCTTACATTCAATGGAGATGTGCAGAGCTTTGTTATGATTCTTTCCTGCTGGTGTCAGATCAGCATCGGAAAAGCCTAAGCCATTGTCAACAGCCAAGTTAGCAACATAGTTTTCGAACTGATCGAC
Organism: Lathyrus oleraceus; assembly: GCF_024323335.1. Lineage (NCBI taxonomy): Eukaryota > Viridiplantae > Streptophyta > Magnoliopsida > Fabales > Fabaceae > Lathyrus > Lathyrus oleraceus. Next base: position 447,689,736 of record NC_066580.1, read on the forward strand.
AGACGTCTCCTGAGGTACATGAGCCGTCTTCAGGAATTTTATCAATGCATTGGCATGAGATTCAGAAGATAACAACAAGGATAACATCAAAATTTTAGACGGGGTATGCCCCAGCTGTTCTACCACATCAAAATCACTCTTACGGATGATTTTCAGCATTTCCTCCACTTCCTGCTTGGCAACATCTTCAGCAGTAACTTCGACCGGTGTCTTTGACTGAGAAGGGTGGATTGGTTCCTTTCCTCGAGTTTCAAGGGTGGGAGGTGAGATTTCTGGAGAGAAGATCCTTCCACTTCGAGTAACTTTACTAGTCCCGGCAATGCCATTAGGATTAGCAGAATTACCAACTTGCTTTACGCCATGGATGTAAACATCACCTCCATAATGCCACGGAATGGCTTTGCTGGAGGAATACGGTACTGGGCCAGGTGCAGTGATGATTAGGGGAGCTACCTTGGGCTCAGCAGTAATCTTCACGGGTGCTCTGGTAGCGGTAATCTTCACTGGAGCTTTGGACCTAGCAATCACAGATATTTCTTCAGTAGGGTCTCCCACCTTAGGACCCTTTTCGAAGAGAATTGTGCGATCATCCATCAGCCGTTGAATGCCATCTCTCAACTTCAAGCACTCGTTGGGTCGAAGTACGCAAATATCACAACTTTCAGCACAACCTGGAAATAAACCAGCTCGCAATAAATTCTTCTTGATGATCAGGAGAGGAGATGTTAAATCAGCTACATTAGTAATGTGAGAATTTTCATCCACATCATTAACAGTTTTGTCATGATTAGGCATAGGTGCAGTGATGACGTTAGGAGTCTCCAGAGGCTCAAATTCAATTTCTCCAGCTTCGATCATATCCTGAACCTTATTCTTCAATGACCAACAATCGTTTGTATCATGCCCGGGGCTATCGGAGTGATATGCACACCTGGCATTGGGATTATAACGAGAAGAAGCAGTGTTGGGTTTCGTAGGAGGATCTCTGAGGGTGATCAAATTTGCCTTTAGCATTCCCTGCAGTGCCTGTGCTAAAGTCATATTGATCCTGGTAAACTGCCTTCTTGGCTTGTCTTGTCTGGGCTGGAAGTTTTGAGATGGCGGTGCTGCAATCGTAACCGCTCCAATGGTATGGTCACGATTTTTCTTGTTACGACCCTTTTGACCGTACACAGCATTTGATTCATTCCTCCCCTGATAGGACCTTTTGGTGCTTGCAGAGGTAGCCGCCTGTATCTTTCCACTTCGGATGCCGCTTTCAACACGCTCACCTGTCAATATAAGTTCAGTGAAACCTGATGAAGAACTTCCCAGTAGATGGCTGTAGAATGGGCCAGTCAGTGTGCCCATGAACATGTCCACTAATTCTCGGTCAGTCATAGGGGGTTTGACTCTGCCAGCCAAATCTCTCCATTTCTGAGCATATTCCTTGAAGCTTTCTTTGGATCCCATAGTCATATTCTGCAACTGTAGCCGAGTAGGCGCTAGTTCAGAGTTATACTGGTACTGTTTATAGAAAGCTGTTGCTAAATCAGTCCAGGTGCGGATGTCAGAGCTCTCGAGCTGATAATACCATTCCAACTGTGTGCCAGACAGACTCTCTTGGAAGAAATGGATCCATAGCTTCCTATCAGTGGTATGTGGCTGAATCTTTCTCACATAAGCTCTCAGGTGCATCTGAGGACAAGACGCACCATCGTACTTAGTGAAAGTGGGGATCTTGAATTTGCGAGGAATGGTCACATCGGAGACCAGACCCAAACTTTCGAAATCCAGACCGGGCGCCTTCTGACCCTTCATGGCTAGCATACGTTCTTCCAGCAACTTGTACTTATCATCTCTTGGAGAGTACTGTTCATTCTCGTAATCTTCATCGTCGTCCTCAGGGTTGAAGAGATCAACATCCTCCTCTCCTGAATCATTTTCCGTCCCCTCTTCTGGACCATTCGGAATTCCAAATTTGACTCCCGCGGCCTGTCTTTTAAGCCTTCTTCCCGTGTTAATGTAACTCACAGCTTTCTTGTCTTTCTTCTTTTCGAGCAAAAGAGCCTTCAGTTCTTCCTGCCCCTTGGATAAGCTCAAGATCAACTCCTGGAATTGAGCATTCTGAGTCTGGAGATCTTTGACAGTTTGTTCAAGGTCCATTTTTCTGTTCAGAGGGAAGACCGTAAGAACATTGATCTTTTAGAATACCTGTTATGCAATGTTATGTTATGCTATGCAATGTATGAAATGTTTTCAAGGACTTTTGGAATTTAACTTTGCGTAAACCACCAAAAAGAGAGGAACTTTTTATTAATAATTTCTTTAATCAATGTTCATTACAAAAAGGAAAAATAAAAATACAATGAAAGCTCAAGTCTCCCAGGGACGACTTCTTTTTGGGCGAAGATATGTATTGAGTCTTCGTTCCTCATTAAGCTGGCTGGTGAGCTCTAACACTTTCTTCCTTTCTGCGACAAACTGAGTCTCAAAAGTATCCCTTTCCTCTCTCAATTGGATCCAGGATCTCTTTAATTCTTCAACATCGGTAGGCATATCAGGATAGTGAATGATCTGAGGAGTACCTCCTTCAACTTCTGGTTCAACAATCAGCGGTCCGACTGCAAGGTATGGCATGACAAGTTCACGAGCTCTGGCTCGTACCCATCTGAGATAAGGTTCCATAGGAATAGAATTTTTCTGTCCTAAAGTACTTCTTTTCACCATGCCCCAGGCTCGTACAAACCTTTGCCGAAGGCCTTGGGAATCGCTGTCATAGTCAAACACAATGCCTTGGATGATTACTTCATGTGGACCATCTCTTCGAGCATAACCAAACTGGCGTAGGGCTAAAGCTGGGTTATAAGTAATACCTCCTCTTATCCCCAGGAGTGGTACGTTAGAGAATTCTCCACAACGATCAATGACGATAACATTTTCTTTGAGATGAGGACACCAACGGATGTCTGAATGGGAGAGTGACATTATCTTTTGAGACCATTTCAAATTTTGATCATTCTTCAGGACTGATTGAGGAAGGTGCGAAATAAACCACCTAGACAATAAAGGTACGCAGCACATGAGAGTCCCTTGCCTTTTCATAGTACGAGTGTGAAGGGAATGCAAAATGTCTCCGAGCAAGGTAGGCACAGGGTTATGAGTGAGAAATATCTTAATAGCATTCATATCTACGAATTGGTCTGGATTGGGAAATAACACCAAACCATAGATTAGTAATGCTAGAACGTCTTCGAAAGCATGGACATTCACAACCTTTAAGAGTTCTCGGGCCTTATTTATCAGAAACTTGGCAAGTAAACCCTTAACTCCACTTCTTGTTACCCAATTGGTTTCAATATCGGACTTTGTCATGTGTAAAGCCGCGACAACTTCTTCAGACTTCAGAATCTTTTCTAAACCATTGAAAGGTGTTTGATCAAGGATAGGTATCCCAAGCAGCCTGGAGAATTCTTCTAATGTGGGTACCAACTGATAATCTGGGAATGTGAAGCAATGATGTTTAGGATCGAAGAACTGGAATATAACTCTCATCATATCTTCCTTGAAACCAGTAGTAACCAAATTGAGAAGAGAACCATGTTTCTGGATGAACTGAGCATGATCGGGAAGTTCTGACACTAAATTCTTGAGTTGAGGAGAGATTGCTACAAGATTAATCCGGATAGTCTTCCTGGAAGCCATAACCTGTTTAACGGAGCAAAGCTAAATCCCTAAGTCCTTGAAATGGTTAGCACAATGTCATGATGTTATGATGTTATGATGTTATGTAAACAACAAGCACAAGCAAGTCGCACAACAATCATTCCTAAGTTTTAAGGCTTGCATGAGTTCCCTAGGTAAGTACCCTCCCCACTGAAGTTTGGTTGGTTCAACCTGTCCTAGAATAGTAACCGGGTTCTAGAAGGATCTCAAATCATCGACCTTCCTTTAAGTCCACTTCAGTGCAACACCAAGTGGTTGACCAAAGCTTCCCTAAAGTCCAATCTCAAAGAGTGTAGTATCGAGTATCAACCAACCCCAGTCGGAACCGAAGTCAGTTATCTCACTACTTTCTAATGGCTAGGATGAGTCAATTAGGGTTCTAAAGGTCTGGTTAATGCTTTGATGACACCACGCGGAAGCCAAATTTTTCCTCAAGTAAACATGAGGAACATCAGGACATCCAAAGTGTCACATTAACCGTAGCCATCATTTTGACCATTCCAGTATACGCCGGATAGTCGCGATGATCTATTGCTACTTACCTAAGGTACACTAGATCCGGGTGTAGGATTTTTCACTCAAGCATAAAATACCCAAGCAATCCCTTAAAAGTAAATCAGACAATTTGAATAAGTGATCTTGTTTTTAAGGTAACCTCTCTTTTTAAGTTTCCCCAGCAAAGTCGCCAGTTCTGTCATACGGTGAACTGACTTTGTGTGTTTTTTGCTTTTAATCGCAATGTCGCGGATAGCAAGAGTCGCCACCGACTTTTCTTTTATCCAATAAGGAAAGGTGGAAAAGAACAGGAAAGACCTTAATTAGATTTTGGGTTCGGGAGGTACATTATACAAAGGGAAGGTGTTAGCACCCTTTGTATCCATGGTTATCCATGGGCTCTTAATTGCTTGATCACTTATGTTTAAAAAAAGTGTTTGTGAATTGTTTAGAAAATGTTTTGAAAAGGAGAATTTAACTTTGTAATGATTCTTGTATGAATGTATACAAAGTGGTTATCTCGTTTAGTTTTGAAAGGTGTGAGGTGTGAGAAGTATTTTAAGTTGTGAGTAAGCAATTAAGAGTTATACCTACCCAAGGTCCTTAGGGGCGTTTCCTATCCTTATGAGGGTAAAACTGTCCTTACTATTGAGAAGTAAGTAGTTTTGTCCTTTGGATATAAAAGGTTCATCGTAGGGTCATCGACTGGTCATTGAAGGCAACATTTGTAAGGATACCCTAGCATTCGGAGGGACGATCATCATTTAACCGTAAGCTACACCGAAGGGTCATCGAGGGACAAAATCATATATTCGAAGGCAACATGCGAGGGACTATGATTTATTTTATAGGGACATGATGATTTAATCGAAGGGTCTTGGCTAAGGGTATCCCCACATTCGCGGGACATGACCATAATACCGTAATACCGTAAAGCAACAAAGAGAGGTCCAAGATCACAGATTCAAAGGCCGTATTTTACAATCAATTAGATAATTAGGAGGAATCCCCACATTAAAATTAATACATTAAGATCAATTAAGCAATTTAGGGTGGATCTTTGCCATAAAATTAATACATTAAAATCAATTGAGTAATTCAGGGTGAATCTCCACAAGGGTATCCCACAAATAAAGTGGAATACCTAACAAGCAATCTTTTCCTGGGATATGTGAACCTTTACAAAACTCAACAAAACATGTCAGAACACCAAATCAGGGTGCAATCGAGGATTACACCACAAAAAAAAAGATCACAACAGTAAGTAGGGTCGGGTAAATGATGCATGGCTATGATAAGACATGAGTGAAAAATCAGAACAGAAAAGTCAGCTACTGTCACGTTCGCTCCTGCCTCGCCTAGCGAAGGCTTAGCGAATACTCGCTGCATGCTCGCTTAGCGATGTGCTAGCGAGCGGCTGCGGATTCTGATCTTGATATCAGTACAATTTCAACCAATTTTATGCCTTATGGTTTTCATTACAGCAATTATATGGTTAATCATTTAAGGTATTCAGGTACATACTAAAATTCACATGCCAAACTTAAGATATTTTCATAAATTTAATCATAATGCCATCTGCAAATTAAGAACATAAGGCAGTAATAGCAATGTAAACCTGTTTGCGATTGAATTGCGACTTTGAATCGGCAAATCGGATTGAATTGGGCAGAGGTAAACCTTGATGCCGCCGAGTTCCTTCAGGGTTTGCCTCCCGTGGGTGTTAGGGTTTGCGTGCTAGGGTTCTCCTCTCTCCGTTTTCGTTCCCCTCTTCTGAAAGAAGTCCTTAGTATTTATAATGCTTTTTCGTGACCTAATGGGCTCAGAATGAAGCCCAGAATTTTCTGGTATTCGCAAGCTTCGCTAGGCGAGTATTGTAGCGAAGGGTTCGCTAGGCGAAGGATTTGCTCGCCTAGCGAGCAGGCCAGTTTGGGCCATTTTCTGGATTTGGCCATCTGTGTGCTGGGCCTTTGTTCTTTTGGGATCAGTGCCTTGAAAAATAAGTTGGAGTGTCCTGAAAAAATGCCTTGTAATATTAACGGGCAAATTTTGGGGTATGACACATGGCTTCTAAGATTTCTAAAGGTTGAACATTATTTATGAAAACAACATTCACATTCATCTAGTGTTTCAACTTCTTCACCTCCTGTGTTCATTCTCTCTTGTTTGATGCATGGTGAAACACCGTAGATCATTTCAAGAGTGTCCCTTATTTCCTTTTCGAAATTGCAATTAAGGATATAAAGGAATTGGTTTTCATTTAAAGACATAACTAAAAAGTTTTTAACTTTAACATCTAATTCAAACTTTCTCTTGTCTTCATTAGTCCAAAGGAAATAAAATTTATCTACCACATCACCATTAACACAACGCGTATGGATAAGCGAACCAATGATTATTGTTTTCCATAATTCAAGATTAACACTATGAATGAAAATTTTAATTCTAACTTTCCAAAATTGAAACTTATCACCATTAAACGGTGGAGGCATGTTTAGGAAAGTTCTTTTGTTAAAAGAAATGTTGGAAGTCATTTTCCTCCTGAAAAGATTAGTATTTAAATAGGAACTAAGATTTGATGTCACTTCTTAGACATGTGATTCCACACACGAGAGAGAGAGAGAGAGAGAGAGAGAGAGAGAGAGAGAGAGAGAGAGAGAGAGAGAGAGAGAGAGAGAGAGAGAGAGAGAGAGAGAGAGAGAGAGAGAGAGAGAGAGAGAGAGAGAGAGAGAGAGAGAGAGAGAGAGAGGTGAGTTATGGAGGTTTGAAAAACATTGATTTAAAATCAAATCATTTGTAAGATCAAAGTTTGAAAATATTTTAAAACAAATGATTGCATAAGCAACAGAAAAGATGATAGAGTAAAGAGATAAGAGATAGAGAGATACACCAGAGATTTATACAGGTTTGACCTAAATTGACCTACTTCTGTCCCCAAGAATTATTCTTGAAAGTATCCAATAAACTTGAGAGTTTTTAGAGGATATAAGCACGAACCTTCTTATATAAGAAAATGAAGCTTTAAGTTTAACTTCCAACCAAACAATGGACAAGACTTAGAGTGGTTATCCTTCAAAGTAAAGAGAGATTTTTCACGGGCTGATCTCGAACTAAGATGAAATTTTGAGTTTTTAACATGCTAACCACGAACCGATGTGAGATTTTATATTGGCTAATTTCGAACTGACTAAACTTTTACCAAATTAAACTCAGGAATTGAATGAGGAATTGAATGATCTTCAACCAATAAAATTTTAAATTGGCCAAATTCAAAAATTATTGTTGAGATTTTAATAATTAATTTTCACAAATCAAATGAGAATTTTTTCTTCTTGACGAAATTCACATACCAAACTAAGATGAACGTGTCAAATTAAAAATGAAGGTGGATGTTGTAGTATTTTAATAAATCATTTCCCTTTTTACCACCTTCTCTTATTTCAGGTTCCTTGTTTACACTTGATCTTCATTCTCCTCATTTATTACTCAATTTAACATTTTGATTCATAATAGGTTCTTCCTCCTTTTTTGAAATGTCTATCTCATTCTCGCCAATAATTTCAACTTCTTACTACCGTTTGAATCTTGAGTTGGAATTTCAATTTTACTAAGGAGTGAGCCACTTGGTTTTCTATTCCCGACATTGGTTGACTAACTTAAGTTTCCAAATTTCAATTTTACTAAGAGAGGGAGACTTTCAAGAACAAACTTTCCAATGATGGTTCATTAGCTTCTATTAGGATCTTTCCGATGCTTGTATAATTGGAAATAGAATCTTAAAAGAATTTATATATAATGACATCTATTAATTTATAAATTAATTTTATGAGAATGAATTAAATCAAACTTTAATATAGTATCATAATCTATTGATTAGACATTTAATCGTCGTCTTTTAAATCTACGCATCAAACACAAAATGAGTGTTGGTGTGAAGGAATATATTTAAAAGATTTTAAATCTCATATTAGTTAAATATTAGTTGAAGATAGGATTCTGAAAGAAATTATATAGAGTGATACTCTTCAAATATAAATCGGTTTTATAAATATAATATATATCAAACTCTAATAATAATTTGTTATTTCATTTGTTAATTAATTAATAAATTAACTTATGAATTAATAAACTTTGTTATTATCGCACCAACCGACCACAATATCAATTCAATAACCTTATCTTAATTTAAGTTCTCAATTAAATTTGTAGGGCATTTATTAAGGGAACGACTAGGGCCACATAATAAGGTTTATGAGACGAATACTTGACAAATGATGATACTGACCCAACTAATTAGCCATCGTTCTACAGATTATGAAGTAGAAAAGTCCTTGAACATCATTTAAGATTAGTGCATGACATGCATGACTTTTGATTTGTTTTTGGTACATGTCACGCATGATGATTATTATTAGAACGAAAAGAACAAAACTTTATATAAGCACGATGTATATTTATTTGTCGTATAGTTCTTGTCTGATTGTGGTGTGATTTATCACACACATCATGTCGATTATGTGGTGATTATTACAAAGTCTCTTATGCTATATATGATCCTCCCTTTTGTCTTTGTTTTTCCAATCGTGCTAAGAAATATTCTTCTCTTATTTTCTTTTCCATGGTGTTTTCCTTTTAAATAGATGTGATAGCGTATAGAATAGGATCGAGACTTTTTTGTTTTCCATGCTGAAAATCGAAGGAATTATTGTATGGACAATTGCTAATTATGAAATGAAATATATATATATATATATATATATATATATATATATATATATATATATATATATATATATATATATATAAAATGTAAAACTGTTATAATATCATTACAAAATAAATTATGTTGACTTCCTATCTACTTTTTCTCAATTCCTAATACATCCCGAATATGTTGATTCTCATGTTCTTGCCACTTTACTAGAGTTCTATCTCAATCAGTATGTGACATGAGGCAAATGACGATTGGGTTTCAACTTCATCTGTATCCAATAATTGTTGTTAACAAAATCAATTACAATCATTTTGTGTCTATTTGAAGTTATGCGTTAAGTTATCACTAATGGGAAGAATGTAAGGTTAAGGTTCCTGGACAACAAGACCAATATAACACTATATTTAGAAGCAATAAGGTAACTCATATTAGGAATTGTCATCCACTTCTCACGACCTTGCACATCAAAGTCAACAATCCGCAATGCATTCTTAACTTCCAGTGTAACACCTTGAAATTTGATTCACTTATTAAATCAAATATTTCGTGTTTTTATTTGATTAATTAGTATGTGGTGTGCTTCTGATTAAATAAATTGAGTGATAGGTGTATGTGGTAGGGTGTAGCGAGAGCATTGATGGGGGTGGTAGAAGGATTAGGAGAATTAGAATAATTAAATAATTAGAATTGATATTATTTTTAATTAATTAATTTAAATAAATTAGAAGTTTTTGGTGGAAAATAGAAACTAAGGAGAAAATAAGGGAAGTGATGAATATTTTAAAAATAATTTGGCCAATGTGTGATTAACAAAAGATTAAAATTAGGTTTTTGAGATAAAAAGAAGATTAGAGACCTTAGAGTTGTCGGTACGTGAAAATAGAACTTTGAGAAAAGATGAGGCTAGGGTTTGAAGAGGTAAAAACGTCAATCCAATTCAGAATTTGTTTACTAGGAATCTAAGGTAAAGGAGATAGAGGACTTCCATATGGATATATTGCATGAAGAGGTGGAGAAGAGAGATTATTACTCTCTTTAGAGATTGTGTGAATTGCTTATGAATTGTAGTTGTTATATGTGGTTCTGCAAATTGATAAATTAATGTGCGGTTTTTCAATTTTAGTGACTCAATTGTATCTCTAATATTATGTTTTTGTATACATGATGTTTATGCCATTATTGAGATTCTTGAAGGTTGAACACAAACCTGACTTTGATGAAATTGAATTATTACCTTGTGTAATTATGTAATTTAGCATGTTATAATGGTATTATTTGATGTGGTATAATCTTCTAGGCTTATTGGGATGATTAGGAATCAAAATTTGGAGTTCTAGGGGACTCCCATGGAAAAATGTGTATTTTTGCCTTCTGGAGCAGGGTGACGGGCTTCACCCAGATGACGGGTTACCTGTCATGCACCTTGAGACGCCGACGGGCGTCAACGCTCTAACGCGGAGACTATCATGGTCTTTAGGCTTGTTTTCGAAGTCGTTTTTCGTTATGATGATGGTATGGGTGGTTTGAGTAGGTGATGGGCGTTACCATGGTGATGGGTTACTCGTCTAGTTGTCAAAGGGGGCGTTCTCGTCCCTGTTGTGTGGTATGAGTTGTCGGTTCGATTTTTGAGGTGTTTTCTATTGATTGGGTGATAATTAGTGATTGTCTGGCTATGTTGAGGTTATTAATTAATTATTATGAATTTAATTAGTTATTGTGGAATTATGGTTGTTGAATGATAGTTGATTTACTCACATGTGGTATATGATGAGAATATGCTTAATGTTGTTGTAAAATACATGATTATATGGTGATTAATTATGTATTTGTTGGTGTACATTATGGTTATTGTTGGTGGATAGTAATTCAGAAGGGGGGATTATTATTGTGTGTCAATGCATATTGTTTATGGTCAGAAGGGGGCCGTAAATATTAATATTGTTGTTGCATTGATTTGTATGGACATGCATCATTATGTAGTGTTGTTGAAAAAGACATGTTCACTAGTTCAGAAGGGGGGACTAGTGGCTTGTCCTAAGCTTAGAAGGGGGGCTTGGAGCTCAGAAGGGAGCATGGGTTCAAAAGATAGGACCTTGTTCTTGAGAGAACCAAATGTTGTGTTGGTACCACATGTATAGTGCCACGCTGTGTCGTGAGTCGCATTATATATTATTTGCATATTATTGTGAATGGGTGTAAGATTATAGTGTTGTTGATTGTGTATTGTATATATGATATGTTGTGCATTTCTTTACCTTCGTATTCTTTACTTTTTTTATATCGAAGTTGTTTCTCATCCCTTTTGCTTAATGTTGTCCACCATGGACATCTTGCAGATAATCAAAAGTAAGCATTGTTGTTATGTGTGGAAGGTGACTTGTTTTATCTATTCTTCGTTTATTTATTGTTTTATTGCATTTATCGGTTTTTAGTTCTCTGATCTTATAACATCGGGAACTGGGCACTTTGCATTGTTTTGAGTTAATGTTGAACCATGTTGTTTGGAGTCGAATACTTTATTTACGAAGTTTAAAATGAAGGGTTATGAAATGATTTTCCACCGTGTGTTGTCATATATTTTTTATGGGTTTTGGAGGTTCGTCATTGGTGACACCTTAAATTGTCGAGTATACATTTTTATATAAGTTTTGGGGTTTATGGTGTTACATCCAATATCGTATCATATAACACATTGGAATACAGTTTATGGTGTTTATAAACTTCAGTATCTAATTGCGTCTGAATCAAAGGTCAAGACTATTCGTCCCATCCAAGTAAAGCTGCAATAGCCCGAAAATCACAATTTTCATCATCTCTCGCATCATCAATGTACTGATGCAAGAAAACAGGAAAGTGAGACAAATATTTTAGTTTTGAAGACACGCTACACATTTGAATTTCAGTTGGTTTTGTACACAATCTCTTCGTACTCTGACCTCCCTGTGAGCCTCAACAAGCTCCCGATATGAAGGATCATGATGCAAATCAATATCTTCACCCTTTTTACTCTTCTTATTTCCCTTCCTTGGCTTGTACTTAATGGTGGACACGTGGAAGTTGTGGATGGATGTGTTAGTTCTCACACTTTCTTCTTCATCACCATATTGCCTATAATATCTAGTGTATCGAAATACTTCTTTAGCTCTCCACACTCTTCTTTTAAATCCATTTGTGTCCCAATATCTTCTTCAATGACCTCATGCGCTTCAATAAATAATTTTCCAAAATACATGTATTGAGTCTAATAGAATATGCTCTCCTTGTATTTGATACCCTGCAAATTCACACGCACAAGATAACCCATGAGTTATTTTAATAAAGTAACCACATGTTGTTTTGTCACGACCAACAAATTTTATCCTTTCTAGCTCCTTGCTGATGTGTTGTATACACTATCTTGAAACAAAGTCATGTAATCTAGATTAAAATGGAGTGTTATACCGATGTTCGATGTTGCATACACTTTTCTGGAATGACATTCTAATCGAACCTAATTGAAGCTTCAACATGGTGTTAACAACATCTCAACTTCTACATAAATCTCCCATGCTACTTGACAACACATTTTTTAGTCTGCAATGAGCAGACTCAACCCTAAAAAATATAAACATAACAAAATGTCATTATTTGATAATTACTAAGGTAACTATATTCATATTAACATCAATGTACACGTTGATTGTTGTGTTCCCTATATGAGTGACTATATTCGTCCAAGTAGTACCAAATCTTTCTTTATATAGTGTTAACCAAGTTTCATGCACATACTTAACAAATTTTGGAATATCTGCACATACAACTTCAAAATGCTTCAGGTGTACCACAAAATCTGTCTCGGTATTCAAATATATGATGTCGTTCCACATATCCATAACATGCTCATGCCTATGTGATTCTTCATAGTCCTTACACTTCATACTAACATTTTTTAAAATATGGAACACACACAACAAATGAGTTGAGTTTGGAAACACAACTTCCACAACATTCATCAACGCTAGTTCACGGTCAGTAACCAAAATATTTGGTAGTAACTTCTCAGAAGCGGAGAAATGTTTTAGATCTTCAAGTTCCCACGTGAATTTTTCCTCCCTTTCATGTTTCAGATATGCAAAACCAACCAAAAATGTCAACTTTGTGGATGTAACATCAACAATCTCAAGTACTAGTAGTCGGTACCTATTTATTTTGTACCTACATTAAATCATCAACAACCCCTAACAACTTCCAAAATAAATAAAATTAAAATAGAAGCATTTGGCATAAGAATTACTTGTTTGTTTTGTATGTGCAATAAAAAATTAACACAAGATGAAACATGCTTAACAACTTCACTGAATCAGGGTGCGTCCAAAAGATATCAACAATAATATTGGAAGAGTCATTGTTTCTTATCCAGTACATGTATTTATTTTCATGCATAAGACTCAACATATGTTTCATCTCAGTCAACAAACCTCTCTTGCTTGCATCGTATGTAGACCTAGCCTTGTAGACTTGGGTAACACTCGTTAGGTTTTCTGGATCTATATCTTTCAAAGTGATAATTATGTATATGGGAGCCATATTGTATTTGGTCATGTCATTCACAAACTATCTTTCATGATCTTTTAAATGACCTAATACATCATTCCCATTTAAGTCATTAACTAGCATATGATTTTGAAACCCACGCCTAACCGTAAGCTTCCAGCCGCTTCCACTTGGCACAAATCTTAGCATAAATGGAAATTTCACTTTCATAGTATAATTCCCTACAACACAACCTTCTTCTTGTAATTTCCTCCTCTCTCACAATACATAATCAATCTATCTTTCGTCCCTCTCATTCCATTTGCGGTATCAGGAAAAATAGTAACAACAACAATATCATATTGTTTACCAACGAACTGTGCCCATGCCAAACCGTTAGTCCGATAGGGGAACATCTGACATTTACAATGTATACAAAATAAATTTTCAATGTATGAGGTATCATAAGTAAGGACTACACAATTATGTAAAATGTAAAAATTTATGTAAAACATATCGCATTTGTGGTGAAAACTGAATAAAATCCACATGGAAACCATCAGAAATAGGACCGCATAATTGGAGCATACTGAACTACCAAATTTTTTGTCTGTGCAAACAATCTGGTATACCTGACTTTCCAATAAATCTGGTGTTCAACATGTTTTCGGGATTTTACAAAATCTCAGGTAATAAGAACATAAAAAACTTTACATATTTTGGACTTTTCGAAAAATCCGGTAAAACTACAAAAGATTTTAGATGTTTCCCAAAATTATGGGAAAATTCAAGGTATTTTCAAATTTTTCAAAAAAATCCGACAAAACTTCTAAGGATTTCCGGTTTTTTAGAAAAAAATATGGTAAAATTGCATAATAATTTTGATATTTGAAAAATAAATTTGGTAAAACATCATACTGGTTTTTTTTTCGCCGATTTTTTTGTACTGGATATTTTAAAACAACTAGTGGATATTTTGTTTCTACCAAGTTTTTACAGAGAAATTTTTACTACAATGTGAAATTTTGGAAGTTAAAATAATATGAAAGGTATATTTGTCCTTATAAAAAAATGTGGCGATGTTAAGTACAATTTGGAGGGCAGGAAGATTCATCGGCAAATGGGCATGCTCGTCCCATTTAGGTCCTCCCTATAAAAGCCCGCAAAAAATAGAGCGGGACAGACATATTTAAGGGTGTGTGTCTAAAACCTTGCCCAGTCCTGCATAAAAGTGAGGGCGGAGCGGGGCGGGCCCACGAGCGTTGAACCTTTTAGGCCTTAAAAATACAAAATTGTATGTAAAATTTTGTGCCCATAAAAGCTCAAAACAAACGGGGCATTAAAGGGTGAACGTCTAAAACTTTGACCCACCCCTTAAAATGTGAAGGAAAAACGGGCATCCCGACTTGCCGAACCCGTTTTTCCACCTCTAATATAACGTATATAACATAAAGTTATATAAGGTATAACTTCAAAATATCATTAATTAATAATAAAGAGTTTTTATTAATTAAAGAATAAATTTGTTAGAATTCAATATAATTTTAATTAGTGGATTATAAAGAGGAGTGAGTTTTCTTTTAGAAAACAAAATCTTATTCCACTTTCTTTATAGAAATGAAACATTACTAAATTATCTTCGAAAGCCTTTCATCTTCAACCTAACAATTGATATACAAGGATCTAGTTCCTTACTCTAGTTGATCAGTTAGAGGAGTTTCAAGTGAGGCTCTCAAATAGGAAATATGATTTTTTTTAGATACAAGAGGGCCTAAGTGATGACACGAAATAATATCACACTTTTTGGACTTGATTTAATTAAATTGTATTATTATTTGTTTCGATTTATTTTATTTTATTCGATATTACTCGGTATTTTCTTTCTATTTGTCTCAGGTAGCTTATTTGATAAAGAAGTGAAAAAGGAAGAAAAGGAGGTGAAAAAGGAATGAAAAGAAGCAAATAGCAAAAACCAAAGCCCAGCCCAAAAAGCACAGGCGTTGCGCCTGTGACGAGCGTCACACAGCCTGTGACGAGCGTCACGCTCTGCCCACTTGTGTTACGAGCGTAACACATGGTGTGACGGACGTCACACCATTCTCCTATATTTTTGGCTTCAGAGGCGCAACAAAGACGTTGAGGCCTATTGTTACGCTTGACCGTTTGCAACGTGAAGACTATGTACACGGAAAACCCTTGGAAGCAGTTACAAAAGTACTAATATAAATAGTAGCTTTTGGAAAAACCCTCGGGTCCTCGCTTCTTCGGCCGTTTCTCTTTTCCACGCTTTTTCTCTTCCAGCAGTGCAAGCATATTTTACAGCAATATTTTTACAGTCTTTATTTTTTTTTTCCCTTTGCAATTTCTATTTTCTTTTCCAGCAGTTAATTAATTTTTCGCACAATAGTTTCTACACCGGAAACTATTGTGTACCTTCACTAGATCTAACCTTACGTTAGACCCTAGATTTTTATTCCTTCACTTTTATTTTTCTGTCTGATTGAAGAATTCAAGAACAAATCCAACCGGTCTGTGGTGGATGTTCAAGATTGCTATTTAATTACTCAGGTTCTTTAATTATTGTTTTAATTTATATATGCTCTGCTTTACTGTTTATTTATATTATTTGCCTAAGATAAATTTGTTTATGCATGATAATTATTTAGATCTGTTTAGCATGTCTGGCTAATTTATTTAGGTATCGGTATGTAGAGTAATCGGAATGAAGGAATCACAACTAAGTTGGTTTAATTAAGTTTAAAATAAAATCACTCTTTTTACGGTTTCAACTTACAGGTTTAATAACAAGGTTTTTGTACGAAAGTAAAAGACATAAAGAAGTTAAAATCAATAGAACGAGAGTTTGAGTTTTTAACTGGACAGTGTAAATTGGACATTAATTCTATATCAGGGCGAAAGCAATTTTTAGAGTTAATTAAATTCTAATCTTTTTCAAAAAGTATTTTTAAAGGTTGAATGTGAGGACGAGAGTTAAGCATTTGAATTTAATTTTATAACCTAAGTCAACAGAGCGAGAGTTTGAGACAAGGGTGTTTAAACGATTAGTGTTTTCTTAAAAAGAGTTTCTACGGATTCTATTGTTTTCAAAAAGTAGTTTTTGACTTAACTAATAAGTGACAGCTACGTTAATATAAAATCATAGTTTATTCAACAGAGCGAGAGTTTGAGATAAGACTTTTAATCAATAGTGTCAACTGAAAAGATTTATTTTAAAACCAAGAAACCAACGAAGAATTGATTCCCTAATTACGACGAACTACATACCGATATCCGTTTAATTGATATTTAATTTAGATCCTATTTTTAGTTTTAACTTTTCCCCAAACAATCAAAGTATTACCCGCCTTAGCTTTACGAAGTAACCTTAGAAAATGGTAGATCGATTCATAAGTCCCTGTGGGATCGATATCTTTTAAAACTACGCGATAGAACTGTGCACTTGCAGTTTGTACCCCAATTTCGACTCATAAAGTCGCGATCAAGTTTTTGGCGCCGTTGCCGGGGACTTTTATTAAGTTGATATCGTAACTCTTCTGTTACGCTGTAGAGACTAAGGCTTTTCTTTTTCTTTTCTTTCTTTCGTTGATTTGTATGCCACACACTCGCTCACAAGGCGAGTTGTACTACTTACGAATCAACGATATCGAACTATATCTCCGAGTCTTACGACGAATTCGGGAATATCGTGCTGCAAACAATCTCCCACCTAGCGAAATTCCTGATTTCAAAAATCTTTTCCCTTCGATACCCGAGATGGCAGAACCAGCTCGTGCTCTTCAAGATTACGCCGCTCCATCGCAAGATGAGCCGCATCCGAGTATTGCTCCACCCGCAATCGAAGCAAACAACTTCGAACTTAAACCTTCACTGTTGCAGGCAGTACAACAAAACCAATTCTCTGGAAATCCTACCGAGGATCCAAACCTTCATTTATCCGTATTTGTTCAATACGCTGATACTGTTAAAGCTAATGGTGTCACTTCAGAGGCAATTCGACTTCGTCTTTTTCCTTTCTCGTTAAGAGATAGCGCTAGAAGATGGCTCCAGTCTCTTCCTTCCAACTCAGTCACCACATGGAACGAGTTGAAGAAAGTCTTTCTTGCCCGATATTTTCCGCCGAGCAAAACAGCTATGTTGAGAGCCCAGATAAATGGATTTAAATAGAAAGATAACGAGTCTCTTTTCGAAGCATGGGAAAGATACAAAGACATGATGAGACTTTGTCCACACCATGGTCTAGAGGATTGGTTAGTAATTCATACCTTCTATAATGGTCTCTTGTACAACACGAGGTTAACAATAGACGCTGCCGCAGGTGGTGCACTAATGAACAAACCTTATGCTGATGCTTACCAACTTATCGAAAGCATGGCCCAAAACCACTATCAGTGGGGAAGCGAACGAACAATGGTGGAAAAACCTCAAACGAAAACTGGCATGTACGAGATAAGTAACCTTGATCATGTTAATGCAAAAGTGGATGCTCTGGTCCAGAAAATTGAAAGTTTAAATGTATCACCTCCAGCCACCGTGGTTGCCATAACTCAGAATTGCGAAGTCTGTGGAATCCAAGGTCACACTCCTGCAGATTGTCAACTCCTAACAGGAATCCAAGCGGAGCAAGTAAACTATGCTCAAGGAAGCCCCTACTCGCATACCTATAACTCAAACTGGAAGAATCATCCAAATTTTTCATATAAGAGTAATAACGCTTTATACGCACCTGGACAATATCCAAATCAAGCCCCAGCTATACCTTCGGGATATCAAAAGCCGATCCCATCTACACCCAACAATAACGCCCCTAGGAAATCCAACTTGGAAATCATGATGGAAAACTTCATAGCTTCTCAACAGCAAACCAATAAAGATTTCTTAAACCAGAATGTACACACTGGCGAACAAATTAAACAACTAGCAAGTAAAGTAGATGCCCTGGCTACCCATAACAAAATGCTGGAAACGCAAATATCACAAGTAGCTCAACAACAAGCACCTACTGCTGCCCCAACTGGTACGTTTCCTGGACAACCCCAACCTAACCCAAGAAGCCACGCTCACGCAATCATACTAAGAAGTGGAACGGAAGTGGAAGGACCGTCTGATCCAAGGATAGAAAACCAAAACCCTAAAAAGCCAACTGAGGAAGAAAATAAACCTAAGGAAACGGAAGAGAGTAATAAGGAAACCGTAGAAAAGAAAGAACCTTATGTACCTCCACCACCTTATAAACCACCTATCCCTTACCCTCAAAGGCTTATTAAAACCAAAGATGCGGGCCAATTTAAAAAATTTGTTGACCTACTAAAACAATTAAACGTCACAATTCCGTTTACAGAAGCTATTACGCAGATGCCCTCATATGCTAAGTTCTTAAAAGAAATTCTTTCTAATAAAAGGAAACTTGAAGATAGCGAAACTGTCACACTCACCGCTGAATGTAGCACTATAATCCAGAATATGCCTCCTAAACTAAAAGATCCGGGTAGTTTCTCTATACCCTGTCACATAGGAAAATTTGTCATAGATAAAGCCTTATGCGATTTAGGAGCCGGTATTAGTGTTATGCCTTTATCCATACGCAAGAAACTGGAAATGGGAGAATTAAGACCAACTAAAATGTCTGTGCAACTAGCAGATCGTTCCGTCAGATATCCTGTAGGAATTCTTGAAAACGTTCCCGTGCGCATAGGTCAATTCTACATTCCAACCGATTTTATAATTATGGATATTAGAGAAGATGAAGTTACACCCATCATACTGGGAAGACCGTTCTTAGCAACCGCCGGTGCGATCATAGACGTAAAACGAGGACGACTCACCTTCGAAGTAGGAGAAGAGAAAATTGAGTTCATTCTTTCCCAATTTTTGAAAGCACCTGAAATAGAAGATACATGTTACTTCATGGATATCATCGATGAATGCATAAAAGAAACAGAGTTAGAAAAAGACAAATCATCTGACTATCTTGTAGAAGACAAACTTAACCAATGTCTAGCAATAACACTGGATCCTACGCAATGCCTTAAGAAACCAACCCTAGACCTGAAAACACTTCCCAAAAATCTAAGATATGAATTCCTAGACTTAGAACTTGAACGAACAGTGATAGTTAATGCAGACCTAGGAAGACTCGAAACAGAAAAACTCCTGCATATCTTAATAAAATATCCAACCGCACTAGGATACAACATCACCGATCTCAAAGGAATAAGTCCTTCTATTTGTATGCACCGCATCATGCTAGAAGAAAACTGTAAAACCTCTAGGGAACACCAGAGGAGACTAAACCCGATCCTGAGTGAGGTAGTGAAGAAGGAAATAACCAAGTTATTAGAGGCAGGTATCATATATCCTATATCTGATAGCAAATGGGTTAGTCTTGTACACGTAGTACCAAAGAAAGGAGGTGTAACAGTAATTGAAAATGAAAAAGGAGAAACTATAACCAAACGTATCGAATCGGGATGGAGAATGTGCATTGACTATAGGAAACTAAACAAAGCAACCCGAAAAGACCATTTCCCTTTACCATTCATTGACCAGATGTTAGAGCGATTAGCAAAACATTCTCATTTCTGCTATCTAGACGGTTATTCAGGCTTCTTTCAAATACCAATTCATCCTGATGACCAAGAAAAGACAACGTTCACATGCCCTTTTGGTACCTTCGCTTATAGACGAAAGCCGTTTGGCTTGTGCAATGCTCCCGCAACCTTCCAAAGGTGCATGATGGCAATATTCGCCGATTTTCTCGAAAACATCATGGAAGTATTTATGGATGACTTTTCCGTATGCGGACAAAGCTTTGAAGAATGCCTTGAAAACCTAGAAAGAGTTCTAGAACGATGTGTAAAAGTAAACCTAGTACTTAATTGGGAAAAATGCCACTTTATGGTACAAGAAGGAATTGTTTTAGGACACATCATCTCGAACAGAGGAATTGAGGTAGACAAAGCCAAAATAGAAGTGATCGAAAACCTTCAACCCCCGAAAACTGTGAGAGAAGTACGAAGCTTCTTAGGACATGCCGGTTTTTACCGACGATTCATTAAAGACTTCTCTAAAATAACTAAACCTTTAACTGGGCTATTGATGAAGGATGCTGAATTCATATTCGACAATAACTGTTTAGAAGCATTTCAAACGCTTAAACAAGCACTGATCTCCGCGCCCATAATGCAGACACCAGATTGGAATGAACCATTCGAAATAATGTGTGATGCCAGTGATTACGCTATAGGTGCTGTTTTAGGACAACGAAAGGATAAAAAGCTTCACGTTATATATTACGCAAGTAGAACTCTGGATGAAGCACAAATGAATTACGCCACAACCGAGAAAGAACTTCTAGCAGTAGTATTTGCGCTAGATAAATTTCGTTCTTACTTGGTCGGAGCCAAAATTATCATCTACACTGACCACGCTGCTATCAAATACCTCTTAACAAAAAAGGATGCTAAACCCAGACTCCTAAGGTGGATCCTGTTGCTACAAGAGTTCGATTTGGAAATCAAAGACAAGAAAGGAACTGAAAACGTAGTAGCAGATCACCTCTCTAGACTTGAGAACCTTGAACCGGAAAGAACATCAATTAACGATGATTTCTCGTACAATAAACTTATAGCTACTTTGGAAGAAAATAACAATGATAAACAGGTAGAAACCACCTTAGCTATATCTGTTATACCATGGTACGCTGATCTCGTCAATTATTTAGCTGCCGGCATAGTTCCACCTACTTTATCCTACCAGCAGAAGAAACGATTCTTCTATGACATAAAACACTATTACTGGGATGACCCATTGCTTTTCAAAAGAGGCCCCGATGGTATTTTCCGTCGGTGTATACCCGAAGAAGAGGTAGAAAATATAATCCAACACTGTCACTCCGCCCCCTATGGTGGACATGCAAGTACATCCAAGACCTGCTCCAAAATCCTACAAGCCGGTTTTTATTGGCCAAATATATGGAAGGATGTACATGCAGCTATTAAGAAATGTGATAGATGTCAACGCACAGGAAATATATCTAGACGCGACGAGATGCCGCAAAAAGGCATTTTGGAAGTAGAGATTTTCGACGTGTGGGGAATAGACTTCATGGGACCTTTTCCACCCTCCTTCGGTAACAAATACATACTCGTGGTGGTTGACTACATATCAAAATGGATTAAAGCTATAGCTTCTCCAACAAACGACACACAAGTAGTAACTAGACTCTTTAAGAATATAATATTTCCAAGGTTTGGTGTCCCAAGAATAGTAGTCAGTGATGGTGGATCGCATTTCATATCCAAGGTACTCGAAAAACTACTGTTTAAGTATGGCGTAAGGCATAGAGTTGCGACACCTTACCACCCTCAAACCAGTGGGCAAGTGGAAGTGTCTAACAGAGAGATTAAACAAATATTAGAAAAAACAGTCGCCACCTCAAGGAAAGACTGGTCATTAAAATTACCAGAAGCTTTATGGGCTTATCGAACCGCTTACAAAACTCCCATAGGGACAACCCCATTTAAGCTTATATATGGAAAATCCTGCCACCTCCCGGTAGAATTAGAACATAAAGCCTATTGGGCTATTAAAAATCTAAATTTAAACTATAAGGCCGCCGGTGAAAAGAGAATCCTTGATATAAGCGAATTAGAGGAACTCAGAAGAGACGCTTATGAAAATGCCAGAATCTATAAAGAGCGAACAAAACAATGGCATGACAAGCGCATATCAAGAAAAATCTTCAAACAAGGCGATACAGTCCTTTTATTTAACTCTAGGCTAAAGTTATTCCCAGGAAAACTACGATCTAGATGGTCAGGTCCTTTTCAAATCACCAATGTCTTTCCCAGTGGAGCGGTAGAAATTAAAGGCAAATCTATGGAACCATTTACCGTAAACGGGCAACGTCTAAAACATTATCACTATGCAGAAAACAATGAAGATTCGCAAGTCTTGCACTTAGACGAAATGCCTCCAGAACTTATAGATTATAATTGATAGTTTTTATGTCGAGCTTGCGACATTAAACAAAGCGCTTAGTGGGAGACAACCCACAAATACTTATATTTTCATTTCATCCTTAATAATTCTTTTTAATTTTTATTTAGTATTCTTTCTTAATTTATTTTAATCTATTAAAAACTTATCTCTTCTTCTTTCGGCATCTGGCCAAATCCTGACTAAAACTATTGTTTTTCTTTTCTCTAGCTAACACTAACCTGATGGGACAAATTGATCGTATGGGTATCAAATTCAGAGGGAAAGCTTAGAAACAAAAGTTTGAGGAACTAGCCACGAGAGAGATGCTACCTAGTATGTATGCTGATGACTGGGCAATGACTGCCCTTGGACTAAGAGAAAGTGTCTTGTATTTGCTGAGTCAGATAGGGTGGGAAACCTCTCCTATCCGTAGACATTTCGTCACTTACCGAAGACTAACACTAGAATTCCTTAGCTCCCTGATCTATCTACCCACCCATGGAAAAGGAATAAGCAGAGGTTTCATCCAGTTCAGAATGTTTAACATGGAGTACCAATTTAATACTCAAGACTTTACCAACCTTTTAGGTTTCCCTACCTCCCTTGATACATTCACAGTGAGCCAAGAAGAACTTTTTGAATATAGAGAACTTGAACACTTTTGGGGAAGCTTGACTGGAAATGACGATCCCGAGGAACATGAGTTTCTCTCTGGAAACATACATAACCCGGCCTTTCGTTATTTCCATAAGATCCTGACCCACACCTTATTTGGGAAGAAGCCAAACAGCACCTCAGTTTCACGTGATGAACTCTTCATCATATTTTGTGCTTCCCAAAACCGTCCAGTAAACGGTGCCACTTTTATGTTGGCAAGTTTAGACCACCTTATCCAAGATGAACGAGCACCAATTCGAATAGGCGGTTTGATAACCATGATTGGTAATGCTATCGGATTACGTCAGCCTATGCTTGACTTAAGCCCTTTTTGTGGCATTACGATTATGAGTATACCCTTCCTCTTCAACACTATGTTTATAGGAAACCTAGGATCTGAAGAGTTTGAGCTTATAATTAATAACCAGGTTCTTTGCCTATTCACCTTGCCCAGTCCTAGGACTAGTGTTCATAACCGCAATAACTGGCTCTACAATCTGAACGCAACACCCTCTCCTGCTAGATCCACTGAATCCATCCAGGACTATGAGATTTGTGATGACCAGATTCCTTATGCTGAATCTGACCCTCAGACACCATCTGGTTACTATGATATTGATCCTCCTCCTCAACCTGTTCAGACCGAAGAATCGGCAATACCAGATCTTCGACATCATATGCCCGGAGCTGATTATAACACCACCATTCAAGCCTTGATGTCATAACAAGACGCCCTCAGAGAAGAATTAGCTAACATGGGACAAGAATTTCTAGGATACATGAACAATATGACAAATCAGTTCCACGAGTTGCTAAACCGTGTTAACTCCTTTGCTCCTCCGGCCAGAGATCGTGCAGATGGATAGAAGTCGTTTTCCTTAGTTATTTAGTTTTAGTTAGATTATTCATTAATGTTATTTCAAATTATGTTCGTATTTGTTTCTCTTTCGCATTTTTTGTTTTTTTTCTTCCAATGTTACATTATGAGTATTTTATGAAGCTATTGATTTATTTTACTTTATTATGAATTATGCAAGATCTATCAATAATGCTCTCTACTGTTGCTGCCTACATAACTTATCAAAGAAAAATATATTTATGCACTGTTATGGAAAGTAGGATAGCTTGCAAGGAAAATTTAAAGTGTCACAATAGCAGAATAAAATAACCATATGCATAGCAAATTAACAACAATAAAATATAATGGTAAAAAAACACAAAATACGTTGCCAAGATGACTGTGTGACGAGCGTCACACACGCCATCACGGTCGTCACACCAAGTACTTGTCACGCCCGTAACGACCCTGTCACGAGCGTAACACCTTCAGACTAGGTGAACGTTACATGCCGTTGGAGACACGACCGTTACACCACTTCACCTTTTTACCTTCCCCATTTATTCACATTAACCCACATTTATGTACTTTTCAACCACTTCCTTTCCAACTTCCAAATTTTTTTTCCTATAAATACCCACCATACCTTTCTTCCTACATCACAACCATTCTATACAATCAAATACATTTCTTTTCTTTCCTACTACTTCTTCCAACTCATTCATCAGTATGGCGGGAAATCCAAATTTCGGAAACATCATCTTCCGAGCTGAAGATGATAATTATCAAAAAGAGCAATTCGAGCGTTTCCAACAGCGAGGCGTCGTCTCTACCAGGTACCCTGATTTAACTTGTTTACGACAATTAGGATTACTTCAAGGTATCGAGTGGATGCCCCGCCTTGCCGATTTAACCTTTTTATGCACTCAAAATCAACCCACCTACCCATCCCTAACCTTAGAATTTTTAAGTTCCTATTCGTACAACACTCCCACCGGTGAAGACGAGTACTTAACCGGTACCGCAACCTTCCGTATGTTCAACACCGAATACTCCTTATCCCAAAACCAATTGAGCACCATGCTACAATTCCCTGTAGAAGGTCAAGTCCACCCTAGGATACCTCCGAATTGCCAGTGGAACATACACGCCTTCGACCTTTTTAAGAAAATATCCGGCGTAGATACCAACAACTGGGATGTGCTCCTTGCTTCCCATATACATAACCCAACCATCCGATACTTCATCCGCATCCTGCAAAACACAGTTTTTGGAAGACCGAACAACAGCAAGGTCAACGCAAAGGAGTTATTCTTCCTCGAATGCGTCTTCGAACCGGATACTAAGGTAAACGCCGCCTCCTTCCTATTTCATCATATCCGCACCTTATGTGCTAGAGGCCGTCAACCTTTTATAATTGGTGGATTAATCACCACCATAGCACTTGGCTTAAACCTAGGGGAACGACTCCAAACTTTAGAATCTCTACCTCCCCTATTTATGGACATAAGCTACTGTCGGTCCAGCCGCCTAATCAAGAACAGGATAGGCGGAGGGTATTATCTTATGGTGAACAACCAGGAGGTCCCAAGCGTTGTTCTACCCAACATTGCCTTAACCGATGTCACCAATCCCAACCGCCACATCTATGATCTGAATGCTCCCGAAGCTACCGAGCCTGCACAAGCAAACCCGCCCACAGACGAGTTTGAAGAAATGGAGCACGGTGATCAGATTCCTGCACAACAGTCAGTCCCGCTCAAACCTTCCGATAGTGCAGCTGGTCCATCTTCACGACGTCGTCAACGAAGAAGGCCTGCAACCAACGACGACATCATGGATGCTATTGATGGTATGCAAGCGCAGAATCTCGAAATGATGCAAATAATGCGCCAAATGCAACAACATCAGGAAGCGAGGAATGCTATAACCGATCAGCGGTTCACTGAGTTGCTCAGCAGGTTTGATGATTTGGAAGCCCGTCAGCGATCACCCGGTCCAAGCACAAGAGGCGGAAGGCAGCATTGATTTCATTTCTTTTTCTTTTTGTATTTCTTTTGATTTCCTTGAAACATTGGGGACAATGTTTCATTTAAGTATGAGGGGGAAAACCGTGCTCTTTCTATCCTCCCTTTTTCAAGTATGTACTTTTCTTTTCATTGTTATTTCCCTTGAAATTATATATATATATAAAAAAATTTATTATAATGTAGATTTATTTTAAGTTAAGTCCCTAATGTGAAAAAAATTTCTATTATCTATTCCCTCAAAATTTTCATGAGCCATAACAAAAATTCAACACACTCAGTAAGTATAAAGGTTGCTCATTTTATCGAACTTGAGACAAATTAAGACAAAAACTATTACCGCCCCAACACTCTAAACAAACCTCAACATGTTAGATCAGAAAGGCAGCCGTTATACAAGTCCCTGGATTTTTAACCTTATAGTAACCCCGAGTAGTTTATACAAGAAGTCAGCACCGTCTTAATAGCAAACTACGTGGAGGACCGATGAATATAAGTGAATGATTCCCAAAATAAAAAATATATACATCAGGAAATGCACTAACTAAGTTAGGTGATCCTTACCAGATCATTTAATCCAAAAGTTGCAGATCATACAAAAACATAATACGAAAGATCCATTATGAGTTGGTTCAGCAGGTATCTGGTACTGAACTTGGTAGGGCGGACTACGGTCCGATCCCCTGAAATTTGCAATGGACTAAGTAACAAAGTTATCCGACTCATGTACCAGAGCTTCAAGCTAAAAAGGGGATCAGAATCACTAACCGGTCACTCCACTATGTGCGCGAAACGATAAAGGGCTTAATGTGATTTCGCTAGAATGAAAACGGGTGAAATAAGAGTAAAAGAACAAGGCTAGCTATAATAGCATGACTCGAACTGGTTTGCATGAGGAAAGATTATCAGATGCGGTAACGGTTGTTCTTGATGTCGAGAATAGACTCAAGTTGCTTCTAAACAAAATCTACTTGCAACCTAGTACTAATTGATGTGTGTTTTGAAATTTCACCTGGCTAAATTTTTAAGCGATTTCTATACTGTATTTTGCTTGAGGACAAGCAAAGATCTAAGTATGGGGGAGTTTGATGACACGAAATAATATCACACTTTTTGGACTTGATTTAATTAAATTGTATTATTATTTGTTTCGATTTATTTCATTTTATTCGATATTACTCGGTATTTTCTTTCTATTTGTCTCAGGTAGCTTATTTGATAAAGAAGTGAAAAAGGAAGAAAAGGAGGTGAAAAAGGAATGAAAAGAAGCAAATAGAAAAAACCAAAGCCCAACCCAAAAAGCACAGGCGCTGCGCCTGTGACGAGTGTCACACAGCCTGTGACGAGCGTCACGCTCTGCCCACTTGTGTTACGAGCATAACACATGGTGTGACGGACTTCAAACCATTCTCCTATATTTTTGGCTTCAGAGGCGCAACAAAGACGTTGAGGCCTATTGTTACGCTTGACCGTTTGCAACGTGAAGACTATGTACACGGAAAACCCTTGGAAGCAGTTACAAAAGTACTAATATAAATAGTAGCTTTTGGAAAAACCCTCGGGTCCTCGCTTCTTCGGCCGTTTCTCGTTTCCACGCTTTTTCTCTTCCAGCAGTGCAAGCATATTTTACAGCAATATTTTTACAGTCTTTATTTTTTTTCCCTTTGCAATTTCTATTTTCTTTTCCAGCAGTTAATTAATTTTTCGCACAATAGTTTCTACACCGGAAACTATTGTGTACCTTTCACTAGATCTAACCTTACGTTAGACCCTAGATTTTTATTCCTTCACTTTTATTTTTCTGTCTGATTGAAGAATTCAAGAACAAATCCAACCGGTCTGTGGTGGATGTTCAAGATTGCTATTTAATTACTCAGGTTCTTTAATTATTGTTTTAATTTATATATGCTCTGCTTTACTGTTTATTTATATTATTTGCCTAAGATGAATTTGTTTATGCATGATAATTATTTAGATCTGTTTAGCATGTCTGGCTAATTTATTTAGGTATCGGTATGTAGAGTAATCGGAATGAAGGAATCACAACTAAGTTGGTTTAATTAAGTTTAAAATAAAATCACTCTTTTTACGGTTTCAACTTACAGGTTTAATAACAAGGTTTTTGTACGAAAGTAAAAGACATAAAGAAGTTAAAATCAATAGAACGAGAGTTTGAGTTTTTAACTGGACAGTGTAAATTGGACATTAATTCTAGATCAGGGAGAAAGCAATTTTTAGAGTTAATTAAATTCTAATCTTTTTCAAAAAGTATTTTTAAAGGTTGAATGTGAGGACGAGAGTTAAGCATTTGAATTTAATTTTATAACCTAAGTCAACAGAGCGAGAGTTTGAGACAAGGGTGTTTAAACGATTAGTGTTTTCTTAAAAAGAGTTTCTACGGATTCTATTGTTTTCAAAAAGTGGTTTTTGACTTAACTAATAAGTGACAGCTACGTTAATATAAAATCATAGTTTATTCAACAGAGCGAGAGTTTGAGATAAGACTTTTAATCAATAGTGTCAACTGAAAAGATTTATTTTAAAACCAAGAAACCAACGAAGAATTGATTCCCTAATTACGACGGACTACATACCGATATCCGTTTAATTGATATTTAATTTAGATCCTATTTTTAGTTTTAACTTTTCCCCAAACAATCAAAGTATTACCCGCCTTAGCTTTACGAAGTAACCTTAGAAAACGGTAGATCGATTCATAAGTCCCTGTGGGATCGATATCTTTTAAAACTACGCGATAGAACTGTGCACTTGCAGTTTGTACCCCAATTTCGACTCATAAAGTCGCGATCACTAAGCCCAAAAAAAAGATTACAAACTATAAATACGGGGATGGCTTATGCTAGCTAGATTTTAAAAAATGAAAGAAGTCGCTTCATCTAGACAGATATCATAAACCTGAAAATCACTGGTATGATTCGCTCCCATACTAGCCAAAACATCTGCACATATATTGGGTTCACAAAAAATATGCTTCACGCGGGTTTCTCACTTGTGCTTGAAGATACTTTTGTTGCGATGAATAATACCCAAACCTACTCTCAAAGTAATATCATCTAAGGTGACTGCAGTATAAAACTCTAATTATCGATATGTAACTCGAATCTTCTGTATCCTTTGTCATATGTGAAAGTTAACCCTTCTAAAGCTCCCCAAAGATACGCTACTGCAACTTGATGAATTCCAAGATATTTCGGAAGGAAAAAAAACCTTTCCAGCTACCATTGTTATCGCTTAAAATGCCTCCACAACCATTTGCTTCATGGTTCTTCACAACTTCATTCGTATTTAGTCTAACCCAATCCTTATCTAGTTGAATCCAAGTGATTTGATAAACTTACAAAAGTATCTTCATTCCTTTATTTGAAAATTCCATGATCTGATTGATAAAACTAAGTCTTTTCTTTGATGCTCATACTGATTGGGAAATAATAGTCATCAAGATGTTCATGTTGATTTCTCCAATACCATAAAGTATGGCATGTCGTAACCCAGGTTGTCGCCCAGAATTGTTTTTTACTTCATATATCTTGATTTATGTTCAAATCAATCCAATCTTGCAAATTAGCATTGGAAAATAATTAACAATATTTCTTGTTAACCGGGGAGAGCCAAGTTTGTATCATAAGATTGCAAACTCTAATAACATGAAGATTATTAAAGCTAGGATGAGTAAGCTTAGATAATTTTATATTTTGTTGGGGTTAGATTGCTAGAGTAAGCCCTAATAGCCAACCATTATTGGTTTTATATGTATTTGTATCATGACCTTGATAGATAATTTTTGTCAATATATATAATTATTAGGCATTATATTTATTATGTTACTTGTATGTAACATAATAAAGTCCTTAGAATAATTGGTTTGTTTAATGATACATTAAGTGTGACTTAATCGTGAGGCCTCGTTAAACATAATGAAATTATTCTTAAAGTACTCATAGTCAAGCTTTACAGTCACACATAACAATAGTGATGCATATAGACTATTATATGAGTAGATTGATGTTTGTATCTCATGGGTCATGAATATTAGATATCAATTCTTCATATAAATATAAACATTTTTATATTGGATTGACCCACCATGAGAATACTATATAGTATATTATGTAAGTGTTATAAGTTGTTCTCATTGTGATAGTCGTGTATACCATTCTTCAACCTGAAACCACTATATATCCTAGATGTGGAATTGAGTACTTTATTGTCAATTAAACATTATCCGTAATAGGATGACCATAAATATAGTTGATGGGTGCTCTACAAATCATGATAAGGGACATGAGTGACCAAGATGGGATTTGCCCCTCTTACATATATGGGAGTAATATATATGATCCCATTGGTAGAGTATGATTGTAAAATGCATGGTCGTGCTCAAATAAGTCGACATGAGATATTTGACTTATTTGTTGTTATCAAGTATACTCAGGGATCAAGGAATATAATATTGGACTATACAAAGGTGAGGTATTATATACCTTATGTTCAATGTAGATATAAGGGCAAAATAATAATTGTACACGTGATCATTTTCATAGAAATGTTATGTCAGATCACATGACATTCTCGTCACTCGAGGAAGCAGTGATGTGTTGCTACATATCGCTCACTATTTATAATACTAAATATGTAATTTAATATTATTGTCAATGTTACGAGAACCTACAAGGTCATACTCATAGAGTAATGATAGTGGAATGGACGATTACATTAAATAAGATTTAAATTAATTATGTGTTAAAAGTATTTAAATTGTTTAATACATTAACACATATATAATTTATTTGATTAAATATGGTGTAATTAAATAAATGAGAATTGACAGTTAATCAAAATAAATATAATTTAATTTAATTATTTAATTTAATTTAATTAAAAGAGCTTAATTAAATATAAAGAAGATTGTGGTTACTTTTGGGAAAGTCCAAAATGAGAGCATTGGGGTTTTAGCAGCTCTTTATAGATAGATAACCTATTTCCCCTTAAATCCTAGTTTTAGTTTTCGTCATTCTCAGAAAACGGCTAGCACTGCCTTCCACTTTGCACTCGTGTGAAATTCATAGAGACGTCAATATCTTCTGTCATTTGCGATCAACGTTAAACCATGCTACACGAGATATTCTGATAATCCTTTGATATTTTATTTGTGATTAATAATTTCATCAATATCTGATCATTAGGATTGTTTCGTTAAGAGGATCAAAGTTTTGAAAAACCCCTTTTAAATCCCTTCGTAAATGTAGTTGTCTTGTTAATTATGTTTTGATCTCAACCATGGAGTTTTATGTAATTCTTCTTAAGTTTTAATATTGATGAATTTTTCGTTTATAATGCTTGTTTTGAATTAACTACCTAAAACATGTTTTCATGGTATGACTTGATATTCAAAAGGCATTGGTAATTACTAGTTGTCGTACCCCAATTTTGTCCGGGCATTTTAAATTTTCATAAATTCGATTTAATTTTCAATTTACATAATATGTACAGCATAACACGCATTTCATCATGAATAACACATAAAATATCAGTCGGAATAAATTCTTGAAAATACAGACAAGTTAGTTAAATCGTTCCTCAAGTACGGACAAAATCAGCGGATAAAAAGTTTCGAAATCAAACTTGTAGATATCAGTATTATTAATCTACGATTCATGTAGTTTAATTGGATATGCTCATTATATTTTTCGACGACTTCTTCAGCTGCATTTTAATCTATCTGAGCCTTTTAACCGGTCAAAATTTATTTCAAAATTAAAAGAAACGCTGTATTTTTTCAATAAGTATATTTCGCACTGATCATTTTAATGTATCCGATTTAATTTTTTGAACAAATTTTCGCTTGACTTTTATTCATTTTTAGTCATTTATTTTTATTCTTTTGTCAAAATATTCAAGACTATTAAATAAAATTTTCCATGTGGCCATTTTAATTTTGTCTTAAGATATGAATTTTATTTGATTTAATTGATTTGAATTGTTTAAATCAATTAAACCCTCTAAAAGGGATATCTTAGACATTCTAAATTATCTAACAATTTGTGTTTCTTTGTGTGTTTCTTTGGGTTAATCATGATCGTTAGATCAAGATTAATCAATTATCCATGTTGGTTATCCATGCCATTTTCCATTATCCAATAAAAATCAGATTTTTAAATAGTAATATCATTAAATAAAAATCAAAAATTAATAAAATATCTCTCTCCATCCAATGAGAACAAGCCACATCCCCATTTCACATAGGATCCTCACAAATCTTTAGATCTTATCCTCTCAAAATCTAGACACTCCTAATTCTCTCTCTCCCAACGGTCACTAGAAAGTGATTTTTTGGATTTTTAATGAAAAAAAAACAAAGGAGGACTCTCTCTCTCTCTGCTTTAACTGTTCTCTCTCTAGCTCACATAAGAGAACCACTCACTCTCTCTGTGAAAAGGGAAAAGGAAAAAGAAAATAAAAAAACAAAAAAACGAAAAGGAAACCCTTCCTCTTCTACACAATATCACTTTTTCCTCTTCATCCCTCACCCTTCCGTCAATCTACGACGCACAACTCCACACCATCTTCTCTCATCCACCGCTAAACCGCCGTCCCAACCTCTGTTCTTCCTCCTTCATACAACAATCGTCGTTTTCCACACTCCATCAACAACGACAACCACCATTACTCATGACCTCTTCTCCGCCGGCCTCACCGCGAACGCACCACTACAACCCTTCCACCTTCTACACCGCCACTCCTTCATCTCCCTCCGGTGACCGCGTTTCAACCCTACACCGGTAAAACCTTCACGCATCCACCGGTAACCACCCTTCACCACCGTTACAACCTCTAATCCACCTTGAAGTACCCAAGACCCTCCATGTCGTCGGTCATTTAAACACAATCCTAACCAACGAACACACAGTGACACCGATGCGAACCGTACAACTCAATAACAACCTCGCCGGCAAACCCACTGCGATTCCTCATACAGCATAACCACCGCCACCTAAAATCAACCACTTTGCATCCACCATAGCCATCATCAACCGAGATGCTTCTGAGTCCTCCAGTTCTCTCCGCATTCAACCGTGTCACCGTTCTTGTTCCCTCCGACTCCGATTTCGACGTCTCTTCCATCAAAACCAACAATCTCAAACTTCATTAAGAAAACAAAAAAAATGGAGGTGATTCTCGGCCGAAACAGATCCGGCGAATCACTACTCGCGCAAATTCATCGATGGAACTACCGTGAATACACCTTGATTACTCCCTCCGGCCGCATCAAAAAATTTCATGGTCTGATTTCGACTTCGATTACAACTTGGACGCGTATGGTTAGATTTCGTTCATTTCCATTTTGTTTGTTCAACTGTGTTGAGCATGTTGTGTTGTTTAGTTTAAAGTGAATCCTAGTTTCTTATGGCTAAACTACTGTTAGTCAGCAGGATACTTGTTTTACATTCTTAATTGTTTTTGTTGTACATTTTATTTATTTAGTTAATGTTGTGGTAAAATATGCTTATCATCTTTGGTAGTGGTTAGAAGTATATTATTTTGTTAGTAATAAGAAAAACAATTTTTTTATCATGCTTTTTTTTCTTCTTTGGTTATTGGTTCCAAATATGAGAAATGTGTCTTTTGTTTTCAATCTAAATAGTACGGTATTTGGTAGGTGTTCTTTGTATGTGTTGTGGTAACTAAATCGAACATGACTCCGAGATCTGCATTGTTAATACGTTATTATATTAGTGATGTGTTAATATGATAACACTATTGTTGGTAGTCTTTGAACTGATTTTCTTTTTGGTATGATTGTCATTTTGGCCATTACTTTAATTTCAATATTATTGGATGGCACTTGTCTACATATTCTTTTGATATTCGTAGCAGTTAGATCTTCAATAGGCCAATTGTTTTGGTCTTTGTGATGGTTTGATTTTCAATAACCCAATTATTTCAATCTTTGTAATGGTTTTATTTCCAATGTCATTGGACTACTTGTTTTTTATATATATTGTCTTGACCATTGTAAATATTGCAGAGTTGTTGTTGGTAAACTTTATAGCACTTTTAATCATTTTTTCTTTATCTATGGGTTCGGTAATTTCATGCTGATATACCACCAAAATATTAAATACATCAACGGAATATTTCACCGTGTTTCGATCCTTACATACGACACACCAATTCCATTGTCGCTATGTACAAACCGATTTATGAGCACAGTGGCCGATTCAAAATCGATTATTTTATATTCAATATCGACACCTATTCAATTAATTAATTAAAATTTTGATTAAATTAGATGATTTTATTAACTAATTTTAATTAACTTAATTATTTGATCATATTAATTTTTAATCCAACAATTTTGATAATTAACTTTTATTACCTTAAATTAGACAATTTAACCAAACTTTTATCAATTAATTTTGATAATTAAAAGTTGACCGATTCCTCAGACTATCACAATTTCACCATTTTTGCATAATATAAACTCGATGTCATTCAATTTCATCATCAATTCAAAACCATGATAAGACCATTAAAATCATACAATCCTCGACTCAATCGAGCCAATTTTCCAAATATCCTTGTAAGTCGATTGCTTTTCACGTCGCCATCAACCTCACATAGCTTGCTCTTGGACTTTCTTACAATGAGACCTATTCGGTTATTAATTGATCGATTAGATGAACGTTTCACTAAATAAAATCCACTTCATTCGTAAACACAAATTTAAAACCTCGATCCAACATCGAGTATTCTTTATTAAAATTAAATTAAAATACCTAATCACAATTAAATACCATTTCATTTGGAAATGAAAAAGGGGATGGTTTTGAGTTTTCAACTCCTCTCCTTGATTATTTGAATACGAGTTCTCTTACTCGGTTAGTCGAATAATCGTCATTTCTAATCCACTTAAGCATAATTAAATCAAAACATTCTTATAATAAACTAAATGAAAAGGGGGATGGTTTTAAGCCTTTAACTCCTCTCCTCGATTGTTCGAATACGAGTTTTCTTACTCGATTAGTTAGACAATCGTCATTTCTTTGCAAACCTTAAACCAAGATTAAATTAAATTATTTTCATAATAACAAAATGAAAAGGGAGATGATTTTCAGCCTTCAACTTCTCTCCTCAATTGTTTGAATACGAGTTCTCTTACTCGGTTAGTCGAACAATTGTCATTTGTCCATAAACATATAACTTAATCAAATCATTTTCATAATGAACTGTACGAAAAGGGAGATGGTCTTGAGCCTTCGATTCCTCTCCTCAAATGCTTGGATATGAGTTGTCTTACTCAGCCATTCAAGTACTTGTCATCCATTCTAAAATACATCAACCATATACAACCTTATTTTCGTAAATACTCAGATGAAACAGAAAGCGATCTAGAATCTTCTACTCCCTTTCCCGATTATTAGGATACGAGTTGTCTTACTCAATTATCCGAGTAATCGTCATCCAGTCAAAACACCTTAATTATCATCAAATCCTTTTATAATTAAGGATGAAAAAGAAAGAGGTCTGGAGTCTTCTATTCCCTTTCCCGATTGTTAGGATACGAGTTGTCTTACTCAACTATCCGAGTAATCGTCATCCAACCAAAATATCTTAACACATCAAACCTATCTTTTCTCACCCCCGTGCGATCAAACCCAATCAAACAAAACATCTAACGTATTAATTCAACTTGTCACCCCCCGCGTGACCAAAACTCTATTCAAAAAGAACATTGTTAATCCTTTTTGATGCGCACAACAAACTAGTGCTTAAGCCTCCGCCGAGAGTAGACAGGCCAGCGTTTAGCCTTTGGAATGTGAACTACGCAGTTGTTCATAAAAAAACACCAACCAATTGTAATTCCCCGAACTACGAATGTTCTGACTTCCTTATTGCACCATAAGGATACGTAGGCAGGAGATTGATGTATCTTTGCGAGCACACTAATAAAAAAACCTCCCTTTTCCCTTTCTGAGGTTCTCATCCATCTCTTTTCAATATTTTTATCACACGAAGAAAACAAACAACATAAGTTAACATTCAAATTGCAAATTAGAACTAAAAGGTTCCCGTTAAGTATAACGGGCGTGAGGGGTGCTAATACTTTCCCCTTGCGTAATCGACTCCCGAACCCGAATATGGTTGCGACGACCATTATTCTATTTTTAAAGGTTTTATTGATATTTTCCTATTCCTTGATTGGGATAAATAAAGTTCGGTGGCGACTCTGTTCGAACATAAATTTTTCCGCGACCATCGTGAGGAATCATATTTTTCGAGATGCAACACTAGTACAAGTATATCATTGTAAGACCCCAATTTTGTCCTTAAGATCCCTCATGACATCATATCATATCATTGCATTGCCTCAAGGATCATTGGACACCTTGCTTCCTTCCCTGTGGGTAGGTTATCTTTTTGAGAGTGGTTCTTGATCACCAAGCATGTTTGCATTTGTATATCATTGCTTTTCTTCTAATCACTAACCAAAAGTACAAAAATATGTCATCTAACCTTTGTCTTGCAGATGAAGCATTAACAAGTCAAGGCAAATTAAAGGCATTCATTGAGCAATAGATGGTGGTCATTCTTGAGATTTGGACCCCACAATCATTCACAAGAGTTCATATGAGTTATGATGTCATTTTGAAGCAAAATCCCAAGTGGTAGAGGCTTGAATCTCATCAGAACATTTTCAGGTCATCTGAAGACCTAGAAAGTCAACTACAAAGTCAACTGTGGATTTGGAGGTGGGAAGTGACTAGAAATACTTCATTCATGTTCAAACAAGTCTCATTTGACATTTCAAACACTCACATTGAAGAATTTGAGGTCCAGTCAAGACTTTCCCAAAATAGCAAGTGACCTATAATTTGAACTTTCCAAAAATGGAAGGGTTTTGGACCAACTTCAACTCAATCTTACATCATCAAGAAAGCTTCAAATGAAATTTTGTTGAACATGAAAGTTGAATATCTTTCTCTCCCATTTCCAAAAAGTCCAAGATCATGAATTTCTAATGTGTGGTTAAGGAGATATGATCCAATCATGGCAAAGTGTGCTTGAAAATTCAAATGGGCATAACTTTTGAACCAAAGCTCCAATTTTGGTGGTTCTTTTTGCATTTTGTTCATCATGACACGCACTTTCCAAAACATCCATTACATGGCTTGAATCTCCCTTGCATGATCATGTGCTCATTCATGAAGATTTTTGAAGGAAATTTCATAAAATCATTTTGGATGATTATATGCATGAAAAACCAATCCTAAAGTGTGCATGGGCCTTGTTTGAGTGGTTTTGGATCAGAGTTGAGCACTGTTCACGTGGCTACCTCATGCATGGGGGTGAAATACCATTTTGTACATACACTTCATAAGTTGTTAATCTTGATTAGCTTTGGCTTAAACAGGTTTTCAGCATCATTAGCATGGGATGTATAAGGATAATCTCAACTGCTTTCATCATTAACATCCATTTTCAGATCTAGATTCAAAATCAACCAAATTTTTTCTCTCAAAATATTTTCCAAAATCTTCACACAAAATACATTTCTATTGATGGATTCATGATGAGGAAGCATTTCTGAGCAAGTTTGAACGTGGAATTGGAGCAATTGGTGCCATATTGAACCATACACGAAGCTTGAAGCATCAATGGAGATTTCAAAATTAACTGGATTCGTGCTTGTTTGAGCTTCATTTTTTTCATCAATCCTCTCCATAAGCATTGTAGAAGAGTTTGGAACCATTACCAGCCTTGGATAGCACGATTTCAGCTTGCTGTACTTCAAGAGGTACCTAAGTTGCTTTAAGTTCATTTGAGCTTTGTTTTGCTTGGTTGCTTAACCACTTAGGTATAATCCCTAATCTTCATGTAGTCTGGAAGACCTACTGTTATTGGTAGGCACCTGTCTGAAGCCCTCCTTAAGAGGCAATGTTTGTGCTTGTTTAATTTTGTGCCAAGCAGGTAAAGTCCTCTTATGAGGCAATTGGCAGATAAAATAGATGTGTAATCCATCTCCTGCTACTCAGTGTGTCATTCACCTTGCTCACACCATGTGTTGATGCATGGTGAATAATAACCTAAGATCTTATAGAGTCAATCATTTGTGGAGAAGAGTTCCAACTTTCTGAACTCCCACACTTTCCATTGATCAAAGCTCTCCCTGACCAGGGATAAGAGCTATGAGGCACACCCCCTCATCTCCATTTCATCTGCTTCACCCTAACTCTCAATGTTAGGGTTAAGAGCTCAAAATACCCCATTCCAGTTGGCTGTAAAGCCTAACCTTGCTTGAGCCTAATTGATTGTGTATAGTGTGTGCTAATTGACTTATTTGTTTGCTTACTTGATTCATCTGCACATGTTTGCTTATGTATGCCTTTGTGCATTTATCATTATTACTTGTATATCATTTCATAATCATTGTTTATTACTTTGTAACATTTTGTTTTGTCCATTGAGGAGTCAATTGTAAGTCCAGCTATTGGCAGTTATTTCCTATGATCTGGTGGGATTTGGAACTAAGACCATTCATTGGCATTCCTTTCCTTGGAGTCGAGTGTAAGACCATTTATTGGCAACTTGTTTCCTCTTGCTTATTGCATTTGTTATTTGTTTCTTGTGAGGAGTCAATTGTAAGTCCAGTTATTGGCAGTTGTTTCCTATGATCATTCCTTGGAGACTAGTATAAGTCCATTGATTGGCATCTGGTATCCTTGTTTCTTTCCTTGGAGACTAGTATAAGTCCATTGATTGGCATCTGGTATCCTTGTTTCTTTGCTTTGTGAGACTAGTATAAGTCCATTGATTGGCATCTGGTATCCTTGTTTCTTTGCTTTGTGAGACTAGTATAAGTCCATTGATTGGCATCTGGTATCCTTGTTTCTTTGCTTTGTGAGACTAGTGTAAGTCCATAGATTGGCATCTGGTATCCATCTTGTTATTTGCTTATTGCATTGTTGCCTATTCCAAAGGAATCACTTGAATCATTTCCATATGATCTCAAGAGGTGAACATCTAAGAAGTTTTACATCCCTTAACCCTCCCACCTTTTGTTTCTTTAAAACTCCATTTGCATGTTAACCCAAAACCAAAAAAAACTATTGTGCAAACATTTTCATTTCTTTCCAAATTAGAAACCTAGGCCTTAAGCCTCTGATTTTTCAAACTTCATTTTCATGATACTTCTCTTAAATTGAATTCTAATCACACTTTGACCATCTTTTGTGAATAAATTCTAATTGATTAATTCCACTCATTCAATTGTTTTGTGGCTCAAGTCCACCTTCTTGATAAGTTTTCATACATTAGCCATAGGTTTGATTTATCCTAGTTGGTTGATGTTAATCTCACCTTTTGTCCTTAGTGATTGAATTGTAAGACTTCCTTGCTTATTATAGGGTTAACCCCTCACTAGCAAGTTGAAGCTTTTCTCACATGGTGGACTTGTTGTTTGTATAGGTTGAGTTTTCTCCCGTGGATAACGAAAGACCTTAGGGCTTTTGTTTTAAAATCAATTCACTTACTTTTGGAAATCTTTTAGCCGAACTACGGCGTTTTGATCCTTACCTTCCATGGAAAAGTACGTAGGCAACGGGTTCATCCGTTCAAACACAAAAATAATAAATTGTATATTATTTTCTCATCCCCTCAATCATGTTTGCACAATATTAGTGACATGAAACATTAATATGAGAGACCATCTATTAGGTAATACAATTAGTCTCATGTTATTGACACAAACATTAGATGTGATAATATTAACAGATGATAATATTAATAGCTAATTAAAATTGTGTATTGGTAATCAAGAAGTCTACATAAGAACATGTCAATAAAGTCTAACCACAACAAAGTTTTCTCACTGTTGAAACACCGAACAATTATTTTCTGTCATTTTACTTTTCAAGTACTCACCAAACAAAAAATCTTGTGAAAAACCAAACTTAAAGGAATATAGACTATTTAATGGTATTTTAAACACAACTAATCCATATGGAGACGATACAACTGCACTTACTATCTGCACTGTAACAACTTCTCGATAATCGATGATTCTCCCTTTTTGTCCATGCATTTAGTTTCACAATATTTCTCTTCAAGGTCCCCTTGGCTGGTGCCTTTGAGTGGCAAAATCCCTCAATGATAGAAACATAGAAAATTGCTCCATTTCTACATTTTCATAGGGGGGTCTTTACACTTTTGTAGTTGTCTTTATTCTTGTCTTCCTTGATGTATCTGCTCAACCTCCCTTTCTTGATCAAATATTTTATATCTTCTTTCAATTGAACACACTCATCAGTGTTATGCATGTGATACTTATGGAACCTGTAGAGTTTCATCTTGTTAGTTCATGCAGATTCTTTCATGGTGTATGGATAGCTCATCATAGCCTCCTTGAATTTAGTACTCACGCATTCTTGTAAGATTTTCTCTTTCTAAGTGTTTAGCAGAGTATATGAGGAGAATATAGCGTATGGTCCTTTGGCCACACCTCTGTCTTCGTCCTTCCTGGGTCTGGGTATCCTTGTCCCCCACTACCCGGGCTCCATGAACCTTTGTTCATGTTTACACCTTCGGCCAATAATTTCTCCTCGTAGTTAATATAAGGCTGCTTTCTGGTTATGAGACCG
Source organism: Lathyrus oleraceus (assembly GCF_024323335.1). Taxonomy (NCBI): domain Eukaryota; kingdom Viridiplantae; phylum Streptophyta; class Magnoliopsida; order Fabales; family Fabaceae; genus Lathyrus; species Lathyrus oleraceus. The sequence goes on from NC_066580.1 coordinate 447,730,344, forward strand.
CTCATACTCCCGTACACCTTTAATATCTAACTTTTCACAGAACATGCAGTCAGTCCTTAATCCTTACTAAAAAATTCAATACTTCAGGCTATCGTTGGAACCTCCTACTTCCACAAGACCTTAGTAAACTAGTCAATGTATTCTCTGAGGTTATCTTTCATCTTATGGTGAATCTCGCTGAAGATAGCTATCATTTTGGCATACGATTTTGTGTTGTGATTTGTATTGTGAACTCTTCATATAATTTCCTCCAAGAAATGATGTAATTTTCCATCAATGTTTTGAACCACTGACCCCTTCTTAATTAGTACAAACAACGTGCATTTCACCATGTCATAACAAAGAACAAATATCTAGAAACAAGTGCCATTGTATTAACTAATCTTTCTTAGAAAAATTAAACACATGTAACTAAATTGTATTAAGATTACCACTCTATGATTTTTCCAAAGTCCTTATGTGTGAGTGTTAACTTGGGATTTTCTACTTAGTAGGAAAAGTTAAATGGATGCTGCATTTTCATGAAATGCTAAGTGTTGGCATTTAAGAACAACAGTCGACAGTGATGACACATCAACTGAGGCATCCCGACTGACATCTTGAGGTGTAGTTTGGAAGAATCTCAAGAGCATATCTTAAGAATTAGTTTGGAGGAGTCTCAGGAACAAGCCTGGGTAACTACTTGATACCATGTCGAGGAGGGGATTTTCGACAGACTCCAAAGACTTAGTAAATTGAGGAAACCAAAGACATAAAAGACTTAGTAATATCAGCAACTAACTTTGACGAGCAGGCAATTACTAGTCACTAAGCAGTTAGAGAACATGGGATAATGGTTCCAGCAGTTTCAAAGCCTTGACGATGTGGCAATATGTTGGAATAGGAGTTGCATGAATTCGAAGATGTGTCAATTCTTTAGGTGTAAATTGTCGAAGGTTGTTATTCTTAGTTAGTATATATAGTAAGCTCATATGTTGTACTCAAGGTCGCAAATTTCTTATACATTCTCTATAGAACTGGAGTACCCAAGCAAAATAGCAACGGTTTATGATTAATTATGTGAGTTTGCATCCCTTTTTTATATGTACCTTTTATATTTCCTTAATTGAAATATCCTTTTACTTTGTCTTTTACTGCAATTATTTAATTTTATTCATTCTAAATTTTTTGCACATTAATTAAAGTTTTATAGTCTTTAAAGTTTACTTTTACACTGTCTGCATTCAAACATTTATAGTCACATCCTACATGTACTTTCTTATAAAAGTTTTTTCATAAAACCAATACCAAGATTTTTTGAGTTAATTTCAAAGACTTTCAAACTCATGATTGTTCGCTAAAAACACCTACGAACAAATTGGCACGCCTAGTGGGACTCGCGTGTTTTTGTGTAAGAAATTAAATTTTTTCTTTAAGAAAACTTTCATATTAATTATTTATTTATCGTCTAAATGTTTTCAATGTCCGTTGATGCATGCAATTAAGGGGTGGTAAAAATTTTAATTTTTAGGATCATACACGTTTAAGGAGTGGTAGGATTTTAGCAACCATGGTTAACCCAAAAAATACCTCTCATGCCCGTAATGACGCTTTATACTCTGAACCGCCAGTAACGATGATAGTGGGTACAATAGGAACGATAACACTATCGGAGTCATAGGTTTTATCTTAAATCCAATCTCAACTTCCACATCGATCCCAAAAGTGTCGGTTACTTTATCATCGATAACAAGCATACCAACCTCTCTCAATCCTGCTACGACAGTTATAGAGGACCACAATCCCACATATCTTCCTAGTTTTACTATGCTTTTAGATACGAGGGATTACCCTTATGGCATGCCATCTTCCATGATGGTGGATTTACATAATCATGCTTCGACGTTCGCAAACAATGTTGTAATAATAATGTCACCTCTTAACCCACATTTGGCGTCAGGGTTTGCCATAAGCAACCCTAGTCGCATAGGGAAACCATAAGGAGGATTTCAATATGGCCCTCCCATATTGCCAACTTTAACTATTGATTTCTTAGGAACCATGAGGCAACAAATGGACGTAAGTAACCATGAAATGGTGAATATGTTATCACAACAAATAGGTATGATATTTAATCTTTGATCCAAAACACCATCCAAAGTTACCATCAGATGGGCAGGATCGTTGACTTTGTTGGGACGCCTCTAGTGCCATTTCCTATTAACCAAATTCCAATCGAACAACCTCGACCGAGGATAGTCAAAGGGAACCAAGCCTAGAATGTTCCTGCTACTCAGTGTGTCATTCACCTTGCTCACACCATGTGTTGATGCATGGTGAATAATAACCCAAGATCTTATAGAGTCAATCATTTGTGGAGAAGAGTTCCAACTTTCTGAACTCCCACACTTTCCATTGATCAAAGCTCTCCCTGACCAGGGATAAGAGCTATGAGGCACACCCCCTCATCTCCATTTCATCTGCTTCACCCTAACTCTCAATGTTAGTGTTAAGAGCTCAAAATACCCCATTCCAGTTGGCTGTAAAGCCTAACCTTGCTTGAGCCTAATTGATTGTGTATAGTGTGTGCTAATTGACTTATTTGTTTGCTTACTTGATTCATCTGCACATGTTTGCTTATGTATGCCTTTGTGCATTTATCATCATTACTTGTATATCATTTCATAATCATTGTTTATTACTTTGTAACATTTTGTTTTGTCCATTGAGGAGTCAATTGTAAGTCCAGCTATTGGCAGTTGTTTCCTATGATCTGGTGGGATTTGGAACTAAGACCATTCATTGGCATTCCTTTCCTTGGAGTCGAGTGTAAGACCATTTATTGGCAACTTGTTTCCTCTTGCTTATTGCATTTGTTATTTGTTTCTTGTGAGGAGTCAATTGTAAGTCCAGCTATTGACAGTTGTTTCCTATGATCATTCCTTGGAGACTAGTATAAGTCCATTGATTGGCATCTGGTATCCTTGTTTCTTTCCTTGGAGACTAGTATAGGTCCATTGATTGGCATCTGGTATCCTTGTTTCTTTGCTTTGTGAGACTAGTATAAGTCCATTGATTGGCATCTGGTATCCTTGTTTCTTTGCTTTGTGAGACTAGTATAAGTCCATTGATTGGCATCTGGTATCCTTGTTTCTTTGCTTTGTGAGACTAGTGTAAGTCCATAGATTGGCATCTGGTATCCATCTTGTTATTTGCTTATTGCATTGTTGCCTATTCCAAAGGAATCACTTGAATCATTTCCATATGATCTCAAGAGGTGAACATCTAAGAAGTTTTACATCCCTTGACCCTCCCACCTTTTGTTTCTTTAAAACTCCATTTGCATGTTAACCCAAAACCAAAAAAAACTATTGTGCAAACATTTTCATTTCTTTCCAAATTAGAAACCTAGGCCTTAAGCCTCTGATTTTTCAAACTTCATTTTCATGATACTTCTCTTAAATTGAATTCTAATCACACTTTGACCATCTTTTGTGAATAAATTCTAATTGATTAATTCCACTCATTCAATTGTTTTGTGGCTCAAGTCCACCTTCTTGATAAGTTTTCATACATTAGCCATAGGTTTGATTTATCCTAGTTGGTTGATGTTAATCTCACCTTTTGTCCTTAGTGATTGAATTGTAAGACTTCCTTGCTTATTATAGGGTTAACCCCTCACTAGCAAGTTGAAGTTTTTCTCACATGGTGGACTTGTTGTTTGTATAGGTTGAGTTTTCTCCCGTGGATAACGAAATACCTTTGGGCTTTTGTTTTAAAATCAATTCACTTACTTTTGGAAATCTTTTAGCCGAACTACGGAGTTTTGATCCTTACCTTCCATGGAAAGGTACGCAGGCAACGGGTTCATCCGTTCAAACACAAAAATAATAACTTGTATATTCTTTTCTCATCCCCTCAATCATGTTTGCACAATAAATATTTCATAAACAAATAACATTTCGTACAACAAGTTGTGAAAAGGGCTCCCTAGGAGTACCTAGGACGTTTTGGGTGCCTAACACCTTCCCATTGCGTAATTAACCCCTTACCCAGATCTCTGACCTTTTCATTAGTTTTCTATGTGTAAAACTTCTTAGGCTTTTGTTTGCTTTTTAGCCATTCCTTTGGATAAATAAAAGTGCGGTGGCGACTCGATTCTTTGTATGCTTTGCTTTTGATTTAATCAATAAATCATAAAGTGACGAATACACCGCTACAATCATCTATTGGATTCTAAAGTCTAGACATGGATTTAAGTTTTATATCCACACAAATAACAATATTAGTGACATGAAACATTAATATGAGAGACCATCTATTAGGTAATACAATTAGTCTCATGTTATTGACACAAACATTAGATGTGATAATATTAACAGATGATAATATTAATAGCTAATTAAAATTGTGTATTGGTAATCAAGAAGTCTACATAAGAACATGTCAATAAAGTCTAACCACAACAAAGTTTTCTCACTGTTGAAACACTGAACAATTATTTTCTGTCATTTTACTTTTCAAGTACTCACCAAACAAAAAATCTTGTGAAAAACCAAACTTAAAGGAATATAGACTATTTAATGGTATTTTAAACACAACTAGTCCATATGGAGACGATACAACTGCACTTGCTATCTGCACTGTAACAACTTCTCGATAATCGATGATTCTCCCTTTTTTGGCCATGCATTTAGTTTCACAATATTTCTCTTCAAGGTCCACTTGGCTGGTGCCTTTGAGTGGCAAAATCCCTCAATGATAGAAACATAGAAAATTGCTCCATTTCTACATTTTCATAGGGGGGTCTTTACACTTTTGTAGTTGTCTTTTTTCTTGTCTTCCTTGATGTATCTGCCCAACCTCCCTTTCTTGATCAAATATTTTATATCTTCTTTCAATTGAACACACTCATCAGTGTTATGCATGTGATACTTATGGAACCTGTAGAGTTTCATCTTGTTAGTTCATGCAGATTCTTTCATGGTATATGGATAGCTCATCATAGCCTCCTTGAATTTAGTACTCACGCATTCTTGTAAGATTTTCTCTTTCTAAGTGTTTAGCAGAGTATATGAGGAGAATATAGCGTATGGTCCTTTGGCCACACCTCTGTCTTCGTCCTTCCTGGGTCTGGGTATCCTTGTCCCCCACTACCCGGGCTCCATGAACCTTTGTTCATGTTTACACCTTCGGCCAATAATTTCTCCTCGTAGTTAATATAAGGCTGCTTTCTGGTTATGAGACCGCTCATACTCCCGTACACCTTTAATATCTAACTTCTCATAGAACATGCAGTCAGTCCTTAATCCTTACTAAAAAATTCAATACTTCAGGCTATCAGTGGAACCTCCTACTTCCACAAGACCTTAGTAAACTAGTCAATGTATTCTCTGAGGTTATCTTTCATCTTATGGTGAATCTCGCTGAAGATAGCTATCATTTTGGCATACAATTTTGTGTTGTGATTTGTATTGTGAACTCTTCATATAATTTCCTCCAAGAAATGATGTAATTTTCCATCAACGTTTTGAACCACTGACCCCTTCTTAATTAGTACAAACAACGTGCATTTCACCATGTCATAACAAAGAACAAATATCTAGAAACAAGTGCCATTGTATTAACTAATCTTTCTTAGAAAAATTAAACACATGTAACTAAATTGTATTAAGATTACCACTCTATGATTTTTCCAAAGTCCTTCTGTGTGAGTGTTAACTTGGGATTTTCTACTTAGTAGGAAAAGTTAAATGGATGCTGCATTTTCATGAAATGCTAAGTGTTGGCATTTAAGAACAACAGTCGACAGTGATGACACATCAACTGAGGCATCCCGACTGACATCTTGAGGTGTAGTTTGGAAGAATCTCAAGAGTATATCTTAAGAATTAGTTTGGAGGAGTCTCAGGAACAAGCCTGGGTAACTACTTGATACCATGTCAAGGAGGGGATTTTCGACAGACTCCAAAGACTTAGTAAATTGAGGAAACCAAAGACATAAAAGACTTAGTAATATCAGCAACTAACTTTGACGAGCAGGCAATTACTAGTCACTAAGCAGTTAGAGAACATGGGATAATGGTTCCAGCAGTTTCAAAGCCTTGACGATGTGGCAATATGTTGGAATAGGAGTTGCATGAATTCGAAGATGTGTCAATTCTTTAGGTGTAAATTGTCGAAGGTTGTTATTCTTAGTTAGTATATATAGTAAGCTCATATGTTGTACTCAAGGTCGCAAATTTCTTATACATTCTCTATAGAACTGGAGTACCCAAGCAAAATAGCAACGGTTTATGAGTAATTATGTGAGTTTGCGTCCCTTTTTTATTTGTACCTTTTATATTTCCTTAATTGAAATATCCTTTTACTTTGTCTTTTACTGCAATTATTTAATTTTATTCATTCTAAATTTTTTGCACATTAATTAAAGTTTTATAGTCTTTAAAGTTTACTTTTACACTGTCTGCATTCAAACATTTGTAGTCACATCCTACATGTACTTTCTTATAAAAGTTTTTTCATAAAACCAATACCAAGATTTTTTGAGTTAATTTCAAAGACTTTCAAACTCATGATTGTTCGCTAAAAACACCTACGAACAAATTGGCACGCCTAGTGGGACTCGCGTGTTTTTGTGTAAGAAATTAAATTTTTTCTTTAAGAAAACTTTCATATTAATTATTTATTTATCGTCTAAATGTTTTCAATGTCCGTTGATGCATGCAATTAAGGGGTGGTAAAAATTTTAATTTTTAGGATCATACACGTTTAAGGAGTGGTAGGATTTTAGCAACCATGGTTAACCCAAAAAATACCTCTCATGCCCGTAATGACGCTTTATACTCTGAACCGCCAGTAACGATGTTGTGGGTACAATAGGAACGATAACACTATCGGAGTCATAGGTTTTATCTTAAATCCAATCTCAACTTCCACATCGATCCCAAAAGTGTCGGTTACTTTATCATCGATAACAAGCATACCAACCTCTCTCAATCCTGCTACGACAGTTATAGAGGACCATAATCCCACATATCTTCCTAGTTTTACTATGCTTTTAGATACGAGGGATTACCCTTATGGCATGCCATCTTCCATGATGGTGGATTTACATAATCATGCTTCGACGTTCGCAAACAATGTTGTAATAATAACGTCACCTCTTAACCCACATTTGGCGTCAGGGTTTGCCATAAGCAACCCTAGTCGCATAGGGAAACCATAAGGAGGATTTCAATATGGCCCTCCCATATTACCAACTTTAACTATTGATTTCTTAGGAACCATGAGGCAACAAATGGACGTAAGTAACCATGAAATGGTGAATATGTTGTCACAACAAATAGGTATGATATTTAATCTTTGATCCAAAACACCACCCAAAGTTACCATCAGATGGGCAGGATCGTTGACTTTGTTGGGACGCCTCTAGTGCCATTTCCTATTAACCAAATTCCAATCGAACAACCTCGACCGAGGATAGTCAAAGGGAACCAAGCCTAGAATGTTCCTGCTACTCAGTGTGTCATTCACCTTGCTCACACCATGTGTTGATGCATGGTGAATAATAACCCAAGATCTTATAGAGTCAATCATTTGTGGAGAAGAGTTCCAACTTTCTGAACTCCCACACTTTCCATTGATCAAAGCTCTCCCTGACCAGGGATAAGTGCTATGAGGCACACCCCCTCATCTCCATTTCATCTGCTTCACCCTAACTCTCAATGTTAGTGTTAAGAGCTCAAAATACCCCATTCCAGTTGGCTGTAAAGCCTAACCTTGCTTGAGCCTAATTGATTGTGTATAGTGTGTGCTAATTGACTTATTTGTTTGCTTACTTGATTCATCTGCACATGTTTGCTTATGTATGCCTTTGTGCATTTATCATCATTACTTGTATATCATTTCATAATCATTGTTTATTACTTTGTAACATTTTGTTTTGTCCATTGAGGAGTCAATTGTAAGTCCAGCTATTGGCAGTTGTTTCCTATGATCTGGTGGGATTTGGAACTAAGACCATTCATTGGCATTCCTTTCCTTGGAGTCGAGTGTAAGACCATTTATTGGCAACTTGTTTCCTCTTGCTTATTGCATTTGTTATTTGTTTCTTGTGAGGAGTCAATTGTAAGTCCAGCTATTGGCAGTTGTTTCCTATGATCATTCCTTGGAGACTAGTATAAGTACACTGATTGGCATCTGGTATCCTTGTTTCTTTCCTTGGAGACTAGTATAAGTCCATTGATTGGCATCTGGTATCCTTGTTTCTTTGCTTTGTGAGACTAGTATAAGTCCATTGATTGGCATCTGGTATCCTTATTTCTTTGCTTTGTGAGACTAGTATAAGTCCATTGATTGGCATCTGGTATCCTTGTTTCTTTGCTTTGTGAGACTAGTGTAAGTCCATTGATTGGCATCTGGTATCCATATTGTTATTTGCTTATTGCGTTGTTGCCTATTCCAAAGGAATCACTTGAATCATTTCCATATGATCTCAAGAGGTGAACATCTAAGAAGTTTTACATCCCTTAACCCTCCCACCTTTTGTTTCTTTAAAACTCCATTTGCATGTTAACCCAAAACCAAAAAACACTATTGTGCAAACATTTTCATTTCTTTCCAAATTAGAAACCTAGGCCTTAAGCCTCTGATTTTTCAAACTTCATTTTCATGATACTTCTCTTAAATTGAATTCTAATCACACTTTGACCATCTTTTGTGAATAAATTCTAATTGATTAATTCCACTCATAAAGTCGACTAAAAATGAAAGAGAAAAACTAAAAAAAGAAGGTTATTTTTTTTACCTTTGAAGTTCTTATGGTACTGGTGCCTTGGGAACCAGCAGTAGAAGGCCTTGGATTAGAGGGAACCCCTGCAAAAAGAGCAGACAAGGATGTGTTAGTCTAAAAAGATCCAAGGTAAAATAGTAAAAATCATTTCAGATTCAGTCGAAAATAGTTACATCTATCTCTCAAGAAGGAGAAAGTGTCAACCAGACATTGCGCCATGAGAGTGTGGTATGGCGCTTTCTAGTAATGGGTAACCCATTGTAGCACCTCAAATTTGCACCTATCATTGTACATACCATCTCATATTAGGTCATAGCATATCATGGTCCATTGCATAGCATTGCATTGTCCCCAGTTGCCTCAAGAGCAAGCAAGCAAGAATTAGGTCAAACTGATCAGGAGATCAGTCAACCAATCAAGCAAAGTTGTTTCCCAAGCAAGCAAAGGCCTTAAGGTTTGTCCAACAAGTTCACATGACTTGGGGGTCTATTTGAAGTGTTCAAGTCAAGGGTTGAAGGCTCAGAGGTCATCAGTTCATGCATAGCCAGGCAAAAACCCTAGACAGTCAACAATCAGTCAAAGTAGTGGATGGTGGCCATTCTTGTGGAATTTGGGCACCATGATCAATAATTAAGAGTCCACACAACATGGAACATCATTTTAAGTCAAGGTCTCAAGGAATTAGGGTTTGGAATTCATCAGTCAGTGCATAGACAGTCCAAAACCCTAGAAAGTCAAAGTTGGTCAACTGTGGTTGATTCTATGGATTTGATGGATGGAAATGGTTTGAGAGAGCTTATTCATGTCCTAATAGACCTCATATGTCATGGCAATCAACATCATTGAAGAATTTGAAGCCAATCAGAAAATTTCCCAAAATAGAAAGTGGACCTGTAATTTCAACTGCCAAAAATAGAAACTTCTTGATCCTCAACTTGCATCATGATTCAAGCTTCAAATGAATTTTTGCCCAACATGAAAGTTGAAGGTCTTGTTCTCCCATTTTCAAAAAGTCCAAGAACTCTCAAATCCCATGTGTGGTTCCCGGCAGTACAGATTCTTCCTCCAAATCCCTGTTAGCTCTATTGTGGGGCATCCCCAGTAGAGTGCTGTTTGAGCCCTACCGTGGGGCATCCCCAGCAAGTTTGCTGTTTCGGACATTATTGTGGGACAGCTCCCCTAGCAGAGTGTTTACTGAAGACTTCAACTTTCGCCTCTCCAGCAGGGCAGTCTTCCTCTCCACCAGCCTGGGTGTTTTTCTTTGAAGATTCAGTATTCGGTGGATTGACATCCCAGTAATCCGGCATTCTCTCAGATAGATCCCTCAGTGGAGTTGTTGGCATGATGAGCTTTATCAATACCTATGTATCCTCATCAGAGATCTGGTTGCTTCTTGGTATCCCTCATTTCCAGCACAAGTTGTTGTGGCGCATCCGCCTGTATGTTGAACTCTGTTCTCCGGTTGTGACCGACGATCCCTCCGGAAGCCTCTTGTGGCTCTTCCTCCCCTGCAGGATGATGACTTTGGTTTTCCCTCCGGATGAGTGGTACCGGATGATCGATTCCCGGACCTGTGGTTTGAGCATGTCTGTTTGTCAGCATTCATCATGCATAATGCATACATGCATAATCATAGCATTCGGATACTCATGTTGCAGCTGTTGCCGGGTGTCTGTTGATTGTTACCTCCTGCTATTTGTTGATACAAATCTCTCCAGTAGATTTTCCCCTAGCAGATACGGGTGTGTCCGATCTCTCCATGTAGAGTCTACCCCTTAAGCAGAAAGTGTCTACCATTTCCTTCTGCACTCCCCACTGAGATACGTCCTCGTGGATGACGGTTGCTTCCGTTCCCTCCCTACACGGGATGGGTTTTCCCTATTGAGTTCTTTCCTCATTAGGATGAGTCTTGTTTCAGTCTGCCTTTTTGGATCGATCCTAAATGGCTACCCGTTGACTGTCTCTTGTGCTTCCCTGGGGCATAAATGAATAGTCGCTCACTAACCGGCACTCATTCATTTCACCCTCAGCGGAATTTTTGGCTTCTACCTACGAACCGGTAGTTGTAAGTCCTATCTTTGTGGTTTTCTACCCACTAGCCGGTAGTTGTAAAATCCCACTTTCATCCCCTGGCGGATATTGTTTATTGGCCTCTACCTACAAACCGGTAGCTGTAAGTCCTATCTTTGTGGTTTTCTACCCACAAGCTGGTAGTTGTAAAATCCCACGTTCTCCCCTTGGTGGAGTTAACCCTTTGTGCTCATCCCGATGATGACTGGTTACTTTTCCATTGGCCTCTACCTACAAACCGGTAGCTGTAAGTCCTATCTTTGTGGTTTTCTACCCACAAGCTGGTAGTTGTAAAATCCCACGTTCTCCCCTTGGTGGAGTTAACCCTTTGTGCTCATCCCGATGATGACTGGTTACTTTTCCATTGGCCTCTACCTACGAACCGGTAGCTGTAAGTCCTATCTTTGTGGTTTTCTACCCACTAGCTGGTAGTTGTAAAATCCCACATTCCTCCCCTTGGTAGAGTTAACCCTTTGTGCTCATCCCGATGATGACTGGTTACTTTTCCATTGGCCTCTACCTACAAACCGGTAGCTGTAAGTCCTATCTTTGTGGTTTTCTACCCACTAGCTGGTAGTTGTAAAATCCCACTTTCATCCCCTTGTTGGAATTAACCCTTTGTGCTCATCCCGATGATGACTGGTTACTTTTCCGTGGTTTTCTGCCTACAAACCGGTAGATGTAATCCCCTCTTTGCAGTTATCAGTATCCGGTCTGTGATATTGATATTCTTTCCCCTGGATACTTGCCTTGATCAAGCAGTATTGTCCCCATTGGGTCTTCCACTTCTTTTTGGATACTTGCTCCGAGTAGGCAACTTTATCCTCTTTTGATTGGTCATCTTTTGCATACCTAGTCTGGTACCCAGATGCCTTTCTTTTCGGTCGTTTATCCATTTAACAACCTACAACCCGGTTATGGAGAATCTTCCATGCGAGTGTATTATCTACGTTTTGACGGCTATAGATAATATGTCTCATGATTTTCCGGTATTCAGACCGAAGGAGTTTCCGACGATCAGGTCGATGTACTCATGGCACTCAGGCCAATTTTCCGGTATTCAGACCGAAGGAGTTTCCGACGATCAGGTCGATGTACTCATGGCACAAGGCCAATTTTCCGGTATTTAGACCGAAGGAGTTTCCGACGATCAGGTCGATGTACTCATGGCACAAGGCCAATTTTCCGGTATTCAGACCGAAGGAGTTTCCGACGATCAGGTCGATGTACTCATGGCACAAGGCCAATTTTCCGGTATTCAGACCGAAGGAGTTTCCGACAATCAGGTCGATGTACCCATGGCACAAGGCCAATTTTCCGGTATTCAGACCGAAGGAGTTTCCGACGATCAGGTCGATGTACTCATGGCACAAGGCCAATTTTCCGGTATTCAGACCGAAGGAGTTTCCGACGATCAGGTCGATGTACTCATGGCACAAGGCCAATTTTCCGGTATTCAGACCGAAGGAGTTTCCGACGATCAGGTCGATGTACTCATGGCACAAGGCCAATTTTCCGGTGTTCAGACCGAAGAAGTTTCCGACGATCAGGTCGATGTACTTATGTTTTTCCGGTATTCAGACCGAAGAAGTTTCCGACGATCAGGTCGATGTACTTATGTTTTTTCCGGTGTTCAGACCGAAGAAGTTTCCGACGATCAGGTCGATGTACTTATGTTTTTTCCGGTATTCAGACCGAAGGAGTTTCCGACGATCAGGTCGATGTACTCATGGCACAAGGCCAATTTTCCGGTATTCAGACCGAAGGAGTTTCCGACGATCAGGTCGATGTACTCATGGCACAAGGCCAATTTTCCGGTGTTCAGACCGAAGAAGTTTCCGACGATCAGGTCGATGTACTTATGTTTTTTTTTCCGGTATTCAGACCGAAGAAGTTTCCGACGATCAGGTCGATGTACTTATGTTTTTTCCGGTGTTCAGACCGAATAAGTTTCCGACGATCAGGTCGATGTACTTATGTTTTTTCCGGTGTTCAGACCGAAGAAGTTTCCGACGATCAGGTCGATGTGCTTACGACGCTCAGGCATGGTTATCCCTGTGTTGCCATTTATTTTGGTATCCAGGTCGACGTTTCTGTTTCGGTATTCAGGCCGATTTCTTTTCCGTTCCAGACGGATTGTTCTCTCAAGACTGTTTCTTTGCCGATCCTGACAGGCATTCCTGTATTATATCCAGTCGGTGCAAATTTCTACGGTTCTTTTGTATTCAATCCCTGTTTACCCTGAAAGTCTGACAGCCATTGCTATCATCCGTTCGGGTTCCCAGCTGATTGAATAGGGGCAGCTGTAGCACCTCAAATTTGCACCTATCATTGTACATACCATCTCATATTAGGTCATAGCATATCATGGTCCATTGCATAGCATTGCATTGTCCCCAGTTGCCTCAAGAGCAAGCAAGCAAGAATTAGGTCAAACTGATCAGGAGATCAGTCAACCAATCAAGCAAAGTTGTTTCCCAAGCAAGCAAAGGCCTTAAGGTTTGTCCAACAAGTTCACATGACTTGGGGGTCTATTTGAAGTGTTCAAGTCAAGGGTTGAAGGCTCAGATGTCATCAGTTCATGCATAGCCAGGCAAAAACCCTAGACAGTCAACAATCAGTCAAAGCAGTGGATGGTGGCCATTCTTGTGGAATTTGGGCACCATGATCAATAATTAAGAGTCCACACAACATGGAACATCATTTTAAGTCAAGGTCTCAAGGAATTAGGGTTTGGAATTCATCAGTCAGTGCATAGACAGTCCAAAACCCTAGAAAGTCAAAGTTGGTCAACTGTGGTTGATTCTATGGATTTGATGGATGGAAATGGTTTGAGAGAGCTTATTCATGTCCTAATAGACCTCATATGTCATGGCAATCAACATCATTGAAGAATTTGAAGCCAATCAGAAAATTTCCCAAAATAGAAAGTGGACCTGTAATTTCAACTGCCAAAAATAGAAACTTCTTGATCCTCAACTTGCATCATGATTCAAGCTTCAAATGAATTTTTGACCAACATGAAAGTTGAAGGTCTTGTTCTCCCATTTTCAAAAAGTCCAAGAACTCTCAAATCCCATGTGTGGTTGTCAAGATATGATCAATTCAATTTCAAAAATTTGTGAACTTCAAAGGGCCATATCTCTCAAACCATAAGGCCAAATTTGATGGGGTTTCTTCCTACAAACCACATTTTTCCTCCTCTTTCCAAAAATATAAATTTCATGAACCAAAACCTTGCCAATCAAAATGGAATTTTTTGACTTATTTCATTTAAAAACCAAGTTTGACTCATAGTTGACTTTTTGATTCTTTGACTTTTTCTCACTTTGGCCAATTGGGAAATGTTTAGAATCATATTTGAAACTTGCTCCAAGCCCTAAATCATGTTCATACCACCATTATATCATCATTTTGGCCAAAGTTGCAAATTTGACAATTCTTGCAAATGGCTTCACATAAGCAAAACCAAGTGAGCAATGCATAAGCAGACCACAAACAGCAGAATTTTGGTCTGTTGGCAGCTGGTTTCAAGGCCCAAATCGTGCACTATACCTCCATTTGCCAACTTGGTCGAAATTAGCAACTTTTTGCAAATCACTTCATTTAGCTTAAGCAAGTTTAGCATATCCATTAGCATTGTTAAGCAGACCCTTATAAGCAATTTTTCTGCTCATTTGAACCCTAGAATCGCAGCCTACCATACAGAAAACACATCATCCTCTCATTCTTGCATTTTTGCATTTGAGATTTTTCTGGCCAAATCCTCAAAACCCTCGAGCAACCCATGGCTTTTGCTTCATTTGGACAACATTTGGAGCACCCTTGAACCACCATTCATCACCTGTGCAGCCTCCTTCTCACTCTGTTTTTCAAAGCACACAATAATGGCAGTTAGAGCTGTGAAGTTTTCCAAGCACTACTGAGCCAAGTTTCTTCAAGCATTCATCACTATCAACCATTATTTGCAGCTGTTTGAGCTTAAAACCACCAAAACAACACTGCATCTCGAATTTCTGCAAATCAAGTAAGTTTTTCGACCCTCTCTTTTCTCTTATCCATGCTATGCCATGTATATTCCTTGACTTGCTGATGCCAATGAACCTTAAACCATCGAAAATGATTCACTGTGTTAGGAGAAATATGGTTTTGAAGTTCTATGCTCAAACTTGTTTTTGTGGATTTCTCTGTTATGTGCTCGAATTAATGAATACAGATGGTGGATTGTGTTTGTGTTTGGTTTGTTGAAGCTATTGATACGCATGTTGTTAACTTTTGGGCACACTTGTTCTTATTGATTTTGCATGATGATGATGAATGTATGTTGTTCATGTTAAATCTTACCCTGCCCAGAAAATCCATATGAACTGTGTTGTATGCTGTTGTCTGGTTGCTATGTGAACATTACTTAATGCCATGCTGTTGTGTGATGGTGTTTGAATTTGTTTTGATGTTGATGAACTTGCATGAAGTTGCCATGAATGCCCTGCTGCTGTTTCTAAAAACCTAAGGCTGCCCAGAAATATTGAACATGATTGACTGCTGTGTTTGCTTGTGATTACATGATTCATTTTCCATGGCCATGCTGTTGTATCGTGTTTGATTTGTTGATGAACCAAGTGGTACCCTGCTGTTAAACCCTAGGGTTTTAAAACCCAGAAAATATGAAGCTGGATTGGTCCGTGTTACTGTTCCATTGGCAACAGCCAATGAGAACATTCCATTTCTCTCCCCAAAACGCAGTGTTTTGTTTAATGAGAAGCTTATTTACCAAAATGCCATGCGCTGACCAACCTTTGACTATTAGTTCATGTTATGTGTTCATGTTTGCCTCAATTTATCACTCAACTTCAACAATTCATTTTTCATTCATTATTCCTCCAAAAATCATGAGAATTTTTGCATCATCTTCACATGGATGTCTAGTATTTGATCCTGATTTTTAATTAATTTTTCATTGGCTGGATTTTGATTGGTAATTGGTTTCTTGACAAGTATGCACATTTGACACCCTTTGCCATTTCTTTTGTGAAATTGTCATGATGTATCCATTGCCCCTGAATTTTTTTGTGGTGAAACTAGACTCACTCATCTTCATTTTGGTATAAAGATTGTGCATTTATCATTTGTGGTTTGCTAGATATGAATTTTTGAACTAGGGTGTGACAATTTGTGTCACACCAATGATGTGCATTTTCTTGATTTTTGTTCACATGTCTCCTGGCATCCAAATGACCCCAAATTTTGCATGAATGATCTCTTACATGTCTAGTTTGTGTATGAATTTTCTTGGAATTAATTGTGCTGTTTTCCATTTGATTGTGAATTTTCTTCCCTGCCTAGTCAATGGTTGACTTCTTGTGCTACATGTTGCCAAATCATTTGGGAAATTCTTATACCATATTGTATGATCATGAAATTTCATATGTGATAACTAGACATCTTGAGCTTTGCATTGGTGTTAATCTCATTCATTTCTCATCTGTTTTCAATTTGATATGATTTTTTGAAGTTGACCCATGTTTGTTGACTTTCATTGTGCTTACTTGAAATTATGTTGACTTCATGATTTTCATTGACTGCCTTCCTCTCATCCAAATGCCATGAAATTTGACATGCTTACCATGCTAGATGTTAGGATTGATTGTGATTTATTTGATGATTTTTGAAAATGTTTTGGTTGACTTTTGATGCAAGTCATTCTGTTGACTTCTTTGAGCTTTCATTTGCCTTACTTTGACTTCAAATGTTCATGAAATGATAATAATGCATGATTTGAATGTGGGTCTAATTGAGATAGCTTCTTAAATGTTTGACCTTGACTTTGGTTGACTTTCCTTTGCTGTTTTGACTTTTTCTTTCATCCTTGACCCTAGGCTAGTCCTAGTGGTCTTTTGAGCTTACAATTGAGTTCCTGTTTCAGGTTAAGCACCAATGCCTCAAAGATCATTCAAACTTGTTTGAACTTGATTGTTTTATCATATGCTAACCTTTGTTTTGTAGGTTTGATTCATGTGTTTGAGTCTTATGCCTTGCACAGTTGACCATCTGTGTTGACTGTTTACCAATTCCTTTTGATTTAAACTTTTGAACTGTTTGCTGATTGTTTTGACTTTTTCAGGTACTTTAGTTGCTTAAGTTCTCTGAACTTGCTTTGCTTTGCTTTTTAGCAACTTGCTTGAGGTATAATCTCTTTTACTTCATGTAGTCTGGAGACCCGGTCCGTTATTTGGCCGGGCAAACTGTCTGAAGTCCTCCTTAAGAGGCCATGCTTGTGTGTGTTTAAAATTGTCCCTGTACATATTGAAAGTCCTTCAAAAGGCAATTGGTGGAAGGTAGGGATATGCAATCTATCCCCCACTACTCTTGTTGTGTCATCCCTCTGCTCACACTGCTGTGTGTTGATGCATTGGGATACAAACCCAAGATCTTGTACAAAGTGTACAGTGTCAGAGTCTTCGAGTATAGAAGGGTTCCCACTTTCTGGACCCATGCTCATTTGTCTATTAGCTCTCCCTGGCCAGGGATAAGAGCTGTGAGGTCTCATCCTCACTTCATCCTTTCATCTGCTTCACCTTAGCCCCTCAATGGCAAGGTTAAGAGCAACACTTACCCTATTCCAGTTGGCCCTAGTGCCTAACCTTTTGCTTGAGCCTCTTGTATGCATATAGAGTGTGCTTCTTGTGATTGATTTGCTTGCTTTGCCTCCTTAGGTTTAGCTTAGACTTGCCCTTGTGCAAGGTAGGTTGTGCTTGACTTGCTTCCTGTGCAAGTCAAGTCTGTGTGGCTTGCTTCCTGTGTGAGCCATGCTTAGAGTTGTTTGGCCGAACTACGGCAACTCTGATTCTCATGTTCAGATGAGATACGTAGGCACGAGACGCGATGTCTTGCCGAGTTTGACTAACCACTAACACTGATTCTCTTTCCTCTCACCCTTGCTGTGATTGAGATCTCCCCTTTCTCTTGCCCTAGTTGCAATCGAGACCCTTGCTTCCTGTGCAAGCCTTGTCTAGGATAGGTTGGCCCTTGTGCCATTTAGCTAGAAACCTTAACTTAGGGTTGACTTTGCATGACAACATCTAGGCTCGAGTCGTAGTCTCCCTAGTGTTGTGTCTCCCTCTGTTATCTGGTTAGGCTAGATCCTTTATCCCTGCGTAGGGGAACTACATCGCCCTGATCTTCACACCAGATGAGGTATGTAGGCAGGAGATTGAGCTGATCTCTCCGGGCGCCCTTTTTCTTTTTTGTGTGTGTTTGGCAACTATTAGGCTCGAGCTCTAGTCTCCCTTTTAGATTGTTTGTTCGCTTTTTTTCCTTTTTCAACCCTTTGTGTCTTAACCACCCTCGTGTGTGCTTGACAGTTATAGGCTCGAGTCCCCGACTCCCTATCAACTTGTTGTGTTGTTGTGTGCTTGGAAGCCGATGTAAGTCCATCGAGTGGCGTTTGGGTTCCAGTGTGTGTGTGTTTAGGTTCGGATGCTGACATAAGTCCAGTGATTGGCAGTCGGGCTCCACGTTTGCCTTTGTCTGTTTGTTTGTTTGCGTGTCAGCCGAGCTACGAATGCTCTGATTCTTCTCTCGTCCGAGAAGATACGTATGCATAGGATGCGATATCCTAGCGAGCATGTGTCGTTTCCCCAGTCCGAACTACTTCGACTCTGATGTCTATGCCTGATAGACTAAGTAGGCCCAGGATGCGACATCCTGCCGAGTCAGTTTCGTCTTGTCTGTTTTCTTGTGTCTCTTTCAGCCAGTGTGTGTGTGTGTGAGCAGTGTTTAGCAACCATTTTCCTTCCTATTGTGCGTGGATCCCGTAGAGTACTACGGATGCGTAGGGGGCCTAATACCTTCCCTTCGCATAACCGACTCCCGAACCCATCCTCTTTGGTCGCGAGACCATGTTCTTTCCTAGGTTTACTTCGAGCGTTTCCTTTCCCTCTTTTGAGATAAATAACGCACGGTGGCGGCTCTGTTGTTTCTTTCTTTTCCCGCCGGTTTTTCGCGTGATGCGACAGCTGGCGACTCTGCTGGGGATCTAGAGAAGTTGACCTATGCTGGTCCATCTTCCCTGAGCGAGTCCCTCCTAGCGCTCTCTAGGATTAGGGTTTTGGTTGCTTTCTGCTTATTGTATTTTATTGCATTCATTGTATATATGTACATTTATTGTTTGCATTTATTGTGTACACTTATGTTTGCATTCATATTCATTATTCTCTCTGCCTGGCTGGTTGTCTGTTTTCTTTGTGGGGTGGGAGTCAGTTGAGATGAGTTCTATACCCGAACTCGAGTGCACTCTAGGATAGGAGAATGGCATAGTCTTGTTGACTGGTGTGGAGTATTCCTTAGCCAGTTGACTTGTGAGTCCATTCACTTGGTGGAGGTCATGTTGAACTAATAATGTCACACAAGTTATTTGTGGTTAGGCATTATTCTTTCAATCATGTGCCGCAGAAGCCAAGGACCTTAGTTTACCAAACCCATCATGGCCTATTTTTAGGACCGTAGTGCGGAGGTCGTTCAGATGTCAGTTCTGATGCGATTGTCACGCGATGCTACACTCATAAGAGTTTCTCTTGAGAATATTTTTGGAATACGAGTATTCGTTCCTCCGATAATATTCGAAAGATGGAACGATGATTATGGGAACCTCTGATAGAACATGTCTGGCAGGTTTAAACCCTAGTACACTCCCTTTGGGTGGTTCTTAACCGAGACTCCATGCTCGTGACTCTCAACAAACCCATGATTCGTGGTTGAGTCGTTCAAACATTGTTAATATCAATGGATCCCGGATCAAGGGTAAAACCTAAAATCCACCAAAGCGGCTGGTTGATATTAAGGATGTTTGAGCTGGTTCATGTACCGTTAATATCAATGGAACTTGGGTGTCGATAAGGTGAAAACCTAAATCCACCAAAATGGATGATTGATATTAGGGATACAATGAGCTTTCCCACGACCTTTGTTTGGCGTGCTTTGCTTGATCCTTGAGTGTGTTTGTTGCATTCATGCATTCATGCATTCATCTGCATCCATATCATCAAAAAAAAAGAAAATTTTCAAGGAACTCAAAGGAGTTTATTTGCAAAAATTTTCAAAACATGAAAAAACCGGGAAAATTTTTTCACCTGATATATCTGATGAGATATTCTCATGCATGATCAAAATGCTTAAATATTTCAAAGTTTGCAAATAAAACCCTCGAGTTCCTTTGAAATAAAAACAAGCATATGCATAAACACTTCATGCACCATTTGCATCAGCAGGTGTTCTGTTCCGATCTCCCGTCCTGTGGTCTGACCCTGCGATCTTCATTTATTTTGAAGACGCACTTTGCTAGTATTATACCAGAGCCATCTCTGCCAGATTGATGGATCATCCTGAGCAAGAGAATTGTGAACTCAGAGAGATATTTGCCAGACTTTGTACTGTTGATGGATTTATTCCTGGTTAACCGATCCCAGGCTGGCATTGGCTACTGTTCTGGGGCATGCAATGAGCAAGGTTTGTTTGCAAGTGGGGGATTCATCCGTCATGATCAGCCTAAAGAAGAGAGGCTGCTGCTATCTTGGAAGAGGATGCAGAGGACCTGAACAATTTCGTCATTCCTGGTGGTGTCTGCCACAATTGGGTCACTGTGGGCTTTCCTACAGTTGTTCATTAAGTCAGAGTAACAATCACTTTGTTTAAAAACCCTTCTCCCATGCCAAAAGGAGAAGTGATGGCATTGTTGGCAACATTTTGTGCAATGATATTTTCATTCAAATAAATTCATGTTAAACATTTGTTTTTCCATTCGTTTTCCCTTTTCACTTTTGCATGAAATTGGTGATCACAAAAAACCTTAAAAAACAAGAATAAAAGCAATCTTTTCATCTGCATAACGATTGTCTTGTTTGATTTTCAAAGTGCTTTTCATGTCAAAATCTTTATGCAGGTTGTTTCTTAAACCCATTGAACATAGTGATCGGACGTCATCTCCCAATTTTGAATTCCCTGTATTCGAAGCGGACGAAGATGATGTTGAAGGGATCCCCGACGAGATTTCCCGACTTCTTGAGCGAGAAAAGAAGATCACACTCAGCTGCATCTCGAGAATCAGCAGAACAGCCAACTGGGGCATTATCAAAAAAAAAAAAAAGAAAAAAAAGAAAAAAAGAAAAAAGAAAGAGGAGGGTGCAAAATCAAAAGAAATCAAAAGAAAGCAAAATCAAAAGCAAAATCAAAAGAAAAAAAACAAAAGAAAGATAGCACCCTCAAAGTCCCAAGTTGACTAATGCTGAATTCGACGGAAAGAACGAAAAGATCAACTGCCATGTGTCATGGTCAAGTTATATCAGCAGAGAGTGAAGAAAGCATTCGATAAGAAGATCAAGCCTCGTGTGTTCCGAGGGACCTTGTGCTCAAGAAAGTCTTGTCTTTCGTGCCCGATTCCAGGGGCAAGTGAACTCCAAGCTATGAAAGTCCATATGTTTTCAAAGAGAGCCTCTTCAGGCAATGTTTCGACACTTACAACAATGGATGAAGAAGTTCACTCGTCCTGTGAATTCCGATGCAGTCAAGAAATACTTCGCCTAGAAACAAAAAAGAAGCAAAAGCTCGATAAGTCGAACACCCCAAAGGGCGACTTAGGCAAAAAGGAGCGTCTCGGTGGATTGAAAACCCGAAAGGGCGATCCAGGCAAAAGTTAGAGACATTGAAAAAAAAAGAGAATTTGCATCCCGCTAGATTGAACACCTCACACTGGGGCAATCTAGGCAAAAATTAGGGATTTGGCAAGTAACTGCATCCTGACAAGACTGTGCTCTATATCTGTCATCCGTCAGGGATTCTCGATTCGTCGTCGACTGAAGCTCCGAATACATCGAAAATTCGGAATGGTAGAGGAAAGGTCATTATGTTCAATGTAGCCCTCTCCAATATACATCACCGATTTCAAACTTGTACAGATCCATGGAGTCTCGCCCTTTGCAGACTACCATTCCATCACATCAATTTGAGCTTTTATCCAATTATTTGCATTCTTATTTGTTTCAACTCAACAAACGTTTTGCATGTTTTAATTGATAAAGTATCATTGTTTTCAAAATAAACAAATTTCTCAAAAACTGTTCTTAAACAAAGTGAACGTTCACGATGATGGAAGGATACTTAGGAGATCCACGGTGCTCTCCCGGGGGTGGTATGATTACCAACAGGTAAGACAATTGTTCGTATTTCGAGCATGACTGTATCTTTGTCCTGCAGAACCTCGTATGGTCTCTCCTCAGTGATTTTGCCCGATGCAGTGTTGTTTGAAGTTGTTCATCTTCATGTTCCCGGCAGTACAGATTCTTCCTCCAAATCCCTGTTAGCTCTATTGTGGGGCATCCCCAGTAGAGTGCTGTTTGAGCCCTACCGTGGGGCATCCCCAGCAAGTTTGCTGTTTCGGACATTATTGTGGGACAGCTCCCCTAGCAGAGTGTTTACTGAAGACTTCAACTTTCGCCTCTCCAGCAGGGCAGTCTTCCTCTCCACCAGCCTGGGTGTTTTTCTTTGAAGATTCAGTATTCGGTGGATTGACATCCCAGTAATCCGGCATTCTCTCAGATAGATCCCTCAGTGGAGTTGTTGGCATGATGAGCTTTATCAATACCTATGTATCCTCATCAGAGATCTGGTTGCTTCTTGGTATCCCTCATTTCCAGCACAAGTTGTTGTGGCGCATCCGCCTGTATGTTGAACTCTGTTCTCCGGTTGTGACCGACGATCCCTCCGGAAGCCTCTTGTGGCTCTTCCTCCCCTGCAGGATGATGACTTTGGTTTTCCCTCCGGATGAGTGGTACCGGATGATCGATTCCCGGACCTGTGGTTTGAGCATGTCTGTTTGTCAGCATTCGTCATGCATAATGCATACATGCATAATCATAGCATTCGGATACTCATGTTGCAGCTGTTGCCGGGTGTCTGTTGATTGTTACCTCCTGCTATTTGTTGATACAAATCTCTCCAGTAGATTTTCCCCTAGCAGATACGGGTGTGTCCGATCTCTCCATGTAGAGTCTACCCCTTAAGCAGAAAGTGTCTACCATTTCCTTCTGCACTCCCCACTGAGATACGTCCTCGTGGATGACGGTTGCTTCCGTTCCCTCCCTACACGGGATGGGTTTTCCCTATTGAGTTCTTTCCTCATTAGGATGAGTCTTGTTTCAGTCTGCCTTTTTGGATCGATCCTAAATGGCTACCCGTTGACTGTCTCTTGTGCTTCCCTGGGGCATAAATGAATAGTCGCTCACTAACCGGCACTCATTCATTTCACCCTCAGCGGAATTTTTGGCTTCTACCTACGAACCGGTAGTTGTAAGTCCTATCTTTGTGGTTTTCTACCCACTAGCCGGTAGTTGTAAAATCCCACTTTCATCCCCTGGCGGATATTGTTTATTGGCCTCTACCTACAAACCGGTAGCTGTAAGTCCTATCTTTGTGGTTTTCTACCCACAAGCTGGTAGTTGTAAAATCCCACGTTCTCCCCTTGGTGGAGTTAACCCTTTGTGCTCATCCCGATGATGACTGGTTACTTTTCCATTGGCCTCTACCTACAAACCGGTAGCTGTAAGTCCTATCTTTGTGGTTTTCTACCCACAAGCTGGTAGTTGTAAAATCCCACGTTCTCCCCTTGGTGGAGTTAACCCTTTGTGCTCATCCCGATGATGACTGGTTACTTTTCCATTGGCCTCTACCTACGAACCGGTAGCTGTAAGTCCTATCTTTGTGGTTTTCTACCCACTAGCTGGTAGTTGTAAAATCCCACATTCCTCCCCTTGGTAGAGTTAACCCTTTGTGCTCATCCCGATGATGACTGGTTACTTTTCCATTGGCCTCTACCTACAAACCGGTAGCTGTAAGTCCTATCTTTGTGGTTTTCTACCCACTAGCTGGTAGTTGTAAAATCCCACTTTCATCCCCTTGTTGGAATTAACCCTTTGTGCTCATCCCGATGATGACTGGTTACTTTTCCGTGGTTTTCTGCCTACAAACCGGTAGATGTAATCCCCTCTTTGCAGTTATCAGTATCCGGTCTGTGATATTGATATTCTTTCCCCTGGATACTTGCCTTGATCAAGCAGTATTGTCCCCATTGGGTCTTCCACTTCTTTTTGGATACTTGCTCCGAGTAGGCAACTTTATCCTCTTTTGATTGGTCATCTTTTGCATACCTAGTCTGGTACCCAGATGCCTTTCTTTTCGGTCGTTTATCCATTTAACAACCTACAACCCGGTTATGGAGAATCTTCCATGCGAGTGTATTATCTACGTTTTGACGGCTATAGATAATATGTCTCATGATTTTCCGGTATTCAGACCGAAGGAGTTTCCGACGATCAGGTCGATGTACTCATGGCACTCAGGCCAATTTTCCGGTATTCAGACCGAAGGAGTTTCCGACGATCAGGTCGATGTACTCATGGCACAAGGCCAATTTTCCGGTATTCAGACCGAAGGAGTTTCCGACGATCAGGTCGATGTACTCATGGCACAAGGCCAATTTTCCGGTATTCAGACCGAAGGAGTTTCCGACGATCAGGTCGATGTACTCATGGCACAAGGCCAATTTTCCGGTATTCAGACCGAAGGAGTTTCCGACAATCAGGTCGATGTACCCATGGCACAAGGCCAATTTTCCGGTATTCAGACCGAAGGAGTTTCCGACGATCAGGTCGATGTACTCATGGCACAAGGCCAATTTTCCGGTATTCAGACCGAAGGAGTTTCCGACGATCAGGTCGATGTACTCATGGCACAAGGCCAATTTTCCGGTATTCAGACCGAAGGAGTTTCCGACGATCAGGTCGATGTACTCATGGCACAAGGCCAATTTTCCGGTGTTCAGACCGAAGAAGTTTCCGACGATCAGGTCGATGTACTTATGTTTTTCCGGTATTCAGACCGAAGAAGTTTCCGACGATCAGGTCGATGTACTTATGTTTTTTCCGGTGTTCAGACCGAAGAAGTTTCCGACGATCAGGTCGATGTACTTATGTTTTTTCCGGTATTCAGACCGAAGGAGTTTCCGACGATCAGGTCGATGTACTCATGGCACAAGGCCAATTTTCCGGTATTCAGACCGAAGGAGTTTCCGACGATCAGGTCGATGTACTCATGGCACAAGGCCAATTTTCCGGTGTTCAGACCGAAGAAGTTTCCGACGATCAGGTCGATGTACTTATGTTTTTTTTCCGGTATTCAGACCGAAGAAGTTTCCGACGATCAGGTCGATGTACTTATGTTTTTTCCGGTGTTCAGACCGAATAAGTTTCCGACGATCAGGTCGATGTACTTATGTTTTTTCCGGTGTTCAGACCGAAGAAGTTTCCGACGATCAGGTCGATGTGCTTACGACGCTCAGGCATGGTTATCCCTGTGTTGCCATTTATTTTGGTATCCAGGTCGACGTTTCTGTTTCGGTATTCAGGCCGATTTCTTTTCCGTTCCAGACGGATTGTTCTCTCAAGACTGTTTCTTTGCCGATCCTGACAGGCATTCCTGTATTATATCCAGTCGGTGCAAATTTCTACGGTTCTTTTGTATTCAATCCCTGTTTACCCTGAAAGTCTGACAGCCATTGCTATCATCCGTTCGGGTTCCCAGCTGATTGAATAGGGGCAGCTGTAGCACCTCAAATTTGCACCTATCATTGTACATACCATCTCATATTAGGTCATAGCATATCATGGTCCATTGCATAGCATTGCATTGTCCCCAGTTGCCTCAAGAGCAAGCAAGCAAGAATTAGGTCAAACTGATCAGGAGATCAGTCAACCAATCAAGCAAAGTTGTTTCCCAAGCAAGCAAAGGCCTTAAGGTTTGTCCAACAAGTTCACATGACTTGGGGGTCTATTTGAAGTGTTCAAGTCAAGGGTTGAAGGCTCAGATGTCATCAGTTCATGCATAGCCAGACAAAAACCCTAGACAGTCAACAATCAGTCAAAGCAGTGGATGGTGGCCATTCTTGTGGAATTTGGGCACCATGATCAATAATTAAGAGTCCACACAACATGGAACATCATTTTAAGTCAAGGTCTCAAGGAATTAGGGTTTGGAATTCATCAGTCAGTGCATAGACAGTCCAAAACCCTAGAAAGTCAAAGTTGGTCAACTGTGGTTGATTCTATGGATTTGATGGATGGAAATGGTTTGAGAGAGCTTATTCATGTCCTAATAGACCTCATATGTCATGGCAATCAACATCATTGAAGAATTTGAAGCCAATCAGAAAATTTCCCAAAATAGAAAGTGGACCTGTAATTTCAACTGCCAAAAATAGAAACTTCTTGATCCTCAACTTGCATCATGATTCAAGCTTCAAATGAATTTTTGACCAACATGAAAGTTGAAGGTCTTGTTCTCCCATTTTCAAAAAGTCCAAGAACTCTCAAATCCCATGTGTGGTTGTCAAGATATGATCAATTCAATTTCAAAAATTTGTGAACTTCAAAGGGCCATATCTCTCAAACCATAAGGCCAAATTTGATGGGGTTTCTTCCTACAAACCACATTTTTCCTCCTCTTTCCAAAAATATAAATTTCATGAACCAAAACCTTACCAATCAAAATGGCATTTTTTGACTTATTTCATTTAAAAACCAAGTTTGACTCATAGTTGACTTTTTGATTCTTTGACTTTTTCTCACTTTGGCCAATTGGGAAATGTTTAGAATCATATTTGAAACTTGCTCCAAGCCCTAAATCATGTTCATACCACCATTATATCATCATTTTGGCCAAAGTTGCAAATTTGACAATTCTTGCAAATGGCTTCACATAAGCAAAACCAAGTGAGCAATGCATAAGCAGACCACAAACAGCAGAATTTTGGTCTGTTGGCAGCTGGTTTCAAGGCCCAAATCGTGCACTATACCTCCATTTGCCAACTTGGTCGAAATTAGCAACTTTTTGCAAATCACTTCATTTAGCTTAAGCAAGTTTAGCATATCCATTAGCATTGTTAAGCAGACCCTTATAAGCAATTTTTCTGCTCATTTGAACCCTAGAATCGCAGCCTACCATACAGAAAACACATCATCCTCTCATTCTTGCATTTTTGCATTTGAGATTTTTCTGGCCAAATCCTCAAAACCCTCGAGCAACCCATGGCTTTTGCTTCATTTGGACAACATTTGGAGCACCCTTGAACCACCATTCATCACCTGTGCAGCCTCCTTCTCACTCTGTTTTTCAAAGCACACAATAATGGCAGTTAGAGCTGTGAAGTTTTCCAAGCACTACTGAGCCAAGTTTCTTCAAGCATTCATCACTATCAACCATTATTTGCAGCTGTTTGAGCTTAAAACCACCAAAACAACACTGCATCTCGAATTTCTGCAAATCAAGTAAGTTTTTCGACCCTCTCTTTTCTCTTATCCATGCTATGCCATGTATATTCCTTGACTTGCTGATGCCAATGAACCTTAAACCATCGAAAATGATTCACTGTGTTAGGAGAAATATGGTTTTGAAGTTCTATGCTCAAACTTGTTTTTGTGGATTTCTCTGTTATGTGCTCGAATTAATGAATACAGATGGTGGATTGTGTTTGTGTTTGGTTTGTTGAAGCTATTGATACGCATGTTGTTAACTTTTGGGCACACTTGTTCTTATTGATTTTGCATGATGATGATGAATGTATGCTGTTCATGTTAAATCTTACCCTGCCCAGAAAATCCATATGAACTGTGTTGTATGCTGTTGTCTGGTTGCTATGTGAACATTACTTAATGCCATGCTGTTGTGTGATGGTGTTTGAATTTGTTTTGATGTTGATGAACTTGCATGAAGTTGCCATGAATGCCCTGCTGCTGTTTCTAAAAACCTAAGGCTGCCCAGAAATATTGAACATGATTGACTGCTGTGTTTGCTTGTGATTACATGATTCATTTTCCATGGCCATGCTGTTGTATCGTGTTTGATTTGTTGATGAACCAAGTGGTACCCTGCTGTTAAACCCTAGGGTTTTAAAACCCAGAAAATATGAAGCTGGATTGGTCCGTGTTACTGTTCCATTGGCAACAGCCAATGAGAACATTCCATTTCTCTCCCCAAAACGCAGTGTTTTGTTTAATGAGAAGCTTATTTACCAAAATGCCATGCGCTGACCAACCTTTGACTATTAGTTCATGTTATGTGTTCATGTTTGCCTCAATTTATCACTCAACTTCAACAATTCATTTTTCATTCATTATTCCTCCAAAAATCATGAGAATTTTTGCATCATCTTCACATGGATGTCTAGTATTTGATCCTGATTTTTAATTAATTTTTCATTGGCTGGATTTTGATTGGTAATTGGTTTCTTGACAAGTATGCACATTTGACACCCTTTGCCATTTCTTTTGTGAAATTGTCATGATGTATCCATTGCCCCTGAATTTTTTTGTGGTGAAACTAGACTCACTCATCTTCATTTTGGTATAAAGATTGTGCATTTATCATTTGTGGTTTGCTAGATATGAATTTTTGAACTAGGGTGTGACAATTTGTGTCACACCAATGATGTGCATTTTCTTGATTTTTGTTCACATGTCTCCTGGCATCCAAATGACCCCAAATTTTGCATGAATGATCTCTTACATGTCTAGTTTGTGTATGAATTTTCTTGGAATTAATTGTGCTGTTTTCCATTTGATTGTGAATTTTCTTCCCTGCCTAGTCAATGGTTGACTTCTTGTGCTACATGTTGCCAAATCATTTGGGAAATTCTTATACCATATTGTATGATCATGAAATTTCATATGTGATAACTAGACATCTTGAGCTTTGCATTGGTGTTAATCTCATTCATTTCTCATCTGTTTTCAATTTGATATGATTTTTTGAAGTTGACCCATGTTTGTTGACTTTCATTGTGCTTACTTGAAATTATGTTGACTTCATGATTTTCATTGACTGCCTTCCTCTCATCCAAATGCCATGAAATTTGACATGCTTACCATGCTAGATGTTAGGATTGAGTGTGATTTATTTGATGATTTTTGAAAATGTTTTGGTTGACTTTTGATGCAAGTCATTCTGTTGACTTCTTTGAGCTTTCATTTGCCTTACTTTGACTTCAAATGTTCATGAAATGATAATAATGCATGATTTGAATGTGGGTCTAATTGAGATAGCTTCTTAAATGTTTGACCTTGACTTTGGTTGACTTTCCTTTGCTGTTTTGACTTTTTCTTTCATCCTTGACCCTAGGCTAGTCCTAGTGGTCTTTTGAGCTTACAATTGAGTTCCTGTTTCAGGTTAAGCACCAATGCCTCAAAGATCATTCAAACTTGTTTGAACTTGATTGTTTTATCATATGCTAACCTTTGTTTTGTAGGTTTGATTCATGTGTTTGAGTCTTATGCCTTGCACAGTTGACCATCTGTGTTGACTGTTTACCAATTCCTTTTGATTTAAACTTTTGAACTGTTTGCTGATTGTTTTGACTTTTTCAGGTACTTTAGTTGCTTAAGTTCTCTGAACTTGCTTTGCTTTGCTTTTTAGCAACTTGCTTGAGGTATAATCTCTTTTACTTCATGTAGTCTGGAGACCCGGTCCGTTATTTGGCCGGGCAAACTGTCTGAAGTCCTCCTTAAGAGGCCATGCTTGTGTGTGTTTAAAATTGTCCCTGTACATATTGAAAGTCCTTCAAAAGGCAATTGGTGGAAGGTAGGGATATGCAATCTATCCCCCACTACTCTTGTTGTGTCATCCCTCTGCTCACACTGCTGTGTGTTGATGCATTGGGATACAAACCCAAGATCTTGTACAAAGTGTACAGTGTCAGAGTCTTCGAGTATAGAAGGGTTCCCACTTTCTGGACCCATGCTCATTTGTCTATTAGCTCTCCCTGGCCAGGGATAAGAGCTGTGAGGTCTCATCCTCACTTCATCCTTTCATCTGCTTCACCTTAGCCCCTCAATGGCAAGGTTAAGAGCAACACTTACCCTATTCCAGTTGGCCCTAGTGCCTAACCTTTTGCTTGAGCCTCTTGTATGCATATAGAGTGTGCTTCTTGTGATTGATTTGCTTGCTTTGCCTCCTTAGGTTTAGCTTAGACTTGCCCTTGTGCAAGGTAGGTTGTGCTTGACTTGCTTCCTGTGCAAGTCAAGTCTGTGTGGCTTGCTTCCTGTGTGAGCCATGCTTAGAGTTGTTTGGCCGAACTACGGCAACTCTGATTCTCATGTTCAGATGAGATACGTAGGCACGAGACGCGATGTCTTGCCGAGTTTGACTAACCACTAACACTGATTCTCTTTCCTCTCACCCTTGCTGTGATTGAGATCTCCCCTTTCTCTTGCCCTAGTTGCAATCGAGACCCTTGCTTCCTGTGCAAGCCTTGTCTAGGATAGGTTGGCCCTTGTGCCATTTAGCTAGAAACCTTAACTTAGGGTTGACTTTGCATGACAACATCTAGGCTCGAGTCGTAGTCTCCCTAGTGTTGTGTCTCCCTCTGTTATCTGGTTAGGCTAGATCCTTTATCCCTGCGTAGGGGAACTACATCGCCCTGATCTTCACACCAGATGAGGTATGTAGGCAGGAGATTGAGCTGATCTCTCCGGGCGCCCTTTTTCTTTTTTGTGTGTGTTTGGCAACTATTAGGCTCGAGCTCTAGTCTCCCTTTTAGATTGTTTGTTCGCTTTTTTTCCTTTTTCAACCCTTTGTGTCTTAACCACCCTCGTGTGTGCTTGACAGTTATAGGCTCGAGTCCCCGACTCCCTATCAACTTGTTGTGTTGTTGTGTGCTTGGAAGCCGATGTAAGTCCATCGAGTGGCGTTTGGGTTCCAGTGTGTGTGTGTTTAGGTTCGGATGCTGACATAAGTCCAGTGATTGGCAGTCGGGCTCCACGTTTGCCTTTGTCTGTTTGTTTGTTTGCGTGTCAGCCGAGCTACGAATGCTCTGATTCTTCTCTCGTCCGAGAAGATACGTATGCATAGGATGCGATATCCTAGCGAGCATGTGTCGTTTCCCCAGTCCGAACTACTTCGACTCTGATGTCTATGCCTGATAGACTAAGTAGGCCCAGGATGCGACATCCTGCCGAGTCAGTTTCGTCTTGTCTGTTTTCTTGTGTCTCTTTCAGCCAGTGTGTGTGTGTGTGAGCAGTGTTTAGCAACCATTTTCCTTCCTATTGTGCGTGGATCCCGTAGAGTACTACGGATGCGTAGGGGGCCTAATACCTTCCCTTCGCATAACCGACTCCCGAACCCATCCTCTTTGGTCGCGAGACCATGTTCTTTCCTAGGTTTACTTCGAGCGTTTCCTTTCCCTCTTTTGGGATAAATAACGCACGGTGGCGGCTCTGTTGTTTCTTTCTTTTCCCGCCGGTTTTTCGCGTGATGCGACACCCATCACTCCTCAAATTCTTGAGTGCAGTGGTAGGAGAGTGAATAATCAAAGGAATACAGGAAAATGACTTTCCTTTTGCAAGACTCGTGGCATCTTTTAAGCCATGCCTCAGTAGCATTGTTAGTGGAGAAAAGGAAGGTTTTGCCTTTAGGAATGAAGCACTTAGGGAGCAATTGGCTTAGACCAAATTTCCTAGCCACCAAGTTTGATTGGTAAGGAGCCACCATTAAGCCTGCTTTTGAAGAGGTAAGCCTTAACCACAAAGAAGTGGGATTGAAACAGGCAAGCAAAGTGTCATGTATATCCATCTCCTCTTGTTTGGGAAAGGGTTTCTTGAACCAGTCGAGACCACATTGTCGACTGGAAAATCGTGCCATTGTCGAAGTGAAAGTCTTGCACTTATAAAATAATTGGAAATAATCCTCAAAGATCTCCATAGAGATATCCTTCTTGTCGTCGGGAGTAAGCTTAGCCAGCCTAAGACCTTTGACCCCTACTTCTGGGTTAGGAGGAACTCTAGTTTTAAGAGAGGGTTCGAAAGTGGCATTAAGCCACAGTTGTAGGAGCCAGATAGGGCCACATATTTGAAGATTGTCAGGGTTCTCCCACTCCTTCAAGTCTTCATAGGCCAACCCCAATGATTTATAGAGGCCAAATAAGATTAACCTGCTTAAGAATATTCTCCTCCCTTCATGGAGCTAAGTGGCTAGGGGACGTACTTCTTCGCTACTTAAACAGATAAAGTGTAGATGACATACATGGAAATCCAGTAAGTCAGGAAGGCAATGTGTTCTTGATCATTCACTTGGTTTATCGAGCCTCAATGGTCCTCCATGAAGGAACTGTAAGCAGTCCTAACAAAAGTAAAAGTAGGATTCATTCTTGTTCTTCTTGAGGGTTTGAAGGCCTCTCCAGTTGGTCGAATGTCAGCTATGGCAGCAATGTCAAGAAAGGTGGGAGCTATCATTCCACAAGGTAAATGGAATGCATTGGTTGACGTGTCCGAGAAACATATGGAAAAGATGAGAATATGGGAGTTGTAGGAGGGTTCCACACTTGACAACTGGATTAGTTCAAAGAAATCCAAATCTCTCCAAAATGCCTCTTCTTTTCTTAAACCATGTCCAACCATTTGATGTGTTTAATGTCCTCATTGGGAGGAGAAGAGCAAAAAACTATGTTCTTAAAGAAATTAAAGTTGAATGGTTTGTCAATGAACACTAAGGGTTCATAATCAGGGTAAGTTGGGAAAAACTCCTTAACCATATGAGGTTTCTTTACAAACTTGAGTAGTGGAACCATGAGTACATGCACTGAACCAACAAGGGTGTAGGGAATAAGGGAAAAGTGATACCATGACTTCCTTCTTCCATCCTCCATGGGAGGTCCAAAAACATAAGTGTGATCGTTGATGTGCAAGGGTAGGTCAATCTCAGTAGTGAAAGATGGATGACATTGAGATGGAAGTGCCATTATGGTAAATGAAGTTTTGTTTAAAGAACTTATGGAAGAAGAAGGAAAACTGAGGTTTCTAAAGTGTTTCTTTCTTTGCCTGAGTTTTAGAAGAGATGGAAGTGAGAAGAAAGTGTTGGAGGTAGCGGGTTAAATACATAAAGGAAAAACGGTTTTGTTTTTCCCTCCAAGTGTCCTTGGCCACGTGGCATGTTTGAGTCGAAAAATGGTGTCATAAAGGTCACGGGGAAAGACAAAAATGGAATTGAGAGTGTTTTTATTGATTTCATTTTTATTTAAAGCTCCTAGGAAATAATAGGTGATCAGGATAGATTGCATGCACATATGTAACGAGGCATTTTGGTATAAAGTTGTCATAATGACCAGAATCATAATTAGTTACTTTAACGTTTCATTGAAGTGACGTGTACAGACTGGGAAAACAGTGTCGAAGGGTTTCAAAAATGTCAGAGTTCTTCCATCTGATCATATGATCAAAAGTGGCCTTTTTATGGGGCATTTGTTAACTTGGGATTTTCTACTTAGTAGGAAAAGTCAAATGAGTGTTGCATTTTCATGAAATGTTAAGTGTTGGCATTGAAGAACAATAGTCGACAATGATGACACGTCGACTGAGGCATCCCAACTAACATCTTGAGGTGTAGTTTGGAAGAATCTCAAGAGAAGCTCTTGAGAATTGGTTTAGAGGAGTCTCAGGAACAAACTTGGGTAACTACTCGACACCATGTCGAGGAGGGGCTTTTCGACAGACTCCAAAGACTTAGTAAATTGAGGAAACCAAAGACAGAAGAGACTTAGTACTATCAGCAACTACCTTCGACGAGCAGGCAATCACTAGTCACTAAGCAGTTAGAAAATGTGGGATAATGGTTTCAGCAGTTTCAAAGCCTTGACGACGTGGAAATACGTTGGAACAAGAGTTGCATGAATTCGAAGACGTGTCAATTCTATAGGTGAAAATTGTTGAAGGAAGTTATTCTTAGTTAGTATATATAGCAGGCTCATATGTTGTAATCAAGGTCGCAAATTTTATATATATTCTCTATAGAACCGAAGCACCCAAGTCAAATAGCAAAATAGTTTATGAGCAATTATGTTAGTCTGCGTCCCTTTTTTATTTGTACCTTTTAGGTTTCCTTAATTGAAATATCCTTTTACTTTATCTTTTACTGCATTTATTTAATGTTGTTCATTCTATACTCTTTTCACTTTAATTCACGTTTTATAGTCTTTAAAGTTTACTTTTGCACTGTCTGCATTCATACATTTGTAGTCACATCCTACATGTACTTTCTTGTAAAAAAATTTACCAATCGATTTAATCTCAAAGATTTTCAAACTCGTGATTGTTTTCTAAAAACACATGCGAATAGTGAGATAATCAAGTCCTTAAAGGTTTATGTTAAGGGAGTCCTTATACGCGGTAAGATAAATAAGTCTTGTAGTATGAGGCAAAGAAATCTAAGACTAAATTGTCTATAATCAAATTTGATTATAATAAAAACTTCTCAAGTATGAGAGGCCTATACTAACCTCTCTTATAAACAGGGAAAACTAGTATAAATCTTTGATTCTGTATTCTTATTCTCTTTAATTTCACATTCAATTCTAATTTTCTAACTTCTATGAAGGCATAGAGTAAAGTTGTGATTGGTAAATTACCTATGGTGTGATTTTCCGGAAGTATTTCCAGATGATATCATTGATTTGCTTCCAGAGTGTGAAGTTGATTTTACTATAGACTTAGTACCTGGTACTAGTCCTGTATCGATGGCTCCTTATAGAATGTTTGCTTCAGAGTTGAGTGAACTAAAGAAGAAATTGGAAGATCTGCTTGAAAAGAAGTTTGCCTGGCCGAGTGTTTCGCCATGGGGTGCGCTAGTGTTGTTAGTAAAGAAGAAAGACGGTAATATGAGACTATGTGTTGACTATCGATAGCTAAATAAGGTGACTATCAAGAACAAGTATCCACTTTTGAGGATTAATGATCTGATGGATCAGTTGGTTGGTTCCTATGTGTTTAGTAAAATTGATGTGCATTCAGGTTATCATCAGATTCATGTGAAGCCAAAAGATATTTTAAAGACTACTTTCAGAATGAGGTATGGTCATTACGAGTATTTAGTAATGTCGTTTGGTGTGTCTAATACGCCTGGAGTGTTCATGGAGTACATGAATAGAATATTATATTCGTATTTATATCAGTTTGTGGTCGTGTTCATCGATGACATCTTAATATATTCCAAGTATGATGAAGAGCATATGGAGCATCTGAGACATGTATATCAGACTTTATAAGATAAGCAGTTGTATGTGAATTTGTCCAACTGCAAGTCCTGGTTGCGAAAAGTTATTTTCCTTGGTCATGAGATTTCTATTGGTGGTATAGTTGTCGATCCATCGAAGATGTTAGAACAAGATTCTGGTTCTACAATATATCTCTAAGTTTTTATGATAACAAAGAATGAAACAATTTGGTACCCTAATAAATTCTCTAAGTGTGAAGGACTCTAAGGAAAACTAAATCGAATGGATTACTATCTGACGTCAAACAAAGTCCAGAACAGCTGATTCAGATATAACATCTGATGTTGATTATAAGCATATCAAGAGAATCACACTCAGAATCTGTCATTAGAGCTCATCTATAGACTCTGCAAACTCTGACTCTGAAGACTCTGCAGACTCTGATTATGAAGATTATGAAGTTGATACATCAACAGTCACTCAATATGAAGACAAGTCCAGCTGACTCTGAAGACCAACCAACAACAAAGCTATCTAAAGAATACAAGCATTGATTAAAGTCTCTGAACTCCGCTCACTCTGATTCACACTCAACAGATCATCTGACTGATCAAATCAATAACTTAACAAAGAATAAATCTAAGTATGGTATGGATCTATATATGGATAGTATTGACTACTCCAATACTTCTATGGAAAGGGACAAGAAACTTAATATCATTAAAAACCCATAATTAGCAAGATATAAGCATCAATGCTCTCACTCCAACAGTATCATCTCCAAGCATTATAAAAAGGCCCAACTATCATCATACCAAGATACGAAGCTATTACACAAGAATTTTGCACATCAAAATTAAGTCATACACTAAATTCTTGTTTTACATTATTAAATGAGTTGTTGCTCTAAGTGTGATCATTGATCATTGTTCTTACTGTGTTCATATTGCTTATCTAGAAGCACTAAACACTTTCTTGTAATTCTAAAATGGTTCTTATAAATTTCCTCAAGTCACTTGTGAGGTATGTAGACTTGAGAGGGCTAAGAGATCAATGTACTCTTAGACGTTTGTTGTAATCTTTCTAGATTATTGGATTAAGTCCTTATTGAAGGTGAAATCACCTTGGCTGGGTGTACCGGAGTAGCTTTGATTTTCAAGCGAACCATGATAAACTTCTATGTTGTTTGTTATTATCTTTATGTGTGCAGCGTTTCCAAAAGTTTTTATTGTCCTTGAAAATAGTTCAACCCCAACCCCCCTTCTTGTTTTTCTTTATCTTCAATTGGTATCAGAGCTTCGGCTTTGTTATTGATTTTTGAATCAAGCACGTAACAGTGTAGAGAGATCCAGTGTGAGAAAAACATCATGGCTAACACAAACGAAATAGATAGTTACAACACCAAACCTCCAGGCTTTGATCGAGAAAAAATTGACTACTGGAAAGACATAATTGAATTTTTTTTCTTAGGCTATAACGTTGAACTATGGGACATTGTTACAAATGGTTATGAACCACATGTATCTGATGCTGGTATTGTTATTACCAGAAGTAAAATGACAGATGGTCAGAAACATGATTTCAAGAATCACCACAAAGCCATAACTATTCTTTTGAATGCTATATCCTACAATAAATACGAAAAATTCCCCAATAGGGAAACAGCGAAACAAATCCTTGATTCCTTAAAGATGACTCACGAAGGCAATAATCAAGTCAAGGAGACTAAGGCTCTGGCCTTAATCCAAAAATACGAAGCCTTCAGAATGGAAAAGGATGAAGTTGTTGAGGTAATGTTTTCCAGATTCCAAACTCTAGTTGCAGGTCTCAAGGTTCTGGATAAAGGATACACAACTACAAATCATGTCAAAAAGATAATCAGAAGTCTTCCAAAGAAATGGCGACCTATGGTTGCTACCCTAAAACTATCCAAGGATCTGAACAACATAAGCCTTGAAGAACTCATCAGCTCCCTCAAGAGTCGTGATATAGATCTAGAGGAAGATGAACCTCAAAAGAAAATCAAATCAGTGGCTCTGAAGTCCAGATCAGAAAGACGAAAGCCAGAAAGTAATAAAGCCTTTCAAGCTGAAGAAGAAGACGACGATGACTCTGAAAAGGAAGATTTTGATGATGAAGAAGAGTTATCTCTTTTATCCAGAAGAGTCAAACAACTCTGGAGAAAAAGGAATAACAACTTTGGAAGACCCAGACATAAGAGAGATCGTTCGGAGTCAACTTCCAGAAGCAGACCAAATAAAGAGGTAACCTGCTATGAATGTAAAGAACCATGACACTACATAAATGAATGTCCAAAGCTCAAGAAAGATAGTTCTAGAAAAGAAGGATTCAAGAAAAACTCCTTCAAAACTAAGAAGGGGCTCATGGAAACCTGTGATGACTCTGAACCTGACGCTTCAGAATCAGACTCTGAAGAGGAACAAGCAAATGTTGCATTCATGGCTACCACATCCGAAAATTCATCCGAAAAAGAATCTGACTCTAAAGAGGTATTTTCTGATTTCTCTCGCTCTGATTTGGAAGCTTGTTTATCATAATCTCTAAGCTCTTATCAGAAGCTTCGACAGAAATTCAAGATCCTCAAAGGGGTCCATGAAGAAACTATTGAAGGGTGTGATAAGCTTGAGAAAGAAGTTTTTGAAGTTAAAGGAAACATTTTTGTCCTTAAAAAAGAAAATGAATTTTCAACCAAAAAATGTTTAAAACTTGAAGAAACTCTTTCCAAAGCTCCGCCAACTTCTGACACCATCATATATAAATATGAAAAAAGCTTTTCAGAAATTTTTGAAAAATGGGCTTGAAAGAATCAGAATGGCTTCTATGATTTATGGTGTTAGTCACAATAAGAAAAGAGGAATTAGATATGACTCTGATGAAGATGAGCAAATACCTTCTACAGAAGACAAACCTAAATCTCCTTTTTCTTATCATTACACACATGCACAAACACAATATTTAAAAATGCCAGAAAATATGTTGCAGATATCTTGTGCAGCAGAGTTAAAACACCAATTATGGTACTTGGACTCTGGATGCTTGTGACACATGATGGGAAGAAAGCATATGTTCCAAAGCCTGGAACTTAAAGACACTGGCTTCGTAGGCTTTGGAGGAAATTAGAAAGGAAGAATCAGAGGATCTGGAACAGTTGGTAATGGATCTCTTCCCTATATTTATGATGTCCTTTATGTTGAAGGATCAATGCATAACTTGTTATCCATAAGTCAATTAAGTGATAACGGTTATGATATAATCTTCAATAAAAAAATGTGCAAAACTATTAATCAGAAAAATGACACAGTCATTTTCACTAGTAAGAGTAAGAACAACATTTACAAAATTAGACTTTCAGATTTAAAGAATCAAAATGTAAAATGTTTAATATCTGTAAATGAAGAGCAACGGGTATGGCATAAACGCTTGGGTCACATTAGCTTGAGGAGGATTCCTCAGCTAAATAAACTTGAGTTAGTCAGAGGTCTACCTAAGCTGAAGTTTTCTTCAGATGCTCTTTGTGAGGCAAGTCAGAAAGGAAAATTCTCTAAAATAACCTTCAAAAATAAAAATGTTGTATCTACCTCTAAGCCTCTGGAACTTCTGCACATTGACTTGTTTGGACATGTTAAAACAACATCAGTCAATGATAAGAAGTATGGACTTGTTATTGTTGATGATTATAGTCGTTGGACATGTGTAAAATTCCTAAGACACAAGAATGAATCACATTCTATGTTCACTAGTTTATGTTCAAAAGTGAAAAATGAATTTGACTCTAAAATCATTAGAGTTAGAAGTGATCATGGTGGGGAATTTGAAAACAAACTTTTTGAAGAGCTTTTTGAGTCTAATGGAATGTCCCATGATTTATCTTATCCTAGAACTCCACAACAAAATGGAGTTGTAGAAAGAAAGAATAGGCCTATCCAAGAAATGGCCAGAACCATGATCAATGAAACAAATGTGGTTAAGCACTTCTAGGCTGAAGCAGTGAATACATCATGCTACATTCAGAATAAAATCTATATTAGACCTATTCTGGAGAAGACTCCTTACGAACTATGTAAGGGAAGAAAACCCAACATTTCTTATTTTCATCCTTTCGGATGTTCTTGTTTTATTCTGAATACTAAAGATAATTTGTACAAGTTTGACTCTAAAGCACAAAAGTGTATTATGTTGGGATACTCAGAATGCTCTAAAGTTCTTTTTCAAAAGTATCTCAATATGAAAATATAGATGAAAATGAATGTATAGAGATTTTGTAAATTAATTTGAAAGAGGTGAATTTTGTAATGAAAATATATAGAGTACTTTGCAGATTTAGAGATAACTCTTGCAGGCTCTCACGAAAAGACCAAAGAATCTGAAGAAGCAGAAAGGGAAACGTCAAAAGCACCTGAAATCTCAATCACTCGGAAAAAATAAAGAAATAGACTAAATGTTTCTGAAGAACTGATTCTGGGAAACAAGGATGAATCTGTCAGAACAAGATCTACATTTAAGGTCTCTGAGGAAAAACTTCTGGGACTAGTATCTCTGATAGAGCCAACATCCTGTGAAGAAGCTCTTCAAGACAAAGAATGGATTCTGGCTATAAAGGAAGAACTTGATCAATTTACAAAGAATGATGTCTGGGATCTTGTACCAAGACTCAAGGGAAATCATGTGATTTGAACCAAATGGGTATACATAAACAAACTCAATGAGAAAGGCGAAGTGGTCAGAAACAAAGCACGACTGGTGGCACAAGGTTACAGTCAAAAAGAAGTTATTGACTACAATGAAACCTTTTCTCCATTCTCCAGGTTAGAATATATTCGCTTACTTGTATCTTTTGTTGTAAATTACTCCATAAAGCTATATCAGATGGATGTCAAAAGTGCGTTTCTGAATGGATACATTTCTGAAAAGGTGTATGTTCATCATAATCTTGGTTTTGAAAACTCAAAATGTCCAGAACATGTCTTTAAACTTAAAAAATCTCTTTATGGTTTGAAATAAGCTCCCAGATCTTGGTATCAAAGACTAAGTTCTTTCTTCTGGAAAATAATTTTATCAAAGGCAAAGTTGATTCTACTCTCTTTTGTTAAAATATCATAAAATACCTTATGATATGTCAAATATACGTTGATGACATAATTTTTGGTTATGCTAACCCCTCTGTCTGTCAAGAGTTTTTTGAGTTAATGCAAGCAGAATTTGAAATGAGTCTGATGCAAGAACTAAAATTCTTTCTGGGGATTCAAATCAATCAAACTTCATATGTTACCTATGTATATCAAAGAAAATACATAAAAGACATTCTGAAGAAATTTGAAATGTCAGAAAGCAAACCAGCAAAGACTCTCATGCATCCTACTTGCATTCTGGAGAAAGAAGAGGTAAGTCAAAAGGTTTGTCAGAAACTCTATCGTGGTATAATAGGTTCTCTTCTCTATCTGACTGTTACACGTCTAGATATATTATTCAGTGTTTGTCTGTGTGCCAGATTTCAATCAGATCCAAGGGAATCTCGCTTAATGGTTGTTAAGAGAATCCTGAGGTATTTGAAAGGAACACTTAACTTGGGCCTGATGTATAAGAAAACATCAGAGTATAGGCTTTCTGGGTACTGTGATGCAGATTACGATGGGGACAGACTTGAGCGTAAAAGCATGTCTGGAAATTGTCAGTTTTTGGGAGGAAACCTCGTCTGATGGGCTAGGAAAAGACAATCAACCATTTCACTCTCAACTGCAGAAGCATAATACATCTCAGCTTCATTATGCATCACTCGGATGCTCTTGATGAAAAACCAGCTTGAGGACTTTCATATATACGAGAGTAACATCCTTATCTTTTGTGACAATACTGCTGCCATATGTTTAAGTAAGAACCCTATTTTACATTCCAGAGCGAAGCACATAGAAATCAAACACCATTTTATCATAGACTATGTTCAGAAAGGGATAATAAGTCTAAAATTCATAGATACAAACCATCAATGGGCTGATATCTTCACAAAACCCTTAGCTGAAGATATATTTTCTTTCTTTCTGAAACATTTAAACCTGGCAGATTGCCCTGAATGATTCTGAACTTGTGATTCTCTTCTAACTTGTTAAAATAGGCTTTGACGTGAATCTATTGTTGGCATCTGGTTCTGGTTTTAATACTTCTACCAGTTAGATAAAATCTGAATAAGAACCCCTCTGAATCAAAAATCTTTTGATATTCTTGATGTCATAAACATCAATACGTGGCCTCTCTAACGTATGACCTTGGATCTTCTAGACAACTATCTAGCACAAAACTCAAGAGCCGGACTATTGAGATCTCCTTGAGCAGTGTGTATATTTTTGGGATTATACAACCATCATTAGCTGCAATTAATTCTCCCCAAGTGTGTCAACTCAGATTTCTGAACTAATTAATTTTGGTGTTTCCTATTCTCCTTTAACGTTGTCATTTTTCATGCTATATGTTGCATATATATATTTTTCACATTTCTCACTTCACACTTTTCACTGACAAACCTACATAAACCCTATTGTGCTTAAACTCTCTGCAAGTTCATCAACATTCTTCAATCTTTATCAACATTCAACAACAATCTTCATCTTCTCCAAATGGATTCTCAACAACAACAGGTCTACAACTACTCATAACAAATGGAAGCAAATGAACAACTTGTTGAAGCTCCATAACAAACCACTACTCAAACTGCTACAACCGCAACAACTGCTTACAAGGAACTCCACGTCCTTGATTGTCCCCCTCACATAAACCTTGCCACACCTTTTGAAAAGCTAGAGGTTCTATGTGAATCACTGGTAGATTTTGAAAACATGAAGAGAAACAAAGTTGATCTCACTGAAGATATGAAGAAACAAGGTTGGGGAAATTACTTCTAGAGACTTTACGGTCCTATCTACACCTTCCTCGTCAAAGAGTTCTGGATATTCGCAGACTGTGATGACCATTGCATAGTTTCCTATGTCTTGGGACTCAATATGGTCATCACAGAGAAGTCAATTGCCAAAATTCTGGATATGGAGAGAATTGGGGGAAGAAGGATTTATAACATAAACCCTAGGGAAAGATACATGTCCCAGGAGATTGTTACCACTATTTTCAAACTGAACTCAGACAGGAAATCCTCCAAGAACAAGGAACTTCACCAGAATCTGAGGGTCTGGTTGAAGATCATTCTGGGTACCATCCACCACCGTCCAGCTTCAAACTCTTCTGACTACAACAACATAGATCAGAAGTGCATCTCGTATTGCCTTCACAAGGGACTGAAGCTGAATCTGCCAGCGTTACTCTTCAAGTATCTGGGGGATTCAGTCAGGGATATAAGGAACCACATGAAGCCGAGAAACTACATCCCTCTAGAAAGGCTCATGTTTGATGTTTTGATCGAAAGTGGGCTGGTGGACTATCTGATATCCTACAACCTGATAGAAGATGTGATTGCAGATGTTGGCAGGACTCTAAATGCCAAAAATATGAAGAACATGGGGATCATTGAAAGAGTCTTAGTCAAGCCAACTCTAGACACATCCTGGGAAGCTCTGAAGGATCAGAGAAAGATACTTAATGGTCTCTATCTTTTCTCCAAGATAGATCCTCCATAGGTCATTGCCCCTTACCTCCAGGATATGGCATCTCAGGGAGTGGATA
This sequence comes from Lathyrus oleraceus, assembly GCF_024323335.1. NCBI lineage: Eukaryota > Viridiplantae > Streptophyta > Magnoliopsida > Fabales > Fabaceae > Lathyrus > Lathyrus oleraceus. The sequence continues at coordinate 447,772,952 of NC_066580.1, forward strand.
TCTCAGAGTTCTTAGTGGACTGGCTTCCAGAGCATCCACATAGCTTCATGAAGAGGAAGAGAGAGTCTTCTAAGAAGTCCAAGAAGGGAAGACTCTGAAGCTGGGAGAACCTTCAGAAACCAGATCGCCTGCACCTATGGACTCCTTTGTTCCAAGTAAGTCATATCCCTCTGAAGCTCCTTTAAATTCTAATTTAAAGCAAATATCATCCTCTCTACCTCAACCTCTCTCCAACTACTCTCCATCTAAACCCACCATATCTATTCCAACTCCATCTGAACCCCATAACTCTGAACCTAATACGCCCTCATCTCATCTACATAAATTTAACCTAGAAACATCAACAGTCCCCTCATATGAAGCTATGTATCTTAATGAATCCATTTCACCTCCTTCATCCACTCTTTCTTCTCCTCCATATTATGACATATCTTCTTACTTTGAACATCCATAAAACCATGACCCTTCATATCCAACATTGGCTCAACCCAAGCCATAACACTATTTGACCAACCTCCATTTGTCCCAGAAACCTTTGTGCCTTCACCTACTGAACCTCAAACAGAACCTCCATCAGAACCTCCCACCGAATCTCCATATAAACCCCTAACTGAACAACCCTCTGAGCCTCCCACTGAAACCACCCACACTTCATCTGAACCCATTAATCCATCATCTGAACCTGAACCAACCCTAGAAGAGTCATTTGCTTTATTTTTAGAATCTTCAGTTTTGAAGCTCATAACACTGTCTGAACAATCCAGCCTAAGTGATAATCCTTCTGAAGTAAGGAATCACTGGAATAGATTCCTCAGATGAATGACATCTGAGGTCTTCAAGCTAAAAGGACTCTCTGAACAAGTCATAAATGACTATATCAGAGAAGCTGAAGAGAGGCTAGAGGCACGTCTGACTAAAGAAGCTAAAGAGAAAGCACGCCAGGAAGCTGAAGAAAAGGCAAGACTGGAAGATGAAGAGCAGGCTAGAAAGGAAGCCAAAGAAAAAGTTGTCGTTGAGGCTGCTGCTGCTGAAGTTGAAGTTAAAGCCAAGGCTGATGATGAAGAAGTAAAGTGTATTGTTGCAGAGAAAGCTGCTAAGGCAACATAAGTTGCTTTAACTCAAGGTGCATCCTTAAACTCTAACCTTGCTCCGCTGGTGCTCAAGACTTTGGGAGAACTCCAGAAGGAACAACAGCTTGTGAGAGGATGCCTCCTCCTTCTAACCCTTGTAAGTTAGGAATGAGCCTAAGAGGGGGGGGGGGGGGTGAATTAGGACTTTAGAAAATTTATTCGGATTTGGTGGATAAAGGATCTTTTCTTTTCTGGATTGATATGATAATGAAAGCGGTAAAGAGCGGAAAGTAAAGAACACCAGAAATTATACTAGTTCCCCTCACAACTTGAGAGTACTCCAGTCCCCTTATAATGTGTAAGAGATTTTATTATTGTTAGATCTCCTAAAGCAAGTCTCTAACTAAGTAATCAAGAACAATCCTCTTGAAAACTTAACTCACAAGAAAAGAAAACAATCCTTCCTTTTCTTGACACTTATATCCAACAATCCTGGATAATAAGAAATACACCTAAAACCAAACAATCCTTGGTACTTAGGATTTTACAAAGTAATTGTGAATGAATATGAATATTTGTTTTGGATAAGACTTTAATCAATTGATTAGAATATTCTTCTCTTTAAATATGAAGGTTCAAGACAAAATAATCTCTAAGTGCTCAAGAGTACTTTTGAAGAAAATGATATGAAAATTCTTTTTCAAAAGTATCTCAATATGAAAATATAGATGAAAATGAATGTACAGAGACTTTGTAAATTGATTTGAAAGAGGTGAATTTTGTAATCAAAATATAGAGAGTATTTATAGTATGAATGCATCCCTTCAATCATAACATGGCAATGGTTAAAATAGAAATCAAAGAATTGTTGATGAAAGGATGTGAGGTTTTGCCATGAAGAGTTATGATGAATTGGTGCAAAGAATTGTGAAATAAAATTTCAGATTTTTCAAAAAATTTCCAGCATCAATCGATTGACCCTCATAACCAATCGATTTACATAAACAAAAAATTAAAAAATACACTAAGATTAATCGATTGACATACAACACCAATCGATTGGTCCAGCTTAGAAAATGAAAAATGCTAAAACAGAAAGTTTGATTAATCGATTGCAATATAGCATCAATCGATTGACACAACCAAAACTTTGAAAAATTTCTAAGTTAAAAAACTTTTGAATATGCAATTTTTTAAACATCATTTTAAAACAAATAATCATGATAGAAAAAGTTTTAGAGTGATCATATAATGTATGATAAAAACTTTCAGCATTAGGAGTATATTGTCAAGAATTCCATATACCTTTACTAGATCCATGAAAAACTTGAGCACTGTTGAAATGATCTTATTTTTCCATTCTTTTGATATGTAGAGCTTGATATGTTGTCTTCATAAAAATCTTGTAGGAAGCTTGTCTTCACATTCTCCCCCTTTTTGATGATGACAACCAATTTGAAGCTTGAACTCATACTCCCCCTATCTCTTAAAAGTAGTCACATGAAAAACTCCCCCTGCATTAAGCAACACAAGCAAACCACACATGCATACATCTTATCCTCCTTTGTTATGATCAAAAAGAAGGGAAAATAAAAATAATAAAATCTAAGAGAAAAGTTAACATTAAACCACACAAAAGATGTCCAAATATTACAACACAACGAACTAAATAAGTCATGCAGAACATAAAACAAGGATGATAAAAGACAGAATTAAAACATAACAAGTCATAAAACACGACAAGATATCCAATCACTGATTATTGTTCCCATCATTAGACCCACCACCTTGATAGCCACCACCTGGAAGGTTGATTCGGTTGAGCTTCTGAAGGCGGGTTAAAATCATTATCACTATGGGCTTCTGGTTGAGGTTCTTCATCATCATTGTCCATGTATTTTACCTCATGGGTCTGGTGATTGTAAATGAGTCCCATCTTCCTATTTACCTGTTTGATACTAATCATGAAAGAAGGTTTTTCCATTGAGAAGCACAACTCATTTTCCATGTTAATGTCGAAATGACGGAAAATCTTGGTCAAGAAATGAGCATATGGTAGACCCTCGACATATTCGTCATGGGAATGTGATAGAATTATATGTCCCAAATCCACACGAAAATGAGTTTTTATGGCATATAGGAGCATCATTTCCGGATTTGTTATAGTGCAGTTATTGGAGAATCGAGGCACAATAATATATACTAGGAAATAGTGCAACATTCTATCATCAATAGAAAACTTTGTTGGGGACCAGTAAACACGCTCCGGGTTATCTCCTCCAAAACTCTTCTTCCTCTTGTTGTAAAATGGATGCTCAGACAACCGACTCAAACTATAGTAGAAAGCATGTTTGCTATAGTCTTCCCAAAGAGCCTTTGTCCCAACAAGTTTGTGACCACCAATAGGAATTTCAAGAATAACACTTATATCAGAAGCAGTTAAGGAGATTGGAACTCCCTTCACCATAGATGTGAGTTTCCCTTTCTTCTTCACCATGTTGGAGTAGAACACCTTGACCAATTCAGGGTAAAAATTTGTATTGTAACCAATGAGGTCACTCAATCCCAATTCCTCAAAAACAGCAGGAAAAGTAAACACGTGTTCAGGAAAAGAAACAAAAGAGTCATACTTTGGCTTCATAATTTTCTTTTGGAAGAAGTAAGTCTCATACCTTTCCTATTGACTCTTGGTAGTGAAAAGTCTTGACAAATCTAGAGGGCCTCTAGAACTAGAAGCCTTGCCTTTGCCTTTGCCTTTGTATGAAAGTTGAGAGGTCATGAAGGTTGCTTGGAGAAAAGCAAAGAATTGAAGGAGAAAGCAAGAATCTTTGAGAGAATAGGATAAGTCGTGTAGAATGTTGAATATTTGCTTGAGGAGAGATGTGGTTTTATGGTGGTAGAGTGTAGTAATGAGAAGAATCAAGTGGTTGGACCAAGAAAATAAAAAACAATGAATAGAAATAAAGTGACATAAAGAGCTTTTAATAAAAGTTGGTAAATAGCACATACTTGAAAATAGGAAAAGGAGAAGGAATAGGAGTAAAAAGTGGTAAAAGACAAAAATGAGTAAATGCAATATGGAAGAGTGTATCAGTAGATGTAACAAAGATCACATGTGAAAAATTAAAGTGAGAATAAAGTGGAAAGAATTCATGCGCATGCTGAACATATAAAATAAAAAAAAATTAAAGACCAATCGATTGACATGCAAGGACCAATCGATTGGCATTGTGAAAAAGTTGAAAAAATAAGGGGACCAATCGATTGATGTTAGGGATCCAATCGATTGGTTAATGAATTTTTTTTATAAAAATTAAAAACAATAAGGAACCAATCGATTGATAGAAGGATGTAATCGATTGAATGAACTTACTGTAAAACAAAATTTAAGAAATTAAAAGGGATCAATCGATTGACACCTGACCATCAATCAATTGACACAAAACAAATTTTGATAAATGCTTAAAAAATAACACATAAGCAAACATACTTAAAATAAAAACATTTTTAACAACATTAAACAATTAATTACTAAATATTATGATAAAGAGTGCACCTTTAAATTTTTATGTGATTTTGATGAATTATATATCACACTCATCTAGAATCCCAAGTTCCCTTTGAATTTTGTAAAACGGTTCTCGTGCCAAAGGTTTTGTGAAGATGTCGGCAAGTTGATTATGAGTATCCACAAATGTGACTTCGACATCGTCTTGAAGCACGTGGTCACAAAGAAAATGATATTGAATGTCAATATTTTTGGTTCTTGAGTGCATGACCGGATTCTTTGTAATGTTTATCGCACTTGTGTTGTCACAAAGAAGAGGAATGCATCCAAGATTGAGTCCGTAGTCATGAAGTTGTTGCTTAAGCCAAAGTATTTGAGCGCAACAGCTACCTGCTGCTATGTATTCCGCTTCGGCGGTGCTTAGAGCAACACACGCTTGTTTCTTGCAAGCCCACGATACTAATGCATTTCCAAGGATGTGACATGTACCACTGGTACTTTTTCGATCAGTTTTACTTCCTGCATAATCAGCGTCAGAATAACCAACTAATTTGCAAATACTACCTTTAGGATACCATAGTCCGACATTTGTTGTTCCCTTGAGATACTTCATGATCCTCTTAACAGTGGTGACATGTGATTCTTTTGGATTGGCTTGAAAACGAGCACAAAGACACACACTGAACATAATATCAGGACGGCTTGCCGTCAAATAGAGTAAGGAATCAATCATACCTCGATACTTTGTTATGTCAATCGAAACACCTGATTCATCTTGATCAACATAAGATCCGGATCCCATCGGAGTAGACATTGCCTTGCAACTATCCATGTCGAATCTTTTTAACAACTCTTTGCAATACTTTGATTGGTTGATGAAGATGCCATCCTTCAGTTGCTTAATTTGAAGTCCAAGAAAATAGTTCATCTTACCCATCATGGACATCTCGAATTCTCCTTGCATCATTGATCAAAATTCTTCACATATTTCTTTGTTTGTTGAGCCAAAAATGATGTCGTCAATGTAGACTTGAACCAATAAAGTGTTACCTTTTATTTTCTTAATAAACAAGGTTTTGTCAATTTTACCTTTTTCAAATCCCTTTTCACAAAGAAAATTGCTAAGACGATCATACCATGCTTTAGGTGCTTGCCTTAGACCATAAAGAACTTTCCTCAACTTGAAAACATGTGAAAGATTTTTGAAGTCTTCAAAGCCCGGGGGTTGTTTGACATAGACTTCTTCATTCATGTAGCCATTCAAGAATTCGCTCTTGACATCCATTTGAAATAATTGAAAATTTAATGAACATGCATAAGCAAGTAATAAACGGATAGCTTCTAACCTTGCAACCGGAGCTAATGTTTCTTCAAAATCAATGCCTTCCTCTTGATTGTATCTTTGGGCCACCAACCTTGCTTTGTTTCGAACAATTATACCATTCTCATCAAGCTTATTCTTAAACACCCATCTGGTACCTATGATGTGTTTATCACTTGGCCCAGGGACAAGTTCCCAAACTTGACTCCTTTCGAATTGGTTTAACTTTTCTTGCATAGCAATTATCCATTGGTCGTCACCTAAAGCTTCATCAACTTTTGAAGGTTCAATTTGTGAGACAAAAACCATATTTAAGCATGCATCTTTGAGATTTAATCTTGTTGCAACGCCTTGACTAATATCACCAATGACTTTATCAATTGGATGATCCCGATGACTTCTCCATTCCTTAGGTAGATCATTTTTCATTTGTATTTTGCTCATCTTGATGTTTTGGTTGATCACCATTGTTTCCACTTGAAGTATCTATTTGAGGAACTTCTACAATATCATCATCATCATCACACAAAATAATATCCTCCTTGGAGGGGTTAGATTCATCGAAAGTAACATACATTGATTCTTCAATTTTTAAAGTTCTTTTATTATATATTCTAAAAGCTTTACTAGTAAGAGAATATCCAAGAAATATACCTTCGTCGGACTTCTCGTCGAACTTACCTAGATTGTCTTTGTCACTGTTGAGGATAAAGCATTTGCATCCAAAAATGTGAAAGTAAGAGATATTTGGTTTCCTTCCTTTGAAGAGTTCATAAGGAGTCTTTTTCAAGATAGGTCTAATAATAATTCTATTACTTACATAGCATGCCGTGCTTACCGCATCCGTCCAAAAATACTTTGGAAGATTTGAGTCACTCAGCATTGTTCGTGCGAGTTCCACAAGTGACCTATTCTTTCTCTCCACCACTCCATTTTTTTGAGGAGTCCTTGGTGCCGAGAAATTATGAAAGATTCCATGTTCTTCGCAAAACTCTTTGAAGGAGGCATTTCGGAATTCTCCACCATGGTCGCTTCTTATGGAGGAAATAGTTAGTGATTTCTCATTTTGGATTTGCTTCGCATATCTCTTGAACGCCTTGAATGCATCATTTTTCTTCACTAAGAAGAAAGTCCAAGTGTATCTAGGGAAATCATCAACAATAACTAAAGCATATACATTACCTCTGAAGCTTCTTGTTCTTGATGGACCAAATAAGTCCATATGCAACAATTGTAGTGGCCTTGTAGTGGACACCACATTCTTTGATGTGAAAGTTGATTTGGTTTGTTTCCCTTTTTGACAAGCATCACAAAGCTCATCTTTGACGAATTTTATCTTGGGCAAACCAATAACAAGATCATGCTTTATAAGCTTATTCAAATGTTCCATATGAATATGTGCAAATATTTTATGCCACAACCATGACTCGTTATTGTTTACCATAAGACATTTTACCTTCAAAGAAACATCATCAAGGGAAATCATAAATATGTTATTAATTCTTGTACCTTTGAGTTTTACCTCATGAGAGACTTCATCTTCAATCAAGCATTCATCTTTGGTGAACTTGATTTTGAAGCCCTTGTCGCAAAGTTGGCTAATGCTTAGAAGATTATGCTTTAGTCCTTCGACATAAAGGACATCTTAAATGGATGTGAAAGGTGGTGCTCCAACTTTACCTATTCCAAGAATTCCCCCTTTGTTGTTATCATCATAGGTGACATAACCCTTGGCCTTCAATGCTAGATTTGAAAATTTGTTAATGTCTCCCGTCATATGCTTGGAACAACCACTGTTAAGATACCAGAGGTTTGAAGTGGTTTTCAAGCATACCTACAAAACAGAATTAAGTTTTGTTAGGTACCCAAATTCCTTTGGGTCCTTTATAATTAGTTCCTTTCTTTACCCATACATAATGCCCACTTGCTACGCTGAAATTTCTAACATAGCATGCATTTGGTGTATGGCCAATTATTCCGCAATAAAAACAGGTAGGTTCAAAGTTGCTTCTATATCTAGGAACATAAGATTTCTTTTTAGGAAGTCTTTTCTTTTTAGGATAGTGATGAACAACTTTAGGATTGTTTACTTTCTCTTTGGATGGTTGATCCTTAGCCTTAACAAATACAATTTTACTGGTACTTGGTTTTGAAAACTTTGAGTAACCAAGACCACTTTTATCATTTGAATATCTTTGTTGGCTAAGGACTCATTCCAATCCAATTTGTCCTTTTTCATATCTTTCAAGAACTCTTTTTAATTGGACAATTTGGAAAGAAAGTGACTCATAGTTTTTACATACAAAATTCTGTTTTTCACTAATCATCTTTTGTTTTTCATCGTTGACATCTTTTTCAATTGTCACGATTTTTCCTTCTAAAGATAAAATTGTTTTCTTTTGAGATGATATAGTTTTATACAAAATTTTGTATTCTTCAAGAAGTTCATTTATAGCACCTTGTGCATCACTATCGAAAAGAGAAAAGTTGCTACTAACCTCATCTTCTTCATCGAAAAGAGAAAAGGTGCTCTCCGATTCAGATGAAGAACATATCTCATTATCTTCCCATGCAACGTATGCCTTTTTGTTCTTGAAATCCTTCTTGCCTTTAAAGCCTCCCTTTTTTGAGAGTCTCAGACAATCTGGTTTTATATGACCTTGCTTTCCACATTCATAACATGTGACTTCTTGTGTGGAAGTGGAAGCCTCCCTTTTCCTGAAATGTTTATTTCTTTTAGCATGAAAAGGTTTGTTAGTTTTACCAAAAAACTTACCAAGCCTTTTAACAAGGAGCATGAAATTTTCGTCTTCCTCCAATGCGGCCTCATCTTTTTCTTCCTTTGATTCAACTTTTAAAGCAATTCCTTTGGATTTCTTTTCCTGATTTTCATGCTTTTCAAGTCGTCCAAGTTCAAGTTCATGTTATTGGAGTTTTACGAATAACGATGTGGACGTCATTGTAGAAAGACTTTTCTTCTCCGATATGGTCGTAACTTTAGGTTGCCATTCTCTCGTCAGAGATCTTAGCACTTTAAGGTTGAGATCATCATTTGTGAAGGTCTTTCCAATAGCGATTAAGTGATTCGTTAAGTGAACAAATCTTTTCTGTAAAGCCAAAATGGATTCTCCGGGCTGCATTCGGGACATTTCGTATTCTTGACTCAATGTATTTAATCTGGATCTTTCAACTTCAGTGGTTCCTTCGTGAGTCTCCACCAAAGTATCCCATATTTCTTTCGCAAATTTGCATTGAGATATGCGGAAGAACTCGTCCATACTTAATGCACATTAAAGAATATTGATGGCCTTCTTCTCATTAAGTATTCTCTTCTTATCGTCTTCATCGTACGAGCTTTTGATCTTTGGGTGCCAACACCATTGACCACACTTGTCGGATTACGCGGACCATTTTCTACGGTTTCCCAGATACCATCTCCTTGTGCTTCTAGATGTGCTTTCATGCGGATTTTCCAGAAGTCAAAATATTCTCCAGAAAAAAAAGGTGGTTTGTTGCTACTACCTCCATCTTTAAACACCGGGTTTGCGCTTGCGGAAGCCATTGTCTGGATCTATGGAGCAAGTTACCAGAACCTGCTCTGATGCCAAATGTAAGTTAGGAATGAGCCTAAGAGGGGGGTGAATTAGGAATTTAGAAAATTTATTCGGATTTGGTGGATAAAGGTTCTTTTCTTTTCTGGATTGATATGATAATGAAAGCGGTAAAGAGCGGAAAGTCAAGAACACCAGGAATTATACGGGTTCCCCTCACAACTTGAGAATACTCCAGCCCCCTTACAATGTGTAAGAGATTTTATTATTGTTAGATAAAGCAAGCCTCTAACTAAGTAATCAAGAACAGTCCTCTTGAAAACTTAACTCACAAGAAAAGAAAACAATTCTTCCTTTTCTTGACACTTATATCCAGCAATCCTGGATAATAAGCAACACACCTAAAACCAAACAATCATTGGTACTTAGGATTTTACAAAGTAATTGTGAATGAATATGAATATTTGTTTTGGATAAGACTTTAATCAATTAATTACAATCTTATTCTCTTTCAATATGAAGGTTCAAGACAAAATAATCTCTAAGTGCTCAAGAGTACTTTTGAAGAAAATGATATGAAAATTCTTTTTCAAAAGTATCTCAATATGAAAATATAGATGAAAATGAATGTATAGAGATTTTGTAAATTAATTTGAAAGAGGTGAATTTTGTAATGAAAATATATAGAGTACTTTGCAGATTTAGAGATAACTCTTGCAGGCTCTCACGAAAAGACCAAAGAATCTGAAGAAGCAGAAAGGGAAACGTCAAAAGCACCTGAAATCTCAATCACTCGGAAAAAATAAAGAAATAGACTAAATGTTTCTGAAGAACTGATTCTGGGAAACAAGGATGAATCTGTCAGAACAAGATCTTCATTTAAGGTCTCTGAGGAAAAACTTCTGGGACTAGTATCTCTGATAGAGCCAACATCCTGTGAAGAAGCTCTTCAAGACAAAGAATGGATTCTGGCTATAAAGGAAGAACTTGATCAATTTACAAAGAATGATGTCTGGGATCTTGTACCAAGACTCAAGGGAAATCATGTGATTTGAACCAAATGGGTATACATAAACAAACTCAATGAGAAAGGCGAAGTGGTCAGAAACAAAGCACGACTGGTGGCACAAGGTTACAGTCAAAAAGAAGTTATTGACTACAATGAAACCTTTTCTCCATTCTCCAGGTTAGAATATATTCGCTTACTTGTATCTTTTGTTGTAAATTACTCCATAAAGCTATATCAGATGGATGTCAAAAGTGCGTTTCTGAATGGATACATTTCTGAAAAGGTGTATGTTCATCATAATCTTGGTTTTGAAAACTCAAAATGTCCAGAACATGTCTTTAAACTTAAAAAATCTCTTTATGGTTTGAAATAAGCTCCCAGATCTTGGTATCAAAGACTAAGTTCTTTCTTCTGGAAAATAATTTTATCAAAGGCAAAGTTGATTCTACTCTCTTTTGTTAAAATATCATAAAATACCTTATGATATGTCAAATATACGTTGATGACATAATTTTTGGTTATGCTAACCCCTCTGTCTGTCAAGAGTTTTTTGAGTTAATGCAAGCAGAATTTGAAATGAGTCTGATGCAAGAACTAAAATTCTTTCTGGGGATTCAAATCAATCAAACTTCATATGTTACCTATGTATATCAAAGAAAATACATAAAAGACATTCTGAAGAAATTTGAAATGTCAGAAAGCAAACCAGCAAAGACTCTCATGCATCCTACTTGCATTCTGGAGAAAGAAGAGGTAAGTCAAAAGGTTTGTCAGAAACTCTATCGTGGTATAATAGGTTCTCTTCTCTATCTGACTATTACACGTCCAGATATATTATTCAGTGTTTGTCTGTGTGCCAGATTTCAATCAGATCCAAGGGAATCTCGCTTAATGGTTGTTAAGAGAATCCGGAGGTATTTGAAAGGAACACTTAACTTGGGCCTGATGTATAAGAAAACATCAGAGTATAGGCTTTCTGGGTACTGTGATGCAGATTACGATGGGGACAGACTTGAGCGTAAAAGCATGTCTGGAAATTGTCAGTTTTTGGGAGGAAACCTCGTCTGATGGGCTAGGAAAAGACAATCAACCATTTCACTCTCAACTGCAGAAGCATAATACATCTCAGCTTCATTATGCATCACTCGGATGCTCTTGATGAAAAACCAGCTTGAGGACTTTCATATATACGAGAGTAACATCCTTATCTTTTGTGACAATACTGCTGCCATATGTTTAAGTAAGAACCCTATTTTACATTCCAGAGCGAAGCACATAGAAATCAAACACCATTTTATCATAGACTATGTTCAGAAAGGGATAATAAGTCTAAAATTCATAGATACAAACCATCAATGGGCTGATATCTTCACAAAACCCTTAGCTGAAGATATATTTTCTTTCTTTCTGAAACATTTAAACCTGGCAGATTGCCCTGAATGATTCTGAACTTGTGATTCTCTTCTAACTTGTTAAAATAGGCTTTGACGTGAATCTATTGTTGGCATCTGGTTCTGGTTTTAATACTTCTACCAGTTAGATAAAATCTGAATTAGAACCCCTCTGAATCAAAAATCTTTTGATATTCTTGATGTCATAAACATCAATACGTGGCCTCTCTAACGTATGACCTTGGATCTTCTAGACAACTATCTAGCACAAAACTCAAGAGCCGGACTATTGAGATCTCCTTGAGCAGTGTGTATATTTTTGGGATTATACAACCATCATTAGCTGCAATTAATTCTCCCCAAGTGTGTCAACTCAGATTTCTGAACTAATTAATTTTGGTGTTTCCTATTCTCCTTTAACGTTGTCATTTTTCATGCTATATGTTGCATATATATATTTTTCACATTTCTCACTTCACACTTTTCACTGACAAACCTACATAAACCCTATTGTGCTTAAACTCTCTGCAAGTTCATCAACATTCTTCAATCTTTATCAACATTCAACAACAATCTTCATCTTCTCCAAATGGATTCTCAACAACAACAGGTCTACAACTACTCATAACAAATGGAAGCAAATGAACAACTTGTTGAAGCTCCATAACAAACCACTACTCAAACTGCTACAACCGCAACAACTGCTTACAAGGAACTCCACGTCCTTGATTGTCCCCCTCACATAAACCTTGCCACACCTTTTGAAAAGCTAGAGGTTCTATGTGAATCACTGGTAGATTTTGAAAACATGAAGAGAAACAGAGTTGATCTCACTGAAGATATGAAGAAACAAGGTTGGGGAAATTACTTCTAGAGACTTTACGGTCCTATCTACACCTTCCTCGTCAAAGAGTTCTGGATATTCGCAGACTGTGATGACCATTGCATAGTTTCCTATGTCTTGGGACTCAATATGGTCATCACAGAGAAGTCAATTGCCAAAATTCTGGATATTGAGAGAATTGGGGGAAGAAGGATTTATAACATAAACCCTAGGGAAAGATACATGTCCCAGGAGATTGTTACCACTATTTTCAAACTGAACTCAGACAGGAAATCCTCCAAGAACAAGGAACTTCACCAGAATCTGAGGGTCTGGTTGAAGATCATTCTGGGTACCATCCACCACCGTCCAGCTTCAAACTCTTCTGACTACAACAACATAGATCAGAAGTGCATCTCGTATTGCCTTCACAAGGGACTGAAGCTGAATCTGCCAGCGTTACTCTTCAAGTATCTGGGGGATTCAGTCAGGGATATAAGGAACCACATGAAGCCGAGAAACTACATCCCTCTAGAAAGGCTCATGTTTGATGTTTTGATCGAAAGTGGGCTGGTGGACTATCTGATATCCTACAACCTGATAGAAGATGTGATTGCAGATGTTGGCAGGACTCTAAATGCCAAAAATATGAAGAACATGGGGATCATTGAAAGAGTCTTAGTCAAGCCAACTCTAGACACATCCTGGGAAGCTCTGAAGGATCAGAGAAAGATACTTAATGGTCTCTATCTTTTCTCCAAGATAGATCCTCCATAGGTCATTGCCCCTTACCTCTAGGATATGGCATCTCAGGGAGTGGATATCTCAGAGTTCTTAGTGGACTGGCTTCCAGAGCATCCACATAGCTTCATGAAGAGGAAGAGAGAGTCTTCTAAGAAGTCCAAGAAGGGAAGACTCTGAAGCTGGGAGAACCTTCAGAAACCAGATCGCCTGCACCTATGGACTCCTTTGTTCCAAGTAAGTCATATCCCTCTGAAGCTCCTTTAAATTCTAATTTAAAGCAAATATCATCCTCTCTACCTCAACCTCTCTCCAACTACTCTCCATCTAAACCCACCATATCTATTCCAACTCCATCTGAACCCCATAACTCTGAACCTAATACGCCCTCATCTCATCTACATAAATTTAACCTAGAAACATCAACAGTCCCCTCATATGAAGCTATGTATCTTAATGAATCCATTTCACCTCCTTCATCCACTCTTTCTTCTCCTCCATATTATGACATATCTTCTTACTTTGAACATCCATAAAACCATGACCCTTCATATCCAACATTGGCTCAACCCAAGCCATAACACTATCTGACCAACCTCCATTTGTCCCAGAAACCTTTGTGCCTTCACCTACTGAACCTCAAACAGAACCTCCATCAGAACCTCCCACTGAACCTTCATATAAACCCCTAACTGAACAACCCTCTGAGCCTCCCACTGAAACCACCCACACTACATCTGAACCCATTAATCCATCATCTGAACCTGAACCAACCCTAGAAGAGTCATTTGCTTTATTTTTAGAATCTTCAGTTTTGAAGCTCATAACACTGTCTGAACAATCCAGCCTAAGTGATAATCCTTCTGAAGTAAGGAATCACTAGAATAGATTCCTCAGATGAATGACATCTGAGGTCTTCAAGCTAAAAGGACTCTCTGAACAAGTCATAAATGACTATATCAGAGAAGCTGAAGAGAGGCTAGAGGCACGTTTGACTAAAGAAGCTAAAGAGAAAGCACGCCAGGAAGCTGAAGAAAAGGCAAGACTGGAAGATGAAGAGCAGGCTAGAAAGGAAGCCAAAGAAAAAGTTGTCGTTGAGGCTGCTGCTGCTGAAGTTGAAGTTAAAGCCAAGGCTGATGATGAAGAAGTAGAGTGTATTGTTGCAGAGAAAGCTGCTAAGGCAACATAAGTTGCTTTAACTCAAGGTGCATCCTTAAAATCTAACCTTGCTCCGCTGGTGCTCAAGACTTTGGGAGAACTCCAGAAGGAACAACAGCTTGTGAGAGGATGCCTCCTCCTTCTAACCCTTGTAAGTTAGGAATGAGCCTAAGAGGGGGGGGGGGGGTGAATTAGGACTTTAGAACATTTATTCGGATTTGGTGGATAAAGGATCTTTTCTTTTCTGGATTGATATGATAATGAAAGCGGTAAAGAGCGGAAAGTAAAGAACACCAGAAATTATACTGGTTCCCCTCACAACTTGAGAGTACTCCAGTCCCCTTATAATGTGTAAGAGATTTTATTATTGTTAGATCTCCTAAAGCAAGTCTCTAACTAAGTAATCAAGAACAATCCTCTTGAAAACTTAACTCACAAGAAAAGAAAACAATCCTTCCTTTTCTTGACACTTATATCCAACAATCCTGGATAATAAGCAATACACCTAAAACCAAACAATCCTTGGTACTTAGGATTTTACAAAGTAATTGTGAATGAATATGAATATTTGTTTTGGATAAGACTTTAATCAATTGATTAGAATCTTCTTCTCTTTAAATATGAAGGTTCAAGACAAAATAATCTCTAAGTGCTCAAGAGTACTTTTGAAGAAAATGATATGAAAATTCTTTTTCAAAAGTATCTCAATATGAAAATATAGATGAAAATGAATGTACAGAGACTTTGTAAATTGATTTGAAAGAGGTGAATTTTGTAATCAAAATATAGAGAGTATTTATAGTATGAATGCATCCCTTCAATCATAACATGGCAATGGTTAAAATAGAAATCAAAGAATTGTTGATGAAAGGATGTGAGGTTTTGCCATGAAGAGTTATGATGAATTGGTGCAAAGAATTGTGAAATAAAATTTCAGATTTTTCAAAAAATTTCCAGCATCAATCGATTGACCCTCATAACCAATCGATTTACATAAACAAAAAATTAAAAAATACACTAAGATTAATCGATTGACATACAACACCAATCGATTGGTCCAGCTTAGAAAATGAAAAATGCTAAAACAGAAAGTTTGATTAATCGATTGCAATATAGCATCAATCGATTGACACAACCAAAACTTTGAAAAATTTCTAAGTTAAAAAACTTTTGAATATGCAATTTTTTAAACATCATTTTAAAACAAATAATCATGATAGAAAAAGTTTTAGAGTGATCATATAATGTATGATAAAAACTTTCAGCATTAGGAGTATATTGTCAAGAATTCCATATACCTTTACTAGATCCATGAAAAACTTGAGCACTGTTGAAATGATCTTATTTTTCCATTCTTTTGATATGTAGAGCTTGATATGTTGTCTTCATAAAAATCTTGTAGGAAGCTTGTCTTCACATTCTCCCCCTTTTTGATGATGACAACCAATTTGAAGCTTGAACTCATACTCCCCCTATCTCTTAAAAGTAGTCACATGAAAAACTCCCCCTGCATTAAGCAACACAAGCAAACCACACATGCATACATCTTATCCTCCTTTGTTATGATCAAAAAGAAGGGAAAATAAAATAATAAAATCTAAGAGAAAAGTTAACATTAAACCACACAAAAGATGTCCAAATATTACAACACAACGAACTAAATAAGTCATGCAGAACATAAAACAAGGATGATAAAAGACAGAATTAAAACATAACAAGTCATAAAACACGACAAGATATCCAATCACTGATTATTGTTCCCATCATTAGACCCACCACCTTGATAGCCACCACCTGGAAGGTTGATTCGGTTGAGCTTCTGAAGGCGGGTTAAAATCATTATCACTATGGGCTTCTGGTTGAGGTTCTTCATCATCATTGTCCATGTATTTTACCTCATGGGTCTGGTGATTGTAAATGAGTCCCATCTTCCTATTTACCTGTTTGATACTAATCATGAAAGAAGGTTTTTCCATTGAGAAGCACAACTCATTTTCCATGTTAATGTCGAAATGACGGAAAATCTTGGTCAAGAAATGAGCATATGGTAGACCCTCGACATATTCGTCATGGGAATGTGATAGAATTATATGTCCCAAATCCACACGAAAATGAGTTTTTATGGCATATAGGAGCATCATTTCCGGATTTGTTATAGTGCAGTGATTGGAGAATCGAGGCACAATAATATATACTAGGAAATAGTGCAACATTCTATCATCAATAGAAAACTTTGTTGGGGACCAGTAAACACGCTCCGGGTTATCTCCTCCAAAACTCTTCTTCCTCTTGTTGTAAAATGGATGCTCAGACAACCGACTCAAACTATAGTAGAAAGCATGTTTGCTATAGTCTTCCCAAAGAGCCTTTGTCCCAACAAGTTTGTGACCACCAATAGGAATTTCAAGAATAACACTTATATCAGAAGCAGTTAAGGAGATTGGAACTCCCTTCACCATAGATGTGAGTTTTCCTTTCTTCTTCACCATGTTGGAGTAGAACACCTTGACCAATTCAGGGTAAAAATTTGTATTGTAACCAATGAGGTCACTCAATCCCAATTCCTCAAAAACAGCAGGAAAAGTAAACACGTGTTCAGGAAAAGAAACAAAAGAGTCATACTTTGGCTTCATAATTTTCTTTTGGAAGAAGTAAGTCTCATACCTTTCCTATTGACTCTTGGTAGTGAAAAGTCTTGACAAATCTAGAGGGCCTCTAGAACTAGAAGCCTTGCCTTTGCCTTTGCCTTTGTATGAAAGTTGAGAGGTCATGAAGGTTGCTTGGAGAAAAGCAAAGAATTGAAGGAGAAAGCAAGAATCTTTGAGAGAATAGGATAAGTCGTGTAGAATGTTGAATATTTGCTTGAGGAGAGATGTGGTTTTATGGTGGTAGAGTGTAGTAATGAGAAGAATCAAGTGGTTGGACCAAGAAAATAAAAACAATGAATAGAAATAAAGTGACATAAAGAGCTTTTAATAAAAGTTGGTAAATAGCACATACTTGAAAATAGGAAAAGGAGAAGGAATAGGAGTAAAAAGTGGTAAAAGACAAAAATGAGTAAATGCAATATGGAAGAGTGTATCAGTAGATGTAACAAAGATCACATGTGAAAAATTAAAGTGAGAATAAAGTGGAAAGAATTCATGCGCATGCTGAACATATAAAAAAAAAAAAAATTAAAGACCAATCGATTGACATGCAAGGACCAATCGATTGGCATTGTGAAAAAGTTGAAAAAATAAGGGGACCAATCGATTGATGTTAGGGATCCAATCGATTGGTTAATGAATTTTTTTTATAAAAATTAAAAACAATAAGGAACCAATCGATTGATAGAAGGATGTAATCGATTGAATGAACTTACTGTAAAACAAAATTTAAGAAATTAAAAGGGATCAATCGATTGACACCTGACCATCAATCAATTGACACAAAACAAATTTTGATAAATGCTTAAAAAATAACACATAAGCAAACATACTTAAAATAAAAACATTTTTAACAACATTAAACAATTAATTACTAAATATTATGATAAAGAGTGCACCTTTAAATTTTTATGTGATTTTGATGAATTATATATCACACTCATCTAGAATCCCAAGTTCCCTTTGAATTTTGTAAAACGGTTCTCGTGCCAAAGGTTTTGTGAAGATGTCGGCAAGTTGATTATGAGTATCCACAAATGTGACTTCGACATCGTCTTGAAGCACGTGGTCACAAAGAAAATGATATTGAATGTCAATATTTTTGGTTCTTGAGTGCATGACCGGATTCTTTGTAATGTTTATCGCACTTGTGTTGTCACAAAGAAGAGGAATGCATCCAAGATTGAGTCCGTAGTCATGAAGTTGTTGCTTAAGCCAAAGTATTTGAGCGCAACAGCTACCTGCTGCTATGTATTCCGCTTCGGCGGTGCTTAGAGCAACACACGCTTGTTTCTTGCAAGCCCACGATACTAATGCATTTCCAAGGATGTGACATGTACCACTGGTACTTTTTCGATCAGTTTTACTTCCTGCATAATCAGCGTCAGAATAACCAACTAATTTGCAAATACTACCTTTAGGATACCATAGTCCGACATTTGTTGTTCCCTTGAGATACTTCATGATCCTCTTAACAGTGGTGAGATGTGATTCTTTTGGATTGGCTTGAAAACGAGCACAAAGACACACACTGAACATAATATCAGAACGGCTTGCCGTCAAATAGAGTAAGGAATCAATCATACCTCGACACTTTGTTATGTCAATCGAAACACCTGATTCATCTTGATCAACATAAGATCCGGATCCCATCGGAGTAGACATTGCCTTGCAACTATCCATGTCGAATCTTTTTAACAACTCTTTGCAATACTTTGATTGGTTGATGAAGATGCCATCCTTCAGTTGCTTAATTTGAAGTCCAAGAAAATAGTTCATCTTACCCATCATGGACATCTCGAATTCTCCTTGCATCATTGATCAAAATTCTTCACATATTTCTTTGTTTGTTGAGCCAAAAATGATGTCGTCAATGTAGACTTGAACCAATAAAGTGTTACCTTTTATTTTCTTAATAAACAAGGTTTTGTCAATTTTACCTTTTTCAAATCCCTTTTCACAAAGAAAATTGCTAAGACGATCATACCATGCTTTAGGTGCTTGCCTTAGACCATAAAGAACTTTCCTCAACTTGAAAACATGTGAAAGATTTTTGAAGTCTTCAAAGCCCGGGGGTTGTTTGACATAAACTTCTTCATTCATGTAGCCATTCAAGAATTCGCTCTTGACATCCATTTGAAATAATTGAAAATTTAATGAACATGCATAAGCAAGTAATAAACGGATAGCTTCTAACCTTGCAACCGGAGCTAATGTTTCTTCAAAATCAATGCCTTCCTCTTGATTGTATCTTTGGGCCACCAACCTTGCTTTGTTTCGAACAATTATACCATTCTCATCAAGCTTATTCTTAAACACCCATCTGGTACCTATGATGTGTTTATCACTTGGCCCAGGGACAAGTTCCCAAACTTGACTCCTTTCGAATTGGTTTAACTTTTCTTGCATAGCAATTATCCATTGGTCGTCACCTAAAGCTTCATCAACTTTTGAAGGTTCAATTTGTGAGACAAAAACCATATTTAAGCATGCATCTTTGAGATTTAATCTTGTTGCAACGCCTTGACTAATATCACCAATGACTTTATCAATTGGATGATCCCGATGACTTCTCCATTCCTTAGGTAGATCATTTTTCATTTGTATTTTGCTCATCTTGATGTTTTGGTTGATCACCATTGTTTCCACTTGAAGTATCTATTTGAGGAACTTCTACAATATCATCATCATCATCACACAAAATAATATCCTCCTTGGAGGGGTTAGATTCATCGAAAGTAACATACATTGATTCTTCAATTTTTAAAGTTCTTTTATTATATATTCTAAAAGCTTTACTAGTAAGAGAATATCCAAGAAATATACCTTCGTCGGACTTCTCGTCGAACTTACCTAGATTGTCTTTGTCACTGTTGAGGATAAAGCATTTGCATCCAAAAATGTGAAAGTAAGAGATATTTGGTTTCCTTCCTTTGAAGAGTTCATAAGGAGTCTTTTTCAAGATAGGTCTAATAATAATTCTATTACTTACATAGCATGCCGTGCTTACCGCATCCGTCCAAAAATACTTTGGAAGATTTGAGTCACTCAGCATTGTTCGTGCGAGTTCCACAAGTGACCTATTCTTTCTCTCCACCACTCCATTTTTTTGAGGAGTCCTTGGTGCCGAGAAATTATGAAAGATTCCATGTTCTTCGCAAAACTCTTTGAAGGAGGCATTTCGGAATTCTCCACCATGGTCGCTTCTTATGGAGGAAATAGTTAGTGATTTCTCATTTTGGATTTGCTTCGCATATCTCTTGAACGCCTTGAATGCATCATTTTTCTTCACTAAGAAGAAAGTCCAAGTGTATCTAGGGAAATCATCAACAATAACTAAAGCATATACATTACCTCTGAAGCTTCTTGTTCTTGATGGACCAAATAAGTCCATATGCAACAATTGTAGTGGCCTTGTAGTGGACACCACATTCTTTGATGTGAAAGTTGATTTGGTTTGTTTCCTTTTTGACAAGCATCACAAAGCTCATCTTTGACGAATTTTATCTTGGGCAAACCAATAACAAGATCATGCTTTATAAGCTTATTCAAATGTTCCATATGAATATGTGCAAATATTTTATGCCACAACCATGACTCGTTATTGTTTACCATAAGACATTTTACCTTCAAAGAAACATCATCAAGGGAAATCATAAATATGTTATTAATTCTTGTACCTTTGAGTTTTACCTCATGAGAGACTTCATCTTCAATCAAGCATTCATCTTTGGTGAACTTGATTTTGAAGCCCTTGTCGCAAAGTTGGCTAATGCTTAGAAGATTATGCTTTAGTCCTTCGACATAAAGGACATCTTAAATGGATGTGAAAGGTGGTGCTCCAACTTTACCTATTCCAAGAATTCCCCCTTTGTTGTTATCATCATAGGTGACATAACCCTTGGCCTTCAATGCTAGATTTGAAAATTTGTTAATGTCTCCCGTCATATGCTTGGAACAACCACTGTTAAGATACCAGAGGTTTGAAGTGGTTTTCAAGCATACCTACAAAACAGAATTAAGTTTTGTTAGGTACCCAAATTCCTTTGGGTCCTTTATAATTAGTTCCTTTCTTTACCCATACATAATGCCCACTTGCTACGCTGAAATTTCTAACATAGCATGCATTTGGTGTATGGCCAATTATTCCGCAATAAAACAGGTAGGTTCAAAGTTGCTTCTATATCTAGGAACATAAGATTTCTTTTTAGGAAGTCTTTTCTTTTTAGGATAGTGATGAACAACTTTAGGATTGTTTACTTTCTCTTTGGATGGTTGATCCTTAGCCTTAACAAATACAATTTTACTGGTACTTGGTTTTGAAAACTTTGAGTAACCAAGACCACTTTTATCATTTGAATATCTTTGTTGGCTAAGGACTCATTCCAATCCAATTTGTCCTTTTTCATATCTTTCAAGAACTCTTTTTAATTGGACAATTTGGAAAGAAAGTGACTCATAGTTTTTACATACAAAATTCTGTTTTTCACTAATCATCTTTTGTTTTTCATCGTTGACATCTTTTTCAATTGTCACGATTTTTCCTTCTAAAGATAAAATTGTTTTCTTTTGAGATGATATAGTTTTATACAAAATTTTGTATTCTTCAAGAAGTTCATTTATAGCACCTTGTGCATCACTATCGAAAAGAGAAAAGTTGCTACTAACCTCATCTTCTTCATCGAAAAGAGAAAGGTGCTCTCCGATTCAGATGAAGAACATATCTCATTATCTTCCCATGCAACGTATGCCTTTTTGTTCTTGAAATCCTTCTTGCCTTTAAAGCCTCCCTTTTTGAGAGTCTCAGACAATCTGGTTTTATATGACCTTGCTTTCCACATTCATAACATGTGACTTCTTGTGTGGAAGTGGAAGCCTCCCTTTTCCTGAAATGTTTATTTCTTTTAGCATGAAAAGGTTTGTTAGTTTTACCAAAAAACTTACCAAGCCTTTTAACAAGGAGCATGAAATTTTCGTCTTCCTCCAATGCGGCCTCATCTTTTTCTTCCTTTGATTCAACTTTTAAAGCAATTCCTTTGGATTTCTTTTCCTGATTTTCATGCTTTTCAAGTCGTCCAAGTTCAAGTTCATGTTATTGGAGTTTTACGAATAACGATGTGGACGTCATTGTAGAAAGACTTTTCTTCTCCGATATGGTCGTAACTTTAGGTTGCCATTCTCTCGTCAGAGATCTTAGCACTTTAAGGTTGAGATCATCATTTGTGAAGGTCTTTCCAATAGCGATTAAGTGATTCGTTAAGTGAACAAATCTTTTCTGTAAAGCCAAAATGGATTCTCCGGGCTGCATTCGGGACATTTCGTATTCTTGACTCAATGTATTTAATCTGGATCTTTCAACTTCAGTGGTTCCTTCGTGAGTCTCCACCAAAGTATCCCATATTTCTTTCGCAAATTTGCATTGAGATATGCGGAAGAACTCGTCCATACTTAATGCACATTAAAGAATATTGATGGCCTTCTTCTCATTAAGTATTCTCTTCTTATCGTCTTCATCGTACGAGCTTTTGATCTTTGGGTGCCAACACCATTGACCACACTTGTCGGATTACGCGGACCATTTTCTACGGTTTCCCAGATACCATCTCCTTGTGCTTCTAGATGTGCTTTCATGCGGATTTTCCAGAAGTCAAAATATTCTCCAGAAAAAAAAGGTGGTTTGTTGCTACTACCTCCATCTTTAAACACCGGGTTTGCGCTTGCGGAAGCCATTGTCTGGATCTATGGAGCAAGTTACCAGAACCTGCTCTGATGCCAAATGTAAGTTAGGAATGAGCCTAAGAGGGGGTGAATTAGGAATTTAGAAAATTTATTCGGATTTGGTGGATAAAGGTTCTTTTCTTTTCTGGATTGATATGATAATGAAAGCGGTAAAGAGCGGAAAGTCAAGAACACCAGGAATTATACGGGTTCCCCTCACAACTTGAGAATACTCCAGCCCCCTTACAATGTGTAAGAGATTTTATTATTGTTAGATAAAGCAAGCCTCTAACTAAGTAATCAAGAACAGTCCTCTTGAAAACTTAACTCACAAGAAAAGAAAACAATTCTTCCTTTTCTTGACACTTATATCCAGCAATCCTGGATAATAAGCAACACACCTAAAACCAAACAATCATTGGTACTTAGGATTTTACAAAGTAATTGTGAATGAATATGAATATTTGTTTTGGATAAGACTTTAATCAATTAATTACAATCTTATTCTCTTTCAATATGAAGGTTCAAGACAAAATAATCTCTAAGTGCTCAAGAGTACTTTTGAAGAAAATGATATGAAAATTCTTTTTCAAAAGTATCTCAATATGAAAATATAGATGAAAATGAATGTATAGAGATTTTGTAAATTAATTTGAAAGAGGTGAATTTTGTAATGAAAATATATAGAGTACTTTGTAGATTTAGAGATAACTCTTGCAGGCTCTCACGAAAAGACCATAGAATCTGAAGAAGCAGAAAGGGAAACGTCAAAAGCACCTGAAATCTCAATCACTCGGAAAAAATAAAGAAATAGACTAAATGTTTCTGAAGAACTGATTCTGGGAAACAAGGATGAATCTGTCAGAACAAGATCTTCATTTAAGGTCTCTGAGGAAAAACTTCTGGGACTAGTATCTCTGATAGAGCCAACATCCTGTGAAGAAGCTCTTCAAGACAAAGAATGGATTCTGGCTATAAAGGAAGAACTTGATCAATTTACAAAGAATGATGTCTGGGATCTTGTACCAAGACTCAAGGGAAATCATGTGATTTGAACCAAATGGGTATACATAAACAAACTCAATGAGAAAGGCGAAGTGGTCAGAAACAAAGCACGACTGGTGGCACAAGGTTACAGTCAAAAAGAAGTTATTGACTACAATGAAACCTTTTCTCCATTCTCCAGGTTAGAATATATTCGCTTACTTGTATCTTTTGTTGTAAATTACTCCATCAAGCTATATCAGATGGATGTCAAAAGTGCGTTTCTAAATGGATACATTTCTGAAAAGGTGTATGTTCATCATAATCTTGGTTTTGAAAACTCAAAATGTCCAGAACATGTCTTTAAACTTAAAAAATCTCTTTATGGTTTGAAATAAGCTCCCAGATCTTGGTATCAAAGACTAAGTTCTTTCTTCTGGAAAATAATTTTATCAAAGGCAAAGTTGATTCTACTCTCTTTTGTTAAAATATCATAAAATACCTTATGATATGTCAAATATACGTTGATGACATAATTTTTGGTTATGCTAACCCCTCTGTCTGTCAAGAGTTTTTTGAGTTAATGCAAGCAGAATTTGAAATGAGTCTGATGCAAGAACTAAAATTCTTTCTGGGGATTCAAATCAATCAAACTTCATATGTTACCTATGTATATCAAAGAAAATACATAAAAGACATTCTGAAGAAATTTGAAATGTCAGAAAGCAAACCAGCAAAGACTCTCATGCATCCTACTTGCATTCTGGAGAAAGAAGAGGTAAGTCAAAAGGTTTGTCAGAAACTCTATCGTGGTATAATAGGTTCTCTTCTCTATCTGACTATTACACGTCCAGATATATTATTCAGTGTTTGTCTGTGTGCCAGATTTCAATCAGATCCAAGGGAATCTCGCTTAATGGTTGTTAAGAGAATCCGGAGGTATTTGAAAGGAACACTTAACTTGGGCCTGATGTATAAGAAAACATCAGAGTATAGGCTTTCTGGGTACTGTGATGCAGATTACGATGGGGACAGACTTGAGCGTAAAAGCATGTCTGGAAATTGTCAGTTTTTGGGAGGAAACCTCGTCTGATGGGCTAGGAAAAGACAATCAACCATTTCACTCTCAACTGCAGAAGCATAATACATCTCAGCTTCATTATGCATCACTCGGATGCTCTTGATGAAAAACCAGCTTGAGGACTTTCATATATACGAGAGTAACATCCTTATCTTTTGTGACAATACTGCTGCCATATGTTTAAGTAAGAACCCTATTTTACATTCCAGAGCGAAGCACATAGAAATCAAACACCATTTTATCATAGACTATGTTCAGAAAGGGATAATAAGTCTAAAATTCATAGATACAAACCATCAATGGGCTGATATCTTCACAAAACCCTTAGCTGAAGATATATTTTCTTTCTTTCTGAAACATTTAAACCTGGCAGATTGCCCTGAATGATTCTGAACTTGTGATTCTCTTCTAACTTGTTAAAATAGGCTTTGACTTGAATCTATTGTTGGCATCTGGTTCTGGTTTTAATACTTCTACCAGTTAGATAAAATCTGAATTAGAACCCCTCTGAATCAAAAATCTTTTGATATTCTTGATGTCATAAACATCAATACGTGGCCTCTCTAACGTATGACCTTGGATCTTCTAGACAACTATCTAGCACAAAACTCAAGAGCCGGACTATTGAGATCTCCTTGAGCAGTGTGTATATTTTTGGGATTATACAACCATCATTAGCTGCAATTAATTCTCCCCAAGTGTGTCAACTCAGATTTCTGAACTAATTAATTTTGGTGTTTCCGATTCTCCTTTAACGTTGTCATTTTGCATGCTATATGTTGCATATATATATTTTTCACATTTCTCACTTCACACTTTTCACTGACAAACCTACATAAACCCTATTGTGCTTAAACTCTCTGCAAGTTCATCAACATTCTTCAATCTTTATCAACATTCAACAACAATCTTCATCTTCTCCAAATGGATTCTCAACAACAACAGGTCTACAACTACTCATAACAAATGGAAGCAAATGAACAACTTGTTGAAGCTCCATAACAAACCACTACTCAAACTGCTACAACCGCAACAACTGCTTACAAGGAACTCCACGTCCTTGATTGTCCCCCTCACATAAACCTTGCCACACCTTTTGAAAAGCTAGAGGTTCTATGTGAATCACTGGTAGATTTGAAAAACATGAAGAGAAACAGAGTTGATCTCACTGAAGATATGAAGAAACAAGGTTGGGGAAATTACTTCTAGAGACTTTACGGTCCTATCTACACCTTCCTCGTCAAAGAGTTCTGGATATTCGCAGACTGTGATGACCATTGCATAGTTTCCTATGTCTTGGGACTCAATATGGTCATCACAGAGAAGTCAATTGCCAAAATTCTGGATATGGAGAGAATTGGGGAAGAAGGATTTATAACATAAACCCTAGGGAAAGATACATGTCCCAGGAGATTGTTACCACTATTTTCAAACTGAACTCAGACAGGAAATCCTCCAAGAACAAGAACTTCACCAGAATCTGAGGGTCTGGTTGAAGATCATTCTGGGTACCATCCACCACCGTCCAGCTTCAAACTCTTCTGACTACAACAACATAGATCAGAAGTGCATCTCGTATTGCCTTCACAAGGGACTGAAGCTGAATCTGCCAGCGTTACTCTTCAAGTATCTGGGGGATTCAGTCAGGGATATAAGGAACCACATGAAGCCGAGAAACTACATCCCTCTAGGAAGGCTCATGTTTGATGTTTTGATCGAAAGTGGGCTGGTGGACTATCTGATATCCTACAACCTGATAGAAGATGTGATTGCAGATGTTGGCAGGACTCTAAATGCCAAAAATATGAAGAACATGGGGATCATTGAAAGAGTCTTAGTCAAGCCAACTCTAGACACATCCTGGGAAGCTCTGAAGGATCAGAGAAAGATACTTAATGGTCTCTATCTTTCTCCAAGATAGATCCTCCATAGGTCATTGCCCCTTACTCCAGGATATGCATCTCAGGGAGTGGATATCTCAGATGTTCTTAGTGGACTGGCTTCCAGAGCATCCACATAGCTTCATGAAGAGGAAGAGAGAGTCTTCTAAGAAGTCCAAGAAGGGAAGACTCTGAAGCTGGAGAACCTTCAGAAACCAGATCGCCTGCCCTATGGACTCCTTTGTTCCAAGTAAGTCATATCCCTCTGAAGCTCCTTTAAATTCTAATTTAAAGCAAATATCATCCTCTCTACCTCAACCTCTCTCCAACTACTCTCCACTAAACCATATCTATTCCAAACTCCATCTGACCCCATAACTCTGAACCTAATACGCCCTCATCTCATCTACATAAATTTAACCTAGACATCAACAGTCCCCTCATATGAAGCTATGTATCTTAATTGAATCCATTTCACCTCCTTCATCCACTCTTTCTTCTCTCCATATTATGACATATCTTCTTACTTTGAACATCCATAAAACCATGACCCTTCATATCCAACATTGGCTCAACCCAGCCATAACACGATCTGACCAACCCTCCATTTGTCCCAGAAACCTTTGTGCCTTCACCTACTGAACCTCAAACAGAACCCTCCTCAGAACCTCCCACCGAACCTCCATATAAACCCTAACTGAACAACCCTCTGAGCCTCCCACTGAAACCACCCACTTCATCTGACCCATTAATCCATCATCTGAACCTGAACAAACCCTAGAAGAGTCATTTGCTTTATTTTTAGAATCTTTAGTTTTGAAGCTCATAACACTGTCTGAACAAGCCTACAGTGATAATCCTTCTGAAGTAAGGAATCACTGGATAGATTCCTCAGATGATGACATCTGAGGTCTTCAAGCTAAAAGGGACTCTCTGAACAAGTCATAAATGACTATATCAGAGAAGCTGAAGAGAGCCTAGAGGCACGTCTGACTAAAGAAGCTAAAGAGAAAGCACGCCAGGAACTGAGAAAAGGCAAGACTGAAGATGAAGAGCAGGCTAGAAAGGAAGCCAAAGAAACAGTTGTCGTTGAGGCTGTTGCTGCTGAAGTTTAAAGTTAAAGCCAAGGCTGTATGAAGAAGAAGTAGAGTGTATTGTTGCAGAGAAAGCTGCTAAGGCAACATAAGTTGCTTTTACTCAAGGTGCATCCTTAAACTCTACCTTGCTCCGCTGGTGCTCAAGACTTTGGGAGAACTCCAGAAGAACAACAGCTTGTGAAGGTGCCTCCTCCTTCTAACCCTTGTAAGTTAGGAATGAGCCTTAAAAGGGGGGGGGGTGAATTAGGACTTTAGAAATTTATTCGGATTTGGTGGATAAGGATCTTTTCTTTTCTGGATTGATTGAGAGTATATACATGTTGTTATACATGGGTGTGAGACTATATGGTTGATTGATTGTGTAATGAATGTGTTCTTATTATATATTCTCTACCTTCATGTTCTTTACACTATTCATATTGAATGTTATTTATCACCCTTTTACTTCATCTAGGGACATCTTATAGATACTCAAGAGTGATCATTGTTGTTGTCTGTGGAAGGTGGCTTGTTGGAGCTACTCTTTATTTTGTTATATATCGCATTATCATAAATTAGTGGTTTTTAATGCTCTGGTCGTGTAACATCGGGGATGGGAGTTATTATGTTTATTTTGTTAATGTTGATTTTTTCATGTTGAAGATTATTACTTTATCTATGAAGTTGCTATGAAATATTTTTCTGCTACGTTGTTTCAAATGATTTGATGTATTTTCAAAGGATTGTCGTTGGTGACACCTTAAATTGTCGTGTAAATATTTTTAAATAAGTTTTGGGGTTTGAGGTTTTACAGTATATTAGAAAAAAATGGGTAAAAGCTATTATATTTTATTCATCAGCTTTAGCTGGTTTATATAGTGAAGATACAATAATTACAATTTATTTTTTCCTTAATTGAGAATAAACAAAAATAAAGTTAGTATTAAAGACAATAATAAAATTGGAAATAATATATTTTCCAACACCCCCCCCCCCTCAAGTTGGTGCATAGATATCTATCATGCCCAACTTGTCTATCAAATACTCAAAAGTAGGCCTTGCCAAGCTTTTGGTCAGGATATCCGCAGTTTGTTGACTTGAAGTCACGAAGGGTAGACATATGATTCCCGCATCTAACTTCTCCTTTATGAAGTGTCGATCAATCTCGATATGCTTGGTTCTGTCATGTTGAACTGGATTATGAGCTATGCTAATAACAGCTTTACTGTCAGAGTACAATTTCAATGGAAGCTCAATTTTCATCTTAAGTTCTTCTAGGACTCTAAGGATCCATAATCCTTCACAAATACCTTGAGTCATAGCTCTAAACTCGGCCTCTGCACTACTCCTTGCTACAACTCCTTGTTTCTTGCTCCTCCATGTTACAAGATTACCCCAAACATAGGTACAACATCCAGATGTTGATCTTCTATCTGTGACTGAACCTGCCCAATCGGCATCGGTGAAGAAAGACACATTTTTTTCACTAGTCTTCTTAAAAAATAATCCTTTTCCAGGATTTCCCTTCAAATATCTCAGTATCTTATATACTTCCTCAAGATGTTCCTTGAAAGAAGAATGCATAAACTGACTCACTACACTAACTGAGAAAGCAATATCAGGTCGGGTGTGTGACAAATAAATCAGTTTCCCAACCAATCTCTGATATCTCCCAAAATCAACAGAAACATTACCTTCTCCCCAAAGTTTAGCATTAGGATCCATAGGGGTATCCACAGGACGACATCCACTCATTCTTGTTTCTTTCAACAAGTCCATAATGTATTTCTGCTGTGAAACCACAATACCATTTTTTGACCGAGCAACCTCCATACCTAGAAAATATCTCATGAATCCCAGATCCTTGATTTCAAAGTCTACTGCCAATTTCTGTTTTACTCTTGCCATTTCCACGACATCGTCTCCAGTAAGGACAATATCATCAACATAAACAATCAGGACAACAACTTTCCCATCGTGGGAGAATTTTGTGAACAAGGTGTGGTCAGCCTGTCCTTGGATGTACCATTGTTTCTTCATGGACTGAGTGAATTTTTCAAACCAAGCTCTAGGGGACTGCTTTAATCCATACAAAGACTTATTTAGTTTGCATACATTTGATCCAAATTTGTTTTCAAAGCCAGGAGGAATGTCCATATATATTTCTTCTTCTAGATCACCATTAAGAAAGGCATTCTTAACATCTAACTGGTGCAAAGGCCAATCCATGTTAGCAGCAAGAGACAAAAGAATTCTGATAGTGTTTAATTTTGCAACAGGAGCAAATGTCTCTGAGTAATCTATACCATAGGTCTGAGTAAAGCCTTTAGCCACCAAACGAGCCTTGTACCTTTCAATTGACCCATCTGAATTATACTTCACAGTAAACACCCATTTGCATCCAACTGTCTTCTTGCCATCTGATAGTGGCGTAACACTCCAAGTTTTGTTCTTTTCTAGAGCTTTCATCTCCTCAAGTACAACTTCCCTCCACCTTGGAATTTCTAGAGCAACCTGTACACTTTTTGGAATTTCTACACTAGACAATTTTGAAGTGAAGGCAGACATAGATGAAGACAAATTTGAAAATGATATAAAATTGGACATGGGATGTTTAGTGCAAGATCTGATAGGTTTGCTAATTGCAACAGGATCATCTATATCAGGATACAAAATACGACTCTTAGAAACAGAGATAGACTTACCTTTTCTTTTGTTAGGAAATTGATCATTCCCCGATTCAAATTCCTGGCAGTGTTGAGATGTGGACTTGTCCTTTCCTTTATGTGCTTTTTCACAAAAACCTTTCCTTTCCAAGTCCCGTTTCCTAATTCAAATTTGTTTTGTTGAAGTGACTCATTATTTTGTGGCATTTCAATTAGATCATCATTATCATCGTTTTCAGGATTCTCATTATTTTCTACAAGAGAAAATGTAGGCTCGGATTCACAAGGTTCCTTACTCATGACAGGAGTAGGATCAGATAAAGAATCGCGGCCATTTTCTGTTGGTGCAGGTGTAAAAACCTTAGAATTTTGTGATATTAGTAAAGATAAGTTATTTAAAAAACTCATGTCCTCAATTTGAAACGAGTCTTCGTTTATCTCCCCCCCCCCCCCCCCCCCCCCCCCTTAAAGATGAGTGTCATCAAAAAAAGGTTTATTTTCAAAGAATGTAACATCCATAGTGACAAACATTTTCTTATTTTTTGGATCAAAACATTTATATCCTTTTTGGGTTGGGGAGTATCCAACAAAGACACATTTTATAGCATGTGGCTCAAGTTTTCCGACATTTTTATGTTCATGAACAAAGGCTGTGCAACCAAAGATTTTTAAAGTCAAATCAGTTAAAACACGAGTACTAGGAAAACATTCTTTGAATACGTTAATAGGAGTTTGAAAATTGAGAATTTTGGAGGGCATTCTGTTAATTAAATACGCAGCTGTTAAAACAGCTTCGCCCCACAAATAATTTGGTACTTTATTTGAAAAAAATAGAGCTCTAGCAACCTCTAGTAAATGTCTATTTTTCCTTTCGGCCACTCCATTTTGTTGAGGAGTATTAGGACATGAACTTTGATGTACAATCCCATTTTTTAGAAAAAAATCACCCATGATAGTGTTAAAATATTCTTTGCCATTATCACTTCTAAAGATTTGGATATTTGTTTGAAATTGGTTCTGCACCATTAAAACAAAATTCTTTACAGCCTGACAAACATCTGATTTCCCCTTTAACAAGTACACCCAACATACTCTTGTATGGTCGTCTATAAATGTGATAAACCATTTTTTGAGAGAGAGTGTACTTGTACGGCTAGGGACCCAAACATCACTGTGTATAATAGAAAAAGGCTTTGATGGTTTATAAGGTTGTATTGAAAATTGGGAACGATGATGCTTTGCAAATTCACATGCTTCACATTTAAACGAAGAAAAGTTTTTATTGTGAAATATATTAGGAAACAAGTGTTTTAAGTAACAAAAACTAGGATGACCTAATCTTAAATGCCATACCATAATGTTGTCATCTTTATTATTCAAAACAGAAAAAGACTCAAAGCAGGAACTTATTGTTTTTGAAGGTAGTTGTGATGCAGATCCAATTTCAAGGTAGTAGAGTCATCCACTCTCCTTAGCACTGCCAATCATCTTCCTGTATACGTGCGTTTTTGACGCCATGATATTAGTATGCAAAAGGGTTCTTTCGACAAATGACGCCATGGAATTAACAGTTTAGTTGATAAGTGTTTTCAACACTTCGACACATTGATGGTTCGACATTTCGACAAAGATGTTTGCAGATGAAGAGACGTCTTTGACAGGCATGGATGATATTATGGTATTTCGACAATTCGACAAAGTCTGGAGAGAGACGTCATTTCGACATAAAGTGAAATTTTAAATTCAAAAGAGTTGTGACGTTCGGCAGAAGACGCGTGGAAGCATCATGCGAAAGGAAGAAAGCCAAGTGTCACAGTTTTAGGATTTGTTCGTTAGTAACAGTTATTTTGTTTGTATATAAATAGGATAATTGTTATCAGAAAAAAGTGGGTGAAAACTTGTACAAAATTCCTACAAATACTCAAAGTACCCGTGTGAGAGAAAAGAGTCTTATTTGGAACATGTACGTGTGAACAAACACCATTTCTTTAAAGTTTTACTTTATAAAATTCAAAGTTCTTTACCAATTTTCCTTTACATTTACCAGTCATTTATCTTTCTGCATTTTCTTTTCGACACTTTATGCTTCACCAGTTGTATTTCACCATTTATCATAATCTTGTTAAGTTTACTTTTATTTAAGCATTCGTAACCAATATCTTTCGACATGAAAGACTTAGTGAACCAAATGAAAAATACAAAAGTTGTTCTAGAGATTTACAAAGTTGTTTAGATTTGCACATGTCCTAGGATTTGTGTGGTTGATCCTGCAAGTAACCCAATTCGACAAGTTTTGGAAAAACCAGAGGTTGTTCGCCAAAATCAACTGCGAACAAATTGGCACGCCCAGTGGGACAGTGCAGAAATCTAAAACTTAGATAATCGTTAGTCAAGGTTTTTTCTTCGTTGTATGAGACTAAGAAGCGGTAAATTAGCCGTATCTGACGTAGAAAGACCTAAAAGAACAAGAGTAAGAAGAATGGCGAATCAGCCAAATAATCCAAATAATTATAATCCAAATGAAGCCATCCCAGTATCCAACCCTTTCCCTTCGACAGGAGGCAATGTAGGATCACTCCCTGTGTCAGAGGCCGTGCCTTCGTCAATAGGGTCAATACCAGCGGTTTCAATATCGCAAAATGCGCCTAGTTCGTCCATTAGGGCACAACAAATGCCTGTCGGGACGCCTCCTCCTATAGGGAATACTTCTAGGCCTTTTGTGACGAATTTCACCATGCCTCTGCCTGGTAGGGAACAACCATTTGGAATGTCAACTTCGGTAATGGCAAATTTGCACAATTCCCCAGTAGTGTATTCTGATTCTATGGCCAATATGTCTTCACCTTTACAAGGGTCAGGATATGGCGGAAACATGAGTAGACTAAACCAACAACCACTTTACATGCCAGCGATAACAAATAACTCTGCGCAAGTAATTAGACAACAAATGGACGAGAGCAATCATGATATGGTCCAAATGTTGAGGCAACAAATGGGGGCGATGTTTAACCCTCTAATACAAAACACCACACAAACAAACCAATTGTTGGCAGCGCAAATGACGCGCATTGCTGACTTTTTTGGGGTCCCTCAAACTCGACACAGAGAACAAGTGGTTCAGAACCCAGTGGGAGCGGTCCAGGAAGAGCCTACGATAAACCAAATACATTTAGACAAACGTCAGAAACCAAGAGGATGTGGTCGAACAGCCTCGTGTCGAAATCCCTGTTCCACAAGAGCCTAGAAGGATAGTAATCCAGAGAGGCCAAGACGCGGATGATGTGTTGCAACAGCGAATCAGGTATAATAACTTGCCTGTCGAAAACAATTTAGCAGCCATGGTCGAAACGATAATGGCACAAAATGGGGTGAACATGGGATTGCAAAGGCCTAGTTACGCTTCCCCACTGTCGGAATATTTTTTGCAAGAAGAATTGCCACCAAGGTGGAAAGTTCCTAAGTTCACCAAGTTCTCAGGAGACACTAGTGAGTCCATCATAGAACATGTGGCACGTTATCTGATCGAAGCGGGGGAAATATCCCGTAATGAAAATTTGAAAATAAAATATTTCCCTAGTTCCTTGACGAAAAACACGTTTACTTAGTTTACATATTTGCCTGCAAACTCAGTGTACACGTGGACCCAATTAGAAAGGTTGTTCCATGAATAATTTTACATGGGACAAACAAAAATAAGTCTGAAGGAATTAGCCAGTGTTAAGAGAAAACATTCAGAACCAATAGATGATTATTTAAATAGGTTCAGATTGCTAAAGGCTAGATGTTTCACTCCGGCGCCAGAACATGAGTTAGTCGAAATGGCCGCAGGGGGACTAGATTATTCTATAAGAAAGAAACTAGACACCCAATATTTAAGGGATATGGCATAATTAGCAGATAGGGTGAGACAGGTCGAAAGGTTAAGGGATGAAAAATTCAGAGCGAATAAAATAAAAAAGAAAGGGTGGCCTACGTAGGGGTTTGCCAAGATGATGAATACGACGAAAACGAACCAAGTAACTTCGACGAACAAGAGATTGACTTAGCAGAACTAAAGCAAGGCCCACCTTATTCGTGTAAAGTACTAACTCCGTCGAACGGGAACCCAGTCAAAACCAATGATAAGTTCCCCAAAAAAACTTATACGTTCGACATCACCAAATGTGACAAAAAATTTTACTTATTGGTTAAAGATGGTCAATTAATAAAACCACCGGGCACTAAAGAACCGCCTATTGAACAACAAAAAAAGATAGGTTTTTGTAAATACCATAACTTTCTGGGCCATAAAACGTCTCGTTGTTTCCTTTTCAGGGATCTCGTTCAAAACGCCATCCGTGACGGAAGGCTAAAGTTTGGTGATAAGCCAAAACAATAGATGAGGATTGATTCGAATCCCATGCAACCAGTCGAAGCCCATTATACTGAACCATCCATTGTGAACATGGTGGAGGTTAAAGTTGCTCCTGATGGCAATTTTGAAATGGTGGAAGCTGCTGGAGGTTTCGACACAAATATCAACATGGTTGAGATTGCTGATGATCTCGCAAACCAGAACGAAGTTGAAGTTACTGAAGGCTTTGACGACCAGAAAAAGATGGAAACTACTGATGGTTTCGACAAAAAGGACAGTGCCGATACTGCTGAAGATGTTATGGTTCGACAAGAACAGAATTGGGATTGCTTGGGACAACCAAGTGGGAAGTACGATTATCTCGTGAAATACAATTCGTCGGCAAGCTCTCACGTCAACATCAACACAATCCAACCAACCGGTTGGGGAGATGTACCTTTGAGCAACAATGAAAAAACATTTGAGACAATTGAGAATCTCCCTATTATCAAAAAGAAGGGTACTGAGGACCTCACTATTGAAAACAAGGTTGCTGAAGGCCTTGATCCTGATCAAATGAAGACAGGTGATGTCGCAAATTGCATCAACACTATGGGACCTTTCAGTGAAGAGGTCACAAGAATCAAAGCAGAAGTTGTGAATGGTCCTATGAAGCCTGTGACCAGTGGAATCCTACACAAAATAATGGAGGACCCCAAAAGAAGTTGGAACAAGTGTTGTTGCAAACATGGTCCCAGGAACATGTCTTGGTGTTGCTGCCCAGAAGAGGAGTTTGACCAGATACCAGAAGGTGTCGAAGTCGAAGAAGAAAGACTCATTAAGAAAATGAACGAATTAAGCATTGCTGACGAACGAAATGTTGGGGTAAATATGGTGGAAGTATCTCAGAGAGACCAAGATGAAGTGGGTAAAGATCGTCGTCGAAAGGAGTACCAAAGGCTGGCGTATCCTAAAGAAGAGGAAAATCTAGTGGAATTCATCGAGAGGTGCCAAAAGATGAGGACTGAAATGATGTTATGCCCACGCTGCAGTGCAATCTTCGACAGGAAGGCAGCAACCAATCTGGAAGCAGTGGATAAAGCCAAGAGGAAAGAAAATTGGGGGGCAACAAGATATGACCCAAGGGGAAGTGATCATCACCAATGGAGGCGTGGAGAAAGACACCATAACACTTACAAACCACCTAACAAAGCAACGGATGACAAATGGGTTCAACCCATTAGAGATGCCCAAGGGTAGAAAAAATGGAGAAAAGTTGAGGTTCAGAGAGGCGCTTCGATGGAAGGCAAGAAAGAAATGGAAAAGCACAAGCCAAGACCATATCCTTCAGAAAACTACAAAGGAAAAAACCCTATGTCAAGATCCCAATGGAGAAGATTCCAGAGGCAGAAGAGGGCAGAAAAAGAGGTTGCAGAAAAAAGCGTGAATGGAAAAGATGCTGACAACAAAGACAAAGCAGAATCTAATAACAATCTTCAAATAGCAAGCAGAAAAGAGATTTCCCACCAGGTCAATCCTGGCAGCATGGTCGAACCTGTGGCGTCGAAAGAGAAGATGCAAGAAGACGACGAAATAACTGACAACTTCGAATCCGACTCAGAAGCGTCCTTTAATGTGATTTGCAATGTGGTTTATGTCCTTCCTAGAGATTATGATAGAGTCATGGAGGTCGAAGACGAAGAAGATGAGATGGAAGAGGAAACAATGGCACACAGGCCCGTCTACTACTACGTCAAGAACAATGGGTGCGTCGAAGAGCAGAATGCTTTCTTCGAAAGGCCATATGATTCTATGAAAGCACATTTAAAGCCTTTGTTCATAAAAGGAAAGGTGGAGAATATTGGTGTACACAAGATACTGGTAGATTGCGGAGCAGCAGTAAATTTGATGCCCCATTTCATGCTAAAGAAGATTGGGAAGGATGATTCAGACGCAAAACCTCACAACATGGTTTTGTCGAACTACGAAGGAAAAGTAGGAACCACTATGGGTGTTATCCAGGTGAATTTGACTGTTGGAACCATAACAAGGCCAACAATGTCCATGGTCATTGCTTCAAGGGAGAATTACAACCTACTGCTTGGAAGGGAGTGGATTCATGGTGTAGGAGCCGTACCTTCTTCAATGCATCAGCGAATAGCCATTTGGAGGCCAGACGGGATTGTCGAAAATATTGAGGCTGATCAAAGCTATTTCATGACAGAAGTAAACAATGTCAACGGTCAAAGTTTCGACAAGAACCTGGCTCACATACCTCCGTACAGCCCAGCCGAGTTCGACCTAAAAGCAACAGACAACGCCAACTGCTCCATGTACCTTCATCCTACACATGGTTTTCAGTGGGACAAAGAAGTAATTGGCGAATCTTACATGTGAGGAACTACTCATATAGCACCAACAGGATGGGGAAGCGAATTTGACGATGACGAGTAAAGAATCAGCGCTCGAAAGAATTACGGCTTACATAGCCGAAAACAAACTCAAAGAGGTCCTTGAGACTGAAGTAAAATATATGGCTGTCAAAGCCAACAAAGAAAATTCCAACGAACAATGTCCCCAAAGAGACGTTGCAGAAGATTATGATAACAACCAAATGGGCGAATGGCAACACCAAAACCTTGACGCCATTTATGATGACGAACCTCTGGGATTCGAAAAAGATCCAGTGTCAACTAATGAGAAGATGGTGGCGCAGGATCCATTAGAAGAAATAAATTTAGGAGTGGGGGCAGAAAGTAGACCAACCTACATAAGCGCAAAAATGGACCCCCAGTTTAAGGTCGAAATAGTCCAGTTGCTGAAAGAATTCAAAGACTGCTTCGCATGGGATTACGACGAGATGCCTGGTCTAGACAGAAGTTTGGTCGAACTGCAGCTGCCAATAATGGAAGGAAAGAAGCCGGTAAAGCAGACTCCACGACGCTTCGCACCAGAAATTCTATCGAAAATAAAAGAAGAGGTCGAAAGACTTCTAAAATGCAAGTTCATCCGCACAACCAGGTATGTCGAATGGATTGCAAATATTGTTCCTGTAGTTAAGAAAAATGGCAAACTTAGGGTATGCATTGATTTTCGAGACTTAAATTCGGCTACCCCAAAGGATGAATATCCCATGCCAGTGGCAGAAATGCTTATAGATTCTGCAGCAGGCCATGAGTATTTAAGTATGCTAGACGGATACTCTGGCTATAATCAAATTTTATTGCCGAAGAAGATGTTCCTAAAACAGCTTTCCGTTGTCTTGGAGCAATAGGAACGTACGAATGGGTAGTAATGCCTTTTGGTTTAAAGAACGCTGGGGCAACTTACCAACGGGCTATGAATTCCATTTTTCATGACTTTATTGAAACTTTCATGCAAGTGTACATTGACGATATTGTGATCAAGTCTGTTTCAGGAAAAAGTCATATAGATCATCTTCGACAATCCTTTGAAAGGATGAGGAAGTTTGGTCTGAAAATGAATCCACTTAAATGTGCTTTCGGTGTGCAGGCGGGTGATTTCTTAGGTTTTGTGGTCCACAAGAAGAGGATCGAAATAAATGAAAACAAAGCCAAAGCCATAATGTAGGCGAAAGCGCCATCAACGAAAAAGGGGCTGCAGTCTCTGCTAGGGAAAATCAACTTTCTCAGAAGGTTTATCTCCAACCTTAGTGGAAAAACGCAAGCTTTATCTCCTCTACTTCGACTAAAGAAGGAAGACTTTGCATGGGGGCAAGAACAACAAGCTGCCTTTGACAAAATCAAGGAATACCTGGCTAGTCCTCCAATTCTAATGTCTCCTTGTAGAAAAAGAAGTATGAGATTGTACATTTCAGCATCAGACAAAACATTAGGAAGTATGTTGTGCCAAGAAGATGAGAATGGAGTCGAAAGGGCCATCTATTATCTCAGCAGAGTCCTAAATGATGCTGAAACTAGATATAGTATTATAGAAAAACTATGTTTATGTGTATATTTCTCTTGTATGAAATTAAAGCATTATATAAAGCTTGTTGATGTGTACATTTCTTCCCATTTCGACGTAATAAAATATATGTTATCTAAATCTATTTTACATAGTCGAATTGGAAAATGGACTTTAGCATTAACAGAATATTCCTTGAAACATTTGCCTTTAAAGGCTGTGAAAGGACAAGTGGTTGCTGATTTTATAGCTGACCACTCTATAGATGAGAATGTAGAGTATGTTGAATTAGAACCATGGAAATTGTATTTCGACGGTTCCAGTCATAAGAATGGAACTGGTGTTGGGATGTTGATTATTTCTCCTAACAAAATTCCAACAAAATTCAAGTACAAAGTGGAAAGTCTGTGTTCAAATAATGAAGCAGAATATGAAGCTTTGATTGTTGGACTTGAAATCTTGTTGAAATTGGGGGCAACAAGAGTCGAAATAATGGGTGACTCTGAACTGGTGATAAAGCAGTTGACTAAAGAATATAAATGTGTGAAAGAAAATTTAATCATGTACTTTGTAGTAGCCAATAGACTTCTCAAGGAATTCGACAATGTGGCCTTTAGGCACATCCCCAGGGTGGAGAATCAAGAGGCGAGTGATCTTGCTCAACTGGCGTCTGGATACAAAGTGTCGAAGGAAAAGATAGAAGAGCCTATTGAAGTCAGAGGAAGAGTCGTATCCACCAAGTTGTCCCCATCAGATTTGGAGTCAATAAGATTAGGATACGGTGACGAAGAAAATTTTGAGATATTCAATATATATGATTCAGGAATTGCAGACTGGAGAAAGCCCATCAAGAATTATCTACAAGACCCAACTCAGAAAGCAGAAAGAAAGATAAAATACAAAGCTTTAAGTTATGTACTTTTTGGAAACGAATTGTTCAAAAAGACTGCAGAAGGAGTCTTGCTTAAATGCTTAGGTGAAGATGAAGCTTACATAGCATTGTCGAATGTGCACAGTGGAGCGTGTGGCGCACACCAAGCAGGTCATAAAATAAAGTGGTTGTTATTTCGACAAGGAATGTATTGGCCAACAATGCTGAAGGACTGTGTCGAATTTGCAAAAGGATGTCAGGAATGTCAAGTACATGCAGGCATACCCCATGTCCCTGCAAGTGAGTTGCATTCAATTATAAAGCCTTGGCCATTTAGAGGTTGGGCTTTAGACTTGATTGGTGAAATTCGACCAGCCTCTTCAAAAGGGAAAAAGTATATTTTGGTTGGGAT
Source organism: Lathyrus oleraceus (assembly GCF_024323335.1). Classification (NCBI taxonomy): domain Eukaryota; kingdom Viridiplantae; phylum Streptophyta; class Magnoliopsida; order Fabales; family Fabaceae; genus Lathyrus; species Lathyrus oleraceus. The sequence goes on from NC_066580.1 coordinate 447,813,120, forward strand.
AGACTACTTCACTAAGTGGATTGAAGCTATACCATTAGTAAATGTGGACCAAGAAGCAGTTATAAATTTTATCCAAAAGTACATAATTCACAGATTTGGGATACCTAAAACAATAACAACAGATCAAGGATCTGTTTTCACTGGTAAAAATATGCAGAAATTCGCACAAGAGACTGGTTTTAAACTCCTTACTTCGACATCTTACTATGCTCAAGCCAACGGGCAAGTTGAAGCAGCCAACAAGGTAGTGATAAATTTGATCAAGAATCATGTAGGGGAAAAACCTAGAAACTGGCATAAAACCTTAGAGCAAGTTTTGTGGGCTTGTCGAACGTCTCCAAAAGAAGCAACAAATTCAACTCCATTCAAGTTGACCTATGGACATGATGCAGTTTTACCAATCGAAATATATTTGCAGTCAGTTAGAGAGCAAAGGCATCATGAAATTCCATCAGATATATATTGGAGTATGATGATGGACGAATTAGTTGATCTAGACGAAGAAAGGTTGTGTGCGCTAGATCTAATAAAGAGACAAAAAGAAAGAGTCGAAAAGTTTTACAATAAGAAAGTAAAATTCAAGACCTTCTTAATTGGTGATCTTGTTTGGAAAGTAATCCTTCCTATGGATCGAAAAGACAGGTTAATGGGAAAATGGTCTCCTAAATGGGAAGGACCTTTCCAGATTTTGAAAAGTTTTTCAGATGGCGCGTATGAGATTGAAGAAATAGGGAAAGATGAGAGAATCCTAAAGGTAAATGGCAAGTATTTGAAAAAATATAAGCCAATATTGCAGGAAGTAAAAATAACAGTAGAATAATTGTAAACATAATTGTGATAGCTTTGCCAAATAAAAAGGGCACTAAAGTTATTACAAAGAAAGCCTCAAAGGGCTGAGAATTGTTAAATTAATTCGACTACAAATTGATACTGGCAAAATTTTCCTTTAACGTGGCGAATTTCTTCCTCTGAAACTGGAGTCGATGATCACAAAGACTTTTGTGAGTAGAGAGAGTCTCAATCTCTTGACTAAGTTGCTGGGCCTTTTCTGCATGTCGAATACCCACCGTCAGTTCGTCGTCAATCTCATTCTGCTTAGGTTGCTGTATGGATGCTTTGCGCTTTTTCTCTTGGGAGATCTTTTCTTGAAGTGCTGCTATTTGTTTCTCCCATTTCTGGATATTATCATCACAAGCAGCAACTTCTTTGATGTAAGTTTCAGAAAGCTGCTGCAACTTTGAAACTTTGTCAGTTGAAGTCGCAACAGCATCCCATTCAGCAGTTTGAGTTTCAGATTTTGAGGAGATTTGCTGGGAAAGATCTCTTTGACGATGAAGGTCTGCAATCTCCAAGTCAATAAGGGTCATCAGCTCCATCACAAAATTGCCAACCTCAGCAGAAGTTTCCAAGACATTTACTTGTTTCAGAATTTTCTTGAGTTCAATGTGGGCAAGGGCGTTTTCTTCCAAGACTTTGAACAAATCAACATCAAGGATCTTCGTCTTAATCTTGGTCAAGATGTTGCTAAGTGATGGTGCTTCAGAAGTGGCCCCGGAAGTAGTCGAACTGCTCTACGAAGAATCTTGAAAATTAAAACGAGCGCTAAGCATAGCCTTCAGATACTCTAAGGGTTTCTGCACTTTGAGACTTTCAAGCTCCTCGCGAGAGAAACCAGTCGAAGCAGTTGATTTGCCACTTCCTTGGGTCTGGTCAAGAGCAGGTGGAGTGTTTCGCCCTAAAGTTGGCCCAGCCTCTGTTTGTTTCGATTGGTCACCTACATCTTTGGCAGTTTCGTCTTCATGATCATCTTCGACCCCAGCTTCCATGTCAGTATCGTCACCATGATTTGCAGCATCTAATCCTGGATGAGGAGGAGATTCGTCTTCAGAAGCTTCACCCATTGTAGCATCGAATTTTGCTACAGTTTTCCTGTCATGATCACTTGTGGGGATATCTTCTTCTTGGACTGTTTCCTCCAGAGTTTTCTCAGGTGTTCTTTCGACAGCCAATTGTTTCTGAAAACAATTCTAAGTTAGAAGAAAGAGAGGCAAAGAAGATGAATATATACAGTCGAAATAAAGATTTACCTCAGGAATCTCAGTGTTAAAACTAGATTTCCCACTCTCCGTATCCTTCGACTGAAGGTTAGCGGTGGGAGTACTTGCAGAATCCTTTCTAGCTGATTTAACAATGGATCTTTGGGAAAAGACTTTCTTGATTTTCTTCTTCTGAGGAGGAGGGGAGATTAGCTCTGGAGATTCGTCACCAGATTCTTCATCAGGAACTTTATCCTCTTCTTTCTCCTCTTCATTCTTTCTTTTTTGGACTGATGGGGGTTTTCGACTTACCTAGTCATGAAGACCAAAGCCAGTTAGTTTCTTAAAAGGAAAAAGAATAAATGAGAAGAGTAAAGTTTTGTACCTTTGTCGAATATTTCTTAGCAGCACTTGGTGACGCTTCGAAAAAAGTTTTCTTGGTGGGAATCCTTACGGCTAAGGAAAGAAAGGAGATTCAGAAACGGATATAAGAGACACATGATAATACAGTTAGAATAACAAAGGAAAAAATCATGTTTTCTGTGAACACCTTCAAGAATGGGATCTTCCACGCGAAAGATCACTGGTAGAATGTCAAGAAAGTCATCAGTCAGCTTCTTCGACAGTTCTCTACTCTCATCTTCAGTATGAAGGGAGTTGTAAAAAATGATGGATCCTTTCTTGGGGAATATGGGTCGAGGTTTTATTTGGATCAAGCCAAACTGCCTAGCAACAAGATTGGGTTGATAGACTATCAAAGCTATTTGGGTCTTGGTTGCGTTACGATGGGAAAAAAGAAGCCTGGGGGTTAAAAATGATTCCCAAACATTCAAAAATATATTTTCATCCTTCTGCATTTCCAAGGGCAGTTGTTGGGTAAACCATTTAGGTCCAATTTTTCTATCAGCAAAAGGTGCCATGGTCGAAGTAAAATGATACCTTTTGGCAAACATCATGACATAACTTTTGAAAGCTTGTCGAAGGCTAATTCCTTCATCAGTTGGCGTTAGTTGCACCAACCTAGGCCATTCGACAGTCCTGCCTTTCACTTTTTCTTCGTTCACTTCTGGTTCTACAGGAAGAGAAGCTTCAAAGGTGGCATTGAGCCATAATTGTAAAAGCCAGAAAGGTCCTGACAAATTGATTTTACCTTGGGTTTTGATGGTTTTCAAAAGATGTACGCTCTCACTCAAAGATTCGTAAAGATTCGTCAAAATCATTTCACTCAAGCATAGTTTGGTGCCTGCGTGAAGCTGATTGGCCATGGTGATGAATCTCTTGGCAACTTAGAGGGAACGAGAGCAAAAACATATTTGGATAGCCACAGAGTCAAAAAGGCTATGTGTTCGACATCCGAGACTTCCGTGGTGCTCTTGTCATGATAATAAGATGTAAATAAAGAGTATGGGGCGAAGCTAGTGTCGAAAGCTATTGTATCTCCATTTAGGATAGTGGGGTCGAAATCTATCCCATTGGGGTGAAGGCCAACGATGGCTGCTGCGTCGAAGAGAGTGGGCGTAACCATCCCACAAGGAAGGTGAAAGGTGTTATAGGTACTGTCCCAGAAGTAGAGGGAACCTAAAAGCATATTGGGACAAATGTTGGGTCCTGCTCTCGACAATTGAATAAGGTCTAAGATACCTACTTCCTTCCAGAAATCTCCTTTAATATTTTCAACTTTATCTAACCAAGATAAGTAGTCGGAAGGATCTTTCGACCATGGACAAGTTCTAAATATCCTGTTGTAATTCAAATAAGTTAAGTTCAACTCTCCGTCATCAATCAAACTCGGCGGGTCATTTTGCTGTACAGTTTTATCTTTAGGTTGAGGTTTCACTCCAACACCTATGGGTTTTGTATGGAAATAAGTTGGAAAAAATTCTTTTAAACGATCTGGTTTAATCTCTGGATTCAGAAGTGGACCTAACATAGCGTGACAGTTTCCAGAAACAAGAACAGGAATTAATACCTGGGATTTGTAGATACGTTCTTTTTCTCTCTCATTGGGAGGTTCATGAACATATTGTTGGTTTCCAATGGTCATTGGTCCCTTCAAATCATGCGCAGGAGAAAGAGCTGAGTCTTGATTCTTCTTGGAATGTTTGTTGCTGGAAGGTTTGTGAGGAGCCATTGTTGGGAAGAACAAAGGAATTTTTCTCAGGAAAGTTGAAAGTTTAAGAAAAATGGGTATGAAGAAAGGAGTTCTGAAGCGTTAAAAAAGTTCAGAGAAAATGGTTTATGGGTATTTGTAGAAGGAAGATGATAAAAACGCTTTGAAATGTTAATGATGATTGTGGGACACGTGGCCGATTTTCCTGGTGATGTTGAAGAGGTGGAAGTTGAAAAGAGACCATGATGGAGGTAGAGTCTGAACGTGGGCTAGACGTGACATCTTGGAGAAAGTGTAATGATGAATCTGTATTGGAAATTGAGATCACAAAAACTTGGAAATAATGAAATTAAATGACATGGCATCAAAACACTGGTTGACAACAAATGACTGTTTCTCCAAAACAGTCGAAACATCTTTGTTGGGGGGCAATTTGTATACGTACGTTTTTGACGCCATGAGATTAGTATGCAAAAGGGTTCTTTCGACAAATGACGCCATGGAATTAACAGTTTAGTTGATAAGTGTTTTCAACACTTCGACATATTGATGGTTCGACATTTCGACAAAGATGTTTGCAGATGAAGAGACGTCTTTGACAGGCATGGATGATATTATGGTATTTCGACAATTCGACAAAGTCTGGAGAGAGACGTCATTTCGACATAAAGTGAAATTTTAAATTCAAAAGAATTGTGACGTTTGGCAGAAGACGCGTGGAAGCATCTGGCGAAAGGAAGAAAGCCAAGTGTCACAGTTTTAGGATTTGTTCGTTAGTAACAATTATTTTGTTTGTATATAAATAGGATAGTTGTTATCAGAAAAAAGTGGGTGAAAACTTGTACAAAATTCCTGCAAATACTCAAAGTACCCGTGTGAGAGAAAAGAGTCTTATTTGGAACATGTACGTGTGAACAAACACCATTTCTTTAAAGTTTTACTTTATAAAATTCAAAGTTCTTTACCAATTTTCCTTTACATTTACCAGTCATTTATCTTTCTGCATTTTCTTTTCGACACTTTATGCTTCGCCAGTTGTATTCCGCCATTTATCATAATCTTGTTAAGTTTACTTTTATTTAAGCATTCGTAATCAATATCTTTCGACATGAAAGACTTAGTGAACCAAATGAAAAATACAAAAGTTGTTCTAGAGATTTACAAAGTTGTTTAGATTTGCACATGTCCTAGGATTTGTGTGGTTGATCCTGCAAGTAACCCAATTCGACAAGTTTTGGAAAAACCAGAGGTTGTTCGCCAAAATCAACTGCGAACACTTCCCCGAGTTCAAATCCTGAAAGACACAGTGAGATCGGAAAAAATTAGTTTGACAATTTATATCTTGGGCTAATTTACTCACGGATATTAAATTACAAGATAAATTTGGAACATGAAGGACATTTTTAAGAGTTAACATTTGAGACAACACAACTGACCTTTTACCTGCAATGGCTGAAAAAGAGCCAGCTGCAATTTTTATTTTTTGATTACCTGCACATGGACTATATGAAGAGAACAAAGTAGATTCACCTGTCATGTGATCAGAGGCTCCTGAATCTACTATCCAAGTATGACTGGGACTGACACTAAGAAATGCAGAATTACCTTTTGTTGCTATAGAGCAAGAAGGGGTTGAAGACTCAAGGAGTTTGTACAGTCTGTCTAGTTGCTCCGTAGTGAATGGGAACTGAGACGGAGGAGGTTGCTGCCCTTGATCAGAATTACTAGCCTGAAATGCACGACCACTTTTCTTCTTCCAGTTAGGAGGTTTGCCTTTGAGCTTCCAACAAGTTTCACATGTATGCCATTCGCGCTTGCAGTGATCACACCAAGGAACTTTGTCTGCCTTTCTTCCCTCGTCAAGGTTCCTAGTAGCCAAAGTTGAGCCTTCAGATTCAGAATTTCGTTGTGTCTTACCCATCATAATTCCTTGTCGTGCCTCTTCCCTTCTTATTTCTGCAAAAATTTCACGAAGAGTTGGCAATGATACTTTTCCTAAAACTCTACCTCTTACCTCATCAAGGTCTTTATTGAGCCCAGCGAGAAATATGAATACACGATCATTTTCTTGCCTCTTGAGAAACAAAACACTGTCTTCTGTACACCTGCAATTGTCATCATAACAGAGATCTAACTCTTGCCACAGTGTTAACAGTTCATTGTAATAAGCAGTTACACTCCTGTCACCTTGTTTCGCATGTCATAACTTTGATTTTAAACCAAAAATTTGAGAGGAGTTTTGAATATCAGAGTATGTTTCCTTAACAACTTCCCAAACATCCTTTGCGGAAGGTAAAAACATGTAAGGCTTACCTATTCCAGTTTCCATAGAGCTTACCAGCCATGCAATAATCAAGGAGTTTTCCGACTTCCATTGTTTGTAACGAGGGTCTCCTGTTGCCGGTTCAGCTACTATTCCTGTTAAGAAATCAATTTTTCCTTTGCTATCCAATACCAATTGAACGGTTTGAGCCCATTCATTGTAGTTATTCCCATTCATTTTAGGAATATTGATATTGAGGGAGTATGAGGAACCCTCTCGATCATTACCGCCTATGTTGGAATAACCGTCACCAAAAACAATGTTGTTCCTGTTTCCATTGTTGTCGTCATTACTGCCACTGTTTATGACCACCGGCGGTTCCTCATGTACACCGTTTCCGCGCCCACCGCCGTTTCCACGGCTGAAGCCCGAATCAGATTGTTGTTGGTCGCCATTACTGCTATTGTTTATGACCACCGGCGGTTCCTCATGTACACCGTTTCCGCGGCCACCTCCGTTTCCACGGCCACGGCCAACACAATATATGCTTTTATATCTTGGCCTTGATATAAATTTTTTGTCAATATATATATATACTTATTAGGCATTGTATTTATTATGTTACTTGTATGTGAAATAATAAAGTACTTAGAATAATTAGTATGTTTAATAATACATTAAGTGTGACTTAATAGTGAGATCTCATTAAATATAAGCAAATTATTCTTAAAGTATCCATAGTCAAGCCTTACTGTCATATAGGACAATAGTGATGCATAAAGACTATTATGTGAGTAGATTGATGTCTGTATCTCATGGGTCATAGATATGAGATATCAAATCTTCACATAGGTATAAATATTATTATATTAGATTGACACACCATGAGAATACTACATAGTATGTTATTTAAGTTTCATAAGTTATTCTCATAATGATATTAATGTATACCAACGTTCAACCTGAAACCACTATGGACCCTAGATATGGAATCGAGTACTTTATTATCAATCAAACGTTGTCCATAATAGAATGACTATATAAATCATATTGAGGAACATGAGCGACTTAGATAGGATTTTCCTCTTCTACATATATATGAGTAATATCTATAAGCCCCTCGATAGAGTATGACTATAAAATGCATGGTCGTGCTCAAATAAGTCGATATGAGATATTAGCTTATTTGTTGTTATCAAGTATACTCAGGGATCAAGGAATATAACATTGAACTATACAAGGGTGACACATTTTATGTCTTGTGTTCAATGTAGACATAAGGGTAAAAGGGTAATTGTGCACTCGGTCATTTTCATAGAAAGGTTATGTCATATCACATTACATTCTCCTCACTTAGGTAGCAGTAATGTGTTGCTAGATACTACTCATTGTTTATAATATTAAATATGTGATTTAATATTATTGTCAATGTTACGAGAACCTATACGGTCACACGCATGGAGTATTAATAGTGGAATGGATGATTACACTAAATAAGATTTAAAATAATTATGTGTTAAACGTATTTAAATTGTTTAATACATTAACACACACACACGCATGCGCACGCACGCGCGCACACACACATACACAATATATATATATATATATATATATATATATATATATATATATATATATATATATATATATATATATATATATATATATATATATATATATATATATATATATATATATATATATATATATATATATATATATATATATATATATATATATATATATATATATATATATATATAACTTGAGAATTGCTAGTTAATTAAAATAAATTTAATTTAATTTAATTTAATTTTTTTATTTAAGTAAAAGAGCTTAATTAAATATAAATAAGATTGGGGTTAATTTTGAAAAAGTCCAAAATAAGAGAATTAAGGTTTTAGTATATCTCTATAAATAGATAAGCTATTTCCCATCAAGTCCTAATTTTAGTTTTTGTCATTCTCAGAAAACGGCTAGCACCATCAACCACTTTGCACTCGCGTGGACTTCATAGAGATGTTGATATCTTTCACAATTTGTGATCAAAGTTAAATCATGCTACAAGAGATATTCCGATAATCTATTGGTATTTTATTTGTGATTAATGATTTAATCAAGATCCGATCATTGGGATTATTCCGCTAAGAGGATCAAAGTTTTGGAAAAAGACTTTTAAATCCCTTCATATATGTAGTTTTCTTGTCACTTATGTTTTAATCTCAACCATGAGGTTCTATGTAATTCTTCTTAAGTTTTAATATTGATAGATTTTTCGTTCATAATGCTTATTTTGTATTAGCTACCTAAACTTGTTTTCTTGGTATGACTTGATATTCGAAATGTATTGTTAATTACTAAAACCAAGTATATCATCTATTGGGTGCTAAAGTCTAGACATAGATTTAATTTTGATATTCTCACAAATAACGACATTGGTGAAATGCAACATTAATATGAGAGACTATCAATTATGTAATACAATTAGTCTCATGTTCTTGACACAAACGTGAGTTGCAATTAGAGTAACAGATAATAATATTAATAGCTAATTAGAATTGTATATTGGTAGTCAATAACGCTACATAAGAACATGTCAATGACGTCTAACCACAACAATGTTTTCTCACTATTGAAACATCGAACAATTATTTTCTGTCATTTTATTTTTCAAGTATTCACCAAACAAACAATCTTGTGATAAACCAAACTTAAAGTAATATAAACTATTGATCGGTCTTTGAAACACAACTAGTCCACGTGGAGACGATAAAACTGCACTTGATATCTACACTGCAATAGCTTCTCGACAATCGATGATTCTCCCTTTTTGTTCACCACCTTAAGTTTCACAATATCTCTTTTTCATGGTCCCCTTGGATGGTGCCTTTGAGGGGGAAAATCCCTCAATGATAAAAGCAAATAAAATTGCTCCACTTTCTACATTTCTATGGGTGGGGGGTCTCTACACTTTTGCAGTTGTCTTTATTCTTGTCTTCCTTGATGTATCTGTCCAACCTCCCTTTCTTTATCAACTTTTTTATATCGTCTTTCAAGTGAACACACTTATCAGGGTTATGCATGTGATTCTTATGGAATCTATAGAGTTTCATCTTGTCAGTTCATGTATATTCTTTCACGGGGTATGGGTACCTCATCATAGCCTCCTTGAATTTAGTACTAGCATATTCTTGTAATATTTTCTCTTTCTAAGTATTTAACAGAGAGTATATGAGGAGAATCTAGTGTATGGTTCTTTGTGTATATCTTTGTCACCATCCTCCATGGGGCATCCTTACCTCCCATTACCCGAGTTCCATGAACCTATGATCATGTATACATTTACAACCAACAATTTCTCCTCGTAATTAATATAAGGCGGATTTTGGTTAGGAGACCGTTCATACTTCCCACGTCTGTTCATACTTCCCACGCCTTTTATATCTAACTTCTCACAGAACATGAAGTCAGTCCTCAATACTTACTCAAAAATCAAATACTTCATATTATCGTTGGAACCTCTTACTTCCACAAGTACCTTAATAAACTGATCAATGTATTCTCCAAGGAGCTCTTTCATCTTGTGAATCTCATTAAAGATGGCTATCATTTTTGGCATACGATTTTGCATTGTGAATTATGTCATGAACTCTTCACATAATTTACTCCTAGAAATGATGTAATCAAGGTGAACCTCTCTCATAATCAGGGTGAACTCGTATAAATCTTTGATTCTATATTCTTAATCTCTTTACTTCCGTATTCATTGGAATTTTACAATTTAAAACAATTTAAATTTATTTTTAATGTTCTTATCATCTTTAGAGCTACCCCTCTCTATATGTTTATCATCCAATCACTTTTAAGTCTTATTTAATCATGATCAAGTCTAAATAGTTTCATAATTGGTATAAAAATAGATTTTCATTTTAATTTAAGACGGCAACAAAACTTACATTTGACATTAATTTAGATGGTGGTCATTTCATTATTATATGATCATGTTTATTCTTTTAACAAGGCAGCAAATAAATGTTTTCCCCCACTCCTGACTATTGTGTTTTTCCCCACCACAATAGTCAATCTTACATTCAATCAAATGTTCAAGCACCAAAAACTAGTTGCAAATCCAGCCATATCATTCTTTTCGGCTTTGACTAGATTTTCCAACCCAACTGAGTTCCAATTTTTCACTAAACATCAGATAAGCAGCATTAATCAATTCTATTACAAATCAGACCTAAGTTCAAACGCCAACAAAAGTAACACAAAAACAAAAAATGAAAAACCAAAAAGCAGAGGTTAGAACTTAGTAGAACATGAAACAAACATTGCATACAAAAACATTAAGATTAACTAGACTAACAAATGGTTAACACAACGTGGTAGTGGGATTTGGCAAAACCCCTTTAGCTTCCACAAACCTATACATATACCAAGATCCAACCGACCTATAAGGCTTCCATTTATGACACAAAACCTCCATTTGTGAAGGTGAAGGCAAACCCTTAAGACCATACAACTTTTCCACACCTCTCCTCACAACAAGATCCCCAACCGGCAAAACATCAGGACGATGAAGTGTAAAAATCATAAACATATGAACCGACCAAGGTCCAATCCCTTTAACCGACGTTAATTTCTCGTACAGTGTTTCATCATCCATTTCGAGAATCGATGAATCAGACAGAAAGCCATTAGCGTATTTGGAGGAAAGGTCGTGAATGTAAGTTGCTTTCGGTCCCGAGATTCCGACCTGGCGAAGGTGGTTTGGGGAAAAGGATAAAACGGCGTCGGGGAGGATTGAGGATTGGTTCTGAAAGAGAGAGATGAAACGGTTTTCGATCGAGGATGCGGCTTTGTTGGAGAGTTGTTGGGAGATTATGCTTTTGATGAGAGAAAAGAAGGGTGTGATGTTGGTTGAGAATTGTGGGGAAGGGAAAGTGTTGATGATGGTTGATAGGAGTGGGTCGGCGGAGCGAAGGTGGTTGAGAGCGGATTGGAGTTCGCCGTGTGATGATAATGGTTTTGGGATTGTTGGTGGTGGTGGTGTTACGGGGAGATGAAGATGTGGTTGTTTGGTTTTGATGGTGAGTTTGGGGACTTTTTTAACGGGGAATGGGATTTTTGAAGAGGTTAGGGTTTTGATTGGGGGTTCTGTGTTGGATTTGGAATTGGTTTGAGATCGAGTTCTCTTCATGTTGTTCAAGAATCAAAGTTGGTGGTGAAGAAATACTATAATTAAGATCGATTAATGGACTCGTTCTTGAGATAGTTAAAAAAAGGCAAATCTTATTGGAATCTTAGAATTAACACAATGTTTAAAGAACATGTGAATATACTAATGCTACGAATAAACTAAATAAACATAGAAGACAAAAGCTTTCCATTTTTTTTCCCACAGATTTTGTGTGTTTTTAACGAATAATTACGAGTTTGAAATTTTTTAAGATTAATTCAAAAAAATATGGGATCAATTTTTCGTGAAAAATGTCCATGTTCCTCCTCTGGCGTTGGTACTGCAATGCATTCCGTGACTACTCTAAGATGGCCTATAGAGTGGTCATTTAAGGTGTTCCCTCCATAAACTCCCCTTAACTATGACTTCTCTTCCAATAGCTACAATACGGTGACATGCAAGTAACATATCAACCAAATTGTTCGTCCTTGTCTGATTCTCTTTTTAGATCTCCTGATGAGTTTGCATCGACGAATCTCCCTTTGCATGTGGTGTCATGAGAGAATGTGACACTCTATAAATCATTGGATGTAGTCGTATACATGGAGTGCGAGGAGCTGGAGGAGCTGGTACATGTCGTACATCCTCTAGGACCAGATGATCAAAATACGTTGCAAATATCTCATCAACATCCCTACAGAGAATAGTGACAAAAGCAGCAACCTTGGGGTCTCTACGTATATCATGGATATGTCCAAAATGGCACATGATTTTCTCAAGTAGATGGGGGTACATAATTCGAGACCCGCATGCCATCCATCTAGAGTACAATGACATAATTGTAGTCCATGGACGAGAAACTGGTACACATTGTACATCCTCTAGCACCAGATGATCAAAGTACGCTGCAAATATCTCATCAACAAGGATATAACAATGATTTAGATAAAATAGTGTAGATCAATCCTCTTGTAATCTTCTTCCAAAAATTGATGAAATATGAATTACTTTCATCTTTTTGCAATGATACTCTCTATATATCCTCTTGATTCCTTTTGAATGATCCAATCGTCAGAGAAGTAAAAAAAATCAACCAGTTGAGCACAAAGTAAAAAAATACATTTTAATTTTACCATAAGACATAAAGATTCCTAGAGAATATAGCTCAGATTTACCATAAGACATAAGCAAATGAGATAGAAAGCAAAACAAATATATTTTCAAGGAAATTTTATCATTAAATAAAATCAGTTTAAGAAGATGAAAAAAGAAAACACAAAACAGGTTCTAAATCCTAAGCATATGGTTTCTTCATAAGATCCATAACAACTTTCAGATCAGCACCCATAATGTCTTGTTTGGAATTCGTTGTCTTCATCCTATAATCCATTTATGCTTTCTTGATAACCATGAATTATTGAGTAACAACAATAGAGGTCAACTTTGCACCCAAAAGCTCTTGTCTTTTATTAGAAGGGGTGACAGATTCTAAAGTGACGTCCTTCAGATCTTGAAAGATTGATATAACAGAGGTTGTGAGAGAATCCCACTTAGCAGCATAAGTTACTAGGTCAGAAGCATAGGTTCTCTCATTAACCAGATTCTTCACTTTATAAAGAAAAATAGTTTTAATTTCTTCCACATTGGCTTGGATAACAAGTGGAAGAGATGGAATGTTGGTTTGTGAAAAGCCATAAGGTTGGTTTTCTTGGACAATTAGGTTTAGGGAAGTCTCTGGATGAAGTAGGTCAAAAGAGATTTGTTCAGATTCAAATCTAGGTTCAGATGTAAATTGAACTTGAGATAGATCCTGAACAATTTGTTCAGTCTCAATATGGGGTTTATATGCAACTTGAACTTGGAATTAAGCCTGAACATGGCTAGGTTATTTATGAGGTGTAGATTTAGGTGATGTTGAGGTGGTTGAGTTTCTGGTGGAGAAATGGGTTTTGATTGGATAAGGGTTACATGTTCAACTTCATTTTGGACAGATATATCATTATGTTCAGAAGTAGAGCATGCTTGGTTTGATGGTAGGTCTTGAGAAGAGAAGCTTTAAATAAGAATGGCTTGGATATGTCCAATAGGTGAAAGGTTCACAGACTTAAGGCCAAGATGAGCATTGAACCCAACTTTATCATATTCTGACTCAGAACTAGAGGAAGCTTTCCCACTAGAAATATCTATGGGTGATTCAAGCAAGGTGTTCAGAGGTGATAGTTGTTTAGAAGTAGAAAAGAGTGTTAGTTGTTTCCGAACATTAGTGGATTCACCAACAGGGGATGAGGTATATTTTGAAGATTTGTTGGGTGAGGGATTTAGTAAAGGTGTAGGTGATATGTGATTTAGGGTGGAACAATCAAAACCATCTTTCAAGAAAGATTTTAGATTTATACATGTCATATCAGTTTCAAAAGCATCTGAAGCAGCTAGTTTCTCTTCAACAATAGCTTCTGAAATAACTTATTCAAGTATACTAGAAGCTTCATGTCCAACATACTTTAACCCAACAATAACTTAAGCAGCTTGGACCTCAGTAGTCTCCAAAATATCTCTATCAACAACAACTTCTTCCAGCAGAGCATCAAAAGATACATGATGCTTCTCTGCATGTTCCAATAGAGCAAAGGCTAAAAGTTAAGCACCCTTGAACACAAGTTCAATAACACTCTTCTAAGTTACAACATTAACAATCTTATTCCTTCTTACCAAGGATACCCCAACATCCTCTTCTTCCCATTCCTTTTCAATATCATCAGGAACAACCATCTTTCTTAACATCCTTCTGAGAGTCTGAAGCAACCTACTTTTTCCTCTTAGAAGATTTGAACACTTAAGCAGGTGCATTAGGTAAGTCTTTGTATCTCAGAACCACACCTTCTTCAAATGCATGTTAAATGTATAATTTGATTACTTCAGGACTGTCTATCTTGGTAATGACAGGATAATCCTCAAGATAATCAGAATTTTTACATCTAACTATGAGGGGCTCTTTAGATTCTACTATTTCACTCTTCTTTGGAAGCTTCATGTTAGCTAGAACAGAAGCAGAAAGAATGTTTCCATGGATATCCTCCAGATCCTCATTATTAGGAATAATTTTAAGGGCATCAATCAGACGACCCTGATAAAATAGTTCAGACAAAAAGTCTAGCATATGGCACATTCTTCTCATGGTGCTTCGTGCTCTCCTTGATAGCATCATATAAATGATTGAAGATGTAGGAAGAGAGATTAATCTTATCTTTATTTTCCAGGTAGATAAGGAAGTGTTTATGATCCCATGAGATTTGATCAGTGCTGCCTTCTCTAGGGATCAAACAACCAATAAGAATTTTGAGCAGAAGCTTGAAATTCCTCTTCATGCTCTTGGCTTTTCCAAAATCAGAAGAACACAAATCTCCAGAGTGTTCAAACAAACATATTTTGATGACTTCATCTTCAGGATTGTTTTCTTTTAAATTCAAAATAAACCTTTTATAGTTTGTTACCTCTAATAGCTTAGTAACCGTCTTCTAAGTGATTATTACATCAACACCCGTCACTGTTGATCTAATTTCCACTTCTTCAAATTTCTTCAAACCCATTTCTTTTCTACCCTTCCCTTTCAAGGAACTGTCATTTTGTATCATCATACTTTGTTCATAGACGCAGAAAGTTTGTCATAAACTTATGTCCTAACCCATAAATCCCTTATAAGATAAAGGTAAGTTGGTTCATTTAGCATATCAAAAAATGAAGACAACCCTTGTACTCTGAAATAGCTTCATAGGTCATACCCATTTTGATTGAAGGAGTCGAACTCAGAAATTTGTTCCACCTAAAGCTTTAGATCATCCTGATTGATATCCATGGTCTTGGGTTTGATAGTCAAACTCTTGCCAGATTCGACAATCATATGTGCAAATTGAGTGAATGATGAAGATGCCATTATAAAAAGAGTTTTAGGGTTTACATGGTTTCCTTTTTCAAAAGGGGTGTTTTTCAGAGGAGGTTTGATAAAACAAAAGTGTGGGAAGTGAGTGAGAGAGAGAGAGAGAGTCTGATAAAGTAGAGTGGTTTTGAGTGTAAAATAATATTGATCAAAAATAGAATACACAGACAAAAGAGGCAAGAAGCACAATAACTAAGAAAAATCAACAATATCAAAGGATTTTTTACCCAACAACTATAATCCATGTGTCAGAAGACATTTCAGATTTATGACACGTAAGAGGATAGGTGTTAGAGGCAAAAAAATAGTTTTGTCAACTTGTGTGCATATCAGAGGCATTTAACCTTATTCTGAGTTTCATGGGCTGAGATCTTTCAGAGGTTATTATACATCAAAGGCTGGTTTATGGCTTCTGATCATAATAGCTTTTGAACATCATCATACGCTACTTCTCAAATCCGATGTAAGCACAAATTTGAAAAATAAGATACTTGACTCTGATATAGAATAAGATTCTTTGTCATGATGATAGAAGTGGAATTATCACAGTGAAATGTAATTCTTCTTTCATAAATAAGAAGTCATACTAACAGAAAACTTTAAAAAGAAAGGATTAGAAATTGTTGCATAAAAACACAGAGATAATCATACCTTTCTTTGTGAAACTTTAGATCTACTGTTGAGATTGTTCTTTGAGAAACGTCATTGTTCCAACAATGATCTTTAGAAAAACATCATAAGTCTTTTTAGATTCCACAACAACTGGATAAACTTCACAGATTTACACCGAGTCTGAAGCACCAATACTTTATAGGATAACATCAATCTTCCCAGTACTAGTAATCTTGCCTTACTGGTTTCTTCCAGATTCCATATTTCCTTCCTTCTTCAGAGTTAGAATTTGGAATATAGGCATTCTTCTTGTTGTAATTTGTAAGAAATTACTATCCTGGAACAACAATTATTGCTTTTATCTTTCCCTTTAGTATATCTGCAGCAAAAACAATCTCACTCTTCGGTACCCATACTCGTATGGGTCCTTTGAGGTTAGTTTTACAGGGTTTCCTCTTGCTTTGAGGCTTAGCCTTATAGTAGGGTCTAGACTCATTCCATAATTTTTGTTTATACATATTTTGTCTTGGACAAGTCTTGACCTTGACTTCTGAACCTCTTAGAACCTTTGATTCAGCAACCTTGAGTTCTGATTTCTTCAGAACTTCTAACTTAAGAGTCTTAGGTTCTATTTTTCTTAGAACTTTTTACCTTTGAGTCTGAGGTTCTGATTTGTTCAGAACTTATGAGTCATCAATCACAAGTTTTGATTGGTTTAGAACTTTACTATTTTCAGCATTAGGCACAAAGTAAGCATTCAACCCTTTTTTAGTAGTGCTTGGAGAAGAAGGATTTAAGGGCTTTATCAAGATTTAAGTCCTTGGGTTATAAGGTTTTTGATGATAACCAAGACTTTCTCCTTTGCTCTTACTTACTCCATAGATCATAGAAGCAAGTTTTATTCTTTCAAACCCATATATGATAAACTCTGGAAGAGCTAGTTCATGCTTATAAAGAGGTTTGTCAAACATATTTTTTACTAAAGCAATCTGATCTCTTTCAAGTTTTTCAATTTTGTCTTTGGAGAAGTTTAGTTCATCTCTTATAAGACCATATTTCTTCTTTATAATTTTCATATGTTTGGCTTTCTGCTGACATCTTTCCATAAGATCTTGACATAAAGTAATTAAATCAGATTTAGAGATTTTAGAAAATACCTCTTATATTTCCTCTAAATCTGAGTCAGAACCAACTTCTGATTCTGAATTTGAGAAGGTTAAGGCAACCAAAGCAAGGCTGGCTTCTTATTTACTTTTGTCAGCTTCTTCTTTGTCATCAAGTTCATCCCATGTTTCCATGAGACCTTTCTTAAATTTATTTCTAAATTTATTCTTTTAGAAGTTTTCCTTTTTGGCTTTGTCCTTCTGCAGATTTGGATAATCAACAATGAAATGATCGGGCTTCTGACAGTTGAAGCAACCTTTCTAATCATCCTTGTTTTCTCTAGAGTTTGTTCCTTTGAAACCATATTTTTTACCAGAGAACCTCCTATTTTTGTTGGCAAGATATTTAAATCTTCTTATGATGAATGTCATTTCATCATCATCAGAATCTTCATCAAGAGTGGCTTCTTTTTGCTCCCAAATTTGAGAAGATTTCTCATACCTCCCAATAGATTTCAAAGCCATAAACGTTTCTTTCTTAATTGGTTTTTCATCTCCATTGAGTTCTAACTCATGACTCTGAAGATTACTTATCAAAATTTTAAGACTGGTTTTATTCAAATCTTTTGCTTCCTGAATAGTTGTCACCTTTGGTCTATATCTGACAGGAAGACTTCTGAGAATCTTCTTGACATGACCAGAGGTGGTGTAGCTTTTATTCAGAATCTCAAGCCCAAACACAAGTTTTTGTTACCTTCAAAACATGGTTTCAATACTCTCATCATTTTCCATTTTAACATTTTGTATTTTTGAACCAATAAATTAGCCATAGCTTCTTTGACTTGCTGATTCCCTTCATAAGTGGCACATAAAGATTCAAAGATGGTTTTCGCAGTAGATTTGTCAATGATCTTTATGTATTCTGAGTGAGGTGGAGATTCCACTAGAATACCCTTCACTATATGATGTTTTCTATAAACCTTCTTCTGAGTAGGTGTAAGATTTTTTCTATCAGTCACCATACATACTCCATCAACTTCAAAGTTGATATTATCTTCAAGAGTATTCATCGAAAAAATAGCAAGTGTACTATTTTGCCGATGTAGTAATAATAGGGATGTTCCCAAAGATCGACCTCGAGGATTGCGCAGTAATATACGTGTAAATTTTACTCAATTGAACAAAACTAATAGTTGGGGTTTTGTAAAAAGTCACTGTAAGAGAAAGTAAAGCAGAATAAATCTTTTCACAGTTTATAATAATATGCCAAGGATGGTGTATGAAAATCTTCTGTAATGACCCTTGAGTGCATATCTCCTTAATAATGAAAATTGTTTCAATTACCGGATCTTAAGATTGTTTCCCCCTAAGACCTTAGAGGGAAACCTTTGGTCATTCAATCTAACCTCTAAGTCCTTAGGCAATTATGATGAAACAAAGCAATCAATATAACAAGAATAAATCGATAACCATAGGGTATCCCCAGTCCTAGGTGATATCTACTATGGTTTCACTATATAAAAACCTTAACAATTGCAATCCTTCTGATTGTTAACCATACAACAATCTTAATTTTTCTGATAAAGAAAGCATTACGCACATTGCACAATGAAATTAACAACAAAAATCATATATTACGGGAATTATAAATTCAGAGTCATTACACGATCAATTCAGGGACCCCCCTGGCATTGGGGGGTTTAGCCTTTCATATTATTCAAATAATATACAAAATAAAAATGAGACATTACAAAAGGATGGGAATTTCGTTGATCTTCAATCGCATCCGCTCTTGAAGGATCTCCGTTCTTCACCGCTTTTGACCACTTCAATCTTTATTGTCTTTAATCTCTAATCGTCAAAAGTCCCTTTCTTCATATTCAAAAATCCCCTAAATAGTTCCTGATCACTAATTTGATGTAGCAAAAGTCCAAAATGCCCTTCGGGATCAGCCGTGCCAAAATACAACAAAAACTGGAAAATGAGGTGTCCAAGCCAACATTGGCCGTGTCAAGCAACATGACAGGCCATGTTGGTTGTTTGGTATAGTGGCCTTGACACGCCCCTCCAAGGAGGCTGACACAGACGCCGGTGTCAGCTCCCTGTTTTCTTCTCCTGGCTTTCCTCTCCTGACACGGGTCGTGTTGGGCAACACGAGTGGCCGTGTCTGGACTACTGTGTTGTCCAATTTCCTCTTCCGACGGGCTCGAAACGTCCGATTCGCTTGGCGATCCCTCCAGTATTCCTGCTTATACCTAAAACCAATAAAACTACCACAAAAAGACATAAAATGGAGTATAATGATGCAAACCAAATATAATCAACAACTTGAAATAACAATGCAAAACATCTAATTTACTAAACAAAACGATAAAATAGGTAGACTAATACGTTACCGACTTCATGAAAAGGTGCCGAATGAGTGTCAGAAAACAAGTAGAATTGGAGACTGATCACAACCCCAAACTTATCTCATTGCTTGTCCTCTAGTGATGCTCGAGACATCATGACGATCACCCCCAAATTCTGCATCCACAATGCTACTGTGATCTTTCGCGATTCCCTGTTCACTTTCCATTCACTGTTTAACTCTTTCCTGACTTTCGACTTCCGCTACACTTTCACATTAACGCATCTTTTGGCCTGTAGCTTTTCACACTCTCACCAAATCTCTCGGGATCAAAGTGTTTGCACTTAACAAAACAGAGCATGCAAAGTCAACTCTTAGGTTTGAATCACAGATACCTTCATAACAAAAACACACAACGCATACTATTTGAGGGTTTTTTGGGTTCTAGCGGGGCTAAGGTGTAAGGTGGGGAAACTTAACAAAACAAAAAGGGAAACACTAGGGGCTCAGGCTCAGAGTTTGTGTTGCTACCCTCATAACTGTGTTCAATCTTTTAATCAGGAGGTCTTTCTTTTGGGCACCGTTCTTGTTGGGATTCATTGGCTCTTATTCTTTTTTTCTTTTTATTGCTCTTTTGAGCATGCTTTTTGCCAACCTAATTCTTCTAGATAAGTGCTTCATGATACTTCTTATAATTTGTTTCTTTTTTTTTCTTTGAAGTTTCGTACTTTTCTCATTTTTCTGCACTTATATATTTTTCATCGGTGTCCCAAAATTTTGATGAAACCCCAAACTTAGGATTTTCCACAGATCTGAGGTAAACAACACTTATCTAAGCAATGTGTGGTAGTGTTTGGGCTTACGGTTATTTACAGTGGTTAAATAACAAAGAAAAGGAAATATTGCTCAAATTGGGTGAACGAAGGGTAATAATGGCGGGTTGGCTGGAAAGGCTCAGGGTTTAAATAAATAAAAAATTGCCTCAGTGTGTACATGTGTGTTATGAAATTCCAGTATCTCTTATGCAAACCTAGAGAGACAGAGACATACCTGGAAAGCTCTCATGATGACAAGTGTTTGGCTTTTTGTAGTCCTTACCATGTTTGGTATAGCTTGCAGGCTTCCAAGATACCTCTCAGTGTGATGTAGCTTCGTCTTTGCTTCGGTTATAGAGTATTCCTGAGAAGTCCGGTGACAGAGAGTCGTGTCCGATTATTCAGATCAGCAACATCAACTTTTGGGGGTTTCTAGAAGAGCAAGTAGAGGAATGTGTCTTTCATCCAATCGCTTAAAGCCTCATTCTTCATTCGACACAAATGTCCTCTATTTATAACACACAGAATACCACACAACTAATTATTTTAAACACACATAATAAAATGCTGAAAATACTAAGAACAAAATAACAAATGATAAAACCCCCCCACACTTGAACCAAACATTGTCTGCAATATTTAATCCAAGATAGAGAGGGACTCACACAGGCTCACTGCGGTGGCGGAAATTGCAACATCAGTCGTTGCATCATCGGGTGCATATCCTCCATAAGAGTCCCTTGACGGGCTTGCTCTATGCCTTGGCGTGTTTGCTCCGCTTGGAGATCGCCGATCTCTGTCTGCATCCATGACCATTGGTCCGGTGTCACATATGACAACCCGACACTTGGGTGCATGGTGTCCTCTGGTGGAGCAACAAACTACTCATGTTCCTGCACCTCTTCCTCTTATGGGTCACCTGCAACAAATGGGTCAGTATTGTGCTCGTCCATATCATCTTGGGTGACACTCTCATATAGCCAATTGGCCGTTTTGGAAATGCTAATTCGTGCAGGGTCAGGAAGAGCCATAATAAACTGACCCGAACTCATTAAAGCATAATAATCAGAAATTTGTGATATCATACCTTGTTGAACCAATGTGTTCATGTCCAGTTTATGCTTACCTGCCACTGGCGTCTCATTTAGTGCAGCAGGTCATAGTCAAAATGGTGGGCAATCTGTGTGATTATGCCCCCTATGGAAAATCCCCCTTGGGCTGCTCTCCCCACTCGACCCAGGTAATCCGCTACAAATGCTGCAACACTCATAGCAACTCGATTTTCTATGGAAAATAGAAAAAAGAGCTCCCTCTAGGTAGCCACACCTGTGCTATCACCCCTACCAAAAAGCGTGAAAGCCATCACCTTTTGGGCATACCTGAAACAATGGTTCTGAATGCCAGATGCTTTCGCCCCTTTAGCAACATAATTTGATCGTCTCATGATGGTCGACCAGAAAGTCTTAGCATCAAAACTATCTGGTACGGCTTCGGGGCCATATAGGGGTAGGCGGAGAATTTCACCCAGCTGCTCCAGTGTCAACTCGTGGTCGACATTGTATAACCTGAAAGTCATTGTTCCTCCAAAGTACATCGTTGTACCTGTCCAAACTTTTTTTAACTTGAACTCAATGGTGCTCAAGAATTCTAAAGTGATACGTTCATAGGTAGGCGCTTCACAATGCACAAATTCAAGCACGCCGAGGACATGGAACATCCTATCTAATTCTTCCGACATGACCAATTGAAATGAAGTATTAAAACATAGGTACCTTGTCGATGTTATCTTCCGTTTAACATGATAAGAGTACCTTCGTTCGTGCTTCGGGTTATCCAAGATTATATCGTGCGAATTCGGATGACGGATGGTCCGTTTCCAAGGCCTGGATGATTCCGCTTCAGTTTGCTTCCCCTTAGAAATTCACTTCGGCGGCATGATTGATTCCTGCAACAAAAATTTATGACCCAAAAATAAAGTATGGAAAAAGGAAAAATGATTATCGTATCCTTGTAGAGGATGTAGAGTAGAGCAACTTTTGTGAAGGGTGTCGGCGATTTAGACAGAGTAAAGTGGAAAAGTTGTGAGCTTTTTGGTGGTGAGGTTATGGAGAATGTTGAAGAACAATGGAGGAAGGAGAAATATTTGGTAAAAATGGGAGAGAGAGAGAGAGAGAGAGAGAGAGAGGGTGAGAAAATCATATTTATTGGGTTAATTTAGGATAGAATGAATTGAAGTGGTGGAAAATCCAGGTGGGGTCCATAAAATCCAAAAATCCAAAAATTGAAAAAATATGGTCGTTGGGCCTGACACGGGCCGTGTCAGCTAACACGGGCGGCCGTGTCAGCCTACTGGAAAAGTCATCTTCCTCAGCTCCTTGCCTGACACGGGCCATGTCAGGACCCTGTTTTTTTTTTAAAAACCCTGATTTTTTCTCTGTTTTCCCGTGCTCTGTTATCCAACTGACTTCTATGAGTTTAGATCAAACCTTTTCTTCTGCACTATGCGATTTACTTATGAACCTACAAATAAAATTGGAAACACATCAAACACTGAAATAATTAGAATAAAACCGCGTGGGTTGCCTCCCACGAAGCGATGCGTTTAACGTCGCATGACTCAATAGTTGTCTCTCTTATCCTTTGAGACGAACATTATCGATCAGACCACTTTCCTGCCCCTTGTAGTAGTGCTTCAACCTTTGTCCGTTCACTTTAAATGTATCCCCATTACTTGGATTTTTAAGTTCTATTGCTCCATGGTGTAGCACCTCAAATTTGCACCTATCATTGTACATACATTCTCATATTAGGTCATAGCATAACATGGTCCACTGCATAGCATTGCATTGTCCCATTTGCCTCAAGTGCAAGATCATCAGAAGAATTAGGTCAAACTGATCAGGAGATCAGTCAACCAAGCAAGCAAGTGTGTTTCTCAAGGAGCCAAGGCCCTAGGGTTGGCCCAACATGTTCACATGACTTGGGGGTCCATTTGAAGTGTTTAGGTCAAAGATTGGAGGCTCAGAGGTCATCAGTCCATGCACAATCAGTCAGAAACCCTAAAAAGTCAAACTTGGTCAACTGTGGTTGATTTTATGGTTTTGATGGATGGATTTGGTTTGAGAGAGCTTATTCATGTCCAAATAGGCCTCATATATCATGGCAAACAATATCATTGAAGAATTTGAAGCGAAATCAGAAATTTCCAAAAATAGAAACTGTACCTGTAATTTTAACTGCCAAAAATGGAAACTTCTTGATCCCAAGCTTACATTATGATACAAGCTTCAAATGAATTTTTTCCCAACATGAAAGTTGAAGATCTTGTTCTCCCATTTTCAAAAAGTCCAAGAACTCTCAATTCCCATGTATGGTTGTTAAGATATGATCAAATCATTTTCACAAAATCTTGAACTTCAAAAGGCCATATCTCTCAAACCATTTGGCCAAAATTGGTGAGGTTTTTTCCAACAAACCACATTTAACCTCCTCTTTCCAAAAATGCAACTTTCATGTACCAAAACATTGCCAATCAAAATGGCCCTTTTTGAACTATCATGTTTATTTTCAAGTGAGGTGCAATTTTGACTTTTTGAATTAAGTAATTTCCATCCAAATGACCAATTGGAATTGATTCAAAATGTTAATTGTGACTTGCCAAAGGCCCATTTTCGTGCTCATGCTACCACACACCACCATTTGGTCAAATTTGGCAAATTAGCAATTTGGTTCATTTGAGTTAAACATGCTTAGCATACATGGATTAGAGTTAAAACAGACCATATATAATATTTTTTCTGTCAATTTGTGAACCCTAGCGGCCACACCAACTCAGAAATCCATTCATTCTCTCAAACTTCATTTTCTTGCATTTTCCAAAATCCTTCCAAAAGCTCCAAAGAACTCGACCTGGATATTGTTGCTGCATCATCCAAGCATCATTTTAGGCTCATTGCGACCATCATTCTTCAACTGTAACCACCTGTTTGCTCGATCATTCTTCAAAGCATCATCCATGGCAGAGTTGGGTTTGAACTGTTCCAAGCTTCATTGAGCCAAAGTAACTTCACCATTCACCTTGTGGAGCTTAAATCTTCACTTGTTTCGAGCATTTGCAAGCAAACAGCAACTGAATCTCATCTGCTCTTCAGAACTGGTAAGAATTCGATCCCATTATTTCATCAAATAGGTATATGTTTTAGAAAGATCTCTCCATGCTGAGCTTCCTGATGGTTTTGTTTTTGAAAATGGTTGGATATTCATGAAGATATTTAGAAATGAAGTTTGATGATGTTTTTGATTCTTGCTCGATTCATGAATATGGTTGTGTTTTAATGAAAATCATTGCTGGATTCATGTTAGTGGTTGTTTGATGATCATTTCTGTGTATTTAATTGCCATTTCTGGAAATTTTTGAGAAAAGCTCGATTTGGGGATGATGAACCTTGTTACTGTGCCCAGAAACCCTAGAATATCTTCATGCATTGCCCAGAAATGATACAGTCGTGTGCATGGTACTGTTGGCCCATGCTGGCCAATAGCGTTATTTCGTTCCAGCGTCCTAAACGCAGCCGTTTTGATAAGTGAATGCCTTATTTACAGCTTTGCCATTCTCGATTTAATTAATCCATTTTAATTCATTTAATTTCTTATTTTATTTCATTTGGCATGGCTCACTTGCAAAATTCATAAATCATCCATTTCAAATCCAATTTTAGTGGGAATTTTTGCATCATCTTCATCATGAGCTCTACCTTTTTATCATATTTTTTTCCAGAATTTTTTGATCATTGAATTTTAAATGGCATTAGGGTTTGTAGAATGTGACCAAATTTTGTACCTTTTGCCAATTCAATTGTGAAATGGTCATGACTTATCCAATGGACCTGAATTTTTTTGAGCATAAACTAGATTCACTCATGTTTATTTTGATGTAAAGATCATGAATTTATCTTATGTGGTTTGAGAGTTGTGAATTTTTGAAGTAGGGTGTGACAACTTGTGTCACGCCATGGATGTGCAAATTGCTGATTTTTGATGCCATGCTTCCTGACCTCCAATTGAGCTGAATTTTTGCATGAACCTACTCTTATATGTCTAGTTTACTTGTGATTTTTCTTGGAATTATTTGTGCCATTTCCCATTTGTTTGAGATTTTCTCCCCTGTTTGACCAAAATGTTGACCTTATGTGATGCATGTGCCCATTTGTTTTGTGAAATGCTCATACTTTATTAGATGGACATGAAATTTTACATGAGATAACTAGACATCCTCAGCTTTGCCATGGTTTTAGTCCCATTCATTTATCATACACCATCTCTGACTTATGATTTTTCTAAGTTGATGCATGTTTGGTTGACTTCTTTGAGCATGTTCAAAATTTCTTTGACTTTCTGATTTTCATTGACTGCCTTCCACTTGCCCAAATGAGAAGAAATTTGACATGCTTACCATGCTATGTGCTAGGTTTGATCATGATTTATTTGGTGATTTTTGGAAATGTTTGAGTTGACTTTTGATGCAAGTCTTTCTGTTGACTTCTATGAGCTCTCATTTGCCATGCTTTGACTTCTTTTGCTTATGAAATGATGATGATGCATGATATGAACATGAAACCAATTGGGTTTGCTTCCTAAATGTTTGAATTTGATTTTGATTGGACATTGCTTGCTGTTTTGGCTTTCTCATTCATTTTTGACCCTAGGCTTGCCCTAGTGGTCCTGTTACTCACCTTTGAGTTCATGTTTTCAGGTTGACCAACAAATGACCAATGAGACCAATTCTTTTTGATTGAGCTTGCTTGAATATCATTGTTTAACATGTTTTGTTTTGTAGGTGGCTTGGCTCACATGCCTTAAGCCTTGTGCCTTGCACATTCATTTGCTTCTGATTAACTGTTGATGTCTGTTTCTTTTTGCTTTGTCTGAAGTTGTATACTAATGTCTGTTTGACTATTTCAGGTGCTTTTAGTTGCTCAGTTCCTTGTGAACTTTTGCTTTGCTTTGCTTGTATAAGCAATTTGCATTGAGGTATATTTCTCATCTTCATGTAGTCTGGAAGACCTGGCCTGTTACTTGGCCAGGCAACTGTCTGAAGTCCTCCTTAAGAGGCAATGTTTGTGTATGTTTAAATCTTATCCCTGTACATATGCAAAGTCCTCCTAAGTGAAGAGGCAATTGGCAGAACCCAAGGGATAAGCAACCTATCCCCTGCTAGTCTGTGTGTCACTCACATTGCTCACACTACCTGTGTTGATGCATAGTGGGTAAAAGACCAAGATCCATAGAGTCACTTGTGGAGAGAGTTCCCCCATTCTGAACTCCCACACCTTCTGATATTGAAATGCTCTCCCTGGCCAGGGATAAGAGCAATGAGGCACACCCCTCATCTCCTTTCATCTGCTTCACCTTGGCTCTCAATGTCAAGGTTAAGAGCACCCACTACCCAGTTCCAGAGGTTTGTTTGTCGAGGTTGATATGACCCCTCGACTAAAACCTAGCCTTGATGTTTGAGCCCCTTGTTGGTGTGTTTATTTCATGCTGTATGTGCTTGTGTGGTGTGATTGTATCCCCTAGGTTTGCTAGACTCCGCGTAGTCTCGTTTGCATGTCAATTAAGGTAGCACGGTTCCTTCGTATAGGACTTCCTTTCTTGCTTGAGCTTTCTTAAAACACAAACACATTATCCCCTCTTAAGGATACGTTAACTCCTTCTACTACAGGTGAGTAAGTCTCCAAAGGTCGAGCATTAGGTAGATTGTGCAGTGACGTTGTCCACTTAAAAAACACAAACCAACAAGAATAGTTTGGCCGAACTACGGCAACTCTGATTCTCATGTCCAGATGAGATACGTAGGCACGAGATGCGATGTCTTGTCGAGTTTGACTAACGACTAACAACTAATCCTTTCTTGTTTTCGCCCTCGTTGCGATCCTTTCTCTCGCCCTCGTTGCGATTGAGACTTCCCCTTTCTCTTGCCCTAGTTGCAATCGAGACCCTTGCTTCCTGTGCAAGTTAGGTTAGTTGTGGCTTGCTTCCTGTGCAAGTCATGTTTAGGATAGGCTTGCTTCCTGTGCAAGTTAGCTAGAAACCTTAACTTAGGGACGATTTTGCATGACAACATCTAGGCTCGAGTCGTAGTCTCCCTAGTGTTGTGTCTCCCTCTGTTATCTGGTTAGGCTAGTCCTTTTTCCCTGCGTAGGGGAACTACGTCGCCCTGATCCTCATACCAGATGAGGTACGTAGGCAGGAGATGAGTTGATCTCTCCGGGCGCCCTTTTTTTTTTTTCTTTTTTGTGTGTGCTTGACAATTATAGGCTCGAGTCCCCGACTCCCTATTAACCTGTTGTGTTGTCGTGTGCTTGGAAGCCGATGTAAGTCCATCGAGTGGCATTTGGGTTCCAGTGTGGGTTTGTTTTGGTTCGGATGCTGATGTAAGTCCAGTGATTGGCATTCAGGCTCCACGTTTGCCTTTGCCTGTGTTTGTTTGTGTGCGTGTCAGCCGAGCTACGAATGCTCTGATTCTCCTTCGTCCAAGGAGATACGTATGCATAGGATGCGATATCCTAGCGAGCATGTGTCGTTTCCCCAGTCCGAACTACTTCGACTCTGATGTCTATGCCTAATAGACTAAGTAGGCCCAGGATGCGGTATCCTGCCGAGTCAGTTTCAGTCTTGTTTTCTTGTGTCTCTTTCAGCCAGTGTGTGTGTGTTTGAGCAGTGTTTTAGCAACCATTTTTCCTTCCTTTTGTGCGTGGATCCCGTCGAGTACGACGGATGCGTAGGGGTGCTAACACCTTCCCTTCGCATAACCGACTCCCGAACCCATTCTCTTTGGTCGCGAGACCACGTTCTTTCCTAGGTTTACTCTGAGTGTTTCCTTTCCCTATTTTGGGATAAATAACGCACGGTGGCGGCTCTGTTGTTCTTGTTTTCCCGCCGGTTTTTCGCGTAATGCGACAACTGGCGACTCTGCTGGGGAACTGAGAAGTTGACCTCTTGCTGGTCCATCTTCCCTAAGCGAGTCTCTCCTAGCGCTCTCTAGGATAGGGTTTTGGTTGCTGTTTGCTGTTTGACTTATTGCATTCATGTTATTTATTGTTTGCATTTATTGTTTGCATTTATGTTTGCATGCATCATACTGTCATTGAGCTGTCTCCTGTGCAGGTGGTTCCTCTGTTTTGGGGTGGGTGTTCTGAGTGAGGCCCAATACCCAGGCCTGAGTATACACCTAGGATTAGCGTGGTCTCATGTATCTTCACATGTTGTACGACATGATGAGGAGACATGTCACCACAGCCGGACGAGGTTCATTTGAGAGAGTCCTTCCGGGTGGAGTTATTCCGCTTAGGTCGGATTATCTCTTATGAGCTGTTGACTTCGGTGACCGTTCTTTCCCGGATCTTTGGTTTAGACGATCTTAAGAGAGCTACAACGGCACACCCGAGAGGGCAAACCCGTTGAGTATCTTTGCCCGATTGTTGACACCCTTGTCCGCCTTAGGATGACCTTGTTAGAATTCACCTGTGAGGGGAGGGTTTTGATCTCTACAGATACGGTTTCTGCCAGTGGTGCTGTGATGGTGACTTTGGTTCAGCCAAATTTATGGACATTTATTTCTGGGACGCCGGAGTTCTGTCCGTGGTTTATCAGCGGGTTCCGTTTATTTCGGATCCCCGGGTTGAATTTGAGAGTACCTGTTCAGAGGATCTGGCTGTCATCCGTTCAGTGGATGTTCCTGTGATGATAGTGATGTAATCTCCAGTTCCGTTTATTTCGGAACTCCCCAAGTCGGATTTATGGTGACTTGGTTCCTCAGATTGGTTTCAGATGACAGTATCAGTTGACTTTGGGTTTCAGATGGATTGTGACTCCGAGTTCAAGCCGAAGCTTTGACCCTGTGCCTTGAGACGCACAGCCTGACCAGTCATGTTCGCATCATTTGCATCATAGCATGTTTATTTTCAAAAAAATAATAATGCATGAAAAAAGAAAAAAAGTTAACTCGCATACGCATATCCTTTATCAGGATCATTCATGATAAAATAGCATCTGCATACGCATATCATGCACATATCTTGCATTACAGACATGTTTGGAGGGACTCCTCACTTTGGTTCCTGACTGAGACAGGATAGCTGATCGAAGACCGCATCGGTACTCAACCAGACTCAATCATCAGAGGATTATGGACCAGGTTCAGACAGAGTTGGCTGAGATGAGGGCAAACATGGCCCAGTTTATGACGATGATGCAAGGAGTTGTTCAGGGGCAAGAGGAGCTGCGTGCCTTAGCCCAGAGACTGGAAGCCGTGATTCCACCAGTCCACCGTGCTTCACCAGTGGGTGTACCCGTTCACGAGAATGCTGCTGTCACTATTCTCATCAATGATTATGCCGTGGGTGATGAATTGAAGGGGATCAGAATCAGTGAACAACCTCTTGCTGCAGAGACTGTTAATGTCAGAGCAACCTGCGCTCCGGTTCGCCATCCTGGCTCTTCAAGTTCTTCCGGTTCTAAGAAGCCATCCTCTGGGGCACCTAAAAGGGGAGAAAGTGAAACAAATGTTGTGCATCGTCGGAGGAGTGCAAACAGAGGACAGTATCGTCAGGCTGCTGCTGTGACTATTCCAGCGACTCAAACTCAACAGCAACAGAGAAGACCAACTCAGCAATATCAGACTCCACAACATCGTCCTCAACAGCAGGCTTACCAACCTCAGAATGATAATCAGGCTGGTACAAGTAATGAGAGGAAGAAGATCATTTTTGATCCAATCCCCACGTCCTACGCCGAACTGTATCCCTCTCTGTTAGAGCGGAATTTGATTACTCCCAGGGACCCTCCGCCCATACCCGTCAACCCTCGAT
Organism: Lathyrus oleraceus; assembly: GCF_024323335.1. Classification (NCBI taxonomy): domain Eukaryota; kingdom Viridiplantae; phylum Streptophyta; class Magnoliopsida; order Fabales; family Fabaceae; genus Lathyrus; species Lathyrus oleraceus. The sequence continues at coordinate 447,843,394 of NC_066580.1, forward strand.
GGTGGTATAGGCCTGAGCAGCATTGTGTGTATCATTCGGGCGCTCCTGGTCATGATGTGGATAGTTGTTTCCAGCTGAAGATGAAGGTTCAAGACCTCGTGAGGTCAGGTATTTTGAACTTTGAAGACTTGGGTCCCCGTGATAATCAAGTCTGAAGATAACAAGTCCTGGGCTGGCGCCGACTTTTTCTTCAGAAGGGTTGTTCAGAAAACAGAAGCTGCTGATGCAAGAGATACTGACAGTTGTCATCCCCGGTGGGATCTATCACAATTGGGTCACTGTAGGCTTTACTACAGTTGTTCATAAGTCAGAGCAATAATCACTTTGTTTAAAAACCCTTCTCCCATGCCAAAAGGAGAAGTGATGACATTGTTGGCAACATTTTGTGCAATGATATTTTCATTCAAATAATTCATGTTAAACATTTGTTTTTCCATTTGTTTTCCCTTTTCGCTTTTTGCATGAAATTGGTGATCACAAAAAAACCTAAAAAACAAGAATAAAAGCAATCTTTTCATCTGCATAACGATTGTCTTGTTTGATTTTCAAAGTGCTTTTTATACTCAAAATCTTTATGCAGGTTGTTTCTCAAACCCATTGAACATAGTGATCAGACGTCATCTCCCAATTTTGAATTCCCTGTATTCGAAGCGGACGAAGATGATGTTGAAGGGATTCCTGACGAGATTTCCCGATTTCTTGAGCAAGAAAAGAAGATCACTCAGCTGCATCTCGAGAATCAGCAGAACAGCCAACTGGGGCATTAATAAAAAAAAAAGAGAAGAAAAAAATCAATCAAAAAAAAAACAAAGAAAGAGAGGGTGCAAAATCAAAAGAAATCAAAAGAAATCAAAAGAAAGAAAAAGAAAGAAAAAGAAAGAAAGAAAGAAATAAAATAGCACCCTCAAAGTCCCAAGTTGACTGATGCTGAATAGATTCAGAGTCACTACGACCAAGTGAATCCAATCGAAAGGAAGAGATCAACTGCCATGTGTCATGGTCAGTCATATCAGCAGAGAGTGAAAAAGCATTCGACAAGAAGGTCAAGTCTCAAGTTCTGAGAAAAGGACCGTGTGCTCAAGAAAGTCTTGTCTTTCGTGCCCGATTCCAGGGGCAAGTGAACCCCCAAGCTGAAAGTCCATATGTTGTCAAGAGAGCCTTTTCAGGCAATGTTTTGACACTTACAACAATGGATGGAGAAGTTCACTCGTCTTGTGAATTCCGATGCAGTCAAGAAATACTTCGCCTAAAACAAAGAAAAAAAGCAAACAGCTCGCTAAGTCGAACACCCCAAAGGGCGACTTAGGCAAAAAGGAGCGTCTCGGTGGATTGAAAACCCGAAAGGGCGATCCAGGCAAAATTTAGAGACATTGAAAAAAGAATTTGCATCCCGCTAGATTGATCACCTCACACTGGGGCAATCTAGGCAAAAATTAGGGATTTGGCAAGTAACTGCATCTTGACAAGACTGTGCTTTATATCTGTCATCCGTCAGGAATTCTCGATGCGTCGTCGACTGAAGCTCTGAATACATCGAAAATTCGGAATGGTAGAGGAAAGGTCATTATGTTCAATGTAGCCCTCTCCAATATATATCACCGATTTCAAACTTGTACAGATCTATGGAGTCTCGCCCTTTGCAGACTACCATTCCATCACATTAATTTGAGCTTTTATCCAAATTGTTTGCACTCTTATTTGTTTCAACTCAACAAATGTTTTGCATGTTTTCATTGATAAGGTATCATTGTTTTCAAAATAAACAAATTTTTCAAAATTGTTCTTAAACAAAGTGAACGTTCACAATGATGGAAGGATACTTAGGAGATCCGCAGTGCTCTCCCGAGGGTGGTATGATTACCAACAGGTAAGACATTTGTTCGTATCTCGAGCATAACTGTATCTTTTTCCTGACGAACCTCTTTTGGTTTCTCCTCAGCAAGGTTGCTCAGTGCAGTGTTGGTTGAAGTTGTTTATCTTCATGTTCCCGGCAGTACAACACTCTTCCTCCAAGTCCCTCTTAGCCCTATTGTGGGGCATCTCCAGTATAGGGTTGTTTAAGCCCTACCGTGGGGCATTCTCAGCAAGGTTGCTGTTGAAATACTTTTGTGGGGCAGTTCCCCAAGCAGAGTGTTTACTGAAGACTTTAACTTTCCTCTCTCCAGCAGAGTAGTCTTCCTCTCTCCCCCAGCATGGGTGCTTTTCTTGGAAGATTCAGTATTCGGTGAATTGACATCCCAGTACTCCATCATGTCCTCAGATGGATCCCCAACGGAGTTGTTGGCATGATGAGCTTTATCAATGCCTATGTATCCTCATCAGAGATCTGGTTGCTTCTTGGTATCCCTGATTTCCAGCACAAGTTGTTGTGGCGCATCCGCCTGTATGTTGAACTCTTTTCTCCGGTTGTGACCGACGATCCCTCCGGAAACCTCTGGTGGTCTTTCTCCCCTGCAGGATGATGATTGTTCCCTATTGTCCCAGCCTCCAGTGGATTTTCTTGGCTCTATGGTGACTTTGGTTTTCTCTCCGGACGGTTGATTCCCGGACCTGCGTGTTGAGCATGTCTGTTTGTCAGCATTCATCATACATTTTTAGATACTGCATACATGCATAATCATAGCATTCAGATACTCATGTTGCAGCTGTTGCCATGTATCTGTTGATGGTTGTTTCCTGCTATTTGTTGATACAGATCTCTCCAGTAGATTTTCCTCAAGCAGATGTGGGTGTGTCTGATCTCTCCATGTAGAGCCAACCCCTTAAGCAGAAAATGTCTATCCTTTCCTGCCATTTCCCCACTGAGATACATCCTCGTGGATGACGGTTGTTTCCGTTCCCTCCCAACACACATTGGGATGAGTTTTCCCTATTGAGTTCTTTCCTCATTAGGATGAGTCTTGTTTCAGTCTGCCTTTTTGGATCGATCCTAAATTGGCTTCCTGTTGGTTGTCTCCTGTACTTCCCTGGGGCATAAATGAATAGTCGCTCACTAACCGGCACTCATTCATCTTATCCTCAGCGGAATTTGGTGGCCTCTACCTACGAACCGGTAGCTGTAAGTCCTTTCTTTACGGTCTTCTACCCACTACTCGGTAGTTGTAAATCCTTTTTTCTCACTCTGTCTCTCAGCAGATCGTTTGGTGGCCTCTACCTACGAACCGGTAGCTGTAAGTCCTTTCTTTACGGTCTTCTACCCACTACTCGGTAGTTGTAAATCCTTTTTTCTCACTCTATCTCTCAGCAGATCGTTTGGTGGCCTCTACCTACGAACCGGTAGTTATAAGTCCTATCTTGGTGGTTTTCTACCTACTAGCTGGTAGTTGTAAAATCCCACTTTCCTCCCCTTGTTGGAGTTAACCCTGTGTACTCATCCTATCGATGACTGGTTACTTTTCCGTGGTTTTCTGCCTACAAACCGGTAGATGTAATCCCCTCTTTGTGGTATTGATACTCTTTTCCCCTTTGGATACTTGCCTTGATCAAGAAGTATTGTCCCCATTGGGTCTTCCCCTTCTTTTTGGATATTTGCTTCGAGTTAGCAACTTTATCCTCTTTTGATTGGTCATCTTTTGCATACCTAGCCTGGTACCCTGATGCCTTTCTTTTCGGTCGTTTATCCATTTAACAACCTACAACCCGATTATGGATAATCTTCCATGCGAGGTTATTATCTACGTTCTGACGGCTATAGATAATATATCTCATGCACTCTTTGGTCAATCTTTCGATTGTTATCTCCAGCAGAGTAAGATTCGTATTCCTTGTGGAATCGAATGTCCATCCTTTAACAAGTTTGCCTTCGCTTTCTTCAGGATGTTTTCGGTCGTTTATCCATTTAACAACCTACAACCCGGTTATGGATAATCTTCCATGCGAGGTTATTATCTACGTTTTGACGGCTATAGATAATATGTCTCATGCGCTCTTGGGTCGAAGTCGTCCTCCCCAGTTGAGTAAGATTCGTATTCCCTATGGAATCGGATGTCCATCCTTTAACAAGACTGCATTTCTAAGCCCTCTTCAGGATGTTGAGCGTTTTGGAACACAAACCAATTCACGCTTTGGCACTCAGGCCAATTTTCCGGTATTCAGACCGAAGGAGTTTCCGACGATCAGGTCGATGCACTCATGGCACTCAGGCCAATTTTCCGGTATTCAGACCGAAGGAGTTTCCGACGATCAGGTCGATGCACTCATGGCGCTCGGGCCGTGGTTATCCCTGTGTTACCATTTATTTTGGTATCCAGGTCGACGTTTCTGTTTCGGTATTCAGGCCGATTTCTTTTTTTCGTTCCAGACGGATTCTTTTTTCAAGACTGTTTCTTTGCCGATCCTGGTAGGCGTTGTTAATTATTTCCCCAGCTGAGTTGTTTCTACTTGTGAATTATGCGGGTCGTCCTCAGCAGAGTAACAGTTATATCCCAAAGCATAGCTTATCATATCTGAGGTCTGTATGAGACTTATCCCCAGAGAGTTGCCTGGTTTTGTCTTCCCCAGTGGAGCAGTTATTTCCCCAAGCGGAATCTTTGTGAATTGATTGGGATAGCTCCAGCAGTTTACTTTTGGCTATAACAAGTTGCTTTATTACTCCCCAGCGAGTTGCTTTGTTCTTCCCCTAGCGGAGTTGTATTGTTGGTTCCCCAGCAGTTGCCTTGTTTCCTCCAGTGGATTCATCTTGAAGATTTCTCAGCACAGTCGTCCTGTGTACTCCCCAGCGGAGTTCTCATCATATTGCATTGCATGTAGTAATCATTGCATCCTCAAAATGCGTAGCATTTCCATTCCAAATGGAGCATTACGCCATAGAAAAATTCAAACATATGCATTCATGTGTTCGGAACCCTATCAGGCAGTATCCCCGGCAGAGGCGGGTCGTTTTTGTTCAGCACCAGCATAACACGTCTGCTACAGTTGCTTCGACAGCATTCAGAATTGACTATCCCCACAGAGGTTTATTTTCTCACCCGATGGTGACAGAAAGATTGTTTCTCCTCAGTGAGACCCCCAGCAAGTGATCAGCCTTGCTTTGACATATCTCAGATGTCCGTTCTTGTAATACCAGTAAGTATCATGTTAACACCCGCGTGTGTTCCATCTTTTTTGGTGTCGGTAAACACCATTGCTTCGGTGTTGGTAAACATCGAGTCCCACCCCAGTCATCGGTAAATGTCTGGTCATTTTTTGATGTCGGTAAACATCATCTTTCGATGTCGGTAAACATCGAGTCTCATCCCAGTCATCGGTAAATGTCTGGTCATTCTTTGTTCTCTTGTTAATAAAATCAAAATCCCCCAGAAGTCGTCGGTAAACGTCTTGTCTGATTCCACCACAAAGATTTTGTCCCTCCCCGAGCGGAGATGCCATCGGTAAATGGCCCAATTTTCTTCGATATCGGTAAATATCGAATTCCCAGTTGCAGCAGCCATCGGTAAATGGCCTTGATATCGGTAAATATCAAATTGCTTTGAAGCCACCATCGGTAAATGGTCTTGCTTCCTCTCTACATCAAATTATTTCCCGGCAGCCATCGGTAAATGGTTTTGCTGAAGTTGATATCGGTAAACATCAAGTTTACAGTTTCCAACCATCGGTAAATGGTTTCGTTTTTCTCAAGATGTTTTCCCAGCAGCCATCGGTAAATGGTTTTGCTGAAGTTGATATCGGTAAATATCAAGTTTACAGTTTCCAACCATCGGTAAATGGTTTCGCTTTTCTCAAGTTGTTTTCCCAGCAGCCATCGGTAAATGGTCTCGCTGAAGTTGATATCGGTAAATATCAAGTTTACAGTTTCCAACCATCGGTAAATGGTTTTGCTTTTCAGAAGTTGTTTTCCCAGCAGCCATCGGTAAATGGTCTCGCTGAAGTTGATATCGGTAAATATCAAGTTTCCAGTTTCTAACCATCGGCAAATGGTTTTGCTTTTCTGAAGTTGTCATGCAGTTGTCATCGGTAAATGACATGGTTCTCCTTGTATTATATCCAGTCGGTGCAAATTTCTACGGTTCTTTGGTATTCAATCCCTGTTTACCCTGAAAGTCTGACAACCATTGCTATCATCCGTTCGGGTTCCCAGCTGATTGAATAGGGGCAGCTGTAGCACCTCAAATTTGCACCTATCATTGTACATACATTCTCATATTAGGTCATAGCATAACATGGTCCACTGCATAGCATTGCATTGTCCCATTTGCCTCAAGTGCAAGATCATCAGAAGAATTAGGTCAAACTGATCAGGAGATCAGTCAACCAAGCAAGCAAGTGTGTTTCTCAAGGAGCCAAGGCCCTAGGGTTGGTCCAACATGTTCACATGACTTGGGGGTTCATTTGAAGTGTTTAGGTCAAAGATTGGAGGCTCAGAGGTCATCAGTCCATGCACAATCAGTCAGAAACCCTAAAAAGTCAAACTTGGTCAACTGTGGTTGATTTTATGGTTTTGATGGATGGATTTGGTTTGAGAGAGCTTATTCATGTCCAAATAGGCCTCATATATCATGGAAAACAATATCATTGAAGAATTTGAAGCGAAATCAGAAATTTCCAAAAATAGAAACTGTACCTGTAATTTTAACTGCCAAAAATGGAAACTTCTTGATCCCAAGCTTACATTATGATACAAGCTTCAAATGAATTTTTGCCCAACATGAAAGTTGAAGATCTTGTTCTCCCATTTTCAAAAAGTCCAAGAACTCTCAATTCCCATGTATGGTTGTTAAGATATGATCAAATCATTTTCACAAAATCTTGAACTTCAAAAGGCCATATCTCTCAAACCATTTGGCCAAAATTGGTGAGGTTTTTTCCAACAAACCACATTTAACCTCCTCTTTCCAAAAATGCAACTTTCATGTACCAAAACATTGCCAATCAAAATGGCCCTTTTTGAACTATCATGTTTATTTTCAAGTGAGGTGCAATTTTGACTTTTTGAATTAAGTAATTTCCATCCAAATGACCAATTGGAATTGATTCAAAATGTTAATTGTGACTTGCCAAAGGCCCATTTTCGTGCTCATGCTACCACACACCACCATTTGGTCAAATTTGGCAAATTAGCAATTTGGTTCATTTGAGTTAAACATGCTTAACATACATGGATTAGAGTTAAAACAGACCATATATAATATTTTTTCTGTCAATTTGTGAACCCTAGCGGCCACACCAACTCAGAAATCCATTCATTCTCTCAAACTTCATTTTCTTGCATTTTCCAAAATCCTTCCAAAAGCTCCAAAGAACTCGACCTGGATATTGTTGCTGCATCATCCAAGCATCATTTTAGGCTCATTGCGACCATCATTCTTCAACTGTAACCACCTGTTTGCTCGATCATTCTTCAAAGCATCATCCATGGCAGAGTTGGGTTTGAACTGTTCCAAGCTTCATTGAGCCAAAGTAACTTCACCATTCACCTTGTGGAGCTTAAATCTTCACTTGTTTCGAGCATTTGCAAGCAAACAGCAACTGAATCTCATCTGCTCTTCAGAACTGGTAAGAATTCGATCCCATTATTTCATCAAATAGGTATATGTTTTAGAAAGATCTCTCCATGCTGAGCTTCCTGATGGTTTTGTTTTTGAAAATGGTTGGATATTCATGAAGATATTTAGAAATGAAGTTTGATGATGTTTTTGATTCTTGCTCGATTCATGAATATGGTTGTGTTTTAATGAAAATCATTGCTGGATTCATGTTAGTGGTTGTTTGATGATCATTTCTGTGTATTTAATTGCCATTTCTGGAAATTTTTGAGAAAAGCTCGATTTGGGGATGATGAACCTTGTTACTGTGCCCAGAAACCCTAGAATATCTTCATGCATTGCCCAGAAATGATACAGTCGTGTGCATGGTACTGTTGGCCCATGCTGGCCAATAGCGTTATTTCGTTCCAGCGTCCTAAACGCAGCCGTTTTGATAAGTGAATGCCTTATTTACAGCTTTGCCATTCTCGATTTAATTAATCCATTTTAATTCATTTAATTTCTTATTTTATTTCATTTGGCATGGCTCACTTGCAAAATTCATAAATCATCCATTTCAAATCCAATTTTAGTGGGAATTTTTGCATCATCTTCATCATGAGCTCTACTTTTTTATCATATTTTTTTCCAGAATTTTTTGATCATTGAATTTTAAATGGCATTAGGGTTTGTAGAATGTGACCAAATTTTGTACCTTTTGCCAATTCAATTGTGAAATGGTCATGACTTATCCAATGGACCTGAATTTTTTTGAGCATAAACTAGATTCACTCATGTTTATTTTGATGTAAAGATCATGAATTTATCTTATGTGGTTTGAGAGTTGTGAATTTTTGAAGTAGGGTGTGACAACTTGTGTCACACCATGGATGTGCAAATTGCTGATTTTTGATGCCATGCTTCCTGACCTTCAATTGAGCTGAATTTTTGCATGAACCTACTCTTATATGTCTAGTTTACTTGTGATTTTTCTTGGAATTATTTGTGCCATTTCCCATTTGTTTGAGATTTTCTCCCCTGTTTGACCAAAATGTTGACCTTATGTGATGCATGTGCCCATTTGTTTTGTGAAATGCTCATACTTTATTAGATGGACATGAAATTTTACATGAGATAACTACACATCATCAGCTTTGCCATGGTTTTAGTCCCATTCATTTATCATACACCATCTCTGACTTATGATTTTTCTAAGTTGATGCATGTTTGGTTGACTTCTTTGAGCATGTTCAAAATTGCTTTGACTTTCTGATTTTCATTGACTGCCTTCCACTTGCCCAAATGAGATGAAATTTGACATGCTTACCATGCTATGTGCTAGGTTTGATCATGATTTATTTGGTGATTTTTGGAAATGTTTGAGTTGACTTTTGATGCAAGTCTTTCTGTTGACTTCTATGAGCTCTCATTTGCTATGCTTTGACTTCTTTTGCTTATGAAATGATGATGATGCATGATATGAACATGAAACCAATTGGGTTTGCTTCCTAAATGTTTGAATTTGATTTTGATTGGACATTGCTTGCTGTTTTGGCTTTCTCATTCATTTTTGACCCTAGGCTTGCCCTAGTGGTCCTGTTACTCACCTTTGAGTTCATGTTTTCAGGTTGACCAACAAATGACCAATGAGACCAATTCTTTTTGATTGAGCTTGCTTGAATATCATTGTTTAACATGTTTTGTTTTGTAGGTGGCTTGGCTCACATGCCTTAAGCCTTGTGCCTTGCACATTCATTTGCTTCTGATTAACTGTTGATGTCTGTTTCTTTTTGCTTTGTCTGAAGTTGTATACTAATGCCTGTTTGACTATTTCAGGTGCTTTTAGTTGCTCAGTTCCTTGTGAACTTTTGCTTTGCTTTGCTTGTATAAGCAATTTGCATTGAGGTATATTTCTCATCTTCATGTAGTCTGGAAGACCTGGCCTGTTACTTGGCCAGGCAACTGTCTGAAGTCCTCCTTAAGAGGCAATGTTTGTGTATGTTTAAATCTTGTCCCTGTACATATGCAAAGTCCTCCTAAGTGAAGAGGCAATTGGCAGAACCCAAGGGATAAACAACCTATCCCCTGCTAGTCTGTGTGTCACTCACATTGCTCACACTACCTGTGTTGATGCATAGTGGGTAAAAGACCAAGATCCATAGAGTCACTTGTGGAGAGAGTTCCCCCATTCTGAACTCCCACACCTTCTGATATTGAAATGCTCTCCCTGGCCAGGGATAAGAGCAATGAGGCACACCCCTCATCTCCTTTCATCTGCTTCACCTTGGCTCTCAATGTCAAGGTTAAGAGCACCCACTACCCAGTTCCAGAGGTTTGTTTGTCGAGGTTGATATGACCCCTCGACTAAAACCTAGCCTTGATGTTTGAGCCCCTTGTTGGTGTGTTTATTTCATGCTGTATGTGCTTGTGTGGTGTGATTGTATCCCCTAGGTTTGCTAGACTCCGCGTAGTCTCGTTTGCATGTCAATTAAGGTAGCACGGTTCCTTCGTATAGGACTTCCTTTCTTGCTTGAGCTTTCTTAAAACACAAACACATTATCCCCTCTTAAGGATACGTTAACTCCTTCTACTACAGGTGAGTAAGTCTCCAAAGGTCGAGCATCAGGTAGATTGTGCAGTGACGTTGTCCACTTAAAAAACACAAACCAACAAGAATAGTTTGGCCGAACTACGGCAACTCTGATTCTCATGTCCAGATGAGATACGTAGGCACGAGATGCGATGTCTTGTCGAGTTTGACTAACGACTAACAACTAATCCTTGCTTGTTTTCGCCCTCGTTGCGATCCTTTCTCTCGCCCTCGTTGCGATTGAGACTTCCCCTTTCTCTTGCCCTAGTTGCAATCGAGACCCTTGCTTCCTGTGCAAGTTAGGTTAGTTGTGGCTTGCTTCCTGTGCAAGTCATGTTTAGGATAGGCTTGCTTCCTGTGCAAGTTAGCTAGAAACCTTAACTTAGGGACGATTTTGCATGACAACATCTAGGCTCGAGTCGTAGTCTCCCTAGTGTTGTGTCTCCCTCTGTTATCTGGTTAGGCTAGTCCTTTTTCCCTGCGTAGGGGAACTACGTCGCCCTGATCCTCATACCAGATGAGGTACGTAGGCAGGAGATGAGCTGATCTCTCCGGGCGCCCTTTTTTTTTTCTTTTTTGTGTGTGCTTGACAATTATAGGCTCGAGTCCCCGACTCCCTATTAACCTGTTGTGTTGTCGTGTGCTTGGAAGCCGATGTAAGTCCATCGAGTGGCATTTGGGTTCCAGTGTGGGTTTGTTTTGGTTCGGATGCTGATGTAAGTCCAGTGATTGGCATTCAGGCTCCACGTTTGCCTTTGCCTGTGTTTGTTTGTGTGCGTGTCAGCCGAGCTACGAATGCTCTGATTCTCCTTCGTCCAAGGAGATACGTATGCATAGGATGCGATATCCTAGCGAGCATGTGTCGTTTCCCCAGTTCGAACTACTTCGACTCTGATGTCTATGCCTAATAGACTAAGTAGGCCCAGGATGCGGTATCATGCCGAGTCAGTTTCAGTCTTGTTTTCTTGTGTCTCTTTCAGCCAGTGTGTGTGTGTTTGAGCAGTGTTTTAGCAACCATTTTTCCTTCCTTTTGTGCGTGGATCCCGTCGAGTACGACGGATGCGTAGGGGTGCTAACACCTTCCCTTCGCATAACCGACTCCCGAACCCATTCTCTTTGGTCGCGAGACCACGTTCTTTCCTAGGTTTACTCTGAGCGTTTCCTTTCCCTATTTTGGGATAAATAACGCACGGTGGCGGCTCTGTTGTTCTTGTTTTCCCGCCGGTTTTTCGCGTAATGCGACACATGGGGAAACACTCTGTGAACCAAAAACGGACCCGGCCACCTGGATTTCAACTTTCCTTGAAAGAACTTTAATCTGGAGTTGAACAAGAGCACCAGTTGTCCCTTGACAAAATCCTTTCTCTGTAGCTTCTGATCGTGCCATTTTTTTGTCTTCTCCTTATAGAGTTTGGCATTCTCATATGCTTGATTCCGAAACTCCTCTAACTCGTGGAGCTTAAGGATTCGGGATTCACCCGCTTTGGCCAGATCATAGTTTAAGAATTTGGATGCCCAAAACGCTTTGTGCTCCAACCCTAGTGGCAAGTGACAAACTTTACCATAAACTAACTGATAGAGAGACATACCTATGGGCGTTTTGAATGCAGCTTTGTACGCCCATAGTGAAGGTGAGAAAAACAAGAAAGGGGGGGTTTGAATTGTTTGAAAAATAAGCGCTTTTGCAAAATGAAATCACACAATGATTTTATACTGGTTCGCTTATAACACAAAGCTACTCCAGTCCACCCGGCCAAGGTGATTTCGCCTTCAACAAGGACTTAATCCACTAATCTTGAAAGATTACAAACAACCCCTAAGAGAGAAGAAAATCTCTTAGTCCTCTCAAGTCTACAGACTGCAAAGAGTCACTTGAGGAAATCAAATAAAAATAAGATACAAGATGTGTAATCTAGTGTGCTTCTAAGAAAGCAAATATTACAAACTTAAGAACAAATTTTTCACTTGATAAGCAAAAGCTTAGTGAAAATCTTTGAAGAACAAAGATGTTTTTCTTGAGCGTGATATGATTTCAGTATAGTTTTGGCTAGTGATTTCTTCGTGTTTACTGAATGAGATTTCTTCTCTATTTATAGGAGTTGAAGTAGAGTTGAAGTAGCGTTGAATCTGTTGGATATTGAGATGTAATTACGCCATTCCATTAATAGCTTCTGCAGTAGACTTTTTCTCTTAGAAGTGACAACTTACCACAATTAGTATCTTCTCTCTTGGAAGTGGAGATTAACGTCTCTTTCTAATTGAGGAAATCCATTTGCAGAACTTTAACTTGGCTTAAACGTTACTTCATCATGATTAACAATTCTGATTAGAGTCTTTGTGTATCTGGAGAAACTTGCTTCTGATGTTATCTCTTGAAAGTTCAGATGACGCTGATAACTTCAGAATTTACAGAAGGCAATTGTTCAGAGTCAGAGCTTCTAGACTTTACTTCATGTTCAGATGCTTCTGATACTTGCAGTTTTGTCCAGAGTCAGAGCTTCTTGAATGAGATTCCACTTTAGATGCTTGATACTTGAGATTTTGCATCTGATCTTGTTGTGCATCTGATGACATCATCAGATTTATTTCTTCTTTCTTTAGAACCCTGCACACTTAGAAACTTTTCGTTAGGGTGCCATTTTTGGTTTCATCCTTTGTTATCATCAAAATCATGGAATCTATTGTAGAACTATTTTTGTTCTTACAATCTCCCCCTTTTTGATGATGACAAAACAAATAAAATTATCAGATGAAACATGAAAAATATTAGATCAGATAAACAAAAGCTCCCCCTGAGTTAGTACTAGGGAGTTCAGAAGTTCTTACCAGAGCTTTCCAAGCAGTAAGATTTCTGAAAACTTTCTGCAATTTCTTAATTTAATGTTAGAACTATTTAATCAGAGCTATTATTTAATCAGAGCTAATTTTATTAGAACTATTTCTATAATTGTTGCAGAATGCTTAAGGTTTTAGACATAATTTTCATCAGAGCTATTTAATAATTTCTCCCCCTTTTTGGCATAATCAAAAAGGCATAAAACAGAAAAAGAATAATAGAGAGAAAAACACTTCATTAAACAAAAGCACAAAGGCAAGCAGCAGTCAAAACATCAGATTCAAGAGAATATCAGAGCTAAAAAAGAAAAGACAGAAGCAAAAACACTAGGCAAACAAAAGAAATCCTAAGTGCCTAAGGGTTTGGAGGAGGAGGAAGTCTCTGTAGTAGCATAGCAAACATATTCTGGAGGTTTTCATTCAGAGCGTCTTGCTTGTCCATCCTTGCCCGGAGCTCACTCTGATCTTGCTTGATCTCTTTCTGATCTTGCTTGATCTCCTTCAGAGTGTTAAGAATCAGAGGGATCGCAGAGGAAGACTCCCCCTGAATCAGAGCCTGCTGAGTTTCAGCTTCAGCAGCAGCTTGGGCTTCTGCATCTGCCTTAGCCTTGGCTTCAGCTTCCTGAATTCTCAGAAGTTCTGCTTCCTTTGCCAGGCGTTCTTCTTCCAATCTCTTAGCTTCTTCTTCAGCTTCCCTAGCCAATCTTTCTTCTTCTAATCTCTTGGCCTCAGCTTCTCTAGCCAGTCTCTCTTCCTCTAACCTTCTGGCCTCAGCTTCTCTAGCCAGTCTCTCTTGGAGTCTTTCCTCAGAGTCTCTGATGTAGCCATTTCTGACTTGTTCAGAGATACTCTTCAGCCTATAAGACTCAGAGGTCATCCAACTAATAACTCTGTTCCAGTGTGTCCTAACAGATTTAGGATCATCACTGACTTCAGAATTTTTAGCCAGAGACTTGATCTTCTGGACTGAGGATTCTGCAACCTGTATAATGGCCTCCTCAAGGGTAGGTGTGATAATTTTAGGTTCAGGTTCAGGTTCAGGAGTATTAGTTGGAGAGTTTGGGGAGCTGAGATTCAGAGAGGGAGTTTCAGTTTCTGGTTCTGGCTGGGGTTCAGATTCTGCTTCTGGTTGAAGTTCAGAATCTGGGGAAGAAGCATAGAGTGGGTTTACATCTAAGGGGTCAGAGTCTGGTTCAGGTACAGCGGGAATGATTGGTGGGGTGATATAAGGATCAGATGGGCGAATTACAGATGGTTGAGCTTCAGAGGGTGTGGTGGTTGTTTGTGGTGGAAGGGAAGTTTGATTTTCAGAGGAGATGGTGGTTGTTTGTTGTGGAATAGAAGTTTGGAGGGGTGAGGTTACTTCAGTTTGTGTTTGAGTTTGTGGGGCGAAATTTTTAGCATAGATTTCAGCTATTGTTGGGGAGTTTGGGTCAGAGTGTTCTTGATCAGAGGACTCATGATCAGAGAACTCTTGGTCAGAAGAAGGGGAAAGGTAAGGGGGTGATTCATATTCAGAGGAGGAGGAAGAACTGTGGTGGTATAGTTGATTAGGGTCAGAGGTTGTTGTAAAAGTACGGGCAATTTTTAGAACAGGTGGAGGTTGAGAGGTTCTGATGGTAGAAGGTGGTATTTCAGCGGTGGTATATATTGGTTGAGAGGAGAGAGGGTTAGAGGAAGCCATTACAGATTCAGAAGAGACAGGAGGAATGGACTTACCAGAGGAGACATTCAGAGGTGCTGAAGCTTTGGTGCCAGAGGTTTCTCCAATTCTGGCTTTCTTTGCCTTCCTTGCTTCCTCAGCTATCTTCTTCTCAGAAAGGCCTCTTTTGTATCTGACCAGATCTTCTACAGAGTCCAGACAGTCTTCAAGGCGGAAATCAGAGATATCAATGCCTTCATCCAGACGATCCTGAAGGTAGATAGCAATGGCATCTCTGGGTTCATTCTTGAAGAACCTTTCAAGGCCATGAGGCATCTTCCTCTGATCCTTCAGAGCTTCCCAGGTCACATTCATAGTGGGCTTGACTCTGATGTCTTTGATGATTCCCATACTCCTCAGATTTTTGGCATTCAGAGGCTTTCCAACGTCAATTGCCAGATCATCCATACATCTGGTCTTCTCCAGAGCATCTACCAGCCCATGCTCAATGAAGATGTCAGAGAGCAATCTTCCCAGAGGAATGTAGGATCTGGGCTTCATATTATTCCTTGTTTCTCTGACTGAATCCCTCAGATATCTGAAGAGAAGAACAGGGAGGTTGATTGGAATACCCTTCTGAATACAGTAGAGGATGCATTTCTGATCAGCATTAATGTAATCTGAAGAGTTGGAGGCTGGGCGATGATGGATTGTTCCCAGGATAATCTTCAGCCAAACTCGGAGGTTCTGATGAAGCTCCTTGTTCTTAGATGGGTTTCCTTCAACATTTGCTTTGAAGATTGTAGGGTTAATGACTTCTGTGATGCGCTTGGACCTTGGAGGAATGTTGTAAATCCTTTTACCTCCAGCTTTTTCCATATTCAGCAAAGAAGCAATAGACGCTTCTGTGATAATGATCTTCACTCCCAGAACAAAAGAAACGATGAACTCATCATCAGCATCTGCACATCTCCAGAATTCTTTCACCAGAAGAGGATAGATTGGACCATACAATCTGTTGAAGTAGGTTTCCCAACCTTGCTTGCGAAGATCTTCAGTTAAATCAACGCCATTTCTTTTCAAATTCTCAAAATCCACCAGCGATTCACACAGTACATCCAAACCTTCAAAGGGAGTAGAAAGATGAATGTGTTGTTCACGTTCCAAAATGTGAGGTTGTTTGTAAACTGGGGTCGTGGTAACATCTACAACCATGGGTGTTTGAGTGTTTGAGGTTTGGGGGTTAGAAGCAGCTTCCATTTGTTGGGAGAAGTTAAAAACTGCTTGCTCTTGAGGATTCATGACGAAGATTGATGAAGAAGATGAAGAACTGAGAGAGGTTGCAGAGAAAACTTCGAGAGAGGGTTTAGGGTTTAAGAGTGAGTGAGAGTGATAAGTGTGTGAAATGTGAGAAAAGTGTTTATATACTAAGGGTAAAAACACATGCAAAACGACACACATACAAGCGTTAGCACAAAAACCAAAATAGCACGTTTGGGGAAAAATGATTACAGCTCATTAATGAATGTCTAATCCCAACAGTAAGCACACTGCTCAAGGAGATTTCAAGCGTTCTGACCTTTGATTTCTTTTGACAGCTGTCTAGAAGTTCTAGGGTTAGACGCATGTTCCCCACGTGTTGATGTTTCTGATCTTCAGGAATACCAAAGGATTTCTGAAGATTTCTAACTCAGATATCTTCTTAACTTGGTAGAAGTATCAGAGTCAGAGGCAGAAGTATATTGTTTTTATCAGAGTCTCATTTTACATGTTCAGAGCCAAATTTTACTCAGGACAATTTTTAATGTTCAGATTTTCTAAGATGAAACGAAATCTATCTTCAGCTAGAGGCTTAGTAAAGATATCTGCCCATTGATGTTCTGTATCAATGAACTTCAGCGTTACTATCCCTTTCTGAACATAGTCTCTAATAAAATGATGTTTAATTTCTATGTGTTTGGCTCTGGAATGTAGAATGGGATTCTTACTTAAACAAATAGCAGCAGTATTATCACAAAGGATAGGAATGTTACTCTCAAATATCTGGAGATCTTCTAGCTGATGCTTCATCCAGAGCATCTGAGTTGTGCACAGTGATGCTGAGATGTATTCTGCTTCTGCAGTTGATAGAGCAATTGTTGACTGTCTTTTGCTAGCCCAGGAGATTAAGTTGTTTCCCAGAAGCTGGCAATTTCCAGATGTACTTTTTCGTTCTATTCTATCTCCTGCATAATCTGCATCACAATAACCAGAGAGCCTATACTCTGATGTTTTCTCATACATCAGGCCCAGGTTAGGAGTTCCTTTCAGATACTTAAGAATTCTCTTAACAGCTGTTAAATGAGATTCTCTAGGATCTGATTGGAATCTGGCACAAAGACAGACGCTAAAGAGAATATCAGGACGAGTAGCAGTCAGATAGAGAAGAGAGCCTATCATACCTCTATAGAGCTTCTGACAAACCTTGTTGCTTACCTCTTCCTTCTCCAGAATGCAAGTTGGATGCATGGGAGTCTTTGCAGAATTGCATTCAGTCATGTCAAACTTCTTCAGAACGTCTTTAATGTACTTGCTTTGATGAATGTACGTGACTTCTGGAGTTTGATTGATTTGAATTCCCAGAAAGAACTTTAGTTCTTGCATTAGACTCATTTCAAATTCTGCCTGCATTAACTTAGAAAATTCTTGGCAAACAGAGATATTAGCAGAACCAAAAATAATGTCATCAACATAAATTTGGCATATCATGAGATCATTTTCATGATTTTTACAGAAGAGTGTAGAATCAACTTTCCCTCTGATAAAATTTTGTTCCAGAAGAAAATTACTTAAGCGTTCATACCAAGCTCTGGGAGCTTGTTTAAGTCCATATAAGGATTTCTTAAGTTTGAAAACATGTTCTGGAAAATTTGAGTTTTCAAAGCCAGGAGGTTGATTTACATACACTTCTTCTGAAATATAACCATTAAGAAATGCACTTTTGACATCCATTTGGTATAATTTGATAGAATGATTAATAGCAAAAGATACAAGAAGACGAATAGACTCTAACCTTGCGACTGGAGCAAAAGTTTCATTATAATCAATACCTTCTTGTTGACTATAACCTTGAGCTACCAGTCGTGCTTTGTTTCTGACAACTTCTCCTTTCTCGTTCAATTTGTTTCTGAAAACCCATCTGGTTCCAATGACATGAGTGCCTCTGGGTTTAGGAACGAGATCCCATACATCATTCTTGGAGAATTGATCTAACTCTTCTTGCATAGCTGCCACCCAATCGTTATCTTGAAGAGCTTCATCACAGGACGTAGGCTCAATCAGAGACACTAGTCCCAGAGGAATATCTTCAGAAGTTCTGAAGGTAGATCTGGTTCTAACAGGTTCATCTTTGTTTCCCAGAATCAAATCTTCAGATACGTTGCTACGACTCTTGACTTTCCTTGGAATTTTTGGAGATTTAATTTCTTCAGAGTCTGGAGTGACAGTTGCTTCTGGAGTTTTCTCAGATTCTACCAGAGTGATCTCTAAATCTGCAAACTTTTCAACTAGCTTTGACTTTTCAGGGTCAAGCTTATCATCAAATCTAACATGAATTGATTCCTCCACAATTTTGGTTTCTGTGTTGTATACTCTATAGCCTTTAGAGCGTTCTGAGTATCCTAACATAATACCTTTCTGTGCTTTGGAATCAAACTTGTTCAGATGTTCTTTAGTATTTAATATAAAGCAAATGCATCCAAAAGGATGAAAATATGAAATGTTGGGTTTTCTTCCCTTACACAATTCATAGGGAGTCTTATCCAGAATAGGTCTAATGGAGATTCTATTCTGAATGTAACACGCTGTATTTACAGCTTCTGCCCAGAAGTGCTTTGCTACATTTGTTTCATTGATCATGGTTCTGGCCATTTCTTGGAGTGTCCTATTCTTCCTCTCTACAACTCCATTTTGTTGTGGAGTTCTAGGGCAGGAGAAATCATGGGATATTCCATTAGAATCAAATAGTTCTTCAAAATCTTTATTTTCAAATTCTCCACCATGATCACTTCTGACTCTAACAATTTTAGAGTCAAATTCTTTTTGCACTTTAGAACAGAAACTGGTGAATACAGAGTGAGACTCACTCTTGTGCCTTAGGAATTTTACCCATGTCCAGCGGCTGTAATCATCAACGATTACAAGTCCATACTTCTTTCCATTGACTGATGCTGTTTTCACAGGACCAAATAAGTCAATGTGAAGAAGCTCCAGAGGCTTGGAGGTAGAAACAACATTTTTCTTTTTAAAAGATGTTTTTGAAAACTTTCCTTTCTGACAAGCTTCACACAGAGCATCTGAAGAAAACTTCAGTTTAGGTAAGCCTCTGACTAACTCAAGTTTAGTTAGCTGAGAAAGTTTCCTCATGCTAATGTGGCCTAAGCGTCTATGCCATACCCATTGCTCTTCGTGAACTGACATTAAACATTTAACATTTTGATCTTTTAAATCAGAAAGATTTATTTTATAAATGTTGTTTTTCCTCTTGCCTGTGAAAAGGACAGAGCCATCGTTCTGATTAATGGCTTTACACGTTTTTTGATTAAAGATTACATCATAACCGTTATCACTTAATTGACTTATGGATAACAAGTTATGCATTAATCCTTCTACATAAAGAACATCAGATATAGAGGGAAGAGTACCATTACCAATAGTTCCGGAGCCTCTGATCCTTCCTTTCTGATCTCCTCCGAAGCCTACAAAGCCAGCGTCTTTAAGTTCCAGGCTTTGGAACATAGACTTTCTTCCCGTCATATGTCGCGAGCATCCAGAGTCCAGGTACCATGACTGGTGTCTGAACTTTGCTGCATAGGATATCTGCAACATAGATAATCTTATCTTTCGGTACCCAGAATCTCTTGGGTCCTTTTAGATTAGTCTTCCCAGAGTTTCTTACAACTTTGGGTCTTCTAGCATTTTTAAATTTGTGTTCTTGTGTGTGTGTATAGTGGTATGAAAAAGGTGATTTAATTTGGTTACTGATAGAAGTTTTATCAGAATCAGAATCATACCCAATACCCCTTTTATTATTCTGACCTACTCCATAAATCATGGATGCCATAATACTCCTATTTATCCCATTCTTCAGAAATTGTTGAAAGGCTTCTTCATACTTATAAATAATTTCATTTGAAGTTTGTGGTGCTTGAGACAACACTTCTTCTAATTCTAAGCTTTTTGTTTTAGCTCCATCTCTTTCTAACGTTAAAGATTTGATTGTATCTTCATGTGCTAGAATTGTTGTCTCAAGTTCACTACATTCTTCAGATTTTGCTTTAAGAAGGCCTTTAATGCTTTTAACTTTTTGTTTTAATTTCTGAAGAGAGGTAAGAGTTTCTGATAAACATGATTCTAAGTCAGATCTAGAAAGTTCAGAAAATACCTCTTCAGATTCTTCATCTGAGCTGCTGGATGTGGTAGCCATAAATGCTACGTTGGCTTGTTCATCAGAGTCAGATTCTGATGATCCTGATTCACTATCGTCCCAGGTGGCCATTAATCCCTTCTTTGTTCTGAAGGCATTTTTCTTGAAGCTTTCTTTCTTAGAGTTATCTTTCTTCAGCTTGGGGCATTCATTTCTATAATGACCTGTTTCTTTACATTCAAAACAGGTAATATCTTTATTAGGTTTACCTTTTGAAGTTGACTCTGATCTATCCCCTCTGGGTCTTGATCTTCTGAAGTTGTTGTTCCTTCTTTTCCAGAGTTGCTTAACTCTTCTGGTTAGTAAGGACAGTTCTTCTTCATCATCAGAGTCTTCAGGTTCAGAGTCATCAGTGTCTGCAGTTTCTGCTTGAAGAGCCTTGGTTCTGTCTGACTTCCGTCTTTCAGGTCTGGACTTCAGCGCCACTGACTTGTTCCTTTTCTGAGGCTCATCCTCCTCTAGTTCTATCTCATGGCTTCTGAGAGAACTAACAAGTTCTTCAAGGCTGATATTGTTCAGATCCTTTGATAGCTTCAGAGCAGTAACCATTGGTCTCCATTTCTTTGGCAGACTTCTGACTATCTTCTTAACATGATCTGCAGTAGTGTATCCTTTGTCTAGCACTTTAAGACCTGCAATAAGAGTTTGGAATCTGGAAAACATAGCTTCTATAGCTTCGTCATCTTCCATCTTGAAGGCTTCATATTTCTGGATCAACGCCAGAGCCTTCGTCTCCTTGACTTGGGAGTTTCCTTCATGGGTCATCTTCAGAGAGTCAAGTATATCTTTAGCCGTCTCTCTGTTGGTGATCTTTTCGTATTCGTTGTATGATATAGCATTTAGAAGTATTGTTCTGGCCTTGTGATGATTTTTGAACTCACGTTTCTGATCTTCTGACATTTTGCTTCTGGGAACTTCAGCTCCATTTAAGGTTGGAGGTTTGTATCCATCTGTGACAATGTCCCAGAGGTCAGCATCATAACCAAGAAAGAAACTTTCGATTCTATCTTTCCAGTAATCAAACTTTTCTCCATCAAAAACAGGAGGCTTGGCATTGTAAGAATCTTTCTCATTTGAGTGGGCCATTTGTTTTTCTCGCACTGGATCTCTCTACACGGTTAAGTGTTTGATTTGAAAATCAATAACAGAGCCGGAGCTCTGATACCAATTGAAGGTGAGAAAAACAAGAAAGGGGGGGTTTGAATTGTTTGAAAAATAAGCGCTTTTGCAAAATGAAATCACACAATGATTTTATACTGGTTCGCTTATAACACAAAGCTACTCCAGTCCACCCGGCCAAGGTGATTTCGCCTTCAACAAGGACTTAATCCACTAATCTTGAAAGATTACAAACAACCCCTAAGAGAGAAGAAAATCTCTTAGTCCTCTCAAGTCTACAGACTGCAAAGAGTCACTTGAGGAAATCAAATAAAAATAAGATACAAGATGTGTAATCTAGTGTGCTTCTAAGAAAGCAAATATTACAAACTTAAGAACAAATTTTTCACTTGATAAGCAAAAGCTTAGTGAAAATCTTTGAAGAACAAAGATGTTTTTCTTGAGCGTGATATGATTTCAGTATAGTTTTGGCTAGTGATTTCTTCGTGTTTACTGAATGAGATTTCTTCTCTATTTATAGGAGTTGAAGTAGAGTTGAAGTAGCGTTGAATCTGTTGGATATTGAGATGTAATTACGCCATTCCATTAATAGCTTCTGCAGTAGACTTTTTCTCTTAGAAGTGACAACTTACCACAATTAGTATCTTCTCTCTTGGAAGTGGAGATTAACGTCTCTTTCTAATTGAGGAAATCCATTTGCAGAACTTTAACTTGGCTTAAACGTTACTTCATCATGATTAACAATTCTGATTAGAGTCTTTGTGTATCTGGAGAAACTTGCTTCTGATGTTATCTCTTGAAAGTTCAGATGACGCTGATAACTTCAGAATTTACAGAAGGCAATTGTTCAGAGTCAGAGCTTCTAGACTTTACTTCATGTTCAGATGCTTCTGATACTTGCAGTTTTGTCCAGAGTCAGAGCTTCTTGAATGAGATTCCACTTTAGATGCTTGATACTTGAGATTTTGCATCTGATCTTGTTGTGCATCTGATGACATCATCAGATTTATTTCTTCTTTCTTTAGAACCCTGCACACTTAGAAACTTTTCGTTAGGGTGCCATTTTTGGTTTCATCCTTTGTTATCATCAAAATCATGGAATCTATTGTAGAACTATTTTTGTTCTTACACATAGTGCATCTTCTAACTTTACTGCCCAGCCTTTCCTAGATGCGCACATAGTCTTTTCCAGTATTTGCTTTATCTTCCTGTTGGACACTTCGACCTGGCCACGCGTTTAAGGGTGATACAGAGTGGCGATCTTGTGTTTAACATTATATTTCTTCAGCAGATTCTCCATCAGTTTGTTCAAAAAGTGAGTACCTTCATCACTGATAAGTGCTCTTGGCACCCCAAATCTTGAAAAGATGTTATTCTTCAGAAAGGTCACAACCACTTTAGAATCATCGGTGGGCAATGCCACTGCTTCCATCCACTTTGACACGTAGTCTACTGCTACCAAGTGGTAATTCTTCCCAAATGACGGGGGAAATGGCCCCATGAAGTCTATTCCCCAAACATCAAAAATTCAACTTCCAACATAGCATTTTACGGTATTTGATTTCTCTTATAAATATTCCCCATTCTTTGACATCTATCGCATTCTTTGATGATGTCTTGGGTATCTTTGAACAGTGTGGGCCAATATAGACCTGACTGAAGGACTTTAGTTGTTGTTCTGTCACCACTGAAGTGTCCTCCATAATCCGAGTCATGACAAGCTCTAAATACATCCCTTTGTTCCTCCTCCGGGATGCATCTTCTGACCAGCCCATCCACTCCTCTCTTGTATAGAAATGGGTCATCCCACAAGTAGAACCTGCAATCATGAACAAACTTTTTCTTTTTGTTCCCCACCAAATAATCAGCGTAGTCAGCGAACCAAGGGATACCAATAACAGCGAGGATGTGTTCATCAGCGAACTCATCCTTTATTGGTCTCTTTTCTTCTGTTTCTTCAATCGGTGACATTTAGTATAAATGATCTGCCACTGTGTTTTCACACCCCCTTTTGTCCCTAATCTCTATATCAAATTCTTGGAGGAGTAATATCCACCTCAGAAGCCTCGGCTTAGAGTCTTGTTTAGCAAACAAATATTTCAACGCGGCATGGTCAGTATAAACGACAACCTTCGATCCTAACAAGTATGGCCTGAATTTGTCAAATGCATAAACCACGACCAATAACTCTTTCTCAGTAGTTGCATAGTTCATCTGTGCAGGGTTCAACACATGACTAGCATAGTAAATTACATGTAATAACTTATCTCTTCATTGTCCTAGGACTGCTCCAACAATAATATCACTAGCATCACACATGATCTCAAATGGAAGAGACCAATCTGGGGCAATAACAATGGGTGCTGAAATCAATTTGCTCTTCAATGTCTCAAAGGCCATGGTGCATTCTTTGTCGAACATAAACGCCTTATCCTTTACCAATAGAGTGGTCAGCGGTTTTGCGATTTTTGAGAAATCTCTTATGAACCTGCGGTAAAAACCTGCGTGTCCTAAGAAACTCCTGATACCCTTTTCATTAACAGGAGGTGAGAATTTAGATATCACTTCCACTTTTGCTTAGTCAACTTCAATTCCCTTGTAGGAAATTTTGTGACTCAATACTATCCCTTCTCGCATCATGAAGTGACATTTCTCCCAGTTCAGAATTAAATTTGTTTACTGGCACCTGTCTAAAACAAGAGAGAGATTAGTTAAACAATTATCAAATGAGGATCCAAAGACTGAGACGTCATCCATGAAGACTTCCATATGCTTTTCAAGCATATCGACGAAAATGGAAGTCATGCATCGTTGGAAGGTGGCTGGAGCATTACACAACCCGAATGACATTCTTCAGTATGCAAATACACCATACGAGCATGTGAATGTTGTCTTTTCTTGGTCTTCCGGAACAACTGCAATCTGATTATACCCAGAGTATCCATCTAGAAAACAATAGTAATCATGTTTGGCTAACCTTTCCAACATCTGGTCAATAAATGGCAATGGGAAATGGTCCTTCCTAGTTGTTGTATTCAACCTTCTGTAGTCAATGCAAATGTGTCACCCGATAATTGCCCAAGTAGGAATTAACTCATTTTTTTCATTCCTTATTACGGCGGTCCCCCCCTTTCTTAGGGACAACATGCATCGGGCTCACCCAAGGGTTGTCAGAAATAGTATATATAAGACCTGCGTCTAACAATTTCACCACCTCTTTCTGAACTACCTCCTTCATTGCTGGGTTGAGTCTTCTCTGCGGTTGGACTGCCGATTTGTGGTCTTCTTCCATGAGAATTTTATGCATGCACACAGTAGGGATAATACCTTTCAAATCTTCAATTACCCATCCAATAACCTTTTTGTATTTTTTTAGGACTTGGATGAGCTTTTCTTCTTGGATATTCTTTAGGCTCGAGTTTATGATAGCAGGACATTTTCCTTCAGAGTCGAGAAAGACATATTTAAGATTCTCAGGAAGTTGTTTTAACTCCGTTCCCTTCTTTGGCTCTTCATCCTCCTCACTAGATTGAGGTCGGCGTAAATCCTCCCACTGGTGTGGTCGAGATCCTTTCCACGGAGGTTGTGCATCTAACAAGGCTAGCACTTCATATTCCCCATTGTCCATTTCTTTATCACTATCGAAAATGGACAAACTCAACACTCTTTCCAAAGGTGAATGTGGTTCATTCAGAGGACTATCATATGCCATCACCTGATCCAGAACCTCTATAGTATGACTGGTACAAATATCATCCTTGTACCTCATGGTGTTTCAAACATCGATCTTCAATTCCTCATCATAAACCTTCAACGTCATGGTCCCTTATTCTATGTTGATCAAGCACCTTCCCGTTTCTAAAAAGGGTCTCCCAAGAATGAGAGGGATCTCTTCATCTTCCGGCATTTTTAAAATTATAAAATCCACCGGAAATACAAACTTGTCAATTTTCACAAGAACATCTTCAACAATACCATATGGTTTCTTGACCGAATGATCAGCGAATTGGAGTGTCGTCCTGGTATCTTGCACAACCCCTATACCAAGCTTCTTGTAAATGGATAACAGCATGAGACTCATGCTAGCTCCCAAGTCAATAAGAGCTTTGTTGAATGACCTATCTCCAATAGTACAAGGGATGGTGACAGCCCCTCAATCTTTCTTCTTTATCGGAATCTTTATACCCTGCAAAATAGCACTACAAGTTTCACTTAGAATAATCGGGTTGGTGTCGGCGGTACGCCTCTTTGAAATGATGTCCTTCATGAACTTGGCATAAGTAGGCATTTGTTCAAGTGCCTCCAACAGTGGAATGTCAATCTCAAGCTTCTTGAACAACTCTAAGAATTTTTCAAAGTTTTTCTCATGTTGTCCCTTTTTCTTGTTTCTGGTGGGAAAGGGAAGCTTAACAACCAGCTTAGGCTCAATGACTGTTTCTTTCACAACTGGTTTTGGTGCTATCACTTCTTCCCTCACAGCTTCATTTTCTTTGATCTCAAGATCCACTTCGATCAATTGATCTTCCTCTTCATCCACCTCCTCGACTACTTCATCATATTTACCACTTCTTGTTGTCACATCGCTCATATTATTATGCTCTCTAGGATTTGTCACCATCGCACTAGGAAGAGCATCTTGTGCTTGAGAACTCGAGGCTAATTGCTGAGCGATTTGACCCATTTGGACTTCAAGATTCTTTATGGATGATGTGGTGTTTTTCTGATTATTTCGGGTTTCTTCTTGAAATTGAACATTATGAGCTGCCATTCTTTCAATGGCAATTTCCCAATCAGCTTCCTTAGGGGCTTATTGTGCCTGCTGTTGTTGATATTGAGTTTAGTATTGACCGTGTTGAGGAGCGGTTCCTTTTTGGTCTTTCCATGAGAAGTTGGGATGATTCTTTCAACCCGGATTGTACGTGTTGGAATAAGGATTATTCTGCTTCAAAAATTTGATTTCCTCCACTTGTTGAGGAGTTGCAAAACAATATACAATTTGGTGCAGACCATTACAAATCTCACAATAGACGGTAGGAGCCGGTTGGACCTGTGCCACCTGTTGGGTACCTATATTCATCGCCTTCAGCTTCTTCTCAACCTCAACAGCTATAGTATCTTCAATACGGATTTTATTAGTTTCCAGCTTTAAATCTATAACCCCTTCTGGTTTGCTTTGACATCTATCGTACAACTCCAAGTGCTCATTAGCAGCAATAGCTTCAATGATCTTCTTGATACCGGTGGCTGTTGAAAAATTGGTGGAGCCACCGGCTGCGGTATCAATCAACTGTTTGGTCTTTATTTTGAGACCATTCACAAACATTTGCATATGTTCGGTTGGATCCATATTATGAGTTGGGCAGGCAACCAGGACTCTCTTGAATCTCTTGTAAGCGTCTCCCAAAGTTTCCCCGTCCTTCTGCTTAAAATTCAGAATTTGATACCTCTTCCACAGAAATACCGACGCTAGAAAATACTCATTCAGGAAGGCTTTTTCCATTTCTTCCCAAGATGTGATGCTACCGGCAGGTAGAGAATAAAACCATTCTTCGGCTTCTTCCGCCAAGGTGAACGAGAACATTCTCAATTTCTTAGCTTCTTCGGTGTGACCATCAATTTTTAGAGTGTTGCTCATGGTCAGAAACCCCTGCAAATGCTTGTTTGCATCTCCATTTACTTTTCTAGTAAAATGCTTCCTTTCAAGCTGATTAATAATACTCAGATGCAACTGGAAATTAGCCACGTTCACTGGTTGGTCGACAATAATTAATCTGCCAGTTGGTGCATTTGCACTTCCGTAGTCACCCAACAGTCTTTCTGGTGGCGGTGGAACATCAGCCATTGTTTCGATTTCTCTTTCGGAACCTGAATCTGAACCTGAATGAATGGAAGGATGTTCTTCGTCTGATTCCAATCTAGCCAATCGAGCTTCTCTAAGTCTTTCCCGCAAGGTTCTCTCGATTTCCGCTTCAAAAGGAAAATCAGCTGAGGCCTTACCTCGCATACAAATATCAGACACAAATTAGTTGATATAATCGAAATAAATTATTAAAATTACGAAAAATAAATTTTAGTTGCAGAGCAACAAAATTTCAATTGAGATAATTTAAACTTTATATTTGGCAATCCCCGGCAACGGCGCCAAAAACTTGATTGGGAAAATAGCAAGTGTATTATTTTGCCGATTTAGTAATAATAGGAATGTTCCCAAAGATCGATCTCGAGGATTGCACAGCAATATACATGTAAATTTTACTCAATTGAACAAAACTAATAACTGGGATTTTGTAAAAAGTCATTGTAAGAGAAAGTAAAACAGAATAAATCTTTTCACAGCTTATAATAATATGCCAAAGATGGTGTATGAAAATCTCCTATAATGATCCTTGAGTGAATATCTCCTTAATAATCAAAATTATTTCAATTACCGGATCTTAAGATTGTTTCCCCCTTAGACCTTAGAGGGAAACCTTTGGTCATTCAATCTAACCTCTAAGTCAGGAGATTATGATGAAACCAAGCAATTACAATTTAACAAGAATAAACCGGTAACCATAGGGTATCCCCAGTCCTAGGTGATATCTACTATGGTTTCACTGTACAAAAACCTTAACAATTATAATCCTGCTAATTGTTAACCATACAACAATCTTAATTTTTCTGATAAAGAAAGCATTACGCACATTGCACAGTGAAATTAACAACAAACATCATATATTAAGGAAATTATAAATTCAGAGTCATTACACGATCAATTTAGGGACACCCCCTGGCATTGGGGGGTTTAGCCTCTCATATTATTCAAATAAGATACAAAATAAAAATGAGACATTACAAAAGGATGGGAATTCCATTGATCTTCAATCGCATCCGCTCTTGAAGGATCTCCGTTTTTCGCCGTTTTTGACCGCTTCAATCTTTAATGTCTCTAATCTCTAATCGTCAAAAGTCCCTTTCTTCATATTCAAAAATCCCCTAAATAGTTCCTGATCACTAATTTGATGTAGCAAAGGTCCAAAATGCCCTTCGGGATTAGTCGTGCCAAAATACAACAAAAATTGGAAAATGAGGTGTCCAAGCCAACATTGGCTGTGTCAGGCAACACGACAGGCCGTGTTGGCTGTCTGGTATAGTGGCCTTGACACGCCCCTCCAGGGAGGCTGACATGGGTCGTGTCAACTGACACGGGCACCCGTGTCAACTCCCTGTTTTCTTCTTCTGACTTTCCTCTCCTGACACGGGTCGTGTTGGAAAACATGGGTGTCCGTGTCAAGACCAATTTCCTCTTCCGACGGGCCCGGAACGTCCGATTCGCTTGGAGATCCCTCCAGCATTCCTGCTTACACCTGAAACCAGTAAAACTACCATAAAAAGACATAAAATGGAGTATAATGATGCAAACCAAATATAATCAACAACTTGAAATAACAATGCAAAACATCTAATTTGCTAGACAGAACGATAAAATAGGTAGACTAATGTGTTACCGACTTCATGAAAAGGTGTCGAATGAGTGTCAGAAAACAAGTAGAATTGGAGACTGATCAAATATCCCATAACTCATCATAAAGTCATATGATATGGGTGTACATTTTGCTTTTACACCAATCAAACTCAGTGGAGTTACCACTGGATATCAGTGGTCTAACAATATAAGATGTACTTTGATCATGGTTATTATTACCACGAGGAGTACCTTCATTAGGACTACCAAGACTAGTTACTTCAGGACCATTAGGCATGATGAATGATGTATTTTTCTCAAGATCTTTTATGCACCACTGTTAAGTGTTAAAGTACAGATTATGCTCTGATGCCAACTGAAGGTGATAAAAATACACACGAGGGGGTGAATTGTGTATGATAATTCTTTTTCTACTTCTGAAAACCAGCTTTAGAATCTGAACACAAAGTTAGTTTGCAGCGGAATGAAAAACAATCAGAAGAAAATAGTAAAGAAACACACAAAGTTTATCCTGGTTCCTATCCTAAGTTGATAGTAGTCTAGTTCCCTTGTCCAACAAAATATTTTCACTATAACCAAATTTATTACACTTTTCTCAAGCAAACTAGTAAGAGACTTCAACTGCTCAATCACACTAGAAAGATACTTTCGCTCGAGCAATCTAGCAAGAAACTTTTGCTTAAGCACATAAGCAAAAGGCTTCCATTGCTCAAGCAAACTAGCAAGATACTTCCACTGCTCAAGTAAACTAGCAAGAGACTTCTACTGCTCAAGCAGACTAGTAAGAGACTTCCTATACTTTAAATAAACAGTTTCGTAGAAAATGTTACAACTATACTTTGATATACAATCAAAAGTATAGAATTGTTAGAACAATTACAATGATTCTTAACACTTTGATCGTGACTTAGTAAGTCTATGGAAATCGTGACTGCAAGTGCACAGTCCTATCGCGTAGTTTTAAAGATTATCGAACTTACAAGGACTAATAATCGAACGTATCATGGTCTAATGTTGCTATGTAAATCTAAGGCTGATGATCGTTCTAAGATTGAGGGATGAAGAGAAATAACTATAACGTAAATAGAAGATTAATAAAGATATATGATAAAGAGATATCGGTATGTAACGCATCAAACTTCAGGGATTCGATAGATAGTTGGTGTAATCTTATTGGTCAAAATATTATTCAGTAGAGATTATTTATAGAAAGGACTTAGTCTCACACTCTCGTTTTTATTGACTCTGACCATACTCCTAAACCAGAATGCTTGGCTCTCGCGGTCTCATTTTGAATTTAAAAATAATTTTTGAATATGAATAAAGTCTAATTTATCCTAAAGCGCTCTCGTTGTGTTTAGGATTGATGCCTAGTTTCAGTTATCTGGTTAAAATCTCAAACTCTCGTTCTTGTTGACTGTAACCTTAGTTTATTTTGTACTCTCGTATGAAAAACAGTTTGATTAAAATAAGAAACTAAAAACCGGAAAAATAAGTTTGATAAAAAACTAACACCAATTATTTATGAATCCCTTCGTTTCGACGGTCTTCACATACTGATACCTAAGGGTTTAGCTGGACATGGATCCGGTAACAGACATGGTATTTGGAAAATCAAACATGCAATAAGGTATAAATAAATAAAACAGCAATCAAAATAAAACATGGATTACGAATTGAGAACTGGAACTGAATCTTGATTCTTCGATTAAAATAATATCGGCAGGCTTTGGCAATGAGTAACCGTTACAATTGAATTCAAATGCGTAAATAATAAATCGCAATAGTCCCCGATGTGGAGAACTATTACTTTTATAAAGTAAGAAAACTGCCTAGCAAACTAAAAGAAAATAATTCTGACTAAAAGTAATTCGTAGAATGAAAACTGGAAGAAAAAAAGAGCCCCTAACGAGACTGAGAGAGAGTCCTTATATATTTTCCACATCCCTAATTTGTAGCAAAGGTGGGTGGATTTGTGGCTAGAAACATGGAGAAAAAGAGGGAAGACTAGGTTGTGGCGGTTGCCACAACCCTAGTCTTTGACTCCATGGCGAGCGCCACAAATATAGGGTTGAGCGCCACATTTCCTCATGCTTGGTGGCGGGCGCCACCACCTCCTTGGGTTCATGTGGCGGGCGCCACACACCCTAGATGATGGGCGCCACAAGCCCATTTACTTTGGTGGCCCATTATCTCTATTTTTCTCCATTTTCTTCTCTTTTTCTTTCCTTTTTGCTATTTTCCATTTTGCTTGCTGTAAACCTTTTAATCGATAAATACCTGCAATAAACATAAAATATTGCGTAATAATAAGTGTTAATCAAGTAAAAATCAATGCACATGGAGCCAAAAATACGATACGTTTTCGCGCTATCAAACTCCCCCGTACTTAAACCTTTGCTTGTCCTCAAGCAAATGCTGCATATATGAAAAAAAGTTTTGTAAAATATTTGCAGCATACATTATCAAGACTCGTAGAAGACACAGTTGCATTCTGATAGTCATTCTAGTCTATAAACTTTACTTTGGTTCAAAATTGTATTAACAGGTACTCACTGCCACACTAAGGGTATCATTGGAACACATAGTCGCAATATTACAACCGTAAGTCTCCCTCCTATACAAACCAATCTGAATTATGTTGTCATGCCTAAGCCTACCTTACTAAACCTTCTTTTTATCCTTTTTCATTCTGGCCCAATCACATTAAGCCCGTTATCCTTTCACATTCATAGCAAGATAATCTGTTAGTGACTATGATCTCATCATTATTTATTTATTTCTTTTTCGCACTTTGGCTCAAATAACAGTTGAAGATGGTTATACTGTTGGGCTAAATGACCGGGTGAGGATCACCTAACTTAGAGGGAACAACATTTTTCATACATTTCATAATCTTTTCTTCTTTTAAGCCTGAAATCATACACTTATTTGCATCGACTTCTTGTGTAGTGTGTGCTTAGGATGGTGCTGACTGCTAGATAAAGTACTTAAGAAAATATTAAAGGATAGAATTTAAGGTTATGGCATGACAAGTACTCAAATCGATCTTATACTTGGGATATTTAAGGTGTTAAAACGATACCGATGTTATAAAGTTTTTCCAAATCTCTACAATTCAACCTCAGTTTTATTTATAGTTTATAATTTTCAAAAGATGCATTGTATCTCTAAGTCTAGATTTTTGCGAAATTTTTTGTATGGCTTGAGCAAATAGGAGAATTAGTAAATAACGGAAACAATGCATAAAGACTCGGTAGCACATTGATATTAAACTTGACTGACACTTTAACAAAAATAACAAAAGGAAATAACAATAAAAATAATTTAAATCTACCTAGAAAGCGATAAATAAAAGCGGTAAAGCTTCCTCCCCCATACTTAAACCTTGCATTGTCCTCAATGCAACAACATAAGATAGGAAGGAAAGGTAGAACCTGGGTATCCTGCTACTGGTGCCTTCTGTCATGTGTACGTGCACGTCCAATGTTTCCTAGCTGGTGAGGTGGCGTGTAGTTTTGGAGATCTTCCACATGCATTGTCAATGTTGCCATTTTATCGATCAAGTCAGACATGTTCTGTTCGGTTCTGAAAGTGTAGTCGTGCTGATCATGCTGCATTTGGCGAAGGATTTGCATCATTTCAGTTTGCTGAGCTTCCATGTTTTGGATTTGTAGGTCGCGCTGAGCGTCTAATTCGCTATGCCGCAGCAGTTCAGCATAGATCTCATCAAGAGTGGATGGTGCCACATTTCTTCTTGGTCTTTGACTGGAGGATGTACCTACAACATTTTCAAATGACATGTGTGTGGTGTGTGGGTCAGTAGCGGGAGCAGTTTGCTCCGGAATGTGATCCTCATCGGTGTCCCCGCCAGCAGCTACATTCTTAAGAATGTGTGAAATTCTAGTTAACAGAGTTTCGATGTCACACGGGTTGTTATGACATCCACTTCTGTGCAGACAAGAATTATGCAGAACTTAAAAAGTAAGTGCAGTAAATAACACAAGGAATTGTTTACCCAGTTCGGTCCAACATGACCTACGTCTGGGGGCTACCAAGCCAGGGAGGAAATCCACTATTAGTAGTATTAATTCAGACCTTAAACCAACTGTTTAACCCTATCACTTAATACCTACCCAATGTAATTTCAATCTTACACTAAGATCAGAGTTCCTACTCACTCCCCCTCAATCACCTAAGTGATTACACCCTTTAATTAAAATTAAAGACAAATATGAAGTCACACTTCAAACAACTCTTGATTGTGCTTAACAGCTTTAATCAAGATACACAACACTCACGCTTAAAAGCTTAGAGTGACACAACACTTACAACTCAATGAACACCCTATACCAATGCAATCATCTCAGTGATAACAGCTTGGCTCACAAGATACACCTAATACAAGACACACAAAAATACAGCAGTGAAGTATGATGGACACACAAAATCTTCACGCCTAAAATCCCCGAGTTCTGAAAGAAGGATTGCCATCCTTTTATATTGCAGCACTTGGGCCTTGTACTTGTATTTCCTGAATTTAAGGTCAAGCGAGTTAACCTAAATTCCACAACTAGGTTACTAACAAATAGGCTATTTGTTAGGTCCATTTATTGTAGCTTAGTTGTTGGTTTCCTGGATTTTAGCTCAGCTGTTGACTTCCTGAAGAATAGCCTGAGAAAAATGCTGAAACAGAAAAACTAAACAACCTACAATTTAGCATATGTTGCCTGGAGTGAATGTCACAACATTTAGTTTGACATCCAAAGCATAGACCATATGCTAAGTCTGTTATCTTCCTGAAAACAGACTGTACAAATTTATTGTACTGTACAGGACCAATCTGTCCATACTTCAGTAACAGCGTACATTCATAAATGTCAAAGTATCCAATTTGACATTTACACAATGAGCCTTACGTCAGGTCTGTTATCCTCTTGATAAGCAGACTGAGAAATATACTGAACTGTAACAGACAACCAACCTGCCTATTATTCAGTATATGCTGTCAATGATGAATGTCATAACATCCAGTTTGACATTCAGACAGTAGGCTTTGTGTCAGGTCTGTTATCCCCTTGATAAACAGACTGGAAACAAATACTGAGTTATTAAAGAACACCAGTTGTTCTATTCCTCAGTAACTGCTGACAAGGATGAATGTCATAACATATAGTTTGACATTCAGTAGATCCTGTATTAGCTAAACCTGCAGCATACAACTCAAGTATGTCATGACATCAGTCAAGACATCAGAGTACAATTAGATGTTCTAACATACAATGCAGTCAAACAGTCATCTCCATAGCATGTCATGACATCAGTCAAGACATTAGAATCCAGCTAGTGTTTTACCATACAATGCAGCCAATCAAACATCTACAAACTCCCCCTTTGGCAAATTTTTGGCTAAAACACTTTGGCCTCACAATAGATCCCACAGCAGTGGAAAACACACATCTAGCAGAAAATTAACCTAGCTAATACACTCAGAGTAGCAGCACACTCACACACACATGGAAGTTAAATAAAAACTTCACATATCAGCACACATACAGAAGTTAAATAAAAACTTCTAATTGTAGCACACATATACACACTCACACTCATAGAAGTGGAACATCAACTGCAGCACAACCTCTGGATTAGAGGATCTTCAATATCTGTTTAGCAAAACAATCTGTTGTACTGGGGCATCACCATCACATCACAGGTGTTACTCCCCCTTTTTGTCAAAAATGTTGCCAAAGCAACACTTTAAGTTACAGACCAACATAACAAAAACAGAAATACACACAAATGACAGAATTACATACTTGATTTTACTTCACAGTTTCAATCAAGAATATCCCCTCTTGATCTTGCTTTACAACTTTGATCAAGACATCACCCACTTGACCTTGCTTCATAGCTTTGATCAAGTTGTCACACACTCTTGCTTTACAGCAGGTACACCCATATCAGATGCCATGACTTTGAGTCTGACATCTTGAACCACTCCTGCATGAACACTTTCTTGAAGTCCAGCAGGCACACAGGCCGACCTATGTTAGGATATCCCTTTAACATCTTGTTACTGCACTTGCAGCAAGTAACATAGTTGTGAATTGTTGTCCAGTCATAGCACACTTTCAATTGTTTAATAGGTTGAGATATTAAACAATACATCCCACACATCCTTGGTTGCTATAAGTCCTCAGAAAGGCATATTCCCAGTTTGCCCCTTAAATTTTCAAACTGAGTAGCATCCAGAGCCTTTGTAAATATGTCAGCCAGTTGTAGTTCAGTGGCTACATGTTCCAAGGTAATCACTTTGTCTTCCACCAGATCTTTGATGAAGTGATGTCTAATGTCAATATGTTTGGTCCTGCTGTGTTGGATGGGATTCTTGGAAATATTGATGGCACTGAGATTATCACAAAACAATGTCATGACATTTTGAGAGACATTGTACTCAGTAAGCATCTGTTTCATCCATACCAGTTGGGAACAACTGCTTCCAGCCGCTATGTATTCAGCCTCTGCAGTGGACAGAGATACACAGTTCTGCTTCTTGCTGAACCATGATATGAGATTGTTTCCCAAGAAGAAACATCCTCCTGATGTGCTTTTTCTATCATCAGCACTCCCAGCATCACAATACCCAGATAGGACAGGCTCAGAGCCATGAGAGTATAGCATACCATAGTCACAGGTCCCATTGATATACTTGAGAATCCTCTTGACTTGATTCAAGTGGCTCACCTTGGGCTCTGCTTGGTATCTAGCACACACTCCAACTGCATAGGAAATATCAGGTCTACTTGCAGTTAGATATAGTAGACTACCTATCATGCTTCTATACAAGCATTGATCAACATTGGGACCTCCATCATCTTTGGTTAACTTTAAATGCGTAGGTACAGGAGTTCTTTTGTGCCTAGCATTATCCATACCAAACTTCTTAACTATGTTTTTGGCATATTTGCTTTGGGAGAGAAACATAGAATCCTCCATTTGGTTAACTTGCATTCCAAGAAAATAAGTCAGTTCCCCAACCAGACTCATTTCAAACTCAGATTGCATCTGGTGCACAAAATGTTTCACCATTTGCTCTGACATTCCACCAAAGACAATGTCATCCACATAAATTTGGGCAATCATGATTTTGCCATCTGTATCCTTCACAAACAAGGTCTTATCTATCCCACCCTTTCTGTACCCATGAGAGGTCAGAAATTCAGTCAACCTTTCATACCAAGCTCTAGGGGCTTGCTTTAACCCATACAAGGCTTTCCTCAACTTGTACACATGTTTAGGTTGGTTAGGATCACAGAACCCTTTAGGTTGTTCCACATAGACTTCTTCATTTAAGTAGCCATTTAAAAATGCACTCTTCACATCCATTTGGAACAATTTGAACTTCAGAACGCAGGCCACACCTAACAGCAATCTGATTGACTCAAGTCTAGCAACAGGTGCAAACGTCTCATCAAAATCAACCCCTTCAACTTGAGTATATCCTTAAGCCACTAGTCTTGCTTTATTCCTAGTGATTACTCCTTTTTCATCAGACTTGTTCTTGTAAATCCACTTGGTACCAATGATGTTAGTCCCTTCAGGTCGTGGAACTAGCTCTCATACTTCATTCCTTTTAAACTGCTCCAGTTCATCTTGCATGGCATTGATCCAATATTCATCAGTCAGGGCCTCTTTCACATTTCTTGGTTCAACCTTAGATACAAAACAGGAATTTGAGCTAATTTCCCTTGACCTGGTAGTCACACCACTATTGGGATCCCCTATGATAAGATCCTTAGGGTGGTCTTTCTGAATTCTGATAGATGGCATTTTGGTGGGTGCATCTACCTCACATTCAGGAGGAGTCTCCTGTACTTCTTCAGACTTGACTGGTATGTCTGTTGAAGTATCAAGGAATGTTCCAACATCCTCAATGACATCGATTCCTTCCTATTTATCATCCACAATAACATTTATGGATTCCATCAGAACATTGGTCCTGTAGTTGAACACTCTGTACGCTCTGCTATTAGTTGAGTATCTTATGAATATAGCCTCATCACTTTTGGGATCCATTTTCCTTCTCTGTTCACGATTGGTGAGAATGTAACATTTACTTCCAAAGATATGAAAGTACTTCACAGTGGGCTTTCTGCCTTTCCATATTTCATACAGAGTGGAGGAGGTTCCTTTTCTCAAGGTAACTCTATTGTGAACATAGCAAGCTGTATTCATCGCTTCGGCCCAAAAGTGCATAGGAAGTTTCTTTGCATGAATCATTGCCCTGGCAGATTCTTGAATAGTTCTGTTTTTTCTTTCAACTATCCCATTTTGCTGAGGAGTTATAGGAGAGGAGAACTCATGACTTATCCCTTCAGACGAGCAAAACTCATCAAACCTGGAATTCTTAAACTCCGTCCCATGGTCACTCCTAATTCGGACAACACAACTGTCCTTTTCCCTTTGAAGTCTGATGCACAGTTCTTTGAAGACATCAAATGCATCTGACTTTTCTCTGATGAAGCTTATCCAAGTGTATCTGGAATGGTCATCAACAACCACATAGGCATACCTCTTTCCACCCAGACTCTCAACTCTGAATGGTCATCTCTGAGGAATCCCAAAGCTGCTTATTGATGAAGGAAGAGTCTGTGCAGAAGTTCCAGAGTTTTGGAGGTTGTAGGATGTCCCAGCTTAGGGTGTGACATCTTGGTTTGCTTGCCGACCTGGCATTCTCCACAGACTCTTCCTTCATCAATAAGCAGCTTTGGGATTCCTCTGACTGCTTCCTTGGATATGATCTTCTTCATTCCCCGTAAGTGGAGATGACCAAGGCGTCTATGCCACAATTTCACCTCCTGTTCTTCCTTGGCTGAGGAGCAAATTGTGGAAAAGTTTGAGACTTTAGGTTCCCACAGATAACAGTTATCTTTGGATCTGGATCCTCTCATAACTTCCTGATTGTCTCCATTTGTCACAACACATAGCTCCTTAGTAAACTGAACATAGAACCCTTGATCACACAGCTGGCTTATGCTGATGAGGTTAGCAGTTAGTCCTTTTACTAACAACACATTGTTCAGTTCTGGAACTCCAGAGCAGTTCAGCTTACCCACACCTTTTATTTTTCCTTTAGCACCATCACCAAAGGTCACATAACTGGTAGTGTGAGGTTGTATATCCACCAACAAATTCTCCATACCAGTCATATGTCTTGAGCAGCCACTGTCAAAGTACCAGTCTTCTCTGGTAGATGCCCTCAGAGCTGTGTGAGCCAACCTAGCATACCATTGTCGTTTCTTGACGGGGGCATTATGCCTATATGCCTTATGCTTAGGTCTGACATGAGGGGCTTGGTTAGGATAACCATGCAGCCTGTAGCAGAAGACTTTTATATGGCCAAACCTACCACAGTGATGACATCTCCATCGCTGAAATTTCTTCTTATGATGGTTACTCATCCTGGTTCCCTGATGTTGAGACATTGGATGTGACCTCCGCTTGAATTTATGAACTTTAGCCTTTGAGCGTTTGAGTTCAGCTGAGGGTTTCTTCACAAAGCCTAAACCAGACATGGTTCCAGACTTCTGTCCCACCTTTAGGATCTCTTCCAAGGAATTTGTTCCTTTATTTAGAATTCTGATGGATTTCGTCATTTGATCCAGCTTGGAGGTCAGCAAGGTTATCTTACCATTTAGACCATCTATGACTGTCAGATCACTACGCCAAAAATGACTTTTAACAGCGCATCTTAGACAGCGCTTTTAAAAGAAAGCGCTGTCTAAGGTTAAAATTAAAATAAAACACGGAAAATGTTCCAAGAAAATAATGAAAGCGTTGTCTAAGGGGGGGTCTTAGACAGCGCTTTCTAAAAGCGCTGTCTAAGACCCCCCCTTAGACAGCGCTTTTAGAAAGCGCTTTTAAATATAGACCTTAGTCAGCGCTTTTGATAAAGCGCTGTCTAAAGTCTTTAAATTAAAAAAAAAATTAAAACCAAAAGCGCTGTCTAAGGGGGGGTTTAGAAAGCGCTTTTGGAAAGCGCTGTCTAAGGCATACCTTAGAAAGCGCTTTCCACAAAAGCGCTGTCTAAGGTCTAATTAAAATAAACTTTCAGACTTCTATTTTCGTTCTCAGTTCTTTTTGTTTTCCCTCTTCTTCACTCACCTCACAAACTTCCGCCATTTCCTCTTCCCCTCAATCTCCATCAGCCATAACCTTCTTCTCAACTCACACAACATCACGCAGACACTCCAAAACACGACATCCCCATATCACCTTTACTTTCTCTTCCTTCAACTTCCGAAAACCCTATTTTCCGCCTTCGAGGGTCCCTCCGCCGTCACCCAAAAAATCGACCGCCGCACTCGCCTCTCACCTCCGAACCTCCACCGTTTCCGCCACCGCACTCCTCATCTCAACAATCTCAACCGTGCCGATATTCCCAAAATTTACAACAACAAGCTACAAAGTTTGGTGACAGGTGAATACTAGTTAGGATGTTAAATGGATTTTGGTGAATGTTAATTGAAGTTTTAGGACTGTTGTAACAGTTAGTGTGATAATTATAGATTGCTTGAGTTAGGATTGTTTGAATTGTTATTGCATTTTAGTGATTGAGTTAGTATGCTAACTTGTTAGTGATTATTATAATTGTTATGGAATTGGATGATTATTAGCAAATGATGTTAGAGCTGTTAAACTAGTATGCAATTGTGTTAATAAATTGTTAGGTAACTAATTGTGTTAGGAGAGTTAGATTAGTAGTCAAAACAGTTAGGAAAATGTGTTATGAAAAATGTTAGTTAATAAGCTGTTAGTAATTAGAGGTGACATGAGTTAGAAGTCCATTGATCATGTTAGTTGAGGTTAGTATGGAAGTTAGAAATCATTATTGTGTTGATGGACGTTGCAATGATATGCTAAAGTTAATGATGCTTTGAAATCAATTTGAATGTTCATTGAAACTACTATGGAATATGGTTGGTTTATTGATTTTGAATGTTGATTCTTGTAATATAAAAAATGAAAGTGATGAGGTAATTAAAGTTGGTATATTGGCGTATCGGATACGTTATTGAAGTTTATATTAACATTGGTTATGTATAGGTTTTTGAAGTTTAAAATGAATTGAACTTTATAATTGTTAGGATATTCAAAGATACTACCTTAGTTATGTATTTTCGTCTGGATTAATTGTTTACTTTAATAAGTAGGAAAACCATGGATAAAACATGGATCTATGCCGATCGAATGACCAAAGAGTACGAGAGTGGGGTTGCGGAATTCGTTAAGTATGTTGTTCAACACGCTGAAAACCCCAGACGAATGCATTGTCCTTGCTTGCGTTGTTGTTATATTGGTAAGGTTGACGCACATGGATTGAAATCGCATTTGCTGAGGCATGGAATTGATCAAAGTTATCAGTGTTGGATATTTCATGGTGAGAAAATTAACGAGAATGTTGAATCGAGTGGAAAAAGTAATACGACCTATGCTTCATACGACAAAGACACGGAAACATACGATTGTGATCGAGTTGAAGAGATTGTAGAAGCACTGGAAGAAGATCTTCATGATTGTCCTGAAATGTTTGAGAGGATGGTAAGCGATGCAGAGAAACCGTTGTACAAAGGTTGCACTAAATTCTCAAGACTTTCTGCGGTATTAAAGTTGTACAACTTAAAGGCGGGCAATGGATGGTCGGATAAAAGTTTCACAGAGTTGTTGGCCCTTATGAGAGAAATGCTACCGGATGATAATGTTCTTCCTAATCGAACCTATGAGGCAAAAAAAATGTTGTGCTCTATTGGCATGAGCTATGATAAGATACATGCTTGTCCTAACGATTGCATTTTGTTTCGTAACGAATATGCAATGTTAACTGAGTGCCCTAAATGCGGTTTGTCTCGATATAAGAAAAGATTATCTCCCGCAAAAGTCTTATGGTATTTTCCGATAATTCCGAGATTTAGGCGCATGTTTCGTAGTGAAACCGATGCAAGACATCTTACATGGCATGCAGATGAAAGAATTATTGATGGAAAGTATCGGCATCCGGCTGATTCACCACAGTGGTCGAAGATTGATAATGATTATCCTGAGTTTGGATCAGAAGCAAGAAACCTTCGATTGGCATTATCTACTGATGGAATGAACCCACATGGTCTTCAAAGTATCTCACATACCACATGGCCTGTGATTCTTATGATTTATAACCTACCTCCGTGGCTATGTATGAAGCGTAAGTACATGATGTTATCTATGTTAATCTCTGGGCCTAAACAACCAGGGAATGACATAGACGTATACTTGACACCTCTGATCGAAGATTTAAAGATTTTGTGGGAGAACGGTGTGGAGGTTTATGATGGATATAGGAAAGAAAGTTTCAATTTGAGGGCGATGTTGTTTGGCACAATTAATGATTTTCCAGCATACGGGAATCTATCTGGGTATAGCATTAAAGGTCAACGTGCGTGTCCTGTTTGTGAAGACGGAACCGATACGATTCGATTGGAACTTTTCCAGAAGAATGTGTTTCTCGGTCATCGTAGATTCTTACATTCTAAACATCACTACCGTGGGTGGAGAAAAGCATTCAATGGAGACACCGAACATCGTAGAGCTCCACCCGCATTGTCAGGTGAACAAGTTTTTGAAAAGGTGAAAGATGTGCGTACTGAGTTTGGCAAGCCTTTTGCACATAAGATTGTGAAAGGTGGGTGGAAGAAAAGGTCGATATTTTTTGAATTGCCATATTGGAAGTCTTTGTACGTGAGACATTTTCTCGATGTTATGCATATTGAAAAAAACGTATTTGAAAGTGTTATCGGTACATTACTCAATATAAAAGGCAAGTCTAAGGATGGCCTTAAAGCAAGGGAGGACATGTTAAAAATGGGAATGAGAACTGAATTAGCACCCGTGAAGAAAGGAAGACGAACATATCTACCACCTGCTGCTTTTACTTTATCTAGAAAGGAGAAAAAAAAATTGTGTAAGTCTCTGAGTGAAGTTAAGGTTCCAGAAGGATACTCATCTGATATCAGAAGACTTGTTTCTATGAAAGACCTCAAGTTGAAGAATTTGAAGACACATGATTGCCATGTTATAATGGAACATTTTCTACCGATAGGTATACGTTCTATTTTGCCAGAAAAAGTAAGAAGTGCCATAACTAAATTGTGTTTTTTCTTTAGGTCAATTTGTAGTAAGGTGATCGATCCCGAGATCTTACCAACACTACAAAAAGAGATTGTAATTACCTTATGTGAGCTTGAAATGTATTTTCCTCCGTCTTTTTTTGACATAATGGTTCATTTAGTTGTTCATCTTGTGAAAGAGACACAGTTGTGTGGACCAGCTTATATGAGATGGATGTACCCTGCTGAACGGTATATGAAAATATTAAAAGGGTACGTGAAATCCCGAAGTCGACCAGAGGGTTGTATTGTTGAACAATACATTGTTGAAGAAGCTGTTGAGTTTTGTACTGAATATTTGTCTAACGTTCAATCGATTGGACTCCCCAGAGCTCAGATTTTCGACAAAATGGAAGGTAAAAAATTAATTGGGAATAAAATTGTGACAATATCAAGGGATGAACGGGATCAAGTTCATTTGTATGTTCTGCACAATAATAATGAGGTTGAGCCATATGTTGAAATGCACAAGGATGTACTCCGAAGGTTAAATCCGAACAGAAATGAAAATTGGATAGTTATAGAGCACAATCAAAGTTTCATACAATGGTTGAAGGATCATATTTATTTGAAGCGCTCTTCAGATCCTTCTTCGGTAACAGAAAGGTTGAGATGTTTGGCATATGGTCCAAGTTTGCATGTGTTTTCTCATAGCGCATATTCAATTAATGGATACACATTTTATACCAAAGAACAAGATGATAAGAGTACTATGCAAAATAGTGGTGTCACCGTGCTAGCTGAAGCAATGCATATATCAAGTATGAAGGACTTAAACCCCAAATATGCAAATTTGTCATATTTTGGAGTTATTGAGCACATTTGGGTGTTTGATTACGAGAAGTTTCAGATTCCCATCTTTGGTTGCAAGTGGGTGAATAGTAGTGGCATACGAATGGATAAGTCCGGATTTTTGCAAGTTGATCTTACTAGGGTGGGGTACAAAGATGAACCTTTTATTCTAGCATCTCAAGCTAAACAAGTGTTCTATGTGAATGACCCGAAGAGTACAAAATGGTCTATAGTGCTTTTCTCTAACAAAGTGACTGATGATAGCGGTGTCGATCAATGTGATATTGATGTTGAGAATGAGTCATGCATTAGACGGAATGAGTTGAATAGAAATGATGAAGTTGAGGATCTTATACCGGATGAGTCATATATAAGAAACGATCATAATGAGGGAATTTGGATCAATTCATCCGTACGCATTGCTAAGAAACAAGTGATTAATATTCCAACAAAGAAAAGAAAGAGATGTTAGTGACTTAGGTAAATTATCCATGGTTTCTTTATTTATTTTTTTCAATTGTTTTGATTATAAGTTATATGTGATAATGCATGATTTCATTATATTTTTGTTTTCAATTGCTTTGATTATAAGTTATATCTGATAATGCATGATTTCTTTATTTTTTTTGTTTTCAATTGCTTTGATTATAAGTTATATTTGATATTTGATGGTTTCCTTGGTTTATTACAGGTTAGACATGGCTGATGACCAACATGAGGAAGTTAGTAAAAAAGTATCCGCGGAAGAAGAAATTCGAAGAGGCATCACAGTAATGAGAAGGGTGGTCCAAGGAAGATCTCGAGGCATCATACTAGATGTCTATTGGAACAACCAGGGACAGCTTATAGAACCTAATGGGCATACCTTAACTAGTTTTATTGGTGCACTAGTAAGGAATGAAATTCCCATTACATGTGATGATTGGAGAAACAAAGAGCTGAATGAGTCCAAAGAAAAAATTTGGAGTGAGATAAAGGTACAATCATTTGGCCCTTAATTATACGGTATCAATTATGTTTTTTCAATTACCGATACTAACTATCAATCTGTATGTTTTTCTTAGCGATGTTTTAACATCGAAGAAGAAAGAAGAGGTTTTTGTATGAAATTGGCCGGAAAGCTTCTAAGAGGGTTTCGGACATTTTTATCATCCAAGTTCCTTAAGGATGCGGATGGTAATTTTGTGGATGCGGAGCTTCCTAAAAAATATGAAAGTTTGATATCGGCTGAAGAATGGGAAGCTTTCAAATCCAAAAGACAAGACCCGGTTTTTCAAAGAATAAGTGCTACAAATCGGGAAAGAGCATCAAGTCCCGCATATCCGTACCGAAAAGGACGTGTCGGATATGGACGCTTAGAACAATCCATGGTAAGTATTTATAAATTGCGATAACAAATTTGTTCATCATATATTAGTTTTATCTGATCAAATTGTATGACTTAATGTGTAGCTGCAGAAGGAGGAAAGTTCAGAAACATCTCTTCCTGCACATGTTTTGTGGAAGGAAGCCCGTGTGGGCAAATCTGGAGTTCCTCAAGAAGAAGTTTTACACGTATACCAGAAATGTGTAAGTATAACATTTTTTCATTAATTGAATAACATTTTTATACACAAATATTTGACAAGTATACGGTATTCATCTGATTTTTCAGGAGGAGCTATCTCAGTCTTTATCTCCCGATGATACTAAGGGCATACTTAGTCGGGTATTAGATGTCCCTGAGTATTCTGGTCGGGTGAGGGGTAAGGGATTTGGAGTCACTCCGACCTCCCTGAGTATTAAAAAAGGAAAGGCTCCTAGTAATCGGGAGCTTCATGCAAGATTGGAAGCCATGCAAGCTGAGCTTGATGCATTGAGGAGAGAAAGAGAGGCTAGTGCCTCAACAGTATACAGAGATGCTTCGGACAAAAACAGTATCAACTGTACCTTTCAGCCGAACATTCCAGAGGTAATTACATATAATTGTCTTAAATTGAACTATTTGCTTAAATTATGTATTTGACATATATACACATTAACGATTTCTTGCTATTATTGGTTTTAGGGCATTTCCCATTGTCAGCTGTATTTGTCGTCACCATACTATCGGATGGTTGGC
This sequence comes from Lathyrus oleraceus, assembly GCF_024323335.1. Lineage (NCBI taxonomy): Eukaryota > Viridiplantae > Streptophyta > Magnoliopsida > Fabales > Fabaceae > Lathyrus > Lathyrus oleraceus. The sequence goes on from NC_066580.1 coordinate 447,888,064, forward strand.
AAGGGAAAAGTGCATAACGTTAGCGGAGTATTACTCCACACTAGAGAGCTCCCTGCTGGATGTTTGAAGGTATCAGTTGATATTGCAGTTGAGTCGAATGCAGCATTACCATATCCTAGCGATGATTCGGATGCAACAACGGTGCACGAAGCAGTAGGTTCGTTTGTTGCATGGCCGACAAACCTCATATGCGTAGGATATGAGGTATGCTTAAAACTTATGTTAACTTTAATGTGTATATTCAAAGTTTAAAATTTATGCTTAAAATTTTACTTACATATTTTCCTTGGTTATGTTAAATAGACTCCCACAAAATCCAAATCAAAAGATAATGCGATTCCACAGCATACCGAGTCCACGGTTTCAAGAAAAGAGGTAATATACAATTATATGACATATATTCATGGAAGTTGTTACATTCTTAATTTGATCTAACTATTTATATGACATGTAGCTTCAAGAAAATGAGGTTAGCAATGCCTCCGCACAACAAAAAAAGGAGGTTAGCAACGCCTCCGCACGAGTAAAAAGTTCTGGTGCTAAGAAGACCGTAGCTAGGAAAAAAACTACCACCAAGTATAGGTCGTGCCTCAGGACATTTCTAGAGATGACCGATATACCGACCGGAGGTGTTCGGACCCTACATATGGAGGTAGGGATTTTCGGCTTTGATTACGACCAAATGATTGGTAATGAAGACTTCATGCAAGTTTTTAGTCATGAAGAAATCGGCGTCAACGTTGTCAATACATATATTAGGTAAATCCGGTCTACTTTGTTTTATTAATTAAACAACTTATGTTAATGATGTTTACTTTATGTTAATCCGGTTTACTTTATGTTTCAAAAGAGGTGTTAATGATGTTTTTATATTAGGTTTTCGTATGACAAATTGATGCGCCCCAATGGTTTGGACGTGTCATTCGGATTCTTAGCACCCGCGACCGTCAACTTAGTTTTAATCTTAAATAGACCGGATACCGTGACAGAGTACGTTCTTCGGATCCTCATGGACAATAAAGATGCGGAGAAGTTGTTTTTTATACCGTTTAATACCGGGTTAGCATTTCATTCTAAATTCATCTATTATAATTATTTTCCAAGTTACCATCTAACATTTGCCTAATCATTACAGTGGACATTGGTTGTTGCTCGCAATCAATCCTATCCGAGAAATTGTGTATTATCTTGACTCGTTAGGAAATGATTGGACAACATACCCGAATATGAAGGTCCTAATTGACACGTAAGTGAGAATGTTCAAAATTTTTCTTAGTTTATGTGAATTGTTCTAATTGCTTCATTTTTATTTTATTAGCGTCCTACAAGCTTTTCGGGCCCAACGAGTTATCCAAACCTCAAGGAGGGGCGCCAACTCCATTACATGGATTAAAGTGGCGGTATATTTTTAATTACCACATTTTTTATTATATTAGTGATGACACTTGATAAAACTTAGGATTTATAATCCATATTTTTTTTTTCATATGTAGTGTCCTCAACAACGTAATCAAATAGATTGCGGGTATTTCATGTTGAGGTTTATGCGAGATACTCTTGCTTTGGGCCAATTAAAGATTCCCACCGATGTATGTATTTCTAACTTATGAGTTATTTTTATATTTACACATATCTCATATAATTAAATAGTTGGAATTAATTCAAAATATGTTATATTATTATGTAGTACTTTGAGGAATTCAAGTGTGCATTTTATACAAAGGATCAAGTGGACGAAATCAAAGAGGAGTGGTGTCAATTCATGTTAGAGCTCAATGTTTGTTCATAAATTTGTGTAATTAATGTGTACATTTGTAGTATATGTAATGACTTGTAAATGTGTACATAAATTTGTATATATTTTGATACATTTAAGGCAAAATTGGTTTGAATTGGTATATATATATATTTGTTAGCCAAAAATTGGTAGAAAAAAGGCCAAAATGGCATATATAAAATGTGATAATTGTCTGTCAAAATCTGGTTGAAAACAGGTAGAAATTCTGGTTTATAAACCTGGAAAATATGTGGTTTAAAACAAAAGCTTCAAAAATTTTCGTATACCTTAGACAGCGCTTTTGTAAAAAGCGCTGTCTAAGGGGGGGATTAGAAAGCGCTTTAGGCAAAAGCGCTGTCTAAGGGGGGGGCTTAGACAGCGCTTTTTGAAAAGCGCTGTCTAAGGTATACCTAAAAAATTAAAATAGGAGGGTCTTAGAAAGCGCTTTTGGCCAAAGCGCTGTCTAAGGGGTGGGGCTTAGACAGCGCTTTTCAAAAGCGCTGTCTAAGGTATACCTAAAAAATTTAAAATAAGAGGGTCTTATAAAGCGCTTTTGGCCAAAGCGCTGTCTAAGGGGGGGGGGGGGCTTAGACAGCGCTTTTAAGATTTAAAAAAGCGTTGTCTAAACCTTTAGCAGCGAAGGTTTAGACAGCGCTTTAAAGCGCTGTCTAAAGTCTTGTTTGTTGTAGTAGATGCTTCTGTTTCTCATCCTCCAGCTCCTTGATGAGCTTCTTCTGCTTTTCTCCTTGTACACGCACTTCTGCACTGGTGTCACATAGCTCCTTATATGATGCAGCAAGTTCATCAAAGGTCAGTTCATCTGCACTTGAGTCATCATCAGTGGCACAAACACTAGTTAGTGCAGTGACATGTTTAGCAGATTCTCCTCCAGATTCACTCTCAGAATCTCCCTCAGACCATGTGACAGATAGCCCCTTCTTTTGCATCTTGAGGTAAGTAGGACATTCAGCTCTAATGTGTCCATAACCTTCACATCCATGACACTGGATTCCCTTGCCTTGGTTGAACTTTTCTTCAGAAGTTGATCTTTTCCTGATGTCAGACGAGATGTTCTTGACATTTGGTCTACCTTTTTGATCAATCTTCTTCACGAACTTGTTGAACTGTCTCCCAAGCATGGCTATGGCTTCTGATATGCTTTCATCACCTCCAGTATATCCTGCTTCTGACTCCTCTTCAATATTTGATACAAAAGCTACGCTTTTATTCTTCTTTTCAACATTTTCACACCAGCCCATTTCAAAGGTTTGGAGAGAACCAATGAGCTCATCCACCTTCATATTGCAGATCTCCTGAGCCTCTTCTATAGCAGTGACCTTCATGGCAAATCTCTTAGGTAAAGACCTGAGAATCTTTCTTACAAGTTTCTCTTCAGCCATTTTCTCACCTAAGCCACCAGAGGTGTTGGCAATTTCAAGAATATTCATGTGAAAGTCATGAATAGTCTCATCCTCTTTCATCCTCAGATTTTCAAACTTGGTGGTCAGCATCTGAAGTTTAGACATCTTCACCTTGGAGGTACCTTCATGAGTTATCTTGAGGGTATCCCACACTTCCTTGGCCAGCTCACAGTGGTGCACCAGTCTGAAGATGTTCTTGCTTATTCCATTGAACAATGCATTCAAGGCCTTAGAATTTCCAAGGGCTAGTGCCTCTTGCTCCTTGTCCCACTCTTCTTCAGGAATTTGCATACTGACTCCATCATTACCTGTCTTCGTTGGATGTTCCCATCCTTTGTTGACAGCTCTCCAGACTTTGCTATCTAGACACCTTAAGAAGGCTATCATACGAGGCTTCCAGTCATCATAGTTAGAACCATCCAGCATGGGTGGTCTATTTGAGTGTCCTACATCCTTGTCCATGGTTCTAGAAAGTAACTTCCCTAGATCTCACCCAGAAATTAACAGGCAGGGTGCCTGCTCTGATGCCAATTGAAATTCTAGTTAACAGAGTTTCGATGTCACACGGGTTGTTATGACATCCACTTCTGCGTAGACAAGAATTATGCAGAACTTAAAAAGTAAGTGCAGTAAATAACACAAGGAATTGTTTACCCAGTTCGGTCCAACATGACCTACGTCTGGGGGCTACCAAGCCAGGGAGGAAATCCACTATTAGTAGTATTAATTCAGAACTTAAACCAACTGTTTAACCCTATCACTTAATACCTACCCAATGCAATTTCAATCTTACACTAAGATCAGAGTTCCTACTCACTCCCCCTCAATCACCTCAGTGATTACACCCTTTAATTAAAATTAAAGACAATTATGAAGTCACACTTCAAACAACTCTTGATTGTGCTTAACAGCTTTAATCAAGATACACAACACTCACGCTTAAAAGCTTAGAGTGACACAACACTTATAACTCAATGAACACCCTATACCAATGCAATCATCTCAGTGATAATAGCTTGGCTCACAAGATACACCTAATACAAGACACACAAAAATACAGCAGTGAAGTATGATGGACACACAAAATCTTCACGCCTAAAATCCCCGAGTTCTGAAAGAAGGATTGTCATCCTTTTATATTGCAGCACTTGGGCCTTGTACTTGTATTTCCTGAATTTAAGGTCAAGCGAGTTAACCTAAATTCCACAACTAGGTTACTAACAAATAGGCTATTTGTTAGGTTCATTTATTGTAGCTTAGTTGTTGGTTTCCTGGATTTTAGCTCAGCTGTTGACTTCCTGAAGAATAGCCTGAGAAAAATGCTGAAACAGAAAAACTAAACAACCTACAATTTAGCATATGTTGCCTGGAGTGAATTTCACAACATTTAGTTTGACATCCAAAGCATAGACCATATGCTAAGTCTGTTATCTTCCTGAGAACAGACTGTACAAATTTGTTGTACTGTACAGGACCAATCTGTCCATACTTCAGTAACAACGTACATTCATAAATATCAAAGTATCCAATTTGACATTTACACAATGAGCCTTACGTCAGGTCTGTTATCCTCTTGATAAGTATACTGAGAAATATACTGAACTATAGCAGACAACCAACCTGCCTATTATTCAGTATATGCTGTCAATGATGAATGTCATAACATCCAGTTTGACATTCAGACAGTAGGCTTTGTGTCAGGTCTATTATCTCCTTAATAAACAGACTGGAAACAAATACTGAGTTATTAAAGAACACCAGTTGTTCTATTCCTCATTAACTGCTGACAGGGATGAATGTCATAACATATAGTTTGACATTCAGTAGATCCTGTATTAGCTAAACCTGCAGCATACAACTCAAGTATGTCATGACATCAGTCAAGACATCAGAGTACAGTTAGATGTCCTAACATACAATGCAGTCAAACAGTCATCTCACAGCATGTCATGACATCAGTAAAGACATTAGAATCCAGCTAGTGTTTTACCATACAATGCAGCCAATCAAACATCTACAATATGTGCAGGGACTTGGTTATGCATTGGATTATTAATATAACGATAATTATCCGGGTTACGCATATCTACAATTATTAAGTTAAATTTACCGTCACTTCTTCGTTTTACTAGTTTCATGCTCCTTGCCATGTCAATGTTAATGGCATGATGCGGGAGCGGGGTTAGCCTGGAGAATTTTTCTTCGGGTCCTAAGACTCTGGCTATGGAGTTTATTAAACCTCCAAAAATAATTGGCTCTTGCTTCGCATTGACAATGACCTGCATGTGAGATAACATAAAAGGGACGATATTCACCTTTTGTGGCAAAAATGTGGCGAACAAATAAAAGAGTTCTTTTTCGTTCACCTTGTTAGAAATTGCTCGCCCAAAAATGGTGGACGCCAATATTTGGCGGAAATATTGAATAGCCGAGTTGTGAATTAAAGTGGCTCTGTTTCCCTCAAAACTATGGGTGATTGTACCGGTTATTGCCCTCCAAAATGGTTGGAAGGCTCGTTGCCAACCCTCAGTATCTGGGACCTCACTCACTACGCCATCCCAATGGGGGAAATGTAGCAGGTCCGCTAGTTGGGAAAATGTAAGGGCATATTCGACGTCGAATAAACTAAACTGGACAGTCCCACTAGAGCAGTTTGTATTGGGCGTGGGACTAAAAATTAACGAGCTTAGGAATTCTAGTGTTAATTGAGCATAGACAGGGTCCTTAAGAGATAGAAAATAATTTAACTTTAAAGTGTCTAGCATAAAGTTAACACTATCTAGAATTCCTAAGGCAAATAAACAGGGTTCATCGGCGTACCTTGTTGATTCTGTCTTTCTTGCGCTTAGAGACGTGTACGTCTCTTCTTGTAATTCACCTGGCTCGCTGTTCATGAACACTATTTTGTATTCCTTCATCTGTGCCATGATGAATTTCACACTCTTTGTGTAATGTAGTGAGAATAGAGCAAGAGAGAAGAGGAATATGCTTATGAGAGGTGTGGTTTGTTAAGGTTATGTTGGTGGTTTATATAAAGGTGATGGTGGTTGGAAATTTATTGATGAAATAAATTTCATTTAAGGTATTCAATGCCTTGGTCAATTTTTTTTGAAAATGGTTTAATGGCTTTAAGGCATTATCAAGCATATAAGGGACAAAACCATTAAGTGATTTGATGTGTCAATATTACACAGCCTGCGCGTGAAAGCTTGTGTAGTGGATGGCGCCACTTTTGATGTTCATGGTGGGCGCCACTATGGGCTCTGTGGCGGGCGCCACAACCCTCACATGGGCACCACAGCTGTGTGTGGCAGGCGCCACATGCAGTGTGGTCTTCCCCATGTGTGTGCCTTTATAGTTGCTTTGACCATAATTTTTAATTGAGTTTTAGTTTACCGGCATGGAATAATAACTAGTTAGAAGAGAACCAATGATCAGTCACCATTTGCATTAAGTTTTCGTAACTAATCCGACAAGAAACTGAGGCTTTTGAAACACGGTGCAAGCATTTTTTATACTCTTCGAGTCAATTTTACTTTCGGTATTATATTTAAGCATTTTCATTCATTGTTATATTTTAATTCTATTTTCGTGATTTTATGCATGGGATAGCTGTGTTTTTGTCCGACAGGTCTAGGTAGAAGAACCAGGGAACTCAGAATGAGACAATGCGAGATTCCAGCAAGCAAATAAGCAGAAAACTCCGGTACAGGAGGCCTGACACGGGCCGTGTCAGGCAAAGGAGGACGTGGTGTAGAAGATAGTGACCTGACACGACCACTCGTGTGAGGCATCATCCCCAACCGTGTCACCCATGCTAGGGGCGTGTCAGCTGGGACAGTGGGCTGACACGGGCCGTGTCAGCCCAAACCCAAAAGCTCCCTTTTTCTCGGGCTTTTGTTTGTTGGGCTTTTTCAGAGATATTTTTGGACATGTCCAACTGCTGCTTGGAATTTTCACTATAAAAGAGGACCTTCTGCCTAAGTAAAAATCATCTTGGAATACGAAAAAATACAGTATTGTGAAGCAATCAAGTATTACAGAGAGCAAGGCATTCAGAGAGCTGAAGGTTTTCATGAGCGGGAGCGATTGAAGATCGAAGTCATCCAATTACTTGTAATGAGTAATTTTTATCTTACATTTGTTTTAAACAATATGAGTAGCTAAACACCTCAATGCTAGGGGGTGTCCCTGATTTAGAATTATAACGAGTTTGAGTTTACATTTGCATTTATAATATTATTTTTACGGTAACCTTTTGAGGTGTTTATTGCTTTCTCTTTCGGACCAATTGAGATTGATTTGTGGTTATCAATTAGGCTGGACCGCCATTGGTAAGGTTCTCATAAGGTTACTCTACAGTAGATATCACCTAGGACTAGGGATACCCTGTATGAACCAGAGTATTCTTGATATTATAAAGCTTAACGTCACCTTAATTGCCTATGGACATAGAAATTAGGGTAGATTGATTAAAGGTTTTCTCACCATGGACTTCGGAGAAAATACCCTTGAGAACTAGTAGTAATTGATATTTGTTGATGTTATAGTAACTCAGAGCTGTTACAGGGATAAATCATACACCTTCCCTGACATTGTTCCTTTTTCCCTGTAAACCTTTATTTTCATCCTTATTTGTTTTTACCTTTAGCCTTATATTGTTACACCTAAAAACCAAATTAATACTTTTTGTTTAATTGAATGATAATTTAAACTCGATATTGACTTGCAGACCTTGAGATCGACATTCGGGGAATTTCCCCATTATTACTATAAAAGGAAAAATAGTACACTTGTTATTTTCCCGATCAAGTTTTTGGCGCCGTTGACAGGGATTGCCAAAATATGGAGTTTAATTTTAAATTCAATTAAAATTTTGCTGCTCTGCAATAAAATTATTTTTCTGTCATTTATAATTTACTAATTTGTGTATGCGAGAAGAACCCTCAACTGAATTTCTTTTTGGCACAGAGATCGAGAGAACCCTTCACCGAAGACGCAGAAATCAAAGAGTGGATTCCAAAGAAGAAAGTACCTCTGATCACTCAGAAGTCAAAGAACCAATGGCTGAAGTTCCTCCAATTCCACCTCCTCCACCTCCGAAAAGACTCCTGGGTGACTATGGAGGTGCAAACGCACCGGGTGGTCGATTGAGCATTGTTAACCAACTGGTGAATGTGACAAATTTTTAACTACGTCCTAGCACAATCAATCAATTGGAAAGAAAACCTTTCACCGGAAAGGTTAACGAAGATGCCAACAAACACCTGCAAAGATTTCTGACCATGAGCACCACGCTGAAAATTGATGGTCATACTGATGAAGCAAAAAAATTAAGAATGTTCTCGTTCACTTTAGCTGAAGATGTGGAAGAATGGTTCTATTCTCTTCCTGGCGGCAGTATCACATCATGGGAAGAGATGGAAACTGCATTCTTAAATGAGTACTTTCCAGCATCAGTATTCCTGAGAAAAATGTATGAAATTCTTAATTTCAAACAGAAGGATGGTGAATCATTGGTGTTGGTTCTAGGTGTTGGCAGAAATTTTGGTAAAACCAGTAGTGTTCACAAGTTGTCACATGTGATGTCTTAACATAAGACATCTTGTACCTGCTGGATGTTTAAGATATAATTATGTAGGATTGTTCCAGGATGTCAGACCCAATGTCGTGACATCCTGTATACAGAACATTCAGTCTGAATGTTAGGTATTGTGTGATTGAATTTTTAATGCAAATCTATGTATGATTGAAGATATGATTTAAACACGCTATAAATTAGTAATTACAACGAGATTAACTTATTTTCCAAAGAGATCTAATCAACTGTCATGAGAAGATTTGAATGGAAAATAGTTTTAGGGTTTTATGATGTCCAAGCCCAGCCAAATGCTTCTATAAAAAGGACATGGAAAACCTGATTTTATACACAAGAAATAACAAACGAAATATTGAGAGAGAATAAGGGTTTTAGTCTTGTGTGGTCGTGTGGATTGTAAGCCATTCAATTCATCCATAAATGATTGAATTGGTCTGATTTTTGAGTTGTAATTTGTCACTCTAAGCTTTTAAACATGAGTGTATGTCTACTTGATTGAAGCTGTTAAGTAAGATCAAGTGTGTGTCTTTGAAGAGTGTCTTCTTTTCATTGTAATTCTTGTTTAATATCACTGGTGTGATTGAGGGGGAGTGAGTGGGATCTCATATCTAAGAGTTCTTAGGTAGAAGTCACATAGGTAGAGATTAGGTGAAAAAGACTGTAAATTGTGTTGTTTACTGAGAGTCTTTTTACTGATTCTATTTTAGTGGATTTCCTTCCTGGCTTGGTAGCCCCCAGACGTAGGTGAGTTGCACCGAACTGGGTTAACAATTACTTGTGTCACTTGCATTATTGTTCTTTATCTTTATCCTGTTTGTATTGTTCAGATATTAGTGTCGTGACATTACCTTCGACATCTCATATCTGATACCAGAATTTCAATTGGTATCAGAGCAGGCATCCTGCTCTAGTTCTGGGTGAGATCTAGGGACGATACTTTCTGGTACTATGGAGAGAGATGGAGGATATGTTCACAGGCCACGTATTTTGGATGGATCTAACTATGACTACTGGAAACCTCGAATGGTAGCCTTCCTAAAATCTATGGATAATAAGGCTTGGAAGGTTGTGTTAACCGATTGGGAACATCCAGTAGTTACTAAGGAAAGAGAAGTTACAACTGATAAGAAGCCTGAAGAACAATGGTCTAAGGAGGAGGAGGATCTAGCCCTTGGAAATTCTAAAGCATTGAATGCTATATTCAATGGAGTAGACAAGAATATCTTCAGATTGGTAAACAACTGTGAGGTGGCTAAAAATGCTTGGGACATTCTCAAGACCACTCATGAAGGCACCTCTAGAGTGAAGATGTCTAGATTGTAGCTGCTCACTACCAAGTTTGAAAATTTAAGGATGAAAGAAGATGAAAATATTCATGAATTTCATATGAATATCCTTGAAATTGCTAATGCCTCAGGAGCCCTGGGAGAGAAGATGTCAAATGAAAAATTAGTAAGGAAAATACTCAGGTCACTCCCTAAGAGATTTGCTATGAAGGTGACAGCCATAGAAGAGTCTCAAGACATCTCCAATATGAGAGTTGATGAGCTAATTGGATCCCTCCAAACATTTGTGATGGATCTGAAAAGAAAGCCAAAAGCATAGCCTTCATGTCAAACACTAAGGAGGAAGATGAGGAAGGTGGTCAAGATATTGATGAAGATCTGGCAAATGATGTAGCAATGATGGGAAGACAGTTCAACAGACTTATGAAAAAGATGGATGTAAGATCTAAGGCTAATGTCAAGAACATCGCATCTGACATCAGTAAATCCAACAATATTGGAAGAAGAACAAGGTCAGATGAAAATCCCAAAGAAGGAAAAGGAGTTCAGTGCCATGAATGTGATGGGTATGGACACATTAGAACTGAATGTGGGACCTACCTCAAGAAACAGAAGAGGAGTCTTGCTGCCACTTGGTCTGATGAAAGTGAAACATAAGAGTCTGCAAACCTTGTGATTGCCTTGACTCAAAGATGGGGTTCTGATGAAGATTCAAGTGATGATGAAGTAACCTTTGAAGAGTTGGCCACTACCTACAGAAAGTTGTGTCACAGAAGTGTAGAAGTATGTAGACAAGTTGAAAGCCAGAAGAAAGTGATAGCACATCTGGCGAATGAGAAAGCAGAACATGTGGAAACCATCTCCAAGTTAAAGACTGAAGTTGTATTCTTAAATTCTAAACTGGATGAGATGACCAAGTATATAAGAATGCTAAACAATGGATCTGACACCTTAGACAAAATTCTCCAGGTTGGACAAATAACAGGAGACAAGTCTGGCATTGGGTTCAATGAATCTAAGCCTGAGTGCAGCCACTCTGGTAGCAAACCAAAGTCCAAACCTAAGTGCAGTCACACTGGGAGCAAACCAGAGATGTCACATCATATGTCATAACATCATAAAGGAAGACAGCAAAAAGAGAAACATCACAGATGGAGATGCCATTACTGTGGAAAATTTGGCCACATAAAACCATTCTGCTATAAGTTGTATGGCTATCCTAGTCCTGCCTATCATCAACCTAGACCCAAACATCACAGACCTGTCAACAAAAAGCAATGGGTTCCTAGGACTGATGTTACAAGTCTGATAGCTCACACTTCCTTCAGAGTTTCAGCCAAAGAAGATTGGTATTTTGACAGTGGATGCTCCAGACACATGACTGGAAACAAAAACCTGCTAACTGGCCTTCATTCTCATGCCACCAGCTATGTAACCTTTGGTGATGGAGCAAAGGGTGAAATCAAAGGGATTGGTAAGCTTGGATGCCCTGGAGTTCCTGACCTTAACAATGTCCTACTTGTTAAGGGATTGACTGCAAATTTAATAAGCATCAGTCAACTATGTGACCAAGGCCTAACTATAAACTTCACCAAAACTGAATGTCTGATTACTAACAAAGAAAATGAAGTGATCACGAAAGGAGTCAGGTCTAAAGACAATTGCTACATGTGGAGTTCTAAAGAAACTGGTTATTCTTCAATGTGTACTTTAGCCAAAGAAGAAGAAGTGAAGATATGGCATCAAAGATTGGGCCATCTGCATCTCAAAGGTATGAAGAGGATTATTTTTGTTGAAGCTGTTAGAGGAATTCCCAACTTGAAGATTGATGAAGGAAAAGTTTGTGGGGAATGTCAGATTGGAAAACAGACAAGAATGTCGCACCAGAAGCTCAGACATGACACCACTTCCAAAGTTTTGGAACTCCTCCATATGGATTTGATGGGACCCGTGCAGGTAGAAAGCCTTGGTGGGAAGAAGTATGCGTATGTAGTGGTGGATGACTTCTCCAGATACACCTGGATCAATTTTATAAGAGAAAAACCTGAGGTGTTTGAAGTCTTCAAAGATATTTGTCTCAAGCTTCAAAGAGAAAAGGAAAGTCACGTTATCAAAATTAGAAGTGATCATGGGAAGGAATTTAAGAACAACAAATTTTTCGAATTTTGTTCTTCAGAAGGAATTCATCATGAGTTCTCATCTCCCATTACTCCTTAGCAAAATGGTGTGGTGGAAAGGAAAAATAGAACCCTTCAAGAATCAGCCAGAGCTATGATTCATGCTAAGAAATTTCCCTACCACTTCTGGGCTGAAGCTATGAACACAACCTGTTATGTTCACAACAGAGTGACCTTGAAGAAAGGGACTCCTACAACCCTATATGAAGTCTGGAAAGGAAGAAAACCTACAGTCAAATACTTCCATGTGTTTGGTAGTAAATGTTGTATCCTAATTGATCGTGAACAAAGAAGGAAGATGGATCCCAAAAGTGATGAAGGAATATTTCTGGGCTACTCAACAAAAAGCAGACCTTATAGAGTCTTTAATTCCAGAACAAAAGTAGTGATGGAATCTATCAATGTTGTGGTTGATGACCAACAGACTGATGTCATAGACGATGTTGAGACATCTCCAAATGATGCCCCGGCTGATTTCCAGACAGAAATAATGAGAGTGAACCTCCTCAAGCTGAACCTAAAGATGACAAAATCAACAAAGGACCCTCCATCAGGATTCAGAAGGATCATCCCAAAGATCTCATTATAGGAGACCCAAATAAAGGGGTCAAAACTAGATCAAGGGAAGTGATCTCACATGGTTGCTTTGTGTCCAAGATTGAGCCTAGGAATGTCAAGGAAGTCTTGACTTATGAGTTCTGGATCAATTCCATGCAGGAGGAGTTAGGATAATTCAAGAGGAATGAAGTATGGGAACTGATTCCTAGACCTGTAGGAGTAAATGTCATAGGTACAAAGTGGGTGTATAAGAATAAATCTGATGAACAAGGGGTGGTTACCAAAAACAAAGCAAGATTGGTAGCACAAGGATATACTCAAGTTGAAGGAGTGGATTTTGATGAAACATTTGCCCCTGTAGATCGTCTTGAGTCCATTAGACTATTGCTTGGAGTGGCATGTATTCTAAAATTCAAACTGTTCCAAATGGATGTAAGAAGTGCCTTCTTGAACGGCTACTTAAATGAGGAAGTATATGTTGAACAGCCTAAAGGATTCACAGATCCAAATCTTCCAAAGCATGTGTACAGATTGAAGAAAGCACTCTATGGTTTGAAGCAAGCTCCTAGGGCTTGGTATGAGAGACTCACAGTGTTCCTCACTAACAATGGATATAGGAAAGGAGGTATTGACAAGACCCTATTTGTGAAGAATGAAGGAGGAAAACTCATGGTAGCACAAATATATGTAGATGATATTGTGTTTGGTGGGATGTCAGATCAGATGGTCAAACATTTTGTTAGACAAATGCAATCTGAGTTTGAGATAAGCCTTGTTGGAGAACTGACCTACTTTCTTTGGCTACAAGTCAAGCAGATGGAAGATTCTATCTTTCTATCTCAAAGCAAATATGCCAAGAACATTGTTAAGAAGTTTGGCATGGAGAATGCAAGTCATAAAATGACACCTTCTCCTACACATTTGAAAGTCTCCAAAGATGAAAATGGTGTTAGTGTGGATCAAAGTCTATACAAAAGCATGATAGGAAGTCTGCTATATCTCACAGCAAGTAGACCTGACATTGCATTTGCTGTAGGTGTTTGTGCTAGATATCAAGCTGAACCAAGAGTTAGTCACATAAACTAAGTGAAGAGGATATTGAAATATGTCAATGGCACCAGTGACTATGGGATGTTATATACTCATGGATCTGGATCTATGCTGACCGATTACTGTGATGCTGACTAGGCTGGAAGTGCTGATGATAGGAAAAGCACATTAGGGGGATGTTTCTTCTTAGGGAACAATCTGATATCATGGTTTAGTAAGAAACAAAACTGTGTGTCCTTATCAACTGCTGAAGTTGAATACATAGCAACTGGGAGTAGCTGTTTACAATTGGTTTGGATGAAACAAATGTTGACTGAATACAATGTCACACAAGATGTCATGACATTGTATTATGACAACCTGAGTGCTATAAATATTTCCAAAAATCCTATTCAGCACAGCAGGACAAAGCACATTGATATTCGTCATCACTTCATTAGAGAACTAGTGGAAGAGAAAATCATAGCCTTGGAGCATGTTCCTATTGAAATGCAATTAGCTGACATATTTACAAAGGCTTTGGATGCTAATCAGTTTGAATGTTTAAGAGGGAAATTGGGGATTTGTATTCATGAGAATTTATAGCAATTAAAGTGGAGTGGAAAAGGTAATAAAAATATTGTCTGCCCATTTAAAAGAAAGTGCCTCATTTATGGTAAATCATTACCTAGTATTGGAACTAGTATTTCTACCATTTTCACACGCTACCTCAACACAACCACTTCCATCTTCATCAAACTTCTTAGACCATCTCTGCTAGGGCAATAAAAATTTTCTCAAAAGTTCAACAAAATGTCACAACATCCCTCATCTTCTGGTTCAAAACCCACTCAGAAAGCAAGGACTCCCTCCATGGAGTTTCTGGATGAAGACGTTTTGGAAGTTATTCCTCTTTCTATAATCCCAGGCGACGCCCCTGGTCCTTCTTCCACGGCAGGAAACAATCAAGGTAACATTCCTGATAACCCTCCTCCTAAGGAAGACATGCATTATACAGATCGTGTCATTAGGAATCTGGTAACAAGGATCCTAAATGAAGGACACTCAGTCAAGGGAGTTTCGACTCCTCTGTCTAGAAGGGACCCCTCACCTGAGGTGGAACCTCAAACTGAGAAAGATGATGATTCATCAAGGTAAGAGAAGGATATTGCTGCCGAGGGACTGTGTTCTCTAGGAAAAACCTTGCCTAGTAAGAAACCAGTAGATGCTTCTCATGAAACTGCTGAGAAGGTGATTGATTTGGAGGAAGAGAGCTCAGATGATGAAGATGACACCTTGGTTCATCATTTGAAACCAAGTGTTGCAAAGAAAATGAAAACTAGGAAAGGCAAGTCTATGGCTGATTTGATGACAGCCATAACAGGTAAGAAGGTTGCTGTTGTAGGTCCTTCTAAATCATGGATTAAAGTAGAGGTCAAGAAGAGAAAGGTCAAAGAAAGATTTGATTCTAAAGATGATGTCGAAGACGATGTCCCAGACATCTCTCCTGCCAAAAGGCAAACTGCTAGAAAGTCTCCAACTAAGGTTACAGTTGTGCATTTGGACAACATTTCCTTTCATTTGGAAGATGGTGCAGCCAAGTGGAAATTTGTTATACATAGAAGAGTTGTTGTGGAAAGGGCGCTAGGGAAGGAGGTTGTAGAAGTGGAGGAGGTTATGGAATTAATCAAGTCTGGTGGGTTGATGAAAACAGTTAGTGCATTGCCCTAATGTTTTGAAGGTTTGGTGAAGGAGTTTGTGGTTAATATCCCTGAGGATATTTCTGACAAGAATAGCAAAGAATTTTGCAAGGTCTTTGTGAGAGGAAGGTGTGTAAGGTTCTCCCCAACTAAAATCAATAAGTTCCTAGGGAGAGGAACAAAAGGAGTTGTTGAGTTAGAAGCCACAGATAATGAAGTCTGTAGGACAATCACTGTTGGTCAAGTCAAGGAATGGCCAAGCAAGAAGCATCTAGCAGCTGGCAAATTAACTGTAAAATATGCTATCTTGCATAAGATAGGTCCAGCCAACTGGGTACCAACAAACCATATCTCAACAATATCTAATGCTCTTGGAAGGATTATATATGCTATTGGAACCAGGCTCAACTTTGATTATGGAAGGTTCATGTTTGAACAAATTGTTAGACATGCCTCCACTAATGCAGTAAAGCTGCCAATTACCTTTCCCTCGATCATTTGTGGAATTATTTTAAGCCAGCAACCTGGTATTCTAAACACAAGTGATATCCCCAGTAGAAGGAAGCCTCCATTGTCCATTCATTACAAGTTATTTGAAGGCAGTCATGTCAATGACATTGTCATGACATCTACAAGGAAGGAGCCAGCCTCACAAGGTAGCATGATTGCTCAATTAAAAGAAACCTGTTAGGAGCTGGAAACTAGGATTAGGGTGGCTAAGGCTAGGAAAGAGGCTTTAGAGGTTCTCATTAGTAGCTTGGAGCAAGAAGAGATGGATAAGGTTGGTGAATCCAAGGAAACAGATGCCCACACCTCAAGTGAGAGGTCTAATTCTCAAGATCAATCTAGTGGCAATTCTGGATCTGAATGTGAAGAAGATGCTACCTCCTTAGACTAAGTTGTAGTGTTGGTGGGCCCCCTGTTAATGATGTGTGTTCTGAATGTTGTTTTGGATGCTTGGATGCTTGGATGTTCTGGATGCTTTGATGTTTTCTGTTTGATGTTTGTAGTTTTTTTTTTTGCAGTCTTTGTTGATGCCATGATGTAATATTTGGGCTCTTTATGAGTTCCCTAGATTTCTGATTATCTCAGCTATTGCAGTTGTGTATAATTATGGTTATGTACCTCCTGACATTGTGTTTTAACATATTATATGTTATAACATCCTTTGTGACATTCTCTGCTGGACTGATTGACATTTATTTTGTCTAATTGGTCACTTTGGTCTATTTTGACTAAAAAGGGGGAGAAGTTATTATGTGGAGAGCTGCAGTTGATGTATTGAGATGTGGAGAACCGCAGTTATTATGTGTTGATGTAGCTAGCTAGGCTAAACAGATGACAGCTGATGATGTTGAACAGAATGATGTTCTATGATATTTTGTTTTGTGATGTTGAAGGAGATGTCTGATGGTGAACAGAATAATGTTCTGTGTTGCACAGGTGATGTTAAAGGAGATGTCAGAATGTGATTCTGAATGTTACAGATGTTGAAGGAGATCTCAGTGTGTGATTCTGAATGTTTAGGTGCAGTTGTTGTTGAAGGAGATGTCAGTGTGTGATTCTGGATGTTTAGGTGCAGTTGTTGTTGAAGGAGATGTTTGTGTTGAACTGACTTAGGGGGAGAAGAAGTACCCATGTGTTTATTGTGTGTATTACTAGTTGCTACTATAGCTAGTAATTGCGTTTGCTTCTTCTTAACTGTTGTTATGTTGTTTAACTACTGATATGTTTTTCTTGTGAACAAATGGACTGATATATGTTTTAGCCAAAATTTGCCAAAGGGGGAGTTTGTTGGTTCTAGGTGTTGGCAGCAATTTTGATAAAACCAAGAGTGTTCACAAGTTGTCACATGTGATGTCTTAACATAAGACATCTTGTACCTACTGGATGTTTAAGATATAATTATGCAGGATTGTTCCAGGATGTCAGACCCGATGTCGTGACATCCTGTATACATAACATTCAGTCTGAATGTTAGGTATTGTGTGATTGTGTTTTTAATGCAAATTTATGTATGATTGAAGATATGATTTAAACACGCTATCAATCAGTAATTACAACGAGATTAACTTATTTTCCAAAGAGATCTAATCAATTGTCATGAGAAGATTTGAATGGAAAATAGTTTTAGGGTTTTATGATGTCCAAGCCCAGCCAAATGCTTCTATAAAAAGGACATGGAAAACCTGATTTTATACACAAGAAATAATGAATGAAATATTGAGAGAGAATAAGGGTTTTAGTCTTGTGTGGTCGTGTGGATTGTAAGCCATTCAATTCATCCATAGATGATTGAATTGGTCTGATTTTTGAGTTGTAATTTGTCACTCTAAGCTTTTAAGCTTGAGTGTGTGTCTACTTGATTGAAGTTGTTAAGTAAGATCAAGTGTGTGTCTTTGAAGAGTGTCTTCTTTTCATTGTAATTCTTGTTTAATATCACTGGTGTGATTGAGGGGGAGTGAGTGGGATCTCATATCTAAGAGTTCTTAGGTAGAAGTCACATGGGTAGAGATTAGGTGAAAAAGACTGTAACTTGTGTTGTTTACTGAGAGTCTTTGAACTGATTCTATTTTAGTGGATTTCCTTCTTGGCTTGGTAGCCCCCAGACGTAGGTGAGTTGCACCGAACTGGGTTAACAATTGCTTGTGTCACTTGCATTACTGTTCTTTATCTTTATGTTGTTTGTATTGTTCAGATATTAGTGTCGTGACATTACCTTCGAGATCTCATATTTGATACCAGAATTTCAATTGGGAGACGCCTACAAAAGATTCAAAAGGGTCTTAGTAGCGTGTCCAACTCACAATATGGATCAAATCGAACAAATGCAGATGTTCGTTAATGGTATGAAAATAAAAACAAAATAGTTGATTGATACAACAGTCGGTGGCTCAACAAATTTCTCAACAGCCACTGGTATTAAGAGGATTATTGAAGCAATAACTGCCAATGAGCATCTAGAATTATACGACAGGTGTACTAGTCAGTCAGAGGGGATGATTGATCTAAAATTAGAAACAAATAAAATTCGTCTAGAAGACACAGTTGCTGCCGAAGTAGACAAGAAGTTGAAAGCTATGAATATAGGTACTCAACAGATAGCGCAGGTCCAGCCAGCTCAGGCTAGCACTTGTGAAATCTGTAATGGACCTCATCATATGGTCTATTGCTTTTCTACTCCACAACAAATTGAAGAGATCAAATTCTTGAAGCAGAATAATCCCTACTTTAACACCTACAACCTAGGTTGGAAGAATCATCCAAATTTCTCCTAGAAAGATCAGAGAGGGAATGTTCTGCAACAAGGTACATGGAAATATCAGACTCAGTATCAACAACAGCAGCAACAACAGGCACCTAAAAAGGCTGAATGGGAAATCTCCATTGAAAAATTAGCAGCCAACAGCATACAGTTTCAAGAAGAAACCAGGACTAATCAGAAAAACACCACGACCTCCATTAAAAATCTCGAAGTCCAAATGGGTCAGATAGCACAACAGTTAGCTTCAAATTCTCAAGCCCCAGGCACCCTACCTAGATGTACGGTAACAAATCTGCGGGAACATAACACTGTTAACGCTATCGTAACCCGAAGTGGAAAGTCAACGGAGGAAAACAGTGCTGAAAAAGATGGATTGTTAGAAGTGGATTTAGAAATCAATGAAACCAAAAACCAAGATGAAGAAGTGATACTACCACCTGTCAAGGAGAAAGAGAAGGTTTCAAAACCAGCCATCAAACTCCCTTACCCTCCAAGACAGAAAAAGAAAGATCAACATGAGAAAAAATTTGAGAGGTTCTTGGAAATGTTCAAAAAACTGGAAATAAACATCCCTTTTTCTGAGGCATTAGAACAAATGCCAATATATGCCAAGTTCATGAAAGACATCATCTCCAAGAAGCGTTCCACTGATATAGACCCGATCATCCTAACTGAAACATGCAGTGCCATTCTCCAAGGCATGAAAATCCCAGTGAAAAAGAAAGACAGGGGATCGGTTACTATTCCATGCACTATTGGTGATAGAAAATTCAAGAAGGCTCTGATTGACTTAGGAGAAAGTGTAAGCTTGATTCCACTGTCCATCTATAAAAAATTAGGCATCAACACTGTTCAAGATACTTGAATGACACTTCAGTTTGCGGATCGCTCTGTGAGGCGACCGTATGGGATTGCGGAAGATGTTCTTGTAAAAATTGACAAGTTTGTTTTCCCGGTTGACTTCGTCATTCTGGAAATGCCTGAAGATGAGGAAATTCCTCTCATATTAGGCAGACCTTTCTTAGAAACAGGATGGTGTATGATAGACATCGAGGAAGGAACTATGACCCTCAAAGTCTATGATGAAGAGTTAAAAATAGATGTGAGGAACACAATGCAATACAAAGATGATATTGGCACAAGCCACACTATAGAGATAATAGATCAAGTAATTACTCAAGAAAATGAAAGGCATAGACCCCAGTCACCATTAGAACGGGTCTTAAGTCTATCAATTTTTGAAAGTGATAAAGATGAAGGAGAGTCTGAGGTGCTCGCTATGATGGAAAAACAACCTGAATGGATTAGATCTAGACCACACCGGTGGGAAGATTTAAGACCACCACCACCATCAGTTGTCACTGAAGAACCAAAAACAGGTGTAAATCTGAAGTAGTTACCAACAAATCTGAAGTATGTATTTCTGGACACTGAAAAGAAATATCCAGCTATTATCAATGCCATTCTACAAAGTGTCTAAGAAGCAGAACTCATTCAAGTGCTAAAAAAATACAAAGGCGTGATCGGATGGGCAATTGAGGAATTAAAAGGTATAAGTCTGACCGTTTGCATGCACAAAATCTTAATGGAAGATGACCACAAACCAATGGTGCAACCACAACGAAGACTTAACCCAGCCATGAAAGAAGTGGTACGCAAAGAAGTTGTAAAATTGTTGGATGCAGGCTTAATTTATCCTATTTCCGATAGTTCTTGGGTAAGTCCAGTCCATGTGGTACCAAAAAAAGGGGGCACTACGGTGATAAAAAATGAGAAGAATGAGTTAATTCCAACACGAACTGTTACATGTTGGAGGGTGTGCATAGATTATAGAAGACTAAACGTGGCAACACGAAAGGACCACTTCCCGTTACCATTCATTGATCAAATGCTGGAAAGGTTAGCCGGACACGATTACTATTGTTTCCTATATGGGTACTCGGGGTACAACCAGATTGCGGTTTCCCCTAAGGATTAAGAGAAGACTGCATTTACATGCCCCTATGGTATTTTCGCTTATAGAAGAATGCCATTTGGGTTGTGCAACGCACTGGCCACTTTTCAAAGGTGTATGACATCAATTTTTGCTGACATGCTCGAGAAGCATATGGAAGTATTTATGGATGACTATTCCGTATTCGGTTCTTCATTTGATAATTGTTTGACTAACTTGTCACTTGTGTTAGAAAGATTCCAGCAAACAAATTTGATCCTGAACTGGGAAAAGTGTCACTTCATGGTACGTGAAGGAATAGTCTTGGGACACAAGATCTCCCAACCAAGGTATCAAAGTGGACATAGAAAAAGTGGAGGTAATTGCTAATTTACCACCTCCAGTAAATGAAAAAGGCATCTGGAGCTTCTTGGGACATGCGGGGTTCTACCGCAGGTTCATAAGAGATTTCTCCAAGATCGCAAAGCCACTAACTAGTCTACTGGTGAAGGATACACCATTCCTATTTGACAAGGAGTGCAGGCAAGCCTTCGAGACTTTAAAGAAGGAACTTGTGTCATCCCCCATAGTTATTACCCCTGATTGGTCTCTCCCTTTTGAGATAATGTGTGATGCTAGTGATAATGCAATAGGGGAAGTACTAGGGCAACACAAGGAGAAGCTCTTGCATGTGATCTATTATCCAAGCCACATATTGAACCCTGCTCAAATGAACTATGCAACCACCGAAAAGGAACTCCTGGTGGTTGTGTACGTGTTTGATAAGTTCAGATCCTATTTGTTGGGATCAAAGGTAATTGTGTATACTGACCATGCTGCTTTAAAATATCTTTTTGCCAAACAGGAATCAAAGCCAAGGTTGTTGCAATGGATCCTACTACTACAAGAGTTCGGCCTGGAAATCAGAGACAAAAAAGGTAGTGAAAACACTATTGCTGATCACTTGTCTCAGATGACTTTGATTCAAGAAACAGAAGAAACACGCCCCATCAGAGATGAGTTCACCGACGAACGTATCCTATCCGTTACACATATCCCATGGTTCGCCGACTACGTGAACTTTATGGTAGATGGACTAATACCTGATGACTTTGACTCTAATAGAAGAAAAAAGTTTTTGCATGATTGCAGGTTTTATGTGTGGGACGATCCATTCCTTTACAAAAAGGGATTAGATGGCTTAGTAAGGAGATGTGTTCCGGAGGAAGAGCAAAGGGACATCCTAAAAGCCTGTCACAACTCAAAATATGGAGGACATTTTAGCGAAGATAGAACCGTAGCAAAAGTCCTTCGGTCGGGATTGTACTGGCCTACACTGTTCAAAGATGCCCAAGAGATGGTAAAAGAGTGTGACAGATGTCAGAGAACAGGAAACATATCCAAGAGGAATCAGATGCCTCAGAATGCCATGTTAGAGGTAGAACTGTTCGATGTGTGGGGAATAGATTTTTTGGGACCTTTCCCACCGTCCTTTGGAAAGCAATACATTCTGGTCGCGGTTGACTATGTGTCGAAATGGGTGGAAGCAGTCGTACTGCCCACGAATGACGCGAAAGTGGTAATAAATTTCCTCAAGAATTGTATTTTTGCACGGTTTGGGGTACCAAGAGCACTGATTAGTGACGAAGGTACCCACTTCCTCAACAAGCTGATGGAGAACCTGCTAAGGAAATACAATTTCAAGCATAGAATCGCCACACCGTACCACCCCCATACTAGTGGACAGGTTGAGGTATCAAATCGCTAGATCAAGCAAATCCTAGAAAAGACCATTAGCGCCTCACGAAAAGATTGGTCAATCAAGCTAGATGATGCACTCTGGGCATACCGAACAACGTTCAAGACCCCAATAGGTATATCCCCGTATCAACTGGTCTATGGTAAAGTTTGTCATATGCCGCTCGAACTAGAGCACAGGGAATTTTGGGCTACCAAATTTCTCAGCTATGATCTGTCCAAAACGGGTAAATCTCGGATTCTTCAATTACAAGAGCTGGAAGAATTCAGAAATCGAGCATATGAGAATGCCAAGATATACAAAGAGCAAACCAAAACATGGCATGACAGGCGCATTCAGAAGAAAGAACTTCATGAAGGACAACTGATCTTATTATTTAATTCAAGGTTGAAGTTATTCCCAGGGAAACTAAGGTCAAGATGGTCGGGACCATTTGTGATACAAAAAGTATTTCCGCATGGAGCCGTTGAACTAAGAAATCCCGCAAACGGAGACACGTTCAAGGTGAATGGGCAGAGAGTCAAACCGTACCTACAAGATCAGGAGGGTGGTCTAATAGACAAAAATCATCTCACCTAAACAGACGGAGAACCGCTGAGCCATGCGACGTTAAACGAAGCACTTCGTGAGAGGCAACCCACGCAATTTAAATTTAATCAGTTATGTGTGTTTGTAGGTTTACACAAGAGCTCTACAAGGAGAGAACATCACGTCAACAAATGTCTAAGTCATGAAAAGGGATAATCAACGTGGCCAGAGGTACCGGAGGTTGAACAGGAGAAAAAGCCAAAAAAACGGCCAAAAGGGCAGCCTGACACGGGCCGTGTCAGGAGGGTGCAAATTCAGGCCAAAAAGTGGAAAAACAGTGGCCTGACACGGCCACCCGTGTCAGCTGACACAAGCCGTGTCAGGAACACTGAAAGAGAAAGGGAATTTTTGTTATCAATAGTAGCCTGACACAACCCGTGTTAGGAGCACTGAAGGTAACACCCAAAACATGGTGTTGGATAGTAGCCTGACATGACCACCCGTGTCAGCTGACACGACCGTTTCAGGCAGGCGGAAATTTTGATTTTTTTTTGAAAATCCGAATTTTTCAGTGGGACCCACCCATTTAATCCAACTTAACCATATTTTTCCCCATTTACCTTATCATTATCAGATTTTTATTACACTCTTATCATTCTCTCTCATCATTTTCACTCTCCTTCTCTCTAAACCTCACAAACTCCATTAAACCTCACAAACCTCATTACCTAAAAGCTTCCATAACCATCACTTCCAATCTCCTATTGCCAAAACACCCTTCACAAATATTACTTCACTCGTCGTCCCCGTTCTAACCACAGTTTCGGAATTTCCTAACTCCATATTTCAAATAATTTCTATTTTTACAGGTCCAAAATGCACCTGAGGAGAATTCTCACCGGAAAGCAATAGCTTGCGGAGATGACAAAGTCACGGAAGCGACCAAGCCGGAATCCAAATCCACATAACATCGTGTTTGACAATACGGAACAAGAAAAGAGGTTTTAAATCCACCGAAAGCGAAAGCTCACGCCGACAAGGTACATGCGTGAGCATACTCTGAACGCACTAGGGCTCAAAATGGAGGTATACCGGATGTTCCACGTTTTAGGAATGCTATAGTTCATGAGCCTGGAAGAGCCGACATACGAGCGCATCACACTCGAATTCCTCAGCACGTTGGAATTCCAGCTCGAAAAGAGGTGGATAGACACGACCAGGTATTATTTCGGCACTTTGCGTTTCCGCTTGTTTAATAATTATCATGAATTGTCGGTTGAATTGGCAGGGTACTTTGACTCCCTCTGTACGGACCAGGAACGGTCCCAGATGGGTTCTCACCTAAGGATTTCTGGATTGCCATCACCGGGAGGACGGATTACACCCCAAAGGTGCTAAGGCCTTCGGCATCCAGAATCCATGTTTCCGGTATGCTCAGAAGGGTTTGGCCTACACCCTGTTTGGAAGAGGCGATATCACCGGGGTAGCTACTCAAAGAGAGTTATTCTATATGTACTCGATGGCACAAAACAAAGCCATCAATGTAGTTGCCTTTGCAGCGGACTATCTGGGTAGAGTTGGTAGAACCGACTCCGGAGGCATCTCCGTAGGTGGCATGATCACCCAAATCGCTGAGCATTTCGGGTATCAAGCTATTTTACTCGAAGACACGCCAATTGCAGATAAGACCAAAATTGACATGTCCGCTCTAATTCAACAAGGTATGATTGTTGTTGCCTATACTTACTATTATGTGCTTATCCATAAGAGGTTTATTATAGCTCTGCCGGATTCGGACAAAGTTGCTATTATTGACTGTGCCAACTAGTTGTATATGAGCGCTGACCCCGACGCGGAGGAAGGCCACGACACTGACCATTTTACTGCAGGTGATCAGTTTGTACATGACTAGGTGGATGCCACGGAGGCAGAAGAAAAGGAACCTTAAGCACCTCAGGAGCAGTTTGTACCTCCACATCAGGAACCTACCCAGCAGGAGGCAGGTTCATCTTCCTGGTCCACTGACCAATGGACCTGGGTACAAACCGAAATAGGTGACTTAAGGACGGAACAACAACGACAAGGCATTGAGCAAGCCCGACAGGGGGCAATGTTGGATGAGATGAGCAGCATGATGCGACAGTTGATGCTGCATTTTCCGCATCCACCTCCTCAGTAGGGTACTGTGACTGTCCTCCTTCGCTCTTGTTCGCAAACATTAGGGCCAATGTTTAGTTCAAGTGTGGGGGAGATTTTATGTCTTTTATTGTTATTTTCAGTATTTTGTTATTTTATCTCAGTATTGTGTTATTTTACTTTTGTGCATTCTAGATTTGGTTTTTCTGTTTGAATGTACATTATACTGCGAGTGTTTCAAGTCTGTGGTGATATGTTGGAAATAGTAATGATCACAATTGGGAGTGGATGAAAGGATCACGCCATTTACCATTGCTTATTGTGAAGGATCTCCCCAGGAAGTTGACACTGCTGAAAGTAAGATCAGACGCAACGTATACAGCTTAACCAACATAAGTGTCCTGCACATTCCGAAGTAAGGAAGAAGTCGCACCAGACTAAGGAGTATTGTGGATACTGTCAAAGCTTAACCAAACAGGGTGAGTCATAAAAGGCCAAACACATTGATCATCATGAGCGATATTCAAGTTTGTCTTTATCACTCTAAATTTGCGTAGATTCTCTGGGATTGTCACTGCATGATTACACACACTGAGGCACTTTGTTTGAAAATAACCCCGAGCCTTTCTAGCCATCCTAAATGATTATATCACTTATAAACCCCATTTGAGCATGTATCCATTTATTTGTTTAAACCCCATAAATGTACCCCTTGGCCAAAACACTTCCTTACTCTGTTCAGAGTCATGTTAATACATTTAAACTGTGTTGAAAAGCTAAGTTTGGGGTAAAAAAAACCCAAGAGCTCCCAAAGCCAAGAAAGTGAAAAACAAAAAGAAAAAAAAGTGAAATAGGAAATCATAGAGAGAAAAGAAAAAAGAAAAAGAAAAAAAAAGTATCGAAGATTTAAAAGAAGCACGAAAAAGGGTACTCGGTGGAAAAATAGAAAAAAAGAGAAATCCGAGCAAAAGAAACCAACACAGTAGGTAACATCGACTCTGAACCAAAAGCCACTTGTTTCACGTTTTGTTTTAATATCCACACCCTAACCCAAGCCAAGTTACAACCCGAAAGACCTCAAAAGTGTGTGTGTGTGTGTGTTGTGTGTACATGATATGAAAAGAGAGACTATTCAAACTTGCGAGTTGATATTGCATATTCTGAATTATGAGTGAAAACACTTAACCTCGAGAGAATTGCTGAGAATGTGATATAAGTTGACAGGTGAAATGGTGCTTTGAAGTGGAAGTGCGATTGAAAACTTACAAGGAAAAAGCAGGACTTATGGAGGGAATAGGGAAGACGTTAGCGAATGATCTCAGCAGTGTTAGGAAACATAAAGAATCTGGAGGAGTGACACACAGTGTTATCTGAAACATTACTTGCAGACAAACAATGAGCTAAGTTTGGGGTTGTGATCAGTCACCATTTGCATTAAGCTTTCGTTACTGGTCCGACAAGAAACCGAGGCTTTTGAAACACTGTGCAAGAATTTTTGATACTTTTCGAATCAATTTTACTTCCGGTATTATATTTAAGCATTTCCATTCATTGTTATATTTTACTTCTATTTTCGTGATTTTATGCGTGGGATAGCTGTGTTTTTGTCCAACAGGTCCAGGTAGAAGAACCAGGGAACTCAGAACGAGACAATGCGAGATTCCGGCAAGCAAAGGAGCAGAAAACCCCAGTACAGGAGGCCTGACACGGCCACCCGTGTCAGCTGACACGGGCCGTGTCAGGCATCATCCCCAACCGTGTCACCCATGTCAGGGGCGTGTCAGCTGGGACAGTAGCGTGTCAGCCCAAGCCCAAAAATTCCCTTTTTCTAGGGCTTTTGTTCGTTGGGCTTTTTCAAAGATATTTTTGGACATGTCCAACTGCTGCTTGGAATTTTCACTATAAAAGAGGACCTTCTGCCTAAGGAAAAATCATCTTGGAATACGGCAAAATACAGTATTATGAAGCAATCAAGTATTACAGAGAGCAAGGCATTCAGAGAGCTGAAGGTTTTCATGAGCGGGAACGATTGAAAATCGAAGTCATCCAATTACTTGTAATGTGTAATTTTCATCTTGCATTTGTTTTAAACAATATGAGTAGCTAAACACCTCAATGCTAAGGGGGTGTCCCTAATTTAGAATTGTAACGAATTTGAGTTTACATTTACATTTATAATATTATTTTTACGGTAACCTTTTGAGGTGTTTATTGCTTTCTCTTTTGGACAAATCGAGATTGATTTGTGGTTATCAATTAGGCTAGACCGCCATTGGTAAGGTTTTCATAAGGTTACTCTACAGTAGATATCACCTAGGACTACGGATACGCTGTATGAACCAGAGTATTCTTGATATTATAAAGCTTAACGTCACCTTAATTGCCTATGGACATAGAAATTAGGGTAGATTGATTAAAGGTTTTCTCACCAAGGACTTCGGAGAAAATACCCTTGAGAACTGGTAGTAATTGATATTTGTTGATGCAATAGTAACTCAGAGTTGTTACAGGGATAAATCATACACCTTCCCTGGCATTGTTCCTTTTTCCCTGTAAACCTTTATTTTCATCTTCATTTGCTTTTACCTTTAGTCTTATATTGTTACACCTAAAAACCAAATTAATATTTTTTGTTTAATTGAATGATAATTTAAACTAGATATTGACTTGCAGTCCTTGAGATCGACATTCGGGGAATTTCCCCATTATTACTATAAAAGGAAAAATAGTACACTTGCTATTTTCCCGATCAACCAACATAATATATAGTATATAGGAATAATATAAATCGCAAAATTGACGAATAAAAGAATGGAGTAGACGGGAAAAGATGAAATAATTTGTCTACTAGAATAAAAACAAATGAAGTAATTAAATAAATCCCAGTGTGTAAAAGCAAATAACAATAAAATTCCAAACAAGAAAATAAAATAAAAGTCAGTAAATCGGTAATACTCCAATAAATTAGCTATTACGGCGGCTGGTGGTGGGAGGAGCGAACGAGTAGAAATGTTGGTAAATGTGATCCATGTTCTCTGTCACTACATCCATAAAGTCGTGGAATTCCATGCGCAGGGTGCTCAGCTCGCCTCTCAGATTGGCGACGTCTGTTTGAACAACTCCGATGGCAGCAGCATGATCAATGAGAGGTGTAGCAGGTATAACTGGGGCATGTGATTCAGCGTTAGAGAGATAATTGTCATAATGATCATAGATTTGGGGTGTCTCTGGAGGAGAAGGTGGTGCATCTGATAGTCCATCCAAATCATAGAGCCAGTTGTTCCTATCATATACACTCGTCCTAGGGTCTGACAGGGTAAACAGGTGTACTACTTGGCTGTTAATTAGGAATTGAAACATATCCAGGCCTAGGTTCCTAATGATACCGGTGTTGACACAAAACCGGATGTTCATAGGTCGTATAACTCTGACGAATGGGTATTTCAGTCCCATGGCATTTTCTATCATGGTCACTAAGCCTCCTACTGAGATTGGTCCATGGTCTTCCTGTGTTATATGGTACAAATTAGCTATCATGAATGTAACGGCGTTAACAGGTCGGGCCTGTGATGCACATTACATTATAAAGAGTTCGTCTTTGGACACAAAGGTTCTATTCTTTTCCTTTCCAAATAAGTGTGAGCTGGGATCTTATGAAAGTAATGAATGGCAGGGTTATGGATGTTCTCTGATTGTATAAGGTCTGACTCGGGATGGTCGTTTCCTGTGATGCTACCCCAAAAGAGATCTAATTGATGGTCTACTAGCCTGTCTTCCTGGGTAATGGTAAAGGTATCAGGACCATTAGGGCATCCTAGGAGTTCAACCATTTCTCTATGGATGTAGCGGTAGTCATTATCAAACAACCTAAAGGTGATTAGGCCTTTGTTAAATCCCATACCATGGTTTGGCAGGTACACTAGGGAAAGGAATTCTAAAGTCAACCTACTGTAGGAACTGAATTTTCTTTTGATAGCAAAGGTGTCCCAGCCTAGTTGGTTAATTAGGAACATAAAATTGTCTCTTATACCTAATTTGGTCATAGTGTGTCCATCTGGGTACAAGGTTAGTGTCATTTCTCTCTGAGCTAGAGCCTCAAAACATCTCCTTTCAGCTCTGCCTCTGAAGACTATATCCCTGTAATCTACTTGTTGCATTGTGATTGCCAGTAGCTAGATAAAATCAAGTAGATAATACCATTAAGTTAGTAATGGTCAATAATACAGAAAGATACCGATTAACTTTATGAGAAATAATAAAGAAAAAAAGAAATGAAAATTAAGCAGTAGTAATAATTATAAATTTGGGTAATGAAATTAAATAGTTAAAGACAGAGTGTTGGTTGTCTCCTACCAAGCGCTTTGTTTATTGTCGTAAGCTCGACAGAAATAGGATAGGCGTTATTCTTTTGAATGAGCGCGGAGCTCTGCAAGCTTTAGATTTGCAATGAAATCATTGTTATCAATGTTGTGGTAATGTTTCAAACGATGGCCGTTTACTATGAATGGTTCGCTCGTTTTTCCTTTTATCACTATTGCTCCATTTGGAAAGGTATCGGTAATTTCAAAGGGACCAGACCATCTAGAACGAATTTTTATGGGAAAGAGTCTGAGGCGGGAGTTAAACGGAAGTACTTTGTCGCCTTCCTTAAACTTTTTCCTTGATATGCGATTGTCGTGCCATTTTTTTGTTCTTTCTTTATAGATTCGGGCATTCTCATACGCATCTAGTCTAAGTTCTTCTAGTTCATGGATATCTAATATTCTTTTTTCGCATGCGGCAGTATAATTGAGATTAAGGGTCTTAATGGCCCAATATTCTTTATGTTCTAATTCTATCGGCAGATGACATGATTGTTTATAAACTAGCTTAAAAGGTGTGGTTTCTATTGGGGTCTTATAAGTTGTCCTATATGCCCATAGGGCTTCTGGTAATTTTGAGGACCAATCTTTCCTAGAGGTGGCAACCGTCTTTTCTAAGATTTGTTTAATTTCTCGGTTTGAGACTTCTACTTATCCACTCGTTTGTGGGTGATAGGGTGTTGCTACGCGGTGCCGGACTCCATATTTCAGTAATAGCTTTTCAAAAATCCTTGAAATAAAGTGGGAGCCACCATCATTGATGACAAGTCTCGGCACTTCGAATCTAGGGAAGATTATACGCTTAAAGAGTCTAATTACCACTCGTGTGTCATTCATTGGAGAGGTTATAGCCTCAATCCATTTTGATACGTAATCGACCGTAACAAGGATATACTTGTTACCAAAAGAAGATGGGAAAGGTCCCATAAAATCGATTCCCCAAACGTCAAAGACTTCTACTTCCAAAATGCCTTTAAGCGGCATTTTGTCGCGTCTAGATATGTTGCCAATGCGTTGACACCGGTCACAATTTGTGATCACGATGTGGACATCTTTCCACAGAGTGGGCCAAAAGAGGCCGGCTTGCAATATCTTAGTGCAAGTCTTCGAGGTGCTTGCATGTCCTCCATAGGGAGCAAAATGACAGTGGAAGATTACGTTTTCTACCTCATCCTCGGGGACACATCGACGGAAAATGCCGTCGGTGCCTCTCTTGAAAAGTAGAGGCGCATCCCAATAGTAGTGTTTAAGATCGTGGAAGAATTTTTTCTTTTGTTGGTAGGTCAAGTCTGGCGGAAGCACCCTAGCTGCTAAGTAGTTGACGAAGTCAGTGTACCATGGTAGTGTGGTTTTAGTGTAAATTTCTTCCACTACCTCGTTTGTTTTTGTACCCTTATGGGTTAATGTATCTTTAGTTGTATTGCTTTCTAGTTGGGATATGAGTCTTTCATACGGAAAATCATCGTTTATAGGCACTCGTTCAGGTTCAATACCTTCCATTCTTGACAAGTGATCGGCCATGACGTTTTCAGTGCCCCTTTTATCATTGATTTCTAGGTCAAAATCTTGTAATAGTAAGATCCACCTTAGGAGTCTTGGTCTGGCGTCTTTTTTGTTTAATAGGTACCTAATTGCAGCATGATCGATATAGATAATTATCTTTGCTCCTACTAGGTAGGAACATAATTTATCCAGAGCGAACACTACGGCTAAAAGTTCCTTTTCTATGGTGGCATAGTTCAACTGTGCAGGGTCTAGGGTTCTACTTGAATAGTATATTGCATGAAGTTTCTTATCCCTTCTTTGTCATAAGACTGCACCTACAGCATAGTCACTAGCGTCACACATGATTTCAAAGGGTAATCTCCAATCGGGCGGTTGCATGATAGGTGCGGTAATAAGAGCTGTTTTCAGTTGTTCAAACGCCGCTAGGCATTTGTCGTCAAAGATGAATTCGGCGTCTTTCATCAATAATCCAGTCGGTGGTTTGGTGATTTTTGAGAAATCTTTAATGAATCGCCGGTAGAAATCGGCGTGTCCTAAGAAGCTTCGTATTTCTCTTACGATTTTCGGAGGCTGGAGGTTTTCTATAACTTATATTTTGGCCTTGTCGGATACTATGTGTCCGAGTACGATTCCTTGTCGGACCATGAAATGGAATTTTTTCTAGTTTAGCATGAGGTTCACTTTTACGCATCTTTTTAGTACCATTTCAAGATTCGATAAGCAGCCTTCAAAGCTCTGTCCGCATACAGAGAAATCATCCATGAAGACTTCCATGATGTCATCTATGAAAACAGCGAAGATTGACATCATGCATCTTTCGAATGTTGTGGGAGAGTTACACAGTCCGAATGGCATTCGTCGGTAGGCGAATGTACCATAGGGGCATGTGAAGGTCATTTTCTCTTGGTCGTCGGGATGAATGGGAATTTGGAAAAATCCCGAATAATTGTCTAGGTAGCAGAAGTGAGAATGCATAGCCAATCTTTCAAGAATTTGATCGATAAACGGTAAAGGAAAATGATCCTTCCGAGTGGCTTTGCTTAATTTTCTATAATCAATACACATTCTACTTCTAGTAACCACTCTTTGTGCTATAGTTTCTCCTTTTTCATTATTCACAACTGTGACGCCTCCCTTCTTTGGTATGACATGTACTGGGCTGACCCATTGACTATCGGATATTGGGTAGATAATACCTGTTTCTAATAGATTTTTCACTTCTTTCTTTACTACATCACTCAGAATGGGATTTATCCTTCTTTGATGTTCTCTAGAGGTCTTACTGTCTTCCTCTAGCATTATGTGATGCATGCATATGGAAGGGCTTATTCCTTTTAGATCTGAGATATTGTAGCCTAAAGTAGTTGGGTATTTTCTCAAAACATGTAGAAGCTTTTCGGTCTCTATCTGCCCTAAGTCTGCATTTACTATTACAGGTCGCTCAAGTTCAGTGTCTAGGAATTTGTACCTTAGATTTTTGGGTAACGTCTTAAGTTCTAGGGTTGGTTTCTTTGGGCAAGGCATATGATCGGGCGTTAGTGCTAGGCATTCACTTAGGTTGTCATCTTGGTATTCCTTACTTAAATTTTCATCTTCAAAAGTAGGAGGCCTTGGAATTTTCAGTATTTCGGAGTATGATGTTTGTTCATTATCCATCTCTCTTATGCATTCATCGATGACATCTAGTAGACAACAGGTATCGTCTATAGCTGGTGCCTTTAGGAATTGCATCAAAATGAATTCGACTTTTTCCTCGCCAACTTCAAAGGTTAGCTTGTCTTTCTTAACATCTATAATAGCTCCGGCTGTAGCTAGGAATGGTCTTCCTAATATGATAAGGGTGTTGGAATCCTCTTTTATATCCATGATTATAAAATCAGTAGGAATATAGAATTGTCCTTGTAAGACCCCAATTTTTGACCCTAAGATCCCTCATGGCATCATAGCATCTCATAGCTTAAGCCTCAAGGATCATTGAGCATCTTGCTTCCTTTACCTATGGTTGGGATCTCTTTGTGAGTGATTGTTGATCATCAAGCATGTTTGCATTGTATATCATTGCTTTTCTCATTTTTTGTTTGCTAACCAAATGCACAAGAATATGTCATTAACCTTTGTTACTTGCAGCTTAAGCAGTCAACAGGTCAAGCACATCAAGAGAATCCTTTGTGCAAGTGAGGAGGTATTCCCTTTGATATGAAAACAACATGATAATTACAAGAGCTTATATGAGCTAGGGTTTCATTTTGAAGCAATCTTACCAAGTGGTAAAGGCCCAAGTTCATCAAGGCATTTCCAAGTCATCTGAAGGCCAAATGGCCAACTATGCAGTCAACTGAGGGCTTTGAGGTGGAGGAAATGATTTGAAACATCTCATTCATGTTCAAACAAGGCCTATTCATCATGTTAAACATCTATCTTGAAGATTTTGAAGTCATGGCAAAAGTTTCCCAAAATGGAAAGTGACCTGTAATTTCAAGTTTCCAAAAATGGCAAGTTTTTGGTCCACATTCAACTTGACTTTATAACATAAAATAATCTTCAAATGAATATTTGGTGAATATGAAAGTTTAAGATCTTTCTCTCCTCTTTTCAAAAAGTTATATTTCATGATCATCTGATAATTGGTTGAGAAGTTATGGCCAAATGATCACAAAGCAGGCCTGGAAGTTCAACATAGCATAACTTTTAATTCAAAACTCCAAATTGGTCCACTCTTTTTGCAAAATGCTCCTTGTGACCAATACTTTCCAAATGAATCATTTCCTTGCATGAAAGAAGCTCATATGATCACTTGTTCACACATGTGCATTTTGGAGAGAAAATTGATAATTCAAATTTGGTTGATCATGCAAGCCAAATACCAATTCCATTATGATTATTGGATGTCTTTAAGTGAAATCCCAGCTTGCATGGTACTGTTCACGTGTGGATTGGTCACGCTAAGCACACTTGCCATTTTTGCAAAACACCTCATATTTCCTTAATCAAGATTAACCAAGGCTTAATTGTGATTTGAGTGTGATTAAGGGACCATATATAAGCTAAATCATAACTGCATTGGAAAGGAGAATCATTTTCAGATCTGAAATTTTCCATTCCCTCCATTTTTTCTCTCTCTTCGAATCTCTCAATTCTTCACATAAACCTTCAGTTTCTTGGCATAATCATGATCATGGAACATCACTGAGTAGGAATCCACGTTTGGTTTGAAGAATTCTACCAAGAATCAAGCAGATCGAGCACATGAGCATGTCCATGGATCTCTGAAATTGAGCTTGTTTCAGGTTGTTTCAAGTGGTAATTCTTACGCAAAGCTTCATTAAAGGTTAAAGGAAGTTGATCTGGATCATTTGGAAGCTTGAACACACGAAGTCAATCACTGCCATTTCAAGTAGGTGAAAATTCGACCATCTCCTTTTGCCTTTTTCTTGCCATAAATATGTAGATCGTGTTATACTGAGAATGTTGATAGTTTTAGATCTTGATTTGGTTAAGTATTGTGAATGATATGTTGATTTAAAGTTTGGTTGATGAAAATGTTTTGCTTCGATATGTGCATGTTAGGAAGATTTAGTTGAAATGATCATGATATTTGGATTCTACATTGCAAGAGCTTTCCAACCATATACAATTTGCTCGATTCTGGAATTTTCGCATGAATGTCCACCGGAATACCACCGGAGAAGACGACCGGAAACACTGTTCCGGCCGTCTGGTTCAGTCCCTAGGGTTTGTGATGAAATGCTGCGTTTTGGCGTTGGAGCGCTTTGAACCTGGCGTGCGTGAGTTCGAGTCCTGGCGTGTGCGTTTTGAATTTCATTTGTTTTTCTCCTGCCTTGCGTGAGTTTGATCCCTGGTGCTGCATGTTTTCTGAATTTATTTCATTTGAATTCTCTTTTCCCTTGGAGCGTGTGTTCGAACCTGTTTGATGTACATATGATTGATTTCAGTTTGAATTTCATTTTCCATCCATTATTTCATTTTATTTCTTCATTTTAGAAAAATCATTAAAAATAGTAAAATGCTTCAAATTGATCCCAATTTTTTTCATATTCTTGTTTTGATCTCTATTTTTTTATAGGATTTATTTCATGATTTGTTGATTGCTGGATTTTTAATTGATAATTTTTTATTGTACCTTATGCCAAATTGATATGCTACATTCAATGCTTTGTGAAATGCTCATTGTTAATCCAATTGATCTGAAATTTGGCATGCTTAATCCTCACATGTAATATGATTTTTGAGCTTTGGTTTGAGATTTTTATCATATGTTATCACTGTTTTGGACACATGAAGATGTAATGTGACAATTTGTGTCACATTTTGTGCATTGCATTTGTGCATTTTTGTTCACCTATCATTTGAACTCTTCTGGATCTAATTTTTTGTACATTGCTTGTCCATGACATGTTGAGTTCACATAAAAAAATTCATGATCATTGGATGCTTTTCTGTTTAGATTTGGATTTTCTAACTTGGATGTCCAACTTTGTGCACATTGTTTGCCTTTGCATGACATGAATTGTTTGAAGCATTTGCCTTGTGAATTGATCTTGGTCCTTTTGAGGACATTTTCTTAATTGCTTGAATGTGCATTATGCAAAAGATTGACTTCTGTTTTGATCATTTGATTTGGTTTTGAACCTAGTCTTTGTACTAGTGTTTTGTACATAAACTAATTGTGCTTTGTGTTTCAGGTTTGGACATTTAGCTTTGATGGTTGGTTTGATCTCACTTTGTGAGATACAAATGCCTTTGAGTACTAACTCTTGCTGTTTTTGTAGGTTCTAATTGATGCTCATGAGTTCACTTGATTGCTTGATCATTGTTCATTGAGTTGTAAATATTGGAAAGTTCTACTGTTTGTCTGTTGGTTTTCTGACTGAGATATTAACTGTTTAGCTTTTGTACATGTACATTAGTTGCTAGCTTTTAGCTCTTGCTTGAGCTTTGGATTGTGGTTGATACACCACTTAGGTAGATATTCTCTTACTCCATGTAGTCTGGAAGCCCTGTCACCTTTTTGGCAGGCATTTTGGCTGAAGTCCTCCTTATAAGGCTCTGATTGTGTTTGTTTACATTTGTGCCAAAGACCTCTAAATGAGGCATGTTACTTGATAAGTCCTCCTAAGTGAAGAGGCAATTGACAGATAGAAGGGATTAGCAATCAATCCCCTGTTATTCAGTGAGTCGTTCATTATGCTCGCACTACGTGCTGATGCTCTTGAACAAGTACCCAAGATCTTGTTTAGTGTCTGTCAAGTGGAATATGATCCCACATTCTGGATCCCCACATTTTCCTTATCATTGAGCTCACCCAGGCCAGGGTTAAGAGCATGAGGTCTCATCCTCATTTCCATATTTTGATCAGCTTCACCCTAACTCTCAATGTTAGTGGTTAAGAGCTCACAGATTACCTGATACAGTTTGGCTTGTTTGTTGAGGTTGATATGACCCCTCTTGACTAAAGCCCACCTATTTGATTGAGCCTCTTGTTTGTATATAGAGTGTGATGCATTGTTTGCTTGATTGCTTTGCATTGTGTTTGCGTTTGCTCATTTGTTTGTTTTGAGGAGTTAGATATAAGTCCATCTATTGGCATTCTGTTTCCTGTTTGTTTTGAGGAGTTAGATATAAGTCCATCTATTGGCATTTTGTTTCCTATTTGTTTTGAGGAGTTGGATGTAATCCCATCTATTGGCATTCTGTTTCCAGTTTTGTTGTTAGGAGTTGGATGTAAGTCCATTGATTGGCATTCTGTTTCCTATTTCTGTGGTTCTCTTATGAGGCTTGCTTATTGCTTATACCTTGTGTTGCCTTATTCCAAAGGATGGGACTTACTTGGATCATCCATATGATCTCAAGAGAGCAACCCTACTTGTGATTGCATTCCTTTATCCCCCACCTCTTGCATGTTTAACCTTAACCTTTCTTTTTCATCCTTAACCCAAACCAAAAACAT
Organism: Lathyrus oleraceus; assembly: GCF_024323335.1. Classification (NCBI taxonomy): domain Eukaryota; kingdom Viridiplantae; phylum Streptophyta; class Magnoliopsida; order Fabales; family Fabaceae; genus Lathyrus; species Lathyrus oleraceus. Next base: position 447,925,067 of record NC_066580.1, read on the forward strand.
TTGTGCAAACATTTGACTTGTTTTCAACATTAGAAACCTAAGCTTTAGGCTTTTGATTTTCAAACTTTCTTTTCATAACACTCATTGTGAATTGAATCATTAAGTCAACTTTGACCATTTTGTACATACTTCTAATTGGTTAATGCAACCCACTCAAATGTGTCTCTTTTGTGATTTCAATGATCACTTCTTAATCAAACTTTTCATAACCTTTAGCTATTAGGTTTGAGTTATCTTTGTGGTAGATATAATACTCACCTTTGTCCTTAGTGATTGAATTGTAAGACTTCCATGCTTATTATAGGGTTAACCCCTCACTAGCATGTTGAAGCTATTCTCACATGGTGGACTTATGGTTTTCTCAGGTTGAGTTTTCTCCCTTTGATAACAAAAGACCTTAAGGCTTTTGTTTAAAATCAATCCACTCACTGTTTTGAAATCTTTTACCCGAACTACGGGGTTTTGATCCTTATCTTTCATGAGAGGGTACGTAGGCAATGGATTCATCCATCCAAACACAAAATGTAAATAAACTTGTATATTCTTTTCTCATCTCTTCAGTCATGTTTGCACAAAATAGTTTCATAAACAATAACCTTTTGCAACAAGCGTGAAAAGGGCTCCCTAGGAGTACCTAGGATGCATTGGGTGCCTAACACCTTCCCCATTGCATAACCAACCCCCTTACCCAGATCTCTGTTTCTTTTACTAGGTTTGTTTGTAAAACTTTTAGGTTTTTGTTCGCTTTCTAACCATTGCTTTGGATAAATAGAAGTGCGGTGGCGACTCGACTTTGTATGATTTACCTTGGATTTAGTCAATATCTCCAATGGTAACGAATACACCGCTACAGAAAAGTGGCGACTCTGCTGGGGAGAAAATTGAGTTCCTGGTGAGTTTTGCCAACTTTTCACACTTGTTGTATTATATTGTTTATGACATATTTTTGTGCAATTTGGGATCATTGTATTGTTTGTAATGTTTGAATTGCGTGATATATCAATTGCTTGCTTGCTTGGTGATCTCTGTGAGATGAGTTCTATACCCGAACTCGAGTGCACTTATGATAGGAGAATGGCATAGTCTCGTTGACTTGTGTGGAGTTATTCCTTAGCAAGTTGACTTGCGAGTCCATTCACTTGGTGGAGGTCATGTTGGATCAATAATGTCACACGAGTAAATTGTGGTTAGACATTATTCTTTCAATGTAGACCATAGAAGCCAAGGACCGTAGTTTACCAAGCCCATCTTGGCCTATTTTAGGACGTAGTGCGGAGGTCGTTCAAATGTAAGATTTGATGCGATTGTTACGCGATACTACACTCATAAGAGTCTCTCTTAAGAATATTTTTGGAATACGAGTATTCGTTCCTCCGATAATATTCGAAAGATGGGATGATGACTATGGGAACCTCTTGTAGAACATGTTCGGCAGGTTTAAACCATAGTACACTCCCTTTGGGTGGTTCTTAACTGAGACTCCATGCTCGTGACTCACAACAAACCCGTGATTCATGGTTGATCCGTTCATACATCCTTAATATCAATGGAACTTGGGTGTCGATAAGGTGTAAACCATAATCCACCAAAATGGATGATTGATATTAAGGAGGGTTGAATCGTTCATATGTTGTTAATATCAATGGAACTTGGGTGTTGATAAGGTGAAAACCATAATCCACCAAAATGGATGATTGATATTAAGGATAATATGAGCCATCCCATGACCTTTGTCTGGTGTGCTTTGCTTGATCCTGAGTGTGATTGTTACATTCATGCATTCATGCATTCATCTGCATCCATATCATCAGATAAAAAGAAAATTTTCAAGGAACTTAAGGGGTTTATTTGCAAAATTTTCAGACATGGAAAGACAAAGAAGGAATACAAAGAAGTACAGCTTCAGACAGCCCGACTTAAAAGAGTTAAGGAATCTGACATCCTATGTATTAGATCCCTTGGGTTTCAAAGCTCGCTTCGGGAAGCTTATTCCTCTTCTGACTACTCAGGTGGATGAAGGGTTAATGAGTACGTTGGCGCAGTTTTATGATCCTCTGTATCGCTGCTTCACTTTTCCGGATTTTCAGCTTTTGCCTACCCTTGAGGAGTATGCTTATCTGGTGGGTATACCTATTCTGGACCAGTTGCCGTTCAGTGGCTTGGAGAGTATTCCTACTTCTCAAGAGATAGCTGACATGTTGCACATAGATGAATCTCTGATTCATGCTCATATGACTACCAAAGGTGGAATTCAAGGTCTTCCTTCTGAGTTCCTCATTGCTCAAGCTACCATTTATGGGAAGGCCATGAGTGAGGATGCCTTTGAAGCCATATTTGTACTTCTCATCTATGGATTGGTATTATTCCCCAACATCGACAAATTTATGGATGTGAATGCTATTAGGATCTTCTTTGCTCTTAATCCCTTTCCGACTCTGTTGGGTGATACCTATGTATCTTTGCATATGAGGAATGCAAAGGGTGGTGGCGCTATTGTGTGATGTTTGCCTCTGTTGTATAAGTGGTTTATTTCTCACTTACCTCAGACGCTTGCCTTCAAGGAGAACAAGGGATGTCTACGGTGGTCTACGAGGCTTATGTCTCTCACTAATGACGATATCTCTTGGTATAACCGTGCATATGATGGAGTGCAGATCATCGATTCTTGTGGTGAATTCTTCAATGTGCCTCTTCTTGGTACATGTGGTGGGATTAGCTACAACCCTGTTTTAGCACGTCGTCAGCTTGGGTTCCCCCTAAAGGATAAACCTAATAACATTTTGTTAGAGGGTGTGTTCTTTCAGGAGGGTAAAGATCCCCAAGGCCTGAAAGCCAGAATGATTCGCGCTTGGCGCAAGATTCACAAGAAAGGCAGGAATGAGTTGGGTCCTAAGAATTGCATTGCTTTGGAGCCTTACACTGCTTGGGTAAGGAAGAGAGCATCTGAGTATCTCATGCCTTACGATTATCCGAGACCTACACCTTTGGTTGTGGCTGGGCCTTCAACCCTCCCTAACCAAGGAGTAGAGGAGTTGAGAGACGAAGACCTTTCACGTGCCTGGATCCGTGAAAGGGAAGAGTTGCTTCAACAGATTAAGGAGAAGGATGCTCTGATTGAGTTCCTCGAGCATCAGGTCATTGATGATCCTGATGATGCATGGCCTTCTCTACTTCCTCAGTCTTCCAAGTTTTGGAAAAGGAGGTACGATTGACTCGCCAAGGATAAAGCAGATATGGAAGCAGCCTATGAGAGAGAGGTGAAGAGGCTTCGCGCATCTGTTCTTCCTGTGTCCCGAGCTTCTAGGGATCCATAGGACGATTATTTTCCTTTTCTCTTGTAATGATTGACAATGTTTTACTTCTTTTCTCTGATATATTTGATGAGATATTTCCATATGCGAACAAATGCTTAATATTTCCAAAATTTGCAAATAACACCTTAAAGTTCCTTGAAATAAAAACAAATCATATGCACAAACATTGCATGCATCATATGCATAAGCAGGTTTTGTTCCGGTCTCCTGTCCTGTGATTTGACTCTGTGCTCTTCATTTATTTTGAAGACAAGCTGACTCACCGGTACTACACCAGAGCCAACTCTTCGAGACTGATGGATCACCTAGAGCAAGAGAACCGTGAACTCAAAGAAGAAGTCGCCAAACTGAGTGCTTTGATGGAATCATTCCTGGTTAGCCACTTATCTCCCTTCTCATACATAGATGCTGAGGATGAAGTTGGAACGCCTTTCCAAGCTTTATCTATAGCTGAGCCTGTTGAGAAGAGAACTCCTTCATTTGCTTCCTATAGAGATGCAAAATTGGCCATTAAGTGTGGTGTAATTGCTGGTTTAGGAAAAATGATTGAGCTTGAAGACAATAAGTCACGGGCTGGCATTGGCTTTTCTTCTGGGGTCTTCAACGAGAAAGGGTTGTTCAAGAGTGGAGGTTTCATCCACACCGGTCAGAGCGAGGAAGTTGCTGCTATCTTGGAAGAGGATGCAGAGGATTCTGACAATTTTGTCATCCCTGGTGGGATCTGCAACAATTGGGTCGCTGTGGATATTCCTACAGTCATCCATAAATCAAAGTAATAATCACTTTGTTTAAAAACCCTTCTCCCATGCCAAAAGGAGAAGTGATGACATTGTTGGCAACATTAATACAATGATATTTTCATTCAAAAAATTCATGTTAAATGTTTGTTTTTCCAATTGTTTTCCCTTTTCGCTTTTTTGCATGAAATTGGTGATCACAAAAAACCCTAAACAAGAATAAAATCAATCTTTTCATCTGCATAATATTGCCTTGTTTGTTTTCTAAAAGCGTTTCATATCCAAAATCATTGTGCAGGTTGATTTCTAAACCCATTGAGCATAATGATCCAACGCCATCTCCCAATTTTGAATTCCCTGTATTTGAGGCAGAGGAAAATGATGTTGAAGGGATTCCTGATGAGATTACCCGTCTTCTTGAGCATGAAAAGAAGATCATTCAGCCGCATCTTGAGAACCTGGAAACAGTCAAACTGGGGTTTTACAAATGTAATACAAACAAGGGGGTGAAAAATAAAATCAAAAAAATCAAAAAAATCAAAAATAAAAAAAAAAGAAATAAAATAAAAAAATGGCGCCCTCAAACCCCAAGTTGACTGATGCTGAATGGGTTCAGAGTCGTTACGACCAGTTGAATCTGATTGAAGAGAAGCGATTGACTGCCATGTGCCATGGTCAGTTATATCAGCAAAGGTTGAAGAAAGCCTTTGATAAGAAGGTCAAGCCTCGAGTGTTCCGAGAAGGTGACCTTGTGCTCAAGAAAGTCTTGTCTTTCGCGCCCGATTCCAGGGGCAAGTGGACTCCAAATTATGAAGGTCCATATGTTGTCAAGAGAGCCTTTTCAGGCGGTGCTTTGATACTTACAACTATGGATGGGGAGGATTTCACTCGTCCTGTGAATTCAGATGCAGTCAAGAAATACTTTGCCTAAAAATAAAAACAGAATGGCTCGCTAAGTTGAAAACCCGAAGGGGCAGCTTAGGCAAAAATGAGCATCTCGGTGGATTGAAAACCCGAAAGGGCGATCCAGGCAAAAGTTAGAGACATGGAAAAAATGATATTTGCATCCCGCTAGATTGAGTACCTCATCCTGGGGCAATCTAGGCAAAAATTAGGGATTTGGCAAGTAACTGCATCCTGATAAGACTGTGTTCTACATCTGTCATCCGTCAAAGATTCTTGTTCATTCGTCGTCAACTGAAGCTTCGAATACGGAATTGGTGGAGAAATGGTCATTATGTTCAATGTAGCCCTTTTCCAATATATATCACCAATTTCGAACTTGTACAGATCTATGGAGTCTTGCCATTTGCAGGCTACCATTCTATCAAATAAATTTGAGCTTTTATCCAATTATTTACACTCTTATTTGTTTCTTTTCAACAAATGTTTTGCATGTTTTTAATTGATAAAAGTATCATTGTTTTAAATAAATAAATTTTTCACAAATTGTTTTTAAACGAAGTGAACATTCACAATGATTAAAGGATACTCAGGAGATCCTCAGTGCTCTCCCAAGGGTGGTATGATTCCCAACAGGGTAAGACATTTGTTCATATCCCTGGCATGAATGTGTCCTCTCCTCCCAGGATTTTGTTGGGATTTCTCCCCACCAGAGTGTGTTGTGGTTAAAATTCCCCTGCTAGAGTGCTTGTTGAGATTATTCATATCCGGATTTCCAGCAGAGCAACAGTCTTTCCTGTTCGGCAGTTGTGTCCTCTCTGGAAGACTCGTTTTGAGGGGTTGGTCCCCATAATTCCTCTATTCTTCAGGAAAACTCCTCAGCAGGTTTGTTGGTGGTGATGAATTTTATCTATATAGGTTCATCCCAGAGTGGTATGCTTGTCCATCACTCTCCCCTAGCAGAAAAGCAGTGATCTTCACTCCTTATTAGAAGTGTTTTCTTTGGCAGGTTCGGTATTTGGTGGTTGATCCCCAGCATTCCTTCTCTTCCTCAGATAGTTCATCCCCAGTAGAGTTGTTGGTGATGGATGTTATTCGTGATAGTTCATCCCTAGCTGAGTTGTTGGTGTGTTGGATCCTATCCTCGATGACGTTATCTTCCTTAGATAGATCCCCAACTGAGTTGTCAGTGTGGTGGATCTTATCTATGATGATGCTATCTCCTGCATGAGATATTGCTATTTCCTCAGACAAATCCCCATCAGAGTTGTTGGTATGACGTGCTTTATCTGAGATGATTCGTCCCTTGCTGAGATACTGTTTTCTGGTATCTGGGTCTTCCCCAGCATGGGTCACTTTTGCGATAGTTTCTACCTGCACAATGAACTCGTTTCTCCGGCTGTGACTGTTGTTTCCTCCGGAACCCTTTGGGGTTTATTTCCCCAAGCAGAGTGTATGGTAAAGGTATTTTGTTGCCTCCTTCCTACTCAGCAGGTGAGAGCTCTTGGTGTTTGGCCTTTTGAGAGCTTCTTTTGTGATAATTTCTCGGGCGGAGTTGTTTCTCCAGCAGAACTTATTTGAGCCATAATCCGGCTCCCGGTTGGAATGGTGGTTGTTCATTCCCCAACAGAGATTTGGTGATTTCCTGATGTCTCTGATCCCCAGTAGAGTTGCGTGTGCGGCAGATTCTACTTGTGCGATCCTTGCTCCTCAGCGAGTGTGATCTCCTCAGTGAGTTTGGTTTTTGGTGGTTGTTCCCCAGATTCCTATTATATCCCTTAGTGGATTCCTCAGTGGAGTTGCCTTTGTGGCAGTTTCTGCCTGTGCAATGAGCTCTTTTCCTCAGCTGAGACTTACGATTCATCCTTGCAGAGATTTTTGTTGTCTTTGATCCCGACAGATTGGTTGTTCCCCGGTGATCCTGGCTTTCTCTCCTGAGATGTAGTACCGGGTGTTTGATTCTTGGACCTGTTATGTGTCAGATGTGTCTGTTTGTCAGCATTCATCAAACATAAAACACGCATATACATGCATACTTATAACATTCAGATATTCATGTTGCATTTTTTGCCATATATCTATCATTTGTTGTCTCCTGCTATTTGGTGGTATATTTTTCCCCAAGCCGATGTCGGGTGTCTGATCCTTCAATATAGAGTCAATCCCTTAAGCAGAAAGTGTCATCTTTCATGCCATTTCCCCACTGAGTTATATCCTCGTGGATGACGGTTGTTTCCGTTTCCTCCCAACACATATATTGGGATGGGTTTCCCTATTGAGTTACATCCTCATTTGGACGAGTCTTGATTCAGTTTTCCTTTTTGGTTTGATCCTAAATTGGCCTTGTGACTGTCTCTTGTGCTTCCCTGTGGTATAAGTGAATATTTGCTCAGTAACCGGCAACCGTTCATCTTATCTCCAGCGGAGTTTGTGGTTTTCTACCTAGTAACCGGTAGTTGTAAATCCTATTTTCTTACTCTCCAGCGGAGTTTGTGGCCTTCTACCCAGTAACCGGTAGTTATAAGTCCTTTTCTTTGTGGTTTTCTACCCAGTAACCGGTAGTTGTAAATCCTATTTTCGTACTCTCCAGCGGAGTTTGTGGCCTTCTACCCAGTAACCGGTAGTTATAAGTCCTTTTCTTTGTGGTTTTCTACCCAGTAACCGGTAGTTATAAACCCTAACCTTTTTCCCCATGCGGAGTCTATGGTTTTCTACCCAGTATTCGGTAGTTGTAAATCCTATTTTTATCCTCATCAGAGTTTGTAGTTTTCTACCCCGTATTCGGTAGTTATAAATCCTACTCTCTCCTCTTTGACAGTTATCATTATCCAATATTCGATATTGATATTCCTTGCCCTCTTTTGGATAATTGCTTTAGTTAAGCAATTTTATCCCCAGCGGGTCTTCCCCCCTTCTTGCGGATAATTGCTCTGTTTAAGCAATTTTATCCCCAGCGGGTCCTCTTTCATTTACCGTTTGCCGGTGATGTCTGTTGCTCCCCTTGATTGGTCATTATTGTGTACCTAGTTTGGTATCCCAATGTCCTTTCGTTTCGGTCGATTTATCCTTTATTAACCCAGTAACCGGTTGTGGATAATCTTCCATGTGAGTATATTATCTACGTTCTGACGGTAATAGATAATATATCTCATGCACTCTTCTGTCGAAGCCTTTTGGTCTTTCCCCAGTTGAGTAAGATTCGTATTTCCTGTGTTGGAATCGAATATCCTTTTCTGTGGTTTTCTACCCAGTAGTCGGTAGATGTAATCCCCTCTTTGCAGTTATCTTCATCCAATATTCGGTGTTGATATTTCCCCCCATTTGTTTGGATAATTGCCGTATGCTTGCAATTTATCCCCTGTGAGTCATCTCTCATTTATCCTTTGTTGATAATGATTGTTTCTCCCTTTGGTTGGTCACCTATTATATGCCCAGTAACCGGTATCCCTGGTGTTCCTTCCATGCGAGTATATTATCTATGTTTTGACGGCAATAGATAATATATCTCATGCACTCGTTGGTCGAAGTCTTTTGTTCTTCCCCAGTCGAGTAAGATTCGTATTCCTTGAGGAATTGAATGTCCATCCTTTAACAAGTTTGCTTTTCCAGCTTTCTTCAGAATGATGAGTGTTTTGGCACATACACCAATCACGCCTCGGTCGATTTATCCTTTGTTAACCTACAACCCGGTTGTGGATAATCTTCCATGCGAGTATGTTATCCATGTTCTGACGGTAATGGATAATATATCTCATGCGCTCTTTGGTTGAAGCCTTCTGTCCTTCCCCATTCGAGTAAGATTTGTATTCCCTTGCAGAATCGAATGTCCATCCTGTAAGTCGATTTGCTTTTTCAAGCCCTCCTTTCGGATGATGAGTGTTTTGGAAGTAAACCCCAATTCACGCTTTGGTCGGTCACCTATTATATACCTAATAACCGGTATCCCTGGTGTTCCTTCCTTTCTGCTCCCTATTATGACCTCGGTCCCCTGTGGAGTCAGATTTTCCTGAGTTGAAATATACCTTTTTAGGTCTTCCTCAGATGATTTGGTTGATTGATATCTCTCACCCTTATACCGGTCTTAGATATTCATTCTTCCTGAGCTTGTCACCCAGGAACCGGTAACACCTCATCCTTTTGCTTCCCCTGGAGAGTCTTTTTAGATTTCCCCAGCGGAATTTCTGTTGTGATCCTCCTTTTGCTGTGTTGGCGTTTTCCCCAATACATGCATTTTTCCCTGGCAGGGATGTTTTGTTCATATCTTTCCCCAGCCTGAGTCCGGATTTTTATCCGAAGTATCCTTTTGTGGATAGTCTTGCTGTGTTGGTGTATTCCCCATCACATGCATCTTTGAGTCAGCTTGAGTCTTTCCATTGGATTTCTTCCCTTTGGAATTCTTTTCTCAGTTTCAAGTCGTGACCTGCTCACGCATTTTTTCTCTTTTGTTCCCCAGTAAAGTCTCAGCTTTGGGTTGTGATTTGTTCACGCTTTTTATTTCCTTTTATTCCCATGAGAGTCCCCGGTAGAGTCTCTATTCCTAGTGAGTATATTACTCCAATGGATTGTCTGTTCTCCATATGTCTTTTCTTCTTTGTGGACGTATATTCCCACATAGTTTGTTTGTTTTGCATGCATACATCTGCATCATGAGGTCTCTTAGGGACCAAAATTTGTCTCTTTGTTATTATTTAAGCCCATTCTATCTCATCGAGACGAAGATTTTAACCTTCACTTCTCCGGCTAGAATGATCTTAAATAGAGGCATCAGTAAGACCCCAATTTTTGACCCTAAGATCCCTCATGGCATCATAGCATCTCATAGCTTAAGCCTTAAGGATCATTGAGCATCTTGCTTCCTTTACCTATGGTTGGGATCTCTTTGTGAGTGATTGTTGATCATCAAGCATGTTTGCATTGTATATCATTGCTTTTCTCATTTTTTGTTTGCTAACCAAATGCACAAGAATATGTCATTAACCTTTGTTACTTGCAGCTTAAGCAGTCAACAGGTCAAGCACATCAAGAGAATCCTTTGTGCAAGTGAGGAGGTATTCCCTATGAGATGAAAACAACATGATTATTACAAGATATTATATGAGCTAGGGTTTAATTTTGAAGCAATCTTACCAAGTGGTAAAGGCCCAAGTTCATCAAGGCATTTCCAAGTCATCTGAAGGCCAAATGGCCAACTGTGCAGTCAATTGAGGGCTTTGAGGTGGAGGAAATGATTTGAAACATCTCATTCATGTTCAAGCAAGGCCTATTCATCATGTTAAACATCTATCTTGAAGATTTTGAAGTCATGGCAAAAGTTTCCCAAAATGGAAAGTGACCTGTAATTTCAAGTTTCCAAAAATGGCAAGTTTTTGGTCCACATTCAACTTGACTTTCTAACATCAAATAAGCTTCAAATGAATTTTTGGTGAACATGAAAGTTTAAGATCTTTCTCTCCTCTTTTCAAAAAGTCTTATTTCATGATCATCTGATAATTGGTTGAGAAGTTATGGCCAAATGATCACAAAGCAGGCCTGGAAGTTCAACATAGCATAACTTTTGATTCAAAACTCCAAATTGGTCCACTCTTTTTGAAAAATGCTCCTTGTGACCAATACTTTCCAAATTAATAATTGCCTTGCATTAAAGAAGCTCATATTATCACTTGTTCACACATGTGCATTTTGGAGGGAAAATTGATAATTCAAATTTGGTTGATCATGCAAGCCAAATACCAATTCCATGATGATTATTGGATGTCTTTAAGTGAAATCCCAGCTTGCATGGTATTGTTCACGTGTGGATTGGTCATGCTAAGCAGACTTGCCATTTTTGCAAAACACCTCATATTTCCTTAATCAAGATTAACCAAGGCTTAATTGTGATTTGAGTGTGATTAAGGGACCATATATAAGCTAAATCATAACTGCATTGGGAAGGAGAAGCATTTTCAGATCTGAAATTTTCCATTCCCTCCATTTTTTCTCTCTCTTCGAATCTCTCAATTCTTCACATAAACCTTCAGTTTCTTGGCATAATCATGATCATGGAACATCACTGAGTAGGAATCCATGTTTGGTTTGAAGAATTCTATCAAGAATCAAGCAAATCGAGCACATGAGCATGTCCATGGATCTCTGAAATTGAGCTTGTTTCAGGTTGTTTCAAGTGATAATTCTTGCGCAAAGCTTCATTAGAGGTTAAAGGAAGTTGATCTGGACCATTTGGAAGCTTGAACACACGAATTCAATCACTGCCATTTCAAGTAGGTGAAAATTCGACCATCTCCTTTTGCCTTTTTCTTGCCATAAATATGTAGATCGTGTTATGCTGAGAATGCTGATAGTTTTAGATCTTGATTTGGTTGAGTATTGTGCATGATATGTTGATTTAAAGTTTGGTTAATGAAAATGTTTTGCTTCAATCCGTGCATGTTAGGAAGATTTAGTTGAAATGGTCATGATATTTGGATTCTACGTTGCAAGAGCTTTCCAACCATATACAATTTGCTCGATTCTGGAATTTTCGCATGAATGTCCACCGGAATACCACCGGAGAAGACGACCGGAAACACTGTTTCGTCCGTCTGGTTCAGTCCCTAGGGCTTGTGATGAAACGCTGCGTTTTGGCGTTGGAGCGCTTTGAACCTGGCGTGCGTGAGTTCGAGTCCTGACGTGTGCGTTTTGAATTTCATTTGTTTTTCTCCTGCCTTGCGTGAGTTCGATCCCTGGTGCTGCATGTTTTCTGAATTTATTTCATTTGAATTCTATTTTCCCTTGGAGCGTGTGTTCGAACCTGTTTGATGTACATATGATTGACTTCAGTTTGAATTTCATTTTCCATCCATTATTTCATTTTATTTCATTTTATTTCTTCATTTTAGAAAAATCATTAAAAATAGTAAAATGCTTCAAATTGATCCCAATCTTTTTTCACATTCTTGTTTTGATCTCTATTTTTTTATAGGATTTATTTCATGATTTGTTGATTGCTGGATCTTTAATTGATAATTTTTTATTGTACCTTATGCCAAATTGATATGCTACATTCAATGCTTTGTGAAATGCTCATTGTTAATCTAATTGATCTGAAATTTGGCATGCTTGATCCTCACATGTAATATGATTTTTGAGCTTTTGTTTGAGATTTTTATCATATGTTATCACTGTTTTGGACACATGAAGATGTAATGTGACAATTTGTGTCACATTTTGGGCATTGCATTTGTGCATTTTTGTTCACCTATCATTTGAACTCTTCTAGATCTAATTTTTTGTACATTGCTTGTTCATGACATGTTGAGTTCATATAAAAAATTTCATGATCATTGGATGCTTTTCTGTTTTGATTTGGATTTTCTAACTTGGATGTCCAACTTTGTGCACATTGTTTGCCTTTGCATGACATGAATTGTTTGAAGCATTTGCCTTGTGAATTGATCTTGGTCCTTTTGAGGACATTTTCTTAATTGCTTGAATGTGCATTATGCAAAATATTGACTTCTGTTTTGATCATTTGATTTGGTTTTGAACCTAGTCTTTGTACTAGTGTTTTGTACATAAACTAATTGTGCTTTGTGTTTCAGGTTTGGACATTTAGCTTTGATGGTTGGATTGATCTCACTTTGTGAGATACAAATGCCTTTGAGTACTAACTCTTGCAATTTTTGTAGGTTCTAATTGATGCTCATGAATTCACTTGATTGCTTGATCATTGTTCATTGAGTTGTAAATATTGGAAAGTTCTATTGTTTGTCTGTTGGTTTTCTGACTGAGATATTAATTGTTTAGCTTTTGTACAGGTACATTAGTTGCTAGCTTTTAGCTCTTGCTTGAGCTTTGGATTGTGGTTGATACACCACTTAGGTAGCTATTCTCTTACTCCATGTAGTCTGGAAGCCCTGACACCTTTTTGGCAGGCATTTTGGCTGAAGTCCTCCTTATGAGGCTCTGATTGTGTTTGTTTACATTTGTGCCAAGGACCTCTAAAAGAGGCATGTTACTTGATAAGTCCTCCTAAGTGAAGAGGCAATTGACAGATAGAAGGGATTAGCAATCAATCCCCTGTTATTCAGTGAGTCGTTCATTATGCTCGCACTACGTGCTGATGCTCTTGAACAAGTACCCAAGATCTTGTTTAGTGTTTGTCAAGTGGAATAGGATCCCACATTCTGGATCCCCACGTTTTCATTATCATTGAGCTCACCCAGGCCAGGGTTAAGAGCATGAGGTCTCATCCTCATTTCCATATTTTGATCAGCTTCACCCTAACTCTCAATGTTAGTGGTTAAGAGCTCACAGATTACCTGATACAGTTTGGCTTGTTTGTTGAGGTTGATATGACCCCTCTTGACTAAAGCCCACCTATTTGATTGAGCCTCTTGTTTGTATATAGAGTGTGATGCATTGTTTGCTTGAATGCTTTGCATTGTGTTTGCTTTTGCTCATTTGTTTGTTTTGAGGAGTTAGATATAAGTCCATCTATTGGCATTCTGTTTCATGTTTGTTTTGAGGAGTTAGATATAAGTCCATCTATTGGCATTCTGTTTCCTGTTTGTTTTGAGGAGTTGGATGTAAGCTCATCTATTGGCATTCTGTTTCCAGTTTTGTTGTTAGGAGTTGGATGTAAGTCCATTGATTGGCATTCTGTTTCCTATTTCTGTGGTTCTCTTATGAGGCTTGCTTATTGCTTATACCTTGTGTTGCCTTATTCCAAAGGATGGGACTTACTTGGATCATCCATATGATCTCAAGAGAGCAACCCTACTTGTGATTGCATTCCTTTATCCCCCACCTCTTGCATGTTTAACCTTAACCTTTCTTTTTCATCCTTAACCCAAACCAAAAACATTTGTGCAAACATTTGACTTGTTTTCAACATTAGAAACCTAAGCTTTAGGCTTTTGATTTTCAAACTTTCTTTTCATAACACTCATTGTGAATTGAATCATTAAGTCAACTTTGACCATTTTGTACATACTTCTAATTGGTTAATGCAACCCACTCAAATGTGTCTCTTTTGTGATTTCAATGATCACTTCTTAATCAAACTTTTCATAACCTTTAGCTATTAGGTTTGAGTTATCTTTGTGGTAGATATAATACTCACCTTTGTCCTTAGTGATTGAATTGTAAGACTTCCATGCTTATTATAGGGTTAACCCCTCACTAGCATGTTGAAGCTATTCTCACATGGTGGACTTGTGGTTTTCTCAGGTTGAGTTTTCTCCCTTTGATAACAAAAGACCTTAAGGCTTTTGTTTAAAATCAATCCACTCACTGTTTTGAAATCTGTTACCCGAACTACGGGGTTTTGATCCTTATCTTTCATGAGAGGGTACGTAGGCAATGGATTCATCCATCCAAACACAAAATGTAAATAAACTTGTATATTCTTTTCTCATCTCTTCAGTCATGTTTGCACAAAATAATTTCATAAACAATAACCTTTTGCAACAAGCGTGAAAAGGGCTCCCTAGGAGTACCTAGGATGCATTGGGTGCCTAACACCTTCCCATTGCATAACCAACCCCCTTACCCAAATCTCTGTTTCTTTTACTAGTTTTATTTGTAAAACTTTTAGGTTTTTGTTCGCTTTCTAACCATTCCTTTGGATAAATAGAAGTGCGGTGGCGACTCGACTTTGTATGATTTACCTTGGATTTAGTCAATATCTCCAATGATAACGAATACACCGCTACAGTCCTATGCGCACCAGAATATTTTCTAGCATATCTACGGGAAATTTAACAGAACGATCTGCAAGTTGTACGGACATCCTCGTAGGTCTTAGTTCTCCCATTTTTAGCCTTTCGCATATGGACAAGGGCATTAAACTAATACTGGCTCCTAAGTCGCATAGTGCTTTGTCGATGACAAACTTTCCGATTACACAGAGTATGGAAAAACTACCTGGGTCTTTCAGCTTAGGAGGCATATTGTTTTGTATTATGGCGCTACGCTCAGCAGTAAGTGTAACGGTTTTGTTATCCTATATCTTCTTCTTGTTAGATAAGATTTCTTTGAGAAACTTAGCATATGAGGGCATTTGAGTGATGGCTTCTGTGAAGGGTATTGTGATATTCATTTGTTTTAGAAGCTCTACGAATTTTTTAAATTGTCCTACACTTTTAGATTTAACAAGTCTTTGAGGATAAGGGATATGGGGTTTATACGGTGGTGGAGGAACATAAGGTTCTTCTTTCTCTACGGCCTCTTCATTTTTATCTTCCTCTTGTTCGTCTTCCTTCTCAGTTACCTTACCTGGGTCTTGATGCATGGATATGTTTTGAGTTCTAGGTAATATATGATTGGCATTTGCATGACCTTTCGAGTTAGGTTGCGTCTGTCCAGGAAATGTGCCTATAGGAGCAGCAGTAGATGTTTGTTATTGAGATTTGTGTTTCCAACATTTTGTTGTGGGTGGCTAATGCGTCTACCTTGTTTGCTAACTGCTTGATTTGCTCACTAGTGTGTATGTTTTGATTTAGGAAATCCTTATTCGTTTGGGCTTGGGTAGCTATGAAGTTTTCCATCATTATTTCTAAGTTTAATTTCCTAGGAGTGTTGTACCCCAAATTTGCCCTTCCCTTTTCTCACCTATTAGTCCAATCACTTGATCAGGAGATCACTTGCATGCATTCATAATTCACCCACATGCATCATTCCTCATGGATTCAGAAGAAACTTGGGCTTATAAAGCTAGGGCTTGTGTGGATATCAAAGTCCAAGGACCATGTCACCAGCATGGGGGATGTGAAACCCTAATTGTGGTGGTAAAGGCTTGAATTCAACAAAGATGTGGCCATGTAATCTTCTAGGGTCTTCAAAACCCTAATTCCTCAAGACATGATCTCATGGAGCTTCCCTAGGCCTTGCCTTGGTCTTCAAACCCCTAATGCAGGTTCACACACTACAGGACTGATGGTTGGAGCTTATGCCTTCGTTCAAAAGACTTGCTTGAGGGGTAAGCCTCAAGGAAACCCTAATTTGGGAGATGGTGAATCAGATGAACTTGGTGGCCTAACTGTGCATCCATGACCCCTCAATCTTCACCTTTAATCAATGAACTTGGTCCAATCCTACTTTGGTCTCCTATGAGCATTGGTTTTGGTCTCAAGGTCATGATGTTGCTCAAGGGATTATGGGCACATCTATGGTTTTAGTCATCCAAACGACCAAACTTCTGGTGTCTCAAGCCAATTGCTAGTCATGCCATTTGATTCATGGACATTCCATTCAAACCCTACTCTCATGCCCTTATTTCATGGCCTTGTTAACATATATTACCAAGTCAAGTTAATTTCTTTTCAAAGTCAAGCATTCAAGTCACAAAAAAACCAATGTCAAACCATATTTCAATCCATTCCATATCATTTTAAACCATTACAATTGACTCTACATAAGAAAATACAAGTCTTGACATTCTTGACCAATTGTTGACTTTGGTCAACAATTGACTTTTTGGTCAACTTTGACCAAAGTCAACCCAAAAACCAAAAACCCTAAATTTCACCCTAACCAATAATTCATTGTCCGGTTACAAAGAAAATACAAAGAAAATGCAATTTTGACCATTTTTGTTGACTTTGGTCAATAGTTGACTTTTTGGTCAACTTTGACCAAAGTCAACTCTCACTAGCTCTTGACTATCCAAACTTGGCCTGGCATTTTGCTGTGATAAGCCATCCAATCTTCATGCTTGGTGATGTCATTTTCTTGATTGCTTCCATTAAAAGCAATTCACTTTGTGCACACCATGTCATTTGGCATTTTGGAACCAATAACCATTGGCTTTGGTTTCTCCCTAATCAATTTCCTAAGAGTCCTTTAACAGCACCAACATTTGTTCATCGCTTATCACTATCAGCTCTAACCAAAAAACATTACACCAATCCATGAAAGTGCATGAGTTAACCATGAGAGCATCCATGCTAGCCCTGCTGCAACAATCTAGCCCAATCCTGCAGCACACCTGAGCCAAGCCTTGCAGCAACACCATAACCTGGCCATTGTAACATTCCCACATGCATTTGGCCTGGATTATGATGATGGAGAAGGCTCATGGAAAACTGCGGCATAAAATCCTCCCTGCAGGAACAGTTTGACATAACCACATGCCAATCATAAACCAAACCCTTGCGACCTGCAGTGAAGCCATTCATACAACTCAGTCATATCCAAATCAGTTGGCATTATGCCAGCAGGCCATACCAAGAAGCATCGTGCAAAAGACCTGCAATGGAAACATGTTACAAAAGCATCAATGTACCATGGTCCTCATCCAAATGCCTACTGCTACAACAGCCTTGCCATATTGTGTACTCTTGCCATCATCACTAAACACCATGACCAAAACAACCTCCAAACAGCAATGCAGAAGGTAACTAACCTAAAAGCTAAACCAAGACCACAATTAAGCCATAACATCATTACCTGTGTGTGGCAACTCATGACATGCCTCACATGACCACAAAACCTGCATCAAAACTGCACCCTGTTCAAGAAGAATCAAAGCAACAAAAATACAAGGCAATGGAATCCTAAGCATGTTGACCTGCTTTCAAGCAACAGCAAACCATGATAAGTTGTCAGTAGGCTATCAGCATTGGGCTATCAAGATATGTGCATACCAGTTCCTAAGCCTACCCAACTATGTTACACCAACAAGACCAAGTCAGACATATTGCAAGACCACCACATCCATGTGCTACAATGTGAAAATCATCTACCAAATACAAAGTCACATTGAGGCTAGCCATTGAATGCAAACTTAGTTATGCAACAAGCAAAACCAAGGATTGGGAATGTCTTACCTGCTACAGGGACATTGGCTAGGTTTGAGTTTGGAGCAGCATACCACTCTAGATTCATCATATCATGGCATCCAAGTCATCCTAAGCCAGTTCTTGCTGTTGCACTTCCATAATAGGTCCACATGCCAAACGAGTTGATTTGCAACCAACATTGTTATGCTGCAAAAGCACTCAAACAAAGATAGACCAATACCATGCTCAAACTTACACCAGCATGTTACAATGATAGTTCTGTACAAACAAACAAGCAAGTCAATGCTAGGCCTGGAGCAACATTAACCCTCTAAAAGAATCACATGACAATGCAAGAATTTCTATAAACTTTGGTCCATGACAAGTTGTGTATGAATTACTTGTGACCCTGCTAAGCCAGCTG
This sequence comes from Lathyrus oleraceus, assembly GCF_024323335.1. NCBI lineage: Eukaryota > Viridiplantae > Streptophyta > Magnoliopsida > Fabales > Fabaceae > Lathyrus > Lathyrus oleraceus. The sequence goes on from NC_066580.1 coordinate 447,943,206, forward strand.
AGCAACAAGTTCATGAGTCCAAAGCAAAGTCACTTGAAAGCAAAACCAAAGCTTCATACAAAAAAAAAGCCATACTTACCACCTGATGAACTGAACAAAGGCATCCAGCAGGGCATTTCAAGACCAATCCAAGTCATGCTGCAGCAAGAGAAACAAGTAAGGGTAAGGAGTAGAATACCAGCAGTGGGAATAACCTGTGAAGCATTGAACCAATTCATGAACAGAGATTGCGTTCACATAACAAGCCACTCATCATTTCAAAGTACAAACCAAAGCATAAGCACAATTGCCTTTAACAATTACCAGTTCAGCAGGTTACTTTTGATCTAATGACCTCATCTCCTAATTCTAATTTACTATGTTACCTGCTGCAGCCAGTCTATGCATTAAAACCATTAGCATTCACTCTTCAAAATATCCATTATCCCAAACCAAACCAAAGTCACTTAAGGTCCCAACCTGCAACACGAATAACAGGTCATCAAAGTCATTTCAACATGATTGTAATCTAATCCTAACCTATAACAGCCAGTCAAGTTTCATTTCACTCACTCATTAATCAACTCAAGCTAACCTAACTAACTGAGTCAATATTAACTAACTGAGTTATCAGTTAACTCAGTGAGTCACACTTAACTAACTCCTAACCACACTTAACTAACTCCTAACCTCATTCCAAAGCTAACATTTTCCAAACCTAAGCTCTATTTAAGAAACTCATCATTCATAGTTTCAGGACCTTTAGAAACCCGGTGTAATTCTGTGCAATCACTCTCTGCGATCTCTTCCCTCACCCTCACCAGAGCTCTATTTCTCTCTCAAAGAAGCCATTGAAGCATCACATTGAAGCCTTCAATTTCGCTCGAGCTAAGCCATACTGTTCACAATTTCCACTATTCTAAGCTAGCAAAAGAAGAAAGAGACGAAGCAAGGAGAAGAAAAAGGAAGCAAGGTTAGAAAACTCATCGGTGAATTATTCCGATCGTCTTCTCCGGTATGTAATTTTCGTTTCAGTTGCGTTTGTTTGTTTCGAGCTCATCAGTTGGTAGTATCTGGAATAAGGAATAGAAGCCCCATAGTATTAGGGATTGATTTGCACCAAGCACAATTTAATTTAACTTGTAGATCGATAGGGTTCTTCCGTTTAGCTGTTCGATTCAACCGGTACAAGAACTGTTTCATAATTCCATTTCCATGTTCACACTTAGCTTGTTATTGCGCATCCAATGGTAGTGGTGGTAAGATGTAAGCCAACACTGGCACCGGCGTTGGACACCGGCGCGGCGAGCCACAGTGAACGGAGGGGTGAGGTTGAGCGCGCGTTAGAATTCATTTGAACTCTGTTGACTTGGATAAGTTAACAGAGGTGTGAGGTTTGGGCTTGGTTCAATTAGGCCCACTGATTTACTTATCATACACCAGCTATTACCAATACCCTCCCAAGGACTTTCAAGGGCAGTAGAATTGGGCTTAGTCAAGCCCATTAACCCTTTTGCTAATTCCCCGCGCATTTCTCACGCGCACCCCCTGAGCGCTTGAAATTTTTGATTTGGCTCAGACGCAGCCAAGGTTTATTTTTGTTTCACGCAACATCTTTTTTGGAATAGTTGCTTCCTGTACCAAAAATTGCATTGGGCTCATCCTAAAGCCCATTAACCAATTATTGTTTGCACTCCTGTTTTCCAATCCACACCTCCTAGTTTAATGACAATTTCTTTTATTGTTTTTACAATTTTTATTAGATTAGTTAGCACAATGTTAGTTTAGTTAGGTTCGTAATTGTTGATTAGGAATAAAATCTTGGTGTTTAGGATATTAGAATTTCCACTGGAATTTAATTAGAACTTCCATTAGAATTCAATTAGGACTTTTCATTAGAATTTAATTAGGAATGTTGATTAGGTTCAATTAGAAACAATTAGGCTTTGATTAAATTTAGAATTACACCATGTCTCAACATTAGGTTAGGATCAACTCTAGACCATAGAATTGGACATATTTTGTAAATGACCATTTTGCCCTTATGGGCTTATCTTTGTTATTTTAGTGATAAAATGCATGCTCCTTTAGGATTAGGATTTTACATAGAACTTTAATCATTTCCTTACAATTTTAGGACTTAGCATAGAATTTTAATCAATATTTTGACCAATATGTACATGCTCCCTTAGGACTTCTAACTTAGAATTTTCAATCAATTTCTAAAGCATGATCCCTTAGGATAGTTTCTAACAATTACTAACTTTGATTAGATCCTAACCTAGTTCCCTAAAAAACCAAAACAAAACCCATGATTAAATTGATCAAAAGCAATTTTGATTAATTAAATCCTTTGAACTTGTATAGTCCCACAGTCTAAATTGAGTGACCAAAAGACCCTTGGTCACTTAATAAGACTTTTATTCCAAGCTGTGGAGCTCAAGGCCTCAAGACAAGATCTTCAATCAAGGCATCCTCAGTCATACCAAGCAGCGGATTATTCAAGTACATCAAAGGTGACATCTTTAACACTTGTCAAATCAAAGTTAGAAGGGTGTGACACGAGCCTTAAGTAGTAGAGAAGGAGTGGGACTGGAGTATTCCTACCCCTATGCTGAGTATCTTTGGGTATGGGACGTATGATCCAGCGGTCATTGTATTCACCTATATTCATAGACTTTAGCACAATTCTAATCATATGATTAACAAGTCTCTCTTCACAAAGCAAAAACAACAAATAGCAAGCACAACAGAGTAAATTGGAATTAGGAGATACTATCCTTATTTGATCTCGAATTATTGATTTCCCAGCAAGTGACACACAACTCCTTGCACTCCAATACTACAATCCTTCCTTGAAGATGTATTTGTCTTATGAGTCCCCATTGCTTAGACAAATCTCTCTCTCTTTCTATTCTTGTAGTTCCGAACTACGATTGCTCTGACTTTCTCAATGCACAATGTCCCCGTTGCTTAGACATGTCTTTCATAATCCATTATCTACCCTTCGATCATAAATCATTCACCCAGTGACATACTGTCTCTTTGACATCGGAATACACTTTCTTTGGAATTCCATATACACCCTTTTAGGACGTCTAACGAATAGTCTGCATTTCATACCTAGAGTTGTTTGGTCCTCGAACCAAACATTTAATTCCTTCTTTTTTGGCTTAACACCCTGTCGCGGTCAGAGTTGTTTCCCTCTATGGTAGAAATATCACTTCTCTTATGGATTCCAATACACTTTCAACTTTCAATTTCAAACAATATTTCTTCAGTCACTTATCACCAAATATCCAATTCTGTGACTTCGGTCACTTCACCCAGTTCACTTCGCGATACACTCATAATCTACCTTCCTTCATTCCAGATGATATACCTTTATCTTTGAGCCTAATACACTAGACATTAGTGCTCCATCTTGTACCTCCTTGTGAACCAAGATTTGTTTGGCCCTTACCCCAAACACCTAATTCCTTTCCTTTTTCTGTTGTTCCAGTACAGTGATACAAATGCTATACGCCCTCACTTGTTGGTTCATACATGTTTACTCTTGGGTTCACGTTTTCACCCTTTTTGGAGTTCAAACAACATTATCCTTTGGTTCAGACCATACTTTGATCACATTTTTTTCATCTCCCACCACTAGTTCCTTGAACTACGGAGCTCTGAATTCCTCATTGCATTATGAGGATACGTAGGCATGAGGGCCCCAATCCTCATCGAGCACTCTATCTATTCTCTTTCCTTTCCCATTCTTTTGCGAGTAATCTTTAGCTAACACTTATTCGAGCGAGAACAATCCAAACGGTTCCCATGGAGTACCATGGATATTTGGGGTGTTAATACCTTCCCCTTGCATAACCGACTTCCTTACCCAACATATCTCTTTCCCCTGGGTTTTATCGATGTTTTCCCTTCCCTTTGGGGATAAATAAAGTTTGATGGCGACTCTGTTGTATGTTCGAGCGTGTGATACGTTCGGGTATATTTCCGCTAGCTTCAGCTGGAGACTCTGCTGGGGACACTTCGCTACTTGGAGTGCTTCCTAGTCGCTAAAAGGAGTCGAACCTAGTTTAGGTTGTTCCCTCGCTAGCTTTAGGTGCTTACCTTATAGCTTTACTCGCTTTTATTTATCACATTTCTTATTCACTTTATGTTATGAATATATTTATTACGCTGTTGTTGGGATGGGTTAGACTACGTGAGAGGAAAGCTCTGTAATCGAGCTTAGTACACACATAGGTTAGACTCATGGATAGTCATGTACACCTGCGTTTCGCGCGTTGGGTGTCACGAGAACCACACCCGGACTAGATTCACTTGGAAGTACTTTTGTCCTGTGAGTATTCACTACGGCAGGGTGTTTCCATTTCGAGACGATGACTTTGGGAGACCTTCTAGGGACCACCTTGGAGCATAGTCCACACCTGTAAGGGGGATATGGGTTTTTATTACAGGAAACCATAGACTCCACCTCCCTTGATACTCATGTTACGTCGAACTTTTGAACTTGGAACATGTGGCACTTACAGATTGTCCAGAACTCGCCAGAGTTTCGAATCCATGTGACTTATTATCATCTCATCATTACATTATCATTCATCATGACCAAATTTTTGCATATGCATGTCTTTTCCAGGAATCCAAGAGTCCAGTCTATTTACCAAGCATTTGAAGTAAAGTATGAATCCCGAGAGAAAGAGCATCCACAATTACAAGTTTGTGGAACCTCATTTGGCCGTATTGAGGGGGCTTAGGGCATGTTTAGATCTGACAAACAAAGACGACTTCAAGGAAGCTTATGGTAACCTTTTGGGTATTCTGAACACCAAAGTCAACATCACCGCTGTGCACACCTTGGTGCAATTCTACGATCCACCACTAAGATGCTTTACTTTCCAAGATTACCAGTTAGCGTCGACATTGGAAGAGTACTCTCATATTCTGGGTATTAGGATCAAGAACCAAGTGCCCTACATCCGCACTAAGGAACTTCCTAAATATCAAGATCTTGCTAAGGCTCTGCATATGGGAAAGAAGGAAATAGAAATGAACTTGAAACCAAAGGGTGGAATCCATGGCTTCACCTCTAAGTTTCTCGTAGACAAAGCTATCGCCTTCGCTGAAGCTGGGAGCTGGACGGCCTTCAACGCCAATCTAGCTTTACTTATCTATGGGATTGTATTGTTTCCGAATATGGAGGAGTTCGTAGACTTGGCTTCTATTCACATATTCTTAACTCAAAATCCGATTCCCACTCTTCTTGCTAATGCTTACTATTCCATCCATGTGAGGACCCAAAAGAAGAAAGGGATTATCGTCTACTGTACCCCTTTGCTGTATAGATGGTTTATTTCGCATCTACCCAATAAAGGCCCCTTCGTTGAGAACAAAGATAACTTGAAGTGGTTCCAACGGATCATGTCCTTAAAAGCTGGAGACATTCTGTGGTATTCTCGAGTTTACGATGGTGTCAAGCTCATCCTCAATTGTGGGGATTTTCCTAACGTGCCTCTTCTTGGTACAAAAGGAGGAATCAACTACAACCTGAGGTTAGCATTGCGATAACTTGGATACCCTATGGTGGCCAAACCTGATCTCCAAAGTGTAGAGGGTTTTGTCTTATACGAAAGGGTCGAAGAGCCAAAGTTGATCAAGAAGATTGTCAAGGCTTGGGGATCGATTTGTCCTCAAGGAAGAGCAGAGATGGGTAAGAAGAACTGTATTGCCAAGGAAGCTTACACCAGTTGGGTCAAGAGCAGAGTTAGTGAGGTTTTGTTGTCGTTCCCGCCCAAACCGTCCATGAGCCTTCAACCTCTTGAGCCAGAGAACCAGCCAAATTCTGAAGTAGATGAATTGAAGAAGGTTATCAAGACCCTAGAGAAATAGAATGTCGATCTCAAATCTAGGCATGTTAAGATCTCATTGGAAAAGGAAACCTTGAAATTCAATCTGAATCAGATGAGAGACCGAGTTCGTCAAGCAGATGATGAGGAACAGACAAAGGTCTTCAAAAGACTCAAAGTGGGTGACACTCTCAAAGGAACTTATGTCAGCCTGACAACCAAAAAGAAGCAGTTAGCCGAAGCCCAATACCGAGCCAGCAAAGCAGAACTGGAACACATGGAACAAATGAAGAAACTCCAAAGTCTGCTAGAAGCTTGTAAGAAAGAGTTGAAGGATGATAAAAGCCGCAACAAACAGCTAGAAGTCACCCTTCGCCAAAACCAGTACGATCTGAATTAGAGACTGGAAGAGATTCGGGAGTTGAAGGGACAATCACATGGGAACCTGAAAGACAGCAACACACAAGTGAACGAGCATCCTGAAGACCCCTCCAGACAAGGGAAGACAATTGTGAACAATGTTCCGAGCGATCCAGATCACAACCCACCACCTGAAGGGAGTGCGATGTTGGGAAAGTGGGGTGCCTGCCTGTCCCCCAAATCTTAGACTTACTATGAAAAGTTGTTATCCAATTGCTTCTAGTCACTTGTAATTCACTAGATTGAGGTTTGATAGGACTAATGTGACTCTTTTGTAGCCGATGGGCATTTCCTTGATGTATTTGTATTCCGCTTTATCGACATTGAATAAAAGAGTTTCTCAATTATTGCCTTCATAAACTGTCTCACTTTACTTGCTTTGTAGTTGCTTGTGTTAAATGAACAAGCTCTCGGATTCTGTGGAACTGTTTTCCTTTATAAAAAAAATGCACATATCAAACCTTTTTGCATACATACATGCATCCACGCATTTATTTGCCGAAAGCCGCTAGAAAACAAAATGCTTACACTCGCCGTTTTTCCGCAGCAACAAGGACGACTCGTCATCAGTACTACACACGTTCCAACAAGTCAAAAATTATGGCAGAATACGAAGCTGACAATCTTGCCATTCCCGAATCCCTTGCCCAGGTGCAAGGTGAAATGAATCTGTTCAGGGGAAACATGGAGACTATCCTTGAGATCCTCCAATCTCAGAGGAACCATTCCTTTGCTGCTGCCAACATCACCCATGTTGCTGGAGTGACCATTCCTAATGTTGCTGCTGGCACTACCGTCGACACTCCAGCGGAAACTGTTGTGCCCAACCCTGGGAACCGTCAGATCGTCCCCATGGACACTGCTAGGCTTGCCGCTGCCTACCCGTGGGGAATGCCCCCATATCTAGCTGCTAGTACCGCCAGTGGGGGAGCTTTCTTCCCTCACCCATCTCTCTCTGTCGTTGCCGCTGCTGGAAATGCTGGTTTCCCATGGGCTCTCCCCACTCTCCAAACTACTCCGGTCGATGCTACTGATCCGGACAACAATCAAGGTCAGGTTCCTGACGACCTCCCCAATGATGAAGAGGACTACCGAGGCCTGTGCCTCCACTTCCAACTTCCCGATCAAACCGCTCAAGTTGCGAGCACCAGTCAGGTCTCAGCTTTTCCTTTTGGTTACCCTGGGGCAACCTCCATGCCCATGTTAACATACCTTGCATCCCAGCATGCGCAGACAGGGGCACCTCAAGCCCCTAATGCTCAGGCTGGAATGCAATATCCTCAGCCTACTCATGATGCTTAGACCGTGCCACCGGGTTTCTCCTACCCGCCTCAGATATGGTTCACCCCGAACGTGCCTGCACCGATCACTCCAGAAGCTTCTCGACCGGCCAGTCAGGTCGTTCCTCCCGTTGTTGATCCGGTAAGACCTGCGGATTACCAGCTCTTGGACGATAGAATAAGGGCCATTGAGGGTTTCTCTTCCTTTGATATAGAGGCCCGAGACCTTTGTTTTGTCCCGAATGTGGTGTTACCTCAGAAGTTCAAAGTGCCTGACCTTCCAAAGTACAAGGGCCTCAGCTGTCCCCGCAGTCACCTCACCATGTACTGTAGGAAAATGGCCTCACACATTGATAATGATAACCTCTTGATCCATTGCTTCCAAGATAGCCTGGCTGGGGCTTCCTTGGATTGGTACATGAGTCTAGAGCGTTAAAAGATCCGATCTTGGAGGGACCTCTCCGAGGAATTCCTGAAACAATATAAGTACAACCTCGACATGGCCCCGACAAGGCTTCAATTATAGAATTAGTCTCAAAGATCTAATGAAACCTTCAAGGAATATGCTCAACGTTGGCGCGAAATGGTGTCTAGGGTTCGGCCAGCATTATCGGACAACGAATTAGTGGACATCTTCATGGGTACGCTGCAAGGGTTGTATTTTGAGAAGATGATTGGCAGTTCGTCGACAAATTTTGCTGACATGGTAACCATTGAGGAACGTGTTGAGAGTGGGTAGAAATCAAGGAAAATCACATACACGGCCGCACAATAGTCAACCAACAAGAGACCGCATGGAGGCTTCGCTAAAAAGAAGGAGGGGGAAGCAAACGCTGTAACGACGAAGGCTCGCCCCCGATATCAATTTCGATGGCCCATATGCCATATTAGCCTTATTTGTACGTCGCTGCAGCTCAATACCAACAATCGCCTTTCCAGTACCAACCGTAGAAAGGCAATCAACAATCAACACCCGCTCAAAAAAATCCAAACCAACAGTATAATAGTGATAACATAAGACAAAACCGAGGTCAGAATAATAGAGGCAACTTTGGTAATCTTCCCCAGTTTGATAAGATCTTGATACCATACGCAGAGTTAGTGTCGTATCTGATCCATGTAGGGGCTATTGTACCAAGAGAACTGCCAGCAGCTTTTCCTCCTTTCAATCGTCGTCACAATCCTAATTCCACATGCGCTTTCCATGCAGGGTATATAGGACATTCCACCGAGGACTGTTGGGCCTTCAAAAAGAGGATCCAAGAGTTAATTGACCAAGAGATTCTGTCATTTTCCAAAGAAAAACTGAATGTGAAGACAAATCCTTTGCCGAATCATAGCGATGCGGCAGTCAATGCCGTGATTGAAGAGGAAAATACTGAAGTTATACTGAGGGTTGAAGAAGTGAGGACTCCGATGTCCATTGTGTTACAGAGGCTTAAACAGTTTGGGTTTCTAGAAGGGCGCATGATGATTGCTCAGTGTGCGAGTCTGATCCAAATGATTGCGAGCAGTTGAAAAGGCGGGTGCAAGAACTGATGGATCAAGGGTTAATATAATTCTCCAAATCTCAAGAAGCAGAAGAAGTGGCAGTGATTGAACCAATAACAATTGTATACTAGAAAAAGAAGGTTGAAGCTCCTCCTAGGAGGATTCAGCCGATTCATTTATTTGTTCCAACTTTGTTCCCTTATCAGAATACTAAGGCAGTGCCTTGGAATTATGAGACCACAGCGTATTTGGGGGGAAAGGAAATCTTCATTCCTCACACAGAAATCGTCAACATTACTGGGACGGGAGGCATGACTCGAAGTGGCTGTGTATTCGCTCCTAAATACACTCCTAGGGTGTCTCTAGCACCCACAGTTATCTCACCTAAAGAGAAGGTAACTCCTACGCCGACTCCGCATGCAGGGGAAACTGTACTCGCCACTCCGACCATGACGACTGCTCCGGTGTTGACGAAGATTATTGACAACAATAAAGCTGCCGAGGCTGAAGCATCCAAGGGTAAGGGGCCGATGGCTGAGAAAGAACAGTTTGAAGATCACAAGAAGAGTATCACCTTTGAGAAAAGTCAGGAATTCCTCAAACTGATCAAGAAAAGTGACTTCAAGATTATTGACCAGTTGAATCAAACGCCCTCCAAAATATCAATTTTGTCTTTGTTATTGAGTTCGGAGGCTCATCGCAAAGCATTGCTGAAAGTTCTAAATACCGCTCACGTGATGCAAGATATCACGGTTGATTAATTTGACGACGTGGTTGCCAATATCACCGCCAGTAGGTATCTGGGATTTAATGAAGCAGAGCTACCTCCTAAGGGAAATGTCCATAACAAAGCACTACATATTTCGGTCACATGTACTGACTCTCTCTTATCCCGAGTCCTCGTCGATACTGGATCTTCGCTTAACATACTACCAAAGTCTACATTAAGCCAAATACAGTTTAAGGGGCCCGAAATAAGGACCAGTGCATTGATCGTTAGAGCTTTTGACGGTTCCCGAAGGTAGGTAATTAGGGAGGTCGATTTGCCTATTTGTGCTGGACCCCACCAGTTCAACATCACATTCCAAGTCATGGGTATCAACCCAGCCTACAATTGTCTGTTGGGAAGACCATGGATTCATGCCGCTGGGGCAGTCACTTCTACATTGCACCAGAGAGTGAAATACTTGATAGATGACAAACTGGTAATCGTGTGTGGGGAAGAAGATTTGTTGGTCAGTGAACTCTCCTCCTTCAGATATGTTGAAACAGATGAGGGGATCATCGAGGTTCTGCTCCACTGTCTAGAATTTGAAGATATCAATTCTGCCACAGCCAACAATAATCAATCATCCGCTACCATCCTATCCTCAGCAAAGAGTGCCAAGCAGACATTGGAGAAAGGCCCGTTTCCCGGTTGGGGTAAGGTCGTCAATGTGGAAGAAAAGCGCGACAGGTTTGGTATTTGTTATCACCTGGCAACATGCCAGGTGAGTCCGAAGAGAAAGCAATTCAACCCGGTCAAATTCAGCAACGCCGACTATCAAAGTGAGCATACCGTGGCAGTTATTGGAGAGTCCAATGGTAACAAGCCAGGGGCATCCAGCCTTGTTCGCGGATATCCTCCAGGATTCAAGCTTCCCAATTGGACAGCCACCGTGATTCCTGTGGTGTACTCGGAAAAAACGTAATGCATTTTGTTTTCTCCATCCCTCGTCCTCGCTCGAGACGAGAGGATAGCTTGTAAGGGCCCCCATGTTTAAAAGTATTATATGAATAAATAAAAAGTACTTTTTTGCATGCAAAACTTGTGTTCCCTTTCTTTCAGTTATTTTCCTTTTTCACTAAAAACAACGAAATGGCAAAAGATTTTTTTTTCCTTTTCCCACTTTTCTCAAAAAAAGGCATACTAAATTAAGCTCATCATATGCAAAGCAAATAAAACCATTGATTACGACATGGCTAAAATCAACTATAAATCTGGACTTCCAATCAACCAAGCTGAAGGCGACAGTGAGGAAGATTGTGAATTATCGGCTGAACTAGCACGACTCCTTGAGCACGAAGAGAAAGAGATTCATCCATACAAAGAACCAGTGGATATCATTAACTTGGGTTCTGAAACTGACAAAAAAGAAGTAAAAGTTGGGGCATCTCTTGTCGAGCATGTACACTCCAAGTTGGTAGAGTTGTTGCGTGAATATGTTGACGTCTTCGCTTGGTCGTATCAAGATATGTTAGGGTTAGACACCGGCATTGTTGAACATCACTTGCCACTTAAGCCTGAATGTCCTCCAGTCAAACAGAAACTCAGAAGAACTAGACCCGATATGGCACTCAAGATCAAGGAAGAGGTTAAGAAGCAGCTAGACGCTGGCTTCTTAGCCATTTCTGAGTATCCGCAGTGGGTTGCTAATATCGTTACAGTTCCAAAGAAGGATGGTAAAGTCAGAATGTGTGTAGACTATCGAGACCTCAATAGAGTGAACCCAAAGGATGACTTCCCTTTGCCTCATATTGATGTTTTGGTCGACAACACAACTCAATTCTCCGTCTTTTCTTTCATGGATGGGTTCTCCGGGTACAATCAGATAAAGATGTCACCAGACGATACGAAGAAGACAACTTTTATCACACCTTGGGGAACTTACTGCTACAAAGGCATGTCATTCGGCTTGAAGAACACAGGGGCAACATATCAGCGCGCCATGGTAACACTCTTTCACGACATGATTCATGAAGAGATCGAGGTTTATGTGGATGACATGATTGCCAAATCCAGAACTGAGGAAGATCATCTGGTAAACCTAAGAAAGTTGTTTGTCAGACTCCGAAAGTTTAAATTGCGTATGAATCCGGCTAAATGTACTTTTGGGGTCCGATCCGGTAAACTCTTGGGTTTCGTAGTCAGTCAGAAGGGTATCGAGGTAGATCTCGACAAAGTTCGAGCCATCCAAGAAATGCCAGCTCCCCGAACAGAAAAAGAAGTTTGAGGCTTCCTTGGGCGACTTAATTACATCTCTAGATTCATATCTCACCTGACGGCTACCTGCAAACCGATATTCAAATTGTTGAGAAAGAACCAATCGATTGTGTGGAACAACGATTGCCAAGCGGAATTCGATAAAATAAAAAAGTACTCGCAAGAACCACCAATCTTGATACCACCGGTTCCCGGTAGGCCGCTCATTATGTACCTCACGGTACTCGATGAATCCATGGGTTACATTCTGGGTCAACACGACGACACAGGCAAGAAAAAACATGTTATCTACTATCTCATCAAGAAATTCACTGAATGTGAGACCCGATACTCACTTTTAGAGAAGACTTGTTGCGCTTTAACTTGGGATGCTCGACGCCTGAGACAATATATGATTTGCCACACTACTTTATTGATATCCAAGATGGATCCGATAAAGTATATATTCGAAAAGCCTATTATTACTGGTAGAATTGCCCGGTGGCAAATGTTCTTAACCGAGTACGATATACAGTATGTGGCCTAGAAAGCAATAAAAGGGAGTGTTCTGTCTGACTACCTCGCTCACCTGCCTATCGAAGGTTCCCAACCGTTGAGGTTTGACTTTCCAGATGAAGACATCATATTTATCAGAGACTTCACTATGCCAGGCTTCGAGGTAAGCCCTGAGGAAGGCCTCAAACCAGGATCGCGATGGACGCTCGTGTTCGACGGTGCTTCCAATGCTCGAGGTCATGGTATAGGTGTTGTTATCACTTCTCCAACTGGTTTCCACCTTCCATTTACCGCTAGATTGTGTAAGAACAAAGTTGGTTCTATAATGTATATCTAAGATTTTGATGATAACAAAGGATGAAACAAAAATGGTACTCTAACGAAATTTTTCTTAAGTGTGCAGGACTCTGATGAAACAATCGGATAGATAAAAACATCAGATACAGAATTCAACAATCAGATGCTGCTCAGAGGAAACGCGTTCAGAAGGTTCTGACTCTGATCAACACAGGTACCAGCAAAATAGAAAGAAGTCAGCAACTCTGGTAAAGAAGAGTGAACCGCGACTCCGAATCTGAAGAAGTCAAGAGCATAGAGAAACTCTGACGTGGTCAGATAAAAGCAACCTTTGAAGTCAAACTCTGACTAACAAGACTCTGATACAGATTCACCAGTTCAGAACGCGTAACCATGAAGAAATCTGAGTTTGGAAAGAAACTATTTCTAGAAGGAAATTATGACACGCACAAAACTATTTTAGAAAGAAACAAGGAGAGTAATGACAATAAACAGTCTTCAATGACCAAGATCATATCATCACTCCAATGGTTCTTCTCAACGCATATATAAAGGACTTAATACTTCACAAGGGAACACACCTGAGGCACACAAGAATACAACAGCTCTCACTCATCCTCCCTTACGTTTTCACGAGTTGCTGCTCTTACGTTAAAAACTGTTGTTCTTATAACTCTGTAATATTTGCTTTTTGTTAGAAGCACATTGCATTACAAATCATTTTTTTTGTTAAAATACTTCCTCAAGTGACTCTGTGCAATCTGAATACTTGAGAGGGCTAAGGGATTATTCTCTTAGACAGTTGTTTGTGTAATCTTTCAAGATTAGTGGATTAAGTCCTTTTTGAAGGTGAAATCACCTTGGCCGGGTGGACTGGAGTAGCTTTGAATTTCAAGCGAACCAGTATAAAATTTTGTGTCAATCTGCTTTTATTTTGTGTGTGTCTAAACTGTCAAAAAGATTTTATTTTCCAAAACAATTCAAACCCCCTTTCTTGTTTTTCTCTACCTTCAATTAGTATCAGAGTTTCGGCTATGTTATTGATTTTTTAATCAAACACTTAACAGTGTAGAGAGATCCAGCGTGAGGAAAACTATGGCCAACACCAATGAAAGAGATAGTTACAATGCTAAACCTCCAATCTTTGATGGGGGAAAATTTGACTATTGGAAATATAGAATTGAAAGTTTCTTTATGGGTTACGACGCTGATCTCTGGGACATAGTCACAATTGGCTACACACCACCTGTGACTGATGCTGGTGTTGCCATTCCCAGAAGCAAAATGGCAGATGATCAGAAACGTGAATTCAAAAACCATCACAAAGCCAGAACGATACTACTAAATGTCATTTCCTACAATGAATATGAAAAGATCACCAACGGGGAAACTGCTAAAGAAATACTTGACTCCCTAAGGATGACTCACGAATGAAATTCTCAAGTCAAAGAAGCAAAGGCTCTGGCTCTAATTCAGAAATATGAAGCCTTTAAAATGTAGGATGATGAAGCTGTAGAGGTAATGTTTTCTAGATTTCAAACTTTAATTGCAGGACTCAAAGTTCTGGACAAGGGCTACACAACTGCAGATCATGTCAAAAAGATAGTCAGAAGCTTACCAAAGAAATGGAGACCCACGGTCATAGCTTTAAAGTTATCCAAAGATCTGAACAATATCAGCCTTGAGGAACTCGTCAGTTCACTCAGAAGCCACGAGATAGAACTCGAGGAAGATGAGCCTCAAAAGAAGATCAAGTCTGTAGCACTGAAGTCCAGATCTGAAAGACGCAAACCAGAAAGAAACAAAGCCTTCCAAGCTGAAGAGGAAGACAATGACGACTCTGAAAAGGAAGACTTTGACGATGAAGAAGAGTTATCCCTTTTGACCAGAAGAGTTAAACAACTCTGGAGAAAAAGGAAAAATAACTTCAAAAGACCAAGACCCAAGGGAGATCGCTCAGAATCAACTTCCAAAGGTAAGTCAAACAAAGAAATAACATGCTATGAATGTAAGGAAACATGTCATTACAGAAACGAATGTCCCAAGCTGTAGAAAGAAAGCTACAGAAGAGAGAATTTCAAGAAAAGTTCATTCAGAACCAAAAAGGGACTGATGGCCACCTAGGACGACAGTGGATCTTATTCATCCGAATCAGACTCTGAAGAACAAGAAAATGTTGCACTCATGACTACCACCTCCAGAAATACATCAGATGGAGAATTTGACTCTGAAGAGGTATTTTCTGATCTTTCTCGCTCTGACCTTGAATCATGCCTTTCTGAAACTCTAAACTCATATCAGAAACTTAAACAAAAATTTAAGGCTTTAAAAGGAGTTCTTGAAAGAACTATCAAAGAATGTGATAAGCTTGAGATAACTGCTTCAGAACTAAAAGATGAAAATCAAACTTTGATCAAAGAAAGAGACTCCACAAATAAACAATGTTTAAAACTTGAAGAAGCACTATCTCAAGATCCACAAACTTCTAACACAATGATATATGAATATGAAAAATCTTTTCAAAAGTTTCTGAAAAATGGGATATAAAGGAGCAGAATGGCATCCATGATTTATGGAGTAAGTCAGAATAATAAAAGAGGAATAGGGTATGTCCCCAGTAAATATAAATCTTATACAGATGACAAACCTACATCTCCTTTTTCTTATCACTACACACATACACAAGCACAACGTTTTGATAATGCTAAAAAACCCAAAGTTCTAAGAAACTCTGGGAAAACTAATCATAAAGGAGCCAAAAGATTCTGGGTACCAAAGGATAAGATTGTTTATGTTGCAGATATCTTATGCAGCAGAGTTAAGACACCAATCATGGTACCTGGACTCTGGATGCTCGCGACACATGACAGGAAGAAAGCATATGTTCCAAAGCCTGGAACTTAAAGATGCTGGTTTCATAGGTTTCGGAGGAAATCAGAAAGGAAGAATCAGAGGCTCCGGAACTATTGGTAATGGAACTCTTACCTCTATATCTGATGTTCTCTATGTAGAAGGATTAATGCATAATCTGTTATCAATAAGTCAATTAAGTGATAACGGTTATGATGTAATCTTCAATCAAAAAACATGTAAAGCAATTAATCAGAACAATGGAACAGACCTATTCACTGGCAAGAGGAAAAACAATGTTTACAAGATAAATCTTTCAGACCTAAAAGAACAAAATGTAAAATGCCTGATGTTTGTTCATGAAGAGCAATGGGTATGGCATAAATGCTTGGGCCACATTAGCATGAGAAAACTCTCTCAGCTAAATAAACTCGAGTTAGTTAGAGGCCTACCTAAACTGAAGTACTCTTCAGAAGCTCTATGTGAGGCATGTCAGAAAGGTAAATTTTCAAAAACATCTTTCAAAAAGAAAAATACTATTTCTACCTCTAAGTCTTTGGAACTTCTTCACATTGACCTGTTTGGGCCTGTTAAGACAACTTCAGTCAATGGAAAGAAATATGGACTAGTTATTGTTGATGACTTTAGTCGCTGGACATGGGTAAAATTCCTAAAGCACAAGAGTGAGTCTCACTCTGTATTCACTAGCTTTTGTTCCAAAGTGCAAAACAAGTTTGACTCTAAAATCATCAGAGTCAGAAGTGATCATGGTGGCGAATTTGAAAATAAATTTTTTGAGGAACTATTTGATTCTAATGGAATATCCCATGATTTCTCCTGTCCTAGAACTCCACAACAAATCGGAGTTGTAGAAAGGAAGAATAAGACACTCCAAGAGATGGCCAGAACCATGATCAATGAAATAAATATGGCTAAGCACTTTTGGGCTGAAGCAGTAAATACAACGTGTTATATTCAGAATAGAATCTCTATAAGACTTATTCTGGAAAAGACTCCCTATGAACTGTGTAAGGGAAGAAAATCCAACATTTCTTATTTCCATCCTTTTGGATGCTCTTGCTTTATTCTGAATACTAAAGAACATCTGAACCAGTTTGATTCAAAAGCACAAAAAGGTATTATGTTAGGATACTCAGAACGCTCTAAAGGCTACAGAGTATACAACACAGAAACTAAAATTGTGGAAGAATCAATCCATGTTAGATTTGATGATAAGCTTGACCCTGAAAAGTCAAAGCTAGTTGAGAAACTTGCAGATTTGGAGATTACTCTTGCAGGTTCTGACGAAAAGACTAAAGCACCAGAAGTATCTGATAAACAAAGTCCAGATGCAATTGAAGCCTCAAGTATCCAGAAGAAATCAAGAAGTCGCCCCAATATCTTTGAAGATTTGATTTTGGGAAACAAGGATGAACCGGTCAGAACTAGGTCAACATTAAAAGTATCTGAAGAAACTCCTCTAGGACCAGTATCTCTGATCGAACCTACTTCCTGTGATGAGGCACTTCAAGACAACGACTGGGTTCTAGCTATGAAAGAAGAGCTAGATCAATTCTCAAAGAATGATGTTTGGGATCTTATTCCAAAGCCTAAAGGAACTTACATTATTGGAACCAGATGGATGTTCAGAAACAAACTGAATGAAAAAGGAGAAGTTATCAGAAATAAAGCACAACTGGTGGCACAGGGATACAGTCAACAAGAAGGAATTGACTACAACGAAACCTTTGCCCCAGTCGCCAGGTTAGAATCTTAGCACTTACTTGTTTCATTTGCTGTAAATCATTCAATCAAACTATATCAAATGGATGTCAATAGTGCATTTCTTAATGGTTATATATCAGAAGAAGTTTATGTCAATTAACCTCTAGGTTTTGAAAACTCTAAATGTCCAGAACACGTTTTTAAACTCAAGAAATCATTGTACGGTTTAAAACAAGCTCCTAGAGCTTGGTACGATAGATTAAGTAACTTCCTCCTGGAACATGACTTTATTAGAGGAAAGGTTGACTCTACACTCTTCTGTAAAAACATTAGAAATGATCTCATGATATGCCAGATATATGTTGATGACATTATTTTTGGTTCAGTTAACCCTTTTGTATGTCAAGAATTCTCTGAGCTAATGCAGGCAGAATTTGAAATGAGCTTAATGCAAGAACTAAAGTTCTTTCTAGGAATTCAAATCAATCAAGCTTCAGAAGCTACCTACGTTTATCAAAGTAAATACATAAAAGACATTCTGAAGAAATTCGAAATGGTTGAATGCAAACCTGCTAAGACACCTATGCATCCAACCTGCATTCTGGAAAAAGAAGAAATTAGCTAGAAGGTTTGTCAGAAGCTCTATCGTGGTATGATAGGCTCTCTTCTCCATCTGACTGCTACACATACTGATATTTTATTTAGTGCATGTCTCTGTGCCAAATTCCAATCAGATCCTAGAGAATCTCATTTAACAACTATTAAAAGAATCCTCAGGTATCTGAAAGGAACCCCTAACCTGGGCCTGATGTATGAGAAAACATCAGAGTATATACTTTCTGGTTATTGTGGTGCAAATTACACAGGGGACAAAATGGAACGTAAAAGTACATCTGGGAACTGTCAGTTCTTAGGAAATAATCTTATATCTTGGCCCAGCAAAAGGCAATCAATCATAGCTTTGTCCACTGCAGAAGCAGAATATATATCAGCATCACTATGCACTACTCAGATGCTCTGGATGAAGAATCAACTTGAAGACCTTCTGATTTTTTAAAGTAACGTTCCTATTTTCTATGATAATACTGTTGCCATCTGTTTAAGTAAGAATCCTATTTTACATTCCAGAGCTAAGCACATAGAAATAAAACATCATTTCATTAGAGACTATGTTCAGAAAGGGGTAATTAATTTAAAATTTATTAATACAGACCATCAATGGGCTGACATTTTTACCAAACCCCTCGCTGAAGATAGATTCTCTTTTATCTTGAAAAATTTAAACATTCAAAATTGTCCAGAATGAAATGTGCCTCTGAAATAGCAAAATAAGACTCTGAAGTAAACATCTGGAATCTGTATCTGACTCTGATGCTACTACCAGTTAGAAGCTATCCAAATCAGAAATCCTCAGGATCCAACCCTTTGGTATTCCTGAAGATCATATAAAGTAACACGTGGTACCTCTTGCGTCTGACCTTGGAACTTCTAGACAGCTGTCTAGCAGAAATCAAGAGACAAACTCTTGAAATCTCCTCGAGCAGTGTGCTGATTTGACGATTAGACCTCCATCATGGGCTGTAATCATTCTCCTACAAACGTGCTTACTTGGTTAACGTGCTGAATTTATTATCTTAACAGTTAAACTCCCTCATTACTGTCGTTTTGCATGCATCCTAATGTGTATAAATTCATTTCACACACTACATTTGCACACTTTTACACTCACAACCACAATAAAACCCTCTCTCAGTTCTTCGTCATCCTCAAAGTTTTCTGCAGCCTTCATCAAGTTCTTCATCCTTCAACCTTCATCTTAAACTGTGTTCTTCATAGATTCTCAACAATAATCTGTTTACAACTTCTCCCAACAAATGAATTCAACGGAACAGACACCCATTTCAAGTCAACAAACTACAGCAACCACCGGCTTCGTCTCAACCCCAATCTACAGGGAACCCCATATTCTCGATCGTGAACCTCACATCCACCTAGCAATACCATTTGAAAAACTGGAAGTACTATGTGAGTCGTTAGTGGACTTTGAGAACATGAAGAAGAATGGCGTAGACCTAACTGAAGAGTTGAGAATACAAGGGTGGGAAACCTATTCTCAATGCCTCTATGGCTCTGTGTACACAAATCTGGTAAAGGAGTTTTGGCGTTTCGCAGACTCAAATGATCACTACATTATCTCCTACGTTCTGGGGGTCAAAATAATCATCACTGAGAAATCCATTCCCTCTCTTCTGAACATGGAGAAGACAGGAGGAAGACGCATCTACAACATAAACCCTAGGGAAAAATACTTGTCTCAGGAAATCAACCCTACCATCTTCCAACAGAGTGCTGAAGGCAAGCATTCCAAGAACAAGGAGCTACATCAGAACCTCCGTGTCTAGTTGAAGATTAGGAACCATTTATCATCTCCCTGCATCAAACTCTTCTGACTACATCAACACAGATCAGAAGTGTATCCTGTACTGCATTCACAAGGGGCTGAAACTTTGTCTGCCAGCACTTCTTTTCAAGTATCTCAGAGACTCAGTCAAAGACACCAGAAACAACATGAAGACCGGAAACTACATCCCTCTAGGAAGACTTATATCAGATGTGTTGATTGAGAGTGGCTTAGTGGATCACTTGATTCAGCTCAGACTCATGGAAGAGGCCACTATTGACACTGGAAGACCGTTGAATGCTCGGAATTTGAAGAGCATGGGAATCATTGATCAAGTCAGAGCCAAACCAACTCTTGACACCTCTTGGGAAGCACTCAGGGATCAGAGGGAGATTCCCAACGGACTCTTCCTGTTCTCAAAGATTGACCCTCTAGAGGTAGTAACTTACTATCTACAGGACCTTGCCAATCAAGGGGTGGACATCTCTGACTTCACAGTGGACTGGCTACCTGAGCATCCACCAAACTTCATGAAGAGGATGCGAGAGCCCTATGAGAAGTCCAAGAAGGCTAAGAAAGCAAGACTGGGAGAATCTTATAGGTCAAGACCTCTAGCACCTCTGGCTAGGTCTCCAAGTAAGTTTGTACCTCTCTCTCGCTCTGTTAAAATAAAACCTCTTGCTTCTTCTTTTCCCCAAACCACCCCAATATACACCTCCTCTGAAACTCCTCCCTCAACCACCATATCCTCTAACCCATCCTCACTTAAATTTAACCTTGCTACCACCACACTACCCGTTTCTAAAGAAGAAATGCTGAATGAAACCACTTCACCATCATCATCACCATCTCCATAATCCCCACCATACTACGTACTTTCCTCTGACAATGAACCATCTGACCCCCAATCCCCCACTCTGGCTCAGCTACAAGTATGTGCTCTTGCCTCTCAACAGCCATCACACTCGGAACCTGAATCAGAAGTCACTTCCCTACCTCCTGAACATCCAAATCCAACTACATCTGAACAACCTCAAACACCACCACCTACACAACAACCAAATCCACCTCCTAAACAACCAATCAACTCTGAACCACAACCAACCCACTCACCATTTGAACCAAACCCATAACCTTAACAAACAACAGAGTCACCCTCTGCCATTCCCACACCCACAACTTTTGTTGCCTCCATAACTCCCACATTAAATCTCAGTGCCCCAAACTCACCTTCTCCATCCTCCCCAGCATCTGACACTGAACCAGAGACTACATTCCCTACCCTAGAAGAAGCAATACAGGTTTTTGCAGAGTCTTCAGTAGAGAAGGTCAAGTCTCTGACCATCAATTCTGGCATCAGTGATGATCCCTCTGAAGTAAGGATCCACTGGAACAGAGTGATAAGTTGGATGACCTCTGAAGCCTTCAAACTGAAAGGCCTCTTTGAACAAGTTCGCAACGACTTTATCAGAGACGCTGGTATTAGGCGCCAAGAGCGCTTGGCCAGAGAGGCTGAGAAACAAGCTAGGAAGGAAGCTGAAGAGAAAGCACGCCAAGAAAAAGAACAGCGGATCAGAGAAGTTGAAGAGAAGGTTGTTGTTGCTGCTTCTGAGGCAAAAGCTAAAGCCGAAGCTGAAGAAGCAACTCGTATAGCTGCAGAAGAAGTTGCCAAGGCCAAAGCGGATGCACAGAATCAGGGGGAGCACTCCAACTCTGGGTTTGTCCCTATGGTCTTGAAGACTCTAGAGGAACTGCAGAAAGAACAACAAGTGGTTCAGGCTAGGCTCGATCAACAGGATTCTGGCAACAACAACATTCAGAACATGTTGTCTCAGCTGCTCCAAAGGATGCCTCCGCCCTTAAACCCTTAGGCACCTAGGCTAATTGTTTGTTGCTTTCTCTATTTTGATGTTTCTTTTGCTTTCTGACTCTGTGCAGTCTGAATACTTGAGAGGGCTAAGGGATTATTCTCTTAGACAGTTGTTTGTGTAATCTTTAAAGATTAGTGGATTAAGTTCTTTTTGAAGGCGAAATCACCTTGGCCGGGTGGACTGGAGTAGCTTTGAATTTCAAGCGAACCAGTATAAAATTCTGTGTCAATCTACTTTTATTCTGTGTATGTCTAAACTGTCAAAAATATTTTATTTTCCAAAATAATTCAAACCCCCTTTCTTGTTTTACTCTACCTTCAGATTGTGTTTTAACTGCACTAACAACATGGCAGAATATGAAGCATGTATCTACGGTTTAGAGGCGACAATCGACTTGAGAATCAAGATTCTTGAGGTATTCGGTGATTCAGCTCTGGTAATCAGTCAGGTGAAAGGCGATTGGGAGACTCGGGATAGCAAGTTGATACCTTATAAAGAGAATATCAGAAAACTGATACCCTATTTTGATGAAATCTCTTTCCACCATATTTCTAGGGAAGAAAATCAGTTAGTAGACGCTCTAGCCACGTTGGCATCTATGTTCAAAGTCAAATGGAATAATGAAGCACCGTCCATCCAGATTGACCACTTAGATGAACCAGCATATTGTCTAGCAATCGAGGTTGATCCTAATGATAAGCCTTGGTTCTATGATATAAAAACATTTCTGGAGAAACAGCAATATCCCGAGGGTATATCCATTACCGATAAGAAGGCTCTGAGAAGACTATCTTCCAAGTTCTTCCTAAACGGTGATGTGATATACAAGAGGAATTATGATTCCGTATTGCTCAGATGCATGGATAGACACGAAGCTAGTACAATCATAAAGTCCATACACGAGGGTTGCGATGGTGTACACGCGAAGGGTCCTGCTATGGCCAAGAAGATCCTCCGGGTTGGGTACTATTGGACGACCATGGTGGTTGATTGCTACAATTTTGTGAAAAGATGCCATAAGTGCCAAATATATGGTGACAAGATCTTCGTGCCACCTACCCCGTTGAATGTTCTAACTTCTCCATGGCCCTTTTCTATGTGGGGCATCGATATGATTGGGATGATAGAGCCCAAAGCTTCCAATGGACATCGATTCATCCTAGTCGCTATTGATTACTTCACGAAATGGGTCGAAGCTACTTCGTATGCCAACGTCACTCGACAAGTGGTTACCCGGTTTATCAAGAAAGAGATAATCTTCCGCTACGGAATACCTAGCAAGATCATCACTGACAACGCCAGTAACCTCAACAACACTATAATAAGGGAGTTGTGCGAAGAATTTAAGATCAAGCACCACAACTCTTCACCATACCAGCCCAAGATGAACGGCGTCGTAGAAGCAGCTAACAAAAATATCAAGAGAATCGTCCAGAAGATGGTCAAGACATACAAGGAATGGCATGAGATGTTACCCTTTTCTCTGCACGGCTACAGAACCTCGGTCCGCACATCCACTGGGCAACTCCATATTCTCTAGTTTATGGAATGAAGGTTATCCTACCGATTGAAGTCGAGATTCCTTCACTTAGGTTCATCATGGAAGCTAATCTTGATGAAGCTGAATGCGTTTAATCTCAGTATGACCAACTGAATCTGATTGAAGAGAAGCATTTAACGGTCGTCTGTCATGGTCATCTATACCAAAGACGTCTCAAACAAGCTTTTGACAAGAAGGTTCTTCCTCGTGCATACTGTATTGGAGAACTCATGCTCAAGAGGTATTCTTCCATTCACTCAGACCTGCGAGGCAAATGGACTCCCAACTATGAGGGACCTTTCGTCGTTAAAAAGGCCTTCTCAGGCGGGTCTTTAATCCTCACAACAATGGATGGGGAAGATTTGCCTTCGCCAGTGAATGCAGACATAGTCAAAAAATATTATGCCTAAAAAGAAATGATGAAAGCCCGCTAGATTAACCTCTGCAAGGTGAATCTAGGCAAAAATGGCTATCCCGATGGACCAAAAAATGATTTGTCCATGCAAAAGTTAGGGAACACATATGAAGCTCGCTAAGCCGAAAACCCGAAAGGCGAATTAGGCAAAAAGGAGCATCCTGGTGGACGAAAAGAATTGAAAGGTTCAGGAAAAAGTTAGGGATAAAGGCATTGACTATGATCCTTGAGCCCATACGCTACAAGCTAGACATTAGAGGGTCAAGGACCGATCCAATCACTGTCAGTCGAAGCAAGGTTTTAGGGATACAGGTTATACGGTAGAATGAGGCCAATGTTGTAATCAATGGAGAAAATGATACAAAAATATTTCCCATTGCCATTTCAATTATTTTTTCAATTTTTGCAACGTCCTCATTAAGGATGTCTGCATCCTTGTACTCACCATGTGTACAGACTCCATATCAATAAAATTCAGTTATTCCATCAAACATTTTATTCTATGTTTTGTATGCAAAATAATTGGCTTGTCTTACTCACATAATGCTTTAAAATTTTGGGGAATAATAAAAATCTACGCTAAAGAGAAACACTGTGCATTACTGTTAAAACCTGATAAACCTGATGGGTGACCGGTGACTCAACAGTAGTGTTACTTGGATACCTGTGACATCCAATCAGCTGGGACACCATGTGGGTTCCAGCCTTTCAGTGTTCCTTAACAGGCAGAAAATTCCTCAATGGCAGTGTCGACACCAATTAAACTTCTCGGCAATTATGTTCTAATCCTCGATGAAAGGTCAGAGTTCCCATCACAATAAAGACATATCCCTACAAATGACAAATAAGCAAACAAACATGCATCATAAATAATAAGCATACATCATGCACTACATAGAGCATCTTCCCTACACTGGTGATAGAACTTCGACCACCTGTTTGGGCAAATTTCGGGCACGTAGGTATTTAATCACCTTCCACCTCGAATACCTGAAAAGCTCCCGCAATTCTGGTATTCAGGTTCAAGAAGATTAAATAGGGGCAGTTGTTGTACCCCAAATTTCCCCTTCCTTTTTCTCACCTATTAGTCCAATCACTTGATCAGGAGATCACTTGCATGCATTCATAATTCACCCACATGCATCATTCCTCATGGATTCAGAAGAAACTTGGGCTTGTGTGGATATCAAATCCCAAGGACCATGTCACCAGTATGGGGGATGTGAAACCCTAATTGTGGTGGTAAAGGCTTGAATTCAACAAAGATGTGGCCAAGTAATCTTCTAGGGTCTTCAAAACCCTAATTCCTCAAGATATGATCTCATGGAGCTTCCCTAGGCCTTGACTTGGTCTTCAAAACCCTAATGCAGGTTCACACACTAGAGGATTGATGGTTGGAGCTTATGGCTTGGTTCAAAAGACTTGCTTGAGGGGTAAGCCTCGGGGAAACCCTAATCTGGGAGATGGTGAATCAGATGAACTTGGTGGCCTAACTGTGCATCCATGACCCCTCAATCTTCACCTTTTATCAATGAACTTGGTCCAATCCTACTTTGGTCTCTTATGAGCATTGGTTTTGGTCTCAAGGTCATGATATTGTTCAAGGGATTGTAGGCACATCTATGGTTTTAGTCATCCAAACGACCAAACTTCTGGTGTCTCAAGCCAATGGCTAGTCATGCCATTTGATTCATGGACATTCCATTCAAACCCTAATCTCATGCCCTTATTTCATGGCCTTGTTAACATATATTACCAAGTCAAGTTAATTTCTTTTCAAAGTCAAGCATTCAAGTCACAAATAAACCAATGTAAAACCATATTTCAATCCATTCCATGTCATTTTAAACCATTACAATTGATTCTACATAAGAAAATACAAGTCTTGACATTCTTGACCAATTGTTGACTTTGGTCAACAATTGACTTTTTGGTCAACTTTGACCAAAGTCAACCCAAAAACCAAAAACCCTAAATTTCACCCTAACCAATAATTCATTGTCCAGTTACAAAGAAAATACAAAGAAAATGCAATTTTGACCATTTTGTTGACTTTGGTCAACAATTGACTTTTTGGTCAACTTTGACCAAATTCAACTCTCACTTGCTCTTGACTATACAAACTTGGCCTGGCATTTTGTTGTGATAAGCCATCCAATCTTCATGCTTAGTGATGTCCTTTTCTTGATTGCTTCCATTACAAGTAATTCACTTTGTGCACACCATGTCATTTGGCATTTTAGAACCAATAACCATTGGCTTTGGTTTCTCCCTAATCAATTTCCAAGGAGTCCTTTACCAGCACCAACATTTGTTCATCGCTCATCACTCTCAGCTCTAACCAAAAAACAATACACCAATCCATGAAAGTGCATGAGTTAACCATGAGAGCATCCATGCTAGCCCTGCTGCAACAATCCAGCCCAATCCTGCAGCACACCTGAGCCAAGCCTTGCAGCAGCACCATAACCTGACCATTGTAACATTCTCACATGCATTTAGCCCGGAGTTATGATGATGGAGAAGGCTCATGGAAAACAGTGGCATAAAATTCTCCCTGCAGGAACAGTTCGACATAACCGCATGCCAATCATAAACCAAACCCTTGCAACTTGCAGTGAAGCCATTCATACAACTCAGTCATGTCCAAACCAGTTGGCATTATGCCAGCAGGCCATACCAAGAAGCATCGTGCAAAAGAACTGCAATGGAAACATGTTACAAAAACATCAATGCACCATGGTCCTCATCCAAATGCATACTGCTACAACAGCCTTGCCATATTATGTACTCTTGCCATCATCACTAAACACCATGAGCAAAACAACCTCCAAACAGAAATGCAGAAGGTGACTGACCTAAAAGCTAAACCAAGACCACAAGTAAGCCACAACATCATTACTTGTGTGTGGTAGCTCACGACATGCCTCACATGATCACAAAACCTGCATCAAAACTGCACCTTGTTCAAGAAGAATCAAAGCAACAAAAATACAGGGCAATGGAAACCTAAGCATGTTGACCTGCTTTCAAGCAACAGCAGACCATAATAAGTTGTTAGTAGGCTATCAGCATTAGGCTATCAAGATATGTGCATACTAGTTCCTAAGCCTACCCAACTGTGTTACACCAACAAGACCAAGTCAGACATATTGCAAGACCACCACATCCATGTGCTACAATGTGAAAATCATCTACCAAATACAAAGTCACATTGAGGCTAGCCACTGAATGCAAACTCAGTTGTGCAACAAGCAAAACCAAGGAATGGGAATGTCTTACCTGCTACAGGGACATTGGCCAGGTTGGAGTTTGGAGCAGCATACCACTCTAGATTCATCATATCATGGCATCCAAGTCATCATAAGCCAGTTCTTGCTGTTGCACTGCCATAGTAGGTCCACATGCCAAATGAGTTGATTTGTAACCAACATTGCTATGCTGTAAAAGAACTCAAACAAAGATAGACCAATACCGTGCTCAGACTTACACCAGCATGTTGCAATGATAGTTCTGTACAAACAAACAAACAAGTCAATGCCAGGCCTGGAGCAACATTAACACTGTAAAAGAATCACATGACACTGCAAGAATTTCAATAAACTTTGGTCCATGACAGGTTATGTATGAATTACTTGTGACCCTGCTAAGCCAGCTGAGCAACAAGTTCATGAGTCCAAAGACAAGTCACTTGAAAGCAAAACCAAAGCTTCATACAAAAAAAAACCATACTTACCACCTGATGAACTGAACAAAGGGATCCAGCAGGGCATTGCAAGACCAAGCCAAGTCATGCTGCAATAAGAGAAACAAGTAAGGGTAAGGAGTAGAATACCAGAAGTGGGAATAACCTGTAAAGCACTGAACCAATTCATGAACAAAGATCACGTTCACATAACAAGCCACTCATCATTTGAAATTACAAACCAAAGCGCAAGCACACTTGCCTTTAACAATTACCAGTTCAGCAGGTTACTTTTGATCTAATAACCTCATCTCCTAATTCCAATTTACTATGTTACCTGCTGCATCCAGTCTATGCATTAAAACCATTAACATTCACTCTTCAAATTATCCATTATCCCAAACCAAACCAAAGTCACTTAAGGTCCCAACCTGCAACATGAATAACAAGTCATCAAAATCATTTCAACATGACTGTAATTTAATCCTAACCTATAACAGCCAGTCAAGTTTCATTTGACTCACTCATTAATCAACTCAAGCTAACCTAACTAACTGAGTCAATATTAACTAACTGAGTTATCAGTTAACTCAGTGAGTCACACTTAACTAACTCCTAACCACACTTAACTAACTCCTAACCTCATTCCAAAGCTAACATTTTCCAAAGCTAAGCTCTATTTAAGAAACTCATCATTCACAGTTTCAGGACCTTTGGAAACCTGGTGTAATTTTGTGCAATCACTCTCTGCGATCTCTTCCCCCACCCTCACTAGAGCTCTATTTCTCTCTCAAAGAAGCCATTGAAGCTTCACATTGAAGCTTCAATTTCGCTCGAGCTAAGCCATAATGTTCACAATTTCCACTGTTCTAAGCCAGCAAAAGAAGAAAGAGACGAAGCAAGGAGAAGAAGAAGGAAGCAAGGTCAGAAAACTCACCGGTGAATTATTCTGATCGTCTTCTCCGGTATGTAATTTTCGTTTCAGTTGCGTTTGCTTGTTTCGAGCTCATCAGTTGGTAGTATCTGGAATAATGAATAGAAGCCCCATAGTATTAGGGATTGATTTGTATCAAGCACAATTTAATTTAACTTGTAGATCGATAAGGTTCTTTCGTTTAGCTGTTCGATTCAACCGGTACAGAAATTGTTTCATAATTCTATTTCCATGTTCATACTTAGCTTGTTATCACGAGTCCAATGGTAGTGGTGGTTAGATGTAAGCCAACACCGGCGCGGCGAACCATAGTGAACGGAGGGGTGAGGTTGAGCGCGCATTAGAATTCATTTGAACTCTGTTGACTTGGACAAGTCACCAGAGGTGTGAGGTTTGGGCTTGGTTCAATTAGGCCTACTGATTTACTTATCATACACAAGCTATTACCAATACCCTCCCAAGGACTTTGAAGAGCAGTAGAATTGGGCTTAGTCAAGCCCATTAACCCTTTTGCTAATTCCCCACGCATTTCCAACGCGCACCCCCCAGAGCGCTTGAAATTTTTGATTGGGCTCAGACTCAGCCCAGGTTTATTTTTGTTTCACATAACATCTTTTTTGGAATAGTTGCTTCCTGTACCAAAAATTGCATTGGGCTCATCCTGCAGCCCATTAACCAATTGTTGTTTGCACTTCTGTTTTCCAATCCACACCTCCTAGTTTAATGGCAATTTCTTTTATTGTTTTTACAATTTTGATTAGATTAATTAGCACAATGTTAGTTTAATTAGGTTAGTAATTGTTGATTAGGAATAAAATCTTGGTGTTTAGGATATTAGAATTTCCATTGGAATTTAATTAGAACTTCCATTAGAATTTAATTAGGACTTTTCATTATAATTTAATTAGGAATGTTAATTAGGTTCAATTAGAAACAATTAGGCTTTGATTAAATTTAGAATTACATCGTGTCTCAAAATTAGGTTAGGATCAACTCTAGACCATAGAAATGGACATATTTTGTAAATGACCATTTTGCCCTTATGGGCTTATTTTTGTTATTTTAATGATAAAAAGCATGCTCCTTTAGGATTAGGATTTTACATAGAACTTTAATCATTTCCTTACAATTTTAGGACTTAGCATAGAATTTTAATCAATATTTTGACCAATATGTATATGCTCCCTTACGACTTCTAACTTAGAATTTTCAATCAATTTCTAAAGCATGATCCCTTAGGATAGTTTCTAACAATTACTAACTTTGATTAGATCCTAACCTAGTTCCCTAAAAAACCAAAACAAAACCCACGATTAAATTGATCAAAAGCATTTTTGATTAATTAAATCCTTTGAACTTGTATAATCCCACAATCTAAATTGAGTGACTAAAAGACCCTTGGTCACTTAATAAGACTTTTCTTCCAAGCTGTGGAGCTCAAGGCCTCAAGACAAGATCTTGAATCAAGGCATCCTCAGTCATACCAAGCAGCAGATTATTCAAGTACATCAAAGGTGGCATCTTCAACACTTGTCAAATCAAAGTTAGAAGGGTGTGACACGAGCCTTAAGCAGTAGAGAAGGAGTGAGACTGGAGTATTCCTACCCCTATTCTGAGTATCTTTGGGTATGGGACGTATGACCCAGCGCTCATCATATTCACCTCTATTCATAGACTTTAGCACAATTCTAATCATACGATTAACAAGTCTCTCTTCACAAAGCAAAACAACAAAAAGCAAGGACAACAATCAACAACTTATCAATCATGAATCAAGTTGTACGATACGAGCCTTAAGTAATAGAGAAGGAGTGAGACTGAAGTATTCATACCCCCATTTTGAGTATCTTTGGGTATGGGACGTATGACCCAGCGCTCATTATATTCGCCTATATTCATAGACTTTAGTGCAATTTGAATCGAACGATTTATAAGGTCTTTATCATCAATGCAAGAAACAACTACAAAGACTCTTATCTCTCCCCTTGAAGTTTAAGAAGAGGATTATATGCCACGAGCCTTAAGTGGTAAAGAAGGAATGAGACTGGAGCTTTCCTACACTCATGTTGGATATCTTTGGGTGCGAGACGTTTGGCTCGTTGCTTATCGTATCCATCTTTACCCATAGACTTTAGTGTGATCCTTATCATATAACTATCAAATCTATTCCATTCTCTCATTCAATCATTCTATCATATCTTCTTGCCTCCAATCAGTTTCTTTTCAGCCATAGTGGGCTGAACTACGAAAGCTCTGATTTCCTTATTGCACTATAAGGATACGTAGGCAGGAGAACCCAGTTTCTTTGCGAGCTATATCTTATCTATATCTTATCTATACCATATTTATTAATCAATCATCCTTCCATTCATTCAATCTATATCATCTTTTTGAGATCAATCATACTTCTCCTTTGACTCCTTGTCCATCCTTTTAGGACGTCCTGATGACAGTCCATCTCTTCAATCGAGAGTTGTTTGACCCTTACCCCAAACACTTAATTCAATCTTTCTTTTTGGCTTTACCTTATAGTGGTGGCCTGCTAGTCCACGTATTGGTAAATGCTTACTTTGCTCTTCGATTAAGAGTTTATCCTTCTCTTGGATCCCAGATACTATCCTTATTTGATCTCGAATTGTTGATTCCCCAGCAAGTGACACACAACTCCTTGCACTCCAATACTACAATCCTTCCTTTAAGATGTATTTGTCTTGTGAGTCTCCGTTGCTTATAAAAATATCTCTCTTGTTCTATTCTCGTAGTTCCGAACTACGATTGCTCTGACTTTGTCATTGCATAATGAGAATACGTAGGCACGAGGATACGAATCCTTGGCGAGCATACTTCTAATTATTC
This sequence comes from Lathyrus oleraceus, assembly GCF_024323335.1. NCBI lineage: Eukaryota > Viridiplantae > Streptophyta > Magnoliopsida > Fabales > Fabaceae > Lathyrus > Lathyrus oleraceus. Next base: position 447,974,280 of record NC_066580.1, read on the forward strand.
CTCCTTTGCCTTAGGGCATCATCCATATCTTTCATAATCCATTCTCTACCCTTCAATCATAAATCGTTCACCCAGTGACATACTGTCTCTTTGACATCGGAATACACTTTCTTTGGAATTCCATATACACCCTTTTAGGACGCCTAACGAATAGTCTGCATTTCATACCTAGAGTTGTTTGGTCCTCGAACCAAACATTTAATTCCTTCTTTTTTGGCTAACACCCTGTCGTGGTCAGAGTTGTTTCCCTCTATGGTAGAAATCTTATTTCTCTTATGGATTCCAATACACTTTCACCTTTCGATTTCAAACAATATTTCTTCAGTCACTTATCACCAAATATCCAATTTTGTGACATCGGTCACTTCACCCCGTTCACTTCGCGGTACACTCATAATCTACCTTCCTTCATTCCATGTGATATACCTTTATCTTTGAGCCTAATACACTATACCTTAGTGCTCCATCTTGTACCTCCTTGTGAATCAAGAGTTGTTTGGCCCTTACCCCAAACACCTAATTCCCCTCCTTTTTCGGTTGTCCAGTACAGTGATACAAGTGCTATACGCCCTCACTTGTTGGTTCATACCTGTTTACTCTTTGGTTCACATTTTCACCATTTTTGGAGTTCAAATAACATTATCCTTTGGTTCAGACCATACTTTGATCATATTTATTTTCATCTCCCACCACTAGTTCCTTGAACTACGGAGCTCTGAATTCCTCATTGCACTATGAGGATATGTAGGCATGAGAGCCCCAATCCTCACTGAGCATTCTATCTATTCTCTTTCCTTTCCCATTTTTTTGCGAGTAATCTTTAGCTAACACCTATTCGAGCGAGAACAATTCAAACGGTTCCCATAGAGTACCATGGATGTTTGGGGTGCTAATATCTTCCCCTTGCATAACCGACTTCCTTACCAAGCATATCTCTTTCCCCCGGGTTTTATCAATGTTTTCCCTTCCCTTTGGGGATAAATAAAGTTTAATGGCGACTCTATTGTATGTTTGAGCGTGCGATACGTTCAGGTATATTTCCGCTAGCTTCAAGGAGCACTTTGAGTATTTGTGGCAGCTTTATGATATCCTGGTGGTACAGCAGGTGCTTGGTTAGATGCATACAATGCATTATTGTTTTTGTACGAAAAGTTAGAATGGTTCTTCCAACCTGGGTTATAGGTATTTGAGTAAGGGTTTCCTTAAGCATAGTTCACCTGGTTTGTAGAGGTTCCTGTCAAGAGTTGACATTCTGGGGCAGTATGCCCTTGAACTCCGCATATCTCGCAGTTTGGTGCTACGGCAACCACGGTGGCTACTGGTGTTATTATCAAGCTGTCTATCTTTTGAGTCAGAGCATCTACCTTGGCGTTGACATGGTCAAGACTGCTTAATTCGTACATGTCGCCCTTCATTTGAGGTTTCTCTACAAAGGTTCTTTCTCTTCCCCATTGGTAATGATTCTGGGCCATACTTTCAATGAGTTGATAGGCCTCATTATATGGTTTATCCATCAGTGCGCCACCTGCGGCGATGTCTATTGTCAATCTTGTATTGTACAAGAGATTGTTGTAAAAGGTATGAATGACCAACCATTCTTCTAGACCGTGATGTGGACAAAGCCTCATCATGTCTTTATATCTCTCCCAAGCTTCAAAAAGTGATTCATTATCCTTTTGTTTAAACCCGTTTATTTGGGCTCTTAGCATAGCCATCTTACTAGGTGGGAAATATTGGGCTAAGAAGACGTTCTTCAACTTGTTCCACGTAGTGACAGAGTTGGATGGTAGAGACTAGATCCAAGATCTAGCTTTATCTCTTAATGAAAATGGGAAAATATGTAGTCTTATAGCTTTTAGGCTGACACCATTCGCTTTCACTGTGTCTGCGTATTGCAAAAATACTGACAAGTGTAGGTTCGGGTCCTCCATGGGACTACCTGAAAACTGGTTTTACTGTACGGCTGATAACAGCGAAGGTTTTAGCTCAAAATTATTGGCCTCAATGGCAGGGGCAACGATGCTTTTATGTGGTTCATCCTGCGAAGGTATTGCATAGTACTTAAGAGGACGGTTTTGCACTCCTTCGGCCATCTCTGGTTGAATAACTGATTCAGAAGTAGGGATGTTAAGGTCAGGAAGATTTAGCTTGATACGATGTTCCCGTATCAAGCCTCGTATCCGACGTTCTAATCTAAGATAACGCTCAGGTTCGTCGAACTGTAGCTTTAATTTCTCGCCTTGAGAGCGAGTACTTGGCATACACTCGACAAATGTAGAAAGGGAAAAAGAATTGTTTGCCTTAGTCTATACTGGACAACACTGGAGTTACAATATCGACTAAATTAGTCCCCGGCAACGGCGCCAAAAACCTGATCGTGACTTAGTAAGTCTATGGGAATCGTGACTGCAAGTGCACAGTCTTATCGCGTAGTTTTAAAGATTATCGAACCCATAAGGACTAATAATCGAAGGTATCATGGTCTAATGTTGCTATGTAAGTCTAAGGATGATGATCCTTCTAAGATTGGAGGGATAAAGAGAAATAACTATAACGTAAATAGAAGATTAATAAAGATATATGATAAAGGGATATCGATATGTAACGCATCAAACTTCGGGGATTCGATAGATAGTTGGTGTAATCTTATTGGTCAAAATATTCTTCAGTAGAGATTATTTATAGAAAGGACTTAGTCTCACGCTCTCGTTTTTATTGACTCTGACCATACTCCTAAACCAGAATGCTTGGCTCTCGCGGTCTCATTTTGAATTTAAAAGTAATTTTTGAATATGAATAAAGTCTAATTTATCCTAAAGCGCTCTCGCTGTGTTTAAGATTAATGCCTAGTTTCAGCTATCTGGTTAAAATCTCAAACTCTCGTTCTTGTTGACCGTAACCTTAGTTTGTTTTGTACTCTCGTACAAAAAACAATTTGATTAAAATAAGAAACTAAAAACCGGAAAAATAAGTTTGATAAAAAACTAACACCAATTATTTATGAATCCCTTCGTTTCGCCGGTCTTTACATACCGATACCTAAAGGTTTAGCCGGACATGGATCCGGTAACAAACATGGTATTTGGAAAATCAAACATGCAATAAGGCATAAATAAATAAAACAACAATCAAAATAAAACCTGGATTATAAATTGAGAACTGGAACTGAATCTTGATTCTTCAATTTAAATAATATCGGCAGGCTTTGGTAATGAGTAACCGTTATAATTGAATTCAAATGTGTAAATAATAAATCACAATAGTCCCCGATGTGGAGAACTATTACTTTTACTAAGTAAGAAAACTGCCTAGCAAACTAAAAGAAAATAATTCTGACTAAAAATAATTCGTAGATTGAAAACTGGAAGAAAACAGAGATCCCCTGACGAGACTGAGAGAGAGTCCTTATATATTTTCCACATCCCTAATTTGTAGCAGAGGTGGGTGGATTCGTGGCTAGAAACATGGAGAAAAAAAGGAAAGACTAGGTTGTGGCGGTTGCCACAACCCTAGTCTTTGACTCCGTGGCGAGCGCCACAAATATAGGGTTGAGCGCCACATTTCCTCATGCTTGGTGGCGGGCGCCACCACCTCCTTGGGTTCACGTGGCAGGTGCCACACACCCTAGATGATGGGCGCCACAAGCCCATTTACTTTGGTGGCCCATTATCTCTATTTTTCTCTAGTTTCTTCTTTTTTTCTTTCCTTTTTTCTATTTTCCAATTTGCTTGCTGTAAACCTTTTAATTGATAAATACCTGCAATAAACATAAAATACTGCGTAATAATAATTGTTAATCAAGTAAAAAGCAATGCACATGGAGCCAAAAATACGATACATTTTCGCGTTATCACACTTAAGATTTCTATGATATACAAAGATAATAAATTTTAAGAGCATGTGCAATAAATAGATAAAACTTTAGCATAGAGTGTATACTCAATGTGTTTTGTTAGTTTGTTTGAGAGTTGTTAATCTTCCTTCAAATCTTCAGCTCCCTTTTATAAAGGCTGAGAAAGAGTAATTGGAAAGTTGCTTGCACATGTGATATTTGAAAAAAAACGGTTCTAAGAGAGAGACGTTGGAAGATGAATCTTGTTAAGATCTTCAACCAATTGTAATTGTATATTCCACTACTTCATTATCATACTAGGTAGAAACCATACATTGGGGAGGATTAAAGAAGACACATAAACTTTTCTTGAGCCTTGCACTAAGAGACTCTAGTTGACTTTTTCCATAAGTCTGAAGTTGACAAGATAGGTTTGCTATGGAGACAGAGTACAGACTAGAAGCTAAGCACCTTAACCTGAGGTCTCTAGAGTCTGACCAATCACAAGAGTCAGAGATACCACGTTCATAGTCCGAACCTTTAGAAGTTGAAACACCACTTTTAGAGTTATCAGATTCTGATCCATCAAAACCTAAGACATTTAGCATTTCAACATATGCTTTTATCAGGGTCAATTATGAGTTGAATTTTAAGCTTATGATCTTGCATACTTGAACATATGTTAGTATACCCAATTGTTCTTTAAGTACTTTGTTAGGGATGTGAACAATTTTGTTCCAACATATTGGAGTAATAAAAAGTATTGTTCTACTGAGAACTTATTCGATTACCGAATTCACGTATTTCGTAATTATCCAAAACAATGAGATATTGGTTTGAAATGGTTTTTGATTGATTTAAATATTTATAAAAGATATACTTAGGATTGAGATATTCACCTATGACTTGTTAATGTAGATCTCTTGATTTTCATTCTGTTATGTGAATTCATATTCATGCAAAAATAAAATAGAAAAAAATGACCATTCTCCTTTCAGAGCATATGATTTTGTCCTGAATCAATGAATCATCTACTTTCATAGCGTGAATCATTCGTTAAGGATCCTTTAAGAGAATATACTTTTTAAAAGTGTTTTCTCAGTTATACCATATACACTTTTTGTAGACTTGGTTTAACCATCAAGTCTTTTTAGGTCAAATATCAATCCCACCCTTTTAGTGTATCAATTGATATCTAAGGCTACCTATATTTTTCATATATATATATATATATATATATATATATATATATATATATATATATATATATATATATATATATATATATATATATATATATATATATATATATATATATGATTTTAACAAGGACAACAACTTCTGTTGAACTTTTGATGATGACAACTAATTAATGATAACTCTAGTGTCTTCTGACAAGTCAAACATAAGTGATTAAGAAGATAAAGACGAAAACCTAAGTATTAGGGTTTGATAGACTTGACTATCTGATGATGGCAACCAAATGGAATATAAGCTTAATCCTCATCTCAAAGTGAACTCAAGCAAGTGTCTACAAAATAAAGCATCTGACAAAGTCTTGAAGTGTAAGAAAGTCCTACATTAGTCTGAGTGAATGTTTTCTAAAACAAAATGACATTCTTGTAAAATTCTATGACTAAAACACACACTAAGACTTATTTTTCAAACTGTTTCTTATCAAGAAATTATATTTAAAAATGTCTTGAAGTTGTTCTAGATGAATTGGGAGCAGTGAGAATTGTTCTGAGCAAATTTTTATCTTATCTAATCGATCGGGAAATATATCTAATCAATTAGCTCAGTTCAAAATTGAGTCAAGCGATTACGACAACATCTTAATGACGTGCAACGACTATATATATTTTCTTTCCTATTTGAACTGGTAATCTATTACCTTTGAAGTTTCTAATTGATTAACATTAGGTTCTAATCAATTAGCTTATCTTAAAAAGCATTAAAATCAATTTCCTTTTTTAGCCAACCTCTATCCTATAAATAGAGGTCCATTCCCTCATTTCATTTAATCCAGAATTGTGTTTCGACACTTCTCTCTCTCTCTCTCTCTCGCTCTCTCTCTCTCTCTCTAAAAACTTTCTTTTACTTTCTCTCACTAATATTTTATCTAAAGTACTTTTGTGAGAAAGCTCTTTTGTGAGTGAGGATAAGTTGTAATTCTAAAAGGGTATAATTATAAAATTCACTAAGGGAATCTTTTGTATACACCTTGGTTGAATAATATCTATTTAGGATTTATTTGGGTTAGAAGCTAAAATCGTAAAAACTTTTTCTTTGGGGATTGTGAGATCACAACTTAGTTTAGGTTCGAGATCAACCCGTGGTAAAACCTCATTAGGTTCCTGGTTAACCCGTGGTAAAACAAAGGTTAGGTTAAATCTTAGCCTACGATAAAAGCTTGTATAAGGTTTGAGATTATCCTGATATTAAAATCTCCAAGGTTATTGGTTAGCTCGTGTAAAACCAAGGTTTAAGGTTCGTGAGGTCAACGCGTGGTAAAAGCTTACAAAGTTAGTTTAAAAGCTTGAAAACTAACCGCTCCAAGATTCTCGTGGAAAGAAGACTAATTGCTTCGATATACCGTTTGTGTAAAGAGGATTAATCGCTTCAATTCACCATTTGGAAAATAAGACTCAAAACAACTAAATTCTAGATCTTGTTGTTTTGGTTATAAGTCAACCAATTTCCTTGTATAAGGATATTCATGAGTATTACCTACTAAAAGATCTTAAAGTTTGTTGGATACTCTCAAGATCAATTCTTGGGGAAAAGAGTAGGTCATTTTCTTATTTGACTGAACCTCTATAATTCCCAGTGTTCTTACTTTCACTTAAATATTATTTTCCGCAGTTTACATTATGAAATTTATTTTCCACTACTTAAAATTTAAATGTTTTCAAAATGGTTTTAAACTCTGATTACATTTTGAAAAAAATTTCAAAACTAAGTTTTTTTAACCATGCAGTTCACCCAATATTGTGTGTGACGTCACATGTCCCACAAGTGGAATCAGAGCCTAACTCATGTTTAAGGACTAGCCGTCTAAGGAGAAAGACGACTTCTGACATGAGATATTTTATAAACACACCTCCATTTTTTAATGATAGTAGATTTAAAATTTGGCAAGATAGGTTTAGAAATTTACATCAAAGTATAAATCATGAATTGTGGGAAACATTAATCAATAGTATGATTATCCCTACTCATTAAGTAAATGATGATGTAATAGATAAACTCGATTCCCTGTGGGCCAAAGAAGAAAAGATAAATTTTGAAATAGATTTTAAAATCCAGAGCTTTGTAAAAATATCTCTAGATGGTATTAAACTTTATTATGTTCATTGTTGTAAAAACATCAAGGAAATGTGGGATAGTCTTTGATGTTTTCCGAATTTTATAAATATTGGGAAGTATGTTGGAAATTGTATCACTAACAAATATCTAAGAGTTAAGAATTGGAAGTTTAATCCAACTCTTAAATCAAAAAGTGGTAACCCTCGTGAATTTCATGAAAAATCAAGAATGATGAAAAAATTGAACGGAGTAGTTCAACTACTCAAAGACAAAGAAGTAAAAACAAAAAAATCATCAACTCTTGTAGAATACTTCAAAAGAACATGATCAGTAGTTGAACGATCCTTATAAGAATCAACATCAAATGAAGGACCTTCTTGTTCAAGGAACGATAAAGAAGAAGAAGAGGTTTCTTCAATACTCTAACAAACAAGAGGAGGATAAACATCAATCTTGGGGGAGAAATATGAAAGAATATTTTTCCAACAATGAATATTAAATATTCTTAAAGGGATCCTACAAGGCATATACTATTCCAGGTGTAAAACCATTTTATGCTCAACTGTTTAGAATGAGTGGTCAATTAGTGGAAGAAAGTGATAAATTGAAAGAACGTACATAGATCTTAAGGAATCACTAAGACATCTTAAAGAAATAAATGATTCATTCAAAATAGAAATAACTAAGCTTAGAAATTCAAAAGAAGAATGTAAACGATGTGCCTCCCTTATAAAAGAAGTAACTAATCTTCATGAAACCCTAGGAAAGTTTACCCAAGGGAAAGAAGAGTTTGACCTGATCTTATCAAGTCAAAGATTCTCCATAAATAAAAATGGACTAGGATTTAAAAAGGATAAAAAACCTAGGAAAAATATATATCATAAGGAAAAGAAGCGTCTGACTTATAAGTGCACACACAATAAGAGAATATGACCATTATAATCTTTTTGTTTTGATAAACTAAAAAGATCTAAAGGTAACCACCTTGGATCTTCTAAGACTAATGCACCTAGGCCCAAGAAAACATGGATATCAAAGGTGAAACTTTAGTGTTTTGCAGATATGCTTTGTAGCTCGAGGATTTGACGATTATGAATGAAACTATGCAAAGCAATAAGTATACTTCTAAAGTATAAAATATTTATGAAGTCTTTGATCCAAAGCTATATGACGTGCCAAGAAAAATGTTTGAGAATAATTTATGATCCTTAGCGATCAATTAAATGGACATGTATGTAGTGAACTTGATCATTTTATTGTTTATACCAACTCTCGCATCCAACGATGTGTAGGTAAGGATACACCATAGTATATTTGGTGTTTCCCTTTAAGGGAAGTATTTATCAAGCTCTCTTGATAGAAAAGGTATACATTATTGGCTTAATATATTTTTTGGTCCCGTATTTTAATCTCGAGGTTCAATTTTCTCCATTAACTTAAAAAAAAGGTCCATATTGGTCCCTTAACTCTTCAAAAAGTACCATGTTGCTCCTTTTGTCTAATCACTCGCTAAATTCATCGTTAATTTGATGAAGCATACTAAAATTGTATGTTTTGAAGAGTTAAGGGACCAATATGAATCTTTTCCAAGTTAAGGGACCAAAATGAACCTTGAGGTTAATATACGAGACTAAAAAGGGTATTAAAGCTAGTTATCGCGGTGGCAAACCGCTGTCCTCTCAGAGTTTGGCAAAGAAATATATTCCACACCTCTAATTAGGAACTTGTATAAGTCATTAGACCGGGAGACCATTTACATATTGATAAAAACCTCCATGTCGAGTCACATATTTTTGGGAATTTTTGAAAATTGCTCAAAGGCCGGTTTAAAACCCAAAAATTCGGCGATGAGGTAATCAATCCCCCGACCAATATGCTACCACTAGAAGCCTTAGAGACTTTCTCTATATGCTTAGCAAAAAACACAATGGAATATATATATATATATATATATATATATATATATATATATATATATATATATATATATATATATATATATATATATATATATATATATATATATATATATATATATATATATATATGAGGTTTTGACTTTAGCAAATTCGTATCCTTCACTAGCAATTTTACCCCCAAAATTATCGTAGTCAAACTCTCTGGGAATAACTCTATAGCCCTCATTTGAGAATTTGAAAAATCTCAGCTAAATGTGATTTGCTTAATGTGTAATCAGTAGTAGAAAACTTGAATGCAACAAGGTCATGTTGGTTATCCACCACTATGTTAATTTTCACCTATAGGGTACTAAAAAAACTATAGGGTGACTCTAACATACACTAGACTTATCAAAGATGTGAAATAGCTCATTCCCAATCGATTAAACATTCTCTCAATATTTCCACCAATTCCTAAATTTTGAATAAAATTTTGGTCAAAATACCTTGTTGTAGTGATTCATCGTTGATCTCGTATGGGTTTGAATTTGTTCTACTCCCTCGTTTTCGTCTTAATATAGAGGTTTGCTTGGCTTGTGATGTTGAATGAGCTTTTCATTTGTCTGCGCATTTAGGTTCCATTGTCATGAGAATTTGGTGAGGGAGGTTGTGTGAATTTGGGGGATTTATTATTCTTGTAGTGGGTATATGGTAAGTTTTAGGTTCTGAGTGGTGTGGATGAAGATGGAAAGGGATTTATAAAGTTTAGGGTTTGGAGGTTTGAGAGAAGTTAGAGAGATTTTGTGTGTAGAGAGAGATGAAGGTGAGAAATTAGAGAAAATGAAGGAATTTTAAATTTTTGAGGGGTGGAGGATAAGGTTTTTGAGGGGTGGAGGATAATGTTTGAGTGGTGGGGCGGGTGCGGGGTCCTATCAATCAAAAAATGGAAAAAGTTAGAAGTTGGGGCACTTAACGTATTACGACTGTAATGGTCATTATGACCATACCGTAATTCACATAAGAAGTGTATATGGGGGAGTGGTCTTGTCACATTTCGACCCTAGTGGCCATTATGGCCGGATCGTGACATGCCTTGGTTTTTGGGGCAAAAATATGTTGTTTTGGCGATTTGTGGTGCATTGTTTTTTTAAAAAAAATTTATGCATTTTAACTCAACTATTTTGTCTGGACCAATTTTTTCATCGAGCTTCCTTCACTTATTCCTTTATTAATTCATCTCTTCTCCATTTTTGTGAGTTACTTTAAGCCTATAAAATCAAAGCACACAAACGAAAATATTATAATTCAAAAGTAGGTGGATTGTCTCCCACATAACACTTCTTTTGGGTCGTTAGCTTAACGTATGTTTTTCTTTTTACTAAACTAGTTTATGCTAGCCTATGTTATGACACTAATTGGGCCATATCCAAAAACCCGGTCCACAATAACAAAGGATTTCGAGGGTTTAGCATTGCATCTTCTTCTCGTTGCTGCCTCTTTTCTATCTTAAAATCCAAATACGTTTCTATTCAATTTCACAACAAATCTAAAGATGCAGAACGAAGAAGGACAAATCACCGAGCTCTACATCCCTAGGAAGTGGTATATACACTCCAACAATCACTTTCGTTGATTCATAGAAAAATTAGAGTTATGTTGTTTATTTGTTGTTTTGGTTACGGAATTTGATTGTTTTTGTTTGATTGGATCTGTTTCAGTTCTGCCACAAACAGATTGATTACAGCTAAGGATCATGCTTCGGTTCAGATTAACGTAGGTCACCTGGATGAGAGCGGTGTCTACAATGGTCACTTCTCCACTTTCGCACTCTGTGGCTTCACTCGCGCTCAGGTTTTTACTTTCTCACTCTATTTTGGATTTTCATGGATTTTCATTGTTATTAGAGTTAACTAATTAGGGTTTTTGTATTGTTTGTATCTGTATGGTATACCCTAATGTTTTGATTAAGTAGATTTAATTGTGTTCAGTTTCAATGGTCAATTGTCTTTATCCTATTCATAATTAACCTGTTTTGGATTTCTTTTGGGCATAAATTGGTTTATTTTGTTTAGTATCTCAATTGTTAGGGTTTTCTAGTAGTTGAGTTTTGGGGGTGGCAGCCATGCATGCCCTCCCCTCACTAAAATGAGGTCGAGGCGGGGCACTGCACATTTTGAGTCTCAACCACAACTTGTACATGAAAACAGAAAATCAAATAATCCTCTAATAACCTGGAAAGTCAATTCCCATATACAAAAAACTGGTAGAGTGATATGCTGACACTGTTATGAAAGGTGGTTGGCTTATTAGCTCACTCCTCCCTTCAATCATTTAATGTTTAAGACTCTCACATTGGACAAGAGATTGTCAGAACTTGAGTTTATAACAGAGGATAATTGCTATCTTAAAAACCTGTTTTGTAAGGTTGAGTTAGATCTAATACAAAATATTAAGACGATTTCATAATCTATTCATGATCTGTTTGGCCACGTGTTTTGAGATTTCTGCTATCAAACCACTCGGGTCACATTCTAGATGTTCAACCCTAAGTGTGAAGAGTTTGTGTTAAGAGTCTATATTAAGCCCTCCATTGTATGAAAATATGGTCTAAACTTGGATTTATTTGTGAGTATAATCTTCACCTTGCTGGTTGATTTTTGTGAGGTTGATTTAAATTCTAAGACAATCCATCTTGTTGCCTCATTGTTATCCATGTTCTTCTAGTTTAATCCGACTGTACTTCTTTTATAGATTAGTTTAGTTTTGTTTATATGTTCACACCACTTGACTCATTTTTTGTGGCAGTCAATTCCTAAAACTAATATTAGTTTGTTCGTGTGTTGACGCACGCATGCACGCGCTTTTCTTTGCTTTGTTTTCTTCCTAATTTAGGCCAAAAGGAAATTGCATTGCTATAATTTATTTAAGTGAAAAAATGGTTAATTATCCATACAACTTATTGAAATATATATTAAGGGTTGTCTATGACTATGCTGTGGAATGAAGTGTGGCCTTTTTTAGGAAGATGATTGTTCTCAAAGACATTGTGCCTGCTGCTCAAAACAACATAGACACTAAATTTATAATCTTGGAAAAAGGGAAGACAACACTTGAAGGGCAAAATAAAGTGTGTTTGGCGCTTGTAGCTGATGAGACTGCGGCGGTGCATTTTCAGCTTTGGGGAGATGAGTGTGATGCTTTTGATTCAGGTGATATAATTCATCTAACCAATGGCATATTTTCCTACCAGCGCAGCAACCTTATCTTAAGGGCGGGTAAGAGAGGGAAGTTAGAGAAGATAGGAGAGTTTACTATGTCCTATGTTGAGACACCAAACATGAGTGAGATTCATTGGATTCCAGATCCAACTAATTCTAAGAAGTATATGCAGGAGCGTGTAATATCTCCCCATTCACGCATTTTCCCCCCAATTTTTGTAGTTTAATACATTTTTACTCTCAGCAAATGTTACCAACTTGTTTGTTGATAAACCTGCCTTTTAGTTTTATTTGTACACTTTCATTCACCTTGCAAAAAGGAAGGCAGTCTTTTTTATTATGTGTTTGTTGTGATAATGGAACACCACAAATACACCAACACATTGTGCATATGAAAGTTATTGATAACTGAACTAACTTTCACAACCTCTTGTTTTTTCTGAGTTTTTTATTTTATTTTAAGAAGACAAATGTTAGTTGTAAGTATTTTGTTAGGGTAATCCTAACTAGTGCCCTAGATGCACAAGATAAGAGCTAAAGAAAATAATTTTATGTTGGAAATTGTGCATTGATTTTAATAAAGTTATAAAATTAATTTTATAATTAATTTTTTCAATACAAACTTTCTACAAGTGGATGATGCCTTATTGTGCACACAAATTAGCATTACCCATTTTGTTATTACCCATTTTGTTATTAGGAGAGATGACTTATCAATTGAACCATCTCTATTGATTATGACAAGAAAGTATGAAATCAAATATGGAAGTGCTACACTACAATCAAGTTTAAGACAACTACTCCCTTTCTTTTTTAAATGTTATTTTCTTGATAATTTTTGTTCTTTTTTAATTGTCACTTGCAAAGTTCAAGAATTATTAATTACATTTAGGTCATTTTAATCATCACTTGCAAAGTTCAAGTAGTATTAATTACATTTTGGTCAAAATTACCCCTAAATAATTATTACAGATAGAAAAAAAGTTAAATTAATGGAATAAATAATTAAGAGTAGGATAGATAAAATGAGAATTATTATTTGAAAAATAACAATATCGAGGTCAAACTGAATTGCTTGATATCAATCCAACAGCTATGAATATCATGACGGTGTGAATGCGGCATTTGCCGACTGCATGAAACCCAATTTCATTAAATAGATATGTGATTGTGGTCCTACTAGTTTAGGGTGTTACTCAGGGACTTAGGGTGTTACTCAGGGACTTAGGGTGGACCTTAGTAGTTGGTCGGCCTTAGTAGTTGGTAGGCAATCTAAATGGTCTCAAACTCCTGCAGAGCTGCTAACAATGTCCTAACATTTTAGTTCTTATAGAATGTGTTACACCAAACACTTGCTAACAATGTCCTAACATTTTAGTTCTTATAGAATGTGTTACACCAAACACTTTGATATGATATTTAGAGTATTTGCTGAGAGAAAACAATGATAGAATCTAATTTTTATCAAATGTTTTATATGCAAGTTCCACACCTTTTTTTGTTTATAGTAAATCACTTGTGTTTGGTGTAGCTTAACAATTACCATCAAATTGAACTATTTATTTTCTGACTTAACACTTTGAATTATATTTACAGCGCATTCTCTAATGGCTTTAGAACTTGTGTTAGGACATTGTCAGCAGCTCTGCAGGAGTTTGAAACCATGCAGATTATCCTTTGCATTTTTCATACTCCAATTTTGCATGGATTTCTTTTATATTTTTGAAAAGTATTACATTTTGAATTAGTGACTTAGCTAAGTTGGTAGTCATCTAAGAATCTCAAGCATGAGGTTCCTGAATCCTACTGTATTTCTTTTTTATTATTAAAAATCATCAATAGTAAAAAATTGACTTTTATTTACTAATTTACTTTCATATGATTTTTTTTATTATTAGATTTTTTTAAATCTCAAATTAATTAAAAAGTTACAAAAAAAAATCAAAATTTAATATTTCCCTCTAAGTTTTAAATTTTAATAAATGAAAAAAATATCAAAAAATTATTTTAGTTTTAATAAAAAACCATCATATTAATTTTTTTTCTTCATTAAGGTGTAGATCCCTTTTTTTAATATTATAAGTAGACTGATACTTATACAAAAATTCCACATCAAAAATTATTATCCTTTCAATCACACAATAACACATAATTCACTCAAAAGGAAGTTAAATCCTACCTTGACTATTCTCCCATTCACTCACACAATTCACCCAAAAGAAAGTTAAATCCTACATTGACTATTCTCTTATAGGGGTGGCAAAACGGGCTCGGTCCGCTGCGCATTTCCGTTTTGCCCGCATTTTTGTGCGGGGCGGGTCAAGGATTTAGACCCTTATCCTCAAATGTGTCTGTCCCGTCCCGTTTTTTTCACGGGCTTTTGTGCACGTGTATTTACATAAATTTTGTATTTTTAGGCTTAAAAAATGCAGCGTCCGCGGACTTTCCCCTCTCGGCCTCACTTTTTGGTGGGGCGGGTCTAAGTTTTAGACCCACATCCTCAACTATGACCGTCCCGTTCCGTCCCGTTTTTTTGCGGGACGGGCCTAAACGGGACGGGCATGTCCGTTTGCCACCCCTATTCTCCCATTCACTTACATGATAAAAAAATGTATAAAACTCACTACAAAATTCTACACCAAAAATACCATCCCTCCTTCACACTAAATTCTACAAGCCATAAATATTATCAAGGTCTTTATAACTCCATTTTTTATTTGAGACTATTTACAATATATTTATTGTTATTAACTTATATTGTTATTAACTTAATTGTCCATTTTTATCGTATTAAAATATACTCATGATAATTATTGTTCATAATTTCCAACACCATTTTCCTTCAATTGTCAAACACAACCACTAAGTGAAACTTTCACACAAATCAAGCAAAATAAAAGAAAACAATCACCACAAACCTTACACCATCAATCTATACACCATAAACCAAAACCTCCATTGTCAAACTTTCATTCCTCACAAACACAAACACACCATTAACAACAACATTCATTTAAAAACCACCACATCATCATCATGACGACCTCCATATGCGCCATATTTCTGGCAGTCATGAAATCGTATTCGTCATCACCGCGCCAAAATTTTCTACTTTTTATCATTTTAGCTACTATGATATTCAACATGTGCTATTGTTGGATTTTGTTCATGGATGGAATGATAAATGAGTTAAATTTGATAAACGGAAGCATTTTAAGATAATATGTTTATTTTCACTACCGTACTCTTTGCTGTGTTCTCCTCTCGCGTGTTTTGGTATACTCCCTAAGTGGTAATTCCCTCCCAATTTCTAATTTTTTTACTTTTCATATTTTAATTAAATATCATATATTTTTTAATTTATTTATTTTCCATTTAAAGAATAGAATATGCCTAAAAATATTATATATATATATATATATATATATATATATATATATATATATATATATATATATATATATATATATATATATATATATATATATATATATATATATATATATATATATATATATATATATATATATATATATATATATATATATATATATATATATATATATATGTATATGTATGTGGATTATATATTTAAATGGTTGTATCTAGGCATTTAGTAGTTTTCTTTTTACAAATACAAAAAGAACATGTAATTTATTTAGTTGGGAAATTTTCAAAAAATATCAACAAAAAAAATATGTTTTTTCATTCCATTATTTTATTTAGTTCAAAAATGAAAAAAAATCAAGAATATTAAAAAATATGTCTTATTTCATTCAATTATCAAAAATACAAAAATACATAAATAAGTTTTATTTAGTTTAGTATTTAACTTAGTTTTACTAAAAATACAAAAAAAATATTTATTTATTTTCATTTAATAAAAAAAATTATGAATCTCCTTTTTATAAAAATCATATGAAAAGAATTCTTGGACATATCTCTTTGTAAGTCTCCGAGCATTTGAATACAAGTTGTATTGCTTGACAAGTCGAATGTTTGTCTTCCACCATAAAATCAACCTCAAACACACTAAATTATTTTTTTCCGCCCTCGCGCATTTAAACCTATTTCAAACAATCTCTTTTCTGTCATTGCGCGTCGAAACTAAAATCAACTAACACACAATCATTTTTTACCGAACTACGATGCTTTGGTTTTCTCATTACACCCGAGAATACGTGGGCACAGGGTTTTGAAACCTTGGCGAACGCACTAATAAAAAACTAATTTTTTTCCCTTTTGTAAATATTTTAATAAATAAGATAAATAATTTCAAATATTCCATTAACAAACTCTTAACCCTAAAATTATAGGAGGTTTTCATTGAGTCAATAGATGTGAGAGATGTTAATACCTTTCCCTCACATAATCGACTTCCAAACTCGTATTTGGTCGTGGTGGCCATCTTATCCTCTTCCCTTGGGGTTTTATCGTTATTTCCCCTTTCATTAGGAATAAATAAAATTAAGTGGTGACTCTATTAGTCATCTGCGAGCGTGCGATGTGCTCTCGAGGTCGTATTTTTCGAGATGCGACAGTTAGCGACTCTGCTGGGGAATGCTCCCTAAAGAAGGTCAATCTTATCCTTTAGTTTTAGGGTTGTGTGTTTTTGTTAGTTTGTTTTATTTTATTCTTTATTTTATTTATTGTATTTTCGGCTTTAATTTTTTAATTTTTATATTATATGTTATTTTACCATTGTGGATTTTAATTTCTATTTGAGTGATACTCTACACCCGAGTCTGAGAAAAAACATAAGTTAGCAGGTGATTACGTAGTGTTTCCCATCGAGACATATATCTTATTTGGTTGACATGAAAATCCCATCTAGAATAGATCCACTTGAAAGTGTTGTTGTCATACAAGTATTTATAATGATGGCAATGTCGATCAAGAAGATCCTTGATTTTGGGGACCTCTTATAGGGATCTTTAACCCATGTTGTTAATATCGATGGTCCCGTAGTGTTGATCTTAGGGACGTATATCTTGCTAGGTTGACGTGAAGGCCTCACCCAGAATAAATTTGCTCGAGGGGTATCCTCATCCTATAAGTATTTGTAGTGATGATAGTCCCCTCAATCCAGGTCCATGACTTTGGGGACCTACCAAGATACCTTATTTAAGGAAACCTTAGAGCTATCTTTGTGAGGGGATTGTGTATTAAATATTTAGAACCAATCTATCGCAGGGAGTCTTCCTAAATAAGATGTTCTTATATACTTTGCTATCCCTAAACCCATATGTGTTATTTTATGCTCGTCGCTATCATAAACCCGCATGTGACAGATACATTACATCTGCATAAAAAAATTAGCACACCTTGAAAACAAAACACATAATCTTTTTGCATACCCATGCGTTTTCATGCATCTGCATATATGCACATACATTTGCATATCATAAAACGAAAACTCATATTTCTTCCTCCTTCTCCAACCTGATTCGCGATAGCTGATTTTCCGATACTCATGAACAAACTCGAATAATGTCTCGAGAAGCTATGAAGGAACTCAAGAGAGGTCAGGAACTATACAAAGAGTAGGTCAATCAACTAAATACTTTAATGAACTTGGTAATGCAAATACTATTGAGGAGAGAAGGAAACCCTTCGGCATGCCAACAACAGGTCTACCCGGTGCCTTAAATATAACAACCCTGGATGATACCTCCGCAACAAAATCCACACCAGTATCCTCGTCGGCATCAGCCTCATACGCCTCACCAGTCACGAGATCATTGTGTCCTGCAACAAAAAAGGAAGCTTGAAAGAAAATTGGACCCAATACCAATGTCTTATTGTTAGTTTCTACAACACTTGCTCAAAGGAGCCCTAGTGGAGCCAATATCACTTAATCATCCTCTTCATCCCTATCCTCCCAGTTATGATGAGAACGCTAGATGTGAGTACCTTGTTGGTTCGCAAGGGCATACGATGGAATATTGAAGGGCTCTCAAACACAAGGTTCAAGACCTGCTCGACGACAAGCTGTTAACTTTTGAAGGAGGAATCCCATTGGTGAACAATCACCCCTTACTTTGACAACTGCAATAATGTCAAAAAGAATCTCCTAAAGTCATTAGGGCAACAAGGAAGCTCATCCCTAGGATCATTAGGCTTTTGTCCAATTGTAATTTTTTTCTTGCCAAGTATTGTTTGTTTTTAAATTTGTACTCTTTGATCGGTAATTTCAATAAGATGAGCGTGGATGTTTTTAGAATCAATCCTTTCGTATTCAGTATTTCTTATACGATCACTCGTCATGTATAACGCTTTTAAGGTTCGTGAGGTCAACGCGTGGTAAAAGCTTACAAAGTCAGTTTAAAAGCTTGAAAACTAACCGCTCCAAGATTCTCGTGGAAAAAAGACTAATTGCTTCGATATACTGTTTGTGTAAAGAGGATTAATCGCTTCAATTCACCATTTGGAAAATAAGACTCAAACAACTAAATTCTAGATCTTGTTGTATTCGTTGGAAGTCAACCAATTTCCTTGTATAAGGGTATTCATGAGTATTACCTACTAAAAGATCTCAAAGTTTATTGGATACTCTCAAGATCAATTATTGGGGAGAGGAGTAAGCCGTTTTCTTATTTGACTAACCCTCTATAATTTCCAGTGTTCTTACTTTCCCTTAAATATTATTTTCCGCAATTTACATTATGAAATTTATTTTCCACTGCTTAAAATTTAAACGTTTTCAAAATGGTTTTAAACTCTGATTACATTTTGAAAAAAAAATTCAAAACTAAGTTTTTTTAACCACACAGTTCACCCAATATTGTGTGTGACGTCACATGTGCCACAAGTGGAATCAGAGCCTAACTCATGTTTAAGGACTAGCCGTCTCAGGAGAAAGACGATTTCTGACATGAGATATTTTATAAACACACCTCCATTTTTTAATGATAGTAGATTTAAAATTTGGCAAGATAGGTTTAGAATTTTACATCAAAGTATAAATCATGAATTGTGGGAAACATTAATCAATTGTACGATGATCCCTACTCATTAAGTAAATGATAATGTAGTAGATAAACTCAATTCCCTGTGGGCCAAAGAAGAAAAGATAATTTTTGAAATAGATTTTAAAATCCAGAGCTTTATAAAAATGTCTCTAGATGGTATTAAACTTTATTATGTTCATTGTTGTAAAAATGTCAAGGAAATGTGGGATAATATTTGATGTTTTCCAAATTTTATAAATATTGGGAAGTATATTGGATACTGTATCACTAACAAATATCTAAAAGTTAAGAATTGGAAGTTTAATCCAACTCTTAAATCAAAAAGTGGTAACCCTCATGAATTTCATGAAAAATCAAGAATGATGAAAAAATTGAACAGAGTAGTTCAACTACTCATAAATAAAGAAGTAAAAAGAAAAAAATCATAAACTCTTGTAGAATACTTCAAAAGAACATGATCAGTAGTTGAACGATCCTCATAAGACTCAACATCAAATGAATGACCTTCTTGCTCAAGGAACGATAAAGAAGAAGAAGAGGTTTCTTCAATACTCTAACAAACAAGAGGAGGATAGACATCAACCTTGGGGGAGAAATATGAAAGAATCTTCTTCCAACAATGAATATTAAATATTCTTAAAGGGATCCTACAAGGCATATACTATTCCAGGTGTAAAACCATTTTATGCTCAACTGTTTAGAATGAATGGTCAATTAGTGGAAGAAAGTGATAAATTGAGAGAACGTACATAGGTCTTACGGAATCACTAAGACATCTTAAAGGAATAAATGATTCATTAAAAATCGAAATAATTAAGCTTAGAAATTCAAAAGAAGAATGTAAATGGTGTGCCTCCCTTATAAAAGAAGTAATTGATCTTCGTGAAAACCTAGGATAGTTTACCCAAGGGAAAGAAGAGTTTGACCTGATCTTATCAAGTAAAAGATTCTCCATAAATAAAAATGGACTACGATTTAAAAAGGATAAAAAAACCTTGGAAAAATATATATCATAAGGAAATGAAGCGTCTGACTTATAAGTGCACACACTATAAAAGAATATGACCATTAGAATCTTTTTGTTTTGATAAACTGAAAAGATCTAAAGGTAACCACCTTGGATCTTCTAAGACTAATGCACCTAGGCCCAAGAAAACATGGATATCAAAGGTGAAACCTTAGTCTTTTGCAGATATGCTTTGCAGCTCGAGGATTTGATGATTATGAATGAAACTATGCAAAGCAATAAGTATACTTCTAAAGTATACAATATTTATGAAGTCTTTGATCCAAAGCTATATGACGTGCCAAGAAAAATGTTTGAGAATAGTTTATGATCCTTAGTGATCAATTGAATGGACATGTATGTAGTGAACTTGATCATTTTATTGTTTATACCAACTCTCGCATCCAACGATGTGTAGGTAAGGATACACCATAGTATATTTGGTGTTTCCCTTTAAGGGAAGTGTTTATCAAGCTTTCTTGATAGAAAAGGTATACATTATTGGCTTAATATATTTTTTGGTCCCGTATCTTAATCTCGAGGTTCAATTTTCTCCATTAACTTAAAAAAAGGTTCATATTGGTCCCTTAACTCTTCAAAAAGTACCATGTTGCTCCTTTTGTCTAATCACTCGCTAAATTCATCGTTAATTTGATGAAGCGTACTAACATTGTATGTTTTGAAGAGTTAAAGGACCAATATGAACGTTTTCCAAGTTAAGGGACCAAAATGAACCTTGAGGTTAATATACGAGACTAAAAAGGGTATTAAAGCTAGTTATCGCGGTGGCAAACCGCTGTCCTATCAGAACTTGGAAAAGAAATATATTCCACACCTCTAATTAGGAACTTGTATGAGTCATTAGACCGGGAGACCATTTACATATTGATAAAAACCTCCATATCGAGTCACATATTTTTGGGAATTTTTGAAAATTGCTCAAAGGCCGATTTAAAACCCAAAAATTCGGCGATGAGGTAATCAATCCCCCGACCAATATGCTACCACTAGAAGCCTTAGAGACTTTCTCTATATGCTTAGAAAAAAACACAATGGAATATATATAGCCCTTATTTGAGAATTTGAAAAATCCCATCTAAATGTGATTTGCTTAATGTGTAATCAGTAGTAGAAAACTTGAATGCAACAATGTCATGTTGGTTATCCACCATTATGTTAATTTTCACCTATAGGGTACTAAAAAAACTATAGGGTGACTCTAACATACACTAGACTTATCAAAGACGTGAAATAGCTCATTCCCAATCGATTAAACATTTTCTCAATATCTCCACCAATTCCTAAAATTTGAATAACAATTTGGTCAAAATACCTTGTTGTAGTGATTCGTCGTTGATCTCGTATGGGTTTGAATTTGTTCTACTCCCTCATTTTCGTCTTAATATAGATGTTTGCTTGGTGTGTGATGTTGAATGCGCTTTTCATTTGTCTGCGCGTTTAGGTTCCATTGTCATGAGAATTTGGTGAGGGAGGTTGTGTGAATTTGGGGGATTTATTATTCTTGTAGTGGGTATATGGTAAGTTTTAGGTTGTGAGTGTTGTGGATGAAGATGGAGTGGGATTTATAAAGTTTAGGGTTTGAGGTGTTGGAGGTTTGAGAGAAGTTAGGGAGATTTTGCGTGTAGAGAGAGCCGAAGGTGAGAAATTAGAGAAAATGAAGGAATTTTAAATTTTTGAGGTGTGGAGGATAAGGTTTTTGAGGGGTGGAGGATAATGTTTGAGTGGTGGGGTGGGTTGCGGGTAGGGGTGGCAAAACGGGTTCGGCCCGCGGGGCATGCCCGTTTTGCCCGCACTTTTGTACGAGGCGGGCCAAGGATTTAGGCCCTCACCCTCAAATGTGTTCGCCCCGCCCCGCCCCGTTTTTTTCGCGGGCTTTTGCGGGCATGTGTATTTACATAAAATTTTGCATTTTTAGGCTTAAAGAGTGCAGTGCCCGCAGACTTTCCCTGCCCCGCCCTCACGTTTTTGCGGGGCGGGTCTAAGTTTTAGGCCCACATCCTCAACTATGACCGTCCCGTCCCGCCCCATTTTTTTGCGGGCTTTTGCGTGGCGGGCCTAAACGGGGCGGACATGCCCGTTTGCCACCCCTAGGTGTGGGGTCCTATCAATCAAAAAATGGAAAAAGTTAGAAGTTGGGCACTTAACGTATTACGACTGTAATGGTCATTATGACCATACCGTAATTCACATAAGAAGTGTATATGGGGGAGTGGTCTTGTCACATTTCGACCCTAGTGGCCATTACGACCAGATCGTGACATGCTTTGGTTATTGGGGCAAAAATATGTTGTTTTGGAGATTTGTGGTGCATTGTTTTTTTAAAATTTTTTTATGCATTTTAACTCAACTATTTTGTCTGGACCAATTTTTTCATCGAGCTTCCTTCACTTATTCCTTTATTAATTCATCTCTTCTCCATTTTTGTGAGTTACTTTAAGCCTATAAAATCAAAAGCACACAAACGAAAATATTATAATTCAAAAATATGTGGATTGTCTCCCACATAACACTTCTTTTGGGTCATTAGCTTAACATTTTCACTTTATTTCCTTAAGAATGTGTCTTCAAAATGAAGCACACCCATTTTTCGACTTCGTATCCTATCATATAATGCTTAAGCTTCTCCTTATTACCGTAAATAAAAATAGTGTACTCATTCTAAACCTTGATTGCACCGAATATGATATTACTTTTCTCACTAAGAATGGTCTAGACCATTGAGAGTAGAGCTTTCTTGGGAAGATCTTAAACCTAGATTTCAATAAATATACGAGTTATCCCTCTCTTAAATCTCTTCTTAGAATATGCTTGTCATGCCATCTTTTAGTTTGTTCCTTATAGCGCATCACCCAACTTGAATGCCCAATCTTTTCTAGAAAAAGATACCAAATTCTCTGAATCATGCATGCGGTTAAAAAAGAAAAAAATCAAAATAAAAGGAGGTGTAAGTAACGTATGTTTTTCTTTTTACTAAACAAGTTTATGCTAGCCTATATTACGACACTAATTGGGCCATATCCAAAAACCCGCTCCACAATAACAAAACATTTCGAGGGTTTGGGATTTACATTAGCATTGCATCTTCTTCTCATTGCTGCCTCCTTTTCTTTCTTAAAATCCAAATACGTTTCTATTCAATTTCACAACAAATCTCAAGATGCAGAACGAAGAAGGACAAATCACCGAGCTCTACATCCCTAGGAAGTGGTATATACACTTCAACAATCACTTTCGTTGATTCATAGAAAAATTAGAGTTATGTTGTTTATTTGTTGTTTTGGTTACGGAATTTGATTGGTTTTGTTTGATTGGATCCGTTTCAGTTCTGCCACAAACAGATTGATTACAGCTAAGGATCATGCTTCGGTTCAGATTAACGTAGGTCACCTGGATGAGAGCGGTGTCTACAATGGTCACTTCTCCACTTTCGCACTCTGTGGCTTCACTCGCGCTCAGGTTTTTACTTTCTCATTCTATTTTGGATTTTCATGGATTTTCATTGTTATTAGAGTTAACTGATTAGGGTTTTTGTATTGTTTGTATCTGTATGGTATACCCTAATGTTTTGATTAAGTAGATTTAATTGTGTTCAGTTTCAATGCTTAATTGTGTTTATCCTATTCATAATTAACCGGTTTTGGATTTTTTTGGGGCATAAATTGGTCGAGGCGGGGCACTGCACATTTTGAGTCCATAAAACACAATTTATATTAATGTCAATGCCTGCAAAACCTTGGAAAAGAAAACGGGGTGGGGTGGACACAGAGTGTGCAGGCCTAAACCCTTAGCCAGCCACGCACTGAAGCTCTGAGACATCACTCACACGGCACACGCCGTGTCGGACATCGACACATACGGCACATATCAGACGCGTTTTTGAAGTGTCCAACGAAAAAAATTTAATTGCTGCGGACACGGATACGACACCTTATTTCAAATAAAAGACATAATCCAATTCAGAAAAATCCAGAATAAAAAAAAATCCAACTCAAAAATTTCCTAAAGTTAAAAAATAAATAGGTTTGTTAGCTTTTAAATTCTACTTCTTTGGATGAGTCAGACTTAGAGACTAGTTTTCTCAATCTAAGTGACTATGATATGATTTGTATCATCTTATTTTGGTGGATTTATTTATGTCTTGTTTTTTTTTATTGAAAGTACTAAGTTTTAAATGAACATAAATTTTGCTTTATTTTAAACTGTTTACAAATTTTTCCCTTAAATTACATTATTATATTAATATATAAAATATATATAGCCATGTCTGTGTTCTATAATTTTAACATTAGCGGGGTCCTCGGGTTTTGTGTCCGTGTCCGAGTCCGGGCTTCATAGTCCAACAAGTTTGACTCGTTTTGCCACCCCTAGTTAAGTTTGTATTTTTTCAGAAATTTATCTTATTTAGAGATAGATGTTTCAATGGTAAAATTTACAACTTTTGGGTTTGTGTCAAAACTGAAAATGAAGAATGGAATGTCTATGAAAGTTGACAGAAATTTCATTGTAAGAACTCTGAGTGAATTTTAACTAAATGATACAACTAATTCTTATTGATATTTCTCAAGAAGAGTATTTGAAAGTTCAAATTTGAAAGTGAAAGTACCTATGATTAAACTTTTGTTAAATAACACTATCTACTGAAACATTGTTAAGTTATACTAGTTTTGGTTCTTTAGAAACACATTGAAAGTACATACTCTTACCAATATGATATATTGTCTGTATTCGTCTACGATCTTAACGGGCTTTTTATTTTCAGGGAGACGCTGACAGTGGAATTGATCGTCTGTGGCAGAAAAAGAAAACTGAGCTTAAACAGTAGATGCAAGATCACATCTTTGTTCTGTTTCTTTTTGATAGATTTTATGTGTCTAGTTCCGGCTATTCTAGAGAGATATTGAATTATTTTGATCTATGTATTGCAATCCTTTTTTAAAAAGTTGCTAGAAGAACTTGGTGTTTGATATGGATTACAAATTCTGAATTTCCTATGGATTACAAATTCTGAATTTTCTATGGTAGTTTCAATGTATTCAACAAAGTTGCTTTTTAAAGTTATTTAGTGTTTTCTTTAATATTTTGAAGGCTAGCGTTTACTGTCATCTGGAATCACATTTGCCTACTCTTCCCTGTTGCATCCAATCAATCCAATGAAAAAAAAAACATCTAACTATTTCTATTGTTTGTGCAATATTGTTAGATTTAGTTTTTAAAATTTTGTTTTGAACGATGTTATAGAAATAGATTAGAATTTGTAATGAAGGTTGGTTAAAGAGTGGATCAGTTATCGCAAGTGAAAAGTTCAACTCTAGTCGAGAGTCACTATGCAAGAAGGGCTTTATTGAAATATTTATAAGCGTTTTTTTTTGGTACATAGGAAAAGAAGAAAAAAGGTAAAAAAATTATTTAGAAAATTAAATTTCACTAGTATTAGCTAGTGGGGTTCGAGGTGCGGTTTTCACACTAAAAATCAGAACTGCAAATGCAATCTGGGTTGGTTCGATATTTTACAAGATTTTTAACGAGTTATACTTACAATTATATAGAATAACATAACTATATGTTTAGTTTTTCATACATTATCAAATAACAATAAAACTCACAAAAATTTCTCATTCAACATATTAAAATAGGATTAGATAAAAGTGAAATAAAAAATATAATAATATAAAACAATATAAAAAAATATAATAATAAAAAAAATGGAGGAGAGAAGAGATTAGAAAAGATGAAAAAGAAAAATATAACAGATGCGAGATTAGAGAACAAATGCGCGATAAAAACGTAATTTGAAGAGAAATCCATAACATAAAAATGAGAAGATGAAAAATAAAGAAAATAAAAGAGGAGAGATTAAAGTATAAGAGGTCAGACATACATGACAAAGAAGATGAGAGAAATGTGCGATACTATTAAGAATTTTGAGAAGGTTGAAACTAAAATTCGAAGTGTGAGTAAGGGAATATCTGCAAGGTTAAAGCATAATAGATTTGAGTTTTGGGATGTGGGATTAATGAAGTTTGAGTTATAATATAATGCGGTTTGGTTTGCTTTAGTTCGGTTTTCAAAATACAAACCGCAAACCAAACCAAACCGCACAATTTTGTTAAAAAATGGCTAAAACACATCAAAACCAATTGTGGTTTTTGTGGTTTCAGTTTAGTTTACTTTGGTTTGCGGTTTTCTATTGGGTTGGTTCAGTTTTGAACACCCCTAGTATTAGCAAGTAGGAGAGTGATAATTTGTATAGAAAATAAAATTTCACTAGTAACTCTATGTTTTACTAGATGGTTAGCATAAACATTCCTCTCCCTAAGAATATGAAATATTTGAACTCATCATTCCCTAGAGAAAAGTTCTATAATATTGTGAAGAATTGCGGCATAGTGACGTCAAACATTAACAGACTTTGAGATAAATTTGATAACATAGTTGAAGTTAGAATAACACATCAAGTCTTTGATGTCCAGTTTTCAGATCATATGCTAACCATGATATAACACTATCAACTTTATACGAAGGATGTT
This sequence comes from Lathyrus oleraceus, assembly GCF_024323335.1. Lineage (NCBI taxonomy): Eukaryota > Viridiplantae > Streptophyta > Magnoliopsida > Fabales > Fabaceae > Lathyrus > Lathyrus oleraceus. The sequence goes on from NC_066580.1 coordinate 448,001,062, forward strand.
ACAATATCTAATATTACTTGCAAAATTGTGAACCCAAGCATCGACAACATTTTAAATAATCCACCAAAACCCAAGACACAGGGATTACTGAGGCTACTTTCATCAACATTCAAAATCATATTACTACCTTTGTGTGCATTCCATGTGATCGTTCTTGTTGGATGAGATAAATTATGCTTGAAAAAACATTTAGCTAGCAAATTAGCATAATTCACTATGATGAGTTTCAAAGTATAGGATAATATCACTTCATTCGCAAGACACAATTTGTTCCTAGCACGCCACAACCACCAGGAAGCAGTAAAAAAGATAGAGTCATCATCGATGCCATGTCTAATCCAATCATATAATTTATTATCTTGAAAGAATAGTGGGTCCAAGAAGCCAATAAATTTCCAAAAGTGAGTAGCAAATTCACAGTCTCTTAGGCAGTATAGAGTTGACTCAGCGTCCTAATTGCATCTAGGACATAAATTCGTCAGGAGCATACCACGATGACACAACATCAATCTCGTAGGAAGGGATTTATGTAAATTCGTCCAATTGAAAAACTTCACCTTCTCAGGAGCACGAATATGTAACACCCACTCCAAAGATTTATTGTCTATTCTATTATGAACAAATTCAAGTTTATTGAGTCAATTATAACCATCCCGAGCAATATAGATACCATCTTAATTGCCTTTTCTAGTTAACCGATCAGGCACCATGTGTTTACTACGAAACTTGGTAAACAAAACAAGTTTGATTTCACTTAAGGCATTAAACTCGAAAAGATCTCAGGACATATTGTGTGAAAATCAAAGGTTTTAAACATATTTTTGTCACTGAAGTCGAAATATAAAAGAAACAAAAGATAATTGAAATGAAACTCAATGCAATAAATGACTGAGAATAAAGATTTTGATTTGTAAAAAATGGAATGCGTATAGATACTTTCTTGACTCTTTTCTTACAAACACACATATACTTTGACTTTTACATGATTTGTGTAAAATTGCGGCATCTAAAACATAAGTGAATTCTTACTTATATACTAGTCCTAAGTTAACCGTCTACAACAGTCAACTAAGCAAAATATGCCACATCTTCATCTCCATGCAACCTTCGTCTTTGAAAGGCTCCCATGTGTCCTCAAATAACGGTCTGATCTTATCCACTTACACCTCATTCGACTACTTGAAAAATAAACATCTTGGATACTCTGAATTTCACTAAGTCCTAAAACCATTAAACTCCCTGGTCTCTAACTGATTGCAATTCGACCAAAGTTGACACTACTTCTCGACAAATCAAATTTGTCAAGATCTCCATGGTCATAACTTATCATATCTTTATAATTAATGTTTGTGTCAAAAAACCCTTCATCTTGCAAACTTGACACCGGAAAAAACCCTTTGGTCTTCATGATTCCGACATCAAAAGGCAACGATGGAAGAAGTTTCGTACCTGAACCGCCAATGGCTAAAGAAAAAATTACCTTTGACAGAAACATGTACTCATCCCTTTCACCCTCTCTGATAAACTTTTAGCGTTCTTAGGACCATTTCTGACGGCTAAGTTACAACCTGGGAAGGTAAAATACTTTTTCTCGTGTTATTCTGTTACGATGCCTTATGAGTTCGAAGAACGCTCCCTCAACTTATATCTCATTGAAACACCCACGCATGTCTTCCAACCTGCTCCCCCTACTTAAAACAAAGAGTATATTGCTTGGCTCGACAGATTCCAAGGAAAAATACAAAAATAATGGGAAGCCCTAGGTATTTTTAATGTCATCCAATTATCGAGAATTGGCCCTAGGGATAAACCAACCATGTTTCTTGCGTTGATCTTCTTTTGGGAGGGTTCAACCAATACATTCCAATTTCCCTATGGAATGCTTACACCAACATTATTTGATGTAGCAGCTATGGCATGACTTAACCCTATAGGCGAAACTTTCACTCCCACACTAGAAACTAGAAATAGTTAATGAGCTTGTTTTCGAACGTCCCAACTTTAAAGACTACATCACCGACCATCACCAGAAAAAGACTGAAGAGGTTTCCGACCAAGAACATATAGCGTTTCTAACTCTTTGGCTATCTTATTTTTTATTTTGTTCCAGTTCCTTACAAATAACCAAAAAATATGTTCCTTTAGAAATCCAACTCCACGAAGGTTGAAAAGTATCGCTTAATAAGTTATTCTTAGCCAGCTTGTATCAATCTATAGGTAGCGCTTCCCATAAACTCAAACATCTCCCTGAAACCAATAAAAAATAACTTCTTTCTGGTCCCTTATGGCATTTACAACTTTGGTTGAATCCCACATTCGAACCAAAGTTACACATAATCAATTCAAAAGCTTTGATAAAAGAAAATGACTGTAGGAGCATCGAAGGCACTAGACATTCCTTAACCACTCCATATGATACTCCCTCATAAATAACTTTCATGAAGTACATTAACCTATTCGTCAAATCAACAACCTTCGTTTCGACCATGGCCCCCTTCCTAGATAGATCTGTTAGCCCGACCTGGTTTCAAAACAAGTTTCCTGGTGTGACTCCCTTTGCTTCTGCGATGTCAAACTCCATTTGGGAAGCCTTATTAGCTCCGACACTCTTATCCACTCGCATTGATACAAGAACCACTAGCTTCGGCTTCATTGGCTATCAACCTAATTTAGTGGCTAGGTAATTTGGTTTCAGCCAAATGCTGCCAAAGTCCCTTTATACTTGGGAGGACGACATCTGTTGGTCGGAAAGTAAATTTTCTATTCAGGAATACAGAGACTACATGGCGTTCGCTCGACAACAAGTTCTAGAACTTCCTACATTCTAATACCAAACCTTCTTCTTATCCATAGCGGAGTTCGATGGTTGGTGGTCAAAATACTTTGAAATTAGCTTCTCCGAAGAAAAATTTCGATAGAGACTGTCGACCGCCTTTTCCAACTTGCAAGAAAATCCTGAGAAGAAAGTAGGTACATGTTAATCCATTATTATTTTATTTTTTCTCCCTTCTTCGTTCCTTCGACTTCATGTATATTTTTGTTGCAGGTGAAACGGAAATGATGGGCGACACCAATATCGAAGGCCCTTTTGATGCTGGTGAAGCCAAGAAAGAAGAAGAACCCCAAAATAAAAAGACAAGTCTTTTCCCATCTTTACATTTAGCTAATCTTCTAAATAACTCTAACATGCCTTCTGTTCATAATAAAAAATGTGATATAGATTCTCCGACAACCACAAAAACCAAGAAAAAGAAGAAACCCAAAAGGTTACCTCAACACAGGTATGCATTTGATTTCCCTATTTGGCGTCTTTGATGATTCAACAAACTAACCAATCAACTTTTCAGGCTACTCAAAAACTAGCAGAGACTTTGGCCGAGGTCGAAAGTTCATAAGATAGCGAAAAAGAATATAATCTTCTCGATACCTAAGCCCAAGGCTTTTCCCGAACCAGACGTCAACAAGGAAAAATGCGCCACTCAAAAAACCAATCTTCCAAAGGAAACAACGACCTCAACTGCTGGTCCTTCTAATAAAGGAGAAAATCTGTCTACTCATGATGCCAAAGTACAAAACGAATAACCCAAATATTGTACAGTTGAAGAACAAGAAATTAATGAACCCAAGGTATTACTCTACACCCTGATTTCAGGAAAATTTAATTTCTTGAGTCTACCCAACATCGACTAATCATTCCTTTATCTTTTAGGGACCTCCATAGTTGGACGAGAATATGGTAGACAAATTGACAGGTATCCCCCATTAGATTCCCACTGAAACTTTTTCTCGCATCCACTGATAAGATTTTATTAATTCCAGTCTTTCATCCGTTCATTCAGAGAATAAACCAATTGGTGAAGAAGCATGCGCTTTTATAAAGCTGAATCCTGTAGCAGAGGATGACATCGACCCACCATCTCCCTAGCAAACTGAAGAATTTTACGACACCATGGCTTTTGTCCATGATAACTTGTCTCCGAACGATCCAAAAATGAAGAAATCTAAGAAAATAGATGAAGAGCAAGCTGCTCCAAGTGTTGAGAATTCTCCAACAAAAGAAGAAGGTTGGCCCACCACTATCGAAAAGAATCAGGCTTAGCTAACTATTCACGATTCGTCATCAAACACTTCGCCGAGCCAAGAAGAAATTTTGGCCATTAAAAGGAAGAATCTGACAGAGGCCTTGAGGAGACTACAAAAATTGCGCAAGCTCTCAACCGACACTAGATCTTCCAATTCTTTTGATGCTCTATTGGGTGATTCTAGTGAAAGCTCACTGAACCTCTTGTTTTAACAACTAAAAGCCAATATCTTAAAAACTAATTTTTTCAATGCCCTCGAAGGAGACACTCAACTTGGAGTCGATACTCAAAAATTGTTGGTTGAACTTAACAAACATCGGATCCTAGATTCCATGGTCCATTTTTTGTTTGAGTTTGAAGCTTACTTCGATCAAGTATACCATGCTATCAAGCTCAAGAAGACGTATACTACTCGTCTTCAACAAACAAAATACGTTATTGATGTAGCATGAGATTTAAGTGGTGCTTCCGAAAAAGAGGTTAATAGGCTTGAAAATAAGATTCAAGAATATTTGGACAAGAAAGCTTCACTTGATGAAAAAATATCAAATCTTTGCACCCGGATTACGGAGCTGACCAAAGAGATTGACAATTTGGAGAAGCAGGTGTTGGTGTAAGCCCTAGAGGCCAATACATTTTGGTACTTGTATCGAATAATAAAAGGCATTCTCTTTATTATGGTTGATTAATAAAGTCCCTGGAATAGATAGTCCGTTTAATGTATTAAGTGTGACTTAATCATGAGAACACATTAAACATAAGGACATTATTCCTAAAGTATCCGTAGTCGAGCTTTAGTGTGAAGTGGGATAACATTAAAGCATTAAGACTATTATGTTTGTAGACTGATGATCATATCTCATGGATCATGGATAAAGAGTTATCAAGTCTTAAACATAGGTATGAATATTAGGAGTAATATTTATACCGGATTGACCCGCTATGAGAATACTATATAGAAAGTTATGCAAGGTGTCATAAGTTATTCTCATGGTGATAATAGTGTGTTCCACTCTTCGACCTGAAACCACTATGGATCCTAGATGTAGAGTCGAGTGCTTTATTGCTGATCCAACGTTGTCCGTAACTGGATAACCATAAAGACAGTTGATGGGTACTCCACAAAGCATGCTGAGGGACATGAGTGACCTAGATGGAATTTTCCCATCCTGCATAACAGGATAAATGTCTATGGGCCCAATATTGAACTGAACAAGGATGACACGTTCTATGGCTTGTGTTCAATATAGACATAAGGGCAAAAGGGTAATTATACACATAAGTATTATCACAGAAGGAATTGTCAGATCACATGACATTTTCGTGTCTTGGGTAGCAGTGATGTGTTGCTAGATACCGCTCACTGTTTATTATGTTAAATGTGTGATTTAATATAATTGCCACCGTCACGAAAACCTACAGGGTCACACACAAAGGACGGATTGATGAGAGATAGAGTAACTAAGGAATACCGTAAGGTACGGTGCCCTTAAGTGAGTTATAGAGCATCGTAAGGTACGATGTACTTGAGTAGAATATGAAATATGGTAAGGTACCATGGGCTTAAGTGATTTTGGGCATATTATAAGATATGGGCCAAAATACACTTAAGTGGGCTTTTTAGCTTGAAGCCCACACAAGTGGTTCTATAAATAGAACCCTTGTGCAGAAGCAAAAATTTGCGGTTGCATTATTTTCGTTTTCTCACACACTCTCTCTCTCTCACTCAAAGCCTTCATTCGTACCAGCTAGCACTGAGATTGAAGGAATCCGTTCGTGTGGACTGAGTAGAGACGTTGTCATCGTTCAACGTTCGTGATCGCCTCGTGGATTTGCATCAAAGGTTTTTGATTGTCACAAGAGATCTGCACCAAAGGTTTCAACCGTCACAAGAGGTAAATATTCTATCACTGATCATGACCATTCGTAAGGATCTCTAAAGGAGAAATTTTAATTTCCGCTGCGCTTTGGGTCGCAATTCTCCTTCAGTGGTATCAGAGCCACTTACGAAACCATGAATCGGATAGGTGTTTAATTTCTGTATTAATATGATTAAAAGACAGAATGAATCAATTAATTAAACGGGTAATTAAATTTGGCATCATGAGTGTACGAGTTGGATGATTGATGTTGACTATGCTTCGGAATCCGACATTAGTATGGTGAAGCAGCGATACATCGATCGTCCATAGGTTACACAATTGAGACCGATCAACTTATATATGATATAAGTAAGCCTAATGCAAAGTACGGTATATGTGATATACTGTTTCTGTTTCGTTCATTCAAACACTAAATGATTGTTTTCCTTTGAGCGATCAATGGTCATTTGCTTCGGAATCCGACATTAGTATGGTGAAGCAATGACCTGTTGATCAATCATACTGAATCAACAATCGAGGTGTGTTTGACGGTCTGAAACTGGCGCATTAGGGTTGGTGACGGTGCAAGGGTTGTGCCGTCAAGGAGTTGTGAATTTAGGGCTTTTTGGAAGAGGTCCGTAGACTGTTTCAAAGTCCTATTAGTTTGGCCGCGTGAAGCTCGTGTGACGAGCGTAACAGGCGTAACAAACTGGATGCGTGACGGTCGTCACGTGCCTTGTGACGGTCGTCACATTCACAAGTCCAGAAAACTAGGAGTTTCTGTTTTTGACCCTGTGACGGTCGTCACACTCACATGACCTGTGACGGTCGTAACGTGTTTTGTGTGACGGTCGTCACACTCACATTGCCTGTGACGGTCGTCACACGCCTGTGACGGTCGTCACACTCCCAGAGTCAAAATTTTGGGGTTCCTGTTTTGTGACTACGCAAGGGTTGCGTTCATGCAAAACAATGTCCATTTCAATGAATTGTTCATTAAATTTTGGACAGGGGCGCTGCCCCTCCAACCCCGCAAGGGCGCTGCCCCAACCCCCGGCTAACTCTACGTAGTGTGATCGGTCGCCGAAATTTAATTTGGTTTTAATTAATTAAAGGAATTAAAATTAATAATAATAATGTGTTTGTTATTATTGCCTTGTTGTGATCAGTTATGGCCTTAGTTGTCCTTTATTTTGTTTTGGGTTTTTAAATACGACCTGCGTGTCGTGCCTCTCCTTTTGATCTCTTAATGTAACTTCTTTTCTCATCTCAAACCCTCGTATGTAAAACGAGTTTCTTCTGGAATGTAATGTTATGAATAAAGAGAAGAAGACAATGTTATGAAGAAAGAGAAGATTTCAATATCAAAAGAGGACAATCTTGAAGATCTTGCTTGGAGAAGCTTAGAGAAGAATTCAATATTAAAGGAGGACAACCTTGAAGATCTTGCTTGGAGAAGCTTAGATCGTTGTAGGTTAGCTTAGGTTCTCTCATTGGCTTGGGAGAACAATTGCGCTAGGGGCCATAACTGTTTCATTTTGTTTGTATGTATGTTGATGCATGTGAATGTATGTTGATGCATGTGAGAGACGATTTATATGATAAACAAGCCGATGAGATCATAACAATTGCAATTCCCTCAAACTAAAATATTAAGTTTATGCTTTCCAAGTTTTAGCACTCATCAAGACTAATATCGAATAATGTAGGTTTCGCCAAAGCGAGGTGCATGTTCTATATTGGTAAGGTGCGATGGGATAATTGTAATATCCAACTGCTAAAACAATGGGTCAAACTTAACTAAACAAATTATGATGATATTATATATGTTTGCTTTCCAAGTTTTAGCACTCATCAAGACTAGTATCGGATAATGTAGGTTTCGCCAAAGCGAGGTGCATGTTCTATATTAGTAAGGTGCGATGGGATAATTGTAATATCCAACTGCTAAGACAATGGGTCAAACTTAATTATACTAATATCATATATGTTTTAGAAGCAAGAGTTGGGAATGATCCATATGATGGATTGGAATAAGGAGTTATTCACCCAACTGAAATTTCGAGAGTTGTATGAGATACAATTGGAAGGAGTTCCTACCTAAATAACCTAGTTTTGTGTAATCCGCCTACGCGGACTTAGAACGAAGTGAAATATGGATCTCGACCCACTAGAAAATCTTCCAACGGGATTTTCCGAATCAAATGATGAGGGTCATTTGTTTTGAGTAAAATAGTGGGAGCATATTTGATTAAAGGCCTAATTAAATATGTTAATGATACTAATATTTTCTTAATCCTTATGTAGATAACCATGACAACAAACACCTCTAACAACATCTTGCGATCAATCCTTGACAAAGAAAAATTGTCTGGGACAAATTTTCTGGATTGGCACCGAAACCTGAGGATTGTCCTCAAACATGATAAAAAGCTGTATGTCTTGGAGACTCCTGTTCCTGAAGAGGAACCTCCTAGTTCTGCACCTAAGGCAGAAAGAGATGCTTATAAGAAGCATGTTGATGATGCCAATGAAACTGCTTGTCTCATGCTAGCTACCATGAACTCAGAATTGCAAAAGCAACATGAGAACATGTCAGCGTTCGATATGATCGAACACCTGAAGTTGCTCTATCAAGAGCAGGCAAGGCATGAGAGGTTTGAAGTTTCAAAAGCCCTTTTTCAAAGCAAGTTAGCTGAAGGAGCCCCTATAAGTCTCCATGTGCTCAAGATGATTGGGTATATGGAAAAGCTTGAAAGGTTGGGTTTTCCCCTCGAAAAGGAACTTGCGACTGATTTGGTCTTGCAATCGTTGCCAGATAGTTTCAGTCAATTTGTCCTAAATATCAATATGAATGATATGGACAAATCTCTTCCTGAACTGCTAGCCATGTTAAGAACTGCTGAGCAGAATCTGAAGTCAAAAGGGAAGTCCATTCTGATGATCGGAAATGGAAAGAGACAGAACAAAAGGCCCACCAAGCAGGGTGATAAAGGGAAAGGCAAGGAAGTTGCCAAACCCAGACCCACCGTTGATGCTTTGAAGCCTAATGGAGGCATAGCAAAAGAAGGCACCTGCTTCCATTGCGGTAAGACCGGACACTGGAAGAGAAACTGCCCAAAGTACCTGGAAGATAAGAAGAATGGAGTAGAGACTTCAACTTCAGGTACTTTTGTTATTAATTCATCTACTTCTGCATCATGGGTATTAGATACTGGATGCGGTTCTCACACTTGTACAAATGTGCAGGGGCTGAAAGGGAGTAGAGATTTGGCAAAAGGTGAAGTTGACCTACGAGTTGGCAATGGAGCAAAGGTTGCTACTTTAGCCGTAGGATCTTATGTATTGACTTTACCTAGTGGTTTTATAATTCAGTTAGAGAACTGTTATTATGTACCTGCAATTAGCAGGAATATTATTTCCATTTCTTGTTTGGACAAGTTTGGTTTTTCATTTATAATAAAGAACAATTGTTGCTCAATTTATTTGAATGATATATTCTATGCTACTGCACAAATGAGCAATGGACTGTATGTCCTTGATCTCGAAATGCCTATTAATAACATTAATACTAAAAGGGTGAAACCTAACGAGTTAAAACCGACTAGGTAAGAATATTAAAACCCTTCGATCAGATCGAGGTGGTGAGTATTTAAGCCTAAAGTTTGATGACCATCTGAAAGAGTGTGGGATCCTATCCCAACTCACTCCTCCTGGAACACCCCAATGGAATGGTGTATCTGAGAGAAGAAATCGAACCCTGTTAGACATGGTCCGATCCATGATGAGTCACGCCGATCTTCCAAACTCCTTTTGGGGACATGCACTATTGACAACAGCTTACACACTTAACCATGTTCCATCCAAAAGGTTGAGAAGACACCATATGAGATATGGAATGGTAAGTGTCGCATTACGCGAAAAACCGGCGGGAAAACAAGAACAACAGAGCCGCCACCGTGCGTTATTTATCCCAAAAGAGGGAAGGGAAACGCTCAGAGTAAACCTGGAAAAAGCATGGTCTCGCGACCAAAGAGAATGGGATCGGGAGTCGGTTATGCGAAGGGAAGGTATTAGCACCCCTACGCATCCGTCGTACTCGACGGGATCCACGCACAATAGGAAGGGAAATGGTTGCTAAAACACTGCTCAAATAAACATCTACACAGGCTGAAAGAGACACAAGGAAACAAACAAGACTGACTCGGCAGGACATCGCATCCTGGGCCTACTTAGTCTATCAGGCATAGACATCAGAGTCTAAGTAGTTCGGACTGGGGAAACGACACATGCTCGCTAGGATATCGCATCCTATGCATACGTATCTCCTTGGACGAAGGAGAATCAGAGCATTCGTAGCTCGGCTAACGCGCACACAAACGAACACAGGCAAAGGCAAACGTGGAGCCTGAATGCCAATCACTGGACTTACATCAGCATCCGAACCAAAACACACACAAGAAGGCAAACGTGGAGCCTGAATGCCAATCACTGGGCTTACATCAGCATCCGAACCAGAACACACACTGGAACCCGAACGCCACTCGATGGACTTACATCAGCTTCCAAGCACACAACAAGACACAGGATGTGGAATGCCAATCGCTGGGCTTACATCCACCTCCTAACACCAACACAGGAAGAAGAAGGGTCTCGATTGCAACTAGGGCAAGAGAAAGGGAAGGTCTCAATCGCAACGAGGGCGAGAGAAAAGAATTAGTGTTAGTTGTTAGTCAAACTCGACAAGACATCGCATCTCGTGCCTACGTATCTCATCTGGACATGAGAATCAGAGTTGCCGTAGTTCGGCTAAACTATTCCTGTTGGTTTGTGTTTTTTAAGTGGATAACGTCACTACGCAATCTACCGGATGCTCGACCTTTGGAGACTTACTCACCTGTAGTAGAAGGAGTTGACGTATCCTTAAGAGGGGATAATGTTTGTTTGTGTTTTAGGAAAGCTCAAGCAAGAAAGGAAGTCCTATACGAAGGAACCGTGCTACCTTAATTGACATGCAAACGAGACTACGCGGAGTCTAGCAAACCTAGGGGATACAATCACACCACACAAACATATACAGCATGAAATAAACACACCAACAAGGGGCTCAAACATCAGGGCTAGGCTTTAGTCGAGGGGTCATATCAACCTCAACAAACAAGCCTCTGTATCGGGGTAAGGTTAGCTCTTAACCTTGCCATTGAGGGGCTAAGGTGAAGCTGATGAAAGGTGAGTGAAGATTAGACTTCACAGCTCTTATCCCTGACCAGGGAGAGCTTCAGACAAAGGAGCGTGGGTCCAGAATGGAGGGACCCTTCTACGCTCGAGACTCTGACTCGATTGTGCAACAGCACAAGATCTTGGGTTTGTGTCCCAATGCATCAACACACAGCCGTGCGAGCAGAGGGACGACTCAACAGAATAGTGGGGGATAGATTGCATATCCCTTGGCTTCCACCAATTGCCTTAAATAAGGACTTTCCCTGCCTGGCACAAAATGTAAACAACCACAAACATCGCCTCTTAAGGAGGACTTCAGACAGTTGCCTGGCCAATTAACAGGCCAGGTCTTCCAGACTACATGAAGTCAGAAGATTATACCTCAGTGGTAAGCAACCACAAGCTAGCAAAGCAAAGTTCAAAATGAACTCAAAGCCACTTAGGTACCGACTTCGACGTCCAAGGAGGTTGTTCGATTTCCACTTGCTGCGTCGCGTCGTTGATGGAGCGGATGAGGAATCGCTGGATTGTGGCGCTGAAATGGAGAATCCCGGTTTGCGCTCGGCGTCGTTGCTTTGTGGATAAGATCTTGGATTTCGTCGAAACTCGCTGAAGAAACTGCTGGTGAATCGAGGCGCAAAGGCTCGTTACGATCTTCCTCTGTTGTGATGCTTGGTTTCGTGATGAATTGGTGTGGTGAGATCTCGAGATGCGAGAATCGGTGCGGTTTTCAATTCGCAGTGATTACTGTGAGATTGTTATGGTGCGGGAACCAGAAGAAAGTGGAAGATTCAGGAAGAAGAACTAGAAAGAAGGAAGAAGAAAATCTGGAAAAATTATAGAGAGGTGAAGGTTTGATGAAGGTGGAGATCACGGTTTCGGTTACGGTTTTGGTTCCTTCTACTGCTTCTTCAATTCGGTTTCTTTCTGATTGTAGCTTCTCACCAATTCCGTTACGAGTTGCGAGCTTCTACGGATTTTGTTGAAGGTTCTTGGTGGATGATGAAGGCCTCGCTCGCATCTCCTCTTTGAGATGAAGACGAAGACGTAATACCGGTATTGCCGATCGAAATGAAGAAGAAGTCTCTTGGATCGTGAGTTTCCGATTATTCCGATCTCTTCTGGATTTCTCTTTTCTATTATTTCTTCTTTTTTCTTCTGCTTATCACTTCCGAGAAAGGAGATAATTGCTGCAGAATTGTTGCAGGATCTTTGGTGGTTCGGTTGTGATGATGATAAATTAATGTGGAAGAATTGAAGAGTGAAGATTGGAAGCGGTTGAAGGTTTCGGTGAACGGAGATTACGGTTACGGTTACGGATTCGTAGTGGTTGAAGGTTTGGCTATGGAGTTTGGAGTTTTTGATGAAGGTGATTGTGCATTGAAAAACGGTTACGGTGGTTGATGAATGGAGGTTGAAGAAGAAGATTGAAACAGAATTGTTGCATAGATTTGGAGAGTGAAGAATGCAGAAATTTGAGAGTGGAGAATGAAGATGTGGAAGAGGATTGAAGATAGAGATCGAAGAAACTTGAAGAATCACCATGAGGTTAGCTTTTATAGGGGTGAGGGTTAGAAAATTCTGTTAGATTCTTTTTGTTAGAAAATTCGGTTAGGGATTCCAGATAAAGTTCTGTTAGGATTAGTTATAGCGACTCAAATTTAGTTGGAGAAATTCAATCGATGCCAAGAGGAATTTGGTTTTTTTAAATTGGTTTGCATTTTGAGTTGGTTAGAAGTTATTTTTTTGCTGTCATTGGTGTTGTGAGGTTTGTTAAATTGTGCAGGATTTTTTTTTATGCAGGAATTCAATGTTATGCAGGTTATTCATAGTTGTAATGCAGAATTTTGGTTTATGTAAAATGCAGAATTTTGCTGTACTGTAATGCAGAATTTTTTCATGTAAATGCAGAATTTTGTTTATGAAAATGCAGAATTTTGTTTCATGAAAATGCAGAAATTTTTTCATGTAAATGCAGAATTTTGTTTATGAAAATGCAGAATTTTGTTTCATGAAAATGCAGAATTTTTGATGCATTTTAATGCAGAATTTTTGATGTGTTGCTGAATTTTGATGTGTATTTTTGTTAAATGCAATGCAGAATTTTTAATGCAGAATTTTGGTTTTGTACAAATGGATATGGGTATGATTGGATAATGGCAATTGGTTTTAAACGGATAAACTAAATTGGATATGGATAATGGATTATTGTAAAAATGGATTGTGTTAAAATCAAACTAAATGGATTATGGATTATGATTTGGATAATGAAATGGAATTATTTGGAAAATGGTTAATGGGCTTTTGAAAATGGTCTATCAAGATGAAATATGGACCAACGTGGATATTGAATGAATGTTTAGAAAATGGATCAATTTGGAAAATGGTTAATGGACCAAATTTATGGACTTAACAAAAAAAGAAAAGAATGGATTCAATGCAACCATGATTAAATTTCCACAACCAAATCAACTTTTCCGTAATCAACTAGGATCATCCAACTCAACTTGAATTTCCAAGATTAATTCGAGAAAAGAACAAAATGATTTCTAGCCTCAAATTCTTCAAGATAAGTATTTGTAATGACAAATGAACTTCTTTGGGACATGAAGGAAGCGTCTCAACCCATCTCTCCACCTCCTAGCCCTCAGTTGACTTACAGTTGACTTTTATGGGCCTCAGATGACTTGGTCATACACCATGGACTTTGAGTCTTCAACACTTGGCCAAAATGCATCAGAAAGAACCTTGGATCACGTAAGCCCTCTAGAACACCCACAGACCTTTTCCATCATGAAAATCCCTTGCTCTCTTGCACAGATGACTTCTTCTGATCAGTCCTGACTGATGCAATGCAATGGACTATGCAATGTGAATGCAATGTTAATGACCTAAAATGAAATGAATGTACAAATGGGAGGGTGCAAATTTGAGGTGCTACAGCTGCCCCTATTCAATCAACTGGGAACCCGAATGGATGAGAGCAACGGCTGTCAGACTTTCAGGGTAAACAGGGATTGAATACCAAGTACCGTAGAATTTGCACACTGCTGGGAATTTTTTTTGTTTTCTTCTTTCTTTTCAGGGTAAAGCACATCCAGACATCGACATACGATGAATGGGAACAGAAATCATCTCAACTAGATGCCAACGGACAACTAGGAAACACTCAACGTTTACCAAAACCAACGGGGAGGTAACTCAACTCTACTGGGGATAACCAGGAAAGGATACAACCATACGTCAGCGGACGTAATGCGGAAAAACTCAACGTTTACCAAGACCAACGAAGAGGTAACCAATCATTAATGAATGAATGGAAAGAGAGATACAACCATACGTCAGCGGACGAAATGGGAAAAACTCAACGTTTACCAAAACCAACGGAGAGGTGAACCAACTTGGGGAAAGGTACAACTAGACGTCATAGGACGACTAGGAAAAACTCGACGTTTACCAAGACCAACGGAGAGGTAACCAATCATTAATGAATGAATGGGAAGACTCGACCAGACGTCATAGGACGAAAGGGAGAAGCTCGACGTTTATCGACACCAACGGAGAAGGAGAAAACTCAACCAGACGTCATAGGACGAATAGGAGACTCAACGTTTATCGACACCAACGGAGAAGGAGAAAACTCAGTCAGACGTCATAGGACGAAAGGGAGACTCAACGTTTATCGACACCAACGGAGAAGGAGAAAACTCAGCCAGACGTCATAGGACGAAAGGGAGACTCAACGTTTATCGACACCAACGGAGAAGGAGAAAACTCAGCCAGACGTCATAGGACGAAAGGGAGACTCAACGTTTATCGACACCAACGGAGAAGGAGAAAACTCAACCAGACGTCATAGGACGAAAGGGAGACCACAACCGGACACCAAATAGGACGTCTACTGGGGATTCTGGCTGGGAAATCAACCAGACATTAATGAATGAACTGGGAATAGGGTATACAATCAGACGTTCATGGACGAATGAGAAAAACACAACGTTTATCGAAACCAACGGGGAGGTAAATCCACTTGGGGAAGGGTACAACTAGACGTCATAGGACGAATAGGAAAAACTCGACGTTTATCGACACCAACGGAGAGGAGAAAACTCTGAGGGGAATCATATGGTATTACCAATTGATCTGTAGGGAATAAGCAACTAGACATCATCGGGCGACTAGGAAAAACTCGACGTTTATCGACACCAATGGAGAGGAGGTTCAACTGGGGAAGACCCTGTGGGGAAAGATATCAACTATACGCCAACGGACGCATAGGAAAAACTCGACGTTTATCGACACCAACGGAGAGGAGGACTATTCTAGGGAGAGCGAACACAACCAAATCATCAACAGATGATCGGGAAAAACTCGACGTTTATCGACACCAACGGAGAGGAGGAAACTTCACTAGGGAAGGGACGACGTTACGAACATCGAAAGATGATGTTTACCGACACCAAAGAAGACCAGACACTACGCATGACTGGAAAATCACCGAAAGATGGTGTTTACCGACACCAAAGAAGCAACACGCGGGTGCTGACAGGATACTGGCATCTACAAGATGGCAGGGCAAGGCTACACACTTGCAGGGGATCTCACTGGGGAACAAGGTCACGACAATGAGCAAACAGGAAGGAACACCACGGATACCGGGTTGTAGGTATGAAACGGGTGACCGACCAAACGTGAATTGGTTTGTTGTCCCAAAACACTCAACATCCTGAAGAGGGCTAGAAAAGCAGTCTTGTTAAAGGATGGACATTCGATTCCACCAGGAATACGAATCTCACTCGACTGGGGAGGACGACTTCGACCCAAGAGCGCATGAGACATATTATCTATAGCCGTCAAAACGTAGATAATAGACTCGCATGGCAGATTATCCATAACCGGGTTGTAGGTTGTTAGATGGATAAATCGACCGACATCATCCTGAAGAGAGCGAAAGCAAACTTGTTAAAGGATGGACATTCGATTCCACAGGGAATACGAATCTTACTCAACTGGGGAGGACGACATCGACCCAAGAGCGCATGAGACAGATTACCTATAGCCGTCAAAACGTAGATAACATACTCGCATGGAAGATTATCCTAACCGGTTCGTAGGTTGTTAAAGGATAAATCAACCGAAAAGAAAGGCATCGGGGTACAAGGACTAGGTATGCAAAGATGACCAATCAAAAGAGGATAAAGTTGCTGACTCGGAGCAAATACCCAAAAGAAAGGGGGAGACCCACTGGGGACAATACTGCTTGATCAAGGCGAGTATCCAGAGGGGACAAGACTATCAATACCGCCAATTGGGTACTGATAACTGCAAAGAGGGGATTACATCTACCGGTTTGTAGGTAGAAAACCACGGGAAAGTAACCAGTCATCGATAGGATGAGCACACAGGGTTAACTCCACCAAGGGGATGAAAGTGGGATTTTACAACTACCAGCTAATAGGTAGAAAACCACAACGATATTACAACTACCGGTTTGTAGGTAGAGGCCCACAAACAGAATGAACCACAAAGGTTACCTCTGCTAGGGGGTGAAAGTGGGATTTTACAACTACCGGCTCGTAGGTAGAAAACCACGACGATAGGACTTACAACTACCGGCTTGTAGGTAGAGGCCCAAAATTCCGCTGAGGATAAGATGAATGAGTGCCGGTTAGTGAGCGACTATTCATTTATGCCCCAGGGAAGCACAGGAGACAACCAACGGAAAGCCAATTTAGGATCGATCCAAAAAGGAAAACTGAATCAAGACATCCTAATGAGGAAAGAACTCAACAGGGAAAACCCATCCCATTAGGGAGGGAACGGAAGCGACCGTCAACCACGAGGATGTATCTCAGTGGGGAAATGGCAGGAAAGGATGGACACTTTCTGCTTAAGGGGTAGACTCTACATGGAGAGATCAGACACACCCACATCTACTAAGAGGCTACTGGGTAGAACCAGGTTTTTCTTTCACCAACGGATGAGGAAATAAACCTCTCTGGGGGTACCAATCCTGAGTGCCGTCAGGAGCAACTGTAGCGAAAGCGTTGTACAGACGTCGAACAAGAAGCTGCCTCTGCCGGGGAGACGGTCTGATCGGGTTAACACATGAATGCATATGTTTGAATTTTTCTATGGCGTAATGCTCCATTATGAATGGAAATGCTACGCGATTTGAGGATGCAATGATCACTACATGCAAAATGCAAAGTGAATGAAAACCCCGCTAGGGAACCCACTGATCAAATACTCCACTCTGTGGGGAGACTCTGCTGAGGAAATCTGCTTGATGAAAACTCTGTAGGGAGAGCACTGACTTCTCACTCATGCTGAGAAAATGACGGAATACTGAGACGTCAATCCTCCAAATACCGAATCGTTGCAGAAAAGCATCCGTGCTAGGGAGAGGAGAAGACTGCTCTGCTGGAGAGACGAAAATTGAAGTCTTCAGTACACCTACTGCTTGAGAACTGGTCCACGATAATGTCCAAAACAACAACCTTACTGGGGATGCCCCACGATAGGGCTCAAACAGCACTCTATTAGGGATGCCCCACCATAGGGCTAACAGAGACTTAGAGAAAACATGTTGCACTGTCAGGGACGTGAAGATGAACAACTTCAACCAACACTGCACTGAGCAACCTCGCTGAGGAGAGACCATGAAAAGGTTCTACAGGACAAAGATACAGTTATGCTCGAGATACGAACGACTGTCTTACCCGTCGGTAATCATACCACCCTTGGGAGAGCACTGCGGGTCTCCTAAGTATCCTTTCATCATTGTGAATGTTCACTTTGTTTAAGAACAATTTGTGAAAAATTTGTTATTTTGAAAACAATGATACTTTATCAATTAAAAGCATGCAAAACATTTGTTGAGTTGAAACAAATAAGAGTGCAAATAATTGGGTAAAAGCTCAAATCGATGTGATGGAATGGTAGTCTGCAAAGGGCGAGACTCCATAGATCTGTACAAGTTTGAAATCGGTGATATATATTGGAGAGGGCTACATTGAACATAATGACCTTTCCTCTACCATTCTGAATCTCGATGTATTCGGAGCTTCGGTCGACGACGCATAGAGAATTCCTGGCGGATGACAGATATAGAACACGGTCTTGTCAAGATGCAGTTACTTGCGAAATCCCTAATTTTTGCCTAGATTGCCCCGGTGTGAGGTGCTCAATCTAGCGAGATGCAAATTCTTTTTTCAATGTCTCTAACTTTTGCCTGGATCGCCCTTTCGGGTTTTCAATCCACCGAGACGCTCCTTTTTGCCTAAGTCGCCCTTTGGGGTGTTCAACTTAGCGAGCTGTTTTGCTTTTTTTTTGTTTAGGCTAAGTATTTCTTGACTGCATCTGGATTCACAAGACGAGTGAACTTCTTCATCCATTGCTGTAAATGTCAAAGCACCGCCTGAAAAGGCTCTCTTGAAAACATATGGACGTTCATAGCTTGGCGTCCACTTGCCCCTGAAATTGGGCACGAAAGACAAGACTTTCTTGAGCACAAGGTCATTTTCTCAGAACTCGAGACTCGACCTTCTAGTCGAATGCTTTCGTCACTCTCTGCTGATATAACTGACCATGACACCTGGCAGTTAATCTCTTCTTTTCGATCGAATTCAGCATCAGTCAACTTGGGACTTTGAGGGTGCTATTTTTCCTTTGTTTTTTCTTTTGATTTTGCTTTTGATTTCTTTTGATTTCTTTTGCACCCTTTCTTTCTTTGTTTTTTTTTTTGATTGATTTTTTTTTGATGCCCCAGTTGGCTGTTCTGCTGATTCTCGAGATGCAGCTGAGTGATCTTCTTTTCTTGCTCAAGAAGTCGGGAAATCTCGTCAGGAATCCCTTCAACATCATCTTCTTCTACTTCGAATACAGGGAATTCAAAATTGGGAGATGACGTCCGATCATTATGTTCAATGGGTTTGAGAAACAACCTGCATAATGATTTGATATGAAAAGCTTTTTGGAAATCAAACAAGACAATCGTTATGCAGATGAAAAGATTGCTTTTATTCCTGTTTTTAGGGTTTTTTGTGATCACCAATTTCATGCAAAAAGCGAAAAGGGAAAACAATTGGAAAAACAAATGTTTAACGTGCATTTACTTGAATGAAAATATCATTGCACAAAATGTTGCCAACAATGTCATCACTTCTCCTTTTGGCATGGGAGAAGGGTTTTTAAACAAAGTGATTATTACTCTGACTTATGAACAACTGTAGGAACGCCCACAGTGACCCAATTGTGATAGATCCCACCAGGGATAACAACTGTCAGAATCTCTTGCATTAGTAGCTTCTGCTTTTGATCAACCCTCTTTGTTGAAGACCTCAGGAGAAAAGCCAACGCCAGCCCGCGACTTGTTATCTTCAAGCTTGATTAACACGGGGACCCAAGTCTTCAAAGTTCAGAATACCTGACTGCACGAGGTCTTGAACCTTCATTTTCAACTGAAAGCAACTATCCACATCATGACCAAGAGCACCCGAATGATACACACACTGCTGCTCAGGCCTATACCACCACCGGGGGTTGACGGGTATGGCCGACGGGTCTCTGGGAGTAATCAAGTTCCGCTCTATCAACGAGGGATACAGCTCTGCGTAAGACATAGGGATCGGATCAAAAATGACCCTCTTCCTCTCATTACTTGTACCGGCTTGATTATCGTAGGGAGGCTGGTAAGCCTGCTGTTGCGGACGATGTTGCTGATGTTGATACCGCTGAGTTGGCCTTCCCTGTTGCTGTTGGGTTGCTGGAATAGTCACAGCGGCAACTTGACGATATTGTCCTCTGTTCGCACTCCCTCGCCGGTGCACATCATTTGTTTCACTCTCTCCCCTTTTGGGTGCCCCAGAGAATGGCTTCTTAGAATTCAACGAACTTGAAGAGCCACGATGGCGAACCGGAGTACGGGTTGCTCTGACATTAACAGTTTCTGTAGCAAGAGGCTGTCCATTGATTATGATACCCCTCAAATCATCATCCACGTCGTAGTTGTTGACGGGAATAGTGACAGCAGCAATTTGATCATTAACGGGGACCCCCTCTGGTGAAGCACGACTAGGTGGCATAATCATGGCTTCCTGTCTCTGGGCTAAGGCTCGCAGCTCCTCTTGCCCCTGAACGACCCCTTGCATCATGGTCATGAACTGGGCCATGTTTGCCCTCATCTCAGCCAACTCAGTCTGAACCTGATCCATACTCCTCTGATGATTCGATCTGGTTGAGGTGCGGACGATGATCAACAATCCTGTCTCAGACAGTAGCCAGAGTGAGAAGTCCGAACTAGAACACCTGTTATGCAACATGTTATGATTATGATGCTAATGCATATGATGCACATGATAATGATCATTTCTCAGGCCTTCAAAGAGCCTGATTCATCTTCGAAAAAAAGCAATCTGCAGCAACGGCACAGTATACAAGAGCAATGAATACCGAGTGAAACCAACAATTTCATCTGTAAATGAGCACCCGGATCTATCAGTGAACAAACTCTGGAATGTACCTGAGAAATGATATGCATGCAGAGATCATTTTTTTTCATTTTTTTTTTCAATTTTTTTTTATTGATTCTTTTTTTTTTGTTGATTGCGTTTCTTTTGAAAAATAAACATGCTATGATGCACATGATGCAGACACGACTGGCAAGCTGTGCATCTCTGAACACAGGATTGAAGCTTCGGCTCGAACTCTGATCACAATCATCTGAAACCCAAAGTCAACTGGTCAACTGTCGTCTGAACCCAATCTGAGGAACCGAGTCACCAGCGGAGCAACCTTAAATTCAGCCCAGGGATCCGAAATAAACGGAACCCTCTGATCAATACCGGGGTCAAACCTCCGACGTCCAGAAATAACGATCCATAAATCTGACTTATAAATATGACTCTGATCAACGAAACCAAAAGTCACCATCAAAGTCACCATCAGAACATGCATCTGTAAGAATCACCCTCCCCTCACAGGTAAATTCTAATCAGGTTATCCTAAGGCGGATAATGGTCTCGACAATCGGACAAAGATACTCAATGGGTTTGCCCTTTCGGGTGTGCCATTGTAGCTCTCTTAAGCTCGTCTAAACCAAAGATCCGGGAAATGATCGGTCACCGGAGTCAATAGCCCAGAAGAGATAACTAAACCAAAGTGAAATATTCCACAATGGAAAGCTCTCCAATGAACCTCGTCCGGCTTGTGGTATGTCACGTTACAACAATATACTAATATAGCAAATGAGGAACGTGAGACCACACTAATCCTAGGTGTATACTCGGGCCTGGGTTTTAGCCCCACTCAGAACACCCACCCCAAACAGAGGAACCACCTGCACAGAGAACAGCTCAATGATAGTATGATGCATGCAAACATAAATGCAAACAATAAATGCAAACAATAAATGAAATGAATGCAATAAATAACAGCAAATAGCAACCAAAGCCCCAACCTAGAGAGCGCTAGGAGAGACTCGCTTAGGGAAGATGGACCAGCACAGGTCAACTTCATTTTCTCAGGTAGGTCCCCAGCAGAGTCGCCAGCTGTCGCATTACGCGAAAAACCGGCGGGAAAACAAGAACAACAGAGCCGCCACCGTGCGTTATTTATCCCAAAAGAGGGAAGGGAAACGCTCAGAGTAAATCTGGAAAAAGCATGGTCTCGCGACCAAAGAGAATGGGATCGGGAGTCGGTTATGCGAAGGGAAGGTATTAGCACCCCTACGCATCCGTCGTACTCGACGGGATCCACGCACAATAGGAAGGGAAATGGTTGCTAAAACACTGCTCAAATAAACATCTACACAGGCTGAAAGAGACACAAGGAAACAAACAAGACTGACTCGGCAGGACATCGCATCCTGGGCCTACTTAGTCTATCAGGCATAGACATCAGAGTCTAAGTAGTTCGGACTGGGGAAACGACACATGCTCGCTAGGATATCGCATCCTATGCATACGTATCTCCTTGGACGAAGGAGAATCAGAGCATTCGTAGCTCGGCTAACGCGCACACAAACGAACACAGGCAAAGGCAAACGTGGAGCCTGAATGCCAATCACTGGACTTACATCAGCATCCGAACCAAAACACACACAAGAAGGCAAACGTGGAGCCTGAATGCCAATCACTGGGCTTACATCAGCATCCGAACCAGAACACACACTGGAACCCGAACGCCACTCGATGGACTTACATCAGCTTCCAAGCACACAACAAGACACAGGATGTGGAATGCCAATCGTTGGGCTTACATCCACCTCCTAACACCAACACAGGAAGAAGAAGGGTCTCGATTGCAACTAGGGCAAGAGAAAGGGAAGGTCTCAATCGCAACGAGGGCGAGAGAAAAGAATTAGTGTTAGTTGTTAGTCAAACTCGACAAGACATCGCATCTCGTGCCTACGTATCTCATCTGGACATGAGAATCAGAGTTGCCGTAGTTCGGCTAAACTATTCCTGTTGGTTTGTGTTTTTTAAGTGGATAACGTCACTACGCAATCTACCAGATGCTCGACCTTTGGAGACTTACTCACCTGTAGTAGAAGGAGTTGACGTATCCTTAAGAGGGGATAATGTTTGTTTGTGTTTTAGGAAAGCTCAAGCAAGAAAGGAAGTCCTATACGAAGGAACCGTGCTACCTTAATTGACATGCAAACGAGACTACGCGGAGTCTAGCAAACCTAGGGGATACAATCACACCACACAAACATATACAGCATGAAATAAACACACCAACAAGGGGCTCAAACATCAGGGCTAGGCTTTAGTCGAGGGGTCATATCAACCTCAACAAACAAGCCTCTGTATCGGGGTAAGGTTAGCTCTTAACCTTGCCATTGAGGGGCTAAGGTGAAGTTGATGAAAGGTGAGTGAAGATTAGACTTCACAGCTCTTATCCCTGACCAGGGAGAGCTTCAGACAAAGGAGCGTGGGTCCAGAATGGAGGGACCCTTCTACGCTCGAGACTCTGACTCGATTGTGCAACAGCACAAGATCTTGGGTTTGTGTCCCAATGCACCAACACACAGCCGTGCGAGCAGAGGGACGACTCAACAGAATAGTGGGGGATAGATTGCATATCCCTTGGCTTCCACCAATTGCCTTAAATAAGGACTTTCCCTGCCTGGCACAAAATGTAAACAACCACAAACATCGCCTCTTAAGGAGGACTTCAGACAGTTGCCTGGCCAATTAACAGGCCAGGTCTTCCAGACTACATGAAGTCAGAAGATTATACCTCAGTGGTAAGCAACCACAAGCTAGCAAAGCAAAGTTCAAAATGAACTCAAAGCCACTTAGGTACCGACTTCGACGTCCAAGGAGGTTGTTCGATTTCCACTTGCTGCGTCGCGTCGTTGATGGAGCGGATGAGGAATCGCTGGATTGTGGCGCTGAAATGGAGAATCCCGGTTTGCGCTCGGCGTCGTTGCTTTGTGGATAAGATCTTGGATTTCGTCGAAACTCGCTGAAGAAACTGCTGGTGAATCGAGGCGCAAAGGCTCGTTACGATCTTCCTCTGTTGTGATGCTTGGTTTCGTGATGAATTGGTGTGGTGAGATCTCGAGATGCGAGAATCGGTGCGGTTTTCAATTCGCAGTGATTACTGTGAGATTGTTATGGTGCGGGAACCAGAAGAAAGTGGAAGATTCAGGAAGAAGAACTAGAAAGAAGGAAGAAGAAAATCTGGAAAAATTGTAGAGAGGTGAAGGTTTGATGAAGGTGGAGATCACGGTTTCGGTTACGGTTTTGGTTCCTTCTACTGCTTCTTCAATTCGGTTTCTTTCTGATTGTAGCTTCTCACCAATTCCGTTACGAGTTGCGAGCTTCTACGGATTTTGTTGAAGGTTCTTGGTGGATGATGAAGGCCTCGCTCGCATCTCCTCTTTGAGATGAAGACGAAGACGTAATACCGGTATTGCCGATCGAAATGAAGAAGAAGTCTCTTGGATCGTGAGTTTCCGATTATTCCGATCTCTTCTGGATTTCTCTTTTCTATTATTTCTTCTTTTTTCTTCTGCTTATCACTTCCGAGAAAGGAGATAATTGCTGCAGAATTGTTGCAGGATCTTTGGTGGTTCGGTTGTGATGATGATAAATTAATGTGGAAGAATTGAAGAGTGAAGATTGGAAGCGGTTGAAGGTTTCGGTGAACGGAGATTACGGTTACGGTTACGGATTCGTAGTGGTTGAAGGTTTGGCTATGGAGTTTGGAGTTTTTGATGAAGGTGATTGTGCATTGAAAAACGGTTACGGTGGTTGATGAATGGAGGTTGAAGAAGAAGATTGAAACAGAATTGTTGCATAGATTTGGAGAGTGAAGAATGCAGAAATTTGAGAGTGGAGAATGAAGATGTGGAAGAGGATTGAAGATAGAGATCGAAGAAACTTGAAGAATCACCATGAGGTTAGCTTTTATAGGGGTGAGGGTTAGAAAATTCTGTTAGATTCTTTTTGTTAGAAAATTCGGTTAGGGATTCCAGATAAAGTTCTGTTAGGATTAGTTATAGCGACTCAAATTTAGTTGGAGAAATTCAATCGATGCCAAGAGGAATTTGGTTTTTTTAAATTGGTTTGCATTTTGAGTTGGTTAGAAGTTATTTTTTTGCTGTCATTGGTGTTGTGAGGTTTGTTAAATTGTGCATGATTTTTTTTTATGCAGGAATTCAATGTTATGCAGGTTATTCATAGTTGTAATGCAGAATTTTGGTTTATGTAAAATGCAGAATTTTGCTGTACTGTAATGCAGAATTTTTTCATGTAAATGCAGAATTTTGTTTATGAAAATGCAGAATTTTGTTTCATGAAAATGCAGAAATTTTTTCATGTAAATGCAGAATTTTGTTTATGAAAATGCAGAATTTTGTTTCATGAAAATGCAGAATTTTTGATGCATTTTAATGCAGAATTTTTGATGTGTTGCTGAATTTTGATGTGTATTTTTGTTAAATGCAATGCAGAATTTTTAATGCAGAATTTTGGTTTTGTACAAATGGATATGGGTATGATTGGATAATGGCAATTGGTTTTAAACGGATAAACTAAATTGGATATGGATAATGGATTATTGTAAAAATGGATTGTGTTAAAATCAAACTAAATGGATTATGGATTATGATTTGGATAATGAAATGGAATTATTTGGAAAATGGTTAATAGGCTTTTGAAAATGGTCTATCAAGATGAAATATGGACAAACGTGGATATTGAATGAATGTTTAGAAAATGGATCAATTTGGAAAATGGTTAATGGACCAAATTTATGGACTTAACAAAAAAAGAAAAGAATGGATTCAATGCAACCATGATTAAATTTCCACAACCAAATCAACTTTTCCGTAATCAACTAGGATCATCCAACTCAACTTGAATTTCCAAGATTAATTCGAGAAAAGAACAAAATGATTTCTAGCCTCAAATTCTTCAAGATAAGTATTTGTAATGACAAATGAACTTCTTTGGGACATGAAGGAAGCGTCTCAACCCATCTCTCCACCTCCTAGCCCTCAGTTGACTTACAGTTGACTTTTATGGGCCTCAGATGACTTGGTCATACACCATGGACTTTGAGCCTTCAACACTTGGCCAAAATGCATCAGAAAGAACCTTGGATCACGTAAGCCCTCTAGAACACCCACATACCTTTTCCATCATGAAAATCCCTTGCTCTCTTGCACAGATGACTTCTTCTGATCAGTCCTGACTGATGCAATGCAATGGACTATGCAATGTGAATGCAATGTTAATGACCTAAAATGAAATGAATGTACAAATGGGAGGGTGCAAATTTGAGGTGCTACAGTAAGAAACCACATATGTCTTACATAAAGATTTGGGGTTGCGAGGTTTATGTGAAACGACAAATTTCAACTAAGCTTGAGCCCAAATCTGACAAATGCTTATTTGTGAGGTATCCTAAAGAAACAAGAGGATATTATTTCTACAATCCTTCTGAGGGCAAAATGTTTGTCGCTCGAACTTGAGTTTTCCTAGAAAGGGATTTTATTTCCAAAGGAATCAGTGGGAGGAAAGTAGAACTTGAAGAAATTCAAGAATCACAAAGTATCGACACACCTATGGAGGAATTGGAGCAGGAAACACAAGTAGTTGTGTAAGAGCAACCTGCTCAAGTAGAACAAGACCAGTGTAGGTCAGGCAGGATACGTCACCTACCTGAGATATATGGATATCTGATCAAGGTGATGTATTACTCATGGATCAAGATGAGCTTGTGACCTACTCATGGAATCTTCGTTTTGATGAAACAGTAAAACAATATGGATTCATCAAGAACGAAGATGAGCCTTGTGTCTACAAGAAGGTTAGTGGGAGCATGATCGTATTCCTGGTATTATATGTAGATGACATATTACTCATTGAAAACGATATCCCTACCCTGCAACAAGTAAAGTCTTGGTTGGGGAAATGCTTTTCTATGAAGGACCTGGGTGAAGCAGCCTATCAGAATTTATAGAGATAGATCATGAAATGCTTGGCCTAAGTCAGAGTACATACATAGACAAAGTGTTGAGACGCTTTAATATGCATGATTCCAAGAAAGGATTCATACCTATGCAACATGGTCTGTGTCTATCAAAAACACAATCCCCTTTAACTAAGGAAGAAAGGGATCGCATGAATAAGATTCCATATGCATCTGCAATAGGATTTATCATGTATGCCATGTTATGTACTCGACCAGATGTCTCGTATGCTTTGAGTGCAACGAGTAGGTACCAATCTGATCCTGGTGATGCTCACTGGTGTAGCACCTCAAATTTGCACCTACATTTTGTACATACATTTTCATCATTAGCTCATTAACATAATATAGTCCACTGCATAACATTGCATTGTCCATTTGCCCAAGTGCAAGCCAGTCAGGAGAATTAGGTCAAACTGATCAGGAGACCAGTCAGTCAAGCAAACAAGTACAATCTCCATTGAGCCAAGGCCCTAGGGTTGGTCCAACATGTTCACATGACTCGGGGATCCATTTGAAGTGTTTTGATCAAGGTTTGGATGTTCAGAGGTCATCATTCAATGCACAGTCAGTCAGAAACCCTAAAGAGTCAAACTTGGTCAACTGTGATTGATTTTATGGTTTTGATGATGGGGTTTGGTTTGAGAGAGCTTATTCATGTCCAAATAGGCCTCATATATCATGGCAAACATCGTCATTGAAGAATTTGAAGCCAAATCAGAAATTTCCAAAAATAGAAACTGGACCTATAATTGAAACTTGCCAAAAATGGAAAGTCTTCATCCTCAAACTTACATCATGATACAAGCTTCAAATGAATTTTTGCCCAACATAAAAGTTGAAGATCTTGTTCTCCCATTTCCAAAAAGTCCAAGAACACTCAATTCCCATGTATGGTTGGCAAGTTATGATCAAATCATTCTCCAAAATTTTCGAACTTCTAAAGGCCATATCTCTCAAACCATTTGGCCAAATTTGGTGGGGTTTTTTCCTACAAGTCATATTTGATCCCCTCTTTCCAAAAATGTCACCATCATTCACCAAAACATCACCAATCAAAATGGCATTTTTGAACTTGCTTGAATTAATTTCAAGTGAGGTTGAAATTTGACTTTTCCAAATATTCATTTTTAATCATTTTGGCCAATTGGGAAAGTTCAGAAATGTCATTTGAGACATGTTTGCCAAGCCCAATTCGTGCAGCACACACCCCATTGCCAAGTTGGTGAAATTTAGCAAAATGACCAAAATGATTCATTTGAGATAATTGTGTTTAGCATTCCACTTAGTAACCTTAAACAGCAAATATATAGCACATTTTCTGTCAATTGGAACCCTAGCAGCCATAACATTACACACAGAAAACTGATTTCTCTCAAATACACCATTTTATCATTTTGCATTTTTCTGCCAAAACCTCAAGAGAACTCGAGCTTGTGTTAGTTTGTCCATCATTTGCCAACACTTGTGAAGCATTTTCAAGCTCCATTCCTGAACTGTAATGCCTGTTTACATGACTGCTACATCGAGCTTCACTAATGGCAGATCTGGATTGGAGTGAAACCAAGTATCCTTGAGCCAAAATCCTTTCACTATCCATCATTTGGAGCATGAATGTGCAACTGTTTCGAGCTTACAACATCCAAACATCACTGTTTCACTAGTTGCTTCAAATTCAAGTGAGTTTTCGACCATCACCATTTGTTAAATCATGCCATGCTTATGATAGATTATGCTTTGCTGATTCCAATGAACTTTAAATCACTAAAAATGGTTGAGCTATGTGTGAGAAATCTGGTTTTTAAATTTTACATCCAAACATGTTCTTGCTTGCTGCTCTTTTGTTAGCTCGATTTAATGAATGTGGATGCTGTATTATGAATGTTTGTGGTCTGCTGGTTTGAATGCTATGGCTGTTGTTTAATTTTGTGACTAAAATATTTTTCGATTTGTGAAGAAGATGATGATGAACACTGTACATGAAAAACCCTAATTTCTAAGCGTTGCCCAGAATTCCTCTCGTGTTTGCATGTGTATGGCACTGTTCTATTGGCATGAGCCAATCAAAACATTTCATTTGTCCTCCCTGTACGCTGCGTTTTGACTAGTTGTCCTGGATATTACAAAAATGCCACCATCCGTGCCATGTGACCCATTAAATCATGTTGGTTTCTATTATTTATTTCATTTGATTGCTCCAACTTACAAAATTCATAACATCTTCATTTCAAATCCAAAATTCATGGGAATTTTTGCATTGTGTTCATCTGGATCTCTACTTTTTTATCATGATTTTTGCTGATTTTTTGGATGAGTGAATTTTAAATGGTATTAGGGTTTGTGACATGTATTCATATTTTGTACCTTTTGCCAAAACCTTTGTGAAATGATGATGCATTATCCAATGGCCCTGAAATTGTTTGTGCTTAAACTAGACATACTCATGGTGATTTTGGTATAGAGTTTATGAATTTATCATCTCTGGTTGTTGAGTTATGATTTTTTGAAGTAGGGTGTGACAATTTGTGTCACACCATTGATGTGCAACTTGATGATTTTCATAGCTATGCTTCTTGACCTCAAAATGGATTTATTTTTTACATGATTGAGCTTGAGTATGTCTAGTTTACATATGATTTTTTGTGGATTTGTTTATGGCATTTTCCAATTGATTGAGATTTTTGTCCCCTGTTTGGTCCTATGTTGACTTTTTGTGACACTTGCTCCCATTTGTTTTGTGAAATGCTCATACTTTATTAGATAGACATGAAATTTGATATGTGATTACCAGACATCTTAATCTTTGACATGGTTTTAGTCCCATTCATTTATCATATGCCATCCCTGATTTATGATTTTTCTAAGTTGATGCATGTTTGGTTGACTTCTTTGAGCATGTTCAAAATTGCCTTGCCTTTCTGATTTTCATTGACTGTCTTCTACTTGTCCAAATGAGATGAAATTTGACATGCTTACCATGCTGTGGATTGTGATTGATCATGATTTATTTGATGATTTTTGGAATTGTTTGAGATTGCTTTTGATTCAAGTCTTGCTGTTGACTTCTATGAGCTTCCATATGCCATGCTTTGACTTCTTTTGCTTATGAAATGATGATGATGATTGATATGAATGTGAAACCATTTGGGTTTGTTTCTTGATTGTTTGAACATGATCTTGGATACCTGCCACTTGCTATTTTAACTTTTTCATTCCATTTTGACCCTAGGCTTGTCCTAGTGGTCCTGTTACTCACATTTGAGCTCATCTTTTCAGGTTGACCAACAATTATCCAATGAGACCAATACAAATTGGTTGTGTTTGTTTGTTTATCATGACTAATACCTTTGTTTTGTAGGTTGCTTGGCTCACATGCCTTGAGCCTTGTGCTTTGCACCCTTAGCTTGCTTATGATTGACTGTTGACTTTTGTTTCATTTTTGCTTTAACTTTGAAGTTGTGTACTAATGTCTGTTTGACTATTTCAGGTACTTTTAGTTGCTCAGTTCCTTGTGAACTTTTGCTTTGCTTTGCTTGATAAGCAATTTGCATTGAGGTATACCTTTCTATCTTCATGTAGTCTGGAAGACCTGGCCTGTTACTTGGCCAGGCAACTGTCTGAAGTCCTCCTTAAGAGGCAATGTTTTTGATTGTTTAATTTTGTCCTTGTACATATTCAAAGACCTCCTAAGTGAAGAGGCAATTGGCAGAACCCAAGGGATATGCAACCTATCCCCTGCTATTCTGTGTGTCATCTGCTTTGCTCACACCACTGTGTTGATGCATTGCAGATACAAACCCAAGATCTTGTACAATTGTACAGTTGAGTCAGTATCAAATGTGTAGAAGGGTTCCCCCTTTCTGAACCCACACATTCTTGTCTTAAGCTCTCCCAGGCCAGGGATAAGAGCTGTGAAGTCTTATCTTCACTCACCTTTCATCTGCTTCACCTTAGCCCCTCAATGGCAAGGTTAAGAGCTAACACTACCCAGTTCCAGTGGTTTGTTTGTTGAGGTTGATATGACCCCTCGACTAAAACCTAACCTTGATTGAGCCCATTGTTTGCATATAGTGTGTGCTACTTGTGCTTGTGTGTTTGTTTGACTTGCTTCCTGTGCAAGTTAGGTTTAGTTTAGCTTGCTTCCTGTGCAAGTTAGGTTTAGTTTGGCTTGCTTCCTGTGCAAGTCAGGGTTAGGATAGGCTTGCTTCCTGTGCAAGTTAGTTAGAAACCTTAACTTAGGGATGATTTGCATGATAACATCTAGGCTCGAGTCGTAGTCTCCCTAGTTGTGTCTCCCTCTGTTATCTGGTTAGGCTAGTCTTTCTTCCCTCTGTAGGGGAACTACATCGCCCTGATCCTTGTTCCAGACGAGGTATGTAGGCAGGAGACCGTGCGAGGTCTCTCCGGGCACTTTTTTTTCTTTTTGTGTGTGTTTGCTTGTTATCTGCTTGTGTGTCAGGATATGGACGTAAGCCCAGCGATTGGCTGTACGTATCCTGATTGTGTTTGTTTGGTTCGGAAGCTGACGTAATTCCATCGAGTGGTTGTCGGGTTCCAGTTTTTCCTGTGGGTGTGTGTGTCTTGTTTGGCGTGCGTGAGGGGAACTACATCGCCCTGATCCTCGTTCCAGACGAGGTATGTAGGCAGGAGACCGTGCGAGGTCTCTCCGGGCACCTTTTTTTTCTTTTTTGTGTGTGTTGTTTGACGATTGCTAGGCTCGAGTTCCCGACTCCTTAGCAATTTGTTGTCTGTTTGTTCTTGTTGTGTGCTTGGAAGCCGGTATAAGTCCATCGAGTGGCATCTGGGTTCCAGTGTGCGTGTGTTGGTTTGGATGCTGATGTAAGTCCAGTGATTGGCATTCGGGCTCCACGTTTGCCTTTGCCTGTTTTTTGTGTGCGTGTCAGCCGAGCTACGAATGCTCTGATTCTCCTTCGTCCAAGGAGATACGTATGCATAGGACGCGATATCCTAGCGAGCATGTGTCGTTTCCCCAGTTCGAACTACTTTGACTCTGATGTCTATGCCTGATAGACTAAGTAGGCCCAGGATGCGATATCCTGCCGAGTCAGTTTCAGTCTTGTTTGTTTTCTTGTGTCTCTTTCAGCCAGTGTGTGTGTGTGTGTGGTGTTTGTTTTAGCAACCTTTTCTTTCTTAGAGCGTGGATCCCGTCGAGTACGACGGACGTGAGGGGTGCTAATACCTTCCCCTTGCGTAACCGACTCCCTTACCCTTTCTCTTTGGTCGCGAGACCATGTCTTTTCCAGGTTTACTCTGAGCGTTTCCTTTCCCTCTTTTGGGATAAATAACGCACGGTGGCGGCTCTGTTGTCCTGTTTTCCCGCCGGTTTTTCGCGTAATGCGACAACTGGGTAGCTGTCAAGAATATCCTTAAGTATTTAAGAAGGACTAAGGACTCATTCTTGATATATGGAGGTCAGGAAGAGTTGGCTGTAATTGGATACACCGATGCTAGCTTCCAGACAGATAAGGATGACTTTAGATCGCAATCTGGTTATGTGTTTTGCTTAAACGGTGGCGCTGTGAGCTTGAAAAGTTCAAAGCAAGATACAATTGCTGATTCTACAACCGAGGCCGAGTATATTGCTGCCTCAAATGCAGAAAAGGGAGTTGTTTGGATCAAAAAGTTCATTAGTGAACTTGGCATAGTCCCTAGCATTGTGGATCCTATTGGTCTCTATTATGATAACAATGGTGCTATCGCACAAGCCAAGAAGCCTAGATCTCACCAACGATCCAAACACATACTTAGGCGTTATCATCTCATTCGAGAGATAATAGATAGAGGAGATGTGAAAATATGTAAAGTACCTACACTTGACAATATAGTTGACCCACTGACAAAGCCTCTTGCGCAGCAGAAGCATGATGGCCATACTAGATCAATGGGCATACGGGGTATGCCTGATTGGCTCTAGTGCTAGTGGGAGATTGTTGGTGTAAGCCCTAGAGGCCAATACATTTTGGTACTTGTATCGAATAATAAAAGGCATTCTCTTTATTATGGTTGATTAATAAAGTCCCTGGAATAGATAGTCCGTTTAATGTATTAAGTGTGACTTAATCATGAGAACACATTAAACATAAGGACACTATTCCTAAAGTATCCGTAGTCGAGCTTTAGTGTGAAGTGGGATAACATTAAAGCATTAAGACTATTATGTTTGTAGACTGATGATCATATCTCATGGATCATGGATAAAGAGTTATCAAGTCTTAAACATAGGTATGAATATTAGGAGTAATATTTATACCGGATTGACCCGCTATGAGAATACTATATAGAAAGTTATGCAAGGTGTCATAAGTTATTCTCATGGTGATAATAGTGTGTTCCACTCTTCGACCTGAAACCACTATGGATCCTAGATGTAGAGTCGAGTGCTTTATTGCTGATCCAATGTTGTCCGTAACTGGATAACCATAAAGACAGTTGATGGGTACTCCACAAAGCATGCTGAGGGACATGAGTGACCTAGATGGAATTTGCCCATCCTGCATAACAGGATAAATGTCTATGGGCCCAATATTGAACTGGACAAGGATGACACGTTCTATGGCTTGTGTTCAATATAGACATAAGGGCAAAAGGGTAATTATACACATAAGTATTATCACAGAAGGAATTGTCAGATCACATGACATTTTCGTGTCTTGGGTAGCAGTGATGTGTTGCTAGATACCGCTCACTGTTTATTATGTTAAATGTGTGATTTAATATAATTGCCACCGTCACGAAAACCTACAGGGTCACACACAAAGGACGGATTGATGAGAGATAGAGTAACTAAGGAATACCGTAAGGTACGGTGCCCTTAAGTGAGTTATAGAGCATCGTAAGGTACGATGTACTTGAGTAGAATACGAAATATGGTAAGGTACCATGGGCTTAAGTGATTTTGGGCATATTATAAGATATGGGCCAAAATACACTTAAGTGGGCTTTTTAGCTTGAAGCCCACACAAGTGGTTCTATAAATAGAACCCTTGTGCAGAAGCAAAAATTTGCGGTTGCATTATTTTCGTTTTCTCACACACTCTCTCTCTCACTCAAAGCCTTCATTCGTACCAGCTAGCACTGAGATTGAAGGAATCCGTTCGTGTGGACTGAGTAGAGACGTTGTCATCGTTCAACGTTCGTGATCGCCTCGTGGATTTGCATCAAAGGTTTTTGATTGTCACAAGAGATCTGCACCAAAGGTTTCAACCGTCACAAGAGGTAAATATTCTATCACTGATCATGACCATTCGTAAGGATCTCTAAAGGAGAAATTTTAATTTCCGCTGCGCTTTGGGTCGCAATTCTCCTTCAGCAGGAAGCTGAGTAGGCATGGGAAAAATCGCTACCCACTAGATAAATCATTGATCAAGAGGCGACCAAAGGTGTCAAACACGGCAAAGCTGCTCTCCAAATGGGAACTGAAGTCGATTTCTTAGAAGAGGCTAGCGACCGTCTGAACACAAGGCTTGCATTTTCCAAGGCCAAGCTCTAAGATTTAAAATCTAAATTTCCTGCTTAAACTTGTACTATGATTCTCTCATTTCCAATGTTTTGTAATGACTTTGTCATTTTTCCATTTTATGAATACCATTTTGGCGTTTCGGTTTTTATGCATGCTATTCTGTTAAAATTCGAAGTTCCTTTGATAGGTTTATATCTTTTCAAATATTTACCATTTACTTACAAGATTCGAGAATCATATGCTAACTCTTTAATCTCATAAGCATTATTCAAAAACACTTGAATAATTCGAAACATGCCTTCCCAATTAGGGGACCATTTTCCCAAGTCCTATCTCGTCGATACATAGGCAAAATAACTTTCCACACATAATATCCCGTCGAAAATGTTTTAAGTTTAACCTTTTTATTATAGGCCTTATCTACTCACTCTTTCTTCCTTATAAAAACATTTAATGCAGCCAACCTTTCCTCATTCAAATCTACCAATTCATCCAACATCGTATTCTAGTAATGACCAAATAGAATTTCATTTTGCCTCTAAATCCTGGTTGACTGCAAATATATTTCAACAGGTAAAACAACCTCATGCCGTAGGTCAATCTAAAAGGTGTAGTATTTATTTCCTCTTTAGGAGACGTTCGACATGCCCATAGGACTTGGTCTAGGGTTTTATGCCAATTCCTTGGCTTCTTCCCCACATGCTTCTGGATTAAGCCAATGATGATTTTATTGGCTGCCTCGACCTGAACATTTGCTTAGGCATAATAAGGCGTGGACGTTAATAACTTAGTCCCCATTTCAGAGGCAAATTCTTGCATCTTTTGACCAGTGAACACAGATCCTTGATCAGTTGTAATAGTCTCAGGGATACCGAATCTACAAATAATATGCCTTTGGATGAAATCTATTATTGCCTCTTGGACATAATTGACTAAAGGAATTGGTTATATCCATTTATTAAAGTAATAAATACCGACTAAGATGTACTTTTGACTTTTCAATGATGTTGGTCGAATTTCGCCAATAAAATCCAAAGCCCAACCTCTGAAAGGCCATAGTTTCACAATCGC
Source organism: Lathyrus oleraceus (assembly GCF_024323335.1). Taxonomy (NCBI): domain Eukaryota; kingdom Viridiplantae; phylum Streptophyta; class Magnoliopsida; order Fabales; family Fabaceae; genus Lathyrus; species Lathyrus oleraceus. Next base: position 448,036,266 of record NC_066580.1, read on the forward strand.
ATGTAATTCGGTTGCATGAGCATGTTGAATGAGTGGATGTATTTGACACTCTTGACATTCCTTGGAGAACTCAATATAATATTTTAACATCGTAGGCCAATAAGCGCCTTGCCGATACAACAACCATATCATTTTGTGTCCGACTTGATGGACACCATAGGCCCCACTATGGATATTTAGTACTGCTAAATATGCCTTATTTTTGCCAAGACATTTGAGCAAAATACCTCAAGGTGTCTTTTTGTTCCCTATGATAATATAACTTAGAGGTATGTAGTTAACCTTTCAATCAGTTGATCATGTTTGATTCTCTAAATACTCGACTTTGGTTGTTGCAAATCAATATCACTCAAATTGTCAATGGCAAAGATCTCAAAGTTTTCAGGATCTACTAACCCTAACTTCATCATCAAAAAATCCGAATGAGATAACCTTGTCGAATTTACTCTTCCTCGAACCTCAATCAAATCTTCTAACTTTTCCTTTGCCACTTTGTACCCTGAGGCAATTTGCGCCAGCTCATTTGCCTCTCAATTTTCTATTCGAGGGACGTGTTGAATGTCGAAAAAATCGAAACACTTAATCAATTGGTTTACTATAACAAAGTACATGATCAAGTTTTCCTTTATAAATCTGTACTCCTTTATTATTTGCTTAACATCCAACTCAGAGTCTCCTCTCGCTCTGACTCTTTTTGCCCCCAAGTCTAGCAAAATTTTGAGGCCAGTTATCAAAGCTTCGTATTCGGCCTCATTATTTGAGCAAGAGCCATCGATTTTGTATTTGAACTTTGTCGGAATTTTATTATGGGAAACTATCAAAATCCCAATGATAATTACATTTTTATGGCTGGAGCCATCACAGTATAACTTCCAAGATTCTGACTCCAAATAATTTTGAGGTGCCTCGACTATCGCATGATCTATGATGAAGTCGATGACCACCTGCCCCTTCATTACCTTTAAAGGAACATATGTTACGAAATATTCGGTCAGGACAAGAGTCCATTTTCCAATTCGACTCTGCAGAATTAGCTTAGATAACATATGCTTAATAATATCAAAATGCGAAGAGATGTAAACATCAATTGGTTTCATATATTCTTTAACTTCATACATGAGAAATACAAACAAAGGCACATCTTTTCTATAAGACTCTACCTAGTTTCTACGTCATTCAATACTCGACTAAGGTAATAAATGGCCCTTTCATCGCCATTATCGTCCTATAGTGCAAACATTCTTCCTATTGTCGAGTTTGAAGCAAAAACATACAACCTCATGCACTTATTCTTAATAGGAGGAGACAAAATTGTAGGTTTCATCAAGTACTCCTTTATTTCGTCAAATACCTTTTGTTGCTCTTCTTGCCACTTGAACTCTTCCTTTTTAGGCGAAGTAACAACGATAATGATTGAATTTTGCCACTATTTGGAATAAACCTCCTCAAACCCTAATAAAGATTAGAGCTCTTTTTTGGTCGAAGGAGGTCGAGTCTCCATGATGGCTTTGGTTTTATTCTGGTTTATCTCGATGATCTTCTTATGGACAACAAAACTAAGGAAATATCTAGCCTGCACACATAAAGCACACTTGAGAGGATTCATTTTTAGTCTGTACTTCCTCATCCTTTCGAATGATTGTCGAAGATGTCCAAGGTGACTAATTCCCTACACAGACGTAATGACTATATCATTAATATATTTGCATAAAAGTTTTGATATAATCATGGAGAATTAAATTCATCACCCTCTGGTACGTTGCCCTAGCATTCTTCGAGCCAAATGGAATCACCACCCACTCATAAGTGCCTAAGGCTCCTTGACATCGAAATGTCGTCTTCGGCATATTTTCCTCTACAATAAATATTTGGTTATAGCCAGAATAACCATCAAGTATACTAAGATAATCGAAACCCGTTGCTCAGTCGACCAATATTTCTATGATAAGCATCAAATATTCTTTCTTTGGGGTTGCTGCATTCAGATCTCTGAAGTCGATGGAAACCCTTAATGTCCCATTTTTCTTAATTACTAAAAAAATGTTTGCAAGCCATTCAACATACCTTTCTGTCCTTATGAACTTGCTTTTTAGGATTCTTTCGATCTCCTATTTTATTTTGAACATAACCTCTGGTGAAAACCGTCTTGGTATCTGCTTGACCGACTTTTTACTAGGCTTTATTGGAAGCTTTAGCTCCACCAATTTTATACTTAAACCTGGAATTTCATTATAATCCCAAGCAAAAAAATATTTAAATTCTCGAAGTAAATTAATAATATCTAATCTCAAACCTGGGTCGATGTTGGCGCTAATATACGTCGACCTTCTATTGGTTCCATCGCCAATGTTGACTTACTCTAATGGATCATAGGGTTGCATCTTTGTTACTGATGTGACATGATCCTTTTCGAAGCCCAAAGGCTCATCATCATAGATGCAGTCGAGCCTTTGGCTTCCTCTGGCATCATTTTCTATGCCTGCTGATTGTGACTCTTCGAGTGGTTTAGGCTAAATGTTTATTATTTCCCCCACATCGAATATCTCTAATTTGTTGGCTTCGACAACCATATATGGTACCTCGGCCTCTAAGGCCTCTTTTAATCTATTTTTGGCTACCTAAGCTGAAATTCACTTTAAAGCGCCAAACTCAGAGGTCATCGTTGAATTCGTCACCCCAACTAGTTGGTCGGATGGTGTCATAACTTCTCTCACCCATAATTTCTATTTCCTACATGAATCCTTGGGTTGGGTGATGTCTGAGAGAATAAAATGCCTCTTCTAAAGGAATACACAAACCCTACTGGTGGGCGAGATGCAATGCTAGCTAAATTCTTGTCAAAATTCCTTTTATCCACATGATTTACTTCCGCCATGAAATACTCCTGATCTGCTTCCACATTATTCACAATTATGTCATTTATCCAAATTGATATACTTTGATGTAGATACGAAGGTACATATCCTACGTCATGTATCTATTCCCGACCAATGAGTTGATTATAGCTTACCTTGAATGCAATTACCATGAAAATAGTAGGCCAAGTCATCGATCCAACCGTCACATCGACCTGAATAATGCCCATCATATGCCCTATTTTCCCTTCATAATTCGAGATCACCATATTATGTGGCTTCAGATCATTGTTGTATTTTCCTATTTTTCTCAGCAAAAAATGGGGCATAAGGTTAACATCAACCCCTCAATTAACAAAAATCTTATTCACTGTTGTGTTTCAACCTTCACCCTTATGAAAAGAGGCTTCAAGTGACTGTTCATTCCTTCATCCGGTCTTTCAAAGAACATATTTTATTCTTCGATGCAACCATTGTTAATTACAAAATAGCACACAGGTTTGTGCCTCGCCATTTCCTCCTTATCATAATCCACTGGTTCAGATACCTTCGTGACACATTTGTACTCCCCGGGAAGCACTGACACCATATTGCATATCACATCGAAATCATCCTCTGATCCTAGATCGAAATCATCAATTACCAATTCATCTTCCTTGGGTGGTGCCTCCTTATTTGCCTTCCCCTTCGACCTGACTGGTTCAGGGGAAAACAACTGCCTCCAAACTAGTTTCTTGACCTGGTCACTCACTTGATTTTGGCACGGTTTGTTACTACTTGATTCAACAACCTCTTTCTCAGCTTTCCTTTTCCTTTGAAAAATCCTCCAATGGGTCTTCGACATCAGATTCTTCCCTTTGTAGTTGTTGGGACCGTATGAGCGTTTCTCCGTTACTTGAAACTTCTCTAAACACATCAGTGAAGAACCTACACCCATCTCGAAATTTCTCCACTTCTGGTGGTCAGATTCTTCCTTGTCAGTAGGCCTCGCCCATTTCCCTTGGGGAGCATTGAATGTTAGGAAGTAGGGGCCAAGTGTGCCCCTCTAACGAGTTGGAAACTACTGGTTCCTCTGGAGAACTCCCCTTTTGTCAAATTGGTACTGAGGTTTATTCTTCTTCTAGTTCTCCTTCCACTGCACCTGTTGGGTGCTCTCCACCTTCCTATCAGCCTTCTTGTCGAACACTAAACTTGATTCATTGTTGCGCACAAGTCAAAACGAGTAATTAAAAACTGTAGTTTAGGGACGCGACACTCGAATGTCGTATCACAAGGAATCATGTATTTCCTTTTACCAACTGAAAACAATAGGGGTTTTAAGGTTTAGGTATCGAATAAAATAACAGTAAAAAGAATTTGATTATCAATAATCTAAAATGGCTAATCCTATTTATTTGAGTTCCGACTTATCACTGGCTATTGTAAATCTAATCCCATAAGCGACTTTGATTCTATTCAAATATGAAATCAATTATACAAGCACTATCAATGTCATATGAATTATGTTCCTATTTATCGTATTAAGCGTGATAGTTTAAAGATTAGGTGAAGCTAACATATAAGCTAAGTTAACACACAATTAAAATTAGGAACATGCATACATTCAAATTTAATCAATTCTATCTTATGAGTAACAATAAAATTAATCAAACTAAAGAAATCAAATTAAGCAAATGAATACATAGGTAGAATTAAACAGAAATGAAATTGAATTGGAATTAAAATAATCTCAAAACAGGAACCCCTAATCAGTAGAATTCGCCTTATGGATTAGTTCTCCATGAAAATCGTACAAAGCTAGGAAATTTGGGAGTAGTGAATATGATGAATAGTACCGTGACTGCTTTTTGTTAAAGGAAACAAGGAATTAGGGTTCTAATTCTAACTTGGTCGGGAAACATAAAACCGACCCAAAATTGGCCTAAAACTAATTATTTTCTAAAGTCTGAAACTAAAACTATTTATTTGAGTCTTCTACACTCTGAATCTACTTATGTCTTCAACATAAAACTTTTATCTTATCCTCTTATATTTTCAACTCCTATTAGAATGCATCAATCTGATATTCGTATCCGAAGTTATAACCTGCGAAGCGAGATGGTGCAAATAGTTGTTTATTCAGAAAATACCATACGAAATTAAAATGAATGTAATAATAAACTAAGATAAGAAAACACACTAAAATAATATAAATAACAAAATACAATCTATATTTGTTGCAATATAATAGTGAAAGAATGTCACGAAAATGCACTAATCAACACTGCACCTTGGGCAAAGCATCACCTCCGAATCCTTAGCTTTTCATCGGTGAAGGAAATCAAGCAAATCCTCTCCAGCTTTTGGGTACAATGACTCTATCTAAATCTCACTACCTCTAACAACGTCATCCTCAACTTCCATGTCGAAATCTTCAGTGATCTTGACCATGTTGACCTCAAGTGGTTCAACGTAGCTGGCTTCCCCGACCTGCAGTAGATCATAATCTATCTTCATAGGCACTTTGCCTTTGGAGAACTTCAGTCTCCCATCATTCAAATTACTCTGCCCAAGATCCCTAAAAATAAAACATTGTGAAGTTTTATGCCAAAAAAAATTATGATATCTACAAAACCCTCTTTTCTTTCTTCGCTCTAATGATGGCACTTTTGCGCCTTGTGGCACTAAAATTTGGCCATCTGCAACCAACAAATCAAAAATTTCATAACACTTGGTCACATTGGAAGTATAGGTTTTCTTGGGGAATTTATCACTCTTTTCAGGTTCATAAGGTTTCTTCCCATTTGCCGGTGTAAGAAGTTTACACACGTATGGGGATCCTGACTTTAATTCGGCCAAATCGACCTCGATTTCTTTGACATCGAAAAATGACGCTAGGTCATTGTTTTCCATGTCAACATAAGCTACCCTTTATTTCTTACTTTTGTTCACTATGGCTTTCTCAACCTTCAATTGTTCGACTTGTCGAACTCTATCTGCCAACTGGACTATATCCCTTACATACTGTGTATCCAACTTCTTTCTAATAGAATAATCTAAGCCCCTAGTGGACATTTCGACTAATTCATGCTCAGGAACATGGGTAAAATACCTTATTTCAACATTCGAAACCTATTAAGGTAGTCGTCGATTGATTCAACGAACTTCCGCTTCACACTTGATAGCTCATTCAGACTGATTTTAGATTGTCCCATATAAAATTGTTCATGGAACAACCTTTCTAAACGAGTCCAATCATTAATGGAATGCACATGGAGGGTTGTAAACCAAGTAAAAACGTTCTTTATAAGAGAACTAGGAAAATATCTCATCCTTAAGTTCTCATTATTCGTTATGTCCCCCGCTTCTGTCAAATATTGAGCGATATGTTCGATTGTGGACTCATTAGTATCACCGAAAAATTTGGTGAACTTGGGGACTTTCCATCCCCTTGGGAGTTCAGTTTGTAGGACATACTCCGACAAGGGAGACATATAATTTGGCCTCTGTAGACCCATGTTCATACCATTCCGCGTCATTATTCTTTCGACCATGGTTGCAAAATTATTCTCTCGTACCAGATTTTCCTATCGAACTTGATGGACCGCTTGGTCAGCGCCCTGATTTCGATTAACAACTAAAACTGGCAGGTGATTGGCTTCTCCAGGCCTCTCTTGTTCGACTACGTAGGACACAAATTATTGTCTCTGATTTACTGTGTTTTCTTCAAGAACTATTCCCTCATTCCGAATCGGCCTAGCCACTTGAGGTTGTGAAATTGGACGAACTTGCGCATGAGGGGAGCCAAAATAATCAACAATTTGATCCATTTAAGTTTCAAATTATTGGTAACACTGATTCATATTTTGAATCAAAGGGTTAAATATAGTACCTATCTGATGGGCAAGCGTGTTAACCATATCATGGTTACTTTCGTCCATCTGTTGTTTGATCTCCATCATAGAATTTATAGTGAATGATGGCATCGCTTGGGAACCGAATCCCATCCCCAATTGGGGTTCTATGGTTTGGCCATGGTAACCTATAGCCTATCCTGATGCCAATAGTGGATAATATGCATTCACATAATTATCAGCAAATGTCGAAGGGTAAGTATGTAAGTTTTCCATCATTGATGTTGGCATACCATAAGGTTGTTAACGCCTAAGCATATGCATCGTGGAACTTGTGGAAAGAGGCCTAAAGTCAGTTGCCACAGTCGGTCTAGGAGTCACTAGGTGACTCCGTGTTTTTGAGGGGGAAATACCACCCCTTCTTGTGCAATAAATGGTATAGCCACAGTCAACGGCATGACCGTGGTTGACGGTATGACCATCGTGCTAGCAATAGAGGCGATTGGTTCAGTCAAAATTCTGGTGACCGTGCCTGACCCCGTGCTACTAGATGGTTGTTCTCTATTGTTGTTGTTTCTAGGAGTAACCATTCTCCTAACGTATTTCCTCGTTGGTTTTCTAACTTCTTTTTTGGTTGTTTTACCACTCCTCAATTTCATGCACACTCACAAATTTGTGAAGTTTCTTAAATGAAGAACTTTTCAAATAATTTTTCTTGAAAATGAAAAAAAAGTATAAATTTTCACACAAAAGGGTCCCACCGGGTGTGCCAATTTGTTTACTATAAAATTTGGTAAACAAAACAAGTTCGATTTAACTTAAGGAATTAAACTCAAAAAGATCCCATGACATATTGTGTGAAAATCAAAGGTTTTAAACATATTTTTGACACTGAACTTAAAATATAAAAGAAATAAAAGATAATTGAAATGAAACTCAATGCAATATATGACTAAAAATAAAGACTTTGATTTGTAAAAAATGGAAAGCATATATATACATTATTGACTCTTTTCTCACAAACACACTGATACTTTGAGTTTTACAGAATTTGTGTACAATTGCGGACCTCTAAAACATAATTGAATGCTTACTTATATACTATTACTAAGTTAACCGTCTTTAATGGTAACTAAGAAAAATATTCCACGTCTTCGTCTCCATGCAACCTTCGTCTTTGACAAGCTCCCACGTGTCCTCAAATTACTGTCTGATCTTATCCACTTACACCTTATTCGAATATTTGGAAAATAAATTTTTTGGATACTCTGAATTTCATTAAGTCCTAAAACCAATAAACTCCCTAGTCTCCGACTGATTGCAATTTAACCAAAGTTGATACTACTTCTCGACAAATCAAATTCGTCGAGATCTCAATGGTCGTAACAAACCACTTAGATTTTTGGCAATACACCCATTATCACATCTTTATAATTAATGCTTGTGTCAAAAATTTGAGGTAACACCAAGGAATTAAAATAAATGAGACCCGCTTTCACGCGGTCACAAACAACTGAAGGAATATTAGTATATAATAAATTGAAGTTCCAATTTCCATCTAAGTAAACATCATCTACTCACATTTCTAGATCATGGATATCTACATAGAGAACATGCTCCACTAATTTCCTTACCCCAGACCAATTTGAAAACCATAAATAGGAATTCCCATCCCTAAATCTAATTCAAAACCATCCTTAAAAGTGAAACTTGGACCCATAGGAAATTACAATCTCGGGGAAGACCCCAAATCAACTGAAATAACATAGAGATATAATTTGTTTAAAGGATAAATAAACTATTTAATTTATTGAAGAAACATAACATAAGACTTAATTATAATTCACATGATTATGATATTATGGTTTGATATTAAATACACTCACTAAATTGTAAATATTATAGTTAATTGATTTTTTATAAGATATAATGATATTCAATATGAGAAATGTTTCGCTGGTAAGTCACAGGGCCCTTGATTATTTAGTTCAAAAGATAATCTATAAATAAGGAGTCTTTGCACCTTATTCTCTTTTATACTCTTCTTTATTTTAGGTCTTTATTCTCGCGTCTTTTCAATTTCTGGGCAACTTCTCTAAAATTCTCTTCTCAACGATTGGTTACTTTCTTTTGCTAACTCTAACCACTCGCGAGATTCACTGATTTTTATCTGTGTATATTTTTATCCTTTCGATTTAGCTATTTATTTCCTTTATATTTTGTGAATGGGTGAAACAATATTTGTCGGTGGTGACTTTGATTGTTGTCTTTTGAACGGTGTTGTGAAAATGGTTTGAAATGCTTATTTACAACAATGGCACTTTCTGGTGATGCATGCTTGTTCTGGTCAAGAACTCAAATTCACAATTAACGATGATCCGATGGTAGTGTTGATTGAAATATTGGTTATCGATCTTGATGGAAGACTTGTAAATTACTTACAAACACTTTGGCAACAAAGTTAGTATAAGTTGTGAAACTTTTATGGTTAATAAGTGTGTACCTTTAGAGGTGGTAATATTAAGCTTATATAGCCTTACAGTTGAGTTTAAGCTTGGGTAATCTAAAAGCTATCTCATAACACTACCAAGCATATGAGCTTTGTGGGGAGTCCGACTTGCTATCCCACGTAACAAAAATATGTGCCAATTCTAGATGAATATTCATTATTCAATTCATATCTAAATTTGTTAGTTGATAGAGACTTAAATTTCCCGATGTGTTTTGATCGGTTAACCTGATTGAATGTGAATCCATATTGATTTATTATGTGGCTCTTTTTGTCAAAATGAAGTCCTTGACAAACGATTCTCCTCTCATCTTGATAATGGTCACTCAATGGTGGTGGTGTTGAAATATTGGTCAATCGACTCTGGTGGAACAATTGCAAAATACATATAAACACTCTAACGCCCATGTTAGTATTGGTCAAGAGGTTTTATGGTTAAGAAGTTTGTACCTTTAGATGTGATAATGTTAAGCTTATATAGCATTGAATTTGTGGCATATGGCTTAGGTTAGCCAAAAGTTCAGTATAAAAAACTTGTCAAAGTATCATCCATTCCCCTATTTTTTTCATAGTTGTCAAGGTATTGAAGAAAAGAATAATATGGTTGTTAGCCTCAATTAGTTAAAGGAGAGTGACAAGTATGTCGAATGTTACTGTAGTCCGAATCTCTATATGGACATACTGGTATGGGTGAAGTTTCTCGATATGCCCTCGTTGGTCCTGTTTTGTCCAAGAAGGGACGTCGCAAACCTTGTCTATTATGGATTACGATAAATTCATTTAGATCAAGATAGTCCACATTATTTTAATCACCAGCGCATTAGGAAAACCCAAATGAATGGGTTATCTTCATTCCCGCTCTAGAGGACCACATGTGTGTTTGCTATCATGGTTGTAGTTTCTTTATGCATGACACCATCTTCTAAAAAATGGATTCCAATTACCTTTCACTTTGTTCAAATGCCATATATTGGTGAGTCTAATTGTATCTCCTTTGTAAATTAACCCCCATTCTCAAGCCTATATAAAAGGTTTCTAGCATCTATGTGAGTACCTTAAGGTGAAACCTTAGATTTATGTCTTCTACACCATGTTTCATTCATAGCGGGAAATATTTGGTTATCGTCAGAGCTTCACTTGATGATGATGAGGGCCATTACTCTCACTCAACCAAACATATGATCTTTATGGGGAGTCCGAATTTCTAGCCTACATAACAAAAATATGTGCCAATTCTAGATGAATATTTGTTATTCAATTCATATATAAATTCATTAGTTGATAGAGAGTTAAATTTATTGATGCATTTTGATCGTTAAACCTGATCGAATGTGAATCCATCTTGGTTTATTTTTGGCTCTTTTTTCCGAATAAAGGCCTTGACACATGATGCTCCTCTCATATTGCAAACGATTGCTCCATGGTGGTGTTGATTGAAATATTGGTCAATCGACTATGGTGGAGGATTTTATAAATACATACAAACATAATGACACCTAAGTTAGTATTGGCCTAGAGGTTTTATGGTTAAGAAGTGTGTACTCTGAGATGTGGTAATTTTAAGCTTATATAACATTCAAGTTGTGGTATAGGGCTTATTTTAGCCAAAAGTCCAGTATAAAACACTTGTCAAGGTATCACCCATTCCCTTATTTATTTGTAATTATCAAGTTCTTGAAGAAAAGACCAATATGGCTGTTAGCCTCAATTTGTTAAGGGAGAGTGACAAATATGTCAAATGTTAATGTAGATTGAATCTCTATATGGGCAGACAAGTATGGGTGAAGTTCTTCGATATGCCCTTGATAGTCCTATTTTGTCAAAGAAAGGACATTGCAGAACTTGTTTATCTTGGATCACGATCAATTCATTTAAATCAAGATGGGCCACATTCTTTTAATCATTGGTCGCATTACAGAAACCCAAATGAATGGGTTGTCGTTGTTCCCGCTCTAGAGGACTACATGTGTGTTTGTTATCTTGGTTGTAGTTTCCTTATGTATGACATTACATTCTAAAAAAATGGATTCCAATTACCTTTCACTTTGTTTAAACGCCATATATTGGCCTGTCTATTTTTAGCCCCTTTGTAAATTTACCCCTTTCTCAGGCCTACATAAAAGGGTTCTAGCATCTATGTGAGTACCTCAACGTGAAACCTCACATTTTTGAGGGATCAGGCAATTGACGCCTAGATTAGTGAGCTACACGCCAAGAGATTGGGTGTAGTGGTAGAGTTAGTTTTCCGTGTAACTTTGTAGTCAGCGCATGTCTGTTAGTGCGTATTTCATCAATCAAGTAGAAATAGGGGATTATGATAATGCGACTTGACCACTTTTCTCATCATCGTTATAAAAATCTTTTCTTGTGTTTTTGAAAAAAGAAATCTTAAAAAACCACAATTTACTATTTTTACTTACATCACACAACATCTCTTGTTTAAAGTTCATAATCCATGTGGAGAAAAATTTATTTTTATTACTTTGATAACAACACCAGTACACTTGCTAATAAATTTTCCATCACACCACGACAAGCCTTGCAGACAACTGTTCTATGTCGTGTCATTGCACAAAAGGAGGAAGTCAAATCACAAGTCCAAATCACTCCACCAAAGCAACAGAGGTACAACGTAATATTGCTCTAGAGCTCCACATTAGATCCACTCTAGGGGTTGCAGCCCGCCATGTGATGTCATCAGACGATCTCCCGCATTCCACGCCGAAATATCAGGAAACATCCATAATCGTCATTCATATATAAGATATCCCATTTAATGAATGGTGTACAATTCAAGTGATTGCACCATTTCTCAACTACATGAATTTTTATTCGAAAACGTAATTTTCAATTAAACATTATTAATGTATATTTAATATGATCCAATAAATAAAAACAAGTTGTAAATTTGAACAGTATATATAGATTGTGAAGATGGAAACAACCTTAAGAAACCTTTCCTGTACACTGGTGGTAGCTGGTACAAAATGGGATCAAAACAATCCAACATGTTAAACTCTTCAACTCAATATGATATTCGCACAATAATAACTTATTAAATAAGTACTTATCAAACACACTCTTGAAATATTCATATATATATATATATATATATATATATATATATATATATATATATATATATATATATATATATATATATATATATATATATATATATATATATATATGTGAATTGGATTATTTTTTTTCATCAATCATAACAGAAGAAAGAAACTTGTTTAGACACTTATTATAAACACAAGGTCGTTCCAGATTAACCAAGTGGCCAGCTTTCTTTATTACTTCAACTGTTGTGTTATTTCCGAGCCTCCTGTCATATATATATCAGTACTAATTAATTACTTGATTAGTATAAAGTTTAACAAACTTGATTAACGCTAACAATGATTTCATCAAGATTTCTTACTCTTTGATTTTGTGTGCAATCTCCGGTTTGAAAATTTTATCTTTCTCACCCCATAAAAGATGTATTCGCTGCAAAGAGAAATTTGTGTGAATATAATAAAAACTTAGGTTTGGAAGAAGTAGAAAATATATGGTAGGAGTTTTAGTATATCTCATAAAAAAGAGTGTTAAAATGCAAATTATGAAAATAATTTACCTGCGAAAATTTTGGGATGTGGATGTCTTTGTAGCTATTGACTAAAGCTTCTAATAACTCACTTCGTTCATTTCTATTAGAGAACATCACCTGCAAAAGGATTTTATTTTTTAATTATATCTCTATTTTGTTAATTTTTATTTTTTATAAATTTGAATATAATTTATAAATATAAAGCAAAAGTTAATTTATATATTAGATCTTTCTAACTGTATATATACAAGCAACAATCTTATATGTTTTATTAGGTTACTTCTTTTCATTTGTTAATGCGCTGTCACATAAAGAAAATTAACATTTAAACGGGTCTTAAACAAAGAGATTTCTTTGCTCCTTTCTTTATTTTTTAGTTGTAAGGGAACAATTTCTCTATCATTCTTTACAAGTTGAGTAATTTATCTTTAACTCATAATTTAATATCATTTATTTTATAATATTTAATTGTTTGTTTAAATTTGAAAGATTTTCAAAACAATTTATTGTATAGTAATTTTAAGGGTATTCGCGGTGCGGTCGGAATCAATTTACTCGAAGTTCGATTCAGTTTTGGATGATTGATTAAAAATTTTGTCGATCTGATCCAATTTCATGCAATTTGATTTGGATTGATTTTTTAAATTTTCAAATTACATTAATATTATAAAGAGTTTAATGATATATAAAAAATATTACACATATATCTAATCAAAATACTTTAAAGTGTCAAATCATATAAGAAGTTTAAAATTTATAGAATGACTTAACAAAATACATGATTGTCATTGATTGACAGTATAGAAATAATTTACACGGTAAGTGCTTCATCCATTTTCTAAATTTTTTATCTCATACCCCATCATTTATTCTTCTACCCCTACATAATATTTTTCTGAACCAAAGTGTCATCATATAAATAATTTATTAAAATTTAAAAAATATAATAAAGAATATAAAAAAAATTGATTATCAAAACTCTTTTATAAAATCTTCCTGTATACAAAATAAAAGTTAAAAATATTTAAAAGTCGATTACATGAACTCTTTTTCAAAGTTTCCAGGTACACAAAAAATTTAATGTTAAAAATTGACTATCAGAACTTATTTGCAAAATTTTCCGATACGCAAAATAAAAATTAAAAAATATTTTAAAACGCCAACTACCGAAATTCTTTTACAAAGTCTTCTGATACACAAAATAAAAGTAAAAAATGACTACTGGAACTCTTTTACAACGTCTTCCGATACGCAAAATAAAAGTTAAAAAATGTTTAAAAATTGACTACCGAAACTCTTTTGCAAAGTCTTTCGGTACACAATAAAAATTAATATTAAAAATTGACTACCGAAACTCTTTTGAAAAGTCTTCCGATATACAAAATAAAAATAAATAAATGTTAAAAAAATTGATGATCTGAACTCTTTTACAAAGATTTTCGGAACACAAAATAAAAATTAATTTTAAAAAAATAGTTAAAAATATAGAAGACAAAGTTAATATTTTTTTATAAAATATAGGGTTACAGAAACAAAGACAAGACACGCTTATAAGGTGAACTTTTCCTCTTTTCTCTACTATAAAAATATTAACATTTAATAAGTTTGATATAATATACAACATATTCTATATTAAAAGTTAATATTACACAATAATAATAATCACAGATAACCGAAACAAATAAAATAATACAAATAAATAGATTAAATCAAATTAAAAATTAATATTTAGAAAAATAGGTATCATCTAATAATAAATTAGCAGGACATATCATACTAATAAAAAAATAAAAAAATAAAAAAATAAATATATGCGATTTCATTCGATTTGAATCGATTTTAAAAAATTAATATTCGAAATCCAATCCGAATCAAACGGTTTTTAGAAAATTACATTCAAACACATCTAATTTACAATTTTTTACTATTTTTGATATGTTTATTTTTTATTTGGATTGGTTTGAATTTGAATCCTCTAGTAACTCTATCCAATTTTTTATGATGAATATGTAAGAATTTTTTTAATTTAAAAATAATATATTAATAATAGAAGAGAATAAAAGTTCCCACAATATACAATATGAATGAACTCAAAAAGTGAATTTTTACCTAGTACCATGTTTTTTCAATTAAAATTTTAAAATACCATGCTTTTTCCTGTGCATACCAAATTATTATGTTTTCAGGAAAAAAAAACTCAATTTTTAATGGACCAAGTGAAATAATGGACAAAATATTTAACTTGACATCCCCACTTAGACCTGACACCCCAATCGCGTATGAAGAATGGTATTGTCTATGTAAAAATTTTAATTTTTTTTGAAATTTATAGTCCAGAGACGCGAATTTGAAATTGCTGTGGCGATATCGAAAATTTAAAAAATAATGAGTAATTATACTGAAAATTTGAGGCATAGACGACACTATTGCAGGAAGAGTTGTTAATCGAGCGGTAGACCAGACTAGGGTTGTCAGGGGTGCTAAGGCTAAGTCTTTCCAAATACGGACTGGACGAGTGACCCCAACCGGTTCACATCGGAAGCGGTTGGTTGAACATGGTCAGTTCTGGGTACCTCATAGCATTCGGTGCCGACCGATATGATCAGTAAAACAACCTAGAGATGAGGTGGTGCCAAATGCTGTTGTTGCTCCATGGTTGAGGAGGTTGCAAATCCAATTGTTGTGAAGGAGGTTGTTAAGGAGGTTGCTCGAATGGTCCAACCAAATGCTGATGTTGCTGATTATGTCCCATCTGTTACTACTGACACTGAGGTTACAACTCCTTCGATCAAGCCCTCTGTGCACATCGATGGAGGATTCCTTGGAGAATCCATTGACCGATCAATGCTTACCGAGTATGTTGACCATGTGGTGTTACGACTATGAAAAAGAGAGCTATATGTCTTTTATGTTTAACTCTAATTTGTTTATTATTGTGCCATGAAAGTTAAATCTAGTTTGTTTATATTTGTTTGTCACATGAGCGTCCCACACCGAAGGTGACATCACACTAGTCAAAGATGAAAGACTTCCCCAAGATTCCGATGCCTGAGCAGGTTAGCTGGATTATACAGGACTTCCAACTACTTGATTTTGCCCACTACTCCCTCACCATGCTTGACGCTCCACTACTTAGTGCTTTTGTTGAGAGATGGCATAATGAGACATCTTCATTTCATCTTCCGTTTGAGGAGATGACTATCACTCTGGATGATATCTCTTCATTGTTCCATCTCCCCATCGGCGACAGATTCTGGACATCTCCCATACTTAGCATGTCCCTTGCATGTCACAATGTTACACATAATTTGGAAGTGTCTGATGCGACTGTGCAAGAAGAGTTTGATGTCAATAGAGGCACACATCTTCATATGTCTTGGCGTCGGAAGACATACGACGAGCTTGTAGCAGTTGGGAGTTATGAGGCTGCCGCTAGGACGCACATGCTACATATATTAGCATGTACTCTCTTTACGGAAAAGTATGGTGTTTATATTGATGCCCGATACATGTGCCTCTTCAGTAGGCTCGAGGACACCAGTTGGGCCTAGGGGTGTGTTGCGTTGACACTTCTGTATACAACCCTTGGAGTGGTGACAGTCTTTGAGATGAAACAACTTGCTGGCTATTTGAGTCGGTTACATGTATACTTTATATTAGTAGTTGTTGTTGATTTCTTATTTAATTGTTACGAGTAGCATTTATTATTTATTATGTCTTATGTCTCTGTTTTGATATTAATGTTGAATATACGAGCATTTTCCCAACATCTATGGCAGGAGAGTGCAACATTGCCTAGTGGGGTCTCCACGGGCGAAGAGATGAAAGGTCAGACATACACATCCTAGTGGTGTTGTTCAGTATAGAAGAAGGCTCGATGTGCTAACTATAGATGATGTCATCTGGACACCATACACTGGTCATATAGTCCACCGTGAGTTCGAGGAGTCGTCATTATATTCAGGTTATATGCAGTGGAAGACCATGGTTGCTAGACACTTGCATGAGAGGTGTCTGCGATAGTATGGTTATGTTCAGAGTATCACACGACCAATTCCATATATATATATATATATATATATATATATATATATATATATATATATATATATATATATATATATATATATATATATATATATATATATATATATATATATATATATATATATATATATATATATATATATATATATATATATATATTATATATATATATATATATATATATATATAATATATATATATATATATATATATATATATATATATATATATATCATATGCGGACATTGATTGATGGTTTCAGAGTAACTTCATTAGCTCTGGTCGTTCTATTAGAGATCCGGCAGTTAGAGTTCAACACCCATTGAAGTGTGAGGATGGTTACTTAGAGTGGTATCTCACTGTACCATACCCTCACATCATCCCACCTACTCCTGATGCGGGGCCTCCTGGTGTTGGGGTACTTGTTGATGACGTGCTGATGCCGCCTCCTACAACTGATGCTGATGCCAACAATGCCTCCAGATGATTGTAGTTATTATGGATAACATCATGGGTTTGATAAACCCAAATGGTGAGGTTTATACTAGATTATCTCGGGCTGCACACATAGCCTGTGGGGGCCTATTTAGACATCTTTTGTATATCATGGATTTCATATATTATGTATTATTTGTACACTATTCAAACTTTTTCATCATAACTTTTTATTGCATAATATTTTTTATGACATAACTTAAACATCAATGTTGGTTCTAGGTGTTGGCAGCAATTTTGGTAAAACCAAGAGTGTTCACAAGTTGTCACATGTGATGTCTTAACATAAGATATCTTGTACCTGCTGGATGTTTAAAATGTGATTATGCAGGATTTTACTGAGATGTCAGACCCGATGTCATGACATCTGTATACATAACATTCAGTCTGAATGTTATGTATTATGTGATTGCGTTTTTAATGGCAATCTGTGTATGATTGATGAGTTGATTGAACACGCTATCAATCAGTAATTACAACGATATTAACTTGTTTTCCAAAGAGATCTAATCAACTGTCATGAGAAGATATGAATGGAAATTAGTTTTAGGGTTTTATGATGTCCAAGCCCAGCCAAATGCTTCTATAAAAAGGACATGGAAAACCTGATTTGATACACAAGAAATAACGAAAGAAATAACGAAAGAAATGTTGAGAGAGAATAAGGGTTTAAGTCTTGTGTGGTCGTGTGAATTGTAAGCCATTCAATTCATCCATAGATGATTGAATTGGTCTGATTTTTGAGTTGTAATTTGTCACTCAAAGCTTTTAAGCATGAGTGTGTGTCTACTTGATTGAAGCTGTTAAGTAAGATCAAGTGTGTGTCTTTGAAGAGTGTCTTCTTTTCATTGTAATTCTTGTTTAATATCACTGCTGTGATTGAGGGGGAGTGAGTAAGGTCTCATATCTAAGAGTTCTTAGGTAGAAGTCACACGGGTAGAGATTAGGTGAAAAAGACTGTAACTTGTGTTGTTTACTGAGAGTCTTTGAACTGATTCTATTTAGTGGATTTCCTTCCTGGCTTGGTAGCCCCCAGACGTAGGTGAGTTTGCACCAAACTGGGTTAACAATTGGTTGTGTCTCTTGCATTACAGTTCTTTATCTTTTATCCTATTTGTATTGTTCAGATATTAGTGTCGTGACATTACCTCCGACATCTCATATCTGATACCAGAATTTCAATCAACATTAACTGAAATACAGATGCAACATCAACATTAGCTTAAGAAAACAATAATAAATAAGAAAAACCTAAACACTGCAAAATGGTTCAACATATTCATTATGTCGTAAACGGATCTTGAAAGCCTAACATCTAACTCGATCGTCCCTTTTGTTATTCTACAGCGAAATGATCTCCACATTTTCTTCACATCTTCGTCGGTCTTCAACTCAATAAAGTTGTATTTCACCCTCCTGCCAGTATCAATCCAATCTTCACGAAACTCAATCTTTCCCATCTTCCTAGTTTCAGTATCAGACAATAATTCATTCAACTTGGACGTCAGGCTGGCGAGAGATGTGGTGCCATCCGGAAGCCGAAACTCTACGGGAGGTGAAGCTCCGTTAAAGTACACTTCTTCCTTACTTAAAATTTGAGGAAGAGACCGTTTTTGAGATGTTTTTATCAAACACGTGACCTCTTATTTATACAACTTTGCATTTACTTTGAATCATACAAAATTTTCGGTGCAATCACAGTCATACAAAATTGTCGGCAAAATCCTGAATGTCCAAAAAATTAAAAAAATAACCCTATAGAAAATTTCATTTAGGTTGAAATTTCCGATAGCCACATGTAAATTTCAAATTTCTAGAAATTAATGAAACAAACTGAAAATTTTGAAATATCCGATATACTGAAAATTTAAAATGTACCATCCAAAATTTTGAATTGTACCGAAAATTTTATTAAGACTACCCGAAATTTCGTTCGAAATTTTCATTCAATTTTCAATAGAGGTAGTTTGGGCAATATGAAAATATAGGTATATCATGTATAATTTGGGGGATGGCAGGAATAATTTTCTAAGGACGACTCCATCTATATGTTGCAAGCCATCGCCCAATGAAAGAAAGAGCGGTCCTTCCAGTTTTGTTTTTTGTTTTTTATTTTGTTTTAGTTATTTTACTTTACTTTTATATAAATAATAAATATATTAAATAATAAACTAAAAAATAAATAATTTAATTTAATTTTATATTTTTATAAAATTATAATAAGATAATAAAATCAATTTAAATTGATTTATTTATATTAATCTATATTAATTTATTCTAAATTAATTTTAATATTAAATAAATTAAATAATATGATAATTAATTTATTATAGAGTGATAGGTAATAATATTAGTAGTTGATTATAATTGCATATTATTTATCACGATCAAACAAGAGATTATGTTGATGAAATCTAACTCCAACAAATTTTCTCTACTCTAACCATCAAAGTTCAATTTAGGTTCTTTTATTTTAAATTAAAAAACAAACAAACTTTGACAAATCATTTTTTAAATCATAGAAACTATTGAAATTCTTTTGAAATAGTTCTTAGGAAGACGATAAACTAAATACATATTCAACATTGTTTACAATGTAGTATAATTAATTAACACTCATTATCTCGTGGTTGGTTGATCCAAGATTTTAAAAACGGTATGTTATCGCAATCGCAAAACAATTGTGAGAAAATGGTATCGGAAGATGTTGATACTTTTATTCACAATTTTTATGTTGAGAAAATAATTCACACACAATGCAATTACGACATCAACAAAAGGCTTTTAAGGCCGCAAAACACCGTTGGGACCACAAAGCATCATTACCAGATTCGAAGTTTTCAGAAATAGAAATTGAAAGAACAAATCATAGAAAATAATTTATATTAATGTTATAATTAATTCGAGACCATGATAAATAAGACAACAACTGTACCTATCAAAATCGTGAAAATCTTTAGGCCACCGCAATCTTTATTTAAAACATGTGGATGGTCAAATGAATGTATGTTTTTTTATGTGTGTTTATGAAACATAATGCTAAAAGAAGTATGTGAACCTTAAGAAAGTCATTATGCATACAATTTAGAAGGGATGTAGAATCAGGGATAATGGATCTATCATCTTGTCAAAAAGAGTATGTAGCAATTTTATATGTAGCCAATGAAGCACTTTGGTTATAAATGATGTTGGAAGAGGTGAAGATCCTTTTGAAACAATGAAGATTAAATTGTTGGATGATATCAAATCAACAATTATTTTAGCTAATCATCAATGCATCAGGGTAGCAGTAAACATATTGAAAGAAAATATCACTTTCTGAAAGACCAAGTGAATAACATCAAACTAAAAGTAAAATACTACAAAACTGAATTACAGCTTGCAAATATATTCACCAAACTATTTGAAGAGAGATAGATTTGAGTGCCTAAAGGAGATCATAGGAATGAGAAAACTAACTGATAAGAATTAGGAGGAGTTTTTATGTTGCAAGTAAGTGACTTGCAACACAAGGCAATTGAAACATTTAGTATATTTAATAGTTAGTTAGCTTTTATATATATATATATATATATATATATATATATATATATATATATATATATATATATATATGGTTTTTCTAGAGTGTCTATGAAACATAATGCTAAAAAGTAGAATGCAAACCTGAAGAAAGTCACTAAGCATACAGTTGGGAAAATGAATGTTTCTATATACAGTAACAGAAAGAAGTGTCCTCAATCCGTCAGTAGAAGATGGTAACAACATTTCTGAACAAGAAGAAAACCCAATATCTTCCACTGCTCTACTAACCATACACTCTTCTATAGCCAAAACTGAGCCAGATATAACCACTGCTTGAACCAGCTCGCTATACAACTCAGCCATTTTCAACGCCACCATTCCACCATAACTGAGTCCAACCACAGCGCATTTCTCCACTCCCAGTTTCTTTAACCCCTTCGCCAAACACTCGGCTTGAAAACTCGGTGACCGGTCCAGCTTATCCGTCGTGGAGCCGCCAAAGAAAATAAAGTCGGGCACGTAAACAGCATAGTTTTTGGATAAGCTGATGATTTGGAACATCCAGTTCGCAAGCCCGTCTGCGCAGAAGGCGTGGAGGAGAACAATTGCTGGTTTGGTGGATTTTGAAATGGTTTGAGATGGAATCCAGAATCTCATAACTGTACCTACCTCTATCTCCACTGTGCAAGGCTCCACAAAACCAGCCTTTTTCATTGTCCAACTAATCAATGACCAAGCAACTGTCACCATGTTCACCATAGTGTTTTTCTGTTTGCAATATTCTAAGCAATGTATATGAACTCTATATATGCTCGTGAATTACGCATAACACTATTAACACCTTGCTAAAAAAAACCATGGATGAGATTGTACGGGACCCCATATCTATGAGGCATGCATGTGTCACTATTGTTTAGTGGCTCATCATGAAAAACTTATCCCAATCGAAATTAATTTATTGCAACTATATATTCGGTGCAGCACATCAAATTTTCTTGAGGGACCATACAAATTTTCCTCCAATAAATAATAACCGTTTTCATTTACTTTAATACAATATCCAAATACATTTCTCGAGAGCAATGAGCAAAGTGATGGATTATCTATCTTCTCGTCAATGAGTTTTTGGGAAGGCGGGATGTGTTTATGAGCGGTGATTGGGTGAAGATGGTTGATAGTTTAAATGACATAGAAATGTGTCATGTCACATGAGTAATGAGTAATGCCACGTTATTGAAAACTATGGCACATTATCAAAAATAAAAGTAAAAGAAATGGAAAAGGAAAATAAATAAAAGAAAGAAAAAAATGAAATAGTATAAAAATTTCAAAGAAGAGAAAGATTAAAGTGAATAAAAGAGCTTCAATCATCGTTGTGATTAAAGTTTATGGAAGCCATTTTGACAATTGAGCAAGCAGTCACAACTGGTCCAGTCTATAGTTGGAAACTGACTCTAAATTAGTTATTTTGGCGTTCAGTAAACCATCAGTTGTGTCGTGGAAATCAGGTAGAGTCAACCACAACGTTTCATTATGCTTTTTCGTACGATAACTTGATATATGTGTGTTACATGTTGTGTGTTTTTTTCGATTCAATTGTGATAAATGCGTGTTGGTCGTGGACATTGCATGCGTGTTGATTCTCTTGTCATTTTGTTGCGTGCTTGTGTGCGTCATTGCGTTTTGTACGATATGTGGCGTTAAGTTACGCACTCGCGTAACAATTCGCAACACCACGTTAGAACTCACGACCTCATGTTAGAATTCACGGCCTTACATTACAATTAACCATTAACTTTTGTGGCGTTACAATTTGCGCCCTTGCGTTACATTTCACATTCTCGCTTTACAATTTGCAACCTCAAATTAGAATTCGCACCCTCGCATTAGAATTCATGACCTTGCGTTAGAATTCGCGACCTTGCGTTACAATTTGCGCGTTAACTTTTGTGGCGTAACAATTCACATCCTTGCGTTAGAATATGCGCTTTCGCGTTAGAATTCGCGACCTTACGTTACAATTCGTACGTTAACTTTCGTGGCGTTAGACTCACACCCTTGCATTACAATTCACATCCTCACGTTAGAATTCGCGATCCCACGTTAGAACTCGCAACCTTGCGTTACAATTCGCGCGTTAACTTTTGTGACGTTACAATTCGCGCCCTTGCATTACAATTTGCATCCCAACGTTACAATTCGTACGTTAACTCAATTCGCGTCTTTGCGTATATACCTTTGTGTACGTTAACTCATTTTGTGCATTGCGTTACTTTTTGATATTTTTGCGTTACATTCCATTAAGCTTACTCTCACAATTAAATTGACTATTTTCACGCATCAAAATCGGCTTCTTAATTAAAATTAGATGAAAAGGGACAATGGAGTGCACACCCTTCTGAAACCCCGAATAATCGGCTATGGGGCGCACACCTTGGTCTAACAGAGCATTCGTCTTCCGCCATAAAACACATAATCTAAATTAGGATTAAAAAGGAGAATGGGGTGCACACCCTTTTGAAACCCCGAATAATCGGTCATGGGGCACACGCCTTGGTCCAACCGAGCATTCGTATTCCACAAATAATTTTATATAAGTAATTAGATGAAAAAGGACAATGGGGTGCTCACCCTGTGAAACCCCAAATAATCAGTCTCGGGGCACTCGTCTTGGTCTAACCGAGCATTCCTCTTTTATCTAAAATAAACTCAATCAATCAAACTCATTTTTCCGTCTTAGCGCGACCACCAAACTTTTCATAAACGAACAACATTTTATCCATTCTACCGCGATACAAACAAACTATTAAGCCTCTCATGCACAAATATACAACCAACATTTAACCACTAGAATGAAATCAAACATGATATATTATAACGCGATACAAACAAACGCTCCAGCCTCCCATGCACAAGCATACAAGCAACGTTTAACCGCTAGAATCTGACCAAAAATCGTTCATTAAAATCAAATAACGCATAATTATTTTCTACAAAGAACTATGTAGCTTTGAATTCCTCATCGCACTAGAGGATACGTAGGAGCGAGATTCAGCGTCTCGTCAAGCACCCTAATAAAAAAGTTATTTTTTCGTTTTTCTCCTTTCATGCTTTTAATAACTAATAAAACCATAACGAAAGCTAAGACTTATTCACAAAACTAACTAAATGGTTCTCTTTGAGTACAACAGATGTGAATGTGCTAATATCTTTCCCTCGCATAACCGACTCCTGAACTTGAATTTTGTTGCGACGACGATTTTCTTTTTCTATAAGGGTTTTATCGATATTTTACCTTTACTTTTGGAATAAATAAACTTTGGTGGCGACTCTGTTGCATTTTGGGTGTTCGTTACCCCCCGAGTGTTGTTTGCTCAGCGACAATTGTTTGACATGAAGATTAACCGCTTCATTTCACTGTTTGCTGTTTTGTTGGAAGTTTTCCTGAAACTTAATTTTTCCTTGTATAGTGGGATTCATAGGCTTAACCTTCTAAAAACTCTCAATCATTCTTGGATACTCTCAAGATCAATTCTTGGGAAGAAGAGTAAGTCACTTCTTTAACACCGAATCTTTATAAAATTCGGGTGTTATCTCTCTTCCCTTAAGTCATTTACTTTCCACACATTTTCCTTACCTTGATCTTTCGTTGCTTATACAAATGTTTTTGAGAAAATGTTTTGGAATTCTAATTTTTAATTTTTTTTAAACTATCATTTTTCAAACCTCCACGACTCAACCCCTCTTGTGCATGAAGTCACATGTTCAACAAAAATAATTTGAAAAACAAAGTAATTGTTGAATCCTTATTGAGGAATCCTTGCCGCCCTACGGGGTTATGCATTGCTAGACTTCTACTAGAAGATCTTTTCCTCCCTATAGGAGAATATATTGATGGAATTCCACTATAAGAACCTTGCCCCATATTGAGAATTATATTGTTGGATATCCACTAGAAGATCCTTGTTGCCTTACTATGTAATACATTGATGGATGTTCACTAGAAGATCCTTGCCACTCTACGGGGTAATACATTGCTGGATTTCAATTGGAAGATCATTTCCTCCCTACGGGGTAATACATTACTGAACTTCCACTGGAAAATTCTTACCGCCCTATGGGATAATTACCTTGCTTTTTGTCATATAAGAACCATTGACAGGCTTCTCATCCAATGCTCGTACTACGAACAACAGAAAAAATATAACTCTAAGAATTTATTAAATAGACCACCAAGGTCATGAACATAGTCATTAAAGAAAAGCCCCTAAAAGGCAAGGTTACAATTGTCCTAAAAAGGACACGAATACGAATTTAAAGTCTCGCATGAGAGACTCAACTTAATGTCTCTCGTGAGGGACTCAAATTAAAATCTCACATAAGTGACTCAGCTTAAAGTATCTCTAAAGAGACTCGACTTAATGTCTCACCTGATGGGATTAATTTAGAGCCTCATATGAGGGACTTGACTTAAAGTCTCGTACAAGGGACTCAAATTAAAGTCTAAATAAAGGGACTCAATATAAAGTCTCATTTGCAGGACTTAACTTAAAGACTCTCCAGAGGGACTCAATTAACGTCTCGTCTGAGAGACTCAACTTAACGTCTCACCCGAGAGACTCAAATTTAAGTCTCTCCCAAGATACTGAACTTGAAGTCTTGGCCCATGTTGGCTGTCCCAGGCGTTAAAATCAAGGTTGCTCATGTCACATACACATAAAATCTCACAACAATTAAATCACTTTGTCACTTCCAAGCCCTCGTACTTAAGAGACTATGTACCAATATGATTTTAATAGGTCTTAAGAGGGGATAACCTAATAAGAATAAGGAAAAGCCAAACATGTTGGGCAGGGCGAGTATATTGGGTATGAATTTAGGTCGCCCAAGGCTTTGCCCCTGACACCAAGCGATATTGTTATATATTGTTGTTGTAGTTGTTGTATTATTACTATGTTGTTGTATTGAGATTGTTATTGTGTTGTTGAAAATGACATTGTTGTATTGTTATATTTTGTTTTTCCATATTTTTGAAAAATGGCTTAGTAAGTTGTTGTATTGAGATTGTTATTGTGTTGTTGAGAATGTTATTGTTGTATTCTTATATTGTTAAATGGTTTTACAAGCATTTGATATAAATTTCAGAATGTATTATGGATTGTAGTTGGATGAAAGTTTATAGACTAGGTCAGGTGTATGAGAAAGGAGTTCTTAAATTCGTTTAATTCGCGAAAAAAGAAATCTTCCTAACAATAATGAAATATTTTATTGTCCTTGTGTTATATGCGGGAATATCAATTTTTTTGAAAAGAAAGTAATATTTCATCACCTACGTTGTGATGACATTTTTCAAAATTATACAATATGGCCGTGACATGGTGAAGTAGATAAAAACCAAACTACGATGTTACAAAGACATGAAGTTGATGTAGATATGGACGATCAACTAGAAGATATGATCTGTGATATTTGAGAAGATTATTTTAGGAAAGTCAATATGTATGATAATTTATGTAGTAACAAGTATGTGTCGTTATATAAAGGGTGCACAAATTTTACATGATTGTCTACGGTTTTAAAATTGTTTAATTTGAAGGTAGAAAGTAAGTGGACGGATAAATGTTTCATATAATTGCTTGAGTTGCTGAAACAAATATTTCCAGAAGGTAACAATTTATCGGACCGTAGTTATAAGGCCAAGAAAGTATTGTGTTCAATGAGTTTGGAGTATATCAAAATACATGCATGCCACAATGATTGCATATTATACAAAAAAAGTATGAAAAATTGAATTAATTCCTGAAGTGTGGGGAGTCACGCTATAAGGTTAAAGACAACAATGGTGATGAAGATGAAGATGTTAGTAAGAAGGGACCTCTTGCTAAAGTGTTATGTTACCTGTCAATAATTCCAAGGTTCAAGAGGATTTTTGCTAATATTAATAACGCAAAGAATATTCGATGGCGTGAAAATGAAAGAAAATATGATGGAATTTTTTTTCATGTAATTGATTCTTTGCAATGGATGAAGATTGATTTGTTGTTTATAGATTTTGGCCACGAGCCAAGAAACCTTAACCTTTTACTTTCCAATGATGTGATAAACCCCTTTGGTAATATAAGTACTAATCGTACTTTGTGGCCTATTATTCTCATAATTTACAAACTATCTTCGTGGTTGTGCATGAAGCGCAAATATTTGTTGTTACTTATGATGATTTCGGGGACAGGACAACCTAGAAACGACATATATGTTTATTAAAATCCATTAACTGAAGATTTAAGAGTTTTTTTGTTTGGAGTAAAGCATTAGTTTGGATGATGTGTATTGAGGTGAAAAGTTTAAGATGGGTTCCATGTTATTTTGCACAATGAACAAAGAGTTTTTAAGATACGTGCTTCCACTAACATCAGTGTAAAAAAAAGACTGTTTACTTTGGGCATCAGAAATTTCTAAAACCCAATCATCCTTATCATAGACTGCAGAAGGATTTAATGAAGAGAAAGAGTTTGATATCACTCATAAGCCTTTAACTAAGGAAGACGTTTATAAATGAACAACACATTAATGACGTCTTTAGAAAGATATAAAAAGGGTCAATTGAGAAAAGTTTATGGAAAAAGAGGTCAATGTTATTTTATTTTCCATATTAGTCTAACTTTGACGTAAGACATTGTCTTGATATGATGCATATAGAGAAAAAATATTATGATAGTTTGATTGGAACACTTCAAAACATTCAAGGAAAGATAAAATATGGTAAGAATTTTCTTCTAGTTATGGCAATGGGTATACAGCAAGACCTGACTTTAGAAGAATTAGGAAAAATAACATATTTGTCTTTGGCATGTCACACTCTATCTAAAAAGAAAAAAACTGTTTTTTTTTAGTGTTTGCATGGTATAGAAGTTTTCCAAGGGTACTCTTCAAACATCAAAAAATTTGTATCGATGAAAGATCTCAAGTTAATTGATTTAAAATCTCATTATTTCCATATCTTGATGCAACAAATTCTACTAGTGACTTCTTACCAAAAAATGGATGGGTAATTATAACCAGATTGTGCTTACTCTTTAATGTTATATATAATAAGTATTTGATTTCAAAAAATTAGATGAATTGGAAGATGAGACTGCAATAATCTTATGTCAATTGGAGATGTATTTCCCTTTATCACTTTTTGACATTATGATTCACCTAATTCTTTATCTAGTCAGGGGAATAAGATTTTATGGTCCAATTTATTTAAGGTGGACGTATCCAATAGAGCGATAGATTAAGATCTTTAAAGGGTATACAAAGAATCATCATCGTTCAAAAACTCTGATCGTTGAAAGGTACATCACAGAAGAAGCTGTTGAGTCCTGTTTAAATTATATGTCAAACTAAGACTCTACATGAATTCCAAAGTCTCGTCATGATTAAAGATATGAAGGTAGAGACACTCAAGATTTAAATGTTAAGTTGATTGCTCTATATATAGTTCTTCAAGCACATTTGTATATGTTGAATAATATAGATGAAGTTCATCCTTACTTAGCTGTTCACAAAAGACTTATCAAGGAAACATTATACCATATTAGTGACAAATGGTTGTTGAAAGGACATAATAAGAGTTTCATAAATTGGTTTAATGAAAAGATTTCTAATGATGAGAATGCATCTGATACAATTAAATGGATGTCATACATGCCTAAATTTAATGTAATAACTTAGACTGAATACAACATTTTTAAATTTTCTTTTTATATAAAATTCGAGGATGATCGTAGTACAATGCAAAATAATGGGGTTATGGTTGATGATGAATCCATGTACTTCTCTAGTTCCAAATATAAGAATCTTATAATGACATCTAGACCGTACTTTGAGTTCATTGAGGAGATTTGGAAGAATTCTTATGTTCTATTAAAAGTGACTTTATTTAAATACAAGTGGATTGACAATAAAACTGGTGTACAAACTAATGAGTTAGGATTCACACGGATTGACCTTGACAAGACACCTTATATGACTGAAACATTCATCATGACATCCCAAGCAAAACAAGTATTTTATGTCACTGACCCTTCTGACAAAAGATGATCAATTGTTCTTTAAGAAAAATAATTCCTCATAGTGATGAAAATCTAGATTTAAATTTTGATATTCCTGATACCCCTTCTTTCGCAACACATGTGTCCACTTTATATGAAGAAGTTAATATAGATGATGTGCATGTTATTCGTTATGGTTATGAATAAGGCATATGAGAAAATTACGAAGTAAATATTAGTTATTGTTTATTCATAATTTATTGTTTTTTATAATCTCAAAGAGTTTATACATGTGTGCTAACATGTGTTATACTAACAAGTGTTATTGTTTGAAATTGTAGGTGTTTAGAGACAAGATATCAAAAGATGTCTAGTCATATTTTGCATCTTGTTTCCGTCATAATAATGAATTTAGTGCATAATAATTTTGTATGTTAGTTGATTACTTGTCTGATGTAATGATAAGTAAAATGTATGTCATTAGTGTCATTTTGATTTTGATGTAATAATACATATTTTTAGTTCATAATAATTGTCAATTTGGTTTGGATTCACAAATGTATAGTTGTTGTGTTATGATCTGTTCGCAAGCCCGTCGGCGCAGAAGGCTTGGAGGAGAATAATTGTTGGTTTGGTGGATTTTGAAATGGTTTGAGATGGAATCCAGAATCTCATAACTGTACCTACCTCTATCTCCACTGTGCAAGGCTCCACAAAACCAGCCTTTTTCATTGTCCAACTAATCAATGACCAAGCAACTGTCACCATGTTCACCATAGTGTTTTTCTGTTTGCAATATTCTAAGCAATGAACTCTATGCTTGTGTTTTGCTTTAATAGTATAACTAAATATATGAAACTGATCGGTGAGTCCAATTACTCATAACACTATTAACACCTAACTTGTTTTTTCATAAGTTAGTTGGTTTGAAGACAAAACTTTTGGCAGCTTATCAAGATATTAGTACTTCACTTTATTTATAAGAAGAAAAACAACATTTTAGGTTTATTAAAATAATAGTTAATTATATTTAATTTTTGTTGTTGGGTATAGAAGAGATAATATAATTTTGAACATATTTTTAATTAAATTATTGTCTACTAAATAATATTACTAGATAATTAATGCAGAGATAAGTATGGAATAAAAATATGAAAAATACTGTTGTTTAATGTTTTGGAAATTAAAATATTTTTTTATAAAATATTTTTTTATTTAAAATTCTTAAAACTCGCTATAAGACCACTCTTTAGCAAGATCTAAAAGATATTAAAAGTCTATATATTTATTGATATTTATTTATATTTAAGACAAATAATTTAAATGATTATTTTTATAAACGAAGATCCAATAAACCAAATGATTGGTAGGTGATTATATCTTGTAGTCAATGCGTTTTTAGGAAGGGGAGATGAGTGGTGATTGGGTGGAGATGGTTGATGGTGAATTTTGATCTAAATCTCGTTCTTAGTTTTATCTCAATATGTTTGAATTATTTTTTTTAGGATTTCAATGCTTTTTATATTAAGACATGATAATTTTAATTTAATAAATGCTTTAATTTTGAGTTTAAATGACATAGAAATGTAACGGTCACATGAGCAATGCTACACTATTGAAAACTATGACCCATTATATAAAAGTAAAATAGATTGGGAACGGAAAATAAAAATAAAAAATAAAAAAATGAATTAGAATAAAAATAAGACAGAATTCTATCTATGTTGAAGTAAATTTTATTTCGGTTGAGAGGCCGGTGTAACATGTCATGAAAAATGCGTTACTTTTTTCCTAGAGTCATGTCAACTGAAGTGAAAATGACTTTGGTCATGAGTTTGATTTTCAATAATAATATTTTTAAAATGATGTGTTGGATTTTTTTTCTCGATTGAAAATTTTAAATGAAGTAAAATTTAATGTCTATTTTCTCTCGATTGAGACTTTTAATCGAGGGGATAGATGTCAAGGGATAACATTTTCGCGTGGTTTGAAACTTGTAATTGAGAAGAAATCTAATGCATCTTCTATCACTATCGTGTTCTACAAATTTTTAACTTAGCGCAATTTATTTTGAAGTATAAGTATTTATTTTTTTATTAATATATGTATTTCATAAAAATATAATCATTTGTTCAATAAAAAAATTGTATTATCTAGAGAAAAATTACAAAGGAAAAAGAAAATGATGAATGATAAAAATTGGAAAAGGAAGCAACACAATGTATTGTTTCCTTTTCAATTTCTTACGATTCACCATTTTATTATTGCAATTGTTTTCTAGATGATGCAATTTCTTCATTGTTAAATAAATGATTATGTTTTTATGAAATAGATAAATTAATAAAAAATAAATACTTATACTTCAAAATAATTTTTTTTCCGTTGCATCCCAAAATGTCAAGAGCGCAATAAACTAATAAAATATACAAAATTTAGAAAACTACGATTAACATGAGGAATACACAAATCTAACATATTACCAATGAATTTGACCAAAGAGACTTTTCATGTACTTTGTGACCTAATGTCATTCATTGATGCCACCACCTTATAAGGGAAGAGACATATATTCTCCCGATTGATACACATAATCGATAGGAAAATTATGTTTTAAATTTATTTTATTATGGCGCCATTCTTTTTAATTTATTTTTTATTTAAATATTAAGTCATTTATTACTTCAGTTAGTCTACCAACCGAGGGGAAAAATTACTCATTTTTCTATAAAAATACTCGTTTATTACATTTTGCCATAACCTAACTCATATTTTGCATCTCCAAACTTGTAAACATCATTTTCTAAAATGGATAGCATGATAGAAAAATCTTTTAAGTTTTCTCAATTAGTTAGAAAATATTTCACGATTGTATGTTATTGGTGTTGTTCTTGTTGTTACATTCCTTCGTTGAAGTAACTAATATTATCAACCTTGGACAATTTTCTTCTTCTTTTGTTATCCATCTCACATAATGACACTATTGTTTTTGTTGATTCCACCTCTTGCAATTCATTTTTATATTTTGGAATAATTTCTCAATATTGTCATCCAAAGCTAAGATTCAATGATTTAATTCTTTCATTGACCGACAACAATGAGAAACCTATTCTTAATCATACTAAGAAGATATTGCAACCCCAAAAAATGGTGAATGGTAAAAATTTGTAAGTGATATACCTTACAATCCATCATTTTCTTTTTGGGTCTACAATGGAAGTTATCTATTCTCTGAACTGAGCTGAAAATCGACGGATTTTTTTTTATTTTATTTTGTTTTTATTTAAAAAAAACCTTATTACCTCAGTATTCATAAATATCTTAGGGGAGAAGTGACACAGTTTTGTTTATAAACGAATATTTGTCGTCCATTTATAAAGTATCAATCCTCAAGACATTACCAACACATCAAACCACAAGAAACATTAGTGATTCACATGAAACCCTCACACCAGACAATCAGAACGTGAACGTCACAACTATATATCTTGGATGTTATATTATGAAGCACATTAAACATTGATAATGAAAACATTTGGATTGAAAATAGTGAAACTTAAAGAAGCTTGGAAATAAATTTTATAAAATTGAGAAATTTTGTATTTTGACGATCATAAAGCATAGAGAAAAAAGATAAACACAATCACAACACAAGAACATAACGTGGAAACTCCAAAACCAGAGAAAAAGTCATGGTCGTTATCAATAGACAGCCATAGAATAACACTATACAAAAATTATTACAACACATAATATACCCTCAACTAACTGGACCCCCAATACACTCACACCATCCAAAATAAATATTTAACTACATCTCACAATACTATAATACAAAGGTATAAGAGAACAAATAAAGTCAAATACAAGTTTAATGTACTTTTGACTAGTGCCTCTTGGAATGAAGAACTTGAATCTTATATATAACCTTGAATTTCATCTTTTCTCACAAAACTAATCGATGTAGGATTTCAAATAACTCGTGTCATATATATATATATATATATATATATATATATATATATATATATATATATATATATATATATATATATATATATATATATATATATATATATATATATATCATTGGACTCTCTCTTCAATAACAAAACTAAATGATGTGAGACTTCCTCAACATGTATATTTCTAACCAATCCCTACATAATCTTTATATTTTAACAAATTTATACTTGTATATTGAAACAAAAATAATATAAAATTAAGAAAATTTGTATTTTAACGAGCCTTTGAATTTTCAACAAATTTGTACTTGCAGATTAAAATAAAAATAATATAAAATAAAAAAAATATTTTAATAAAATAAGAGATATGCTTATTTTTAACTGAGCTTAAATATATTTTACTTTTAATTTCAAAATTAAAAAAAGGAAGGCACGCAAATTTAAACGATTCTCTTCAAATCTATGTACAATTGGGGTGAAAAGTTTGTTAAAGAATATATATATATATATATATATATATATATATATATATATATATATATATATATATATATATATATATATATATATATATATATTGATTAAAGGAGTAAAAAATAAAAATATAATTGGATTATGAGTTATAAATAGTAGTTGCACTCTTTGTTTGTTTGTTTTATCTTTTTTTTCTATGATTCTTTGAAGCATAAAGAGGAAAATGAGGTTCCATATTCATGTTTTTCTCTGGGAGAGTAGTTCATATGTAATGATGTCAATATCTTTTTGATATCATTAAGTGTCATATTATTATCATCAATTATAAATTGAGTCTCTATAAACTATGTCTCGGGAATACTACATTCCAAAGTCGCAATTTGTTCAACATAGTGATCTCTATTGAGAGAAACTTGGGATGTCTCCATAGTTTCATCACATGTTTCCTATTTTTGAATAATTAAGTCAACCTAAGTTTCTTAATATATTTCTTCTTTTTCTTTATACTTTATGATAGTCCTCTTTCTCGATACTTTGACATAAACTTAATAACATAATCAATGTATTAGTATCATCTAATTTTTTTTTTATAACTCTATGCACACGTTGGTTTTTCTCCCTAAAAATTGGATCTATTCTTTATAGTTCATCCATTTTTGTTGAAGTAATATTTTCTACATGTTAACAATATTTTTTTTTTGAAACATAAAAAGTGTCTTCATGATCATCTTTTTTATCTTCGGTTTAAAAATATTTTATGCACATTAATTTTTTAATGAATGCTAATAATATGACAAAAAGAGCCAAATGAATGGAGTTTTTCATACTCATCATGATTATTAAAAAATATAACCCTTCCTCTAAAGAGAAAGGAAAATATGTATGATTTTCAAACAAATTAATATCTACCAAAACTCTAGCATAATATCCAAATTTCTTAATACTTGTTGCTTCATCTAAGAAAAAAAAGGACACGAATACCTCTTGCATTTGGGAAAAGAATGTGTGGTCTGAAAATATTAAATAGGAAAACCATATATTCTAACTCAATATTAAACATTGGTATTTTTTTGGCTTTTTTACAAAAATAATCCAGTTTTTCAAGGAAATTTCTAAAATATCCCTGGTTTCAAAAAATTCCTAAAATATCCCATTTTTAGGAGGAGTCTCCAATTGAATTGGCGACTCCTCTTAAAATTTGAATGGAGGCGCCAATTGGATTGGCTAGGGCACCTGCCCTAGCCAATCCAATTGGCGCCTATGTGTAGTTTTTAAGAGGAGTCTCCAATTCAATTGGCGACTCCTTCATAAAAGCTTCAAATGACAAAACCTCCAACATGAAAGCTGTAGATCTTTTCAAAACAATGAATTTGGATATAAATTTTTCATCATTTGGATTTTTTATGAGAAAGTTATGGGCACTTGAAGTTAGACTTTTGCACATTTCAACTATTATGTGACCTATAATGTTTTGTATTATCACATGTGTTTCTTTTAGAATTATGAAATTTTGTCCAACATAACAATTGAATTAGACATCTCAAACTTTCCAATGCACTTGGTCCCACCTCAAAATCATGAAAAATGATGGAGTTAGGTCCTTGGGAAGTTAACCTAAAATTAGGGTTTCAGTCAAAATGACCTATAATGTTTTGAAATGAATGATGACCTTCCAAGTTTCAAATGGATTTTTGATGAACATGAAAGTTGTTTATATGGTGACTCTTCTTAAAACTTGAATGGAGGCGCCAATTGGATTGGCTAGGGCAGGTGCCCTAGCCAATCCAATTGGCGCCTATGTGTAGGTTTTAAGAGGAGTCGCCAATTGAATTGGAGACTCCTCCTAAAATGCCTTTTTTGTCTTATAAATAGATGTGTTGTGTGACCAATTATTCCACAGCTCATATAATCATTTGGCTATCATGTTTGGTGTTCTTCGTCGATACGGTAAGGTGATTTATGCGAGAGACAAACCTTAAATGTTGATGCTGTTTTGGAACATCACCACGTTTGATCAACTGAAGAGGGAGCTGGTTTGATGGTTAGATGGGAAAATACCAGAAGGGGAAAAAATCAGAAGTATTGAGAGAATTGACAGTATCTTTGGTTGGGTGCGAATGAAGACTGATAAGGATGCTAGGGAAATGATGTTCGGTCGAGACGACATCAATTTGATTGTTGTAATCAGTTAGAATTATTTATGTTTTTAGATGTTTTGTACTGATGTTTATTGTGAAACTCGTTGTAACAAGAACTTAATGATATATAATGATTGAATGTTACAGAAATACAATGTTACAAAAAGCTTAAGACCTAGATGATGCTCCTTGATTGGGACATTTGTTTTTGTTGTGTCCTGGTTGACGACAGATACTACATAATCTTATCAATTTATCTGTGGAATCCATCTCTGTTCTGATACGTGTGCTATTTGGCCTTCCTTTCTTCTTTCTACGCATCTCTTCATTGTGCCAAACAATATCTCCTTCATATGGAGGCCAGTAATCCTCCATTGGTAGTACTGAGAAGCTTTGAGTATATACATTCATGATGGTGTTGGCCTTGTACACATCAGATAAATGGTTGTAAGCGTCTTGACGAGTATAAGCGCATGCTGCAATAACATGGAGCAAGGTATGCGGAAGGCCTGGAATTTTCCACAATCGCACCAACTTCTGTTTAGTCTAACAGCGTAGGCTAAATTTGGTCTCCCCTCGTTGTTGCCCATTGTTTCCTAGACGCTGAAATTTTGTTTATGACGGTCAAAGACTGTTACAGCGTGTGTGGTAGCTTTGATGCTCTCCTCTTTCATGACCTTCATGCAACACTCACTGAATACTTGCCTGGACATTAACACTGCACTCCATCTTTCACCTCTTTCATGACCTTTGATGCACGGGTCAAATGCCCAAAAGAGACGGTGAAATATTCTATTACCTGTAGCACAGGTTCCGTCTGGCATCATTGTTGGCACTGTCTCTATAATTGCCACAGTTTCTGGGACATATGTTTTTAGTGCCCATAAAAACCGTGGCAATTCCTTGAATGAATCCTCCCAGTTGCCGAAAACCTGTTCAACAGCCTTTGTCCACGCAATCCAGGCTTTCTTGTAAGATGGAGTATAATTATATGTTGTTCTGATATGTGATATAATTATACTCACCTTCACTGATGGGTATTTATTTACCAATGGCATAATGGCTTGACATATCAAAACTGCGCTTAGTTTAAGGTGATCTTGTTCAACGTTAGTTGCAATGCAACTGTGCGGTGGGTCTATTGAAGCGATCTCCCAAGAGTCGTTTTTCTTCTTGTAAAACGCAGCCAAATGAAACTTACAAAGCATGTTACGACATTCGATAACATACCTTCTAGAATCAGTGCATTTCACTGTAAAGTTAGCAGAGTTATTCATGTGAAATTTTTTGATTGCCAGAACACATTCTTCTTTGGTACGAAACATGTTTTGACTAAAACCCTAATTTTGGGTCAACTTCCCAAAGCCCTAACTCCTTCATTTTTCAAGATTTTGAGGTGGGACCAAGTGCATTAGAAAATTTGAGATGTCTAATTCAATTGTTATGTTGGACAAAATTTCACAATTCTAAAAGAAACACATGTGATAATACAAAACATTATAGGTCACATAATAGTTGAAATGTGAAAAAGTCCAACTTCAAGTGCCCATAACTTTCTCATAAAAAATCCAAATGATGCAAAATTTAAGTCCAAATTCATTGGCTTGAAACGATCTACAACTTTTATGTTTATGGTTTTATCATTTGAGGCTTTCATCATTAAAACAGAAGGGCTTGAAGTT
Source organism: Lathyrus oleraceus (assembly GCF_024323335.1). Lineage (NCBI taxonomy): Eukaryota > Viridiplantae > Streptophyta > Magnoliopsida > Fabales > Fabaceae > Lathyrus > Lathyrus oleraceus. Next base: position 448,073,420 of record NC_066580.1, read on the forward strand.
GGTCCATTTTGGCAAAATTCACATACACATGTTTTCACTAAAACCCTAATTTTGGGTCAACTTCCCAAGGACCTAACTCCTTAATTTTTTATGATTTTGAGGTGGGACCAAGTGCATTGGAAAGTTTGAGATGTCTACTTTAATTGTTATGTTGGACAAAATTTCATAATTCTAAAAGAAACACATGTGATAATACAAAACATTATAGGTTAGATAACAGTTGAAATGTGAAAAGTCCAACTTCAAGTGCCCATAACTTTCTCATAAAAAATACAAATGATGCCAAATTTATGTCCAAATTCATTGTTTTGAAAAAGATCTACAACTTTCATGTTGGAGGTTTTGTCATTTGAGACTTTTATGAAGGAGTCGCCAATTGAATTGGAGACTCCTCTTAAAACCTACACATAGGTGCCAATTGGATTGGCTAGGGCACCTGCCCTAGCCAATCCAATTGGCGTCTCCATTCAAGTTTTAAGAGGAGTCGCCAATTCAATTGGAGACTCCTCCTAAAAATGTGGTATTTTGGGAATTTTTTTGAAACCAGGGGTATTTTGGGAATTTTCTTGAAAAAGTTGGTTATTTGGGTAAAAAAACCGTATTTTTTAACCAAATTTGGATTAAAGGTGATAAGTGTCGCATCCTGCGAAAAATCAACCGGCGAGACTCAAATAAAAATACACACACAGAGCCGCCACTGCGCGTTATTTATCCCCAAGATAGGGAAAGGAAACGCTCAGAGAAACCTGGAAAGGAAATGGTCTCGCGACCAGAGAGAAAGGGTAAGGGAGTCGGTTACGCAAGGGGAAGGTATTAGCACCCCTCACGTCCGTCGTACCCGACGGGATCCACGTTCTAAAATAAAGAAAAGGTTGCTAAACATCACACACACACACAGGGAACGCAGGTGGGGGTTAAGAGGAACGAGCTCGATAAGGTATCGCACCTTATGCCTACATATCTTGTCTGGAACAAGAATCAGAGCCACTGTAGTTCGGCTTACGCACGCCAAACAACACAAAACATACAAACAAGCAAGGGTGGCAAACATGGAGCCCAACAACCACTGGATGGAATTACGTCGGCATCCGAACCAAAACACGCACAAAACGGCAAACTGGGAGCCCGACAGCCAATCACTGGGCTTACGTCGGCATCCGAACCAAAACACAATCAGACAACAAGTAAACACACGCAAAAAAGAAAAAGGTTGCCCGGAGTGGTCTCGCACGACCACCTGCCTACATACCTCGTCTGGAACGAGGATCAGGGCGATGTAGTTCCCCTGAAAGGGAAAAAGATTTCAGCCAGAAACCGGGGGAAGACGCACTACCAGGGAGCTGGACTCGAGCCTAGTGTTGTCATGCATCGTTTACCCTAAGTTCGGTTTTCTATCCTACTTGCATAAGCAAACTACTCCTATCCAGGAAAGAAGCAAGCACATAAGCATACAGAATAATTCAAGCATACATCCAATGAGAACAAGCATCTCAAACAGGTATCCACATAGCACGCACTATAACCAAACAAGTGGCTCACACAATAGGTTTGACTACCTCAGCAAGTCGTCTGTACGGGCTGTGTTTGCTCTTAACCTTGCCATTACGAGGCTAAGGTGAAGCAGATGAGAGGTGAAGTGAGGATCAGACCTCACAGCTCTTATCCCTAACCAGGGAGAGCTTCTGACAAATGAGCATGGGTCCAGAATGGGGGAACCCTTTTATACTCAGAGACTCTGACACAATGTGCACTGCACAAGATCTTGGGCTTATGATCTCAATGCTACAACCATGTAATGGGAGCAAGGAGAAGACTCAACTGAATAGTGGGGGATAGATTGCTTATCCCTAACTTCCACCAATTGCCTTGATTAAGGACTTTACCTGCTTAGGCACAATATTAAACAATCACAATCATCGCCTCTTAAGGAGGACTTCAGACATTTATTTGCCCGGCCCGGTAACAGCCGGGTCTCTAGACTACATGAAGTTAGGAAGTTATACCTCAATGCAAGTTGCTTAAGCAAAGCAAAGCAAAAGTTCACAAGGAACTGAGCAACTAAAAGTACCTGGAAACAGTCAAACACAGTTAGTATTCAGACAGACAAAACATAAACAGCAAGTATTCACTCAATCAAACTATACAGATCAATGTACAACAAGGCAAGCTCAAAGCTTAAGCCCAAGCTTCACCACCTACAAAACAATGTTATGTTAGTGTACAAACATCAAACAACACCATTTCAATCAATTTGATTCATTCTCCATGTGCATTATGCTTTTGATCCTGAAAAATCAAGCAAATATTAGCAACAAGACCACTAGGCTAAGCCTAGGGTCCAAAGGCAAGAAAAATTCCTAAACAGCAAGGTATTCACCAACCAAAGTCAAATTAATGTCAAACAAGAGCAAACACCATTAGTCTCATGTTCATATCATTCATCATGTTCATGTTATGCACAAAACAAGGCAAATTAGTTCAAATGAAGCACCAAACATGCAAACAGAACTATTGCATTCAAATCCACATCAAAACAACTTCAAAAATTCTCAAATAAATTACACCTAAACAGGACCTAATCCAGGTATGGCACACCAAATTTCAGCTTAATTGGGCAAATAGAACCATGTCAATGAAAATCAACAAAAACAGACACAATTATAGGCTCCAAATCACAACATCAACACATACATCCACTTCAAAAATTCATAACTCAATGAAAACAAAAAAGAAATGGATGAGACCAAAACAGGGATGTCACACAATGTGTCTATTACAAGCATGCCAAATTTCATGATTATCCAATACCATATGAGCATTTCACATCAAAATTACAAACATGTACCACATGGACTTGCATATTTGACCAACAGAGATGAAAAATCACAATCAATTTGAAAATGCAATGTAAAATTCCACAAAAATTCATACAACATCTCAACATGTTAATGATTCACCATGCAAAATTTCATTTCATTCTAACAAGTATAGACCACTCAATTAAATCCAGCAAGTTGACATCAAGAGGTGTGACACAAATTGTCACACCTAAGTTCCAAAATTCATATCTCAATGGCCAGGTATCAAAAATTCATGAAATTTACATATAAATGAACATCAGCCAGTCAACAATCATCACAAAAATTGTCAAGAATTTATTTTACATTATGAGCATTTCATGAACCAAATGGTAAAATGTATCAAATGTGAACACATGTGAAATAAGCCTAGGTCAAACAATATTTTTGCCATGCACAACTTTGACCAATAGGTCAAAAAAATCCTAGAGTCAACAACAAAGTCAACACAACAATTTCCATATTTTTCTGAATTTTCTACAATTTTTTATGAATTTTTAAAGGTGTTAATGATTTTTTAACAATTAATTAAAATAATTAAAATTGCACAATGGCATAATTGTAAATAAAGGTGGCGGGAGCGGGAAACACGGTATTTGAATTTTCGAATGGAAAACTGGATCAAACGCCCTCTCTTCATCGTTCTCAGTCCAGAACTCACATGAACACTCAAGAACATGGAAATCTCAAACCATCACCAAAACGAGCAAACAAATACTCGTTAGAACCGTATGAACGCGTAGATCTCAAATATGAATTCAATTTAACCTAACAGTTCCTAAAACATGCGAATCGATCGATCTAGGGTTTGACCTTGAAACTTCAATTCCAGATTTACTAGCCTATAGTTCATCATTTGCAAATCTAAAACCATCACCGTAATCTACAATCAAAGGACTACAGCACGCACATAATCATTGATCAAATCATGATGCTCGAAATCTGAAGATACCTGGTATGGCAGTAGAGAAATCAGTGGAATTCGCGTGAATGAGCTTCAAACGGATGCAGCATAGGCTAGTGGAAAGGAGATGCGAAGCTTAGATTCACTCAATCTTGCTCCTAGCGCCTGGATTCACGATTCACCATGGAAGGAGCTTGAAAGTGCAGTAGCTTTTGGCGCGGCTTTGGAGGTTGAAGAGCACAAACAGATGAAGCATATGCCAATACAAGATCAATGCAACAATAATTTTGCAAATTGATCAAAGATTCATGAAGTTTGATGAATTTTGGTATTTTGGTATTCTTGAAGAATTTGAGAATTGGAGAGGTTTTTTGATCTGATCTTGGTGATTGTGCAATTCTCTGTTATGATTATTGTGTGATTAGGTTTATATATGATGCACTAATCCAAGCTTAATCATGTAATTAACCACATTGCATTTGTTAGTGACATGTTAACTTTCAAGCTTAGGGGTAAAATTGGAATTTCAACATGCCAGCTCATTGCCACCTGTTTGACAGCTCATACAACCTCCAAATACCATGTGTGATCCATTGAAACTTGTCTCACTCTCATTGGTTGTGTAATTTGCAAAATCACATGTGAATGCCACTTTGTCCATTTTTGCCATTTCATTTTTCAAGCCAAATCTCAAATTACAAGCCTTTTCCATGAAATGATGATTCCAAAAAATTTCAAATACCATTTGTGAGGTGTAGCAAAAATCCCCACTCAAAAATTCCAATTATTTCACAAGTTGGACAATTTTGCCCTTGGTCCACTTAACTGTCCAGTTGAAAATTGACTTTTTGCATTGACCACTTTTGGAAAAATCCAATTATGCACCATGAAAGTACATGTCAAATGGAGTTTGTGCATATAAAGAACTTGCAATTTGGACAAACCATGTGGAAATTATGGCCTCCTGATTATGGGTCATTTTTGAAATTCACTGAGCCATAATTTCCCAACCATACATGGGATTTTCAAGTTCTTGGACATTTTGGAAAGGTGAGAGCAAGATCTACAACTTTCATGTTGAACAAATTTTCATTTGAAGCTTCCTTGGACACGTGGCTTTGAGGTCAAAACTTTCCATTTTTGGAAACTTCAATTACAAGTCACTTTCTATTTTTGGCAGTTTTTGTCCTGACTTGATTTTCTCCATTCTTAAGCTTTGCAATGTCATTTAACACTTGTTCCAACATGAATGAAGTGTATCCAACTCATTTTCACCTCCAAATCCATCAGATCATGTACAGTTGACCACAGTTGACTTTTTCATCTGATAGATGAATCAGGCAATACATTGATCAATCTGAGCTTCAACCTTCAACTGAAATGGCTCAAGGGTGAAGCCCTATCCTCAATAAGCACAAAATAATCATAGAATGAACCCCATATCCATCATAAACCCCATCTCCTGATTATGCCCTGACTGGCCCAATGCAACTGATTAGGGTTGACCAGTGGTCAAAACCCTAATCTCAAGGAATCTTCCTCAATCTTCTGATGACATCCAACCATGATGATGATGATGTATCATTGCAATCAAGATGAAGATCAATGTCCATTGAGAATCATGAAACCCTAATTCACAGCCCAATCCTCAGATGGCCCATGATCAGTCAATAAACCCTAGGCTTGCACTTTGACTTCCTCATCCTCTGATCAAGACTTGGGAGTATGGCTTGCACAATGTAACCACATGATATGCAATATGCAATGCCTAATGCCCTAAAAATGTATGTAATATGTTAATGCTAGTCCCAAGAGAGGAGGGCAAATTTTGAGGTGTTACAATAAGTTATGCTTTTATCGTTTTTAATCATTTGAATTTATCGTATTTTTTCTACTTTTGTTCCATTTAGTTTCTATTTTACTTTTATTTTCTTGTTTTCAATTAGTTTAAGATTTTTGGAGAGAATTGAAAGTTTAAGGTCATGATCAAATAGAAAGAAGCTAAGATAGAAAAGATACATGAAGATACCTGAAGCCTGAACAAGCAAACATAAGACTGATACACAAATCAATTGGCACTACGATCTGACCGTAACGGCCTCAAAACAACACTTTCCAATTTTGACATTTTGGCACACCGGGTCGAGGGCATTACGGCCTAGCCGTAATGACCCCATCGACATTTGGGTTTTCTGCTTTGTATGGCCCTTCCACTTCCCAGTCTATTACACTCTAAAATAAAGTCTTTCTAATTATGGATTATTTTTATTTTAACAAGTTTAAGGCTATATAAACACTTCGTAAACTCATATTACTCTCTCTCAAATTCAAATTTTGTGCATAATTTAGTTTCCTGCATTTGAATTTTCTATACATTTTATATTTTCCTACAAAGTCTTCATTGGAGCAAGTACTCTACTGTAATCTTAAGTACATAATTAAAGTTTTGCCTTCATTGTTTATCTGTCTTTACTTTATTATATGATTATATATGTATTTAATATTTAATCGCAAGTATATAATTCAAGTTTTGCTTTCATTGTTTATCTTCCCTTACTTTATTATGTGATTATGTGTGTATTTAAAATTATTCATGTGTTTATCGTTAATATGTGCTAGTAGTCTATTTTAGATGTAAGCTCTAAATTAAATATTTGTCATGCAAAATTTTGTTTGCTTAGGTGTTTTAGGAGTTTGTGTATATACCTTAATAAAATTAGAGATATCCTTAGATATAAGTTGTGCAAAAATCGGGGATATGAAAGTGCCTCTACTTTAATCAAGAAAACTCTTTAAATTAAAAGTCACTTAAAGGATATTGAACAAATGAATTATTCTACACAAGCAGATGATTCAATTGATCGGGATAATATCATATGCTCTAAAAGGAGTTGGAATACGAGGCTACAATTATCTTGTGTCAATTAGAGATGTTTTTCCCTCCATCATTCTTTGACATTATGGTTCACTTAGTTGTTCATCTAGTAAGGGAGATTATAATTTGTGGTCCAGTTTATTTACGGTGGATGTATCCTTTGATTTTTCATTCTACATCAGTGTTATTGTCAATCCACTTGTAAACATCACCTTGCATCAGTGTTATTGCAAGCTGGTTTTTTTCCAGGTTGTGCTGAAAATTGCGATCTTTGTATACTCCGACCCAATGATTGCTTGAAGTTGAGGAATGGTATTCAACGGCTGATGGATGATCGTACAATTCTCTTTGAAAAGATTCCTAAGGTGGAAAACCCTATTGAAGAAATATCTGTGATTGCTAGGTCCAAAGTTCCAGTGAAGATTACCGCCACTAGAGTGCCTGTGAAGATTACTGCTGAGCCCAAGGTAGCTCCCCTAATTATTACTGCACCTGGCCCAGTATCGTATTCCTCAAGCAAAGCCATTCTGTGGAATTATGGAGGTGATGTTTACATCCACGGCATAAAGCAAGATGATAATTCTGCTAATCCTAATGACGTTGACATTGTTGGGACTAGGTGATGTTTACAAGTGGATTGACAATAACACTGATGTAGAAACCGTTGAATTATGATTCACATGAGTTGATCTTCAAATGTTGTGATACGGTGAACTGACTTTGTGTTTTTGCTTTGAAAAGCAATGTTGCGGATAGCAAGAGTTGCCACCGACTTTTCTTTTATCCAATAAGGAAATGCGGAAAAGAACAGGAAAGACCTTGATTAGATTTTGAGTTCGGGAGGTACATTATACAAAGGGAAGGTGTTAGCACCCTTTGTATCTATGGTTATCCATGGGCTCTTAATTGCTTAACTCACTTATGTTTTCCTTGTTTGAGAAAGTGTTTGAGAAATGTGGTGTGTTTAGAAAATATTTTGAAAGGAGAGTTTAACTTTGTAATGATTCTTGTACGAATGTATACAAAGTGTTTATCTCGTTTGATTTTGAAAGATGTTTAGAAAAATATAACTCGACGATGATTCTGGTGCGAATGTATACCAAGTGGTGATTTTCTAAAAGATGTTTTGAAAAGTGTGAGGTGTGAAGAGTATTTTAAAATGTGAGCAAGCATTTAAGAGTTATACCTAACCAAGGTCTTTATAGGTATTTCCTATCCTTAGGAGGGTAAAACTGTTCTTACTATTGAGAAGTAAGTAGTCTTATCCTTTGGATGTAAAGGGACATCGTGGGGTCGTCGATTGACCATTGAAGGCAACATTTGTAAGGATACCTTAGCATTCGAAGGGACGATCATCATTTAATCGTAGGCTACAACGAAGGGTCATCGAGGGACAAAGTCATATATTCGAAGGCAACGTTCGAGGGACAAGGTCATATATTCGAAGGCAACGTTCGAGGGACTATGATTTATCTTGTAGGGACATTGACCTTTTGATCGAAGGGACTACGACTTATCTGTTTAGGGATGATGATGATTTAATCAAAAGGGTATTTGCTAAGGGTATCCCCACATTCGCGGGACATGACCGTAATATCGTAAGGCAACAAAGAGAGGGTTACCCTAGAGGTGCAAGTGTGGAAATGATATATTATCTTGAATTAATTTATCTAAGTTCGATTATTTATCTTTCCATGCAATCCTATTAGCATACATCTAGACAATTATATTCACAGTATGGAAAAATTAAAGTGCGGAAAGGGACAAGGTCATATATTCGAAGGCAACGTTCGAGGGACTATGATTTATCTTGTAGGGACATTGACCTTTTGATCGAAGGGACTACGACTTATCTGTTTAGGGATGATGATGATTTAATCAAAAGGGTATTTGCTAAGGGTATCCCCACATTCGCGGGACATGACCGTAATATCGTAAGGCAACAAAGAGAGGGTTACCCTAGAGGTGCAAGTGTGGAAATGATATATTATCTTTAATTAATTTATCTAAGTTCGATTATTTATCTTTCCATGCAATCCTATTAGCATACATCTAGGCAGTTATATTCACAGTATGGAAATGGCTTCGGGATGGGGGTACATAATTTAAAAGGGATATAAAATATCTAAATCTTAATTTACGAGTACAAAATTAAAAGGGCATACAAAATAATAAAACCTAATTAAACTAAAAAGAAAGAAATAAAAAAAATCCTAATTAAATCTATTACATAGAAAGTTCATGACAAATGAAATAAATAAACTAAATTTAAGAATGAATTAAGAATATTTTTAGTCTATAATAATACAAACTTTTTTTTATGAATTTATGGAAAAACTTACATTGCAGTGAGGGGGGCTACCAACGAGTCATGTTGGTCCATTCGGTATTTATTCGCCTTCATTAAAATATATATTAATTATACATGGATTTTTCCATTTTGACACAACACCACCATGCATGTTACAGCTTTCTCTCTTACGACAAGCTACTTTATTTTTTCTCATGCTGTTTCTTTCACGTGAATACAACAAATCTGTAACTTCATCTTATATCAAACCACACACATAAAATAAGATCATATGTAATCATCATGCAATAATAAAAATAGTCATGCACAAATCAAGAAGCTTATATTATTTTACTCATGTATTAGTTCTCTTTACTGCAAGTGATAATGATAAAATAAACCTTACACATACATGTTAAAGACAACCAAGGATTTATATTATCACCATGATATCATCATCATCATTATGTAATAACAGCATGTGAAATAATTAAATGGTAGATATAATTCTTTAATCATGCAAACAGAATTTCTCCAACATGCTATGACATATCAAGAACAAATGCATACTTGAATAAAACAATATCAACATCCACCAAACCATGAATACATCATCTCAATATATATATTAAACCAATATTATTGATGCATGAATTAAGGAGTATTGCAAGGTAATCATGCTGGATGCAAATTCCATAATGAACACTTACTGGGGATTTGATTCCTCTAGCTTGCTCACTGTATGTGTGTTGTTCTTATTCAGGCTATGAGTGCTTTATGGTTGCTTCTCTTTTCCCTGCCCGTGAATCTTCTTGCTTCTGCCTTGCCTTGTGTATCTTCTTCTGCTGTATCTCTCCTCTTTTTCGTCTCCCCCCTTGCTGCAGCCATATGAAGTATTTATAATGGTGTGGATTAGGGTTTAACCTTGCTAAATATTTGGATCCCTTCCTATACTTTAGGGTTTAACCTTGCTAAATATTTGGATCCCTTCCTATACTTTAGGGTTTAACCTTGCTAAATATTTGGATCCCTTCCTATACTTTAGGAGAGTTAGGGTTTAACCTTGCTAAATATTTATTAAATACAAATATTATTATAAATAATGAATAATTTAAATGACTTTTAACAAATAAAAATTAATTTAAATTTTAGTTACATAATTGAATTAAAATTTAAACCTATTTCTATTTTTACTTTCATCATTTAAAAAAATCAAAATTATTCTTACTTATATCAACCAAAATTATTTTATAATTTATGGGCTTTTAAAAAATGTTACTCTTATAAATAAATTTTATTAAGTAAAAAACGTGAATTACTAAATAAGTACTATTTATAAATAATGAATAAATGGAACATGAGTCACTAAATTATAAAAAATAGTTATTATAATTTAATGAGCTTTAACAAATAAAATTAATTTAAAATTTTAATTATACAATTAAAATTCAAATCTATTTTTATTTATCATTAAATTAAAACTATTTTATTTATATATATATAATTTATTTATATCATACAGATAACCAAAATTATTATTATTTTTTATATCTGTATCACATAATAAATAAATTAAAATTTATAATTTATATGAGAATGTATGCTAATGAATGAATGCAAATGTGAAATGAATGTCATGCATGAATCAATTTATCACAAAAATTAACAGCCAAGTTTTGGGGTATGACAACTGTCCCTGTTCAATATTCTTAAACCGAGAGAATTAGAATGGTATGTGTAACACCTCAAAATTTGCCCTCTTCTCTTGGGACTAGCATTAACATATTGCATACATTTTTAGGTCATTAGGCATTGCATATTGCATATCATGTGGTTACATTGTGCAAGCTATTCTCTCAAGTCTTGATCAGAAGATGAAGAAGTCAAAGTGCGAGCCTAGGGTTTATTGACTGATCATGGGCCATCTGAGGATTGGGCTGTGAATTAGGATTTCATGACTCTCAATGGATGTTGGTCTTCATCTTGATTGCAATGATACATCATCATCATCATGGTTGGTTATCATCAGAAGAATCAAGTGTTGAAGAAGACACCTTGAGATTAGGGTTTTGACCTCTGGTCAACCCTAATCAGTTGCACTGGGCCAATCAGGGCATAATCAGGAGATGAGGTTTCTGATGATTATGAGGTTCATTCTTTGATTATATTGTGTTTATTGAGGCTAGGGTTTCACCCTTGAGCCATTTCAGTTGAAGATTGGGGTTTAATTTGATCTATGCATTGCCAAATTCATCTGTCAGTTGAAAAGTTAACTGTGGTCAACTGTACATGATCTGATGGATGTGGAGGTGGAAATGAGTTGGATACACTTCATTCATGTTGGAACAAGTGTTAAATGGCATCTCAAAGCTTAAAAATGAAGAAAATCAAGTCAGGACAAAAACTGCCAAAAATAGAAAGTGACTTGTAATTGAAGTTTCCAAAAATGGAAAGTTTTTGACCTCAAAGCCACGTGTCCAAGGAAGCTTCAAATGAAAATTTGTTCAACATGAAAGTTGTAGATCTTGTTCTCACCTTTCCAAAAAGTCCAAGAACTTGAAAATCCAATGTATGGTTGGAAAGTTATGGCTCAGTGAAATTCAAAAATGACCTGTAATCAGGAGGCCATAATTTCCACATACTTTGTCCAAATTGCAAGTTCTTTATATGCACAAACTCCATTTGACATGTATTTTCATGGTGCATAATTGGATTTTCCCTAAAATGGCCAAGGCAAAAAGTCACTTTTCAACTGGACAGCTGAATTGGATCAGGGGCAAAATTGTCCAACTCTCAAAATAATTGGAATTTGGAGATGGGACTTTTTTCTACACCTCATAAATGGAATTTAGAGTGTGTTGGAATCATCATTTCTTGCATAGGCCTTGTAAATTGAGATTTGGCTTGAAAAATGCAATGGATAAAAATGGACAAATGGTGTCACATGGTGATTTTGAGAAATAAGCATCCAATGAAGTTGAGGAAAGTTTCTACAGCTCACATGTGATAATTGAAAGGTGTATGTGCTGTCAAAACAGGTGGCACTAGCTGGCATAGTGAAATTCCATTTTTACCCCTCATTTGGAAATTACACTTTCATTAACAAATCCATTTTTGCTAATTAACTTGATTAGAGTTGGATTAAGCTATCATATATAAACATAAACACTCTCTAAACATAACAGAAAAATCACAATTACCAAAATTCAGATCTGAAATCTCTCACATTCTCTCAATTTTCATCAAGAACTCAACACCTTCAACTTCACAATTCTCCCTCAATCTTGAACCAATTTACACGATTCTTGTTGCATTCAACCACATTCATCATCCTCATCGACTGTTTTTGCAAATTGGAAGGCAAGGAGCTTGGATTCTCGACTGTTCAACATAGCTTCATCCATGGACTTTGGAATTTTTGAGTGCTAGGAGCAACCTGGACCTGAAGCAACCACTCCATTCACCTTTCTCATCGTGCCTCCGCATCTGTTTTGAAGAATTAAAGCTCAAGAACAGCTCAATCAACAGTGCCATTCCAGGTATGTTGGATTTTCGATTCTCATGATAGGCTTAATGATCATATGCGTTAGAAAGAGCACACTACGTAGAGCATCCTGATGTAGTTAGATTTGTAAATAATTGCCTGTAGCGCGCGAAATCTGGAATTGAATTCTTGTGACCAAACCCTAATTTGCGCGATTCGTGTGATAGAGAAACAATTAGGGCAAATGAAGTTGATATTTGGATTGTAGGAGTTGAGACGGTTCGAATGACTATAGCCACGTCCATTTTAGTGAACTTTTGATGTTCTTCGTTTTTTTCAATTTCTGGAAATTGTTGCTTGAAGATGATGACTGAATGTGCTGTAGATCCAAAAAAGCGTTTGAAAGTTTGAATCTGGTGTTTCCCTCCCGCGCCAAATTAATTACGATTATGCCACTGTTATTTTAATTAATTTAATTAAATTCTAAAAAAATATTTTAACACCTTTAAAAATTCATAAAAAATAGTAAAAAAATCCTAAAATTGTGGAAATTTTTATGTTGACTTCCTTGACTTGTGTAGAATTTTTTTGACCTATTGGTCAAAGTTGTGCTTGGTAGAAATATCATTTGACCTAGGCTTATTTCACATGTGTCCATTTTTTATACCTTGCACCATTTGACTCATGAAATTCTCATAATGTAAAATAAATTCTTGAAAATTTTTGTGATGATTCTTGACTGATTGATGCTCATTTCCATGTAAATTTCATGAATTTTTGATACCTGGTCATTGAGCAGCAAATTTTGGAACTTAGGTGTGACAATTTGTGTCACACCTCATTATGTCAACTTGCAGGATTTAATTGAGTGACTTATGCTTGTTGAAATGAGATGAAATTTTACATGAATGTTGATTTGCATGTTAGGAAGCTATGAGAATTTTTGTGGAATTTTATACTGCATTTTCAATTTGATCATGATTTTTCATCTCTGTTGGTCACAATTGCAAGCTCATATGTTACATGTTGGTAGATTGATTGAGAAATGCTCATGTGGTATTGTATGATCATGAAATTTGATATGCTTGTAGTAGACACATGTTAGGACCTCCCTGTTTTGGTCTCATCCATTTCTTTTTTGTTTCCATCGAGTTATGAATTTTTGAAGTGGATGTATGTATTGATGTTGTGATTTGGAGCATGAAATTGTGTCTGTTTTTGTTGATTTTCATTGACATGGTTCCATTTGCCCAATTGAGCTCAAATTTGACATGGTAGACCTTGATTAGGTTCTGTTTAGGGGTAAATTATTTGAGAATTTTTGGATGTGTTTTGGTATGGATTTGAATGCAATAGTTCTGTTTGTATGCTTGATGCTTCATTTGAACTAGTTTGCCTTATTTTGTGCATAACATGAGCATAATGAATGATATAAACATGAGTCCAAGGATGTTTGCTCTTGTTTGACTTTAATTTGAGATTGGTTGGTGAATGCCTTGCTGTTTAATATTTTTTCTTGCTTTTGGACCCTAGGCTTGGCCTAGTGGTCTAGTTGCTAATGTTTGCTTGATGTTTCAGGATCAAAAGCATAATGCACATGGAGAATGATCCAAATCAATTTTAATTGATGTTGTTGATGTTTGTACACTAACATAACATTGTTTTGTAGGTGGCGAAGCTTAGGCTTGGGCTTTGAGCTTGCTTTATTGTGCATTGCTTTGTATAGTTTGATTGATTGAACACTTGCTGTTTGGTTTTGTCTGTCTGAGTACTAACTGTGTTGGATTGTTTCCAGGTACTTTAGTTGCTCAGTTCCTTGTGAACTTTTGCTTTGCTTTGCTTAAGCAACTTGCATTGAGGTAAGTCCTCTTGACTTCATGTAGTCTGGAGACCCGGCTGTTACCGGGCCGGGCAAATAAATGTCTGAAGTCCTCCTTAAGAGGCAATGATTGTGATTGTTTAATTTCGTGCCAAGCAGGTGAAAGTCCTTTAAATAAGGCAATTGGTGGAAGGTAGGGGTATGCAGCCTACCCCCCACTATTCAGTTGAGTCTTCTCCTTGCTCCCATTACATGGTTGTAGCATTGAGATCAAAAGCCCAAGATCTGTGCAGTGCACATTGAGTCAGAGTCTCCGAGTATAGAAGGGTCCCCCCATTCTGGACCCATGCTCATTTGTCAGACGCTCTCCCTGGTTAGGGATAAGAGCTGTGAGGTCTGATCCTCACTTCATCCTTTCATCTGCTTCACCTTAGCCTCGTAATGGCAAGGTTAAGAGCAAACCCAGCCCGTACAGACGACTTGCTTCGGCAGTCAAACCTGATTGATTGAGCCCCTTGTTTGGCTATAGTGCGTGTTATGTGGATATCTGATTGACATGCTTGTTTGAGATACCTGTTCTCATTTGATGATATATGATTGTATGCTTGTGTGCTAGCTTCTTTCCTGGTTAGGTTAGTTTGCTTATGCAAGTAGGATAGAAAACCGAACTTAGGTGAACGATGCATGACAACATTAGGCTCGAGTCTCAGCTCCCTAGTTGTGTGTCTTTCCCCGGTTTCTGGTTAGCAATTTTCTCCCTTTCAGGGGAACTACATCGCCCTGATCCTCGTGCCAGACGAGGTATGTAGGCAGGTGGTCGTGCGAGACCACTCCGGGCAACCTTTTTCTTTTTTGCGTGCGTTTACTTGTTATCTGGTTGTGTGTTTGGCTCGGATGCCGACGTAAGCCCAGTGATTGGCTGTCGGGCTCCTCGTTTGCCGTTTGGTGCGTGTTTTGGTTCGGATGCCGACGTAATTCCATCAAGTGGTTGTCGGGCTCCATGTTTGCCACCTTTGTTTGTTTGATTGTTTTGGGTTGTTTGGCGTGCGTAAGCCGAACTACAGTGGCTCTGATTCTTGTTCCAGACAAGATATGTAGGCATAAGGTGCGATACCTTATCGAGCTCCCTTCTTCTAACCCCACCTGCGTTCCCCGTGTGTGTGTGTGATGTTTAGCAACCTTTTCTTTATTCTAGGACGTGGATCCCTAGGAGTACCTAGGACGCGAGGGGTGCTAATACCTTCCCCTCGCGTAACCGACTCCCGAACCTTTTCTCTCTGGTCGCGAGACCATGTCTTTCCAGGTTTCTCTGAGCGTTTCCTTTCCCTATCTTGGGATAAATAACGTTTAGTGGCGGCTCTGTGTGTTTTTATTTTCGAGTCTCGCCGGTTGATTTTTTCGCAGGATGCGACAGTATGTATGCCATTCGTGATCTGGAGGTGGAAGATTATTGAACACTTAGAATGCCCCAAAAATTTGCACTTGTTAATTAAAAGATAATCTTGATGGAGATGGGCTTAAAGATGTCATCCAGAAAGTTTGATGATGAGAGCTTCAGAGTGCGTCGTACATTAGACCATATCTGAAGACATGGGTGTCATACTGGGTCGTACGCTAGACCGTATAATGAGTCATCCATTAGGTGATATTAGGGTGAGCTGAACCTGATGAGATAAGGATCAGAATGTGTCATACGCTAGACCGTATCTGAGTAGCAGAGTGAGTCGTCCGTTAGGCTGTATCTGGAGAAATAAAGATCAGAATGGATCGTACGCTAGATCGTATCTGAGTAGTAGAATGAGTCGTCTGTTAGGCTGTATCGGGCGATAAAAAGTAGTCGTACGCTAGACTACATTTCAGAATGTGTCGTACGCTAGGTAGTATCTGATGAGAAGAGCCAGACTGGGTCGTACACTAGACCATATCTGAGTTGCAGAATGAGCCGTCAATTAGGTTGTATCTGAGGATAAAAGATCAGAATGGATCATACGCTAGATCGTATCTGAGTAGCAGAATGAGTCGTCCATTAGACTGTATCTGATGATAAAAGGGGTAGTCATACGCTAGACTATATTTCAGAATGTACCGTATGCTAGGTAGTATCTGAGGGGATGAATATCCAAATGGGTCGTACGCTAGACCGTATTGGAACAGTTGAAGGAACCATACGTTAGGCTGAATCAGAATGAGCCGTACGTTAGGCTATATCTGATAATATTTGTATATGTTGTATTTGTAATAAATGTCTGGGACGGGCTTAAAGATGCCATCATTAGGAGGATATCAGAATGCTTGTCATAATGAATATTCATATGGATTATATCTTAAAGATGTATCTGAATCTTGAATGTAATCGATAAAGATATCCGTCTGAATGAATCTTTATTTTGACTGTATCAGGAGGATAATTAACTTGGAAAGAAAAAAAAAGAGTTAGCCTCATGCCATGTCATGATGCATGAGATGTTTTATGCTCTTGAAAATAAATGCGAACATTGCATGCATGTATATGCTGTGAAATGATGCATGAATGAATTATGCGTCTGAAAATTTTTGCCATGGGAAAATAAATCCTGATATTCTGGTTGGAGATATTTGTATTGATGACCCTTTCTTAGCTGGGGATATTTGATTTCTGTCTGATGGTAGAAATATTCAACAGAACCTGACTGGGGATAAAAGAGATGACCAGTCTGTCTAGTAGTGCCAATTTCTTCTGGGAATAACTGGTTTTGCTGGGGAATAGGATTTGCAACCGGATTTGTTAGAACACATGGTTAAACCTTATCCTTGATCCTAAAGTCTTTTAGTAATTGCTATTTCTATTTTATGCATGTATTTTCGGTAAACATCAATCATATTCAAATGCATATATTAATTCGAATTAAATCAATGGTCGTTTATGCAAACAAAACGGAGAAAGTAAAACAAAAGTATCTTTTTGGAAATAAAATTGTATTGATTTTGAAAGAGGGCCTATAAACAAGCAATTTTAATACAAGGAGACAGAAATCCTAGTAAGAGGAAATTGTCAAGAAAGCAAAGAAAAAACAGCTATGAAAAAAAAGTCCTATTGATTTTAATTCTACTACTGCTATTATGTCCTCAAGCATCTCATCTCTTGCCGTCGGATAGAAGTGATTGGCTTGTTCAGTCTCTTTGACTTTGGTGAAGCTGACCGAGAACGGGACATAGTCATACGCTTTAATCCCTAATTTTTGCTTGGACCGCCTTTTCAGGTTTTCAGTCCACCAGGATACCCTTTTTTGCCCAAGCCGCCTTTTCAGGTTTTCAACTTGCTGGGTGTACATTTTTATATGTTTATCCCTAATTTTTGCCCGAACCCTTTTGGTTCGCCGGGATGCCCTTACTTTTGCCTAGATATGTCGACCTAACGGGTTTCTTTTATGCGTAGTATTTTTTAACTATGTCCACGTTCACGGGATGCGGGAAATCTTCGCCATCCATTGTAGCGAGCATCATGGCTCCACCAGAGAATACCTTCTTAACTACAAATGGCCCTTCGTATGTGGGAGTCAATTTGCCTCTAGGATCACTTTGTGGTAGAATGATACGCTTTATCACCAAGTCGCCAATTTGATACACTTGTCTCTTGACTTTTTTATTAAATGCCTGGGTCATGCGCTCCTGATATATCTGCCCATGACAAACAACCGCAAGTCTCTTTTCATCAATCAAATTTATCTGATCGAGTCGAGTCTGAATCCATTCATCTTCATCTAAGCCTGCATCTTTCATAATTCTTAGAGAGGGAATCTGAACTTCCACTGGTAAAACGGCTTCCATTCCGTAGACTAAAGAGAAAGGAGTTGCCCTGTCGAAGTGTGTACTGAAGTGCGATAACCATGAAGAGCAAATGGTAACATCTCATGCCAGTCTTTGTATGTTACTGTCATCTTTTGTATAATCTTCTTAATATTCTTATTAGCAGCTTCTACGGCGCCATTCATCTTTGGCCGGTACGGAGAAGAGTTATGGTGTTTTATTTTGAACTGCGTGCAGAGTTCAGTAATCATCTTGTTGTTCAAATTAGTACCATTATCAGTGATAACTCTTTCAGGGATGCCATATCGACAAATAAGACTATTCTTGAAGAACCGTGCCACCACATTCTTGGTGACAGAAGCAAATGAGGTTGCCTCTACCCACTTCGTAAAGTAATCAATAGCAACAAGAATGAAACGATGTCCATTAGAAGCAGTAGGTTTAATCTCTCCAATCATATCAATGCCCCACATTGCAAAGGGCCAAGGGGCTGTCAACACGTTCAATGGAGCAGGAGGTACATGTACTTTGTCCGCATAGATCTGGCACTTGTGACAAGTTCTGGAGTGAAGGTGGCAATCAGCTTCCATGGTAGACCAATAATACCCTGATCTCAGAATCTTCTTGGCCATCGTATGTCCACTAGAATGAGTCCCAAAAATACCGTCATGCATGTCTTCCATAATCTTTTCTGCTTCCTTTTTATCCACACAGCGAAGCAAAGTCGAATCATGATTACGTTTGTATAATACTCTATTACTCAAAAAGAATTTAGCGGAGAACTTCCTCAGAAATTTTCTGTCATTGATGGATGCCCCTTCAGGGTATTCCTGAGTTTCTAAATATCTTTTTACTTCGTGGAACCAAGGTTTCTCTTCTACTTCATCAGTATTAAGTTCATAACAATATGCTGGTTCATCTAATCGTTCAATGGTGATCATGGGAGCTTCATTGTCCCATCTGACTCTGAACATAGATGACATGGTAGCCAATGCATCTGCCAACTGATTCTCTTCTCGTGGAATATGTTCGAATGTAATCTCTTTAAAGTATGGGATTATGTCAACACACGCTCTCGATAAGGGATGAGATTCGGATGTTTAGTGTCCCATTCTCCTTTGATCTGACTGATTACAGAGGCTGAGTCTCCGTACACACTCAAAAACTTGATTCTCAGGTCTATAGTAGCTCTGAGTCCCAAAATACATGCTTCATACTCAGCCATATTATTGGTACAATCAAAACATAGTCTAGCAGTGAAAGGCGTATGGCAACCTTTGGGAGAAATAATTACAACACCAACACCATTGCCCAATGCATTAGAAGATCCATCAAAAACCATAGTCCATCGGGATCCCAGTTCGGGTCCTTCATCCGGTCCAGGTTCTTCATAATCAGTAACAAGCATAACATCCTCATCAGGGAACTCAAAATTCATAGATTGGTAATCATCAACTGCTTGATGAGCCAAATGATCAGCTAACACGCTTCCTTTGATTGCTTTCTGGGTAGTATACTGGATATCATACTCTGTTAAAATCATCTGCCATCTTGCTATTCTTCCGGAGAGAGCAGGTTTCTCAAATATTTATATGATAGGATCCATCTTAGAAATCAATAAAGTGGTATGATTCAACATATACTGTCTTAGTCGGCGAGCAGCCCAAGCCAAAGCACAACAAGTTTTCTCAAGCAGTGAGTATCTTGTTTCACAGTCGGTAAACTTTTTGCTAAGGTAGTATATTGCATGCTCTTTTCGACCAGACTCGTCATGTTGCCCCATCACACACCCCATTGAATTTTCTAACACGGTCAAATACATGATTAGAGGTCTTCCTTCAACTGGTGGCATCAGAATTGGAGGTTCTTGGAGATACTTCTTGATTTTGTCAAAAGCTTCTTGACATTCATCATTCTATATTATCTCTTGATTTTTCCTCAGTAATTTGAAGATGGGTTTACAAGTAGCAGTCAAATGGGAGATAAATCGGGCAATGTAATTCAAGCATCCCAAGAAACCTCTGACTTCTTTATCTGTACGGGGAACTGGCATTTCTTGAATAGCTCTCACCTTAGTCGGGTCAACCTCAATTCCTTTACCACTGACAATAAAGCCCAAGAGTTTACCGGATCTTACTCCAAAGGTGCATTTGTTCGGGTTCAATCTCAACTTGTATTTCTTCAACCTCTCAAACAGTTTGTATAAATGATCGAGATGTTCTTCTTCAGTATGAGATCTGGCTATCATGTCATCCACATATATCTCTATTTCATGATGGATCATATCATGGAACAAAACCACCATAGCACGCTGGTATGTTTCCCCTGCATTCTTTAAACCGAATGGCATTACTTTGTAACAGAAAGTGCCCCATTGCATCACAAACGTAGTTTTCTCCATGTCTTCAGGTGCCATCTTAATCCGGTTATAACTTGAGAATCCATCCATGAATGAGAATACCTTGTGTTGAGCGGTGTTATCTACCAGAACATCAATGTGCGGAAGTGGAAAGTCATCTTTGGGACTTGCTTTATTCAAATCTCTGTAATCTACACACATTCGCACCTTACCATCCTTCTTTGGCACTGGTACCACATTAGCAACCCATTGAGGATAAGAAGTAACAGCTAGAAAACCTGCATTAAATTGTTTCATAACCTCGGCTTTGATTTTCTCAGACATTTCAGGACGCATGCGACGAACCTTTTGCTTAACAGGATGACAATCTTCCTTCATCGGCAAACCATGTACTACTATATCAGTATCTAGTCCTGGCATGTCTTCATAATACCAAGCAAAAATCTCTACATAGTCATGTAACATCTGAATCAATCTTTCTTTGACACTGTTTTCCAAGCCTGCTCCTATTTTGACTTCTTTCTTGTCTACTTCAGTACCCAGATTTACAATTTCAATTGATTCCTCATGCGGTTGTATAGTCTTTTCTTCTTGCAGTAACAGTCTGGCAAGCTCTCCAGGCACTTCGCAATCTTCCTCACTTCCATCCTCGGCTTGGTAGATCGGATTTTTAAAGCCATAATTAACAGTAGCAGAATTATTATCAACAGGATCCAGAGTGGATATGGATCTGCAATTTGTTACGTGAGTGTGTGTAAGAAAACATAGCTTATTTGAAAGATGACAGGAAAGATAAAGAGCGCAATATTTGAATGCAAAAAGTCCATTGATTTATTGAATGTGAATATGCTTATGAAAATAACAAAACCCCTAACAAATTAGCTATTGTGCCCCGGGCCGAGACACAATGCTTTAAGAAGTTCAATTGTTCATAATAAAAATTACAAAATTTGAAACACTAAAATAAGCAATAACAATTACTCCTGACTAAAGGAAATCGGGATAGTGTCTTCAGCCTTCCAATTATTGAGTCCGTCACCAATTGTTGGGAAAATCCAGCTATCCAAGTTGCAATCGCTATCAACATCTTCTACAGCATTAATCTGATATTTGACTATCTTTTCAAAGCTAAACCCCATGCCAAATTTATCAGACTTGTACGGTACATCAATTAGTTGACCCCAGCCAGTACGACCACCATCTTCAACCACGGCTTGAGCATCTTTTAGAGAAATCATAGCAGGAGGAGCACGAATAACCTTGGGCACACGGGAAGTTGGCTTAAGGACAGGACTGGTCGGAGGAACTACTTCAAATGACTGAGAAGGAGTCTCAAAGAATTCACCATCCATCTCGATGTATCTGAAGGTATGCACACTACTGACAATATACTCTTCTTCTCCACACACAGTGACAATCTTGCCCTCTATTGGATACCTCAGCTTTTGATGGAGAGACGAAGCTATAGCACTTGCCCCATGGATCCAAGGGCGTCCCAGCAAGCAGGAATAGGCAGGACGAATGTTCATTACGTAACAGGTAGTGTTGAAGACTTGAGGTCCTATCTTGATAGGGAGAACCACTTCACCATGGACAACACTCTTCGCACCATCGTAAGCACACACCACAATGTCACTAGGTTTCAGTTCAATGCTTTTACAGTCAAGCTTATCGAGCACAACTTTCGGTAGCACATTCAAAGAAGAGCCACTGTCGATCAACACATGAGACAAGGTGATCCCCTTACACTCAATGGAGATATGCAGAGCTTTACTGTGATTCTTTCCTGCTGATGTCAGGTCAGCATCAGAAAAGCCTATGCCATTATCAACAGCCAAGTTAGCAACATAATTTTCTAACTGATCGACAGATGTCTCCTGAGGTACATGATCGGTCTTCAAGAATTTTATCAACGCATTGGCATGAGATTCAGAAGATAACATCAAGGATAAAATCGAAATTTTACACGGAGTATGCCCCAGCTGTTCTACCACATCAAAATCACTCTTACGGATGATTTTCAGCATTTCTTCCATTTCCTGCTTGGCAACATCTTCGGTAGTAACTTCGACTGGTGTCTTTGACTGAGAAGGATTGATTGCTGGTCCCTTTCCTCGAGTTTCAGGGGCGGGAGGTGAGATTTCTGGAGAGAAGATCCTTCCACTTCGAGTAATTTTACTAGTCCCAACAATGTCAATGTCATTAGGATTAGCAGAATTATCATCTTGCTTTATGCTGTGGATGTAAACATCACCTCCATAATTCCACATAATGACTTTGCTTGAGGAATACGATACTGGGCCAGGTGCAGTAATAATTAGGGGAGCTACCTTGGGCTCAGCAGTAATCTTCACAGGCACTCTAGTGGCGGTAATCTTCACTGGAACTTTGGACCTAGCAATCACAGATATTTCTTCAATAGGGTTTTCCACCTTAGGAATCTTTTCAAAGAGAATTGTACGATCATCCATCAACCGTTGAATACCATTCCTCAACTTCAAGCAATCATTGGGTCGGAGTATACAGAGATCGCAATTTTCAGCACAACCTGGAAATAAACCAGCTTGCAATAAATTCTTCTTGATGATCAGGAGAGGAGATGCTAAGTCAGCTACATTAGTAATGTGAGAATTGTCATCCACAACATTAACAGTCTTGTCATGATTAGGCATAGGAGCAGTGATGAGATTAGGAGTCTCCGGAGGATCAAATTCAATTTCTCCAGCGTCGATCATATCCTGAATCTTATTCTTCAACAACCAACAATCGTTTGTATCATGCCCGGGGCTATCGGAGTGATATGCACACCTGGCATTGGGATTATAACGAGGAGAAGTAGTGTTGGGATTTGCAGGAGGATCTCTGAGGGTAATTAAATTTGCTTTTAGCATACCCTGCAGTGCTTGTGCTAAAGTCATATTGATCTTGGTAAACTGCCTCCTTGGCCTGTCTTGTCTGTGTTGGAAGTTTTGAGATGGCGGTGTTGCAATCATAACTGCTCCAACAGTATGGTCACGATTTTTCTTGTTATGACCCCTTTGACCGTACACAGCATTTGATTCATTCTTCCCCTGATAGGACTTTTTGGTGCTTGCAGAGGTAGTCGCCTGTATCTTTCCACTTCGAATGCCGCTTTCAACACGTTCACCCGTCAATATAAGTTCAGTGAAACCCGATGAGGAACTTCCCAATAGATGGTTGTAGAATGGGTCAGTCAGTGTACCCATGAACATGTCCACTAATTCTCGATCAGTCATAGGGGGTTTGACTCTGCCAGCCAAGTCTCTCCATTTTTGAGCATATTCTTTGAAGCTTTCTTTAGAGCCCATAGTCATATTCTGCAGTTGTAGTCGAGTAGGCGCTAATTCAGAATTATACTAGTAGTGCTTGTAGAAAGTTGTCACTAAATCAGTCCATGTGCGGATGTTAGAGCTTTCGAGCTGATAATACCACTCTAACTGTGTGCCAGACAGAGTCTCTTGGAAGAAATGGATCCATAGCTTCCTATCAGTGGTATACGGCTGGATCTTTCTCACATAAGCTCTCAGATGCATCTGAGGACAAGACGCACCATCATACTTAGTGAAAGCGGGGACCTTGAATTTGCGAGGAATGACCACATCAGAGACCAGACCTAAGCTTTCGAAATCCAGACCGGGCGCCTTCTGACCCTCCATAGCTAGCATACGTTCTTCCAGCAACTTATACTTATCATATTTCGGAGAGTACTGTTCATTTTCATAATTTTCATAGTCGTCCTCAGGGTTGAAGGGATCAGCATTCTCATCTTTCGAATCATTTCTGTCTCATCTTCTTTATCCTTCGGAATTCCAATCTTGACTCCTGGAGCCTGTCCTTTAAGCCTTCTTCCCGGGTTAATGTAACTCACAGATTTCTTGTCTTTCTTCTTCTCGAGCAATAGAGTCTTCAGTTCCTCCTGCCCCTTGGATAAGTTCAAGATCATCTCCTGGAATTGAGCATTCTGAGCCTGGAGATCCTTGACAGTTTGTTCGATGGCCATTTTTCTGTTTGAGAGGAAGACCGTGAGAACATTGATCCTTTAGAGTACCTGTTATGCAATGTTATGTTATGTTATGCAATGTATGAAATGTTTTCAAGGACTTTTGGAATTTAACTTTGCGTAAACCACCAAAAAGGGGAACTTTTATTAATAATTTCTTTAATCAATGTTCATTACAAGAAAAAAATGAAAGCTCAAGTCTCCCAGGGACGGCTTCTTTTTGGGCGGAGATATGCATTGAGACTTCGTTCCTCATTAAGCTGGCTGGTGAGCTCTAATACTTTCTTCCTTTCAGCACAGAACTGAGCTTCAAAAGTATCCCTTTCCTCTCTCAACTGGATCCAAGATTTATTCAATTCTTCAACATTGGTAGGCATATCTGGATAAGGAATGATCTGAGGGGTACCTCCTTCAACTTTTGGTTCAACAATCAGAGGTCCGATTGCAAGATATGGCATGATAAGATCACGAGCTCTGGCGCGTACCCATCTGAGATAAGGTTCCATAGGAATAGAGTTTTTTTGTCCTAAAGTACTTCTTTTCACCATGCCCCAAGCTCGTACAAACCTTTGACGGAGACCTTGAGAATCATTGTCATAGTCAAACACAGTGCCTTGGATAATTATTTCATGTGGACCATCTCTTCGAGCATAACCAAACTGACGTAGGGCTAAAGCAGGATTATAAGTAATACCTCCTCTTATCCCCAGGACTGGTACGTTAGAGAATTCTCCACAACGGTCAATGATGATAACATTTTCTTTGGGTTGGGGACACCAATGGATGTCTAAATGGGAGAGCGACATTATCCTTTGAGACCATTTCAAATTTTGCTCATTCTTCAAGACTGTTTGAGGAAGGTGCGAAATAAACCACCTAGATAATAAAGGTACGCAACACATGAGAGTCCCTTGCCTTTTCATAGTACGAGTGTGAAGGGAATGCAAAATGTCTCCAAGCAAGGTGGGCACAGGGTTATGAGTGAGAAATATCTTAACAGCATTCATGTCTATGAATTGATCCGGATTAGGAAATAGCACCAAACCATAGATTAGTAATGCTAGAACATCTTCGAAAGCGTGGACACTCATAGCTTTTAGGAATTCTCGGGCCTTATTTATCAGAAATTTGGCAAGTAAACCCTTAACTTCACTTCTTGTTACCCAATTAGTTTCAATGTCGGACTTTGTCATGTGTAAAGCCGCGACAACCTCTTCAGACCTCGAAATCTTTTCTAAACCACTGAAAGGTGTTTGATCAAGGATAGGTATCCCAAGCAACCTGGAAAATTCTTCTAATGTGGGTACCAACTGATAATCTGGGAAGGTGAAGCAATGATGTTTAGGATCGAAGAACTGGAATAGAACTCTCATCATATCTTCCTTGAAACCGGTGGTAACTAAATTGAGGAGATAACCATGTTTCTTGATGAAATGAGCATGATCGGGAAGTTCTGACACTAAATCCTTGAGTTGAGGAGAGGTCGCTACAAAATTGATACGGATGGTCTTCCTGGAAGCCATAGCCCTACAAAACAGAGCAAAGTTAAATCCCTAAGTCCTCGAAATGGTTAGTACAATACCATGATGTCATGATGTTATGATGTTATGATGTCAAGTAAGTAACAAGCACAAACAAGTCACACCACAATCATTCCTAGGTTTTAAGGCTTGCATGAGTTCCATAGGTAAGTACCCTCCCCACTGAAGTTTGGTTGGTTCAACCTGTCCTAGAATAGTAACCGGGTTCTAGAAGGATCTCAAATCATTGACCTTTCCTTAAGTCCACTTCAGTGCAACACCAAGCGGTTGACCAAAATTTCCCTAAAGTCCAATCTCAAAGAGTGTAGTATCGAGTATCAACCAACCCCAGTCGGAACCGAAGTCAGTTATCTCACTACTTTCTAATGGCTAGGATGAGTCAATTAGGGTTCTAAAGGTCTGGTTAATGCTTTGATGACACCACGCAGACGCCAAATTTTTCCTCATGTAAACATGAGGAACATCAGGACATCCAAAGTGTCACATTAACCGTAACCATCATTTTAACCATTCCAGTATACGCCGGACAGTCGCGATGATCTCTTGCTACTTACCTAAGGTGCACTAGATCCGGGTGTAGGATCTTTCACTCAAGCATAGAATACCCAAACAATCCCTTAAAATTAAATCAGACAAAGAAACAATTCGAAAACATAAGTGATCTTATCTTTAAGGTAACCTCTCTTTTTAAGATTCCCAGCAGAGTCGCCAGTTCTGTGATACGGTGAACTGACTTTGTGTTTTTGCTTTGAAAAACAATGTTGCGGATAGCAAGAGTCGCCACCGACTTTTCTTTTATCCAATAAGGAAAGGCAGAAAAGAACAGGAAAGACCTTGATTAGATTTTGAGTTCGGGAGGTACATTATACAAAGGGAAGGTGTTAGCACCGTTTGTATCCATGGTTATCCATGGTTATCCATGGGCTCTTAATTGCTTAACTCACTTATGTTTTCCTTGTTTGAGAAAGTGTTTGAGAAATGTGGTGTGTTTAGAAAATATTTTGAAAGGAGAGTTTAACTTTGTAATGATTCTTGTACGAATGTATACAAAGTGTTTATCTCGTTTGATTTTGAAAGATGTTTAGAAAAATATAACTCGACGATGATTCTGGTGCGAATGTATACCAAGTGGTGATTTTCTAAAAGATGTTTTGAAAAGTGTGAGGTGTGAAGAGTATTTTAAGCTGTGAGCAAGCATTTAAGAGTTATACCTAACCAAGGTCTTTATAGGTATTTCCTATCCTTAAGAGGGTAAAACTGTCCTTACTATTGAGAAGTAAGTAGTCTTATCCTTTGGATGTAAATGGACATCGTGGGGTCGTCGATTGGCCATTGAAGGAAACATTTGTAAGGATACCTTAGCATTCGAAGGGACGATCATCATTTAATCGTAGGCTACAACGAAGGGTCATCGAGGGACAAAGTCATATATTCGAAGGCAACGTTCGAGGGACAAGGTCATATATTCGAAGGCAACGTTCGAGGAACTATGATTTATCTTGTAGGGACTATGATTTATCTTGTAGGGACATTGACCTTTTGATCGAAGGGACTATGACTTATCTGTTTAGTGATGATGATGATTTAATCGAAAGGGTCTTTGCTAAGGGTATCCCCACATTCGCGGGACATGACCGTAATATCGTAAGGCAACAAAAAGAGGGTTACCCTAGAGGTGCAAGTGTGGAAATGATATATTATCTTGAATTAATTTATCTAAGTTCGATTATTTATCTTTCCATGCAATCCTATTAGCATACATCTAGACAGTTATATTCACAGTATGGAAAAATTAAAGTGCGGAAAATAAGACTACGCTATTACATGGCTTCGGGATGGGGGTACATAATTTAAAAGGGATATAAAATATCTAAATCTTAATTGACGAGTACAAAATTAAAAGGGAGTAAACATAGTAAAACACTGAAAAGCTAAAAAATAGGTCCTGGGGGCTCGAACTCAAGACCTCTACGTTGCCATGTTGGTCCATTTGTTATTTATTCACCTTCATTAAAATATATATTAATTCTACATGGATTTTTCCATTTTGACACAACACCACCATGCATGTTAAAGCTTTCTCTCTTACGGCAAGCTACTTTATTTTTTCTCATGCTGTTTCTTTCATGTGAATACAACAAACCTGTAACTTCATCTTATATCAAACCACACACATAAAATAAGATCATATGTAATCATCATGCAATAATAAAAATAGCCATGCACAAATCAAGAAGCTTATATTATTTTACTCATGTATTAGTTCTCTTTACTGCAAGTGATAATGATAAAACAAACCTTACACATACATGTTAAAGACAACCAAGGATTTATATTATCACCATGATATCATCATCATCATTATTATGTAGTAACAGCATGTGAAATAATTAAATGACAGATATAATTCTTTAATCATGCAAACAGAATTTCTCCAACATGCTATGACATATCAAGAACAAATGCATACTTGAATAAAGCAATATCAACATCCACCAAACCATGAATACATCATCTCAATATATATATATATTAAACCAATATTATTCATGCATGAATTAAGGAGTATTGCAAGGTAATCATGCTGGATGCAAATTCCATAATGAACACTTATTGGGGATTTGATTCCTCTAGCTTGCTCACTGTATGTGTGTTGTTCTTATTCAGGCTATGAGTGCTTTATGGTTGCTTCTCTTTTCCCTGCCTGTGAATCTTCTTGCTTTTGCCTTGCCTTGTGTATCTTCTTCTGCTGTATCTCTCCTCTTTTTCGTCTCCCCCTTGCTGCAGCCATATGAAGTATTTATAATGATGTGGATTAGGGTTTAACCTTGCTAAATAATTGGATCCCTTCCTATACTTTAGGGTTTAACCTTGCTAAATATTTGGATCCCTTCCTATACTTTAGGGTTTAACCTTGCTAAATATTTGGATCTCTTCCTATACTTTAGGAGAGTTAGGGTTTAACCTTGCTAAATATTTATTAAATATAAATATTATTATAAATAATAAATAATTTAAATGACTTTTAACAAATAAAAATTAATTTAAATTTTAGTTACATAATTGAATTAAAATTTAAACCTATTTCTATTTTTACTTTCATCATTTAAAAAAAAATCAAAATTATTCTTACTTATATCAACCAAAATTATTTTATAATTTATGGGCTTTTAAAAAATGTTACTCTTATAAATAAATTTTATTAAGTAAAAAACGTGAATTACTAAATAAGTACTATTTATAAATAATGAATAAATGGAACATGAGTCATTAAATTATAAAAAATAGTTATTATAATTTAATGAGCTTTAACAAATAAAATTAATTTAAAATTTTAATTATACAATTAAAATTCAAATCTATTTTTATTTATCATTAAATTAAAACTATTTTATATATATATATATATATATATATATATATATATATATATATATATATATATATATATATATATATATATATAAAATTTATTTATATCATACAGATAACCAAAATGATTATTATTTTTTATATCTGTATCACATAATAAATAAATTAAAATTTATAATTTATATGAGAATGTATGCTAATGAATGAATGCAAATGTGAAATGAATGCCATGCATGAATCAATTCAGCATAAAAATTAACAGGGAAGTTTTGGGGTATGACAAATGTCAACTTATAAGAACGAATCATTCATCATGGCAACCCAAACAAAACAAGTTTTTTATGTCACTGATCCTTCTAACACTAGATGGTCAATTATTTTTCACGGAAAATATATTTCTAATAGGGTACTGATGAAAATCAAGATTTTAACTATGAGCCTCTTTATTTCGCAACATATGTACTTTATTCATCTGAATAAAATGATTCAGATGATGTGCATGTTATTCATCTTGATCATAAAGAGGGGTTATGAGAAAACTAGTAAGTAAATATTTTATATCAGTTAGTAATTTATAATTATTCATTTTACTCATTTTTATTCATTTTACTAAAGAATTAATGTTGTTGTTGATTATCCTAATTGGTTTTAAATGTTATTCATTTTACTAGAGCTCTGATATGCATGTTCATGGGATACCCTGAAGGAGTTAAAGCTTATAGGCTATGGTGCCTAGAGCTAGGTCAAAAGAAGTGTATCACTAGTCGAGATATAGTTTTCAATGAAGTTGAGATTGCTTTCAAGAAACGTGACGATGTTAGTCGAAGTGTACATATATTTGAAGAAGATCTGGGACATGAAGAGATTCATGTTGAGGTGAGGCATGTCGATGCTGAATTGTGTATCCCATATCAAGTCGAAGAAGAAGCACAAGATGCTGAAGATACTAAGGAAGTTGAGGAAACTGTCGATGACTACCCGCTGGCAAGAGATAGGTCGAGAAGAGTCATCAATCCACCTAAAATACTTAGGTATGCAGATCTCATAGCTTATGCCTTAATCTATGCAAGAGACGTTCTAGATGAAGAACCTAGAGACTATAAGGAAGTTATGAGGAGTCGAAATAAGAATGAATGATTGAAGCCCATGAATGATGAGATGAAGTCTCTTCATGATAACTACACTTGAGAACTGATCAAGAGATCTATTAGAGCCATGTTAGTCAGCTGCAAGTGGATTCTAAGGTACATAAATGAGTCTCTGAACAGAATCCTGATTTATAGTGGAGCATGTGGTGAAAATAGTAAAGTATAAATCAAAGGATAAGTCGAATATGATTATGTAGGTTGTATGAATTCCATAAAATCTATTTCTGAATATGTGTTAACTATGTTTGGCACACCAATTAGTTGGAAAGCAACACTTCAGAAGGTTGTTGTCTTATCAACCACTTACGTGAAATATATCGCTTTCACTGAAGTTGTGAAAGAAGCATTGTGGCTTGAAGGTTTTTCTAAGGAGCTGGAACTTCAATATCGAGTTATCACTGTTAAATATGATAGTCAAAGTGCTATACACCTGCCAAAGAATTCAGACTATTATGAGCGAACCAAGCACATTGATGTGAGACTGCATTTCATCAGAGGGGTAATCGATCATGGAGAAGTCCAAGTGCTGAAGGTTTCGAAAGATCACAATGTTGATGATACGATCACCAAGACATTATCAAGTTGCAAGTTTTTCTATTGTATGCAGTTCATAAAGCTGCATGAAGAAAGCAAGTTTGTTCCTTTGATGTTATAGAGTTTGTTCCAATGTGGAGATTTGTGAGATATTGGATCGAACGCTAGTATGGTCGAAGGATAATTTCTTGGTTTGACAATCCGACAAGATCATTAACATGTCGTCAAAGTCTATTCACATGTTGTAGTCGAAATATGCTAGGATTGTTAGCATGTCAAATTGGGTCTGTTTATTATGCCAAATTGTTTAAGTTAGTTTGTTCTCTAAGTTAGCTTGTGTAAAAGCCCATTATTTTAGTGTGTTATTTTTATTATAAATAACAGAGTAGTATCTTATTGTTGTATAACGCAAATCCTAATTAGGGTGAGAGAGGTTATTTACTACTCTATAACATTTGTAATCTTGTTCCCAAGAGAAAGTAAAGAATAGCAGTTTATAACCAATTTCATTGTGTTCTTATTGCTTCCCTCTTTTCTACCCTTGTGGATTTCTTGCCAATCAAGGAACCGATTATACTTTGTTCTTCCGACATCGTTTTTCAGAACAATTAGTATCATATAATATTTTTTTGTATAACCTCATTCATGCGTGGGTTTTTTCCATAAATATTGGATCTTTTTTAGCTCATATTCTTTTGTAGAAGTTACATTTTCTACTTGTTGGTAAGATTTTCTTTTGGAACATAAAGTGTCTTCATTGATATTATTTCCATCCTCAGCTTATCAATATTTGTGTACGGATTTTTTTTTTAATAAATGGTCAATAATACTTAAAAAAAGATAATAAAGAGAGTTCTTCATACTCAACATTGACATTAAAAAGCATAATCCTCCCAAAATTCTAACAAATCAAGATCTACCAAAATTCTAACATAGTATCCAAATTTGTTCCTATGAATTGCTTCATCTAAGGAGAGAGGGATACCATACTTCTTGCTTTGAAAAAAGATTTGATGATTTTCAATATTAAAGAGGAAGATCATATATTCTAACTCAATGTTATATTAGTATTTTTAACCAAATTCGAATTAAAGATTGGTGTTCACGTGAATAAGGAAAATATATCAAGAGAAAAACTTTACAATCCTACTGCCAAAATCCTCTTAAGATCCGCAATGGATGAGAATGGAAAAAAACCTTACCAATAAATGTGAAAGACCATTTTTCAATAATACTCTTTAAAAATTTTAACTTTCTTTGCACTACATCAATTGTTGGAGAATATTTACCTTTTTTTTCAATGTTTTCATTCCATGATAGAAATTCTTGTAGCTATTGTTAAGCCTAGCTTATATCATTGTTTATGACCTAATAATATTATTAATTTTGTACTTTTAGTGTAGTTTTGTTTCTATTACACTAATAGTTCTATTATTTTGCTTTGTTACAGTTAAAATAAAAGAAGAATGAAGGTTAAATCCAAACATTGTAGATTTAGTGTAAAATTTGTTCGAAGAGCCTTGAGAAAACTACAAAAACTAAGAAAACAAGATAATGGTAGCATGAACTACGACCAACTATAGAAATAACTACATTCGTAATAGATGCATCCACAAGCCACATTTCCATGCTTATTACAGCAAAGACTACAGTCTGCCCCAAGAAATTGCTATGGCCATAGTATTTCTATCTTCTCTATTTTTGTCTATTTCACTCCGTTTAAAACCTTCGTTTAATTTTTCTACAGATGGAATAATAAATTATTTAATAAGTACTTCTCAAATACACTCGTGAATTTGATTATTTTGTTTTATCAAATTATAACAGAAGAAAGAAACTTATCTAGACACTTATTATAAACACAGGGTCGCTCCAAATTAACCAAGTGTCCAGTCTTCTTTATCACTTCAACTGTTGTGTTATTTCCAAGCCTCCTGGCATATGTATCAGTACAAATAATATTTACTTGATCAAGATAAAGTTTAAGAAACCTTAAGAATGAATTAAAACAAATAGTTATAATTTTGTGATCAAGATTTCTTACTCTTTTATTTTGTGTGCGATCTCCGGTTTGAAAATTTTATCTTTCTCACCCCATAAAAGATGTATTCGCTGCAAAGAGAAATTGTGTGAATATTATTAATTCATGTAACAAAAACTTAAATTTGGAAGAGGTAGAAAATATATGGTACGTAACAGGAGTTTTAGTATATCTCATAAAAAATAGTGTTAAAATCTAAATTATCAGGATAACTTACCTGTGAAAATTTTGGAACATGGATGTCTTTGTAGCTAATGACTAGAGCCTCTAATAGCTCACTTCGCTTCTTCCTATTAGAAAACATCACCTGCAGCAATTGATGATATAATGATAAACAATGTCACATCATAAGTAAGCTAATTATTTTAGAGATTATAATAGCATCACAATGGTTCATGAGAGCAACAACCTTATATACTTTCTTGGGTTACTTATTTTTCATTGTTAATGGGCTCCCATATAGAAAAATCAACATTTAGACCGATCTTAAATAAGGCGATCCACTCGCTTTTTTCTTTGTCTACAAAATCTAAATTCTATGGAGCTTGAAGAATGAAGGGATAATAGTCATATCATCATGTGATATGTAAAGTAGAGCACATAGCTGCCTCAAATGCAATCTGTCAAACACTTCAGATATGAATGCTATTGGAAGAGTTGAGCATCCTTGAAGTTGTACAGATTAAATTGTTGGTTGATAATAAATAAACAATTGATTTTTCTAATCATCCAATAAGCTATAATGGTAGTAAACATATTGGAAGAAAGTATTACTTTTTGAAAGATCAAATGAATAGAAACAAGCTAGAAGTAGAATTCTACAAAATCTAAATTCTAATTTGTTGATATATTCACTAAACCATTGAAAAGAGCAAGATTCGATTGCCTAAAGGAGATAATAAGAATGATAAAAACAAGATAATATGAATTAGAAGAAGATATTCTGGATGTGATTCAATAGAAAGGATAAGTTACTTATGTTGCAAGGAAGTGCCTCGCAACACCTGTCAATTGAAACCGTTAGTGGTTAATATAGTTTATTAACATCCTAACTATATCACTATTACAAAATGTAGAATTCGTCAAGTACTTTAAGCTAAGTCGTCAACTGTGGTAAAATCTTTTAATTTATGCATTTTTTTTACTTTCAAAACACATTTTATCACGGGTGGTAAATTTGACCATAGTGAAATGTGACGCATTTCTTTTTTAAAATATAAAATAAAATAACATTTCACCAAGGTCCGAGTTTCCAATCATTGGGAAGTACCCCTCTTAGGGACACGCTTTGAGTCCCAACACTTAAAGTGTATTTTTTCACTCATCTTTAAGAAGCTTTTAAGTTGCAAGATTGTTTTGACTATATATCTTAAAAATTTTGACATTGAAGATTAATGTTCAGTTTCAAGCATCTCATTTACTTGATAAAAGGAAACTTGAAATTAATCTTCAAACCATAATTTTCAATATCCTATTGGATGATCGGTCTACTGCTAAGAGGGAAATGTATTTCAACTTGTTATTTTAATTAAAAAGGAATACTTTTCACCACATTTATTCAAAAAGATTATGGTGATAGAGTATCACATTTTACCACATTCATACATACCAATCTTGGAGAAATGGTCTTTTGATTTTTTTTATATAAAGGTTCAACACGTCCATTCACCTTTTCACTAACCCTAACTCATTCCTCCTCCAAACTCCATCTTCCATTCTTGGTGTGGTGAAAAGTATTCCTTTTAATTGAAAACAATAAGCTAAAATATATTTCCCTCATAGCAGAATGATGCCTTGAGCAAAAGCCCTTTAAAATAGAAGAATTATCTAGCGAAAAACCATATTCACTAAAATAATTTCTTCATTAACCTCCATCATATCCAGTATGAATTGGGAAAGGAAAGTCAAAACTCACAAGAATGGATCATAAAACTCAGCTTTGACTCTTCTTCTTCACCTTTACGGTACGTGAAACATTTCACCATTATTCATGTTACTTTAATGTTGTTGTTGTTGTTGTTCTTGAGACCCAAAATCCTAGAGTTTTAATATTGAGTGTTGTTGTGTTGTTGTTGTTATTATTATTGTTGTTTAATGTTATATCATGCATTCACCACTTTTTTGCGAAGGTTCTTGTCTTTGATTGCACACATGAAGTTCTGTGTGATATGTCTAATGCAATAGACATGGGTAGAAGGAGGATCATGCCATCTGTTTTCATGGTTATTGTAAGCGCTCTCAATAGCAGCATGTCTATCTGAAATCAAAAAGAGATTGGTTTGTGGAGCGACATGTGTTCTAAGATGTCGAAGGAAGAAACCCCAACCACCACCAGCTTCACCTTGAACCAAAGAAAAGGCAACGGGAAAGACATTATTGTTGTCGTCTTGTGCAACAACCATAAGCAGAGTACCCTTATATTTTCCGTATAACCATGTTCCATCAATTTAAATAATAGGTTTGCAGAATGCAAAAACTTTGATGCACGGTTCAAACGCCCAAAAGAGGCGGTGAAAGATTCTATTTCCAGCAACACAAGTTCTGTCTGGTGTAAATGTTGGCAATGTCTCCATAATTGCAACAGTTCTTAGTGTGTATGTTTTAAGTGCCCATAAAAATCGTGACAATTATTTGTATGAATCCTCATAGTTGTTGAATACATGTTCAACAACCTTTGTCCTCGCAATCCACACTTTCTTGTAAGATGAAGTATAATTATATCTTGTGACGATATGAGATATTATTATACTCACCTTCACTGATGGGTCTTTGTTAACAAGCGGCAAAATGTCTTGACATATCAATGCAACGCTTAATTTACGGTGATCTTGTACAATATTGGTGGCAATGCAACTGTGAGGTGGGTTTATAGAAGCTATCTCCCAAGAGTCGTTTCTCTTCTTGTGAGATGCAACCAACCCAAACTTGCAAAGGATGTTACGACATTCGATGACATACCTTCTCGAATCAGTGCGTTTCACGGTGAAATCAACAAAGTTATTCATGTGAAATTTTTTGATAGCTCACACACATTCTTCTTTAGTGCGGAATATGTCTCACACTTTTAACTCACCCTCTGATCGTGGATACGGGTTATAAAAAAAATTGTTGGATGTTTCATCGTCATGCAGATCCATGTTTGTCATATGTTAAGGTGGTCTATATACATGACTTGGAGGTAATGGCATTGGATGATCGTCATCTTCAATGTTGTTGTTCAACATATGATCGACCTGTGTCTCGGTCTCTTCTTCTTCTTCATTAACGACATTGACTTCTGCTTCTGATTCTAGGTCGACTTCATCTGAGTTTTCTGAATCAAATTCAGTAGATTCAACTTGATTAGCTACCTGAGACTGCTGAGACGGTATACTTGGTTGAAGAGTAATATATAACTCAACAGAGTTGCAACCAAAATATCTATGACTAACAAACATATATTCAACATCTTCATTGTCCCGTACCTTTAGCGGGTAAAATTTACATTGACTGTTCTCGAAATAAATTGGATTTTGATACGTGATTTGTGACACAAGACCAGATCCTATGTAGGATTCAATTCATTTTGTCAAATGCAAGAAATTTAAATTTCTCTTCGGATAGTATCAGTGTTTCGAAAATAAAACCCGTATACATCAGACTCACACTACGCCAAACAAGACCTTAGACAGCGCTTTTTTTAGCCTTAGACAGCGCTTTAAAGCGCTGTCTAAACCTCCGCTGCTAAAGGTTTAGACAGCGCTTTTTTGAATCTTAAAAGCGCTGTCTAAGCCCCCCCCTTAGACAGCGCTTTGGCCAAAAGCGCTGTCTAAGACCCTCCTATTTTAATTTTTTTAGGTATACCTTAGACAGCGCTTTCCAAAAAGCGCTGTCTAAGCCCCCCCCCTTAGACAGCGCTTTGGCCAAAAGCGCTGTCTAAGACCCTCCTATTTTAATTTTTTTAGGTATACCTTAGACAGCGCTTTTCAAAAAGCGCTGTCTAAGCCCCCCCCCCCTTAGACAGCGCTTTGGCCAAAAGCGCTGTCTAAGACCCTCCTATTTTAATTTTTTTAGGTATACCTTAGACAGCGCTTTTCAAAAAGCGCTGTCTAAGCCCCCCCCCCCTTAGACAGCGCTTTGGTGGGCATCATGCACGCCTCCACTGTGAACCAAAACACTGGGGGGAAATCAAAATTAAAATATGTTCAAAAGAAAACATCAAAGACCAAATATGCATAAACCTAAGTACATAGTGATGGTCTTAGTATCATAGATAAATAGAAATTTATAACACTTCTATGCATTTTATTAATTAAAGAATAAAGCTACCATTCAGTATGAGAGATATATTACCATGTTGACTACAAAAAGAATAGAATTTATAATCACTAATACATGGATAATCAAAGAAAAAGTAAATTGAGGTAACTGAATACTCCAATTATATAAATCCAGTCAATGGCAAACACATCAATTTGTACAACTTAAAGAATGAGAGAAGATGTTGTGTGACTCTTTTGCCCCGTGATATCTTTCAATCTATATCATTGATATTAAAAATTGCTTAGTCAATATAAAAGCTTAATTCTGGACCAATACACAACAAATGAAGACTGAAGGTAAACTCTAGGTTAACCCATTCAAAAGACTTCTTACTCTGGCACATAGCCGGCCGTAGTAAGCAACCCCCAAAATTATATAACAGTATAGATGTTAGTGGTATATGGCCGCCACTTGGATGTTTAGGGAAACGATACAGGATTTTTTTATACCAACTACATATAAAAGCTAAAAATACGCATATTTAAAGACATAACCTTTACTGATAATAAAATCTCAATGTCATTGATACTCAAACCATATGCTGAGCAAATAAGTATTAGCATCCAATGCGTGAATTTAAGCATCTATGCATTTAAAATAAATACTACAAGTGATTCTTAAATTGAATCGCTGCAGAGACAAATTGAATCGATTAATTAAAAAGGAGTGACATCTCTCCATCAAAGATGAAAGAAAATCAAAAGAAACACTGAAACTCATGATGATAACAGCAAATCCCTGTGCCCACTGTTGTAAAACTTCTTCCATCTGTCTAATGGTTTCAACTGAGGGAAGTATATCCTTAAAGTTCTAACAAATAGAAAGACACTGGCCAAGCAAAAGCCTTGTAATACCACCAACACCAGCCAATTTAATACACAAGTTGTTTGCCAAATACCAAAATCTTCATGGGCGTTTTATAGTAGAGCTGAAGCACACTAGATGTATCTTACTCTTTACAATGGTTATGCCAATTGAGCCTCACTTTCAGTGCACTGAGTAGTGAAATTTCTAAATAGAAAGACACTACAAAGTACTAACTTCCTTGCAGACTGACAAACAAATATCAAGAGAGAGAGCAAAAAGCAATACATTTATTGGACTACCAACCTTAACCATAGTATCCCGCATAAAGTCATATTCAAATCTTTTCAGCTGAAGCTGAAGGACAGGAGGGAAATCAATAAATAGGACACCCTTCTTAGCATCCTGAGACAATGGTACCAGTATAATGTGCATTAGTTTGTGAACCAAACTCAATAAAAATTAAAACACTTAGATGTTGCCATTCTGACAAATACAACAAGCAATTTAGAGAAATATCATCATAATGTTAGAAATACATGGATAAATTCCTATTGAGTAATATAATAACATTAAAAGTCAGAGAGCTAAGTTTAAATAAAATAAATCATACAACTCATTACAATTCCAAAAAGGCAAAAAACAGTCAGTCATAGCATTGACAGTCATCCCATGGCTGTTTCCGGAACAAAAATACCATTGAAGGTTACTGTACTAGATGCAACACAGTTCTTTTTTTTACTTTTGAAATGGTGAAAGTTCGTAGTTCATAAAAGATATTAGAATAAAAATACCAAAAACATGCGTGCACAAGAAAACAGAAATCTTGTGTCACAAGAATATTAATTTCTCCAAATGACACCAGAAATTTATTATAAGCCACTTCAGCTTTTATCAATTACCACTAGAAATCTTGATTAGCTTCATGCCAATTGAATAATAATTAACTGTCATAGTAGAAAATTAGTTATATAAGCTACAGTAACTGCAGCAACCTTAACAGGACTTTGTTAAGTTCAAACAATTAAATTCAATTGATAACTAACCCGCGATTGAACTAACTGAACTCATTGACCTAATCAATTAGCATAGTTTCACAACCTAACTGATTCTAATAGAAGTGTAATAAACTAGCAGATTTTGCTAACAATCAGTAGTGATTAACAATCATTATGACTTACAAAATTCATTGTGAGCATCATATTACTCCTAACAGGTTCTGACTAACAAATTAACATCAATAACATGGCATTCCTTTAACAGAAAATTTGTTTCTAACTATAACAGAATTTTCACTAACACATAACTAATTTCCAAAACTTAATTTAACAAAAGTGCATTTCAAAACAGAAGTTGAATTTCATTTTTACGTTTCATTAAAATTTCGATTGAATTTCATCTAAATAACTATTGCATTTCTAACCGACATTTGAATTTCAGCTGCATTTCATTTGAGTTTGAAAACAGAAAATCAGAACCATATAAGTTCACATCACACGCCTCAAATCAGGATTCAAACTATCTTTTCACTGAACTTATTTTTTCATTCAGACTATTTTTTCATTCATCCACTCTCTTTCGCATAAGTTTTAAGCATACCTCATATCCTACGCATATGAGGTTTGTCGGCCATGCAACAAACGAACCTACTGCTTTTTTCTTCAGTGTCTTTGTTATCCCCCTTGACTTTTTTCTTTTTGTTTTTGACACCTTTACTAGACTCGTCCAATTTCATACCATCTGACCTCACAAGATGATAAACACGTTTCTTTGCATAGTCAAATATCTTATAGCTCGCCTCTGCAAAAATCCAAACAGATCGAAAACTCTCCGACACTCTAAGTGTATCCAAATATTTCAAGTAAGTCACCGCATCATACCTATCAGGAAAATGGCACACAACAATCAGTGCCTAAATGAATAATTAAATAAAAGGCATGCAACCGCAATCTAATCTATGACATTGACGTTTTCAATGTCCCTATAACCGCTTTTGACCCTAAATTTCCACATTGTGGAGAATTGCAAAGCAGCTATTACAATGACTGTGGTTTAAAACCTTGATAAGCAGCAAGCACCATTAAAGATACATCAAATAGAATACAAATGCAATGAAAGAACAAACAGCAAAAGAACTTCAACACAGTAAAATCAAACTTTAAAATATAGAAACTAATTCAAGATAGAGATAATAAGTACTCACCTAGTGCAATTGCACTAACAAGAATTGTGAAGGATAAGACAAAGATAATCAAAGAAGCTCTTTGAAAGATATTGACAAGCCTGTCAATTATTTTCTGTCCTATGTATGCTGCAATTGTAGCCACAATCGTAAGATACAGAGCTGCAAATCACCACGAAAGATACATATTAGTATAACTAGTTGAATTTTATGATGACTTATGAAACATGACATTCAATTTTACCATAAGGAACCGGAAATCGATTCAAGAGAAAATATTGCGCAACCGATATAGATGCTGTGAATGTCATTCCTAATGTGGCCATGGCACTTGCTACCTGAGGCGCGATTCCGAATTCGATAAACAAAGGACCCATGACAAATCCACTACCTACACCAAGAAGTCCACCCAATATTCCAGCTAGCAAAGCACATGAAAGTGATACAATCAGAAGATGCAAAGGCCAATGTGTGCCATGATCTTGCTTAGAAACTGTAATCTTCTTCCCTTGATATAGGCCTATTGCTTGGTACATTGAAACCCCAACAGTAACTGGTGTCTATAAAAACAACAAAATTTAAAGCCTAAAATTTTGTAACTAATTGTCAATTCGAAAATTTCAATATTTGAGTTAAAAATCTCACCTGTAACAAAGTTAGTAACCAGTATTTGATTGAACATGTAGCTGTATAATTCTGTTACAAATTTAGCTTTTATTAATCATGAATCCGTAGTAGTATTTCTATTTCGATGGTCGAAAATCTAGATTAGAAAATTACCTTGGCAATCTGCAAGAGAAGAACTGCAATCCAAACAAAACAAAGAAGTCCAAATTTCTTCCATTGAATGTTGCTAAGAATGGTACCCTACATACATAATTGAATTTATCTATTACAATTAATCAACAAGTTGCTATATTACATAAAGACAAAAGCTATTAAAATAAGCTTACTTGATTAATTTTCTTCTGAGGCTCATCATCTGGACAACTAGGAAGATACTTGTATTCAACATCTTCATTGCTAGTGGCTGAAAAAGAAAATAAGTCATTTTCATATAAATAATTGATTTTCAGATATCTACTGATTTTGTCTCTTGTGACACCATGTGGAGTGGTTTAATTCAAATCCAATTAACCTAATCTCTCACCAGTGGACTCTAAATGCTTCACAAACTCCTGTGTGATTCCAAAAGATTGAAGGAAAAAAGTTAGAGATTATTCTTCATGTTGCACATGAAAATCACTTAAAAGTATTAAAATATGCAATATTTATGAACCTCTTTCACTATGCCAAATTGGATCCAAAGTATGCCAAATTGGATCCAACTGTCTCCTGACAATCTCATCAAACGACTTGAACAACCCATTCTCCACAGTCAAATCCTCCACATCAACCTTATTCGTCTTCCTCATCTCCTTCAAGCACGCACCCATAACTTCAACAATAGCCTTCTGAATCCCCATCATGTACTTACTCATCGGAACCCTAATATCGACAACATCCGACGGGTCCTGCTCAAGCTCCTGCGAAACATAAACCTGAAATCTCGGCCAAAGATGCAGCTTACGAATATGCAAACACTTCATAGTTCTCTCCGCCTTCGCAAAACCCGAAACCATCGCTTGTGGCCTATCGGAGAAAACACGAACAAACGCACTTCGATTGAGAGAACGAAAAATCCTAACAATAAAAGCTTCAGTGGAAGTCTCCGAAACGGAATGAGCTTGAGGATGATGAGTCCGGAGATAATTGAGGCAGGTAGTTTATTAGTGAGAAGATCAACGATGAGGATTCTAGGGGTAATGAAACAGACGGAGCCGGAAGAGTAGAGGGAGTGGCGGTGGTTAACGGGGAGGTCGGCGGTGATTTCGACGGGGACTTGGTAGAATTGGGGGTTTAGGGTTTTGAGATGGAAATTGATTTTGGATTTGAGAGTGGCGGAGGAAGGAGATAGAATGAGAAGTGTTCCCTGAGAAGTGGAGTGAAGAAGGAGAAGAGATGAAATGAGTTTCGATAGAGAGAGACCTGAAGAGAGAATGACGAGACCGTCATTGGTGTCTTCGAGAAGCTCTGTGATTATGTGTTCGTGGAATTGAAGACTTCCAAAAGCGCTTTCTAAAAGCGCTTTAACAGCGCTTTCCAAAAGCGCTTTCTAAACCCCCCCTTAGACAGCGCTTTTGGTTTTAATTTTTTTTTAATTTAAAGACTTTAGACAGCGCTTTATCAAAAGCGCTGACTAAGGTCTATATTTAAAAGCGCTTTCATTATTTTTTTGGAACAGTTTCCGTGTTTTATTTTAATTTTAGCCTTAGACAGCGCTTTCTTTTAAAAGCGCTGTCTAAGATGCGCTGTTAAAAGTCATTTTTGGCGTAGTGTCATATGTCTCACCGTTGCAGTGAGCATTGATAATGTATTTGGGTGCAAATGGCATTGTAATATTTGGGTGTAGATGGAAAGTAAAATTTTTGGTGTAGATGAATTTGTGTTGATTGTAGGATGAAATGGTAAGACACTTAAATAACCATGTGACATGGCATGCATGCAAACCCTAGCGTCAGTCCTATTGGCTCCTGCATGTATTATTTGTACATGGGCGCCAGTCCATGTGACACCTTATAGACCTTGAAATTCTGCATGCAGACAGCCATGCAGCCTGCAGCCTATGTGAAGACCATGCATGCATGCAAGCCTAGGAGGCGCCAGTGCATATGGCGCTTGCATTGTAAGATTGCATGTGTAAGCCAAACTAATTGGCGCCTACATGCAAGCCCGTTTATCCATGCATCCAAACTTTGGCATGTCTCTCATTATAAATAGTCATGCAAGTTTCACTTCTTCATCACCAATAATCACTTCTTCCTCTGCAACAACCACTCTTTCATCTGCAACAACCACTGTTTCATATATTTACTATGACAAGATATCTCTGCTCACTATGGGTGAATCGCATAAAGGAACAATTGCAAACATAGCAACTTATGTAAGCGTTTAATTCTTGTATTATTTTTCTAACACAATTTTTTATAAAGTAATTTATTTTGTTGTTTATTTTTTAGGATGTTTCTAGGTTTCGAACTCGTGTCCACGAATTTGTGCACATGGACTCGATGATTCAACCTTATGTAGAGCTCGACATGTAAGTAAAATAATGTCTTGGTCGGCTGACACTAAATTTATTCTTGCATTATGTGAAAGACGGCGTCCCGAGACACACACATTCTGGTTTCCAACCGGTGAATGTACAGTGACGTTAAAAGATGTCTACATGTTATTGGGACTGCCTATCGTAGGTAAGACGGTAAATGGTAAAACTAACTATGCGAATTCAATTTGCATGGAACTCTTGAATGCTGACTTGTTAGACGATAACTCAAGAGGTCAAGGTATACTCCTTTCACGCCTTAAGGCATATTTTAACAACTTATAGTTAGATGAGAACTCTA
Organism: Lathyrus oleraceus; assembly: GCF_024323335.1. NCBI lineage: Eukaryota > Viridiplantae > Streptophyta > Magnoliopsida > Fabales > Fabaceae > Lathyrus > Lathyrus oleraceus. The sequence continues at coordinate 448,117,186 of NC_066580.1, forward strand.
CCAAAGAGGCTCGAATAATAAAAACTAGATGTTATATTATACTTTTAATTGGTTTATTTTTATTTCCCGAAGATAGTGGTTCTAGTATGCATGTTATGTATTTACCTTTACTAAGACATGTAGATAGAATAAGAAGTTACAGTTGGGGGTCCGCTTGTTTGGCTTATCTTTATAGCTCTTTGTATAAAAATGCACACAAAGACACATCTACATTTTCTGGATGTGCTGTTTTGCTCCAAGCATGGGTTGGTCCAGACTACCGTCCCTAACGCCCGTCAACAACAAACCATTCACATTCCCATACGCCCAAAAATAAGTTCTTAAAAATGGACTATATTTACTTGCTTTACCGGTTATTATCTCTAAATAATATTTTTACTTTTATGGTGTAGATGGTCAGCACGTGGTATGAGTTATAACAAATGTCCTAGACACTGTATTACCCAATATCACAATCTCTTGGATCACCTTCGACCGACATATGTATTACCATTAACCTAATTATTTCATAATAATTTGTTAATTTCTTCTAACAAATTTATAATCTAATATATGTCCACATTTCAGTTCATTTGGCGTCCATGTCTAAATTTGGATCATGACCATGAAATTAACGAACAAGACGCAGCCGTTTGGACTGCATGCACACCGATCATAAGATTCGCCACTATGGAGATGCACAATAGTGATCGTGTTAAATTGCAGTTTTGTATGCTTCAACACATCCCAGATCCCCCGACAAACCTCGGAGAATGACATCTACGCAAAGTTAACGATCAATGGAACTTTAACACATGGCAAAGCTTCGCCAGATTTGAGTGTCGAAAATGGAAGCACCGACAAGATCATGTCTTAACTGACGCTGTGATGCCAACCGAAGAAAAACCAAGTCGGAATTATATGGCTTGGTACAGATCGGTTGAATTTGAGTTCATTGTCAAGGATATGTACCTATACGATCCACGTCAGGCAACTTACACACCAGAAGGTTCAACATCTAACCCCCAACAACATTGTCAGACCGGTTACTCACAACCCCCAATCCATCAAAATTTCTGATCCACAAACACATAGACCTACAATCCTAACACGTCAAACACCCAACCACAATACCAAGAACATATCCCGTACCATAACCAACAAGTAGATCATCATCAAGACACCCAACACCGCTATGTATCCAACACATCACCCTATCATAGCCGTCTTATCCAAAACACTCAGCGATCATTTAACACCAATCGTCCCTCCTCCTACTATAGCCAAGAAACTCAAACATCACAAAACCAAAACCTTCAACAACCATATGACTACCAAACACCACAACAATCATTTCAACATTTCCTCGACGCATCATTCACACCAATGTCTCCCTTCAATCGTCCTGGTCGCCCTCCAACAACTAAAACACAGCCCAACTACTTTGACATGAGTCATGAACTCAGCTATGGCGGTATCCATTTAGTGCATACACAAGACTACGCCGATTTGTTTGGATATCTCAGGTAATCTCTTGCAGTTGGTGGTGATGTTCCTAGGCCCTCAGATACTCAAACACCTAGGGTGAATCATCAACGTGGGTAAGAGCCACGAGTTCGGGTAGCTAGGGGATGTGGGACCGGAGATCGGTTAGGTGATCACAATCAACGACATTAGTCTTTTTGTGTAAATGCATATTAATATTAATATGAATTGGTCCGATTTCAACTTTATCTAAAATGTACAATGTTTTTTAAAAAAATAATTACAAAACACACATGTGTCAGACCAATCGGCGCCTCATTTAAAAATTAACACACAGACGCCAATTGGATTGGCAGTACTAGATGCACTAGCCAATCCAATTGACATCTTCTCTCTAAGTTTAAGAGCAGACGCCAATTCATCTGACGCCTCCTCTTCAAAATGGGATATTTTGGGATCTGAAAAGTGGATTATTTTAGAATTTTTTTGAAAATTAGGATTATTTGGATAAAATATTCGATGATTTCTTTTATTTAAAATAAAATTAACACAAATTCTATTATTATATATTTTTATTTTAAAAAAATTTATTCCACCAAATTAGTTGAGCCGGTCATGTATGCGCTCTAGGTTTTCCTATAATGTGTATGAAACATAATGCTAAAAGTAGAATGCAAACCTGAAGAAAGTCACTGAGCATACAGTTGGGAAACTGAATATTTCTGTATACACCAACTGAAAGAAGTGTTCTCAATCCGTCAGTAGAAGATGGTAATAACATTTCCGAACAAGAAGAAAATCCAATATCTTCCACTGCTCTACTAACCATACACTCTTCTATAGCCAAAACTGCGCCAGATATAACCACTGCTTGAACCAGCTCGCTATACAACTCAGCCATTTTCAACGCCACCATTCCACCGTAACTGACTCCAACCACAACGCACTTCTCCACTCCGAGTTTCTCTAACCCCTTAGCCAAACACTCGGCTTGAAAAGTCAGTGACCGGTCCAGCTTATCCGTTGTGGAGCCACCGAAGAAAATTAGGTCGGGCACGTAAACAGCATAGTTTTTGGATAAGCTGATGATTTGGAACATCCAGTTGGCAAGTCCGTCGGCGCAGAAGGCGTGGAGGAGAACAATTGCTGGTTTGGTGGATTTTGAAATGGTTTGAGATGGAACCCAGAATCTCATAACTGTACCTGGCTCTATCTCCACCGTGCAAGGCTCCACAAAACCAGCCTTTTTCATTGTCCAACTAATCAATGACCAAGCAACAGTTACCATGTTCACCATAGTGTTTTTCTGTTTGCAATATTCTAAGCAATGAACTCTATGTTTGTGATTTGCTTGAGTATAGTATAGAGTTCAATTATTCATAACACTATTAACACCTAAAATGTTTTTCTACAAGAAATCCCATGGTTAAGATAGCAAGGGACCCCATATCTCATAGGCATGCATGTGTCAGTTTAGTGGCTGATCTTGAAAAAACGTATCCCAGTAGAAATTAATTATCACAACTATATATATTGTCAGCGCAGCACGTCAAATCTTTTTGAGGGACCATAAAGATTTACCATTCTATAACTGTATCCATTTAGGAAGGACGATTAGTGACCGAAAATGGATTTTCAATTTTTTCACAAGTTTGTCTTTTTATGTGAAACATCAAGACAAAACTTTTGGCATCTTATCAGATTTTACTCCGGTATTATATATAAGAAAAAAAAGATAATTTTTTACATTTATTAAAAATAATAGTTTGATGTATTTAATTTTTTATTTATATAAAAGTGATAATACAATTATTAATAATTCTTTATTTAAACTATTATCTATAAAATATTAAATGTTCATATATTTATTTATATTTAAGATTAAAATAATTTAGAAGAATTTTATTTATAAACAATGCCGTGTCTTGAAGATCCGGTAAACAAAATGATTGGTAGAAAACTATATTGTTGTGGTGAGTATTTTAGAAGGCGAGACGAGCGGTGATTGGATGGAGATGATTGATGGTGAATTTGGATCTAAACCTCCAATTCAGTTGGAATGAGAATTTGTCTCAACTTGTCCTTAGTTTGATCTCAATATGTTGAATATTTGTCTTTTTAGGATTTCAATGCTTTTTATATTTTTATTTACTCTCCTATTTGTTTAATTAAGACATGATACTTTAAATTTAATAAATACTTTAATTTTGAGTTTAAATGACAAGAGAAATGCTACACTATTGAAGTTTTCTAATTTAGTTAGGATATTTTTCAAGGTGTGCGTTATTGGTGTTGTTCTTGTTGTTACATTCATTTATTGAAAAAAATTAATGTTATCAATCTTAAATATATTTTTTTTTGCTTTTGTTTTCCATCTCACATAATGACGTTGTTGTTGTTAATTTCACCTCTTGTAATTCATTTTTATATTTTGGAATAATTTTTCAATGTTGTCATCTAAAGCTAAGATTCAATTATTTAACTCTTTCCTTGGCTGAAAATAATGAGAAACTTATTCCTAATCATATTGAGAAGTTATTGCAACCCAAAAATGGTGGATGATAAAAATTTGTAAGTGATATACCTTACAGTTCACCATTTTCTTTTTGGATCTGCAATATAAGTTATCTATTACCTCAACTGAGCTGAAAATCGAGGGAGAATTTTTTTTTATTATTAAAACAAACCTTATTACCTCGGTATTCATAAATATTTGAGGAGCAAAGTGACACAGTTTTGTTTATAAACGAATCTTTATCATTCATTTATAAAGTATTAATGCTTAAGACATTACTAACACATCAAACCACAAGAAACATTAGTGATTCACGTGAAACCCTCACACCGGCCAATTAATGAGAACGTGAACGCCACAACTCACTATGCTAAATAAGACTTTAGATAGCGCTATTTTTGATCTTAGGCAACGCTTTTAAGCATTTTCTATTCTAGCGTTGCTATAGGTATAAACAACTTTTTTTTTAAATATAAAAATGTTGGCTTAAGCACTACTTAGGCAGCGCTTTAGGTTAAAAGTGTTGGTTTAAGTGCATTTTAGGGAGTATTTTCTGTTAAAAGCATTGGTTTAAGTGCATTTTAGGGAGCATTTTCTATTAAAAACAATGGCTTAAGTGCACTTTAGGTAGTGATTTTTCTTAAAAGTGTTGGCTTAAGTGCACTTAAGGCAGCGTTCTTTTTTAAAAGCTTGACTTAAGTATACTTTAGAAAGCGTTTTCTGTTAAAAATGTTGGCGTAAGTCCTCTTTAGGCAACATTTTCCGATAAAAGTGCTGACATAACCTATCATTAGGTAGCGTTTTTTGTTCAAAGTGTTGGTGTATGTCATCATTAGGCAGCGCTTTATGATAAAAACGATGGCGTATCATTAGAGAACATTTTATGCTAATAAGCGTACTGGTATATATACTTTACACAATGCTTTAGTTTTTGTCTTCAATTTAAATATCATAAATTTTACAATTCTCATAATCATATGTGATCAATAAAAACCAAAAGAAAACTAACTTAAACTTACATAAATTTCATAATCCTCTCTAATACAAATTCAAAAGTACATATATTGAGAAAGATGATAACCTATATCTATTCAATATATAATCTTCATGTTATAATGAATTATAATTCCTCCTTTTTTGATAATATGATATTTAACTACAAGAATGTCTTTTTTCAATTCTTTCATTTTTATATATCCAGCACATAAAACATTTATGTGACCAATAAATTTACGTCATATATATCATATTTATTATATTTCAATCAACATTTTAGTGACCAATCATCGTATGTGATAAAAAAAAATTGAAACTAGTGAGTACCATATTTGTATATGTACTAATTGAAAATTTTGGTTCACCAAAATGCATATTTTCAATTGTTACATTTGAAGTGGTGGGATACGTCATGTGAAAGTAAGCCAAAATGAAACTCATATATTATTATATCATGATCATTTTTTTTTAAAAAACTATTAATTAATCTCTAACTCGTAGGATCACAAATGATAACTTACAAACTTCTCTAAATAGCTATTAACTAACATATTTGTCTTCACTCCAATGCTCCTTAATTTTATTTTATTTATCTTTTGAGTAAGTAAAATACTTAAAGTCATCAAAGTACCACAGAATATAACATAATATTATGATTGAGTTAAAACGAATTAGTAAAAAAATTGGTAAGTATCAAAATAATAACTAAATTGTCAATTCATACCATTTTTAGAATATGATACTCACTAGGTACTATGGTCCATGTAATGTTATTTGATTTAATCTTTGATACTCGAGCTCCCATTTGATAGTGTTCCACTATTTTGTTTATACCGAAACATTTCCATTGACAAACAAAAACGAGCATCAAATTAAAATTTCTTATTATTAAAGGTATCAAACAATTAAGAGAATAATTATAACCCCTATCTTGTCTCAAAATGAAGAAAGTGCCACAATGCTTCCATTATCCATTCTTTTAAAATGGAGAAAAGAAATTTAATTATTGAATTTTATCCAAAATCACCAATTTAACGGTCAATCATACAATACCACATATTGTTCTCATTGCCCCCTACATGTTTAAATTCTTCCATACAATTCTTACTTCACTTTATATAAATATAATTAAAAATATTTTTAATACTTTGTTAACATGCCTCGATCTAAACAATTATTAGAAATTGATTTCTAAACTCATTATAGTTATTTGTAACTAAACATAAACTTCACTAAAACCCACAAAATTAAAAAAAAATTGTAAAAAAAAAAATTAAAAATATTTTATTTCAAGCACAAAGAAAAATAATAAAAAAAAATTCACAAACTTTAAAGAATAAAAAAAGAAACATAAAAGCTACAAAATGAAAGACAATAAGTGACAAATCCTAAAAAAATGAAAAATAATGGAAAAGAATGAGATAAAAAATAAGAGAGAAATGATTTAGTTAAAATATTTTCTTTTTGTAATTTTGTAATTTTCTTTTTAAAATAATTATTAAATATTAAGTAATAAAATTGTAACATCAAACATTATTTAGCCGTGTGGTAAGATGGTTTTTATATCATTTGAAGAACAAAGATTTGAACCCCATTTGTGCAGATTTTAATAACTCTGCACTATTAGATTAAAATATGTATAATTTTTATTCTTAATCACCTTTCTTTCTCCTTCATTATTTAAATAATTGACTTAAATTAAAATATTATATTTTTTACTATTAAAATTCTCTCTCTTTTCACCCATTTATTTTAATCCAACCATTATTTAAAATATTATATAACGTTTAATCACTTAAGGAAATATTTTTTATTTATTTTCTTGCGTTGTCTAATGTACTATTTAAGACAATGTTTTTATTTAATAATAATCCTAATATTTAACTTAATACAATGCTTTTTTATTTGAGCGCTATCTAAAATATAATTTTTTAGAATTTTTTTTTTTTAATATATAGTCGGGGACGGAGTCAGAGATTTTGAACTCCGGAGATAATATATTAATATATTTATTTATCTCTAAAAAAATATTTAATAATATTTTAAATTTTTTATATTTTATATTTTTTTACAAACTTTATCAAGAAAAAAATAAAATAATATATATATATATATATATATATATATATATATATATATATATATATATATATATATATATATATATATATATATATATATATATATATATATATATATATATATTATGATTAGTTGTATGATTTTTTATGAGATTATAATATTAATATAAAATCCTATAATTCAAATTTTTTTAAAGGTTGAGGGAAAAATTATTTTGAAATTATAAAAAAAAAACACAATTCGACTATATTTTAGTCTAACATATTTTAATTTAATTATTGATATTGAAAATAAAATACTCACATTAATTTCTAACAATATCTTAAAAAAATATTTATATACTTTATGATTTTCACCTAACTTTTAATAATATATAGCAATAAGCTTATTTCAATTGATTTAAAATATATAATTTTAATTAAATATATTGTTTTGATTTATTATATATATATATATATATATATATATATATATATATATATATATATATATATATATATATATATATATATATATATATATATATATATATATATATATTAAGATTTTTTGTTTTTTTTTAAAACATAGTGGGGGCCTATGCCCCCATAGTGGTATATGTCCCTCTGTCCCTGCATATAGTAACGCTTATGTTTTAAATCGCTACCTTTTATGCCAATACTTATTATCAAAAGCGTTGTCTAATGTCCTCTTTTGTTTTTTAGCATCGTTTCTATAAAAGAGAGTTTGTAAAAGGGGTGTTGTCTAAACTCGAAATATGAATCCAAATATTTTCATTATTAATATTTAATGTCTTTCGTAATTTAACATCCACAGATTTTTTTTTAAATAACCATGTTTTTCAAATTAAATCCCTAAATAACCATTTTTTCAAAAAAAAACAAAATAATCATTTTTCTAAGCATTTCATTTACATTTCAAAGGAGACGCCAACTCCATTGGCGCATGCTTTCAAAGGCATTGCATGGAGGTGTCATGGTTGCTGACGCATGCATGTGTAGTTTAGCACATGCGCACATGCATTTGGCACATGCATGTGCTTGTGTGTGTGACGCCTAGCCCTCTGGCGCATGCATTTCATGGTTCATCTATAAATACACTACGCATCTTCCATATTCTTTCACACAAGTTCTTACCCTCCAATCCCATTTTCTTTCATTCTACTTCAATCTCCTTCAATTTTTTGCTCTTTAACCATGTCTGAATACATTCACAAGAGAAATGCCGATTTAATTTTTTCAGTCGTCGTACCACCGGTAAAGATTCGACTTTGGAATATAGATTCGTTTGAAAGTCTTAATCGGACGTTGAACCGTTGGTTAGATGGAGAAATTGCAGATGCTGAAAGAATTAGAAGGATTCAATGGCTTGTGTCAACGTTCAACCAAAATGGAGAAGTGTGTGAATGAGTGGATATTAAGACTGACGGAGACGTTCATAGGATGATGCATAATATGTTCAAAATTGTTTTGATGGTTGTAATCGCTTAGTTATAGTAATGGTATTTTAATTGTTTTGGTTGTTTGTGTTGTTGTTTATGTGTTGCTTTTGTGTTGAATGTGTTGTATTTGTTTGTGATGGTATTTCCTCACAAAGTTATCATATGAAATAAATTCTGTTTTTTATATATTGAAATAGAGGTACATGTAAATTGATCTTGTTGTGCTCGTTCCAACACTAGGAAAGTTAGTACGATTGTGACCTGGATGACGACATGAACTACACAATCGAACCATTTTGTTCGACGTATCCATTTCGGTTCGAATACGGGTGCTGTTTGGGCGACCCTTTTTCTTTCTTCGCATAACTTCATTGTGCCAGACAATGTCCCCTTGATATTCTGGCCAGTAATCCTCTTTTGCAACAACTGAAAAACTAATTTTGTAAGCATTGGATAGGCTTATGACTTTGTAAACAGCAGATAGTAAGTAGGATGGATCCCTTCGAACCTTTGAACATGCCACAATGACATAGGAGCAGGGCGTACGAAAGACTTGGAACTTTCTGCAGTCACACCAACCTCTATCTAGTTTCACTCTGTATTGTCCCATCGGCATGCCTTCATTGTGATCCATGGACTCAACAACAATGTACCAACCTTTAGTACGGTCAAACACCTTGTCCCTTCGAACCTTTTAACATGCCACAATGACATGGGAGCAGGGCGTACTAAAGGCTTGGAACTTTCCGTAGTCACACCAACCTCTATCTAGTTCCACTCTGTATTGTCCCATCTGGATGCCTTCATTGTGATCCATGGACTCAACAACAATGTACCAACCTTTAGTATGGTCAAACACCGTGACCACCTGTGTGTTTGCTTTGGCAGCTTCGTGTCTGATGAATTTCATTGAAGCATCACTGAACAACTGCCCAGATTGCAACACTGAACTCCATTTGGAACGCCTGGTCTCAAACAGCTCCCCTAGCCTGAAATATGTTGTTTGCACTAAAGCGGTTATAGGTAGGTGATAACATGAAATAATATCACATTTTTGGACTTGATTTGATTAAATTATATTATTATTTGATTAGATTCATTTTATATTATTCGATATTACTTGGTATTTTCCTTCTATTTATTTCAGGTAACATTATTTGAAGCATACGTGAAAAAGAAAGAAAAGGGGGTGCAAAAAGAGGATTCTCTAGGAAAAGCATTCCACTAAAGCCCAGCCCACAACTACAAAGGAGAAGCGCTGTGATGCTGTGACGACCGCCACACAAGGTGTGACGAGCGTCACGCCCCTCTGCTTAGTGTTACGAGCGTAACACATGGTGTGACGGACGTCACACCCCCACTCCTATTCTTCTGCCTTTGACTTTGACGCACATAACAGAAGCACTTCCCTATTTCTCCGCTTGACTCGTTGACACGCTAGAAAACCTACTGAAGAGACTTTGGAAGAAAAGGTTACTTTATGGATGAATATAAATAGACCCAATTGTGGATCTCCTCTGCTCTTCTCTCTTCATTGCTTCTCCTCTTTTTTTTTCGCCGTACAAACTTTTACAGCAATATATTTTCCAGCATTCTACTTTCTTAGCATTTTTTATTTCCTTTTCTTTTCTAGTTAATTTCCAAGGCATTGAATTTATTTTCTTTCACACTAGTTTCTACACCGGAAACTATTGTGTAGTTTTTACTGGATCTAACCTTACGTTAGGTCATAGTATTTTATTCCTTCGTTTTTATTTTACTGCCTGATCGAAGATTGTGAAGAACAAATCCAACCGGTTTGTGGTGGAGTGTTCAAGCATCGAAGTTAAGGAACAACCAAGATTTCTATTAATTTTACAGGTTCATTTATTTATTGTTTTAATTTATATATGCTCTGTGCTGCTGTTTATCTATACTGTTTGTCTGATATGGCTGTATTTAAGCATAATAATTGTTTAAGCCCGTTTAGCATGTCCGGCTAATCAATTTAGATATCGGTATGTAAAGTAAGCGGAATAAAGGAATCAAAACTAAGTTGGTTTAAGTTTATTTAAAAATATAGTCACTCTTTTTATGGTCACAATTTACAGAGTTAATACCAAAGTTTTTGTGCGAGAGTAAAAAACATAAAGAAGTTAAAATCAATAGAACGACGGTTTGAGCTTTTAACTGGACAGTGTAAATTGGACACTAACTTTAAATCAGGGCGAAAGCAATTTTTAGAGTTAGTTTAATTCTAATCATTTTCAAAAAGTATTTTTAAAGGTTAAATGTGAGAACGAGAGTTAAGCATTTAAGTTTAATCATATAATCTAAGTCAACAGAGCGAGAGTTTGAGACGAGGGTGTTTAAACGGTTAGTATTTTAATAAAAAGAGTTTCTATAGATTCTATTGTTTTCAAAAAGTGATTTTAGATTTAACTAATTAGTGAGAGAGCACGTTAATATAAAGTCATAGTATGATTCAACAGAGCGAGAGTTTGAGAAAAGACTTTTAATCAATAGTGTCTACTGAAAAGACTTATTTTAAAACTAAGAAACCAACGAAGACTTGATTCCCTAATTACGACGAACTACATACCGATATCCGCGTTATTTGATATTTAATCTAGATCCGATTTTAGTTTTACTTTTCCCCCTAACCATCAAAGTATCATCCGCCTTAGCTTTACGAAGTAACCTTAGAAAAACGGTATATCGATTCATTAAGTCCCTGTGGGATCGATATCTTTTAAAACTACGCGATTAGACTGTGCACTTGCAGTCAATACCCCAATCGACTCATAAAGTCGCGATCAAGTTTTTGGCGCCGTTGCCGGGGATTTTTATTTAGTTGATATCGTAACTCTTCTGTTACGCTGTAGAGACTAAGGCAATTTTTATTTTTCCCTTCTTTTTCGTTGATTTGTATGCCACACACTCGCTCACAAGGCGATCCGTACTACTTACGAATCAACGACGTTGAATGATATCTCCGAGTCTTACGACGAATTTGGGAGTATCGTGCTGCAAACAATCTTCCTCCAATCGAAATTCCTGATCTCAAAAATCTTCTTCCTTCGCCGATACCCGAGATGGCAGAACCAGCTCGTGCTCTTCGAGATTACGCTACTCCATCGCAAGATGAGCCGCATTCGAGTATTGCTCCACCGGCAATCGAAGCAAACAACTTCGAACTTAAACCTTCGCTGTTGCAGGCAGTGCAACAGAACCAATTTTCTGGAAATCCTACCGAGGATCCAAACCTTCATTTATCCGTATTTGTCCAATACGCTGATACTGTTAAAGCTAATGGTGTCACTTCAGAGGCAATTCGACTTCGTCTCTTTCCTTTCTCGTTAAGAGATAAAGCTAGAAGATGGCTTCAGTCTCTTCCTTCCAACTCAGTCACCACATGGAATGAGTTGAAGAAAGTCTTTCTTGCCCGATATTTTCCTCCAAGCAAAACAGCTATGTTAAGAGCCCAGATAAATGGATTTAAGCAGAAAGATAACGAGTCTCTTTTCGAAGCATGGGAAAGATACAAAGACATGATGAGACTTTGTCCACACCATGGTTTAGAGGACTGGTTAGTAATTCATACCTTCTATAATGGTCTCTTATACAACACAAGGTTAACGATAGACACCGCCGCAGGTGGTGCGCTTATGGATAAACCTTACACCGATGCTTATCAACTTATCGAGAGCATGGCCCAAAATCATTATCAGTGGGGAAACGACCGAACAATGGTAGAAAAACCTCAAACAAAAGGAGGCATGTACGAGATAAGTAGCCTTGATCATGTTAATGCAAAAGTGGATGCTCTTGCCCAGAAAATTGAAAGTTTAAATGTATCACCTCCAGCCACCGTGGTTGCCATAACTCAAAATTGCGAAGTCTGTGGAATTCAAGGTCACACCCCTACAGATTGTCAACTCCTAACAGGAATCCAAGCAGAGCAAGTGAACTATGTTCAAGGAAATCCCTACTCGCATACCTATAACTCAAACTGGAAGAACCATCCTAATTTTTCATATAAGAGTAATAATGCTTTATACGCACCAGGTCAAGCTCCCAGTCAAGCTCCAGCTATACCTCCTGGATATCAAAAGCCGACCCCATCTACACCTAACAATAACGTTCCTAGGAAATCCAAATTGGAAATCATGATGGAGAACTTCATAACTTCTCAACAGCAAACCAATAAAGAGTTCTTAAACCAGAATATACACACTAGCGAACAGATTAAACAACTAGCAAGTAAAGTAGATGCCCTGGCTACCCATAACAAAACGCTGGAAACACAAATCTCACAAGTAGCTCAATAACAAGCGCCTACTGCTTCCCCAACTGGTACATTTCCTGGACAACCCCAACCTAACCCGAAAGGCCACGCTCATGCAATTATATTAAGAAGTGGAACAGAGGTAGAAGGATCGTCTGACCCAAGGATTGAGAACCAAAACTCTAAAAAGTCAACTGAGGAAGAAAGTAAACCTAAGGAAAAGGAAAAGTGTAATAAGGAAACCGTAGAAAAGAAAGAACCTTATGTACCTCCACCGCCTTACGAACCACCTATCCCTTACCCTCAAAGGCTTATTAAATCCAAAGACGTGGGCCAATTTAAAAAATTTGTTGACCTACTGAAACAATTAAACGTCACAATTCCTTTTACAGAAGCTATTACACATATGCCCTCATATGCTAAGTTTTTAAAAGAAATCTTATCTAATAAAAGGAAACTTGAGGATAGCGAAACCGTTACACTCACTGCTGAGTGCAGCGCGATAATCCAAAATATGCCTCCTAAACTTAAAGATCCTGGTAGTTTCTCTATACCCTGTCATATAGGAAAATTTGTCATAGACAAAGCTCTATGCGATTTAGGAGCCGGTATCAATGTTATGCCCTTATCCATATGCAAGAAACTGGAAATGGGAGAATTAAGACCAACTAAAATGTCTGTGCAATTAGCAGATCGTTCTGTTAGATATCCCGTAGGAATTCTTGAAAACGTTCTCGTGCGCATAGGTCAATTCTACATTCCCACCGATTTTATAATTATGGACATAAGAGAAGATGAAGTTACCCCCATTATATTGGGAAGACCATTCTTAGCAACCGCCGGTGCCATCATAGACGTAAAACGAGGACGACTCACTTTCGAAGTAGGAGAAGAGAAAATTGAGTTCATTCTTTCCAAATTTTTGAAAGCCCCTGCAATAGATGGCACATGTTACTTCATGGATATCATCGATGAATGCATAAAAGAAACAGAATTAGAAAATGACGAATCGTCTGACTATCGTGTAGAAGACAGACTGAACCAATGTTTAGCAATAACATCGGATCCTACGCAATGCCTCAAGAAACCAACCCTCGACCTGAAAACACTTCCAAAAAATCTGAGATATGAATTCCTAGATTCAGAACTTGAACGACCAGTGATAGTAAATGCAGACCTAGGAAAACTCGAAATCGAAAAACTCCTACATATCTTAAGAAAATATCCAACCGCACTAGGATACAACATCACCGATCTTAAAGGGATAAGTCCTTCTATTTGTATGCACCACATCATGCTAGAAGAAGACTGTAAAACTTCTAGGGAACATCAGAGGAGACTAAACCCGATCCTGAGTGAGGTAGTGAAGAAGGAAGTAATGAAGTTATTAGAGGCAGGTATTATATATCCTATATCCGATAGCAAATGGGTTAGCCCTGTACACGTAGTACCAAAGAAAGGGGGTATAACCGTGATCGAAAATGAAAAAGGAGAAACTATAACCAAACGAATCGAATCGGGATGGAGAATGTGCATTGACTATAGGAAGCTAAACAAAGCAACCCGAAAAGATCATTTTCCTTTACCATTCATAGACCAGATGTTAGAACGATTAGCCAAGCATTCTCATTTCTGCTATCTAGACGGTTACTCAGGCTTCTTTCAAATACCAATTCATCCTGATGACCAAGAAAAGACAACGTTCACATGTCCCTTTGGTACCTTCGCTTATCGACAAATGCCATTTGGCTTGTGCAATGCTCCTGCAACCTTCCAAAGGTGCATGATGGCAATATTCGCCGATTTTCTCAAAAACATCATGGAAGTCTTTATGGATGACTTCTCCGTATGCGGACAAAGTTTCGAAGAATGTCTTGAAAACCTAGAAAGAGTTCTAGAACAATGTGTAAAAGTAAACCTAGTACTTAATTGGGAAAAATGTCACTTTATGGTAAAAGAAGGAATTGTTTTAGGATACATCATATCAAATAGAAGAATTGAAGTAGACAAAGCCAAAATAGAAGTAATCGAAAACCTTCAACCTCCGAAAACTGTGAGAGAAGTACGAAGCTTCCTAGGACATGCCGGTTTCTACCGACGATTCATTAAAGATTTCTCTAAAATAACTAAACCTTTAACCGGATTATTAATGAAAGACGCTGAATTCATCTTCGACAATAAGTGTTTAGAAGCATTTCAAACACTTAAACAAGCATTGATCTCCGCACCCATAATGCAGACTCCGGATTGGAATGAACCATTCGAAATAATGTGTGACGCAAGTGACTACGCCGTAGGCGCTATTTTAGGACAACAAAAGGATAAAAAACTTCACGTCATATATTATGCAAGTAGAACCCTAGATGAAGCGCAAATGAATTACGCCACGACCGAGAAAGAACTTTTAGCAGTAGTATTTGCACTAGATAAATTTCGTTCTTACTTGGTCGGAGCTAAAATAATCGTTTACACTGACCACGCTGCCATTAAGTACCTCTTAACAAAAAAAGACGCTAAACCTAGACTCCTAAGGTGGATCTTGTTGTTACAAGAATTTGATTTGGAAATCAAAGATAAAAAAGGAACTGAAAACGTAGTAGCAGATCACCTCTCTAGACTTGAAAACTTGGAACCGGAAAGAACATCGATCAACGATGACTTCTCGTACGATAAACTTATAGCTAATTTGGAAGAAAATAGAGCTGATGAACAGGTAGAGACCACCTTGGCTATATGCGTTACACCATGGTACGCTGATTTTGTCAATTATTTAGCCGCCGGAGTAGTTCCACTTGATTTATCCTACCAACAAAAGAAACGATTCTTCCATGACATAAAACATTATTACTGGGACGACCCTTTACTTTTCAAAAGAGGCCCCGATGGTGTTTTCCGTCGTTGTATACCTGAAGAAGAAATAGAAAGTATAATCCAACATTGTCATTCCGCTCCTTATGGTGGACACGCAAGTACATCCAAGACCTGCTCTAAAATCCTACAAGTCGGTCTTTATTGGCCAAACATATGGAAGGATGTGCATGCCGCTGTCAAGAAATGCGATAGGTGTCAACGCACAGGAAACATATCTAGACGTGACGAGATGCCACAAAAAGGCATTTTGGAAGTAGAAATTTTCGACGTGTGGGGAATAGATTTCATGGGACTTTTCCCACCTTCTTTCGGTAACAAGTACATACTCGTAGCGGTTGACTACGTATCAAAATGGATCGAAGCTATAGCTTCTCCAACAAACGACACACGAGTAGTAATTAGACTCTTTAAGAATATAATCTTTCCAAGATTTGGTGTCCCAAGAATAGTCGTCAGTGATGGTGGATCGCATTTCATATCTAAGATACTCGAAAAATTATTGTTTAAGTATGGTGTAAAACATCGAGTAGCAACACCTTACCATCCTCAAACTAGTGGACAAGTGGAAGTATCTAATAGAGAAATCAAACAAATATTGGAAAAAACGGTCACTACATCGAGGAAAGACTGGTCATCAAAATTACCCGAAGCTTTATGGGCATATCGAACCGCTTACAAAACTCCCATAGGAACAACCCCATTTAGGCTTATTTATGGTAAATCTTGCCACCTCCCAGTAGAGTTAGAACATAAGGCCTATTGGGCTATTAAAAATTTAAATTTAAACTATAAGGCCTCCGGTGAAAAGCGAATTCTTGATATAAACGAATTAGAGGAACTTAAACAAGACGCATACGAAAATGCCAGAATCTACAAGGAAAGAACAAAAAAATGACATGATAAACGCATATCAAGGAAAACCTTCAAACAAGGCGATGTAGTCCTATTGTTTAACTCTAGACTTAAGTTATTCCCAGGAAAACTACGCTCTAGATGGTCAGGCCCTTTCCAAGTCACTAATGTATTTCCTAGTGGGGCTGTGGAAATTAAGGGAAAATCTATGGAAGCATTTATCGTAAACGGGAAGCGTCTGAAACATTATCACTATGATGAAAACAATGAAGACTCGCGAGTCCTGCACTTAGACGTATTGTCTCCTAAATTTATAGATTAACATTTAATAGTTTTATGTCGAGCTTGCGACATTAAACAAAGCGCTTCGTGGGAGACAACCCACAAATTTTTACTATTTTTTCCTTGATTATTCGTTTGATTTTATTCAGTATTCATTTATTTTATTTTATTTTATCAAACTTTTCTTCTTTTCTCCTTTCGGCATCTGGCCAAATCCTGACTAAATCCTTGTTTTCTTTTCTTTAGTTAACACTAACCTGATGGGACATATTGATCGTATGGGCATCAAATTCCGAGGGAGAGCTCAGAGACAAAAATTTGAAGAACTAGCGAATAGAGAGATGCACCCAAGTTTTTATGCTGATGATTGGGCAATGACTGTCCTTGGACTAAGAGAGAGTGTCCTGTATCTGCTGAGTCAAATAGGGTGGGAAACCACTCCTATTCGAAGACAATTTGTCACTTACCGGAGGCTAACTCTAGAATTCCTTAGCTCCCTGATGTATCTACCAAACCATGGAAAAGGAATAAACCGAGGTTTCATTCAGTTCAGGATGTTCAACATGGAATATCAGTATAACATTCAAGAATTTACTAACCTTTTAGGGTTCCCTACTTCTTTTGATACATTCACCATGAGCCAAGAAGACCTTTTTGAATATAGAGAGCTTGAGCATTTTTGGGGAAGTTTGACGGGTAATGACGACCCTGAGGAACATGAGTTTCTTTCTGGAAACATACATAACCCAGCTTTTTGTTATTTCCACAAGATCCTAGCACACACTATTTTTGGGAAGAAATCAAACATTACCACAGTATCACGTGATGAACTCTTCATAATATTTTTTGCTTCCCAGAACCGTCTAGTGAATGGTGCCACCTATATGTTGGCAAGTTTTGACCGCCTTATTCAAGTTGACCGTGCACCGATTCAAATAGGAGGATTGATAACCATGATATCTAATGCTATTGGATTGCGCCAACCCATGCTTGACTTGAACCCTTTTTGTGGCATTGAGCCTATGAATATACCTTTCCTCTTCAACACTATGTTTATAGGAAACCTTGGGCCTGAAGAGTTTGAACTAATAATTAACAACCAAGTTCTTTACCTATTCACCATGCCTAGTCCGATGACTAGTGTCCATAACCGAAATAATTGGCTCTACAACCTGAATGGAATACCTTCTCCTGTTAGATCTGTTGAATCCATCCAAGATTATGAGATTTGTGACGACCAGATTCCTTATGCTAAGTCTGATCCACAGACACCAACTGGTTACCATGATGTTGCCTCTCCACCTCATCCTATCCCGCCCGCAGAATCGGCAATACCTGATCTTAGACATCATATGCCCGGAACTGATTATAACACCGCCATTCAAGCTTTGATGTCAGAACAAGATGCCATTAGAGAAAAGTTAACTAATATGGGACATGAATTCATGGAATACATGGGTAGAATGACAAATCAATTTCACGAGTTGCTAAACTGTGTCAATTCCTTTGCTCCTCCGGGCAGAAATCCTACAAGTGGCTAGAAGTTTTTAGTTAATTAGATTTAGTTTTAGGTAATTTATAGTTTCGTTTAGCATTACTTTTAATCTTAGTATTTGTTTTTCGCATGTTTTCTTTTATCTTCAAATGTTACATTATGTTTATTTTATGAAGCTATTGCATTATTGGTTAAATTAAATTTTAATTTGTTTTATGCACTGTCTATAATTACCAGTAATGATATTCACTATATGCTACTACTTACATAGCCTATTAGAGAAAAATATATATATATATATATATATATATATATATATATATATATATACCCTATGGTGTGTAGTAGAGTAGCATACATGGCAATTTAAAAATATAACAATAGCAAATATAATAAACAAAACAAAAAAAAAAATTAATAAAAACAATTTATGAAGCACCCACGTAAGCAGTCACGTTGCAAGCTAACCGGTGTGACGAGCGTCACACAAGCCATCACAGTCGCCACACAAGTGCACATGACGCCCGTAACCCCTTCTGTCATGAGCGTGACAGCTTCAGAACAGGTGAACGTTGGTGACCGTTGGGGACATGACCGTTACCCCCCCCCCCCCACCTTTTTATTTTCCCCATTCATTCACCTCTTTACTCCATCCCACTCACATTCATCCACATTTTTTTTTCTCTCACCCACTCCTCTTCCCAATTCCAAAACTTTTCCTATAAATACCTACAATCCATTTCTTCCTACACCACATCATTCCAACAAACCATTATATACAAATACATTTTCATCCCCTTTCCTTCTTTCAACCTACCTATAAACTATGGCAGAGAACCAACAATTCGGAAATATTATCTTTCGATCTGAAGATGATAACTATCAACGGGAGCAGTTCGATCGGTTCCAACAACGAGGTGTCGTATCTACCAGGTATCCTGATTTAAATTGCTTACAAGAATTAGGATTACTTCAAGGTGTGCAATGGATGCTTCGGCTTTCTGATTTAACTTTTCTTTGCACACGAAATCACTCTACATACCCATCACTCACCTTAGAATTTTTAAGTTCTTATTCATACACCACTCCAACCGGTGAAGACGAGTACTTAACCGGTACCGCAACTTTCCGCATGTTCAACACCGAGTACTCACTATTCCAGGATCAGCTGAGTGCCATGCTACACTTCCCTATAGGAGACCAGGTCCACCCAAGAATCCCTCCGAACTCACAGTGGCACATAAATGCATTCGACCTCTTTGGAAAAATATCCGGTGTGGAAACCACTAATTGGGATGCACTACTTGCTTCGCACATACATAACCCCACCATCCGGTATTTTATCCGTATCCTGCAAAACACCATTTTTGGAAGACCGAACAACAACAAAGTCAACGCGAAGGAATTATTCTTCCTCCATTGCATCTTTGAAATGGATACAAAGGTAAACGCCGCCTCTTTCTTATTTCACCATATCCGTACCCTATGTGCTCGAGGCCGTCAACCTTTTGTGATTGGAGGATTAATAACCACCATAGCAATTGGTTTGAATCTAGGGGACCGACTTCAAAATTTACAATCTCTGCCACCCCTATTTATGGATATAAGCTATTGTCGCTCCAGCCGCTTAATCAAAAATAGGGTAGGCGGAAGGTATTATCTTATGGTGAATAACCAAGAAGTCCCAAGCGTTGTTTTGCCCAACATTGCCCTCACAGATGTCACCAACCCCAACCGATTCATCTACAATCTGAATGCTCCCGAACCTACCCAGCCTACACAAGCAAACCCGCCCCCGGACGAGTTTGAGGAAATGGAGCAAGGTGATCAAGGTCCTGAACAACAGTCAGCCCCGCTTAATCCTTCCGATAATGTGGCTGGTCCATCCTCCCGACGCCGTCGAAGAAGAAGGCCCGCAACAAACGATGACATCATGGATGCTATTGATGCCATGCAGGCGTAGAATAAGGAAGTGATGCAACTGATGCGCCAGATGCAACAACAACAGGAAGCAATGAATGCATTAACCGATCAGCGGTTCACTGACTTGCTCAACAGGTTTGATGACTTGGAAGTACGTCAACGATCACCGGGTCCGAGAACAAGAGGACGCAGGCATAATTGAGCGTTTTATTTATTTTTTCCTTTCTTTCATTTCGCTTTTCTCTAAAACATTGGGGACAATGTTTCATTTAAGTGTAGGGGGGAAAACTTTGTTTCAGTTATGATTGTTTCTCTTTCAACATTCCTCTTTCAAGTATGTTATTTCCCTTTCATTGTTATTTCCCTATTAAAAAAAATTTTAAAAAAATAAATAATAAAAATAAAATATATATATATATATATATATATATATATATATATATATATATATATATATATATATATATATATATATATATAATATAATATATTTATTTTAAGTCGAGTCCCTAGTGTGAAAATTTTTATTATCTATCCCCCTCAATTTTCTTGAGCCATAACAAAAATTCAACACACTCAATAAGTATAAAGGTTGCTTATTTTATCAAACTTGAGTAAAATTAAGACAAAATTATTACCGCCCCAACGCTCTAAAAACCTCAACATGTTAGATCAGGAAAAGTACCTATTATACCAATCTCTTGAACTTTTAGTTTTATAGTAACCCCGAGTAGTTTATACGAGAAGTCGACACCATCTTAATAGCAAACTACGTGGAGAGCCGATGAATATAAGTGAATGATTCCCAAAATAATATATTAAAAATCAGGAAATGCACTAATTAAGTTAGGTGATCCTTACCCGATCATTTAATCCAAAGGTTGCGGACCCTACAAAAAAAACATAGTATGAACGATCCATTGTGAGTTGGTTCAGCGGTTTCTGGTGCTGAACTTGGTAGGGCGGACTACGGTCCGATCCCCCGCAATTTGCAATGGACTAAATAACGAAGTTATCCAACTTATGTACCAGAACTTCCAGCTAAAAAGGGGATCAGAATCACTAACCGGTTACTCCACTATGTGCGCGAAAAGATAAAGGGCTTAATGTGATTTTGCTAGAACGAAAACGGGTGAAATAAGAGTAAAAGAACTAGGCTAGCTATAATAGCATGACTCGAACTGGTTTGCATAAGGTGGGGTTATCTAGTGTTGTTACAGTAATTTGTGATGTTAAGATTAAGCTCAGGTTATTTCTAAACGAGATTTACTTGTAACCTACTACGAATTGATGTGTGTTTGGAAATTTCATTTGGCTAATATTTTAAACCGATTTCTACATTATATCTTGCTTGAGGACAAGAAAAAGTCTAAGTGTGGGGGAGTTTGATAACATGAAATAATATCACATTTTTGGACTTGACTTGATTAAATTATAGTGTTATTTGATTCGATTTATTTTATATTATTCGATATTACTTGGTATTCTATTATTATTTATTTCAGGTAACATAAACTAAAGCATGTGTGAAAAGGAAAGAAAAGGGGGTGCAAAAAGAGGATTCTCTAGGAAAAGCATTCCACTAAAGCCCAGTCCGCAACTACAAAGGAGAAGCACTGTGATGCTGTGACGACCGCCACACAAGGTGTGACGAGCGTCACGCCCCTCTGCTTAGTGTTACGAGCGTAACACATGGTGTGACGGACGTCACACCCCCACTCCTATTCTTCTTCCTTTGACTTTGACGCGCGTAACAGAAGCATTCATTCCCTATTTCTCCGCTTGACTCGTTGACACGCTAGAAAACCTACTGAAGAGACTTTGGAAGAAATTGTTACTTTATGGATGAATATAAATAGACCCAATTATGGAACCCTGAGGGTCTTCTCTCTTCGGTGTTTCTCCTCTCTTTTTTCGCCGTACAAGATTTTACAGCAATATATTTTCCAGCATTCTACTTTCTTAGCATTTTTTATTTCCTTTTCTTTTCTAGTTAATTTCCAAGGCATCGAATTTATTTTCTTTCACACTAGTTTCTACACCGGAAACTATTGTGTAGTTTTTACTGGATCTAACCATACGTTAGGTCATAGTATTTTATTCCTTCGTTTTTATTTTACTGCCTGATCGAAGATTGTGAAGAACAAATCCAACCGGTTTGTGGTGGAGTGTTCAAGCATCGAAGTTAGGGAACAACCAAGATTTCTATTAATTTTACAGGTTCATTTATTTATTTTTTTAATTTATATATGCTATGTACTGCTGTTTATGTATATTGTTTGTCTGATATGGCTGTATTTAAGCATAATTATTGTTTAGGCTTGTTTAGTATGTCCAGCTAAATAAACTTAGATATCGGTATGTAAAGTAAGCGGAATAAAGGAATCAAAACTGAGTTGGTTTAAATTTATTTAAAAATATAGTCACTCTTTTTATGGTCTCAATTTACAGAGTTAATACCAAAGTTTTTGTACGAGAGTAAAAGACATAAAGAAGTTAAAATCAATAGAACGACGGTTTGAGCTTTTAACTGGACAGTGTAAATTGGACATTAACTTTAAATCAGGACGAAAGCAATTTTTAGAGTTAATTTAATTCTAATCATTTTCAAAAAGTATTTTTAAAGGTTAAATGTGAGGACGAGAGTTATGCATTTAAGTTTAATCATTAAATCTAAGTCAACAGAGCGAGAGTTTGAGACAAGGGTGTTTAAACGGTTAGTATTTTAATAAAAAGAGTTTCTATAGATTCCATTGCTTTCAAAAAGTGATTTTAGATTTAACTAAATAGTGAGAGCATACGTTAATATAAAGCCATAGTCTGATTCAACAGAGCGAGAGTTTGAGAAAAGACTTTTAATCAATAGTGTCTACTGAAAAGACTTATTTTAAAACTAAGAAACCAACGAAGATTTGATTCCCTAATTACGACGAACTACATACCGATATCCGCGTTATTTGATATTTAATCTAGATCCGATTTTAGTTTTACTTTTCCCCCTAACCATCAAAGTATCATCCGCCTTAGCTTTACGAAGTAACCTTAGAAAAACGGTATATCGATTCATTAAGTCCCTGTGGGATCGATATCTTTTAAAACTACGCGATTAGACTGTGCACTTGCAGTCAATACCCCAATCGACTCATAAAGTCGCGATCAAGTTTTTGGCGCCGTTGCCGGGGATTTTTATTTAGTTGATATCGTAACTCTTCTGTTACGCTGTAGAGACTAAGGCAATTTTTATTTTTCCCTTCTTTTTCGTTGATTTGTATGCCACACACTCGCTCACAAGGCGATCCGTACTACTTACGAATCAACGACGTTGAATGATATCTCCGAGTCTTACGACGAATTTGGGAGTATCGTGCTGCAAACAATCTTCCTCCAATCGAAATTCCTGATCTCAAAAATCTTCTTCCTTCGCCGATACCCGAGATGGCAAAACCAGCTCGTGCTCTTCGAGATTACGCTGCTCCATCGCAAGATGAGCCGCATTCGAGTATTGCTCCACCCGCAATCGAAGCAAACAACTTCG
The DNA here is from genome assembly GCF_024323335.1 of Lathyrus oleraceus. NCBI lineage: Eukaryota > Viridiplantae > Streptophyta > Magnoliopsida > Fabales > Fabaceae > Lathyrus > Lathyrus oleraceus. The sequence continues at coordinate 448,140,909 of NC_066580.1, forward strand.
AACTTAAACCTTCGCTGTTGCAGGCAGTGCAACAGAACCAATTTTCTGGAAATCCTACCGAGGATCCAAACCTTCATTTATCCGTATTTGTCCAATACACTGATACTATTAAAGCTAATGGTGTCAGTTCAGAGGCAATTCGACTTCGACTCTTTCCTTTCTCGTTAAGAGATAAAGCTAGAAGATAGCTTCAGTCTCTTCCTTCCAACTCAGTCACCACATGGAATGAGTTGAAGAAAGTCTTTCTTGCCCGATATTTTCCTCCAAGCAAAACAGCTATGTTAAGAGCCCAGATAAATGGATTTAAGCAGAAAGATAACGAGTCTCTTTTCGAAGCATGGGAAAGATACAAAGACATGATGAGACTTTGTCCACACCATGGTTTAGAGGACTGGTTAGTAATTCATACCTTCTATAATGGTCTCTTATACAACACAAGGTTAACAATAGACGTCGCCGCAGGTGGTGCGCTTATGGATAAACCTTACGCTGACGCTTATCAACTTATCGAGAGCATGGCCCAAAACCATTATCAGTGGGGAAGCGACCGAACAATGGTAGAAAAACCTCAAACAAAAGGAGGCATGTACGAGATAAGTAGCCTTGATCATGTTAATGCAAAAGTGGATGCTCTTGCCCAGAAAATTGAAAGTTTAAATGTATCACCTCCAGCCACCGTGGTTGCCGTAACTCAAAATTGCGAAGTCTGTGGAATCCAAGGTCACACCCCTACAGATTGTAAACTCCTAACAGGAATCCAAGCAGAGCAAGTGAACTATGCTCAAGGAAATCCCTACTCGCATACCTATTGGAAATGAACTATGCTCAAGGAACGTTACAATTTGAAGACAGAGTTCATTGATTCCATAAGATTTGTTGTCATGTGGCCCCAACATTGACCGTTGTCGTATGCCCTTGTCCATTTCTCCAATGGAATACAGTCGATCCACCGTACTGCATTTGCGTTTTACAATCTTATGTCTTCGCGGTAGTGTTTAAAACAATGTTCTGATAATGCATAACCTGCATTGATAACCTTCTTCCGTAATGTTTTGTCTTTGATCTCCCGCATAAAATTTTGAGCGATATGTCTAATGCAGAAGACATGCGTCGACGAAGGATCCTTCCAGTAATTATCAATGTTTTTGTATGCGTTGACTATTGAAGGGTGTCGGTCAGAGATCAAACATAAGTTAGGTTGATGAGCAACGTGCAATCAGAGATTTCTTAGGAAAAAACTCCACTCCTTAGCAGTCTCCCCTTCAACTAGAGCAAAGGCGATTGGAAAAATGTTGTTGTTGCCATCTTGTGCCACTTCCATCATAACGTTCCTTTATATTTCCCGTACAACCATGTGCCATCAATTTGTATAATAGGTTTACATAAAGAAAAACCTTTGATGCATGGTTGATACGCCCAAAAGAGACTGTGGAATATTCCATTTCCAATAGCACAAGTCCCGTCTGGGGTATATGCCGACAAAGTTTCCAACTTAACAATAGTCCTTGGAGCATACAATTTAGGAGCTAACAAGTATTTTGGAAGTTTTTTTGTAAGACTCCTCCCAATTACCATACACTTTTTCAACCGCCTTTATCCTAGCTATCCAAGCCTTCCTATATGATGAAGTATAGTTGTATTGTGCTACAATATGCAAGATTATTATACTCATCTTTAACGACAGATTGTTGCTAATGGCAGACAAAATTTCATCGCATATTAACCGAGAGCTAAGTTTCCGATGGTCTTGCATTGGGTTCGTGAGCATGCATGTGTGAATTGGACTCATTGATCCAACCTCCCAAGAATCACTCTTCTTCCGGTACGAAGCTGACAACCTGAAAAGGCAGTGCTCATTTCGAAAATAAATTTTGTACCTCATTGCATTAGTTCTATCAACTATGTAATCAACTGATAGTTCCATGTGAAACTCTTTAATAGTTTTTACACAATCTTCTTTTGTGCGAAATGTGTCTCCTTCTTTCAATGATCCTTGAATTTACACATAAGGATTGTAAAATATATCTGATGAAGGTTCATCGGCACCCAAATCCAAGCTTTTCATGTGTTAAGGTGGACAATATACATGGTTTAGGTCGGTTACAATGCGACAATTTGTGTTTGAGCCATGGTATTTGATTAATCCACACCAACTAGCTTCGTCATCAGACACCCAACAACAAGTCTCCATCCAACACCAATGTCAAACCACCCAAACCTAAAAACCAAACTCACACCACCACCCTACCACATACATCCAACAACTAAACACCCAACCTCGCATCCCATTCATGCCACATACCCAACCTCAAAACAAAGAATCAAACCCTACCCACCAACAACCGTAAACAGCCAACACAATAATCTATAGCCTAGATGATTCATACAATTCATGTCATCGTAGTCCCCCACTAATGACCACTGATCGGTCACCATTTTGATTGTGTTTTCGTTACTTATCCAACAAGAAACCAAGGATTTTGAGACACTGTGCAGGCATTATGGTACCTTTAAAGTCAATTTTAATTCCAGTAAGATATTTTAGCATTTCTATTAATTGTCATTTTTATTTTATGTTTTCACGATTTTATGCGTAGGTTGTCTATGTTTTTGTCCTCCAGGTCTAGGTAGAAAAGCCGAGGGATTCGAGGCAAGACAGTGAGGAGTTTCGAAAAGCAAAGAAAGGAAAAGACTTAGTATATGAGGCCTGACACAGCCACCCGTGTCACCTGACACGGGCCGTGTCAGGTAGAAGACACAACAAGGATGAACGGACCAAAGGGAGAAGCCTGACACGGTCGGCCGTGTCAGGTCAGCAGGAGGCCGTGTTGCAGGATCTTGGGCGTGTCAGGCTGGACAGTGTGCTTACACGGCCACCCGTGTCAGCCCAAGCGCAAATGTTTCCAATTTTTGAGCTTTTATCGGGCTTGAGTTGCAGGGATGTTTTGGAGATTTCTACCTTTTGCCTAGGAATTTTTCACTATATTATGAGAGTTTCTAACAAAGAAAAGATCATCTTGAAACGAGGCGAACACAAAATTGTCAGACGATCAAGGATTACAGAGATCAAGGAATTCAGAGAACGAAAGGTTTTCATGAGCGAAAGCGGTTGAAGATCCAAGTCATCAAATTACTTGTAATGTGTATTTTTTATCTTGAATTTGTTTTGAATAATATGAGTAGCTAAACCCCCCAATGCTAGGGGGTGTCCCTGATTTAAAGTCTTAATGACTATGAGTTTACGATTGCATTTATAATATTGTTTTTACGGTAATCTTTTGATGTGTTTAATGCTTTCTCTTTCGGACTAATCGAGATTGTTATATGGTTATCAATAAGGATGGACTGCCATTGATAAGGTTTTCATAAGATTACTTTGCAGTAGATATCACCTAGAACTAGGGATACCCTGTATGAAGGAGATCATTCTTGATATAATAAAGCTTAATTTCACCTTAATTGCCTATGGACATAGAAATTAGGGTAGAATGATTAAAGATTTTCTCACCAAGTACTTGGGAGAAAATACCCTTGAGAACTGGTAGTAATTGATATTTGTTTATGCAATAGTGACTCAGAGTTTTTACAGGGATAAATCATACACCTTCCCCGACATTGTTCCTCTTACCTTGCAAACCCTTATTTTTCATTATTATTTTCTTTTGCCTTTATTTTATACCTGAATCTAAAAACCTCCAACTATAAGTTTTTGTTTAATTGAACGATAACTTGAACTCAATATTAACTTGCAGTCCTTGAGATCGACATTCGGAGAATTTCCCCTTTATTACTATAACAGGAAAAATAGTACACTTGCTATTTTTCCAATCAAGTTTTTGGCGCCGTTGCTTGGGACTGCCGAAATATAGAGTTTATTTTTGTAGTTCAATTGAAATTTTGTTGCTCTGCAATAAAATTATTTTTCTGTCATTTATATAATATAATTTACTAATTTGTGTATGCGAGGAGAACCCTCAGCTAAATTTCTTTTTGACGCAGAAATTGAGAGAACCCTTCACCGGAGACGCAGGAACGCAAGAGTGGATTCCAAAGAAGAGGTTTCCTATGATCACTCCGATCCCGAAGAAGAACCAATGGCTGATAATCCTCCGATTCCACCTTCTCCGCCTCTGGAAAGACTCCTAGGTGACCATGGAGGTTCAAATGCGTCGGGTGGTAGACTGACCATTGTCAACCAGCCAGTAAACGTGACGAATTTCCAACTGCATCCTAGTACTATCAATCAACAACAGCAACAACAAGCACCTAAAAATCCAGACTGGGAGATTGCCATTGAAAAATTAGCCGCTCACAATATTTAGTTCCAAGAAGAGACTAGAAAGAATAAAAAGAGCACCACTGCCTCAATAAAAAATCTTGAAATCCAGATGGGTCAAATAGCACAACAGTTAGCTTCAAACTCTCAAGCTCCAGGTACCTTGCCAAGCGGCACAGTGACAAATTCGCGTGAGCATAACAATGTTAACGTTGTAGTAACCATAAGCGGTAAGTCAACGAAAGAACCTGAAGAAAATAGTATGAAAGAAGATGGATTGTTAGAGGTCGATTTAGAAATCAAAGAAACCAATAACCAAGATAAAGAAGTAGTGCTAATACTTGTCAAGGAGAAAGAAAAAGTTCCTAAACCAATCATCAAACTCCCTTACCCTCCAAGACAAAAGAAGAAAGATCAACATGAAATTTTTTTGAGAAGTTTTTGGAAATGTTCAAGAAACTTGAAATAAACATTCCATTTTCAGAAGCTTTAGAACAAATGCCAATATATGTCAAATTCATGAAAGACACCATCTCCAAAAAGCGCTCCACAAATATAGACTCGATCATCCTGACTGAAGCATGTAGTGTCGTTCTCCAAGGTATGAAAATTCCTGTGAAAAAGAAGGATAGGGGATCGGTCACTATTCCTTGCACTATTGGTGATAGAAAATTCAAGAAAGCTCTTATGAAAATTCTGGAGATGCTTGAAGATGAGGAGATTCCTCTCATACTGGGAAAACCGTTTTTAGAAACAGGATGATGCATGATCGACATAGAGGAAGGAACAATGACTCTCAAAGTCTATGACGAAGAGCTAAAAATTGATGTGTGAAACATGATGCAATATAAAGATGATATTGACACAAGCCATATTGTAGAGGTAATAGACCGGGTGATTTCTCAAGAAATTGAAAAGAAAATGCCCCAATCACCGTTAGAACGTGTTTTGAGTTTATCCATTTTTGAAAGTGAGGAAGACGAAGGGGAGTCAGAAGTGCTCGCTGTGATGGAGAAACAACCTCAGTGGATTAGATCAAAACCACACCGGTGGGAAGATTTAAGACCACCCCCACCATCAGAAGACACTCAAGAGCCTAAAATAGGGGTAGATCTGAAATAGTTACCGGCAAATCTAAAATATGTGTTTCTAGATGTTGAAAAGAAATGCCCAACTATTATCAATGCCAGTTTACAAAGTGTCCAAGAAGTAAAACTCATTCAAGTCCTAAAAAAATACAAGAGTGTGATTGGATGGGCAATTGAGGATTTAAAAGGTATAAGCCCGAGAGTTTGCATGCACAAGATCTTGATGGAAGACGACCACAAGCCGATGGTTCAACCACAACGAAGACTTAACCCATCCATGAAAGAAGTGGTTCGCAAAGAGGTTGTCAAATTGTTGGATGCGGGGCTAATTTACCCGATATCTGATAGCTCATGGGTTAGTCCCGTATACGTGGTGCCTAAAAAGGGTGGAACTACTGTGATAAAAAATGAGAAGAATGAGTTAATTCCAACTAGAACTATTACAGGTTGGAGAGTTTGCATCGATTACAGGAGGATGGATATGGAAACAAGAAAAGACCATTTTGCTTTACCATTCATTGATCAAATGTTGGAAAGGTTAGCCGGTCATGACTACTATTGTTTCCTTGATGGGTACTCTGGATACAATCAAATTGCGGTGGCTCCTGAAGATTAAGAGAAGACCGCCTTCGTATGCCCCTATGGTGTTTTCGCTTACAAGAGAATGCCATTTGGGTTGTGCAATGCACCAGCCACTTTTTAGAGGTGTATGACATCCATATTCGCCGACATGCTCGAAAATCATATGGAAGTGTTTATGGATGACTTTTTTGTGTTCGGCTCTTCTTTTGATAATTGTCTGACCAACTTGTCCCTTGTGTTAGAAAGATGCCAACAAACAAATTTGATCATAAACAGGGAGAAATGTCATTTTATGGTACGTGAAGGGATAATGATGGGACACAAGATTTCCAACCGAGGCATTGAAGTAGACGTAGCAAAAGTGGAGGTGATAGCTAACTTACCACCACCGGTGAATGAAAAAGGCATCTGAAGCTTCTTGGGACATGCGAGGTTCTACCGCAGATTCATAAGAGATTTCTCCAAAATCGCCAAACCATTATCAAGACTACTGGTGAAGGACATACCTTTCCTTTTTGACAAGTGCAGCGAAGCTTTCGAGACCCTAATGAAGGAACTTGTGTCTGCTCCCATAGTTATTGCTCCTGATTGGTCTCTCCCTTTTGAGATCATGTGTGATGCAATTGATAATGCAGTGGAGCCGGTATTAGGATAACGAAAGGCGAAGCTCTTGCATGTGATTTACTATGCAAGCCACGTGTTAAACCCCACTCAAATGAACTATGCAACCACTGAGAAAGAGCTCCTTGCAGTTGTTTATGCTTTTGATAAATTCGACCCTATTTGTTAGGATCAAAGGTAATTGTGTATACTGACCATGCAGCTTTAAAATATTTTTTTGCTAAACATGAATCAAAACCACGGTTGCTGCGATGGATTCTACTTCTGCAAGAGTTTAACCTAGAAATTAGAGACAAAAGGGGAGGGAAAACAACTACAATTAAAAAACAGCAACAAGCTGAGAAACCCATAAAGAATAAGGCTAGACTAACCATACAAGACCAATTGAAGAACCATCAGAACCATAAAAGAAACCAATAAGAACACAACCAATGGAGGTCGAAACCACTCATCCATTATTAGTTTAGAAACAGGATAGGGTTCTCCAACCAGATCGAGAAGACACAAGAGTTGTCCACTGACCTATCAAGATACCATTTCCAAGCCAAAAGATGCACAAATCTTCCACTTATTTCTGAGTCATCGAAGATCCTGAAAAAACTATACCATTCTGAGATTTCTAAATCGACTAAACCATGACTCGCCACAAAATAAACCTCCATCTAGACCTAAAAGAACCGGGCGATGAGCTAAACATATGAAAAAAAATCAAGATATCACCAAGCAAAATAGTACACCATCCAACCATCTAAAGATCCTATACCAAACAGAAGACGTAATCTCACAAGTCACAAAGAGGTGAGAGACATACTCGATGTGCAAGGAACAAAAGGGGCAGGAAATAGTCCCAACGCTCAGAGGGACCCCCCTCCCTCTTAAGTAAGTTAACTCTGGTTGGGATATGATCTTAAAGCAGTCGCTAAGAGAAAACTATGACTTTAGAAGGAGCCCAACTACACTAAATGACCGTTAAAGCTAAATCTACAATATCACTCTGGCGATCAAGGGGTAATAGATGGACCAGAAGTCGAGAATAAGCACAAGATACAGAATAAAGCCCATCACTCGACTCCCACCACCTCAACATATCCCTCACCAAAGTAGGGGTGAAACCACTAATCACATACATAAAATCAACAAAAAAGTTTATCTCATAGTCAAAGAGAAAAGGTTTCTTCCATTTAAGATCCCGAATTCAATTCTCCCCCTCCCATCTACCAACATCCCCCACAAAACTAGATGACTGGCCAAAAATCAATAAAAGTCTAGGAAACCTAAGGCCAAGAGGACAATCTCCAACCCAAATATCATTCCAAAAGGAAGTGAGAATACCAGAACCAACTTTCAAAGAAAGCCCATCCGTGAATCAGTCTGAGGTGTCACCAAATCTAGATCCCAGAAGGGAGTTCCCCCTTCATCAAGACGAGGAAGATCTTAGACAACCAACTCACCCACCCAGGATAGAAGAGGTAAGGGCTACACCATATCTAGCAGTTAGAATATCACGCCAAATGCCAAAAGCCCTAGAAAGAAGACGTCACATCCACTTACCCAAGAGGGCCAAGTTGACCAACCGAAGGTCACGAACGCCGAGGCCCCCTAACTTCTTAGGCTTACAACTTTCCTCCCACTTGACCCAATGAATCTTAAACCCCCCCTTTCACACCTCCCCAAAGAAACCTACTCTTAATCTTCACTATGTTTTTCCAAACCTTGACATGCATTTTGAGGAAAGAAAAGGAAAAATAATTGGAATGGCATTAAGAACAGAATTAAGGAGGATCTCTCTACCACCCAAGGAGACATACATATGCTTCCATGAAAGAAGCCTTCTAGAAGTGAGATTCACTAGAGGTTCCCACGTAGTCATAGAACGAGGGTTAACTCTAACCGGGAGCCCAAGGTACTTGAAGGGGAATAACTCTTGCTTACAATGGAAGAACTCACAAGCAATATCTAAGAAGGTCTGGTCATAATTCACGCCAATAAGAGAGCTCTTAGCAAATTTCACACTAAGGCTAGAAGCAAGCTCAAAACCACTGAGGATAACCTTAATGGTCCATAGATTATCAATAATATCATTATCCATAATGATCGTGTCATCTGCATACTGAAGGTGAGAGACCACCAAGTCTGCAGACCCAACTCTAATACTAGATAAAAGATTCAGATCTACCGTCCTAGAAACTGAACCACTCAGACCTTCAACTATCAGAAGTAAAAGGAAGGGAGCTAGGGGGAAGCCTTGCTTCAATCCCCTTTGAATACTAATCTCATGGGTCAGACAACCATTAACCATGACAACCAACTTACCAGAAAAAACACAGACTCTAATTCAGCTCCTCAATTTATCATTAAACCTAAATCTAGAGAGCATATACTTAAGAAAAGACCAACTAACAGAATCGTAGGATTTCTCAAAGTCCACTTTAAAAAGGAGGCAATATTTTTTTCCTACGTTTGACAAGGACTACAAGCTCATTCACATCAACCACCCTATTAACTAAGAGCCTTTTGAGAAAGGCAGACCGGTTAGGGGAAATGAGCTTATCCATGAAACTATAGAGCCTAGGAACCAAGACCTTGGAAAGAATCTTATAGAGAGACCCCACCAAGGAAATGAGTATGAATTCCACTAACTGAGAAGGGGAACCAATATTAGGGATTAAAGTGATAAAAAAAGAGGTAAAGCTGCGGGAGAGAGTGGCATGTTGATGGAACTGGGCAAACATTACCCCAAGATCCTCTCTGAGTAGGGATAAAAAAATCTTAAAAAAGGATGAATTAAACTCATCGGGTCCAAGGCTCTTGTTTCCATCATAAAGAGAAACAATACTATCAATCTCAGATAGGACGAAAAGGGCAGTAAGATTAACATTATCCTCATCATAAATAGAACGGAAGGAGACACCTTCTAAGCAGGGACGATTAACAAAGGGTTCACTAAACTACTTAGAGAAATGGTCAACCACTACCTGGAGAATCTTAAAATCCCATTCAACCCAAACATACCCAACCTTAAGAGCAAGGATAGCATTCCTTCCACTCCTACTCCTAACACAAGCATGAAGAAGCCCATCTTTGCATCTCATTCTTTGATCTACAAGGCCCTATATCTCTGCAGAAACTAGGAATCCTTGATCCAGAGGAGGGACCAAAGGTTCAAAGAGGCCTTACTTCTCACCTCCACCTCCTTCTCAGAGAGACCACCCTGCTCAACTTTCAAATTAGGTTACTTACCACTTCCCGAAGAGACTAAATATGGGAATCAAGAGACCTAAACACTTGATAGTTCCAAGATTTCAAGACCCCTTTAAGGGATTTAAGATTCTCTTTCAGGATAAAGGCTCTCCATCCCGAGGACATAGAGTTAGACCAACTATCAGAAACCACCTCAGGAAACTGGGGATGGGAGATCCAATGATTATTAAACTGGAATGGATTAGGCCCCCACAACTAGTTAAAGTACCTGAGAATGATTAGACAATGATAAGAAACATCTCTATGAAGATCCCACTAGGAAGTCGTCCCCCATAACTCCCACCAACCTTCAGAGATAAGGATCATGTCAAGACGGCTAGCAATCCTTCCTTTCAGCTGGAATCAAGTGAAACTCCTACCTAAAGGGGGAAGGTCCCAAAGATCCATCTGGGAAACGAAGTTACAAAACTCAACACAAAGAGGATCCCTAATCCTAAGGTTAGAAGAATCACCACCAACCCTCTTAGAAGGGGAACACACATAATTAAAATCACCCATAACACACCACACCAACCCCCAAAGGGAGGTCCTTCTCTGGAGGAGGTTACTCCAAAGAGCCATCTTCTCATTGGGGCTACACTTGGAATAAACATTGATGACCATACATAGAGACTTGGAAGACCCCATTCTAGACAAACCCCGAGATAACCAGGACCCGTAAAAGAGAATAAACAAGACCCTTTGGAGTTACACCAAATAGAAAGAAGACCACTAGTATGGCCAATAGACGGGGGAAAACTCTAATCACAAAAAGGGTTCTCGCAAAGGGAGTGGACCAAAAAGGTAGAAATATCAGAGAGTTTAGTCTCTTGAATTACAAGAAACTCAAGAAACTTAGAGACCAAGAGATCTCTAACCTTACTCTTTTTAATGCTACTACCAAAGCCACGAACATTAAAAGACCCAATCAACATCGAGCACAACTCCTAGAAAGTCTGGAAGACCTCAACTGCTTACCTCTAGATTCTAGACCAAGTAATCTCTAAATCTTATCCTCATCACTAAGCAAAAAATTACACCCCAATTTCTTAATCTCTCTAAAAACCCTAGCCGCTTTCTTGCGATCAAGCAACTTGAGAACCCCCGATGGTATAAGAATATGACTTTGGTGACAAGGAAGTCGGGGAAGAGGAGCAGCATCCAGGCATATGGACAAGTTAAACCCCTGAGCACTCAAGCCATCCTCGGTCAAAGGTCAGGGATTACTATTTTGTAAAAAAAACATTAGGAGTTAGAGGGTTAACAATACCTGAGTCCATAAGAGGAGTGGAAAGGTCCTTGGCCTGATGTTCTGAAGCTGAACCAGAAGGAAAGTATAAACATCATCCTTCCACAGGAAAAACTGTCAACTCTAGCCTCTCGCCGCCTTTAGGGACCCCCAAAATGACAGAATCCAAAACATGATTCGTTGCGAAAGAGGAGTCAAAACATCAGACAACCGTCGTAATAAAAAGGGAACCCTCAGAAAAAATAGTATTAGGGAAAAGAAGTTTTTTCTTTGTGTGAAAAGGGGCTAAGATGGGATGTAAATCCATATCAAGGGAAAAGTTTGAATTTTGGCTCAGCCTATTACAAGAATCCCAATTTATATTCTTCACCAAAAAGGAGAGAGAAAGGGAGGCATGAAATGCATTGAAAAATACTTCCACAAGGAGTTACCACGTGAGAGGACACAATCGAAGGAGACTTTAAAACTTCAATTTTCGTATTCCTTGGCCCAAGATAAGAATCAGGAGATAGAGATTGGTGATTTGACTTTTCAACCAAATGGCTCCAATTGTTATCGTACATCACCCCAGGATTTGAAATGTTTGCAACTTTTAGACATACAAGCTGAAGGTTCTGTCATACCCCAAAATTTTCCCTAATTGTTTATTCAATTCGCTTAGCTTATGATTTTGTTCATTTGCATACTTTGTTTCTACTTGATCATGCATTCATCGACATTTGCATATGGTAACAAATTTAGGCCAAAGGTTTGGTGATAATGGATTTAATCGGTTTAAGTGGATTTTCGAGGTGGATATTATTTGGTAATTATTTGAGTTTATTTCATGTATTACTTGTGGTGGGAATCATATCTTTATTTGAGATTCATGGTTATCAGGGGGGGTTGAAATAGTCATCACTTATTTTGGAGATTGCTTGAATTTAAAGAAAAAGGCAAAGTTGGAATAAAAGGAAGATTTCATTCATTTATTGGAAAATATCACTTCTCAAAAGCATTAAAAGTCATGGGTTAAGCCACTCAAAATTCAAGCCAAAAGTGGTAGATAAATCAAGGCAAATGCATGAAAATTCAAGTTAATTACTACTGACTCTTTGTCTTACATCTTAACTTGGCACTTTTACTAAACTCCAACACCATTGGTCTTTAACTACCTATTTCTCCACAAGCCATTAATTTACCTAATTACCCATAACTACCATAACTTCCAAACTAACACAAAACTTCCAAACAAACACAAATCTCAACTTCCATTTTTTCATTCAATCCTAGCCACTCGTCCTATGGTTGAAATTGGTGATCCACAACTTGAGCTTAAATTAATTCCTAACCATTGATAAAACCAATTACTTGGATCACATTCCAAGGGTGATCGTTCACCTACCAATTATATATAAACATGTTATTTCTCATAATTTTGACTTTAGCTACTATCACTAACCTAACTTAAAAATTTCACAATTAACCATTATTTTTCCACCATTTTTCTTCTATTCTCTCTCAATTTCTCTCTCAATATTCATCTTCTCCCTCACCCCCACAAAAGTTCATCTTCATCACCATTTAGAATTTCACATTGAAGTTCTAAAATGGTGGAACTTAGCCATCAACAATTATTAATCAACAATTCAAGCATTATCATCAAAAATCATCCATCAACAATTTCTACATTATCATTAACCATCATCATCTAAAGTTTATCAAGATTTATCAACAATCATCATCCAAGATTCATCAATTCAAGCTTATTCATCAATATTCTATATTCATGATTCATCTTCTACATTTGTTCATCATCAAGAATAATTATCAAATATTGGAAGTTAATTGGATTAATGGAGTTTATTCTTGAAGTATTCTTGGTTTCTTTTCGGTGCTCCAATTTTCAATGTTAACCGAAGCAAATCTCCGCTCCGTCGGCAACCCTTTATCTCTTCCACACCCTTTCCATGAATTATTGGATATTTGTTGGTTGATTGATTTAAACTACTATTTTGAATTTGCTTATTAGATAATCACTTATTTTTGCATGGAACATATAAACTTGAAAATAGTGATTCTCTAATTCTTAAGTATTATTAACATGTGAATATACCATCTTAACCGATTTTTCGCGTTGATCGTGAATATATAACTAGTTTTTCATTCCGATGCATATTTTAGCCAAACTGACTCATTCTTTAATTCAATTTTTCACCCACTTTTTGCTTCTTCGATATAATTTGTAACTTATTTTGCCATTTGCAGTATGTACTTGACTTCTTTGTAAAAATTTGATTCCAACGATATATTAACTTATCGAATTTGGTTCCTTTAGCCGTTACCGGAAGCTTGTTCAAAAATTTTTTCTCTCTTTTTTTCTACTGCTATTTTTTGTTATTACTAATATATACATGTTTTATGGTACTATATGTATTTCTTTATATATTCGTTTTTTATATATATTACCACATGCTAATGATGATGCGGCTAAATGATGATATTGTTATATATATCATCTCATGTTAATGGTGATGATGCTTTTTTTTTCCTTTTCTACATGTGTATTTTTTTCCGACATACTGCTAGCATCAGGGGTATTCGCGGTGCGGTTTGGGCGGTTTTGACGATAAAAATCACCCGAACCGCAAGAGAAAAAAGCATGCAGTTCAGTTTGGTTCGGTTGACTTTTACAAATAAAACCAAACCAAACCAAAGCAAACCAATGCGGTTTGGATTGGTTCGGTTGGTTCGGTTTTTTACAATATTTTTATTGAGTTATACATACACCTATAGAGAACAACGTAACTTTGTATTTAGTCATTCATACATTACTAAATAACATAAAAACTTATCATATTTAGACAAAAACTTCGCATTCAATATACACAAAATTAGATTAGACAAAAATGGAATAAAAAACATATATATAATAGTAAAATAAAAATAAAATAATATCAAAGACATTATAATAAAACATAAAAAACATATGAGAAGAGAGATTAGAGAAGATGAAAAAAAGAACATATGAGATGCGGGATTGAGAAGAAATGTGCGATAAAAACGTAATTGGAAGAGAAAATAGTAACATAAAAGATAAAAAAGAAAGAACATAAGATATGAAATATTAGAGGAGAAAAAGCGAAACGTACATGGTAAAGAAGATGAGAAGAATGTGCGATACTACTGGGAGAGATTTAAGAAGGTTGAAATTGAAATCCTAAGTGTGAGTAAGAGAAAATCGTTTTTAATTGTAAGGTTAAGGCATACTAAGTTTGAGTTTTGGATTGGATGTGGGATAATTGAAGTTTGAGTTGTAACATAATGCGGTTTGGTTTGGTTTAGTTCGGTTTTAAAAATATAAACCGCAAACCAAACCAAACCGTGCGGTTTTGTTAGAGAATGACCCAAACGGATCCGAACCAAATGCGGTTTTTTGCGGTTTTGGTTTGATTTGGTTTGGTTTGCGATTTTCTATTGGGTTGGTTTGGTTTTGAACACCCCTAGCTAACATATAGTCGACATACTACTACATATTTGTTTCTCATTATACTTTCTGTTGCTTTTTTCGTTTTAGTTTAGTTATGATGTAGTCTTCCTTTTTTATTTTTTTTTCTTTTAATTAGTCTTGTTTCATTTTTTTTAATTTAATGTTATCAAGTTTTATTAAGTAGTGATTAGTTTAAATATAAATTAATTCACTTCTATGACTTTTGCTTTAGTCTTATTTACTACATGACCATTTTAATTAGTGTTACTCTTTATTTTATAACCACTTAGTATCTTTTAATTAAACATTAATTGTTAGATTGTTTAGATAATTAGAAATCAAGTATGTGGTGTTTTAGTGAATGTTCATTCCCTTAGTTAAAATTACTCTTTTTTTTTCTTTCTCATTATTCTTAGTTAACTTATCCACATGTCAAGTATTAATTCGTTATTAGATTGAGTTTTAGAAAATAATCTTGTGTGCATACACATAAATCTTACCATGTTCCCCTTATATTTTTGAAAATTAATTGGGTTATTTATTTAGAACATGTTGTATTATATCTCACCAATTAATTCTACACCCATGTTGCTTTATTTCTAATTTTCTATTATCATAACTTAATTAGATATTTGGATAATTAATTGATTAATTTTTTAATTGATTAACCATTTTTATATTAGTTAGGTTATTTTTTGTTTCCTCCGCAAGCCGATTAATTTGATCTAATGCAAATTTGAGTGTTATGATAATTAGAAATTGGGATTTATCTTCAACCTTAATTTTCTTCTCTTGATTTCATTATTGAAATTATTTTATGGTAGCTTGCTTGATTTCTTCTTGATGAACTATAGATTGACTCGTGTTATTTTGCATGATCCCATTTGTCTTGATATACTTAATTGACTAAACTCACTTTGATTAATTAGTTAGATTAATGACTCAGGACTTTTAGATGCTCCTTTCATGAATAATTGCATGTTTCCTTAACTTAAGTTTTATAGAATTCAACTGGTATAATCTGACTGATCAATTCATTAGGTCTATTGTGTATATAATTCGACTAATCTTTTTAATCCCACTGGTTAGTGTTGACCAAAGGTCGCTTTGGTCAACCAAATCTTTTGTAATTGTGTTGTAAGTCCCAAGCCTATTCAAGTGATCAAAAGACCATTAATCACTTGATATGGCAAGTTCATTAGCTCAAGCTATTGTGGATATGCTGAATCTCAGGAGCTCAAGGTTCAAATGAAAGATTAAGACTTCAAAGTCAACATCAATCAAGCAGAGCTAGCAAAATGGACTACTTCCCAAGCCTACACCAACAACTCATCAATCAGAATTCAAAGTGCGTGGCACAAGCCTTAAGCAATAGAGAAGGGATGAGACTGGAGCTTTCCTACACTCATTCTGGATATCTTTGGGTGCGGGATGTTTGGCCCGTGGCTCATTGTATTCACCTTTATTCATATACTTTAGCATAATTTGAATTACATGATTGTCGAGTCTTATTCTACAACAAATGACAGGTCTTCTTCTTCAAGCAAGCATCAATCTTCCAACACCCCAATAGTGGAGCATCTTTTGCTATTAACAATTTGTGGTTGTACACCCTCTTCTAATACATCATTTGCCCTGCAAGGTGTTAAACCTTGGCACACTCTTAGCCTTGTGAGGTGTTAAACATTGGCCCAATCTTTGCCTATAAGGTATTAAACCTTGGACTTCCAATCCAGTTCTTTGCCCTGAGAGTCATGGACTCTGGCACATTCTCCGCCTTGTAAGGTGTTAAACCTTGGACCTTCGATTTTGATCTTCTCCTTAAGAGTCATAGACTTTGGCATCTAACTTTCTTTGCCCTGTAAGGGGTTAAACCTTGGCTCTTAGATTTTGATCTTCGCCTTGAGAGTCATAGACTCTGGCATCTAACTTTCTTTTTCCTGTGAGGTGTTAAACCTTAACTTTTTGATCTTGATCTTTGCCTTGACAGTCATAGACTCTGGCATCTAGCTCTCTTTGCATTGTAAGATGTTAAACCTTGGCTACCTAATTCAGTTCTTTGCCATGAGAGTCATAGACTCTGGCATCTGTCTCTCTTTTCCTTGTGAGGTGTTAAACCTTGACTATTCGATTTTGTTCTTTTCCCTGAGAATCATGGACTCTGGCATGTGACATTCTTCGCCTTGTGAGGTGTTAAACCTTGGCTATTCGATTCAGTTCTTTGCCTTGAGAGTCATGGACTCTGGAATATGTTTCTCTTTGCCTTGTGAGGTGTTAAACCTTGGTTAATCGATCCAATTCTTAGCTCTGAGAGTCATGGACTCTGGCATTTGATTATATTCTCCCTATAGGTGGTAAACCTTGGCAATTCAATTCCTTGACATCATCAGTCTTAAACTCTGGTATTGATACCTCACCATGAAGGTCATGAACCTTGGTATTCCTTTGCAGCCTTGAAGGGTATTATACCCTGGAAAATCAATCTCGTCCCCTTTTGTTTCAGCCGTAGTAGGTTGAACTACGACTTCTCTGATTTTCTCATTGCACTATGAGAATACGTAGGCACGTGAGTTCGAATCCTCCGCGAGCATACTTATTTATTCTTCTTCTTTCCGTATTAGGGCACCATTAATATCCTTAATGATTCATTATCTACCTTGGATCATAAACCGTTCACTCCAGTGACATATTGTTTCTTTGAAACCGAAATACATTTTTCTTTGAAATTCCATATATACCTGATCGGAAAAATAGCAAGTGTACTATTTTTACCGATGTAGTAATAAGGAGTTTTATTTCCAAGTATCGATCTCAAGGATTGCGTAGGAAATACTTATTTTAAATTTGATTCTATCAGAACAAAAAGATAATGGTTTGGTTGTTTTGGAATGTATACTAGTAAACACACAAAGAGTAAAAATAATTGATTAAGATAAAAGATGCTAGGGTGAGTGGTTGAGTTAACCGGTTATGAATTCAGTCAAGATTTCCTTAATACATATGAAACATTCAATCACCTAACCTCAGAATGTTCTTACTTAAGTCCTTAAGGAAGAAACTATTAAACTATCAATTCTTACTCAAATGTCCATTCAATTAATCATTGGTTTTAATCATACAAAATATCAAGGTTTACGGTGATTTACGAAAGTTACTAGTCCTAGATGAAGCATTCATAAACCCAATTGTGTGAAAACCCTAACAATCACAATCCTGTTATTGAAAGTCATAGATAAATTTGTATTTGTCCGATACAAAAGCATAATAACATCACACAATTGAATTGAAATACGTAACATAGTAATCAAGAAATCATTTGTTCAAATTCATAACATGCGATAACATCAGGACCACCCCCCTAGCATAAGGGGGTTTAGCCTCTCATAGTACTTAAAGAACTCATAATGTAAAGATTAGACATTACAAAGAATTAGGAGAGTTTGATCTTCAATGGTTGATGCCCTTGAATCTCGCCGTCTTCAAATCCTTCGTATTGGCTATCTTCTCCAATGCAATGTTTTCTTTCGTCTGTCAAAACGTCCTTCTTCTTTCTCTTCCAAGCCTTCTTATAGCTTCAGATGAATCTCTCCCAAGCAAAAGGTCCAAACTACCCTTAATGAGCAGAATCGGTTCACAAAGCAAAAAGTAGGGTTTCCAAGCTGCGTCCAATCAACACGGTTGTGTGTCACCACACGGGTGGCCGTGTTGTTCTCCATAATTAATTATTTTCAACACAAGCTACAGTGGCAACAACACGGGCCGTGTTCCTCCACACGGGTGCCCGTGTTAATGCACTGTTTTAAACAACACGGTCGTGTGTCACCACACGGGTGCCCGTGTTGTTCTCTATTTTTCTCCTCTCATTTTGCTTTGCCTGATCAACAACACGGGCAGTATTGTGGCACACGGGTGCCCGTGTTGACCTGCTGTTTCTTCATATTTTTGCCTTTCTGAGTATCCATAGCTTCACCATTATTGCTTTTAAACCTGTGCAATGGCCTGTAACAATGACACTACCAAACGAAGCATAAACGAGATCTTTTTGACATAAACTTGTAATCAAATGCAATGCGATACCAAACCAACAAAACATGATAAATGACTCTGAAGCAACTAAAAACAAACATAAATCTTACCAAAGTGATGAAAATACGTCGGATTAACGGTGGGAATTCACTGGAAATGGCGACCGATCACAACCCAAACTTGTCTCATTGCTTGTCCTCAAGTGATGTATTGAGTCCAACAAAGGTCACCCCCGAATTCATTTTCCACAATGCAACCTAGTCTTTCACCATTTGTGTTCTTCCTTTCCAATCGAGTTTCAGGTCTCTCCAATTCAGGCAGTTTACCACATTTCCACATCAGAAACCTCTTCACCTGCAAGCTTTTCACACACTCACAATATCTCTCAGGGTTAGGTGTGTACACTCACAGCACAGTATGCAATACCAACTCTTAACTTTGAATACATTCTAATGTCACTACCACAGCAGATTCCACACACTTTTAGAGATCTTTTTGGGTTGTAACGGGGCTTGGGTACGGTGGGATAAACAAAAAAAATTGGATAACAAAGGGTTTTGAACTCGGTAGTCATGTTGTGTGATTTTTCTTTCTCTTTTTCTCGTGCATCACGTATACTCTGGGGGTTAATTTCACTCTTTTGACTCTTTTTCTACTCAAATTTTCTGAGCATTTTATATGTGTTAGAGTCTTAAGTCTCGACAAGTGCATTTTTCTCTTTTGTTTTTCTTTTCTCTTTTTTTTTTCTCTTTTATTTTAAAGAAAATACATACTATTTTTCTTTTTGTATGATCTCTTATTATGCACTTGCCTTCTCTTTCAAGATTTCCACCCCAAACTTAGTTTTATTGCACATCTTGCAATTCACACAATCGTACCGAGTTATGAAACAAAAGGAAATGAATGATTAAAAGTTAACAGGGGGTTTATGATGAATAATGCTTAAAAGTTAACATGGGGTTTACGATGAATAAAATGTATAAGGCTCAACGGGGTTTACGAAGGGAAACATACATATAGGGATGGTTAGAAAGGTCCTGGCTAAACAAACAACTTGCCTTAGTGTGTGTTGTCATGCTGTGACGTGTCAACAGGACATACGCAAAATCAGAGTGATAAAGTCATACCTGGCTGAACTCTCATGTTGATATTTCGTGTTTGGCTTTTTGTGATCTCACCATGTTGGTTAGCTTGCAAGCTCTGAAGTCTCCTCGTGTTATGTGGTTCTTTTCTGACTTGGTCTTTCCATACCGCTCTCTTGGTCCGGTGTCCCCAAATTGTGTCCGACTTCTTTTCTCAAGGTTGCATCACCTTCCGGGGTGCCTTATCAGCCTAAGTTTGAGGGGTGTCATTCATCCACTACCATTGATCCTGGGCTCGTCCAACCGTTTCTCATCACTCTGTACACACAGTCGGTCCAAAAGAACAGCAAACAAACAAACAAACAAACAAACATACTAATATAATGATAACATAACAAAAACAAAACAAATTGAAAGAAAATAAAACATGAAAGGAGAAAAACCCCCCAACACTTGAACTAAACATTGACCTCAATGTTTAAATTCAAACACGAAGGGGACTTACAGTGATCACTATTGCGGAGGAGGCGGGGGATCGTGCGGGAAATGCAACATCAGACGTTGCATCATGGCCTGCATGTCATCCATGACTGTCCCTTGCCGGAACAGTTCCACACTCTGTCTATCTAATTCCGCACCTTGTCTGGTCTGCTCGGTGCGGAGAGTTCCCATCTCCATCTGGATCCAACCCCACTGGTCCTAAGACATAAAAGAGGAACTTTCACCATGTAGGCTCGAATCATGTGGGGGTGGCATACCGTGGGTAGCTGGCGTCTCATCTTCTTCCATGTCCTCACCTGAAAGGTCATGGTCAAACTGCGCATCTTCCCCTACAGCTTGGGCTGAACCTGTGTACAACCAGTTAGCAGCATTGGCAATGCTAATGGACCCAGGTGCTGGTAGTGCGAGCACTTCCATATTGTGAATCATCAGAGCGTAATGAGTCGGCCTGATGGCAATCATTTGTTGATTGACTAGCGTGTGCATGTCAATCTTAGTCTTGCCCATTACTGCAGTCTCTTCCATCAAGAGTTGATCATACCCGAAGTGGCCCGCAATCTGCGTGATCATACCACCTACAGAAATATCCCCAGTAGTTGCATGGCCAACCTGTTTCAAATGATTGGCGGCGAAAGCCGCTGCATTGATTCGCTCATTGTGGGCCATGCAATACAGAAAAAATAACTCTCTCTTAGCCGCAACCCCGGTACTATCACCCCGTCCAAACAAGGTGTATGCTAACCCTTTTTGTGCATACCTGAAGCACAGGTTATTAATTCCAGAAGCTTTTCCCGAGCTAGGGTTATATCCAGTTTTACCTGTAATAGCTTGCAAGAAATCAATAGCAGAAAAAGTGTCCGGAGGGGTTCCGGGTCCAGATACCAGGAGTCTCAGGATACTCCTAAGTTCCTCCACAGATAATTCGTGATCTTCATCAAACAAGCGGAAAATAATTTGCCCATAAAATTCCATTTCCGAACCTGTCCACCTTCTCCTCATCTTGAACTCTATCGTACTCAAGAATTCAAGGGTAATCCGAGCGAAGGTCGGTGCTTCGAGTTGCATGTATTCCAACATACCGATGTTGTGGAACATGCGGTGCACCTCTTCTTTCAAACCTAACTCATCCAAGGTAGCATCACACATATATCGGGTCGGAATAAGCTTACGTTTAGCTAGAATCACATACCTCTCTTAATGATTCAGTTGGTCAAACAAAATGCCATGAGGATTTGTAGAGCGTCTAACCCGTTGCTTTGGTCGAGAAGACGTGGCTACCTCCTTCTCCTTGCTTGTACGCTTTGGGGGCATAATGGTACCTGAAAAAAAAATTCTCAAAATCCAAAGACTAGGTTAGTGAAAATTGCAACCGTCACTATGTAGAGGACGACGAGAGGAACAATTTTTGTGAAGGTGAGATGAGGTTAAAGTGAGTGGAGCTATGAGAAAAGTGAAGCATAATTTGATGGAGGCTAGGTTAACAATGGAGGAAGAGGGAGAGAGAGGTTTCCAAAATCAGAAAAAGTGAGAACGAGTGGTGGGGAAGAGATATAATAGCAAGTGGGGCCCAACATTGAAAATACCCAAAATCACAAAATTTGAAAAATTTGTCCGTTACAAACAACACGGCCGTGTTCCTGCACACGGGCGCCCGTGTTAATTCACTGTTTTAATTAACACGGCCGTGTGTCACCACACGGGCGCCCGTGTTAATCCACTGTTTTGATTAACACGGCCGTGTGTCACCACACGGGTGGCCGTGTGGATGCCCTGTTTTCATCAATTTTTGAATTATGCAAAGCTTCTTAGGTCTGGCATCCTTTCGCTGAGAAGTGATTATGATTATGGCATCCTTTCTCCTTACCTGCAACAACGTTTCATACCCATACAGAAAAGAAAAGAGAAAAAAAACAAAATAAGTTAACAATCGAACACGTGGGTTGCCTCCCATGAAGCGCTTCGTTTAACGTCGCATGGCTCGACGGTTACCCATCTCATTAGGCGAGGCGCATATGGTCAATCAATCCAGGTTGTTGGCCTCTGTAATAGGGCTTCAGCCTCTGGCCATTCACCTTGAATATATCTCCATTGTTTTGGTTCTTAATCTATATTGCTCCGTGGGGAAAAACCTTATGCACGACAAATGGCCCGGACCATCTTGACTTTAATTTCCCAGGAAACAACTTGAGCCTCGAATTGAACAACAATACCAGTTGTCCTTCCCAGAAATCTTTCCTGATGATTCTCTGATCATGCCACTTCCGTGTTTGCTCCTTGTACATCTTTGCATTCTCATATGCCTGATTACGAAATTCTTCTAACTCGTGAAGTTGAAGAATTCGGGATTCACCGGCTTTCGCAAGATCAAAATTTAATAACTTGGATGCCCAAAAGGCTTTGTGCTATAATTCCAGAGGAAGATGACAAGCCTTACCATAAATAAGCTGATACGGAGACATGCCAATTGGTGTTTTGAAAGCGGTTCGGTATGCCCATAACACGTCATCTAATTTGATTGCCCAATCTTTTCGTGAAGCACTCACTGTCTTTTCCAAAATCTTTTTAATTTGCCGATTAGACACTTCAACTTGCCCACTCGTTTGGGGATGATATGGTGTGGCAATCTTGTGCTTCACATTATATTTCTTCAATAAGTTCTCCATGAGCTTATTCAAGAAATGTGTTCCTTCATCACTGATAAGTGCTCTAGGCACACCAAACCTGGAGAAGATGTTTTGTTTAAGGAAGTTTACCACTACTCTCGCGTCATTAGAAGGGAGGGCTACGGCTTCCACCCATTTGGAGACATAGTCCACAACCACTAGAATACAATTTTTTCCAAATGAGGGTGGAAATGGCCCCATAAAGTTTATCCTCAAACATCAAATAATTCCACTTCAAGCATGCCCTTTTGAGGCATCTGATTCTTCCTAGAAATATTTCCTGTCCGTTGGCATTTGTCACATTCCTTCACAACCACTTGGGCATCCTTAAACAACGCGGGCCAGTACAACCCTGATTTGAGGACTTTTGCGGCTGTCCTGTCTCCACTAAAGTATCCCCCATAATCTGAGTCATGACATGCCTTTAAGACTTCATTTTGTTCTTCCTCAGGGACACATCGACGAATTAGTCCGTCTACCCCTTTCTTATACAAAAATGGTTCGTCCCACAAATAAAACCTGCAATCATGAAGAAACTTTTTCTTTTTGTTATAATCAAAGTCATCAGGAATTATACCACCCACCAGGTAGTTTGCGTAGTCAGCAAACCAAGGAACACCCACCACCGCGAGGATTCTTTCATCTATAAACTCGTCCTTTATGGGATGTTTCTCTTCCGTCTCTTCAATCGGAGACATTCGAGATAGGTGGTCAGCAACGGTGTTTTCACACCCCTTTTTGTCTCGAATTTCAAGGTCAAATTCTTGCAACAGCAAGATCCATCTGAGCAGCCTTGGCTTCGAGTCCTGTTTAGAAAAAAGATATTTCAACGCAGCATGGTCAGTATAAACAATTACCTTTATTCCCAACAAGTATTGCCGAAATTTGTCAAAGGCATAAACCACAGCCAGTAACTCCTTCTCTGTAGTTGCATAATTCATCTGGGCTGGATTCAACACATGGCTAGCATAGTAGATGATGTGGAGGCGTTTGTCTTTTCTTTACCCCAAGACTGCCCCTACTGCTATATCGCTCGCATCGCACATTATCTCAAAGGGTAGAGACCAGTCAGGCGAGATCACTATAGGAGCAGACACCAATTTACTTTTCAGAGTCTCGAAGGCTTCGTTGCACTTTTTGTCAAACAGAAATGGAGTATCCTTCACAAGCAGGCTAGTCAAAGGTTTTGCGATCTTGGAGAAATCTTTTATGAACCTACGATAGAATCCTGCATGTCCCAAGAAACTCCGTATACCTTTCTCATTCACAGGATGAGGGAGATTGGCAATTACCTCCACTTTTGCCTTGTCAACTTCTATCCCTTGATGGGAAATTTTATGACCTAGTACTATCCCTTCTCTCACCATGAAGTGACACTTTTCCCAATTCAGAATTAGATTGGTTTGTTGACATCTTTCCAGCACAAGTGAAAGATTATACAAACAATTTTCGAAAGAAGATCCAAAAACCGAAAAATCATCCATAAAGACCTCCATATGCGTCTCAAGCATGTCGGAAAATATGGATGTCATGCACCTCTGAAATGTCGCAGGTGCGTTGCATAAACCAAACGACATTCTTCTATAAGCAAAGATTCCATACGGGCATGTGAATGTTGTTTTTTCTTGATCCTTAGGTGCAACAGCAATTTGGTTGTACCCTGAGTACCCATCCAGAAAACAGTAGAAATCATGACCTGCTAATCTTTCCAACATCTGATCGATAAAAGGTAAAGGAAAATGATCCTTCCTTGTAGCAGTGTTTAGTCTTCTATAGTCTATGCAAACTCTCCAACCTGTAACCGTACGAGTGGGGATCAACTCATTTTTCTCATTTTTTATCACAGTTGTCCCTCCCTTCTTTGGCACCACATGAACTGGGCTCACCCACGAACTGTCAGATATTGGGTAAATTAACCCCGCATCTAAAAGTTTCACAACCTCCTTGCGAACAACTTCTTTCATAGCTGGATTCAGTCTTCTTTGAGGTTGAACGACCGGTGTCTGATTATCCTCCATCAAAATCTTGTGCATACACATCGTCGGGCTGATTCCTTTCAAATCGTCCATCGCCCACCCAATAGCACCCTTGTATTTCTTTAGGACTTTGATTAACTCTCCTTCTTGGGTCTCTCCTAAACCTGAATTGATGATTGCTGGACATTTTTTCTCATTGTCAAGAAAGACATATTTGAGATGTTCTGGTAATTGTTTCAACTCTATCCCCTTTTTTATATCCTGTTTTGATTTTGAATATGTTTTAGGTCGAAGCTCCTCCCACCGTTGCGGTCGGGAACGAACCCAAGGCGGTTGTTCCTTTAACATCCCTACCACTTCAGATTCTTTCTCATCAATTCCTTCAGTATCCTCAACAATAGATAAACTCAAAACTCTCTCCAAAGGAAGCTTGGGTGTTGTAATCTGCATAGATTGAGCAAAAACTGTATCTAACACTTCAATACTTTTACTCGCCCTTCGTCATCCTTGAATTTCATAGTATCCCTCACATCAATATTGAGATTTTCATCATAAACTTTGAGGGTCATGGTTCCTTCCTCAATATCTATCATGCATCTTCCAGTTTCCAGGAAAGGTCTTCCCAATATGAGAGGAATCTCCTCATCTTCCGGCATCTCGAGTATCACAAAATCCACCGGGAATACAAATTTATCAATCTTCACCAGAACATTTGTTGCTATATGTCGCATCGCGCGAAAAACCGGCGGGAAAACAAGAAACAACAGAGCCGCCACCGTGCGTTATTTATCCCAAAAGAGGGAAAGGAAACGCTCAGAGTAAACCTGGGAAAGAACATGGTCTCGCGACCAAAGAGGATGGGTTCGGGAGTCGGTTATGCGAAGGGAAGGTATTAGCACCCCTACGCATCCGTAGTACTCTACGGGATCCACGCACAAAAGGAAGGAATATTGGTTGCTAAACACTGCTCAAACTCACACACACTGGCTGAAAGAAACGCAAGAGACTGACTGAAACTGAACTCGGCAGGATGTCGCATCCTGGGCCTACTTAGTCTATCAGGCATAGACATCAGAGTCGAAGTAGTTCGGACTGGGGAAACGACACATGCTCGCTAAGGTATCGCACCCTATGCATACGTATCTTCTCGGACGAGAGAAGAATCAGAGCATTCGTAGCTCGGCTGACACGCACACAAACAAACACAGGCAAAGGCAAACATGGAGCCCGACTGCCAATCGCTGGACTTATGTCAGCATCCGAACCTAAACACACGCACACTGGAACCCAAATGCCACTCGATGGACTTACATCAGCTTCCAAGCACACAACAAGACAAAACAAAGACACGGGCGACAAATTGCTAAGGAGTCAGGCACTCGAGCCTAGCAACTGTCAGACAACACACACAAAAAGAAAAAAAGGCGCCCGGAGAGATCAGCTCAATCTCCTGCCTACATACTTCATCTGGTATGAAGATCAGGGCGATGTAGTTCCCCTACAGAGGGATAAAGGACCTAGCCTAACCAGATAACAGAGGGAGACACAACTAGGGAGACTACGACTCGAGCCTAGATGTTATCATGCAAATTCATCCCTAAGTTAAGGTTTCTAGCTAACTGGCACAGGGAGCCAGCCTATCCTAAGCATGGCTTGCACAGGAAGCAAGCCACACACACACTTAACTTGCACAGGAAGCAAGCCAAGCAAAACCTACTTGCACAGGAAGCAAGTCTAAACTAATCCTAACTTGCACAGGAAGCAAGTCAAACAATCCTACAAGCACAGATAGCACACACTATACACAAGCAAGGGGCTCACGCAAGGGTTAGGCACTGAGGCCAACTGGAACAGGGTCGAAGGTTGCTCTTAACCTTGCCATTGAGAGGCTAAGGTGAAGCAGATGAAAGGTGAGTGAAGATAAGACTTCACAGCTCTTATCCCTGGCCAGGGAGAGCTTAAGACAAGAATGTGTGGGTTCAGAAAGTGGGAACCCTTCTACACATTTGAAACTGACTCAACTGTATAATTGTACAAGATCTTGGGTTTGTATCTGCAATGCATCAACACAGTGATGTGAGCAAAGCAGATGACACACTGAATAGTGGGGGATAGATTGCATATCCCTACCTTCCACCAATTGCCTCTTCACTTAGGAGGACTTTGACTCTATGCAAGGACAAAAGTAAACAGTCACAAACATTGCCTCTTAAGGAGGACTTCAGACAGTTGCCTGGCCAAGTAACAGGCCAGGTCTTCCAGACTACATGAAGTAAAAGAGACATACCTCAATGCAAATTACTTATACAAGCAAAGCAAAGCAAAAAGTTCACAAGGAACTAAGCAACTAAAGCACCTGAAACAGTCAAGCAGATGTTAGTATGCAACTTCAAACAAAACAAACAGAAACAGACACCAACAGTCAATTAGAGGCATATAAATGTGCAAGGCACGAGGCTTAGGGCATGTGAGCCAAGCCACCTACAAAACACACAAGTTAGTCAATGGTAATCAAGCAAGCTCAATCAAAAGAATTGGTTTCAATGGCCATTTGTTGGTCAACCTGAAAATACAAGCTCAAAGGTGAGTAACAGGACCACTGGGGCCAGCCTAGGGTCAAACATGAATGAAAAAGTCAAAACAGCAAGCAATGCTCAATCAAAATCAAGTTCAAACATTTAAGAAACAAACCCAATTGGTTTCACATTCATAT
Organism: Lathyrus oleraceus; assembly: GCF_024323335.1. NCBI lineage: Eukaryota > Viridiplantae > Streptophyta > Magnoliopsida > Fabales > Fabaceae > Lathyrus > Lathyrus oleraceus. The sequence continues at coordinate 448,168,395 of NC_066580.1, forward strand.
CAATCATCATCATCATTTCATGAACAGTTTAGGTCAAGGTATAGCAAACAGAAGCTCATAGAAGTCAACAGAAAGACTTAACTCAAAAGCAAACCACAACATTTCCAAAAATCACCAAATAAATCATGATCAATCCTAACACATAGCATGGTAAGCATGTCAAATTTCATCTCATTTGGACAAGTGGAAGGCAGTCAATGAAAATCAGAAACTCAAAGCAATTTTGAACATGCTCAATGAAGTCAACCAAACATGCATCAACTTAGAAAAATCATAAATCAGAGATGGCATATGATAAATGAATGGGACTAAAACCATGGCAAATATGAGGATGTCTAGTTATCTCATGTAAAATTTCATGTCCATCCAATAAAGTATGAGAATTTCACAAATGAAGTGGGAACATGTGTCACACAAAGTCAACATTTGACTAGGCAGGGGAGAAAATCTCAAACAATTAGGAAATGCCACAAATAATTCCAAGAAAATTCACATGTAAACTAGACATACAAGAGTAGGTTCATGCAAAATTTGGGGTCATTTGGATGCAAGGAAGCATGGTAATGAAAATCATGAAGTTGGACATCAATGGTGTGACACAAATTGTCACACCCTAATTCAAAAAATCATATCTCACAAACCACAAATGATAAATTCACAAACTCTACACCAAAATCACCATGAATGTGTCTAGTTTAAGCACAAAAAATTTGGGAGCCATTGGATACATTCTCATCATTTCACAATTGATTTGGCAAAGTGTACAATATTTGGTCACATGTCATAAACCCTAGCAACATTTAAAAACCACTCATCCAAAAATTCTGGAAAAATAATGATAAAAAAGTAGAGATCATGATGAACACAACACAAAAAATCCCATTGAATTTGGATCAAAAATGAGCAAGTTATGATTTTTGCAAGATTGGTAATTAAAATGTGAAATTAATTTGGATTAATAAAGCAAGAATGGCAAAGTTGTAATTCCATAATCCACTTAATTAAACACGGTCGTTTTGGCCATAGAATGAAATGTTTTGATTGGTCAATGAGTTTCAGGCCATGCATACGAAAATGGGGAAAATCTGGGCAAATTGGGATTAGGGTTTTACTGTTCATCCCTCTCAAAAATCATGATTTCACAAACTTGCCCAAAAATCAAAATTGAATATATGGAAATGATCAGCATGGCAAGGTCAACAAGAATCCATCATCATTTTTCATTAAAACAACAGACAAGTCAAGAATCGAGCAAAAACAAAACTTGACATCAAACTTCAAAACAATATATCTTCATGAATAAGCAACCATTTCAAAAAGTGAAAGCATCATGACAATCAGCATGGATAGACCTATACTAAGCATGTATCAATTTGACAAAAGAGGGAGGTCGAAAATTTACCAAACTGAACAGGGCAATGTTGAGTGTGATGCTGGAGATGCTTTCAATGCTTGACAGGTATCCAAATAGCTTCAAAGGGTCCAAGGCAAGCTGTTTGACACCTTACTTGAACTTGAATCAAGCTGGAAATGAAGATGGCCACTGAACTGGTTTTTGCTTGATTTTGAGAAAGGTGATGTTTTTGATTTTCAAACAGTGAACAATGGAGGTTTGAGACAGCTTCAATATACCCTATGGATCATGACAAACTAATTTGCTAAGCTTGGAATGGCCTGAGAGTGAAAGTGGCTTTGAAAAATGCAAATTTGATACAATGTGACAAGTTGAAAAGGGATTTTGAGTTCTTGATGTTTTCTGCAGGTTTTGAGGCTTTGGACACTTGCTATGTGATATTTGAGATGTGTTTGCAATGCTCTTTTGATCAACAAGTGCTTATAACAAAAGCTGTCATGTTTTGGCTATTTTGTGGCTTTTTGGATGAAATGTGACAAATGAGATTAGAGGATCTTTTGCTGGTTTTTTATGACAGCAGATGAGGTTTGGATATTGTGTCAAGCAGGGCCAGGCATTTGTTCCTTTGTGAGTTTTGGAATGATTTTGGAAAATGCCAAAGGATGCAGTTTTTTAGAGCATGAGTTCTGTGGCTGGTCTGCTGTAGGATGGTGGTGGAAAAAGGTTCAAAGTGGTGAAATGGCAAAGTGAGGCTTGAGAGAAAAAATGAGGGGACAAGTGTTTGGTCTGTAGTGTTGGTTCTGCAATGTTTTGGTTCTTTTGAGTTTGACAGATAATGCTAAATGCCAAAGCAAGGTCAAAAATGAGGGAGTAAGTGAAGGTGGTTTGGTCTGCTGCTGCTACTCATGACAGAAGAAGGATGGTGGAACTGTTGGTTTTATGATGGCTTTGTGGCCCTAGGCATGGTTTTGTTCTTTTGAGTGGTGACAGATTTTTCAAGATGCCAAAGCAAAATCCATCTTTTTGGGAGTGAGTTGTATGCAGTGTGTTTAATGGAGGTTAAATGTGTTTTCAAAATGACAGAAGAAAAGACCAAAAGCCCTGCTGTTGGAGGTTGCTTAGTGGCAAGGCAGGGTTGTGACTTTGAGGTTTTGGACTGTTTTTTTGGAAATGTGCAAAGGTCACTCTTTGAGAGTGGGAGCACAATGGTCTTTTTGCTGGTTTGTAGCTGCCATCTAATGGTTTCAAAATGGTGCTTGGACAGTGCAAGTAATCATGGCCAGGCTCAAGCTCTTTGGGTTCTTGACTGGTTCTGAAAGTGCTGCTGTTGGATGTTGCCTTTTTGCCAGGGCAAGCTTGGTGTTTTGACAGAAAATGGGAATGTGCAGGATGTATGGTGTGTTAGTCCTGTTATCAAGCAAGGCAAGGACAGGTTTGGACAGAAAATGCAAAGCAAAAAGCCAGGTCCCCTTTGAGAATGCTGTATGCAATTGGTTATGTTGGCAAGGCTTGGCAAATGATGAAAAGTTGAGTGAACAAGGCTGCTGTGTGCAGTACCAAACATGGCAGGAAGTATGGTGTATCAAAATCTGCTGCTAGCCAGATTTTCTTGTGGTGTGGAGTTTTGACAGGTTTTGATAAATATGGCCAAAGTGTTTTATGTGTGAATGAATTTCTGTGTCATCAATGCAATTGATGCTGCTGCTGGTTCATTTTGATGACAGGAAATGGTGAGGAAAAATGGTATTTGGTATTGTGCAATCCTTGTCTCTTGACAGTTTTTACAGAAAATTGGAAATTGCCCAAAAGCCAAGTGAATGTTATTTGAGAAAATCAATGATGTGTGTAGTCAATAATGTTTGTTCATGACAGAAAATGAGGGAAAAATTCTGCTATGTGTGAGTACAAGGCATGGTTGTGGGATGTGGTAGCATGGTGACAATGTACCTTCTTTTCAAAACTCAAGCAACTAAGGCATGGCTTCTTTTTGCTGTTGGTTTAGGCTGCAAGATGAGGTCTCAAACTGACAGAAAATGATCATCATAAACTCTGTTTGAAGGTACCAAGGCATGGTTCAAATGCAAGCATGGAGTAGCATGGTGAAAGTGTACTTTTGCAATTTTCAAACAAGTTAAAGAATGGCTTCATGTACTGCATAATTGAGCTTGCAAACATGTTTTAAATGACTTTTCTGAGCTGTTCCAATTGGCCAAATGTTAGAAAAATGTTTATTTCAAAAAGTCAAACATTGGTCAAACTTGCATTTAAATGAGATAGGTCAAAAAATGCCATTTTGATTGGTGAAGTTTTGGCTCATGAAATTTATATTTTTGGAAAGAGGGGATCAAATGTGACTTGTAGGAAAAAACCCCACCAAAATTGGCCAAATGGTTTGGGAGATATGGCCCTTTGAAGTTCAAGATTTTCTGAAATCGATTCGATCATAACTTGCCAACCACACATGGGAATTGAGAGTTCTTGGACTTTTTGGAAATGGGAGAACAAGATCTTCAACTTTCATGTTGGGCAAAAATTCATTTGAAGCTTGTATCATGATGTAAGTTTGAGGATCAAGACTTTCCATTTTTGGTAAGTTTCAGTTACAGGTCCAGTTTCCATTTTTGGAAATTTTTGATCTGGCTTCAAATTCTTCCATGATGGTGTTTGACATGATATATGAGGCCTATTTGGACATGAATGAGCTCTCTCAAACCAATTCCAATCATCAAATCACTGATTAAATGGACAGTTGACCAACAGTTGACTTTTAGGGTTTCTGGCTGACTGTGCATTGACTGATGACTTCCAAACCCTAATTCCTTGAGACCTTGACTTCAAATGATGTCCCAAGTTATGTGAACTTGTTGGACAAACCCTAAGGCCTTGGCTCCTTGAGAATTGTGCTTGCTTGCTTGACTGACTGATCTCCTGACCAGTTTGACCTAATTCCTTGATTGGCTTGCACTTGAGGCAAAAGAAGCAATGCAAATGCTATGCAATGGACCATGATATGCTATGACCTAATATGAAAATGTATGTACAATGATAGGTGCAAATTTGAGGTGCTACAGCTGCCCCTATTCAATCAGCTGGGAACCCGAATGGATGAGAGCGACGGCTGTCAGACTTTCAGGGTAAACAGGGATTGAATACCAAGAATCGTAGAATTTGCACAACACAGGGATCCACCAATGGAAACGTCCACTGGGATTTGATATTTATTACTGGGTATATTGTTTTGTTTTTTGGTTTTCAAAGGGTATGGCCACATCCAGACATCACAACGATGACGAATGGGAATAGAAATCACAACTAGATGCCAACGGACAACTAGGAAAAACTCGGCGTTTACCAGGACCAACGGAGAGGTAACCAGACATTAATGAATGACCGGAAGGGATACAACCATACGTCAACGGACGAAATGGGAAAAACTCAACGTTTACCAAGACCAACGGAGAGGTAACCAAACATTAATGAATGAATGGAAGGGATACAACCATACGTCAACGGACGAAATGGGAAAAACTCAACGTTTACCAAGACCAACAGAGAGGTAACCAAACATTAATGAATGAATGGAAGGGATACAACCATACGTCAACGGACGAAATGGGAAAAACTCAACGTTTACCAAGACCAACGGAGAGGTAACCAAACATTAATGAATGAATGGAAGGGATACAACCATACGTCAACGGACGAAATGGGAAAAACTCAACGTTTATCGACACCAACGGGAGAATACTTCACTAGGGAAGAAGGACACAACCAAATCATCAACGGATGATCGGGAAAAACTCGACGTTTATCGACACCAACGGAGAGGAGGAAACCCTACTGGGGAGAGTGAACACAACCAAATCATCAACGGATGATTGGGAAAAACTCGACGTTTATCGACACCAACGGAGAGGAGGAAACCCTACTGGGGAGAGTGAACACAACCAAATCATCAACGGATGATTGGGAAAAACTCGACGTTTATCGACACCAACGGAGAGGAGGATACTTCACTTGGGAGAGTGAACACAACCAAATCATCAACGGATGATTGGGAAAAACTCGACGTTTATCGACACCAACGGAGAGGAGGATACTTCTTCGGTCTGAATACCGGAAAATTGGCCTTGTGCCATGAGTACATCGACCTGATCGTCGGAAACTCCTTCGGTCTGAATACCGGAAAATTGGCCTTGTGCCATGAGTACATCGACCTGATCGTCGGAAACTCCTTCGGTCTGAATACCGGAAAATTGGCCTTGTGCCATGAGTACATCGACCTGATCGTCGGAAACTCCTTCGGTCTGAATACCGGAAAATTGGCCTTGTGCCATGAGTACATCGACCTGATCGTCGGAAACTCCTTCGGTCTGAATACCGGAAAATTGGCCTTGTGCCATGAGTACATCGACCTGATCGTCGGAAACTCCTTCGGTCTGAATACCGGAAAATTGGCCTTGTGCCATGAGTACATCGACCTGATCGTCGGAAACTCCTTCGGTCTGAATACCGGAAAATTATGAGACATATTATCTAAAGCCGTTAAAACATAGATAATACACTCGCATGGAAGATTATCCATAACCGGGTTGTAGGTTGTTAAATGAATAATCGACCGAAAGGAAAGGCATCTGGGTACCAGACTAGGTGTGCAAAAGATGACCAATCAACAGGGGATAAAGCTGCTAACTCGGAGCAAGTATCCAAAAGGAAGGGGAAGAACCAATGGGGACAATACTGCTTGATCAAGGCAAGTATCCAGAGGGGAAAGAATATCAATATCACAAACCGGATACTGATAACTGCAAAGAGGGGATTACATCTACCGGTTAGTAGGTAGAAAACCACGGAAAAGTAACCAGTCATCGATAGGATGAGCACAAAGGGTTAACTCCATCAAGGGGAGAACGTGGGATTTTACAACTACCAGCTAGTAGGTAGAAAACCACAAAGATAGGACTTACAACTACCGGGTTGTAGGTAGAGGCCAATGGAAAGGTAACCAGTCATCATTGGGATGAGCACAAAGGGTTAACTCCACCAAGGGGAGAGCGTGGGATTTTACAACTACCAGCTTGTAGGTAGGAAACCACAAAGATAGGACTTACAACTACCGGTTTGTAGGTAGAGGCCACCAAATTCCGCTGAGGATGAAATGAATGAGTGCCGGTTGGTGATCGACTATTCATTTATGCCCCAGGGCAGCACAAGAGATAGTCAACAAGAAGCCAATTTAGGATCGATCCAAATAGGCAGACTGAATCAAGACTCATCCTAATGAGGAAAGAACTCAATAGGGAAAAACCCATCCCGTGTGTTGGGAGGGAACGGAAACAACCGTCATCCACGAGGATGTATCTCAGTGGGGAAATGGCAGGAAAAGATTGACACTTTCTGCTTAAGGGGTTGGCTCTACATGGAGAGATCAGACACACCCGACTCTGCTAGGAAAATCTACTGGGGAGATTTGTATTACCAAATAGCAGGAGGCAATCATCAACAGATACACGGCAACAGCTGCAACATGAGTATCTGAATGCTATGATTATGCATGTATGCAGTATCTAAAAATGTATGATGAATGCTGACAAACAGACATGCTCAACACGCAGGTCCGGGAATCAACCGTCCGGAGAGAAAACCAAAGTCATCATCCTGCAGGGGAGGAAGAGCCACAAGAGGCTTCCGGAGGGATCGTCAGTCACAACCGGAGAGAAGAGTTCAACATACAAGCGGATGCGCCACACCAACTTGTGCTAGAGATACCAAGAAGCAATCAGATCTCTGATGAAGATAGATAGGCATTGAGAAGGCTTTTCATGCCAATAACTCCGTTGGGGAATCTATCTGAGGGACATGACGGAGTACTGGGATGTCAATTTGCAAAATACTGAATCTTCCAAGAAAAGCACCCATGCTGGGGAGAGATGAAGACTGCTCTGCTGGAGAGGCGAAAGTTGAAGTCTTCGGTAAACACTCTGCTAGGGGAGCTGCCCCACAATAATGTCCGAAACAGCAAACTTGCTGGGGATGCCCCACGATAGGGCTCAAACAGCGCTCTACTGGGGATGCCCCACAATAGAGCTAACAGGGATTTGGAGGAAGAATCTGTACCGCCGGGAACATGAAGATGAACAACTTCAAACAACACTGCATCGGGCAACTTCACTGAGGAGAGACCATACGAGGTTCTGCAGGACAAAGATACAGTCATGCTCGAGATACGAACAATTGTCTTACCTGTTGGTAATCATACCACCCCCGGGAGAGCACTGTGGGTCTCCTAAGTATCCTTCCATCATTGTGAACGTTCACTTTGTTTAAGAACAATTTTTTTTGAAAAATTTGTTTACTTTGAAAACAATGATACTTTATCAATTAAAAACATGCAAAACATTTGTTGAGTTGAAACAAATAAGAATGCAAATAATTGGATAAAAGCTCAAATTGATGTGATGGAATGGTAGTCTGCAAAGGGCGAGACTCCATGGATCTGTACAAGTTTGAAATCGGTGATATATATTGGAGAGGGCTACATTGAACATAATGACCTTTCCTCTACCATTCTGAATTTTCGATGTATTCAGAGCTTCAGTCGACGACGAATCGAGAATTCCTGACGGATGACATATATAGAGCACAGTCTTGTCAAGGTGCAGTTACTTGCCAAATCCCTAATTTTTGCCTAGATTGCCCCAGTGTGAGGTGTTCAATCTAGCAGGATGCAAATTCTTTTTTTTTTCAATGTCTCTAACTTTTGCCTGGATCGCCCTTTCGGGTTTTCAATCCACCGAGACGCTCCTTTTTGCCTAAGTCGCCCTTTGGGGTGTTCAACTTAGCGAGCTGTTTGATTTTTTTTCTTTTTGTTTAGGCGAAGTATTTCTTGACTGCACCAGGATTCACAGGACGAGTGAACTTCTTCATCCATTGTAGTAAGTGTCAGAACACTGCCTGAAGAGGCTCTTTTGACAACATATGGACATTCATAGCTTGGGGGTTCACTTGCCCCTGGAATCGGGCACGAAAGACAGGACTTTCTCGAGCATGAGTCACCTTCTCGGAACACACGAGACTTGACCTTCTTATCGAATGCTTTTTCACTCTCTGCTGATATGACTGTCCATGACACATGGCAGTTGATCTCTTCCTTTCGATCGGATTCACTTGGTCGTAGTGACTCTGAATCCATTCAGCATCAGTCAACTTGGGACTTTGAGGGTGCTATCTTCTTTTGTTTTCTTTTGATTTCTTTTTCTTTCTTTGGTTTGGATTTCTTTTGATTTTGCACCCTCCTCTTTCTTTTTCTTTTTCTTTTTCTCTCTTTTTTTCGATGCCCCAGTTGACTGTTCTGCTGATTCTCGGGATGCAGCTGAGTGATCTTCTTTTCTTGCTCAAGAAGTCGGGAAATACCGTCAGGAATCCCTTCAACATCATCTTCTTCCGCTTCGAATACAGGGAATTCAAAATTGGGAGATGACGTCTGATCATTATGTTCAATGGGTCTAAGAAACAACCTGCATAAAGATTTTGAGTATAAAAGCTTTTTGGAAATCAAACAAGACAATCGTTATGCAGATGAAAAGATTGCTTTTATTCTTGTTTTTTAGGGTTTTTTGTGATCACCAATTTCATGCAAAAAGCGAAAAGGGAAAACAAATGGAAAAACAAATGTTCAAACATGAATTTATTTGAATGAAAATATCATTGCACAAAATGTTGCCAACAATGTCATTACTTCTCCTTTTGGCATGGGAGAAGGGTTTTTAAACAAAGTGATTGTTACAAAGACTTATGAACAACTGTAGGAAAGCCCACAGTGACCCAATTGTGATAGATCCCATCAGGGACGACAACTGTCAGTATTTCTTGCATCAGCAGCTTCTGCTTTTCTGAACAACCCTTCTGAAGAAAAAGTCGGCGCCAGCCCAGGACTTGCTATCTTCAAACTTGATTAGCATTGGGACCTAAGTCCTCCAAGATCAAAATACCTGACCTCACAAGGTCTTGAACCTTCATCTTCAGCTGGAAACAACTATCCACGTCATGACCAGGAGCACCCGAATGATACACACAATGCTGTTCAGGCCTATACCACCACCGAGGGTTGACGGGTATGGGCGGCGGGTCTCTGGGAGTAATCAAGTTCCGCTCTAACAGAGAGGGATACAATTCGGCGTAGGACATGGGGATTGGATCAAAAATGATCTTCTTCCTCTCATTACTCGTACTGGCTTGTTGGGAAGCCTGCTGCTGAGGACGACGTTGTTGATGCTGATATTGCTGAGCTGGTCTTCTCTGTTGCTGTTGAGTTGCTGGAATAGTCACAGCGGCAGCCTGACGATACTGTCCTCTGTTTGCACTCCTCCTACGGTGCACGACATTTGTCTCACCCTCTCCCCTTCTGGGTGCCCCAGAGGATGGCTTCTTAGTACTCGAGGAACTTGAAGAGCCAGGATGGCGAACCGGAGCGCGGGTTGCTCTGACATTAATAGTCTCTGCGGCAAGAGGCCGTTCACTGATTCTGATCCCCCTCAATTCATCACCCACGGCATAATCATTGACGAGAATAGTGGCAGTAGCATTCTCATGAACGGGTACATCCACTGGTGGAGCACGGTGGACCGGTAGAATCACGGCTTCCAGTCTCTGGGCTAAGGCACGCAGCTCCTCTTGCCCCTGAACAACTCCTTGTATCTTTGTCATGAACTGGGCCATGTTTGCCCTCATCTCAGCCAACTCAGTCTGAACCTGATCCATACTTCTCTGATGGTTGAGTCTGGTCGCGGTGCGGACGGTGATCAACAATCCTGTCTCAGTCGGGAACCAAAGCGAGGAGTCTTTCCAAACATGTCTGTAATGCAAGGATGTGCATGATATGCATGATGTGCATGATATGGGTACTATTTTGTCATGAATGATCTTGATAAAGGATATGCGTATGCGAGTTAACTTTTTTCATGCATTACTATTTTTTGGAAAATAAACATGCTATGATGCAAATGATGGGAACATGACTGGTCAGGCTGTGCATCTCAAGGCACAGGGTCAAAGCTTCGGCTTGAATCCGGAGTCACAATCCATCTGAAACCCAAAGTCATCTGAGGAACTGTCATCTGAACCCATTCTTAGAAACCAAATCATCATCTGAACGAATACCCTCAAATTCAGCCCAGGGATCCGAAATAAACGGAACCCTCTGATCAATATCAGGGTCAAACCTCCGGCGTCCAGAAACATATGTCCAGAATTCATAGTCACCATCAGTACTGGGAGTCACCAACTGTACCTGTAATAATGAACCCTTCCCCACTCACGGGTGTAGTCTAGGCCAGGGTAAAGTCGAGAGAAACGCAGCATAAATAACCTTTCGCAGAATATCATCCTGTGCACACTCGATGTATGCACCGATAATATCCCACCAGGGTCTGAACTGCTCGTGATATCAATGTTCCGCTAAGTGGCGCCATACCACCCGCTTCCCATGAATCACTCTATTCCTAGGTTTCCTAGATTTCACTCATAGCCTGGGTATTGGGCCTTTTACCTCGAGTAACTCCCACCCCCAAACAGAGAAACACAGACAGCACAGCAGATGAATATGAATGAAATGCAAACATTAATGCAAATAATAAATGCAAACAATAAATGCACATATATACAATGAATGCAATAAAAAACAGCACAAAGCAACCAAAACCCTAACCTAGAGAGCGCTAGGAGAGACTCGCTCAGGGAAGATGGACCGGCATAGGTCAACTTCAAGAGATCCCTAGCAGAGTCGCCAGCTGTCGCATCGCGCGAAAAACCGGCGGGAAAACAAGAAACAACAGAGCCGCCACCGTGCGTTATTTATCCCAAAAGAGGGAAAGGAAACGCTCAGAGTAAACCTGGGAAAGAACATGGTCTCGCGACCAAAGAGGATGGGTTCGGGAGTCGGTTATGCGAAGGGAAGGTATTAGCACCCCTACGCATCCGTAGTACTCTACGGGATCCACGCACAAAAGGAAGGAATATTGGTTGCTAAACACTGCTCAAACTCACACACACTGGCTGAAAGAAACGCAAGAGACTGACTGAAACTGAACTCGGCAGGATGTCGCATCCTGGGCCTACTTAGTCTATCAGGCATAGACATCAGAGTCGAAGTAGTTCGGACTGGGGAAACGACACATGCTCGCTAAGGTATCGCACCCTATGCATACGTATCTTCTCGGACGAGAGAAGAATCAGAGCATTCGTAGCTCGGCTGACACGCACACAAACAAACACAGGCAAAGGCAAACATGGAGCCCGACTGCCAATCGCTGGACTTATGTCAGCATCCGAACCTAAACACACGCACACTGGAACCCAAATGCCACTCGATGGACTTACATCAGCTTCCAAGCACACAACAAGACAAAACAAAGACACGGGCGACAAATTGCTAAGGAGTCAGGCACTCGAGCCTAGCAACTGTCAGACAACACACACAAAAAGAAAAAAGGGCGCCCGGAGAGATCAGCTCAATCTCCTGCCTACATACTTCATCTGGTATGAAGATCAGGGCGATGTAGTTCCCCTACAGAGGGATAAAGGACCTAGCCTAACCAGATAACAGAGGGAGACACAACTAGGGAGACTACGACTCGAGCCTAGATGTTATCATGCAAATTCGTCCCTAAGTTAAGGTTTCTAGCTAACTGGCACAGGGAGCCAGCCTATCCTAAGCATGGCTTGCACAGGAAGCAAGCCACACACACACTTAACTTGCACAGGAAGCAAGCCAAGCAAAACCTACTTGCACAGGAAGCAAGTCTAAACTAATCCTAACTTGCACAGGAAGCAAGTCAAACAATCCTACAAGCACAGATAGCACACACTATACACAAGCAAGGGGCTCACGCAAGGGTTAGGCACTGAGGCCAACTGGAACAGGGTCGAAGGTTGCTCTTAACCTTGCCATTGAGAGGCTAAGGTGAAGCAGATGAAAGGTGAGTGAAGATAAGACTTCACAGCTCTTATCCCTGGCCAGGGAGAGCTTAAGACAAGAATGTGTGGGTTCAGAAAGTGGGAACCCTTCTACACATTTGAAACTGACTCAACTGTACAATTGTACAAGATCTTGGGTTTGTATCTGCAATGCATCAACACAGTGATGTGAGCAAAGCAGATGACACACTGAATAGTGAGGGATAGATTGCATATCCCTACCTTCCACCAATTGCCTCTTCACTTAGGAGGACTTTGACTCTATGCAAGGACAAAAGTAAACAGTCACAAACATTGCCTCTTAAGGAGGACTTCAGACAGTTGCCTGGCCAAGTAACAGGCCAGGTCTTCCAGACTACATGAAGTAAAAGAGACATACCTCAATGCAAATTACTTATACAAGCAAAGCAAAGCAAAAAGTTCACAAGGAACTAAGCAACTAAAGCACCTGAAACAGTCAAGCAGATGTTAGTATGCAACTTCAAACAAAACAAACAGAAACAGACACCAACAGTCAATTAGAGGCATATGGATGTGCAAGGCACGAGGCTTAGGGCATGTGAGCCAAGCCACCTACAAAACACACAAGTTAGTCAATGGTAATCAAGCAAGCTCAATCAAAAGAATTGGTTTCAATGGCCATTTGTTGGTCAACCTGAAAATACAAGCTCAAAGGTGAGTAACAGGACCACTGGGGCCAGCCTAGGGTCAAACATGAATGAAAAAGTCAAAACAGCAAGCAATGCTCAATCAAAATCAAGTTCAAACATTTAAGAAACAAACCCAATTGGTTTCACATTCATATCAATCATCATCATCATTTCATGAACAGTTTAGGTCAAGGTATAGCAAACAGAAGCTCATAGAAGTCAACAGAAAGACTTAACTCAAAAGCAAACCACAACATTTCCAAAAATCACCAAATAAATCATGATCAATCCTAACACATAGCATGGTAAGCATGTCAAATTTCATCTCATTTGGACAAGTGGAAGGCAGTCAATGAAAATCAGAAACTCAAAGCAATTTTGAACATGCTCAATGAAGTCAACCAAACATGCATCAACTTAGAAAAATCATAAATCAGAGATGGCATATGATAAATGAATGGGACTAAAACCATGGCAAATATGAGGATGTCTAGTTATCTCATGTAAAATTTCATGTCCATCCAATAAAGTATGAGAATTTCACAAATGAAGTGGGAACATGTGTCACACAAAGTCAACATTTGACTAGGCAGGGGAGAAAATCTCAAACAATTAGGAAATGCCACAAATAATTCCAAGAAAATTCACATGTAAACTAGACATACAAGAGTAGGTTCATGCAAAATTTGGGGTCATTTGGATGCAAGGAAGCATGGTAATGAAAATCATGAAGTTGGACATCAATGGTGTGACACAAATTGTCACACCCTAATTCAAAAAATCATATCTCACAAACCACAAATGATAAATTCACAAACTCTACACCAAAATCACCATGAATGTGTCTAGTTTAAGCACAAAAAATTTGGGAGCCATTGGATACATTCTCATCATTTCACAATTGATTTGGCAAAGTGTACAATATTTGGTCACATGTCATAAACCCTAGCAACATTTAAAAACCACTCATCCAAAAATTCTGGAAAAATAATGATAAAAAAGTAGAGATCATGATGAACACAACACAAAAAATCCCATTGAATTTGGATCAAAAATGAGCAAGTTATGATTTTTGCAAGATTGGTAATTAAAATGTGAAATTAATTTGGATTAATAAAGCAAGAATGGCAAAGTTGTAATTCCATAATCCACTTAATTAAACACGGTCGTTTTGGCCATAGAATGAAATGTTTTGATTGGTCAATGAGTTTCAGGCCATGCATACGAAAATGGGGAAAATCTGGGCAAATTGGGATTAGGGTTTTACTGTTCATCCCTCTCAAAAATCATGATTTCACAAACTTGCCCAAAAATCAAAATTGAATATATGGAAATGATCAGCATGGCAAGGTCAACAAGAATCCATCATCATTTTTCATTAAAACAACAGACAAGTCAAGAATCGAGCAAAAACAAAACTTGACATCAAACTTCAAAACAATATATCTTCATGAATAAGCAACCATTTCAAAAAGTGAAAGCATCATGACAATCAGCATGGATAGACCTATACTAAGCATGTATCAATTTGACAAAAGAGGGAGGTCGAAAATTTACCAAACTGAACAGGGCAATGTTGAGTGTGATGCTGGAGATGCTTTCAATGCTTGACAGGTATCCAAATAGCTTCAAAGGGTCCAAGGCAAGCTGTTTGACACCTTACTTGAACTTGAATCAAGCTGGAAATGAAGATGGCCACTGAACTGGTTTTTGCTTGATTTTGAGAAAGGTGATGTTTTTGATTTTCAAACAGTGAACAATGGAGGTTTGAGACAGCTTCAATATACCCTATGGATCATGACAAACTAATTTGCTAAGCTTGGAATGGCCTGAGAGTGAAAGTGGCTTTGAAAAATGCAAATTTGATACAATGTGACAAGTTGAAAAGTGATTTTGAGTTCTTGATGTTTTCTGCAGGTTTTGAGGCTTTGGACACTTGCTATGTGATATTTGAGATGTGTTTGCAATGCTCTTTTGATCAACAAGTGCTTATAACAAAAGCTGTCATGTTTTGGCTATTTTGTGGCTTTTTGGATGAAATGTGACAAATGAGATTAGAGGATCTTTTGCTGGTTTTTTATGACAGCAGATGAGGTTTGGATATTGTGTCAAGCAGGGCCAGGCATTTGTTCCTTTGTGAGTTTTGGAATGATTTTGGAAAATGCCAAAGGATGCAGTTTTTTAGAGCATGAGTTCTGTGGCTGGTCTGCTGTAGGATGGTGGTGGAAAAAGGTTCAAAGTGGTGAAATGGCAAAGTGAGGCTTGAGAGAAAAAATGAGGGGACAAGTGTTTGGTCTGTAGTGTTGGTTCTGCAATGTTTTGGTTCTTTTGAGTTTGACAGATAATGCTAAATGCCAAAGCAAGGTCAAAAATGAGGGAGTAAGTGAAGGTGGTTTGGTCTGCTGCTGCTACTCATGACAGAAGAAGGATGGTGGAACTGTTGGTTTTATGATGGCTTTGTGGCCCTAGGCATGGTTTTGTTCTTTTGAGTGGTGACAGATTTTTCAAGATGCCAAAGCAAAATCCATCTTTTTGGGAGTGAGTTGTATGCAGTGTGTTTAATGGAGGTTAAATGTGTTTTCAAAATGACAGAAGAAAAGACCAAAAGCCCTGCTGTTGGAGGTTGCTTAGTGGCAAGGCAGGGTTGT
This sequence comes from Lathyrus oleraceus, assembly GCF_024323335.1. Classification (NCBI taxonomy): domain Eukaryota; kingdom Viridiplantae; phylum Streptophyta; class Magnoliopsida; order Fabales; family Fabaceae; genus Lathyrus; species Lathyrus oleraceus. The sequence goes on from NC_066580.1 coordinate 448,184,021, forward strand.
GACTTTGAGGTTTTGGACTGTTTTTTTGGAAATGTGCAAAGGTCACTCTTTGAGAGTGGGAGCACAATGGTCTTTTTGCTGGTTTGTAGCTGCCATCTAATGGTTTCAAAATGGTGCTTGGACAGTGCAAGTAATCATGGCCAGGCTCAAGCTCTTTGGGTTCTTGACTGGTTCTGAAAGTGCTGCTGTTGGATGTTGCCTTTTTGCCAGGGCAAGCTTGGTGTTTTGACAGAAAATGGGAATGTGCAGGATGTATGGTGTGTTAGTCCTGTTATCAAGCAAGGCAAGGACAGGTTTGGACAGAAAATGCAAAGCAAAAAGCCAGGTCCCCTTTGAGAATGCTGTATGCAATTGGTTATGTTGGCAAGGCTTGGCAAATGATGAAAAGTTGAGTGAACAAGGCTGCTGTGTGCAGTACCAAACATGGCAGGAAGTATGGTGTATCAAAATCTGCTGCTAGCCAGATTTTCTTGTGGTGTGGAGTTTTGACAGGTTTTGATAAATATGGCCAAAGTGTTTTATGTGTGAATGAATTTCTGTGTCATCAATGCAATTGATGCTGCTGCTGGTTCATTTTGATGACAGGAAATGGTGAGGAAAAATGGTATTTGGTATTGTGCAATCCTTGTCTCTTGACAGTTTTTACAGAAAATTGGAAATTGCCCAAAAGCCAAGTGAATGTTATTTGAGAAAATCAATGATGTGTGTAGTCAATAATGTTTGTTCATGACAGAAAATGAGGGAAAAATTCTGCTATGTGTGAGTACAAGGCATGGTTGTGGGATGTGGTAGCATGGTGACAATGTACCTTCTTTTCAAAACTCAAGCAACTAAGGCATGGCTTCTTTTTGCTGTTGGTTTAGGCTGCAAGATGAGGTCTCAAACTGACAGAAAATGATCATCATAAACTCTGTTTGAAGGTACCAAGGCATGGTTCAAATGCAAGCATGGAGTAGCATGGTGAAAGTGTACTTTTGCAATTTTCAAACAAGTTAAAGAATGGCTTCATGTACTGCATAATTGAGCTTGCAAACATGTTTTAAATGACTTTTCTGAGCTGTTCCAATTGGCCAAATGTTAGAAAAATGTTTATTTCAAAAAGTCAAACATTGGTCAAACTTGCATTTAAATGAGATAGGTCAAAAAATGCCATTTTGATTGGTGAAGTTTTGGCTCATGAAATTTATATTTTTGGAAAGAGGGGATCAAATGTGACTTGTAGGAAAAAACCCCACCAAAATTGGCCAAATGGTTTGGGAGATATGGCCCTTTGAAGTTCAAGATTTTCTGAAATCGATTCGATCATAACTTGCCAACCACACATGGGAATTGAGAGTTCTTGGACTTTTTGGAAATGGGAGAACAAGATCTTCAACTTTCATGTTGGGCAAAAATTCATTTGAAGCTTGTATCATGATGTAAGTTTGAGGATCAAGACTTTCCATTTTTGGTAAGTTTCAGTTACAGGTCCAGTTTCCATTTTTGGAAATTTTTGATCTGGCTTCAAATTCTTCCATGATGGTGTTTGACATGATATATGAGGCCTATTTGGACATGAATGAGCTCTCTCAAACCAATTCCAATCATCAAATCACTGATTAAATGGACAGTTGACCAACAGTTGACTTTTAGGGTTTCTGGCTGACTGTGCATTGACTGATGACTTCCAAACCCTAATTCCTTGAGACCTTGACTTCAAATGATGTCCCAAGTTATGTGAACTTGTTGGACAAACCCTAAGGCCTTGGCTCCTTGAGAATTGTGCTTGCTTGCTTGACTGACTGATCTCCTGACCAGTTTGACCTAATTCCTTGATTGGCTTGCACTTGAGGCAAAAGAAGCAATGCAAATGCTATGCAATGGACCATGATATGCTATGACCTAATATGAAAATGTATGTGAAACTTGTACTTTCTTTCCAAAAATCAAGCAAACTAGCATGGGCTGTATGTACTTCATGGGAATGGGCTTCCAACAAGTTTTAAATAACATTTCTGAACATATTCTAATGGCCAAATGGTTAAAAGATGATTAAATCAAAAAGTCAACTCTTGGTCAAACTTGAATTTAAATGAGACAAGTCAAAAAATGCCATTTTGATTGGCAAGGTTTTGGCTCATGAAATTTATATTTTTGGAAAGAGGAGATCAAATGTGACTTGTAGGAAAAAACCCCACCCAAATTGGCCAAACGGTTTGAGAGATATGGCCTTTTGAAGTTCAAGAATTTCTGAAACCGATTCGATCATAACTTGCCAACCACACATGGGAATTGAGAGTTCTTGGACTTTTTGGAAATGGGAGAACAAGATCTTCAATTTTAATGTTGGGCAAAAATTCATTTGAAGCTTGTATCATGATGTAAGTTTGAGGATCAAGACTTTCCATTTTTGGTAAGTTTCAGTTACAGGTCCAGTTTCCATTTTTGGAAATTTTTGATCTGGCTTCAAATTCTTCCATGATGGTGTTTGACATGATATATGAGGCCTATTTGGACATGAATGAGCTCTCTCAAACCAATTCCAATCATCAAATCACTGATTAAATGGACAGTTGACCAACAGTTGACTTTTAGGGTTTCTGGCTGACTGTGCATTGACTGATGACTTCCAAACCCTAATTCCTTGAGACCTTGACTTCAAATGATGTCCCAAGTTATGTGAACTTGTTGGACAAACCCTAAGGCCTTGGCTCCTTGAGAATTGTGCTTGCTTGCTTGACTGACTGATCTCCTGACCAGTTTGACCTAATTCCTTGATTGGCTTGCACTTGAGGCAAAAGAAGCAATGCAAATGCTATGCAATGGACCATGATATGCTATGACCTAATATGAAAATGTATGTACAATGATAGGTGCAAATTTGAGGTGCTACACTATACCATAGGGTCTCTTCATAGAATGATCCGCAAACTGCAGTGTCATGCGAGTATCCTGCACCTCTCCTAACTCAAGTTTTTTGTAAATCGAGAGGGGCATTAGACTCACACTTGCTCCCAAATCGATTAGTGCCCTTTTGAATGATCTATCTCCAATGGTACAAGGAATAGTGACTGCACCTCTATCTTTTTTCTTCATCGGAATTTTTAGGCCCTGCAAAATAGCACTACAAGTTTCAGTTAGCATGACTGGTTTGCTGTCGATCGACCTTTTCTTTGATATGATGTCTTTCATGAATTTGGCGTAGATCGGCATCTGTTCCAGAGCTTCAGCAAAAGGTATGTTGATCTCGAGCTTCTTGAATAATTCTAAGAATTTCTCAAAAAAAAATTCATGGAGATCTTTCTTCTTTGTTCTTGTCGGAAAAGGAAGAATGATCTTTGGTTTTTGTTTCTCTTGCTGGCTTGTCGGCTTGACCACTACTTCTTCAGCTTGTTTTGGCTCTTCTCTAATCTCCAAGTCAACTTCCAACAATCCATCTTCTTCAACCTGTTCGTCAACTTGTGGTTCCTTAGCTTTTCCTTTTCTGGTGACCACAACTTTAATGTGACTTTGATCACGGGGATTAACAACTGTCCCACTAGGAAGCGTGCCAGGTGCATGGGAGTTTGAGGCTAACTGTTGGGCGATTTGACCTATCTGAATTTCAAGATTTTCTATGGATGCTGTAGTGTTCTTCTTATTATTTCGAGTCTCCTCTTGGAATTGGATGTTGTGAGCTGCCATCTTTTCAATTGCGATCTCCCAATCTACCTTCTTAGGTACCTGTTGTTGCTGCTGCTGATATTGATTTTGATATTGACCCTGTGCCTGCTGTTGCACGTTCCCTCTTTGATCTTTTCATGCAAAGTTGGGATGATTTTTCCATCCCGGATTATATGTGTTGGAGTAGGGATTGTTCTGCTTTAAAAAATTTATATCTTCGATCTGTTGCGGTGTTGCAAAGCAATGAACAGTATTGTGTGGCCCATTGCAAATGTCACACGCTTCACTCGGTGCCTGTTGCACTTGAGCCACTTTCTGAGCACCTATGTTTAGTGCTCTCAACCTCTTCTCTACCTCCGCAGCAACAACTTCTTCAATTTTCACCTGTTTATTTGTTTCAAGCTTCAAGTCAATAACTGCAGATTTGCTTGATACGCTGTCATATAACTCTAAATGCTCGTTTGAGGCAATAACTTCAATTATCTTCTTCATACCGGTGGCTGTTACAAAGTTGGCTGAGCCACCAGCTGCTGAATCAAGGATTTGTCTCGTTTGAATTCGAAGACCATTGACAAACATTTACATTTGTTCAGTTTCATCCATGTTGTGAGTAGGACAAGCCACTAGGATTCTCTTGAATCGTTTGTAGGCATCTCCTAATGACAATCCTACTTTCAACAATTCAGCGATTTGAAGCGTGAAGAATTCAATATATCATTATATATCATTGGTGTACTTTCATTGTGTCTTGAATTAGGTTTTACTTGTGAGCCAATCAATTTTCACGTAGATGATTGCATTGGACTAGGGTGTTTATTGAGTTGTAATTATTGTGTCACTCTAAGCTTTTAAGCGTGAGTGATGTGTTTCTTGATTAAAGCTTTTAAGCACAATCAAGAGTTATTTGAAGTATATCTTCACCACTGACTTTAAAATTCTTAATGGTTGTAATCACTGCTGTGATTGAGGGGGAGTGAGTAGGTACTCAGGTCTTAGTTTAGATTGAAATTGCATTGGGTAGGTCTTAAGTGATAGGATTAAACTGGTGGTTTAAGTCCTGAATTAATACCTCTTATAGTGGATTTCCTCCCTGGCTTGGTAGCCCCCAGAGTAGGTGTGTTTGTCACCTAACTGGGTAAACAATTCTCTGTGTCATTTACTGCTTTTTACATTTACTTTCTGCATACATTACCTGTCTGCGCAGAATTGGATGTCATAATATCCAGTGTGACATCGATAGTCTGTTACTAGAATTTCGTATAGCTATTTGTTCACAAGTGACAAATGATTATTTGACCGAGATGCAAGAAATTCAAAGAAATGCACAAAAGGTAGAACTCGTACAAGTTCCTTTTCTGACCGGAACTACAAGTTTGAATCCGTCAATTGATAAGAATAAAAAAAAAGAAAAGGAAGTGATGTACCTTTATGAAAGGCATTTAATAATGAGACAAGAGACCATTTATCATGTGAAATAGCTAGACTATTTTATTCTGCTGGTTTTCCATTCAATGTTGCTAGGAATCCTTATTTTATTAGTGCATTTACTTATGTGGCAAACACTTCTATATCGGGCTATTTTCCTCCAAACTATAATTCTATAAGAACTTACATGCTACAAAGAGAGAAAGCTAACATTTTGAAACTACTTCAACCTATCAAAGACACTTAGCTAGAAAAGGGTGTGAGCATAGTTACAGATGGTTGGATAGATGGACAAAGAAGACCATTGATTAACTTCATAGCAGCCTCGAGTGTAGGACCTATGTTTTTTAAAGCGGTTGATGGTACAGGTGAGTACAAAGACAAACATTACATTGCTAACTTAATATTGAATACAATTGATGAGGTTGGAGCACAAAATATTGTCCAAGTTATTACTGATAATGTCCCGATTTGTAAGGCTGCTGGTTTAATTGTTGAAAGTATGCATTCTCATATTTTTTTGACACCATGTGTAGTGCACACATTGAATTTGACTCTCAAAAGTATTTGCTCAACAAAAAATACACCAAATAATGAAGTTGTTTACAATGAGTGTAGTTGGATTTCTAAAGTCGATGATGATGCTTTTTATATTAGATATTTTATTCTAAACCATTGTATGAGATTTTCTATGTACAAACAATTTGTGCATTTGAGGTTGCTTTCTATCACTGAAACAAGATTTGCATCAGTTATTATTTTGCTCAAGAGATTGAAAGTTATTAAGAAAGGCCTCTTGTCTATGGTAATTAATGAACAATGGTCTCAATGTAAAGAGGATGATGTTCAAAAGGTCGCTCTTGTGAAAAAAACGATTTTAAGTGATCAATTTTGGGATAAAATTGATTACATTTAAAAATGTACAGATCTCATTTATAACATGCTTCGTTCTTGTGACAATGATGAGCCAAATCTTCATTTGGTTTATGAGAAATGGGATTCTATGATCGAAGAAGTCAAATTAACTATTTATAAACATGAAGGCAAGGAGTTGAGTCAAAGTTTATCTTTTCATGATGTGGTGCATGACATCTTAATCAATAGATGGGCTAAAAGTTACACACCTCTTCATTGCTTGGCTCATTTGTTTAATCCAAGGTAAATCGCAGTTTGTTTTACTATTTTCTCTTATATTTCAACTATCTTACCTCACATACAAAACTTATATTTTATTTTGTATAATAATAGGTATTACTGTAAACAATGACTTGATATATCTCTGAATCGCGTTGCCCCACATAGGGACAGTGAGATTTGTATTGAAAGAAACAAATGCATACGAAGTTACTTTGCGGATGGAAATGAAAGACTAGAGGCAACTGCTAAATTTGTTAAATTCTCAAGTGCTGAAGGAGAGTTTGACCAATTTGATTCATTGCAAGATAGGTGGAACTTGAAACCAAAGGAATGATGGGTAACTTATGGATCTTCAATCCCTAAACTCCAATCCATTGCATTGAAACTTCTTTCACAACCAAATTCTTCATCTTCTGCAGAGAGAAATTGGAGTACATATGAATTTATTCATTCATTGAAAAGGAATAGGTTCAATCCAAAGAGGGCTGAGGATTTAGTTTTTATTCATACAAATCTTCGTCTTCTCTCGAGAAAGAGTAAGGTCTATAATGAAGGAGTAACAAAAATGTGGGATATTGGTGGAGATGAATGAGATCTGTTTGATGGAGCTAGTATTCTTGAAGTTGTTAGTCTTTCTCTCGATGAACCTGAACTAGAATCCTCTCTTTTTAATGATATTGGAGAAAAAAATATTAATATTCAACCATAATTTCATGATTTACTGATACTTTTTAAGTGTGATTTATTTATACTATGCGCATATATTAACTATTTTTAAATAAATTATTTTTAATTTTAATATTTTATTATTATTTAAATAATATAATTCCATTTTTATTTTATAATTATATTTTAAAAAAATTATACTTCGTATACATATTTTAATTTTTTTTTATATATCGTACTCCGTAACCGTACCCACACCACACACTTCAGCAAAAACGAACACCAAGTGAGTTCACCTTTGGATATGCAAGGAGGCAGATTCAAAAACTAAAACAAAACGCGACCAAGGAGCAAACAGAACAAAGAAAAATGCAATGCAAACCTAGAAAAACCTAAAGCTAAAAGAGAGTGTTTAATGTGTGCAATGCAAACCTAGATAAACCTAAAGCATGGAGCGTTTAATGTGTGCAATGCATGCAGTATAGGTGGATGTAAAAAAGCTACAGCAGTGGATATACAAGGTTGAATGCATACAAGAAGGTGGCATGAGGTTGGTGTAATGCATGAAGAAGAAAAAAACCTAGAGAGAAGGTGAAGCCTCTCTCTCTCTCTAACATTCTATTATGTTACTTGGTGTCGTAAATGGTATAATAATTTTCAAATTATTTATTTTTATATGTTTGATTGATGATGTTAAATTATAAGATTTTTAAGTTATTTTAGGTGATAATATGGTAGTAGATTAAGTTAGATGTTAATAATAATTAAAGAAATTGTTTAAATATATACAGTAATGTGAATATTAATAAAGGGGGGATGAAAGAAAAAAAAATATAGGCAAATATTGTGGGTTGAATTAATATTAGTAATAAAAAGAATAATAATATTAATAAAAAATAAAAATTAAATCAATTAAATTAAATCAATTTTTCCTTTTTATTCTCCACTATTTCCATTTTCTCTCAATTCTCATCTCTAAACTTTCATAATTTTTGGTACAAATTGTTCACAAAACTAAAAATTCTCATAAAATATTTATGCTCTGTTTAAAATTGTTGTTCTTATAATCAGATTGGAGAGTCACATTCGATTCAGAATGAAATACAAATAAGGATTTTCCCCTTTTGACTTTTAAATTAGACTTGTGTTAGGTTATATATATAAGCAATCAAAAATTTATATTAAAAATATTATGAATTTGTGTAATTAATTTTGTGTTAGGCAAATTGAACAAAATTCATAAAGCCTGTGTTACCCTGCATAAGCCTAGGTTAATTATGTCCATTATTTTGGTAACATAAGCAGTCCTCTGTTAAGTATAATATGATATGTGTATAACTTTTGTTATTTAATTTACTTGCAAAATATATATATATATATATATATATATATATATATATATATATATATATATATATATATATATATATATATATATATATATATATATATATATATATATATATATATATATATATATATATATATATATATAGGGACGCTGTCAGAAATTTTATGTTGTGGGGGCAATATATTAATTTATGAATTTATTACATAATATATCTACCACGAATAGAACTTTAAAACATAAATATATATCATATTATTTTTTATCAAATTTATCTTTAAAAAATAATTAATATAGTTAAATTTTTTTAATTTATGTAATCTTTTTAATTTTATTATCAACAATATTTATCTATCTATTTTTATATATAAGCAATTGACGATGATATGAGTGCTTGATTGTCATTTTTTATAATGATATATTACTATTAAAATAAAAATATATAAAGTAAATTTTTGAAAAAACTTTTATTAAAAAATTATTTTGAAATTAAATACAAAATTAATTTAACTATATTTTAACTGAACACATTTTAAATTCAAAATTAATTTTTAAAATAAATAATTCACTAGTGAAACTCTAAACAATTATTCATATATTTACATGAAGGTCCTTTTAAATTATTTTTGTGTAATAGATTGCTTTTAAGTTTTTTTTTTTATAACAATTTGATTTTTTAGATTATTTTTAAATCGTCTTCTTCATGTTTACAACATTTAAAATTTTAGAATGGTTGTATTTTTGGTTGCACTTCATTACTTTCATATCACTCAAAATAATTGCAACTATAATTTACATATTTATACTTTTAAAAAGAGTAATGATTGTTACACACAAAAACTTAAAAGATTAATTTATAACACAAAAATAATTTAAAAAATCTTTGATGTAATTCTACCTATATACATGTAATTTTATATATAATTTTAAATTATATTTTCATAACTAAATACTCTTTCAATTATTTTATAAATTATTATATTTAAAATAAATATTTTTTTATTAATTATCATATAAATATATAATAATATTAAATTATTTTTGAAAATATAGTGGGGGGCATGCCCCCTTACTATCACAAATACAAATGCCTCCTTCCCTATATATATATATATATATATATATATATATATATATATATATATATATATATATATATATATATATATATATATATATATATATATATATATATATATATATATATATATATATATATATATATATATATATATATATATATATATATATCGCAAGTAAATTAATTATGTTACACATTAAAAGTGGCGATTTGGGTGAATTATGAAATATGAAGCATTTTCTATAAATGATCTATAACTAGTTACTACGTGTAATATGTGAAGCACAACTTGTTTATTTTATGCAATATGTAAATATAGGAGGTTCATCTACTGTTGTCGTGGCTTAAATTTCATAATTTTACTTAGTTGTTGCCTAAGTGGAAGATTATATTACTGTTTTCATCATGCATGACATGTCATATGTATCATGTGAGTGTCCTAGTGGCGGGTAAAGATCTTGTGTGATTACCTTAGTGGCGGGTAAAGATCTATGTGTGATTGTCTTTGTGATATTTAAAGATCCCTGTGTGATTGTTTTTGTGGCGGATTGCATTTATGGCGGGTTACCTTGTGACGGTTTATAACTGTATCATTTAAATTTAAGAGCATGTATTATTTGCATATAACTTTGTGATCATTATGGTTGTTAATCGTGATCTAATCACTTTACTTGCATTCTATTTTATGGTTACAGTTTCAAAATTAAAGACTTTGTGGGTGTTTATTTTATTCAACTCTCTTGGACATGAGATGTGTATTTATATATTTTTTTTTAATTTTTAACTTTCATTTAGTTAATTTTTGACGTGGATGCGTTTAATGAAAATTGACTCTTACAAGAACATTTTAGGTACAAGTTTGGAGTTTCAAGATTGATTGAGGTTTGCTAGTTGCACGATCGCGGAGAAGAATGAGTTTCAAGATAAAAACATTTCGGTAGCTTACAAATTGATCGTATTCAATTTTAAGTAATTTATCTATTTTCGTTCGTATGGATTGGAAACGCGGTGATTTCTCGCTGATTAATTTGAATTGTTGCAGAGTTTGGTTAATTTCAATGGCTTTTATTTTATTTTAAGTAAGTATTTTTAATGATTTCCGAGTCATGTCTTGGGTGAAAATTTGGGGTGTTACACTCACATTGTTTGAAATAGTGGAGGTTGAGCATTTTATAAATGATAACACTTATACATCTAATGCCTTAAGGTTTTAGATAAATATGTGGTGTCTCTTTCACTTATTTGGGTGAGTCTTTGACCTTTAGGTGAGTGTTTGACTCAATATAAGTGTAGTCTCATCATGATGACTCATTAGTGGTATCAGAGCTGATGGTTCTAGTAAGGGACCAATTCCTTGTATCGAAAGTCTTCCTAACATGGTAGTAGTCAGACGAAATGTCCTATTGAAATGCACATGACGTGGTAAGGGTTTTTATCAACGGTACAAGTATGTGGATGAAAGAGCTTCCGCTTGAGGGGGAACATTGTTAGACGATAGTACCGATCTAGAAGGGGGGTTGAATAGATCGGTTTTTGAAATTTAGCACTTTTTAAAATTGTTTTCAACGGTTGCGGAAGCACCCTAGATTTTAATCGTCTAAACGATCAGTTAATGGAAAGATCGGATATGCGTGAAACCGAATGGAATAACTAAGATAGAGATAATCAACCACCATCTAAATCAATCGATTAACCACTATAATCCTTGATATCGTTACCTCTAATAATGCTTAAACGCAATAAGAGATCAAGTAAAATATTACTAAATCTATGTGAGATTAATTTTATCGAACACTTAGTGTGCACTCCACACCAAGTTACAATTTCACTCAAATTGAATGTGCAGTATTTTACTCAGCTGCAATCAAAATGATTACACCAATTTATCAAACAGTTACTATGCACAACAATCAAGCGATATTGATTTTACTATTAATTTCACACAAACCGTAATTAATGCAGAATTTAAAGAGTTAAGAGATAGAAAGAAGAAGACTGATTTTGTTGAGGCAGTTCCCCTATCGTTCTTGCTTAGGGTACGTCTTCCCTCAATTCTAAATCTAGAATTTAGATGTTTTTATTAACACGTTGCAAAGTCAATATAGGAGAACAAATGATCACGGCCAATCAACCCCTAGAGTTGTTGCATATCCTATTCTATTCTCTCCCCTTGATTCGAGTTGAACCAAGTCCTTCAAGCGCTTCGAACAAACCTCCGGTTATCGCTACCTTATTGCAAGAACGCCATGTTCTCCAAAACTTCAGCTCAGCTGATTTCGAACGCAAGTCGCTTGAATCCTAAGCTTTCTTCACAATCCTCCGATTACCGTTACTTGTTTGACCGAACCTTTCGTTCTTCAAACTTTTCACTCAGCTGAATCTGCGAAGCAAAGGTTAGTGCAAAACCCCCTATTTCTTGGAGGACAAAACCCTAATGGTTTCATTCAAGAAAAACCCACACAAATCCTCAACCCAAACTAAGATAATTCAATCTTATTTGGACGTTATCACAACAACAATGCACAATGCTCAACAAAGATTATTATGTGTGATTATTGAGAAATGCAATGAAGAATGAAGATGAAGAACACTTTGGTGTATATCTTTCACTTTTCTTGTTGTTTTGTTGAAAATGAGACTCTAGAATATTTATATGATGCATGGACCAACTAACAGACATAACCAAATTATTTTGCAAACTTACACAGCAAAAAATTAAGTTTAAGCAGCGGGCACTCGACCTGTTCATACAGGTCACTCGACCTGTATGGACCCGAGGCAAAATTATTCAAGTAAAACAGGCGATGAGTCGACTCAAACATGGGATGAGTCGACTCAAATAGAGTTTTTCCAGGATTGAGTCGACCTACTACTCGACCTGTTCAGACCCGTGACTACATGGTTCAAATGAAAATAGGCATTGAGTCGACGCAACATGTGGATGAGTCGACTCATTCAGTTTTCCCAGGATTGAGTCGACCTTTGGCTCGACCGTTTCAGACCCAAGAGTTACACTATAAGTCATTGATTCGACCCGTGACTCGACCTGTTCAGACCCGAGAGTTACGCTTTGAATCATGACTCGACTCACAAGTCTTAAACTCCCAAAAATGAGTTTTGAGATGTATTTTGACCAATTTAACTGATCTCTTATGAACCTAGGATATTTACTATGATCAAGTGCATGATTCACATCTATGGTATGCTCCTATATACCTGGACATGTTGAACCTATACTTTGAACATGTTAGAGGATGAATGCATTCTATGATATGATGATATTATCCAAGGTACACGTTATGGGCGATTAGAAAGGTTTGACATCATTAAAATAAGGACTAGACATATTTGCCCTCACATACTCCCCCTTTTTGATGATGGCAATCTGTGGCATAATCACGTACTTTGATAGACACCATCCCCCTGATTTTATGCATGCCTTCAAATGTTTTGCTATTATCCTTTTGCTAAATCAGCTATTGTGTTTGTTTCCATTGCTTCTCCCCCTTTGACAACATCAAAAAGAAACAATGAAATGGTCAACATGAAATAAAGATATTCAGAAGCACTTAGTCAACGACTTTGCAACATATAGACATCAACAACCATGCACATAACATGAAGTCAATGGAAGAGGTATATGCATAAATATTACACAGAGTACAGATAAATAAACTTTAGGACAAATGACTAAATATCATAAATATGATACCTAAGCAAGTTCAAGTATAATTCAAACATAGTAATTGATCAAACTTAGATCAAGCCATCAAATGACATCAAGAGTTACATAGATAAAGTATATACATACATAGTTGATCAATATAGGCCAAATGGATAGGAACGATATTACCTCCAATGGTGATAGACGTCGAGTTCCCTCACATACCGCACTTATAAATCAAGGAATAGACATGCATAATATATGCATTTAAACGCGGTATGAGATATCGAGAACACCAAGTTCCCTACGGATGTGGCAGAAAGGCTTTGTCGCATGTGGTTTTGTGAAGATATCGGTAAGTTGATTTTTGCTATCAACATGCTCAAAAACAACATCACCTTTCTCAACATGATCCCTAAGGAAGTCATGTCGAATTTCAACATGTTTAGTGCACGAATGTAGTATAGGATTTTTGGTTAAATTGATAGCACTTGTGTTGTCACACAAAATGGGAATACGTTCAAGTTGAACATTGAAGTCGAGTAATTGTTGTTTGAGCCACAAAATTGGAGCACAACAATTACCCGCAACAACGTATTCCGCCCCGGCTATTGACAGAGCAACTGAAACTTGCTTTTTACTGTGCCAACTCACTAAGGAATTTGAATAAAAATGACAAGTGCCACTAATACTTTTCCTATCCGATTTGCAACCGATAAAGTCGAAATCGGAGTAGCCAACCAAAGAGCAATCACTTCCCTTAGAAAACCAAAGTCCATACTTTGAAGTACCACAGAGGTATTTAAGTATGCGCTTGACGACTTTTAAATGTGATTCTTTGGGATATGATTGATACATAGCACACATACATACACTAAACATAATGTTTGGTTGAGATGCGGTAAGATGTAGGAGAGATCCGATCATACCTCTATACCTTTTTATATCCACGGCCTTACCATTTTCATCCCGATCCATATTAACAACAGTAGGCATTGAAGTGTCGATTACTTTTGAGTTTTCCATATCAAAGTGCTTAAGTAGCTCATTATAATACTTCGTTTGGCTCACAAAAATTCCTTCTTCAAGTTGCTTGATTTGAAGTCCGAGGAAGTAATTTAGCTCCCCCATCATGCTCATTTCAAATTCTCCTTGCATCAACTTAGAGAATTCTTTGACCAAATTTATATTAGTAGATCCAAAAATAATGTCATCTACATAGACTTGAACTAAAATAGAGTATTTTCCTTGACGCCTAATAAAAAGGGTAGTATCAACCTTCCCTCTTGAGAATCCTTTCTCTAGTAGAAATTTTCTAAGACGCTCATACCATGCCCTAAGGGCTTGTTTGAGACCGTACAAAGCACACGTGAGCTTATAGACATAGTTAGGATGCTCATGCTTTTCAAAGTCGGGAGGTTGAGATACATAAACCTCTTCATTAATGTAACCTTTTAGGAAAGCGCTCTTAACATCCATTTGAAATAATTTGAAATCTTGAGAATAAGCATAGGCAAGCAAAAGGCGTATAGCGTCGAGTCGGCCAACCGGAGCATAAGTTTCCTCATAGTCGATGCCTTCCTCTTGGTTATACCCTTGAGCAATAAGGCGAGCCTTGTTACGAGTTATGACTCCGTTTTCGTCTAACTTGTTCCTAAATACCCATTTAGTGCCGATTACTCGATGGTCTCGCGGAGGGGGAACAAGATCCCACACCTCATTTCTTTTGAATTGATTAAGTTCCTCTTGCATTGCTAAAAACCAATGTTCATCGAGTAATCCGTCTTTGGAGTTTTTAGGCTCATTTTGAGAGACGAAAGCGAAATGATAACAAAATTTACTTATCTTTGACTGTATGGTAACTCCCTTTGAGATATCTCCTAGAATATTATCGATGGGATGATCCTTAGAAGATTTCCATTCCAAAGGAAGATCATTGTTATTAATAGAATGATCCTCCTCTTTCTTTTTGGAAATTTGATCCGACTCCTCCTCAGCTTTTTTCGGGTGGGGTTCAACATGCATTTCTTCATAATCTTTTATTATGTCTTCCGAAGGAACACCTGCACCATCAACAATAATACCTTCTCCGACAGTTTTCGGATAAGATTCATCAAAGGAAACATGCACGAATTCTTCAACAATAAGTAACCTTTTGTTGTATACTCTATATGCTTTACTAGAATGAGAGTATCCGAAAAAGATACCTTCATCGACTTTTGAGTCAAATTTACCAAGGTTTTCTTTACCATTGTTTAATATAAAGCATTTACATCCAAAGATATGAAGATGTGAAACATTAGGCTTCCTTCCCTTTAGCAATTCATAAGGGGTTTTGTTTAGAATAGGACGAATGAGTATCCTATTCAATACATAACAAGTCGTATTTATGGCATCGGCCCAAAAGTATTTAGGAAGGTCGTTTTCATTGATCATAGTTCTTCCAAGCTCTTCTAAAATTCTGTTTTTACATTCCACTACTCCAGTTTTTTGTGGAGTTCTTGGAGAAGAAAAATTATGATCAATGCCATTTGTTTCACAAAATTCCTCAAAGAGGTGGTTTTCAAATTCACCTCCGTGATCACTTCGAATAGTAACTATGTTAGTGTTCAATTTGTTTTGAGACATCTTGGCAAACTTTTCAAAAGCAGAAAAAGTGTCACTTTTACTTGCTAAGAAGAAAGTCCAACAAAGTCTGGAGTAGTCATCTACTATAACAAAACCATAGTAGTTTCCACATAGACTTTTAATTCTAGATGGCCCAAAAAGGTCCATATGGAGAAGTTCAAGGGGTCTCGTTGTGGAAACAATATTTTTAGATTTAAATGATATCCTTGTTTGTTTTCCCATTTGACACACATCACATAAGTGATCTTTTGAAAATTTGATTTTGGGAAGACCAACTACTAGATCTTTTGCGACAACTTTATTTAGCAAGTCAAAGTTCACATACGCTAATCGCCTATGCCAAAGCCTCAAGTATTCACTCATGGAGATGAGACATTTAGCGCTAGTCAAAGACACTTCGTTTAAGTTAAGCATGTATACATTATTTTTCCTCCATCCCTTAAGCACATCATTGTTATTATCATTATGTTCAATCATGCAACAATATTTTGAAAACAATACCTTATATCCTTTGTCACATAATTGGCTAATACTAATGAGATTGAGCTTAAGGCCTTTAACTAAGAGGACGTCTGAGATAGTAGTAGAAGAGGGATTATCTACACTACCTTTTTCGAGTATAGATCCTTTGTTATTATCACCGTAGGTTACAAACCCTTTCTTATTAGCCACAAAGTCAAAGAACAAGGAGATGTCACCCGTCATGTGTCTTGAGCATCCACTATTGAGAACCCATGTTCTCTCCGTATCCTCAAAACATTCCACCTACAAATTTAAACAAGGGAAGGAGGTACCCAATTTTCATTTGGTCCTAGTGTGTTAGTGAAACTTTGGTTTCATTTGGGCAACCATTGAAAAATGCCTTTATGGACTAGAAATCTCCTAAATCGACATTTAGCAATAGTATGTCCCCTTTTGCAACAATATAGACAATTTAAGTTAGGATGAGAGTTGATTTTGCTAACTTGATCCTTTACCACATAAGTGTACTTTTGATAAGGATTATTCATGTTACTTCTAAAATGTGATTGATCGATAGCAAAGGTAACTTTAGGTTGTAAAACCTTGTCTAATTTGACCTGAAGAGTTTTAACCTCTCTTTTTCAAATATGACAGGTTTCAAATCCGGACCATCCAAACTAAAATCCCTTATCATCTTCAGTTTTGCCTTTAGTAACCTCTATCATAGATTTCTTGAGAGTTTCTAATTCCTTTTCGGAATCAGAAATCTTCTTTTCTAAATAGCAGAAAATTTTCTTATTTGACGCTAGGCGTTTGAAAGCTTCCTTAGCCTCATTGTGTAGAGTACTAAAGGCATTTTGAAAATCACAATAAGACATTTTATCAACATGATCATATTTAGAATGACTTACATTCTTTTTCTTCTTTCGATGAGCTGTAAGACAAAGATTGGCATTTTCTTCTTCATCACTTGAGTTATCATCGCTTGAGGACTCACTATCGCTCTCCCATGCAATGTATGCTCTTCTAGCTTTGCTAGATTTGTTGTGACATTTGTCTTTTGCTTTGTCTTTCTTCAGCAAGGGACAATCCAACTTATAATGACCGGCCTTTCCGCAATTAAAGCATGATCCTTTTGACTTAGTTGTCTTACCTTCCTCTTGATTCAGGAATTTTGATTGTCTTCTATAGTTGATAAGATTTTTATTTGAATGTTGGACTTCATTCTTTCTAAGGTATCAGTTATACCTCCTTACAAACAACCCCATGTCTTCATTCGAATGTTTATCATCATCACTTGCTTCACTCTCACACGCATCATTGGTGGATGACTTATATCTTGAAATCTTTAAAGTGATAGTCTTTCTTTCGGTGTCCTTAGCTTTCTCCTTCTTTTCCTTCTTTTGACTCTTCTCATGTTTCTCAAGGTTCATGAGCTCTTGCTCTTGCTCTTGAAGCTTGCCAAACAATGTTGCCATGTCCAATATTCTTAGATCATTGGCTTCCTTAATCGCGGTGATCTTTGGTAGCCAATTCCTGTTAAGACATTATGGGCAGTTCTACCAAAAACATTTAACCGATTGATTAGATGAGAAAATCGCTTTTGCATATCGGTAATGGTTTCACCATCCTCCATATGAAAAATGTCAAATTCTTGAGTTAAGGTGTTGATTCTATCTAGTTTGACATCATTGGTTCCCTCATGAGTAATTTGCAATGAGTCCCACATAGCTTTAGCACTAGTACAATGGGAAACCCTATAATACTCATCAACACATAAGGGGGTAATGAGCATATTTCTGGCTTTCCAATCATAGCTATACTTTTTCTCATCTTCTTCATTCCATTGTGCTTCAGGTTTAGGTATAACAAAACTATCCGCATTGGTCATGGTTATTTCCATAGGACCATCTTGGATGACTTTCCATACTTTCCTATCAATAAATTTGATATGGATACGCATACAATATTTTCAATAACTATAATTTTCACCGGTAAAAATAGGCTCCCTATTGTACGCCCCTTTAGGATCATTACTCATTTTCTAAAAAGTTATATGCAAAGCACTAGATGAACCGGTGCTCGTGATACTACTTGTTAGACGATAATACCAATCTAGAAGGGGGGTTGAATATATCAGTTTTTGAAATTTAGTGCTTTTTAAAATTGTTTTCAATGGTTGCGGAAGCATCCTAGATTTTAATCGTCTAAACAATCCATTAATGGAAAGATCAGATATGCGTGAAACCGAATGGAATAACTGAGATAGAGATAATTAACCACTATCTAAATCAATCGATTAACCATTATCAATCCTTGATATCGTTACCGTTAATAATGCTTAAACACAATAAGAGATCAAGTAAAATATTAATAAATTTGTGTGAGACTAATTTTATCGAACACTTTGTGTGCACTCCACACCAAGTTAT
This sequence comes from Lathyrus oleraceus, assembly GCF_024323335.1. Lineage (NCBI taxonomy): Eukaryota > Viridiplantae > Streptophyta > Magnoliopsida > Fabales > Fabaceae > Lathyrus > Lathyrus oleraceus. The sequence continues at coordinate 448,202,506 of NC_066580.1, forward strand.
AATTTCACTCAAATTAAATGTACAGAATTTTACTCAGCTGCAATCAAAGACATTGCACCCATTTATCGAACAGTTACTATGCACAACAATTAAGCGATATTGATTTTACTATTAATGTCACATAAACCGTAATTAATGCAGAATTTAAAGAGTTAAGAGATAGAGAGAACAAGACCGGATTTGTTGAGGCAGTTCCCCTGTCGTCCTCGCTTAGGGTATGTCTGCCCTCAATTATAAATCTAGAATTGAGATGTTTTTATTAACACGTTGGAAAGTCAATACAAGAGAACAAATGATCACCACCAATCAACCCCTAGAGTTGTTGTAGATCCTAACCAAGTTCTTCAAGCGCTTCGAACAAACCTCCGGTTACCGCTACCTTATTGCAAGAACGCCATGTTCTACAAAACTTCAGCTCGGCTGATTTCGAAGGCAATTCTCTTGAACCATAAGCTTTCTTCACAATCCTCCGGTTACTGTTACTTGTTTGACCGAACCTTCCATTCTTCAAACTTTTCACTCGGCTGAATCTGCGAAGCAAAGGTTAGTGCAAAAAAAACCCAATTCTTGGAGAACAAAACCCTAATGGTTTTATTCAAGAAAAACCCACACAAAGCCTCAACCCAAACTAAGATAATCCAATCTTATTTAGACGTTACCACAACAATAATGCACAATGCTCAACAAATATTATTATGTGTGATTATTGAGAAATGCAATGAAGAATGGAAATGAAGAGCACTTTGGTGTATATCTTTCACTTTTCTTGTTGTTTTGTTGAAGAAGAGACTCTAGAATATTCATATGATGCATGGACCAACTAACATACATAACAAAATTATTTTGCAAAATTACACAACAGAAAATTAAGTTTAAGCAGCGGCCACTAGACCTGTTCATACAGGTCACTCGACCTGTATGGACCCGAGGCAAAATTATTCAAGTAAAACAGGAGATGAGTCGACTCAAACAGGGGATAAGTCGACTCAAACATAGTTTTTCCAGGATTGAGTCGACCTATGACTCAACTTGTTCAGACCCGTGACTACATGGTTCAAATGAAAATAGGCATTGAGTCGACGCAACATGTGGATGAGTTGACTCATTCAGTTTTCCCAAGATTGAGTCAACCTATGGCTCGACCTGTTCAGACCCGAGTGTAAGACCCCAATTTTGACCCTAAGATCCCTCATACAATTTCATCATAAGCATTGGCATCGGGATCATGCCTTGGCATCCTCCTTACCCCTCCTTCATTGGGTTTGTTTTGGGAGAGATCACTAAGCACTTTGTGATTATATCATACTTGTATTTTATCATTTCCCTAACCAAAATACCAAAAATATGTCTTTGCATTTGTCTAACTCTTTTGTAGGTAGGGCATTGATCTCATTTGATTCATCAAGTTCACATCTAGGGTTTGAGACCCTCATGAACAAAGAGAACAACCAAGAATTGATTCAAGAATGATTATGAACATCATATATGAGTTCCATTTATCTCTACATGTTATATTGATCATGTTTTCTTCAAGAGTTTGAGGTTGATTTGCCTTGGAAACCCTAGTTTGACTAGGTATCTTGAGTAAATTCTCCAACAAGCTATGTCACCAATTGATCAAACTTCTCAAGGGACACTTCAAATTTCATCATCTTATGCATATATTATATACCATAAGCCAAGAAAGTCAAGAGAATTGGAAATTAGCAAGTTGGTTGATGGTGGTTGGCTAGATGAATTCATTTGATCAAAACTAGGTCCCCCTAGACCCTATCTCCTACAATTTTCACCATATGAAACTTATTCCAAGATAAAACTTACTCTAAATGACATTCCAAACAACTTTCATGTTGATACGTAGAGCTAGTTTTGCTTGGAAAATCATTTTCTATGATGAACCATTATAGGTCATTTTGTCTAAACCCTAATTTGAAAGTCAACTTCCCAAGGCCATAACTTGCTCAACTTTTAATTAGATGAAAAATTTCCAAGTTGCAAAATCCAATTCAATGTGTCTACTTCAACTTTTATGTTTGGAGTGGGAGCTAATTTAACGTTTTTGAGCATGTGATATGAGGCTACATTATAGGTCACTTTTGACCTATACCATTGATCAAGTGATTTTTCCAAACTTCAAAAATGCATAACTCTATCATTTCAAATCCAAATGACATGAAATTTGTGACCATTTTGAATTTATTTGGTATAGCTAAAACTTTTATGAAGACACTTTTCTCATTTGAAGCTCATATAAAAAGTTAAGCATTGTGGAATATTGAGACATATGGCTTGACACTTAGAAATTTTTTGATATGTCAAATATTTCCAAACTTCCACCTCAAATTTCTCCAAGTTCCAATCTCCAAATGAAAAAGTGTCGAACATGAAATTGTTCCCCTTGATCTCACCTTTCCAAAGAGCTCAAATTCATTCATTTTGGATGAGAAATGCATAGGCCGCGCATGGCTTAAACAAAGTGACATCACTTGGCATGGATCAAACTTCAAACATCAATGTGCATTTGCCTTGCAATCCAAGCTTACTCTAGAGCATCTGATCTTCAATTTTGGACCTCTATCTATCATTTCATGGGCCTATGCGCGCCCATGCACCATTACATCACCATTTGCCAAAATTGGAAAGTGAAACTGAGTGTGCAATTATCAACCTTTCCAGCTATAAATAGAGCTTCAATTGCTCAGAGATACACACACAATCAGACCTCCATTGAAGGTATTTTTCAGAAATTATAAACTCTTCGATTCTCTTAAATTCTTGCTCAATTCTATTGATTCTTTGGTTGTCTGAAGTCCTACCAATGTAGGCAAGAAGATTGAGTTGCTTTGAGGTCAAATCGAAGCAACTCAGTTCATGTACCTCAAATTTCAATTCTACATATCTCTCAATATACTTGGAATTGGAATGAATGGAGGTCAGATTCGAGCTCAGTGCCATTTTTTCTTTAAGATCATGTCCTTCTTTTTCTTTTTGGTGATGGTTCATGTTGACCGGTCGGGTGAGGTCCACCGGAGAAGATGACCGGAGCTCTGGCTCCGGCGATGACTTGGCAAGGCTTTGAACCACATGATCCTTCTCCCACGTTTTAATCTTGATCGTTAGTTTTGAATACCAATTGTGCAGTGATGTTGACTCAAGTACATGTGGAACGCGCGCTAGGGACCATCAGATCTGCCACCTCAATTAATGAGGGAGATCTGATGGTCCACGTAATTTAGATTTTCTGAAATTTTATTTTAATTGCATTTTCTTCAATAATTCATATTAAATTCAATATTAATCCAAAAAATATGGGACTTCCACCAAAAAATTTCAAATATTTATCTCTTTCATATTCTGAATTAAAATTATTTTTTGGATCATTATTAATATTTTTCATGAATTAATTGATTTTGCATTTGTTTTTAATTGTTTAAAAATATTTTGCATTTGATTTTCTCTTGCATTTGTTTTCATGTTTACCTTGTTTGACCTATGATAAATCTCATGGTCATTTCTTTGGTGTTTTGATGAGATTTTAGGAATTGGACAAAACATATTTGATTTAATTGCACTATTTTATTATTTTTAATTGAATAAATGTCAATTAAATTTTGTTGACCATTTGTATTGACTTGTATGAGTTTGCTTATTGTTGTTGGGCCTTGGTCAAGGTTGATTTGACTTTGTCAAGTTAATATCATTGGATTTAGAGGATCGATGGAATGTACATTCCATCTCCCAAAATGAATGAATGATATTAATTTAATAAAAGTCCTCCTTTGACCAATTTGTGATTTCATTCATCCCCTTCCCACTTCATCTTATTCCTCTTCTTAATTCATCCATTCCATTTGGCCTATGACATCTCAAAGTCCTAATGCTAGTTGATTGAAAAATTGACATGAGTATGGATGAGATTAGGCCACACCTTTTGCATATTCTTTTTGTGTGTGGTATGTTTTATGAGCATAGTCCATTATACTATGTCTCTAACATACATTAACACCAAAATTCTCTTGCCCAACCTCAAATAGTTGTGACTTCTACATAAGTCCAATTACGATTGCTTAACATAGCGCTAAATTTGTGACATAAAAGGCATAAGCATTCTAGTTAGTGAGATTGTAAGTCTCCCCTCTTTCATGGTATTGTGTGGAAACTTGGCCTTCTTTCCTTCCTTTGGAAGATTTTTTGGTTCAAGGATCCATGCTTGTGATAAGTGGGTTGAGTGTTCTCCAAAGAATGTCTTGAAATCAAAAGCAAAACAAAACTAACTTCTAACCTACTAACTACTAACTTTTAACTTCAAGCCTTTACTTTAATGCAATTTACTTTTAACACTTTATTTCATTTTCCATTGTTCATATCATTCTAATTGTTTATGTTAATGTAATTTTCACTTTGTCCACTTGGACCATATTGTGTGATATATTTTGTTTGGATATATTTTGCTTGTTTGTGTGGTCTTTGACCATTAATGTACATAATAATAACAAAAACTCTAAAAAACTTTTGAGTGGACTGTTGGCTTGATCTTGCCCAAATGGACTTAGAATCTAGGCAACCTCCCTATGCTATTGGACTTGGCCAATTCCAACTTATTGAAGAACCAAGTGCTTGAAATTTGAACTTCATCTGATACATCTTTGAGATCTCTCTAAGATTCATCTGTAACATGATCATTGTGAAGCTGTTATTTTGAACCTGTGACTGGTGGAATCCATCTGTTGCATGGGCTATTTTGGAGAAGATCATGGAATGGATAAGCTTGGATGAGGCCATCTTTATTTGATGCCTTGCTCTTCAAGATAATATAATTGTGCATTTGTATGTTGCTTGATTCTAAAAGTCCAAGGGAATTCTGGGTTTCTATTGACATTTTTGTCTATTGGATTGCTACCCATTTGGTCAGATCTTTTCAACTCTAAACTTTTAATTTTGTATATAGGATAGTCACTTCATCTTCTCCCCATTTCTTTAATTTCAAAATCTCTCCCTCCAATTTTCAAAATCTTCTTTGTGTGAACTATTTTTGTTCTAAACTTTGACCACTTTTGCAAAAAGATAGACACTTTGGCCTTATGCCATTGCATTTTCAAACTTATTTTCTTAAATCAAACTTATAAATAAATTTAACTATACTTGACTTAAACTTTCAAAAAGCCAATAAGAACTAACTCATCCAAACCATTTTAGGCCCTTGTGCCTTTCAAACTTAAATTTTGTTAAAATCAACACACTCATTTTGAAATTTGTATCACGAACTACAGGTTTTGATCCCTCATTTTTATGTTGGTACGTAGGCACAAGTCCGAAGGTATTGTCAAACACAAAAATATAATCAATGAATTCTTTTCTCGTCCCCTCATTCTATTTGTTTGTAAACATCATTTTGTACAAAATACATATGCACACAAAAAGGGCTCCCTAGGAGTACCTAAGACACTTTGGGTGCTAACACCTTCCCTCTGTGTAACCAACCCCCTTATCTGTGATCTCTGACTTTTATTAGTTTTTATTTGAAACTTCTTATTTTTTGGGTTTTGTTCGTACTTTTTCCCTTTTCCCTTGGAAACAATAAAAGTGCGGTGACGACTCTTGTTAATTGATCTCTAGCTTGTCAATAGCTTGATGATCATGAATTTCCCGCTACAGAATTTAAGTGGAGACTCTGATGGGGAGTAGTCTCCAGTGGGTTTAGCCTACTTTTTGTGTGAATATATTTGTATATATGTGATGTTTGTATATATGTATGTGTGATATAATCAGCTTGTTGTGCTTGGTGATCTCTGAGTGGTGAGATAAGTTCTAACCCGAACTTGAGTGCAATTAAGATATGAGGATGGTATAGTCATGTTCGACTTGTGTGAAGTAGTCCTTAACAAGTTGGCTTGAGATCCATCTTCTCAGTGAAGACTCCTTTGGATTTGGAAATGTCACACAAGTATTTGTGGTTAGGCATTACTATCTCTAATTGGGTCTGAGAAGCTGAGGACCTTAGAACATTTAACCCATCTTGGCCTATTTAGGACGTAGTGCGGAAACTGTTCAAGTGTAGACTTGATAACAGTTGTTACACGATACTACACTCAGACGAGTTTCTCTTGAGAATATTATGGGTCGACGAGTCAGTCATCTTAACCCGTAATTTTCGATAGATGGAATTAAGACTCTGGGAACTTTTTAGAACATGATCTACAGGTTTTATCCTTAGTTCACTCCTTTGGGATGGTTCTTACCCAGACTCCATGCTCGTGACTTGCAACAAACCCTTGATTCTTGGTTGATCCAATCAAGTCTTGTCAATATCAATGGAACTTGGGTGTTAATAAGGTGTAAACCATAATCCACCAAAATGGATAATTGATCTTGACAATGACTTGATTCATCCCTTGACCTTTGTTTGCCTTGTGTGTGATCCCTTATTTCTGATTATTGCATTCATGCATTCATGCGCATCATAAAATTCATCACACAAAAATTTCAAGGAACTAAGGTATCATTTGCAAATATCTTTAGACCATGGATTGTGGACGAAGGAACATTAAGAAGTACAATTTCAAATGTCCAGATTTGAAAGAGTTAAGGAAGCTAGCATCTTTTGTATGAGATCCCTTGGACTTCAAACAACGTCATGGGAAGCTTTTGTCCATCTTGTCTGCTGATGTAGTTGAAGGACTCTTGAGTGTATTGGTGCAGTTTTATGATCCTCTCTACCATTGTTTCACTTTCCCAGATTTTCAGGTTGTGCCTACCTTGGAGGAGTATTCTCATCTTTTGGGGATACCTGTTTCTAGTAGAGTGCCTTTTAGTGGATTGGAGGAGATTCCTCGGTCTAGTATTATTGTTGAAGCTCTTCACTTGAAGAAGTCTGAGATAGAGGCTCATTGGGTGAAGAAAGGAGGATTGTTTGGATTGCCATCTGTTTTCCTCATCAAGGAAGCTACCACTTTTGCTCAAGCTGGTAGTGTGGACGCTTTTGAAGCTATCTTTGTGTTGCTCATCTATGGATTAGCTTTGTTCCCTAACATTGACGGTTTTGTTGATGTTAACGCCATTAGACTTTTCTTGATTGGGAATAATTTGCCTACTTTGTTGGGTGATATGTATTTCTCTTTGCATCTAAGGAATTCTAAAGGTGGTGGAACGATTGTTTGTTGCATTCCTCTTCTGTACAAGTGGTTTATTTCGCACTTGCCTCAGACGCCTGCTTTTGCGGAGAACAAATAATGTCTAAGGTGGTCTCAGAGACTTATGTCTCTCACTAATGATGATATAGTTTGGCATGATCCGTCTTTAAGCAGCTTGGAGATTATTGATAGTTATGGTGAATTCTCTAATGTGCCTCTCATTGGTACACAAGGAGGAATTAACTACAACCCTGCTTTGGCCCGTCGTCAACTTGGGTTCCCCTTGAGAGATAAACCTAATAACATGTTGTTAGAAGGTCTTTTCTATCAAGAGGGTAAAGATACCCAACATTTAAAGCAAAAGATTGTGCATGCTTGGCATAATGTGCATAGGAAAGGAAGATCCAAGCTTGGTCTGCGCAATTGTGTAGCTTTGGAAGCCTACACTCTTTGGGTGAAGAAGAGAGCTCTGGAGTTGAAGATGCCTTATCCTTGTGAGAGACCTATGTCTATGGTTGTGGTTGAGCCATTAACTCTCCCTAACCAAGATGCAGAGGGGTTGGAAGACGCACTCATCAAGATGAAGCAAGAGAAGGATATGTGGGAAGAGTGTTTCCGTGCTTTGAGCAAAAAGCATGAAGAGTTGGAGTCTAAGGACAAAGATGCACTTATTGAGCTACTTGAAGACCGAGTGACGAAGAGACAGAGAGAGCCAGAGGTTTCATCTTCTAGCACGCCTCAACCTTCCGTTGCTTGGAAGAAGATTGTTGACCAGCTTGTCCTCGAGAAGACTCAGATGAAGGCTTCTTTTGAGACCGAGATCCGTTGCATTCGAAGGAAGTACGGCCTTCAGCCAGATCTTCTGACATTGTTGTTAGGGATCCTTAGGATGACTAGTCTCCTTTTCTCTTGTATCTTTTTATTATGGTTTCTGAAATTGTACTCAGTGTAATCCTTCTAATTTATATAAATAAAAAGAGATTTTTGGTCATATCAAATTGTTGCAATTTCCATTTAAATATATATTTGCAAATGATATAGTAAGTTCCTTGGAAATAAAAAATAATCAAGCATTGCACTTCATGCATCATTTGCATAAGCAGGTTTTTACCAGGTGTCTGATTGGTGTTTCTGTTGTGCTTTAGCCAAGCTGACTCACCGATACAATACCAGAGCCAATCATCAGAAAATTATGGAGCATCTAGAGCAAGAGAGCAGAGAGCTGAAGGATGAGATCGCCCGACTGACTGCCATGATGGACTCAGTCCTTGCTGCTCAAAGACAAGATTCTCCAACACCTGCAACTCCTCTCGTGAGGAATGTTACTACAGAAGTGGTTACCTCTACCGTGCATGCTGCTACCGCCCACTTCGTGCCGAACCTGCCTGCCAGATTCCCGTGGGGAATGTCGCCCAACTTTATGCCAGAAGGCTTTGCACCTACCTTTGCTTCCATCCCGACATCTAGCCCGGTCATGTCCGTGCCACCTCCAGCTGTGCACACTTTGCCTCGCGTAGAGGACACGATCTATCATTCTGAGTCGTCTGAGGGTCCGGATGTGTATGAAAAGATGGACGAAATGAAAGATCGGTTTCTTGAGCTGCGCAAGGAATTGAGACACTGAGAGGTAAAGACCTGTTTGGGAAGAGTGCTGCTGAATTGTGTTTGGTACCCAATGTTAAAATCCCGGTGAAGTTCAAAGTGTCTGACTTTGAAAAATATAAGGGGAACTCTTGTCCGCTCAGTCATCTTGTGACGTATGCTCGCAAGATGTCAACTCAGACAGATAATGACCAATTTCTTATTCACTATTTTTAGGATAGTCTGACTGGTGTTGCACTCCGTTGGTATATGGGGTTGGATAGTGCAAGCATCTGCACTTTCAACGACTTGGGAGAGGCTTTTGTGAAGCAATACAAGTACAATGTGGACATGGCGCCAGATAGAGACCAATTGAGGTCTATGTCTCAAAAGGACAAAGAGACATTCAAAGAATACGCGCAAAGATAGAGGGAGTTGGTTGCCCAAATCACTCCTCCTTTGGAGGAGAAAGAGATGACAAAAATCATCTTGAAAACCTTGAGTTCATTTTATTATGAACGAATGATCGTCAGTGCCCCCAGTGATTTTACCGAAATGGTAAATATGGGGATGAGACTTAAAGAAGGGGTCCGTGAAGGACGTTTGTTAAGAGATGAGGCGTCAGCGAGCAAGAGGTATGGCAGTAGTTTCAACAAGAAGAAGGACAATGAAGCAAATTCAATTTCCAGTGGGAGGTAGAGGAGGCCTCAAATCAGAAGAAATCCACCACCCCGTCAACATCATCATCATCAAGTATCTTCCGTTATTACAGTATTTTCTAATCAACAAACAACACCCATTCAACAACAACAACATCAACAACAACAATCGCAACAAAGAACGAATACCTATAACAACAACAATACTAACAACAATCATCAGCAGTAGAATTTTGAGAGGAAGAAGGTCTCTTTTGACCCGATTCCAATGTCGTATGCAGAGTTGTATCCCTCCTTGGTTCTCAAGAACTTGATTCAACCGAGGAACCCGTCGTAGATCCCAAAATCACTTCCTTGGTGGTATAAACCTGAGCTTCGTTGTGCTTTTCATAAGGGAACACCTGGCCATGATATTGAAAATTGCTATCCATTGAAGTATGAGGTTCAAAAGCTTATGAAGAGTGGTATGGTGTCCTTTGAGGACCGCGCGCCAAATGTGAAACCTAACCCTTTGCCCACTCATGGGAACTCTTCAGTGAATATGATGGACGGTTGTCCTGGTGAATTCAAAGTTTTTGATGTCCGGTTTATCCGACGATCTTTGGTGCAGATGCACAAGGATATCTATTTGGTGAGTGACTGTGAACATGACCACGATATTGTGATATTTGTAGTGTGAACCCAAGAGGGTGTGATGTGGTGAAAAGGGACATCCAGCGTTTGATGGATGAAGGCATGATTCAGATTGTTCAATCCCATCATGTAGATGATGACATCAATGTCATAGTGCCCGTTTTCAAGCAACAAGAGCGGTTGGTAATCCAGTATGATAGCAGCAGTAACAAGAATGTCAGTCAAAGATCAGTATCGCCGTTGGTAATACGGTTAGCAGACCCAGTCCCGTATTCATCTGATAAGGTTGTACCATACCAGTATAATGCTACAATGATGAATAATGGTCAAGAGGTCCCGTTACCTACGACTAGTTCAGTGGTGAGCATTGCTGATGTTACGAAGGTGACCCGCAGTGGTCGAGTGTTTAGGCCGGTGGTCCCAGAGGAAACAATTGTTGGTAAGAAGATGGAGGTACCTAATGTAGATCCAGTTGGTTGTTCAAAGGATAAGTCTGGTGAATCCAACAACTTGAAAGCAAATGATGATGATGAGGTACTCCGATTGATTAAAAGAAGTGAATTTAATGTGGTTGAGCAGCTGCTCTAGACCCCCTCGAAGATTTCAGTGTTGTCTCTGCTTTTGAATTCTGAAGCACATAGAGAAGCACTGTAGAGAGTTATGGAATAAGCATTTGTAGAACATGATGTTATTGTGGATCAGTTCGATCACATCGTGGCTAACATCACTTCGTGCAATAATTTGAGCTTCTGTGACGAAGAACTCCCTGAGGAAGATGCTTTGTCAAACGTGCTTGTTGACACCGGTTCGTCACTCAATGTGCTTCCGAAGTCAACTTTGTCGAAGTTATCTTTCCAAGGAGCTCCCATGAGGTATAGCGAGGTGATTATCAAAGCCTTCGATGGCTCGCGCAAAACGGTTATTGGTGAAGTGGAGCTTCTAGTCAAGATAGGACCGAGTGATTTTCAAACTACTTTTCAAGTAATGGATATCCACCCGGCCTACAGTTGTTTATTGGGAAGGCCATGGATTCATGAGGCAGGGGCTGTTACCTCCACTCTGCACCAGAAGCTCAAATTTGTCAAGAATGGCAAGCTAGTGATTGTGGGAGGAGAGAAAGCGTTGTTGGTTAGCCATCTGTCATCTTTCTCGTATGTAGAAACTGAGGATGAGGTTGAAACTCCGTTCCAAGCCTTATCTATTGCTGCTGAGAAGAGAGTTGGGGCACCTATGTCCTTGCTGAAAGATGCTCAGAAGATTGTAGAAGAAGGTCATGTTGATCAGTGGGGCGCATGGTAGAGGTCTCCGACAATAAAGGCAGAACCGGTTTGGGGTTCCAGAAAGACTCATCAACTGTTAGATCTGAAGAGATGCAACTTAGCTTCCGTAGCAGAGGGTTCATTCATGGCAATGAACAACACTTAGCTGTTGTACTAGAGGATAGCAAAGAGGAAGACTGCACCAACTTTGTAACGCATGGAAGGACATGCAACAATTGGACTGCCGTTGATATTCCTATTATTTTGCATCGATATAAGTAATTGCTTTTATATTTTAAAAATACTTCTCCTATGCCTAAGGGAGAAGTGAACATTGTTTGGGCATTTTAAATTGATCATCAATAAAATTAATTTTATTCATCCACATCTTTGATGTTTATTTTTACTTTTTGCTTTATTCTGAAAATGGTAATCACAAAAAAACATAAATAAACAATATAATTGTCCATCTGCATAATATTTGGTCACAATTTCACTTCTCTAAAATCAAAATATCAAATCATTATGCAGGTTGGTTCCTAACCCCATTGAATACAATGATCCTACTCCTTCTCCAAATTTTGAATTCCATGTGTTTGAGGCCGAGGAGGAAAGTGATGTAGAAGTAAGTGAGGAGTTGTCTCGTCTTCTTGAGCAAGATGAAAAGATTATTCAGCCGTTTGAAGAGCAGATTGAGCTAGTCAACTTGGGCTCCGAAGATGATGTGAAGGAATTCAAGATTGGGTCTCGATTGTGTCCAGATGCTAAGAAGGGGTTGATTGATCTTCTTCGAGAGTATTCAAATGTGTTTGCTTGGTCCTATCAAGACATGCCTGGGTTGGATTCTGAGATCGTGGAGCATAGATTGCCGTTGAAGCCAGAATGCCCGCCAATCAAGCAGAAGTTGAGAAGAACGCATCCTGATATGGTTGTGAAAATCAAAGAGGAAGTTCAAAAGCAGATTGGTGTCGATTTCCTTGTAACTGCTGAGTATCCGCAATGGGTGGCCAATATTATGCTTGTGCCGAAGAAATATGGAAAAGTCTGCATGTGTGTCGACTATAGAGATTTGAAAAAAGCCAGTCCGAAAGATGATTTTCCTCTGCCACACATTGATATGTTGGTAGACAATACTGCTAAATTCAAAGTCTTTTCGTTCATCGATGGATTTTTTTGGATATAATCAGATCAAGATGGCACCCGAAGATATGGAGAAGACCACATTCATTACATCCTAGGGAATATTCTATTATAGAGTGATGCCTTTCGGTCTAAAGAATGCTGGTGCAACTTACCAGAGAGAAATGACTACTCTTTTTCATGATATGATGCATAAAGAGATTGAAGTTTATATCGATGACATGATTGCTAAATCAATTGATGAAGAGGAACATGTTGAGCATTTGTTGAAGTTATTCCAGCGTTTGAGGAAGTATAAACTCCGCCTGAATCCCAATAAGTGTACTTTTGGTGTTCGTTCTGGTAAGTTGTTGGGCTTTATTGTCAGCGAGAAGGGTATTGAAGTTGATCTTGCCAAGGTCAGAGCAATACAAGAAATGCATGCGCCTAAAATTGAGAAGCAAGTCAGAGGTTTTCTCGGCCGCTTGAATTATATTTCCAGATTCATTTCCCACATGACTTCCACATGTGCGCCTATATTCAAGCTTCTTCGGAAAGATAAGTCTTGTGATTGGACCGAAGACTGCCAGAAAGCATTCAATAGTATCAAGGAATATTTGCTTGAACCTACGATTTGTCTCCACCTGTTAAAGGAAGACCGTTGATCATGTATTTGACTGTGCCAGAAGATAGTATGGGTTGTGTTCTTGGTCAGCAAGATAAGATTGGGAAGAAAGAATTCGCAATTTACTACCTCAGTAAGAAGTTCACCTACTGTGAGACTCGGTATTCAATGCTTGAGAAGACTTATTGCGCATTGGCTTGGGCTGCTAAGCGTCTGTGCCAGTATATGTTGAATCATACTACTTGGTTGATATCCAAAATGGATCCAATCAAGTATATATTTGAGAAGCCTGCTTTAACTGGGAGAATTTCCCGTTGGCAGATGTTGTTATCAGAGTATGATATCGAATACCGATCTCAGAAAGCGATCAAAGGTAGTATCTTGGCTGACCATTTGGCTCACCAACCAATTGAAGATTATCAATCAGTGCACTATGATTTTCCTGATGAAGAGATTTTGTACTTGAAAATGAAAGATTGTGATGAACCATTGCTTGAAGAAGGGCCAAAACCTGGTTCCTGTTGGGGCATGGTATTTGATGGAGCTGTTAATCAATATGGAAATGGCATTGGGGCAGTGATTATTACTCCTCAAGGAACACATCTACCATTTACAGCTAGATTGACTTTCAAGTGTACAAACAACATGGCAGAATATGAAGCTTGCATTATGGGGCTTGAAGAGGCCATGAATCTCAGAATCAAGTATTTGGATGTCTTCGGTGATTCGGCTTTGATTGTGAATCAAATCAAAGGAGAATGGGAGACAAATCAACTCGATTTGATACCATATAGAGATTATGCGAGGAGGATTTCAACTTTCTTTACAAAGGTTGAGTTTCATCATATTCCTCGAGATGAAAACCGAATGGCCGATGCTCTTGCAACGTTGGCATCGATGATTGTAGTGAAGTATTGGAATGAAGTTCCCAATTTATCTGTGACGCATCTTGATAGGCCAGCTCATGTGTTTATTGTTGAAGAGATCAAAGACGAGAAGCTGTGGTATTACGACATCAAATGTTTCCTCCAAAGTCATATTTACCCGCCTGGGGCATCTTTGAAAGATAAGAAGACTTTGAGAAGATTAGCCGACAATTTCTACTTGAATGGTGATATATTGTACAAGAGAAACTTCAACATGGTTTTGCTCAGATGCGTGGATAGACACGAAGCAGACTTGTTGATGACTGAAGTGCATGAAGGTTCCTTTGGTACTCATTCCAATTGTAAGACCCCAATTTTGATCCTAAGGTCCCTCATGGCATCATATCATTGCACATTGCATTTGCCTCAAGGATCATAGCATCCTGGCTCCTTACCTTTTGGGTGGGAACTTGTGAGAGTTAGTTTGAGATCACCAAGCATGCTTGAATTGTATATTATTGATTTTCTTATTTTGTTTACTAACCAAAAGCACAAAAATATGTCACTAACATCCTTTGTTTATAGCTTGAGCAGTCACAAGATTCAAGGCTCATAGAAGGCCCTATGCTCATTGATATGGCTAGGTGAAGATGAAATAAAGCATGACAATGGTTCCCAAAGCTCTCATCCATCAAATATGCCTCCCAATTATCTCAATTCATCATTTTTATCAAAGCAAACTAGAGGGCTTGAGGCTTGTTTCCCAAGGAAACCCTAATTCATCTATTCATCAACTGTGCCTTGCTCATGAAGCAACCTCAACCCATGATCAAATACAATCAAGGGAAGTTCTTTAATTCATAATTTCATGCATATTTGAGCTTATTTGAGTGTCCTCAATCATCAATTCATCAAGATATGAGGTTTGGACTTGAGAAGTTGATCAGTCAATTCATTTGACTATTTTGAAGTACACTAAGACCTAACTTTTGATGTGTTTGTAAAATGGAGATGACCCCAAGAGAAACAATGTTCTTAATAACCATATTAACAACTTTCATGTTCATCAAAAATCCATTTGAAGCATGGAAGGTCATCATCCATTTCAAGACATTATAGGTCATTTTTTGACTGAAACCCTAATTTTGGGTCAACTTACCAAGAACATAACTCCTTCATTTTTCATGATTTTGAGGTGGGATCAAATGAATTGGAAAGTTTAAGATGTCTAATTCAATTGTTATGTTGAACAAATTGTCAAAATACTAAACTAAATACATGTGATAATGCAAAACATTATAGGTCACTTTGGACCAAAGGCATTGAAATGTGAAAAAGTCCAACTTCAAGTGCCCATAACTTCTTCATCAAAAATACAAATGATGAAAAATTTAAGTCCAAATTTATTGTCTTGAAAAGATATCCAACTTTGAAATTGAAGATTTTGTCATTTGTGACCTCAATTTTGTCCCTAAGATCCCTCATGGCATCATATCATAGCCTTACATTGCCTAAAGGATCATTAGACACCTTGCTTCCTTCCCTGTGGGTGGGATCTTTCTTGAGAGTGATTCTTGATCACCAAGAATTACTTGCATTTGTGTATCATTGCTTTTCTTTTAATCACTAACCAAAAATGTACAAAAATATGTCACCTAACATTTGTCTTGCAGCTTAAGCAGTCAACAGGTCAAGGCATATCAAGTGAATCCTTTGTGCAAGAGATGAGGGTTCCATTGATATATGGATCATGTGATCATTATTTTGAGCTTATATGAGCTATAGGTCCATTTTGGAGCAATTTTCCCAAGTGGTTAAAGGCCCAAGTTCATCAGGCAATTTCAGGTCATCTAAGGACCAATACAAGTCAACTGCAAGTCAACTGAGGGCTTTGAGTGTGAGAATTGAATTTATTCATCCCATTCATGTTCAAACAAGGCTTATTCATCATGTCAAACCTCTACATTGAAGATTTTGAGGTCAAGTCAAAAGTTTCCCAAAATGGAAAGTGACATGTAATTTCAAGTTTCCAAAAATGGAAAGTTTTTGGACCAACTTCAACTTAACTTTCCAATATCAAAGAAGCTTCAAATGAATTTTTATCCAACATGAAAGTTGAAGATCTCTCTCTCCCATTTCCAAAAAGACCAAGATCATGAGCATCTGATGAATCGTTAAGGAGATATGATCCAATCATTGCCAAGTGTGCATGGAACTTCAAAAGGCCATAACTTTTGACTCATAACTCCAAATTGAGTGCCTCTTTTTGCATTATGCTCCTTATGACCTCTAATTTCCAAATCCATCATTATATTGCATGAAATTTCATCATATGATCATTTGCTCCTTCATGAACATTTTGGAGGGAAATTTGCAAATTTGAATTTGGTGCATTACATAAGCAAAATACCATTGCCATTGTGTTCATAAGAGGATTTTAAGTGAAATTGATCATGCATGTGGTACTGTTCACGTCCAATTTGCCATGCACCTCCATACTTTCCAATTTTTGTCATGCACTTTATTTTTGCTAATCTCTAATTAACCAATGCCTAATTACATTTTCAGTAGGATTAACACATGGTATAAATGCTAAATTCTAACAGAATTGTTCATTATTCATCATTTCTAGATCTAGATTCGAGTTCCCTCCAATTTTTCTCTCCATTGAAATTTGAAATTCTTCCACATAACACCTGAATTTTCTTGCATATTTGTGTTCTCTAATCATCATTGAGTGCAGATCAAGGTGTGGATCGAAGGTTTTGGTGAAGAATTAAGCACATGAAACTCAAGAACATGAAGATGGAAATTGACTTTTGAGCTAGATCCAAGCATCTCCAAGCTTCAATTCATACATCAAACTTCATAATATCATCTCAGGATTGGATCTACACACTTGCAAGGCCTTGAATCGCTTGATTTCAGTGACTGCTCTTCAAGAGGTTAGGTTTTCGAACCTCTTAATTCTCCATTCTTTTGCCATGTTTATGTAGAGCTTCTCACGCTGAGCATGCTGATATAAATACTTTTGAAAATGGTGAAGTATTGGTTGAGTTATGGAGAATTAAAGTTTGTATGATCATTTTGTTTTTGTTCGATTTGCTTTGTTTATGATGAATTGATGTGAATTGATGCTGGATTTGGAATGTACATAGCATAAGCTTTCGATTGGTATAGATTTTGCATGAATCTGGAAAAAAATTTGGCACTGTCACTGTAGCTCCGCCGTCTTCACGAAGAAGACAGTGGAAACCACCGCTAGCGCCTCCGTCTGCAATTGTGTGAGCTGGCTAGGGTTTTGACAGCGTGTGCATCCACGCAAGCGCTTCGTGGCCATTCCATTGGCTCCCGTTCCTTTGACCCGCGCCACATGTGCCTTGACTCTGAGTTGGCACGCCAACTCGTTTAATGAAACGACCGTGTTTTGATCTTAGCGCTTGGACCTCCTTCGATTCCTGGCTATTGCATTCTATGGTTTTATTTTCATTTCAAGCGCATTTTAATTGCTACCGAGTTCGATTCCCACCGGTTCCACATTTTCAAATTAATTCACATTTCTTCTTTCCCTCCAATTATCATGTACATATTTCACATTTATTTCAAATATTTTCATCACATTCAAAAAATCACCAAAAATTGAAAATGATTCCAAATAATTCCAAATTTTTTCTCACATGATCCTTGAAGTGTCTATTATTTTATGATGTGATTTTCTGATTTTTATAATTTATGGATTTTTGATTGTGGACTGTTTATTGAACATGTATGCAAAATGTACCATGCTTCATTCATTCTATTGTGGAATGCTCAATAATGATCCAAATGCCATGAAATTTTACACGCTGATTCCCAACATGTTGCCTGATTTTTTTGGCTTGGTCGTGCATTTTTCTCATTTTTCATCTCTGTTTTAGACACATGATTGTATGGTGTGACAATGTGTGTCACATAATTTGATGTCATACTTGTGCATTTCCATTTCTAGGTCAATTGAGCTTTGTTGATTCTAATATTTGGCATGATGATTATGTTTGACATATTGTATGCACATAAAAATTTTCAGGATTGTTTGATTCATTTCTGTTTTAATATGGAATTTTCATTCTTGATGACCAATTGTGTGCTTTGAAATTGTCTTTGCCATAGCTTGCTCATGAGATGAATTTGCTTAATGCTTTTGACTTGGTCCTTTTTAGGACATGTTCTCACTTGTTTCATTGAGCTTTTTGTTGAATATGGGTTGCTGTTTTGACTTTTTGCTTTGCCTTTGACCCTAGGCTTTGCCCTAGGGGTTTGTACTCACAATTTGAGCTTTGCCTTTCAGGTTCAAGCAATAAGTCCTAATGGATGATGTGATCTCCTTGCTTGAGATACAATTTGCTTTGTTTAACTAATGTTGATTTTGTTGTAGGTCTTTTGGTGGTGGACTCACTTGAATGAGTGCCTTTTCTGACTTGCATGTTGTGTATATTGGTTGTCTCACTGTTGTTAATTGTTTGGTTGTCTGAATGTGAATTTTGACTTGTTTGATTTTCTTACAGATACTTTAGTAGCTTTAACTCATTACTTGAGTTGCTTTGCTTTTCTTGTGGTTGGTTTACCACTCAGGTAATCTCTCTAACTCCATGTAGTCTGGAAGCCCTGTCGTTTATGTTTGACAGGCATTTGGCTGAAGTCCTCCTTAAGAGGCAATGACTGTGTTTGTTTACTTTTGTTCCATGTAATTCAAGTCCTCCTAAGTGAAGAGGCAATTGGCAGATAGAAGGGATGTGCAATCCATCCTCTGCTATTCAGTTGAGTCTTTCATATTGCTCGCAATATGTGCTAATTTATTTGAATAAACACCCAAGATCATTGTATATAGAGTCAGTCATGTGGAGTAGAGTTCCTCATTCTGGACTCCCACACCTTCTTTGATTCAAGCTCACCCCGGCCAGGGTTAAGAGCTATGAGGTCTAACCCTCATCTCCCATTTCATCTGCTCACCCTGACGGTCAATGTCACAGGTTAAGAGCCTAAACACCCTTACATATCTGGCTTGTTTGTCGAGGTTGATATGACCCCTTGACTAAAGCCCAACCTTGTATGAGCCTCTTGGTTGTGTATAGTGTGTGATAATTGATTGCTTGTTTGCTTATTTGTGCATCATTCATATGTTTGCTTTGCATTTGTTATTTGTTTTGTTTGAGGAGTCAGATGTAAGACCAGTGATTGGCTATCTGTTTCCTGTTCCTTTTGGGGAGCTGGATATAAGACCATTTAGTGGCACTCCATTTCCTGTTTTTATTTCTTTTGTGGAGTCAGATGTAAGACCAGTGATTGGCTATCTGTTTCCTATCTTGTTTCTTTTGTGGAGTCGGATGTAAGACCAGTGATTGGCTATCTGTTTCCTATCTTGTTTCTTTTGTGGAGTCAGATGTAAGACCAGTGATTGGCCATCTGTTTCCTATCTTGTTTCTTTTGTGGAGTTGGACGTAAGACCATTTATTGGCACTCCGTTTCCCATTTGTTTTCGGAGTTGGACGTAAGACCATTTATTGGCAATCCATTTCCAGTTTTGTTGCTCCTTGAGCTTGCTTATTTGCTTTTTGCTTTGTTGCCTGATTCCAAAGGAACTTACTTGGATCATTTCTATGATCTTGAGAAAGCAACTCCTATGTGTGGCTTTGTCCCTTAACCCTTTTGTGCTTAACCTTGAACTTTGTTTTGCATCCTTAACCAGAAAACTTTGTGCAAACATTTTCACCTGTTTTCAAAACTAGAAACCTAGGCCTTAAGCCTCTGATTTTCAGACTTCATTTTCACAATACTTCTTCTGAATTGAATCTAATGTCAACTTTGACCATTTTTGTGAATACTCCCAATTGGTTAATTTCACCCATACAATTGCTTTTTGTGGCTCTTGTCCACTTCTTGATAAGTTTTCATGCATTAGTCGTAGATCCGAATTATCTTAGTGGTTGATGTGAATCTCACCGCATCCTTAGTGAGTTGATTGTAAGACTTCCATACTTATTATAGGGTTAACCCCTCACTAGTATGTTGAAGCCATCCTCACATGGTGGATTGTTGGTTCAGGTTGAGTGTTCTCCCTTTGATAATGAAAGACCTTAAGGCTTTTGTTTAAAATCAATCCACTCATCTTTTTGGAAATCTTTTAGCCGAACTACGAGGTTTTGATCCTGTAAAGGCACGTAGGCAATGGATTCATCCATCCAAACACAAAAAATAATAAAATTTGTACATTCTTTTCTCACCTTTTCCCTCATGTTTGCACAATAAATATTTTCATAAACGATACTTTTTACAACAAGTTGTGAAAAGGGTTCCCTAGGAGTACCTAGGATGCATTGGGTGCCTAACACCTTCCCTTTGCATAATTACCCCCTTACCCAGATCTCTGTACCCTTTTTGTTAGTTTTCTTTGTAAAACTTCTTAGGCTTTTGTTCGTTTTCTAGTCGTTCCTTTGGATAAATAGAAGTGCGGTGGCGACTCTATCTTTGTATGCTTTGCTTTTGATTTAGTCAATAAATCTAAAAGTGACGAATACACCGCTACAGAAAAGTGGCGACTCTGCTGGGGATCTATCCTAGTGGGTTTGCCAACTTTTCACCCTTTGTTGTATTATATTGTCTATTGTTTATGACATATTTTTGTGCAATTTGGGATTACTGTATTGAGTGTAATATTTGAATTGCTTGATATATCAAATGCTTGCTTGCTTGGTGATCTCTGTGAGATGAGTTCTATACCCGAACTCGAGTGCACCTTATGATAGGATAATGGCATAGTCTCGTCGACTTGTGTGGAGTTATTCCTTAGCAAGTTGACTTGCGAGTCCATTCACTTGGTGGAGGTCATGTTGGATTAATGATGTCACACAAGTTATTTGTGGTTAGGCATTATTCTTCCAATATGTGCCTTAGAAGCCAAGGACCTTAGTTTACCAAGCCCATCTTGGCCTATTTTTAGGATGTAGTGCGGAGGTCGTTCAAATGTCAGATTTGATGCGATTGTTATGCGATACTACACTCATAAGAGTCTCTCTTGAGAATATTTTTGGAATACGAGTATTCGTTCCTCCGATAATATTCGAAAGATGGGATGATGACTATGGGAACCTCTGGTAGAACATGTTCGGCAGGTTTAAACCATAGTACACTCCCTTTGGGTGGTTCTTAACCGAGACTCCATGCTCGTGACTTGCAACAAACCCGTGATTCATGGTTGATTCGTTCAACTATCGTTAATATCAATGGAACTTAGGTGTCGATAAGGTGCAAGCCATAATCCACCAAAATGGATGATTGATATTAAGGATGGTTGAGTCGTTCGTATATCGTTAATATCAATGGAACTTGGGTGTCGATAAGGTGAAAACCATAATCCACCAAAATGGATGATTGATATTAAGGATAATATGAGCTATCCCATGACCTTTGTCTGGTGTGCTTTGCTTGATCCTTGAGTGTGATTGTTGCATTCATGCATTCATCTGCATCCATATCATCATAAAAAGAAAATTTTCAAGGAACTTAAGGGGTGTATTTGCAAAATTTTCAGATATGGAAAGACAAAAAAGGCATACAAAGAAGTACAGCTTCAGACAACCCGATCTGAAAGAGTTAAGGAATCTGACATCCTATTTATTAGATCCCTTGGGTTTCAAAGCTCGTTATGGGAAGCTTCTGCCTCTTCTGACTACTCAGGTTGACGAAGGGTTGATGGGCACTTTGGTGCAGTTCTATGATCCTCTGTATCATTGCTTCTCTTTTCCAGACTTTCAGCTATTGCCTACCCTTGAGGAGTATGCTCATCTTGCGGGTATTCCGATTCTGGATCAGGTGCCGTTTAGTGGCTTGGAGAGTATTCTTACTTCTCAAGAGACAGTAGACTTGTTGCACATAGATGAATCCTTGGTTAAAGCTCATATGACTTCCAAAGGTGGAATTCAAGGTCTCCCTTCTGAGTTCCTCATTGCTCAAGCTACCGTTTATGGGAAGGCCATGAGTGAGGATGCCTTTGAAGCCATATTTGTGCTTCTCATCTATGGGTTGGTATTGTTCCCCAACATCGACAAATTTGTGGATGTGAACGTTATTAGGATCTTCTCTGTTCTTAATCTCGTTCCGACTCTGTTGGGTGTTGCCTATGTCTCTTTGCATCTGAGGAATGCAAAGGGTGGTGGCGCTATTGTGTGCTGTTTGCCTCTGTTGTATAAGTGGTTTATTTCTCACTTACCTCAAACGGTCACTTTCAAGGAGAACAAGGGATGTCTACGGTGGTCTACGAGACTCATGTCTCTCACTAATGATGATATCTCTTGGTATGATCGCATATATGATGGTGTCCAGATCATTGACTCTTGTGGTGAATTCTCCAATGTGCCTCTTCTTGGTACATGTGGTGGGATTAGCTACAACCCTATCTTAGCACGACGTCAACTTGGGTTCCCCCTAAAGGATAAACCTAATAACGTTCTATTAGAAGGTGTGTTCTTTCAGGAGGGTAAAGATCTCCAAGGCTTGAAAGCCAGAATGGTTCACGCTTGGCGCAAGATTCACAAGAAGGGTAGAAGAGAGTTGGGTCCGAAGAACTGCATAGCTTTGGAGCCGTATACTACTTGGGTGAGGAACAGAGCATCCGAGTATCTCATGCCTTATGATTATCCGAGACCTACACCTTTGGTTGTGGCTGGGCCTTCAACCCTCCCTAACCAAGGCGTAGAGGAGTTGAGAGACGAAGACCTTTCACGTGCCTGGATCCGTGAAAGAGAAGAGTTGCTTCAACAGCTTAAGGATAAGGATGCCCTGATCGAGTTCCTCGAGCATCAGGTCATTGATGATCCGAACGATGCATGGACTTCTCTACTTCCTCAGTCTTCTAAGTTCTGGAAAAGGAGGTATGACAGACTCGCCACAGAGAAGGCGGATATGGAAGCAGCATATGAGAGAGAGGTTAAGAGGCTTCGTGCAGCTTATCTTCCGGCATCCCGAGCTTCTAGGGATCCATAGGATGTTTATTTTCCTTTTCTCTTGTAATGATTGACAATGCTGTACTTCTTTTCTCAAATATATTTGATGAGATATTTTCCATATGCGATTAAATGCTTAATATTCAAAATTTGCAAACAATACCCTAAAAGTTCCTTCGAAAATAAAAACAAATCATGTGCACGAGCATTGCATGCATCATTTGCATAAGTAGGTGTTTGTTCCGGTCTTCTTGTCTGTGGCCTAACTCTGTGCTCTTCATTTATTTTGAAGACAAGCTGACTCATCGGTACTACACCAGAGCCAACTCTTCTAGATTGATGGATCATCTTGAGCAAGAGAACCGTGAGCTAAAAGAGGAAGTCGCCAGACTGAGCGCTTTGATGGAATCTTTCCTAGCAGCTCAGAACCAGCCGTCTCCAACACCTGCAACTCCTCCCCAAAGGGCAGTCCTCTCTGAGGTTATTTCTTCGACAGTGCCAGCTGCCAGTGCCCATTTTGTGCCAACAGCCATGCCAGCCGGGTTTCTGTGGGATATGCCTTCTGGCTTTATGACTGATATTCCTGCTCCGACATTTGCTTCTATGCCGGCATCTAGCCCGGTCATTGCTGTGCCTCCTCCTGTCGTGCATACCGTTCCCAGGGTAGACGACATCATCTATCATTCTGAGCCGTCTGAGGGCCCAGATTTTCATGAGAAGATGGATGCGATGAATGACCAATTTCTCGAACTCCACAAGGAATTGAAGACCCTTCGAGGAAAGGATTTGTTCGGCAAGTATGCAGCCGAGCTCTGTTTAGTTCCCGGTGTGAAAATACGTGTCAAATTCAAGGTCCCAGACTTTGAAAAGTATAAGGGGAACACCTGCCCGCTCAGCCACCTGGTTATGTATGCCAGGAAAATGTCTACTTAAACGGATAATGATCAGCTGCTCATTCATTATTTCCAAGACAGTCTGTCCGGTGCTGCACTGCGTTGGTATATGAGTTTGGACAGTGCAAACATCCGTTCCTTCAATGATCTTGGCGAAGCCTTCGTCAAGCAATACAAATACAATGTGGATATGGCTCCCGATCGGGATCAGCTCAGGGCCATGTCCCAGAAGGACAAAGAGACATTCAAAGAGTACGCCCAGAGGTGGCGAGAGCTGGCAGCTCAGATTACTCCTTCGCTGGAAGAGAAGGAAATGACCAAGATCTTTCTGAAGACCTTGAGTTCATTTTATTACGAGCGGATGATTGCTAGCGCTCCTTCTGATTTCACCGAGATGGTGAACATGGGGATGCGTCTAGAGGAGGGAGTCCGTGAAGGACGTTTGACCAAGGATGAAGGCTCTTCTAGCAAGCGATATGGGGCATTTACGAAGAAGAAAGATGGCGAGGCACATGCTGTAGTATCTCATGTGAAATCCCGAAGACCCTCTGCCAGGAGGAAGACCGCACGTCCAGCCGGTAATCAGCACCAGGTGGCTCATATAGCACCTGTTTTCAGGGATAATTCGCAATATCAGCAACACAATAATCAACAACAATCTCAACAATATCATCAGCAACAACATCGTCCTCAGCAACAGGCTTACCAGCCTCGCAACAGCAGTAATCAAGCTAGTACGAGTTATGAGAGCAAGAAGATAACTTTTGATCCGATTCCGATGTCATACGCAGAGTTGTATCCCTCTTTGATAGAGCGGAAATTGATTACTCCCAGGAACCCACCGGCTGTACCTGCTAACCCTCAGTGGTGGTACAAGCCCGATCAACATTGTGTTTATCATTCGGGTGCTCCCGGCCATAATGTGGATAATTGCTTTCCGTTGAAGAATAAGGTTCAAGACCTTATGAGGTGCGGAATTTTGTGCTTTGAGGACGTTGGTCCCAATGTTAAGAAGAACCCATTGCCCGAGCATGGGAAGTCTGTTAACATGGTCCAGGGTTGCCCTGGCAAATACAAGGTCAAATATGTTAGCCATATTCGACAGTCGCTTGTTGAGTTGCACCGTCTGCTGTGTCAGTACAGTCATTTGGAGCATGATCATGATAAGTGCCGAATATGTTCTGTTAACAAATTGGGATGTCGCCAAGTGCGTAGAGAGCTGCAAGAATTGCTGGACGATGGGACCATCGAGATTCTTCAAAATAGAAATGTTGATGAAGACGAACCAGAGGTGAATGTGATTTCTCCGGTGTTTAGGATCCCTGAGCCTGTTGTCATTCGATATGATGGTAGCAAGCAGAAGGTTTCTCCTGCCCTGACTATCAAACCTGCTGGCCCAGTGCCTTATTCATCTGATAAAGCAATTCCATTCCGCTATAGTGTTGTCGCTGTTGAAGATGGGAAAGAAGTGCCTTTGCCTTCTCCCTCTGTTGTGAATATAGCTGATGTGAGCGGGTTGACCCGTAGTGGTCGTGTGTTTTCTGCACCCCCGAAGCCTTAGGCTAGAGCTGACTCTGTTGAGCGTCCGGTTGGGAATGCGGTTAATTCTCCGAACCCGGCACCTGTTGTTAAACCCTCATCTATACAAAAGACTCCTACTTCTTCTGTTGGCCCTAGCGGCACTATGAATGAAGACTGTGATGAGATGCTGAGTCTCATCAAGAAGAGTGAGTACAACGTTGTAGACCAGCTTCTACAAACGCCGTCCAAAATCCCCGTGTTATCCTTGCTTCTGAATTCAGAACCCCATAGGGAGGCTCTGCAGAAAGTTTTGGACTTGGCTTATGTTGATCATGACGTCACAATTGAACAGTTTGACAGCATTGTTGCAAATATTACTGCTTGTAACACTTTGAGTTTCTGTGACGCTGATCTCCCTGAGGAGGGAAGAGACCACAACATGGCTTTACATATATCCATGAATTGCAAGAGCGACGCCATGCCCAACGTGCTGGTGGACACTGGGTCATCTTTGAATGTATTTCCGAAATCCACTCTCTCTAGATTTTCATATCAAGGGCCTCCCATGAGGCAGAATGGAGTTGTTGTGAAAGCTTTTGATGGGTCGCGTAAGACTGTGATTGGGGAAGTTGATCTCTCAATCAAGATTGGACCAAGTGATTTCCAAGTTACTTTTCAGGTTATGGATATTCACCCATCTTATAGCTGTCTCCTTGGTAGACCATGGATTCACGAGGTTGGCGCCGTGACATCCACCCTACACTAGAAGCTGAAATTTGTTAAGAACAAGAAACTGGTTGTGGTAGGGGGAGAAAAGGCTCTCCTGGTTAGCCACTTGTCTTCTTTCTCATACATTGATGCTGAGGATGAAGTTGGAACTCCCTTCCAAGCTTTGTCTGTAGCCGAGCCTATTGAGAAGAAAACTCCTTCATTTGCTTCCTATCGAGATGCGAAACTGGCCATCGAATGTGGTGCAGTTGCTGGGTTAGGAAAAATGATCGAGCTTGAAGATAACAAATCCTGGGCTGGCATTGGCTATTCTTCTGGGGTCTTCAACGACAAAGGGTTGTTCAAGAGTGGAGGTTTCATCCACGCCGATCAAGTCGAGGAAGTTGCTGCTATTCTGGAAGAAGATGCAGAGGATACTGACAATTTTGTCATTCCTGGTGGGATTTGCCACAATTGGGTCGCTGTGGATGTTCCTACGGTCATTCATAAGTCAGCGTAATATGTTTGCTTTGTTTAAAAACCCTTCTCCCATGCCAAAAGGAGAAGTGATGACATTGTTGGCAACATTTATATAATGATATTTCATTCAATAAATTCATGTTAAACATTTGTTTTTCCAATTGTTTTTGCTTTTTGCTTTTTGCATGAAATTGGTGATCATAAAAAAACCCTAAAAACAAGAATAAAAGAAATCTTTTCATCTGCATAATGATTTGCTTGTTTAAATTCTAAAGTTTTTCATTATCCAAAATCATTATGCAGGTTGATTCTAAAACCCATTGAACATAATGATCCAACGCCATCTCCCAATTTTGAATTCCCTGTATTCGAAGCAGAGGAAGATGATGTTGAAGAGATTCCTGATGAGATTACCCGTCTTCTTGAGCACAAAGAGAAGATCATTCAGCCGCATCTTAAGAATCTGGAAACAGTTAACTTGGGGTCTGAAGATTGTGTTCGAATAGTGAAGATTGGGGCACTCCTTGAAGAGTCTGTCAAGAAGGGGTTGATCAGTTTGCTACGAGAATATTCCGATATCTTCGCTTGGTCGTACGAAGACATGCCGGGTCTAGATACAGATATTGTGCAACATTTCCTGCCTTTGAAGCCTGAGTGCGTGCCTGTGAAGCAGAAGCTCAGAAGAACTCATCCAGATATGGCAGTGAAGATCAAAGAGGAAGTTCAGAAGCAAATTGATGCGGGGTTTCTGGTGACTTCCACATATCCTCAATGGGTGGCCAACGTTGTGCTTGTGCCTAAGAAAGACGGAAAAGTCCGTATGTGTGTGGATTACAGAGATTTGAATAAGGCTAGTCCGAAAGATGATTTTCCTCTACCACACATTGATATGTTGGTAGACAATACAGCTAAATTCAAAGTCTTTTCGTTTATGGACGGATTTTCCGGATATAATCAAATCAAGATGGCACCCGAGGATATGGAGAAGACAACATTCATCACACCTTAGGGAACATTCTGTTATCGAGTGATGCCCTTCGGTTTGAAGAACGCCGGAGCCACGTATCAACGAGCTATGACTACGTTGTTTCATGACATGATGCACAAGGAGATAGAGGTCTATGTCGACGATATGATTGCTAAGTCTCGAACGAAAGTTGAACATGTTAAGCACTTGTTGAAGCTTTTTCAGCGTCTGAGGAAGTTCAAGCTTCGTCTGAATCCGAACAAGTGTACATTTGGAGTCCGTTCTGGCAAGTTATTGTGCTTTATAGTCAGCGAGAGGGGTATTGAGGTTGATCATGCAAAGGTCAAAGCAATACAAGAGATGCCTGCGCCCAAAACTGAAAAGCAAGTCCGAGGTTTTCTTGGCCGCTTGAATTATATTTCCAGATTTATATCCCACATGACTGCCACGTATGTGCCGATATTCAAGCTCCTCCGGAAAGATCAATCCCATGATTGGACCGAGGATTGCCAGAAAGCTTTCGACAATATCAAAGAGTATCTGTCTGAACCTCCGATCTTGTCTCCGCCTGTAGAGGGAAGACCTTTGATCATGTATCTGACTGTTCTTGAAGACTCGATGGGTTGTGTACTCGGTCAGCAAGACGAATCGGGAAAGAAAGAATCTGCTATCTACTACTTGAGCAAGAAGTTCACTGATTGTGAGTCTCGATACTCTATGCTTGAGAAGACGTGTTGTGCGTTGGCTTGGGCTGCTAAGCGTTTACGCCAGTACATGATAAATCATACAACTTGGTTGATATCCAGAATGGATCCAATCAAGTATATCTTCGAGAAGCCTACCTTAACCGGGAGGATTGCCCGTTGGCAGATGTTGTTATCTGAGTATGATATCGAGTATCGAGCTCAGAAAGCTATCAAAGGTAGTATCTTGGCTGACCACTTGGCACATCAGCCGATTGAAGATCATCAGTCTGTTCAGTACGACTTCCCAGACGAGGAGATTCTGTATTTGAAAATGAAAGATTGTGACGAGCCTACACTTGACGAAGGTCCAGAACCTGGTTCCAGATGGACGATGGTGTTTGATGGCGCTGTAAACCAGTACGGAAATGGAATTGGGGCGGTAATCATTACTCCTCAGGGCACACTGTCATACCCTAAATTTTACCCTGAGTTTTCACTCGCATCACCAGCATAAATCAATCCATTTTTGTCGTGTATTTCATCAGTTTAAAGCATTCATCAGGGTTCAGGTAAAAAGTCAGGAATTCTGACATTTTATCTGACTTTGATAATACTCATTCAGTCGTCTGTTGATTAAGAAGTCAAAGGACTTGATTTCTCAATCTCGTTGCATCGCTTACTTTTATTGCATCGTATTTTAGAGGTTCGGAATGTGATAATCAAGAGTAATTATCGTCGTCTGAATCTTTGTAGGTTTTGTTTGTGCTTGAGAATCAACAGCAAATTGTACAAGAGCGATTCATTTGCATCTGATTGTCTGTTCACGATTATTCAGTCAGTAATTCATTTCATTTACATGACGCTTATATTTTTTTACTTGTAATAACATGCATTTTGTTTCACATAGTGCTTGAAATATACTTGAATTAATTTTTTCGAATCTACAGACAGACCGGTCGAATTGTTTCTCAAACTGTACTTCGAATTAGCGGGCGAAAAATTGCAAAAAAATTGAGCTTTCCGACATCAGTTTTATTAATCTACGTTCAACGTAGTATAATCCGATGTGCTCATTTTAATTTTTCGACTACTTTTTCAGTCGTGTTTTTTCCCGCCTGAGCCTTTTAACCGGTCAAGTTTTATTTCAACATTAAATCAAAACCTGTACATTTCCGAGAAGTACATTTCATGCCGATTATTTTAATACGTTCAGTTTAATTTTTCGAGCACTTTCGCATCCAAATTTCATTCTTTTTTTATCTGATTATTTTTGTTTTTTTTAGCCAAATTAATTATTAGAATTATTTAGAACTAACTATATTTTTAATGTGACTTTATTTTATGTATTTTGGTTTTATTCTAATTATTAAGCGTTTTTTTTTACTTTTTCCTTTAATTTAAGATTTACTTTGGTTTGTTTTTTTAGATATGCCTCTATTACTTTAATTTGAGTTTATATACATACTACTTTCATTAGATATGCTTGTGTTCTACAAGTGACAGTGTCAACAAAACTAACTATAACTCAAATCCAAGTAGCATTGCTAGGATTCAAATATGATTACTAAAATTGGTAGTCTATTGCAAGTCTCACGCAAATGTCAACTCTCTCAACTTCCTATCAAACCGCCCTCCCTCTGCTACTTCTTGATAGCTGTCTCACTCTCATAAGAAAAAGTATCTCTCTCTCATTATTAAGGAAAAAACATATCTCTCATCTTCAGAAGAAACAAATTATCACATCTTCTTTTCCTCCATTCCTTGCTCTCTTACCTCAATATCACAAGAAATAAAAAAACCAAAACAAGAAAAGAATTCTAAACAACTACCATCACCTTTGCAAACGCAAATGCTTTGTCCACCACACATAGCTCTAACCACCGTGACCTCCGTCGTGTAGCTTCTCTCTGTTCACGCTCCGACTTGTTGCTGCTTCCGTTGGTGTAGCTATTTCGTGGTAGTTTATTTCTTTTCATTCTCTTGAGTTTAATTTATGTTATTGATGTTTGTTTTAGATTGATCTTGAAGATGCTTGTTGTTTTTTTATTTGTCTTGGAGAGAGGAAGAAAATATGCATGATTTCATTTCAATATATGTTTAGATCTGAGGTGTGTGTTTGAGTTATGAGTTTATGGTTTATGTGTGTACTATAACAATAAGAGTTTGTGTTGTTTATATATTTTTGTTTCTATGTGAGTGTAAATATGCATTAAAAAATTTGGATTATTTAGGAGATGATTTGGTTTTCTGTTGTGAAATATTTCTACAGATGGAAACTAATAGTTGTGTGTTCTAGTAGCTGGTAATTCCATTCAATTCTTTTTCTTATAAATGCATGCAATCTTTTTTTTTTTAATTTTTGTGTTCCCTATTTTTCAATAATGACTTTTATCAATGGCATTAGAAATTTATTTTAAAACAAACTTTTAATGAACATGATAAAAATCTTTGTCATATTTATATTATTACTTTTTATTTTTTTATTTATTTTATTTTCAAAATAAATGTTTTATTTTATAAATGATAATTTAAACATTAGAAATTAAAGTTTTAATACAAAGTTAAGAAACTTTGGCATCCATTTAACTACTTATTTGCTGTTTGTACTATAAGGGTATTTATATATTACTTTGTTTTTACTTTTATAAATGTATACTTTTTGTTTTGGTTCATATGTAAATGTGCTTTGTTTGGTTTCCGGTTTCAGACATATATCACGTTCGGCTTTAAATTCATATACATATATGAGTAGGTTATAGTGTCAAATTTCAAGTTATATATATGGTTTAAGACTCCATGTTTTAAGTGTATATATACAGTGTCAGTTCAAGATATATATATATATATATATATATATATATATATATATATATATATATATATATATATATATATATATATATATATATATATATATATATGTGTGTGTGTGTGTGTGTGTGCGCACGTGTGTTTTAAATGTTTTAGTGTTGAGTCTTTTGGCTTTCTCTTGGGCTTTCTTACAACGAGATTCTTTTATTCTTACAAGTGTCTTTCAACACTTGTATGATTTAGTTATTGTGACCTATCCCCGTTCGATAAGGTGTACCCCCATTCCCCTAAATATGTAATAAGTTTACCGATTTCATTTACTTTACTGTACCAGTTGATTGTTAATAAAAGATTAAAATCAACCCTTTCAGAAAAGAATAAAAAAACAAACACTCGATCCAACGTCGAGTTTTTTTTTCCTAAATCAAATCTAAATTGATTGCAAAGTCGAGCACTACCTGTAGCGGTGTATTCGTCGCTATATGATCTATCGATTAAATCATAAGCAAGAGATACATTGATTTTTGAGTCGCCACCGCACTTTTATTTATCCAAAGGACTGGCTAAAAAGCGAACAAAAGCCTAAGAAGTTTTACACGTAGAAAACTAATAAAAAGATCAGAGATTCTGGGTAAGGGGTAAATTACGCAATGGGAAGGTGTTAGGCACCCACTACGTCCTAGGTACTCCTAGGGAGCCCTTTTCACACTTGTTGTATTAAATTGTTATTTGTTACGACATAAGCATTGTGCAAACATGATTGGGATGATGAGAAAAGAATATACAATTTTTATTGGGTTTGAACGGATGAACCCGCTGCCTACGTACCTTCCATCAAAGGTAAGGATCAAAACGCCGTAGTTCGGCTAAAAGATTTCCAAAAGTTGGTGGGTTCAGTTTTAAACACAAGCGCAGAGGCTTTTCATTATCAATGGGAGAAAACTCGACCAAAACCAACATCCACCATGCGAGGATAGCTTCGACGTACTAGAGGGGTTAGCCCTGTTTTCAGTACGGAAGTCTTACTGTCGACTCACTAAGGATAGGCAAGATTTACATCAACCACAATGATAATTGAAACCTATGGCTAATGCATGATAAGATTAACAATGGACAGAGCCAAAACAAGTGAATGAGTGAAGTTAATTGATTGTGATTATGAAAGTGGAGTCAAAGTATGATTAAGATTGATTCAAAGAAGTATTATGAAATGAGTTTGAAAAAGGTCAAGGACTTGGGGTCCAGGTTTTTAGTTAGAAAACATGAAGATGTTTGCACAATACTTATGTCAAGTTTGAAATCAAAGTGTGAAAAGGTTTAGGACACAATGAGGATGAATGGATGAAGATGGATTGTAAAACTTCTTAGAAGGTTCACCTCTTGAGATCATATGGGAGATGATTCAAGTGTGTCCTTTGGAATAGCAATGGATAATAACAAACAAACAAAGAAAGTCAACAAAAGCGGATATCGGGTGCCAATCACTGGGCTTATACCAATCTCCTAAAATAAAACTGGATATCAGATGCCACTCAATGGTCTTACACTAATCTCCTCAAACAAAGAAATAAAAGGTGGATACCGGATACCAATAGATGGATTTACACCAGTCTCCTAAAACAGAACAGGATATCAGAAGCCACTCAATGGTCTTACACTAATCTCCTCAAAAGAAAACAAAGATGAGAAATGGAAGTTAACTGCCAATCTATCTGGACTTAGGTTAACTCCACAGATGCTCATAGGAAAACCAATGCCGCATTACAGGGACTTACAATGGATCCTCACATACCAACAGAAGCAAAACATGGATGTCAGATGCCAATTTGTCTGGGCTTACTCTAACCTCCACAGTATGGTCCTAGGAATACAAATGCCAACTTGCAGGGACTTACAGTTGTATCCTCACATACAAACAAAGCAACATGTGATCATAGGAAAGCAAATGCCAACTTACAGGGACTTACAATTGCATCCTCACATATAATCAAATGCATCAAGCAAAGATAAGATGAGTGGCCAAGGTGATGGTCTTATACTCACTTCCATATCATAGGAGCAATGGCCAATGAATGGTCTTACAATTGTCCTCAATGGGTAAACAACAATGACAAGTCATAAAGACAAATGAGATGATTGTGCATTAATGAGCAATTAATGATGATGATAAATGCATGAAGCATACAAGCAAACATGTGCATATGAAGTAATCAATCAATCAATGAATAACAAACAGCACACTCTATAGCCAAACAAGGAGGCTCACACAAGAGGGTTAGGCACTGAGGCCAACTGGAATAGGGT
The DNA here is from genome assembly GCF_024323335.1 of Lathyrus oleraceus. Classification (NCBI taxonomy): domain Eukaryota; kingdom Viridiplantae; phylum Streptophyta; class Magnoliopsida; order Fabales; family Fabaceae; genus Lathyrus; species Lathyrus oleraceus. Next base: position 448,235,726 of record NC_066580.1, read on the forward strand.
CAAAGATTTGCTCTTAACCTTGCCATTGAGAGGCTAAGGTGAAGCAGATGAAAGGAGATGAGGGGTGTGCCTCATTGCTCTTATCCCTGATCAGGGAGAGCATTCAAATATCAGAAGGTGTGGGAGTTTAGAAAGTAGGAACTCTCTCCACATATTAGACTCGATTGATCTTGGGTTTTGATCTCAATGCTACAACCATGTAATGGGAGCAGGGAGAAGACTCACTGAATAGTAGGGGATAGGTTGCTTATCCCTTTGATCTACCAATTGCCTTACTTGAAGGACTTTTCCTGCTTGGGACAAAATTAAACACACACAAGCATTGCCTCTTAAGGAGGACTTCAGACAGTTTGCCCGGCCAAATAACAGGTCGGGTCTCCAGACTACATGAAGAAAAAGGGATTACCTCAAAGCAAATTGCTAAATAGCAAAGCAAAGCAAGTTCAAAGAACTTAAGCAACTAAGGGTACCTGAAATAGTCAAACTAATCAGTACACAGTTCAACAGTTAAAACAAAAGGAAATGAATCAAACAGTTAAAAATAAACAGAAGTGCAAAAGCACAAGACCCAACTCATATGAGTCATACCACCTACAAAACAAAGGTTAGCACATGATATATAATCAAGCTCAATCAAATTTGTGTGGTTTCTTTGAAGCATTGGTGCTTAACCTGAAACATAAACTCAATCATAAGCCCAAAAGACCACTAGGACAAGCCTAGGGTCAAAAACAAATGAAAAAGTCAAAACAGCAAATGAAAGTCAACCAAAATCAAGTTCAAACATTTAAGAAGCAAGCTCAATTGGTCTCAAGTTCATATCATGCATCATTGTCAATTCATAGACCAAAGAAGTCAAAACATGGCAAGAGGGAGCACACAAAAGGTCAACAGCAAGACCAAGCTCAAACCCAAACATAATCAATTCCAAAAATTATGAAATAATTCATACTCAATCACAATCCATAACATAGCATGCATATGAAATTTCAGCTCAATTGGATCATGGGAAGATAGTCAATTAAAATCAGGAAGTCAACACATTTTCAAGTATGCACCAAGAAGTCAACAAAACATGTGTCATCTTCAAAAAATCATAACTAAATGAAAACAGATGAGAAATGAATGGGATCAACACCAATGCAAAGCTCAAGATGTCTAGTATGCATATGTAAAATTTCATGATCATACAATAAGATATGAGAATTTCCCAAATGAAATGGCAAGATGTGTCACACAAAGTCAACATTTGACTAGGCAGGGAAGAAAAATCTCAAACAATTAAGAAATGGCATGATTAATTCCAGGAAAATTCACACATAAACTAGACATGTGAGAGATGGTTCATGCAAAATTTCACATTATTTGAAGGCCAGGAAGCATGTCAACAAAAATCATGAAATAGCATATCATTGGTGTGACACAAATTGTCACACCCTAGTTCAAAAATTCATATCTCACACACCACATAGAATAAATGCACAAACTTTACATCAAAATGAACATGAATGAGTGTAGATTATCCACAAAAAATTTCAGGGTCATTGGATGCATCATCATTATTTCACAAATGAAATGGCAAAAGGTACAAATTAAGCATACATGTTAAGAAACCTAGAGCCATTAAAAATCCAGCCAACCAAAAATTCAATAAAAATCATGATTAAATAATAGACATTCATGTGAAAATGATGGAAAAAATTTCATGAATTTTGGAGTTAAATTGAGTGAGAAATGATTTTTGGAAGATGAGTGATCATTTGGAACAAACATGAACCACATAACATGAATAATGGTCAAACACGTTGACTGAATGGCATTTAAGTAAATATCGCCCTCACTTATCAAAATGCTGCGTACAGGCAAAGGCAAGGAAATGTTCTCATTGGTTGATTCCCAATGGAACAGTACAAGGGCCAATCGTGCTTCAAGTTTCTGGGTTCAAAAACCCTTAGGGTTTATGCAGCAAACATTCATCACCTTGGTTCATCAACAATTCAAACAACATGATACAAACAGCATGGCAGTGGAAATGATTCATGCAATCACAAGCAACAACAGCAGCCAACACTCATGCATACATGAAACAGGATTTCTGGAAAAATACTAGGGTTTATCACAACAGCAAACATTCATCACCTTCATGCAATCGATCAAAAATTTTTCGCCCAGAAACAGCAAATAATCATGGCAATCGAAACAACAAACATCCAACATCATATATCCAGCAGGCATAATCATTAAAACAAGCTAATCATCAATGAATCGTGCAAAACACAAATGACCAACAATCTTTAAACTCAGATTTCTCCTAGCACAGTCAACCATTTCAAATGATACAAGTTGCAATAGAAACAGCATACAAGGATCTATCCTAAACATAGTATGGTTTAGAGAAAGGGGGTGGTCGAAATCTTACTTGGCTGTGAAGAAAATCGAGAAACAGTGGTTGTTTGGATGTTTCCAGCTCAAACAGAGGTCCACAATGCTTGGAAATGATGAACACTTGAAGCTATTTGGCTCAGCAAAGCTTAGAATCCTTTAAATCTCGATTTGCCATTGGGAGAGCTTGAAGAAAACAGAGCTCGAAAATGGAGTTCCAGCTGTGATTTGATGGTTAAAATGAGCTCAGTATTGATGATGGATGATGGAACAGCCAAGGGTAGCTTGTGGTCTTTGAAGTTTTTGCTCAGAATTTCCAAATCGTGCAAATGCAAAATTGAGAGAGAGAGAGAATTTTTGTACTGTAAAGGCTGCTCTTAGGGTTGCAAAATGCTGAGAATGTGGTTATATATGTCTGTTTAGCATTGGTTTAAGAAGTGTTAACAAGGATTAACTCTAATGAAGCCATTTGCAAATTTGCTAATTTCCCACATATGTACATGGAGGTGTATGCTTCTGGCCGAGTTTGGGCCCTAGACATGTCTCAAACAACATTCCAAACATTTCCCAATTGGCCAAAAGTGTTAAAACTTGCTAAATTAAAAAGTCAACTTTTGGTCCACTTGAATTTTAAATGGAACAAGTCAAAAAATGCCATTTTGATTGGCAAGGTTTTGGTTCATGAAATTTATATTTTTGGAAAGAGGAGATGAAATGTGGTTTGTAGGAAAAAACCCCATCAAATTTGGCCTTGTGGTTCATGAGATATGGCCCTTTGAAGTTCACAAATTTTTGAAATTGAATTGATCATATCTTGCAAACCATTCATGGGATTTGGGAGTTCTTGGACTTTTTGAAAATGGGAGAACAAGATCTTCAACTTTCATGTTGGGAAAAAATTCATTTGAAGCTTGTATCATGATGTAGGTTTAAGATCAAGAAGTTTCCATTTTTGGCAGTTGAAATTACAGGTCCACTTTCTATTTCTGGAAATTTCTGATTTTGCTTCAAATTCTTCCATGATGAGGTTGGACATGATATATGAGGCTTATATGGACATGAATGAGCTCCTTCAAATCAATTCTATCCATCAAATCACTGATTAAATCCACAGTTGACCAAGTTTGACTTTTCTAGGGTTTTGGATGATTGAACCACTTCTGATGAATTTCAAACCCTAATTCCTTGAGAACTTGATTCCAAATGATGTCCCAAGTTATATGAACTCTTGATTATTGATCATGGTGCCCAAATTCTGCAAGAATGGCCACCATCCACTGCTTTGACTGACTGTTGACTGTCTTTGACCTAACTGCTGATGATTGCTTCAACTGCAAGCAACAAGGTTAGACTGACAATATTTTTGTACTTTTTGGTTAATGAACATATGAAAAGCAAAGATACACAAATGCAAGGCATGCTTGGTGATCAAGAACCAACTCACAAGGCAACCTACCCACTAGGAGGGAAACTAGGGCATGCAATGATCCTTGAGGCCATGATATGGTATGATATGGGCCATGAGGGATCTTAGGGCCCAAAATTGGGGTCTTACAGATGCCCCTATTTAAGGTCATTCTAGCCGGAGAAGTGAAGTTTAGAAATCTTCAACTCGACGCGGTAGAATGGGCTTAAATAACAATAATGAGACAAATTTTGGTCCCTAAGAGACCTCATGATGCAAATGTATGTATGCAAAAGACACAAATTCTGTGGGGAATATGATTCACACAGAAGAAAAGACGATCCATCGGAGTAGTACACTCACCAGGAACAGAGACTCTAACAAGACTCTAGTTGGGGAAAAACAAAACTGACACAAAGTGAACAAGACACGACTCTGATTAGGAAATAACAGAAAACAGACTGGAGAACTCACTGGGGAGTGAAGGACTCGCACTGGGGGGAAGAATATTCCAAAGGAAAATAAATCCATTGGAGAGACACAAGCTGACTCCTGAGGGAGAAGCAACAAGAAAAACTTCACTGAGGAAGCACCAAACAAAATGAGATGTTACCAGGCATAAGGGTAACAAAAATCAGGAAGGAACACCAAGGATACCGGGTTGTAGGTATGTAACAGGTGACCGACCAAAGACGTGAATTGGTGTGTGTTCCAAAACACTCATCATCCTGAAGAGAGCGAAAGCAAACTTGTTTATACGATGGATATTTGATTCTGTAAAGAATGCAAATCTTACTCAGTTGGGGAAACAAACAAAGTGTTCGACAAAAGAGTGCATGAGATATATTACCTATAGCCGTCAAAACGTAGATAATGTACTCGCATGGAAAGTTATCCTGAACCGGGTTGTAGGTTGTTTATAGGATAAAATCCGAAATCGTGAATTGGTTTGTGTTCCAAAACACTCATCACCCTGAAGAGAGCTAGAACAGCAGACTTGTTTGTAGGATGGACATTCAATTCCACAAGGAATATGAATCTTGCTCAGTTGGGGAAAATCAACAAAGGATTCCAACTAAAGAGCGCATGAGATATAATATCCATTACCGTCAGAACGTGGATAGAATACTCACAAAGGAAGATTATCCTGAACCGGGTTGTAGGTTGTTTATAGGATAAAATCCGAAATCGTGAATTGGTTTGTGTTCCAAAACACTCATCACCCTGAAGAGAGCTAGAACAGCAGACTTGTTTGTAGGATGGACATTCAATTCCACAAGGAATATGAATCTTACTCGACTGGGGAAGATCAACAAAGGACTCCAACCAAAGAGCGCATGAGACATATTATTCATAGCCGTCAAAACGTGAATAATAACCTCGAAAGGAAAATTACCCTGAACCGGTTACTGGGTTGTTTATAGGATAAAATCCGAAATCGTGAATTGGTTTGTGTTCCAAGACACTCATCACCCTGAAGAAAGCTAGAACAGCAGACTTGTTTATAGGATGGACATTCGATTCCACAAGGAATGCGAATCTTACTCTGCGGAGAAAACAATCAAAAGATTGACCCAAGAGCGAACGAGATATAATATCCATTACCGTCAGAACGTGGATAGAATACTCACAAAGGAAGATTATCCACAACCGGTTACTGGGTTAATAAAGGATAAATCAACCGAAAAGAAAGGCATCGGGATACCAAACTAGGTATATAATGATGACCAATCAAAGGGAGCAACAGACATTACCGACAAAAGGGTAAATGAAAGGCGATCTGCTGAGGATAATTTGCAAGCATCCGGCAATTATCCACAGGGACTATCTGGGGATGCATTGATATACAACCAATGATCCGGGGAACACAATCACTAGCAAACGGTGAAAGGACCCACTGGGGATAAAATTGCTAGCATACGGCAATTATCCGCAAAAGACTTGCTAAGGATATAAGTGCTGATCTGAGCAACTTATACAAGCAAAGGAAAATCAACATCAAGAACTAGATGAAGATAACCACAAAATTAGGGTTTATATCTACCGAATACGGGGTAGAAGACCAACAACTCCACGTGGGGATAGAACAAATCACAAATCCGCACGGGAAACCAAAATAGGGTTTATAACAAACCACAAACTGCTGAAGAGCAGGAAAATAGGGTTTACAACTACCGGTATGAGGGTAGAAAACCAAAGCTCTGGCTGGAGAATAAAAGGTGTATAACCATAAATTCTGTTAAGAAAGCCAGGAAAAGTAGGACTTATAACTACCGGTTATGAGGGTAGAGGCCCAAAAAACATTCCACTGGGGAACAACCCACTGGGAAGCACAAGACTTCTGACAAATAGCCAATTCGGGAATAATCCGAAAGGACAGACTGAATAAAGACACGTCCTAATGAGGATGTAACTCAAATAGGAAAACCTATCCCAATATATGTGTTGGGAGGAAACGGAAGAAACCGTCATCCACGAGGATATATCTCAGTGGGGAACTGCAGAAGGAAAGACAACATTTTCTGCTTATGGGGTTGACTCTATATGGAGAGATTTTATAACACCCGACATCTGCTTGGGGAGATCTGTAAAGAGATCTATATCACCATAGCAGGAGACACGACAAACAAAAGATATATGGCAAGAAATGCAACATGAATATCTGAATGTTTATGAATATGCATGAATATGCGTGATTGATGTTTGATGAATGCTGACAAAACAGACAATTCTAACACAACAGGTTCAGGAACAAAACGTCCGGTATTATACTTCCAGGGGAAAAACCAGCTGGAGAGCCAATCTGCGGAGATCTACATGCTGAGAAGCAGAGATCTGCGGGTACTGCTGAAGAAGCAGAGAAATAGAGATATCAGGAAACAACCCAATCAGGGTACAGAAAGTCACAACGGGCAAAACAGCCACCAAGACAAATCTGTAGGGGACAAGAGAAAACCCAAGATATCTGCAGGGGATCCCGGTGTTAACTGAGAAACAAAAAAGGGTGCATAAGCACGAGCACAAACTGCTGTAGAGGCAAAACCACACAACTCCGCTGGGGGTCAACCCACCGAGGGAGAATGATATCATCCAAATAGAATCTGACTGCATAAGCAACTCTATTGGGGAAAACTGTCGGCTACTCTCTTGGGAAACAACCCACTGAGGGAGGACAGATCAAACAAGCAGATTCTGCAATAAACCAACTCTACTTGAGGAGAATACACATAGCAAACTGATCGCAACAAGTAGATTCTGCAATACAAGCCACTCTACTGGGGATCACAAAAACGGTCAGGAAATCAATCCATTCACTGGAGGCTAGAGCCATCATCCGACCATACTGGGGGATTGAAGGAGTATTCAACAGGCGAAATTGCCACAACAAACACTCTGCAGACTATGCTGAGGAAAAGATGGTTGCAATACACTGGGATATCAACCCAATCAACCACTGAGTAGGAAAATAAATCCTGCTCTGCTGAAGAGAAAAACTCTGATGGAGAGATAGCAACAATTCCACGGACGACTTTGCCAGGGAGAAGGTAAAGTACCGGGTCTCAAACCACTGACTTACCGAGTCTTCAAAAAGAAAACGATCGTGCTGAGGGAACAGACAATTCCGCTGGCAACTGCACTGGGAAGAGTGATAACAACTCTGCTCGCAAATCCGAGGGGATATCAATAACAGCTCTACTCGCGACTCCGAGAGGAATATCAATCAATCAGTTATACTCATGACTGCGCTGAGGAGACAAATAAAGTCTGGGGCAGGAGACCCACTGGAGAAAGTGACGGGGCACCAAGATGACAAACCATCAACCGCCGAAACTTCACAAGAAAACACCCATGCTGGGAAAACTGCTGCTGGAGAAAACGAAGTCTTCAACAACACTCTGCTTGCGACTATACTGGGGAACAACCCCACCAACAACTCTGTTTGAGGGACAACCCCAACAAAGATCTGAAGAAAGAAGATACAACCAAACCAGGAATATGAACCTATGTCTTACCTGTTGGAAATCATGCCACCCTCGGGAGAGCACTGAGATATTCTTGAGTAACCTTTCAATCTTGTGAATGTTCACTTTGTTTAAAACAACAATCTTGAAAAATTTGATTTGTTTAAAACAATGACATTTTATCAATTTAAAACATGCAAAACATTTGTTGAATTGAAACAAATAAGAGTGCAAATAATTGGATAAAAAGCTCAAATTGATTTGATGGAATGGTAGCCTGCAAATGGCAAGACTCCATAGATCTGTACAAATTTGAAATCAGTGATATATATTGGAAGAGGGCTACATTGAACATAATGATCCTTTCTCTACCAATTTGAATCTCGATGTATCCGAAGCTTCAGTTGACGACGAATCGAGAATCTTCTGACGAAATGACGACTGGTGAAACAGAAAGTCTTGTCAGGATGCAGTTACTTGCCAAATCCCTAATTTTTGCCTAGATTGCCCCAGGGTGAGGTACTCAATCTAGCGGGATGCAAATATTCTATTTTTTTCAAAGTCTCTAATTTTTGCCTGGATTACCCTTGCGGGTTCTCCACCGAGACGCTCATTTTTGCCTAAGCCGCCCTTTCGGGTTTTCAACTTAGCGAGCTGTTCTGTTTTTTCATTTGTTTTTTTCATTTGCATATACTTTTTTTTTTAGGCAAAGTATCTCTTGACTGCATCTGAATTCATAGGACGAGTGAAATCCGCCCCATCCATTGTTGTAAGCATCAATGCACCGCCTGAAAAGGCTCTCTTAACAACATATGGACCCTCGTAGTTTGGAGTCCACTTGCCCCTGGAGTCGGGCGCGAAAGACAAAACTTTCTTGAGCACGAGGTCACCTTCTCGGAACACACGAGGCTTGACCTTCTTGTCGAATGCCTTCTTCATTCTTTGTTGATATAACTGACCATGACACATGGCAGTTAACCGCTTCTCTTCAATCAAATTCAGTTGGTCATAACGACTCTGAATCCATTCAGCATCAGTCAACTAGGGACTTGAGGGTATAATTTTTCTTTTTTCCTTTGGAAAAATTTTGAAAAAATTTTCCTGGTTTTTGATTTTTCACCCTCTTTTTTTCTTCTTTTTTTTTTTTTTGATTTTTTTTTTTGATTGCATTTGCAATGCCTCAGTTTAACTGTCTTGCTGATTCTCATGATACAGCTGAATGAGCTTCTTTTGGTGCTCAAGAAAGCGGGTAATCTCATCAGGAATCCCCTTCAACATCATCTTCCTCTGCCTCAGATACAAGGACTTCAAGATTGGGAGATGGCGTTGGATCATTATGTTCAATGGGTTTAGAAATCCCTGCATAACGATTCCGGATAATGAAAAGCTTTTGAATTTTAAACAAGCAAATCAGTTATGCAGACGAAAAAGCTGTTTTTGTTGTTTTTCAGGTTTTTTGTGATCACTGATTTCATGCAGAAAAGCAAAAAGTGAAAACAAATGGAAAAACAAAGGTTTAGCAATGCATTAATTGAATGAAAACACCATTGTATTAAATGCTGCCAACAATGTCATCACTTCTCCTTTTGGCATGGGAGAAGGGTTTCAACAAAGTGAACAAATCACGCTGACTTATGAATGACCGTAGGAACATCCACAGCGACCCAATTGTGGCAGACACCACCAGGAATGACGAAATTGTTCAGATCTTCTGCATCTTCTTCTTCAATGATAGCAGCAGCCTCTTCTTCAGGTTGATCATCATGGATGAATCCTCCACTTGTGAACAAACCTTGCTCGTTGCATGCCCCAGAACCATAGCCAATGCCAGCCCGGGATCGGTTATCTTCAAGTTCAAGCACTTTCCCTAATCCAGCAACTGCACCACATTCAATGGCCAGCTTTGCATCTCAGTAGGAAGTGAATGAAGGAGACTTCTTCTCGATTGGTTCATCAATAGATAAAGCTTGGAACTGAGTTCCAACTTCATCCTCTGCGTCAATGTACGAGAAAGAAGACAGATGGCTAACCAGGAGAGCCTTTTCTCCCCCTACTACAACCAATTTCTTGTTCTTGACAAACTTCAGCTTCTGGTGTAGGGTGGATGTCACGGCGCCAGCCTCGTGAATCCATGGTCTGCCTAAGAGACAGCTGTATGATGGGTGGATATCCATTACTTGGAAAGTAACTTGGAAATCACTTGGTCCTATCTTGATTGGGAGATCAACTTCCCTAATCACGGTCTTGCGCGACCCATCAAATGCTTTCACAACAACCCCACTCTGCCTCATAGGAGGACCTTGATATGACAGTCGAGAGAGTGTGGATTTTGGCAATACATTTAAAGAAGATCCAGTGTCCACCAACACGTTGGACATTGCATCAGATTTGCAATTCATAGAGATATGTAAAGCCATGTTGTGGTCTCTTCCCTCCTCAGGGAGATCAGCGTCACAAAAGCTCAAAGTGTTGCAAGCGGTGATGTTTGCAACGATGCTATCAAACTGCTCAAGGGTGACGTCGTGATCAACATACGCCAGGTCCAAGACTTTTTGCAGAGATTCCCTATGAGGTTCTGAATTCAGCAGTAGAGACAGGATGGAAATCTTGGAGGGCGTGTGTAGAAGCTGGTATACAATGTTGTACTCACTCTTTCTGATGAGCCTCAGCATCTCATCAGATTCTTCATCAACAATGCCGCTTGGGCCAACTGAAGAAACAGGAGTCTTTTGTACGGATGAGGAGGGTTTGGCAACATCAAGTGTCGGGTTCTGGACATTCACAGCGGTCCCCACAGGGTGCTCAACGGTATCAGAAACAGTAGCCTTTGGAGGCGCAGAAAATACACGACCACTTCGGGTCAACCCACTAACATCAGCAATAGTGGTTACAGATGTGGAAGGCAAAGGCACTTCGACCCCATCCTGGACAGCAACAGGATTGTACCGGAATGGCACAGCTCGATCAGATGAATAAGGCACAGGGCCTGCAGGTTTGATAATCAAAGAAGGGGAAGCCTTCGACTTGTTGCTATTATAGCGAATAACAACTGGCTCAGGCAGCTTGAACACTGGTGATATGACATTCACCTCGGGTTCAACTGTATCAACATTGCGATTCTGGAGAATCTCAATGGTACCTTCATTCAACATCTTCTGAAGTTCACGGCGGACCTGGTCGCAACCCAAGCGATTAACCGAACAAACGCGGCACTTGTCGTGGTTATGCTCCAAATAACTGTACTGACACAGCATCTTATGTAAATCGACCAACGACTGCCTGATGTGGCTGACATACTTAACCTCGTACTTCCCAAGGTCCTCCTGAATCATGTTCACAGACTTCCCATGCGAAGGCAATGGGTTCCTGGTGACGTTCGGGTTTGAGTCTTCAAAACTCAGAATTCCGCTTCTCATAAGGTCTTGAACCTTAGTCTTCAGCTGGAAACAATTTTCAATGTCATGGCCCGGAGCGCCAGAGTGATAGACACAGTGCAGGTCAGGCTTATACCACCACTGAGGGTTGACAGGTATAGCCGGAGGATCTCTCGGAGAAACCAACTTCCGCTCTATTAGAGAGGGATATAACTCCGCATAAGACATAGGAATCAGATCAAAACTGATCTTCTTCCTTTCATAACCCATGTTTGCTTGATTACTCGTACTCCCACGAGGCTGGTAAGCCTGTTGCTGTGGACGAGATTGTTGTTGTTGGTACTGCGGTTGTTGATATTGCTGTTGATGCTGATATTGTTGAGGTTGATACTGTTGAGCATTATCTTTGAATACAGGTGCTATATGAGCCACCTGATGCTGATGTCCGGCACGATGTGCAGGCTTCCTCTGAACAGAGGGTCTTCTATGCTTCGGCTGAGACTGCACAGCGTGTGCTTCCCCTTCTTTCCTCTTAAACGCTCCATATCGTTTAGAGGAAGAACCATCATCTTTCGCCAACCGTCCTTCACGGACACCTTCTTCCAGACGCATCCCCATGTTCACCATCTCGGTAAAATCAGAGGGAGCGCTTGCCACCATTCGTTCATAGTAAAATGAACCAAGAGTTTTCAGAAAAATCTTGGTCATCTCTTTCTCTTCCAACGGTGGGGTGATCTGAGCTGCCAGCTCACGCCATCTCTGGGCGTACTCCTTGAACGACTCCTTATCTTTCTGCGACATGGACCTGAGTTGATCTCTGTCAGGCGCCATATCAACGTTGTATTTGTACTGCCTGACGAAAGCTTCGCCAAGGTCGTTGAAAGACCGGATGTTGACGCTGTCCAGGCTCATGTACCATCTGAGCGCGGCACCAGACAAACTGTCTTGAAAATAATGGATCAAGAGTTGATCATTATCAGTTTGTGTTGACATCTTCCTGGCATACATGACCAGGTGAGCAAGTGGACAGGTGTTCCCCTTGTATTTTTCAAAGTCTGGGACCTTGAACTTGATTGGTATTTTCACACCGGGAACTAGGCAGAGTTCGGCTGCAGACTTGCCGAAGAGATCTTTGCCACGGAGAGTCCTCAATTCCTTTCTCAGCTCAAGGAATTGATCATTCATTGCGTCCATCTTTTCATGAACATCTGAGCCCTCAGACGCCTCAGAGTGATAGATGGTGTCGTCTACCCTGGGCATGGTATGCACGACAGGAGGAGCGGGAACAGGGACCGGGCTAGATGCCGGCATTTGAACGAATGTAGGAGCTGGCAGATCAGGCATGAATCCTGGAGGCATCCCCCAAGGAAAACCGGGAGGCATGGCATTGGGCTGATGGGCACTGACTGGCACCGTTGAAGTAGCCACTTCGGAAATAACCGTCCGCTGAACCGGAGTTGCTGGCTGTTGGGCAGGCTGATTCTGAGCAGCAAGGAGTTGCTCCATCAAAGCGCCAAGTCTGGCGACCTCTTCTCTTAGACCTTGGTTCTCTTGCTCCAACTGTTCCATGATTCTGGCAGAGTTGACCCTTGTATAATACCGGTGAGTCAGCTTGTCTTCAAAATAAATGAAGAACAGAGGTTAGAACCAGAAGACCAGAAACAAAGGAGTACCTGTTTATGCAAGAATGATGCATGAAATGCTTGTGCAAATGCTTTGTTTTCAAGGAACCCTTAGGGTATTATTTGCAATATTTTGAATATTTAACATTTTAATTGCTCATGGAAAATATTTCATTCAAAACATTAAGGCAAAGAAATACAACATTTTTGATTCATTACAAAGAGAAAAGGTAAATGACATCCTATGGATCCCTATTAGCTCGGGATGCTGGAAGACGAGAAGTGCACAACTTCTTGATCTCTCTCTCATAGGCAGCCTCCATATCAGCTTTCTCTTTAGCAAGTCGATCATACTTCCTCTTCCAGAATTTGGATGACTGAGGAAGCAGAGAAGTCCAAGCGTCATTCGGATCGTCGATCACTCGGTGCTCGAGAAATTCAATCATAGCATCCTTCTCCTTGAGCTGCTGCAGCAATTCCTCCCTTTCACGGATCCAAGCACGCGAAAGGTCTTCTTCTCTCAACTCCTTTACACGTTGGGTAGGGAGGGTTGAAGGCCCAGCCACATCCAACAGTGTAGGTCTTGGATGATCATACGGCATCAGGTAGGTAGCAGCCCTCTGTCTGACCCAAGAGGTGTATGGCTCCAAAGCAATGCAGTTCTTTGGACCCAACTCATTCCTACTCTTCTTACGGATACTGCGCCAAGCACGGACAAATCTGGCTTTCAGGCCTTGGGGATCTTTACCCTCCTGAAAGAATACACCTTCTAGCAGAATGTTATTAGGTTTATCCTTTAGGGGGAACCCAAGCTGACGACGTGCGAGAATAGGATTGTAGGTAATCCCACCACATGTACCAAGAAGAGGCACATTAGGGAATTCCCCACAATAATCGATGATCTGAACGGTATCATACACGCGATCATACCAGGTGATATCATCATTGGTGAGAGACATGAGTCTCTGAGACCACCGTAGACATCCCTTGTTCTCCTTGAAAGCAACTGTCTGCGGCAAGTGCGAAATAAACCACTTGTACAGCAGGGGTAGACAGCAGACAATGACTCCTCCATTCTTCATATTCCTCAGGTGCAAGGAGACATACGCATCACCCAACAAAGTCGGAACTGGATTAAGGACTGAAAAGATCCTAATGGCGTTCATGTCCACGAACTTGTCGAAGTTGGGAAACAGCACCAATCCATAGATGAGTAGTACGAATAGAGCCTCAAAGGCATCCTCACTCATGGCCTTCCCATAAAAGGTAGCTTGGGCAATGAGGAACTCGGAAGGAAAACCCTGAATTCCGCCTTTGGTAGTCAGATTAGCTCTAATCAGATCTTCATCTATGTGCAACAGACTAGCAATCTCTCGAGCAGATGGAATACTCTCTAGGCCACTGAACGGCACTTGATCCAGAATCGGAATCCCAATGAGATGAGAGTATTCTTCCAAGGTTGGCAATAGCTGGAAGTCCGGGAATAAGAAGCAGTGATGCAACGGATCGTAGAACTGAGCCAGAGTACTCATCAATCCTTCATCAACCTGAGTGGTGAGCAGAGGTAGAAGCTTCCCATAGCGAGCTTTGAAACCCAAGGGATCTAATACATACGATGTCAGATTCCTTAACTCTTTTATATCGGGCTGCTTAAAGCTGTACTTCTTTGTATGCCTTTTCGGTCTTTCCATGTCTGAAAATTTTGCAAATAACCCTTTAAGTTCCTTGAAAATTTTCTCTTTTGATGACATGAATGCGGATGAATGTATGAATGCATGAATGCAACAAACACACTCAAGGATCAAGCAAAGCACACCACACAAAGGTCGTGGGAAAGCTCATTGTATCCCTAATATCAATCATCCATTTTGGTGGATTTAGGTTTTCACCTTATCGACACCCAAGTTCCATTGATATTAACGGTACATGAACCGGCTCTAACATTCTTAATATCAACCAGCCGCTTTGGTGGATTTTAGGTTTTTACACCTGATCCGGGATCCATTGATATTAACAATGTTTGAACGACTCAACCACGAATCACGGGTTTGTTGAGAGTCACGAGCATGGAGCCTCGGTTAAGAACCACCCAAAGGGAGTGTACTAGGGTTTAAACCTGCCAGACATGTTCTATCAGAGGTTCCCATAATCATCGTTCCATCTCTCGAATATTATCGGAGGAACGAATACTCGTATTCCAAGAATATTCTCAAGAGAAACTCTTATGAGTGTAGTATCGCGTGACAATCGTATCAGAACTGACATCTGAACGACCTCCGCACTACGGTCCTAAAAATAGGCCAAGATGGGTTTGGTAAACTAAGGTCCTTGGCTTCTGCGGAACATGATTGAAAGAATAATGCCTATCCACAAATAACTTGTGTGACATTATTAGTTCAACATGACCTCCACCAAGTGAATGGACTCGCAAGTCAACTGGCTAAGGAATACTCCACACCAATCAACAAGACTATGCCATTCTCCTATCCTAGAGAGCACTCGAGTTCGGGTATAGAACTCATCTCACAGATCACCAAAGCAAACAGCAGATGTATATCAAGCAATTCACACATTACAATCAATACAGTTATCCCAAATTGTACAAAAATATGTCAAATAACAGATAACAATATAGCACAACAAGGGTGAAAAGTAGGCAATACCACCAAGGATTCTGGTGAGAGCTCCCCAGCAGAGTCGCCACTTTTCTGTAGCGGTGTATTCGTCGCTATATGATCTATCGATTAAATCATAAGCAAGAGATACATTGATTTTCGAGTCGCCACCGCACTTTTATTTATCCAAAGGACTGGCTAAAAAGCGAACAAAAGCCTAAGAAGTTTTACACGTAGAAAACTAATAAAAAGATCAGAGATTCTGGGTAAGGGGTAAATTACGCAATGGGAAGGTGTTAGGCACCCACTACGTCCTAGGTACTCCTAGGGAGCCCTTTTCACACTTGTTGTATTAAATTGTTATTTGTTATGACATAAGCATTGTGCAAACATGATTGGGATGATGAGAAAAGAATATACAATTTTTATTGGGTTTGAACGGATGAACCCGCTGCCTACGTACCTTCCATCAAAGGTAAGGATCAAAACGCCGTAGTTCGGCTAAAAGATTTCCAAAAGTTGGTGGGTTCAGTTTTAAACACAAGCGCAGAGGCTTTTCATTATCAATGGGAGAAAACTCGACCAAAACCAACATCCACCATGCGAGGATAGCTTCGACGTACTAGAGGGGTTAGCCCTGTTTTCAGTACGGAAGTCTTACTGTCGACTCACTAAGGATAGGCAAGATTTACATCAACCACAATGATAATTGAAACCTATGGCTAATGCATGATAAGATTAACAATGGACAGAGCCAAAACAAGTGAATGAGTGAAGTTAATTGATTGTGATTATGAAAGTGGAGTCAAAGTATGATTAAGATTGATTCAAAGAAGTATTATGAAATGAGTTTGAAAAAGGTCAAGGACTTGGGGTCCAGGTTTTTAGTTAGAAAACATGAAGATGTTTGCACAATACTTATGTCAAGTTTGAAATCAAAGTGTGAAAAGGTTTAGGACACAATGAGGATGAATGGATGAAGATGGATTGTAAAACTTCTTAGAAGGTTCACCTCTTGAGATCATATGGGAGATGATTCAAGTGTGTCCTTTGGAATAGCAATGGATAATAACAAACAAACAAAGAAAGTCAACAAAAGCGGATATCGGGTGCCAATCACTGGGCTTATACCAATCTCCTAAAATAAAACTGGATATCAGATGCCACTCAATGGTCTTACACTAATCTCCTCAAACAAAGAAATAAAAGGTGGATACCGGATACCAATAGATGGATTTACACCAGTCTCCTAAAACAGAACAGGATATCAGAAGCCACTCAATGGTCTTACACTAATCTCCTCAAAAGAAAACAAAGATGAGAAATGGAAGTTAACTGCCAATCTATCTGGACTTAGGTTAACTCCACAGATGCTCATAGGAAAACCAATGCCGCATTACAGGGACTTACAATGGATCCTCACATACCAACAGAAGCAAAACATGGATGTCAGATGCCAATCTGTCTGGGCTTACTCTAACCTCCACAGTATGGTCCTAGGAATACAAATGCCAACTTGCAGGGACTTACAGTTGTATCCTCACATACAAACAAAGCAACATGTGATCATAGGAAAGCAAATGCCAACTTACAGGGACTTACAATTGCATCCTCACATATAATCAAATGCATCAAGCAAAGATAAGATGAGTGGCCAAGGTGATGGTCTTATACTCACTTCCATATCATAGGAGCAATGGCCAATGAATGGTCTTACAATTGTCCTCAATGGGTAAACAACAATGACAAGTCATAAAGACAAATGAGATGATTGTGCATTAATGAGCAATTAATGATGATGATAAATGCATGAAGCATACAAGCAAACATGTGCATATGAAGTAATCAATCAATCAATGAATAACAAACAGCACACTCTATAGCCAAACAAGGAGGCTCACACAAGAGGGTTAGGCACTGAGGCCAACTGGAATAGGGTCAAAGATTTGCTCTTAACCTTGCCATTGAGAGGCTAAGGTGAAGCAGATGAAAGGAGATGAGGGGTGTGCCTCATTGCTCTTATCCCTGATCAGGGAGAGCATTCAAATATCAGAAGGTGTGGGAGTTCAGAAAGTAGGAACTCTCTCCACATATTAGACTCGATTGATCTTGGGTTTTGATCTCAATGCTACAACCATGTAATGGGAGCAGGGAGAAGACTCACTGAATAGTAGGGGATAGGTTGCTTATCCCTTTGATCTACCAATTGCCTTACTTGAAGGACTTTTCCTGCTTGGGACAAAATTAAACACACACAAGCATTGCCTCTTAAGGAGGACTTCAGACAGTTTGCCCGGCCAAATAACAGGTCGGGTCTCCAGACTACATGAAGAAAGAGGGATTACCTCAAAGCAAATTGCTAAATAGCAAAGCAAAGCAAGTTCAAAGAACTTAAGCAACTAAGGGTACCTGAAATAGTCAAACTAATCAGTACACAGTTCAACAGTTAAAACAAAAGGAAATGAATCAAACAGTTAAAAATAAACAGAAGTGCAAAAGCACAAGACCCAACTCATATGAGTCATACCACCTACAAAACAAAGGTTAGCACATGATATATAATCAAGCTCAATCAAATTTGTGTGGTTTCTTTGAAGCATTGGTGCTTAACCTGAAACATAAACTCAATCATAAGCCCAAAAGACCACTAGGACAAGCCTAGGGTCAAAAACAAATGAAAAAGTCAAAACAGCAAATGAAAGTCAACCAAAATCAAGTTCAAACATTTAAGAAGCAAGCTCAATTGGTCTCAAGTTCATATCATGCATCATTGTCAATTCATAGACCAAAGAAGTCAAAACATGGCAAGAGGGAGCACACAAAAGGTCAACAGCAAGACCAAGCTCAAACCCAAACATAATCAATTCCAAAAATTATGAAATAATTCATACTCAATCACAATCCATAACATAGCATGCATATGAAATTTCAGCTCAATTGGATCATGGGAAGATAGTCAATTAAAATCAGGAAGTCAACACATTTTCAAGTATGCACCAAGAAGTCAACAAAACATGTGTCATCTTCAAAAAATCATAACTAAATGAAAACAGATGAGAAATGAATGGGATCAACACCAATGCAAAGCTCAAGATGTCTAGTATGCATATGTAAAATTTCATGATCATACAATAAGATATGAGAATTTCCCAAATGAAATGGCAAGATGTGTCACACAAAGTCAACATTTGACTAGGCAGGGAAGAAAAATCTCAAACAATTAAGAAATGGCATGATTAATTCCAGGAAAATTCACACATAAACTAGACATGTGAGAGATGGTTCATGCAAAATTTCACATTATTTGAAGGCCAGGAAGCATGTCAACAAAAATCATGAAATAGCATATCATTGGTGTGACACAAATTGTCACACCCTAGTTCAAAAATTCATATCTCACACACCACATAGAATAAATGCACAAACTTTACATCAAAATGAACATGAATGAGTGTAGATTATCCACAAAAAATTTCAGGGTCATTGGATGCATCATCATTATTTCACAAATGAAATGGCAAAAGGTACAAATTAAGCATACATGTTAAGAAACCTAGAGCCATTAAAAATCCAGCCAACCAAAAATTCAATAAAAATCATGATTAAATAATAGACATTCATGTGAAAATGATGGAAAAAATTTCATGAATTTTGGAGTTAAATTGAGTGAGAAATGATTTTTGGAAGATGAGTGATCATTTGGAACAAACATGAACCACATAACATGAATAATGGTCAAACACGTTGACTGAATGGCATTTAAGTAAATATCGCCCTCACTTATCAAAACGCTGTGTACAGGCAAAGGCAAGGAAATGTTCTCATTGGTTGATTCCCAATGGAACAGTACAAGGGCCAATCGTGCTTCAAGTTTCTGGGTTCAAAAACCCTTAGGGTTTATGCAGCAAACATTCATCACCTTGGTTCATCAACAATTCAAACAACATGATACAAACAGCATGGCAGTGGAAATGATTCATGCAATCACAAGCAACAACAGCAGCCAACACTCATGCATACATGAAACAGGATTTCTGGAAAAATACTAGGGTTTATCACAACAGCAAACATTCATCACCTTCATGCAATCGATCAAAAATTTTTCGCCCAGAAACAGCAAATAATCATGGCAATCGAAACAACAAACATCCAACATCATATATCCAGCAGGCATAATCATTAAAACAAGCTAATCATCAATGAATCGTGCAAAACACAAATGACCAACAATCTTTAAACTCAGATTTCTCCTAGCACAGTCAACCATTTCAAATGATACAAGTTGCAATAGAAACAACATACAAGGATCTATCCTAAACATAGTATGGTTTAGAGAAAGGGGGTGGTCGAAATCTTACTTGGCTGTGAAGAAAATCGAGAAACAGTGGTTGTTTGGATGTTTCCAGCTCAAACAGAGGTCCACAATGCTTGGAAATGATGAACACTTGAAGCTATTTGGCTCAGCAAAGCTTAGAATCCTTTAAATCTCGATTTGCCATTGGGAGAGCTTGAAGAAAACAGAGCTCGAAAATGGAGTTCCAGCTGTGATTTGATGGTTAAAATGAGCTCAGTATTGATGATGGATGATGGAACAGCCAAGGGTAGCTTGTGGTCTTTGAAGTTTTTGCTCAGAATTTCCAAATCGTGCAAATGCAAAATTGAGAGAGAGAGAGAATTTTTGTACTGTAAAGGCTGCTCTTAGGGTTGCAAAATGCTGAGAATGTGGTTATATATGTCTGTTTAGCATTGGTTTAAGAAGTGTTAACAAGGATTAACTCTAATGAAGCCATTTGCAAATTTGCTAATTTCCCACATATGTACATGGAGGTGTATGCTTCTGGCCGAGTTTGGGCCCTAGACATGTCTCAAACAACATTCCAAACATTTCCCAATTGGCCAAAAGTGTTAAAACTTGCTAAATTAAAAAGTCAACTTTTGGTCCACTTGAATTTTAAATGGAACAAGTCAAAAAATGCCATTTTGATTGGCAAGGTTTTGGTTCATGAAATTTATATTTTTGGAAAGAGGAGATGAAATGTGGTTTGTAGGAAAAAACCCCATCAAATTTGGCCTTGTGGTTCATGAGATATGGCCCTTTGAAGTTCACAAATTTTTGAAATTGAATTGATCATATCTTGCAAACCATTCATGGGATTTGGGAGTTCTTGGACTTTTTGAAAATGGGAGAACAAGATCTTCAACTTTCATGTTGGGCAAAAATTCATTTGAAGCTTGTATCATGATGTAGGTTTAAGATCAAGAAGTTTCCATTTTTGGCAGTTGAAATTACAGGTCCACTTTCTATTTCTGGAAATTTCTGATTTTGCTTCAAATTCTTCCATGATGAGGTTGGACATGATATATGAGGCTTATATGGACATGAATGAGCTCCTTCAAATCAATTCTATCCATCAAATCACTGATTAAATCCACAGTTGACCAAGTTTGACTTTTCTAGGGTTTTGGATGATTGAACCACTTCTGATGAATTTCAAACCCTAATTCCTTGAGAACTTGATTCCAAATGATGTCCCAAGTTATATGAACTCTTGATTATTGATCATGCCCAAATTCTGCAAGAATGGCCACCATCCACTGCTTTGACTGACTGTTGACTGTCTTTGACCTAACTGCTGATGATTGCTTCAACTGCAAGCAACAAGGTTAGACTGACAATATTTTTGTACTTTTTGGTTAATGAACATATGAAAAGCAAAGATACACAAATGCAAGGCATGCTTGGTGATCAAGAACCAACTCACAAGGCAACCTACCCACTAGGAGGGAAACTAGGGCATGCAATGATCCTTGAGGCCATGATATGGTATGATATGGGCCATGAGGGATCTTAGGGCCCAAAATTGGGGTCTTACACTACCCCCCGCCACATCCAAATTATTTTCATAAGTCAACTTCTGAAACTTGATCCAACGTCAAGTCGTCCCCCTATTTTCAAAAGCTTTTCACAATAAAAATGGAAGAAACTGATTAAGTTTAGACTTTCTCTGTTTCGAATGTTAGGATACTGCTGTAGAGCTCAATGTTCAAACATTCGTCTTCCATATTAAAATACAATAATTACTAGAATTGGGTCATTTCTCTTATAGAAGAAAAAGATTGATTGGGTATCGACCTTCTCTTTCCCGGTTATCTAGACACTGCTGTAGAGCTCTCTGTCTGATTAATCGTCTTCCGTTAATGAACTTTGACCTAATTTGCCACACATTTTCATAAACAAACTTTTGGATGAAAAAAGAGTGATTGGGCTTAGGCCTCTTCCTTTTCGAGCATCTGAGTACTGCAGTAGAGCTCCCTGCTTAGATGCTTGTCTCCGCTTAAAATTAACTCAAACTCATCAAACTTGTTTTCCGCCCTTGTGCGACTCCGAAAACATTTTTAAAAAAGAGTATGCAACATCCATTTTGATGCGAAACAAACAAAGACTTCAGCCTCCAAGAGTGAGCAGCAAGTAAAGGTTTAATCGCTCAAATATGATCCAAGCATCGCTCTCTTTAAAAGCAATCCATCCAGTAGTTCTCTTTGGGTAGAACTACGTATGCCTTGAGTTCTTCATAGCACCTGGAGATACGTAGGAGCAGGATTGCGAAATCTTGTCAGGCACATTAACATTAAAAACCCTAAGTCTTTCCTTTCTTTCTTTCTCTTTCCTCACCCGATAAGTAGAAGATTGCAAACGATATCACGCTAACACTCTAACACGAAACTAACTAAATGGATCCCATCGAGTACGATGGATGTGAGGGGTGCTAATACCTTCCCCTTGCATAACCGACTCCCGAACCCGATTTGGTTGCGACGGCCATTTCTTTTTGATTTTTGTGGGTTTTATCGATATTTCCCCTTTCCCTCTTTGGGAATAAATAAAGTTCGGTGGCAACTCTGTTTTATTTATATTTCGAGCGTTCCCTACGCTTGGGTATTTTTCGCGCCGCGACACACACATATTCCGTTTACAGCAAGGCTAACTTTCAAATGCACGAATAATATGGCTGAGTACGAAGCCTGCATTATGGGGTTGGAAGAATGCATTGATCTGAGGATCAAGCATCTCGATGTTTTTGGTGATTCGGCCCTCGTTGTCAATCAGATCAAGGGTGAGTGGGAGACGAATCAACCTAGTCTCATTCCGTACAGAGATTATGCGAGGAGGATTTCAACGTTCTTTACAGAAGTTGACTTTCATCATATTCCTCGAGAGGATAATCGAATGGCAGATGCTCTTGCTACGCTTGCTTCAATGATTGTGGTCAAGTATTGGAATGAAGTTAGCAATATCACCGTGATGCGCTTGGATAGACCAGCTCACGTGTTTGCAGTTGAAGAAGTACAAGACGACAAGCCTTGGTATTATGACATCAAATGTTTCCTCCAGAACCAGGTCTACCCGCCTGGGGCATCTGTGAAAGACAGGAAAACTCTGAGAAGGTTGTCAGGCAGTTTCTACCTCAGTGGTGAAGTGCTTTACAAGAGAAATTTTGACATGGTTTTGCTCAGATGCGTGGATAGACACGAAGCAGACCTGTTAATGACTGAGGTCCATGAGGGTTCATTTGGTACTCATTCCAATGGACATGCCATGGCTAGAATGATGTTGAGAGCAGGCTACTATTGGCTGACAATGGAGTCTGACTGCTGCAAATATGTGAAGAAATGTCACAAGTGTTAGATTTACGCGGACAAGATTCATATTCCTCCGACACTTCTGAATGTGATTTCATCACCATGGCCTTTCTCTATGTGGGGAATTGACATGATTGGCATGATTGAACCGAAAGCATCCAACGGACACCGGTTTATTCTCGTAGCAATTGACTACTTCACCAAATGGGTTGAAGCTGCATCATATGCTAATGTGACCGGGCAGGTGGTCGTGAAGTTTGTCAAGAATCAACTGATATGCCGTTATGGTGTGCCTGATAAGATCATTACTGATAATGGATCTAACTTGAACAACAAAATGATGAAAGAGTTGTGCACTGAGTTCAAGATTGCACACCATAATTCCTCTCCTTACAGACCCAAGATGAATGGGGCTGTTGAAGCTGCTAATAAGAATATCAAGAAGATTATCCAGAAGATGACAGTCACGTACAAAGATTGGCACGAGATGCTGCCATTTGCTTTGCATGGATATCGTACATCTGTCCGCACTTCAACAGGGGCAACCCCTTTCTCTTTTGTTTACGGCATGGAGGCTGTTCTCCCAGTAGAGGTGGAGATCCCATCAATGAGAGTCTTGATGGAAGCCAAGTTGACTGATGCTGAATGGATTCAGAGTCGTTATGACCAAATGAATTTGATCGAAGAGAAGAGATTGACTGCCATGTGCCATGGTCAGTTATATCAGCAGAGAATGAAGAAAGCATTCGATAAGAAGGTCAAGCCTCGTGTGTTCCGAGAAGGTGACCTTGTGCTCAATAAAGTCTTGTCTTTCGCGCCCGATTCCAGGGGCAAGTGGACTCCAAACTACGAGGGCCCATATGTTGTCAAGCGAGCCTTTTCAGGCGGTGCATTGATGCTTACAATAATTGATGGGGAGGATTTCACTCGTCCTGTGAATTCAGATGCAGTCAAGAAATACTTTGCCTAAAAAGAAAAAAACAGAATAGCTCGCTAAGTTGAAAACCCGAAAGGGCGGCTTAGGAAAAAAGGAGCGTCTCGGTGGATTGAAAACCCGAAAGGGCGGTCCAGGCAAAAATTAGAGACATGAAAAAGAAATGAATTTGCATCCCGCTAGATTGAGTACCTCACCCTGGGGCAATCTAGGCAAAAATTAGGGATATGGCAAGTAACTGCATCCTGACAAGACTTTCTGTTTCACAACTGTCTTTTCGTCAGAGATTCTCGCTCAGTCATCGTCAGCTGAAGCTTCAAATACATCGGATTCAAATTGGTAGAGAAATGGTCATTATGTTCAATGTAGCCCTCTTCCAATATATATCACCGATTTCAAATTTTGTACAGATCTATGGAGTCTTGCCATTTGCAGGCTACCATTCCATCAAATAAATTTGAGCTTTTATCCAATTATTTGCACTCTTATTTGTTTCAATTCAACAAATGTTTTGCATGTTTTAATTGATAAAATGTCATTGTTTTGAACAAATAAAAATTTTCAAATTTGTTTTTAAACAAAATGAACATTCACAATGATGAAAGGATACTTAAGAATTTCTCAGTGCTCTCCCAAAGGTGGCATGTTTTCCAATAGGGTAAGACATTTGTTCATATTCTTGGCATGGCTGTATCCTCTTTCTCCAGATTGTTGTTGGGGTTTCTCCCTAAGCAAAGTTTCTGTTGAGCTTTTCCCCCCAAGCAGGGTATTTGTTGGGATTTCTCCCGAGTAGTTTTTTTTGTTGAGCAGAGCCTTTGTTAGGACTCTCCCCATCAGAGTACTTGTTGGGGTTTTCACCTCTCCTCCCTTCAGCAGAGCAGTGATTCTTTCCTCCTCAGCAGTTGTGGTTCCTTTTGGAAGGTTCAGTATTTGGTGGTTGATCCCCAGTTCTCCTTCTCTGCCTCAGATAAATCCCCAGTAGATTTGCGGCATGGTGGATTGTATCTGTAGTGATTCCTCCCCTGCAGAGATCTGGTGATTTCCAGATATCTCCGATCCCAGTAGAGTTGCTTGTATGGTCGAATCTACTTGTGTGATCTTTTCTCCCTCAGTGGGTTTTCCCTAGTGGAGTTGTTTGGAGTTGCTTTCGTGGCAGTTTTTGCCTGTGCAGTGAGCTCTTTTTTTCCCAGATGAGACTGATGATCCATCCTTGCAGAGATCTTGTTGTTTCCTGATCCCGGCAGATTATTTATTCTCTGGTGATCCTAGCTTTCTCTCCTGTGGTATAGTACCAGGCCTTTGATTCCTGAACCTGTTTGTGTTAGAAATGTCTGTTTTGTCAACATTCATCAAACATAAATCACGCATATTCATGCATATTTTCAACATTCAGATATTCATGTTGCATTTTTGCCATATATCTTTTGTTTGTTGTCTCCTGCTAATGGTGATATAGATCTCTCCGGTAGATCTCCCCAAGCAGATGTCGGGTGTCTAATCTCTCAATATAGAGTCAGCCCCTTAAGCAGAAAGTGTCTGTCCTTTCCTTCTGCATTTCCCCACTGAGATATATCCTCGTGGATGACGGTTGTTCCCGTTTCCTCCCAACACATATATTGGGATGAGTTTTCCCTTTTGAGTTCTTTCCTCATTAGGACGAGTCTTGATTCTGTTTGTCTTTTTGGTTTGATCCTGAATTGGCCTTTTCGCAACTATCTCTTGTGCTTCTCTGTGGAATAAATGAATATTTGCTCAGTAACCGGCAATCATTCACTTTATCCTCAGCGGAATTTTTGGCCTTCTACCCAGTAACCGATAGTTGTAAGTCCTAACCTTTGTGGTTTTCTACCCAGTAACCGGTAGTTGTAAATCCTATATACCTTTTTTCCCTCTTTGCGGAATCTGTGGTTGTTTACCCAGAGATTGGTATTTGTGAACCTTTTGTTCCTCAGCAAGAGTCGGTGGTTTTCTACCCAGTATTCGGTAGTTGTAAATCCTATTTTCTTGCTCTCCAGCAGAGTTTGTGGTTTTCTACCCAGTAACTGGTAGTTATAAACCCTAATTGTTTTTCCCCGTGCGGAGTAGTGATCCTCTCGCTCCCCACGCAGAGTTTGTGGCTTCTACCCAGTAACAGGTAGTTGTAAGTCCTATCTTTGTGGTTTTCTACCCAGTAATAGGTAGTTATAAATCCTACTTTCATCCCCTAGCAGAGGTAACCTTTGTGGTTCATCCTGGTTGATGGCGGATTTTGCGGTCTTCTACCCAGTATTCGGTAGTTGTAAATCCTATGTTGTTGTTGTC
Organism: Lathyrus oleraceus; assembly: GCF_024323335.1. NCBI lineage: Eukaryota > Viridiplantae > Streptophyta > Magnoliopsida > Fabales > Fabaceae > Lathyrus > Lathyrus oleraceus. The sequence goes on from NC_066580.1 coordinate 448,261,962, forward strand.
TCCCCAGCGGAGTCTGTGCTTCCTTGTGGAATAGTTGGATAATTACTCAGTAATCGGCAATCATTCGCCTTATCCTCAGCTGAGTCTTTGGTCTTCTACCCAGTATTCGGTAGATGTAAATCCTATGTCCTCCCCTGTGCGGAGTTAACCTTGTTGTTCATCCTAACCGATGACGGTTACTCGTCCTTGGTTTTCTACCCAGTATTCGGTAGATGTAATCCCCTCTTTGTGATTATCTTCATCCAGTATTTGATGTCGATATTCCCTCTTTCTTGTGGATAATTGCCGTATGCTAGCAATTTTATCCTCAGCGGGTCCTTTCACCATTTGCCAGTGATTTGTTCCCCGGATCATTGATTTTATCAATGCATCCCCGATGAGTCATCTTTCATTTACCCTTTTGTTGGTAATGATTGTTGCTCCCTTTGATCGGTCATCTTTATATACCTCGTTTTGGTATCCCGATGTCCTTTCTTTTCGGTTGATTTATCCTTTATTAACCCAGTAACCGGTTGTGGATGATCTTCCATGCGAGTATACTATCCACGTTCTGACGGTAATGGATAATATATCTCATGCACTCTTCTGTCGAAGCCTGTTGTGTTTCCCCAGTTGAGTAAGATTCGTGTTCCCTTTGCGGAATCGAATATTCATTTCTACCCTTTTTGAGCGTATCTCCTAGTAACCGGTGATATGTTTCCTGGATAATTGTCGTATGCTTGCAATTTATCCCCAGCGAGTTATCTTTCGTCTACCCTATTGTTGTTGGTAACGATTGTTTCTCTTTTCGGTCGGTCACCTATTATATACCCAGTAACCGGTATCCCCGGTGTTCCTTCCATGTGAGTATACTATCCACGTTCTGACGGTAATGGATAATATATCTCATGTGCTCTTTGGTTGAAGCCTTTTGTCCTTCCCCATTTGAGTAAGATTCGTTTTCCCGTTGCGGAGTCGAATGTCCATCTGGTAAGTCGATTTGCTTTTTCAAGCCCTCCTTTCGGATGATGAGTGTTTTGGAAGTAAACCCCAATTCACGTTTCGGTAGGTCACCTATTATATACCCAGTAACCGGTATCCCTGGTGTTCCTTCCTTTCTGCTCCCATTTATAACCTTGGTCCCCTGTGGAGTCAGATTTTCCTGAGTTGATATACCTTTTTCAGGTCTTCCTAAGATGTTTTGGTTGATTGATATCTCTCACCCTTATACCGGTCTTAGATATTCATTCTTCCTGAGCTTGTTATTCTTTCACCCAGTAACTGGTGTTCAGATCACATGTCTCTTTGAGCTTGTTACCCAGTAACCGGTAACACCTCACCCTTTTTGCTTCCCCTGGAGAGGCTTTGTTAGATTTCCCCATCGGAATATCTCTGTTGTGATTTTTCCCTTTTGTTGTATTGGCATAACTCCCCAATACATGCATTTTCCCTGGCAGGGAGGTTCTGTGTGAATCCTATCCCCAGTCTGAGTCCGGATTTTTATCCGAAGTATCCTTTGTGGATAGTTTTGCTGTATTGGTGTTTTCCCCAATACACGCATCTTTGAGTCAGCTTGAGTCTTTCCAATGGATTTGTTCCCTTTGGAACTCTTTTTCCCAGTGTCAATCCTTTACTCCCCAGTAAATTCTCCAATTTCAAGTCGTGTCCTGCTCACGCATTCTTTTCTTATCCCCATAAGAGTCCCGTCAGAGTCTCTGTTCCATTAGGAAGTGCATCATTCCTGTGGATTTGTCTTTCCTCCTGATTTGCTTTTCCTTCTTTGTGGACCCATATTCCCCACAGAGTTTGTTTCTTTTTGCATTCATACATTTGCATCATGAGGTCTCTTAGGGACCAAAATTTGTCTCATTATTGTTATTTAAGCCCATTCTACCGCGTCGAGACGAAGATTTTAACCTTCACTTCTCCGACTAGAATGACCTTAAATAGGGGCATCTGTAAGACCCTAATTTTGTCCCTAAGATCCCTCATGGCATCATATCATAGCCTTACATTGCCTCAAGGATCATTGGACACCTTGCTTCCTTCCCTGTGGGTGGGATCTTTCTTGAGAGTGATTCTTGATCACCAAGCATTACTTGCATTTGTGTATCATTGCTTTTCTTTTAATCACTAACCAAAAATGTACAAAAATATGTCATCTAACATTTGTCTTGCAGCTTAAGCAGTCAACAGGTCAAGGCATATCAAGTGAATCCTTTGTGCAAGAGATGAGGGTTCCATTGAGATATGGATCATGTGATCATTATTTTGAGCTTATATGAGCTATAGGTCCATTTTGGAGCAATTTTCCCAAGTGGTTAAAGGCCCAAGTTCATCAGGCAATTTCAGGTCATCTAAGGACCAATACAAGTCAACTGCAAGTCAACTGAGGGCTTTGAGTGTGAGAATTGAATTTCTTCATCCCATTCATGTTCAAACAAGGCTTATTCATCATGTAAAACCTCTACATTGAAGATTTTGAGGTCAAGTCAAAAGTTTCCCAAAATGGAAAGTGACCTGTAATTTCAAGTTTCCAAAAATGGAAAGTTTTTGGACCAACTTCAACTTAACTTTCCAATATCAAAGAAGCTTCAAATGAATTTGTTTCCAACATGAAAGTTGAAGATCTCTCTCTCCCATTTCCAAAAAGTCCAAGATCATGAGCATCTGATGAATGGTTAAGGAGATATGATCCAATCATTTCCAAGTGTGCATGGAACTTCAAAAGGCCATAACTTTTGACTCATAACTCCAAATTGAGTGCCTCTTTTTGCATTATGCTCCTTATGACCTCTAATTTCCAAATCCATCATTACATTACATGAAATTTCATCATATGATCATTTGCTCCTTCATGAACATTTTGGAGGGAAATTTGCAAATTTGAATTTGGTGCATTACATAAGCAAAATACCATTGCCATTGTGTTCATAAGAGGATTTTAAGTGAAATTGATCATGCATGTGGTACTGTTCACGTCCAATTTGCCATGCACCTCCACACTTTCCAATTTTTGTCATGCACTTTATTTTTGCTAATCTCTAATTAACCAATGCCTAATTACATTTTCAGTAGGATTAACACATGGTATAAATGCTAAATCCTAACAGAATTGTTCATTATTCATCATTTCTAGATCTAGATTTGAGTTCCCTCCAATTTTTCTCTCCATTGAAATTTGAAATTCTTCCACATAACACCTGAATTTTCTTGCATATTTGTGTTCTCTGATCATCATTGAGTGCAGATCAAGGTGTGGATCGAAGGTTTTGGTGAAGAATTAAGCACATGAAGCTCAAGAACATGAAGATGGAAATTGACTTTTGAGCTAGATCCAAGCATCTCCAAGCTTCAATTCATACATCAAACTTCATAATATCATCTCAGGATTGGATCTACACACTTGCAAGGCCTTGAATCACTTGATTTCAGTGACTGCTCTTCAAGAGGTTAGGTTTTCGAAGCTCTTAATTCTCCATTCTTTTGCCATGTTCATGTAGAGCTTCTCACGCTAAGCATGCTGATATAAATACTTTTGAAAATGGTGAAGTATTGGTTGAGTTATGGCGAATTAAAGTTTGTATGATCATTTTGTTTTTGTTCGATTTGCTTTGTTTATGATGAATTGATGTGAATTGATGCTGGATTTGGAATGTACATAGCATAAGCTTTTGATTGGTATAGATTTTGCACGAATCTGGAATTTTTTTTGGCACTGTCACTGTAGCTCCGCCATCTTCACGAAGAAGACGGTGGAAACCACCGCTAGCGCCTCCGTCTGCAATTTTGTGAGCTGGCTAGGGTTTTGACAACATGTGCATCCACGCAAGCGCTTCGTGGACATTCCATTGGCTCCCGTTCCTTTGACCCGCGCCACATGTGCCTTGACTCTGAGTTGGCACGCCAACTCGTTTAATGAAACGACTGTGTTTTGATCTTAGCGCTTGGACCTCCTTCGATTCCTGGCTATTGCATTCTGTGGTTTTATTTTCATTTTAAGCGCATTTTAATTGCTACCGAGTTCGATTCCCACCGGTTCCACATTTTGAAATCAATTCACATTTCTTCTTTCCCTCCAATTATCATGTACATATTTCACATTTATTTCAAATATTTTCATCACATTCAAAAAATCACCAAAAATTGAAAATGATTCCAAATAATTCCAAATTTTTTCTCACATGATCCTTGAAGTGTCTATCATTTTATGATGTGATTTTCTGATTTTTATCATTTATGGATTTTTGATTGTGGACTGTTGATTGAACATGTATGCAAAATGTACCATGCTTCATTCATTCTATTGTGAAATGCTCAATAATGATCCAAATGCCATGAAATTTTACACGCTGATTTGCAACATGTTGCATGATTCTTGAGGCTTGGTCGTTCATTTTTATCATTTTTCATCTCTGTTTTAGACACATGATTGTATGGTGTGACAATGTGTGTCACACAATTTGATGTCATACTTGTGCATTTTCATTTCTAGGTCAATTGAGCTCTGTTGATTCTAATTTTTGGCATGATGATTATGTTTGACATATTGTGTGCACATAAAAATTTTATGGATTGTTTGATTCATTTCTGTTTTAATATGGAATTTTCATTCTTGATGACCAATTGTGTGCTTTGAAATTGTCTTTGCCATAGCTTGCTCATGAGATGACTTTGCTTAATGCTTTTGACTTGGTCCTTTTTAGGACATGTTCTCACTTGTTTCATTGAGCTTTTTGTTGAATATGGGTTGCTGTTTTGACTTTTTGCTTTGCCTTTGACCCTAGGCTTTGCCCTAGGGGTTTGTACTCACAATTTGAGCTTTGCCTTTCAGGTTCAAGCAATAAGTCCAAATGGATGATGTGATCTCCTTGCTTAAGATACAATTTTCTTTGTTTAACTAATGTTGATTTTGTTGTAGGTCTTTTGGTGGTGGACTCACTTGAATGAGTGCCTTTTCTGACTTGCATGTTGTGTATATTGGTTGTCTCATTGTTGTTAATTGTTTGGTTGTCTGAATGTGAATTTTGACCTGTTTGATTTTCTTACAGGTACTTTAGTAGCTTTAACTCATTACTTGAGTTGCTTTGCTTTTCTTGTGGTTGGTTTACCACTTAGGTAATCTCTCTAACTCCATGTAGTCTGGAAGCCCTGTCGTTTATGTTTGGTAGGCATTTGGCTGAAGTCCTCCTTAAGAGGCAATGACTGTGTTTGTTTACTTTTGTGCCATGTAATTCAAGTCCTCCTAAGTGAAGAGGCAATTGGAAGATAAAAGGGATGTGCAATCCATCCCCTGCTATTCAGTTGAGTCTTTCATATTGCTCGCACTATGTGCTGATGCATTTGAATAAACACCCAAGATCATTGTATATAGAGTCAGTCATGTGGAGTAGAATTCCTCATTCTGGACTCCCACACCTTCTTTGATTCAAGCTCACCCCCGCCAGGGTTAAGAGCTATGAGGTTTAACCCTCATCTCCCATTTCATCTGCTCACCCTGACGGTCAATGTTAGAGGTTAAGAGCCTAAACACCCTTACATATCTGGCTTGTTTGTCGAGGTTGATATGACCCCTTGACTAAAGCCCAGCCTTGTATGAGCCTCTTGGTTGTGTATAGTGTGTGATAATTGATTGCTTGTTTGCTTATTTGTGCATCATTCATATGTTTGCTTTGCATTTGTTATTTGTTTTGTTTGAGGAGTCAGATGTAAGACCAGTGATTGGCTATCTGTTTCCTGTTCCTTTTGGGGAGCTGGATATAAGACCATTTAGTGGCACTCCATTTCCTGTTTTTATTTCTTTTGTGGAGTCAGATGTAAGACCAGTGATTGGCTATCTGTTTCCTATCTTGTTTCTTTTGTGGAGTCGGATGTAAGACCAGTGATTGGCTATCTGTTTCCTATCTTGTTTCTTTTGTGGAGTCAGATGTAAGACCAGTGATTGGCCATCTGTTTCCTATCTTGTTTCTTTTGTGGAGTTGGACGTAAGACCATTTATTGGCACTCCGTTTCCCATTTGTTTTTGGAGTTGGACGTAAGACCATTTATTGGCAATCCATTTCCAGTTTTGTTGCTCCTTGAGCTTGCTTATTTGCTTTTTGCTTTGTTGCCTGATTCCAAAGGAACTTACTTGGATCATTTCTATGATCTTGAGAAAGCAACTCCTATGTGTGGCTTTGTCCCTTAACCCTTTTGTGCTTAACCTTGAACTTTGTTTTGCATCCTTAACCAGAAAACTTTGTGCAAACATTTTCACCTGTTTTCAAAACTAGAAACCTAGGCCTTAAGCCTCTGATTTTCAGACTTCATTTTCACAATACTTCTTCTGAATTGAATCTAATGTCAACTTTGACCATTTTTGTGAATACTCCCAATTGGTTAATTTCACCCATACAATTGCTTTTTGTGGCTCTTGTCCACTTCTTGATAAGTTTTCATGCATTAACCGTAGATCCGAATTATCTTAGTGGTTGATGTGAATACCGCATCCTTAGTGAGTTGATTGTAAGACTTCCATACTTATTATAGGGTTAACCCCTCACTAGTATGTTGAAGCCATCCTCGCATGGTGGATTGTTGGTTCAGGTTGAGTGTTCTCCCTTTGATAATGAAAGACCTTAAGGCTTTTGTTTAAAATCAATCCACTCATCTTTTTGGAAATCTTTTAGCTGAACTACGAGGTTTTGATCCTGTAAAGGTACGTAGGCAATGGATTCATCCATCCAAACACAAAAAATAATAAAATTTGTACATTCTTTTCTCACCTCTTCCCTCATGTTTGCACAATAAATATTTTCATAAACGATACTTTTTACAACAAGTTGTGAAAAGGGTTCCCTAGGAGTACCTAGGATGCATTGGGTGCCTAACACCTTCCCTTTGCATAATTACCCCCTTACCCAGATCTCTGTACCCTTTTTATTAGTTTTCTTTGTAAAACTTCTTAGGCTTTTGTTCGCTTTCTAGCCGTTCCTTTGGATAAATAGAAGTGCGGTGGCGACTCTATCTTTGTATGCTTTGCTTTTGATTTAGTCAATAAATCTAAAAGTGACGAATACACCGCTACAATTTGGAGCTTGCATCATTGAAACAGAAGTGCTTGAAGTTTGGGCATTTTTGAAATTTTCACATGTACATGTTTTGCACCTTACACTTCATGATCATTTTTCACCAATTTCCAAATGTCAAATGAAGTATTTGGTAAACATAACAATTAATCCTCATGCCAAAAGCTTTCCAACCATTACCCATAAGGCTATGTGTCACTTTTGGAAATGCCATTCTCGAAGGGATGAATATATTGGTGCATTTTTGGAAATCAATTGAAATTGCATTGCATGAGCTCAGTACACATAATTTGCACGTCCATTTTGATTCTATTTGGCATCAGCTTGCAAATCCAAGTGGAATTGGGCCCTCCATGCGCCTGTACAGGCCCATGCATGGAGGCCCTTTCCATCCATGCACATGCTTTTGATCATGCATTCAGCCATCTCTTGCTATAAATAAGTGCCTCATGCTTCTCATTTACACAACCTAAGGGCGCCTTACATGCTGCAAGAATCATTCCTCAACCATACTCAAAGGAACTCACCTTTTCTTTCAAATTTTTCTGATCTAAATTTCAATTTCCTTGATTGACTTTTAGATCTACAGTTCCTAAGCCTTGCTCACCTTGATCCATAGAACACACTGCAAGCATAAGCATCAAGAGATCGTGCTCTCAAACTCCTCATTTCAGAGGTTTACATCCAAACTTATTTTCTTCGAATCTACTTGTATATAGCATATTTCTTGTTGTTGTTAGGTTGTCTGAAGTCCTCTCCATAGAGGCAATCATTTTGTGCTTTGAATTGTTGAATTCCATCAAGTTCCAGTTGAACACCACAAAATTCAAGCTCTGATTCCTCTTTCTATGGAAGCCTAGAGTAGAATTGGTTGGTACAGGGGTGATGTACATCACCCCAGCTTTCATTTGATACCTGGATCGTGTCATTTGGTGGAGTTTTAATCTCTGCAAATTTTGGCCGGCGCCGGAAGTTGGCCGGAGAAGACGGTGGTGCACACCACCGTCTGGTCTCCAGATTAAATCGTAGTCGTGCATTCCCTTTTCCAGATTAGATCCAAGCCGTCCCATGTTATGACTTTTTAACGGGCTGTGTGTGATGCATTGACTGAAGCGCATGGTGGATGCGCGCATGTGGTCCAAGCGATTTGTCAGCTCAATTAATGAGCTCTCCATCCAACGCTTCTTGTTTTTTCGTATTTTTTATGTCTAATTTCAATTTTATTTTTATTTTTTAAATTCCATTTTATTTCAAAAAATCATATCTCCTTCATTATTGGTCCAAAAAATGTGAGACCAATTGCATTTTTCTTCTTTTAATTTCTAGTTTCTAAAAATGATTTTTAATATTTTTTATTTTATCATTTGATATTTTTTAGGAATTTTCTCTTTTTTGGTTATTTTTATTTCATTTAAAATAGTTTTTGATATTCAAAAAATACAAAAATAATTTTCCAACCTATTTGAATGATGATAGATCTATGAAAAATATTCTCATCAATTTATTAATTGATTTGAGATTTATTTGAGATTTTAATTCAATTAGGTTATTTTTATGCATTTTTAATTGATTAAAAATAGTTTCTGACTTCTAAAAATGCTGAATTTTTTTGTCAAATTTTGTTTGACCTTGTTGAACTTAGGATAATTCACTTGGACTTTTCAAAGTCGATTTGAAGTGAATTTGAAGTTTGACCTTTCTTTATTATTTTAATTCAAATATTATTTTACTTTTAAAAAATACCAAAAATATTTTATTTGTTTCTTGACTTCTAATCTTTATTTTACTTCTGTTTACTAATGTTTGACCTTGATTTCATATATCTTTGGTCAATGCTTGTTGATTACCTCATTTCATTTCCATTAATGCACTTTATTATTCATCTTCTTCTTCTTCTACTTCTTTTTCTTTTTTGATCACTGAGTTAAAGATTGATGGTTAGCCTTAATGTATGGGAGGTTTAACCTTCCTTGATTCAAAACTAATTCATCTTGATCATGGATCAAGTGAATGGCTTTGCATTAAGGATAGGTTGCTTCCTAATCAAGCAAAGAACCTAAATAAATACAAGATCATTTCTCATCTCCTTTTGGCATGGCAAGTTGTAGGAGCTCGATTCACTAATCAAGATCTCTAACTTGTGTTGTCGCCTACATTATTATTGACCGGCCTCAGATAGTTGTGACTTCTACATAAGTCCAATTACGATTGCTTAACATAGCACTAAATTGCCTTATGGCACACTAATACTAACCATTAACCACTAACCATTAACATTTAATTCTTGCACTTTACATTTATGCAATTTACTATTCTTGTACATATTATTCATTTGCTTTTGCCCTTTGCTCATTTGAGCACATGTTTATGTTAATGCAATTTGCCTTTTGCTCACTTGAGCACATAATTGTGTATATATTATTGTGCTTGTGCTTTTGTTTTGATTGTTGTGGACCAAAATGCAAAAAATGAACAAAAAGGACTTAGATTCTAGGACATTCCCTATGCAAAAATGGAGTAAAATGGCCTTAATGTTGAAGATGGATTAGAAGAACCAAATCTCTAAACTCACTCTTGTCCATTCTTGGTTTACATTATGAAACTTTTTGATGTGTGTGCTTTTGTGCTAGGGATTCCTATTTGAGCCAATTTGAAGAACCATTGTCATGTGCTTCTAAAGTGAGAGATACAAGAGCCATTGGAAGATTCCTAAGAGCTTTGCTTGCTTGATTGATTGCTTGAGTATACACTTATTTGCTTGCTTATTCCAAAGGATGGGAGCTACTTGGATCATCAATATGATCTCAAGAAAGGAACTCCATTTGTGGTCTTATTTCTTCTCCTTCATGTCTTGTATGATTAGGACTTAGCCATTCTTCTTCTTCCCTCCACTCTAACCCAAGCAAAAACTTTTGTGCAAACATTAACACTTGTTTTCAAACATTAGAAACCTAAGCATTATGCTTTTGATTTTCAAACTTTCTTTTCATAACACTTATTTTGAATTGAATCTTTAAGTCAACTTTGACCATATTTTGTAAATACTCTTCATTGGTAAATATAACCCATTCAAATGCTTTTGTGGTTTCAATGGCCACTTCTTATCAGAAACTTTTCATAACCTTTAGTTATTAGGTTTTAGTTATCCTTGAGGTAGATGTAATACTCACCTATATCCTTAGTGATGGACAATGAGTCTTCCATGCTTATTATAGGGTTAACCCCTCACTAGCATGTTGAAGCTATCCTCACATGGTGTATTTGTGGTTTTAGGTTGAGTTTTCTCCCTTGGATAACATAAGACCTTAAGGCTTTTGGACCAATCAATTCACCAACTTGTTTTGAGATTTTTACCCCGAACTACGAGGTTTTGATCCTAATATTTTTTAAGATGGTACGTAGGCAATGTGTTTATCCATTCAAACACAAAATTATAAATAATTTGTACATTCGTCTCTCATCCCCCCAATCATGTTTGCACAAACAAATTTTCACAAAAATACCAACCTTACAACAAGTGTGAAAAGGGATCCCTAGGAGTACCTAGGATGTTTTGGGTGCTTAAAACCTTCCCATTGCATAACCAACCCCCTTACCCCGATCTCTGACATTTTTATTAGTTTTTGATTCGATAAAACTTCTCGGTTTTTGTTCGCTTTCTAACCTTTCCTTTGGATAAATAGAAGTGCGGTGGAGACTCGACTTGTATGGTTTACTTTTGATTTAGTCAATAACTCTAAAGGTAACTAATACCCCGCTACACCAATGGACATGCAATGGCGAAGAAGATGTTGCGAGCAGGTTACTATTGGCTGACAATGGAATCCGACTGTTGCAAGTTTGTGAAGAAATGCCACAAGTGTCAAATTTATGCTGATAAGATTCATGTTCCTCCGACACTTTTGAATGTTATCTCTTCCCCATGGCCCTTCTCCATGTGGGGAATTGATATGATTGGGATGATTGAGCCCAAAGCTTCAAATGGATATCGTTTCATTTTAGTGGCAATTGACTACTTCACAAAATGGGTTGAAGCGGCATTGTATGCAATTGTAACCAAGCAAGTTGTCGTGAGGTTTATCAAGAATTAGATTATATGCCGTTATGGTGTGCCAAGTAAGATCATTACTGATAATGGATCGAACTTGAATAACAATATGGTAAAAGCTCTTTCTAAAGACTTCAAGATTGCACATCATAATTCTTCTCCCTACATACCCAAGATGAATGGGGTTGTTGAAGTTGCGAATAAGAACATCAAGACCATTATCCATAAGATGGTTGTCACATACAAAGATTGGCATGAGAGGCTCCCGTTTACTTTGTATGGGTATCGTACATCCGTCCACACTTCAACAGGGGCAACCCCTTTTTCTCTCGTATATGGTATGGAAGCAATGCTCCCGGTAGAGGTTGAGATTCCTTCATTACGTGTGCTCATGGAAGCCAAGTTGACTGAGGCTGAATGGTGTCAGACCAGGTTTGGTCAGTTGAATTTGATTGAAGAGAAGAGATTGACTGCCATGTGTAATGGTCAGTTGTATCAGCAAAGGATGAAGAAAGCTTTTGATAAAAAGGTCAAACCTCGAGTGTTCAGAGAAGGTGACCTTGTGCTCAAGAAGATTTTATCATTCAAACCAGATTCCAGAGGAAAATGGACTCCCAATTATGAAGGCCCATATGTTGTCAAGAGAGCCTTTTCAGGCGGTGCATTGATTCTTACAACTATGGATGGTGAAGAGTTCACTCGTCCTGTGAATGCAGATGCAGTCAAGAAATACTTCGCCTAAAAAAATAAAAGAACAACTCGCTAAGTTGAAAACCCGAAAGGGCGGCTTAGGCAAAAAAGAGCGTCTCGATGGATTGAAAACCCGAAAGGGCGATCCAGGCAAATATTAGAGACATAAAACAGAAAGAATTTCCCGATAAGTTGAGTACCCCACCTTGGGGCAACTTATGCAAAAATTAGGGATTATGGCAAGTAACTACATTCTGCTGATCTTCAGATTTTGAAGACTTGTTTGAGCACAAGGGTTGACATCAGTCCATCCCCAGTAGTGGTCAAGAGCACAGTGGATATCAAGAGTTGATAGAAGGATTAAGGATCATTTGTATTCAATGTAACCCTTTTTCCATATAAATTACCATTTTCAACTTTGTAAAATCTATGGAGTCTTGTCATTTACAGACTACCATTCTATTAAATAAAGTTGAGCTTTTATCCAATTGTTTCTACTCTTATTTACTTCAGCCAATAGTTTTAAATTTTATTATGATCATTTTGAAGTTAAATTTTTAAATCAAAATCGACTTTTCTTTAATATATAAAAGCAAGAATTTTTTCCAAAGCAAGTAAAAGGAATATCAACCGCGTTTCAGTAAAAAGCAAGTCCTTAAATGTGAAGCATCCATGGTTCCCCAAGCAGTTAACCCTTCGGGTATCCCTAGACGTTTGTGTTGATTCAGTTCCTCGGCGGAGTGTTTGACCCCCAGTGGAGCTTCTTTCTTTATCCCCAGCTGAGTTGGTTGATTCAGATACCCAGTGGCGTGTCCTTGTCCCCAACAGAGTTTCGGCCTTCCCCAACGGAGTTCGTATTTCCTCAGCAGGTGGATCTTCATCAGAGATGCTTGATTTTCCCCAGAAGATCGCATTGGCATCCCCACCAATCGCCATGTATCTTTGCTCCCAATCAGAGTTTCCTCCTGGTTTCTGAGCAACTTTTGTTCATTGTAGGTTTGTCTCCCATTTTTATGGTGTTGACCTTAAATTCCCCACAAATTGGTTGTTCTTTCCTCAGCAGATCTCCTCAGTCTTCAGCTAGGGTTGAGCCCTTTGTGATATTGACCTATCCATCCTCAAGCAATAGTCTCCATATTTTGTGGATTGACTGAGGATTGTACCAGTGGTTCAATTTCTTTGCGACACCTCCGTATCCTTTGTGATCGTTTTGTCAGCATAATCATCATATATACCTATACATATACATTCATACAATTTCATAATTTGCATATCCTGCATCTTCATATTTGATTTGTTTGAGATTCTCATTCTCTATTATGGCGGTACTTTACCCCCATATCGAATATGGTGTCTATCCTCCTTCAATTGTAGAGTGTCATACCCTTAAGCAGAAAGACTTTAACCTTTCTCTGTTTCCCCACTGAGTTTGTTTCCTCGTGGATATTTGTTATTTCAGTTTTCTCTCCAGTAGATCTTCTAGATGGAATTACTCCCCTTGAGTTATATCCTCAATGGGTTGAGTTTTGATTGACAGTTTTCTTTCTAGCTCTTACCTAGATGGATACTTTGGTCCCCTAAGAGTATATTACTCAGTAACTGGTAATATTCTTCTTAGTTTGCAGTTTGTTACTTCTTGTCCAATACCCGGCAAAAGTACCCCTTTTCCTCCTTAGTGGAGTCCCCAAAAAGTATATCCTTGCTATGTTCACCTTAACCGGTGACGAATATCTTTCTTTCCCCCGCAGGAGTTTATCCTTGATATGTTCACTTTAACTAGTGACGAATATTCTCACTTTTGGTATTCTACCCAGTAAAAAGGTAGTTGTATCCCTATTTTGTTCCTTAGAGAGTTAATCCTTGATATGTTCACTTTAACCGGTGACGGATTTTCTCTTTGATTGGTCTTCTACCCAGAAACCAGTAGTTGTAAATCCTACTTTGTCCCCTCGCAGAGTCTATCGTTGATATGTTCATCCTAACCGGTGACGGATTTTCTCTCCAACGTTTTTCTATCTAGATTTCGGTAGATATAATTCCTACCCTTTTTAGTCAGTTGATATATCCTTGATATGTTCATCCTAACCGATGACAGATATACTCATTGACATTTTCCAGGCAAGTTTATCCTTGATATGTTCATTTTAACCGGTGACGAATTTTCTTCCCTGTCGAGTTTATCCTTGATATGTTCATCCTAACCAATGACGGATACTCTCACCCTTGGTCTTCTGCCCAGTAACTGGTAGTTGTAAATCCTATTTTCTGCAGTTTTCCTCAGCAAGGTTATTCTTACCCAGTAACCGCTAATGAATACTCCCTCCTGGCAGTCCTCAGCGAGTCATCCTTTATATGTTCATCTTAACTGATGACATATGTTCTCTCTGTCAGATCTTTATTGTCTCCTTACTCAATAACAGGTAGTAGATAATAGATTTCTACTCCTCCTGTGTTGAAGTTTATGTCTCCCCAATTGAGTTGAGTGCGCATTTCCTTAGTGAAATCGCTTTCCCCTGCACAAGTTGAGTACTTCAGTTTTATCCTGACGTATTCGTATCCCCTGCAGATGTTGTTATTTCCCCGACTGAGTCTTTCCATGTTTGCATGGAATCCCTCTATTCCCCAGTAGTTTTGAGTCGTAGCCTGGCCTATGCATAACTCCTTTTTCCCCCAGAGTCTTTGTCTCCCCAGTGAGTTTTCCTTACGAAATACATTATACTCCTTTGGACTTTCGGTCTCTCTGATTTCTTTTTCCTTTGTGGCAATATTTCCCCATAGAGCATTAACTTTTGCATTCATGTCATATGCATCGTGAGGTCTCTTAGGGACCAAAATTTATTTCTATGTTGTTATTTAAGCCCATTCTACTGAGTCGAGTCGAAGATTTTAACCTTCACCTCCTCAGTTAGAAAGTCCTTAAATAGGGGCATCTGTAAGACCCCAATTTTGACCCTAAGATCCCTCATGCAATTTCATCATAAGCATTGGCATTGGGATCATGCCTTGGCATCCTCCTTACCCCTCCTTCATTAGGTTTGTTTTGGGAGAGATCACCAAGCACTTTGTGATTATATCATACTTGTATTTTATCATTTCACTAACCAAAATACCAAAAATATGTCTTTGCATTTGTCTAACTCTTTTGTAGGTAGGGCATTGATCTCATTTGATTCATCAAGTTCACATCTAGCGTTTGAGACCCTCATGAACAAAGAGAACAACCAAGAATTGATTCAAGAATGGTTATGAACATCATACATGAGTTCCATTGATCTCTACATGTTATATTGATCAAGTTTTCTTCAAGAGTTTGAGGTTGATTTGCCTTGGAAACCCTAGTTTGACTGGGTATCTTTAGTAACTTCTCCAACTATCTATCTCACCAATTGATCAAATTTCTCAAGGGACAATTCAAATTTCATCATCTTATGCATATATGATCTACCATGAGCCAAGAAAGTCAAGAGAATTGGAAATTAGCAAGTTGGTTGATGGTGGTTGGCCAGATGAATTCATCTGATCAAAACTGGGTCCCCCTAGACCCTATCTCCTATAACTTTCACCATATTGAAATTTTGGTATCAGATATGAGATGTCGAAGGTAATGTCACGACACTAATATCTGAACAATACAAATAGGATAAAAGATAAAGAACAGTGATGCAAGAGACACAAGCAATTGTTAACCTAGTTCGGTGCAAACTCACCTACGTCTGGGGGTTACCAAGCCAGGAAGGAAATCCACCAAACAGAATCAGTTCAAAGACTCTCAGTAAACAACTTCAAGTTACAGTATTTTCACCTAATCTCTACCCGTGTGACTTCTACCTAAGAACTCTTAGATATGAGATCCTACTCACTCCCCCTCAATCACAACAGTGATATAAAACAAGAATTACAATGAAAAAAAGACACGCTTCAAAGACACATACTTGATCTTACTTAAAAGCTTCGATCAAGTAAACACACACTCATGCTTCAAGGCTTAGAGTGGACAAACTACAACTCAAAAATCAGACCAATTCAATCATCTATGGATGAATGAATGGCTTACAATTCACACGACCACACAAGACTCAAACCCTTATTCTCACTCAATATTTCGTTCGTTATTTCTTGTGTATAAACCCAAGTTTTCCATGTCCTTTATATAGAAGCATTTGGTTGGGCTTGGACATCATAAAACCCTAAAACTATTTTCCATTCATATCTTCTCATGACAGCTGATTATATCTCTTTGGAAAATAAGTCAATCTGGTTGTAATTACTGATTGAATGCGCGTTGAATCATCTCATCAATCATACATAGATTAGCATTAAAAAAGCAATCATATAATACATAACATTTAGACTGAATGTTCTGTATACAAATGTCATGACATCGGGTCTGACATCTCAGTAAAATCCTGCATATTCACATTTTAAACATCCTGCAGGTACATGTTATCTTATATCAAGACAACACTTGTGACAACTTGTGAACACTCTAGGTTTTACCAAAATTGCTTCCAACACATAGAACCAACAAACTCCCCCTTTGGAAAATTTTTGCTAAAACATATATCAGTTCATTTGTTCACAAGAGTACAATACATATCATTAGTTTAGCAACAACAGAAGTAATAAACCATACATTTACTAGCTATAATAGCAACTAGTAAACACACATTAAACATATATGTGTTTCTTCTCCCCCTAAGTCTGTTCAACATAGACATCTCCTTCAACAACACCTGTAACATCCATCACCCATATGACATCACCTTTAACATCACAAAACAACATTCTGTTCAACATCAGCTGTCATCTGTTTAGCATAGCTACTTCATAGCACATAATAACTACAACTCTCCTTTAGCTACTACTTCTCCCCCTTTTTAGTCAAAATAGACCAAAGAGACCAATGAGACAAAATAAATGTCTATTAGTCCAACAGAGAATGTCACATAGAATGTTAAAACATATAGAATGTTAAAACATATTGTCAAGTGTTACAGAACCACAAATATACACAACTATATAAGCTGAGATAAACACAATCCAGAAAAATCACAAAGAACCCAAGAAATTACATTGAGGCATCAAAACAAGACTGCCAAAAAACATCAAACATCAAGGCATCCAGAACAGCACAGGGGAACAATCTTCACCAACACTCAGTCAGAGGAGCTAGCATCTTCATCAGCTTCAGACCCAAAACTGCCACTTGATTTATCTTGAGATTCAGACCTCTCACTAGAGGTTTGAGCTTCTGTTTCCTTGGCTTGACCAACATCTTCTCTATCTCCTTGCTCCAAGCTATTAATCAGAACCTCCAAGGCTTCTTTCCTAGCTTTAGCCACCCTTATCCCAGTCTCCAATTCCTTACAGGTCTCTTTCAGTTCAGCAATCATACCACCTTGAGAGGCTGGCTTCTTCATAGCAGATGTCATGACAATGTCATTGACATCACTACCTTTAAATGATTTGTAATGAACTGATAATGGAGGTTTTCTTCTACTAGGGATATCACTTGTGCTCAGAATACCAGGTTGCTGGCTTAAGATTATCCCATAAATTATTGAGGGAAAAGCTATGGGCAGCTTCACTGCATTTGTAGAAGCATGTTTGACAATTTGTTCAAACATGAATCTTCCATAATCAAAATTAAGCTTGGTTCCAATAGCAAATATGAGCCTTCCAAGAGCATTTGAGATTGTAGAGATGTGATTTATTGGTACCCAGTTTCCTGACCCTATCTTATGCAAGATAGCATATTTCACAGTTAATTTTCCAGCAGAAAGATGCTTCTTGCTTGGCCATTCCTTGACCTGTCCAGCAGTTATTTTCCTACAAACCTCATTGTCTGTGGCCTCTAGTTCAACAACACCTTCTGTTCCTCTTCCTAGGAACTTATTGATCACAGTAGCAGAAAACTTCACACACTTTCCTCTAACAAGCACCTTAGAAAACTCTTTGTTGTTCTTGTCAGCAATGTCCTCAGGGATGTTCACCATAAATTCTTTAACAAGACCTTCAAAACATTGAGATAACCCACTAAGAGTTTTCATCATTCCAGCAGACTTGGTCAGGTCCATGACCTCCTTAACTTCCACAACATCCTTTCCCAGTTATCTTTCCACAACCACTCTCCTTTGGATTACAAATTTCCACTTGGCTACACCATCTTCAAGATGGAAGGAAATGTTATCCAGGTGTACAACAACAACCTTTGCATGAGATTTTCTAACAGTTGACTTTTTGACAGGAGAGATGTCTGGGACATCGTCTTCAACATCTTCCTCTGAATCAGAACTTTATCTTACCTTTTTCTTCTTTACCTCCACTTTACTCCAAGACTTTGAAGGGCCTACAACAGTAGCCTTCTTACCAGTTTTGGTTGTCATCATCTCAGCCACAGACCTACCCTTCCTGGTCTTCATTCTCTTAGCAACACTTGGCTTCAAGTGATGAAGCAAGCTATCATCTTCATCATCTGAGCTTTCTTCTTCCAAGTCAATCACCTTCTCAGTAGATTCATGCTTCTTAGACTGAGAAGCATCTACAGATTTCTTACAAGGCAAGGTTTGCCCTAAAGAACACAATCCTTCTGCAGCAATATCTTTCTCAGACCTAGATGAATCATCATCTTTCTCATTGTGAGGTTCAACCTCAGGAGAAGGGTACCTTCTAGATAGAGGAGTAGAAACTCCCTTTACAGAGTGTCCTTCATTTAGGATCCTCGTGACAAGATTTCTAATGACACGATCAGTATGATGCATGTCATCTTTAGAGGTAGGGTTATCAGAACTGTTACCTTAAGTATGTCCAGCAGTGGAGGATGGACCAAGAGTGTCGCTTGGGATGACTGATAGGGGAATCACTTCCAAAATGTCCTCATGAAGAAAGTCCATGGAGGGTGTTCTAGCTTTGTGCGCAGGTTTGGTGTTTTTAGAACTAGAAGATGAAGGATGTTGTGACATCTTGTTGAGCTTGTGAAAGGATTTCTGTTGCCCTAGCAGAGAAGGTCGATGAAGTTTGAGGAAGGTGAAAATGGTTGAGCTGAGGTTGCGTGTGAAAATGCTATAGATGGTAGTTCCAATACTAGGTAATGATTTACCATAAATGGGGCACTTTCTTTAAGTGGGCATACAATATTTTTATTACCTTTTCCATTCCAAATTAATTGCTATAAATTCTCATAGATACAAATCCCTAATTTCCCTCTTAGACATTCAAATTGATTAGCATTCAAAGCCTTTGTAAATATATCAGCTAATTGCATTTCAGTAGTAACATGCTCCAGGGCTATGATCTTCTCTTCCACTAGTTCTCTAATAAAATGATGACGAATATCAGTGTGGTTTGTCCTGCTGTGCTGAATAGGATTCTTAGAAATATTTATAGCACTCAGGTTGTCACAGTACAATGTCATGACATCTTGCGTGACATTGTATTCAGTCGGCATCTGTTTCATCCAAACCAGTTGAGAACAACTACTTCCAGCCGCTATGTATTCAGCTTCAGCAGTGGACAGGGACATACAATTCGGTTTCTTACTAAACCATGATATTAAGTTGTTCCCCAAGAAGAAACATCCTCCTGATGTGCTTTTCCTATCATCAACACTTCCAGTCCAGTCAGCATCACAGTACCCAGTCAGCATAGATCCAGATCCATGAGTATACGTCATCCCATAATCACTGGTGCCATTGACATATTTCAGTATCCTTTTCAATTGGTTTAGGTGACTGACTTTTGGTTCAGCTTGATATCTAGCACAAACACCTACAACAAAAGCAATGTCAGGTCTGCTTGTTGTGAGATATAACAGACTTCCTATCATGCTTTTGTAGAAACTTTGATCAACACTAACACCATTTTCATCTTTGGAGACTATCAGATGTGTAGGAGCAGGTGTCCTTTTATGACTTGCATTCTCCATGCCAAAATTCTTAACAATGTTTTTGGCATATTTGCTTTGAGATAGAAAGATAGAATCTTCCATCTACTTGACTTGTAGCCCAAGAAAATAGGTCAGCTCTCCAACAAGGCTCATTTCAAATTCATACTGCATTTGTTTAACAAAATGTTCGACCATCTGATCTGACATCCCAACAAACACAATATCATCCACATATATTTGAGCCACCATGAGTTTTCCTCCTTCATTCTTAACAAATAGGGTTTGTCAATACCTCTCTTCCTGTATCCATTGTTAGTGAGGAACACTGTGAGTCTATCATACCAAGCCCTAGGAGCTTGTCTCAAACCATAGAGGGATTTCCTCAACTTGTACACATGCTTTGGAATATTTGGATCTGTGAACCCTTTAGGTTGTTCAACATATACTTCCTCATTTAAGTAGCCATTCAAGAAGGCACTTTTTACATCCATTTGGAATAATTTAAACTTCAGAATATATGCCACTCCAAGCAATAGTCTAATGGACTCAAGGTGAGCTACAGGGGCAAATGTTTCATCAAAATAAACTCCTTCAACTTGAGTTTATCCTTTTGCTACTAATTTTGCTTTATTTTTAGTAACCACCCCTTGTTCATCAGATTTATTCTTATACACCCACTTTGTTCTTATGACATTTATTCCTTCAGGTCTTAGAACCAATTCCCATACTTCATTTCTCTTGAATTGGCCTAACTCTTCCTGCATGGCATTGATCCAGAACTCATCAGTCAAGGCTTCCTTGACATTCCTAGGCTCAATCTTGGACACAAAACAACCATGTGAAATCACTTCCCTTGATCTAGTTGTGACCCCTTTATTTGAGTCTCCTATAATGAGATCTTTAGGACGATCCTTCTAAATTCTGATGGAGGGTCCCTTGCTGATTTTGTCAGCTTCAGGTTCAGCTTGAGGAGGTTGACCCTCATTATTTTTGTATGGGAAATCAGCTGGGGCATCATTTAGAGATGTCTCAACATCGTCTGTGACATCAGTCTGTTGATCATCAACCACACCATTGATATATTCCATCATTACTTTTGTTCTAGAACTAAAGACTTTATATGCTCTGCTGTTTGTTGAGTAGCCCAGAAATATTCCTTCATCACTTTTGGGATCCATCTTCCTTCTTTGTTCACGATCAGTCAAGATATAACATTTACTACCAAACACATTGAAGTATTTGACTGTAGGTCTTCTCCCTTTCTAGACTTCATATAAGGTAGTAGGAGTCCCTTTCTTCAAGGTTACTCTGTTGTGAACATAGTAGGTTGTGTTCATAGCTTCAGCCCAGAAGTGGTAGGGAAATTTCTTAGCATGAATCATAGCTCTGGCTGATTCTTGGAGAGTTCTATTTTTCCTTTCTACCACACCATTTTGCTGAGGAGTAATGGGAGATGAGAACTCATGACTAATTCCTTCTGATGCACAGAATTCAGCAAATTTGTTGTTCTCAAATTCCTTCCCATGATCACTTCTGATTTTGATAACCTGACTTTCTTTTTCTCTTTGAAGTCTTAGACAAATATCTTCGAAGACTTCAAATACATCAAATTTTTCTCTTATAAAATTGACCTAGGTGTATCTGGAGAAGTCATCCACCACTACATAAGCATACTTTTTCCCACCAAGACTTTCCACATGCATGGGTCCCATTGTAAGACCCTAATTTTGACCCTAAGATCCCTCATGGCATCACAACATGGCATTTGCATTGCCTCAAGGATCATAGGCATCTTGGCTCCTTACCTTTGGGGTGGGATCTCTTGTGAGTTAGTTTGAGATCACCAAGCATGCTTGAATTGTATACTATTGCTTTTCTCATTTACTAACCAAAAGCACAAAAATAATGTCACTAACATTTCTTGTTTGTAGCTTGAGCAGTCACAAAGTCTAAAGCTTCTAGAAGACCCTATGTGCATTGATATGGCCAAGGGAAGATGAAGGTAAGCATGGCTATGGTTCCCAAAGCTATCATCCATCAAATATTCCTCCCAAGTATCTCAATTCATCATTTTGACCAAAGCAAATCAAAGGGTTTGAGGTTTGTTTCCCAAGGAAACCCTAATCCATCTGTTCATCAACTGTGCCTTGCTCATGAAGCAACCTCAACCCATGGTTAAAAAAAATCAAGGGAAGTTATTTAATTAATCATTTCATGCATATTTGAACTTATATGAGTGTCCTCAATCATCAATTCATCAATATATGAGGTGTGGACTTGAGAAGTTGATCAGTCAATTCATCTGACTATTTTGAAATGCACTGAGACCTAACTTTTGACGTGTTTGTCAAATGGAGATGACCCCAAGAGAAAAACTGTTCTTAAGGACCATGTGAACAACTTTCATGTTCATCCAAAATTGATTTGAAGCTTGTAAGGTCATCATCCATTCCAAGACATTATATGTCATTTTGACTGAAACCCTAATTTTGGGTCAACTTCCCAAGGACATAACTCCTTCATTTTTTATGATTTTGAGGTGAGATCAAATTAATTGGAAAGCTTAAGATGTATACTTAAAATGTTATGTTGAGTAAAATTTCAAAATCTCAAAAGAAATACATGTGATAATGCAAAACATTATAGGTCACTTTGGACCAAATGCATTGAAATGTGAAAAAGTCCAACTTCAAGTGCCCATAACTTCTTTATAAAAAATCCAAATGATGCAAAATTTAAGTCTAAATTGATTTTATGGAAAATATATACAACTTTGATGTTGAATATTTTGTCATTTGGAGCTTGTATCATTGAGACAGAAGGGCTTGAACTTTGGCCAATTTTGAAAATCTCACATATGCATGTTTTGCACCCTACACTTCAAGTTCAATTTTCATTAATTTCCAAGGCCCAAATGGAGTTTTGATCAACATAACATTTGTTCCTTATGCAATAAGCTTTCCAACCATTACTCATGAGGTTACATTTCAAGTATGAACATGGCATTTTCGAAACTTGAATGTAATAGTGCATTTTGTGAAAATCATTTCAATTGCCATGCATGAGCTAATACAGTCCAATCTGCACGTCCATTTTACTTGCATCATGCATTGCCTTTCATTTCCAGTTGGAATTGGGCCCTCCATGCTCTTGTACAGGCCCATGCATGGAGGCCCTTTCCATTCATGCAAGCTTTTGTTCATGCATTCAACATTGCTTCAACTATAAATACAATGCCTTGGCCTCTCATTTTAGCAACCTTAAGGCGCCCCAATTGCTGCTCAACTGAAATCCTAGCCATCACTAAAGGAACTAATCTATTTCTCTTCAAATTTTTCAGATCTGAATTTTGATTTCATTGATCAATCTTCAGATCTCAAAGTTCCTAAACCTTCTCTTCTTGATCCATAGTGCCTACTGTAAGCAAAAGCATCCAAAGATCTTGACTCAAAGCCTTGCAATTCAAAGGTTTACTTCAACTGTTAATTGCTTCGAATCAACTTGTATAGTGATCTATTTTCATTGTTGTTGTGTGATCTGAAGTCCTCTACATAGAGGCAACATTGCTATGCTTTCAATTTTTGAAAATCATGAAGTTCACATGAACACCACAGAATTTCCACTTCTGATTTCTCTTAATCTAGAGATCTAGAATGGAATTGAGTGGTACAGGGGTGATGTACATCACCCCAGCTCTCGAATGATGTCTGGATCGTGCATTTTGGTTGCCTTTTTAACTTCTGCAAATTTTGGTGTGGCCGGAGTTTGGCCGGAGAAGACGGTGGCGCTGGCCACCGTCTGGTCTCCAGATTCAATCAGGAGCGTCCATCTCCATTTCCAGATTGAATCTCGTGCAGCCAATGTTATGACTTTTTTTTATGTTCCATGTGACTCGTTTGACTCACGTGTTTGGTAGGCGCACGTTGTGGGCCTCATGATTTGTCAGCTCAATTAATGAGCTCAGATCCAATGGCTCATGCTTTTTCCTATTTTCTAATTTCTGATTTTAATTTCTTTTATTTCTTGTAATTCCAT
Organism: Lathyrus oleraceus; assembly: GCF_024323335.1. Taxonomy (NCBI): domain Eukaryota; kingdom Viridiplantae; phylum Streptophyta; class Magnoliopsida; order Fabales; family Fabaceae; genus Lathyrus; species Lathyrus oleraceus. The sequence goes on from NC_066580.1 coordinate 448,285,666, forward strand.
TTCACTTTAAAAATTCATATCTCTCTCATATTGGTCCAAAAATTATGGGACCAATTTCATTCTTCTCCTTTTAATTTCTACTTTCTAAAAATGATTTTTAATATTTTTTATTTTATCATTTGATATTTTTTAGTAATTTTCCCTTTTCTGGTTATTTTTTAATTCATTTTAAATAGTTTTTGATATTCAAAAAATACAAAAATATTTTTCTAACCTCTTTGAATGATGGTAGATCTATGAAAAATATTCTCATCAATTTATTAATTGATTTGAGATTTATTTGAGATTTTAATTCAATTAGGTTATTTTATGCATTTTTAATTGATTTAAAATAGTTTCTGACTTTTAAAAATGCTGAAATTTTTTGTCAAACTTTGTTTGACCTTGTTGAACTTGAGATAATTCACTTGGACTTTTAAAAGTTGATTTGAAGTGAGTTTGAAGTTTGACCTTTCTTTATTATTTTTAATCAAGTTTTATTTTAATATTGAAAAATGCCAAAAATATTTTATTTTGTTTCTTGACTTCTAATCTTCATTTTGCTTCTGTTTTCTATTGTTTGACCTTGATCTTCTCTATCTTTGTAATTGCTTGTTGATTAATACATACCATTTCCATTAATGCACTTTAAGTCTTCATCTTCTTCTTCTTCTCTCCTCTTTTTTCCTTTTGATCAATGAGTTAAAGATTGGTGGTTAGCATTGATATAAGGAGGCTTAATCTTTCTTTATTCAAATCTAATTCATCTTGATCATGGATCAAGTGAATGGCTTTGCATTAAGGATAAATTGCTTCCTAAATCATGCAAAGAACCTAAATCAATACAAGATCATTTCTCATCTTCTTTTTGGCATGGCAAGTTGTTGGAGTTTGATTCACTAATCAAGACCTCTAACTTGTGTTGTTGCCTACATTATTATTGATCGGCCTTAGATAGTTGTGACTTCTACATAAGTCCAATTACGATTGCTTAACATAGCGCTAAATTTGCCTTATGGCACACTAACTATTAACACTAACCATTAACCATTAACATTTACTTCTTGCACTTTACATTTATGCAATTTACTATTCTTGTACATATTATTCATTTGCTTTTTCCTTTGGTCATTTGAGCACATGTTTATGTTAATGCAATTTTCCTTTTGCTCACTTGAGTATATAATTGTGTATATATTATTGTGCTTGTGTTTTGTTTTGATTGTTGTGGACCAAATGCAAAGAAATGGACAAATGGACTTAGTTTCTAGGACATTCCCTATGCAAAATTGGAGTAAAAGGACCTTAATGTTGAAGATGGATTAGAAGGACCAAACCTCTAAACTTGTTCTTGTCCATTCTTGATTTACTTCATAGAATTATTTGATGTGTGTGCTTTTGTGCTAGGGGATCCTATGTGAGATCAAATTGAAGGATCATTGCCATGTTCATCCAAAGTGAAAGATACAAGAGCCATTTGGGGATCTTCTAAGAGCTTGTTTGATTTTGTTGATTGCTTGAGCTTACAATTATTTTGCTTGCATATTCCAAAGGATGGGAGCTACTTGGATCATCAATATGATCTCAAGAGAGGAACTCCATTTGTGGTCTTGTGTTCTTATCCTTCATCTCTTGTATGATTAGGACTTTAGCCATTCTTATTCTTCCCTCCACTCTAACCCAAGCCAAAACTTTTGTGCAAACATTTAACACTTCTTTTCAAACATTAGAAACCTAAGCCTTATGTTTTTGATTTTCAAACTTTTTCATAATACTTATTTTGAATTGAATCTTTAAGTCAACTTTGACCATATTTTGTAAATACTTTTCATTGGTAAATATAACCCATTCAAATACTTTTATGGTTTCAATGGCCACTTTCTTAATCAGAACTTTTTTTCATAACCTTTAGCTATTAGGTTTGAGTTATCCTTGAGGTAGATGTAATACTCACCTATATCCTTAGTGATGGGCAATGAGTCTTCCATGCTTATTATAGGGTTAACCCCTCACTAGCATGTTGAAGCTATCCTCACATGGTGGATTTATGGGTTTTTTTTTAGGTTGAGTTTTCTCCCTTGGATAACAAAAGACCTTAAGGCCTTTGGACCAATCAATTCACCAACTTGTTTTGAGATTTTTACCCCGAACTACGAGGTTTTGATCCTAATCTTTTTTAAGATGGTACGTAGGAAATGGGTTTATCCATCCAAACACAAACATGTAAATGATTTTTATATTCTCTTCTCATCTCTTCAATCATGTTTGCACAAACAAATTTTCACAAAATACCAACCTTACAACAAGTGTGAAAAGGGATCCCTAGGATGTTTTGGGTGCTTAAAACCTTCCCATTGCATAACCAACCCCCTTACCCCGATCTCTGACATTTTTACTAGTTTTTTATTCGATAAAACTTTTAGGTTTTTGTTTGCTTTCTAACCATTCCTTTGGATAAATAGAAGTGCGGTGGCGACTCGACTTGTATGGTTTACCTTAGATTTAGTCAATATCTCTAATGGTAACGAATACCCCGCTACACCCATCAAGTCCATATGGAGAAGTTCCAACACTCTGGAAGTGGTGTCATGTTTGAGCTTTTGATGTGACATCTTTGTCTGTTTTCCAATCTGACACTCCCCATAAACTCTTCCTTTATCAATTTTCAAATTTGGAATTCCTCTAACAGCTTCAACTGATATAATCCTCTTCATTCCTTTAAGATGCCAATGACCCAATCTTTGATGCCATATCTTCACTTCTTCCTCTTTGGCTAGAGTACACATTGATGAATAACCAGTTTCTTGAGAACTCCACATATAGCGGTTGTCCTTAGACCTGACTCCTTTCATGATCACTTCATTTTCTTTATCAGTAATCAGACATTCAGTTTTTGTGAAGTTTACAGTTAGACCTTGGTCATACAGTTGACTGATGCTTATTAGGTTTGCAGTCAGTCCCTTAACAAGTAGGACATTGTCAAGATTAGGGACCCCATGGCAGTTAAGCTTATCAATCCCCTTGATTTCACCCTTTTCTCCATCACCAAAGGTTACATAGCTGGTGGTATGAGGATGAAGGCCAGTTAGCAGGTTTTTGTTTCCAGTCATGTGTCTGGAGCACCCACTGTCAAAATACCAGTCTTCTTTGGCTGAAACTCTGAAGGAAGTGTGAGTTATCAGGTTTGTAACACCAGTCCTAGGAACCCATTGTTTTCTGTTAACAGGTATGTGATGTTTGGGTCTAGGTTGATGATGAGAAGGACTAGGATAGCCATACAACTTATAGCAGAATGGTTTTATGTGGCCAAATTTTCCACAGTAATGACATCTCCATCTTTGATGTTTCCCTTTCTGTTGTCTTCCTTTATGATGTTGTGACATATGATGTGACATCTCTGGTTTGCTACCAGTGTGATTGCACTTAGGTTTGGATTTTGGTTTGCTACCAGTGTGACTGCACTCAGGTTTGGATTCATTGAACCCAATGCCAGACTTGTCTCCTGCTATTTGTCCAGTCTGAAGAATTTTGTCTAAGGTGTCAGATCCATTGTTTAGCATTCTAACATACTTTGTCATCTCATCCAGTTTAGAATTCAAGAATACTGCTTCAGTCTTTAACTTAGAGATGGTTTCCAAATGTTCTGCCTTCTCATTCTCCAGTTGTGTTATCACTTTCTTCTGACTTTCAACTTGTTGACACACTTCTTCACTTCTGTGACACAACTTTATGTAGGTAGTGGCTAATTCATCAAAGGTTACTTCATCATCACTTGAGTCTCCATCAGAACCCCATCTTCCAGTCAAGGCAATCACAAGATTTGCAGACTCTTCTGTTTCACTTTCATCAGACCAAGTAGCAGCAAGACTCTTCTTCTGTTTCTTAAGGTAGGTTCCACATTCAGCTCTAATGTGTCCATACCCATCACATTCATGGCACTGAACTCCTTTTCCTTCTTTGGACTTTTCATCTGATCTTGTTCTTCTTCCAGCATTATTGGATTTACTAATGTGAGATGAGATGTTCTTGACATTAGCCTTAGACCTTACATCCATCTTTTTCAGAAGTCTGTTGAACTGTCTTCCCAATAATGCTACATCATTTTCCAGATCTTCATCAATATCTTGACCACTTTCTCCCTCTTTCTCTTCAGTGTTAGACATGAAGGCTATGCTTTTGACTTTCTTTTCAGATCCATCACACATTCCCATCTCAAATGTTTGGAGGGATCCAATTTGCTCATCAACTCTCATATTGGAAATGTCTTGAGACTCTTCTATGGCTGTCACTTTCATGGAAAATCTCTTAGGGATTGACCTGAGTATTTTCCTCACTAGTTTCTCATCTGACATCTTCTCACCCAGGGCTCCTGAAGCATTAGAAATTTCAAGGATATTCATATGAAATTCATGAATATTTTCATCTTCTTTCATCCTCAAATTTTCAAACTTGGTAGTGAGCAGCTGCAGTCTAGACATCTTCACTCTAGAGGTGCCTTCATGAGTGGTTTTGAGAATGTTCCAAGAATCTTTAGCCACCTCACAGTTATTTACCAATCTTAATATGTTCTTATCTACTCCATTGAATATAGCATTCAGTGCTTTAGAGTTCCCAAGGGCTAGATCCTCCTCCTCCTTGGTCCATTGTTCCTCAACCTTCTTATCAGTTGTAACTTCTCCTTCCTTAGTAATAACTGGATGTTCCCAGCCTGTTAAAACAACCTTCCAAGCCTTATTATCCAAAGATTTTAGAAAGGCTACCATTCGAGGTTTCTAGTAGTCATAGTTGGATCCATCCAGAATAGGTGGTCTGTGAACAGATCCTTCGTCTCTATCCATAGTACCAGAAAGTAACATCCCTAGATCTCACCCAGAACCAGAGCAGGATGCCTGCTCTGATACCAACTGAAATTCTGGTATCAGATATGAGATGTCGAAGGTAATGTCACAACACTAATATCTGAACAATACAAACAGGATAAAAGATAAAGAACAGTAATGCAAGAGACACAAACAATTGTTAACCCAGTTCGGTGCAAACTCACCTACGTCTGGGGGCTACCAAGCCATGAAGGAAATCCACTAAACATAATCAGTTCAAAGACTCTTAGTAAACAACTTTAAGTTACAGTCTTTTCACCTAATCTCTACCAGTGTGACTTCTACCTAAGAACTCTTAGATATGAGATCCTACTCACTCCCCCTCAATCACGACAGTGATATAAAACAAGAATTACAATGAAAATAAAACACTCTTCAAAGACACATACTTGATCTTACTTAAAAGCTTCAATCAAGTAAACACACACTCATGCTTCAAGGCTTAGAGTGGACAAATTACAACTCAAAAATCAGTCCAATTCAATCATCTATCGATGAATGAATGGATTACAATTCACACGACCACACAAGACTCAAACCCTTATTCTCTCTCAATATCTCGTTCGTTATTTCTTGTGTATAAAACCAGGTTTTCCATGTCCTTTATATAGAATCATTTGGCTGGGCTTGGACATCATAAAACCCTAAAACTATTTTCCATTCATATCTTCTCATGACAGCTGATTATATCTCTTTGGAAAATAAGTCAATCTGGTTATAATTACTGATTGAATGCGCGTTGAATCATCTCATCAATCATACATAGATTAGCATTAAAAACGCAATCATGTAATACATAACATTCAGACTGAATGTTCTGTATACAGATGTCATGACATCGGGTCTGACATCTCAGTAAAATCCTGCATATTCACATTTTAAACATCCTGCAGATACATGTTATTGTAAGAACAATTTTTGTTCTACAACAGATTCCATGATTTTGATGATAACAAAGAATGAAACCAAAAATGGCACCCTAACGAAAAGTTTCTAAGTGTGCATGGTTCTAAGGAAAGAAGGAAGAAATCATCAGATACAGAATCATATCAGATACAAATTATCAGAAGACCAGAAGCATCTGAAGTAGAAACACGTTCAAGAAAGTCTAACTCTGAGCAAAACAGCAAAATATCAGAAGCATCTGAACAAGAAGTACGCTCTAGAAGTTCTGACTCTAAACAACGGTATGTCAAACTCCAGAAGTTCTCAGCGCTATCTGAAGAAACCATCAGAACTCAAAAGAGATCAACATCAGAAGTTAGATAGCAAGATTCCAAGATCTCCAGAAATACGAAGACTCTGATCATGGATTTCCAAATAAAGGAAGAGTAACGTTAACTTCAAATAAAGGTTTGGAAATGGAATTCCTAATACAGAAAGAGACGTTAACTCCAAATTCAAATGAAAAGGAACTATATTTGGAAAGTAGTCATTCAAGGAGAGAAAGTTGTCTTGGCAAGAAGCTAAATAAGTTATGGCATTAATTCAAATTATTGACCATCAGTTTTTACGACTACTTCAATCCTATATATAAAGGACTGCAAATCAACATTGAGTGGTACAAGTACAACAACACAAAAAGAACATACTGAAACATCAACACTCATAAAAACGTTTTATTCTCTCAATCTTCACAAAGCTTTTGCTTAAAACGTGAAACATATTTTTGTTCTTACTGTTGTAATATTTGCTTATCTTAGAAGCACTCTAGATTACATAAGTTTTTATATTTGTTGTATTTCCTCAAGTGACTCTGTGCAGTCTGTATACTTGAGAAGACTAAGAGATCTTTCTCTTAGACGTTGTTTGTAATCAATCTTTCAAGATTAGTGGATTAAGTCCTTGTTGAAGGCGAAATCACCTTGGCCGGGTGGACTGGAGTAGCTTTGTGTTATAAGCGAACCAGTATAAAATCCTTGTGTGATTTTCATTTTGAAAAAGCGCTTATTTTCCAAACAATTCAAACCCCCCCTTTCTTGTTTTTCTCACCTTCAATTGGTATCAGAGCTCCGGCTCTGTTATTGATTTTCTAATCAAACACTTAACAGTGTAGAGAGATCCAGAACGAGAAAAACTATGGCCCACACAAATGAAAAGGATAGTTACAATGCTAAGCCCCCTGTCTTTGATGGAGAGAAATTCGATTACTGGAAAGATAGAATTGAAAGTTTCTTTCTAGGCTATGATGCTGATCTCTGGGACATTGTCACAGATGGATACAAACCTCCTGTCACAGAGGATGGAGCTGAAGTTCCCAGAAGTAAGATGTCAGATGATCAGAAGCGTGTTTTCAAAAATCATCACAAGGCCAGAACCATACTCCTCAATGCTATATCTTACAACGAGTATGAAAAGATCACCAACAGAGAAACAGCCAAAGACATACTTGACTCTCTGAGGATGACTCATGAAGGAAACTCTCAGGTCAAAGAAACAAAGGCTCTGGCGCTTATCCAGAAATATGAAGCTTTCAAAATGGAAGATGACGAAGCCATAGAGGCAATGTTCTCTAGATTCCAAACTCTGATTGCAGGTCTCAAGGTTCTAGACAAAGGATACACAACTGCAGACCACGTCAAAAAGATAGTCAGAAGTCTGCCAAAGAAATGGAGACCCATGGTTACTGCTCTGAAGCTGTCAAAGGATCTGAACAATATCAGTCTTGAAGAACTTGTCAGTTCCCTCAGAAGCCGTGAGATAGAACTAGAGGAAGATGAGCCTCAGAAAAGGAACAAGTCCGTAGCATTAAAGTCCAGATATGAAAGACGCAAACCTGACAGAACCAAAGCTCTCCAGGCAGAAACTGAAGATACTGATGACTCTGAACCAGAAGATTCTGATGATGAAGAAGAATTGTCCCTCCTGACCAGAAGAGTTAAACAACTCTGGAAAAAGAGGAACAACAACTTCAGAAGACCAAGACCCAGAGGGGATCGATCAGAATCAACCTCAAAAGGTAAAACTAACAAAGATATTACTTGTTATGAATGTAAAGAAACAGGTCACTACAGGAATGAATGCCCCAAGCTAAAGAAAGACAATTCTAGAAAAGAAAGTTTCAAGAAAAATACCTTCAGGACAAAGAAAGGATTAATGGCTACCTGGGATGATAGTGAATCTGGGTCATCAGAATCTGACTCTGGTGAAAAGGCCAACGTGGCACTTATGGCTACCACATCCAGGAGCAGCTCAGATGAAGAATCTGAAGAGGTATTTTCTGAACTCTCTCGATCTGATCTAGAATCATGCTTGTCAGAAACTCTTAGCTCATATCAGAAATTAAAACAAAAGCTTAAAAACATAAAAGGCTGTCTTAAAGCAAAATTTGAAGAATGTGGCAAGTTTGAGATGACAATTCTAGCGCAGGAAGATACAATCAGATCTTTAACATTAGAAAGAGATGGAGCAAAAAGAAAAAGCTTAGAATTAGAAGAAGCATTGTCTCAAGCACCACAAACTTCAAATAAATTAATTTATGAATACGAAGAAGCCTTTCAAGAATTTCTGAAAAATGGAATAGGTAGGAGTATTATGGCATCCATGATTTATGGAGTCAGTCAGAACAATAAAAAGGGAATTGGGTATGATCCTAAGGAAGTTAAAACTTCTACTAGTGACCAACTTAAATCTCCATTTTCATATCACTATACACACACACATAAACAAAAATTTGAAAATGCTAGAAAACCCAAAGTTATAAGAAACTCTGGGAAAACTAATCAGAAAGGACCCAAGAGATTCTGGGTACCGAAAGATAAGATTGTTTATGTTGCAGATATCCTATGCAGCAAAGTTCAGACACCAGTCATGGTACCTGGACTCTGGATGCTCGCGACACATGACGGGAAGAAAGTCTATGTTCCAAAGTCTGGAACTTAAAGACGCTGGATTTGTAGGCTTCGGAGGAGATCAGAAAGGAAGGATCAGAGGCTCCGGAACTATTGGTAATGGTACTCTTCCCTCTATATCTGATTTCCTTTACGTAGAAGGATTAATGCATAACTTGTTATCCATAAGTCAATTAAGTGATAACGGTTATGATGTAATCTTTAATCAAAAGACATGTAAAGCCATTAGTCAGAACGATGGCTCTGTCCTTTTCACAGGCAAGAGGAAAAACAACATTTATAAAATTAATCTTTCTGATTTAAAAGAACAAAATGTTAAATGTCTGATGTCTGTTCATAAAGAGCAATGGGTATGGCATAGACGCTTGGGCCACATTAGCATGAGGAAACTTTCTCAGCTAAATAAACTCGAGTTAGTCAGAGGCCTACCTAAACTGAAGTTTTCTTCAGATGCTCTGTGTGAAGCATGTCAAAAAGGAAAATTTTCAAAAACATCCTTTAAAAAGAAAAATGTTGTTTCTACCTCTAAGCCTCTGGAACTTCTCCACATTGACCTATTTGGTCCTGTAAAAACAGCATCAGTCAATGGAAAGAAGTATGGACTAGTCATTGTTGATGATTACAGTCGCTGGACATGGGTGAAATTCCTAAAGCACAAGAGTGAGTCTCACTCTGTATTCACTAGTTTCTGCTCCAAAGTGCAAAAAGAATTTGACTCTAAAATTATTAGAGTCAGAAGTGATCATGGTGGGGAATTTGAAAACAAAGATTTTGAGGAATTATTTGACTCTAATGGAATATCCCATGATTTCTCCTGCCCTAGAACTCCACAACAAAATGGAGTTGTAGAGAGGAAGAATAGGACACTCCAAGAAATGGCCAGAACCATGATAAATGAAACTAATGTGGCAAAGCACTTTTGGGCAGAAGCTGTAAATACAGCGTGTTACATTCAGAATAGAATCTCTATAAGACCTATTCTGGAAAAGACTCCCTATGAACTGTGTAAAGGAAGAAAACCAAACATTTCATATTTTCATCCTTTTGGATGTTCTTGCTTTATCTTAAACACTAAAGAACATCTGAACAAGTTCGATTCCAAAGCACAGAAAGGTATTATGTTAGGATACTCAGAACGCTCTAAAGGCTACAGAGTATACAACACAGAAACCAAAATTGTGGAAGAATCAATTCATGTCAGATTTGATGATAAGCTTGACCCTGAAAAGTCAAAGCTAGTTGAAAACTTTGCAGATTTAGAAATCACTCTTGCAGGATCTGATAAAGCTCCAGAAGCAACTGTTACTCAGAACTCTGAAGAAATTAAATCCCCAGAAATCCCAAAGAAAGTTAAAAGTCGTATCAATGTATCCGAAGATTTGATTCTGGGAAACAAAGACGAACCTGTCAGAACCAGATCTACCTTCAGGACCTCTGAAGATACTCCTCTGGGACTAGTGTCTCTGATTGAGCCTACGTCCTGTGATGAAGCACTTTAAGATAACGACTGGGTTTCAGCCATGCAAGAAGAATTAGATCAATTCACAAAGAATGATGTCTGGGATCTTGTTCCAAAGCCCAGAGGCACTCACGTTATTGGAACCAGATGGGTATTCAGAAACAAGCTAAATGAGAAAGGAGAAGTCGTCAGAAACAAAGCTCGACTGGTAGCTCAGGGTTATAGTCAACAAGAAGGTATTGACTATAATGAAACCTTTGCCCCAGTCGCAAGGTTAGAATCTATTCGTCTTCTTGTATCTTTTGCTATTAACCATTCTATTAAATTATATCAAATGGATGTCAAGAGTGCATTCCTTAATGGTTATATATCAGAAGAAGTGTATGTCAATCAACCTCCAGGTTTTGAAAATCCAAATTTTCCAGAACATGTTTTTAAACTTAAAAAATCTTTGTATGGACTTAAACAAGCTCCCAGAGCTTGGTATGAACGTTTAAGCAATTTTCTTCTAGAACACAATTTTATCAGAGGGAAGTTGACTCCACACTCTTCTGTAAGAACCTTAACAATGATCTCATGATATGCCAGATATACGTTGATGATATTATTTTTGGTTCAGTTAACGCCTCTGTTTGTCAAGAATTCTCTGAGTTAATGCAGGCAGAATTTGAAATGAGCTTAATGCAAGAACTAAAGTTCTTTCTGGGAATTCAAATTAACCAAACTTCAGAAGTTACATATGTTCATCAAAGCAAATATATTAAAGATGTTCTGAAGAAATTTGACATGGGTGACTGCAACTCTGCAAAAACTCCCATGCATCCGACATGCATTCTTGAAAACGAAGAAGTAAGCGCAAAGGTTTGTCAGAAGCTCTATCGAGGTATGATAGGCTCTCTTCTCTATCTGACTGCTACTCGTCCTGATATTCTCTTTAGTGTCTGTCTCTGTGCTAGATTCCAATCAGATCCTAGAGAATCTCATTTAACAGCAGTTAAGAGAATTCTCAAGTATCTGAAAGGAACTCCTAACCTGGGCCTGATGTATAAGAAAACATCAGAGTATAGACTTTCGGGTTATTGTGATGCAGATTATGCAGGAGATAGACTAGAACGAAAAAGCACATCTGGAAATTGCCAGCTTCTGGGAAACAATCTGATATCCTGGGCTAGCAAAAGACAGTCAACTATCGCTCTATCAACTGCAGAAGCAGAATATATCTCAGTATCACTGTGCACAACTCAGATGCTCTGGATGAAGCATCAGTTAGAAGATCTGCAAATCTTCGAGAGTAACATTCCTATCTTTTGTGATAATACTGCTGCCATTTGTCTAAGTAAGAATCCCATTCTACATTCCAGAGCTAAACACATTGAAATAAAACATCATTTTATCAGAGACTATGTTCAGAAAGGGATAGTAACATTGAAGTTCATTGATACAGATCATCAATGGGCAGATATCTTTACTAAGCCTCTAGCTGAAGATAGATTTCTTTTTATCTTAGACAATCTGAACATTCAAAATTGCCCCGAATGAAGTGTGGCTCTGAAGATGTAAAATGTGACTCTGACATAACCAAATGTGCTTCTGCCTCTGACTCTGATACTTCTACCAGTTAAGAAGATATCTGAGTTAGAAATCTCCAGGAACCAATCCTTTGGTATTCCTGAAGATCAGATACATCAACACGTGGAGCACTTAGCGTCTAACCCTAGAACTTCTAGACAGTTGTCCAGAAGAAAATCAAAGGGGAAACGTTTGAGATCTCCTCGAGCAGTGTGCATACTGTTGGGATTAGACATTCATTAATGAGCCTTAATCATTTTTCCCCCAAGCGTGCTAACTTGTGTTTTGTGCCAACGCTGAATTGTGTGTCGTTTTGCATGTGTTTTTGTTTAGGGTATTTAAACACTTTTCTCACATTTCACACACTTATCACTCTCACTCACTCTCAAACCATCTCTGAAGCATTTTTGCAAACACCTCATCTTCATCTCCTTCTTCATCAACTATGGATGCTCAACAACAACAAGTTTTCAACTTTTCTCAACAAATGGAATCCAACGCCACTGCCCAAAGTTCAAGCATTCCAACTCCAACTGTTACAGGAGTCTCCATTACTCCAGTGTACAAGGAACCCCATGTTCTTGATCGTCAACCTCATATCAACCTAGCAACTCCCTTTGAGGGACTGGATGTTGTCGCAACCTGAAAAATACAGTGTGCGAAAAAAACAACGGGCGAAAGAAAAAGACAGAAGAGTCGCCACCGTGCGTTATTCATCCCAAAGGAGGGAAAGGAAACGCTCGAAGTAAACCTGAAAAAGGAAAGGACAAGATGGGGTCTCGCAACCAAATCTTGGGTTCGGGAGTCGGTTATGCGAAGGGAAGGTATTAGCACCCCTACGCATCCATAGTACTCTACGGGATCCACTTTTGTAGTTCTTGTCTAAAGGGTGTGGGTTTATCTTGTGCTGTTTGCCAAAAAAAACAAAAAATGGTTAAATGAAAATGACTCGCGCGGATGTTGCATCCACTGCATACGTATCTCATCTGAATATGAGAATCAGAGTCTTCGTAGCTCGGCTGACCTATGGGTTGGGGGGATGTGTGCTCGCTAAGACATCGTGTCTTATGCCTACGTATCTCATCTGGAATGAGAATCAGAGCAAGCCGTAGTTTGGCTAACTACGGGGTTATGGATTGGGTTTTGGACGAACGACGTCACTACGCAATCTACCGGATGCTCGACCTTTAGAGACTTACTCGCCTGTAGTAGAAGGAGTAAACGTGTTGCTTTGGGTTTTAGGGTTTGGGATGCTCGAGGGCAAACAGGCAGTCCTTGACGAAGGAACCGCGCTACCTGCAGGGATATGAATACAAAACACAAAACATGTATCTCAAAGTAAAATGCCACCAAGGGGCTCAAACATTGCCTCCTATCGAGGTCTTCCAGCTAAGAAAGCGATAAAGTATGAGAGAGGGAAAAAATTACCACACGGATAAAGATCCGAAGTTACAGCAATTAAAGGAATGGGAAACCCAGGGATCCTTCCAAGCTAAACACCATCAAAGAAAGTGAGTCAATACAGGTAATCGAAATGAAACCTCCAGGGGGTATCCCACAAATAAAGTGGGAAACCACGCAAGTTATCCCTGCAAAAGTTAGGTGCCTTCACAAAAACTCAACAAAAGGGTTAGTGAAGCAAAATAGGGTAACCAAGAGTTGCCCTCAAATCAAAATGTAATCACATAAATCATGCCCTTTCAATTCACTAAAAGCTCATAAAAAGCAACCAAAGGTAGGAGGCCTAAACCTCTTGTCAAACACATGCATCAAAAGGGTATCAAATTCACCCATAATACCTCATATATTTAGAGCATTCAAATTAAAGGCATAAAGATGATGGATATAGGGCAAACCTGATTGGAGAAGAAAAATCAAATGGCAGGGTTTGCTTGAGCTGAAAGTCTGTGAGTCAGAATGAACCTTTCAGAGGTGCCTGGAGGTTGCTGCAGAGTAGCCTGTAGGTTTCCCTTCAGGTTTTGTCCAGTGTTTTGTTCCAAGGAAACCTTAGAGTATTTTGCTTCTCTCCCTTTTTCTCAAGTGAATCTCCCAGTGTAACTCCAAGTGTGTTTTCCTCTACTGAAACTTCAGTATTTATAGACTAATTTCGTGGGTAATGGGCTTGGAATGAGGGAGACCCAAGTCCAAAATAATTTGTTATATTTTATTTATTTATTTTAATTATTTAATTAATTAATTAATTAAAAAAAAAATTCTTTTTTTTTTTTTTTTTTTTTTTAGGAAAAATGAAGGGTAAATTTTGGGGTATTACAGCTGCCCTTATTCAATCAACTGGAGACCCGAAAAGAAGATAGCGGCGACTTTCGCATTCGAGGTATCAAGGGATTGAATACAATAAAAGCCCAAAAATTTGCACTGAAGTAAAAATGCCTGTCTGAATCGGTAAAGGGGTGGTCTTGAAAGAAGAATCCGTCTGGTACGGTGAGAGTCAGTCTGAATACCGAAAAAGAATGCTAATCTGGATACCCAAAATAAATGGTAGCACGGAAATAACCATGGCCTGAATGCCGCTCATCAGTCTGAATACTGGAAAGGATTTCGATCTGAACATCGGAAAATTGGCCTGAATGCCACAAGTCGCATCGACCTGAACGTCGGAAACTTCTTCGATCTGAATATCGGAAAATTGGCCTGAATGCCACAAGTCGCATCGACCTGAACATCGGAAACTTCTTCGATCTGAACATCGGAACACTGGCCTGAATGCCACTTCGATCTGAATATCGGAACACTAGCCTGAATGCCACTTCGATCTGAATATCGGAACACCGGCCTGAATGCCACTTCGATCTGAATATCGGAAACTTCTTCGATCTGAACATCGGAACACTGGCCTGAATGCCACTTCGATCTGAATATCGGAACACTGGCCTGAATGCCACTTCGATCTGAATATCGGAACACTAGCCTGAATGCCACTTCGATCTGAATATCGGAATACTGGCCTGAATGCCACTTCGATCTGAATACCGGAAAACTGGCCTAAATGCCACAAGTTACATCGACCTGAACGTCGGAAACTTCTTCGATCTGAACATCGGAACACTGGCCTGAATGCCACTTCGGTCTGGATACGGGAAAACTGACCTGAATGCCACTTCGGTCTGGATACCGGAAAACTGGTCTGAATGCCACTTCGGTCTGGATACCGGAAAACTGACCTGAATGCCACAAGTTGCATCGACCTGAACGTCGGAAACTTCTTCGATCTGAACATCGGAACACTGGCCTGAATGCCACTTCGGTCTGGATACCGGAAAACTGGCCTGAATGCCACTTCGGTCTGGATACCGGAAAACTTCATGCCTGTCAGCATTGGCAGAAATAGGGAATGATAATAGAGGCGGCGCATGGGCCAATGACACTTGCTGGGGATAACAAAGGTAAGTCATGAACAATCTTCAGTCTGAGTACTGGAAACAACTTCTAGCTTATCACTTGGGATACCGAGAATGTTTTATGTTTACATGCGTATGTTTGAATTTTTCAATGGCGTAATGCTCCATGAAAATGGAAATGCTACGCGATTTGGAAGGATGCAATGCAATATGATTCTACATGCAGGGATGCGAAATGCTGGGTAGAATGCCAAGTCGAGGCAAGGGGATCTGCTGGGGAAATGATTACCATCCTCTGGGCTCTGGCCAGGCTGCTGGAGATACACACCACAATGAACTCTGTGGGGAGATGACTAGCCATGCGGTGTTCTGGCCATACCGAGACTCTGATCGGGGAAAGAATGGCATTGGAAGCCTGCTGCTGAGGAAAGCTACAATGGTTCTGGCAACCACGATTTGCGAGAGATGACTCAGCAGGGGGAGCAAACACTGATACGGTACCGAGGTTCTGCTTCAAGAAAAGAAACTATGGATCTGGCATTGGGATTATCGATCTGGCATCGAACTCTAAGGAGCAGCCACTTCTGTTGGGAAGATACAGTCTGGCACTGTCAACTCCGCTGGGGAGTGTATGTCCTGAAACAACCGCTTGGGGAAGTACGGTGGTGAGAAACTGCTGGGGATTGAAGAATCCAACACTCTGATCAGCTCTGCAGGGTCAAGACACTGAATTCGTCTGTTGGCAACTTCATTGGGGAAGATATTCACGACCATCTGCAGGAGATTTTAAGGAAATGCCCCGAGGGTATCTGTTCTGAATAGACGATCCAAAGCACTTAAAATTTACAGCAATTTTAAATGTTTATTAAGCATGTACCTGTAAAGCCCTTATGTGTCATGATGCAATGTTTATCAAAAATTCGGACGTCATTTTTGCAAACAAAACAGTAAAATGAAAATGAAAACAGAGATATACTGAATAACATGATTTTATTGTTTGAACGACCTCTGAATAGGCATTTACATCACGAAGCAATCCCTAGAAAGAGGTAATCGCACAAAAGATAAAAACAGAAATTAATCTAATGGCAATGTGAAATGGATTTCTATTGGGTTCCAATTCTGCTATGACTTGCCCATCTTCAAGATCCTCCAGATGATCAGCCTTCTGAAAGAGTGATTGGACTGTTTCCTACCCTTTTGAAAATTTCCAATCATTGGCACGAGATGAGATTCAGAACTACTCAGAACGCAGTCATTCGCTTAATCCCTAACTTTTGCCTGGATCGCCCTTTTCGGGTTTTCAATCCACCGGGATACCCATTTTTGCCTAAGTTGCCTTTTCAGGTTTTCAACTTACCGGGTGTACAATCTTTTTTTATTTTTGTCCCTAATTTTTGCCCGAACCTTTTCATTTTCTTGGTTCGTCGGGATGCCCATTTTTGCCTGGACTATTCTTTTTACTGTCCAGCGGGTCTATTTTATGCGAAGTATTTTTTAACTGCGTCTGAGTTCACAGGGGAAGTGAAGTTTTCACCATCCGTAGTTGTAAGCATCATGGCACCTCCTGAGAATACTCTTTTGACCACAATGGTCCTTCATATGTAGGAGTCCACTTGCCCCTAGGATCACCCTGTGGTAGTATGATACGCTTGATTACCAAGTCACCAGCCTGACATACCTTTGGCTTAACCTTCTTATTGAAAGCTTTGATCATCCGTTTCTGGTACATCTGACCGTGACAAACAATTTCCAACCTCTTCTCATCAATCAAATTTATCTGGTCGAGTCGAGTCTGAATCCATTCATCCTCGTCTAAACCTGCCTCTTTCATGATTCTTAGAGAGGGAATCTGAACTTCCACTGGTAACACGGCTTCCATTCCGTAGACCAAAGAGAAAGGAGTTGCCCCTGTCAAAGTGCGCACTAAAGTGCGATAACCATGAAGAGCAAAGGGTAACATCTCATGCCAGTCTTTGTATGTTACTGTCATCTTTTGTATGATCTTCTTAATATTCTTATTAGCAGCCTCCACGGTGCCATTCATCTTTGGCCGGTACGGAGAAGAGTTATGGTGTTTTATTTTGAACTGCGTGCAGAGTTCAGCAATCATCTTGTTGTTCTTCCGGAGAGAGCAGGTTTCTCAGATGTATATTTGATAAGATCCATCTTAGAAATCAATAAAGTGGTATGATGCAACATATACTGTCTTAGTCGGCGAGCAGCCTAAGCCAAAGCATAGCAAGCTTTCTCGAACTGGGAGTATCTTGTTTCACAGTCGGTACCTTGTGCTAAGGTAGTATATTGCATACTCTTTTCGACCAGACTCGTCATGTTGCCCCAACACACACCCTATTGAATTTTCTAACACGGTCAAATACATGATTAGATCTTCCTTCAACTGGTGGCATCGGATTTATAGGTTCTTGGAGATACTTCTTGATTTTGTCAAAAGCTTCTTGACATTCATCATTCCATATCATCTCTTGATTTTTCCAGCGAAAACCTCTACATAGTCACGTAACATCCGACTCAATCTTTCTTTGACACTGTTTTCCAAGCCTGCTCCTATTTTGACTTCTTTCTTGGCGTCTTCGGTGCTGAGATTAATCACTTCAACAGACTCTTGATGCAGTTGAATAACCCTTTCCTCTTGTTTCAATAACCTGGTAAGTTCTTCAGGGAGTTCACAATCTTCATCATCCTCTTCTTCAGCTTGAAAGATTGGATTTTCAAAGTCGAAGCGAGCCATAGCAGAACCGTTATCAATAGGATCCGGTGACGTGCATCACACGAGTGATGGTATGTGCTTATGAGTGTGAACAAGAAGTGAAAACTAAACAAAACATTGCCATTTTTTTTATTTTGAAAAACTGCAAAAATAGAAAGACAGGGAACGAAACATTTGAATACAAAGAGACGTCCTTTATTTATGATAAAAATGCAATTGTCACATAGATGGGCCCTACAATGAGTCATTACGCCCTGGGCGGAACGTAAGACTTGGATATGCATGAATAAACAAAGAAAATTACTCTTCAAGAAGAGTGACTTGGACAATCTCCTCAGAAGACCAATGGTTGATGACTTCACCCGGGATCTTCGGACGCACCCAGTTGTCGATGTCACAATCACTATCCCCATCTTCTTTGTTGACTGCAGAGACTTGACCATACTGAATGACGCCAGCACTGGAGAAAGTGATCGGCCCCTGACGAGTCTGAAGTGTTGAAGTTGTAGAAGTCAAAACTGGCTGATACCCAATACCGAACTTATCTTCTTTCACTGGTAATTCCAACAGACGCCCCCAACCGGGAGCAATACCTGAATCCACCACGGCCCGTGCCTGCTTAAAGGATGAGATAGAGGCACCCGCTTTAACCTCTTCCACCGACTCTTGGACAGACAAATCTTCAACCTGGAGGATACCTTTGTCGAGCAAGGCCTGGATACCCTGCTGTAACTTCAAACAACCTCCGCCCTGAGTAGCACAATCCAAACAACCCTTCCCACAACCGGGGAAGACATCGGCCTTCAGCAAGCATCCTTTGATATCCAACAATGGAGTCTTCAACTTCAACACATCCTTAATGGACTTGGCTTTTCCCTCTATCATGTTAACGTTCGCACCACCATGCTGGGGCATGGGATTGTTGACGACATTCGGAGCTGGTGCAAGGTCGATGGCCTTTGAATCTATGAGGTCCTGAACTACGTGCTTAAAAGCTTTGCAGTTCTCAATATTGTGGCCAGGTGCCCCAGAGTGGAAGCTACACCTAGCGTTGGCGTCGTAACCCACCGGAAGTCTACCAACAGGAGGAGCCAGAGTGCGCAGTTGCACAAGTTGTAGTTGTTGAAGACTAGAAAGCATCTGAGCGTACGACATTGGAAGGGTGTCGAAATGTCGGTCCATCATCCTTTGCCTCTGTTGATAAGCGGGTCTGTTACCCGGTTGTTGCTGCTGTTGATACTGAGCTGGTTGACGTTGTGATTGTTGTTGTTGTAGTGGTGCTGCAGCTGGAATGGTCACAGCCGCAACATACGGTTGCTGATGATAATTCTGAAAGTTATTCCTCCGGTTATCCCTGTTCTGATAAGAAGATATGGCACTTGCATCCCCTTCTCTCCTCTTCTGTCCCTGAATGAACGACTTCTTCACCCCTGATGAGGATCCACCTCCACTCTGGCTCTTATAGGTCTTTAGGTAATTCTCCACCCTTTCTCCGGTAGAGACCACATCAGCAAAGTTGGAAGCATTGCACCCCACCAGACGCTCCAGATAAGGTCCAGGCAGCGTATTCATGAACATGTTGGCCATTTCCTTTTCCAACATAGGAGGCTGAACACGGGAAGCTGTATCCCTCCAGCGTTGAGCGTATTCCCTGAAGCACTCATTGCTTTTAAGAGACAGATTCTGAAGTTGAGTTCTGTCCGGAGCCATGTCTGCATTATACTGGTACTGCTTCACGAAAGCCTCCGCCAAATCCCTCCAGCAACGGATGTGGGCTCTGTCCAGCCTCATATACCATTCCAAGGATGCCCCAGCCAGGCTGTCCTGGAAGAAGTACATAAGTAGCTTCTCGTCGTCAGAGTATGCAACCATTTTACGGAAATAGGCTTGCACGTGAGTTTTGGGGCAAGAGCTGCCATTGTATTTGTCAAATATCGGGACCTTGAATTTCGGTGGCACCCTCACACCTGGGACCAAGCCCAAGTCAGCAACATCTACTCCCAGAAGATTCTGTCCTTCCACTGCTTTCAACCTCTCTTCCAATCTTTTAAACATGGGGTCCATGCCAAAGTCTTCCTGAAGCAAAGGGAACTGATCATCCTGACCATCCTGAATAGGTTGTTGATCTAGGTTGATGCGTGGGATCGGGATAGGCCCCGGTCCATTGGGACCATTAGCCTCTCCAGCTGGAGGATCAGCCAACGTCTCCGGTTGAGTAATAGGGGGATCCCTCTGTACCAACAATCTAAGCTCCTGCTGTCCTTGAGCCACCCCTTGAACCAAATCCATGAATTGATTCATGCGAATCTTCATCTCGGCGAGCTCTGCTTGTAGGCTCTCCATCGCTCTTTGTTGATTCCTTCGGGTACCGTATCGATGAATGCCTGAGTCAGCTATCCTGCTAGTGGGACACCAAACAAACTGAGAACACTGTGGCGGTACCTGTTATGCAAGACATGCGGATGACTATGCAAATGTAATGACATGTTTATCAATTCCAAAAGGTATTCTACCTCCTTGATTCCAGTCTCACATTTGATAAACAGTGTAAGAAGAAAACCCCGACTAGAATCAAGAAGAAGATGTAAACCCCCTTGAAATGGATAAACATGTGTTAAATGATATGAATGAAAATGATGTGATGATGTGAATGCAATGTAGTGGTATGTCAATCAGGATTGCTGTATCTGCTTGAACATCTGTCAGGTTACACTGTCTGAAGAGAAAACCACTGAGGAATATAATACAAGATCAAAGCTCTGCTCCAGAAAACCGGGTTGGTTGGAGGTTAAGGTTTCCTGAATTTAGCCTGCCCCTCACTGGTAGGTTCTAAGAACAGAAGTTCGTCAACTTCAGCCCTTCAGTCGCGAATAATACGTTTACCACTGAAGGTTTGGCATTATTACGGGATAAAAGACCTCCACTGACTCCCCTCAACAGGACATCCTAAAGCAAGTTCCCAGTCTCGGGGTCCTCGGGTTGATCGGCGAGAATGCGCCCACCAGAGCTAACATAATCACGTCTCAGAGGAGAGGCCTCGACTGAGTTCTCGGGAAATGGTCACCAGAGTCGACAATTTCTAAAGGAACATCATGTCGTTACGGAACATCCGTAGGACATAATATATCCAAGAGAAACCTCGTCTGGGTGTGGTTCTTCACGAACGACTTAACGTAGCAACATGCCACGCAAGCCTCATGATCATCCACTCTAAAACCTGTGTGTACACTCAAGCCTGGGTAATGGGCTTATCTCTCGTAGAACATCCCATCCCAACAAACAAACAACAGCTCCAACAGATACAGCAGATGAATGCAAGCAAGTAAGTAAATAAAATATACAAAAGCATGAACACCCACTAAACAAGAAAATCACAAAAGCTAGGAGGGACTCGCTTAGGGAAGATGGACCAGCAAGAGGTCAACTTCTTAAGTCCCCAGCAGAGTCGCCAGCTGTCGTAACCTGAAAAATACAGTGTGCGAAAAAAACAACGGGCGAAAGAAAAAGACAGAAGAGTCGCCACCGTGCGTTATTCATCCCAAAGGAGGGAAAGGAAACGCTCGAAGTAAACCTGAAAAAGGAAAGGACAAGACGGGGTCTCGCAACCAAATCTTGGGTTCGGGAGTCGGTTATGCGAAGGGAAGGTATTAGCACCCCTACGCATCCATAGTACTCTACGGGATCCACTTTTGTAGTTCTTGTCTAAAGGGTGTGGGTTTATCTTGTGTTGTTTGCCAAAAAAAACAAAAAAGGGTTAAATGAAAATGACTCGCGCGGATGTTGCATCCACTGCATACGTATCTCATCTGAATATGAGAATCAGAGTCTTCGTAGCTCGGCTGACCTATGGGTTGGGGGGATGTGTGCTCGCTAATACATCGCGTCTTATGCCTACGTATCTCATCTGGAATGAGAATCAGAGCAAGCCGTAGTTCGGCTAACTACGGGGTTATGGATTGGGTTTTGGACGAACGACGTCACTACGCAATCTACCGGATGCTCGACCTTTGGAGACTTACTCGCCTGTAGTAGAAGGAGTAAACGTGTTGCTTTGGGTTTTAGGGTTTGGGATGCTCGAGGGCAAACAGGCAGTCCTTGACGAAGGAACCGCGCTACCTGCAGGGATATGAATACAAAACACAAAACATGTATCTCAAAGTAAAATGCCACCAAGGGGCTCAAACATTGCCTCCTATCGAGGTCTTCCAGCTAAGAAAGCGATAAAGTATGAGAGAGGAAAAAAATTACCACACGGATAAAGATCCGAAGTTACAGCAATTAAAGGAATGGGAAACCCAGGGATCCTTCCAAGCTAAACACCATCAAAGAAAGTGAGTCAATACAGGTAATCGGAATGAAACCTCCAGGGGGTATCCCACAAATAAAGTGGGAAACCACGCAAGTTATCCCTGCAAAAGTTAGGTGCCTTCACAAAAACTCAACAAAAGGGTTAGTGAAGCAAAATAGGGTAACCAAGAGTTGCCCTCAAATCAAAATGTAATCACATAAATCATGCCCTTTTAATTCACTAAAAGCTCATAAAAGGCAACCAAAGGTAGGAGGCCTAAACCTCTTGTCAAACACATGCATCAAAAGGGTATCAAATTCACCCATAATACCTCATATATTTAGAGCATTCAAATTAAAGGCATAAAGATGATGGATATAGGGCAAACCTGATTGGAGAAGAAAAATCAAATGGCAGGGTTTGCTTGAGCTGAAAGTCTGTGAGTCAGAATGAACCTTTCAGAGGTGCCTGGAGGTTGCTGCAGAGTAGCCTGTAGGTTTCCCTTCAGGTTTTGTCCAGTGTTTTGTTCCAAGGAAACCTCAGAGTATTTTGCTTCTCTCCCTTTTTCTCAAGTGAATCTCCCAGTGTAACTCCAAGTGTGTTTTCCTCTACTGAAACTTCAGTATTTATAGACTAATTTCGTGGGTAATGGGCTTGGAATGAGGGAGACCCAAGTCCAAAATAATTTGTTATATTTTATTTATTTATTTTAATTATTTAATTAATTAATTAATTAATTAATTAAAAAAATTCTTTTTTTATTTTTATTTTTATTTTTATTTTATTTTTTTATTTATTTATTTATTTTCGTTTTCGTTTTTTTTTTTCGTTTTTTTTTTTTAGGAAAAATGAAGGGTAAATTTTGGGGTATCACAGATGTGTTATGTGAAACACTGGTGGACTTCGACAACATGAGGAGAAATGGAGTAGATCTTACTGAAGAACTCTGTCTACAAGGGTGGGAAAACTACTTCCAAAGGCTGTATGGCCCAGTTTACCCAAATCTCATCAAAGAATTCTGGAGATTTGCTGATGCTGATGACCATTTCATCGTCTCCTTCGTATTGGGGGTAAAGATAGTAATTACTGAAAAGTCAATTGCTTCTTTACTGAACATGGAGAAAGATGGAGGAAAAAGGATTTACAACATCAACCCTAGGTCAAGGCGCATTGCTGAAGAAATCAATCCAACCATCTTCAAACTCAACACTGAAGGAAATCCTTCAAAGAACAAAGAACTTCATCAGAACCTCAGAGTATGGCTCAAGATCATTCTGGGAACCATTCATCATCGCCTAGCATCAAACTCCTTTGACTACATCAATGCAGATCAGAAGTGCATTCTGTATTGCATTCACAAGGGTGTGAAGCTCTGCCTTCCTGCACTTCTCTTCAGATATCTCAGAGACTCTGTAAGGGAGACAAGAAACAACATGAAACCCAGATCCTACATCCCTCTGGGAAGACTTCTGTCTGATGTCTTCATTGAGAATGGGCTTGTAGATCATCTGGAGAAGAACAGACTGATGGAAGATCTGGCGATAGATACTGGAAAGCCTCTGAACGCCAGAAATCTCAAAAGCATGGGAATCTTGAAGAAGATTCAAGTCAGGCCCACTATGGACACCTCCTGGGATGCCTTGAAAGATCAGAGGAAGCTGCCCCATGGTCTTGCAAGGTTCTTCAAGAATGAACCCGTAGATGCAATCCTCCACTATCTGCAGCGTCTGAAGGATGAAGGAGTCGACATCTCTGACTTCAGACTAGATGACTGTCTAGATTCAGAAGAAGATTTTGTTAGATTCAAAAGAGGTCCCTCTTCAAAGAAGTCTTCAAAGGCAAAGAGAGCAAGGCTAGGAGAAACTTCTGGAACCAGATCTCCAGCGCCTCTGCAAGTAACTACTGGTACGTCTGCTCCCTCTATTCCCTCTGAACCTCTTATGGCTTCTTCTTCTAATCCTCTCCCAACACCACCTATATACACATCCTCTGAAACCCCACCTTCTACAACCAGAACCTCACAACCTCTACCCAATTTTAATCTTGCTCAGACTACCACTTCCTCTTCATCATCTTCAGCCCCAAAATCACCTCCATACCTTGACCTCTCCTCTGACCCAGAATACTCTGACCCTAACTCTCCAACCTTAGCCCAAATTCAGGCTCAAAACCTTGCTTCACAACGACCAACACAATCTGAAGCAACTTCACCTCACCCAGAACAAACAACCAACATTCCTTCTGAAGACCAACCTTCTGAAACTCAACCCTCTGACCTACACACCTCTGTTATCACCCTTCCAAACACCTCCGCTGAACCTGAACCTGAACCTGAAGCTGAACCTGAACCTCTAACATTAAATCTCATCCCTCCAACCTCTTCACCTCAAACCTCTGAACCTAACCTTTCCGTACCTACCCTTGAGGAAGCCATAATGCTGGTCGCAGGGGCTTCAGTACAAAAGGTCAAGTCTCTGACCATTAACTCTGAAGTCAGTGATGATCCTAACTCTGTAAGGACACACTGGAACAGAGTCATTGGCTGGATGACCTCTGAGGCTTTTAAGCTGAAGAACATCTCTGAGCAAGTCAGAAATGGCTACATCAGAGATGCTGAGGCAAGACTCCAGGAAAGACTTGCAAGAAAAGCTGAAGCCAGAAGGCTGGAGGAAGAGAGACTTGCTAGAGAAGCTGAAGAGGAAGCCAGAAGGCTGGAGGAAGAAAGGGCAAAGGAAGCTGAAGCTAAAGCTCTGGCCGATGCTGCTGCTACTGCCGAAGCTGAAGCACAGGCTGCTGCTGAAGCTGAAGCACAGGCTGCTGCTGAAGCTGAAGCAAAGGCCGCTGCTGAAGCACAGCAGGCTCTGACTCAGGGGGAGTCCTCTTCTGTCGTTCCTATGGTTCTCCAGACACTGGAAGAACTGAAGAAAGATCAGAAGGAACTCCGTGCCAGAATGGATAAACAAGACACTGTCAACGACAACATTCAGAACATGCTGTCTCAATTGCTTCAGAGAATGCCTCCGCCTCCCAACCCTTAGGCACTTAGGATTTTTGTTGCTTTGCTTTCTTTGTTTCTGATGTTTACTTGTTCCTTTTGCCTCTGTTGTTTTTTATCTGAATACAATGTTTTTCTCTTGAATTATTATTTTTTGCTATGTCTTTTTGATTCTGACAAAAAGGGGGAGAAGTCATTAATAGCTCTGATGAAAATACTGTCTAAATACCTTAAAGCACTCTGCAACATATTTTTCTTAAAAATAAATTTATCTAACACTAGACTTAAGAAATTGCAGAAGGTATCAAGAAACCTCATTGCTTGGAAGCTCTGGTAAGAACTTCTGAACTCCCTAGCCTATCTCAGAGGGAGCTCCTGTCTATCTGATCTGATATTGTTTATGTTTCATCTGCTAATTAAGTTTGTTTTGTCATCATCAAAAAGGGGGAGATTGTAAGAACATTTTTTGTTCTACAACAGATTCCATGATTTTGATGATAACAAAGAATGAAACCAAAAATGGCACCCTAACGAAAAGTTTCTAAGTATGCAGGGTTCTAAGGAAAGAAGGAAGAAATCATCAGATACATAATCATATCAGATACAAATTATCAGAAGACCAGAAGCATCTGAAGTAGAAACACGTTCAAGAAAGTCTAACTCTGAGCAAAACAACAAAATATCAGAAGCATCTGAACAAGAAGTACGCTCTAGAAGTTCTGACTCTAAACAACGGTATGTCAAACTCCAGAAGTTCTCAGCGCTATCTGAAGAAACCATCAGAACTCAAAAGAGATCAACATCAGAAGTTAGATAGCAAGATTCCAAGATCTCCAGAAATACGAAGACTCTGATCATGGATTTCCAAATAAAGGAAGAGTAACGTTAACTTCAAATAAAGGTTTGGAAATGGAATTCCTAATACAGAAAGAGACGTTAACTCCAAATTCAAATGAAAAGGAACTATATTTGGAAAGTAGTCATTCAAGGAGAGAAAGTTGTCTTGGCAAGAAGCTAAATAAGTTATGGCATTAATTCAAATTATTGACCATCAGTTTTTACGACTACTTCAATCCTATATATAAAGGACTGCAAATCAACATTGAGTGGTACAAGTACAACAACACAAAAAGAACATACTGAAACATCAACACTCATAAAAACGTTTTATTCTCTCAATCTTCACAAAACTTTTGCTTAAAACGTGAAACATTTTTTTGTTCTTACTGTTGTAATATTTGCTTATCTTAGAAGCACTCTAGATTACATAAGTTTTTATCTTTGTTGTATTTCCTCAAGTGACTCTGTGCAGTCTGTATACTTGAGAGGACTAAGAGATCTTTCTCTTAGACGTTGTTTGTAATCAATCTTTCAAGATTAGTGGATTAAGTCCTTGTTGAAGGCGAAATCACCTTGGCCGGGTGGACTGGAGTAGCTTTGTGTTATAAGCGAACCAGTATAAAATCCTTGTATGATTTTCATTTTGAAAAAGCGCTTATTTTCCAAACAATTCAAACCCCCCCTTTCTTGTTTTTCTCACCTTCAGTTATCTTATGTCAAGACAACACTTGTGACAACTTGTGAACACTCTAGGTTTTACCAAAATTGTTGCCAACACATAGAACCAACACATATGAAAATTATTCCAAGAGAAAACTTACTCTAAATGACATTCCAAACAACTTTCATGTTGAGACCTATAGCTAGTTTTGCTTGGAAAATCATTTTCTATGTTGAAACATTATAGGTCATTTTGTCTAAACCCTAATTTGAAAGTCAACTTCCCAAGGCGATAACTTGCTCAATTTTTATGATATGAAAAATTTCCAAGTTGCAAAATCCAATTCAATGTGTCTACTTCAACTTTGATGTTTGGAGTTGGAGCTAATTCAACTTTTTTGAGCATGTGATATGAGGCTACATTATAGGTCGCTTTAGACCTATACCATTGATCAAGTGATTTTTCCAAACTTCAAAAATGCATAACTCTATCATTTCAAATCCAAATGACATGAAATTGGTTACCATTTTGAATGTATTTGAGAGAGATACAACTTTGATGAAGACACTTTTCTCATTTGAAGCTCATATAAAAAGTTAAACAAGGTGGAATATTGAGACATATGGCTTGACACTTAGAAAATTTTTGATATGTCAAATATTTCCAATCTTCCACCTCAAATTTCTCCAAGTTTCAATCTCCAAATAAAAAGTGTTGAACATGAAAGTTGTTCCCCTTGATCTCACCTTTCCAAAGAGCTCAAATTCATTCATTTTGGATTAGAAATGCATACGTTGCGCATGGCTTAAACAGAATGACATCACTTGGCATGGATCAAACTTCAAACATCAATGTACATTTGCCTTGCAATCCAAGCTTACTTTAGAGCATCTGATCTTCAATTTTTGACCTCTAGCTATCATTTCATGGGCCTATGCACGCCCATGCACCATTACATCACCATTTGCCAAAATTGGAAAGTGAAAGTGAGTGTGCAATTATCAACCTTTCCAGCTATAAATAGAGCTTCAATTGCTCAGAAATACACACACAATCGCGCCAGCTTTGATCCCCCATTTCAAACCCTCAATTCTCAAAGGATAATCCTGATAAATTCTCTTGAATTTGAGCTTGAATCTCCACTGTTTTGGAATTCAGTTTTCCAGGAATCCATTGCTTCTAAACCATTCAATCCTTCTCCTACAAGCAAGTTGAGTGAGTCCAAGCACAAGCAAGATCAAGATCCATCGAATTCAGACCTCCATTAAAGGTATTTTTCAGAAATTGTAAACTCTTCGATTCTCTTAAATTCTTGCTCAATTCTATTGATTCTTTGATTGTCTGAAGTCCTACCAATGTAGGCAAGAAGATTGAGTTGCTTTGAGGTCAAATTGAAGAACCTCAGTTCATGTACCTCAAATTTCAATTCCACATATCTCTCAATATACTTGGAATTGGAATGAATGAAGGTCAGATTCGAGCTCAGTGCCATTTTTTCTTTAAGATCATGTCCTTGTTTTTCTTTTTGGTGATGGTTCATGTTGACCAGTCCGGTGAGGTCCACCGGAGAAGATGACCGGAGCTCTGGCTCCGGCGATGACTTGGCAAGGCTTTGAACCACATGATCCTTCTCCCACATTTTAATCTTGATCGTTAGTTTTGAATACCAATTGTGCAGTGTTGTTGACTTAAGTACATGTGGAACGCGCGCTAGGGACCATCAGATCTGCCACCTCAATTAATGAGGGAGATCTCATGGTCCACGTAATTTAGATTTTCTGAATTTTTATTTTAATTGCATTTTCTTCAATAATTCATATTAAATTCAATATTGATCCAAAAAATATGGGACTTTCACCAAAAAAATTCAAATATTTTTCTCTTTCATATTCTGAATTAAAATTTTGGATCATTATTAATATTTTTCAAAAATTAATTGATTTTGAATTTGTTTTTAATTGTTTAAAATTATTTTTAAATGTCCAAAAATTATAAAAAAAATCTCCAAGGTCCTTTGGCCTTGTTTGACCTATGATAAATCTCATGGTCATTTCTTTGGTGTTTTGATGAGATTTTAGGAATTGAACAAAACATATTTGATTTAATTGCACTATTTTATTATTTTAAATTGAATAAATGTCAATTAAATTTTGTTGACCATTTGTATTGACTTGTATGAGTTTGCTTATTGTTGTTGGGCCTTGTTCAAGGTTGATTTGACTTTGTCAAGTTAATATCATTGGATTTAGGGGATTGATGGAATGTACATTTCATCTCCCAAAATGAATGAATGATATTAATTTAATAAAAGTCCTCCTTTGACCAATTTGTGATTTCATTCATCCTCTTCCCACTTCATCTTATTCCTCTTCTTAATTCATTCATTCCATTTGGCCTATGACATCTCAAAGTCCTAATGCTAGTTGATTAAAAAATTGACATGAGTATGGATGAGATTAGGTCACACCTTTTGCATATTCTTTTTGTGTGTGGTATGTTTTATGAGCATAGTCAATTATACTATGTCTCTAACATGTATTAACACCAAAGTTCTATTGCCCGATCTCAAATAGTTGTGACTTCTACATAAGTCCAATTACGATTGCTTAACATAGCGTTAAATTTGTGACATAAAGGGCATAAGCATTCTAGTTAGTGAGATTGTAAGTCTCCCCTCTTTCACGGTATTGTATGGAAACTTGGCCTTCTTTCCTTCCTTTGGAAGATGTTTTGGTTCAAGGATCCATGCTTGTGATAAGTGGGTTGAGTGTTCTCCAAAGAATGTCTTGAAATCAAAAGCAAAACAAAACTAACTTCTAACCTACTAACTACTAACTTTTAACTTCAAGCATTTACTTTAATGCAATTTACTTTTAGCACTTTATTTCATTTGCCATTGTTCATATCATTCTAATTGTTTATGTTAATGTAATTTTCACTTTGTCCACTTGGACCATATTGTGTGATATATTTTGTTTGGATATATTTTGCTTGTTTGTGTGGTCTTTGACCATTAATGTACATAATAATAACAAAAACCCTAAAAAACTTTTGAGTGGACTGTTGGCTTGATCTTGCTCAAATGGACTTAGAATCTAGGCAACCTCCCTATGCTATTGGACTTGGCCAATGCCAACTTGTTGAAGAACCAAGTGCTTGCAATTTGAACTTCATCTAATACATCTTTGAAGATCTCTCTCAGATTCATCTGCCACATGATCATTGTGAAGCTGTTATTTTGAACCTGTGACTGGTGGAATCCATCTGTTGCATGGGCTATTTTGGAGAAGATCATGGAATGGATAAGCTTGGACGAGGCCATCTTTATTTGATGTCTTGCTCTTCAAGATAATATAATTGTGCATTTGTGTGTTGCTTGATTCTATTAGTCCAAGGGAATTCTGAGTTTCTATTGACATTTTTGTCTATTGGATTGCTACCTATTTGGTCAGATCTTTTCAACTCTAAACTTTTAGTTTTGTATATAGGATAGTCTCTTCAACTTCTCCCCATTTCTTTAATTTCAAAATCTCTCCCTCCAATTTTCAAAATCTTCTTTGTGTGAACTATTTTTGTTCTAAACTTTGACCACTTTTGCAAAAAGATAGAAACTTTGGCCTTATGCCATTGCATTTTCAAACTTATTTTCTTAAATCAAACTTGTAAATAAATTTAACTATACTTGACTTAAACTTTCAAAAACAAAAAAAAACTAACTCATCCAAACCATTTTAGGCCTTTGTGCCTTTCAAACTTAAATTTTGTTAAAATCAACACACTCATTTTGAAATTTGTATCACGAACTACGAGGTTTTGATCCCTCCTTTTTATGTTGGTACGTAGGCACAAGTCCGAAGGTCTTGTCAAACACAAAAATATAATCAATGAATTCTTTTCTCGTCCTCTCATTCTATTTGTTTGTAAACATCACTTTGTACGAAATACATACGCACATAAAAATGGCTCTCTAGGAGTACCTAGGACACTTTGGGTGCTAACACCTTCCCTCTGTGTAACCAACCCCCTTACCTGTGATCTCTGAATTTTATTAGTTTTTATTTGAAAACTTCTTATTTTTTTGGTTTTGTTCGTACTTTTTCCCTTTTCCCTTGGAAACAATAAAAGCGCGGTGTCGACTCTTGTTAATTGATCTCTAACTTGTCAATAGCTTGATGATCATGAATTTCCCGCCACACCGAGAGTTACGCTCTGAGTCATTGAGTCGACATGTGACTCGATCTGTTCAGACCCGAGAGTTACGCTCCGAGTCATGTGTCGACTCACAGGTCTTAAACTCCCAAAAATGAGTTTTGAGATGTATTTTGACCAATTTAATCGATCTCTTATAAACCTAGGATATTTACTATGATCAAGTGCATGATTCACATCTATGATATACTCTTGTATGTCTGGATACGTTGAACCTATATTTTGGACATGTTAGAGGATGAATGCATTCTATGATATGATGATATTGTCCAAGATACACATTGTGGATGATTAGAAAGGTTTAACCTCATTAAAATAAGGAATATGTATATTTTCCCTCACAAACATAATTGATGGACTCACATTTGAGTGAGAGATCGTTGAGAAACAAGTGTGAGTTGTTAGCTCACATTGCTTTGAAAAATGTAGATTGAATATTTTATAAATAAGAGGATCCATACACATATCTTCCTTTTTATCTTGTAGGATAGGTTTCATGTCTTTCAAATTCCTTGGGGTGAATGTAGGAGATAGTTCGAGGAAAGTGAATATGTGAAGTGACATTATTGATAACTTGAAGAGAAGACTATATACTTGGAAGAGGAGATATTTTTTCATGAGAGGAAGAGTGATGATGATCAATTATGTCTTTAACTCTATTCCTTTATATACTCTATATTTTTGCAAAGCTCCTTGCAAAGTGATTAATATTTTCAAAAGCATTCAAGATATATTCTTGTGGCGATATTGGTATTCTTAAGCATAGATATAAAAATTCTGAAAAAAACTGGTTATTGGATGCCAAAGAAGGATCTGAGAAAAACATATTCTCTAACAATTTGAAATGCAGATTGGGAGCTGGGAGGAACGTAACGTTTTGACATAGTAAATGGATGGGAGATCAAACTTTTAAAGAGGAATATCCAGAGGCGTATGAAGAGGTTAAACAACCTTTTATCAAAGTGGCTTATGAAGGAGTGTGGCACAGGCGGGAGTGTGTGTGGTGTTGACAACCAAGCTTACAAGATCGAGGGAGTGCTGCTCAAGATGGGATGGGTGATTTAATTGATTTGGTGCAAGTACATGAGCCTGAACTAGCGGTAGAGAAGAGTTTCGATTGGGACGCTGATCGTTCGCATATTTTTTGGGTAAGTTTGTGTTATGCAGCATCAGAGAGAAGATATAATGAAGCTTCCATTAACGAGAACCAGAAAGTTGGGCTTTCAAACTAGTTTATTTAACATTACATTCATCTATGATTAAAGCCACAATCTACACAATAACACAATCAGGAAATCTTTATAAGAGTTTACTTGAATACCTTTAATAAAAACATTCATATTAGTGTATTAAAGCACTTGACAACAATAACTTAAAAGCAAAGACATAACTGACTTCACTCAAACAACTTATCAACGTAGAACTTACAAAACACAATTGGACTCACTCAAACAACTTATCAATTTAGAATTTACAAAACACTCCATTGACATACTCATAGATATGAGTTGCATTATTTTCTTTCACCAAGCATAACAGAAGAAAGAAACTGTTTAAGGCTCCTATTATAAATACTAGGTCTCTCCAAGTGAGCCAAGTGACCAGCCTCCTTTATCTCTTGAAATGTTACTTTATTTCCAAGCTTACTGTAATATAAATCAAACACTTAAACAGTAGATAAATTGCATATAAACTTTAAGAATGGTTTGAAATAATTGAAATTTTGTGATCAAGATTTATTACTCTTTCATGCTCTGCGCAATCTCTGGTTTGAAAAGTTTGTCTTTCTCACCCCATAAAAGAAATATTTGCTGCAATTAATAGAATAAAAACATAGGTTTTAAAAGAATTTTAAAATAGCACATAGAACAACATGGCAAGAGTTTTAGTATCTCTCGTGTACAAGAGTGTTAGCATCAAAATTATGAATAACCTGTGGAAGTTTAGGGATGTTGATGTCTTTGTAGCTAATGACTAAGGCCTCTAATAATTCACTTCTCTCTTTCCTATTTGAGAACATCACCTGCAATAAAAATTATTCACAAAAATTATATTATAAGTGAACAAGTTAACTAACTATTTTTGATAAATACTATTCCGTCCTAAAATAATTGTCATACTTAATATTTTATATAGATTTAAAAAATATGATAAATAAAGAAAGAGAATAATAATTTTATTAAATTATCCTTGTTGATTATTGGTGTATTTAAATTATCATTAATATCAGATGAAAAAATAATAAATAATAAGTTATAAATATTAATTAAATATTATAATTGAAAGATCAAAATTAAAATTGGAAACTAAAAACAAAACTTATCTTAAAATGAATTCTTTTATTTATAAATTTGACAATTATTTTAGGACAGAGGGAAGATTGTCTACTTCTGATTTTAGTGCGCAAATTAAGGCTAATGCATTGTTCATTTTACTATTTAAAATACAAGTTTCTAAAGATATACCTCAATTAGTATAAGGTTTACTTTGTTAGCACTCTTTTATTCTAATTCAACAAGTTTTTATGGAAGATACACATTTAAATAAATATTAGATTTGATTACAGTTTGATTTATCTATTATTCTTTATTTGCAAAGTAATATTTATATTTTAAATTTAAATAGTTTTAGTCTTGTATTCATATTTTTTATATTTAAAATTGATCTTATCTTTATTTTTAAATAATGTATCATTTGTTAAATATTATAAATTAATGAATAATTCTTTTTTGTGACATTTTATAAAAAGAAATATAAATTAAAAAGTGAACACATCATCAATATTCAATACAAAAATTAATAAAAAATAAAATTGTTTAAATTTAAAATAAGAAAATTAATTTTGTGAGTAATTAAATCTAAATATTATTGTAACAATAAAAAAGTACTTTATTAATTAATAATCTCAAAAATATTTCTTGTCATTAAATATTATTAAATATAAAGTTTTTATAATTTATATATACAATACTATTAATTGTTTTTTATGATTACACTTTGTCATATGTGATCAAACTTACTGTCACCTTCCATGCAAATTACCAATTACGTGTATACTTGTTATTGATAATTAATCTTACGTGTTTCATGTTCTCTGTTTCTCTGTTGACAAATATTTATAGTTGACATATATTTCAAAGTCACTCTCATAATCAATTACTAAAATATTCTACAAGAATCAACATTACTAAAATACTCAATTATTCTCGTATTTTTGTGTGACACGCATCAAATCCTCATGTAAATTTTTTAGATAGATGTATATGTTAAATCTTTAAGTTTTTATATTTTTAATCAATATAAAATTTAGAGTTTTTATTTTTTATTTTTGAGATTTTCTTTATAAGCAACACATTTGTAAAAAATACATCACATACTCATCCAAAATCTTATGGTGTGTTTGTTTTAAGTTTGTAAAAAATATTTCTAAAAATATGGCTGTCTCTTGTTTGATTCAATTTTTAAAAAAATTATTTTAAAATAAATTTTATTCCCAAATTTTTTATTTATATGTACTTATTTTAATTTTATTTCAAGGTTTCAAGGGTAGGAATCCAACATTCTTATAAAAATAAATTCAACTAACTACAACTCCCCGCTACTATTCACATTTATTTATTTATTTTATTTATTTATATAATTTTTAAATTAAATAAATATTATAATCATTTCTAAGAAATTTACCTTTTGTCAAACATTTTGATATGAATGTTATTTCAAATAATAATAATGTTGGAAATAAGATTAAAAAATGTTATTTCTTAACTTAAAACAAACACCTCCTTAGATGATATATATGAATTCTTCCACTAATAAATATTTAAGTTTTTATATTTCTAATTAATGTTTATATTTCTAATTAATGTTAGACTTCTCCACACTACTGACATATTCTCACCACTATCATATTTATTATAAACAATATAAAATAACACTAATAGAGTAATGATCATATTTATTATAAACAACATAAAATAACACTAATAGAGTAATGATGTATCGCTTTTAAATAAAAATCATATTTAAATGTGTCTATATATTAAATTCTACCACCTCTAAAATAGTCTTTAATTAACCATTTTTTTTGTTATATAACTCTTAATATTCATGAAACAAGTTTGCTTATTTGCTCGATTTATCTACTTCATTTATGGTTAATCTATGTGATAAATATGAGTGAAGGTATAAATATAGGTTCTGTTAATATATATTAATTTATATCTTGTTTTTATTTATCTTTTTAAAATCATATTATGTAAACAATATGAAGTGTAATTATTAAGTTACTCCTAATTTATAATAGGGTTTAGGGCAAAAGAATAGTTTATAAGGAGATGAATTTATAATTTATAATTTATAAACTAGTTGAATAAATTTATATTATATAGTAGAAAATTAAGTGTTAAGTTGATTTATAATTGTAAAATTACATAAACACAAACCTTAATAAAATCACTGAGCAGACGATTGGGAAAAGGAATGTTTTTGTAGAAACCAACTGAAAGAAGTGTCCTCACTCCTTGTATAGAAGATGGCATCAACATTTCCGAACAAGAAGAAAACCCAGCATCTTCCACTGCCTTACTAATCATACACTCCGATATAGCCAAAACTGAACCAGTTACAACCACCGCTTGAACCAGTTCGTGATACATCTCAGCCATTTTAAACGCCACCATTCCACCGTAACTGAATCCAACCACAACACATTTCTCGACACCGAGTTTCTTCAACCCGGCCGCCACACACTCGGCCTGAAAAGCCAGTGACCGGTCCGGCTTATCGGATAAAGAACCACCGAAGAAAACTAAGTCGGGCACGTAAACCGCGTAGTCTTTGGCTAAAGGGCTGATTTGGAACTGCCATGTTGCAAGTCCGTCGCCGCAGAAGCCATGCAGAAGAACCACTACTGGCTTTGTAGGTTTCGAAATAGGTTTGTAGGATTTTGAAATGGTGTTAGAAGGAACCCAGAATCTCATTACTGTGCCTGGTTCTATCTCTACTGTGTAGAGCATTAAACCAGCCATTTTCACTACCCAACTAACGACGGACCAAATTACGTTCACCGTGTTCACCATGATTGTTTTTTCTCTCTCTCAAGTTTTATGTTTGCAGTGTGAAGTGAACTCTATGCATTGCTTTACAAATAATATATTATATTGTGATGAAAATGATTAATGAGTCCAAAACTCATAACTACTAGTCTCTTACCTAACCTGTTTTCAGAATGGAAGCCATGAATGCGATACGGGACCCCTCCATATGGATGAGACATTGGCAAGTATGACAGTGTTGCTCAGATACTTATCATGAAAAAACACAGTATCCAACTCACAAATTGTTACCGCTAATTTTATATATAAAAAAATAGTGTTAAAACTTAAAAGGAATATCAGTGAGGAGTTGGAAGGAGTAATGATTAAATTTTATTTAGCATTCTTAAGATTTATTAAGAATATAAAGTTTTTTTTGGACAAATACGTCTCAAAATAAAAGAAAGTCAGATAATATAATATTCGATTCTAAAATAATTAATTTATTATAAAAAATGGGTCATGTTCATATAAAGAAAATATTATATATTGCACATAATATTTTTTTTAAGTTAAATATTTATGTTTTCGTTTGATTTGAATACATATATTTTTAGAAATTTTTTTATCTTTTTAATTTATTAATGAAATGCTCAATTTATCTTTTTAATCTCTTAAAAAATGTTCAATTTATCTTTTTTTTAAATTTTTAACTAATGATTTAGGGGCATTTGTTAGTATTTCCCATAAAAAATATTATCTTAAAATGATTGAGAGTATTATCACGATTTTTAATTGTGGTTTACAACCGCAATTACAATTATTAATATTGTTATTATGGTAACTTCCGCGACAACAACTAGTCACGCGTACGATGACATTAAGAACCGCGTCATACAATTTCACTAATGTATTTTCAATTATTTTTAATAAAACTCAAAATTTCATAATCTCAATTATTTTTAATAAAACTCAAAATTTCATAATCTCAATATTCAATATATTTTTATAGGTTTAATTCATCTTTGGTCCTTTAACTTAATTTATTGTTTTTCTTTGGTCCCTTAGTTAAAAAACGTTACATTATAGTCGCGTAAAACGAATTCGTTATGGAAGATGATTTCTTGTTATGGAAGATGATATCGTAAAGGTTGTTGAGAAACAAATGTGAATTGTGTTGAGAAACAAGTGTGAGTTCTAAGTCCCACATTGCTTAGAAAAGTAGAGGTTGAACACTTCATAAGTAAGAGGATCCATACACCCATCACCTTAAGATTTTGGATGAATATGTGGTGTCTCTCTCACTTGTTTAGGTTAGTCTTTGACCTTTAGGTGAGTGGTTGACCAAATGTGAATGCTTTCCCCTCACGATAACCCATCAGTGGTATCAGAGCTAAGGTTCCGATCAAGGGAGGAAGCAAGAGTAACAATTATTCTGGTCAAGGGAGGAAGAAGATAAAAAGATTGAAGAGTAATAATTTACAAATGTGATGATGAAGTTGATGACTAAATGAAGATATGTGAGACTTTGGATGAACGAAGGATTTGTTGGGTCAAATAGTATATCCATCCAAGTTCTATATCAGGTATTAAAAAGAAAATAGAATTGGAGTACTAATAAAAATAGAGATAGTTAATTTTAATTTTCTAAACAACAACAAAATATAGTCTTTTGGGTGTATTGGGGATTTGCGTATTTGTGTGCTTAGAGAGAGTTTTCTATTTTTCCGTTCAACGGCAGTACAAGCATGTGGATAAAAGAATTTCCGCTTGAGGGGGAGCATAGTGGATGGACTCACATTTGAGGGGGAGATTATTGAGAAACAAGGGTGAATTATATTGAGAAACAAGTGTGAGTTCTAAGTCCCACATTGCTTAGAAAAATGGAGGTTGAGCACTTTATAAGTAAGAGAACACATACACCTATCACCTTAAGGTTTTGGATGAATATGTGGTGTCTCTCTGACTTGCTTAGATAAATCTTTGACCTTTATGAGAGTGTTTGACACAATCTTAATGTTTTTCCCTCATGATAACCCATCAAAGACAACCAATATTGACAAAATTCCCTCTAATTTAGAAGGCATGGAAGGACGAGTCATGCTAGACAACAAAATAGGAAAATTCATATCAGATGCAGTAAGTTCCCTTCTTAAATTGCTCGCATCAGATTTTGATAAGCTTGTGAATAACAACTTGCAGGTGAGCTATTGCAATTGTCTAATAAAGTGGGATTAATGTTTTTAAATCAATTTTTAAATATGATCAAACATTATTGTTTTTAATGTTTAGCACACTCTGTTTTTAACTGAATTAATTCTACATGATTCATAATGTTTAGCACACTCTGGAAATTAGCACAAAAACATGTCTTGAACCAGGTAAACTACCATGCTTCATGTGTCAATTAAATATGTATTGGTGTTTTTCTAGTTTTGTATAAGTTTGTTGATTTACTTTACTTTGTTTACCTCACTAGCTGCTTTGGTGGCAACAACATAGAATAAGTTGTTTAGAGTTGCAAGGAATAGTCATGCGTATATTTAGTTAGACGTGCTCATCTCTTGCATGTGAGCATGATTCAAGTATGTATGATCAGATATATAGCAAAAGAAAAAAAATCAAGATCTTGTTGCGTACATCCATGCTCGATTTATCTATTGGAGCATTGTTGACATTCAATATGCAATTGAAGGTGTAAAGATCTTCAATTTGAGTTGGCCTGTAGCTAATCTTACCCAATGATGTTTATTGTAAGATAAATTTTAATATTGAATGATGTACAAAATAATTGATTTAAGTGATCAGAATTTACATAGATTTATTTCATTTGATCTATACATTGTTCATTCATATAAGTGTTTGATATTTTTTTTACACATTATTAACACTTTGTGGGGATTCTTAACCTCCTAAAATAAAACCTCTACAATTTAAATAAAAAATTATTTTTAAAAATATATATGATGAATCAGCTTGCCAACCCGTCATGCCACCTAACTAAATTAACGTTTTTTTTCTTCTGAATTTTTAACGACAATGACCTTTTTGTGTAACAGAATAATTTTTAGGGGACCAATGTCATACCCCAAAATTCACCTTACCCTTCACAATGATCATCTAGGTCACTAATCCTAAACATTTTCATATCATTAAGCATTCATTTCATCTGCATAAGCATGGTTCAACACAAGGAGACAAGTGACTTGAATTCGCGGCTTGATGCTTGCACCTGGTGGATATTTTGGTTCATCCACAATTTGAGGAGGATCGGGCAATCAAACCATAAACCCTTTATTTATAACGTTGTTGAACAATTTCATTTGCTTGGAAAATTTCTTGGTTTTAAGCCATTTGATCAAGCTTGATCATGCCTTGATCATCAGGGTTTGCCACGTATTTCGTTAATCAGGCGTCCATATGGTTTTATACCCCATTTTACCCTCGGATCCATGTTCATTCTTAATTATCAATTTGATCCTTGGTTACGTTCTTCTTACTACATAAACATTCATTTCAACCATGGTTCAATCCGATTCACAGGTCTTGTCATTGGGATTCATCAATCCACTTCATATACATTCATCATTTTATCACCGTGTCACAGTCTTTGTCCAAATAGATTTTTGATTTCGA
Organism: Lathyrus oleraceus; assembly: GCF_024323335.1. NCBI lineage: Eukaryota > Viridiplantae > Streptophyta > Magnoliopsida > Fabales > Fabaceae > Lathyrus > Lathyrus oleraceus. Next base: position 448,325,156 of record NC_066580.1, read on the forward strand.
GTTGATTTTAATTCCGAATTAATTCAAGAAATTCAAATTATTTTTGGTTCAAATTGATGTTTGAAATTGCGAATTGGTCTTTTAAAGAGTTTTTAATCAGTTTTAGAAATCATTTCGTCATTTTATTTCGAATTAATTTTAGAAGTTTCAACTTGATTTTTGAAATTCATTTTCATTCATAACAAATTAGGTTAGGCTTGTTCATTTGCAACGTGGCCCATTCACCATCTTTTTTTATTAAAGCCCATTACATTTTATTAAATCCAACAAAAACCATATCCAGATATTCAATGTCTAAACCCAATATCCAATTGTTATCCATTTTCCAATTTTTATATCCATTGTCCATTAACCAAACCAATTCTCTAATCCAATTTTTATGTCCATTAACCATTTGTCTAAACCATATCCAGAACCATTTGTATTATCCATATCCATTTTTTCATATCCAATTTTATAATCCAACCCAATTCCCATGTTTATTTTCAATATCCATTACAACACCAATTACCTATTCACTATATTTGTTATCCATTTAACAACTATAACCAATTATCCATATCACCCTGGCCAGTAACCAAGAAACAAGCCAATTCTTTCTTGCACCAAAGCCAACTGCAATAGAAAACCAACACCACCATAAGCTGCAACCAACGCGAACCAACAACAAAAGCCACCACCAGCTGCAACCGAAATCCAACACTCCAAGTTGCAATTAAAACAGCACGACAACGGCAAAATGCAGCAGCACCACCTGCAAAACCGATATTGGAAAATGAACTTCACATTCCCATAATTCTAATATAAGTAAAAATAAAGGAACCTCATAACAACATAATAAAAATTCCAGAATTCCAGAATTTCATTTCAACACAGGATTTCACCGAAAATGTTCACTTCCTTGAATTTGCATCTCACAAAAACAAATTAACATTTCACTAATAATTTCATTAGCATCTGAATTTCTAACTAATAACCGAATTTCAGTTTGAATTGGTGTTGCATTTCACAAGATATTGGGATCCTATAAATCCCACTTCTCATCTCAGATCGAGTCTCTCATTATTTTTCTTTTCCAAAGCCCAACCGAAGATCCTAATTCTCCATCATTTTCACCCTCACCAACCTGTAACAAACCTTGAACCAACTTCTTCTCCATTTTTCCAACAAATTCAGTTCACCAGGACCCTGCTTCTTCTCCTCCCTAACCCTCCAACTCCCATAACAGAAGAACTCCAACTTTATTCACCCTCCATCCCTCTCCTTTTACTCATCACTAACCGAACCAATCACCTATCAATAACCAACCTGTAGCATCTCGAAACTCCTCAACAATTCCCTAACAGAACCACTCGAAACCCTCACAAAAATTCACTCTGAGCCTCAACATAAACCTCCATCGGAACCTCCTCTCAGATCCGAAGAACTAACCTTGAACCGGTAAGAATTCTCACCACAATCATACAGCAGAAGTAGAACAAGGTTCACAATAGTAGTCAAAAAAGAAAGAGATCGAGAAGAAGACGGGGAGTGAACTAGAACAACAACGTAACGGAAGGAGAATTCACAAACGTGCAACAAAAGAGAAAACAAGGAGCGAGGAATCTAGAACCTGAAATCATCGCATCAAGAATCCGTTTCAGTAAGTCTTTTGCTTTCAACCACCAATTTCATCCATGATTCTTCCATCCCGATTCCGTGCGCAAAGAAAAAAGCAAGCCTTTTAGTGATTTTGAATTACGACTCGATGATGAGGTTGAACGTAAATCCGTCCTTCGTTCTTGATTCTTCATTTTTGAATGAAATGAGTTCACGAATTCGTCTCGGTTGATTATGCATCGACGGTGTAGAAACGACTTGAGGAAAGGGTTGAATCGTGTTCATGCATGGCAATGTGAGTGGCTCATTGGCCGAGCGTGCGTTTTATGCAAGAACGGAGTTCTTGGTGGCATGCATTGGTCGGGTTTATGGTCTTCTTTATGAAGGTTCTTGGTATTCAGGCGACCCGGTTTGGGGAGTTTATGAAGAGCCCCAAGTAGGGGTGTTCAAAACCAAACCAACCCAATAGAAAACCGCAAATCAAACCAAACCAAACCGAAACTGCAAAAAACCGCATTTAGTTCGGATTCGTTTGGGTCATTTTTTAATAAAACCGCACGGTTTGGTTTGGTTTGTGGTTTGTATTTTGCAAACCGAATTAAACCAAACCAAACCGCATTATGTTACAACCCAAAGTTCACTTATCCTACATCCAACCCAAACCTCAAACCTAGTATGCCTTAACCTTACAATTACAAACGATTTTCTCTTAATCACACTTAGGATTTTAATTTCAACCTTCTTAAATCTCTCATAGTAGTATCACACATTCTTCTCATCTTCTTTTCCACTTTAGGTCTCGCATATTCTACTCTAATAAGTCCTTTATTATGTTCTTTCTTTTTTATCTTTTATGTTACTATTTTCTCTTCCAATTACGTTTTTATTCACTTTTCTTCTCAATCTCGCATCTCTTATGTTCTTTTTTTCATCTTCTCTAATCTCTCGTCTCATATGTTTTTTTTATGTTTTATTATAATGTATTTGATATTATTTTATGCTACTATTTATATTTGTCTTTTATTCCACTTTTGTCTAATCTGGTTTTTTGTATATTGAATGAAACATTTTTGTCTAAATATGATGAATTTTGATGTTATTTAATAATATATGAATGACTAAACACAAAGTTATGTCGTTATTTATAGGAGTATATATGGCTCAATAAAAATATTATAAAAAACCGAACCAACCCAAACCGCATTGATTTGGTTTGGTTTTATTTCTAAAAGTCAACCGAACCAAACCGAACCGCATGCTTTTTTCTCTTGCGGTTCGGGTGATTTTTATCGCAAAAACCGCCCAAACCGCACCGCAAGCACCCCTAGCCCCAAGTAACTTGTGATCTGCTCCCCACTCCAATCATACACCCCATAGTCCCATGAGTTGATCATTGATTACTATTCTAATTTATGTTAGTTCTAACAATTTTTGTTAGCTAATTTAGATGTAAATCTTTGGTTTCGGATAACCTTTTTGGGAACATTAGAATTAGATTTTTTGTTCATTATAGATATTAGGATTTAATTCAATTTTGTTGTTCATTTAGTTAACCCATGATTAGGTTTAATTAGATTTAGTTCCAATGATTAGATCCAATTAGGTTTAATTAAATTCTTTAGATTAGGTTTAGTTTTCTTAATTTTTCAGATTTAATCCATGTTTGACTAATCATGCCATGATTAATTTTTGGTTATTTTCTCTTGATATTCTTTTTGTGGATTTTGTTCCGAGATTAATATGGTTAATATTGATTTTAACATGATTAAACTTTAGGCTAAATCTCCACTCAACTCGATTTGTGTGATCATGTCCATTAGACTCAATTCTTGATTTTGGATTGTGAATGTCATATTCGATTGATTTTGATGCCTAATGCATGTATAGGTAGATTTTAATTTTTAGAATTAATAGTCACTTTAATTGTCCATTTAATCGTTTATTTGGTTTATGATCATTTTGGTTAAATTGAAAATCCCATTTCAATTTAGGTGAAGAATGTTTTGTATGTCTAATTCCATTTGCCTTGATCATAGGATAGATCTTTGATTACTTTTCATTGATTAATCTATTACCTTTTGAATGGATTATAACCATTGTACATATTTACATATTATTGCATCATTCTCATTCATGCTAACTCGTTCGTTGTTTTGTGTCTACAAGGTGACTTGGAAGGTTCAAGTTCACCCATAGGTAGCCATGCTCCTAACCATGTTATTCTCATTCAATGATTTTGTATTGTTTGAAGTACCATGTCACTTGTATGCCTTAGGCATGGTACATAGTTTAGTTTATAACTTGTATTTTCCTTTCATTCCTTTTCCATTGTATTGTGTGGATCCATCCCCCCATTGTGGGTCAAATGTCCCCCCTCCCCTTAGTCATGTAATAGCTTAGATTTATTTCTTCTTAGTTAGTTTACTATACATGTTAATAACCAAGATAAAAATACAAAACGATAAACAAAGCATTTTCAAAAGAAACAAAAGGTACTTGATTCAACGTCAAGTTGTTTTCCAAATAAAACTCACATCATTGCAACGTGAATACTTGATCCAACGTCAAGTATTCTCCATCCACTCCAAGATTCATTCACATCTCTTCTTCATTCTCTTCTTAAACTCATTCTTCACTCACACTTTTCATAATAAATTCAAACACTTGATTCAACGTCAAGTTCCTTTTTCAAAACATTTTCATAACAAATTGGAATGCAAGTAGGGTGTACGTATTTGTACACAACATTCAAGTAATTGGGTTGTTGGCCGTACCTAGCCTGAGGATCCGACACTTGACTTTCCCCCTAAAACATATAATGATTCAAACAAGTTAGATCTAGGTGCTATGAGAAAGAAAAAGAATAGTTAGAACTTCATTTATCTCTCGATTCCCAAGTACTTTGATCATTGACCGTACTTAGTCAAGGGTCGAAGACTTGTCTCCCTCTAAGTTCCAACGATTAAACTTGCCAAACTCCTTTCATAATCAAATCTCTTTTCTGGATGAAAAAGAGTGGTTAGGATAACTTGTCCTCTCAACTCCCGAGTTATTGGACCGTTGACTGTATCTAGCCAAGGGTTTAATGCTTATCTCCATGCATAAAATCAACCCTAACAAATCAAATCATCTTTTGCCTTAGGGCCTTCTATTCAAAACCTTTCAATAAGGACGTGTTACTTCCGTTCTACCGTGAATAAAGCTTAAGCCTCCATGCGCGAGCAAGTAATGTTTAACTGCTAGAGTGTGAACCAAGCGTATCCACTTTACCGCAAACAAGCAAATACTTTCCGCTCCCATGACAGAGTATACAAGCAAGTGACCGTAGCATGCAAATGTTAATACTGTTCGATAAAAACAACCAAACAAATACGCCATTTTTGAGCTGAACTACGAAGCTCTGACTTCCCTATTGCATGTATGGGGATACGTAGGCACGAGGGCCCAAATCCTTGGCGAGCACACTAAATTAAAACTTATTTTCTCTCCCATCTTATCTTCTCATCTCATTCTCGATAGCAAGCAACTTACAGATAAATAAACATCCATACGCATTTGATACGAGCAAGTGGTTCCTATGGAGTACCATGGATGTGAGGGGTGCTAATACCTTCCCCTTACATAACCGACTTCCGAACCCGCTCTTGGTTGCGAGACCATTTATCTCATTTGGGGTTTTATCGCTATTTTCCCTTTCCTTTGGAATAAATAAAATCTGGTGGCGACTCTGTATTTTTCACGGCGCTTCAGCTGGTGACTCTGTTGGGGATAATATGGAGTTCCCATAAGCGAGTCAAACCTAGCTTTCCTGTATCCTTTTCTTGGATTGTTTACTTCTGTTATCGCTTGCTTTATTTATCCATTCCTGTTATATATGTCTGTTATATATCATCTTGATTTGATCTTGTGGGATAGGTAGTATTGAGTGAGAAGCCCAATACACAGGCTTAGAGAGTGCACATAAGATAGGAGGGACTTCGTGTTGACCTATCAGACGTAGTTGTCTTGAGAGGGAGACACGAATATCCCACTTGGAATAGATTCTTTCTTAGAGTTTTGCTGGCACGTGAGTCACGTTCGCGCTGACAACCATTCTTCCAAAGAGAGTCCATGACTCCAAGGACCTTAGACAACCCATGACTTCCGAAGTTGAGGGAAACCTTACTTAGAGGAGATCATCTCGATGGTATTGTTTAATCACAAGTCATCTTGTGGCGATAACAATGCTTTCGCCTCATGATCCGTGAATCTAAGCATCTTCATAAGTCTTAGTACTCACCTTGTGAGGGGACATGATTGTTTCTTACAGGGAAATAAACCTTCAACCTACCTCGAGCTACACGATCAGATTTTCCAAGATGCTGTGAACCCTTGGATCCATGATGTTGCATGTCATTTCATCACATCATTTAGCATATGCATTCCTTTGGGAACACAAAAACATGTTTCATTCATAATTGCATTTCATCAGACCTATTCAAGAAGACTCATTGTTGTTTGGCCTTTGTCCAGAACCTGCTACAGTCAAGCTGACTTCCCGACATTCCTACAACACGTGCCGTAATCAGAAGCTTCTCATGGATCAGTGGGAGAAGAATCAAGTTGTTATGAGGGAAGATATGAACGCCGTGAAAGCCCAGATGGGTCAACTTGTTGAAGCCATAAAAGTGTTGGCTAGAGCATAAGAGGAGATGTTCCAGGCCAATCTGAGAGTTGTCGCTGCCAACCCTGCTGTTATGATAATACCAGTGAATCCCCCAAGAGGAGCTGGTACTCCTGTTGTAACTCAACCACCTCCCGAGAGGGTCCCAGTGTATCAAAATGCCGCTCAGACATTCAACATCCCTGTCAATAGGAGAGCTCAACCCGAGATTGACGATCCTCATGATGCCTTCTTCACCACAAGGGCTGATTCAGTATATGATGCTTTTGGTCCTTCTCCGGCTGACTTCGATCGAAGATTTCGTATGATGGAGGACAAACTAAAGGCAATAGAAGGTCCTGACACCTTTGGGTTAGATGTCGCCGATATGTGCCTAGTGCAAGGCGTGAAAATTCCTCTGAAGTTCAAGGTTCCAAACTTTGAAAAGTATCAAGGGATCACCTGTCCTAAGACCCACATCTGAGCATTTTGAGATGGTTGCTTACTCCGACGACGAGAAACTCTTAATGCATTTTTTCCAGGACAATCTTAGTGGTGCTTCTCTAGAATGGTATATGTAGCTTGAGCGCACGCGTATACGAACCTGGAGGGAACTTGCTGAATCTTTCATAAAGCATTATCAGTACAATTCAGACATGGCTCCCAATCGGACTCAACTCCACAGCCTTGCTCAGAAGCCAGCCGAATCATTCAAAGAATACACCCAACGGTGGAGAGATCTAGCTGCCAGGGTTCAACCCCCTCTTCTTGAAAGAGAATTAATAGACATGTTCATGAACACCCTTCAAGGGCCATACCTTGATAGGCTGATTGGAAGCACTACCTCAGGATTCTCGGACCTGGTCACTGCGGGCGAACGAATTGAGAATGGCATAAAGATCGGCAAGATACCATATCCAACCACTGCGACCAATGGAGCAAAGAAATCCTATTCCGGATTCCCCAAAAAGAAGGAAGGGGAGGCCAATGCTGCCATGATAGCCAAAAGAGAAGTTGGATCCTACCGAATGTCATACTATCCAGTGGCAGCAGTAGCACCTAATTCGTATCAGCAACCAACATATGTTATCCCAACTGGTCCTCCAACAAGGCAATATCAGCAACCTTATGCTCCTTAGCAACCTATTGCTACACAACAGCAGAACTACTATCAACAGGGTAGACAGGGACCAAGGAGGCCTCCCAGACGGTTTGATCCAATTCCCATGCCATATGATCAGTTGCTCGCTTATCTTCTCAAGAGCTCATTGGTTCAGCTAAGAGAAGCTAAGGCTCCTCCAGTACCTCTCCCGCCTAGGTATGACCTGAATGTTAGTTGTGAGTATCACTCTGGGACGCCAGGGCACTCGATCGAGAACTGTAATATCTTCAAGCATAAGGTACAAGACTTGATCGACTCAAAAGCTATATCATTCGTGCTGGATGTTCCAAATGCCATGAATAACCCTGCTCAGGCCAGTACATATGCGGTGCCATAGTCAAAGAAGTGGTAGATCTGAAGAGGTTGTATCTGTGGGACAATCCCTTCAGCTTCTGAAAATACCAAGACCCCAAGCTGTGGGAGGAATAAGGCTGATCACTTCAGAAATCATTAGTTTGTTCAATCATGTTTCATGTATAATTTTTCTTGTTTGTCACTTGTATCATTCACTTGTAATAAACTCGTTTATTTTTGAATAATAATGACGTTGACATAAATATGCATTTTTTTGAATGAATCCATTCGTGTCCACTCATACTTTCCATCGATATCAAACTCTTGTTTAGCAAAATCAAAAGGAGAATGATGAAATTGAAAACACGATATCATTGCACGTACACTTTTGAATAGAACCTTGTTGACGATGTAAGGCATTGTTTTGAATCCTAAACACCAGAGTTATAAGGAAGATAATCCCTAGTTAACCCCTTCGAGCCAAGGAGTAGGAGTTTCTTTCTGAATATAAAACCCTCAATCTTAACCCGGGGTAGGGTAGTCGTTAGTTAGTTTGACGAGGCGTTCAAACTTCAAAAGAGGAGTGTCCTATCTGAGGATCAACCATATCTCATCCCTCACAAGAGGCCGGAAACAATAAATCCACATTGATTGTCCCTCGACTACAAAGACACGAGGCAATCACAACCCTTCTAATCAATCGAACAGATGTCACACGATTTGTTCCGTCAAAAAATCAAAATCAAAAGACAAGAATCCCGCTAAGTCGAAGCTTGAGAACAAGCGACTTAGGCAAAAATTAGGGCATCCCTATGGATTGCAAATCAGAGTTAATCCAACAAAAGTGGGGAAATGAAAAGAACGAATCAAACAAAGAGGAATCATAAGAAAATCCTCAGCAAGAACAAGATCGTGTGGCTACAAACCAAACAGAAGGTGCATGACTGCCACCCTAAGAACCTCGTGGGGTCATTTTCACTCCTAGATCCCTTTTGGAAGACGAGCACTTGTGTCGAACTAGCTGAAAGTAGTACTGGAGAACATCACGATGAGTGGGTGGGTTAGAATAGGTTTTGAGCCATAAATCCTTTTTTTTTCTTCTGAAAACATGAACCAGACCACGTTACAACCCTCAAAAGACCTAACTGAAGCATGGTTTAGTTCAAAAGGGTGCTATAGTCAGTATAATCGTGTTGAAACTGACTCCTTAATGATTTGCCTATCATTTATGTTGGTATCGATATGACATTATCATTAGTGATTCATTCACTATATATCATAATTCCAGTGAACAAAATGGAATTTCAAAACATGCGTAGACATGACATTTGCATTATCATTTCCAAAATGAATTTGTTTTACTCGTGAGTAAGCATCTGACATCCAGGAATCTGCTACAATGAACATGAATTGAGGAACCCAATGATTCAAAAGTGCAGGACCCTTAAGACCTCCATTGAGCAGGGGCAAGCCATTTCTCTTGATCATACTGATACGTCTCGTGATTGTATATAGAATATAGTCTATCGGGTACTTGACTGCAAGTGCACAGTCTAGTCGTTTTAGTTTTAGAAGATATCGAACCCACAGGGACCGATGATCAAACTAATGTTACCTACGTTGCTATGTTTAGCTAAGGAAATGGTTTTCAGAAGTTTGGTTGAAGAAAATTAACTCTAAGGGAAGTTAAGTTTTAAGAAAATATTAATAGGGGGATATCAGTATGCAACGCATTAATCGTCAGGGATTCGATAAGTCACCGGTGTATATTTTAAGTACCAAATATCTTTCAGTAGAAAATACTTATTTAAAAGGCTTTATCTCACGCTCTCGTGATTGTTGACTCGGACTATACTTTTAAGTCAGAATGTACGCTTTCGCTGTCCCATTTGAAGTTAAAAATACTTTTTGAAAATTATAAAGTTCTAATCAATGCCTAGTTTTTACTATCCAGTTCGACCCTCACGCTCTCGCGTTTGTCGGTTCTCACCTTAGTTAGTTTCCCACTCTCGTGGCAAAATCGTATTAAATAGCTTCTCACTCTTGTGACAAAGTTAATTAAATTTAAATTAAAAACCACAGCCAGAAAGATTGTTTGAGAAAAGAAGTTTTATACCGATTATTATTAAATCCCGTCTAATTAAATTGTTTACATACCGATACCGGTAGTTTAGCCGGACATGTTAAATAACGCAAACACAGACGAACATAAACAGATCAACAATAAAGAAAACATGATTATAATAATAATAAAGCAATAACAATAGTAATTGAATAAAAACCTGGAAATTGGATTAATAGAATACGTCAAATCTTGAAGTACTTGAGCAGTCCTCCATAGGCCGGTAGGATTCTGCTTCTTCGAAATAATTGCTTAAACTAAATTAAATAAATTGTAGTAGTTACCCAGTGTAGGAAACTACTACTTTGGCTAAATGAAAAATGGAAAGGGAAAAGGGAAAATCAAAGCTCTGAATGGTAAAAGAAAACAATGTTGTCAAAGAAAAATAAAAGAAAAACAGAATTGTTATGGAAAAATAAAATGCAGAGAAAGGTCTTGAAAGCTGGCCTCCGAGAGGAAAATTAAGCATGCCCGTAGGTTTCCATCTTCCATCCTTTTATATTCTCCATTTGATCTTGGCAGTTGAGAGAAATAAGGGTGACTTGGTTGAGTGAGAAATTCACAGGAAAATGGGCTGAGGAACGAGAAAAATGGGCATGTGGATCACTTCTGTTGACAAATTCAATACGCTGATTTTGGCCTTGTGACGGTCGTGGTGGGCCTGTGATGGTCATGACACCCAGGGCGTGACGGTCGTGACAGGGTTTATGACGGTCCTCACATGCACAGGATTTGTATTTTCTGCTTTTCTGCTGTTTTCTCTTCTGTTTCTTCTTCTTTTCCTTCCTTTTTTATACTTTGCTCATTTAAACATGGGAATTGAAATACCTGCAAAAATAACTCGAATACTTGCGGAATAATCGGAATATAAATGAAAGTGGTACGATTTTTGAATGTAAATCAAGGAAAATATACTATGTATTTTCGCGTTATCAAACTCCCCTAAACTTGAATCTTTGTTTGTCCTCAAGCAAATAATCAGTATACAATTCGAAACACTAGTTAAACGCGAATACATGACAAATTTCAAATTCGTACGTGGTTGTTAGGTATTTCGTTAAGATGACAGATACTTAAGTAAAACACTAAAGATACAGTGACGACACAAGCAATAAGCATTAACATAGATCTCTCTTTCGTACAAACCAGTTCGAATCATGCTATTATAGCTCAACCTAATACTTTTCATTCCTACTTCACCCGGTTTCATTCTAGTGCAATCACATTAAGCCCTTTGCCTTTACACACACTTAGTGAAGTAACCGGTTAGTGACTTTGATCCTTTTTTAGCACGGGGTCTGGTACGCTAGTGTGGTAACCCTTTATATATCCCATTTGAAGGTTGTGGGGGATCGAACCGTAGTTCGCCCTACCGAGTCCAGTACCAGGTACCTCTGAACCAACCAGTTGGGTTTTTCTGTTCCTTCCTTTTGTACATCTTGCAACCGTTTGTATGGTGCGTTTTTCAATTTCTCGATAGCAAAAATATGAAGGATCTTCTTAATTCGTAGGCATCAATCACTTATATTCATTGGCTCTTCACATGGTTTGTGTTTAAGACGGTGCTGACTGCTAGTATAAACTACTAGGGGTTAATCTAGAATGGAGACTTTAGGTATCAGTATAATGGGTATTCAAACTGATCTCGTAAAAGTGAGAGATCTAAGGTGTCAGGACGGTATCAATCTTGTTAGATTTTTCTCAGTTTCCTAACAGAACCTCTATAAGGCAACCTATATACTCGCAGGGTATGCATTTAACTTAAAAACAAAAATTTTGTTATGGAAAATTAGATATAAATGAATGAACGATTAGATAAAGACAATTTTTTTTTGTTATGGCTAAAAATAGAAACAAGTAAAGAAAGACAAGGATTTCCTCCCACATTTAAACAAAGCATTGTCCTCAATGCGACAATATAAAGAATGAAAAAGGAAGAAACGCGAAGATCACTACTCGTCGTCACGACGTTGGGCTCTGCGCGCTCTAACTCTTACTCATGCACGCTCACTTCTACCATGCTGGGTAAGATCCAACCCCACATGCTGAGTGTACTCCTGGATGGCATCAACGCGATGTGTCAGGGAACTTATCTCTTCGGAAAGTTCCGTCATCCCCTGGCCGTGCCAGTTCGCATAGTCATGTTGATCCCTCTGTATTTGCTGGCTCGTTTGCATCATTTTTGTCTGGCGCTCCTCCATCCTCTTGTTGTGTCGCAACATCTCAGCGTAGATGTCTTCCATGGTGGCGGGTCGTCGCTCATTTCTTCGCTGGCCTCGGGAAGATGTCTCTACAGCATACTCAGGAGGTGGTTGTGGCATTTCTCGGTTAAGTTCCTCTTCGACTTCATCTGCTCCATTATTAGAATCTCCTTCATTGGGCTCAGGAGCGTTCAGATCAAAAATCCAATTCGCCAGATTCTGCGGATCTGTACGGTTCCTGTTGGGCATAATGATGCTTCGAACTATCTTGTTCCTAACCACAGGATGGTATTTCTCGTCGCCTCTGTCCTTGATGAGGTGTGAGGAACGGCAATAGTCGATGTTGAGGAACTCGGCTGGCAAGGCAGGTAAGTTGGCGAGCCTATCCCTCAGATTCAGGCCTAATGTTATGGATGTGATGATTCCTCCAAAACAGAACGTCGTGCTGCCTCTCATGCATGCAGCCTGGATGTTGGCCAACAAGAATGGGGTGGCATTGAACGCCACCAGGGTGAACACACAGTGAAGAAAGAAGAGCTCCTTAGAGTTTACCTTGTGATTGTTGACTCTTCCGAAAACCGTGTGCCCTAAGACTCGGTGGAAATATCTTATAGCTGGGTTGTGGATGTATGTTACGTTGAGCGCATCCCAGCTTGTGACGTTCATGTTGGTAAGGCTATGCCACACTCCAAATGCTATTTCTGACCATCCGTCAGAGATACAACAGTGAACTCCCTCTCCATGTTGGAAGCCAAGTATTCGCGCTATTTGAGTTTGGTTCAGGGAATACTCGGCACCGAACATTCTAAATATGGCGGCTCCGGTGAGAATCTGTGTTGCACCAGGAGGGGTAATATAGGAGAATGAACTCAGGAATTCCAAGGTCAACGCCTCATAAGTTGGTTGCGGGTTGGTGCAAAGCGGCGTCAAACTAGAGTTGTTCAGCATCCATTCTACGCCATCTGAAAGTCCCAACTCCGTCAGACAGTCGTTATCAACATACCTCGTAGCTTGGACTGAACATTGATAGAACCTGAGGTAGTTGTCTCTCTGTCGCTCGCCGGCTTCTCCCTCTCTGAATACGATATTTGAGAGGTCGGGAGCAGCTCTCTCTTGACGGGCCATTTAGTGTGAGAATTTGAAAATATAGGTTTTGGTGGGAGAGATCGATTTTGTGAGTTATAAGATACTCACACGTTTCTCGCTTAAAAGGATTTGATGAAAGGGATAATGGAGAAAAGAGTGGTGTGAGTGGGATGGTTAAGGAAAATAGAATGATTAGATGAGGAAGAAGAAAGGAAGTGCGCCTGTTTTTATAGGCGCGCCTTCTGGATCCGTGACGATCGTCACAGGGATGTTACGGTCATCACACGTAACAGTCTTGCGTAACGGCCATATGCAATGTTCGTATGTAACGGTCATGTACTTAATGTGTGACGGGCGTGGCGTTTCTGTGACGGGCGTAACACTGCATGTGACGCTCGTCACATGCAACGGTCACAACTTTTGCAATCACGCCTCTAATAACTTCTTTACTTTATCCTTGACTACAGTACTTAAGATTGGGTTGATCCTTCTCTGGTGTTCTCTAGAGGCTTTACAATCTTCCTCTAGCATAATGCGATGCATACAGATAGAAGGACTTATTCCTTTTTGGTTAACGATGCTGTAGCCTAACGCAGTTGGATATTTTCTTAAGACATCTAGTAACTTTTCAGGCAAACTTTTAATTATCCTCGATTTCTATGGCCACTTATCAATCCATCTCTCATATCCGTCACCTTTTCTTATTTTTCTTCTGTGAGGTATTTTATCCTTCTGAACTTGTGGTGGTGGTTCTGGCTCTATCCTGAGAGCTACCTTTTCAGGCTTAGGTTCAATTTTTGCATCCACCACCTCAAAGTATGGTTTTCCCCTTTTAATACTAATGAGTTCCCTAGTTTCATGGTCTTCTAATTTTCTCTTCTTGTTCAGGATATCAAATAAAGATGCATTGGTGTTGATATTTTCCGATAGATCTTCATATCTTTCGGATTTAGGGTCTACCTTGACTTCCATAGACCTTCACGGGAAAGGAATTGGTGATTTATAAGGAGGAGGAACAACACATAGTTCTTCCTTCTCTACCTCTTTGACAACCTCCCTCTTGGGTGGTGCCAGTGGTTATTTCTCAATCTCTACTCTTTTCTCACCTGAACCCTCCTCATTATCACCCTCCTTAGGATTTTCGATAAATTTTTCACTGGTGATTGTTACAACATCCGCATGTTTCTCTGGGAATGGTCCTAGAGATGTCTGCGCAAGCAGGGAGATTTAAGTCTCAAATGCCTCATTGCGAGTGACGAGGGACTCGACCACAATGTTCAGTTGCATAAGGGTTTCATTGGTATAGAGACTTTGCTTTCTAAATTCTTCATTCTGAAGAGTTTGTGTAGCCATAAAGCGTTCCATCATAGATTCTATCCTAGAGTGAGTTTGCGTCTCAATGAAATCCTCCATTAATATTTCCAGGTAGGATTTATAGGAATCTTGCGATTCCTCAAAATACTGGGAGTGATAATCATAGAGAAAGTTTGGGTGATACATAGTAATAGAGAAAAGAGAGCCTTAGTCTACACTGGGCAACGAAAGAATCACACTATTTGACTAAATCAGTTCCCCGGCAATGGCGCCAAAAACTTGATACGTCTCGTGACTGTATATAGAATATAGTCTATCGGGTACTTGACTGCAAGTGCACAGTCTAGTCGTTTTAGTTTTAAAAGATATCGAACCCACAGGGACCGATGGTCAAACTAATGCTACCGACGTTGCTATGTTTACCTAAGGAAATGATTTTCAGAAGTTTGGTTGAAGAAAATTAACTCTAAGGGAAGTTAAGTTTTAAGAAAATATTAATAGGGGGATATCAGTATGCAACACATTAATCGTCAGGGATTCGATAAGTCACCGGTGTATATTTTAAGTACCAAATATCTTTCAGTAGAAAATACTTATTTAAAAGGTGTTATCTCACACTCTCGTGATTGTTGACTCAGACTATACTTTTAAGTCAGAATGTACGCTCTCGCTGTCCCATTTGAAGTTAAAAATACTTTTTGAAAATAAATAAGTTCTAATTTCTTTTAAAGTGCTCTCGCTGTTTTTAAAATCAATGCCTAGTTTTTACTATCTAGTTTGACCCTCACGCTCTCGCGATTGTCGGTTCTCACCTTAGTTAATTTCCCACGCTCGTGGCAAAATCATATTAAATAGCTTCTCAGTCTTGTGACAAAGTTAATTAAATTTAAATTAAAAACCACAGCCAGAAAGATTGTTCGAGAAAAGAAGTTTTACACCGATTATTATTAAATCTCGTCTAATTAAATTATTTACATATCGATACCGGTAGTTTAGCCGGACATGTTAAATAACGCAAACATAGACGAACATAAACAGATCAACAATAAAGCAAACATGATTATAATAATAATAAAGCAATAACAATAGTAATTGAATAAAAACCTGGAAATCGGATTAATAGAATACGCCGAATCTTGAAGTACTTGAGCAGTCCTCCACAGGTCGGTAGGATTCCGCTTCTACGAAATAATTGCTTAAACTAAATTAAATAAATTGTAGTAGTTCCCCAGTTTAGGAAACTACTACTTTGGCTAAATGAAAAATGGAAAGGGAAAAGGGAAAATCAAAGCTCTGAATGGTAATAGAAAACAATGTTGCTGAAGAAAAATAAAAGAAAAACAGAATTGTTGTGGAAAAGTAAAATGCAGAGAAAGGTCTTGAAAGCTGGCCTCCGAGAGGAAAATTAAGCGTGCCTGTAGGTTTTCAACTTCCATCCTTTTATATTCTCCATTTGATCTTGGCAGTTGAGAGAAATAAGGGTGACTTGGTTGAGTGAGAAATTCACGGGAAAATGGGCTGAGGAACGAGAAAAATGGGCGTGTGGATCACTTCTGTTGACATATTCAATACGCTGCTTTTGGCCTTGTAACGGTCATGGTGGGCCTGTGACGGTCGTGACACCCAGGGCGTGACGGTCGTGACAGGGTTTGTGACGGTCCTCACATGCACATGATTTATATTTTCTGCTTTTCTGCTGTTTTCTCTTCTATTTCTTCTTCTTTTCCTTCCTTTTTTATACTTTGCTCATTTAAACATGGGAATTGAAATACCTGTAAAAATAACTCGAATACTTGCGGAATAATCGGAATATAAATGAAAGTTGTACGATTTTTGAATGTAAATCACGGCAAATATACGATGTATTTTCGCGTTATCACATACCAAGGCAGAATTCTGAAGACTCTGTTGAGTAGAAAGACAAAACTACTTCAAGATCCGATCAATCAGAGGCAGTCGCGTCGAGAAATCTCTAGAAGATTCAGTCTATCAGAAGTAGTCACATCGAGATTCGATAAATCTCTATGAAGACCAGTTAGACTGGGGCACCCCCTCAAAGATCAGCCATCCAGAGGCAAAATTATTTCAAGGCTCATACTGGGGTAGGCCACCCCAAGAGCACAAGAAGTAAATCCCTTCGAGACGGTTGATTAGAGGAATGCAGTTCCAAGACACTAGGGCATGCCAGATTTAGAGAACCTATGACGAAGTTGCTTCATAGCTTGTGACTGGGGTAATCCGTGCAGATACCGAAAAGACTGGGGCAATCCGTGCAGATACCCAATAGACTGGGGCAAGACAATCCAAGGAAATGAAGATCCTCTCCCTGTCTGTGAAAGCTTCTCAGATCTAGCTTGGGGCATTAGAAGGTCCATGTCAGATTCTTCCTCCAATAACATCAAGAAGTCGAAAGTCGGGAAGTCATGCGAGACGCAACCCATACCCTAAATCAAAAGCCTTGCAATCCAAGCTAATTCTTCTCAACGTTCACCTACCCAATATTGGGGCATTCGTAAACCCTCATATCATTACATAAACCTATTCATATCATTTCATTCATGCAGCATAGCATGAAGCTCTCTAACGAGAAAGAAGCGAGCCCAAAACTCCCTTGGCACTATTCAATAACCCATTTCCATTGGCATTACAAAATAATAAATATATGACCTATTTGTTTGATTCTTGAAGAGCTCCTAGTCGACAACCCCGATAGGATCTTTTGAAGTCACTTCTTTTTCGCTTACCTGCCGTAAGCCTGTTGCCTCCTCCATGGAGATGATTTCATTGAGATAACTCTCCTTTCGTGAGTTTACTTCGTTGCTTGGTGCACGAAATCACGTCTCTCCCTCGTTGCCTTTCGCACGAGAAAAGTTGTCTCTGTCAAGACTTTGCTTTTTGATTTGTTTCGAAATACCCAATGTAGGTTTGGTGAGTCCCGAGAAGGGTAGCCATGTTTCGAAAACTTCATCCCTGCCATTGTGCCTGTGGGACCCCTGAGGTTTTCGTGCCTACAGCAAAGTGCCCACTTGCTATAGCCTGCCAAAGCCCAGACCTTGTTTGGAAAACATCTTGCAAAGTCCAATCCCTATTGGCAAAACCCCTTTTTTAAATCGAGCTCATGTCTGTGGTGATTCCTATCCCTATCGAAAAACTAGTTAAGCAATTGTCAGTGTCTGTCACCCTTTTTTCGATACCCGACAATATTGATACCCCTTCAATCAGTAGTGTCTATCACCTTTTTTTAATACCCATCGGTGTTGATATACCCCTTCTCCAACCGCAAAGTTATAGACAATCACCTTTTTTCAGTTTCAGGTGTAATGATACTGTTACCTCTAACCCCAGAGTTAAGAGACTATTCTATACCCAACCTCAGAGTTGATATCAGTTATTACTCCAACCTCAGAGTTGTTGCCTTTTTCCGACCTCAGTGTTGTCTCTCCCTTTTCCAACCTCAGTGTTGCTTCCCATTTCCCAATCGCAGTGTTATCGCTCCTTTTTCCAACCGCAATGTTGTTGCCCTTCTCTAGCCTCAGTGTTGTCGCCCGTTCTTCAACCGCAGTGTTGTTGCCTATTTTACAACCTTAGTGTTGTTGCCTCTCTCCAACCGCAATGTTGTCGCCCTCTCTCCAACCGCAGTGTTGTCGCCCTTTCCCAACCTCAGTGTTGCCGCCCTTTCTCCAACCCCCGTGTTGTCGCCCCTTATCCAACCTCATTGTTGTTGCCCATTTTCCGACCTCAGTGTTGTCTCCTCTTTTCCAACCGCAGTGTTCCTGCCCCTTTCCCAACCTCAGTGTTTTCACCCCTTTTCCAACCTCAGTGTTGTCATCCGTTTTCCAACCGCAGTGTTATTTCCCTTTTCCAACCGCAGTGTTGTTTCCCTTTTCCAACCGCGGTTGTTTGCCCTTCTCCAACCTCAGTGTTGTTGCCTCTCTCCAACCTCAGTGTTGTCGCTCCCTTTCCAACCTCAGTGTTGTCTCCCCTTTTCCAACCACAGTGTTGTTGCCCCTTTTCCAACCGCAGTGTTGTTACCCTTTTTCCAACCTCAGTGTTGTCGCCCGTTTCCGACCTCAGTGTTGTTTCCCTTTCCCAACCTCCGTGTTGTAGCCCCTTTTCTGACCGCAGTGTTGTTTCCCCCTTTTGCAGCCTCAGTGTTGTTGCCCATTCCCCAACCTCAGTGTTGTCACCCCTTCTCCAACCTCAAAGTTGTCGCCGCTTTCCCAGCCTCAGTGTCACTTCCCTTTTTCCGATCTCAGCATTGTTGCCCATTCTCCAACCGCAGTGTTGTTGCCACCTTTTCCAGCCTCAGAGTTGTTGTTTACCGTTTATCTTCCAACCTCAGAGTTGAATATCTGTTTGTTTCCAACTTCGGAGTTGACGTTTACCATTTTTGCTCCCAGCCTCAGAGTTGAGCAGCTACATCTTTCAACTTCGAAGTTGATGTATCTCTTTTTCTAGCCTCAGGGATGAGTACCTACCTTTTTCCAACCTCAGAGTTGTCGCTTATCCTTTTCTACCCCAGCCTCCGAGTTAAAGGTCTACCTTTTTTCAGCCTCAAAGTTGAACGTCTACCTTTTTCCAACCGTGGAGTTGTTGAACCTATTATCCCCAACCTCAGAGTTGAACATCCACCTTTTTCCCAACTTTCGAGTTGTTGAACCCTTTCTTAGCACCCGGCCCCAGAGTTGATGTCTATGAATCCAACCTCAGAGTTGACCCCCGCCTTTGTTCCCGGCCTTAGAGTCGACGTTCATCCCACTGTACCCGACCTCAGAGTTGATGATTATCCCTTTTCCAGCCTCAGAGCCGATGTTGATCATAATTTGTTTCCAACCGCAGAGTTAAGAATATCCAGCTTTACCCCAGTCACAGTATTGAGGTCAAAGTATTTCAGCCCCCAGCAATCAATGTTGGTCATGTTCCTGTCCCCAACCCCAGAGTTGACGACTAACTATCTACTCCCATATCGTATTCCCTAGAGGAATCATCTTTCACCCCTTTCTCCCCAATGGAAATTTGTTCTCAACACTTGCCAAAGAGTTCTGAAAAAAAATAATAAGATAAAAATCTTGTTCACAAAAGTATAGAGTGCTTGTTGAAAAAAATAATCTCATTGCATTAGCATGCTGCATATGTCATACATATCCAACCATCCATAGCTATCCATTCGCCAAATAACTTCTCATCCCTAATAGCTGCCTTGCACAAAAGATATTTGTCACCCTATATCCTAGTGGAGAATGTCTTCATGACCTATCTTCACATTTCATTTGTTCTTGGTGGGCAAATTTTTCGATATTCTAGTATTTAATCCTCTCCTACCTTGAATGTCCCGAAGCTGTTACTCTTCGTACATTCAGGTTTGAGAAGATTAAATAGGGGCAGCTGTCATACCCAAAAATTCACCTTACCCTTCACAATGATCATCTAGGTCACTAATCCTAAACATTTGCATATCATTAAACATTCATTTCATCTACATAATCATGGTTCAACACAAGGAGATAAGTGACTTGAATTCGCGACTTGATGCTTGCACCTGGTGGATATTTTGGTTCATCCACAATTTGAGGAGGATCGGGCAATCAGACCATAAACCCTTTGTTTATAAGATTGTTGAACAATTTCATTTGCTTGGCAAATTGCTTGGTTTTGAGGCATTTGATCAAGCTTGATCATGCCTTGATCGTCAGGGTTTGCCACGTATTTCGTTAATCAGGCGTCCATATGGTTTTATACCCCATTTTACCCTCGAATCCATGTTCATTCTTAATTATCCATTTGATCCTTGGTTACGTGCTTCTTACTACATAAACATTCATTTCAACCATGGTTCAATCCGATTCACAGGTCTTGTCATTGGGATTCAACAACCCATTGCATATACATTCATCATTTTATCATCGTGTCACAGTCTTTGTCCAAATAGATTTTTGATTTCGAGTTGATTTTAATTCCGAATTAATTCAAGGAATTCAAATTATTTTTGGTTCAAATTGATGTTTGGAATTGCGAATTGGTCTTTTAAAGAGTTTTTAATCAGTTTTAGAAATCATTTCGTCATTTTATTTCGAATTAATTTTAGAAGTTTCAACTTGATTTTTGAAATTCATTTTCATTCATAACAAATTAGGTTAGGCTTGTTCATTTGCAACGTGGCCCATTCACCATCTTTTTTTGTTAAAGCCCATTACATTTTATTAAATCCAACAAAAACCATATCCAGATATTCAATGTCTAAACCCAATATCCAATTGTTATCCATTTTCCAATTTTTATATCCATTGTCCATTAACCAAACCAATTCTCTAATCCAATTTTTATGTCCATTAACCATTTGTCTAAACCATATCCAGGAGCATTTGTATTATCCATATCCATTTTTTCATATCCAATTTTATAATCCAACTCAATTCCCATGTTTATTTTCAATATCCATTACAACACCAATTACCTATTCACTATATCTGTTATCCATTTAACAACTATAACCAATTATCCATATCACCCTGGCCAGTAACCAAGAAACAAGCCAATTCTTTCTTGCACCAAAGCCAACCGCAATAGAAAACCAACACCACCATAAGCTGCAACCAACGCGAACCAACAACAAAAGCCACCACCGGCTGCAACCGAAATCCAACACTCCAAGTTGCAATTCAAACAGCACGACAACGGCAAAATGCAGCAGCACCACCTGCAAAACTGAGATTGGCAATGAACTTCACATTACCATAATTATAATATAAGTAAAAATAAAGGAAGCTCATAACAGCATAATAAAAATTCCAGAATTCCAGAATTTCATTTCAACACAGGATTTCACCGAAAATGTTCACTTCCTTGAATTTGCATCTCACAAAAACAAATTAACATTTCACTAATAATTTCATTAGCATCTGAATTTCTAACTAATAACCGAATTTCAGTTTGAATTGGCGTTGCATTTCACAAGATATTGGGATCCTATAAATCCCACTTCTCATCTCAGATCGAGTCTCTCATTATTTTTCTTTTCCAAAGCCCAACCGAAGATCCCGATTCTCCATAATCTTCACCCTCACCAACCTGTAACAAACCTTGAACCAACTTCTTCTCCATTTTTCTAAAGAATTCAGTTCACCAGGACCATGCTTCTTCTCCTCCCTAACCCTCCAACTCCCATAACAGAAGAACTCCAACTTTATTCACCCTCCATCCCTCTCCTTTTACTCATCACTAACCGAACCAATCACCTATCAATAACCGAACCAATCACCTATCAATAAGAATTCTCACCACAATCATACAGCAGAAGTAGAACAAGGTTCACAACAGTAGTCACAAAAGAAAAAGATCGAGAAGAAGACGGGGAGTGAACTAGAACAACAACGTAACGGAAGGAGAATTCACAAACGTGCAACAAAAGAGAAAACAAGGAGCGAGGAATCGAGAACCTGAAATCATTGCATCAGGAATCCGTTTCAGTAAGTCTTTTGCTTTCAACCACCAATTTCATCCATGATTCTTCCATCCCAATTCCGTGCGCAAAGAAAAAAGCAAGCCTTTTAGTGATTTTGAATTACGACTCGATGATGAGGTTGAACGTAAATCTGTCCTTCGTTCTTGATTCTTCACTTTTGAATGAAATGAGTTCGCGAATTCGTCTCGGTTGATTATGCATCGACGGTGTAAAAACGACTTGAGGAGAGTGTTGAATCGTGTTCATGCATGGCAATGTGAGTGGCTCATTGGCCGAGCGTGCGTTTTATGCAAGAACGGGTTCTTGGCGGCGTGCATTGGTCGGGTTTATGATCTTCTTTATGCAGGTTCTTGGTATTCAGGCGACCCGGTTTGGGGAGTTTATGAAGAGCCCCAAGTAACTTGTGATCTGCACCCTCACTCCAATCATACACCCCATAGTCCCATAAGTTGATCATTGATTACTATTCTAATTTATGTTAATTCTAACAATTTTTGTTAGCTAATTTAGATGTAAATCTTTGGTTTCAGATTACCTTTTTGGGAACATTAGAATTAGATTTTTTTTTCATTATAGATATTAGGATTTAATTCAATTTTGTTGTTCATTTAGTTAACCCATGATTAGGTTTAATTAGATTTAGTTACAATGATTATATCCAATTAGGTTTAATTAAATTCTTTAGATTATGTTTAGTTTTCTTAATTTTTCAGATTTAATCCATGTTTGACTAATCATGCCATGATTAATTTTTGGTTATTTTCTCTTGATATTCTTTTTGTGGATTTTGTTCCGAGATTAATATGGTTAATGTTGATTTTAACATGATTAAACTTTAGGTTAAATCTCCACTCAATTCGATTTGTGTGATCATGTCCATTAGACTCAATTCTTGATTTTGGATTGTGAATATCATATTCGATTGATTTTTATCCCTAATGCATGTATAGGTACATTTTAATTTTTAGAATTAATAGTCACTTTAATTGTCCATTTAATCGCTTCTTTGGTTTATGATCATTTTGGTTAAATTGAAAATCTCATTTCAATTTAGGTGAAGAATGCTTTGTATGTCTAATTCCATTTGCCTTGATCATAAGATAGATCTTTGATTACTTTTCATTGATTAATCTATTACCTTTTGAATGGATTCTAACCAATGTACATATTTACATATTATTGCTTCATTCTCATTCATGCTAACTCGTTTGTTATTTTGTGTCCACAAGGTGACTTGGAAGGTTCATGTTCACCCATAGCTAACCATGCTCCTAACCATGTTATTCTCATTCAATAGCTTTGTATTGTTTGAAGTACCACGTCACTTGTATGCCTTAGGCATGGTACATAGTTTAGTTTATAACTTGTATTTTCCTTTCATTCCTTTTCCATTGTATTGTGTGGATCCATCCCCCCATTGTGGGTAAAATGTCGCCCCTCCCCTTAGTCATGTAATAGCTTATATTTTTTTCTTCTTAGTTAGTTTACTATACATGTTAATAACCAAGATAAAAATACAAAACGATAAACAAAGCATTTTCAAAAGAAACAAAAGGTACTTGATTCAACGTCAAGTTGTTTTCCAAATAAAACTCACATCATTGCAACGTGAATACTTGATCCAACGTCAAGTATTCTCCATCCACTCCAAGATTCATTCACATCTCTTCTCCATTATCTTCTTAAACTCATTCTTCACTCACACTTTTCATGATAAATTCAAACACTTGATTCAACGTCAAGTTCCTTTTTCAAAAGATTTTCATAACAAATTGGAATGCAAATGGGGTGTACGTGTTTGTACACAACATTCAAGTAATTGGATTGTCGGTCGTACCTAGCCTGAGGACCCGACACTTGACTTTCCCCCTAAAACATCTAATGATTCAAACAAGTTAGATCTAGGTGCTATGAGAAAGAAAAAGAATAGTTAGAACTTCATTGTTCTCTTGATTCCCAAGTACTTTGATCATTGACCGTACTTAGTCAAGGGTCGAAGACTTGTCTCCCTCTAAGTTCCAACGATTAAACTTGCCAAACTCCTTTCATAATCAAATCTCTTTTTTGGATGAAAAAGAGTGGTTAGGATAACTTGTCCTCTCAACTCCCGAGTTATTGGACCGAGTTCCCATAAGCGAGTCAAGCCTAGCTTTCCTGTATCCTTTTCTTGGATTGTTTACTTCTGTTATCGCTTGCTTTATTTATCCATTCCTGTTATATATGCCTGTTATATATCATCTTGATTTAATCTTGTGGGATAGGTAGTATTGAGTGAGAAGCCCAATACACAGGCTTAGAGAGTGCACATAAGATAGGAGGGACTTCGTGTTGACCTATCGGACGTAGTTGTCTTGAGAGGGAGACACGAATATCCCACTTGGAATAGATTCTTTCTTGGAGTTTTGCTGGAACGTGAGTCACGTTCGCGCTGACAGCCATTCTTCCAAAGAGAGTCCATGACTCCAAGGACCTTAGACAACCCATGACTTCGAAGTTGAGGGAAACCTTAGTTAGAGGAGATCATCCCGATGGTATTGTTAAATCACAACTCATCTTGTGGCGATAACAATGCTTTCGCCTCATGATCTGTGAATCTAAGCATCTTCATAAGTCTTAGTACTCACCTTGTGAGGGGACATGGTTGTTTCTTGCAAGGAAATAAACCTTCAACCTACCTCGAGCTTCACGATCAGATTTTCCAAGATGATGTGATCCCTTGGATCCATGATGTTGCATGTCATTTCACCACATCATTTAGCATATGCATTCCTTTGGGAACACAAAAACATGTTGCATTCATAATTGCATTTCATCATACCTATTCAAGAAGACTCACTATTGTTTGGCCTTTGTCCAGAACCTGCTACAGTCAAGCTGACTTCCCGACATTCCTATAACACGCGCCGTAATCAGAAGCTTCTCATGGATCAGTGGGAGCAGAATCAAGCTGTTATGAGGGAAGATATAACCGCTATGAAAGCCCAGATGGGTCAACTTATTGAAGCCATACAAGTGTTGGCTAGAGGACAAAAGGAGATGCGCCAGGCCAATCTGAGAGTTGCCGCTGCCAACCTGTAGCGGGAAATTCATGATCATCAAGCTATTGATAAGCTAGAGATCAATTAACAAGAGTCGCCTCCGTGCTTTTATTGTTTCCAAGGGAAAAGGGAAAAAGTAAGAACAAAACCCAATTAGTAATAAGTTTTCAAATAAAAACTAATAAAAATCAGAGATCACAGGTAAGGGGGTTGGTTACACAGAGGGAAGGTGTTAGCACCCAAAGTGTCCTAGGTACTCCTAGGGAGCCCTTTTTGTGTGCATATGTATTTTTGTACAAAGTGATGTTTACAAACAAATAGAATGGTGAGATGAGAAAAGAATTCATTAATTATATTTTTGTGTTTGACAAGACCTTCGGTCTTGTGCCTACGTACCAACATATGAATGAGGGATCAAAACCTCGTAGTTCGTGCTATAAATTTCAAAATGAGTGTGTTGGTTTTAACAAAATTTAAGTTTGAAAGGCATAAGGGCTTAAAAATGTCTTGAATGAGTTAGTTCTTTTTGGATTTTTGAAAGTTTAAGTCAAGTATTGTTAAATTCATTTACACGTTTGATTTAAGAAAATAAGTTTGAAAATGCAATGGCATAAGGCCAAAGTTTCTACCTTTTTGCAAAAGTGGTCAAAGTTTAGAACAAAAGTAGTTCCCACAAAGAAGGTTTTGAAAATGGAGGGAGAGATTTTGAAATTAAAGAAATGGGGAGAATATGAAGAGACTACCCTATGCACAAAAATTTAAAAGTTTAAAGTTGAAAAGATCTGACCAAGTGGGAGCAATCCAATAGACAAGTATGTCAATAGAAACCCAAAATTCCCTTGGACTTTTTAGAACCAAGCAACACACAAATGCACAATTATATCAATCTTGAAGAGCAAAGGCATCAAATAAAGATGGCCTCATCCAAGCTTATCCACTTCATGATCTTCTTCAAAATAGCCTATGTAGCAGATAAATTCCACAAGTCACGGGTTCAACATAACAGCTTGACAATGATCAATGTTGCAGATGAACTGGAGAGATCTTGAATGATGTATCAAATGAATTTCAAATTGCAAGCACTTGGTTCTTCAACAAATTGGCATTGGCCAAGTCCATTAGCAAAGGAATGTTGCCTAAGTTCTATGTCCAATTGGGAAAGATCAAATCAATAATCCACTCAAAAGTCTTTTAGGGTTTTTGTTGTTATTATGTACATTAATGGTCAAAAGCCACACAAGCAAACAAAGTATACACAAACAAAATAATATCACACAATATGGTCCAAGTGGACAAAGTGAAAATTACATTAACATAAATAATTAGAATGATATGTATAATGGCAAATGATATAAAGTGCTAAAAGTAAATTGCATTAAAAGTAAAAGCTTGAAAGTAAAAGTTAATAGTTAGTAAGTTAGTAATTAGTTTTGTTTTGCTTTTTGATTTCAAGACATTCTTTGGAGAACACTCAACCCACTTACCACAAGCATGGATCCTTGAACCAAAACATCTTCCAAAGGAAGGAAAGAAGGCCAAGTTTCCACACAATACCATGGAAGAGGGGAGACTTACAATCTCACTAACTAGAATGCTTATGCCTTTTATGTCACAAATTTAGCGCAATGTTAAGCAATCGTAATTGGACATATATAGAAGTCACAACTATTTGAGGTCGGGCAATAGACTTTTGGTGTTAATGCATGTTGGAGACATAGTATTATGAACTATGCTCATTAAACATACCACACACAAAAAATATACAAAAGATATGGCCTAATCTCATCCATACTCATGTTAATCTTTCAATCAACTAGCATTAGGACTTTGAGATGTCATTGGCCAATTGAAAATGAATGAATGAAGAAGGGGAATTAGATGAAGAGGGAAAGGGATGAATGAGATCACAAATTGGTCAAAGGAGTATTTTTACCAAATTAATATTATTCATTCATTTTGGGAGATGGAATGTACATTCCATCAATCCCCTAAATCCAATAATATTAACTTGACAAAGTTAAATCAACTTTGACCAAGACCCAACAACAAATAAGAAACTCAATTAAGTTAATCCAAATGGTCAACACAATTAAAATGGCATTTATTCAATTAAAAATAGTAAAATAATGCATTAAATTTAAATATGTTTTGTTCAAATCCTAAAATCTCATCAAACACCAAATAAATGGCCATGAGATTTATCATAGGTCAAACAAGGTCAAAGGACCTTGGAGAAAAAATTTCATAATTTTTGGACACTTAAAAATATTTTTAAACAATTAAAAACAAATGCAAAATCAATTAATTCATGAAAAATATTAATAATGATCCAAAAAATAATTTTAATTCAGAATATGAAAGAGAAAAATATTTGAAATTTTTTGGTGAAAGTCCCATATTTTTGGGATTAATATTAAATTTATTATGAATTATTGAAAAAATGGAATTAAAATGAAATTCAGAAAATCCAAAAATACATGGACCATCAGATCTCCCTCATTAATTGAGGTGGAAGATCTGATGATCCAAAATGCGCGTTCCACCTATGTCCAAGTCAACAACGCTGTACACATGGTATTCACAAGGCATGGTCAAGATTAAAACGTGAGAATTAGATCCCATGGTCCAGATGCAAGCCACATCATTGCCGGAGCCAAAGCTCCGGTCATCTTCCTCGGTGAGCTCCATCGGACTGGTCAAGATGAACCATCATTAAAATTCAAAACAGGGACATGATTTTAAAGAGAAAACATCACTGAGCACGAATATGACCTCCAATTCCTCCAATTCCAGATATATTAAGAGATATGTGGAATTGAAAAATGAGGTTTATGATCTGAGTTGCTTCGATTTGGCCTAAAAGCAACTCAATCTTCTTGCCTACATTGGTAGGACTTCAGACAACTCAAGAATCAATGGAATTGAGCAACAATTTAAGAGAATTGAAGAGTTTAAAATTTATGCAAATTACCTTCAATGGAGGCCTGAGCTTGCTAGATTTTGATCTGAATTGTGCTAAGCTTCACTTCAATTGCTTGCAGGAGAGGAATGGAAAGGTTTAGAAGCAATGGACTCCTGGAGAATTGAATTCCAAAATAGTGGAGATTCAAGCTCAAATTCAAATGAATTTATCAGGGTTATCCTCTTAGAGTGAAGGGTTTTCAATTGGGATTAAAAGTTGGCGCAATGTGTGTGTTGATTTTGAGCAAATGCAGTTGTATATATAGCCAAATCCATGTGATATTTGCACACTCTTCTCACTTTCCAATTTTGGCAAAATGATGATGGATCATGCATGGGCGCGCATAGGCCCATGAAATGATAGCTGATAGTCCAAATTTGAAGTTCAGATGCTTTGAAGATGGATTGGATTGCAAGGCAAATGTGCATTGTTGTTTGAAGATTGATCCATGCCAAATGATATCATCTTGTTTAAGCCATGTGCAGCCTATGCATTTCAAGTCCAAAATGAATGAGTTTGAGCTCTTTGGAAAGGTGAGATCAAGAGGAACAAGTTTTATTTTGAACACTTTTTCATTTGGAGCTTGGAACTTGGAGAAATTTGAGGTGGAAGTTTGGAAAAATTTGACATATCAAAAATTTTCTAAGTGTCAAGCCATATGTCTCAATATTCCACCTTGCTTAACTTTTTATGGGAGCTTCAAATGAGAAACGTGTCTTCATCAAAGTTGTATATCTCTCAAAGACCTTTAAAATGGTAATCAATTTCATGTTATTTGGATTTGAAACGATAGAGTTATGCATTTTTGAAGTTTGGAAAAATCACTTGATCAATGGTATAGGTCAAAAGTGACCTATAATGTAGCCTCATATCACATGTTCAAATAAGTTGAATTAGCTCCCACTCCAAACATAAAAGTTGAAGTAGACACATTTAATTCGATTGTGCAACTTTGAAATCTTTCATCTCATAAAAATTGAGCAAGTTATGACCATGGGAAGTTGACTTTCAAATTAGGATTTAGACAAAATGACCTATAATGTTTCAACATAGAAAATGATTTTCTAAGCAAAACTAGCTCTAGGTCTAAACATGAAAGTTGTTTATAATGTCGTTTAGAGTAAGTTTTCTCTTGGAATCATTTTCATATGGTGAAAATTGTAGGAGATAGGGTCTAGGGAGACTCAGTTTTGATCAGATGAATTCATCTAGCCAACCACCATCAACCAACTTGATAATTTCCAATTCTCTTGACTTTCTTGGCTCATGGTAGATCATATATGCATAAGATGATGAAATTTGATGTGCCCCTTGAGAAATTTGATCAATTGGTGAGATAGCTTGTTGGAGAAGTTACTCAAGATACCTAGTCAAACTAGGGTTTCCAAGGCAAATCACCCTCAAACTCTTGAAGCAAACTTGATCAATATAACATGTAGAGATCATTGGGGCTCATATATGATGTTCATAACCATTCTTGAATCAATTCTTGGTTGTGCTCTTTGTTCATGAGGGTCTCAAACCCTAGATGTGAACTTGATGAATCAATGGGATCATGCCCTTCCTACAAAAGAGTTAGATAGATACAAAGACATATTTTTGGTATTTTAGTTAGTAAAATGATAATATACAAGTATGATATAATCACAAAGTGCTTGGTGATCTCTCCCAAAACAAACCCAATGAAAGAGGGGTAAGGAGGATGCCAAGGTATGATCCCAATGCTAATGCTTATGATGAAATTGCATGAGGGATCTTAGGGTCCAAATTGGGGTCTTACAGCTGCCCCTATTTAAGGACATTCTAACTGAGGAGGTGAAGGTTAAAATCTTCGGCTCGACTCAGTAGAATGGGCTTAAATAACAACATAGAGAAATAAATTTTGGTCCCTAAGAGACCTCATGATGTGTATGATATGAATGCAAAAGTTAATGCTTTGTGGGGAAATATTGTCACAAAGGAAAAGAAGTCAGAGAGATCGAAAGTGCGCAGGAGTATAATGCATTCCATAAGGAAAACTCACTGGGGAGACAGAGACTCTGAAGGGGTAAAAGAAGTTATGTGTAGGCCAGACTACGACTTAAAACTACTAGGGACTCGAGGAAATCCATATAACAATGGAAAGAATCGGCCGGGGAAACAAACAGCATCTGCAGGGGATACAAGTAAGTCAGGATAAAACTGAAATATGAAGGAGAATTGCGATCCAAAACGCAGCGGAAATTGAAATTTTCTCCTTTAGAGATCCTTACGAATGGTCATGATCAGTGATAGAATATTTACCTCTTGTGACGATTGAAACCTTTGGTGCAGATCTCTTGTGACGATCAAAACCTTTGATGCAGATCCACGGAGCGATCACGAACGTTGAACGATGACAACGTCTCTACTCAGTCCACACGAACGGATTCCTTCAATATCAGTGCTAGCTGGTACGAATGAAGGCTTTGAGTGAGAGAGAGAGAGAGAAAACGAAAATAATGCAATCGCAATGCATGCTTCTGCACAAGGGTTCTATTTATAGAACCACTTCTGTGGGCTTCAAGCTAAAAAGCCCACTTAAGTGTATTTTGGCCCATATCTTATAATATGCCCAAAATCACTTAAGCTCATGGTACCTTACCATATTTCGTATTCTACTTAAGTACACCGTACCTTTACGATGTTCTACAATTCACTTAAGGGCACCGTACCTTACGGTGTTCCTTAGTTACTTTATCTCTCATCAATCCGTCCTTTGTGTGTGACCCTGTAGGTTTTCGCGGCATTGGCAATTATATTAAATCATGTATTTAACATAATAAATAGTGAGCGGTATCTAGCAACACATCACTGCTACCCAAGACACGAAAATTTCATGTGATCTGACAATTCCTTCTGTGATAATACTTATGTGTATAATTACCCTTTTGCCCTTATGTCTATATTGAACACAAGGCATAGACCGTGTCATCCTTGTCCAGTTCAATATTGGGCCCATAGACTTTTATCCTGTTATGCAGGATGGGCAAATTCCATCTAGGTCACTCATGTCCCTCAGCATGCTTCGTGGAGTACCCATCAACTGTCTTTATGGTTATCCAGTTACGGACAATGTTTGATCAGCAATAAAGCACTCGACTCTACATCTAGGGTCCATAGTGGTTTCAGGTCGAAGAGTGGTATACACCATTATCACCATGAGAATAACTTATGACACTTTGCATAACTTTCTATATAATATTCTCATAGCGGGTCAATCCGGTATAAATATTACTCTTAATATTCATACCTATGTTTAAGACTTGATAACTCCTTATCCATGATCCATGAGATGTGATCATCAGTCTATATTAATAATAGTCTTAATGCTTTAATGTCATCCCACTTCACAATAAAGCTCGACTACGGATACTTTAAGAATAGCGTCCTTATGTTTAATGTGATCTCATGATTAAGTCATACTTGATACATTAAACAGACTAGCTATTCTAGGGACTTTATTAAACAAACGTAATAAAGAAAAAGCCTTTTATTATTAATAAATAATTCGATACAAGTACCAAAAGTATTGGTCTCTAGGGCTTACACCAACAATCTCCCACTAGCACTAGAGCCAATCAGGCATACCCTTAATACCCATAGATCTAGTATGGCCATCATGCTTCTGCTGCGCAAGAGGCTTTGTCAGTGGGTCAGCAATATTGTCAAGTGTAGGTACTCTGCATATTTTCACATCTCCTCTATCTATTATCTCTCTAATGAGATGATAACGCCTAAGTATGTGTTTGGATCGTTGGTGAGATCTAGGCTCCTTGGCTTGTGCGATAGCACCATTGTTATCACAGTAGAGACCAATGGGATCCACAATGCTAGGAACTATGCCAATTTCACTAATGAACTTTTTGATCCAAACAGCTTCCTTTGCTGCACTTGAGGCAGCAATATACTCGGCCTCGGTTGTAGAATCAGCAATTGTATCTTGCTTTGAACTTTTCCAGCTCACAGCGCCACCGTTTAAGCAAAACACATAACCAGATTGCGATCTAAAGTCATCCTTATCTGTCTGGAATCTAGCATCGGTGTATCCAATTACAACCAACTCTTCCTAACCTCCATATATCAAGAATGAGTCCTTAGTCCTTCTTAAATACTTAAGGATATTCTTGACAGTTACCCAGTGAGCATCACTAGGATCAGATTGGTACCTACTCCTTGCACTTAAAGCATACGAGACATCTGGTCGAGTACATAACATGGCATACATGATAGATCCTATTGCAGATGCATATGGAATCTTATTCATGCGATCCCTTTCTTCCTTAGTTAAAGGGGATTATGTTTTTGATAGACACAGGCCATGTTGCATAGGTATGAATCCTTTCTTGGAATCATGCATATTAAAGCGTCTCAACACTTTGTCTATGTATGTACTCTGACTTAGGCCAAGCAGTTTTTGTGATCTATCTCTATAGATTCTGATTCCTAATATATAGGCTGCTTCACCTAGGTCCTTCATAGAAAAGCATTTCCCCAACCAAGACTTTACTTGTTGTAGGGTAGGGATATCGTTTCCAATGAGTAATATGTCATCTACATATAATACCAGGAAAACGATCATGCTCCCTCTAACCTTCTTGTAGACACTAGGCTCATCTTCGTTCTTGATGAATCCATATTGTTTTACTGTTTCATCAAAACGAAGATTCCAGCTTCTGGAAGCTTGCTTCAATCCATAGATTGATCTTTGTAACTTACATATCTTTTGGGCTTCCTCTGGTATGTCAAATCCTTCAGGCCGTGTCATGTACACATCCTCAAGAAGATTTCCATTAAGGAAAGCAGTTTTGACATCCATCTGCCATATTTCATAATCATGATATGCAGCGATAGCAAGTAAAATCCGAATAGATTTAAGCATTGCAACTGGTGAAAAGGTTTCATCATGGTCAATCCAATGAATTTGTTTATATCCTTTTGCAACCAGTCTTGCCTTATAGGTATGTACCTTGCCATCCATGTCAGTCTTCTTTTTGAAGACCCACTTGCATCCTATAGGGTTAACTCCTATAGGAGGCTCTACCATGGTCCAAACTTGGTTTGTGTACATGGAATCCATTTCAGATTTCATGGCTTCTAGCCACTTCTCAGACTCGGGACCAGTTATGGCCTCTTGGTAGGTCACAATCTCATCTTGATCCATGAGTAATACATCACCTTGATCAGTTATGAGATATCCATATCTCTCAGGTAGTTGACGTATCCTGCTTGACCTACGCTGGTCTTGTTCTACTTGAGCAGGTTGCTCTTCTATAACTTCTTGTGTTTCCTGCTCTAATTCCTCCATAGGTGTATCTATGCTTTGTGATTCTTGAATTTCTTCAAGCTCTACTTTCCTCCCACTGGTTCCTTTGGAAATAAAATCCTTTTCTAGGAAAACTCCAGTTCGAGCGACAAACACTTTGCCCTCAGAAGGATTGTAGAAGTAATACCCTCTTGTTTCTTTAGGATACCCCACAAATAAGCATTTGTCAGATTTGGGCTCAAGCTTAATTCAAATTTGTCGTTTCACATAAACCTCGCAACCCCAAATCTTTATGTAAGACATATGTGGTTTCTTACCACTCCATATCTCATATGGTGTCTTCTCAACCTTTTTGGATGGAACACGGTTAAGTGTGTAAGCTGCTGTCAACAGTGCATGTCCCTAAAAGGAGTTTGGAAGATCGGCGTGACTCATCATGGATCGGACCATGTCTAACAGGGTTCGATTTCTTCTCTCAGATATACCATTCCGTTGGGGTGTTCCAGGAGGAGTAAGTTGGGATAGGATCCCACACTCTTTCAGATGGTCATCAAACTCTAGGCTTAAATACTCACCACCTCGATCTGATCGAAGAGTTTTAATATTCTTACCTAGTTGGTTTTGTACTTCATTCTTGAATTCCTTGAACTTTTCAAAGGACTCTGATTTATGTTTCATTAAATACACATAACCATATCTACTGAAATCATCAGTGAATGTGATGAAGTACTGAAAACCTCCTCTTGCTGGTATGTTCAGTGGTCCACATACATCAGTATGTATGAGGGTCAAAAGATCATTAGCTCTTTCACCTTTTCTCGTGAATGGAGATTTTGTTATCTTCCAAGTACTTTGGGCAGATTTTCTTCCAGTGTCCGGTCTTACCGCAATGGAAGCAGGTGCCTGCCTTTGTTATGCCTCCACTAGGCTTCAAAGCAGCAACAGTGGGTCTGGGTTTGGCAAATTCCTTGCCATTCCCTTTATCACCCTGCTTGGTGGGCCTTTTGTTCTGTCTCTTTCCATTTCTGATCATCAGAATGGACTTCCCTTTTGTCTTCAGATTCTGCTTAGTAGTTCTTAACATGGCTAGCAGTTCAGGAAGAGATTTATCCATATCATTCATATTAAAATTTAGGACAAATTGACTGAATCCATCTGGCAACGATTGCAAGATCAAATCAGTCGCAAGTTCATTTCCGAGGGGAAAACCCAACCTTTCAAGGTTTTCCACATACCCAATCATCTTGAGCACATGGGGACCTACAGGGGCTCCCTCAGCTAACTTGCCTTGAAAAGGGGTTTTTGAAACTTCAAACCTTTCATGCCTTGCTTGCTCTTGATAGAGCATCTTTAGGTGTTCGATCATATCGAACGCTGTCATGTTCTCATGTTGCTTTTGCAACTCTAAGTTCATGACATCCAGCATGAGACAAGCAGTTTCATTGACATCATCGACATGCTTCTTATAAGCATCTCTTTCTGCCTTAGGTGCAGAACTAGGAGGTTCCTATTCCGGAACAGGTGTCTCCAAGACATACAACTTTCTATTATGTTTGAGGACAATCCTCAGGTTTCGGTGCCAATCCAGAGATTTGTCCCAGACAATTTATCTTTGTCAAGGATTGATCGCAAAATGTTTGTTAGAGGTGTTTATTGAGATTAATGAAAATATAAGTATCATTGACATATTTAATTAGGCCTTTAATTAAATATGCTCCCACTATTTTACTCAAAACAAATGACCCTCATCATTTGATTCGGAAAATCCCGTTGGAAGATTTTCTAGTGGGTCGAGATCCATATTTCACTTCGTTCTAAGTCCGCGTAGGCGGATTACACAAAACTAGGTTATTTAGGTAGGAACTCCTTCCAATTGTATCTCATACAACTCTCGAAAATTTCAGTTGGGTGAATAACTCCTTATTCCAATCCATCATATGGATCATTCCTAACTCTTGCTTTTAAACATATATAATATTATTATAATTAAGTTTGACCCATCGTTTTAGCAGTTGGATATTACAATTATCCCATCGCACCTTACTAATATAGAACATGCACCTCGCGTAGGCGAAACCTACATTATCCGATACTAGTCTTGATGAGTGCTAAAACTTGGAAAGCAAACATATATAATATTATCATAATTTGTTTAGTTAAGTTTGACCCATTGTTTTAGCAGTTGGATATTACAATTATCCCATTGCACCTTACTAATATAGAACATGCACCTCGCGTAGGCGAAACCTACATTATCCGATACTAGTCTTGATGAGTGCTAAAACTTGGAAAGCATAAACTTAATATTTAATTTGAGGGAATTGTAATCGTTATGATCTAACCGGCTTATTTATCATATAAATCGTCTCTCACATGCAACAACATACATCAACATACATTCACATGCATCAACATACATTCACATGCATCAACATAGATAATGAAACAGTTATGGCCCCTAGCGCAATTGTTCTCCCAAGCCAATGAGAGAACCTAAGCTAACCTAATAACGATCTAAGCTTCTCCAAGCAAGATCTTCAAGGTTGTACTCCTTTGATATTGAATTCTTCTCTTTCTTCATAACATTGTCCTCCTTTGATATTGAATTCTTCTCTTTCTTCATAACATTGTCCTCCTTTGATATTGAATTCTTCTCTTTCTTCATAACATTACATTACAGAAGAAACTCGTTTTACATACGAGGGATTGAGATGAGAAAAGAAGTTACATTAAGAGATTAAAAGGAGAGGCACGACACGCAGGTCGTATTTAAAAACCCAAAACAAAATGAAGGAAGACTAAGGCCATAATTGATCACCATAAGGCAATAATGATAAACACATTATTATTATTATTAATTTTTTTTACTTCCTTTAATTAATTAAAACCAAATTAAATTTCGGCGACCGATCATACTACGCAGAGTTAGTCGGGGGTTCCGCTGCCCGGTCAGCGGACGGTGGTTCCGCTGACCGATCAGCGGACGGGGGTCAAGGGGGCAGCGCCCCTTACGGGGTTGGAGGGGCAGCCCCCCTGTCCAAAAATTTTAATGAACAATTCATTTGAAATGGACATTGTTTTGCATCAACACAACCCTTGCGCAGTCACAAGACAGAAACCCCGAGAATTCTGACTCTGTGAGTGTGACGACCGTCATAAGCATGTTACGACCGTCACAGCCCCATGACGAACGTCACGCGGCCAAAAACAGAAACGCCTAGAATTCTGGATTTGTGAATGTGACGACCGTCACAAAACACGTGACGACCGTCACAAAGCACGTGACGACCGTCACGTCCAGCTTGTTACGATCGTCACAAGTCCATGGCGATTGTCACGCAACCAAAAACCAGCGCTTTGAAACAGTCAGCAGACGTGTTCCAACAAGCCCTCAATTCACAACTCCTTGACGACACAACCCTTGCACCGTCACTAACCCTAATGCACCAATTTCAGACCGTCAAACACACCTCGATTGTTGATTCAGTATGATTGATCAACAAGTCATTGCTTCACCATACTAATGTCGGATTCCGAAGCAAATGACCATTGATCGCTCAAAGGAAAACAACCATTTAATGTTTGAATGAACGAAACAGAAACAATATATCACATATACCGTACTTTGCATTAGGATTACTTATATCATATATAAGTTGATCGGTCTCAATTGTGTAACCTATGGACGATCGATGTATCGATGCTTCACCATACTAATGTCGGTTCCGAAGCATAGTCAACATCAATCATCCAACTCGTACACTCATGATGCCAAATTTAATTACTCGTTTAATTAATTGATTCATTCTTTCTTTTAATCATATTAATACAGAAAATAAATAGCTATCCGATTCATGGTTTCGTAAGTGGCTCTGATACCACTGAAGGAGAATTGCGATCCAAAACGCAGCGGAAATTAAAATTTTCTCCTTTAGAGATCCTTACGAATGGTCATGATCAGTGATAGAATATTTACCTCTTGTGACGATTGAAACCTTTGGTGCAGATCTCTTGTGACGATCAAAACCTTTGATGCAGATCCACGGAGCGATCACGAACGTTGAACGATGACAACGTCTCTACTCAGTCCACACGAACGAATTCCTTCAATCTCAATGCTAGCTGGTACGAATGAAGGCTTTGAGTGAGAGAGAGAGAGAGAGAGAGAGAGAGAGAGAGAGAGAGAGAGAAAGAGAGAGAAAACGAAAATAATGCAACCGCAATGCATGCTTCTGCACAAGGGTTCTATTTCTAGAACCACTTGTGTGGGCTTCAAGCTAAAAAGCCCACTTAAGTGTATTTTGGCCCATATCTTATAATATGCCCAAAATCACTTAAGCTCATGGTACCTTACCATATTTCGTATTCTACTTAAGTACACCGTACCTTTACGATGTTCTATAATTCACTTAAGGGCACCGTACCTTACGGTGTTCCTTAGTTACTCTATCTCTCATCAATCCGTCCTTTGTGTGTGACCCTGTAGGTTTTCGCGGCATTGGCAATTATATTAAATCATGTATTTAACATAATAAATAGTGAGCGGTATCTAGCAACACATCACTGCTACCCAAGACACGAAAATTTCATGTGATCTGACAATTCCTTCTGTGATAATACTTATGTTTATACCCTTTTGCCCTTATGTTTATATTGAACACAAGGCATAGACCGTGTCATCCTTGTCCAGTTCAATATTGGGCCCATAGACATTTATCCTGTTATGCAGGATGGGCAAATTCCATCTAGGTCACTCATGTTCCTCAGCATGCTTCGTGGAGTACCCATCAACTGTCTTTATGGTTATCCAGTTACGGACAACGTTTGATCAGCAATAAAGCACTCGACTCTACATCTAGGGTCCATAGTGGTTTCAGGTCGAAGAGTGGTATACACCATTATCACCATGAGAATAACTTATGACACTTTGCATAACTTTCTATATAATATTCTCATAGCGGGTCAATCCGGTATAAATATTACTCTTAATATTCATACCTATGTTTAAGACTTGATAACTCCTTATCCATGATCCATGAGATGTGATCATCAGTCTATATACATAATAGTCTTAATGCTTTAATGTCATCCCACTTCACAATAAAGCTCGACTACGGATACTTTAAGAATAGTGTCCTTATGTTTAATGTGATCTCATGATTAAGTCATACTTGATACATTAAACAGACTAGCTATTCTAGGGACTTTATTAAACAAACGTAATAAAGAAAAAGCCTTTTATTATTAATAAATAATTCGATACAAGTACCAAAAGTATTGGCCTCACTGGGGAGACAGAGACTTTGAGGGGATAAAAGAAGTTATGTGTAGGCCAGGCTACGACTTAAAACTACTAGGGACTCGAGGAAATCCATATAACAATGGAAAGAATCGGCCGGGGAAACAAACAGCATCTGCAGGGGATACGAGTAAGTCAGGATAAAACTGAAATATTCGACTCGTGCAGGGGAAAAACGATTTCACTAAGGAAATACACACTCAACTCAATTGGGGAGAAAAAAACTTCAACACAGGAAGAACAAAAATTCATTATCCACTACCTATTACTGGGTAACGAGATAATAAAATTCTGATAGAGAGGACATCCGTCATCGGTTAGGATGAACATATCAAGGATGACTCGCTGAGGGAAAGCCAGAGGGGAATATTAATTACCGGTTATTGGGTAAGAATAGCCTTGCTGGGGGAAACTGCAGAAAAATAGGATTTACAACTACCAGTTACTGGGCAGAAGACCAAGGGTGAGAGTATCCGTCATCGGTTAGGATGAACATATCAAGGATAAACTCGACAAGGAAGGAAATCCGTCATCGGTTAAGATGAACATATCAAGGATAGAATTTCCTGGGGATGTCAAGGAGGATACCCGTCATCGGTTAGGATGAACATATCAAGGATATACCAATTGAACAAAAAAAGGGGGAATTACATCTATTAAAAACTGGATAGAAAACCGTCGAAGAGAAAAATTCGTCACCGGTTAGGATGAACATATCAAGGATTCACTCTGCGAGGGGACAAAGTAGGATTTACAACTACCGGTTACTGGGTAGAAAACCAATCAAAGAGAAAACCCGTTACTGGTTAAAGTGAACATATCAAGGATAGACTCTGAAAAGGGGAATAAAAATAGGGATTACATCTATCAGTTACTGGATAGAATACCAAAGAAGAGAAAATCTGTCACCGGTTAAAGTGAACATATCAAGGATTGACTATGGACAGAAGAAAAGTAGGATTTACAACTACCGGTTACCGGGTAGAAAACCAACAAGGAGAAGAAAACCCGTCATCGATTAAGATGAACATATCAAGGATTAACTCTCTGAGGAACCAAAATAGGGATTACAACTACCTTTTTACTGGGTAGAATACCAAAGAAGAGAATATTCGTCACTGATTAAATTGAACATATCAAGTATAGACTCCACGGGGGAATAAAAGATATCCGTCACCGGTTAGGATGAACATATCGAGGATATACTTTTCGAGGAATGGATCCATTAGGGATACTGCTGAGGAGAAAAAGGGTACTTTTGCCGGGTATTGGGCAAGAAGTAACAAACCATAAGCTAAGAAGAATATTACCAGTTATTGGGTAAAAGACTCTTAGGGGACCAAGATATCTATCTAGGTAAGAGGTAGAAAGAAAAAGGTCAATCAAGACTCAACCCATTGAGGACATAACTCAAGGGGAGTAATTCCATCCAGAAAATTCGCTGGAGAGGAAACTGAAATAACAATCATCCATGAGGAAACAAACTCAGTGGGGAAACAGAGAAAGGTTAAAGTCTTTTCTGCTTAGGGGTTGACACTCTATAATTGAAAGAGGACAGACAGCAAATTTGGTATGGGGATAAAGTACCACCATAACAGAGAATGAAAATCTCAAACAAATCAAATATGAAGATGCAGGATATGCAAATCATGAATTTATGAATGTATACGCGTATATATATATGGTGATTATGTTGACAAAACGATCACGAAGGATACAGAGGTGTCGCAAAGAAAATTGAACCACCGGTACAATCCTCGGTCAATCCACAAATCATGGAGACGAACTGCTGGAGAACAGAGAGATCAACATCCCAAAGGCTCAACCCTGTCTGGGAAAGGAGATCTGCTGAGGAAAAAACATCCAATCTGTAGGGAACTTTAGGTTAACACCATAAAAATGGGAGACAACCCTACTAGGGAAGAAATCAAAAGCTGCTCAAGAACCAGGAGGAAAC
Organism: Lathyrus oleraceus; assembly: GCF_024323335.1. Lineage (NCBI taxonomy): Eukaryota > Viridiplantae > Streptophyta > Magnoliopsida > Fabales > Fabaceae > Lathyrus > Lathyrus oleraceus. The sequence goes on from NC_066580.1 coordinate 448,365,578, forward strand.
TCTGACTGGGGAGCAATGATACAACGATTGGTGGGGGACACCAAAGTGATCTACCGGGGGAAAGATCAAACATATTCTGATGATGATCTACCTGCTGAGGCAAGACGAACTCCGCTGGGAAGGCCGAAACTCTGTTGGGGACAAGGACACGCCGCAACCAACTTAGCTGGGAAAAAGAAATAAGCTCCAATGGGTATCAAACACTCCGCCGAGGAACTGAATCAACACAAACGTCTAGGGATACCCGAAGAGTTAACTGCTTGGGGAACCTCAGATGCTTCGCACTTAAGAACTTGCTTCTTACTAAAATGCTATTGATATTCTTTTTACTTGCTTTGGAAAAGTTTTTACTTTTATATATTAAATAAAACTTGATTTTAATTTTAAAAATTTAATTTCAAAATGATCATAATAAAATTTAAAACTATTGGCTGAAGTAAATAAGAGTAGAAACAATTGGATAAAAGCTCAACTTTATTTATTGGAATGGTAGTCTGTAAATGACAAGACTCCATAGATTTTACAAAGTTGAAAATGGTAATTTACATGGAAAAGGGGTACATTGAATACAAATGATCCTTAATCCTTCTGCCAAATCTTGATATCCACTGTGCTCTCGACCGCTGCTGGAGATGAACTAATATCAACCGTTGTGCTCAAACAAGTCTTCAAAATCACTGAATACCAGCAGAATGTAGTTACTTGCCATAATCCCTAATTTTTGCATAAGTTTCCCCAGGGTGGGGTACTCAACTTATTGGGAAATTCTTTTCTGTTTTTATGTCTCTAATTTTTGCCTGGATCGCCCTTTCGAGTTTTCAATCCACCGAGACGCTCATTTTTTCCTAAGTCACCCTTTCGGGTTTTCAACTTAGCGAGTTGTTCTTTCTTTTTAGGCGAAGTATTTCTTGACTGCATCTGCATTCACAGGACGAGTGAACTCTTCACCATCCATAGTTGTAAGAATCAATGCACCACCTGAAAAGGCTCTCTTAACAACATATGGGGCTTCATAATTGGGAGTCCATTTTCCTCTGGAATCTGGTTTGAATGATAAAATCTTCTTGAGCACAATGTCACCTTCTCTGAACACACGAGGTTTGACCTTCTTATCAAAAGCCTTCTTCATTCTCTGCTGATATAACTGACCATGACACATGGCAGTTAACCTCTTCTCTTCTATTAGATTCAACTGGTCAAACCTGGTCTGACACCATTCAGCTTCAGTCAACTTGGCTTCCATGAGCACACGCAATGAAAGAATCTCAACCTCTATGGGGAGCACTGCTTCCATACCATAAACAAGAGAGAAAGGGGTTGCCCCTGTTGAAGTGCGGACGGATGTACGATACCCATGCAAAGCAAACAGGAGCATCTCATGCCAATCCTTATATGTGACAACCATCTTCTGGATAATCTTTTTGATGTTCTTATTCGCAGCTTCAATAGCCCCATTCATCTTGGGTCTGTAGGGAGAAGATTTATGATGTGCAATCTTGAAGTCTTTACAAAGAGCTTCCACCATATTATTATTCAAGTTCGATCCATTGTCAGTAATGATCTTACTTGGCACACCATAACGACATATGATCTGATTCTTGATAAACCTTACAACGACTTTCTTGGTTACATTTGCATACGATGCCGCTTCAACCCATTTTGTGAAGTAATCAATTGCCCCTAAAATGAAACTATGTCCATTCGAAGCTTTGGGCTCAATCATATCAATTCCCCACATGGAGAAAGGCCATGGGGAAGAGATAACATTCAAAAGTGTCGGAGGAACACGAATCTTGTCAGCATAGATTTGACATTTGTGGCATTTCTTCACAAACTTGCAACAGTCAGATTCCATTGTGAGCCAATAGTAACCTGCTCGCAAAATCTTCTTTGCCATTGCATGTCCATTTTTAATGAGTACCAAAGGAACCTTCATGCACTTTGGTCATCAACAAGTCTGCTTCGTGTCTATCCACGCATCTGAGCAAAACCATATTGAAGTTTCTCTTGTACAGTATATAACCATTCAAGTAGAAATTACCGGCTAATCTTCTCAAAGTCTTCTTATCTTTAAAAGATGCCCAGGCGGGTAAATCTGACTTTGGAGGAAACATTTGATGTCGTAATACCACGGCTTCTCATCTTTGATTTCTTCAACAGCAAACACATGAGCTAGCCTATCAAGATGCATCACAGATAAATTAGGAACTTCATTCCAATACTTAACTACAATCATTGATGCCAATGTTGCAAGAGCATCTGCCATCCGGTTTTCATCTCGAGGAATATGATGAAACTCAACCTTTGTAAAGAAAGTTGAAATCCTTCTCGCATAATCTCTATATGGTATAAAACCGGGTTGATTTGTCTCCCATTCTCCTTTGATTTGATTCACAACCAAAGCCAAATCACCGAAGACATCCATATACTTGATTCTGAGATTCATGGCCTCTTCAAGCCCCATAATGCAAGCTTCATATTCTGCCATGTTGTTTGTACACTTGAAAGTCAATCTAGCTGTAAATGGTAAATGCGTGCCTCGAGGAGTAATAATCATTGTCCCAATGCCATTTCCATATTGATTAACAGCTCCATCAAATACCATGCTCCAACGAGAACCAGGTTCTGGCCCTTCTTCTAGCAATGGTTCATCACAATCTTTCATTTTCAAGTACAAAATCTCTTCATCAGGAAAGTCATACTGCATTGACTGGTAGTCTTCAATTGGTTGGTGAGCCAAATGGTCAGCCAAGATACTACCTTTGATCGCTTTCTAAGATCGGTATTTAATATCATACTCTGATAACAACATCTGTCAACGGGAAATCCTCCCAGTTAAAGCAGGCTTCTCAAATATATACTTGATTGGATCCATTTTGGATATCAACCAAGTGGTATGATTCAACATGTATTGACGCAGACGCTTAGCAGCCCAAGCCAATGCGCAACAAGTCTTCTCAAGCATTGAATGTCGAGTCTCACAGTCGGTGAACTTCTTACTGAGGTAGTAGATTGCAAATTCTTTCTTCCCAGTCTCATCTTGCTGACCAAGAACACAACCCATACTATCTTCTAGCACAGTCAAATACATGATCAATGGTCATCCCTCAATAGGTGGAGACAAAATCAGAGGCTCAAGCAAGTATTCTTTCATACTATCAAATGCTTTCTGGCAGTCTTCGATCCAATCACAAGACTGGTCTTTCTGAAGAAGCTTGAATATAGGCGCACATGTGGCGGTCATGTCGGAAATGAATCTGGAAATATAATTCAAGCGGCCGAGAAAACCTCTGACTTGCTTCTCAGTTTTGGGCGCAGGCATCTCTTGTATTGCTTTGACCTTGGCAGGATCAACTTCAATACCCTTCTCACTGACAATAAAGCCCAACAACTTACCAGACCAAACACCAAAAGTACACTTATTGGGATTCAAGCGGAGTTTATACTTCCTCAAACGCCGGAATAGTTTCAACAAATGCTCAACATGTTCCTCTTCATCAATCGATTTAGCAAACATGTCATCGACATAAACTTCTATCTCTTTATGCATCATATCGTGAAAAAGAGTAGTCATTGCTCTCTGGTAAGTTGCACCAGCATTCTTTAGACCGAAAGGCATCACTCTATAACAGAATGTTCCCTAGGGTGTAATGAGTGTGGTCTTCTCCATATCCTCGGGAGCCATCTTAATCTGATTATATCCGGAAAATCCATCCATAAACGAAAAGACTTTGAATTTAGCAGTATTGTCTACCAACATATCAATGTGTGGCAGAGGGAAATCATCTTTCGAACTGGCTTTATTCAAATCTTTATAGTCGACACACATGCGGACTTTTCCATCTTTCTTCGGCACTGGCACAATATTGGCCACCCATTGCGGATACTCAGCAGTTACAAGGAAACCGGCATCAATCTGCTTCTGCACTTCCTCTTTGATCTTCACAGCCATATCAGGATGCGTTCTTCTCAACTTCTGCTTGACTGGCGGGCATTTTGGCTTCAACGGCAATCTATGCTCCACAATATCAAAATCCAAACCAGGCATGTCTTGATAGGACCAAGCAAACACATCTGAATACTCTCGAAGAAGATCAATCAACCCCTTCTTAGCATCTGGACACAGTCGAGACCCAAGCTTGACTTCCTTCACATCATCTTCGGAACCCAAGTTGACTAGCTCAATCTGCTCTTCAAATGGCTGAATAATCTTCTCATCTTGCTCAAGAAGACGAGACAAATCATCACTCACTTCTACATCATTTTCCTCCTCGGCTTCAAACACAGGGAATTCAAAATTTGGAGAAGGAGAAGGATCATTGTATTCAATGGGGTTAGAAACCATCCTGCATAATGATTTGATATTTTGATTTTTGAGAAGTGAATTTGTGACCAAATATTATGCAGATGGACAATTATATTGTTTATTTATGTTTTTTGTGATTACCATTTTCAGAAATAAGCAAAAAGTAAAAATAAACATCAAAGATGCAGATGGATAGAATTAATTTTATTGATGATCAATTTAAAATGCCCAAACAATGTTCACTTCTCCCTTAGGCATAGGAGAAGGATTTTAAAATATAAAAGCAATTGCTTAGATCGATGCAAAATAACAGGAATATCAACAACAGTCCAATTGTTGCATGTATGTCCATGCGTCACAAAGTTGGTGCAGTCTTCCTCTTCATTATCCTCTAGCACGGAAGCTAAGTGTTGTTCATTTCCATGAATGAACCCTCCGCTACAGAAGCTGAGCTGAATCTCTTCAGATCTAACGATCTACGAGCCCTTCTGGAACCCCAAACCAGTTCTTCCCTTATTGTCGGCGACCTCTACCACACGCCCCCACTGATCAACAGGACCTTCTTCCACAATCCTCTGTGCATCTTTTAAAGAGGACATAGGTGCCCCAACTCTCTTCTCAGCAGCAATAGATAACGCTTGGAATGGAGTTCCAACCTCATCCTCAGCTTCTACATACGAGAAAGATGACAGATGGCAAACCAATAGCACTTTCTCACCTCCCACAATCACCAACTTGCCATTCTTGACAAATTTGAGCTTCTGATGCAGATTGGAAGTAACAACTCCTGCTTCATGAATCCATGGCCTTCCCAATAAACAACTGTAGGTCGGGTAAATATCCATTACCTGGAAAGTAATCTGAAAGTCACTCGGACCTATCTTGACTGGAAGGTCCACTTCACCAATGACTACCTTGCGCGAGCCATCAAAGGCTTTGACAATTACTCCACTGTACCTCATGGGAGCTCCTTGATAAGATAACTTTGACAATGTTGACTTTGGAAGCACATTGAGTGACGACCCAGTGTCAACTAGCATGTTTGACAAAGCATCTTCTTTGCAATTCATCGAAATGTGCAAAGCCAGATTGTGATTTCACCCCTCCTCAGGGAGTTCTTCATTGCAAAAGCTCAAATTATTGCATGAAGTGATGTTATCCATAATGTGATCAAATTGATCCACAGTAACATCCTGCTCCATGTATTCCCGTTCAAGAACTCTCTGGAGTGCTTCTCTGTGCGCTTTAGAATTCAAAAGCAGAGACATCACGAAAATCTTTGACGGAGTCTGGAGCAACTGCTCAACCACGTTAAATTCACTCCTCTTGATCAGGCGGAGTACCTCGTCATCATCACTATTTGCTTTCAAATTTCTGGATTCACCAGACTTATCTCTTGAACAACCAACAGGATCTACACTAGGCACCTCCGCCTTCTTACCAATACTCAACTCTTCCTTATTCTCCGGGAACACCGGTCCAAAAACTCGACCACTGCGGGTCACCTTCGTAACATCTACAATGCTTACCACTGAACTAGTCGTAGGCAACGGGACCTCTTGACCATTATCTAACATCGTAGCATTGTATTGATACGGTACAACCTTATCAGATGCATACGGGACTGGGCCTGTTAACCGCATTACCAACGGTGAAACTGATTTATTACTGACATTCTGGTCACTGCAGCTATCGTACTGAATCACCAACCGCTCTAGTTGTTTGAAAATGGGCACAATGACATTGACATCGTCATCCACATGACGGGATTGAACAATCTGGATCATGCCTTTATCCATCAGACGCTAGATGTCCCTTTTCACAATAACACACCCCCTTGGGTTCACGCTACAAATATCACAACGATCGTGATCATGTTCACAGTCACTCACCAAACAGATATCTTTACGTATTTGCACCAAAGATCTTCGGATAAACCGGACATCGAAAACTTTGAATTCACTTGGACAACTGCCCACCATGTTCACTGAGGAATTCCCGTGAGTGGGCAAAGGATTAGCTTTCACATTAGGCATGCGGTCTTCAAAAGACACCATGCCACTCTTCATAAGCTTTTGCACCTCGTACTTCAGCGGATAACAGTTCTCAATATCGTGCCCAGGTGCACCCTGGTGAAAAGCACAACGAAGTTCGGGTTTATACCACCAAGGAAGTGGTTCTGGGATCTGCGGTGGATTCCTCGGTTGAATCAAATTTTTGAGGACCAATGACAGGTACAGTTCTGCATATGACATAGGAATCGGGTCAAAAGAGACCTTTTTCCTCTCAAAGTTCTGTTGCTGGTGATGACTGTTGTTGGAATTGTTGTTGTTGTAGGTGTTTGTTCTTTGTTGCGGTTGTTGTTGTTGACGTTGATTTTGATACTGATGTTGTTGTGGTTGAATTGGTGTTGTTTGCTGATTGGAAAATACTGGAATGACGGAAGATACTTGATGATGATGTTGTTGACGGGGTGGTGGATTTCTTCTGACTTGAGGCCTCCTCTGCCTCCCACTAGAAATTGCGTTCGTTTCACTGTCCTTCCTCTTGCTGAAACTACTCCCATACTTCTTGCTTGTCGATGCCTCATCTTTCGACAATCGTCCTTCGTGGACCCCTTCTTCAAGTCCCATCCCTATACTTACCATTTCGGTAAAATCACTGGAGGCACTAGCGATCATACGTTCATAGTAAAATGAACTCAGGGTTTTCAGAAAGATTTTCATCATCTCTTTCTCCTCCAAAGGAGGAGTGATCTGGGAAGCCAACTCCCTCCAATGCTGGGCATACTCCTTGAATGTCTCCTTATCTTTCTGAGACATGGACCTCAACTGGTCCCTATCCGGCGCCATATCCACGTTGTATTTGTACTCTTTCACAAAAGCCTCACCTAGGTCATTGAAAGTGCGGATGCTTGCACTATCTAACCCCATATACCAACGGAGTGCAACACCTGTCAGGCTATCCTGGAAATAGTGAATCAGCAACTGATCATTATCTGTTTGAGTTAACATCTTACGGGCATACATCACAAGATGACTGAGTGGACAAGAGTTCCCTTTGTACTTCTCAAAGTCTGGCACTTTGAATTTCATTGGGATTTTCACATTAGGAACTAAGCACAGTTCAACAACACTCTTCCCAAACAGATCTTTGCCTCTCAGCATTTTCAATTCCTTGTGCAACTCAAGAAATTGGTCCTTCATCTCACCCATCTTCTCATAGACATCCGGGCCCTCAGACGGCTCGGAGTGATAGATGGTGTCCTCTACACGAGGAAAAGTGTGCACGACGGGAGGTGGCACAGACATGACCGGGCTAGATGTCGGCATGGAAGCAAAAGTGGAAGCGAAACCTTCTGGCACAAAATTGGGCGGCATTCCCCACGGGAATCCAGCAGGCAGGTTGGGAGCGAAGTGGGCGGTGGCAGCAGGCACAGTAGAGGTAACCACTTCAGAAATGTCAGTCATCGCGGGAGGAGTTACAGGTGTTGGAGAAGCTTGGCTTTGAGCGGCAAGAACTGACTCCATCATGGCAGTCAGCCGGGCAATCTACTCTTTCAAATCTCGGTTCTCTTGCTCAAGGTGTTCCATGATCTTTGAATGATTAGCTCTGGTGTTGTACCGGTGAGTCAGCTTGGCTAAAGCACAGAAGAACACCAATCAGACACCTGGCAAAAACCTGCTTATGCAAATGATGCATGAAATGCAATGCTTGATTATTTTTATTTCCAAGGAACTTACTATATCATTTGCAAATATATATAATGGTAATTGCAATAATTTGATATGACCAAAAATCTCTTTTTATTTATATAATTTGGAAGGATTACACTGAGTACAATTTCAGAAACCAAAGTAAAAGATACAAGAAAAGGAGACTAGTCATCCTAAGGATCCCTAACAACAGTGTCAGAAGATCTGGCTGAAGGCGTGTACTTCCTTCGAATGCGATGAATCTCGGTCTCAAAAGACGCCTTCATCTGAGTCTTCTCGAGGACAAGCTGGTCAACAATCTTCTTCCAAGCAACGGAAGGCTGAGGCATGCTAGAAGATGAAACCTCTGGCTCTCTCTGTCTCTTCGTTACTTGGTCTTCAAGTAGCTCAATCAGTGCATCTTTGTCCTTAGACTCCATCTGCAACTCTTCATGCTTATTGCTCAAAGCATGGAAACGCTCTTCCCACATATCCTTCTCTTGCTTCATCTTGGCGAGCGCGTCTTCCAACTCCTCTACATCTTGGTTAGGGAGAGTTAATGGCTCAACCACAACCATAGACATAGGTCTTTCGCAAGGATAAGGCATCTTCAACTCCATAGCTCTCTTCTTCACCCAAAGAGTGTAAGCTTCCAAAGCTACACAATTGCGCGGACCAAGCTCGGATCTTCCTTTCCTATGCACATTATGCCAAGCATGCACGATCTTCTGCTTTAAATGTTGGGGATCTTTACCCTCTTGATAGAAAAGACCTTTTAACAAAGTGTTATTAGGTTTGTCTCTCAAGGGGAACCCAAGTTGACGACGAGCCAAAGCAGGGTTGTAGTTAATTCCTCCTTGTGTACCAATGAGAGGTACATTAGAGAATTCACCACAGCTATCAATAATCTCCAAACTACTTAAGGACGGATCATACCAAACTATATCATCATTAGTGAGAGACATAAGTCTCTGAGACCACCTTAGACATTGTTTGTTCTCCACAAAAGCAGGCGTCTGAGGCAAGTGCGAAATAAACCACTTCTACAGAAGAGGAGTGCAACAGACAATCGTTCCACCACCTTTAGAATTCCTTAGATGCAAAGAGAAATACATATCACCCAACAAAGTAGGCACAGGATTTCCAATCAAGAAAAGTCTAATGGCGTTAACATCAACAAAACCGTCAATGTTAGGGAACAAAGCTAATCCATAGATAAGCAACACAAAAATAGCTTCAAAAGCATCCACACTACCAGCTTGAGCAAAAGTGGTGGCTTACTTGATGAGGAAAACAGATGGCAACCCAAATAACCCTCCTTTCTTCACCCAATGAGCCTCTATCTCAGACTTCTTCAAGTGAAGAGCTTCAGCAATAATACTAGACCGGGGAATCTCCTCCAATCCACTAAAAGGTAATCTACTAGAAACAGGTATCCCCAAAAGATGAGAATACTCCTCCAAGGTAGGTACAAGCTGAAAATCTGGGAAAGTGAAACAATGGTAGAGAGGATCATAGAACTGCACCAATACACTCAAGAGTCCTTCAACCACATCAGCAGACAAAATGGACAGAAGCTTCCCATGATGTTGTTTGAAGTCCAAGGGATCTAGTATAAAAGATGCTAGCTTCCTTAACTCTTTCAAATCTGGACATCTGAAATTGTACTTCTTAGTGTTCCTTCGTCCACAATCCATGGTCTGGAAATATTTGCAAATGATACCTTAGTTCCTTGAAATTTTGTGTGATGAATGTTATGATGCGCATGAAATGCATGAATGCAACAATCACAAGTAAGGGATCACACACAAGGCAAACCAAGGTCAAGGTATGAATCAAGTCATTGCCAAGATCAATCATCCATTTTGGTGGATTATGGTTTGCACCTTATCAACATCCAAGTTCCATTGATATTGAATAGACTTGTTTGGATCAACCAAGAATCAAGGGTTTGTTGCAAGTCACGAGCATGGAGTCTGGGTAAAAACCATCCCCAAGGAGTGAACTAAGGATAAAACTTGTAGATCATGTTCTAAAAAGTTCCCAGAGTCTTAATTCTATCTATCGGATATTACAGGTTAAGATGATTGACTCATCGACCCATAATATTCTCAAGAGAAACTCGTCTGAGTGTAGTATCACGTAACAACTGTTATCAAGTCTACACCTGAACAGTTTCCGCACTACGTCCTAAATAGGCCAAGATGGGTTAGGTGTTCTAAGGTCCTCAGCTTCTCAGACCCAATTAGAAATAGTAATGCCTAACCACAAATACTTGTGTGACATTTCCAATCCAAAGGAGTCTCCACTGAGCAGATGGGTCTCAAGCCAACTTGTTAAGGACTACTCCAAACAAGTCGAACATGACTATACCATCCTCCTATCTTAATTGCACTCAATTTCGGGTTAGAACTTATCTCACAACTTAGAGATCACCAAGTACAACAAGTAGATTATATCACACAGACATATATACAAACTTTACATATATACAAATATATTCACACAAAAAGTAGGTCAAACCCACTGGAGACTACTCCCCAGCAGAGTCGCCACTTAATTTCTGTATCGGGAAATTCATGATTATCAAGCTATTGACAAGCTAGAGATCAATTAACAAGAGTCACCACCGCGCTTTTATTCTTTCCAAGGGAAAAGGGAAAAAGTACGAACAAAACCCAATTGGTAAGAAGTTTTCAAATAAAAACTAATAAAAATCAGAGATCACAGGTAAGGGGGTTGGTTACACAGAGGGAAGGTGTTAGCACCCAAAGTGTCCTAGGTACTCCTAGGGAGCCCTTTTTGTGTGCATATGTATTTTTGTACAAAGTGATGTTTACAAACAAATAGAATGTGGGGATGAGAAAAGAATTCATTAATTATATTTTTGTGTTTGACAAGACCTTCGGTCTTGTGCCTACGTACCAACATATGAATGAGGGATCAAAACCTCGTAGTTCGTGCTATAAATTTCAAAATGAGTGTGTTGGTTTTAACAAAATTTAAGTTTGAAAGGCACAAGGGCCTAAAAATGACTTGAATGAGTTAGTTCTTTTTGGCTTTTTGAAAGTTTAAGTCAAGTATTGTTAAATTCATTTACACGTTTAATTTAAGAAAATAAGTTTGAAAATGCAATGGCATAAGGCCAAAGTTTCTACCTTTTTGCAAAAGTGGTCAAAGTTTAGAACAAAAGTTGTTCACACAAAGAAGGTTTTGAAAATGGAGGGAGAGATTTTGAAATTAAAGAAATGGGGAGAAGATGAAGAGGCTATCATATGCACAAAAATTTAAAAGTTTAAAGTTGAAAAGATCTGCCAAGTGGGAGCAATCCAAAAGACAAGTATGTCATTAGAAACCCAGAATTCCCTTGGACTTTTAAGAATCAAGCAACACACAGATGCACAATTATATCAATCTTGAAGAGCAAAGGCCTCAAATAAAGATGGCCTCATCCAAGCTTATCCACTTCATGATCTTCTTCAAAATAGCCTATATAGTCGATGAATTCCACAAGTCACAGGTTCAACATAACAGCTTAACAATGATCGATGTTGCAGATGAACTGGAGAGATCTTGAATGATGTATCAGATGAATTTCAAATTGCCAGCACTTGGTTCTTCAACAAATTGGCATTGTCCAAGTCCATTAGAAAAGGAATGTTTCCTAAGTTCTAAGTCCAATTGGGCAAGATCAAATCAACAGTCCACTCAAAAGTCTTTTAGGGTTTTTGTTCTTATTATGTACATTAATGGTCAAAGACCACACAAGCAAACAAAGTATACACAAACAAAATAATATCACACAATATGGTCCAAGTGGACAAAGTGAAAATTACATTAACATAAACAATTAGAATGATATGTATAATGGCAAATGATATAAAGTGCTAAAAGTAAATTGCATTAAAAGTAAAAGCTTGAAAGTAAAAGTTAATAGTTAGTAAGTTAGTAGTTAGTTTTGTTTTGATTTTTGATTTCAAGAAATTCTTTGGAGAACACTCAACCCACTTGCCACAAGCATGGATCCTTGAACCAAAACATCTTCCAAAGGAAGGAAAGAAGGCCAAGTTTCCACATAATACTATGTAAGAGGGGAGATGATCCAAAATACGCGTTCCACCTATGTCCAAGTCAACAATGTTGTACACATGGTATTCACAAGGCATGGTAAAGATTAAAACGTGAGAATTATATCCCATGGTCTAGATGCAAGCCACATCATCGCCGGAGCCAGAGCTCCGGTCATCTTCCTCGGTGAGCTCCACCGGACTGGTCAAGATGAACCATCACTAAAATTCAAAACAGGGACATGATTTTAAAGAGAAAACATCACTGAGCACGAATATGACCTCCAATTCCTCCAATTCCAAATATATTAAGAGATATGTGGAATTGAAAAATAAGGTTCATGATCTGAGTTTCTTCGATTTAGCCTCAAAGCAACTCAATCTTCTTGCCTACATTGGTAGGACTTCAGATAACTTAAGAATCAATGGAATTGAGCAACAATTTAAGAGAATCGAAGAGTTTAAAATTTCTGCAAATTACCTTCAATGGAGGTCTGAGCTTGCTAGATCTTGATCTGAATTATGCTAGGCTCCACTTGAATTGCTTGCAGGAGAGGAATGGAAAGGTTTAGAAGCAATGGACTCCTGGAGAATTGAATTCCAAAATAGTGGAGATTCAAGCTCAAATTCAAATGAATTTATCAGAGTTATCCTCTTAGAGTGAAGGGTTTTCAATGGGGATTAAAAGCTGGCGCAATGTGTGTGTTAATTCTGAGCAAATGCAGCTGTATATATAGCCAAATCCATGTGATATTTGCACACTCTTCTCACTTTACAATTTTGGCAAAATGATGATGGATCATGCATGGGCGCGCATAGGCCCATGAAATGATAGCTGATAGTCCAAATTTGAAGTTCAGATGCTTTGAAGATGGATTGGATTGCAAGGAAAATGTGCATTGTTGTTTGAAGATTGATCCATGCCAAATGATATCAGCCTGTTTAAGCCATGCACAGCCTATGCATTTCAAGTCCAAAATGAAGGAGTTTGAGCTCTTTGGAAAGGTGAGATCAAGAGGAACAAGTTTGATGTTGAACACTTTTTCATTTGGAGCTTGGAACTTGGAGAAATTTGAGGTGGAAATTTGGAAAAAATTGACATATCAAAAATTTTCTAAGTGTCAAGCCATATGTCTCAATATTCCACCTTGCTTAACTTTTTATGGGAACTTCGAATGAGAAAAGTGTATTCATAAACGTTGTATCTCTCTCAAATACCTTCAAAATGGTCACCAATTTCATGTTATTTGGGTTTGAAACGATTGAGTTATGCATTTTTGAAGTTTGGAAAAATCACTTGATCAATGGTATAGGTCAAAAGTGACCTATAATGTAGCCTCATATCACATGTTCAAAGAAGTTGAATTAGTTCCCACTCCATACATAAAAGTTGAATTAGACACATTGAATTTGATTGTGAAACTTGGAAATATTTCATCTCATTAAAATTGAACAAGTTATGGCCTTGGGAAGTTGACTTTCAAGTTAGGGTTTAGACAAAATGACCTATAATGTTTCAACATAGAAAATGATTTTAAAAGCAAAACTAGCTCTAGGTCTCAACATGAAAGTTGTTTATAATGTCATTTAGAGTAAGTTTGCTCTTGTAATTATTTTCATATGGTGAAAAGTGTAGGAGATAGGGTCTAGGGAGACCCAATTTTGATCAAATGAATTCATCTGGCCAACCACCATCAACCAACTTGCTAATTTCCAATTCTATGGACTTTCTTGGCTCATGGTAGATCATATATGCATAAGATGATGAAATTTGATGTGCCCCTTGAGAAATTTGATCAATTGGTGAGATAGCTTATTGGAGAAGTTACTCAAGATACCCAGTCAAACTAGGGTTTCCAAGGCAAATCACCCTCAAAATCTTGAAGCAAACTTGATCAATATAACATGTAGAGATAATTGGGACTCATATATGATGTTCATGACCATTCTTGAATCAATTCTTGGTTGTGCTCTTTGTTCATGAGGGTCTCAAACCCTAGATGTGAACTTGATGAATCAATGGGATCATGTCCTTCCTACAAAAGAGTTAGATAGATACAAAGACATATTTTTGGTATTTTGGTTAGTAAAATGATAATATACAAGTATGATATAATCACAAAGTGCTTGGTGATCTCTCCCAAAACAAACCCAATGAAAGAGGGGTAAGGAGGATGCCAATGTATGATCCCAATGCTAATGCTTATGATGAAAGTGCATGAGGGATCTTAGGGTCAAAATTGGGGTCTTACACAACCCTGCTATTGTGACAATACCAGTGAATCCCCCAGGAGGAACTGATACTCCTGTTGTAACTCAACCACCTCCCGAGAGGGTCGTAGTGTATCAAAAGTCGCTCAAACATTCAACATCCCTGTTAATGGGAGAGCTCAACCCGAGATTGACGATCCTCAGGATGCCTTCTTCACCACAAGGGCTGATTCAGTATATGATGCTTTTGGTCCTTCTCCGGCTGACTTCGATCGAAGTTTTCGTATGTTGGAGGACAAACTAAAGGCAATAGAAGGTCCTGACACCTTTGGGTTAGATGTCGCTGATATGTGCCTAGTGCAAGGCGTGAAAATTCCTTCGAAGTTCAAGGTTCCAAACTTTGAAAAGTATCAGGGGATCACCTGTCCTAAGACCCACATCCGAGCCTTTTGCAGAAAGATGGCCGCTTACTCCGACAACGAGAAACTCTTAATGCACCTTTTCCAGGACAATCTTAGTGGTGCTTCTCTAGAATGGTATATGCAGCTTGAGCGAACGCATATACGAACCTGGAGGGAACTTGCTGAAGCTTTCATAAAGCATTATCAGTACAATTCAGACATGGCTCCCAATCGGACTCAACTCCAGAGCCTTGCTCAGAAGCCAGCCGAATCATTCAAAGAATACGCCCAACAATGGAGAGATCTAGTTGCCAGGGTTCAACCCCCTCTTCTTGAAAGAGAATTAATAGACATGTTAATAAACACCCTTCAAGGGCCATACCTTGATAGGCTGATTGGAAGCACTACCTTAGGATTCTCGGACCTGGTCACTGCGGGCGAACGAATTGAGAATGGCATAAAGTTCGGCAAGATACCAGATCCAACCACTGCGGCCAATGGAGCAAAGAAATCCTATTCCGGATTCCCCAAAAAGAAGGAAGGGGAGGCCAATGCTGCCATGATAGCCAAAAGAGAAGTTGGAGCCTACCGAATGCCATACTATCTAGTGGCAGCAGTAGCACCTAATTCGTATCAGCAGCCAACATATGTTATCCCAACTGGTCCTCCAGCAAGGCAATAACAACAACCTTATGCTCCTCAGCAACCTATTGCTTCGCAACAGCAGAACTAATATCAGTAGGGTAGACAGGGACCAATGAGGCCTCCCAGACGGTTTGATCCAATTCCCATGCCATATGATCAGTTGCTAGCTTATCTGCTCAAGAGCTCATTGGTTTAGCTAAGAGAAGCTAAGGCTCCTCCAGTACCTCTCCCTCCCGGGTATGACCTGAACGTTAGCTGTGAGTATCACTCTGGGACGCCAGGGCACTCGATCGAGAACTGTAATATCTTCAAGCATAAGGTACAATACTTGATCGACTCGAAAGCTATATCGTTCGAGCCGGTTGTTCCAAATGCCATGAATAACCCTGCTCAGGCCAATACATCTGCGGTGCCATAGTTAAAGCAGTGGTAGATCTGAAGAGGTTGTATCTGTGGGACAACCCCTCCAGCTTCTGCAAATACCAAGACCCCAAGTTGTGGGAGGAATAAGGCTGTTCACTTCAGAAATCATTAGTTTGTTCAATCATGTTTCATGTATAATTTTCTTGTTTGTCATTTGTAACATTCACTTGTAATAAACTCGTTTTTTTGAATAATAATGACGTTGAAATAAATATGCATTATTTTGAATGAATCCATTCGTGTCCACTCATACTTTCCATCGATATCAAACTCTTGTTAAGCGAAATCAAAAGGAGAATGATGAAATTGAAAACACGATATCACTGCACATACACTTTTGAATAGAACCTTGATGACGATGTAAGGCATTGTTTTGAATCCTAAACACCGGAGTTATAAGGAAGATAATCCCTAGTTAACCCCTTCGAGCCAAGGAGTAGGAGTTTCTTTCTGAATATAAAACCCTCAATCTTAACCCGGGGTAGGATAGTCGTAAGTTAGTTTGACGAGGCGTTCAAACTTCAAAAGAGGAGTGTCCTATCTGAGGATCAACCATATCTCATCCCTCACAAGAGGTCGGAAACAATAAATCCACATTGATTGTCCCTCACCCACAGAGACATGAGGCAGTCACAACCCTTCCAGTCAATCGAACAGATGTCACATGATTTGTTCCGTCAAAAAATCAAAATCAAAAGATAAGAAGCCCGCTAAGTCGAAGCTTGAGAACAAGCGACTTAGGCAAAAATTAGGGCATCCCTATGGATTGCAAATCAGAGTCAATCCAGCAAAAGTGGGGAAATGAAAAGAACGAATCAAATAAAGAGGAATCATAAGAAAATCCTCAGCAAGAACAAGATTGTGTGGCTACAAACCAAACAGAAAGTGCATGACTGCCACCCTAAGAACCTCGTGGGGTCATTTTCACTCCCAGATCCCTTTTGGAAGACGAGCGCTTGTGTCGAACTAGCTGAAAGTAGTACTGGAGAACATCACGAAGAGCGGGTAGGTTAGAATAGGTTTCGAGCCATAAATCCTTTTTTTCTGAAAACAGTGAACCAGACCACGTTACAACCCTCAAAAGACCTAACTGAAGCAGGGTTTAGTTCGAAAGCGTGCTATAGTCAGTATAACACTGGGTTTATCTCAAACTGAACAGGCTTTTAGAAACAGGCTAAGCTTGAACCAAACCTTAGTTTTATACCGAGATAACCAAGAACCTATGATATTTTAACACTAGGCTAATCTCGAACCTTTGAAAGCTTTTGACTCGGCTGAACTTTGGAACCTAAACGGAGACTTCTTCGCACAATCCCCAAACCAAAGCTTTTTCACATGTTTAGCGTCTAACCCAAATAAATAATTCTTAATTGTATGAATTGCTCAACTAAGTTAAGAACAAAAATTCCTTAGTGAACTTACAATCAATCCTTCCAAAATTACAATTGTCTCACTTGCAAAATGACTTTCTCGAAAGCGCTATGGTTAATTTTAATGATGGAAAGTAAACAAAAATATTTTTAGAGAGAGTGAGGAGTGGGCAATGAAAGCTCATGTTTATGGATATATAAAAAGTGGGAATGAACCTCTATTTATAGGCTAGAGGTTTCCTGAACAAGTGGGAAACGACTTTCTTTGTTTATGCAAGTTATTTTCCTTAAGATGTGGTATCCATTTTTAACATATTATTTACTTGTTCAGTTATGATGTGATATATGGTGGTTAACATGTTATTTATTTAAGGAAGTATGCAATATATGTTAGTGTTTTGTTTAAAAGTTGAGACCTATCTGGAAGAATGTACATAACATCTTGCATGTTTTAATTTGCCAAAAAATTGTCCAAATAGGGAGTTTGTTATTACATGTGACTAGTAATTATTTGTAGGCAACATGTGAAGTAAGATGTTTTGTCAAGATACGAGACATTATGTCTCTAAGTGGTTCATGGTGCATTAGTGGAAAGTAATATGTTAGGCCAGATGTTCTAACATTATATGAGACATCCTATCTCGAGACGTTTACTTGGTGCACAACTTTTAATGAAGTGTATCTCACGCTTTCAAGATATGTTTCCTTTTCTGTATAATCAAAGATATGATTATTAATGTGTGTACTAGTTTTGAAAATATTTATCATGAATCTGTTTTAGCATGTCTTAAATTCTTATTCATGTCATATTTAGATTTTATCAATATTTGTTTCAATGAAGATTCACAATCAACATTATGAAGATTCATTTTATGCGCTTGTTGGTTTCTGTGATAATTTGGATCGAACTCTAATCTCGACAAGGATATCTTGATATTTCGACAGGAGTTATGCATGTTGTAATCGAAGTCTGTTCAAGCATGTTGTCGAAATATGTTAACTTGTATTCTAAGTTAGCATGTCGAATTGGGCCTTTGGTTGAATCCCAACTATTTAAGTTTGCTTGTTGCTCAAGTTAGTTGTCTATAAAAAATATTAGTTCTCTCAGGTTGTTGAGAGAGGTTAATTGTTGTTATTCACTTGTAATCTGTGAACCCTTATTGAGTAAATGAATAGTAAAGAAGTTTTAACCAAATATTTCCTTCTTCTCCCCTCTTCTCCCTCTTTTGTAAAACCTAATAGGGTTTCTTGTGTTTGTTCAATAAACTTAATCTTTATCTCATAACTTTGTTTTGTTATTGGCGAAATCGTTTCACAAAAAACTGGTACGGTGAACATGGAGAAGAAGATGTTGTTAACAAAGTATTAGATTGAGAAATTCATCGGTGTGGATGATTTCGATTTGTGGCGCTTGAAGATGCAAGCCCTACTAGTTCAGTAGGGTTTGTTAAAAGTGTTAAAAGTATAGGAGAAGATGGATGTTACCATATCGGAGAAGGAGAAGACAATGATGGTCGAGAAACCCACAACGCCAATGCATTTAGCCTTTATGATAAGGTTCTCTAACAGGCCACGAAGAAGAAGAAGACCGCGCGTGTGTGGGGAAAACTCGAGGGTTTGTATATGAAAAAATCCTTGGTTAATAGTCTCTACCTGAAGCAAGATTTGCATTCATTCAAGATTAGTGAAAACAAAGTCTTGGATAAACACCTAGATTCGTTCAATAAGTTGATTATTGATCTTAAGAATATCGAGGTCAAGATTGATGTTGTTGTGTGCTTTTCCTAAGTCTCATGCTTACTTCAAAGAAACTCTCTTGTATGGAAGAGATTTATTGAACTTTGAAGATGTTCAATTTGCCTTGTATTCTAAGGACTTGAACGAATGAAAGGCGCACAAGTCATCGACAGTTGGCAAAAGATTTTCCATAAAAGGAAAATTCTTGAAGAAAGATGGTAGGTTTGAGAAGAAGAAAGGTAAAGTTCTATAGAATTCTTATGATGGTAATGCTTTTTCTATTAAGTGTTATCATTGTAAGAAAGAGGTTCATACAAGAAAAGTATGCCCTGGTCGACTGAATAATCATAGTGGAAAGGATAATGGTAATGTAGCTATTGTGAAAGATGGTTATGAATCATCTGATGTCCTGGTGGTTTCAAGCAGCGAATCTAGCAAGGAGTGTATTATGGATTCAGGTTGTACTTGGAACATGAATCTAAACAAGGATGTGTTTGAGAAATTATGTGATCACGGTGGTGGATCAGTGCTGCTGGGAAACAAAAAAGCATACAAAATTGCATATATTGGGTCTGTGAGATTCAAGCTCCATGATGAGTCAATAAGGCTATTGACTGATGTCAGGTATGTACCTGATCTTAAGAGAAATTTAATTTCTCTTGATGAACTCTACAATAAAGGATATGTTTTCAAAGGAAATCAAAGTATCCTACGGGTAATTAAGGGATTGAAGGAAGTCTTGAGAGGCGTGAATAAATAAGGCTTTATACCCTTGAGGTTGAGGTTGTAAGTGGTTCAGTAGATGTAGCATCCACAAAACATGTGTCGAAGACTAAGCTATGGCACAAGAGACTTGGCCATGTCAGTGAAAGAGGCATGGTCGAATTGTCGAAACAAAATATGTTGTATCGAAAAAATAGAGTTTTATGAACCTTCTGTATTTGTTAAATCCTATATAATGAAGTTTAACAAAGGTAAAGGTAAACAAGGAACACGTGGATCCCTTGATTACATCCATGTTGATCTATGGGGGCCTGCAAGGAATTCTTCACACTCAGCTGCAAAGTATTTCCTATCCATAGTTGATGATTATTCTAGAAAGTTATGGGTATTCATCCAGAAAGCTAAGGATGAAACTTTTGAAAATTTCAAGAGTTGGAATACCCTGGTTGAAAACCAAACTGGCAGGAATGTCAAGAGGTTGAGGACGAACAAAGGTCTTGAATTTTGCAATGAGGCTTTCGACAACCATTATGTTTCGTCTGGTATTGCAAGGCATAGAACTACTGCAGGTACTCCCTAACAATATGGTTTGGCTGAAAAAGTTTAATTGAAACATTTTGGAAAGGGTTAGATGCATGCTAGTTAGTGTTGGATTAAAGAAGGTGTTTTGGGTTGAGGCAATCATGACTGCAGCTTACCTGATAAATAGGTGTCCCTCGAGAGCCTTAGGGATGAAGACACTTGAAGAAGTCTGGTCGAAATATCCACCTAATCTTGACAGGCTTAGAGTATTTGGTTGTTTAGCCTATGCTCACATTAGGCAAGACAAGGTCGAACCTATAGCTCTGAGATGTATGTTCCTTGGATACCCTGAAGGAGACAAAGCTTATAGGTTGTGATTCCTAGAGCCAGGTCACAGGAGGTGTGTCACAAGTTGAGATGTAATTTTCAATGAAGCGAAAATGGCGTTCAAGAAAACTGATAACGATGGTCGAAGTACCAAGATCTCTGAAGACGAGTTGGAACAGGAAGAGATTCTTGTTGAGGTGGAGCACGTTGATGTTGAATTGCATAACCCAGATGAAGATGAAGAAGAAGCGGAAGTTGTTGTCGATGATGAGGAGAATGATAATGACTAGGGGTGGAAAAATGGGCCGCCCGCCCCGCCCCGCCCTGCCTTAAGCCCGCCAAAAAAGGGTCAGGGCGGGCAAGCCTGTCAAGTGAAAATGGGCTTAAAAATCTAGCATATCCCTCCAAGGTGGTTGGTTGACGAGCGGCGGGCTTGCCCGCTTATTCTTTTATATATTTTTTTTTCATTTTTTTAATAGATTAATAAACTTATTTTAACATTTCAATTAGATTTTTCACTTATTTTTTAGAAAAAAAAATTGTAAAGCATCTTTTAAACAAATTTTACTTAAAAAAATATTACATAAATTCACAAATAAAAGTATAAAATAGAACCATCAATAAGAGTTAACCTTCAACCAACCATGATAAATATTTTAAGTGCTTGATAACTAGGCTGGTGGACTGAGCGGGTAGGCGAGCACAAAATCTCAACTCAACCCGCCAATTTATGGAAGGTGCACGGGCCAGCCCATTTTGCCACCCCTAATAATGACTAACTACTAACAAGAGATAAGTCGAGAAGTGTCATCAAGGCACCTCAGAGACTTGGTTATGAAGATCTCATAACATTTGCCTTAATCTCTACAAGTGAGGTCCTTGATGAAGAACCTAGAGATTACAAGGAAGCTGTAAGGAGTCGAAACAAGATTGAATGGTTGAAAGCCATGGATGATAAGATGAAATATCTTCATGATAATAACACTTGGGAGATGATCAAGAAACCTGCAGGGGCCAGGTTAGTCAGTTGTAAGTGGATCTTCAAGGTTAAGGAAGGAACCGGAGGAGTGATGTCGAAGAGATTTTAGGCATTGTTGGTTTCTAGAAGGTTCACTCAGAAAGAAGGTGCCGACTTCAATGATGTATTCTCACCTGTTGTGAAGCATATATCCATTCGAATGCTGCTTTCTATGGTCGTGAAGTTTGACATAGAACTTGAATAAATGGATGTGAAGACTGCCTTCCTGTATAGTGATCTAGATGAAACAATCCTAATGAGGAAACCTGGAGGGTATGTAGAAAAGGGAAAGGAATATTATGAGTGCAAACTAAATAGGCTATTATATGGCCTAGAACAGTCTCCTCGATGATGGAATAGGATATTTGACAAGTTCATGGCACACGTAGGTTTCACTAGGAGCCATTTCGACCACTATCTTTACTTCATATTTCGACCTAGAAATTCACTTGATAGTTTGTTTCTTTTTGTGGATGACATCCTCATAGCAAGAAACAATGTTGAATATGTTACGAAGGTGAAGGTTGAACTCAATAAGGAGTTCGACATAAAGGATTTGGGAGTTGCCTCCAGGATTCTTGGGATAGACATCCGGAAAGATATAAAGTATTCGAGATTATGCTTATCTCAAGAGACATACCTGAAGAAGATTCTCGACAAGTTTAGTATGTCGAATTCAAAGCTTGTGGTAGTACTGACTAATCCTCAGTTCAAGCTGAGTTCGACTCAAAGTCCTAGTACTGAAGTCGAAATATCCTATATGAATAGAACTTTAAAACTAGTACACACTCTTCGACGAGGCCAGACATACCGTATGGAGTGAGCCTTGTAAGCAGGTATATGGCAAATCCTGGGAAGGCGCACTGGAAATAATTAAAGTGGATTCTAAGGTACATAAATGAGTCTCTAAACAGAATAATTATTTATGGTGGAGCCTTTGGTGATGATAGCTAACTCGAAATCGAAGTATTTGTCGACTCTGATTATGAAAGTTGTATGGATTCCAAAAAATCTATTTTTGGATATGTTTTCACTATGTTTGGCACATCAATTAGTTAGAAAACGATACTTCAAAGGGTTGTTGCCTTATATACCACTGAAGCGGAGTATATTTCCCTCACCAAAACTATGAAAGAAGCATTGTGGCTTGAAGGTTTTTCTAAGCAGCTGGAACTTCAAGGTTGAATTATCACTCTTAAATATGATATTCAAAGTGTAATACACTTGTCGAAGAATTCAACCTATCATGAGTGAAGCAAGCACATCAATGTGAGGCTGCATTTTGCTAGAGAGATAATCGAGCATGGAGAAGTCCTAGTGCTGAAGGATTCGATTGAAGACAATGTTACTGATATGATCACCAAGACATTGCCAAGCTACAAGTTTTTCCAATGTATGCAGTTGATAAAGGTGCATGAAGAGATCTAGTTTGTTCCCTTTATGTTTGTAGAGTTTGTTCCAAGGTGGAGATTTGTGAGAATTTAGATCGAACTCTAATCTCAAAGGGGATAACTTGATATTTCGACAGGAGTTGTGCATGTTGTAGTCGAAGAATGTTCAAGCATGTTGTTGAAATATGTTAACTTATATTCTAAGTTAGTATGTCGAATTGCGCCTTTGGTAAAGCCCAATTGTTGCTCAAGTTAGCTTAGTAGTCTATAAATAAGTTAGTTCTATAAGGTTGTTGAGAGAGGTTAATTATTGTTATTCATTTGTAATCTTTGAACCCTTATTAAGTAAGTGAATAGTAAAGCAGTTTTAACCAATTTTTTTTCTTCTTCCTTCTTCTCTCTATTTTGTAAAATCTAATAGGGTTTCTTGTGTTTGTTCAAGAAATTCAATCTTTATCTCATAACTTTGTTATGTTATTGGAGACATTGTTTCTCAACAGTTTCCAAATGCTCACACACCAAAATCCTACAAGGTCTTTTATGCTGGGCAATTGTTGCTATTTAAGGAGTCGTTTTCCTTTGAAAAAACTCAAACTTGTATTATTTAGCTTGGCGACTTTAATTGCTGTTGAGTCTTTGTGTTTTGTATTGTTATACTATATTATTAGGTTATTTGTCTAAGAAGAAGAAGAAGAAGAAGAAGAAGAAGAAGAAAAATCTCTTAATTATTCATTTCTAGGTTCTAATCAAGGTGAGACTGTTAGATAGTTGTAGCTTTATGGGAAATTTTGCATGAAATTTAGGGGTATCATGGTTTTGTGAATTCTTCCATTATTGTAAATTTGGAAATTGAAAATATGATTCTTACTATGCCATGTGTAGTTGTATGGATGTTGTATTGTTAGAGTCCCATAGAGGAGTGAACCTCACAGTGGGTTAGAGTTCTATAGAGGACTTATGATAGAATATAACTAATTGTTGGGGTGAAGTTGTAGGATCGGTCAGGGAAAGATGTTCGAGGTGATAGAGATATGTGACGTGTGACCAAAGTCCCAAATGTGGGATCTTCCGGGAAAAGATATTTTGTTGTTTACATTCTAGAGTAGTGATTTATTGGGTTATTTGGACCCGAGTTTTTATGTTTCCATACAAAGAGAAATCTCACAGATACTCTAACTTTTATTGGAACTGCATTGAGATTTAGTAATATCACCTAAATCATGTTGTTATTTTCAAGAAAGTTTTTGGGACTAGAGAATTGGCAAGAAAGCTGCTCTTTAATATTTGATGGTTGTTTTCCGTTGTATTTTTTTTGTTTATTTTATTTTTGACATCTGGTATATTTACTCTTATGTATTATATACTTTGATGCAATACAGTTTAGACGATGTTTGTTTCGGTACAAAGTTTTTAACGTTTTACATAATCCAATTCTATATAGTATTATGTGGGGTGTTACACTTCCTCTCTGTTACGCATTTACCTATTCTATTACGCAATCTTGTCATCGATAGAACAAAATTTCAATTATGATTGAAAGTGGTCAAGTTTATGACACTTGTAGCATTCTACATGTTACGCATTTACCTATTCTATTACGCAATCTTGTCATCGATAGAACAAAATTTCAATTATGATTGAAAGTGGCCAAGTTTATGACACTTGTAGCATTCTACATTTTCTTCGGTGAATCTTCCTCTCCCCTCTACCTCTATCTACCTCTATCACGATCTCTATTGTGAGCATAGCCTCATCCTGCATTGAAAACTTTCTGGACTTGATCTTCATCTTTGTGATCACATATGTTTTGCTTATGAACAGGTAGTTCATCAACTGACATAGTGGTTATAACATATAATTCTTCTTTAAATCATACAACATAGTTGAATCTTAAAGTCAAAGATCAGAGAATATTTTGAACAATTCTAACATGAGTTAGTTTTTCACCATGAGGATTCATTTTGTTGGCAATGGCCAACGATCTTGCAAAGTAATAATATACAAATTCTTCAATCTTCATGTCTTCGCGAAGTGCATGTAATTGTCATATCTTCACCTTGGTAGAGTCATGATATTTTTGGCGCATTGAATCCCAAATATGTATGGTTGTGTTATGATCAAGAATAGTTTCAAAAGTTTATCTATCAATTGATTGAAACAAAATGTTCTTGACCTTCAAATCATTCAATTAAAAGCAAGACCAATCATGGGCTTCTATAGTTGAATGAAAAGCAAGCTTGAAAGAACTTAAATGCGATTTGAGTAATTTCGTAAAACAAGACCAATCATGGGCCTCTATTTTTATCATTCATTAACAAGCCTTATTTATAGGCTGCATATTACATCAATGCTTTGTAACTAACACCGTAATAGAAAACCATCAAACTAACAAACTAATTACTAACTGATTTTTGCTCTAGTCATCTTACTTGGAAAGCCAGAAATCTTTCTTTAACCAAACAAAGTGGTTAAGCCTTAACATGTACGGTTTATTTTTGGATTGCCTCACAAAATTGGCTCGTATTTTGTTGTTATATGGCTGAACTTTGGGAAAATCATGGTGCAATCATATATAAAATTGTTTTGTACATCTCATACATTACATAATGGGTGTTCTCAGATTCATCCTTGCCAATTCTCTAATCAAGTATCAAATTTTTGTGCAGTAGGACTAATATCATACCTTATTAACTGATTCTGCTTGTATCAGTTCTACAAGGGCTTTAGGCCTTAATTTTCACCAACAACATTAAAACATTTTCAGCTTCTTCAATGATTCATTGAGTTTAGGTTCTTTTTGTTAAGGACTGATACATGAGTACTAATAATTACTCTAAATAAGTACACATTTTGTTAATTCTATATATACTTAAGATAATCATGCAATAGGTTATACAATGAAAATGAAAAAGTTGGCTGAGTTTGCAGGCAATGCAACAACACTAACTTCATTGGACGATAAGATTCTAAGCTCGGTTTTCTAAAAAAGACATTTCAGTTTCACTGTTACTGAACTGTACAGTGTCCAGTTCAGAGAGAACAGTGATTCTAAACAATGGCATTGGACCATTAGATTTGCTTCAAACTAACTAAATCCAATCCTCCACCAGTACTGTACATATCTACCTGTATTCGTGTATATATATGAATATCAACGTCTCTGTTGTGGGATTCAGCAAATATATATAAAATAAAAACAACAACTATATAGTTTTTCATCCCATGCACACTTTGCTTAACCATAGTAGGTTTATAACTTTATATATATATAAATTATACTAGGTTAATAACTGAAAGAGAAAAAAGCAAACTAAGAATATAGAATTATCCCATATTCTCACTCCATTTTATGTAAAATAGAGTGAAAAGGAAGCAAACAAAAATGGAAGAAAAAAACATCATGTGACGATAACATATAACCATCACAATCAAGAACATCTTCTACATCATTATCATTAGTCTTGACCGTTCTAGCTTCTTTTGTAAATCTACTAGTACTATTATTATATCATTATTATAATCATTACTATTCGTTTTAATTTCATCTGGTAAAGTCATGAACGAAGCTTGTTCTATCAGTGACGTTGAGTCTCCAAGAGAGAAAAGGAATGCCATTCTCAGAATCACGATCAGAGTCATCCATGAAGCGAAATTCGTTATTAATTGCCTGAGAGAAGCACTGTGTCTTCTGGTTCTGCGGTTGGACAAACCATGCGCTGTGGTTGTGCTGGTGGTGCTGGTGGTTATACAGTGGAGCTGATTCCATTACACCGACGGATACCGCTGTCGGTGTAGCAGCAGCAGCGCTTGCTCTTCTCTCTTCCTTCTTGAATCTAATCCCACAGGCATTGCATAGTGACTGCATTTCAATTCAAATAGAAGCCATTAAAATCTTGAAATCAATATTATAGAAATTAATCCTAACTATTCTCCTTAATCCATAGCACACTACTGGTTGAACTTGAACCATTTTGACATTTTCTATAGTATCTTTGAAGATATGTTCCATTCTATCTGTATAGATAGTAAGCACAAGAAAAAAAATCATACAAAACGATTAACAGACTCAAATACCTTTGGGCCACGAGGGCCATTTCTCCAAAGGGGTGTAGAGGTAGTGTCACAGTTTGCGCATCTGCGAGCAAGGAGAGAATCATTATTGTTGTTGTTGGTGTGATTGATATTGCTTCCTCGTGTAGGTTTAGTTTGAGTAGTGTTGTACTGTTTGGGAGTTAGTAAATCCCAACAGAAGTTCTTAACAGAGCGACGTTCATGTCGGTTTCGTTTCTCTTCATCTTCAGTGAAACGAGTGGAAGGAGTTCCAAGTGAGAGAGTACAATCAACAGAAGAAGAAGTAGAAGAAGGAGTGAAGCAATAGGTTTCAAGAGATTCGTCATAAGGTTTAGAGAATAACATGGAGAACGAATTGTTTTGTGTTTGTCCATGAAACATACCGCATGTACAGTGTCCCATGACGTGTGCTTGAGAAGAAGTGTTACAAGAACGTTGATGCATTATGAGAGAGAGAGAGAGAGAGAGAGAGGAGTGAAGAGTGAATGAGAAATGTTGTGGTGATAATAAAAGGTTGGAGGAGAGGAGAGAGAAAAGTGTGGTAGTGAATGAAGTTGTAATAAAATGGCGAAATAGGAGTCAGCAGGTGCAGTGAAGGTTGTCGTGAAATGCCAAAGGAGACATGTACTTACAAATACAAATGAAGATATAGAGAGGAGAAGGGACCCAATGGAAAAAACAATGGTAGTGATATGAGAGAGAGAAAAGAAATGAAGGGTAAGAGACTAAGAGTAGTAGTAGTACTGTTTATGACTTCATGTATGTATATGTATAGACTATATAGTAGGAGAGAGTGAGAGAG
Source organism: Lathyrus oleraceus (assembly GCF_024323335.1). Taxonomy (NCBI): domain Eukaryota; kingdom Viridiplantae; phylum Streptophyta; class Magnoliopsida; order Fabales; family Fabaceae; genus Lathyrus; species Lathyrus oleraceus. Next base: position 448,393,287 of record NC_066580.1, read on the forward strand.
AGAGAAGAAAAGAAATGGTCTATGATGATGATGAGTTGGTCAAAAGAGGGCACGTGACTAGAGGGAAACAGTATTGAATGGATCTATCTTCTCCGATCACGAGGCTTTTATTAGTGTCTCAAAAACCTCTGTCCGTATCCGTATTTCTGCCTCTGCATCACTCTGTCACTGCCACACTCCCAAGGAAAATGGAATAGTTTTCCCTCCTTTCTCCTCTACCTTCCTCTCACGCTCCTCTATCTCACCTTCACACCCACGCTCTAATCCCAAAATATATATTTACATGCTCTCTAATATTCCTAATCATGATAATCCAATATATTATCCATTTCATAATTCATAGTACTATTCTATATATTGTCTTCTCTTACTAACATGGTTAATAAGTCTCTTTATACTTAAAAGAGATTATAGATTACAACAACCACTAGACTAAACTTTTAACAAATAGAATCGCTACATGCATCAAATTATGATATTGAATCAAATATTTTTTTGATCTAATTCATTATTTTTGACTTTTTTTAAATAGTTCTTTTTAATATATTTTTTTATTTCTAACATTTTGGTTATCCTAGTTTAATTTATTCTTCTTACACTAAAATTTACATGTCTTCGTCCATAGATGAAATATATATATTTCTATGACTCATTTCCAATCTCTTGTTTAAATTCTTACTCGCTTCTTCAAGTAAGACTACATACATCATTTACAATAAAAAAATATATATTTTGGTGCTAACTCTTGGATATATTATGTAAACGCATCCAAAATTAAAGTAGAAAGGTAAGGATTTAGGGTTGAATCATGGTACAATCCTATTGTTATGGAAAAATCGTCGATGTCTTCATCTTGCTTCCTCGCACTAGTCGAGACCCCTTACATCATATCTTGGATATCTCGACTATAGGCAATCATAATCTATTTCTTCTTTGGAAATTTTCACAAGATCTCTCTAGACATTTTATCATATATATAACTTTTCTAAATCAATGAAAATTAAATGCATGTATTTTTGACTTATCTAATACTGCTTACATGTCGACCTCCCAAGTATAAAACCAAATTGGTTACCAATAACTTGAGTATTTTTTCTTAGTCTTCGTTCAATCATTTTTCTCATTACTTCATAGTGTGACTTATAAGCTTAATCCCCTTGTAATTTGCATAATTTGTGTATCCGCTTTGTTCTCAAAGATCTTAATTGGAGTGTTTCTTCTCCATTCATCTAGCATTTGCTTTGATTTTATAATTGTGTTAAAATATTGTGTGAGCTACTTAATACCTCCATATTCAAGATTTTTCCACACTTCAATAGGTATTTGGGTGGTTTAACTGTCTTGCTATTACTCTTCTTTTTCCACGCTTATTCTACCTCATATCATCACTAAATATCATGCAAGTACTTCTTACATCTATCTTTTATATCCTTTTTTTAAACTAGAATTTTGTCCTCTTCGTTTTTAACACAAATCTTGCATGTGTTAGTTTTGTTATGCATAACTGATCTTAAGCCTAGATAAAAGGAAAAGGTTATACGATGCAGTCGACAGTTAACGATTATATGAGGCAGTCGACAGTTAACGTGAAACTTTATCAAATCTCTATGACATGAATCAATTGTGAAATAGTATGAATGTAAGGTCGTTGCCTGTTAGCATGTGTTATATGGCTAGAGTACAGTGTCAAAATAGAAAAGATCATTGGATCGCCGTCTGGATGCAGTGAAAATAAGTAAGGGCGTCCATATTTTCGTGAACAAGTGTGGGTAAAGAAGTTAGCTCACGAGAGTATGGTTTGTTTTGGATTATGAAATATATGCATGCCTAATGGAAAATCTATGGAAATACTGTACATTATAGTTCGGAGGAAGATCAATTTTATGTGTCTACAAGAAACTCAAAGGACAAGTGAAAAGGCAAAAGAATTAGATAATTCGAAATTTAAGATTTTGTACACTGAAAAAGTTAGATCAAAAAATGGGGTGGGGTTTATTATGGACATGGAGTAGAAGAAGGATATTGTGGATCTGAAAAGAGTGGGAGATCAAATCATAACCTTGAAATTTGTAGTGGAACAAGACACCTTTAATGTCATTAGTGCTTACGCACCTCAGGTTGGGTTAGATGAACACCTTAAGGTAAAATTTTGGTAGGATTTAGAAGGTGTACTCCAAGATATACCCCAAGGAGAAAATATTTTTCTACGAGGTGATCTAAATGGAAATGTAGAAGGCGTAGCAAGAGGTTTTAAGAACTTACTTGGGGGACGTAGTCTATGGGAAATTCATCTTGGAGTTTTCATCGGCTTTCGATCTTACTATAAAAATATACGTGATTTAAGAAAAGATATGAACATCTTGTAACATATAAAAGTGGGGTGGGATTTTCTCTGATATATTTCTCTTATTAGGAAGTCAGATATGAAGCATTGCTTGGATTATAAAGTTGTTATGGGAGAGATTTACTATCCAACATGGGTTATTGGTTATGGATATAAGAATCAAGGGGAGAGCAAAGAGAAGAAAATGCATGGGAGCGCGACGGATCAAGTGGTGTCATTTGAAGAGTGAAAACAAAGATTTTTCCAACACAAGATCTTGAAGGGAGAGTTTCGGAAACCATAAAGATATGCAAATGATATGTGGAATAATATGATCCAAGGGATTATAAAAAAAGGTTAAAGAGATGTTGGGTGAATCAAGAGGTTTTGGACATAGGGTTAAAAAATAATGGGGGTGGAATAAAAGTGTTCAAAGTAAAGTTAGAGTAAAAAAGTGATTGTTTTAATGAATTGTTAGGTGTAAAAATATTAAAATTTGAGAAAAATACAAAATCGTTAAGAATAAAACTGAGAAGGTGATGAGTGAAGCAAGAACCAAGGTTTTTGACGGATTATACCAATATATATATATATATATATATATATATATATATATATATATATATATATATATATATATATATATATATATATATATATATATATATATATATATATATACTGTGAAGAAGAGTTTCTCTTTGACCTTGGATAGGGTTTTGACGAAGACAAATACATCAACAAAAGAAGAAAAAAGATAAAGTCAACATTTATCAACAATTAACAATAAAGATGAAGAAAATAATCAGTCATGATAAAGTGGCAAAGATCAACTTTGGATAAAGTTAAGATTTCCTTTATCTTTGATATATAATCATTCATCTTAAATATCATTTAAAATTTTAAAAAATATCATTCAAACTTAAGCTAAAATATTTTCAAAGTAAACGCATAAAAAACATTGAAGTCTTGCCTTAAAAAGTTGTTTTTAATACTTGAAGCAAAGTTGTAACCGAGTACCTCATTACTGTAGTAATTGTAACACCCACATATAATATATGTCTAGAATACATATTATACATAGTGTAATACTGATACTGAAATACATAAGCGCCTAGCGGCAATAGTGTACATATTACATGCCCAAAAGAAAACGCTACATGGCACAAGATATACACAAAGGTGCCCAAAATAAAATTAGGAACTAGATCATTGTAGAATGATCTCAAAAAATATCTACGCAGCGGAGAAGCCATCCAAAACATCAGGTAATCAAGACATCACTCTATCTTGTCCTTACTATTCACCTGATCGAAACTACCTGAAAAATAATCAACAACATGGGGTGAGATAATAATCCTAGTGGGTTCCCTATCTTTTGGGTCCACTCGGCTCTACAGGGTTTTCTAATCAATATCCAACTTAAGTCAACAAGGGAAAAAAAGACTTAAGTGATGGGGGAAAATCTCGCAATGTATGGCAACATGCTCATGAGTTCTCACAACTCAAATAAGTCACTATTCAGATTCACAAACATCAATCCCTGAGTGGACCTACGTCTAGGGAAAGCTCAGTTCATGCATGCTCGTATGATTCGACTTTCACGATGGATATCGGGTCCTCTATGAGTTCCAAACTCAATCCAAGCGATCGTCACCCGTATGGGACTCTAACCCATTTAGGGTATCTTTTACCGTATGGGCCTCTAATTCACTTTGGTGTCCACCTATCCCACATGCCCGCCATGGTTGGGGCTTAAAACCAATTGAGGCACGAATCATTAGAGTCTCATCTCATTGCTTACTCAATTAAGCATCTCAAATAGAGATATACACCATCAAGGGTAAAACATTCTAAATACGTGATCAGTTCCATAAAACATAACTAGATTCATCTATCCCTGGTGACTTCATTCACCAATATACAAGTAATAACAATGCATGTTCCATACAAAGCGACTCACTCTCAACTATAGCAACCATTCATTTACGACCTTCACATAAGCATCGTACGAATGAATGTCACTTTCTAATGTTATCTAAGTTATAAGTCTAACTTATGGCCTAAGAATGATCACTAGGTTAACTCACCAGATTCAACATGCAATTCTCACATTCAACATTGATTCAATATAAGTATAACATAACAAGTGATTAATAGTTGATGGAATGCATTTATAAACATTAAAGAATTGAGATTTGAAGTTTTAGGCATGAGCCAATCGATTGGTTGGGGAAGCCCAATCAATTGGTTTATCTCACATTTCTGTTTTTCAAAGAATGCAAAGGATCAATCGATTGGTCCTCAGTGTCAATCGATTGACAGTTGAACAATTTTCAGTTTTTTCAAGGTCAGTAAGTTTGTGCAATCGATTGCAGTCCACTGTCAATCGATTGGTCCTGCAAAAATTTCATTTTCTTCAAAATAGAAAGATAATAAAATTGATTGTTACTAAGGTCCAATCGATTGGCCCCAAACATTTTCCACTTTTCCATACACAGAAACTTCATTCAATCGATTGGTCTGGAAAAGACTACAAAACTAATCGATTGGTTCCTGCACAAAACATGATTTATTCTACACAACAACATAGTTTTCGACCTGCATAATATTTGTTCCATTTCTAGCAACCAATCTCTTGACATAATCATAAAACACATCAATAACACTTTCAAAGCAACAACCTCATCATTATATCACAAGAATCCAACAAATACAAGAACACACATAGAAGCATCATCAATGAAGGTTCACATGATTCATAGATAAACTCATCACAATATCATCTATCATGTTATCAATTCCATGGTTCATCAAACCCTAACTTCTAAATCTAAAGTTCTACCTAGAGCCCACCTTAGGAAATGGAAGAGGAGGTTGACAAAGATGGTGAGATGAGATGGTGGTGAAGTGATGATGATGGATTCCAAGATTTTCCTCCTCCTTCTTCTCTCCACTAGCTTGCTTCCTTTTCTCTCCACTAGCTTTTCTGATACATAGAGAAAATGGATTGCTACAAGGTTGGTGGGTATTGGATAGAAACATGTGGCCATCATTTGCCACTAGAAATGCGTGGTTAGAAAAGATTACTAGTAGCAACAAATATCCCAAGTGATACTACACTTTTAATATTTTTTCTACTATAGCAATTGACCCATTATTAGTGTTACCAAAATGTTTCAATTAATAAAAGGTCAGTCCCAATTAATATTAATTAAGTAAATCTGAATTCACTATTTACTCTATTTATCCCAACTGATAAGTTTTAGAGCACATAGGATCTCAGTTGATCTCAAATAATAGGAATTTGAGTTTTTAAGGAAATACGGGGTATTACATCCCCCCTTAAATAAAATTCATCCTCGAATATAAATATTACCTGAAAGAGATGAGGGTAAACTTCTCGCATTTCAGACTCTAGTTCCCAGGTAGCATCACCCGGATGTGATTCATCCTGCTGAACCTTAACAAGAGGGATCTCATTATTCCTCAATACCTTAATTTCCCGTCCTACAATACGACTTGGTAGAGGTTCGAAAGTTAGGTTTGCTTCTACTTCTATTGAATTTGGAAGAATAGGCTGAAAAGAATCTGGAATGAACTTTCGAAGTTGAGATACGTGAAAAACATCATGCATTTCTGATAGAGAAGGTGGTAAGGCTAATTTGTAAGCTACTTCACCAATCCTTTCTATAATTTGGTATGGCCCTACGTTTCTCGGACTTAACTTCCGTGACTTAAACGGTCCCTCCAGTCTCAATCTCGGAGTCACCTTTAGAAATACATGATCACCTTCATTAAACTCTAATGGCCTTATTTTGTGACCTGTGTAGCTCTTTTGGCGATCTTGTGCTTTCTTTATCTTATCACGAACCATCCTTATCTTTTCCATAGTCTCTTGAATAATCTCCAGCCCTAATATTCTTTCTTCACCAACTTCCGTCCAATACAAAGGTGTTCTACATTTCAGTCCATACAAGGCCTCATAAGGAGCCATCCCGATACTTGCATGGTAACTATTGTTGTATGCAAATTCAATTAATGGTAAGAGCTCCTTCTAATTTCCTCCACTTTAAAGTCCATAAGCTCTTAACATATACTCCAGTGTCTGTATCGTCCTCACAGTTTGACCATCCGTTTGAGGATGATTAAACGTACTCAAATACAACTTCGATCCCATAGCTTGTTGGAATGCCCTCCAAAATCTTGAAGTGAACTTTGGGTCTCTGTCAGACACAATACTAGTTGGAACACCATGCAGTCTTATGATTTATGAAATGAACAACCGTGCAAGATGACTTGCCTTGTAAGTAGTTTTCACTACCAAGAAATGCGCAGACTTAGTTAATCGATCCACAACCACCCATGTTGAATCATAACCACCTTGGGTCCGAGGTAACCTGTAAGATCCCAATTTTGACCCTAAGATCCCTCATGTTATTCTCATCATATGCATATGCATAGGGATCACACCTTGGTATCCTCCTTACCCCTCATCCATTGGGTTTGCATTGGGAGAGATCATCAAGCACATTTGATTGTATCATACTTCATTTTTTATTTTTTTACTAACCAAAATACCAAAAATATGTCATTGTATAGTTTAACTCTTTCGTAGGTAGTGCACATGCTCACATATGTTATATCAAGCTCACATCTAGGTTTTAAGACCCTCATTGCAAGGAGCTCAATAAAGAAATGGTTTAATATTAATCTAAGTATCATATATGAATCCCCAAGATCTTCACATGTTATTTTGATCAAGAAATCATCAAGAGTTTGGAGTTGGTTTTCCTGGGAAACCCTAATTCATTTGGGTATCTTATGTGACTTCTTCAACAAATTTCTTCACCAATGGATCAAATATCTCAAGGGATGCTTCAAAATTCTTCATCTTATGCATATATGATCCTCCATGAGTCCCAAAAGTCAAGAGAATGTCAAGATAGCAAGTTGGTTCATGGTGGATGACCAGAGGAAGTCAACTGGTCAAAACTGGGGTTCCCTAGACCCTATTGTAACACCTCAAAATTTGCCCTCCTCTCTTGGGACTAGCTTAACATATTGCATATCATTTTTTAGGTCATTAGTCATTGCATCTTGGCATATCATGTGGCTACATTGAGCAAGTCATCCTCCTAAGTCTTGGTCAGAAGATAAGAGATTGAGATTCAAGTTGAGGGTTTTTCATTGGACTGATCACTAATCATCTGAGGGTTGGTGATTCAAATCAGGGTTTCTTGGTTCTCAAGGAGGGTTGAGCTTTATCTTGGTTGAAATGGTACATCATCATCATCATGGTCTTGTCATCACCAAGAGATTGATCAGATACCTTGAGATTAGGGTTTTGACCTCTGGTCAACCCTAATCAGTTGTATGGTGCCAATCAGGACTTGTCAAGGAGATGAGGTTCTCAGTGGATATGGGGATCATCATATGATTATATTGAGATTATGGAAGCTAGGGTTTCATCATTGAGCCATGGCATCAGGAGTTTGAGGCTCAATTTGATCAGTCAAGCTGAAATTCATCTATCAGTCAGAAAAGTCAACTGTGGTCAACTGTGCCTGAATTGATGGATTTGGAGGTGGGAGAGGGTTAGAGACACTTCATTCATGTCCAAACAAGTTTCATTTGACATTTCAAACATCAAGAATGAAGAAAATAAAGTCAGATGGAAACTTTCCAAAAATAGAAAGTGACTTGTAATTGAAAATTGCCAAAAATGGAAAGTTTTTCTCCTCAAAATTACGTGTCCAAATATGCTTCAAATGAAAATTTGTTCAACATGAAAGTTGTAGATCTTGCTCTCACCTTTCCAAAAAGTCCAAGAACACTCATTTCTCATGTGTGGTTGGCAACTTATGATCAAAACATTGTCCAAAAAAGTTGAAGTTCAAGGTGCTATAACTTTTGAATGGAAAGGCCAAATTGGGTGATTCTTTTTTGAGCAAACCACATTTGACATGTACTTTCATGATGCATCATCACATTTCATCAAAAATCATCATAGCAAAAGTCCATTTTTCAAGTGTTCATTTTGTATTTTGGTGGGAAAAAAGGTGTTTTTGAAAAATACATGTAATTTTCACTCAAAACCATTTCCAACACATCATAAACAGAAAATTGGACTTGTTTGGATGGCATTTGCACTGTTACATTGGCTGCATTTTGAAAAGGTCATTTTGGCCAAAACACATGAAAATTGCATTTTGCTAATTCACATCATATTTGCTAATCTTGTTTAACAAATTGATTAGCACACCATATAAAGTCCCTAATCATAACTGTTTCACCTAATCACATTTCATTTTCTCATATCTAACAGAAAAATTCATCAAATTCTCTCAAAACTCTCTCAATCTTTTTTCACTTTTCCATTGAATTTCTTCACTCTTTTTGCTGGTACTTGTGTTGATCTTCCTCTACAGGTATTGTTGAAGAACTGTTGCACAAAACATTGGCCAAATCATTGAAGATTCGTGACTGTTGCATCCAAGCTCTCCCATGGCAGTTTGAAGATTCTACAAGCTGGAGCATAATTGAGCTACAAGACCTACTCCATTCATCTTCTACATCATCAATCATCATCTGTTTCAACATTTCAGACCTTAGAACGCACGAATCCAACACTGCCATCTCCAAGAGGTTAGAATTCGATCTCAATAATTGTTGTAATTGTGATATGGCTTGTATAGATCTTAGATTGTAGAGCATCATGAACTTTGAATCGTTGAATTTCGTTGAGTATTGAATGAGATATTAGGAATTGAAGTTTGATATTCAAATGTTCTTTTGATCGATCCGAGTTGATTAGCATGAATTAAGTTTAATTAAGGCCGGATTCGTGTTGTTCTTTGTGAGATCTTTCCAACGGTGTATGGATTGTTGAATTTGGTTAAAGTTTGTTCGTGTCGGATTTTGGTCAAGAACACGTGATGAAGATGTTCTAAAATTTTCCAGAACGCATGCTAGATCCATGTAAATGTTACTGTTCATGCCTTAACCTGTTTGCGCGTGCTCCAGTTCAAAACTGGACATACTTCGAGTCCTGGCTGAACCATTTCGCCTTTGGCTTTTGTATTTTAATTTCCACATGTTCACATGTTTAGGCCTTGCCTTGTTTCTCATTTTTTTAATTTCCTTTCCACTTCAAAAAATGATAACTCCTTTAATTTTAATCCAAATTTGATGAAATTTTTTGTGCCATTCTCCTTGTGATGTGCTGGATTTTATGAACATTTTAAATAAAATTGTGCATGTGTGGAAAAATTATTTGGCTAGGGCTTGTTTGAATGTGTCCTTTTGTGCACCATGCTCACTCCTTTGATCATGAAATGATGAGACTTCATTGGAAATTTATGAAATTTTGCATGCATATTCTAGACTCATTCCTGGTCATTTTGATATGTGGTTTGTATTTTTTGAGTTCCTGGATTGAGAGATATGATAGGATCTTTAGAGGTGTTACATTTTATGCCATGCCATGCTTTGTGCAACTTCTTGATTTTATTTTCTATGCTTGTTGAACTTGAATTGAGCTGGATTTTTGCATAAGATTACATATGGATGTTGAGAATACATGTGAATTTTTCTGGAATTTTTGAAAGCATTTCCTATTTGATTGGGATTTTATTTGCTGTTTAGTCATTTGTTGCCTTTTTGTGAGACATGTTTCTATTTGATTTGGGAAATTCTGGTTATTAATTGGATGGATGTGAAATTTGGAATGTAAATTGTAGGCATCTTGAGGTACATCTTGGTTTTAGTCCCATTCATTTATCATATTTTATTTCTGTTTTGTGATGGATGGAAGTTGATGCTTGTTTTGATGCATTGTATGAGCTTGTATGAACTTATCTGGACTTTATGAATTTCATTGACTTACTTCCCTTGATCCAAATGAGCTGAAATCTGGTGTGATTGTTATGTTGTGGATGCTGTTTGATCATGAATTTTTTGAGGATTTATTGAAATGTTTTGGTATTGATTTGATTGTGATCATTCTGTTTGGTCCTTTGAGGTTCTAAATTGCATGTTTTGTGCTTTTTCTTGTATGAAATGGATTTGGTGCATAGTTTTGATGTGAGACCAATTGGACTTTATTCTGGAGTGATTTATCTTGATTCTTGTTGAGTTTCACTTGCTGTTTTGAATTTTTCATCTCCTTTGGACCCTAGGCTTGTCCTAGTGGTCTTGTTTCTCACGTTTGAGTGTGCTTTTCAGGTTAAGAAGCAAATGCTTTAAGGAGATTAATGCAAGTTGATTGAGTTTGGTTGATTGTTATGAACTAACTTGTTCTATTTTGTAGGATGCTTAGCTCAGTTGCTTGGGACTTGTGCTTTGCACATGTGATTGATTGTGTTGTCTGTTGGTTCTTATGCTGTTTGTTTTGACTTTGTGATTGGTATACTGATTATATTTGATTGATTTCAGGTACATTAGTTGCTGATAGTTCTTTGAGAACTTGTTGTGCTGCTGCTTGGTTGTATAAACCAATTGAGGTAGAATTTCTTTTCTCCATGTAGTCTGGAAGACCTGGCCTGTTACTTGGCCAGGCACCTGTCTGAAGTCCTCCTTAAGAGGCAATGCCTGTGATTGTTTATTTTTGTCCCCAAGCAGGAAAAGACCTTTGTTAAGGCAATTGGCAGACACAAGAGGTGTGCAGTCCACCTCCTGCTAATCTGTTGAGTCGTCCCTTGGCTCACATCACATGTTGATGCCTTGTGGATCCTAACCCAAGATCCATGTACAGTTGTACAGTTGAGTCAGTGTCATAAGTGTAGAAGGGTTCCCACTTTATGGACCCACACTTCTTTGTCTGAAGCTCTCCCTAGCCAGGGATAAGAGCTGTGAGGCACACCCCTCACTTCCATTTCATCTGGCTTCACCCTGACTCTCAATGTCAGGGTTAAGAGCTAACATCACCTGACACAATTGTGTTGCTTTTGCAACTTAACCCTTGATTGAGCCCACCTTGTCTGGATATAGTGTGTGCTAATTGCGAATGTTTGCTTTGTTCTGATTATGTTTGCATGCTTTGCTTTGCCTGTTTAGGATTAGCTTGCTGCCTGTGCAAGTTAGGATAGAAACCATGACATAGGGCAATGATGCATGATAACATCTAGGCTCGAGTACAGCTCCCTAGTAGTGTGTCTCCCTTTGTATCTGGTTAGAATTTCTTTCCCGTTCAGGGGAACTACGTTGCCCTGATCCTCATACCAGATGAGGTACGTAGGCAGGAGGTCGTACGAGATCTCTCTGGGCACCCTTTTCTTTTTTTGAGTGTGTTGTGCTTGCCAGCTATCAGGCTCGAGTTCCCGACTCCCTGTTAGTCTGTGTGTTCACCCTTTTTGTTTTTCACCCTTTTTCTTTTTGAGTGTGTTTGCTTGACAGTTGCTAGGCTCGAGTTCCCGACTCCTTAGTAGCTTGTTGCTTGTTTCTTCTTGTGTGTGAGTTAGGAGACGGATGTAAGCCCAGCCATTGGCATTCCGTATCCTCTTGTTGTGTGCTTGGAGTCCAGTATAAGTCCATCAAGTGGCATCTGGTTTCCAGTGTGGGTTTGTTTGGTTCGGAAGCTGATGTAAGTCCAGCGATTGGCATTCGGGTTCCATGTTTGCCTGTTTGTGCATGTGTTTTGTTTGGCGTGCGTGAGCCAAACTATGGTGGCTCTGATTCTCGTTCCAGACGAGATACGTAGGCATAGGATGCGATGTCCTATCGAGCCCTCTCCTCTCTTTTCCCACCTGTGTTTCTTGTGTGTGTGATGTTTGTCTTAGCAACCTTTTCTTTCCTTTAGAGCGTGGATCCCGTAGAGTACTACGGATGCGTAGGGGTGCTAATACCTTCCCTTCGCATAACCGACTCCCGTACCCTTTCTCTCTGGTCGCGAGACCATGCTTTTCCCAGGTTTACTTCGAGCGTTTCCTTTCCCTCTTTTGGGATAAATAACGCACGGTGGCGGCTCTGGTTGTTTTTGTTTCAGCCCGCCGGTTGTTTTTCGCGGATGCGACAGCTGGCGACTCTGCTGGGGAATAGTGTTGTTGACCTGTTGCTGGTCCATCTTCCCTAAGCGAGTCTCTCCTAGCGTTCTAGGATAGTTTAGGTTGCTTGTGCTTTATTTATTGCATTTATTATTCTGATTGTGTATATATTTGCATAAATGTTTGCATGCATCATACTATCATGTTGCTATCCTCTGTGCAGGTGGTTCCTCTGTTTTGGGGTGGGTGTTCTGAGTGGGGCTAAAACCCAGGCCCGAGTATACACCTAGGATTAGTGTGGTCTCACGTTCCTCACATGCCGGTTGGGCATGCTGTTGCGACGTGACATACCACAAGCCGGACGAGGTTCATCTGAGAGTGCTCTTCCTCAGTGGGGTTTTCCACTTTGGTTGGGTTACCTCTTTTGAGCTATTGACTTCGGTGACCGATCTTTCCCGGATCTTTGGTTTAGACGATCTTAAGGGAGCTACAATGGCACACCCGAAAGGGCAAACCCATTGAGTATCTCTGCCCGATTGTCGAGACTATTGTCCGCCTTAGGATGACCTGATTAGAATTTACCTGTGAGGGGAGGGGTGATTCTTACAAATGCATTATTCTGTTGGTGACTTTGATGGTGACTATTGGTTCCGTTGATCAGAGTCTTATTCATAAGTCGGATTTATGGATATTTCTTTCTGAGACGCCGAAGTGATGTCCGTGTTATTTATCAGTGGGGATCCGTTTATTTCAGGATTCCCCGGGCCGATTCAGAGAAAGTTGTGGGTATCTGTTCAGAGATTGTTTTATGATGATGGTGATGTATCTTCCGTTTATTTCGGAACCCTTGAGTTGGATTTGTGGTTACATATTCCCTCAGATGGTTGTGATCAGTTCAGAAATCAGGGTTTCAGTGCAACCGATGTTCAGATGACTTGGAGGATGGCAATGCATTGCATTCATTCATCAGCATCATCACATTCTGCATTTATCTGCATCTAACACATGTTTATCCATATGCAGGGACATTTTTGATCGAGATCCTGGTTGAGAGACTTCTTGCTCAGACATGAGGAGGCCCGGTTTAAAGGACGATGTGGCCTACAGCTTCTTTGACCCAGAGATCAGTGTGCTGAAGGATATGATAGCTTTGATTACACCCGACCATGTGGGGATGTTTCGTGAGGCATATGGTGGTATTCTGAAGATGGTTTTCAGACTCACTGACAGAGATAGAAGCGCCATTCATACTCTCCTCCAGTTCTATGATCCTGGTTTGAGGTGCTTCGTCTTCCCAGATTACTTATTGGGGCCTTTGATGGAGGACTATGCTAATATTTTGGGCATTCAGATCAGAAATCAGGTTCCTTTCTATGCTACTAGGGAAGAGCCTGATATTTGAGGAATTTCCCGTGCTCTTTATTTGAGTCCGGAGATGGTTAAGGGGAGTCTGAAAGAGAAGGGGAAGTTGCCTGGTTTTCATCTGAGTTTCCTAGAAGCTAAGGCCAAGGAGAATGCTGAGTTGGGTAATTGGAACACAGTCTGTGTCGTGGTTGCTGTGGGCGTTTATGGGACCATCCTGTTTCCTAATCAGAAGAGCTTCGTGGACATTAATGCTATCCGCTTGTTTGTTCAGAGAAATCCTATCCCTACCTTGATCGGAGATGTCTATTACTCGGTCCACAATCGGAACGAGAAGAGGCGTGGGGGATTGATTCGGTGTTGCACTCAGCTGCTATACAAGTGGTTTATGGGATATTTGCCTACCAGGGGTGCTTTTGTTCTTCTTGGCCAAAATGTCAATTGGGCGACCAAGCTGATGGGTTTGAGGGCCAAAGACATAGCTTGGACTCACAGTAGTGGGGTTGGACAAGACTTCATTTGCAGTTGTGGGAGTTTTCCCAATGTGCCACTTATAGGAGTTCAGGGTTGCATTAATTATAACCCGATGCTTCTTAAGAGACAAATGGGATTCGCTATGGAGCTTCCTCCTTTCAAGAGTGAGATTCAGGAAACTTTGTACTTCCCGGTTGAGGACAATCAGGCCAGGTTGAAGCAGGTATCTGATGCATGGCGCAGTATTCAAAGGAAAGGCAAGTTTTCTTGGGGCAGAGCCAATAACAGGTCTTTTCCTCCGTTTGATGACTGGCTCAGTAAGAGAGTGGAACTCACTTGTCTACCGTTTCCTATGGTGGATCCTTGGTATCCGTTGATTGAGGAATCTCCTTCTTCTGTCAGTATGGAAGAGTTCCTAGAGATGAAGCGGGAGAGAGATCAGTTGCTTGCGGAGAAAACAGAATTGGAAATGAGTGTCGCTCGGGTTCAGATGGCTAACCAGGAGATTAGAGTGAAGATGGAAGATCAGGATAAGCGACATGCCTTGGAAGCAAAACGCTTTGAGATGGATACCGCCTACTATGGGAAGGTCAATCAGGCTTTGGCATCTTCAACAAAGGAGCACGACATCACCAAAGAGAGATTGGCTAGGGCTTCAAAGGTCATTGAAGATCAGAAGAGGAGGCAAATCCTCGTGAGGGATCAGAGGGATGACAGAGTCAGAGTTCTCATTGCTGAGTGGGAGGCAAAGCTGAAGATCAAGGAAACAAAGAATGTGAAGATCATCGCTGAGCGAGATTATTGTATCACCGAGAGGAATCATTACATTGCTGAGAGAGATCATTACTTCAGGCAGATGAAGATTTACCAGAAAGAGGTGGGGAGATTACAGCAAGAGAACACCGAGCTCAGGTTCGCCGCAGAGTTCGCGAAGATGGTTGATGATATAGGGCCGTCTGGGGGACCCTCATCAGGCTAGCTTTATCATTTGTGTGGATTACCGTCAGGCTTGTTGACGGAATTCATTTTGCTTGTATTTCTTTCCCGATTCTGGAAGATTGTATTGGATTTATATCAGCTTTGATGTATGACTATGGCGCTTATTGTGCATTTTGATATGTGATGATTGTTTTCATTCAGTGATTGATCTTCAAGCTTTATTTGCTTTCCCGTATGCACTCACACGACACACACATGGTTGGGCGGTATTTTGCTAAATCATATATCTCTGATCTGTATGATGAAATCGAATGTTGAATATCAAAATATTGCGGCCGGGTTATTATCTATCTCGATGAAACCAGGATCGAGAGACAAAGTGTTCCTCATGTGGATAAACACTGCATTCATGCATGATCATAATAACGTGTTTTTTATTTTGCAGGTGTCAGTTCTAACGTGCTTGATTGTTTCAGGAATCATTGCTCGCGCTCGCAGAGTTGTACCTTTGCACTCAACACGTCCTCACAGATACTTTACTCGACGCAATACTCCCAGACTGATGGATCTTCCGAACACAGATATTCTTGAGCTGAAGGACAAGATGAGCGGACTGATCAACATCATGCAAGGGTTTGCAGTTGGTCAGAAAGCGCTGGCTGACAAGGTTGAGAAGCTCGAGCGGGCTTCAGCGGCTAATAGTGGTGTGAACCTGGATGGTGTCTCCAACCAGGGGCTGGGTGGTTCTCGAGATGGTGGCAAGAGGACAACCGTGGGTATAGTGAATAATGCTGCTGGTTTTGGTGCTGCTGGTGGCCAACCTGGTCAGAATCTGAAGGACAGTCTATTCCCGCCATTCTTCGGGGTTGAAGACGACAGAGAGGAAGACAGGGAAGTTGATCAGTTTTCCATGCACAACGAACCGTTTGGCCAGTATGGTGCCCAACCACAGAATAAAGAGATTCAGCTGCTGGCTGAAAAGATCAGGGCTTTGGAGAGCTATGCCACTCCCGGGGTCGTGAATATGTCAAATATGGGGCTAGTCGAGGGGATTGTGATCCCACAGAAGTTTAAAGCACCCGCTTTTGATAAATATAATGGGAGTTCCTGCCCCGAGACTCATTTGCAAGCGTTCGTCCGTAAAATCTCAGCTTACACCATGGACCAGAAGCTGTGGATGTACTTCTTCCAGGACAGTCTGTCCGGAGGCTCCTTGGAATGGTACACCAAGCTTAAGTCATCTGATGTCAAGAGCTGGCAAGATCTTGGTGACGCATTCTTTAAACAGTATCAGTTCAACGCTGATATGGCTCCGAGTCGTACCCAGCTGCAGGGTATGTCTCAGAAGAATAACGAGGGGTTTAAAGAATATGCTCAGAGGTGGAGGGAGTTGGCTGCCAGAGTGCAATCTCCATTAGTGGACAGGGAGATGTCTGATCTCTTTATGGGTACCCTACAAGGGGCGTTCGCCGAAAGAATGGTTGGTTGTCCGGTGACCAACTTTTCAGACATAGTGGTGGCTGGTGAAATGATAGAGAGTTGGCTGAAGCTTGGAAAGATTCAGGGTAATGCTTCATCTTCCGGATCGAAGAAGCCCTTCAGTAATGGCCAGAGGAAGAAAGAGGGTGATACGAGCGTTGTATATGCTCAGAGAGGACCCAGTAGGGATCGTTACTTCCAGCACACTGCTGCGGTAACTATTCCTGCTGACAATCAGCCTGCACAACAGCAACAGCAGCAACCGCAGCCGCAAAGACAACCATTTCAGCAGAGGCCACAAAGGGCTGGATACCAGGTCAGGGGGAGGATGAATGACAGGCAGTTTAATAGGCCCCCTGTGACTTACTCCTTTTTGTTAAAGAAACTACAAGACTTGGGGTTGGTACAGTTGAGGACTCTGGCACCTTTGAGACCTGATCAGAGGCCAGCCAATTATGATGAGAATGCAAAATGTGAATTTCACTTAGGTGCTCCCGGATACAATATAGAGAACTGCAAAGCTTTTAAGCACGTAGTTCAAGACCTGGTGGATTCAAAGGCAATCAACTTTGCACCTTCTCCGAACGTTAATGCTAATCCCATGCCCGCGCATGGTCAAAAGAGGGTGAATGATATCTCTGAGGAGGGTCGAATCGGGTTGTTGTATGTTAATCAGTTGAAGACTCCGTTGGCTGAGGTCAAGCGGCAGTTGATGTTGAATGGGGTTTACCCGGGCTGTGGTGATGATTGTGCTGAGTGCACCGTTGTTCCGAATGGGTGTAAATTGTTGAGAGAGGCTGTCCAGGGACTGATGGACAATGGAAGTATTCTGATTGAGAGGGCTGATATGGGAAAAGAAGAGGTCTCCACCATAACAATTTATTTTGATCCGGTGGATTTGTCAAATCTAGCTGAGGCGGCTCCAATTACCATCACGGTACCTGGACCAATTCCATATGACAAAGATGATGTCGTGCCATGGCATTATGGTGGGGAGGTATATTGCAATGGGGAGAAAGTGGAAGAGCAGACTGCGGATGAAACCACCGTTTCAAAGGTGGATAATGCCGGTACCAGTGGTTTCACTCGCAGTGGAAGACTATTTGCTCCTGATGCGTTGAGGAGAGAAGAAGGAGAAAAAGAGAAAAAAGTAAAGGCCGAGGCTTTAGCCAGGGCGAAAGGAAAACAAGTGATTAGTGATGGTACTCCAGTGGTGACACCGGCGCCTGTGGGGTCGGAAGAGAAGCTTGATGATGATGCAGAAGAATTCTTAAGAATCATCAAGAAGTCTGAGTACAAGCTTGTGGACCATTTGCAGCAGACTCCTTCCAAAATCTCAATCCTATCTTTGCTGTTAAGCTCTGAGGGGCATAGAGAGGCTTTGATGAAGATTTTGAAGAAAGCCTATGTTCCTCAAGAGATAACAATAAACCAGTTGGAGACGGTGGCATCTAATGTGCATGCCAGCCATGGGTTGGGTTTTACCGACATGGATTTGACTGTGGATGGGAGGAATCACAACCGGGCTTTACACATTGCAATGGAATGTAAAGGGGCTGTGCTTTCGCATGTGCTGGTTGATACCGGCTCCTCATTGAATGTGCTGCCAAAGAAGGCTCTGGCTAAGCTGAATTGTGACAGGTTGATCCTGACTTCCACCGATCTGATAGTGAGGGCCTTTGATGGGTCAAAACGGGTTGTATTCGGAGAGGTTGAGCTTCCGGTGAAGATAGGCCCTGAGGTGTTTAAGTCAACTTTCTACGTCATGGATATTCAGCCGGCATACAATTGCCTGTTGGGTCGACCATGGATCCATGCTGCTGGGGCAGTGACCTCGACTTTGCACCAAAAGCTGAAATATATCTGGGAAGGACAGGTTGTCACAGTCTGCGGAGAAGAGGACATCTTTGTCAGCCACCTGTCCTCATTCAAGTACGTTGAAATGGACGGCGAAATATGGGAAACGCCGAGTCAAGCCTTCGAAACCGTTAAGGTGGAGAATGCTCTTTTTGCAAAGGAAGAAGAGAAACCGTCCATATCTTCGTACAAGCAGGCCGCTGAGGTGGTGAAGAGTGGAGAGGCTCCCGGTTGGGGTAGAATGATGGATATCTCCGCAAAGAAAGACCGCTTCGGAGTGGGGTATCAGCCTGGCAGAGGCTCATCTGGACAAGGAAGAGGACGTCGTACGTCAGTCACGTTCACTAGTGCCGGAATGCTGGATCCGGATCACATCTGCATGATGAGTGATGAAGCTGACAGCGACTGCGAGATGGACCGATGGATAAAGCCGTGCGCACCAGGGATGGGAATCCAGAACTGGAAGGCTGAAAAGATCATCACGGTCACTCTGCTGGAAGAGTAATATTTTCCTGTTTTTGATTTTATCTGCATGAAAGCCATACGTGTTGCCCGACACGTAATGGTTCATTGTAAGGGCCACCTCATGTTTAACTTTTGCAAGTTTTGCATCATCAATAAAAGGATGTTTTTCAGTTAAAAGCGGTGTTCCCTGTTTTTTATTTATTTTTACAGTTTAAAAATAAAAACAAAATAAAAATGGCAATGTTTTCATTTTTCTTTTTCAATTTGTATCGTTCCGGTTCTAAGCAATGCATGAATCCACATTCATGCAGATGCGATCGTTCTCCGGATCTCATTGATAACAATCCTATTACACCCTCATATGACTTCGACAATCCGATCTATCAAGCCGAAGAAGAAGGCGAAGAAGATTGTGAACTGCCAGGGGAATTAGCCAGGTTGTTGAAACAAGAGGAGAAGGTGATTCAGCTGCATGAAGAGCAGATTGAAACAGTGAATCTGGGTACCGACGAGGTCAAGAAAGAGGTGAAAATCGGGGCTGCTTTGGAGGAAAGTGTCAAGAGCAGAATGGTAGCATTGTTGAAAGAGTATGTCGACATCTTTGCCTGGTCTTATCAAGATATGCCAGGGTTGGATACCGATATTGTTGTACACAAGCTACCGTTGCGAGCAGATTGTCCTCCGGTAAAGCAGAAGTTGCGCAGAACTCGACCTGATATGGCGATGAAAATCAAAGAAGAGGTGCAGAAGCAGTGGGATGCTGGTTTCCTTGTTGTCACTAATTATCCGCCTTGGGTCGCGAACATTGTGCCAGTCCCGAAGAAAGATGGTAAAGTGAGAATGTGTGTGGACTACCGAGATCTGAACAGAGCTAGCCCGAAAGATGATTTTCCATTACCTCACATTGATGTGTTGGTAGACAATACAGCTCAGTTCTCGGTGTTTTCCTTCATGGATGGCTTTTCTGGCTATAATCAAATCAAAATGTCGCCAGATGATATGGAGAAAACAACGTTCATTACACCATGGGGCACCTTTTGTTACAAGGTGATGCCATTCGGTCTCAAGAACGCCGGTGCTACTTATCAGAGAGCCATGGTGACTTTGTTTCATAATATGATTCATCATGAAATTGAATGCTATGTTGATGACATGATAGCAAAGTTCCAGATAGAAGAGGGGCATTTGGTAGATCTGGCCAAGTTGTTCGACCGGCTGAGACAGTTCAGACTGAGGTTGAATCCGAATAAGTGCACTTTCGGAGTGCGGTCCGGTAAATTGCTGGGGTTTATTGTAAGTGAGAAAGGAATCGAGGTTGATCCTGCTAAAGTAAAAGCGATAAGAGAAATGCCTAAACCGAGAACAGAGAAGGAGGTTCGTGGTTTCTTAGGTAGATTGAACTACATCTCACGGTTCATATCTCATCTAACAGCCACGTGTGAACCGATATTCAAATTGTTGAGAAAAGATCAAACGGTCAGGTGGAATAATTATTGCCAAGCGGCATTTGAAAAGATAAAAGAGTATTTGCAGGAGCCTCCGATTCTGATGCCTCCTGTGGAGGGAAGACCGTTAATTCTGTACCTGACAGTCCTCGAGGGGTCTATGGGGTGTGTATTGGGGCAGCATGACGAGTCTGGTCGAAAAGAGCATGCCATATACTACCTTAGCAAAAAGTTTACCGACTGTGAAACCAGATATTCACTGCTCGAGAAAACTTGCTGTGCTTTGGTCTGGGCTGCTCGCCGACTAAGATAGTACATGCTGGTTCATACCACTTTATTGATTTCCAAGATGGATCCAATCAAGTACATCTTTGAGAAGCCAGCATTGACCGGACGGGTTGCGAGGTGACAAATGATTTTGACAGAATATGATATACAATATACTTCTCAGAAAGCAATCAAGGGGAGTGTATTGTCTGATTACCTCGCCCAGCAACCCATTGAGGATTATCAACCGATGAAGTTTGAGTTCCCTGATGAGGACATCATGTTTCTCAAATCGAAAGATTGCGAGGAACCAATCCCGGAGGAGGGGCCTGACCCTGAATCCGAATGGATTCTGATGTTTGATGGGGCCGTTAACGTGAATGGTAGCGGTGTTGGTGCTGTTTTGGTTACGCCGAAAGGATCCCATATTCCTTTTGCTGCCCGGCTAACATTTGAGTGCACCAACAACGTGGCTGAATACGAAGCTTGCATATTGGGGATTGAAGAGGCGATTGATTTGAGGATCAAGAACCTTGTCATATATGGAGATTCAGCTCTGGTTGTAAATCAGGTTAACGGAAAATGGTATACGCATCAGTCTCATTTAGTTCCATACCGGGATTATACGAGGAGATTGTTGACGTTTTTCACCAAGGTGAAAATGCATCATGTGCCTAGAGAGGAGAATCCTTTGGCAGATGCTTTGGCTACTCTGGCCGCCTTGATTAAGGTGCAGTGGTGGAATCAGTTCCCCAGTGTTGAGGTAGGTCGTCTGGATAGACCGGCTTATGTGTTTGTTGTTGATACAGCGCCTGATGATGAGAAGCCATGGTATTACGATATCAAGCGCTATCTAGAGACTCAAGAGTATCCTGAGGGAGCATCTAAGAAGGACCGAAAGACTCTGCGGAGGTTGGCCATGGTGTTCTATCTCAATAAGGATGGGGTTCTGTACAAGAGAAACTTTGATTGGGTCTTGCTCAGATGTGTTGATGACAAAGAAGCAAGCCAATTAATGAAAGAAGTCCATGAGGGATCGTTCGGTACCCATGCCAGTGGGAATGCAATGGTGAAGAAGCTGCTGAGGGCAGGTTATTATTGGATGACAATGGAGGCCCAATGTTTTAATTTCGTGCGGAAGTGTCTTAAATGCCAGATTTATGCTGACAAGGTGCACGTGCCTCCAAATCCGTTGAGCTTAATGTCGTCTCCATGGCCGTTCGCTATGTGGGGCATTGATATGATCGGAAAGATCGAGCCTACAGCTTCGAATGGGCACCGATTCATATTAGTGGCTATTGATTACTTCACCAAGTGGGTGGAAGCAGCCTCTTATACGAACGTGACGAAGCAGGTCGTTGCCAGATTTCTCAAGAGAGACATCATTTGCCGATATGGGGTTCCCGAGAGAATCATTACTGATAATGGTTCTAATCTGAACAATAAGATGATGGCAGGACTGTACCGGGAATTCAAGATTGAGCATCACAATTCTTCTCCCTATCGTCCGAAGATGAATGGGGTGGTTGAGGCAGCCAATAAGAATATCAAGAAGATTGTGCAAAAGATGGTGGTAACCTATAAAGACTGGCATGAGATGTTACCGTTTGCATTGCATGGGTATCGAACATCGGTGCGCACATCTACTGGGGCAACGCCTTTCTCATTGGTATATGGAATGGAAGCTGTGCTACCGGTTGAGGTTCAGATTCCCTCTTTGAGAGTCCTGATGGACGTGAAGTTGCGAGAGGATGAATGGGTAAGGACCCGGTACGAAGAATTGAGCCTGATTGAAGAAAAGAGGCTCGCAACCATCTGTCATGGGCAGTTGTACCAGCAAAGCGGATGAAGCGTGCTTTTGACCGAAAGGTACGACCTCGGGTATATCACGTGGGTGATATGGTGCTGAAAAGGATCCTTCCTCCTCAAAACGATCGAAGGGGCAAATGGACACCTAATTATGAAGGTTCATTCGTGGTCAAGAAGGTTTTCTCTGGCGGAGCCTTGTTGTTAACGACCATGGATGGCGAGGATTTTCCATCCCCTGTGAATGCGGACGCAGTTAAAAAATACTTCGTATAAAGAGACCCGCTGGACAAAAAGAATAAAATAGTCCAGGCAAAAAAGGGCATCCCGGCGAACCAAAAAACATAAAGAAAGGTTCGGGCAAAAATTAGAGATAAAAAGAAAAATTGTACACCCGGCAAGTTGAAACCTGAAAAGGCGACTTGGGCAAAAAAGGGTATCCCGGTGGACTGAAAACCCGAAAGGGCGGTCCAGGCAAAAGAGGGATTGAAACGAACAACTGCGTCTGGCATGATCATTTGCGCTTTGGTTAAGGCATCATGGATAATACCCGGTGGGGATCAATCAGAATCGTCTTGTTCCGAAGGCAGAAAGCATGGAGAGTCTGAGGACATATGGGGTGTAACCGAGTTGGAACTCGATGAGATCACGGGTTTCACATTGCCATTAGGATAGGTTTTTCCTTTTGTGCGCAATTACCTCTTTTCAGGAATTGCTTCCTTTGTATCGCTCAGTTTGAGCCACACTTTTCAATCAATAAAATGCATATTCAGTCAAATAATTTTGTTTTTGTTTTTCATTATCGCTTTGATTGCAAAAACATCCGATTATTTTGATAACGAATCTTTGCATTTTAAGACATACAGGTCCCTTCCAATGCATGTTTATAAGATTGAAAACTTGAAATCTTATTTGGAAGGTGGAGTGACCCAAGTGTTGAAATCTTGACACCCTGGGGCACGGTTTTATCTAACGATCTCTTTTGCAGGTGCTGTTAGATATTTTTCACTCACTTGCAGGTTGTGATGTGGAAGATTTTGACAAGACGATCCCCATGGAGTCCAATCAGGGACGAATGAATAGAAGAACGGTGAAAAGACGGCGAGACGTACGATGATCCTTGAGAATTAATCACGAAGACTCTTCAAAGTCGGAAGATTGAAAAGTTTGTGTAAAACCCAGGGGTTCGCCCTCCGTCGAGTACGGAGCGGTTTGGAATACAAGATGATGGAGCAGAAAAGGTCCAGACGAGTCTGGGAGTTCTCAAAATTGGAAAGCTGACATGGGAGTTGGATATGAATACCAAGGTTCGACGAGTCGTCGGGTGTTCAGTACCAGAATTTCCTTATCTCTCCAAGCAGAGTCGTGAGGACTAATTCCCCAGCAGATCCAAGGTCTGTGGCTTCCCTAGCAGGGTCAGGATGATTATCCCCAACATGTTTCAGATTGATGCTGCCCCAGTCGCCAGGTCTGGAGGTTGCTCTTTCCCAGTGGAGGTATCTGTGAGCGGTGGTTTCCCAAGCAGAGTCAGGATGTATATCCCCAGCAAGTCAAATACCGTTGTATCCCCACAGAGTGCATTGGTGGTTACTTCCCCAACAATTCCTCGAGCGGATTGGGTGCAAAGGAGGTTTTTCCCCAGCAAGGGTTTCCTTTTTCCCAGCAACAGTGTTGTTCCCCAGCAGGGCGGAAATTGGAGTGGTGGCGAGTTCCTCAGCAGAGTGTCTCGAGCTCCCCAGAAGAGTCCCTTGAGGGGAATACTTTTTGTACATTCATCATGTAGATAAGCATAGCATATTGTATAATGAATCACGTAGCATTTCCATAATTATGGAGCATTACGCAGAAAAATCAATCATGCATCATATTGTAAGCATGAGCTAGTCTCAGACCGTGGTTACCGTTTGAGAAGTGGTTGCCTGAGGGTGAAGGTGTTGCTCCGAGGAGTTTGGCACTGTTTTTTTTATCAGCAGTACTTCCCCAGTAGTGCGATACTGGAGGAAACTTTTCCGTCGGACAGAGATGGGAATGTTACGCGATCATCGCGACTCAAGCCGTGGTTACCGCTTGAGATTTAGTTTCGCCGGATGGTGAAGGTGTTACTCTGAGGAGTTTAGCATCATGACGTCAGATCAACAATATTCCCCAGTAGTGCGATACTGGAGGAGATTTCTGTCGTGCGAGACGGAAGTTGGAAGATGTTACTCTGAGGAGTTTAGCATCATGTTGTCAGATCAGCAATGTTCCCTAGTAGTGCGATACTGGAGGAAATTTTTTCCGTCGGACGGAGATGGAAATAAAATCAGAGGACGTTACACGATCAGCGCGACTATCGGGGTTCAAATGGAGAAAGGGAAATGTTGAGGCATTTTCTGGAGATCGGGGTTCAAATGGAGAAAAGGAAATGTTGAGACATTTTCTGGAGATCGGGGTTCAAATGGAGATTGGAGTTGAAGATTAAATCCGGGATGAGGTCCGCAGGATTGTCTTCTGTTCATGTGTCACCTTAGACTTTGGCTGAGGCCAATGGAGGTCGTTATGGGTGTCTTCTGAGGAAGAGATGCACATGTTACCTTCCTCTTGTGAAGGTATACCCTCTGATATGTCGCCATCAGAGTGGTGTTTGGTGTTATTTCCGACATTGCCGGCGGAATTATCACAAGAAATTGGAGATCAGGGTTCAAATAGAGAAAGGGAAATGTTGAGGCATTTTCTGGAGAGCGGGGTTCAAATGGAGAAAGGGAAATGTTGCGGTGTTTTCTGGAGAACGGGGCTCATAATGGCGATCACAAGTTATCGTCAGGCGACTGGGGTTCGAATGGAGAATGGGGTTCATTATGTTGGTAAAGAAGATATCGGGGTTCAAATGCAGTGACCCGGGATCATTTGCGCGAAAGAAAATTGCGGGTTTCAAGAAACGAAAAAGAGAAAATTTTCGGGGTTCAAGAAAAGCATTAAAAAAGGATGATAATCCCCAGTGGATATGTGGTGTTCAGGCCATGGTTATCCCTGCGTTACCATTTATTTTGGTATCCAGGTCGACGTTTCTGTTTCGGTGATCAGGCCGACTTTCTCCGTACCAGGCGGATTTTTCTTCAAGATTGTTCTTTGCCGATTCTGACAGGCATTGTTAATTATTTCCCATCAGAGTGCAAATTGTTCGTCTGTTCTTGGTATTCAATCACTCTTCATCCTGATCATCTGAAAGCCGAGGCTATTCATATCGACAGGTTCATAATGGATTGAATAGGGGCAGCTGTAACACCTCAAAATTTGCCCTCCTCTCTTGGGACTAGCTTAACATATTGCATATCATTTTTTAGGTCATTAGTCATTGCATCTTGGCATATCATGTGGCTACATTGAGCAAGTCATCCTCCTAAGTCTTGGTCAGAAGATAAGAGGTTGAGATTCAAGCTGAGGGTTTTTCATTGGACTGATCACTAATCATCTGAGGGTTGGTGATTCAAATCAGGGTTTCTTGGTTCTCAAGGAGGGTTGAGCTTTATCTTGGTTGAAATGGTACATCATCATCATCATGGTCTTGTCATCACCAAGAGATTGATCAGATACCTTGAGATTAGGGTTTTGACCTCTGGTCAACCCTAATCAGTTGTATGGTGCCAATCAGGGCTTGTCAAGGAGATGAGGTTCTCAGTGGATATGGGGATCATCATATGATTATATTGAGCTTATGGAAGCTAGGGTTTCATCATTGAGCCATGGCATCAGGAGTTTGAGGCTCAATTTGACCAGTCAAGCTGAAATTCATCTATCAGTCAAAAAAGTCAACTGTGGTCAACTGTGCCTGAATTGATGGATTTGGAGGTGGGAGAGGGTTAGAGACACTTCATTCATGTCCAAACAAGTTTCATTTGACATTTCAAACATCAAGAATGAAGAAAATAAAGTCAGATGGAAACTTTCCAAAAATAGAAAGTGACTTGTAATTGAAAATTGCCAAAAATGGAAAGTTTTTCTCCTCAAAATTACGTGTCCAAAAATGCTTCAAATGAAAATTTGTTCAACATGAAAGTTGTAGATCTTGCTCTCACCTTTCCAAAAAGTCCAAGAACACTCATTTCTCATGTGTGGTTGGCAACTTATGATCAAAACATTGTCCAAAAAAGTTGAAGTTCAAGGTGCTATAACTTTTGAATGGAAAGGCCAAATTGGGTGATTCTTTTTTGAGCAAACCACATTTGACATGTACTTTCATGATGTATCATCACACTTCATCAAAAATCATCATAGCAAAAGTCCATTTTTCAAGTGTTCATTTTGTATTTTGGTGGGAAAAAAGGTGTTTTTGAAAAATACATGTAATTTTCACTCAAAACCATTTCCAACACATCATAAACAGAAAATTGGACTTGTTTGGATGGCATTTGCACTGTTACATTGGCTGCATTTTGAAAAGGTCATTTTGGCCAACACACATGAAAATTGCACTTTGCTAATTCACATCATATTTGCTAATCTTGTTAAACAAATTGATTAGCACACCATATAAAGTCCCTAATCATAACTGTTTCACCTAATCACATTTCATTTTCTCAGATCTAACAGAAAAATTCATCAAATTCTCTCAAAACTCTCTCAATCTTTTTTCACTTTTCCATTGAATTTCTTCACTCTTTTTGCTGGTACTTGTGTTGATCTTCCTCTACAGGTATTATTGAAGAACTGTTGCACAAAACATTGGCCAAATCATTGAAGATTCGTGACTGTTGCATCCAAGCTCTCCCATGGCAGTTTGAAGATTCTACAAGCTGGAGCATAATTGAGCTACAAGACCTACTCCATTCATCTTCTACATCATCAATCATCATCTGTTTCAACATTTCAGACCTTAGAACGCACGAATCCAACACTGCCATCTCCAAGAGGTTAGAATTCGATCTCAATAATTGTTGTAATTGTGATATGGCTTGTATAGATCTTAGATTGTAGAGCATCATGAACTTTGAATCGTTGAATTTCGTTGAGTATTGAATGAGATATTAGGAATTGAAGTTTGATATTCAAATGTTCTTTTGATCGATCCGAGTTGATTAGCATGAATTAAGTTTAATTAAGGCATGATTCATGTTGTTCTTTGTGAGATCTTTCCAACGGTGTATGGATTGTTGAATTTGGTTAAAGTTTGTTCGTGTCGGATTTTGGTCAAGAACACGTGATGAAGATGTTCTAAAATTTTCCAGAACGCATGCTAGATCCATGTAAATGTTACTGTTCATGCCTTAACCTGTTTGCGTGCGCTCCAGTTCAAAACTGGACATACTTCGAGTCCTGGCTGAACCATTTCGCCTTTGGCTTTTGTATTTTAATTTCCACATGTTCACATGTTTAGGCCTTGCCTTGTTTCTCATTTTTTTAATTTCCTTTCCACTTCAAAAAATGATAACTCCTTTAATTTTAATCCAAATTTGATGAAATTTTTTGTGCCATTCTCCTTGTGATGTGCTGGATTTTATGAACATTTTTAATAAAATTGTGCATGTGTGGAAAAATTATTTGGCTAGGGCTTGTTTGAATGTGTCCTTTTGTGCACCATGCTCACTCCTTTGATCATGAAATGATGAGACTTCATTGCAAAATTTATGAAATTTTGCATGCATGTTCTAGACTCATTCCTGGTCATTTTGATATGTGGTTTGTATTTTTTGAGTTCCTGGATTGAGAGATATGATAGGATCTTTAGAGGTGTTACATTTTATGCCATGCCATGCTTTGTGCAACTTATTGATTTTATTTTCTATGCTTGTTGAACTTGAATTGAGCTGGATTTTTGCATGAGATTACATATGGATGTTGAGAATACATGTGAATTTTTCTGGAATTTTTGAAAGCATTTCCTATTTGATTGGGATTTTATTTGCTGTTTAGTCATTTGTTGCCTTTTTGTGAGACATGTTTCTATTTGATTTGGGAAATTCTGGTTATTAATTGGATGGATGTGAAATTTGGAATGTAAATTGTAGACATCTTGAGGTACATCTTGGTTTTAGTCCCATTCATTTATCATATTTTATTTCTGTTTTGTGATGGATGGAAGTTGATGCTTGTTTTGATGCATTGTATGAGCTTGTATGAACTTATCTGGACTTTATGAATTTCATTGACTTACTTCCCTTGATCCAAATGAGCTGAAATCTGGTGTGATTGTTATGTTGTGGATGCTGTTTGATCATGAATTTTTTGAGGATTTATTGAAATGTTTTGGTATTGATTTGATTGTGATCATTCTGTTTGGTCCTTTGAGGTTCTAAATTGCATGTTTTGTGCTTTTTCTTGTATGAAATGGATTTGGTGCATAGTTTTGATGTGAGACCAATTGGACTTTATTCTGGAGTGATTTATCTTGATTCTTGTTGAGTTTCACTTGCTGTTTTGAATTTTTCATCTCCTTTGGACCCTAGGCTTGTCCTAGTGGTCTTGTTTCTCACGTTTGAGTGTGCTTTTCAGGTTAAGAAGCAAATGCTTTAAGGAGATTAATGCAAGTTGATTGAGTTTGGTTGATTGTTATGAACTAACTTGTTCTATTTTGTAGGATGCTTAGCTCACTTGCTTGGGACTTGTGCTTTGCACATGTGATTGATTGTGTTGTCTGTTGGTTCTTATGCTGTTTGTTTTGACTTTGTGATTGGTATACTGATTATATTTGATTGATTTCAGGTACATTAGTTGCTGATAGTTCTTTGAGAACTTGCTGTGCTGCTGCTTGGTTGTATAAACCAATTGAGGTAGAATTTCTTTTCTCCATGTAGTCTGGAAGACCTGGCCTGTTACTTGGCCAGGCACCTGTCTGAAGTCCTCCTTAAGAGGCAATGCCTGTGATTGTTTATTTTTGTCCCCAAGCAGGAAAAGACCTTTGTTAAGGCAATTGACAGACACAAGAGGTGTGCAGTCCACCTCCTGCTAATCTGTTGAGTCGTCCCTTGGCTCACATCACATGTTGATGCCTTGTGGATCCTAACCCAAGATCCATGTACAGTTGTACAGTTGAGTCAGTGTCATAAGTGTAGAAGGGTTCCCACTTTCTGGACCCACACTTCTTTGTCT
The DNA here is from genome assembly GCF_024323335.1 of Lathyrus oleraceus. Classification (NCBI taxonomy): domain Eukaryota; kingdom Viridiplantae; phylum Streptophyta; class Magnoliopsida; order Fabales; family Fabaceae; genus Lathyrus; species Lathyrus oleraceus. The sequence continues at coordinate 448,422,752 of NC_066580.1, forward strand.
GAAGCTCTCCCTGGCCAGGGATAAGAGCTATGAGGCACACCCCTCACTTCCATTTCATCTGGCTTCACCCTGACTCTCAATGTCAGGGTTAAGAGCTAACATCACCTGACACAGTTGTAGCACCTCAAATTTGCACCTATCATTGTACATACATTCTCATATTAGGTCATAACATAACATGGTCCACTGCATAGCATTGCATTATCCCTTTGCCTCAAGTGCAAGCCAGTCAGAAGAATTAGGTCAAACTGGTCAGGAGATCAGTCAATCAAGCAAGTCAGCACAATCCTCTTTGAGCCAAGGCCCTAGGGTTGGTCCAACATGTTCACATGACTTGGGGATCCATTTGAAGTGTTTTGATCAAGGATTGGATGTTCAGAGGTCATCATTCAATGCACAGTCAGTCAGAAACCCTAAAAAGTCAAACTTGGTCAACTGTGATTGATTTTATGGTTTTGATGATGGGATTTGGTTTGAGAGAGCTTATTCATGTCCAAGTAGGCCTCATATATCATGACAAACATCATCATTGAAGAATTTGAAGCCAAATCAGAAATTTCCAAAAATAGAAACTGGACCTGTAATTTTAACTGCCAAAAATGGAAACTTCTTGAGCCTAAACTTACATCATGATACAAGCTTCAAATGAATTTTTGCCCAACATGAAAGTTGAAGATCTTGTTCTCCCATTTCCAAAAAGTCCAAGAACTCTCAATTCCCATGTATGGTTGGCAAGTTATGATCGATTCATTTTCAAAAATTCTTGAACTTCAAAAGGCCATATCTCTCAAACCATTTGGCCAAATTGGGTGGGGTTTTTTCCAACAAGTCACATTTGATCCCCTCTTTCCAAAAATGTAACCATCATGCACCAAAACATTACAAATCAAAATGGCCTTTTTTGACTTACTTGAATTATTTTTAAGTGAAGTGAAATTTTGACTTTTTGATTTAATCATTTCCAATCCATTTGGCCATTCAAATATGGTCTGAAATGTTGTTTAAGACTTGTGGAAGACCCATTTTCGTGCAGCACATACACCCATCACCAACTTGGTTGCAAATTAGCAAAAACACAAAAATGACCAATTGCCAATTACCAAGTTAATTAATCAGGCTTAGCATGTTAAACAGCACATATATATTATTTTTTCTACTCAAAGGAAGCCCTAGCAGCCATTTTGCACACAGAATTCTCACTCTCTCAAAATCTCCATCTTTCCATCTTTGAATTTTTGTGGAAAAAATTGTGAAGCACTTGACATTACCTTGCTTGCTACATCATATACCCACCATTTGGAGCTGATTTCAAGCCTCGAATCTCAACTGGAAACCACTTTCATGGACTGTTTTTGCTGAGCTCCATTAATGGCAGAAGTTGATTAGAGCCAAACCAAGCTTTCCTGAGCCAAACCCTCTTCATCGTTCATCATTTGGAGGTCTGTAGAGTAGCTGTTTCAGCAAGACATCATCAAAACACAACTGTTTCATCATTTGCTCCAGAATCAAGTAAGAATTCGACTTCTTTTTTTCTCTAAATCATGCTATGCCATGTGTAGATCCCCTTGCCCTGGTCACTTTGAGCTTTGAATGGTTGAAAATGGTTGAGTAGTTTAGGAGAAATCTAAGTTTCAAGTTTGATGATGCATGTTATTTTGGCTCGATTCTTGTTATTTAGATTGTTTCAATGCAAATGAATGATGGATTTGTAATGCTGGACGCTTGCTGGTCATTTTGGTATACCTAATTTCAATTTCTGGAAAAATTTTGTTTGAATCGATTTGAAGTGATGAAGATGAACAACACTGTTCATATGAAACCCTAGAATGCATGAGCTGCCCAGATTTTTTTTCCCTTTCACGTGCTGCATGGCCCTGTTCACTCACCAACCAATCAACTTATTTCGTTTGCTCGCCCAAAACACTGCGTTTTGATTAGTGGCATGGTTATTTACAAAATTGCCATTCAGCGTGGCATGTGTCCCATTAAAACATGTTGTTTCATTTGATTATTTCATCTTTGTATGCTCATCTTGCAAAAATCATAAGTTCATCATGCTTGATCCAATTTCCATGGGATTTTTTGCATTTGATTCATCATAATCTCTACTTAATTGTCATATTTTTTCCTGATTTTTTTGATGAATGGATTTTATTTGGTATCAGGGTTTTGCTCATGAGCTCAATTGTTATACCTTTTACCAAATCATTTGTGAAATAATGACACTTTATCCTATGGCCTTGAAAATTTTTTTGCACAAACTAGACACATCCATGGTGATTTTGGTATAAAGTTCATGAATTTCTCATCTCTGGTCATTGACTTATGATTTTTTGAAGTAGGGTGTGACAATTTGTGTCACACCATTGATGTGCAACTTGATGATTTTCATAGCCATGCTTCTTGACCTCAAAATGCTTTGATTTTTTGCATGAACTCACTTGAATATGTCTAGTTTACATGTGATTTTTTGTGGATTTGTTTATGGCATTTTCCAATTGATTGAGATTTTGTCCCCTGTTTGGTCTTGTGTTGACTTTTTGTGACACATGTTCCCATTTGTTTTGTGAAATGCTCATACTTTATTAGATGGACATGAAATTTGATATGTGATTACTAGACATCTTAAGCTTTGCCATGGTTTTAGTCCCATTCATTTATCATATGCCATCACTGATTTATGATTTTCTTAAGTTGATGCATGTTTGGTTGACTTCTTTGAGCATGTTCAAAATTGCCTTGCCTTTCTGATTTTCATTGACTATCTTCTACTTGTCCAAATGAGATGAAATTTGACATGCTTACCATGCTATAGGTTGTGATTGATCATGATTTATTTGGTGATTTTTGGAGATGTTTGAGATTGCTTTTGATTCAAATCTTGTTGTTGACTTCTATGGGCTTCTAAATGCCATGCTTTGACTTCTTTTGTTCATGAGATGATGATAATGATTGATATGAATGTGAAACCAATTGGTATTGTTTCTTGATTGTTTGAACATGACTTTGGATACTTGCCACTTGCTGTTTTAGCTTTCTCATCTCCTTTTGACCCTAGGCTTGCCCTAGTGGTCCTGTTACTCACATTTGAGTTCATGTTTTCAGGTTGACCAACAATTAACCAATGAGACCAATACAATTTGGTTGTGTTGGCTTGTTTATCATGACTAATATATTTGTTTTGTAGGAGACTTGGCTCACATACCTTGAGCTTTGTGCATTGCACATTTATCTGCTTGTGTTGACTGTTAACCTTTGTTTCATTCTGATTTAACTTTGACTTGTATGCTAACTGTGTTTGACTGATTTCAGGTACTTTAGTTGCTTTTAGTTCCTTGTGAACTTTGCTTTGCTTTGCTTAATAGAAATTTGCATTGAGGTATAACTTCTTTACTTCATGTAGTCTGGAAGACCTGGCCTGTTACTTGGCCAGGCAACTGTCTGAAGTCCTCCTTAAGAGGCAATGTTTGTGACTGTTTACATTTGTCCTTGTATAGAGTCAAAAACCTCCTAAGTGAAGAGGCAATTGGCAGAACCCAAGGGATATGCAACCTATCCCCTGCTATTCTGTGTGTCATCTGCTTTGCTCACACCACTGTGTTGATGCATTGCAGATACAAACCCAAGATCTTGTACAATTGTACAGTTGAGTCAGTATCAAATGTGTAGAAGGGTTCCCCCTTTCTGAACCCACACATTCTTGTCTTAAGCTCTCCCAGGCCAGGGATAAGAGTTGTGAAGTCTTATCTTCACTCACCTTTCATCTGCTTCACCTTAGCCCCTCCATGGCAAGGTTAAGAGCTAACACTACCCAGTTCCAGTGGTTTGTTTGTTGAGGTTGATATGACCCCTCGACTAAAACCTAGCCTTGATGTTTGAGCCCCTTATTGGTGTGTTTATTTCATGCTGTATGTGCTTGTGTGGTGTGATTATATCCCCTAGGTTTGCTAGACTCCGCGTAGTCTCGTTTGCATGTCAATTAAGGTAGCACGGTTCCTTCGTATAGGACTTCCTTTCTTGCTTGAGCTTTCCTAAAACACAAACAAACATTATCCCCTCTTAAGGATACGTTAGCTCCTTCTACTACAGGTGAGTAAGTCTCCAAAGGTCGAGCATCAGGTAGATTGCGCAGTGACGTTGTCCACTTAAAAAACACAAACCAACAGGAATAGTTTAGCCGAACTACGGCAACTCTAATTCTCATGTCCAGATGAGATACGTAGGCACGAGATGCGATGTCTTGTCGAGTTTGACTAACAACTAACACTAATTCTCTTCTCTCGCCCTCGTTGCGATTGAGACCTCCCCTTTCTCTTGCCCTAGTTGCAATCGAGACCCTTGCTTCCTGTGCAAGTTAGGTTAGGTGTGGGTTGCTTCCTGTGCAAGTCATGTTTAGGATAGGCTTGCTTCCTGTGCAAGTTAGCTAGAAACCTTAACTTAGGGACGACTTTGCATGACAACATCTAGGCTCGAGTCGTAGTCTCCCTAGTGTTGTGTCTCCCTCTGTTATCTGGTTAGGCTAGTCCTTTTTCCCTGCATAGGGGAACTACGTCGCCCTGATCCTCATACCAGATGAGGTACGTAGGCAGGAGATGAGCTGATCTCTCCGGGCGCCTTTTTTCTTTTCCGCCCTTTTTCTTTTTCAACCTTTGTGTCTCCACACTCTTTGTGTGTGTTTTGGTTCGGATGCTGATGTAAGTCCAGTGATTGGCATTCGGGCTCCACGTTTGCCTTTTCCTGTGTTTGTTTGTGTGCGTGTCAGCCGAGCTACGAATGCTCTGATTCTCCTTCGTCCAAGGAGATACGTATGCATAGGATGCGACATCCTAGCGAGCATGTGTCGTTTCCCCAGTCCGAACTACTTCGACTCTGATGTCTATGCTTGATAGACTAAGTAGGCCCAGGATGCGATATCCTGCCGAGTCAGTTTCAGTCTGTTTTCTCGTGTCTCTTTCAGCCAGTGTGTGTGTGTGTGTGAGCAGTGTTTTAGCAACCATTTTCCTTCCTATTGTGCGTGGATCCCGTCGAGTACGACGGATGCGTAGGGGTGCTAATACCTTCCCTTCGCATAACCGACTCCCGAACCCATTCTCTTTGGTCGCGAGACCATGCTTTTCCCAGGTTTACTCTGAGCGTTTCCTTTCCCTCTTTTGGGATAAATAACGCACGGTGGCGGCTCTGTTGTTCTTGTTTCCCGCCGGTTTTTCGCGTAATGCGACAGCTGGCGACTCTGCTGGGGAACGAGAGAAGTTGACCTCTGCTGGTCCATCTTCCCTGAGCGAGTCTCTCCTAGCGCTCTCTAGGTTAGGGTTTTGGTTGCTTTTTGCTGTTATTTATTGCATTCATTGTATATATGTGCATTTATTATTTGCATTTATTGTTTGCATCAATGTTTGCATTCATTCATTATCATCTGCTGTGCTGTCTGTGTTTCTCTATTTGGGGGTGGGAGTCACTTGAGGTAAAAGGTCCAATACCCAGACCATGAGTGAAATCTAGGATGCTTAGGAATAGAGTGATTCGTGGGAAGCGGGTGGTATTGCGCCACTCAGCGGAACATTGATATCACGAACAGTTCAGACCCTGGTGGGATATTGTCGTTACATACGTCAGGTGTGTATATGATGATATTCTGCGAAAGGTTATTTATGCTGTGTTTCTCTCGACCTTACCCTGGCCTAGACTACACCTGTGAGTGGGGAAGGGTTGATCATTATTACAGGTACCGTTGGTGACTTGTGGTTCTGTTGGTGACTTTGGGTTCAGACAACAGTGTATTCAGTTGACCTTGGGTTTTCAAGTTGGATTTGGGTTCTGAATTTAGACCGAAACTTCGACCTTGTGATCAGAATTGCACAACCAGCCAGTCCGGTCTGCATCATTTGCATCATAGCATATTTATTTTCAAAAGAAACGCAATATAAATAAAAAAAAGAAGAAGAAAAAAGAAGGAAAACTAATCTCTGCATGCATATCATTTCTCAGGTCCATTCCCGAGCTTGTCCACTGATAGAGATGGCAACAGTCCCAGAGCCAAAACGGAAGACCTGTTCCTACAGTTTTTATCGTGAGCCGTTGACTTCATTGATAAAGTTGGGTAGCCTTGTGACTGATGATCGTCTGAAGGGTTTTGTTCGGCAGTATGGAGACATCCTGACAGTGTTGAAGACAATAGTTGATCCAGTGCCGCTGCAGACACTTCTTCAGTTCTATGACCCGGAGCTTAGATGTTTTACTTTCCAAGACTACCAGTTGGCGCCTACTCTCGAGGAGTATTCCATCCTATTGGGTGTCCCTATTCAGTATCAGGTCCCTTTTTTGGACGTCCCAAAAGAGGTTGACTTTAGAGTTATTGCCAGAGCTCTCCGGTTGAGTGTCAAGGAAGTTGGTGATAATTGGAAGCCCTGTGGGGAAGTTGTGGGTCTGCCGTTGAAGTTCCTTCTGAGGGTTGCTAGAGATGAAGCCGAGAAGGGGAATTGGGAAGTTTTTCATGCCCAGCTTGCTGCTATGATATATGGGATCGTCCTATTCCCGAGCATGCCCAATTTCATTGACCATGCTGCCATCAGTATTTTTATGGGAAGGAATCCAGTTCCTACTCTGTTAGCGGACACTTACTATGCTATTCACAGTAGGCATGGTAAGGGTGGAGCCATCAGGTGCTGTTTACCTCTCCTGTTCAGATGGTTTATGTCCCTTCTGCCAGCCAGTGGACCCTTTATGGATACCCAGAGCACTCTTAAGTGGACTCAGAGGGTCATGTCGCTTACCTCCTATGACATCGGATGGCAGTCTTATCGGATGGACGTACGGAATGTTATTGTGAGTTGTGGGGAGTTTCGGAACGTGCCACTCGTGGGGACCAGGGGTTGTATCAATTATAATCCAGTTCTTTCTCTTCGTCAGTTAGGGTTTGTATTGAAAGGAAAGCCACTTGAGGCTGAGGTAGCCGAAAGTGTGTATTTTGAGAAGCAGAGTGACCCGACTAGATTGGAGTAAATAGGAAGAGCCTGGAGGTCTGTTGGGGTGAAGGATGGATCTGTCTTAGGGAAGAAGTTTACCATTGCAATGCCTGATTACACTGATTGGGTAAAGAAGAGAGTGGAAACTTTGTTGCTACCCTACGATAGGATGGAGCCGTTGCAGGAGCAACCACCCTTGATCCTTGCTGAGAGTGTGTCTGCTGAGCACTATAAGCAAGCTCTGATGGAGAATCGCCGGTTGAGGGAGAAAGAGCAAGACACCTAGATGGAGTTGTACAAAGCCAAAGCTGATAGGTTGAACTTGGCCCATCAACTCAGGGAAGTGCAAGGAGAAGATGCTAGCAGAGCAAGGAGCAAGAAGAGATCTTACGAGGAGATGGAGTCCATGTTGGATGCAGAACATAGGGAATGTTTGAGGCTGCAGAGAGCAGAAGCCAACTACCATAAGAAAATCAGAGACCTAGAGAAGCAACTCAAAGACAAAGACGCCCAGTTGAAGAAAGAGCATGATTTGAGACAGACATCAGAAGATTATCTTACAGGAGAAGTCTTGGAGCTTAGAAGACAACTGAAGGAGAAGATCACCCCTCTACCAGAATGTTCAGAATGCACACTGTTGATAGACCAGTGTCATTACCTGAAGACCCTCATTCTGGAAGACCGTCTGTCTTAGATGTATTTGTTGAGAATCACCTCCAGGCTTGTTGGATGGGATTCATTTGTTTGTACTCCGTCTTTTGGATCTTTGTTGTTGAGAATCACCTCCAGGCTTGTTGGATGGGATTCATTTGTTTGTACTCTGTTTATCGAGTATTTGTTGACTTGGTTGTATTGATCTTATTTATAGATAAGGTTGTTGGTATTTCCCTGTTGTTCTCATTTTCCTTGTATCTGTTGTTCTCTTGTTGCTGCAGGTTGCCATCTTTTGAGGATGGATCAGGCTCTTTGAATGCCTGAGAGATGAGCATATCATGTGCATCATACACATCATTAACATCATACTCATATCATTTGCATAACAGGTGTTCTTGTGCCGACTTCTCACTTTGGTTCCTGTGTCCAGGCAGGATAGCTGATTAAAGACCGCATCGCTACTCAACGAGACTCAACCATCAGCGGAATATGGATCAAGCACAAGCTGAGTTAGCTGAGATGAGGGCTAACATGGCCCAATTTATTCACATGATGCAAGGGGTTGCACAAGGACAAGAAGAACTCCGAGCTCTGGTTCAGAGGCAAGAAGCTGTAATCCCACCGCCCAACCAGCCTCTGCAAGAAGGAAACCCAGTTCATGACACTCCTGCTGCTGCTATTCCCGTCAACAACTATGCTGTAGGTGAAGAGTTGAGGGGTATCCGAGTCGACGGTCAACCAATTGCTCCAGATGCTGCTAATGCCAGAGTCATTCATGCTCCGGCCCGTAACAGAATTCCGATTGTTGACAGACAAGAGGATATGTTTACTCTACTCAGCGAAGACGAAGATATTCTGGGAAGAAATGATGCGAGAGATCGTAAAGTTGAGGCCCTTGCTGAGAAGATTCGGGCTATGGAATGTCAAAACTCCCTTGGTTTTGATGTTACCAATATGGGATTAGTGGAAGGCTTGAGAATCCCGCACAAGTTTAAAGCATCGTCAATCGATAAATACAACGGTACTTCCTGCCCTTGCACCCATGTGCAGGCATACTATCGAAAGATCTCGGCGTATACTGACGACGAGAAGATGTGGATGTATTTTTTCCAAGACAGCCTATCTGGGGCGTCTCTGGACTGGTACATGGAATTGAAAAGAGAATCGATCAGATGCTGGAGGGATTTGGGTGAAGCATTCCTCAGACAGTACAAGCATAATATGGATATGGCTCCGACCCGGACTCAGCTGCAGAGTCTGTGTCAGAAAAACAATGAGAGCTTTAAAGAGTATGCCCAGAGATGGCGCGAGCTTGCTGCGAGAGTTCAACCCCCTATGCTGGAAAGGGAGTTGACAGATATGTTTATCAGCACTCTTCAAGGTGTGTATATGGACCGAATGGGAAGCTGCCCATTCGGAAGTTTTTCTGATGTCGTCATCTGTGGCGAGAGAACCGAATGTCTGATCAAGGCCGGTAGGATTCAAGATGTGGGTTCTTCTTCGTCATCGAAGAAACCTTTCTCTGGGGCACCTCGCCGTAGAGAAGGAGAGACCAATGTTGTCCACCGAGGGAATGGGTACCGAGGAAGTGTGGGTAGAGAACAGCATCGTCCGGTTGCTGCAGTGACCATTCCTGCACCTCAGCCTCGTCAACAACAACAAAGGGTTCAACAACCACAACAACAACCACAACAACAACCACAACAACGTCCCTATCAGCCGAGACAGAGTTTGCAGCCTAATAGAAGATTTTACCCGTTACCCATGACGTATGCTGAGCTTCTGCCTGAGTTGCTCAGATTGGGTTTCGTGGAGTTGCGTACCATGGCTCCACCAACAGTATTGCCGCTTGGGTATGATGCGAACGTCCGCTGTGACTTTCATTCTGGGGCACCAGGCCATCATACTGAGAGATGCCGAGCTCTCCATCACAAGGTACAAGACTTGATCGATGCCAAGGCGATCAACTTCGCTCCGGTACCTAATGTAGTGAACAATCCTATGCCTCAGCATGGTGGGCATAGGGTAAACAATATTGAAGAAGGAGAAGCTGGAAATTTGGTTGATAATGTTGAAGATGTTCAGACTTCTTTATCAGTTGTGAAGGACCGTCTGTTGAAGGGGGGTGTCTACCCGGGTTGTGACGAAGGATGTTTGGGTTGTTCTGAAGCTGTTAATGGTTGTGACCAGTTGAAGACTGGTATTCAAAGATTAATTGATGAAGGCTGTCTCCAGTTCAGTAGGGCTGTCAAAGATAATGGGTCGGTATCTACTGTCACCATCTACTTCAAGCCGTCTGAAGGACGAGGACAAGGGGTTGTCAGTACACCTGCAGCAAGCAGTGCTCCAGTTACCATTCCCGCTCCGGTAACTATCAGTGCTCCGACTACTATCGCTGCGTCTGGCAGAAGACCGGTTGAGAATAGTAGGGCTGTTCCTTGGAGGTATGACAATGCCTATCGCAGCAGTCGGAGGGCTGATAACCAGACAAGGCCAGCAGTTCAAGCGCCTGTGACGATCAGCGCATCAGTAAGAACTCCTGTGGTTACAAGTCCTGTGGTGGACAACGTCGGTGGACCAGGAGGTTTTACCCGGAGTGGACGACTGTTTGCTCCTCAGCCGCTGAGAGATGCCAATGCTGAGGCATCTGCTAGGGCGAAGGGTAAACATGTTGTGGTTGACGAAGAACCGGCTCAGAAGGAGGCTGAGGGTTCTTTTGAAAAGGACGTCGAGGAGTTCATGAAAATTATCAAGAAGAGTGACTACAAGATAGTAGATCAGCTCAACCAAACTCCATCTAAGATTTCAATACTCTCTTTGCTGTTGTGCTCCGAGGCACACCGTGATGCTTTGTTGAAGATGTTGAACATGGCATACGTACCGCAAGAGATTTCCGTCAACCAGCTGGAGGGTGTGCTAGCCAACGTGAGCACCAAGCATGGTGTAGGTTTCACTGACCTAGACTTGACGCCTGAGGGTCGTAATCATAACAAAGCCTTGCACATCACTATGGAGTGCAAGGGTGCTGTTCTGTCTCACGTGCTGGTAGACACCGGGTCGTCCTTGAATGTCCTACCAAAGCAGATTTTAAAGAAGATTGATGTTGAGGGAGTTGTGCTCACTCCCAGTGACCTTATCGTGCGCACATTTGATGGATCCAAACGTTCTGTGTTTGGTGAAGTCACCTTGCCGGTAAAAATAGGTCCGGAGGTTTTCGACATCATATTCTATGTTATGGACATTCAGCCTACCTATAGCTGTTTGTTGGGGCGTCCGTGGATACACGCAGCTGGGGCAGTCTCGTCGACTCTCCACCAAAAGCTCAAGTATGTCTGGAACGGTCAGATTGTGACCGTGTGTGGCGAAGAAGAGATTCTGGTGAGTCACCTATCCTCGTTCAAGTATGTCGAGGTAGATGGCGAGATCCATGAAACACTGTGCCAGGCATTTGAGACCGTGGCTTTGGAGAAGGTAGCTTATGCTGAGCAGAGGAAGCCGGGTGCTTCGATTGCATCCTATAAACAAGCCAAGGAAGTTGTGGATTCCGGTAGAGCCGAGGGCTGGGGCAAGATGGTTGACTTGCCAGTTAAAGAAGACAAGTTTGGTATCGGTTATGAGCCTCTCCAAACAGAGCAGAATGTGGGTCCGAGCACCTTTACCAGCGCTGGGCTGATGAACCATGGAGATGTCTTTACTACTGATGGTGAAGATATTGACAGTGATTATGATGTAGACGTCTGGGTCCACCCGTGTGCACCAGGGGAGTCTATCAATAATTGGACGGCTGAAGAAGTGGTTCAAGTTACTCTTCAGACAGAGTAATTTTCCTTTGTTTTTATCATTTTGCATGAAAAACCCTACGTTCTGCCCAAGACGTAGTGGTTCATTGTAGGGCCTCATCATGTTTTAATGATTATCATAAATAAAGGACGTTTTGCAATCAAATTTTGAGATCTTTGTCTTTCTATTTTGGTTTTCACTTTTTTTCAAAATAATAAAAATGGCAATGTTTTTGTTTTTTGTGACTTTATTGAAATCTTTTTCTAAAAACAAAACATTAAACATGCAGAAATGATCTTTTGGCATCCACTGTGAACAATCCTGTTATGGCTCAGTATGATTTTGATAATCCCATCTACCAAGCTGAAGAGGAGAGTGAGGAAGACTGTGAACTCCCCGCAGAATTGGTCAGATTGCTGAAGCAAGAGGAGAGGGTCATCCAACCTCATCAGGAGGAGTTGGAGATTGTTAATCTGGGTACTGAGGACGCCAGAAGAGAGATCAAGATTGGGGCTGCTTTAGAGGACTCTGTCAAGAGGAGGCTAGTTGAGATGCTAAGAGAATATGTGGAAATATTCGCCTGGTCATATCAAGATATGCCTGGTTTGGATACAGACATCGTGGTGCATCGGTTGCCTCTTAGAGAAGAGTGTCCGTCGGTCAAGCAGAAGCTTCGTAGAACAAGTCCTGATATGGCTGTCAAGATCAAGGAAGAGGTTCAGAAGCAATGGGATGCAGGTTTTCTGGCTGTCACTAGTTATCCACCGTGGGTGGCCAACATTGTTCCTGTGCCAAAGAAGGATGGCAAAGTCAGGATGTGTGTCGATTATCGGGATCTGAACAGGGCGAGTCCGAAAGATGATTTCCCATTACCTCACATTGATGTATTGGTGGATAATACGGCTCAATCCTCGGTATTCTCTTTCATGGACGGTTTCTCAGGCTATAATCAGATCAAGATGGCGCCAAAGGACATGGAAAAGACGACATTCATTACACCTTGGGCACGTTCTGCTACAAAGTGATGCCATTTGGGCTGAGGAATGCCGGTGCTACCTATCAGAGGGCAATGACGACTCTCTTTCATGACATGATGCACAAAGAGATCGAAGTGTACGTGGATGATATGATTGCGAAGTCACAGACAGAAGAGGAGCACCTGGTTAATCTGCAGAAGTTGTTTGACAGATTGGTCAAGTTCAAGCTGAGGCTGAATCCGAACAAGTGTACGTTTGGGGTGAGATCAGGGAAGCTGTTAGGCTTCATTGTCAGTGAGAAAGGGATTGAGGTTGACCCAGCAAAAGTCAAGGCTATTCAAGAGATGCCTGAACCGAAAACGGAAAAGCAAGTCCGTGGTTTTTTAGGGAGATTGAACTACATTGCAAGGTTCATATCTCATCTAACGGCCACGTGTGAACCAATTTTCAAATTGCTCAGAAAGAATCAGGCGATCAAGTGGAATGACGATTGTCAGAAGGCTTTTGACAAGATAAAAGAGTATTTACAGAACCCTCCAATCCTGATTCCTCTAGTTCCAGGGAGACCACTGATAATGTACCTATCAGTTACCGAGAACTCGATGGGGTGTGTATTGGGGCAGCATGACGAGTCTGGTCGAAAAGAGCATGCCATATACTACCTTAGCAAAAAGTTTACCGACTGTGAAACAAGATATTCACTGCTCGAGAAAACTTGCTGTGCTTTGGCCTGGGCTGCTCGCCGACTAAGGCAGTATATGTTGAACCATACTACTCTGTTGATTTCTAAGATGGATCCAGTAAAGTACATCTTTGAGAAGCCGGCTCTCACTGGGCGCGTTGCTCGATGGCAGATGATTTTAACAGAATATGACATTCAGTACACGTCACAGAAGGCCATCAAGGGTAGTATTCTGTCAGACTACCTCGCCGAGCAACCAATTGATGACTATCAGCCTATGATGTTTGAATTCCCTGATGAAGACATCATGTATCTGAAGATGAAAGACTGTGAAGAGCCGCTTGTTAAGGAAGGACCGGATCCTGATGACAAGTGGACACTGATGTTTGATGGGGCTGTGAATATGAACGGTAACGGTGTTGGGGCAGTATTGATCAATCCCAAGGGCGCTCATATACCTTTCTCTGCCAGATTGACTTTTGACGTCACCAACAATGAAGCTGAGTACGAGGCTTGTATCATGGGGATAGAAGAAGCCATTGATCTGAGGATCAAAACTCTCGACATATTTGGAGATTCGGCTCTAGTGATCAATCAGGTCAATGGAGATTAGAATACGAACCAGCCGCATTTGATTCCATATAGAGATTACACCAGAAGAATACTGACGTTCTTCAAGAAGGTGAAGTTGTATCATGTCCCCCGGGACGAGAATCAAATGGCTGATGCTCTGGCTACTTTATCCTCCATGATAAAGGTTCATTGGTGGAATCATGTACCACATGTTGCGGTGAACCGACTCGAGAGGCCTGCGTATGTGTTTGCAGCCGAGTCTGTTGCGATTGATGAGAAACCGTGGTACTATGATATCAAGAACTTCCTCAAGACTCAAGAGTATCCTGAAGGTGCGTCAAAGAATGACAAGAAGACCCTGAGAAGGCTAGCTGGAAGCTTTTATTTGAATCAGGATGATGTGCTGTACAAGAGGAACTTTGACATGGTCTTGCTCAGATGCGTGGATAGACACGAAGCAGACATGTTGATGCAAGAAGTGCACGGGGGTTCGTTTGGTACCCATGTTTGTGGTCATGCAATGTCGAAGAAATTATTGAGAGCCGGTTATTACTGGATGACTATGGAATCCGATTGCTTCAAGTACGCTCGGAAGTGCCATAAATGCCAGATCTATGCTGATAAGGTGCATGTACCACCAAGCTCGTTGAATGTCATGAACTCGCCTTGGCCGTTCGCCATGTGGGGCATTGATATGATTGGGAAGATTGAGCCTACTGCTTCGAATGGACATTGCTTCATCTTGGTTGCGATTGACTACTTCACCAAATGGGTGGAAGCAGCTTCCTTTGCTAGTGTTACCAAACAAGTGGTTGCCCGGTTCATCAAGAAAGAAATCATCTGTCGTTATGGAGTCCTTGAGAAAATCATCACTGACAATGGTTCAAATCTCAATAACAAAATGATGAAAGAGCTTTGCAGAGATTTCAAGATTGAACATCACAATTCTTCTCCTTACAGACCGAAGATGAACGGTGCTGTAGAGGCAGCAAACAAGAATATCAAGAAAATTGTGCAGAAGATGGTCGTTACGTACAAGGATTGGCACGAGATGCTGCCTTTCGCTTTGCATGGGTACCGTACCTCAGTGCGTACGTCGACCGGGGCAACCCCTTACTCCCTTGTGTATGGTATGGAAGCAGTCCTACCAGTTGAAGTGGAGATCCCTTCTCTGAGGGTATTATTGGACGTCAAGCTGGACGAAGCCGAGTGGGTTCGTACAAGGTTTAATGAGTTAAGCCTTATCGAAGAAAGACGGTTAGCAGCTGTGTGCCATGGGCAGTTATATCAGAGAAGGATGAAGCGAGCCTTTGATCAGAAAGTGCGTCCTCGGACATTTCAAACTGGTGATCTAGTTTTGAAGAGGATCCTTCCTCCTGGTACAGATAACAGGGGCAAGTGGACTCCTAATTACGAAGGGCCATATGTTGTGAAGAAGGTCTTCTCCGGTGGAGCCTTGATGCTTACAACTATGGATGGTGAAGACTTTCTTTCCCCTGTTAACTCAGACGTAGTCAAAAAATACTTCGCATAAATTGACCCGCTGGACAAAAAGAATAAAAGAGTCCAGGCAAAAATGGGCACCCCGGCGAACCAAAAAAACAGAAAGAAAAGGTTTAGGCAAAAATTAGGGAAAAAATGAAGAATTTGTACACCCGGTAAGTCGAAAACCCGCAAGGGCGGCTTAGGCAAAAATGGGTATCCCGGTGGATTGAAAACCCGAAAGGGCGATCCAGCCAAAAGAGGGATTAAAGCGAAGACTACAGTCTGAGTTATCTGTACTCCATCATGCTTCGTCAGCTGTCATCTCGAAAGATGTGACCGGTCCAGTCAGTCTTCTCAGAAAGCAAGGAGTTGGAGAAAAACTGATGATCTATGAGTTATAACAGAGTTGGGAAACAGTGGATGCCGTGTTCGCATTGCCATTAGGATAGTTTATTTTCCTTTTGTGCGCAATTACCTCTTCCTAGGAATTGCTTCCCAATGTATTTGCCTTTTCAGGCACACTTCCAATCAATAAAAGTCGTTATTCAGATAAATTGCTCCCTTGTTTTTTTTACTTTTACTGTTTTGTTTGCAAAAATGTCCGAATTTTTGATAAACATTGCATATAAAAACATGAAGGCTAAACAATAACGTGCAGAAAGACTAAAACATTTGAAAATCATTTGGAATGTTGAGGACACTTGAGCGTATCTTGTCCACGTATCCCCTGGGGCATCTGTTATTTCGTTTTGCAGGTCGTCACTTGTGAGTATTCCCCAGCAGTTATTTCCCAGAACAAAGCTATTCTCCTAGCTATGGATTGGTTAAGCTATCCCCAGCGAAGCAATCATTTCTCCGGGAGAGTTCATCCTACCAGTGGATTGGACGAGTTTCCATAGCAGGTCGATACCTGCATCCCCAGCTGAGATGATTCTACATGTGGATTGCATGGGTCGCCCCCAGCGGAGCAGTTATTTCCCCAAGCGGAGTTTATCCTACCTGTGGATTGATTGGGATATTCCCAGCAATTTTACTTTTGTCAGTAGCAAGCTGCTTTATTACTCCCCAGCGAGCTGCCTTGTCCTCCCCTAGCGGAGTTGTATTGATTGGTTCCCCGACAGTCGCCTTGTTCTTCCCCCAGCGGAGTTGTATTGAAGGTTTCTCAGCACAGTCGTCCTGTGTATTCCCCGGCGGAGTTCTCATCATTTTGCATTTTTGCATGTAGTGATCATCACATCCTCAAATCGCGTAGCATTTCCATTCCATATGGAGCATTACGCCATAGAAAAATTCAAACATATGCATTCATGTGTTCGAAACCCCATCAAACCGTATCCCCTGCAGCGACGGATTTTTGTTCAACCTGTACAACACATTTGCTACAGTTGCTCCAGTCAACATTTGGTGTTGATAATCCCCACAGAGGTTTATTTCCTCGTCCGTTGGTGAAAGGAAAGCCTGCTTCTCCCCAGTGAGACCCCCTGCAAGTGTTCAGCCTTGCCCTGTCATCTTGTGGATGTCAGTATCCCGTCAGCACCCGCGTGTGTTGTGTCTTTGGTGTCGGTAAACACCATCCTTCGGTGATTTCCAGTCATGCGTAAGTGTCTGGTTTTCTTTGGTGTCGGTAAACACCATCCTTCGGTGATTTCCAGTCATGCGTAAGTGTCTGGTCTTCTTTGGTGTCGGTAAACACCATCTTTCGGTGATTTCCAGTCATGCATAAGTGTTTGGTTTTCTTTGGTGTCGGTAAACACCATCTTTCGGTGATTTCCCAGTCATGCGTAAGTGTCTGGTCTTCTTTGGTGTCGGTAAACACCATCTTTCGGTGATTTCCAGTCATGCGTAAGTGTCTGGTTTTCTTTGGTGTCGGTAAACACCATCTTTCGGTGATTTCCCAGTCATGCGTAAGTGTCTGGTCTTCTTTTGATGTCGGTAAACATCATCTTTCGATGTTCGTAACGTCGTCCTCCTTCCCGAGTGAAGTATTCCTCCTCTCCGTTGGTGTCGATAAACGTCGAGTTTTTCCCGGTCATCCGTTGATGATTTGGTTGTGTTCACTCTCCCCAGTAGAGTTTCCTCCTCTCCGTTGGTGTCGATAAACGTCGAGTTTTTCCTAGTCATCCGATGATGTCTAGTTGTACCCCTCTCCATGCAGAGTTACCTCTCTGTTGGTTTCGATAAACGTCGAGTTTTTCCCGATCATCCGTTGATGATTTGGTTGTGTCCTTCTTCCCTAGTGAAGTATTCCTCCTCTCCGTTGGTGTCGATAAACGTCGAGTTTTTCCTATGCGTCCGTTGGCGTATAGTTGATATCTTTCCCCGCAGGGTCGTCCCCAGTTTATTCTCCTTCTCCGTTGGTGTCGATAAACGTTGAGTCTCCCTTTCGTCCTATGACGTCTGGTTGAGTTTTCTCCTTCTCCGTTGGTGTCGATAAACGTTGAGTCTCCCTTTCGTCCTATGACGTCTGGTTGAGTTTTCTCCTTCTCCGTTGGTGTCGATAAACGTTGAGTCTCCCTTTCGTCCTATGACGTCTGGCTGAGTTTTCTCCTTCTCCGTTGGTGTCGATAAACGTTGAGTCTCCCTTTCGTCCTATGACGTCTGGTTGAGTTTTCTCCTTCTCCGTTGGTGTCGATAAACGTTGAGTCTCCCTTTCGTCCTATGATGTCTGGCTGAGTTTTCTCCTCTCCGTTGGTGTCGATAAACATCGAGTTTTTCCTATTCGTCCTATGACGTCTAGTTGTACCTGTCCCCATGTGGATTTACCTCTCCGTTGGTCTTGGTAAACGTTGAGTTTTTCCCATTACGTCCGCTGACGTATGGTTGTATATCTCTTTCCATTCATCCGATGATGATTGGTTACCTCTCCGTTGGTCTTGGTAAACGTTGAGTTTTTCCCATTACGTCCGCTGACGTATGGTTGTATATCTCTTTCCATTCATCCGATGATGATTGGTTACCTCTCCGTTGGTTTTGGTAAACGTTGAGTTTTTCCCATTACGTCCGTTGACGTATGGTTGTATCTCTTCCAGTCATTCATTAATGTCTGGTTACCTCTCCGTTGGTCTTGGTAAACGTTGAGTTTTTCCCATTACGTCCGTTGACGTATGGTTGTATCTCTTCCAGTCATTCATTAATGTCTGGTTACCTCTCCGTTGGTCTTGGTAAACGTTGAGTTTTTCCCATTTCGTCCGTTGACGTATGGTTGTATCTCTTCCAGTCATTCATTAATGTTTGGTTACCTCTCCGTTGGTCTTGGTAAACGTTGAGTTTTTCCTAGTTGTCCGTCGACATCTAGTTGTGTTTTTTATTCCCATTCATCATCGTTGTGATGTCTGGATGTGGCCGTATCCTTTGAAAAAAAAAATACCCAGTAATAAGTATCAGATCCCAGTGGACGTTTCCATTATTGGATCCCTGCATTGTGCAAATTCTACGGTTCTTTGGTATTCAATCCCTGTTTACCCTGAAAGTCTGACAGCCGTCGCTCTCATCCATTCGGGTTCCTAGTTGATTGAATAGGGGCAGCTGTAGCACCTCAAATTTGCACCTATCATTGTAGATACATTCTCATATTAGGTCATAACATAACATGGTCCACTGCATAGCATTGCATTGTCCCTTTGCCTCAAGTGCAAGCCAGTCAGAAGAATTAGGTCAAACTGGTCAGGAGATCAGTCAATCAAGCAAGTCAGCACAATCCTCTTTGAGCCAAGGCCCTAGGGTTGGTCCAACATGTTCACATGACTTGGGGATCCATTTGAAGTGTTTTGATCAAGGATTGGATGTTCAGAGGTCATCATTCAATGCACAGTCAGTCAGAAACCCTAAAAAGTCAAACTTGGTCAACTGTGATTGATTTTATGGTTTTGATGATGGGATTTGGTTTGAGAGAGCTTATTCATGTCCAAGTAGGCCTCATATATCATGACAAACATCATCATTGAAGAATTTGAAGCCAAATCAGAAATTTCCAAAAATAGAAACTGGACCTGTAATTTTAACTGCCAAAAATGGAAACTTCTTGAGCCTAAACTTACATCATGATAAAAGCTTCAAATGAATTTTTGCCCAACATGAAAGTTGAAGATCTTGTTCTCCCATTTCCAAAAAGTCAAAGAACTCTCAATTCCCATGTATGGTTGGCAAGTTATGATCGATTCATTTTCAAAAATTCTTGAACTTCAAAAGGCCATATCTCTCAAACCATTTGGCCAAATTGGGTGGGGTTTTTTCCAACAAGTCACATTTGATCCCCTCTTTCCAAAAATGTAACCATCATGCACCAAAACATTACAAATCAAAATGGCCTTTTTTTGACTTACTTGAATTATTTTTAAGTGAAGTGAAATTTTGACTTTTTGATTTAATCATTTCCAATCCATTTGGCCATTCAAATATGGTCTGAAATGTTGTTTAAGACTTGTGGAAGGCCCATTTTCGTGCAGCACATACACCCATCACCAACTTGGTTGCAAATTAGCAAAAACACAAAAATGACCAATTGCTAATTACCAAGTTAATTAATCAGGCTTAGCATGTTAAACAGCACATATATATCATTTTTTCTGCTCAAAGGAAGCCCTAGCAGCCATTTTGCACACAGAATTCTCACTCTCTCAAAATCTCCATCTTTCCATCTTTGAATTTTTGTGGAAAAAATTGTGAAGCACTTGACATTGCCTTGCTTGCTACATCATATACCCACCATTTGGAGCTGATTTCAAGCCTCGAATCTCAACTGGAAACCACTTTCATGGACTGTTTTTGCTGAGCTCCATTAATGGCAGAAGTTGATTAGAGCCAAACCAAGCTTTCCTGAGCCAAACCCTCTTCATCGTTCATCATTTGGAGGTCTGTAGAGTAGTTGTTTCAGCAAGACATCATCAAAACACAACTGTTTCATCATTTGCTCCAGAATCAAGTAAGAATTCGAATTCTTTTTTTCTCTAAATCATGCTATGCCATGTGTAGATCCCCTTGCCCTGGTCACTTTGAGCTTTGAATGGTTGAAAATGGTTGAGTAGTTTAGGAGAAATCTAAGTTTCAAGTTTGATGATGCATGTTATTTTGGCTCGATTCTTGTTATTTAGATTGTTTCAATGCAAATGAATGATGGATTTGTAATGCTGGATGCTTGCTGGTCATTTTGGTATACCTAATTTCAATTTCTGGAAAAATTTTGTTTGAATCGATTTGAAGTGATGAAGATGAACAACACTGTTCATATGAAACCCTAGAATGCATGAGCTGCCCAGATTTTTTTTCCCTTTCACGTGCTGCATGGCCCTGTTCACTCACCAACCAATCAACTTATTTCGTTTGCTCGCCCAAAACACTGCGTTTTGATTAGTGGCATGGTTATTTACAAAATTGCCATTCAGCGTGGCATGTGTCCCATTAAAACATGTTGTTTCATTTGATTATTTCATCTTTGTATGCTCATCTTGCAAAAATCATAAGTTCATCATGCTTGATCCAATTTCCATGGGATTTTTTGCATTTGATTCATCATAATCTCTACTTAATTGTCATATTTTTTCCTGATTTTTTTGATGAATGGATTTTATTTGGTATCAGGGTTTTGCTCATGAGCTCAATTGTTATACCTTTTACCAAATCATTTGTGAAATAGTGACACTTTATCCTATGGCCTTGAAAAGTTTTGTGCACAAACTAGACACATCCATGGTGATTTTGGTATAAAGTTCATGAATTTCTCATCTCTGGTCATTGACTTATGATTTTTTGAAGTAGGGTGTGACAATTTGTGTCACACCATTGATGTGCAACTTGATGATTTTCATAGCCATGCTTCTTGACCTCAAAATGCTTTGATTTTTTGCATGAACTCACTTGAGTATGTCTAGTTTACATGTGATTTTTTGTGGATTTGTTTATGGCATTTTCCAATTGATTGAGATTTTTGTCCCCTGTTTGGTCTTGTGTTGACCTTTTGTGACACATGTTCCCATTTGTTTTGTGAAATGCTCATACTTTATTAGATGGACATGAAATTTGATATGTGATTACTAGACATCTTAAGCTTTGCCATGGTTTTAGTCCCATTCATTTATCATATGCCATCACTGATTTATGATTTTCTTAAGTTGATGCATGTTTGGTTGACTTCTTTGAGCATGTTCAAAATTGCCTTTCCTTTCTGATTTTCATTGACTATCTTCTACTTGTCCAAATGAGATGAAATTTGACATGCTTACCATGATATAGGTTGTGATTGATCATGATTTATTTGGTGATTTTTGGAAATGTTTGAGATTGCTTTTGATTCAAATCTTGCTGTTGACTTCTATGGGCTTCTAAATGCCATGCTTTGACTTCTTTTGTTCATGAGATGATGATAATGATTGATATGAATGTGAAACCAATTGGTATTGTTTCTTGATTGTTTGAACATGACTTTGGATACTTGCCACTTGCTGTTTTAGCTTTCTCATCTCCTTTTGACCCTAGGCTTGCCCTAGTGGTCCTGTTACTCACATTTGAGTTCATGTTTTCAGGTTGACCAACAATTAACCAATGAGACCAATACAATTTGGTTGTGTTGGCTTGTTTATCATGACTAATATATTTGTTTTGTAGGAGACTTGGCTCACATACCTTGAGCTTTGTGCATTGCACATTTATCTGCTTGTGTTGACTGTTAACCTTTGTTTCATTCTGATTTAACTTTGACTTGTATGCTAACTGTGTTTGACTGATTTCAGGTACTTTAGTTGCTTTTAGTTCCTTGTGAACTTTTCTTTGCTTTGCTTAATAGCAATTTGCATTGAGGTATAACTTCTTTACTTCATGTAGTCTGGAAGACCTGGCCTGTTACTTGGCCAGGCAACTGTCTGAAGTCCTCCTTAAGAGGCAATGTTTGTGACTGTTTACATTTGTCCTTGTATAGAGTCAAAAACCTCCTAAGTGAAGAGGCAATTGGCAGAACCCAAGGGATATGCAACCTATCCCCTGCTATTCTGTGTGTCATCTGCTTTGCTCACACCACTGTGTTGATGCATTGCAGATACAAACCCAAGATCTTATACAATTGTATAGTTGAGTCAGTATCAAATGTGTAGAAGGGTTCCCCCTTTCTGAACCCACACATTCTTGTCTTAAGCTCTCCCAGGCCAGGGATAAGAGTTGTGAAGTCTTATCTTCACTCACCTTTCATCTGCTTCACCTTAGCCCCTCCATGGCAAGGTTAAGAGCTAACACTACCCAGTTCCAGTGGTTTGTTTGTTGAGGTTGATATGACCCCTCGACTAAAACCTAGCCTTGATGTTTGAGCCCCTTGTTGGTGTGTTTATTTCATGCTGTATGTGCTTGTGTGGTGTGATTATATCCCCTAGGTTTGCTAGACTCCACGTAGTCTCGTTTGCATGTCAATTAAGGTAGCACGGTTCCTTCGTATAGGACTTCCTTTCTTGCTTGAGCTTTCCTAAAACACAAACAAACATTATCCCCTCTTAAGGATACGTTAGCTCCTTCTACTACAGGTGAGTAAGTCTCCAAAGGTCGAGCATCAGGTAGATTGCGCAGTGACGTTGTCCACTTAAAAAACACAAACCAACAGGAATAGTTTAGCCGAACTACGGCAACTCTGATTCTCATGTCCAGATGAGATACGTAGGCACGAGATGCGATGTCTTGTCGAGTTTGACTAACAACTAACACTAATTCTCTTCTCTCGCCCTCGTTGCGATTGAGACCTCCCCTTTCTCTTGCCCTAGTTGCAATCGAGACCCTTGCTTCCTGTGCAAGTTAGGTTAGGTGTGGGTTGCTTCCTGTGCAAGTCATGTTTAGGATAGGCTTGCTTCCTGTGCAAGTTAGCTAGAAACCTTAACTTAGGGACGACTTTGCATGACAACATCTAGGCTCGAGTCGTAGTCTCCCTAGTGTTGTGTCTCCCTCTGTTATCTGGTTAGGCTAGTCCTTTTTCCCTGCGTAGGGGAACTACGTCGCCCTGATCCTCATACCAGATGAGGTACGTAGGCAGGAGATGAGCTGATCTCTCCGGGAGCCTTTTTTCTTTTCCGCCCTTTTTCTTTTTCAACCTTTGTGTCTCCACACTCTTTGTGTGTGTTTTGGTTCGGATGCTGATGTAAGTCCAGTGATTGGCATTCGGGCTCCACGTTTGCCTTTTCCTGTGTTTGTTTGTGTGCGTGTCAGCCGAGCTACGAATGCTCTGATTCTCCTTCGTCCAAGGAGATACGTATGCATAGGATGCGACATCCTAGCGAGCATGTGTCGTTTCCCCAGTCCGAACTACTTCGACTCTGATGTCTATGCTTGATAGACTAAGTAGGCCCAGGATGCGATATCCTGCCGAGTCAGTTTCAGTCTGTTTTCTCGTGTCTCTTTCAGCCAGTGTGTGTGTGTGTGAGCAGTGTTTTAGCAACCATTTTCCTTCCTATTGTGCGTGGATCCCGTCGAGTACGACGGATGCGTAGGGGTGCTAATACCTTCCCTTCGCATAACCGACTCCCGAACTCATTCTCTTTGGTCGCGAGACCATGCTTTTCCCAGGTTTACTCTGAGCGTTTCCTTTCCCTCTTTTGGGATAAATAACGCACGGTGGCGACTCTGTTGTTCTTGTTTCCCGCCGGTTTTTCGCGTAATGCGACAGCAGTTGTGTTGCTTTTGCAACTTAACCCTTGATTGAGCCCACCTTGTCTGGATATAGTGTGTGCTAATTGCGAATGTTTGCTTTGTTCTGATTATGTTTGCATGCTTTGCTTTGCCTGTTTAGGATTAGCTTGCTGCCTGTGCAAGTTAGGATAGAAACCATGACATAGGGCAATGATGCATGATAACATCTAGGCTCGAGTACAGTTCCCTAGTAGTGTGTCTCCCTTTGTATCTGGTTAGAATTTCTTTCCCGTTCAGGGGAACTACGTTGCCCTGATCCTCATACCAGATGAGGTACGTAGGCAGGAGGTCGTACGAGATCTCTCTGGGCACCCTTTTCTTTTTTTGAGTGTGTTGTGCTTGCCAGCTATCAGGCTCGAGTTCCCGACTCCCTGTTAGTCTGTGTGTTCACCCTTTTTGTTTTTCACCCTTTTTCTTTTTGAGTGTGTTTGCTTGACAGTTGCTAGGCTCGAGTTCCCGACTCCTTAGTAGCTTGTTTCTTGTTTCTTCTTATGTGTGAGTTAGGAGACGGATGTAAGCCCAGCCATTGGCATTCCGTATCCTCTTGTTGTGTGCTTGGAGTCCGGTATAAGTCCATCAAGTGGCATCTGGTTTCCAGTGTGGGTTTGTTTGGTTCGGAAGCTGATGTAAGTCCAGCGATTGGCATTCGGGTTCCATGTTTGCCTGTTTGTGCATGTGTTTTGTTTGGCGTGCGTGAGCCAAACTACGGTGGCTCTAATTCTCGTTCCAGACGAGATACGTAGGCATAGGATGTGATGTCCTATCGAGCCCTCTCCTCTCTTTTCCCACCTGTGTTTCTTGTGTGTGTGATGTTTGTCTTAGCAACCTTTTCTTTCCTTTAGAGCGTGGATCCCGTAGAGTACTACGGATGCGTAGGGGTGCTAATACCTTCCCTTCGCATAACCGACTCCCGTACCCTTTCTCTCTGGTCGCGAGACCATGCTTTTCCCAGGTTTACTTCGAGCGTTTCCTTTCCCTCTTTTGGGATAAATAACGCACGGTGGCGGCTCCGGTTGTTTTTGTTTCAGCCCGCCGGTTGTTTTTCGCGGATGCGACAGCTATCTCCTACAATTTTTGTCATATGAAAATTATTCCAATATAAAAGTTACTATAAATGACATTACAAACAAATTTCATGTTGAGGTCAAGAGCTAGTTTTGCTTGGAAAGTCATTTGTTATGGTGAAAGATTATAGGTCATTTTGTCTAAACCCTAATTTGGAGGTCAACTTCCCAAGGTCATAACTTGCTCAATTTTTATGATATGAAATCTATTCAAGTTGCATGATAAAATTCAAGATGTCTACTTCAACTTTTATGTTTGGAGGAAGTACAAATGCAACTTTTAAATGCATGTTATATGAGGAAACATTATAGGTCATTTTGGGCCAATACCATTGAACAAGTGATTTTTCTCAACTTCTAAAGTAGTTTTCACTGCCAAGAAATGCGCAGACTTAGTTAATCGATCCACAAGGAAAGTCATCTTGCACGGTTGTCTAAACCCTAATTTGGAGTTGGTTTGCCTGGGGCATATTTGAAGGATAAGAAGACTTTGAGGAGATTAGCTGGTAACTTCTACCTGAATGGTGATGTGCTTTACAAGAGAAACTTCAATATGGTTATGCTCAGATGCGTGGATAGACACAAAGCAGACTTATTGATGACTGAAGTCCATGAAGGTTCCTTTAGTACTCATTCCAATGGACATGCTATGGCTAAGAAGATGTTAAGAGCAGGTTACTATTGGCTGACAATGGAATCTGACTGTTGCAATTTTGTGAAGAAATGCCACAAGTGTCAAATCTATGCAGATAAGATTCATGTTCCACCGACACTGTTGAATGTTATTTCCTCCCCATGGCCCTTCTCCATGTGGGGAATTGATATAATTGACATGATTGAGCCCAAAGCTTCAAACGGACATCGTTTCATTCTAGTGGCTACTGACTACAGTGGGTTGAAGCGGCATCGTATGCGAATGTGACCAAGCAAGTTGTGTAAGGTTCACCAAGAATTAGATTATATGCCGGTATGGTGTGCCAAGCAAGATCATTACTAACAATGGATCGAACTTGAATAATAATATGGTGGAAGCTCTTTGCAAAGACTTCAAGATTGCACATCATAATTCTTCTCCCTACAGACTGAAGATGAATGGGTTGTTGAAGCTGCAAACAAGAACATCAAGAAGATCATTCAGAAAATGGTTTTAATGTACAAGGATTGCCATGAGATGCTCCCATTTGCCTTGCACAGGTATCGTACATCCATCCGCACTTCAATAGGGGTAACCCCTTTATCACTTGTCTATGGCATGGAAGTTATGCTCCCGGTAGAAGTTGAGATCCCATCATTGCGTGTTCTGATGGAAGCCAAGTTGACTGAAGCTGAATGATTTCAGACCAGGTATGTTCAGCTAAATTTAATCGAAGAGAAGAGGTTAACTGCCATGTGTCATGGAAAGTTATATCAGTACAGAATGAAGAAAGCTTTTGACAAGAAGGTCAAAGCTCGTGTATTCAGAGAAGGTGATCTTGTGCTCAAGAAGATTCTATCTTTCAAACCAGATTCTAGGGGAAAATGGACTCCTAATTATGAAGGCCCATACGTTGTTAAGAGAGCCTTTTCAGGCGATGCTTTAATTCTTACAACTATGGATGGTGAAGAGTTCACACGTCCTGTGAACACCGATGCAGTCAAGAAATACTTCGCCTAAAAAAGAAAAGAACAACTTGCTAAGTTGAAAACCCGAAAGGGCAGCTTAGGAAAAAAAGAGCGTCTCGGTGGGTTGAAACCCGAAAGGGCGATCCAGGAAAAAGTTAGAGACATAAAACAGAAATTTTATCCCGATAAATTGAGTACCCCACCTTGGGGCAATTTATGCAAAAATTAGGGATTACGGCAAGTAACTGCAAGCTGGTTGATCTTCAGTTTTGAAGACTTTCTTGAGCACAATGTTTGGTTCTGATTCATCTTCAACCAAAGCCAGGAGCATAATGGATATTAAAGGTGGTATAAGAATTAGTGATCATTGTATTCAATGTAGCCATTTTCCATTTAAATTATCATTTTTTTCACCTTTTGTAAAGATCTATGGAGTCTTGTCATTTACAGACTACCATTCTATTAAATAAAGTCAAGCCTTTTATCCAATTGTTTTTACTCTTATTTATTCAGCCAAATAGAATTAAATTTTATTGTGATCATTTTGAAATTAAAGTTTTAAAATAAA
Organism: Lathyrus oleraceus; assembly: GCF_024323335.1. Lineage (NCBI taxonomy): Eukaryota > Viridiplantae > Streptophyta > Magnoliopsida > Fabales > Fabaceae > Lathyrus > Lathyrus oleraceus. The sequence goes on from NC_066580.1 coordinate 448,449,754, forward strand.
AAAGCATATTTTCTTAAATAATAAAAGCAGTTACTTTTAAAAAGAAATTAAAGGAACAACAACAGTGGTTTGAAAAGCGGTAAGCCCTAGATGTGAAACATCGTTGGTTTTATCCCCACGCAGTCGGCGTGATCTCTATTGATTCCCCAACATCATTTCAGCATCTCCAACTAGGTTTCGTTGGTTTCCCCGGTTGAGTTTGTATTTTCCTCCCTCGAGTTGTAGGCGCGTTATTCGCAACAGTTTGCATAGATTCGGTAGATTTTGTTTCCCCTCAAGTCGCCATCAGCGTTGTCCCTGATCCCTGTTAGCCCCGTTTCTTGAGCGATATTTTTGATCCTCTGCAAGGTTGTCTCCTATTTGATATGGTGTTGACCTAAAATTCCCCACATAGTTGATATTGCAGTTTCCTCAACAGATCCTCCCCTCTTTTCCCCAGCCAGGGTTGAGCCTTTGATATGGCCGATTCTCTCCAGTAGTTGTTTCCCTCCTTTGAGGATTTGAGGAGTATTGTGTGGATGATTCAGACCAGTGACATTTGTATCCTTTGTGATCGTTTTTGTCAGCATAATCATCATATATACATATACATTCATAGATTTCATCATTACATAATGCACTTTGTAATTCATTATTTCTCTGATCCTCTGCTATAATGGTATACTTTTCCCCCTCAACGCAGATTTGGTTTGTTTCTCCTCTTTCAATTATAGAGCGTCACCCCCCTAAGCAGAAATAGTTTAACCTTTCTCATTCCCCATTGAGTTACTTCCTCGTGGATGATCATTACTTCAGTTTCCTCCCCAGTTGATAATCTGGATGGAACCACTCCTCTTGAGCTATGTCCTCATTGGGTTGAGTCTATGATTAACTGTTTCTTTCTAGATCTTACCTTGATAGATGCTTTTTATTCCCCTGAGAGTCAATTACCCAGTAACTGGTAATATTCTTCTCAATTTGTGAGTATTTCACTTCTGCCCAATACCTTGCAAAAGTGACCCTTTTCTCCCCAGCGGATTCGTTTTTTACGTCTCCCAGGAAGTTTATCCTTGATATGTTCACCTTAATCAGTGACAGATATTTTCTTCTCCTGCTTTAAGTTTATCCTTGATATGTTCATTCTAACTGGTGACGGATATTCTCTTTTTGGTATTCTACCCAGTAAAAAGGTAGTTGTAATCCCTATTTTGTTCCCCAGAGAGTTAATCCTTGATATGTTCATCTTAACCGATGACGGATTTCCTCATCTTTGCGGTCTTCTGCCCAGTAACCGGTAGCTGTAAATCCCGCTTCCCCTTTTGCAGAGTTTATCCTTGATATGTTCATCCTAACCAATGACGGATGTTCTCTTTTCGGTATTCTATCCAGTAACTGGTAGATGTAATTTCTATTTCTCTTCTCAGAGTCTATCCTTGATATGTTCATCTTAACCGGTGACGGATATTCTCTTTTTGGTATTCTATCCAGTATCCGATAGATATAATTCCTACTTTTTCAGGTAGTTTATCCTTGATATGTTCATCTTAACCGATGACGAATATCCATAATGTCCCCAGGAGAGTCTATCCTTGATATGTTCATCCTAACCGATGACGGATATTCTTCCCCTTTGAGTTTATCCTTGATAAGCTCACCTTAATCAGTGACATATATTCTCTTCCCTTGCAGTCTTCTGCCCAGTAATCGGTAGTTGTAAATCCTATTTTGGCTTTTCTCCAGCAGGTTATTATTACCCAGTAACTAGTAATGAATACATCTCCTGATTGCCCTCAGCGAGTCATCCTTGATATGTCTACCCTAACTGGTAACAAATGTCCTCCTTGTCAGAATTTTGTTATCCCCTTACCCAGTAACCGGTAGCGGATAATATAATTTTGTTCCTCCTGTGTTGAAGATCATTTCTTCCCCAGTTGAGTTGGAGTGCGTATTTCCTCAGTGAAATTGTTGTTTCCTACTTGGGTCGAGTATTTCAGTTTTATTCTGATCTACCTGTTTCCCCTGCAGATGTTCCTTATATTCTCTAACTGAGTCTTTCCATTGATTTATTCTCATGGAATCCCTTGTGTTCCCCAGCATTTTTAGAGTCGTAACCCGGCCTACGCACAACCATTTTATCCCCCAGAGTTTTTGTCCCCTAGTGAGTTTTTCTTACGGAATGCATTACACTCCTGCGGACTTTCAGTCTCTTCGGATTCTTTTCCTTTGTAGCAACATTTCCCCCAGAAAGATTATTTTTACATTCATATCATATGCATCATGATGTCTCTTAAGGACCAAAATTTGTTTCTATATGTTGTTATTTAAGTCCATTCTACTGAGTCAATGTAAAGATTTTAACCTTCATCTCCTCAATTAGAACGTCCTTAAATAGGGGCAGCTGTAAGATCCCAATTTTGACCCTAAGATCCCTCATGCTATTCTCATCATATGCATATGCATTGGGATCACACCTTGGTATCCTCTTTACCCCTCATCCATTGGGTTTGCATTGGGAGAGATCACCAAGCACATTTGATTGTATCATATTTCATTTTTCTTTTTTTACTAACCAAAATACCAAAAATATGTCATTGTATAGTTTAACTCTTTTGTAGGTAGTGCACATGCTCACATATGTTATATCAAGCTCACATATAGGGTTTAAGAACCTCATTGCAAGCAGATCAATAAAGAAATAGTTTACTATAGATCTAAGTATCATATATGAATCCCCAAAATCTTCACATGTTATTTTGATCAAGAAATCATCAAGAGTTTGGAGTTGGTTTGCCTGGGAAACCCTAATTCATCTGGGTATCTTATGTGACTTCTTCAACAGGTTTCTTCACCAATTGATCAAATATCTCAAGGGATTCTTCAAAATTCATCATCTTATGCATATATGATCCTCCATGAGTCCCAAAAGTCAAGAGAATGTCAAGATAGCAAGTTGGTTCATGGTGGTTGACCAGAGGAAGTCAATTGGTCAAAATTGGGGTTCCCTAGACCCCATCTCCTACAATTTTTGTCATATGAAAATTATTCCAAGAGAAAGGTTACTCTAAATGACATTAAAAACATCTTTTGTGTTTAGGTCAAGAGCTAGTTTTGCTTGGAAAGTCATTTGTTATGGTGAAAGATTATAAGTCATTTTGTCTAAACCCTAATTTGGAGGTCAACTTCCCAACACCATAACTTGCTCAATTTTTATGATATGAAAGCTATTAAAGTTGCATGATAAAATTCAAGATGTCTACTTCAACTTTTATGTTTTGAGGAAGTACAAATGCAACTTTTAAATACATGTGATATGAGGAAACATTATAGGTCATTTTGGGCCAATACCATTGAACAAGTGATTTTTCTCAACTTCTAAAATGCATAACTCCTTCATGCTAAATCCAAATGAGGTCCAATTTGTGACCAAATTGAAGGGATTTGAAACATTTACAACTTTGATGAAGGAACTTTTCTCATTTGAAGTCCATATAAAATGTTACTCAAGGTGGAAGAAATGAACATATGGCTTGATACTTAGAAACGTTTTTGATATGTTTGATTTTCCAAACTTCCACCTCAAAATTCATCATGATCCAAGCTTCAAAATAAAAAGTGTTCAACATGGAATTTGTTCCTCTTGATCTAACCTTTTCAAAAAGTCCAAATTCATCTCATTTAGACAAAATATGAATGACTTTCGCATGACATAAAGTTGAAGTACCATTTGGATAATTTGAAGTTCCACTTTTCATACACGAACGTGTGGCCTTTCCACATGACTTCAGCATTGCTTACACTTATTTTTGGACCTAAATGCATCATTACATGGGCCTATCACACGCCCATGCATCCATGCAAAGGCAGATTGCTATTTTTGGAATTTTGAAAGAAGTGTGCAATTATCAATCACTTGGCCTATAAATAGAACCCTCCATGCTCAGAATTAAGGACCCTAGCGTGCAAGCTTTGAATCAGCAACCCGAAACCCTCACATTCAAAGGATAAGCTTGGTGATTTTCATTGAAAATCGAGTTTGAAATCTCCCACTATTTTGAGATTCAAACTCCAAGAGTCATTCTTCTTCCTTGATCCATTTCCACTCCATCAAGCATCTGAAGCAAGGCCAAGCACAATTGAGAGCAAGATCGTGTCCATCTGAACCTGCAGTGAAGGTGAATTTCTGAATTTTTTATCTCTTCGATTCTCACTCAATTTTCCATTATTCTTGTTGATTTTTGGTGGTTTGAAGTCCTACCAATGTAGGCAACAAGATTGAGTTGCTTAGAGGCAAATCGAAGCAACTCAGATCATGATCCTTAATATTCAACTCCCTGTATCTTTCTATATACTTGGAGTTAGGTAAAATTGAGGTCAGATTCGAGCTCCTGAGCATTTCTACTTTAAATTCATGTCCTCCTTTTTTATTTTGGTAATGGTTGAAGGTGGACCAATCCGGTGAGGTACACCGGAGAAGAAGATCAAAACTCTGGCTCCAGCGATGTGTTGGCATGTCTTCAGACCACATGATCCTTCTATTTTGTTTTAATCTTGAGCGTCCAAATTGATTACCATGCGTGTGGAACATTGACTAAGGTTCACCATGGATAGAGCACTCTGATCCACTTGATCTGTCCACTCAATTAATGAGGGAGATCAAGTGGTCCACACTTTTTTGTATTTTCTGTTTTTTGTTTTAATTGCCTAATTTTCATTAATTCATATTATTTTAATATTGAACTAAAAAATATGGGACTTTCACCAAAAAAATTCAAATATTTTTCTCTTTCATTTTCTGAATTAAAATTATTTTTTGGATTAATATTATTATTTTTCATGATATATTTGTTTTTGTGCATATTTTTAATTATTTAAAAATACTTTTAAGTTTCCAAAAATTATGAAATTTTTTCTCCAAGGTCCTTTGACCTTGTTTGACCTATGATAAATCTCTTGGCCATTTATTTGGTGTTTTGAAGAGGTTTTAGGATTTTGATTAACCATAATTTAATTTAATTCATTTTTAATTGATTTTTAATTGTTTAATTGTAAATAAATTATGTTGAGCCATTTGTGTTGACTTGTTGAGTTTGACTATGTTGTTTGGGCCTTGGTCAAGGTTGATTTGACTTTGTTGGATTAAAATCATTGGATTTAGGGGATTGATGAAATGTACATTTCATCTCCAAAAATGAATGAATGCTTTTAATTTGATAAAAGTCCTCCCAAGACCAATTTGTGTTCGTCTCATTTCCCCTCCCTCTTCATCTTCAATCCCTTTCTATTCCATCCATTTCATTGACCTATGATATCTCTACATCCTAAGGTTAATTGGTTCATAAACCAATATAAGTATGGATGAGATTAGGTCCACCCTTTTGCCATTTTCTTTGAAGTGTGGTATGTTTTAAGAGTATGGTTCATTATACCATATCTCTAACATGCATTAACACTACAATTTCTATTGCCCGACCTCAAATAGTTGTGACTTCTACATAAGTCCAATTATGATTGCTTAACATAGCGCTAAACTTTGACCCAAAAGCGTAGCATTCTAGTAAGTGAGATTGTAATTCTCCCCCCTTTCATGGTATTGTATGGAAACTTGGCCTTTTTTCCTTCCTTTGGAGGATGCCTTGGTTCAAGAATCCATGCTTGTGAATAGAGGGTCGAGTGTTCTCCAAAGAATGACTTAAACAATTGAAAAGAAAAAGCAATACTAACTTCTAATTAACTAACATTTGACTAACTTTTAATTTCAAGTCATTTACTTTATGCACTTTAAATTCAAGTCTTTATCATTTGCCATTATTCATACCATTTAACTTGTTTATTTTAACGCCATTTTCACTTTGCTCACTTGAGCCATATCTTGTGATTATATTGTGATTGTATATACTTGTTTGTGTATTTTGTTTGTGTTTGTGGTCTTTTGACCTTAATGTACATAATAATAACAAAAACCCTAAAAAAGATTTGTGTGGACTGTTGGATTTGATCTGAGACATTGGACTTAGAATTAGGCAACATTCCATATGCAAAAGGACTTGGCCAATGCCAACATTTCTGAAACCAAGTGCTTGTGAAGTGAAATTTCATCTGATGCAAGCGTTGAGATCCCTTTGGGTTCATCTGCTACATGTTCTGCATTTTATTAGTTTTGATTTGAAAACTTCTTATCTTTGGGTTTTGTTCGTACTTTTCCATTTTCCTTTGGAAACAATAAAAGCGCGGTGGTGACTCTGGTTTTATTAACATTAAGTTTACCCATAACTTCATGGTCATGAATTTACCGCTACATAACCCTACTGCAAAATCCATTGATATACTATCCCATTTCCAAACTGAAATCTCTAAGGGTCACAATAAACCGCCTGGTTTATGATGTTCAATCTTTCCTTGCTGGCACACTATGCATTCTGACACATATTCTGCAATATCCTTTTTCATTCTAGGCCACTAGTAATCCTTCTTCAAATCTTGATACATCTTCGATGAACCAGGATGTATGGTAAATTCCCCCTTGTGGGCTTCCTCTAAAGCTTTTCTTTTCAGTTCAACATCATTCGGGACACAATTCATTTGATTAAAAAGAACAACTCCATCTGGTGATTGAGTGAAACCTATTTGAGTCGACATCTCTTGCAACTTCTCATCTATCATTTGTCCTTGCTGGATTTCTTCCTTTAGGTTAGAAGTAACATTCAAATTTCCCATCATCACACCATTTTGCGTCTAATTAAACTGAAGGTTAAGATCTTGGAACTTTTCTAACAATGCGTATTCTAACATCATTAACTTAACTTTATGCATCTCTTTCCTACTTAAGGCATCTGCAACCTTATTCGCTTTCCATGGGTGATACTTAAGCTCAAAATCAAAGTCTTTTAAATACTCCATCCATCTCCTCTGTCTCATATTCAACTCTTTTTGGTCAAATAAGTATTTAAAACTCTTATGGTCACTAAACATCTCAAAACATACTCCATACAAGTAATGTCGCCACACCTTCAATGTAAAAAAAACAACAACTAATTCAAGATCATGAGTTAGATAGTTCTTTTCATGAGTCTTCAACTGACGAGAGGAATATGCTACAACCTAACCACTCTGCATTAACACCCCTCATAATCCTTTCTTAGAGGCATCACAAAATACTTCATAAGACTTACTATGATCGGGGATGATTAAAACAGGAGCAGTTGTTAGTTTTTCCTTCAAACTCATGAAACTCTGCTCACATTTCGAATCCCATTTAAAAGGAATTTCCTTTCGGGGAAGTCTAGTCATTGGTAAAGCTAACTGAGAAAACCCTTTAATAAATCTTCGATAGTAACCTGTCAAACCTAAGAAACTTCTGAATTCAGAAGCATTCTCCGGTCTTTCCTAATTAATAACTTCTTCGGCTTTAGATGGATCTACTGATACTCCTCCTTGTGATATGACATGACCAAGAAACCTCACTTCGTTCATCTAAAATTCACACTTACTTAACTTGGAAAAAAGATGTTTCTCTTGCAGTACTCATAGAACAATCCTTAGATGTTCTACGTGCTCTTGTGGAGTACGGGAATAAATAAGAATGTCATCAATAAAGATTACCGCGAACTGGTCCAAGTAAGGTTGAAATATCTGATTCATATAGTCCATGAAAACAGTAGGGGCATTCGTCACACCAAAAGGCATTACAAGAAACTCATAATGGCCATATCGGGTTCTGAATGCGGTCTTTGGTACATCTGAATTCTTAACTCTGATTTGATGATAGCCCGATCGTAAATAAATCTTCGAGAACACACAGGCTCCTTTCAACTGATCTAGCAAATCGTCTATCCTTGGAAGGGGGTACTTGTTCTTAATGGTGACTTTATTCAACTGGCGATAATCGATACACAACCGCATACTACCATCCTTCTTCTTCACTAGTAACAATGAAGCTTCCCATGATGAGACACTAGGTCGGATGAAATGCTTGGTTAACAACTCTTCCAATTGATCGTTCAACTCTCTCAACTCGAGTGGCGCCATACAATACGGAGAAACATAGATTGGAGTCATCCCAGGTATCAGATCAATAGAGAATTCCACTTCCCTTTCAGGAGGAAGAGAAGTGACATCCTCAGGGAAAACTTCTGGAAATTCACAAACAATATGAACTTGTGTAACATTCAGATTGTCGCTAGGTTCCTTGGTGAGAACCAAGAGAACTGACTTTTCCTTCTCAAATAAGAAATTAACCATGCCAGCTGTACCTTCCGAGATAGTAGTTAATACATCCTTTGGAGTAGCTTCACTAGATGGAATGATGATCCACTTCTCTTCACATCCAATAAACACCGAATTGGCTGAAAGCCAATCCATCCCCAAGACCACATCAACCTTCTTAAGGTGTAAACAAATAAGATTAATCTAGAAAATTCTACCATTCACCGAAAGCGAACAATTTTCACAAATTAACGGTGTCTCAACCACATCATCCATGACGGTAGTAACCGCCATAGAAGGAGACAAAGGAATTGCTTGCAAGCTAAGACACTTCATACACTAAATTGATACAAAAGAGTGTGTTGCCCCACAATTAAATAATACAAAACAAGGATGATCATTGACGAGACACGTACCAACAATCAAAGCATTGTTGCTCTTAGCCTTCCTTTCATCTAAAGTATAAACTCGACCAATGTTCCTTCCTTGCATCTAATTCTTATTCTGAGGACAGTCCCTAGCCATGTGTCCCTCCCTCTGACAAGTAAAACACCTAATCACACTTCCAACACATCTTCCAAAATGAGGCTTCTTACATACTTGACATTGCAGAGGATGGTTAGGTCTTGCATGTTGCACTTGTTTTCCTTTGAAAGATTGAGGTCTAGGCCTAAACTGATTACCTGGCCTTCCCTGGTCCTTCTGTCCAACCCTATATTGATCCCTTTCTTCTTGAAATTTCTTCAAACTGATCTCATCCACATAGCATTGCCTTAGCAATTCAGCATAAGTAGTGAACTCTCTTTGGGAAACAATATGAGAAATTTCACCTCTTAAACCAAAAAGGAATTGATCGATCTTCCACTTCTCATCTGGTGCGTACACGGCCTGTCTAGAATAAGCAGCCATATCTTCAAACTTTTCAGCATACATAGCTACTGACATAGTACCCTGTCTAAGCTGTTGAAACTCAAATTCTTTCTGAGTCCTTAAAGAGCTAGGAAAATACTTATCTAGAAAAGTGGTCTTAAAATGCTCCCAATCCCTAGGTACTCCTTGATTGGTCATAAGAGTCGAAGCACTTTCCCATCACCTCACAGCAGGACCCTTCATCCTGTGAGAAGGAAACACAACTTTATTCTCTTTACTGCAATGCACTGTCTGAAAAATCCTTTCCATGCCAGTTACCCACTCTTGAGCTTTCATAAGATTTAATCCACCATTGAACTCAGGAGGATTCATGCGAAAGAAATCTCAGAAACTACCACTTGCAGCTTCTTGTGGAACCCCTTGAGGATGAAGACTACCATTCAACTGTTGCATCATCTAATGCATGAATTGGTTATGTTACTGCTCCATCTGTTGCGCAAACTGAGACCATTGAAAACCTTCACTACCACTTGGCGGTTCGGAATCTGAATTCTGAGTTCTAGGTCTACCACGACCTCTGCGTCTATCATCCATGATCCTGAATGTCATGCAAATAGAATTAAGCTGATCATGCTCAATACTATGAATATAACATCAAGGACAATGATAACAACACACATATGAGGCAGAAATAAATACTTATAATATTTCATGGTTAGGTCGAGGATACGACCTGCTCTAATACCAACCGTAACACCCACATATAATATATGTCTAGAATACATATTATACATAGTGTAATACTAGTACTGAAATACATAAGCGCCTAGCGGCAACAGTGTACATATTACATGCCCAAAAGAAAATAATACATGGCACAAGATATACACAAAGATACCCAAAATAAAACTAGGAACTAGATCATTGTAGAATGATCTCAAAAAATATCTATGCAACAGAGAAGCCATCCAAAACATCAGGTAAGCAAGATATCACTCTATCTTGTCCTTACCCTTCGCCTGATCGTAACTACCTGAAAAATAATCAACAACATGGGGTGAGATAATAATCCCAGTGGGTTCCCTATCTTATGGGTCCACTCGGCTCTACAGGGTTTTCTAATCAATATCCAACTTAAGTCAACAAGGTAAAGAAGACTTAAGTGATGGGGAAAAATCTCGCAATGTATGACAACATACTCATGAGTTCTCACAACTCAAAATAAGTCACTATTCAGATTCACAAACATCAATCCCTGAGCGGACCTACATCTAGGGCAAGCTCAGCTCATGCATTCTCGTATGATTCGACTTTCGCGGTGGATATCGGGTCCTCTATAAGTTCCAAACTCAATGCAAGCGACTGTCACTCGTATGGGACTCTAACCCACTTAGGGAATCTTTCACCGTATGGGCCTCTAACCCACTTTGGTGTCCACCTATCCCCCATGCCCGCCATGGTTAGGGATCAAACACAATTGAGGCACGAATCATTGGAGTCACATCCTATTGCTTACTCATCTAAGCATCTCAAATAGGGATGTACACTATCAAGGGTAAAACATTCTGAATACGTGATCAGTTCCATAAAACATAACTACATTCATCAACCACTGGTGACTTCATTCACCAATATACAAGTAATAACAATGCATGTTCCATACAAAGAGACTCACTCTCAACTATAGCAACCATTCATTTACGACCTTCACATAAGCATCGTACGAATGAACGTCACTTTCTAATGTTATCTAAGTTATAAGTCTAACTTATGACCTAAGAATGATCACTAGGTTAACTCACCAGATTCAACATGCAATTCTCACATTCAACATTGATTCAATATAAGTATAACATAACAAGTGATTAATAGTTGATGGAATGCATTTATAAACATTAAAGAATTGAGATTTGAAGTTTTAGGCATGAGCCAATCGATTGGTTGGGGAAGCCCAATCGATTGGTTTATCTCACATTTCTATTTTTCAAAGAATGCAGAGGATCAATCGATTGGTCCTCAGTGTCAACCGATTGACAACTGAACAATTTCCAATTTTTTCAAGGTCAGTAAGTTTGTGCAATCGATTGGAGTCCACTGCCAATCAATTGGTCCTGCAAAAATTTCATTTTCTTCAAAACAGAAAGATAATACAATCGATTGTTACTAAGGGCCAATCGATTGGCCTCAAACATTTTCCACTTTTCCATACACAGAAACTTCATTCAATCGATTGGTCTGGAAAATACTTCGGAACCAATCGATTGGTTCCTGCACAAAACATGATTTCTTCTGCAAAACAACATAGTTTTTGACCTGCATAATATTTGTTTCATTTCTAGCAACCAATCTCTTGACATAATCATAAAACATATCAATAATACTTTCAAAGCAACAACCCCATCATTATATCACAAGAATCCAACAAATACAAGAACATGCATAGAAGCATCATCAATGAAGGTTCACATGATTCATGGATAAACTCATCATAATATCATCTACCATGTTATCAATTCCATGGTTCATCAAACCCTAACTTCTAAATCTAAAGTTCTACCTAGAACCCATCTTAGGAAATGGAAGAGGATGTTGAAGAAGATGGTGAAATGAGATGGTGGTGAAGTGATGATGATGGATTCCAAGCTTTTCCTCCTCCTTCTTCTCTCCACTAGCTTGCTTCATCTTCTTTCCACTAGCTTTTCTGATACATAGAGAAAATAGAGTCACTAGAAATGTGTGGTTAGAAAAGATTACTAGTAGCAACAAATATCCAAAGTGATACTACACTTTTAATATGTGGCCATCATTTGCCACTAGAAACGTGTGGTTAGAAAAGGTTACTAGTAGCAACAAATATCCCAAGTGATACTACACTTTTAATATTTGTTCTACTAGAGCAATTGACCCATTATTAGTGTTACTAAAATGTCCCAATTAATAAAAGGTCAGTCACAATTAATATTAATTAAGTCAATCTGAATTCACTATTTACTCTATTTATCCTAACTGATAACTTTTAGAGCACATATGAACTCAGTTGATCTCAAATAATAGGAATTTGAGTATTTAAGGAAATACTGGGTATTACAGTAATCAAATGTAGGTGTAACCTTTTCTAAGTTTTCGTGAACCAAAATCAATGTTTTGAATAGCAAAGCTTCGTGTAACCTTTTCTAACTTATTCAACCATTCATAAAGTTTTTTAGAAGTGTATATAAAGCACCATACACTACAAAACAATTTACCAACTTTCATAATTAGATTTATAATAATCAAATATCATTTTCAAAGTGTTCTTCATTTTTCAAATAATTTGAAACTATGTGAATTTTCATAAACCAAAAAAAGTTTCATAAACAAAAAATAGATTATGAGAAATTAAATGATATACTTGAATTGTTATATTGAGAAAATAATGTTTATAATCCCATATTAAATTTGACATTCAATATCCTACTATATTCTTCATTTCTAAAAAAAAAATTAAGTTTATGTATTTTTCATCATAGTGTGTTGGTGAGAGGTGTTTGTAAAGAAAGTGGTATTCTTTCTATTTTTGTGAGGATCATTTTAGTATTTGGTGGTTATTTAAAAGTTTTTTTGAGTCAGGGAGATTTAGAGTCCATCACAGGTTTTGTTGTTGGTTTTATTTATGTATTAGAAGGTTGTAAAAAGATCTTGGTGAAGACTTGTACAAGAATCTAAAACATAGTGGACGATCCTTTAAGGAGTAGATAAACTAGATGTACTCTTGGTTGATATGGGGGAATAGTATAAATATTTTGTGTTATTTACTTTATGGTTTTAAAATTAGGTACTTTAAAGTAGCATTCTGATGATTACTTCTAATAAAATAACAAGTTAAGTAAAGTTTCACAAAAGCAAGAAAAATCCAGCAATCCTAATTCACCCCCCCCCCCTCACTTTCCCCCACTTAGGAAGCATCTCGGAGTTGCACTTGAAATCAGAGCAAGAGTAAGGTAACTTTCTCCTAGATCCTGATAAAAATGGCTTCTTCAAAACCTTTCTTAAGATAAGGCTCTAGCATCAACAAACCATCAAGTTTCACTGGTGAGTGTTATGACTTTTGGAAGATTAGAATGCAAATGTTCTTAGAATCACAAGGGGTGGAAGTTTGAAAATCCATGAAAATGGTCCCTTCATTTTGAGTATAGTTGTTGAAGGTGTAAATCAACCAAAACCTAAATAGGCATGGGATGAAGAGGATAACAAAAAAGTTCTATATGGTAAAATTGCTAAAATAATTATAGCATACTCTTTAGGGATGAACGAATTCTTTAGGGTATCAAATTGTCAAACCGCTAAAGAAGTATTGTAGAATTTAGAGATAGCTCACGAAGGAACAAAAGAAGTAAAATGATCAAGACTAAACACTCTCTCTTAAGAATATGGGATGTTTAGAATACTACCAGGAGAAAGGATTCTAGATTTGCAAAAGAGATTCACTCATTTGACAAACCATTTAACCGTTCTTGGAAAAAATTTCATCAATAATGGATTAAATATAAAGGTCCTTAGATTCTTAACAAAGGCATGGTAGCCAAAAGTGGCAGCTATTTCAGAAAAGAAAATTCTATACAAGATGACATCAACGACATTGTTTGGAAAATTACAAGAACATGAATTGGAACTTGAACGATTGGAAAAGCGTGAAGGTGGTGCACATAAAGTTAGATCTCTTTAATTAAAAAACAAAATCAAAGATTATGGTAGTGATAAAGAGAAATAATCCCATATGATAGTGAAAAATATGATGAAGATATAGAAGTACTTGTCAAGAAGTTTGAAAAAAATCTTGAAAAGGGACAAAAATAATGAAAATTGGTCAATGAAAGAAGTTTAATGAAGAATTAACTTCAATACAAAAGGTAACATGCTTTGAATGTGAAAAACAAGGAAATATTAATAGTGATTGTTCTTTTCTCCAAAAAGAAGAACAAAAATTCAATAACAAGGAGGATAAAAAAACCAATAAGAGCATGTATCACTTAGAAAGAGAATGGGGTGAGTAAGCATTCTAAAATAAAGAACAAACACATCTATCTTTCATGGTTTAACATCACTATGATGATGATGATGATGATGACGACGATGATGATGTTAGTAATTTTGACTCAAGTGATAAACCTTATTGTGATAAATTACAAGATGCCTTTAATGATTTATATGATAAATATCTAAAGCTTTCTAGGTTATGTGCTAAGAAAAAGGAAGAGACTTCATCTCTATAAATTAAAACTAATATCATGCATGTGGAATTAGAAAAAGTTAAAACAATTTCATCATGTAATAAATGTAATTCTCTTGAATTAAAGATAGTTTATAAATCAATCTATGAAAAAGGCTAAAATGGATTGGATAATATTCTAATTAACAAAATGTATGATAATGATAAAAGTGGACTAGGATATTATAAATTTGAAAATTGTAGTCAAATCAAAAACACTATCTTTGTCAAATCTAACAATGCTTGTAACAATGTTCAGCCTAGAAAATTATGTCATAATGTTCAACATAGAAAGACTTATAACAATAATTATTTCTATGATCATAAAAAGAAAAATCCTAACATGGAACTTGTTTTTATTGTAATTGTAAGAGACATATCCCTAATACATGCTATATGAGAAGATTTGGTGTATCAAGTGGAAAATATGTGTGGGTTGAGAAAGGAACTAACCAAAAATGGTCCAAAGAGTTTTGGATATCTAGAAAGAAACATTAATTTACTTTTGAAGATATAAATTGCTAATATTGTAATATACAAATTGGTTCTTCAAGACACAAGGATAACATTTGTTATGGTAGGGTAAATTTTCATTTTGAAGATATATTGAAAAGTTTGACAATTTAAATTAGCATGGTGAATAAGAGTAAACATATGCCATTATATAATTTTATCTATATCTTTAATTATCATGATGTATCTTTACCCCATTGATTGTTTATTATTCAAATGAATTGTATTATTTCCCTCTCCATTATGTTCTCTTGGACTATTCTACTTTTTCTTCTTTTTGAAATGTCAAAAGAGGGATAAATGATAGGGTATGTTTTTTCTTTTTCATGATACTTTCAGAAGGAGAAAAGTATAAAATTGCAAGAGACGTCAGGAAATATACAAGATAGGGGGAGTTTCTAGTTGTTGTACAAATTATAGGATTCAAAAATATTAAAACAACTCGTTGATAAACAACAAGAAACTTAAAAGGATGTTTGTCATCATAAAAATGGGGAAATTATGAAGAAGAACTTCTATTTGACCTTGGCTAGGGTTTTGATGAAGATAAATACATTAGCAAAGGAAGAAAGAGATAGATTCAACATTGATCAACAATGAACAATAAATATGAAGATAACAATCGGTCATGACAAAGTTGCAAAGATCAACATTGAACAAAATTAAGATGGTCCTTATCTTTGATGAATCATCATTCATCTTTTATATCCCTTAAAACCTCAAAAAAGTATCACTAAAACTTAAACGAAAATATTTTCAAAGTTAACCTATAAAAACCATGGAAATCTTTCCTTAAAAAGATGTTTTTAGTGCTAGAACCAAAGTTGTAATAGAGTACAACTTTACTATAGTCGATTACTTGTGGCCAATTTTCAAAAAAATTAAACATTGCAATTGTTATAATCGAATGCATGTGTATTGTACTCGAGTACAACCTGAGCTGGTGTGATTTTTCATGAACCGGAATCATTGATTTGAATGGCAAAGATTCATAGAACCTTTTCTAACTTATGCAATCATTCATATAGGCTTTTAGAAGTGTATATAAAGCATCATCATACACAAGAAAATGAATTACCAACTTTCAAAATCAGATTTATAAGAATAAAATATCATTTTCAAAGTGTTCTTAATTTTTCAAATTGTTATAAACTATGTGAACTTTCATAAATCAGAAAAAGTTTCATAAACCAAAATAGATTTTGAGCAAGTAAGTGATATACTTTGAATTGTGATATTGAGAAAATAAAGACTATAATCCCAATATTGTAATTGACATTCAACAGACTACTAAATTCTTTATTTCCCAACAAACTTTAAGTTTTTGTATCTTTAATCATAGTTGTTGGTGAAAGGTGTTTGTAAATAGAAAGTAGTGTACTTTCTGCTTTTTGTGAGGGTCATCATAGTGTTTAGTGATTGTTGAAAAGGTTCATTGTGTCAGGGAGATTCAGAGTCCACTATAGGGTTTGGTGTTTGTCCTGTTTGCATATTAGAAGATTGTAAAAAGATTTTAGTGAAGACTTGTACAAGGATCTAAAACATAGTGGATAATCCTCTAAGGAGTGGAGGGACTAGATGTACCCTTGGTTAATAAGGAAAACTAGTATAAATTTCTTGTGTTCTTTACTTTATGCTTTTAAAATTTTGAACTTTAAAGTAACATTCTAATCATTGCTTCCAATCAAATAAGAGGTTAAGAAAATTCGCACAAAAGCGGTTAAAAATGAACATGAGAATAAAGTAAATGTAGCGGAGATGGGGATGTAGCGTTGAATGTGTGGTAAGACTAGAAAAAATATGATTATAAATAAAAATATTAGAGAGAGAGAGAGAGAGATTTTGGGTAGTGCATATAGTAGATAAGATTGTGGAAAATAGATTTAGGTAGTTTAGAATTTAGAGAGAAGACATGTAGATTATATGGTAAGGAGAACGTATCAGATGGAGAGAAGTTTAACAACTAGAGAAAGAGGAAGACCTACATATAGTATAAGAGAGGTTATTAAGAAAGATGTTGAGATTAACGGTCTAGTTAGAAGCATGGTCTTGAATAGAATATTATGGAGATAGTTGATCCATGTAGCTCGTTCCCACATAGTGAGATAAGGCTTGGTCGCAGTTCGTGAGATTATGAGTCTATCAGATTAACTAACTGCAAGTGCACAGTGTATCACGTAATTTTAAAAGATATCGATCCCACAGAGACCAATAGTCAAATCTATCATTTCTAATTGTTATGGTGTTTATCTAAGACAATTAAATTAAGAATGGAAGAAGATAAAATAATAAACTTCAACGAATTCAGATAAATAATACTAGAATGTGATTCACATCAATTAACAGTACTCTAGATTGTTTCTAAATATGATTACTGTACGGGGCAATATTTTCTACCTTGAAAAGAATTCAATTAAACAAAAACTTTCTCTTTCGCGTATTCAGAACTGAATCTTAATCCTTAATTTATACCACTGTCACATATGACCAACACTTATTGCGTTAAAGTAGTAAAACCTATTTTAAGGAATTAGACTCTTTACTCAGTTGAAAAGTGATTTTGATTGGTAAGTTCAAATAAAAAGGGCCGATAACTTTCGCTCGGGAGACTGGGTCCTAATCCTATAGGCGCGCATGTTCGCAAATAGTTTTAAAACCACCTTCTAGAAATATTAAACTTCCTAAGTAATTAATAAAGTGCTTTCACGGTATTTACTATCCAAAAATAAACCAATTTTAATCTTTAGTGTCAGACGACTTTCAATCTTACCTGACGTTATTACTATCCTACTTTCGTAGTAACTGATTAGATTAAGTTTGGAAAAATTGCATTAAAACCAAAACATCCCACAATTGTAATGCTAAAGAAATAACGGACAGAGCACCATCAAATGACAGTCTTCACATTCTAGTACAAACAAATTAGCTGGACATAATTATGGTAAACAAATAGGCATTCGGTATGGATTTAGAATTAAACATAATGGAGGGTTTAAATAAAACGGTTTTAAACATAATGAATGAAAATAGAACATCATTGTCCATAGAATATATTGATTTGCATACAGTGGTAGACCTATTATAAGGGGATGATAGGTTCCATGGCACCCCTCACATTTTTACATTAATATTAAATTAGGTGTGTCAAGTTGTTATGTTGGCATCTGATACGGTGGTAGTCAGTAACATAGTTTTTGGCAATTGAGTCTTAACTTTAATTTTTTGTGGTAACTATTTTATATTTTCATTATTCATTAAAAAAAAGACTATACCAGGACTTGAATTTTAATCTGGGGATGATATTAGAAGTATTCTAACCACTAAACAAGTTTTTGTTTATATGATTTATTTGAAACAATTTTGATACAACTTATATTTAGTGTTAATTTATAAAATAATATATTGTTATATTAATTCTATCTTAAAGTAATTCTGGATTGAGTTTCATGTTCTCTTATATATCAGCATTTATTTAGAATTTATTTTTAAGTATATTTTTAATATATTTTCATACTCTTAATTATAATAGTGTATTAATTATTATAATTATGATTATTATTATTAGGTATTTCTATATTTACTGATGAATGGTTAAAATATCTTAATTAAATTAGATTAAAGGTATGGACAATGCATGGACTAAACTCCCAAGACATTGGAAGACATATAGGAAAGGTGTTAGGTCTTTTTTAGATTTTGCGTATACCAAAGGAAGACCTCAAGGACGTGAAATTTCTTGTCCTTGTGCTCATTGTGCAAATTGTAAATGGGCAAGAAGACATGTGGTTCACGATCATTTAATAGCTGCAGGTTTTGTAGAAGGATATGATGTTTGGGTAAATCATGGAGAGGATATATCATCACCTATGACAATTAACAAGGACACAAAAGAGCAAGATAATTCACTTGATGACATTGATGGCTTATTGTATGACACATTTAGAAATGTGGTTGAAGAAGAGGAAAATAATGAAAGTCCCAATGAGGATGCGAGAAAGTTATACAAGTTGATTAATGAGGCAAAACAAGAGCTATACCCTGGATGTGAAAGCTTATATACTCTATCGTTCATAATTCTTCTTTACTTGTTGAAGTGTTTGCATGGATGGAGCAATGCATCATTTACTTCCCTTTTAGAGTTATTGAAGGAAGCAATTCCAGATTTAAGATGCATGGCTTTTTCTTATGTGCATAGTTTCGAACGGTATGAAACATAATTAAAAATGAAATTTTAATATGTGAATTTTAATATAGAAAAGCATATGTATAAACCAAATGGCAATAAATATTTTAATATGGAATTATAAAAATGAAAACCAATACGAATATTTTTGATGCATTGTTTTATACATGCATTTATGTGGTTGCTGTTGTGCTCATGCATGTTTCATTTATTATGGTTGCTATTGTGCAAATGCATGTATATAATACTGAAAACATGATGCATTTATGCCGTTGTGCTAATATAACAAATAGAATACTGAAAACATGATGCAAATGCATGTAGTCAATACTGAAAACATGATGCATTATAACGCATTTAGTGAGGCTGTTGTGTGACATTTATGCAGTTGCATGTAGCAAAAATACTATCATTTATAAGGGATACATGCATTATAATGCATTTATTGCAATTGTTGTTGACCAAAATTGGAAATGTAATGGCATGTATCATTTATGTGGCTGCATGTAGCATAAATACTATCATTGATAAGGGATACATGCATTATAATACATTCAACAATGGTTATATGACCAACTATGTCAAAATATTAAAAATAATGAGAGTAAATTATATTCTAAATATAAATGTTAAAATAAATGTTTCCCTTATTTCTAATACATGCACTATTGGTTATATAGTCTTCTATTCCAGTTGACAAATGAATGACAGTAAATTATATTCAAGATATAAATGCACTATTTCTAATACACGCACTATATATATATAAGGGAACATTAAAAATAATATTAATATGAATGAAGATACACCTGGAAGAATATTTGTAATATAGTCATTAATATCATCGACTATTTTAGTAGTTGATGCAAGAATAACTCTATATTGAAGAAAATCTGAATTTGTGTAGTTTTGAATGAGATTTGGATAAGTACTAGTAACAATAGCTTCAATTGAATCCATAAAATCTCGAATGAGTAAGTCTTCTGGAATAAGTATCTCAGCATATCCATCATTGGGTTCAGAGAGTTTTCAATTTCCCAATTCTAAAATTCATTATGAGAATAGTCGTATTTCTTCAGAATTGACTAAATTTGAGCCACTTTTCAACCACATATTTTTTGTAAGATTAAGAACTTTGCAATGAATTCAAATATATGAGGCATTTATTGTAGCATGCACAATATCAAACCTAGTTCCTCTTGGTACAACAAGAAGAATTTGTCTGAAGTCTCCCCCAAAAATGACAACTTTACCTCCAAAAATCTGGTTACATTCACCACTGGCATCACTCATTATATCTTTCAATGACTTGTCAAGAGCTTCAAAACAAAATTTATTTGTCATAGGCGCTTCATCCCATATAATGAGTTTTCTTACTTTCAAGAGATTAGCTAAATCAGATTTTCTCAATGTTACATATAGAAGATTCTAGACATGGTACAGGAATTTTGAATTTGGAATGTGCAGTTCTCCCTCCAGGTAACAATAAACTTTCTATTTCTCTTGATGCCACATTCAACACAATATCTCCTTTGCAACGAAGAGCCGCAAAAAGTGTGTTCGGCCTGAAAGTGTTCTCGGTGCCACCATAACCATATAAAAAAATACTCCACCATTTTAATTTGTGATAGCTTGCATAATTTATCTGAAAATGCTAAGTTGTTCATCTACAATAAAAAATAACATATTTTCAATGGAATTGTGCATAACTCATAAAAATGTGTATGCAATATAAGCTTGCAAATACGTAAAAGGGACAAAGAAATAGAATTCATGTAAAGCATGAGCATTGGATTTGGTAAACATGAAAATACTCCATAATGAATGTAACAAAAATGAAATAAAAATATATTTGAACAATGCATAAATATGAAATATCAATACCTGTTAAGGATTGAAACTGATTTTGATAGATTTCTTCTTGAGCCAAAATGTCATATTGTCTTTCATCATATATCAATCTATTTCCAAGAAAGTCAAGTACATAATTTGATGGATATGGTATTGGCTTAAATTCTTTCAAAGTTCTTCTGTTTTTTTGAAGCTGCTTCTCAATTTCCATCAACGTGCATTGTTGGACATCTTCATCGGACAAATTTAAGTCTACAAAAAATGTCAAAATCTAAGTAAGTTGACACAAACTTTCAATATATAGACTTTTAAAGAAATTAATGATGAAATAAATATAAGTATATACAAATTGACCATACGTTAGTTATCTTGCTTCTTCATACTCACTATTTGCCACTAACCAAGATGTAAACATTGATTATGTGACAATTGGTTTAGGAAGGAAATTTCCAATTTGTTCATAATCTTTGTAGTATATATAAATTTCTCCCTCCATGTGAAAAAACAACCTTTCAACTGCTGGTTTTCGACCATGAATTGAGTAAGAGAATATTTTCCAGCATGCTTCGCTTGGTGATACATATCGACAATCAAGGTACTGTTTGATTTCGTCAATATTTCCATCTGTATGAGAGTTATTTGGAACGATCACCGCTGAGATCCTATCAGAATGCTTGTTGATGTACTTGAAAATATATTTTATTGAAGTATTTTGATTGCACCACTCCATATTAATATGTGCCTTATATTTCATCAACAAACTTGGGTTGTGGGGGACAACATGACCACTATGAAGTGTGACTCCATTTTTGTCAACTGTATTCCCTTGATCTCTCCTCCTATAAACTGGGTATCCATCTTGATCAACAATTGTAACATCTTGAAATTTCTTAGGATAATACTTTGAGCACTTACCATCCTTCATACAAGGGCACTTTGGGTTTGCCAACCCACAAGATCCATGAACCATGTGGTTCTTGACCAAGTTATATAATCTTGGTTGTTTCATCAGATCAGGTACTCTAGCTTATATGATTTTGTTTATTTCTTCTGGACCGAGATATTTATTGGATGTATTCAAGAAAATAAGAATGTGTGCATGTGGCAACCCTCTCTTTTGAAACTCAATTGTGTACATATCTAAAAATAAGAATAATTGTTATATAAAAATATAGACATAAGAATTTTATTGGTACATATCCAGATATCCTATTAATAAAAATATTAAGCACCTAGAATTATTTAAAGGAAAAAACTATTTAGGTATTCAAAAGTATTTATATATGTCTTCAAAACAACATTTAAAAGTATCCAAAATATATTTTATGTGTAATCATTAAAATATAATGAATAGTACAGTAGAAATGCAATACTTACATACAAGAACTTTGCTTAACACACCCTTCTTGGTCACGTTTGCTAGAAGGCTATCAAACTTCATCTTAAATATTCTAGCAATGATATCTGGTCTATCTTGTGGATTCAAATTTAAGGGACCAAGTATTCTTTGAATTTCAGACCAATTTGGGTTGCAGGTGAATGTTATGAATAGATCCGGAAATCCCACCTTACTACAAATCGTCATGCCATCATAGTACAAGTGATCCATAAATATACTACTTCCCACATATGAAGATGACAATATGACTCTTTTTATTGTGCTTGATCCTATCATTTGATTTTTCTCTACATTCAAACTTGTAAACTTTGACACTCTTAGTTTGCTTTGATTTTTTCTCAGCCAATTTAATCTCTCCCCTTCAAGCATTGTGTAACCATCTACCAAAAATTATTGGAACAATCTCCTAGATGATAACGAAGTCTTTTCCTCATCACATCTTGTTTGAATTCTAAATTCTAGCCATTCTCGTATTGTAAGTTGATTCCTCTAAGTATCATAAAAAAATGTCTGAGTCTCAATGGGCAATGTTAGGTCTATAACTATCCTCTCCATAAGGAAATATCAATGGATACTGGAATGCCAGATAGGCTCGATGAAACTCATCAATTCTTTGTACTTGTCCCCCTTTGGTATTGCATTATAACGTCTCTTTCTCCAATCGTGTCAATGTCACCAACAATTAAAGCTGCCACCTCAGAAATAGTAGGTTGATTGTATAATCTACCATCAGTAGATCTAGATGAAATTAGTTTGAGCTTCAAATTGTGAAAATTGGTTTGATTAGCCATTGTCTAATCATCAATAAACTTTTGGCATGTGGGTTATGTGTGTACAACATATCTAACAAGCTTTTTATCAGTTCTGGAAGAATTTTATTTTTGTTGCTAGACAATAAATAAAATATAATTTCAGAATGTAATATAAAAACTAAGTATATAAATAGGTTGAACATGATTATAGTACCTTAGACCATCCATTCGATTTATGATTTCATTTTCAGTGTCATATATGTAAAGTTGGGAAATTTTGAGAGGTTGACCTTCAGGTGGCAATAAACTCCCAATGCGGTGGCAAGATTGGCTTTGAATTCTTAAAGTAGGGGGACCACGACCATTATTGAATCTATTGTCCAAATTATCTCCGGATGAAGTGAATTCAAACATCATGTTGTATGTCCTTATTTATGATTGGAAGTTCTTGTTATCTTCGGTTGTGTGATCAAATAGGAGATGAGATAGAACTTGTGGTGGATGTTTCAACATGGGTAGTTCAACTTTACCATTACCACAACATAAATAGTATTTCGGATTTGCTGCATGCGTGTGTTTGTCCATGCTTTCTTGATACCACATCATGGCTTTACAATATTTACATTCAATCATAGCATCTCCCAAATCATAATAATCTGTAAAAAAAAATTAATAGTTATAATAAGTTAACAATATTATACGGGAAAATAAAAATTTCTACGCATGCATATGACAACTATATGACATAATTATGTATTGTTGATTTTTTTTAATGTATAATCTTGTACGAAACCTTCATTGTTTGCTTTGGGTTGATTTGCCATTGAAAATGGTGGACAAGTTTCTACTTCATCAATGCTTAAATCACCATCAGATTCGTGTGGTGTAGTAATTCAAAAATAGGAACTCTAAATACATTGGCAATGTTAAAAGAATTTGGTCTAAACAATAAATGTAGAAAGCATTATTACATATACCTAAGAATGGATCATAGTCAGAACCTTCCTCATTTTCACTATTCAATTCCAAATTAGGTATGGGTGCAAATATTGGTAATGTTGGTTGTTGATTAGCTGCAACCGTATTAGACGTGAACCGTAATTTAGGGACAGTAAAGGGTGGTGATATGAACTCAATATTTGTGCTGCTGGAAAACATAGGCGTTTGAAAAAAATGATGATTAGAATATTTTATATTAGGAAAGACTCATATGCATTATGGATGGCAATATTATTACTCACATAGTATTAACACCGGGTTTGATAGAAACATTGTTAGGGTGTGTAAATGGTGTGTCTAGTTCTTTACGTGAAGTAGCTTTCTTCGGACGACCTCTTCCACGCTTGACTAAGTTAGGTGTTAAATCAAGCCTATCAACGACACCAGAGCTGTTTTTAAAAAATGCAACATACAATTAATTAATTAATAGTGATACCAAACTAACATTGACTTAGCATATAATATATGGAATTATAAAGATGAAACTAACATAGGATTAACTCCATGATTGAGTATAATAATGTTGGTGGATGTGAGTATTGTGTCTAGTAGTTTATTTGTTATGTTGTAGGAAAAATTTGGCACACCAGGTAATGTTTTAGGACGTCCTCTTCCACACTTGACTAAGTTTGGTTTATCCTCGATACGTTTCCCATCATAATTCTTGTAGAAGATTTAGTGGTGACATAAAATAAATGTTGATTGCAATTGTAAAATGAAAAAACTATATTACACTTACATAACATGGCTTGATGTTGCATGATCAATGAGATTTACTTGAGAAATCATAGGTACTGTCGTGTTTAGCACATATAGATGTAGTATGTTTTGAATAAATCATGCTCTTCAATCTTCAGTATAAAGACTTAGACGTTAACAAAAACCAGAAAAAATGTTTTGTATTTCACATAGATGTAGTATGTTTTGAATAAATCATGTTCTTCAATCTTTCGTATAAAGACTTAAGACATTATTAACAATAACCAGAAAATGGAAATAAAGAGTTACACATTTACAAGAGTTTTGAAGGATATCATTACCTTAGAAATTGCAGCAATCTTTCGTATAAAGACTTAGACATTAACAATAACCAGAAAAAGGAAATAAAGAGTTACACATTTACAAGAGTTTTGAAAGATATCATTACCTTAGAAATTGCAGTAATAAAGATGTATGAGTAGATTTACAAGAACAACACAAATGAGAAACAGAAGAGTGAAACCGAGGAGAGAGGAAGTGACAACACAAATGAGAAAAAGAAGAAGAGAGAAGACCCATAAAAGAAAAGGAAGTGAATAATGGACCAATAAAAAAGAAGGAAAATATAGACCAATAAGAAAGTGAAAAGTGGCATCATAAAGTGATGAGTTTGAGTTAAAATATTGGAATATGTTAATTACTTTTTTGTTCTTCCATTAGGCAAGTAATAATTTATTTAGAAGGGTATATTAGAATTCTTAGTTACATGTTTTGTTAATGAGTAGGTGGTTGATATTTAAACTTATTATATTGAACATGATTCTCATCTCTTTGAGATTTTAAATCTTGAGGGGCTTAGTTAAAACATATGTTAGTTGATCCTCTGTTCTAGAATGTTCAAGAATATGTTAAAGTGTTTTTTCTCTTGCTTACTTCATCTATAAAAAAGTAAAACTTTGTTTCAATGTGTTTGCTCATTCCACGAGCTATAGGATTAATTACAAGGTTAACTGTTATTTATTTTTTAAGCTAAATTTTGATTTATTATCTATCATTAATTCCATTTTTCCCTTTTGTCTATCTTCATCTCAATCATTATTGATTGCAACCTTCCTCCTTGAAAAATTGCACCCAACCTCACAAGAAGACAAAAGTTACCACTTAGAGCACCATGAAATTGGATTATAAGTGGAAAAATTAAACACATATTCCATTGTGTTTCTTAATTATACTTTTTCTCCACACCATTCTAAATACTAAAAAAAACCAATCAACGTATCCCTTTGGCCCTAAGTTTTGGAAATAAGATGTCATGGTCTATTGTACCTTTAAGGTATCTCATGATCCTCTTCAAGCTCTTATATGTGACGGTTTAGATTCTTATATCAATATATTCACTATATATAAATTGTCATATATCATGTCTGAAATTACAAGCATACCTCAAGCACTCCTCCATTTACTTATATAAAGTGCTATCAACAACCTTGTCATCTTCGTTTCTTTCTTATATTTGAACATTCTTCTATGTGAGTGCTTTTCATTTTGTAGTTCAACATATGAAATCTCTTCAGGATATCATTGATGTACTCCCTGTATTGAGTTATCAAGCTTTTCATGATTGTAGAAAATGCAAGTCTAAGGAAGTAACTTAAGTTTCTTAAGTCATTCATATCAAATAAAATGTTCATGATGAATTTAATATTTTCAATGTCATTGTGATTTCTTCTTGTGATAAGTATATCATCCATATATAGTCACACTATATTGAGATTTTCTATATTCATGAATTTTACATATATTCCATGTTCAAATGTACACTTGAAATAACCAATTTACTTTAAGAACTCATCAATCATCATGCTATAGGTTCTTGGGACATACTTCACTCTATAGAGAGCCTTATTAAGCTTCACGACCTTATCCTATTAAAATTCCATAATAATTTCTTAAGGTTGTTCAACATGAACATTACTACAAATAATACATTATATGACAACACTTTCACATCGACCAATAAATAACCGATGTATATATCCTGGAAGTGCCATGATTAGTTTAAAAAAATATATATGAACATATCCCCTCAATTTTATAAAAGAACCCATGAAAATGGTGTTCACTTCCCGATTGATTTTTGTCCAAGAACTAGTAAGGCTTATGGTGAACATGTTGATAGTTTTAGGAGTTACGTGTCATTACAAGGTGGAAGCAAAGTCAGCATTTTGAGAGATAAGTGTTCCTAAGTTGACGATGAGTTGAAAGATAAATTATGGGTTGATATTACGGATCTTTTTAAAGATTTGTTTTACAAGTATAAATGACCATTTTTTTGTTTAATACTAATATCATCTCTATTATGTAAATATAGGAAATGTTTATTGTTCCAAAGGATGATATGCTAAAAAAGAAATGGATTGGAAATATTGGTGAGCATTGGAAGGGATTTAAGACACATCTCACAAGTGATTATATTACAAAACCAAAGCATAACTTAGAGCCTCCATACATGATATATTCATATATTGATAAGAAGGTTTGAGAGGAGTTTGTCAAATCTCGTAGCTGTAATACCTCGTATTTCCATAAATGCCTAAATTCCTATTAATTGAGATCAACTGAGTTCCTATGTGCTCTAAAAGTTGCCAATAGGGATAAATAGAGAAAATAGTGAGTTCAAGTTGACTTAATTAATATTATTTGGAACTGGCCTTTTATTAATTGGGACATTTTGGTAACACTAATAATGGGTCAATAGCTCTGGTAGAACAAAAATTACAAGTTAGTGCCACTTGAGATATTTGTTACTACCACTTCACCACTTTCTAACCACACAAATCTTAATGGCCACTTATTTATGACTTTTGACCCACTCATCACCATATGTTTGTGTCTTATACCACCTACCACTTGCCATTTGTTTTCTATGTATCATAAAGGATAAGTAGAGAGAAAGGAAAGCATAGAAAGAAAGAGGAAGCTTAAGAGAAGAAGGAAAAGCAAGGCTAGTAGAGAAGAAGAAGAAGGAAAAACTTTGAACCAACACCATCATCTTCATCCTCATTTCATCTTCCACAACTTCTCCTCTTCAATTTCTTGAGGTGGGTTCTAGTTAGAAACTTTAGGTTTCTAGAAAAGTTAGGGTTGTAGAATGTTAGACAAATCATGAATATCCATGCTATAAGATGAATATGTTCTTGCTCTTGTTGATTTCCATGAACATGTGTCTTGATGTGTTTTATGATTTGTATGATAATATGATTTGTTATGGTTATGTTATGATGTTGAAATCCTTGTAGTTATGAATTTGGGATTCTTGTTGTACATGTGTATATGAGCATGTAGTGAGATGGATGTGTTGGAAGAATGAGTGCGGGTTTGATTAGAAATGGAGTTATAGAGGAAAATGGTGTTCTGAGAAGTGGAAAAATTAAAATATGAGTGTGTAAGACCTTAATTTTGACCCTAAGATCCCTCATGGCATCATAACATTGCATTTGCATCTTGCCTCAAGGATCATAACATCTTGGTTCCTTACCTTTGGGTTGGATCCCTTGTGAGTTGGTTTGAGATCACCAAGCATGCTTGAACTGTGTATTATTGCTTTTCTCATTTTTATTTACTAACCAAAAGCACAAAAATATGTCACTAACATCTCTTGTTTGTAGCTTGAGCAATCACAAGGTCCAAAGCTGTTAGGAGATCCTATGTGCATTGATATGGTCAAGGGAAGATGGAAGCAAGCATGGAAATGGTTCCCAAAGCTCTCATCCTTCAAATATGCCTCCCAAGTATCTCAATTCATCATTTTTATCAAATCAAACCAAGGGGCTTGAGGTTTGTTTCCCAAGGAAACCCTAATTCATCTGTTCATCAACTGTGCCTTGCTCATGAAGCAACCTCAACCCATGATCAAATACAATCAAGGGAAGTTCTTTAATTAATAATTTCATGCATATTTGAACTTATATGAGTGTCCTCAATCATCAATTCATCAAGATATGAGGTTTGGACTTGAGAAGTTGATTAGTCAATTCATCTGACTATTTTGAAATACACTGAGACCTAACTTTTATTGTGTTTGTCAAATGGAGATGACCCCAAGATAAAAAATGTTATTAAGAACAATATGAACAACTTTCATGTTCATTAAAAATTGATTTGAAGCTTGGAAGGTCATCATCCATTCTAAGACATTATAGGTCATTTTGACTGAAACCCTAATTTTGGGTCAACTTCCCAAGGACCTAACTCCTTCATTTTTCATGATTTTTAGGTGGGATCAAATGAATTGGAAATATTAAGATGTCTACTTCAAATGTTATGTTGAGCATAATTTCAAAATCTTGAAAGAAATACATGTGATAATGTAAAACATTATAGGTCACTTTGGACCAAAGGCATTGAAATATGAAAAAGTCCAACTTCAAGTGCCCATAACTTCTTCATCAAAAATCCAAATGATGCAATATTTAAATCGAAATTTATTGTCTTGAAAAGATATACAACTTTTATGTTGAAGGTTTTGTCATTTGGATCTTGCATCATTGAAACAGAAGGGCTTGAACTTTGGCCAATTTTGAAAATCTCACATGTACATGTTTTGCACCCTACACTTCATGCCCACTTTTCATCAATTTCCAAGGCTCAAATGGAGTTTTGATCAACATAACAAATGGTCCTTATGCAAAAATCTTTTCAACCATTACTCATGAGGTGGTGTTTCTATTTTGGACATGAAATTTTTGAAGACTTGAACATTATGGTACAATTTTGGAAATCCATAGAATTTGCATTGCATGAGGTGTTTGTACACAATCTGCACGTCCATTTTGCTTCTATCATTGCTCAGCTACCAAATCCAAGTGGAATTGGGCTCTCCATGCGCCTGTATAGGCCCATGCATGGAGGCCCTTTCCATTCATGCAATGGAATGATCATGCATTTTAGCTTGCCTTGCCTATAAATACAATGCTATTTCTCTTCATTTCACTAACCTGAAGGCGCCCTAAATGTTGTGCAATTGAAACCTCACCCTCACACCAAAGGAACTCTCTCATTTTTCTCTCAATTTTCAGATCTAGAATTCAGTTGCATCGACTATTTTCTTAGATTTAAAAGTTCCTAAACCTCATCACCTTGATTCATAGAGTGTACTGCAAGCTTTAGCACCAAGGAATTGTGACTCCAAGCTCTGCAAATCAGAGGTTTACCTCACATTTTATTTTCTTAGAATCTACTCATACACTGGTTATTTTTTGTTGTTGTTGTGTGATCTGAAGTCCTCTGCATAGAGGCAACATTCTTGAGCTTCGAATTTTCAAAATCCATTAAGTTCACTTGAACACCACAGAATTTCCATCTCTGATTTCTCTTAATGTAGAAACCTAGAGTGGATTTGGTTGGTACAGGGGTGATGTACATCACCCCGGCTTTCGGTTGGTGCCTGGATCGTAGCATTTGGTTGACATTTGTTTCTCTGCAATTTTGAGCTTGGCCAGAAGTTGGCCGGAGAAGACGGTGGCGCTGGCCACCGTATGGTCTCCAGATTAAATCTGAGCCTTCCATTTCATTTTCCAGATCTAATCTCATACGTTCATTGTTATGACTATTTTAATGGCATGGTGCGCTTCAGTTGACCAAGGAACATGGTAGGCGCGTGTGTGTGGACCTCATGATTTGCCAGCTCAATTAATGAGCTCAAATCAAATGCTCCACGTTTTTTCAATTATTTTAATTTCTGATTATATTTTCTTTTATTTCTTTTAATTCTATTTCTTTTTAAAAATTCATATCTCCTTCATTATTGGTCCAAAAAATATGAGACCAATTGCATTTTTCTCCTTTAAATTTCTAGTTTCTTAAAAATTATTTTTAATATTTTTTATTTTATCATTTGATATTTTTTAGGAATTTTCTCTTTTCTGCTTATTTTTAATTCATTTTAAATAGTTTTTGATATTCAAAAAATACAAAAATATTTTTCCAACCTCTTTGAATGATGATAGATCTATGAAAAATATTCTCATCAATTTATTAATTGATTTGAGATTTATTTGAGATTTTAATTCAATTAGGTTATTTTTATGCATTTTTAATTGATTTAAAATAGTTTCTGACTTCTAAAAATGCTGAAATTTTTTGTCAAACTTTGTTTGACCTTGTTGAACTTGGGATAATTCACTTGGACTTTTCAAAGTTGATTTGAAGTGAGTTTGAAGTTTGACCTTTCTTTATTATTTTAATTCAAGTTTTATTTTAATATTGAAAAATACCAAAAATATTTTACTTGTTTCTTGACTTCTAATCTTCATTTTGCTTCTGTTTTCTATTGTTTGACCTTGATCTTCCCTATCTTTAGTCAATGCTTATTGATTATCTTATTCCATTTCCATTAATGTACTTTAATATTCACCTTCTTCTTCTTCTTCTTCTTCTTTTTTATTTTTTGATCAATGAGTTAAAGATTGGTGGTTAGCCTTGATACATGGAGGTTTAACCTTCCTTGATTCAAATCTAATTCAACTTGATCATGGATCAAGTGAATGACTTTGCATTAAGGATAGGTTGCTTCCTAATCAAGCAAAGAACCTAAATTAATACAAGATCATTTCTCATCTTCTTTTTGGCATGGCAAGTTGTTGGAGTTTGATTCACTAATCAAAATCTCTAACTTGTGTTGTTGCCTACATTATTATTGACCGGCCTCAGATAGTTGTGACTTCTACATAAGTCCAATTACAATAGCTTAACATATCGCTAAATTGCCTTATGGCACACTAACTCTAACACTACCCATTAACATTTAATTCTCGCTCTTTACATTTATGCAATTTACTATTCTTGTACATATTATTCATTTGCTTTTGCTCTTTACTCACTTGAGCACATGTTTATGTTAATGCAATTTGCCTTTTGCTCACTTGAGCACATAATTGTGTATATATTATTGTGCTTGTGTTTTGTTTTTGATTATTGTGGACCAAATGCAAAAATGGACAAATGGACTTAGACTTTAGGACATTCCCTATGCAAAATTAGAGTCAAAGAGCAACTAGGCATTGAGCCTTTAGAGTGCTATAAAAGTCAAAGAGCAACTAGGCATTGGGCCTTTAGAGTGCTATAAATGTTGAAGAGAACTTTGAAAGGACCAATCTCTAAACTCCTTCTTGTTCATTCTTTGTTTGTTTGATAGAACCTTTTGATGTGTGTGCTTTTGTGCTAGGGAACCCTATTTGAGCCAAATTGAAAAACCATTGCCATGTTCATCCAAAGTGAAAGATACAAGAGCCATTGGGGATCTTCTAAGAGCTTGTTTGATTATGTTTATTGCTTGAGCTTACACTTATTTTGCTTGCATATTCCAAAGGATGGGAGCTACTTGGATCATCAATATGATCTCAAGAGAGGAACTCCATTTGTGGTCTTGTTTCTTATCCTTCATCTCTTGTATGATTAGGACTTTAGCCATTCTTCTCCTTCCCTCCACTCTAACCCAAGCCAAAATTTTGTGCAAACATTTAACACTTATTTTCAAACATTAGAAACCTAAGCCTTATGCTTTTGATTTTCAAACTTTCTTCTCATAACACTTATTTTGAATTGAATATTTAAGTCAACTTTGACCATATTTTGTAAATACTTTCCATTCGTAAATACAACTCATTCAAATACTTTTGTGGTTTCAAGGGCCACTTTCTTAATCAAAACTTTTCATAACCTTTAGCTATTAGGTTTGAGTTATCCTCGAGGTAGATGTAATACTCACCTATATCCTTAGTGATGGACAATGAGTCTTCCATGCTTATTATAGGGTTAACCCCTCACTAGCATGTTGAAGCTATCCTCACATGGTGGATTTGTGGTTTTAGGTTGAGTTTTCTCCCTTGGATAACAAAAGACCTTAAGGCTTTTGGACCAATTAATTCACCAACTTGTTTCGAGATTTTTACCCCGAACTACGAGGTTTTGATCCTAATCTTTTTTTAAGATGGTACGTAGGCAATGGGTTTATCCATTCAAACACAAATTGTAAATAACATATATATTCTCTTTTCATCTCTTCAATCATGTTTGCACAAATAAATTTTCACAAAATACCAACCTTACAACAAGTGTGAAAAGGGCTCCCTAGGAGTACCTAGGATGTTTTGGGTGCTTAACACCTTCCCATTGCATAACCAACCCCCTTACCCCGATCTCTGACATTTTTACTAGTTTTTGATTCGATAAAACTTTTAGGTTTTTGTTCGCTTTCTAACCATTCCTTTGGATAAATAGAAGTGCGGTGGCGACTCGACTTGTATGGTTTACCTTGGATTTAGCCAATATCTCTAATGGTAACGAATACCCCGCTACAGAAAAGTGGCGACTTTGTTGGGGATGCATTGCCTAGTGGGTTTTGCCTACTTTTCATATTTTTTATATTGTATTGTATATCATTTTGTGACATGTTTTTGTGCAATTTGGGATTACTGTATTGTATGTAATGATTGAATTGCTTGAATATTAACTCCTTGTATGCTTGGTGATCTTTGTGAGATGAGTTCTATGCCCGAACTTGAGTGCACTTCGGATAGGAGAATGGCATAGTCTTGTTGACTTGTGTGGAGTTATTCCTTAGCAAGTTGACTTTCAAGCCCATTCACTTGGTGGAGGTCATGTTGGGATCAATAATGTCACACGAGTAGTCGTGGTTAGGCATTACTCTTTCCAATATAGACCTTAGAAGCCAAGGACCTTAGTTTACCAAGCCCATCTTGGCCTATTCAGAGGACGTAACGCGAAGGTCGTTCAAGTGTAAGATTTGATACGATTGTTACGCGATACTACACTCATAAGAGTCTCTCTTGAGAATATTTTTGGAATACGAGTAGTCGTTTATCCGATAATATCCGAAAGATGGGATGATGACTATGGGAACCTCTTGTAGAACATATTTGGCAGGTTTAAACCCTAGTACACTCCCTTTGGGTGGTTCTTAACCGAGACTCCATGCTCGTGACTTGCAACAAACCCTGGATTCATGGTTGATCTGTTCTTGTATCCTTAATATCAATGGAACTTAGGTGTTGATAAGGTGTAAACCATAATCCACCAAAATGGATGATTGATATTAAGGATGACATGATCCATCCCATGACCTTTGTGTGGTGTGCTTTGCTTGATCCTTGAGTGTGATTGTTGCATCCATGCATTCATGCACCCATTTGCATACATATCATCAATAATGAGAAAATTTTCAAGGAACTTAAGAGGTCTATTTGCAAAATTTTCAGACATGGAAAGACAAAGAAGGAATATGAAGAAGTACAGTTTTAGACAACCCGACTTGAAAGAGCTAAGGAATTTGACATCCTATGTATTAGATCCCTTGGGTTTTAAGGCTCATCATGGGAAGCTTTTATCTATTCTGGATACTCAAGTGGACGAAGGTTTGATGAGTGTATTGGTGCAGTTCTATGGTCCCTTGTACCGTTGCTTCACATTTCCGAATTTCCAGCTTTTGCCCACGCTTGAGGAGTATGCCTACCTTGTGGGTATACCTATCCTAGACCAGTTGTCGTTCAGTGGCTTAGAGAGGGTTCCTACTTCTCAAGAGATAGCTGATATGTTGCATATAGATGAATCTCTGGTCGGTGCTAATATGACTACCAAAGGTGGAATTCAAGGTCTCCCTTCTGAGTTCCTCATTGCTCAAGCTACTATGTATGGGAAGGCCATGAGTGAGGACGCCTTTGAAGCCATATTTGTACTTCTCATCTATGGGCTAGTGTTATTCCCCAACATCGACAAGTTTGTGGATGTGAACGCTATTAGGATTTTCTCTACTCTTAATCCCGTTCCAACTCTGTTGGGTGACACATACTTTTCTTTGCATATGAGGAATGCAAAGGGTGGTGGTACCATTGTATGTTGTTTGCCTCTGCTGTACAAGTGGTTTATTTCGCACTTGCCGCAGATGGTCGCCTTCAAGGAGAACAAAGGATGTCTACGGTGGTCCACGAGACTTATGTCTCTCACTAATGATGATATCTTTTGGTACAACCGTGT
This sequence comes from Lathyrus oleraceus, assembly GCF_024323335.1. NCBI lineage: Eukaryota > Viridiplantae > Streptophyta > Magnoliopsida > Fabales > Fabaceae > Lathyrus > Lathyrus oleraceus. The sequence goes on from NC_066580.1 coordinate 448,484,502, forward strand.
ATATGATGGTCTGCAGATTATCGACTCTTGTGGGGAATTCTCCAATGTGCCACTTCTTGGTACATGTGGTGGGATTAACTACAACCCTATTTTGGCACGTCGTCAGCTTGGGTTCCCCCTAAAGGATAAACCTAATAACATTCTGTTAGAAGGTGTGTTCTTCCAGGAGGGTAAAGATCCCCAAGGCTTGAAGGGCAGGATGGTTCGCGCTTGGCGCAAGATCCATAGGAAGGGAAAGAAGGAGCTTGGTCCGAAGAACTGCATTGCTTTGGAACCCTACACCTCGTGGGTTAGGAGAAGAGTTTCTGAGTACCTCATGTCTTACGAGTATCCATGACCTACACCTTTGGTTGTGGTTGGGCCTTCAACCCTCCCTGACTAAGGAGTAGAGGAGTTGAGAGACGAAGACCGTTCACGTGCCTGGATCCGTGAATGAGAGGAGTTGCTTCAGCAGATTAGAGAAAATGATGCTTTGATAGAGTTCCTTGAGCACTAGGTTATTGATGAGCCTGACGATGCATTGACTTCTCTTCTTCCTCAGTCTTCCAAGTTTTGGAAGAGGAAGTACGATCGACTCGCCAAAGAGAAGGCAGATATGGAGGCAGCCTATGAGAGGGAGGTGAAGAGGCTTCGTGCAGCTTATCTTCCAATTTCCAGAGCTTTAAATGGTTGTTTCTAGGGTTCCATAGGATGTTCATTTTCCTTCTCTCTTGTATTATATTTGGTTACCAAGACTGTACTTCTTTGGTGTAAAAATATTCTCCAAATATTATTGATATGATATTTCCATATGTGTCTAAATAATTAATATTTTCAATATTTGCAAATAGGACTCAAAAGTTCCTCTAATAAATAAAAATAAATCATATGCATAAGCATTGCATGCATCATGTGCATAAGCAGGTTTTGCTCCAGGCTTCTTGTTCAATGGTCTAACTCTGTGTTCTTCATTTATTTTGAAGACAAGATGACTCACCGGTACTACACCCTAGCCAACGCATCAAGACTAATGGATCATTTGGAGCAAGAGAACCGTGAACTCAAGGAGGAAGTGGCCAGATTGACTGCCCTGATGGAGTCATTCATGGCTGCCCAGAGCCAGTCGTCTCCGACGCCTTCAACTCCTCCCCAGAGGATAGTCATCTCCGAGATTGCCTCTTCAACCGTGCCTGCGGCCATCGCCCACTTTGCACCAACAGCTATGCCAGCCGCTTTTCCTTGGGGGATGACTTCCAACTTCGTTCCTGAGGGCCTTGCACCCACATTTGCTTCTCTGCCGGCATCTAGCCCGGTCCTTGCTGTTCCACCTCCTGTCGTACATATTATGCCCAGGGTAGACGACACCATCTACCATTCTGAGCCGTCTGAGGGCCTAGATGTTTATGAAAAGATGGATGCTATGAATGATCAGTTTCTTGAGCTCCGCAAGGAATTGAAAACTCTCCGAGGAAAGGACCTTTTCGGCAAGTCTGCTGCTGAACTCTGCTTGGTTCCTAACGTCAAAATCCCTATAAAATTCAAAGTTCCTGACTTTGAAAAATACAAGGGAAATACTTGCCCTCTCAGCCACCTGGTTATGTATGCCAGGAAGATGTCGACTTAGACCGACAATGATCAACTTCTTGTTCACTACTTCCAAGACAGTTTGTCCGGTGCTGCCTTGAGATGGTATATGGGCTTGAAATTAGGTCATGAGTGAGGTTTATAATCTAGATAATGCGAGAATACGGTAATCATTCGTACGACGCTTATGTGGAGGTCGTGGACGAATTGTTGCCATGATTGAGAACGAGACACATTGTATGGAACATGCCATGTTATTGTTGTGTATTGTGGTGAATGAAGTCACCTATGATTGATGAATTTTGTTATGGTTCGTGGAACCGATGATTGTAGAACCGATCATGTATTCAGAATGTGTGTTTTCTGTGATGGTACACATCTCTATTGGTATGCTTAGACGTGTAAGCATTGGGATGTGGGACCAATGATTCGAGCCTCAATTGGGTTTGAGCCCCAACCATGGCGGACATGGGGGAAAGGTGGACACCTATGTGGGTTAGAGTCCCATACGGTGAAAGATACCCTAGATGGGTTAGAGGCCCATACGGGTGACGGTCGCTTGAACTGGAGATTAAGCCTCATAGAGGACCCGATATCCACCGTGAAAGTCGAATCATACGAGCATGCATGAACCGGGCCTGGCTTAGACGTAAGTCCGTTCGAGAATTGATGCGTCGTGATCTGAATAATGATCGTGGTTGAGTTATGAGAACTCAGATGCATGTTGCCATACAATTGCGAGTTAGTTCCCCATCGCTCAAGTCTTCGTTCCCTTGTTGACTTGAGTTGGATATGAGTTGAACATCGATTAGAGAACCTTGTAGAGCCGAGTGGACTCATAAGATAGGGAACCCACTGAGATTATTATCTCACCCCATGTTGTTGATTATTTTTCAGGTGGTTTTGAGCAGGATAAGGGTAAGGGCAAGATAAAGTGATGTCTTGCTTACCTGAGGACTAGTGGCTTTTCTTCGGCTGTGTAGATATTTTTGAGATCATTGTCTAATGATCTAGATCAGTAGTTTTATTTTGGGCACTCTTATGTACATTTTATGCCATGTTGTGCTATTTTGGGCATGTATTTGTATGTACACGGTGCTACTAGGCACTTATGTATTTCAGTACCAGTTTTACACTATGTATAATATGTATTCTAGACATATATTATATGTGGGTGTTACAGTTGGTATCAGAGCAGGTCGTATCCTCGACCTAGCCATGAAATATTATAAGTATTCCTTTCTGCCTCACATGTGGGTTGTCATCATTGTCCTTGGTGTTATATTCATAGTATTGAGCCTGATCAAGTTAATCCTATTTGTATGACATTCAGGATCATGGCTGACAGAAGCAGAGGTCGTGGTAGACCTAGAACCCAGAATTCGGACTCTGAACCGCCAAGTGGTAGTGAAGGTTTCCAATGGCCTCAGTTTATGCAACAAATGCAACAGATGATGCAGTAGTGGAATGGTGGTTTGCATCCTCAAGGAGTTCCAGAAGAAGCTGCAGGTGGTAGTTTCCGAGATTTCTTTCACATGAATCCTATTGGGTTTCATGGTGGATTAAATCTTGTGGAGGCTTATGGGGGGGACACCCAACATGGAAAGAGTGTTCCCAACCTGTGTAGGGGTGCAAAGACAATGTAGTATGGCTGCGAATAATTTGAGAAGGGTTCAAGGAGAGGTTGATCAGTATGGAGTTGGCCAGATGAACCAGGGAGGACCAAGTCATCAGTTTAAGCCTAGACATCAACCCTTCAAAAGAAGGCAGGTGCAACATGCAAGACCTAACCAACCTCCTCAATGTCAAACATGTAAGAAGTATCATTTTGGAAGATGTGATGTAAGTGGAATCAGGTGTTTTACTTGTCATAGGGAGGGACACATGTTTAGGGAATGTCCTCAGAATAAGAATCAGATGCAGGGGAGGAGTACCGATCGAGTTTATACCTTGGATGCAAGGAAGGCTAAGAGCAACAATGCCTTAATTGCTGGTATGTGTCTCGTCAATAATCATCCTTGTTTTGTATTATTTGATTGTGGGGCGACACACTCTTTTGTATCAATTCGGTGCATGAAGTGTCTTGGCTTGCAAGCAATTCCCTTGTCTCCTCCTATGGTGGTTACTACCGCCATGGATGATGTGGTTGAGACACCGTTGATTTGTGAAAATTGTTCGCTCTCGGTGAATGGTAGAGTTTTTCAGATTGATCTTATTTGTTTACCACTTAAGAAGGTTGATGTGGTTTTGGGGATGGATTGCCTTTCCGCCAACTCGGTGTTTATTGGTTGTGAAGAGAAGTTGATTATCATTCCATCTTCCAAAGGATGTGTTAACTACAATCTTGGAAGGTACGGTTGGCATGGCTAATTTCTTATTTGAGAATGAAAAGTCAATTCTCTTGGTTCTTACCAAGGAATCTAGCGATAATCTGAGTGTTACACAAATCCCTGTTGTTTGTGAATTTCCGGAAGTTTTTCCTGAGGATGTCTCCTCTCTTCCTCCTGAAAGGGAAGTGGAATTCTCTATTGATCTGATACCTGGGACGGCTCCAATCTCCGTCTCTCCGTATCACATGGCGCCACTAGAGTTGAGAGAGTTGAAGAATCAATTGGAAGAGTTGTTAACCAAGCATTTTATCCAACCTAGTGTCTCACTATGGGGAGCTCCAGTGTTACTAGTAAAGAAGAAGGACGGTAGTATGCGGTTGTGTATTGATTATCGCCAGTTGAATAAAGTTACCATCAAGAACAAGTACGCTTTGCCTCGGATAGACGATTTGTTAGATCAGTTGAAAGGAGCCTGTGTGTTCTCGAAGATTGATTTACGATCAGGCTATCATCAAATAAAAGTTAAGAGTTTGGATGTGCCAAAGATCGTGTTTAGAACCCGATATGGCCATTATGAGTTCCTTGTAATGCCGTTTGGTGTAACAAATGCCCCAGCTGTTTTCATGGACTATATGAATCAGATATTTCAACCCTACTTGGACCAGTTCATGGTGATCTTTATTGATGACATTTTTATTTATTCTCATACTCCTCAGGAGCACAAAGAACACCTAAGGATTGTTCTGTCAGTACTGCAAGAGAAACAACTTTTTGCCAAGTTAAGTAAGTGTGAATTTTGGATGAACGAAGTGAGGTTTCTTGGTCATGTAATATCACAAGGGGGAGTATCGGTGGATCCATCTAAAGTTGAAGCAGTTATTAATTGGGAAAGACCGAAGAATGCTTTCGAGTCAGAAGTTTCTTAGGTTTGGCAAGTTACTATAGAAGGTTTATAAAGGGATTTTTGCAGATAGCGTTACCAATGACTAGACTTACCCGAAAGGAAATTTCTTTCAAATGGGATTCGAAGTGTGAGAAGAGTTTTATGAGTTTGAAGGAGAAGCTAACGGCTGCTCCCGTTTTAGTCATCCCTGATCCTAGTAAGTCCTATGAAGTATTTTGTGATGCCCCTAGAAAAGGGTTAGGAGGGGTATTAATGCAGAGTGGTCAAGTTATAGCCTATGCCTCTCGTTAGTTGAAGCCTCATGAAGAGAACTACCCGACTCATGATCTTGAACTGGCTGTTGTTGTCTTTGCATTGAAAGTTTGGAGACATTACTTGTACGGGGTGCATTTTGAGATGTTTAGTGATCACAAGAGTTTGAAATACTTATTTGACCAGAAGGGGTTAAACATGAGACAGAGGAGATGGATGGAATATTTGAAGGACTTTGATTTTGAGCTTAAGTATCACCCAGGGAAAGCGAATAAGGTTGCGGATGCCTTAATTCAGAAAGAGATACATAAAGCTGAGTTGATGATGTTGGAATACGCATTGTCGGAAAAGTTCCGAGATCTTAATCTTCAGTTTAGTTGTGTCGCATCGCGCGAAAAACCGGCGGGAAAAGAAAGAAACAACAGAGCCGCCACCGTGCGTTATTTATCCCAAAAGAGGGAAAGGAAACGCTCAGAGTAAACCTAGAAAAGAACATGGTCTCGCGACCAAAGAGAATGGGTTCGGGAGTCGGTTATGCGAAGGGAAGGTATTAGCACCCCTACGCATCCGTAGTACTCTACGGGATCCACGCACAAAAGGAAGGAATATTGGTTGCTAAACACTGCTCAAACACACACACACACTGGCTGAAAGAGACAAGAGAGACTGACTGAGACTGGCTCGGCAGGATATCGCATCCTGGGCCTACTTAGTCTATCAGGCATAGACATCAGAGTCGAAGTAGTTCGGACTGGGGAAACGACACATGCTCGCTAGGATATCGCATCCTATGCATACGTATCTTCTCGGACGAGAGAAGAATCAGAGCATTCGTAGCTCGGCTGACACGCACACAAACAAACACAGGCAAAGGCAAACGTGGAGCCTGAATGCCAATCACTGGACTTACATCAGCATCCGAACCAAACACACGCACACTGGAACCCAAATGCCACTCGATGGACTTACATCAGCTTCCAAGCACACAACAACACAACAGGTTGATAGGGAGTCGGGGACTCAGCCTATAACTGTCAAGCACACACTCGAACAAACAGACAACAAATTGCTAAGGAGTCAGGCACTCGAGCCTAGCAACTGTCAGACAACTCACACAAAAAAGAAAAAGGGCGCCCGGAGAGATCAGCTCAATCTCCTGCCTACATACTTCATCTGGTATGAAGATCAGGGCGATGTAGTTCCCCTACGCAGGGATAAAGGACTAGCCTAACCAGATAACAGAGGGAGACACAACTAAGGAGACTACGACTCGAGCCTAGATGTTATCATGCAAAATCAACCCTAAGTTATGGTTTCTAGCTAAATGGCACAAGGGCCAACCTATCCTAAGCACGGCTCACACAGGAAGCAAGCCACACACACTTAACTTGCACAGGAAGCAAGCCAAGCAAAACCTAACTTGCACAGGAAGCAAGTCTAAACTAATCCTAACTTGCACAGGAAGCAAGTCAAACAATCCTAACTTGCACAGGAAGCAAGTCAAACAATCCTAACTTGCACAGGAAGCAAGTCAAACAATCCTAACTTGCACAGGAAGCAAGTCAAACAATCCTAACTTGCACAAGAAGCAAGTCAAACATACAAGCACAGATAGCACACACTATATGCACACAAGAGGCTCACACAAGGGTTAGGCACTGAGGCCAACTGGAATAGGGTCAAAGGTTGCTCTTAACCTTGCCATTGAAGGGCTAAGGTGAAGCAGATGAAAGGTGAATGAAGATAAGACTTCACAGCTCTTATCCCTGGCCTGGGAGAGCTCAAGACAAGAATGTGTGGGTTCAGAAAGTGGGAACCCTTCTACACATTTAAAACTGACCCAACTGTGCAATTGCACAAGATCTTGGGTTTGTATCCGCAATGCATCAACACAGTGGTGTGAGCAAAGCAGATGACACACTGAATAGTGGGGGATAGATTGCATATCCCTACCTTCCACCAATTGCCTCTTCACTTAGGAGGACTTTGACTCTATGCAAGGACAAAAGTAAACAGTCACAAACATTGCCTCTTAAGGAGGACTTCAGACAGTTGCCTGGCCAAGTAACAGGCCAGCTCTTCCAGACTACATGAAGACAAAGAGACATACCTCAATGCAAATTGCTTATACAAGCAAAGCAAAGCAAAAAGTTCACAAGGAACTTAAGCAACTAAAAGCACCTGAAACAGTCAAGCAGATGTTAGTATGCAACTTCAAACAAAGTAAAAAGAAACAGACATCAACCAGTCAACACAAGCAAGTGAATGTGCAAGGCACAAAGCTTAAGGCATGTGAGCCAAGCTACCTACAAAACAAAGAGGTTAGACAATGATATTTAAGCAAGCTCAATCAAAAGAATTGGTCTCAATAGCCATTTGATGGGCAACCTGAAAACACAAGCTCAAAAGTGAGTAACAGGACCACTAGGGCAAGCCTAGGGTCAAAAGAGAATGAAAAACTCAAAACAGCAAAGGGAAAGCATCCAAAATCATGTTCAAACAATTAAGAGACTCAACAAATTGGGTTTACATTCATATCAATCATCATCATCATTTCATGAACAGTTTAGGTCAAAGTATGGCATTTAGAAGCTCACAGAAGTCAACAGCAAGACTTGAATCAAAACCAATCTCAAACATTTCCAAAAATCACCAAATAAATCATGACCAATCCTAACACATAGCATGGTAAGCATGTCAAATTTCAACTCATTTGGACAAGTGGAAGGCAGTCAATGAAAATCAGAAATTCAAAGCCATTTTGAACATGCTTAAGGAAGTCAACCAAACATGCATCAACTTAGAAAAATCATAATTCAGAAATGGTGTATGATAAATGAATGGGATCAAAACCATGGCAAAGATGAGGATGTCTAGTTATCTCATGTAAAATTTCATGTCCATCCAATAAAGTATGAGAATTTCACAAATGAAATGGGAACAAGTGTCACACAAGGTCAACATATGACTAACCAGGGGAGAAAATCTCAAACAATTAGGAAATGCCACAAATAAATCCACAAAAAATCACATGTAAACTAGACATACAAGAGTAGGTTCATGCAAAATTTGGGGGCAATTGGAGGTCAAGAGACATGGCTATAAAAATCATGAAGTTGGACATTAATGGTGTGACACCAATTGTCACACCCTAATTCAAAAAATCATAACTCACAAACCACAAATGATAAATTCACAAACTCTACACCAAAATCACCATGAGTGTGTCTAGTTTAAGCACAAGAAATTTGGGAGCCATTGGGTACATTCTCATCATTTCACAATTGATTTGGCAAAGTGTACAAAAATTGAATACATGTCACAAACCAATATGCCAAACAAAAACCATCCATCAAAAAATTCTGGAAAAAATGTGATAAAAAACTAGAGATTGTGATGAACACAACACAAAAAATCCCACTGAATTTGGATTTGAAACGAGCAAGTTGTGATTTTTCAAAGATTGATGAACAAATGAAATAATTATTGAATTTAAATGAAATAACATGGATTTAATTTGGTCCGAGTGGCAGTCTGGTAATTTGGAGACTCATTAAACGAAACACGGTCGTTTTGGGCTACAAAATAGAATGTTTCTATTGGCTGGCCTATGGAACAGTAGCACACAACGTAGCAAACAGATTCTGGGCATGGCATTATGAATCTAGGGTTTCAAACCTTCATCCCCCTTTCAATCGAATTTTTAAAAGATGCCCAGAAATTGCAATTGGCTATACCATTGTGTTCATCAAACAACATACAACAACATCCTAACATTGGTTTTCATTAATTTGAGCTACACAACAAGAAATCAATGGAAACATTTTCGAGCATCAAACTTCATCTCATCACATCTTCATGAATACACAACCATTTTCAAAAATAAAAGCATCATGGCATTCAGCATTGAAAGACCTCTTGAAAGCATGTATCAATTTGAAGAATAGTGGAAGTTGAATTTTTACCAATTTGGAAGAGCAGTCGTGTTGCTGATGCTTTTTGATGTTGCTGACTCGAAACAGATGAAATAAAGCTTTCCAAATGTTGATTAGTTGAAGAACTTTGCCTTGTGGATGCTTGGGATGAGCTCAAACAATTTCTGCCATGGATGATGTCCTTTCAAAGCAGCAGTGGGAAAGGAGTTTACAGGTGAAAAATGATGATTGCCACAGGTCCATAATGCTGTTTTAATGATGTCTTAGGCAAGGCCAAGTTTCATTCTTTGGGGATTCTTTGACTGGTTTTCAGAAATGGCCAAGAGTGTTTTTTTGGAATGTGAGAGAATGAGTGAATTCTTGTTTTTGGCTACAGCTAGGGGTTTCCTATGATGAATGAAAAGTGAGAATAACAATGCTAGGGTTTGTTCACCTTGGAAACTCTTGACTGATTTTGGAGCAAATGCTAATGAGTGAGTTTTTGGAAAATGAGTGAGCAAGGTTGGTTCTGCTGTGTATGTTGGCTGTTAGCAAGGTTTGTCAATGATGAATGGATGGTCCAAACACAATGCAAGGCTAGGTAACTTTGAGGTTTTGGACTGGTTTTGAAAATGCTAAGAATGAGTTTTCAGCATGAATGATTTCTGTTATGCAAGGTGTTTGGAGGATGCTAGTTAGGAGTTCTCATTTTTGACAGAAAATGAGGGTGTACCTGCTGTTAGAAGTTGCTATTGTGGTTTGGAGTTTTGTTCTTTGGTGTCCTTGACAGGTTTTTGGAACAAGTGCCAAGCAAAGTCAATTTTTAGAATGAGCATGAATCAATGCAGTTCTGTTGGTTTGATGATGGCTGCTACTGATTTAGGATGGTGCTTGAAGGGTGAAAAAGCAATGGCCAGGTTTAGGTTCATTGGAAGTTTGGACAGGAAATTCTAAAATGCCAAAGCAAAAGTCAATGCAGTTTTTGGATCAGTGATCTTTTTCTGTGTTGCAATGTTTGATGGCTGCAGCTGGCTTCATGTGACAGGAAATGATGGAAGATATGGTATTTGGTATTGTGCAATGCCTTGTCTCTTGACAGTTTGACAGGTTTTTCTAAAGAATGGCCAAAGTGGTTTTTAGCATGAATGAAATTCTATTGGTTTGTCATGTGTTGCCAAGGGTTTGTAGTATGACAGAAAATGGACAAGACTGCTATGTGCAGTACCAAGCATGGCCAGGTTAGGTTACTTTTGTGAGTTTGGACTGATTTTGTAAATGCAAGGATTGAGGCTTGAGAGAAATAAGAGGACAAGTGTTTGGTCTGCTGTCTTGTGGCTTGTGGCAGGGTTTCAAAATGATGAAATGGTGGTCAAAAAAACAATGCTAGGCTTCAGTTCTTTTAGGAAGTTTTGACAAGTTTTGGACATGGCCAAAGTGATGCAGTTTTTCAGAATGGGAAGTTCTGTTGGCAATCTGATGGCTTATGTTGGCTAGTTGCTGCTATTGGTTTTCTAATGACAGGAAAATGGTGTTTTAATTTGCTGTTCTATGTTGTTTTGTGGTTAGGCAATGTCTTGCAACTTTGGAACTTTTGGACAGCTTCTTTTTTTTTGAAAAATGTCAAGGCAAGGTGAATGAGGCTTTTTTTTGATGAGTGAGTGAAGTTCAATGGTTTCTTGCTGTTGGATGTTGGCTGCCAGCAGTGTTATCTTGACAGAAAAATGCCATACCTCTGCTGTTGGAGTTGTGGGAGATTTTGCAAGAGTGCTAAAGCAAGGTGGATAAGTGATTTTCTGCTGCCAATGGGATGGCTTGTGACTGCAATTAGCCTTTCCCTTGACAGAAAAATGGTGCATCAAAACTGCTGTTGGACAATACAAGGCATGGTTGTGGGATGTGGTGGTGAAGACATGTACTTTCCTCCTCAATTCAAGCAAGCAAGGGATGGTTCTTCTGTTGGTTTTAGGCTGCAAATGAGGTTCACAATGACAGCAAATGATCATGAAAATCTGCTGCTAGAAGTACCAAGCATGGCAAGGTTCATGGGAGTATGGAGTAGCATGGTGAAACTTGTACTTTTTTCAAATTTCAAGCAACTAAGTAATGGCCTCATGTACTGCATAATTTGACTTGGCAAACATGTTTTAAATGATATTTCTGAGCTGTTCCAATTGGCCAAATGGTAGAAAAATGTTTATATCAAAAAGTCAAACATTGGTCAAACTTGCATTTAAATGAGATAGGTCAAAAAATGCCATTTTGATTGGTGAAGTTTTGGCTCATGAAATTTATATTTTTGGAAAGAGGGGATCAAATGTGACTTGTAGGAAAAAACCCCACCAAAATTGGCCAAATGGTTTGGGAGATATGGCCCTTTGAAGTTCAAGATTTTCTGAAATCGATTCGATCATAACTTGCCAACCACACATGGGAATTGAGAGTTCTTGGACTTTTTGGAAATGGGAGAACAAGATCTTCAACTTTCATGTTGGGCAAAAATTCATTTGAAGCTTGTATCATGATGTAATTTTGAGGATCAAGACTTTCCATTTATGGCAGGTTTCAGTTACAGGTCCAGTTTCTATTTTTGGAAATTTTTGATCTGGCTTCAAATTCTTCCATGATGGTGTTTGACATGATATATGAGGACTATTTGGACATGAATGAGACCTCTCAAACCATTTCCTTTCAACAAATCACTAATTAAATGGACAGTTGACCAACAGTTGACTTTTAGGGTTTCTGCCTGACTGAACCTCTTCTGATGAATTCCAAACCCTAATTCCTTGAGAACTTGACTTCAAATGTACCTCCAAGTCATGTGAACTTGTTGGACAAACCCTAGGGCCTTGGTTCCTTGAGATTTGTGCTTGCTTGCTTGACTGACTGATCTCCTGACCAGTTTGACCTAATTCTTGATTGGCTTGTACTTGAGGCAAAAGAGGCAATGCAATGCTATGCAATGGACCATGATATGCTATGACCTAATATGAAAATGTATGTACAATGATGGGTGCAAATTTGAGGTGCTACAGCTGCCCCTATTCAATCAGCTGGGAACTCGAATGGATGAGAGCAACGGCTGTCAGACTTTCAGGGTAAACAGGGATTGAATACCAAAGAACCGTAGAATTTGCACAATACAGGGATCCACCAATGGAAACGTCCACTGGGATTTGATATTTATTGCTGGGTATATATATTTTTTGGTTTTGTTTTCAAAGGGTACGGCTACGTCCAGACATCACAACGATGGTGAATGGGAACAACAATCACAACCAGGTGCCAACGGACAACTAGGAAAAACTCAACGTTTATCGGGACCAACGGAGAGGTAAACAGACGTTAATGAACGACTGGAAGGGATACAACCATACGTCAACGGACGAAATGGGAAAAACTCAACGTTTACCAAGACCAACGGAGAGGTAACCAAACATTAATGAATGAATGGAAGGGATACAACCATACGTCAACGGACGAAATGGGAAAAACTCAACGTTTACCAAGACCAACGGAGAGGTAACCAAACATTAATGAATGAATGGAAGGGATACAACCATACGTCAACGGACGAAATGGGAAAAACTCAACGTTTACCAAGACCAACGGAGAGGTAACCAAACATTAATGAATGAATGGAAGGGATACAACCATACGTCAACGGACGAAATGGGAAAAACTCAACGTTTACCAAGACCAACGGAGAGGTAAATCCACGTGGGGACAGGTACAACTAGACGTCACAGGACGAATAGGAAAAACTCGACGTTTATCGACACCAACGGAGAGGAGGAAACTCTACTGGGGAGAGTGAACACAACCAAATCATCAACGGATGATCGGGAAAAACTCGACGTTTATCGACACCAACGGAGAGGAGGAAACTCTACTGGAGAGAGTGAACACAACCAAATCATCAACGGATGATCGGGAAAAAACTCGACGTTTATCGACACCAACGGAGAGGAGGAAACTCTACTGGAGAGAGTGAACACAACCAAATCATCAACGGATGATCGGGAAAAACTCGACGTTTATCGACACCAACGGAGAGGAGAATACTTCACTTGGGAAGGAGGACACAACCAAATCATCAACGGATGATCGGGAAAAACTCGACGTTTATCGACACCAACGGAGAGGAGGAAAACTTCACTTGGGAAGGAGGACACAACCAAATCATCAACGGATGATCGGGAAAAACTCGACGTTTATCGACACCAACGCAGAGGAGGAAAACTTCTTCGGTCTGAATACCGGAAAATTGGCCTTGTGCCATGAGTATCTCGACCTGATCGTCGGAAACTCCTTCGGTCTGAATACCGGAAAATTGGCCTTGTGCCATGAGTACATCGACCTGATCGTCGGAAACTCCTTCGGTCTGAATACCGGAAAATTGGCCTTGTGCCATGAGTACATCGACCTGATCGTCGGAAACTCCTTCGGTCTGAATACCGGAAAATTGGCCTTGTGCCATGAGTACATCGACCTGATCGTCGGAAACTCCTTCGGTCTGAATACCGGAAAATTGGCCTTGTACCATGAGTACATCGACCTGATCGTCGGAAACTCCTTCGGTCTGAATACCGGAAAATTGGCCTTGTGCCATGAGTACATCGACCTGATCGTCGGAAACTCCTTCGGTCTGAATACCGGAAAAACATGACACATATTATCTAAAGCCGTCAAAACGTAGATAATACACTCGCATGGAAGATTATCCATAACCGGGTTGTGGGTTGCTAAATGAATAATCGACCGAAAAGAAAGGCATCTGGGTACCAGACTAGGTATGCAAAAGATGACCAATCAAAAGAGGATAAAGTTGCTAACTTGGAGCAAGTATCCAAAAAGAAAGTGAAGACCCACTGGGGACAATACTGCTTGATCAGGGCAAGTATCCAGAGGGGAAAGAATGTCAATATCACGAACCGGATACTAATAACTGAAAAGAGGGGATTACATCTACCGGTTAGTAGGCAGAATACCACGGAAAAGTAACCAGTCATGCATAGGATGAATCACACAGGGTTAACTCCACCAAGGGGGTGAAAGTGGGATTTTACAACTACCAGCTAGTAGGTAGAAAACCACAAAGATAGGACTTACAGCTACCGATTCGTAGGTAGAGGCCAACAAATTCCGCTGAGGATGAAATGAATGGGTGCCGGTTAGTGAGCGACTATTCATTTATGCCCCAGGGCAGCACAAGAGATAGTCAACAAGAAGCCAATTTAGGATCGATCCAAAAGGCAGACTGAATCAAGACTCATCCTAATGAGGAAAGAACTCAATAGGGAAAACCCATCCCATTAGGGAGGGAACGGAAGCAACCGTCATCCACGAGGATGTATCTCAGTGGGGAAATGGCAGGAAAAGATTGACACTTTCTGCTTAAGGGGTAGACTCTACATGGAGAGATCAGACACACCCATATTTGCTTAAGGAAAAAGACCCAAGCTGGCAAGACACTAACAATTGGGAGTAACACTGATGGGGATACCCACTCGACCGAGGAATCACTTGTTCGGAAAACACCAACCTCTCGACCATGCTGATGAACCCAATTCTGAAGCCGATCCAATGGCGCGATGCTAAACTCTTTCCAACAATCCAATCTCGGCTGGTCACCACGGCCTAGGGCTAATGGATATGCTTGCTATGTTGATGCATGGGTTTTTTCTTGTTTTACACAATGCCCCATGATCATGGAAATGCTATGCACTAATGATGCAATATGCTATGCTTATCTAAATGATGAACGCATAAACACACGTCTCCTTCAGAGACAACACCGGGGAACTCCAGGAACTGTGCTGGGGATCCTATAACCATGTCAACTTCCATCCTGCTGGGGAAAGACAAACTTTTGCTGGGGAAGAACCATCAACATAACCTCTGCTGGGAAGACAACTTCAGACTTGGAAAACAATCACAACTCCGTTGGGGATGCCGATATCAGTCTACTACAGAAACCCGTCCAATCCACTGGTAGGATGAACTCTGCTGGAGAAATAAATGCTACTCCATTAGGGACGACCCAACCAATCCATATGTAAGAGAATCACTGCTGGAGATGTATTTCATGAGACCCGCTCCACTCGGGGAACTTGCTGAGGAAAAACCACACCATTCTGCTGAGGAGAACGATCCTAGTGGAGAGAACAACAACAGTGGCGAGAGTAACAACTCTGTCGAGGATGATAGCACGTCATATCATACTGGAGATGAATTCCCACAAACCTGCTTGGGATAAGCACTCACGGCCACACTGGAGATGATAGCGTCACAAAACCAATTGTTGGGGAACACACCAACGGTCTACAGATAAACTCCACTAGGGGACTCCCGGGGAAAATAGCTGCCAGGCGCTCAGCGGGGATTCTCAACTGGGGAAATTTGCAAGCATAAGCCTGCTGGGGATAAACAATCCTCAGATCTGCTGGGGAAAGAAGGTACTGTCTACAGGCATCTCTGCAGGGGAAATAACTCTGATAGCTTCAATACTGACTTGGGCTGGGGACGTGATAACCTTCAGGCTTGCTGAGGAGACAACGATCTCGAATCTGCCAGGGAGATCACACTCTCAATCCTCTGGGGAGATACAGCTTGTTTGACAGGGATGTCGGTCGCCTCGTCGAACACTAGTATCCATCATCCACCCATAGTGTTGACTTTCCACTTTTAAGAACTCCCAGACTCTTCTGGACTTTTCTGCTCCATCATCTTGTATTCCCAACTCGTTCGTACTTCACGGAGGTTAAACTCTTGGGATTTATACATACTTTCCAATCATCAGACTTTGAAGAGTCTTCTTGATTAACTTTCCAGGATCGTTGTCGTAATCCTTCACCGTCTTTTCACGGTTCATCTATCCCTTGCCCCTGGTTGGACTCTGAGGGGATCTCTTTGTCAAAAGGGTTCATGTTACAACTGGCAAGTGAATGAAGATGTCTAACATCACCTGCACAAGAGATCGTCAGATAAAAACGTGCCCCAGGTATGCCCCAGGTGTTCTGATATTTCAACACTTAGGTCACTCAGACTTCCAAGTAAGATTTCCAGATTTCAATCTCACAAGCATGCATCAGAAGGGACCTCTATGTTTCAAAAGGCAAATATTCTTATCAAAATGAATAGATGTTTTCGTAATCAAAACGGTAATGACAACAAAACAAAATTATTTGACTGAACACACGCTTTATTTTACTGGAATAAAAGATGGCTCACAATCGAGCAACACACAGGAAGCAAACCCTGGAAAGAGGTGATTGCACACAAAAGGAAAAATCTATCCTAATGGCAACGTGAAACCGTGATCTCATCGGGTTCCAACTTAGTTACACCTCATATGTCCTCAGGACTTTCCGCACCTTCTGTCTTCTGAACAAGACGCTTCCGATCGGTCTCTGTCGGAGATTATCCAAGTCATCATGAGCACAAATGATCATGCTAGACGCAGTTGTTCGTTTCATTCCCTCTTTTGCCTGGACCGCCCTTTCGGGTTTCAGTCCACCGGGATACCCTTTTTTGCCCAAGTCGCCCTTGCGGGTTTTCAACTTGCCGGGTGTACATTTCTTTTCTTTTATTATCCCTAACTTTTGCCCGAACCTTTCTCTTTTTCTTGGTTCGCCGGGATGCCCATTTTTTGCCTGGACTCTTTATTCTTTTTTTTTTGTCCAGCGGGTTTCTTTCACGAAGTATTTTCTAACTGCGTCCGCATTCACAGGGAATGGAAAAATCGTCGTCATCCGTGGTCATAAACAACAAGGTTCTGTCAGATGGGACCCTCTTGACCACGAACGGACATTCATACCTGTTTGTCCATCTGCCCCACAATCGTCTTGAGGAGGAAGGATCCCTTTCAACCAATTCTTCCACGTGGTACGCGCAAGGTCATACTTCTTGGTTAACAACATGCTTCGTTCACCGGGTACAATTGCCCCATGCCAGGTAACTGTCAGCCCCTTCCTTCAGCTGGGCTCTACGTGTCATTCCGAGTCTTTATCCATTCAGTCTTCACTGATTTCTCATATTTCTGTGAGGAAGACACTGCCCCAGGTAGATGCACATCCCTAGGTTCAATATCCAGGATACAGACTTTATGCTCAGCCACCATTGTTGGTGTAACCAACTGTGATCCGGGAAGCACTAACTCATTCACCTCATCTCATTCCCCCTCAGACATCGGAATCCGTTCGGATTCGGGGTCAGACCCCTCCTCCGGGATTGGTCACTCTCAATCTTTCGATTTGAGTACCTCGAGATGTCCTCATCAGGGACCTCAAACTTCCTTGGTTGATAACCTTTCCATGGGTCGCTACTAGCTTCTCAAACACATATCTGATCAGATCCATTTTCGACATCCACAAAGTGGTATGAATCAACATACACTGTCTCAGTCGGCGAGCAGCCTATGCCGAAGTACATCAAGTTTTTTTGAACAGTGAGTGTATTGTTTCACAGTCGATAAACTTTTTGCTTAGGTAAATTGCATACTCTTTTCGACAAGACTAGTCATGCTGACTCGATACGCACCTCGTAGACCCCCCGAGGGTTATCAAGTACCGGATTAACAGTTATCTCTCTCACTGAGGTATCAGAATCAGAGGTTCCTGCAATTTATCTCTCTTTTTTTTTTTTTTTTTTTTTTAGCAGGATCGACCTTGATTCCTCTGATTCGCTCACAACAAGCCTCGGTAGCTTGATGGACAACACTCCATAAGTGCACTGCTTCAGACTCAACAGTATGAGTTATCTCAAACGGTCAAACAACTTGCCCCAAGTCTACTGGATGCCCCTGTTCTGCTTGGGACTTTGTCATCATGTCATCAACATGGCATTTGCTTTCACGATGAATCATATCATGAAACAAAGTTACCGTAGACCTCTGATACGTGGCACCGGCCTCATGTGACGGAACGACATCAACTTAGACCAAGAAGGTACCCCTCGTGTGATGGACCTGGTTTACTTCATATCATCTGGAAACAATTCAATCTGGTCTTGGCCAAGAAGCCATCCATGAAGATAAACACTGAGACCTGAGCCATATGATCAACCGATACCTCATTGTGATGTACCGGGAATGCATCTTTCTGATTAGCTCTGACCGCATCTTGATAGTCTATTCACACCTTCTCTCTTTCTCATCCTTTGCCGGCCTCAGCTTTTGCTTTCTAACCTCGGCGGAGCTTGGAGTAACAATCTTGAATCGCTCCTCGTGCGGTTGAATCACCTTCTCCTCTTGTTTCAATGACCTGGCTAATTCCAACAAATCACAATCTTCTTCGCCTTTTTTCTCTGGCATGATAGGTCGAATTGTCGAAGTCATACAGAGGTGTAACCAAATCGTTATCGGTGAGATCAGGAGAGTAATCATTTTGGAACGAAACAGAACCAAAAGGAAAGAGAATGAAAAAACGTTGCCATTTTTATTTGTTTTTTTTCTTTTTTCAAATTGCAAAATTAAATGAAAAACAGGGAACACTGCTTTTAACTACAAAAACATCCATTCATTACTGATGCAAAATGTTGCATAATGAAACACATGAGATGGCCCTTACAATGGACCATTACGTTTCGGGCAAAACGTATGGCTTTCATGCAAACAAAACTTGAAAAACAGAAATACTACTCTTCAGAATGAGTGACAATGATGCTCTTGGAGGCCTTCCAATTGCCTGGTACGCACGACTTTATCCACGCCTCAAGCTCGCGGTTGCTGTCAACATCCTCACCCACTGAACGGGCATGACCAGGATCCAACATCCCTGCACTGACGAAGGTGTATGGTGGGCGACATCCTCTATTTGGTCTAGACGACTCTTGACCCGGTTGATAACCGACCCAAACATGTCTGCTTTTATCACGATGTCAATGATCCTTCCCCAGCCTTGCGCCTCTTTGTTTTTTTACCACTTCCAGAGCTTGTTTATAAGAAGAAATGGACAACTTCTTCTCTTTCTCAGCAACAAAGGCCTTCTCTACCTGGACGGTTTCAACTGCCAGATGGGGTGCTCCACACCTTACATCGTCCATTTCTACTTCCTTCATCTTCTGGGTCGTGTCTTTCATCAATACACTTCCCTCTATGGTGACGACCGCACAAGAATTATCACTAACAGGGAAAACTCCATCCTGCTCCAGAGGTTTTGGGACCACAGCCATTGGAACCTTTAGCTGATCCTCCTCAGTCATCTCCAATCCTTTCTTGGCCTTCTTCACCATCTTGACTTTTACAGGACCCTTTCTGGGCGCAGGGTTGACATCCCCCTTCATAATCTGGGCCAAGTTAATGGTCTCGGAGTCCACCATGTCCTGGACGACATGCTTAAAAGCTCTACAGCCCTCAATGTTGTGTCCGGGCGCCCCAGAGTGAAACTCGCACTTGGCATTCTCATCATAGTTTGGTGGCCTCTTCTGCCGTTCTATGGGAATCAATATCCTTGGCCGTACTAAAGCAAGATCCATCAACCTTTGGAACAGAAGGGCGTAAGTCACGGGTGGTTCCTCAAACTGACGATCCTCTTTCTTCTTCTTCACCTGGCTTTCAGCTCTCGGTGTCTTCTGTTGAGGTGGCAGTTGTTGCTGTTGAGCAGGTGGATTACTGACAGGAGTGGTTACAGTGGCAGCATAAGGATGATAACGATCTTTGCTACGTTCTTTCTTTGCGGGCACACCAACTGGCTCAAACTTCTTCTTGAATGGACCACTGTCGGAGGATTTCCTTGCTACAGTACCGGAAGGTTTGTTCACTTCGGAGGACGGAGCCTTCTCCTGAACTTTCTCCACTATCAGCCATTTCTCGATCCTTTCCAATCTTTCAGACATGGCTTTCTGTCCCAAGGCAAGCCCTTGCACAACACTGAACAACTCCCTCATCATCTCTTTCAGTTCAAGGGTATCGGCGTTGAGAAGATCCATCAGCTTGGATTTGTTGACCCCCAGCAGGTTATCTGAACAGACGAGCTATGCGTACCGGTTGAATATTGAAACCTACAAAACAGCAAATGGGTTAGTATGACTCACACATGCAATGTTTGTCCGTACCAGGAATATTCAGTCCTCTTTTTTTCTGGTTTCATCGAGACAGATAAAATTTCATCAACAACATTTTGACATCTGGATGTCTCTCAACCGGGGTTTTTAAATTAAAAATAATGGACCCTGAGTACGGACAGACATGAGTTGAATGCAGATGAATGCGAGATGATATGATGCAAATGCATGAATGCAGGCCTTTGTGCCAACAAGTCAACTGTAGACCCTCTGCTTTTCTGAATCAGTCAATCTGTGGGATCAAGTCACCATAAATCCAACTTGGGGGGGTTCCGAAATAAACGGAACCGGAGATTATATCACTTATCTTTACAGGAACAACCACTAAACGGGTGACAAACGGATCCTCTGAACAAGTACTCTCAACCCAGCCCGGGGATCCGAAATAAACGGAACCCGCTGATAAACCATGGACAGAACTCTGGCGTCCCAGAAATAAATGCCCCATAATTCACAGTCACCATCAGTACCAAGAGTCACCAACAAAACACCAACCAATCAGCAACTGTACCTGTAATGATCAAACCCTCCCCACTCACGGGTGTTATCTAGGCCAGGGTAAAGTCGAAGAGAGACGCAGCATAAATAACCTTTCGCAGAATACCATCATATACACACCTGAAGTATGTAACGACAATATCCCACCAGGGTCTGAACTGCTCGTGATATCAATGTTCCGCTAAGTGGCGCCATACCACCCGCTTCCCATGAATCACTCTATTCCTAGGTTTCCTAGATTTCACTCATAGCCTGGGTATTGGGCCTTTTACCTCAGGTAACTCCCACCCCCAAACAGAGAAACACAGACAGCACAGCAGATGAATATGAATGAAATGCAAACATTAATGCAAATAATAAATGCAAGCAATAAATGCACATATATACAATGAATGCAATAAAAAAAACAGCACAAAGCAACCAAAACCCTAACCTAGAGAGCGCTAGGAGAGACTCGCTTAGGGAAGATGGACCAGCAAGAGGTCAACTTCTCTGTAATCCCCAGCAGAGTCGCCAGCTGTCGCATCGCGCGAAAAACCGGCGGGAAAAGAAAGAAACAACAGAGCCGCCACCGTGCGTTATTTATCCCAAAAGAGGGAAAGGAAACGCTCAGAGTAAACCTAGAAAAGAACATGGTCTCGCGACCAAAGAGAATGGGTTCGGGAGTCGGTTATGCGAAGGGAAGGTATTAGCACCCCTACGCATCCGTAGTACTCTACGGGATCCACGCACAAAAGGAAGGAATATTGGTTGCTAAACACTGCTCAAACACACACACACACTGGCTGAAAGAGACAAGAGAGACTGACTGAGACTGGCTCGGCAGGATATCGCATCCTGGGCCTACTTAGTCTATCAGGCATAGACATCAGAGTCGAAGTAGTTCGGACTGGGGAAACGACACATGCTCGCTAGGATATCGCATCCTATGCATACGTATCTTCTCGGACGAGAGAAGAATCAGAGCATTCGTAGCTCGGCTGACACGCACACAAACAAACACAGGCAAAGGCAAACGTGGAGCCTGAATGCCAATCACTGGACTTACATCAGCATCCGAACCAAACACACGCACACTGGAACCCAAATGCCACTCGATGGACTTACATCAGCTTCCAAGCACACAACAACACAACAGGTTGATAGGGAGTCGGGGACTCAGCCTATAACTGTCAAGCACACACTCGAACAAACAGACAACAAATTGCTAAGGAGTCAGGCACTCGAGCCTAGCAACTGTCAGACAACTCACACAAAAAAGAAAAAGGGCGCCCGGAGAGATCAGCTCAATCTCCTGCCTACATACTTCATCTGGTATGAAGATCAGGGAGATGTAGTTCCCCTACGCAGGGATAAAGGACTAGCCTAACCAGATAACAGAGGGAGACACAACTAAGGAGACTACGAGTCGAGCCTAGATGTTATCATGCAAAATCAACCCTAAGTTATGGTTTCTAGCTAAATGGCACAAGGGCCAACCTATCCTAAGCACGGCTCACACAGGAAGCAAGCCACACACACTTAACTTGCACAGGAAGCAAGCCAAGCAAAACCTAACTTGCACAGGAAGCAAGTCTAAACTAATCCTAACTTGCACAGGAAGCAAGTCAAACAATCCTAACTTGCACAGGAAGCAAGTCAAACAATCCTAACTTGCACAGGAAGCAAGTCAAACAATCCTAACTTGCACAGGAAGCAAGTCAAACAATCCTAACTTGCACAAGAAGCAAGTCAAACATACAAGCACAGATAGCACACACTATATGCACACAAGAGGCTCACACAAGGGTTAGGCACTGAGGCCAACTGGAATAGGGTCAAAGGTTGCTCTTAACCTTGCCATTGAAGGGCTAAGGTGAAGCAGATGAAAGGTGAATGAAGATAAGACTTCACAGCTCTTATCCCTGGCCTGGGAGAGCTCAAGACAAGAATGTGTGGGTTCAGAAAGTGGGAACCCTTCTACACATTTAAAACTGACCCAACTGTGCAATTGCACAAGATCTTGGGTTTGTATCCGCAATGCATCAACACAGTGGTGTGAGCAAAGCAGATGACACACTGAATAGTGGGGGATAGATTGCATATCCCTACCTTCCACCAATTGCCTCTTCACTTAGGAGGACTTTGACTCTATGCAAGGACAAAAGTAAACAGTCACAAACATTGCCTCTTAAGGAGGACTTCAGACAGTTGCCTGGCCAAGTAACAGGCCAGCTCTTCCAGACTACATGAAGACAAAGAGACATACCTCAATGCAAATTGCTTATACAAGCAAAGCAAAGCAAAAAGTTCACAAGGAACTTAAGCAACTAAAAGCACCTGAAACAGTCAAGCAGATGTTAGTATGCAACTTCAAACAAAGTAAAAAGAAACAGACATCAACCAGTCAACACAAGCAAGTGAATGTGCAAGGCACAAAGCTTAAGGCATGTGAGCCAAGCTACCTACAAAACAAAGAGGTTAGACAATGATATTTAAGCAAGCTCAATCAAAAGAATTGGTCTCAATGGCCATTTGATGGGCAACCTGAAAACACAAGCTCAAAAGTGAGTAACAGGACCACTAGGGCAAGCCTAGGGTCAAAAGAGAATGAAAAAGTCAAAACAGCAAAGGGAAAGCATCCAAAATCACGTTCAAACAATTAAGAGACTCAACCAATTGGGTTTACATTCATATCAATCATCATCATCATTTCATGAACAGTTTAGGTCAAAGTATGGCATTTAGAAGCTCACAGAAGTCAACAGCAAGACTTGAATCAAAACCAATCTCAAACATTTCCAAAAATCACCAAATAAATCATGACCAATCCTAACACATAGCATGGTAAGCATGTCAAATTTCAACTCATTTGGACAAGTGGAAGGCAGTCAATGAAAATCAGAAAGTCAAAGCCATTTTGAACATGCTTAAGGAAGTCAACCAAACATGCATCAACTTAGAAAAATCATAATTCAGAAATGGTGTATGAAAAATGAATGGGATCAAAACCATGGCAAAGATGAGGATGTCTAGTTATCTCATGTAAAATTTCATGTCCATCCAATAAAGTATGAGAATTTCACAAATGAAATGGGAACAAGTGTCACACAAGGTCAACATATGACTAACCAGGGGAGAAAATCTCAAACAATTAGGAAATGCCACAAATAAATCCACAAAAAATCACATGTAAACTAGACATACAAGAGTAGGTTCATGCAAAATTTGGGGGCAATTGGAGGTCAAGAGACATGGCTATAAAAATCATGAAGTTGGACATTAATGGTGTGACACCAATTGTCACACCCTAATTCAAAAAATCATAACTCACAAACCACAAATGATAAATTCACAAACTCTACACCAAAATCACCATGAGTGTATCTAGTTTAAGCACAAGAAATTTGGGAGCCATTGGGTACATTCTCATCATTTCACAATTGATTTGGCAAAGTGTACAAAAATTGAATACATGTCACAAACCAATATGCCAAACAAAAACCATCCATCAAAAAATTCTGGAAAAAATGTGATAAAAAACTAGAGATTGTGATGAACACAACACAAAAAATCCCACTGAATTTGGATTTGAAACGAGCAAGTTGTGATTTTTCAAAGATTGATGAACAAATGAAATAATTATTGAATTTAAATGAAATAACATGGATTTAATTTGGTCCGAGTGGCAGTCTGGTAATTTGGAGACTCATTAAACGAAACACGGTCGTTTTGGGCTACAAAATAGAATGTTTCTATTGGCTGGCCTATGGAACAGTAGCACACAACGTAGCAAACAGATTCTGGGCATGGCATTATGAATCTAGGGTTTCAAACCTTCATCCCCCTTTCAATCGAATTTTTAAAAGATGCCCAGAAATTGCAATTGGCTATACCATTGTGTTCATCAAACAACATACAACAACATCCTAACATTGGTTTTCATTAATTTGAGCTACACAACAAGAAATCAATGGAAACATTTTCGAGCATCAAACTTCATCTCATCACATCTTCATGAATACACAACCATTTTCAAAAATAAAAGCATCATGGCATTCAGCATTGAAAGACCTCTTGAAAGCATGTATCAATTTGAAGAATAGTGGAAGTTGAATTTTTACCAATTTGGAAGAGTAGTCGTGTTGCTGATGCTTTTTGATGTTGCTGACTCGAAACAGATGAAATAAAGCTTTCCAAATGTTGATTAGTTGAAGAACTTTGCCTTGTGGATGCTTGGGATGAGCTCAAACAATTTCTGCCATGGATGATGTCCTTTCAAAGCAGCAGTGGGAAAGGAGTTTACAGGTGAAAAATGATGATTGCCACAGGTCCATAATGTTGTTTTAATGATGTCTTAGGCAAGGCCAAGTTTCATTCTTTGGGGATTCTTTGACTGGTTTTCAGAAATGGCCAAGAGTGTTTTTTTGGAATGTGAGAGAATGAGTGAATTCTTGTTTTTGGCTACAGCTAGGGGTTTCCTATGATGAATGAAAAGTGAGAATAACAATGCTAGGGTTTGTTCACCTTGGAAACTCTTGACTGATTTTGGAGCAAATGCTAATGAGTGAGTTTTTGGAAAATGAGTGAGCAAGGTTGGTTCTGCTGTGTATGTTGGCTGTTAGCAAGGTTTGTCAATGATGAATGGATGGTCCAAACACAATGCAAGGCTAGGTAACTTTGAGGTTTTGGACTGGTTTTGAAAATGCTAAGAATGAGTTTTCAGCATGAATGATTTCTGTTATGCAAGGTGTTTGGAGGATGCTAGTTAGGAGTTCTCATTTTTGACAGAAAATGAGGGTGTACCTGCTGTTAGAAGTTGCTATTGTGGTTTGGAGTTTTGTTCTTTGGTGTCCTTGACAGGTTTTTGGAACAAGTGCCAAGCAAAGTCAATTTTTAGAATGAGCATGAATCAATGCAGTTCTGTTGGTTTGATGATGGCTGCTACTGATTTAGGATGGTGCTTGAAGGGTGAAAAAGCAATGGCCAGGTTTAGGTTCATTGGAAGTTTGGACAGGAAATTCTAAAATGCCAAAGCAAAAGTCAATGCAGTTTTTGGATCAGTGATCTTTTTCTGTGTTGCAATGTTTGATGGCTGCAGCTGGCTTCATGTGACAGGAAATGATGGAAGATATGGTATTTGGTATTGTGCAATGCCTTGTCTCTTGACAGTTTGACAGGTTTTTCTAAAGAATGGCCAAAGTGGTTTTTAGCATGAATGAAATTCTATTGGTTTGTCATGTGTTGCCAAGGGTTTGTAGTATGACAGAAAATGGACAAGACTGCTATGTGCAGTACCAAGCATGGCCAGGTTAGGTTACTTTTGTGAGTTTGGACTGATTTTGTAAATGCAAGGATTGAGGCTTGAGAGAAATAAGAGGACAAGTGTTTGGTCTGCTGTCTTGTGGCTTGTGGCAGGGTTTCAAAATGATGAAATGGTGGTCAAAAAAACAATGCTAGGCTTCAGTTCTTTTAGGAAGTTTTGACAAGTTTTGGACATGGCCAAAGTGATGCAGTTTTTCAGAATGGGAAGTTCTGTTGGCAATCTGATGGCTTATGTTGGCTAGTTGCTGCTATTGGTTTTCTAATGACAGGAAAATGGTGTTTTAATTTGCTGTTCTATGTTGTTTTGTGGTTAGGCAATGTCTTGCAACTTTGGAATTTTGGACAGCTTCTTTTTTTTTGAAAGATGTCAAGGCAAGGTGAATGAGGCTTTTTTTTGATGAGTGAGTGAAGTTCAATGGTTTCTTGCTGTTGGATGTTGGCTGCCAGCAGTGTTATCTTGACAGAAAAATGCCATACCTCTGCTGTTGGAGTTGTGGGAGATTTTGCAAGAGTGCTAAAGCAAGGTGGATAAGTGATTTTCTGCTGCCAATGGGATGGCTTGTGACTGCAATTAGCCTTTCCCTTGACAGAAAAATGGTGCATCAAAACTGCTGTTGGACAGTACAAGGCATGGTTGTGGGATGTGGTGGTGAAGACATGTACTTTCCTCCTCAATTCAAGCAAGCAAGGGATGGTTCTTCTGTTGGTTTTAGGCTGCAAATGAGGTTCACAATGACAGCAAATGATCATGAAAATCTGCTGCTAGAAGTACCAAGCATGGCAAGGTTCATGGGAGTATGGAGTAGCATGGTGAAACTTGTACTTTTTTCAAATTTCAAGCAACTAAGTAATGGCCTCATGTACTGCATAATTTGACTTGGCAAACATGTTTTAAATGATATTTCTGAGCTGTTCCAATTGGCCAAATGGTAGAAAAATGTTTATATCAAAAAGTCAAACATTGGTCAAACTTGCATTTAAATGAGATAGGTCAAAAAATGTCATTTTGATTGGTGAAGTTTTGGCTCATGAAATTTATATTTTTGGAAAGAGGGGATCAAATGTGACTTGTAGGAAAAAACCCCACCAAAATTGGCCAAATGGTTTGGGAGATATGGCCCTTTGAAGTTCAAGATTTTCTGAAATCGATTCGATCATAACTTGCCAACCACACATGGGAATTGAGAGTTCTTGGACTTTTTGGAAATGGGAGAACAAGATCTTCAACTTTCATGTTGGGCAAAAATTCATTTGAAGCTTGTATCATGATGTAATTTTGAGGATCAAGACTTTCCATTTATGGCAGGTTTCAGTTACAGGTCCAGTTTCCATTTTTGGAAATTTTTGATCTGGCTTCAAATTCTTCCATGATGGTGTTTGACATGATATATGAGGACTATTTGGACATGAATGAGACCTCTCAAACCATTTCCTTTCAACAAATCACTGATTAAATGGACAGTTGACCAATAGTTGACTTTTAGGGTTTCTGCCTGACTGAACCTCTTCTGATGAATTCCAAACCCTAATTCCTTGAGAACTTGACTTCAAATGTACCTCCAAGTCATGTGAACTTGTTGGACAAACCCTAGGGCCTTGGTTCCTTGAGATTTGTGCTTGCTTGCTTGACTGATTGATCTCCTGACCAGTTTGACCTAATTCTTGATTGGCTTGTACTTGAGGCAAAAGAGGCAATGCAATGCTATGCAATGGACCATGATATGCTATGACCTAATATGAAAATGTATGTACAATGATGGGTGCAAATTTGAGGTGCTACAAGTTGGACGCAGGATGGCGTGATAATGGGAAATTTGAATATTACTTCTAACCTAAGGGAAGAGATCTGACAAGGACAAGTGATAGATGAGAAATTGCAAGAGATGTCAACTCAACCAGGTTTCACTCAGTCACCAGATAGAGTTAGTCTGTTTAATCCAAGGATTTGTGTTCCGGATGATGTCGAGCTGAAAAGGAAAGTTTTGGAGGAAACTCACAAAGGGGAGTTTACTATACATCCAGGTTTATCGAAGATGTATCAAGACTTGAAGAAGGACTATTGGTGGCCTGGGATGAAAAGGGATATCGCAGAGTATGTGTCAGAATGCATTGTATGCCAATAGGTAAAGATTGAACATCAGAAGCCAGGTGGTTTATTGCGGCCTTTAGAGATTCTGGTTTGGAAATGGGATAGTGTTTCAATGGACTTTGCGGTAGGGTTACCTCGGACCCAAGGTGGTTATGATTCAATTTGGGTGATTGTGGATCGGTTGACTAAGTCTGCGCACTTCTTGGCCGTGAAGACTACTTACAAAGCAAGTCATCTTGCACGGTTGTTCATTTCAGAAATTGTTAGGTTGCACGGTGTTCCTACTAGCATTGTGTCTGATAGAGACCCAAAGTTTACTTCAAGTTTTTGGAGAACATTCCAACAGGCTATGGAGTCGAGATTGTGTTTGAGTACCTCTAATCATCCTCAGACGGATGGTCAGACTGAACGGACAATACAGACACTGGAAGATACGTTAAGAGCTTGTGTACTTGAAAGTGGAGGGAATTGGAAGGAGCTCTTGCCATTGGTCGAATTCGCATATAACAATAGTTATCATGCAAGTATTGGGATGGCTCCTTATGAAGCTTTGTATGGACGGAAATGTAGAACACCTTTATGTTGGACAGAAGTTGGCGAAGAAAGGATCTTAGGAATGGAGATTATTCAAGAGACAACGGAAAAGATAAAGATGGTCTGTGATAAGATAAAGAAAGCACAAGATCTCCAAAAGAGCTATGCGGATCATAGGAGAAGACCATTGGAATTTGATGAAGGTGACCATGTATTTTTGAAGGTAACTCCGAGGTTGAGACTGAAAGGACCGTTTGAGTCACGGAAGCTAAATTCGAGATACATAAGGCCATACCAGATTATAGAAAGAATTAGAGAAGTAGCCTACAGATTAGCCTTACCACCTTCTCTATCAGAAATGCATGATGTTTTTCACGTATCTCAACTCCGAAAGTTCATTCCAGATTCTCTTCAGCCTATTCTTCCAGATTCAGTAGAAGTAGAAGCAGATCTGACTTTCAAACCTCTACCAAGTCGCATTACAGGATGAGAAGTTAAGGTGTTAAGGAATAAGGAGATTCCTCTTGTTAAGATTCAGTGGGATGAAACACACCCAGGCGATGCCACCTGGGAACTAGAGTCAGAAATGCGAGAAGCTTACCCTCATCTCTTCTAGGTAATATTTAAATTCGAGGAAGAAGTTTATTTAAGGGGGGGAGGATGTAATACCCCGTATTTCCATAAATGCCTAAATTCCTATTAATTGAGATCAACTGAGTTCCTATGTGCTCTAAAAGTTGCCAATAGGGATAAATAGAGCAAATAGTGAGTTCAGGTTGACTTAATTAATATTATTTGGAACTGGACTTTTATTAATTGGGACACTTTGGTAACACTAATAATGGGTCAATAGCTCTGGTAGAACAAAAAGTACAAGTTAGTGCCACTTGAGATATTTGTTACTACCACTTCACCACTTTCTAACCACACAAATCTTAATGGCCACTTGTTTATGACCTTTGACCCATTCACCACCACATGTTTGTGTCTTATACCACCTACCACTTGCCATTTGTTTTCTATGTATCATAAAGGATAAGTAGAGAGAAAGGAAAGCATAGAAAGAAAGAGGAAGCTTAAGAGAAGAAGGAAAAGCAAGGCTAGTGGAGAAGAAGAAGAAGGAAAAACTTGGAACCAACACCATCATCTTCATCCTCATTTCATCTTCATCCTAATTTCATCTTCCACAACTTCTCCTCTTCAATTTCTTGAGGTGGATTCTAGTTAGAAACTTTAGGTTTCTAGAAAAGTTAGGGTTGTAGAATGTTAGACAAATCATGAATATCCATGCTATGAGATGAATATGTTCTTGCTCTTGTTGATTTCCATGAACATGTGTCTTGATGTGTTTTAGGATTGGTATGATAATATGATTGGTTATGGTTATGTTATGATGTTGAAGTACTTCTAGTTATGAATTTGGGATTCTTGTTGTACATGTGTATATGAGCATGTAGTGAGATGGATGTGTTGGAAGAATGAGTGTGGGTTTGATTGGAAATGGAGTTACAGAGGAAAATGGTGTTCTGAGAAGTGGAAAATGAAAATATGAGTGAACCAATCGATTGGCCCCTATTATCAATCGATTCACAGCCTTTGGTTTAGCAGAAAAATGAAATTTTTACAGGACCAATCGATTGACACTGCATGTCAATCGATTGCACAAACTTGCTGTTTATGAACAATGGAATTTTTTAGCAGGATCAATCGATTGACACTCAGCAAATTTTGAAAAACAGAAATGTGAGTGGAACCAATCGATTGGGCTTCCCCAACCAATCGATTGACTCAAGTTAAAAACCTCAAAATCCATTTCCTAAGTGTTTCTAAATGCATTCTTCCATCCATTAATCAATTGTGATGCTATGTTTATGTTGAATACATGTTAATGGTGAAAATTACATGATGAATCTAGTGAGTTAACCTAGGATTGAAATTAGGTCATGCGTGAGGTTTATAATCTAGATAATGCGAGAATACGGTAATCATTCGTACGACGCTTATGTGGAGGTCGTGGACGAATTGTTGCCATGATTGAGAACGAGACATATTGTATGGAACATGCCATGTTATTGTTGTGTATTGTGGTGAATGAAGTCACCTATGATTGATGAATTTTGTTATGGTTTGTGGAACCGATGATTGTAGAATCGATCATGTATTCAAAATGTGTGTTTTCTGTGATGGTACACATCTCTATTGGTATGCTTAGACGTGTAAGCATTTGGATGTGGGACCAATGATTCGAGCCTCAATTGGGTTTGAGCCCCAACCATGGCGGACATGGGGGAAAGGTGGACACCTATGTGGTTTAGAGTCCCATACGGTGAAAGATACCCTAGGTGGGTTAGAGGACCATACGGGTGACGGTCGCTTGATCTGGGGATTAAGCCTCATAGAGGACCCGATATCCACCGTGAAAGTCGAATCATACGAGCATGCATGAACCGGTCCTGGCTTAGACGTAAGTCTGTTCGGGAATTGATGCGTCGTGATCTGAATAATGATCGTGGTTGAGTTATGAGAACTCAGATGCATGTTGCCATACAAGTGCGAGTTAGTTCCCCATCGCTCAAGTCTTCATTCCGTTGTTGACTTAAGTTGGATATGAGCTGAACATCGATTAGAAAACCCTGTAGAGCCGAGTGGACCCATAAGATAGGGAACCCACTGAGATTATTATCTCACCCCATGTTGTTGATTATTTTTCAGGTGGTTCTGAGCAGGATAAGGCTAAGGGCAAGGTAGAGTGATGTCTTGCTTACCTGAGGACTGGTGGTTTTTCTTCCGCTGTGTAGATATTTTTGAGATCATTGTCTAATGATCTAGATCAGTAGTTTTATTTTGGGCACTCTGATGTACATTTTATGCCATGTTGTGCTATTTTGGGTATGTATTTGTATGTACACGGTGCTGCTAGGCACTTATGTATTTAAGTACCAGTTTTACACTATGTATAATATGTATTCTAGACATATACCATATGTGGGTGTTACAGTAGCACTTCTGAATTCTTGGCTAATAGCCAAAAACGAAAGGAGAAAAGATCAAAAAAATATTTATCAACGTGGTTGTCTCGTGGAGGATATGATAAGTTGGAGCAAATAATGATTCAAGAAAAAAGAAAACAAATAGAACTATAGTTGGGAGATCCCTATATAAGTCTTGATCGCAACTCATCCCCACCATCACACCATGAAAAATGTAAAAGGGCTCGTCAAAGACTAGGAAGCGAGCTCACATCAGAGGTTTCACACGAAGTTGCTGCAAAGATTGTAAGTAGATGGCTTTTTCAACATTACTTATTTAATTCAATTTGGTAAATACGAACTTTTATATGTGTCGTAGGATTTACTGGTTGAAAATAAAAGGATGGTATATTTGTTCCACGAGAACGTCATGACATCTTAGTTGAACTGATTGGAATAAATGAGCATGGTGGGTGTGTTTGTGCTCTTGGAAGAGGCATCGACTTGAGGTTAATTTTTAGACCATATGTTTACTTAGAAATTTGGTAAAAAAAATAAGTTTCTATTAATACTTAAGAGATTAAACTCGCAAATATCCCGAAACATATTTCTATGTATTTAAATCCTTTGACAACATTTTACTGTTGAAATCGAAGGGTAATATTTGAAGAATAACGATATGAGTTTGAACAAGATTTAGAATACAATGGTTTTAAAATGAAATTGACTTAAATCGAAATGCATGACGAATTAAAATGACAAGCATTCTAATGCGAGATCGAAATGTAACTCAATGCAGGAAAAAAAGGGTTAAATGTAAAAGTGTTTTAAATTTATAAATGTGGAACGCATACATACATTTTCTTCACCCATTTCTCAAATGCGCAGATGCTTTGAGTTTTTAGAAATGTGAGTACAATTTCATACCCCTTACAACATGAACATGAGCCCATTTATATACTAATCTAAAACAACTACCTACCTACGAACGGTCGACTAACCCTGTCACGACACGTCTCAATCTCATGCATTCGTTTTCTTCTGCGAGTCTCCACGCGTCTTAGAGTAACTGCTTATTTCAAATCAATTCCCACTCTTTCAACAACATTTAAATATCTTAACTACTTTTACTGGTTACAAGGAATTGGATCAATTATGTCGGAATCACCAGGATCGATGATGCTGAGACATCACACTCTGTAGTACTTTCCACATGCACTACTTAAGTCAACATTGTTTCCATTGTAATGATGAACTCTAGCCTTAGCCAACATAGCATAGTACTCAATCAGGGCAACAACTGACCAGCATACTCAAAATTTTGCTAAGTCCCCAAACTTTAACAATGTTCTTCAACTTCCAACTATTTCGACATTAGACAAACTCAACCTCTAGTTGGCTACATTCAATTTCAATCCTTCACATGGCATACTTATTGTTTTCACTTGCCATTTATACATAGGTCAAACAATCCAAGGTAACAAATTTCTCCTTAAAAGGCCATGTTTCGATTCTGATCAAGCAAGAGAGACATGGCATTTTTTATCATATTTTTCAACGCTTTCGCTTCTACTGACGTCATTGTCATCATTACCCATATTACAGCACATTATCATTTTTACCGAGATCTGTTCAAAATCTCATCATCACTCATATTTCCTAGGAGGTCATGGGTGTGCACGTCTGCAATAACTACTCCCATTCACATCAATGTTTCGCTTCGTAACCCTCGAAAACGCTTCAAAGACTCCATGCGGCTGCGATGGTTTGATTTTGGACATGCAGCGAAAAAGGTTATAAATACCCAACTTTAACTCCTTTCTCTTCTTCTTCACTTCAACTTTTCTATAACTTTCTTACGCAAAGCAAACCCTTTCACTTTTTCTTTAAAAATCTTCACTTTCATCAATGGAAACCACTAAAACAATTCCTTCCGAGTCTGATACGGGAAAGAACCCGATAGCCTTCACAATCCCTCCAGATATGGATGAAGAAGCTAGAGATTACATCCCTGAACCACCACTATCAAAACAAAAAATTTCCATCTGGGCAAAATAGGTACTCGTCCCATTCTCCTTGTCTAATAAGCTTTTGGCTTTCTTGGGGCCATATCCAACTGCAAGGTCGAACATTGGGAAAGTTACATGCTTCTTCCCAGGTTACTCAGTCACAATGTCTTCAACGTTTGAACAACACGCCCTCGACCTGTCCTTTATGGACAAACTTGCACATGTATTTTGGTATGCACAACCCACTCAGAGAAAAGAGTACATAGCTTGGCTTGACAAAGATCAACCTAAAAAAATAAAATAATGGCAAGACCTAGGCATTTATGACATGGTCAAAATTTTGAGGACTGGTCCTAGGTATAACCCAACCATGTTATTGGCTTCGATTTTCTTTTGGGAAGGATCGACCAATAATTTTTAGTTTCCATGTGGCATGCTGACACCGACCCTATTCGATGTGGCGGCCATTATAAACTTAAGTCCCTTAGGAAAAACTTTCACTCCAACCCTAGAAACCAATAATGAATTTACCATCGAACGATTTAGTTTCAAGAATTTCATTCTTGAAAATCATAACAAAGCAAACACTAAAGTTTCCGATCAAGAATGCATAGCTTTCTTGACCCTCTGGCGATCATACTACGTCTTTCATTCTAGCTCTCTGCAGTTGGATAAGAAATTTGTACCTCTAGCCATTCAACTTCATGAAGCTCCAAAGATCTCTTTAAGTAAGCTCATCTTGGCTAACCTTTACCAGTCACTTGGAGAAGCCTCTTACAAACTAAAACACCTCTCTGAAACCAAAAAGTCTTACCTGGTCTCAAGTCCTTTATGGCTCTTTCAACTTTTTCTGAACTCCACATTTGAGCCAAAACTTCATGTAACTGTCTCCCCAACCATAATAGCACAAAACGATGCTAGAGCCATTGAAGGCACCAAGTTGGCTTTGATCACTCCTCAAGAAACTCCATTACATAGGATATTCATGAAATACATCGACTTATTTCTCGAATTGACTGTCTTTACCTCGACTATGTCTCCTTTTGTGGATTGCTTAGTAGGTCCATCTTGGTTTAGATTCCCATGTGTTTCTCCTTTAGCAGCTGCCATGTCAAATTTAGTTTGGGCAACCTTTTTAACTCCTACACTTTCATCCACAAGGATCGACACCGGAACTCCAGGATATGGATTTGTTAGTTATCGAAATCAGAATAATTTGGCTTTATTCAATTTTAACCTTGTTCACTTTATGTTTGGGAAGAGGACATTTGTTGGTCGGAACGAAGATTGAGTGTTTCAGACTATAAGGCTTGCACTGCATTCACCCATGACCAAGTCCTTGAACTCCCTACCTTCCAATTTTAACAATCATTTTTTATGACAATCAAATTCCATAATTGGTGGACAAAGTATTTCACTGGCCACTTTTGAGAAGAATATTTCGGAAAAAGGCTTTATGTCGCTTTCTCCAATATATCAAAAAATCAAGAACAAGGTACATATATCTACTATTGTCTTTAACTTACTTTCATCCAAGTCTTTCTTATATCTCGATTTTCAGGTGAATCTGAACCACCAGTCAACATCAACGTCGAAAGACCTTCTAATGCAGGAGAAATAGAGGAAGTTGAGGAGCCCAAGAAATTTGTTTCTTCTTTAACTTCTTTATCACCTGAACTAGTCTTCATAGTTTTACCTTTTAGATTCGAAAGTATGATCCCGACTCTCCTACCAACAAATCTAAGAAAAAGAAAAAGAAATCTGCAACTTCTTCAGCCTAGGTACACCATTGGTTTCTATCTTTGTGATCTTTTACGTAATGCTTATCTTATTCGATTTAATCTCTCTAGGTGACTCCAAAGCCTAACAAGATTCAGGTTGAAAATGAAAGCTCAGAGGATACTAAGGAAGCTCTTATATTTTCAAGGTCAAAATCTAAAATTTCTCCTAAGCCGAACGTCAGCCAGAAAAAGAAAACACCCCAAAAAATCCAATCCCAAGAAATACAACGCCAACTCGACCGCTGAACCTCCCACACAGATCAAAGAGAAAGAAACCACCATAGAAAAGGACGAAAACGATAAAGTAGAAAGGCAAGACATGACTCAATACCTTCCCCCTCAAAATAATGAATAAATTAACAAACCTCAGACCAATTCGGTCAAAGAACTGAAAGTAACTAACTGCAAGGTATGTTCAATGCACTTTGTAGCTTACATTATCTTCTACTTTGCAATTCAACATCATTTCTCCTTCTTCTTTCAGAAAAGTCATGAAATAAATAATAACAACGAAGCGAACCCACCAGGTATTCTTCTATCCACTCCTTCTGAAAACAATTTCACATATTCATTGGTCAGATTTCCTTGACTCCAATGTTTCGACTATTCACACAACCTTTCAACCAATCAACAAAACAACAGAGGCGTCTGCCCAACCACAACCTAAAGTGGAAACTAATGTCGAACAAAACTCTCCATATCGCATAGAAGAATTGGACAACACCACATCCGTTCAAGATAATATAGCCCTAAATGACTCTCAACCTGAAGACCCAACAAAAAATAATGAAGAATAAACTAAGGCCAACTTAGAGACTTCTCCCGTTCTGGAAAATGACCAACCTGGTAACCAGGAACCTGCACAAGTTCAAACTGACGTGCATGATTCACTGCTGAATACTTCTTTGATCTAAAAATAAATCCTCGCCCTTAAGAGAAAAAAATCCTACCGAGGCTCTTAAGAGGCTGCAGAAACTTCGCAAGTTGTCGATAGGCTCCAAGTCCAATCATTCTTTTGATGCATCGTTAGGTGATACTGTAAATGACTCAGTCAATATCCTAATCTAACAAATGAAAGCCAACATTTTAAAATTCGTACTTCTCATCCCTATCAAAGGCGATTCCCAACTTGGGACTAATATTCAAAAAATGCTAGCTGAACTTAACTAACAGTGGGTGTCTGAGGCTTTAATCGCTTTCTCTTCGAATTTGAGGCCTATTTCAATCAAGTCTGCAAAGACATTAATCACAAACGAGCAAATAATTCTAAAATCAGAGAGTGAAAGATGCCATGGCGGTGTCCTAGGATGCAAGCAGTGTGTATGAACAAGAATTTAAAAAACTCGAAGCCAGGCTTCAAGACTATACTGACAAGAAAGCCTCAATTCATGATAAAATTGCACACCTCCATGCCAAAATCCTCGAGTTGAATAAATATATTGAAAACTTGGAGAAAGAGAAGGCATAGTTGGCCTGGGAAAAATACTCCATGCAAGAGAGATGATTGACGAAGAGGCCACTAGGGTGTCAAACATGCTGAAGACGCTCTCAAACTATGGCTTGAAGTCAATTCCTTAGAAGCAATTCATGACCGACTAACTACCAGGCTTGACTTCTCTAAGACCAACCTTGATAAATTCAAGTCAAAGTTTTCATCTTAGATTGCACTTCTTTTACTTTCCCTTGTTTTTCCCATTTTGTAATGACTATTCCATTTTGATACCCTTTAATGCCATTTTGGCGCTTTTACTTTTCGATTACATATTTTTCTTTAGCAATTTGAATCTCTTGTAGCATAGGCTTATACCTCTTAAGGTATTTACCATTTACTCTTAGAATTCGTTTATCAATTTCTAACTCCTCGATCTCATAAGCATTTTTCAAAAATGTTTGAACAACTCGAAATGGGCACTCCCAATTAGGAGACAACTTACCTAGAGCTCTGTCTCTTCGATCCTTCAGCAAGGTGACTTTCCAAACATAATCTCCAATCGAAAACAATTTTGACTTAACCTTCTTATTATAAGCTCTAGCTATTCGTTCTTTTTGTCATATTAAAACATCCAACGCTGTCAACCTTTCTTCATCCAGATCAACCATTTCATCCAACATCATGTTCCAATACTTGTCATATGGAATCTCATTCTTCCTTTGAATTATAACCGATTACAAATAACTCTTAACAGGCAAGTCAATTTCATGCCCCTAGGTCAATCGAAACAGAGTTGTATTTGATGCCTCTTTGGGAGAAGTTTGACAGGCCCACAAAACATGGTATAACATTTTATGCCAATTCTTTTGGTTTCTTCCCAACATGCTTATTTATTAAACCAATAGCAATCTTATTGGCAGCTTCGACTTACCCATTTGCTTGAGCATAATAAGGAGTCAAAGTTAATAATTTAATCCCCATTTCAGAGGAGAATTCATGCATCTTTAGACCAATGAACACCGACCCTTGGTCCGTTGTGATGGTCTCAGGAATTCCAAACCTATAAATGATATGCTTCTGGATGAATTCTATTATAGCATCTTGGTCAGCATTGACTAAATGAACTGCTTCGATCCATTTTGTAAAATAATTAATGACAACCTGAATATACTTTTGACTTTTAGAGGATGCATGTCGAATTTATCCAATCAAATCTAGAGCCCATCATCTAAATGGCCATGGCTTCACCACTGCATGCAATTCACTTGCAAGAACGTGTTGTATGCCTGAATGAATCTGACACTACTAACAACCCTTAGCGAAGTTGATACAATCCTTCAGCATTATGGGCCAATAAACACCATGGTGATACAACAACCACCTCATCGTGTACCCCACTTGATAAGCACAACATTCCCCACTATGAACACTCAATACGGCCAAATATTCCTCTCCTTCACCAAGGCATTTGAGTAATACTCCCTTACGTGTCTTCTTAAATAATTCATTACCTATGACCACATATTTCAAAGATCTATACTTAACCTTTCGATCTGTCGATCCGAATGGGTTATCTAGGTAACTAACTATTGATTTTCTCCAATAAGTATCAGCCAAATTTTCAATAACGTAAATCTCAAAGTTTTCTGGATCTACTCATCCCAACTTCATTAGTGTTAGATCCAATGAGGAGAGTCTTGTTGACTATACGCTTCCTCGAACCTCAATCAAGTTCTTCAACCTTTCTTTGGGCACTTTATACCCTGAAGCAAGATGTGCTAAATCATTAGCTTCTTGGTTCTCAAGTTTAGGAACATGTTGCATATTCACAAAGTCTGAATACTTGATCAATCAATTCACTATGAAAAAATACATGATCAAGATCTCCTTAATAAATTTGTATTTCTTCGTTATCTGCTTTACTACCAATTCAGAATCTCCTTTTATTTCAACTTGTTTTGACCCCAATACTAATAAGATTTCAAGTCTGGATATTAAAGTTTCGTACTCGGCCTCGTTATTTGAGCAAAAACCATGGATCCTATATTTAAACTTAGTTGGAATCTTGTTTGGATAAACG
Source organism: Lathyrus oleraceus (assembly GCF_024323335.1). NCBI lineage: Eukaryota > Viridiplantae > Streptophyta > Magnoliopsida > Fabales > Fabaceae > Lathyrus > Lathyrus oleraceus. The sequence continues at coordinate 448,523,225 of NC_066580.1, forward strand.
ATCAAAATTCCAACACCAGTCCCATTCGTATGACTGGAACCGTTGGAATATAATTTCTAAGGTTACATTTCCAAATAGTGCGTCTCGACCATCATGTGATCCACAATAAAGTCGGCAACCACTTGTCCTTTCATGGCCTTTAAAGGAACATATGTAAGGGAATACTCTGTTAAAGCAAATGCCCATTTTCCAATTTGACTATGCAAAATTGGCTTAGACAACATATGCTTGATAATATCAAAATGGGAAGATACATAAACATCAACTGAATTTATGTAATGCTTTAATTTCATACAAGAAAAGTACAAACAAAAGCACATCATTTCTATAAGACTATACCTAGTTTCTACATCATTCAAGACTCGGCTGAGATAATATATGGCTCTTTCAACACCGTAATCATCCTCATGTGCTAACATACTTCCTATAGTCAAGTCTGAGAGAGAAATGTATAGTTTCATGCATCTATTCCTAACTGGATGGGACAAAATATGAGGATTTACAAGGTACTCCTTTATTTTTCAAACACCCTTTGATGCTATGGCTACCACACAAACTCTTCCTTCTTCAGGCAGAGTAGTGGAAAAAATGCTCGAACCTTGACACTGAGGTTTGATATGAACCTCCTAAGAAAGTTGATCTTCCCCAAAAGAGATTACAACTCTTTATTAGTCGAAGAGAGCTTTGTCTCCCTAATCACCTTCATTTTATTCTGATTTATCTCAATTCCCTTTTTATGGACCACGAAACCAAGAAAGTCCCGTGCCTGCACACAAATCTATTTATCACCCAAATCTATTTCTTTAAGTGGATCTTAAGGCTGCATCTTTATGGTAGAAACACCTGGATCCTTCTCAAAACCTAAAGGCTCGTCGTCATAGATGCAATCGAGCCTCTGGTCTTTCCTACCATCATCTTCTAAGCCTGCTAACCACGACTCTTCGACTAGTTAAGGACCAATGTTGATCCTTTGACTTACGTGAAAAATCTCCATTTCACTGGCTTCGACAACCATGTGTGGTATTTCGACTTCCAAAGTCGCTTTTAATTTGTTCTCGGCTACATAAGCTGATATTCGGTTCAATGTGTTGACTTCAGACATTATCATCAAATTTGTCACCCCAGCCAGTTGGGCGGATTATGTATGAGTCATAAAACCTTTCCCTTATGATTTATCTATCTCATGTGAACCCATGGGAAGGGTGGAGTTTGAAAGAGTAAAATTCCTCCTCTATAGGCATCTAAGATAACCTTGTTGTTGTGCAAGGAAATATGTTGGCCAAATTTCTGTCGAAATTTATTTTGTCTACATGGTTCACTTCCACCATGTAGTATCCCTGGTCAGCCTCAATATTCTCGATTATCCTGTATACACGCCAAATCGCAATCCTATGGTGGAGTGGCAAAGGGACTGACCCCACTCCATGTATCCATTCTCTCCCCAATAACAAGTTGTAACTAGCTCTTGACACTATAACCATGAAGACTGTGGGTCGAGTTATAAATCCCACTGTTATGTCCACTTGGATAACTCCTATAGTATGTCTAGTCTTACCCTCATAATTAGAAAGCACTTAGTTATGAGGCCTTAAGTATTTATTGAATTTTCTTATTTTGGCCAACAAAAAATAAGGCATCAAATTCACAGCTGCCCCACCATCCACCAGAATTTTGTTCACCGTAATGCTCTCGACTTTTGCCCTTATAAAGAGGGGCTTCAAATGGCTTTTCATACCCTCACGGGGCCTTTCCAAAAACTCATTTTGTTCTTCAATACATTCATTGTTCATCACAAAGTAACATATTGGCTTGTGTTTCTCTAGCTCTTCCTCCTCACAATCTCCAATCTTAGCAACTTATGTCACACAGTCGTTCTCTCTAGGAAGCATATAAACTACATTACACAGCACGTCGAAATCCTCTTCTGACCCAGAATCGAAATTGTCTGTCACTAATTTATCCTCCCTCAATTGCTCTTCTTCCTTGACCTTTCCTTTCGACTGACCTGTCTTAGGAGAAAATAATTTCCTTCCCACTGGATTCTTCGCCTGGTCATTGGCTCGATTTTGATGTTACTTATTGTTGCTTGAATCTGCAACATCTCTCTCAAATTTTTTCTTTCTTTAGAATCTCCTCCAATGCGTCCTAGACATGGGTTTTTTGCCTTTGTAATTACTAGGCCCATACGAGCGCCTCTCCGACATTTGGAAATTCTCTCGATAAGGCATAGAAGACCTTCGACCCATTTCAAAGTTCCTTCACTTAGGGTTTCCAGCTTGCTCTTTACCGGCAGGTTTGGTCCACCTCCCCTAAGGAGCATTGGACGTAGGTCTATAAGTATTAGCATGGCCTTCTGTTGAGCAGGGGCATGTTCCTTCTTCTGGGGCACCCCCTCTTACCAAAATAAAATTAGGGCCGATTCTTCTTTCAATTTTCCTTCTCTTTTGATTTTTGGGCGCTCTCTACCTTTCTTGCAACTTTCTTATCGAATACAACACTGCATCGAGGACACACTATCACCTCTGAATCTTCAGCCCTGCACCTATATAGAAATTCCACAAGTCCTTCATCAGCCTTTGGGTACACAAATTCAATCTGATTTTCACTTTCCTCAAACTCAACCATGTTGAACTCTTCAATAATTTCTACTAAGTATAATCGTCACAGGCTCCACATAGCTAGCATCTCTGACTTGTAAAGGGTCAAAGTCAATCTTTATTGGAGTCTTTCATTTAGCAAACTTCAACCTGCCTCCATTCAGTGTGTTCAAAACAAGATCTCTGAAAAGAAAACATTGTGAGGTTTTATGCCCTAGAAAATTATGATATTTACAAAACCCTCATTTCTTTTTTTGTTCTAATGGTGGTACTTTCGCGCTTGAGGGCACCAATACTTGACCATCTACAACAAGCAAATAAAAAATTTCATCGCATTTGGTTACATCGAAGGTATAAGTTTTCTTAGGGAATTTATAATTTTTCTCAGGCTCGGAGGGGTTCTTCCCATTTGTAGGTGTAAGCAACTTACACACATATGGGGGACCTGGCTTTAATTCATCCACGTCAACCTCAGACTCCTCGACATGGCTATAATCGACCTTTAACATCAGGTCCTGGTGTTCCATATCGACGTAAGCCACACGTTCTTTCTTACCCTTGTTCACTCTGGCCTTCTCAGCCTTCAGTCTTTCGACCAGTCGAACTTTATCTGTCAACTATGTCATATCTCTCAGATATTGTGTATCTAGCTTCTTCCTAATGGAGTAATCTAATCCCCCAGTGGCCATCTCGACAAGCTCATGTTCAGGCACTTGAGTGAAGCACTTTGTTTTTAATAAACAGAATCGATTCAAGTAGTCGTCGATTGATTCAGTGAACTGTTGCTTCGCGCTCGACAATTCTTTCAAACCAATCAAGGATTTCCTAAGGGATTCATGGACTTAATAATTAAAAAATTAGAAATTAAGACACACAATAATTGCAAATGATCTCCTAATAGTAGCCTTGATTTTCCCCTCTTATTGATACAAAGTATGTCTTAGACTTTTTAACCCTAATGACTAAACATATTTATAAATTAATAGAAAAAATTTGAAATAGCATAATCGCAATTCACATACACTTAATTGTGCCTCCATTGGATAATTTGTCTAATTTGCAATTCTGAAAAATTGTTTAGATCTTTTTATTAGTCTTGTGAGTGTGTCACTTTGTCCATTTTGGTACTGATAGTGCCGCTATGATTGAAGGTGTGTCGTTATTGTTTGTTTTTATGATTTTTCTCTTATTCTCTTATGTTCTTCTTATGTTATTCATCTCTTTGTTTCGTCAACGTAATTTTCACTTTCTTATAGATCAAGTAAATAAAGGCAAGACTACTTTCACATACGAAAAAACGACGGTCGAGTAACAAATGTTCTAACCAAGCCATTCAAGATTGAAAAAAACAAAGAGAAAAAAAACATGCTCAATGTTATTATATTAGTGACTTTGAATTAAGAGAATGTTGAAATATAATTAAAGTTTAGAAGGTTTTAGTTAGCTACGTATGTTATAAGTAATTTGGGAGTTAAGTTAGTTATGTTAGATAATAAGTAACTAATTACCTAACTTTGTTAAATTGTTTTGGGTATGACAAGTGATTGTAAACACAACTAATGATATAGTAATACACACAAATTCCATTCCATTTTTTCCTTTTCTCTTATATATGTGCGCATGTTTTAATATTGTTCTAACACATATCACACCCCTTAAATCCCTCTCCCCAGTTTGAATATCCACCAAAACAACGACCAATATTGTTATATTGGTATGTTAAGAATCAAGCTAAGCATGTGCAAATGCAGAAAAGAGAGTGAAAAAGAAAGACGTGTTGTAGGATTTTTTATTACTCATCATCATGCTTTCATACATGTGCATGTGATGACTTATATAGCAAGTAACTTATAACCAACTTGAACATCCATCTAACTAATTGATAGCTAACTAAATGTTAGTTAAGACTCGGTTATGTTATCTATGAACTAGTTTGTTACATAAATTTTTCATTATGTTCAACATCCCCCCTCAAGCTAGAATGTATATCAAGCATTCCTAGTTTGGCTTGACGATTGTAGAATGGATCCGAGTGTAATGATTTGGTGAGTATGTCAGCAACTTGTTCTCTGGATGTGACGAGCATGAGGTGAACAACTCCAGTTAACACCTTCTATCGTACCACATGACAATCAATTATATGTGTTTGGTTCTCTCATGAAAACCTGGATTAGCAGCTATATGTATGGCACATTTGTTGTCACAATAGATGTTGATTGGAATGTGATGTGAAATTTTAAAGTTATCGAGTAAGGAGAGAAGCCAAATGCCTTCACAAGTAGCATGGGTCAACGCTCAATACTCAACCTCTGAAGATGAGCAGAACACAACAACTTGTTTATTTCTTTTCCATCTGATGAGAGATTTACTAAGGAAAAATAAAATCCTTGTAGCGGATCTACGTGTGTGTATACAAACTTCCCAATCAAAATCAGATAATCCCTTGAGACATAAATTGGAAGATGAGGTGAAGAATAATCCTTGGCCTAGATTATTTTTTAGGTAGCGTGGCACATGAAGGCCATCCAACATATGCTTATCAGTTGGAGCATTAACAGATTGACATAGCTTGTTTACTGCATAAACTATCTCATGTCTAGAGTGAGTCAGGTATAAAAGTCTGCTAATGAGTCTTCAATATGCAGTGGGATCAGAAAGAGGAGTGTCAAGTGTCTTGTGGAGTTGTAAGTGAGGTTGCACTGGTGTATTGCGGGGTTTAACACCAATAAGGTATGCATCATGTATGAGATCTAAGGCATATTTCCTTTGGCAAAGGGAAATACCATGTTCAGTTCGAGCAACTTCAAATCCAAAAAAATATTTCAAAACTCCTAGATCTTTGACACTAAACTTGGCATTCAGAAGTGCTTTTAGATGCCTTATTTCTTCAATATCAATTCCTCATAGAACTAAATTATCCATATAGACAAGGATGATTGTAAAACCTCCAAAGAAAATCTTGGTAAAGAGAGAATAGTAAGTCTTTGATTGAATGTATCCAATGGAAATAAGTGTGCTAGTAAGGTTAATATTCCACGGTCGCCTTGCTTACTTCAATCCATATAAAGATGTTTGCAATTTGCTTACAAGATTAGAATAAGGTAAGTCATGAACAAGAGGGTCTTAATGTATACTTCTTCATTGAGGTCTCCATGTAGAAATGTGTTAACGTCAAGTTGGATGAGAGGTCAATTATGGACTGCAGCAATAGTCATGAGCACTCGAATTATTGTCATTTTGACCACATGGCTAAGGGTATCCATGTAATAAAATCCTTCGGTTTGTGTAAAACCCTTGGCAACTAAACGCGCCTTGTACCATTCAACAGTTTCATTGGTATGCATTTTCAATTTAAACACCGGATGTAATGATTTTGTAAGTATGTCAGCAACTTGTTCTTTGAACGTGGCGGACATAAAGTGAACAACTCCAACTAGCACCTTGTCTCGTACCACATGACAATTAAATTCTATGTATTTAATTCTCTCATAAAAAATCGGATTAGCTTATATATAAGGTGGATTAGCTATATGTAATAACTAACTAAAAGTTAATTAATATTCAATTGTGTTATCATGTTATCTATGAACTAGTCGGTTACATCAATTTCTCCATTGTGTTTAACTTGGTAAGTGTGTGAAGTTAGTTTAACTCCTATCTTCCATATTTTATTGGGTTTTTAGAAAAGAAGTTAAAATTATTTTTGTTTATCACGCACATGAGTAGAGTGTGGGATATATGAGAAAATGAATATGCAGTACTTTGATGCAGATGCGACGAGATGATATATTTTTCAATTTCAACGAAACAATGACCACTCCTCAAACATCCCCTCCGTTAGTAGTTATAATAGACCATCCAATCCAATCTATCAAATTTGTAGCAGCAGCAGCAACAACCAGTTATTTTTGGAGTTCAGCTTCGACCTTTGGCTAGCCGTACTACAGAAATCACGTGAATGAATCTAAGCCAAGTTTGTCATCATAGTAACCTCGTGCTCGGAATCTAAAACTCATTACAACATTGCTTTTTAGGAGCAGTTGCTTATACGACTACAGTGTCTTGCCAGTACCAAGTATATAGTAGCAAGTATAATAATACAAGAAAAATGCTTCTATCAACAACAACAAAATATATACAATAACAATGCTTTTATATATCCTTGTTGTAACAGTTTTGTTGTTTAACAATAGACATATTTTATGTTGAATTCTGAATTTGGATTTGAGTTATCATATTTTTCTTTTTTATGAATATTTATTTGAGTATGTTTTTGTCATTGATAACTAATAGAATAAAAAAAATAGATTATATATTAATTAATGAGATTATTTATAACTTAATTGTGTTTCTTAAAAAGTGTCATTAACAATATATGATCCTTCTATAACTAGGCAACAATGTTATTTTGCACGATGATAATTCAGATTCAAGTTGTAATTGGTTTGAATATAAATTGTATTTGAGTTTTATTTGGTTGACATTAGCACATGAGGTTGTGTATATAAACTAAAGTTACTATTCAGTTTCGTTGTAATCGTTTTTTCATATTAAATAAAGTTAGTTACAATTCTCTCTCTCTCTCTCTCTCTCTCCATCTTCTTCAAGCTTCTTATGCATTAATGGAGGTGTAACTCCAACAATTGGTATCCAGAGCTCCGATTCGATTCACAGAGAAACACGAGTGTAGTGAGGTGTGTAATTGATTTCGTTTCTGAAATTTGCGTTGAATTGAAGTTTGAAATCGGAGAGAATCATAGATCTTGATTCTCAGAGTTTGGGAAACACGAGTGTTGGTGAGACATGTGTGATTTGCACAAGAACAAAGATGAACGGAGGAAACGGTGGATTGAACACTAAGCTTCCAGTAGTCGATGTAAATAATTGGAATCGCTAGTCGATTCAGGTGTATGTGTTGTTTGGAGTTCAAGATGTTCTTGATCTCGTCAATGACGGTTATACGCCGGTTGCAGAAAATGCAATAGAAGCGCAAAGAACTACGCAATTAGAAATGAGGAAGAAGGATCAAAATGTGTTGTTCTATATCCATCAGTGTGTGGATACAAAGGTATTTGAGAAAGTCTTATGGAGAAACGCTCTATGAACAAGTCATCATTGAAAAGGTACTGAGATCACTTACTCCTCAGTTTGATTACATAGGTGTAGCTATATAACACGCTAAAGATACCACCACCATGAAAATTGAAGGCCTTCATAGTAGTTTAGAGGCACAAGAGTTAGAACAGGCTCTGAAAACACAGACTCTGAAGGCTTCTTTGGGTAAGAAGAACCAGAAGCAAGCATGGTTAGAGAACAAGAAGTATGGTGGTGGTGTTTAGAAGTCAGAACTTTCCAATTCTGATAAGAAACATCAAAATGTTTAGAAGGGAAAAGAGAAGTTTGACAAGAGAAAGGTTCAGTGCTACAGTTACAACAAGTTTGGCCATTTTGTTGCTGATTGCTGGTCAAACAAGGTTAACAATGGTGAATAAGCCAACATAGTCATAGCAGATTCTGATGATAAACCTGTTCTATCGATGGCTTCTGAGAATATAGGTGGATCAATGGTAGATTGGTGGTATATGGATATTGGCTGCTCAAATCATATAACTAGAAACAAACAATGACTGATTGATTTTGACCCTCGTAAAAGGACCAAGATCAGTTGTGCTGATGATAAGTATCTGAATGCTAAAGGAATGGGAAATGCCATAGTTAAGTTGAACAATGGAAAAACTATATTGATCAAGGATGTATGGTATGTTCCCGACGTAAATAGCAATCTGATGAGTGTAGGTCAGCTAATTGAAAAAGGATTTTCAGTAACCATGAAGGAAAATCTCTTGAAGTTGTATGATCCTAATCAAAAGTTGATGATGCAGTCTGAACTGAGAAGAAATAGGACATTCAAAGTGAATGTTGCAACAATAGACACTCAATGCCTTAGTGCAAGAAGTATTGAAGGGGAAAGTAAGTTGTGGCACAAGAGATTAGGGCATATGAGCTACAGAAGCTTAGGGCATCTGTGTTCAAAGAATTTAGTGCATGGAATTCCTAAGATTGTGGCACCAGAGAGATCATGTGATGTATGCATAAAAGGCAAGCAACTAATATTGTCATTTTCATCAGAAATGCCTCCAACAGCAACTCATGCTTTAGGTGTGGTGAATTTTGATGTATGTGGTCCATTTGAGGTACCTTCACTTGAAGGGATCAAGTACTTTGTGTAATTTGTGGATGACTTCACAAGAATAACATGGGTAGCACTCATTAAGTTCAACCATGAGGTGTTTGCTAAGTTCAAAAGTTCAAAGTGAAGGGTGAAAATCAAAGTGGAGAAAGGTTGAAGATCCTCATAACTGATGGTAGTGGTGAGTTAAACTCAACATAGTTCAAGAAGTTCTACGAGGAACATGGTATTGAGCATAAGGTGATTATTCCATAAACTCAAAAGTATAATGGTCTTGCTGAAAGGAGAAATAGAACTTTTCTTGACATGACAAGGAGCATATTGAAGTAGAAGAATCTTCCTAAGCAATTGTGGGGTGAAGCAATTGCAAATTCACTATATGTGCTCAACAAATGTCCAACGAAGAAGTTAAAGAAAGTGGTTCCTATTAAGAAGTGGACTTAAAAAAGAAAAGTTTTAGCCATCTGAAGGTGTTTGGTTTTGTTTGTTACAAACATATACCAGATGATACTAGAAGGAAATTGGATGACAGAAGAAAATTCATATTGCTTATAGGTTACCATAATACATGTGCTTATAAGCTCTATTTCCCAGTCACCAACAAAGTTGAAGTGATTATAGATGTCATAGTGAAAGAATCAGAAACATATGATAGCAGGAAGTCTCAATCCAACTCTAGTGCAATGTCAACACTAGAGTTTGATTCTACCTTTGAAGGTGATTATGACTCTGAAGGAGAGTCTGAATCTGAAGATGACTCTGACTCTGAAAGTGAGTCTAGATCTGACGATGACATTGACTCTGATGGTGAGTATGACTCTAATGATATATCTAACTCTGAAGGCGAACTAGATCCTGAAGATGGTCATATTTCTGAAGGTTTTCAGAGACCATAGAGAGTTAGACAGATACCAAAAAGACTTGCAAATTTTGAGTTGCTACAAAATATTGAGATTGATTTTGAAGGAGAAGTCATACAAAGTGCCATAATGGTGGACTTTGAATCTATCAGCATCAATGAGGCTCTCAAGAAGAAGGTGTGGGTGAATGCCATGAAGGAAGAGCTTGAAGAAATTGAAAGAAATAAGACATGGGAATTAACTACTCTACCTCATAACAAGAAAGCCATAAGTGTGAGATGGATTTTCAAGATAAAGTTAAAGCCATATGGTTTAGATGCTAAGCATAAGACAAGATTAGTATATAGAGGACTCCTACAAAAGTTTGGTTTAGACGGTTTGAAGTATTTGCACCTGTAGTTAGACACGAAACCATAAGATTGGTTATTTTTATAGCTGCAAATAGGAATTGGCCTCTAATACATTTAGATGTAAAGTCAGGTTTTCTAAATGGTCCATTGTAAGAAGAAGTTTACGTGTTACAAACTCTTGGGTTTGTGAAAGATAACAAAGAAGGGGTGGTGTTCAAGCTTCATAAAGCCTTGTACGGGCTGGAAAAAAGCTCCAAGAACTTGAAATCTGAAGATTGATTCATTTTTTAAGGATCTTGGATTCAAGAAATGTGAAATGTAATATGGTGTGTGTGTGCAACATACTTCTTATGGCAATGTGATTATGGTGTGTCTTTATATGGATGACATACTTCTAACAGGGAGTTGTACTTTTAAGATAAACAAGTTTAAGAAGGTGCTGAAGATATAGTTGGTGTTTTGTAAGCTTGCCAAGCTATTTAACTGATGAATTTGCTACAAAAACTAAACCTCAAGGTGAGAAAACCAGTCAAGATGATGATAGACAACAAATATGTCATAAATCTTACAAAGAACCAAGTGTTGTATGGGAGAATCAAGCATATAGAGACAAAGTTTCATTTTTTTCACAATCAAGTTCGGAATGAAATGCTTGAAGTTATTCACTGTAGCATTCAGAAGCAACATGTAGATGTGATGTCCAAGGCAATCAAGACTGGACAATTCAACAATTTGAGGGATGGAATTGGTGTTATTGACTTTAACTTGACTATGAATTAAGGGATGTTGTTGGACGGTAATTCACATCAAAGTTGTATTTTGGTTGAATTTAGATTGCATTTAAGTTTCATTATGTTGGCATTTTCATTTGAGTCTGTGTATATAAATTGAAGTTGCTATTCAGTTTCGTAGATGTTACTATTTTTTCATATTGAGTAAAGTTAGTTACAATTCTCTCTCTGTCTCTCTCTATCTCTCTCTCTCTCTCCCTCTCTTTTCTCTCTCTCCCTCTCTTCTTCTTCTTATTCTTCTTCTAGTTTCTTCTGTATTAATGGAGGTGTAACTCCAACAACACAAGTATTCAATAATGTGATTGGCATATATAAGAACAAGGACATCAATTTACATCTATTAGTGACGATCTCCGCAAGAATTGTCTTATTTAGGGTTTTAAAAATGTAGAATTTTCTTCTGCGAAGATGGGGGCAAAGAACAAAGTCCCTTCGAATGCACTATAGAGAGGGGAACGAAAAACATATCCTCTTTTCTGCAGAGTCTTCGTCCCGCTTAAAATATCATAATATCTTTAATTAATAATTTTAATTTTATATGTAGGTTTATTTTTCATTTCATATAATTTATTTTATAAAAAAAAAGTAGAACATATATATGTAATGTTAGTTAAAGAGAGATCTAATTGTTTTAAATTTTGGCGGTCATGACTTTCATTAGTATAGATTAAATATTGTCAAAACAATATTTATATCTTAAAAGATTGATTTCTTATTTATTTTTTTTGTTAGTTTTTGAATTATTTTACTATTAATTTGGTTTTAAAAAATTATGTGTATGGATCTTCACATGAACCATGGAGATTTGTAAAGACGGAGATTTGGGGACAAAATATCCTCGTGGTTGGGTACTGAGAAGTTTGAATAAAAAAAGTGAGAAATTTATGATGATTGACTTAAAAGAATCAAATGTTAAAGAACAACAATAACAAACAAACTTATATACTTAAAGTTTGTCCCTGGATCTTGTGCTCAACTATCTTACATTTTCTAGGATCAACATTGTAACTTGTGGATGTTACTCTCAATGAACTAAAGTCATACACACACTCACAAAACTTCTTTCTTAAAACTTCATCTATTTTCGAAACTCTTCTAAAAATCTCTTTGAATTTAGCCATAAGCTTTTAAACTGGATCATAATCGATTAAGAAACCTTTATAATCGATTATATACAAAAACTCAACCTAAAATCGATTGTGCCTCTTGTCTAATCGATTAAGAGACGAAATTTATTTAGTAATCTATTATGGATACCTAGTAAACAATTATGCATTTGATCCAACAATTTTTTTTCATTTTTGTTTGGTAATAATCGATTATGGTCGTAACCTAATCGATTATGGATTGGATTCGGAACTTTCAAAGTTTCCTTTTTGGTATAAATCTTTTACTATAAAAGGATGGCTTTGGTTCATTAGAAAATACATAGGTTTTTATAAAAACACATTCTCTTAACTCTCACATTGCTCCTACTTTTAATACTCACTTTAAATATATAGTTTAGTGTTAAGAAAGTAACGATTTAGTGGAGATTCTTCCGTAAATATTGTTATATTTTTTATCTGTAATTGTAAATCAAGAGAGAGTTGTTCTTTAAAAACTCTGCTAACTTATAAAGGTTACAAGTTAGACCTTAAGTAAAAACTGGCATAAGAAGGTTGTGGGTTGATCATGTGTTAAAAGATATGTGGTAGTGGGAATCTCAAGGTACGATCCTCTGAGACCTGGATAAGCCTCTTGGTTTTGGGATGAAGTAATATAGATTTGGTGTGTTCCTTGCTTTTTCTTTATCTTTTTACTTTATTGTCCTATATCTTTTTGTGATAATTCTCTTCTTCTACTATTTTCTTGAAATCAACTTAAAAATCAATTAAATTTCTTTAAGTTTTGAGAATTATTTTTATCACAATCCATGCATCCTCCTGTGCTTAAAGTCATTTGGGTAACAAGTGGCATCCGAGCATAATTCTGATTTAAATATTAATTGTATCAAGAGGTAGGATGTTTAAAATTATTCCTTAAACAAATCTTCAACTTTTAATTGTGAAGGGTATGATTAGGGGAAAGATAAAATGATTTTTTTATTGAAGAGATGAATTGTGATATTTGATTTGTGGTTAAAAATAATCATTTTGTTCCCACTCATTAAGTTAATGATGTGGTGAAAAATAAACTTAAATATTTATGAAAAAAAAAGGAAAATGAAAACTAGCATCATTGTCGCTTTTGGCATAAATTAATTTTTTCAAGTAACATATTGTAGTACTGCTAAAGAAATATGAGACACTCTTTAAGTTACTCATAAGGGTATTATCGAGGTAAAAGAAATACTAGGATGAACATTGGTCTATCAACGTCAATTATTGAGAATGAAATCTGAAGAAAATATTCAAAATATCTATAAAAAACATTTCATATATACATTAAATCACTTAAGAAATTTGGATAAAAAAATTCGAAATGATAATTAGCTTCATAAATTCCTTAGATGCTTGAAGCGCGGTTGTCGCTTAAAGTCACTATAATTTATGAACTTACTAATTTATCTACTACGAATTTAGCTCTTTTGTTCGATAAATTACACGAATAGGAGATTGAACGAACTCGTCTTGTTTAAAGTAGAGAAGGTAATAAGAAAAGTAAAGGACTTGCACTAAAAGCTACAAATGTCAAAGATATGAGTTAAGAAAAAGAAAATTATCGAAATGAAAGTGATGAAGACATGGATATTCTATTTCACAAATTTAAAGAATTCATAAGGCACGAAAAGAAAATGTTAAACTTTCATAAGCAAAGTAAATAAATATCATATTTCATTCCAGCGTGTTTCTACTATGGCAAAAAGGGTCACATAAAGTCAAATTATCTTCAGAATCAAAAGAAAGCTAAAAGATACGAAATACCACAAATAATCAAAAGAGCTTACATTGATTGGGATGAAAACAATATGGACTCACCTCATGGATCTGAAAATGAGGCCAACATGTGTCCAATGACAAATCACAAAGAAAATGAGGTAAAGAATATAACTTATAAGTTTACTTAGAATGATTTCTTCATCATCTGTAAATAATTAAATGATAAATTAAACAAGTTTAAAAGTATATTGTTTCCATATCTAAAAATACCATTTCCTCTCTTTAAAATGAAAATGAAAAATTAATAGAGAAAATAGATTGTCTTAGAGAAAAAAAATTAATTCAAGAAACTCTTTCTACTCCTTTTGATATTATAATAGAGAAATCTATTAAGTGTGTACAATGAAAAGTTTTAGAAAATAAAGTTGATGATTTGAATAACACACTAATAAATTTACTAAAGAGATATATAACTTGAATATCATTTTAGGTAATTGTATTAGTCAAAAGTACAAATGTGCATGTCGCCCCTATAAGGGTTGGGGAATTCATATGCCTTAGTAGGTATATTATGATGTATGGTAGTTAGGATTTCTATAACACCTTATTTCCCCAACCCGATATTTAATAAAATAATTTAATATAACTCGACAAGTAGAGTGTCGCACATGTTTCACCATAGCATAAAAGAACCACAATTAAAAGTCTAAGAAATAAGCAGCGAAAAACTAATAATTTAAACGTATAAATCTCCACAACAATGAGAAAGTGGTTCAACAATCCTTAAGAAAATAAGACATGCAACAAATGAAAACATATAACAATCTGTTCCCTAGAGTTACATATCATATCGGCTCCATTAAGACCCAAACGATAAATAACTAAAGAGGAATAACACCATCCTCTAGCATCAAACATCTACTCTTGTACCTGGTCATTTATACCCTAGAGGAGCACAAACACGACAACAAACAAAAAGGGGTGAGAATATATTCATAGATAGATATTATGCATAAACATCAAGGATAGATAAGCAACATGTTATCAGTCTCACAACTCATATTAACCACCAGAATAACATTAATAACATAAACTCATACTCAAATTTAAATATGTATGCAATGCTCGACTCCTCAACTCTTTCAATGCTTGTCACAGTCCCTTCTCTGAATCGTACTTGCAACTCAACTCTATATGCATGTGATACCGAGTTTTTGGATGATTAGAGATTTGTTACTGATTTACATCCCGCCACGTTCCCCTCTCTGAATGGGGCCGCCCCAAGGTCCCCTCTCGGAACCGGGAAACTCTACAACTCATGAATGTATGTAATGCAACTCAACTCTATCAATGTTCGTCATGGCCCCCTCTCAGAACCAGACTCACAACTCAACCATTACTCTTTCTATGCCACTCACCATAAAACTCAACAATACTCATTACCAATCAATTGGTCATAACTCAACATAAAATCAACAAATTCATGCATAATAATGATTAATTCAATCAAATTCATTGATTCACCCCAAACAGAATCACTCTCAAAAAGTAAATGGTAGTACCAATTAATTGTTAAAACAACACACTGTCACAAAATTACTTGAAAATAACTCAGTTCTGCCCTGCCAATTTCGTTGAGCAAAATACCGTTCACTGAGCGCGAATTCACTGAGCACAAATTTTGATCGTTAAGCGCAACTCACATAAAAACCAAAAAACTAGAAATAGACATCTCGTTAAGCGACACCTCCTAGCGCTGAGCAAAATTTTGTTGAGCGAGTCGTCGACCACACTGAGCGTGATAACCCATAACAACAACATTAGAAAGTATGATTTCCAACATTGAAGCCATATCAAAGCTCCGAATTTAACCCCAAACACACGAATCATACATGTTAATACAATATTAAAAATAATCAAATACGCACAGATTAACATATATTACATCAATTTGATTAACACCGATCATCATCTTCAAAAATTTCAATACAACAAACAAGAACAACAAATCTTAGTATTTAACCAGATAAATTCACATGAATTTGACATTCAATCGGTACACGAAATTCTTGAAATATTTTTGAAGATAACTCATCTCAAGCTATAAACCATTCAACAATGGTGAAAAGGGAAAAAACCCAAAGAATGGGGGGTAAGGTTCCCTCTTTATCCTCTTTTCTTAATGCACCCACACATGAACAGTCCCCCCCCCCTAACTTACAATTGTTGAAGCTCTCAAGCTTTATCAATGGTGTCTCCTCCTATCTCTCCCTCATCTAAACCCTAGCTCAAACTCTTGACCAATTTCACATACTGCAAAACTAAACTTATTTTCCTCTCCATTCTCCATTTCAATAAATCAAAAGAAAACCTAATTATTTGTCTCTAATATTACTCATGATACCCTCATCTTTTGCTAATTACTCCCACACCCCAAAATTCTACTAAACTTTTAATTTCTACCATAAATTCTATTTTCTCAAATTAAATAATTAAATCAACTAAAATTAAATAAAATTCTCATTTTGTTTCTAAAGGGTGTGTTCTCTCATCTTAGGTTATCTACCCCCTTACACATAACATAAAACAATTCTCTAACATATCGCCAATTTAATTAAAATAGAATAATTAATTAAATACGAAAAGTGGGGTGTTATAATTTCTCACGATGGTGAGAAGCCCTGTACGGTGGTGTTTTGTGGTGATTTAGAGGACCTGCTCAGGTGAGGTGAGAAACTATGTATTTGTGTTGGCTACTTGTATATAATCATATCAATTAAGATTTGTATGGCTTCAGATCTACCCCATTTTATCCCTCTAGGGGAGAGATACTTATATAGCCTTTTTTGGCATAAGGTTTAGGAAACCCTTAAGGGTCCCAACCACTCCCGCTCCCTCATGAACATGGGAAGTTGTTGCCCACCTAATATTCAAGGATCATGGTGGACTTCCTCTCATATGTCCAACGGCATCACACACATCGTTGTGCTATGGGTGAACCCTTCTGCTCTATAAGGATATCGCCTAGGAAAATACACGCTTATGTGAGGATGCCCTTGTTTAGTATGCTCACAAATGTAACACAATATAGTTTGTCGAACACGATGGATTTGTTAAGGGTGAAGTTTTTCAAGGCCTCTTTAATTTGTGAGGTATGTCCCTTGTCATGGGGCGAGTCCCTCAGTTCATGGGGACTTTCTATTAAGAGGTGAGTCCCTCATCTTGGGTTAAGTCCCTTAGCTAAAGGCGGTTTTTTATTAAGAGGTGAGTCCCTCAGCTTGGGGTGAGTCCCTCAATTGAAAGTGATCTTTTTAATTGTGTAACCCCTTAATTGAAGAATGACTCATCTTTTAGATGTCTCTTGATTAGCTAAACATGTCAGCTGGGAATGTCAATTAATCATTCAGCTGGTTACACTTACTTCAATTTAATGTAAGTAATGAAGGCCTTTTTTTTTAGACCTTAAGCCCTAGTGGTGCATGTCAAAAATGTGATGAGTATGTACAAAATTATGGAGGAGTCTAAAGGATTCCTTATGGTCCATACTCCCTTATAAAAGCTTTCTTCTTTCATCTCATTTGTCCCTTTCTCTCCCTACTCCTTCAAGATCTTCTAAACTATCCAGCTTTTCATCTCTCATGCTTCCTCAATCAGAAGCTTCTTCTACGTATGAATTTCCATATCTCACTCTTTATATAATGAAAAGGGTTTACGAAGATATATTTGAAATGGGGATTAGGCTAAGCGTAGGTTCGTAGATTTTAAGGGTATTAGGTTCCCCCTGTGAAGATTGTGATGGCGGTGGTAATTTCTTTTTCTTATACTGTTTTCTCAAGAACAAAGAGACAATGTATACCCCCTCCGTCGTCTCCAAGGACATCAAAGGTATTGGATTTTTTATACTTCTGATGAAGACCATGTTATTTTGGAGGCTTATTCATCGTCGGAAAGGGCGACCACATCCATATCCTCTAATCATTTTCCCCTTATTTATACTTTTACCTCCCTTTCATCTAGAAGATGTGTGTCCCTTTCCTCTTTCCATATTTTCCCCTATCCTGGATGAATGGCCATGTGGTGATCCTGGGATATGACCAGGTGTCCTTACGCTCGAAGATAAGGGGTTTATCTGCCTCATATGAAAGTTTGAGGTTATGAATTTTCGCGAATTGATTCAACTTTGTTTGGGAGGCGACAAACATCTCGCTTCGTATTTAGGTAAGTTATATTATGTTTTTCATTGTAGGTATTTTTAGACAGTATCCATGATCTTTGCGTGTAATTTTTCATCTCAAATGGTGAGGATTTATACTTAAGCGAGCAGACAGAGGTTGGAAAAGATCAAGATTGTTAGTTCGGGCATCAATCATCCCTAGAGTCACCATGAGGGTTTTACTTTCAAGGGAAGGAAAAGGTAAGTTGAGGATCTAGCTCCAAACTCTCCTAATGTGAAGGATCAAAGGATAGAGGAGGTTCCTTCCTCTACTGTTGACATCACCTTGCCTACTCCTAGGAAGGCGAGCACTCATTTTCTCTCCACAGGTAAGGCTCTTCTACCTCCTGCTACATTATGGAACAATGTTGATTTCGATACCCTTTGATTCAAGAGTTTTCACCTTTATTTCTCCAAGGAATTTCCTGCTGACTACCATTCCCTTCCCTCTAAATCGACATAAGTTATTGTAAGCATGAAGGATAACATTCTGCTAGGGCGCTCATGATGTAGGATGTCGACCAGGAGAGCCTGGACAAGGCTAAGAAAGAGTTGAAGGCAAATCTCAAGGAGTATGTGGATGTCTAAATGAGAGAAAAAAGATGCTAAAGGTCCTTCATAAAGACAAGGAAGTGTGGGAGGAGAATATGGTAGATGTGAAGGCCAAGCCCAAAGAAATCTCCACTAAGACATAATCCTTGCAGAAATCCTTGGACACCTACCTTCTTCATCAAAAGGAGCTAGAGCTCATAACAAGAAAGCCATAAGTGTGAGATGGGTTTTAAAGATAAAGTTGAAGCCATATGGTTTAGATGCTAAGCATAAGACAAGATTAGTATATAGAGGATTCCTACAAAAGTATGGTTTATACGGTTTGAAGTATTTGCACCTGTAGTTAGACATGAAACCATAAGGTTGGTTATTCCTATAGTTGCAAATAGGAATTGGCCTCTAATACATTTAAATGTAAAGCCAGGTTTTCTAAATGGTCCATTGTAAGAAGAAGTTTATGTATTACAACCTCTTGGGTTTATGAAAGATAACAAAGAATGGGTGGTGTTCAAGCTTCATAAAGCCTTGTACGGGCTGAAAAAAGCTCCAAGAACTTGAAATCTGAAGATTGATTCATTTTTTAAGGATCTTGGATTCAAGAAATGTGAAATGTAATATGGTGTATATGTGCAACATACTTCTTATGGCAATGTGATTATGGTGTGTCTTTATATGGATGACATACTTCTAACAGGGAGTTGTACTTTTAAGATAAACAAGTTTAAGAAGGTGTTGATGAATGCATTTGTTATGTCTGACCTTGGAAATATGGTATATTTTCTAGGTATGGAGATTTTGCATTCCGAGAAGGGAATTATTTTGCACTAACTGGCGTATGAACTTGAGTTGTCGACAAAATATGAGTTGATGAATCGTAAGTCAACACTCACACCTACAAATATAAATCATAAGTTGGATTCTAATGATGATGGTAAAGATGTAGATTCTACTACCTTCAAACAGATGGTTGGTTGTCTGAGATATTTGTGTAACCCCATGCGTGACATATGTTATGCAGTTACAATGGTGAGTTGGTTTATGAGTAAACCAAAGTGGTCACATTACCAAGCTGCAGTCGGGATTCTGAGGTATATAAAAGGAACTCTAAGGCATGTAATTTTGTTTCTATATGGAGTATCAGGTGTTACTGAGTTGATATGCTACTCAGACTTTGACTAGTATGGGACATTGTTGACAGAAGAAGCACTATATGATACATTTTTATGTATATGGGAGATCTTATTTCTATATGCTCCAAGAGACAACCAGTGGTTGCATTGTCAACCTGTGAAGCTGAATAAATAGTTTGTGTTTTGTAAGCTTGCCAAGCTATTTGGCTGATGAATTTGCTGCAGAAACTGAAGCTCAAGGTGAGAAAACCAGTCAAGATGATGATAGACAACAAATATGACATAAATCTTAAAAAGAACCCAGTGTTGTATGGGAGAATCAAGCATATAGAGACAAATTTTCATTTTCTGCACAATCAAGCATATAGGGAACCAACTTCTTGATCGTCTCTATGGACGACAAAAATCCCATTTAAGGGTCTAATATATTGATTTCCATTATGAGCGGAAAGGATCCTACTTAGGAGTCCAGTGTTTTGATTTCCTCCACGGGCGGCAAGGATCACATTTAGGGATCAAACATCTTGATCACCTCTATGGGCAGAAAGGATTCCATTTAAGGACCCAACATCTTGATCGCCTATATGGGAGGAAAGGTTCCTATTTAGAATTCCAGCATTTTGGTCGCCTACAAAGAAGGCAAGGATCCCATTAAGAATCAATCATTTTGATCGCCTCCATGGATGACAAGGATCCCACTTAATGATCCAGCATCTTGATCGCCTCTAGGGGTGGAAAGGATCCCATTTAGGAGCTCAACATCTTGATCGCCTCATAAGGAAATCTTCTCTTGAGCTTTTAAGTTTTCTACAAAGAAAGGAATATCCAGTAAACAAATATTTTCTAAGATAATAAAACAAGGTGCCTCATTAAAAACCCTCACCTTATGAAAAATGCAGAGGGAAACGAGTGCACCCCACGAATTAACTTGTCCTTACAATCGGAAGAGAAGTGATGCTCGCCTATAAAAATCAATAACAAAATATCTAACTAGCCGTAAAGAAAAGAAAATAAACGACGACAATGCAGGTGGCGCCATAGACATTTCCTCTATGCCATTAATCTTCGATCTCTTCAATAGTTGGAGGGGAGCCTCGATGAATTTGCAGGTTCCTCCTGGTGGCTTACTTTCCTAGTAATCTCCTGATCTCCTTGGATAACTCCCACTCACCTATTCAGGAGTGGGTATTTCATGCATAAATACATAGTGGACAAGGCAGCGCCCAACTGGGTAAAACCTGGTTACAATATAATCATATTGTAAGAAGAGGGGCATTAATAACCAAATTTATGATCTTTATCTTTGTGGCTTGGTCCTTCTCCTTAAAAGAGGCATGCAGGGTGATGTATCCCTTTACTTGTACTTGTTCCCTGGATAATTTGATCAACGAACCCTTGAAGGGTTTTAGGTCCTCTAGTTCGAGGCAAAGTCTTTCAAACGCCTCCCAATATATAATGTCTACATGATTTCCTTGGGTTTTATAGACTATTTTGATCTCTTATTCGTCACATCTAATGGTAATTATCATATTGTCATCATTGTAAGGGAAGACGCCACCTGCACGTTTCTTAAAGAAGGCGTTTGTTGCTTCTAGTACTTGGGTTTTGCATTCAACCTCGACATCTGGGAGGCCTTCTTTATTCAGGATATGACGAGCGTACCCTCTACAGGCGGAGCCAGTCTCCCCGCTCTCGGAGAATCCTTATTCTATAGTGTTGAGCATGTGGCGCACAACTTTATTTCCCTCGCCCTAGGATACCTCTTTTTCTTTGTTGGTCCTGGGGTTTTCTACATTAACTCGCCCTCGCGAGTTAGACTTGTCTGACTCATGGGAAGATTCCCCCTTCATAAATTTCTTGAGTTATCCCTCCTAGATTAGTCTCTCAATTACTTTCTTAAGTTGGTAAAAATATTCAGTATGGTGTCCCTTTACATTATGGAACTTACACCATCTTCCTAGTTCAGGACCCATTATGTCCTCCTTGAGCAGACGGCGTAGCAATATTGTGCAGGTGAAAGACCTTGTGCCAAATCTGCGTATGACGAGTGCTCAGGCACATGATGTTATTCGTCATATTGTATACTCTCTTGAACACAATCTTGTCTTTTATGGGAAAGGTATAATTAGTCTTCCTCTGGTGATGTGAACCTTCGGCATTGGGAACATGCTCCTTAACATCACGCACCTTTTTTTTGGTGTTACTCTCCTCACCCTTTATGTAACATTCTGCTCTGATGACCATATCCGCCAACGAAAGCATTGTCTTCTAGGCGAGAGTCTCATTGAAATATCCCCCCTTGAGTCCATTTTGGAACGCGCCCATAAAAATTTATTGGTTTGGTGGGATGACCCTGACGGTGGCTTCGTTAAATCGGGCGAGGTAATCTCTCAGTGTGCTTGGTGGACCCTATTATATGTTGAGCAGGCTGGAAGTGGACATTTTCTGGTGAAGGCTGAAACTGAACTGGTGCATAAGTTTCCTTACAAACTTCTGATAGTTGGCGATGGAGGTACATGGGAGACCCATATACCATCATAGGGCAGCGTCCTTGAAAGTGCCAAATAGTAGCTTGTACTTCAAGGAGTCAGACGCTCCTATGATGTATGTTTGTGTGTTGATAGAGGTGATGTGCTCATAGGAATCACTGCACCCTCAAACTTGGCCAAGGAGGGAGGTTTAAATCCCTCAAGGAAAGACGCCTCTCATATTTCATTTGAGAGTGGTTAGGGGTCCAACATTTCCATCTCTTATGAGGGATTAGACTCTTGCCGGAGTTGTCTAATGTTATCGACATCATCCTCTAGTGTTTGGTTATGGAGGCGTAATTTTTCCATGACGACACACATCTCTGCCAGGGTGTCGGCATCATTGCTACCTCTAGTATCTTCTGGTGTGGGGGATGGAACTCTCCTATTAACTATGGTCAAAAGTGGTAAGGTGTAGAAGTGGAGGGTAGTAGTGAGTAGGGTGATGGTGATGAAAGAGGTGTTTCCCATATTAGTTTTACCGAGGCCCCACGGTACTAGTCAAAAAGTACAGGTGTGCATATTACCCCTGTAAGGGTAGGGGAATTCAGAAGCCTTAGTATGTATATTATGTTCTATGGTAGTTAGGGTTTTCCCACATCAGCGAGAAGTCATGTACGGTGGTGTTTTATGGTAATTTAGAGGACCTTCTCACGTGAAGTGAGAGGTTTTATATCCTTGTTGGTTGCTTGGGTATAAGCATATCAATTAAGATTTGTATGGCTTCAGATATGTCCTCGTTTCTCCCCCTAAGGGAGAGGTATTTATATAGGCTTTTTGAGCCTAGGGTTTAGGAAATCCTAATGGGTGGCAACCGCTCCCTCGTGACCAGGGGAAGTTGTTGACCACTTAATCTTCAAGATATTATCGTGGATTTCCCCTCACTACTATAAAATATACCTTTGGTGACACTATATTACTATAGTTGTTTAATCAACCGTAGTAATAAATCATTTTTTATGCTTCTGATATTTTATTTTTATTACAAGACTTTTCATCACGGTTAGTTATACCAACTATGGTGATAGATGAAAGGTTATAGGATTAGAATCTCAGGACCAACAATTTTCTATTTTTTCGTTAGAAAAAGCGATTGTCCTTATACTCTTATATAAAGTTTAAAATTAAAATACCTATTGTCGCAACCTGAAAAAAGGAATGCGAAAAAAACAGCCGGCGAAAAAAGGAAATGACAGAAGAGTCGCCACCGTGCGTTATTTATCCCAAAGGAGGGAAAGGAAACGCTCGAAGTAAACCTGGGAGAAAGGAAAGGAAAAGACAAGGTCTCACAACCAAATCTTGGGTTCGGGAGCCGATTATGTGAAGGGAAGGTATTAGCACCCCTACGCATCCGTAGTACTCTACGGGATCCACTTTTGTTGTTCTTGTCTAAAGGGTGTAGGTTTATCTAATGTACTATTTACTAAAAGGGGGGTCAAAAGAAAAAGACTCGCACGGATGTCGCATCCACTGCATACGTATCTCATCTGAATATGAGAATCAGAGTCTTCGTAGCTCGGCTACCTATGGGTTAAAGAGGAGTGTGCTCGCTAAGACATCGTATCTTATGCCTACGTATCTCATCTGGAATGAGAATCAGAGCAAGCCGTAGTTCGGCTACCTACGGGTTAAGGGTTGTGTTTTTTAGATGAACGACGTTACTACGCAATCTACCGGATGCTCGACCTTTGGAGACTTACTCGCCTGTAGTAGAAGGAGTTAACGTGTTCTTAGGAGAAGAAAAATCAATGAGTTTGTTTGTGTTTTAGGAATGCTCATGCAAAAAGGAAGTCCTAGACGAAGGAACAGTGCTACCTTAATTGACATGCAAACGAGAGACTATACGAAGCCTAGCAATCCTATGGGGAGACGATCACACCATACAAAACAAACATGCATAAAGTAAAATGCCACCAAGGGGGCTCAAACATACATGGGTAGGGCTTTAGTCAAGAGGGGTCATATCAACCTCGACAAACAAGCCATGGAAAGGTAATCAAATGGGCTTTGAACCACTGACACTGAACGTCAGGATGAGCAGATCAAGCGGGTAATGAGGATAAGACCTCATAGCTCTTAACCCTGGACAGGGTGAGCTCATGACAAAAAGTGGGGATTCAGGAAGGTGAAACCCTCTCCACTGACTGACCGGACAAAAGATCTTGGGCTTTTGGTTCTTAAGCATCGACACGTAGTGTAATCTTAAAGAACGACGCACTGAATAACGGGGGATTGACTACTAATCCCTTTTATCTGTCAATTTCCTTTGCATGGAGGTCTTTAGCACTGATGCCTCTTCTTGGAGGTCTTTGGGCACAAAAGTAAACCAAAAAAAGAAAACATTGCCTCCTATTGAGGTCTTCCAGCTAAGAAAGCGGTAAAATGCAGGAAAGATGTAAAAGTATCACACGGATAAAGATCCGAAGTAATAGCAACTAACGACACAAGAAACCCAGAGATCTCTCGAGCTAGCACCATCAAAGAAAGAAAATCAGTACAGGTAATCGGAATAAATCTCCAAATGGTACCCCACAAATAAAGTGGAATACCCAGCAAGCTATCCTTTCAGAGTCATGTGAGCCCTCACAAAAAACTCAACAAACAGGTTAGAGTGACAAGATGGGGTGCAATCAAGAGTTGCCCCAAATCAAAATGTAACCACATGAATCATGCCATTAAAATTCACAAAAAGACTCACAAAAAGCAACCAAGGGTAGGAGGCCTAAACCTCTTGTCAAACAAATGCATTAAAAGGGTATCAAAAATTTCAGGTTGAAAGTATAAAGTAGTGGAAATAGGGCAAACCTTTTTTGAGAGATCGAATGAAATTGAATTGCCCAGTTGGATTTGCAAAGCAATCTGAGGGTTTATATGAGATGGAATTGGCTCTTTGCAGATGAGTTCCTTTCAGTCTCTGGAGGTTGCTCTGAACTCTGTTAGCTCTTCTCTCACAATCTTTTTCCCAGGGTTTTTTGGGAGATGGAAGTCTAGAATTTATAACCTGATTTTTGTGACTTTGTGGGCTCAAAAGAAAGAGGTCCAAGTCCAAGATTTTTCTGTTATATTTTATTTATTTATTTTCGTTTTTTTTTCGTTTTTTCGTTTTTTTTTTCGAAACGCGTGGGCTTCGCCTAGCGAGCATGACAGTTCATGAACAAACTTTTGCTCCTTCAAGATTAACGTTTTGACTGATGAATAGACCCCATTTGAACATGTTGGAAGTATCTCAAGCCATTCCCTTGTGTTGACTGATCACCCAGATAGAATCCACAAAGTGTCTTGGATGATATTCAAGTTTCTTGGATCTAATTCCGATTGACATGATGAAATGCAATATGAAATGTTAAATGACTTAAAAATGAATGCATGCATGAGGGGGGAAAATTTTGAGGTATTACACCTATCACCATGGTTATTTCCAAAAACCTTTTTTGAAAAGTACTTATATTTCATCACAATTTTTAGTATCAACCATGGTAAAAAATGTTATATATATAAGCAAAGTTATCTCGCTTCAGCAGAGAACAACCATCTCTCTCAGGGAAAAACCCTAACACCTCTCTAACGCATTTCCTCTTCTTCCACATAAGTATTTCTTCTTTTTCTTTCTTCTTTATATTTTTTTTCTTCTTCTTCTTCATATGCTTTCTTCCATGTTATTCATACGCTTTCTTCCATTTTTCTTTGTATAGAATCTAATATTCATCACCATTGAAAAACTTTCAAGGTACGTCATTCTTTCAACCTATTCATTTAATTTGGTGTTACAAAGGGTTTTCATTTGGATGGTGTTTTTTGATTTCGGTTTCACATGATTTTTGTGTTTTTTGGGTTGTATGTACTTGGATCTCTGTTTTTAAAATGGTCAATTAGTGTTTAACAGATCAAAACACAATATGATTATGTTGACATGCTTCTCATAGGATAACAATGTTTATGTTTTCAACTTTCCTTTCGGTTTCCAAATCTGGTTCAATAGTTTATGTTTCCAAATATGGTTAACATGTTGTTTGCAGAATTACAATGTCATGGTAGTTTATGTTTCCAAATTTGGTTGACATGTTGTTTGTAGGATTGGAATTCCAGGCTAGTTTATGTTTCCAAATTTGGTTTGCATGTTATTTGTAGGATTATAATGTCATGCTAATTTACATTTCCAAATATGGTTAATATGTTGTTTGTAGGATTACAATGGCATGCTAGTTTATGTTTCCAAATCTAGTTAGCATGTTGTTTGTAGATTTACAATGTCATGCTGATACATTTTGACTTGTAAAGAAGGTGAACAAAAAAAATTAACTCAAGAAAGCGCATATTATGGGTGTGGTTCACAAATGGTTTTGTGTTGCTATGAAGAAAAATACATGGAGGATGAAGCTATTGTGAAAGCCGCAAACTTGTGTTAAAGATGTAACACCCCGATTTAGTTTATTAATTTATTTAAATTATTATATTTGTTTTATTTATATTATTAGACTTAATTGAGCGAGTATATATGTCTTGCTTGAATTATTGTTATTATTTGTTATTTCTTGTGTTATATGGGAATTAAGGGTATTTTAGTAACTTAGTAAATGATGAGAATATATGATCAGTCGCTATTTGTGTTAGATTTATCATCATTTGAGTGTCAAAAGCATGTGAGTTACTGTTGGTTTTATAATAGTTTAGGCCAGTTTTAGTAGTTTTCTGTAGTGTCTTGATCTGCATGAGTTTTATTATTTCTGATATATTTTACACATTGGATGTAGTGTTTCATATGTTTCCAGGTCTGAAGAGTCAAAAGGAAATTGATCAGATAAAAGTCCAGATGAAAGTTCATGTGTTTCTAGGCATATCTTGATACGACCAAGCAAACACATTGACATATTCACGCAACAGTTCGATCAACCCCTTCTTAACATCAGCCTATAGGTCGGCACCTATTCTGATTTCTTTCTTGCAGTCTTCAGACCCAAGGTTGATGATCTCTAATGACTCCTGGTACGGTTGAATCAATTTTGATTCTTGCACTCTTCAGACCCAAGGTTGATGATCTCTAAGTACCTTTTGTTTCTTTTGAAATGCTTTATTTATCATTTTGTTTTTTTATCTTTTTAATTAGCATGCATGATGAATTACTAAAAGCATAAACCTAAATTATTACATCTTCATGGGGTGGGGGGACATTTGAACCACAATGGGGGGATGTAAGAAATACAACATAAATAGAAATGCAACGAATTATACAAATTACAAACCATGTGCCATGCCTAAAACATACAAGTGGCATGGCACTTCAAGTAATATAAGCTAATTGAATGAATAAAAGTGTAATGGTTAACTTGGATGGTTTGAATCTCACATTCACATGTCAACACAAAACGATAAATGTGGTTAGTATGCATTAATAAAATGAAATTCAAATGCTAACACAAATGAATGAAATAGTGAAATGGTGTAGTGATATGATATAATGATCACAGTGAAACTATATAGACATGCTAACACATCATATCAAATTGAAATATCATTTTCAATTTGGATCTAATAACCACAATCAAAGAGATTTATCAATTAAAATGGCATTAAAGTCGACCAATACATGAACATAGCATACAAATGGAATTAAGTCCATTTAAATCCTAATTAAGAAAACATATTAAATGTCAAGGGTTAGGGATCAAAACAACCAAGAATTAACATGGAATCAAATATCTTTCAAGGAATTTTCTATGTGATTTAATCAAAACAATTAAAATCCCTAAACATATTAATTTCTAAATCTAAACTAACTAACAATTAACACATTTTATTATTTCTAAACATGGTAAAAAAAATAATTAAAAATCAGCATCAAGAATTAAAATTGAGAGAAAATAAATGAAGAAACTATATCAAAAACAATTAAAATAAATAAAGGGACAAGGGGTGTACTAATGAAACTATGGTGCTAGAAAGTAAATTTTGTGCAATCCCATTCAGCTAAGGCCCATTGGAATTGCTATTGGGATAGGGGGTTCAAACCAGATATGGTGGTGAATAACAATCTGAGGTGCACTGGCCTCCTAGCCAAAGTCCATTGAATTTTGCCTCAGCAAGGGAGGTGCAAAAGCAGAAACATGGTAACTTCAGTAGAATGAGGCAAAGCCCATTCCAATAGGGCCTAAAACGAGATTCACAAGCTTCAACAATATTTGGAGCACTTTGGGAATTGAAATCAAACTGAATCAAAATGTGCGCAACCTAGTGGATTAAGCTCAGGTCAATCCAAGTTGAGACCGCCGCGGGCCACTGCGCCAGAGTTTGCCTCCGGCGGCGGTGGCAAACCAAAACATGAATGGAACGCACCGTTGAACTCGTATCATTACACTCGACCCAAAGCCAGAGTCAATTTCAACTAACTCGGCCTCTAAAGCCCTAACCGAAGGTAACTGCATCAAGAACCCTAGAGTTTTCATAACAAATTAAATAGTAATCACACCCTTATTCTCCCCCTAACCTTAAGGCTAATGGTCTCCAATCACTACTCAACCTAATGGTAACAAGAAAATAAGGAAAAGATATGCAATTCAAAATACCTATTAGAGTTTCTTGACAGTGACAACAACAATGAGGTCTCAAGTAAGTTCTCTGACTCCTTCTTCTTCACTTTAAATTCTATTTCCTCTTATTATCTAAATTGGTAGCTTGTGTGAGTGCTCCAAGTCGAGTGTTATGTTGTGAATTTTGAGATTTGATTCCGTTGTATTGTGAGTGGTGATTGAATGATTCTCAAGGAGTGAAGGTGAATGAATGAAGGATATGAAGTGTGAATCTTCAGAGAGAGAAAAATTGATTTTGATTTGACAGGTTAGGTAATGATTGAAAGTGATTGAGATGAGAGCTGAAAAATGGTTGAGGGTAATGTCAATCAGAGGTTGAGTTTTTGATGAATGAAATCGAGAGATTGAATTGAGAGGTTGATGGTGATGATCAGTGAGTAGAGAATGATGAAGATGAGTGTTCAGATGAATAGATTTTGAGAAGTGAAGTGGTGAATTATGTTGGAGAGAGAGAGAGAGAGGGAGAGAGAGAGAGAGAGAGAGAGAGAGAGAGCAATGATTGAGGGTGATCTGAATGATTTTTTTTTTGCAATGATTCGAGATGAGGGGTATTTATGGGTGGTTTGAACCTAGGGATTGATGAATTATTAGTTAGGAAAATTTGTGAAATCGAGGCAATGTTAGTTATGATTCTGTGTTGGACTTTGGTGGATCCCAATGCAAAATTCAGTTAGGCCAAGTTATGTTATAACTAAACTATGTTTGTTGCTTTGATATCGAAGATGCATGCTTCATATTCTGCCATATTGTTA
The DNA here is from genome assembly GCF_024323335.1 of Lathyrus oleraceus. NCBI lineage: Eukaryota > Viridiplantae > Streptophyta > Magnoliopsida > Fabales > Fabaceae > Lathyrus > Lathyrus oleraceus. The sequence continues at coordinate 448,552,633 of NC_066580.1, forward strand.
GTACAGTCAAAGCATAATCTCGCGATAAACCGAAGATGAAATCCTATTGGCGAAGTGATGATTTCACCTTCTCCATGGCCTTGTGCGTTGGAAGCACCGTGGAACACGAGCGTCCATCGTGATCCTGGTTCGGGACCTTCCTCGGGACCAGGAATATTTCACTCTCTTATGAATAGGATGTCCTCGTTAGGGAAATTGAACCTCATGGGTTGGTAGTCTTCCACTGGTTGGTGGGCCAAATAATCAGATAATACACTTCCCTTGATGGATTTTTGGTATGACTTATTGAATGTCGTATTCGGTCAAAACCATTTAGCAACGGGCAACCCTTTCAGTCAGAGCAAGTTTCTCAAAGATGTACTTGATCGGATCCATCTTGGAGATTAATAGAGTAGTGTGAGTCACCATGTATTGCCTCAATCGCCTGGTAGCCCAGGCAAGGGCACAACAAGCTTTCTCTAGCAAATAATATCTTGATTCACAGTCATTCAACTTCTTGCTAAGGTAGTAAATAGTGTGCGCCTTCCTACCTGATTCGTCATTTTGACCAAGTACGCAACCAATATAGTCTTCCAGGACTGTCAAGTACATGATAAGCGGTTTTCCTGGTACCGATGATATCAAGATGGGTAGCTCTTGGAGATACTTCTCTATCCTCTCAAAGGCTCGTTGATAGTTCTCATTCCATTCAATGGATTGATTCTTTCGTAGAAGTTTGAAGATTAGTTCGCATGTGGCAGTCAGGTACGATATGAACCTGGCTATGTAGTTCAACCGTCCTAAAAAGCCACAAACTTCTTTTTCTTTTCTTGGTGCAGGCATAGCTTGTATGGATTTAACCTTGTCGGGATGAACCTCAATTCCATGCTGGCTCATGGTAAAACCTAGCAACTTGCCAGATCTTACCCTGAATGTGCATTTGTTAGGCTTAAGTCTCAATCTGAACTTTCTCAATCTTTCAAACAACTTTTGTAGATGAGTGAGGTGTTCCTCATCTGTTTAGGACTTAGCAATCATATCGTCGACATATACCTCAATCTCTTTGCGAATCATATCATGGAAGAGAGTGACCATAGCTCTTTGATATGTTGCCCGGGCGTTTTTCATACTGAACGACATAACTTTGTAGAAGAATGTTCCCCATGGGTTATAAATTTCGTCTTCTCCATGTCTTCTGGATCCATTTTGATTTGGTTATATCTAGAAAAACCGTCCATGAAGGAGAATATGGAGAATTGGGTTGTGTTATTCACTAACACATCGATGTGAGGTAGTGGAAAATCATTCTTCGGGCTAGCCCTGTTTAAGTCTCTATAGTCCATACACATGCGCACCTTGCCATCTTTCTTAGGCACGACTACGATGTTGTCAACCCACTGGGGGTAGTTTGATACTTCTAGAAAACCTACATCTAGCTGCTTCTGAACCTCTTCCTTGATCTTGATAACCATATCATGTCAAGTTCTTCTCAGCGTCTGCTTTATCGAAGGGCGGTCGTGTTTGAGTGCTAGATGGTGCATCACAATATATGTTTCTAACCTAGGCATATCTTGATACGACCAAGCAAACACATCAACATATTCACGCAACAGCTCGATCAACCCCTTCTTAACATCAGCCTATAGGTCGACACCTATTCTGATTTCTTTCTTGCAATCTTCAGACCCAAGGTTGATGATCTCTAATGACTCCTGGTACGGTTGAATCAATTTTGATTCTTGTTGTAGCAGTTTGGCCAACTCCTATGGGAGTTCACAATCTTCCTCGGCTTGGTAGATCAGATTTTCGAAGTTATAATTGGCCATAGCAGTATGTTGTCAATGGAACTCGAGTTGGATATGCATGAATGATTCATGCTTTATTTTAGAATGTGGAGTAGAAACAAAAATATGAAACATTGCTGAAAATGTTTCTTTTGAAAAAAACACAAAAAGGGAAAGACAGGGAGCATAATTGTATGTGAAACACTTCTTTTATTTCATTTTAAACAATGATGAAAACAACAGGGCCCCTACAAGCTCCATTATGCCTTGGGCACAGGCAGAGGGATTTGAAATTAAAATAGAAAATTATGTTTGACATAAAGTAACTTCAGGTATGTCCACTTTTTCCCAATTGTTGAGTGTCTGGCCCGCTGTCTTCTTGAATACGAAGCAATCAACTTCGGAAGTGTTGATGTCGTCATCCACCATGGCGACTTTCTCTTGAAAGAGATGTCCGACGCTCATGAACTTCTCAGGAATAGAGAGAACCAGCTTGTCCTCTGCTGTAGGCATATTTTGCTGAGTTATTTATCTCGAATGATACCCCAAGCCAGACCTATTTGTATTGGTAAGGAGCTCCAAGACTCTCCCTCATCCTTCTGGATGGCCTGCTTTGATCATAGTCTGAGCGTCTCTCAGCGATGACATCGGGAGCTCGGGTTTTCCGGATACTCTTGCATTAAGAGGATTCATCAACACATTGGCAATCTCGAATGCTTGAAATGGTGTCTCGTAAATATCCCCATCTATTTCAACATACTGGAAGAAGGATAATTGGCTGGCCAAGATGACTTCTTCCCCATCAATAGTGATCAGCTTGCCGTTGACGATAAACTTTAGTTTTTGGTGGAGAGTGGATGTGACTGCTCCCGCCGCATGGATGAATGGGCGACCCAGAAGACAACTATATGTCGGATGAATATTCATCACATAAAAAGTTACGAAGAAGGTGTAAGGTCCTATTTTAATAGGAAGATCCACTTCTCCAATGATGGATCGGAATGAACCGTCAAATGCCCAAACTATCAATGTGATGGGCTTCATTAGCAGGCCCTCTATCGTCAGCTTAGTCAGGGAATTCTTTGGAAGCACGTTCAAAGAAGATCCAGTGTCTACCAGTACTTGGGACATTATTGTGTCAGCATATTCTATGGATATATGTAGGGCTTTGTTATGAGCCTTGCCTTCGGGAGGCAATTCATCATCACTGAAGCCTAAGCATCCACTTGAGGTTATATTTGCCACTACCCCTTAAAATTGATTGACAGTGATCTCTTGGACCAGTGGGTTGCACTAAGAAACTTGATTAGAGCGTCTCTTTGGGCTTCAGAACACACCAGTAGTGAGAGTATAGAGATCTTGGGTGGTGTTTGGTTGAGCTGGTCAACCACTTTGTTGTCACTTCTTTTGATAATACGAAGGAACTCCTCCACATCATCTGACGTGGCTTTTCCTTGAGTATGGGTTTGCTCCTTATCCAGGTCGGCAGGTTGCTTACCCTTATTCTTGGTGTTAGTTCCATGATTCTCTTTTTCAGGTGGTGGTGGTGCTGCGAATATGCGACCGCTTCGGTTCATACCACCAACTCTGGTAATATTTACAGCTGGCTCTTAAACTTCAGCAGATTTCTACACTTCAGCTTGCTTTTGTATTCCCATGAACTTTTGAGTTTCCAAATGTTTATAAACATCAGTGGGTCCATGAATCATCAGAGGCCTTTGAGTTTCAAAAGGCCTTTCTTCAAGTCTTTGCCCATACAAATAGGCAACAGAATCGTAATTCCAGGGGATAACCTTAGTGCTTTCTTATGGGAAAGGAGATGGCATCGTAATTACTAGGGGCGTCATGGGAGCGTTCACGATAGGTATCTGCATTGGATAGTAAGCTATTTCCAAGGTAGACACATCTTCGACTATTGAAGTGTGTTCTACCAGGAAAATGCCTCGGTCTATCAGTGATTGAATACCTTTTTTGAGCTTCCCACAACCTTGTGGAGTATTTAAATAGTGTGCACAGTCAAGAGTGCATCCAGGGAACACATTTTTAGGAGCAATTGTTCCTTTACCACCAGTAATGGAGTCTTTATCATGTCAACCTGTAAGACCCCAATTTTGACCCTAAGATCCCTCATGAAATTTCATCATATGCATAAGCGTTGGGATCATACCTTGGCATCCTCCTTACCTCTCTTTCATTGGGTTTGTTTTGGGAGAGATCACCAAGCACCATGTGATTGTATCATACTTGTATATTATCATTTTTCTAACCAAAATATCAAAAATATATCTTTGCATTTGTCTAACTCTTTTGTAGGTAGGGCATGATCCCCATTGATCTATCAAGTTCATATCTAGGGTTTAAGACCCTCATGGCTAAGAGCACAACCAAGGATTGATCCACAATGTCTCTAAGCATCATATATGAGTCCCAATGATCTTTGCATGTTATTTTGATCAATATTTCTTCAAGACTTTGGAGTTGGTTTGCCTTGGAAACCCTAGTTTGTCTGGGTATCTTGAGTAACTTCTTTAATAAGCTTCCTCCTCAATTGATCAAATTCCTAAAGGGACACTTAAAATTTCATCATCTTATACATATATGATCTACCATGAGCCTAAAAAGTCAAGAGGATTGCAAGTTATCAAGTTGGTTGATAGTGGTTGGCCAGATGAATTCATGTGATCAAAACTAGGTCCCCATAGACCCTATCTCCTACAATTTTCATCATATGAAAATGATTCCAAGATCAAAGTTACTATAAATGACATTCAAAACAACTTTCATGTTGAGGTCTAGATCTAATTTTTCTTGGAAATTCTTTTTCTATGTTGAAACATTATAGGTCATTTTATCTAAACCCTAACTTGAAAGTCAAGTTCCCAAGGCCATAACTTGCTCAATTGTTATAAGATGAAATATTTACAAGTTGAAAAATCAAATTCAATATGTCTACTTCAACTTTTATGTTTGGAGTGAAAGCTAAATCAACTTTTATGAGCATGTGATATGAGGAAACATTATAGGTCATTTTGGACCAATACCATTGAATAAGTGATTTTCCTCAACTTCAGAAATGCATAACTCTCTCATTGTAAATCCAAATGATGTGAAATTTATGACAATTTTGAATGTATTTGAAATATCTACAACTTTTATGAAGACACTTTTCTCATTTGGAGCTCACATAAAAAATTAAGCAAGGTGGAATATTGAAGTATATGACTTAACACTTAGAAAAAATTTCAACATGTTGAAATTTCCAAACTTCCACCTCAAAATTCATCATGGTCCAAGTTCCAAATGGAAAAATGTTCAACATAAGAATTTTTCCTCTTGATCTAATCTTTCTAAAGAGTCCTAACTCATTCATTTTGGATGAGGTTTATTAGGGTTACGCATGGTGTTAACAGGCATGCCTCAATTGGAAAAATCAAAACTTCAAATGACCATTTCACTTTTCCTTTCCATTCAAGCTTCATTCAGACTTCAGCACAGTTGAATTTGGACCTTAGAGCATTGCTTCATGGGTCTGTACACGCCCATGCAAGCATGAACATGACATTGTCAAATTTGGAAGAAATTTCAAGTGTGCAAATAAAACTTCAATTTGCTATAAATAGAGACCCTTTGAGCTCATTTGAGAAGATCCTTGCGCGCCAGCTTTTCCCCCACTCTTCAAACCCTCACAATTCAAAGGAAAACTTGATAATTTTCACTAAAAAATTGAGTTTGAATCTCACTGTTTGGAGATTCAAAAACTCCAGGATCCAAATCTTTGTACCAATCCTAAACCACTTCTGCAAGCTATTGAAGCAAGATCAAACGTGAATTGAAGCAAGAGAGATCAAGTTCTGCACAACATTGAAGGTATTTTCCTGATTTTTTTCTTCTCTTGGATCTTTGGTTGTCTGAAGTCCTACCAATGTAGGCAAGAAGATTGAGTCGCTTTGAGGTCAAATCGAAGCAACTCAGTTGACACACCTTAAAATTCAACTTCTCATATCTTTCTATATATTTGGAGTTAGTTAAAATTGAGGTTAGATTCGGGCTCTACGCCATTTTCTCTTTTAGATCATGTCCTCTTTTTTTAGTCATGGTAATGATTGAACCAGTCCGGCGAGGTTCACCTGAGAAGGCGACCGGCCTTTGGCTCCGGCATTGAGGTGGCACGGTTCAGAACCATTGATCCATTTCAAATTGTTTTAATCACAAATGTTGGTTTTTATTACCACTTGTGTGGCGCGCTGACTGAGTTCCATCATGGAATGCGCGTTTGTGTCCACTTGATCTGCAACCTCAATTAATGAGGGAGATCAAGTGGTCCATGTGTTTTTTGTAATTTCTGATTTTCATTTTATTCCTTTGATTTTCATTAATTCATATTAACTTTAATATTAATCCAAAAAATATAAGAGTTTCACCAAAACATTTTAAATAAAATCCTCTTTCATATTCTAAATTAAAATTATTTTTTGGATCATTATTAATATTTTTCATGATTTAATTGATTTTGTGATTATTTTTTAATTATTTAAAAATACTTTTAAGTTTCCAAAAATGCTGAATTTTTTTCTCCAAGGTCCTTTGACCTTGTTTAACCTATGATAAATCTCATAGCCATTTCTTTGGTGTTTTGATGAGGTTTTAGGAATTTGACCAACCATATATTAAATTAATGCATTATTATTAGTATTTTTTAATTGAATAAATGTCAAATAATTGTGTTGAGCCATTTTGATTGATTTTTGTAAGTTTGACTTGTGTTGTTGGGCCTTGGTCAAGGTTGATTTGACTTTTCTAGGTTAAGATCATTGGATTTAGGGGATTGATGGAATGTACATTCCATCTCCAAAAATGAATGAATGATCTTAATTTGGTAAAAGTCCTCCTTTGTCCAATTTGAGTTTGATCCACTTCCCACTCCCTCTTCATCTCATTCCCCTTCTTTATGCATTCATGTCATGATCCTATGATATCTCTATATCCTAAGGTTAGTTGATTACAAAATCAACATGAGTATGGATGAGATTAGGCCAATATTTTTGCATATTATTTTTGGGTGTGGTATGTTTCATGAGCATAGTCCATTATACTATGTCTCTAACATGTATTAACACCAAAATTCTATTGCCCGACCTCAAATAGTTGTGACTTCTACATAAGTCCAATTACGATTGCTTAACATAGCGCTAAATTTTGACACAAAAGGCATAACATTCTAGTTAGTGAGATTGTAAGCTTCCCCTCTTTCATGGTATTATGTGGAAACTTGGCCTTTTTTCCTTCCTTTGGAAGATGTCTTGGTTCAAGGATCCATGCTTGTGATAAGTGGGTTGAGTGTTCTCCAAAGAATGACTTCAAAAAAAAGCAAAAGCAATACTAACTTCTAACTCATTAACAACTAATATTTAATTTCAAGTCATTTACTTCAATGTACTTTATTTTTTAAGCCTTATTCATTTGCCATTATTCATACCATCCTAATTGTTTATGTTAATGTCATTTTCACTTTGTCCACTTGGACCATACTTTGTGATATTTTGCTTGTGTATATTGTGATTTCTTGTGTGGTCTTTGACCATTAATGTACATAATAAGAACAAAATCCCTAAAAAAGATCTTGTGCGGACTGTTGGTTTGATCTGAGACTTTTGGACTTCGAATTTAGGCAACACTCCCTATGCAAAGAACTTGGCCAATGCCAACTTTCATGTAACCAAGTGCTTATGATTTGAAACTTCATTTGATACATCATTGGAGATCCATTTTGAGTTCATATGCAACATGATCATTGTGAAGTTGTTATTTTGAACCTGTGACTTATGCCATCTTGAAACTCATCTGCTACATGGGCAAATTTAAAGAAAGATCATGGAGTTGCTAAGCTTGGATGTGGCTATCTTTATTTGATGCCTTGCTCTTCAAGTTGATATTTTATGCATTGCTTGTTGCTTGATTCTAATGTCTAAGGAATTTGGGTTTCTATATGACATTCTTGTCTATTGGATTGCAGCCCATTGGTCAGATCTTTTCAACTCTCAACTTTTAAAATTATGCTTAGGATTAGTATCTCCATCTCTTCCCTATTTCTTAAATTTCAAAATCTCTCCCTCCTTTTTAAAAAACTTCTTTGTTTGTACTTGTTTTCTAAACTTAGACCATTTTGCAAGTTAGAAACTTTGGCCTTATGCCATTGCATTTTTAAACTCATTTTCCTAATCAAACTTGTAAATATACTTAATTATACTTGACTTAAAATTTTCAAAAGCCAAAAATAACTAACTCATTCAAACCATTTTTTTAGGCCTTTGTGCCTTTCAAACTTAAATTTTGTTAAAAGCAATGTATCCACTTTAACATTTATACCATGAACTGTGAGGTTTTGATCCCTCATTTTTATGTTGATACGTAGGCACAAGTCTGAAGGTCTTGTCAAACGCAAAAATATAATTAATGAATTCTTTTCTCATCCCCCCATTATATTTATTTGCAAACATCATTTTGTACAAAAATACATATGCACACAAAAAAGGGCTCCCTAGGAGTACCTAGGAAACTTTGGGTGCTAACACCTTCCCTCTGTGTAACCAACCCCCTTACCTGTAATCTCTGTCATTTTATTAGTTTTGATTTGAAAAATTCTTATTTTTTGGGTTTTGTTCGTACTTTTCCCTATTCCCTTGGAAACAATAAAAGCGCGGTGGTGACTCTTGTTATTTGATGTCTAGCTTATCCATAGTTTGATGATCATGAATTTACCGCTACAGAAATTAAGTGGCGACTCTGCTGGGGAGTAGTCTCCAGTGGGTTTAGCCTACTTTTTTGTGTGTATATAATTGTATATTTGATGTGTGTACATTTGTTTGTATGATATAATCTGCTTGTTATGCTTGGTGATCTCTGAGTGGTGAGATAAGTTCTAACCCGAACTTGAGTGGAATTAAGATAGAAGAATGGTATAGTCATGTTCGACTTGTGTGGAGTAGTCCTTAACAAGTTGGCTTGAGATCCATCTACTCAGTGGAGACCCATTTGGATTTGGAAATGTCACACAAGTATTTATGGTTAGGCATTACTACCTCTAATTTGGGGTATGAGAAGCTGATGACCGTAGAACATTTAATCCCTCTTGGCCTATTTAGGACGTAGTGCGGAAACTGTTCAAGTGTAGACTTGATAACAGTTGTTACGTGATACTACACTCAGACGAGTTTCTCTTGAGAATATTATGGGTTGATGAGTCAGTCATCCTAAGTTGTAATATCTGATAGATGGAATTAAGACTCTGGGAACTTTTTAGAACATGATCTACAGGTTGTTATCCTTAGTTCACTCCCTTGGGATGGTTCTTACCCAGACTCAATGCTCTTGACTTACAACAAATCCTTGATTCTTGGTTGATCTAGTCAAGTCTTGTCAATATCAATGGAACTTGGGTGTTGATAAGGTGTAAACCATAATCCACCAAAATGGATAATTGATCTTGACAATGACTTGATTCATCCCTTGACCTTTGTTTGTTTGCTTTGTGTGTGATCCCTTATTTGTGATTGTTGCATTCATGCATTCATGCGCATCATAACATTCATCACATGAAAATTTCAAGGAACTGAGGTGTTATTTGCAAATATTTTTCAGACCATAGATTGTGGACGAAGGAACACTAAGAAGTACAGTTTTATATGTCCCGACTTGAAAGAGTTAAGGAAGTTAACATCTTTTGTATTAGATCCCTTGGACTTCAAACAACGCCATGGGAAGTTATTGTCTGTTTTGTCTACTGATGTGGTTGAAGGACTTCTGAGTGTGCTAGTGCAGTTCTATGATCCTCTCTATCGTTGCTTCACTTCCCCAGATTATCAAATTATGCCTACGTTGGAGGAGTATGCCCATCTCTTGGGAATACCTGTTTCTAGCAAGGTACCTTTTAGTGGATTGGAAGATATTCCCATATCTTATCTTATGGCTGAAGCTCTTCACTTGAAGAAGTCTGAGATAGAGGCTCATTAGGTGAAGAAAGGAGGATTGTTTGGGTTGCCATCTGATTTCCTCATCAAGGAAGCTACTGCTTTTGCTCAAGCCGGTAGTATGGACGCTTTTGAAGCTATCTTTGTGTTGCTCATTTATGGATTAGCTTTGTTCCCTAACATCGACGGTTTTGTTGATGTTAACGCCATTAGACTTTTCTTGATTGGGAATCATGTGCCCACTCTGTTAGGAGATATGTACTTCTCTTTACATTTAAGGAATTCTAAGGGTGGTGGAACTATTGTCTGTTGCATTCCTCTTCTGTACAAGTGGTTTATTTCGCACTTGCCTCTGACACCTGCTTTTGTGGAGAACAAACAATGTCTACGGTGGTCTCATAGACTTATGTCTCTCACTAATGATGATATAGTTTGGTATGATCCTTCATTAAGCAGTTTGGAGATCATTGATTGTTGTGGTGATTTCTCTAATGGGCCTCTCATTGGTACACAAGGAGGAATCAACTACAACCCTGCTTTGGCTCGTCGTCAACTTGGGTTCCCCTTGAGAGACAAACCTAATAACATGTTGTTAGAAGGTCCTTTCTATCAAGAGGGTAAAGATCCCCAACATTTGAAGCAGAAGATTATGCATGTAAGAACAAAAATAGTTCTACAATAGATTCCATGATTTTGATGATAACAAAGGATGAAACCAAAAATGGCACCCTAACGAAAAGTTTCTAAGTGTGCAGGGTTCTAAAGAAAGAAGAAATAAATCTGATGATGTCATCAGATGCACAACAAGATCAGATGCAAAATCTCAAGTATCAGAAGCATCTAAAGAGGAATCTCATTCAAGAAGCTCTGACTCTGGACAAAACTGCAAGTATCAGAAGCATCTGAACATGAAGTAAAGTCTAGAAGCTCTGACTCTGAACAAATGCCTTCTGTAAATTCTGAAGTTATCAGCGATTTCTGAACTCTCAAGAGATAACATCAGAAGCCAGTTTCTCCAGATACACAAAGACTCTAATCAGAATTGTTAATCATGATGAAGTAACGTTTAAGCCAAGTTAAAGTTCTGCAAATGGATTTCCTCAATTAGAAAGAGACGTTAATCTCCACTTCCAAGAGAGAAGATACTAATTGTGGTAAGTAGTCACTTCTAAGTGAAAAAGTCTACTGCAGAAGCTATTAATGGAATGGCGTAACTACATCTAAATATCCAACAGATTCAACGCTACTTCAACTCTACTTCAACTCCTATAAATAGAGAAGAAATCTCATTCAGTAAATACGAAGAAATCACTAGCCAAAACTATACTGAAATCATATCACGCTCAAGAAAAACATCTTTGTTCTTCAAAGATTTTCACTAAGCTTTTGCTTATCAAGTGAAAAATTTTGTTCTTAAGTTTGTAATATTTGCTTTCTTAGAAGCACTCTAGATTACACATCTTGTATCTATTTTTATTTGATTTCCTCAAGTGACTCTTTGTAGTCTGTAGACTTGAGAGGACTAAGAGATTTTCTTTTCTCTTAGGGGTTGTTTGTAATCTTTCAAGATTAGTGGATTAAGTCCTTGTTGAAGGCGAAATCACCTTGGCCGGGTGGACTGGAGTAGCTTTGTGTTATAAGCGAACCAGTATAAAATCATTGTGTGATTTCATTTTGCAAAAGCGCTTATTTTTCAAACAATTCAAACCCCCCTTTCTTGTTTTTCTCACCTTCAATTGGTATCAGAGCTCCGGCTCTGTTATTGATTTTCAAATCAAACACTTAACCGTGTAGAGAGATCCAGTGCGAGAAAAACAAATGGCCCACTCAAATGAGAAAGATTCTTACAATGCCAAGCCTCCTGTTTTTGATGGAGAAAAGTTTGATTACTGGAAAGATAGAATCAAAAGTTTCTTTCTTGGTTATGATGCTGACCTCTGGGACATTGTCACAGATGGATACAAACCTCCAACCTTAAATGGAGCTGAAGTTCCCAGAAGCAAAATGTCAGAAGATCAGAAACGTGAGTTCAAAAATCATCACAAGGCCAGAACAATACTTCTAAATGCTATATCATACAACGAATACGAAAAGATCACCAACAGAGAGACGGCTAAAGATATACTTGACTCTCTGAAGATGACCCATGAAGGAAACTCCCAAGTCAAGGAGACGAAGGCTCTGGCGTTGATCCAGAAATATGAAGCCTTCAAGATGGAAGATGACGAAGCTATAGAAGCTATGTTTTCCAGATTCCAAACTCTTATTGCAGGTCTTAAAGTGCTAGACAAAGGATACACGACTGCAGATCATGTTAAGAAGATAGTCAGAAGTCTGCCAAAGAAATGGAGACCAATGGTTACTGCTCTGAAGTTATCAAAGGATCTGAACAATATCAGCCTTGAAGAACTTGTTAGTTCTCTCAGAAGCCATGAGATAGAACTAGAGGAGGATGAGCCTCAGAAAAGGAACAAGTCAGTGGCGCTGAAGTCCAGACCTGAAAGACGGAAGTCAGACAGAACCAAAGCTCTCCAGGCAGAAACTGCAGATACTGACGACTCTGAACCTGAAGACTCTGATGATGAAGAAGAACTGTCCTTACTAACCAGAAGAGTTAAGCAACTCTGGAAAAGAAGGAACAACAACTTCAGAAGATCAAGACCCAGAGGGGATAGATCAGAGTCAACTTCAAAAGGTAAACCTAATAAAGATATTACCTGTTTTGAATGTAAAGAAACAGGTCATTATAGAAATGAATGCCCCAAGCTGAAGAAAGATAACTCTAAGAAAGAAAGCTTCAAGAAAAATGCCTTCAGAACAAAGAAGGGATTAATGGCCACCTGGGACGATAGTGAATCAGGATCATCAGAATCTGACTCGGATGAACAAGCCAACGTAGCATTTATGGCTACCACATCCAGCAGCTCAGATGAAGAATCTGAAGAGGTATTTTCTGAACTTTCTAGATCTGACTTAGAATCATGTTTATCAGAAACTCTTACCTCTCTTCAGAAATTAAAACAAAAAGTTAAAAGCATTAAAGGCCTTCTTAAAGCAAAATCTGAAGAATGTAGTGAACTTGAGACAACAATTCTAGCACATGAAGATACAATCAAATCTTTAACGTTAGAAAGAGATGGAGCTAAAACAAAAAGCTTAAAATTAGAAGAAGCGTTGTCTCAAGCACCACAAACTTCAAATGAAATTATTTATAAATATGAAGAAGCCTTTCAGAAGTTTCTGAAGAGTGGAATAGATAGGAGTATTATGGCATCCATGATTTATGGAGTAAGTCAGAATAATAAAAGGGGAATTGGGTATGATTCTGATTCTGATAAAACTTCTACCAGTAACCAGCTTAAATCTCCTTTTTCATATCATTACACACACACACAAGAACAAAAATTTAAGAATGCTAGAAGACCCAAAGTTGTAAGAAACTCTGGGAAAACTAATCTAAAAGGACCCAAGAGATTCTGGGTACCGAAAGATAAGATTATCTATGTTGCAGATATCCTATGCAGCAAAGTTCAGACACCAGTCATGGTACCTGGACTCTGGATGCTCGCGACATATGACGGGAAGAAAGTCTATGTTCCAAAGCCTGGAACTTAAAGACGCTGGCTTCGTAGGCTTCGGAGGAGATCAGAAAGGAAGGATCAGAGGCTCCGGAACTATTGGTAATGGTACTCTTCCCTCTATATCTGATGTTCTTTATGTAGAAGGATTAATGCATAACCTGTTATCCATAAGTCAATTAAGTGATAACGGTTATGATGTAATCTTTAATCAAAAAACGTGTAAAGCCATTAATCAGAACGATGGCTCTGTCCTTTTCACAGGCAAGAGGAAAAACAACATTTATAAAATAAATCTTTCTGATTTAAAAGATCAAAATGTTAAATGTTTAATGTCAGTTCATGAAGAGCAATGGGTATGGCATAGACGCTTAGGCCACATTAGCATGAGGAAACTTTCTCAGCTAACTAAACTTGAGTTAGTCAGAGGCCTACCTAAACTGAAGTTTTCTTCAGATGCTCTGTGTGAAGCTTGTCAGAAAGGAAAGTTTTCAAAAACATCTTTTAAAAAGAAAAATGTTGTTTCTACCTCCAAGCCTCTGGAGCTTCTTCACATTGACTTATTTGGTCCTGTGAAAACAGCATCAGTCAATGGAAAGAAGTATGGACTAGTAATCGTTGATGATTACAGCCGCTGGACATGGGTAAAATTCCTAAAGCACAAGAGTGAGTCTCACTCTGTATTCACCAGTTTCTGTTCTAAAGTGCAAAAAGAATTTGACTCTAAAATTGTTAGAGTCAGAAGTGATCATGGTGGAGAATTTGAAAATAAAGATTTTGAAGAACTATTTGATTCTAATGGAATATCCCATGATTTCTCCTGCCCTAGAACTCCACAACAAAATGGAGTTGTAGAGAGGAAGAATAGGACACTCCAAGAAATGGCCAGAACCATGATCAATGAAACAAATGTAGCAAAGCACTTTTGGGCAGAAGCTGTAAATACAGCGTGTTATATTCAGAATAGAATCTCTATTAGACCTATTCTGGAAAAGACTCCCTATGAACTGTGTAAGGGAAGAAAACCCAACATCTCATATTTTCATCCTTTTGGATGCATTTGTTTTATATTAAATACTAAAGAACATCTGAACAAGTTTGATTCCAAAGCACAGAAAGGTATTATGTTAGGATACTCAGAACGCTCTAAAGGCTACAGAGTATACAACACAGAAACCAAAATTGTGGAGGAATCAATTCATGTTAGATTTGATGATAAGCTTGACCCTGAAAAGTCAAAGCTAGTTGAAAAGTTTGCAGATTTAGAGATCACTCTGGTAGAATCTGAGAAAACTCCAGAAGCAACTGTCACTCCAGACTCTGAAGAAATTAAATCTCCAGAAATTCCAAGGAAAGTCAAGAGTCGTAGCAACGTATCTGAAGATTTGATTTTGGGAAACAAAGATGAACCTGTTAGAACCAGATCTACCTTCAGAACTTCTGAAGATATTCCTCTGGGACTAGTGTCTCTGATTGAGCCTACGTCCTGTGATGAAGCTCTTCAAGATAACGATTGGGTGGCAGCTATGCAAGAAGAGTTAGATCAATTCTCCAAGAATGATGTCTGGGATCTCGTTCCTAAACCCAGAGGCACTCATGTCATTGGAACCAGATGGGTTTTCAGAAACAAACTGAACGAGAAAGGAGAAGTTGTCAGAAACAAAGCACGACTGGTAGCTCAAGGTTATAGTCAACAAGAAGGTATTGATTATAATGAAACTTTTGCTCCAGTCGCAAGGTTAGAGTCTATTCGTCTTCTTGTATCATTTGCTATTAATCACTCTATAAAATTATACCAAATGGATGTCAAGAGTGCATTTCTTAATGGTTATATTTCAGAAGAAGTGTATGTAAATCAACCTCCTGGTTTTGAAAACTCAAATTTTCCAGAACATGTTTTCAAACTTAAGAAATCCTTATATGGACTTAAACAAGCTCCCAGAGCTTGGTATGAACGCTTAAGTAATTTTCTTCTAGAACAAAATTTTATCAGAGGGAAGGTTGATTCTACACTCTTCTGTAAAAATCATGAAAATGATCTCATGATATGCCAAATTTATGTTGATGACATTATTTTTGGTTCTGCTAATATCTCTGTTTGCCAAGAATTTTCTAAGTTAATGCAGGCAGAATTTGAAATGAGTCTAATGCAAGAACTAAAGTTCTTTCTGGGAATTCAAATCAATCAAACTCCAGAAGTCACGTACATTCATCAAAGCAAGTACATTAAAGACGTTCTGAAGAAGTTTGACATGACTGAATGCAATTCTGCAAAGACTCCCATGCATCCAACTTGCATTATGGAGAAGGAAGAGGTAAGCAACAAGGTTTGTCAGAAGCTCTATCGAGGTATGATAGGCTCTCTTCTCTATCTGACTGCTACTCGTCCTGATATTCTCTTTAGCGTCTGTCTTTGTGCCAGATTCCAATCAGATCCTAGAGAATCTCATTTAACAGCTGTTAAGAGAATTCTTAAGTATCTGAAAGGAACTCCTAACCTGGGCCTGATGTATGAGAAAACATCAGAGTATAGGCTTTCTGGTTATTGTGATGCAGATTATGCAGGAGATAGAATAGAACGAAAAAGTACATCTGGAAATTGCCAGCTTCTGGGAAACAACTTAATCTCCTGGGCTAGCAAAAGACAGTCAACAATTGCTCTATCAACTGCAGAAGCAGAATACATCTCAGCATCACTGTGCACAACTCAGATGCTCTGGATGAAGCATCAGCTAGAAGATCTCCAGATATTTGAGAGTAACATTCCTATCCTTTGTGATAATACTGCTGCTATTTGTTTAAGTAAGAATCCCATTCTACATTCCAGAGCCAAACACATAGAAATTAAACATCATTTTATTAGAGACTATGTTCAGAAAGGGATAGTAACGCTGAAGTTCATTGATACAGAACATCAATGGGCAGATATCTTTACTAAGCCTCTAGCTGAAGATAGATTTCGTTTCATCTTAGAAAATCTGAACATTAAAAATTGTCCTGAGTAAAATTTGGCTCTGAACATGTAAAATGAGACTCTGATAAAAACAAATATACTTCTGCCTCTGACTCTGATACTTCTACCAAGTTAAGAAGATATCTGAGTTAGAAATCTTCAGAAATCCTTTGGTATTCCTGAAGATCAGAAACATCAACACGTGGGGAACATGCGTCTAACCCTAGAACTTCTAGACAGCTGTCAAAAGAAATCAAAGGTCAGAACGCTTGAAATCTCCTTGAGCAGTGTGCTTACTGTTGGGATTAGACATTCATTAATGAGTTGTAATCATTTTCCCCCAAACGTGCTATTTTGGTTTTTGTGCTAACGCTGGTATGTGTGTCGTTTTGCATGTGTTTTTACCCTTAGTATATAAACACTTTTCTCACATTTCACACACTTATCACTCTCACTCACTCTTAAACCCTAAACCCTCTCTCGAAGTTTTCTCTGCAACCTTCTCAGTTCTTCATCTTCTTCATCAATCTTCGTCATGAATCCTCAAGAGCAAGCAGTTTTTAACTTCTCCCAACAAATGGAAGCTGCTTCTAACCCCCAAACCTCAAACACTCAAACACCCATGGTTGTAGATGTTACCACGACCCCAGTTTACAAAGAACCTCACATTTTGGAACGTGAACAACACATTCATCTTTCTACTCCCTTTGAAGGTTTGGATGTACTGTGTGAATCGCTGGTGGATTTTGAGAATTTGAAAAGAAATGGCGTTGATTTAACTGAAGATCTTCGCAAGCAAGGTTGGGAAACCTACTTCAACAGATTGTATGGTCCAATCTATCCTCTTCTGGTGAAAGAATTCTGGAGATGTGCAGATGCTGATGATGAGTTCATCGTTTCTTTTGTTCTGGGAGTGAAGATCATTATCACAGAAGCGTCTATTGCTTCTTTGCTGAATATGGAAAAGCTGGAGGTAAAAGGATTTACAACATTCCTCCAAGGTCCAAGCGCATCACAGAAGTCATTAACCCCACAATCTTCAAAGCAAATGTTGAAGGAAACCCATCTAAGAACAAGGAGCTTCATCAGAACCTCCGAGTTTGGCTGAAGATTATTCTGGGAACAATTCATCATCGTCCAGCCTCCAACTCTTCAGATTATATAAATGCTGATCAGAAATGCATCCTCTACTGTATTCAGAAGGGTATTCCAATCAACCTCCCTGTTCTCCTCTTCAGATATCTGAGGGATTCAGTCAGAGAAACAAGGAATAATATGAAGCCCAGATCCTACATTCCTCTGGGTAGATTGCTCTCTGACATCTTCATTGAGCATGGGCTGGTAGATGCTCTGGAGAAGACCAGATGTATGGATGATCTGGCAATTGACGTTGGAAAGCCTCTGAATGCCAAAAATCTGAGGAGTATGGGAATCATCAAAGACATCAGAGTCAAGCCCACTATGAATGTGACCTGGGAAGCTCTGAAGGATCAGAGGAAGATGCCTCATGGCCTTGAAAGATTCTTCAAGAATGAACCCAGAGATGCCATTGCTATCTACCTTCAGGATCGTCTGGATGAAGGCATTGATATCTCTGATTTCCGCCTTGAAGACTGTCTGGACTCTGTAGAAGATCTGGTCAGATACAAAAGAGGCCTTTCTGAGAAGAAGATAGCTGAGGAAGCAAGGAAGGCAAAGAAAGCCAGACTTGGAGAAACCTCTGGCACCAAAGCTTCAGCACCTCTGAATGTCTCTTCTGGTAAGTCCCTTCCTCCTGTTACTTCTGTACCTGTAATGGCTTCTTCTACTCCTCTCCCAACACCTCCCATATTTACAACCTCAGAAATACCACCTTCAATCACCAGAACCTCTCAACCTCCACCTGTTCTAAAAATTGCTCGTACTTTTACAACAACCTCTGACCCTAATCAACTATATCACCACAGTTCTTCATCATCCTCTGATTATGAATCACCCCCTTACCTTTCCCCTTCTTCTGACCAAGAGTTCTCTGATCATGAGTCCTCTGATCAAGAACACTCTGACCCAAACTCCCCAACAATAGCTGAAATCTATGCTAAAAATTTCGCCCCACAAACTCAAACACAATCTGAAGTAACCTCTCCCCTCCGAACTTCTCTTCCACAACAAACAACCACCATCTCCTCTGAAAATCAAACCTCACTTCCACCACAAACAACCACCACACCCTCTGAAACCCAACCACCTGTGATTCAACCATCTGAACCTTATATCACTCCACCACTTATTCCCGCTGTACCTGGACCAGACTCTGACCCTTTAGACCTAAATCCAT
Source organism: Lathyrus oleraceus (assembly GCF_024323335.1). Taxonomy (NCBI): domain Eukaryota; kingdom Viridiplantae; phylum Streptophyta; class Magnoliopsida; order Fabales; family Fabaceae; genus Lathyrus; species Lathyrus oleraceus. The sequence goes on from NC_066580.1 coordinate 448,571,211, forward strand.
TATATGCTTCTTCTCCTAGTCTTCAACCAGACGCAGATTCTGAACTTCAAGCAGAATCTGAACCTCAACAATCTGAACCTCAACAAACTGAACCTCAACCTCTAAATCTCAGCCCTCAAAACTCTCCACCTCATTCACCTGAACCTGAACCTAAAATTATCATACCTACCCTTGAGGAGGCCATTATACAGGTTGCAGAAGCTTCAGTCCAGAAGATCAAGTCTCTGGCTAAAAACTCTGAAGTAAGTGATGATCCTAAATCTGTTAGGACACACTGGAACAGAGTCATTAGTTGGATGACCTCTGAGTCTTATAGGCTGAAGAGTATCTCTGAACAAGTCAGAAATGGCTACATCAGAGACTCTGAGGAAAGACTCCAAGAGAGACTGGCTAGAGAAGCTGAGGCCAGAAGGTTAGAGGAAGAGAGACTGGCTAGAGAAGCTGAGGCCAAGAGATTAGAAGAAGAAAGATTGGCTAGGGAAGCTGAAGAAGAAGCTAAGAGATTGGAAGAAGAACGCCTGGCAAAGGAAGCAGAACTTCTGAGAATTCAGGAAGCTGAAGCCAAGGCTAAGGCAGATGCAGAAGCCCAAGCTGCTGCTGAAGCTGAAGCTCAGCAGGCTCTGATTCAGGGGGAGTCTTCCTCTGCGATCCCTCTGATTCTTAACACTCTGAAGGAGATCAAGCAAGATCAGCAAGAGATCAAGCAAGATCAGAGTGAGCTCCGGGCAAGGATGGACAAGCAAGACGCTCTGAATGAAAACCTCCAGAATATGTTTGCTATGCTACTACAGAGACTTCCTCCTCCTCCAAACCCTTAGGCACTTAGGATTTCTTTTGTTTGCCTAGTGTTTTTTGCTTCTGTCTTTTCTTTTTTTTTAGCTCTGATATTTCTGTTGAATCTGATGTTTTGACTGCTGCTTGCCTTTGTGCTTTTGTTTAATGAAGTGTTTTTCTCTCTATTATTTTTTTTTTATGTTTTATGCCTTTTTGATTATGCCAAAAAGGGGGAGAAATTATTAAATAGCTCTGATGAAAATTATGTCTAAAACCTTAAGCATTCTGCAACAATTATAGAATTAGTTCTGATATAAATAGCTCTGATTAAATAATAGCTCTGATTAAATAATTCTAACATTAAATTAAGAAATTGCAGAAAGTTTTCAGAAATCTTATTGCTTGGAAAGCTCTGGTAAGAACTTCTGAACTCCCTAGTACTAACTCAGGGGGAGCTTTTGTTTATCTGATCTAATATTTTTTCATGTTTCATCTGATAATTTTATTTGTTTTGTCATCATCAAAAAGGGGGAGATTGTAAGAACAAAAATAGTTCTACAATAGATTCCATGATTTTGATGATAACAAAGGATGAAACCAAAAATGGCACCCTAACGAAAAGTTTCTAAGTGTGCAGGGTTCTAAAGAAAGAAGAAATAAATCTGATGATGTCATCAGATGCACAACAAGATCAGATGCAAAATCTCAAGTATCAGAAGCATCTAAAGAGGAATCTCATTCAAGAAGCTCTGACTCTGGACAAAACTGCAAGTATCAGAAGCATCTGAACATGAAGTAAAGTCTAGAAGCTCTGACTCTGAACAAATGCCTTCTGTAAATTCTGAAGTTATCAGCGATTTCTGAACTCTCAAGAGATAACATCAGAAGCCAGTTTCTCCAGATACACAAAGACTCTAATCAGAATTGTTAATCATGATGAAGTAACGTTTAAGCCAAGTTAAAGTTCTGCAAATGGATTTCCTCAATTAGAAAGAGACGTTAATCTCCACTTCCAAGAGAGAAGATACTAATTGTGGTAAGTAGTCACTTCTAAGTGAAAAAGTCTACTGCAGAAGCTATTAATGGAATGGCGTAACTACATCTAAATATCCAACAGATTCAACGCTACTTCAACTCTACTTCAACTCCTATAAATAGAGAAGAAATCTCATTCAGTAAATACGAAGAAATCACTAGCCAAAACTATACTGAAATCATATCACGCTCAAGAAAAACATCTTTGTTCTTCAAAGATTTTCACTAAGCTTTTGCTTATCAAGTGAAAAATTTTGTTCTTAAGTTTGTAATATTTGCTTTCTTAGAAGCACTCTAGATTACACATCTTGTATCTATTTTTATTTGATTTCCTCAAGTGACTCTTTGTAGTCTGTAGACTTGAGAGGACTAAGAGATTTTCTTTTCTCTTAGGGGTTGTTTGTAATCTTTCAAGATTAGTGGATTAAGTCCTTGTTGAAGGCGAAATCACCTTGGCCGGGTGGACTGGAGTAGCTTTGTGTTATAAGCGAACCAGTATAAAATCATTGTGTGATTTCATTTTGCAAAAGCGCTTATTTTTCAAACAATTCAAACCCCCCTTTCTTGTTTTTCTCACCTTCAATGCATGCTTGGCATAATGTGCATAGAAAAGGAAGATTCGAGCTTGGTTCGCGCAATTGTGTAGCTTTGGAAGCTTACACTCTTTGGGTGAAGAAAAGAGCTTTGGAATTGAAGATGCATTATCCTTGTGAGAGACCTATGTCTATGGTTGTGGCTGAGCCATTAACTCTCCCTAACCAAGATGTAGAGGAGTTGGAAGACGCACTTACCAAGATGAAGCGAGAGAAGGATATGTGGGAAGAGAGGTTCCATGCTTTGAGAAAAAAGCATAAGGAGTTGCAGCTTGAGTCTAAGGAAACAGATGCACTTATTGAGCTACTTGAAGACCGAGTGACAAAAAGACAGAGAGAGCTGGAGGTTTCATCTTGTAGCATGCCTCAGCCTTCCGTTGCTTGGAAGAAGATTGTTGACCAGCTTGTCCTCGAGAAGACTCAGATGAAGGCTTCTTTTGAGACCGAGATCCGACGCATTCGAAGGAAGTACGTGCCTACAACCAGATCTTCTGACGTTGTTGTTAGGGATCCTTAGGATGACTAGTCTCCTTTTCTCTTGTATTTTTCATTTGGTTTCTGAAGTTGTACTCAGTGTAATCCTCCCAATTATATAAATAAAAGAGATTTTTATGGTCATATCAAATTGTTATATATATATATATATATATATATATATATATATATATATATATATATATATATATATATATATATATATATATATATATATATATATTCAAATAATATAGTAAGTTCCTTGAAAATAAAAATAATCAAACATTGCATTTCATGCATCATTTGCATAAGCAGGTTTCTCTTTCGCCAGATGTCTCATTGGTGTTTCTTCTGTGCTTCAGCCAAGCTGACTCATTGATACAATACTCTCACCAATCACTCCAGAATTATGGAACATCTTGAGCAAGAGAATAGACATTTGAAAGAGGAGATCGCCCGCCTGACTGCCATGATGGAGTCAGTTCTATTTGCACATAGCCAGTCTTCTCCAACACCTGCAACTCCTCCTCCTCAAAGGACTGGTATTTCAGAGGTAGCTACCTCTACTATTCCCGCAACTGCTTCTCATTTTGCACCTGCCATGCTTGCCGGATTCCCGTGGGGAATGCCTCCAAACTTCATGCCTGAAAGTTTTATGCCTACATTTGCTTCTATGTCGACATCTAGCCCGATCATGTCTGTGCTACCGCCTGTCATGCATACCTTACCTCGTGTGGAGGACACCATTTATCATTTCGAGCCATCTGAGGGCCCGGATGTATATGAGAAAATGAATGAAATGAAAGATCAATTTCTTGAGCTGCGCAAGGAATTGAAGACCTTGAGAGGTAATGATCTATTTGGGAAGAGTGTTGCTGAATTGTGTCTAGTGCCGAATGTGAAGATTCCAATGAAAGTCAAAGTGCCTGACTTTGAAAAATACAAAGGGAACACATGTCCACTCAGTCATTTGGTGATGTATGCCCGCAAAATGTATACCCAAACAGACAATGATCAGTTGTTGATCCACTACTTTCAAGACAGCCTGATTGGCGCTGCATTAAGATGGTATATGGGGTTAGATAGTGCGAGCATCCGCACTTTCAACGATTTGGGTGAAGCATTTGTAAAGCAGTACAAGTACAACGTTGATATGGCTCCCGACCGAGATCAGTTGAGATCACTGTCTCAGAAGGACAAGGAAACATTCAAGGAGTATGCACAGAGGTGGAGAGAACTAGCTGCTCAGATCAACCCTCCTTTAGAGGAAAAAGAGATGACCAAAAATTTCCTGAAGACCCTTAGCTCATTTTATTATGAGAGGATGATCGCCAGTGCCCCCAGTGATTTTACCGAAATGGTAAATATGGGGATGAGTTTAAAAGAAGGTGTCCGAGATGGATGGTTGTCTAAGGAGGAAGTATCGTCCAGCAAGAGATACATCGGTAGTTTTGGTAAGAAAAAGGATAATGAAGCCAATGAAATTTATAGTGGGAGGAAGAGGAGGCATCAAATCAGAATAAGTCAACCACCCCTCCAACATCATCATCAAGTATCTTCGTTTATTCCTGTATTTTCAGCAAGTCGATCAGCACCAGTTCAACAACAACAATGTCAACAACAACAACCACAGCAATGAACAAACACATACAACAACAATAATACCAACAACCATCAACAACAGAATTTTGAAAGGAAGAAGGTCTCTTTCAACCCGATTCCTATGACGTATGCAGAGCTCTACCCATCATTGGTTCTCAAGAACCTACTCCAACCAAGAAACCCTCCGCAAATTCCTGAACCACTTCCATGGTGGTAAAAGCCAGAACTCCGATGTGCTTTTCATCAAGGGGCACCCGGACATGACATTGAGAACTGCTATCCACTCAAATATGAAGTTCAAAAGCTGGTTAAAAGTGGAATTGTGCCCTTTGAGGACCGTGCACCGAATGTTAAAGCAAACCCACTTCCTGCCCATGGAAATTCATCTGTTAATCTGGTAGACGGTTGTCCAGGGGAGTTCAAGGTATTTGATGTACACTTTATAAGAAGGTCCTTGGTAACGATGCACAAGGATATTTGTTTGGTGAGCGATTGTGAGCATGACCATGATGGTTGTGCTATCTGCAATGTCAACCCGAGGGGTTGTATGGTTGTGAAAAGAGACATCCAGCAGTTGATGGATGAGGGTATGATTCAGATGGTTCAATCCCGATACATAGATGATGATGTCAATGTAATTGTTCCCGTGTTTAAGAATCCTGAGAGAGTGGTGATTCAATATGATAGTAGCAACAGTAACAGTATCAGCCAAAGATCGGTATCACCGTTGGTCATACGGTTGGAGGGTCCGATCCCGTACGTATCCGATAAGGTTGTTCCTTATCAGTATAATGCAACTATGGTGAAGGATGGTCAAGAGGTTCCATTACCTACGAAAAGAAAGTTTTCAAGAACTGAAGAAGAAATTGACAATGACGCCAATTCTAATTTTGCCGGATGCAAAGGAATATTTTATGGTATATTGTGATGTATCCAAGATGGGCTTAGATGGTGTGCTTATGCAAGATGGTAAGGTGGTAGCTTATGCTTCATGAAAACTGAATATTCATGAGAGGAACTATTATACGTATGATTTAGAGTTGGAAGCAGTGGTGTTTGTGCCAAAAGTTTGTAATAACTATTTGTATGATTCGAGGTTTGAAGTGTTCAACAACCACGAGAGTTTGAAATACTTGTTTGATCAGAAGGAACTCAATATGAGGCAGAGGAGATGGTTAGAATTTTTTATGGATTGTGATTTTGGTTTGAATTACCATCCTGGTAAAGCTAATATTGTAGCAAATGCTTTGAGTCGGAAGTCTTTGCACATGTCAACATTAATGGTTAGAGAATTGGATTTGATCGAGAAATTCAGATATCTGAGCTTAGTATGTGTGGTAACTCCTAATAGTGTGAGGTTAGGTGTACTAAAGTTGACTAGTGGTTTTCTTCATGATATTAGAGAAATACATAAGCAGGATATATGCTTGGTTGATCGTTTGTCATCAGTTGGCCCAAATAGAGATGAGGACTTTATAGTTGATGAGAATGGAATCCTAAAGTTTCAGATTAGAGTTTATGTCCCTGATATGTTGAAAGCTTAAGATAATGATTTTAGAGGAAAGTCACAAAAGTAGTTTGAGTATTCATCCCGGGGCTACTAAAATGCACCAAGATCATAAGAATATATTTTGGTGGCCAGGAATGAAAAAAGACATCGCACAGTTTGTTTACGCTTGTTTGACTTGTCAAAAGTCAAAGATTGAGCATCAAAAGTCATTTGGACTTATGCAACCATTAGATATCCTTAAATGTAAATGGGATAACATCTATATGGATTTTGTGAGAGGATTGCCGAATACTCCTATGGGAAGTGACACAGTTTGGATCGTTGTGGATATACTGACTAAGTCGACTCACTTTATGCCGATTAAGATCGGTTTTCCATTGCAAAGACTACCAGAGATCTACATCAGTGTGATTTTGAAGTTGCATGGTATTCCGTCAGTATTATTTCTAACATAAATCTGAGATTCACGTCTAGGTTTTGGGAGAGTCTGCAAGAAGCTTTGGGCACTACGTTGAAGTTGAGTTCTTCCTACCATCTGCAAACGGGTGGTCATACTGAGAGGACTATTCAGTATTTGGAGTAATTTTTAATGGCTTATTCCTTGGAGCAAGGAGGTGTTTGGGACAATTATCAATTGTTGATTGAGTTTACCTACAACAACGGTTTCCATTCTAGTATTGAAATTGAATTTTTTAAGGCTTTGTATGGAAGGAGATGTATTGTGTTGGTTTGATTCTAGAGAGAGTGTGATACTTGGACCTGAGATTGTTCAGCAGACTACTGAGAAAGCCAAGATGATCAAAGAGAAGATGAAGGCCTTGTAGAGAAGGCAAAAGGGCTACCATGATAAGCGGAGGATGGCACTTGAGTTCTGAGACGGTGACCGTGTGTCTTTATTAGTCGTGCACTAAAGTCTAAGATGCTCACTCCTTGCTTCATTGGTCCTTATTAGATTACCCAAAGAGTTGGAGATCTTGCCTATCGAGTGACCTTACCTCCGTCTCTTTCGAATCTCCATGATATTTTCCACGTGTCTTAGCTTCGGAAGTATGTTCATGATCCATCACATTTGATCCAAATGGATGATGTATGAGTAATAGATAAGTTAATTATTGAGACATCATCCATGCGGATTGAGGATCGAGAAGTGAATCAATTATAAGCTAAAGAAATTACTCTAGTGAAAGTGGTGTAGGGAGGACGTGATGAAGGGAGCATTATGTAGGAGCTGGAGAGCCGAATAAAGGAGTCTTATCCGGAGCTGTTTTCGCCATGTGGTTTTCGAAGACGAAAATCCTTTTAAGTGGGGGAGAGTTGTAACATCCCGACTTTAGTTTATTAATTTTTTTAAATTATTAAATTTAATTTATTTAAATTATTAGACTTAATTGAGCGAATACATGTGTCTTGCTTGAATTGTTGTTATTGTTTATTATTTATTGTGCTTTATGAGAATTAAGAGTATTTTAGTAATTTCATAAATGATGGAAATATAAAGTATTGAGAGCGGAAAATTAAAATAGAAATTATTTATTTTAGAAATAATTAGATATTTTAATTTGGAAATAATTAGAAAAGTTATTATATTAAATAGAAAATGAGTATTTTATAATTATTATATAATTTAGATTTTTATTAAATAATTATTTAGTGGGATTTTATTTAAATAAAATGAAATAATTGTTTTATTTTAATTAAAATCAGATAATTGGGTGAGTGTGAGTGTAAACAATTTGGAACTATTATGGTTAATATATAAGCTAACGTAAGAGGCTTGAGAGTTTAAACGTGAAAATTTGGAATTTAAAAAAAGAGGCGGATCTAAAGAGGAAAGAGAGCACTTGGAGCGATCGTGAGAAAAGGGGGATATTTCCATCAACCTTGAATCTTTGAGGTAAGAGGGGAATTTTTTTACTCATGAGTGAATCTAAGCAGTCAGGATGGTAGGGGATTCTTACTCTTTTATCTATGTATTTCACTTTGTATGGTTTGTGGCCTTATTGGTGACCAAATGGATTTGGCCAAAATGCATGAGATTACCAATTAATTTTTAACCTGTGTTTGTGCCCTTTGGGAATTTTTCAGTAATAAAATCATGACATATATATAATTGTTGTTGATCTATGTTTTGAGCGTTGAATGAAAAATCTATGTTTTTGCCATACAAAAAAAGGTTTGCGTAAAACCGTTTGAGACGATTGAGTGTTGTAGTGCTCTCTTTTGATGAATCTGATATGAAATTCTTTGATGCTATGAATTGATGTTAAACCTTGATGTCTTATGTTTGTCCCTTTGGAGATTTTTGTGATGTAGGTTATTTATCAATGAACTTTCTTGAAATCTTTTAATTTGTTTTTCCCGATTGTTGTAAAATGTCAGAAAAGTCGAAATTTTTTAAGAATTCATATAAGTCAAAAAATAGGATCGGTGATGGTTTCGGCAGATTCTGCGTTCCGGAGTTAGTTCGCTGATTTCTTAGCAATTTCAGTATCGGTGATCTTTTTGTTACCCTTGTGGTATTTTTTAGTAGTTTTGAGTCATGTTGTCAACCATTATAGTCCAGCAAAGTTATCACCTGTAAAAAGCTACCAATTGAGTACTATTGAGCACTTTAGAGTACTCTAGAGTCATATTTAAGATTTAGAGTTTTTTTTAGTTCTTTGAGAACTTTGTTGAGTTATATATATATATATATATATATGTGTGTGTGTGTGTGTGTGTGTGTGTATGGGTGTGTGTGTGTGTCTGTGTGTGCGTATGTGTGTGTGTGTGTGTGTGTGTGCGCGTGTGTGTGTGCGTGCGTGTGTGTGTGTGTGTGTGTGTGTGTGTATGTGTGTGTTTATAACATTTGATGAGTTATGAGTAAATAATAAAATACTCTATTGAGATGTTTGAGCATGCTAATGAGTTTTAGAGCTGATGAGTAATAATACCCCTTTACTCGGTTGTTGATAATTTTTGAGTTATAATGTAATTATTAAAATTAATTTTATATTTTGGAGCTATGTAGGACTTCGGTCTAGTGAGGTCGGATTCATAGAGGAATCATGATTGTCTCATAGGGAGAGAGGGACACGGTTCATAGAGGAACCGGAGACAGAGATAAATCAGTAACATACCTCTGATGCCCAAAATTTGGTACCACATTCATATTTGAGGAGAAATTGGTGCATTTTGCATAGCATTATAAATTGTATTGTTGTTGTTCCTGTTCGAGAATGATTTGTATATTTTTGTAATTGTCCTGCTATTTACTTTCACTGCTAACATTTGTAAGAATTATTCTCACCCCTTTCTTTTTGTTATGTGTTTGGATTTTATGCACATGTTGCCGATACAAATAGTATGTAGTGTTGTTATGTGGATGAATAGTGGTTATTTCCTTCTTTGTTGTTTTATATTTTGTTTATTACTCGTTGTGTCGCTCGGGTATTATAACACGGGGAATGGGACATTGTTTCTTTTATTTGGATGATTGTTGAGTTGTTTTTTGCATCTGATGTTTTAATTGAGTAATTTTGTTTATGAGACCATGTGAATGTGTTGTTTAATGCTTTATATTTCCGCTGCGAGTTGTTTAAATTCATAACATGTGTTTTATTTGAGAATGTGTGACACCTTTGGGTGAATGTATACTCTGAATTATTGTATTATTTTGTGAGTTAAAAAATAGGATGTTACAAAAGACCCAGAATAACAATCATTCAAATTTAACAAAATTTTATAGCTCTCACTTCAGCTTCATCCTCCTTTCATTGTGGATTCCATTATGAGACAAGTAAATCATTTCTTCGTATTTATTCTCCATGAATCTTTTTAATAAAAGGTATGTTTGCGAAATATTTTATGAATTGATATGTTGTTGTAGTTTAAAATGTTTTCCTTGTTCGTGTTTTTGTTTATAAATTTTGTTGTTTGTGTTATTGTTAATGTCTAGAATATGAGTCTATTATGTCCTAGAACAAACTTGTTTTGTACAACCATGTGTGATTTTGTTCATCCAACATGAAAGAACAAAACATTTCTAAGTTCATATGAGTTTATTATATCGTATTTAGATTATTTGATTCACTAACACCTCACTAGCTCGAACATATAACAGAGTCACCATCGAACTTTATTTATTCCCGAAGGAAAGGGAAAACACCGATAAAACCCGGGGGAAAGAGATATGTTGGGTAAGGGAGTCAGTTATACAAGGGGAAGGTATTAGCACCCCTAACATCCATGGTACTCCATGGAAACCGTTTTGATTGTTCTCGCTCGAATAGGTGTGATATTTAAAGATTACTCGCAAAGGATGGGAAAAGGAAAGAAATAGATAAAGCGCTCGGTGAGGATTGAGGCCCTCATGCCTATGTATCGTCATAGTGCAATGAGAAATTCAGAGCTCCGTAGTTCAAAGAACTAGTGGTGGGAGATGAAAAGAATTGTGATAGCAATATGGTCTAAACCAAAGGATGGTGTTTTGAACTCCAACAAGGGTGAAAATATGAACCCAAGAGTAAAGTGGCTTTTACTGGTACGTGGGCTAGCAGGGCTGCCGCTATAGGGTAATGTCGAAAATATGAAGAAATAAGGGTTTCATAATGGTCCAAACATCTCTTAGTTCACAAGGTGGCGCAAGATGGAGCACAAAGAGGTAGTGTATTTGGCTCAAAGATAATTGGTGTATCACATGAAGTGAATGAAGGTAGAATATGAATGCATCATGGAGATGAGTGGAAAGAAGTGACCAAAGTCACATAATTGGGTATCTGGTGACAAGTGACTGGAGAAGTGTAGTCTGAAACTGAAAGCAAATGTATATTAGAATCCATAAGAGAAATGGGATTTGTACCATAGAGGGAAACATCATTAAATGATACGTGGACTAGCATGGCTGCCACTATCTGATATTTAGCCAAAAAAAAGAAGGAATTAAATGTCTGGGTATAAGCCAAACAACTCTAGGGACAAATGTGGATTGTCGTTATATCTTCCTAAAAGGGTGTATATGGATATCTAAAGAAAACTGTGTTTCGATGTCAAAGAAATAGTATGTCATTAGCGTGAATGATTTATGATCGAATGTATATAATGAATCATGAAAGATATGAATGGTTCCCTAAGGTGGAAGGAAGAATAATTAGGAGTACGCTCGCCAAGGATTCACATCCTTGTGCCTACGTATTCTCATTGTGTAATGGGAAAGTCAGAGTAATCGTAGTTCGTGGAACCACAAGAACAAAGAGAGAGAAGAGTGATGAAAAGTATAACTTGCACCAATAGAATGGTATCAAGGGATCCCACAAATAGGTGGGACTTGGAATCAAAGAGTAAATAAGCATTTAGCAGTACGTGGGCTAGTAGGGTTGTCGTTATAGGGTAAAGCCAAAAACAAAGACTGAATTAAGTGTCTGGGTGTAAGCAAAACAACTCTTGATTCACAAGATGGATTGCCGTTATATCGTCCTAAAAGGGTATAGGCGGGGCCCAAGAGAAAGCAATGTTGTGTACAAGAAATAATATATCACGGGATGGGGAACAAACAATTCGAGATCAAAGAAGAATAATATCTTGGATCCATGGAAGAGATAGACTCTGAATCGAAGAGCAAGGTGGTATCTAAACCCAAAAAGACTGAATTAAATATTTGGGGTATGAACCAAACAACTCTCGATTGATGAGGTGGATTGCCGTTATATCGTCCTAAAATGATGTACAAGGATTCCAAGGAGAAGTATGGTTGATCTCAAAATGATGGTATTGATTGAATGAATGAAGAATGATTGATTAATAAATATTGTAGGAATATATAAGGTAGCTCGCAAAGAATCTGAATTCTCCTGCCTACGTATCCTTATAGTTCAATAAGGAAATCAGAGCTTTCGTAGTTCAGCCTACTACGGCTAAAAACAAGATGATTGAGGTGGCAACAAGAGATGATTGAATGAAAGAGTGGAATAGACTTGATATTTATTTGACAAGAATCACACTAAAGTCTATGATTAAAGGTGGATATGATGAGCAACGGGTCAAACGTCCCGCACCCAAAGATATCCAAAATGAGTGTAGAAAAGCTTCAGTCTCATTCCTTCTTTACTACTTAAGGCTCGTGGCATGTAATTCTCATCTTAACTTTCAAGTTGGTAGAGGAGAATCTTTGTCGTCATTTGTTTTAATTAATGAAGACCTTATCAATCGTTCGATTCGAATTGCACTAAAGTCTATGAATGGAGGTGAATACAATGAGAAACTGGGTCAAGCGTCCCATACCCAAAGATATTCAGAATGGGGGTAAGAACTCTCCAGTCTCATTCCTTCTCCATTGCTTAAGGCTCGTGTCGTACAACTTGAATCATGATTGGTAAGTTGTTGGTGTAGTCCTTTGCTTGTTGCATGATGCTTTGTAAAGAGGGAGTCTTGCCAGTCATATGCTTTGAATTGTACTAAAGTCTATGAATAGAGGTGAATACGATAAGCGACTGGGTCATTCGGCCCATACCCAAAGATATTCATAATGGGGGTAGGAATTCTCCAGTCTCATTCCTTCTCTATTACTTAAAACTCATGCCACACAATTCTAACTTTGATTTAACAAGCCCTTGAAGATGCCACCTTTGATGTGCTTTGTATTGTCCACTACTTGGTATGACTGAGGATGCCTTGATTGAAGATCTGACTTGAGACCTCGAGCTCCACAACTTACAGAAAAAGTCTTATTACGTGACCAAGGATCTTTTGGTCACTCAAATTAGACTGTGGGATTATACAATATCAAAGGATTTAGTTGATCAAAATTGCTTTTGATCAACTTGAATCGAAAGGTTTGAATTAATTTTGAGAACTAGGTGAAGCTAATCTAATGGTTAGGAATAACCAAACTAACCTAAGGGATCATGCAATCATTCATGAGAATATCATATTAAAAGGTCCTAAAATTATTAATTTAACTACTTGATCAAAGTATATTTTACCAAATAATTAAACCAATCAAGGGAAATTAAGCCATGAATTAAAAAAGAATTAATTAAAGATTTAATTAATTAATTACATGAACCAAAAGAAGATTTATCAATTAGTCAAAAATAATTAATTAACACATTGATTTTACTTCTAGCATTTTGAATAATCACTAAAACTAAATTAAAAAAATATAATTTTAGCATTTTTACTAAATTAATATTAATTTTTATTTCTAACTAAACTATTGTATTAATATTTTTTTTAAACTAAGTAACTAGTAACTAATATATGTATTTTCCTAACCTAAACTAAAGTGTTATCTAAAACCTAACTAATGTATCAGTATAAATCTAAATAAAGTTACTGACATATTATCTAAACTAAAAAGTATATATTTTCTAAGTAAGACTACTGTTTTAATTTCCTAGACTAATGTATAGATTTTAATCTAAGCTACTTTTATATGTACTTTTTCTAATTAGGTAACTAAAATATATTTTTCTAACTAAGATTAATAGCATGTTTCTCTAACTAAATTTATTGTTATAGAAAAAAAGAAGCTAATGTAATACACATGCAGCTACGGTATGCGGTAACATATGTAAAATAAATTATAATAACATTAACATCACATGCAGTACAAGTGAAATATTAGTAAATAGCAATAACATGTAAATCTAATAACTAAAATAATAGTGATATAGAAAAAGTAAAGTAGCAGTAGCCAAATAATAGTAATGTGGAGAAAAATAACAGTTTTGGACAAGTTTTCGGTAACAATCAATGGAATCAAATTTGACGAGTTAATATATCGTTGAAATCAGAATTTCGCAAAGAAATCAAATACATACTATAAATTGTGAAATAAGCTACGAATTATATTGAAAAATGGTAAAAGTGGCCAATAAATTTGATTAAAGAATGCATTAATTCGGCTAAAATATGCATTGGAACAAAAAATAATTGTATATTCACAATCAGAGTGAAAAATCGATTCAAATGATATATTCACATGTTATTAATAGTTAACAACTAAAAAATCACTTTTTCAAGTTTATGTGTTCAATGCAAAAATAAGTGATTATCTAATAAGCAAATCCAAAACAGTAGATTAAATTAACCAACCAACAAACATCCAATAATTCATGACAAAGTTGTGGAAGAGATAAAGGATTACCAACGGAGACGAGATTTGCTCCGGTTAGTGTTGAAAATCTAAGCGTCGAAAAGAAACCTGGAAAACTTCAAGAATAAGTTTCATTAATTCAATTAACTTCCAAACTTTGATAATTATTCTTGATGATGAATGAATGTAGAAGATAAATCATGAATGTATAATGTTGATGAATAAATTTGAATTGATGATCTTGGATGATGATTGTTGATAAATCTTGATAATCTTTAGATGCTGATTGTTGATGATAATGCTTGAATTGTTGATTGATGATTTATTGAAATTGGATTGTGGCTAAGTTATATCATTTTAAAACTTCAATGTGAAATTCTAAATGGTGATGAAGATGAACTTTAGTGAGGGTGAGGGAGAAGATAAATATTGAGAGAGAAATTGAGAAGAAAAAATGGTAGAAAAATAATGATTAATTGTCAATTTTCCAAGTTAGGTTAGTTTACCCCCAAAATATGAAAAATAACATGTTTATAAAGAATTGGTAGGTGAATGATCACCCTTGAATTATGATCCAATAAATTGGTTTATCAACGGTTAGGAGTTAATTTAATCATTAGTTGTGGATCACCAATTTCGACCATATGATTAAATGTTAAGAATGGCTAGGATTGAGTGAAAAAATGGAAGTTGAGATTTGTGTTTGTTTGAAAGTTTTATGTTAGTTTGGAAATTATGGTAGTTAAGGGTAATTAGGTAAATTGATGACTTGTGGAGAAATAGGTAGTTAAGGATAGTTAAAGACCAGTTGTGTTGGAGTTTAGCAAAAGTACCAAGTTAGGATGTAAGGTAGAGAGTCACTAGTAATTGAACTTTAATTTTCATGCATTTGCCTTGATTTTTCTACCACCTTTGGCTTGAATTTTGAGTGGCTTAGCCCACGAATTTTAGTACTTTTGAGAAATGATATTTTCCACTAAATGAATGAAATTTCTCTTTTATTCCAACTTTGGCATTCCTTTAAATCCAAGCAAACCTCTGAATTAATTGATGATCGTTTCAATCTCTACTGATAACGATGAATCTCAAATAAAGAGATGATCACCACCACAAATAATACTGGAAATAAAGTCGAATAATTACCAAATAATATTCACCTCGAAAATACACTTAAACTGATTAAATCCATTATCATAGAACCTTTTGCCTAAATTTGTTACAATATACAAATATCGATGAATGCATGATCAAAATAGAAAAAGTATGCAAATGAACAAAACTAAAAGGCAGACAAATTAAAAAAAAGTAGAGCAAATTCTGGAGTATGACACATTCATTTAAATTGATTTAGAAAATAATAATCTGAAAATTAAGTTATATTTGAAAAACAACTTAGATCAATCAATGTTTTTCGAATTTCATGTATTTCGTAATTCATCTCTCACTCTTTAACTTATAGAATTTGGTTCAATGTCCCAAGTTCTTTAAAGAAACATTTCCTTCTCTTTTAGTTTAGTTTGCAAAGCATCCAATTTATTGAGAAATTTGGATTCATCGTTATCATTGTCATCAAAATAATCATCATTATCATCATTTAAAATAATGATGATGATAGTGATGGTGATTATAGATGTTTTTGATTGGCTGCATTTTGTGTTAAAACACTAACTGTACTCTGATGTCATGACATGCTTGAGTAGTATGCTGCAGGATTAGCTAATACAGGATTTACTGAATGTCAAACTGGATGTTATGACATTCATCCCTGACAGCAGATACTGAACTATAGAATAGTTGGTTTTTCTGTTATAGCTCAGTATTTAT
This sequence comes from Lathyrus oleraceus, assembly GCF_024323335.1. Classification (NCBI taxonomy): domain Eukaryota; kingdom Viridiplantae; phylum Streptophyta; class Magnoliopsida; order Fabales; family Fabaceae; genus Lathyrus; species Lathyrus oleraceus. Next base: position 448,587,100 of record NC_066580.1, read on the forward strand.
TTCAGTCTGTTTTTCAGGAGAATAACAGACCTGGCATATAGCCTATTGTCTGAATGTCATTCTGAATATTATGACATTCATCCCTGACAGCAGATACTGAATTATAGGTTGGTTGGTTTTTCTGTTACAGTTCAGTATTTATTTCAGTCTGTTTTTCAGGAGAATAATAGACCTAGCATATGTCCTATGTTCTGGACGTCAAACTGAATGTTATGACATTCATTCCTGACAGCATATGCTAAAGTGTAGGCTAGTTAGTTTTTCTGTTTCAGTATTTTTCTCAGGCTATTTTTCAGGAATCTAACAGCTGAGCTAAAATCCAGGAAACTAACAACTGAGCTACAATTAAGAGGCCTAACATATAGCCTATTTGGTAGCACCCTAATATGTGGAAATTAGGTTAACTTGCTTAACCTTAATTTTAGGAAATACAAGTACAAGGCCCAAGTGCTGCATTATAAAAGGATGGCAATCCTACTTTCAGCAATTCAAGGGTTTGAAGCGTGAAGAATTAATTATATCATCATATTTCACTGTTGTATTTTTATTGTGTCTTGTATTAGGTTTTACTTGTGAGCCAAGCAATTATCACCTAGATGATTGCATTGGACTAGGGTGTTCATTGAGTTGTATTTGTTGTGTCACTCTAAGCTTTTAAGTGTGAGTGTTGTGTTTCTTGATTAAAGTTGTTAAGCACAATCAAGAGTTGTTTGAAGTATAACTTCGCCATTGACTTTAAACTAATTAAAGGTTGTAATCACTGTGGTGATTGAGGGGGAGTGAGTAGGAACTCTGGTCTTAGTTTAAGATTGAAATTGCATTGGGTTGGTCTTAAGTGATAGGATTAAATAGTTGGTTTAAGTCCTGAATTAATATTGCTTATAGTGGATTTCCTCCCTGGCTTGGTAGCCCCCAGACGTAGGTGTGTTTGCCACCGAACTGGGTAAACAATTGTCTATGTTATTTACTGTACTTTACATTTACGTTCTGCATCATTCTTGTTTGCGCAGAATTGGATGTCATAACATCCAGTGTGACATCGATAGACTGTTACTAGAATTTCAATTGGCATCAGAGCAGGCACCCTGCCTGTTAATTTCTGGGTGAGATCTACTGACGTTACCTTCTAGTACCATAGACAAGGATGTAGGATTCTCAAATAGACCACCCATGCTGGATGGTTCTAACTATGATGACTGGAAACCTCGTATGATAGCTTTCTTGAGGTCTCTGGATAGCAAGGTCTGGAGAGCTTTCAACAAAGGATGGGAACATCCAACGAAGACAGGCAAAGATGGAATCATTATGCAAATTCCTGAAGAAGAGTGGGACAAAGAGCAAGATGCATTAGCCCTTGGAAACTCTAAGGCCTTGAATGCACTGTTCAATAGGATAAATAAGAACATCTTCAGACTGGTGCATCACTGTGAGCTGGCTAAAGAAGTTTGGGATACTCTCAAAAAAACTCATGAAGGTACCTCCAAGGTGAGGATGTCTAAACTTCAGATGCTTACCACCAAGTTTGAAAATCTGAGGATGAAAGAGGATGAGACTATTCATGACTTCCACATGAATATTCTTGAAATAGCCAACACTTCTGGTGGCTTAGGAGAGAAAATGTCTGAAGAAAAACTTGTAAGAAAGATTCTCAGATCATTGCCCAAGAGATTTGCCATGAAGGTCACTGCTATAGAAGAGGCTCAAGATATCTGCAATATGAAGGTTGATGAGCTTATTGGTTCTCTCCAAACCTTTGAAATGGGCTTGTGTGAGAATGTTGAAAAGAAAAACAAAAGCATAGCTTTTGTATCAAATACTGAAGAGGATTCAGAAGAAGGAAATATTGGAGGTGATGAAAGCATATAAGAAGCTATAGCCATGCTTGGAAGACAGTTCAACAAGTTCATAAAGAAGGTTGATCAAAAGGGCAGACCAAATGTCAAGAACTCTTCATCTGACATCAGTAGAAGATCAAAATCTGAAGAAAAAACGTTCAACCAAGGCAAGGGAATCCAGTGCCATGGATGTGAAGGTTTTGGTCACATTAGAGCTGAATGCCCTACCTTCCTCAAGATGCAAAAGAAGGGACTATCTGTCACCTGGTCTGAAGGAGACTCTGAGAGTGAATCTGAAGGAGAATCTGCTAAACATGTCACTGCACTAACTAGTGTCTGTGCCTCTGATGATGATTCAAGTGGAGATGAACTTACATTTGATGAACTTGCTGCTTCATATAAAGAGCTATGTGTCAAAAGTGCAGAAGTGTGTATACAAGGAGAAAAGCAGAAGAAACTCATCAAGGAGCTGGAAGTTGAGAAAAAGAAGCATCTGACAGTCATAGATGGTCTAAATGGTGAGATAACCTTGTTGGCCTCTAAGCTAGATCAAATGACAAAATCCATCAGAATGCTGAATAAAGGAACTGACACTTTGGAAGAGATTTTAAAGGTGGGACAGAAATCAGGAACCATGTCTGGTTTAGGCTTTGTTAAGAAATCCTCAACTGAACTCAAAAGTTCAAAGGCTAAAGTTCAGAAAATCAAGCAGAAGTCACAACCAATGTTACAACATCAGGGAAACAGGAGGAGTAACCATCAGAAGAAGAAATTTCAAAGATGGAGATGTCACTACTGTGGTAGATTTGGTCACATAAAACCCTTCTGTTACAGGTTGCATGGTTATCCTAACCAGACCCCTCAAGTCAGACCTAAGCAGAAGGCATCTAAGCATAATGCCCCCATCAAGAAACAACAATGGGTTGCTAGATTAGCTCACACATCTCTAAGGGCATCTACCAGAGAAGACTAGTATTTTGATAGTGGTTGCTCAAGACATATGACTGGTATGGAGAACTTATTGGGGGATATACAACCTCATACTACCAGTTGTGTGACCTTTGGTGATGGAGCTAAAGGAAAAATCAAAGGTGTTGGTAAGTTGAACAGTCCTGGAGTTCCAGAACTGAATAATGTGTTGTTAGTAAAAGGACTGACTGCTAATCTCATTAGCATAAGCCAGCTATGTGATCAAGGCTTCAATGTACAGTTCACTAAGGAAGTATGTGTTGTGATGAATGGAGATAATCAGGAAGTTATGAGAGGATCCAGATTGAAAGATAACTGCTATCTGTGGGAATCTAAAGTCTCAAACTACTCCTCAAAGTGCTCCTTAGCCAAGGAAGAACAGGAAGTGAAGTTGTGGCATGGAAGACTTGGACAACTTCATTTAAGAGGAATGAAGAAGATCATATCCAAGGAAGCAGTTAGAGGAATCCCAAATTTGCTTATGGATGAAAGAAAAGTCTGTGGAAAATGTCAGGTGGGCAAGCTAACCAAGATGTCACATCCCAAGATTGGACATCCAAAAACATCCAAAACTCTGGAACTTTTGCCAATGGACTTAATGGGACCTATGCAGATTGAAAGTCATGAGTTGTCCTCACCTATTAGTCCTCATCAAAATGGTGTAGTTGCAAGGGAGAAACAGAATTATGTATCATTATCCAATGCAGAAGCTAAGTACATAGCATTTGGTAGCAGTTGTTCCCAACTGGTATGGATGAATCAGATGCAGACTGAGTACAATGTCACTCAGAATGTTATGACATTGGATACTACTCAGTTTGAAAATTTAAGGGGCAAAGTGGAAATATGTCCTTCTGAGGAATTATAGCAACTAATGATGTTAGTTATTTCCTGTTTAATAATTCAAATTATTAAACATTTGAGAGTTTGCTCTGATTGGTCAACAAATAATAGATATTGCTTGTGCAACAAGCGTTACCTCTTCCGTCGTTTCAACTTTCAGTCACGCAAGCTTTCTCTCAAAGAAACTTTTCATTTCACCTCTAAGATATTCATCATGTCGCAACAATCCAGCTCATCTTCCTCCAAGAACATGTCTGATTCCTCTAGCTCTGAATCATGCAACCCTAACAGGGAAGATCCTGTTGCTGACTCTGCGAATACCTCACATGCAAGAAGACCTAAAGAAACTGTATCAGGCTTCTCCTCAGCAATCGCGCTGGATGAACAAACCAGAGAAGGTTCCAGGTATGTTCACAATGCCATTGCAACTATGGTGACTGGAATACTGTCTGGTAATCATAAGGTCCTTGGGGTTTCCATTCCCTTAAATACTATTGTACCTGATAATGTTGCTTATCAAGAAAATACAATCTCTTTAGGAAAGAATGTCTATGCTGATGCTGAGCAAACTGATGCTCATAAGGGGTCAAATATTGACAAACCCTTAGATAATGTGGGTGGTGAGGAAGTCCGTGTCACTCATGATGTCAGTGACAACCCTAACTGTGAAGCTGAAATAGTAGACCTGGAGGAATTTTCTGATAATGAGTTGTTGTCCTCAGTTGTCCCTAGCATAGCCAAAAGGGTTAGGACTAGGAGAGAACAGAAAACAGTGGCTCAAAGGTCCCCCAGAAAGAAGATTGATGTGCCAACCTCTCCCAATCCAAAGGTGGTAGAGAGTTCCCTCAAGAGGAAAGGTCACGGTCCAACAAAAACTTGGAGCAAAGGGGTGCCCAAGAAAAATAAGACCAAGTCTGTTGTTGTTGAGTCTGACTCAGATGTTCCATGTGATGTCCCTGACACTCTGTCAAAGAAGAAGCCAACCACTAGCAAGCTTGCAGCTAGTGTCTCTGAGGTACCAATTGACAACATATCGTTCCATTTTGCTTCAAGTGTAAACAGGTGGAAATATGTTTATCAGAAGAGGCTGGCTCTGGAAAGGGAATTGGCTCAGAATGTCCTGGAATGTAAGGAGATTATGGACCTTATTCAAGAGGCAGGTTTAATGAAGACTGTGACTCAGTTCTCAAAGTGCTATGAGATGCTAGTAAAGGAATTTATTGTCAATGTGTCTGAAGAATGTGTTGATGGAAAGTCTAAGGAATTCAGAAAAGTGTATGTGCGAGGCAAGTGTCTACATTTCTCTCCCTCAGTGATCAACATGTATTTGGGAAGGCCTGATGTAGCTCAACTTGAACTTGAGGTGACTGACAACAAAATCTGTCAAGTCATCACTACTAATCAAGTAAGGAAGTGGCCTCTCAAAGGTAAGTTGGTGGCCAGCAAACTGAGTGTCAAGTATGCAATGCTGCACAAAATTGGAGTTGCTAACTGGGTGCCCACCAATCATAAATCTACAGTTGTTGTAATGCTTGGAAAGTTCATATATGTTGTTGGAACCAAAGCCAATTTTGACTATGGATCCTATATTTTTTATCAAACTTTGAAGCATGCAGGAAGCTTCAGTGTGAAGGGGCCTATAGCCTTTCCCTCCCTCATCTGTGGTATTGTGTTGAATCAATTTCCAAACATATTAACAGAGAATGATTCTGTGAAGAGAAGAGATAGCCCTTTATCCTTCAATCATAAATTGTTCCTAGGTACGCATGTTCCTGACGTTGCCATGGCAACAAGTGAGACATCAAGTGTATGCAATCAACCAGGTAAAGCTGATGTCATTGCAATGCTCAAAGAAACGTGCAAGGAATTAGAGGCAAGGAAGCTCAATTTGGAAAAATTGATTATCAAGTTGGAGATGACTGAAGGTGATGTGCTTGGTGAGGCTGTTGCTGCTGCAGAAGGAGATGAAAGACAAGGTGAAGAGGGAGAAGCAGACGCCAGTCCTGAGGATGGCACAGATGATGATGCTGACTCTGAGTCAGATAACTAGATCAGTTCCTATGTTTCTGAAAATTGTGTGTAATTTTATTTTGTTTTGGTCTGTAATATTAAGTGTTGCCTTGGCAATATTTTTGAAAAAAAGGGGGAGTAACACCTATACCCCAGGACAACAGATTTGTTTGAACAGATTTATTTGAAGTTGAAGGTCCTCTACCAGAGGTTATGCTGCTGCTTGAAGTTTTTAACTTCTATGTGTGCTGAGTGTGTTGCTGTTCAACTTCTATGTGTGTTGAGTGTGTTGTTGTTCAACTTCTATGTGTGTTGAGTGTATTAGCTAATTTAATTCTCTGCTTGGATGTGTATTTTCCGCTGTTGTGAACTCTGTTGTGATGCCAAGTTGTTTTAGCCAAAAAATTGCCAAAGGGGGAGTTTGTAGATGTTTTTGATTGGCTGCATTTTATGTTAAAACACTAACAGTACTCTGATGTCTTGACTGATGTCATGACATGCTTGAGTAGTATGCTGCAGGATTAGCTAATACAGGATTTACTGAATGTCAAACTGGATGTTATGACATTCATCCCTGACAGCAGATACTGAACTATAGAATAGTTGGTTTTTCTGTTATAGCTCAGTATTTATTTCAGTTTGTTTTTCAGGAGAATAACAGATCTGGCATATAGCCTATTGTCTGAATGTCAATCTGAATGTTATGACATTCATCCCTGACAGCAGATACTGAATTATAGGCTGGTTGGTTTTTCTGTTACAGTTCAGTATTTATTTCAGTCTATTTTTCAGGAGAATAACAGACCTAGCATATGGCCTATGTTCTGGACGACAAACTGAATGTTATGACATTCATTCCTGACAGCATATGCTAAAGTGTAGGCTAGTTAGTTTTTCTGTTTCAGTATTTTTCTCAGGCTATTTTTCAGGAATCTAACAGCTGAGCTAAAATCCAGGAAACTAAAAAATGAGCTACAATTAAGAGGCCTAACATATAGCCTATTTGGTAGCACCCTAATATGTGAAAATTAGGTTAACTTGCTTAACCTTAATTTTAGGAAATACAAGTACAAGGCCCAAGTGCTGCATTATAAAAGGATGGCAATCCTACTTTCAGCAATTCAGGGGTTTTAAGCGTGAAGAATTAATTATATCATCATATTTCACTGCTGTATTTTTATTGTGTCTTGTATTAGGTTTTACTTGTGAGCCAATCAATTATCACCTAGATGATTGCATTGGACTAGGGTGTTCATTGAGTTGTATTTGTTGTGTCACTCTAAGCTTTTAAGTGTGAGTGTTGTGTTTCTTGATTAAAGCTGTTAAGCACAATCAAGAGTTGTTTGAAGTATAACTTCGCCATTAACTTTAAACTAATTAAAGGTTGTAATCACTGTGGTGATTAAGGGGGAGTGAGTAGGAACTCTGGTCTTAGTTTAAGATTGAAATTGCATTGGGTAGGTCTTAAGTGATAGGATTAAATAGTTGGTTTAAGTCCTGAATTAATACTGCTTATAGTGGATTTCCTCTCTGGCTTGGTAGCCCCCAGACGTAGGTGTGTTTGTCACCGAACTGGGTAAACAATTGTCTGTGTTATTTACTGTACTTTACATTTACGTTCTGCGTCATTCTTGTCTGCGCAGAATTGGATGTCATAATATCTAGTGTGACATCGATAGACTGTTACTAGAATTTCAATGATGAATCCGAGTTAGTCAATAAATTGATGATTTTCAAAATAATCTAGAAGAGGAGGAATTGTTGCTTTGAAGAACTTAGGCATTGAACCAAATTCTATATGTTAAAGAGCGATAGATGAATTACGAGATGCATGCAATTTGAAAAGTAGTGGATCGTTTAAGTTATTTTTCAAGAATAATTTAATTTTTTTAGATTATTATCTTCTAAATTAATTTGAATGGTTATATATTTTTATTGAAGGGTAGGGAAAAAACAAGCAATCCACATAATTTATAATAAACTCATGTATAAATACCACCACGATTGGAATTTATAACCATGGTGAAATGTTAATTTTATTCGTGCTTTAAGATACTCGTTGTGATATGTTGTGCGCTACCTAGTTTATCACTACGGTCACACGCTTGTGGTAGAAAGAAACATACTTAAAACCACACCCTATCTTACCATGGAGAAAAGTTATTTAAATAGTAGTGTCTCATCTAACCAACGACATTATACACGTAATCAATGTCATGGATGAGCCCTTCTGTTCTATGAGGATATCACCTAGGCACGCCACTCGTAGGCAAATACGCCCTTGTTTATGAGGCTCACAAATATAACACTACAATCATCAAAGAGGTGCCTTTTTTAATAAAAAATTATTGATGTATAAGTATCAACTACTTCTTTACATTAGTGCATTATTAGAAAATATAAATAAGTGTTGATATTAGAGGTTAAACCCTAAACCTATAACTCACACCTATTTAGGTACTTATAATAAAGTTGTATTACACTACCAACTTGAAAATAATGTTAAGTTGTTAAAATATTATCACTTGAATATGACATATAATCATAACATGCATAAATGCACTTATGATGGTAAAAATGGTCATATTTCATATTTTTGCTTCATAAAGAAATTTTTTGAAACTCCTATGAAATGGACTCCTACTTCTACTTCTTGTTTCATAAATAAAAAATCATGAAACTAATATGAAATGGACTTATAGAAATAACATGTATTATACTAACGATAGAGAACTCATATTATTTAGGTACCAAAGGTCAAAGACTTAAGTTGTGATGCAAGTATGCTTTATAGCTCGAACTCAAAATGGAATCTTGATAGTGACTCTTCAAAGCACATGACATAAGATAAAAATAATTCCTCATCTTTGACTCCTAAAAGTGGAGTTTATGTCTCTTACGGTGATAACAAAGGTAATATTTTTTTATTCTGGTACTATTGTTATGAACCATAATCCTACAATTTGAGATGTATTAGCGAATTGTGTGGCAAAGATAATATTGTAGTGTTTGATTCTTTTATATACGGAGTCATGAAATCTGAAAAACAACAAAACTTTTTTTAACAAATCCTTTTCAAATTTATATAAAAAGGACCATGAGTATAGACAAATTTGTACATGTTACCTTCTGATTAAACTAACCCCATAAATGTTGTATAGGTAGAAGTTCTTCTTTTGTGCATGTATTTTAGAAAGAAAGAAAAACTTCTTAGAAGTTGAAGATGGGGATGAGGAAGAACGACAACCTAATCAAGATCTATTAAAAGAATGAAAATTCTTAAAAGTTTTTCCTCTTGACAACTTCACAAGAGATATCTCAAAAGGGACAAAGGAAGAAATATATAAAATCAAAATGTTGAAGAGCTATTTAAGATATTTGATATGCAAAAATAAATCTTAATTTATACAACATCGACAAAGATGAGGAAGGTAAGTCAATATAAGAAGTAAAAATTGAGGTTATAACATAATTATAACACATTGGAAATTAAGAAATATTTTATAGCTTTATCATTATATCTCATAGTTTTTATTGCCCGTAAAAAGTTCATTATAGGACACACACAAACATGATTATAACATAAAAAAAATAGGGAAATGTTCATAGGGATGATTAAAGAAATTAAAAAATATAAGAAATGATGGAGAAATATTGAAAACTTAGAGTTTGAAAGCCAATTGAACTTGTTGGTTGTTTTCCTCAAGTAAATCCTCTAAATATTTGACTTTATTTTCCATAAATTCTCCAATATTTGCTTATGGTTCTTTAAAAAAAAATATGCGCCTCTTTGAAATATTTCAAGAATGACTTCATTAGCCAAAGTATATGAATTTTGAACCAATAATTGATTATATTCTAAATGATCTTTTAAATGTTCTTCATGTTCCAACTGAGTTGCATCTACAAATTTTGAGTTAGTGAAACTTTAAGTCTCATCATATTTCACCAAATCATGGCTTGTGAGCAAATGTTCTTTTATGTCAATCCTTTCCAAGGTTTCAAGAATAACTTGATCCATGTTATTGGTGTAAGCCCTAGAGGCCAATAGTTTAATTAGAACTTGGTATTTATATTGAATTATTTATTAGTATTAATAAGACATTTCTTTATTATATTAGAAAAATATTAAGTGTGACTTAATCGTGAGACTCCAATAAATATAAGGACATTATTCATAAAATATTTGTAGTCAATATTTATTGTGAAGTGGGATAACTCTCTCTCTCTCTCTCTCTCTCTCTCTCTCTCTCTCTCTAAGTCTTAATTCATAACAACTAGCACTGAGATTGAAGACATTATTCATGTGGACCAAGAAGAGCTGTTTTTGTTTGTTTAATGCTCGTGGTTTTTCTTTGGTTTCTGCATTAGTGGTTAATCGCCACAAGAGATAAGTATCCTATAACTTATCATGCCCATTTATAAGGGTCAAGTTAGTAAAAAAAATCCACTGCGTATTTTAATTGTGATTTCCTTTCAGTGGTATCAGAGTCACTTACGAAAACCATGAGTTAGATAGTTGTTTGTTTTTTGTAGCTTATTATTTAATTCAATTAATTATTCATAATGAATTTAATAATAATAGAGATATTATATATTGGTATTATGATTTGTAAAATTTGGATGTTCAATGTTGACTATGGTTCGTGACCAACATTTGCATGGGGAAGGAGTCATACTTCGATCATCCATAGTGATATAAATATGTTGATCAATTTATATTATATATAATTACTTTTGGTGTGACATTAATGTATGTGATATATTGTTTAGTTTTGTCCATTCGATTATCGTAATGATTAATCAATGTTGATTATGATTCATGACCGACATTTGTATGGTGAAGTAGCAACGTTTTGATTAGACATATTGAATAACTGATAATTATGTTGTCAATGGTATGTATATGTTGTATTATGGTTTATGACGGCGTAAGAGTTATGATGTCATGAGTCTTATGATTAGGGTTTGAAACGACACATGAGTTATGCGATTAGGGGTTGTAAAAAATGTATTAAGTGTATATGTGAAATACGATAGCGATTAAAAATAAATTGTTCAATACGAATTAGCATACATGGTGTTGTCCCCTTTACCCCTGTTTGCTAACTGGCCAACAAAAAACCTCGACTAACTCTATGTAGTGTGATCAATCACCAAAATTTAATTTAATTTATTTAATTAACAAAATTAAACCATAATTTAAAATTTGAAATTTAAGGGGACAAAAGAATAAACTATACTAAGCATACAAAATTTTATAGTAAATTAATTCAATAATGATTTGTCAACATTTAAATAATTCTTAATGAGTATTAATAAGTATTTAAAATTTTCCATTTGAATAATGTACTTGTTAAAAAGAGTACATATGAGTGGAAACCTTAATTTGGTAGGGTTTCTAGAGCCTTTAGTGTTTCTATGGGGTTATAGCAAGCTCACGAGGGTGAGAGGTTTTGTTTTAAAGGAGTTTTTTTGTATGTGTATCAAATTGTCCTCCTCAATCTTAGGTTGAGGTATTTATAGAGGTCCATGGACCTAGATTTGGGGGATCCTAAGAAGAAGTAACAACTTCATATTGACCATGAAGCTCGTGGACTAACTACTTCTATGGAATCATGGCCATGAGTGCTTCCACACGTGGTTATGGACAATACACATGTCATTATCCATATTTTTTCCTTAGGGCGAGTCATTGGTGAGGGTCATGTCTAGGTGTAATATCCTAAAGTGGTTGCCTAGTATAAATTGGTCTCCATGTCACCCTATACATGCCTTTTATAAATATAACATTATACAATCCCTCAAGTATAAGGTCATGTAAAGGGCGAAGTAATTGAGCTCATGTTCTTCATAGTTTAAGCTTTTCATTCCTTCCATATGAGTCTCGTAGTTGAGGGTGAGTTCTTCAATTACAAAGAGTCCCTAAGATAGGAGTGAGTCCCTTTGTTAGGGGTGATTCCCTCAGTTAGTAACGAGTCCCTTCTAGGTGTCCCCTATGTGGTTTATGGGTCAGCTAAGAGATATCAAGCATCAGTTTGATAGAGGCAATCGATTTTATTCAATGAAAACAATAATTATTTATTCTTGTGACGCTAAATAGTCTTGGCCTTTACATGTGTTAGACACATGTTTAGCCCTTTAATGTTTGAAGGGGAGCCTAAAAGGTCTTTTAATGCATGTAGCTTCAACTCCCATATAAAAGTATTCCTTTGTCTCTTTTTATTTTTTTTATCTGTTTTCACTCAACCATCTGCAAGTTTTTTCTAAATTCCTTCTTCTCAAACCCCTTTCAGGTATTGACTTTTTCTATCTTTCTTTTTCACAGTAATTTCTTAGAGATATATGTAAGAAAAAGTTGGGGGGGGGGGGGGGGGGGGGGGGGACTCCATAAAGACTTTGAATGGTGTAGGATCCTTAGTCTTGTGGAGTCAACTATAAATTGTTGGAGCTTGGTCTTTTTGAATTCTCTTCTACTTCTATTAGAGATAGTGATGGTGGTAGTGACTTCTTTTTGTCTTTTGTGTTCTTAGGAAATAAACAAATAATGGCTTCCCATGCCGTAATGTCCAATGAGGTCGAAGATATCGGGTCCTCTTGTACTGTTGAGGAAAAGATAATATCCTTTTGGAAGCAGGTTAATATCTCTTATTGGATAACAAAGAGATAATTGTTATTTAGGCTTGTTAGTCAACAAAAAGGGTTAACATGGTCATCTACCTTGAATCCTCATCTCAATACTTCTACTTTTACCTTACTCTTATTAAGTACATGAGGGTTATTATCCCTTTTCCTCTTTCAAGGTGGAAGTTATGAGAGAGAGCTCAACATTGCACCCTCTCATCTGGTGCCTAAGATTTGGGGCTTTGTTAGGAAATTTGGGATTGTATATCGCGGGTTGGAAGTAACTCTCACTACGGGGGTGTTTTTATCCCTCTATACCATAAGGCCTCATCCGAAAAAGGGTTAGGTAACCCTAGGTGCTCTATTGGGAAAATACATGTTCAAACTTTACTCTAATCACTACAAGAACAGGAAAGACAGGTTTGCACAAGTGAAAGGAGAGCTTCCAAGTCATTGTATGGATGGATGGAGAACCTCTCTTTCCTTTGGCCTAGACAGATAAGCCTGTGGTGGTCTCCGAGTACGAATATAGGTACCTTTCATCCAGTAAAGCTAAGATGGTTCACCTTATGGAGAAATTTAACCTCATGGAGTCTCGTGTGTTGGTTGAAAAGTGGCAAGAGGGTGATGACTCTCTCACTGAATACATGAGTAAGCTTGGATATTTTGATGATTTTATATATATCCTTTGGTGATGTAAGATCTTTATTTATTGTTTTATGGATCAAATGACTAAGATTCCCTTGGAGGAAAGGATGAAAAGATTAGACAAAATCAAGGTAGTGCATAGTGAAAGTGATAGCCCTCACAACCATCCTGAAGGTGTGACTACCAAGGGGAGAAAAGGTCGTCCAAAGTCCATCCCCTGACTCCCCAAGTGCTAAGGCCCAAAAGTATGAGGGGAATTCTTCTCGTGCTGCTGGGAGAGTTGTTGTTCCGCCCATTTTAGAGGACGTGGTTGTCCAAAATTCCCTTAGTGGAAAGGTTTTTCCTCCCAATGAATGACTCTGGCTTCGATGCTTTTAAATTTATCGGGTCTCACCTCCTTTTCTTTGAAGAGTTTCCTGGAGACTTCGACTCTCAACACCAAGCCATCCCTCAAGCAATTTGACATGAAGGAAAATCACATGTTAAGGGGTTTGATGATGGAATGTGTCGACAATGAGATGCGATATCACTTTAGAAATGAGCTAAAGGCAAAGATAAAACATTATAAGGAGAGTTATACCAAGGTCCAAGAGCTGCTTGAGTCCTTGCAAAAGGAGAAGGAGTCTTGGATGAATAAGATGGGTGTAACAAAGACTAAATCCAGAGAATTGGACGCCTTGAAGGAGACTTTGAAGTCATCCTTAGAAGATGTCATTCGCTCAAAGAAGGAATTTGAGGGTGAGGAGTCAGAGCTTAGGGACGAGGTTGTGGTGACCTCTGATACTTATTTTGGGTGTGCGAAAGAACAATTATCCTTCTTATAACCTACACTAGAACTAAGTATGTTGGATATCTTTAAGGTTATATGTGATGGCCAGCTGATGGATGAGAATGATGTGTCCCCTTCCATACAACTAGCATCTCCCTCGACTACAGGTGCTCAAAATGGCCATGATGGAGAAGCGGCATGGGGAGGTAAGCCAACAACTTCTCGCTTGGAGGTTGTACCCCCTGGAGGAGGTGACCACGGAAGGTGATCAATGAGCTTTAAAGTTTTCTTATTTTTGTTTCCTTGGTCCTTTGTGGCTTTTCACTATATGTTTGCTCCTATGGGGATTTTTGTAAGAACATAACTCATGCTCTTTTTAGGCCTCTTTTCTTTAGTTGTTTTTGCCTTTATTATTGTTTCTCCTCTGTGATTTGTTTAGGATTGTTCTTTAAGTGACTTCATTTAATTACTCAAGAGCCATGTTTTGTCCCTTTTCTTATAATTCCCCCTAAGGTGGCGAGAATTCTCATCTAAGGATCCCAAGTTTTTAATTTCCTCTAGGGGAGGCAAGAATTCTTTGTACAAATTCAACATGTTTTATCGCCTCCAAGGGTGGCAATGATTCCTCCATGAGGATCTAACATGTTTGATAGCCTTAATGGGCGACAAGGATTCTCCATAGGGATCCAACATTTCTTATTGTCTTAGAGGGCGGCAAGGATTCCGCCATGAAGATCCATCATGTTTCATCACCTCAAAGGGTGGCATGGATTCCTCATAGGAATCCAAAATTTCTTATCGCCTCAGAGGGCGACAAGGATTCCTCCATAAGGATCCAACTTATTTGGCAATTCTAAGGGTCGTCTCCTTACATATTTTATTCCTCTAGTTTCCTACAAAAAGGAGATGACCATACAAATAATTCAAAATAATAACCCGAGGACCCTCATTAAAAACCTCTCTCCCATAGGAGACATAAGGGGAAAGAGTGATCCTCATAAAGATAACTTGTCATTACAAACGGTAGAGATGTAAAACTCTCCTAAAACCAAAATAACAAACAAAATAAACAATCATAAAAATAGAGTACTTTCGGAGCTTTCAGTTTGGGCTTCATTCTCATATCTTCTCTCCCGTTTTATTTGGAGAATATCCATCTTTCAGAGTCGCTTCTAGTTGGTTGATTCTCCGACCCAGGCTTTTGGTGCTCAAGCCTAGGGTTTGGCTTCTTTTCAACTTGAGACTTTCCACATAGCATTTTCTGGAAACTTCTTGATCAACATGGATGACTCTAACCCGCCCATCAGAAAATATGTATTTCATGCATAAATATAGGGTAGACAGGGTGGCACCCAACTAGTTGAAAGTTGGTCGCCCTATGATCTTATTATAGAAAGAGGGAGCATATATAAACAGATATACGACCTTGATATTCTTGGCTTGTTTTCCTGCCCCAAAAGTGGCCTTCAATGTTATGTAACCCTTTACTTGTACCTGCTCCCCATAAAAACCAACCAGTAACCCTTTGAAGGCTTTTAGATCATCTAGGTCGAGGCAAAGCCTCTCAAGTGCATCACAGGAGAGGATATATGTAAAGATCCCTTAATCTACCAATACTCTTCTAATTCCCCTATCACCTCACCTCATGGTAATGGACATGGGGTCATCATTGTGGGAATGGATGTATGTTGCGTCCTTTTCCGAAAAATCGACATCAACCTCTGATGCTTTGGTATCACCTACCTTCATCTATGGACATATATTCTATAATTAATATTTGGAAAGCATATATTTGTCAGGCGGAACTCGTCTCTCTAGCCTCACCAAATCCTCATGCAATAGTACTAAGGGTGTGATGTAAAGTCTCATATCTCTCTTCCTTGGATAAATCCTTCCCCTTTTGGGGTCTAGGGCTCCCAGTACCATTACGCCCGTGAAATTTGGGCCCCCCCTGAGCTTCTAGAGGAGTCTCCTTTGACGTATTTCTTGAGGTGTCCCTCATGGATCAGACACTCTATCTCCTTCTTAATATGGTAGTAATATTATGTGTGATGTCCTTTAACCTTTTGGAACTTGCACCATCTACCAGGTTGTGAGGGATGTCAAGTAAGTGCAGAACCTGGCGATATATCTATTTGCGACGAGTGTTCAAGGGCATGAAGCTCTCCACGGTTTTTCCACCTCGCTTAAACTCCATTTTGTCCCTGACATATGAGTTGTATATATTCTAGCATGGGTTCTTTGAGCCTCCGGCTTTAGGGATGCGCTCTTTCATTTCACGATCCTTCTTCTAAGTATTACTTTCCCTGCCTTTTATATAAGATTTCTCCCTTATGACCATATTTTCTAACGAAGACGTTGGCCTTTGGGAGAGGGACTCTTTGACGTGCCATGCTTTGAGGTTAATCTGAATTGCCCCTACAAACATTTTCTGGTACGGATGGACGATTTTTATCAGGCCTCATTTAAAATGGCGAGGTATTGCCTCAGTGACTCTAAGGGGCCTTGTCGGTGTTAAAAAGGATGGTCGTTGACATCTTTCTATGTCGATTCACTATGGATCGGTGTATGAGTTTCTTCACCATATCTTGGTAGCTGGCGGTGGAAGAGCGAGGTAGGCCCATGTACCATCGTAGGGATGTATCCTTAAAAGTTCCATACAAAAGTTTGAATTTTAGGGAGTCAGGCACTCCAGTGATGACTATCCACATGTTGATGGAGGTGATGTGCTCACAAGGGTCGCTACACCTATTAAACTTTGCTAAGGAGCGAGTCTTGGAACCTTTATAGATAGGTGTTCCCATATCTCATTTGAGAGGGTTTGTGGATCCAACATTTCCATATCTTCTGTGGGGGTAGCCTCTTGCTGGCGCTGTTGAATATTAATGGTGTTGTCCTCCAAAGTTTGGTTTTGACGATGCAACATTCCTAGTCCTAATTAGGACTAGAAGTGGAAACTTTTGGTGAGTATCAAAGTGGTGGTAATAATGGAAGGTGTGACCCAGGTCAATTTTACCAGGACCCAATAGTGGGTGCCACTGAATTTTCTAAAAAAGTACAAATATGTAGCAACCCTAAGCTAGGAGGGGTTACCAAAGACTTTAGTGTTTCTATAAATCGGAGCAAGCTCATAAGGGTGAGAGGCTCTATTTCATGGGTTTTTTATATGTGTATCAGAGTGTCCTCGTCAACCCTAAGGTTGAGGTATTTATAGAGGATTATGAGTCTGAATTTAGGGATCATAAGAAGTAGTAATCATTTCACCTTGACCCTAAAGCTCGTCAACTGCTTACTTATCAGGAATTGTGATCACGTTTGCTTCCACATGTGGTTATGAACAATATACATGTAATTATCCATATTTTCTTTCGGGGCGAGCCATTGGTGGGATCATGTCTATGTGACGTACCCTTACCTATTACAGACAGATCCTCATGTCGCCTCCATACATGCATTTTATAAATAATTTTTAAATACTACTTAATCAATATATACAAGTTTTAATAAATTATGAATAAAATATCTTGCAAACAAATTAATTTTAATTAATATGTATAATTCTTACATAATCACTAATTCAAATGTCAACTGATTAAGTCATAGCCAATTAGTATAAATAGTTTAAAAAAACAATTAATCAAATATCCAATAGATAGATTATATAGTTAATTTTTATAAATAAAGTTTAAAAACTAATTAATCAAATATCCAATAGATATAATGTTATTTTCTTTTAACTATTATTAATATTAAAATTTGTTTTATTATTTAAAGAAAAACTTACACTCACCTTCTATGAGGTCTCTTAAAATGACATTGATATTCCTCCCTAGTTTTATAATATACACTAACCTTCTCTATTATAAATATACTAACGAATATTTTTAGTGACAGACAAAAAATTATAGGGAAATATTATTTATATCTACGGTTTTTAATTGTCACTACTACAAATAACGTTATTTTTGATGAAGCTTACACCTCAAACAATAAAAAATCGAGGGCACAGGTCTTGGGAGCGCCATGTTTTAATTTTTTTTAAATAAATAACGGGTTCCCTCGATTTTTAAGAAATTTGAGGGAATATATCTATAAGGGAGCTCGCTTCGAATCCCAATTACTGTATTTTATGCTTTTCTTTAATTATTTAATTAGGATTTATCACTTGACGCCTTTCCAACTTCACTTTTTTTCATCAAAAATCGACATGATATATATTTTAAGTGAGCTCATTGAATATGACGCTATTGTGTTTTTTATATATTTTTTAATTAATACTTTCACGTCTGCTTTTATATAAAATCAACGAGTCACATGTTTTGTATGAAATACTTCAGACTACTATCAAAGATCAAACGTCATTTTGTCACTCTTATTTCGTAAAAAAAAAACATAGGCGATTATCATCATCACTCTCATAAAAACTCTTCCAACATGTATTCTTCAAAACTCGAATATCATCTCTATTCCAACCAAAACTCGTTTGAGGTATGTTTGTTCATTTTGTTTTTCACTGAAATGTTAGTTAGAATGTTTCTACGTGTTGTTTGATTCACTGAAATAGTTCTCTCGATCATTATTTTACTTTTTCACCAAAAGTTTAGCTCGTATATTTCTATGTGTTGTTTGATTCACCGAAATAGTTTATCTTGATCATTTTGAGGTTTATTTAGATAGTCATGCCCGATTTGACAAGCATCTCCCATACAACATCTGATGCAACATTTATTAATACAATACGTAAAAGAAAAACTTAGAGGCATAACGATACATACCAAGGTGAAAAAATCCCACGAAAATAGTGTTCGCTACCTAGTTACAGTTGATATAAGAACCGACAGGGCTTATGGTGAACATGCTGAGAATTTTATGAGTTACATTACATTACAAGGTAGAAGTAAAATGAGTATTTTGATAGATATTTAACACAAACTTGATGAGGACTTGAAATATGCCATATGAGATAATGTTAAGGTATTTTATCATTTATTTACAAGTATATATGATCATTTTTTTTAATACTAATAACAACTGTATTGTGTAAACATATGAGGTGTTTTATATTAGTCCAGTTGATAGTATGGTGAAAAGAAATTGCTTACATATTATGGTGAGCACTAGAGAGGCTTTAACACACATCTCACCCATGATTATATTAAACATCCAAGAGATGAAGATGACCCTGAATATAAGACTTCATACTTGATGTATTCATTTATTGATAGGGATGTTTGGGAGAAATTTGTAAAGTCTCCCACCATTCCTAAATTCTTGGCAAAGAGACAAAAAGGAAAGGAAAATCAAGCTAGAAATATCTATCCACATAGATTGTCTCGTGGAGGATATCAAAAACTTAAAAAGAAGATTGTTGAAGAAAAAAGAAAACAGAGGGAACTAGAGCTAGAAGATTCTATAAGCCTTGATCATATTCCATCTCCATCATCACACCATGAGAAATGGAAGAGGGCACGTCAAAGAAAAGACAGAAAGTTCACATCAGATGCTACACGCGAAGTGGCTCAAAAGATTATAAATAGATACTTTTTTAAACAATATTTATTTCGATTAAATAAATTTGGTAAAGATGAAATTTCATATGTGTTGTAGGATGGTCTGGTTGAACAAACCAAAGTCGACCTCTTCGCTTCACAAGATCGTCGTGACATCTTGGTAGAAGTTATTGGAACTCGGGAGCATCCTAGGCGTGTCTGTGGTCTTGAAAGAGGCGTTGGCTTCAAGTTATATTTTGGACCATCTAAATAATCTAGAAAATAAAATCATAGGTGAGAGATTGAAGATATTGTTGTTGTTAAGTTGGGGGAGGAAATGGAGAAGTGGATGGAGGAGCGGAGAATGTTGGAAGAGGAGAGGGAGAGGTTGCTACAGAAGGTGGGGGAGAGTGTCCAGAAGGAGTAAGAGGAGCGAGAGAGGAATGCCAAAGAGGAGCTAAAGAGGATGTCTAAGGAGGATCTTGAGAAGATGTCTGAAAAGTGTACCATGATGTGCTTGAGGTATAAGTTGTATGTTGTTGTTATTATTGTTTGTGTGTTCTAATTTTGTATTATATTTATGTTGTTTTTATGATTCACAAATTAAATTCGTTGGGTCTACTCAACCACACAAACTCAAATCAGTTGGAAATTCAAGAGAATGTAGTTGAGAAAGTTATGAGTGGTACAAGCATGAAAGAAATTTTTTCTGCCAACTAGTGCAGTATTGAAACCACACCCAAAACTAGATAACATTGAGAGACTATCAATGATATATAAAAGTATTTCGAACCCATGCATGGGTATTACATTAAGTCATGATCCAAGTCAGTTATTCGTACTTTTTAAGGATTTTATTTATCAATTTTTTAAGGGAGATGGGTATCTAAACAATTTTGTATTACAAATTTGATACTCGTAAGTATAGTTTCTATGTTGGTTTCTATTTATATTCATATGTTCTTGTATTTTAACATAAAGATTTGACTCTTGCAGGTTCATGCATGAGTTCTGTGTTGAAAGGAATAATAAATAAGTATTGTTTCTTAGATCCATCGCTTCATGGTCTTACTCGCGGTTCGACAGGAAACAATATCTTTGTTTACGTACAAGAAAAGTTGAAAGAGAACAAAAAATGTTATTTGTCCCCGTTTTACCACAAGTAAGTATATATTAGTTTGTGCTTTGATTTATAAATCAATTTAATACATATTATTAATTATTCTGAATGTTTATGCAGTAATCATTGACAACTAATTGTTATATGGCCGAGGAAAATGTTATAGTTGTGTTTTGCTCGTTGCCCTCTGTGCTGCCTGAAGTTGTGGTTAACGCTTTGAATGGGTAAGTGGTATTATTCTTAATACTCAAATTTTAACTTTAGATTTGAATAGTTTTTATTCATGTTTGATTTTAACCGATATGTGTAGAGCGATGAAAGGATATAATGCAATCAAACGAAATTTACTTAGTAAAAAGCCAAAAAAAATTACAACCATAAGTAAGTATACTACTTATGTTTTTTGACTTATATTATTTATGTGTATTAGTGATATAAATATATGAAAATTATTTTTGTAGCGAAAACAACTCAATGACTATTCTTATGGATACTATGTTATGAGATATATGCTTCATATTATCTTCACATGCATTATAAATGGATGAATGAAGTATCAAGTATTAGTTTAATATATATATATATATATATATATATATATATATATATATATATATATATATATATATATATATATATATATATATAGCGAGTATATCTTAAGTTAATGTTCTCATCAAGTATATGCTTCATATATCTTAAGTTAATGTTGTTCTTGTTAGCTTATTATAATTTAAATTGTGTTCTAATTATAAGCGTTTAACGACAAAACACCATACTCAAAAGAATATATAGATGACATCTGATCATGTTGGGCCGGTGCTTTCTTATCTTTTTTTTAATCTCGACAACAATAGTTTTTCTTAGTTCTTATAATCTTAATTTGTATATGTACAGAGGTTTTGTCATTTTTATGTGCAAATATGTAAATATGTGTATTCTGTCTTGATGAGAACAATGTAAAGTTGTATATTTTATTTTGAAAAGAATGATAATTTGTTATTTTGTGTTTATAAGATTTAAAATATATGATATATTCCAATTTTGTCACATATTTTGTAGCTTTTGTGTAAAAAATTATACAAGACAATGAAAATAAGATTTAAAACAATGTAAATTCGGTATTCTGTGTTTATAAGATTTATAATGATATGATACACGTCAGTGAAAATGAGATTTAAAACAAATTATATATGTCAATAAATAAGATTTAACTCAACGCTTATTACTTAAAATTGAGGTTAAAATATACCTTATTACCTCGGTTTTTAAATAAAACCGAAAGGTATATGGCGCGCGCAACAAAATTTGGAAAATAAAAATATGTTGTTGCTAGGGATTAAACCAATGACTATTTACTTTCTAACCTCGATTTAAAAAAAACGAGGGGAAAGTGGACAGTTATCATGTCATCCTTCGTTATCTCGCATGTGTAACCGAGGTAAAAATCATTCACGACCGAGGTAAGATGTGTTACTTTTAGTAGTGTGTCACTAAAATTTAGATAGGATGTCAATGTCATTTCTCATAAGAGATCATTGTATATTTTAATAATGTAGGGAGTGTCGGTGCCAGTCACTAAAAAATATTTTTTAACCTCGGACGCGAAGTTGATTTGACATCGATTATAGAAGCGAGGTAACGAAATACATCATGAAAACCTTCCACTATACCTCTCAGTTTTAGAATAATTGAGGGGATACTTGAAATGATCATTTTTCAATCCCCATTGATAAATTTTTTTTAAAACTAATGTCACATACCTCTCGATTTATGACCAAAACCGAGGAAAAATATATTTTTTAAAATACTCATTACATTGTTTACACTGAATGTTAATAAGTTAATTTATTTACAAACTACGTTTACACATAATATTACATTGTTTTCACAGAATACTAAAGTAAAAATTTTGAATTTAATACATCGTCGTCATTGTCAATGAAGAACAAATGATGGATCTAAGAGAAAAACAAATGTTGAATCCTCGTTTCATTGGATCTTGGGAAAGATCAAATATTGGATATTCCATGCATTTGTTTATGATATAAAACAAACAAAAAAGTTAGATAAATAAAATAAATATTTAGTTATATGGTTATTTATAAACACAAACTTTGAACTCAAATAGTTTTCTACTCTTACAATCCATCATAGAGAACTATTCCAAACTTTTTAAATTTCAAAGTTTCCATGTCAAATGTTTGATTATCAGTTTTTAATATTCAAAGTGCTTTTATAATATCTTTTAGGTTTCACGCGGATCGCCAATGATAGTGTCTTGAGCGTTGATACTCATTAAATGAACCACAAATATTTGTTTAAGAACGGTGAAGAAACTCAATAAACACATTTATATTTCCTCTCGTTTATTACTCAGAACCGAAGTAAAATGTGTTTCTTTTTAAATAAAAAATATAATAAAATATATTTCATCTCAAGCGCTACATATCTCTCGGTGTCTATTAAAAATCGAGGAGAATAGATTTTTTTTTAATTACATTATTTACACATAATATTAAAATACATTGTTTAAACAAATACAGATTTTGACAATGAATTCTTGAAGAACAACAAATTTTTTCATGTTGTTGTTGGAGAACAACAATCTTTGTTTATATCTAGATTTTGTTGTACATCTTTTGTGGACATTCTTTTCAAGTTCAATGAATTGGATGCATCCAATTCCTGATAACTTATCTATTTTAAATATGAGTATTTTTTTTATGCATTCATAATCAATCCCAAAGATCTTTTCAAAGATTTCATTATCTTGAGTTTTTCATGACAAATACTTTCACAAGAAAAAAAACAAGATATATAATAATGGATGCAAGAGAGTTTCTTGTGGATTGATGTGTTGCCAATATCATGAGCGTTGTTAAAATAAGATTTTTCCCCCTCGATTTTATAAAAAAAATCGAGGTAGTAATATGTTACTTGCAAATAATGGTGAATGATAAAAAAACTGAAAGTAACATGTCTTGTTTCCTTTTCAATTTTTTACCATTCACCATTTTTATTGTTTGCAATTTACAGTATGTTTATTACTAATAAATTTCTCAATATTGTCAACTGAAGAAAATAATAAATTATGAAATTTTTTTT
Source organism: Lathyrus oleraceus (assembly GCF_024323335.1). NCBI lineage: Eukaryota > Viridiplantae > Streptophyta > Magnoliopsida > Fabales > Fabaceae > Lathyrus > Lathyrus oleraceus. The sequence continues at coordinate 448,610,515 of NC_066580.1, forward strand.
TTACAACATATGAAAGTTATTGTAAAAATACAACAAAAACATCAATAATATTCTGTGAGATAGATTGCAAGCACAACAAATATTTTATTCAAAATTGAAGAAAATTGAAGATTTTTTCTATTTAACAATTCATCATAAAGAAGATGCGCATATGAGTTTGGAAGGTTATATATAAGTTAGATTTAGGGTAAAATCTAATTAACAAGTGTTTTTAATAGTAAAATCTGATTATCTAATATCTCGATTATTATCGAAATCAAAAAAGTAGATTATTAATTTTAAAAAATTTAAAAAAGACATCACTTTAATATATATATATATATATATATATATATATATATATATATATATATATATATGTATATATATATATATATATATATATATATATATATATATATATATATATATATATATATATATATATATATATATATATATAAACTGAATTTGTTGAAATTTAAAGCATGTCTTGAATTATTTTTTTCTTAAATTATATTTAAAGAAATAAGAGAATATGTGATATTTATATTTTAAAAAATTAAGTTTTTTTCATGGTATGAGGTGAAACTTTAATCATCAAATATGTTACTATTTGTAGTTGTGCATTATAAAGATCGATGAAGGTAATTTCCCCTTATTTAAAACGTACTACTTAAACTAGTGGTTAGCCTTGAGAGGAAGAAGAAGAGAAGATGATGATATGTTGATAAATTATAGTTTTGACAGTAAGAAAAAGATAGAAAGTGATAAAGGCATATGTATCTGAGATGTGATACTCTGCAATGATCAAAGCAAATAAATACTTGGCTTACAATACTGTGGTATGTCATGTCCACTACAGAGGTTTCTTTGAGTCAAAGATACTAGTAGTAGAATAAAACAAAGAAAATAACAAAAGTGTCACAAAAAAAACTAAATACAATAAAGAAAAACAGAGAGGGTAGGGTACCCCACCATCACCACATAATGATAATCATAATAACGAAGATGAAACAAAATAAAGTCGATTCAAAAACATTCATTCACGGAGAGAGAGAGAGTGAGAATCAGATCGTCTTGAGATTGATGAAACGAGACCTCCACCGCTTTCCAAAAGATGCTCTCTATTCCCTTTGTAAAATACACTAACTGCGATTAACCCAAGAAACCATTATCATCGTCACGCGACCTCGTCTATCCGTGATATATTGCACCAACATGTATGTCTTCCTTTTTTATAATCTATTGCTTTTATGTGTCTCTCAAAACAAAACAAAAAAATATTGGTTTTGTATTGCTAATACATGTACTATAGACTTATTAGTCATTAGATGCTCCCTCCGTTGTTTTTTAAAAATCGTTTTAAATTTTTAGATGTATTTAAAAAAATAATTATTTTTTATGAGAAAGAGAAATTATAAAAAATATTATAATATTATTTTTATTAATTATATAAAAAGCTTAAATTTAAATAATTGAAAAAATAGATGGTAATAAATACTTAGTATAATAAAAAAATATTAATGATTTATTGATATTATAAAATAATTTATATTTTGATTTAAAAAATCTCCAAAATGACTTATAGAAAAAAACGGAGGTAGTATAATTTAGATAAAAATAGACGCTAATTTGAGAATAAGTGTTCAAATACAAAATTAAATTGCTAAATGTATTTCTTTGATAGGGGTGTATCAGAAGTTTTCTTTATCCTTTAGGATTTTGTGAACCAGGAATCGTAAGTGTCGTTGGTATTGGTACACCTATTGAAATAAAAGTTTTCAAGAAAGATGAAAAATAGTGAAGAAGAAGAGAGTAACCAGAGTACACTGAATTATGAAAATTAGAATTAAATGTAATTATGTTTACATTATATAAGATCCTTTATATAAATAACTAAAGTCCATGCCCAAACTATACAAACCGACCCAAATCCCAAACGACAAAAATGTAAAATACAAAATTATTACATTTCGACACTATTGTATGTTGTATTCAACCCTGTCGAATACAGCTGACTACAACAACTTCGATTAGTTATTTCGACCTAGTTGAATGCTAGCTCTCAATCAGAACTTCAAATTACAACTTCTAACACATCCCATAATTCATGTTCTCGAGACTTCTCATCCCGATGCTTCTCTTCAACTCGTCAAACCTGACTTTTTTCAGGGGTTTGGTGAGTATGTCAGCTAGTTGAACTTCTGTCTTACAATGCTCAAGTTCAAGCTTTCTTTTGTTGACTTGATCCCTCAGAAAATGATATATCCTTTATATATGCTTAGTTCGGCCATGAGACCCTAGATGGTTCGCTAGGTCGATAGTTGACTTCATATCGGCAAACAACTTCAAAAATGTTGATTTTACATCCAACTGATGTATCTTTCACCCTCTGTATGTTGCTGTTAACACAACAATTCTGATTGTCTCCAGCCTTGCAACAAGTGTGTAGACTTCTTCGAAATCAATACCGAGTTTTTGCAAAAAGCCTCTCGCCACTAGTCTTGCCTTATACTTGGAAATTTCTCCATTTAGCCTCCGTTTCAGCTTCTAAACCCATTTCACATCAATTGACTTCTTGACTGACTTTTCGACAAGCTCCAAGCTCTTGTTCTTCTCGATTGACTTGGGTTCTTCTTTCATTGTTGCTAACCAATTCGAGTTGTTCATGGCTTGATCCAAATTGATTGGTTCTACATCAGCCATCATCATTGCTTCTTCTATTAAGTCACCATCTACATCGACAACTTGATCTGGAAATATCTCATATCCAACTAGCCTTTTCGACACAGTTCTTGCTCTAGTCGATCTTCTAACATTTTTCTCAGGTGGTTCTTAATTTCAATTTGTTAGGACTTCAGTTTGTCGGTCTTCTTCAAACACAGTTGTAACTATATCTAACTCTCGTGGAACTGACCCTTGACTCCAATCCCATCCTTTGCTTTCATCCATTAGAATATCTCGACTGATCACTAGTTTATCATCATTTGGTGAATACAGCTTATTTGCACTAGTCGAATGAAAACCTATGAGCACCATAGCCTGACTCCAATCATCTAGTTTCTTTCACAATTGTTCAGGCACATACCTAAAGCACATTGATTCAAAAACTCTAAGATGACTAACATTCGGTTTCACACCTGTCCAAGCCTCATAAGGAGTCTTATCGACCATCTTCCTGGTTGGACATCTATTTAGTATGTATATTGTTATCGAAGCTACTTCACCCAAAATCTCTTTGGCATATCTTTAGCTTTCAACATACTCCTAGTCATGTTTATTATACTTTGATTCTTCTTTTCAGCAATGCCATTATGCTGAGGTGTATAGGGTGCAATGACCTCAGGCTTTATACCTTCCTCATTGCAAAATCTAGCAAAATCTCGAGGTGTGTATTCATCATTACCATCAATTATCAATTTCTTCAACTTGCATCCACTTTACTTTTTGACATACAATTTGAACTTTTTAAACTATGTGAAAACCTCATTCTTCCTTTCAATAAGATAAATTCACATATACCTAGTGAATTCATCTATAAAGGTTAGGAAGTAGTAGTTACCTCCATTCGAAATCACTTTAAATAATCCACACAGATCAGAGTGAACTAACTCTAGCTTATCCTTCAACCTCATTGGCAAGTCATGCTTAAATTCTTTCCTGGCATGTTTACTTGGCAACGTTCCTCACACACATGACTTGGTTCCTTAACCCGAGGTAAGCCATACATGATATTCTTCTGGTTGAGCATACCTAAACTTATGAAGTTTAGATGTCCATACCTATGATGCCATAACCAGTTCTTATTTTCTACTGCGGTCGAAGCAAGACACTTGTGATCAACTGGGTTGATCTCTACTTTGAAGGTCATGTTGCCTGCCAAAGGTGACTTTAGAGTCAACTTTCCATCATTATGATACACCTTCATATGATTCTTTTCTATCTTCATGTTGTATCCTTTTGCAAGTAATTGACCTACACTTATCAAGTTACTTGTCATCGATGGTACATACAACACATCAGTGATGTTGGCTTTTCGACCATCCTTCCTGACAATAGAAATATCTCATTTTCCACCTGATGTGATGTGTCTTCCATCTGCAAACTATATCACTTTCTCGACTGATTCATCTAGCTTATTGAACTAGGTTTTATTGTCATTCATGTGGTTACCGCATCATGAATTCAGGTACCACATGTTGATTTTATCTATGTTCGACTGAGTGTTGGCCATGAGTAGCACATCATCAGAACCATTATCTTCATCATATGCATATTGCATTTATCATTATCTTTCGCTCGTGCCTCCTTTTTTCTTCGACAGTCTCGAGCATAGTGACAAAATCCTTGATAGTTATAACACTGCACCTCCTTCATGTCAACTTTCTTTCCAGAATACTTGTTGCCCATGCCTTTCTTGATCAAATCAGAATGATTCTTTGAGTTCTTGCTTGATATCTCATCATTAGTAAGATTCTTACCGTTCTCTTTCCAAGATTTCTTAATGAATCTTGCTTGTAGTGCATGTTCAGCCACCTTCTCCCTTTCTGAGTTCCTCTGCTTCAGCCTCATCTCATGAGCCTCTAATGAAGCTTGAAGTTCTTCTATCTTCATCTCAACTAGGTTCTTGGACTCTTCAATTTACACTACAATGTAATCAAACTTCGCAGTCAGGGATCTCAACACTTTCTCAATCTTCTGCAAATCATTGATTGATTTACCACACGACTTCATCTGGTTCGCTAGCAGCACCAAACGTGAAAGATATTTCGAGATTGATTCATTTTCCTTCATTTGAGTCATCTCGAATTTCTTTCTCAATGTCTGCAACTTCACCCTTTTCAGTTTTTCATCTCCGCCATACAAGCTTTTCAAGTTGTCCCACGCTCCTTTCGTCGTTTCTTCTTTGATAATCTTCTCAAACACATTAGAATCTACACACTGGTGAATAAAGAACATACAGTTTCCATCTTTCTTTCTTCATTCCTTGTGCGCAGATTGATGAGCATCATCTGCATTCGCTTCCAATGTTGGTACTTAATCAATCACGATTTCAGACACATCTTGAAATCTGAAGATGGCCTTCATTTGTGCAACCCATCGTTCATAGTTCTCCCCTTTGAAAACTGGTAGATTTGCTGGAAATTGTGTTGATGTTGTTGTTCTGTTTGCCATTATAGATTCTCTCTGAATCACAACCGGGCTCCTTTATACCAATTTGTTGGAACAAAAGTTTTCAAGAAAGATGAAAAACATAGAAGAAGAAGAAGAAAAAGAAGAAGAAGAAGAGAGAAAATAGAGTAAATTGAATTATGAAAATTAGGATCGAGTGTAGTTCTATTTGCATCATACAATACCTTTTATATAGGCAACTGAAGCACATGCTCAAACTATACAAACCAACTCAAGCCCAAAATGAACAAAATGTAAAATACAAAAACTATTACATTTCGACACTATTATATATTGTATTCGACTCTGTTGAATACAGTTAACTACGATAACTTCGACTAGCTGCTTCGACCTAGTTGAACGCTAGCTCTCAATCAGAACTTTGAATTACAACTTCTAATAGCACCAAGTTGAACATGTTGTTCAATAAGTTAGTGGTTTCATGCATGCCTAGATTGGATTGTAATACTTGGAGGCTAGGAAACATCTCTTTGGTTGCAAGGGAGATCGGTTTGAAAATTCACCTTAATAATGCGGAGACAAAGGTTAACAGGTTGGAAATTTTGGAATGCTCTTTGGTTGACTCTTGGAGGATCTAAATCCCGCAGTGTTGGAATGTAGGATTAAACATGGCGACATAAACCGTACTTGCAAGTACCCACCCAAACCTGTCCCAAAGTTGACGGGGAAAACCCGCTTTGACTAGGTTTAGGTTCGGATTTGGGTTTTCCCCGATTAAAAAATATGGGGACGAGTCGGGTAATTGGGACACTAGTATCCACCTCGAACCCGCCCTATTTATTTCATTATGTACATTATTATTTAGTTTTGATAATTTGAAATATTAAATATGTGGTCAATGTTTTGATATTTTGATTTTTATTAATTATTTGAAATGTATCTATGGGATTTTTTTATTTTTTTATTTGTAATGTAATTTGATTTTGGAAAAAAAATTATTAAAAAATTGTTTTTACTAAATGGATGGTGGTGGGGATATCCGAACCCGTTTGGGACAGGTTTGAGTTTTAATTCTCCATCTCCGTTAGAGTTTCGAGAGGAGAACGAAGATTGTTTGGGGATTCGGGTTTGGGTTTAGGGAAAGTAAAAACCGTCTCTAACTCGCCTTGTTGTCATGCCTATGTAGGGTGAGGTCATTAAGACTGGATCGTCCATCTCCGATGGACGATGACGAGTTATGCTAGGTTCAGCAACTTGTTTCTCACGACAATCTCTAGCCTTCCTATAAAGGTTTACTTGCAGGACCGACTACAAAGTCCTAGACTGATATGTGTTAAGTATATGGCAGTTTAATTGGTAAAGTGTTTGGAATACTTTGGGCAGTAAGTGAGATGATTTGCAAACTATAAATGCAATAAAAGTAAGGCAAGATAAAAGACAAGATACAGATGTAAATGAACGAAATAAATGAAAATAATTTGCAATTTAAATGACTTGAAGATAAAGGTGGAAGCAAAAGTGTATTTTGTAGGAAGATAACTTTTTTCTCTTCAAATGCTTGATACTTCAAGTGTATTCCTATTATAATGCTAAAAAATTCCACCATTTGAAATGAAAATTACATCTGCTTAAATAGTAGTAAGAAATAACTTCTATGAGGTTATGACCCATTCATGATGTGCCACGTGTCGGAGCATATCACCCACATTGCTGGTAACTTCCCACACTCTACTTCCCACGGTTAATTCCCACCATAGTAAACTGACCTTCGACTTCGACAAACTTCCTCTTTTGTCGATGCATTGGTTTTCCCCTTCGCCGATCCCGCTTCCGATTGTCCATTGGTCGACCTGGCTTTGTACTTCTTGGGTCGAAATTTTCCAGTTAAAAAATTTCCCCCCAAAAAGGTTGGTTTTGACTTTGGCTCTTTCACCGAGAAACTTAACTTTTGACTTTCCAAATTTCGGTTGGCCATCTAATTGTTAATGATGCTTTTGTATGCAATGATGACTTTCCTATGCTGCGATTTCCCAGACAAATTGTCATCATTACGAGCTACTTCCTAGGTCGTGGGATCTCAACTAAAGCTACCAACTCTCCCACTACCTCCTAGTTGGACAATTGTCAGTCGACTGACGCTTGATTATCCTTTGGTTTGCCTATAAATAACCACTTTTTACCCTCAAAATTTTCTTCCTGCTTCTTCATCTGCGTATCTCTTCTGCAACTTTTCACAACAATCTTAGTTTTAACAAATTTTCTTCATCCTTTCTAACAATGGCTTCCTCCACTAGTACCAAAAGCGCTATATCCTCCAACACTGGAAGCAACCCTATTTCATTTCAACTTACTGCAATGGAAAGCACGAAACGTATTCCTTAACCCGCTTCTGTTGATGAAGCAGTGATAAAAATCTGGCAACGCCAGACACTCATCCCATTTGTCATTGACAACAAACTGGTCACATTTCACAGACCTTTCCCAAACTCAAAATCTAAACCAAAAGTAGTTCAAGGCTATTTTCCTGGTTACGCTCCTGCTGCCCTCCAGCTTTCGACAAAGATGCAACTATTGACGTCAGATTCATGGATCCAAAGGCAATGGTCATCTACGATTCTATCTAGATCTCCAAGCATGCTCACAGAATCAATCCTTGTATGTTGTTGGCCTCGTTGTATTTCTGGGAAGGTTTGACCAATACTTTCCAGCTTTCATGTGGCATGTTGACGCCAACTCTCTTCGATGTAGCGGCTATTACAGGTTTATCGCCACTGAGCGACACTTTCGACCCCATACTTCCGACAAAGACCACTTTTTCGTTTGGTCGCGCTAGTCTCCAAAACTACATCGAGGATCACCATGACAAGGATTTTGTCGAAGTTTCTGACGAAGAGTGTAACGCCCCAGACTGCTTTTAGGATTACCAACTGACCCCACAAACCAACACATGTCTTTTCAGCATGTTTTATCCTCACTCACATGCTTTTCGGAAAACTTCCCAGAAGGTCACCCATCCAAATACTACTCTAAGTTAAGCACACTTAACTATGGAGTTTTTATCTTTTAGGCTACCGAAAAGAAGATGCATCTTGTTGGTATAGGTAGTACCAATTAATCCTTATAAGTCTTTCTTCAACTATATAGTCCCATACCTGTACATCCTCAGGATCTCTCTCATTCCAATGTGAATTCAATTTTTTCCCTAGAATTTGCTAGGAGTGTCTCATTGTCATGCCTCGTGCACTGGAAACCACTATCTCGCCCTCAGGTGTAACATGTAACCACTCTTTACCCTTTCCGACCTCGGGTGTTACATGCCCACCAGCTTTTGCTTGGTTCTTCCCCGAACCACATCGTACTGGGAGAGGTATGACTATAATACCATTATGTAACGCCTCAGACTGCTTTCAGGATTACCAACTGACCCTACAAACCAACATAGGTCTTTTCAGCATGTTTTGTCCTCACTCACATGCTTTCCGAAACACTTCCCAAAAGGTCACTCATTCAAATAATACTCCAAGTTAAACACGCTTAACTATGGAGTTCTTATTTGTTAGGCTACCGAAAAGAAGATGCATCTTGTTGGTATAGGTAGTACCAATTAATCCTTATAAGCATTCCTTCAACTATGCAGTCCCATACCTACGCATCCTCAAGATCTCTCTCATTCTGATGTGAATTCGGTTTTTTCCCCATAAGTTTCTAGGAATGTCTCATTGTCATGCCTTATGCACCGACAACCACTCCCTCACCCTCGGGTGTTACATGTAACCACTCTCTGTCCTTTCCGACCTCGGGTGTTACAAATAGCATATTACTTTTCTAACATTATGGCTTTCATATTATGTGTTATGTCCCGGCTCTTTACAAATAGCCAAAAGTTACATAAGTTTGGAGATCCAAATCCATGAGGGTCGATAGGTCTCTCTAGGTAAGCTTTTACTGGCTTCCTTGTACCACTCCCTGGGGATCGCAACACTGAAATTAAAATAACTTCATTCTACTACCAAGGCCCTGAACTTGTCAGGTCCCATTTGGCTTTTGCAACACTGATTGAATGTCACTTTCGAATATCAGTTAGGCTACCCAGTATCGGAGTGCATACTTCGTTTAAATGAGGATCGACCGATCGAAGGAGTAAGACTTACCCTGATGACATGTTAAGAAACCCCCAATAAACATATTTTCATGAAGTAACTCAATATGTTCATCGAGGCTGACAAGTTTTCCCCAGGTATGGCTTCATTCGTGGACCAAAGCTTTATCTCGATATGGTTTAAGGATCCTTTTCCAGGTGAATCCCCTTAAGTTGCAGTGCAGTCAAATGATGTATGGAGGGTGTTTTTGACTCCTACGCTGCTATCCTTTAGGATCAAAGCGGGGTCGAAGGGATATGGCTTTATAAGTTACCAACCCAACTTTGTGGCTCTCCAATTCGGCCTTAGTCAAATTCTCCCGAAACCTTTGGTGTCACATTCGACTGACATCATATAGTCTGGTCGATCCTTAAATGTTGATGACCATAAAGCTTGTCTGCATTTTCACAAGTTCACTCAACGTTTTGAACTACTCGTGTTCAAGTTCCAACAATCTTTTTTGACAATCGCTGATTTCGACGAATGGTGGGCCGACTACCAACGTCAATCTTTTTCTAGTGATCTCTTTCTCCAACATATAATTGATGCCTTTTCCATTCTCACTAGCAAAATGTCGACTCCACCACCATCTACCGATACTCCCGGCACAACAATCCAAACTACCAACGCTGACGAAGTCCCAAAAAAGGTAACTACTATTCTTTCACATTTCCTCTCTTTATAGAAATCGAAAAATAAACACTCCTTTTCTCTGTTGTTAGGGTCGAAAAAGGGTTCCAACAGCTGAACCAGCCCCTGGCAAACCTTCAAAAAGGCAGCGGGCGCCATTGACTCTGAAATCGAAGGTACTTAGTGTCAGTGTCCTCATGAGGCTTTATATTTTAACAATTTCATCATCCTCTAACTTTTCTTATGACTCAGGTTCCTGAAGAGGTCCCTTTGGTTGATAATGAAGATTCTGATGGCAATGTGCATTCACATGTTTTCCCAACATCGAAGGTGCCACCTATGACTCCCCCTACTCCGACACGAAAAAAGAAAGTACAAGCTAAGAAAACCCCCTCAAAGTTCGCTCCTTCGACCACGAAACCCGTAGTTCCAGATGACCTTGATGAGGTCTTTGCCCCTCATGGTCCAGAAAGAAGTCCTCATGTTTATCCACCTCGCATGGCTTCTCATGTATTTGTCTTTCTTTGTTTTTTATCAACTCACGAACTTACTTTCCGAAGTGGGTTCTGACTTTTTTATCCTAGGAACATGTGCCTGACTCGACCTTGGTTGAGCACGCGGCTTAAGCGAGGGCCGACAATCAAGCAGTTGAGGCTATCTTGAGCCCTCAAAGACAAAATGAGTTTCAAAGCGTATCACCTGAGGCTCAACAAAATCTCGCCGCTCAACAAACTCAAACCCCTTTGATTATCGTTGGCGAGGGAGTCTTTACCAGTACTTTAACTCTGGCGAGGTCCTGGCTATAAAGCAATGGAGTTCGGCAGAGGCTTTAAGGAAATTGCAAACCACGTCAAATTTCGACTGAGGCACAACCTTCTTCCTTGACTGTTGTACCTTCACCAGAGATGGATGTCGCCGCCACTTTCAAACTTCAACAGTTGAAAAACCTATTGTTTGACCATGAATTCTTAATTGTCCTCGACGAAGAAGTAGGTCTGGCCTGCGACGTCTTTAAGCTTTTTGACGAACTTGCGCTTCATGAGCTTCCTGACCCGGCTGTCAAATACTTAATTGAGTTTGAGATTTTCTTTACCCAACTGGTCAAGGACCTTGTCCTTCGTCGAAGCGATGACCTTCAAATCAAGACCAGGATCAATGAGATGAAGCGCAAAAAGCTGTAAGAACAAAAATTGTTCTACAACAGATTCCATGATTTTGATGATAACAAAGGATGAAACCAAAAATGGCACCCTAACGAAAAGTTTCTAAGTGTGCAGGGTTCTAAAGAAAGAAGAAATAAATCTGATGATGTCATCAGATGCACAACAAGATCAGATACAAATTATCAAGTATCAGAAGCATCTAAAGTAGAATCTCGTTTCAAGAAGCTCTGACTCTGGACAAAACTGCAAAGTATCAGAAGCATCTGAACATGAAGTAAAGTCTAGAAGCTCTGACTCTGAACAAATGCCTTCTGTAAATTCTGAAGTTATCAGCGCCATCTGAACTTTCAAGAGATAACATCAGAAGCCAGTTTCTCCAGATACACAAAGACTCTAATCAGAATTGTTAATCATGATGAAGTAACGTTTAAGCCAAGTTAAAGTTCTGCAAATGGATTTCCTCAATTAGAAAGAGACGTTAATCTCCACTTCCAAGAGAGAAGATACTAATTGTGGTAAGTAGTCACTTCTAAGAGAAAAAGTCTACTGCAGAAGCTATTAATGGAATGGCGTAACTACATCTCAATATCCAACAGATTCAACGCTACTTCAACTCTACTTCAACTCCTATAAATAAGAGAAGAAATCAACATTCAGTAACAAGAGAAATCACTAGCCAAAACTATACTGAAATTATATCACGCTCAAGAAAAACATCTTTGTTCTTCAAAGATTTTCACTAAGCTTTTGCTTATCAAGTCAAAAATTTGTTCTTAAGTTTGTAATATTTGCTTTCTTAGAAGCACTCTAGATTACACATCTTGTATCTAATTTTTATTTGATTTCCTCAAGTGACTCTGTGTAGTCTGTAGACTTGAGAGGACTAAGAGATTTTCTTCTCTCTTAGGGGTTGTTTGTAATCTTTCAAGATTAGTGGATTAAGTCCTTGTTGAAGGCGAAATCACCTTGGCCGGGTGGACTGGAGTAGCTTTGTGTTATAAGCGAACCAGTATAAAATCATTGTGTGATTTCATTTTGTAAAAACGCTTATTTTTCAAACAATTCAAACCCCCCTTTCTTGTTTTTCTCACCTTCAATTGGTATCAGAGCTCCGGCTCTGTTATTGATTTTCAAATCAAACACTTAACCGTGTAGAGAGATCCAGTGCGAGAAAAACAAATGGCCCACTCAAATGAGAAAGATTCTTACAATGCCAAGCCTCCTGTTTTTGATGGAGAAAAGTTTGATTACTGGAAAGATAGAATCGAAAGTTTCTTTCTGGGTTATGATGCTGACCTCTGGGACATTGTCACAGATGGATACAAACCTCCAACCTTAAATGGAGCTGAAGTTCCCAGAAGCAAAATGTCAGAAGATCAGAAACGTGTTTTCAAGAATCACCACAAGGCCAGAACAATACTTCTAAATGCTATATCATACAACGAATACGAAAAGATCACCAACAGAGAGACGGCTAAAGATATACTTGACTCTCTGAGGATGACCCATGAAGGAAACTCCCAAGTCAAGGAGACGAAGGCTCTGGCGTTGATCCAGAAATATGAAGCCTTCAAGATGGAAGATGACGAAGCTATAGAAGCTATGTTTTCCAGATTCCAAACTCTTATTGCAGGTCTTAAAGTGCTAGACAAAGGATACACGACTGCAGATCATGTTAAGAAGATAGTCAGAAGTCTGCCAAAGAAATGGAGACCAATGGTTACTGCTCTGAAGTTATCAAAGGATCTGAACAATATCAGCCTTGAAGAACTTGTTAGTTCTCTCAGAAGCCATGAGATAGAACTAGAGGAGGATGAGCCTCAGAAAAGGAACAAGTCAGTGGCGCTGAAGTCCAGACCTGAAAGACGGAAGTCAGACAGAACCAAAGCCCTCCAGGCAGAAACTGCAGATACTGACGACTCTGAACCTGAAGACTCTGATGATGAAGAAGAACTGTCCTTACTAACCAGAAGAGTTAAGCAACTCTGGAAAAGAAGGAACAACAACAACTTCAGAAGATCAAGACCCAGAGGGGATAGATCAGAGTCAACTTCAAAAGGTAAACCTAATAAAGATATTACCTGTTTTGAATGTAAAGAAACAGGTCATTATAGAAATGAATGCCCCAAGCTGAAGAAAGATAACTCTAAGAAAGAAAGCTTCAAGAAAAATGCCTTCAGAACAAAGAAGGGATTAATGGCCACCTGGGACGATAGTGAATCCGAATCATCAGAATCTGACTCTGATGAACAGGCCAACGTAGCTTTAATGGCTACCACATCCAGCAGCTCAGATGAAGAATCTGAAGAGGTATTTTCTGAACTTTCTAGATCTGACTTAGAATCATGTTTATCAGAAACTCTTACCTCTCTTCAGAAATTAAAACAAAAAGTTAAAAACATCAAAGGCCTTCTTAAAGCAAAATCTGAAGAGTGTAGTAAACTTGAGACAACAATTCTAGCAAGAGATGATACAATCATATCTTTAACGTTAGAAAGAGATGAAGCTAAAACGAAAAGCTTAGAATTAGAAGAAGTGTTGTCTCAAGCACCACAAACTTCAAATGAAATTATTTATAAATATGAAGAAGCCTTTCAACAATTTCTGAAGAATGGGATAAATAGGAGTATTATGGCATCCATGATTTATGGAGTAGGTCAGAATAATAAAAGGGGAATTGGGTATGATTCTGATTCTGATAAAACTTCTACCAGTAACCTAATTAAATCGCCTTTTTCATACCACTACACACACACTCAAGAACACAAATTTAAAAATGCTAGAAGACCCAAAGTTGTAAGAAACTCTGGGAAAACTAATCTGAAAGGACCCAAGAGATTCTGGGTACCGAAAGATAAGATTATCTATGTTGCAGATATCCTATGCAGCAAAGTTCAGACACCAGTCATGGTACCTGGACTCTGGATGCTCGCGACATATGACGGGAAGAAAGTCTATGTTCCAAAGCCTGGAACTTAAAGACGCTGGCTTCGTAGGCTTTGGAGGAGATCAGAAAGGAAGGATCAGAGGCTCCGGAACTATTGGTAACGGTACTCTTCCCTCTATATCTGATGTTCTTTATGTAGAAGGATTAATGCATAACTTGTTATCCATAAGTCAATTAAGTGATAACGGTTATGATGTAATCTTTAATCAAAAAACGTGTAAAGCATTAGTCAGAACGATGGCTCTGTCCTTTTCACAGGCAAGAGGAAAAACAACATTTATAAAATAAATCTTTCTGATTTAAAAGATCAAAATGTTAAATGTTTAATGTCAGTTCACGAAGAGCAATGGGTATGGCATAGACGCTTAGGCCACATTAGCATGAGAAAACTTTCTCAGCTAACTAAACTTGAGTTAGTCAGAGGCTTACCTAAACTGAAGTTTTCTTCAGATGCTCTGTGTGAAGCTTGCCAGAAAGGAAAGTTTTCAAAAACATCTTTTAAAAAGAAAAATGTTGTTTCTACCTCTAAGCCTTTGGAGCTTCTTCACATTGACTTATTTGGTCCTGTGAAAACAGCATCAGTCAATGGAAAGAAGTATGGACTAGTAATCGTTGATGATTACAGCCGCTGGACATGGGTAAAATTCCTAAAGCACAAGAGTGAGTCTCACTCTGTATTCACCAGTTTCTGTTCTAAAGTGCAAAAAGAATTTGACTCTAAAATTGTTAGAGTCAGAAGTGATCATGGTGGAGAATTTGAAAATAAAGATTTTGAAGAACTATTTGATTCTAATGGAATATCCCATGATTTCTCCTGCCCTAGAACTCCACAACAAAATGGAGTTGTAGAGAGGAAGAATAGGACACTCCAAGAAATGGCCAGAACCATGATCAATGAAACAAATGTAGCAAAGCACTTTTGGGCAGAAGCTGTAAATACAGCGTGTTATATTCAGAATAGAATCTCTATTAGACCTATTCTGGAAAAGACTCCCTATGAACTGTGTAAGGGAAGAAAACCCAACATTTCATATTTTCATCCTTTTGGATGCATTTGTTTTATATTAAATACTAAAGAACATCTGAACAAGTTTGATTCCAAAGCACAGAAAGGTATTATGTTAGGATACTCAGAACGCTCTAAAGGCTACAGAGTATACAACACAGAAACCAAAATTGTGGAGGAATCAATTCATGTTAGATTTGATGATAAGCTTGACTCTGAAAAGTCAAAGCTAGTTGAAAAGTTTGCAGATTTAGAGATCACTCTGGTAGAATCTGAGAAAACTCCAGAAGCAACTGTCACTCCAGACTCTGAAGAAATTAAATCTCCAGAAATTCCAAGGAAAGTCAAGAGTCGTAGCAACGTATCTGAAGATTTGATTTTGGGAAACAAAGATGAACCTGTTAGAACCAGATCTACCTTCAGAACTTCTGAAGATATTCCTCTGGGACTAGTGTCTCTGATTGAGCCTACGTCCTGTGATGAAGCTCTTCAAGATAATGATTGGGTGGCAGCTATGCAAGAAGAGTTAGATCAATTCTCCAAGAATGATGTCTGGGATCTCGTTCCTAAACCCAGAGGCACTCATGTCATTGGAACCAGATGGGTTTTCAGAAACAAACTGAACGAGAAAGGAGAAGTTGTTAGAAACAAAGCACGACTGGTAGCTCAAGGTTATAGTCAACAAGAAGGTATTGATTATAATGAAACTTTTGCTCCAGTCGCGAGGTTAGAATCTATTCGTCTCCTTGTATCTTTTGCTATTAATCATTCTATCAAATTATACCAAATGGATGTCAAGAGTGCATTTCTTAATGGTTATATTTCAGAAGAAGTGTATGTTAATCAACCTCCTGGCTTTGAAAATTCAAACTTTCCAGAACATGTTTTCAAACTTAAGAAATCTTTATATGGACTTAAACAAGCTCCCAGAGCTTGGTATGAACGTCTGAGCAATTTTCTTCTGGAACAAAATTTTATCAGAGGGAAAGTTGATTCTACACTCTTCTGTAAAAATCATGAAAATGATCTCATGATATGCCAAATTTATGTTGATGATATTATTTTTGGTTCTGCTAATATCTCTGTTTGCCAAGAATTTTCTAAGTTAATGCAGGCAGAATTTGAAATGAGTCTAATGCAAGAACTAAAGTTCTTTCTGGGAATTCAAATCAATCAAACTCCAGAAGTCACGTACATTCATCAAAGCAAGTACATTAAAGATGTTCTGAAGAAG
Source organism: Lathyrus oleraceus (assembly GCF_024323335.1). Taxonomy (NCBI): domain Eukaryota; kingdom Viridiplantae; phylum Streptophyta; class Magnoliopsida; order Fabales; family Fabaceae; genus Lathyrus; species Lathyrus oleraceus. The sequence continues at coordinate 448,626,749 of NC_066580.1, forward strand.
TTTGATATGTCTGAATGCAACTCTGCAAAGACTCCTATGCACCCAACTTGCATTCTGGAAAAGGAAGAGGTAAGCAACAAGGTTTGTCAGAAGCTCTATCGAGGTATGATAGGCTCTCTTCTCTATCTGACTGCTACTCGTCCTGATATTCTCTTTAGTGTCTGTCTTTGTGCCAGATTCCAATCAGATCCTAGAGAATCTCATTTAACAGCTGTTAAGAGAATTCTTAAGTATCTGAAAGGAACTCCTAACCTGGGCCTGATGTATGAGAAAACATCAGAGTATAGGCTTTCTGGTTATTGTGATGCAGATTATGCAGGAGATAGAATAGAACGAAAAAGCACATCTGGAAATTGCCAGCTTCTGGGAAACAATCTAATCTCCTGGGCTAGCAAAAGACAGTCAACTATCGCTCTATCAACTGCAGAAGCAGAATATATCTCAGCGTCACTGTGCACAACTCAGATGCTCTGGATGAAACATCAGCTAGAAGATCTACAAATCTTTGAGAGTAACATTCCTATCCTTTGTGATAATACTGCTGCTATTTGTTTGAGTAAGAATCCTATTCTACATTCCAGAGCCAAACACATAGAAATTAAACATCATTTTATTAGAGACTATGTTCAGAAAGGAATAGTAACGCTGAAGTTCATTGATACAGAACATCAATGGGCAGATATCTTTACTAAGCCTCTAGCTGAAGATAGATTTCTTTTTATCTTAGAAAATCTGAACATTAAAAATTGTCCTGAGTAAAATTTGGCTCTGAACATGTAAAATGAGACTCTGATAAAAACAAATACACTTCTGCCTCTGACTCTGATACTTCTACCAAGTTAAGAAGATATCTGAGTTAGAAATCTTCAGAAATCCTTTGGTATTCCTGAAGATCAGATACATCAACACGTGGGGAACATGCGTCCAACCCTAGAACTTCTAGACAGCTGTCAAAAGAAATCAAAGGTCAGAACGCTTGAAATCTCCTCGAGCAGTGTGCTTACTGTTGGGATTAGACATTCATTAATGAGCTGTAATCATTTTTCCCCAAACGTGCTATTTTGGTTTTTGTGCTAACGCTGGTATGTGTGTCGTTTTGCATGTGTTTTTACCCTTAGTATATAAACACTTTCTCTCACTTTTCACACTTATCACTCTCACTCACACTTAAACCCTAAACCCTCTCTCGAAGTTTTCTCTGCAACTCCTTCAGTTCTTCATCTTCTTCATCAATTTTCTTCATGAATCCTCAAGAGCAAGAAGTTTTTAACTTCTCCCAACAAATGGAAGCCGCTTCTAATCCCCAAACCTCAAACACTCAAACACCCATGGTTATAGACGTTACCACAACCCCAGTTTACAAAGAACCTCACATTTTGGAACGTGAACAACACATAAACCTTTCAACTCCCTTTGAAGGATTAGATGTACTGTGTGAATCGCTGGTGGATTTTGAGAACTTAAGAAGAAACGGTGTTGATCTTACTGAAGATCTTCGCAAGCAAGGTTGGGAAACCTACTTCGACAGGCTTTATGGTCCAATCTATCCTCTTCTGGTGAAGGAATTCTGGAGATGTGCAGATGCTGATGACCAGTTCATTGTTTCTTTTGTTCTGGGTGTGAAGATTGTCATCACTGAAGCATCAATTGCTTCCTTGCTAAACATGGAGAAAGCTGGAGGTAAAAGGATTTACAACATTCCTCCAAGGTCCAAGCGCATCACAGAAGTCATTAACCCTACAATCTTCAAAGCAAATGTTGAAGGAAACCCCTCTAAGAACAAGGAGCTTCATCAGAACCTCCGAGTTTGGCTGAAGATTATTCTGGGAACAATCCATCATCGTCCAGCCTCCAACTCTTCAGATTACATAAATGCTGATCAGAAATGCATCCTTTACTGTATTCAGAAGGGTATCCCGATCAACCTCCCTGTTCTTCTCTTCAGATATCTGAGGGATTCAGTCAGAGAAACGAGGAATAACATGAAGCCCAGATCCTACATTCCTCTGGGTAGATTGCTCTCTGACATCTTCATTGAGCATGGGCTGGTAGATGCTCTGGAGAAGACCAGATGTATGGATGATCTGGCAATTGATGTGGGAAAGCCTCTGAATGCCAAAAATCTGAGGAGTATGGGAATCATCAAAGACATCAGAGTCAAGCCCACTATGGATGTGACCTGGGAAGCTCTGAAGGATCAGAGGAAGATGCCTCATGGCCTTGAAAGGTTCTTCAAGAATGAACCCAGAGATGCCATTGCTATCTACCTTCAGGATCGTCTGGATGAAGGCATTGATATTTCTGATTTCCGCCTTGAAGACTGTCTGGACTCTGTAGAAGATTTGGTCAGATACAAAAGAGGCCTTTCTGAGAAGAAGATAGCTGAGGAAGCAAGGAAGGCAAAGAAAGCCAGACTTGGAGAAACCTCTGGCACCAAAGCTTCAGCACCTCTGAATGTCTCTTCTGGTAAGTCTATTCCTCCTGTCTCTTCTGAATCTATAATGGCTTCCTCTAACCCTCTCTCCTCTCAACCAATATTTACAACCTCTGAAATCCCTCCTTCAACCATCAGAACCTCTCAACCTCCACCTGTTCTAAAAATTGCTCGAAATTTCACAACAACCTCTGACCCTAATCAACTATATCACCACAGCTCTTCCTCATCCTCTGAATATGAATCACCCCCTTACCTTTCCCCTTCTTCTGACCAAGAGTTCTCTGACCAAGAGTCCTCTGACCAAGAACACTCTGACCCAAACTCCCCAACAATAGCTGAAATTTATGCTAAAAATTTCGCTCCACAACCCTCAAGACAATCTGAAGTAACCTCACCCCTCCAAACTTCACTTCCACCACAACAAACAACAACCTTACCCTCTGAAACTCAACCATCTGATCCCTTCACCTCTAATATCACTCCACCATTTATTCCCGCTGTACCTGGACCAGACTCTGACCCTTTAGACCTAAATCCACTATATGCTTCATCCCCTAGTCTTCAACCAGACGCAGATTCTGAACTTCAAGCAGAATCTGAACCTCAACAAACTGAACCTCAACCTCTAAATCTCAGCCCTCAAAACTCTCCACCTCATTCACCTGAACCTGAACCTGAACTTACCATACCTACCCTTGAGGAGGCCATTATACAGGTTGCAGAAGCTTCAGTCCAGAAGATCAAGTCTCTGGCTAAAAACTCTGAAGTTAGTGATGATCCTAAATCTGTTAGGACACACTGGAACAGAGTCATTAGTTGGATGACCTCTGAGTCTTATAGGCTGAAGAGTATCTCTGAACAAGTCAGAAATGGCTACATCAGAGACTCTGAGGAAAGACTCCAAGAGAGACTGGCTAGAGAAGCTGAGGCCAGAAGGTTAGAGGAGGAAAGATTGGCTAGGGAAGCTGAAGAAGAAGCAAAGAGGTTGGAAGAAGAACGCCTGGCAAAGGAAGCAGAACTTCTAAGGATTCAGGAAGCTGAAGCCAAGGCTAAGGCAGATGCAGAAGCCCAAGCTGCTGCTGAAGCTGAAGCTCAGCAGGCTCTGATTCAGGGGGAGTCTTCCTCTGCGATCCCTCTGATTCTTAACACTCTGAAAGAGATAAAGCAAGATCAGCAAGAGATCAAGAAAGATCAGAATGAGCTTCGTGCCAGGATGGACAAGCAAGATGCTTTGAATGAAAACATCCAGAACATGTTTGCCATGTTGCTTCAGAGACTTCCTCAACCTCCAAACCCTTAGGCACTTAGGATTTATTTTGTTTGCTTGCCTAGTGTTTTTGCTTCTGTCTTCTTGTTAGCTCTGATATTCTTCTTTGCTTCTGATGTTTTGACTGTTGTTTGCCTTTGTGCTGTTTAATGAAATGTTTTTCTCTTTATTATTCTTTTTATTTTTATGCCTTTTTGATTATGCCAAAAAGGGGGAGAAATTATTAAATAGCTCTGATGAAAATTATGTCTAAAACCTTAAACATTCTGCAACAATTATAGAAATAGTTCTAATATAAATAGCTCTGATTAAATAATAGCTCTGATTAAATAACTCTAACATTAAAATTAAGAAATTGCAGAAAGTTTTCAGAAACTTAATTACTTGGAAAGCTCTGGTAAGAACTTCTGAACTCCCTAGTACTAACTCAGGGGGAGCTTTTGTCTATCTGATCTAATATTTTTCATGTTTCATCTGATAATTTTATTTGTTTTGTCATCATCAAAAAGGGGGAGATTGTAAGAACAAAAATTGTTCTACAACAGATTCCATGATTTTGATGATAACAAAGGATGAAACCAAAAATGGCACCCTAACGAAAAGTTTCTAAGTGTGCAGGGTTCTAAAGAAAGAAGAAATAAATCTGATGATGTCATCAGATGCACAACAAGATCAGATACAAATTATCAAGTATCAGAAGCATCTAAAGTAGAATCTCGTTTCAAGAAGCTCTGACTCTGGACAAAACTGCAAAGTATCAGAAGCATCTGAACATGAAGTAAAGTCTAGAAGCTCTGACTCTGAACAAATGCCTTCTGTAAATTCTGAAGTTATCAGCGCCATCTGAACTTTCAAGAGATAACATCAGAAGCCAGTTTCTCCAGATACACAAAGACTCTAATCAGAATTGTTAATCATGATGAAGTAACGTTTAAGCCAAGTTAAAGTTCTGCAAATGGATTTCCTCAATTAGAAAGAGACGTTAATCTCCACTTCCAAGAGAGAAGATACTAATTGTGGTAAGTAGTCACTTCTAAGAGAAAAAGTCTACTGCAGAAGCTATTAATGGAATGGCGTAACTACATCTCAATATCCAACAGATTCAACGCTACTTCAACTCTACTTCAACTCCTATAAATAAGAGAAGAAATCAACATTCAGTAACAAGAGAAATCACTAGCCAAAACTATACTGAAATTATATCACGCTCAAGAAAAACATCTTTGTTCTTCAAAGATTTTCACTAAGCTTTTGCTTATCAAGTGAAAAATTTGTTCTTAAGTTTGTAATATTTGCTTTCTTAGAAGCACTCTAGATTACACATCTTGTATCTAATTTTTATTTGATTTCCTCAAGTGACTCTGTGTAGTCTGTAGACTTGAGAGGACTAAGAGATTTTCTTCTCTCTTAGGGGTTGTTTGTAATCTTTCAAGATTAGTGGATTAAGTCCTTGTTGAAGGCGAAATCACCTTGGCCGGGTGGACTGGAGTAGCTTTGTGTTATAAGCGAACCAGTATAAAATCATTGTGTGATTTCATTTTGCAAAAACGCTTATTTTTCAAACAATTCAAACCCCCCTTTCTTGTTTTTCTCACCTTCAAAAGCTTCCTTAGATACGGCTGAAGTGCTTACCACTCAAGATGTCGTCGACCATGAAGTTCTGAAAGGGATTTCACATGGAGAAAAGGCCATTCAAATCGAGGCCAGTATTAAGAATTTACATGGAAAAAAATCCTTCTTGATAGTCGAATCGGTCATGAGACGACCTTTTTTTAGGATTCTAAATCTAGATTTCCCGCTTGACTTTTCTTTTTTGTAGCGGCCCTTGTAAGATCTGTTGACCATTTTGTATGCCATTCTGGTTGTTTTAACTATTTAATGAATATTTTCACTATGTTTGGATTTGAATCTCTTGTAGCATAGGTTTATATTTTTTCAAATATTTCCCATTTACCCTTAAGATCCTTCGATCCATGCCCAATTCCTGAATTTCGTAGGCATCGTTCGTAAACGTTCGGATTATTTGAAACAGTCCCTCCCATTTTGGAGACCATTTTCCTAAGGTTCAATCTCTTCGATCCATAGGTAGAATTACTTTCCAAACGTAATCATTTACTACAAAGGCTTTTGTTTTAACCCTTCTGTTGTACACTCTGGCCACACACGCTTTTTGTTGTATCAATACGTCCATTGCGGCCAACCTCTTTTCGTCTAAATCTGTTAGTTCGTCGAACATCCATTCCCAATACTGTTCCAACTGAATATCGTTCTGGAATTGCACCCTGACTAATTGTAAACAAATCACTACTGGTAACACAATATCATGCCCAAATGTCAGACGAAAAGGCATCGAATTCTTTGCCTCTTTTGGGGATGTTCGACAAGCCCATAAAATTGGTCTAGTGTTTTGTGCCAATTCTTAGGTTTTTTGGTAACATGTTTTATGATCAAACTAATTATCACTTTGTTGGCTGCTTCGACTTGGCCATTTGCTTGGGCGTGATAAGGTGTAGAAGTCACCAACTTGAAGCATGTTTCGACGATGAATTCTTGCATCTTTTGTCCCACAAAAACAGAACCTTGATCTGTGGTAATGGTTTTGGGAATGCCAAACCTATATATGATGTGTTTTTGAAATAATTCGATCACATCCTCCTGATCCACTTTCACCAAAGGAATATCTTCTATCCATTTTGTAAAGTAGTCTATTCCGACCAGGATAAACTTTTGTTGTTTCGATGAGGCCGATCGAATTTCACCGATGACATCCAACGCCCACCCCCCAAAAGGCCCAGTCTTGATAACTGCATGCAGCTCACTTGCTGATACGTGTTGGATTCTCGCGTGCATCTGACATTCTTGGCACCCTTTGGCAAACTCAATACAATCTTTTAACATATTGGGCCAATAAACGCCTTGTTGGAATAACAGCCATTTCATCTTATGTCCTGCTTGGTGTGCTTCACAGGCTCCAGTGTGTACTTCATATATGGCCAAGTAGGCTTATGTATTTCCAATACACTTGAAAAATATTTCTTCTGGAGTTTTCTTCAACAATTCATTTCCCAGGCGTATATAACTTAGAGCCATGTACTTGATTTTCCTGTCAGTGTTTCCGACTAGATTTTCCAAGTACTCTATGATTGGTCTTCTCCAATCTGATTGTGAAAAATTTTCAATGGCAAAAACTTCGTGTCTTGTAAAAATCTCGAACTCGAAAGTTTTGAGACATTCGTCGTCAAGACATTTGTCGCAGCTAAAACTGCTGTTGAAGTCCCCTTCCCCCCTTGTTTTTGGGATTGCCATATTAGGTGATGACGGGATGTTCAACACCATCTTTTCCTGTATCTCAATAATATCCTTGAGTCTTGATTTCGATACCTTGTACCCATAGGCGATTTGGGCTAACTCGTTGGCTTCTTGGTTCTCCATCCTTGGCACATGCGTAATGCTGATGACCTCAAAATATTCCAATAGTTTTGTCGCCATTGCGAAATACATCAATAAATTTTCTTTAATGCATTTGTATTCTCGTGTGATTTATCTAACCACAAACTCTGAGTCTCCCTTAACCTCTATTTTCTTGGACCCTAAATCTCTCAGGATTTTAAGACTAGTTATTAGGGCCTCGTGTTCTGCTTCGTTATTGGAACATTTTCCGTTGACTCTACAGTTGAACCTGGTCGGAATGTCTTATGGGGATAATATTAATACCCCAACTCCTGTTCCATCCTTGTGGCTTGACCCATCAAAATATAACCGCCAAGGTTTCATGTCAACCATTTTTAGTGAAGGTTCGACTATGGCATGATCCACTATAAAATTTGCCGCTATTTGGCCTTTTATAGCCCTCAAAGGCTTATACGTTAAAGAAAACTCTATTAATGCTAGCGCCCATTTTCCAATCCGAATATGCAGAATGGGTTTATATAACATATGTTTAATAACATCATAATGAGACGAAACACAAACATTAACTGGTTTTATATATTGCTTTAATTTCATACATGAGAAGTACAGGCATAAGCACAGTTTTTCAATCAGACTGTACCTAGTTTCAGCATCTATCAAAATTCGACTGAGGTAGTATAACGGTCTTTCGACACCACTGACATCCTCTTGAGCTAACATACTTCCTATGGTTGTATCCGACGCAACAATATACAAAACTCATATTTTTGTTCCTACTGGGAGGTAAAAAAATGGGAGGCTTTGTAAGGTATTCTTTGATGGCGTCGAAAGCTTCCTGCTGCTCTTGTCCCAAGTGAAAATCACTCTATTTCTTGATCTTGAGGAGTGTCGAAAAAACCTTTTCCTTACAACTTAGATTTGATATGAATCTTCTCAAGAAGTTTATCTTCCCCAACAAAGACTGGAGTTGTTTCTTTGTCGACGGAGGCTTGAGATCCAAAATTGCTTTTGTCTTGTTTTAATTAATCTCGATGCCTTTCTTGTGTAGCACAAAACCTAAGAAGTCTCCTGCATGTACGCCAAAAGATCATTTCAAAGGGATTCATTTTTAATCCATATTTTCTCATTCTCTCAAATGAGCGCCGAAGGTGATCAAGATGATCATTTTGGGATGACGATTTTATCACAATATCATACCTGCATATATTTTTCGATGAAATCATGGAATATGACATTCATGGATCTTTGATAGGTTTCTCCCACGTTTTTTACACCAAACGGTATCACAGCCCATTCATATGTCCCCAAGGCTCTAGGGCATCGAAACTCCGTCTTGGGGACATCATCTTCTGCTATGAGAATTTGATTATAGCAAGAATAGCCATCAAGCATACTCAAATATTCGAAGCCTGCGGCCGAATCGACTAGCATTTCCGCCACGGGCATCGAATACTCATCTTTTAGAATAGCATTATTTAAATCTCTAAAATCTATATAGATTCTGAGAGTTCTATTTTTCCTAATGACATGTACTATATTTGCTAGCCATTCGACATACCTCGCAGTTGTGATGAACCGACTTTTGAGAAGTCTTTCGATCTCCTGCTTAATCTTTATAGTGATCTCCGGAACAAAGCGCCGAGGATGTTGCTTTACTGGCCTTTTCCCAGGTTGAATGGGCAATCGATGCTCCACCACACTTCGGTTTAAACCAGATATTTCGTCATAGTCCCAGGAGAAACAGTCTATGTATTCTATCAATACCTCGAATAACCTTTATCTTTAACCCAACTTTAGTACTTATGTACAATGGTCTTTTGTGACTCTATCTCCTAGGTCAATTTCTTCGAGTGGGTCTTGTGCTTGCATTTTATGCAACTCATTCAATGGGTTTTTTTCAAACCCCAAAGGCTCATTGTCATAGATGCAATCAAGCCTCTGGCTTTCTGAAGCTGTTGTCTGGTCTTGTCGACCATCTTCCATCTTTTTGGCTTTGAGATCCAAGTTTTTAAGTATCTCCCTCTTTAGGGCTGACTTTCTTTTGTTTTCAGCCAAATAGGCCGAAATTCGAGCCAAACCTTCTGACTCAGCAGACATCTCTATCGACTGCAGGCCACCCTGTAGGTGGAATTAGCATCTCTGGATCCATTTCTTCTTCAATATCCCATATGAATCCGTAGTCAGGATCAAGGTTCAACATACGATCGGTGTTGACTGAAGTATAGGATCCTGATTCGTCATCACAAGGCGCGATGTTTGCCAAAGGCTGGTCGAAAGATTTCTTTGAGCCCTTGGCCTCATCAATCCGGTAATAGCTCTGGTCAGCTTCAATGTTTTCTACAATGTTGTCCTTTCGCCAAATTATGAGCCTTTGATGTACAGTTGAGGGTACTGCTCCTATTCCACGAATCCATTCTCGTTTTATGAGTGTGTTAAAATTTGCTTTGGAATTTATTACCATTAAAAACGTTTATCATGTGGTCGTGCTAACAGATGAATCGACCTGGACAACACCCAGTATATTACTAGCTTTTCCTTCGTAGTTTGATAGAACCATATTGTGTTGTCGGAGATCATCTTTGCACTTCCCCATTTTCTTGAATAGGGTATAAGGCATTAAATTAACGGAATGCAACCCCATATACAAATACTTTGTTTACTGTTATCCCATCAACCTCCACCCTTATGAACAAAGGCTTCAGATGGTACATTATCCCTGGGATAGGTCTTTCGAACATGGCTTTTTGCTCCTCAACCACACCACTATTCATAACGTAATAGCACAATGGTTTTCCTCCAATAGTTTCATCTGGCATAAAGTGTTCCTCTGTTTCGGAGACTTCTAATACCATATTGTATCCAGCTGACAACACTGATACAATGCCGTAGTTCACGAAGAAATCGTCACCATATGTATCATCATTGGTATCATCGTACATGTCTTCGTCGAACTGGGGAGAGTATTCAGGCTCCCCTTCCTCCGACTGAGGGGAGTATTCAGGCTCCCCTTCCTCCGATTGAGGGGAGTATTTAGGCTCCTCCTCTTTCAATTTAAGCACGTCGGCTAGCTCTTCTACTTTCTCGACCTGAGGCGAACATTTCATAATTTGGGAAGATACTACTACTTTCTTCCCTGTAGGATTAACAGTCATATCCATTGTTTGATTAGCCATAATCTTTCCTTTTTCTACCCACAGTGCCTTTGGGATTTGCCTCTTTTATCTACAGGTTTTGACAGGCTTCAACTGCGAAGTCGTAGCTTTATTCCCAGCTTTTTTTACTCCGCTGGTAATGCCTCCATTGTGTTCTGGTTATTGGGTTTTTTCCCTTGTAGTTGGGAGAAATCACATAGCCCCTTGTCTCGACCTTCTTTTCCGGAACCACTGTTTCTTTTTCTAAATCTAACACTCTCCACTTCGGTCTCTTTCCCCCCTCCTGGTATACCGATTCCACCCACTTCTCTTGTGGGACATCTGACGGCGGAAGGAAAGTCTTTGGTCGAGGCTGCTGGAACTGCCTCCTGTATTCTTCGTTTCGACGTGGTGCTCCACTTTCGTCGAACACGAATCTAGGGACGACATGCTTCTCCTCTTTCGATGCCTTCTTTTTGCCAGACTCCAATCTTTCAACGACTTTCTCATCGAACACAGCGCTGGACTTTGGACATAGGGTCGCTTTTGACCCACTTACTTTGCATTTCTCTTGGAAATCTGTTAGGTTTTCACCTGGTTAGGGATATGATGATTCCGTTCCACCTTCATCCCTTTTGTAGAAACTATCAGTAGTTTCAACCATTAGTACTTCGAAAGACTCAGCTAGAGACACAACATCTGAAGATTCCGTGAGACCATTAATAGTCCCCACCATCATGCATTCAAAAGGCTCAAAATACAAGGCTTCTTCAACCTTCAGAGGATCAGAGTCCACTTGCATCTTTGGCCTTTCGCCAAATTGAAGCATTCCTTCTTTCAATGCCTTTTGCACCAAGTCCCTGAAAAGAACACACTGGTAAGTTTTATGACCAATAAAATTATGAAACTTGCAGAATCCCCTTTTCTTTTTCTATTCTAAAGGGGGGTCCTTTAAACCCTGAGGGACGATGATTTGACCATCTTTAACCAATAGATCAAAGATTTTGTCGCACTTAGATACATCAAATGTGTAAGTCTTTGCAACGTATTTATCTATTTTTTCAGCTTCGGTGGGGTTTTTCCCATTTGATGGTTTCAAAACTTCACACGTGTAAGGAGGTCCAGGCTTGAGTTCCTTCACGTTGACCTCGCTTTCGTCGATCAACTCTTCATCGTTAGAAGAGCATCCCTCGACTGCGATATATGATACTTTCTATTTCTTATGGTATCAACTTGTTTTGGTCTTTTAAGCTTTCAGGCGTTTGATGTGTCGAACTCTATCAACCAATTGCGTCATATGCCTCAAATACTGAGTATCCAATTTCTTTCTTATAGAATAATCCAAATCGCCTACAGCTATCTCGACTAACTCGTGCTCAGGGACTTGAGTAAAACATCTAGCCTTCAACAGTATAAACCTGTTTAGGTACTGATCAACTGACTCAGCGGTTTTTTGTTTGACGCTGGCTAGTTCTTTCAGACTAATTTTCGATGCCCCGTGTAAAACTGTTCATGAAACAATCTCTCTAATTGCGTCCACGTTTGGACGGATTTTGGAGGTAGCATCGTAAGCCATGTGAATGCATTTTATGTAAGAGAACTTGGAAAGTATTTCAAATTCAAATCATCATTATTCTCTATGTCAACTTCAATTTGATATCTAGCAACATGTTCGACGGTAGATTCTTCGATATCTCCAGTGAACTTGGTGAATTTTGGAACTTCCCACCCCCTAGGAAATCCTGTTTGTAAAACAAAACATGTTAAAAGCGAAGAGTATGTCAACCTCTGTACGCCTGGGCTTATTCCATTTTGTACTATGATCTGCTCGACAATAGCCTCTATGTTTTAATCCCCACCCGCTACCTCTTATCGAATCTGCCTGACCACATGGTCAGGATCCTGGTTCCTATTGACTAAAACCACGGGAGGCCTTCGAGCCACCCTATGAATCTTTTTGACTTCTTGATATTCTTGTTCGACCGTTTCGTCTGCTATCTTCTCTTGTCGGACCATGGTTTCTGGTCGAGGCGGAAGTGGGGGGTTTTGACGAATTTGCGCTCTATGAGCCCCTAGGAAATCCCATATTCGGTTCATTTGAGTTGCCAGTTGTTGGTAACTCTGGGTCGAATCCTAGATTAAAGGCCTCAGTATGGTGTCCATTTGCTGAGTCAGCATGTGGACCATTTTCATGATTACTTTCGTCCATCTGCTATCTCATGACTGCGATAGAACTTGATGTGAAAGTTGGGACTGGCTGAGATGACAATCCAAAACCTGAAGGTCAATCGAATTGGCTTGCCAAAGGTCCTAACCCCTGGTAGCATGGAAATGGAGATGATGATGTTTTGGCGAATGTCGAACTGAGATTATGCATACTTGCCATAAACTCAGTTGGCATTCCCAACGTTCTGTGCATGAGGACCATAAAACTGGGCATATATTGCCCAGAAGTTCCCGTCGTCGTCGACGTCGGCGTTTGATGCTGACGCGGTGTTAGAATTGGTCAACTATATGCAGTTGAAACCACAGGTATAACGCTGTAACCAACATCGGTTGTTTGTGACGCGACCGTGTCTCCCGTCGAAGACGTTTCTTCATGTGGTCGTGGTGATACCATCTTGCCACTACGTAGTTGCATATACTGAACACAATGTGTCCCACCAGGTGTGCCAATTTGTTTCTCGCGACAATCTCTAGCCTTTCTATAGAGGTTTACTTGCAGGACCGACTATAAAGTCCTAGACTGACATGTGTTAAATATATGGTAGTTTAGTTGATAAAGTGTTTGGAATACTTCAGGCAGTAAGTGAGATGTTTTGCAAACTAGAAATGCAATAAAAATAAGGCAAGATAAAAGACAAGATACAAATGTAAATGAACGAAATAAATGAAAATAATTTAACAAGTTAGATGACTTGAAGATAAAGGTGGAAGCAAAAGTGCATTTTGTAGGAAGATAACTTTTTTCTCTTCAAACGCTTGATAGTTCAAGTGTATTCCTAATGCAATGCTAAAAATGCCACCCTTTGAAATGAAAATTACATCTGCTTAAATAGTATTAAGAAATAACTGCTAGGAGGTTATGACCCGTTCATGATGTGCCACGTGTTAGAGCATATCACCCACATTGTTGGTAACTTCTCACACTTTACTTCCCACGATTAACTCCCACCATGGTAAATTGACCTTCGACTTCGACAAACTTCCTCTTTCGTCGACCCAACTCTCTTGGCTTTCCTCTTCGTCGATCCCGCTTCCGACTGTCCATTGGTCGACCTGGCTTTGTGCTTCTTATGTCGAAATTTTCCAGCTAACACAGCTGCAACAACGACTTTGGCAAATCGAGTGATTTTTAAATTCACCATATCTTCAGAATTTGGGTATCAGATTGTTCAGAAAAAGATCAGTGTTTACGAGGAAAGAATCAAATATCTAAATTTGCGACGAAGAAACGATGGTTCTTTGCGAAATTCGAAGGAACCAAAATTCAATTCACACAGACAGTGTCACTATTCTGCTTAGAAACCATAAATGATTGGTTAAACGGTGAGATAAGACCTTCAATCGGCGGAGCAAGTTTCAGGTGTGACGAATAAGGGGATTGACATGCAAAGTTAACACTCCAACGTAGAAATCACTAAGAGAATCAAGAGTAATATGAGAGTATGAATATACTTGAAATAACAGAAATGACGTGTTTTTTTTCTTATATAATGTGAACGGTTAAAACTTTTCACGTGATAGGAGGCGTATTGTGCGAGTAATTGTTAGATCTAATTATTAATTATTAAAGCGTGCGTGTTGTGCGAGTAATCATTAGATCTAATTATTAATGATTATAGCGTCCAGGAAAGCAAAATCATACGCTCTTAATGGAATGAGAAATTATCTACTTATACACTCTTTACTTGATGTCACTTTTGAAGCTTTTCCTACCCGTCTTCCAACTGTCAGAATAATTATTATAAAATCTTTAATTTTTTATGAGATTTGAATATTTTTTTAATAAGTATTATTTAAATTTCAATATGTTAATGAATTTCTCTCAATTTGATTAAAAACACGTATAAAAATTGCATCAACTCAAAAGCACAAAATACCTACTTATTATTTTTTTGGTTTTTTTATTTTATATTGAATTGTGATTTTTCAATGTTATTTAATTTTCTAACTAGAATCCAAAGATCCATCAAAATCCTTAAATTGAATTTTATTTTGATGGCGTGTCTGACACGCTCTGCGCGTGTTTAGAGATATAGGTTTAAAAAAGATAAAGAAAAAAACTGGGAAGTGAGAATCTGATAGTACTAATTTCTCAATCTGGGATTTGGTTAATCATTCATTCATGCATCCATTTGATTTATAAATTCATTGGATTCAAATTCAGAGAGATACTAACAACTACAGTACAAATCGAAAACGAGGGTGAGCGTGCGTTCGTGAGTGTCATCACAACAACACAACCTTGTGCAGTTTTGCTTGCACGGTCTTATATGTAATGCTCTTGTTAATCTATAATCATCATCTTACGTGAATCGTTGGATTTGGTGGGACTCCCAATATCAAGAGACCCAGAATAATTGACAAAATCGTATCTAACCCCCTAACTCCATGAAAATCTTTAAGTCAATCATATCAAAATAATCAAACTTTACTACTAATAATACTACCTAGTATTTGTAGTACTACTTTTTAATTACTACTCCTACTACTTTGTATTAAATTTTAATTGAATATTTTCATTTTATATTTTATATTTAGTATATACTTTTATCCATGGAGTATCCCTCGGTCATAAAAAAATATTTAAAAATGAATCAATAACTTTAATTTTAAATATATATTTTTCTTCAATTTTATTTTCATTTCCAATATATAATAAAAGGTATTTTAATGAAAATATTATTCTTTATTATTTTTTATTATTTTTAATTTGTGTAAAATTATCAACGGAATACAGAGAATATGTTATAAATAAATTTTACTGTTTTTTTTAATTTATTAAATAATGAATATATGTGATAGAAAATATATACATCAATTATTTAATAAATTTAAAATGATAAAATTGGTTTAGAATATCAGACAAATAGTAAATATTGTAATAATTTCTTACTAATCTAACATAGACCTATAATTAAAGATAGAGGTAGCCCAATTAATTCAAAGACACTGTTTTAATTTAATAATTGACATAAGATTTTAAATATATATATATATATATATATATATATATATATATATATATATATATATATATATATATATATATATATATATATATATATATATATATATTTAAAATGACTCATCAAAATATAATTATATTAATTAAAAATAATTTTAATTATAATTATTTTAACTTTTAATCAATCACATTTTTTTATGTATTTTTTTATTTATTAATTTTTTATTATCACAACTTTTATGCTATTACATAATATTAATAAAAAAAATTGAACATTTTAAAATTTGAATCCTTCTAAAATCTAAGATCATATGTAATAGAACTTACTACTTTTGCACAAGACCGATTTTAATTATAAAGTTGCATATTCAAATTTGTAATATTTTACTTACGTTTTAAAAATTGAATTTTGCATATTCTACTCCTACGTTTTTAATTTCGTTGATAGTAAAAATGTGTGGGATAAAGAATAATAACAATCAAAATCACGACCTCGAGCAACAAACTAACCTAGAATCAGCGTAAAAATCTACGCCAAGTAAGAGGAAGATAAAAGACGGGGATATAAGAACTTGTTAATCCAGTTCGATCAAACTAATCTACTCTGCAGGAGAGAACAAACTCTCAAATTTATTATACTTCTAAGAATTGTTACAAGAGATTACAAAAGAATTAAAAAAACGGTCACTCAAGTTCCTAAGAACAAATCATATTGTCTACCCAAGTATTTTTCAACATCTCGAACTCTTCATATATGAATCACGCAAACTTAGAATATTTTAAAGTGTTTTCTAATCCCCTTAGATACCTTCAAAGGATTCTCAAATTCCAAAAACTCTAAAGAATTTCTATTTTTTCCTCTCTAAATTTTCATAGTAGGATTGTCACTTCTTCCATCTGTCTTTTAGATTACATTTTAAGATTATGACAATAAGAATGATAGAGACACATACATATTTATTATTGGTGAAATTCAATAGATCCATAACGGTGTAAAACACGACTCATTGAATAACGAATTCACAGATTGAAACGACCAAGTCTGATACTCGTGAACGACATGAACCAAGCCTACTACCTGAGGACCTTCGACCACCGCAAGTCGCTCGACCGCACACCACCCATCTATCACCGCTCATCGATCATATGGACTATAGTGCCTCCTTATGTCGTCAGAACAGTCTGACTCTGCCATACCATTGCCACTAACGATTGGACTCTACCACCGCTCACGTTCGTCGACTCCCATCGGGCCACCACCGTGGCTCTTGCGCCGCTCCCACCAACCTTACTACTGGACCTCCTCTCCTCGATTATGACGTCCTTCATCGACTTAATATTTTGAGAAACAATTTCAAAAATCTCCAACTTGACTCAAAATCGATGGTGATGTTAATTTAGCCACCAACCGCCGTGTTTCTCTCTCCATGTTGAATCATCCTTCAACAAAGAATAATGACCTAAAGAAACAAAATAACCTTTAATAAATGTAAGAAAATCCATAAAAAGTAAGAGAAAAATAGAACACGAAGAACTTGTTAATTCGCTTCTATCAAATCGATCTACCATACTATCTGGTTCACTATACTTCTAGTAATTATTCCAAGAGATTGCAAACAAGTTATAAGAAAATAGTCACTCATGTAAAACCCTAAACCCTGAAACTCAAAATAATACGAGAATAAAACAAATGCACACATAGGGTGTCACTCAAACCCAACATAAACCTACTTCGTAACACGAGTTATATAAAATATGCAATAATTTAGACACCTATCATTACATGCTCACCTTAACATAAGCTCATCTCAGCGGAATTTAAAGTTACTAAAACAACTTAACTACCAATTAAATGTCATAACATAAAAACAAGGTCATGGCTAAATGCCTTCAACATCAGCGACATCACAATTAATAACAATTAGTAAAAAATCGTTCACCCCTCCCAGTGTTACAAAGAAGAGAAATGATATCTAAATATCGCATTAAAAATAGAAAGGGAAAAAGAACAACCTTTGCGCCATCCTTCAGCTTTTAAGCAGCTACTCATTTACCTGCTCATCTGTACCTTAAGAACGATCACAAAATCACTCAAACAACAAAGGCGTGAGAATACACTCATAATATATAATGGTGTAAAAGTATGCAAAGATGGTCTAAACAAACATCAACTTATTCAATCATAACTCATTTACATTAACAATACGAGTATTCTAAATCACTAACACCAACATAATCAACAATTACAAATGCAACAGTGAATGCAATGCACTTAAATCCATGACTCGATAATCCATGTGATACCATTATGGACAATACAAGTCCATCTAGCTCTTAAATCCCCATCGTAGGACCAGAGCATGTTAAATCATTATTGTCACCCTAAGTAACACTTCACCGGTTCCCATATGAAACCATTTACTCGCTCCTGAATCCACATTATCGAACCATAGCACGTCAATTCATTACCATCACCATAGGTAACGCTTCACTAATCCCTCATTAGAATTAGTTACTTGTTTTTGAATATACACTGGACCATAGTACACCAAATTCGTTACCATCACCATACGTAACACTTTACTAATTCCTCATTAGTATTAGCTACTCGCTCCTGAATCCATACCACCAAACTAGAACACACCAAAATTAGACCGAGGCCCATATATCATGATGCATTATTCACCTGAACATGCAACATCACCAAAACTAATCACCACACAAATACCATCAATATGCATGACAACATTCCCCAGACAACACAAGTGAATTAATTCCACAACAACATAATAAACAACATCAAATACCATTAAAAAGTGGCCAAATAGTAGCCTAATCACAACAACACAACTAAAATCAGAACGACAGGTCAATTCCACGCATCATTTATCCATCAATTAACATACTGTTTCATCAATTAATCATGGATTTAACATACTTTTTCCATCAAAACCACAACACGCATATGAACACACTTTCATATCAATCCCATCAACGAGAACACATCATTCTCATGGAAAAACAGTGCACAAAAATCACACAATATAACACATAATCATACAACAGAATTCATGTCATGTTCATTATTCATTCATCAAAAATGAAAAAAATTATGAAAAACCTAATGGGATTAAGGATTTCCCCTCTGTCCAATAATGCAATTTACACCAATATTATGACTAATCTCCCCCTATCTTAAATTTTCCAGCAAAACTCCTTAAAGTTCTTTCAATAGATGTTCTTCATATGCCCTAGCATTTGTCTCTAGCCTCTTTTCACCAAAATTTTGTTTTACGTAGAAAAACCCCAAAACCTCTTTACTAACCTTTTTATTAGTAACATAATCTCTCTCAATTAGTGACAAAAACTAATCACCAAAATGCCCTTCTTAACTCTAATATTATTTTAATAATAATAATAATATTATCCTCCCTTATTCTCTAATATTTTCTACTTTATTATTTCCATCATAAAATTTTCTTCTCTATTTTATTTTAAGAAATGAAATAAAATGACTATATTTGAATATTAATTAAAAATATCAATATTCTAGTTATTTTATAATCAGTCTACTAAGTACACATTTCACACTCTACCAATATCAATACATCCCCACAATCACATAATTTATTTTAATCAAAACATCCAATAATCAATTAAAAATCTGAATAATTCAATTAAATCAATAAATCGAATTTGGGGTGTTACAACTCAATTTTTCAATAACAAACTATATTTTATACCCAAGTATTTTTAAACCTCTCAAACTCTTTATGTTTGAATCACAAAAACCCAAGGTGTTTCGAAGTGTTTTCCAATCTTCTTAGATACCTCTAAGGTTTCTCAAATTCAATAACTCTAAGGAATTTCTACTTTTGCCTCTCTAAATTTTCGTACTAGGATTGCCACTTTGTCTCTCTGTCTTTCACACTACATTATGAAGGTTGTTATTACAAGAATGGTAAAGATACATATTTTTAACTGTTGAAATCCAACATACCCACAATAATCTCAAAACACAATCCATTAACTAATGGACATGCAAAATGACCAGAACAAGTCACATGCCTAACTACCAACATCGATCAACAACCACTCTGCTGCCACCGTCCGAACTCAGACGACACCTTTTAGCAAGTTGGGTCCCAAGGTTCACCAAAATTTAAGAGTTTTCAGGACAAAAGAACGCTTATAAAATGACTTAGATATTATTCATCAACAAGATTCTCACATCGACAACCAAATTTAAAATCAAATCCTTATAAAACTTTATTTAAAACCTTAACAATCGAACTAATCTTCGTTGATTGGAAATGGAATCAAAGTTTGTTAAGATGCTTCAAAGATTTTGATGCAGTGGAAAGTTAGGATTTCCTGCTTAGTGGGGAGTAAAGGTTTACCTGCTTCGCATTTCATGCCTCACTACTTCCTCATTCCATGCCCCACTGCTTCCTCGTCGGGCCTTTGTCTTTTGGGCCTTGAAGGTGGCCCAAAACAGTTTCTCTACAAGCCTTTATTTATTCTTTATAGCAAGAGAGTTTATGACATATGTCTTTACTCAACCCCACAATCTAGGGGCATGGAAGTCTTAGATTGGGCATTATCATTCTTGAGAATATGCACATTAAATTCCATTCTTGTAAAACGTAACGTAATGCTGGGAATGACTGGCACATCTTCATACACCATTTTGTAATATATTTCTCCTTCTTTAGAGAACTCACGTGCCTTTGAAATGTTTTCAAGAATATCTCAATGGTTGGTGGTGCAGGGTCGATCATAGGGTTCTCAATGTTTAAATAAAGTATCAAGTGTTTTTGAAGTGTCATTTTACCTTTTATTATATTAATGACCTACGAAAAAGAGCATATGTGTTTCCTTTATCATTTTTCTCTAGGAACATTTGTTTCAGTGTTGGATAAAGTTCAAACGATTTGGTTTGTTGACACTGGTTCTGCATGTTTGATTGTTCCTTTCTCTGACTCCTAAAGTTCACTTTCTCATTTCGCTCTTCTTCCTATTCTCTAGGGATTCCAAGATAGTGATTGTTTGAGCCTACTTATTTGCTTGATTATACTCATATCAATTCCTTTTACAACATATTTTAATAATGGTGGTAGTGTCCATTTCGACCAAGAAGGCTGGTAAGGATATTTTGGGCGATTGTTTGGATACAAACATACTCATGATTGTTTCTTCTTTTATTCGTAAAGATGTTTTTGACAAAGCTTTAACTGACGTGGGTCCCGTAATTTATTGAGGGGCATTTCTCCCAAACGAAGATAACTGGATATGCAACTGATACGATGGGTGTAATATCCTTTTTCATGAATTCCTATTCTCCCTCATAGGCTATCACATTCCTTTCAATGAATCTGAAGTCAACGTACTGAACCATTTTCTTATTTCCCCTTCATAGTTACATATAGTAAGCTCGAAATTTGTTAAATTTGTCTACTATTGGTGCATGTATAAGGGGGGTAAGTTATCTATGACGATGTTTTTTCATCTTTTCAAAACTCAAAATGCAAACAGTTTTGGTTTTCCATCCTTTAGTAAACACATCAGGTACTTTAAGAATTATTCCAATAGCATGAAGCATTTTAAGAATCTCTTTTTCCTGGTTACTCCCCTAAATGAAGAAGTGCATGCGAAGAACTGCAACCTAGAATTTAGTCATTCATCTGTGTGCTCAGACATCTTTCACGAGTATTGAACGTAAAGTCCCTACTTGACGGGGAAAAAATTATGTCTTTATAAATAGGGAGACCTGTCCCAAGAGGAGCTATATTTGAAGAACTAATTAGCTTCCTTTTGTAAGGAGCTTGGCAATGTTGGTGGAGTAGTTCAATCTGACGGGGCATCAAGAAATCATTTGAAAAGCTGTATTCAAACCTGCTGACAGATGGATACCAAATTAAAGGAGGAAAGGAAAGGACTATTTTGTAAGTGGTATCAGGGCCTTAATTTCCATGTTTCATTTTATTAATCTTTTATAATGTCTCATTTCTTGATTGTGTAGATGTGAGGAAGAACAAGGATGATATGCAACGATTCAGAAAGAGATTCAGGTGGTTACCTCTTTGGTCAAAATTTTGCGTACTCATATTATTAGGGGAGCTTATACCTCAGATATGCTTGCTGGGACACGTTCTAGTGTGGCTACTGGATAGATTGTTCAGACTACCCCTTCATCCTTCTCGAATGGAAGTTAGGAATTTCCATGATCGAGTCATGGTGAATGAAGTTTTACTATCTCCACGGCAAGTAGGCAACAAAAGGTTAGCCTAAACCCTAGATTTATAAGAGATTCAGGTTGAGAGACCTCTTTATAAGCATCATTTTCTTAGAAATGTAGGAGGTCAGACTTCCATTTAGGCAAAGTTAAATCTTGTGTTGCTAGCTCGTCTTGGCTCTAGGACGGATTGGGAAACTTGGTCTTTAGTTTCTAATGAAGATTGTAATTATTTCTCAGGTCTCTCTAAGGAATCTCGAAGAATGGAATTTGTTGAATTAGCTTACCATACTTATCGAGCATCAACCATTCTAGCATTAGGGGTTGCTGGCCAGATAAAGGTTTTATTACTTATCCGTCTCCAACTAGAGAGAGAAAAGCTCATGGAATGAGTGAAAAACCTTACAATTTAGAGGAATTGATACTTGGAGAATATTTGAGGTGCTTCCAACAAATTCTCGTGGAGCCTTTCGAGTATCCCAACACTTTAGTTGAAAAGGTAAATCTGCTTTCCCGGGAAGTAACCTAGAATAATGAGGTTTTGGATTCTGCTCAAGAATATTTGTCCAAGGTAAATAACGATATGACAAAGGTGAAAAGGTCCTCAGATTCTGTTTTGAAAAGGACAAAACAACTGGAGAAGTCTTTGGTGATCTAGATAGGTCATTACAAGATTTATTCATTGTCATTGGTGACTTTTAGAGCGCCTTGAAGAAAGTGGAGTACTTTTATCCTGATGTTTTGGTCTCCCGAGGTCGAGTTCATCTTGATCAAGCTATCATGGACGAGAGAGTGGTCTTTTTGACGAACTAGTGATGAAGTATAACATTCCCTTATTTTATCTGCGTGCTTGTACATGGCACATGTGCAACTTTGACATTTTTGTCGGGTAATATATGTATACTTGAGTTCATTACTTACTCATTTTTCACCTGATTTGTTGTTTTGTTTTTTGTATCGGTTCAATTAAGTGGGACTTAGATTTTCCTCTGAGTTTGTGATCGAAGTTTATTAGACGTCTTTTGGGATCGTACTTAGCTAAGGGTTGGTACCCCTTCCTGTTCCCTAGGTGAAATTTTGGTTTTATGTCGACGTATAGCGGACTCACTATAGCCTATGTAAAGGCTAACTACAAGAGAGGGGTGGTTCAATTATTTTCCATTTTGAGGCCTGTTTTATTTGTGGGTGTGCCCTGGCATAATGGGGTTTTGATTGCTTTAGTCACGTGCCTATGACATATAGTATTTTTTATGGAGCTTTGATATCTCTGATTGTACCTTATACTCATTGTTACCTTTCATGATCATAAAGGAAAGAGATAGTTTAGAGGAAATTCCTTCTTTCTTTAGTCAAATAATTATAGTACATTATAATAATGTGTCATTTGCTTTTTACAAAAGGAGCTTGAATTTAAAATAACCAAGTGGCCATGCAACTTCTTGTTGTCTACGAGATACATGGTAGTTTTTTATGACTTTGTTCGAATCAACCACTTCTGTTTGTTTCATCGAGATGACATGTTTTACCTATAGGAGGTTTGATAGCCATGGCTTTCATGTGACCGATTAAGGAGGCCACATTGATCTCCGTGGTTTTTAACTTTACCTTCTTTCTAGTTCTCTTCCAAGGCTTTGTAGATTCTTTTTGCTCTAAAAGGCCGAAGTTTATTATCACCGGTTCGTCCCGTTATGGTACTTCAGCTTGAGGTGATTTGAGGAAGACATTGCATACAATATTATTGCAAATTGCCAACCTAGGATGCAGCTGTAGAAACTCATGCAAGGAACAATGAGGAATTGAAAATGAACATTTATGGTATCCATCCATTCTACTAAGGTGACCATCAACTCAATATATCCCTAAGAATGGGTTATAGTTTCGTTAAAGGTTTGTAAGTCAGACCCTTCGTAGGGCCACAACTTTTTCTTATTCAAACCCATCTTCTCGAAGAGATTCGAGTACATTGATCGCGACGGGCGTGTCTGTCGGATTATGACTCCAAGTGCACAACCTATCGTGTAGCTTTAAAAGATTATATAACCCACAAAGACTAATGGTCAACCTAATGTTATATATTTTTGCAGTGCAAAGCTAAGGCTAAAAGGTATTAGATTATGAACAGAAACGAAAATACTAATTTCTAACGGTTTAAAAGTTATGATAACAAATGAGTCCGGAATATGGATTCTGCGTACCTAAGGGATTAGGTAGAATTGAGCACTAAATATGATTCTATTGTGTTATGTAGAAAATACCGACTTAAAGATCCCGTTTCACACTCCCGCGTTATTGACAAAGATCACACCTCATAACCACAAGATTTTGCTCCCGCTCACCCGTTCTAATTAGAAAGCATATTTTGAAAGTAAATCAGATCCTAAACAATGCCTAAAGAGCTCTCGTTCTTTTTAGGATCGATGCCTAGTTTCCACTATCTGGTTCCTTCCTCAGACTCTCGCGCTATCAGATTGAACCTTAACTTGTCTCGCACTCTCGTGCCAAAATAGTAAAACATACAATTGAAAACTAAAACCATAACAAAGTTAAATCATAAATTCGCACCTATTATTTCTACCGAGTCCCGTCGATAATGATGGTCCTAATACGCCAGACTCAGAATGAATTAGCTATACATGATATTATTTGGAAACAGCATAATTAAAACATTCAAAATTAAGAGCAGTATGGCATACAAGTAGTTAAAATAGTAAAACATACAAATATCAAATGCAGTAAAAAGAACCTGAAATTGCGTAAAATAAATCTGGAATTAACTTGAACTTGAAAATAACAGCAAGCTTGTTCTTGATCCAAGAGTACAATGAAGATGAAAATAAAATAAAAATAGAACAAGTGTGACAATCCCTCGATGTGAGTTATTGTCACTTTTACAAGTAATTTATGCTTAATTCTAAAACTCGATTCGGAAGAGCTTCTGCATAACTTGGATACCTTCAAAAGTCTACCACAATCCTATTTATAGAGGTTTTGAGACCTGATAACTCCCTTGGATCGTGCATGGCGAGTGGAGGGAAAATAGATGATAAAAAATGGTCCAGAACTGCCCACTAGCGCAGTTCTGTTACTGCGTGATCATGGCGAATGCCATTAGGGGAATGGCGAACTCCATTAGGGGAATATCGAACGCCATTCCTTCCATATTTTAAATGACATGGCAGCAAAGTGAATGGCGAACGCCGTCTGGACAGAATGCATCAAATTGGCTCTTTTGCTCCTTTTTAGCTCCTATTTTGCTCCTTTTCCGCGAGGCTTCCAACACTTCAATGAAATCGGATAACAACTGCAAAACAAATAAAGCAGAAGTAAAAGACGATAAAATGCATAAAAACATAGACGAATATCATGTGAAATGAGCCTAAAAACACGATACGATTTCTCGTTATCAATTCTTGCACACTTAGATCGTTGCTTGTCCTAAAGCAATCAGCCAACGCACATGATAACAATTTAAACACAATGTCTGAAACATAGGCACGACGACGCTCTAAGTAGTACGAGAATGCTAGGCTAATGTTAGATAAATAGGTACTAGATACCAAAAATAACGATATCGTAGTGAGACACATCCGCATTTCACGGACACATTCAAGGTAGGTGAACCTTTTCAACCTCTTTTTCATTCTAGCGCAATCACATTAAGCCCGTTATCCATACACATTCAAGGTAGGTGAACCTGTTAGTGACTATGATCTAGATTTCAATTTTATCGCACTTACTTAGCAAAAGTTTGCTTAAGTATCAACTGAATTTTTAAGAGTTCATACGGTTGGGCTAAATGATCGAGTGAGGATAACCTAACTTAGAAGGGCCAAATCTTATCATAGATTTTATTCATTATATTTTTCATTTTTGTATTTTTGCTTGAGATCATACACTTATTTGCATCGGCTTCCTTGCTCATGTGTGTTTTAGGATGGTGTTGGCTGCTAGTATAAACTACTCAAGGGGTTACTTAAAGAAACTTAGAATTAAGGTATTGACATAATGGTTATTCAAATCAATATTGCATACTTAGGGAATTTAGGGTGTTAGGATGGTACCGATATTATCGACACTTTTCCAAGTCTATCTAACAAAGCCTAAAAAGTAGAAATAGACTATACTAAAGGTGTGTCATGCCATTGAATTAGAACAAAAATTTTCATCATTGGGGGTCAAATCTAAGGGAATTTTCAAACAAAAGAAAAAAAAAACTATCACGCAATATGACTCGACAACACATGTATGACTCGACCAAAAGCTAAAAATAACTAAGTAGGAAACTAAGGAAAATAAAACAGTAAATAATAGAAAAACGGTAAAGCTCCCCCCCCCCCCCACACACACTTGAACCAAACATTGTACTCAATGTTTTAGTGCAAGGCGAAGAAAGGAGTATTAAAACCTGGTAGGGTGGCTCAATGATGTCGGTCGCGACCTCTATGTCGCACAAAACATCCTCTATTGAAAGCAAGGTTAGGCACATGCTGCATGTACTCCCTCATACCTGCCACCTCCAGATGAACTCCATTCATATTCTCGATGAGGTTAACTATGTTGAGCTTCGTCCGCTCGACAAAGTCAAGTTGAGTCTGTCTGATCTAATCAATGGAGACCTTCATCTCCTCCTGTTGCATCTGAATGTTCCTAAGTAGGACATCATGATCCACCTCGGCATCATTCCGGTGTCTAAGCTCACTTAGGAAGTCATCAAGAGTTGTCCTCATTGTCATACCCCAAAATTTGCCCGTTGGCATTACAAAGCATTTTCCAAGACCCTCTGACTTGTTCTGCAAGGCACTGATATCAAATGGACAAAGGCCCACTCACAACAGGCCCAATCCACAGGCGGCCCAAAACAGCTGGCTCGCTAGGCGAGCAGCTCCTTCTCCTAGCGAACATTGCATCATGTCACTCGCCCAGCGAAGCGTTGGATCCAGGAAAAAGCCCAGACCTAGTTTGCTCGCTAGGCGAGCAATTCCTTCGCCTAGCGAAGCTTGCGAAAGTTTGAGATTTTTGGACCTCATTTTAAGCCCATTAGGTCACCATTACCACTACTATAAATACATGCTCCTCTGCCACGAAAAAGGACACACACAGACGGACGGAAAACAGAGGAAGACGGACGGAAACCCTGGCACGGAAACCCTGAGGCTACTTTAGAGAAGTCCGAATGAAGAAACCCTGAAGGCCGCTTACCCGCTCCGAAGCTACCGCCGCCCAGCTCAATCCGGCTCGCCAATTCAAGGTTGCAACCCGATTTGCAAACAGGTTTGCATCACCATTATCGCTTTAGTTTCTTACTTGGCATATGATTTAGGATTCTTAATCTACATATGATTATCACTTTGTGTCCTTATTTTGCATGTGGTACCACTTTAGTGTCTTAATTTGCATATGATATCGTTTCGTACTCTCATTTGGCATATGGTACCACTTCATGTTCTTAATTTGTGGAGGATATTATAATTGAATTCATAAACATTTTGGAGTTTTGCATGAGAATTTAAATGTGCTTGAATATTGTGAAATTGAACCATATAATTATGTGTTGGATGCCATAAGCCATGCTGCAGGTTGAGGTCATAATGTTCTCAAATTTCAAACCCGTGGGCGCTCGCTAGCTCATCGCTAGGCGAGCCCGCAGCGAGCCTTCGCTGAGCCTTCGCTAGGCGAAGCAGAGGCGACCGGGCCAGGGGCTGCTTTGCCTCTTTGCTGCCCATTTCATGTTTACCTAATAATGATTCTGCGTATTTGGCTTAAATTCCTGGCTGTTATATTTATTTTATGGTGCAATTTCCGATTGTATTTTACCTCGATGCTTTAATCCGTGTGTTCATGGTGTAAAGGCTAGCATGCTTCCGAAGAAATAGCCGGCTAGGTACTCCGCTTTATGCATGGGAAGCTTTCATGGAGATGGATTCTAAATCGTTTCACTTTAATGTGAAGATTCACATTGATTGCCTAATTAATTTTAATGTAGCGATCCTTAATGTGCTGATTTTAATGTATCGATTTAATGCGGTATCACCATAATTACCTAATGAACTTAAAACATGGACTTTAAATAAATGATATCGGACCTCTCTTTATTACCCCACGATTACAATATTACGGTCATGTCCCGCGAATAGGGGGATATCCTTAGCAAAGACCCTTCGGTAAAATCATCATAGTCCCTCGGATGTTGCCTTCGAAAATACAATTTTGTCCCTCGATGACCCTTCGGTATAGCCTACGGTTAAATGATGATAGTCCTTTCGAATGCTAAGGTATCCTCGCAACTGTTGCCTTCGATGACCGATCGACGACCCTACGATGACCCTTCAACATCCCAAGGGAAAACTGCTTACTTCTCAATAGTAAGGACAGTTTTATCCTCATAAGGATAGGAAATGCCCGGAAAGACCTCGGACAGGTATAACCTTAATTGCTCATTCATAACAAAAAATGCTTTTCACACCTCACACCTTTCAAACATCCTCTTTAGAAAATCACCACTTAGCATACATCCGTACTAGGATCATTGCCGAGTTATATTTTTCTAAACTACTTTCAAAAAACCATACGAGATAACCACTTTGTATACATTCATGCAAGAATCATTACAAAGTTAAATTCTCGTTTTCAAAACCTTTTTATACACTTTTCAACCACCTTTTTCAAACTAAAAAAAAAAAACATAAATGATTGAGCAATTAAGAGCCCATGGATAACCATGGATACAAAGGGTGCTTACCCCTTCCCTTTGTATAAAGTACCTCCCGAACCTAAGAATCTAAATTAAGGTCTTTCCTGTTCTTTTCCGCCTTTCCTTATGGGATAAAAGAAAAGTCGGTGGCGACTCTTGCTAACCGCGACATTGCGATTAAAAATCCAATAAAAGTCAGTTCACCGTATGACAGAACTGGCGACTCTGCTGGGGACGATAAAGAGAGGTCCACCTTAAAAATCATTTATGTTTGAATTTGTTCTTTCGTTTTAGGGGATTGTCTGAGTGAAAGATCCTACACCCGGATCTAGTGTACCTTAGGTAAGTAGCAATAGATCATCGCGACTATCCGGCGTATACTGGAATGGTCAAAATGATGGCTACGGTTAATGTGGCACTTTGGTCGTCCTGATGTTCCTCATGTTCACTTGAGGAAAAATTTGGCTTCCGCGTGGTGTCATCAAAGCATTAACCAGACCTTTAGAACCCTAATTGACTCATCCTAGCCTTTAGAAAGTAGTGAGATAACTGGCTTCGGTTCCGACTGAGGTTGGTTGATACTCGATACTACACTCTTTGAGATTGGACTTTAGGGAAGCTTCGGTCAACCACTTGGTGTTGCACTGAAGTGGACTTAAGGAAAGGTCGATGATTTGAGATCCTTCTAGAACCCGGTTACTATTCTAGGACAGGTTGAACCAACCAAACTTCAGTGGGGAGGGTATTTACCTATGGAACTCATGCAAGCCTTAAAACCTAGGAATAATTGTTGTGTGACATGCTTGTGCTTGCACAACATCATAACATCATAACATCATGGCATTATACTAACCATTTCAAGGACTTAGGAATTTAGCTTTACTCTGTTGAACAGGTTATGGCTTCCAGGAAGACTATCCGGATCAATCTTGTAACGATCTCTCCTCAACTCAAGGATTTGGTGTCAGAACTCCCCGATCATGCTCAGTTCAACAAGAAACATGGTCATCTTCTCAACTTAGTTACCACCGGTTTCAAAGAAGATATGATGAGAGTTCTATTCCAGTTCTTCGATCCTAAACATCATTGCTTCACCTTCCCAGATTATCAGTTGGTACCCACATTAGAAGAGTTCTCCCAGCTGCTTGGGATACCTATCCTGGATCAAACACCTTTCAGTGGTCTGGAAAAGATTCCAAAGTCTGAAGAAGTTGCCGCAGCTTTACACATGACAAAGTCTGACATTGAGACCAATTGGGTAACGAGGAGTGGAATGAAAGGTTTATCTGCCAAATTTCTGATAAGTAAGGCCCGAGAATTCCTAAAAGTTATGAATGTCCATGCTTTTGAAGATGTTTTAGCATTGCTAATCTATGGTTTGGTGCTATTCCCTAATCCGGACCAATTCATAGATGTGAATGCTATTAAGATATTCCTCACTCATAATCCTGTGCCTACCTTGCTTGGAGATGTCTTGCATTCCCTTCACACTCGTACTATGAGGAGGCAAGGGACTCTCATGTGCTGCGTACCTTTGTTGTCTAGGTGGTTTATTTCGCACCTCCCTCAATCAGTCTTGAAGAATGATCAAAATCTGAAATGGTCTCAAAGGATAATGGCACTCTCCCATTCAGACATCCGTTGGTGTTCCAATCTCAGAGAAAACGTCACCCTCATCGACCGTTGTGGAGAATTCCCTAATGTACCACTCATGGGGATAAGAGGAGGTATTACTTATAATCCTGCCTTAGCCCTACGTCAGTTTGGGCATGCTCGAAGAGATGGTCCACATGAAATGATTATTCAAGGTACAGTGTTTGACTATGACAATGACTCTCAAGGTCTCCGCCAAAAGTTTGTACGAGCTTGGGGCATGGTGAAAAGAAGCAATTTAGGAAAGAAAAATTCTATTCCTATGGAGCCTTATCTCAGATGGGTGCGCGCCAGAGCTCGCGAGCTTGTCATGCCATATCTTGCAGTCGGGCCATTGATTGTTGAATCAGAGGTCGAAGGAGTTACTTCCCAGATCATTCCTTATCCAGATATGCCTACTGATGTTGAGGAATTGAAAAGATCCTGGACTCAGTTGAGGGAAGAGAGAGATACTTTCGAAGCTCAGTTCAATGTAGAAAGGAAGAAAGTGTTAGAGCTCACCAGTCAGCTTAATGAGGAACGAAGACTCAATGCATATCTTCGCCCGAAAAGAAGTCGCCCCTGGGAGACTTGAGCTTTCATTGTATTTTTACTATTATTCCTTTTGGAATGAACATTGATCAAAAAAGAGTAGCAATAAAACATTTCTCTCTTATGGGGGATTTATGCCAAGTTAAATTCCAAAAGTCCTTGAAAACATTTCATACATTGCATCGCATAACATAACATTGCATAACAGGTGTTCTAAAAGACCATATTCTCACGGTCTGCCTCTTAAACAGAAAAATGGATCTCGAGCAGACTGTCAAAGATCTCCAGACTCAGAATGCTCAATTCAAGGAGATGATGTTAAGCTTATCTAAAGGGCAGGAGGAGCTGAAGGCTCTTTTGGCTGAAAAGAAGAAGGATAAGAAGGCTGTGAGCTTCATTAACCCAGGCAGAAGGCGTAAAGGACAGGCTACGGGAATCAAATTTGGAATCCCGAATGGTCCAGAAGAGGGGGCGGAAAATGATTCAGAGGAGGAGAATGCTGATTTCTCTAACCCTGAGGATGATGATGAGGAGTATGAAAATGAACAGTACTCTCCAAGAGATGACAAATACAAATTGCTGGAAGAACGCATGCTAGCCATGGAGAGTCAGAAGGCGCCTGGTCTAGATTTCGAAAGTTTGGGTCTGGTCTCCGATGTGACCATTCCTCGCAAAATCAAAATCCCCACTTTCACTAAGTACGATGGTGCGTCTTGTCCTCAGATGCATCTAAGGGCTTATGTGAGAAAGATTCAGCCGCATACCACTGATAAGAAACTGTGGATCCATTTCTTCCAAGAGAGTCTATCTGGCACTCAGTTGGAATGGTATTATCAGCTCGAGAGCTCTGACATCCGCACCTGGACTGATTTAGCAACGGCTTTCTACAAGCAGTACCAGTACAATTCTGAATTAGCACCTACTCGGCTGCAGTTGCAGAATATGGCCATGGGATCTAAAGAAAGCTTCAAAGAGTAGGCTCAGAAATGGAGAGATTTGGCCGGCAGAGTCAAACCCCCTATGACTGACCGAGAATTAGTAGACCTGTTCATGGGTACCCTGACTGGCCCATTCTACAGCCACCTACTGGGGAGTTCTTCATCAGGTTTCACTGAACTTATACTGACAGGTGAACGGGTGGAGAGCGGTATTCGAAGTGGAAAGTTACAGGCAGCTACTTCTACAAGCAGTAAAAAGTCCTACCATGGGAAGAACGAATCGAATGCTGTGTATGGTCACAAGAATCATAATAAGAAAATCGGTGACCATGCCATTGGAGCAGTGACGATCGCAGCCCCGCCAGCTCAAAACTTCCAGCAAAGACAAGACAGACCAAGAAGGCAGTTTACCAAGCTCAATATGACTTTAGCACAAGCACTGCAAAGTATGCTAAAGGTAAACCTAATCACTCTCAGAGGTCCTCCTGCAAATGTCAACACTGCTTCGCCTCGTTACAATCCCAATGCCAGGTGTGCATATCACTCCGATAGCCCCGGGCATGATACAAATGATTGTTGGCTGTTGAAGAATAAAATTCAGGACATGATCGACGCTGGGGAAATTGAGTTCGAGCCTCCGGAGACTCCTAATGTCATCAATGCACCTATGCCTAATCATGACAAGGCTGTTAATGCTCTCAATGACGATGCTCTCATCACTACTGTAGCAGACTTAACATCTCCTCTCCCGATCATAAAGCGGAATTTATTGCAAGCTGGTTTATTTCCAGGTTGTACTGAAGATTGCAATCTCTGCACACTTTGGCCCGAGGACTGTTTGAAATTGAAAAATGGCATTCCACGGTTGATGGACGACCGTACAATTCTCTTTGAAAGGGTTTCTAAAACGGAAAACCCTATTGAAGAAATATCTATGATTGCAAGGTCCAAAGTTCCGGTTAAGATTACCGCTCCCAGGGTACCTGTGAAGATCATTGCTGAGCCCAAGGTAGCTCCCCTGATCATTACTGCACCTGGCCCAATACCGTACTCCTCAAGCAAGGCCATTCCGTGGAATTATGGAGGTGAGATTTACATCCATGGCGTAAGGCAAGTTGGTGATTCTGCTAATCCTAATAACATCGTTGGGACTAGTAAAATTACTCGAAGCGGAAGGGTCTTCTCTCCAGAGATCTCACCCCCAGCTCCTGAAACTCAAGGAAAGGAACCCGTCAATCCCTCCCAGTCAGAGACACCGGTCGAAGCTACTACTGAAGACGTTGCCAAACGAGAAATGGAAGAAGTGTTGAAAATCATCCGCAAGAGTGATTTTGATGTGGTAGAGCAGTTGGGGCACACTCCTTCCAAAATCTCGATGTTATCCTTGCTGTTATCTTCTGAATCTCATGCCAATGCCTTGATAAAATTCCTGAAGACTGCCCATGTACCTCAGGAGACCTCCGTCGATCAGTTCGAAAACTATGTTGCTACTTTGACTGTCGACGGTGGCCTAGGTTTTTCCAATGCTGACCTGACACCAGCGGGAAAGAACCATAATAAGGCCCTGCATATCTCCATTGAGTGTAAAGGGATCACCCTGTCTCATGTGTTGATCGATAATGGCTCTTCTTTGAATGTGTTACCGAAATCCGTGCTCGAGAAACTTGACTGCAAGAGCGTTGAACTGAAGCCTAGTGACATTGTGGTGCGGGCTTATGATGGTGCGAAGAGTGTTGTCCACGGTGAAGTTGTTCTCCCTATCAAGATAGGGCCTCAAGTCTTCAATACTACCTTTTATGTAATGAACATTCGTCCTGCCTACTCCTGCTTACTGGGGCGCCCTTGGATTCATGGGGCAGGTGCTGTGGCTTCATCGCTCCATCAAAAGCTGAGATATCCAATAGAGGGTAAAATCGTCACTGTGTGTGGGGAAGAAGAATACATTGTCAGTAGTGTGCATACCTTCAGATACGTTGAGATGGATGGTGAATTCTTCGAGACTCCAACTCAGTCATTTGAAGTGGTTTCTCCGCCCGATCCTGTCCTTAAGCCAACTCCCTGTGTGCCCAAGGTTACTCGTGCTCCTCCTGCTATGATTTCTCTGAAAGATGCTCAAGCTGTGGTTGAAGATGGTGGCTGTACTGGCTGGGGTCAACTGATCAACGTACCGTACAAGTCTGACAAAGCTGGTCTGGGATTCAACTCTGAAAAGATGGTCAAAGATCAAATCAATGCTGTAGAAGGTGCTGACAGTGATTGCGACCTGGATAGTTGGATCTACCCAACAATTGGCGACGGACTCAATAATTGGAAGGCTGAAGACACTATCCCGATCTCCTTTAGTCAGGAGTAATTGTTATTGTCTATTTAGCATTGCAAATTTTAATTGAACTTCTTAAAGCATTGTGTCAATACCCGGGGCACAATAGCTAATTTGTTAAGGGTTTTGTCATTTCATAAGCATATTTTCATATTCAATAAATCTATGGACGTTTTCGCATTCAAATATTGCGCTCTTTATTTTTTCTGTCGTCTTTCAAACAAGTTATGCTTTCTTACACACACTCACGTAACAAATTGCAGATCCGTATCCACTCTGGATCCTATTGATAATAATTCCGCTATTGTTCATTATGACTTTGAAAATCCAATCTACCAAGCCGAAGATGGAAATGAGGAAGATTGTGAAGTCCCTGGAGAGCTTGCCAGACTATTACTGCAAGAGGAAAGGACTATACAGCCGCATGAAGAGTCCCTCGAAATTGTAAATCTGGGTACTGAGGTAGACAGAAAAGAAGTCAAAATAGGAGCAGGATTGGAAAGCAGTGTCAAGGAAAGATTGATTCGGATGTTACAGGACTATGTAGAGGTTTTCGCTTGGTCTTATGAAGACATGCCCGGGTTGGATACTGATATAGTGGTGCATCGGCTGCCTACGAAAGAAGATTGTCGTCCTGTCAAGCAAAAGGTTCGCCGCATGCGTCCTGAAATGTCTGAGAAAATCAAAGCCGAGGTTATGAAACAATTCAATGCCGGTTTCTTAGCTGTTACTTCTTATCCTCAATGGGTTGCTAATGTGGTACCAGTGCCAAAGAAAGATGGTAAGGTGCGAATGTGCGTGGATTACAGAGATTTGAATAAAGCGAGTCCCAAAGATGACTTTCCACTCCCACACATTGATGTTCTGGTAGATAACACCGCTCAACACAAATTATTCTCATTCATGGATGGTTTCTCAGGTTACAATCAGATTAAGATGGCACCTGAGGACATGGAGAAAACCACGTTTGTGACGCAATGGGGCACTTTCTGTTACAAAGTAATGCCGTTCGGTCTAAAGAACGCCGGGGCAACATACCAGCGTGCTATGGTGGTTTTGTTCCATGATATGATTCATCATGAGATAGAAGTATATGTGGATGACATGATAGCTAGATCTCATACTGAAGAAGAACATCTCGATCATTTATACAAACTGTTCGAGAGGTTGAAGAAGTACAAGTTGAGATTGAATCCGAACAAATGCACCTTTGGAGTAAGATCCGGTAAACTCTTGGGCTTTATTGTCAGTGGTAAAGGAATTGAGGTTGACCCGGCTAAAGTGAGAGCTATTCAAGAAATGCCAGTTCCCCGTACAGAGAAAGAAGTCAGAGGTTTCTTGGGACGCTTGAACTACATTGCTCGATTTATCTCCCACTTGACCGCTACCTGCAAACCCATCTTCAAATTGCTGAGGAAGAATCAAGAGATGATATGGAATGACGAATGCCAAGAAGCTTTTGACAAAATCAAGAACTACCTCCAGGAACCCCCGATTCTGATACCACCAGTTGAAGGAAGACCTCTAATCATGTATTTGACCGTGTTAGAAAATTCAATGGGGTGCGTATTGGGGCAACATGACGAGTCTGGTCGAAAAGAGCATGCCATATACTACCTGAGCAAAAAGTTTACCGACTGTGAAACAAGATACTCACTGCTCGAGAGAACTTGCTGTGCTTTGGCCTGGGCTGCTCGCCGACTAAGACAGTATATGTTGAATCATACCACTTTGTTGATTTCTAGGATGGATCCCATCAAATACATGTTCGAGAAGCCTGCCCTCTCCGGAAGAATAGCGAGATGGCAGATGATCTTAACAGAGTACGATATCCAGTACACTACCCAGAAAGCAATCAAAGGAAGCGTGCTGGCTGATCATTTGGCTCATCAAGCGATGGATGATTACCAATCTATGAATTTTGAGTTCCCAGATGAGGATGTCATGTTTGTTGCCGATAATGAAAAACCTAAACCAGATGGAGGACCCGAATGGGGATCCCGATGGACTATGGTCTTTGATGGATCTTCTAATGCATTGGGCCATGGTGTTGGGGTTGTACTCATTTCTCCTGGAGGTTACCATACGCCTCTCACAACTAGACTATGTTTTCATTGTACCAATAATATGGCTGAGTATGAAGCATGTATTTTTGGACTCAAAGCTGCTATAGATTGGCGAATCAAGTTTTTGAATGTGTACGGAGATTCGGCCTTGGTAATCAGTCAGATCAACGGAGAATGGGATACTAAACATCCAAATCTCATCCCTTATCGAGAGCGGGTGATGACATTAATCCCATACTTTGAAGAGATTACATTTGAACATATTCCACGAGAGGAGAATCAGTTGGCAGACGCATTAGCTACCATGTCATCTATGTTCAGAGTCAGATGGGACGATGAAGCTCCCAGGATTACTATTGAACGATTAGATGAACCAGCACACTGTTATGAACTCCACACTGAAAAGGTACAAGGGAAACCTTGGTTCCACGACGTGAAAAGATATTTAGAAGCTCAGGAATACC
This sequence comes from Lathyrus oleraceus, assembly GCF_024323335.1. Taxonomy (NCBI): domain Eukaryota; kingdom Viridiplantae; phylum Streptophyta; class Magnoliopsida; order Fabales; family Fabaceae; genus Lathyrus; species Lathyrus oleraceus. Next base: position 448,663,084 of record NC_066580.1, read on the forward strand.
CTGAAGGGGCATCCATCAAGGACAGAAAATTCCTGAGGAAGTTCTCCGCTAAATTCTTTCTGAGTAATGGAGTGTTATACAAACGTAATCATGACTCGACTCTGCTTCGCTGTGTGGATAAAACGGAAGCAGAAAAGATTATGGAAGACATGCATGACGGTATTTTTGGGACTCATTCTAATGGACATACAATGGCTAAGAAGATTCTGAGATCAGGGTATTATTGGTCTACCATGGAAACTGATTGCCACCATCACTCCAGAACCTGTCACAAGTGCCAGATCTATGCGGACAAAGTACATATGCCCCCTGCTCCATTGAACGTGTTAACAGCTCCTTGGCCCTTTGCAATGTGGGGCATCGATATGATTGGAGAGATTAAACCCACGGCTTCTAATGGACATCGCTTCATTCTTGTCGCTATTGATTACTTTACGAAGTGGGTAGAGGCAGCCTCATTCGCTTCTGTCACCAAGAATGTGGTGGCAAGGTTCGTCAAGAATAGCCTTATTTGTCGGTATGGCATCCCTGAAAGGATTATCACTGACAATGGTACTAATTTGAACAACAAGATGATTACTGAACTCTGCACGCAGTTCAAAATTAAGCACCATAACTCTTCTCCGTACCGGCCAAAGATGAATGGCGCCGTGGAGGCTGCTAATAAGAACATCAAGAAGATCATACAAAAGATGACAGTAACGTACAAAGACTGGCATGAGATGTTACCATTTGCTCTCCATGGTTATCGCACTTCAGTACGCACTTCGACAGGGGCAACTCCTTTCTCTTTAGTCTACGGAACGGAAGCTGTTTTACCAGTGGAAGTCCAGATTCCCTCTCTAAGAATCATGAAAGAAGCGGGCTTAGATGAAGATGAATGGATTCAGACTCGACTCGATCAGATAAATTTGATTGATGAGAAGAGACTGGCGGCTGTTTGTCACGGGCAGATATATCAGAAGCGCATGACCCAGGCATTTAACAAAAAAGTCAAGAGACAGGTGTATCAAGTTGGCGACTTGGTGATCAAGCGTATCATTCTACCACAAGGAGATCCCAGAGGCAAGTGGACTCCCACATACGAAGGGCCATTTGTGGTTAAGAAGGTATTCTCCGGTGGAGCCATGATACTTGCTACAATGGATGGCGAAGACCTCCCGCATCCTGTGAACGCGGACATAGTTAAAAAATACTACGCATAAAAGAGACCCGCTAGGTCGACGTACCTAGGCAAAAGTAAGGGCATCCCGGCGAACCAAAAGGGTTCGGGCAAAAATTAGGGATAAATATATACAAATGTACACCCGGCAAGTCAAAAACCTGAAAAGGCGGCTTGGGCAAAAAAGGGTATCCCGGTGGACTGAAAACCTGAAAAGGCGGTCCAGGCAAAAATTAGGGATTAAAGCGTATGACTATGTCCCGTTCTCTGTCAGCTTCAACCAAGTTCAAGGGACTGAACAAGCCAATCACTTCTATCCGACAGCAGGAGAAGAGATGCTTGAAGGCAGGATGACAGTAGTGGATTTAAAATCAATAGGACTTTTCCTGCATAGCTTTTTCTTTGTTTTCTTGACAATTTCCTCTTACTAGGATTTCTGTCTCCTTGTACACGAATTGCCTGTTTATAGGCTCTCTTTCAAAATCAATACAATTTCATTTCCAAAAAGATGCTTTTGTTTTTACCTTTTCTGTTTTGTTTGCGTAAACGTCCATTGATTTAACTTGAATTGACTTATGCACTTGAATATAACCAATGTTTACAAAAATGCATGCCTAAAATAGCAATAGCAATTACTACACGACTTCAGGATCGAGGAGAAGGTCTAACCACGCTTTCCAAGGAGGCTGTTACTAATTCGATTCCCCGGCAACGCCAATTATTCCCCAGAAGAGGTCGGCACCGCCCTACCGAAAGGTCATCCCTTCCATCCCCAGCCAGGCCCCGTTGGGACAGAACCCAAATCCCCAGCTAAGGAAGGGCCATCAATACCAATGTCTCCGACCAGCAGACTGAGATCTATCTCCCCAGTAGTGTCCCCTGGAAGAATGTTTCAGACGCCTAATGCATTCATTACATCATTTCATATTACACATCTACATACAATCAGTTCCTAACATATACATGCATACAATGCTCTCATTTATTCCAGACGCATAATTCACCCATCACATCATTTCACAGCACACGCATGCATACAACATTTGCATCTCATGCATCATGACATTGCATAAAGCTAACTTTATTTTTCAGGCTGATTATCCTTCTGATCACATTCAAGGTTCGAGTACAGCTCTCAGATATACTCCGTGTCAACATTCATTTCTGACATCCTCCCAACGATGGCATCTATAAGCCCATCCCAGGCATTTATCGCCAATACAACAAATATTATCAGATACAGCCCAACATACGGTTCATTCTGATTCAGCTCAACACATGACTCCTTCAACTCAGATACGATCTAGCGTACGATCCATTCTGACCTTCATACCACTCAAATACAGTCTAATGTACGACCAAGTTAGACCTTTAACTCCCTTTCTCAGGTGCTACCTTCGGACAGGTACATTCCTGAATGGTAGTCTAGTATACGGCTACTCCCTTTCTCAGGTGCTACCTTCGGACAGGTACATTCCTGAATGGTAGTCTAGTATACGGCTACTCCCTTTCTCAGGTGCTACCTTCGGACAGGTACATTCCTGAATGGTAGTCTAGTATACGGCTACTCCCTTTCTCAGGTGCTACCTTCGGACAGGTACATTCCTGAATGGTAGTCTAGTATACGGCTACTCCCTTTCTCAGGTGCTACCTTCGGACAGGTACATTCCTGAATGGTAGTCTAGTATACGGCTACTCCCTTTCTCAGGTGCTACCTTCGGACAGGTACATTCCTGAATGGTAGTCTAGTATACGGCTACTCCCTTTCTCAGGTGCTACCTTCGGACAGGTACATTCTTGAATGGTAGTCTAGTATACGGCTACTCCCTTTCTCAGGTGCTACCTTCGGACAGGTACAGTCCTGAATGGTAGTCTAGTATACGGCTACTCCCTTTCTCAGGTGCTACCTTTGGACAGGTACATTCCTGAATGGTAGTCTAGTATACGGCTGCTCCCTTACTCAGATGCTACCTTCGGACAGGTACATTTCTGAATGGTAGTCTAGTATACGACTACTCCCTTTTCAGCAAATTCAGCCTAACGGACGGCTCATTCTGCTCAGATATGGTTTAATGTACGACCAAGTTAGACCTTCATCCCCTCAGATGCTACCTAGTGACAGATACGATCTAGCGTACGATCCATTCTGATATTTCATCCCCAGCAAAGTCATCCGCCTAATGAACAGCTCACTCTGGTATTCAGACACGGTCTAACGTATGACCCATTCTGATCCCTTATCCCCAGCAGCATAGCATGCTCTGACTCCCCAGCAAAGTCAACAGCATAATGGAGGATTCACTACACGGTCTAGCGTATGACCCGGTATGACATCCATGTCTTCAGACATCGTCTAACGTACGACACCATCTGGAAATCTCCTCAGCAAGTTTCTTGGATGGCATCTCTAAGCCCATCTCCGTCAAGACTGATGGACAAGCGCAAATTTTCGGGGCATTCTAGTGTTCAATAATCTTTCACCTCCAGACCACGAACGGCACATGCCATTCTACTCTCTCGGTTCGAGAATATTGAACAGGGGCAGCTGTCATACCCCAAAATTTGCCTGTTGGCATTACAAAGCATTTTCCAAGACCCTCTGACTTGTTCTGCAAGGCACTGATATCAAATGGACAAAGGCCCACTCACAACAGGCCCAATCCACAGGCGGCCCAAAACAGCTGGCTCGCTAGGCGAGCAGCTCCTTCGCCTAGCGAACATTGCATCATGTCACTCGCCCAGCGAAGCGTTGGATCCAGGAAAAAGCCCAGACCTAGTTTGCTCGCTAGGCGAGCAATTCCTTCGCCTATCGAAGCTTGCGAAAGTTTGAGATTTTTGGACCTCATTTTAAGCCCATTAGGTCACCATTACCACTACTATAAATACATGCTCCTCTGCCACGAAAAAGGACACACACAGACGGACGGAAAACAGAGGAAGACGGACGGAAACCCTGGCACGGAAACCCTGAGGCTACTTTAGAGAAGTCCGAGTGAAGAAACCCTGAAGGCCGCTTACCCGCTCCGAAGCTACCGCCGCCCAGCTCAATCCGGCTCGCCAATTCAAGGTTGCAACCCGATTTGCAAACAGGTTTGCATCACCATTATCGCTTTAGTTTCTTACTTGGCATATGATTTAGGATTCTTAATCTACATATGATTATCACTTTGTGTCCTTATTTTGCATGTGGTACCACTTTAGTGTCTTAATTTGCATATGATATCGTTTCGTACTCTCATTTGGCATATGGTACCACTTCATGTTCTTAATTTGTGGAGGATATTATAATTGAATTCATAAACATTTTGGAGTTTTGCATGAGAATTTAAATGTGCTTGAATATTGTGAAATTGAACCATATAATTATGTGTTGGATGCCATAAGCCATGCTGCAGGTTGAGGTCATAATGTTCTCAAATTTCAAACCCGTGGGCGCTCGCTAGCTCATCGCTAGGCGAGCCCGCAGCGAGCCTTCGCTGAGCCTTCGCTAGGCGAAGCAGAGGCGACCGGGCCAGGGGCTGCTTTGCCTCTTTGCTGCCCATTTCATGTTTACCTAATAATGATTCTGCGTATTTGGCTTAAATTCCTGGCTGTTATATTTATTTTATGGTGCAATTTCCGATTGTATTTTACCTCGATGCTTTAATCCGTGTGTTCATGGTGTAAAGGCTAGCATGCTTCCGAAGAAATAGCCGGCTAGGTACTCCGCTTTATGCATGGGAAGCTTTCATGGAGATGGATTCTAAATCGTTTCACTTTAATGTGAAGATTCACATTGATTGCCTAATTAATTTTAATGTAGCGATCCTTAATGTGCTGATTTTAATGTATCGATTTAATGCGGTATCACCATAATTACCTAATGAACTTAAAACATGGACTTTAAATAAATGATATCGGACCTCTCTTTATTACCCCACGATTACAATATTACGGTCATGTCCCGCGAATAGGGGGATATCCTTAGCAAAGACCCTTCGGTAAAATCATCATAGTCCCTCGGATGTTGCCTTCGAAAATACAATTTTGTCCCTCGATGACCCTTCGGTATAGCCTACGGTTAAATGATGATAGTCCTTTCGAATGCTAAGGTATCCTCGCAATTGTTGCCTTCGATGACCGATCGACGACCCTACGATGACCCTTCAACATCCCAAGGGAAAACTGCTTACTTCTCAATAGTAAGGACAGTTTTATCCTCATAAGGATAGGAAATGCCCGGAAAGACCTCAGACAGGTATAACCTTAATTGCTCATTCATAACAAAAAATGCTTTTCACACCTCACACCTTTCAAACATCCTCTTTAGAAAATCACCACTTAGCATACATCCGTACTAGGATCATTGCCGAGTTATATTTTTCTAAACTACTTTCAAAAAACCATACGAGATAACCACTTTGTATACATTCATGCAAGAATCATTACAAAGTTAAATTCTCGTTTTCAAAACCTTTTTATACACTTTTCAACCACCTTTTTCAAACTAAAAAAAAAAAAAACATAAATGATTGAGCAATTAAGAGCCCATGGATAACCATGGATACAAAGGGTGCTTACCCCTTCCCTTTGTATAAAGTACCTCCCGAACCTAAGAATCTAAATTAAGGTCTTTCCTGTTCTTTTCCGCCTTTCCTTATGGGATAAAAGAAAAGTCGGTGGCGACTCTTGCTAACCGCGACATTGCGATTAAAAATCCAATAAAAGTCAGTTCACCGTATGACACTCATGGCGGTGTAGTCATACTCCTCGCGGGGCTGATGTCTGGATGAGGTACCTGCAAAAGAGTTAGGAAAAGTAGGTGCAGTGTGTGCTTGGGTGCCAGTGCGGGAAGCATCTTGCTCCATGTGATCGGGCTCGGGGGTGTTAAGATCAAAAGTCCAGTTAGCGCTCATTCCCACGTTGATACGTGCGGCGCAAGGTAAAGTAATTCCCCTAAACTCTCGATTACTAATCATTAAGAAATACTTGTCGCCAGATTTATTTTTATTGAGGCGCATGCTACGGTAGTAATCAAGGTCGGCAAATGGAGTCTCTAACGGTTCAAGCGTAGCCAACTCCGTGCCTAGGTTTAAAGCAAGGGCTATGGATGTAATTAGCCCTCCGACACAAATAGGACCTCCAGTTCAAACATAGGTGGACTGGAAGTGTGTGAGTAAGAATGGTGTCGGGTTAACTTTTGTTCCAAACAATGCACAATAAATAATAAAAATGTCTTTAGAATTCACGTTGCCAGTATTCTCTCGACCAAAAATAGTACTGGCTAAAATGCGGTGCAAATACCGAATGTTCGGGTTTTGAATAGTTGTAGCTTTTAGGCCTTCCTAGTCGGTGGTGGTTTTTCCGTTAGTTGCTGCCAAAAGTCGAAAGCCTTGGATTCCTGATCGCTCTCTAAAGGGTGTTGGCATGCAAAGTCGTCCCCATGAGGGAACGAAATTAAATCGGTCAGTTGGTCTTGGTTAATATCGTAAGTTCTGTTGAACATCCTAAAATGTGCAGTGCCGGTGGTTCGGGATCCTCCTATAGGAGTGGTGTACCGAAAAGAGCTAAAGAACTCATAGGTAAGTCAGATAAATGTAGGACTAGTTAAAGTAAGAAAATGAGACATACCTAAGTTGTTAAACATCCAATGGACATTGTTAGATAAACCCAAATCGTGAAGAGCAACATTGTCGGGGTACCGTGTTGCTAAGACGTCCCTCTTCAAGAGCTTGTGGTATATGCTCCTCTGATTCTCGCCATCAATTCCCTCAGCGAAAACAATCCCCATATAGTCCATATCTCCCCTTGGTCGAACAGTTCTATGAGGCATTTTTTTAATGGTAGAAAAAGAAATAGGAATAGAATGTTACGGTATTTGGAGAAGAGAAGAGTGAATGGAAAGGATTGTGAGGTGGTTGTGAATTTATAGTGATTGGGAAAAAGTGGAGTGGTTGGGAGATGAAAAGTTTTAGTTAGTAGTGTGTAGAGTAGGAAGTTTAAGGGTTTTAATTTAAAAGGGGTTTGAAAAACGCACAGGAGGGAGAAAAAAAGGGAGGAAAATGCTCTGTTTTCCTGATATGGTGATCGCCATTAGGCTTATGGCAAACACCATCTGCCTAAAATGTCGGGACTTTAAATTCGAAGCGAATGGTGAACGCCATTAGCTTAATGGCAAATGCCATTAACCTAAAATTCGTAATTTTGGAAATTTTAAAGATTAAAGTAGGGAAATCATATTAAGGCTACAAAACAGTTAATTAAAATTATTAGCTATAATTAAGATGCAATGAAATATGTAAGAATGAACATAATAAGCGATAAAATAAGATAAGTGACTGAAATGAAAAGTGCATTAATCAAAGGTAGGAGTAACACATGTTCGAGTCGACATATCGATTGTAAATTCAACACAAACTGAACATTAACAACAAAGGGAAAAAATAGTGATAATAATTAAAATACTAAACTAGAGAATACTAAAACTCTAGTACAATCAGTTAATACTAGCTATCACTTTGGTCCACGAGAATGCTCCAAAGAATGAATTTGTTGGAAAACATGATCGAACTATTCGTTAACGACATCCATAAATCCTAGGAGATCCACTCGGAGAGAACTCACTTCTCCTCTGATGAAAATAATAAAAATGAAAACAACTAAAAAGAAAAGAAAAAGATTAAAGGTTGTGGATTGCCTTCCACTCAGTGCTTCGTTTGACATCGGGAGCTCGACTACCGAACTTATAAATTGGTTAGATCATTAGTTTTCCAAGGCCATTTATCGAGCCATATTTCATATCCATCACTTTTCGTTTTCTTTCCAGTATAGAGAGGTTCATACCTTAGGTAAGGTGGGGGAGATTTTGGCTCTTTTTTAGGCATTGGTTGTTCTAACTTATCATTGGTTTTTCTCTTCGACCCAGGATCCTCAAACACAGGTGCATTGATGTGGATATTTTCCAATAGCTCGTCACACCCTTCGGATTTGGAGTCTACCTTAACTTCCACAGACCTTCGCGGGAAAGGAATCAGTGATTTATAGGGAGGAGGAACAACACAGAGTGCTTCCTTCTCTACCTCTTCGACAACCTCCCTTTCGGGTGGTGTCGGTGGATATTTCTCAATCCCTACTCTTTTCTCACATGAACCCTCCTCATTATCACTCTCTTTAGGATTTTTGATAGATTTTTCACTAGTGGTTATTACAACATCCGCATGTTTCTCAAGGAAGGGTCTTAGAGGTGTATGTTCAAGCAGGGAAATTTGAGTCTCCAATGCCTCACTGTGAGTGGCGAGGGACTCGACCACAGTGTTCAACTGCCTAAGGGTTTCATTGGTATAGAGACTTTGTTTTCTAAACTCTTCATTCTGAAGAGTTTGTGTAGCCACAAAGCGTTCCACCATAGATTCTATCCTAGAGCAAGTTTGCATCACAATGAAATCCTCCATTAATATTTTGAGGTCGGATTTATGGAAATCTTGCGGTTCCTCAAAATACTGGGAGTGGTAATCATAGAGAAAATTTGGGTGATACATAGTAATAGATAAGAGAGTGCCTTAGTCTATACGGTGCAACAACGAAGTCACAATATTGACTAAATTAGTCCCCGACAACAGTGCCAAAAACTTGATCGCGACGGGCGTGTCTGTCGGATTATGACTACAAGTGAATAGCCTATCATGAAGTTTTAAAAGATTATCGAACCCACAAAGACTAATGGTCAAGCTAATGTTATCTATTGTTGCAGTCCAAAGCTAAGGCTAAAAGGTATAAGGTTACGAAAGGAAATGAAAATACTAATTTCTAACAGTGTAAAAGTTATGATAACAAATGAGTCTGGAATATGGATTCCGCGTACCTAAGGGATTAGGTAGAATTGAGAACTAAATATGATTCTATTGTGTTATGTAGAAAATACTGACTTAAAGATCCTGCCTCACACTCTCGTGCTATTGACAAAGGTCACACCTCCTAACCACAGGATTTTGCTCTCGCTCGCCCGTTCTAATTAGAAAGCGTATTTTGAAAGTAAATGAGATCCTAAACGATGCCTAAAACACTCTCGCTGTTTTTAGGATCGATGCCCAATTTCCACTATCTGGTTCCTTCCTCACACTTTCGCGTTATCGGATTGAACCTTAACTTGTCTCACACTCTCGTGCAAAAACAGTAAAACATACAATTGGAAACTAAAACCATAACAAAGTTAAATCATAAACTCGCACCTATTATTTCTATCGAGTCTCGTCGATAACGTCGATCCTCATACGCCAGACTCAGAATGAATTAGCAAGACATGATATTATTTGTAAACAGCATAATTAAAACATTCAAAATTAAGAGCAGCATGGCATACAAGTAATTAAAATAGTAAAACATACAAATATCAAATGTAGTAAAAAGAACCTGAAATTGCGTAAAATAAATCTGGAATTAACTTGAACTTGAAAGTAACGGCAAGCTTGTTCTTGATCCAAGAGTACAATGAAGATGAAAACAAAATAAAAATAGAACATGAATGACAATCCTTCGATGTGAGTTATTGCCACTTTTACAAGTAATTTATGCTTAATTCTAAAACTCGACTCGACAGAGCTTCCGCGCAACTTGGATACCTTCAAAAGTCTCCCACAATCCTATTTATAGAGGTTTTGAGACCTGATAACTCCCTTGGATCGTGCATGGAGAGTGGAGGGAAAATAAAGGATAGAAAATAGTCCATAACTGCCCACAAGCGCAGTTCTGTTACTGCATGATAATGTCGAATGCCATTCCTTCCATATTTTAAATGATGTGGCAGCAAAGTGAATGGCGAACGCCATCTAGACAGAATGCATAAAATTGGTTCTTTTGCTCATATTTCGCTCCTTTTCTGCGAGGCTTCCAACACTTCAATGAAATCGGATAACAACTGCAAAACAAATAAAACAAAAGTAAAATACGATAAAATGCATAAAAATATAAACGGATATCATGTGAAATGAGCCTAAAAACACAATACGGTTTCTTGTTATCATACATAATATCACAGGAGTTGCCTCCACCAATCAATACTCTACAGACGTCGAAGTTGGAAATTGTGTTTGTTATGACTTAAGGAAAAATGTTGTTCGAGGTCCCTCTATTCTTTTCACTATCCCAAAATCCAAGAATTGGCCTTTTTGAACTCATAAGTGCTCTCATCCTTCTTATTGACGAATATCGGCTAAGTAATCTTCCTCTTTATGTGTTTTTGGACAGGTTGCTTATCCTCGGCGTACCTCCTATGTTGGAAGTGAGTACTCAATATTCCCTTGTTCATTTCTTCTTCCCCGTTGCTTACATCTTTTCCTTTGCCTCCAACCATATATTCAACGATTTCTTGGAGAATTGTTTTCTCTTTGGAGAGTCTTCCTAACCCCTCATGCCATCCTTGGTGTATTTTACAATCACCCCCTTCTTAATTATCCCTTCAATTGAATCATCCAACTGGATGCAATCGTTTGTGTTTTGGCCGTGACACTTGTAGAAACAACAATATTTGGATTATCAGCGCGGGCGAACTCCCTGACCGGGTAGAGGTTCCTTATTCGGCCCCTTAAACTTTGTGTTCGCGTGTTCATTCAAGATTCTCTTCCACGAAGTGTTCAAACGAGCATGAGCATCAAACCTAGGGAGAGGTCAGTGATCACTTTATTCTCTTGACCTCCCGATGTCTTTTTGTATGGTCGACTAGGTCATGTACCTTCTGGTACCCAGCTAACCTTGTCGGCCAAGAGTTTTTCTTCGTAGTTGATGTAGGGTTGCACCCTACTCAACAAATCCTTCAGGGTATGGGCCTATTGGTGCCCTAATTTTTCTTAGAATGTATAATCCAGATTCAAGCCCTTTTCGAATATCCAAACAACCATGTCCTTTTTGGTGAAACAATTTGTGTATCCACGCAAGGTTTATTTCTTATCGTGCGTGATTTTACTAAGCATGACCATGGTAGTCAGTAGCCTCTTCCTAGCGGTCAAGAGAGTGGTAAAAGTTTTGCACAGGTCGGTCCAAAAGCCTATACTCCCATATGGAAGGGATTTGTACCAGGGCATGACTGATATAGTTAGGGTTAGTGTGAAGAATTTTCATATCACGTCCCAGTTGGCATGATAATATCCAAACATTCTTCAGCATGCTTGATATATTCATTTGGATCTCTGATCTCGTCTTAGCTCTGGACCTTCAACTATTTCTCTAATGATTTTTGGATTCCATTGTCCATATGCGAGTGCATTGGTGATTTTTTCCAGTGCCTGGACGGGAGTGTCTTCCTCGTATATTTCCCTCCTCCAAGGACGACAAACTTCTAGAGGAGTATGGCTACCTCTTCATCCTTCAGGACCAGAGGAAGGAAACTAGTGTTTGTGTCATATGTGGCCTTGCAATTTACTGGCTTCTTAGGAATCTCTTTTGAGTCGAGAATGGTGGTTTGGTTCTTACGCTAAGTCATTTCTTGTACAATGGTGTTCTTCGGATTGACATGGTATAAGATTTATTCAATCTGGAATAGTCTCTCTACTCTGGCCTGAGAGTTTTAATGTTGTACCACGTGATATAAATGTTGTTTAGCAAGTCGTTAGCACCCTGTCTGCTAAGGTTAGCCTACAAGAGTTGAAAGTCGGAAAGCATTTCTTGGCCAAACAAGGTAAGTAGTGGCAAAGTTCTGAATAAAGGTTTGCCCTTGTGAAACTGTGGTGCAAATCTGAGGAATGAAGAAGGTTGAAACTCTTCCTAATTTTCCCTAGGTTGGACAAGATCTTGTGGTGGGGGAACAAACGGAACAGTCGTCAGAAGTTGATCGTTCGTGCCTTGAGGAAGAAGTGGAGGGTTCCTAGAAGCCTCAGCGGCAACAACATTTTGACGTTGGATAGGGGAACAAGTAGCTTTGGAGGTTGTCATCATCGATAAATCCGATGGACAATTTGAAGGATGAAAGTTTTAATCTGCCATAAGGGATTAGAAAATGGAGATACACGCTTCGATTGAAGGATATCTATATTTAAAATGAAGGAGATTCAATTGAATCAAATCAACAAAAATGACAAAATTTTAAAAATTATAAATAGAATTTTTAATAGAATTATTTATTTTTCTATAATATTTTAAACAATTTATTATTTTATTATAATTATTTATCTATGCAATGCAATAAACAATAAAACAACATTCACAAAATAAAGACTAAAGTTACATTGAATTTTCAAAACCACTAATAAATACATACAAATAGCAAATATAGATGAACACATACAAAAATCAAAATATGTTTAGCCCATAACAAGACAACCAATATGCCACGTCGTTATCATTTAAGAATTTCTTATATTGCATGCATGCAAATGTGTTGAACAAATGCCTAGAGCAACACTTCTACTATACTAGCACTATATTTTACTCAATGTCATGTGAAGTATAAAACAAACAACACAATTATTACTTAAAACAAATTTTGAAAACGAATAAATATACATTCCTCAAAAGCAACAACATACAACTGGAATGTCTGTCTTAGTAAGGGTTAAGAATATTTTTTATTTTTTTAACTTTTGGGTTCAAACTAGATCCATCGAGACCAGAAACCTTTTTACCTTTGATAAGTTTGAGATTTTATTGGTCCAGTCATTTTGTTGTTGACAGGATATTCTTCTTTTGCATTACCATGTACTATAAGGCCTCAAAGTAAACCAACATAAGAATAAGAATAATAGAAGAAAAAAGTAAAAATTAAAGTAGTAAACTTAGGGGGAGGCAAGGACCAACATTTTAGAAAAGGGAAGCCCTTAATAAGAGCATCCTACCTAAAAAGTTTGCTTATATTGTCTGTACTATAAGATCTGAGATCATGTTCTGTAACCTCTAATTGTCTCCCTCTTCTATATGATCTGAACTTTTGTTGGTCAAAGGTTTTTAAACCATTGTATATAATGTATGTGTCTTAAAAGAACGTTTCTTTATCTTTCATGTTTTTGAGTTGTTATTCTATTGTCATTTGTCTTTCATGTTAATTATAGTGATTATGTTTAAAGAGATGTATAAATAAGTGCTTTTTTTATTTGGTTTGAGTACTTTGGTTCATGTGAGGATTATTTTTTGAATACTAGTTGATTCTTTGCTTGCTATTCACTTTTTCATTTTTGAACGGTAAAAGGTAAAAAATTCAAATTTTCTCTCCAGGGCAAAGCAATGATAAGTTAAGTAAATATTTAATTAATTTGTACCGATAATATTTTTTAATGGTGGTTTTCAATTATTTTATGATATTTAATAATTATTGAAGTAATTTTAATATTAATTTATTTAAGGAATTCTTAAGGAAAAATCTTCATCTGTATTAAATAATTGTTTAAATATTATAAATTTTTGTTGATTTGGTTCAATAAAAAACATAATTATTTGTATAAAAAAATTTAAATTAAAGTTATTAAAAATGAGAAAGTTATGTTTTTAAGTGAAAGAAAAATATGATACAGTTTCGTAAAAATGAGAGTTTATTTTAATAAATATTATGATATTCTACGGGTTTGTTCGGTATATATAATCAATGTTAAAGTGAATCTAAAGTTTAAATTAATTTTGAGATACGGTAGTCAACACAACTATATGATATAAAATAATACCATTTTCTTTTTATTAAGTTATCCTTTATAATAAATAAAATGTTGCCCAGTATATTGGGCCTATCTCTTTTACATGTGATGAAACCCATGAACTTCATGGGCTTAGCTTAGATAGACTGGGATTGGGGAAAGCCTATCAATATATACCCCTATTTTTACTAACACACCTAATTCTATAGTGACTGGTTTATTTTATATTGCCTATCAATATATACCCCTATTTTTACTAACACACCTAATTCTATAGTGACTGGTTTATTTTATATTGTTTATACATATTTTGTTCATTGAAATTAAATACAACCATTAATGTTAATCCAATTTATTAATATCTAAATTATTTAACCAAAGCATTTAATCACAAATTTGAATAGAAGAAAAGATAAAAAGGGCAGTGCAATTTTTTTATCAAAATGAGCCACATTTTTAAAAGAAATCTCAAAATAACTCACATTTCAGATAATTTCTCAAAATAATTCATTTTGAAGAATCGATGTCAGATGAATTGACGTTTGGTCTCTAAGTTAAAGAGGTGGCGTCAATTGGATTGATTTATGCACCTAGTGTTGTCAATCCAATTGGCTCATATGTGTTAGGTTTAAGAGGAGACGCCAATTGGTCTGACACCTATTTGTGATGTCATTTTTTTGAAAAACAATATACATTTTATATAAAATTCGAAATCGAACCAATTGGTATTAATATTAATATGCGTTTACATACGAATAGCAAAAAGACTAATGTCATTGATCGGGATGACCTAACCGACCTCTGGTACCACATCCCCTAGCTCCCGAACGCGTGACCATAATCCACGTTGATGATTTACCTCAAGTGTTTGAGGATTTGAGGGCTCAGGAACATCACCACTACCTGCAGGAGATTCCCTAAGATATTCAGACAAATCATCGTAGTCCTGTATATGCAATGAAGGGATGAGTTTGTGACCCATGCCAGAGTAGTTGAGTTGTGTTTGCGTTATTGGAGGGAGACCGGGACGACTGAAGGGCGACATTGGTGTGAATGATGCGTCGAGGAAAGGTTGAAATGGTTGTTGTGGTGTTTGGTAGCCATATGGTTGTTGTATGTTTTGGTTTTGTGATGTTTGGGCTTCTTGGCTATAGTGGGAGGAGGAACGATTGGTGTTAAATGATCGCTGGGTGTTTTGGCTAAGCCGGTTGTGATAGGATGATGTGTTAGCTGCATAGAGATTTTGGGTGTCTAGGTGATGATCTTCTTGTTGGTTGTGGTACGGGGTATGCTATTGGTATTGTAGTTGGGTGTTTGGCATGTTAAGGTCGTAAGTTTGTCTGTTTGTGGGTCGATGATTTTGATGGGTAGGGGGTTATGAGTAATCGTTCTAGCAATGTTGTGGGGGTTAGATGTTGAACCTTCTTGTGTGTAAGTTACATAGCATGGGTCGTATAGGTACATATCCTCGGCGAGGAACTCAAATCCAACCGATCTATAACAAGCCATATAATTACGAGTTGGTTTCTCTTCAATTGGCATCACATTGTCAGTTAAGACATGGTCTTGTCAGTGCTTCCATTTTTGATACTCAGATCTAGCGAAGCTTTGGCAAGGGTTAAAGTTCCATTGGTCGTTAACTTTTCGTAGATGCCATTCTCCGAGGTTTGTGGGGGGATCTGGGATGTGTTGAAGCATACCGAACTGCAATTTAATACAATCATTATGGTGCATCTCCACAGTGGTGAACCTTATGATTAGTGCGCATGCAGTCCAAACGGCTGCATCTTGTTCATTAAATTCATGGTCATGATCCAAGTTTAGATATGGACGCCAAATGAGCTGAAATGTGAAAATATATTAGATTATAAAATGAGTGATATTATAAACAAATTATTACAAATTAATTTGGTTAATGACAATACATTTGTTGGTCGAAGGTGATCCAAGAGATTGCGATATTGGGTAACACAGTGTCTATAACATCTGTTGTAACACATATCACGAGCCGACCATCTATACCAAAAAAGTAAATATATTATTTAGAGATAATAATCGGTAAAGTAAGTAAATATCGTTAATTGTTAAGAACTTACTTTTGTGTGTACGGGAATGTGAGCGGGTTGTGGTTGACGGGCGCTAGGGACGATAATTTGAACCAACCCCATGCTTGGAGCAAAACAACGCATCCATAAAATGTATATGTATCTTTGTGTACATTTTTACACAAAGAGCTATAAATATAAGTCAAACAAGCGGACCTCCAACTATAACTTCGTATTCTATCTACATGTCTTAATAAAGGTAAATACATAACATGCATGGCTAGGTCTTCCGTGCTTAGTCTTTTCAATAGGCTGCATGGCTAAGGCATGCATCGCAGGATCTCGATGGCATGCATAGAAGGCGCCAAATGAACTGGCGCCTATGTACAGATTTCCAAATCAAGGGGACAAAGTTTGGCACAACGATGAGATGAGAAGAAAGAAAAAAGGTCGACCAAACAGCACGCGTATTAGAACAGAAATTGATTCGGTTGATAAAATGATAAGATTATGTAGTATATATCGTCAACCCGGACACAATAAGAAAAAATGTCTCAATCTCGGAGCAACCTCTGCATCATAATTTAGTATCTCCTTTCAATTTTTGTAGCCTTTGATTTTGATATATTAATAACTTTTTGTTATAACAATATTAATAACAAACATCACCCCAACTTAAACACACTTAAAAACAACCATGTCTGAATAAACAACACAAATAACAGATATCAAAATAGATAAAAAAATGTAACCACAACATTTAAAAACAACATTTCTAACTAATTACAACAATCAAACTTATATCATTTGGTACAAACATCATTTCCCTCACATCCTTATCATTTTTAACTCGCACCCACTCACGTACGGCATCGTGTCTCTCAATACTTCTAATTTTTTTGCCATCAGGTATGTTTACGTCTAACCAACGAACCAACTTCCTCTATAGTTTCTCGAAACGAAAACAACATTTCTAACTAATTACAACAATCAAACTTATATCATTTGGTACAAACATCATTTCCCTCACATCCTTATCATTTTTAACTCGCACCCACTCACGTACGGCATCGTGTCTCTCAATACTTCTAATTTGTTTGCCATCAGGTATGTTTACGTCTATCCAATGAACCAACTTCCTCTATAGTTTCTCGAAATGAAGATGTTCCAGAAGAGCATCTCCCTCGGAGACTTGACTCTCGAATAAATCACTTTCCCATAGTGGTGACGAAGACGAACCATGTTTGCAATATAATGAAAAGAGATGTGTAAAAATGAATCAAACCAAAAAAATTTACACAATACACACAGGAGCCAGACCAATTGGCGCCTCCTCTCATTCTTTACACACATGTGTCAATTAGATTGACATCACCATATGCATAAGTCAATTCAATTGGTGTCTCCTCTTTAAAATTAAGGGTAGGCGTCAATTCATCTGGCACCTATGTGTTGACTTTTTTTTTTGGAAAGTGGGGTAGTTTGGGAATTTGAAATTCTGGCGTAGTCAGAATTCAGATGTTCTACTCCAAGTCATGACATCTGATCCAACATTGTAACTAACATAGCAAGACAGTTAACACATTAAACCCTGTACTAAAGCACGCTTTCAAAGATGTCACGGCATCTCCTTCTATGTCACCCTAGAATGAAGGAACCCCTAGTCCTGTACCTCAGGTATACAACCTCAGCAAAGATCAATCATAGCTCTCACTTCTGTTGTTTTCCTACACAGTTATCAGCACGATGTCTTAATATTGATCATCTGTTACATTATTCCAGTGTGCTTGCCTTTTACTTGTATTTCCTGAAATAAAGGTTGAATACATTAATCTAATTACCACTTATTAGATTGCTAACAAATAGGCTATTTGTTAGGTTCATTAATTGTAGGGTAGTCGTTGGTTTCCTGGATTTTAGCTCAGCTGTTGGATTCCTAAAGAATAGCCTGAGAAAAATACTGAAACAGAAAAACTAATCATCCTACACTTTAGCACATGCTGTCAGGAATGAATGTCACAACATTCAGTTTGACAGTCAGAACATATGCATCATGCTGATTCTGTTATGTTCTTGAACAACAGACTGTGCTAAATTTGCTGTACTGTAAAAGACCAACCAGTCTCTAATTCAGTATCAGCCTACATGAACAACTGTCTAGACATCCAGTTTGACAGTTTCACAATGATCCTTTGGCCAGGTCTGTTTTCCACTTGAAGACCAGACTTAAATATATACTGAACTGAAGCATAAAAACCAACCTGCCTATTATTCAGTATATGCTGTCAATGATGAATGTCAAGACATTCTGATTGACATTCAACCAGAAGGCTATGTATCAGGTCTGTTATTATCTTGGTAGGCAGAATGAAATACAAGCTTAGTTATGGCATACAGGATTATAACATATGCAGAAGGAAAACAAACACAGGAAATTGTTAACCCAGTTCAGTCCAACATGACCTACGTCTGGGGGCTACCAAGCCAGGAAGAAGATCCACTATCAGCAGTATTAATTCAGAGTTAAACTCCCCCGTTTACAACTCTTCACTTAATCCCTACCCAATGCAATCTATACCTAGGAACTCCTAGATAGAAACCTCCAGTTTCCATTCCTATCACTACAAATACAATGTAATGTTAAACCAACTTGAACTTGCTTCACAACTTCATTCAAGAACATAATCACTCTTTCCTACAGGCTTTGAGTTACAAATACTCTCAGCTTTGAACACTGAGAAACACATGGTAACCTTCCCACAGGTTGGGAGGTTTACCGCACACACACCCCTAAATTTTCATTCTATGAGGCTTACAAAAACTAGGTTACAATAAGCTATTTATAACCTAATCACCCAACTGGATTTGGGCCTTCAGAAATCGCAGCAAACTTGTTCTTTGCTGTTACAAATACAGCAGAAAATTTCTGCTACAAACAAGGTCTTCAATCCTAAAATCTCTCCATATATATCTCCTTATTTTGAGCCTATATATATTCTGATTGATTCTTTAAGACCTCCACATGGGAGTTAGGATATTCACCAAATATCCTCACTAATCCCAGAATATATACTGAATTAATTAATTCAGTTTTCTACACATGTGCGATGTCACAGACATGATGTCGTGACATCGTACATGACATGTTGGTCCAGATGTTGAACTTCTTCAACCCAACATATTAAAACAACAGAGATGATTACATTATTTGTTTTACAAAATTAATGCCAATCCCAAGGTATTAACAATCTCCCCCTTTGGAAAATTTTAGCTAAAACAAATAAGCCTCTGTCATTATCTCCACCACCACAAACACCAAAGTTGGTGTACATGAGGAAGTAGAGGTACAAGGTGCAGCTGCATCACAACCCTTCCCCTCAACGGGAGAGCTTCCTGAAGAGTATGTACTACTGAGTACATAGACAATGTAACTCAGATCACAAGACACAGCTGTCTTCTTAACTCAGATCACAAGGCACAAGTGATATTCCCAGTTGGTGGCTTTTGTGCCTGACGCCAACTTCTGTTTGTTACCACAGTTTGCTTGCTTCTGGTACATTCTGAGGACCATATTTCTCTCCCCCTTTTTAGCTAAACATTTGTAAAGGAACCCCTCACAAAACCAGATCCAGGCGCAGTTTGCCCAAACCTTAACATACCCCATGATTTAGAGGGAATGGGGTGTTTCGCTTGTGAGAAGAAGAGGGCTATTACATCCTTTAAATAGTCCAGTCCGTGCTTAGGAGTTTACGGTAGGAATAAATGCTTGGTCAAGATTCATTAATATTTGCTAAGAAACAGTCAGAGAATCACCAACAAAATCTCAGACTATTTTTGAATACCTTTTATAGCTCTTGACTGTTTCTTTTCCAAAACAACAGTTCCAGTGCATGGAGACTATTCCCTATATGCAATCAGTCACGTGACACAGCTGTCTTCTTCCTCTCAACATTTCCTAAGACCACTTTCGTACCACCAGTAGAGACTTGACATCTGGCACCACTAAAGCCAAAATCACATACATCAGTAGATGGTTACTCCCCCTGTAACACACAACTGTAGCACTCAGGCTTATTCTGATATATCATAATTAGACACATCACATCCATATTTCCTAATGACTGTGAGCTTCAGAAGGAAACCTATTGTCCCAGGTAATGTCATGACACCCGGTCAGACATTCTTATGCTCACTCAGCATTGACATGCATCACATCATCCCAATAGCTAACAAGGTGCCATGCCTTGTTATCTGAGAACACATAGACCACCCGCTTGATGATTTCTTGCAGCATAAGGATATAACTCCCCCTGTCATGGACATCCAACTCTCCTCTTGATACTTGGTGATCACACAGAAACATATCCTACACCCCAGAGTTGGATCTTCAAATACTTCTTGATTCAAAGAGAACTCAGACCACTTGATGAATGGAAAACATAAGACGCATCTTCATGTCTTCAAGAGCACCCCCTCTGTTCAACCCTCTGGGCCGAACACATCCACACTTGTGTCAATCTCTCTTCTAACCAGAACAGAACACCACTTCACACAATGTTCTAACATTAGTTAGGACATCCTCACATCATAACAAGGAACACCATTTGATAATCTTCAGATATTACTGAGTCACCAGCTTAATCCAAAAGAACCAGACACAAATTGAGACATATACATTCTCATCCCATTATAAGAGATACTCTTCCATAGATAGCTTAGAACTTCTACCACAAACTCCAAGAGATGAATAGAAAAACATCTCCTTTTGTCTTCAACTTACTACTTTTCTGCTCAAAAGTAATTTGTCTCAGACTTTCCTCAAGAATAATCAGCTGCCATATGTTGATTATCTTGATCCTTCGAACTCACTTCTGAGATAGACCAAATGCCACTGGTTGATTACCTCCTTCATGAATCCTCATAAGAAAAAGTCAAATGCCACTTTTTGACCTCTCCACGTTTATCAGACTTCTCCCAAAGATATTATGACCTTCCCAATGAGACTTGAACTTCAAGCTGCATGTTAAACAAAACTTAGATTCTCTAAGACATGTAGCATCTTCTCCATCCAGCAACTCCAAAGTACTGCAATGAGAACGATCCTTTTGAAGTACCCAATCTACACCTCTGTAGATCCTTCTATCTTAAGTTGATGTGCCACTTCACCAACTAAGATTCTGATGTTGAACCAAATGTCACAACATTGTGCCTTAACATCTAGCTGTTGAATTCAGCTCCTTCTTCTGTCACTTGAAAGAACTTCCTCCCTTCACAGAACAGGAGTTCAATGCTCTCATAGACTTGATTGTGGAACCAATTTTGAGTAAACAACCTCCATCCTGCATGTTTGCAGTTAAGTCATCCAAGCTCACACCTTGATGAATCCCTGCTTCTTCTCCAAAGACATCAGACACTCTGGTGCATGAGTCTTCAGAAGGACCAGTTAGAAACTAACCCTTCAGCTATACCAAGGATTCCACTTCCTAAAGCAAGACTGATTCCATGATGTTAAGAAAGCTGCCACTTGTTCTTAACTTCATAGTGTGCATTAGCCAATGCACTTCCTTACTTAGATCAGAGATGAACTGATTCAAGTACCCACCATCAAAACTATGATGTCTTCTTCTTCTTGTACACACTAAGGCTGAACATGTTTCTTGCCAGGAAACATTTTCAGAGATCATATGCTTTTGCTACCACCAAAGAGATAGATCATAAACCAATGTACTATCCTTCCTGTGATTCTGCACAAGGTCTTGAAGAAGAGATGTTCCAACATCTTTAAGAACATCAGTTATCTTGAGCTCCAAGGATAATCAATTAAATACTTGTACTTGGCACAAGTAGACATTGATCTTAAATCCTTTCCCAATTATCCTTTCAGATACTTCCACCATAAGAATACTTTGAGAGTACTCTTCTTGTGTCTACATCTTCTGTTTGCAAGCACTTCACCAGATTTGAGAATCTTTCCAAATTAGATTCACCCTTAGGAATGAGATAGATAAATCCTTCCTTGCAGATGTGTCACACAGCAACCAGAACCCATGTGACACAGGTCAACAGCCAACCATACCCTAGCTGACCATAATTACTAGTGAAAGACAACAACACCAGTCCATAGTAGATATGCATTGCCAGAGCATACTACCTCAACCAACCTCTGAATCTTCATATTCTCACTCCTTGAAAGAACTTCCACTTCTGATCGTGGTGTTTGAATAACAAGATTCATGGTCCCAATCCTCTTAAATGGAATAGCAGTCAGGTTACCCCATTATTGACTTCTATCATCCAGGGGACTTGTCTTCCAGTACACCATAGTACTTCAGGGAACAACTATCCAACCCTGATCAATCTACAGAAATAAGGCACACAGCGGGGATTGCACAATGTCACATCTCAACCAGCTCCACTTCTAGAGATCAGACTTCTAAAAGTGACCTTCTTGAGCACACACACAGTTGACCCTACCCTTGTCAACTTAGCACACACAGATGTCTCCTCTTCCAGGTCAGGAGTAGGTTTCAAACCAAAGTATCCCTTTGTTTGACACCTAAATCCATCTGCTCTTCAACCAATAGCTGCCTACTTGTTGAACAACATGTTCTAACATCACATAGAACATTAGTTTAACCTCCTTGAAGCAAACCCTCCTTGAAAGTCTTCAAGGTCTTCATATACACTACCCAGGAGAGTACAAGAATCAGTGATCAGGTGATTCTTACCAAGAAGAGTGGACTTGATGAGACTCAAGTATCTTTGACATCTTCAGTAGAATATGATGAAATCTTGAATACAGCAGCCTTTCATCCACATGGGGGGAAACTATATCAGAGTTTGAGTTTTGCCAGGTATTATGCAGCGGAAATCATAATACAACTCAACCTATGAACACGCACTTCACCAGATCAGCCTCCAAGACCATACCAAGTTTGAATGTGATTCAATACTGGCACAGCTGTCCCACACAAAGGCCAATTGCCAACCTCCAGAGACAGGTACACACCATTCCCGTCATGAACAGTCCATCCACCTACTTCAAGGGACCATTCAGGGAAATTACAGAACCTTTCACAGGTTCCAACATCAGTACTAACATAACTCCTTGCAAGATACCAGAAAGTATCACCCATGGATCTCATCCAGAAGCAGAACAGGATGCCTGCTCTGATACCATTTGAAATTCTGGCGTAGTCAGAATTAAGATGTTCTACTCCAAGTCATGACATCTGATCCAACATTGTAACTAACATAGCAAGACAGTTATCACATTAAACCCTGTACTAAAGCACGCTTTCACAGATGTCACGACATCTCCTTCTATGTCACCCTAGAATGAAGGAACCCCTAGTCCTATACATCAGGTATACAACCTCAGCAGAGATCAATCATAGCTCTCACTTCTGTTATTTTCCTACACAGTTATCAGCACGATGTCTTAATATTGATCATCTGTTACATTATTCCAGTGTGCTTGCCTTTTACTTGTATTTCCTGAAATAAAGGTTGAATACATTAATCTAATTACCACTTATTAGATTGCTAACAAATAGGATATTTGTTAGGTTCATTAATTGTAGGGTAGTCGTTGGTTTCCTGGATTTTAGCTCAGCTGTTGGATTCCTAAAGAATAGCCTGAGAAAAATACTGAAACAGAAAAACTAATCATCCTACACTTTAGCACATACTGTCAGGAATGAATGTCACAACATTCAGTTTGACAGTCAGAACATATGCATCATGCTGATTCTGTTATGTTCTTGAACAACAGACTGTGCTAAATTTGATGTACTGTAAAAGACCAACCAGTCTCTAATTCAGTATCAGCCTACATGAACAACTGTCTAGACATCCAGTTTGACAGTTTCACAATGATCCTTTGGCCAGGTCTGTTTTCCACTTGAAGACCAGACTTAAATATATACTGAACTGAAGCATAAAAACCAACCTGCCTATTATTCAGTATATGCTGTCAATGATGAATGTCAAGACATTCTGATTGACATTCAACCAGAAGGCTATGTATCAGGTTTGTTATTATCTTGGTAGGCAGACTGAAATACAAGCTTAGTTATGGCATACAGGATTATAACATATGCAGAAGGAAAACAAACACAGGAAATTGTTAACCCAGTTCAGTCCAACATGACCTACGTCTGAGGGCTACCAAGCCAGGAAGAAGATCCACTATCAGCAGTATTAATTCAGAGTTAAACTCCCCCATTTACAACTCTTCACTTAATCCCTACCCAATGCAATCTATACCTAGGAACTCCTAGATAGAAACCTCTAGTTTCCATTCCTATCACTACAAATACAATGTAATGTTAAACCAACTTGAACTTGCTTCACAACTTCATTCAAGAACATAATCACTCTTGCCTACAGGCTTTGAGTTACAAATACTCTCAGCTTTGAACACTGAGAAACACATGGTAACCTTCCCACAGGTTGGGAGGTTTACCGCACACACACCCCTAAATTTTCATTCTATGAGGCTTACAAAAACTAGGTTACAATAAGCTATTTATAACCTAATCACCCAACTGGATTTGGGCCTTCAGAAATCGCAGCAAACTTGTTCTTTGGTGTTACAAATACAACAGAAAATTTCTGCTACAAACAAGATCTTCAATCCGAAAATCTCTCCATATATATCTCCTTATTTTGAGCCTATATATATTCTGATTGAGTCTTTAAGACCTCCACATGGGAGTTAGGATATTCACCAAATATCCTCACTAATCCCAGAATATATACTGAATTAATTAATTCAGTTTTCTACACATGTGCGATGTCACAGACATGATGTCGTGACATCGTACATGACATGTTGGTCTAGATGTTGAACTTCTTCAACCCAACATATTAAAACAACAGAGATGATTACATTATTTGTTTTACAAAATTAATGCCAATCCCAAGGTATTAACAGAATTAATCTAAAATGTGGGTTATTTTGGGATTTTTTTTGAAAAATTGGGTTATTTGAGTAAAAAATTTGAGATGTGCTTCATTACTATGGAAAACACATTTCACAACGGTTGGTAAAGGGTTACCATCACTATTGACTAGACATTGTGAGGTAGGGTGTGATTGTAAGTGTGTAGTTTATAATCATAATCTATTGTCTGTTGTAATATACTGGAAAGCGCGTTACTTATAATAACGATTGTACTAATCAACTATTGTGAAATTATTTATAGGTCATGAGTTTGATACCTAGCAACGCCATATTTGACATTTATTATTCTGGATAGAGCTCATCCTATAACAATGGTTGTATTAAAAAATCATTTTGAAATTATTTGTTTTTTTTAAATATATATTTTTTATTTTACAAAATTTCTAATTTTTTAACCTGAATTTTTCTAAATTGTATCAGACCAGAAACAACAACACACTCATTTGTGAATCGTATTATACCAAAATTTGTATTACATCAAAGAAAAAATTCCATTAAGAACCAAAAAATATATATTACATCAAAACTAAAATGACATAAAATAACCTACAATTTATACATCATTACATCAAATATTAGTATCTTGATGCCTTGGTGTCTTGACTTTAAACACCTATGATTTAAAAATATACTTGTTAGTAAATAACTTACAATAAATTATGAATAAAGAATAAAAAATATTTACTTATTAATTTTCCTATATGCCTTCTTGATGTTCGTTACGAATGTCATGTACATCATCTCTATCAACTTCTTCATATGAAGTGGACACTTGTGTTGCATAAGAACGAGTGGAAGGAATATCAAAATTTTCATCACTATGAGGATTATATTTTTCTTAGAGAATAATTGACCATCTCCTCAATAAGTCTGCAAGGTCTGTCACGTAAAAAACTTATTTTTCTTGAGTAGCCATAATAAATGATTCGGTCATATAAGTTTCTCTGTCAAGGTCAACTGGCGTGAATCATAACTTATCAGTTTGTATACCATTGTTATTGAGAACCCATTTTCATTTTAATAAAGTCACTTTGAAAATAACATAATTAATCTCAAAAGTCTCCTCAATGAAACCATAGAACGCGCTAGATGCCAATATAGGATTCTTATCTTTCGAACTAGAGAAATACATGGATTAGACCTCAACTATAACCCCACTATTTTGGATTGTAGTACAATCACCTTTAGCTTTTGTATAAAAGGAAAAATTAGAAATTTCGTATGCAGTCCAAGTTATCACATTAAATTTTGGCATGTACGGCATTGTCTTAGATGCACTATCGTCATTAAAAATCATCTTATTAAACCAACTTATGAATTTCTTGTTATGCTTGTTGTGAATCGATATCATCTAGAATAAATCAAAATATGAGAAAGATTGAGTTTCTTGAACAAACACAAGAAACTCTATTAGGTTTTAAGAAAAAGATAGAAGAAGGAAGAAGAAAAATCATGATTGGTTATAACTATTTTACTATTCACTTTCTCTATTAGGATTCAAATGTTACAAGTGAATATCAATAACCAACTTTCTCTCAACAACCTGATACAAATAGTCTATTTATAGACTACTAAGCTAACTTAAGCAACAAGCTAACTTAAACAATTGGTCCCAACAAATCGGTCCAATTCAACATGCTAACTCAAACATTAAGCTAACAAATTTTAACAGCATGCTTGAACAGACTTCAACTACAACATACACCTACAAAGCTATCCTTGTTGAGGCTAGAGTTTAATTCAAATAACTCAAAATTCCACCTTGGAACAAACTCTACACAAACAAGAGAACAAACTAGCTTCCATCATGCAACTTTATTAACTGTATACAGTGGAAGAACTCACTTCTAAGCAATGACTTAGAGATCATATTAGCAACATCGTCATAAGTTGAAACCTTCAACACTTGGACTTCTCCATGCTCGATTATCTCTCTGGCAAAATACAAACTCACATTGTTGTGCTTGGTTTGCTCATGATAGGTTGAATTCTTTGATATGTGTATTGCACTTTGACTATCGCATTTAATAGTTATAACTCGATCTTGAAGTTTCAAATCCTTAGCAAAACCTTCAAGCGACAATGCTTCTTTCATAACTTTATTGAGGGCAATATACTCTGCTTCAGTGCTTTATAAGGCAACAACCTTCGAAAGTGTTGCTTTCCAACTGACTGTTGTGCCAAACATAGTGAACACATATCCAGAAATAGATTTTCTAGAATCCATACAGCCTACATAATCAAAGTCTACAAATCCTTCGATTTCGACTTTGCTATCATCACCACATGCTCCATCATAAATTAGGACTTTGCTTGGAGACCCATTTATGTACCTTAGAATCCACTGTAATGCTTGCTACTGCACCTTCTTAGGATTGACCATATACCTGCTTACAAGGCTCACTCTATAAGAAGGATTAGCCATATACCTACGCTAGGTTGGCCATATGTCTTGATATTCGTTATGAATAGCATGCACATCATCTCTATCAAGTTCTTCATATGAAGTGGACACTTGTGTTGCATAAGAAGGAGTGGACGGAATATCAAAAATTTCATCACTATGAGGAATATATTTTTCTTGGAGAACAGTTGACCATATCCTCCATAAGTCTGCAGAGTCTGTCAAATAATTTTTTTTTTTGCTTGGTTTGGTCATATAAGTTGACTTATCAAGGTCAACTCACGTGAATCCTAACTTATCAGTTTGTATACGATTGTTATTAGGAACCCACTTGCATTTCAATAAAGGCACTTTGAAAATAACATAATCAATCCCAAAAATCTCCTCAATGACACCATTGGATGCGATATATGCCAATATAGGATTCTTATCTTTCGAACTAGATAAATACATGGATTCGGCCTCAACTATAACCCCACTATTTTGCATTGTACTACAATCATCTTTAACTTTTGTATAAAAGGAAAAATTAGAAATGTTGTATGCATCCCAAGTTATCACATTAAATGTTGGCATGTACAACATTGTCTCAAATGCATTATCATCATTAAAAATCCTCTTATTAAACCAACTTATGAATTTCTTATTATGGTTGTTGTGAATCGATGTCATCTAGAATAAATCAAAATATGAGAAAGATTGAGTTTCTTGAACAAACACAAGAAACCCTATTAGGTTTTACGAAAGAGAGAGAAGAAGGAAGAAGAACAATCATGACTGGTTCTAACTATTTTACTATTCACTTTCTCTATTAGGATTCAAATATTACAAGTGAATATCAACAACCAACTTTCTCTCAACAACCTAAGAGAAACAATCTATTTACATACTACTAAGCTAACTTAAGCAACAAACTAACTTAAACAATTGGGCTCAACAGACTGGTCCAATTCGACATGCTAACTTAAACATTAAGCTAACAAATTTCGACATCATGTTTGAACACACTCCGACTACAGCATGCACCTGCGAAGATATCCTTGTCGAGGCTAGAGTTCGACCTAGATACCACAAATTTCCATCCTGGAACAAACTTTACACAAACAAGGGAACAAACTAGTTTTCGTCATGCAGCTTTATCAATTGCATACAGTGGAAGAAATTGCTTCTAGGCAATGACTTGATGATCATATCAGCAACACTGTCATCAATCGAAACCTTTAGCACTTGGACTTCTCCATGCTCGATTATCCCTCTGGAGAAATGAAGCCTCATATAAATGTGCTTGGTTCACTCATGATAGGTTGAATTCTTCGACAAGTGTATTGCACTTTGACTATCACATTTAATATTGATAACTCGGCCTTGAATTTTTAGCTCCTTAGCTAAACCTTTAAGGCACAATGCTTCTTTCACAACTTCAGTGAGGTTAATATACTCTGCTTCAGTAGTTGATATGTAATAACCTTCTGAAGTGTTACTTTCCAATTGACTGTTGTGCCAAACATAGTGAACACATATCTAGAAATAGATTTTCTGGAATCCATACACCCTACATTATCAAAGTCGACAAATCCTTCGATTATGACTTTGTTATCATCATCACATGCTCTACCTTAAATTTGGACTCTGCTTAGAGACACATTTATGTACCTTAGAATCCACTATAATACTTTCTACTGCACCTTCCCAGGATTGGCCATATACCTGCTTACAAGGCTCACTCTGTAAGAAGGATTGGCAATATACTTGCGCTAGATTGGCCATATGTCTTGATGTTCGTTATTAATAGCATGCACATCATCTCTATCAACTTTTTCATATGAAATGGACACTTATGTTGCATAAGAAGGAGTGGAAGGAATATAAAAAATTTCATCACTATGAGGAATATATTTTTCTTGGAGAATAATTGATTATATCCTCGCTAAGTCTGCAGGGTCTGCCACGTAAAAAACTTGTTTTGCTTGAGTAGTCATGATAAATGGTTCGTTCATATAAGTTGCCCTATGTAATACCCCAAAATTTACCCTTCATTTTTCCTGGAAGCATGGGATTATGTTTTACACTTCATTAGCATCATATTAGGTCATACTCATTGCATACTGCATTAGTGACATGGAGATCAGGTTTTGATCGATCACTCCTTAATAGAAGGAGCCCACATAAAGCAAGATTGAGAATTGGACTTCATTTTCTAAGTATACAAGTCTCAAGGGTCTCAGGGGGGTCCAAGTATCTTATTATGGTCCTCAGTTCATCAATGAAGGATTCAAAGCTATCAGAGTGTTCATCTGGATTTAATCAGAAATTAAGGTTTCATGGCTACCTGCAACAAGAAATGTTTGGTTGGAAGTAGAGGAGCTCATCCATGTCATGATTAGAGAGGCATCTTGGCCTTGGAA
Source organism: Lathyrus oleraceus (assembly GCF_024323335.1). Classification (NCBI taxonomy): domain Eukaryota; kingdom Viridiplantae; phylum Streptophyta; class Magnoliopsida; order Fabales; family Fabaceae; genus Lathyrus; species Lathyrus oleraceus. The sequence goes on from NC_066580.1 coordinate 448,692,658, forward strand.
GATTCACAATTATCTCAGAAAGATCCATTGGCAATCAGTGCAATCAGTTCCTGATCATTTTGCCATAAAACTAGGGTTTGGTATAAAATCAGTTTATTTCTGATTCTTTGGGTGAAACTCTTTTCCATGGCCCTCCATATGTCCAAATACAAAAAATCATCTCTTTATTTGAGCTAGAAGTGCTTCAATTGATCAATGGAATCGGGAATCAGACAGTTTGGGAAAAGTCAACTGTGGGGCCAGAAAAGTCAACTCCTGACATTTTGAGAGTGGAATCTCAAAATACATGCCTAGGGGATCCTACATATGAAATTTGATCAAGGTTAGATCATGGATTCATCATTTAATGAGGAATTGGAAAAGTTACTTAATTTGGAAATGGTTGACTTTCCATTTAGGGCAAGTTTCCATGATCGTTGCACTCACTTTAAGCCCATTTTGCATCAAGATAAAAGCTCCATTTGAAAATTTCTCCAACATGAAAGTTGTTCCTCTTGTTCCAAGCTTTCTAGAGATATAAAGTTTTCTCAATTTGGATTAGAATTGAGAAAGTTATGCTTAGTCAAAGTGAGACATTTGTTTAGGACACTTAGAAACATTTCTAAGTCCAAAATCTTCAAAATTTGTCAAGACTTCTTGGCCAGTTTACTTGCACTTCAAGGCATCAATGGAAAATGTTTTCTTCACAACAATTGTACCTTGCCATGTACTCTTTAACATCCTTTTGGAATCATCTCATTTGGATCCATGGTTTGAGAGATACGTTCATTTAAAGTGGGCACCATGACTTGATTTTCTAGGCAGATTTTGGGCCTGGCTGGCCCAATCAGATTTTCTAAGCATGCTGCACAAATCAGTCACGTTTTTTTTACCTCTTTTGGCCATGCATTGGACATCCATTCACTTAAGTTTTGCCCAAAATAACAACATTTTACACCTCACTTCACACTTTTATTCTTATGGATAAATCACTTATTAAAAAGTCCATGAGAACACCTAATCCACCCTATTTAAGAAGCTGAAACCCTAACCCTAAAGGAGCATTGGAATTTCGTGGCAAGGAGGAAAAGCTTCATCACATATCAGATTCCATTCCACTTCTATTTTCCATTAGGTAATCATCTCTTCCATGGCCATGTTTTGATATATCCACGCTTGCTTACCATGTTCATCACCATTAATCCTTCCATTTTCATATTTCTTTTTATTATTTAAAATATTTTCTTCATCCATAGAATTACCCAAAAATATTTTTCACTTTTCCTAAAGTTTTAATTAATTTTATATAATTTTTATTTTCGTATTTTTTTAATATTAATATTTTATTTTAATTATTTATTTTAAATGGTCCATTTTAACACACTTTTTTTATTGATTTTATTTTTATGACTTAAAATTATTGTTAGCATTTTATTCTTGGGATGAAGGTTGACCACTGTCTCGTGGTCAACCTGGCCTTTTCTTGGAATTTTATTTCGCATTTTCAATTTGTTTTGGATTTATTTTTTACCTAGTTTGGTTGGTGGACTTTTAATTTGACTTCTGTTTTATTTTAATTAATTCACGTACCAATTTTCATTATTTTTAAAATCTTTTTGAGGGATGATGATGTGTTAACCCCACCTTATTTAGTTAAATTTTTTTATAATTTTCTTGATTAATTTACTATTTATTCTTGATTTATTTCTAACCTAGTCTTATTAATTGACTTTTGGTTTGACCTATGTTTTGTTTTAATTAATTCACGTGCCAATTTTTATTATTTTTAAAATATTTTTGGGGGATGATGATGTACTGACCCCACCTTATTTAGTTTAATTTTTCATAATTTTCTTTATTAATTAAATATTTATTATTGATTTATTTCTAACCTAGTCTTATTAATTGACTTTTGGTTTGACCTATGTTTTGTTTTAATTAATTCACATGCCAATTTTCATTATTTTTAAAATATTTTTGGGGGATGATGATGTCCTAACCCCACCTTATTTAGTTTAATTTTTCATAATTTTCTTGATTAATTTGCTATTTATTTGTTATTTTTTAAGTTGACTTGAATTTTCAGTTGACTTCTTTATGATCGATGTTTGACTTAGGGATTGCTTATGGCAATTGAAGAGATCTTTTGATCCTCCCTTGTTCATCTCATATGCCATGTATTGGAGGCATTTTAACTTGATTTTATTTGGTCCTTACCTCATTTCCTGATTAAATTATTCAGTGGACCCTTCGTGTGTATATTTTCATCTATTTGATTTATCTGTTATCTTTTATACTTGTTTCTCTCATTCATGCTTTCTATTGCTTGATTATTTAACATGTTCATACTCCCATGTATTGTTTAAATGCTCCATTATTTAATTCTTTGGTTTGATTATATATTGTTTATTTATGCGATCTGATTGATAATTGTTGCCTACTTGTATGATGTATGAGGCATATATTCTTATTGTTTGTGTGCCATGAACAATCTCCATTCATAACAAATGTACCCCTCTCCCATAAAGTGTATAATATTTATTTCTTTATTTCTTTAGTCACCTGTTAATACAAGAATTAAAACGAACATCCGGTAACCATTTCAAAATAAGATCAAAAGCTCGATCCAACGTCGAGTAATCATTTTCAAAACTTAACAGAACCAACACGCATTCATCCATCCTCTTGTAAGTCGATTGCCTCAGACATCGCCATCTACCTGTAAGTCGATTGCCTCCGGCATCTCCATCTACCCTTATCCGTAACTCCTCTCCGCGCTCCATTCGTCGACTCTTGTTCCGTTTAGGTAGCACCCATTAGGTAGAACCCTTTGTATGATAACATAGGTAGAATTCCCTTATTCTTTGCATGCTAACATTAGGTAAATGTTCCTCTTTGTAAATCCTAACACATAGGTCCATATTGCATGACAACTCTAGAGCAGAGCTTCCCCACTTTTAGACCTTCCGTGTGTCTCCGATCTTGTGGCATGTCAGTATGTTCTATTGCAAAGAGGTAACTGCCTAAGACTCGATTCAGCGAGCTGCGACACCTACTGCTAGGACGTTGAACACACTGCCCACCCTCCTTTGACACAGCTGGTGTCCTCTTTTGTAAGTCCATGTTCAGATGGCAATCCTTAACCCCTAGTTAGCCGAACTATGTTTTACTCTGACTCTCATTCCAGATGAGATACGTAGGCATAAGACGCGACGTCTTACCGAGCACACTTCTCTTTAACCCATAGGTAGCCGAACTACGAAGACTCTGATTCTCATACTCAAATGAGATACGTAGACAGCGGATGCGACATCCTTGCGAGTCATTTTCTTTTAACCTTCCTTTTAGTAAATAGTACTTTAAATATTTTTGTGCAATTTGGGATTACTGTATTGTATGTAATGATTGAATTGTTTGAATATTAATTCCTTGTATGCTTGGTGATCTTCGTGAGATGTGTTCTATACCCGAACTCGAGTGCACTTAGGATAGGAGAATGGCATAGTCTTGTTGACTTGTGTGGAGTTATTCCTTAGCAAGTTGACTTGCAAGCCCATTCACTTGGTAGAGGTTATGTTGGGATCAATAATGTCACACGAGTAGTCGTGGTTAGGCATTACTCTTTCCAATATATGCCTTAGAAGCCAAGGACCTTAGTTTACCACGCCATCTTGGCCTATTTTTAGGACGTAGTGCAAAGATCGTTCAAGTGTAAGATTTGATACGATTGTTACGCGATAATACACTCATAAAAGTCTCTCTTGAGGATATTTTTGGAATACGAGTAGTCGTTTATCCGATAATATCTAAAAGATGGGATGATGACTATGGGAACCTCTTGTAGAACATGATTGTCAGGTTTAACCATAGTACACTCCCTTTGGGTGGTTCTTAACCAAGACTCCATGCTCGCGACTCGCAATAAACCCTTGATTCGTGGTTGATCCGTTCTTGTGTATCCTTAATATCAATGGAACTTGGGTGTTGATAAGGTGTAAACCATAATCCACCAAAATGGATGATTGATATTAAGGATTACTTGATCCATCCCATGACCTTTGTGTGGTGTGATTTACTTGATCCTTGAGTGTGATTGTTGCATCCATGCATTCATGCATTCATACACATCCATATCATCAATAATGAGAAAACTTTCAAGGAACTTAAGAGGTCTATTTGCAAATTTTCAGACATGGATAAGCAAAGAAGGAATACGAAGAAGTACAGTTTCAGACAACCCGACTTGAAAGAGTTAAGGAGTTTGACATCCTATGTATTAGATCCCTTGGAATTCAAGGCTCGTCATGGGAAGCTTCTGTCTATTCTGGCTACTCAAGTGGATGAAGGTCTAATGCGTGTGTTGGTGCAATTATATGATCCCTTGTATCGTTGCTTCACTTTTCCGGATTTCCAGCTTTTGCCCACGCTTGAGGAGTATGCCTATCTTGTGGGCATACCTATCCTAGACCAGTTGCCATTCAATGGCTTGGAGAGAGTTCCTTCTTCTCAAGAGATTGTTGATCTTTTGCGTATAGATGAATCTACTATTGGTGCTCATATGACTACCAAAGGTGGAATTCAAGGTCTCCTGTCTGATTTCCTCATTGATCAAGCTACTATGTTTGGGAAGGCCATGAGTCAGGACGCCTTTGAGGCCATATTTGTACTTCTCATCTATGGGCTAGTGTTATTCCCCAACATCAACAAGTTTGTGGATGTGAACGCCATTAGGATTTTCTCTACTCTTAATCCTGTTCCGACTCTGTTGGGTGACACTTACTTTTCTTTGCATATGAGGAACACAAAGGGTGGTGGTACCATTGTGTGCTGTTTGCCTCTGTTGTACAAGTGGTTTATTTCGCACTTGCCGTAGACGGTCGCCTTCAAGGAGAACAAAGGATGTCTACGGTGGTCCACGAGGCTTATGTCTCTCACTAATAATGATATCTTTTGGTACAACCGTGTATATGATGGTGTGCAGATTATCGACTCTTGTGGTGAATTCTCCAATGTGCCTCTTCTTGGTACATGTGGTGGGATTAACTACAACCCTATTTTGGCACGTCGTCAGCTTGGGTTCCCCATAAAGGATAAATCTAATAACATTCTGTTAGAGGGTGTATTCTTTCAGGAGGGTAAAGATCCCCAAGGCTTGAAGGGCAGGATGGTCCTTGCTGGGCGCAAGATCCATAAGAAAGGAAGGAAGGAGCTAGGTCCGAAGAACTGTATCGCTTTGGAACCCTATACCTCTTGGGTTAGGAGGAGAGCTTCCGAGTACCTCATGCCTTATGAGTATCCAAGACCCACACCTTTGGTTGTGGCTGGGCCTTCAACCCTCCCTAGCCAAGGAGTAGAGGAGTTGAGATACGAAGACCATTCGCGTGCTTGGATCCGTGAACGAGAGGAGTTGCTTCAGCAGATCAGAGAGAAGATTGCTTTGATAGAGTTCCTTGAGCACCAGGTTATTGATGATCCTGATGATGCATTGACTTCTCTACTTCCTCAGTCTTCCAAGTTTTGGAAGAGGAAGTATAATTGACTCGCCAAAGAGAAGGCAGATATGGAGGCAGCCTATGAGAGGGAGGTGAAGAGGCTTCGTGCAGCTTATCCTCCGGTCTTGAGGGCTTTGGACGATTACTTCTAGGGATCCATATGATGTTCATTTTCCTTCTCTCTTGTATTGTATTTGGTTACCAAGACTGTACTTCTTTGGCGTAAAAACATTTCCAAATATTAATTGACGTGATATTTCCGTATGTGATAAACGTTTAATATTTCCAAAATTTGCAAATAAGACTCTAAAGTTCCTCTGATATAAAAATTAAATTATAAGCATTGCATGCATCATGTTTATCTATTCCTAGGGGTTTATATCTTCTTCTTGATTCTAGTCGGGGTTTTCTTACACTGTTTATCTAATGTGAGACTGGAATCAAGGGGTAGAATACCCTTTTGAAATTGATAAACATGTCATTGCATTTGCATATTCATTAGCATGTCTTGCATAACAGGTACCGCCGCAGTGTTCTCATCTTGTTTGGTATTCCATTATTAGGATAGCTGACTCAGGCATTCACCGATACGGTACCCGAAGGAATCAACAGAAAGCAATGGAAGGTTTACAAGCAGAGCTCGCTGAGATGAGGATTCGCATGAATCAATTCATGGAAGTGGTCCAAGGAGTGGCTCAGGGACAACAGGAGATTAGATTGTTGGTACAGGGGAATCCCCTTACTACTCAACCGGAGGTTGTGGCTGATCCTCCCGCTGGAGAGGCTAATGGACCCAATGGACCGGGGCCTATCCCAATCCCACATGGCAACCTTGGTCAACAACTCATCCATGATGATCAGGAGGATCAATTCCCGCTGCTTCAGGAGGACTTTGGCATGGGCCATGGTATGGACCCTATGTTTCGGAGACTAGAAGAGAGGTTGAAAGCTGTGGAAGGGAAGAATGCTCTTGGTGTGGATGTTGCTGACTTGGGGTTGGTCCCAGGCGTGAGAGTTTCGCCAAAATTCAAAGTCCCCGTGTTTGATAAGTACAATGGCAACTCTTGCCCGAAGACTCATGTACAAGCTTACTTCTGCAAGATGATCGCGTATTCTGATGATGAGAAGCTGCTCATGTACTTCTTCCAGGACAACCTAGCTGGGGCATCCTTGGAGTGGTATATGAGGCTGGACAGAGCCCATATTCGCTGCTGGAGAGACTTGGCTGAGGCCTTTGTGAAGCAATATCAGTACAATGCGGATATGGCACCTGACAGGACTCAGCTCCAGAATCTGTCTCTCAAGAGCAACGAGTGCTTCAAAGAGTATGCTCAACGCTGGAGAGAGTTGGCTTCCCGTGTTCAGCCTCCGATGTTGGAAAAAGAGATGGCCAACATGTTTATGAACACACTTCCTGGATCTTATTTGGAGCGTCTGGTGGGTTGCAACGCCTCGAATTTTGCTGATGTGGTCTCTACCGGTGAGAGGGTGGAGAACTACTTGAAGACATGTAAAATCCAAAATGGGGTTGGATCATCTTCGGGGTCAAAGAAGCCGTTCTTAGGAGGACAGAAGAGGAGAGAAGGGGATGCAAATGCCATATCTTCTTATCAGAACAGGGGTAACCGAAGGAATAACTTTCAGAATTACCATCAACAACCTTATGTTGTAGCAGTGACCATTCCGGATGCAGCACCAGTGCAACAACAATAACCTCAACGTCAACAAAATCAGTACCAACAACAACGGGGTAACATACCTGCTATCAACAGAGACAGAGGATGATGGATAGGCGTTTCAACACTCTTCTGGTGTCGTATGCCCAGTTGCTTCCCAACCTTCAACATTTGCAACTTGTGCAGTTACGCACTTTGGCTCCTCCCGTTGGCAGGCTTCCAGTGGGTTATGACGCTAATGCTAGGTGTAATTTCCACTCTGGGGCACCTGGCCACACTATTGAGAACTGCAAAGCTTTTAAGCACGTAGTTCAGGACCTTATTGGTTCAAAGGCCATTAACTTTGCGCCGACTCCTAATGTTGTCAACAACCCTATGCCGCAGCATGGTAGAGCAAATGTTAACATGGTTGAAGGAGAAGTCAAATTAGTCAAGGAGGTGTTGAAGCTGAAGACTCTGCTGTTAGAAATCAAAGAATACTTGCTAAAGGCAGATGTTTTCCCCGGCTGTGGGAGCGGTTGTTTGGGTTGTGTTACACAGAGTGAGGGTTGTGTGAAGTTGCAGCAGGGTATCCAGGCCTTGCTTGACGATGGTATCCTCCAAGCTGAAGACTTATCTGCCCAAAGGTCTGTTAAAGGGGTTGTTGAGAATGCAGATGTTGATCCTCTCTTTCCTGAAGATGCTGAAGAATTTACAAATGTTGTTCTTGCTGATTTTGTAATTCCCAATGATGTAATTAATTTTTCTCATGTTGTTGCTGATATTCCAAACATGGTGTATGATTCTGATGTACTTGCTGAACTTGATTCCGATGTTTCGGATGTTTGTACTTCAATAAATAAGATTGTTGAGTATGACTGTGACGTTGCCACTGTCATAATTTTCTACCCAACCACTCAGATCAGTGCGCCAGTAGCGCAACCGGTGCCACTAGTGCGACCACATCAATCCACTATGACCATCACGACCCCTGGTCCTTTACCTTTCACCAGCGAAAGGGCCATTCCTTGGCATTACGGGGGGAGCGTGTACACGCATGATCCTGGAGTGGAGCAGATTATCGACTCTTGTGGTGAATTCTCCAATGTGCCTCTTCTTGGTACATGTGGTGGGATTAACTACAACCCTATTTTGGCACGTCGTCAGCTTGGGTTCCCCATAAAGGATAAATCTAATGACATTCTGTTAGAGGGTGTATTCTTTCAGGAGGGTAAAGATCCCCAAGGCTTGAAGGGCAGGATGGTCCTTGCTAGGCGCAAGATCCATAAGAAAGGAAGGAAGGAGCTAGGTCCGAAGAACTGTATCGCTTTGGAACCCTATACCTCTTGGGTTAGGAGGAGAGCTTCCGAGTACCTCATGCCTTATGAGTATCCAAGACCCACACCTTTGGTTGTGGCTGGGCCTTCAACCCTCCCTAGCCAAGGAGTAGAGGAGTTGAGATACGAAGACCATTCGCGTGCTTGGATCCGTGAACGAGAGGAGTTGCTTCAGCAGATCAGAGAGAAGATTGCTTTGATAGAGTTCCTTGAGCACCAGGTTATTGATGATCCTGATGATGCATTGACTTCTCTACTTCCTCAGTCTTCCAAGTTTTGGAAGAGGAAGTATAATTGACTCGCCAAAGAGAAGGCAGATATGGAGGCAGCCTATGAGAGGGAGGTGAAGAGGCTTCGTGCAGCTTATCCTCCGGTCTTGAGGGCTTTGGACGATTACTTCTAGGGATCCATATGATGTTCATTTTCCTTCTCTCTTGTATTGTATTTGGTTACCAAGATTGTACTTCTTTGGCGTAAAAACATTTCCAAATATTAATTGACGTGATATTTCCGTATGTGATAAACGTTTAATATTTCCAAAATTTGCAAATAAGACTCAAAAGTTCCTCTGATATAAAAATTAAATTATAAGCATTGCATGCATCATGTTTATCTATTCCTAGGGGTTTATATCTTCTTCTTGATTCTAGTCGGGGTTTTCTTACACTGTTTATCTAATGTGAGACTGGAATCAAGGGGTAGAATACCCTTTTGAAATTGATAAACATGTCATTGCATTTGCATATTCATTAGCATGTCTTGCATAACAGGTACCGCCGCAGTGTTCTCATCTTGTTTGGTATTCCATTATTAGGATAGCTGACTCAGGCATTCACCGATACGGTACCCGAAGGAATCAACAGAAAGCAATGGAAGGTTTACAAGCAGAGCTCGCTGAGATGAGGATTCACATGAATCAATTCATGGAAGTGGTCCAAGGAGTGGCTCAGGGACAGCAGGAGATTAGATTGTTGGTACAGGGGAATCCCCTTACTACTCAACCGGAGGTTGTGGCTGATCCTCCCGCTGGAGAGGCTAATGGACCCAATGGACCGGGGCCTATCCCAATCCCACATGGCAACCTTGGTCAACAACTCATCCATGATGATCAGGAGGATCAATTCCCGCTGCTTCAGGAGGACTTTGGCATGGGCCATGGTATGGACCCTATGTTTCGGAGACTAGAAGAGAGGTTGAAAGCTGTGGAAGGGAAGAATGCTCTTGGTGTGGATGTTGCTGACTTGGGGTTGGTCCCAGGCGTGAGAGTTTCGCCAAAATTCAAAGTCCCCGTGTTTGATAAGTACAATGGCAACTCTTGCCCGAAGACTCATGTACAAGCTTACTTCCGCAAGATGATCGCGTATTCTGATGATGAGAAGCTGCTCATGTACTTCTTCCAGGACAACCTAGCTGGGGCATCCTTGGAGTGGTATATGAGGCTGGACAGAGCCCATATTCGCTGCTGGAGAGACTTGGCTGAGGCCTTTGTGAAGCAATATCAGTACAATGCGGATATGGCACCTGACAGGACTCAGCTCCAGAATCTGTCTCTCAAGAGCAACGAGTGCTTCAAAGAGTATGCTCAACGCTGGAGAGAGTTGGCTTCCCGTGTTCAGCCTCCGATGTTGGAAAAAGAGATGGCCAACATGTTTATGAACACACTTCCTGGATCTTATTTGGAGCGTCTGGTGGGTTGCAACGCCTCGAATTTTGCTGATGTGGTCTCTACCGGTGAGAGGGTGGAGAACTACTTGAAGACATGTAAAATCCAAAATGGGGTTGGATCATCTTCGGGGTCAAAGAAGCCGTTCTTAGGAGGACAGAAGAGGAGAGAAGGGGATGCAAATGCCATATCTTCTTATCAGAACAGGGGTAACCGAAGGAATAACTTTCAGAATTACCATCAACAACCTTATGTTGTAGCAGTGACCATTCCGGATGCAGCACCAGTGCAACAACAATAACCTCAACGTCAACAAAATCAGTACCAACAACAACGGGGTAACATACCTGCTATCAACAGAGACAGAGGATGATGGATAGGCGTTTCAACACTCTTCTGGTGTCGTATGCCCAGTTGCTTCCCAACCTTCAACATTTGCAACTTGTGCAGTTACGCACTTTGGCTCCTCCCGTTGGCAGGCTTCCAGTGGGTTATGACGCTAATGCTAGGTGTAATTTCCACTCTGGGGCACCTGGCCACACTATTGAGAACTGCAAAGCTTTTAAGCACGTAGTTCAGGACCTTATTGGTTCAAAGGCCATTAACTTTGCGCCGACTCCTAATGTTGTCAACAACCCTATGCCGCAGCATGGTAGAGCAAATGTTAACATGGTTGAAGGAGAAGTCAAATTAGTCAAGGAGGTGTTGAAGCTGAAGACTCTGCTGTTAGAAATCAAAGAATACTTGCTAAAGGCAGATGTTTTCCCCGGCTGTGGGAGCGGTTGTTTGGGTTGTGTTACACAGAGTGAGGGTTGTGTGAAGTTGCAACAGGGTATCCAGGCCTTGCTTGACGATGGTATCCTCCAAGCTGAAGACTTATCTGCCCAAAGGTCTGTTAAAGGGGTTGTTGAGAATGCAGATGTTGATCCTCTCTTTCCTGAAGATGCTGAAGAATTTACAAATGTTGTTCTTGCTGATTTTGTAATTCCCAATGATGTAATTAATTTTTCTGATGTTGTTGCTGATATTCCAAACATGGTGTATGATTCTGATGTACTTGCTGAACTTGATTCCGATGTTTCGGATGTTTGTACTTCAATAAATAAGATTGTTGAGTATGACTGTGACGTTGCCACTGTCATAATTTTCTACCCAACCACTCAGATCAGTGCGCCAGTAGCGCAACCGGTGCCACTAGTGCGACCACATCAATCCACTATGACCATCACGACCCCTGGTCCTTTACCTTTCACCAGCGAAAGGGCCATTCCTTGGCATTACGGGGGGAGCGTGTACACGCATGATCCTGGAGTGGAGCAGATTATCGACTCTTGTGGTGAATTCTCCAATGTGCCTCTTCTTGGTACATGTGGTGGGATTAACTACAACCTTATTTTGGCACGTCGTCAGCTTGGGTTCCCCATAAAGGATAAATCTAATGACATTCTGTTAGAGGGTGTATTCTTTCAGGAGGGTAAAGATCCCCAAGGCTTGAAGGGCAGGATGGTCCTTGCTAGGCGCAAGATCCATAAGAAAGGAAGGAAGGAGCTAGGTCCGAAGAACTGTATCGCTTTGGAACCCTATACCTCTTGGGTTAGGAGGAGAGCTTCCGAGTACCTCATGCCTTATGAGTATCCAAGACCCACACCTTTGGTTGTGGCTGGGCCTTCAACCCTCCCTAGCCAAGGAGTAGAGGAGTTGAGATACGAAGACCATTCGCGTGCTTGGATCCGTGAACGAGAGGAGTTGCTTCAGCAGATCAGAGAGAAGATTGCTTTGATAGAGTTCCTTGAGCACCAGGTTATTGATGATCCTGATGATGCATTGACTTCTCTACTTCCTCAGTCTTCCAAGTTTTGGAAGAGGAAGTATAATTGACTCGCCAAAGAGAAGGCAGATATGGAGGCAGCCTATGAGAGGGAGGTGAAGAGGCTTCGTGCAGCTTATCCTCCGGTCTTGAGGGCTTTGGACGATTACTTCTAGGGATCCATATGATGTTCATTTTCCTTCTCTCTTGTATTGTATTTGGTTACCAAGACTGTACTTCTTTGGCGTAAAAACATTTCCAAATATTAATTGACGTGATATTTCCGTATGTGATAAACGTTTAATATTTCCAAAATTTGCAAATAAGACTCTAAAGTTCCTCTGATATAAAAATTAAATTATAAGCATTGCATGCATCATGTTTATCTATTCCTAGGGGTTTATATCTTCTTCTTGATTCTAGTCGGGGTTTTCTTACACTGTTTATCTAATGTGAGACTGGAATCAAGGGGTAGAATACCCTTTTGAAATTGATAAACATGTCATTGCATTTGCATATTCATTAGCATGTCTTGCATAACAGGTACCGCCGCAGTGTTCTCATCTTGTTTGGTATTCCATTATTAGGATAGCTGACTCAGGCATTCACCGATACGGTACCCGAAGGAATCAACAGAAAGCAATGGAAGGTTTACAAGCAGAGCTCGCTGAGATGAGGATTCGCATGAATCAATTCATGGAAGTGGTCCAAGGAGTGGCTCAGGGACAACAGGAGATTAGATTGTTGGTACAGGGGAATCCCCTTACTACTCAACCGGAGGTTGTGGCTGATCCTCCCGCTGGAGAGGCTAATGGACCCAATGGACCGGGGCCTATCCCAATCCCACATGGCAACCTTGGTCAACAACTCATCCATGATGATCAGGAGGATCAATTCCCGCTGCTTCAGGAGGACTTTGGCATGGGCCATGGTATGGACCCTATGTTTCGGAGACTAGAAGAGAGGTTGAAAGCTGTGGAAGGGAAGAATGCTCTTGGTGTGGATGTTGCTGACTTGGGGTTGGTCCCAGGCGTGAGAGTTTCGCCAAAATTCAAAGTCCCAGTGTTTGATAAGTACAATGGCAACTCTTGCCCGAAGACTCATGTACAAGCTTACTTCCGCAAGATGATCGCGTATTCTGATGATGAGAAGCTGCTCATGTACTTCTTCCAGGACAACCTAGCTGGGGCATCCTTGGAGTGGTATATGAGGCTGGACAGAGCCCATATTCGCTGCTGGAGAGACTTGGCTGAGGCCTTTGTGAAGCAATATCAGTACAATGCGGATATGGCACCTGACAGGACTCAGCTCCAGAATCTGTCTCTCAAGAGCAACGAGTGCTTCAAAGAGTATGCTCAACGCTGGAGAGAGTTGGCTTCCCGTGTTCAGCCTCCGATGTTGGAAAAAGAGATGGCCAACATGTTTATGAACACACTTCCTGGATCTTATTTGGAGCGTCTGGTGGGTTGCAACGCCTCGAATTTTGCTGATGTGGTCTCTACCGGTGAGAGGGTGGAGAACTACTTGAAGACATGTAAAATCCAAAATGGGGTTGGATCATCTTCGGGGTCAAAGAAGCCGTTCTTAGGAGGACAGAAGAGGAGAGAAGGGGATGCAAATGCCATATCTTCTTATCAGAACAGGGGTAACCAAAGGAATAACTTTCAGAATTACCATCAACAACCTTATGTTGTAGCAGTGACCATTCCGGATGCAGCACCAGTGCAACAACAATAACCTCAACGTCAACAAAATCAGTACCAACAACAACGGGGTAACATACCTGCTATCAACAGAGACAGAGGATGATGGATAGGCGTTTCAACACTCTTCTGGTGTCGTATGCCCAGTTGCTTCCCAACCTTCAACATTTGCAACTTGTGCAGTTACGCACTTTGGCTCCTCCCGTTGGCAGGCTTCCAGTGGGTTATGACGCTAATGCTAGGTGTAATTTCCACTCTGGGGCACCTGGCCACACTATTGAGAACTGCAAAGCTTTTAAGCACGTAGTTCAGGACCTTATTGGTTCAAAGGCCATTAACTTTGCGCCGACTCCTAATGTTGTCAACAACCCTATGCCGCAGCATGGTAGAGCAAATGTTAACATGGTTGAAGGAGAAGTCAAATTAGTCAAGGAGGTGTTGAAGCTGAAGACTCTGCTGTTAGAAATCAAAGAATACTTGCTAAAGGCAGATGTTTTCCCCGGCTGTGGGAGCGGTTGTTTGGGTTGTGTTACACAGAGTGAGGGTTGTGTGAAGTTGCAGCAGGGTATCCAGGCCTTGCTTGACGATGGTATCCTCCAAGCTGAAGACTTATCTGCCCAAAGGTCTGTTAAAGGGGTTGTTGAGAATGCAGATGTTGATCCTCTCTTTCCTGAAGATGCTGAAGAATTTACAAATGTTGTTCTTGCTGATTTTGTAATTCCCAATGATGTAATTAATTTTTCTGATGTTGTTGCTGATATTCCAAACATGGTGTATGATTCTGATGTACTTGCTGAACTTGATTCCGATGTTTCGGATGTTTGTACTTCAATAAATAAGATTGTTGAGTATGACTGTGACGTTGCCACTGTCATAATTTTCTACCCAACCACTCAGATCAGTGCGCCAGTAGCGCAACCGGTGCCACTAGTGCGACCACATCAATCCACTATGACCATCACGACCCCTGGTCCTTTACCTTTCACCAGCGAAAGGGCCATTCCTTGGCATTACGGGGGGAGCGTGTACACGCATGATCCTGGAGTGGAGCAGATTATCGACTCTTGTGGTGAATTCTCCAATGTGCCTCTTCTTGGTACATGTGGTGGGATTAACTACAACCCTATTTTGGCACGTCGTCAGCTTGGGTTCCCCATAAAGGATAAATCTAATGACATTCTGTTAGAGGGTGTATTCTTTCAGGAGGGTAAAGATCCCCAAGGCTTGAAGGGCAGGATGGTCCTTGCTAGGCGCAAGATCCATAAGAAAGGAAGGAAGGAGCTAGGTCCGAAGAACTGTATCGCTTTGGAACCCTATACCTCTTGGGTTAGGAGGAGAGCTTCCGAGTACCTCATGCCTTATGAGTATCCAAGACCCACACCTTTGGTTGTGGCTGGGCCTTCAACCCTCCCTAGCCAAGGAGTAGAGGAGTTGAGATACGAAGACCATTCGCGTGCTTGGATCCGTGAACGAGAGGAGTTGCTTCAGCAGATCAGAGAGAAGATTGCTTTGATAGAGTTCCTTGAGCACCAGGTTATTGATGATCCTGATGATGCATTGACTTCTCTACTTCCTCAGTCTTCCAAGTTTTGGAAGAGGAAGTATAATTGACTCGCCAAAGAGAAGGCAGATATGGAGGCAGCCTATGAGAGGGAGGTGAAGAGGCTTCGTGCAGCTTATCCTCCGGTCTTGAGGGCTTTGGACGATTACTTCTAGGGATCCATATGATGTTCATTTTCCTTCTCTCTTGTATTGTATTTGGTTACCAAGATTGTACTTCTTTGGCGTAAAAACATTTCCAAATATTAATTGACGTGATATTTCCGTATGTGATAAACGTTTAATATTTCCAAAATTTGCAAATAAGACTCAAAAGTTCCTCTGATATAAAAATTAAATTATAAGCATTGCATGCATCATGTTTATCTATTCCTAGGGGTTTATATCTTCTTCTTGATTCTAGTCGGGGTTTTCTTACACTGTTTATCTAATGTGAGACTGGAATCAAGGGGTAGAATACCCTTTTGAAATTGATAAACATGTCATTGCATTTGCATATTCATTAGCATGTCTTGCATAACAGGTACCGCCGCAGTGTTCTCATCTTGTTTGGTATTCCATTATTAGGATAGCTGACTCAGGCATTCACCGATACGGTACCCGAAGGAATCAACAGAAAGCAATGGAAGGTTTACAAGCAGAGCTCGCTGAGATGAGGATTCACATGAATCAATTCATGGAAGTGGTCCAAGGAGTGGCTCAGGGACAGCAGGAGATTAGATTGTTGGTACAGGGGAATCCCCTTACTACTCAACCGGAGGTTGTGGCTGATCCTCCCGCTGGAGAGGCTAATGGACCCAATGGACCGGGGCCTATCCCAATCCCACATGGCAACCTTGGTCAACAACTCATCCATGATGATCAGGAGGATCAATTCCCGCTGCTTCAGGAGGACTTTGGCATGGGCCATGGTATGGACCCTATGTTTCGGAGACTAGAAGAGAGGTTGAAAGCTGTGGAAGGGAAGAATGCTCTTGGTGTGGATGTTGCTGACTTGGGGTTGGTCCCAGGCGTGAGAGTTTCGCCAAAATTCAAAGTCCCCGTGTTTGATAAGTACAATGGCAACTCTTGCCCGAAGACTCATGTACAAGCTTACTTCCGCAAGATGATCGCGTATTCTGATGATGAGAAGCTGCTCATGTACTTCTTCCAGGACAACCTAGCTGGGGCATCCTTGGAGTGGTATATGAGGCTGGACAGAGCCCATATTCGCTGCTGGAGAGACTTGGCTGAGGCCTTTGTGAAGCAATATCAGTACAATGCGGATATGGCACCTGACAGGACTCAGCTCCAGAATCTGTCTCTCAAGAGCAACGAGTGCTTCAAAGAGTATGCTCAACGCTGGAGAGAGTTGGCTTCCCGTGTTCAGCCTCCGATGTTGGAAAAAGAGATGGCCAACATGTTTATGAACACACTTCCTGGATCTTATTTGGAGCGTCTGGTGGGTTGCAACGCCTCGAATTTTGCTGATGTGGTCTCTACCGGTGAGAGGGTGGAGAACTACTTGAAGACATGTAAAATCCAAAATGGGGTTGGATCATCTTCGGGGTCAAAGAAGCCGTTCTTAGGAGGACAGAAGAGGAGAGAAGGGGATGCAAATGCCATATCTTCTTATCAGAACAGGGGTAACCGAAGGAATAACTTTCAGAATTACCATCAACAACCTTATGTTGTAGCAGTGACCATTCCGGATGCAGCACCAGTGCAACAACAATAACCTCAACGTCAACAAAATCAGTACCAACAACAACGGGGTAACATACCTGCTATCAACAGAGACAGAGGATGATGGATAGGCGTTTCAACACTCTTCTGGTGTCGTATGCCCAGTTGCTTCCCAACCTTCAACATTTGCAACTTGTGCAGTTACGCACTTTGGCTCCTCCCGTTGGCAGGCTTCCAGTGGGTTATGACGCTAATGCTAGGTGTAATTTCCACTCTGGGGCACCTGGCCACACTATTGAGAACTGCAAAGCTTTTAAGCACGTAGTTCAGGACCTTATTGGTTCAAAGGCCATTAACTTTGCGCCGACTCCTAATGTTGTCAACAACCCTATGCCGCAGCATGGTAGAGCAAATGTTAACATGGTTGAAGGAGAAGTCAAATTAGTCAAGGAGGTGTTGAAGCTGAAGACTCTGCTGTTAGAAATCAAAGAATACTTGCTAAAGGCAGATGTTTTCCCCGGCTGTGGGAGCGGTTGTTTGGGTTGTGTTACACAGAGTGAGGGTTGTGTGAAGTTGCAGCAGGGTATCCAGGCCTTGCTTGACGATGGTATCCTCCAAGCTGAAGACTTATCTGCCCAAAGGTCTGTTAAAGGGGTTGTTGAGAATGCAGATGTTGATCCTCTCTTTCCTGAAGATGCTGAAGAATTTACAAATGTTGTTCTTGCTGATTTTGTAATTCCCAATGATGTAATTAATTTTTCTGATGTTGTTGCTGATATTCCAAACATGGTGTATGATTCTGATGTACTTGCTGAACTTGATTCCGATGTTTCGGATGTTTGTACTTCAATAAATAAGATTGTTGAGTATGACTGTGACGTTGCCACTGTCATAATTTTCTACCCAACCACTCAGATCAGTGCGCCAGTAGCGCAACCGGTGCCACTAGTGCGACCACATCAATCCACTATGACCATCACGACCCCTGGTCCTTTACCTTTCACCAGCGAAAGGGCCATTCCTTGGCATTACGGGGGGAGCGTGTACACGCATGATCCTGGAGTGGAGCAGCCACTAAAAGTAGAAGATGTGCAGGATCAGAAGTCTGGATCTGGAGTTGAGATAAAATATCCCGTAGTGGATAATGTTGGTGGAATCGGGCGATTCACCAGAAGTGGTAGACTGTTCTCACCACCGGTTACCCAACCTGATAGTGTTGGCGCCGCGGCGATGGCCAAAGGCAAGCAAGTTGTGAATGAGGGTACCTCTGCACCACAGGCTGGCTTTGAGCTTGCTTTTGCGAAGGATGTGGACGAACTTTTGAGAATTATAAAGAAAAGCGATTACAAGGTAGTCGATCAGTTGATTCAGACGCCATCCAAGATATCTATTCTCTCACTCCTGCTGTGTTCGGAGGCATACAGGGAGGCACTCTTGAAGGTCCTTAATGCTGCATATGTGCCTCAGGAGATCTCAGTGAACCAACTAGAAGGGATCGTTGCAAATGTTCATACAAGCAACGGGTTGGTTTTTACTGATTCTGACTTGACGCCAGCTGGACGCGATCATAACAAGGCTTTGCACATCTCGATGGAGTGTAAAGACACTGTGCTATCCCATGTTCTGGTGGATACATGTTCCTCTCTCAATGTGCTACCCAAGAGAGCCCTGTCAAGGTTAGATGTAGAAGGTTTGATCTTGAAGCCTTCCGATCTTGTGGTAAGAGCCTTCGATGGTTCTAAGAGGTCGGTGTTCAGAGAGGTAGAATTGCCAATTCATATTGGATCACAAACCTTTAACACCGTATTCTATATGATGGATATCAGTCCTTCGTATAGCTGCTTGTCGGGTCTTCCTTGGATCCATAATGCTGGGGCAGTCTCCTCGACCTTGCATCAGAAGATCAAGTTCCCGGTCAACGGAAGAATTATCACTGTCTGTGGTGAGGAGGATATTCTAGTAAGTAACCTGTCTACATTCAAGTATGTAGAGGTAGAAGGTGAGATTCATGAGACCCTATGTCAGGCCTTTGAGGTAGTTCAAGTCAAGGATGCAGCTCCAGTGGAAGAGGTTGAAGCAGGTGCCTCTTTGTCGTCCTTCAAGCAGGCACAAACCTTGGTAAATTCAGGTGTTGCTCCCGGTTGGGGACGTCCGGTGGATTTACCTGTAAAGGAAGACAAGTTTGGGATTGGGTATCAGCCGGCATTGACTTCTACAACTTCAACGCCTCAGACTCGTCAGGGGCCGATTACTTTCTCCAATGCTGGCATCATTCAGTACGGCCAGGTCTCTGCAATCAACAAAGAAGATGGGGATAGTGATTACGACATTGACAACTGGGTGCGTCCAAGGGTCCCGGGTGAAGTTCTCCGTAACTGGTCTTCTGAAGAGATTATCCAAGTCACTCTTCTTGAAGAGTAATTTTCTTTGTTTATTCATGCATATCCAAGTCTTACGTTCCGCCCAGGGCTTAATGACTCATTGTAGGGCTCTTCTATGTGGATACCTGCATTTTTTATCATAAATAAAGGACGTCTTTTTGCATTCAAATATTTTGTTCACTGTCTTTCTATTTTTGTAGTTTTCAAAAATCAAAAAAATATTTTGGCAATGTTTTGTTTAGTTTTCATTCCTTGTTCACACTCATAAGCACATACCATCACTCATGCAGATGCACGTCACCGGATCCTATTGATAACAGTTCTGCTATGGCTCGCTTCGACTTTGAAAATCCAATCTTTCAAGCTGAAGAAGAGGGTGATGAAGACTGTGAACTCCCTGAAGAACTTGCCAGGTTGTTGAAACAGGAGGAAAGGATCATTCAACCGCATCAAGAGTCTATTGAAGTGATTAATCTCGGCACCGAGGACGTCAAGGGAGAAATCAAGATAGGGGTTGCTTTGGAAGATAATGTGAAGAAGGGGCTGATTGAAGTGCTGCAAGAGTATGTTGACATCTTCGCTTGGTCTTATCAGGACATGCAAGGGCTTGACACAGACATTGTGGTACACCGTTTTCCTCTCAAAGAGGATTGTCCTCCGGTCAAGTAGAAGCTCAGAAGAACAAGACCAGAGATGACTGTCAAGATAAAGGAAAAAGTGTAAAAACAGTTGGATGTAGGGTTTCTAGCGGTTACAAATTATCCGCCATGGGTTGCAAATATCGTTCCAATACCTAAAAAGGATGGAAAGGTACGGATGTGTGTTGACTACCGGGATCTGAACAGAGCTAGTCTTAAAGATGATTTCCCATTACCTCACATCGACGTTTTGGTGGATAACACGACTCAGTTCTCGGTATTCTCCTTCATGGATGGCTTTTCTGGCTATAATCAAATTAAGATGGCACCAGAAGACATGGAGAAGACAACTTTCATAACCCCATGGGGCACCTTCTGCTACAAGGTGATGCCGTTTGGTCTGAAAAATGCTGGGGCAACATATCAACGAGCTATGGTAACTCTTTTCCATGATATGATTCATCATGAAATCGAGGTTTATGTTGATGATATGATTGCCAAATCTCAAACGGAAGAAGAACATCTGGTGAATTTGCAGAAACTGTTTGAGCGTTTGAGGAATTCAAGCTGAGGCTTAATCCGAACAAGTGTACTTTCGGGGTGAGATCTGGAAAACTGCTGGGTTTTATTGTTAGTGAAAAAGGGATTGAGGTGGATCCGGCCAAAGTGAAAGCGATACAAGAAATGCCTGAGCCAAGAACAGAAAAACAAGTCCGTGGTTTCTTAGGAAGGTTGAACTACATTATAAGGTTCATCTCTCACCTAACAGCCACGTGTGAGCCAATATTCAAATTGTTGAGAAAAGATCAGGCCATCGGGTGGAATGATGATTGCCAAAGGGCTTTCGAGAAGATAAAAGAGTATTTGCAGAATCCCCCAATCCTTATGCCTCCAGTCCCAGGGAGACCGCTGATTATGTATTTCACAGTACTTGATAATTCCATGGGTTGTGTTCTCGGTCAACACGACGAGACAGGTAGGAAAGAGCATGCCATCTACTACCTGAGTAAAAAATTCACAGATTGCGAGTCGAGATACTCAATGCTTGAAAAGACATGTTGTGCACTTGCATGGGTTGCTAAGCGATTGAGACAATACATGCTGACTCACACGACCTTACTGATCTCCAAAATGGATCCAGTCAAGTATATATTTGAGAAGCCAGCTCTCACCGGAAGGGTAGCTCGTTGGCAAATGGTACTGACAGAGTACGACATCCAGTATACATCCCAGAAAGCCATCAAAGGGAGTATTCTGTCAGACTATCTTGCTCAGTAGCCGATTGATGATTATGAGCCGATGAAGTTTGATTTTCCGGATGAAGACATCATGTTCCTCAAGATGAAAGACTGTGAAGAGCCAGTTGTTGAGGAGGGACCTGATCCAGATGAAAAGTGGACTTTAATGTTTGATGGGGCCGTCAATGCCAAAGGAAGTGGAATTGGTGCTGTCATTACCACTCCGAAAGGTGCCCACATGCCTTTCACCGCTCGTCTGACTTTTGAGTGCACCAATAATGAAGTTGAGTATGAAGCCTGTATCTTGGGTATCGAGCAAGCCATTGATTTGAGAATCAAGACTCTGGACATCTTCGGAGATTCGGCTCTAGTGATCAATCAAGTGAATGGTGATTGGAATACTCTCCAACCCAATATGGTCCCTTACAGAGATTACACGAGGAGATTATTGACTTTCTTCACAACAGTAAAGCTGTATCATATACCTCGGGATGAGAATCAGATGGCAGATGCTCTTGCCACTCTATCCTCCATGATCAAGGTGACTCGGTGGAACCATGTTCCTAGGATCGACGTGATGCGCCTTGATAGGGCCGCGTATGTGTTTGCTGCTGAAGTGGTAGTTGATGACAAGCCCTGGTACCATGACATCAAGTGATTTCTGAAGAATCAAGAGTACCCTGCAGGGGCATCCAACAATGATAGAAAGACTTTGAGAAGATTGGCAGGCAGTTTCTTCTTGAACAAAGACGATGTGTTGTATAAGAGGAACTTCGACATGGTTTTGCTCAGATGCGTGGATAGACACGAAGCAGACATGTTAATGCAGGAAGTTCATGAAGGCTCCTTCGGTAGTCATGTCGGCGGACATGCAATGGCTAAGAAATTGTTGAGAGCGGGTTATTACTGGATGGCCATGGAATCTGATTATTTCAAATATGCTCGGAAGTGTCATAAATGCCAGATTTATGCTGATAAGGTGCACGTGCTACCAAATCCTCTAAATGTGATGTCTTCTCCGTGGCCATTTGCTATGTGGGGCATTGATATGATTGGAAAGATTGAGACGACTGCTTCCAATGGGTATCGCTTCATCGTTGTTGCCATCGACTATTTCACCAAGTGGGTCGAAGCAGCGTTATTTGCGAAGGTCACCAGACATGTGGTTGCCCGATTCATCAAGAAAGAAATCATTTGTCGTTATGGGATTCCCAAAAGAATCATTACTGATAATGGTTCTAATCTCAATAACAAAATGATGAAAGAGTTGCGCAAGAACTTCAACATTCAACATCACAACTCTTCCCCTTATCGTCCTAAGATGAACGGTGTTGTTGAGGCAACAAATAAGAACATAAAGAAGATTGTGCAGAAGATGGTTGTTATGTACAGAGATTGGCATGAGATGCTACCCTTCGCCTTGCATGGGTACCATACTTCAGTACGTACATCGACCGGGGCAACCCCTTATTCCCTTGTGTATGGTATGGAAGCAGTCCTACCTGTTGAAGTGGAGATTCCTTCTCTAAGAGTCATGTTGGATGTCAAGTTAGACGAAGCTGAATGGATTCAGACTAGGTTCAATGAGTTGAGTCTTATCGAAGAGAAGCGAATGGCAACCATTTGTCATGGGAAATTGTATCAGAGTCGGATGAAGAGAGCCTTTGATCAGAAAGTGCGTCCTCGATGCTTCCAAGTCGGAGATTTGGTGTTGAAAAGGATCCTTCCTCCTCATACAGATCACAGTGGCAAGTGGACTCCTAACTATGATGGACCGTATATTGTCACCAAGGTTTTTGATGGTGGAGCCTTAATGCTTGCAACTATGGATGGTGAAAACTTCACTTCCCCTGTGAACTCAGACGCAGTTAAAAAATACTTCGCATAAAATAGACCCGCTGGACGATAAAAAGAATAGTCCAGGCAAAAAAATGGGCATCCCGGCGAACCAAGAAAATGAAAAAGGTTCGGGCAAAAGTTAGGGATTAAAAAATGAAAAGATTGTACACCCGGTAAGTTGAAAACCTGAAAGGGCAACTTAGGCAAAAATGGGTATCCCGGTGGATTGAAAACCCGAAAGGGCGATCCAGGCAAAAGTTAGGGATTAAGCAAATGGTTGCGTTCTGAGCAGTTCTGAATATCATCTCGTGTCGATAACCGGAAACTTCCGAAGGATAGGAAACAGTCCAATCACCTTTTTCGGAAAGCTGATCATCTGGAGGATCTTGAAGACGAGCGAATCATAGCAGAATTGGAACCTGATAGAAATCCATTTCACATTGCCATTAGATTAATTTCTGTTTTTATCTGTTGTGCAATTACCTCTTTCCAGGGATTGCTTCCTGATATAAATACCTATTCAGAGGCCGCTCAATCAATAAAATCATGTTATTCAGTACATCTCTGTGTTCATTTTCATTTTACTATTTTGTTTGCAAAAATGACGTCCGAATTTTTTTATAAACATTGCATCATGAAACCTAAGAGCTTTACAGGTACGTGCTTAATAAACATTGAAAATTGCTGTAAATTTTAAGTGTTTTGGATCGTCTATTCAGAACAGGTACACTCGGGGCATTTCCTTAAGGTCCCCATCAAATGATCGCGGATGTTTTTCCTCAACAGTTGGAATTTGGTATCTTATCCCCGCAGAGCTGGTCCGAGCGTTGGATTCTTCAATCCCCAGCAGGCTCTCACTGCTGTACTTCCCCAAGCATTTGTTTCAGATTATACATTCACCAATAGAGTCGACAGTGTCTGATTGTATATCCCCAGCGGAGTTGACAGTGTTTGACTGTATATCCCTAGCGGAGTTGACAGTGCCAGACTGTATCTTCCTAGCGGAAGCGGTTGCTCCTCAGAGTTCGATGCCAGATCGATGATCTCGACGCTAGACCCATGGTCTCTTTCCTTGAAGCAGAATCTCGGTACCGTGTCGGTGTTTGCTTCCCCTGCTGAGTCGTCTCTTTCGCAGATTATGGTTGCCAAAACCACTGTCGCTTTCCTCAGCAACAAGTTTTTAGTGCCATTCTCTCCCCAGTCAGAGCCTCGGTATTTTGTTATTTGCCAGAACACCGTGTGGCGGGTCATTTCCCCACATAGTTCTTTGTGTTGTGCATCTCTAACAACCTTGCCAGGGTCCAGAAGATGGTGATCATTTCCCCAGCAGAATTCCTTGCCTCAGCTTGGCGTTCTCTCTAATCAAGCATTTCGCATCCCTACATGTAGAATTATATTGCATTGCATCCTTCCAAATTGCGTAGAATTTCCATTTTCATGGAGCATTACACCATTGAAAAATTCAAAGATACGTATGTAAAGCATAAGGCATTCTCGGTATCCCAAGTGATAAGCCAGAAGTTGTTTCCAGTACTCAGACTGAAGATTGTTCATGACTTATCTTTATTATTCCCAGCAGGGGTCGTTGGCCCACGCGCCACCTCAATTATCATTTTCCCTATTTCTGCCGATGCTGACAGGCATGAAAGTTTTCGGTATTCAGACCGAAGTGGCATTCAGGCCAGTTTTCCGATGTTCAGATCGAAGAAGTTTCCGACGTTCAGGTCGACGCAACTTGTGGCATTCAAGCCAAGTTTCCGGTATTCGGACCAAAGTGGCATTCAGGCCAGTTTTCCGATGTTCAGATTGAAGAAGTTTCCGACATTCAGGTCGATGCAACTTGTGGCATTCAGGCCAGTTTTCCGATATTCAAACCGAAGTGGAATTCAAGCCAGTTTTCCGATGTTCAGATCAAAGAAGTTTCCGACATTCAGGTCGATGCAACTTGTGGCATTCAGGCCAGTTTTCCGGTATTCAGACCGAAGTGGCACTCAGGCCAGTTTCCCGGTGTTCAAACCGATGTTTGATAATCAAGTATCGTCCGATGCTCAGATTGAAGTCATTTCCAGTATTCAGATTGATGAGCGGCATTCAGGCCATGATTATTTTTGTGTTACCATTTATTTTGGAATTCAGGCTAACATTCCTTGTTTCGGTGTTCAGACCGACTCTCATCGTACCAGACGGATTCTTTTTCAAGACCACCTCTTGGCCGATTCTGACAGGCATTGTTACTCCATTTTTTCACTTCAGTGTAAATTTTCGGGCTTTTATCGTATTCAATAACTTGATACCTCGAAAGTGCGAAAGCCGTTGATATCTTCCTTTCGGGCTTCCAGTTGATTGAATAGGGGAAGCTGTAATACCCCAAAATTTACCCTTCATTTTTCCTGGAAGCATGGGATTATGTTTTACACTTCATTAGCATCATATTAGATCATACTCATTGCATACTGCATTAGTGACATGGAGATCAGGTTTTGATCGATCACTCTTTAACAAAAGGAGCCCACAAAAAGCAAGATTGAGAATTGGACTTCATTTTCTAAGTATACAAGTCTCAAGGGTCTCGGGGGGGTCCAAGTATCTTATTATGGTCCTCAGTTCATCAATGAAGGATTCAAAGCTATCAGAGTGTTCATCTGGATTTAATTAGAAATTAGGGTTTCATGGCTACCTGCAACAGGCAATGTTTGGTTGGAAGTAGAGGAGCTCATCCATGTCATGATTAGAGAGGCATCTTGGCCTAGGAAGATTCACAATTATCTCAGAAAGATCCATTGGCAATCAGTGCAATCAGTTCCTGATCATTTTTCCATAAAACTAGGGTTTGGTATAAAATCAGTTTATTTCTGATTCTTTGGGTGAAACTTTTTTCCATGGCCCTCCATATGTCCACATACAAAAAATCAGCTCTTTATTTGAGCTAGAAGTGTTTCAATTGATCAATGGAATCGGGAATCAAACAGTTTGGGAAAAGTCAAATGTGGGGCCAGAAAAGTCAACTCCTGACATTTTGAGAGTGGAATCTCAAAATCCATGCCTAGGGGATCCTACATGTGAAATTTGATCAAGGTTGGATCATGGATTCATCATTTAATGAGGAATTGGAAAAGTTACTTAATTTGGAAATGGTTGATTTTCCATTTAGGGCAAGTTTTCATGATCATTGCACTCACTTTAAGCCCATTTTGTATCAAGATAAAAACTCCATTTGAAAATTTCTCCAACATGAAAGTTGTTCCTCTTGTTCCAAGCTTTCTAGAGATATAAAGTTTGCTCCATTTGGATTAGAATTGAGAAAGTTATGCTTAGTCAAAGTGAGACATTTTTTTAGGACACTTAGAAAAATTTCTAATTCCAAAATCTTCAAAATTTGTCAAGACTTCTTGGCCAGTTTACTTGCACTTCAAGGCATCAATGGAAAATGTTTTCTTCACAAAAATTGTACCTTGCCATGTCCTCTTTCACATCCTTTTGGAATCATATCATTTGGATCCATGGTTTGAGAGATACATTCATTTAAAGTGGACACCATGACTTGATTTTCTAGGCAGATTTTGGGCCTGACTGGCCCAATCAGATTTTCTAAGCATGCTGCACAAATCAGTCACGTTTTTTACCTCTTTTGGCCATGCATTGGACATCCATTCACTTAAGTTTGGCCCAAAATAACAACATTTTACACCTCACTTCACACTTTTATTCTTATGGATATATCACTTATTAAAAAGTCCATGAGAACACCTAATCCACCCTATTTAAGAAGCTGAAACCCTAACCCTAAAGGAGCATTGGAATTTCGTGGCAAGGAGGAAAAGCTTCATCACATATCAGATTCCATTCCATTTCTATTTTCCATTAGGTAATCATCTTTCCATGGCCATGTTTTGATATATCCACGCTTGCTTACCATGTTCATCACCATTAATCCTTCCATTTTCATATTTCTTTTTCTTATTTAAAATATTTTCTTCGTCCATAAAATTACCCAAAAATATTTTTCACTTTTCTTAAAGTTTTACTTAATTTTATATAATTTTTATTTTCGTATTTTTTTAATATGAATATTTTATTTTAATTATTTATTCTAAATGGTCCATTTTAACACACTTTTTTTTATTGAATTTATTTTTATGACTTAAAATTATTGTTAGCATTTGATTTTTGGCATGAAGGTTGGCCACTATCTCGGGGTGAACCTAACCTTTTCTTGGAATTTTATTTCGCATTTTCAATTTATTTTGGACTTATTTTTTACCTAGTTTGGTTGGTGGACTTTTAATTTGACTTCTGTTTTATTTTAATTAATTCACGTACCAATTTTCATTATTTTTAAAATCTTTTTGGGGGATGATGAAGTCCTGACCCCACTTTATTTAGTTTAATTTTTTATAATTTTCTTGATTAATTTACTATTTATTCTTGATTTATTTCTAACCTAGTCTCATTAATTGACTTTTGGTTTGACCTATGTTTTGTTTTAATTAATTCACGTGCCAATTTTCATTATTTTAAAAATATTTTTGGGGGATGATGATATCCTAACCCCACCTTATTTAGTTTAATTTTTCATAATTTTCTTGATTAATTTACTATTTATTCTTAATTTATTTCTAACCTAGTCTTATTAATTGACTTTTGGTTTGACCTATGTTTTGTTTTAATTAATTCACGTGCCAATTTTCATTATTTTTAAAATCTTTTTGGAGGATGATGATGTCCTGACCCCACCTTATTTAGTTTAATTTTTCATAATTTTCTTGATTAATTTGATATTTATTTGTTATTTTTTAAGTTGACTTGAATTTTCAGTTGACTTCTTTATGATCGATGTTTGGAGGCCTTTTATCTCATATGCCATGTATTGGAGGCCTTTTACCTTGATTTTATTTGGTCCTTACCTTATTTCCTGATTAAACTATTCAGTGGACCCTTCGTGTGTATATTTTCATCTGTTTGATTCATCTGTTATCTTTTATACTTGTTTCTCTCATTCATGCTTTCTATTGCTTGACTATTTAACATGTTCATACTCCCATGCATTGTTTAAATGCTCAATTATTTGATTCTTTGGTTTGATTATATACTGTTTATTTATCCGATCTGATTGATAATTATTGCCTACTTGTATGATGTATGAGGCATATATTCTTATTGTTTGTTTGCCATGAACAATCCCCATTCATAACAAATGTACCCCTCTCCCATAAAGTGTATAATATTTATTTCTTTATTTCTTTAGTCACCTGTTAATACAAGAATTAAAACAAATATCCGGTAACCATTTCAAAATAAGATCAAAAGCTCGATCCAACGTCGAGTAATCATTTTCAAAACTTAACAGAACCAGCACACATTCATCCATCCTCTTGTAAGTCGATTGCCTCCGGCATCTCCATCTACCCTTATCCGTAACTCCTCTCCACGCTCCATCCGTCGACTCTTGTTCCGTTTAGGTAGCACCCATTAGGTAGAACCCTTTGTATGATAACATAGGTAGAATTCCCTTATTCTTTGCATGCTAACATTAGGTAAATATTCCCCTTTGTAAATCCTAACACATAGGTCCATATTGCATGACAACTCTAGAGCAGAGCTTCCCCACTTTTAGACCTTCCGTGCGTCTCCGATCTTGTGGCATGTCAGTCCGTTCTATTGCAAATATGTAACTGCCTAAGACTCGATTCAGCGAGCTGCGACACCTACTGCTAGGACGTTGAACACACTGCCCACCCTCCTTTGACACAGCTGGTGTCCTCTTTTGTAAGTCCATGTTCAGATGGCAATCTTTAACCCCTAGTTAGCCGAACTACGTTTTGCTATGATTCTCATTCCAGATGAGATACGAGGCATAAGACGCGACGTCTTACCGAGCACACTTCTCTTTAACCCATAGGTAGCCGAGCTACGAAGACTCTGATTCTCATACTCAGATGAGATATGTAGGCAGTGGATGCGACATCCTTGCGAGTCATTTTCTTTTAACCTTCCTTTTAGTAAATAGTACTTTAGATATACCTACACCCTTTAGACTAGAACAACACTTATGAAAAGGGCTCCCTAGGAGTACCTAGGATGTTTTGGGTGCTTAAAACTTTCCCATTGCATAACCAACCCCCTTACCCAGATCTCTGACATTTTTACTAGTTTTTGATTCGATAAAACTTTTAGGTTTTTGTTCGCTTTCTAACCATTCCTTTGGATAAATAGAAGTGCGGTGGCGACTCGACTTGTATGGTTTACCTTGGATTTAGTCAATATCTCTAATGGTAACGAATACCCCGCTACACCCTATCAAGGTCAACTCGCGTGAATCCTAACTTATCAGTTTATATACCATTATTATTGGGAACCTACTTGCATTTAAATAAAAAAAATGAAAATAACATAATCAATCTCAAAAATCTCCTAAATGACACCATAGAACGCGCTAGATATATAGGATTCTTATCTTTCAAACTAGAGAAATACATGGATTCGGCCTTAACGATAACCCAACTATTTTGCATTATACTACGATCATCTTTACCTTTTGTATAAAAGGAAAAATTAGAAATGTTGTATGCAGTCCAAGTTATCACATTAAATTTTGGCATGTACAACATTGTCGCATATGCACTCTCATCATTAAAAATCCTCTTATTAAACCAACTTATGAATTTCTTGTGATACTTGTTATGAATCGATGTCATCTAGAATAAATCAAAGTATGAGAAAGATTGAGTTTCTTGAACAAACACGAGAAACCCTATTAGGTTTTACGAAAGAGAGAGAAGAATGAAGAAGAAGAATCATGATTGGTTCTAACTATTTTACTATTCACTTTCTCTATTAGGATTCAAATATTATAAGTGAATATCAACAACCAACTTTCTCTCAACAACCTAAGAGAAACAGTCTATTTATAGACTACTAAGCTAACTTAAACAATTGGGCCCAACAAATTGGTCCAATTCGACATGCTAACTTAAACATTAAGCTAACAAATTTCGACAACATGCTTTAACAGATTTCAACTACAACATGCACCTGCGAATCTATCCTTGTCAAAGGTAGAGTTCAATCCAAATACCAAAAAATTCCACCTTGGAACAAACTCTACACAAACAAGGGAACAAACTAGCTTTCATCATGCAGCTTTATCAACTACATATAGTGGAAGAACTTGCTTATAGGAAATGACTTGGTGATCATATCAGCAACATTGTCATCAGTCGAAACATTTAACACTTGAATTTCTCCATGCTCAATTATCTCTCTAGAGAAATGCAGCCTCACATCGATGTGCTTGGTTTGCTCATGATAGGTTGAATTCTTCGACATGTGTATTTCACTTTGACTATCATATTTAACAGTGATAACTAGACCTTGAAGTTTTAACTCCTTAGAAAAACCTTCAAGCCACAATAATTCTTTCAAAACTTCAGTAAGAGAAATATAATATGCTTCAGTGGTTGATAAGGCAACAACCTTCTGAACTGTTGCTTTCCAATTGATTGTTGTGCCAAACATAGTGAACACATATCCAGAAATAGATTTTTTATAAATCATACAACCAACATAATCATAGTAAAAAAATACTTTAATTTCGACTTTGCTATCATCACCACAGGATCCATCATAAATTAGGACTCTGCTCAAAGACCCATTTATGTACCTTATAATCCACTGTAAATAAGTTAAACTAAAAGCTCTTACAATAGGTGGTGGTGAATGAATGGGGAAATTGTTTTAGGAGATAAGAGAATGGAAACCAAAGGATGTTGATAAGGAAAGGGTGACATGGGTAAGATGATATGGAGTTCCTTTCCATGGATGGAACCCAAATTTCTTCGAGTTCATCATGTCACCATCGGGAGTGTAGATATGCTCGAATGATGAAGCCAAAAAACAAAGCAAAATGGATATGGCATGCATTCTAGTCAGAACAAAGTATACCATTGTCCTGAATGAAATTTTTAATGTCCATATTGAAAATGAAGTCTTCAGAATTAAAGTTGTCTCATTGAGGATATGCTTACATGTGGAACCGTAGATCTCTTCAACCCCATCAGAGTCAAATTACTTTTTTGATGAATGGTTTGGAGAAGAAGTTAGCACAAAAAAATGAGGAAGGAGGTAATGATGATTTTTTTTCGAAGTTTGCAAAGAAAGCCAGAGACCAGAGGACAACGAAAAGTCAACCAAGGAAATGGTGGTTGGTGAGGAAATAGCTAAGGAAAAGGAGTAAGTAGTCTGTCAGAAAAGAGGGATGGAAGTCGCAAACACAAAATGGTCAAGTCGTGATTTGACAGGTGTATGGAAAGAGAAGATAGAAAATGTGTTAGCAAATAAATGCATGAATTCGAAAAAGGTTTGATCCTAGTTAAGTATCCTCAAAAAATCAAGGAGAAAGTTTCAAGAAGGAAATGAGATATGGCACTTTGGTCCCAAAATAAGTTGGACAACAAATTGGGCCTTATATCAAATGTAAATGGGCCGGGCATAAACACCATCAAAGTCAACAACCCAACTATGTTGCTAACCTATAGGCAGAGACCCAACATAGGCCCAATTGCAGAAAGGGGATTAAAAGTATTTCAATTGGGAAGAAACAAGTGATTCAAAGTCATTAAAACATCATATTTTTCATCTCTCTCACCAACAAAGGAACCTAAGAATTTTTTTCAGCAAAACCTCTTCATCCTCTCATCAATCATACACTTCAACTGAGAATTCTTCAGGGGTTCTTCCCTTTATTGAAAATCAATTTTAGATTCAGATGTCATGCAAGGAAACTGAAGATTCTGGGTGATAAGGAAGGACGAGATGGTGATCAAGATCTAGAAGAAAGTGACTTAATTAGGTGTCAAGGGAGTAGAGGAAGAAAGTGACCATATCAAAGAAATAAGAAAAACTGAGTGTAAATATAAAGAAGGAAAAAACAAGAGGGAAGCCAAAACAAAAGGTTTACAATGAATATTTTATTCTACAATATACGATGGAGTGGTAATCCTATCAAAAGGAAGTGTCTACATAAATTATTAAGCAAGGAAAGGATTGATGTCTATCTAATTAAGGAAACTAAGTTGAGATGTGTGGATGATAAAGGAGTTAAAAAAAACTTTAGGATAGTCAAGATGTAGAGTGGATAGCAAAATGAGCACAAGTGTGTTTTGGAGGAATGATCATAATGTGGAAAACAGGGTTCGTTAAGTTAAATTTTAGCATTGTTGGAGAAGGTTTTATGGGGATAAACAGAGTATGGAAGAGAGTTATGTACTTCATTATCAATATTCATCATGTCATATTCAAAAAAAGATAAAGATGTGGGTTGAGTTGAGAAACCTAAAAACCAAATACCCTAGAGGCGAGTGTGCATAGTAGGCTACTTCAACGTTATAAAGAAGTACATAAAGGAAATTGCTTAACACATATGTCAATAGAAGTGAAATGATGGAGTTTAGTTATCTCATAAGCAACCCTGAATTGGGGGATGTTCCTGCACATGGTTCTAAGTACACTTGGTTTAACATGAATGGCAGTATGATGAGTCTCTTGGATGGATTCATTTTATCCGAGGGTTTGATCATAAAATGGAACGCTAGAGCTCAATTTGTTGAAGCAAAACTCTTTCAAACCACTATCCAATTTGGATCGAGGCCAATATATCCAATTGGAGACCAAAACCTTTCAAGATGTTTTCATGTTGGTTCAAACATGAGGATTTTATGATTTTTGTTGAGATATAATGGAAATCAATCAACATTCAAAGCAAGGCAGCTTATGTGATAAAGGAGAAGCTAAAGATTTTGAAAGGAAAATTAAGAACTTGGAATCAAGAGGTTTTTGGGAAGGTAGATTTAGAAGTTAATTGGGAAGTGAAATACTTGAATGATCTCGGCCACTTTATGGCGAATGAATCTCTAGTGATTGATGAAAATATTGGGTAGGAAAAAGTTGTTGCCTCAAGTAAAGTGCGGCGGGTTTTACAGTGCAAAGAAAGTATGTAAAGACTGAAATTAAGGTATAAGTCGATCCAGGAAGTTGACTCAAACACCAGTTTATTCCATTCCACAATGAAAAATAGATTTAGAAGAAATACAATTAAAGGGATCAACATTATTTGAGGTAGAATAGAATAAGTACAAGATGTAAAATTTGAAGTCATGGAGCATTTTATGGAGAGATTTAAAGAACCATTTATTACAAGACCCAAGTTAGATAGGTGATGGTTATAGTAATCAACATCAAAAGTAAGTATTTGTTTATCGTATCCACAAGAACTGGTGTAATATTAAATATCGTTCAACAATTGATATAGTTTAAGTGAAAAGTTGCCAAGTTATTTGTTTGTATAAAGTATGTACTGTAAAAACGGTAAATAATAAGTGAAGTTTCAAAGATGAGACAACTTGTTGGGATTGGGGTTCATCCACCGATTATGCATGTATTCTTCTGATCAGTTATATAGAGATTAGTTATTTGATCAATATTATCATGTATCGCTCACCGACAGTGTTTATATATAAACTCTGACAAGTGTTCAACCGTATTATTTAATGACGATCTCTCAGCCTATTAAAATATACGGTAGCAATAAGATTCGACACTTTTATGAATGTTAAACCTAAATTTATGTCCAGAGTTTATCATCTAACAAATGATTATCCTAGGCCGAGATTCAGAGAGTATTTCTCAATAACAGTTCAAATATATAATTTAATCAAGTAAACAAGGATAACATCAATATCAATAAACAACTAATTCATATATAACGCCATGATCATAATAAATACATATGGTGTCGATGGATTGCATCCAATCCCAACAAGAAAGAGGTTTAGATAACCATGGTAGATTTGATCACAAATGAAAAAAAATAAAGATGGATAAGCATCAACAATGATTTCCCAATGATTGATGCGTATCCAACTCGTATTCTTCAAGTCTACTATTCTCTCTGTCTCTTTCTCTCTACTAATCTTTCTATCTCCAAAATATCCAAGTATCCCAAATGAAGTGTTTATGAAACTATATATAGTGGTCTTGTCCTGTTGTCCTTCCCTAACGAGATGTTGCCCCGCTTGGCAAGTAACCTTTCTTCACTCTGAAGTATCTGCCAACTCAGCATCTCAAACCGTTTTGTCTTGCTATGTGAGTTTCCTTGTTGCAGCCTCGCTTGGCGACAATGGGACATTTTGATTCAGGAAAGTATCTTACTTGTCTCGCCTGGCTTTCGTTGTAGCTTCGTTGAGCGAGATGGCTCCCTTTAGGCTCATCTGGCGAGAAGGAAGATTTTTTATTCTATTTCTCCATGCATGAGCCTCGTTGTTGGCTTGTTGGGCAAGCTCTCGTGTTGGCCTCGCTAAATTCTTGCATGGCGAACATGCATGATCTCTTCTTTCTTGCTTTGTGTTCCAATCTTGGTTAATTATGGAAATTCCTACATAATAGCAAAGAAATCACAAAGCACCACATTTATATGTTTCAAACTTAATCCTATGCAATATCTGGGGATATCAATGGTAGAAAATATTAGTTTGAGCCAATAAGTGCCAAGTTTAATATGGTCAAATATTATCTTTTGGCACTTATCAAACTCTCCCGAACTTGAATCTTTGTTTTTCCTTAATCAAAGTCTTAAAAAAATTTCAAAAGCAAGAGTTCTCATCAAGCTTCATGATCAACAATACCTTTCAAAAACAAAAGAAGAAAATGTATGGTCCACGTATAAAATGCAAATGTGAAGGTTATGATCATTACTTCTCTAGAATCAAAACAGGAATATTAACTAAGTTCTAAACACAAATTTCATGTCATACATTCTAAAGCAACAACATAATTCTACTTGAATCACCCAAACATACTTCTTCATAAAATGGATGAAGAACTTTGAATTTAATCACGCGAGAAGTGAACTCTCATCCAATAATCTTGCTAACATCTTGATCAATTCATGTATTCATCTAAACAAATTACTTTGAAATTATGAAAGCATATATCACTAAGGACTTATCCATGGTTTTAGCTTGGTCGGGTTTGACAAG
This sequence comes from Lathyrus oleraceus, assembly GCF_024323335.1. Classification (NCBI taxonomy): domain Eukaryota; kingdom Viridiplantae; phylum Streptophyta; class Magnoliopsida; order Fabales; family Fabaceae; genus Lathyrus; species Lathyrus oleraceus. The sequence continues at coordinate 448,727,647 of NC_066580.1, forward strand.
GAAAGGTCATTTCTAAACACATCGAAATAAGAATAGTCCATGTTAATGAAGAGCATCTCAAAATTGTACATTATTTACACTTTCATTTTCTTATTTTCTTTTCCACCCCTCAAAATCTTTTGATGTAACGATATGCTCATTTATTTTCTTTCTTTCCTTTCCTTTCTTTTTCTTTCTCTTTCATTTCTTCATTGCATATTTCTTTTTCTTTGTTCATTTTTCTTATTTTTCTTGCATATGAAGCAACCTCTCCCCAACTTAAGTAATTCTTACTTTTCTTTTAATAAAAATACTCTTCATTATTGGTGATTAATCAATATTGGTTAAGGGTTTGCTTTCAAGGAAAAACTAGAATAGAACAATCATGAACATTTTGATTTTTGGATAAAAGATAACAAATTCACCAAGTGGTTTACTTAGTGATTTGTTTGAGTTAAAAACTTATTCATTCATGACTTCAGGCTCAAAGGGGTTTTACAAATGCTCACTTATTCGCCGGGTAGGATGAGGCTCTTTTAGGCTTGGTGGTTTTTCTCAACATAAAAAATTGTCTTGATCCTTTCTATGCTTCACAAATTTCAAAACAAATGCAAGATTTAACATGAATTGAATGAGTTAGAACAAGGACTATCAGTCATCCTGAGCATATAAGTGAACAATGGATGATTTCTTTACGATTTCTGATTTAGACCTAAGTGATTCAAGCATGAAACATCTTTTTGAAAAATGATGCATGAAACGATTTTGTATGAAGCACACAGTTCAAGTTCATGCTAACATTCTACAAAGCAATAAACATGTACCTTTCTTATGTGCAATTGATCCAAAGTTCATATCATTACCACTACATTTTTGTTGATTTTCTTGAAACTTGATTGAGTCTTATTTGCTTCTTCAAGCAAATTATACCAATCTTGAAAACAAACATAAAAAATTTGTTGTACAAATTAAAAAACTAATTAAACAACCTATTTAAACATACAAACTAATTATAAATAACCAACATCCAAAAGTCATGGTGAAAACACCAACAAAATATCCCATATTCAAACAACAGTGTGATCATTACAGGAAAAAATGAATCAGAAAGAAATAAGATATATAATGTAAATGACTGAATTTTTTTAAAATATCACTCAATTATGGCGAGCTTTCTTTTCGGCCGTCCATATTCTAATCAACCATCTCATTATTTAATTCTTCACTTGATCTTGTCTCTGTCTCCTCACATTATTCTTCTTCATTACCAGCAGTTGCTGCCTCCCCTTGATGGTACTGTTTATCCTCAGGATAGTTAATATGTGCCTGAAATGCTCCTGGTTCCATCACCTACTGGCTTGCCTCCTCAGGTCTCCCCATCTGCAACTGAAGTCTATACATAGAATCCTGCATAGAAATAAAATCTTGATGGTTGGACTCATGTTGTTCCCAAATATGAGAGAAAGTAGCTCTCATCCTCGGGTCTCAAACACTAGAACCACAATTAGTTGTGTTTGCAAGTGCCTGTCTGGTTTCTCTGGTTCTCCTACGGGTACAATACCTAGATATATATGCATCATCAATAGGTCATGTGATGGTCTCGTGAACGTGTGATGGTAAAACCATATGTGTGCTCATGCATAATCCTATGATCAACCCAGGGTATACTATAGGGCGTGAAGGTTTTTCTCCTGGTTGACGGCCACTTTCCACCACCATTTTGAGTTCATCCGCCATAATACAAGCCATGTCCACATGTCTTCCTTTGACAAGGTGGAAAAAAAGGTTTGTAGTGTCCAAGGTGAAGGTTGAAGTATGGCTTATAGGTCTGATGTTATGCAGGATTAGAAGGAGAAAAACTTGAGCAATTGGATATAGGTCATCTCTCTGATATCTAATGGGCACTCCCAAAGCGTTTAGCTAAACACTTCGGCCTTTTATGAAAAATCGATCAAAGTTATTAAAAGGGTGTATGATGAAGGAAAGTGTATGAAGCTTTCACCCTTGATTCTTAATTAATTGGGCAGAAGCAAGGTTCCCTCTATTGCCAAATTTAACCAAGGAAAATGGGGCTAAGGAAGAAGAAGAAGCTACAAATGAGGATGAAGAAGAACTTTTCGTTGAAGCAGTAAAGCATAATGAATTTATGGGGCTTCATAGTGATGCCCAATTATTTAAGACAATGTTGAATTACGGAGCTTGTTATCCTATGTTAATGAAGGAGTTTGAGGTTTTCTTCATGGGTTGCTAAGTTTCATTTATAAGTTGTTTGTTGGGTAAGATGTCTCAGATATTATGTCCAACATCTGGGTACCAGTTGATGAATCTGATATGGTTTTTGATGAAGAAATATTGTAGCTTTTTAACCTTAAATTGTTGTTGATGCCACTACTATTTTGGTGTGTATAATGGGTAGTTTTTCATACTACTATCTACTGATTGTGAGGAGTTGATATCTATTTTTATGTTGTTGTGCTTAGTACTAACTTACGCATTTGGTACTAATTATTCTAGTTTTCTGGTTTTATGTGTGCACACATGCTAAAACATCTAGCCTGACATCTGACACTCAATTGGGTGCGCTGATTTTTGTATTAGTAGTATTTGATGTTGATTATGACTTAATTACTAATTGTATGATCATGCATGACCTGACATGCATGACTGACAAACTGATTGCATGGTTGATTATTATGGAGCATTGACTATTGTGACTTCTGACTATGCTACTAATTTGTGTTACTGCTACTCTGATTGATGGTCTGGTTGGTTGTTGTTCCAGTAAAGCTTTTGTTATGGTACCCTAAAGTTTATTGTTTTTTTTAGTCGATTTGGTAATGGCTATGTATCTCGGGTGGTTTTGTTTCTACCTTAATGTGGTTTTGGTTTTCATATCAATACATTTTCCAAATTATGGCAAAAGCGGGGAGTAATGTTCATGTGGGATAAGACAAAATGTTCAAGATATTCCAACATGATAGAGTTGATCTCTTAATCTGTAGCTATCTCCTTACTTTTGTGTTACTTCTGCTACTGTTGTTTTCTTTGTTGATTCTATTGAGTGATATTGTGTGTTACTTGTGCTACTTCATGAAAATCACGTCTTATAGTTATTTTATCCAAAATTTTCCAAAGGGGGAAATTATTGTTCCTTTTGTTTGGCTAAATTGGATAAAACAACATATGTACAAGATGTATTTGAGGCAACACGTGGAACAAGATGTTCCAGCATGTGTTCCAGTGCCTGAGTTAGTTGCTAAGAAAAGTTGTTCAACAGAACTAGTTAAGTAAGAGTTGTTCAGTTAAAGTGCTTGACATAACCAGCTAGGCAAGATGTTACTAAAATGCTTGACATAACTAAAGTGCTTAACAGAACTAGTTAAGCAAGAGGTTCAACATGTGAGTATGTATCATCTCGGCACAAGGTTTGGGTTCTAACTATCTTTAGATGTCCTTCAGAATAGTTATGGTGTTGACTTCTTTAGAAGATGCAAAGGTTTTCTCTTGGGAAGAAGATTTTGTTGTTAATCCAAAATCAATTTGAAAAGATTTGGATTTGATTCAATCAAAGAAGATTTGATTACATTTACCTTGAAGGAAGATCTGGTCCAAGATTTACTCTGCAAAGAATACTTATATGAAGAGAGTTATTTTGGATGCTCTGGTGCAATGTGGAACACGATGTTCTAACATGTGTGTTGCGACATCTGGTCTCTGTCAATAGACAAATGTTATTGCAGTTGTGGTGAAGAAAGGTATGATGCAACATCGGGTATCTATCAACAGATAGATGTTATTGTAATTGTAGTGAAGAAGGGACACACATGGAATGAGATTTTCTAACATGTGTGCAACATCTGACCATGACTCAACATGCCAATGTTGTTTCATTTATGGAGCGAAAATCTGGTTAAGATTCAATCAGATTTATTGCTATTTTTCAGTAACATGTTTATGTGATTTGTTTGACAGTTGTTGAAGACCAAATCAATTTAAATGGAGATTAAAATTTGAATTTGAATTAATAAAAAACATATCTTTTGGAGGTTTTTGTGGAGCAAATAAAATCCAACTAATTTAGCTATTATTCTAGACTAAATTAAATAAGAAGCTCATTGGAAAAAGCCCAGAATTGTGTTGTTATTTAAGGAGACTCAAACCTCAAGTTTAAGGTATGCGTGTTTTGAATATACCTTGTGTTAAGATTTAGATTTTGAGTCTTTGTTTGTGTTATTTTTATGCACCACGCTAGTGCCTCTTTTCATATCTTAAGGCATAGAGCTTGGTTTGATAGTTGAGTTGTAAAACTTTGTTCTGAGATACTAAGTCTATAAGATTGAGAATAAAGTGTTTGTGTACACCACTTTATGCTTTAGTAACTTTGCATAGTTGTTAGTTTGTCTTAGTTGAGTTGTAAATTCAACAATCAATAGAGTTCTTATTAAGGTTGATTACTTGGGGTTAGTGATTGAGATAAAGTGAGAGGAGGACTCCTAAATAGAAATTCACTAGGATTAGTAAGGGACATTGAACATCATGGGGTTGATGTTCCTATAAGACTAATTCTACTAATTCAAAGTAGTGAATTTCCTTTCTTGGGTAGAGTGTCATCTAGATATATGTGTGGCTTCACCGAACTGGGTTACCAATCTCTTGTGTTCTTTATTATTTTTATGCTTCATCATCTTGTATAAGTCAAACATTTATATCTTACTTGCAAACTGGTTTTAGTGATGGTATACAATGTCCCAGACATCGTGTCTGACATTTGTCCCCAGAAGTTGTAATCTGTGATAAACTAGTTGTACATATTGTCCCAGGAGTATGGTCTAACATTTGTCTCCTTAGGAACAAAATTTTAGAGGTATCTAACCTTAGTTGGGCATAGCCCCAGAAACATCCAATAAACGTAGAGGGAAAACCTCATAAGTTTGCGCAAAGTCTAGATCAATTAACGTGGAATCAAATACATACTCCTTAAACAAGTAAAAGAAATATCATAAAATCAATTTCATTTCACTCACAATTCATAGTGCAATGTAATATATTACAAAAAAAGGAACAGTTAATCCCTAAGCATATGGTTCAACCATACTTTCCCCATAAAAATGCACAGAGGAGAGTGAAAATGCTCTACTTGCTGCAAGGCATTCTCGAAGGAATCTGAAACAGTCGCAAGACTAGCATTGGGTGATTCTTTTAATTTCTGAGCCAATGAGGCATTCTCAAGAAGTGAGTTTTCAAGGTCTTCCTGAGCGGTAGAAAGAAACACCTTCGTAGTAAATAAAGTAGCCTGTGTAGAAATTAAATCTTTATCCTTCCTTGCTACACCCCTCTCCAAGAGAGTTACCTGATCAACTAACAATCCATGAAGATTAAGGGAATTCAAGGTGTAAATTATCCTGGTAAGAGAAACATAAGCCTTTTGTACTTCTTATAGGTATGTTTCTCGCTAAAGCATCAGGTTACGAGTACTCTCCTCCAACAATCTCTTCTCCTTGCGATGCTGATCAGACAGGAAAGCATCTCAACAATCGGCCCTTAAATGGCCACAAAATAAGAAGTACATTGAGTGTAATATGCCAAATTCGACAACTCCACCTCAAGAGCCTTGTCGGGTAGGTTATAAATGTAGGAGAAATCTTCTTCTAAAGCAGATGCCCGATGCTCTATCGAAGTATGAGGACTCGACCTCACCAAAAAGACATGAGCCGAAGAACTTGACATATGGGACACCCATCAGGATCATTGAAGACACCAACACCCCCAACAGGCCCCAAGGAGGTATCCCTTCGAGGACCCTGTTGAAAGGGCTAGGGAAAAATCCTTGTCGTCTCAGATAGGGGAGGAACATCGACTTGATTTGAAGCATTAGAAGAGTTGGCGACAAATAGGGTAAGTCGAATTTGTCGTCTTAACTAGAGTATTTCTTCCTCATTCTTCATCAAATCTGCAAATAATGATCACCGAAAGAGCAACACAAACAAGAAAACTGGTGGAGGGGGAAAGAATGTCCAAAACTTATCAAAGAGGACATTCCTCTCTTCCTTAGTAAGAGTGTCCATCAACATGACCCAACTTTTTAACGAAATAAACTAGTAATTTCTTCCAATAAAGTTCTTCTTGGGACACATCACCCTCTTAATAGACATACAACCCATTTCCCATGAGGAAATGATCTTTGTTCAAGTACTTATGAAATAGGTCGGCACATTTGTCTCCCATCCTGATCCTTATGGTACACATTATTGCATGAGCCTTTTTATGGAGAGGAACTACCAAGAAGAGCCTATTTTCAAATTGCTTCGGGTTCTCTAAAAACATTTAGAGACAATGAGTAATTTGCATAAGAGTAATCAAACTCTAACCCTGCATTTGGTTTGTTGAACTACATTTTACTTTGAAGAGATGGAAGAAAAAGATACTTGCGCCAGTACTGTAGGACTTTAATGTACGCCTAACTTATAGGGTGCATTTGCAAATGAGAGATCATCAAGTGGTTTAAAACCTCTATCTCAAAGTTGTTGAAGGGAAATGGGAAATTGAGGATCTAGAAAATCATTCATATAAGGGAATGACGCATTCTTCATACACAATGCAAATCTTTTTGTCTACATCTGAGGTCAGTACACCCCAATTCGAAGAAAGACCTACGTCGACTAAAACTCTATCAAGGCTACCCTCTCGAGTAAAGATAGAAACAACGGATGAAGTAAAGGAAACGTATCAAGAAAATGTAGAAATGACTCTTCAAAGATTGTGTGATGACTTACTAAAAGTTAATAAGCTCTATCAATTCTTCAAATCATCCTAGGAAAGCACTTGAGTATTTCAGTTTCCAAATATCATTATGATGGAACCTATAAAAAGAAATTTGTAGTATGAGGCGCATTTAAGGCATGAATTCCCAAGGACATTAACACCACCTCTTAGATTTCTATTCAATTGATATATGGCTAGTGCGAAAGGTCGAATATCACAAAGCAGAGACAATGGCTCAGGAGAAACTATCATGGGTTGATCTAATGAGCCAGCATGCTCGGCCCAGAGAAAACAATGATTCATTTAACAGCTTGTAACATAGGCATACTATCTTAGGGACAAGCATATGAGATTCCAATCTAAGATAAATTCAACGACTCTTAGTATTTCATGCCTTAAGAATAACGGATGGTTATAATCGCTCCTCTATATAAATGGAAAATGCATCATTCTCCAGGTAGACAATTTCAAATTCAAACTTTATTCAATTATCTCACTCACATACTGACTTGAGCGTTGGTGTGTTAACCTTGCAGGTCAGACCCTCATTCATCGTATTAGGAGTTCAAATCCATTATTGCATCTCGCAATCTTTGTTCTTCGATTAATTATGGTTCCATAATGGAACACTAATAAATTAGACGTCAAAGACTCATAAAAGGGTAACTTTATTTGTTTTCCAAGTTGGAAATACTTACAAAAGAAATTATTCTGAAAGTTATTACTAAATATATAACTATTTTGGTGAAAAGAATTCAAAATTGATATTTTCTGATGTCTTAAACGATTATGCCATAGTTCATTATATAAAGCAGAAAAGGTGAATTGTGTTGAGCTTGGATGGTATGGTCTTATGGTGAGAAGATAAAGATCACCCCGACTATTACATCTCATTGAAGGCATCCCTATTTGAGAATCCTTCACAGAAAAACCCAAAAGGGTCAAATTTAGTTGAAACTTCATTGTCTATGGTAAATTTTCTCACAAAAACAATATTTTTGATTAATTTGGGTGAATGGAGGACATTTTTTAAGGTTAAGGGATATTGAGAATTTTATAATAATGCATTACCACAACCAATAACTAAAGTATTATAACCATTAGCGACAGTAATATTATAGTTTATATTGAAATAAGGCGTAAGACTACATTCGTTTGTTGTCATGTGAGATGTAGCCCTGATGTCCATGTACCATTATTCTTAGGAGGAGAAATAGATATAGTGTACAAAGTGGATTTAATATATATTGGTGCATATGATGACTGAGTTGCAACAACATGCGCTTGTTGTGGTTTTTCTCCAAGAATACCAGGTTGTCGACTTGAAGCTACTGGTTTTTGTCAATTGTTGGTTGTAAGATAAATGCAAGGGGGAGTGACCCATGGTTGTCATTATGAAGTCCAAGAAAGATATATCCACTTATGATTTTGTGCATGTGGTTGATGTCATGATCCTTGTTGATGGTGATGAGATCGTATACCTTGACTTCTTCCTTGTATGCGGCCATGACCACCACATTTATGGCCATATCCTCCACAACCACTAAGACCTCCATTGTTGCTGTTATTGTTGGGTTTGGGATGATGAGAAGGTGAAAATCTGGAGTTGTCTTCTTGAACGGCTAGAAAAGTGAAGTTGTCAGCGATAGTAACTATTCGTTTTGCACATGTTGTTTCTTCCAAGATAACCATAGATCAAGCCTTGTAAAAAGGGTAAACACTATCAGAATGGAAGATTTGGGATCCAACAGTATCATACGCATCATAAAGTCTAAATATAAGTTGAAGTGCCATACATTAGTTGGAAGCAGCTGCACTAACATTGGAAAGTTGGTTTGAAAGAGACTTGATGTGTTGTCAGTGTCATAATGTTGAACATGTGACTTCCCATACAAGAGGGGGAATGGGGAATTATGTGTTCCAAAAAACATGGTTTTAAAAAACTTTTCGGTTTAGAATCAAAGTTTAAAATCCATTTTAATATTTAAGGAACAAAAACTAAATTAATAGAATATAAATTGCGGAAATTAAAGAGTTTAGGGAAACTAAATTAATAGAATATAATGTGCAATGTGAGGTACCATTTGGATGATTTTCACTTCCACATTTCAAACACAAGTGCATGACCACATGACATGATTTCAGCATGATTCTCACTCATTTTTGGACCTGAATACATCACTTGATGGACCTATCCCACGCCCATGCAAGCATGCAAGGTGAATTGCTAAAATTGGCAATTTTTGGAAGTGTGTGGAAATGAATCTCATGGCCTATAAATACAACCCCTCATGCTCAGAATTAGGGACCTCATGCCCAAGCTTTGAACCTGCAATCCAAACCCTCACCATTAAAGGATAATCTTGAAGGTTTTCATTTGAAAATCGAGCTTCAAATCTCATTCTGTTTTGAGATTGAAACTCCAAGAGTCCTGGCCATTCTCTGATCTTAATCACTTCCTACAAGCTTATGAAAAAAAGCCAAGCATAATTTGAATCAAGATCAAGCAAGGTTAAAGCTCCCTCGAAGGTAAATTTTCAGAATTTTCATCTCTTCGATTCTCCCTCAATTCTTCACCATTCTTTGTGATTTTTGGTTTGCTGAAGTCCTACCAATATAGGCAAGAAGATTGAGTTACTTTAAGGTCAAATCGAAGCAACTCAGTTCATGATCCTCAAAATTCAAATCCCTATATCTTTTTATATACCTGGAATCGGAGAAAATTGAGGTCGGATTTGTGATTCTGGGTATTTTCTCTTTGAAATAGTGTCCTTGTTTGTCATTTTCCATTAAAATGAAGTTGGACCGGTCCGGTGGAGGTCATTGGAGAAGATGACCGGAGCCCTAGCTCCGGTGGTGTATTGTCACACTTCCTGGCCATCTAATCAAGTTGAAATGTTATAATATGGACCGTTCCATTTGATTACCACGTGTACATCTGTTTGACCAAGGTCCGCCATGGAACACGCGCATGTGGCCATCAGATCTGCCACCTCAATTAATGAGAGAGATCTGGTGGGCCTTGTTTTTTTGTATTTTCTGATTTTTCATTTAATTGCTTTATTTTGATTAATTCATATAAATTTCATTTTTAATCCAAAAAAATATGGGATTTTCACCAAAAATATTTAAATATTTTCCTCTTTAATTTTCTGAATTAAAATTATTTTTTGGATTAATTTTGATATTTTTCATGAATTAATTGTTTTTGTGCATATTTTTAATTGTTTAAAAATACTTCTGACTTTTCAAAAAATCATGAAATTTTTTGTCTAATGTCCTTTGACCTTCATTGACCTAGGATAAATCTCTTGGCCATTTATTTGGTGTTTTGAAGAGGTTTTAGGTTTTGGCCAATTTAAATTGAAATTTAATTCATTTTTATTTTGATTTTTAATTGTTTAATCGTGTAAAAACGATGTTGAGCCATTTTTATTGACTTGTGATGTTTGACTATTTGTTTGGGCCTTGGTCAAGGTTGATTTGACTTTTTTGGATTAAAATCATTGGATTTAGGGGATTGATGAAATGTACATTTCATCTCCCAAAATGAATGGATGATTTTAATTTGAGAAAATTCTCCCCATGACCAATTTGTGTTTCTCTCATCTCCCTCCCTCTTCATCTTCAATCCCATTATTTCTCATCCCTTTCATTTACCAATGAAATCTCAAGATCCTAAGGCTAATGGGTTCATCAATAACCTTGAGTTAGATGAACCAATACAAGTATGGATGAGATAGCCCCCCCCCCCCCCCCCCCTTGATCTTTTTCTTTTAGTGTGTGGTATATTTTAGGAGTTTGGTTCATTATACCAAAGCTCTAACATACATTAACACCTAAATTTTTATCGCCCGGCCTCAGATAGTTGTGACTTCTACATAGTTTTGACTCTAAAGGCATAGCATTCTAGTAAGTGGGATTGTAAGTCTCCCCCCTTTCATGGTATTATATGGAAACTTGGCCTTTTTTCCTTCCTATGGAAGATGTATTGGTTCAAGGATCCATGCTTATGAATAGAGGGTTGAGTGTTCTCCAAAGAATGACTTAATCAATTAAAAAGTAAAACTCCACTAACATCTAATTAACTTTGACTAACACTAACTATTATTAACTTTGCTTTACTTTCAAGTCATTTACTTTATGCAATTTAATTTCAAGTCATTTACCATTCATTGCCATTTTCATTTCATTAAATTGTTTATGTTTATGCCATTTTCACTTTGCTCATTTTAGCCATATATTGTGATTGTATATATTTGTTTGTGTATTTTGTTTGTGTTTGTGGTCTTAGGACCTTAAAATACTTAATAAACAACAAAAACCCCTAAAAAATGTTATGTGGATTGTTCGGTTTGATCTGAACTTTTGGACCTAGGATTAGGCAACATTCCATAAGCAAAAGGACTTGGCAAATGCCAACATTCAGAGACCAAGTTATTGTGATTTGAGCCTTCATCGGATGCAAGTATTGGGATCTAGTTGAATTTATCTGCTACATTGTCTTGATGCCAACTGTTATTCTGATCTTGTGCCTAATGTCTTTTCTCTGAGTTGATCAAGGAGTATTTCATTTGATACATAAGAAGACAAAAGAAGAATGTTAGCTATGGATTTGCTTGCTTGGATGTGGCAATCTTTATTTGATGCCTTGATCTTCATATTGATAATTGCTTGTGGATAATTTCTTGATTCAAAGTCCAAAGGGAAAGTGGGTTTTCTATATGACATTCTTGTCTATTGGATTGCATCTCATTGGTCAGATCTTTTCAACCCTCAACTTTTAAATTTGTGCTTAGGATAACCTCTTCATATTCTCCCACTTCTTAAATTTCAAAATCCCTCCCTCCCTTTTAAAAACTTTCTTTGCTTGTGATTTCAAACATTGACATGTTTTAAATTAGAAACTTTGGCCTTATGCCAATGAATTTTCAAACTTTTTCTTAAATCAAATTTGTAAATAAATCTAATCATATTGACTTAAAATTTCAAAAGACAAAAAAAACTAACACTCATTCAAAATTTTGGCCCTTTGTGCCCCCTTTTCTAATTAAATTTTTGTTAAAAGTAATTCACTCACTTTGAAATTGATACCACAAATTACGAGGTTTTGATCCCTCATTTTTATGTTGGTACGTAGGCACAAGTTCGAAGGACTTGTCAAACACAAAAATATAATCAATGAATTATTTTCTCATCCCTACACTCCATTTTTTCCCAAACACCTTTTTATACCAAATACACATACACACATAAAAAAGGGCTCCCTATGAGTATCTAGGACACTTTGGGTGCTAACACGTTCCCTCTGTGTAACCAACCCCCTTACCTGTAATCCCTGGCATTTTATTAGTTTTGATTTGAAAACTTCTTATCTTTGAGTTTTGTTCGTACTTTTCCCTTTTCCTTTGGAAACAATAAAAGCACCGTGGCGACTCTGGTTTTATTGACGTTAAGCTTATCCATAGCTTGATGGTCATGAATTTACCACTATAGAAATTAAGCGGCGACTCTGCTGGGGAGTAGTCCTCAGTGGGTTTAGCTTACTTTTTTGTATGTGTATATATTTGTATATTTGATGTTTGTATACTTGTTTGTATGATATAATCTGCTTATTATGCTTGGTGATCTCTGAGTGGTGAGATAAGTTCTAACCCAGACTTGAGTGCAATTAAGTTAGGAGGATGGCATAGTCATGTTCGACTTGTGTGAAGTAGTCCTTAACAAGTTGGCTTGAGATCCATCTATTCAGTGGAGACCCTTTTGGAGTTACTCATGTCACACAAGTTATTTGTGGATAGGCATTACTTTCTCTGATTTGGGGTCCGAGAAGCTGAGGATCGTAGAACATTTAACCCAACTTAGCCTATTTAGGACGTAGTATGGAGACTGTTCAAGTGTAGACCTGATAACAGTTGTTTCGCGATACTACACTCAGACGAGTTTCTCTTGAGAATATTAAGGGTTGATGAGTCAGTCATCCTAACCTATAATATCTGATAGACGGGATTAAGACTCTGGGAACTTTTTAGAACATGATCTACAGGTTGATATCCTTAGTACATTCCTTTGGGATGGTTCTTAACCCGACTTCATGCTTGTGACTCACAAAAAACCCTTTGATTCTTGGTTGATACGATCAAGTCTTGTCAATATCAATGGAACTTGGATGTTGATAAGGTGAAAACTATCATCCACCAAAATGGATGATTGATCTTAAAAATAACTTGATTCATCCATTGACCTTTGTTTATGTTTGCCTTGTGTGTGATCCCTTGTTTGTGATTGTTGCATTCATGCATACATGCACATCATAACATTCATCACAGAAAAGTAAATTTCAAGGAACTAAGGTCTTATTTGCAAATATTTTCAGACCATGGATTAGGGATGAAGGAACATTAAGAAGTACAGTTTCAGATATCCAGATTTGAAAGAGTTAAGGAAGTTATCATCTTTTGTATTAGATCCCTTAGACTTCAAGCAGCGTCATGGGAAGTTGTTATCTGTGTTATCTGCTAATATAGTTTTAGGACTTCTGAGTGTGCATGTTCAGTTTTACGATCCTCTCTACCGTTGCTTCACTTTTCCCGATTATCAGTTTATGCCTACGTTAGAGGAGTATGCACATCTCTTGGGAATACCCGTTTCTGACAAAGTGTCGCTCACTGGATTGAAAGAGATTCCCATATCTCATATCATAGCTGAAGCTCTTCACTTGAAGAAGTCTGAGATTGAGACTCATTGGGTGAAGAAAGGAGGAATGTTTGGGTTGACTTCTGAGTTCCTCATTGGAAAAGCTATTGTCTTTGCTCAAGCTGGTAGTGTGGACGCTTTTGAAGTCATCTTTATGTTGCTCATCTATGGTTTGGCTTTGTTTCCTAACATTGACGGTTTTGTTGATGTTAACGCCATTAGAATTTTCTTAATCGGAAATCATGTTCCTACTTTGTTGGGTGATGTGTATTTGTCTGTGCATTTAAGGAATTCTAAAGGTGGTGGAACTATTGTGTGTTGTGTTCCTCTTCTGTACAAGTGGTTTATTTTGCACTTGCCTCAGACACCTGCTTTTCTGGAGAACAAGCAATGTCTACGATGGTCTCAAAGACTTATGTCCCTCACTAATGATGATATTGTTTGGTATGATTCTGCATTGAGTAGCTTGGATATTATTGACATTTGTGGTGAATTCTCTAATGCGCCCCTCATTAGTACACAAGGAGGAATCAACTACAACCCTACTTTGGCTCGTCGTCAGCTTGGGTTCCCCTTGAGAGATAAACCTAATAACACTCAGTTAAAAGCTCTTTTGTATCAAGAGGGTAAAGATCCCCAACATTTGAAGCAGAATATGATTCATGCTTGGCATAATGTGCATAGGAAAGGAAGATCCGAGCTTGGTTCGTGCAACTAAGTAGCTTTGAAAGCTTACACTATTTGGGTGAAGAAGAGAGCTTTGGAGTTAAAGATGTCGTATGCTTGTGAAAGACCTATGTCTTTGGTTGTGGCTGAGCCATTGGCTCTCCCTAACCAAGATGTAGAGGAGCTGGAAGACGCACTTGCCAAGATGAAGCAAGAGAGGGATATGTGGGAAGAGCGGTTCCATGCTTTGAGTTGAAAACATGAAGAGTTACAGCTTGAGTCGAAAGACAAGGATACACTTATTGAACTTCTTGAAGACCAAGCAGTGAAGAGACAGAAAGAGCCAGATGGTTCATCTTCCTCTAGTATGCCTCAGCCTTCCGGTGCTTGGAAGAAGATTGTTGATCAGCTTGTCCTTGAGAAAGCTCAGATGAAGACATCTTTTGAGTCCGAGATTCGACGCATCCGAAGAAAGTACGCGCCCACAGTCATATCATCTGACACCGTTGCTAGGGGATCCTTAGGATGATTAGTTTCCTTTTCTCTTGAATTGTACTCAGTGTAATCCTTCCAGAATTTTATGAATAAAAAGAGATTTTATGGTGAATCAAATTATTATTATTCAATATTTGCAAATATAATTTCATATGTTCCTTGAAATTTAAATAACAAACAAAAACATTGCATTTCATGCATCATTTTCATAGCAGGTTTTCTTCTGCCATATGTCTTATCGGTTATTCTTCTGTGCTTCAGCCAAGCTGACTCACCGATACGACACTCGCACCAATCAACCCAAGATCATGGAACATTTGAAGCAAGAGAATAGAAAGCTGAAGGATGAGATTACACGGTTGACTGCCATGATGGAGTATGTTCTTTCCGCGCAGAGCCAGTCTTCACCAACTCCTGCAACTCCTCCCCAGAGGACTATCATTTCAGAGGTAGCTACCTCCACTGTTCACATTGCTGCCAGCCAATCCGGTCCTTCCATGCCAGCTAGATTCCTCTAGGGAATGCCACCAAACTTCATGCCCAAAGGGTTTGCACCCACCTTTGCTTCTATGTCGACATCTAGCTTGGTCATGTCTGTGCCATCACCAGTTATTCATACCTTGCCCCGTGTTAAGGACACCATCTATCACTCTGAGCCATCTGAGGGCCCAGATGTATATGAAAAGATGGACGAGATGAAGGGTCAATTCCTTGAGTTGCGAAAGGAGTTGAAAACATTGAGAGGAAATGATATGTTTCGTAAGAGTGTTGTTGAACTCTGCCTAGTGCCAAATGTGAATATCCTGATGAAGTTCAAAGTCCCTGACTTTGAAAAGTATAAGGGAAATAATTGTCCACTAAGCCACCTTGTTATGTACGCCAAGAAGATGTCAACTCAAACCGATAATGATCAGTTGCTGATTCGCTACCTTAGTAAGAAATTCACTGACTATGAGACTCAGTATTCTATGCTTGAAAAGACTTGTTGTGCATTGGCTTGGGCTGCTAAGCATCTGCGTTAGTATATGTTGAACCATACTACTTGGTTGATATCCAAAATGTATCCAATCAAGTACATTTTTGAGAAGCCTGCTTTAACTGGGAGGATTGCCCGTTGGCAGATGTTGTTATCCGAGTATTATATTGAATATCGGTCTCAAAAAGCAATCAAAGGTAGTGTCTTGGCTGACCATCTGGCTCACCAACCAATTGAAGATTACCAGTAAGTGCAATATGATTTTCCTGATGAAGAGATTTTGTACTTGAAAATGAAAGATTGTGATGAACCATTGCTTGAAGAAGGGCCAGAACCTGGTTCCCGTTGGGGCATGGTATTTGATGGAGTTGTTAATTAGTATGGTAATGGAATTGGGCAATGATTATTACTCCTCAAGGCACTCATTTTCCGTTTACAACTAGATTAACTTTCAAATGTATGAATAACATGGCTGAGTATGAAGCTTGCATTATGGGGCTTGAAGAGACCATTGATCTCAGAATCAAATATTTAGACGTCTATGGAGATTCAGCTTTGGTTGTGAATCAGATCAAAGGTGAATGAGAGATAAATCAACCTGGTTTGATACCATATAGATACTATGCGAGGAGGATTTCAACTTTCTTTACAAAGGTTGAGTTTCATCCTATCCCTCGAGATGAAAATCGGATGGCAGATGCTCTTGCAACGTTGGCTTCAATGATTGTAATGAACTTTTGGAACGAGGTTCCTAATTTGACTGTGATGCGTCTTGATAGGCCAACTCATGTGTTTGCTATAGAAGAGGTCAAAGATGAGAAGCCGTGGTATTTTGATATCAAGAGTTTCCTCCAAAGCCAGATTTACCCGCCTGGGGCATCTTTGAAAGACAAAAAGACTTTGAGGAGATTAGCTGGCAACTTCTACCTGAATGGTGATGTGCTTTACAAGAGAAACTTCGATATGGTCTTGCTCAGATGTGTGGATAGACACGAAGCAGACATGTTGATGACTGAAGTCCATGAAGGTTCCTTTGGTACTCATTCCAATGGACATGCTATGGCTAAAAATATGTTGAGGGCAAGTTACTATTGGCTGACAATGGAATCTGACTGTTGCAAGTTTGTGAAGAAATACCATAGGTGTCAAATTTATGTAGATAAAATTCATGTTCCTCCGACATTGTTGAATGTCATTTCCTCTCCATGGCCCTTCTCCATGTGGGGGATTGATATGATTGACATGATTGAGCCCAAAGCTTCGAACGTACATCGTTTTATTCTGGTGGCTATAGACCATTTCCCAAAGTGGGTTGAAGCGGCGTTGTATGCAAATGTAACCAAGCAAGTTGTTGTAAGGTTTATCAAGAATCGGATTATATGTCGTTATGGTGTGCCAAGTAAGATCATTACTGATAATGGATCGAACTTGAATAATAACATGGTAGAAGCTCTCTGCAAAGACTTTAAGATTGCACACCATAATTCTTCTTCCTACAGAACTAAGATGAATGGGGATGTTGAAGCTACAAACAATAACATCAAGAAGATAATTCAGAAGATGGTTGTGACCTACAAAGATTGGCATGAAATGCTCCCATTTGCTTTGCATGGGTACCGTACATCTATCCGCACTTCAACAGGGGCAACCCCTTTCTCACTTGTTTATGGCATGGAAGTTGTGCTCCCCATAGAGGTTGAGATCCCGTCACTGCGTGTCTTGATGGAAGCCAAGTTGACAGAAGCTGAATGGTGTCAAACTAGATATGATCAGTTGAACTTGATTGAAGAGAAGAGATTGACCGCCATGTGTCATGGTCAACTCTATCAGTAGAGAATGAAGAAGGCATTTGATAAGAAGGTCAGGCCTCATGTATTCAAAGAAGGCGACCTCGTGCTCAAGAAGATTCTATCTTTCAAACCTGATGCCAAGGGAAAATGGACTCCTAATTATGAAGGCCCATACATTGTTAAGAGAGCCTTTTCGGGTGGTGCTTTGATTCTTACAACTATGGATGGTGAAGAACTCACTCGTTCTGTGAATGCCGATGCAGTCGAGAAATACTTCGCCTAAAAAGAAAATAACAGCTTGCTAAGTTGAAAACCCGAAAGGGCGGCTTAGGCACAAATGAGTGTCTCGGTGGGTTGAAAACCCGAAAGGGAAATCCATGCAAAAGTTAGAGACATAAAACATAAAATTCATCCCGATAGGTTGAGTACCCCACCCTGGGGAAATCAATGCAAAAATTAGGGATTATGGCAAGTAACTGCAGTCGGTTGATTCCCCAGTTATGGGAGCAGTTTTGAGCAAGTCATTCATTTCTGATTCATCATTCTCAATCAAAGCTAAGAGCACAACGGATATTGAAGTTGGTAGGAGGAGAGTAGTGATCATTGTATTCAATGTAGCCCTTTTCCATGTAAATTACCATTTTCAACTTTGCAAAGATCCATGGAGTCTTGTCATTTTCAGACTACCATTCTATTAAATAAGGTTGAGCTTTTGTCCAATTGATTCTACTCTTATTTATTTTTCAGCTAAGATAGAATTGAATTTTATGATGATAATTTCGAAATAAATTAATAAAAATCATTTTTTTATTCTTAAAATTTGAAAGCAAACACTTTAAAAGGCAATCTTCGGTAAGGAATATCAACAACAATTTGAGGACAGGTAAGTATTAAAGTGTGAAGCATGGTTGGTCTTCCCCAAGTAGCTGAGTTGATAACCTCTCCCCAGCAGCAAGTCAGTTTCCCCAGCTGAATTATGGGCACACATCCTCAACAGTTTGCCTGGAACTCATACAGAGTCTTATCTCTTGTTCTCCCCGATGGAGTTTATCTTCAGATACATCAGTTTTGTTTCGGAGCAGTGTTTGAGGTGGTCCCCTACGAGGTTATCTCCCATATTGATATGGTGTTGATCTAAATCTCCCTGCAAAGTTGACAATTTGGACCCCCAACAGATTTTCTTGCTCTTTCCCCAACTAGGGTTGAAGCCTTTAACACCAGATGATTTGTATCTTCTCCAGCCCATTTCTCCAGTTGGTGTTTCCATCTTGTCGAGATTGGCCGAGTGTTGTAGTGATGATTCAAATCTGTAACATTTGTATCCTTTTTGATAGTTTTATCAGCATAATCATCAAACATATACATATTTATGCATAGCTTACAGCATCAGATAGTCCATTATGCATTTGTTATGGTATTTCATTATTCTGATCCCCTATTACGGTGACATTTTTCCCCATACAAGTTTGGTGTGTCTGTCCTCTTTCAATTGTAGAGTGTCAGCCCCCTAGGCAGAAAGAATTTAACCTTTCTCATTTCCCCACTAAGTTATTTCCTTGTGGATGATTATCATTTCAGTTTCCTCCCCAGTTTAATTATCTGGATGGAACCACTCCCCTTGAGTTATATTCTCATTGGGTTGAGTCCTTGCTTAATCGTCTCTTTCTAGCTCTTAGCTAGATAGATACATTTGGTACCTTGAGAGTCTATTACCCGGTAATTGTTAATATTCCTCTCAATTGTTGCGTATTTTACTATTGCCCAATACCCGGTAAAAGTAGCTTAATTCTTTTGTTATCCCAGCGGATTCGTTTTCACGTGTCCCCAAGCAGTTTATCCTTGATATGTTCATCCTAACCGATGACGGATATTCTCCTTTTATGGTTTTTTACCCAGTAAAAAGGTAGTTGTAATCCCTATTTTCATTCCCCAAACAGTTAATCCTTGATATGTTCATCTTAACCGATGACGAATTTTCTTCTTTTTGGTATTCTGCCCAGTAACCGGTAGATATAAACCCTACTTTCCCCTCAGAATTAATCCTTTATATGTTCATCTTAACCGATGACGAACTTTCTTCTTTTTGGTCTTCTACCCAGTAACTGGTAGTTGTAAATCCTGCTTCCCCTTGCTGAGTCTATCCTTGATATGATCATCATAATCGGTGATGAATATTCTCTTTGGTATTCTATCCAGTAGCCGATAGATATAATTCCTACTTTTTCGGGAAGTTTATCCTTGGTATGTTTAACCGGTAGCAGATATTCTTCCTAATTCCCTAGGTGGTCTATCCTTAATATGTTCATCCTAACCGATGACGGATATTCTTCCCTCTGAGTCTATCCTTGATATGTTCACTTTAACCAGTGACGGATATTCTCTCTCTTTGGTCTTCTGCCCGGTAACCGGTAGTTATAAATCCTATTTGAGCTTTTTTCCAGTAGGCTATTCTTACCCAATAATCGGTAATGAATACACCTCTTTTTCCTCAGCGAGTCATCCTTGATATGTTTACCCTAACCGATAACGGATGCCTCTCTGTCAGAATATGTTATCTTCCTACCCAGTAACCGGTAATAGATAATATACTTCTGATACTCCTGTGTTGAAGTTTATCCTTCCGCAATTGAGTTCGAGTGCGTATTTCCTAAGTGAAGTCGTAAATCCCCTGTTTGGTATGAGTATTTCAGTTTTGTTCTGATTTACCCGTTTCCCCTACAGACTCTCGCTTTATCCCCAACCGAGTCTTTCCATTGATTTATTTTCATGGAATTTCTCTCGTGTCTCCAGCAGTTTTCAAGTCGTAGCCTGGCCTACGCACAACTGTTTATCCCCAGAGTCTCTGTTTCTCCAGCGAGTTTTCCTTATGGAATGTATTATGCTCTTGTGGACTTTCAATCTCTCTGATTTCTTTTCCTTTGTGGCAATATTCTCCCCACATAGATTATTTTAAATATTTCATATCATATGCATCATGAGGTCTCTTAGGGACCAAAATTTGTTTCTATATGTTGTTACTTAAGTCCATTCTACTGAGTAGATACGAAGATTTTAACCTCTCATCCTCAGTTAGAATGTCCTTAAATAGGGGCAGCTGTAAGACCCTAATTTTGACCCTAAGATCCCTTATGATATCTCATCATATGCATTGGCTTTGGGGATAACACCTTGGTGTCCTCCGTACCCCTCATTCATTGGGTTTGCATTGGGAGATATCACCAAGCACATTTGATTGTATCATACTTTGTTTTTCATTATTTACTAACCAAAATACCAAAAATATGTCAATGTATAGTTTGTTACTTTTGTAGGTAGTGTGTGTGCTCACCAATGCCTCACCAAGCTCATCATCTAGGGTTTAAGACCCTCAATGCAAGAAGACTAATCAATAGATGGTTCAAATTGGCTTTATACATCATATATGGATCCTCATGGACTTCACTTATCATTTTGATCAAGAAATCATCAAGAGTTTGAAACTTGTTTGCCTTGGAAACCCTAATTCATTTGGGTATCTTGTGTGACTTCTTAAACAAGTTTCTTCAAAATTTGATCAAATATCTTAAGGGATACTTCATATTACATCATCCTACATGTATATGATCCTCCATGAGTCCCAAAAATTAAGAGAATGTCAAGCTAGCAAGATGGTTCATGGTGGTTGACTAGAGAAAGTCAACTGGTCAAAACTGGGGTTCCCTAGACCCTATATCCTACAATGTTTGTCATATGAAAATGATTCTAAGAGAAAAGTTACTCGAAATGACATTCCAAACAACTTTCATGTTGAAGTCAGGAGCTAGTTTTGTTTGTAAAGTCATTTTTTATGATGAAAGATTATAGGTCATTTTGTTTGAACCCTAGTTAGGAGTTCAACTTCCCAAGATCATAACTTGCTCAATTTTTATGATATGAAAGCCGTTAAAGTTCCATGATCAAATTCAAGATGTATAATTCAACTTTTATGTTTAGAGTAAGTTGAAATTCAACATGCAAATGCATGTTCCAAGAGGAAACATTATAGGTCAATTTGGGCCAATACCATTGAACAAGTGATTTTCCTGAACTTCTAAAATACATAACTCCTTCGTGCCAAATCCAAATGGGGTATAATTTGTGACCAAATTTAAAAGGTTTGAAAGAGCTACAACTTTTATGAAGGAATGTTTTCCATTTAAAGTCCATAGAAAAAGGTATTCAAGGTGGAAGAAGTGAATATATGACTTGGTACTTAGAAAATTTTCAAACATGTTTGATTTCCCAAACTTCCACCTCAAAATTCATCATGATCTAAGCTTCAAATGAAATATTGTTAAACATGAAAGTGGTTCCCCTTAATCTCAACTTTCCAAAAAGTCCAATATCATCTCATTTGGCCAAAGAATGAAGGACTTACGCATGGGTGCAATATGAGGTACCATTTTGATGATTTTCACTTCCACATTTCAAACACAAGTCCATGACCACATGACATGATTTCAACATGATTCTCACTCATTTTTGGACCTGAATACATCACTTGATGAGCCTATTACACGCCCATGCAAGCATGCAAGGTGAATTGCTAAAATTGGCATTTTTTGGAAGTGTGTGGAAATGAATCTCATGGCCTATAAATACAACCCCTCACGCTCAGAATTAGGGACCTCATGCCCAAGCTTTGAACCTACAATCCAAACCCTCACCATTAAAGAATAATCTTGAAGGTTTTCATTTGAAAATCGAGCTTCAAATCTCATTTTGTTTTAAGATTGAAACTCCAAGAGTCCATGCCATTTTCTGATCTTAATCACTTCCTACAAGCTTCTGAAACAAAGTCAAGCACAATTGGAATCAAGATTAAGCAAGGTTGAAGCTCCCTCGAAGGTAATTTTTTAGAATTTTCATCCCTTCGATTCTCTCTCAATTCTTCACCATTCTTTGTAATTTTTGGTTAGCTGAAGTCCTATCAATGTAGGCAAGAAGATTGAGTTGCTTTGAGGTCAAATTGAAGCAACTCAGTTCATGATCCTCAAAATTCAAATCCCTGTATCTTTTTATATACTTGGAATTGGAGAAAATTAAGGTCAAATTCGTGATCCTGAGCATTTTCTCTTTGAAATAGTGTCCTTATTTGTCATTTTCCATTGAAATGCAGTTGGACCAGTCCGGTGGAGGTCACCGGAGAAGATGACCGGAGCCCTAGCTTCGGTGGTGCGTTGTCACGCTTCCTGGCCATCTGATCAAGTTGAAATGTTATAATCTGGACCGTTCCATTTGATTACCACGCATACATCTGTTTGACCAAGATCCACCATGGAACGCACGCGTGTGGTCATCAGATCTGCCACCTCAATTAATGAGGGAGATCTGATGGCCCTTGTTTTTTTGTATTTTCTAATTTTTCATTTAATTGCTTTATTTTGATTAATTCATATAAATTTCATTTTTAATCCAAAAAATATGGTATTTTCACCAAAAATATTTAAATATTTTCCTCTTTCATTTTCTAAATTAAAATTATTTTTTGGATTAATTTTAATATTTTTCATGAATTAATTGTTTTTGTGCATATTTTCAACTGTTTAAAAATACTTCTGACTTTTCAAAAAATCATGAAATTTTTTGTCTAAGGTCCTTTGACCTTCATTGACCTAGGATAAATCTCTTGGCCATTTATTTGGTGTTTTGTAGAGGTTTTAGGTTTTGACCAATTTAAATTGAAATTTAATTCATTTTTAATTGTTTAATTGTGTAAAAATTATGTTGAGCCATTTTTATTGACTTGTGATGTTTGATTATTTGTTTGGGCCTTGGTCAAGGTTGATTTAACTTTTGTTGGATTAAAATCATTGGATTTAGGGGATTGATGAAATATACTTTTCATCTCCCAAAATGAATGGATGATTTTAATTTGATAAAATTCTCCCCATGACCAATTTGTGTTTCTCTCATCTCCCCTCCCTCTTCATCTTCAATCCCATTCTTTCTCATCCCTTTCATTGGCCAATAAAATCTCAAGATCCTAAGGCTAATGGGTTCATCAATAACCTTGAGTTAGATGAATCAATACAAGTATGGATGAGATAGGTCTCTCCTTTGATCTTTTTCTTTTAGTGTATGGTATGTTTTAGGAGTTTGGTTCATTATACCAAAGCTCTAACATGCATTAACACCTAAATTTTTAGTGCCCAACCTCAGATAGTTGTGACTTCTACATAAGTCCAATTACGATTGCTTAACATAGAGCTAAATTTTGACCCTAAAGGCATAGCATTCTAGTAAGTGGGATTATAAGTCTCCCCCCTTTCATGGTATTGTGTGAAAACTTGGCCTTTTTTCCTTCCTATGGAAGATGTCTTGGTTCAAGAATTCATGCTTGTGAATAGAGGGTTGAGTGTTCTCCAAAGAATGACTTAATCAATTAAAAAGTAAAACTCCACTAACATCTAATTAACTTTGACTAACACTAACTATTATTAACTTTGATTTACTTTCAAGTCATTTACTTTATGCAATTTAATTTCAAGTCATTTACCATTCATTGCAATTTTCATTTCATTAAATTGTTTATGTTTATGCCATTGTCACTTTGCTCATTTGAGCCATATATTGTGATTGTATATATTTGTTTGTGTATTTTGTTTGTGTTTGTGGTCTTAGGACCTTAAAATACTTAATAAACAACAAAAACCCCTAAAAAATGTTGTGTGGACTGTTGGGTTTGATCTGAACTTTTGGACATAGGATTAGGCAACATTCCATAAGTAAAAGGACTTGGCTAATGCCAACATTCAGAGACCAAGTTAATGTGATTTAGCCTTCATCTGATGCAAGTATTGGGATCTAGTTGAATCTATCTGCTACATTGTCTCGATGCCAATTGTTATTCTGATCTTGTGCCTAATGTCTTTTCTCTGAGTTGATCAATGAGTATTTCATCTGATACATAAGAAGACAAAAGAAGAATGTTAGCTATGGATTTGCTTGTTGGATGTGGCCATCTTTATTTGATGTCTTGATCTTCATATTGCTAATTGATTGTGGATAATTTCTTGATTCAAAATCCAAAGGGAAAGTGTATTTTCTATATGACATTCTTGTCTATTGGATTGCATCCCATTGGTAAGATCTTTTCAATCCTTAACTTTTAAATTTGTGCTTAGGATAGCCTCTTCATCTTCTCCCACTCCTTAAATTTCAAAATCTCTCCCTCCCTTTCAAAAACTTTCTTTGCTTGTGACTTCAAACTTCGACATGTTTTAAATTAGAAACTTTGGCCTTATGCCAATGAATTTTTAAACTTTTTCTTAAATCAAATTTATAAATAAATCTAATCATATTGGCTTAAAATTTCAAAAGAAAAAAAGAACTAACACTCATTCAAAATTTTGGCCCTTTGTGCCCCCTTTTCTAATTAAAATTTTGTTAAAAGCAATTCACTGACTTTGAAATTGATACCACGAACTATGAGGTTTTGATCCCTCATGGTACGTAGGCATAAGTCCGAAGGACTTGTCAAACACAAAAATATAATCAATGAATTCTTTTCTCATCCCTACACTCCATTTTTTCCCAAACATCATTTTATACCAAATACACATACACACATAAAAATGGCTCCCTATGAGTACCTAGGACACTTTGGGTGCTAACACCTTCCTCTGTGTAACCAACCCCCTTATCTGTAATCTCTGGCATTTTATTAGTTTTGATTTGAAAACTTCTTATCTTTGGGTTTTGTTCTTACTTTTCCCTTTTCCTTTGGAAACAATAAAAGCGCGGTGACGACTCTGGTTTTATTGATGTTAAGCTTATCCATAACTTGATGGTCATGAATTTACCGCTACATAGGGCTTCCTTGCATTTCAAAACATTGTCGAATACTTTCCTTCTTGTAGACGCTTGCTTGAGTTTACTTGCACGATGCTTGAGATAACTTCTATTTGGTTGTCATCATCGGATAGTCAAGTATAACAAACCTAATTCTTTAGGTTGCATCTTTAATCGTTTAACCGATTATACTTGACTTGTCCTCGTTAGTTGTCTTCATTAGACAAAGGTTGTCATCATCAAAAGGAAAATAATTGTCATTGTTAAAAAGCATATTGCCTGCAAAAAAAGGTTCCACATATGAGGCATCAAAATAAAATTTCCATGCTAACTCTGGAAAATTCTTGCTCTAGGTAGAGAGCTCTTGAATTTTTGCTATAAAAAAATATATTAAAAAGGCGATCCCACGTAAGTCGAGCGGTGTAGTCACGTTCAATAATGATATGAAGAAGTTCAATGGATAGAGTGTCATAAATACATTGCAAAACAATGGCATATAGGCGTTTCCATAAGGTTTTGATAGAGGGTGAAAAAGATGTAGCATCAGTTGGTGATTGTGGGATAATGTGGTCGAGAACTTCATATTTTTGTCATGGATTTTGAAAAATTCAAACCATGTGTTGTATTGAATAATTCAAATAATATTAAAGAAATTAAAAATAAAAATAAAAAACAACTCAAGCAATTAATTAATTTAGATATCTAGGAACATCTTGCACTAATGTAGCATCACACTTAAATTGTATAGGAATTGTACCTTGATTAAAAATAAAAGAAATTTATAACTATCATGTATAATTCTAAATGAAAAATAAAAGAAATTAGAAATTGAAATTGAAAAATAAAATAAATTTATAACTATCATGTATAATTCTAAATGATGCCTATAAAATAATTCAAATAATGTTAAAGAAATAAAAAAAATCAAGTAATTAATTAATTTAGATATCTAGGAACATCTTGCACTAATGTAGCATCACACTTAAATTGTATAGGAATTGTACCTTGATGCTCCAATATTTCGTTTTTTAAATATGAAATTTTATATTTGCAGGAGCCTCTAGTTTAATTGATTTTGATCATATACGAATGCAAAGTTAAAAGAATATGATTTGACTTTATTATTGAAAAAGTTTTAAATGATTTATCAATGAATTTCACTAGATAATTAATGGAATTCGGCAAATCCTTATACTGTAAGGATTGGATAACACTAAAATATCAAAGATCTAAAATATTTAAATCTAGATAACTTGTCACTTGACGCATTATTCAAATTCCAAATCCATCTTGTGAAGCTACTCGACAAAATCCTTCATGTGACAATCAATGTGTGTTCTTGCATTATCTTATTGAATGAATATTGAAGATCCTTTTGCGTATATAGACCATTTTTCCTTGATGGCAGGTAAGATTTTATCAACCAAGTATGTCCTCATCAGATGTTTATTAACTAAAGTAATTAGTTTGATTTCTAGTGTTCTCACAACACTATTAATACTATTCCTTTTAGCCGATTCTTGCATGACAAAGGAAAATATACCATTTTTTCTATAAAAAGATTAATTTTATTGTGCAACAAACCTTTGATGAGTTATAACAAATAAGAACTTGAATTTTCTGTGAAGTTCTTGATTTTACATGTGTGTAACAAAACTTCTTCATCTCGTAGTAAGTGGTAGTTTTCAGATTTGTTTGTCATATAAATCATTTTTGGTCAATATGAATGATGTTACACATCCCTGAAAATATTGGATCATGTGGCAAGCTAGAACCATCTAGTATTGATAAACAAGAATTCATATTATCTTTCTTGTTTTCTTTCTTTAAAAAATCTTAATAACATCTGAGTGTCTTTGCAGGACTCCTAAGTTTAGAGACATATGTAATGTGCTCTTACTAATTTTCGATGCATATAAAAGAGATCTAACAACCGTCTTATGATGCAAAATAATTTCACGAATTTGATCATAATCAACTTCAATTCTTTTACGACCACAATCTTTTGTTCCTTTATGAGTTGGTGCACCAGTTCGCCACCAGCCGCCAGATGAAGATATCCACCACTGGTGTATTTAATATACGCCAGGGTCCGTCAGAATCATTGAGGGACTATCTTCCCCGCTTCAATGAGGTCACCATCAAGGTCGTCCCACCAAACCAATAAATGTTTGTAGGGATGTTCCAAAATTGACTTAAGGTGGGACACTTCAACGAACCCTCGTATAGAAGCCAATGTTGTTCTTGGCGGAAGTGATCACTAGAGTTGACTACTACATTGAGGGGGAGGAAAGCAATGCCAAAAAGAAGGCATGCGATGTCAAGGAGCATGTTCCCAACACCAAAAGCTTACATCATCAGAGGAAGAGCAATTATACCTTGTCCATAAAGGATAAGTCAACATTCAAAAGCGTAAGTAAGGCAGAGAATAACTTCACGCCTTTGAACACTCGTCGTGAGCAAATATAGTGTGAGGTACTCTATTTGCACAATATCCCTACATCGTCTGCTCCAAATTCGAGCAAGATGAGTTCTAAACGAGGAAGATGGTGAAAGTTCCACAAGGTAAAGGGACATCACACTGAGGACTATTATCATCTCAAGAAATAAATCGAGAGATTGATACATGAGGAGCACCTTGTAACACCTCAAAATTTGCCCTCCTCTCTTGGGACTAGCTTAACATATTGCATATCATTTTTTAGGTCATTAGGCATTGCATATTTGCATATCATGTGGTTACATCAAGCAAGTCATCCTCCTAGGTCTTGATCAAAAGATAAAGAGGTTGAGATGGAAGCTAAGGGTTTCAATGGATTGATCACTATCTGAGGGTGTGTACATCAATTAGGGTTTTTTTATTCTCAAGGAGATTGAGCTTCATCTTGGTTGAAATGGTACATCATCATCATCATGGTTTTGTCATCACCAAGAGATTGATCAGATACCTTGAGATTAGGGTTTTAACCTCTGGTCAACCATAATCATCTGCATTGTGCCAATCAGGGCTTGGCAAGGAGATGAGATTTTCAATGGATATGGGGATCATTCTATGATTATATTGAGCTTATGGAAGCTAGGGTTTCATCATTGAGCCATTTCATCAGGAGTTTGAAGCTCAATTTGATCTATGCACATCCAATTCATCTGTCAGTCAGGAAAAGTCAACCAAAGGTCAACTGATGGATTTGGAGGTGGGAGAGGGCTAGAGACACTTCATTCATGTCCAAACAAGTTTCATTTGACATTTCCAACATCAAGAATGAAGAAAATAAAGTCAGATGAAAACTTTCCAAAAATAGAAAGTGACTTGTAATTGAAAATTGCCAAAAATGGAAAGTTTTTCTCCTCAAAATTACATATCCAAAAATGCTTCAAATGAAATTTTGTTCAACATGAAAGTTGTAGATCTTGCTCTAACCTTTCCAAAAAGTCCAAGAACTTGAATTTCTCATGTTTGTTTGGCAAGTTATGGATTGATCATTATCCAAAAAAGTTGAACTTCAAAGTGGCATAACTTTTGATTCACAAGGTCAAATGGAGTGAGGTTTCTTTGAGCAAAATTCTTTTGATGTCCTCTATCCAAAACAAGCATTACCTGTCATGAAAACTCATCACACAAAAAGTCCATTTTTCAAGTGAACCAATTTTGAATTTGGAGGGAAAAAGTGCATTTTTGAAATAAGCCTTGTTTTCACATGATTCCACTTGCAATAGCTCACAAATACCATTTGAAACTTGCTCAAACCAGAAATTGGCACTGTTACATTGGATTTGCATAAGGGAGGGTGGATTGGCTAATTACCATTTAGCATAAAAGTGCATTTTCACTAATCACTCACATTTGGCTAAACTTGATTAACAAAATGGATTAGTGCATCATATAAATGGTTAATCATAACAGAAAATCAGATTAACATTCATTCATCTCAGATCTAGATCCAAAATTGCACAATTCTCTCAACTTTTCATCTTCATTTTTTTTGCAATTTCTTCACAAGCCTAGCCAAGATCTTCGTTGTTTCATCATCTACAATCATTGTTGAAGCTAATTAAAGCAAGGAATCATCACTATCAAGCCAATTCATGGACTGTTAAAGAGAGATGCATCAATGGCAATTCAAGATTTGAGCTATATCGTGCGTAATTGAGCAACAAACTTTGTTCCATTCATCTTCCACATCATCAAAGCACATCTGTTTTCGTGTTCCAAGGCCAAACAACATCAAATTCGCAACTGTCATCCAAAGGAGGTGAGTTTTCGAGTTTAACTATTCATGAAATTGTTTGATGCTTCTTGTAGATCTTTAAGAGTAGGTAATTCTGCACTTTGAACCACTAAATTTGGTTGAGAAACGAACAAGTTATGTTGATTTGAAGTTTTGTGCTCAAATATGTTTTGATTCGATTCTCTTAAATTAGGATGAATTAGGCTTAATGAATTTGATATTCATGATGTACGTTGTGAGACCTTTCCATTGATATAAGGTTTGTGTGATTTGGTGAAAAATTGTTCATGAGTGATGAATGTGTGAAGAACATGTATGAAGGTTTGAAAAAAATTCCAGAAAGTGTAGTTTGATCTTCATTTCGCGTACTGTTCATGCTTGGAGGTGTTTGCGCACGCAGGATTTAAAAACGGACCTACTTCGATTCCGTGTGGGAGCGATTCCACTTTTGGCTTTTTTCCATTTTTCCTTCATATGCTTCACGATTCCACATATTCATTTCACTTTTTTTTATTTTTTTCCTTGCTTCCAAAATTCATAACTCATGAAATAATTGTCCAAATTGAATGAGATTTTTTCCACCATGATCCTTGTAATCTCTACTATTTTATGATGATTTTCACAAAAATTGTGCACGTGTGGTTTTTGGAATGGCCTAGGGTTTGTTCATGTATGTTCTTTCTTGCACATTGCTTGGTATTTTGATCATGAAATGATGATGCTTAACTGGATGGAGCTGAAATGTTTCATGCTTATTCTAGAGACCTTAATGGACATTTTGGTATAGAATTTGTGATTTTTTCTTTCCTGGATTGTGAGATATGACCTGATCATTAGAGGTGTGACAATTTGTGTCACACCATTTCATGTCCAACTTCTTGATTTTATTTGCCATTCTTATTGAACTTGGAATGAGCTAAATTTTTGCATGTTGAATCTTCTGGATGTTATGTTTGAGTGTGAATTTTCCTGGAATTGTTGAGTGCATTTCCTATTTGTTTGAGAATTTCCTTTCTGTTTGGCCAATTGTGGACTTTTTGTGAGTCATGATATTAGATGTTTTGTGAAATTCTTGTTGTTAATTGGATGAACTTGAAATTTGGCATGTCTATTATAGACATCTGGAAGTTTGCCATGGTTTTGGTTTCACTCATTTATCATGTTTGGTTGCTATTTTATGATTGCTTGAAGTTGATGCATGATTTAATGCCTTGTATGAACTTGTTTGAGTATGCTTGGGCTTGATGAATTTAATTGACTTGCTTCCCTTTGTCCAAATGGCCTGAAATTTGGTGTGATGATCCTTTAATGAGTTCTGTTTAGACATGAATTTTTTTTGGGAATTTATTGAATTGTTTGTGAGTTGATTTGAGTTGAACCATTCTGTTTGGTCCTTTGAGGTTCTAAATTGCATGTTTTGTACTCTTTGCCTCATGAAATGATAATGGTTGATGATATGAATGTGAGACCACTTGGATTTGATTCTTATTTGATTGATATTGATTTTTGATAAGTTTCATGTTCTGTTTTGGTTTTTTGCTCTCATTTTGACCCTAGTCTTGTACTAGTGGTTTGTGTTCTCACATTTGAGCTTTGTTTCAGGTCAAAGAGCACAATTGCTTATGCTTGATGATGTGCACTCAATTAGGATTGGTTTATTGCTTGTTTATGAATAACTTGAGTTTGTTTTGTAGGCATTGGGACTTATGCTTGGGCCTTGTGGCTTGCACCTTTGTGCATTGATGTTTGTTATCTGTTTGTGCTGTGGACTTGTAATTTTATGTTGGATTGATTTCAGGTACCTTAGTTGCTATAGTTCATTTTGAACTTGCTTGTGCTGCTGCTTGGTTGTGTTAACCAATTGAGGTAGAATCACTAACTCCATGTAGTCTGGAAGACCTGGCCTGTTACTTGGCCAGGCACCTGTCTGAAGTCCTCCTTAAGAGGCAATGCTTGTGCTTGTTTATCTTTGTCCCCAAGCAGGAAAAGACCTTTGTTAAGGCAATTGGCAGACACAAGAGGTGTGTAGTCCACCTGCTGCTAATCTGTTGAGTCGTCCCTTGGCTCACATTACATGTTGATGCCTTGTGGATCCTAACCCAAGATCCATGTACAGTTGTACAGTTGAGTCAGTGTCATAAGTGTAGAAGGGTTCCCACTTTCTGGACCCACACTTCCTTTGTCTGAAGCTCTCCCTGGCCAGGGATAAGAGCTGTGAGGCACACCCCTCACTCCCTATTTCATCTGCTTCACCCTGACTCTCAATGTCAGGGTTAAGAGCTAACACCACCCTGATACAGTTGGCTTGCTCTTGCAGCCTAACCTTTGTTTGAGCCCCACTTGGTGTGTATATAGTGTGTGGTATTTGTGATTGTTTGCATGCTTTGCTTTACCTGTTTAGGATTAGCTTGCTGCCTGTGCAAGTTAGGATAGAAACCATAACTTAGGGATGATATGCATGATAACACCTAGGCTCGAGTCCAGCTCCCTAGTAGTGTGTCTCCCTTTGTATCTGGTTAGAATGTCTTTCTCGTTCAGGGGAACTACGTTGCCCTGATCCTCATACCAGATGAGGTACGTAGGCAGGAGGTCGTACGAGATCTCTCCGGGCACCCTTTTCTTTTTTTGAGTGTGTTGTGCTTGACAGCTATCAGGCTCGAGTTTCCGACTCCCTGTTAGTCTGTGTGTTCACCCTTTTTCTTTTTGTGTGTGTTTGCTTGACAGTTGCTAGGCTCGAGTTCCCGACTCCTTAGTAACTTGTTGCTTGTTTCTTCTTGCGTGTGTTAGGAGACGGATGTAAGCCCAGCCATTGGCATTCCGTATCCTCTTGTTGTGTGCTTGGAGTCCGGTATAAGCCCATCAAGTGGCATCTGGTTTCCAGTGTGGGTTTGTTTAGGTTCGGAAGCTGATGTAAGTCCAGCAATTGGCGTTCGGGTGCCATGTTTGCCTTTTTGTGTTTGGTTTTGTTTCGGCGTGCGTGAGCCGAACTACGGCAGCTCTGATTCTCATTCCAGATGAGATACATAGGCATAGGATGCGATATCCTAGCGAGCCCTCTCCCCTCTTCTCCCACCTGTGTTGTTTCAGTGTGTGTGTGTGTGTGTGTGATGTCTGTTTTAGCAACCTTTTTCTATCTTTTGAGCGTGGATCCCGTCGAGTACGACGGATGCGTAGGGGTGCTAATACCTTCCCTTCGCATAACCGACTCCCGATCCCATTCTCTTTGGTCGCGAGACCATGCTTTTCCCAGGTTTACTTCGAGCGTTTCCTTTCCCTCTTTAGGGATAAATAACGCACGGTGGCGGCTCTGTGTTGTTTTGTTTTAGCCCGCCGGTTGTTTTTCGCGGATGCGACAGCTGGCGACTCTGCTGGGGATTCTGAAGTTGACCTATTGCTGGTCCATCTTCCCTAAGCGAGTCTCTCCTAGCGTTCTAGGATAGTTTAGGTTGCTTGTGCTGCTATTTATTGCATTTATTATTCTGATTGTGTATATATTTGCATAAATGTTTGCATGCATCATACTATCATGTTGTTGTCCTCTGTACAGGTGGTTCCTCTGTTTGGGGTGGGTGTTCTGAGTGGGGCTAAAACCCAGGCCCGAGTATACACCTAGGATTAGTGTGGTCTCATGTTGCCTCCTTCATGTTAGGTCAACATGTGCTTGGCAATATGATGTACCACAAGCCGGACGAGGTTCATTTGATAGTGCTCTTCCTTTGTGGGGTACTCCACTCTGGTTGAGTCACCTCATCTGAGCTATTGACTCTGGTGACCGATCATTTCCCGGATCTTTGGTTTAGACGATCTTAAGGGAGCTACAACGGCACACCCGAAAGGGCAAACCCGTTGAGTATCTTTGCCCGATTGTCGAGACCATTATCCGCCTTAGGATAACTTGATTAGAATTTACCTGTGAGGGGAGGGTGATTCTTACAGATGCATGTTCAGATGGTGGCTTTGATGGTGACTATGGGTTCCATTGATCAGAGTCATATTTATAAGTCGGATTTATGGATTTATTTCCGAGACACCGGAGTGTTGTCCGTGTTATTTATCAGTGGGGATCCGTTTATTTCAGGATTCCCCGGGCCGATTCAGAGAGGATTGTGGTTATCTGCTCAGAGATTGTTTGATGATGATGGTGATGTACCTTTCAGTTCCGTTTATTTCGGAACCCCCAAGTTGGATTTGTGGTTACATGTTCCTTCAGATGGTTGTGATCAGTTCGGAGATCAGGCTTCAGTGCAACAAATGTTCAGATGACTTGGAGGATGACACAGTGCATTGCATTCACGCATCAGCATCATCCATATTTTGCATTCATCGGCATCTAACTCACGTCTATCCATACTCAGGGTACATTCTCGATTGAGATTCTGGTTGAGAGACACCCTGATGTCAGAATGTTATTGTTGAAATATTATCTGTCTCGATGAAACCAGGATCGAAAGACAGAAGCTTCCTCGTATGGATAGACGTTGCATTCATGCACATTAACCTGTTTGCTGTTTTGCAGGTATCAGTTCTAACGTGCTTGATTATTTTAGGAATCATTGCTCGTGCTCGAAGAGTTGTACCTTTGCACTCAACACGTCCTCACAGATACTTCACCCGACGCAACACTCTCAGACTGATGGATCTCCCTAACACAGATATTCTTGAGCTGAAGGACAAGATGAGCGAACTGATCAACATCATGCAGGGTTTTGCAGTTGGTCAGAAAGCGTTAGCTGATAAAGTTGAGAAGCTCGAGCGGGCTTCAGTTGCCAACAGCGGTGTTAACCTGGATGGTGTCTCCAACCAGGGGTTGGGTGGTTCCAGAGATGGTGGAAAAAGAACGACCGTGGGTATAGTGAACGATGCCGGTGGTTTTGGTGCTGCCACTGGTGGTCAACCTGTTCAAATGGGTCTTAATCTGAAAGATAGTCTGTTCCCTCCGTTCTTTGGAGTTGATGATGATAGAGAGGAAGACAGGGAAGCTGGCCAATTCTCTATGCACAATGAGCCGTTTGGACAATATGGTGTCCAGCCACCCAATAAAGAGATACAATTGCTGGCTGAGAAGATCAGGGCTCTCGAAAGCCATGCTATTCCTGGGGTTGTGAACATGTCGAATATGGGGTTGGTTGAGGGGATTGTGATCCCACAGAAGTTCAAGGCGCCCTCATTTGACAAATATAATGGAAGTTCCTGCCCAGAAACTCATCTTCAAGCCTTCGTCATAATCGACATTTTTAATTCCATAGTCTTCACATTTGACGGTAATGACAGTGTGATAGTTGTTGTGAGGGTGAGCGCCAACTGAATCTTTCTAAGAAGGCGATCATGATCTACGATGCTTGGAGCTAGCCTTAAATCTTAACATCAACAAGGTTTTCCATGTTCAAGATCTGGCGTACATACCTTTTTCTGGCAGAGCTAGTTTCCCCTCCCCCGGCAAACCCTTCTGCTATAATGTTGAGCGTGTGGTGTATGGAATTGTTTTCCTAGTGTTAATGAGAATCTCTGGCTTTGTTGAGCCTAGGACTCCCAACATTTTCTCGTCCATGCAAGCCAAATTTGTATGATGAACGAGAGGGTCGCCCTTCACATAGTTCTTGAGGTGCCCCTCATGTATCAATTTCTCGATTTATTTCTTGAGATGATAACAGTCCTCAGTGTGATGTCCCTTTACCTTGTGGAACTTGCACCATCTTCCTTGTTTAGAACTCATCTTGCTCGACTTTGGAGTAGACGATGTAGGGATATTGTGCAAGTAGAGTACCTCACATTATATTTTCTCACGACGAGTGTTCAAAGGTGTGAAGTTATTCTCTGCCTTACCTACCCTTTTGAATGTTGACTTATCCTTTATGGGCAAGGTATAATTGCTCTTCCTCTGATGATGCAAGCTTTCGGTGTTGGGCACATGCTCATTGACATCGTGTGCCTTATTTTTGGCATTGCGTTCCTCTCCCTCAATGTAGTAGTCAACTCTAGTGATCACTTCCGCCAAGAACAACATTGGCTTCTATACGAGGGTTCGTTGATGTGTCCCACCTTAAGTCAATTTTGGAACGTCCCTACAAACATTTATTGGTTTAGTGGGACGACCTTGATGGTGACCTCATTGAAGCGAGCAAGATAGTCCCTCAATGATTCTGACGGACCCTGGCATGTATTAAATAGACTAGTGGTGGATATCTTCATCTGGCGGCTGGTGGCGAACTGGTGCACCAACTCATAAAGGAACAAAAGATTGTGGTCGTAAAAGAATTGAAGTTGATTATGATCAAATTCGTGAAATTATTTTGCATCATAAGACGGTTGTTAGATCTCTTTTATATACATCCAAAATTAGTAAGAACACATTACATATGTCTCTAAATTTAGGAGTCCTGCAAAGACACTCAGATGTTATTAAGATTTCTTATTGAAATAAAACAAGAAAGATAATATGCATTCTTGTTTATCAATACTAGATGGTTCTAGCTTGCCACATGATCCAATATTTTCAGGGATGTGTAACATCATTCATATTGACCAAAAATGATTTATTTGACAAACAAATCTGAAAACTACCACTTACTACAAGATGAAGAAGTTTTGTTACACACATGTAAAATCAAGAACTTCACCGAAAATTCAAGTTCTTATTTGTTATAACTCATCAAAGGTTTGATGCACAATAAAATTAATCTTTTTATAGAAAAAAATGGTATATTTTCCTTTGTCATGCAAGAACCGGCTAAAAGGAATAGTATTAATAGCACTCTGAGAACACTTAGAAATCAAACTAATTACTTTAGTTAATAAACATGTGATGAGGACATACTTGATTGATAAAATCTTACCTGTCATCAAGGAAAAATGGTCAATATACGAAAAGGGATCTTCAATATTCATTCAATAAGATAATGCAAGAACACACATTGATTGTCACATGAAGGATTTTGTCGAGTAGCTTCACAAGATGGATTTGGAATTTGAATAATGCGTCAAGTGACAAGTTATCTAGATTTAAATATTTTAGATCTTTGATATTTTAGTGTTATCCAATCCTTACAGTATAAGGATTTTCCGAATTCTATTGATTATCTAGTGAAATTCATTGATAAATCATTTAAAACTTTTTCAATAATAAAGTCAAATCATATTCTTTTAACTTTACATTCGTGTATGATCAAAATCAATTAAACTAGAGGCTCCTGCAAATATAAAATTTCATATTTAAAAAACGAAATATTGGAGCATCAAGGTACAATTCCTATACAATTTAAGTGTGATGCTACATTAGTGCAAGATATTCCTAGATATCTAAATTAATTAATTACTTGAATTTTTTTTTATTTCTTTAACATTATTTGAATTATTTTTTATAGGCATCATTTATAATTATACATCATAGTTATAAATTTCTTTTATTTTTCAATTTCTAATACTCTTGTACAAGAAAAAGTTGTTTTTTTTTCAATCTTTGAAGACACGAATATGGACAGAATCATACTGTTATAATTATGGGTGAGAATAGGTTGTGTGAGAATAGGTTGTGTCGAGATAGACTTTATCAAACATGAGTTTGCCTTGTTAAACATTTTAAAGCATAAGTCTGGTCTGTATCCTATCATATGCTTATTTTTATGTCTGAGTCTCGCCTTTCCGAAGGCTTGATTGACCTATTAGCCTACTTAAAAGTCTATTCCATTTCAACATATGTAAATATGCAATTCAACTAATGTTTCATTAGACTAACAAATTAAAAGCCTAATGAGACTACATATTTATTTGCATTGACTTATTTGAATTTACCTAGTAGCATAAGTTTTGTGATATTATTTGTTTGAAAGAACTTATTAATTATATTAAAGTGTGTATGTTTGGCTATCCATTTCCTTGTAGATAACTAGAGAATGCATGAGGAAATTGTCACCCAATGAGGTGATCAATCGTTGGATCCTTAAGTGGGATCCTTGTCGCTCCATGAGAAAATCAATTATTGGATTCTTAAGTGGGATCTTTACCACCCCATGAGGCGATCAATTGGTGGATCCTTAAGTGGGATCCTTTATGCCCAATGAGGCGATTAATCATTGAATCCTTAAGTGGCATCCTTGCCACCTTATGAGGCGACCAAACGTTGGTTCATTAAGTTGGATCTTTGTAAGCATGATACGATTATTTTCTAAATCCTTAAAGGGGTATCTAGACATCCCACAAGGGTAATCACAATAAAAACACCTTTATACAAAGTTTAAAAACAAGCAGATAATGATAAAGGTAGGTAATATGAAATGCGCCCCAAAGGGGCGCCGTTGTTCAAAATGATTTCAAAAGCCCCCGAAAGGGCATAAGAATGTAAACAAAAACAAACACCTAAGGGGAACACAAATACAAGGATCATTTGAGGCCAAGAGGTAAACCAAGTCATTACTCTTCTCCGGGTCACCACCTCCTTAACAACATTCCTTGGTTGATGG
Organism: Lathyrus oleraceus; assembly: GCF_024323335.1. Classification (NCBI taxonomy): domain Eukaryota; kingdom Viridiplantae; phylum Streptophyta; class Magnoliopsida; order Fabales; family Fabaceae; genus Lathyrus; species Lathyrus oleraceus. The sequence continues at coordinate 448,765,508 of NC_066580.1, forward strand.
ACTTCAGACTCATCTTATGTTTTACCATCATGGCCATGATTTTCCTCGATAGGAGCATGGTTCTTTAGATATGACATTGTCTCCTCATCAACCAACCCACCATCTCGCATGACTTTTTGAAAGTCCAAGAGACAAAAATCCAGATTGGGATAGAGGAATGGAACCTACTCCTTAGAACACTTAAAATAGACGCCAGAAGCAGACACAACCTCGTCAGTTAGCTCCGATACATCCTTATCCAAGTCTTTCTTGCGGAGGAGAGTAGCATTCAAAGAATCTTGCAAAGAGTCCCTCTCAACAAATACCTTTTTCTCCTCAGTATGAACATCCATCAAGATCTTTTCCCATTTCTTATCATCCTATTAGAGGGAATGCAATAACCTTTGGCTCTCGTTGAAATCATCTATATATTATTTGAGTTTCACCTCTAGCTTTTTTACCACCTTGTCACACCTTCCATGCTCTACCTCATGCAACATGAGTTCCCTCAACATAAATGTGTCTTTCATGTTCACAAGGACCGAAACTGGCTTAAAGCAGAAGGTTTGATAGTTGGCAGGAAACTCTTTGGAGAAGGGGAGGTGAGAACTTTTGAACCAGAGGGTGTCAATGTTGACATAATTCCATCAAGCGAGGGGAGTCGATAGAACCCCGTCTACGGGGGGCACAGCCACCACTGTCTTGTCGGCGGCGGAAGATGATTCATTTTCCAACCTCTGAGCCTTGGCATATGTTAAGTATGGAGATGGTTCCTCAATAAATATTTTATGCACTTTGAGGATAAAACCCTCGGGATGGCTCTTTGGGTTGCTGGTACCAATATTGGCAGACTTCATTTTCTCCCACCTTTGCCTATGCTCCTCAGCTAGAAATTTTTCCATTTGATCTACAAAAATTATTGATCATAAAAATGAAATTGCCTTCCATCAGCGTATCAGTTATTTCATTATTTTGATGCTTTATTTTATGTTTATTGTTTATTTTGAGTTTCCTTGCTTATTGATCATCAAACACATGCTAAAGAAGTATGTCCATGCATTATGTTAAGTTGACTAAAAGTCACAGTTGTTTGAATTGATTCATAAGCTTTCCTGATTTGATTCAAAAAAACAAATTTGGCTTTTGACTCGAGTCAAGGACTTTATGAATCGATTCATGAATGTGCTTATAAAGTCATTTTTGGCTTTGTTTGCACAAATCGAGTTAGGAGAAAATTTGAATTGAGTCAGGGCTCTGTATTCCAAATTGAATTGATTCAGTAAGGTCAAGACTTGAGTCAGGATTCTGATTTGAATTGATTCATTTCAGACTCGACTCGGGTCAACTGGCCTAATTGAATTGAGTCATGGAAACACTGAATTGGTTCATTTAGTTCTTTTTTACTGATTTATTATGCATTATCCCTAACCCTTATAAATATTGGTTTCATTCCTTATTTCAAAGAGAGATCAAATATTTTCAGTTAGAAAAATCTTTGCAAACACAACTTATTTCTCTCTCAAATTTTCATCTTAATCAAGCTCATGGAAAAAAAAACTTCTTGTGTGTGTGCGTGTGATGATTAATTATGGGGAAACATTAGAGATATAATTGTTAATTAAAGTGTGCATATTTTTGCAAATAGGAATTTTGATCTTGGAAATTTCAAAGGCTTGAAATTTCTTGAAGGAAAAAGAAGAAGGAGCTTTTCCCCCTTGTAGTGGAGTTTTTCCGTGGATCTATCAACCTGCTGAAGTGAAGGATTCAATGCTTGTAATTTCGAGATTGAGTGAAGATTGGGAAATTTATCAATATTGGAATCCATCAAAATCTAAAGATCAAGATCTTGGGTAAAGATCAAAGTTTAGTGGTGGTAGCTAGTTGCAAACAAGTTCCATTAAGAAGCAAGGAAGAAGATATATTTGATTGTTATAGTTTATCTTTTGCTTATCTAAATTGTTGTAACACAGACCAAACTCAAATATCATCTTAATGGAAGAAAGAAATTTTTGATGGTTCACCATCGAAGACTACACGTAGGTGCTTGCAAAGACGATAACACCAAACTAGTATAAATCATGGTGCACTCTCTCTCTCTCTCTCTCTCTCTCTCTCTCTCTCTCTCTCTCTCTCTCATTTAATTGCTTCCTTATGTTAGATGTTTAGATTCATTGCGTTCATAATCTTAATTTGCAAAAGTTTAGGTTTGATTAGAATTATTCTTCAAAAGAATCTTTTTAATTGATTATTGTGTGAGAATTAAAATTAGAGTTGCTTTATAATTGAAGAATAGTTAAAGTCTTTAAGCATCTCATTGAAATTTTAATCACTAGTCATTACATTGTCTTTTACCTCATTACAAACCTTTGGTGTATGTATATCATAAATCTTCTTGCAATATCATAAAACCTTTTCTAAACAAGTTTTCACCATATTTGTTTCCGCTTGTGTAATCTGAATTTTAAATCGAAAAGAAGGGATTTTTAATTGTCCATTCAACCCCCTTCTAGACAAATTAATCCATATTCAAACCAATAATTGGCATCAAGAGCTGATTCTTTTGATAAGGTTTAACAACCTTAAAAGTTATTGAATATGGCGCAAATTGATTCGAAGGGAGCGTATAATAAAGCCACAACTTTCACTGGTGAAAACTATGCCTATTGGAAGGATTACATGTACGTACACCTTATGTCCGTGGATATACAATATTGGTTAGCCATCAAAGATATACCTTTTATTTCTTAAAAAGTTATTTATGGTGAATCAGTTACAAAACTACCTAAGGATTGGAATGAGGCTGAAATTAAAAAGGCGTCTTATGATTTGAAGGAGAGAAACATACCCATGTCATCATTGAGCATGAAAGTATATTTTTCTATATCACATTGTAAGACGACTCAAGCAATGTGAAACTCTCTTCGATTTCTCTATTGGGGAACCAAAGACATTAAGTAATCTAAGATCAATACTCTAATAGAGGAATTCGAACTCTTCCACATGGAACCTGATGAAACTGTGGCCTCTATGCAAATGAGATTTTCTCATATAATAAATAAACTTGAGAATTTGGGTAAGACCATTTCTAATCAAGATTGTGCTAATAAGATTTTGAGGTCTATGTGCAGGGAATGGGAGCCAAAAGTCACTAATATCAAAGAATCTCATGGCCTAAAGACTTTAGACATGTCAACTTTCTTTGGTAAGCTCGCCGAACACGAGCACGAATTGAAGAGGCTTGATGCGAGTGAAAGTAATGATAAATGCAAATATAATAGTAAAGAAGATAAAAATAGCATCTCCCTAAAGGCCTTCACTTCTAAGGTCAAAGTAGAGGAGGGTGAAAAGGACTCGAGTGACTCTTCGAAAGACGAAGAGATGGGATCATCTTTAGGCATTACAACAAGTATATGAGGAGAAATGGTATAAAACACTCAGACAAGAAGAAAAATAAATGGGATGCGAAAAATAAAGAAGAAAAATAAGTCGCATGTTTTGAATGCGGAAAAATCGGTGACTACAAAAGTGATTGTCCAAATTTGGTAAAGCGCAAAGGAAAACAACATTACCACAAGTCCAAAAGTCAAGGCAAGGGACGACGTGCGTACATCGCTAGGGAAGAAGATGAAGACTCATCATCATCCTCTTAGAGTTTATACGAAGAAGTAACTAATATATGTTTGATGGATCGAAACAAGCAAAAGGACTCTGATGTAAGTGACTCTGATTCTCACTCTTTACCTTCTTATAGTGAGTTATTTGAGGCGTTCCATGAGATGCATGATGATACATTAAAAGCTTTTAAGAAAATACCCTCTCAAAAGAAAAAGATTTTGAAACTTGAGGTAGAAATCTTAAAACTCCAAAATGTTCTCGAGTCCTTGAAAGAGGACCATACATCTTTAGTAAACGGTCAATTATGCATTCCTCCAACTCTAGATGAAAAGGAAAATTCATTTGAGTGTGTTACTTGCCCTATTTTGAAAATTGGAATAGAAGATCTAAATGTACAAATAACACAATTAACTAAAACAACTATTGTTACAACTATTGTTACATCTATTGGTTCAAGTGACGATGAGCAAATTTTTAGAAAACGGAGTAAAAATACGCTCATGTTACCATAAAGAATAGAAATAAAATTTTCCCTAGAGTCGTGTGCCACTATTATGGTGAAAAGGGATGCATTAGGCCTAAATGCCACATTCGGAATGTAAAAATTCTAAATGGTCTCATGGCATGGAAACCTAAGAGTCATAGCGCTACCCCAAGGACCTAACACTAGTTGGGGACCAAAATTCCAGTGTTGATTGTCTTGTAGGAATGTCTTATAGCTTCAAATAGGATGTGGTTCCTAGATAGTAGTTGTTCAAGGCATATGACTGATGCCACGAGAAAAAATTGAGATTAAGCTATTAATTAACTTAACTCAGAAAAATCAAGAGTTGCCACCGAACTTTATTGTTTCCAAAGGGAATGGGAGAAAGGTCGAACAAAACCCACAAAAGGTAAAACAAAAGAGAAATCTGGATACAAGGGTTGATTATGCAAAGGGAAGGTACTAACACCTCTCACATCTATGGTACTCCATAAGAACCACTTGCAAATATGTGTTTATAAAAAAATTGGGTTGTTTATTGATTGGTTTTAATTTGAAAAGACATTTTTTCACATTTGAGTGGAAAACTCAACTTACTACCCACAAGTATGAGGAAATGAGCATTTGCATCATCTTGATATGAAGAACTTTTACTTGGACTTTCTCACAAACATGTCTCAACATTAAAGTGGAAAATGTTAATCATTTCTCAATATATTGTAGAAGTATAGTGGTTTGCATCACTACAAGAATAGACTAACATCCAATCTTTTTATAAAAAGGCTCTTAAATGAAAGTGCACAAAGGCAGAAAAAGAAGTTTGATGGGGATCTTCTCTTTTAGAAGTTAGAAAAAATAATTTAAGTATGCTTAATTGTTTTAACATTTATTGAGAAAAAGATTTTTTAGATCGCTTGACAAAGTCAAGGTTTATTAAGAAAATGTGTGAAGTTTAAAAACAATAGGTTTTGAAATAGGGAGAAGTTTCAAAAATTGAAGAAGTGGGAAGGAGATGAAGAGACTAACGTAAAGCATAAAGTAAATGACATGAAATAAAATGTCTCATTGTAAGGTAGCCCAAGAGAAAGGCTTTGTGTGTGCAAGTGTACTAGCCGCAAGATGGAGCAAGCATTTAACATTGGTCAAAATAAGCATTCCTTTTCCTTTAGATTAAGCCATAAGATAAAAAAATCTCATAAGCAGATGAATATCAAAAGATTCAGATGAACATCAGAGTCACAAAGCCACAAAGAAACATCCAAGTCTTGAATTGAAGATCAAAGGATCCAGAGGGATCACAAGGTCTTAGATGAATCATAAAGTATCATATATACTCCAAGCAAGGGAAAGCACTAAGTCTTACGGTCCAAAATCCAGAATACTCCTCAAGCAAGGGAAAGCACTAAGTCTTACAATCCAAAATCTAGAATACTCCTCAAGCAAGGGATAGTAACATCAAGTACAAAAGATCAAATTACAGTTTTTTAGGGTTTTAGCCATTTTTATCATGTTTTTGTTCTTTTAAAATAAGAAAGCAACAAAAGGAAAAAAAAGTAAAATTCAAGAATGTAAATGACATTAATGCAAATGTTATAAATGTAAAGAGCAAAAAATTAAATATAAATATTAGATGTTAGAAGGCAAATTCAAGTCATCATATTGGGATCATCTATGAACAAGGCAAATGACTCAAAATAAACTATCATTAACTCAAAGTGTCAAACATATGATCAAATGATCATCTATCTACATATTAAATTAGAGAAGATTGAATCAACCATGGGACCATCTATTAATGATTTGAAATGTTGAAGATCTCATCAACCAAGCAATCACTCAAGAAAGTCAAAAGAATGACAAAAATGAATTATAAATGAAATAAAAAGGATTAAAATGATTTAAAATGGGAAATTAAAGAGAAAATTCAAATCAAACACCAAACCATAACAGAAATGGTTGAGAAAATGATGAGAAATCAAGAAAAATATGAATAAGTGAATCTCAAACGTTGGATCTCAAAATATTTAAAAATGATCAAACATAAAATTGAAAATGATAATTAAAGAAAAAAATAAAGGAAAATATCAATTAAATGCAAAAATGATTTTAAAAATTATGCAAAAAATATATTAGATGCAAGATAATTTTAAAGATTTTGTGTAAATAAATTTAGTCAAAAAGGTCAAAGGACCAATCAAAAATTAATTTAGAAAGTTAATGAAAAAGAAAATAGAAAAAGAAAATAGAAAATAGTTTGAAAATGACGCTAACGGCCAAATTATTTGAAAATTGTGTGTGGCGTGTTTTCATTGGCCAAGGAAATTTGAATTTCCCTCAAACATGTGTGAAGGCACTCGTCTTCAACATTGGTTCAATTTTCTGCAAATCACAAACTAGGTATCTTTAGCATGAATTAAGCAAGGATTCAACATCAACATCCATCATCGCCCATGTCTCTTTGCTTTAGATCCATTTATTGACTATGAGCAAAGAGAATTTGCTCAAGAACACGAAGAACCCAGTTCTTCAACGTAAAATTAAATGATGAATACGAAGAATAAATTCAAGGTAGTTGACGGATTTTGATCAGTGAATCAAGACGAACACACTGGTAACTCATTTGCTAAGAAATGTAACTCGTATCTACCTTTCTCGTTGAAGCTTCAGAGGTCAACAATGATGGAAATGATGAGCTTGATTCAGGAAGCTTCAGAGCACGGTAATGGTTCAGTCAACTTCGGGAGGTGCTGATAAGTGATTTTGGGCGAAAAAACGAAGCTAAAAGAGCTTGAACCAAAGAAATGGTTAACTAGTTTTTTGAGGAATCAAGTTCAAATGGTTTCAGAGTTTCTTTGGCTATCCAAGCTTGGGAATAAAGGCAAATACTTCATCTTTTTATAGGAAATGAAGTGAGGTCATAGTACGTATGAAATGGAGGCAGATTCGTGTGAATTAGAGTTGAGTTTTGATATTTTTCAATTTGTGTGAAATGAAACATGAAATGCGTGAGTTGATGATGAACCTAAGTCATTTTTCACGTGTTCAAATGCGTTTTGCTTTTCCAAAGAGATTGCACACGTGCAGATGGTCCTATTTTGAGATTGGCATGAATTTCATGACCTGAAACTTGCGCAAGAAGCAAAGTTTGAGGTACCATGTTGGAGCTTAGGCCAAATGCAATTCACTTATGTGTTTTGAGATGTTATTTATGTAAAATGATCTCCTCATGGTGAAGAATCAAATTCAAAAATAATCAAATCAAAAGGATGTTTGAGTTGAAAATGGCATAGATGGAAAGTTGGGGTCTTGACCTGAAATTCTAGGCTAGGCATTATGTCTACTAGGTCTTGGGCCTACTTTTGTGCACACATCATAGTCATCTTGGGAAATTCCAAAGTTGATGTACTTGGAGGAAAAATTGATGTTTGACCCTTGAAGAAAAGTTGTAGAGGATTTCAAATGTGACATTTGGATCAAAGTAGATTCCAAAAATGTTGAGAAATGATAGAGTTATGGTATTTGGACCAAGTGACATGCCATACTTGATTTTAGGTCAACCAAGCATGTTTCAATTTGTGATTTCTTTCCCTTTTCTTGCATCCAAAGGTCCAATGATGAACACTTCGAATACCAAATTTATTAAACTTGATTCTCCTTTGGATAATCTTGATAATTTCTTAAAAATTGGATGGAGTTGGCATGGAAATAAACACATGAACCATACTTGAATCAACTTTGAATACATTCACCAAATTTGAACTTCTCTTGATCAAATGATATTGAATGAGGCTTGACATGAATGTCACCTAAGATTATAGGTCATGCCTTGAAGTAAAATCTATTGTGGTATACTTTTTTACCAAACTTTGACCTTGGGAATCAAAACCCTAATTTAGAAATCAAGCTTGATCTTTTGATTATAAGTCCCTACCTTGTACAATAAGAAAAAAGAAATAACATATATTTTTGTATTTTGAATAAGGTTAGAAAAGTTAGAATACAAGAAATTAAAACGGTAAAAAGAAAACACAAAGGGTGCTTGATGATCTCCCATAGAGGCAAACCCAAAGAGGTGAAGGTTAGGAGGATACCATGCTTGTGATCTTGGTTGAAATGCAAATAATATGATAGATGGGATCTTAGGGGTAAAATTAGGGTATGACAATGACATGAGACAAATCGTTATTCATTGACTTCGTCAAGAAAAAGCAAGACTTTGTTACATATGGATACAATAACAAACGTGCTAACACGGATGATAAAGACGACAATGACGTTTCAAAAGTAAACCGTCCAAAAGATGAGGACATTAAAGACGACGAAGAGGAAAGTGAACAAGAGGATAATAAATAAATATCCTCAAACCAACATTCTCAGGATTGGATCACCACAAATTACCATTTGTTGGATAACATATTATGAGACATCAAAAGGGGAGTAAGCATGTGTTTACAATTAAATATTTTTTTCGTTGCATGTGTGTTTATTCTCTATTATTTTTCATTGAATGCTTGTATAAATTGGCATTGCATTTAAATTTATTTGCATAGAATTAACCATTTATCACATTTATTAATTTTTTTCTATCACATTTGTTCATTTAATCATTGCACTTCATGCATTTTAAAAAAAAAATCATCAAAAATATTTTATTTTACATTGAAAACATTTTATTTTGCATTAAAATATTTTTCAATTTTTTTTTTACTAATTTTTTTTAATCAATTCATAAAAGTGTCTAGAAAATTTATTTACATTCCGTTTGATCGAATTGAATCATGATTACAATGAATCAGATCGGTTCATTTTTAACTGACTAATGATGCTTGCATCGGCACCTGAGTTTTGCTCTTCACTCATCAATCATACATCACACTTTTACTGCATTTTTCTGCTTTGCTTTATCTACTTTGTTCTAACAATCACATCACCTTTCATTACATGATATTGATATCACATGTTTGGGTCACGTTTTTTTCCTTACAGCATGTGTGCTTTATTTCAAAATTTCATCAAATTGGTATCATACATTCCATCACCATCATGTACTATATTTGTATACATTTATATTTAGATATTCACAAATCATGCATTTATTATTATTATTATTATTATTATTATTATTATTATTATTAATAATAATAATACATTCATTACATTTTTTCTGCAATACTCAAATGGTCCTCATGTTTCTTCATTTCATACTTCTCCATTTTTATTTCATCAAAACTCATAACATTGTTTACTTTCATATCACCCATTTACATTCATATCATCCATTTACATTTATATCACTCACATAACCAAAACCCATATCCTCCATCATGTTCTTGATTTTGTTAAAAGCCTTCAAGCACTCAACAAGGGTTGTTCCGAATCGGTTTTAAAAACATACTCAATCTTTCATTTCGGGATTGTTCCATTTTTATTAAAAGCTACCGATTCAGTTTCTTCATGCTTTGCTTTTCCATTTGAAAGCTACAGGTTCTAGTTTGTTTCCTGGCTCCACAGGTTCAGTTTTGTTATGCTTGGTTTCGCAGGTTTCGGTTTCTTGGGTTCGCATTGTGTTTCATATGTGATTATGTTGCAAGTTGATCTTGATTCTGCAAGTTATTCATGTGCGATATTGTTTCAAGTTGTTTCGGATTTAAGTTTTTATTGTTTCATCGTGGATTCACACATAAACTATGTTGGCTCATTTTCAACTTTTAAAGTGAATTTGTTTTAGTTGTTTCATTTGTGTATGATTTGGCTTAGATTTGTATTTTGAATCATTTTGTGACTAAGGTTGTTCAAGTTGTGGTTTAATTTTGGTTTTGTTCTAGTGCTCAACTGTGGTTTTGTTGGTGTTCAACTTATCATGTTTCAGCATTTGACAGTTAGATGGATTGCACCCTTAGACATCATTTCACGTACATATTGCATCTAGCATATGTGCATTCAACTCTTCCAATTATTATATTTTGGTTGTATCTCGGATAGTTTTTCTATTGACTATGTTTGCTTGATATATGCTATTTAGCTTCATCTTGGTATTTTCTTTCCTGAAATTGCCTATCGCTTGAGATGTCATTTTATGCATTGTGAGTTTTTTTCTTCTAGATTACGCTTCAGTTTATGTTTATGTGTTGTACGATTTTCTTGTTTTTGTCCTTTTTCCTTTTTCATTTTGTTAAAGGGGGAGAACGGATTCCTATTTGGAAATTGTAATTTGTATAGTTAAGTTTTTAATGCAGGGGATCATGAATTTGTGTAACTCAAAATTAACCAAGTTGCCAAGCATCAAAAAGGGGGAGACTGAAATTTCCCTCTATCAGCATACTGATTATTTCATTATTTTGATGCTTTGTTTTATGTTTAATGTTTATTTTGAGTTTCCTTGCTTATTAATCATCAAACACATGCTAAAGAAGTTTGTACATGCATTATGTTAAGTTGACTAAAAGTAATAGCAGTTTGAATTTATTCACAAGCTTTCCTGATTTGATTCAAAGATTTTTTTTGGCTTCTGACTCAATTTAGGGACTTCATGAATCGATTTATTAATGTGCTTATAAAGTTATTTTTGGCTCTATTTGCGTGAATCGAGTCAGAAGCAAATTTGAATTGAGTCATAGCTTTGTATTCTAAATTGAATTGATTCAGTAAGGTTGTGACTTGTCAGGATGCTGATTTGAATTGATTCATTTCAGACTCGACTCATGTCAATTGCCCCAATTGAATTGAGTCATGGAAACACTGAATTAAATCATTTATTTCTTTTTTACTCATTTCATGTGCATTATCTCTTGCACGTATAAATATGGGTTTTATTTCTTCATTTCAAAGAGAGATCAAATATTTTCATTTAGAAAAAGCTTTGCAAACACAACTTCTTTATGTCTCAAATTTTCATCTTAATCATGCTCGTGGAAAATCTTTTCTTGTGTGTGTAAGATGATTAATTATGGGGAAACATTATAGATCTAATTGTTCATTGAAGTGTGCATATTTTTGCAAAGATGTATTTTGATCTTGGAAATTTCAAAGGCTTGAAATTTCATGAAGGAAAAAGAAGAAGGAGCTTTTCTCCCTTGTAGTGAAGTTTTTCAGTGGATCTGTCAACTTGTTGAATAGAAGGACTCAGGGCTTGTAATTTCGAGATTGAGTAAAGATTGGGAAATTTATCAAGATTGAAATCCAATAAAATTTGTAGATCAAGATCTTGGGTAAAGATCAAAGTTTAGTAGTGGTAGCTAGTTGTAAACAAGTTCTATCAAAAAGCAAGGAAGAAGGTAAATTGGATTGTTATAGTTTATATTTTCCTTATCTTAATTGTTGTAACATGAACCGAACTCAAATATCATATTAAAGGAAGAAAGAAATTTTTGGTGGTTCACCATCGAATACTAGACGTGGGTGCGTGTGAGGACGATAACACCGAACTAGTATAAATTCGGGTGCACTCTCTCATTCTCTCTCTCTCTCTTCCCCCCCCCCCCCCCCCCCCCCCCGGGCCCTCTATTTATATATATATATATATATATATATATATATATATATATATATATATATATATATATATATATATATATATATATATATATATATATATATATATATATATATATATATATTATATATATATATATATATATATATATATATATATATATATATATATATATCGCTTAATTGCTTGCTTGTGTTAGCTATTTAGATTCATTGTGTTGATAATTTGATTTGCAAAAGTTTAGGTTTAATTGGAATTTTTCTTCAAAAGAATCTTGTTAATTAATTATTGTGTGAGAATTGAAATCAGAGTTGCTTTCTAATTGAAGAATAAAGTCTTTAAGCATCTCGTTGAAACTTTAAACATTAGTCATTACATTGTATCATACCCCAATTTTGCTTGAGCGTTATTAAAAAAACTTTCATACATCTGACTTTACTTCACTTTGCATCATCTACATAGCATGACATGCGTTTCATCAGGCATAATACCTAAAATGCCGGCCCGAATAAATCTTCGGATTTCCACACAGACAGGTTGAACCATTTTTCAAATGTACGTAAAATTAACATGCGAAAAGTTTCACAATCGAGCTTGTAGATCTCAGTATTATTAATCTATTATTCTCGTAGTTTAATCTGTTGTGCTCGTGTTATTTTTTTACTACTTTTTCCTGAGCCTTTTCAACTGAGCGTTTTTTATTTCAAAATTTGATCAAAACTTGTCTCTTTTCTAGAAGTTTATTTCACGCTGATCATTATGGTGCGTTCATTATAATTTTTTGAGCACTCTTTCGCCTGATTTTTATTCATATTAAGTCATTTTATTTTTACTCTTTTGTCAAAATATTCAGAAAAATTAAATAGAATTTTTCATGTCTTCATTTTATTTTTATTTTTTTGTCAAAATATTCAAAAAAAAAAATATAATTTTTCATGTCTTCATTTTATTTTTATTCTCTCATCAGTCCTCCCCAAAGGAATCATTAATTCGATACAACTATTAAGTGTGACAGAAGTGTGTTCAAAAACATCCTCCAAAGGAAGAGTTAGCATAGTTCCCCATGTTGTGCAATAAGAATTCCTACCTTACCTCACCAGAAGAGTCTAACTTGGTTATCATAAGCATTTGCATGCCATGCATCGATCATTCATATATTATGCACAATTCAATATCATGCATAGCTCGAAGTGTGTTTCATGTTCATTTGCATTTCCCGAGATTTATTGTCATCAACATTCTACCTTGTGGTCAACGTCCATATTCGTTGGCACCTACCAAAGCATATATTTATCAGTTCAAGTTCATCTTGTCTTTGCTAGATGTTTTTCAGATATGTTTGTCATTCTGATGTATTTCCATAACTCATTAGATGTTTTTCCGGATATGTCTTATTTGTTTTGATGTTTTTCTAGAACCCTTTTGCACTTATCTGATGTTCTTATGAATATGTCCATTACTCTGATGTTTTCCCGGAACCTTATATGTGCTTATCTGATGTTCTTCCAGATCTGCCTGTTGTTTTGATGTTTCTCTATAACTCCTCTGATATTTTTCCATACATGTTTTGTTGTTCTGATGATTTTCCAAAACCTTTTTGTGCCTACCCGATGTTCTTCCTAATATGTTTGTTATTTGTTATGATGTCTTTCCAGAACCTTTATGTGCTTATTTAATGCTTTTTTGGATATGCCTATTGTTCTCATGTTTTTCTGTAACCCCTTTTTCACCAATCAAATGTTCTTCCAGATATGTTTGTTGTTCTGATGTTCTTCCAGAACCTGTTCTCTTTCATTCAATGATTTTTGAAATGTTTCAGATGCATTTGCAGTATCATTTCAATTCACATCCAATGCTTTCCTGGATGTCTACCCAAGAATCTCCTAATTGGTTTCCCTATCATCCCGTGCTTTTCTAGATGACTCAGACGTATTTCCGAAGTTTAGGTCTCCTTTTTACATTCAATGCTTTTCTAAATGTCTCTGAGGTCTTGTTAGAGTGAGGTTCCTTTCCATTTAATGCTTCTAAATGTCTCTGATGTTTTCCCAGAGTTTGGAATCCTTTTCCATCCAATTCTTTTTTGGATGTGTCTAATGTTTTTCTAGAGTTATCATATTCAATGCTTTCCTGAATGTCTCTGATGTATCTTCAAATTAATCAAAGACCCAAGTTTACAATCCATATGCATTTTATCTTCCAATCAAAAAATTAGAAATTAACTAATATTAATATTATAGAAAATAACAAATGACAAAATATCTCTTTCCTTTCCACTCACAGGCCTCTACGCGTCCATCTGCCTTTCATCAAATAAGGAAAAATGGTTTTCCCAAAGAGAAAGGGATCCAAACGCGGCATAAAAAATTGATGATACACACATGCATAAGGGACTCATTTTCGTTCCTTTTCTATGAAGAAAAACCTGCTCCACTCATCTAAAGGACTTGAAAAATGCAAAGAACAAAAACCCATTACTAACCCCATACTCCTTGCCACCATCATTGTTCTTCTTCTTCGCTATCCACAACCCATCCCCCATCTTTCTCTTCACTTTCGTCCAACAAAGCAGAGAGCATCGCCACCATCTTCAAACCACTTACCCCTCTCTTTCAACGTCATCTACTAACCACACACGACCCTGATTCCATCTTCCATTCAACCTCCGATCTCACTTCAACCCCTTCATCAAAAGCCACGATCGAATCCCCTTAAACCTCCTTCTTCCCATCGCCATTAACAAGTAAAACCTCCATATCCAACCTACAACTTCTGATTTCCACCCTTGTTTCTCATTCACCAAAGTCATTACACGAACCACATAAAGAGAATGAATTGCAGAAAAAATATGTAGCTCCTTCGACGAATTTATGGAATGAAATGGAACAGTGGGTTGATTGTTGAACCAATTGCCTATGGATTCTTTTGTTTCTTTTTCGATCTTTTCTATTGTGCAATTTTGTTCTCTTCTTTGATACATTCAAATCGGCTTCAAAAGCTAGGTGTTAGAGTTTTTTTAGGTGGAATTTTTAAGATTTGATCAAAGTGAAATATTTGGTTAACTTGATAAACATGAAAACCATATCGGTGCACTAGCTGGGAGAGCATTGCTTGATGCTAAGAGGCTATCTAGTTGGAAAGTCTTGAATGTTGTTACTAGTTCATCACAGTGAAGAGAACATTTGATAAAGTCAATACTTCTTAAGGAATCAAACTCGCAACACCAACAAACTTAACAATCAATATCAGTTTGTTACCATGCCAACAATAACGAAACAAAGTGGCAGCACTCGATTTGGTAACATTTCGGTGTTTGTTAGTTAGATTTCGATTTCACCTGAATTTATGGTTATTGCATTCTTGTTATTTTCAATGTTGTAATAAAAGTTGTAAATAATGTAGATATAATATTGTGTTGTTGTTGCTTGAATTTAGTTCATTGCGTTTATAATCGGATTTTGATCCGCGGATTCAACATTTTTATGTCGCTGAAGTTTCGATATATTGATATGGTATTTTCGTCGTGTCATGATAATTGTGTATGACATTCTACACATGTTGTCCTTACACATAAACCGGCTTTGAGCATATTTTTATTTTATTTTGAATTTGTTTTTTTCATTTCAAAATTCAATAAACCATTTTCAATTAAAATCGCTTTTTTTAGTTATTAAGATTAATTGATTAATTTTTGTTAATTATTTAGTTTAGTTAATTCAATTTAATTAACCCACTTATATTGATGGGATTACTTTTTATCAATTAATCTTGATAATTATTCTTAATTACCTTAATTAGTTAATTTAATTAAATCTTAATTAATTAATTTTCATTTTCATTTTCATGGCTTAATTATGTATCAACTTTGCAATTAAGTAATAAGATGACTTAAAATGAACATTTTCAATAAACAAAATCCTTGGTCCAATGCTAAACGGATCATTTCTCGAATTCAAGTCAATTCTTTTCAATTCAATTCAAACATCTTTCTCAATTAACCATAATTTCAGTTTAAGCCAATTTCATTGTCGACTTCAAACCATTTCAAAATCTCATTCAAATTTAAACCTTTCAAACTCATTTTCATAATAACTTGGATGAAAAGGAAGGATGGGTGTAGACTTTCTCTTTCCCTGAATGTTTGAACAATGTTGTGGAGCTCTATGTTCGAACACTTGTGTTCCGTATTAAAACACAATAATCGATTGAGTTCAGTCGGTTCTCTTATAGAAGGAAAAAGATTGAGTGGGTTTAGACCTCCCCCAATCTCTGATTATTTGGATACTACTGTAGAGCTCCCTGTGTGAATAATCGTCTTCTGTTAATGAACCTCAAGTCAATTCGTGACATAATTTTTGTAATCAATTTAGAGGAAAAAAGACTGATTGAGTTTAGACCTTCCTCTGTCTCCGAATATTTGGGCAATGATGTAGAGTTTTATGTCTGGATACCCGTCTTCCGCCTAAAACATACACAATACATCAAACATATCTTTTCTTTCCCTTATGCGATCAAAAATCCTTTTCCTAAATGAAAGATGCTATGTCCATTCCAGGACGATGCAAATAACGCTTCTCTATGAGAATATCAAATGTTTTCCGCTTGACGGATGTGAGAGGTGTTAATACATTCCCCTTGAGTAATTGACTCCTAAACCCGAATTTGGTTACAACGACCATCTTCTATTTTCTTTTTAAAGGTTTTATCGATATTTTCCTATTCCTTCATTAGAATAAATAAAGTTTGGTGGCGACTCTGTTCGAACCCATTTTCCGCGGGCGCTCAATACACTTCGTGAAGGATCATATTTTTCGAGGTACGACAATTGGCGACTCTGCTGAAAACTATGCTCCAAGCAAGAGAGAGTCAATCCTAATTTAGTTCAATTTGCGATAAATGTTTGGCTTTGTCTATTTCTTTTCTTCTATTTTCTTTATCTCATTATGTTGTTGTTATTTGTAATCTACTACGGTCCATTGATACTTTGGGATTATCTGATTATTTGCATTTTATGAGATATGCTCTATACCCGAGTCTGAAAAAGAACCTAAGTTTAAGATGGTGGTTGTGTAGTGTTCAACCTACGAGACTTAGGACTCGTTGGGTTGGAATGAGAACCCCGACTAGAGTAGATCCTATTGAGAATATTATTGTCTGACTGGTAGTCATTATGGAGATAATGTTTTTAATTAGGGTCGATGACTTTAGGGGCTTTTTTAGAACCTTGGAGTCAATGGTTGAAGTAGTATGAACCTGCGAGACATAGGACTCGTTGGGTCAATACGAAGACCTCACTTAGAGTAGATTCTCTTAGAAATATGATTGTCTAACGATTAGTCGTTACATCGACTACATTCCTAAGAATGATCCATGACTCTGGGAACCTACAATTGTAGAGCCTACCTATGGGGTTCCTTTAATCATATATACCAATTATTTACTCGGTGTTCTGATTAATCTGAAAACACGATGTACCTGGAATTATACATGGCATCTTATTGCATCCATTTACATACCATTGCATTCCTTTACATAAGGTTTCATGCATACATTCAAGTTGTTAGGAAAAACATATTTCATTTGTTCTTATCTTCAGAGTTGTCAGTCTACCATCAAGTTGATTCCTCAACACAAGTATAGAACTAGGGCCAATGTCAAAAGAAGAATGGTTGATTTAAGATCAACATAATGAAAGAGTTAGGGAAAACATTAAGAAGCTGAAAGAAAATATGAACAAGATCATGGAAATGTTACAAGCATTGAATGCTAAGGACCTTTAACCTCATAGGACTATCGTCTCTAAAATCAATAACTTTGTTGTTGACCTCATGCTTCCCGATAGGATAGTTACTCTTTGGCAAAAAATTGGATTACCATCAAACTATTCTCCGCCCTCTGCAAAAATATTCCAATGGATGACCCATATGTACTGCTAGTATTCTAAGTTCCAGTAATCACTGCATCTCAACCTATCATGCATACTATTGCTCAAGCTACTTATAAAGATCCTCGCTCTGTGTACAAGGATATTGGTCTCCAATTTGGAAGTCAAGAATAAGCTGGAGATATTTATGAAGTCAGAGAGCAATGTCAGACTTTAGAGAAGAGATTAAGAGTTGTGGAAGGTAATTATGTCTTTGGTGCTGCTACATTGGGCATGTGTTTAGTTTCAGACTTAGTTATGTCTGCCAAATTCAAAGCTCTAGAATTTGAAAAATACAAGGGGCACACTTGTCCAAAAATCCACTTGGTAATGTACTACCATAAGATGGTTGCATATACCAATAATGACAAATTACTCATTCACTGTTTTCAAGACAACCTGAGTGTAACTTCAATGAAATGGTATATGGGACTTGAAAAGAGTCGTATCTAAAGTTGGCAAGACTTGGTTGACGCTTTCTTGAAGCAATATAAGTATAACTTAGACATGACACCAGATCTTCGCAAATTTTAGAACATGTCTCGGAAGGATAAAAAGTCTTTCGAAGAGTATGCCCAACGCTGGAGAGAGCTGGCTGCCCAGGTGGAGCCCCTATTGACAGAGAAAGAACTGACTGGATTGTTCATGGACACCCTACAACCTTTATTCTGGAAAGATATGATAGGAAGTCTATCATTTGGTTTTGCTGACCTGGTAACTATTGGAGAAATACTAGAGGAGGGTATCAAGAATGAAAAAATTGCTAACATTGTTGAATCCTCTAGTGGTGCAAGAAAGTCCTCTAGGAACTTTCAGAGGAAGAAGGAAGGAGAAACTAATGATGTTTCAAGTGAAAGGAGACCTCATCGCATGCAACAATACTATGATCAACCATATCTAGCTACGGTGTCTCCTGCGGTTAATGCTCAACCAGATTTGGCTCCTCAACAACAAAATACTGGCCAGAATCAGAATCGTAATGATAGGAATATGACTCAATTTGACCATATTCCCATGAAATATCCTCAATTATATCCTTACTTGGTCCATAAAGGTTTGATTCCAACTAGGTCTCTACCTTATCCTCCAAATCCTCTTCCAGTCGGGTTAGGTCCAATGTCCACTGCGAGTTCCATGAGGGAGCTGCATGTAACGATCTACAAAGTTTTTTTGCACTAAAGGCTGGAGTGCAGGACTTGATTAGAAGAAATTTTATATCTTTCAAGAAGGTTTGTCCCAACATTGACAAAAATCCTTTTCCAAAGCAGGGTGAGTGAAGACTGGGTCAGAGCATGACATATCACCTCATAAAGCCAGTGGATCAGACAAAAAAGCTCATCCTCGATGTTGATTAGTCAGTAGGCCATGTTTTATTTCCATTTGCATTTTCCTTATTTGTATTGTGTTTATTTGCTTTCAAATTTGTTTGACTTTAAGTGTTAATGTTAATGAAATGAGCGTTGCATATTTTGAATCAATCCATCTGTGTTTATATTTGCACATATTTACGCTTTCCTTTTTCAAAATTACAAAAAAAATATATCAATGTTTCTCTCAAACAGTGGAGGGAGAATGATGAAAATGAAATACCCAAGTTGTTGAATGGTATGCTTTCAAATAAAACTTTGTTGACGATGTAAGGCATTGTTTCAATTCCCAAACACTGGAGAAATAAGGTAGTTAATCCCTAGTTAACCCCTTTAAGCCTAGAAGTTTGTGTTTCTTTCTGTACGAAAAGACCCGTAATCTTAACTTGGGGCAGGGTAGCTATCAATTAATTCGGATATGTATTCAAATTCAAGGGAATCGTTCCATATTCCTTTCAACAAAAGTTTCAAGCACGAGCTTTCCTTCTCACACATCAAATAAGTGTCAAAAAAGCCATAAAAATAAAAAAGTGGCAGTGGTTGTTATCATCAACCATTAAGCAAGGCAGTCATTATCTTTCCATATCAAAAAAAATTGAAATCCCACTAAGTCAAACCTAAAAAGGTGACTTAGGCAAAAATTAGGCCATCCCGATGAACCGAAAGCTTCAAAGAAGTAGTCCAGGAAAAAAATTAGGAATAACAAAAGAAAGATCAATCAAAAGAGGTCACTAAAAATCCTCAACAAAGACAAGATGAGTTGACCATCATATCAAAATCAAAAGGGTCACCAAAATTCTTGACAAAAAATACAGAATGTTGTAACTATCAAAATGAGAGAAGTGACTGTTATCTCAAAAATCCTATTGGCCTTTGAGCCATCATCATCAATGTAATTCCAAATCTTTTGGAACCTGAATGTATAGGTTGAATTAATTGAACATAGGACCGGAGCTCATCATGGAGAATAGGTTGGGTTAAAATTAGACTTTGAGCCTTATATCATTTATTTTAAAATTCGTGAACCAAGCTATGTAATAACCCTCAAAAGACCTAATTGAAGCTAGGTTTATTTTGAAAGCATACTACAACAAGGTTGTGTAAACTGACTCCAAGGAAATTATCTAATCATTTTTTTTATGTCATACATTCGCATTATCTTTCACTTTGAATGTCTAAACCCAAATATTGTGTTTTGACTAGTGATTCACCTGCTATACATCAATCATATCATTCTAATAACGATTTTGATTTCAAAAATTGCATGAGCATTGTATTAAAATTACCATTTTTTGAATTAACACGTTTATTTTCAAGTAAGCACTTATCATCAAGGAAGTTCAAATAGTTGAGAAACTTGATCAGTGATCCTATAAGGGACATATCACAATCAAGATCGTGTTGTTCAGAGAAAATCAGTTCAAGGTCTGTTGATCAGGGTAAACCATCCTAAGAACTAGTTAACCAATAGGAAATCTCTTCAAGACTCATGTTAGGGGCATGCATTTCAAGCGCACAATAAAGCAGTCATTTCAAGAATCAGTCAATCTTGGGGGAGTCTACTTCAAGAAATTCCCCATGCAAAGCTCATCAGTCCTCCTCAAAGGAATCATCAGTCTGATACAACTATTAAGTGTGTTCAAAAATATCCTCCAAAGGAGGAGTTGGCAGAGTTCCCCATGTTGTGGAATCAAGATTCCAACTTTAGCTTACCAAAATAGTCTAACTCAGTTGTCATAAGAATTTGCATGGCATGCATCGATTATTCATATATCATGCACAATTCAATATCATGCATAACTCTAAGTGTGTTTCGTGCTAATTTGCATTTCCTAAGACTTGTTGTCATCAACATCCTACCTTGTGGTCAAAGTACAAATTTGTTAGCACCTACCAAAACATATATTTATCTATTCAAGTTCATTTTATCTTTGTTATCCAATGTTTTCCGGATATGTTTGTCGTTTTGATGTATTTCCATAACTCATCCGATGTTTTTTTTTCAGATATGTCTTGTTTGTTCTGATGTTTTTCCAGAACCCTTTTGCACTCATCTGATGTTCTTCCGGATATGTCCATTGTTCTGATGTTTTCTTAGAACCCCTTTTGTGCTTATTCGATATTCTTTCAGATTTTCCGGTTGTTCTGATGTTTCTCTAAAACTCCTCCAATGTTTTTCCGGATATGTTTTGTTGTTCTGATGATTTTCCATAACCTTTTTGTGCCTACCTGATGTTCTTTTTGATATATTTGTTGTTTGTTCTGATGTTTTTCTAGAACCTTTATGTGTTTATCTAATGCTTTTCTGGATATGCCTATCGTTCTGATGTTTTCCTGTAACACATTTTCACCTATCGGATTCTCTTCCGGATATGTTTGTCGTTCTAATGTTCTTCCATAACCTCTTCTCATACATTCAATGCTTTTGTGAAAGTTTCAAATTCATTTTCAAGATCATTTCAATTCACACTCAACGTTTTTCTAAATGTCTACCCAAGAATCTCCAAATTGGTTTCCCTTTCATCCAATGCTTTTTCTGGATGACTCTGACGTATTTCTGAAGTTTAGGTCTCATTTTTGTAAACAATACTATTCTGAATGTCTCTAATGTCTTATTGAAACTAGCAGAAATACACCTGAATGCATCGCACGCTCGAACATACAACAGAGTCTCCATTGAACTTTATTTATTCCCGAAGGAAAGGGAAAACATCGATAAAACACGGGGAAAGATATAACTGGGTAAGGAAGTCAGTTATGCAAAGGGAAGGTATTAGCACCTATAACATCAATGGTACTCAATGGGAACCATTTTGATTGTTCTTGCTCGAATGGGTGTTATATCTAAAGATACCCGCGAAAGAATAAAGGAAAAGGAAAAGAATAGATAAAGTGCCCGATGAGGATTAGGACCCTCATGCCTACGTATCTTTATTGTGAAATAAGGAATTCATAACTCCGTAGTTCATAGAACAAATGGTAGGAGGTAGAAAGAATTTTGATAAAGGTACGGTCTGAACCAAAGGATTATATGATTTGAACTCCAAAAAGGGATGAAATTTGAACCCAAGAGTAAAATTGGTATAGACTAGGACGTGGAGGAAATTAGGCATACCCATTGTATTATCATAACTGAAAACAAGGAATTGCATGTTTGGCATCAAGACAAACATCTCTTAGTTCACAAGAAGACACAAGATGGAGCTCAAAGGGATAATGTATTTGGCTCAAAGGTAACAGTATATTGTCGCAGCCTAAAAAATATATAGTATGCGAAAAAACAACCGGCGAGAAAGAAATGACAGAAGAGTCGCCACCGTGCGTTATTTATCCCAAAGGAGGGAAAGGAAACGCTCGAAGTAAACCTGAAGAAAGGAAAGGAAAAGACAAGGTCTCGCAACCAAATCTTGGGTTCGGGAGTCAATTATGCGAAGGGAAGGTATTAGCACCCCTACGCATCCGTATTACTCTACGGGATCCACTCTTGTTGGTCTTGTCTAAAGGGTGTGTGTTTGTCTAATGTACTATTTACTAAAAGAAAGGGTCAAAAGAAAATGACTCGCACGGATGTCGCATCCACTGCATATGTATCTCATCTGAATATGAGAATCAGAGTCTTCGTAGCTCGGCTACCTATGGGTTAAAGAGAAGTGTGCTCGCTAAGACATCGCGTCTTATGCCTACGTATCTCATCGGGAATGAGAATCAGAGAAAAACGTAGTTCATCTAACTACGGGAATAAGGGTCTCGATTGCAACTAGGGCAAGAGAAAGGGAAGGTCTCGATCGCAACGAGGGCGAGAGAAAAAGAATCGCAACGAGGGAGAAAGTAAATAAGGATTAGCTGTTAGTTGTCAGTCAAAAGGAACTCGGCAAGACATCGCATCTTATGCCTACGTATCTCATCTGAACATGAGAATCAGAGTTGCCGTAGTTCGGCATCATAGGGATTGCCATCTGAACATGGACTTACAAAGGAGGACACCAGTTGTGTCAAAGGAAGGTGGACAATGTGTTCACGTCCTAGCAGCAGGTGTCGCAGCTCGCTGGATCGAGTCTTAGGCGGTTACCTCTTTGCAATAGAACGAACTACATGCCACAAGATCGGAGACGCACGGAAGGTCTAAAAATGGGGAAGCTCTGCCCTAGAGTTGTCATGCAATGTGGACCTAAGTGTTAGGATTTACAAATGGGAACATCTACATATGTTAGCATGCAAAGAATAAGGGAATTCTACCTATGTTATCATACAAAAGAATAAAGGAATACTACCTATGTTATCATACAAAGGGTTCTACCTAGTGGGTGCTACCTAAACGGAACAAGAATCGACGAATGGAGCAAGAAGAGGAGTGGGGTAAGCAATCGACTTACAGGTAGATGGTGATGCATGAAGCAATCGACTTACAAGAGAAATGACGATGCATGAAGCAATCGACTTACAAAAGGATAGATGAATACGTGCTGGTTCTGTTAAGTTTTGAAAATGATTACTCGACGTTGGATCGAGGTTTTGAACTTGTTTTGAAATGGTTATCGGATGTTCGTTTTAGTTCTTGTATTAACAGATGAACAAAAGAATGAAAGAATAAACATTATACACTTCATGGGAGAGGGGTACATTTGTTATGAAGGGGGATGTTCATGGTAATCAGACAATAAAAATATATGCCTCATACAACATACAAGTAGGCCATAGTTAATCAAACAATAAGATAAATAAACAAGTATATGATCAAATCAAATAATCAAAGAATGAAATAATGAAGCATTAGAAAATACGTGAGAAGTATAAACATGTTAAGCAATCAAACAATAGAATCATGGATGAAAGAAACAAGTATAAAAAATATCAGATGAATCAGACAAATGCAACTATGCACATAAGGAATCAATGAATAATTTAATCGGGAAATGATGCAAGGATCAAATAAAATCAAGATGAAAGGCCTCTAATACATGGCATATGAGATGAACAAGGGAGGATCAGAAGATCTCTTCAATTGCCCTAAGCAATCC
Source organism: Lathyrus oleraceus (assembly GCF_024323335.1). NCBI lineage: Eukaryota > Viridiplantae > Streptophyta > Magnoliopsida > Fabales > Fabaceae > Lathyrus > Lathyrus oleraceus. The sequence goes on from NC_066580.1 coordinate 448,789,383, forward strand.
CTTAAGTCAAACATCAATCATACAAAAGTCAACAGTAAAGTCAAGTCAACTTAAAAAATATGGAATAAATAGTAAATTAATCACAAAAATTATGAAAAATAAAACTAAATAAGGTGGGGTCAGGACAACATCATCCCCCAAAAAGATTTCAAAAATAATGAAAATTAGTTATTGAATTAATTGAATCAAAACAAAGGTCAAACCAAAAGTTCAACAACAAGACTAGGTTAGAAATAAATCAAGAATAAATAGTAAATTAATCACAAAAATTATGAAAAATTAAAATAAGTTAAATGGGGTCAGGACATCATTATCCCCCAAAAAGATTTCAAAACTAATGAAAATTGGTTATTGAATTAAGTGAATCAAAGCAAAGGTCAAACCAAAAGTCAAACAACAAGACTAGGTCAAAAATAAATCCAAAATAAATTGAAAATGGGAAATAAAATTCCAAGAAAAGGTCAGGTTGACCATGACACATTGGTCAACCCTCATCCCCAAAATCAGAAGTTAAAAACAATTCTAAGTTATGAAAATAAAATAAATGAAAAAAATGTGCTTAAAAGAACCACTTGAAATAAATAATTAAAATAAAATATTAACATTAAATAAAGTATGAAAATAAAAATTAAATAAATTAAATAAAACACTAAGGAATATAAAAAATATTTTTTCGTATTTTTATGAATAAACAAAATATTTTTAAATAATTAAAACAAAACAGAATAAAAAAATGAATAAAAGAAATGAAAATAAAAATGGAGAAATGGGTTTTGTGCGTGGTGTTAGTAGCAGGCGCTGGGAAGCCCAACCCAACATGCTTCCAAGCGTGACAGCATGAATAAAAATGTACCATTTAAATATCATGTGAACATTGCCTCAATTGGTCCACTCCATCTTAAATCACAAAATGACAAAAAAGACGTGGACGGATGTGATCGTAAGCTAGCCGCGCGATCTAAGGGTTGTCATGAGGCCACACATGCGTCTCATTCATGAAAACATAAACAAAGCTACAGCCATGCAAAACGCGAAAAAAATGCAGCCAATTCTCTTCCACCTTTCAACCAACATATCTCATGCTACAGTGCTCCAAATGAGATGATATAAAAAGCAAAGTTCAAGTTTGAAACGAGTAGAACACAATGGTATCTTGTTTCATTAAAAATAATGGCCCTAGCATGTAGAAAAGTGAACAACAAGGGGGCTTCATGCACCCGGATTCAACAAAAAAATAATGTCACAAATTCCAACTTAAAAGCAATGTCTCATATTGAAGGGTTCATGGACAAGCATGGCACAATAACAACATAAAAAATAAGCATGGAAATAATGGCAAACAAAGCATGGTAATGGCATCATAGTATGGTGAACAAGTATGGTTAGCATGGAAAAATGACAATGGACAAGCATGAAATGAACAAGGCCATAGTTATGAGAAAGGATTAGAGAGTTTACCTAGTGGAAAACAGTCCACTGCTTCTTGGTAATGGAGAAGAATGGAAGAGGATATGTTATTCTTTGAAACTTCAAGAACTTTGCCTTGCTTGCCCTTGGTCAACTTGAAAATAGTGGCAGCCTCCAACCTCAACTTGAAAATGGTATTAGCCTCTCTTCAGATTAGGGTTTATGCCCTTTAAATATGGTGGGTTAAAGTGCTCTTAATGGGCTTGAAAGTATGGTTTTGGTTCATGAGCAAAATGTGTAAAAAGTGAGGTGGTATGAGCAAGTTCTAAATGTGGCAAAACTTAAGTGAGTGATCATTAAAGTGCATGACCAAATGAGGTAAAAAGTGTGTTGGTTGGTTTTGTGGTCTGACTTGGTTTTCTTGTACAACACAAAAACAGTCCAACAAGGTGACTTTGAGGCTTTGTGTCTTGATGAGTATGTAACCAAATGGTAAGGCAATGCATATAGTAGAAAGAGGACATGGAGCTTAACATATTTCATGTTGAACACAAGTTGAAATGATGAGTGGAAAGAGGTGAAAAATGGCCATAAAGTTCAGGTTCCATAGCTGCAAAATGGTTGGGCCAGTTTGGCCTAAATGCTGTCAAAAAATTCAGTCTATGATACCAACTTCAGATGAGTGTATCTTTCAAACCAATGATCCAAAAGGGGTGATTCTAAAAGGATGTGAAAGAGGACATATCAAGGTACAACTGTCATGAAGAAAGTATTTTCAAAAGATGCCTTGAAGTGCAAGAAATCTGGCTCATAAGTCTTGACAAATCTTGAAGATTTTGGACTTAGAAAATTTTCTAAGTGTCCTAGAATAATGTCTTACTTTGACCAAGCATAACTTTATCAATTTTAATCCAAATGAAACAAACTTTATATCTCTAGAAATCTTGGAACAAGAGGAACAACTTTCATGTTAGAAATATTTTTAAATGGAGCTTGCATCTTGATGGAAAATGGGCTTAAAGTGGGTGCAAAAACCATAAAAACTTGCCCTAAATGGAAAGTCAACTATTTCCAAATTTGGTAACTTTTCCAACTCCTGATTAAATGATGAATCCATGATCCAACCTTGATAAAATTTTACATGTAGGCTCCCTTAGGCATGAATTTTGAGATTCCACTTTCAAAATCTCAGGAGTTGACTTTTTTGGCCCCGCAGTTGACTTTTCCCAAACTGTCTGATTCCCGATTCCATTGATCAATTGAAGCACCTATGGCTCAAATAAAGAGCTGATTTTTTTGTATGTAGACCCTTATGGAAATATGGAGGGCCATGGAAATGAGTTTCAACCAAGGAATCAGAAATAAACCGATTTTATGCCAAACCCTAGTTTAGGGCAAAAATGCTCAAGAACTGATTGCACTGATTGCCAATGGATCTTTCCGAGATAATTGTGGATCTTCTTAGGCTAAGATGCCTCTATAATCATGACATGAATGAGCCCCCTTTACTTCCAACCAAACATTTCCTGTTGCAGATAGCCATGAAACCCTAATTTCCTGATTAAGTGCAGATGCACACTCTGAGAGTTCTGAATCTTCCACTGATGAACTGTAGACCACCATAAGATATCTGGACCACCTTGAAACCATTGAGACTTGTATATGTGGAGAATGAGGTCTAATTCTCAGTCTTGCTTTGTGTGGGCTCCTTCTGGTTAAGGAGTGAGCAATCAAACCCTGATTTCCCAAGTCACTAATGCAGTATGCAATGAGTATGACCTAGTATGATGTTAAATGCAAAGTGAAACATAATCCCATGCTTTCCATGAAAAAGTGAAGGGTAAATTTTGGGGTATTACAGCTGCCCCTATTCAATCAACTGGAGACCCGAAAGGGAGATAGCAACGACTTTCGCACTTTCGAGGTATCAAGGGATTGAATACAATAAAAACCCGGAAATTTACACTGAAGTGAGGTGAAGTAACAATGTCTGTCAGAATCGGCAAAGAGGTGGTCTCGAAAAAGAATCCGTCTGGTACGGCGAGAGTCGGTCTGAATACCGAAAAAGGAATATAGGCCTGAATACCAAAATAAATGGTAACACAAAGAATCTTGATCTGAGCATCAACAAAGAATCCGTTTGGTACGGTGAGAGTCGGTCTGAACACCGAAAAAAAGAATGTTAGACTAGATACCAAAATAAATGGTAACACAGAAATAACCATGGCCTGAATGCCGCTCATCAGTCTGAATACTAGAAATGACTTCGATCTGAGCATCGGAAGATACTAGATTATTAACATCGGTCTGAACACCGGGAAACTGGCCTGAATGCCACTTCGGTATGAATACCGGAAAAACTGGCTTGAATGCCACTTCGGTCTGAATACCGGAAATTGGCCTGAATTCCACAAGTTGCATCGACCTGAACGTCGGAAACTTCTTCGATCTGAATATCGGAAAATTGGCCTGAATGCCACTTCGGTCTGAATACCAGAAACTGGCCTGAGTGCCATAAGTTGCATCGACCTGAACGTCGAAAACTTCTTCGATCTGAACATCGGAAAAATTGGCCTGAATGCCACTTCGGTCTGAATACCGGAAAACTGGCCTGAATGCCACTTTGGTCTGAATACCGGAAAATTAGCCTGAATGCCACTTCGGTCTGAATACCAGAAAATTTCATGTCTGTCAGCATCGGCAAAAATAGGAAAAATGATAATTGAGGCGGCACGTGGGCCAACGACCTATGCTGGGGATAATAAGTCATGAACAACCTTCAGTCTGAGTACTGGAAACAAGCTTCTGGTTTATCATTTGGGATACCGAGAATGTTTTATGCTTCACATGCGTATGTTTGAATTTTTCAATGGCGTAATGCTCTATGAAAATGGAAATGCCACGCGATTTGGGAGGATGCAATGTAATATGATTCTACATGCAGGGATGCGAAATGCTGGGGAGAATGCCAAGCCGGGGCAAGGAATCCTGCCGGGGAAATGATTACAATCTTCTGGACCCTGGCACTGCTGTTGGAGATACACAGCACAACTGAACTCTGTGGGGAAATAACCGACCATGCGGTGTTCTAGCAACAACAAAATACCGAGACTCTGACTGGAGAGAGAATGGCACTGAAAGTCTGCTACTGAGGACAGCGACCATGGTTCTGGAAACCAATATTTGCGAGAGAGACGACTCAGCGAGGGAAGCAAACACCGATACGGTACCGAGATTATGCTTCAAGGAAAGAGACCACGGATCTGGCATCGAGATTATCGATTTGGCATCGAACTCTGAGGAGCAGCTGCCTCTACTGGGAAGATACAGTCTGGCACTGTCAACTCTGCTGGGGATATACAGTCGGGCACTGTCAACTCTACTAGGGATATACAGTCTGACACTGTCAACTCTACTAGGGAGTATATAGTCTGAAACACATGCTTGGGGGAGTGCAGTAGTGAGAACCTGCTGGGGATTGAAGAATCCGATGCTCGGACCAGCTCTGCAAGGGTAAGATACCAAATACCAACTGTTGAAGAGAAACAATCGCGATCGTCTGCTGGGATCCTTAAGGAAATGCCCCGAGTGTACCTGTTCTGAATAGACGATCCAAAGCACTTAAAATTTACAGCAATTTTAATTGTTTATTAAGCATGTACCTGTAAAGCTCTTATGTTTCATGATGCAATGTTTATCAAAAATTCGGACGTCATTTTTGCAAACAAAACAGTAAAATGAAAATGAAAACAGAGATATACTGAATAACATGATTTCATTGATTGAATGGCCTCTGAATAGGCATTTACATCAGGAAGCAATCCCTGGAAAGAGGCAATCGCACAAAAGATAAAAAACAGAAATTGATCTAATGGCAATGTGAAATGGATTTCTATCGGGTTCCAATTCTGATATGACTCGCTCGTCTTCAAGATCCTCCAGATGATCAGCTTTCTGAAAAGGTGACTGGATTGTTTCTTATCCTTCGGAAGTTTCCGATTATTGACACGAGATGAGATTCAGAACTACTCAGAACGCAGTCATTCGCTTAATCCCTAACTTTTGCCTGGATCGCCCTCTCGGGTTTTCAATCCACCGGGATACCCATTTTTGCCTAAGTTGCCTTCTCAGGTTTTCAACTTACCGGGTGTACAATCTTTGCATTTTTTTAATCCCTAACTTTTGCCCGAACCTTTTTCATTTTCTTGGTTCGCCGGGATTCCCATTTTTTGCCTGGACTATTCTTTTTATTGTCCAGCGGGTCTGTTTTATGCGAAGTATTTTTTAACTGCGTCTGAGTTCACAGGAGAGGTGAAGTCTTCACCATCCATAGTTGCAAGCATTAAGGCTCCACCATCAAAAATCTTAGTGACAATATATGGTCCCTCATAGTTAGGAGTCCACTTGCCCCTGTGATCTGTCTGAGGAGGAAGGATCCTTTTCAACACTAAATCTCCGACTTGGAAACACCGAGGACGCACTTTCTGATCAAAGGCTCTCTTCATCCGACTCTGATATAACTGCCCATGACAAATGGCTGCCATTCGCTTCTCTTCGATAAGACTCAACTCATTGAACCTTGTTCGAATCCATTCAGCTTCATCTAACTTGACATCCAACGGGACTCTTAGAGAAGGAATCTCCACTTCAACAGGTAGGACTGCTTTCATACCATACACAAGGGAGTAAGGGGTTTCCCCGGTCGACGTACGTACTGAAGTACGGTACCCATGCAAGGCGAAGGGTAGCATCTCATGCCAATCTCTGTACGTAACAACCATTTTCTGCACAATCTTCTTTATGTTCTTATTTGCTGCCTCAACAGCACCGTTCATCTTAGGACGATAAGAGGAAGAATTGTGATGCTGAATGTTGAAGTTCTGACATAAATCCTTCATCATTTTGTTATTGAGATTAGAACCATTATCAGTAATGATTCTTTTGGGAATCCCATAACGACAAATGATTTCCTTCTTAATGAATCGGGCAACCACATGTCTGGTGACCTTCGCAAATGACGCTGCTTTGACCCACTTGGTGAAATAGTCGATGGCAACAAGGATGAAGCAATGCCCATTGGAGGCAGTCGGCTCAATCCTTCCAATCATATCAATGCCCCATATAGCAAACGGCCACGGCGAAGACATCATATTCAGAGGATTTGGCGGCACATGCACCTTATCAGCATAAATCTGGCATTTATGACACTTCCGCGCGTATTTGAAACAATCAGATTCCATGGTCATCCAGTAATAACCCGCTCTCAACAATTTCTTAGCCATTGCATGTCCGCCGACATGAGTACCGAAGGAGCCTTCATGAACTTCCTGCATTAACATGTCTGTTTCGTGTCTATCCACGCATCTGAGCAAAACCATGTCGAAGTTTCTCTTATACAGCATATCGTCTTTGTTCAAGAAGAAACTGCCCGCCTATCTTCTCAAAGTCTTTCTATCATTGTTGGATGCCCCTGCAGGGTACTCTTGATTCTTCAAAAAGCACTTGATGTCGGGATACCAAGGCTTGTCATCGACTACCAGTTCAGCAGCAAACACATAGGCGACCCTATCAAGGCGCATCACATCGATCCTGGGAGCATGGTTCCACCGAATCACCTTGATCATGGAAGATAGAGTAGCAAGAGCGTCTGCCATCTGGTTTTCGTCATGAGGTATATGATACAGCTTTACTGTTGTGAAGAAAGTCAACAGTCTTCTCGTGTAGTCTCTGTAGGGGACCAGAGTAGGCTGGAGAGTATTCCAATCACCGTTCACTTGATTAATTACCAGAGCTGAATCTCCGAAGATGTCCAGAGTCTTGATTCTTAAATCAATGGCTTGCTCAATACCCAAGATGCATGCCTCATATTCAGCTTCATTATTGGTGCACTCGAAAGTCAGACGAGCGGTGAAAGGCATGTGGGCACCTTTCGGAGTGGTAATGACAGCACCAATTCCACTTCCTCTGGCATTGACGGCCCTATCAAACGTTAAAGTCCACTTTTCATCTGGATCAGGTCCCTCCTCAACAACTGGCTCTTCACAGTCTTTCATCTTGAGGAACATGATGTCTTCATCTGGAAAATCAAACTTCATCGGCTCATAATCTTCAATCGGTTGTTGAGCAAGATAGTCTGACAGAATACTCCCCTTGATGGCTTTTTGGGATGTATACTGGATGTCGTACTCTGTTAGTACCATTTGCCAACGAGCAACCCTTCCGGTGAGAGTTGGCTTCTCGAATATGTATTTGACTGGGTACATCTTGGAGATCAGTAAGGTTATGTGAGTCAGCATGTATTGTCTCAATCGCTTAGCAGCCCATGCAAGTGCACAACATGTCTTTTCAAGCATTAAGTATCTCGACTCGCAATCTGTGAATTTCTTACTCAGGTAGTAGATAGCATGTTCTTTCCTACCTGTCTCATCATGTTGTCCGAGAATACAACCCATGGAATTGTCTAGTACTGTCAAGTACATTATCAACAGTCTCCCTGGGACTGGAGGCATAAGGATAGAAGGATTCTGCAAATACTCTTTTATCTTTTCGAAAGCCCTTTGACAATCATCATTCCACCTGATAACTTGATCTTTTCTCAACAACTTGAATATTGGCTCGCACGTGGCTGTTAGGTGAGAGATGAACCTTGCAATGTAGTTCAACCTCCCTAAGAAACCACAGACTTGTTTCTCTGTTCTTGGCTCAGGCATTTCCTGTATCGCTTTTACTTTGTCGGGATCCACCTCAATCCCTTTTCCACTAACAATAAAACCCAGCAGCTTTCCAGATCTCACCCCGAAAGTGCACTTGTTCGGATTAAGCCTCAGCTTCAATTTCCTCAAATGCTCAAACAGTTTCTGCAGATTCACCAAATGTTCTTCTTCTGTCTGAGATTTGGAAATCATATCATCCATATAAACCTCGATTTCATGATGAATCATATCATGGAAAAGAGTTACCATAGCTCGTTGATATGTTGCTCCAACATTCTTCAGACCAAACGGCATCACCTTGTAGCAGAAGGTGCCTCATGGGGTTATGAAAGTTGTCTTCTCCATGTCTTTTGGTGCCATCTTAATTTGATTATATCCAGAAAAGTCATCCATGAAGGAGAATACCGAGAACTGAGCCGTGTTATCCACCAAAACGTCGATGTGAGGTAATGGGAAATCATCTTTAGGACTAGCTCTGTTCAGATCCCGGTAGTCAACACACATCCGTACCTTTCCATCCTTCTTAGGTACTGGAACGATGTTTGCAACCCATGGCGGATAATTGGTAACTGCTAGAAAACCTGCATCCAACTGCTTTGGCACTTCTTCCTTTATTTTGACAGCCATCTCTGGTCTCGTTCTTCTGAGCTTCTGCTTGACCGGAGGACAACCCTTCTTGAGAGGTAAACGGTGCACCACAATGTCTGTGTCAAGCCCTGGCATGTCCTGATAAGACCAGGCGAAGATGTCAACATACTCTTGTAGCAGTTTAATCAGCCCTTTCTTCACATCGTCTTCTAAAGCAACCCCTATCTTGATTTCTCTCTTGACGTCCTCGGTGCCAAGATTAATCACTTCCGTAGACTCTTGATGCGGTTGAATGACCCGTTCCTCCTGTTTTAACAGCCTGGAAAGTTCTTCAGGTAGTTCACAGTCTTCGTCACCCTCTTCTTCAGCTTGAAAGATCGGATTTTCAAATTCGAAGCGAGCCATAGCAGAACTGTTATCAATAGGATTCGGTGATGTGCATCTGCATGAGTGATGGTATGTGCTTATGAGTGTGAACAGTGAGTGGAAACTAAACAAAACATTGCCAAATATGTTTTCGATTTTTGGTTTTTGAAAACTGCAAAAATAGAAAGACAGTGAACAAAATATTTGAATGCAAAAAGACATCCTTTATTTATGATAAAAATGCAGGTAGTCACATAGATGAGCCCTACAATGAGTCATTACGCCCTGGGCGGAACGTAAGACTTGGACATGCATGAACAAATAAGAAAAATAACTCTTCAAGAAGAGTGACTTGAATAATCTCCTCAGAAGACCAATTGTTAATGACTTCACCCGGGATCCTCGGACACACCCAGTTGTCAATGTCGCAATCACTATCCCCATCTTCATCGTTGATGGTAGAGATCTGGCCATACTGAATGATGCCAGCACTAGAGAAAGTAATCGGCCCCTGACGAGTCTGAGGCGCTAAAGTTGTAGAAGTCAGAGTTGGCTGATACCCAATCCAGAACTTGTCTTCTTTCATTGGTAACTCCAACAGACGTCCCCAACCGGGAGCAACACCTGAATCTACCAAGGCATGTGCTTGTTTGAAGGATGAGATAGAGGCACCTGCTTTAACCTCTTCCACCGGAGCTGCATCCTTGATCTGAACTGCTTCAAAGGCCTGACACAGGGTCTCATGAATTTCACCTTCTACCTCTACATACTTGAATGTAGACAGGTTACTGACCAGAATGTCCTCCTCACCACAAACGGTGATAATTCTTCCATTGGCTGGGAATTTTATCTTCTGATGCAGAGTTGAGGAGACTGCCCCAGCATTATGGATCCACGGACGACCCAATAGGCAGCTATACGAGGGACTGATATCCATAACATAGAAGACGGTGTTGAAAGTTTGTGATCCAATCAGAATTGGCAATTCTATCTCTCCGAACACCGACCTCTTAGAACCGTCGAAGGCTCTCACAATAAGATCAGAAGGCTTCAAGACCAAACCTTCTACTTCTAACCTTGACAGGGCTCTCTTGGGTAGCACGTTGAGAGAGGAACCTGTATCCACCAGAACATGTGATAACACAGTGTCTTTGCATTCCATCGAGATGTGCAGGGCCTTGTTATGATTGCGTCCAGCTGGTGTTAAGTCAGAATCAGTAAAACCCAACTTGTTGCTTGCATGAACATTTGCAACGATCCCTTCTAGTTGGTTCACTGAGATCTCCTGAGACACATATGCAGCATTTAGGACCTTCAGAAGTGCCTCCCTGTGTGCCTCCGAACACAGCAGGAGTGAGAGAATAGATATCTTGGACGGAGTCTGAATCAATTGATCAACTACCTTGTAGTCACTTTTCTTTATAATTCTCAGAAGCTCGTCCACATCCTTCGCGAAAGTAGGCTCAGAACCAGCCTGGTGTGCAGAGGTACCCTCATTCGTAACTTGTTTTCCCTTGGCTTTCGCCGCGGCGTCAGCATTATCAGCTTGGGTAGCGGGTGGTGAGAACAGTCTACCACTCCTGGTGAATCTCCCGATTCCACCAACATTGTCCACTGCGGGATCTTTTATCTCCACCTCAGATTCAGATCTCTGATTCTGCACCTCTTCTGTTTTCAGTGGCTGTTCCACCCCATGATCATGTGTGTACACACTTCCCCCATAATGCCAAGGAATGGCCCTTTCGCTGGTGAAAGGTAAAGGACTAGGGGTCGTGGTGGTCATAGTGGATGGTGCGCTTCTGGAACACTGATCTGAGCAGTTGGATAGAAAATGGTGATAGTAGCAACATCACAGTCATACTCAGAAATCTCATTCATTAAAATGCAAGCATCCGAAACATCGGAATCAAGTTCAATTACATCAGAATCAACCACATTGTTTGGGATATCAGTAACAACATTGGAAAATTTAAATACATCATTATGAATTACACAATCAACAGGATCAATATTTGTGAATTCATCAGCAGCATCTTCAAACACTTCTTCCACAACCCCTTCAACAGTCTCTTGGACAGACAAGTGTTCAGCCTGGAGGATACCATCATAAAGCAAGGCCTGGATACCCTGCTGCAGCTTCAAACAACCCTTACTCTGTGTAGCACAATCCAAACAACCCTTCCCACAACCGGGGAAAACATCGACCTTCAGCAAGTAGTCTTTAATCTCTAACAGCGGATTCTTCAACTTTAACACATCTTTGACGGACCTGGCTTCTCCTTCCAGCATGTTAACATTTGCACCACCATGCTGCGGCATTGGATTGTTGACGACATTAGGAGCCGGCGCAAAGTTGATGGCCTTCGAATCAATGAGGTCCTGACCTACGTGCTTAAAAGCTTTGCAGTTCTCAATATTGTGGCCAGGTGCCCCAGAGTGGAAGTTACACCTAGTGTTGGCGTCATATCCCACCAGAAGCCTACCAACGGGAGGAGCCAGAGTGCATAACTGCACAAGTTGTAACTGTTGAAGGCTAGGAAGCAACTGAGCGTACGACATTGGAAGAGTGTTGAAACGCGTGTCTATCATCTTTTGCCTTTGTTGGTAGGCAGGTCTGTTACCCTGTTACTGTTGTTGGTACTGAGTTTGTTGACGTTGTGGTTGTTGTTATTGTATTGGTGCTGCAGCCGGAATGGTCACAGCCGCCACATACGGTTGCTGATGGTAAGTCTGAAAACTGTTCCTTCTGATATCCCTGTTCTGATATGAAGACACAACATTAACATCCCCTTCTCTCCGCTTCTGTCCCTGAATGAACGACACCTTTACCCCTGATGATGGTCCACCTCCATTCTGGATCTTGCATGTCTTCAAGTAGTTCTCCATCCTCTCACCGGTAGAGACTACGTCAGCAAAGTTGGAGGCGTTACAACCCACTAGGCGCTCCAAGTAAGGTCTGGGCAGCGTGTTGATGAACATGTTAGCCATTTCTTTCTCCAGCGTCGGAGGTTGAACACGGGTAGCTGTCTCTCTCCAGCGCTGAGCATATTCTCTGAAGCATTCGTTGCTTTTGAGAGACAGATTCTGAAGTTGGGTTTTGTCCGGTGCCATGTCTGCGTTGTACTGGTATTGCTTCACGAAAGCCTCAGCCAAATCCCTCCAGCAGCGGATGTGGGCTCTGTCCAGCCTCATGTACCATTCCAGGGATGCCCCAGCTAGGCTGTCCTGAAAGAAGTACATAAGCAACTTTTCATCGTCAGAGTATGCAACCATTTTACAGAAGTAGGCTTGCACATGAGTCTTTGGGTAAGAGCTGCCATTGTATTTGTCGAATATCGGAACTTTGAATTTCGGTGGCACCCTCACACCTGGGACCAGCCGCAAATCAGCAACATCGACCGCCAGAGTATTCTGTCCTTCTACAGCCTTCAGCCTCTCCTTTAATCTTCTAAACATGGGGTCCATGCCAAAGTCTTCCTGCATCATGGTGAACTGATCATCCTGATCATCATGGACGGGCTGTTGACCGGAGTTGACATGTGGGATCGGGGTAGGCCCCGGTCCACTGGTTCCATTAACCTCTCCAGCTGGAGGATCAGTCACCGTCTCTGGTTGATTAATGGCGGAATTCCTCTACATCATCTGTCTGAGCTCTTGCTGCCCTTGAGCTACCCCCTAGACTATATCCATGAATTGGTTCATGCGGATCCTCATCTCTGCGAGTTCTGCTTGTAGACCCTCCATAGCTCTCTGTTGGTTTCTGCGGGTATCGTACCGGTGGATTCCTGAATCAGCTATCCTGCTAGTAAAACACCAAATAATATGAGAACACCGTGGTGGTACCTGTTATGCAAGACATGCAAATGAATATGTAAATGCAATGACATGTTTATCAGTTCCAAAGGGTATTCTACCCCCTTGATTCCAGTCTCACATCAGATGAAAGTGCAAGAAGACCAAGTCATGGATAAACTTCGGAGACCAAGATGCAATAAAGGAAAACCATCATATAAATGAATCCAAGGAGAAGGGCCTTAGCCAACAGTACATAAAAGGAGGATCTCCACAACAATCCTGTGGATCATCACTACAAAGCAACAAGACAATAAGTAAAGAGAGGAACAAAAATCAGGAATCAGCCTCCTGTATACAACCCATAAGGACTGCTCCTCACTTCAGCCAGTAATGCCACCATGTCGGGATGATCTGGAGATTCTGTCAAACGCCGGATAAGCAGATCCCTCTTGTGAATAACCCCATCCAGTTTGTTGATGTGCTCTATGTAGCAACTCCCATCATCCTCTCCGAATACCTCTTCAAGTCTAGACTTCTTCAAACCTGCCAGCACTTTGAGTTCTTCAATCTGTTCTTGAGCCTTGTTGAGTTGATTTGTGATGTAGCCATTGGTTGAACGGGCGCACAAGAGCTCATTGTTCTTCTCCTTCAGCAAAGTCTTCAATTTCTCCATCTGACCAGTCAATTCAGCCACCATCTCCTCCTCTTTTGCTTTCCGAGAAGCTGAAAATGCATCTCATTGCTCTTGCCACCCAGCTAACTTACCATGAGTGTCTGTTAACTATTGCTTGACTCGCCTCAACTCAGAACTGGATGACCCCAAGGCTTTGTCAGTCTTCCTGAAGAAGTCCACCTCCACAGCTAATTTCTTCTCTGCTTCCTCTTGCAATCTGATAGCTTCCCCCTTCTGATATTCTGCCTCATGATAGAGATGCATACAGTCTTGCAACTTCGTACTCAACTCCGAGTTCTCAGTTTGAAGTCCCTCCATGGCATTCTTCAATTTGTCATACTCCTCTTGGCTCACCGTTGCTGACTGCTCAGGAGTAGGTGGATACAAAGGTTCTTCAATAGGAAATGGCAGACCAAACTCTTCAACTCTTCCTTGAAGCCAAACTTCATACTGAGGATAAGTCCTGCAATCTCCTTTTCCAAGCATAGTCCTTCCTCTCTTGATCACCTTGAGCCAAGCCTTAAACGCTTTGCGGGACACAGTCAAATCAGATGAGGAATGGAAAAACAGATATTCTTCCATATCTCTTTCCAAAGGCGGAGTTCTTAAAGCATATACAAACTGTCTGACTGCTAGAGAAGGATTGTAGTTGATTCCTCCTCTTCTTCCTACCAAAGGTACATTTGGGAAGTCCCCACAACTGTGAATAATATCCGCCCGGAGCAAGTTCCGACCAGACCACCAAGAAATATCTTCAGCTCTCAACCCCATCAATCTCTTCGACCAACTCGACGAGTCCCTGAGATCAACGAACGCTCCTGACTTGGGTAGGTGGGAACTAAACCACTTATAAAACAAGGGTGCACAACAATTCACCAATCCTCCTTTTCTATTCTCGTTCCTGTGATGCACTGAATAAAAAAAATCTCCTAGTAAGGTCGGCACTGGATTTCCCAACACGAAGAGGCGTATAGCGTATACGTCCACAAATTTCGCAACATTAGGGAACAGGGCAATCCCATACACACAAAGAGCCAACACAGCAGTGAAACCTCTCTGATCACCCTCTTCAAGCTTCTTCTTGGCTTCTCCCATTAGGAAACTCAGATGAAAACCACTGACTCCTCCCTTCTGACACATATTAGACTTCAAGACTGATTTCCCCAAATATGTGGCTGAAGCAACCATGCTGAGATCGGGCAGAAACTCAGAACTGTAGAATAGCAAATGTGACTTGATAGGAAATCTGAGAAAACTGGCAACCTCCTCCAAAGTAGGGACCAAAATATAATCTGGGAATGTGAAACACCTCAATGGAGGGTCATAGAACTGCAGCAATGTAAAGAGAGCATCGTGTTGATCTTTGGAGAGAACCGTGACGAAACTTAGAATCAACCCATAATCCTTCCGGAATCCTTCTAGAGAATCATGATCCAGTAACTTCATCAGTTGTTGAATAGGCTCCAAACAAACCACAGGAAACTTGTAGGCGACATGTCTCTTTCTGCCAATGTCCATCTTAGAAAAACCAGAGAACCCCGACCGGAATCAAGAAGAAGATGTAAACCCCTAGAAACAGATAAACATGTATTAATGATGTGAATGCAAATGATGTGATGCAATGCAGTGACATGGAAATCAGGACTGCTGTATCTGCTTGAACAACTATCGGGTTGCACTGTCTGAAGAGAAACCCATTAAGGAATATAATACAAGATCAAAACTCTGCTCCAGAAAACCGGGTTGGTTGGAGGTTAAGGTTTCCTGAATTTAGCCCTCCCCTCACTGGTAGGTTCTAAGAACAGAGGTTCGTCAACTTCAGCCCTTCAGTCGAGAATAATACGTTTACCACTGAAGGTTTGGCATTATTACGAGACAAAAGACCTCCACCGACTCCCCTCAACAGGACATCCTAAAGCAAGTTCCCAGTCTTGGGGTCCTCGGATTGAGCAACGAGACTGCGCCCACCAGAGCTAATATAAACGTGTCTCGGAGGAGGGGCCTCGACTGAGTTCTCGGGAAATGGTCACCAGAGTCGATGATTTCTAGAGGAACATCTGTCTTTATGGAACACCCATAGGACATAATATATCCAAAAGAAACCTCGCCTGGATGTGGGTCTCATGAACGACTTAACGTAGCAACATGCCACGCAAGCCTCATGACTATCCACTCTAAAACCTATGTGTACGCTCAAGCCTGGGTAGTGGGCTTATCTCCCATAGAACATCCCACCCCAACAAACAATTAACCCCACACAGAGCCAACAGATACAAGCAATGATATGTACACAAATGCAATAAGATAAAGTAGGTAAATAAATAACTGTACAAAAGAATAAACACCCAACAAACAAGAAACCTACAAAAGCTAGGAGGGACTCGCTTAAGGAAACCGGGTCCCCAGCAGACTCGCCAGCTGTCGCAGCCTAAAAAATATATAGTATGCGAAAAAACAATCGGCGAGAAAGAAATGACAGAAGAGTCGCCACCGTGCGTTATTTATCCCAAAGGAGGGAAAGGAAACGCTCGAAGTAAACCTGAAGAAAGGAAAGGAAAAGACAAGGTCTCGCAACCAAATCTTGGGTTCGGGAGTCGATTATGCGAAGGGAAGGTATTAGCACCCCTACGCATCCGTAGTACTCTACGGGATCCACTCTTGTTGGTCTTGTCTAAAGGGTGTGTGTTTGTCTAATGTACTATTTACTAAAAGAAATTGTCAAAAGAAAATGACTCGCACGGATGTCGCGTCCACTGCATACGTATCTCATCTGAATATGAGAATCAGAGTCTTCATAGCTTGGCTACCTATGGGTTAAAGAGAAGTGTGCTCGCTAAGACATCGCGTCTTATGCCTACGTATCTCATCGGGAATGAGAATCAGAGCAAAATGTAGTTCATCTAACTACGGGAATAAGGGTCTCGATTGCAACTAGGGCAAGAGAAAGGGAAGGTCTCGATCGCAACGAGGGCGAGAGAAAAAGAATCGCAACGAGGGCGAAAGCAAACAAGGATTAGTTGTTAGTTGTCAGTCAAAAGGAACTCGGCAAGACATCACATCTTGTGCCTACGTATCTCATCTGAACATGAGAATCAGAGTTGTCGTAGTTCGGCTACATAGGGATTGCCATCTGAACATGGACTTACAAAGGAGGACACCAGTTGTGTCAAAGGAAGGTGGGCAATGTGTTCACGTCCTAGCAGCAGGTGTCGTAGCTCGCTGAATCGAGTCTTAGGCGGTTACCTCTTTGCAATAGAACGGACTACATGCCACAAGATCGGAGACGCACGGAAGGTCTAAAAATGGGGAAGCTATGCCCTAGAGTTGTCATGCAATATGGACCTAAGTGTTAGGATTTACAAATGGGAACATCTACCTATGTTAGCATGCAAAGAATAAGGGAATTCTACCTATGTTATCATACAAAAGAATAAAGGAATACTACCTATGTTATCATACAAAGGGTTCTACCTAATGGGTGCTACCTAAACGGAACAAGAATCGACGAATGGAGCAAGAAGAGGAGTGGGGTAAAGGGTAGATGGCAATGCACGAAGCAATCGACTTACAGGTAGATGGCGATGCATGAAGCAATCGACTTACAAGAGAAATGGCGATGCATGAAGCAATCGACTTACAAAAGGATAGATGAATACGTGTTGGTTCTGTTAAGTTTTGAAAATGATTACTCGACGTTGGATCGAGGTTTTAAACTTGTTTTGAAATGGTTATCGGATGTTCGTTTTAGTTCTTGTATTAACAGATGAATAAAGAATGAAAGAATAAACATTATACACTTCATGGGAGAGGGGTACATTTGTTATGAATGGGGATGTTCATGGTAATCAGACAATAAAAATATATGCCTCATACAACATACAAGTAGGCCACAGTTAATCAAACAATAAGATAAATAAACAAGTATATGATCAAATAAAATAATCAAAGAATGAAATAATGAAGCATTAGACAATACGTGAGAAGTATAAACATGTTAAGCAATCAAACAATAGAAGCATGGATGAAAGAAACAAGTATAAAAAATATCAGATGAATCAGACAAATGCAGCTATGCACACAAGGAATCAATGAATAATTTAATCGGGAAATGATGCAAGGATCAAATAAAATCAAGATGAAAGGCCTCTAATACATGGCATATGAGATGAACAAGAGAGGATCAAAAGATCTCATCAATTGCCCTAAGCAATCCCTTAAGTCAAACATCAATCATATAAAAGTCAACGGTAAAGTCAAGTCAACTTAAAAAATATGGAATAAATAGTAAATTAATCACAAAAATTATGAAAAATTAAACTAAATAAGGTGGGGTCAGGACATCATCATCCCCCAAAAAGATTTCAAAAATAATGAAAATTAGTTATTGAATTAATTGAATCAAAACAAAGGTCAAACCAAAAGTCCAACAACAAGACTAGGTTAGAAATAAATCAAGAATAAATAGTAAATTAATCACAAAAATCATGAAAAATTAAAATAAGTTAAATGGGGTCAGGACATCATCATCCCCCAAAAAGATTTCAAAAATAATGAAAATTGGTTATTGAATTAAGTGAATCAAAGCAAAGGTCAAACCAAAAGTCAAACAACAAGACTAGGTCAAAAATAAATCCAAAATAAATTGAAAATGGGAAATCAAATTCCAAGAAAATGACAGGTTGACCATGAGACGTTGTCAACCCTCATCCCAATAATCAGAAGTTAAAAGTAATTCTAAGTTATGAAAATAAAATAAATGAAAAAAATGTGCTTAAAAGAACCACTTGAAATAAATAATTAAAATAAAATATTAACATTAAATAAAGTATGAAAATAAAAATTAAATAAATTAAATAAAACATTGAGGAATATAAAAATTATTTTTTGGTATTTTTATGAATAAACAAAATATTTTTAAATAATTAAAATAAAACAGAATAAAAAAATGAATAAAAGAAATGAAAATAAAAATGGAGAAATGGGCTTTGTATGTGGTGTTAGTAGCAGGCGCTGGGAAGCCCAGCCCAACATGCTTCCAGGCGTGACAGCATGAATAAAAATGTACCATTTAAATATTATGTGAACATTGCCTCAATTGGTCCACTCCAACTTAAATCACAAAATGACAAAAAAGACGTGGACGGATGTGATCGTAAGCTAGCCGCGCGATCTGAGGGCTGTCATGAAGCCACGCATGCGTCTCATTCATGCAAACGTAAACAAAGCTACAGCCATGCAAAACGCAAAAAAAACGCAGTCAATTCTCTTCCACCTTTCAACCAACATATCTCATGCTACAGTGCTCCAAATGAGATGATATAAAAAGCAAAGTTCAAGTTTGAAACGAGTAGAACACAATGGTATCTTGTTTCATTAAAAATAATGGTCCTAGCATGTAGAAAAGTGAACAACAAGGAGGCTTCATGCACCCGGATTCAACAAAAAAATAATGTCACAAATTCCAACTTAAAAGCAATGTCTCATATTGAAGGGTTCATGGACAAGCATGGCACAATAACAACATAAAAAATAAGCATGGAAATAATGGCAAACAAAGCATGGTAATGGCATCATAGTATGGTGAACAAGTATGGTTAGCATGGAAAAATGACAATGGACAAGCATGAAATGAACAAGGCCATAGTTATGAGAAAGGATTAGAGAGTTTACCTAGTGGAAAACAGTCCACTGCTTCTTGGTAATGGAGAAGAATGGAAGAGGATATGTTGTTCTTTGAAACTTCAAGAACTTTGCCTTGCTTGCCCTTGCTCAGCTTGAAAATAGTGGCAGCCTCCAACCTCAACTTGAAAATGGTATTAGCCTCTCTTCAAATTAGGGTTTATGCCCTTTAAATATGGTGGGTTAAAGTGCTCTTAATGGGCTTGAAAGTATGGTTTTGGTTCATGAGCAAAATGTGTAAAAAGTGAGGTGGTATGAGCAAGTTCTAAATGTGGCAAAACTTAAGTGAGTGATCATTAAAGTGCATGACCAAATGAGGTAAAAATTGTGTTGGTTGGTTTTGTGGTCTGACTTGGTTTTCTTGTACAACACAAAAACAGTCCAACAGGGTGACTTTGAGGCTTTGTATCTTGATGAGTATGTAACCAAACGGCAAGGCAATGTAAATAGTAGAAAGAGGGCATGGAGCTTAACATATTTCATGTTGAACACACGTTGGAATGATGAGTGGAAAGAGGTGAAAATGGCCATAAAGTTCAGGTTCCATAGCTGCAAAATGGTTGGGTCAGTTTGGCATAAATGCTGTCAAAAAATTCAGTCTATGATACCAACTTCAGATGAGTGTATCTTTCAAACCAATGATCCAAATTGGATGACTCCAAAAGGATGTGAAAGAGGACATATCAAGGTACAATTGTAATGAATAAAGTATTTTCAAAAGATGCCTTGAAGTGCAAGAAATCTGGCCCATAAGGGTCTGTTTGTTTGATGGATTAAAATTATAATCCCGGGAATATCATTCCTAGGAATAGTATTGTCAGGAACTTTATTCCCATCAATGTGTTTGGCAAAATCAATAAAGTTCCTAGGAATATTTTTAAGTTTTATTTAATTAAATTTTAAAAATTAAAAAATTAAAAATAAATGTGTTAAAATAACATGAGAGTGGGAAGTTATGGTTGGTTATTTTATATTCCCATGGGAATATAAGATTCCCATCATTTGACATGGGAATAAAAATGGAGAAATTTATGAACAAAACATATTCCTGGGAATAAAAAGTACCCAGGCATAAACTATCAAAACTTGAAACAAACAAGGGAATATGTGAATTCCAATGTCATATTCCCGGGAATAATATTTGTATCCACGAAACAAACACCCCCTAAGTCTTGACAAATCTTGAAGATTTTGGACTTAGAAAATTTTCTAAGTATCCTAAAATAGTGTCTTACTTTGACCAAGCATAACTTTCTCAATTTTAATCTAAATGAAACAAACTTTATATCTCTAGAAAGCTTGGAACAAGCGGAACAACTTTCATGTTGGAGAAAGTTTCAAATGGAGCTTGCATCGTGATGGAAAATGGGCTTAAAGTGGGTGCAAAAACCATAAAAACTTGCCCTAAATGGAAAGTCAACTATTTCCAAATTTGGTAACTTTTCCAACTCCTAATTAAATGATGAATCCATGATCCAACATTGATCAAATTTCACATGTAGGCTCCCTTAGGCATGAATTTTGAGATTCCACTTTCAAAATGTTAGGAGTTGACTTTTCTGGCCCCACAGTTGACTTTTCCCAAATTGTCTGATTCCCGATTCCATTGATCAATTGAAGCACCTCTGGCTCAAATAAAGAGCTAATTTTTTTGTATGTAGACCCTTGTGGACATATGGAGGGCCATGAAAATGATTTTCAACCAAGGAATCAGAAATAAACCGATTTTATGCCAAACCCTAGTTTAGGGCAAAAATGCTCAATAACTGATTGCACTGATTGCCAATGGATCTTTCCGAGATAATTGTGGATCTTCTTAGGCCAAGATGCCTCTATAATCATGACATGAATGAGCCCCATTTACTTCCAACCAAACATTTCCTGTTGCAGATAGCCATGAAACCCTAATTTCCTGATTAAGTGCAGATGCACACTCTGAGAGTTCTGAATCTTCCATTGATGAACTGTAGACCACCATAGAATACCTGGACCACCTTGAAACCATTGAGACTTGTATATGTGGAGAATGAGGTCCAATTCTCAGTCTTGTTTTGTGTGGGATCCTTCTAGTTAAGGAGTGAGCAATCAAACCCTGATTTCCCAAGTCACTAATGCAGTATGCAATGAGTATGACCTAGTATGATGCTAAATGCAAAGTGAAACATAATCCCATGCTTTCCATGAAAAAGTGAAGGGTAAATTTTGGGGTATTACATATATCACATGAAGTGAATGAAGGTAGAAGATTATGAATGCATCAAGGAGATGAATGGAGTGATAGGAAAATAACCAAAGTCACCAAAATGAAGAATTTGGTAAAAGTGACCGAAGAGGTTTAATTTAAAACCAAAGTTAAGGGTGTATTGGAATCCATATGGGTAACTGGTATTTGCAACCCAAGAGTAAAGGTGGCACGACTAAGATATGGAGGGACGGAGGCATGCTCACTGTATTGTCGTGACCAAAAAGAATGAATTAGGTGTTTGGAATCAAGGCAAACATCTCTTGGCACAAAGGTGGACAAGTATCCTAAAAGGGTGTATATGGAATTCCAAAGAAAAATGGTATTTGGTTTCAAAGAAATAGTATGTCACTAGGGTGAATGGTTTATGATTGAATGTCAATTATATGGATCATGAAAGATATGGATGGTGACCTAAGGCAGAAGAAGGAATAATTAGGATTATACTTGCCAAGGATTCGCATCCTCGTGCCTACGTATTCTCACTGTACAATGAGAATGTCAGAGCATTCGTAGTTTATGGAACCACGAAAACAAAGGAGAGATGGAAGTGTTTGCCTAAGCAACTAAGACTAACAAGATAAACCACTTCAAGGGTATGATTGCAATGATGAACAATATAACTTGAACCAACATACGAGTGGCTTGGGGGTACCATGAAGGAAAATGCTTTGAACCAAAGAGTAAAGAGATACAGATTAAGATGTGGAGGAAACTAGGCATACCCACAGTATTATCATAACCAAAAACAATGAATTAGGTGTTTGACATCAAGGTAAATATCTCTTGGTTCACAAGATAGACAAATGTCCTAAAAGGGTAGGTACATGACCCAAAGGAGAATGATGATTGGTACAAGGAATAATATACCACTATATGGAACAAATAATTTGAAAGCAAAGAAGAATGGTATTGGATCCATGAAGGAATAAACTCTGAACCAAAGAGTAAAAGAGGTACAGAATAGGATGTGGAGGAAACTAGGCATGCCCGCTCTATTGTCATAACCAGAAAACAAAGAGAATTAAGTGTTTGATATCAAAGCAAACATCTTTTGGTTCAAAGGAAGGTATTGGTTATGGAACCCAAATGGATAAAGTATTTGGTTCCAAAAAGATGGTATTGATTGATGAGTGAAAAAGTGATAAGATATGATTAATAAATAGGGTAGCTCACGGAGAATCTGAATCCTCGTGCCCACGTATTCTCACTGTGCAATGAGAAAGTCATATCTTTCGTAGTTCAACCTATTAAGGTTGACAACAAAAGATTGAGGCAAGAGATATGATATTATAAGATGAAGATGAATAATACTTGGCAATTATTTGATATGAACAGACTAAAGTCTATGAGTTAAGGTGAATACGATGAGCAATTGGGTCATTCGTTCCGTACCTAAAGATATTCAGAATGAGTTAATAGAATTCTCTATTCTCATTCATTCTTTACTACTTAAGGCTTGTTGCATGTGATTTTCATCATAAATTTCAAGTTGTTTGAGAATAATCTTTGTGGATCCTTATGATGATGAAGACTTTATGAATCACTTGATTCAAATTGCACTAAAGTCTATGAACAATGGCGAATACCTTGAGCAACTAGGTCATTTGTCTTGTACCCAAGGATACCCTGGATAAAGGTAAGAATTATCCACTCTCATCATTCTTTATTACTTAAGGCTCATGGAATACAACTCGAGTCATGATTGATAAGGTGTTGATGGAGACCTTTGATTGTTGTGTTGTTGCTTTGAAAGGAGACTTGACAATTATATGATTTGAATTGTGGTAAAGTTTATGAATAGAGGTGAACATGATGAGCAACTGGGTCATTCATCCCGTACCCAAAGATATTCATAATGAGTTAATGAAATTCTCCACTCTCATTCACTCCCTATTTCTTAAGGCTCGTGTCACTTTTAATCTTTACTGACAAGCTCTTGAAGAACCACCTTTGATATGCCTTGTATAATCCACTGCTTGATTTGACTGGGACTTTTGATCACTTGAATAGACTGTGAGATTATGGGCCAGTTTGTTTTAGCTTTAAAAAAATGGATTTTTTCTTTGTATTTTTGAAAATGGATTCTACAAAAATGTTTTTCAAAATATTATAAGTTTTTCTAAATTTATTTTTTATAAATTAAAAGATTGAATTATTCATTTTATAACATAAATATACATTATTGAAGATCAAAACATAGTCAAAATCACAATTTTTTCAAAAACTTGTATCTTAAAAATGATTTTTATGAAAAGTTATTTGAAATAGCTTCAAAATTAAGTGATTTTTTGAAAATTTGATATCCAAAAAAAGTTTCGATAAAATGATGAAATACCTAAAATAACATTTTAAGAATAACTATTCAAACCAAATTTTCATTTGAAGCTTTTATAAAAAGTTTCTTTGTAAATTTTTTTTACACTAAAATATGTAACACTATAAAAATCATTTTAAAAAAAAAACAAAACAAACGGGTCATATACATCATCAAAGGTTTTAGTTAATCAAAATTTCTTTTGATCAACTTAAATCAAGGGGTTTGAATTAAATTGAAAATATAGTTAATCCTAATCTAAGGGTTAATATTATGTAAAAGCTCTACCTAAGGGATCATATCATTGGTTAAAATCAAATTAATCAAAAACCACATGAAAACTAATTGGATTAAAATGACTAATTAATCTATTTCTAATCCTAAGGGGACGTGAATTTGCTAGTTAAACCATAGGAGTAAAAATGTCAATTTACATGGATGTGGATTAATTTCTAACAATTTCAAAACCTAATTATCATTAATCTAACTAGAATTCTAAAAATTTAATCAATTTCTAAAACTAACTAACCTAATTAAATTCTAAAACCTAATTATTCTTAAAATTATTATTAACATTTAATCCAATTCGAAATCACTTAAGAACAATACTCTAATTAACCTCTAAATATAATCCTAATATTCTAATACCAAAATTCTAAACCTAATTAATCCAAGATCCTAATTATTCCTAAAATCTTAATTAACCTAATCAGGATGATTAACATGAATTAATCCTAACTCTAAAACCTCATTAAACTAATTAAAATGAATTAGTTATGTAAACCTAGGGTGCAGAACCTGGAAATTGTGATGTCTATAGCAAAATGGGTGCAGGCCCAAACCGCTAGGGCCCAAACTCATGCTAATGGATTCCATTTTCGAGGGAACAACGCCGGTGGTGCAAAGAGGCCCAAACCGATCCACATCTCACCCGGATCATAGCCATCAATGAAAACACCTGATGAACCCAAAAGCAAAATCTGAAAACGCGAGTTCAAATATCGAGCTGAAGAAACGTGATTTCAAATCTCCGGCGTCACCACCACGGTGCTTCGTCATCTTCTTCACTAGCATCTGGATCTTCATCGCCGGCATCCGCATCTTCATCACCAGCATCCGCCATTGTTGCGTCATCCTTGAATCGCGGATTCGTCGTTCAGCGTCGCAACTTCGTCTTCCAGACTAACTTCGAAGCAAAACAGAGTGCAGAACATGGCTCCAATACCTCAGATTGATTTGCTTATGCGTGCGTGAAAACATAACGAAATCAAAATGATAAGCTCACTGGATTGGAGCCTCAATTCGAACAGGTACGTATTCTTCTTCTTCTCCAATGCGTCTTTGATTTCACGTTCTTTATTCTTCCTGCGATTTCTACTTCAATTCTGCAATTATTGTTCCGTGTCTGTGAGCTTTGCACGCATGATTCTGAGGAGAAGGATTATGAACTGGATTCTCATCTCCTTTGATTTGTGCAGGGAGATAATGAGGATTGGAGGAGAGTGAATTATGAACTGTGTGGACTGAAGAGAGAATGAGAGAAACTGCCAAAAATCTCCTTGAATACCTCTACAATGATGTATTTATAAGCTTCTGATTTAACAGAGTTCCTGACTCTGTTACACATTCTATAGGTAAATCAGCTATGGAGTTAACACTGTCAAAGCTCAGTCAGGGTCAGGTGAGTAATTTCCATCAGTCGGTTCAACTCTGTTATTATTCAGTTACAGTTAGTTGTTAAAGGTGAGGTTAGTTTTGAAACTGAAATTCTGTTAGACTTTATCAGCTAGCTGAAATCTGTTTGTGAGAACTTACCAATTAGTTTAGTTGGTGGACTTGCTTGTTATGTGATTATGATTAAACAAAACTATTAGTATAAACTGAAGCAGGGTATTTGTTTTATGCAGACTGTTATTAATTCTGCTACCTATTAATACCTGCCATGAAAACTGCTTAACTCATTTGAATTAATTGTTAGCCCTGTAATTTCAGAGGCATGCCAACTCTGATTTCAAATAGGGACAGTTGGTGTATTTGCTTGGGAATGCAGGATATGTCATGAGTTGTGGTAAGAGTCAGAAATAAGATGTTCAGTTTTGTGAAAGTCGCTTGTGTGCTTTAGGTGGTCACTTAATTGATAAGCTATGAATTTCTCTTTTGCAGGTTCTTTGAAGTTTTGGCCAATGATTCGAAGGGTGCTTTGGACTGGTGTGGGATTACATTGTTGTTTTGGGTTTGGCTTGGAATTGCAAAGGGATTCATGTGATACATTAAAGCTTGGACATTTGATCGGTTTTGTAATTGGTGTTAGCATGGTATGTGAAGTCCAATGAAGAAACTTGCACATGGACTGGCTCTTATGAATTGGTACAATGAAGAAAAAATAGGGTTAGGCTTATGGATTAGGGAAGTTTAATTTGGTAAAGATGTAATATGCATTGTGATTTTGGAATGGTGATGGTTATGTAATGAGAACTTGAAACTTTGTAAAATGCAATGTTGGAGTCTTGATGTAATTTTATATTGGAATGGAATTGGTTCTTTGTTGTACGAGGTTTGAATGAACATGTTGAAGCTTAGATGAAATGTTATTTGGAACTTGATTGGTTTATGGCTTATGATGGAATCATGTAAATGGAAATGAAATTAGTTTGAAAAATGGAAATGAAAGTTTGATCATTGAATGGAAAATATTTTGAATTGGAATGAGATTGTATTGAATTGAATTCTAATTGTATTAAATTGGTTTGAAATGGAATATTTTGATTAATGGTAAACTATGGAATTTTGAATATGTATTAAACTTGACATGGTGGATTAATGACTGAAAGTTTGAATAGAATGGGAATAAACACAAGTTTAGACTTAGGTTTGTATTAAGAGGTTAGTAATGACCAATCATCAAATGAACAAAAATGGTATAGAGAATGGATCAAGACATGGACCAATGAGAATGAGCTTGAAAATGACTTAGGGAAAATGGTTGACTTTGGTTAACTAGTTGACCAAGGTCAACAGTAGGTTAGAAACTAGGGTTTTCTTGTGTAGAATGGACTTGTATAGATGAACATGACTTTTACCCGGTTCAAATCTCAAGCAACATGAATGAATCCTGATTAAAATGCATAGGTGGACCAACAAGGATGACCTAAAATGGCTTGAGAACCTTGATGGGTCGAAGACAGACCAAGGACCCAAAAGACCAATGTGCTGATGCAAGCATGAATCCAAGACCCAATGACCAATGATCTTGACAAGACCCCATATAAATAGGAGACATGACTATGAATCAAATCTTAAGATCTTGAAAGAAACATAAGTAAGGATGCGTAGGTTTAGTTGACAAGATGTATGACAATCCATGATCACAAGTCAACCTCTACTAGCACATAACTTCAAGCATCTGGGGTTAGGGTTTCAATGAAACACATCCTTCAATCAAGGCCTTTGAATGGGTCAGGATGCTTCACAAGCAAATCTCCAATATATGGCCCCCCAATTAGGGTTTAGGTAGCTAATATAAGGCCCATAGAACACCTACAAGGTCCCATAACCATATCATCAAGAAACTAGGGTTTCGCTCCCTTGAGAAATGCCATGGTGAAGTCTTCTTGACTCCATGTAGGGATGGAAATTTGATCCATCCCCAGTGGGTACCCACAAAAATACCCACAACGGGTAGGGTAAAAACACACATACATGGGTACGGGCATGGACTCGGGTAATTACCCACTTAAATAAGCAGGGATGAGTGTGGGGATGGGCACCTTAGTACCCAACCCGCCCCATACCCGCATAATATATATATATATATATATATATATATATATATATATATATATATATATATATATATATATATATATATATATATATATATATATATATATATATATATATATATATATATATATATATATATATATATTTATATATTTTAATTTATATTATTATATATAAATAAATGTGTGTCAATTTTTAAAAATACATCAATTTTAAACTACTACATGTTTAATATAAGTGATCATTTATTTTATAATTCAACAATAAATTTTTTTAAATTTTTTTTAATAATGTTAAAAACTTAAAATAATATCATATTTTATGCTTGATCTATTTATTTTTATTAGAAATACGGGTAACAGATACGGGTACGGGCACTTACATACCCATAGGGTACGGACACAGGTGTCAATATTGGTACCCAAGCGGGTATGGGCTCGGGTACGAGGATTTTTTTCAATTGCGGGTATGGGGACGGGTACTATAGTACCCTACCCAAACCCTGCCCATTGCCATCCCTAACTCCATGCCTCAAAGACCAAGCAATTAGGGTTCCACTTCCCTTATTATTTTATGAATAGCCAAGTTACACCTTTAAAGTTTGATCCCCACACAAACCCTAGCCTTGCAAGCCAAGAACTTTGAATATACAATGATCAATTATTAAGTATGAATGGATGATTGATGCATATGAATGAAACATGAGTATGTGCAAATGATTCTCAAGTCAAGGGTTGAGTGAAAAGATGAAAAATAAGGGCAAGTTTTGGGGTATGACATCTGCCCCTATTTAATCTACTTAAACCTGAATGATCGAATTGAGAGAGCTTTTCGAATATTCGAGGTGTAAGTGGATTAAATACCAAAGTATCCAAAAATTTACCCGTTGAGAATGGATGTAAGGTAACGGGAGTTTTGTGATTTGTCAAGCAAGGACTGGGCTTTGGGTGAGTCAATAAAACTGGATTTTTGGCTTTTCCCATTCGCAAGGTTTCATGTTATGTTATATGAATGATATACATGAGTGAAACTACATGGTTTATGCATGATGATGATTTATGCAATGGTTAAGCCAAATGCTTATATAGAGGCCGGTGGGAATTTTGGGCTAGGATAAGGTCATAATGACGTGATTTCCCGACACATACTTCAGCTGAACAATTGTTATCACTTCTCTGAACTTGGTCTGAAACATGGGAAGGTCTTATACTTTTGTGGTTTACCTCTGCCCCAGTCACAAGTCGTGGAGTAGTCTCATCATCTGAAGATTTCAAATTGACTTACCCTATCGTCTTGAGATTGTATTCTCTTGATTAACCAATCCTGGGAGTGATTGACTTCTCGTGCTCTTGGGATGGCCTGCCCCAATATGAGCCTTGAAGTAACTTTGCCCCTGTTTGGCTAATTCAGAGAGATTTATAGAATATTGACGTAGTTACTCCAGATTGACTGTACCCTGAAAAGATCTGAGCTATGGGATATTAGACAAAATGTTCAATCTTCTCATCATGTAAGCTTTCTTGATGTCAAATGCTTGTGTCCCGAGTAAAAATGCTCATTTTTTAAAATGATGATTGTAATGTCATGCCCATGCAAGTTTTGAAACTCAAGTATGTTCCCTAAGACTATGACATATAGTGAATGAACCACTAATTATAATGTCATATACGTATCAATATAAATGAGAATAAAATCTATTGGAGTCAGCTTTAACACGAGCTTACCATAGTGTGCTTTCAAAATAAACTCTGCTTGAATTACAGCTTTTGAGGGTTGTAACATGACCCGGTTCACGATTTCAGAAAGAAAGAATATAAGGATCAATACCTATTATAATCGACTCGTTCTCTGTAATGTTCTCCAGTCCTACATTCAATTAGCTTAAAACAAGCGTCCATCTTTCAGAAAAGGATTTTGAATATTAGTAATGATGGTTAAGGAACTCACATAGATTTTGGAGTGACATTCATTCACCTTCTGCTTTTGATTGCAGCCACACAAATTTGCTCCTACTGAGGAATTTGGTATTGATCCTCTTGTTCTTTTGTTTTTTTATCTCCCCTTATTTTTGCTTGGGTTGATCCTTTGGGTTTGCAGCCCACCGGGATGCCCTAACTTTTGCCTAGGTCAATTTTGTTTTCAAGCTTTTGACTTAGCGGGCTTTTCTTTTGCTTTTTATTTTTTATTTCTCATTTTTTTGTATTGGAGAAAATTTTGTGACATTTGTTTGTTTGATTTATTGTAAGGGTCGTGGTTGTCTCACTCCTTTTGTTGGTAAGGGATAACCATTCTGAATTTGAGATTACATCATCTTGTAAGGGATACGATATGTTTGATCACTTGATGGGATACTCTCCTTCTGAATTTTGATCACAAGTTTAAACTAACTGAAGACTACCCTTCCCTTGGTTAAACATGAGGGTTGTATGTATAAAGAAAGAAACGCCTACTTCAAGGCCCAAAAGGGTTAACTAGGGATCATCTTCCTTATATCTCTGATGATTAGGGATTTGAAACAATGCCTTACATCATTAGCACGGTCTTATTCAAAAGCATACAGGTAGAGATCTTGCACATTTTTATTTGCATCATTCTCTTTTGATTTTGCTTGAAAAACAGTTTGATACTGATAAATAAAATATGAGTGAACACAAATGGATTTATTCAAAACATGCACGTTTATTTCATTATGATTATTATTCGAAAACAAACAAGTTCACAATTGAACAATACATTGACAAGCAGGAAAATATTACAAATGAAAAGATTGAAAGACAACATGATTGTTGGCGTGATTAGCCTCATTATTCTTTTACAGATGCAACCTCAATTCTGAGCATTCTTCATTAATGATTGCATTCACCATCATCAGTCCTCACGTTGGGCCCTTCACCAGAGAAGGACAAGATCTTCTGATCAATAAGCTCTTGTACCCTGGTTTTGAACAGACCGTAATCCTCAATCGAGTGCCATATATAGCTAGCATGGAATGCACAAGACACATTAGGGTTATACTTCAGGCCATATGGGTAAACAACAAGTGGCATTCCCTTCGGCACAATGAGTCTTTGTTGGACAAGGTAAGGTAGCAATTGAGCATATGTCATAGGGATCTGATCACGTTGAGAATGCTTATTGCCATAATGTTTGGTCTTCCCGTGCCATTGGTGGTTACGTGGCACAATTTATTGACTTTGCAGAATTTGAGCCTGAGGAGGTTGCTGATACTGGGACATAACACCATGTGGGAATGAGTATCATGACATGGGCACCAAAGGTGATTGTAACTAGGGGTGTTCAAAACCAAACCAACCCAATAGAAAACCGCAAACCAAACCAAACCAAACCGAAACCGCAAAAAACCGCATTTGGTTCGGATTCGTTTGGGTCATTTTTTAATAAACCGCACGGATTGGTTTGGTTTGCGGTTTGTATTTTTCAAACCGAACTAAACCAAACCAAACCGCATTATGTTACAACCCAAATTTTACTTATCCCACATCCAACCAAAACATCAAACATCGTATGCCTTAACCTTACAATTACAAACGATTTTCTCTTACGCTTAGGGTTTCAATTTCAACCTTCTTAAATCTCTCATAGTAGTATCACACATTCTTCTCGTCTTCTTTTCCCTGTAGGTTTCGCCTATTCTACTCTAATAAGTCATCTCTTATGTTCTTTCTTTTTCATCTTTTATGTTACTATTTTCTCTTTTAATTATAATTTTATCGCACCTTTCTTCTCAATCTCGCATCTCTTATGTTCTTTTTTTCATCTTCTTTAATCTCTCATCTCATATGTTTTTTATGTTTTATTATAATGTCATCGATATTATTTTACGCTACTATTTATATATGTTTTTTATTCCACTTTTGTCTAATCTAATTTTTTGTATATTGAATGAAACATTTTTGTCTAAATATGATGAGTTTTGATGTTATTTAGTCATGTATGAATGACTAAATACAAAGTTATGTTGTTCTCTATAGGTGTATGTATGGCACAATAAAAATATTATAAAAAACCGAACCAACCCAAACCACATTAGTTTGGTTTGGTTTTATTTCTAAAAGCCAACCGAACCAAACCAAACCGCATGCTTTTTTCTCTTGCGGTTCGGATGATTTTTAACGCCAAAACCGCCCAAACCGCACCGCGAACACCCCTAATTGTAACTGACTATGAATTTGAGGAGTAGCCACTGGTAGGAACATCTAAGCAGAGTGTACTAAGCCATGATTGACTATTTGATTAGAAGTCTGACAATAATGAACTCCAAATGGGACATGGGATGCCCTAGTATATGCGTACCGAGGTGCGGAAATAGTAGAAGATGATGCCCCAGGATAGGCCAAAAGGCATTCCAGGGTGATATCCTTGATTCTAATGTTGCACAGCAGGCTGGACCATATAAAGAGGAACTTGCACATGAATTAGAGGACCCTTGTGTTCAAACTTCTTTTCAATAGGCGCCTCAGCAGTTATATGTGTGAAGCACAACAACTTCTAATTGATGAGTTCTTGAAATTTGGCCTTAAAAGGGTTACAATTCTCAATAGAATGCCATGATACCGGCATGATATCCACATATGTCATTGGGATCATGCTTGGGATGATAGGGAAACCTAGCAGGTTGGATCTGTTTATGCACAATTGCCCCAACATTAACCAGTATAGGTAGCAGATATGCATAAGTCATATGAATTAGATCATTATAAGGATGTTTCCCCTCCTGATAGTTGTTCTTCTTACTGGTTTGCTTCTGCTTCAAATTCTGACTACTTTGAGCAGGCTTTTGATGTGTTGAATTTTTTACAAAAATAACCCTATTTTTCAAGGAAATTCCCAAAATACCCCTGGTGTCAAAAATAATCTCAAACTACCCCACTTTTAGGAGGAGGTGTCAATTCAATTGGTGACTCCTCTTAAAAATTGAATGGGGCGCTAATTGGATTGGTTAGGGCACATGCCCTAGCCAATCCAATTGGCGCCCATGTGTATTTTTACAAAGGAGGCGCCAATTGAATTGGCACCTCAGTGTAAAATGTAACTTTTTTATTATAAATATATGTATTTTGTGAGTCATTGTTCCATATCTCATTTAATCATTTGGCAATCATGTTTGGTGTTCGTCGCCGATACGGAAAGGTGATTTATGCGAGAGACAGACCTCAGATGCTGATGCTCTTCTAGAACATCACTATGTTCGAGCAACTGAAGAGGGAGCTGGTTCGTTGGTTAGATGGGGAAATACTAGAAGGGAAAAAATTAGAAGTATTGAGAGACTCGACAGTATCTTTGGTTGGGTGCGAACGAAGAATGATAAGGATGCTAGGGAAATGATGTTCGTTCGAGATGACATCAATTTGATTGTTGTAATCAGTTAGAAATATTTCTGTTTTCAGTTAGCTTTTTTTGTACTGATGTTTGTTGCGAACCTCATTGTAACAAAAACTTTATGATATATAATGATTAAAGGTTACAGAAATACAATGTTACAAAAAGCTTATGACCCAGATGGTGCTCCTCGATTAGGACAGTTGTTCTTGTTGTGTCCTGGTTGACGACAGATACTACATAATCTTATCATTTTATTTGTCAAATCCATTTTTGTCCTGATACGTGTGATGTTTGGCCTTCCTTTTTTCTTTCTATGCATCTCGTCATTGTGTCAAACTATATCACCTTTATATGGAGACCAGTATTCTTCCATTGGTAGTACTGAGAAGCTTTTATTATATACATTCATGACGGTGACGACCTTGTACACATCAGATAAATGGATGTAAGCGTCTTGACGAGTATATGTGTATGTTACAATGACATGAGAGCAAGGAATGCGGAAGGCCTGAAATTTTCCACAGTCCCACCAACTTCTGTTTAGTCTAACAACATAGGCTAAATTTGGTCTCCCCTTGTTGTGGTCCATTGTTTCCTGGACCTTGAAATTTTGCCTATGACGGTCAAAGACTGTTACTGCGTGTGTGCTAGCTTTAATGCTCTCCTCTTTCATGACTTTCATGCAACACTCACTGAATACTTTCCCAGACATTAACACTGCACTCCATCTTTCACCTCTGGTGGCGAACGTAGAAGCCAACCTATAATAGGTCGATCTTACCAAGGCGGTTATTGACAGATTTCTAATTCATTTGAATACCTCGTTCATACATTCCACAAGGTTTGTTGTCATGTGGCCCCATCTGTCGCATCTCGAAAAATACGATTCCTCACGATGGTCGCGGAAAAAAAAATGCGTTCGAACAGAGTCGCCACCGAACTTTATTTATTCCAATGAAGGAATGGGAAAATATCGATAAAACCTTTAAGAAATGGAATAATGGTCGTCGCAACCATATTCGGGTTCGGGAGTCGATTACGCAAGGGGAAGGTATTAGCACCCCTCACGTCCGTTGTACTCAACGGGAACCTTTTAGTCCAATTTGCTATTTGAATGTTAATTACATGTTATTTGCTTTTCTTCGGGTAATTAGAATTGATGATAGATATGGGTGAAGACCTCAGGAGGAGAAAGGGGAGGTTTTTTTTTATTAGTGTGCTCGCGAAGATACAGCAATCTCCTGCCTACGTATCCTTATGGTGCAATAAGGAAATCCGAGCATTCGTAGTTCGGGCAACTACGGTTTTGTTGGTGTCTTTTATGAACGACTGTGTAGGTCGGCGTTCTAACGGCTAAACGCTGGCTTGTCTACTCTCGGCGGAGGCTTAAGCATTAGTTTGTTATGCGCGTTAGAAAGGATTGACAGTGTTCTTTGAAAGGGTTATGGTCACGCGGGGGTAACAAGTTGAATTGATGTGTTTGAGTGTTTTTGGTTTGGTTTCGATCGCGCGGGGGCGAGAAATTAGTTTGATTTGTTTTGAGATGTTTTGAAGAGTCGATGATTTGAGCAATGTGGCGTACGCCGATTATTCAAATAATCGAGGAATGGTGAGGCGTACGCCTCCCATTCTCTAATTGAGGTTTAAGTTATATAGTTTATTTGTAAAATTGGATTTGATATAATAAGTGATTTGAGTTTATTCGATTGTGTTTTAATTTGATGACGAAGATTCGAGCAATGTGGCGTACGCCAATTATTCGAATAATCGAGAGATAATGAAGCGGATGCTCACTATTCTCCTTTTCATTCAAAGGTTAATTATTAAAATAAAGCTTTTAGAATTTATAATTAATTGAAGGAGTAATTTTAGTTTTAAGGAGTTTTGGGGTTTTAATTAAATGACAAAAATTCGAGCAATATGGCGTACGCCAATTATTCGAATAATCGAGAGATAATGGAGCGGATGCTCATTAATCTCCTTTTCATTTAAAGATTAATTATTTAAAATAGAGACTTTTTTTGAATAATTAAATTGGGAAAATGATTTTAATTTTATATAATTTTAAGGTTTTAATTAAATGACGAAAATTTGAGCAATATGGCGTACGCCAATTATTCGAATAATCGAGAGATAATAAAGCGGAAGCTTACTATTCTCCTTTTCATTCAAAATTAATTTAAATAATGCTTTTAGGATTTGTAATCAATTTGAGAAAGTGGTTTTAATTTTATAGAGTTTTTAAGGTGTTAATTAAATGACAAAAATTCGAGCAATATGGCGTACGCCAATTATTCGAATAATCGAGAGATAATAAAGCGGAAGCTTATTAATCTCCTTTTCATTTAAATATTAATTACTAAAAAAACTTTTAGAACTTAATTACTTAATTTGGGGGAATATATTAATTTTATGGATTTTTAGGATTTTTAATTAAATGACAAAAACTCGAGCAATATGGCGTACGCCAATTATTCGAATAATCGAGAGATAATAAAGCGGATGCTCATTAATCTCCTTTTCATTTAAAAAATTAATTATTTAAAATAGAGTTTTTAGAATAATTAAATTAATTACGTAGAATAGATATTTTTAGAATAATTAAATTAGGAAAATGATTTTAATTTTATAGAGTTTTTTAAGGTTTTAATTAAATGACAAAAACTCGAGCAATATGGCGCACGCCAATTATTCGAATAATCGAGAGATTAATAAAGCGGATGCTCATTAATCTCCTTTTCATTTAAAAATGACTTAAATATTTTTAAGAGAATATTAATAAAAGGCTTGGACTTGGATTCGAATTCGTTAGAATCAATCGGGCCTTAAACGAGAATACTTGGCCTTGGACCAAGATTGGATTCACTTTAGAAGAAAAATATTTGTTGGCATTAATAATTAAATCTCCTATTTAATCAATTGTAATGTTCTAACAACAAAAAAAAATAAAAATAAAAATGTGAATTGAAAATAGTAATCAAAATCAAGCTAATAAATATTTCTACTATTATTAATTAATCATAGTCATTTTAATATTTAATTAAAGTATTTTTATAAAAAAAATAATATCTAAACCAAATAGGATAAATCAGGATGTATAATGATGCCAAATCTACTAGCCTAATTAAAACTAATACAGCTAATTAAAGGTCCCTGCCTATTCCAAAATTAAAACGTTAATTGTCATTCAAAGAAATTAATGAGTACTTATTCGAATAAGAAGATCATCAGCCATATTATATTAATATCAAAACTAATGAAGGAACCTTCACTCTGTTCTCTCTCATTTAACGTTCTGTTTGTTTTTAACACACAAAACCAAAGGTTATTCGACCATAAACCCTCCGATTCCTCCAAGCCCTCATTTGGATCTAGCAGAAAAGTTCTAACATCACCAAAATCTGAACCAAAAAAAAGCGTATAACCTAGATTCCTAATCCAATTTCTATACCATAAATCACAAAAAAAAATGATTTGGAAGCATGAGAGTTATAAGTTATACAGAACAAACTAGGGTATCGAAGCATCATCAAGCAAAAGGAAAGAAAATTTCACCGGACGATCGACCACGGATACCTTCGGTAAGTTCTTTCAGTACTATCTTTCTCCTCTTTTGATTTCTGCTTCGCGTTTCCTCCTTCTTCTCTCAGTTCTTTTTGTTTTGAGTATCGCTGCTCTGTTGTTGTTAAAGGTGGTGGCTCTTTAGCTCAAACTTGCTGAGATTCAGTGTGAAATCTCAGTAAGCTTAGAATTCTCAGAGCTTTAACGAATGTTTTGGATATTGTTTTTTTTTCATCTGTTAATCCTCTCTCTGTTTATGAAGAAATCTCAATCTTAGAAACAACTTCCCCCTTTTTCGATTTTCTCATCCCCAGATTATGTGGGATTTAGTTTGTTCCTGTTTTAGATCAACTTTGACATGCTTTTTGGATGTTTATGTTAATTTGCTGGGTAAAGCTTTAATCTGAGTGATTTATTTTGTTGTTTTGCAGTTTCTTAAGAGCTTTTGGAAAGTGCTTTTAAAATAAGCTGCTTTTGTTCTCTGCATATTACAATTTTGGAAGTGACTTGATGAAGGTGGCTTGTAAGAAATGCCAAACTTGGAGGCGCCAGCTTTTGGTCACCAACAACACCTTTTTTATTTAATTAGAAAATGTAATTATTTAAGGTTTTCTTTTAAGACAAATGTGTATATTTGGATTTATCTGTAACTTATTGAATTACAAGTCTAATAGCAATTGTAACTTGTTGGATTTGGGAAAGAATTGAATTATTAAAGTGTATTTTCTATTATTTGGAATATTGTTTGGATTATTATTTATTTGTGCAATTGGTCTTTTTTTTTTTTAATTTTAAATTTTGTCTTAACAATTTAATTGTATTAATAAAAAAGAAAATTCTAAGCTATATCTCAAATTTAAAAATGGGTTGGGCCCAAAAAATGTAATTTTAATGGATTTTCAACTCGATTAACTTTAGCACATTAATAAAACATGCCAAAAGGTCTAGCATAAAACATGCTACAAAAAAAATGTTGCAATTTCAAACTTGATCCTAAAAACCAATCTAATACTCATATATGTGGTATCCTGATATAAA
The DNA here is from genome assembly GCF_024323335.1 of Lathyrus oleraceus. Lineage (NCBI taxonomy): Eukaryota > Viridiplantae > Streptophyta > Magnoliopsida > Fabales > Fabaceae > Lathyrus > Lathyrus oleraceus. The sequence goes on from NC_066580.1 coordinate 448,826,888, forward strand.
CTAAACACAGTCATATTTAGAAAAGATGCAAGTTTAGTTTAAGGTTTTTTTTATGAACGGTTTAGAGATTTGGTATTTGTTTGAAATGTGCAAATGGGTTTAATGACAAGTGATCATGAAAATAATCATGTCTCTTAATACTTACTGATAATCGAATGGACTTTTGGATCAGTGTCGTAAAAAGATTCAAACCATATTTTGCAACATTAATCATGGACATGTCTATGTAAATGGCCCTTTTGAAACAAAGCAATCTCATGGATAAACCAAAATGGCCGGACAAAATTGGGGTATGACACCATCGACAACCTCCGTCAAATGCCCTTGTCCACTGCTCTACTAGTATATTATTTAGCCATATCCCCGCACCTTCATTAGACAGTTTAATTTCATCACGATAATATTGAAATGACGACTAAGTTAGAGCATACCCAACATTCACCACCTTCTTGCGAAGATTCTTATCTTTTATTGCACGTATGAAGTTTTGTGCAATATGTCTAATGCAATAGACATGGGTAGAAGGAGGATCATGCCATCCATTGTCATGGTTGTTGTAGGCACTCTCAATGACAACATGTCTAACAGAAATCAAACAAAGATTGGCTTGTGGAGCCACATGCGTTCTGAGATGTCGAAGAAAGAAACCCCATCCACCATTCGTTTCACCTTCAACCAGAGCAAAGGCAATGGGAAAGACATTGTTGTTACCGTCTTGTGCAACCGCCATAAGCAAAGTACCATTGTATTTGCCGTATAACCAAGTGCCATCAATTTGAATAATAGGTTTGCAGAATGTGAAACCTTTGATGCATGGGTCAAACGCCCAAAAGAGACGGTGAAAGATTCTATTACCTGTAACACAGGTTCCATATGGCATCATTGCTGGCAATGTCTCCATAATTGCCACAGTTCTTGGGACATATGTTTTTAGTGCCCATAAAAACTGTGGCAATTCTTTGTATGAATCCTCACAGTTGTCGAATACCTGTTCAATAACTTTTGTCCTCGCAATCCATGCTTTCTTGTAAGATGGAGTATAATTATATGTTGTTCTGATATGGGATATAATTATACTCACCTTCACTGATGGGTCTTTATTAACCAACGGCAAAATGTCTTGACATATCAATGCAGCGCTTAGTTTACGGTGATCTTGTTCAACGTTAGTTGCAATGCAACTGTGAGGTGGGTCTATTGAAGCGATCTCCCAATAGTCGTTTTTCTTTTTGTAAGACACAACCAACTGAAACTTACAAAGGATGTTATGATATTCGATGACATACCTTCTCGAATCAATGTGTTTCACTATAAAATTAGCAGAGTTGTTCATGTGGAATTTTTTTATAGCTCGCACATATTCTTCTTTGGTATGAAACATGTCTCCCACCTTTAATTCGCCTTCTGATCATGGATATGGGTTATAGAAAACACTGTTGGATGTTTCATCGTCATGCAAATCCATCTTTGTCATATGTTGAGGCGGATTCTATACATGACTAGGAGGTATTGTCGATGGTTGATCATCATCTTCAATGTCGTTGTTCAGCATGTGATCAACCTATATCTCAGTATCCTCTTCTTCTTCATCAACGACGTCCACTTCTGCTTCTGCTTCTGGGTTGACGTCATCTGACCATTGTGGATTGAATTCACCAGATTCATCCTGACTGGTTATTTGAGACTGCTGAGATGGTATACATGGTTGAAGAGTAATATACAACACAATACAGTTGCATCCTGAATGTTCATGACTAACAAACATGTATTCAACATCTTCATCGTCCCGTACCCTAAGTGGGAAAAACTTGCATTGACTGTTTTAAAAAAATATTAGATTTTGATACGTGATCTTTGACACAATACCCGATCCTATACAGGATTATATTCTTTTTTTCAAATGCAAGAAGGTTGCATTTCTCTTGATCGTAAGTCTAATGGTATCGATGTTTCGAAAACAAAAATCGTATAACTCAGACTCGTATGTTTCACCGTTGTAGTGAATGTTGACATTGTATTTTGGTGAAGATGACATTGTGCAGATAAAAACTATTTTCTTATTGCAGATGAATGTGGGTTGAGTCTTGGATGTTGATAGTAAGACACTTAAATAGGTGAGTGATGTGTCTCACATGCAAGCTAGTTTGAAGTGATGTGTCGCACATGCAAGCTAGTCCGAAATGATGTGTCAACCATGCAAGCTACTCATAAGTGACATGTCCAGCATGCAAGAGAGAGAGAGAGAGAGAGAGGACAGTCACGTGTCACACATGCAGACACACACTCCAATTGAATTGGCGCCCCCATTCATTCCTTGCACATGGGCACCAATCCATTTGGCGACACCTTGTCTTGCATGCATGCAGACCTCGAAACCTAGCAATCAGACCTAGGTGTGTCATGCATGTCCCTATGAAGGCGCCAATTTGAATGGCGACACCATGTACAAAATGCACATGGGCGCCAATTCAATTGGAGACCACATGCAAACACAACTTTTCATGCTCCAATTCATTTGCCTATAAATACATCCATACCATTAACACTTCTTCCACACCATCACTCACTACTTCTTCTACAATTTCATCTGCAACAACTTCTTGTAGTTCCATCTGCACCAACCACTTTCATCCCCGACAAAATGTATATCCTCACAATGGGCGAATCGCATAGAGGAACTGTTGTAAACATAACAACTTATGTAAGCGTTTTATTGTTTTGTTATTTGTTTTAATAGAGTCCCTTTTAATAACATACCAACTTACTAAAGTTTTTTATTCTTTCTTTTATAGGATGTTTCAAGGTTCCGGACTCGGGTCCACGAATATGTCCATATGGACCCGATGATTCAACCTTATGTTGAACTCGTCGGTTTCGGTCATATAAGCAAGATTTTATCTTGGTCGGTAGATAACAAATTCATTCTTTCTTTATACGAAAGTTGGCGTCCCGAGACACACACATTCTGGTTCCCAACCGGTGAGTGTACTGTGGCGTTAGAAGACGTCTACATGCTTTTGGGACTGCCCATTGAAGGTAAGGCTGTAAATGGTAAAACCAATTATGAAAATTCAATTTGCATGGACCTCTTGGAGACTAATTTATTAGATGATAACTCAAGAGGTCAAGGTATACTCCTTTCACGCCTTAAGTCATACTATAACAGTTTATACTTAGATGAGCATTCTACCGAAGATGCTCGAATAATAAAAACTAGGTGTTACATTATGCTTTTAATTGGTTCTTTTTTATTTCCCGAAGGTAGTGGTTCTAGTACGCATATTGTGTATTTACCTTTACTTAGACATGTAGATAGAATAGGAAGTTACAGTTGGGGATCTGCTTGTCTAGCCTATCTCTATAGCTCCTTGTGCAAAAACTCACACAAAGACACATCTACATTTTCTGGATATGCTATTTTGCTTTAAGCATGGAGTTGGTCAAGACTACCGTCCATAGCACCCGTCAACAACAACCCTTTCACATTCCCATATGCACAAAAGTAAGTTGTTTAAATTGCTATATATTTACTTACTTCTTTAAAGATTATTATCTCTAACTAATATTTTTACCTTTTTGGTGTAGATGGTTTGCACGTGGTATGAGTTATAACTGATGTCCTAGACACTGTATTACTCAGTATCGCAATTTGTTGGATCACCTTCGACCGACAGACGTAAGGATAATAACCTCATTATTTCGTTATAATTTGTTAACTTCTTCTACCTAGATTATAATCCTATTTTCTTTCACATTTCAGTTTATTTGGCGTCCATACCTTAATTTGGATCATGACCATGAGGTCAACGTTGAAGACGTTAACTTCTTCTACCTAGATTATAATCCTATTTTCTTTCACATTTCAGTTTATTTGGCGTCCATACCTTAATTTGGATCATGACCATGAGGTCAATGCTGAAGACGTGACCGTATGGATTGTATGCACACCGATAATACGATTCACGATTGTGGAGATGCACAACAATGATCGTGTGAAGTTGTAGTTTGGTATGCCCCAAAATATCCCAGATCCCCCGGCAAGCCTATGAGAATGACATCTGCGTAAAGTTAACGACCAATGGAACTTCAATCCATGGCAAAGCTTTGCAAGATCGGAGTGTCGCAAATGGAAGCACCGCCATGACCATGTCTTAACTGACGCAGTCATGCCAAATGAAGAAAAACCAAGTCGTACTTATATGGCTTAGTACAGATCGGTTGGTTTTTAGTTCATCGCCGAGAATATGTACCTGTACGACACACGCCGACAAACTTACACACCAGACACCTCAACATCAAACCCCCAACAACATTGTCAGATCGGATACACACAACCCTTTATTCGTCAAACATTCCGTTCAACCAACACACAAACATACAACCAAAACATGTCATACACCCAACCCCAATACCAAGAGCATACCACCACCAACAAATTGGCCATCAACCGGAGACCCAACATCGCTTCGCACCGAACACATCACCCTACCAAAGTCGCCTTATCCATAACACCCAACGACCATTCAACACCAACCGCCCCTTCTCCTACCATAGACAAGAAGCCCAAACCTCACAAAACCAAAACCTCCAACAACCTTATCTCTACCAAACACCCCAACAACCTTTCCAACCTTTCCTCGACGCATCATTCACACCCATGTCTCCTTTCAACCGTCCTGGTCGCCCACCAATGAGTCAAACACAACCCAACTACTCTAGCATGGGTCATGAACTCAGCTACGACAATACATCCTCGATGCATACTGAAGACTATGTCGACTTGTCTGACTACCTCAACAGGCCATCTCTTGTAGTTGGTAGTGACGCTCCTGGCCCCTCAGATGCTCAAACACCAGTAATGAATCATCAATGTGGGTTAGGGTCACGGGTTAAGGTAGCTAGGGGATGTGGGACCGGAGGTCGGTTAGGTGATCCCGGTCTTCACCATTGGTCTTCTTGTGTATTCGGAAAATTTTATTAATATCAATTGGTCTTATTTCAAAATTCTGTATCACGTAGACCATTTAGCAAAAAAAAATTGCATTTTACACTGAGGTGCCGATCCAATTGGCGCCTCCTCTAAGGTAATACACATGGGTGCCAATTGGATTGGCGCCTCCATTCAATTTTTAAGAGGAGTAAAAGAGGTACAAACTAGGATGTGGAGGAAACTAGGCATACCTACTCTAGTGTCATAACCAGAAAACAAAGAGAACTAAGTGTTTGATATCAAAGCAAACATCTCTTGGTTCAAAGGAAGGTATTGGTCATGGAATCCAAAGGGATAAGTATTTGGTTCCAAAAAGATGGTATGGATTGTGGAGTGAAGAAGTGATAACATATGATTACTAAATAGGGTAGCTCGCGGATAATCTGAATCCTCGTGCCTACGTATTCTCATCGTGCAATGAAAAAGTCAGAGCTTTCATAATTCAGCCTACTAGGGCTGACAACAAGAGACTGAGGCAAGAGATATGATATGATAAGATGAAGAGGAATAAGACTTGGCAGTTATTTGATATGAACCACACTAAAGTCTATGAGTAAAGGTGAATATGATAATTAATTGGGTCATTTGTCCCGTACCCAAAGATATTCATAATGAGTTAATAGAATTATCCACTTTCATTAATTCTTTACTACTTAAGGCATGTGGCATGTGATTCCCATTATGACTTTCAAGTTGTTGGAGAAGAATCCTTGCTGCTCCTTGTGATGATGAAGACTTTATCAATCACTTGATACAAATTGCACTAAAGTCTATGAACAAAGGCGGATACCTAAAAAGTTCCCTTTGAGTACAACGGGCGTGAAGGGAGTTAATAGCTACCCTTTATGTGTCGCAACCTGAAAAATGGAATGCGAAAAAAAACAACCGGCGAAGAAAGACAGGAGAGTCGCCACTGTGCGTTATTTATCCCAAAGGAGGGAAAGGAAACGCTCGAAGTAAACCTGGAAAAAGGAAAGGACAAGACGGGGTCTCGCAACCAAATCTTGGGTTCGGGAGTCGATTATGCGAAGGGAAGGTATTAGCACCCCTCACATCCGTAGTACTCTACGGGATCCACTTTTGTAGTTCTTGTCTAAAGGGTGTGGGTTTATCTAATGTGTTATTTACTAAAAAAAAGGGGTCAAAAGAAAATGACTCGCACGGATGTCGCATCCACTGCATACGTATCTCATATGAATATGAGAATCAGAGTCTTCGTAGCTCGGCTACCTAGGGGTTAAGGGTAATTGTGCTCGCTAAGACATCGCGTCTTATGCCTACGTATCTCATATGGAATGAGAATCAGAGCAAGCTGTAGTTCGGCTAACTACGGGGTTATGGATTGGGTTTTGGACGAACGACGTTACTACGCAATCTACCGGATGCTCGACCTTAGGAGACTTACTCGCCTGTAGTAGAAGGAGTACGTGTTCTTAGGAGAAGAAAAATCAATGAAATGTTTGCGTTTTAGGAATGCGCATGCAAAAGGAGTCCTGGACGAAGGAACCTGTAAAAAAAAATAAACACACAAAAACATTGCCTCCTATCGAGGTCTTCCAGCTAGGAAAGCAGTAAAATGCGGGAAAAATGTAAAAGTACCACGCGGATAAAGATCCGAAGTAACAGCAATTAGAGGAATGGGAAACCCAGGGATCCTTCCAAGCTAAACACCATCAAAGAAAGTGAGTCAGTACAGGTAATCGGAATAAACCTCCAGGTGGTATCCCACAAATAAAGTGGAACACCAGGCAAGCTATCCCTGCAAGAGTATGTGAGCCCTCATAAAAACTCAACAAACAGGTTAGAGTAATATGACGGAATTAGGAGAAAACAATGCCATAACAAACATAAAACAGGTTAGAGCAAACATGATAGGGTAATCAAGAGTTGCCCCCAAATCAAAATGTAACCAGATGAATCATGCCATTAAAATTCACAAAAAGCTCACAAAAAGCAACCAAGGGTAGGAGGCCTAAACCTCTTGTCAAACACATGCATCAAAAGGGTATCAAATTCACCCATAATACCTCATACATTTAGAGCATTCAAATTAAAGGCATAAAGATGATGGATATAGGGCAAACCTGATTGGAGAGATCGGTTGAAATCAAATGGCACGACTGGATTTGCAAACCAATGTTAGGGTTTGCTTGAGCTGAAAGTGTGTGAGTCAGAATGAACCTTTCAGAGTTTCCTGGAGGTTGCTGCAGATTAATTCTCACTCTCTCTGTCTAGGTTTCTCTTCAGGTTTTGTCCAGGGTTTTGTTCCAAGGAAACCTCAGAGTGTTTTGCTTCTCTTCCTTTTTCTGTTTGTTCTCCCTCTTTTATAACCTGATTTTCATGGCTTTGTGGGCTCAAATGAGAGAGGTCTAAGTCCAAGATTTTTCTATTATATTTTTTTTTATTTTTTTATTTTTTTTTTTAATTTATTTATTTATTTATTTATTTATTTTTGTTTTTGTTTGCATAACATGTGGGCTTCGCCTATCGAGCATGACAGCTCATGAACAAACCTTTGCTCCTTCAAGATTAACGTTTTGACTGACGAATAGACCCCTGTTGGAAGTAACTCAAGTCTTTCCCTTGTGTTGACTGATCATCCCAATAGAACCCACAAAGTGTCCTGAATGATGTTCAAGCTTCTTGGAGCTAATCCTGATTGACATGATGAAATGCAATGTATCTAATGTTAAATGACCTAAAAATGAATGCGTGAATAAGGAGGGAAAATTTTGGGGTGTTACAGCTGCCCTTATTCAGTCATCAGCTAACCCGAGCAGGATGAAAGCGAACAGCTTATCAGACAAACAAGGTGAGTTGTGATTGAATACCAAAGACAAACCGAAAATTTGCGCTCCGAGAACACCACAAAAATGCTGAAATACATCGCGCTGTTTATTTCTCTTCCGATCCTCTGGCTGAATCTGAATCAGTCTTCTGACTTAATCTGGAGTTTCGATCCTCTGGATGAATCTATACTCAATTTAATCCTCTGGTTGGATGTTAATTTTGATCCTCGGGCTGGATACGGTTTCAATCTTCTGGCTAGATCTTCTTCGATCTTCTGGCTAGATCTTCTTCGATCTTCTGGCTAGATCTCCTTTGTTTCGATTCTCTGGCTGAATCTATTTTCTTCGATTCTCTGGCTGAATCTACTTCGATCTTCTGGCTAGATCTGAATTGTTTCGATTCTCTGGCTGAATCTATTTCCGGTCTTCGGGCTAGACCTGACTTCGATCTTCTGGCTAGATCTTCTTCGATCTTCTGGCTAGATCTCCTTTGTTTCGATTCTCTGGCTGAATCTATTTTCTTTGATTCTCTGGCTGAATCTACTTCGATCTTCTGGCTAGATCTGAATTGTTTCGATTCTCTGGCTGAATCTATTTCTGGTCTTCGGGCTAGACCTGACTTCGATCTTCTGGCTAGATCTTCTTCGATCTTCTGGATAAATCTGAATTGTTTCGATTCTCTGGCTGAATCTATTTCGATCTTCTGGCTAGATCTGAATTGTTTCGATTCTCTGGCTAAATCTATTTTCTTTGATTCTCTGGCTGAATCTATTTATTTTTCGGTCTTCGGGCTAGACCTGACTTTGATCTTCTGGCTAGATCTGGATTATTTTGATGATAAATTCCCATCATTAAGATCTCGCATCTGGGGCATGCGCTGGTTGACCCTCTTTCGAAATCTACAGTCTTCATGTTAGATATGCAGCTTCGAGAATATCCCACTTTTGGGCTTCTTACATATTCTTCAGGCTAGAACATGTTATAACGACTCTTCGATTAGACTTTGTTTTTTAAATGCGATCCGCGGGCTGAATCCTCTTGTAGGTTGATTTTCTGTTGAGCTGTCAATCTATTCCTCCAGCTGGCTTGCTAGGGAAATAACGCTCGTAGTCGACTCTCTGGCTGAATCTTCGAAATGACCCTCAGGCTGGATCTCTGGAAAACGATTCTCAGGATGAATCTTTAAAGTGACCCTCATGCTGGGTCACACACACACTTGATCCTCTGGCCGAATCTCATGACTTTGGTTGTAAAGTAATTTTTCAGTCTGCTTTGAAGAACCTGTTTATCAGCTTATGTGTATGTTTGATATGCGTGCAAATGCAAATGTAAATGTTATGCATGGTGCAAAAGAAAAAAGAAATCTGCTTGGGGAAGCAACTCTAGCAGGGAGCGGATTGTTGTATCAATCCTTGAATGCTCTGTGGGGAACGATCCGTCTGTCGGGACCGGGGAGCCACCGAAAATAAATCGGCCTTTTTTGAAAAGTTGACCTTGCTGGGGAAGTATCAACTATGGAAACTTTGCTTGGCGAGGCTCTGCGAGGAGAGTCTGTGAGGAAAGCACTTCCTGGGGAAATGTCGTAGGAATCGACCTTTGCTAGGGATATGAACTTGCTAATCGTCCTCAGGCTGGGGATTAAAACAAATCTGTTAAAAAAATAATCTGCTGGGGACGAGATGAACACTAGGAACACCACCCTCTTGTCTGTTGGGTATGCGACTACTCCGCTGTTGCTGGGAAGATACAGTCTGGCATTGTCGACTCCACTGGGGATATATAGTCTGGATACTGTCAACTCTACTGGGGATATACAGTCTCGATACTGCAACTCTACTGGGGAACCTGCTCTGCAGAGGAGAGGCTTTGTCAACCGCTTGGGGGTGAGGATTCATGACTTGGCATCCGGTTCCTGTGACCTGTAACCAAAAAATACACGTATGCCCCGGGGAATTACTCGGTTTGAATTCACCGTCCGGGATAAAGCACATTCAAAGCAATTTTGACTGTTTTCCTGCGGAAGTCATCTGCAAAAGTCACCATTACATTCAGATGCAATATGTTTCCTCAAGAATTCAGACATCTTTTGCAAACAAACTGATAAATGAAAAGTAAAGAGGCTTTTTAACTGAATTATTCGAATTTTGTTGGTTGAAAAATTTGTGCCAGGATTAGGCGAGTACATCAGGAAGCTGATCCCTGGAAAGAGGCGATCGCTATAAATTGAACAAGAGAAACTATCCTAATGGCAATGTGGAAACGGGGTCCCACCGAGTTTTGACTCTGCTATGGCTCGTATGTCCTCAAGACGCTCTGCTCATCTTGCTTTCTGAAGTGGATGATTAGTTGATCTTTTACCTTCGAAGATTGCCGGATTGAATGAAACGGTGATATAACACGGATGAACTCAGATCACAGTTATTCGCTTATTCCCTAACTTTTGCGTGGACCGCCCTTTTGGGTTTTCAATCCACCGGGATACCCTTTTTTGCCTGAGCAGCCCTTTCGGGTTTTCGACTCACCGGGTGTACATTTTTTTTATATCCCTAATTTTTGCCTGAACCTCTTCATTCTTTTTTTTGGTTCGTCGGGATGCCCCTTTTTTGCCTGGACTATTCTTTTTACTGTCCAGCGGGTCTATTTTATGCGAAGTATTTTTTAACTGCGTCTGAGTTGACAGGGGACGGGAAGTCTTCGCCATCCATGGTTGTTAGCATCAGAGCTCCGCCAGAGAAAACTCTTTTAACCACGTATGGACCCTCGTTGTTCGGTGTCCATTTGCCCCTGTGATCTGTGTTGGGAGGAAGAATTCTTTTGAGTACCAATTCACCGACTCGATACTCCCGAGGGCGCACTTTCTGATCAAACGCTCTCTTCGTCCGTCTCTGATATAGCTGGCCATGGCATATAGCTGCTAGTATCTTTTCCTCAACTAGGCTTAGCTGATTGTATCGAGAACGGACCCATTCTGCTTCGTCCGGCTTCATTGTTGGTGCAAGGAAAAGTTATTCTGGCACAAAATGGCATATGAACCCCCTCCGGTGTGATCAACACTGCACCAACTCCGTGACCATTGACGTTGACCGCCCCATCAAACATCATAATCCATTTGGATTCAAGGTCAGGCCCCTCCTCCGGGAGTGGTTCCTCGCAATCTTTCGATTTGAGAAACATGATGTCCTCATCAGGAAAGTCGAACCTCATAGGTTGGTAATCATCAATCGGTTGCGCGGCAAGATAGTCTGACAAGACACTTCCTTTGATGGCTTTTTGTGAAGTGTATTGGATGTCATACTCTGTCAGCATCATTTGTCACCTAGCAACCCTGCTGGCTTTTCAAAAATATACTTGACTTGATCCATCTTTGATATCAATAGAGTCGTGTGAGTCAACATATACTGTCTTAGTCGGCGAGCAGCCCATGCCAAAGCGCGGCAAATTTTCTCGAGCAGTGAGTATCTTTGTTCACAGTCGGTAAACTTTTTTCTAAGGTAGTATATTGCATGCTCTTTTCGACCTGACTCGTCATGCTGACCGAGCACACAACCCATTGACCTTTCTAACACAGTCAAGTACATGATCAACGGTCTTTTCCTCTCAGCCTGTAGACTGGCCCCGATCTTGATCTCTTTCTTGTCGTCTTCGGTACCAATGTTGATGGTCTCAACCACCTCCTGATAAGGTGTGATAGCTCGGTCCTCCTGTTTCAACAACCTGGCTAACTCCTCAGGCAATTCACAATCTTCCTCAACCCCTTCTTCGGCTTGATAGATAGGATTGTCGAAGTCATACTTGGCCATAGCAGTGTCGTTAGCAGTGAGATCCGGGTGATCAGTTTTACGAGGTGTTTTTTGGAACGAAAAAGAAACATGAAAAAGAAACATTGCCGTTTTTGTAAAAGTAAAAATAATTGAAAGAAAGAGAACACAAAATTGTTTGTAAAAGCTGTCCTTTATTGATGATGAAAATAATTGCGAAATGTAACTAAATGGATGGCACTACAGATGAGTCATTACACCTTGGTCAAAGTGTAAGACTTTGTTATGCATGTGATAAAAGGAAAACAATAAAAATTACTCCTTCAGTAGAGTAAACCGGACGACTTTCTCAGACGACCAATTATCGAGCTTTTCTCCTGGGACACACGGGCGAATCCAGCTATCTAAGTCACAGTCGCTGTCAGCCTTGTCTTCATCTGCAGCATTGACGGTGTGGGGAGAAACCAAACCCCCGCTGGAGAAAGTACCGGCTTCATTCTTCTGAGACCCCGGAGTATACCCCAATCCAAACTTGTCTTCTTTTATGATTGGCTCCACAAATTTGCCCCAGCCTTGGGCATTACCAGCCTTAACCACTTCAACAGCTTGCTTGTATGAAGAGATAGAAGTCCTGACCTTCTCAGACTTAGGTGAAAAGACAGCTTCGGGTGCGACCTCACTGATGTTTATGGCTTCGAAGCTCTGACACAGCATCTCATGCATCTCGCCATCCATCTTTACATACTTAAATGTAGACAAGTGGCTAACAAAAATATCCTCTTTACCACAGACGGTGACGACCTGACCTTCTAGTCCATATTTGAGCTTCTGGTGGAGAGTAGAAGTAACAGCACCGGCGGCATGAATCCAGGGCCGACCTAGCAGACAGCTATAGGCAGGCTGGATATCCATCACATAAAAGGTACTCTTGAACACCTGCGGTCCAATCTTAACTGGCAACTCAACTTCGCCACAGACAGCTCGCTTAGAGCCATCAAAAGCCCTCACAACCAAATTACTTGGCTTCAGGATGATGTCATCGCAATCCAACTTCGTTAAGGCTTTCTTTGGAAGAACATTCAGAGAAGAGCCTGTATCAACCAAAACGTGGGAAAGCACCGTCCCTTTGCATTCCATTGTGATATGCAAGGATTTGTTGTGATTCTTGCCCTCAGGTATCAGGTCATAATCGGTGAAACCTAACGCATGGCTAGTGTGTACATTCGAAACTACCGACTCCAACTAGTTAACAGTTATCTCTGGTGGAACATAAGCCATATTCAGTACTTTCAACAAGGCTGTTCTGTGTGCCTCAGAGCACATCAATAGTGAGAGAATGGAGATCTTTAAGGGTGTATGGTTTAGCTGGTTGACTACCTTGTAGTCACTTTTCTTGATAATCCTCATAAACTCATCCACTTCCTTCTCGAATGCGGTCTTAGGAGGAGCTTCCTCGGTAGTAACCTCTTCAGTGGATACCTGTTTTCCTTTAGCCTTGGCAGCTGCCTCAGCTTCAGCATTCGTGCGCAATGTTGATGGTGCAAATAGGCGTCCACTGCGAGTGAAGCCACCAATTCCTCCAACATTGTCTACAGCGGAGCTACCAATGTCAATGTCTTCTTCGTTAACTTTCTGCCCCTGGCAGTAGATATCAGTCCCATAGTGCCACGGGATAGCACTGTCTTTCTCATACGGAACAGGTCCTGATACCGTGATGGTGAACGGACCAATCAAAGTCGGTTGAGGGTTGTCAGAGTAAATTGGTGCTGGACTTTCTGGGAAGTATATTGTTGTCGGAGCGGGTCTCTCAGGAACATATATTTCTTCAGGAGTGAAATAAAACGTTACTGTCGACACATCATTCTTCACTGGACGAGTCTGATCGAACTGAAGACAACCTTCATTTATCAGTTGCTGAATACCCCTTCTCAAACTATCACATCCGTTCTCGGCGTCTTGACAATTTCTGCACTCTTCCCCACAGCCCGGGAAAATCCGTCCTTTCAAGAGTCGATCTTTGACCACCGATAGTGAAGTCTTCACTTTAGTCACATCAGAAACCAAATTCAAAGTTTCCCCACTATCAACAGCATTAATCCTCTGCCCGCCGTGAGCTGGCATCGGGTTTTGGATAACATTAGGCACCGGAGAAAAATTGATGGCCTGGGCGTCTCTCAAATCTTGTACCTTTAGCTGGAGAGCCTTGCAATTATCTGTAGTATGGCCAGGTGTGTTGGAGTGAAAAGCACATCTGGCGTTGACATCATAACCTTTAGGCAGATTGTTGGGATCGACCGGTGGGGCCAGAGTTCTCAACGTAACCAGATTCATGTTAATCAGCTTGGGAAGTAATACAGAATAAGGCATTGGGATTGGCTCAATGACCCGGTCCGCCTGCCTTGTACGTTGTTGATAGGGTCCCTACCGACCTGGATTACCTCCTTGTTGTTGATTGTTGTACCTGGGTTGCTGTTGCGGGTGATACTGCGGTTGAGGAACAGGTGTTGGAATAGTGATTGCGGCCACTTGATCTTGATAATAATTAGGGCGTCCTCTGCCGGCATATACAACGCTCGTCTCACCTTCTCTTCTTCGCTGACCGTTACCAGCAAACGGTTTCTTGGGAACTGATGAGTTGGAAGCACTGTTGTCTTGAATTCGGCCCATCTTCAACAGACTCTCGATCCTTTCTCCAGCAATCACTATCTCTGCAAAGCTGATTGACGGGCAAGCAGCCAATCTCTCGATATAATTGCCTTGAAGAGTGTTCATGAACATGTCCGCCATCTCCCTTTCAGACATAGGGGGTTGGACGGATGCAGCAATCTGTCTCCAACGCTGAGCATATTCTCTAAAGGTTTCCTTGGCAGTCTGAGACATTCCTTGCAACATTGTACCTTCAGTAACGGGGCGCCCGTTAATACGAATCCCTTGATTCACATTGTACCTTCCGCCAATACCATTCCCAACATTTCCCGTGTTGCCAACATTACCCGGGTTTCCATCAACATTTGCGTTACCCGCGTTTCCAGTGTTCACAGGGTTATCAGCGTTCCCAGGGTTACCAGGGTTCCCCTCAGCACTTGGTATTTCCACCTCTGGATCGGGCCTCGGTTGCTCAACCAATTCTTTCAGCTTCGCCTGGCCTTCTGCCATACCAGTCATCAATGTCATGAACTGATCCATCCTTTCACGCATATCATCCAGTTCTTTCTGTATCTGGTCCATTGCTAGTCGTGGACGGTTTTCCTTTGTCGGGTACCTGTGAACTCGCTTGGGACCAATAATTGCCTGAAACAGGGAACAAACATTAGACACTGTGGTGACACCTGCAAAACAAACAAGGGTTAGTATGTATGGTATGCGATGCACTGCTTATTCGATTTTAAGGCCCCCCCTTAGAAAGGGAATACCCTGCAAATGAATAAGCATGAGATGTTGGATGCAAATATGCAGATGATGTTATGCAATGCAATGGCATATCAATCAGAATTGATGGATCCGCTTGAACATCTGTCAGGTTGCACTGCCTGGAGAGAAATTAAGAGGATCAAACAAAGCACACCAAACAAAGGTCATGGGATGGATCATGTTATCCTTAATATCAACCATCCATTTTGGGTGGATTATGGTTTATACCTTATCAACACCCAAGTTTCATTGATATTAAGGATACCTGAACGGATCAACCATGAATCAAGGGTTTGTTGCAAGTCACGAGCATGGAGTTTAGGTTAAGAACCACCCAAAGGGAGTGTACTAAGGTTTAAACCTGTCAAACATGTTCTACAAAAGGTTCCCATAGTCATAATCCCATCTTTCGGATATTATTGGAGGAACGACTACTCGTATTCCAAAAATATTCTCAAAAGAGACTCTTATGAGTGTAGTATCGCGTAACAATCGTATCAAATCTTACACTTGAACGACTTTCGCACTACGTCCTACGAATAAGCCAAGATGGGTTTGGTAAACTAAGGTCCTTGGCTTCTAAGGTCTATATTGGAAAAAGTAATGTCTAACCACAACTTACTTGTGTGACATTATTGATCCCAACATGACCTCCACCAAGTGAATGGGCTTGCAAGTCAACTTGCTAAGGAATAACTCCACACAAGTCAACAAGACTATGCCATTCTCCTATCTTGACATGTGATTCCCATTATGAATTTCAAGTTGTTGGAGAAGAATCCTTGCTGCTCCTTGTGATGATGAAGACTTTATCAATCACTTGATACAAATTGCACTAAAGTCTATGAACAAAGGCGAATACCTAAAAAGTTCCCTTTGAGTACAACAGGCGTGAAGGGAGTTAATATCTTCCCTTTATGTAATCGACCCCCGAATCCAAATTTGGTTACGATGACCATCTTCTATTTTTTAAAAAAGTTTTATCGATATTTTCCTATTCCTTCAGCGAAATAAATAAACTTCGGTGGCAACTCTGTTAGAACATATTTCGAGTGCGTAATACATTTCGCAAAGGATCCTATTTTTCGTGGTACAACACATTATATTTTACCTCATTTCAAACCTTTGGTGTATGTGTAGCATAAATCTTCTTCTAATATCACAAAACCTTTTCAAAATAAGTTTTCACCATATATGTTTCCGCTTGCGTAATCTGAGTTTTAAATTGAAAATAAGGGATTTTTAATTGTCTATTCAACCCCCTATTCTAGACAAATTACTCCATATTAAAACCAACAAAAAATAAAAAAAAAGTATGTTAGAAAGGGAGACAAAAAACATTTACCTATATAGGCGGCGAGGTGTCTGCTACCTCTATGCCAAAAATTAATTACTTCTCGACAATTCATATTTTTGAACTGCAATAAGAAGAGAATATCCCTTTTCTCCCCGAGGGAAAGGAACATAGATCGTATCCCGTGATTATCATTGATCTTCTATCCAGGACATAGAGAAAAAGGGGGCGCCATCAAATCCCAACATCCTGATAAAATCGTCTCGCCCCCTCACTCAGACAAATTTGTCCTACCAATACTTATAATGGTTGGAATGAGAAGTGTGAAGGCTTCTCGTTGGTTGACTACCTATGGACACCCCAACTACCCTTTAATGAGTTGGTGGTAAAGAACGAGAAAAATATCTTCATGGTTGGAGTAATATCCAGCTCCTCACACACTATCTCAAAGGCCCTAATATAACCTTAACTATAGGGAAACAATCGAGAAAGAGCAACATTTAGAATCATCAAGATCTCCGCATAAAAGGGGGAAAATAAGAAGAAAAAATTCTTATGTCTTTGATGACGTGGAGGGAAAAGAAGAGATGCAATGAAAGAGGTTATGAGGAAACGGGAAAGGTCACTATTTTCGAAGGTGAACAAATATCCAAAACAACCTGATGCTCATCCTCTAGGGAAGAAACATCTACTATGGATCCTAAAAAATGAATTTGTTCTTCGTAGGCACACTGGACACACAGTCGCCAACATCCTTGGACATGACGGGGGAGGAAGACATTTTATTCCTGAGAAAATAATAGAACAAAAAGAAGTCACCACCACCACCACCACCGTAATCACTAGAAAAAGACTATTTACCTAAAGTCGTACATCTAGCGCAAAAACTTATCTCCAACATACCTTTGCAAAATACATTACAAAAAATCAAGAAAATAAGGAACTCATACCTGAGCGAATGTTACATGCAAATATATGAAGGGGAAATATAACTTGGACAAACTTGCAGATAAGGGGTAAATATAGTAAATGCTATGAGAAAAGGGCTTTTATAATAAAAGATTCTCTGAATCCCCTCAGGGTTTTAGAAAAACTCAACATGATTCTGACACGTCCGACCAATGTTTAATGTCTCAAAAAACAGGTCATCATTTATTACATTGAATAAAAATAAGCGTACACACAAGGTACGGATTGGCACCCTTGGTTGGCATCTCTCAACTAAGAGGGCACATTTGGTAGCTGACTCATCAATTGAGGGCCATGATAAACAAACATCTTTAATTGAGGAACTCACCTGGTAAGCATCGTTATCCTTTCATAGAGAAATCAATGGCAGGGCGAGGGGCGTGCCACAATAGTTTAAAACACCCCACCCTTAGAAAAACCATCGTGCTTGAGAAACTATGTAGTGTTATATTTGCAGACGCCCTAAACTATAACCCCCTCACCCAAGAGTCGCACACCCCGACAATGACTCGGAGGCCTGTCCAGAGGGAACCCTGACATGTAAGTTAATAAAGAAGGAGTATTCGTTAGTTCCTAAAATATAGGCGGTCAATAACTCCCTAGGAAAGGAGGAAATAATTGACGCCATTAAGGGTGACTTCAACCCTAAGTCCTAGATACCTCTATAAATACATATCCTCGTAAGAATATGGAGACAGACCCCAAGTAATACACATTCTTAACACCCCAAAAGAGCATAACACTCACCACTGTCTAAACATATTACCGTCGATAGCCATACGCTTGCCACCAAGCATCACTAGTCATTAGCAAGGCCATTTACCTCATGTGACCAGGTTTATTAAATCACTCCAAAAAGTCATCGTACAAGGTTTCTCGATGTCACATGTAAGACCTCACTACTAAAATATGTTATAAACCTTTTGAGACCTTTGAGTCTCTCTGCCCTTGCGGGGAGAACATGCATACATGTATTGTTTGACCAATACGTGTTATATCTCACTGATTCAAACTATCCTTTTTTATTAATGATAACATATTTATTATTATTTTTATGCATTTTTTAAATCTTTAACTAATGAAATTTTGAGTAATTTATTTTATGTATTTTAGTAGGTTTTATAGAATTTTAAAGAAGAGAATCATTATTTATAATATATATATATATCAGGGGCGGTCCTGCGGGGGTGCGAGGAGTGCTACCGCACAGGGCCTCCGACTTTTTAGGGCTCCGAATTTGATATATAGGGTCAATATAAATATAAGACTAACGAATATATATCTCTAATTCCATTTTAATATATGATTGTAGTGTAGCCTAGTGGTTGCCTTATTATTTTGGTAGTAATACAACCTGAGTTCAATTCCTTGTTCTTACATTTTATGTATATTTTTACTTTTATAAAAAAATGCCACCATATTGTTTTTAAATTTAATTTAATGTTGCAATTAATTTAATAAATATTTTCTTTTATTAACATATTCAAGTATATCCTATCCAGCCGCCTGTAATCTAAATAAATTATATTTAAAATTTAATATCACAATTAATCTAATTAATTTTTTTCTTTTATTAATATATTTTATAGATCTATGAAAAATTTTGAGATGTAATTTTGAAAATATTTATATTTTTGTATCATTGTGAATCGCTACATTAATAAATTTGAAATAGTAGTTGTGAGATTTTGAAAATTTATAATTTTACGTTGTTGACTGTTTATTAAATAAAACACTTCATTATTAATATTGTGGAAATTGTTCAATTTTTTTTTCTTTTATTAAATTGTATGAACTTTTTTTTATAAATCGAAGATGGTAAGAGAAGAAAGACGCGAATAACTAAACTTTGATAAATCAAATTTCTACATAGTATTTTTTATCGTATTTGTCTCTATATATTTAATTTTATTTATAATTAAATAAAATATTTTTTTTTAATTTATTATGTTTTCATCTATTAAATATCTAATTTTAAAATAGAAGACCTGATATCATTATCTACAATGGACCTATATTTGTATTTCAATTTTAACAAGACTTGATTTTGTTTGTGAATTGCAATGATTACTAAGTACAATGTTGATCAAAACTTATGCATTGTAACATACTAAAATATGTTATAAGCAATGATATTACTTTTAAGTTCCTCCATGGCTAATGGTAATATATTTCACAATTGTGATTTAATGTGTTAATTGTCAATTGTATCATATAGTAATGTTTAAGTGCTTAAGGAATGTTTAGTATATGGAAAATATTGGTTTTTAATAACTCAAATTTGATAGTTAAAATTTGAGAATTCCTTTACGTAGTTGCATGTAAAATAAGTATATGATTAACAATATTAATGCATCTATTTTTAATATATAAAAATTAATTACCACCATAATTACTTAATTACCCTAATTACAATCCATAATATAGATAATTTCATGTTCCTATAAGTAATTTCGTACTAAATTCTATTTAATACTCTAACTAACTCTACCATTTTATAATTTAATAAATTTGCCTCGACAACATAAAAATTGATTCAACTATATAATATATAAAATATAATTAAAAAATTGATTCAAATATATCAAAATACATTAAAAGAGAGTTTTTCATTGGGTAAAGTGATGTATGATATGAGTAATTTTCAATGGGTGAATTATTTTATGGATTTGGGATAAAAAGATAATTTTGAAATCTTGAATTATGGTGTGGATTTGGAATAAGAGATGGATTTCCAAAATATGGGGTGTTTTGTTGATTTGGGATACAAAGAGGACTTCCATCATTTTGCATAAAATTGGAGCATGTGTTATGTTGATTGAGGTTCATTTTCAAATGAAATGTGTACACACAAAAATTAAAATTAAATAAAATAAATTGGTCAAATTTAGACTAGATGTTTAATATATAAAAGTTAATTACCATCATAATTACTTAATTACCCTAATTACAATCCATAATACAACTAATTTCATGTTCCTATAAGTAATTTCGTACTAAACTCTATTTAATACTCTAACTAACTCTACCATTTTACAATTTAATAAATTTGCCTCGACAACATAAAAATTGATTCAAATATATATAAAATATAATTAAAAAATTGATTCAAATATATCAAAATACATTAAAAGAGATTTTTTCATTGGGTAAGGTGATGTATGATATGAGTAATTTCCAATGGGTGAATTATTTTATGGATTTGGGATAAAAAGAGAATTTTGAAATCTTGAATTATGGTGTGGATTTGGAATAAGAGATGGATTTCCAAAATATGGGGTGTTTTGTTGATTTGGGATACAAAGAGGACTTCCATCATTTTGCATAAAATTGGAGCATGTGTTAGGTTGATTGAGGTTCATTTTCAAATGAAATGTGTACACACAAAAATTAAAATTAAATAAAATAAATTGGTCAAATTTAGACTAGATGTGAGTGAAAAATGTGATAAAATAAATTACCTATTTATACTACTAAAAAATATTACCGTTATTTTATTGTTGTTGCAATCTTATCATTCCAAAATGAAATCTCCTGAAATCAAATTAGTTATTATTGTAGTTTTTTTGCCAAATATTATCGTTGCTTGATTTTCTTTAAATGACAAAATGAATTTTTTTTAATAATAAATATTACCGTTATTTTATTGTTGTTGCAATCTTATCATTCCAAAATGAAATCAATATTCTGAAATCAAATTAATTATTATTGTAGTTTTTTTGCCAAATATTATCGTTACTTGATTTTCTTTAAATGACAAAATGAATTTTTTTAATAATAAATATACTGATTTTTTAAGTGGTCTTTCTGAGATGTCAATGTGTATGAACTTGGGAAAACTTGGGAAAATGTGTAGGAACTTGGGAAAACTATAGATAAACATGCTCTAATGAAATCCCTTTAGGTTTTACGGCTATATTAATACATAGGCTGATGAAAAACTTTTCATTTCCCTATATTACACATATCCACATGTTACGTAATTGCCAATTATTTTGGAGGGAACTGACGAATTTTCGTACCAAATATATATATATATATATATATATATATATATATATATATATATATATATATATATATATATATATATATATATATATATATATATATATATATATATATATATATATATATATATATATATATATATATATATATATATATATATATATAATGGAAATGATCCATTCTTAACATGTACCTTATATATTATATATTAGCATTTCAAGTATTGTTCCAAATTCAAGAAATGAACTTATCATGTTGAATGAGCAAAAGCTGTAAGAAAACTTTATTCAAATAAAGCCATGGCAATGTAAGTTATGTTTTTTATCAGGTGAACATTTGATATTTTTATTCACTATAAAATTATATATCTTCTGTTTTATTTATAATGATGAAGATATATAATATCTGTTATATATGCGTAATTTTTTCAGATGTATGATCAAGTATGATCATTTTGAATTATAGAGCCTGAGTGAGTACTATAATAGAAAATATTCAAAATGGTAGATGAAGAATTACATTTTAAAACTATTTTGAGGAGGAAGAATGCTGCAAAAGCCAGAATTTATAGAAAGAGTGTTATTGATGACAAGAAATCTAAGAGGTTGAAAACTGCTCTAAAAGAAAATGGTACATTAGATAAAAGACGCGGCAATGACTCAACAGCTTTGAGGATACCACTATCAGAACTTTCGCCAAACATACTAAATGACGGTCGTGGTATAGCCAACGTTGAAGTAAGTCGTCAACTTCATTCGTCCTTAAAGACTAAGCCAAGTACCAATAATAATATCAGATCAAAAAGGATATCAAGCAGAAACATTACCAAATTAGGAGTTAACTTATCTAAGAGGTTTGACAATACATTTGCTGCAACAACATCAAACCAAGATCCAATACCAGAATTGCAACTCAATGAGCTTTTTGCATCTGATAGTGGAGACGATAATATGAATGATGAATCTGACGGTATATTCTTAATTATTTTTCATTTGAGTTAATTTGTTTATGATATGTCATAGAATATTACAATATTCTTAACACAATAAATGTTATGTCAAAAGGTTACAGTTCAACAACAAATTCAAGTTTTGATGAAGATGAAATGTCTAATGGAACAGATGCTATGGAAACTTTTGAAATTACATCAGGTATTTTAAAATGATTTACTATAAATAATATTTTATTATTATGAAATACAACTCATTTAACATATGAATTAAATACTATTGATGATCAGGAGGGTATTATGATATAGGGGATCCTGTTATTGAATGTCAATATTATGGTGCAAATATGTGGTATTCAGAAAGGAAAAACAAATGTCGTCATGCGTCCAATCCTAAATTTTCCATGTGTTGTGGATCAGGAAAAGTTCAGTTACCTTTGTTAAAACCCGCTCCTAAAGTTCTACAACATCTGTTGTTTGACAACGAATCATGTGAATCAAAAAATTTCCAACAACAAATTCGAATGTACAACGTTATGTTTGCATTTACATCTCCCGGTGCGAAAGTGGACAATCGATTTAACAACGGTAGATGCCCTCCCAATTTTCGTATCCAAGGTCAATCATGTCACCGAATAGGAAGCATGTTACCGATGCCAGGTCAAAATCCACGATTTGCACAACTATATGTTTATGACACTGAGAATGAAATTGAAAACAGAATGCATGGATTCAGGTTAGATATCTATTATTTTCCAAACTTTAAATTTATTTATTTAAGAAACTTGCAATAAACTGTTTCAACTCTTTTCGTTATAGGTCAAAAAGTGGAGTTGATGTTAATATTGTGAGAAAACTATATGAAATGTTATATGAACATAATGTTCATGCACAATCATTTCGCATGGCAAGGGACAGACTTTGTGAAGAAGGTGTTTCTGATTTAAAACTTCGTTTAATATCTGAACGAAGAAATGATGGAAGGATATATAATCAACCAACTGTATCCGAAGTAGCTGCTTTAATTGTTGGAGATGTCAACACTGTAGAAAAAAGAGACATTATAGTGCAAAAACAATGTGGCGAACTTCAAAGGATAGATGAGTATCATACCAGTTATTTAGGATATCAGTACCGATTATTATTTCCATATGGTGAGGATGGATATAGACCTAATGTGAGGCACCGTGATAAAGGGACAAATATTCGCCACTTCACAGACATAACACAGTCAGAACAGAACAATAAAGATATTCCTTGGGAAGAAGCAACAAAGCGAAATCGACTTACAATAAGAGAGTGGTTGGCCTTTAGAATTCAATCAAGATCTAATGAAGCACAAACATTGTTGCGATCAAGGAGACTTTATCAACAATTTTTGGTAGATGGTTTTACAATGATGGAATCAGAAAGACTTAGGTGGCTTCGAAAGAATCAGTCAAAATTGAGGGTTGGCAAGTATCACAATTTGAATGAATATAATTCAAATGGAGAAACGCACGGGTCAAACACAGGTAAAAGGGTTGTGCTACCTTCTTCATACGTTGGTAGTCGTAGATATATGGATCAACTATACTTTGACGGAATGGCAATATGCAACTATGTCGGATTTCCAGATCTTTTCATTACATTCACATGTAACCCCAACTGGCCTGAAATTCAGCGTTTGCTTGGTTCTGTTCATCTAAAAGCATCAGATCGTCCTGACATCATTTCAAGAGTCTTTAAAATGAAATTTGATGAGCTTTTGTCTGATCTCACAAAGAAAAGTCTATCGGGGAAAGTTCTTGCATGTGAGTAACTTATTCCATATTCAATTAATCGTATTGTTATTTTCAAATTTATCATTCGTGTGCTGACTATTGTATATATTTTATATTTTTATTTTTATAGATATGTATACAATTGAGTTTCAAAAGAGAGGATTACCACATGCTCACATCTTAATTTTCCTCCATCCATCTAACAAATATCCAACTCCAAGTGATATTAATCGCATTATTTCAGCTGAAATACCTGACCAAGATACCAATGAAGAGTTGTATAATTTGGTTAAAACTCACATGATTCTGGCCCGTGTGGATTTGCAAATCGATCTTCACCGTGCATGAAAGATGGAAAATGTTCTAAATATTTTCCAAAACAGTTTCAGCCCGAAACAATTGTTGATCAAGATGGGTTTCCGGTATATAGAAGAAGGGACAATGGACATACAGTTCTTAAGAATGGAATTCAAGTCGATAACCGGAATGTTGTTCCATATAATGCAAAGTTGTTGACAAAGTACCAAGCTCACATAAACATGGAATGGTGCAATCAAAGTACATCGATTAAGTACTTATTCAAGTACATCAACAAAGGTTACGACAGAATCACCGCTGCCATTGTACCGAATGATGATGGAACTTCCAACCAGCCGTAGAATATTGATGAGATCAAACAGTATATTGATTGTAGGTATGTTTCTAATATATCACTTGAAATATGATGTCATGCAATTTATCTATTTCAACTAAAAGTGTGCAATTTTTCTTTACATGCATGGTGTAGAAAATTTTATATTTACACTGTTTTGACTATATGTGTTATAATAAAATTTATATATTCTGTCTACAATAATCATTCTATTAATTTTAAATCCATTGCCTTTCATTATATTATTTGTAGGTACGTTTCTCCGAGTGAAGCATCTTGGAGGATATTCTCCTTTCCAATCCATGGTAGAAAACCAGCTATTGAGAGACTGTACTTTCATTGTGAAGGTCAAAATTCGGTATATTACACTGATTTTGATCGTATCAATACAGTTCTGGAAAAACCAAGTGTAACTGAATCGATGTTTACATCATGGTTCGAAGCAAATTGCAAGTATCCTGAAGCACAAAATTTAACTTACAGCAAATTTGTTTCAAAATTTGTTTATGTTAAGAAAAAAAGAGAATGGAAACCCCGTCAAAAAGGTTACACAATTGGTAGGCTTATATGGGTTCCTCCAACAACTGGCGAATTGTACTATCTTAGATTGATGCTCACACATGTCAAAGGCCCCCACAATTATAATGATATAAAAACAGTGAATAACGTAAAATATGATACTTTCCGGGATGTCTGTTTTGCTATGGGTTTTATCGGCGATGATAGAGAATTCATTGCAGCTATTAAAGAGGCAAATCATTGGGGTTCAGGTCAATATTTGAGATTACTATTTGTTCACATGTTATTATCAGGCAGCATTAACAGGCCAAGGCATGTATGGAGTAAAACATGTCATCTCTTAGCTGATGGAATACTATATGCTCAACAGCGAATTGCAAACAATAGAGGTATTATTTTTCCTATATTGTGAATTTTTATTATATTTATTTGTTTGATTCTTAAAAGTAAATTTGTTTTATAGTTTACACTTATAATTACTATTGTATAAAGGTTTGAGGTTGTCGGATGAAGAGATAATGAATTTAACATTAATTGAGATTGAACGAAATCTTCAAAGGAAGAGCCGAAGTCTAAAGGAATTTGCTGGAATGCCTTATCCAAGTGGATATGTGGTTGAGCAGTTGGGAAATAAGCTCATATACGAAGAGCGGAGTTACAATCCAGCCGAACAATTGCAAGAATACAATAATTTGTTCTTAAATCTTACAGGTAAATATGTTAAATGTTTGTAAGTTTTGTCATAATTTTATAAAGTTAACTTTTAAAGTATGATTTTATCTTACAATTTTTTTTAATGTATAATTAATTTATTCACTGCATGTTTGCTATGTATTTTTTTTAAATTAGATGAGCAAAGAGGTGTATTCAAGCGAATAATGGAAGCAGTAAACAATCAGCAATGAGACGTATTTTTTTTGTATGGATACGGTGGCACAGGGAAAACCTACATGTGGAGAACTCTAGCTTCCTACATAAGATCAAAGAAAAAAATTTGTTTAACTGTTGCTTCATCGGGCATAGCTTCACTACTACTTCCAGGAGGTCGAACGGCTCATTCAATGTTCAAGATTCCAATACCTACAATGGAGTCTTCTACATGTAATATCGACAAAGGTAGTGATCGTGCAAAGCTACTAAAAATGGCAAAGTTGATAATTTGGGATGAAGCTCCAATGGCGCACAGATTTTGTTTTGAAGCATTTGATAAAACCCTTAAAGACATAATGGGGCGTTCCAATTGTTCTGACAAATTATTCGGAGGGAAAGTAATTGTATTTGGTGGAGATTTTCGGCAAATATTACCAGTTGTACCAAGGGGCAGCCGTTCAGATATAATACATTCTACAATAAATTCATCATACATCTGGGATCATTGTGTTGTGCTGAAGCTTACAAAAAACATGCGACTCCAACA
Organism: Lathyrus oleraceus; assembly: GCF_024323335.1. NCBI lineage: Eukaryota > Viridiplantae > Streptophyta > Magnoliopsida > Fabales > Fabaceae > Lathyrus > Lathyrus oleraceus. The sequence goes on from NC_066580.1 coordinate 448,853,410, forward strand.
AGCCGGCAATACTTCAAGTACATCTGAATTAGAATTGTTTTCTAATTGGATATTAAAAGTTGGCGATGGGAAATTGGAAGAACCTAACGATGGTTACACGGATATTCCTATTCCAAATGATTTCTTAATTTCTAACTATGATGATCCACTAGAAGCCATTGTTAGTGAAACATATCCGAATTTTCTTAACAATTACAAGAATCCAGAATTTTTGCAATCAAGAGCTATATTGGCAGGAACAATTGAAACGGTTGACATCATAAATCAATACGTTTTGGGATTCATACCACGTATGCGTTATCCATTGTAAACATATTTATAGATACATTCATATATTTATATGTACTAACATAGATTTATAATAATAAAATTTTAAAAATTTTCCCAAAGGTGAAGAAAAGGAATATTTAAGTTCAGATTTTGTAGACACTTTTGACGGTGAAGGAAATGAAGCTTTTGATGTTTTGACCCCGAAATTTTTGAATACACTTACAACTTCCGGTCTACCTAACCACAAGATTAAATTGAAGATTGGGACCCCTATTATGTTGCTTCGAAACATTGATCAACCTGAAGGTCTCTGCAATGGAACAAGGCTTATAGTTACAAGATTGGCAAACCACGTTATCGAGGCAAAGATTATATCTGGAAAGAATATTGGAGGGGTTATCTATATTCCAAGAATGGATATGACTCCAACACAATCTCCGTGGCCATTCAAAATGACTAGAAGGCCATTTCCCATAACTATATGTTATGCTATGACAATTAACAAATCTCAAGGTCAGTCATTGGATTATGTTGGATTGTATTTGCCTAGAAGTGTATTTAGTCATGGTCAACTATACGTTGCAATATCAAGGGTCAAAAGCAAAAAAAGGGCTTAAGATATTAATCCATGACAAGGATAACCATCCATTGAATTCTACAACAAACGTCGTGTTCAAAGAAGTTTTTGAAAACTTATAGAACGTAAGTTTTTCATTAGTTATATTATATCAACAAATGTCGTTGTTTATTATTAGAATTTTATTGAATGAGTTGTATAAAATATACATTATGTTTTAACATTTGTTTATATGGATGTAATTGTTTTTTTACAGGGTAATGAATCATCACTTCCTAAAAGGTTGCGGGCAGGTTTTGTATAAACCCAGTTTTTTAAGGACCAAAGAATTGTACGAAGTTAAATCATTTTTGTTGCTGGACTTATTTCTCAATGATAAATGGAATGTTTATTCATAACATTAACAATGGAATGTTTATTATATATCAATATACCAATAAATTGTAAAAATATTTTTGTATTATATTTTTTGATTATTTCCTTAATATAGTATACAAAAAAATTAAGCAAATTATATTACTATAAATTAATAATGTTTTACTTTATTATGTCCCAAACTGAAAAAAAGTTATTTGTGGAAATTTTTTGAACCCATTTATTGATCATTTAACATCCATTACATTAAAAAAAACTCTTATGCAATAAATTTGTGTACGTTGATCCAACTATATATATATATATATATATATATATATATATATATATATATATATATATATATATATATATATATATATAAACAAAAAATATATTATATTTTAATTTTTTTAAAATAAATTATTGCACTTGCGCGACCCGTGCGAACGCACGGGTCCTTTACTAGTTTGAAGTAAAAGGTAAAAATAGGATAAAAAGTTATAATATTTTCCGCTTCCTCCCATTTCCAAACAGTAGAGTGAGATTTTAGTTTCATTGCATCGTAGAATATCCAAACAATGGAATATAGTTTATGTTTCGTTATGTTCCATTCTATTGCGTTTCACTCTACTTTATTTGTTTTAAATTATCCAAACACACCATAAATATATGTTTTGATTGGTGGTACATACAATGCTAAATAATGTGATTCTATTGTTTAAACTTGTAAATAATGGACGGAGCAAAATGGAACATGACAAAATCTATTCCATCTAATCCTCCATTTTTTATTACATCCTAAAAGTATGTTGGATTGGTGGTACATGGTGAAATGCAATGCTATAATTGTTAGTGTAAGCCCTAGAGGCCAATACTTTTGGTACTTGTATCGAATTATTTATTAATTAATAAAAGGTTTTTTCTTTATTATGTTTGATTAATAAAGTCCACAGAATAGCTAGTCCGTTTAATGTATCAAGTATGACTTAATCATGAGATCACATTAAACATAAGGACACTATTCATAAAGTATCCGTAGTCGAGTTTTATTGTGAAGTGGGATAACATTAAAGCATTAAGACTATTATGTTTGTAGACTGATGATCACATCTCATGGATCATGGATAAAGAGTTATCAAGTCTTAAACATAGGTATGAATATTAAGAGTAATATTTATACCGGATTGACCCGCTATGAGAATACTATATAGAAAGTTATGCAAAGTGTCATAAGTTATTTTCATGGTGATAATGGTGTATACCACTCTTCGACCTGAAACCACTATGGATCCTAGATGTAGAGTCGAGTACTTTATTGCTGATCCAACGTTGTCCGTAATTGGATAATCATAAAGACAGTTGATGGGTACTCCACGAAGCATGCTGAGGGACATGAGTGACCTAGATGGAATTTGCCCATCCTGTGTAATAGGATAAATGTCTATGTGCCCAATATTGAACTGGACAAGGATGACACGGTCTATACCTTGTGTTCAATATAGACATAAGGGCAAAGGGGTAATTATACACATAATTATTATCACAAAAGGATTTGTCAGATCACATGACATTTTCGTGACTTGGGTAGCAGTGATGTGTTGCTAGATACCGCTCACTGTTTATTATGTTAAATGCGTGATTTAATATAATTGTCAACGTCGCGAAAACCTACAGGGTCACACACAAAGGACAGATTGATGAGAGATAAAGTAACTAAGGAACATCGTAAGGTACGGTGCACTTAAGTGGAATACGAAATATGGTAAGGTACCACACGCTTAAGTGATTTTGGGCATATTATAAGATATGGGCCAAAATATACTTAAGTGGACTTTTTAGCTTGAAGCCCACACATGTGGTTCTATAAATAGAACCCTTGGGTAGAAGCATTGTCACTCAAGTGAAACTCAAAGCCTTCATTCGTACCAGCTAGCACTGAGATTGAAGGAACCCGTTCGTGTGGACCGAGTAGAGACGTTGTCATCGTTCAACGTTCGTGATCGCTCCGTGGATTTGTATCCAACGTTTTGATCGTTATAAGAGATCTGCACCAAAGGTTTGAATCGCCACAAGAGGTAACGATTCTATCACTGATCATGCCCATTCGTAAGGATCACTAAATGGAGAAATTTTTAATTCCGCTGCGCCTTGGATGGCAATTCTCCTTCAATAATGTGATTCTATTATTTGAATTTATAAATAATGAATGATGTGGAATACAACATGATGAAATCCATTCCATTCAATCATCTATTTTTTTATTCCATCCTAAAGGTGTGTTTAGATTTGTGGTACATGATGAAATTGACTGCTAAATAATGTGATTACACTATTTGAATTTGTAAATAATGGATGAAGTGGAATGAAATATGATGAAATTTATTCCATTTAGTCCTCTATTTTTTTTATTTCATCCTAAATATATGTTTGGATTGGTGGTACGTGATGAAATGCAATTCTAAATAATGTAATTTCATTGTTTGAATGTGTAAATAATGGATAGACTAGAAGGAGAACACGATGAAATTCATTCCATCAAATCCTCTATTTTTTTATTTTATCTGATTTAGAGTGTATGTAATGAAGCATGACATTATTAATAAAATATCCAACAAGTAAGATAGATATTCTATTTTCTCCGCTCAATTCTTTTTTGCTCCCTTCATAGAGTCTACAAAATAGGTTGGACCAACTGATCCAATCCAAAAGCCCGTAAAAAATCATGTGCTTGAACAATTAAATTATAGTCTATTTACTATCCATATTTACAAGTTTGACTCGTTAAAAGCTCGATGTTTAAGTGTGCTAGCTCGACCGATTTGCGGGTAACCCACTTATTTAATTAAAAAAAGAAGACAACAATTCTAACACAATATACTACTAATGTCCATACTATTTTCTAATAAATATATCACATTAATTTTTTATTTATATAGATTAGTTCATTTAACTTAAATATTTAACATCATGAATATTAATATTATTTGCTCCGTTTTATAATCAATAAATTATTATATATAAATAAATTATATTGAAATTTAATTCTCAAACAAAATAATGTGAGTAATTGGTTATTTAATTAAAATAATTTATTTTTATAATATTTTATCTTAGATGTTAGGCATGTAATTGAGTTATATCTTTTTGTGCTCAATATTTATATATGTTTTACTTTTTGGTTAATGGTTTATTACTTTTTTTCTTATTTAAAAATATTTTTTAATTAAAAATTAATATTAAATATAATACGAACTGACTCAAATAGTTGTATCCTTCAAAGGGCCGAGCTTGGACAACTAAGTTGTAGTATGTTTAAATTCCAGACTTTTAGACCCTAACCCGTCATGGATTAAGCGGATCGGGTAGTTCATTTTGCCAACTTTATCCCTTCCATTTCATTCCAAATTCAATGTTGTTCCATCAATTATAATTATTTATACTAGGCATGACTTTATGCACCCCATGGGGTGCTAGTTCATCATGGTGAAAAGTCACAAAAATCCATAGATTTCAGAGATGCATCTTCAGACGCACCTATTTTACACACCATCATCTCTTATGTGAGTGAGCCACCCATTTTGTACAAAAGTGTACCTAGAAATGTATCTTTGTATCCACAACAAGGTAAATCCAGAGATGCATTACATAATAGCCCTTATGTAAAAACTCAATGTTTTACTCTCAGTAAGTTTTATGAAAATGCATCTCCGAACGGGTTTTAATACATCTACCTCGCGCCAAAACCTTTCCCATAAATTTATTCATTTTCTACATTTTCAAAAACACTTTAAATCTCGTCAGCAAGAACCAACAAGATCATTTTTCAAGTTTTAACTCTACTTCTACCTCATTACGATCAACCCTAAGATATTCCACTCACTCCATTCAAGCTTTCGCACAACAACTCTCAATCAGTAAAATTCTCATTTCCTTTCTATTTTTAAGTTTTTATGCATGTATTGGATAAAATAGATTGTTTAAAACATATTATGTTGTAGTTACACTCAAAATAGGTAGTTTTCCGCATTTACATTTATTGGTGTTTAGGGAATCATAATGGATTTTATGCATTTTCTACAATCGCGTGTTTTTACTAAGATGCATCTCTGGATTTTTCCTTTCTTGTTTTACTAAGATGCATCTCTGGATTTTACTTGCCTTGATTTTGATTTGATTTCCTAGTTTGTATTATAGGAACAATGGCTGAAAACCATGAGAGATTGAGGCACAATCGTGTATCCAAACATGCGTTCGTTCTTAGGGAGAGGATAATACGCTCAAGGCCATGAGTTAGTTCTATTTAGTTTGACGTGGAAGCGTCTACCTCACATGGTTGTGTGTCTCATACCTCACAAGGTCAGTCTCCTAAGGGCACATGTCTCCTGTCGACCCGTCAACTTATGAAGCCTCTGAAGCCCAAAAGGAGGAACCTACTACTGATGTTGCTCTCATTCCTGGTAGTTTTTTAGGAGACCCCTTATGACACCTTCTTACTTCCTCTATATGCAGAACATACTGCTAGTCATGTGTGGGAAAGAAAGGTATATTTATTTACTTTTATGTTACACTTGTTTCATACTAATTGAGTTATGATTGATGTTGATATATTTATTTATACAAGAGCGTGAAATGATAAACTCTATAAACCATGCCAAGAAGATTTTAATCCTGGCACATAATGTAGAAGCATGATTTCAAGATGTAGTTTGTTACTCTGGGCTGACATGTTTATGCGACAACGGATACAAGACCATTAACCATGGCATGTTTGCGACTTTTATGGAGAGATGGCACAATGATATATCATCTTTCCACATCCCTTGTGATGAGATTTCCATCGCCCTTGATGATGTCTCGTGCCTTCTGCATCTTCCGATTAGGGTAAGATTACTAAAGCATTCTCGGATCAACATATATGAGACACTTGAATTGATGGTAAACTATTTGGGAGATAACCCAAGTGATGCCCGCAGGAGCTTGATGCCACAAGAGGTGTTCATGGCCGTTTTTCATACCTGGATAAATCGTACAAATACCACCTGAATGCGACTGTGGAGGCCGAAGGTGATGATGAACAAGTTTTGTTCCACATACAATATACACCGAGGTCAGACTTCCTGTACTTGGTTGACACAATAATATTTATGGATAAAAGTGCAACCTACGTTGATTTAGTCTACCTGACATACTTCATCAACTTATAGTAGATCCACGAGTACAACTAAGGGTTGCGTGTTTGGTTTATATGTACTCCAAACTAGGTGAAACTTGTCTTTGGAAGACAAGACATATGACATGAAGTTGCACGTTGTTTACGGTAATATATTTGCAACTTATACTGTTAATAATATTTTCATAACACTTTCTACTAATATTTTATTACCTAAACCATTTTTCGTGCGTGGATCATCTATCACTTTAATCGTATATTCGACTGGATTCCTGTGACTGACTACACTAAGGATTGACCACATGCTTACACCTTTTCCTCGTTCATAAATATAATTGTTCCAGTTGTTTTTTGACCACACTGTAGTATATGACATATGCTCCTGCTTGTACAACGATCACCTTCAGATGTGTCCCTTGGACGACATAACCCTCTACTTTAGATGGTTGGCTGGCGGGTGCGCTTGATGTATCCACATCATCTTGAGCGAGTCATGCGAGTTCATGTTTCTTTAGATTAATCCAATACCTCTCTTTATGTCTGCTCCTTCGACAGTCTATCATAAAGATCTTGATGCAACACTCAATGATTTTTATAGTCATCTGGTACCAAATAATGCATAACTCATGATCCATGGGTTGCTGCACACGACCATATCCAATGTTTCTATCGAGTGTCACATCCTTACATGATACCACATATTGCGGAAACACCACATATACCAACTCACCAACAGGTATTGGAAGAGGAGTAGGCTATGAATGGTCACGCCCAAGACTTGTCGTCGGTCTGTCATCATATTGCGATAATTACGAGATATGCCATAAAGAGAGATGAGATTTTGAGGAAGACAATTATGGTATGGCCGTCATACATGCCATCTTTGTCGAGGCACATAATGCCTTAGGGTACAGACGACATATGAGAAACATAGGGGAGTTAGATATACACAATAGTTTATTTTATTTGCATTTTGGTAACATTTATGTTTTCTATACAAATTATGTATCGTGTTAATGTTTTTGATTAATTGATAAATATTTGGATTTGTATTATTATTTAGATTGATAAATGTTTGAATTTTAATTGACAATTATATATGAGATTTTGAATTACATTAGTATGATTAGGATGTTGTTGATTTCCTTAATATAAATGGACTAAAAATATCAATTTGGGACACTTGTTGTAAAGACAATCACTCTCAAATGCTTGGAGGTGTTATTTCAGAGATGCATCTACGGAATCACTAATGGAAAATGACAGAGATGCATCTCAGGAATGTCATACCCCAAAAGTTGTCCTCCCCTTTTTATTCTCATATGACTTTTGGTTTATGATTCATTTGCGTATTCGTTAGCATCATAACACATTTATTTTACCATTTGCATTAAACATCATGGATTCAAAGGCTTTTGATGTTTATGATCAACAAAGAGCTAGGGTTTCCTTAAAATCCAAATCTACTCCATACCATGATACATTGACTAGTGATGACAATTCTTTTGAATTCAAGATCATGAAACCCTAATCCTTGATATTTGGCATTTATGGATCATATGGTTGGCATTTTGGTATTGGATTTAATCAACGATTGTAGATATCATATTAGTCAACCATGGGAGATTCATTTAATTGATTAAGTTTCTTTATAGGCTTGGTCATTACACTTGTTCATTATGTGTGGTGTGGATTCAAGACAAGGCATTAAGACCCATGGTCCAAATTGTAACATTCATAGTACTTCATTCAAATTCAAGGTTCAAATTTAATACTCAAATCAAAGATTCATTTCAAGATATGGCAAGACAAAATCAAGTGCAATTCAAATTCAAAATTTCAAAATTTCAAATTCAAATTTTAGAGGGAGATTAAATTTCAAAGCACATGACACAATTCATTTTCAAAGGTCAATATCATTACAATATCAAACATTTCATTACAAAAATTTAAAATTTCAAACATTATACAAAAAACCGTAATTTTGACTTAAATTGACTTTTGGTCAACTGTTGACTTTTTGATCAAACAATTTTTGATCAAACAATTGACCAAAGTCAACTACCTATCTTGAACCATAATCCTCCTTATTCTCCATTCCTAAGCCTTCTCTTTTTTGCCTAAAACCCCGCATGGATCTTTAGGTATCCAAAGTCCCTTCATGAAAGCACCTTGACCCATGTCTTGCCAACTTTGACCATTGCCAATATTGATCACTCCCATAGGTCATGCCTAAACCTTGTCATGCCATATGCGTAATGGCCATGCAACAAACAAACCGAAATTAAATATGATGAGACCAAAGCAGCCACAAGCCAATCACATTCCATAAGCAATTCAAACAAGTTTCCAAACTTTCTAACATCGTGTAACAATTAATACAAGGCTAAAAAAGAACAAGTTTGATCCACTAACAAGTGCAATACGATTTAAAAGAAGATAATAACTACTCCAAAATCAGTTCAATATAACAACCAATCCATGTTTAATGATTTCAAACTTCAGACCACAATTCCTAGCCCAAATATTCAATTCAACACAACATGCAGTTTTAATTCCTACGCAACACAAATTCATTCAATATTCAAAGCATGACATGCATCATGTTCAGACAAATTGCAGTGGCATTTTCATTCATATACTAACATCACATTTAGTTCAAAATAACTATAATATAGTTCAAATCCTAACCTAGTTCACAATTCCAATTTCACTAACTAATATCCTCCATTCAACTCAACTAACTAACCGAAATCCAAGCTAACATTAACTGCAGATTTACCAAATTCTAACTGATTCAGAACACATCATAATTGCACTTAGCAAATTGTAACAGAGTGAACCATCCTAACAAACTTGCTCTTAGAAATTCAACAGAAGTTAACTGCCATAACATAACTGACGCCCCACCCTATTCTGTTATAACTTCATCTCTATATATTCATCACCATTTCCAATCATCGAACAATCAATACCTCATCACAAATCTCTTAGAATCCTCACTCCCTCAATCTCACTGCAAACTCATCAACACACAACTCTCTTAATCTCACTGCAAATTCGTCCACTCTCAATTTTCCCACCATCAAATTTACACGCAAGCAATAATTAACACATCAATGTCAATCAAGAGCAACAACATTTTTGAACCTACATGCTAGAGAAGGATTGTAGAAGAATAAGGAAGAATTCGAGAGCAAAAGAGTCGCAAATTCAAAGATTACCTGAACATTTGTGATTGTCCTTTATTTTTCGCTTCGTCTACGCCAATTCCTATAAAACCGGGGCCCTTATCCGACTCGTAGGTAGGCAACTCTTCTTCTTCATCCATTCACATTGATTCACGTTACCACCCATGTAGAATTCGACCCGAGGAATCAAAGCCCTAACGATTTAGGCTTTGATTCCTCCTCTACACCATTTAATTTTGGAATCTGATACATAGGGTTCATAGTTATGTTGCCTCGGTTCGAATCAGTGATTAGGAATTAAAGAAAAATGTTGATGGATTGTGAATGAGGGAGTTACGACGAACAATTTGATGGGTTTGGACCTCCGCCGCCATAAGTGATTTCCGGCATGTCGAAGCTTTTGCCCAGGCGAGGCTCTCAAAACATGTTTGAAACAAATGGAAGGAGTGAATTGTTCTGAACTCCTTACCCCTTCTTTTTATTTGTTTTCTTATTTTTAATACTTTTTTTCTAATCCATTTTACTGTATTTTTTAAATACTTTTTTAATGCATTTTATTTTGTTAACAAAAAACACTTAGAAAATTAAAGTTAGTACTTAGAAAATTAGTACTTAGATTTAATTAGGATTAATTGTTGTTTAATTCGTTAATACACCTTCTTAATTGAAAAACTTTTGAATAATAATAATAATAATAATAATAATAATAATAATAATAATAATAATAATAATAATAATAATAATAATAATGAGATTAATTACTATACACTGTCAGGGTAAAAAGTTTTATATCGTCGGTTCATCACCATCACCCGTTTGTATTACTTTATAGATTTTTAAAATAAAAGTCAAACTTCTTTTAATATCCAACGTCTATAATTAACTGATGGTGTAAAACCCTTTTACACTGGCAGTGTATTTCAATTAATCTAATAATAATAATAATAAATAATAATAATAATAATAATAATAATAATAATAATAATAATAATAATAACTACTATTGGGTGTTAATTAGGATTTGGATCTAGTTCTTTGATTTATTTTTCCTTTAATTTTTGAATTAGATTTATTTAGAAATTAGTGCATTTTATTCCATAAAAATACCTAAAAAATACACATTAAAATGATTAGTTTAATTATGATAAATCCTATTTTTAGGTTTTCATTAAACTTGTACTTAGTTGTTTCATCATTTAATCTTCTATTGGAATTAATTGGATATTAAGTCATTTGCCTTTACTTATGATTGCATGCATGAATGATGGTTATAGATTTGTTGTTTGAATGATTTATTTTGCCTCTCGAATGATTTTTATGTGCATGATTTAATTTTGTATGGTATATGATTATCCTCCATTTAGACAAAATGTACCCCATTTTCATAAATATGTAATAATTTTATTCTTTTCCTCATTAGTCCATTAGCTTATAAATAACCAAAAGCAATATAAAAAGAACATTTTTCAAAATAACAAAAATAAACTTGATCAAATGTCAAGTATTTTTCCAAATCAAATTTAATAGAGTGTAACGAGAGTACTTGATCCAACGTCAAGTACCTCTTCCATTTAATTCACACAATCACTTCAAACACTTGATCCAACATCAAGTCATTTTCAAAATATTTTTACAATAAATCGGATGAAAATGATGAGTATACGTATTTGTACACACCATTTCTCAAATACTTGGATTGTCGGTCGTGCTTAGCCTGTGACCCAGTATTTGTCTTCTATTAAAAAATATTTAACATTAAACGAGTATAATTCAATCCTCATAGGGCGAAAAAGAGAGGTCAGAATGCAATTGTTCTTTCAGCTCCCGAGTATTCTGATTGTCGGTCATATTTAATTTGTGGATTGATGCTTGCCTCCCTCTAAGTACAAACGATTAAACTCGTCTCACAAATTTCATAAACAAAAAACTTTTTGGATGAAAAAGAAAGGTCAAAATGCACTTGTCCTTTCAGCTACCAAGTACTCGGATTATCGACCGTACTTAACTTGTGGTCTGATACTTGTCTCCCACTCTAAAATCAATCACAACCAATCAAATACAATTTTCCGCCCATAGGGAATTTAAACCTCTTCACAAATGACATGTTATTTTTGTTCTATTGCAATACAAACAACGCTTAAGTCTCCCGTGCGCGAGCATACAAGCAACATCTAACTGATAGAACGCGAACGTTAACACCGTCCAATAAAAACAACCAACACATCCCTATTTTCTACCACGAACTACGAAACTCTAATTTTCTCATTGCACTATGAGATTAGGTAGGCACGAGGGTCTGAATCCTTGGCGAACACACTAATTTAAAACTTAGTTTTCCCCCTTCGTAAGTAACTTTTAGATAATAACATCTATACGCGCAAAAAACAATCAAAACGGTTCCTGTTGAGTACAATATATATGAGATGTGCTAATACCTCTCCCTTACATAATCGACTCCCGAACTCGAATTTGGTTGCGCCGACCATTTTCTTTTCTCTTAAGGGTTTTATCGATATTTTCCATTTCTTTTGAAATAAATAAAGTTCAGTGGCGACACTATATTTTTCGTGGTACGACAAGGAGTAAGCCCTAAAAATATTTGGGATGGACGATTCACTTGTGAAGCACAAAGTGTTATTGGAGATTAATCCAGAGATGCAACTCTGTAATTTTTCTAGGGTGATTCCGCATATGCATCTCTAGACCATTTTTTGACAAATATTGAAGTGAATGACCTATAACTATAGAATACTAGGTGCATTTTAGATGTTTTTGAAGTCATTAACAACATTTTGTTTTAAATTTAATTACAATATAGATTATTTTATATTGATTTTGTTAGGATTGATTTAATAATTGATAATATTTAATTAAATTTTAATTTAAACAAAATTGAATTTGCTTAGATAAATATATAAAATATATAAAATATATATATATATTTTTTAAATTAGAAAAATAAACTACATTAAAATTTGATATTATAGTTGTTTTTATTTTATCAACTAAAATTTGATTTGCTGGTATTATTATTTTGGGTACTAATTTGCTGATATTGATTTAATAACTAAATTAAATTTAAATTAGATTTAGAAGAAATTTGTTTTGATTTGATTCAAATTAAAACCATAATTAAATACAACCATTTGATTGGTTAAAGAAAGATAAAATCAAATCAAAACAAAATAAAACAGCTTTACTAAAAATTTGTAACAAACTTTTATTTATATTTATATATATTTTATCTACCTAAAAGACCTAAGTTTAGTTTTACTCTTCTCTCTCGTGCAACTCCTCCGCCACCATACACTTCTCCTTCCGCCGCGCCACTCTCTTCCGGCCACCCTCTTTCCCTGCTATTCACTTCTCGCAAACACCATTCTCCGTGCGTCTTCCCTGGTTCCAGTCTTCCCGCGCTCCGTCCGGCCACTCTGTCACAGACAGTTTCGTCACCTGACATCTCTTTCTTAAACCCCTAAACCCCCCAAACCTGTTTTTCATACATTCTTCAAAGCTTTCATGGATTCAATGGAGTTTAAAGTGAGCGAACTATTGAAAGAAGTTCAAGTAGATTACTCTCCTCAGTTTTCTAAACTTGTAGACGACACTGTCTCCTCCATCAAATCTTCCATCGACAAAATCCCTAAAAACTATAAGGTTATTATTCTCTCAATTTTTTTCACTATTTACTTTTGCTTTTGAAACATTCGATACTGATTGTGCTCAATGCTCGTTGGTTGAATTTGCAGGTTACTGCGGATTTGGCACCGAGTTTTGTTAGGGACATTGGTGCTGATAAGGTGGAGTTCAAATTTAAGAAGCCTTCGGTTTTTAAGTTTGGTGGTAGTTACTCCATACAAAGTGTTGCAAGGCCTGAATTAAACGTGGATCTTATTATAAGGTTACCAAAGGTATTATTCATATGAAGCAGATTACTTTTATATAGTCTATGTGTATAATGTATGTTAGTTGATGTTTAAATTAGTTTAGGGTTTAATTTGAATGCCATGCCAGTGTAAAAGTCAGAAGATTGCAATGATTTAATGATTATGATTATTTGTCAGCTGAAAAACTTGATGCATATGAATTACTCCCTTGGTTTCAAAATGAATGTTTATAGGTTTTTGCCCAGATTAAGGAATGCAATAATATTCTCATAAGATATTATGCTTTTACTAAATTAACCTTATTAATGTGTTGAAAGTAGTGTAGAGAGTAATAATTAAAGAACCCAATTGGAAAATAGTAATTATTTCTACATTGAAAAATGAGAATGAGAGTCATTTTGAAACCAAATTTATTTGCTAAACGACATTCATTTTGAAACAGAAGGAGTAAATCATTTCGTTTATTGGTGTTGAGTGCATGCTTTGATATTATATATGTTTATAACTCTATATATTCTATCATGATAGGAGTGCTTCCATGAGAAGGATTATTTGAACTATAGATACCATGCCAAAAGGTGTCTTTATCTCTGCTTGCTGAAAAAGTATTTGGAGAAATCTCCATCTATTGGTAGGGTTGAATGGTCTACCTTGCAGAACGAAGCTCGAAAGCCTTTACTGATTGTGTATCCGGGTTTGTACATTGATTGTTAGCTTAGGATTTAAGTTTCAATGCTTTTTGTTTATAAAATAATATTGGGATGACTAATGGAGGAATTTTCTGCAGCTGCAAAGCTTGTTGATGTTGATGGTTTTTTTGTGAGAATTATTCCATCGGCCATGTCAATCTTTAGCATACCAAAGTTAAACATGACACGTAATAACATTCATAATTCAAACAATGGTTTGTACCTTTAACACCTAAATTCGATTTCTTTGAGATTTTTGCTTCTTCTTATACAATGGATTGATGATTGATTGTTAATGTTCTGAAGGGAGTTCTGTTCAAGCCACACTGAAGTATAATTCTAGTATCTTGGAAGATATGTTTATAGAGGAAACAGAATTAATGAACAAACTTTTTCTTGGATGGAAGGAACTAAGAGAAGCTTTAATCCTACTGAAGGTTTGATATTTGAATTTCTTATGGGCATTTGTGCATTAAGTAATAAGAATAAAATGTTTACATGGAAACACTGAATTCAATGCTGCTCTTCCCGGTTTTAGGTATGGGCTCGACAGAGAAGTTCAATATATGCTCATGATTGCCTGAATGGATTTTTGATATCCATCATACTGGCACATCTTGCTTCTAGGGAACAAATTAAGAAGTCAATGAAGGCCATTGAAATAATTCGCATTACTTTGAACTTCCTTGGTATGCATATAGACTCTCCTTTACAGACTCATTTTATTTAGTACTCCTCACGATGTTATGACACCATGATTGATCTGTTATGAAAGTGAACCTGTTTACATTGGAGAATTATGAGTGCCATTTTTCAATGTGCTACACATTTCATGCACTTTATTTATTTTAAAATGAAAATGCTGTAAAAACATTTATCATCTCTCACTCTATACTGATTTATTTTGATGACTATACAGTGTTTGCTTGCCATATTTTGATATTCTCAATTCACTATTGTTGTTTCTGTGAATTAGTATATTTGAATTCCACGAAAGCATTACATAAATAGATCTTTGCTGCCATGTATAGTTAGTTTCTCAGTGAATTTGTAGGGAATTTGCTACCGTCATAAAATTGGCTAAGGCTGGAAGTGGGGGCTTAAAAAGCTTAGATATTAAATATATATATTTATTATTGTGATTGGTTTTGCAGCCACTTCAGAGACATGGAGCCGAGGTCTCTACTTTCCAAAGGAAGGCCAGGGAAATATTACTAAAGAGGTCTAGATCTTTGACTTTTTTTGTCTACTTTTGTAATTCTCTTTTGTGTACAGTGTGTGTAAACGTTCATGTTCCATTTATGATAGGAAAGGATGCAACTAAAAGGGTCATTTCCAATTGTGATATGTCACCCATCGGGGGCATTCAATTTGGCTTTTCGAATGTCTAGGATTGGTTTTACCCAGGTATATTTTGGCCAGCACACCAACTTTGCCTTTTCTTTTCCTTTTTGATACTATATCACACCACATACTCATTTTGATTATTCAATGTATATATTCAGCTTCAAGACGAGGCTGCTATGACACTTAAATGCATGGAAAAGTGTAGAGGTGGTGGATTTGAGGAAGTTTTTATGACCAAGATTGACTATGCTGTTAAATATGATTACTGTATGAGGTAATGTTTTTTAATCTAGCATGTGTTTGTAATTGATAATCCTGTTGGGATATTTGAATAGGAAGGTGTATGAAAAGTAACATGCATATGAAAAGCATGAAAGCTATAATGGTGTAAGTAAACAAGTTCACGTAACTTATATCATACACGTTTATTTTTGTGTTACGTTATAACACTAAGGAGAGTTGCCTTTTTTTCTTCCTCCCCTTGCTTTTCTTGGTGATAAATACCATATTGATTCAGATGCTGTATAACTGGGTTATTCTGTTGATTCATTTTCATAATGGTTTGCTTCAAGCTGTAAAAGCTGCAAGCTTATTGTATTACATGTTTTACTCTTATAGAATAAACTTCAAAGGAAACAAAGAGCTATATGCATCAGGAATTTGTTCGGATGATGAATGCTGGAGATTGTACGAGGAGAAAATACATGCTATATTAACTAAAGGGTTGGGTGATAGAGCAAAATTCATTCGAGTTATATGGAGAAATGCAGAATGTCAGTGGCGTGTGGATGATGTATGGTTTCAAGAATGAATTTCAGCATCTCATTTAAAATATGCTTCATGTTTTTCCTTTTTCTATTCTGTCTCTGATTGAATTCACAACCTCAGGGCTTGTCAATACTTGATAAAGAGCCCTTGTTCATAGGAATTTCAGTCAGTAATTTGGAGAAAGCATATAGGATGGTTGATATTGGTCCAAATGCCGAGAGTAAAGAAGAGGTACATTCTTTTTTCATGTTCCTTCTGTTTTTCCTTGTGTTCAAGTTTGTGTTGCTTTGAATGCACTGCAGTCCTTACTCATGATTTCAAACAGGGTCTTGAATTTCGAAAGTTTTGGGGAGAAAAAGCAGAGCTTAGAAGATTTAAAGACAGTAGAATTGCAGAAAGCACAGGTGAGGCATCTACTGTTGCAATTCATGTATTTAGTTGATCAAGTATGACTAACATAGCTTTCTTATCTTACTGGCCAAGTTAAATTATCTTGATGAATAACATGGTAACACTTTTTTTTTTCTTTCTAAAATAGTGTGGGAATGTCAGAAATGGGAAAGGCATCTGATTTTGAAAAATATAGCCAAGCACGTCCTTAGTCTGCATCTATCTCTACCCAAGGACAATATTGTAGTAGTTGTGGATCAACTTGATTTTTCTTTGGCTCATGGTGCTGCTGGTAACAATCTTATCTATTCACTTATTTTTTGACCTCTTATGCTTCTGTTATTAACATCTTCTGTTCTTTTGAAATGATTAACCCACAGATCCTATATCATACTCTGGAAGTTTGCTCGAGGCATTTGATGTTCTATCAAAACGTTTGCGTCTTATTGAAAACCTTCCTTTGAAGGTGTCTAGTGTACAACCTTTAGACTCTGGTAATTTCTTCACCTGAACAAACATTTATTTATTCAAATATGCAATCTTCAAAGATTTTCTTGTGTTATTTTTAAAGTCATTTGTGTCAATGCTTGGAGTGTGTTATATTTTAAACCAAAACTGATAACTTTTTGCCAAAGAAAAGAAATGAGGGTGTTTAAGTTCTACATGTTGAATTTCTTGAAGCTTGACCTAATCCAAATCATTGTTACATGTTCATTATCATTTACAGCATTTAGGTTTACATCAGTCTTCCCTCCCGAACCTCATCTACTAGCTAATGAAAAGATTGAATCTCTCAGACTGAATAAGTTGGTTCCATCTTGCATTCAACCACTAGAAATTATGATTCAGGTATGATTTTACGCTCCAGTGCTGCTCAATGAATTGACCTATGCACAGGAACTTTACAAACACTTTTTTTGCTCTTTACAGCTGGAAGGTTCTGGGAACTGGCCAATGGATGAAACTGCAATTGAAAAAATAAAATCTAGTTTCCTTATTCAAATTGGAGAAAGGTGAAGACTTGTGTATTTTATTTGCTTCAGTATTATGTTCTTCTTTTTCAGTGTTTAATATGACAGGATTATGTTATTATGGCAGTCTTCAAAAGAAGTGGGGGATGACATGCACTGCAACTCAGGATGATGTGGATGTATTAATGTCAGGATATGCATTTCGTCTTAAACTATTGCATGAGAGGGCCCTTAGTTTACTCAAAGAAAGTATGACTTACACTTATTATAAGGTTATGATTATTTAAATGGAAATGCCATTTCTGAGTTTTACTTATCAAACCATTTTAATATGCAGTTGGGAATGATAAAAAGATACTGGTACATTCTGCAGACAAGACGCTTTTCATTCGTAGTCAACATGCTAGCATGATAAATGGATTACAAAGTCTTTACCCAATTTATGGACCAGTAGTTAGGTGAACATTTTGAAAATTTCTATGTTTACATATAAAATTCCATTTATGATCTGTAACTCAGGTTTTTTTCTTTGTCTAGACTAGCAAAACGTTGGGCTGCTTCACATCTATTTTCTGCTTGTTTGGTAGAGGAGGCCATTGAGCTATTGGTTGCATATCTCTTTCTCAATCCTTTGCCATTTGATGCTCCCTGCTCACGGATCACTGGATTTTTAAGGTGTGTTTCCTATTTTTTGTTACTTATTTACTCAGAAGATGATGAGAAATATTGAATATCTTACCAGGCAGGAGTAAGTGTTCTCTTTAAACCTAATTTTCTTGGTGGATTGTCATAAAGCTCATTACCACAGTTAACATAATCTTTCCCTTGTTAAGGGGTTTCACAATTGGGTATATGAAGTTAGGATGGACAATTGCCTGAAGAGGCCGAAACTGAACATCCAAATTTCTAATTATGGTTATTGATTTGTACATATTTTAACACTTTTGTTTCATCGACAGATTCCTGCAGTTGCTCTCAGACTATGATTGGACTTTTTCTCCCTTGGTTGTTGACATAAATAATGACTTGAGCCAAAGTGATGTAAAAGAAATAAATGTAAGTACATAATTAAGAAAAAACTTGTTGACTTTATAGTCTGTTATTTTCCAAGGCTTTGCTTCTTTTCAGTATGAAAAAAAGAGTAATTACTTGTTGATAATGTTGGTCTTAAAAAATATATGTTCTTGATGGTAACTATGGGTTTTCAGGATAACTTTTTGCTACAAAGAAAAGGTCAAAATGTAGGGCCGGTGATGTTCTTGGCTACAGTTTATGATAAAGCATCTGAGGCCTGGACTGGATTATCACCTAGTGCACTGGTTAGTCCCGAGTTGAAGATAAATTTTCTTTAAATTGGATATAAAATGAGTTTTGTATATGTTTATGTCATTAAGCCTAAAGTTTCTTGATTAAGTTCCTCTTTGTTTTTGTTAATTGTAATGTCTGTCCTCACTCTGTTTTTAGTAATCTACGATATATAAGATCTACAATGTATAAGATTGCTTGGGTTGGGTGCTAGACTGTCTTTAAGTATCAATGAGTTGCTTGGGTGCTAACAATAAATTGCTAATGATAATAATATTCACAACAGTCGGTATTCTATAATAGTTCAGCATGCTAGTGCTAGTCTGTCTTTAAGTAACAATAAATTGCTAGTAACAATATCCACCACAGTTGGGGTTCTGTAAAAGTTCAGCATGCTAACATACTATTGTTTTGAACCTTTAAGTAAACATTTCAATACTGTTTAATTAATCTAGTGATTGCATGCTAATTGATAATGAGGTGTTGTATGTCCATTGTTAACAGGAACTTAAAAGATTAGCGGCATATGCCCAAAGCAGTGCAAATTTGTTGAGGAAACTCACATTTCAGGAGGAGATTGGTCCAAATAGATGGGAGGTAAGTTGAACACATTTTTTTAATTTTTAACTTGTTTCAACTTTCAGTGGTAGATTATAATAAGATTTCTTGTGAGAGGCTAATGCTTTATTCAAATCTTGCGACAGTGCCTTTTACGGACTCCTTTGAACAATTATGATGCAATCATTATTCTCCACAAGGACAAACTTGCGTATCCTCAAAGGCTTCTCTTCTCATCAGAAGTTGGCCACGGTATAGTTCTTAATAGCTGGTAGTTTACAGAATTGTACAGTATATAAAATGGTTCAAGAGTGAGGGGGATATCATTAGTTGACAGTGATAATTATTTGTAGCAAGACAATTTACAATTTCATGAACCAATCATATTCTAGATCTACCAAACATATAAGACAAGAATGACATTGGTCTCAGTTACAGTATGCTAACAAATATATTTGTCCTTTTCCCTCACTTTATCTTCTTCGCCTTCACAAGATTAACTTATCAAATGATATTCTCATTTGAAATGTTCCAGGAACTCAAGTTGCTAAAGGACATGCTAGCAAGTGCTTCCAACCCTTTTTGTTGCCTAAAGATTTGAAGGGTAGGCCAGAAGAACTTAAAAAGAAGTTGCTGGTTGACTTCGATCCATCAAGGTGCTTTATCAAAGATTTAGAGGTAAGTACAATGAAAATGGTTTGGTTTTGAACATAGTGTTGTTGTTTCCCTCTGACGGCTTTCTCTTTACTAATCTTGATTTCCTCACTTATCACTTGTAGAAAGAGTTTTCCACCACATTCAAGTTATGGCATGATTCTCTAGGAGGCGATGCCATCGGTCTAACATGGGGGAAATCATGTCCTTCCAAGGTATAAAATTTGTGCTTATATTGTTGGTCGTTGATTTGGTGCAAACTATATTATGAATTCTTACTATACAAATCAAAGCTAATGGATCTTCTGATCACTACTTTTTCTTTCTTTTTCAAAGAAGCGGAAACAAGAGGAAGTGGTTGAGGAAGGAGGATATGACCCTCGGAAGGTGCTAAAAGCTGTAGGTGAAGTTGGAAAAGGGTTTGTGAGGAGTATATACTTTATCAAGCCACCAAGGCTTGCAAACTAATGCCATTTATGTATAAGTGAGAAAATTCTGTCTCTAGTCAATTTGTTTAATTAGAAAAGCAATTTTGGTCACAGCATGGAGAACACAGTTGAATGTAGGATCGATCTGGTATAGCACAAGAGTTTGTGTTAGATTGGTGCACATGTATTCTCCTCTCCCACATTCAGAGTTTGGCAGCCCGAATAGAATGAAGAGTTCCACATTCTTATGTATTGTAAAACTGATATAGTGTATAATAAACTTATTTGTTTCACAAGTTTTTCCAACTCTAATAGGGATAGGTTGATTATTTTTTTTAATTATTAAATATTGATGGAAAATGCTGAAAGTTGGAGCCTGCCAATTTTTCTTAAGGTACTGCCTCCGGTTTTATTTATAAAAAAAATCTTCCAATTTTTTTGATTTTAAATATAAATAAATGTGAACAAATTTAGACCTCTTTTATAAATAAATTTTGATTTTTAGATTGATTCAATTAATAATGTATTTAGACTGTATTATATATTCCCTCTTTCTCAAAATAAGTTTTCCAAATAAGTGTCGCATTTAAAAAACGTTTGTTTTAAAATATTTAGGAATTTCTTATCTTATAGGTAGGGGTGTAATCGGTTCGGTTTGGATCGTATTTTGGTATAAAAAAAGGTTCAAATCGATGATATCTTTATCAATTTGGTTTGGTTTGATTTTTAACATTTTCAAAAATAGATCTGAATCAAATTAATTGGTTGGTTTGGCTCGGTTGATCGATTTACAATGTTTATTTTTAAGCACTATATTCATCAATTTATTCTTCACTTTGATATTTCTTTGGCGTATTTTATATTATTATTTTTTAATATAATATATTACATATAATTTATTTCATGCTTTATTTTTCAAATAAATTATCATGAAATAAATTCTCTATCATAAAAGTTGATATTTGAAATTAGAAAGTTGAAAAGGGATTTGAAAACTTAACAAATAGAACACAAAAAAGCACACATCAATTAATATGTTTCATACCTTAAACATGCATTACAACTATTTTTTTAACAAGATTAGAAGCAATTTTGTTGAAGAAGAAGAAACAGAAAAAAAATAAAAAAAATTAACTAAGAATTAAAACACAAAGAAGACAACCATAACATGTTAGAACGACGGTAGAGAGAGAAATGCGTGTGGTGAGTAGTGAGAGCAACAATTCAATGAAAGCAAGTTTGACTTATGGTTTCTATTTGGTTCTAGATGTGTGTTTTGCAGAAAGGAATTTTTTATGTTTTGGAGTTTGGTTCTAGATGTGTGTTTTGCTGAAAGGAAGGAAGTATAAACAAAGATGGAGAATGATTGGATTGATACAATAGTTGAAATAAAAATATTTAGAGCATAATTATATCAATTGGTTCGATTCATTGGTTCCTAAAAACTAATACCGAGAACTGAAACAAACCACATTAGTTTTCATTGGTTCGATTTAGTTTTAGAACTGAATCAAAAACAACTGGTTTTATTTCGATTTGGTTTGATTTGGATTGTCGGTTTGACTGGTTTTTTCTGATCCACTTACACTCTTACTTATGGAGGGAGTTTTTTAAATCCTCAAATATCTTAAACTGAAAAGAAATTATCCAACTGCCCCATTTTCTGAACATGCCCGTCCATTATTTGGCCGGGGGCATGAAGCGAGATTCAACAAAAAAGAAGCCCGATCATTGAATGACCGAGGGGTCAATATACTTTAATTTTTTTTTTCGTTTTAAATTATTAATATCCTCCTCCTTTCATTGATGCCGATGGGTTAATATATTTTAATTTTTTTCGTTTTAAGTTATTAATATCCCCCTCCTTTCATTGATCGATGCCCCACGTAAAAAAAAACGTAGGGTACCCTTGACCATTTAATGACCGGGTTCTCTCTTCAAATGGTTTTGGGATTTTTTTTAAAGTGGGACATTTGTGAAACTTTTTTTCCAGAAGTGGGGCATGGAAGGAAAACAGTCCTTATGGGTGGAAAATATCCTCTGAAAATCCCAAAATGTTCTTCAAATTCTAGAGATGCATTTCTGGACGCAGTTTGTCTTAAATTAAAACGTTAATTGATTTGGAGATGCATCTCTGTAGCATTTAAAACATAAATTATAGAGAGATTTACTCTGAAAAATATTTTACACGTTAATTGTTTCGAAGATGTATTTCTGTTTATTTTTCGGAGATATATATATATATATATATATATATATATATATATATATATATATATATATATATATATCTGTAACATATCAGAACAATGCAAGTTATGATCTGTTTATCTTTATTCAGATGAAGATTTATAAATATTATGTATCATGTTTATGACAAAATTTAAATCATACAATTGATATGCAATCCCGATGCTCCAATCCAAAATGACATATATAAAGTAACATGAAGTGAAAATAAAATATAATTCATACTCCCTCCGTTTTTTATTATAAGTCGTTTTTGACTTTTCACACGTATTAAGAAATGTAATAATTATGGTATGAAAAAGATAAATTATGAAGGATTTTACAAAATTATCCTTCATTAATGGTATTGGAAAGACAACTTAACATAATTGAAAGGAGAGAGAATAATAAATATTTAAGGGTATAATAGGAAAAATAACATTAATGATTCATTGGTATCATAAAACGACTTATATTGTGGTACAAAATATTTTTCCAAAGCGACATATAATAAAAAACGGAGGTAGTAATAAATATAAAGTACACTAACTATATACTACTACACTACTGTGTATGTCAGATTACATCTCTGGCTCCTATGGCTCCCCATACTTCAATATTCCATGTCCTCCAGCGTTGTCTCTGGTACATCAATGTCTCTCGTGCCTCCGTCACGATGACATCTAAGATCTGCCTCACATCAAACCCATTAGGAAAGATACCTCTGTCAATGCCTACATGCACAATCTCCACCATGCAATGAAATCTAGGCAATACATCCTCAACATGAAAATGACACAGAAACATAAAAAGACCAATAAATATCACTGCTAGTAGTGTAATGCTGCATGTGACCTGCTACACCTTCCATCTACAACACTATAATAACTTAGAGTACAAGTAGACCAAACAAGCATCCCCCAGTTATACTCATAGATCCTCCCGAATTCCTCGAACTATCGTAGATAGACATCTGTATAAGTGGCCCTCTCATCCACAAAAATTACAGTGCCAACCAAATTTAGCAGATACGCTCTGTAGAGCCCCACCTGCTCGTCATCACCTCTAGCCTGATGTACTATAACGAGCTCATATGTATATACCTTCTCTCTCTCTCTCTCTCTCTCTCTCTCTCTCTCCAGAAATTCAAATCTAGCATGAGCCCCCTGGTTCTCTCCATCTCCGACATCGTAATCTCTAAGTCAACTCCCAAATACTCTACCATCAACTCGAGTGCCTCATCATTGCTAATCCTCCCACGATCTAGAAGTTTCCCCCCTAATAGAAACATGTAGCAAAAAAGACACATCGTCGAGTGTGATAAACATCACATCAAGCGGGAGATGAAATGACGAGGTCTCGATGTGCCATCTCTCCACGAATGCATTAAGCATCCCGTGGTTGACCGTAATATAACCGGTCATGCATAAGTCCTTCATCTCAGATAGGGACAAAGTTGCCTGAAATCACTCCTCATTCAGCTGAGACTGGATAATAATTTTTCGCCCGTGGTTAATAATCTTCAGTGGATCACGATCCTGCAGAAGAAAAAAATTAATGCTAGAAACTTGTAATATATTAATAAACATAAATTAAAAAGAATGAATCCAACTAATATTACCTCGCCGTCTCAGATACGTCTAGCAGTATGGTCTAGGTATAGAGGCATGATAACTCTACCTGGCCTCCTTCAAATGACTCTAGCTTAGCATCCTCATCAGCCTCTCCATTAGGAGGTGGCACTGACTCAACAAGATCAGTATTCGGAGGTGACATTGACTCAGAAGCATCATCTATCGGAGTTGGCACTGGTGCCTCGGATACCACCGGTGACTCGGGTATCTTTGGCGTATGAATAAGTGAAACCCGATGCCTGTAGGAGGATGAAGAGAGTGATGGATCGATAGGTGAAACCTGTCTCCTACGGGAAGAAAAAGAAGATGGAGAAACATGATCCATAGAAGTAGATATCTCTGAATGACCAGAGTGAACAAGAGACTCTGAAACCTGACTCTTCTCCGTCGTACTGATGCATGTTATGCAATCCTCCCATGTCTCAGTCTATCATGTTTATCTATAATGCCTGTAATTAAACCAGACAATTAGTACAAGCAAAAATACAAGCAAGAAAAAAACATATTGATAATTTACAGATATGCATCTTCGGGTAATATGAATTCAATAATTTTTTTTTGAGATACATCTCTGAAAATTTCTGCAACTTTTCAGGTCATCAATGACGACAATGTTGACATGCGAACCTCAAAATAAATGGTTTGATCGTGATTTTCAACAAACAAACATGTTTTACATTATGTATAAACTAAAATTCTTGCATTTCCTACTCATTTATTACCTAAATCATCATTTTTTACTCATTTACACAAAATCTCAAAAAACTTATCATAAACATTAAAAACTATAAATTTGGATTTTGTTTCAGTGTTGGATGATGTCTTTGATGTCCTTGATGTTGATTGAAGATCCTTTGAGTTTGGTTGTTTGATTTTGGATTTGATTGATGAAATTTGTTTTTAGTTTGATAAACTTTTGAGTTTTTTTAGAAATACGGAAGAAGAGGGTTCTGACGCGATTTAAGCTCTAATACCTCCGAAGATGGATCTCCGTAAAACGTTTGAAGATGCATCTCCGAAATATTTTAAGGTTAAATCAGAATTTGATGCGTCCAAAGATGCATCTCTGAAATCTGGAGACATTTTAGAATTTTCACGTGGCACGTAAGTAATAATACAATTAATTTTACCCTCTAAATAATACAATTAATTTATTATTTTATCACTTTGTGTTAATGTTAATTCAAATCACTACGCCAAAAAGGTTTTTTAACAGCGCATCTTAGACAACGCTTTTAAAAGAAAGCGTTGTCTAAGGTTAAAATAAAAATAAAACACGAAAAATGTTCTAAAAAAATAATGAAAGCGCTGTCTAAGGGGGGGTCTTAGACAGCGCTTTTAGAAAGCGCTGTCTAAGACCCCCCCTTAGACAGCGCTTTTAGAAAGCGCTTTTAAATATAGACCTTAGTCAGCGCTTTTGAGAAAGCGCTATTTAAAGTCTTTCAATTAAAAAAAAAATTAAAACCAAAAGCGCTGTCTAAGGTGGGGGTTTAGAAAGCGCTTTTGGAAAGCGCTGTCTAAGGCATATCTTAGAAAGCGCTTTCCACAAAAGTGCTGTCTAAGGTCTAATTAAAATTAAATTTCAGACTTCTATTTTCGTTCTCAGTTCTTTTTGTTTTCCCTCCTGCGATTAAACCCCTCCAGCGAACCCTAACAGCGAACTCAGCCTCTCACTATCTCAGCCATTCTCATGCAAATCGCTGTTCTCCCAATCGGAAAGTTCATGGCCACAACTCTTCCGACGAAGGAGTACAGTTTTGTTGGATGGCGTTTTACTCTAAATCCTGGACCGTTTAACATGAAGGAGCATGTTATCATCGCTATCTTCGCTAACTATGGTGTTTCCTCCTCCGGCGGTGGTGGTGATGTTTACTTCATTGGTGCCATTACTATTATGAAAGCTTATTATAAAGAATCTCTCAGTTTTCTTCTCGCTCTCCTCATCGTCATAAGCGCACAGGTTATTATTACGATTATCTTATCATGAAAAAAGTGTAGAAGATGAGTTGAATATATATCTTTCCATGGTTAAAATATTCTGTGATAAATTTGCTTTATATAGTTGTAAATTGAGTTTGCAGTTAATAGGGTTTGGATGGGCTGGGATTCTGAGGAGGTATCTGGTGAACCCAATTGAAATGTGGTGGCCAGCAAACCTCGCACAAGTCTCTCTCTTTAGGTTCATTCTTTTACCCTTACTTCTATATTAAGTCACACTGACATGTTGACACGGATACCTTAAGATGAAAACTTGCTAGTTTGTTACTACTATTTTATACTCTAGTACTAGTTTTGATTACATCATAAACCTTATGCTACAGGGCTCTCCATGAAAAAAATGAAAAATCAAAAGGACTTACAAGGATGCAGTTTTTCCTCATTGGAATGGCTCTAAGCTTCCTGTATTATGCATTCCCTGGATATCTTTTCACAGTATTAACATTCTTCTCATGGGTTTGCTAGGTGTGGCCGAATAACGTAACAGCACATCAAGTTGGATCAGGTTACCGAGGACTTGGAGTCGGCGCCTTCACATTTGATTGGGCTGGGATTTCAGCTTATCGTGGCAGCCCTCTTGTTGCACCATGGACTTCCATTGTTAATATGGGAGTTGGATTTATCATGTTTGTCTATATAATTCTACCTATATGTTACTGGAAGTTTAACACTTTCGATGCTAGAAAGTTTCCTATATTCTCTAATCAGTTGTTCACTCACGATGGACAAAAGTATGACACTACTAAGATTTTAAATGAAGAATATGATCTTAACATAGATGCATACAACAAATATAGCAAGTTATACCTCAGTCCTCTCTACGCATTATCTATTGGAGCAGGTTTCGCTAGGTTTACGTCAACCCTCACTCATGTAGCATTGTTTAAGGGCAGGTAGGCTGTTCTCAAAGCCTGTATAATAGATTTATTTCTTATCGACTTATCGTGACCCTCACTGACATAGTTTCATGTTCGCTCGCAGAAAAATATTGAGACAAAGCAGAACAGCGATGAGTAATGTAAAATTGGATGTGCATGGTAGACTCATGAAGGCTTATAATACAGTACCAGAATGGTGGTTCCTCATTGTATTATTTGGGAGCATGGCACTATCCATAATAATGTCTTTGGTATGGAAAGTGGATGTGCAACTTCCATGGTGGGGTATGCTCTTGGCTTTCGCCTTAGCTTCTGTTGTAAACCTCCCAATTGGTGTCATCCAAGCAACTACCAACCAGGTATTTCTTCCATCTCTAGTATAGTACTTTTCTTTTCTATCGAATCTCGATTTTAACATACTATTTTGATGCATGGAGGAGTTTATGATTTTAACATGAGTGTGGTTGGTTACCTTGCAGCAACTTGGATATGACATTATAGCACAGTTCATGATTGGGTATGTCCTTCATGGAACACCAATTGCAAATTTGCTCTTTAAGATTTATGGGAGAATCACCACCGCCCATGCGCTATCTTTCTTGTCAGATATCAAACTCGGGCACTACATGAAAATTCCTCCTCGATGCATGTATATAGCACAGGTCTTTTTCATCTCAAAATCTCCTAGTTTAAGCTTTTTTTTTTCTTATCAATCATTATTTATGTAGTTCAACTTCATTGTTTATCAATCATTATTTCTTGTCAGATATCAAACTCGGGCACTACATGAAAATTCCTCCTCGATGCATCTGAAAATGCCACCTGCAACTCCAACCAACATTGCAACCTGGCTATTGACCGGAATGTTCTTCAACTTCTTTGTGTTTCGCTTCCACAAACGTTGGTGGCAGAAATACAATTATGTTCTATCGGTGGCACTTGATGCAGGCACGGCTCTTATGGCTGTTTTGATTTTCTTTGCTCTGCAAAATGCAGGCCATAGTCTGAGATGGTGGGGAACTGAATTGGATCATTGCCCATTGGCTACTTGCCCTACTGCACCAGGAATTGTGGTGGATGGTTGTCCTGTATTCTAATAGAGAAGCCTCCTGGACTAAACTTTCTCTTTTGTATCTGTTTTTGTCTTCTGGGGTGGGAAACAAATTAGGCTTGGAGTATAGGTGAAAGGACTACCTAATAACCAATTGCTTAGCAATTATTGTGTATATGCTTCTTGCTTGACCATGTGAATTATTCCAATTTTGTCTAAGGAATTAAAAAAATTCAAAAAAATATTATTTTTATTTTTATTGTTTGTTATTTTCTTTTTAATTTTGTCTATGTTATTTTACTATGCATAGTCGGTCCCAAGTTCGAATAAAATGAGAGAGTTGTGTTAGGCAGACGACACTAACGTAAATTTTTCTCGAATTTCTATGACATGGATCAACTACAAAATAATGTGAATGTTAGGTCGTTGTTCATAAGCAACGCATTGTACCGGTCGAGTACAATGTCAAAAGAGCAAGAGTTAATGCATCGTTGCCTGGATGTAGCAAAAAATTGGGAGGGTCTTAGAAAGCGCTTTTGGCCAAAGCGCTGTCTAAGGGGGTGGGGCTTAGACAGCGCTTTTCAAAAGCGCTGTCTAAGGTATACCTAAAAAATTTAAAATAAGAGGGTCTTATAAAGCGCTTTTGGCCAAAGCGCTGTCTAGGGGGGGGCTTAGACATCGCTTTTAAGATTTAAAAAAGCGCTGTCTAAACCTTTAGCAGCGGAGGTTTAGACAGCGCTTTAAAGCGCTGTCTAAGGCTAAAAAAAGCGCTGTCTAAGGTCTTGTTTGTTGTAGTGAATACACCATTGATTGATCTGGATAATTCAGTAAAATCACCGTTCTCTATTTCATTTATTACATTTTTTTAATCCGTGTAAAATTGTCAACTATTACAATTTTTTAGGACAGAAAGAAGATACATCAATTATTCAATGAAATCTAAAAGTTAAAATTTATATATAAAAAATGGAGGGAGTATTTTCAATGGATAACAATTTATTTAAGAGTATGTTAGTAATTTTGTTATCTCTTTTATATGAAAAAAAAAACTAATATATTTAATTATTATTTTTAATAAACATAAAAATTATTATTTTTAATTTATAATTAAGGCCGGAGTAGTAGATTGAATTAATCAGGTATCCTTGAATTAGTGTATTTTCTGCATGAATATGTTTCGTGCTAAATGAGATGATCAAATTGAATAATTTTGAAGAAGAAAATTGACGGGAAGATAAATTATTATTTTGATTAATAATGTCAAAAAAATGAAAATTTTATGTAAATAAAGTAGTTAATGCTGGCCTCTCAAAATAGGTAATGTAATGAAAATGATAAAAATCTGGCCTCTCAAAATAATAGGACTTAGTTCATGCTGGCCATGCAAGTGGTTAGCTGAATAGAGCTCATTTTTCTTTTTCAATGTTTCGCTTTGTTTGACTATCTATGGGGTTTGGTTGTGCATACATTTTATGAATTTTCCACTCTAAAGCAAATATAAATAGTAAGTAAACAAGAATACAACAAAAGCATATTATATAATCAAATACGTGAAATTAAATATATTATTTCACTTATTGAAAGATAAAAAATATGAAAGACAATTGCCAAGATTCTCATCATAGATAATTTGCGTCTCCATTTTCTGCTGCATTTGGAGTAGAAAGTGGAACATCAAGCTTTCGTTGCGAACTCATACCAGCATGACCTAAAATGATTGAGAAAAATACAAGAAAAAAACATATGTTGATTTATGATTAAAATTTTATCATAAATAAGATATGAAATTGTAAAATATACAAATAATATGTCAATCACAAACAAACATCCATTCTCAAATTCATCCTATCAATCATTATCATATCATATACAATGTCTATCTTTCAATGCATGCAAAAATAAAATGGTCAATCTATAATGTCTCCATCGATCTTAAAATAAGAGTTTTTTCAACAAATGAAATGTTATGGAGAATAATATCTGAAACATATTTTTTGAGACTGAACTCTAAGATACTATGAGAAATACCAATTCCTGATTCACCAAACTCACTATCATGATTTTGATTAATTAGAATTTCAGACATATGAGAAGGAATGCCAAAATTTCTCTTCTCCTCCAACTCCTTCTTCTAAACCACTACTGATTGTTCAATGTTGGGAGGACCTCTAGTTTGACCATCAAACTTCCCTTTAGTGACAACTTCTTGCACGAATCTCTTAAATCTCATAAGTGATAATTCTTCTTCAATCATGAGTTTTGCTAACCCCTTGATATCATCTTTAGATATGATGTCCTTCATGCTCTTAACCTTGGATTAGGGCTGACAAATCCACATATAACAGTTGTGTTTGAATCTTGAGTCCTTCATTAACACAACTTGATCCTTGCTAGAGACAATAAATTCTAACTTGTTGTAGCAGTTAATCCTTCTACTAGCAACACATCATCAAGACATGGTAAATCTGAACTCACACGCTTGCCCATCCCCTTTATTCTTCCTCTAGTTCCATCACCAAATGTGACATACATATTAGAATAAGGCTTTAACTCCAATATAGCTCCTTTCACCAGTCATATGTTGTGAATAACCACTATCAAAATGACAATCATTTATAGAAGAAACTCTAAGAGGAACATGAGCTAAGAGACATTTGACAGGTTCCTTGAGTTTCGACACTTTCTTAGCTTAAGCTTTCTACGCTTTCTTTTCTTGGACTTTGGATGACTATAATACTGAGGAGATCCATAAAGATTATAGCAAAAAAGTCTTATATGACCACATCTACCACTATGGTGACATCTCTTTGTAGAGTTCTTAATACCCCTGTGTTGAGGGTACACATGTCGAGCACGATGCTGAGACATGTGGTCCAACATTTAAAACCAAATCTTCTTAGTGGGGAATTTGACCTTTTTGTTCATGGAACTATAGTCAAACTCAATAGTCTTCTTCTCCCCAATCTCTAATATCTCATCTAACATATCAGAATCATTGTTCAATATACAAATATATTTTGTCAAGTTGTCAAGTTGGATTTTAACAATGTGACTTCTTCTTCCAGTCCTGCAATGGTTGAACCAAACTTATCTTTTTCTAGGAGTAGAGCACTTATGATCTTCTTTTGCTTCTCTTCTCTCAATC
This sequence comes from Lathyrus oleraceus, assembly GCF_024323335.1. Taxonomy (NCBI): domain Eukaryota; kingdom Viridiplantae; phylum Streptophyta; class Magnoliopsida; order Fabales; family Fabaceae; genus Lathyrus; species Lathyrus oleraceus. Next base: position 448,884,907 of record NC_066580.1, read on the forward strand.
AATATTCCTTCCATTCAGTGAGAAACCCTTTATAAGTTTCAGTAAGATCTTCTGCTGACATCTCTTCATCACTAGACTCACTGCAAGAGTCATATTTCTCAGTAAAATCCATCACTTCATTAGTTGTTTCATCATTAGACTCCGACCGAGTGGTTGCCAATTCTTTTTTTGTTTCTTTAGAAAAATGGGGCATTCAGGCATAATGTGGCTAAATCCTTCACATTCATAACACTTAGCTCTTTTTTCTTTGTTATCTTTGAAAACATCTTTACTCTTGTTCAGTGGACTAATGTCTGACCTCTTGCATGAGACATTTATCCTCCATTTTTTTTCAACTTTTTCAAATCATCATTGAATTTTCTTCCAACAAGGGCTATAACCTCTGAAAAGCTTTCTCCACATTGATCTTCATTCTCTTAAGTGTTGGATACAAAAGCTATGCTTTTGTTCTTATTTTCAGATCTCAAAGGTTTGATGGGAACTAATGAGTTCATAAACTTTTACACTGCTTAGGTTCTGAGCTTCTTCAAAAGTAGTTATTTTCATATCAAACCTTTTATGCAATGATCTGAGAATTTTCATGACAAATTTTTATTCAAACATATTTTCACCTAAGGTTAACAAGGTGTTGACAATATCACACAATCTGACGTGGAACTCACAAATAGAGTCTTTTTCATTCATTCCCAGATTCTCAAACTTGGTGGTAACAAGCTGCAACCTTGACATACAAATTTTGGATGTGCCTTCATGAGCATTTTTTATAATATTTCAAGCTTCTTTAGCTTCTGAACATGCGTTGATCAACCTAAACATGTTTTTGTCCACACCATTAAAAATAACTTTCAAAATCTTAGAGTTTTTAAGAGTTTCCTCATCTTCAACATCAGTCCAACCTCCTTCTGATTTCAGACTGGTTGTGCCATTTTCAACAGTAACTATTAGATGTTTCCATCCTTTTAACATGCCTTTCCGTGCTTTGCTTCCTAAGGATTTAAGAAAATCAACCATCATCACCTTCCAATAATCATAATTTATGCCATACAAAATAGGTGATTTGTTAACTGATCTTCCATCTTCCATTGTCTCCATTTGAGCACAACTTATCTTCCCTGGAGCTCACTCAATAGGCTAGGGTGCCTGCTCTGATGTCAATTGAAATTCTATTCCTCATAGGACAAATGTCGAACACGATGCTCCGACACCAGGTTCGACAAGATACTTCAGAACCACTACAATAAAACTTTCTAGATGATGAAGCAGAAAAATAATAATCAACACAATCAATTGTTTATCCAGTTCAGTGAAATTACACCTACGTCAAAACACTTATTAGTTTTATTACAATTAGTCTTACAAATAATAACAAACCCTATGTTGTCCAATGCCTCTTCCTAACACAACCCGCTGACTTTCTGCTTAGAGTCTCCCCCTAAACATGAAAACCTACACACTTTCTTCTTTGTCACAAAACCAATGATAGGGGAAAACAACCATTATACCCCAATGATCAAGTTCAATCTAAACAAGATGAAATAATATTGGTTTGAGCTCCTTATATATCAAAATAACTCTGGAATTTTTCCTTGTAGATATGCAGTTATTTTCGTCCAAAATCTTTGCACAATCTATTAGATATTTAATTTGCTCCTTGAATATCTCCAACAAAAAGATATAGATTTAGTTTGTTATAAATTCAAATCTATATAGTTTGTAGCATCCCATTAGAAATTCAAATCTATTTTTTTTCAATATGGTGTAATCGATTACAACTCCGCAGCTGATTACAGTGAATTACTCTTTTTCACATAGTTGCTTTAATAGATTATACAAGTTGTACCATAAACCAGGTAGAAGGGTAGTGAGGAGTTTAGTGGTTTAGACCATAAATTTATTGAGATTAATATCTCATTATATTTTGCTTTTATATTTTTCTAATAAGTGCTCGAGTTAAATTCATGGATGAAGATCCTGTGGATGATATTTCTGTTATGTTGATTGTATTTGGAATTTGATGTATTCGAAAATTTTCATTTAATTATCTTAGGCTTAAATGTATCTATGTATCTCGTACCAAAATTTTAATGCTATAAATTATTATTATAAACGTGTAACTCAGAATATTACATTCTATGTCTTAACTTGATTTCATTTATATGAATATATTTAGATACATTATGATTTGTCCATAATTTTACAATGTGTTTCCAAGGAACATTCAAATTGAAAATATTATTAAATTTCACTTTCATGCACTCCTCTGAAACCACTTTTATGAATTGGTTTTTTATTTATTTGAAAGCAGCACCCTTGTATCACAACCTATGTTATTTGGTCTTAAATTTGGTTAGACAGAATGGATATAAAGATTTTGGTTACTTTTCAACTGTTATATAGTGATTTGTGAAGACCTACATTAATCACATCTGTTTTCTACATTTGGACAGGCTCACTGCCCTAACCATTAATCCAAGCAGCTTCTGCATTTCTTTCCTTTTACACAGCTCTTCTATATGTCACGCATGTTATTTAAGATAACTTCCGTCAATAAAGGATACAAAAAATAGTTTAACTCCTCTTAGAGGAAAAGGTCAAAATCAATAAATGGATAGGATGAATAACGCTGTATATCAGTATATGTCCAAATATTACAACTTGTTTCCAAATACTACAGAGACCATTTCAGATTTCGTTTCACAAGACACTCAAGTTCTTATACAAATAAATATCCTTGGTACAGAAATTCCAGAAGAAAAATCAATTTTATTCAAAACAAACAAAAGATCTTTCACAAGAACTATTTTTAAGCTACTACTCTTGAAACAATGGTGCAAAAAGTTGCTAAATACCAACTTTGATTATACATTCAAAAGAATAAAACACAGGACACTAACGTGTTCCTAAAATCTAACTGTCACTTGAGCAACACATTCACTTTAATTGAGGAATCTGTTAAGATGAAATCCTTTTCATTATCAGTCTTAAGATGATCAAAACAATTTAATCTTACTCTGACGTGTACCAGTTTTGTGAAAATAAGATCTCTTAAATCTCCTTTAGATTGCAATAGAAATGTATTCCATGAATCTCTCTCTCTTTTACCAGATCTCTTAGAGCTCAAAAAATCAAGAATCCTTGCTGCATATTTCTCTTGGTTACCACCATTTGAGTTTGGAATTTTTCTAAGTTTACAATACAGTACAGCAAAAATAACAACCTGCATCAAATTAACAATATGGTATTTAGTATCAACACTCTTTATACCTAAAGAACAAAACAAAGACCATCATCGAGAGCACACCTCGCTTGTTCCGGGGCTAGTGAGGACAGTACTAGTAATGCAAATTTTCCCATCTTCTTCCACAACGATATTTTCAGCCGGGTTATTATCATCTTCAGTCATTTCAGGTTTGGGTTTTAGAGTTGCAAGATAGTCCAAGTCTGCGTACCACTGTTGTGCAACCCCAACCTGCACCAAGTTTGGGAGTGAGTGAAAACGAATAACCAGACTAAATGAAAGAAAGTTTCCATTTGCAAAAGGACCTTCTCTATGGATTGTGGATCATCCATTCCAGAGATTTCAGTAGCTGAACCTCTTGCTTGGCGCCATATACAGGATTCTTGTAATGGCTCTACAAGCTCAAACTCCGGAGGAACATCCACACTCAACTGTATGTCAATCTTGCCTGTAACAAATGACACGGAAGTTCTAGTTCAAAACAAATACTACTTCAGAAGTAATAGTTCGCAATTAAGTGCACTGTTGTTGATGATTAAGTAGAAAACAGAGAATCTAAAAGATTTCAGGACAGTGCATGCAGCCGATAGTCCTCGATATATAAACAAGTCCAGTGAGACATACCCACGCAAAGCATTTCCAGAATGTTTAAACTAAAAAATACCCAATTTTAGAATGTAATAAACTGACCTGGTAGCAAATCAAAATGTTCCAGATGATCAATTGCGGTATCTGAAAGTCCATTTCCACTGTAATGTGATTGAAAAGTTAGTATGTTTCTTAGGAAACATATTCAACATATAATGTATACAAACAAAAATGAAGAGTTTGGGAATAAAAGAACCCACAAACTTACCCTGCATAAAACATTTCCGGAGGGGAATTCAACCAATAAGGAAATCCAAGTAACCCTAAATTAGATAACTGGAAGTCCAAAGAGACCCCGGATTCAATATCGATCTTCAGAATCCTCTGTCGAACTAGTGAGACAAAAAAGTATGAGAGAATAATTTCTAAAATTGAATCTACACAAGAAAACATTGAAGCACGGAGAAAAGGATTACCCTTATCACAAATGAACATGTGATTCTGCAAGGCTGTCGACGAAGATAAAAGAACAGAATGTGGGAGGCCATCAAGCACACACACATTATTAGTTTTCTGTTGAAACTGGTCAGAGGGAATTTTATCTAAGATGGATAAATTTTGTCTGATCAGCTGACCGCATTTCTCAACAATATTAGGAGAACCTGCTTTTAAATAATAAATGTGAGAAATTTCATTAGCTATAGCCGGATACAAGATATTTTTTATGTGATCATTCAACTAATACAAATCAAACCTTCAAAAACTCCGTCTACTTTTCCTGAACCTAAATCCATGGTCCATAAAGTTTGAAACCTGGAATTACAGATGATATGTATCAAAGGGACAGATGATTGCAACTTGAACCATGTACATTGAGAAATATGATCTATACCAAGTAGGGGAAGGAGGATGAGGCGTAAATATGTACCAAAAAATGTTAAAAGCACTGAATCACTCACCGGCGGTCTATAATATAGAGAGTGTCGTCATCTGATTTCAATAGATGCCATGGGAAATATAATGATTTAGAATCAAATACTTCAGGTTTTTCCTCATCATTGGTCTCCACACTGCTTTCTAGACCAAGCTTACTCATGATCCTGTTCCATATGCCTCCTTTTTTAACTGTGCTTGTCGGATAAAGAGTTTGCACTAAACGTGCTTTCATGTCTGCCCTCCTAATAGCATGGTTCTTATAAAAAGCAAGAGAATAAAATCCATGATAAGGGAGAAATCTATCAAGAAACAAAGAAAGGTGTATAAATTTTCTAAATAAATCCAGAAAATAAAAGAGGAATCTCAAATCAAATAAAAGTAGTGTCCATTATGGCCCACACACTCCTTTGTAAAATCTAGTAAAAACTACAAGTTCAAAGTCCTTCCCCTGGTTTCTATCAACTTGTATTAGAGCTCCTTCGTATAGAGAGTGTTGATTACGAAGTAAAAAATGGATCTTTAGGATTCTGATTGTACAGCTATTAGTAGGTAATAATTTGGATTAAAGTTTTGGTTTTATTTCCTGCTTTAGGATAGGATAGCATTTATAGTGAATTAATTTTCAGCATTATTTGATTGTATAAAATTAAATTCCCTATCCTATATATACTCATGTAATCAGTTTTATGATATAAAGTGAATAAAACAATCACTTTTCCGCATGGTATCAGAATTAGATCTGAACCTCCCCTAATCACTTTCATCGACCCAGCCATGGAAGAAGAGAAAACAGAAGGCACATCCACAGAGATTGATACAAATTTTGCCAGCTTAATAGATGGGGCTGCACTTCTCGTCACTAGTCACAAGTTGAATGGGCCAAAACTACCTTCAATTGGAGAGGCAGCAATCAGATACCTATGAAGAGGTGGAATGGAATTGTCCTTTCAGCAAAGAAGAAATGGACACACTGCAGAAAATGCTCCACCAAACTATTCTTACTGCAGGAAAAAGTGGTACAACTACCGTAACACGAAAAGGTAATTTTTTACATGCTTTACACACTAGTAAAGCAAAACCAAAATCATGGATCACAGATTTAGGAGCCTCAGATCACATGATGGGAGATATTAACAATATTTAACAAGTATTCTCCCAAGCCACAAATATAAAAAATTATATTCACCTATCTCATAAATAAGATGCCTTCCCGTATCCTCAACTTTGGCACACCTTAATCCACTCTACAACCCTTTTTCCCAACCTCCAAAATTATCAACTCAATTCCATTTAAAATATTTGGGTGTTCAGCCTTTGTTCACAATCTCAACCCTCTCATCGCAGCAAACTTGACCCAAAATCCATCAAATGTGTTTTTCTTGGCTACTCACCTAAGGATATAAGTGTTACTCTCCAACAACAAGAAAATTTTACCACACTATGAATGTTACCTTCTTTGAAAAACAACCATTTTACTTCAAAGTTGGAACTCAGAGGGAGAACACCTTATTCCTGAACAGAACAGCAGAATTCCAATTTTCAGACCAGAAAATTCTACATCAGCACAACCAAAAAATTCTGCACCAGTCGAACCAGACAATTTCACACTAACTGAACCACAAAACCATCCCAGCCTGTCACTGAAGCTGCACATGTCGTCAGTACTGCACAAGAAGCTGGCTGTAAAGTTTACACTAGGAGGAAGAAAAACGAACAGATGGTAGAGTCAAACACTACTTCGATGCAAAACCATGAATGACTCTAGAAAATGGAATCTCCTCCGGTAAAATTGCTTCTAACTCTGAACTTGTTCATACGAGTTTAAAAACAATGATGTTGTTCCTATTGCATTAAGAAAAGGGAAGAGAACTTGCACTTAACATCCCATTGAAAGATTTGTGTTAAATGGAAAATTATCACAAAAATACAGGGCATTTGTAGCAGCACTTGACAACACAAATATTCCAAAAAATATTCAAGAAGCACTTCAACAGTCCGAGTGGGCAGCAACTGTAACAGAAGAGGTTAAAGCATTGGTTAAAAATAACACTTGGGAAATTACCCCTTTACCAGAAGGGAAGAAACAAGTTGGATGTAAGTGGATATTCTCAACCAAATACAATGCTGATGGGAGCATAAACCGATATAAGGCTCGATTGGTGGCAAAGGGTTTCACCCAATCATATGGCATAGACTATGAAGAGACATTCGCTCCAGTGGCCAAACTTAACTCAGTACGAGTCATATTATCAGTAGCTGCAAACTTGGATTGGCCACTACATCAACTAGACATTAAAAATGCCTTCTTAAATGGTGAGTTTGAAAAAGAAGTATAAATGCAAATTCCCCTGCGACTTAAATCATCCAGCATCTTAAACAAGGTGTACAAGCTTCAAAAATCCTTGTATGGTCTCAAGCAATCCCCTAAAGCATGGTTTGAAAGACTAACTCGAGTTGTCAAAAAAGATGGATTCATACAAGGCCAATCAGATCACACTATGTTTGTCAAACACTCATTGGAAGGGAAGGTAACTTTATTCATTGTGTATGTTGATGATATTGTTATCACAGGTGATCATGAGCAAATTAAACACTTAAAAGAACTCTTGGCTAGAGTGTTTGAAGGGAAAGACTTAGGACAACTTAAGTATTTCTTAGGTATGGAACTAGCTCGTACAAAGGAGGGAATATATGTGTCTTAAAGGAAATACACCCTAGACTTACTCCAAGAAACTTGAATGCTTGGGTCTAAGGCTGCCAACACTCCTATGGAATCGGTAAGCAGATGCAGCTCCGAAGAAAGTCCTCAAGCTAACAGAGATACATACGAAAGTTTAGTCGAGAAATTAATCTACTTAACTCATACTTGGTCTTATATTGGATTTGCCGTGAGCATGGCAAGTTGCTACATGACAAGTTCTACTGAAGCTCACATGAAAGTTGTGAACAAGATTCTACAATACCTTAAGGATACACCAGGTAGAGATCTTCATTCTAGGAAAAATTCAAATAGGGATGTTGAAGTATACACCGACTCAGATTGGGCTGGTTGTATATCAGACAGAAAGTCAACTACTGCCTATTGCTCTTTTGTGTGGGGAAACATGGTTACTTGGAGAAGCAAGAAACAGTCTGTGGTAGCTAGAAGTATTGCAGAAGCTGAATTCATGACCATGGCACAAGGCATTTGTGAAGGAATCTGACCGAAGAAGATACCGGATGAAATTGGACTTCAAACCAATTGCACCATAAGGTTATATTGTGACAACAAAGTTGCCATCAGCATTGCAAAGAACCAAGTTCACCATGATAGAACAAAACACGTGGAAATTGACCAACATTTCATAAAGGAGAAGATTGACAATGGTACTATAAGTATTGATCATGTATCATTGTGCAATCAAACAGCAGACATCCTAACTAAAGCTCCCCCAAGAAATACATATGAAAATATCATATTCAATCTAGGCATGATAGATACAGCTATTAGTAGGTAATAATTAAGATTAAAGTTTTGGTTTCATTTCCTTCTTTAGGATAGGATAGCATGAATTAATTTTAGCATTATTTGATTGTACAAAATTAAATTTCATGTCCTATATATAAATACTTCTTATGTAATCAGTTTTATGATATCAAGTGAATAAAACAATCACTTTTCCGCAGAGAGCATTACATGGTTTGATTGAGAACAGTACACTGAGTGACTGAGAAAAGATTGCAAAGATTGAGGCCATTGAAGGAAAAGGCAGCAGAGTGACGGTTATGGAAGCTTGCTATTGTTAGGACTAAATAGACTATGGTGCAAGAAATCTTGAGAAAGATTCATAAGCTGCAGAGGGCATCTTCAGGAGTAAGGCGCAGTGTTGCAATCAAATGTAATGAGTATACTTATGATCAGAAACAAGCAAGGACTGGTGGAGAAGACCGAGAAGCCAACCATTGCTGATTCAGAACACATATAAGATGTAGCTGGAAATGTGGCAAGAAGAAACAGTGTGAATACAAGGAACAGTTTGAGATATAAGCAACAGACCTGCATATAACAGAGCACGGATATCTCAATGGAATCTTTTTGAATGGTCTCAAAGTGGTGCTGAGGATGTGCTGAAGATGGAACTGATACTTTACGTTGCTGAGCAACTATGCCAATGAGCTGAAAGTGACAAAATGCTGATAATGAGCTTGTTGCACGAGAAAGGTTGAGGGCTTTTATTGGAACCATAGGAGATGCATGATTGCTGGTTATTTGGAATACTCTGTTAAGCTTGAGTTACTATTGAAGATAAGAGTACAAAGTTTATTCTTTGATCCTAATGGAACTTACATGATGGTGATGGCTGCTTGCCAAGAGAACATTGAAGAAGTTGAAGTGAAGTTGAAGCCCTTTGATAGTGGAACCCTGGTGGAGTTCTGTTTACAACTACAAATTGTTCATCTTGTGGACAAGGTGAATGTTTAGATGGGGAGTATTGGTATCGAATGAGTATGACTTGCATGTGTGGGTGAGGACTTATTGTGAATTCCAAAGAGTCTAGACATTAATTACAGAAAACAAAAGGGGAAGAGGGGGGTGTGGGGAAGGGGAGAGGGGGAGGCAGAGGCCGGAAGCGGAATATGAAGGGGGTGAGGTAGGGAAAGAGAGGATTTGGGTTAGGAGTTAGGTGGCGTGCTACTTGGACTAAAAAATGAGATCGCATACGTGGACTTCTGTCAGGCACTACATCACTTAATTGAGGAATTCTAACAGCAGGGACGAAAATAGACAACTTACAAGGACCAAAACAACACAGTAGATGAATTATAAGGACTAAAACATAAAAACTCATTTAAGCTTTAGATTAAGTACAACTTTTTCTGTTTCCTTTTTGTTCACATTACAAAGTTGTTATTAGCCTTTGCTGCCCGCTCTTTCATGTACTTTTTTAGATTCATGAACTCATCTTCCGTCATAAATTGAGAAGTCAAACATTATCATTAAAATAGCATGTCTCAAAATATTCAGAAAAAGAGAAGAGATATGGAGAACTATTCAAAAAATAAGATTGCAATGCATTCATATATGCAAATTATAATCAAATAGATTAAACTGTATGTTTGATGATAATTATTGTATAAATCCAAATGCATACCTCTGAATCCAAAAAATATAAGCAATCCTCACTAGCATTGTAATATGAACCAGCCGGACGTCTTAATTTAGCAGATTCAAAATCACCATCCTCAAATCCTGGGGTAGAGCCAATCTGAAGAAGAGACACGAAAGTATAAATGTAACGTGTTAGTTTCATTATTTTATTTAGATACCAACAATTAAAAAAGAAAAAGGTTCATGTCTTTTATCATATTAAATAATCAAATGCATATAAGGTAAAAAATGTCCAACAGCGAATTGTAAAAGAAAGGACACTTCAAAATATGTCTTCAATTAAATGTTAGTAAACAAAAGGCCAGCAGCAAAGCAGTTAAACAGAATGAAACAAAAACATTACAAAATGGTTACTTCCGATATAGGGGGAACACACTTATAAGCAAGGTAATTAAAATCGGACAGGACATTGAGCTAAGGGACACCAAAGGAGTTTTAAGCTAGAGATCCAAGGTCGGAGCGTTGGAAACTAAAATAACCCCTAACTGACAGAGCTAATTGGAGAAGATGAAGGGCTCGATGCAACACCATCTAGTGTGGAGCACGAAGTTGGGATAGGAATACATACTTCCTTGCTCCTTTAATCAAACACATAGCCAAAGGGATGTGAATGCAAGACGATTGGCTTCTAAGGTGAGCTAAGGGATGCCTTAGAAGTTTTAAGCTAAAGGTCCAAGGTTGGAATACTGGAAACTAAAATAACCATTACTGACTAACATTTGCCAATAAAACAAATGCAAGACAATAGGCTTCTAAACAAGACTGAGACCCGGTAGAAAGCTATAACCTGTGTTGGTTTTGGTGGATAGTGAAAGCTTCTTAAAACTGGATTATTCAATTACTGACAGCGGTGCATCTCACCGTGTGACAAATAATGCCCAAAACATTCATAACATGAACTCCATTGAAGAGACTGATCATATTTTTGTTGGCAATAACCATCGTTTGTCCACAAATGCCTAAGGCTCTACAAAAAAAGTCTCCCTAATCAATCTCAATAGAAAACTTTTCAAAAACAATCATCCTCATGTTCCTTCTATTACCGAAAAGTTAGCATTAGTAAATTGGTTAGAGATGATTGTGTATAATTTGAGTTTCATCCTATCTCTTGCTTTGTGAAGTCTTGGGGCCAAATATGAACTATTTCTGTGAGGATGTATTTGACCTGATGTCTTAACAGATTCTCCAATACAATATTAGAATTCTTCAAAGATGAAAGAAAGAATGATAAATATTATGCCATGAAACAGAAAGTTGCTTTTCATTTCATATAGATTGAATAATGACTGTTAATAACATTTTCCTTTCTACCCAACCTGTACAAGTTTAACTAACTTAACAAGAATTAGTTAAGCCTTCAAATTTTATGTTATTTTTACAATAACTATAATCTATCATTATAAAGAATCGGAAATAATTAATTAGTATACTTACACAGTCGATAATCTTCGCATCGCCATCGCATACAATAATCCTATGATGATTGCAATCAGAAATGAAGAGGCGGTTAGCGCTTTCATCTGCAGAGACGCAGCCTGTAAAATAGGACAAATGATATAGAAATATCAAATTAGTTAAAAAAACCAGAGACATGAAGTATAAATTATTTCTCAGACATTATAATGATTATCTATTATATATCTTGCAATTTAATTTCTCAATGTCCTAACCCAAATGATATTTGATATCTAATAGACTACTAACTTGAATATCCACGTTAGGAAAGAATGAATGGTCCAGGCAAAAAAAATTGAACAGAATCAGAGATGATTAGAGGAAAACTAGGTGTTTAAAGTATTAAACAGTCTACACATACATATATTTATATCTATGTAGTCAATGCAAATTTCGGGTATCAGTATGACTGCTACGTTAGAGTTTGGGGAAACAATACAAGAAAGAGTACACAACAATTAAGACATATCCAATTATCCAAAGCATTCAAAATAAATACAAGTGATTCTTTTTATGGAAACACTATATCCAAGGTGAGGATGGCTGCCAAAAAAGTTACAAAAAGGACTTTCAAAAAGCCGCAAAATATGGGGAGGGGAGATCAGAGGAGAAGAAAGACAAGAAAGGAGGGCCCAATTTTGTCATCATTCAGGATTTTAGGGTGAAATGGCCAAAACGTCCACAAGAAAAAAAAACGGCTATAAGTTGAAGGAAAAAATGCGATTTAAGTTTGAAATAACCAAAAAAAAAATCAAAACTTTACAAGGAAAAACAATACAGAGAGAGTGGTTGAAATTACCAAACAAATTCAAAATTTTACAAGAAAACAATACAGAGAGAGTGGCAATGTGGTCTAGTATCTCATGACTGCTATTCAATCCACATCAATGGGTCAAATAGAGATAGACACTCGACATTCATATGTCTGCATTTCTATTTGGGGGTGGAACAAACAGATAAAAATTGTTAATTGACCTCTTAGTTACCTGGGTAAAATAGAAGTAAATTCTGTAGAGGTGAACAAATATACTGATCCTTAGTGATAATATCTTGCTTCCAAGATGTAGATCTCAAGACATTGAGCAACTTAGAATCATCACTTGGTTGCTTCTGTAACCCTTGAATAGCTACATGTGATGCCAAAGTCAAAACCAGTGTAAATCCATACAAAAAAAACATGAAAATCAGACGAGTGACACATTCTCTATACAATGTTGAAATGTGCCATTACCTTGATATAGAATTTCAAGACTGACGTCCTTCGCATAACAAGTCATTGGGCTCTTAAAATTTTCAAATAATATGTAGCATGCCCCATTCTTTATCTATTCATATCAAAAGAATTATTGTAAGTAAAACATAGGCAATAAAACCAAATATATGTTTGTAAACAGATAGACAGTTACTCAGTACAAGAAAGCTGTTAAGGACACAACCAACTGTCCAAGTAGAAACTTAAGTTATTTCAATTTTAAGCAAAAGGTTCAAAAATGCTTTTAAATCTAACATGCTCTTTAATAAGGAACTTTTTGACTTGGAGCATGAAACATTACACAAGGATCGAACTCGTTGCCAACTCATCATAGAGGCTCTAACGCCAGATACCAACTCTATTATAAATGATCGAGAGCATTGCTGGAAATATGATATAATAAATGTCAATGAATGGTCTACTTAGCTAAGATTCATTGTAAGATAGAATACAATAAATGAACTTTTGGAAATTGATTTAGCACTAATTATTCCTCTAATAAATTGTATCTAGAATTTGTTATACTTGTAATCTTGTTTTATATAAATTGGCATTATGCTAAGTGATCTAATCCCAGAAGCATATTCAGAATCATTTCATCTTATACTTCTCAAACATCTCAAAGTCGCCTTTGATAAATTTGGTCCAAGAACTTTGTGTAATAACTTCTCTTAACATATAGGTCACTCTTTTTTTGTGTAATGAAGTTGTATTCTCACTATCCTGCTATTGCAAAGGCATTTTATCAATCATCAATAATCAGTGATTTGGTCTTTTTTTTCCCTTTATTTTGTGCTTTGGCTTTTGTCATATATAGCAGGGGCGGGGAAATTTTAGCAAACTAAACAAAGAACATTCTTTATGGTAGATATATTAGTCTCTACATGCAAACACATTTATGCATTTCAAAAGATGCAAAAACAACTACTAGGCGGGATTGGAAACATGGATCAAATCAAAAGTCATATCTTTCAAAACCTTAACAATGAACTTTACCACACCTGAGGAAATGTCCCATGAGACAACAAAATAGGGAATGTGGCATTTTCTGTCAGCAGTAATTGTATTAGGTTCTCACGATCAGAAGAATTACTTAGCTTAAAGCCCATAACAGTGATATGAGGAAACCTGCAACCAAAATATTTTACTATCATTATGAAAAGTCCATCACTAATTGTATCATGTTTAGGAGGAATGGAAATAATAACCTTCATATACCTTTCCTGAATCGCCTTCAACTTTTGAAACATAATGCCACATTCGAAATTGCTTGCAGCAAGAACCAAAAAAGTTCCATGAATTCCATCAATACCAAAAAATTGTTTATTTTTAACAGATCTGTTTAACCAATAATGATGGGTGCCTGAAACTCCAAATAGAAAAGGAATATTTAATAGACGATGATGATGTATTGTTCAATTAATTAAATCCCAAATGCAGTAACCAATGTGTCTTATAATTGGACCCATGTTAAATGTAACACAAAAAATGTCGCATACAATTCAAAACAGAGAAGTGTAACTGAGCAAATAATTATCTCATTCAATTGAAAACGTGTTACCAATTACAAATTGTGAAAAATAGCGGTTTGTTCAAATTCTGCTACACTACATCCCTATAGCACCAATATTTGTACACTTTGTACTAAACTGCATATCATGGAACAATATCGGTGGTTCAGATTTTGCTATGCTATAGCTGCCATTTGACAACTCTATGAAAGAAGATTTAAAAAAATTGCAAGTTATTTCTATCACTTCACGAGAATAAATTCCTCACACAGAACCAACATTTCAAAGACAGCATCGTGACATGCTTGGGATTTAAAAATAAAGTAAAATAAAGTGAAGCTGTATTCAAGATCATATAACCAAAATCAAATAGATAAGAAAACAAATACCTTCAAGTTCATCCAAAGAAGATTTTATGAAAGACAAAAGATCAACTTCAGGAGCATGTTCATGTGATAGATCAGCCAATGTTGAGAACCTGAATATGACTGTCAATCAGAAGTCAGGAAAACTAACACAGCAAGAAAATAATGAACAGCATGGATTATGACCTTATGTAACTTTTTCATCCTTATAATATCAGTGTTATCAAATATCCGCAATTTCGACACTATGGCGGATATACATGGTTTGGTTTTTGGGCTCACCGCAATGGTAAATATCAGCCGACATTGCGGGTTTTCCCGCCATAATCTGCTACAACGGTGCCACAAAGCGTCCAGTATGGTGGGATTTTGGATCTCCGCCATGGACAACGGAGTAAAATATATATTTTTTCAGATTAGTCCCTAAATAAATTCCTGTCATTGTTAATCCCTGAAACATAAAAAAACATGCTTTTCCTATGATTCATTTTGCTTGGAAAAGTTGTCCAACCACAGAAACTATGAAAGAACTAAACAATCACCACCACACCAAATAAATGAAAAAGCTGAAACTTCAAAAAGAAGCAATTACCTATGTTGATGAAACCCTCTCAGTAAAGTCCCATTAGCAATTGGTTGAGGAGAAAATGGCACTGAGCTTAAACCTTTTCCATATTGCTGATAACAACCACCTAGAAAAAAGAAAAAGAAATGAAAATTGGTTGAGGAAATTGAATCAAATTAAACATTGTCCAAGTTGCGAAAAAATAAGTAGAATATATAAAAAGCCGTCATTTCATCAAACAGCATTGTGGCATTCTCAGTGTTGCCCGTTTCAAGACAGGCCTTGATCATGATGTTACATGACATGATATTCCTCCTCGGCATTTGATCAAACAGTTTAACAGCAGCATAAAAGATGAGTAGAATATCTAAAAAAACGTAAGAGTGAGTGGTTTGAAGCATTGAGAATAGACCTGAGTAGTAGAGAAGTGGTTGTAGAAACCACCTTGAAATTTCTTTAACACGACGATACCTCAGAGACAGAGCCAGAGCCATCTCTCTCTCTCTCTCTCTCTCTCTCTGTGTCAACGGCTGTGTGGAATTTTTTGAGGTTTTTTTGGTGGCTGTGGCTTGCAAGATGTGGGTGGGTTTGCATTTAAATTCGACCCGACCCAAAATGTCCCGACCCGACCCATTAATTTGTGATATGTAACATAAAATTCCCATCAACTGCTATTTTTCTTGCGCGCGTGTATCACACACCCAAAGTAAGTTATCACTATCCCTCTTAATTTTTTTCCTCCGATTTTTACGATTCTTTTTTCTTGTAGTCAATAGGAGAAATTGAGTGTTATATTTCTCAACATTTGTTTATGCTAAATGCAAAATTCATAGGTAAATTTGAACTTTGAAGTTTGGAAATGAGACATGCATGAAAAGTGTTTGTGAAAATGTCTGTTTGAACTTTGAAGGACTTCATATTTACACCTTTGGTGTAGCATCTAATTCTAACCAAGAAGCTAACACTTGTTGTTTTTGTTGTTATCTTGTTAAGAATGGGTTCAAACAGCAAGCAGATTGATGAAAAACTACAAGTCAAGCCAGCACAAAATGTCTCATTCTGCCAAAGAAACAAGTCTGGGAATGGGAGTTTTGTGTCTAAATTAAGAGATCACTTTCATGAATTTATTCATGCATCTGTTGATGAACACAGGAGATGCTTGAGAAACACAATTCAAAAGGTATATATTTCTACTGTGACTCGGTGTTGTCAATCCCAGAAAATAACAGTTTGTTCAAATTTCCCTATACTACACTGCTATACATTACCTGCTATCTGACTATGACAGTATTTTGTACTAAAACGCCTATGTTCAAACAATAGCAATTTGTTCAAATTCCACTGGACTATAGTAATTTGTTCAAATAAGCCTCTGATGCTCACAAGTGACCTATTATATTTTGTTTGAAACAGATATTTAATGCATCAAAGGTTTTTGGCAAAAACGTTGAAAGCATAAACGAAGGTGAAAACTCAGTACAACTTCATTCATCTACAACAAAATAGAACGCTTGTCTGAATCATCAGTAGATTACAGGAGCATTGTGTAAGTTTATAAGATATACTAATACTTTGGAACACATGGTTTACTATATTGTCATTAATGCATACAAATACAATTGTTACTTTATACCACTTAATGTGTAACATTCAAGTGGTAATTTACAGTTGCGTGTTATTATCACGAAATTTGTATCTGACTGTCTGTAGTTCTTAGCATTGTAAACTTATTCCTCGCTAAATTTCTCATTCGATTGTAGAACTTCAGTCCTCTTGTCATAATAGAAAGTTGCAACAATGTTTGTCCGAGCTTTTTTATCTCTACTTACATAAAAAGAGGTGTGCTCTCGACTGATATGCATAGAGAAGTTATTTACAGACCGATAAGAAAAAGAGTTACATTACAAGATAAAAGTTACTGGTCAATGCTCCTAACTGTTAAATGCCTTTTCAGAAAAATGGCGTTCAATAAAGTTTCAAGCTCCTTAGCCTGCCCTTTAATTTGTAACAAAAAAGAACACAGTTAGGAAACAAACAGAAAATATTATCTAGTGATTTTGTTTTTACTTAATAAACTGTCGTCATGAAAAAGATTGGTAACTACTCACTGCTGATGTTTACTTTGCTACATCCAGTAAGCAGGCAGGGGAACTTTGCCTGACTCGATATTTTTGATGTCTTCTTGAAGTATCTCATATTGCTTCTTGATTTCCACTTCAGTTGTCCCTCCGACAAACATGGCTATATTGTACCAACGGTCAGAAGTTTCCTTGTCATATATTGCCAATGCATTTTCAAACAGTTTGTTCTTCTTGGTTGTCCATTGTAGACTTGAGTTAGGAGAAGAAAGCATGTTGGATGTTTTGGATGTCATTGCAACAAAAAATTGTAAGAGGACTTTAGATGGGAAGAAAGTGTTTGACTCTTTATAAACTCTTTTTTGGTCTTGTCTCTTTTTAATGCAAGATTTGAGTTTTTTTCAATATATATATTTTCAGTGTGGATAAGAGGTGAACCTTTGGCAAGTTGTAACTAAAATAGAAAGAATGATTGACTATAAGAAAGAAGTGAGTGAATGAATGAAGAAGCAATAGGTGGAAGACTGGGGGATCACAAGAAACTAGAAAGCTCATAAGGTCAATATTATATATAGTAAATACACTCGATTGAAGAGATGGTGAAATTAAAACTATATAAGGTAAGTTTCGGTTTTCAACAAAAGTACTACATGTTATAAATTATCCTTATAGTATAATAATATGATGATTGTACAGCTGTTACAATAGTTTTTAAGTCTCGATACTTTCTTATTTGTTTTAATGGTTGAGAGCATCTCCAATAGTTAACTTCATTCGAGGTTATTAATTTATTTTTTAAATGAGTCTTAGTGTGTTTACGATGTTTTTTAAACAATAACGAGTTTAGAAAGTCTATGAGTTTAATTCAAAAAAATTTCAAAGCAATTTGTGCAAATGATTTGTGTAACGTGTGAATTGAATGAAGTCGTGGCGTGAATGATAATGGCGTAGGAAAAAACTTTAAATGAAGTTAAGTTGAGATAAATGACAAGGTATAATGCAATAAATGATGACATTAAACAAAACAAAAGTAAAAATACATGATCCGTTTAAGGAAATAAAAGACTAATGAAAATACTAGACGCACGCACATACATATTTATCACTCACCTGTTTCGCTCTTTGACTTAGGTATTCTAGTGATATTCTTTTGGGGCAGCTCAATTGCTCCCGATCAACATATTTCTATCGTTGCTTCAGTACTTAAAACAGACAAGGTACCCACCTTCCTTCCATCTATCGATCCATACTTAACCACATCAGTCGGCTCCACCAGCTTCGCACATATCCTGACTATATGGTCGGTTTTATAATGTTTGCCATGTGTGATCCAAGACAGTACATTTGACCTGCCCCAAATCTCCAAGTGGGCATTCACCACAACATCACTAGGTTCACAGTTATTGGTTCTCAGAAAAAACTAAATAAAATTGTCAGCATGTTCCCTCACCCACTTGATATCTTTTATTTCTTCCTTAGTCAGAGCGTGAGGGGCATGGGGAACTCTGTACGATTCCCTTATTCGTCGTCATCTGATAAAAAGGATTCAAATGAATCGAATGAAGAAGCTCATTCAAATGAATAGTCAAATAGGGATATAACTTCTGGGCCCATGTGATCATGAGCAATGGGAGGAAGACGAGAATCAGGGGATACCCTCATTCCTACTATAGGTGAAATATCGCATTTAGAACCACTCATTAAGTGAACAGTAACATCACTCATCTTGGCTAGAAAATAGGAAAAGTTGAAACTAAAATCTTGAGTTGAAAAGGGTATCTCGTAAATACGAGGTTGAGGGAACGTAGTAACAGAGAAAGGCAAAGACTTTATCAGCGAACTACTAGCGCTCTGGTAAATGCTCTTAAGGATAAGGAGATGAAGTTGTTTATTAATAAAGAGAATATGAACGAACTTATGTGCCAAGGATTGCAAAAAGTTTTTCAACTCCTAACTCCTCATATTTATAGGCGAACACGGTTGAACGACCCATATTAGTGAAGGATAGAAGTTACGAGATCAACAACTATATTTCCTCTAGTAAAACACAAAATCGAGTTCACTCGAGTGCACTATAAGCCACACCATTCTCTAATTTGTCACATCAGCACATGCTGATAAGTATTTTCGTACCATTTTTACTAGTTATTTTACCTTAGTATTTTCCTGTTTTTTGTCTGATTTGCTTTCGTTTTTCATATTTTATGCCTTGGTAGTGTGTTTTTGTTATTTTCAAGTTTTAATAAGTATTTGAGTCGAAAGAGGAACAAAAACAAGTAAAGCGGTAGCAATGTTGTCCACATTTATCTATTTTTTATAAATTGTATCAAAACTCTCGTAATAGAAACGACTCAGATCGTACGAATGTGTCAGAGTAAGAACCACGACCATAATTTCTGTTTGTCTCCATTCTGATTTTAGTGATTTTCTGAAATTCTGGTATCATATATGAGATGTCGAAGGTAATGTCACAACACTAATATCTGAGTAATGCAAACAGAATAAAGATAGAGAATAGTAATGCAAAATACACAAGCAATTGTTAACCCAGTTCGGTCCAACTCACCTACATCTGGGGGCTACCAAGTCAGGAAGGAAATTCACTAAAATAGAATCAGTTCAAAGACTCTCCGTACACTTCAACAAGTTACAGTCTTTCTCACCTAATCTCTACCCGTGCAATTTCTACCTAAGCACTCTTAGATATGAGAACCCACTCACTTCCCTACAATCACACCTGTGATCTTAAACAACAATCCATTGAGAAAAGAAAACACTTTTCAATAACACGCTCTTGATATTACTTCACGGTTTCAATCAAGAAGACACACTCTTGATCTTGCTTCACGGCTTTGATCAAGAAGACACACACTTGATCTTGCTTCACAGCTTTGCTCAAGTAGACACACACTCTTGCTTAACAGCTTTAGAGTGACAAATTACAACCACAAATCAGTCCAATTCAATCATCAAAAGATGACTTGAATGGCTTACAAGTCTCACGACTAAACAGACACAAACCCTGACTCTCTTTCTATATTTCGCTCAATATTGGTTGTGTAGTAAAACAGGTTTTCTAAGTCCCTTTTTATAGAAGCTTTCAGCTGGGCTTGGACTTCTTGAAAACCCTAAATCTATTTTCCAATCAAATCTTTTTATAACAGCTGGTTAGATCTCCTTGGAAAATAAGTAAATCAGGTTGTAATCCATGATTGAATGCGCCAGCTAATCAGATCTTCAATCATACATAGATTGCCATTAATTGTGCAATCACAAAACACCAGACATTCATACTGAATATTTTGTGTACAGGATGTCATGACATCGGGTCTGACATCGTGGAAAAATCCTGCATAATTCAATAATTCCTTTTATAACTTCCAGCAGGTACATCCATATCAGATGCCATGACCTTGTGTATGACATTCTGAAACAATCCTGCATGAACATGTTCTTGAACTCCAGCAGGTACATAGGATATCTTATGTTAAGACATCACACATAACATCTTGTGAACACTCTTTGTTTTACCAAAATTGCTGCCAATACTAAGAATCAACATTTTCAATTAAGTTGTTTTTCTATAAGTGCTTTTTACTTTAGTTGTCTTTACAAAATTTCAATATTTGATCTCTCTAGATATATATCGATAGAACGGAGTTCGGTACTCAATCTATTGGTCTTTGTGGTTCGATAGTCTTTTACTATTTTGTATGGTCGTACACTTGCGATGAGTCACACGTGTCAAAAGAAGACAGTGAAACGTTTCAAGACACTATGAAATGCATGAAAAACACATCTATAAAGTTCATCCCACACATTTATTGATTTATTCAACATACCTCTAAAACAAACCATAGTCATTGCTTTCATAGTGAGGACAAATAAATTGAATTTTAGAATCCTATTGCTCTCATAATACTTAAAATTAAACAAAGTAAGGAGAGGGAAATAATTTCCATAAACACAATTATAGTAAGAGTAAGTAATTGAAAATACATAATAAAAATGACTTAGAATACTGAATTTAAAAATAAATAAAAAAATAGGATAGGATTACTTTTGAAATTAGAAGAGTATTTAAACTTAGAAGATGACGATTGTTTAAAAAAAAAACTAAATCCGTTGTTTTTAATATAAAGATGTAGGAACTATAATTTGTTAAAGTTGCATCCAATATAAATATAGGCAAAATGACCGTATTCACAAACAAATAGTAGCATGAAAATCATAAAATAAAAAAATAAAAAGCTTAAGGTTCACAAACAAATAGTAGCATGAAAATCATAAAATAAAAAAATAAAAAGCTTAAGGTTCACAAACAAATAGTAGCATGAAAATCATAAAATAAAAAAATAAAAAGCTTAAGGTTCACAAACAAATAGTAGCATGAAAATCATAAAATAAAAAAATAAAAAGCTTAAGGTTCACAAACAAATAGTAGCATGAAAATCATAAAATAAAAAAATAAAAAGCTTAAGGTCCCACCGAGAATTGAACTCGGGTTACTAGATTCAGAGTCTAATGTCCTAACCGCTAGACCATGGAACCGATGATGAATGATTCTTCGGTTCAGTATTTATTATTCCAAGATACTTTAATTTTGAAAGCCCGTAAAATTATGTTGCCGGTCCTTTTAAAATAATGTAAATCATTTTAAAAAAGAAGTATGAATTCACAAGCAGTTAAGTTTGGTTATAAAAGAATAAATAATTTTATTTTTCTATTAAATATAAATAGAAAATGAATAATTTTTTTGAAAACTAAATTTAAAAAGCTTGTAACTTTGTTGAGATTAAAAATATATATTCTTTCTTTTATCTAATTATTTTCACTCAAAACAATGGTAATATTTATTTATCCATCTTATTATTATTATTATTATTATTATTATTATTATTATTATTATTATTTTTTTTTATTTTTTTTATTATTATTATTATAATAACGTTAATTGTTATGCATGTCAGTGTAAATTTTTTTACACGATCAACATATCACAATCATTGATAGATATTTTTTTAACAGATAATTAAAATAAAAGTCAAACATTAATAAAATTAAGCAGGCATAACTAATTTGATACTATAAACTCTTTTTACATTGTCGGTGCATAGAATTTAAACTCTATTATTATTGTATAATAAAAAAAATCTATTATTATTATAGGAATGGCAAATGCTCATGTCTTGTAAAAACACAGAAAAAAAGATACACAGACATAATAGAGGGTGGGGACCTAAAACTTTGATTTGTCGAGTAAAAAAATTAGGGTGGGATGAATTCAACTAAAGGGGGGAAAACGAGTCATCCACTCTACCCCGCCTTAAGTCCGCCAAAAAAGAGGTGGATGGACAAATCGGTCAAATAAAATTGGGTTTAAAAATCTAGTTTGTCCCGTCAAAGGTGACATTTTTTTTAATAGATTAACATATTATTTTTACATTTTAATTAAATTATTTATTTATTTTTTTAAAATAGTTTTTTATAAAGCATCTTTTAAACAAATTTTACTTTAAAAAATATTGTATATATTCACAAATAAATGTATAAAATAGAATCATTAATAAGAATTCCAAGACTATAGTTTAAGGATTAATCTTCAACTCATCAAAATAAATATTTTGAGTGTTTGATAACTAGGCTCGCAGGCTGGCGGTCTAACACACCCCTTTTTTGACGGACTTAAAGCGGGACAGAGTGAGTTGAATGGGTAAACGGACACAAAATTTTATGAAAATGCACATTTCTCTTTTACACTTTTATTTCAATTATTTTTTTATTTTATATTAAATAATATTTATGACATAATACTTATTAAATAATTATTTTAAAAAATATTATTTAACATTTAATAAACTATTTAATAATTATTTAAAATGTGATTGAACATTTTAAATTTTGATATTTAATACTTACTTAAAAAAATACTTATTTTTTTCATATTCAATATTTTTTAAATGTGTCTAAATATTTTTTATGGCATTTTAAAATACTTAAACCAATTTTAAAAATTTTAAACATATTTTAAAAAATTAAATCACATTTAAAAAATAATAAGTATTTTTTATTAAACAAGTATTCAGTCACTTATTAAAAATAAAATAAATAAGTTTTAAAAGTATTAAATATGAAATAAATAAGAATATGTGTTATAGAAATATTTATTGAATTAAATCCCATTTTAGAATTCTTTTCTAAAATAACTACTATTTTCAAAAATAATACCAAAAATAACACACTTTTTAAAATAATTACTAATATAATAATTTTTCAAACAAAAAAATTATCTCTCTAAAGCATGCGTCATTTGATATGGCGCATGCATTTGATACTTGCATTAAGGCGCCACTAGGCATGACATTAACATGCAACTCAAGTCAATCCAATTGGTGCATGCATTATGACTTTAAGAGCATGCTCCATTGCATGTGTCGCATGCTTTGTTTATATATATTTTTTTATTTTTTAAGTTATAGTTATATAAAATTGAAATAAAAAGTAAAAATAAAAATAATTAATAATATTATGTTATAAAGCTAAAATACACAACAACTGACAAGAAAATTAATGATCAGTCTGATCGAAACGCCCCCATGTTCCACATCTCGGTGCGTTAGTCTGCCTTCGAGGTCTCCCACGATTTCCTTGAGGTGTTTGGGGTACTTGAGTGTTGACATGATACAATGGTCGTGGTGTGAAGGTCTTGCGGAAGGTCCAACGGTATTTGACAAATTTGTCATCATTTCTCCCTAATAGTTTGGGGGTTGTCGCCAACGGTATTGTCGTAATTGAGTTCGGTGCCCATGTTGTCGTAGTTGGGTCGTTGTGGTTAGGTTGTTTGTGGACGGTATAGTTGCCCAAAATGGGACATTAAATCGTTTTCGGAACGAAGCAATGATTCCTATGGTTTATGAAAGTCAAACAATGGTTAGGTGATGTGGCAGTGGGATATTTGGGTGTTCGCTGATGGATGGTTATGGTGGGATGAGGTGGAATTGTATGAATTGTTGGGATTATAGACATATGTGTTGGTTGCGTTTGATTGTTGGTGGTATGGGTTTGGTTCTTAGTTTTGTGTTTGGGTGTGTGGCATGAATTGGTTGCGAGATTGGGTGTATATGGTATGGTGACGGTGTGAGGTTGTTCGTTGGGTTGGGTGGGTTGACATTGTTCTTGGGTTTGGTAATGGTGTGGGATTGGTTGTTGGGTGGGGATTTGTTGTTGGGCGTATGATGACGAAGCTCGTTGACATGGATCAATCAAATACCTTGGCTCATACACAAACAGTGGCGTTGTAACCGACCTAAACCAAGCCATATAATGTTGAGTTGGTCTAGCACCATGTATGATTGGTTTGTTTAAGATGTGTTGGCGTCGATTCCTTCAATGACGACACATATCTTTAGTGAAGTCTCTTCAATCGTAATAATCTCATTGGCCATCGACTCTTTGTTGATGCCAATCTCCCAAACACGTCGGAGGTTCTAGAATTTGTTGTTGCATGTCGAACTGCAGTTTCACACGGTCACTCTGGTGCATCTCCACAGTAGTGAACCGAATGATTGATATTTTTGGTGTCCAAATTTAAACATCATTGTGGTTAACCTGATGGTCAAGATCCAGATACGGCCTCCAGATAAACTGTATACGAAATTTACATGATTAAGGATATGTAATTTGATAATTTTTTTAAATTAAAAGAAGAGTTGTTTAGTACTAATACATCGTCTGATTCAAGGTGGTCTAAAATATTACGATAGACTACTACAATGTGTTTAGGACACATGTTGTAGTTCATCCCCAGAACTGACCACCTAGAATGAAAAGATTGAAAATATATTTGTTACAGTCAGTTGTAGTATAAAATCTAACAAATTCGAAGATTTAAGATAAACTTACTTTATTGCATAGGAGAATGTGAATGACTTCTCATTGACCGGGGTGAGTGACGACATTCTCGACCAACCCCATGTTTGTAGCAAATAGACGCAAGGATAAAACGTAAAGTTTTTTTTTTTTCATTTTTACACAAAATAAATAAATAAATAAATATATATATATATATATATATATATATGTTTCATAACAATCACAAATACATAAGATTTACCGTATTACTAGTACTTTCAGAAAATAAAAATTTACCAAATAGAATCATAATATAACAACGAGCTTTAATTATCTTTTCATACTCAGTTGATTCTTCGTTTAATGTTATACTTGAATAATGTTGTTTAAGATATTTTAAATTAATACTTTGGCCCCTAGATTGACTCGAAGTTTGTCCCGTAATTGTATCCTCACACAAAGGGGCACCCAACAATTCCTCGCGTTTAGAGTTATCTTGGTTAACTCTACCATTTACGGTCTTACCATCGATAGGTAGATCCAATAACATGTAGACGTCCTCAAGTGTGACAGTACATTCACCGAATAGAAGGTGAAATGTGTGGATCTCGAGTCTCCATCTTTCTATCAAAGCAAGAATAAATTTGTAATCAACTGAATATGAGACTATGTTAAGTAGATTACCAAAACCGCATGCTCGTAAATACGCTTCTATCAAAGGGTTGTATGGTACATATTCATGTACACGACATCAAAATCTCTTTGGGTCCTAACAAAAGATAGCAAAGAAATAAGTAAGAATAAGTAATAAACTACAATATTAATAAATAATAAGTCACAAATTCCGCAATATTATTGATAGTTCCTTGATGTTCATCACACATGGTTAGTAGAGATATTTTGTTGAATGTTTTTGAGTATTTGTTGCTGACAAAGTGGATAGGTTGAGTGTATGTTGCAAACAAGGTAGATAGGTTGAGTGTGTTTGATGGAAATGTTGAGAAATACATCAGTATTTATATATGGGAAAGGCATCATTGGGGAGTGTAGGTTGAGTGTATGTTGCATTCACGTGATACTTTTTTGCATGTGATTTTTAAAGCATGCGCCATTAGGGACGATGCATATGTTATCTTTTTAGGGCATACGCCCTTGGGGAGGGCGCATGTGTTGTCTTTTTAGGGCATAAAAGCATGTAACGAATCATGTAAGGGAATCTTGTAAGAGAATATGTTGTCTTGTTATGGCGCATATGTTGTCTTTTTAGAGCATGCGCCATTGGGGAGGACGCATATGTTGTCTTTTTAAGGCAGAGAATCATGTAGGGAATCGTGGCAAAGATTCGTTGTAGGTTGCGTAATAGGGTCATGCATACAAGATTCCTTGTAGTCTAAACCATAGACTCATTCATGCAAAGGTAGAAGTCATTGTTAATGGCGCCTAAGTTAAAACAATAGAGCATGCGCCATATCCTATGGTGCATACCTTGCTTTTTGGAAATCATCTTCACCCCTATTTAACGACATGTTGATAGAACTAAGACACAATAAACTTACAATCAGTACACTAAACTTACATTGCATCTTACAAAAATCACTTCATCGCCATAATACATGATCAGTGCATATACTGATGGTGAAATATTTGAACGTGAGTTATCTAGTTTTAGTTTTCGTAACACAGAAGTTACTCGGATTATAATAAATAGACGATCAAATTTTTCACATTTGAAACAAATAATAGAAAAGAAATTGCAGTGTAGTCAGGTGGGACAAATCATCTACAAAAATCCGGTGTTTTTTGCAGACAACCAAGTTAAACTTTATCAGCTGAAGATTCAAGATTGACGGTGTTCATAATATATTTCACAATCCTTATGTGCAAACTCAAGGATCATTAAAAGAAGGAGACAAATTTAGCACAAAAGAAGCCAGTGTCAGAGCCATTAAAAAGTGTCACATGGAATTATCAGCTGATTATAGGGTTGATCGAACTAATGTAACGAGGTATAAGATCTATTATCTTAATGAGCTATGCCTATTCCGGTTGTCAGCATCTTACCGAAAGAGGAGTGATTCTTGGGTGATAGGTTTTATGGGTCTAGTTCACACTTGCATAATCACCAACCCGATACAGGACCATCTCAAACTCAGCTCTCAGTTAATATGCGATGCAATTTTGTCTGTCATTAGCGACAATCCATCGTTAAAGGTGAGTATGATAATCTCATATATCGTTGCACAATACAATTATACTTCATCATATATGAAGGCATGAATAACTAGGACTAAGGTCGTTGAGACAATGTTCGACAATTGGGAGGAGTCGTACAAAGAACTTCCAAAATACTTAGTGGCACTTAAGCATTATGCTCCAGGGACTATTGTCAATTTGGAAACATTGTCGGCATGTACCCCAGACGGGATTTATAGTTAGTGGAAATGGCATATTCCACCGACTCCTCTGGGCGTATGAACCATGCATCAAAGGTTTTGCTTTCTGTAAACCTATTATACAAATTGATGGAACATGGTTGTACAGGAAATATAAAGGAACGCTACTCATGGCAGTGGCACAAGATGGCAACATCAACATTTTTCCAATCGTCTTTGCACTGGTTGAAGGGGAGACTATTGATGGATGGATTTTTTTTCCTAAAAATCTCCGATTACACGTTGCTCCTCAGTCTAACTTATGTTTGATCTAAAAAAAACATCCATCAATTGTAGTGCCTATAAAAACATTGATAACGGCTGGCAGGATCCTCCTTTGACGCATGTTTACTGTATTAGACACATCGCTCAAAATTTTATGCGGGAGATCAAAGACAAGTCGTTGCGGAAGAAGGTTGTCAATGCAGGGTATGCATTAACAAAATCTTCCTTCAAACACTATCGCGAAGACATCAGATTATTAAATGCAGATGCAGTAAGGTGGAACGAAAATATTCCATTGGAGAAGTGGACTAGGGCATACGACAACGGTCAACGATGGGGCCACATGACAACAAATCTCGTGGAATCAATGAACTCTGTCTTCAAAGGCATCTGGATCCTTCCAACTTACTATTCGTCGTTTACAAGGTCGTAAATATATGCAATGTTTATAACATTAGCTTTTCGGTGGTAGAAAAAGAGGAGTATTGACCTGGATATCAAGGGAACATACTATGGTACAATGAAATGATGCGAAGAAAGAAAAATGGTCGCCCAAACAACACCCATATTCGAACTGAAATGTATACGGCGAACAAAATGGTGAGATTATGTAGTTCGTGTGGTCAGCCCGGACATAATCGTACAAATTGTCCCAGTGTTGGACCAAGCACAACAACATGTTTTTAAATGTAACTCTTTTTCTTTATACTAAAAACAACTCTCATTTCATAAATATCATAACATTCAATTACAATAACTTTAAAACAACAACTAAACAATAATTTAAATAACAATTAAACAACAACACAAACAACTACAACAATTAAACAACAACACAAACAACTACAACAATTAAACAACATCACAAACAAATACAACAACTAAACAACATAATTATATGATAACAACCATCAAAATAATTTTGTGAGAACTATACATCATCATGTGAACATCTCAGTCAGTTTTAACATTCATCCAGAAACAAAATTATCCATTTTGGTTGAACGTGGTATCAAACCTTTGAGTTCTTCTAATCTTTTCACCCTCTGCAATGTCTCGATCTAACCAAAGGATCAAGGTCTTGTTAGGATGTTCGAACGTCTCTATATTCCACAGTCGGATCTTCATCGGAGGCTTTACTGTCGAATAAATTAAATCAGCATTTCTCTTGTGAATATAATGACACATATATGAAGACATTTTGAAGAAAAATTGAAGGAGATTGAAGAAATATGGAAGGAGATGGTAAGAAGATGTGTGAAAGATGATGGTAGGTGATGATGTATTTATAGAGGTCAAACAAAAGCAGTAGCCACATGGAGTGACGCATGCAATAGCGTCACAATGCAACATCCCAAAGCATGCGTCAATTGTATTGGCTTGAGATGCAAGCAGGAGCCACTAATCATGGCGTCTTAGTTCAATTGCCTAAAAGAGGCGTCATTTGGTATGTCACATTTTTTATCCGGATTTTTTTGTTTGAAAAGTGATTATATTGATTTTTTTTAAAGTATGTTATTTTAATATTATTTTTTAAAATAGTGGTTATTTTTAAGAAAAAATCCACATTTTAAAATGGTTTTTCAGATTTTAAAAAATACAATCACATTTTAAAATGTTAAACATATTTTAAAAAATTCAATCACATTTTAAGTAAGTATATGTTATGAAAATATTTATTACATGATATTATTTAAAATATTTAAGGATTATATTATTAAATATGAACTTGATATTATTAAATATGAAATATATATTACTTAAAATGCTTTAAAAAAATGTTTAAACACATTTTAAAAAATTAAATCACATTTTAAATACTAAATATGAAATAAATAAGTATTAAATATCTAATTATACAATGTTCAATATCATTTTTAAAATATTAAATATGAAATAACTAAGTACTTTTATATATTAAATATCAACTTTAAAATGTTCGATCACATTTTAAATAATTATTAAAATATTTGGAGGAATAATATTACACCGTTGTCTGTAAATATATTTGTATGAATATATTAACCAACAGAAAAAATTTAAAAAAACTAACGTGAAAAAAGATGATAAAAAATAAAATAAAAATCAAACTTGGTCATCATTAAAAAAAAACTGTCACAAGAAAAATTCTGATGAATAGAATCTAAATTTTTTTGAGATTTTTTCAAAATCGCCCATGGTAGAAGATAACATATTTATTTTTATGCATTTTTTAGATTTGGATTTTTTTAACTTCCACTTCTCCTTTCTATAACTTCATATCTATTGAATTCCTTTCTCTTACATTTTTTTCTTCCAAAATAAACATTACTATATCCTTTATATTATACAAATAATGTCTAAAATCAATGGTAGCTATCATTTAAATTTATATAAATAATGTCTAAAATCCTGATAACTAGACATCAGAGAGAGAGGAGAGATATCAGTAAGAGAAGTTCAAACCTGCGGCATCTCATTTATTCATGTTTTAAAAAAAATGAATTTCAGCCACTGTTTGCCAAAAAAAACATAGTAATAACATACTGCATGTCACAGGTTGAAAAATTGCAATAATAATACAATTATACAACACAGTGCAAAAAGAAGGGGGAATCTTCTCCCTTTCAATGCTAAAAATAAATGCCCAACCCTGTAACCCAATATTTACAATCACATGAAAACAAAGGAGAAACAAATCACACTCTTTACATATCAAATCTCACTTTCACACTAACCAACCTTAGACTGAAAGAAACAAAGCTTCAGAAGACAAAACACAGTGAAACTGTCATCATAATCCACCAATCAGCAAGCACCATGGGCAAACAGGGTAGCTGAACCATCAGTTTCAGTTTCAATTTGATCGCTTCCTCAATTGAGATCCTTTGGTCACTGCTTTCATATTTTGAGAATCTTTAAAACAGACGAAGTGCACGAGAGTACTCCCATTGGGGTAGACAGCAAAAACACTAGTCCCTATTTTCTTTCGGCACAGAGAACACGTGCTATCACTGGTTATCTTCACAACTCCTTTCCTCTGACTATAAAGTTCATCTTTCACCTGTGCAAAACAAATTGAATTGTGTGAGTTGCTAACAAAATAAAAGGATCTGGAATTCTGAACATGCACGTGTGTGCAGCTTGTTGGCCCTGTCATGGTGCGTCCAACCGTACAAGTACTAGAAGATTGTGATTTTTATTCCGGGGTATGCTTACCTGAAGGTTCTCGCTTTGTCTCAAGCTCCTGATCACTGAACAGTTACGGTACATTTCACTAGACTTTCTCAAAAGAGGCCCAAGAAATGATAGCAAATCCTGCAGATTACAAATACTTAACAGACTGAATAAACTAAAAAAATGTCTGATCAAAATATAAACTTTCTCTCAACAGAAAAAAAATCCTAAGAACATAAGTTAGACCAGTAAAAACAATTGAAGTGTGGTCTTTAGTTATGGTGCCGCAACTAGCAATGGTTACCTGTAACTTAGTCTCTCTGGGTAAAAGTTTAAGGGCCTGAGCTCCATTTATTCTATCCCACCTGAGGCTCAACAGATCAAGAACCTCATCAAGCATGATAGTAGAACCACCCTCATTTTCATCCATATCATCGTCACTCCTGCTACTGTCCGTGCTGCTCAAACTAACTTTTGTGTCCTCTGCACCCTCAATTTCAGCAATTTTCTTTGTTCCTCTGCCTCCTTTGCTTTTTACAGATGTTGCACTAGCTCTAGAAATCGATGAACTTTGCGGGGATAATAGATTGGCAATTCTCATTTCAAAGCTAGCAGTGGTCTTTCGAGGATTCAAATAGATTTGCATTAGCAATAGGTATATGTTGCTAGAACTTTTTACAGATGGCTGATGCGTGGACTCATACACCCGATCACAATAAGATAATGCCAATTCTGGAACATGAAGCTACAAATGAAAAGCACACTTAATTAATTACTATCATAGTGTTATTTCTCACTTTAAAAAAACGTGATATATATGACAGTACCACACTTGTACAAGAAAGAAAGAAACTTAAGTGCATTTGGAATATCAGAAAATGACTACATATAAAACACAGTATACCTTATGAACATACAGAGATAACGCCAGTTCATGTTGGTTCATTTTTCCCAATAACAATGCCCGCTCTTCGTATAAAGCATCTTGAGGAAGACGTTTCAGCAGAGCCCCTGGATTGTATTCAGATATACCTTCTAAAGCTGACAGTAACTTTTTCCTGGTTGGGGTAAAAGTTTTCTCGTCCCAATTTTGTTGAGCATCTAAGTCAGCATGCCACTCAAGAACTTCAGATAGGTAGATGTTTACCTACATTGCATATTAATGTACGTAAATACAGAATTCTCTCTTATTAGTATTAATTATTAGTCATATATAAAACATGCTGACAAAAGAGCAGCAGAGCTTGTACAATCATCACTAAGAAGCTTTTACAAAACTTTTAAAAGCTATTGTCATGAAATTACCCAGCCTTTTTCTACAACCAAAAGAAAACACAAAACTGATTAATTTATTATAGCCTTAAAATAAGATTGCAAGAGGTCCTCACCATTTCATTTTGCAGATTACCAGATATGGCATTCTCATTCATTGCAAGCATGAGCTCCAAGTACCTAGCTTGCATGTTTGGAGAGTGCTGCTTCAAATATGAGTTCACCATATCTGCTGGTATGTTTCCAGAAAGAAAGAGCTCAATAGTTTGGGATGGACAGCTTTCAAGAACAAGCATTGAGAATTCCAGAACAAGTATGGGGTCTGTCCCACATAGCGGCTGCATCAGAAACCCACCAAATCAAAAATTGAGAATCATAAACTTCACCGAGTTGGAGATTATGAGTCTTAACTTAAATCCATACAAAATGGAAATTGAAGACATTTTTCTAATTACTCTACGAGAATACACAAACAGCATTTTCCAGTATATCTAGATGCAGAGGAAAAGAACGAAGTTAACCAAACATGAAAATCCTAAAACAATTTCGGTTATCAAATTGATGCCACAGAACAAAAAAATCATTTGTTAAATGACAAATTTCAACTGATCTAGACTTCTAAATTAAGCAAAAGAATCCTTCATGTGATACGGAGGTCACGGATTAAACTCCCCCCTCTAACAAAATAACAACTAACATTTTCCATTTCCACACCATACAGAAAACTTACAGCTTATCTCCATTTACACAAGAACCTAATGATAATAATATCACCCAATAAATTGACTTACACTATCTAATTCAAGACTATATGATGTCACACATTCAGACACTACTGCTTCCTAACTCCTAAGAACCCACCCATATCAGTTCTTCATTTTTTGTTGAAACGGTCAAATCAGTTCTTTAGTCTATAAGTCAGCATCCAATTTAGTCAATGCCAACCCTTTAAAATTAACGGGAAAAATACAAAATGCTTCTAAAAAAGCTACCTTGAGATACTCAACAATGTCCTCAGGCATGAACCTTTGTGTAATTTCAGACTGGCTGGATCTTGACTCTTCCACCAACTTGTGAAGAAGTTCAAGAGCTTGCCGGTGCAATGACTTGCACTTGTAAAGTTCTAATAAAGCAACATTAAGGTTGCCTTTTCGAAGTATTTCTTCACATATTTTCATATCACAGTAATTAACACCTCTAAGCAATTCTAATGCTGCTGAAGATTGTCCAGTAAGAAGCAATGCTTGGAGCAGAGCAGTATCTAATATTGAAGCCATCTCCCGAGCTCCAGAACTAATCGATATATTACCACGCCCCTGACACCAATAATTTCAAAATTATAACTTCACTAACAACTGATAAGTAATAAATTATTATTATTGAACGATGTTGATAACTCAAAATAAATTAAGGACGTCATGTGTCCAGCAGCTTCATCAATCACCATTCATCCTGCATGTTCTACAAGAAAATTGATAGTGTTTAGCCATGTGAATGTGTGCGTTGGTGCGTATTTGTCAATAAACATTTACATGGGCATAACACTAGCCTAGTTAGACTCCAACTGAAAGGCGTGAGTTGCAAGTTATACCAAATTTAACCCATAATCATTGTCATCAATGAATAAGAAATAGCTTGTTTCACCTTGTTTGCTTTTCTGAACCTATTGTAGGATGCAAAGTTATCCCCAACAGCATCTAAAACAACTTCTTCAGTTCCCTCTGAAGTAGCCTTCTCAATAAAATAACCTCTCTTCTTCTGTAAATATTTTATGAGAGCCATGAGCATATTATGGTTTGTTTTTTTGGATTCTAGCGCTGCATTCTCGTCAGATGGTGAGGATTCCATATCATCTGAAACACTGGAGAGATAGGAAGCATCCCTTTCAATGTCCAACTTCTCTGGCTCATGAACAATAGTTGTCTTTGGAAGGACAATGGATGGATAAAGAGAAAGCACATAGGTTATATCTACTTGAGCTGCCAGAAAATGTTCCATAGCCTCCTCATAGCTTCCATTATCAAAAAGATAGTGGGCATATCTGTAACAACACGAAATGAACACACTCAACAGCACTTTCAGAAAAATGAAAAGCAAGCAATGATTAATATGTTAAGCTCGGCGTAACTTATAAAAGTTAAAATCTTCCACCAAACAGTAATAACTATTATCACTACTGTAGGCATCATTTAACCCATATTAGTGGAAAACATGTACACAGATAGGGCTAGAACACATAGTTAAACGAGCTTGTACACTTAGCCTCGTATTTCAATATCTTAATTATTTACTCAAATATATAAAGCCGAAACATAGCCTTTGATTTCTTGAAAAAGGTAATATTTTAAACTTCTCTATAGAATTCAAATTGTCACCTCTACAGAAAGTTGGGTTTGTATAATTTCAATAATCAGAGGGCAGAAACGTTGATCATGATTATTTAATGATGCAATTATCATGAAATAATATGTGAGCTTAATTATACAATTAAATTACGAAACTTCAAACAATTGCTAACAAATAAGACAGTAATGAATTCAATTTAGATATAATTCAAATCCTATTATGATTTTATCATAAATTTATTTACCCTCTTTACTTTTTGTTCACTCTTTAAATTTATGAACAATGACCAAAATGATTATGCCCAACATATAGTTTGGGATATTTCTTCCAATGCAATGATTTTCTATATATTGCAGCCACACTCTAGTTACGTGATGTATCCTCGAAAACTTTATAGTTAGCAATTTATCTTTTTTATCCACCAATTGGTTACCGTAAAGAATAAGTATATTAACAAGATATACAAAGTGCGTCTCAACTCACGCTAATCTCTAAAGACACGCTAAAGGTAATCTTTTACAAGGACCACTTACAATGAACATAACAGGCAATGCGATTTTCTAATTTGGGTTTACATTGAATATCATGATCATATTGGTACATACTACATAGTCCACATCAACAGTCAATCCAAACTTAATCTGCCAGCTACTAAGCTAGTAGGGCCCTCCGAAATAGGATGAACTAATAAATCAAAGGTATTCAATTCAATAGGGGAAAATTGCCTAGTCTGTTTCTTAAGAAAGAATAATTCTTAATGGCAGATAACCTCATATGAATTGATCCCTCCTTTGCAGCACGAAGACTTGAATCTTCGGGTGGAAGGAGCTTGCACAATGACAAGGCCTCTTCAAAATTGCCCGACGCAGTTAGTTGGACAATCTGCAACGATATATCAAAATTCATGACTTTCACAGTCTGTAACAAAATATCCATATCCCTAATTTCAAAACAACCAATGACATGCACAAATACATAACTTTGATAAGTAGGTAATGTAAAATGAAGTCACATGATTCACTGCTTTTTCATTTGCATTAGAATCCAAAAACAAGAGCTGTGGCAAAATGCATATATAATTTAACAGTGTTTACAGTACCTGTGCTCCAAGAGGAACAGGGAAGAGGCCTTGAACAGAATTATCCAAAGCAAGTATCACGGAGCTACTGCTTTGGCAAAGATGACGAACGTTGCGAAGAACAATAGTTTGTATCAACGGATAAGGTTGCCGAAGAGACCTTATCTGCAAAACAAAAGCCATATAAAGAACATAGATCCCAAACTCTCTCACAATAAGAAAAAACCAGATTTTTTTCCTAACAGTCAGTTACCTCCACAAATCTAGGCAGCAAAGCAATAGCATATGGCTTCTGAATCACAACTTCCAAGGGTGCCTCAGACCAACAAATCCTGCCTTCAGGAATAAGTTTCCCATTTTGATCCACAAAGACCCCAATGTTCTCCTAAACAATGCATCAACATATCAAATTACTCCCTTTAACCTTACAAAACAACTGAAAACAAAAAAACAAAAAAAACAAAAAAAACAAAAAAATCTCTAACACACACAGATACATACATAAACATTCACAAAAGAGAATAATACCTTTCCAAGAAGCAGCTCACCAGACGGAAGAGGCACTACTAAAGGCGGCGCTAGTCTCCCTGAAGTAAAAACCTCAGACAAAGCACCGTTTGAAGCATTCAAAATCACATATTCTCTTCTAAACCCCAAACATATATTCTCCCCACACCAACTCATGGACTTCACTACATCCGGCACACCAAACTCTTTCACCTCCACAAATCCCCTACCACCTACATCAACAATTTCAGTTTCAATTTCAACTTCAGTAACAACTTCAATTTCATCATCAATGTCAACTGCAATTTCAAACTACAACTTCAATTTCAATTTCAATTTTAATCAGTATTGTCAAATAGAAAACCGAGTGTTGACAACATTGATTTAAATTTGAATTTGAATTTGAATTTCAAGCAATCATAGCAAAACATTCATCTACGCCTATCTATCTACGAAGAAACCAATAGAGAAGGAATTATTACCGTCGTGTCTGAAAATGCAAACGCGCTTTTGCCTCCCGAAACATAGAAATCCTCTACGATCATCCCAGCAAAAGACGTTAGCACCCTTAGCTTTGGTGATAACTGCTATGGTTTCCAAACTCGAGAGTCTATGGAATGCGATGGATTCAGAGAGCGATAAAAGCAGCTCTCTCGATTCCACAACTTCCATTGCCACAACAGGCCTCTTCGTGAAACCAGCATAGTTTTTCTCCAGCACGTAGGGTTTAGAACGATCGGAGGAATCAGTTTCCGCCGCGTAAATTCGGAGAGATCCATCGGAGCAACCGAGTAGAAGTTTGGAACCGTAGGATTCGATTGCTTCGATCTTGCCGTTGAAATTGGGAACTAGTTCTAAACAATCGTATGCACTGTGCACCATTTCGTTTCCACTCCTTCGATCTTAAATTCAATCATTCATGACTTGAAGCTTACTTGTTCTTACTCTTTGAAACCCAGAGACTCGTTGAAGGAAAAATGTTTACTTCAATTCAAATAAATAAAATGAAAAAAAAAAAAAAAAGTTTTGTGGATAAAAATGGTCCCGGCGGGGCTCGAACCCGCGACCTTCGGCTCATAAGACCAACGCTCTAACCAACTGAGCTACGGGACCTTGTTGTTTTATTTATCTGAAATTTAGTATATATTGTATGCTTATATATAGATCAATGCATACAATTGTGACCGATGAATCGCAATATATTGTCCTAATTAATTGTATGCACTTTTTAATCTTAATGATTTTTTTTTTTTATGAATTATAATATCATATATTTACAGGATAATAATTTATGCATATATAATTGTGGTTGGCAAAGACCTTTACTCACACTGTTGTAAATTTTCAATAATATTTGTTGTTTTCTTTGATCTTGAATTGGGTTTGTCTCCCATAATTTATTTTTAGTTTATATTGATTTATTTATTTGTTTTTAAATTTTTGTTTAATTTCATATTATTTTTTTCATACAACTTGAATTTTGTTTGCCCATTCAAATACACCAATTTCTTTAAAATTTTTGTAAATTGTTTGCATACATTGGTTTACAAGTTAAAAGCGTGGATGTTGGATATAATTTTTTTATGAATTAAAGATGTGTGGATGTTGTATATAAACTACACTTGACTTTGATTTTCAAATAATATGATATTTTTTGGTGTATTGGATTAGGCATTACCTTTATTATCGTAATTTCAAGTTTGTTTGTTGTTGTGAAAGTAATGCCTAAAAATAGGGTAGGATTGGTTTTTTATCAATAAGAAGACCACAAGGTAAAAGAAAAGAGAGAAGAAAGAGAAAGACAATTCAAAGTGGTTTAAGACTTTACTTCTTGATTCAATTACACATTAGGGAACAATATTTACAAATAAATCTCAACCACATCACTTTCTCCATCTGATTAGGATTATCAAGGATTGATTGAGAGAATTGACTAGTATGTTACTTATAAGAAAATTAAACTCTAGTTTTCAATTAATATATTAAATAATTAGCCCAACAGATTGACCTAATTCGACATGCTAATAACCTAGCATAATTTCGACAACTACACTAACTCTTCGACTTCAATAGAGTTTGCTACAAAACTAGCTTATAACCCATAAGCTACAAATCTACACCTTGGAGCAAACTATGAACCATGAAATCAACTAGTTATCATCATGTAGTTCTATTAGCTGCATACAGTGGAAAAACTTGCAAATTAGCAATGTCTTGATGATCATATCAGCATAATTTTCATTAGTTGAAACCTTTAGCACTTGGACTTCTTCACACCCGATTATCTCTCTGACGAAATGCAACATCACATCGATGTGCTTGGTTCGCTCGTGATAGACTGAATTTTTCGACAGGTGTATTGCACTTTGATTATCACATTTAACAATGATTGTTTGACCTTGAAGTTTCAGCTCCTTAGCAAAGCTTTCAAGCCACAATGCTTCTTTCACAACTTCAGTGAGGGCGATATACTCCGCTTCAGTGGTTGATAAGGAAATAACCTTCTAAAGTGTTGCTTTCCAACTAATTGTTGTGCCAAACATAGTGAGAACATATCCAAAAATAGATTTTCTGGAATCCATTTAACATGCATAAATAGAGTCGAAAATCCTTCAATATCTACTTTTCTATCATCACCACGGGCTCTACCTTAAAACAAGACTCTGCTCAGAGACTTAATTATATATCTTAGAATCCACTTTAACATTTACCCACCATCTTGATCATATAACTCCTTAAACATTTCTTTTTGTAATCATGTGTCAAGTACAACATAAATCCATAATCCACTCTTTGCTATAGTCGTTGCTTGAAACCACCAGGACATCAGATGATTCATAATCATCTTTCACAATGGCTTCATTACCATTATCCTTTCCACCATGATTATTCAGGCGTTCAGGGCACACCTTTCTTATATGTCCCTCATTCTTACAATGATAACACCTAATTGCATGAGCACTACCACCATAAGAATTATGTAGAACTTTACCATTCTTCCTTTCATACTTACCATCTTTCTTTTAGAACTTTCCTTTAACATGCAAACTTTCTCCAACAGATGGTGCTTTTTGCTCTTTTCTTTCATTCAAGTCTTTCGAGTACAATGCTGATTGAACTTCTTCAAAGATTAGGGACTCTCTTCCATACAAGAGGGTTTCTTTGAAGTGAGCATGAGATCATGGTAAAGCACACAACAACAACGCTTGATCTTCATCATCAATTTTGACCTCAATATTTTCAGGATCAAGAATTAACTTGTTGAACATATCCAACTACTCAGCCAAGAATTTTTCTTCATTAATCTTGAATGAATTCAAAGCTTGCTTCAGGTAGAGACGGTTGACCAGGGATTTGGTCATATACAAACCCTCGAAAATATGTCGGGAAACCTTATCACCAAGGTTCAATATGATGGTGTTGTAAGTTTTCTCTATCACTGTCGTCTTCTCCTTCTCTGTTAGGGAAACATCAATCTTCTCTTATCCTTTCAACACTTCTAATAAACCATGCTAAACCACTAGGGCTTGCATATTAAAGTGCCACAAACTGAAATCATTCACACCAATGAATTTCTCAATCTCATACTTTGTTGACGACACTTCTCCTCCAGGCTCACCACACCAATTTATTGTGAAAGCGATGCCTGAAAATAGGGTATGATTGGTTTCTTGATCAATAAGAAAACCACAAGGTAAAAGAAAGAGAAAGACAATTAAAAGTGGTTTAAAACCCTACTTCTTGATTCAACTACACATTAAGGAATAATGTTTACAATTGAATCTCAACCACACCACTTTCTCCCTCTGATTAGGATTATTAGGGATTCATTAAGATAAGTGATGACTAGTATGTTATTTATAAGAAAACTAAAACCTAGATTTTAGGGATTCGTTGAGAGAAATGATGACTATTTTACACATAAGTATTATCACAAAAGGATTTGTCAGATAATAATTATGTGTGCAATTACCCTTTTGCCCTTGTGTTTATATTAAACACAAGGCATAGACCGTATCATCCTTGTCCAGTTCAATATTGGGCCCATAGACATTTATCCTATTACGCAGGATTGACAAATTCCATCTAGGTCACTCATGTCCCTCAGCATGCTTCGTGGAGTACCCATCAACTGTCTTTATGGTCATCCAGTTACGGACAATGTTTGATCAGCAATAAGGCACTTGACTCTACATCTAGGGTCCATAGTGGTTTCAGGTCGAAGGGTGGTATACACAATTATCACCATGAGAATAACTTATGACATTTTGCATAACATTCTATATAGTATTCTCATTGCGGGTCAATCCAGTATAAATATTACTATTGATATTCATACATATGTTTAAGACTTGATAACTCCTTATCCATGATCCATGAGATGTGATCATCAGTCTATATACATAATAGTCTTAATGCTTTAATTTATCCTACTTCACAATAAATCTCGACTACGGATACTTTAAGAATAATGTCCTTATGTTTAATGTGATCTCATGATTAAGTCACATTTGATACATTAAGCGGACTAGCTATTCTAGGGACTTTATTAAACAAACATAATAAAGAAAAAACCTTTTATTATTAATAAATAATTCGATACAAGTACCAAAAGTATTGGCCTTTAGGGCTTACACCAACATGATGTTGACTATGCTTCGGAATTCGACGTTAGTATGGTGAAGCAGCGATACATCGATCATCCATAGGTTACGCAATTGAGATCGATCAAGTTATATTTATGATATAAATAATCCTGATGCAAAATACGGTATATATGATATACTGTTTCTGTTTCATTCAATCAAACACTTAATGGTTATTTTCCTTTGATCGATCAATGGTCATTTACTTCTTGATCCGACATTAGTATGGTGAAGCAATGACGTGTTGATCAATCATACAAAATTAACAATCGAGGTGTGTTTGACAGTCTGAAATTGGTGCATTAGGGTTCATGACGGTACAAGGGTTGTGCTGTCAAAGAGTTGTGCGATTAGGGTTGTGATTGTGTAAAAGTTATGCTTTAAAGTATCAAGTGTTGATGCGAAAAACGACGTCGATTTAAAATGAATTAATCATTAAAATTTTGCGTTGGGGCGCTGCCCCCTTAACCCCGTCCGCTAACCGGAGAGCGGAACCCCCGGCTAACTCTGCGTAATGTGATCGGTCGTTGAAATTTAATTTGGTTTATTTAATTAACAGAATTTAAATTAATAATAATAATGTGTTTATTATTATTGTCTTGTGGTGATCGGTTATGGCCTTAGTTTTTCTTTATTTTATTTTGGAATTTTAAAATACGACATGCGTGTCATGCCTCTTTTTTAATCTTTTCATGTAACTTATTTTCTCATCTCACTCACTCGTATGTAAAACGAGTTTCTTTTATGTAATATAATGTTATGAAGAAAGAAAAGAGTAGAATATCAAAGGAGGACAACCTTGAAGATCTTGCTTGGAGAAGCTTAGATCGTTATTAGGTTAGCTTTGGTTCTCTCATTGGCCCGGGATAACAATTGCGCTAGGGGCCATAACTGTTTAATTTTGTATGTTGATGCATGTGAGAGACGATTTATATGATAAATAAGCAGGGGAGATCAGAATAATTGCAAATTCCCTCAAATTAAATATTAAGTTTATGCTTTCTAAGTTTTAGCACTCATCAAGACTAGTATCGAATAATGTAGGTTTCGCCTACGCGAGGTGCATATTCTATATTAGTAAGGTGCGATGGGATAATTGTAATATCCAATTGCTAAAACAATAGGTCAAACTTAACTAAACAAATTATGATAAGATTATTTATGTTTAGAAGTAAGAGTTAGAAATTATCCATGTGATGGATTAGAATAAGGAATTATTCACCCAACTAAAATATTCGAGAGTTGTATTAGATATAATTGGAAGGATTTCCTACCTAAATAATCTAGTTTTGTGTAATCCGCCTACACGGACTTAAAACAAAGTGAAATATGGATCTCGACCCACTAGAAAATCTTCCAACGGGATTTTCCGAATCAAATGGTGAGGGTCATTTGTTTTGAGTAAAATAGTGGGAGAATATTTAATTAAAGGCCTAATTAAATATGTTATTGATACTTATATTTTCATTATTTTCATGTAGATTACCATGACAACAAACACCTCTAACAAAATTTTACGATCAATCCTTGATAAGGAAAAATTGTCTGGGACAAATTTTCTGGATTGCCACCGAAATCTGAGGATTATCCTCAAACATGATAGAAAGTTGTATGTCTTGGAGAAACTTGTTCCTGAAGAGGAACCTCCTAGTTCTGCACCTAAGGAAGAAAGAGATGCTTATAAGAAGCATGTTGATGATTCCAATGAAACTGCTTGCCTCATGCTAGCTACTATGAACTCAGAGTTGCAAAAGCAACACGAGAACATGGCAGCGTTCCATATGATCGAACACCTGAAGATGCTCTATCAAGAGCAGGAAAGGCATGAAAGGTTTGAAGTTTCAAAAGCTCTTTTCAAGGCAAGTTAGCTGAGGGAGCCCCTGTAGGTCCCCATGTGCTCAAGATGATTGGGTATGTGAAGAACCTTGAGAGGTTGGGTTTTCCCCTAGGAAAGGAACTTGCGACTGATTTGATCTTACAATCATTGTTAGATAGATTCAGTCAACTTGTCCTTAATTTCAATATGAATAATATGGACAAATCTCTTCCTGAACTGCTAGCCATGTTAAGAACTGCTAAGCAGAATCTGAAGTCAAAAGAGAAGTCCATTCTGATGATCGAAAATGGAAAGAGACAGAACAAAAGACCCACCAAGCAGGGAGATAAAGGGAAAGGCAAAGAAGTTGACAAACCCAAACCCATTGTTGCTGCTTTAAAGCCTAGTGGAGGCATAGCAAAGGAAGGCACCTGCTTCCATTGCGGTAAGACCGGACACTGGAAGCACTGTTGAAAGAGCATGAGGATACCTTCGCCTGGTCGTGTCAGGATATGCCAGGGTCGGATATCAATGTCGTTATACGCAAGCTACCATGGATAGAAGACTGTCCTCTAGAGAAGCGGAACGCCGGTGCCACGTATCAGAGTGACTTTGCTTCATGATATGACTCATCGTGGAATCAAATGCTATGTTGATGACATGATAGCAAAGTCCCAAACAGAAGAAGGGTATCTGGTGGATCCGGGGCAAGTCGTTTGACCGGGTTGAGACAACTCAGACTAAGGTTGAGTCCGAATCAGTGCACTTGTGGAGTGCTGTCCGGTAAACTGCTGAGGTTTATTATGAACGGATAAGAGGAATCGAGGTCGATCCTGCTAAAAAAAATGAAAAAAGGAAAGAAAAGAAAGAAAAGAAAGAAAAAAGAAAAGAGAAAAAGCAATACAAAGAAACGCCTGAACCGAAAGAAAAAGGCTGTTGAAAAAAAAGAGAGAGATTAAACGGTCAGGTGAATAATGATTGCCAAGGGGCATTGAGATAAAAGAATAAGTTGCAGGAACCTCTGATTCTGATGCCTCCCGTGGAAGGAACAACTGTTAATCTGGTACTTGACAGCCCTCGAGGAGTCTATGAGGTGCGTACTGGATCAGCATGACAAGTCTTATCGAAAAGGGCATGCAATTTACCTTAGCAAAAAGTTTATCGACTGTGAAACAATACACTCATGGCTCGAGAAAACTTGTTGTACTTTGGCATAGGATGCTCATCGACTGAGACAGTATATGCTGGTTCATACCACTTTGTGGATTTCTAAGATGGATCTGATCAAGTATGTGCTTGAGAAGCTAGCATCAACCGGACGGGCTGCAAGATGGAAAATAATTCTGACTGATTCATGATATACAGTAACCCATTGAGGATTATCAACCAAGGATGTTTGAGTTCCCTGATGAGGACATCTCGAGGTGCTCAAATCGAAAGATTGTGAGGAACCGATCCCGGAGGAGGGGCCTGACCCTGAATCCGAACGGATTCTGATGTCTGATGGGGAGAGGTTAAGGTGGATGAGTTAGTGCTGCTTTGGTTACGCCAAAAAGATCCCACATACCTTTCGTTGCCCGGATAACATTTGAATGCACCAACAATGGTGGTTGAGTACGAAGCTTGTATCCTGGGTATCAATCTTTGGTGCGTACGTCTACTGGGGCAACGTCGCGCTCACTCGTGTGTGGGATAGAAGTGGTTTTACCTACTGAAGTCTAGATCCCATTGTGGAGAGTCCTGATGGATGAG
This sequence comes from Lathyrus oleraceus, assembly GCF_024323335.1. Taxonomy (NCBI): domain Eukaryota; kingdom Viridiplantae; phylum Streptophyta; class Magnoliopsida; order Fabales; family Fabaceae; genus Lathyrus; species Lathyrus oleraceus. The sequence continues at coordinate 448,929,125 of NC_066580.1, forward strand.
AAATTGGAAAAGGCTGAGTGGATAAGGACTCGGTATGACCCGTTGAGCCTGACTAAGGAAAAGAGGCTGGCAGTTACTTGTCATGGGGCAGTTGTACCCAGTAAATGAAGCGTGTGGTTGACCGAAAAGTGCGACCTCGTGCGTATCATGTGGGAGACGTGTTGTTGAAAAGGATCCTTCCTCCCCAAGACGATCGTAGGGGCAAGTGGACATACAATCATGAATCCCCAACATGGTCAAGAAGGCGTCCTTTGACAGAGCCTTGTTGCTGACGACCATGAGTGGTGAGGATTTTCCATCCCCTGTGAATGCAGACGTAGTTAAAAGATACTTCGTAAAATTGACCCGCTGGACAAAAAGAATAAAAGGGTCCAGGCAAAAATGGGCATCCCGGCGAACCAAAAGAAAAAAGAAAAGGTTCGGGCAAAAGTTAAGGATAAAAAGAGAAAAACTGTACACCCGGCAAGTCGAAAACCCCACAAGGGCGACTGGGGCAAAAAAGGGTATCCCGGTGGACTGAAAACCCGAAAGGGCGGTCCAGGCAAAAGAGGGAATGAAACGAACAACTGCGTCCAGCATGGTCGTTTGGGCTTGAGACATGGCTTGGATAATCTCCGACAAAGATCGATCGGAAGCGTCTTGTTCAGAAGACAGAAAGTGCGGAAAGTCTTGAGGACATATGGGGTGTAACCGAGTTGGAACCCGATGAGATCACGGTTTCACATTGCCATTAGGGTAGATTTTTCCTTTTGTGCGCAATCACCTCTTTTCAGGGATTGCTTCCTGTGTGTTGCTCGGTTTTGAGCCACCTTTTTTCCAGTCAATAAATGCATGTTCAGTCAAATAAATTTTGTTTTTTGTTTTCATTACCGCTTTGATTGCAAAAACATCCGTTTAGTTTGATAAAGAATATTTGCATTTTTGAAACATAGAGGTCCCTTCCGATGCATGCTTATAAGATTGAAATCTGGAAATCTTATTCGGAAGTTTGAGTGACCTAGGTGTTGAAATGTTGGCACGCCTGGGGCACGCTTTTATCTAACGATCTCTTGTGCAGGTGCTATTAGATATCTTCATTCACTTGCAGTTTGTGATGGGTAACGTTTTGACAAAAGATCCATGCAGAGTCCAACCAGGGGCAAGGGATAGAAGAACGGTGAAAAGACGATAAAAAAATTTTACGACGACGATCCTGGAGGGATAATCAAGAAGACTCTTCAAAGTCTGAGGACTGGAAAGTTTGTATGAATCCCAGGAGTTCGATCTCCGTGGAGTACGTAGGAGTCGTGAATACAAGGTGATGAATCAGAAAAGTCCAGACGAGTCTGAGAGTCCTCAAAAGTGGAAAGTCAACACTGTGACGGGATGGCGAACACCAGCGTTCGACGAGTCGACGGGTGTTCCATGTCAAATAAGTCGTATCTCCCCCAGTGGGTTTGAGAGTGTTATCTCCCTAGCAGATTTGAGATCGGTGTCTCCTCAGCAAGCCTGAAGGTGGCCATACCCCAGTGGAAGCGTTGATGGGTAGATTTGTTCCTAAGGGTTGAGGATGTATCCCTAGCGTGGTCGTGAACGCTTGTCCCCGGCAGGGTTGTGGATGTCTTTCCAGTGTGGCCTAGTATATTACTTCCTCAGCCGAGTGGTATAGGCCTTTCTCCAACAGAGTTATGCATTTCCCCATCAGGGTGTGGAGCGTTTTCCCCTAGTGGATTTCCATAGCAGAGGGTTTGTGTTGATGGTTTTCCCCTAGCAGGGTCCCCAAGCGGGTCAGGTTCAGTGAAATTGTCCCCAGTAGAGATAAACATTGATGTTTTCCCCTAGCAGGGTAATCCCCAAACAGTTCGAGTTCGATGGAGGTCATCCCCAGCAAGGTTTGTCTTTCCCCAGCAGGGTGGAAATTGACGTGGAATTGAAATCCTCCGCATAGTTCTGGGAGCTCCTCGGTGTTGTCTATGGAGGGGATGTGTTTTTATGCATTCATCATTTAGATAAGCATAGCATATTGCATCATTAGTGCGTAGCATTTCCATGATCATGGGGCATTGCGCTAAAAAAAACTCATGCATCAGCATTGCAAACATATCCATTAGCCCTAGGCCGTGGTAACCATCCGAGAATAGGTTGTTGGAAAGAGTTTAGCATCCCCATTGGATCGATTTCAGAATTGGGTTCCCCAACATGGTTGAGAGGTTGGTGTTTTCCCATTAAGTGACTCCTTAGTTGAGCAGATCTCCCCAGTAGATCCTCCCCTAGCAGATGTGGGTGTGTCTGATCTCTCCATATAGAGTCGACCCCTTAAGCAGAAAGTGTCTGTCATTTCCTTTTGCGCTCCCCACTGAGTTATATCCTCGTGGATGACGGTTGGTTTCGTTCCCTCCCTACACCCATATAATGGGATGGGTTTTCCCTATTGAGTTCTTTCCTCATTAGGATGAGTCTTGATTCAGTTTGCCTTTTTGGATCGACCCTAAATTGGCTTCCTTGGACTGTCTCTTGTGCTTCCCTGTGGTATAAATGAATAGTTGCTCACTAACCGGCACTCATTCATTTTATCCTCAGCGGAATTTGTTGGCCTCCGCCTACTAACCGGTAGTTGTAAGTCCTATCTTTGTGGTCTTCTACCTACTAACCGGTAGATGTGAGTCCTCTTTTCTCCCCTTTGTGGAGTCAACCCTTGTGCTCATCCTAGTCGATGACGGTTACTTTTCCGTGGTTTTCTACCTACTAACCGGTAGATGTAATCCCCTCTTTTGGTTATCATTATCCAGTTTTTGGTATTGATATTCCTCTTCCATTCACCGTTTGCCGATAATGTTTGTTGTTTACCCTTGTGATCGGTCATCCTTACCTACCTAGTCCTGGTATCCTGATGCCTTTCTTTTCGGTCGATTTATCCATTTAACAACCTACAAGCCGGTTATGGATAATCTTCCATGCGAGTATATTATCTACGTTTTGACGACTATAGATAATATATCTCATGCGCTCTTTGGTCGAAGTCTTGTCCTTCCCAGTCGAGTAAGATTCGTATTCCTTGTGGAATCGAAAGTCCATCCTTTAACAAGTTTGCTTTCGCTCTCTTCAGGATGATGAGTGTTTTGGAACACACACCAATTCACGTTTTCGGTTGATTTATCCTTTAACAACCTACAACCCGGTTATGGATAATCTTCCATGCGAGTATATTATCTACGTTTTGACGGCTATAGATAATATATCTCATGCGCTCTTTGGTTGAGCCCTTTGTTTGTTTCCCCAACTGAGTAAGATTCGTATTCCTCGTGGAATCGAATGTCCATCCTTTAACAAGATTGCTTTTCTAGCCCTCTTCAGGATGATGAGTGCTTTGGAGTACAAACCAATTCACGCTTTGGTCGGCCACCTGTTTTATGCCTACAACCCGGTATCCTTGGTGTTCCTTCCTGTCTGCTCCCTGTCGTGACCTTGGTCCCCAGTGGGTTACCTCTCCGTTGGTTTCGATAAACGTCGAGTTTTTCCTAGTTGTCCGTTGACATCTAGTTGTTTCTCCCCTAGTGGGTTACTGATTGGGAAAATAGCAAGTGTACTATTTTACCGATGTAGTAATAAAAGGAATTATCCTGAGTATCGATCTCGAGGACTGCGTAGGAACTATCAGTGTTGATAATGATTCAATTAAACAAAATAACCTTGGGTTGGTAAGTGAAGAGTGAATTTGCTTTGTAAAATATAAAGGCAAAATAGAAATTTTTGAATGCCGAAAAGTTAAACATGCTAGATCAAGGGTGTATGAATTGCTCTGAAATAAACTTAATCCTTATTTTATGATATCTATGTTCGAATGATTCAATATGGTTCTCAAGAGTAGTTTCCCCTAATTCCTTAGCCAGAAACCCTTAACATTCAATTTTAAATCCCAATTCCTTAGCCATTCAAAAGAATATTAATCCCATGTATGAATATCAAGAATATCCCATCATCACTATTAGATCCTCATTCCTAAGAGAAATTAGCGATGTTGTTATACACATAGTGATAAAGGGATTTGTCAGACCTCCTTTACCTCCAAATCAATACCTAATTTTCCAATACGGCAAGCATTACACTCGTGATATAACAAATTGATTTCATAAAAACATAGACATTCATAACATTGTAGGAAAAAGGTTCATTACAAAAGCAATTCAGGGACACCCCCCTAGCATTGGGGGGTTTAGCTCATTATCGTATTCAAAGAAGGTACAAATATAAGATTAGACATTACAAGAGATTAGATAGCTTCGATCTTCAATTGCTTCCGCGCTTGATGATCTCCGTTCTCCAAAAATCTTGATTCTCTCGTTCTCTTTCTTTCCGTCCTCTGGTTCGTCTTTCCATTAGGTCTAAATAGTGTAGTACACATTACAGCCAAGTCAGAAAGTCAAAATTGCCCTTCGGGATCACTTCATGAGTGAAAATAGAAAATCAGAAAAATTCAGCGTGCTAGCCAACACGGGTCGTGCCAAGCAACACGGCCGGCCGTGTTGGCTCTTCAATTATTTTATTTTTGATTTTCCTTCAGACTTGCTGACACGGGCCGTGCCAAGCAACACGGTCGGCCGTGTCAGCCCCCTGGTTTTTGTATGGGAAGAAGGTCTTCTTGCAGCACGGGCCGTGTCAGGGGACACGGGCCGTGTTTGGCTCCAGGAATTTCCTTCTATATTTTATTTCTTTTTCTTTCACTCTTCCATTGTTGCCTTGGCACTTCCGACTCTTCAACTACTTCTGAAACATGCACAATACCATGGAAACGACATCAAACGCATCTAAAAACTTAAATTAACACCAAAAGCAAAATAAGCATAAAACTTACTCAACTATGAAATACTTAAAATTCAAACACTAAAACTCAAAATAAAAGGTTACCACATTGATGAATTTTGGCCGAGAACATGATGAAAATCAAGTAAAATGGTGACCGATCACAACCCCAAACTTATCTCATTGCTTGTCCTCAAGTGATGCAAGAGACAACAAACAGAGGTCACCCCAAAATTCCTTTTCACCACTATACAGCCGATGTTATTCGCACCGAGTTTCCTACCTTCATGGTCAAGACGTTGGCCACCCGATCCGAACTATCCGCTACACCTCACAGTCCAGCACCTCTTTACCTGCAAGCTTTTCATACATCTCACACAATCTCTCAGGGTTAGCACTAAAGACTCAGTATATGCAATATCGACTCTTAGTTTTTGAATAAATTCTACTTCTATTGCACAAACATAATTCACACACTTTTAGGAGGACTTAGGGTTGTAATGGGGCTTAGGACAGGTGGGATAAACAACAAACGGATACACAAGGGGTTTTTGGGCTCGGCACTCCTGTTATGTTTCTTGTACCTGTGCTTATTTTGATATACAGGGGTTTGACATCGACTATTTAACTTTACTCAACTGATTGAGTATTTCAAATGTAATCAAGTCGTTTAATTGGGACAAGTGCGTTTTGATTAGTTCTATTTTTCTTTTCTCTTTTTTTTCTTTTTTCTTTTTCCGGAGCATTCAAAGAGCCTCCAATTTTTCTTTTCTCTTTTCTTGTAACGATTTTTCGCACACTTGCCCCTATTGTATTAGATTTACCACCCCAAACTTAGAATTCACACAGTTTCCAAAATCCACAACATTTATGCCGAGCAAGGGTAGAAGAGATTATTATATTTTTTTTCTTTTTCTGGCCATAGGGTAACATAAGCGGTTTACAAACAAACAAAATGGTTAAAGGCTCAAAGGGGTTCACAACGGATAAAACGTACAAGGGTGGCTGGAAAGGCTCAAGGTTAAACAACAAAAATGTGCCTCAGTGTGTGTCATAATGCAGTGCTATGTCAGTAGAACGTACGCAAAACCAGAGCGATAGAGTCATACCTGGATTAACTCTCATGATGATCTCTTAGTATTTGGCGTTTTTGTAATCTCACCATGTGGGTAAACTTGCAGGTTCCAAAGCACTCTCTGTGTAATGTAGCTTCTTTTTGGTTCAGGTGTACCATACTTCTATCTCAATCCAGTTTTCATCCCACTGTGTCCAACAATAGTTTTTCTTCGACTGCATAAATTTCCAGGGTGCCTCGGGAGCGTGAGTTCGGGTTGTGTCTTTCATCCACTAACCATCCTTCCATCACACCTCTGGTTTTTATCCCTCAATCTGTAACCCAACATCTAAACAGTTGAAAATAAAAGAAATCAAAGGAAAATTAACTTAAACAAAAAATGAAAAACCAAAACGGAAAATAAATTAAAACAATGAAAGGAACCCCCCCACACTTGAACTAAACATTGACCCCAATGTTTAAACCCAAATGCAAGAGGGACTTACAATGCCTACTGCGGAGGAGGGTGCTGTGGAAATTGCAACATCATATGTTGCATCATCCTTTGAATATCATCAATGGCAGCCCCTTGACGGAGCTGCTCTGTCACGATCCGATCAATCTCCGCTCCCTGGCGAGCCTGCTCGACACGGAACTGATCCATGTCCATGGGTGTCCATCCAGCAGAGGAGGCTCCCATACCTCTGTGGTGAGAGGTGTGAGGGTGAGGAACACCCCTCTCCCTTGCTGGTGCATCTTCCTCCCTCGTATCACCTGCAAGAAAATCATCTTCTCCCGCCTCTTCGGGGTCAACAGAGGTATACAACCAATTCTCATTGTTATCAACATTAGTTTTATCAGTGTTCGGTAAGCGGAACAGCCGGCGTGTTCGGCTTACCAACACATACCCATGACGGCTTTGTTCGAGCATGCCTTGCGTGCACAGGGCATTGAGGTCAAGCTTACCCAACGCCTGCATCGGGGTTTCTCCGTCCAACACCGGCCTACACCCACACCAGTCAGCAATTTGTGTTATCATACCACCCACGGAAATGGCTCCTGAGCTGGCACGCCCCATGGTACCTAAATGGTCGGCGGCGAATGCCGCCACATTCACTGGTTCCTCATTAACCATGGCATGCATCAAATATAATTCCCGCTTTGCCGCTACACCTGTACTATCTCCGCGTCCGAACAAGGTGAACGCTAACCCTTTTTAAGCATATCGGAAGCACGGGTTTTGAATCCATGATGCCTTTGCACTCCAGGGTTCGTACTGTGGTAAACCTGTAATAGAGGACCAAAAGGAACCTGCAGAAAAGTCATTTGGCACTGCCCCGGATCCTACCAATGGTAACCGGAGGCATTGCCCAAGCTGAATAACTGACATCGAGTAATCTTCGTTATAAAGTCGGAAACTCATAGTACCAAAATATTCATAGACATGACCAGTCCAATTTTTTTCCAATTTAAATTTAACAGTGCTTAGGAACTCTAGAGTGATGCGTTCATAGGTAGGCACATCAGCATGCATAAATTCAAAAATACCTAAATTGTGGAACATTTGGGATACATCATCTAGAATTCCTAACGCACTCATAGTATCATCACAAACATACCTTGTAGGTACAAGCTTCCTTTTAAGGTGTGTCTTGTACCTTTCAACATGATCATCATCCTCAAAAATGATTCCGTGTGCATTTGGCATCCTCCGGGACCTTTGTCTCGGTCTTGAGGTCTCTACCACGGCCTTTCCTCGGTCGGCTCTTTTCGGGGGCATAATGGGCACCTGAAAAGTTAGCGGAAAAAAAATAGTGGAGATAGAGAAAAATAATACCGTCACGGTGTAGAGTGCGAGAAACGACCCAACTTTTGTGAAGGGACTTTGAAAAAAATTGGTTGGATGATGATGAAAGTTGAGGTTTAAAGTGAAGGTGGTTATGGAGTTAGAGAGGTTTGAGAGAAAAATAGGGTTGAAGGAGATGAAGTGGCTGAAAAGTGAGTGGGGAAGAGGTAAAAGGTATTTAAAAACATGTGGGCCCCACTCCAACGTCTCTAAATTTAAAAAAAAATTCTGAGTTACGCACTGCAACACGGCCCGTGCTAGACCACACGGCCGGCCGTGTTGCACCCCTGGAAAATGTATGGGAAAAATGTAAGCATGCAACACGGCCCGTGTTGGCACACACGGCTGCCCGTGTTGCTCCTCTGGAAAATGTATTGGCTTCTGAAAATTGAGCAACACGGCCCGTGCTAACTCACACGGCCGACCGTGTTGCACCTCTTTTCTGACTACTTCCTTCATTGCTGGGTTAAGTCGTTGTTGAGGTTGGACAACCGGCTTGTGATCATCTTCCATGAGAATTTTGTGCATGCATATTGTAGGGTTTATTCCCTTCAAATCTTCAATAGACCAGCCAATAACACTCTTATGTTTTTTTAAAATTTTGACAAGCTTATTTTCCTGAAGAACTTCTAGATGTGAACTTATGATGGCCGGGCACTTACTCTCTGTGTCTAGGAATACATATTTGAGGCTTTCCGGTAGTTGTTTCAATTCGGTCCCCTTCTTTTGTTCATCTTTCTTTTCTTCCACTAAGGGCTGTCTTAAATCTTCCCACCGGTTGTGTCGATAACCTTTGAAAGGTGGTGATGCTTCCATCATGGCTACTACTTCCATATCTTTCTCGTCAACTATTTCCTCTTCGTTAAAAATTGATAAACTCAACACTCTTTCCAAAGGTAATTTTTGTGTTGTCAAGCAATTTTTCTCCTCACATATTTGATCAATTATCTCAATATGTTGACTAGTGGCAACATCATCCTTGTACTTCATGGTGTTTCGCACATCAATTTTTAACTCTTCATCATACACTTTCAAAGTCATCGTGCCTTCTTCCATGTCGATCAAACATCTCCCGATCTCTAAAAATGGTCTCCCCAAAATGATTGGTATCTCTTCATCTTCCGGCATTTCCAAAATGACAAAATCCACCGGAAACACAAACTTGTCGATCTTTACTAGCACGTCTTCTACTATCCCATAGGGTCTCTTCACAGAGCGGTCAGCAAACTGGAGTGTCATTCTCGTATCTTGAATTTTACCTATCCCCAACTTCTTATAGATAGACAGCGGCATCAGACTTACACTCGCTCCCAAATCAATTAGAGCTTTCTTGAAGGATCTATCTCCAATGGCACACGGAATGGTCAGAGAACCTCGATCCTTCTTTTTCACCGAAACTTTCATACCCTGCAAAATGGCATTACAAGTTTCCGTTAGAATAATCGGGTTAGTTTCTATGGTCCGCTTCTTCGAGATGATGTCTTTCATGAACTTTGCGTAGGTAGGCATTTGCTCAAGCGCCTCCAAGAAAGGAATGTTTAGCTCAAGCTTTTTAAACATTTCCAAGAACTTCTCAAAGTTTTTCTCATGCTGCCCTTTCTTCTTATTTCTTGTTGGGAATGGCAGTTTGACGGCCGGTTTTTGATCAATCACTTTATCTTTAACCACTCGTTCATCATGAGTGACCTCTTTATTTGCAACCTCATTTTCTTTTATCTCTAGATCAACTTCAAGCAATAAGTCTTCTTCTTCAGAATTCTTCTCAGGTATTTCTTTTGACTTACCATTCCTGGTGGTCACCGCATTCACATGATAATTTTCTCTTGGATTAGTAACCGTAGAACTTGGTAAAACTCCCTGTTGTGGAGAGCCCGCTAGTTGTTGGGCTATCTGACTCATCTGGATTTCAAGATTCTTAATTGAAGCACTTGTGTTCTTTAAATTACTCCGAGTCTCTTCTTGAAATTGAGAGCTTTGAGCGGCCATCTTCTCAATGGCAAGCTCCCAATCAGCTTTTCTTGGTACCTGTTGCTGAAACTGTTGTTGATGCGGTTGTTGTTGCACATTTCCTTGTTGATCCTTCCATGAGAAATTAGGATGGTTTTTCCAACCCGGATTATATGTGTTTGAATAAGGGTTGTTCTGCCTAAGAAACTTGATCTCCTCAATTTGTTGTGCGGTAGCAACGCAATGTACGGTAAGATGAGGTCCTCCACAAATTTCGCAATTACTAGTGTGAGTTGGTTGAACCTGTTGAACCTGTGCAACAGTTTGGGTATCAATAGCCATCTTCTTCAGTCTCCTTTCTACTTCAGCTGCTATTTGATCTTCCATCTTCACCACTTGGTTTGCCAATTTCAGGTCAATTATCCCTTCGGGTTGACTAACACTGCGGTCATACAACTCCAGGTGCTCATTGGCTGCAATGGCTTCGATAATCTTTTTAATACCAGTGGCTGTTGTAAAATTGGTTGAGCCACCAGCTGCTGTGTCAATGAGTTGCTTAGTCTTCAGCCGAAGACCATTTACAAAATTCTGCATTTGCTCTGTTGCATCCATATTATGAGTAGGACATGCAACCAACAATCGTTTGAACCTCTTATACGCATCTCCAAGTGACTCTCCTTCCTTCTGTTTAAAATTCACTATGTCGTACCTCTTTCGGATGTACACAGAGGCCGGAAAGTACTCGTTGAGAAAAGTTGTCTCCATCTGTTGCCAAGTTGTGATGCTTCCAGCAGGTAAAGAGTAGAACCACTCTTCAGCATCTTCTGACAATGTAAACGGAAACATGACCAGCTTCTTAGCTTCCTCAGAATGCCCCTCAATCTTTAACGACGTAGTCATAGTCAGAAACCTTTGCAAATGCTTGTTGGCATCTTCGTTAATTTTTCCTGCGAAAGGTCTCCTTTCTAGTTGCCGTATCGTTGAGGGGTGAAGTTGAAAGTGGGCAACATTGACTGGTTGATTCACGATTGTCATCCTTCCAGGCGGGGCATTTGCTCCCCCGTAATCACCTAATAGTCTCTCCATAGGAGGTGGGTCAGCTGCCATAGTTTCAGGCTCGGTATCAGAATTTCCAGAATCAGAGTGTTCCGAATGAATTGAAATGGTTCCCTCTTTCTCAAAATCAGAAACTATCAGCGGTTCTTCTGTCACTTCCAGTCTGTCGTGTCTGGCTTTTCTGATTTGTGCTCGCAACGATCGTTCTGGTTCTGCGTCAAAAAGAAATTCAGCTGAGGCCTTACCTCGCATAAAAATATTAGACGATTGGTAGGATAAGCAAAGGAAAAGAAACAAATAAAATAAAATAAAGTAAAATTTTAGTTGCAGAGCAACAAAATTCCAATTGAATAATTATTAACTGATAGTTTGGCAGTCCCCGGCAACGGCGCCAAAAACTTGATCGGGAAAATAGCAAGTGTACTATTTTACCGATGTAGTAATAAAAGGAATTATCCTGAGTATCGATCTCGAGGACTGCGTAGGAACTATCAGTGTTGATAATGATTCAATTAAACAAAATAACCTTGGGTTGGTAAGTGAAGAGTGAATTTGCTTTGTAAAATATAAAGGCAAAATAGAAATTTTTGAATGCCGAAAAGTTAAACATGCTAGATCAAGGGTGTATGAATTGCTCTGAAATAAACTTAATCCTTATTTTATGATATCTATGTTCGAATGATTCAATATGGTTCTCAAGAGTAGTTTCCCCTAATTCCTTAGCCAGAAACCCTTAACATTCAATTTTAAATCCCAATTCCTTAGCCATTCAAAAGAATATTAATCCCATGTATGAATATCAAGAATATCCCATCATCACTATTAGATCCTCATTCCTAAGAGAAATTAGCGATGTTGTTATACACATAGTGATAAAGGGATTTGTCAGACCTCCTTTACCTCCAAATCAATACCTAATTTTCCAATACGGCAAGCATTACACTCGTGATATAACAAATTGATTTCATAAAAACATAGACATTCATAACATTGTAGGAAAAAGGTTCATTACAAAAGCAATTCAGGGACACCCCCCTAGCATTGGGGGGTTTAGCTCATTATCGTATTCAAAGAAGGTACAAATATAAGATTAGACATTACAAGAGATTAGATAGCTTCGATCTTCAATTGCTTCCGCGCTTGATGATCTCCGTTCTCCAAAAATCTTGATTCTCTCGTTCTCTTTCTTTCCGTCCTCTGGTTCGTCTTTCCATTAGGTCTAAATAGTGTAGTACACATTACAGCCAAGTCAGAAAGTCAAAATTGCCCTTCGGGATCACTTCATGAGTGAAAATAGAAAATCAGAAAAATTCAGCGTGCTAGCCAACACGGGTCGTGCCAAGCAACACGGCCGGCCGTGTTGGCTCTTCAATTATTTTATTTTTGATTTTCCTTCAGACTTGCTGACACGGGCCGTGCCAAGCAACACGGTCGGCCGTGTCAGCCCCCTGGTTTTTGTATGGGAAGAAGGTCTTCTTGCAGCACGGGCCGTGTCAGGGGACACGGGCCGTGTTTGGCTCCAGGAATTTCCTTCTATATTTTATTTCTTTTTCTTTCACTCTTCCATTGTTGCCTTGGCACTTCCGACTCTTCAACTACTTCTGAAACATGCACAATACCATGGAAACGACATCAAACGCATCTAAAAACTTAAATTAACACCAAAAGCAAAATAAGCATAAAACTTACTCAACTATGAAATACTTAAAATTCAAACACTAAAACTCAAAATAAAAGGTTACCACATTGATGAATTTTGGCCGAGAACATGATGAAAATCAAGTAAAATGGTGACCGATCAGTTACCTCTCCGTTGGTTTCGATAAACGTCGAGTTTTTCCTAGTTGTCCGTTGACATCTAGTTGTTTCTTCCCCAGTGGGTTACCTCTCCGTTGGTTTCGATAAACATCGAGTTTTTCCTAGTTGTCCGTTGGCATCTAGTGGTAATTTCCTTCTCCTTCTCCGTTGGTGTCGATAAACGTCGAGCTTCTCCCGTTCGTCCGTTGACGTCTGATCGAGTCTTCCCAGTTCGTCCGTTGATGTCTGGTCTCCTTCTCCGTTGGTGTCGATAAACGTCGAGCTTCTCCCGTTCGTCCGTTGACGTCTGGTCGAGTCTTCCCAGTTCGTCCGTTGATGTCTGGTCTCCTTCTCCGTTGGTGTCGATAAACGTCGAGCTTCTCCCGTTCGTCCGTTGACGTCTGGTCGAGTCTTCCCAGTTCATCCGTTGATGTCTGGTCTCCTTCTCCGTTGGTGTCGATAAACGTCGAGCTTCTCCTTCTCCGTTGGTGTCGATAAACGTCGAGCTTCTCCTTCTCCGTTGGTGTCGATAAACGTCGAGCTTCTCCTTCTCCGTTGGTGTCGATAAACGTCGAGCTTCTCCCTTTCGTCCGTTGACGTCTGGTCGAGTCTTCCCAGTTCATCCGTTGGTGTCTGGTTACCTCTCCGTTGGTTTCGGTAAACGATGAGTTTTTCCCACTATGTCCGTTGACGTATGGTTGTATCTCTTTCCCAGTCATTCATTAATGTCTGGTTACCTCTCCGTTGGTTTCGATAAACGTCGAGCTTTTCCCTTTCGTCCGTTGACGTCTGGTCGAGTCTTCCTAGTTCATCCGTTGGTGTCTGGTTACCTCTCCGTTGGTTTCGGTAAATGATGAGTTTTTCCCACTATGTCCGTTGACGTATGGTTGTATTCATTAATGTCTGGTTACCTCTCTGTTGGTTTCGATAAACGTCGAGCTTCTCCCGTTCGTCCGTTGACGTCTGGTCGAGTCTTCCCATTCATCCGTTGATGTCTGGTTACCTCTCCGTTGGTTTCGATAAACGTCGAGTTTTTCCTAGTTGTCCGTTGACATCTAGATGTATTTTCCCCAGTCATCCGTTGATGTCTATTACCTCTCCGTTGGTTTCGATAAACGTCGAGTTTTTCCTGGTCGTCCGCTGACGTCTAGTTGTGATTTCTCTTCCCGTTCATCGTCTTTCGATGTCCGGATGTGGCTGTACCTTTGAGAGAGAAAAATCAAAATCCTCAGTAATAAATATCAGATCCCAGTGGAAGCGCCCGTTGGTGAATTTTCCTGGTGGATCCCCGCAGTTGTGCAAATTTCTACGGTTCTTCGGTATTCAATCCCTGTTTATCCCGAAAGTCTGACAGCTGTTGCTCTCATCCATTCGGATTCCCAGTTGATTGAATAGGGGCAGTTGTAGCACCTCAAATTTGCACCTCCCATTTTGTACATTCATTTTCATTTTAGGTCATTAACATTAGCATTGTCCACTGCATAGCATTGCATTGTCCATTGCCTAGTGCAAGCCATCAGTCAAGATTGGTCAGGAGATCCAGTTGTGCAAGCAAGCAAGTGCAATTCCTATTGAATCAAAGCCCTAGGGTTGGTATATTGAGTTCATATGACCTAGGGATCATTTTGAAGTGGTTTGGCCAAAGATTGGAGGCTCAGAGATCATCAGTCAAGATGCAATTCATCTGAAACCCTAGAAAGTCAACTGTACATTCAATCATGGATTTGAAGGTGGGAGATGGTTAGAGAGGCCTCATTCATGTCCATACAAGTCTCATTTGACATTTCAAACATCAACATTGAAGAATTTGAGGTCAGATGAAAAGTTTCCAAAAATAGTAAGTGACCTGTAATTTGAAATTGCCAAAAATGGAAAGGTTTTCTCCTCAAGTTTACATCATCAAGAAAGCTTCAAATGAAATTTTGTCCAACATGAAAGTTGAAGATCTTGTTCTCCCATTTTCAAAAAGTCCAAGAACATGAATTTCTCATGTATGGTTGAGAAGTTATGGATCAATCATGGTCAAAGGATTTTGAAATTCAAAAGTGCATAACTTTTGAACCACAAGGCCAATTGAAGTGGTTCTTTTTGTAACATTTATCTCTTGACATGAGCTATCCAAAACATGCATCACATACCATGCATTTTGATCACAAAATTTTGGCATTTTTCATTTGAAATTTGGAGGGAAAATTACAATTTGAAAAATAGGCATTGCTTTCACTTCCAATCACTTGCCTTGGCTCCAAAACAGACTTTTGAGTGGATTTGGCACAAATTTCGTGTACTGTAGCATCCATTTCATGCACATGAGGTGAATTGCACAATTTGCATCAGCACCTTCATTTCACTTAATACACTTGCATTTGGCTAATTGTGATTAGGAGTTTCATTAGCACACCATATATAAAGATAATCCTAACAGAAAACCTGGTTAAGACATCAAAATCTCAGATCTAGATCCATTTTGAAAAATCTCTTCAAACTTTTTCTCTCACTTTTTCATCAAGTTTCTTCATAAACATTGCATTGTTCGTGATCCATCCTTGATCCACAAGCATTTTTGAACAAGATTAAAGCAAGAATCCATTATTTTCGTGCTGGTTTTGGAACTGTTGCAACATTCATCCATTCATGGCAGTTGAGGATTTGAGCTACATCAAGCATAATTGAGCTATCAACATTCATCCATTCATTCACATGAGCATTGTAGAATAACTGTTTGGACATTACAAGGCCTGAAATCCACAAATCCAGTTCTGCACTTGCTTGAAGGTAAGATTTCGAATGTCACGATTCTTGAAATAGTTATATGCTTTTGGTAGATCTTTGAATGTGGATAACACTGAGCTTTAAATCGTTAAATCTCATCAAGAAATGAGCAAGTTATGTTGGATTTAGGTTTGATGATTGAAATTTCTTTTGATCGAATCTTGTGATATAATGAGAATTAGCAAAATCCAAGCATAGCATGTTGTTGTACGTTGAAGGATGAATCTAATGATGTAACTCTTGTCAATTTCTGTGCAAAAATGTTCTTGAGTGCATGAACGCGTATGAACATGAAGAACAATTAGGTTTTCATTTTCCAGAAGCTGTTTGATCTTCATTAGCGCATGTTTGCATGAAATTCCATGTTTAAGAGCATGTATTGGTTGCATGTTATCCAGCGTGTCATTTTAATTGGTCCAGAGCGCTTGCCATGTCCACGTAGGCTTTAATGAAACGGTGAGTTTCATTGTTGAGGCGCCACAATTCAAATCCTTACGCACTTCGATTCCCCGCTGGGACAAATCCAATTAGGCCTTTGCATTTTTAGTTCATTTACCATCCATGTTCATGTATGCCATCTCATGTGATTTTTTTATTTTTTCCATTCATTCAAAAATGCATAACTTCATGAATAATTGTCCAAATGAGATGAGGTTTTTTGCATGTTGTTCCTTATGATGTCTAGTATTTTATGAGATTTTTTCCAGAAATTGTGCACGGTTAGATTTTAATTTGGCTTGGGGAATGTTCACATGTGTGCTATCTTGTACCTTCCATGCCATTTGCTTTGTGAAATGATGGATATTGCTCCAATGCTCTTGAAACTTTGCATGCTTAAACTAGACATCCTAATGGACATTTTGGTATAGAGTTTGTATTTTTCTCATTTCTGGTTGTTGAGTTATGATCTGTTTAATGTAGGTGTGACAATGTGTGTCACACCATTGCTTGCTCAACTTGTGGATTTTATTTGCCATGCCAATTAAATGCCAATTTATGTGAATTTTTGCATGAGGCCTCTTCTGGATGTTAGTATTGAGCATGAAGTTTTGTAGAATTTTTGGATTGATTTCTAATTTTTTTGGTATTTTTCTTGCTGGTTGATCATTTGTGGACTTTTGAATAGTCATGAACTTAGATGATTTGTGAAATGCTTGATGTTTATCATATGGATTTGAAATTTTGCACATTGATTCTAGACACTTTGAAGTTTATTGTGGCTTTGGTTTGAGACATTTATCATGTTTGGATTCTGTTTTAGGCTTGTGTGAACTTGATGTATCAATTTGTGCCTTCTTTGAGCTTGTTTGTGCTTACCATGACTTGATGAATTTAATTGCCATGCTTCTACTTGTCCAAATGCCTTGAATTTTGGTGTGATGATCATGTGATGTGTGCTGTTTAGCCATGATTTTTCTTGGGATTTATTGAATCATTTTTGAGTTGATGTGGATTGGTTCATTCTGTTTGCTTCTATGAGCTTTCAACTTGCATGCTTTGCCTTATGTGCATTGTGAAATGAAATTGATTGATGCTATTGACATGGGACCACTTGGATTATGTTCTTGATTGGTTTAATTTGATTCATGTCAATTTTCATGTTATTTTTTGGATTATTTCTCCCACTTTGACCCTAGGCCTTGTCCTAGTGGTTTGTGCTTATGGTTGAGTTTTGGTTTCAGGTTAAGGAAGTGCATTGCCTTAAGAGGATTGATTCACATTGCTAATGTTTGCGTTATTTGTTTAATGTTGACTAACCTTGATTGGTTTTGTAGGTGGCTTTTAGCTCATTTGAGTTGAGCTTGTGCATTGTGCAATGCTTGCTTGTTTATTTGACTGTGTACAGTTGACTGTTGACAATTCTGTTTAGTTCATTTGAGTTGAATACTGATTGTGTTAGATTGTTTTCAGGTACCTTAGTTGCTATAGTTCCTTTGTGAACTTGCTTTTGCTTTGCTTGGTTGCATAAGCACTGAGGTATAATTTCTCTGACTTCATGTAGTCTGGAAGATCTGTCCTGTTACTTGGGCAGGCACCTGTCTGAAGCCCTCCTTAAGAGGCAATGCTTGTGTGTGTTTATCTTTGTGCCAAGCAGGAAAAGACCTTTGATAAGGCAATTGGAAGATAAAAGAGATGTGTAGTCCATCTCCTGCTATTCAGTGTGTCATCCCTTTGCTCACATTACATGTTGATGCATTGTGGATATTAACCCAAGATCCTTGTTGAGTCAGTCATGTGGATAGAAGAGTTCATGCTTTCTGAACTCCCACACCTTCTATTTGAGTCAAGCTCTCCCAGGCCAGGGATAAGAGCTGTGAGGCACACCCCTCACTTCCTATTTCATCTGCTTCACCCTAACTCTCAATGTCAGGGTTAAGAGCTAACACCACCCGATTCCAGTTGGCTTGTGTTTCACAGCCTAACCTTGTGTGAGCCCACTTTGTTTGTATATAGTGTGTGCTATCTGTGTGTTGATTGCTTTGCTTGTGCTGCTTAGGTTTAGCTTGCTCCCTATGCAAGTTAGCTAGAAACCTTGACCTAGGACCATGGTGAATGTGCATGATAACTGTTAGGCTCGAGTTGGTCTCCCTTCTAGTATGTCATTTCCCAGTCTCTGGTTAGGCTAGTCCTTTGTCCCTGCGTAGGGGAACTACGTCGCCCTGATCCTCATACCAGATGAGGTACGTAGGCAGGAGATGAGCTGATCTCTTCGGGCGCCCTTTTTGTTTTCTTGTGTGTGTTAGGAGATGGATGTAAGCCCAGCGATTGGCATTCTGTATCCTGTTGTTGTGTGCTTGGAGTCCGATGTAAGTCCAGCGATTGGCATTTGGTTTCCAATGTGGGTGTGTTTGGTTCGGAGTCTGATGTAAGTCCAGCGATTGGCATTCGGTTTCCATGTTTGCCTGTTTGTGTGGAGTTTGACGTAAGTCCAGCGATTGGCAGTCGGTTTCCTGTGTGGTTTTGTTTGGCGTGCGTTAGCCGAGCTACGAGTGCTCTGATTCTTCTTTAGTCCGAGAAGATACGTATGCATAGGATGCGACATCCTAGCGAGCACGTTTCCCCCTGTCCCGAACTACGTCGACTCTGATGTTTGTGCCTGACAGACTACGTAGGCCCAGGATGCGATATCCTGCCGAGTTAGTTTCTTTTGTTTTCTGTGTCTCTTTTCAGCCAGTGTTTGATGTTTGTTTGAGCAGTTGTAGCAACCTTTATCCTTCCTTTTGTGCGTGGATCCCGTCGAGTACGACGGATGCGTAGGGGTGTTAATACCTTCCCTTCGCATAACCGACTCCCGATCCCATTTCTCTTTGGTCGCGGGACCATGTCTTTTTCCAGGTTTACTTTGAGCGTTTCTTTTCCCTCTTTTGGGATAAATAACGCACGGTGGCGGCTCTGTTGTTTTGTTTTCCCGCCGGTTTTTCGCGTAATGCGACACTATCGCACAAGCTAAGAAGCCTAGATCTCACCGACGATCCAAACACATACTTAGGCGTTATCACCTTATTCGAGAGATAATAGATAAATGAGATGTGAAAATATGCAGAGTACCTACACTTGACAATATTGTTGGCCCACTGACAAAGCCTCTTATGTAGCATAAGCATGATGGCCATACTAGATCTATGGGCATTAAGGGTATGCCTAATTGGCTCTAGTGCTAGTGGGAGATTGTTGGTGTAAGCCCTAGAGGCCAATACTTTTGGTACTTGTATCGAATTATTTATTAATAATAAAAGGTTTTTTCTTTATTATGTTTGTTTAATAAAGTCCTTAGAATAGATAGTCCGTTTAATGTATCAAGTGTGACTTAATCCTGAAATCTCATTAAACATAAGGACGTTATTCTTAAAGTATCCGTAGTCGAGCTTTATTGTAAAGTCGGATAACATTAAAGCATTAGGACTATTATATATATAGACTGATGATCACATCTGATGGATCATGGATAAGGAGTTATCAAGTCTTAAACATAGGTATGAATATTAAGAGTAATATTTATACTGGATTGACCCGCTATGAGAATACTATATAGAATGTTATGCAAAGTGTAATAAGTTATTCTCATGGTGATAGTAGTGTATACCACCCTTCGACCTGAAACCACTATGGACCCTAGATGTAGATTCAAGTGCCTTATTGTTGATCAAACATTATCCGTAACTAGATAAGCATAAAGACAGTTGATGGGTACTCCACAAAGCATGCTGAGGGACATGAGTGACCTAGATGGAATTTGCCCATCCTGCGTAACAGGATAATGTATAAGGGCCCAATATTGAACTGGACAAGGATGGCACGGTCTATGCCTTGTGTTCAATATAGACAAAAGGGCAAAAAGGTAATTGTACACATAAGTATTATCACAAAAGGATTTGTCAAATCACATGACATTTTCGTGTCTTGGGTAGCAATGATGTGTTGCTAGATACCGCTCACTATTTATTATGTTAAATACGTGATTTAATACAATTGCTAATGTCACGAAAACCTACAGGGTCACACACAAAAGGACGGATTGATGAGAGATAGAGTAACTAAGGAACACCGTAAGGTACGGTGCACTTAAGTGAATTGTAGAACATCTTAAGGTACGGTGTACTTAAGTAGATTATGAAATATGGTAAGGTATCACACACTTAAGTGATTTTGGCATATCATAAGACATGGGCCACATACACTTAAGTGGGATTTTTAGCTTGCAACCCACACAAGTGGTTCTATAAATAGAACCCTTGTGCAGAAGCATTTGTGTAGTTGTAATTTCGATTCTCTCTCTCACACACTCAAAGCCTTTATTTGTAGCAGCTAACACTGAGATTAAAGGAATCCGTTTGTGTGGACTCAGTAGAGGCGTTGTCACCATTCAACGTTTGTGATCACTCTGTAGATCTGCATCAAAGGTTTCAATCGTCACAAGAGGTGACAATTCTATCACTGATCATGCCCATTTGTAAGGATCACTAAAGGATAAAAAATTTAAATTTCGCTGCATTTTGGATCGTTCTTCTCCTTCAGAACAAATATTTCATAATCATTTTCCATGTTTCAACAATATTTATATATAATGTAAAAGGGTTGGGCTTATATAATTCGGATCTACTTGAAAAATTGTAGCCCATAAAGAGTTTGGAGTTGGGTTTTGACAACTACAGTGTAGCTCATTTATATTTGGGAACTTATTTTCCCACTTCTATAGGTTCTCCCCAACCCTTGGTGAAAAGTAAAAAATTTATTTTCGCATCCTTTTCCCATAAAATAAGCGCAAAAGGGTGAGTGTTTCTCACTTTGTCAAAATTTAATTCGAGATGCATATTTGAATGTGTTTTAGAGTTTGTCTGCATATGCATCTCTTGATTAACCCTTATTTTCAAATTCATATGTGTTTTCGGAGATGCAACTCCGAACGTGTTTAATTTATATATAACACACGAACAAACCCTCCCTCTTCTCCTTCTCCATATTTCTGAAACTTTTGAGATACCTTAATTAGAGCTCGTGAGCAACATTCTTCTTGAGGAGTTTTCAAGAATCAGCACTACATCTACTTCAAGCTTTCCAATCCCAACTCACTCAACTTACTACATTCAACATTTTCATCCTTAAATACTTTTTTGAGTAAGTTTCTCATTTAACTTTTTTTAGTTTTGATTAATATATTAGGTAAAATAGGTTGTTTTAAATGCATTAGGTAGTTGTCACATTCGAAATAGGTAGCTTTCATTTGGTTGCATTTTGGGTTGTTAGGGCAATATTGGTCTGAGTTTCCGTCATTGTTGAGAAAAACGAGCTAACTCAGAGATGCATCTCCGAATTTTGTCCTTACTGGCTTTCGGAGATGCATAACTGAAAATGTTATGATATGTCATGTTCTTGTTTTTTTCAAAAAAATGAATGCAAACACACTGAAATATCAAGACTCGATCGTGAAACCCAACACACATTCGTTCGATGTGAGAGGGTTAGACTTCAGAATGAGCATGTCAGGGCTAGGTGGGGAACCATACCCAGGCCTTTTAAAGGGGAAGCATTGACTTCTTGGAGCCTCCTGTCACAGGTGTCCTCATTTAATAGGCGCGTCTCCCCTACTCACGAAGACCATGAGGAAGCTTTTGTTGCACATGATGGTGTCCTTGCACCTGCAGACCCTTATCCAAGAAGACCCCCTGACGCCATTTTATTGGTATACTATAGAGATCATGTTGTTTGGCGTGTCTGGGTCGGAAAGGTATATTTATTAATGATTATTATTTATATGTTTTAAACAAATTCCTTATGATTAATATTGTTATTTTTTTTTAACAAGAGCAAAAATGTTTGAAGTTTGTTAACCACGACAAAAAGATTTTTTAGCTTTATTAGCCTGAGGCTAAATGGTTCCAAAGTATCATCCGATACTCCAGTCTTGTCGGCCTGTATTGATCCGGGTACAAGATCGTTAGCCACGACAAGCATGTGGATTTTGCTGAGAAATGGCATAAAAAACATCATTTTTCCACTTCCCCTTCGGCGAGATGACTACTACACTAGATGATGAAACTTGCCTTCTACATCTTCCCGTTAAATGGAAGTTACTTGATCATTCCAAGTTCAAACATGATGAAGCCCAGGATATGATGGTCATTTATTTGAGAGTTCGCCCAATGGATGCCCTAATGTTGTGTGAGAGCACCAGAGGTGCTCACGCCAAATCTTCATACTTGAAGAAGCTTTCTGAAGAAAACTTAGAGTTGATCACACATGTTAACGACAATGATCTACATGTTACCTACCATCAGGAAAGTCCTTTGAGGTTTTTCCTCCTATTCTTGGTTAGCGCACCCATGTTTGTGGACAAAAGTGTATACCTTAAGTACTTCATCGACTTATGGGCCATTCACGAGTGGAAATGGGGGCCTTGTTTGGTATACCTGTACTCCAAGTTAAGCGAAGGTTCTCTTTGAACAACAAGGAAAATGACAGGCTCTTGCACCCTACTGACAGTAACTTCCATATCCAATATTAATTTTAACAACACATTTTTTACACTTGTTACTAATATTTTTTTCTTATTCATTTTCAGGGATGGATTTTATCCCACTTTTACCGCATACACAGGTTTGATCGTGTGACAGGCTATACTGAGGATTGACCATGTGCTTGTATGTATTTCTTGTGCAGAGCGAATAATGTTGTGTGTCTGTTATGTGTGTATATTAATCGGACTCAACATGATGGCATCGTCTAGACACCATACACCACTCACCGGGACACTATTGCCTTCGACCCCATTTCATTTTACTCTTGATGGCTGGCATGTGAGAGGAATATGATGTGAAGATATTTTCCAGAGCAATGCATGCGTCAGTTTGGGTATATGCAGATCATTACGAGACCCCCCCCATTTGAGTCTTCTCCTAACATCATCGTCCGCAAACATCTTGATGACATACTAGTGAATCACGAGAGTCATTTGGTACCAGAGGAATGTCAAAGTATGTTAGCCATGTTTTATTGGTATTATGTGGACGGTTACATTACTTGGTTTTATAGTGTGTCACACCCTGTCATGACACCAGATGCTCCTGGACGTCCATTTAGGCCTGCTCGTGAGGAGATTCCGGAGAATGAATATGTCAGGGATGACCATGTCATTAATGTCTTGTCGATCTGTCAACATATTATGTGGATTATGTACGAGGGCATAGAGTCTGGGTTATTTGAGAGAGATGGTGATGATGTGATTGCCCTCGCACGTACCATTCCTATCGAGTCACATAATGCATTGGATTACCGGTGGCATAGGAGGATCTAGGGGGTATGATTAGGCATACGCAGTAGATTATGCTTTTTTTGGTATTTTGGGATGTTTTAGTTTTATTTTCCATACTTTGAGAACAATGTTTATAATATTATGGTATGTTTTTTTTTAAAATTAATGCATTACCTTGTTCTATTAAGTTCGTGTTTATTAATGTTTGAATCAAATTATGACACTGTTAGTCGGAATAAAATAACTTTTTATTCAAAAAAATACAAATTTAGGACAACGTTTTTGTCCAAGATGCATGCAAGTAAGATTTCAAATATGCATATCCAAAATAACATTGTTTAAATAGTTTAAAATGCACTCAGTGGAGTTTTCAGAGATGTGTCGTCGAATATAACTCTGAAAGTTTCGCAGATGCATCTCCGAACCAATTTTTGGCAAAACTGGGGTGACTGCTTGATTTATGAAAGGTAAGATGATTAAAGGTGCGTCCAGAGATGCATCTCCGAAATACCTGAGGGAAATTTTGGGTTTTCAAAGGTGTAAGCCACACCATAAGGGTGGAAAAACAAATTCCCTTATATCTTAAGTTTTGTGTCTGATCAGCAAAGGGCATAAGCCCATTTTCCATTTCTAGTTATATGAACAATGACACTATGTGTGTCAGACATATTTTTGATTCATGTCTTCCTCTGCTTAATTTATTTTTAATTAGTGATGTCATGGGTAACACTTGCGGTGTTGAAGAGGGAAATTTTTTGATTGGATTGCGGTAAGATGTGCAATGTTGTATGGGATAAAATATTGGGTGCTTAAGAATCGATACGAGAATAATGTAAGTATATAAGAGATGAGGATTTTGCGTTGGATTTGTGATAAGACTATACAGGATAAGATTCTAAATGATAATATTAGAGAGAGTATTGGGGTAACACCTATATTAAAAAAGATTATTGAAATTAAACTCCAGTGGTATTATGAGAGAGAAAACTTGTAGATTTTATTGGTAAGGATAGTAGATCAAATGGAGAGAATTCAAATAGTTAGAGGTAGAGGAAATCCTACGAAAATTATAAGATAAATTATTAATAAAGATCTCAATATTAACAATTTATATAAAAGCATGGTCCTGAATAGAACAATATAGTAGAAATTGATCCATGTAGTCAATCCCACTTAGTAGGATAAATGTTGGTTGTTATTGAAGTGTTGCCATTGTTGTTTCTACTTCCATGGTGTATATGTTTTAAGATTACTACAAACATTCTTATGAAAGTTAAGTTAGGCATATAACATTCACATGTTAAGCACAAGTTTACAAAAATTATTCCTAATTACAATATGTTTTTCGCAATTAAATTTACACACAACTTCTCAATTTTACATTCACATGTTTGGGAAAGGGATTCTTTTTGTTCTCTGAACTATTATAATCACATAGATTCCAAGAAATATGTTCTACTATAAGGAATCCAACGCCTTCAAGACAACTCACTCTATTACCACCTCAACCATTAACTCCACCACCTGAAATTTATGAAGAGAGTATAAACAAGTACATTTTATAAGCTGATTTTCCTATCATGGTATCTTTTTTTTCTCAAAAATATATAGATAGGGTATATGTAACAATGCTAGCATAGATTCCCTCAGAAAATGAAGAAATGGTGACCCTAAGGATGATGATTTTCAAATTGGGATCAATCGATGAAATACCTAATCCTCGACATAAATTTCTCAGCAATATGATCCTTTAATTTAGTGACGTGTCACGAGATTGTCATGACGTCAATGAACAATATGAACATGGTGGTTGCAATCTTAATAAGATGCATACATCGCAAGAAAATAAATTTTCCCTAAAGAAAGTGTATTTAGATCTTATGGATGAAAAGAAGAAAATTATTCAATTCAGGAAAGAAATTTAGTAATGAACGGCCTCTTTAAAAGAAGAATGAGAAAAAAAACAATAAAAGGTGGAGAAACTGCACCTAGCTGATAAGGTTAAAATAAACAAAAAAAAAACTTTTTTATATCGATTTAACTGAGATATATAATGAGTTAAGTGATGTACTGGCTTAAATGGTATGTCTCAAATTAATTTTTTTAAAGCAACAAAGAAGGCCCAACTATTGTATAGGATTCAATTGAACCTATGAAGGCCATACTATTGCAAGAATTACTTGGATTCAGGTTGTAATTCTTGCTTAAACTGATTTCCATGGAATTCCATAAGCTTAACAATTTCAATGACTTGTGGAGAGCTTAACGAATTTCAATGAAAGGTAAAACTATAACAAAAATTGGATCATTTGACCTCTAATTATTTGACTTGTAAGCCTTATTATGAACCATAAGCTTAACAATTTTAACGACTTGTGGAGAGACTTGACTTGTGGACTAATGAATTTAATATTTTTTAGTATCTTGGACCTTAGTGTCCCACTAGTTGTGCCAAATTTGTTGTCGAATATGAAAGTTATTTAAGATATCAACTAGTATCTCTCAAAATGTGATTCCCATTTGGTTTAAGCGATTTCAATAAGGAATGAACTTTGTCCCTTAGTCATAGGTTCCTTAACTGCTACAAAGAGTATTAAGCATGAAGTTTGGTGTTTTTTATATTTTGAACTAAGAAATGCATAAAAGTAAAGGAAATCATAATGATAGAGTGATAAAAATGCATTAAGATATTGTTTGATTGATTATGTGTGCATTGGAAAATGTACGAATATTGTATTTATTGGCAATAACTAGTTCTATTGGTCAAAACATCATATCCTATAAAATTTAGCCTTGCTTGGCTATTTTCACAGTTGATGTGTGATTATTCCCATTGATGAGAGTACCTAGAACTCTCAGTTTAACTTAATATTGTTACTTTTACAATTAACTAACTAAAACTTGGTAACACCTTAAGCATCAAACTAGGCGAGATTTCACACTTTCACATTTTTTAGTTCACATCTTCAAGACTTATTTGATGAAACTTTGACAAGCACCTTCATTTGTAACTTCACACATTTGACTGATATGGCTTGTCATATCTCTTTCTTATTCAGATGTCATCATCAAGAACATTTGGAAGAATTATCGTGATAGACACCATTTGAAAGTTGTCATCAACACAACCATCTGACAGTTGTCATCATAAACACCATTTGACAATATTACATGTACAACACATAGATAAAAATTTAGAATGGTTGAATTTTCCTCATAGATAAAGAGAGAACACTCTACTCTCCTTGAGAGTATACTTATCCTCTTTTGGCATTATAAAAATATGGTAAAAATAAAAGAGGAAGAGAAAGGTATATAACACGTAGAACACATCATAAACAAAATCATTTATATATTAGGAAAAAGTTGGGATTACACAAAGTAAATTGTGTTGAGTCAACCACGTCGACCCCGACCGGCCCCAGGGAAAGGTCTCATTCCTTCTAGAATCCTCTCCGCACATGAGGGTTATCATCATAGCTGCAATTACATAGAACGACTCTCCACATTTCACTACTAATAAATAAAAAGCTCTCTCTCTCTCTCTCTCTCTCTCTCTCTCTCTCTCTATATATATATATATATATATATATATATATATATATATATATATATATATATATATATATATATATATATATATATATATATATATATATATATATATATATATATATATATATAAGGATATGTGAATTCTTATAGATCCATCTTCCAAAAGAATCGGACATGACAATTTTTCATCATCCAACTCGAGCACAAATCAAACGAACTAAACACCCAACAATGTATTGGGTACGATACAAAGTATTTAAAATACTAGAAAAAATATCATTCAAGCAATATTTCCAAAGGAGTTGCAAACGAATATGCGGGTTCCCCAATCATTGATGGTTTGAGAACCGTTAAGCCTACGTTACAGGAAATAGTCACCAAAATAATTACTGAAAAAATATATAAAAGATCGTTAGGCCATGCGGGTTCACCATAATAATTATGACCCATCCATTATATATATATATATATATATATATATATATATATATATATATATATATATATATATATATATATATATATATATATATATATATATATATATATATATATATATATATAACGCGCCAAACTAAGATATGAGGTCTCAAATTTAATTGTGTTTCACTATTCTCCGTCACATTCTGACTTGAGCGTTAGAGTGCTCAAATTGCAGGTCACCCCAGTCCACCGTGTTAGAAGTTGTGATCCACCACCACCGTCACACTTGCACTCATTTTTAGTTCCAGAATGGAACATAAACAAAAAAAAAGAACAAAATAAGAAAATAACAACAAGCAAATTGTACTAAATGTATCCATCATTATCATCACCAAAAAGCACAAGAGGAATCAGTACTTTGGAATCAACCAATTTGTGTGTCAGAAAATCAACTTGGGCAGCCATCTAGTTCGTATTCCTGATGTGTACTTATTGGTTGGTCAGGATGGTGTTGAGGATAACTTCAGTATGAGGAGTTTGAGGGATCTCATAATTAAAATCCTTCATATTTTAAGTTCTCGCTTGTTGTGATGCTTGTTTTGTTGATAGTGGGGATCTTTCTTTTTCGCGTTATGGCCATTATGCACTAAGACCCCATTTTGTTCTTTGATCTGCATCTGACTCAGAGAATGTTTCCTAATTTTAGTGCAACTCCCAATCAACTATTTGAAATTTAAATTGAATCCAACATGTGTCAGGATTTTCATAATCAAGTCACCATATGGTAACCTTGCGTTTCTTTTTCTTCGATTTTCCAACACATGTTTGATTTCCCACACTAACTCATCTTGTTAGCTAGTAACCATGTGATTACCATATTGGTTTTTTATACTTTCCCGAGGTTAAACTGCCTAGGTATTATCACATGGGAAGACACGTAATGAATAAGATGAATATTCAAAGTCACAAATCCCATTGTGAGCGGAAATTTGTGACCTGTTGTTGGGTCAATAAGAAGTGATTGAATAGAGTAGAGAAAATAAAAATCTTCCAAATACATTGGGGGAGGAACTTCAAAAGTGTAATGAGAGTCAATGAAGAGTAAATTATAAACAACAACCAATTAGTCATTAGAAATAAAAATTTGAGAATTACATACCTTAGTAGTGATTACTCTAGCCTTGTTGTGGAAATTTTCATTTAACATTTTACTAGATATGGAAACATCTCATCTTGTTGCAGATAAAACTCCTTAGTTTTCTCGATCATAGAATTTGAAGAACTCAAACTTCTCAAAATAGCTCTCATCAACATATAATGATTTTGGGTGAGTTGATAGTCGGTAAAATGCTTGTTAAAGTTGTTCTCTTGCTTTTGAGATGAGAAATAATAAGAAATATAAGTTGGAGCAGATGAAGTACCAACAGTAAAAATTATTTTTGGTGCCATACTTGGTGATGGTGATGATGGGAACACAAATAACATAAAAAGAATATAAGCCAAACTAAAAGAGGAAGCATAAAGATGAAGATGAGAGGGATAAAAAAGAAAGAAACAAATGTTACCTATTTATGGAACATGTCTTAATAAACTAAGAAATGATTTAATCGATTAAGCCTTTAAGGCCAAATGATTTTCGATTAGCTGTTTGAAACGGCGTAACCTTTTAAATTTTAATAAATTAAAACATTGGTTTTAATCGATTAATTGACACAAAATTTGAAATTCAAATTTTATTAATCGATTAACTCTTAAATTTAATAGATTAAGACAAAAGTTGAGCTTTTAGATTCTTTATAGGCTTGGAAAGACTTTAGGGTCCATATTGCTTTTGAGACCTCCTCCTTTTTGGTTTCTGACCCCTTTAGCTCCAAACTTCAATTTTAATAAATAATTAGTAGAAAAAAAGAAAATGAAATTGTAATATTTTATCCATTGTTAGAGAATAAATTGAGTTTTCCGAGTTTATTCTCTACCAAGTGGCTTACCTATTTTACCAAATAAAAAGATAAAGTTTAGAGAATTTCTTTCCTTTGGTTCTTTTCAGAACCAAACTTAATTCTATTTCTTTTTCATATTTCTAAGGTTAGACACAGGGCGAGCCTTGAGTAAAGGCAAGACGGTCCTTAGCCCATGACCTCCAAATTAAGGGGCTCATTTTATTTTTAAAAAAGCGAAATATATATTTAATAATTTGTTAAAATAAATTATAAAATGGAAATAAATATGAATTTCTCATTAGTCAAGTGGTAAGAGATTGGTTTTTAAACATGATGGTAAAGGTTGTGGGTTCAATCCTCTTTGTTATTCTTTTTTAATTACCGTTGCATAGTTTTTTTTTATTATTATGATGGATAGTTTGCAAAATGAAAGTAGGTATTTACGTGAACTGTACAGAAGATTCTTGTATTCCTCTTCAAGAATCTTTAGTATAAGATCGGTTTTTCTTTGTTAATTTAGTCATTTCGTACACTTTTTTTTAGCAATTACTTGTTTTTACAATTTTGAGTTATATTATGAATACTTAATTGTATAATCTAATCACCCCATATTGCTTTTCAATTTTATTCATGTCTTATAGATTGCACTATTATAGTATATATTACCTTGATAGTTAGCCATCTATTATGTTCTTCATATCATTTTGAATGTTTTTAATTTTCATTCCATTAGCATCAATATTTGATTTTTTTATCATTAGTATAAAATGTATGGTTAATGTAGGTATCAACGTGAAAATACTTTCTCTTCCATCTAATGTGGTAGTTTTTCCCTTGATGACTTTTGTTGAGATTAATCATGCTAATCACTATAGTTTAAGCTAATACAGTCGGTTATTAGTTTGTTAAGTTTACTCTATTGTGATTGGTAGTTATGAGATAAGGTTGCAATATATAAAGCAATACATTTCCACATGTAAAGAACACTATTGAATATAATAGTATTTTTCATCTCATCTTCTTTCTTCTTCTTTCTTCTTCTTCTGTTATTTCCACACCAGTCCACAACATGCTTCTGTTATGCTTCACCATTGATGAAGCTTGATTAATCATAATATGGTATCATTCGCCAATCCGATCCTCTTTCCGCTGCTATCCAACTGAATTTTTTCCAACACCATTTCATCTCTCTTTTTTAATTCTTTCAACTTTCATGGCTCCCTCTCGAGCTTCATCCTCATCAACTGACCCTACTTTGGATCAAACCTCGCCTTATTTCGTTCATCCCAGCGATGGCCCTGGTTCTGTAACAGTTCTTCCCAAACTCACCGGCTCCAATTATCACTCATGGGCTCGAAGCATGAAGAGAGCTCTTGGTGGCAAAATGAAGATTGAATTCATTGATGGATCTCTCCCTGTTCCATCAGATTCTTTTGATCCATCACTGCGTGCTTGGAACCGCTACAACATGCTTGTACATTCTTGGATCATGAATTCTGTTTCAGATTCAATCTCACAGTCCATCGTTTTCATGGAAAACACGCTTGATGTGTGGAACGATTTGAAAGAAAGGTTTTCCCAGGGTGATCTCATACGAATCTCTGAGCTGCAACAAGAAATTTACAACTTGAAGCAAGAAACCAAATCAATTAATGATTTTTTTCTCTGATCTTAAAATTCTTTGGGAAGAACTGGATCTTTATCTACCTTTACCAACCTGTACCAGTCACATAAAGTGTACATTTGAGGCTATGCGCAGTGCAAGATCCCATCACCAGCTACTGCAGATCATCAGGTTTTTGACTGGTTTAAATGAATAGTTTGTTGTAGTGAAGTCCCAAATCTTGTTAATGGATCCTTTACCAACTATGAACAAGATATTTTCCATGGTGATTCAACATGAGCGCCAACTCTAGCTTCCTATTCCACATGATGAAGCTTAAACATTGATCAATAGTGTTGATTCCAAGAGGTTTAGAACAAGAAACAATGCTTTCAAACATGGTGTTCGCATTTGCACATTTTGTGGCAAGACTAACCATACTATTGAAAATTGCTTAAGAAACATGGTGTTCCACCTCATATGCAGAAACAGTTTCAAACTTCAGCTAACAATGTGGCAACATATGGAAATAATGATGGATCTTCATCTCATAGTGTTGACATTCAAAGTGACAATTCACCTATGACTCAAGGCCAATTCAGTGCCTTAATGGATCTACTTCAAAAATCTAGTCTTGGACAATCTTCAGGACATGCTTCTTCCAACCAAGTTGCTGTTGGTCATCCATCAACAGGTAACACATATCATTGCATGCATAATAGTAGTAATGGCTCTTGGATCATTGATTCAGGAGCTACTGATCACATATATAGCTCTGTCAAATGGTTTCATTCACATAAGAAAATTATTCCTATCAATGTTAGATTACCAAATGGACAATGTCTTGTTGCTAATCACTCTGGCACAATTCATTTTTCTCCTGATTTCATTGTGCATAATGTGCTTTTGCTCCCTGAATTTTCTTTAAATTTATTATCTATTTCAAAGTTGTGTGAATCCTCTAATTACACTGTCAATTTCCTTAAATCACAATGTGTCATACAGGACAAACTCACCCTGAAGATGACTGGTTTTGCTGAGCAAAAAGATGGATTGTACTATCTAACACTGAGAGATAATGATTCACCTGCTACACACACACACACACACACACACACACACACACACACACCTGTTTTAACCTCTGCTTTAGCAGCCAATGTCATTTTACCTGATAAAGCCTTATGGCACTTTAGATTAGGACACTTATCTCAAAACAGATTATTGTACCTACATTCTCAATTCCCTTTTATCAAAGTTAATCATAAAGATGTCTGTGATGTTTGTAGCTATGCTAGACAAAGAAAACTCCCTTATACTGTTAGTAATAATAGAGTTGTTCATCCTTATGATTTGGTTCATTTTGATATTTGGGGACCCCTTGCAGTCCAATCTTTACATGGCCATTCATATTTTTTAACTGCTGTTGATGATTGTAGCAGATATACATGGATAACATTAATGAAAACCAAATCTGAAGCTAGACAGCATGTTATTAATTTTGTCAATCTCATAGAAAACCAACATAGTCTCCATGTCAAAATCATCAGAATAGATAATGGCCCTGAGTTTAATATCCCTGATTTTTTTTCATCTAAGGGAGTCATCCATCAAACCAGCTGTGTTGAATCTCCACAACAAAATGGTTGTGTGGAGAGGAAACACCAACATTTACTAAATGTTGGGAGAGCCCTCCTTTTTCAATCAAAACTTCCAAAAGAATTCTGGTCATATGCTATCCTACATGCCACATTCATTATAAACAAACTCCCTACACAAGTTTTAAACAATCTTTCTCCTCACTTCATACTTCACAATACACATCCAGATATGCATAGTCTTAAAGTGTTTGGCTCTCTTGCTTTTTCATCCACACTGCACATGCACAGAACAAAACTAGAGCCAAGAGGTCGAAAATGTGTTTTCTTAGGATACAAGAATGGTATGGAGGGTGTGATACTCTATGACATTAACAGTCATACAATTCTTGTCTCTAGAAATGTTATACACCATGAACATATTTTCCCTTATTCAAATGTGAATTCCACTAACTGGACTTATCACCCATACAAAGATCCCAATGACTCACCACAAAATGAACCTACCATACATGTTCCATCACAAAATATTGAACCCAAAGTTGAGGAACATGAGCCTTATCCTAACACAACCATTGACACACTGCACCCTGAACCTTTAGATAATACTGATGAAAACCATGACACTCAACCTGTCCCTGATACACCAGATATTGACAGCATCCAATCCAGGCCTGTTAGAGCTAAACATACACCTCATTATCTCTCAGATTATGTGTGCAATACATTTGATGTATCAGCAGTCAAGTCATCATCAGGTACAACCAAAACTAATTATCCTATTTCAAATTATGATTCCCTGCATTTTCTATCTGCATCTCATCATGTTTTTGCATCCAATATCACTTCTACACATGAGCCAAAGAACTACAAAGAAGCATGTTTGTCTGAACATTGGATCAAGGCTATGAAGTCTGAATT
This sequence comes from Lathyrus oleraceus, assembly GCF_024323335.1. Classification (NCBI taxonomy): domain Eukaryota; kingdom Viridiplantae; phylum Streptophyta; class Magnoliopsida; order Fabales; family Fabaceae; genus Lathyrus; species Lathyrus oleraceus. The sequence goes on from NC_066580.1 coordinate 448,962,166, forward strand.
AGATGCACTAGACAAGAATAGGACTTGGAACATAGTTGATCTACCACTACATGTCAAAACTATTGGTAACATATGGGTTTTCAAAGTGAAACATAGAGCAGATGGCACAATAGAAAGGTATAAAGCTAGACTGGTTGCAAAGGGGTACAACCAAATTGAAGGGCTTGATTTTTTCGACACATTTTCACCTGTAGTAAAGCTTACCACTGTCAGAACCCTTCTTGCAACTGCTGCCATCAACAATTGGTTTTTACATCAACTGGATGTTAACAATGCTTTTCTACATGGGGAATTGCAGGAAGATGTGTACATGACCATACCTGAAGGTGTTACATGTCACAGGCCTAACCAAGTATGCAAACTCCAAAAGAGTTTATATGGTTTGAAACAAGCCAGTCGCAAATGGTATGAAAAATTAACAGCTTTACTACTGCAACAAGGCTACACTCAGTCTGCTTCTGATTATTCTCTCTTCACTTTGAAAACTAATGATCATTTTACAACCATTCTAGTATATGTTGATGACATAATTCTAGCTAGAACATTTATGCCTGAATTTGATCGCATTAAGCTCATCCTGGATGAAAATTTCAGCATCAAAAACTTGGGCATACTCAAGTATTTTCTTGGCCTCGAAGTTGCTCATTCACAAGCAGGGATTTCACTGTCACAAAGAAAATATTGTCTTGATCTTTTGCAGGAATCTGGTATGCTTAGATCCAAACCAGCTCCCGCACCTACTGATCCATCTGTTAAATTACATGCTGATAGTGGCAAGGCTTTTGAAGACATTGGAGCATACAGACGATTGATAGGACGTCTGTTGTATCTTAACACCACACGCCTAGACATCACTTATGCCACGCAACAACTTAGTTAATTTCTGCACAATCCAACAATGGCTCATTATCATGCTGCCTGCAGAGTTATTCGATACCTGAAAAACAACCCTGGCAGAGGAATAATATTTCGAAGAAATGCTGAATTGCAACTACTTGGTTTCTCAGATTCTGATTGGGCAGGCTGCATTGATTCAAGGAGATCCATTTCAGGATACTGTTTCTTTCTTGGCATTTCTCTTATATCGTGGCGTACAAAGAAGCAGGACACCATTTCCAGATCATCATCAGAGGCAGAGTATCGAGCACTGTCATTCGCCACATGTGAATTGCTTTGGTTGATAGTTCTCATGAAGGAACTGCACATCAAGTGTGCCAAACTTCATGTTCTTTATTGCGACAGTCAAAGGGCGATGCATATTGCGTCCAATCCGGTATTTCATGAACGAACTAAACATCTCAAAATTGATTGTCATTTGGTCTGTGAGAAGCTTCAACAAGGATTACTTCGACTCCTACCTATCTCTACTCATGAGCAGCTTGCTGATTTTTTAACCAAGGCATTACCAACTTCAACCTTCAACAATTTTATTTCCAAGCTTGGCATGATCAACATTCACCATGCTTAGCTTGAGAGGGGTTGTTGAGATTAATCATGCTAATCACTATAGTTTAAGCTAATGCAGTTGGTTATTAGTTTGTTAAGTTTACTCTATTGTGATTGGTAGTTATGAGATAAGGTTGCAATATATAAAGCAATACATTGCCACATGTAAAGAACACTGTCATACCCCAATTTTGTCCGGCCATTTATGGTTTACCCATGAGATCTCTTTGTCTCAAATGCCCATTTGCATAAGTGTGTTCATAATCTAAAATGTGGTTTGAATCTTTTTACATTACTAATCCAAAACCTATTTTTTTATTAGTAAGTATTAAGAGCCATGTTATTATTTCTATGATCACTATTTACTAGTCCATTTACACATCCCAAATATTTATGCCAAGTTCTAAGTTCTTCATAGGTGCCCAAATAAAATTTGCATTTTTTTAGGCATGTATGTGTTTGTTTTTAAATTAAAGTACCATATTTAGATTTATGTGTTGAAATTAGAATATGTGTTGTTTTTTAAATTAAAAATTCCATATTTAGATTTTTGTGTTTAAATTAGAATATGTGTTGTTTTCTAAAATTAAAAGTTCCATATTTAGATTTTTGTGTTTAAATTAGAATATGTGTTGTTTTTTTTAAATTAAAAGTTCCATATTTAGATTTTTGTGTTTAAATTAGAATATGTGTTGTTTTTTAAAATTAAAAGTTCCATATTTAGATTTTTGTGTTTAAATTAGAATATGTGTTGTTTTTTTAAAAATTAAAAGTTCCATATTTAGATTTTTGTGTTTAAATTAGAATATGTGTTGTTTTTTAAATTAAAATTAATATATTTGGTTTCTCTGTACTTAAGTTAAAAGTGTGTTGTTTTTAAAAGTTGAAATTGATTAGCATGAATAAATATTGAGTTAAGTTTTGAAAGCTTAAAAGGTTGAATACATAGTTATTAATGGCTATTAGATTTAATTCAATAAGTTACAGATAAGTCCAAATACACATTTTGTCTTTAAAAAAAACTAAACTAAATAGTTACATTTTAACTAAGTGGAATTTGCTGCAAAACAGGTTCCTAATTCTAATGACCAAGACCAAGTAATCAAATTGGAAACCCCTTGGACTTGGGCGCGCCTCCAAGTGTGCTTTCTTACAGCCACTTTTCCATTCCATCAAAGTCTCTTCAAACCTGTGACCTGCAAAGAGAAAAAACAACTTATTTAGAAAGCACTTTTCAAAAGCACTTAGAGAACTGAAAAACAACTAAAAAATTACTCAGATTAAAACTTTATCCATAAGGTTAACCTAAACATCCAAAAAGCACGTCAAAGTTGGTCTAAAACAAGAACAAATCAAATCCCACATAATCTGGGATGGGAAAATCGAAAAAAGAGGGAGTGTTTCAAGACTTAAATTTTTTTCTTCATAAACAGATGAATGTGAAGTCAACAACAACAACAGACAAATACTTGCAAGAACACACAACAAAGATTTTTTCAAAAAAAATCTAAAGAACACAATAGCAAGAACAAAGCTTTTTTTTTTCTGAGAGCCCTAAAACAACAACAGCAAGAACACAGAGATTTTTTTTCTAAAAAAAACCCTAAAGAAACCACACAGAGGATAGAAAAGCGATCTGTTTTTTTGAAAACCTAGAACAACACAGCAGGATCTTTTTTTTAAAACACAAACACTTCCTTATAGCCACTGCGATCAAAGAAGCGGATTACGCGGAGCTAATAACAGAAGAGGACTCAGAGAAGCAGGAGAAGTCGAGAATCACATACCTGTTCGTTCAGCTCCAAAGCACCCCGATCTGGTAAAATCTTTGTCATTATCTCTGATGCAACCAAATGCATACATAGTTCTTCACTTCCCCACATGATTTGCACCATTGTGAATGTTTGGTTTGGTTTTATGTTTGGGTATCTGGGTTTCATTTGCGAGTAGGGTTCATAGAATTCATGATTGCCAAACATAGATTTATTACTGCGATTTTGAAGAAGGTTTAGGGTTGTTAGAGGCAAAAAATTTGAGCGGTGTCGGAGGAGATAAAGAAGGTAAAAAGAAGTGTGTTTCGTTTGGAGAGAGAGGCGAATGTAGGCGTGAATGCCCTTGCCATGACCTAAATCTGTGTTTTATTATTTTGAGTGAGTTTGATGGCCATTAATGAGGGAATCTTCTCTCACTTCCCAAGGCCAATTGCCACTTCGGTTTCCCACCCTCACAATTATTCTCACTCTCAGAATTGAAGAGTCACTATCTCTTTCACGCTTCCTGATAGAATGAGGGTCTTGTTGGACCCGGTTTAGGGTTGCAAATAACCCGAGTTGGACAGCGCCCACTTGGGCCTCCTGGGTTTCGACCCACCCTGTTTTCTCTTCTCCTTTATTGCTGTTTTGCGCCCTAATGGGCTTCAGAGGTCTTCATGGCCCACCTGTTTTTGGTATAGTTCCTTTATTTCTTTTTTTATTAGCATATGATTAGTTGTTGGAGTTATTTGATTTAAACATAATTTTATTTATTAATTAAAACTTTGTTATCATAATCATCTAATATCAATTATATAATTTACTACTATTTAATTAATTAATTAAGTTTACTATCATTATCACCATTTATTAGTTAAATATAAGTAATTATTTTTTTATGAGAATTGTGTGTGCCACCACTTTGGTTTATTTATTTTATTCTTTTTTTTTTAAAATTATAATTATACTATTGTAATTTTTTTTATATATATAGTAAATATGTAATTATATTACTATTATTATTATTATTTCTTTTTTAAAGTAAATACATAATTATATGGTTGTTATCATTATTAATATTTAATTATCTGGTTATATTCATTTTATTATTACTACTTATTATTTAATTAAAATAAAATAATTCGTTAAACATTCAGTTAATTAATTGATTATAGAATCACAAATGACCTTCATAATTTAGATGTTTATTTATCTTAAGGAGTGTATGTGCATGATTATTCTTTATCTATTCGTTTATATTGAACCTTGAGTATACACGAAACAATATTTTATAATTGTGACAAAATCCCGTCGCTTTCATCGATTTTAAAATAATCTTAGCCGATTTCAAAATAAGTCACATACTTCTCGATTCAAAGTCGAGTCCGTTTTCAAAATACCTCTGTAAGTCGATCGCTTGTAAAAGCATCGCCATCAACCTCACATGGCTTACTCTTGGGCCTTCTTACAATGAGACCTATTCTGTTTTAATTAATCGATTAGATTAAAATACTTAATCAAAAGTTAAAACCTCGATCCGACATCAAAAGTTAAATTAAAATACTTAATCACATCTAAACAACACTTCATTTGGAAATGAAAAGGGGGATGATTTTGAGTTTTCAACTCCTCTCCTCGATTATTTGAATACGAGTTTTCTTACTCGGTTAATCAAATGGTCGTTATTTCTAAATCATTTAAGTACAAACAAATGAAATCCGTTTATAACAAGAAACCGAAAGGGAGATAACTTTGAGTCTTCAATTTTTTTCTCCTCGACTATTTGAATACAAGTTCTCTTACTTGGTTAGTCAAATAATTGTCGTTCCTATACCAACTTTCAAACTCCGATCAAATCGTAATATTTTCACAATAAGCTAAATAAAAAGGGAGTTGACTTTGAGTTTTCAATTTCACTCCTCAGTTGTTTGAACACGAGTTCTCTTACTCGGTCAGTCGGACAATTGTCATTTTTTACCAACTCATACTTAATCAAATCATTTTCATAACGAACTATACGAAAAGGGAGATGGTCTTGAGTCTTCAATTCCTCTTCTCAAATGCTTGGATATGAGTTGTCTTACTCAGTCATTCAAGTATTTGTCGTTCATGCTAAAATACATCAACCATACGCAAACTTATTTTCGTAATCACTCAGATGAAAAAGAAAGCGGTCTAGAGTCTTCTATTCCCTTTCCCGATTATTAGGATACGAGTTGTCTTACTTGATTATCCGAGTATTCGTCATCCGTTCAAAACACTTTAACTATTATCAAATCCTTTCTATAATTAAGGATGAAAAAGAAAGTGGTCTAGAGTCTTCTATTCCCTTTCCCGACTATTAGAATACGAGTTGTCTTACTCGACTATCCGAGTAATCATCATCCAACCAAAATGTCTCAACACATCAAATTTATCTGTCCTCGCCCTCGTGCGATCGAAACCAGTTAAACAAAATATCCAACATATTAATCCAGCTTGTCACCCCCCGTGTGACTGAAACTCTCTTCAGAAAGAACACTGTTAATCCTTTCTAATGCGCACAACAAACCAATGCTTAAGCCTCCGCCGAGAGTAGACAAGCCAACGTTTAGCCTTTAGGATGCGATCCAAACAGTTGTTCATTAAAAAAAACACCAACCAACCGTAGTTCCCCGAACTACGAATGCTCTGATTTCCTTATTTAAGGATACGTAGGCAGGATATTGCTGTATCTTCGCGAGCACACTAATAAAAAACCTCCCCTTTCCCTTTCTGAGGTTGTCATCCATTTCTATTTTTAATAATTTTATAACCCAAAGATAACAAACAAACATGAATTAACACTCAAAACACAAATTAGAACTAAAAGGTTCCCGTTGAGTACAACGGACGTAAGGGGTGCTAATACCTTCCCCTTACGTAATCCACTCCCGAACCCGAATATGGTTGCGACGACCATTATTCCATTTCCTAAAGGTTTTATCGATATTTTCCTATTCCTTCATTGGGATAATAAAGTTCGGTGGCGACTCTGTTCGAACGTAATTTTTTCCGCGACCATCGCGAGGAATCGTATTTTTTGAGATGCGATAGATGGCGACTCTGCTGGGGACTAGCTCCAAGCAAAAGAGAGTAAAGCCTAATTTAGTTCAATTGATGTATTGTGTGTTAATTTTGTTTATCTGTTTATTATTTATTCTGTTATTATTATATTGTCATAATTATTGTGATTTATTGATTATCTCTTATTTGGGGTTCTATGGTTGGTGATACTTTATGAGATAGACTCTCCACCCGAGTCTGAGAAAAACCATAAGATTAAGTTGGTGGTTGCGTAGTGGGCGCCCACAAGGAGTCTTTCTTGTTGGGAAGAAACGGAGACCCCGCCTAGAGGAGATTCTCTTGAAATATTATTGCCCGACGAGTTTTCGTCACGACGATAGTATTCTCAAGTTGGATCAATGACTCTATGGACCTTTTAACCCATTATATCTGGTGGTTATGTAGTATTTACCTGAAAAGTCTCAGACTTATTAGGTTAATACGAAAGCCCCAATCATATGAGATCCCTTGGGCGTATTACTACCTTACAGTGGTATTCCCAACCTCGATCCATGACTCTGAGAACCTTATTAGAACCTTGGACTCGAGAGTTGCGTAGTATGGGCCCACTAGGAGTTTTCCTCTTTGGGACCATACGAAGGCCTCACCCAAATGAGACTATGTTTAGGGATGTTATTAGCGGATGAGTTTTCATCATGACAATAATTTTCTTAAACATTGATTGATGACTTTGGGAACTTCTTACCTTTAGCATTTTACCAAAAGGGTTTTGTTTAGTAACCAAGAGTACCCACCTGCATGACATGTATATCAACCTATATGTGACACGCATAATATCATTCATAGCATATCATTCATATTATTTTATTTCCAAGGAATCTGAGTATCATGAGTTGCAGGAATTCAAGAAACATGGAGTCAAGCAAAAGAAACATTTACTCCTTCAAGTTCAAGGATCCCGATCTGAAGAATTTACGTAACTTGGTCTCTCAGATTCACCCTATATACAGAACAACTTTGGAAAGAACTATGGCAATTTGCTCAGCATCCTCAATCAACAAGTGGACCATGCAACCTTGATCACTTTAGCCCAATTTTATGACTTACCTTTAAGATGCTTCACATTCCAAGACTTCCAGCTAGCACCAACGTTGGAAGAATTCGAGCGTCTTGTTAGGATTCCTATGAAGGACAAGTCACTATTTGAAGGGACATATGAATCTTTGCCCCTCGAGGTCATTGCTAGTGCGCTTCACATGGATGAAAAGGAAGCAAAAGACAATTTAGAGACCAAAGGAAATACCAAAGGGTTTTCACTAAGTTTTCTTTTGGAAAGAGCTCATACCCTATTGAAGGCAGAAAGTTAGGATGCTTGTTACTCTGCTATTGCATTGGCTATCTATGGCATCGTCCTGTTCCCTAATATGGATGGTTTCGTAGACATGATTGCCATTTGTGTTTTCCTTACTGGGAACCCAGTACCCACTTTGTTAGTCGATGTCTATTATCACATAAGTCATAGGTATACTAAGAAGAAGGGATTGATTGCTTGTTGTGCTCCTTTGTTGTATCAATGGTTTCTAGAACATCTTCCGAAGACAGGTGCTTGGGTTGAACAATCAGGAGTTAGTTGGCCTCAGAGATTGGGATCACTCCGATCTGAAGATCTCTCTTGGTACTCCAAAGAATATATCAATGTAGACATCATATTCAGTTGTGGAGATTTCCCAAATCTACCGCTTATTGGAACTCAAGGATATGTGAATGTTAATCCAGTTCTATCTCTCAGACAACTTGCGTACCCAATGGAAGGCCCTCCAGAGGCAAATTCTTTGGAAGCTTTCTTGTTACCTGACTTTGGGGCTGAGAATCCTAGCTTATTCTAGCAAATCAAAGAAGTTTGGAAAAATGTCAATCGAAAAGGGAAAGCTGAGTTAGGGAGAGCAAATGGGATTACAAAAGAACCATATTTTCAGTGGATAAAGGAAAGGGTGCAGATGATTAAAATGCCATTTGTCATTCGGACACCTATACCTCTTCCTGAACCTAAGCTCACCCATGTCCCTATTGAAGAAATGGAGGAACTCAAGACCACCATGGCAAAGCTAGAAAAAGAGAATGAAGAGCTTGATAACACTGAAATTCACCGTATTTTTGACTCCGATTTTGCATGCATTTTAGTAGTTTTATTGTCATTTTATTGTGTTATTACTATGTTTCGCTTTGTTTTCAGGTTTTTACTTTAATCGGAGTCCCGATCGAGAAAAGGAGTGAAAAAGAGCTAAAAACCCTAAAATTCAGCATTTTGTACTTGTGGCTTCCACCATGACTGGCGCCATAGACCCTGCCATGACGTGTCCTAGCTCAACTTCCCTCAACTGCCACGTTCCCCACTACTTCCACTAAGGCACCTCAGATTGGCCTTGTGGCGGGCGCCATGGCCTTGTGGCGGGCGCCACAAGAGGAAAAGTTTTCCCTCCCATTTTCAAGTTGAAGGGCATCCGTGTCATTTCCATCTTTTTTATTGCTTATAAATAGAAACTCGAAATCACTTGTTTAGGCATCCAAACTTAGAACAGAGGCAAACTTATAGCAACTTTGTTTCACTTAGGCATATATTCAGTATTTTAAAGTGGTAATCGCTTCGCATTGGGGTGTTACCACAATTGTGTAATCGAGTCTGTGATCGAGTCTGTAATCGAGTTTGGAGCATTTTGGAAGGAAGTTAATCTTGCCGCCATTTTCATTTCCGCTTTGCATTTTATTCAACCCTCCGATTGGAGCAGGTTTTTATTACTTCGCCTTTACTTTATTTATTTCCCGCACTCGCTTTTACTTTATTTATTTCCCGCACTCGCCTTTACTTTATTTATTTCCCGCACTCGCACTAATTTTATTTATTTCTCGCACCCGTACTACTTTTATTTACTTTTCGCACTCGCACTACTTTTATTTATTTTCCGCACTCGCACTACTTTTATTTAAATTAATGCACTTTTACTTTACCATGTCTAACTAAATCTAAAAGGTTAGAATGTAAGGATCGTAATTGAACCGATAATTCGTACAATTGTTCGTAGAAACACTTAAGGGCTATTTTAACTTTCAACTTAAGTTTTCCCGCACTTAATTTCCGTTGGGTAAGATCGAAAGCCGTCCAACGTCTATTTAAACTTAATTGTTTTTAACTATTTCAAAAACAGCGAAAGCGCTTTGTTTAGTTCATTAGGAGTCTTAATTTAAGAAGAAAAGAGATTTTAAAACTATTTTCGGACGCGTTTATAAGTTTAGAGTCTGGTTCGTGAGAACCTCTTTTGGTTAAGAAATCCAGGTTAAAATACTTTTCAACTTAGTCAAGATACTATATTTCTTAAAAATAGGTTTACTACTCTAACGCAATGCGCGCCTTTTTATAAGTGACAATAAGAGGGTTTGATTAGGGAGTACAACTCGGTTCTGAATACGCGAAAGCGACAGTTCCTGTTAAATTAGTTCTTTTCAAAGTAGGAAACATTGCCCATAAGTAGTTCTATCAGCAAGTACTTGGATTATTAATTGATTATGTGAATTACATTCGACCCTGTCTTTATTAATTGAACTTTATTCAATACTTTACTTTTCATTGCACACTCTAAAAACCCCTATTTTGATTACCTAAGATAAACACCATAACAATAGATAACGATAAATTGAGACTTGGTCTCTGTGGATTCGACAATCTTTTATATTACTCTGACGCATTCGTATACTTGCAAAAAGCATGCATCAAGTTTTTGGCTCCGTTGCCGGGGACCAATTTCGTCAAATTTCATTTCCCTATTGTTATATCGTTTAGACTTAGGTTATTTCCCGCCGGTCAATGCGAAGAACTCGCAGCACCGGAAGTTTAAGCTTAATATACCCTCTGGCGGAACCTGAACGTTACGCTCGCGCACATTTATTCTTTCATAGAATTAGGAGAGCTATGGCTGAAGATCAAAACCAAAGACCTCTTAAGGACTTCGCCCAACCATCCAATGAAGAACCTAGTTCTAGTATAGTAAACCCAACGATCCCAGCTAATAATTTCGAACTCAAACCATCCCTGTTGCAACTAGTGCAACAGAGACAATTCGCAGGTCTCGTTACTGAGAACCCAAACCAACATTTAAAAATCTTTCTTCAATTAGTAGACACTTTTAAAACCAATGGAGCTTCTCCTGAGGCAATACGTTTAAGATTATTCCCTTTTTCCCTCAGAGATAAAGCCCTATCATGGTTAGATTCCCTTCCACCCAATTCCATTACGACTTGGGATAACCTTAGAAGAGTATTTCTTGCTAGATATTTTCCCCCAAGTAAGACCGCCGTCTTCGAAACCATATAACTAGATTTACCCAAAACCAAGGAGAATCACTGTTCGAAGCTTGGGAGAGATATAAGGAGTTGTTACGAGCATGCCCACATCATGGTTTAGAAAATTGGTTAATCATTCAAACCTTCTATAATGGACTTCACTATAACATTAAGATGACCATCGACGCTGCCGCAGGCGGTGCTCTGATGAACAAACGTTATCCTGAAGCCAGTGCCCTCATCGAAGATATGGCTCAAAACCATCAATCATGGGGAGTCGAACGAGCGACAGTAGAGAAGAAGGAAGCCCAAGGAGGAGTGCATGAACTAAGCTCTATATACATGATGCAAGCTAAAATGGATGCATTAGCCCTCAAAGTCGAACATATGTGCATAAACCCGAATACTGCAGCTGCAGTCTCGTCGGATTGTGAGATATGTGGAACCAAAGGACACCAATCTGCAGAATGCAGTCTGTTAAGCGAAACCCACTCCGAGCAAGTGAACTACACCCAAGGAAACCCATACTCGAATACTTATAACCCTGGATGGAGGAATCACCCGAACTTCTCCTGTAAGAACAATAACCCTATCCAAAATAATGCACCTCCGAGACCTAGTTACCAAGCCCCAAGATCAAATCAACCTATGCAACCTGTGCCACCAAAGCCGAGCCTTGAGAAAATTATGGAAAATTTTATCACTGCTCAAACTCAACAAAACAAGGAGTTCATGAACCAAAACATTCATGTTAACAAATTGATTACTCAGTTAGGAACCAAGGTTGGCCAAATAGTTACTCATACTAAGATGCTTGAAACCCAGATCTCTCAGGTAGCTTTAAACCAAGCCACTCAAACCACACCTGGAGGACAATTCCCTGGACAACCTCAACAGAATCCGAGAGGACAAGCCAATGACATTACCCTACGAAGTGGGAACGCTTATGATGAGCCACCAAACCCAAGATTGAGTGAACCTAAAACTTCTAAGGAATGTACCAAACCCACAGACGAAGTAAATGAACCAGAGGAATCTGATAACCAGGAAGGTCAAGAGAAAGGAGAAGAACCTAAAGATAAAACTTACGTACCACCCCCGCCATATAAACCACCTATACCATATCCGCAAAGACTCAAACAAACCCAGATCAATAATCAGTATCAAAAGTTTATTAAAGTTATAGAAAAACTTCGTGTAGAAATCCCTTTCACAGAAGCCATCACCCAAATACCTTCTTATGCAAAGTTTCTCAAAGACATCCTTACCAACAAACGTAGACTAGATGATCCGAAGCCTTTGGAATGTAATACTATTTCCGAGGACAAATTAGCAAAGAAAGATAAAGATCCTGGAAATTTCTCCATTCCTTGCCTTTTGGGTAATCATGTCATCGAAAAAGCTTTTCTAGACTTAGGAGCTAGTGTGAGCCTAATGCCTTTAGCAGTTTGTGAGAGGTTAAACTTAGGAGAATTACAGCCCACTAAGATGTCACTTCAGTTAGCCGATAGGCATTTTAGAGGATGTCCCTGTTAGGATAGGTCAGTTATTTATCCCTACTGATTTTGTTGTCATGGACATCAAATAGGACAATGATATACCAATCCTTCTAGGTAGACCATTCTTATCAACTACAGGAGCCATAATAGATGTCAAGAGAGGAAAGTTGACCTTTGAGGTAGGTGACGAGAAAATAGAATTTATACTTTCGAAATTTCTTATGGCACCTGTGATGGGAGACACGTGTTATGCCTTAGATATCATTAATGAATGTGTTAGAGAATTAGAACAAGAAGAAATTATAAAAACCATTAAGTTACCATCAACTCTCATAATGGAAGATAATGACTTTAAGAAACCCTACATCGATGATAACCTTTACGAATGTTTATCCCTTACCCCAGATCTTATGCCATGCCCTAAGAAACCAACCTTAGAACTTAAAGAACTGCCTAAGAATCTGAGATATGAGTTCCTCGATGAAGAGATGAACTGTCCAGTTATAGTCAGTGCTACCTTGAGCCAAGAGGAAACAAACCAACTTTTAGACGTTTTACGAAGATATCCCTCAGCCCTAGGATATAATATCTTTGACCTGAAAGATATAAGCCCATCCGTATGCATGCATCGGATTTCGCTTGAAGAAGATTCAAAACCCTCCAGGGAACATCAGAGAAGAATAAACCCTATTGTCATACGGTGAACTGACTTTAATGTGTTTTTTAATCGCAATGTCGCGGTTAGCAAGAGTCGCCACCGACTTTTCTTTTATTCAATAAGGAAAGGTGGAAAAGAACAGGAAAGACCTTAATTTAGATTCTTAGGTTCGGGAGGTACATTATACAAAGGGAAGGTATTAGCACCCTTTGTATCCATGGTTATCCATGGGCTCTTAATTGCTGGATCACTTATATTTTTGTCTGAAAAAAGTGTTCGTGAATTGTTAAAAAAATGTTTCGAAAAGAGAGTTAACTTTGTAATGATTCTCGTATGAATGTATACAAAGTATTTATCTCGTTTGATGTTGAAAACGGTTTAGAAAAATATAACTCGGTAATGATTCTAGTATGAATGTATACCAAGTGGTGATTTTCCAAAAGAGGTTTTGAAAGGTGTGAGGTGTTGAAAATATTTTAGGTTATGATCCAGTAATTGAGAGTTATACCTTCCTAAGGTCGTTATAAACGTTTCCTATCCTTATGAGGGTAAAACTGTCCTTACTATTGAGAAGTAAGTAATTCTACCCTTTGGATGTTTAAGGGTCATCGTAGGGTCATCGATAGGTCATTGAAGGCAACAGTTGTAAGGATACCTTAGCATTCGAAGGGACGATCATCATTTAACCGTAGGCTACACCGAAGGGTCATCGAGGGACAAAATCGTATTTTCGAAGGCAACATCCGAGGGACCATGATTTATTTTATGATGATTTAACCGAAGGGCCGTTGCTAAGTGTATCCCTACATTCGCGGGACATGACCGTTATACCGTAATACCGTAGGGCAGCAAAGAGAGGTCCAAGATCATTTATTTAAAGGCCATATTTTAAAGTTAATTAGGTAATTAGGATGAGCCTCCACATTAAAATCAATACATTAAAATTAATACATTAAAATTAATACATTAAAATTAACACATTAAAATTAATTAAGCAATATAGGGTGAGTCTCCACAAGGGTATCCCACAAATAAAGTGGAAGACCTAAACAGCGATCTTTTTTCTGGGACATATGAACCTTTGCAAAATTCAACAAACGGGTTAGCATACCAAATCAGGGTGTAATCGAAGATTACACCGCAAAAAGGAACACAGCAGTAAGAATGTTAGGCAAAATAACGCATGATTAACATAGAACAGATCAGATAAGCATAGAACAGAACAATCAAAATATTGGCGACTGTCACGTTCGCCTCTGCCTCGCCTAGCGAGGGCCTAGCGAATACTCGCTACATGCTCGCTTAGCGATGTGCTAGCGAGCGGCTGCGGGTTTTGAATTTCAGAACAGTATGACTTCAACCTGCGGCATGGCTTATGGCATCCAACACATAATTATATGGTTCAGCATTCACAATATTCAGGCACACTTAAATTCACATGCAAAACCTCAAATATGTTTATGAATTCAATTATAATATCACATGCAAGTTAAGAACATAAAGCGGTATCACATGCAAATTAAGAAAATAAAGCGATAATAGTAATGCAAACCTGTTTGCAATCGAATTGCAACCTTGAATTGGCGAGCCGGATTGAGTTGGGCGGTGGTAGCTTCGGAGCGGATGAGCGGCCTTCAGGGTTTCTTTACTCGGAATCCTTCAAGTTGATCTCCAGGGTTTCTATGCCAGGGTTCCGTCCGTCTTCCTCTGTTTTTCGTCCTCCCTTTTCATTACTGAAGTGCTGGTATTTATAATGCTCTTTTTCATGACCTAATGGGCTCAGAATGAAGCCCGAAATTTTCTGTTGTCTGTCAGCTTCGCTAGGCGAGCTGGTAGCAAACGTTTGCTTCGCTAGGCGAGCGTGTAGCGAACGTTCGCTAGGCGAGCGTGTAGCGAGCGCGTAGCGAACAGGCCAGTTTGGGCCATTTTCTGGATTGGGCCATTCGTGAGCTGGGCCTTCGTTCCTTTGAGATCAGTGTCATAAAAATGAGTCGGAATGCCCTGAAGAATGTCTTAAAATATTAATGGGCAAATTTTGGGGTATGGCACCTATAATGAATGATGTTGTTAAAAAGGAAGTTCTTAAGTTACTTGAAGCAGGTATAATCTACCAGATCTCAGATAGTAAGTGGGTGAGCCCTGTGCATGTAGTACCTAAAAAGGGAGGCATCACAGTCGTGCAGAACGATAAAGGCGAACATGTAGCAAAACGATTAGAAGGAGGATGGCGGATGTGTATAGATTATAGAAAATTAAATAAAGCAACCAGGAAGGATAATTTCCCTTTACCATTTATAGACCAGATGTTGGAGCGTCTAGCCAGACACTCTTACTTCTGCTATCTAGATGGATACTCTGGATTCTTCCAAATACCTATCCACCCCGAAGATCAAGAAAAAACTACCTTTACACGCCCTTATGGAACTTTTGCCTACAGACGAATGCCATTCGGCCTCTGTAATGCCCCAACCACTTTCCAACGCTGCATGATGTCAATCTTTGCAGATTACCTAGATGGTATCATGGAAGTGTTTATGGATGATTTCTCGGTTTACGGATTTGATTTCCACAATTGCCTTGCTAACCTTGATCCTGGAGAGATGCGTGGAGGTGAACCTCATGCTAAACTGGGAAAAGTGTCATTTCATGGTGACCGAAGGAATAGTTTTAGGACATATAGTTTCCGAAAAAGGTATAGAGGTAGATAGAGCTAAAATAGAAGTTATAGAAAACCTAAAACCCCCTAAAACTATCAGAGAAGTCCGAAGCTTTCTTGGACACGCTGGATTCTACCGACGTTTTATCAAGGACTTCTCCAAAATCACTAAGCCTTTAACTGGACTTTTAATGAAAGATGCTGAATTCATTTTCGATGAAAAATGTAATGACGCATTTAATCTTTTAAAGCAAGCATTAATCTCTGCACCTATCATGAAACCACCTGACTGGTCAGAACCTTTTGAGATAATGTGCGATGCTAGTGATTATGCAGTTGGAGCAGTTCTAGGACAAAGGAAAGAAAAAAAATTACATGCAATTTATTATGCCAGTAGAACCCTAGACGCTGCCCAACTTAACTACGCAACAACTGAAAAGGAATTACTCGCTGTAGTTTTTGCTATAGACAAATTTAGATCCTATCTAGTAGGAGAAAAAATTATAGTTTATACTGATCATGCTGCCATTCGTTACCTATTAAGTAAAAAAGATGCCAAGCCCGGGTTACTCCAATGGATTCTATTACTACAAGAGTTTGATTTAGATATAAGAGATAAAAAAGGCACTGAAAATGTAGTAGCCGATCACCTTTCTAGGCTAGAACATCTAAAACCAGAACTAGTACCCATAAATGATGATTTCGCCTATGATAGACTGATAGCTAGACTAGAAACCATTGAAGATAATAACCTAGACCCTGATGAGCACCCCCAAAATTCCTTAGCAATAAGTAACGTACCATGGTATGCAGACTTCGTTAATTACCTAGCTGCTGATATAGTACCCCCTGATTTTGACTACCACCGCAAGAAGAAATTCTTCCACGATGTGAGAAACTTCTATTGGGACGAACCACTCCTTTTCAAAAGGGGTAAAGATGGCATTTTTAGCCGTTGCGTTCTAGAAGAAGAGGTAAATAGTATTATCGAGCATTGTCATTCTGCACCCTATGGTGGACATGCGAGCACCTCTAAGACATACGCCAAGATTCTTCAAGCTGGCCTATTCTGGCCTACCAGGTGGCGTGATGTCTATGATTGCATTGTCAAATGTGATAGATGCCAACGCACTGGAAACATTTTAAGGCGTGATGAAATGCCTCTAAGAAACATTCAGGAAGTAGAACTCTCTGACGTATGGGGTATAGATTTCATGGGACCTTTCCCACCATCCTTAGGAAACAGGTATATCTTAGTAGTTGTGGACTATGTGTCTAAGTGGATTGAAGCTATAGTTGCACCCACAAACGACACTAGGGTAGTAATCAAACTATTTAAAAACTATATATTCCCTAGATTTGGAACACCATGTTTAGTCATAAGCGATGGAGGATCACACTTCATATCGAGAATATTTGACAAACTTTTAAGAAAATATGGAGTTAGGCATAGAGTAGCAACACCGTACCACCCACAAACTAGTGGCCAAGTAGAAGTATCTAATAGGGAGATAAAACAAATCCTAGAGAAAACCGTTTCTATTTCTAGGAGAGACTGGTCTCAGAGGCTTCAAGAAGCATTATGGGCCTATAGAACCGCTTTCAAAACCCCTATAGGAACGACCCCTTACCAACTAGTCTATGGAAAATCCTGTCACTTACCGTTTGAATTAGAGCATAAGGCCTATTGGGCCATTAAAACTTTGAATTTAGACTACCTGACCGCCGGAGAAAAGCGTACCCTTGACATTCACAAACTAGAAGAACTTAGGCAATCTGCCTACGAGAATGCAAAAATATACAAAGAAAGAACAAAAGCCTATCACGACAAAAGAATAGTAAAGAAAAACTTCAATATAGGCGACCTTGTTCTCCTTTTCAACTCTAGGTTACGACTCTTCCCTGGAAAGCTACGCTCAAGATGGACTGGCCCTTTCGAAGTATCCAAGATTCTGAGATCCGGAGCCGTAGAAATCAAGAACGAAACCTGTAGTTCATTCATTGTAAATGGACAAAGACTGAAGCTTTACGAAGGAGGAGACATTCCAGTATACTACTCGAGCCACACTCTGGTTGATCCACCGATTCCTACTACTACAGGTGTATAAATTCTAATCGTCAAGCTAATGACATTAAACAAGCGTTGTGTGGGAGGCAACCCATGCGTTATTTATCCCAAAAGAGAAAAACAACCGGCGGGCTGAAACAAAAACAACACAGAGCCGCCACCGTGCGTTATTTATCCCAAAAGAGGGAAAGGAAACGCTCAGAGTAAACCTGGGAAAAGCATGGTCTCGCGACCAAAGAGATGGGATCGGGAGTCGGTTATGCGAAGGGAAGGTATTAGCACCCCTACGCATCCGTCGTACTCGACGGGATCCACGCTCAAAAGATAGAAAAAGGTTGCTAAAACAAACATCACACACACACACACTGAAAACAACACAGGTGGAGGAAGAGGGGAGAGGGCTCGCTAGGATATCGCATCCTATGCCTACGTATCTCGTCTGGAACGAGAATCAGAGTTGTCGTAGTTCGGCTCACGCACGCCGAAACAAAACACACGCAAAAAGGCAAACATGGAACCCGAACGCCAATCGCTGGACTTACATCGGCTTCCGAACCAAACAAACACAATCAGGATACGGACAGCCAATCGCTGGTCTTACATCCATCTCCTAACACACACAAGAAGAAACAAACAACAAGCTACTAAGGAGTCGGGAACTCGAGCCTAGCAACTGTCAAGCAAACACCAAGAAGGGTGAACACACAGACTAACAGGGAGTCGGGAACTCGAGCCTGCTAGCTGCCAAGCACAACACACTCAAAAAAAGAAAAGGGTGAACACACAGACTAACAGGGAGTCGGGAACTCGAGCCTGATAGCTGTCAAGCACAACACACTCAAAAAAAGAAAAGGGTGCCCGGAGAGATCTCGTACGACCTCCTGCCTACGTACCTCATCTGGTATGAGGATCAGGGCAACGTAGTTCCCCTGAACGGGAAAGAAATTCTAACCTAACCAGATACAAAGGGAGACACACTACTAGGGAGCTGGACTCGAGCCTAGATGTTATCACGCATATCATCCCTAAGTTATGGTTTCTATCCTAACTTGCACAGGCAGCAAGCTAAACCTAAACAGGCAAAACAATCAAAGCAAACAATCACAAATAGCACACACTATATCCAAACAGAGGTGGCTCAAACAAGGGTTAGACTGCCAAAGCAAGTCAACTGTATCAGGGTATGTTAGCTCTTAACCCTGACATTGAGAGTCAGGGTGAAGCCAGATGAATTGGAAGTGAGGGGTGTGCCTCACAGCTCTTATCCCTAGCCAGGGAGAGCTTCAGACAAAGAAGTGTGGGTCCAGAAAGCGGGAACCCTTCTACACTTATGACACTGACTCAACTGATCTTGTGTTAATGTCCACAAGGCATCAACATGTGATGTGAGCCAAGGGACGACTCAACAGATTAGCAGGAGGTGGACTACACACCTCTTGTGTCTGCCAATTGCCTTAACAAAGGTCTTTTCCTGCTTGGGGACAAAAATAAACAAGCACAAACATTGCCTCTTAAGGAGGACTTCAGACAGGTGCCTGGCCAAGTAACAGGCCAGGTCTTCCAGACTACATGGAGTTAGTGATTCTACCTCAATTGGTTTACACAACCAAGCAGCAGCACAAGCGAGTTCACAATGAACTATAGCAACTAATGTACCTGAAATCAATCAAATATAATCAGTACACCAATCACAAAGTCAAAACAGACAAGATGAGAACCAACAGTCAACACAATCAGACAATGCACTATGCAAAGCACAATCAACTCAAGTGAGCCAAGCATCCTACAAAATAAATCAAGTTAGTCCATAACAAGCATATACACCAAACTCAATCAACTTGAATTAATCTCCTTAAAGCATTTGCTTCTTCAACCTGAAAATCACATTCAAACATGAGAAACAAGACCACTAGGACAAGCCTAGGGTCCAAAGGAGATGAAAAATTCAAAACAGCAAGTGAAACTCAACAAGAATCAAGATAAATCACTCCAGAATAAAGTCCAATTGGTCTCACATCAAAACTATGCACCAAATTCATTTCATACACAAATCATGTCAAAGTGTGCAAGTGTGAATCACAATGGAGCAAACAGAATGATCACAATCAAATCAATACCAAAATGGCTCAATAAATTCCACAAAAAAACATGCCTAAACAAAACACATTCAATGAGCAGCATACCAAAAATCATGGTAATTGGATAAGTGGAAGTATGGAAATTAAAATCATCAAATCATGGTATGCAAAAGCAAGCTCAACCAAGGCCACAAAACATGCATCAACTTCAAATGATCATAAAACAGTGAAGACACATGATAACTGAACCACACCAAAGCCAAAATGAAGTTAAACCTGTCTATATCACTCATTCCAAATTTCAAGTCCATCCAATACATATCCAGAATTTCACAAAACATGGAAGTTGAACACTCAAGAAAAGTTCACAAATGACTAAACAGCAAAGAAAATGTCAATCAAATAGGAAATGGATCAAAAAAAAATCCACAAAAAATCATGCTCAAACTAGACATTCAGAAGCATCAACATGCAAAAATCCAGGGCAATTGGCATATCACAAGCATAGAAACAAAATTCAAGAAGTTGAACAAAAATTAGTGTGACACACATTGTCACACTCAACTTGATCACATCATATCTCTCAAACCATGAACTCAAAAATAGCAAATCATATACCAAACTGACCAGGATAGAGTCTAGATCAAGCACAAAAAATTTCATGAATTTCTAATGAAAAATCATCATTTTATGATCAATATACCAAGCAATGTGCAACAAATGACACATCCAAACAAACCCTAGGCCATTCCAAAATTTACACGTGCACAATTTCCAAAAAAATATTCATTAAATTTTAGAGATCACAAGGATTATGGCACAAAAAATTTCAATCAATTTGGACAATTGGTTCATGAGATATGAATTTTTGAATGTCATGAAAAAATAAAAAAATGTGAAATGGAGGCATGTGAATCATGTAAGCATATGGAAATAAAATACACTAGCCAAAAGAGAAAATGCTGAAGCACGGAATCGAATGGAGGTCCATTTTGAAAGCCTGGCGCGCAAACACAAGTCAGTATGAACAGTAGCGCTGAAACGGATCAAAACATGATTTCTGAATTTTTTTTGAATGTTCTTCATGTGTTCATACATTCATATGCTCAAGAACAAATCTCCACCAAATTGGACAAACCATATATCATCAGAAAGGTCTTGCAACGTACATTCACAATCTAACATCATTTTGTCCTAATTCTTCATAACTTAAGAGAATCGAATCAAAACATAAACATGCATGAAACTTTAAATCATCATAACTCTCTCATTTCTCAACCAAATTTAGTGAAACGAATTGCAGAATTCTCTACTAAGAAAGATCTATCCAAATCATCAATCAATTTCAAGAATTATTGGATTCGAAAAATCACCTTGATTTGAGCACAGTGATGAATTCGCGTGTATTTGGCCTTGAAATTGCAAAACAGATGCGCTATGACTCTTGTATAGGTGAATGGAACAAGTCTTGTTGCTCAATTACGCACGATCTTGATGAAATCTTGAATTGCCATTGTTGCACCTCACTTTAACAGTCCAAAATTTGGCTTGGAAATGAAGAAGTCTTGCTTCAATTAGCTTCAATAATGCATGTAGATGATGAATCAATGAAGATCTAAGCAAGGTTTTTGGAGATTTTTGGAAAAAAGTGAGAGAGAAAGTGAAGAGGTTTTTGTGATTTCTAGATCTAGATCTGAATTCTGTTATTGCTAATCAAAAAACAGTTACAATTATGCTTTTATATGTGATGTTAATCATGATTCTAATCCTAATTAGTGCTAATGAAATGGATTAGTGAAAATGCAAGTTTCATGCTAAATGACCAATTAGCCAATGCACCCTCCCTCATGCAAAACCAATGCAACAGTAGAATTTTTTGGTTTGAGCAAGTTTCAAATGGCATTTGTGAGCTAGTGCAAAAGGAATCATGTGAAAACAATGAATATTTTACAAAAACACCTTTTTCCCTCCATTTTCCAAATTAAGTCCACTTGAAAAATGGACTTTTTATGTGATGAGTTTTCATGAAATGTGATGATGGATTATGATAAAGCATGTCAAATGGAGTTTGCTCAAAAAAGAACCACATGAATTTGCCTTTTGGTTCAAGAGTTATGCCACTTTGAAAATCAACTTTTTTGGACAATGATCAATCCATATCTTGCCAACCACACATGAGAAATTCATGTTCTTGGACTTTTTGGAAAGGTGAGAGCAAGATCTACAACTTTCATGTTGAACAAAATTTCATTTGAAACATTTTTGGACACGTAATTTTGAGGAGAAAAACTTTCCATTTTTGGCAATTTTCAATTACAAGTCACTTTCTATTTTTGGAAAGTTTCCATCTGACTTTATTTTCTTCATTCTTGATGTTTGAAATGTCAAATGAAACTTGTTTGGACATGAATGAAGTGTCTCTAACCCTCTCCCTCCTCCAAATCCATCAATTCAGGCACAGTTGACCATAATTGACTTTTCTGACTGATAGATGAATTTCAGCTTGACTGATCAAATTGAGCCTCAAACTCCTGATGAAATGGCTCAATGATGAAGCCCTAGCTTCCATAAGCTCAATATAACCATATGATCATCCCCATATCCACTGAAAACCACATCTCCTTGCCAAGCCCTGATTGGCCCAATACAATTGATTAGGGTTGACCAGTGGTCAAAACCCTAATCTCAAGGCATCTGATCAATCTCTTGGTGATGACAAAACCATGATGATGATGATGTATCCTTTCAACCAAGATGAAGCTCAATCTCCTTGAAAACCAAGAAACCCTAATTTGAATCACACATCCTCAGATGATTAATGACCAGCCCATGAAACCCTAGCTTGCATCTTAACCTCTTTATCTTCTGATCAAGACCTAGGAGGATGACTTGCTCCATGTTGCCACATGATATGAAAATATGCAATGACTAATGACCTACAAATGATATGCAATATGTTAAGTTAGTCCCAAGAGAGGAGGGCAAATTTTGAGGTGTTACAATATGCACGTGGCCTATAGAGATGACGCACATAGAGAGTGCTACATTGCTCTTTATCAGCGCCCTATGGCGCCCACATGTTATCCAGATCAGCACTGTATGGAAGCACTGGGTATCGAGCCGAGTATCCGATTCCTGAGCCACCAGCTTCACTGGGACGAGTTTGCTGACGATCTAAGTAACACATACCGGAACTTGACATTGTAGTTCCTCAGTTCATTCGATTATGACCCATACTCTGGACCAGATGGGTATGCTGCTTTCAGGCTCTTTGGAGTTGAGTACTCTTTCAGCCAGAAAGAGTTCGGTGACCTATTGGGTTTCCAGACCACTTCTGATGTTATCCCGAAGACACCTATGGGATATATTTTGGGTAAGGAGGTGGAGAAGTTTTGGAGTGATATATCAGGTGGCGGAAGCCAGGATCCATCTACGCAGCTGTCTCACGTCATAGATAACCCCGCCTTTAGAGACTTCCAGAGGATATTGGCACACTCCTTCCTAGGAAGACCGGATGCTGAGACATTATTGAGTGAAGAGGAGATGTGGCATGACCACATGGCTAGAGAGAAAAGGCGTGATGACCTACTCTCTACCATCCAACAACAACTGGTGGATAACATGAGCTTCATGCAAGAATCACAGCGGAGGACAGATAGATCCTATGATACTGTTTTACAGTCCCTGCTTACGATTACAAATACGCAAGCCCGTCAGCAACAATACCACCAGCAACACATTGCACTCATCGAAAACACTTAGGGTTCCATTTTGGGTAACCTTCGAGAGGTGAGGACCGCTCAGGATGCCTTGCAGGCGAGGATGGATCAGAGAGACCGTGGTTGTACCCGATCCTGTCGTCCACCTCAGGATGGCGAAGGCACCAGTGGTCCGCAATAGGTTATCAGGTAACTCTTCCCTTATCTTATTTCGAAACATTGGGGATAATGTTCGATTTAAGTGTGGGAGGAGACTCTATCGGCTTTTCTTTATTGCTTCTCTTTGCTGTTTTTAGATAGTTTATTTACCTTTATTTCTTTTTGTCTATTTTATTTTATTTTTCTTTTAGTTTAAGTGTCTTAGATAATGCATGAGTCTGACGAGTCACCAAATATAGTGTATCTTTAATACAATCTAATCTCCCCATACCTTTAGCCCCACCAATTTTTTTTTGCAAAAGAAAACAGTGTTATTCCGAAAGTTTTCGGGTTTCAAAGACGGGTTTGAGTAAGGATGCGGTGACTTGGGAGAACTTTTTGAAACATCAGTATTATTTTAGTACCATAGACTTCGTAAATATAGGAATCATCCCCGAAACCCCATATACCATGGCCTTAATCGTCATTTCTGTATAAGTCCTCAGTAGTTTATCTCAGCAGTCAGTTCCGGCCTACGTATCCTCTACGTAGGGGACCGATGCAAATAAGTGAATGATCCAGCAAAATAAATAAAAGAAAGCAAAAAGGCAACTCAGGTATAGGTGACCCTCACAAAGTCATTTAAACCAAAGAATTGTAAAAAATTGCTACAAAAAGAAAAAAAAGAAAAAGAAAAAGAAAGACTTACACGCTGTTAGTTGGTTCAGAGGTATCTGGCACTGAACTTGGTAGGGCGGATTACGATCCGATCCCCCACAACTACAGTTGGGTCAAATAAAAGGGTTTACACAGATTTATGTGCCAGAAACCCCATGTTTAGGTCATAATCACTAACAGGTCACTCTACTATGAAGCATGTACGGATAACGGGCTTAATGTGATTGCGCCTGAATGAAAAGGACACAAAAAGAGATGAAGAGGCAGGCCTAGGTATTGTGGGATAATATGGGTTGATTAATATAGGAATGGAGTCTATGTCCGTATTTGTGGATTAGTGTCATCATGATACCCTTAGTTCACTCAGTTAGTACCTATCACTGCATCCTGACTTGAACTTGGAATTTTTTACCCGAAGCACTCGTTTACACCGGTTTTTCTTTTTTGTGTGCTTTTTAATGTTTTATTGAGGACAAGCAAAGGTTTAAGTGTGGGAGACTTTGATAACACTGAAATTCACCATATTTTCGACTCCGATTTCGCATGCATTTTAGTAGTTTTATTGTCATTTTATTGTGTTATTACTATGTTTCTCTTTGTTTTCAGGTTTTTACTTTAATCGGAGCCCCAATCGAGAAAAGGAGTGAAAAAGAGCTAAAAACCCTAAAATTCAGCATTTTGTACTTGTGGCTTCCACCATGGCTGGCGCCATAGACCCTGCCATGACGTGTCCTAGCTCAACTTCCCTCAACTGCCACGTTCCCCACTACTTCCACTAAGGCACCTCAGATTGGCCTTGTGGCGGGCACCATGGCCTTGTGGCGGGCGCCACAAGAGGAAAAGTTTTTCCTCCCATTTTTAAGTTGAAGGGCATCCTTGTCATTTCCATCTTTTTAATTGCTTATAAATAGAAACTCGAAATCACTTGTTTAGGCATCCAAACTTAGAACAGAGGCAAACTCAGAGCAACTTTGTTTCACTTAGGCATATGTTCAGTATTTTAAAGTGGTAATCGCTTCGCATTGGGGTGTTACCACAATTGTGTAATCGAGTCTGTGATCGAGTCTGTAATCGAGTTTGGAGCATTTTGGAAGGAAGTTAATCTTGTCGCCATTTTCATTTCCGCTTTGCATTTTATTCAACCCTCCGATTGGAGCAGGTTTTTATTACTTCGCCTTTACTTTATTTATTTCCCGCACTCGCTTTTACTTTATTTATTTCCCGCACTCGCACTACTTTTATTTATTTCTCGCACCCGTACTACTTTTATTTACTTTCCGCACTCACACTACTTTTATTTATTTTCCGCACTCGCACTACTTTTATTTAAATTAATGCACTTTTACTTTACCATGTCTAACTAAATCTAAAAGGTTAGAATGTAAGGATCGTAATTGAACCGATAATTCGTACAATTGTTCGTAGAAACACTTAAGGGCTATTTTAACTTTCAACTTAAGTTTTCCCGCACTTAATTTCCGTTGGGTAAGATCGAAAGCCGTCCAACGTCTATTTAAACTTAATTGTTTTTAACTATTTCAAAAACAGGGAAAGCGCTTTGTTTAGTTCATTAGGAGTCTTAATTTAAGAAGAAAAGAGATTTTAAAACTATTTTCGGACGCGTTTATAAGTTTAGAGTCTGGTTCGTGAGAACCTCTTTTGGTTAAGAAATCCAGGTTAAAATACTTTTCAACTTAGTCAAGATACTATATTTCTTAAAAATAGGTTTACTACTCTAACACAATGCGCGCCTTTTTATAAGTGACAATAAGAGGGTTTGATTAGGGAGTACAACTCGGTTCTGAATACGCGAAAGCGACAATTCCTGTTAAATTAGTTCTTTTCAAAGTAGGAAACATTGCCCATAAGTAGTTCTATCAGCAAGTACTTGGATTATTAATTGATTATGTGAATTACATTCGACCCTGTCTTTATTAATTGAACTTTATTCAATACTTTACTTTTCATTGCACACACTAAAAACCCCTATTTTGATTACCTAAGATAAACACCATAACAATAGATAATGATAGATTGACACTTGGTCTCTGTGGATTCGATAATCTTTTATATTACTCTGACACGTTCGTATACTTGCGAAAAGCACGCATTAGAGCTGCATACAAAACTCCAACAAACCATCAATGAGAAAAATAATATGAAGTGGGAGCTTGAGAGAAAAGAGGCACAACTTCAAGCCCACGTGGAAAAGTTCAACAAGGAGGAGCATAAGAGAAAGAAGATCAAAGTGGGATTAGAACAGGCTGATCACTGTTTGGATACTCTTAAGGGTCAACTACGACAAGCTCAGAAAGAATGTCAAGACAATGAGCGTTGTGGCATCTAGCCACAAAGGAGAATAAGACCATAAGGGATACACTTGGGGCTCAGATAAAAGAACTCACCAATTCTGTTTGTCATGCAAAAGCTGAAGTAGATCAGGAGCGCCGACTCAAGAAAATAGCCACTGAAGCTTCTAGGGTGTCACCCATGGTATGGGAGGAGAAGTGTCGAGAAGTAAGATATGCCAGGGAGTCTGTAAGCTATTGGAAGAACCAGTTAGAGTCATTACGCCAGGACAACTCCATATGGTTGAAAGAGCGAGACTATGTGATTGAAGATTATGAATCCTTTAAGAAGACCATAGACTTCTTACAAGGGGACAAGGATAAGTTTTGTGCAAAACTCGATGGGCTAGTAGGATTCTGTAATTGGGCAGCTAAAGAGTTGCCATGGAGGTTGAGAGACGCAGTCGAAGAGTTGAAAGAAGATAGCACTCCTCCAGCCATAATCAATTTCGTTCTGCTCTGCAAGGTGTTGTTGAAGAGATTCAATGAGGAACTAGAAGAGCTTCAGGCCAGAAAGCCAGCTGTTTAATTTGCTTATGTCTTGTATTTTGTTTCTTTAACAAATGTACTTTTGAACTATGACCTTTTTGGACCTCTATGTTATGTATTGGAATGAATGACGTTTAAAAATTACTCCATTATTGTTATTCTAAGTATTTTTTGTTTTTTCGAATTACTAATAACTAATGAAACTCGAATGACTCCCTAGAAATAAAATATGCATAACATTTGCATCTTCATTATGCATCACACTTCATGAAAAAAAAAAACTTACCCAACCTTTTTACCCTTTATCCAGCCACACTGACTAATCAACACCGGTACGAGACGCGAAGCAAATACAAGATGACATTAGAACAAGTTGAGGCCAACCAGGTTACCATGAGGACAGACATCAATATGATCCAGGAGAAGATGGATCAGCTGTTGGAGACAATGCTTGCAATCGCTCAGAGAGAGAGGAACGAGGAGGAAGAAGCTAGATCAAGAAGGAATGATGGCGCACCAGGTCCGAATCCCCAAGATGAAAGTTACGTCCCCACCAAGAAGAGATTGATTCAGATACCAGTAGGAGGTAAAGGAAATGGAGACCATGCAGAACCTTCTGATACGTCTACTCATCATGGATCCGAAATTGGAGATGACCAGTATGATGCATTCTATATGCCTGATCAACCAAAGTCTAAGATACTTTCAGATCCCGCTGTAGATAGGCTTCGTTCCCTGGAAAAGAAAATCAAAGCCATAGAAGGAAACAACATCTTCGGTGCTTCTGCCATGAACATGCGTTTGGTATCAAATTTAGTCATCCAGGCTAAATTTAAAACCCCTGATTTCGAGAAATACAAAGAACAGACTTGTCCAAGAATTCACCTGGTGATGTACTTCAGGAAAATGGATGCTCATACCGAAAATGACAAACTACTTGTACACTGTTTCCAAGACAGTTTGAGTGGAGCATCTTTGAGATGGTATATGAGTTTAGAATAGAGGCGAATTCAGAGTTAGGAGGATTTGGCTGACGCATTTCTCCGTCAGTACAAATACAACTTAGATATGGCACCCGACCGAATGCAGTTACAAGGGATTGACCGGGATAGAGCCACCATTGTCTAAGAAGGAAATGACCGGGATATTTGTAGACACCTTGAAGGACCCATTCTTTGATCGATTAGTGAGCAGTGCCGCATCTGACTTCGCACATCTAGTTACGATTGGAGACCGCATAGAGAAGGGGTTGAGGGATGGAAAGATTCCTGGAGCAGTGACAACATCTAGCGCACCAAAGAAATATTCTAGAGGCTTCCCAAAGAAAAGAGAAGGTGAAACAAACGCCATATCCAGGAACTATAAAGGAAAGCAACAAGCTTCATATGGTCAAGTAGCTGCCATGGTACCCATACCCTATCAACAGCCAATACAGCAACAACAAATGTATCAGCCACAACATCATCAACATCATCATCAGCAAAATACCGCACCACCAAGACAGTTCAAGCCAAGACCTCCAAGAAGACAACTTGATCCTCTACGAGTACCTTATAGTTAGATATTCCCATATATGCAGAAGGAGGGCCTTCTAACATTGAGGGAGTTAAAACCATATATTTTTCTGTATCCACCTGGATACAACGCTAATGCCCATTGTGAATTTCACATGGGAGCACCTGGTCATACTTTGGAAAACTGTTTCGCGTTTCAGAATCGAGTACAAGACTTGATCGAAGCCAAGGCCGTTTCTTTCACTCCAAGACGCCCGAACGTGAATACCAACCCTATGCTGTCGCATAAGGATGCTTCCGTCAGTGCCATTGAGGAGAGTGATAAAGGAAAATTGATCCGTAAGGTTGAAGAGATTCAAACCCCTATCACCATGATAGGAGCACAATTGCTGAAGAGTGGTCTGATCCTGGAAGAGCTGGTTGAGGAAGAGAATAATGAAGAGTTAAGGAGTTTTATACAACAAATGCTGGATCGAGGCGAGTTACAGATAACTTACCGTGTCAAGAGCAAGCGTCAGGAAGAGATAGCAGTGGTAGATATCCCCTATGATGAGGTCAAAGTAGAAATACCTATAAGCCCGTTGGTGATAAAGTTCCCAACACCATTCGAATATAAAGATGAGAAGGCAGTCCCATGGATATATCAGCCCAAAGCTTTTAAGCAGGGGCAGGAAGATAAACCTTTAATGATTAACGAACCAAATGTCACTTCAATTGTGGGCCCAGCAGGAATGACGTGCAGCGGCCGAGTGTTCGCACCAAGAACTGCTGATACTTCTGAGAGAGCTAAAGGGAAGGAGGTTGCTGTCCAGATCCCCATCCCTAATCAAGGGATGCAAGACCTGCACCTATCTCCTAAAGCTGGTGTCACTCATGAGGAGGCTGGGGAGTTTTTGAGAATAATCAAGAAGAGCGATTATAAGGTGGTGGACCAGCTAAACCAAACACCTTCCAAAATTTCCATGTTATCTCTCCTACTTAACTCAGAAGCACACAGGAATTCGCTGTTGAAGGTATTGAGCGCCGCTCATATCACCAAGGACATAACAATAGAACAGTTTGATGACGTGATAGCTTGTGTGACTACTGGAAATTTCTGGGGTTTTAATGATGACGAACTACCGATGGAGGGAAAGAACCATAACAAGGCTCTCCATATTTCCTTGAAGTGCATGGATGCTATCCTGTCAAGGGTGTTGGTAGACATAGGTTCCTCATTGAATGTCATGCCGAAGACAACTTTGATAAAACTGCCAATAGAAGGGATAAGTATGAAGCCTAGCACCTTAATCGTAAAAGCATTTGATGGCTCTAGGAGAGTTGTGATAAAAGAGGTTGACTTACCAACCAAGATAGGTCCAACTATTTTTAATATCACATTCCAGGTCATGGATATACATCATGGTTACAGTTGCTTACTCGGGAGACCCTGGATTCACTCCGCAGGTGCTGTTACCTCCACTCTGCATCAAAAACTAAAATTCATTACAAATGACAAGATGATTGTGGTTGGAGGAGAAGAAGATATCTTGGTTAGTCACTTGACATCTTTCCGATATATCGAGGTGGATGGTGAAATCACTGAGACACCCTTCCAATCCCTGGAAGAGGTAAACATGATGGCCATCCAACAGACCTTGGAGGTCCCGAAATCAGGACCATCCATGGCCTCATGGCAAGGAGCTAAAGTTGTTATGGAAAGTGAAGATGCTCAAGACTGGGGCAAAGTGGTGGAATTGAAAGAGAAACGAGACAAGTTTGGCTTGAGGTATGACCCGTCATCACACAAAGTTGGTAACCAATCTGACAAAGAGAAGATTCCTTCTGTGGAGAAAATGTTCACCAGCGCTGGCCACATCTTTGGCAAACAGGTGGCAGTGATCAGTGAAGAAGACCGCAAATAGGGGGAGTCCAGCTGGATGCGTCAAGCCGCACCTAATGAAGAACTAACAAACTGGAAGGTTGTGGAAGTTCCCCAAATATTTCAAAAGTAATTTTATCATTTTTAGACAAAACCCTGTGCTCTGCCCAAGGCACAATGACATGTTGTAGGGCCTCCTTTATCTTTTTCAAGAGTTTTTATCATTAATGAAATGACGTTTTGCATTCAAACTTTTGTTCCTTGTCTTTCATTTTGATCTATTTACTAAAATGGCAATCGATTTTTATGCACGCACTTTCTAAATAAACTGCATAAATCATAACATGCAGAAACACCACTGAGATCATTGATAACGACACTACTATGGTGAAATATGACTTTGATTGTCCAATCTACCAAGCTGAAGACGAAGTGGGGGAAGATTGCGAACTCCCTGAAGAGTTGGCCAGATTACTCAGACAAGAAGAAAAGGTTATTCAACCACACTAGGAAGACGTTGAAGTTATCAATCTGGGAACAAAAGAAGATACGAGAGAAGTAAGGGTAGGCGCAGCGCTTCAAGATACAGTGAAGACAACACTGATAGAGCTCCTCCACGAATATAACGACGTGTTTGCTTGGTCATACCAAGACATGCCCGGATTAGACACTGACATCGTGACCCACAAGCTTCCCCTTAAAGAAGAATGACCTGCTGTCAAACAAAAGCTAAGAAGGACGCGACCTGATATGGCCCTCAAGATCAGAGAAGAAGTGAGAAAGCAGTTTGACGCTGGTTTCCTGGAAGTCGCTAAATACCCACAATGGGTTGCTAACATTGTACGATGCCAAAGAAAGATGGAAAAGTCCGCATGTGCGTAGACTATCGAGACTTAAACAGAGCTAGTCCCAAAGACGATTTCCCATTACCTCACATTGATGTACTGGTAGATAACACATCTCAGTTCTCCGTGTTTTCCTTCATGGATGGTTTTTCAGGATACAACCAAATTAAAATGGATCCCGAAGACATGGAGAAGACCATGTTCATTACTCCTTGGGGCACCTTTTGTTACAAAGTAATGCCATTTGGTTTAAAGAACGCTGGGGAAACATATCAACACGCCATGGTGACTCTCTTTCATGACATGATTCATGAAGAGATTGAGGTGTATGTCGATGACATGATTGCTAAATCCCAGACAGAAGAAGATCACATCACCAACCTGGAGAAACTATTCACTCGTTTGAGGAAATTTAGGTTGAGACTTAATCCTAATAAATGCACATTTGGGGTTCGATCTGGGAAGCTTTTAGGCTTTATTGTAAGCCAAAAAGGAATTGAAGTAGATCCCGACAAGGTTCGAGCCATTCAGAACATGACTGCACCAAAGACTGAGAAAGAGGTTTGTGGTTTCTTGGGGAGACTAAATTACATTGCCAGGTTTATCTCTCACCTTACTGCAACATGCAAACCAATATTCAAGCTTCTGAGGAAGAATCAAGGCGTGGAGTGGAATGAGGACTGTCAGATAGCCTTTGATAAAATCAAGGAATACTTGCAAGAGCCACCGATTCTAATGCCCCCTGCCGAAGGAAGACCTCTCATCATGTATTTAACTGTGCTCGATGAATCCATGGGTTGTGTATTGGGACAACAAGATGATACTGGTAGAAAAGAGCATGCCATCTATTATCTTAGCAAGAAATTTAATGATTGTGAGACCAGATATTCATTACTCGAGAAGACTTGGTGTGCACTCACATGGGCTGCTAAGCGTCTTAGGCAGTATATGCTAACTTACACAACTTGGCTGGTATTTAAAATGGATCCCATCAAGTACATATTCGAGAAACCGGCTCTCACTGGTAGGATTGCTCGATGGCAGATGTTGTTGTCAGAATATGATATCCAATATGTTACACAAAAAGCGATCAAGGGAAGCATACTAGCAGACCATCTTGCTCACCAACCACTGGAGGATTACCAATCTTTGAAATTTGACTTTCCAGATGAGGACATCATGGCTGTTAAGGATGCTGAAGACTCCAAACTAGAGGAAAGCCTCGAGCCAAGAGCAGGCTGGACGCTCATGTTTGATGGTGCCTCAAATGCAATAGGCCATGGAATTGGGGCAGTGCTGATGTCTCCCAAGAATTTCCATATACCATTCACCGCAAAGCTCTATTTTACCTGCACAAATAACATGGCCGAGTATGAAGCTTGCATACTAGGGTTGGAAGAAGCCATTGAGTTGAAGATCAAGATACTAGAAGTATTCTGGGACTCCGCTTTAGTCATACATCAGACCAGAGACGATTGGGAAACAAGACATGCTAACTTAATTCCACACCGAGATTATGTGCTGAAGCTACTCCCAAAGTTTGACGAAATCACTTTCTCTCATATTCCTCGAGAAGAGAATCAGATGGTAGATGCCTTAGCAACTCTGGCTTCCATGTACAAATTAATATGGCCCAACCATCAACCTCATATTGAGATTAGGCATTTTGACGAACCTGCTCATTGCCTGACAACAGTAGAATAGCCAGATGGTAAACTGTGGTTCTTTGATATCAAACAGTATCTAGAGAAGAGGGAGTATCCGGCAGAGGCTTCCAGCCTTGACAAAAGGACCCTCCGGAGGTTGGCATCAAAGTTCCTCTTGAATGAAGAGGTATTGTACAAGCAAAACTACGACATGGTTTTGTTAAGGTGTGTGGACAAACATGAAGCAGATCAGCTCATGAGGAACATACACGAAGGTTCTTTCGGTACGCACGCAAATGGGCATGCCATGGCCAAGAAAATTCTAAGGGCAGGTTACTACTGGTTGACAATGGAAACCGACTGTTATCATTACACCAGAACATGCCACAAGTGCCAAATATATGCTGACAAAATACATGTACCGCCTACCCCGCTGAATGTCATAACATCACCTTGGCCTTTCTCTATGTGGGGCATCGACATGATTGAAATAATAGAACCCAAAGCGTCAAATGGACATAAATTTATCTTGGTGGCCATAGATTATTTTACCAAATGGGTGGAAGTCGCGTCTTATGCGAATGTCACAAAGCATGTAGTCGCCAGTTTCTTGAAAAATAACATCATATGTCGATATGGGATTCCCAACAAAATCATCACCGATAATGGGTCCAATCTTAATAACAAGACCATGAACGAGTCATGTGCAACATTCAAGATCGAGCACCAAAACTCATCACCCTATCAACCTAAGATGAATGAGGCTGTTGAGGTTGCAAATAAAAATATCAAGAAAATCATCCAAAAGATGGTTATTACGTACAAGGATTGGCACGAGATGTTACCTTTCGCATTACATGGTTATCGCACGTCGGTACGAACTTCAACAGGGGCAACCCCTTATTCCTTGGTTTATGGTATGGAAGCAGTTCTCCCTATAGAGGTGGAGATCCCATCGATGAGAGTATTGATGGAGGCTAAGTTAGACGAGGCAGAATGGGTTCAATCAAGGTACGACGAGCTCAACCTTATTGAGGAGAAGCGCTTGAAAGCGTTAGGTCATGGTCAACTCTATCAGAGGCGTCTTAAAAAGGAATTCGACAAGAAAGTTCGTCCCATGGTGTTTCAAGAAGGAGATTTAGTGCTGAAGAAAATCTTGCCCATTCACAAAGACTCCAGGTGGAAATGGACGCCAAATTATGAAGGTCCATTTATGGTGGTTAGAGCCTTTTATGGAGGCGCTCTAATTCTAGCAACTATGGACGGTGATGAGTTGCCGCTTCCCACCAATACTGATGCGGTTAAAAAGTACTTCGCCTAAAAAAGTGGAATAATAAAAGCCGCTACATCGAAAACCTGAAAGGGCGATTTAGGCAAAAAATGGCTATCCCGGTGGATCGAAAACCCGAAAGGGCGATCCAGGCAAAAATTAGGGATAAAAATAAAAATTGACCTGCTGAGTTGAAAACCCGAAAGGTCGACTCAGGCAAAAATGGGTATCCCGATGGATCGAAAACCCGAAAGGGCGGTCCAAGCAAAAGTTAAGGATTAATTCCAAAGGCAAAGAGTTGTACTTATAGACATCTGACATACCCTCGAAGACAAAGAATCAGTCTACCTCACTTTTCAAAAGCAAAGTGCTCGGGCTATCAAAGACATAAGGATCATAGCAGTGTAGAAACTCAATAAGAACTCAATTCTCATTGCCATTTTGTTTCTATGCACAACAATTACCTCATTAAGGAATTGCGTCTTTATGTATAATCACCCATTTAAGGGTCAAATCAATAAAAGAGAATTTTGTTCAACAAAGTGTGCCCAAATCATTTTTTATTTTATCTGTTTGTTGGCAAAGCACCTTTTATTTTTTATAAACATCACTTTTAAAGACTATTGGAGAAAATAAAATTCATGTTTGAATAAAGTGGTAAAATTGCTTTTGAAACAGTAAGCGGGCGAATCCTTTAGTCCCCAAGATTCACTCTTGTCTTTCATAAAGGTGCAGGACTGATTGCAGACGGTTATGTTCCTTTCAACTACTGATTCATACCTCTCATAAATGTACTCATAGTATAGCCAGACCGGGGCAAGGCTCCATCACATTTCCAACAGAAACATTGATAAATCATGGACGAAGTATCGCGTGTTGAAAAGTCTGAACCTTTCAATGACTCAGAACAACCCAAATATATTCCCTAAACCACCTAGCAAGGGCATTAAAATTTGATCTCCATTGATCGCCCCAATGATTAAAAAAATCCATACTATTGGTATCATACCTCAAAGCGAAATGTCTTAACCGGGGCATATCCAATTACCCAGGTGCATTCCTACATGCATCACATGCATCATTTCATGCATAATTCCCTGCCAAACAAGGGAATTCAAAAAAAAACATAGTCATATCAATCATCAGCATACTCATGCATAACACTCCCACAAAATGGGAATTTCAGCAAAATAAAAATCATTCGTATTCCTACATGCACAGCCAAATATCCCCAGCAAAATTGCGTACTTGCATACATCCCATGCATCATCCCATGCATGGAATTCCCACCCAAAGTGGGACATTATGCAAGAATCAAATATAAAATAACAGGATCCAAGGTCATGCATGTATATCTTAGACATTCCTCATTTCCAAATAAAGTTATTATCCTGCATGTGCTCGTGGAATCATTTTCCAGTAAGCCATTTTTTTTCTCAACTTTATGATTAATAATGATATTCACAGCATTTTCTTTACAATCATTGCTCCCCAAGCAGAGGTTACCCTAAAAAGTCTCTTATGATATTTTTTCCCTGCAGAGCATTTATGGTAAATCTCCCTCAAAAGGAGTCTTTTCTCAAAATTCCCCCAACAGACGAATATTCGAGATATTGCTTCATTTATCTGAAGAATCTCATTTCTCTGTTTGAGATACTGCTCTAAGTATCCTCGGAGAGTCTTAGATTCAATTAAAGTATTTTTCCCTTGCTGGAATATTTTAATTCTATCATATAAGATGTTGTTTCGACTCGATATAGAGAATCTCACTTTTACTGTTTGAGACGCTGCTTCATCAATATGAAGAGTCTCATTTCAGATTTCTTTTAGAGATACTGCTCTAATGTCCTCAGAGAGTCTTAGATTCAATTAAGGTATTTTTCCTTGCTGGAATATCTTAATTCTATCATATAAGATGTTGTTTCGACTAGATACAGAGAATTTCATTTTTGCTGTTTGAGATGATGTTTCATCAATATGAAGAGTCTCATTTCAGATATTTTTTACAGATACTGCTCTAAGTATCCTCGGAAAGTCTTAGATTCAATTAAAGTATTTTTCCCTTGCTGGAATATCTTAATTCTATCATAT
The DNA here is from genome assembly GCF_024323335.1 of Lathyrus oleraceus. NCBI lineage: Eukaryota > Viridiplantae > Streptophyta > Magnoliopsida > Fabales > Fabaceae > Lathyrus > Lathyrus oleraceus. Next base: position 448,998,301 of record NC_066580.1, read on the forward strand.
AAGATGTTGTTTCGACTAGATACAGAGAATCTCATTTTTGTTGTTTGAGATGCTGCTTTATCAATATGAAGAGTCTCATTTCAGATATATTTTAGAGATACTGCTCTAGTATCCTCGAAGAGTCTTAGATTCAATTAAGGTATCATTCCCTTGTTCGGAATGTCTTAATTCTATCATATAAGATGTTGTTTCGACCCGATACAGAGAATCTCATTCTTACTGTTTGAGATGCTGCTTCATCAATATGAAGAGTCTCATTTCAGATTTTTGTAGAGATGCTGCTCTAAGTATCCTCGGAGAGTCTTAGATTCAATTAAATTATTTTTCCCTTGCTGGAATATTTTAATTCTATCATATAAGATGTTGTTTCGACTCGATACGAAGAATCTCACTTTTACTGTTTGAGATACTGCTTCATCAATTTGAAGAGTCTCATTTCATATTTTTTTTAGAGATACTACTCTAAGTATCCTCGGAGAGTCTTAGATTCAATTAAGGTATTTTTCCTTTGCTGGAATATTTTAATTTTATCATATAAGATGTTGTTTCGACTCGATACAGAGAATCTCACTTTTACTGTTGAGATGCTGTTTCATCGATATGAAGAGTCTCATGCCAGATTTTCTTTATACTGCTCTAGCATCTTGAAAAATCTTGAGTTTTAGCTAGGGATGTCATTCCATTGCTAACATATCTCGACTGTGACGTCCAAGATACTGTTCTGACGACTTCTAGAAAGTCTTGACTGTTCCATTTTACTGTGGGATGATGTCTTTTGCCATTTCTCACCGCATTTTCTTCCTGCATTTTCTTCCTTTCATTTCCTAGGACAAAATCTGGGTCTTCTTGTATTTAATTATCTCCCACCGTGAATGCATAAAGGCTACTGTCATTATCACTTACCGATTTGAGGTAATTAAATAGGGGCAGCTGTCATACCCCAATTTTGTCCGGCCATTTGTGGTTTACCCATGAGATCTCTTTGTTTCAAAGGCCCATTTGCATAAGTGTGTTCATAATCTAAAATGTGGTTTGAATATTTTTACACTACTAATCCAAAACCTATTTTTTTATTAGTAAGTATTAAGAGCCATCTTATTATTTCTATGATCACTATTTACTAGTCCATTTACACATCCCAAATATTTATGCCAAGTTCTAAGTTCTTCATAGGTGCCCAAATTAAATTTGCATTTTTTAGGCATGTATGTGTTTGTTTTTAAATTAAAGTACCATATTTAGATTTACGTGTTGAAATTAGAATATGTGTTGTTTTTTTAAATTAAAAGTTCCATATTTAGATTTTTGTGTTTAAATTAGAATATGTGTTGTTTTTTTAAATTAAAAGTTCCATATTTAGATTTTTGTGTTTAAATTAGAATATGTGTTGTTTTTTTTAAATTAAAAGTTCCATATTTCGATTTTTGTGTTTAAATTAGAATATGTGTTGTTTTTTAAAATTAAAAGTTCCATATTTAGATTTTTGTGTTTAAATTAGAATATGTGTTGTTTTTTTAAAAATTAAAAGTTCCATATTTAGATTTTTGTGTTTAAATTAGAATATGTGTTGTTTTTTAAATTAAAATCACTATATTTGGTTTCTCTGTACTTAAGTTAAAAGTGTGTTGTTTTTAAAAGTTGAAATTGAATAGCATGGATAAATATTGAGTTAAGTTTTGAAAGCTTAAAAGGTTGAATACATAGTTATTAATGGCTATTAGATTTAATTCAATAAGTTACATATAAGTCCAAATACACATTTTGTCTTAAAAAAAACTAAACTAAATAGTTACATTTTAACTAAGTGGAATTTGCTGCAAAACAGGTTCCTAATTCTAATGACCAAGACCAAGTAATCAAATTGAAAACCCCTTGGACTTGGGCGCGCCTCCAAGTGTGCTTTCTTACAACCACTTTTCCATTCCATCAAAGTCTCTTCAAACCTGTGACCTGCAAAGAGAAAAAACAGCTTATTTAAAAATCACTTTTCAAAAGCACTTAGAGAACTGAAAAACAACTAAAAATTTACTCAGATTAAAACTTTATCCATAAGGTTAACCTAAACATCCAAAAAGCACGTCAAAGTTGGTCTAAAACAAGAACAAATCAAATCCCACATAATCTGGGATGGGAAAATCGAAAAAAGAGGGAGTGTTTCAAGACTTAAAATTTTTTCTTCATAAACAGATGAATGAGAAGTCAACAACAACAGCAGACAAATACTTGCAAGAACACACAACCGAGATTTTTTCAAAAAAAACTAAAGAACACAATAGCAAGAACAAAGCTTTTTTTTTTCTGAGAGCCCTAAAACAACAACAGCAAGAACACAGAGATTTTTTTTCTAAAAAAAAACCTAAAGAAACCACACAGAGGATAGAAAAGCGATCTGTTTTTTTGAAAACCTAGAACAACACAACAGGATCTTTTTTTTAAAACACAAACACTTCCTTATAGCCACTGCGATCAAAGAAGCGGATTACGCGGAGCTAATAACAGAAGAAGACTCAGAGAAGCAGGAGAAGTCGAGAATCACATACCTGTTCGTTCAGCTCCAAAGCACCCTGATCTGGTAAAATCCTTTGTCATTATCTTTGATGCAACCAAATGCATACATAGTTCTTCACTTCCCCACATGATTTGCACCACTATGAATGTTTGGTTTGGTTTTATGTTTGGGTATCTGGGTTTCATTTGCGAGTAGGGTTCATAGAATTCATGATTGCCAAACATAGATTTATTACTGCGATTTTGAAGAAGGTTTAGGGTTGATTAGAGGCAAGTTTTTTGAGCGGTGTCGGAGGAGATAAAGAAGGTAAAAAGAAGCGTGTTTCGTTTGGAGAGAGAGGCGAATGTAGGCGTGAATGCCCTTGCCATGACCTAAATCTGTGTTTTATTATTTTGAGTGAGTTTGATGGCCATTAATGAGGGAATCTTCTCTCACTGCCCAAGGCCAACTGCCACTTCGGTTTCCCACCCTCACAATTATTCTCACTCTCAGAATTGAAGAGTCACTGTCTCTTTCACGCTTCCTGATAGAATGAGAAGGGTCTTGTTGGACCCGGTTTAGGGTTGCAAATAACCCGAGTTGGACGGCGCTCACTTGGGCCTCCTGGGTTTCGACCCACCCTGTTTTCTCTTCTCCTTTATTGCTGTTTTGCGCCCTAATGGGCTTCAGAGGTCTTCATGGCCCACCTGTTTTTGGTATAGTTCCTTTATTTCTTTTTTTACTAGCATATGATTAGTTGTTGGATTTATTTGATTTAAACATAATTTTATTTATTAATTAAAACTTTGTTATCATAATCATCTAATATCAATTATATAATTTACTACTATTTAATTAATTAATTAAGTTTACTATCATTATCACCATTTATTAGTTAAATATAAGTAATTATTTTTTTATGAGAATTGTGTGTGCCAGCACTCTGGTTTATTTGTTTTATTCTTTTTTTTAAATAAATTATAATTATATTATTGTTAATATTATTTTTTTATATATATAATAAATATGTAATTATATTACTATTATTATTATTATTATTTCTTTTTTAAAGTAAATACATAATTATATGGTTGTTATCATTACTAATATTTAATTATCTGGTTATATTCATTTTATTATTACTACTTACTATTTAATTAAAATAAAATAATTCGTTAAACATTCAGTTAATTAATTGATTATAGAATCACAAATGACCTTCATAATTTAGATGTTTAGTTATCTTAAGGAGTGTATGTGCATGATTATTCTTTATCTATTCGTTTATATTGAACCTTGAGTATACACAAAACGATATGTTATAATTGTGACAAAATCACGTCGCTTTCATCGATTTTAAAATAATCCGAGCCGATTTCAAAATAAGTCACATACTTCTCGATTCAAAGTCGAGTCCGTTTTCAAAATACCTCTGTAAGTCGATCGCTTGTAAAAGCATCGCCATCAACCTCACATGGCTTACTCTTGGACCTTCTTACAATGAGACCTATTCGGTTTTAATTAATCGATTAGATGGATTATTCACTAAATAAATTCAATTCATTCACAAGAATGCAAATTTTAAAACCTCGACCCGACATCAAAAGTTAAATTAAAATACTTAATCACATCTAAACAACACTTCATTTGGAAATGAAAAGGGGGATGGTTTTGAGTTTTCAACTCCTCTCCTCGATTATTTGAATACGAGTTTTCTTACTCGGTTAATCAAATGGTCATCATTTCTAAATCATTTAAGTACAAACAAATCAAATCCGTTTATAACAAGAAACCGAAAGGGAGATAACTTTGAGTCTTCAATTTTTTTCTCCTCGACTATTTGAATACAGGTTCTCTTACTTGGTTAGTCAAATAATTGTCGTTCCTATACCAACTTCCAAACTCCGATTAAATCGTAATATTTTAACAATAAGCTAAATGAAAAGGGAGTTGACTTTGAGATTTCAATTTCACTCCTCAGTTGTTTGAACACGAGTTCTCTTACTCGGTCAGTCGGACAATTGTCATTTTTTACCAACTCATACTTAATCAAATCATTTTCATAACGAACTATACGAAAAGGGAGATGGTCTTGAGTCTTCAATTCCTCTTCTCAAATGCTTGGATATGAGTTGTCTTACTCAGTCATTCAAGTATTTGTCGTTCATGCTAAAATACATCAACCATACGCAAACTTATTTTCGTAATCACTCAGATGAAAAAGAAAGCGGTCTAGAGTCTTCTATTCCCTTTCCCGATTATTAGGATACGAGTTGTCTTACTCGATTATCCGAGTATTCGTCATCCGTTTAAAACACTTTAACTATTATCAAATCCTTTCTATAATTAAGGATGAAAAAGAAAGTGGTCTAGAGTTGTCTATTCCCTTTCCTGACTATTAGGATATGAGTTGTCTTACTCGACTATCCGAGTAATCATCATCCAACCAAAATGTCTCAACACATCAAATTTATCTGTCCTCGCCCTCGTGCGATCGAAACCAGTTAAACAAAATATCCAACATATTAATCCAGCTTGTCACCCCCCGTGTGACTGAAACTCTCTTCAGAAAGAACATTGTTAATCCTTTCTAATGCGCACAACAAACCAATGCTTAAGCCTCCTCCGAGAGTAGACAAGCCAACGTTTAGCCTTTAGGATGCGATCCAAACAGTTGTTCATTAAAAAAAAACACCAACCAACCGTAGTTCCCCGAACTACGAATGCTCTGATTTCTTTATTTAAGGATACGTAGGTAGGAGATTGTTGTATCTTCGCGAGCACACTAATAAAAAACCTCCCCTTTCCCTTTCTGAGGTTGTCATCCATTTCTATTTTTAATAATTTTATAACCCAAAGATAACAAACAAACATAAATTAACACTCGAAACACAAATTAGAACTAAAAGGTTCCCGTTGAGTACAACGGACGTAAGGGGTGCTAATACCTTCCCCTTACGTAATCCACTCCCGAACCCGAATATGATTGTGACGACCATTATTCCATTTCCTAAAGGTTTTATCGATATTTTCCTACTCTTTCATTGGGATAAATAAAGTTCGGTGGAGACTCTGTTCGAATGTAATTTTTTCCGCGACCATCGCGAGGAATCGTATTTTTCGAGATGCGACAGATGGTGACTCTGCTGGGGACTAGCTCCAAGCAAAAGAGAGTAAAGCCTAATTTAGTTCAATTGATGTATTGTGTGTTAATTTTGTTTATCTGTTTATTATTTATTCTGTTATTATTGTATTGTCATAATTATTGTGATTTATTGATTATCTCTTATTTGGGGTTCTATGGTTGGTGATACTTTGTGAGATAGGCTCTCCACCAGAGTCTGAGAAAAACCATAAGATTAAGTTGGTGGTTGCGTAGTGGGCGCCCACAAGGAGTCTTCCTTGTTGGGAAGAAACGAAGACCCCGCCTAAAGGAGATTCTCTTGAAATATTATTGCCCGACGAGTTTTCGTCACGACGATAGTATTCTCAAGTTGGATCAATGACTCTAGGGACCTTTTAACCCATTATATCCGGCGGTTATGTAGTATTTATCTGAAAAGTCTCAGGCTTATTAGGTTAATACAAAAGCCCTAATCAGATGAGATCCCTTGGGCGTATTACTACCTTACAGTGGTATTCCCAACCTCGATCTATGACTCTGAGAACCTTATTAGAACCTTGGACTCGAGATTTGTGTAGTATGGGCCCACTAGGAGTTTTCCTCTTTGGGACCATACGAAGGCCTCACCCAAATGAGACTCTGTTTAGGGATGTTATTAGCGGATGAGTTTTCATCATGACAATAATTTTATTAAACATTGATTGATGACTTTGGGAACTTCTTACCTTTAGCATTTTACCAAAAGGGTTTTGTTTAGTAACCAAGAGTACCCACCCGCATGACCTGTATATCAACCTATATGTGACACGCATAATATCATTCATAGCATAGCATTCATATTATTTTATTTCCAAGGAATCTGAGTATCATGAGTTGCAGGAATTCAAGAAACATGGAATCAAGCAAAAGAAACATTTACTCCTTCAAGTTCAAGGATCCCGATCTGAAGAATTTACGTAACTTGGTCTCTCAGATGCACCCTGTATACAGAATCAACTTTGGAAAGAACTATGGCAATTTGCTCAGCATCCTCAATCAACAAGTGGACCATGCAGCCTTGGTCATTTTAGCCCAATTTTATGACTTACCTTTAAGATGCTTCACATTCCAAGACTTCTAGCTAGCACCAACGTTGGAAGAATTTGAGTGTCTTGTTAGGATTCCTATGAAGGACAAGTCACTATTTGAAGGGACAGATGAATCTTTGCCCCTCGAGGTCATTGCTAGTGCGCTTCACATGGATGAAAAGGAAGTAAAAGACAATTTAGAGACCAAAGGAAATACCAAAGGGTTTTCACTAAGTTTTCTTTTGGAAAGAGCTCATACCCTATTGAAGGCAGAAAGTTGGGATGCTTGTTACTCTGCTATTGCATTGGCTATCTATGGCATCGTCCTGTTCCCTAATATGGATGGTTTCGTAAACATGACTGCCATTTGTGTTTTCCTTACTGGGAACCCAGTACCCACTTTGTTAGCCGATGTATATTATCACATAAGTCATAGGTATACTAAGAAGAAGGGATTGATTGCTTGTTGTGCTCCTTTATTGTATCAATGGTTTCTAGAACATCTTCCGAAGACAGGTGCTTGGGTTGAACAGTCAGATGTTAGTTGGCCTTAGAGATTGGGATCACTCTGATCTGAAGATCTCTCTTGGTACTCCAAAGAATATATCAATGTAGACATCATATTCAGTTGTGGAGATTTCCCAAATCTACCGCTTATTGGAACTCAAGGATGTGTGAATGCTAATCCAGTTCTATCTCTCAGACAACTTGGCTACCCAATGGAAGGCCCTCCAGAGGCAAATTCTTTGGAAGCTTTCTTATTACTTGACTTTGGGGCTGAGAATCCTAGCTTATTCCAGCAAATCAAAGAATCTTGGAAAAATGTCAATCGAAAAGGGAAAGCTGAGTTAGGGAGAGCAAATGGGATTACAAAAGAACAATATTTTCAGTGGGTAAAGGAAAGGGTGCAGATGATTAAAATGTCATTTGTCATTCGGACACCTATACCTCTTCTTGAACCTAAGCTCACCCATGTCCCTATTGAAGAAATGGAGGAACTCAAGACCACCATGGCAAAGCTAGAAAAAGAGAATGAAGAGCTGCAGACAAAACTCCAACAAACCATCAATGAGAAAAATAATATGAAGTGGGAGCTTGAGAGAAAAGAGGCACAACTTTAAGCCCACGTGGAAAAGTTTAACAAGGAGGAGCATAAGAGAAAGAAGATCAAAGTGGGATTAGAACAGGCTGATCACTGTTTGGATACTCTTAAGGGTCAACTACGACAAGCTCAGAAAGAATGTCAAGACAATGAGCGTTGGTGGCATATAGTCACAAAGGAGAACAAGACCATAAGGGATACACTTGGGGCTCAGATAAAAGAACTCACCAATTCTGTTCGTCATGCAAAAGCTGAAGTAGATCAGGAGCGCCGACTCAAGAAAATAGCCACTGAAGCTTCTAGGGTGTCACCCATGGTATGGGAGGAGAAATGTCGAGAAGTAAGATATGCCAGGGAGTCTGTAAGCTATTGGAAGAACCAGATAGAGTCATTACGCCAGGACAGCTCCATATGGTTGAAAGAGCGAGACTATGTGATTGAAGATTATGAATCCTTTAAGAAGACCATAGACTTCTTACAAGGGGACAGAGATAAGTTTCGTGCAAAACTCGATGGGCTAGTAGGATTCTGTAATTGGGCAGCTAAAGAGTTGCCATGGAGGTTGAGAGACGCAGTCGAAGAGTTGAAAGAAGATAGCACTCCTCCAGCCATAATCAATTTCGTTCTGCTCTGCAAGGGGTTGTTGAAGAGATTCAATGAGGAACTAGAAGAGATTCAGGCCAGAAAGCCAGCTATTTAATTTGCTTATGTCTTGTATTTTGTTTCTTTAACAAATGTACTTTTGAACTATGACCTTTTTGGACCTCTATGTTATGTATTGGAATGAATGACGTTTAAAAATTACTCCATTATTGCTATTCTAAGTATTTTTTTGTTTTTTCGAATTACTAACAACTAATGAAACTCGAATGACTCCCTGGAAATAAAATATGCATAACATTTGCATCTTCATTATGCATCACACTTCATGAAAATCAAAAAAAACTTACCCAACCTTTTTACCCTTTATCCAGCCACACTGACTAATCAACACCGGTACGAAACGCGAAGCAAATACAAGATGACATTAGAACAAGTTGAGGCCAACCAGGTTATCATGAGGACAGACATCAATACGATTCAAGAGAAGATGGATCAGCTGTTGGAGACAATGCTTGCAATTATATAATTTACTACTATTTAATTAATTAATTAAGTTTACTATCATTATCACCATTTATTAGTTAAATATAAGTAATTATTTTTTATGAGAATTGTGTGTGCCACCACTTTGGTTTATTTATTTTATTCTTTTTAAAAAAAAATTATAATTATACTATTGTTAATATTTTTTTATATATATATAGTAAATATGTAATTATATTACTATTATTATTATTATTTCTTTTTTAAAGTAAATACATAATTATATTCATTTTATTAATATTTAATTATCTGGTTATATTCATTTTATTATTACTACTTATTATTTAATTAAAATAAAATAATTCGTTAAACATTCAATTAATTAATTGATTATAGAATCACAAATGACCTTCATTATTTAGATGTTTATTTATCTTAAGGAGTGTATGTGCATGATTATTCTTTATCTATTCGTTTATATTGAACCTTGAGTATACACGAAACGATATGTTATAATTGTGACAAAATCACGTCGCTTTCATCGATTTTAAAATAATCCGAGCCGATTTCAAAATAAGTCACATACTTCTCGATTCAAAGTCGAGCCCGTTTTCAAAATACCTCTGTAAGTCGATCGCTTGTAAAAGCATCGCCATCAACCTCACATGGCTTACTCTTGGACCTTCTTACAATGAGACCTATTCGGTTTTAATTAATCGATTAGATGGATTATTCACTAAATAAATTCAATTCATTCACAAGAATGCAAATTTTAAAACCTCGATCCGACATCAAAAGTTAAATTAAAATACTTAATCACATCTAAACAACACTTCATTTGGAAATGAAAAGGGGGATGGTTTTGAGTTTTCAACTCCTCTCCTCGATTATTTGAATACGAGTTTTCTTACTCGGTTAGTCAAATGGTCGTCATTTCTAAATCATTTAAGTACAAACAAATCAAATCCGTCTATAACAAGAAACCGAAAGGGAGATAACTTTGAGTCTTCAATTTTTTTCTCCTCGACTATTTGAATACAAGTTCTCTTACTTGGTTAGTCAAATAATTGTCGTTCCTATACCAACTTCCAAACTCCGATTAAATCGTAATATTTTCACAATAAGCTAAATGAAAAGGGAGTTGACTTTGAGTTTTCAATTTCACTCCTCAGTTGTTTGAACACGAGTTCTCTTACTCGGTCAGACGAACAATTGTCATTTTTTACCAACTCATACTTAATCAAATCATTTTCATAACGAACTATACGAAAAGGGAGATGGTCTCGAGTCTTCAATTCCTCTTCTCAAATGCTTGGATATGAGTTATCTTACTCAGTCATTCAAGTCTTTGTCGTTCATGCTAAAATACATCAACCATACGCAAACTTATTTTCGTAATCACTCAGATGAAAAAGAAAGCAGTCTAGAGTCTTCTATTCCCTTTCCCAATTATTAGGATACGAGTTGTCTTACTCGGTTATCCGAGTATTTGTCATCCGTTCAAAACACTTTAACTATTATCAAATCCTTTCTATAATTAAGGATGAAAAAGAAAGTGGTCTAGAGTCTTCTATTCCCTTTCCCGACTATTAGGATACGAGTTGTCTTACTCGACTATCCGAGTAATCATCATCCAACCAAAATGTCTCAACACATCAAATTTATCTGTCCTCGCCCTCGTGTGATCGAAACCAGTTAAACAAAATATCCAACATATTAATCCAGCTTGTCACCCCCCGTGTGACTGAAACTCTCTTCAGAAAGAACAATGTTAATCCTTTCTAATGCGCACAATAAACCAATGCTTAAGCCTCCGCCGAGAGTAGACAAGCCAACGTTTAGCCTTTAGGATACGATCCAAACAGTTGTTCATTAAAAAAAACACCAACCAATCGTAGTTCCCCGAACTACGAATGCTCTGATTTCCTTATTTAAGGATACGTAGGCAGGAGATTGTTGTATCTTCGCGAGCACAGTAATAAAAAACCTCCCCTTTCCCTTTCTAAGGTTGTCATCCATTTCTATTTTTAATAATTTTATAACCCAAAGATAACAAACAAACATAAATTAACACTCGAAACACAAATTAGAACTAAAAGGTTCCTGTTGAGTATAACGGACGTAAGGGGTGCTAATACCTTCCCCTTACGTAATCCACTCCCGAACCCAAATATGGTTGCGAAGACCATTATTCCATTTCCTAAAGGTTTTATCGATATTTTCCTATTTCTTCATTGGGATAAATAAAGTTCGGTGGCGACTCTGTTCGAACGTAATTTTTTCCGCGACCATCGCAAGGAATCGTATTTTTCGAGATGCGACAAACACTATTAAATATAACAGTATTTTTCATCTCATCTTCTTTCTTCTTCTTCTGTTATTTCTGCACCAGTCCACAACATGCTTCTGTTATGCTTCACCATTGATGAAGCTTGATTAATCATAATAACTTTGACATGATTGTCTTAGATGAAACAAAAGATGCACCATGATATCTATAGATTAACTCGATCTTCTATAACTTTATGATATGATGATTTTTTTCCAATGTTTCTGAATCTTATTTTCTTGATAAATTCGTTATTGTACTTAGGTGTGGTCATTGCAAGACTCTTGCTTATATTTTCTTGTTTAAAACTTCTACCATAACTAACTTATAATCTTAATGGAGTAATTTTCACTTATGATTAACTATATCAAGGTTGATCATAATACTTTTTATACTATTTATTTAGACTTATGATTTTTTTTGTAGTATTCAGGTTGGAGGAAGAAATAGTTATAGTTAATGTCGATGCTGACGAATACAAGAATTTGGTAGAAAATGAATGCAATAACATTTTTTATTTGACGAATACAAAGTTGTTCTTTTTAAAAAAAATGTATTTTTTATTAAGGACCATTTTTATTATTTGTCATAGGCCTCTAAAAAAATCAGGACTCACTTTTGTTGGACGCATGTATTGGATAACTTCTTTTGATTTGACAATTTGCTCTTGATGCCCCGAAGTATTCATGGAAAAACAATTTAGGTGTTTTACTTTACCCCAAATACTTATGGATTATTTCACCTTAGTGAATCTAAGGTGGCTTAAGTCATAAAAGTTGAATCTTTAGACAACTTTAAATCATACATTTTTATTATTGATTCAAATGTTTTTATAAATAATATCAAAAATAAAATAATATATTTATATACTGGATAAAAATATTGTGTTGATTCAAATAGTTTAATGGCTTAATATATGATTTTTATTTGTCAATTTTAGATTTTTATCGTTACTCATATTTTTCATGATGAACAACTATAGAAAACAAATTTTGACCAAATCATAACTTATCATTTTTTAAAATACCAAATTAAAATAATTATTTTTATTCACATTTTTCGTATATATGATTCAATATAAATATTTGAAAATTTAAATTAAATTTCAAAATTTGATGTTTGCTTGAAGTTTTAATAGTTAATTTAGAAAATAATATTTATTTATAAATTTAATAAGTTTTATTATTTCCTAATATAAAAATTTATATCAAACGATATAAATGATGTTATAGGTCAAAAAATTATATAATAACGAAAATAAATTTATTATCGATTCAATTATAATTTGAATAAATTTACTATTGATTCAATTATTTTAATAAATAATACGAAAAGAAAAATAATGTTTATATAAGAAAAAATATTTTTTATTTAAATATATATATTAATTAGAATACATTGTCAGTATAAAACTATTTTACATTATTATTAAATTAAAATAAATCATTTTGACTCATAAGCATCATAATTAAAAATAAAATAAATATATTATAATTAAATTATTCTAATAACTTGTTCTTCCACGTTTTTTCTCTCATCTTCCATATTTATGTGTTAAAATAATTAATTTTAATTAGATGATGGTGTAAAGTCAATTTATATACGGAACCAATTTATTATCTCTTTTAAAAATAATTTTGTATTTTTCTCATTCTATTTTTATTACATTTTAAAAATAAATGCACAAAATTATATAAAATCTAAATAATAGAGTTATTGATAAAAAAAATTGAATAATAATGGAATCGAATTTATTATTTATTCATTTTATAAACAATGCTAAAATAAAATTATAATCATATAAAAGATATATTTTTAATTTAAATATTTTTATATAAAAAAATATTATTTTGATAAACAATTTTTTCCTTTTATTATTTTATTTTTATTCTATTTAAAAAAAAAATATGCGTATTAGTACACGTGTATAGGCATTAGTGTTTTACTAGTTATTTACGAAATGAAAACCGTGGCTATCTGATACTACCGAAATTGAACTAACGAACAAACATGTATAAAGTAGACCAAAAGCGAAATGATGCAGACTGATTCCGACTAACATCATCACATCATTCATCTATCACCGAACTGAAGCTGAAAAAAAAGAAGAAATTCCGTTACTTTTGAAAACGATGACATTGGGTTTGATCAATGCCAATCCCGTGGTTCACGCCAAAAAAGAGAGAATCGCTCGTTCCGAAGATCCTCCTCACACCGATGATTCCGTTGATCCTCTCGATATTTATGATATCCTTCTTTTAATTCATTTTCTTCATTATTTACTTGACTTGAAATTGAAATTATGCATGTGTTTTTTGGATCCTTGACTTTGATTTTTGACAAATTTCGTGAGGGATATTAGGGATCCTGAACATCCTTATTCTTTGGAGCAGCTCAATGTTCTATCTGAAGAATCAATTTCTGTTGATGACAAATTGGGGAGGATTCTGTCAGTTTTAGTTTTAATCTTTCTTTTGTTTTGAGATTTATGAGCTTTGATTTGATGGAAGTATGAATTTGAAGTTATTATGTTTGTGTAGGATAACTTTTACGCCAACTGTTCCACACTGTAGCATGGTTACTGTGATTGGCCTTTGTCTCAGAGTTAAGCTCAAGCACTACTTCCCTCCTCATTTCAAAGTTTGTTCCCTCTCAACTCAACCCTTTTGATTCACTAGTTATTGTTATGTATTCATGTGTTGTGAATGGATGGATATATGCTTTTTGTTTTTGTTTGTTTGTTACCTTATTCAATGCTTGATTGAATGTAAGTTTTGCGAATTTGGTGTGATGTTAAGACTTGGTTGAAATTCTAAAGTGTAACATTCTTTGAAGTACCTACTTCTACGTGAAGGTGTGTTTGTTGTCCAACACGACACCAACACATGTGTAGCAGGGATTAGATGTTGCGTTGGATGTGTAGTAAGACTAGATGAGATAGGATTAGAAATGACACTATTAGAGAGAGCGTTATGGTAATACCTATATTAGAAAACAGACTTAGGTGGTTTGAACATGTAGAGAGAACACTTGTAGTTTCTGTTGTAAGGAAAGTAGATTAGATAGAGAGGAGTCAAACAACTAGAGGTAGATGAAGACTTAAAAAAACTATAAGCGAAGCTATTAATAAATATATGATATTAACGAATTGGATAGAAATATGGCCTTGGATAGCTTATTATGGCATAATTTGATCCATGTAGCCGGCTCCACCTAGTGGGATAAGGCCGGACTGTTGTCATTGTTGTTGTTGTATTATCGGTGTCGACGTGTCAAGTGTTTCATAGATAGCTTTGGGGAAAATCACGGTAGCACACTTTTGTGCCACCCGACATAATGTGAATCCAAACACACTTTGATTAACTGGTTTTTACACTCATACAGTGTTTCTTTGAGTGATGTAAATTGCACATCAATCTCATACATTTCTTATATGGAAATTGGTTTACCTGTCCTGAACTTTCAAAACACCCAAAACTTGTGGAGATTGAGTTTACGTTGGAGTTACATCAATGTGTAACGTGAAGATAACATCTCTACTATTTTTCTTGAAAGAGTGTAGCTGTTTTGGACTTGTAAGAGTTAGTAATTTTCAACTTTAGCATTTTTAAAGTAGGAAAAGAGTTTGTTTTCGTCATGAATACAAGTAAATTCCAAACCAAATGCTGTGCAAAATTGAATTTTGTGAAAATTAAAAATTGATGAGATGAGATAAGGTAAGAAAACTTCATTTTAACCTAGTGGTTGGACTCAAGTGGCTAATGAACTATAGTTAAAATTGTTTTGATCAATAGTATCCAAGTTTGTTTCTTGGTTGGATTAATTACTCGTTAGACTTTACCTATCTTGTCAGACTTCTGATTACTAGGACCACTCTCCCCTAGGAATAGGAGGTTAGAAAAACCTAATGAAAGAGAGTATAGGAGAGGCATTAAGAAGTGAAAACAAAGGCATGGTTTTCTAAATATTATTAGTATTATTCAAATGCATGAACCTGGTGCTATAAAATCAGAGAAGGATCGGTTTACTGTACACAATCTTACTTGTATCTATAACCAACTGAATCCTACGACTCATACATGTGATCTCTAAGTAACACTGATAGAACGGTAAAATCAAGATAACCAAACTGTATTCTATTGAATGTCAAAGATGAGCTTGAAGCTCAAGAAATGATAAACCAGAGTGCTATGAACTCCTAACTAGAGCAGAATTGCTCCTAGACCAGAGAGTAACTCTCCTAACAAGTTTCTAACAATATTTCTGAATGAATTCCCTAATCCCTTCCTCTCTCTTTTATAACAGAATATCCCTAAAATAAAGGAAATATCCTAACTAACTCTTACTAGACTAAGGTCCAGACTCAGGGTCCTATCACACACGCTTACACAAAAACAAGTTATTAAAGTATTTCTTTAGAAGATTGTAACCTAGAAGTGAAGATATGTTATGAAGAGATGTATATGTCGAGTCACATAGTAAAATTAAGCTATGTTCTCAAATTATGTTTCCACATTGATCATACTTGACTAGACTTATGAGCTATGACTCTAGGGGATGCGATTCTTGCACCATGTACAATGTAATGAAGTTATGAAGAAAGTTGATTCATGTAGTCGATTCCACTTTGTATGATAAAGCTTGGTTGTTGTTGTTGCTGCTGAGATTCTTAACTGTGGTATGTGTGCAAGTTTGTAGTGTCTCTGTTGAGGTATCAATAAATGCATATTTTGATGCCAAACAAGTATGCGGCATTAAACTCTTATTGCCCCTATGTTCACATGGTTTGATATTCTTCTCCTGTATTTGATGTACCTATTGGAAAGTGGTATGCAGTTACATTATAGACTTCAGTTGTCTAATCTAAATCCATGACTGAGATTGTTTAAAATCAATTTATAGACTATGTAATTAGAACCGTCCGATTTGAAATCAATGACCGAGGTTAACTATTGTGTGTAATCGTGTGGAAATTCTAATGCAGGGAATCTGAGTCCATCTCTTGAATCCCTTCTCACCTGCACACTCTCTCTTTTCTTTAGAATCACAATTCTCAATTCTAAAATTTAGTTTCCACACTGCTTATATCATAGTATAATTGTCTTCTCTCTCTCTTTTTTTTATCTCATTTGTTACTCGAATTCTTCTTTGCAGGTGGACATCAAAGTGTCTCAAGGATCTCATGCCAATGAAGAATCAGGTAAATTTAATCATTTGCTAAAACAATAACATCTAAGAATAAGCCTTTCCCAATTCTTTCTTACAACATGAACTTCTAATAATATTTTCACGCAGTCAATAAGCAATTAAATGATAAAGAAAGAATTGCTGCCGCTTTAGAGAATCCAAACCTACGCCAGCTTGTGGATGAGTGTCTCTACTCCAATGAACTGTGAACAAATAACTATTGTGAAGATATTAGCGGCAGATGAGTGCAATAAAAAGTATTATTATGTCTTTAGTTCTTTGGGTTTTCCCTCTTCTTCCCAACCAACCCAGCTCCATGTTCAGCTTGTGGTATCTATGTATGTAAATTAAGCTAGAAATCATTATGTCATATGTTTTGTATCTGTAACTATAGATATGCACCTGTATGTATAGCAGTGTGTGGGTTAACCAAGCCCTCATACTCAAAGTTCATGTTAAGCTGTTAAATTTTAGGTGAAAAGTAAGCAAAAATACTTAAACATAGGTTTAATTAAACCGCCGCAATTTTCAACCATCATTGTTTACTGTCTTCTTGTAGTACAAAGACAGATCTCTGGCTTACAAATTACAGGAGCAAAATAGGGCATTACTATTAGGAAAACTAATAAAATCTTATTATAATTCAGAGATGAAACAATAAAAATAGAATTTAAAGTTCAAGTATCAACATGTCCAAGATGCATTATAGGCCATATGTGGAAATTAGGTTTTTCAAAGACTGTTTAAAAGTTGAGACTTGTCTACTGCGAATGCATATGATTGGTTGCACCAGAATCAGTTATTCATGTAATATTGAAAATAAGTGTTGACATTATTAGTGCTTAGTGCCACGGAGGTTTGGAGATGCTGCATGTGCCAGTGTCTGTTCACATGCTTCATCTTGTCTTTGTTTCAACAACGGCAATTGTTGGGGCCTCATTAGCGTTCCTCTTTAGTGTGTATTAGATGTTATCCCAACTTCTCTGTATTTTTTTTTTAAAAGGCAAAAATAATTATATTCAAACACAGGTATTTCTTATGCCCCAATCCAATACACAGCAAACTGTTGCAAATTGCCAAAACAATGGCGAGACAGAAAGATAGCTTGCAACAGCCCTTCAGAACACCTCGAATCGAGCACATTTCTGTGATAATTGCTACTACGAACGAAATACACGCGAACCACCGGCCTCAATGGGAAAAGCTAAGACACGACTCAGTAAAGCTGCAAAATGACAATAGCTCGATCTTCGAAACCAAAACACCCTCAAGATAAAAATTCAGAGAAATGTTAGTGTGACAGCGCTATAGATACACACCTTAGGATTCATACCCCGCATGACTATGTCATCAAATAATGTATTTGACTTTATTCCATGCCGATATTTTTGCCTTCTCTACCATATTTTCAACTTAAATCTTCTCATTTCAAAAAACTTTATCGTTCTCTTACTTCTAAATGCTCCGGTACTTCTAAATGCTCCATTTGCAAGTGATCCAAATAACGGCTAACTTCATAGATGATGTTCTTCCTCTGCCGATCAAGCTTGCAAATGAAACTCCAAACACCTTCAAAAATCGAGCACTAAAAAAAAGTGAGAAACCAACTCCTCACTCCGAAATTCTCTAACAATCCCTACCCGCCCTTGAACTAACACTCTCCTTCTAACTAAGTTATCTTTTATTGAAATTTTCTTTTGAAGTATTCTCCAAATCAAATACGACACTTTTGAAGGAATCCCCTTATTTCAAAATTTAATCTAAGGTTGACTAGAGAATGGTTGGAAGTCCGACACCAAACTCTTATATTGAATACTCCTTTGATGTTTCAATTTCTCTGTATTAATTGTGTATCCTCTTCACGCAACACAACAGTTGAAAGACAAACACTCTTTAAAAATTTTAATCTGGCAGTATGGCCAAACACATGTTCATACTTGAGATTTTGATTAAACTATAAGAAAACTGTATATTTCATCTAAAGATTCTCGGGTTGATCCACTGTTTTGGATACCTTACGATTTCAGAACAATAAGTAGCTTGTTAGCATAAGATAATTTTTTTAGCATTGGTCTTACCACTTATGAAATATTTGATCCTTTTTAAATTTAAGTCGGATTTAAGTTAATAAAAGTGTCCCAATCAAAACTTAGGTCATAAGAACACCAAAAAAAAAAAAAAAATCTTAAATTCAAAAAGTGTGTTCTTAATGAGTTTAACTCTTGATATGGCAACAACTTTTAAGGATGATTGCTCGATGAAAAAACTCGTTCTTGAGATAAAAAAAAAACATATAAGTTGCCTTGCAATTTTTTTTGACCATTGAATTATGCAACGCGTAGAAAAGTCAAAAACATACTAGTATAGACAAAAAAGAAAGAATAATAATCCTCCAAAATTCCAAGCTCTGTATTCTATGGTTTTCCATATTCTTACGTCTCTCTCAATCAACCTCAGCACGCATGACCTAACAAGTTAAAATTAAAGTCATCAATGACACAGTTATTAAATATTGTCCACACAATAGTTGACCATCATTTCCCTCCTAAAAAGAATATGTAACATGTAATTACATCATTAACTTTTCCGAACTAACAACATTTCTAACCAAACATATATGATCCATCCTCGTTCGGTGGTTCTTGTTTCACAAAAAAAACACTTTTTGAGTTTATGGAATTTAGAAGAAGCTTTAGTATGTCGAGATCAGAACGCATACTACTTTCATCCGAATCTGTGACTTCAGAATGTGCTAAAATCGCTGGCTATGAAAGACTTTCACAATCCATGAAGCTTGATGAGGAAGATGAACACAAGAAGAATAAAAAAGGTACTATTGGGTTTCTGAGTAAGGTCCTAACTCTCACAAAAACTTCCACTACCCATGAAGCGAACGAGGTGGCGGTGGAGGAGAAGAAGGAGAAGAAACGTTCTTCATGGCTTCCAGATCCAGATAAACGCTGGCCAATTCAAGGGTGGTGACTGTTTTTAATCAAGTTGTTATCTTAATTTGTTTCTGGTTTTGTAAATCTGTTATGTCTGAGATGTGAATATTCTTGAGATTGATTGATGAACTGAACGGTGAAATTCTTGTTCAGAAAATAGTTTTGTTATGCTCTTGTGGTCAATTACTCTAACCATCAATGTTTTATGTTTTGATCAGTTTTTTTTATCTGGTGTATTGGCAAAATTGGTCATGATTTTTACCATGTATCCTTTTTACCTATTTGTTTAATCTACCAAAACACGAGACTTCAAGATTATCGAGGCTAGTGTGATCAACATTCAAATCACATTACTACATTTGAATGTATTCGATTGATTTTTCTTATTGGATGAGATTGATTATGCTTGAGAAAATATTTAGTAAGCAAATTAGCATAATTTACTGTAATGAGTTTTAAAGTATACGAAGATATCACTTCATTAGTAAGACACCTTTTTTTCTAGCGTGCCACAACCACCAGCAAGCAGTCAAAAAAATAAAATCACACCATGTCTAATCCAGTCATATAAATTATCCCATTGAAAAAATATTGGATCCAGGAAGCCAATATATTTCTAAAAGCGAGTAGCAAATTCACAGTCTCTCAGACAGTGTAGAATCGTCTCAACGTCCTGATTGTATCTAGAACAGAGATCTGTTTAGAGCATACCACGATGACACAACATCGATCTCATAGGAAGGGACTTATGTAAAACTGTCCAAAGGAAGAATTTCACATTCTCAGGAGCATGAATATGCCACACCCACTTCTAAAAGTTATTGTTCGTTGTATTCTAAAAAAATTCAAGTTTGTTGAGTCATTTCTAACCATCGCGGTGAGTATATATATTATCTAAATTGCCTTTTCAGGTTAATCAAGTACCATAAAATTCAAAAAAATAGGGAGCGCTTTCAAGTGGTCACACACAATCAAAAGAATATTAGTATTTAATGAATTAAAGTTATAATTCTTATTCAAGTAAACATCATTCACTCGCATTTCTAAATCGTGAATATCCACATGTAGAATTTACTCTGTTAACTTTCCTACCCTAGAAAAATTAAAAAATTAGAAAGTGGAGTTCCCATCCCCCAATCTAAATTCAAATTCATCTTTAAAAACAAATAGAGTTTTCATAATTTTATTTCTTTTCATATTAAAAAACTTTTTTTCACTTTTGTGTTTATGTTTCATGTTAGGAAATCACAATCTCGGTGTAGATCCCAACCAACTTAAAAGTATTGACCTCTAAAATCCGATGCAAGTCCAAGTTCATGAAATCTAAATTCAATGCAGACATAATTTGTTGATGAAATTCTCAGATGCTTCCTCATTATAAACTGAATGGATAAAATGTGCAGATATCACCTCAAGGACACTAATAATATGAATCATGAATACAACTCCAATATGAATCCTATACACATTTCTACATGGAAGATGCAAGAACAACAGTGACACCTGCATGCATGAATCATAACTTTTGTAGAAGTAATCATAACTCAACTTGATCATGTTGTATAAATGATTGATTAATTCTACTGTATATGTGATAGGGATTTCAATATGTTACATAGATTGATTGATTCTACTTTGTATATGATAGGTATTTTGGTAGCAGTAATCAAAATAATATTTAGTTTGAAGCTATTAATTGAGAAATCATGTAAAACTGTTTTTTTAAATGATGAAATTGAAGGATTTGTTTTTTTTATGTGGTAATGAATTTGTGTTTGTTTATTAATTGACAATCTAGCTCTAGTCTCATACCTTAGTGAAATTGGGACATCTACCTACCAGCAAAAGCATGTATATAATAGTTACAATATGTCTCCAAACCATGTTTAGTGTCAACCAGGGCTAAACATTGGTTAGGACGGTTCGATTTCGGGTTAAATCGGATTCGGTTAGTAAACTCAATTTTTTAGTAGTTGGGCCAATTGAAAATTTAAGCCCAATTTTAAATTTAATCAATTTATTTTAGTCTGTTTGACATTAATATTGAGAAAATTTTACCTTTTACCCCTACAGTTAGCCCCATACCCCTACATTTAAATTCTTTTGACCAAAATACCCTCATATAAATAGGGTATATTTTCCATTTCAATTTTTTTTTATCATTTTCGTTGAAGAGTTCCAGAGAAGAGAAATATTTGGCTTTTTTGCATTGTAAACCGGAACACTCAGAGTAAGTCTTCCGGTTCATTAAATGTATACCGGAACACTTCTCTAAAGAGTTTCGGTTTGTTGCCTTTTAGGGGCACTGAACCGGAAGTCTTTTAGAAAGTCTTCCGGTTTGGATTGTTGTATACCGGAAGTCTTTCTTAAAGACTTCCGGTTTGGATGATGTATACCGGAACTCTTTAAGAAAGTGTTCCGGAAGTCTTCTTTGAAGTGTTCCGGTACGTTTTTTTTTTCTTTTTTTTTTTAATTTTAATTAATTTTTTAAATATTTTGTTTGCAGTGGTTCGAAGACGAGGTGCAGATGGTAGGATTCCAGTCCGCACGTTAGACCGGGGTGCATCTTCATCTGCAGCGGAGCCGGCTGGATATCCAGGAGGGTCGTACGATACGTCTCTTTTGGTGAAGTACGAGCATCATGTTGCTCGACATTTATGGTTCGGTGAGGTAAGTAAACGGGCTATATTTGAAAATGAATAATAGTTGAATATAACATATTTTGTTTTCTAATATGTGTTTTAATTGTTTTTAGGAAAGAGGTCCAAAGAAAGAGTTGAAGGTTGCTGGACATGGACTGAAGTTGACTTCTAGGGTTCCATTGGCTCTTCCACCACAGATGGAGAGTTGGGTATCTAGATCCGGTTTATCTTCACTGCAGAGAACCAGTTTGAACAAGATAGACACAAATCTTGTCTCTGCATTTGTGGAAAGATGGCATCTAGAGACATCTTCATTTCACATGCCGTTTGGTGAAATGAGCATTACTTTAGATGATGTCGCATGTCTACTTCACTTGCCCATCAAGGGTATCTTCTGGAGTCCTCGGGATGTGACTGAAGAGGTAGCTGTTGAACTTGTTGTTGACTACCTAGGAGTGTCACGGGGTCAGGCACAGTCACATGTTCGTAGCTGCAGGGGGTCGTATTACAAGTTGGAGTGGTTATACGATTTATTCGTACAACATAGAGCTGCTTCCAACTGGGCATATGCGACTAGAGCGTATCTATTGATGTTGATGGGTTCCACCATATTTGCTGATAAGACCTTTACACTTGTAGAGGCACGATACCTCCTCCTGTTTACGGACTTGGATGGATGTTCAGGATATAGTTGGGGAGCAGCTGCACTAGTTATCCTCTACAGATATCTTGGAGATGCGTCCATGTATAGTTGCAAACAGCTCGGTGGATATCCTACTCTCCTACAGGTATCTAATTTAATTTTGTTTATTAAGTGTTGGATTCATTTTATAAAATATGTTAACTTAATTTGTTTTATTTATTAGGTTTGTATTTTATAACAGTGTTGGATTCACGAGTACTTTCCAACTGTTGGAAAAAGAGGGGAGAATTGGAAACCTGTTGATAACCGTGGTCTTCCTCGAGCGATGAGATGGTCGTACAGGCAGGGGGTCCTGAAGGTCGATGATTTACGACCTATTTTAGACGAGCTGACACCTGCCGACGTCATATGGCGACCATTTGAGGATCATAGAGCATGGCGTGTATTTGATGAGATATGTCTTTACAGGGGCTGTTTGAAGTGGGGTGAAACAGTTGTTCCATACTTGCCTGATAGATGTTTACGTCAGTTCGGGTATAGGCAGTATGTTCCATCCCCACCTCTGGATTGTATGATGGCGACGGATATTGATGTTGATTGGATCAGTTACCATCAAAGTGTTATCGCTGTGATCAGTTCATCTACCGTGGCCACCACTCCATCTGATGTAGAAGACGGTTATCTGGAGTGGTATTATTGTGTTTCCCATCCACGGTTGATCCCTCCCCATCGTGACGCTCCTAGAGAGGTACCAGTTCCTGTATATGACGCCGGGCCATCTGATCCTGATTGGGCTCGTGTATCTACATTGATTCATCGCTATCTGACACAGGTTAATGCCGAAGAGGAAGATCCACAGTTTTCTTATTTATTTGAAGCTTTGCATATTTCTCGTTCACATTGATTTTATGTATTAAGCTTTGAATATAATAGACATAATAATATAAAATTCATGTTTTGATTACATATTTATGTTTTGAGTACATAATCATGTTAATACAGGTGTAAGTAATTGCCAATGTTGCATACGTCCTGCAAATCCTAACATCCAAGTAGTTGCTATATGAGAACGAAATTTCTTCCAATCTAATGTGACCGGTGGCAATGGAAACCCCTCTTTCATGTTAACCTGATAAAGTAAAATAATTAAAAGATAAGTCATATAACATAAAATATTAACTGAAATAATGTTTGTATTTAGGCATATAAATACGTACCTGAACCCAATGATTGCGGTTAACAAAACCAATGCAATAAATAGAGACATTTGGAAACCCCTCCTTTGGTTTTTATTTTCTCAGGTGGTGGACACAATGGAGTCATTGTTGGGTATGCTAGTTCACATACCCTACTCTTTAATGCCCTTTTCCCAATAACATCTAATGACCTAAATCGTCTCCACAACTCATCCATTGCAGAAATCATATCCACCTCTGATTCATCATCTTCACCTACCTCTAACTCAACTTCCATAGTTAGTTTCCTCCAATGAACATGAACAGCATCAATGGGTATCGGTATACCATATAGTCTGTATCTTCCTAACTCACAAGCATAAGGTAACCCATAAGATGTTCTAAGAATACAACCACATATTTGCCTGTTAGTTCCAACATAATCAACTCTCAATAACTCTTCAGCAATACGTCTCAAAGCAGCTCGAGATACGGAACCACGTAAATAACCATAAAAGGGACTTACGTGCGCGTGCTCAACTTCGTAAAAACTCTTTTGAAAAGAAGCTCTAATGTTTCCCAGTTGTAACCTCAAGTTGTTATTCATGGCTTCCCAACATTTGACCATATCACCTATACTGTTTCCTAACATCTGCTTTAACTTCCAATGAGCAGATTCAACCCTAAAAATATTGAAAATAACACATAAAAATTACATAGAAATAATATCAGATATAAAAATAACACATACAAAATTATAAGATGTACCAATTAAAATCTATGCCTATGTGGAGTCAACCATGTGTCTTTCACATAATTAATAAATCCACTATAATCAACACATGTTTGCTCAAGTTGATGCAACCGCTGACCATACTCAACCTCATCACTAGCCCAGACAACTTCCATCCATAATGTGTCTATCGTCTTTTGCAGGTCATTCACCACATGTTGTTTGCATTTGGCACCAACGTTTTTGTTAATGTGAAATCTACATAGCAAATTAATCGAGCTGGGAAACACAACTTCAATTGCTTTCACCAAAGCAAGATCTCTATCTGTCAAAATCACTTGTGGACACATGTCTTTCTTCACAAACAACTATTTTAATTTCTCCAATACCCAGCAAAAATTCTCTGTTTGCTCAGACTCCATATACGCAAATCCAACAGCAAAAGTCAATTCGGTCGATGTCATGTCAACAATTTCAAACAAAGGTTGTCTATATTTGTTTGTCTTGTGGGTGTTATCCATAACTAACACAATCGGAAAAATATTCAACAACTTAACTGAATCAGGATGTGCCCAAAATATCTCTCACCACTTCCGAGTCATCCTTTTTTCTACTCCAATACACATACCCTGCATTCTCAATAAACTTAAACAGATGTTGCATCCTCAATAATAACTTTTCTTAATTATTTTTAAAAATTATGAATAAGTAATTGACTTAGTTTTATTATCTAAAAATCACTCCCTCCATTCCTTTTTACGTATTATTTTTTGACTTTTTACGCATACCAAGAAAATTAATCATTATTGTCATATTTAATATTTTTAATTATTTATTATATTCATTTTACTTTTTCTCTTCTTTTACCAATAATATTCTTAATTATTTATTACATTCATTTTACTTTTTCTGAACCGAGGGAGTAATAAATTTCCACTTGTTCACATTAATTATTACATTTCAGATTCGAACATTCTACATCCACTTGTTCACATTTAAAAAATAAATTTCAGTGAATAGATTATTAATAAAACAGTTATAACCAGCAATCACATTTGATCAAAAGACAAACTAACAATAGCAGATCTTAAAGTTTATAAACATCAAATGCAGGCGTATACGTTATCCCTTGTTCAGTCAATGGTATTACAAAAAAATGATAAGCAACAACAACATTTGATCAAAAGACAAAAACTAAATAATTGCAGATCTGGATGGATTCGAACCACCACATCTCCGAGATTTATATCAAAATACTCAGAGCGCTCTGCCAACTTGAGCTACAGATCTTTCATGTTCCGAAAGAATTACCAACATTAAAATTTAAAATGACAACACACTAGTATCAACCAACTTTAGAAATTCTACATTAGTAAGTTAAGGAAATATGATTTTTCCATAAGTTTAAAATTAGTAAACTTATAAATTCCCTTTTTTGCCTCAATATTGGTTAATTACCCACTTACTAACTCTAATATTTTTTAATATCAAAACATTATAGATTATGACTATTAAAAAAAATATAGAATTCCTAAAATGTTGGAAATGAAGGGATATGAAAGATAATGCTGAATATTATATTACTTCAAATATTTTTTTACTAGAACCATCAAATAAAATTTCTGAGTATTTAATTTTAATTACACGGTTTACCAATAAAATTTTATGTTGACTAAAACCATCAAATTGACAAAAAAAAATCAAATATACAACCGGAAAACTTTTTATAAAAAGACAAAGTAATCTGTTATGAAACTAGATGTTTTAAAACTTTCAAACAAACATTTTAATTTTCTTAGTTTCAAATAACTAAAGTTGTAATAAAACTAAACATCAACCCTGAAATGAAATAATGAAAATAACATCTCTAAAATATTTAAATAAAAAAAATCAAAACGCAAACTAAGAATAAAATCAAACATACAGAAGAAAAATTAAAAACAAACTACGTTTGAAGTGAAACAAAATGTTCTTAAAATTTCAAAATAGCCAATTTCTTAGATACGAATACTAATTTAGTTTTAAATACAAAATATATAAAAAAAATTACATTTCATCAAGTGTAATCACTGATACCCAACTAAATTCATGTTAAATAAATAAATACTACAAAAATTTAAATTTCTATTTTTCAAGAACCATTGTGTAATACAACTAATTTTCTAAAAAAACATAAATTACAAATATTTAAATTTCTAGTTTTCAAAAACCATTCTGTAATAAAACTAATTCTCGAAAAAGAGAAATAGTACATTTCTCAATTAGAAGTTTTGATTCAACTAAATCCCATAAATTATAATAATTCAAAAAATTTCAATAGTTTTGTTTCAATTTCAATCAGATAAATCAGAGTGAAAACAAGTAAATTATAAAAATCAATCATTTTAAACAACCATATTATTGAATATTGTAATCAAAAAACAGGCATTTAATTATTCAATACATAAATTTTAAAAAGCAAGCAATTAATATAATTAGAAATTAACCAAATTTTGTAGATTCTCACACACTAAATATAACCTGCCTAATCACGGTTAGATATTTACTTTAAAAATACTACTAACTGCTTAAAAACTACTAATGGATTTTTCTTGACAGTTAAATAGTACTACACAAAAACTGCTAAATATTAGAATTTCTTTTGCAGGAATGTAATTTTGAGAACAAATTAGAAATTAATCATACTGAAGTGTCCAAAATAGAGGACAAGAGCTAGTAACTTAAATAGATTCATAATGACATGAGTTTAAATACACAATAATGTTATAAATAACTATAGCATATCACCTTCCTTCTTGGATATGAAATAATGATATATAATTAAAAGTAACAGAATCACAAATAAATACATAACCTTAAAAAAGATATTACTTCATCACACATAAGAGTCTAATGTGAAATATGGAATGAATTAAAATGAATATACTGAAATGAAGACATTTAACTTAATTGAAAGAATTAGAGTCAAAGCAATCTTCACCTTACTATGATTGGAGCTTCTTAGATGAGAAAATGGCTTTGCTATGATTGAAGTTCTTAGATGAACAAATGCCCTTGCTATGATTGAAGCTTCTTAGATGAAGACAAATGGCCTTGCTATGATTGAAGCTTGTTAGATAGAAGCTTCTTAGATAGAACACAAATAGCCTTACTATGATTGAAGCCTCGCAGATGAACAAATGACGCTTCAAGAAATTCAATGTTTATGCTCCACTCATATTTGTCCTTCTTCCTCGAATCAAAACTGATATATGTTACATATAATCACAACTGAAGGATCCAATTAGGTAGAGATACATTTGCCAAGCCAAAACTGCACCAACAATTATTAAATGCTATTTAATGGTTCTCTCGTGTCTTTATATCCATAATTGTTATTATTAATTCATATTTCTTCATAGATATGAAGAGCTAGAAATTGCTACCGCTTCACATATCCTTAGTTGATAAATGAGCACTTCCAATCGTTGGCATATATTACATCCGGTAGAAGTAGGGGCAGATATGAAGGAGAAGTAGGTAACACAAATGACTTTTAACAATTACATCAAAAATTGATTTACGGCCAGTTACTGACTAAATAAGTTTTGTATATCGTATGTGACATTCTGGATAAATAAAACGATGGTAACACTGATTATAGAAACAAAAAATTTGAGAAATAGAAAATTTGTTGATGCTTGATACTAGTACATAACTATTCCGGTGAGAATATTATGTCTAATGGGATACATTTCTCTTCAATGTAAATAACTCAACCTCTGTAACATGTAGACCTTATAAAAGAATAGTAAAAGTAATAGAACTTTAGTATCTTTGGTTGATATAAAAGATAATATTCACGATTTCAAATTAATTTTGATTAAATATTTTAAATTTGATAAGTGATATGAATAAAATGGGATAGGTACCTGATGTGTGCTTCGCAATGGAGTCCGAGAAATCCTTCTAATTCATCACGTGCACGTAAAACGCATAAAACAAAACAATAAAGAGAAGAAAAAAAAAAGCAGAAACGCAAACACCACACAGGGGAGAGATCCCGGGCAAAAAAAACCCGTGCGATCTCTCCCAAAAACCAACAAATCTTTTTATATTAATTAGTTGACCTGCCAAGCAAGCGCACCTGACATGGCAAAGGTCGGATGACAAGATCAATCAGGATTCAATCCTCAAATCGCTAAGCGAATCAAGTTAAGTAATCCTGAAACAACCTACATCCATAAAACTTCCCCCCGCAAAGATCATAATCCAATACATAATTACAAGAACCGATATCTGCAACATGGATCTGAAAGAGGTCAATCTAGAACCATAGCTCATAGCACTTCTAGAAATCAGAAGATGACGCATCCGTTTCTGTGACCAAGGTGGAACCAGCATAATTAGATTCTACGATCTGCTCATCGATCTACAACCATACCTGCAAAAAAAATCTCATAGTTGATTCCAAACACCAAGATGAACGTGAAGATCACACCTCTGAATTGTAGATCTGACGGACGAAGATTTAGATCTATAAGAAAAGGGAAAAACGAAATAAATCACAGTTAACGATACAAAAAATCTAAAGGAAAGAATAAAAACCATAGAAAGCGGTTTGTACCTGGAGAAAACCTCCACCGGCGGTAGATCTCCATCGGATCTGAACAGATCTGGTACGGGTGAAGTAGGACGGGGATGTTGCTAACGAGATCTGAGATCTGAGATCTGAGATTGAAGAATAGGAGAATTGGGATGAAAGAAAGGTGAAACCCTAGAGGCTGTTGAACGATAATAATTAGGTTTCTCAGACCTATCTTTTATAAAGTTTTTTTTGTTGAATGGACGGCTGAGATTACTTGGGTTGGCGGTTTAGATTTAATGACGTGCAACGTTAGGTGCGGCATATTTAGGGGTAGGGGCTAATTTTGTAAAATGATGTTTTCATGGGGGTTTGGTGTGTACTAACAGCACTACAAAGACGGCATTGATGAGCCGCCAATAGAATCATTCAACTTTGCGTGCTGCTCACGTCAATTGAATTCAATGTTTGTTTAAAGCCGCAAATATACGATATTTTTGTTTGATAGACAAAAGACATGTTTATTTTTGTTTGTTACAACAAGTTATAAAACTAAATTAATAAAAAATTTGCTTTTTTTTATTTTTTATAAAATATTATTCTAAACATATCATTTTATTACGGGAATTTAAAGTTATTTGAAAATTTATTTTTAAAAAATCATCCATATCAGTTTACTAATGGAATGAAAGATTTACTTAGATTATAGAAATATCTTTTAAAGATGATGAGTTTTTTTTCTCAAAAGAGTTTTCATGAAGTTTTGCCTTTATACAATGTCTCTGAGTATTTTAGAGTTTAACCCTTTTTTTTATAGAGTTGTTCTTTTTGGACAAAGGATTGTCTCGTTTGGCCACTTCCATTAGAAAAAAAAAGGAAAGTGTTAATGGTGAAGGCTAAAGCTCTTCTAGACAAGGTGGAACATATTCACCAAAGTGACTTATCTGACTTATAAGTTTGGTTTGGCAACAAAATATTTTTATGGAGGGAAAATATACTTATTATCATCATACCACATCCTCCCCTTGAAAACATGAAGTCTTCCCCAACCAAAAGGAGTAGGATGGATCCTGGCAGTCAATCATTGAAAAGATATTAAAATCACTTACTCCTCAGTTTGATTACATAGTTGCAGTCATATAACACACGAAAGACACTAATATCATAGGAATATAAGAGTTATAAAGTAGTTTAGAGGTACAAGAATTAAGATTGAGTGAGAGAAACTCTGAAAGATAAATAGGACAAGCTCTCAAGACTCAAATTGTCAAGAAGAATAATGATGACAATTACAAGTGGATAAGCAAGAAGCAATCTTGGCTAGATAACAAGAATAAAAGAAGTAGTGATAATGGTGTTAAAAGGTTAAATGAGATAGGAGCTCAAACCCAGGACCTCTACATTGCAGTGAGGGGGGAGCTACCAACGAGTTATGTTAGTCCATTCGTTATTTATTCGCCTTCATTAAAATATATATTAATTCTACATGGATTTTTCCATTTTGACACAACACCACCATGCATGTCACAGCTTTCTCTCTTACGGTAAGCTACTTTATTTTTTTCTCATGCTGTTTCTTTCATGTGAGTATAACAAACCTGTAACTTCATCAAACCACACACATAAAATAAAATCATATGTAATCATCATGCAATAATAAAAATAGCCATGCACAGATCAAGAAGCTTATATTATTTTACTCATGTATTAGTTCTCTTTACTGCAAGTGATAATGATAAAACAAACATTACACATACATGTTAAAGACAACCAAGGATTTATATTATCACCATTATATCATCATCATTATTATTATGTAATAACAGCATGTGAAATAAACATAATCATGCTAGAAACAACACTCATATAATAATAATTAAATGGCAGATATAATTTTTTAATCATGCAAACAGAATTTCTTCAACATGCTATGACATATCAAAAACAGACGCATACTTGAATAAAGCAATATTAACATCCACCAAACCATGAATACATCATCTCAATATATATATTAAACCAATATTATTCATGCATGAATTAAGGAGTATTGCAAGGTAATCATGTTGGATGCAAATTCCCTAATGAACACTTACTGGGGATTTGATTCTTCTTGCTTGCTCACTGTATGTGTGTTGTTCTTATTCAGGCTATGAGTGCTTTATGGTTGTTTCTCTTTTCCCTGCCCGCGAATCTTCTTGTTTCTGCCTTGCCTTGTGTATCTTCATCTGCTGTATCTCTCCTCTTTTTTCTCCTCCCTCTCGCTGCAGCCATATGAAGTATTTATAATGGTGTGGATTAGGGTTTAACCTTGCTAAATATTTGGATCCCTTCCTATACTTTAGGGTTTAACATTGCTAAATATTTGGATCCCTTCCTATACTTTAGGAGAGTTAGGGTTTAACCTTGCTAAATATTTATTAAATACAAATATTATTATAAATAATGAATAATTTAAATAAAAATTAATTTAAATTTTAGTTACATAATTGAATTAAAATTTAAACCTATTTCTATTTTTACTTTCATCATTTAAAAAAAAATCAAAATTATTCTTACTTATATCAACCAAAATTATTTTATAATTTATGGGCTTTTAAAAAAATGTTACTCTTATAAATAAATTTTATTAAGTAAAAACGTGAATTACTAAATAAATA
This sequence comes from Lathyrus oleraceus, assembly GCF_024323335.1. Lineage (NCBI taxonomy): Eukaryota > Viridiplantae > Streptophyta > Magnoliopsida > Fabales > Fabaceae > Lathyrus > Lathyrus oleraceus. The sequence continues at coordinate 449,030,046 of NC_066580.1, forward strand.
CTATTTATAAATAATGAATAAATGGAACATGAGTCACTAAATTATAAAAAATAGTTATTATAATTTAATGAGCTTTAACAAATAAAATTAATTTAAAATTTTAGTTATACAATTAAAATTCAAATCTATTTTTATTTATCATTAAATTAAAACTATTTTATTTATATATATATATATATAATTTATTTATATCATACAGATAACCAAAATTATTATTATTTTTTATATCTGTATCACATAATAAATAAATTAAAATTTATAATTTATATGAGAATGTATGTTAATGAATGAATGCAAATGTGAAATGAACGTCATGCATGAATCAATTTATCATGAAAATTAACAGGCAAATTTTAGGGTATGACAGCTGCCCCTGTTCAATATTCTTAAACCGAGAGAATTAGAATGGTATGTACGCCATTCGTGATCTGGAGGTGGAAGATTATTGAACACTTAGAATGCCCCAAAAATTTGCACTTGTTAATTGAAAGATAGTCTTGATGGAGATGGGCTTAAAGATGTCATCCAGAAAGTTTGATGATGAGAGCTTCAGAGTGCGTCGTACATTAGACCATATCTGAAGACATGGGTGCCACACTTGGTCGTACGCTAAACCGTATAATGAGTCATCCATTAGGTGATATTAGGGTGAGCTGAACCTGATGAGATAAGGATCAGAATGGGTATACGCTAGACCGTATCTGAGTAGCAGAGTGAGTCGTCCGTTAGGCTGTATCTGGAGAAATAAAGATCAGAATGGATCGTACGCTATATCGTATCTGAGTAGTAGAATGAGTCGTCCGTTAGGCTGTATCGGGCGATAAAAAGTAGTCGTACGCTAGACTATATTTCAGAAAGTGTCGTACGCTAGGTAGTATCTGATAAGAAGAGCCAGACTGGGTCGTACACTAGACCGTATCTGAGTTGCAGAATGAGTCGTCCATTAGGCTGTATCTGAGGATAAAAGATCAGAATGGATCATACGCTAGATCGTATCTAAGTAGCAGAATGAGCCGTCCATTAGGCTGTATCTGATGATAAAAGGGGTAGTCATACGCTAGACTATATTTCAGAATGTACCATACGCTAGGTAGTATCTGAGGGGATGAATATCCAAATGGGTCGTACGCTAGACCGTATTGGAACAGTTGAAGGAACCATACGTTAGGCTGAATCAAAATGAGTCGTACGTTAGGCTATTGTCGCAACCTGAAAAATACAGTGCGCGAAAAAACAATCGGCGAAAGAAAATGACAGAAGAGTCGCCACCGTGCGTTATTCATCCCAAAGGAGGGAAAGGAAACGCTCGAAGTAAACCTGAAAAAGGAAAGGACAAGACGGGGTCTCGCAACCAAATCTTGGGTTCGGGAGTCGGTTATGTGAAGGGAAGGTATTAGCACCCCTACGCATCTGTAGTACTCTACGGGATCCACTTTTGTAGTTCTTGTCTAAAGGGTGTGAGTTTATCTTGTGCTGTTTACCAAAAAAAAAGGGTTAAATGAAAATGACTCGCGCGGATGTCGCATCCACTGCATACGTATCTCATCTGAATATGAGAATCAGAGTCTTCGTAGCTCGGCTGACCTATGGGTTGGGGGGATGTGTGCTCGCTAAGACATCGCGTCTTATGCCTACGTATCTTATCTGGAATGAGAATTAGAGCAAGTCGTAGTTCGGCTAACTACGGGGTTATGGATTGGGTTTTGGACGAACGACGTCACTACGCAATCTACCGGATGCTCGACCTTTGGAGACTTACTCGCCTGTAGTAGAAGGAGTAAACGTGTTAGGAGAAGAAAAATCAATGAGTTTGTAGGGTTAGGGATGCTCAGGCAAAAGGGAAATCCTAGACGAAGGAACCTGCATAAAGTAAACACACAAACATTGCCTCCTATCGAGGTCTTCCAGCTAAGAAAGCGGTAAAAATACGGGAAAATGTAAAAGTACCACACGGATAAAGATCCGAAGTAACAACAATTAAAGGAGTAAGAAACCCAGGGATCTCCCAAGCTAATGCCATCAAAGAAAGGTGAGTCAGTACAGGTAATCGAAATAAAACCTCCAGGGGGTATCCCACAAATAAAGTGGAAAATCACGCAAGTTATCCCTGCAAAAGTCATGTGAGCCCTCACAAAAACTCAACAAACAGGTTAGAGACAAAAAAATAGGGTAATCAAGGGTTGCCCCAAATCAAAATGTAACCACATGAATCATGCCATTAAAATTCACAAAAAGGACATGCATCAACAGGTTATCAAATTCACCCATAATACCTCATACATTTAGAGCATTCAAATTAAAGGCATAAAGATGATGGATATAGGGCAAACCTAATTGGAGAGCTTGATTGAAATTGAGTTGCACCCGTGAGGTTTACAAAACAATCTTTAGGGTTTATGTGAGGCAGAGGTGATTCTGTGCAGTTGAGTTCCCTTCAGGGTTTGGAGGCTGCTCTGAACTCTGTTAGCTCTTCTCTCACTATCTTTTTCCTCAGGGTAATAGGAATAGAATGAATATTTGTTTCACTGAAACTCTAGTATTTATAGCCTAATATTGGTAGCTTAGTGGGCTTTTGAGAGAGGTCCAAGTCTGAGATTTTTTCTTTTATTTATTTATTTTTATTTTTATTTTTATTTTTTATTTTATTTTTATTTTATTTTTTATTTTTTATTTTTTTATTTTTTTATTTTTTTATTTTTTTATTTTTTATTTTTTTAAATAAAGTTTCTTGGATCTAATTCTGATTGACATGATGAAATGCAATGTATCTAATGTTAAATGACCTAAAAATGAATGCATGCATGAGGTGTAAAGCGTATGCTTCCAGGAAAAGTGAAGGGTAAATTTTGGGGTATTACAGCTGCCCCTATTCAATCAACTGGAGACCTGGAAAGAAGATAGCGACTTTCGTGCTTTCGAGGTATCAAGGGATTGAATACAATAAAAGCCCAAAAATTTGCACTGAAGTGAAGTGAAGTAACAATGTCGGTCAGAATCGGCAAAGAGGTGGTCTTGAAAGAAGAATCTGTCTGGTACGGGGAGAGTCAGTCTGAATACCGAAAAAGAATGTTAACTTGGATACCAAAATAAATGGTAACACAGAAATAACCACGGCCTGAATGCCGCTCATCAGTCTGAATACTGGAAATGACTTCGATCTGAACATCGGGAGATATGAGATTATTAATATCGGTCTGAACACCGAGAGGCTGGCCTGAATGCCACAAGTTGCATTGACCTGAACGTCGGAAACTTCTTCGATCTGAACATCGGAAAATTGGCCTGAATGCCACAAGTTGCATCGACCTGAACGTCGGAAACTTCTTCGATCTGAACATCGGAAAATTGACCTGAATGCCACAAGTTGCATCGACCTGAACGTCGGAAACTTCTTCGTTCTGAACATTAGAAAACTGGCCTGAACGCCACTTCGGTCTGAATACCGGAAACTGGCCTGAACGCCACTTCGATCTGAATATCGGAAATTGGCCTGAATGCCACTTCGTTCTAAATACCGGAAAATTGGCCTGAATGCCACTTCGGTCTGAATACCGGAAAAACTTCATGCCTGTCAGCATCGGCAGAAATAGGGAAAGATAATAGAGGCGGCGCATGGGCCAATGACACTTGCTGGGGATAACAAAGGTAAGTCATGAACAATCTTCAGTCTGAGTACTGGAAACAACTTCTAGCTTATCACTTGGGATACCGAGAATGTTTTATGCTTACATGCGTATGTTTGAATTTTTTAATGGCGTAATGCTCCATGAAAATGGAAATGCTACGCGATTTGGAAGGATGCAATGCAATATGATTCTACATGCAGGGATGCGAAATGTTGGGTAGAATGCCAAACTGAGGCAAGGGGATCTGCTGGGGAAATGATCACCATCTTCTGGACCCTAGCAAGGATGCTGGAGATGCACAGCGCAAAGAATTATGTGGGGAAATGACCCGCCACACGGTGTTCTAGCAATGACGAAATGCCGAGATTCAGACTGGGGAGAGAACGACACTGAAAACCTGCTGTTGGGGAAAGCGATAGTGGTTCTGGCAACCACGATCTGCGAGAGATGACTCAGCAGGGGAAGCAAACACTGATACGGTACCGAGGTTCTGCTTCAAGGAAAGAAACCATGGATCTGGCATTGGGATTATCGATCTAGCCTCGAACTCTAAGGAGCAGCCACTTCTGCTGGGAAGATACAGTTTGACATTGTCAACTCCGCTGGGGATATATAGTTTGGCACTAACAACTCTACTGGGGAGTGTATGTCCTGAAACAAACGCTTGGGGAAGTACAGTGGTGAGAACCTGCTGGGGATTGAGGAATCCAACACTCTGATCACCTCTGCAGGGATAAGACACCAGATTCGTCTGTTGGCGACTTCACTGGGGAAGATATTCACAATCATCTGCAGGGGATTTTAAGGAAATGCCCCGAGGGTATCTGTTCTGAATAGACGATCCAAAGCACTTAAAATTTACAACAATTTTAAATGTTGATTAAGCATGTACCTGTAAAGCCCTTATGTGTCATGATGCAATGTTTATCAAAAATTCGGACGTCATTTTTGCAAACAAAATAGTAAAATGAAAATGAAAACAGAGATATACCGTATAACATGATTTTATTGATTGAATGGCCTCTGAATAGGCATTTACATCAGGAAGCAATCCCTGGAAAGAGGTAATCACACAAAAGATAAAAACAGAAATTAATCTAATGGCAATGTGAAATGGATTTCTATTGGGTTCCAATTCTGCTATGACTTGCCCGTCTTCAAGATCCTCCAGATGATCAGCCTTCTGAAAAGGTGATTGGACTGTTTCCTACCTTTCGAAAATTTTCCGTCATCGACATGAGATGAGATTCAGAACTAACTCAGAACGCAGTCATTCGCTTAATCCCTAACTTTTGCCTGGATCGCCCTTTTCGGGTTTTCAATCCACCGGGATACCCATTTTTGCCTAAGTTGCCTTTTCAGGTTTTCAACTTACCGGGTGTATGATCTTTTCATTTTTAATCCCTAATTTTTGACCGAACCTTTTCATTTTCTTGGTTCGTCGGGATGCCCATTTTTGCCTGGACTATTCTTTTTACTGTCCAGCGGGTCTATTTTATGCGAAGTATTTTTTAACTGCGTCTGAGTTCACAGGGGAAGTGAAGTTTTAACCATCCATAGTTGCAAGCATTAAGGCCCCACCATCAAAAACCTTGGTGACAATATACGGTCCATCATAGTTAGGAGTCCACTTGCCCCTGTGATCTGTCTGAGGAGGAAGAATCCTTTTCAACACTAAATCTCCGACTTGGAAACAGCGAGGACGCACTTTCTGATCAAAGGCTCTCTTCATCCGACTCTGATACAACTGCCCATGACAAATGGCTGCCATTCACTTCTCTTCGATAAGACTCAACTCATTGAACCTTGTCCGAATCCATTCGGCTTCGTCTAACTTGACATCCAACAGGACTCTTAGAGAAGGAATCTCCACTTCAATAGGTAGGACTGCTTCCATACCATACACCAGGGAGTAAGGGGTTGCCCCAATCGACGTACGTACTGAAGTACGGTACCCATGCAAGGCGAAGGGTATCATCTCATGCCAATCTCTGTACGTGACGACCATCTTCTGCACAATCTTCTTTATGTTCTTATTTGCCGCCTCAACAGCGCCGTTCATCTTAGGGCGGTAAGGGGAAGAATTGTGATGCTGAATGTTGAAGTTCTGACACAACTCCTTCATCATTTTGTTGTTGAGATTAGAACCATTATCAGTAATGATTCTTTCGGGAATCCCATAGCGGCAAATGATTTCTTTCTTGATGAAACGGGCAACCACATGTCTGGTGACATTCACGAACGACGCTGCTTCGACCCACTTGGTGAAATAGTCGATGGCAACAAGGATGAAACGATGCCCATTGGAAGTAGTCGGCTCAATCTTTCCAATCATGTCAATGCCCCACATAGCAAACGGCCACGGCGAAGTCATCACATTCAGAGGATTTGGCGGCACATGCACCTTATCAGCATAAATCTGACATTTATGACACTTCCGAGCATATTTGAAGCAATCTGATTCCATGGTCATCCAATAATAACCCGCTCTCAACAATTTCTTAGCCATTGCATGTCCGCCGGCATGAGTACCGAAGGAACCTTCATGAATTTCCTGCATTAACATGTCCGCCTCGTGTCTGTCCACGCATCTGAGCAAAACCATGTCGAAGTTCCTCTTATACAGCACATCGTCTTTGTTCAAGAAGAAACTGCCTGCCAATCTTCTCAAAGTCTTTCTGTCATTGTTGGATGCCCCTGCAGGGTACTCTTGATTCTTCAGAAAGCACTTGATATCGTGATACCAGGGCTTGTCATCGACTACCAGTTCAGCAGCAAACACGTAGGCGGCCCTGTCAAGGCGCATCACATCGATCCTGAGAGCATGGTTCCAACGAATTACCTTGATCATGGAGGATAGAGTAGCAAGTGCGTATGCCATCTGGTTCTCATCACGAGGTATATGATACAATTTTACTGTTGTGAAGAAAGTCAACAGTTTTCTCGTGTAATCTCTGTAGGGGACCAGAGTGGGTTGGAGAGTATTCCAATCACCATTTACTTGATTGATCACCAGAGCTGAATCTCCGAAGATGTCCAGAGTCTTGATTCTCAGATCAATGGCTTGCTCAATACCCAAGATACAGGCCTCGTACTCAGCTTCATTATTGGTGCATTCAAAAGTCAAACGAGCGGTGAAAGGCATGTGGGCACCTTTCGGAGTAGTAATGACAGCGCAATTCCACTTCCTCTAGCATTGACAGCCCCATCAAACAGCAAAGTCCACTTTTCGTTTGGATCAGGTCCCTCCTCAACAACTGGCTCTTCACAGTCTTTCATCTTGAGGAACATGATGTCTTCATCTGGAAAATCAAACTTCATCGGCTCATAATCATCAATCGGCTGCTGAGCAAGATAGTCTGATAGAATACTCCCTTTGATGGCTTTCTGGGATGTATACTGGATATCGTACTCTGTCAGTACCATTTGCCAATGAGTCACCCTTCCGGTGAGAGCTGGCTTCTCGAATATGTATTTGACTGGATCCATTTTGGAGATCAGTAAGGTTGTGTGAGACAGCATGTATTGAGTATCTCGACTCGCAATCTGTGAACTTCTTACTCAAGTAGTAGATGGCATGTTCTTTCCTACCTGTCTCGTCGTGTTGACCGAGAACACAACCCATAGAATTGTCAAGTACTGTCAAGTACATAATCAGCGGTCTCCCTGGGACTGGAGGCATAAGGATAGGAGGATTCTACAAATACTCTTTTATCTTCTCGAAAGCCCTTTGACAATCTTCATTCCACCTGATAGCCTGATCTTTCCTCAGCAATTTGAAAATTGGCTCACACGTGGTTGTTAGGTGAGAGATGAACCTTGCAATGTAGTTCAACCTCCCTAAGAAACTACGGACTTGCTTCTCTATTCTTGGCTCAGGCATTTCCTGTATTGCTTTCACTTTGTCAGGATCCACCTCAATCCCTTTTCCGCTAACAATAAAACCCAACAATTTTCCCGATCTCACCCCGAAAGTGCACTTGTTCGGATTAAGTCTCAGTTTGAATTTCCTTAACCGTTCAAACAATTTCTGCAGATTCACCAAATGTTCTTCTTCTGTCTGAGATTTGGCAATCATATCGTCCACATAAACCTCGATTTCATGATGAATCATATCATGGAACAGAGTCACCATAGCTCGTTGATATGTTGCTCCGACATTTTTCAGACCAAACGACATCACCTTGTAGCAGAAGGTGCCCCATGGGGTTATGAAAGTTGTCTTTTCCATGTCCTCTGGTGCCATCTTGATTTGGTTATAGCCAGAAAAGCCATCCATGAAGGAGAATACCGAGAACTGAGCTGTATTATCCACCAAAACATCGATGTGAGGTAATGGGAAATCATCTTTAGGGCTAGCTCTGTTCAGATCCCGGTAGTCGACACACATCTGTACCTTTCCATCCTTCTTAGGTACTGGGACGATGTTTGCAACCCATGGCGGATAATTGGTGACTGCTAAAAACCCTGCATCCAACTGCTTTTGCACTTCTTCCTTTATCTTGACAGCCACTTATGGTCTTGTTCTTCTGAGCTTCTGCTTGACCGGAGGACAACCTTCTTTGAGAGGCAAGCGGTGTACCATGATGTCTGTGTCCAGCCCGGGCATGTCCTGATAAGACCAGGCGAAGATGTCAACGTATTCTTGCAGCAATTCAATCAGCCCTTTCTTCACATCATCTCCCAAAGCAGCCCCTATCTTGATTTCTCTCTTGGCGTCCTCGGTGCCGAGATTAATCACTTCAGTAGGCTCTTGATACGGTTGAATGACCCTTTCTTCCTGTTTTAAGAACCTGGCAAGTTCTTCAGGGAGTTCACAGTCTTCATCACCCTCTTTTTCAGCTTGAAAGATTGGATTTTCAAAGTCGAAGCGAGCCATAGCAGAACCGTTATCAATAGGATCCGGTGACGTGCATCTGCATGAGCGATGGTATGTGCTTATGAGTGTGAAAGAAAAAAGTGGAAACTAAACAAAACATTGCCATTTTTTTTTATTTTGAAAAACTGCAAAAATAGAAAGACAGGGAACGAAATATTTGAATGCAAAAAGACGTCCTTTATTTATGATAAAAAATGAAAGTGTCACATAGATGAGTGATAACACGAAATTATATCACATTTTAAGACTTAATTCAATTAGATTATATTATCATTTACTTTAGTTTATCTCATTTTATCAGATATTATGCAGTATTTCCTTACTATTTATGTCAGGTATCCATTTTGAAGCAAAAGTGAAAAAGGGAAGAAAAGGAGGTGTAAAAGGGAATAAAAAGGAAACGAATAACAAAGACCAAGCCCAACCCAAAGAAAGTGCACGTTATGCCTGTGACGGGCGTCACAAAGGTTGTGACGAGCGTCACACTAAGTACCCTCTCGTGACGAGCGTCACACATGGTGTGACGGACGTCACACCATTCCCTATATTTTTGGCGCAAGGAACTCAACTGACCACGTTGAAAGCTATTTCCACGCACGCTTAACCCTCGGAACGAAGAGACCGCGCATACGGAAACCCTTGGAAAGCAGTTACACCAGCAGCTGTATAAATAGCAGCTAATTGGGAAGTTTCTGGATCTCCGGTTTTTCCACGCTCATATTGCCGAAGCTCTGCCAATTTTCTTTTCACGCTTTTGCTTATTTTTTTTTCTTTTCCAGCACTTAACATTGTTTATTTTATTTATTTCTTTTGCAAGCTTTACATTCTTTTTCCCTTGCAAATTTACCTTTCCCGTTTTAGCTTTTAGATATTTTTCGCATAATAGTTTCTACACCGGAAACTATTGTGCAACTTTATACTGGATTTAACCTTACGTTATATTCCAGTTTTATTTCCTTGATTTAATTTACTGTTTGATTGAAGAATCCAAGAACAAATCCTACCGGCTTGTGATGGAGTGTTCAAGACTATTGTATTACGCATTCAGGTTCTTTAATCATTATTTAATATTTTGTTTTATTATTTATCTATATTATCTGCCTGGAATGAGTCTGTTTATGCATGATATAAATTCTTATTTATTTAGCATGTCTGGCTAATTTGCCTAGGTATCGGTATGTAAAGTAAGCAGAATAAGGGATCAAGACTGAGTCGGTCTATCTAAACTTAAAATCAAAATCAATCTTTTTACGGTCTCAACTTACAGGTTTAATAACAAGATTTTTTTTACAAAAGTAAAAGACATAAAGAAGTTAAAATCAATAGAGCGAGAGTTTGAGATTTTAACTGGACAGTGTAATTTAGGCATTAATTCTAGATCAGGGCGAGAGCAAGTTTTAGAGTTAATTAAATTCTGACCTTTTCCAAAAAGTATTTTTAAAGATTGAATGTGAGGACGAGAGTTAAGCATTTGGATTTAATTATATAACCTAAGTCAACAGAGCGAGAGTTTGAGATAAGGGTGTTTAAAACGATCAGTATTTTCTTAAAAAGAGTTTCTGCAACTTTATTGCTTTCAAAATATGGTTTTTGACTTAATTATAAGTGACAGCAACATTAATATAAAATCATGGTTTATTCAACAGAGCGAGAGTTTGAGATAGAACCTTTAACCAATAAAGTTAACCGAAACGATTCATTTTAAAACCAAGAAGCCGACAAAGACTTGATTCCCTAGTTTTGACGAACTACATACCGATATCCGTTTTATTAATATTTAATCTAGATATTAGTTTAGCTCTTAGTTTTTTCCCAAACAATCAAACATTTTCACCTTAGATTTACGTAGTAACCTTAGATAACGGTATATCGATTCATAAGTCCCTGTGGGATCGATATCTTTTAAAACTACGCGATAGAACTGTGCACTTGCAGTTTGTATCCCATTCTCAACTCACCCAGTTGAGCGATCAAGTTTTTGGCGCCGTTGCCGGGGACTTTTATTCAATCGATATCGTAACTCTTCCGTTACGCTGTAGAGACTAAGGTTTCTTTTCCTTCTATTTTCTTTCTTTCGTTGATTTGTATGCCACGCACTCGCTCTCAAGGCGAACCGCTCTATTTACGAATCAACGATATCGAACTATATCTCCGAGTCTTACGACGAATTCGGGAATATCGTGCTGAAAACAATCTCCCTCCTATAGACCTTCCTGATCTCAAAGATTTTCCTTCTTTAACCGAGATGGCAGAACCAGCTCGTGCTCTTAGAGATTACGCCGCTCCATCGCAAGATGAACCGCATTCAAGTATTGCTCCGCCCGCAATCGAAGCAAACAACTTTGAACTTAAACCTTCGTTGTTGCAGGCTGTGCAACAGAACCAATTCTCTGGAAATCTTACCGAAAATCCAAACCTTCATTTATCCGTATTTGTCCAATACGCTGATACTGTTAAAGCTAATGGTGTCACTTCAGAGGCAATTCGACTTCGTCTTTTTCCTTTCTCATTAAGAGATAGCGCTAGAAGATGGCTTCAATCTCTTCCTTCCAACTCAGTCACCACATGGAACGAGTTGAAGAAAGTTTTTCTTGCCCGATATTTTCCGCCAAGCAAAACAGCTATGTTAAGAGCCCAGATAAACGGATTTAAACAGAAAGACAACGAGTCTCTTTTCGAAGCATGGGAAAGATACAAAGACATGATGAGACTTTGCCCACACCATGGTTTGGAAGACTGGTTAGTAATTCACACATTTTATAATGGTCTCTTATACAATACAAGGTTAACAATAGACGCCGCTGCAGGTGGTGCACTAATGAACAAACCTTACGCTGATGCTTACCAGCTTATCGAGAGCATGGCCCAAAACCACTATCAGTGGGGAACCGAACGAACAACGGTGGAAAAACCTCAACCGAAAACTGGCATGTACGAGATAAGTAACCTTGATCACGTCAATGCAAAAGTGGATGCTTTGGTCCAGAAAATTGAAAGTTTAAACGTATCACCTCCAACCGCCGTGGTTGCTATAACTCAGAATTGCGAGGTCTGTGGAATCCAAGGCCACACTCCTGCGGAATGTCAACTCTTGACTGGAATCCAAGCAGAGCAAGTAAACTATGCTCAAGGAAGCCCCTATTCGAATACCTATAACCCAAATTGGAAGAACCATCCAAACTTCTCATATAAGAGTAATAATGCTTTATACGCACCTGGACAGTCTCCAAATCAAGCCCCATCTATACCTCCGGGATATCAGAAACCGAATCCTAACAATAATACCCCTAGAAAATCCAACTTGGAAATCATGATGGAAAACTTTATAGCTTCCCAACAACAAACCAATAAAGATTTCTTAAACCAGAACATACACACTGGCGAACAACTTAAACAACTAGCAAGCAAGGTAGATGCCCTGGCTACCCATAACAAAATGTTGGAAACACAAATATCTCAAGTAGCTCAACAACAAGCACCTACTGCTGCACCAACTGGTACATTCCCTGGACAGCCCCAACCCAATCCGAGAAGCCAAGCTCATGCAATTATATTAAGAAGTGGAACGGAAGTGGAAGGACCGTCTGACCCAAGGATAGAAAACCAAAACCCTAAGAAATCTACTGAGGAAAGTGAACCTAAGGAAAAGGAAGAGAGTAATAAGGAAACCCTAGAAAAGAAGGAACCTTATGTACCTCCACCACCTTACAAACCACCTATACCTTACCCTCAAAGGCTTGTTAAAACCAAAGATGTAGGCCAATTTAGAAAATTTGTTGATCTCCTTAAACAATTAAACGTTACAATTCCGTTTACCGAAGCTATTACGCAGATGCCCTCATATGCTAAATTCTTAAAAGAAATTCTTTCTAATAAAAGGAAACTTGAGGATAGCGAAACCGTTACACTCCCTGCCGAATGTAGCGCTATAATCCAAAACATGCCCCCTAAACTCAAGGATCCGGGTAGTTTCTCTATACCCTGTCACATAGGAAAATTTGTCATCGACAAAGCCTTATGCGATTTAGGAGCCGGAATTAGCGTTATGCCTTTATCCATATGTAAGAAACTGGAAATGGGAGAATTAAGACCGACCAAAATGTCTGTGCAATTAGCAGATCGTTCCATCAAATATCCTGTAGGAATCCTTGAAAACGTTCCCGTACGCATAGGTCAGTTTTACATTCCCACTGACTTCACAATTATGGACATTAGAGAAGATGATACGACACCTATTATACTAGGAAGACCATTCTTAGCAACTGCCGGTGCAATCATAGACGTAAAACGAGGACGACTCACCTTCGAAGTAGGTGAAGAGAAAATTGAATTCATTCTTTCCCAATTCTTGAAAGCACCTGCAATAGAAGATACATGTTACTTCATGGATATCATTGATGAATGCATAAAAGAAGCAGAGTCAGGAGAAGACAAATCATCAGACTATCTTTTAGAGGACAAATCTAAACAATGCCTAGCAATAACACCGGATCCTACGCAGTGTCTTAACAAACCAACCCCTGATTTGAAAACACTTCCCAAAAATCTGAGATATGAATTCCTAGACTTAGAACTTGAACGACCTGTGATAGTTAATGCAGATCTAGGAAGACTCGAAACAGAAAAACTCCTACATATCTTAAGAAAATATCCAACCGCACTAGGATACCACATCACCGATCTTAAAGGAATAAGCCCTTCTATTTGTATGCACCGCATCATGTTAGAAGAAGACTGTAAAACCTCTAGGGAACACCAGAGAAGACTAAATCCGATCCTAAGTGAGGTAGTAAAGAAAGAAATAACCAAGTTATTGGAAGCAGGTATTATATATCCTATATCTGATAGCAAATGGGTTAGTCCTGTACACGTTGTACCAAAGAAAGGAGGCATAACCGTTATTGAAAACGAAAAAGGAGAAACTATAACTAAACGAATCGAATCGGGATGGAGAATGTGCATTGATTATAGGAAACTAAACAAAGCAACCCGAAAAGATCATTTCCCTTTACCATTCATTGACCAAATGTTAGAACGATTAGCTAAACATTCACATTTCTGTTATTTAGACGGTTATTCAGGCTTCTTTCAAATACCAATTCACCCTGATGACCAAGAAAAGACAACATTCACATGCCCTTTTGGTACCTTCGCGTATAGACGAATGCCGTTTGGTCTGTGTAATGCCCCTGCAACTTTTCAAAGATGCATGATGGCAATATTCGCCGACTTTCTCGAAAACATCATGGAAGTATTTATGGATGACTTTTCTGTATACGGACAAAATTTCGAAGAATGCCTTGAAAACCTGGAAAGAGTTCTGGAGCGATGTGTAAAAGTAAACTTAGTACTTAATTGGGAAAAGTGCCACTTTATGGTACAAGAAGGCATTGTTTTAGGACACATCATCTCGAACAGAGGAATTGAAGTAGACAAAGCCAAAATAGAGGTAATCGAAAATCTTCAACCCCCAAGAACTGTGAGAGAAGTACGAAGTTTTTTAGGACACGCCGGTTTTTACCGACGATTCATCAAAGACTTCTCTAAGATAACTAAACCCTTAACCGGACTGTTGATGAAAGATGCTGAATTCATATTCGACGATAACTGTTTAAAAGCATTTCAAACTCTTAAACAAGCATTGATCTCCGCACCCATTATGCAGACACCAGACTGGAATGAACCATTCGAAATAATGTGCGATGCCAGTGATTATGCTGTAGGTGTTGTTTTAGGACAAAGAAAGGATAAAAAGCTTCACGTTATATATTACGCTAGCAGAACCCTGGATGAAGCACAGATGAATTATGCCACAACCGAGAAAGAACTCCTAGCAGTGGTATTTGCGCTAGATAAATTTCGTTCTTACCTGGTAGGAGCCAAAATAATAGTTTACACTGATCACGCTGCTATCAGGTACCTTTTAACAAAAAAAGATGCTAAACCTAGACTCCTAAGATGGATCTTGTTACTACAAGAATTCGACTTAGAAATCAAGGACAAGAAAGGAACTGAAAACGTAGTAGCAGACCACCTCTCTAGACTTGAGAACCTTGAACCGGAAAGAACATCCATTAATGATGATTTCTCGTATGATAAACGCATAGCTACTTTGGAAGAGAACAACTCCGACATGCAAGTAGAAACCACCTTAGCTATATCTGTCACACCATGGTACGCTGATCTAGTCAATTATTTAGCTGCCGGAATAGTTCCACCTACTTTATCTTACCAGCAGAAGAAACGATTCTTCCACGACATAAAACACTATTACTGGGATGATCCCTTACTTTTCAAAAGAGGCCCCGATGGTATTTTCCGTCGATGTACACCCGAAGAAGAGGTAGAAAATATAATCCAACACTGTCACTCTGCGCCTTATGGTGGACACACAAGTACATCCAAGACCTGCTCTAAAATCCTACAAGCTGGCTTTTATTGGCCAACTATATGGAAGGATGTACATGCGGCTATTAAGGAGTGTGACAGATGTCAACGCACGGGAAACATATCTAGACGTGACGAGATGCCACAAAAAGGTATTTTGGAAGTAGAGATTTTTGACGTGTGGGGGATAGACTTCATGGGACCTTTCCCATCCTCTTTCGGTAACAAATACATACTCGTGGCAGTTGACTACGTATCAAAATGGATCGAAGCTATAGCTTCTCCAACAAATGACACCCGAGTAGTAACTAGACTCTTTAAAAATATAATATTTCCGAGATTTGGCACCCCAAGAATAGTAGTCAGTGATGGTGGATCACACTTTATATCCAAGGTACTCGAAAAACTACTACTTAAATATGGAGTGAGACATAGGATAGCAACACCTTACCACCCTCAAACCAGTGGACAAGTGGAAGTATCTAACAGAGAAATCAAGCAAATACTAGAAAAAACGGTCGCCACTTCAAGGAAAGATTGGTCATTGAAATTACCAGAAGCTTTGTGGGCATACCGAACTGCTTATAAAACTCCCATAGGGACGACCCCATTTAAGCTCATTTATGGAAAATCCTGTCACCTCCCGGTAGAATTAGAACATAAAGCCTATTGGGCTATTAGAAATTTAAATTTGAATTATAAAGCCGCCGGTGAAAAGAGAATCCTTGACATAAACGAATTAGAGGAACTCAGAAGAGACGCCTATGAAAATGCCAAAATCTATAAAGAAAGAACAAAACAATGGCATGACAAGCGTATATCAAGGAAAATCTTCAAGCAAGGCGACGCAGTACTTTTATTTAACTCTAGACTAAAGTTATTCCCGGGAAAACTACGATCCAGATGGTCAGGACCTTTTCATATCACTAAAATCTTTCCCAGTGGAGCGGTAGAAATAAAAGGACAATCTACAGAACCGTTCACCGTAAACGGGCAACGTCTGAAACATTATCACTATGCGGAAACCAACGAGGATTCGCAAATTCTACACTTAGACGAAACGCCCCCAGGACTCATAGACTATATTTAACAGTTTATTTGTCGAGCTTGCGACATTTAAACAAAGCGCTTAGTGGGAGACAACCCACAAATTAATTTGTTATTTTATTATTCTATTATTATTATCATTTCCCTATTTTTCTCTTAATTATTCTTTTAATTTCTATTTAGTATTCATTATTGATTTATTAAAAAAGAAAATATATATATATATATATATATAATAATAATAATTCTTTTCTTCTTTCGGCATTTGGCCAAATCCTGACTTAAACTCATGTTTCTTTTCTCTAGCTAACACTAACCAGATGGGACATTTTGATCGTATGGGTATCAAGTTCAGAGGAATGGCTCAGAAACAAAAGTTTGAAGAACTAGCCGCTAGAGAGATGCTACCTAGTTTATATGCTGATGATTGGGCTATGACTGCCCTTGGACTGAGACAGAGTGTCCTGTTTTTGCTGAATCAGATAGGATGGGAGACCTCCCCTATCCTGAGACATTTCACCACCTACCGGAGACTCACACTAGAATTCCTTAGTTCATTAATCTATCTACCCAGCCATGGAAAAGGAATTAGCAGAGGTTTTATCCAGTTCAGAATGTTCAATATGGAGTACCAATTTAATATTAGAGACTTCACCAACCTTTTGGGTTTTCCTACCTCCTTTGATACATTCACTGTAAGCCAGGAAGAACTTTTTGAATATAGAGAGCTTGAACACTTTTGGGGTAAGCTGACTGGAAATGATGAGCCCGAAGAACATGAGTTTCTCTCTGGAAACATACATAACCCGGCTTTTCGCTATTTCCATAAGATCCTGACCCACACTTTATTTGGGAAGAAGCCAAATAGTACTTCAGTTTCACGTGATGAACTCTTCATCATATTTTGTGCTTCCCAGAACCGTCCAGTAAACGGTGCTACTTTTATGTTAGCTAATTTGGACCACCTTATCCAGGATGAGCGAGCACCCATTAGAATAGGCGGTTTGATCACTATGATAGGTAATGCTATTGGATTACGTCAGCCTATGCTTGACCTTAGCCCTTTTTGTGGCATTACTACTATGAGTATACCCTTCCTCTTCAACACTATGTTTATAGCAAACATAGGGTCTGATGAGTTTGAGCTTATTATTGATAACCAGGTTCTCTGCCTATTCACCATGCCCGATCCTAGAACTAGTGTTCATAACCAAAGGAACTGGCTCTATAACCTGAATGAAACCCCAACTCCTGCTGGATCCACTGAATCCATCCAGGACTATGAGATTTGTGATGACTATGAGCACTATGCTGACCATATCTCTCAAGCTGAATCTGACCCTCAGACACCTTCCGGCTACTATGATATTGATCCTCCTCCTCAGCCTGTCCTGACCGAAGAATCATCCATGCCTGATCTCCGACATCATATGCCAGGAACAGATATTAAAACCGTCATTGAAGCTTTGATGTCAGAACAAGACGCCCTCAGGGAAGATTTCCACAACTTGAGACATGAAATCCTAGAATACATGAGCAGCACGGCAAGTCAGTTACGTATGTTACGGCATCATGTTAACTCTTTTGCTCCTCCGGCCAGAGATCCGAAGATAGATGGAATTTAGTTATTTCTTTCTAAGTTATTTAGTTTTAGGCTAGATTTTTCATTAATGTTATTTGAATTCATGTTCGCATTTATTTTCCTTTCATTTCATTGTTTTCCCTTCCTGTATTATATTATGTTAATTTTATTAAAGCTTTTATTTATTTAATTTATGCAATGGCTATGTTCTCTATTGTTCTACTGTTACTCAGAATGAATTACTATTATGAGAAATAGAATAGCATGCAACACAAATTAATTAGCTAAATTAAATAGAACAATCTAAAAACCAAATAAAACAAAATAATCAAAATAAATTCATCTCCAGATTAATTATGTGAAGCGCTGCTGAATGCCCTACCAAAAAGAACTGTGTGACGAGCGTCACACACTCCATGACGAACGGCACGCATAACTCCTGTTACGAACGTCACACCCTTGTGACGAGCGTAACGCCCCTCAGACATGTGAACGTTAGGGAGCCGTTGGAGACGAACGTTACACCCCTTACCTTTTTACATTCCCCACTCACTTTTCATTTAACCACACTTAATTACTCTTCAACCACTTTTTCTTTCTATCTTCCAACCCTTCTCCTATAAATACCTACCAAAACTCCCTTCATTCACCACAAAACAATTCTCTCATATCAAATACATTTCTTTTTCTTTCCAAATCATCCCTTCAAAAATTCATCACAATGGCGGGAAATCAAAATTTCGGAAATATCATCTTCCGATCCGGAGATGACAACTATCAGCAAGAGCAATTCGAACGTTTCCAACAGCGAGGCGTCGCTTCCACCAGGTACCCCGATTTAACTTGTTTACAACAATTAGGATTACTCCAAGGTATCGAATGGATGCTCCGCCTAGCCGACTTAACCTTCCTTTGCACTCATAATCAACCCACCTACCCATCCCTAACCTTAGAATTCTTAAGTTCATACGACTACACCACTCCCGCCGGTGAAGACGAATTTTTAACCGGTACCGCAACCTTCCGTATGTTCAACACCGAGTACTCCTTAACCCAAAACCAATTGAGTACCATGTTACAATTTCCCATAGAAGGTCAGGTACACCCCAGAATCCCTCCAAACTCAAACTGGAACACAGTTGGCGTTTTTGGCCTTTTTAAGAAAATTACCGGTATAGATACCTACAACTGGGAAGAACTCCTTCTCTCCCATATACATAACCCCACTATCCGGTACTTCATCCGCATCTTGCAAAACACAATTTTTGGAAGACCAAACAACAGCAAGGTCAACTCAAAGGAGCTATTTTTCCTCCAATGCGTCTTCGAACCAGATACTCAGGTAAACGCCGCCTCTTTTCTCTTTCATCATATCCGCACCTTATGTGCTAGAGGCCGGCAACCCTTTATAATTGGTGGATTAATAACATCCATAGCACTTGGCCTGAACCTAGGGGATAAACTCCAAACTTTAGAATCCCTACCTCCCCTGTCTATGGATATCAGCTATTGCCGCTGCAGCCGCCTGATTAAAAACAGAGTAGGCGGAGGATATTATCTTATGGTGAACAACCAGGCTGTCCCAAGCGTTGTTCTACCAAATATCGCCCTAACTGATGTCACAAACCCCGACCGCCACCTCTATGATCTAAACGCTCCTGAAACCACCGAGCCTTTACAAACAAACCCACAAACAGATGAGTTTGAAGAAATGGAACAAGGTGATCATCCTCCTACACAACATTCAGTCCCGCTCAACCCTTCCGGTAATGCAATTGGCCCATCCTCCCAACGTCGTCGACGAAGAAGGCCTGCAACCAACGACGACATTATGGATGCTATCGATGGTATGCAGGCACAGAATGCAGAGATGATGCAGATGATGCGTCAAATGCAATAGCAACAGGATGCTCGGAATGCCATAACCGACCAGCGGTTTACTGAATTGTTCAGCAGGTTCGACAACTTAGACATACGTCAAAGATCACCAGGTCCTAGAACCAGAGGCGGAAGGCAGCCTTAGTTGTTATTTTCTTTGCATTTCCATTTTGTATTTCTTTCCCTTAAAACATTGAGGACAATGTTTAGTTTAAGTATGGGGGGGAAACAATATTCTTCCTATTTCCATTTTATAACAAAATTTTTTTTAACACACCCAATAAGTATAAAGGTTGCTTACTTTATAAAACTTGAGTGAAATCAAAACAAAATCATTACCATAACAACGCTCTGAGAACCTCAATATGTTAGATCAGGATAAGTACCTATTATACCGATTCCTTGAACTTTTAGTTCTATGGCAACCCCAAGTAGTTTATACAGAAGTCGGCACCATCTTAATAGCAAACTACGTGGAGAGCCGATGAATATAAGTGAATGATCCCCAAAGTAACCTAAGATATATAAATATATCAAGAAATGCACTAAGTAAATTAGGTGATCCTTACCAGATCATTTAATCTAAAGGTTGCAGATCATGCAAAAGCACAATACGAAAGATCCATTATGAGTTGGTTCAGTAGGAATCTGGTACTGAACTTGGTAGGGCGGACTACGGTTCGATCCCCCGCAATTTGCAATGGACTGAATAATGAAGTTATCCGACTTATGTACCAGAACTTCTAGCTAAAAGCGGACCATAATCACTAACCGGTTACTCCACTATGTGCGCGAAAAGATAAAGGGCTTAATGTGATTTCGCTAGAATGAAAACGGGTAAAATAAGACCAAAGGAACCAGGATAGCTATCATAGGGTACTTGAACTGATTTGCATAAGGTAGGGTTATCTAAGTTGTAACGGTAGTTGTTGATGTCAAGATTAAACTCAAGTCCTCCTAAACAAAAACCCATTTGCAACCTAGTACGAATTGATGTGTGCTTTGAAATTTCATCTGGCTAAAACTTTTAACAAGTTCTATACTGAATTTTGCTTGAGGACAAGCAAAGATTTAAGTATGGGGGAGTTTGATAACACGAAATTATATCACATTTTAAGACTTAATTCAATTAGATTATATTATCATTTACTTTAGTTTATCTCATTTTATCAGATATTATGCAGTATTTCCTTACTATTTATGTCAGGTATCCATTTTGAAGCAAAAGTGAAAAAGGGAAGAAAAGGAGGTGTAAAAGGGAATAAAAAGGAAACGAATAACAAAGACCAAGCCCAGCCCAAAGAAAGTGCACGTTATGCCTGTGACGGGCGTCACAAAGGTTGTGACGAGCGTCACACTAAGTACCCTCTCGTGACGAGCGTCACACATGGTGTGACGGACGTCACACCATTCCCTATATTTTTGGCGCAAGGAACTCAACTGACCACGTTGAAAGCTATTTCCACGCACGCTTAACCCTCGGAACGAAGAGACCGCGCATACGGAAACCCTTGGAAAGCAGTTATGTAACACCCCGATAATAATATGTATTTATTTAAATTAAATTAATAATATGTTTATTAATTTAATTAGAATATTTGGATTATTATTATTATTATTATTATTATTTCGGAATAATAATTATTGGGATAATCATTTAGTGGAATAATATTACTGGAGTATATAAGCTGGAATAATAAAAAGTCCCAATTTTTGGAAAAAGGTTTTCACGTGAAAAGGGAAAAGAGGCAGAAAGGGCAAAAAGCCAGAGAGCGAAGGTTGAAGGAAGGAGAAGCTTAGAGCTCGGAAGCTGCCGGATTAACTCAGGTAAGGGGGGTTTATCATCGATTAACGGGTATTATGGGATGATATGTACTGGGTAGTAATAGACCATTTGTTTTACCTCTGATTTGGATGATATATGTTGAATTTGTGAACTTTTGAGATGCACGAAATTTGGATTATAATTGACGAAATTCGTAGGAATTAGAGGTAGAGAGGTTAGCAATTTATGAAATCGAATAGGATATGATTCGTGTAGATGATATGGACGATTATTTTGTGTAAATTGGACTGTGGAAGGTTGGATCGGATAGGTTTCGTAACAGAGAAAACCATAGCAGATCTGAGAATTCTGGTCTCTGGTCATACGCGTATGGCACTAGGCAATACGCGTATGAGATGTTGGTACGCGTATGGGGGGAAGCCTTACGCGTATGGGTGGAAAAGATGACATTTTCGAACGTGCATTGGTCTCTGTTGGTACGCGTAATGGGAAGTTGTTACGCGTAGCATACGCGTATGAGACATGTGGTACGCGTATGAGTTGGGCGAGGAAATGCGCAATACGCGTATGAGAGTGGGTATTACGCGTATGGGTTTGGCCAGGCGTGGGCAATACGCGTATGGTAGAGGCAATACGCGTATGGGCAGAGTTGGGATTTTCCTGCACTGTTGTTGTGCAGTTTTTGGTGGTTTAGGCCGAGTGATGCGACTTAGCTGAGATATGATGTGATAGGGATCATTTCCCGTTGTTTTGAGTGGTATAGGTATTAGTAGAGTGTGCTAATACTGTGTTCGATTATGTGGCATGATATGATATGCTTTTGTGATTAATTATGTTGATAATGTGTGATGGTATACATGATGATGTGAATGTATACATTTGTGAATAGACTGTATTATGGCTTAGAGTGTGAGCATGTGTCTATTCCTGATTATTGTTGATGTTGCATTGCTAGGTGATTAGCAAGCATGTTGTGGCCCATTTGGGGTGGTAGCTAATTCCCATGGTGAGGAATTAGTGAGTAGATCATTTGATTGTTGTTGTTGATGTTTGCATGCTAGGTGATTAGCGTGCATTTCATGGCCCATTTGGGGTGGTAGCTAATTCCCATGGTGAGGAATTAGTGAGTGAGTCACTATGTCTCAAATGAGTGGGACTAGTGAGCTTGGTAGCCGTGCCTGGATTTGGACGGTGAGGTTGAACTATATGTTCACAAATAGTCGGTACCGCATGCATAGAGTCTCATTGCATAATGAATGTATGGCATATGATATGAATGGATGTATTCCAGTATCATATGTGTGTTATGTGTTGTGTTGTTGTGTGTCGTGTTGTTGATGTTGATTATGGTTGAGAATCTCCTGTTGAGTATGAGGTTGAATTGTTGCTGAACGCGTAGCCTGATTAGGGTGAATTAATGTGTTAATTACTTGGCATTACATATTGTTCTATAATGCTTATTATATTGATTGAGGAACTCACCCTTACACCTATTTTTCAGGTGACGAGAAATGAGTTGAATAGAAGCTAATGCTTGGAGTTTAGAGTAGTTTCTTATGGGTCATGCTCTGATAGATGTAACATCGGGAGGGAATGTTTTTAATTAATTTGATATTGGTTGCTGAATGATTTACATGTATTGTGTTACATGTTTTACATTGATGTTGAATTTTACTCCGCTGCGAATTATGCAAAAGAACCTTATTTTGATTAAATAAATGAGCATGACAGGGTATTCTGATGATTGTTGTGAAATGATTGTGTGACACCCTTCGGGGCATAATTACTCTGATGAATATATTGTTATTTTAATTATATTAATTTGGGGTATTTAGAAGGGTGTTACATTAGTGGTATCAGAGCATAGTCGGTCGTGTCGAGTCGTAATTATTCTGTTTCCCCTGTACGGGATAGGTGTTGTTTAACCCTATCAGTACTTATTGTTTTAGTTGTTTGGGTTTTCAGAATAGAGATGGCTGGAAGAGGTAGAGATGATGCTGCGATTGCTGAGGCTCTGGGTATGCTAGCTGGAGTACTTGGAGGGAATCCGAATGTTATGGGAATGGGAGCTGCTCGTCAGTTGAGTGAGTTCCAGAAGAACAATCCTCCAATGTTCAAAGGAGCATACGATCCAGATGGCGCTCAGAAGTGGTTGAAGGAGATAGAGAGAATCTTCAGAGTAACTGAGTGTGCTGATAACCAGAAGGTCAGGTTCGGTACACATATGCTGTCAGAGGAGGCTGATGATTGGTGGGTTGCTACCCGCACTGAGTTGGAAACTGCTGGAAATGCTGAGATTACTTGGACTGTGTTCAGGGAAAGATTCCTGAGGAAGTATTTTCCAGAGGATGTCAGAGGGAAGAAAGAAATAGAATTCTTGGAATTGAAACAGGGTAACAGGTCGGTTACTGAGTATGCTGCGAAGTTCACAGAGCTGTCAAAGTATTATACTCCCTATGCTGAGGCTGCTGGGGAATTTTCAAAGTGTGTAAAGTTTGAGAACGGGTTGCGTCCCGAGATCAAGCAGGCAATTGGATATCAGCGAATCAGGGTGTTTTCTGATTTGGTTGACTGTTGCAGAATATTTGAACAGGATTCCAAGGCTAGAGCAGAGAGCTATCAGCAAAGGGTTGATAGGAAAGGTAAGAATCAGATCGATCGTGGGAAACCGTATGCAGCTGGCAAGGGTTTCCAGAGACAGAGTGGGATGAAGAGGCCTAGTGGGGGAGATTCTAGTGCTCCTGTTAAGTGTTACAGATGTGGTCAGGCTGGACATCGTATCCATGAGTGTACCAGTAATGAGAAGAAGTGTTTCAAATGTGGAAAAGGTGGTCATTTGGCTGCGGATTGCAGGATGAAGACTGTGACTTGCTTTAATTGTGGAGAGGTGGGTCATATCAGTCCACAGTGTCCTAAGCCAAAGAAGGAAAATCAGTCAGGAGGCAAGGTTTTTGCTTTATCAGGTTCTGAGACTTTTGCAGATGATCGTTTGATCCGAGGTACGTGTTATATTAATGGCTTTCCTCTTGTAGCTATTATTGACACAGGTGCGACTCATTCTTTTATATCTTTGGATTGTGCTGTGAAACTTAAGTTAGAGATATCTGAGATGTTTGGTAGTATGGTGATTGATACTCCTGCGAAGGGTTCAATGACTACTACTTCAGTTTGTTTAAGTTGTCCGTTGAGTATAGGTAGGGACTTTAGGATAGACCTTGTGTGTCTTCCGTTAGTGCAGATTGATGTTATCTTGGGCATGAACTGGTTGGTGTTTAACCGGGTTTCTATCAATTGTTTTGATAAGACTGTGATTTTTCCTGAGATTGAGGGAGGAAAGAGTTTGTTTCTATCAGCAAGGCAAGTGAATGAGGAAGTAGCTGATGGGGCAGAGTTGTTTATGCTGTTAGCGACTTTGGAGGCTAAAGATAAACTGGTAATTGGCAATCTAGCTGTGGTGTGTGATTTTCCTGATGTGTTTCCGGAAGAAGTGAACGAATTGCCGCCAGAGCGTGAAGTTGAGTTCTCGATTGATTTGGTACCTGGTACTAAGCCGATATCGATGGCTCCGTACCGTATGTCTGCTGTTGAGTTAGCGGAATTGAAGAGTCAGTTGGAGGATTTGTTGGATAAGAAATTTATTCATCCGAGTGTGTCACCGTGGGGTGCACCAGTGTTATTGGTTAAGAAGAAAGAAGGTACTATGAGGTTGTGTGTGGACTACAGGCAACTGAATAAAGTGACGATCAAGAATCGGTATCCGTTGCCGAGGATTGATGATTTGATGGATCAGTTGGTTGGTGCAAGTGTGTTCAGCAAAATAGACTTGAGATCTGGGTATCACCAGATACGTGTGAAAACTGAGGATATTCAGAAGACTGCTTTCAGAACAAGGTATGGACATTATGAGTATTCTGTAATGCCTTTTGGTGTGACTAATGCGCCTGGAGTATTTATGGAGTATATGAATAGGATTTTCCATCCGTACCTAGACAAGTTTGTGGTAGTGTTTATCGATGACATTTTGGTGTATTCGAAATCTGAAGAAGAGCATGCTGAGCATTTGAGAGTGGTTTTGGGAGTTCTGCGAGAAAAGAAGTTGTTTGCTAAACTCTCAAAATGTGAATTTTGGTTAGAAGAAGTTAGTTTTCTTGGTCATGTGATTTCAAGAGGTGGTGTTGCTGTTGATCCTTCTAAGATAGAAGCGGTATCTAAGTGGGAAGCTCCGAAGTCAGTTTCTGAGATAAGGAGTTTTCTTGGACTTGCAGGTTACTATAGGAAATTTATTGAGGGATTCTCCAAGTTGGCATTACCGTTGACAATGTTGACTAGAAAGGGGCAAGCGTTTGTTTGGGATTCAAATTGTGAAGAAGGTTTCCAAGAGTTAAAGAGAAGGTTAACTACTGCTCCTATTCTGATATTACCGAGTTCGTCGGAATTATTTGAGGTTTATTGTGATGCTTCATTGTTGGGTTTAGGTGGTGTGTTGATGCAGAATAAGCAGGTTATAGCTTATGCTTCGAGACAGCTAAGGGTTCATGAGAGGAACTATCCGACACATGATTTAGAGTTGGCAGCTGTGGTATTTGTTCTTAAGTTGTGGAGGCATTATTTGTATGGATCAAGATTTGAAGTTTTCAGTGACCATAAAAGTTTGAAGTATTTGTTTGATCAGAAAGAGCTGAATATGAGACAGAGGAGATGGTTAGAATTTCTGAAGGATTACGATTTTGGTTTGAATTACCATCCGGGTAAAGCAAATGTAGTGGCTGATGCATTGAGTCGGAAATCATTGCATATGTCTATGTTAATGGTTAAAGAATTGGATTTAATTGAGCAGTTTAGAGACTTGAGTTTGGTGTGTGAGAGCACTCACAATAGTGTTAAATTGGGAATGTTGAAGTTAACAAGTGGTATTCTGGATGAGATTAGAGAAGGTCAGAAATCCGATGTGCTTTTGGTTGATAAGTTGACTTTAGTGAATCAAGGTCAAGGTGGTGAATTCAGAGTTGATGAGAATGGTGTTTTGAGATTTGGTAATCGGGTGTGTATTCCGGATGTTACTGAGCTTAAGAAGAGTATTCTTGAAGAAGGACATCGTAGTGGTTTGAGTATTCATCCTGGAGCTACGAAGATGTATCATGATTTGAAGAAGTTGTTTTGGTGGCCGGGAATGAAAAGAGAAATTGCAAGTTTTGTGTATTCCTGTTTGACTTGTCAGAAGTCGAAGATTGAGCATCAGAAGCCGTCTGGGCTAATGCAACCGTTGGCTATTCCAGAGTGGAAGTGGGACAGTATCAGTATGGATTTTGTTTCTGGTTTGCCGAGAACAAATAAGAATTTTGAGGCTATTTGGGTGATTGTTGATAGATTGACGAAGTCGGCTCATTTCATTCCGATCAGAATGGATTATCCGTTAGAGAGATTAGCCGAGTTGTATATTGAGAAGATTGTGAGTTTGCATGGTATTCCGTCTAGTATTGTTTCGGACAGAGATCCTAGATTTACATCGAAGTTCTGGGAAGGCTTGCAGAAGGCTTTGGGAACTAAGCTGAGATTGAGTTCTGCATATCATCCGCAGACTGATGGTCAGACTGAGAGGACGATTCAGTCTTTGGAGGATCTTTTGAGAGCTTGTGTTTTGGAAAAAGGAGGTGCTTGGGATTGTTATATGCCTTTGATTGAGTTTACCTACAACAATAGTTTTCATTCGAGTATTGGTATGGCACCGTTTGAAGCTTTGTATGGTAGGAGATGTCGGACACCTTTATGTTGGTATGAGTCCGGTGAGAGTGCTGTGGTTGGACCGGAGATTGTTCAACAGACTACGGAAAAGATTAAGATGATTCAGGAGAAGATGAGAATTGCTCAGAGTCGTCAGAAGAGTTATCATGATAGGAGGAGGAAGTCACTTGAGTTTCAAGAGGGAGACCATGTGTTTCTTCGTGTTACACCGATAACTGGTGTTGGTCGAGCTTTGAAGTCGAAGAAGTTGACACCTCGATTTATTGGTCCTTATCAGATTCTGGAGAGGATAGGGGAGGTAGCCTATCGTATCGCTTTACCGCCGTCGCTTGCGAACTTGCATGATGTTTTCCATGTGTCCCAGTTGAGGAGATACATTCATGATCCGTCGCATGTCGTCCAAGTAGATGATGTACAGGTGAGAGATAACCTGACTGTTGAAACATCACCTATGAGGATAGAGGATCGAGGGTTGAAGCAGTTGCGGGGTAAAGAGATTGCCTTGGTGAAGGTAGCTTGGGGAGGACCAGCAGGTGGCAATGTGACTTGGGAACTGGAGAGCCAGATGAAGGAGTCTTATCCGGAGTTGTTCGATTGAGGTATGTTTTCGAGGACGAAAACTCTTTTAGTGGGGGAGAGTTGTAACACCCCGATAATAATATGTATTTATTTAAATTAAATTAATAATATGTTTATTAATTTAATTAGAATATTTGGATTATTATTATTATTATTATTATTATTTCGGAATAATAATTATTGGGATAATCATTTAGTGGAATAATATTACTGGAGTATATAAGCTGGAATAATAAAAAGTCCCAATTTTTGGAAAAAGGTTTTCACGTGAAAAGGGAAAAGAGGCAGAAAGGGCAAAAAGCCAGAGAGCGAAGGTTGAAGGAAGGAGAAGCTTAGAGCTCGGAAGCTGCCGGATTAACTCAGGTAAGGGGGGTTTATCATCGATTAACGGGTATTATGGGATGATATGTACTGGGTAGTAATAGACCATTTGTTTTACCTCTGATTTGGATGATATATGTTGAATTTGTGAACTTTTGAGATGCACGAAATTTGGATTATAATTGACGAAATTCGTAGGAATTAGAGGTAGAGAGGTTAGCAATTTATGAAATCGAATAGGATATGATTCGTGTAGATGATATGGACGATTATTTGTGTAAATTGGACTGTGGAAGGTTGGATCGGATAGGTTTCGTAACAGAGAAAACCATAGCAGATCTGAGAATTCTGGTCTCTGGTCATACGCGTATGGCACTAGGCAATACGCGTATGAGATGTTGGTACGCGTATGGGGGGAAGCCTTACGCGTATGGGTGGAAAAGATGACATTTTCGAACGTGCATTGGTCTCTGTTGGTACGCGTAATGGGAAGTTGTTACGCGTAGCATACGCGTATGAGACATGTGGTACGCGTATGAGTTGGGCGAGGAAATGCGCAATACGCGTATGAGAGTGGGTATTACGCGTATGGGTTTGGCCAGGCGTGGGCAATACGCGTATGGTAGAGGCAATACGCGTATGGGCAGAGTTGGGATTTTCCTGCACTGTTGTTGTGCAGTTTTTGGTGGTTTAGGCCGAGTGATGCGACTTAGCTGAGATATGATGTGATAGGGATCATTTCCCGTTGTTTTGAGTGGTATAGGTATTAGTAGAGTGTGCTAATACTGTGTTCGATTATGTGGCATGATATGATATGCTTTTGTGATTAATTATGTTGATAATGTGTGATGGTATACATGATGATGTGAATGTATACATTTGTGAATAGACTGTATTATGGCTTAGAGTGTGAGCATGTGTCTATTCCTGATTATTGTTGATGTTGCATTGCTAGGTGATTAGCAAGCATGTTGTGGCCCATTTGGGGTGGTAGCTAATTCCCATGGTGAGGAATTAGTGAGTAGATCATTTGATTGTTGTTGTTGATGTTTGCATGCTAGGTGATTAGCGTGCATTTCATGGCCCATTTGGGGTGGTAGCTAATTCCCATGGTGAGGAATTAGTGAGTGAGTCACTATGTCTCAAATGAGTGGGACTAGTGAGCTTGGTAGCCGTGCCTGGATTTGGACGGTGAGGTTGAACTATATGTTCACAAATAGTCGGTACCGCATGCATAGAGTCTCATTGCATAATGAATGTATGGCATATGATATGAATGGATGTATTCCAGTATCATATGTGTGTTATGTGTTGTGTTGTTGTGTGTCGTGTTGTTGATGTTGATTATGGTTGAGAATCTCCTGTTGAGTATGAGGTTGAATTGTTGCTGAACGCGTAGCCTGATTAGGGTGAATTAATGTGTTAATTACTTGGCATTACATATTGTTCTATAATGCTTATTATATTGATTGAGGAACTCACCCTTACACCTATTTTTCAGGTGACGAGAAATGAGTTGAATAGAAGCTAATGCTTGGAGTTTAGAGTAGTTTCTTATGGGTCATGCTCTGATAGATGTAACATCGGGAGGGAATGTTTTTAATTAATTTGATATTGGTTGCTGAATGATTTACATGTATTGTGTTACATGTTTTACATTGATGTTGAATTTTACTCCGCTGCGAATTATGCAAAAGAACCTTATTTTGATTAAATAAATGAGCATGACAGGGTATTCTGATGATTGTTGTGAAATGATTGTGTGACACCCTTCGGGGCATAATTACTCTGATGAATATATTGTTATTTTAATTATATTAATTTGGGGTATTTAGAAGGGTGTTACAAGTTACACCAACAGCTGTATAAATAGCAGCTAATTGGGAAGTTTCTGGATCTCCGGTTTTTCCACGCTCATATTGCCGAAGCTCTGCCAATTTTCTTTTCACGCTTTTGCTTATTTTTTTTTCTTTTCCAGCACTTAACATTGTTTATTTTATTTATTTCTTTTGCAAGCTTTACATTCTTTTTCCCTTGCAAATTTACCTTTCCCGTTTTAGCTTTTAGATATTTTTCGCATAATAGTTTCTACACCGGAAACTATTGTGCAACTTTATACTGGATTTAACCTTACGTTATATTCCAGTTTTATTTCCTTGATTTAATTTACTGTTTGATTGAAGAATCCAAGAACAAATCCTACCGGCTTGTGGTGGAGTGTTCAAGACTATTGTATTACGCATTCAGGTTCTTTAATCATTATTTAATATTTTGTTTTATTATTTATCTATATTATCTGCCTGGAATGAGTCTGTTTATGCATGATATAAATTCTTATTTATTTAGCATGTCTGGCTAATTTGCCTAGGTATCGGTATGTAAAGTAAGCAGAATAAGGGATCAAGACTGAGTCGGTCTATCTAAACTTAAAATCAAAATCAATCTTTTTACGGTCTCAACTTACAGGTTTAATAACAAGATTTTTTTTACAAAAGTAAAAGACATAAAGAAGTTAAAATCAATAGAGCGAGAGTTTGAGATTTTAACTGGACAGTGTAATTTAGGCATTAATTCTAGATCAGGGCGAGAGCAAGTTTTAGAGTTAATTAAATTCTGACCTTTTCCAAAAAGTATTTTTAAAGATTGAATGTGAGGACGAGAGTTAAGCATTTGGATTTAATTATATAACCTAAGTCAACAGAGCGAGAGTTTGAGATAAGGGTGTTTAAAACGATCAGTATTTTCTTAAAAAGAGTTTCTGCAACTTTATTGCTTTCAAAATATGGTTTTTGACTTAATTATAAGTGACAGCAACATTAATATAAAATCATGGTTTATTCAACAGAGCGAGAGTTTGAGATAGAACCTTTAACCAATAAAGTTAACCGAAACGATTCATTTTAAAACCAAGAAGCCGACAAAGACTTGATTCCCTAGTTTTGACGAACTACATACCGATATCCGTTTTATTAATATTTAATCTAGATATTAGTTTAGCTCTTAGTTTTTTCCCAAACAATCAAACATTTTCACCTTAGATTTACGTAGTAACCTTAGATAACGGTATATCGATTCATAAGTCCCTGTGGGATCGATATCTTTTAAAACTACGCGATAGAACTGTGCACTTGCAGTTTGTATCCCATTCTCGACTCACCCAGTTGAGCGATCAATGAGCCCTACAATGAGTCATTATGCCCTGGGCGGAACGTAAGACTTGGACATGCATGAATAAACAAAGAAAATTACTCCTTCAGAAAAGTGACTTGGACAATCTCCTTAGAAGACCAATTGTTGATGACTTCACCCGGGATCCTCGGACGCACCCAGTTGTCGATGTCGCAATCACTATCCCCATCTTCATTGTTGACCGTAGAGACCTCACTGGGAATCACAAAATTAACAGGAACAACATCTGCGAGTTCATCAGTAGCATCTTCAAACACTTCTTCCTCAACCCCTTCCACAGACTCTTGGATAGACAAATCTTCAACCTGGAGGATACCTTTGTCGAGCAAGGCCTGGATACCCTGCTGTAGCTTCAAACAACCTCCACTCTGAGTGGCACAATCCAAACAATCCTTCCCACAACCGGGGAGAACATCGGCCTTCAGCAAGCATCCTTTGATATCCAACAATGGAGTCTTCAACTTCAACACATCCTTAATGGACTTGGCTTTTCCTTCCATCATATTAATGTTTGCACCACCATGCTGCGGCATGGGATTGTTGACGACATTAGGAGCCGGTGCAAGGTTGATGGCTTTTGAATCTATGAGGTCCTGAACTACGTGCTTAAAAGCTTTGCAGTTCTCAATATTATGGCCAGGTGCCCCAGAGTGGAAGCTACACCTAGCATTGGCGTCGTAACCCACCGGAAGTCTACCAACAGGAGGAGCCAGAGTGCACAATTGCACAAGTTGTAGTTGTTGAAGACTAGAAAGCAACTGAGCGTACGACATTGGAAGGGTGTCGAAACGCCGGTCCATCATCATTTGCCTCTGTTGATAGGCGGGTCTGTTACCCGGTTGTTGCTGCTGTTGGTACTGAGCTGGTTGAGGTTGTGGTTGTTGTTGTTGTTGTGGTGCTGCAGCTGGAATGGTCACAGCCGCAACATACGGTTGTTGATGATAATTCTGGAAACTGTTCCTTCTAACACCTCTGTTCTGATAGGAAGTCAAAGAATTCACTCCCCCCTCTCTCTGCTTATGCCCTCCAATGAACGACTTTTTTACCCCTGATGAATATCCAACTCCATTTTGGATCTTGCAGGTCTTCAGGTAATTCTCCACCCTTTCTCCGGTAGAGATCACATCAACAAAGTTGGAGGCATTGCACCCCACCAGACGCTCCAAATAAGGTCCAGGCAGCGTATTCATGAACATGTTGGCCATTTCCTTTTCCAACATAGGAGGCTGAACACGGGAAGCTATCTCCCTCCAGCGTTGAGCGTATTCCCTGAAGCACTCATTGCTTTTAAGAGACAGATTCTGAAGTTGAGTTTTGTCCGGAGCCATGTCTGCATTATACTGATACTGCTTTACGAAAGCCTCCGCCAAATCCCTCCAGCAGCGGATATGGGCTCTGTCCAGCCTCATATACCATTCCAAGGATGCCCCAGCTAGACTATCTTGGAAGAAGTACATAAGTAGCTTCTCGTCATCAGAGTATGCAACCATTTTACGGAAATAGGCTTGCACGTGAGTTTTGGGGCAAGAGCTGCCATTGTATTTGTCAAAGACCGGGACTTTGAATTTCGGTGGCACTCTCACACCTGGGACCAGCCCCAAGTTAGCAACATCTACTCCTAGAGGATTCTGTCCTTCCACAGCTTTCAGCCTCTCCTCTAATCTTCTAAACATGGGGTCCATGCCATGGCCCATGCCAAAGTCTTCCTGAAGTAGGGGGAATTGATCGGCCTGATCATCATGGACGAGCTGTTGATCAAGGTTGACATGTGGGATCGGGATAGGCCCCGGTCCATTGGGACCATTAGCCTCTCCAGCTGGAGGATCATCCAATGTCTCTGGTTGAGTAGCGGCGGGATTCCTCTGCATCATCTGTCTGAGCTCTTGTTGTCCCTGAGCCACCCCTTGAACCGCTTCCATGAATTGATTCATGCGGATTTTCATCTCGGCGAACTCTGCCTGTAGGCTTTCCATTACTCTCTGTTGGTTTCTGCGGGTACCGTACCGGTGAATGCCTGGGTCAACTATCCTGCTGATTGAACACCAAACAAACTGAGAACACTGTGGCGGTACCTATTATGCAAGACATGCTAATGAATATGTAAATGCAATGACATGTTTATCAATTCCAAAGGTATTCTACCCCCTTGATTCCAGTCTCTCATCAGATAAAATATCCCTTTTAAAAAGTACCAGAAAAACCCCGACTAGAATCAAGAGGAAGATATAAACCCCACAGAAATGGATAAACATGTGTTAAATGATATGAATGCAGAATGATGTGATGCAATGATGTGAATGCAATGCAATGGCATGGAAATCAGGATTGTTGTATCTGCTTGAACATCTGTCGGGTTGCACTGTGTGAAATGAAAACCCATTGAAGAATATAATATAAGATCAGATCTCTGCTCCAGAAAACCGGGTTGGTCGGAGGTTAAGGTTTCCTGAATTTAGCCCGCCCCTCACTGGTAGGTTCTAAGAACAGAAGTTCGTCAGCTTCAGCCCTTCAGTCGCGAATAATACGTTTACCACTGAAGGTTTGACATTATTACGGGACAAAAGACCTCCACTGACTCCCCTCAACAGGACATCCTAATAGCAAGTTCCCAGTCTCGGGGTCCTCGGATTAAGCAGCGAGAATGCGCCCACCAGAGCTAACATAATCACGTCTCGGAGGAGAGGCCTCGACTGAGTTCTCGGGAAATGGTCACCAGAGTCGACGATTTCTAGAGGAACATCCTGCCGTTACGGAACACCCGTAAGACATAATATATCCAAAAGAAACCTCGTCTGGGTGTGGTTCTTCACGAACGACTTAACGTAGCAACACGCCACGCAAGCCTCATGATTATCCACTCTAAAACCTGTGTGTACACTCAAGCCTGGGTAATGGGCTTATCTCTCATAGAACACCCCATCCCAACAAACAAACAAACAGATCCAACAGATACAACAGAAGCATGCAAGCAGGTAAGCAAATAAATGTACAAAAGCATGAACACCCAATAAACAAGAAATCACACAAGCTAGGAGGGACTCGCTTAGGGAAGATGGACCAGCAAGAGGTCAACTTCTTAGTTTCCCCAGCAGAGTCGCCAGCCTGTCGCAACCTGAAAAATACAGTGCGCGAAAAAACAACCGGCGAAAGAAAATGACAGAAGAGTCGCCACCGTGCGTTATTCATCCCAAAGGAGGGAAAGGAAACGCTCGAAGTAAACCTGAAAAAGGAAAGGACAAGACGGGGTCTCGCAACCAAATCTTGGGTTCGGGAGTCGATTATGTGAAGGGAAGGTATTAACACCCCTACTCATCCGTAGTACTCTACGGGATCCACTTTTGTAGTTCTTGTCTAAAGGGTATGAGTTTATCTTGTGTTGTTTACCAAAAAAAAAGGGTTAAATGAAAATGACTCGCGCGGATGTCGCATCCACTGCATACATATCTCATCTGAATATGAGAATCAGAGTCTTCGTAGCTCGGCTAACCTATGGGTTGGGGGGATGTGTGCTCGCTAAGACATCACGTCTTATGCCTACGTATCTCATCTGGAATGAGAATCAGAGCAAGCCGTAGTTCGGCTAACTACGGGGTTATGGATTGGGTTTTGGACGAACGACGTCACTACGCAATCTACCAGATGCTCGACCTTTGGAGACTTACTCGCCTGTAGTAGAAGGAGTAAACGTGTTAGGAGAAGAAAAATCAATGAGTTGGTAGGGTTAGGGATGCTCAGGCAAAAGGGAAATCCTAGACGAAGGAGCTTGCATAAAGTAAACACACAAACATTGTCTCCTATCGAGGTCTTCCAGCTAAGAAAGCGGTAAAAATACGGGAAAATGTAAAAGTACCACACGGATAAAGATCCGAAGTAACAGCAATTAAAGGAGTAAGAAACCTAGGGATCTCCCAAGCTAATGCCATCAAAGAAAGGTGAGTCAGTACAGGTAATCGAAATGAAACCTCCAGGGGGTATCCCACAAATAAAGTGGAAAACCACGCAAGTTATCCCTGCAAAAGTCATGTGAGCCCTCACAAAAACTCAATAAACAGGTTAGAGACAAAAAAATAGGGTAATCAAGGGTTGCCCCCAAATCAAAATGTAACCACATGAATCATGCCATTAAAATTCACAAAAAGGACATGCATCAACAGGGTATCAAATTCACCCATAATACCTCATACATTTAGAGCATTCAAATTAAAGGCATAAAGATGATGGATATAGGGCAAACCTAATTGGAGAGCTTGATTGAAATTGAGTTGCACCCGTGAGGTTTACAAAACAATCTTTAGGGTTTATGTGAGGCAGAGGTGATTCTGTGCAATTGAGTTCCCTTCAGGGTTTGGAGGCTGCTTTGAACTCTGTTAGTTCTTCTCTCACTATCTTTTTCCTCAGGGTAATAGGAATAGAATGAATATTTGTTTCACTAAAACTCTAGTATTTATAGCCTAATATTGGCAGCTTAGTGGGCTTTTGAGAGAGGTCCAAGTCTGAGATTTTTTCTTTTATTTATTTATTATTATTTTATTATTATTATTATTTATTTATTTCGTTTTGTTTTTTAAATAAAGTTTCTTGGATCTAATTCTGATTGACATGATAAAATGCAATGTATCTAATGTTAAATGACCTAAAAATGAATGCATGCATGAGGTGTAAAGCGTATGCTTCCAGGAAAAATGAAGGGTAAATTTTGGGGTATTACAGCTATATCTGATAATATTTGTATATGTTGTTTTTGCAATAAATGTCTGGGATGGGCTTAAATATGTCATCATTAGGAGGATATCAGAATGCTTGTCAGAATGAATATTCATATGGATTATATCTGAAAGATGTATCTGAATCTTGAATGTAATCGATAAAGATATCCGTCTGAATGAATCTTTATTTTGACTGTATCAGGAGGATAATTAACCTGGAAAGAAAAAAGAGTTAGCCTCATGCCATGTCATGATGCATGAGATATTTTATGCTCTTGAAAATAAATGTGAACATTGCATGCGTGTATATGCTGTGAAATGATGCATGAATGAATTATGCGTCTGAAATTTTTTGCCATGGGAAAATAAATCCTGATATTCTGGTTAGAGATATTTGTATTGATGACCCTTTCTTAGCTGGGGATATTTGATTTCTGTCTGATGGTAGAAATATTCAACAAAACCTGACTGGGTATAAAAGAGATGACCAGTCTGTCTAGTAGTGCCAATTTCTTCTGGGAATAACTGGTTTTGCTGGGGAATAGGATTTGCAACCGGATTTGTTAGAACGCATGGTTAAATCTTATCCTTGATCCTAAAGTCTTTTAGTAATTGCTATTTCTATTTTATGCATGTATTTTCGATAAACATCAATTATATTCAAATGCATATATTAATTCGAATTAAATCAATGGACGTTTATGCAAACAAAACGGAGAAAGTAAAACAAAAGTATCTTTTTGGAAATAAAATTGTATTGATTTTGAAAGAGGGCCTGTAAACAAGCAATTTTAATACAAGGAGACAGAAATCCTAGTAAGAGGAAATTGTTAAGAAAGCAAAGAAGAAACAGCTATGAGAAAAAAAGTCCTATTGATTTTAATTCTACTACTGCTATTATGTCTTCAAGCATCTCATCTCTTGCTGTCGGATAAAAGTGATTGGCTTGTTCAGTCTCTTTGACTTTGGTGAAGCTGACTGAGAACGGGACATAGTCATACACTTTAATCCCTAATTTTTGCCTGGACCGCCTTTTCAGGTTTTCAGTCCACCAGAATACCCTTTTTTGCCCAAGCCGCCTTTTCAGGTTTTCGACTTGCCGGGTGTACATTTTTATATGTTTATCCCTAATTTTTGCCCGAACCCTTTTGGTTCGCCGGGATGCCCTTACTTTTGCCTAGATATG
This sequence comes from Lathyrus oleraceus, assembly GCF_024323335.1. NCBI lineage: Eukaryota > Viridiplantae > Streptophyta > Magnoliopsida > Fabales > Fabaceae > Lathyrus > Lathyrus oleraceus. The sequence goes on from NC_066580.1 coordinate 449,066,954, forward strand.
TCGACCTAGCGGGTCTCTTTTATGCGTAGTATTTTTTAACTATGTTCGCGTTCACGGGATGCGGGAAATCTTCGCCATCCATTGTAGCAAGCATCATGGCTCCACCAGAGAATACCTTCTTAACTACAAATGGCCCTTCGTATGTGGGAGTCCATTTGCCTCTAGGATCACCTTGTGGTAGAATGATATGCTTTATCACCAAGTCGCCAATTTGATACACCTGTCTCTTGACTTTTTTATTAAATGCCTGGGTCATGCGCTTCTGATATATCTGCCCATGACAAACAACCGCAAGTCTCTTTTCATCAATCAAATTTATCTGATCGAGTCGAGTCTGAATCCATTCATCTTCATCTAAGCATGCATCTTTCATAATTCTTAGAGAGGGAATCTGAACTTCCACTGGTAAAACGGCTTCCATTCCGTAGACTAAAGAGAAAGGAGTTGCCCCTATCGAAGTGCGTACTGAAGTGCGATAACCATGAAGAGCAAATGGTAACATCTCATGCCAGTCTTTGTATGTTACTGTCATCTTTTGTATAATCTTCTTAATATTCTTATTAGCAGCTTCTACGGTGCCATTCATCTTTGGCCGGTACGGAGAAGAGTTATGGTGTTTTATTTTGAACTGCGTGCAGAGTTCAGTAATCATCTTGTTGTTCAAATTAGTACCATTATCAGTGATAACTCTTTCAGGGATGCCATACCGACAAATAAGACTATTCTTGAAGAACCGTGCCACCACATTCTTGGTGATAGAAGCAAATGAGGCTGCCTCTACCCACTTCGTAAAGTAATCAATAGCAACAAGAATGAAACGATATCCATTAGAAGCAGTAGGTTTAATCTCTCCAATCATATCAATGCCCCACATTGCAAAGGGCCAAGGGGCTGTCAACACGTTCAATGGAGCAGGAGGTACATGCACTTTGTCCGCATAGATCTGGCACTTGTGACAAGTTCTGGAGTGATGGTGGCAATCAGCTTCCATGGTAGACCAATAATACCCTGATCTCAAAATCTTCTTGACCATCGTATGTCCACTAGAATGAGTCCCAAAAATACCGTCATGCATGTCTTCCATAATCTTTTCTACTTCCTTTTTATCCATACAGTGAAGCAAAGTCGAATCATGATTACGTTTGTATAATACTCCATTACTCAAAAAGAATTTAGCGGAGAACTTCCTCATAAATTTTCTGTCATTGATGGATGCTCCTTCAGGGTATTCCTGAGTTTCTAAATATCTTTTTACTTCGTGGAACCAAGGTTTCTCTTCTACCTCATCAGTATTAAGTTCATAACAATATGCTGGTTCATCTAATCACTCAATGGTGATCATGGGAGCTTCATTGTCCCATCTGACTCTGAACATAGATGACATGGTAGCCAATGCGTCTGCCAACTGATTCTCTTCTCGTGGAATATGTTCGAATGTAATCTCTTCAAAGTATGGGATTAATGTCAACACCCGCTCTCGATAAGGGATGAGATTCGGATGTTTAGTGTCCCATTCTCCTTTGATCTGACTGATTACTAAGGTTGAGTCTCCGTACACACTCAAAAACTTGATTCTCAGGTCTATGGCAGCTTTGAGTCCCAAAATACATGCTTCATACTCAGCCATATTGTTGGTACAATCAAAACATAGTCTAGCAGTGAAAGGCGTATGGCAACCCTTTGGAGAAATAATTACAACACCAACACCATTGCCCAATGCATTAGAAGATCCATCAAAAACCATAGTCCATCGAGATCCCAGTTCGAGTCCTTCATCCGGTCCAGGTTCTTCATAATCAGTAACAAGCATAACATCCTCATCAGGGTGTCGCATTACGCGAAAAACCGGCGGGAAAAGACACAGAGCCGCCACCGTGCGTTATTTATCCCAAAGGAGGGAAAGGAAACGCTCGAAGTAAACCTGGAAAGGAAATGGTCTCGCGACCAGAGATTGCAAGGACCGGGAGTCGGTTATGCGAAGGGAAGGTATTAGCACCCCTACGCATCCGTCGTACTCAACGGGATCCACGCTCAAAAGAATAGAAGAAATGTTGCTAAAGAACTGCTCAAACACTACACACACACGCTGGAATCAAACATAGATGAAAGACGGAAGAAGAGGACTCGGCAGGATATCGCATCCTGGGCCTACGTAGTTTGTCAGACACAAACATCAGAGTCGACGTAGTTCGGGGGAAGGGGAACGTGCTCGCTAGGATGTCGCATCCTATGCATACGTATCTTCTCTAACCAGAGAAAGAATCAGAGCACTCGTAGCTCGGCTAACGCACGCCAAACAAAACACACAAACTGGAAACGGAATGCCAATCGTTGGTCTTACATCCAACTCCAGACACACACAGGAAACCGACTGCCAATCGCTGGACTTATGTCAAACTCCAACAAACAATCGCACACAGGAAACCGACTGCCAATCGATGGACTTATGTCAGACTCCAGACAAACAAACACACAGGAAACCGACTGCCAATCGCTGGACTTATGTCAGACTCCACACACACAAGAGGGTTGAAAAAGGAAAAGGGCGCCCGGAGAGATCGGCTCATCTCCTGCCTACGTACCTCATCTGGTATGATGATTGGGGCGACGTAGTTCCCCTAAACAGGGAAAGAACTTCTATCCTAACCAGAGATAAGGGAGATAACAGACTACTAGGGAGACTACGACTCGAGCCTAGAAGTTGTCATGCATACGATCCCTATGTTGAGGTCTCTAATCCTAACTTGCACAGGAAGCAAGCTAGCCTAAACACAACACATAATCAAACACAAGCACAAGAGAGCAAGCACACACACTATATGCAACAAGTGGCTCATACAAGGCTGGGCTTTAGTCAAGGGGTCACATCAACCTCAACAAACAAGCCAACTGGAATGGGGTGTTTTTTAGCTCTTAACCCTAACATTGAGAGTTAGGGTGAAGCAGATGAAATGGAGATGAGGGTTATGCCTCATAGCTCTTATCCCTGGCCTGGGAGAGCTTGAATCAAATAGAAAGTGTGGGAGTTCAGAATGAAGGAACTCTTCTCCACAAATGACCGACACAACAAGATTTTGGGTTTTTATTCAAAGTGCATCAACGCATGGTGTGAGCAAGATGAAAGACACAACTGAATAGCAGAGGATGGATTGCACATCCCTTTTATCTGCCAATTGCCTCTTAAGAGGACTTTACCAGCTTGGCACAAAATTAAACAACCACAAACATTGCCTCTTAAGGAGGGCTTCAGACAGGTGCCTGCCAAAGTAACATGATAGGTCTTCCAGACTACATGAAGATCAAGGAATTATACCTAAGTGGTATGCGAACCACAAGCAAAGTAAAGCAAAGTTCAAATGAACTTAAAGCAACTTAGGTACCTGTGGAAACAACTAAATAAATCAGTACAATACTCAGACAAACAGACAACAGTCAATAACAAACAGGCAATCCCAATATACAACACATAAGCCATAAGGCAAACTCAAGTGAGTTATCATCAACCTACAAAACAGCAAATGTTAGCAATCAAAAGCAAATATCAATATTCAAATGATGAAGCAACATCAACCATGGAGATTAGATGCTTGATCCTGAAATTCAAAGCTCACATGTAAGTACATACCACTAGGTCAAAGCCTAGGGTCAAAGGTGAAGAAAAAATCCAAAACAGGAGCTGAAATTCAACATAATGCAACTTCAAACACATGTTAACATGTCCTAAAAAGGACCAAAGCAAAATCATCAAGCAAAATCATTTCATGTGCAAGAGAAGTTAAAGACAATTTCAAGGCTCACATTTGATCATTATGAATGAAAATTCCAAATCAAAACAAAAATGATTCAAATAATTCTGGAAAAAATCATGAGTATTCAACACACCCAATACCATCATCATACAAAAAATCATAACCAACAAAGATCATTTGATATGGAAATTAAATTGCACAAGTTGAACAACCAAATGTGTGACACAAATTGTCACACCATACAAACATGTGTGTAAAACAGAAATGGTAAATGAGAAAAATACCAAACCAAGCCTCAAAGGTCCATCAACATGTCAAGAAACATCATACAAAATTTCAAGCAATTTGGATCAATATCAAGCATTTCACAATAGAAAGAGTGGAGCAAGGTCACAAATGCACATATGTTCAATCAACCTAGAGCAAACAAAATTCCAGCCATGTACAACTTCAGCAAATATCATCATAAAAAACTAGACACACAGAGGATCATGCTACAAAAAATTTGGAATTATTTGAGTCATTTTTCAATTAGATATGCATTTTTGAAGTTGGAAGAAAAATGAAAAAAAAACAAATGAAACACATAGCATGGAAAATGGAGGGAAATGGCTAAAATAAGAAAACATTTGAAATGTTGCTTTCGCCAGGAATCGAATTCGGTGCGCATTCAAATGAGCACGCGCCAATACAAAACGGTGTCGTTTTGGTCAAAACCCTAGCCAAGCCCAGATTGGACGCTAATCCGTCGCTAGTTGGACGCTAGGATGAAGATCTTCATCTTCCTCACGAAGATGAAGATGAACAGTATGAATGTTCATACGAGTTTTCCAGAATTTTCCAGAATTCTCCAGAATTCATCAAAAACCATACCAAATCAAAGCTCATGCAATGGAGAACATAGATCAACTAAAATCTAAGCTCAATTCATCAAGATCGAAGAGAATCGATGCAAAACATTTTTGAATGCAAAACTTCAATCATACATAATTCACTCAATAATGCATCATTTCATGTGATTTTTAGCTCAGAATCATCAGTGTTAAAAGATATACACAAATATACACATGGATTTGAGAATTATGAAGGTCGAAAAACTCACCTCTTGAAGAGCAAGTTCTGGATTCACACGATTCAACACTTGTAATGGTCCAAATCAACTCCAGAATACTTGTTATGATGATGGATGAAGAATTTGAAGCTTGGAAACGTGTAGATCTAGCTCACCAATCAACTTCCATGGCAATGTTCTTGAACTTCAATTGCTCGATTATGGCTCCAACTCTTCAAACAAATGCTGGATTCACACTCAATCACACTCACTGATCATGAATCTTCAACAAAAACAAAGTGTTATGTTGAAGAATTTTGAAATTTGATTATGAGAAAAAATTTGGAGGGAGAGAAAATTGTGAGATCTAGATCCAGAATCCCCTCAATTCTGTTATGATTATCAATATATATGCTTCACTAATCCACTCTTAATCCAAATTAACCATGTTTTAGTTGAAATTAATCAAGATAAGGTGCATGGCAAAAAATGACAAATTGGCGGGGCTGCGATTGTCACTGCTCCCACGGCATGGTAACCATTTTTCTTATTATGATTCTTTTGACCGTACACAGCATTTGACTCATTCTTCCCATGATAGGACTTTTTACTGCTTGTAGAAGTAGCTGCCTGTAACTTTCCACTTCGAATGCCGCTCTCCACCCGTTCACCTGTCAATATAAGTTCAGTGAAACCGGATGAAGAACTCCCCAGTAGGTGGCTGTAGAATGGGCCAGTCAGGGTACCCATGAACAGGTCTACTAATTCTCGGTCAGTCATAGGGGGTTTGACCCTGCCGGCCAAATCTCTCCATTTCTGAGCATATTCTTTGAAGCTTTCTTTAGATCCCATAGCCATATTCTGCAACTGTAACCGAGTAGGCGCTAGCTCAGAATTATACTGGTACTGCTTATAGAAAGCTGTTGCTAAATCAGTCCAGGTGCGGATGTCAGAGCTCTCGAGCTGATGATACCATTCCAACTGAGTGCCAGACAGACTTTCTTGGAAGAAGTGGATCCACAGTTTCTTATCAGTAGTATGCGGCTGAATCTTTCTCACATAAGCCCTTAAATGCATCTGAGGGCAGGATACACCATCGTACTTAGTGAAAGTGGGGATTTTGAATTTGCGAGGAATGGTCACATCGGAGACCAGACCCAAACTTTCGAAATCCAGACCAGGCGCCTTCTGACCCTCCATAGCTAGCATACGTTCTTCCAACAACTTGTACTTATCATCTCTCGGAGAGTACTGTTCATTTTCATACTTCTCATCATCATCCTCAGGGTTGGAGAAATCAGCATCCTCTTCCTCTGAATCATTCTCCGCCTCATCCTCTGGACCGTTCGGGATTCCAAATTTGATTCCCATAGCCTGTCCTTTACGCCTTCTTCCTGGGTTAATGAAACTCACAGCCTTCTTGTCTTTCTTCTTTTCGACCAAAAGAGCCTTCAGTTCCTCCTGCCCCTTGGATAGGCTTAACATCATCTCCTTGAACTGAGCATTTTGAGTCTGGAGATCTTTGACAGTTTGTTCGAGATCCATTTTTCTGTTTAAGAGGCAGACCGTGAGAATATGGTCCTTTGGAACACCTATCATGCAATGTTATGTTATGCTATGCAATGTATGAAATGTTTTCAAGGACTTTTGGAATTTAACTTTACGTAAGCCAACAAAAAAGGAAACTTTTTTTTTTTTTTTTTTTTTTTTTTTTTTTTTTTACAAAACAGAGCAAAGTTAAATCCCTAAGTCCTCGAAATGGTTAGTACAATGCCATGATGTTATGATGTTATGATGTTAAACAAGCACAAGCAACTCACACAACCATCATTCCTAGGTTTTAAGGCTTGCATGAGTTCCATAGGTAAGTACCCTCCCCATTGAAGTTTGGTTGGTTCAACCTGTCCTAGAATAGTAATCGGGTTCTAGAAGGATCTCCAATCATTGACCTTCCTTTAAGTCCACTTCAGTGCAACACCAAGTGGTTGACCAAAGCTTCCCTAAAGTCCAATCTCAAGGAGTGTAGTATCGAGTCTCAACCAAGCCCCAGTCGGAACCGAAGTCAGTTAGCTCACTACTTTCTAATGGCCAGGATGAGTCAATTAGGGTTCTAAAGGTCTGGTTAATGCTTTGATGACACCACGCGGAAGCCAAATTTTTCCTCAAATAACATGAGGACCATCAGGACAACCAAAGTGTCACATTAACCGTAGCCATCATTTTAACCATTCCAGTATACGCCGGATAGTCGCGATGATCTATTGTTACTTACCTAAGGTACACTAGATCCGGGTGTAGGATCTTTCACTCAAGCATAGGATACCCAAGCAATCCCTTAAAAGTAAATCAAACAATTCAAATAAGTGATCTTGTTTTAAGGTAACCTCTCTTTTTAAGGTCCCCAGCAGAGTCGCCAGTTCTGTCATACGGTGAACTGACTTGGGGTGTTTTGCTTTTTATCGCAATGTCGCGGATAGCAAGAGTCGCCACCGACTTTTCTTTTATCCAATAAGGAAAGGTGGAAAAGAACAGGAAAGACCTCAATAGATTTTGGGTTCGGGAGGTACATTATACAAAGGGAAGGTATTAGCACCCTTTGTATCCATGGTTATCCATGGGCTCTTAATTGCTGGATCACTTATGTTATTTTTCTTGTCTGAAAAAGTGCTCGTGAACGGCTTAGAAAATGTTTTGAAAAGAGAGTTTAACTTTGTAATGATTCTCGTATGAATGTATACAAAGTGGTTATCTCTTTTAGTTTTGAAAGTTGTTTGAAAAAATATAACTCGGTAATGATTCTAGTACGAATGTATACCAAGTGGTGATTTTCCAAAAGAGGTTTTGAAAGGTGTGAGGTGTTAAAAATATTTTAGGTTATGATCCAGTAATTGAGAGTTATACCTTCCTAAGGTCGTTATGAACGTTTCCTATCCTTATGAGGGTAAAACTGTCCTTACTATTGAGAAGTAAGTAATTTTACCCTTTGGATGTTTAAGGGTCATTGTAGGGTCATCGATAGGTCATTGAAGGCAACAGTTGTAAGGATACCTTAGCATTCGAAGGGACGATCATCATTTAACCGTAGGCTACACCGAAGGGTCATCGAGGGACAAAATCATATATTCGAAGGCAACATCCGAGGGACTATGATTTATTTTATGATGATTTAATCGAAGGGTCATTGCTAAGTGTATCCCCACATTCGCGGGACATGACCGTAATACCGTAATATCGTAAGGCAGCAAAGAGAGGTCCAAGATCACATATTTAAAGGCCGTATTTTAAAGTTAATTAGGTGATTAGGATGAATCCCCACATTAAAATCAATACATTAAAATAATACATTAAAATTAATACATTAAAATTAATTATTAAAATTAATTATTAAAATTAACACATTAAAATTAATTAAGCAATTTAGGGTGAGTCTCCACAAGGGTATCCCACAAATAAAGTGGAAGACCTAGACAACAATCCTTTCCTGGGACAGGTGAACCTTTACAAAATTCAGCAAACGGATTAGAGTACCAAATCAGGGTGCAATCAAGAGTTGCACCAAAGCAGTAATAGTATCAGGTAAACAAAGCCTGGTTATAATAAAACAAGTCGGATGGGTAAAGATCAAAACAGAGCGAAACAGCGGCCTCCATTACAACAATTCAAGGTATCCAGGCATACTTAAGTCCACATGCAAAACCTCAAATATATTTATGAATTCAATTATGATATCACATGTGCATTAGGAACATAAAGCGGTGATAGTAACGCAAACCTGTTGGCAATTGAATTGCAACCTCGAATTGGCCGATCGGATCGAATTGAGCGGAAGTGACCTTGCTGCCGTAGGCTTTTCCTTCCGGGTTTCCTTTAGGGTTACTCGGAATAAGTTAAACAGTAGTCCTGAACACTCCGCCACAAGCCGGCAGGATTTGTCCTTGGATTCGTCAACTAAACAACAAATTAAACGAAGAAAATAAACTAGATCCTAACGTAAGGTTGGATCCGGTAAAAAGGTACACAATAGTTTCCTTTGTAGAAACTATTGTGTGAATAGAACTAACTAAATGCTGAAAAAGAAATAGGAAATTGCAAGGAAAATAGTGTAGAACTCGTAGGAAAACAATGCCTAAGCTGCTGGAAAAGAAAATATGCAAAAGTGAAAACGGCAAAGGAAAAATATGGAAAAAGCCCCCCTTTTCTAGGTTTTCTTCGTGGCTATTTATATTGGTACCATTAAGTAACTACTTGCTGCCAAGAGCTCTTCAACGTGGCTAATTTCATGGCGTGGATATAGGGCCCAACACTCCTCAACGTCTCTTCAAGTCTCTGAGGCGTTACTTGCGCCCAAAAAGTAGGGTAGTGGTGTGACGCTCGTCACACCATGTGTGACGTCCGTCACAAGGCTGCTTTGCGTGACGCTCGTCACGCCCTCCGTGACGTCCGTCACAAGCACAGCATTTGTGGTTTGCGCTTTGGGCTGGGCTTTGCTATTTGGTTCGTTTTCTCTCCTTTTTGCACCTCTTTTCCTCCATTTTTACTTATGCTTCCAAATAAACCACTTTCATGTTATCACTAGGCGAGCGTGTAGCGAATAGGTCAGTTTGGGTCATTCGCGAGCTGGGCCTTCGTTCCCTTAAGATCAGTGTCATGAAAATGAGTCGGAACGCCTTGAAAAATGTCTTGAAATATAATGGGCAAATTTTGGGGTATGACAGTTGCCCCTGTTCAATATTCTTGAACCGAGAGAGTTAGAATGGTGTGTACCGTTCGTGGTCTGGAGGTGAAAGATTATTGAACACTAGAATGCCCCAAAAATTTGCACTTGCCAATTAGTCTTGATGGAGATGGGCTTAAAGATGTCATCCAGGTAGTTTGATGAGGAGATTTCCAGATTGTGTCGTACGTTAGACAATGTCTGAAGACATGGACGTCATACCGGGTCATACGCTAGACCGTATAGTGAATCATCCATCATGCTGTTGACTTCGCTGGGGAGTCAGAGTATGCTATATGCTGCTGGGGATAAGGGATCAGAATGGATCATACACTGGACCATATCTGGGTATCAGAGTGAGCTGTTCGTTAGGCGGATGACTTTGATGGGGATGAAAGATCAGAACGGATCGTACGCTAGATCGGTTCTGAATTGCAGAATGAGCCGTCCGTTAGGCTGAATCTGCTTGAAGAGGGAGTAGTCGTATACCAGACTACCATTCAGAAATGTACCTGTCCGAAGGTAGCATCTGAGTAAAGGGGGTAGCCGTATACCAGACTACCATTCAGGAATGTACCTGTCCGAAGGTAGCACCTGAGCAAGGGAGTAGCCGTATACCAGACTACCATTCAGGAATGTACCTGTCCGAAGGTAGCACCTGAGCAAGGGAAGTAGCCGTATACCAGACTACCATTCAGGAATGTACCTGTCCGAAGGTAGCACCTGAGCAAGGGAAGTAGCCGTATACCAGACTACCATTCAGGAATGTACCTGTCCGAAGGTAGCACCTGAGCAAGGGAAGTAGCCGTATACCAGACTACCATTCAGGAATGTACCTGTCCGAAGGTAGCACCTGAGCAAGGGAAGTAGCCGTATACCAGACTACCATTCAGGAATGTACCTGTCCGAAGGTAGCACCTGAGCAAGGGAAGAGGGTCTAACTTGGTCGTACATTAGACTGTATTTGAGCAGCGTTTGGTCTAACTTGGTCGTACATTAGACCGTATTCGAGTTGAAGAAGGTCAGAATGGATCGTACGCTAGATCGTATCTGAGTTGTTGAAGGTCATATGTTGAGCTGAATCAGAGTGAACCGTACGTTAGGCTGTATCTGATAGTATTGGTATCTGTTGCATTTGCAACAATTTACTAGGGATGGGCTTATAGATGCCATCGTTAGGAGGATGTCAGAATGAATGTTGCCATGGAGTATATCTGAAAGATGTAGTCGAATCCTGAATGTAATTGATAGAGATGTCTGTCTGAATGGACCTTTGTTTTGATTGTATCAGGAGGATAATTAACCTGAAAAATAAAGTTAGCTTCATGCCATGTCATGATGCATGAGATGCAAATGTCGTATGTATGCGGGTGCTGTGAAATGATGTAACGAGGGACTTATGCGTTTGGAATAAATAAGAACATTGTATGCATGTATATGTTATGAAATGATGTAATGTATATGATGCGGAATGAACATTGTATGCAGGGAATGATGTAATGAAGGCCCTATGCGTTTGAAACGTTCTTCCAGGGGGCTCTACTGGGGAAATGAATCTCGGTCTTCTGGTCGGAGATATTTGCATTGATGACCCCTTCTCAGCTGGGGATACTTGATCCTTGTCTGATGGTAGAAATATTTGACAGAGCCCTGGCTGGGAGTGGAAGAGATGACTAGTCTGTCTGGTGACGCCAACCTCTTCTGGGGAATAATTGGCGTTGCCGGGGAATCGAATTAGCAGCGGATTCATTGGAAAGCCTGGTTAGACCTTCTCTTTGATCCTGAAGTCGTGTAGTAATTGTCATTGTTATTTTATGCATGTATTTTTGATAAACATTGATCATATTCAAACGCATATATCAATTCAAATTAAATCAATGGACGTTCGTGCAAACAAAACGGGAAAGTAAAAATAAAATTGCATTGATTTTGAAAGAGGGCCTATGAACAGGCAATCTGTGTACAAGGAGACAGAAATCCTAGTAAGAGGAAATTGTCAAGAAACAAAGAGAAAGCTATGCCGGAAACGTCCTATTGACTTTAATTCCACTACTGCCATTATGTCTTCAAGCATCTCATCCCTTGCCGTCGGATAGAAGTGATTGGCTTGTTCAGTCCCTTGGAACGTGGTTGAAGCTGACAGAAAACGGGACATAGTCGTACGCTTTAATCCCTAATTTTTGCCTGGACCGCCTTTTCGGGTTTTCAGTCCACCGGGATACCCCTTCTTGCCCAAGCCGCCCTTTCAGGTTTTCGACTTGCCGGGTATACGTCTTTATATATTTATCCCTAATTTTTGCCCGAACCCTTTTGGTTCGCCGGGATGCCCTTACTTTTGCCTAGGTACGTCGACCTAGCGGGTCTCTGTTAGGCGTAGTATTTTTTAACTATGTCCGCGTTCACAGGATGTGGGAAGTCTTCGCCATCCATTGTAGCAAGTATCATGGCTCCACCGGAGAATACCTTCTTAACCACAAATGGCCCTTCGTATGTGGGAGTCCATTTGCCCCTGGGATCACCTTGTGGTAGAATGATACGCTTGATAACTAAGTCGCCGATTTGGTACACTCGTCTCTTGACTCTTTTGTTAAATGCTTGGGTCATGCGCTTCTGATATATCTGCCCATGACAAACAGCCGCAAGTCTCTTCTCGTCAATCAAGTTTATCTGATCGAGTCGAGTCTGGATCCATTCATCTTCATCTAAGCCCGCCTCTTTCATGATTCTTAGAGAGGGAATCTGGACTTCCACTGGTAAAACGGCTTCCGTTCCATAGACTAAAGAGAAAAGGAGTTGCCCCTGTCGAAGTGCGTACTGAAGTGCGATAACCATGGAGAGCAAACGGTAACATCTCATGCCAGTCTTTGTACGTTACTGTCATCTTCTGTACAATCCTCTTGATATTCTTATTAGCGGCCTCCACGGCGCCATTCATCTTTGGCCGGTACGGAGAAGAGTTATGGTGTTTAATTTTGAACTACGCGCAGAGTTCAGCAATCATCTTGTTGTTCAAATTAGTACCATTGTCAGTGATAATTCTTTCAGGGATGCCATATCGACAAATAAGGCTATTCTTGATGAACCGTGCCACCACATTCTTGGTGACAGAAGCAAATGAGGCTGCCTCTACCCACTTTGTGAAGTAATCAATAGCGACGAGAATGAAGCAATGTCCATTAGAAGCCGTAGGTTTAATCTCTCCAATCATATCAATGCCCCACATTGCAAAAGGCCAAGGTGCTGTCAACACGTTCAATGGAGCGGGAGGTGCATGTACTTTATCCGCATAGATCTGGCACTTATGACAGGTTCTGGAGTGATGGTGGCAATCAGCTTCCATGGTAGACCAATAATACCCTGATCTCAGAATCTTCTTGGCCATTGTATGTCCATTAGAATGAGTCCCAAAAATACCGTCATGCATGTCTTCCATAATCCTTTCTGCTTCCTGTTTATCCACACAGCGAAGCAAAGTTGAGTCATGATTACGTTTGTATAATACTCCATTACTCAGAAAGAACTTAGCGGAGAATTTCCTCAGGAATTTTTTGTCATTGATGGATGCCCCTTCAGGGTATTCCTGATCTTCTAAGTATCTTTTTACGTCGTGGAACCAAGGTTTCTCCTGTACCCTCTCAGTGTTAAGTTCATAACAGTATGCCGGTTCATCTAACCGTCCAATGGTAATCATGGGAGCTTCGCTGCCCCATCTGACTCTGAACATAGATGACATGGTAGCTAATGCGTCTGCCAACTGATTCTCTTCTCGTGGGATATGTTCGAATGTAATCTCTTCAAAGTATGGGATCAACGTCATCACCCGTTCTCGGTAAGGGATGAGATTCGGGTGCTTAGTGTCCCATTCTCCTTTGATCTGACTGATTACTAATGCTGAGTCTCCGTACACACTCAAAAACTTGATTCGCCAATCTATAGCAGCTTTGAGTCCAAAAATACATGCTTCATACTCAGCCATATTGTTGGTACAATGAAAACATAGTCTAGCTGTGAGAGGCGTATGGTAACCCTCGGGAGAAATGAGTACATCCCCAACACCATGGCCCAATGCATTAGAAGATCCATCGAAAACCATAGTCCATCGGGATCCCAGTTCGGGTCCTTCATACGGTTTAGGTTTTTCATCATCAGTAACAAGCATGACATCCTCATCCGGGAACTCAAAATTCATAGATTGATAATCGTCCACCGCTTGATGAGCCAAATGCTCAGCGAGCACGCTTCCTTTGATTGCTTTCTGGGTAGTATACTGGATATCGTACTCTGTTAAGATCATCTGCCATCTCGCTATTCTTCCGGAGAGGGCAGGCTTCTCGAACATGTATTTGATGGGATCCATCCTAGAAATCAACAAAGTGGTCTGATCCAACATATACTGTCTTAGTCGGCGAGCAGCCCAGGCCAAAGCACAGCAAGTTCTCTCGAGCAGTGAGTATCTTGTTTCACAGTCGGTAAACTTTTTGCTCAGGTAGTATATGGCATGCTCTTTTCGACCAGACTCGTCATGTTGCCCCAATACGCACCCCATTGAATTTTCTAATACGGTCAAATACATGATTAGAGGTCTTCCTTCAACTGGTGGTATCAGAATCGGAGGTTCCTGGAGGTACTTCTTGATTTTGTCAAAAGCTTCTTGGCATTCGTCATTCCATATCATTTCTTGATTTTTCCTCAGTAATTTGAAGATGGGTTTGCAGGTAGCGGTCAAGTGGGAGATAAATCGAGCAATGTAGTTCAAGCGTCCCAAGAAGCCTCTGATCTCTTTCTCCGTACGGGGAACCGGCATTTCTTGAATAGCCCTCACTTTAGCTGGGTCAACCTCAATTCCTTTACCACTGACAACAGAGCCCAGGAGTTTACCAGATCTTACTCCAAAAGTGCATTTGTTCGGATTCAATCTCAACTTGTACTTCTTCAACCTCTCGAACAGTTTGCATAAATGATCGAGATATTCTTCTTCAGTATGAGATCTAGCTATCATGTCATCCACATATACTTCTATTTCATGATGGATCATATCATGGAACAAAACCACCATAGCACGCTGGTACGTTGCCCCGGCGTTCTTTAGACCGAATGGCATTACTTTGTAACAGAAAGTGCCCCATTGCGTCACAAACGTAGTTTTCTCCATGTCCTCAGGTGCCATCTTAATCTGATTATAACCCGAGAATCCATCCATGAATGAGAATACTTTGTGTTGAGCGGTGTTATCTACCAGGACATCGATGTGCGGGAGTGGAAAGTCATCTTTGGGACTCGCTTTATTCAAATCTCTGTAATCTACGCACATTCGCACCTTACCATCCTTCTTTGGCACTGGCACCACATTGGCAACCCATTGAGGATAAGAAGTAACGGCTAGGAAACCGGCATTGAATTGTTTCATAACCTCGACTTTGATTTTCTCAGACATTTCAGGACGCATGCGGCGAACCTTTTGCTTGACAGGACGACATTCTTCCCTCGTTGGCAGTCGATGCACTACTATGTCAGTATCCAATCCCGGCATGTCTTCATAAGACCAAGCGAAAATCTCTACATAGTCGCGTAACATCTGAACCAATCTTTCCTTGACACTGTTTTCCAAACCTGCTCCTATTTTGACTTCTTTTCTGTCCACTTCAGTACCTAGATTTACGATTTCGAGTGACTCTTCATGCGGCTGTATAGTCTTTCCCTCTTGCAGTAGCAGTCTGGCAAGTTCTCCCGGGACTTCACAATCTTCCTCACTTCCATCTTCGGCTTGGTAGATTGGATTTTCAAAGTCATAATGAACAGTAGCGGAATTATTATCAATAGGATCCAGAGTGGATACGGATCTGCAATTTGTTACGTGAGTGTGTGTAAGAAAGCATAGCTTGTTTGAAAGACGACAGGAAAAATAAAGAGCGCAATATTTGAATGCGAAAAAGTCCATTGATTTATTGAATATGATTATGCTTATGAAATGACAAAACCCTTAACAAATTAGCTATTGTGCCCCGGGTGTAGACACAATGCTTTAAGAAGTTCGATTGAAAAATTAAAGATTTGCAATACTAAATGGACAATAACAATTACTCCTGACTAAAGGAGATCGGGATAGTGTCTTCAGCCTTCCAGTTATTGAGTCCGTCGCCAATTGTTGGGTAGATCCAGCTATCCAGGTCGCAATCACTGTCAGCATCTTCTACAGCATTAATTTGACTCTTGTCAGAGCTGAACCCCAGGCCAAATTTGTCAGACTTGTATGGTACGTCGATCAATTGACCCCAGCCAGTACGACCACCATCTTCAACCACAGCTTGAGCGTCCTTCAGAGAAATCATAGCAGGAGGAACACGAATAACCTTGGGCACACAGGAAGTTGGCTTAAGGACAGGATCGGTCGGAGGAACTACTTCAAATGACTGACAAGGAGTCTCAATGAATTCACCATCCATCTCGACGTATCTGAAGGTCTGCACACTACTGACAATGTACTCTTCTTCTCCACACACAGTGACAATTTTACCCTTTGTGGGATATCTCAACTTTTGATGGAGAGATGAAGCTACAGCACCTGACCCATGAATCCAAGGGCGTCCCAGTAAGCAGGAATAGGCAGGACGAATGTTCATTACATGGAAGGTAGTGTTGAAGACTTGAGGTCCTATCTTGATAGGAAGGACTACTTCGCCATGGACAACACTCTTCGCACCATCGTAAGCACGTACCACAATGTCACTAGGTTTCAGTTCAATGCTTTTACAATCCAGCTTATCTAGCACAGCTGTCGGCAGCACATTCAAGGAAGAGTCATTATCGATCAACACATGAGACAAAGTGATTCCCCTGCACTCAATGGAGATATGCAGGGCTTTATTGTGATTCTTTCCTGCTGGTGTCAGATCAGCGTCGGAAAAGCCTAAGCCGTTGTCAACAGTCAGGTTGGCAACATAATTTTCAAATTGATCGACAGATGTCTCCTGAGGTACATGAGCAGTTTTCAAGAATTTTATCAATGCATTGGCATGAGATTCAGAAGATAACAGCAAGGATAACATCGAGATCTTAGACGGCGTATGCCCCAACTGTTCTACCACATCAAAATCACTCTTGCGAATGATTTTCAGCACTTCTTCCATTTCTTGTTTGGCAACATCTTCGGGAGTAACTTCGACCGGTGTCTCTGACTGAGAAGGATTGACTGGTTCCTTTCCTCGAGTTTCAAGGACAGGAGGTGAGATTTCTAGAGAGAAGATCCTTCCGCTTCGAGTAATTTTACTAGTCCCAACAATGCCACTAGTATTAGCAGCATTATCCACTTGCTTCACGCCATGGACGTAAACATCACCGCCATAATTCCACGGAATAGCTTTGCTTGAGGAATACGGGATTGGGCCAGGTGCGGTGATGATTAGGGGAGCAACCCTGGGCTTAGCAGTAATCTTCACAGGTACTCTGGGAGCAGTAATCTTCACTGGAACTTTGGACCTTGCAATCACAGATACTTCTTCAATAGGGTTTTCCGCCTTAGAGACCCTTTCAAAGAGAATTGTACGATCGTCCATCAGCTGTTGAATACCATTCTTCAATTTCAAACAGTTTTCGGGCCGGAGTATGCAGAGATTGCAATCTTCAGTACAACCTGGAAATAAACCAGCTTGCAATAAATTCCTCTTTATGACCGGGAGAGGAGATGTTAAGTCCGCTACAGTAGTGATGAGAAAATTGTCATCGAGAGCATTAACAGCCTTGTCATGATTAGGCATAGGAGCAGTGATGACATTAGGAGTCTCCGGAGGCTCGAACTCAATTTCCCCAGCGTCGACCATATCCTGAATTTTATTCTTTAACAGCCAGCAATCGTTTGTATCGTGCCCGGGGCTATCGGAGTGATATGCACACCTGGCATTGGGATTATAACGAGGCGAAGCAGTGTTGACATTTGCAGGAGGACCTCTGAGAGTGATTAAGTTCGCCTTTAGCATACTTTGCAGTGCTTGTGCAAAAGTCATATTAAGCTTGGTAAACTGCCTTCTTGGTCTGTCTTGTCTTTGCTGGAAGTTTTGAGCTGGCGGGGCTGCGATTGTCACTGCTCCCACGGCATGGTAACCATTTTTCTTATTATGATTCTTTTGACCGTACATAGCATTTGACTCATTCTTCCCATGATAGGACTTTTTACTGCTTGTAGAAGTAGCTGCCTGTAACTTTCCACTTCGAATGCCGCTCTCCACCCGTTCACCTGTCAATATAAGTTCAGTGAAACCGGATGAAGAACTCCCCAGTAGGTGGCTGTAGAATGGGCCAGTCAGGGTACCCATGAACAGGTCTACTAATTCTCGGTCAGTCATAGGGGGTTTGACCCTGCCGGCCAAATCTCTCCATTTCTGAGCATATTCTTTGAAGCTTTCTTTAGATCCCATAGCCATATTCTGCAACTGTAACCGAGTAGGCGCTAGCTCAGAATTATACTGGTACTGCTTATAGAAAGCTATTGCTAAATCAGTCCAGGTGCGGATGTCAGAGCTCTCGAGCTGATGATACCATTCCAACTGAGTGCCAGACAGACTTTCTTGGAAGAAGTGGATCCACAGTTTCTTATCAGTAGTATGCGGCTGAATCTTTCTCACATAAGCCCTTAAATGCATCTGAGGGCAGAATACACCATCGTACTTAGTGAAAGTGGGGATTTTGAATTTGCGAGGAATGGTCACATCGGAGACCAGACCCAAACTTTCGAAATCCAGACCAGGCGCCTTCTGACCCTCCATAGCTAGCATACGTTCTTCCAACAACTTGTACTTATCATCTCTCGGAGAGTACTGTTCATTTTCATACTTCTCATCATCATCCTCAGGGTTGGAGAAATCAGCATCCTCTTCCTCTGAATCATTCTCCGCCTCATCCTCTGGACCGTTCGGGATTCCAAATTTGATTCCCATAGCCTGTCCTTTACGCCTTCTTCCTGGGTTAATGAAACTCACAGCCTTCTTGTCTTTCTTCTTTTCGACCAAAAGAGCCTTCAGTTCCTCCTGCCCCTTGGATAGGCTTAACATCATCTCCTTGAACTGAGCATTTTGAGTCTGGAGATCTTTGACAGTTTGTTCGAGATCCATTTTTCTGTTTAAGAGGCAGACCGTGAGAATATGGTCCTTTGGAACACCTGTCATGCAATGTTATGTTATGTTATGCAATGTATGAAATGTTTTCAAGGACTTTTGGAATTTAACTTTACGTAAGCCAACAAAAAAGGAAACTCTTTTTTTTTTTTTTTTTTTTTTTTTTTTTTTTTACAAAACAGAGCAAAGTTAAATCCCTAAGTCCTCGAAATGGTTAGTACAATGCCATGATGTTATGATGTTATGATGTTAAACAAGCACAAGCAAGTCACACAACCATCATTCCTAGGTTTTAAGGCTTGCATGAGTTCCATAGGTAAGTACCCTCCCCATTGAAGTTTGGTTGGTTCAACCTGTCCTAGAATAGTAACCGGGTTCTAGAAGGATCTCCAATCATTGACCTTCCTTTAAGTCCACTTCAGTGCAACACCAAGTGGTTGACCAAAGCTTCCCTAAAGTCCAATCTCAAGGAGTGTAGTATCGAGTCTCAACCAAGCCCCAGTCGGAACCGAAGTCAGTTAGCTCACTACTTTCTAATGGCCAGGATGAGTCAATTAGGGTTCTAAAGGTCTGGTTAATGCTTTGATGACACCACGCGGAAGCCAAATTTTTCCTCAAATAACATGAGGACCATCAGGACAACCAAAGTGTCACATTAACCGTAGCCATCATTTTAACCATTCCAGTATACGCCGGATAGTCGCGATGATCTATTGCTACTTACCTAAGGTACACTAGATCCGGGTGTAGGATCTTTCACTCAAGCATAGGATACCCAAGCAATCCCTTAAAAGTAAATCAAACAATTCAAATAAGTGATCTTGTTTTAAGGTAACCTCTCTTTTTAAGGTCCCCAGCAGAGTCGCCAGTTCTGTCATACGGTGAACTGACTTGGGGTGTTTTGCTTTTTATCGCAATGTCGCGGATAGCAAGAGTCGCCACCGACTTTTCTTTTATCCAATAAGGAAAGGTGGAAAAGAACAGGAAAGACCTCAATAGATTTTGGGTTCGGGAGGTACATTATACAAAGGGAAGGTATTAGCACCCTTTGTATCCATGGTTATCCATGGGCTCTTAATTGCTGGATCACTTATGTTATTTTTCTTGTCTGAAAAAGTGCTCGTGAACGGCTTAGAAAATGTTTTGAAAAGAGAGTTTAACTTTGTAATGATTCTCGTATGAATGTATACAAAGTGGTTATCTCTTTTAGTTTTGAAAGTTGTTTGAAAAAATATAACTCGGTAATGATTCTAGTACGAATGTATACCAAGTGGTGATTTTCCAAAAGAGGTTTTGAAAGGTGTGAGGTGTTAAAAATATTTTAGGTTATGATCCAGTAATTGAGAGTTATACCTTCCTAAGGTCGTTATGAACGTTTCCTATCCTTATGAGGGTAAAACTGTCCTTACTATTGAGAAGTAAGTAATTTTACCCTTTGGATGTTTAAGGGTCATTGTAGGGTCATCGATAGGTCATTGAAGGCAACAGTTGTAAGGATACCTTAGCATTCGAAGGGACGATCATCATTTAACCGTAGGCTACACCGAAGGGTCATCGAGGGACAAAATCATATATTCGAAGGCAACATCCGAGGGACTATGATTTATTTTATGATGATTTAATCGAAGGGCCATTGCTAAGTGTATCCCCACATTCGCGGGACATGACCGTAATACCGTAATATCGTAAGGCAGCAAAGAGAGGTCCAAGATCACATATTTAAAGGCCGTATTTTAAAGTTAATTAGGTGATTAGGATGAATCCCCACATTAAAATCAATACATTAAAATAATACATTAAAATTAATACATTAAAATTAATTATTAAAATTAACACATTAAAATTAATTAAGCAATTTAGGGTGAGTCTCCACAAGGGTATCCCACAAATAAAGTGGAAGACCTAGACAGCAATCCTTTCCTGGGACAGGTGAACCTTTACAAAATTCAGCAAACGGATTAGAGTACCAAATCAGGGTGCAATCAAGAGTTGCACCAAAGCAGTAATAGTATCAGGTAAACAAAGCCTGGTTATAATAAAACAAGTCGGATGGGTAAAGATCAAAACAGAGCGAAACAGCGGCCTCCATTACAACAATTCAAGGTATCCAGGCATACTTAAGTCCACATGCAAAACCTCAAATATATTTATGAATTCAATTATGATATCACATGTGCATTAGGAACATAAAGCGGTGATAGTAACGCAAACCTGTTGGCAATTGAATTGCAACCTCGAATTGGCCGATCGGATCGAATTGAGCGGAAGTGACCTTGCTGCCGTAGGCTTTTCCTTCCGGGTTTCCTTTAGGGTTACTCGGAATAAGTTAAACAGTAGTCCTGAACACTCCGCCACAAGCCGGCAGGATTTGTCCTTGGATTCGTCAACTAAACAACAAATTAAACGAAGAAAATAAACTAGATCCTAACGTAAGGTTGGATCCGGTAAAAAGGTACACAATAGTTTCCTTTGTAGAAACTATTGTGTGAATAGAACTAACTAAATGCTGAAAAAGAAATAGGAAATTGCAAGGAAAATAGTGTAGAACTCGTAGGAAAACAATGCCTAAGCTGCTGGAAAAGAAAATATGCAAAAGTGAAAACGGCAAAGGAAAAATGTGGAAAAAGCCCCCCTTTTCTAGGTTTTCTTCGTGGCTATTTATATTGGTACCATTAAGTAACTACTTGCTGCCAAGAGCTCTTCAACGTGGCTAATTTCATGGCGTGGATATAGGGCCCAACACTCCTCAACGTCTCTTCAAGTCTCTGAGGCGTTACTTGCGCCCAAAAAGTAGGGTAGTGGTGTGACGCTCGTCACACCATGTGTGACGTCCGTCACAAGGCTGCTTTGCGTGACGCTCGTCACGCCCTCCGTGACGTCCGTCACAAGCACAGCATTTGTGGTTTGCGCTTTGGGCTGGGCTTTGCTATTTGGTTCGTTTTCTCTCCTTTTTGCACCTCTTTTCCTCCATTTTTACTTATGCTTCCAAATAAACCACTTTCATGTTATCACTAGGCGAGCGTGTAGCGAATAGGTCAGTTTGGGTCATTCGCGAGCTGGGCCTTCGTTCCCTTAAGATCAGTGTCATGAAAATGAGTCGGAACGCCTTGAAAAATGTCTTGAAATATAAATGGGCAAATTTTGGGGTATGACAGCTGCCCCTGTTCAATATTCTTGAACCGAGAGAGTTAGAATGGTGTGTACCGTTCGTGGTCTGGAGGTGAAAGATTATTGAACACTAGAATGCCCCAAAAATTTGCACTTGCCAATTAGTCTTGATGGAGATGGGCTTAAAGATGTCATCCAGGTAGTTTGATGAGGAGATTTCCAGATTGTGTCGTACGTTAGACAATGTCTGAAGACATGGACGTCATACCGGGTCATACGCTAGACCGTATAGTGAATCATCCATCATGCTGTTGACTTCGCTGGGGAGTCAGAGTATGCTATATGCTGCTGGGGATAAGGGATCAGAATGGATCATACACTGGACCATATCTGGGTATCAGAGTGAGCTGTTCGTTAGGCGGATGACTTTGATGGGGATGAAAGATCAGAACGGATCGTACGCTAGATCGGTTCTGAATTAGAGAATGAGCCGTCCGTTAGGCTGAATCTGCTTGAAGAGGGAGTAGTCGTATACCAGACTACCATTCAGAAATGTACCTGTCCGAAGGTAGCATCTGAGTAAAGGGGGTAGCCGTATACCAGACTACCATTCAGGAATGTACCTGTCCGAAGGTAGCACCTGAGCAAGGGGAGTAGCCGTATACCAGACTACCATTCAGGAATGTACCTGTCCGAAGGTAGCACCTGAGCAAGGGGAGTAGCCGTATACCAGACTACCATTCAGGAATGTACCTGTCCGAAGGTAACACCTGAGCAAGGGGAGTAGCCGTATACCAGACTACCATTCAGGAATGTACCTGTCCGAAGGTAGCACCTGAGCAAGGGAAGTAGCCGTATACCAGACTACCATTCAGGAATGTACCTGTCCGAAGGTAGCACCTGAGCAAGGGAAGTAGCCGTATACCAGACTACCATTCAGGAATGTACCCGTCCGAAGGTAGCACCTGAGCAAGGGAAGTAGCCGTATACCAGACTACCATTCAGGAATGTACCTGTCCGAAGGTAGCACCTGAGCAAGGGAAGTAGCCGTATACCAGACTACCATTCAGGAATGTACCTGTCCGAAGGTAGCACCTGAGCAAGGGAAGAGGGTCTAACTTGGTCGTACATTAGAC
The DNA here is from genome assembly GCF_024323335.1 of Lathyrus oleraceus. NCBI lineage: Eukaryota > Viridiplantae > Streptophyta > Magnoliopsida > Fabales > Fabaceae > Lathyrus > Lathyrus oleraceus. The sequence goes on from NC_066580.1 coordinate 449,089,819, forward strand.
TGTATTTGAGCAGCGTCTGGTCTAACTTGGTCGTACATTAGACCGTATTCGAGTTGAAGAAGGTCAGAATGGATCGTACGCTAGATCGTATCTGAGTTGTTGAAGGTCATATGTTGAGCTGAATCAGAGTGAACCATACGTTAGGCTGTATCTGATAGTATTGGTATCTGTTGCATTTGCAACAATTTACTGGGGATGGGCTTATAGATGCCATCGTTAGGAGGATGTCAGAATGAATGTTGCCATGGAGTATATCTGAAAGATGTAGTCGAATCCTGAATGTAATTGATAGAGATGTCTGTCTGAATGGACCTTTGTTTTGATTGTATCAGGAGGATAATTAACCTGAAAAATAAAGTTAGCTTCATGCCATGTCATGATGCATGAGATGCAAATGTCGTATGTATGCGGGTGCTGTGAAATGATGTAACGAGGGACTTATGCGTCTGGAATAAATAAGAACATTGTATGCATGTATATGTTATGAAATGATGTAATGTATATGATGCGGAATGAACATTGTATGCAGGGAATGATGTAATGAAGGCCCTATGCGTTTGAAACGTTCTTCCAGGGGGCTCTACTGGGGAAATGAATCTCGGTCTTCTGGTCGGAGATATTTGCATTGATGACCCCTTCTCAGCTGGGGATACTTGATCCTTGTCTGATGGTAGAAATATTTGACAGAGCCTGGCTGGGAGTGGAAGAGATGACTAGTCTGTCTGGTGACGCCAACCTCTTCTGGGGAATAATTGGCGTTGCCGGGGAATCGAATTAGCAGCGGATTCATTGGAAAGCCTGGTTAGACCTTCTCTTTGATCCTGAAGTCGTGTAGTAATTGTCATTGTTATTTTATGCATGTATTTTTGATAAACATTGATCATATTCAAACGCATATATCAATTCAAATTAAATCAATGGACGTTCGTGCAAACAAAACGGGAAAGTAAAAATAAAATTGCATTGATTTTGAAAGAGGGCCTATGAACAGGCAATCTGTGTACAAGGAGACAGAAATCCTAGTAAGAGGAAATTGTCAAGAAACAAAGAGAAAGCTATGCCGGAAACGTCCTATTGACTTTAATTCCACTACTGCCATTATGTCTTCAAGCATCTCATCCCTTGCCGTCGGATAGAAGTGATTGGCTTGTTCAGTCCCTTGGAACGTGGTTGAAGCTGACAGAAAACGGGACATAGTCGTACGCTTTAATCCCTAATTTTTGCCTGGACCGCCTTTTCGGGTTTTCAGTCCACCGGGATACCCCTTCTTGCCCAAGCCGCCCTTTCAGGTTTTCGACTTGCCGGGTATACGTCTTTATATATTTATCCCTAATTTTTGCCCGAACCCTTTTGGTTCGCCGGGATGCCCTTACTTTTGCCTAGGTACGTCGACCTAGCGGGTCTCTGTTAGGCGTAGTATTTTTTAACTATGTCCGCGTTCACAGGATGTGGGAAGTCTTCGCCATCCATTGTAGCAAGTATCATGGCTCCACCGGAGAATACCTTCTTAACCACAAATGGCCCTTCGTATGTGGGAGTCCATTTGCCCCTGGGATCACCTTGTGGTAGAATGATACGCTTGATAACTAAGTCGCCGATTTGGTACACTCGTCTCTTGACTCTTTTGTTAAATGCTTGGGTCATGCGCTTCTGATATATCTGCCCATGACAAACAGCCGCAAGTCTCTTCTCGTCAATCAAGTTTATCTGATCGAGTCGAGTCTGGATCCATTCATCTTCATCTAAGCCCGCCTCTTTCATGATTCTTAGAGAGGGAATCTGGACTTCCACTGGTAAAACGGCTTCCGTTCCATAGACTAAAGAGAAAGGAGTTGCCCCTGTCGAAGTGCGTACTGAAGTGCGATAACCATGGAGAGCAAACGGTAACATCTCATGCCAGTCTTTGTACGTTACTGTCATCTTCTGTACAATCCTCTTGATATTCTTATTAGCGGCCTCCACGGCGCCATTCATCTTTGGCCGGTACGGAGAAGAGTTATGGTGTTTAATTTTGAACTACGCGCAGAGTTCAGCAATCATCTTGTTGTTCAAATTAGTACCATTGTCAGTGATAATTCTTTCAGGGATGCCATATCGACAAATAAGGCTATTCTTGATGAACCGTGCCACCACATTCTTGGTGACAGAAGCAAATGAGGCTGCCTCTACCCACTTTGTGAAGTAATCAATAGCGACGAGAATGAAGCAATGTCCATTAGAAGCCGTAGGTTTAATCTCTCCAATCATATCAATGCCCCACATTGCAAAAGGCCAAGGTGCTGTCAACACGTTCAATGGAGCGGGAGGTGCATGTACTTTATCCGCATAGATCTGGCACTTATGACAGGTTCTGGAGTGATGGTGGCAATCAGCTTCCATGGTAGACCAATAATACCCTGATCTCAGAATCTTCTTGGCCATTGTATGTCCATTAGAATGAGTCCCAAAAATACCGTCATGCATGTCTTCCATAATCCTTTCTGCTTCCTGTTTATCCACACAGCGAAGCAAAGTTGAGTCATGATTACGTTTGTATAATACTCCATTACTCAGAAAGAACTTAGCGGAGAATTTCCTCAGGAATTTTTTGTCATTGATGGATGCCCCTTCAGGGTATTCCTGATCTTCTAAGTATCTTTTTACGTCGTGGAACCAAGGTTTCTCCTGTACCCTCTCAGTGTTAAGTTCATAACAGTATGCCGGTTCATCTAACCGTCCAATGGTAATCATGGGAGCTTCGCTGCCCCATCTGACTCTGAACATAGATGACATGGTAGCTAATGCGTCTGCCAACTGATTCTCTTCTCGTGGGATATGTTCGAATGTAATCTCTTCAAAGTATGGGATCAACGTCATCACCCGTTCTCGGTAAGGGATGAGATTCGGGTGCTTAGTGTCCCATTCTCCTTTGATCTGACTGATTACTAATGCTGAGTCTCCGTACACACTCAAAAACTTGATTCGCCAATCTATAGCAGCTTTGAGTCCAAAAATACATGCTTCATACTCAGCCATATTGTTGGTACAATGAAAACATAGTCTAGCTGTGAGAGGCGTATGGTAACCCTCGGGAGAAATGAGTACATCCCCAACACCATGGCCCAATGCATTAGAAGATCCATCGAAAACCATAGTCCATCGGGATCCCAGTTCGGGTCCTTCATACGGTTTAGGTTTTTCATCATCAGTAACAAGCATGACATCCTCATCCGGGAACTCAAAATTCATAGATTGATAATCGTCCACCGCTTGATGAGCCAAATGCTCAGCGAGCACGCTTCCTTTGATTGCTTTCTGGGTAGTATACTGGATATCGTACTCTGTTAAGATCATCTGCCATCTCGCTATTCTTCCGGAGAGGGCAGGCTTCTCGAACATGTATTTGATGGGATCCATCCTAGAAATCAACAAAGTGGTCTGATCCAACATATACTGTCTTAGTCGGCGAGCAGCCCAGGCCAAAGCACAGCAAGTTCTCTCGAGCAGTGAGTATCTTGTTTCACAGTCGGTAAACTTTTTGCTCAGGTAGTATATGGCATGCTCTTTTCGACCAGACTCGTCATGTTGCCCCAATACGCACCCCATTGAATTTTCTAATACGGTCAAATACATGATTAGAGGTCTTCCTTCAACTGGTGGTATCAGAATCGGAGGTTCCTGGAGGTACTTCTTGATTTTGTCAAAAGCTTCTTGGCATTCGTCATTCCATATCATTTCTTGATTTTTCCTCAGTAATTTGAAGATGGGTTTGCAGGTAGCGGTCAAGTGGGAGATAAATCGAGCAATGTAGTTCAAGCGTCCCAAGAAGCCTCTGATCTCTTTCTCCGTACGGGGAACCGGCATTTCTTGAATAGCCCTCACTTTAGCTGGGTCAACCTCAATTCCTTTACCACTGACAACAGAGCCCAGGAGTTTACCAGATCTTACTCCAAAAGTGCATTTGTTCGGATTCAATCTCAACTTGTACTTCTTCAACCTCTCGAACAGTTTGCATAAATGATCGAGATATTCTTCTTCAGTATGAGATCTAGCTATCATGTCATCCACATATACTTCTATTTCATGATGGATCATATCATGGAACAAAACCACCATAGCACGCTGGTACGTTGCCCCGGCGTTCTTTAGACCGAATGGCATTACTTTGTAACAGAAAGTGCCCCATTGCGTCACAAACGTAGTTTTCTCCATGTCCTCAGGTGCCATCTTAATCTGATTATAACCCGAGAATCCATCCATGAATGAGAATACTTTGTGTTGAGCGGTGTTATCTACCAGGACATCGATGTGCGGGAGTGGAAAGTCATCTTTGGGACTCGCTTTATTCAAATCTCTGTAATCTACGCACATTCGCACCTTACCATCCTTCTTTGGCACTGGCACCACATTGGCAACCCATTGAGGATAAGAAGTAACGGCTAGGAAACCGGCATTGAATTGTTTCATAACCTCGACTTTGATTTTCTCAGACATTTCAGGACGCATGCGGCGAACCTTTTGCTTGACAGGACGACATTCTTCCCTCGTTGGCAGTCGATGCACTACTATGTCAGTATCCAATCCCGGCATGTCTTCATAAGACCAAGCGAAAATCTCTACATAGTCGCGTAACATCTGAACCAATCTTTCCTTGACACTGTTTTCCAAACCTGCTCCTATTTTGACTTCTTTTCTGTCCACTTCAGTACCTAGATTTACGATTTCGAGTGACTCTTCATGCGGCTGTATAGTCTTTCCCTCTTGCAGTAGCAGTCTGGCAAGTTCTCCCGGGACTTCACAATCTTCCTCACTTCCATCTTCGGCTTGGTAGATTGGATTTTCAAAGTCATAATGAACAGTAGCGGAATTATTATCAATAGGATCCAGAGTGGATACGGATCTGCAATTTGTTACGTGAGTGTGTGTAAGAAAGCATAGCTTGTTTGAAAGACGACAGGAAAAATAAAGAGCGCAATATTTGAATGCGAAAAAGTCCATTGATTTATTGAATATGATTATGCTTATGAAATGACAAAACCCTTAACAAATTAGCTATTGTGCCCCGGGTGTAGACACAATGCTTTAAGAAGTTCGATTGAAAAATTAAAGATTTGCAATACTAAATGGACAATAACAATTACTCCTGACTAAAGGAGATCGGGATAGTGTCTTCAGCCTTCCAGTTATTGAGTCCGTCGCCAATTGTTGGGTAGATCCAGCTATCCAGGTCGCAATCACTGTCAGCATCTTCTACAGCATTAATTTGACTCTTGTCAGAGCTGAACCCCAGGCCAAATTTGTCAGACTTGTATGGTACGTCGATCAATTGACCCCAGCCAGTACGACCACCATCTTCAACCACGGCTTGAGCGTCCTTCAGAGAAATCATAGCAGGAGGAACACGAATAACCTTGGGCACACAGGAAGTTGGCTTAAGGACAGGATCGGTCGGAGGAACTACTTCAAATGACTGACAAGGAGTCTCAATGAATTCACCATCCATCTCGACGTATCTGAAGGTCTGCACACTACTGACAATGTACTCTTCTTCTCCACACACAGTGACAATTTTACCCTTTGTGGGATATCTCAACTTTTGATGGAGAGATGAAGCTACAGCACCTGACCCATGAATCCAAGGGCGTCCCAGTAAGCAGGAATAGGCAGGACGAATGTTCATTACATGGAAGGTAGTGTTGAAGACTTGAGGTCCTATCTTGATAGGAAGGACTACTTCGCCATGGACAACACTCTTCGCACCATCGTAAGCACGTACCACAATGTCACTAGGTTTCAGTTCAATGCTTTTACAATCCAGCTTATCTAGCACAGCTGTCGGCAGCACATTCAAGGAAGAGCCATTATCGATCAACACATGAGACAAAGTGATTCCCCTGCACTCAATGGAGATATGCAGGGCTTTATTGTGATTCTTTCCTGCTGGTGTCAGATCAGCGTCGGAAAAGCCTAAGCCGTTGTCAACAGTCAGGTTGGCAACATAATTTTCAAATTGATCGACAGATGTCTCCTGAGGTACATGAGCGGTTTTCAAGAATTTTATCAATGCATTGGCATGAGATTCAGAAGATAACAGCAAGGATAACATCGAGATCTTAGACGGCGTATGCCCCAACTGTTCTACCACATCAAAATCACTCTTGCGAATGATTTTCAGCACTTCTTCCATTTCTTGTTTGGCAACATCTTCGGGAGTAACTTCGACCGGTGTCTCTGACTGAGAAGGATTGACTGGTTCCTTTCCTCGAGTTTCAAGGACAGGAGGTGAGATTTCTGGAGAGAAGATCCTTCCGCTTCGAGTAATTTTACTAGTCCCAACAATGCCACTAGTATTAGCAGCATTATCCACTTGCTTCACGCCATGGACGTAAACATCACCGCCATAATTCCACGGAATAGCTTTGCTTGAGGAATACGGGATTGGGCCAGGTGCGGTGATGATTAGGGGAGCAACCCTGGGCTTAGCAGTAATCTTCACAGGTACTCTGGGAGCAGTAATCTTCACTGGAACTTTGGACCTTGCAATCACAGATACTTCTTCAATAGGGTTTTCCGCCTTAGAGACCCTTTCAAAGAGAATTGTACGATCGTCCATCAGCTGTTGAATACCATTCTTCAATTTCAAACAGTTTTCGGGCCGGAGTATGCAGAGATTGCAATCTTCAGTACAACCTGGAAATAAACCAGCTTGCAATAAATTCCTCTTTATGACCGGGAGAGGAGATGTTAAGTCCGCTACAGTAGTGATGAGAAAATTGTCATCGAGAGCATTAACAGCCTTGTCATGATTAGGCATAGGAGCAGTGATGACATTAGGAGTCTCCGGAGGCTCGAACTCAATTTCCCCAGCGTCGACCATATCCTGAATTTTATTCTTTAACAGCCAGCAATCGTTTGTATCGTGCCCGGGGCTATCGGAGTGATATGCACACCTGGCATTGGGATTATAACGAGGCGAAGCAGTGTTGACATTTGCAGGAGGACCTCTGAGAGTGATTAAGTTCGCCTTTAGCATACTTTGCAGTGCTTGTGCAAAAGTCATATTAAGCTTGGTAAACTGCCTTCTTGGTCTGTCTTGTCTTTGCTGGAAGTTTTGAGCTGGCGGGGCTGCGATTGTCACTGCTCCCACGGCATGGTAACCATTTTTCTTATTATGATTCTTTTGACCGTACATAGCATTTGACTCATTCTTCCCATGATAGGACTTTTTACTGCTTGTAGAAGTAGCTGCCTGTAACTTTCCACTTCGAATGCCGCTCTCCACCCGTTCACCTGTCAATATAAGTTCAGTGAAACCGGATGAAGAACTCCCCAGTAGGTGGCTGTAGAATGGGCCAGTCAGGGTACCCATGAACAGGTCTACTAATTCTCGGTCAGTCATAGGGGGTTTGACCCTGCCGGCCAAATCTCTCCATTTCTGAGCATATTCTTTGAAGCTTTCTTTAGATCCCATAGCCATATTCTGCAACTGTAACCGAGTAGGCGCTAGCTCAGAATTATACTGGTACTGCTTATAGAAAGCTATTGCTAAATCAGTCCAGGTGCGGATGTCAGAGCTCTCGAGCTGATGATACCATTCCAACTGAGTGCCAGACAGACTTTCTTGGAAGAAGTGGATCCACAGTTTCTTATCAGTAGTATGCGGCTGAATCTTTCTCACATAAGCCCTTAAATGCATCTGAGGGCAGAATACACCATCGTACTTAGTGAAAGTGGGGATTTTGAATTTGCGAGGAATGGTCACATCGGAGACCAGACCCAAACTTTCGAAATCCAGACCAGGCGCCTTCTGACCCTCCATAGCTAGCATACGTTCTTCCAACAACTTGTACTTATCATCTCTCGGAGAGTACTGTTCATTTTCATACTTCTCATCATCATCCTCAGGGTTGGAGAAATCAGCATCCTCTTCCTCTGAATCATTCTCCGCCTCATCCTCTGGACCGTTCGGGATTCCAAATTTGATTCCCATAGCCTGTCCTTTACGCCTTCTTCCTGGGTTAATGAAACTCACAGCCTTCTTGTCTTTCTTCTTTTCGACCAAAAGAGCCTTCAGTTCCTCCTGCCCCTTGGATAGGCTTAACATCATCTCCTTGAACTGAGCATTTTGAGTCTGGAGATCTTTGACAGTTTGTTCGAGATCCATTTTTCTGTTTAAGAGGCAGACCGTGAGAATATGGTCCTTTGGAACACCTGTCATGCAATGTTATGTTATGTTATGCAATGTATGAAATGTTTTCAAGGACTTTTGGAATTTAACTTTACGTAAGCCAACAAAAAAGGAAACTCTTTTTTTTTTTTTTTTTTTTTTTTTTTTTTACAAAACAGAGCAAAGTTAAATCCCTAAGTCCTCGAAATGGTTAGTACAATGCCATGATGTTATGATGTTATGATGTTAAACAAGCACAAGCAAGTCACACAACCATCATTCCTAGGTTTTAAGGCTTGCATGAGTTCCATAGGTAAGTACCCTCCCCATTGAAGTTTGGTTGGTTCAACCTGTCCTAGAATAGTAACCGGGTTCTAGAAGGATCTCCAATCATTGACCTTCCTTTAAGTCCACTTCAGTGCAACACCAAGTGGTTGACCAAAGCTTCCCTAAAGTCCAATCTCAAGGAGTGTAGTATCGAGTCTCAACCAAGCCCCAGTCGGAACCGAAGTCAGTTAGCTCACTACTTTCTAATGGCCAGGATGAGTCAATTAGGGTTCTAAAGGTCTGGTTAATGCTTTGATGACACCACGCGGAAGCCAAATTTTTCCTCAAATAACATGAGGACCATCAGGACAACCAAAGTGTCACATTAACCGTAGCCATCATTTTAACCATTCCAGTATACGCCGGATAGTCGCGATGATCTATTGCTACTTACCTAAGGTACACTAGATCCGGGTGTAGGATCTTTCACTCAAGCATAGGATACCCAAGCAATCCCTTAAAAGTAAATCAAACAATTCAAATAAGTGATCTTGTTTTAAGGTAACCTCTCTTTTTAAGGTCCCCAGCAGAGTCGCCAGTTCTGTCATACGGTGAACTGACTTGGGGTGTTTTGCTTTTTATCGCAATGTCGCGGATAGCAAGAGTCGCCACCGACTTTTCTTTTATCCAATAAGGAAAGGTGGAAAAGAACAGGAAAGACCTCAATAGATTTTGGGTTCGGGAGGTACATTATACAAAGGGAAGGTATTAGCACCCTTTGTATCCATGGTTATCCATGGGCTCTTAATTGCTGGATCACTTATGTTATTTTTCTTGTCTGAAAAAGTGCTCGTGAACGACTTAGAAAATGTTTTGAAAAGAGAGTTTAACTTTGTAATGATTCTCGTATGAATGTATACAAAGTGGTTATCTCTTTTAGTTTTGAAAGTTGTTTGAAAAAATATAACTCGGTAATGATTCTAGTACGAATGTATACCAAGTGGTGATTTTCCAAAAGAGGTTTTGAAAGGTGTGAGGTGTTAAAAATATTTTAGGTTATGATCCAGTAATTGAGAGTTATACCTTCCTAAGGTCGTTATGAACGTTTCCTATCCTTATGAGGGTAAAACTGTCCTTACTATTGAGAAGTAAGTAATTTTACCCTTTGGATGTTTAAGGGTCATTGTAGGGTCATCGATAGGTCATTGAAGGCAACAGTTGTAAGGATACCTTAGCATTCGAAGGGACGATCATCATTTAACCGTAGGCTACACCGAAGGGTCATCGAGGGACAAAATCATATATTCGAAGGCAACATCCGAGGGACTATGATTTATTTTATGATGATTTAATCGAAGGGCCATTGCTAAGTGTATCCCCACATTCGCGGGACATGACCGTAATACCGTAATATCGTAAGGCAGCAAAGAGAGGTCCAAGATCACATATTTAAAGGCCGTATTTTAAAGTTAATTAGGTGATTAGGATGAATCCCCACATTAAAATCAATACATTAAAATAATACATTAAAATTAATACATTAAAATTAATTATTAAAATTAACACATTAAAATTAATTAAGCAATTTAGGGTGAGTCTCCACAAGGGTATCCCACAAATAAAGTGGAAGACCTAGACAGCAATCCTTTCCTGGGACAGGTGAACCTTTACAAAATTCAGCAAACGGATTAGAGTACCAAATCAGGGTGCAATCAAGAGTTGCACCAAAGCAGTAATAGTATCAGGTAAACAAAGCCTGGTTATAATAAAACAAGTCGGATGGGTAAAGATCAAAACAGAGCGAAACAGCGGCCTCCATTACAACAATTCAAGGTATCCAGGCATACTTAAGTCCACATGCAAAACCTCAAATATATTTATGAATTCAATTATGATATCACATGTGCATTAGGAACATAAAGCGGTGATAGTAACGCAAACCTGTTGGCAATTGAATTGCAACCTCGAATTGGCCGATCGGATCGAATTGAGCGGAAGTGACCTTGCTGCCGTAGGCTTTTCCTTCCGGGTTTCCTTTAGGGTTACTCGGAATAAGTTAAACAGTAGTCCTGAACACTCCGCCACAAGCCGGCAGGATTTGTCCTTGGATTCGTCAACTAAACAACAAATTAAACGAAGAAAATAAACTAGATCCTAACGTAAGGTTGGATCCGGTAAAAAGGTACACAATAGTTTCCTTTGTAGAAACTATTGTGTGAATAGAACTAACTAAATGCTGAAAAAGAAATAGGAAATTGCAAGGAAAATAGTGTAGAACTCGTAGGAAAACAATGCCTAAGCTGCTGGAAAAGAAAATATGCAAAAGTGAAAACGGCAAAGGAAAAATGTGGAAAAAGCCCCCCTTTTCTAGGTTTTCTTCGTGGCTATTTATATTGGTACCATTAAGTAACTACTTGCTGCCAAGAGCTCTTCAACGTGGCTAATTTCATGGCGTGGATATAGGGCCCAACACTCCTCAACGTCTCTTCAAGTCTCTGAGGCGTTACTTGCGCCCAAAAAGTAGGGTAGTGGTGTGACGCTCGTCACACCATGTGTGACGTCCGTCACAAGGCTGCTTTGCGTGACGCTCGTCACGCCCTCCGTGACGTCCGTCACAAGCACAGCATTTGTGGCTTGCGCTTTGGGCTGGGCTTTGCTATTTGGTTCGTTTTCTCTCCTTTTTGCACCTCTTTTCCTCCATTTTTACTTATGCTTCCAAATAAACCACTTTCATGTTATCACTAGGCGAGCGTGTAGCGAATAGGTCAGTTTGGGTCATTCGCGAGCTGGGCCTTCGTTCCCTTAAGATCAGTGTCATGAAAATGAGTCGGAACGCCTTGAAAAATGTCTTGAAATATAAATGGGCAAATTTTGGGGTATGACAGTCTCAAACCATTTATCCACCTCCTAGCCCTCAGTTGACTTGCAGTTGACTTTTATGGGCCCCAGATGACTTGGACATGTACTGATGACTTTTGAGCCTCTAGCCTTTGGTCAAGTTGCTTCAAAATGATCCTTGATTCACATAATCTCTCTAGAACAACCATAAAGCTTTTATCTCATGGAAAAGCTTGGCTTCTTGCACAAATGAATTCTCCTGATACCAGTTTTGACTGATGAAATGCAATGCACTATGCAATGTTAATGACCTAAAAATGAAATGAATGTACAAATGGGGGGTGCAAATTTGAGGTGCTACACAGGGAACTCAAAATTCATAGATTGGTAATCATCAACTGCTTGATGAGCCAAATGATCAGCTAACACGCTTCCTTTGATTGCTTTCTGGGTAGTATACTGGATATCATACTCTGTTAAAATCATCTGCCATCTTGCTATTCTTCCGGAGAGAGCAGGTTTCTCAAATATATATTTGATAGGATCCATCTTAGAAATCAATAAAGTGGTATGATTCAACATATACTGTCTTAGTCGGCGAGCAGCCCAAGCCAAAGCACATCAAGTTTTCTCAAGCAGTGAGTATCTTGTTTCACAGTCGGTAAACTTTTTGCTAAGGTAGTATATTGCATGCTCTTTTCGACCAGACTCGTCATGTTGCCCCATCACACACCCCATTGAATTTTCTAACACAATCAAATACATGATTAGAGGTCTTCCTTCAACTGGTGGCATCAGAATTGGAGGTTCTTGGATATACTTCTTGATTTTGTCAAAAGCTTCTTGACATTCATCATTCCATATTATCTCTTGATTTTTCCTCAGTAATTTGAAGATGGGTTTGCAAGTAGCAGTCAAATGGGAGATAAATCGGGAAATATAATTCAAGCGTCCCAAGAAACCTCTGACTTCTTTATCTGTACGGGGAACTGGAATTTCTTGAATAGCTCTCACCTTAGCCGGGTCAACTTCAATTCCTTTACCACTGACAATAAAGCCCAAGAGTTTACCGGATCTTACTCCAAAGGTGCATTTGTTCGGGTTCAATCTTAACTTGTATTTCTTCAACCTCTCAAACAGTTTGTATAAATGATCGAGATGTTCTTCTTCAGCATGAGATCTGGCTATCATGTCATCCACATATACCTCTATTTCATGATGGATCATATCATGGAACAAAACCACCATAGCACGTTGGTATGTTTCCCCTGCATTCTTTAAACCGAATGGCATTACTTTGTAACAGAAAGTGCCCAATTGCGTCACAAACGTAGTTTTCTCTATGTCTTCAGGTGCCACCTTCATCTGGTTATAACCTGAGAATCCATCCATGAATGAGAATACCTTGTGTTGAGCGGTGTTATCTACCAGAACATCAATGTGCGGAAGTGGAAAGTCATCTTTGGGACTTGCTTTATTCAAATCTCTGTAATCTACACACATTCGCACCTTACCATCCTTCTTTGGCACTGGTACCACATTAGCAACCCATTGAGGATAAGAAGTAACAGCTAGAAAACCTGCATTAAATTGTTTCATAACCTCGGCTTTGATTTTCTCATACATTTCAGGACGCATGCGACGAACCTTTTGCTTAACAGGATGACAATCTTCCTTCATCGGCAAACGATGTACTACTATATCAGTATCCAGTCCTGGCATATCTTCATAAGACCAAGCAAAAATCTCTACATAGTCATGTAACATCTGAATCAATCTTTCTTTGACACTGTTTTCCAAGCCTGCTCCTATTTTGACTTCTTTCTTGTCTACTTCAGTACCCAGATTTACAATTTCAATTGATTCCTCATGCGGCTGTATAGTCTTTTCTTCTTGCAGTAACAGTCTGGCAAGCTCTCCAGGCACTTCGCAATCTTCCTCACTTCCATCCTCGGCTTGGTAGATCGGATTTTTAAAGCCATAATTAACAGTAGCAGAATTATTATCAACAGGATCCAAAGTGGATATGGATCTGCAATTTGTTACGTGAGTGTGTGTAAGAAAACATAGCTTATTTGAAAGATGACAGGAAAGATAAAGAGCGCAATATTTGAATGCAAAAAGTCCATTAATTTATTGAATGTGAATATGCTTATGAAAATGACAAAACCCTTAACAAATTAGCTATTGTGCCCCGGGCATAGACACAATGCTTTCAGAAGTTCAATTGTTCATAATAAAAATTACAAAATTTGAAACACTAAAATAAGCAATAACAATTACTCCTGACTAAAGGAAATCGGGATAGTGTCTTCAGCCTTCCAATTATTGAGTCCGTCACCAATTGTTGGGAAAATCCAGCTATCCAAGTCGCAATCGCTATCAGCATCTTCTACAACATTAATCTGATCTTTGACTATCTTTTCAGAGCTAAACCCCAGGCCAAATTTATCAGACTTGTACGGTACATCGATCAGTTGACCCCAACCAGTACGACCACCATCTTCAACCACGGCTTGAGCATCTTTCAAAGAAATCATAGCAGGAGGGGCACGAATAACCTTGGGCACACGGGAAGTTGGCTTAAGGACATGACTGGTCGGAGGAACTACTTCAAATGACTGGGAAGGAGTCTCAAAGAATTCACCATCCATCTCGACGTATCTGAAGGTATGCACACTATTGACAATATACTCTTCTTCTCCACACACAGTGACAATCTTTCCCTCTATTGGATACCTCAGCTTTTGATGGAGAGACGAAGCTACAACACTTGCCCCATGGATCCAAGGGCGTCCCAGCAAGCAGGAATAGGCAGGACGAATGTTCATTACGTAAAAGGTAGTGTTGAAGACTTGAGGTCCTATCTTGATAGGGAGAACCACTTCACCATAGACAACACTCTTCGCACCATCATAAGCACGCACCACAACGTCACTAGGTTTCAGTTCAATGCTTTTACAGTCAAGCTTATCGAGCATAGCTTTCGGCAGCACATTCAAAGAAGAGCCATTGTCGATCAACACATGAGACAGGGTAATCCCCTTACACTCAATGGAGATATGCAGAGCTTTATTGTGATTCTTTCCTGCTGGTGTCAGGTCAGTATCAGAAAAGCCTATGCCATTATCAACAGCCAAGTTAGCAACATAATTTTCTAACTGATCGACAAATGTCTCCTGAGGTACATGAGCGGTCTTCAAGAATTTTATCAACGCATTGGCATGAGATTCAGAAGATAACAACAAGGATAACATCGAAATTTTAGACGGAGTATGTGATCGGAAAAATAGCAAGTGTACTATTTTTACCGATGTAGTAATAAGGAGTTTATTTCCCAGTATCGATCTCAAGGATTGCGTAGGAATTACTTACTTTAATTCGATTCTATCAGAACAAAAAGATAATGGTTGTGTTGTTTTGGAATTTAGAATAGTAACACGAAAATAGTAAAAATAATTGATTAAGATAAAAGATGCTAGGGTGAGTGGTTGAGTTAACCGGTTATGAATTAGTCCCGATTTTCCTTAATACATATGATACATTCAATCTCCTAACCTCAGAATGTTCTTACTTAAGTCCTTAAGGAAGAAACTATTAAACTACCAATTCTTACTCAAATGTCCATTCAATTAATCATTGGTTTTAATCATACAAAATATCAAGGTTTACGGTGATTTATGAAAGGTTCTAGTCCTAGATGATGCATCCATAAACCCAATTGTGTGAAAACCCTACCAATCACAATCCTGTTATTGGAAGTCATAGATTAATTCGTATTTGTCCGATACAAAAACATAATAACATCACACAATTGAATTGAAATACATAACATAGTAATCAAGGAATCATTGGTTCACATTCATAGCATACGATAACATCAGGACCACCCCCCTAGCATCAGGGGGTTTAGCCTCTCATAGTACTTAAAGAATTCATAAAGGAAAGATTAAACATTACAAAGAATTAGGAGAGTTTGATCTTCAATGGTGGCTACCCTTGAATCTCGCCGTCTTCGAATCCGTCGTATTCGCTATCTCCTCCACTGTAATGCTTTCGTTCGTCTCTCCAAAGGTGCCTTCTTCTTTCTCTTCCAAGCCTTCTTATAGCTTCAGATGACTCTCTTCCAAGCTAAAGGTCCAAACTACCCTTAATGAGCATAATCGGGTTAAACAACAAAAATTAGGTTTTCCAAGCTGCGTTGAATCAACACGGCCGTGTGGTGGCACACGGGTGGCCGTGTTGTTCTTCAGTATTAATTAATTTTAGCATACGTTACAATGGCAACAACACAGGCCGTGTCCCTACACACGGGTGGCCGTGTTGTTCTTCAGTATTAATTAATTTTAGCATACGTTACAGTGGCAACAACACAGGCCGTGTCCCTACACACGGGTGCCCGTGTTAATGCACTGTTTTAATCAACACGGCCGTGTGGTGGCACACGGGTGGCCGTGTTGATTTCTGTTTTCTGCTTCATCTCTGCTCTGCTTGATCAACAACACGGCCGTGTGGTGGCCGTGTTGTTCTGCTGTTCTTTCATATTTTCGTCCTTCAGAGTGTCCAGAACTTCACCATTCTTGCTTTTAAACCTGGAACAATGACACTACCAAACGAAGCATAAACGAGATCTTTTTTTGACATAAACTCTTAATCGAATGCAATGCAATACCAAACCAACAAAACATGATAATTGACTCAAATGCAACTAAAAACAAACATAAATCTTACCAAGGTGATGAAAATATGTCGGATTAGCGGCGGGAATTCAATGGAAATGGTGACCGATCACAACCCCAAACTTGTCTCATTGCTTGTCCTCAAGTGATGTATTGAGTCCAAACAAAGGTCACCCCCGAATTCGTTTTCCACAATGCAACCTAGTCTTTCACCATTCGTGTTCTTCCTTTCCAATCGTGTTTCAGGTCTCTCCGAGTCAGGCAGTTTACCATATTTCCACATCCGAAACCTCTTCACCTGCAAGCTTTTCACACACTCACAATATCTCTCAGGGTTAGGTGTGTACACTCACAGCACAGTATCCAATATCAGACTCTTAACTTTGAATACATTCTAATGTCACTACCACAGCAGATTCCACACACTTTTTGAGGTCTTTTTAGGTTGTAACGGGGCTTGGGTACGGTGGGATAAACAAAAAAATTGGATAACAAGGTTTTTTGAACTCGGTAGTCATGTTGTGTACTTTTTTTTTTCTTTTTTTTTTCGTGCATCACGTATACTCTGGGGTAAAAACTCTTTTGACTTTTTTTCTACTCACATTTTCCGAGCATTTTATATCTGTTAGAGTCTAAGGTCTCGGCAAGTGCATTTTTCTCTTTTGTGTTTCTTTTCTTTTTCTTTTTTTTTTCTCTTTTTTTCTTTTAAAGAAAATACATACTGTTTTTCTTTTTTGTATGATCTCATCTTATGCACTTGCCTTCTCTTTCAAGATTTCCACCCCAAATTTAGTTTTATTGCACATCTTGCAATTCACACAATCATACCGAGTTATGACACAAAAGGAAATGGATGATTAAAAGTTAACAGGGGGTTTATGATGAATAATGCTTAAACGTTAACATGGGGTTTACAATGAACAAAATGGCTAAGGCTCAACGGGGTTTACGAAGGGAAACATACATATAGGGATGGCTAGAAAGGCTCTGGCTAAACAAACAACTTGCCTCAGTGTGTGTTGTCATGTTGTGACGTGTCAACAGAACATACGCAAAATCAGAGTGATAAAGTCATACCTGGCTGAACTCTCATGTTGATATTTCGTGTTTGGCTTTTTGTGATCTCACCATGTTGGTTAGCTTGCAAGCTCTGAAGTCTCTTCGTGTTATATGGTTCTTTCCTGACTTGGTCTTTCCATACCGCTTTCTTGGTCCGGTGTCCCCAAAATGTGTCCGACTTCTTTTCTCAAGGTTGCATCAACTTCCGGGGTGCCTTATCAGCCTTAGTTTGAGGGGTGTCATTCATCCACTACCATTGACCCCGGGCTCGTCCAACCGTTTCTCATCACCCTGTACACACAGTAGGTCCAAAAGAACCGAAAACAAACAAAACAAACAAACATACTAATATAATGATAACATAACAAAAACAAAATAAAAACAAAACAAATTAAAAGAAAATAAAACATGAAAGGAGAACCCCCCCCCCCCCACACACTTGAACTAAACATTGACCTCAATGTTTAAATTCAAACACGAAGGGGACTTACAGTGCTCACTGTTGAGGAGGCGGAGGATCGTGCGGGAAATGCAACATCAGACGTTGCATCATGGCCTGCATATCATCCATGACTGTCCCTTGCCGGAACAGTTCCTCACACTGTCTATCAAGTTCTGCACCTTGCCTGGTCTGCTCGGTACGGAGGGTTCCCATCTCCGTCTGGATCCAACCCCACTGATCCTGCGACATAAAAGAGGAGCCTTCACCCGGTAGGCTCGAATCATGTGGGAGCGGCATACCGTGGGTCTCATCTTCTTCCATGTTCTCACTTGAAAGCTCATGGTCAAACTGTTCATCTTCCCCTACCGCCTGGGATGAACCTGTGTATAACCAATTAGCAGCATTGGCAATGCCAATGGACCCGGGTGCCGGAAGTGCGAGCACTTCCACATTGTGAATCATCAGCGCGTAATGAGTCGGCCTGATGGCTATCATTTGTTGATTGACTAGCGTGTGCATGTCAATCCTATTCTTGCCCATTACTGCAGTCTCTTCCATCAGCAGTTGATCATACCCGAAATGGCCCACAATCTGCGTGATCATCCCACCTACAGAAATATCCCCAGTAGTTGCATGGCCAACCTGTTTCAGATGATTGGCGACGAAAGCTGCTGCATTGATTCGCTCATTGTGAGCCATGCAATACAGAAAATATAATTCTCTCTTTGCCGCAACCCCAGTACTATCACCCCGTCCGAATAGGGTGTATGCTAACCCTTTTTATGCATACCTAAAGCACGGGTTGTGAATTCCAGAAGCCTTTCCCGAGCTGGGGTTATACCCAATTTTACCTGTAATAGCTTGCCAGAAATCAACAGCAGAAAAAGTGTCCGGTGGGGATCTGGGTCCAGATACCGGGAGTTTCAGAATACTCCCCAGTTCCGCAACCGATAACTCATGATCTTCGTCAAACATCCGGAAAGTAATTTGCCCATAAAACTCTAACTCCGACCCTGTCCACCTTCTCCGCATCTTGAACTCAACCGTACTAAAAAATTCAAGGGTTATCCGAGCGAAGGTCGGTGCCTCAAATTGCATGTATTCCAACATACCAATGGTGTGGAACATGCGGTGAACCTCTTCTTTCAAACCTAACTCATTCAGGGTGGCATCACACATGTATCTGGTTGGGATAAGCTTACGTTTGGCTAGAATGACATACCTCTCTTGATGCTCCTGTTGGTCAAACAAAATGCCATGATTGTTTGTCGAGCGTCTAACCCGTTGCTTCGGTCGAGACGACGTGGCTACCTCCTTCTCCTTGCTTGCACGCTTTGGAGGCATAATGTACCTGACAAAAATATCTCCAAAAATCCAACGAAAAGGTTAGTGAAAACTGCAACCGTCACTGTGTAGAGGACGGCGAGGGGAACATTTTTTGTGAAGGTGAGTGGATGTGAAAGTGAGTGGAGCTAGGAGAAAATTGAAGCTTAGCTTGATGGAGGCTAGGGCAACAATGGAGGAAGTGGGAGAGAGAGGTTGCCAAAATCAGAAAAAGTGAGATTGAGTGGTGAGGAAGAGAGATAATAGCAAGTGGGGCCCATTACTTAAAATACCCAAAATCCAAAATTTTGAAAAATTTACCCGTTACAAACAACACGGCCGTGTTCCTGCACACGGGCACCCGTGTGAATTTTCTGTTTTAATTAACACGACCGTGTGACAGTACACGGGAGTCCATGTAAACTTACTGTTTTAATTAACACGGCCGTGTTCCTGCACACGGGCACCCGTGTTAATTTTCTGTTTTAATCAACACGGTCGTGTGTCAGCACACGGGTGGCCGTGTTGATGCCCCTGTTTTTCACATTTTCTGAATTCGGAAATGCTTCTTTGGTCTGGCATCCTGTCATGCGATGCTAGTATGATTATGGTATCCTTTCTCCTTACCTGCAACAACATGTCACATTCATACAGAAGAGAAACGAAAAAACAAAATAAGTTAGCCATCGAACACGTGGGTTGTCTCCCACGAAGCGCTTCGTTTAACGTCGCATGGCTCGACGGTTGCCCACCTCATTAGGCGAGGCGCATCTGGTCAATCAAACCCGGTTGTTCGCCTCTGTAATATGGCTTCAGCCTCTGACCATTCACCTTGAAGATATCTCCATTGTCTTGGTTCTTAATCTCTATTGCTCCGTGTGGAAAAACCTTATGCACGACAAATGGCCCGGACCATCTGGACTTTAATTTCCCAGGAAACAACTTGAGCCGCGAATTGAACAACAAAACTAGTTGTCCTTCCCAGAAATCTTTCCTGATGATTCCCTGATCATGCCACCTCCGTGTTTGCTCCTTGTACATCTTTGCATTCTCATATGCCTGATTACAAAATTCTTCTAACTCATGTAGTTGAAGAATTCGGGATTCACCGGCTTTTGCAATATCACAATTTAAGAACTTGGATGCCCAAAAGGCTTTGTGCTCCAATTCCAAAGGAAGATGACAAGCCTTACCATAAATCAGCTGATACGGAGACATGCCAATTGGTGTTTTGAAAGCGGTCCGGTACGCCCATAGCGCGTCATCCAATTTGATTGCCCAATCTTTCCGTGAAGCACTGACTATTTTTTCCAAAATCTTTTTAATTTGCCGATTAGACACTTCAACTTGCCCACTTGTTTGGGGATGATATGGTGTGGCAATCTTGTGTTTCACATTGTATTTCTTTAATAAGTTCTCCATGAGCTTATTCAAGAAATGTGTTCCTTCATCACTGATAAGTGCTCGAGGCACACCAAACCTGGAGAAGATATTTTGTTTAAGGAAGCTTACCACTGCTCTAGCGTCATTAGAGGGGAGAGCTACGACTTCCACCCATTTGGAGACGTAGTCCACAGCCACCAGAATATAATTCTTCCCAAATGAGGGTGGAAATGGTCCCATAAAGTCTATTCCTCAGACATCAAATAATTCCACCTCAAGCATGCCCTTTTGAGGCATCTGATTCTTTCTAGAGATATTTCCTGTCTGTTTGCATTTGTCACATTCCTTCACCACGACTTGTGCATCCTTAAACAACGTGGGCCAGTACAACCCGGATTGGAGGACTTTTGCGGCTGTCCTGTCTCCACTAAAGTGTCCTCCATAATCTGAGTCATGACAAGCCTTTAAGACTTCATTTTGTTCTTCCTCAGGGACACATCGACGAATTAGTCCGTCTACCCCTTTCTTATACAAGAATGGTTCGTCCCACAAATAAAACCTACAATCATGAAGAAACTTTTTCTTTTTGTTATAATCAAAGTCGTCAGGAATTATACCACCTACCAGGTAGTTTGCATAGTCCGCAAACCAAGGAACACCCACCACCGCGAGGATTCTTTCATCTATAAACTCATCCTTTATGGGATGGTCCACTTCCGTCTCTCCAATCGGAGACATTCGAGACAGATGGTCATCCACGGTGTTCTCACACCCCTTTTTGTCTCGAATTTCCAGG
The DNA here is from genome assembly GCF_024323335.1 of Lathyrus oleraceus. Classification (NCBI taxonomy): domain Eukaryota; kingdom Viridiplantae; phylum Streptophyta; class Magnoliopsida; order Fabales; family Fabaceae; genus Lathyrus; species Lathyrus oleraceus. The sequence continues at coordinate 449,110,752 of NC_066580.1, forward strand.
TCAAATTCTTGCAACAACAAGATCCATCGGAGCAGCCTTGGCTTCGAGTCCTGTTTAGAAAAAAGATATTTCAATGCAGCATGGTCAGTATAAACAATTACCTTTGTTCCCAACAAGTATTGCCGAAATTTGTCAAAGGCATAAACCACAGCCAGTAACTCCTTCTCTGTGGTTGCATAATTCATTTGGGCTGGATTCAACACATGGCTAGCATAGTAGATGACGTGGAGGCGTTTGTCTTTTCTTTGCCCCAAGACAGCCCCTACTGCTATATCGCTCGCATCGCACATTATCTCAAAGGGTAGAGACCAATCAGGCGAGATCACTATAGGAGCAGACACCAATTTATTTTTCAGAGTCTCGAAGGCTTGTACACTTCTTGTCAAACAGAAACGGAGTATCCTTCACAAGCAGGCTAGTCAAAGGTTTTGCGATCGTGGAGAAATCTTTGATGAACCGCCGATAGAATCCTGCATGTCCCAAGAAACTCCGTATACCTTTCTCGTTCACCGGATGAGGGAGATTGGCGATCACTTCCACTTTTGCCTTGTCAACTTCTATCCCTTGATGGGAAATTTTATGACCTAGTACGATCCCTTCTCTCACCATGAAGTGACACTTTTCCCAATTCAGAATTAGATTGGTTTGTTGACACCTTTCCAACACAAGTGACAGATTATACAAACAATTTTCGAAGGAAGATCCAAAAACCGAAAAATCATCCATAAACACTTCCATGTGCTTTTCCAGCATATCGGAAAATATGGCTGTCATGCACCTCTGAAATGTTGCAGGTGCGTTGCATAACCCAAATGGCATTCTTCTATAAGCAAAGATTCCGTATGGGCATGTGAATGTTGTTTTTTCTTGATCCTCAGGTGCCACCGCAATTTGGTTGTACCCTGAGTATCCATCCAGAAAACGGTAGAAATCGTGACCTGTCAATCTTTCCAACATCTGATCGATAAAAGGTAAAGGAAAGTGGTTCTTCCTTGTAGCAGTGTTCAGTCTTCTATAGTCTATGCAAACTCGCCATCCTGTAACAGTACGGGTGGGGATCAACTCATTTTTTTCATTTTTGATCACAGTTGTCCCTCCCTTCTTGGGTACCACGTGAACTGGGCTCACCCATGAGCTGTCAGATATTGGGGAAATTAACCCCGCATCTAAAAGTTTCACGACCTCCTTACGAACAACTTCTTTCATAGCTGGATTCAGTCTTCTTTGAGGTTGGACGACCGGTTTCTGATCATCCTCCGTTAAAATTTTGTGCATACACATTGTCGGGCTGATTCCTTTCAAATCGTCCATCGCCCACCCAATAGCACCTTTGTATTTTTTTAAGACTTTGATTAGCTCTCCTTCTTGTATCTCTCTCAAACCTGAATTGATGATTGCTGGACATTTTTCCTCCTTGTCAAGAAAAACATATTTGAGATGTTCCGGTAATTGTTTCAACTCTATCCCCTTTTTTATATCCTGTTTTGATTCTGAAGATGTTTTAGGTCGAAGCTCCTCCCAACGTTGCGGTCGGGAACGAACCCAAGGCGGTTGTTCCTTTAACATTGCTACCACTTCGGATTCTTCCTCATCAATTCCTTCAGTATCCTCCACAATAGATAAACTCAAAACTCTCTCCAAAGGAAGCCTGGGTGTTATAATCTGCATAGATTGAGCAAAAACTATATCTAACACTTCAATACTTTTACTCGCCCCTTCGTCCTCTTTGAATTTCATAGTATCCCTCACATCAATTTTGAGCTTTTCATCATAAACTTTGAGGGTCATGGTACCTTCTTCAATGTCTATCATACATCTTCCAGTTTCTAGGAAAGGTCTTCCCAGTATGAGAGGAATCTCCTCATCTTCCGGCATCTCAAGTATCACAAAATCAACCGGAAATACAAATTTATCAATCTTCACCAGGACATCTGTTGCTATACCATATGGTCTCTTCATAGAATGATCCGCAAACTGCAGTGTCATGCGGGTATCCTGCACCTCCCCTAACCCAAGTTTTTTATAAATTGAGAGGGGCATTAGACTCACACTTGCTCCCAAATCGATCAGTGCTTTCTTGAAGGATCTATCTCCAATGCTACAAGGAATAGTGACTGCACCTCTATCTTTTTTCTTCATCGGAATTTTTAGGCCCTGCAAAATAGCACTACAAGTTTCAGTTAGCATGACTGGTTCGCTGTTGATCGACCTTTTCTTTGATATGATGTCTTTCATGAATTTGGCGTAGATCGACATCTGTTCTAGAGCTTCGGCAAAAGGTATGTTGATCTCGAGCTTCTTGAATAATTCTAAGAATTTCTCAAAAAAAAAATCATGGAGATCTTTCTTCTTTATTCTTGTCGGAAAAGGAAGAATGATCTTTGGTTTTTGTTTCTCTTGCTGGCTTGTCGGCTCGACTACCACTTCTTCAGTCTGTTTTGGCTCTTCTCTAATCTCCAAGTCAACTTCCAACAATCCCTCTTCTTCAACCTGTTCGTCAAATTGTGGTTCCTTAGCCTTTCCTTTTATGGTGACCACAACTTTAATGTAACTTTGATCACGGGGATTAACGATTGTCCCACTAGGAAGCGTGCCAGGTGCATGGGAATTTGAAGCTAACTGTTGGGCAATTTGACCCATCTGAATTTCAAGATTTTTTATTGATGTTGTTGTGTTCTTCTGATTATTTCGAGTTTCCTCTTGGAATTGAATGTTGTGAGCTTCCATCTTTTCAATTGCGATCTCCCAATCTGCTTTCTTAGGTACCTGTTGTTGCGGCTGCTGATATTGATTTTGATATTGGCCCTGTGCCGGCTGTTGCACGTTCCCTCTTTGATCTTTCCATGCAAAGTTGGGATGATTTTTCCACCCCGGATTGTATGTGTTTGAATAGGGATTGTTCTGCTTCAAAAATTTTATATCTTCGATCTGTTGCGGTGTTGCAAAACAATGAACAGTATTGTGTGGTCCATTGCAAATGTCACACACTTCACTCGGTGCCTGTTGCACTTGAGCCACTTTTTGAGCACCTATGTTTAGTGCTTTCAACCTTTTCTCTACCTCTGCAGCAACAACTTCTTCAATTTTCACCTGTTTATTTGTTTCAAGCTTCAAGTCAATGACTGCCGATTTGCTTGATACCCTGTCATATAACTCTAAATGCTCGTTCGAGGCAATAACTTCAATTATCTTCTTCATACCGGTGGCTGTTGCAAAGTTGGCTGAGCCACCAGCTGCTGAATCCAGGATTTGTCTTGTTTGAATTCGAAGACCATTGACAAACATTTGCATTTGTTCAGTTTCATCCATGTTGTGAGTAGGACAAGCCACTAGGATCCTCTTGAATCGTTTGTAGGCATCTCCTAGTGACTCACCCTCCTTCTGTTTGAAGTTTAGGATCTCATATCTTTTCCGCAATGACACAGATGCAGGAAAATACTCCTGCAAGAATGTTGTTTCCATGTGCTCCCATGTAGTGATACTACCAGCAGGTAAGGAATAAAACCACTCTTCAGCCTCATCTACTAAAGTGAATGGGAACATACGAAGTCGGACTGCTTCTTCGCTATGTCCTGGCATTTTCAGTGTTGTACTCATGGTTAAAAATCTTTGCATATGCTTGTTGGCATCTTCATTCACTCTTCCAGAGAAGAACCTTCTTTCGAGTTGATTAATGGTGCTGGGATGCAGCTGGAATTGTTCCACAGTAACTGGTTAGTTGACAATTGTCATACGACCACCCGGGGTGTTGGTTCCACCATAGTCACCGAGGAGTCTCTCTGGTGGTGGTGGATTAGCAGCCATGATTTCAGGAACTGTTTCCGTGTCTGAATATAGATTCTCTGAGTGCATTGAAACAACTTCTTCCTCCGCTTTCTCTGCTAATACCAGTTTCTTTCTCTTAGCTTGTCTGAGTCTAGCGCGAAGAGTTCTTTCTGGATCTGTGTCAAAAGGAAAATCCGCTGAGGCCTTACCTCGCATAAACAAGTTAGACAAAGATTATAATTGAATAACAAAATTGTCACAGATAAAATTTTGGTTAACGAGCAACAAAATTTCAATAGAATAAAAATTAAAATAGGTATTTTGGCAATCCCCGGCAACGGCGCCAAAAACTTGATCGGAAAAATAGCAAGTGTACTATTTTTACAGATGTAGTAATAAGGAGTTTATTTTCCAGTATCGATCTCAAGGATTGCGTAGGAATTACTTACTTTAATTCGATTCTATCAGAACAAAAAGATAATGGTTGTGTTGTTTTGGAATTTAGAATAGTAACACGAAAATAGTAAAAATAATTGATTAAGATAAAAGATGCTAGGGTGAGTGGTTGAGTTAACCGGTTATGAATTAGTCCCGATTTCCTTAATACATATGATACATTCAATCTCCTAACCTCAGAATGTTCTTACTTAAGTCCTTAAGGAAGAAACTATTAAACTACCAATTCTTACTCAAATGTCCATTCAATTAATCATTGGTTTTAATCATACAAAATATCAAGGTTTACGGTGATTTATGAAAGGTTCTAGTCCTAGATGATGCATCCATAAACCCAATTGTGTGAAAACCCTACCAATCACAATCCTATTATTGGAAGTCATAGATTAATTCGTATTTGTCCGATACAAAAACATAATAACATCACACAATTGAATTGAAATACATAACATAGTAATCAAGGAATCATTGGTTCACATTCATAGCATACGATAACATCAGGACCACCCCCCTAGCATCAGGGGGTTTAGCCTCTCATAGTACTTAAAGAATTCATAAAGGAAAGATTAAACATTACAAAGAATTAGGAGAGTTTGATCTTCAATGGTGGCTACCCTTGAATCTCGCCGTCTTCGAATCCGTCGTATTCGCTATCTCCTCCATTGTAATGCTTTCGTTCGTCTCTCCAAAGGTGCCTTCTTCTTTCTCTTCCAAGCCTTCTTATAGCTTCAGATGACTCTCTTCCAAGCTAAAGGTCCAAACTACCCTTAATGAGCATAATCGGATTAAACAACAAAAATTAGGTTTTCCAAGCTGCGTTGAATCAACACGGCCGTGTGGTGGCACACAGGTAGCCGTGTTGTTCTTCAGTATTAATTAATTTCAGCATATGTTACAGTGGCAACAACACGGGCCGTGTCCCTACACACGGGTGCCCGTGTTAATGCACTGTTTTAATCAACACGGTCGTGTGGTGGCACACGGGTGGCCGTGTTGATTTCTGTTTTCTGCTTCATCTCTGCTCTGCTTGATCAACAACACGGCCGTGTGGTGGCACACGGGTGGCCGTGTTGTTCTGCTGTTCTTTCATATTTTCGTCCTTCAAAGTGTCCAGAACTTCACCATTCTTGCTTTTAAACCTGGAACAATGACACTACCAAACGAAGCATAAACGAGATCTTTTTTTGACATAAACTCTTAATCGAATGCAATGCAATACCAAACCAACAAAACATGATAATTGACTCAAATGCAACTAAAAACAAACATAAATCTTACCAAGGTGATGAAAATATGTCGGATTAGCGGCGAGAATTCAATGGAAATGGTGACCAATCAGTATGCCCCAGTTGTTCTACCACATCAAAATCACTCTTACGGATGATTTTCAGCATTTCTTCCATTGCCTGCTTGGCAACATCTTCGGTAGTAACTTCGACTGGTGTCTTTGACTGAGAAGGATTGATTACTGGTCCCTTTCCTCGAGTTTCAGGGGCGGGAGGTGAGATTTCTGGAGAGAAGATCCTTCCACTTCGAGTAATTTTACTAGTCCCAACAATGTCAACGTCATTAGGATTAGCAGAATTATCATCTTGCTTTATGTCGTGGATGTAAACATCACGTCCATAATTCCATGGAATGGCTTTGCTTGAGGAATACAGTACTGGGCCAGGTGCAGTAATAATTAGGGGAGCTCCCTTGGGCTCAGCAGTAATCTTCACAGGCACTCTAGTAGCGGTAATCTTCACTAGAACTTTGGACTTAGCAATTACATATATTTCTTCAATAGGGTTTTCCACCTTAGGAATCTTTTCAAAGAGAATTGTACGATCATCCATCAGCCGTTGAATACCATTCCTCAACTTCAAGCAATCATTGGGTCGGAGTATACAGAGATCGCAATTTTCAGCACAACCTGGAAATAAACCAGCTTGCAATAAACTCTACTTGATGATCAGGAGAGGAGATGCTAAGTCAGCTATATTAGTAATGTGAGAATTGTCATCCACAACATTAACAGTCTTGTCATGATTAGGCATAGGAGCAGTGATGACATTAGGAGTCTCCAGAGGATCAAATTCAATTTCTCCAGCGTCGACCATATCCTGAATCTTATTCTTCAATAACCAACAATCGTTTGTATCATGCCCGGGGCTATCGGAGTGATATGCACACCTAGCATTGGGATTATAACGAGGAGAAGTAGTGTTGGGATTTGCAGGAGGATCTCTGAGGGTAATTAAATTTGCTTTTAGCATACCCTGCAGTGCTTGTGCTAAAGTCATATTGATCTTGGTAAACTGCCTTCTTGGCCTGTCTTGTCTGTGTTGGAGGTTTTGAGATGGCGGTGCTGCAATCGTAACTGCTCCAACAGTATGGTCACGATTTTTCTTGTTATGACCCCTTTGACCGTACACAGCATTTGATTCATTCTTCCCCTGATAGGACTTTTTGGTGCTTGCGGAGGTAGCCGCCTGTATCTTTCCACTTCGAATGCCGCTTTCAACATGTTCACCCGTCAATATAAGTTCAGTGAAACCCGATGAGGAACTTCCAATAGATGGTTGTAGAATGGGCCAGTCAGTGTACCCATGAACATGTCCACTAATTCTCGATCAGTCATAGGGGGTTTGACTCTGCCAGCCAAATCTCTCCATTTTTGAGCATATTCTTTGAAGCTTTCTTTAGAGCCCATAGTCATATTCTGCAGCTGTAGCCGAGTAGGCGCTAATTCAGAATTATACTGGTAGTGCTTGTAGAAAGTTGTCGCTAAATCAGTCCAGGTGCGGATGTTAGAGCTCTCGAGCTGATAATACCACTCTAACTGTGTGCCAGACAGACTCTCTTGGAAGAAATGGATCCATAGCTTCCTATCAGTGGTATATGGCTGAATCTTTCTCACATAAGCTCTCAGATGCATCTGAGGAGAAGACACACCATCATACTTAGTGAAAGCGGGGACCTTGAATTTGCGAGGAATGACCACATCAAAGACCAGACCTAAGCTTTCGAAATCCAGACCGAGCGCCTTCTGACCCTCCATAGCTAACATACGTTCTTCCAGCAACTTATACTTATCATCTTTCGGAGAGTACTGCTCATTTTCATAATTTTCATAGTCGTCCTCAGGGTTGAAGGGATCAACATTCTCATCTTCCGAATCATTTTCTGTCTCATCTTCTTTATCCTTCGGAATTCCAATCTTGACTCCTGGAGCCTATCCTTTAAGCCTTCTTCCCGGGTTAATGTAACTCACAGATTTCTTGTCCTTCTTCTTCTCGAGCAATAGAGTCTTCAGTTCCTCCTGCCCCTTGGATAAGTTCAAGATCATCTCCTGGAATTGAGCATTCTGAGCCTGGAGATCCTTGACAGTTTGTTCGAGGGCCATTTTTCTGTTTGAGAGGAAGACCGTGAGAACATTGATCCTTTAGAGTACCTGTTATGCAATGTTATGTTATGCTATGCAATGTATGAAATGTTTTCAAGGACTTTTGGAATTTAACTTTGCGTAAACCACCAAAAAGGGGAACTTTTATTAATAATTTCTTTAATCAATGTTCATTACAAGAAAAAATGAAAGCTCAAGTCTCCCAGGGACGACTTCTTTTTGGGCGGAGATATGCATTGAGACTTCGTTCCTCATTAAGATGGTTGGTGAGCTCTAATACTTTCTTCCTTTCAGCACAGAACTGAGCTTCAAAAGTATCCCTTTCCTCTCTCAACTGGATCCAAGATTTCTTCAATTCTTCAACATTGGTAGGCATATCTGGATAAGGAATGATCTGAGGGGTACCTCCTTCAACTTTTGGTTCAACAATCAGAGGTCCAATTGCAAGATATGGCATGATAAGCTCACGAGCTCTAGCACGTACCCATCTGAGATAAGGTTCCATAGGAATAAAGTTTTTCTGTCCTAAAGTACTTCTTTTCACCATGCCCTAAGCTCGTACAAACCTTTGACGAAGACCTTGAGAATCGTTGTCATAGTCAAACACAATGCCTTGGATAATCATTTCATGTGGACCATCTCTTCGAGCATAACCAAACTGATGTAAGGCTAAAGCAGGATTATAAGTAATACCTCCTCTTATCCCACGGAGTGGTACGTTAGAGAATTCTCCACAACGGTCAACGATGATAACATTTTCTTTGGGTTGGGGACACCAATGGATGTCTGAATGGGAGAGCGACATTATCCTTTGAGACCATTTCAAATTTTGCCCATTCTTCAAGACTGATTGAGGAAGGTGCGAAATAAACCACCTAGATAATAAAGGTACGCAACACATGAGAGTCCCTTGCCTTTTCATAGTACGAGTGTGAAGGGAATGCAAAATGTCTCCAAGCAAGGTGGGCACAGGGTTATGAGTGAGAAATATCTTAACAGCATTCATGTCTATGAATTGATCCGGATTAGGAAATAGCACCAAACCATAGATTAGTAATGCTAGAACATCTTCGAAAGCGTGGACACTCATAGCTTTTAGGAATTCTCGGGCCTTATTTATCAGAAATTTGGCAAGTAAACCCTTAACTTCACTTCTTGTTACCCAATTAGTTTCAATGTCGGACTTTGTCATGTGTAAAGCCGCGACAACCTCTTCAGACCTCGGAATCTTTTCTAAACCACTGAAAGGTGTTTGATCAAGGATAGGTATCCCAAGCAACCTGGAAAATTCTTCTAATGTGGGTACCAACTGATAATCTGGGAAGGTGAAGCAATGATGTTTAGGATCGAAGAACTGAAATAGAACTCTCATCATATCTTCCTTGAAACCGGTGGTAACTAAATTGAGGAGATAACCATGTTTCTTGATGAACTGAGTATGATCGGGAAGTTCCGACACTAAATCCTTGAGTTGAGGAGAGGTCGCTACAAAATTGATCCGGATGGTCTTCCTGGAAGCCATAGCCCTACAAAACAGAGCAAAGTTAAATCCCTAAGTCCTCGAAATGGTTAGTACAATGCCATGATGTCATGATGTTATGATGTTATGATGTCAAGTAAGTAACAAGCACAAACAAGTCTGCAACACCAAGCGGTTGACCAAAATTTCCCTAAATTCCAATCTCAAAGAGTGTAGTGTCGAGTATCAACCAACCCCAGTCGGAACCGAAGTCAGTTATCTTACTACTTTCTAATGGCTAGGATGAGTCAATTAGGGTTCTAAAGGTCTGGTTAATGCTTTGATAACACCACACAGACGCCAAATTTTTCCTCAAGTAAACATGAGGAACATCAGGACATCTAAAGTGTCACATTAACCGTAGCCATCATTTTAACCATTCCAGTATATGCCGGACAGTCGCGATGATCTCTTGCTACTTACCTAAGGTACACTAGATCCGGGTGTAGGATCTTTCACTCAAGCATAGAATACCCAAACAAACCCTTAAAAGTAAATTAGACAAAGAAACAATTCGAAAACATAAGTGATCTTATCTTTAAGGTAACCTCTCTTTTTAAGAGTCCCCAGCAGAGTCACCAGTTCTGTGATACGGTGAACTGCCTTTGTGTTTTTGCTTTGAAAAGCAATATTGCGGATAGCAAGAGTCGCCACCGACTTTTCTTTTATCCAATAAGGAAAGGCGGAAAAGAACAGGAAAGACCTTGATTAGATTTTGAGTTCGGGAGGTACATTATACAAAGGGAAGGTGTTAGCACCCTTTGTATCCATGGTTATCCATGGGCTCTTAATTGCTTAACTCACTTATGTTTTCCTTGTTTGAGAAAGTGTTTGAGAAATATGGTGTGTTTAGAAAATATTTTGAAAGGAGAGTTTAACTTTGTAATGATTCTTGTACGAATGTATACAAAGTGTTCATCTCGTTTGATTTTGAAAGATGTTTAGAAAAATATAACTCGGCGATGATTCTGGTACGAATGTATACGAAGTGTTCATCTCGTTTGTTTTTTTAAATTTTTTATAAAATATTATTTTAAACATTTCATTTTATTACAGGAATTTAAAGTTATTTGAAAATTTATTTTTAAAAAATCATTCATAACCGTTTGTAATGGAATGAAAGATTTGCTTAGATTATAGAAATATCTTTTAAAGATGATGAGTTTTTTTTCTCAAAAGAGTTTTCATGATGTTTTGCCTTTATACAATGTCTCTGAGTATTTTAGAGAATGTCTCTGAGTATTTTAGAGTTTAACCCTTTTTTTTATAGAGTTGTTCTTTTTGGACAAAGGATTGTCTCATTTGGCCACTTCCATTAGAAAAAAAGGAAAGTGTTAATGGTGAAGGCTAAAGCTCTTCTAGACAAGGTGGAACATATTCACCAAAGTGACTTATCTGACTTATAAGTTTGGGGTGGCAACAAAATATTTTTATGGAGGGAAAATATACTTGTTATCATCATACCACATCCTCCCCTTGAAAACATGAAGTCTTCCCCAACCAAAAGGAGTAGGATGGATCCTGGCAGTCAATCATTGAAAAGATATTAAAATCACTTACTCCTCAGTTTGATTACATAGTTGCAGTCATATAACACACGAAAGACACTAATATCATAGGAATAGAAGAGTTGTAAAGTAGTTTAGAGGTACAAGAATTAAGATTGAGTGAGAGAAACTCTGAAAGATAAATAGGACAAGCTCTCAAGACTCAAATTGTCAAGAAGAATAATGATGACAATTACAAGTGGATAAGCAAGAAGCAATCTTGGCTAGATAACAAGAATAAAAGAAGTAGTGATAATGGTGTTAAAAGGTTAAATGAGATGAAGTACAAGAACTACAACAAAGGAAATGATAAGTTGGATAAGAAAAAGATTCAATGCTACAATTGCAACAAGTTTGACCATTTTGATGTTTAATATTGGTCTAATAAAGAAAGCAAGAGCGAAAAAGCCTGTTAGATATAATTCGGATTCAAAAGTGGTGTTCTGACTTAGAAGCAAAAACTTTTGAGGTTGTTGTTCTAGAAGCGGTGCTTAACTTCTGAACTTTAGCATTAGTTTGTTATGCATACGTGGCATTTAATTTGTGTATTTAAACAAATGTGTAACTATTTTTTTATAACGTGAATAGAGTTTCCCTCACCTTCAAAATTTGTTATAACCGTTTCTCTCTATCTCTCTCTTATTCCATCTTCATCTTTGTGATACGGTGAACTGACTTTGTGTTTTTGCTTTGAAAAGCAATGTTGCGGATAGCAAGAGTCGCCATCGACTTTTCTTTTATCCAATAAGGAAAGGCGGAAAAGAACAGGAAAGACCTTGATTAGATTTTGAGTTCGGGAGGTACATTATACAAAGGGAAGGTGTTAGCACCCTTTGTATCCATGGTTATCCATGGGCTCTTAATTGCTTAACTCACTTATGTTTTCCTTGTTTGAGAAAGTGTTTGAGAAATGTGGTGTGTTTAGAAAATATTTTGAAAGGAGAGTTTAACTTTGTAATGATTCTTGTACGAATGTATACAAAGTGTTCATCTCGTTTGATTTTGAAAGATGTTTAGAAAAATATAACTCGGCGATGATTCTGGTGCGAATGTATACCAAGTGGTGATTTTCTAAAAGATGTTTTGAAAAGTGTGAGGTGTGAAAAGTATTTTAAGCCGTGAGCAAGCATTTAAGAGTTATACCTAACCAAGGTCTTTATAGGTATTTCCTATCCTTAGGAGGGTAAAACTGTCCTTACTATTGAGAAGTAAGTAGTCTTATCCTTTGGATGTAAAGGGACATCGTGGGACCGTCGATTGGTCATTGAAGGCAACATTTGTAAGGATACCTTAGCATTCGAAGGGACGATCATCATTTAATCGTAGGCTACAACGAAGGGTCATCGAGGGACAAAGTCATATATTCGAAGGCAACGTTCGAGGGACAAGGTCATATATTCGAAGGCAACATTCGAGGGACTATGATTTATCTTATAGGGACATTGACCTTTTGATCGAAGGGACTATGACTTATCTGTTTAGGGATGATGATGATTTAATCGAAAGGGTCTTTGCTAAGGGTATCCCCACATTCGCGGGACATGACCGTAATATCGTAAGGCAACAAAGAGAGGGTTACCCTAGAGGTGCAAGTGTGGAAATGACTGGATTCAGATATATTATCTTGAATTAATTTATCTAAGTTCGATTATTTATCTTTCCATGCAATCCTATTAGCATACATCTAGACAATTATATTCACAGTATGGAAAAATTAAAGTGCGAAAAATAAGACTACGCTATTACATGGCTTCGGGATGGGGGGTACATAATTTAAAAGGGCATAGAAAGTTCATGACAAATGAAATAAATAAACTAAATTTAAGAATGAATTAAGAATGTTTTTAGTCTATAATAATAGAAACTTTTTTTTATGAATTTATGGAAAAACTTAGACTAAATTGATAGAAATTTTAAAAGAAAAGAAAAGAAAATATAATTAGATTTTTATTATTCAAAATAGCCCATTTTAATTATAGTGGAAAGGGAGTAAACATAGTAAAAACAACTGAAAAGCTAAAAAACCCAGGACCTCTACGTTGCAGTGAGGGGGGAGCTACCAACGAGCTATGTTAGTCCATTCGTTATTTATTCGCCTTCATTAAAATATATATTAATTCTACATGGATTTTTCCATTTTGACACAACACCACCATGCATGTCACAACTTTCTCTCTTACGGCAAACTACTTTATTTTTTCTCATGCTGTTTCTTTCATGTGAGTATAACAAACCTGTAACTTCATCAAACCACACACGTAAAATAAAATCATATGTAATCATCATGCAATAATAAAAATAGCCATGCACAAATCAAGAAGCTTATATTATTTTACTCATGTATTAGTTCTCTTTACTGCAAGTGATAATGATAAAACAAACCTTACACATACATGTTAAAGACAACCAAGGATTTATATTATCACCATTATATCATCATCATTATTATTATGTAATAACAACATGTGAAATAAACATAATCATGCTAGAAACAACACTCATATAATAATAATTAAATGGCAGATATAATTCTTTAACCATGCAAACAGAATTTCTCCAACATGCTATGACATATCAAAAACAGATGCATACTTGAATAAAGCAATATCAACATCCACCAAACCATGAATACATCATCTCAATATATATTAAACCAATATTATTCATGCATGAATTAAGGAGTATTGCGAGGTAATCATGCTGGATGCAAATTCCCTAATGAACACTTACTGGAGATTTGATTCTTCTGGCTTGCTCACTGTATGTGTGTTGTTCGTATTCAGGCTATGAATGCTTTATGGTTGCTTCTCTTTTCCCTGCCCGTGAATCTTCTTGCTTCTGCCTTGCCTTGTGTATCTTCTTCTGTTGTATCTCTCCTCTTTTTTCTCCTCCCTCTCGCTGCAGCCATATGAAGTATTTATAATGGTGTGGATTAGGGTTTAACCTTGCTAAATATTTGGATCCCTTCCTATACTTTAGGGTTCAACCTTACTAAATATTTGGATCCCTTCCTATACTTTAGGAGAGTTAGGGTTTAACCTTGCTAAATATTTATTAAATACAAATATTATTATAAATAATGAATAATTTAAATAAAAATTAATTTAATTTTAGTTACATAATTGAATTAAAATTTAAACCCATTTCTATTTTTTACTTTCATCATTTAAAATAAAAAATCAAAATTATTCTTACTTATATCAACCAAAGTTATTTTATAATTTATGGGCTTTTAAAAAAATGTTACTCTTATAAATAAATTTTATTAAGTAAAAACGTGAATTACTAAATAAATACTATTTATAAATAATGAATAAATGGAACATGAGTCACTAAATTATAAAAAATAGTTATTATAATTTAATGAGCTTTAACAAATAAAATTAATTTAAAATTTTAATTATACAATTAAAATTCAAATCTATTTTTATTTATCATTAAATTAAAACTATTTTATATATATATATATATATATATATATATATATATATATATATATATATATATATATATATATATATAATTTATTTATATCATTCAGATAACCAAAATTATTATTATTTTTTATATCTGTATCACATAATAAATAAATTAAAATTTATAATTTATATGAGAATGTATGCTAATGAATGAATGCAAATGTGAAATGAATGCCATGCATGAATCAATTTATCATGAAAATTAACAGGCAAATTTTGGGGTATGACAATCTTCATCTTTGTGCACCAACAATTCGTATCAAAGACTGGTTCAATCCATAGGAAACACGAGTGTACGGTGAGGCGTGTGTGATTGATTTTGTTTTCTTGAATTCACGATCAGAATTATAACAGAATTGCATTTCTTGATTTTACGGGATCGAGAAACACAAGTGTTTTAGTGAGACCTGAGATCTGTTTGAGTTTCAATGCACAAGAACGAAGATGAACGACATAAACAGTTTGAATACTAAGCTTTTGGTGTTTGATGGAAAGAATTGGAATGGTGGATGATTCAAATGCGTGTGTTGTTCGGTGCTTAAGATGTTATTGATCTTGTTACCAATGGTTACATTCCACTTGCAATGGATGCGAGTACGAGGAAGAAATATCAGAAAGCGTTATTCTACATCCATCAATGTATGAATGCGAATGTGTTTGAGAAAATCGTTGATTCAACAATGACGAAGGCTGCATGGGATATACTGACATGATTTTACGACGGTGATTCCTCACTGAAGAAGGTGAAGCTTCAATCTCTATGTAAGCAGTATGAAAATCTCAACATGAAGAACAATGATAAGGTACCATATTATATCTCTAGAGTGATTCTGATCACTAATGAGATGAAATCTTACGTAGAAGCTTTGTCAGAACAAGTGATCATTGAGAAGGTATTGAGATCTCTTACTCCTCAATTTGATTACATTGGTGTATAAGTTGAACATTATAAAGACCTGAGCAGCATGATAATTGAATAGTTGTAAAGTAGTATAGAGACACAAGATTTGCGTTTGACTGAGAGAACGTCTGAAAGAGACGTAGAGCAAGCTCTGAAGGTGTCTTCTAGGAAGAAGAGTCAGAAGCACTATTGGTCAGAAGCCAAGAATAGATATGGTGGTGGTTTTTAGAAGTCAAAAGCCTCCAATCCTGATGAGAATAAACATCAGAAGAGAAAGGAGAAGTTTGACAAAAAGTAGGTTCAATGCTACTGTTGTAAGAAGTTTGGCCACTCTGCAGCTGACTGTTGGTCAAACAAAGAAAGGAAATCAGAATAAGCAAACATAGCAAGAGGGGATTTTGAGAATGAACTTATGATATTTATGGTTTCTGAGTCTGACGGTGGATTTTTAGTAGCATGGTGGTATATGGACACTGGCTGCTCAAATCATCTAACTGGAAACAAACAATGGCTGATAGATTTTGACTCTATAAGGAGGGCAAAGATCAGATGTGCTGGTGATAAATACCTTAATGGTGAAGGTATGGGGAATGTCAAAGTCAAGGTGAAGAATGGAAAAAATGTTATGATCAAGGGTGTTTGGTATGCTCCTAGTATGAAGAGCAATCTAATGAGTGTAGGACAACTCATTGAGAAAGGTTTCTTAGTTAGCGTGAAGAACAATCTCTTGAAGTTGTATGATTCTAATCAGAAGCTGATTATGCAATATGAGTAGGGAAGCAACAAAACATTCTAGGTGAATGTGAATACAACTAAAACTAAATGCCTTAGTGTAGAAAGCAATGAAGGTGAGAGTGAGATGTGGCACTGATCAGTGCATTTTGATGCACGTTCTTCCATGTTTGTACTTAAGTATTTCTTCGGTTTGCTTTGATTATTTTTATGTTTTAATGTGTTTTCATAATTTATTTTATTTTTGCACTTATTTAATTTTCGTATTTAATTTTCAGCATTAGCAACTTTTGCGAGAAAAATCATATCTTGAGCTAGGAGTATCGGATTGAGACGTGCTACCAGTTGATGGAAAGCTAAGAAAAAGACCTACAACTTTTGTTCAAAAGTCGAGAGCTGAATCAGACTGTAGCAGGGCCAGAAATTTCGTTGAAGCTGCTGCATTATTTTTATATTTTGTTTGGGTTAGTTGTATTGGGCCTGGATCGTACATTTGACCCGGTTGAGTTGTGAAACGGGTTTGGGTGTTTTTACCTAGCGGAGGCAGCCAAAAACAGGGTTACGCTTTTCTGTTGATGGACGATTTTTTGGAGAGCTAGCAAGATGACTATGGAGAACTAATCCATTTTGAATCAATCTGCTGTAATTCAGAATCCGCTTTGAGGTTTTTATTAATTCCAATTTGTTTCCTTTGAATTCTTCTTATAATTCCAATTATTTGCTTAATCTAATTGTTGCTATAGGATAGAATCCTTAATTTCGATTGATGAATGATGATCCCGAATCAATTTCGTGTTAACATAGCTTTTATTTTATCACGAACGATCAAGTTGCGTCTGCTTAATTCGCAATAGTTTTTAATCTGTTTGCTTAATTCGGAATTTGGGAATATTACTCGCATAATTTCCTTTATGCTTGTTAATGGTAATTGTAATCGAATAGGAGCAGACCCGTTAGGGATTTGGAATTTTATAAGAATCAATGATAAGTCGAAAGATGATGCAGTAGGTTGGTTCGTGTCAGCTTATTTTATAATCACTTTTAAAAATCACTTTTTTCGAATATAAACCAACCACCCCCCCCCCCTTTTTGTTCTATCGGTAGATTAATTAAGCAAGAATCCTTGAGAACGATATTTGAGTCAATTTGTCGTTAAACTACATTTTTGAAAAACTACTCGTTTTGATCCGCTGCGACAGCGGATCAAATTGGCGCCGTTGCCGGGGATTCTTGTCGAATTAGCCAATAGTTTAGTTTTAAGTATTGTGTGTTTTGTTGTTCTGCAATTTCCTCTTATTTTTCCGAATTTTTCTACAGTTTCGCGTTCGGAGTTGCGTCTAGAGTCAGAAAAAATCGG
This sequence comes from Lathyrus oleraceus, assembly GCF_024323335.1. Taxonomy (NCBI): domain Eukaryota; kingdom Viridiplantae; phylum Streptophyta; class Magnoliopsida; order Fabales; family Fabaceae; genus Lathyrus; species Lathyrus oleraceus. Next base: position 449,127,896 of record NC_066580.1, read on the forward strand.
GTTTTGGAAAATTTGTGTTTGATTGTATAAGTTTTTTTGCCTACTGGAAGCAGAAAAATCGTGCGATCAATAGAGTAAGGGACTCTGACGTCAAATTTGCCAAATTCCTTGTTTTTCTATTTTTAATTAATTTTTTACTGTTTTCATAGTGTCGAAAAAATCCAAAAAAAAATCTCAAAATTTTTATTTCACGTCATTAGATTAAGTTTGGTGCTTTTGTATTTTTCTGAATTTATGTTAATCGTTTTTCTTCTTTCTATTTGTTTTTGTCTATTTCGGACATAGTTGGTATTTCTGTGTTTTTTTTTATTACATGGATGATCAAAGAACATTAAGGCAGTTTGCTGCTCCTGATGTTAATTATAATTACTTTTGTATTGAATATTATGATGTTTCGGTTCCTTTTGAATTGAAATCTGGTTTAATACACTTGTTTCCAAGGTTTAGTGGTCTTGCAGGTGAGGATCCGCATGAGCATCTGAAGGAATTTGAGGTTGTGTGCTCTGCACCTTCTGGACCTTCACTAGAAGATATTGTCAAACAAATGGCTGCAAATAATCTCCAATTTCAACAACAAGTAGATTCTACTTTAAAGACTTTGCAAACACAGATTTGGCAGCTTGCCACTTTGGTGAATGCCATGCAGCAAGCTCAAGGATCAAACCAACAACCCTTGGAAGAACATTCTGTTTTTCAAATAGATTTGGTTTCTGAAATTGTTGATGATACTTGTAGTGATTTGCTTGCATCTGATTTTCTATCATTGTCTGGTTTTGATGATGTTTATTCTTGTGATATTTGTACTGAAACTAAAATTTGCTTTGTTTGTGCTGAAATTGAGGTTGCCTTGCAAGTTGATATTCTTACTGCAGATGAGGTTGTAAATAAAGTTGTTCATGTAGATAAAGCTCTTGACATCCCGACTGCCCCAAACACTCCTTCTATTGAGCAGCCACATTCCCTCGAGCTGAAGCAACTTCCTGAAAATATGAAATATGCTTATTTAGAGATGAATGAAAAACTACCGGCTATAATTTCTTCTAACCTTGATTTCGATCAAGAAAATAAGCTTTTGCAGGTTTTAAGGAAGCATAAAAAGGCATTTGGTTGGACATTGGCTGACATTCCAGATCAGATCACCTTCATGTGTCCATTTGACACTTTTACTTTTAGAAGATTCTTTGATCCTGGAATAAAAGGCGAAGATACTAATAAAAATTTCAAGTTCAATGGGCATTACCCAAAGCTATTCCATGACAGCCCCACTTTGGAAGAAGAAAATGTAGAATATATCTCTTTGGGAAAGACTGCTTATGTGATCACCTATCCTCCTTGACTACTCGGGTGTGTTCTTTCCTCTCTCTTCTCTCTCTTATTTTATGTTTGTTTCTTTCATTGAGGATAATGCATATTTTAAGTGTGGGGGAGGGAATACTTTATTTTCTTTGTTTTTGTTCTTTTATTTTTCAGTTTTTCTCTGTTTTTGGTTTTTAGTTGCTAAAAAAATGCATCTTCTTGAACGTTTTAGGCTATAGACTGACTAATTTGAGATTAGTTTGCGGAGACTTGGGAAAAATTCACAAGATCGGTATCGTCTTAACACCGTAATTCTCCTGCATATGGAAATTGATTCGAATTCTTATTATGTTTTAGCCTTAAATTCTCATTCTCTGACAGCTCTTGAGTAGTTTATTTCAGCAGTCAGCACCATCTCACACACACTCTACGCAGGGAAGCCGATGAATATAAGTGAGTGTTCCGAAGAAAAAAATAAGAAAAAAATAAAGGAATGCACCTTCTAAGTTTGGTGACCCTCACCCGGTCACTTAACCCAACGGTTGTGGAACCTTCAAAAAAAGTTGGAAATAAGACTCTTTTGTAGTTGGTTCAGCGGGTTCTGGTGTTGAACTTGGTAGGGCGAATTACGGTCTGATCCCCTGCAACTACAATTGAGTAAGCAAATGGTTATGCCACTTAAGTACCAGAACCCCGTGCAGAAAAGGATCAGAGTCACTAACCGGTCGCCTTGCTATGAGTGTGTGGAGATAACAGGCTTAATGTGATTGCGCCTGAATGAAAAAGAGCCAAAGAAGGATGAGTAAGTTAGGCTTTAATATAATAACATGATTTGAGTTGATTTGTGTATTCAGGAGGTTTATGTCTGCATAACTGTGGATTAGTGTCTTACAATGTCCTTAGTGTGCAAGAATAGTACCTATCGAAGCAAACTTAACCGAAGATGACCTGTAGCCTAGAATGAGTAATCGTTGATGTGTCTGTGTTTTGTTTTGTTTTTTATTTTGCTCGGAGTGCAAAAGTTCAAGTGTGGGAGAATTTGATCTGTGCATTTTGATGCATGTTCTTCCATGTTTGTACTTAAGTATTTCGTCGGTTTGCTTTGATTATTTTTATGTTTTAATGTATTTTCATAATTTATTTTATTTTTGCATTTATTTAATTTTCGTATTTAATTTTCAGCATTAGCAGCTTTCGCGAGAAAAATTATATCTTGAGCTAGGAGTATCGGATTGAGACGTGCTACTAGTCGATGGAAAGCTAAGAAAAAGATCTACAACTTTTATTCAGAAGTCGAGAGCTGAATCAGAGTGTAGCAGGGCCAAAAATTTCGTTGAAGCTGCTGCATTATTTTTATATTTTGTTTGGGTTTGTTGTATTGGGCTTGGATCGTACATTTGACCCGGTTGAGTTGTGAAACGGGTTTGGGTGTTTTTACCTAGCGGAGGCAGCCAAAAACAGGGTTACGTTTTTCTGTTGATGGACGATTTTTTGGAGAGCTAGCAAGATGACTATGGAGAACTAATCCCTTTTGAATCAACCTGTTGTAATTCAGAATCCGCTTTGAGGTTTTTATTAATTCCAATTTGTTTCCTTTGAATTCTTCTTATAATTCCAATTATTTGCTTAATCTAATTGTTGCTATAGGATAGAATCCTTAAATTCGATTGATGAATGATGATCCCGAATCAATTTCGTGTTAACATAGCTTTTATATTATCACGAACGATCAAGTTGCGTCTGCTTAATTCGCAATAGTTTTTAATCCGTTTGCTTAATTCGGAATTTGGGAATATTACTCGCATAATTTTATTTACGCTTGTTAATGGTAATTGTAATCGAATAGGAGCAGACCCGTTAGGGATTTGGAATTTTATAAGAATCAATGATAAGTCGGAAGATGATGCAGTAGGTTGGTTCGTGTCAGCTTATTTTATAATCACTTTTAAAAATCACTTTTTTCGAATCTAAACCAACCCCCCCCCCCCTTTTTGTTCTATCGGTAGATTAATTAAACAAGAATCCTTGAGAACGATATTTGAGTCAATTTGTCGTTAAACTACATTTTTGAAAAACTACTCGTTCTGATCCGCGTGCGACAGCGGATCAGGCACAAGAGATTGGGGCATTTTAATTTCAGAAGCTTAGGGCATTTGAATTCTAAGAAACGGGTATATGGCATTCCGAAGATTGTGAAGCCTAACAAGTCATGTAAGATATGCATGAAAGGTAAGCAATCTAGATTGCCATTTGCATTAGAATTAGCCCCAAGAGAAAATCATGCTTTATGAGTAGTACATTCTGATGTTTGTGGACAATTTGAAGTACCTTCACTCGTAGGAAACAAGTATTTTGTGTCGTTTATGGATGAGTTCACAAGAATGACATGGGTAACACTCTTCAAGTTTAAGAATGAGGTGTTTACTGAGTTTCAGAAGTTCAAGGTGAAGGATGAAAAATAGAGTGCTTAGAAGCTGAAAATTTTCAGAACTAATAGTGGAGGTGAGTATAACTTTACATAGTTCAGAAGGTTTTATGAGGAGAGTGGAATTGAGCACGAGGGTACTGCTACATACACTCCTTAACACAAATGCTCTTACTGGAAGAAGAAATATAACTTTGCTTGATATGACAAGGAGCATGCTGAAAGAGAAGAAGCTACCTCACACCATATGGGGAGAAGTTGTTTCCACTTCAGCATATGTGCTTAATAGGTGTCCAACCAAAATGCTAAAAGAAATGGTTCTATTCAGAAATGGACTGTAGACAGGAAAAATTGGAGTCATCTTAAGGTGTTTGGTTTGTTTGTTATAAACATGTTCCAGATGCTAAAATAACAAAGTTGGATGACAAAAGCAAAGTCATGTTGATAATTGGGTACCACAATAGAAGTGCTTATAAGCTTTATTGTCCTGTCACTAACAAAGTTGAAGTCAACAGAGACGTCATTATGAAGGAATCATAAGCATGGGATTAAAGTAAGTCTCAATCCAACTCTGGTGCAGTGCTAACACCTGAGTTAACTTCTGAAAATACTTAAGAATCTGAAGGTTATGAAGACGAGTCAGAATCAGAAAGTGACTCTGAAAATGAGTCTGAAAGTGACTCAGAAGCTGAAGGAGACTCTGAAGGTGAGTCTGAGTCTGAAAACGAGTATGATTTTAAAGGTGAAGATGATTTTGATCCAGATTCTGATGGTGATCCAGAATCTGGGAATATTCCAGCATCTGATATTGTTCCATCATCTGAAGAAGATTTTGAACAAGTTTAGAGGCCACAAAGAATCAGACAAGTACCAAGAGGATTTGTAATGTTTGGCATGTTACAAGATACTGAAGTAGACTCTGGGGGAGAGGCCATCCAATGTGCCATATTAGTAGACTTTGAACCAACTATTCTTGAAGAAGCGCTCAAGAATAAAGTGTGACTGGATGCCATGAAAGAAGAACTTGAGACTATATAAAGAAACAAGACTTGAAAGTTGACTGAGCTTCCAAATGAGAAGAAGGTCATCACTGTCAGATGGGTTTTCAAGGTGAACCTGAAGCTAGATGGATCAATTGGCAAACACAAAGCAAGGTTAGTAGCAAGGGGGTTTCTCCAAAAATTTGGGTTAGATTACTTTGAAGTGTTTGCGCCTGTAGCTAGACATGAAACAATCAGATTGATGATTGTTATAACTGCAAACAGGAAGTGGTCTCTAATACATCTGGATGTGAAATCGCCTCTATGAATGGTTCATTGCAAGAAGAGGTATATTTTTCACAACCTCTTGGATTTGTGAATAAGAACAAGGAAAGGATGGTGTACACGTTACATAAAGCGTTGTATGGACTAAAATAAGCCCCTAGAGCCTGGAATCTAAAGATTGATTCATTTTTCATGCTGCAAGGATTCAGAAAGTGTGAGATAGAGTATGGCGTTAATGTCTAGCATACTTTTGAAGGCAATATGACTATGGTGTGTCTTTATGTTGATGACATATTGCTAATATGGAGTTGTTTGGAAGAGATAACTAAGTTTAAGAAGGCTTTGATGAATTAGTTTGAGATGATTAATCTAGTAAATATGGTGTATTTTATAGGGATGAATATTATGTACTCTAAGAAGGGTATCATTTTGCATCAACTAAAGTATGAACTTGAGATTCTGAAAAGATTTACGCTGATAAATTGCAAGTCTGCAATCACACCTGCTGAAGCGAATCACAAGTTGGATGTTGATGTTGAGGGTGTAGATGATACAACTTTTAAATAGTTGGTTGACTCATTGAGATATCTCTACAACACCAGACTTGATATTTGTTATGCATTTGGAATGATTAATAGGTTTATGAACAAACCAAAGTGGTTGTATTACCAAGTTGATGTTAGGATTCTGAGGTATATTAAGGGGACTCTGAGGTATGGAGTGTTATTCCATTATGGTTTGAAGTCTAAATCAGAACTGATGTGTTATTCAGATTTCGATTGGTGTGGAGACATAGTTCACAAAAGATGTACTTTTGAATACTTCTCCTAGTATCTGGGAGGACCTATTTCTTGGTGTTCCAAGAAGCAACCAATTATTACTTTGTCAATCTATGAAGTTGAGTATATTGCATGTGTTTTGTCTGTGTGTCAAGCTATTTAGCTTATGAATTTGTTGTAGGATCTAAAGATCAAAGTGAACAAGCTTGCGAAGTTGATGATTGACAACAAATCATCCATAAGCCTTGCCAAGAATCTAGTGCTGCATGGAAGAAGCAAGCATTTTGACACAAATTTTATTTTTTGAGTAATCAAGTTCAGAATAGAGAGGTAAAAGTTGTACACTATAGCAACCAGAAGCAACTTGCAGATGTTCTGACTAAAGCTGTGAAGACTGAATACTTTATCCATCTGAGGGATGGAGTTGGTGTTGTAGAACTTAGTTAGCTGAATATGAATTAAGGGATGATGTTAGATATAATTCAGATTCATAAGTGGTATTCTGACTCAAAAGCAAAACTTATGAGGTTGTTGTTCCAAAAACGATGCTTAGCTTCCGAACTTTAGCAATAGTTTGTTAGTCTTATCCATCCCTTGGGTAGACAATCTCAATCTTATTCTCATTGCCTTCGATAACTTCATATTCAGCTCCCATGTCGCAATCCTCGAAATTCTTAGTGATCTTAACCATGTTGACCACCAGTGGTTCAACGTAGATAACTTCCTCGATCTACAGTGGGTCAAAGTTTATATTCATGGGCGGCTTGCCCTTAGCGAACTTCAATCTCCCATCATTCAAAGCACTCTGCACAAGATCCCTAAAAAGAAAACACTGTGAAGTTTTATGCCCCAAAAAATTATGATACTTACAAAACCCTATTTTCTTTCTTTATTCTAATGGTGGCACTTTAGCGCCCCGTGACACTAAAATTTGGTCATCTGCAACCAATAAATAAAAAATACCATCACATTTGGTCACATAGAAATTATAGGTTTTCTTGGGGGAACTTATCGCTCTTTTCAGGTTCATAAGGGTTCTTCTCATTCGCCGATGTAAGAAGCTTACACACGTATAGGGATCACGACTTTAATTCATCCAACTCAACCTCGTTTTCTTTGACATGTTTATATTCGACATTTGACGCTAGGTCATTGTCTTCCATGTCGATGTAAGCCACCCATTCTTTCTTACTTTTATTCACTTTGGTCTTCTCAGCATTCAACTGTTCGACTTGTCGAACTCTATCCGCCAATTGAGCCATATCTCTTAGATATTGTGTATCTAACTTCTTTCAAATAAAATAATTTAAGCCCCCAACGGCCAAATCCGAATAATTCGTGTTCAGGTACCTGGGTAAAACACATTATTTTCAACAATTGGAATCTATTAATGTAGTCTTCAATTGATTCAGTAAACGTTCGCTTCACACTTGACAACTCTTCCATATTGATCTTAAATTTCCCTATATAGAGTTTTTCATGGAACAACTTTTCTAAACGAGTCCAATCAATAATGAAATGCGCAGGGAGGGTTATAAACCATGTAAAAGCATTCTTTGTAAGATAACTAGGGAAGTATCTCATCCCTAGGTTCTCATTATTCACTATGTCCCTCACTTCAGTCAAATATCAAGCGATATGTTCGAATGTGGACTCATTGATATCACCAGCAGATTTGATGAACTTAGGGACTTTCCATCCCATAGGGAGTTCAGTTTGTAATACATACTCCAAAAAGGGAGACGTGTAATTTGGCCTCTGCAGACTCGTGTTCATACCATTATGCGTCATTATCCTTTCAACCATGGTTGAAAGGTTATTTTTCCCAACATATTTTCTTGTCGGACTTGTTGGACCACTTGGTCTGCGTCCTGATCTCGATTAACCATTAAAACTAGCGGGATAACGACTTCTAAAGGCCTCTCTTGTTCGACTACTTGAGGCACAAATTATTGTCCCTAGTTTACTGTATTTTCTTCAAGAACTATTCCCTCGTTTCAAATCGGCCTAGCCACTTGAGGTTATACAATAGGTGAAACATGCGCCTGAGGGGCGCCAAAAAAATCCACAATCTGATTCATTTGAGTTGCCAATTGTTGGTAACTCTGATTCGTATTCTGAATCAAAGTGTGTTCATCATATCATGGTTACTTTCGTCCATTTCGTCTCATCTCCAAAACATGATTCGTAGTGAATGTTGGTATTGCTTGGCAACTAAATCCCATCCCCAATTGAGGTTGCATGGTTCGATTAGTGTTTCCTAGGGCCGTTCCAAATTCCAGTAATGGTGAATATGCATTCGCAACATTTTCAGCAAATGTCGAAGGGTTAGTATGAAAGTTAGTCATCATTGATGTTGGCATACCATAAGGTTGTTCACGCCCAAGCATAGGTATTGTTAAACTTGTAGCAAAAGGCCTAAAGTCGGCCATAGTTGGTCTGGGAGTCACAGGGTGACTCTATGTTATCGAGGGAGAAAATACTACTCCTTCTTGAGCCATTGATGATACATTCATGGTTGACGGTATGACCGTCAAACTTGCAATAGAGGGGATTGGTTCAGTCAAACCTGCAATGACCGTGCTCGCCCCTGCGCTATTGGATGGATGTTCTCCATTGTTGTTTCTAGGAGTAACCATTTTCATAACGTATCTCCTCGTTTGGTTTCCCACTTCTTTTTTGGTTATCTTATCACTCCTCAATCTCGTGCACACTCACGATATAAGAAATATTTTAAATGAAGAACTTTGCAAAATAATTTCTCAAAAACGAAAAGCATAAAATTTTCACACAAAAGCGTTCAACTAAGTGTGCCAATTTATTTACTGTAAAATTTAGTAAATAAAAAAGTTTCATTTCACTTAAGGGATTAAACTCAAAAGATATCATGACATATTTGTGTGAATCGTATATTTTAAACAAAGTTTGACATCAAATTCGAAATGTAAGGTTTTAGAATAATTACTTAAATTAAACTTTAAAATCGAAATACAAGGAAAAGTTTATAGAAGAATGACTAAAACTAATTCAACTGCAGCAAATGACTTGAAAATAAAAACTTTAATTTGTAAAATGGAACGCATACTTACATCCTTGACTCTTTTCTTACAAACATACGGATACTTTGAGTTTTACAGGATTTGTGTACAATTACGGACCCCTAAAACTCAAAGTAATTGTCTACAATGATCGACAAAGTAAAATATGTCACATCTTCGTCCCCATGTAGCCTTCGTCTTCGGGAGACTCCCACGTGTCTTCAAGTAATTGTCTGATCTTATCCTATTACACCTCATTCAACTGCTTAGACCAAACGTCTCGGGAACTCTGAATTTCACTAAGTCGCCAAAACTAACAAAACTTCCTGGTCTCCGTGTATTATAATTTTTGACCAAAGTTAATACTGTTTTTCCACAAATCAAATCCATCAAAATCTTCATGGTCATAACTGACCATTTCGACTTTTCAACAAAACTATTATTGCATGATCCTTATCACATTTGTAATTAATGCTAGTGTAAAAAATCTGAGATAACATAACGTAGCCCACTTTTTGATGTCTTCCAAGCTAAAATATTCAGATAATATAAAATCTTGTCTATGGGATTATGCTGCTTTCAAATTGAAGTCAACCTTTCAATTTTTCAAATTAAATATAATATCTTGTGTTACACGCACATCATGCATGTTTTTTTTGCCTTCCTTCATTTTTAACATTGTTTCTAAGTCTTCAATTATCAGTATGGTTAAGTTTTAATTGCACATATTGAGTTTTATGCATAAACGATGTATTAAAGTACAAACGGTGAAATGTTTAACTAGTGGATATGTCAGTTCAGAATATATTTGTAAATTTTGAAGAGTACATGTGTGAACTCATATATACATCACCTACTTCGACCGTGAACGTCAAGAACTGATAATTAGACAATTATTCAATGACCCTCTATCAACATTATGAATTTGAGTTCCTATTTGAATCATCGGTAGAGGATGTAAGATGTCAAAATCTACAATTTAGGATTTTGAAGCCCTCTAAGGTATCCATCAAAACCTTAGTAGGACTATGAAACCCTCGAGAGTGTCTATCATAACCTTAGTAGAACTCTGAAGCCATTCGGGGTATCCATTAGAACCTTAGTAAGACTCTGACAACCTCAAAGACTCTGAAGCCATGTGGTATCCATCAGAGCCTTAGTAGGACTTTGAATCCCTTTAGGATATCCATCAGAACCTTAATAGGACTTTGAATCCATCAAGGATGTCCATCGGAACCTTAGTAAGACTTTGAAACTCTCTAGGATATCCATCAGAACCTTATTAGGACTCTTAAGTCTTTAGGAATATTCATCAGAGCCTTAGTAGGACTACGAAGCCCTATGTGTTATCCATCAGAATCTTAGAATGACTTTGAAGCTTTCTAGGTCATCCATCAGAACCTTAGTAGGACTTTAAAGTCTTCCAAGGTACACATAAGAGCCTTACATAACTCTCAAGTTTACAGCGAGACCCAATGGAGAATGGGACAATAAGTGTCTATAAACAATCAAAAATCAAAATTAATACAAGAAAAAATCATAATTAACTTCAAAAAAATCACAAACAACAAGGATAAATAAAACTCAAATTTCTTAATTAAGAGTTGAAAATTACAAATCAAAATAGGCAAAAGAATAAGGCAAAATTACTCAATCAGACACAAAAGTCAAACACCTAACTGTAAGGGAAAGCTCGCCCTTAAAGAATGATTGATCTCACTAAAATTACTTCACCCGTGCACGCTTCGTGCTTGAGGAACTATGTAAATGACATGGTATTCTCCCAACATTTTAGGATTTTGAAGCCCTCTAAGGTATTCATCAAAACCTTAGTAGGACTATGAAACCCTCGAGAGTGTCTATCAGAACCTTAGTAGAACTCTGAAGCCATTTGGGGTATCCATTAGAACCTTAGTAAGATTCTGACAACCTCAAAGACTCTGAAGCCATGTGGTATCCATCAGAGCCTTAGTAGGACTTTGAATCCCTTTAGGATATCCATCAGAACCTTAATAGGACTTTGAATCCATCAAGGATGTCCATCAGAACCTTAGTAAGACTTTGAAACTCTCTAGGATATCCATCAGGACCTTATTAGGACTCTTAAGTCTTTAGGAATATTCATCAGAGCCTTAGTAGGACTACGAAGCCCTATGTGTTATCCATCAGAATCTTAGAATGACTTTGAAGCTTTCTAGATCATCCATCATAACCTTAGTAGGACTTTAAAGTCTTCCATGGTACACATAAGAGCCTTACATAACTCTCAAGTTTACAGCGAGACCCAATGGAGAATGGGACAATAAGTGTCTATAAACAATCAAAAATCAAAATTAATACAAGAAAAAATCATGATTAACTTCAAAAAAATCACAAACAACAAGGATAAATAAAACTCAAATTTCTTAATTAAGAGTTGAAAATTACAAATCAAAATAGGCAAAACAATAAGGCAAAATTACTCATCAGACACAAAAGTCAAACACCTAACTGTAAGGGGAAGCTCACCCTTAAAGAATGATTGATCTCACTAAAATTACTTCACCCATGCACGCTTCGTGCTTGAGGAACTATGTAAATGACATGGTATTCTCCCGAAATTATTTTGCCCCAACGCGTGTTATACTTGGGGGACTATGTGCCTTTAATTCTATTTTGGACGGAGGGACTTAAATAGCATAAATAAAGATAAAAGATAGGGGAAGTGGGAATAACTGTGGAGAGAAGATTCAATAGTCTGCCAAAGTATAAAGAAGGGCTCGCTCGAAGTATCGAGAACATGTCCAAGAGTATTAAGCAATATTTTAATATCCAGATTGGTTAGCAACCCGATCATGCTATTGGATCACTGAGTTACTGATCAGACCAGTGAGTCACTGGTCGGACCACATAACTTCTAATAATATGAAAATATAATTTCGATTTTATTATGATTTTTTCAAAACTTTTGTTAATTTATAATATTATTATTTTGTTTAATTAACTTTTTAATTTTTTGAGTTTATTATAGTATTTTATTATATGATTAATAATAAATAAATTTAATGAGAATTATATTAGATAAAATTGTTTTAATTATATAATATATAACTATATTCTCTTTGACCAAGTTAAACATTAAAAATTCTATCCTAATAGTTTTGAAAGGTTACATGTTTGATTCATAAAATTTAACAAAATTTCATTTTTATAATTTTAACATTATTTAATTATTATAAATAATTAACATAATTATAAATATTAATAAAATTGGATTTTAAAATATGGGCATTAAAACTTAAAAATAAAATAAAAATAGAAGATCAAAATTATAATTAAACTAAAAAATAACATAAAAAATTCCACCCGCCGATTAAAAAACTCACTAGTTCATTGATCTGACTAGTGAATTGGCCGAGTCACATCAATTTTCACCTAATTAAATAAAACTACGGTCTGATGACATTATTGGACCACTCTATTCTCCGGATCATGTTCTAACCAATCTCACATGACGAAATAGTTCGAATTTTAAAACATTGGTATTTAGAGCTCGCCTCAGTCTGGCCATCATAATGGAGTCGGATAAACTCGCTTCATAGATTAGATCGGCTTTTGCAGTCCAAAACTAGTGCGAGGGGAATATTTGAATAGGAAGTTAATCAACCAATAGACGTTAGCCAGACATTGTCAAATGCCGCTATGTTCAAAAAATCTAAGGCAGGCTCACCCAAAAAGGATCATTTATTAAGGCATGTCGGACAATCGTATCAAGAAAACATTTTTCCTCTACGCGACTCATTCTTAGGCATGCCGGACAATCGTATCAAGAAAATATTTCTCCCTTACATGACTCATACTTCAGGGGCTATGTACATGTTTGTTTTCATGGGAAGGGGTCCTAAATGAATCTGATTCAATCTGAATCCTATGGAGCTCGCCACGATTAATAACTTATTTAGAAGATCACTATCAAATTAAAATATGGAGCTCGCCACGATTAATAACTTATTTAGAAGATCACTATCAAATTAAAATACTTGATAGGTGGGATAGGTTATGCCGGCTAAGTTTAACACATGGCTATATCTGATTAGGATATTATAAAGAACATATTTATGACTCATTTAGGATATCATCATAATCAGAAATTTGAACAATGAGTCTTATTTTCAATCTTCATTAAGAGATATTTTAGAGTCTTATTCTCAATCTTCATTAAGAGATATTTTTAATATTTTAGAGAAAATATAATATAATAAAATAAAATAAATATTAATGTAATATAATATAATAAAATAAAATAAATATTAATGTTGTGGAACCATTGCCTGCAAATTCATCGGACGAATGGCGATGAAAAGTGATAAAAAGATAATTAATTATTTCACCAGGTTGGTGACAGTGACCAATCAAATCAATTATGGAGATGATATTGCTTGCATAAGACAGTGTTGAAAACACTAACCACAAAATTAGATAATATTGTGTTGACAATTAAAACAATTTTAAAAAGCAAACTAGCACAACACTCTTAAGCTTGTGAACTAAAGGTTATTAAGAAAAAACAATTGTGAAGGTACAGGCTCTTCTTGCTTGATTCAAGAGTGAAGAAAGGCTTGAAATTTTCTAATAGAAAATAAGGAGGGAGTGGGAAGAATCAAAACAAGAAGCCCTATGACAAAAGATTATGGAAAGAAATCTCATAAGAGTGAAGAAGAGCCAAGCCATTAGAATTTCTTCATTCTTTACTCTAAATCCTTGATGTTCATGGTGACAACAATTCAAACAATAAGCATCTCACTCAATTTGATCCTAGCAAAAAGAATCAACATGAAGTTAACTATAAATAATTTAATGGAAGTAGGGCATGGAGAATGTGCTTTTATAATGCAAGTAGATTGGAGATTGGTTTTGAAATCAGTACTGACAAAATATAAAACATTCAAGATTTATCAATGCGGTGGAAGTTGATCATCTTTCAACTGTGATTCAAGTCTAGAAAAGCATCCTATGACAAACTATGGTTCAAGACAAGAAAAGCATCCTATGACAAGCGACAGGGCAATTTGAATTTTAACAATTAATTCAAATAATATGGTTGTTAGCATACCTAAAATAATAGCTTCTGTTGCACGCCATATTTAGTTGATAGTTGAAAAACATCTATGCCCTCTTTTATGTGTTATTCTTGAGTAGCAAGAAAGGCTAAATATATATTAAGTAGTATTCTCTTAAAGTAGATCTGACTTTTGCATTTTGCTTATCTGTTGTAGTAGGCAACTCCATGAGCAAATTATTGAAATCACACTAGCTAGTTGCTAAAAGAATTCTAAGATAGTACTTCAGTAACATCAATAACTATATTTGGTACACATCTTGTTTCCCATGTCTCTGGAAGCATAAAAGCATGGATTAGATGACTTCTCTGATGAAATTGAGTATGTACCAAGGTGAGGTTATAATAGAGAAATTGGATGTAATTTCACGTAACTAAAGATTAGCAGCAACGTTGCAGTGAGCCATCAAACTAACTGGGTAAATCCTCTAATTAACTATTTGGTATTCAAATAAAATTGTTTTTTTAATTATCAGTTCATAAATTTTATAGATGCTTCAATATTAATAACCGTAGATCAAAACAAGCAAACTAACAAACTGTAGATCTGGGTGGACTCGAACCCCCACTTCTCGGAGATTTTAAGAAAATGCTCCGAGCGCTCTACCGATTTAAGCAACAGATCTTTCATGGCAACGGTCATATACGAAGAAATAATCACATTAATAAGTGTATGTTTGCATCACTAAGAGGGGTATAAAAGTTTCAGAGGTAGACTAAATGCTAGCATCACTAAGGTAGACATAATGCTCTTTCCAAAATTCTTCAAATACTTATAAAGAAGCCCTAATAAAACCCAAAAATAAAAAAATAAATTAAAAATATGGCTTTGTATATTCCCGGATAATATGAAAATGTCAATTCAAATAAGTAAACAAACGACCTTATTTGGGAATCGTAAGAGTAGTTTACAACACATGTTGAATGAAGAATTAACTGTTTTAGGAACAACTTAATTGCAAAATCTTTGAAAAAAAAAGTAAAAGAATTTCAAAAGTATAACAGCTAAAATCATTAAAATAATTTCATTCAAACTGCCTTTTAAAAATGTCATTTATTTTAAGGGTGAAAATTTGCTTTGTGATAAAAAATATAATTTGAAATAAACCAATTAAAAAATAGGAAGAAAGAATTATTAATAAATCAATAATTATAAAATCCATACAAAATTAAAAGTTACTATATCACATATTATAAATAAGCAGACTCAAAATATAATTTATAAACATACAAGAGTAGGAATGAGTGTTATCAAAGAACCGATAGTACAACTAACTCCACAAATAATAATAATAATAATGATAGATAATTATGCAAACAAGAAATTGAAAAATAACATGCCTCCACTCCAGAATATTAATATGAAATTAGAGTAATACAGAAACAAAATTTTTAAACAAACTGAATCACCCATGCTGATGTAATTCTAACTAACAGAAGAACTATAACATTGTCAAAACTATAGCACTGTCAAAAATATAACTACATATTAAAGGAATAAGGGATTATAAATGCATTACTGAATGATTACGACAACTGAAAAACTACTGTAATTGAAATACTTAGCATAAGATGAAAGAGCCGATGTCATCTTCACCTTATTGGTTGAAAAGGAAGGATAAACGGACGTGCGTGCTTCAAAGAATTAACTGATAGTTGTGGCTTCATGATCACAATAGCCGTTTTATTGGTGCTGACTAAACTGCACGTATAGAGAATCCAATATGATAGCAGATCCTCAAAATTCTTAACAATGGACCTATCACTTTACAACAAGTGTTGTCCGAAGTAACTGAATTATACTATACAACAAGGCATAGGGGATTTATTCACCTTAGTTACAACAAGTCAAAAGACACGTAGAAATATACAATTTTTGGGTAACAACCAAATATTAAGATAAAATTATCTAGGTTGATAAAGGGATTGTGGATAGTTGAGGAAGAATAGTCAATTTTAGTTAGCAATTTAATTTCATCGATGATTTTATTAAATTACGGTTTCATGATTTCATCGAAGAATAGTCATGATTTTAACTTAAATTCGAAATTAAAATTGGACTGATAGATAATACCTCGTTGGAGAAATTCCTCGATGCAAGCGTACCGCGTATAGTCGATTTGTCTAGAGCGAGATACGATAGAGTAAAAAGTAATAAGGAAAGGAGCAAGGCAAACACCACACAATGGAGAGATCCCGGGCAAAAAAAAACCCGTGCGATCCCTCCCAAAAACCAACAAATCTTTTTTTTATTATTTTATGACCTGCCAAGCAAGCTCACCTGACATGGCAAAGGTCGGATGACAAGATAACTCAGGATATAATTCCCAACACACTCAAGGCATGAGGCATATAATCCTGATACATCCTACATCCATTAAACTCCCACACCCCACCATAAAGCTTCCGATCATAATATAATTACAAACTTTGAGATAAGCAACATCTATGAATCTGGAAGACAAAGATCTTGAAGTTCAAATCATGAAAGAGCCTACAACGGAAACCGATATAATTCAACGCTGGATCTGCAAACCTGCTCATCGATCAACCACGACATCTGCAAAATATCTTCGGGAGCGTTGATTTAAGAATAAATATGTGACTTCTCTATGAATTATTCCAGAAACCAAAAACGAACATTAAGATCGACCTCTGCACCACATGCCTAACAGACCAAAATTCAAATTCAAACATATATGAAAAGAGAAAGAATGAATTAATATCAATTAACCATGGAAGAACTTAAAAACGAGAGAAAAAAGATAGAAAGTAGGTCTAACCACCTCAGAACCGGAGTGTAGATATCCATCAGAGATTTGAAAATTTTGTATCGATTGAACCATGTGTCTAGATCTCCATCAGGGATTTGAAAATCTGGCATTGATTGAACCATATGTGTAGATCTCCATCAGAGATTTGAAGATCCGGTATCTATTGAACGATATGTGTGTAAATCTGCATCAGAGAATATCTTCCATCGATTGAATCATATGTATATATCTCCATCAGATCTTTGGAGAACTGGTATCGATTGAACCATCGATTCGTAGATCTCCATCAGATCTGTGAAGAACTGATATCGATTGAACCATCAGAGTGTAAATCGCCATCAGATGTGTGAAATTTTGGTATCGATTGAACGTAGGGTTGGAGAAGTTTCACAAGAGATCTGAAATTTAAGAAGAGGCGGAGAAGGTTTAGAGAAAGGTGAAACCCTCGAAACTGCTGAGCGATATGATATAAGGTCTCAGTCCTATGTTTTATAATGGTTTTTTTTATGAATGGACGGCTAAGATTACTTGGGTTGACGGTATAGATTAAATGACGTGTAACGTTAGGTGCGGCATGTTTAAAGGTAGGGGAAATGTTGTTTATTATCTGTCCCGTTAAAAATAAGTAAAGAGGGACAATTTTGTCAATTGGTGGCGTCATGGCGATTAGGTGTGTAGCACTACGAATACGGCAATGATGTGCTGTCGATAGAACAATTCAACTTGTTCACGTGAATTGCGTCCAAATTTCTACTAAAAAAATAATTTTTTAATTGTTTGAAAAATTATATTAAAATGTTCAACTCAAAGATGTGTTTCACAATATTATAGATCTTCAAAACCAAATCAATTCATTAGAAAATTGCAAATTAAACTAAACAAAATTGAAATCACAAAAATTCGTATTTGGTTTGGACGCGTTTTGGTCATTTTTTAACAAAATCGCACGGTTTGATTTGGTTTGCGATTAATATTTTGCAAACCGAACTAAACCAAACCAAACTGCATTATGTTATCATCTAAATTTCACTTATCTCACCTCCAATCCAAAACTCAAACATAGTATGTCTTAACCTTACAATTACAAACTATTTTCTCTTACTCATACTTAAGGTTTCAATGTTAACATTCTTAAATTTCTCCTAGTAGTATTGCACATTCTTCTCGTCTTCTTTGACATATACCTTTCACCTTTTCTACTCTAATATGTCATCTCTTGTGTTCTTTCTTTTTCATCTTTTATATTATTATTTTATCTTCCAATTACATTTTTATCGCACATTTCATCTCAATCTCGCATCTCTTATATTTTTTTTCATCTTCTTTAATCTCTTCTCATATGTTTTTTTATGTTTTATTATAATATTTTTGATATTATTTTATGCTACTATTTTGTATAAGTTTTTTATTCCACTTTTTTCTAATCTAATTTTTTGTATATTTAATGAGAAGTTTTTGTCAAAATAAGATGAGTTTGATGTTATTTACTAATGTATGAATGACTAAACACAAAGTTATGTTGTTCTCTATAAGTGTATGTATGACTAAATAAAAATATTGTAAAAAATCGAACCAACCGAACCAATCCAAACCGCATTGATTTGATTTGGTTTGGTTTTATTTCTAAAAGTCAACCGAACCAAACCGGATAGCATGCTTTTTTCTCTTGCGGTTCGGATGATTTTTATCGTCAAAATCGTCCAAATTGTACCGCGAACACCCTTAGACATAACTATATGTTTGAAGTTCTAGTCGAAGATGCCTTGGTATCAGGGTAAAGGTGTTGCATGGACTTAGAAATATTTTTAGTAATTTAAGGTGTTTTTGGACAGAGACGTCACCAGTTGTGGTTCGACGAGGGATTCAAATTCAAATAAAGGAGGGAACTTTTATTCTTATCTAAACTGTTGAAAATACACGTGGAACATAGTGGATAGTTACATGCATACAAAATACCACTTGTCTCGATTTGGTGGAAAGGTCGTTGGAAATGGTTATTTCGACTAGTATAAATAAGAGATCTTGGTGTTGGGATTATGTGTGTGTTCAAATGTGTACAAAATGTGGCAATTTTACCAAAGTATTCGTGTGTAGAAAAAGAGTGAATTGAGAAATGTACGTTTGATGTTACACCATTATCTTTTACTTGAAGTAATTTAATCAATTCTTTATTTCCAAAATTGTACTTTTATCCAAAAGTTTATCTTTACTGTCATTTACTTTTGATTTACAGTATTCCTTTTGCCCACTTTCATTTTATATTTTTATTAAATTCTTTAACGAATTATTGTTGGTATGAACATCGTCGAAGTGTTTATGTTCATTAGAATTCACCTTCAAAAATAGTTAGCACATGTCCTGGGATCAATCTAATTGATTCTGTGAGTAACCAAATATAGTAATTTAGAAAATCAACGGTTGTTTACCAATTTTTGAGGTGAACAAATTGGCACGCCCAGTGGGACAGTGCTAACATTTGAAAAAATGAATTTTCTTCATTTACTCTAATTCTGGTCGATAAATCATTTTTTCCTTTTGAAAAATTTGTTGTATGTTATTAAGAAGTGGTAAAGTAGCCACAACCAACGAAGATAGATCAAGGAGGAGATCCACAAGGAGAATGGCGAATTCGAATGCGCCAAATAACCAAAATCCTTAAAATCCAAACAATAATGTATTGCCCATTCTTCTTCGATAGGGGCAAACACAACCATAATGCCCGTGTCTGAATCGGTACGACCTATGGCGAGTTCGATGCCTACACATTCGATTGCCCACACTGAATCCATTTTGACTTACATTTGGCCAAGGGGACCTCCTAACACTCCCCCACCAATTGGGAATGTTCCAAACAGGCCTTTAGTACCCCCCCTGGTTTCTCTAAGCCTTTTGGTGGTCGAGAACAGCCTTACGGAATGCCAACTTCAGTAATGGAAAGTTTACATAACGTTGCTTCGACATTCTCAGAACCAGTGGTTAACGTAACCTCCCCATTACAAGGGTCGGGATCTGGGGTTAACGTGGGTCGAAATAACCAATCTTTAGGCTTAGGATACCAAACACAAATGCCTAACCTTACCAATAATTTTGTAGCGGTGTGGAGGCAACAGATGGACGAAAACAACCATGATATGGTCAAAATGCTTACCCAAACATTGACCACTGTATTGAATCCCTTGATTCAAAATAAGGCACAATCGAATCAGTAGGTAACAACGCAGATGGCGCGAATGGTTGACTTCTTGGGTGTGTCACAGCCCCATCGACACCCTCTAAGGGATGTGATAAGGGAAAACGAATGGGTAACTTTCAAAGAAGACCCTAATATTAACCAAATCCCACAAAACCAACTGCCACCAGAAATGGTGAAATGGTTATTATTTTGCCAGGGGATGTATTGGCCCACCATGTCAAAAGACTGCGTCGAATTCGCCAAAGGATGCCAAAAGTGTCAGGTACATGCAGGCATACAACATGTCCCTGCGAGCGAGCTACACTCTATAGTCAAACCTTGGCCTTTTAGAGGTTGGGCTTGGGATTTGATTGGGGAAATTCGACCACCATCATATAAGAATCAGAGGTATATCTTGTTTGGCATTGATTATTTTACAAAATGGATCGAAGCTATACTTTTGCCAAATGTAGGCCAAGAAGATGTGATTAAATTTATCCAGAAACACGTCATTTACAGATTTGGGATCCCATTGACCATTACAATGGATCAAGGATCAGTATTTACTGGTCGAAAGATGCAAGAATTTGATAAGGAAATGGGTTTCAAATTGTTAACGTCTATGCCATATTACGCTCAGGCTAATGGTCAGTTTGAGGCAGCAAATAAGGTGGTAATTGGTTTGATCAAGAAACATGTAGGGAAGAAACCAAGAAATTGGCACAAAACTGTAGATCAGATTTTGTGGGCATGTCAGACCTCTCCCAAGGAAGCCACTAATTCGACCCCATTTCGACTGACATTTGGTCATGATGCAGTTTTACCAATAGAAATTTACCTACAATCAACAAGGATTCAAAGGCATCATGAAATTCCATCAGAATCATATAGGAGTCCCTTTTCGTATTTAATTACCTTCCACTACGAATGTATGAAGACTGTTGTCATTCTTACCTTCTAGTTCAAGATAATGAAATAGGGGCAGCTGTCATACC
Organism: Lathyrus oleraceus; assembly: GCF_024323335.1. Classification (NCBI taxonomy): domain Eukaryota; kingdom Viridiplantae; phylum Streptophyta; class Magnoliopsida; order Fabales; family Fabaceae; genus Lathyrus; species Lathyrus oleraceus. The sequence continues at coordinate 449,148,738 of NC_066580.1, forward strand.
CCAATTTTGTCCAGACATTTTAAATTTTCATAAATTTGATTTAATTTTCAGTTTACATCATATGTACAGTATAACATGCATTTTATCATTAATAATACCTAAAATATCAGTCAGGATAAATTTATTGAAAATACGGACAAATCGGTTGAATCTTTTCTCAAGAACGTGCAAGAATCAGCGGGTAAAAAATTTCAAATTTAAAATTGCAGACGCCAGTATTATTAACCTACGGTTCATGTAATTTAAACTGGTGTGCCCGTTATATTTTTCAGCGACTGTTTCGGTTGCATTTTGACCCGCCTGAGCCTTTTAACCGATGAAAATTTATTTCAGAATTTAAAAAAACGCTGTATTTTTTCAATAAGTATATTTTATGCTGATCATTTTAGTGTGTCTGATTTAATTTTTCGAGCAAATTTTCGTCCGACTTCTATTTATAATCGGTCCTTTTATTTCTTTGTTCTAGTATCCAAATTAGAGATTGTTTTATTATTATTATTACCTAAATAAAATTATTGTTTAGGAATTTTTAATAAATATTTTTCTTTAATAATAGGTAATAATAATTGTTAACAAATAAAATATATTTTTAACATTGGATCCCTTTTTAAATAGCCAGCATTAAAAATCTTAGAAAAAATCTTTTTTGACTTATGTCTCTCTCATCACTCTCCACTACACGTTTTCCCTCACATCTCACTGTCAGATTTCTCTTCTCTCTACACGCCACCTCACACGTTATCTCTCCACTATCTCACTTCCTCTCTCTCTCACACGTTTCCTTCACTCACACACAAAAAAAAGAATTAAAATAGTCACTACCTATTACACACACGCGTCACTCTCATAAAAGGCTCTCGCTCACAATTTTCATTAAATCCCTCACGCCCCTCTCTCCTCTCTCTGCGGTAAAAAAGAAAACAGAAAATATAAAGAAAAAAGAAGAAGCTTTTCCCCTTCTTCTTCCTAAAATCTCCACACCTTTTCAACGGTTAAACCTGCAACCCACCATAAAAAATTTCACTTCATCTTCTTCAACTCACCCTCCGCCTAACACCGTCCGCACCACTTAACAAAAAACACCAATTTAATTTCTTCCGCCGCCGACAAAACTCTCCAACCACTTACCTCAACAACACCGAAAATCCTTCCGCCAATCGCAACCAACATCCTAAACCCTCCTACCTCCGTTTCCACCGCCATACCGCCATTACCTTCATTCGGTGGACACACCCACCTTACCTTCCTCTTCTTATTCATCGCTGATCTTCACCGAATCACCGCTTTTATAACAAAAGCCAAAAAACAACCTTTACCAATCATAACGCGCCACCGCGAGCTTCATCACCATCGACTCGTTTTCCTCTTCTTTTCCAAAACTACCATAAATAAACCTCATACACCTTGTTTCTCAAAACAGCAAACACCTTGCAAAACACAACGCATACACCCTCATCACCGATACAAACCTAACTCATCCCAAACATTTCGACGGCCTTCAGCTTTATCGATCCATCACTATCAATTTCACTTTTACAATTAAAAGTTTTGTGGTTTTGTTTTGATTTCTTCTCAATGTCGTGTTGTTGATTTCCAGGATTCAATCACCAGTTCAATGACTCAGATGGAGGTTTTTCGGTATTGAGTGTTGTCGTTATTATGATGTTTGTGTTGCTGCTCCAACTTGGGTAAATTTGAGTCGTCGTTTTGTTTACGGTAATTTGTTTTTTGGATTTATAATAATGAACATTTTGTGATTGTGTGATGTGTTGGTATTATTATTAAACTCAGATTTTGTCCATGGATTTCGTGATATGGTGATGACGATTTAATCTCTGGTCCAATTATAGAACAAATGCCCTGCTATTTGTAATATGATACATATAAATTGCTGCTTGTTTTTTTTTCAAATTTCTTCTTCTTTTTTTTTCGTTCGAGTTGTATGCTAGAGGTCCTCTGGTTGCATCGTTTTCGTTGCGGCTAATGCTTATTTCAATACTAGCGATTGTTTTGTTAGGCTAAGGTATTTAGTTGTGTCAATTTTAGTGTTTATTCTACCCTTATATATTATACATATGTTGTTCTTGATTGGTGTTGTTAACAAACTTTTTTTCTAAATAAGATCACAGTGTTATCTTGTATAAAGACCAATGTACCTCATGCAAACGTGATGTAGTCCTTAAGATGAAGAGTCAAATGTTGGTTTGCTTTATATTATTATTTAAAGTGTGGCCATTGGTGATGTATAAGACTTTTGAAATAATTGATTGAGTTGTTCAGTAGAAAACATGAAGTTAAGGAGAATTTCTTTTATGCATCTTATTCTCACGTGAATTAGAGGAAGAAGAGAATTTGGTCTTCTTTCATTGTTATTATAAGTAATAATAGTGCCACATGTCCTTCATTGTTTGGCTTGCTTTGAATTTTAGAAAAAATATTCAAAAATAGTTATTGTATGTTTCCTAAAGAGTGGCTTCCCCAAGTATATTTTTTTTTCTCTCATTGGCTTAATTAAATTGATTCCTTTTATTTTATTTTAATTTTGATTAGAATATTGGTCCTCCTTTTAGCCTATTTTCTTTTATAAATACACCTCATGTCCAATCACTTTGCACCTCCCATATGCTGTAAATAAATTTGTAAATATTGTCATAATATTTATGTTGTTGTTGTCAAGTTTTTCATTACATTTTTAATCGGATTTTTATCTGCGGATTCAATATTTTATGTCGTTCTTCCGCCAAAATTCTAATACATCAACAGAAATATTTTCACCGCGTTGTGATCTTGCGAATGATATAAATCATGTTGTCATTTCGCCTCAATCGGTTCTTGAGCACATCGTTACCAATTCAATCCGATCTTTTTAATCTCGCCTACTTCTTTCTCTTTTAATTATAATTAAATAATTAATTAAATTTTGTTTAATTAGTTAATTACGATTAATTAATTTTAATTAGCTTGATCATTTGATTCAATTAAATAATTTTGATAATTAATCTTAACTAACTTTAATTAATCAATTTAACCGAGTTTTAATCAATTAATTTTGATAATTAAATATTGATTGATTTTTTCCACTATCATTTCATAATACAAACTCAATTTCAAACCACTTTAAACCATTAAAATCACACAATTCTCGATTCAATGTAGAACCAATTTCAACACCTTTGTAAGTCGATCGCTTTTAGCATCGCCATTAACCTCACGTAGCTTACTCTTGGACTTTCTTACAATGAGACCTATTCGATTTTTATTAATCGATTAGATGATTGATTCACCAATTATAATTCAATTTCTCTGTAAATAAATTTAAAACCTCGATCCAACATCGAGTATTTTCATTCAAATTAATTAAAATATCTAATCACAATCAAATACCATTTCATTTAGAAATGAAAAGAGGGATGGTTTTGAGTTTTCAACTCCTCTCCTTGATTATTTGAATACGAGTTCTCTTACTCGGTTAGTCAAATAGTCGTCACTTCCATCCACCTAAGCACAAACAAATCGAATCATTTTATAATAAGAAACGAAAAGGGAGATGACCTTGAGTCTTCAATTTTTCTCCTCGATTATTTGAATACAGATTCTCTTACTTGGTTAATCAAATAATTATCATTCCTCTACAAACTTCCACACCCCGATTAAATCAAATCACTTTCATGATAAGCTAAATGAAAAGGGGGTGACTTTTGAGTTTTCAACTTCTCTCCTCAATTGTTTGAATACGAGTTCTCTTACTCGGTCAGTCGAACAATTGTCATTTTCTCGCAAACTTATACCTTAATCAAATCATTTTCATAACCAACTGTACGAAAAGGGAGATGGTCTTGAGTTTTCAATTCCTCTTCTCAAATGCTTGGATATGAGTTGTCTTGCTCAGTCATTCAAGTACTTATCGTTCATTCTAAAATACATCAACCATATACAACCTTATTTTCATAAATACTCAGATGAAACAGAAAGCGGTCTAGAGTCTTCTATTCCCTGTCCCGATTATTAGGATACGAGTTATCTTACTCGGCTATCCGAGTATTCGTCATCCATTCAAAACACCTTAATTATCATCAAAATCTTTTATAATTAAGGATGAAAAAGAAAATGGTCTAGAGTCTTCTATTCCCTTCCTCAACTATTAGGATACGAATTGTCTTACTCGACTATCCGAGTAATCATCATCCAACCAAAAATATCTCAACACATCAAATCTATCATTTTCTCGCCCTCGTGTGATCGAAACCAGTCAAACAAAACACCCAACATATAAATTCTATTCGTCACCCCCGTATGACCAAAACTCTTTTCAGAAAGAACATTATTTAATCCTTTCTAATATGCACAACAAACTAATGCTTAAGCCTCCACCGAGAGTAGACAAGCCAGCGTTTAGCCTTTAGAACGCGATCTAAACAGTTGTTCGGTAAAAGATACCAACCAATTGTAGTCCCCGAACTACGAATGCTCTGATTTCCTTATTGCACCATAAGGATACGTAGGCACGAGATTGCGAGATCTTGGCGAGCACACTAATAAAAAAAACTCCATTTTCTCTTTCTGAGGTTCCCATCCATCTCTTTTCAATATATTTGTCATCTGAAGAAAACAAACAAGCATAAATTAACACTCGAAACACAAATTAGAACTAAAAGGGTCTCGTTAAGTACAACGGACACAAGGGGTGTTAATACCTTCCTCTTGCGTAATCCACTCACGAACCCAAATATGGTTGCGACGACCATTATTCCATTTCCTAAAGGTTTTATCGATATTTTCCTATCCCTTTGTTGGGATGAATAAAGTTCGGTGGCGACTTTGTTCAAACATAATTTTTTCCGCGACCATCGCGAGGAATCGTATTTTTTCGAGATGCGACAGTGTGCTTTGAACGATGTCATCATATCATACAACGCATTCATCGTCCAACATGCTCAAAGTATAAGTGAAATGTATCCATGCATATATGAGCATCTCATTAACCTGAATAATTCACTTGATCATCGTTAGTACCTTAGGTTCATAAAAGAATGGTTTCAAATGATCAAAATACGTCTCAAAAATGTTTTTTTGACAGTCTAAGAAGTTTGAGTCAACTCACATCCTGGAGCGGTCGACTCATTCATACATATCCTAGTCTATGAAACTCTCGGGTTTGAACATGTCGAGTTAGAGGTCGACTCAATCCTGGGAAAACCAAATGAGTCGACTCATCCACATGATTGCATCGACTCATTGCCTGTTTCATTTAAACTATGATTACCATGGGTCTGAACACGTCGAGTCATAGGTTGACTCAACTCTGGAAAAAACCTATTTGAGTCGACTCATCGCTTGCTTCACTTGAGTAGTTTTTGCCTCTGGTTTGAACAGGTCGAGTGACCTGTGTGAATAGGTCGATTGATCGCCTTTTGCACTCAATTTTCTGCTGTATATTTTTGAAAAATTGTTTTGTTATTTCTGTTACTTTGTCCATGCCTCATATAAATAGTATAGAGTCTCTTCTTCAACAAGCAACAAGAAAAGTGAAAGATATACAGTAAAGTGCTCTTCATCTTCATTCTTTATTGCATTTCTCAAGCACTACACATAGCAATTTTTGTTGATCATTGTGCATTATTGTGGTGATAACGTCCAAATAGGGTTGTGTAATCTTAGTTTAGGTAAAGGCTTTGAGTGGATTTTTCTTGAATAAAACCATTGGGGTTTTGTCCTCCAAGACTTGGGGGTTTTGCACTAATCTTTGCTTCATAGATTCAACCGAGTGAAAGGTTTGAAGAATAATGGGTTCGTTCAAACAAGTAACGGTAACCGGTGGATTGTGAAGGAAGGTTAGGGTTCAAGCGTCTTGCGATTGAAGTTAGCCAAGCTAGAATTTTGAAGAACATGGAGTTCTTGCAATAAGGTGGCTACAACCGGAGGTTTCACGCAGATTTGATTGAAATCACCCGAGCTAGAGTTTTGGAGAGCGTGGAGTTCTTGCAATAAGGTAGCTACAACTAGAGGTTTGGTTGGAACGCTTGAAGGACTTGGTTCAACTCGAATCAATGGGAGAGAAGTGAATATGATCTGCAACAACACTTGGGGTTGGTTGGTGGTGATTATTTATTCTCCTGTATTAACTTTGTAATTTGATAATAAATATCTCAATTCTAGTTTTGGAATTGGGGGCAGACGTACCCTAAGCGAGGACGAAAGGGGAATTGCCTAAACAAATTTGGTGTTATTCTCTCTTTCTCTTAACTCTTTAAATTTTGCATTAATTGAGTCTTGTGTGAATTTAATAGTAAAATTAATCTCGCTTAATTGTTGTGCATAGAAGCTGTTCGGTAAATTGGTGCAATCACTTTGATTGCAACTAAGTAAAATTCTGCATATTTAATTTGAGAGAAATTGAGATTTGGTGTGAAGTGCACACCAAATGTTTGATAAAATTAACCTCACACAAGTCTATCAATATTTTACTTGTTCTGTTATTGTGTTAACTCATCATATGTGGTAACTATATCAAGGATTGGGGTAATTAATCGATTGGTTAAGATAGTAGTTGATTATCTCTATCTTAGTTATTCAATTTGGTTTCATGCATATCCGATCTTTCCACTAACAAATCGTTTAGACGATTGTGGTCTAGGAAGCTTTCGCAACCTTTGAAAACATTTTTAAAAAGCGCTAAATTTTAAATACCGATCTATTCAACCCCCCTTTTAGATCGGTACTATCGTCTAACAAGTGGTATCACGAGCACCAATTCATCTAGTGCTTCGCGTATAACTTTTTAGAAAATGAGTAACGATCCTAAAGGGGCATACAATAGGGCGCCTATTTTTACTGGTGAAAACTACAGTTATTGGAAAGATTGTATGCGTATCCATATCAACTTTATTGATAGGAAGGTAAGGAAAGTCATCCAAGATGGTGCTATGGAAATAACCATGACCAGTCTGAATGGTGTTGTTATACCTAAACCTGAAGCACAATGGAATGAAGAAGATGAGAAAAAGTATAGCTATGATTCGAAAGCCAAAAATATGTTCATCGCCGCCTTAGGTGTTGATGAGTATTATAGGATTTCCCATTGTACTAGTGTTAAAGCTATGTGGGACTTATTGCAAATTACCCATGAGGGAACCAATGATGTCAAACTAGACAGAATCAACACTTTAACTTAAGAATTTGACCTTTTTCATATGGAGGATGGTGAAACCATTGCCGATATGCAAAAGTGATTTTCTCATCTAATTAATCGGTTAAATGCTCTTGATAGAACTACCCCTAATGATGTCGCTACTAACAAAATCTTAAGATGTCTTAACAGGGATTGGCTACCAAAGGTCATCGCGATTAAGGAAGCCAATGATCTAAGAACATTGGACATGACAACATTGTTTGGTAAGCTTCAAGAGCATGAGCAAGAGCTCATGAACCTTGAGAAACATGAGAAGAGTCAAAAGAAGGAAAATAAGGAGAAAGCTAAGGACAACGAAAGGAAGTTTATCGCTTTAAAGGCTTCAAGATATAAGTCATCCACCAATGATGCGTGTGAGAGTGAATAAAATGATGATGGTAAAGATTCGAATGAAGACATGGGGCTGTTCGTAAGGAGGTATAATCGAAACCTTAGAAAGAATGAAGTTCAACATTCGGATAAAAATCTTATCAACTATAAAAGACAACCAAAATTCCTGAATCGAGAGGAAGGTAAGACAACTAAGTCAAAAGGATCATGTTTCAATTCCGAAAAGGCCGATCACTATAAGTCGGACTGTCCCCTGTTGAAGAAAGACAAAGGAAGAGACAAACGTCACAACAAATCTAGCAAAGCTAGAAGATCATACATTGCATGGGAGAGCGATAGTGAGTCCTTAAGCGATGATAACTCAAGTGATGAAGAAAATGTCAATCTTTGTCTTACAACTCATCAAAAGAAGAAAAAGAATGTAAGTTATTCTAAATATGATCATGTTGATAAAATGTCTTATTGAGATTTGCAAAATGCCTTTAGTACTCTACACAATGAGGACAAGGAAGCTTTCAAACGCCTAGCCTCAAATAAGATTTTTTTTTGTTATTTAGAAAAGAAGATTTCTGATTCCGAAAAGGAATTAGAAACTCTTAAGAAATCTATGATAAAAGTTACTAAAGGAAAAACTGAAGATGATAAGGGATTTTGGTTTAGATGGTCTGGATGTGAAACTTGTCACATTTGGCAAATACAGGTTAAAACTCTTCAAGCTAAATTAGACAAGGCTTTACAACCTAAAGTTACCTTTGCTATTGATCAATCACATTTTAGAAGTAACATGAATAATCCTTATCAAAAGTACACTTATGTGGTAAAGGATCAAGTTAGCAAAAGTAACTCTCATCCAAACTTAAATTGTCTATATTGTTGCAAAAGGGGACATATTATTGCTAAATGCCGATTTAGGAGATTTTTAGTTCCTAAAGACATTTTTCAATGGTTGCCCAAATGTAACCAAAGTTTGACTCACACACTAGGATCCAGTGAAAATTGGGTACCTCCTTCCCTTGTTTAAATTTGTAGGTGGAATGTCTTGAGGATACAGAGAGAACATGGGTGATAGTGGATGCTTAAGACACATGGCAGGTGACATTTCCTTGTTCTTTGACTTTGTGGCTAAGAAGAAAGGGTTTGTAACCTACGGTGATAATAACAAGGGAGTTATACTCGGAAAAGATAGTGTAGGCCTTAAGCACAATCTCATTAGTATTAGCCAATTAAGTGACAAAGGATATAAAGTATAATTTTCAAAAGATTGTTGCATGATTGAACATAATGATAAAAAGAATGACGTGCTTAAGGGCTGAAGGGTAAATAATGTATACATGCTTGACTTGAATGAAGTATCTTTGACTAGCACTAAATGTCTCATCTCCATGAGTGAGGACTCGTGGCTTTGGCATAGGCGATTAACGCATGTCAACTTTGACTTGCTAAATAAAGTTATTGCAAAAGATCTAGTAGTTGGTCTTCCCAAAATCAAATTTTCAAAAGATCACTTATGTGATGCGTGCCAAATGGGAAAGTAAACAAGGATCTCTTTTAAATCTAAAAATATTATTTCCACAACGAGACCCCTTGAACTTCTCCATATGGACCTTTTTGGACCATCTATAATTAAAAGTCTAGGTGGAAACTACTATGGTTTTGTTATAGTATATGACTACTCTAAATTTTGTTGGACCATCTTCTTAGCAAGTAAAAGTGACACTTTTTCTGTTTTTGAAAAGTTTGCCAAGATGTCTAAAAACAAATTGAACACTAGCATAGTTACTATTCGAAGTGATCACGGAGGTGAATTTGAAAACCACCTCTTTGAGGAGTTTTGTGAAACAAACGGCATTGATCATAATTTTTCTGATCCAAGAACTCCATAACAAAATGGAGTAGTGGAACATAAAAACCAAATTTTAGAAGAGCTTGGAAGGACTATGATCAATGAAAACGACCTTCCTAAATATTTTTTGGCCGATGCCGTAATTACAGATTGTTATGTATTGAATATGATACTCATTCGTCCTATTCTAAACAAAACCCCTTATGAATTGCTAAAGGGAAGAAAGCATAATATTTCACATCTTCATGTCTTAGGATGTAAATGCTTTATATTAAATAATGGTAAAGAAAAACTTGGTAAATTTGACTCAAAAGTCGATGAAGGTATCTTTCTCGGATACTCTCAATCTAGTAAAGCATATAGAGTATACAACAAAGGGTTATTTATTGTTGAAGAATCCGTGCATGTTTGCTTTGATGAATCTTATTCGAAAATTGTCGGAGAAGGTATTATTGTTGATGGTGCAGGTGTTCCTTCGGAAGACATAATAAAAGATCAGAAGAAAATAGTGTTGAATCCCATTCGGAAAAAGCTGAGGAGGGCCCAGATCACATATCTGAAAAGAAAGAGGAGGATTATTCGATTAATAACAATGATCTTCCTTTGGAATGGAAATATTCTAAGGATCATCCCATCGATAATATTCTAGGAGATATCTCAAAGGGAGTTACCACACGGTCAAAGATAAGTAACTTTTGTTATTATTTCGCTTTCGTCTCTCAAATTGAGCCTAAAAACTCCAAAGACGCATTACTCGATGAACATTGGTTTTTAGCAATGCAAGAGGAACTTAATAAGTTCAAAAGAAATGAGGTGTGGGATCTTGCTCCCCCTCCGGGAGACCATCGAGTAATCGATACTAAACGGGTGTTTAGGAACAAGTTAGATGAAAATGGAGTTATAAATCGCAACAAGGCTCGCCTTGTTGCTCAAGGATATAACTAAGAGGAAGGCATCGACTATGAGGAAACTTATGCTCTGGTTGCCCGACTCTAGGCTATACGCCTTTTGCTTGCCTATGCTTATTCTCAAAATTTCAAATTATTTCAAATGGATGTTAAAAGCGCTATCCTAAATGGTCACATTAGAGGTCTATGTATCTCAACCTCCCGGTTTTGAAAATTATGAGCATCCTAACTATGTTTATAAGATTGAACGTGCTTTGTACGGCTCAAACAAGCGCCTAGGGCATGGTATGGGTGTATTAGCAAATTTCTACTAGAACAAGGATTATCAAGAGGAAAGGTTGATACAACCCTTTTTCTTAAGCGTCAAGGAAAACACTTTATTTTAGTTCAAGTCTATGCAGATGACATTATTTTTGGACCTACTAACATAAATTTGGTCAAGGAATTCTCTAAGTTGATGCAGGGAGAATTTGAAATGAGTATGACAGAGGAGCTAAATTACTTCCTCAAACTTCAAATCAAGCAACTTGAAGAAGGAACTTTTGTGAGCCAAATGAAGTATTATAATGATTTACTCAAGCGCTTCGATATGGAAAACTCCAAAGTAATCGACACTCAAATGCCTACTGCGGTTAATATGGATCGGAATGAAAATGGTAAGGTCGTAGACATAAAAAGGTATAGAGGTATGATCAACTCCCTCCTCTATCTTACCACATCTCGACCAGATATTATGTTTAGTGTATGTATGTGTGCTAGGTATCAATCATGTCCCAAAGAATCACATTTAAAGGCCGTTAAACGCATACTTAGATACCTCTGTGGTATTTCAAAGTATGGGCTTTGATTTTCTAAGGAACGTGATTACTCTTTGATTGGCTACTCTAACTCCGACTTTGCCAGTTGCAAATCAGATAGGAAAAGCACTAGTGGCACTTGTCATTTTTATTCAAATTCCTTAGTGAGTTGGCACAGAAAAAAGCAAGTTTTAGTTACTCTGTCAACGGCTGATGTGAAATACATTGCAACTGGTAATTGTTGTGCAAATTTTGTGACTCAAACAACAATTACTCGACTTCAATGTTCAACTTGAACGCATTCCCATTTTTTGTGACAACACAAGTGCTATCAATTTAACCAAAAATCCTATACTACATTAGCGCACTAAACATATTGAAATTCAGCATCACTTCCTTAGGGATTATGTTGAGAAAGGTGATGTTGTCTTCGAGCACGTTGATAGTGTAGCACCTCAAATTTGCACCCATCATTGTACATACATTTTCATGTTAGGTCATAGCATATCATGGTCCATTGCATAGCATTGCATTGCCTCTTTTGCCTCAAGTGCAAGCCAAGCAAGAAATTAGGTCAAACTGGTCAGGAGATCAGTCAATCAAGCAAGCAAGCACAATCTTCATTGAGCCAAGGCCTTAGGGCTTGTCCAACAAGTTCACATGACTTGGAGGTCCATTTGAAGTGTTCAAGTCAAGGGTTGAAGGCTCAGAGGTCATCAGTTCATATACAGACAGTCAAAAGTCAAAGAAAGTCAACAGTCAGTCAAGGCAGTGGATGGTGGCCATTCTTGCGGAATTTGGGCACCATGATCAATAATCAAGAGTTCATACAACTTGGGACATCATTTGAAGTCAAGTTCTCAAGGAATTAGGGTTTGGAAGTCATCAGTCAATGAGCAGACAGTCAGAAACCCAAAAAGTCAACTGTTGGTCAACTGTCCATTTAATCAGTGATTTGATGATTGGAATTGGTTTGTGAGAGCTCATTCATGTCCAAATAGGCCTCATATATCATGTCAAACACCATCATGGAATTGGTATGAAGATCAGGGCGATGTAGTTCCCCTATTCATACCAGATGAAGTATGTAGGCAGGAGATTGAGCTGATCTCTCCGGGCGCCCTTTTTCTTTTTGTGTGTGTTGTATGACAGTTGCTAGGCTCGAGTGCCTGACTCCTTAGCAATCTGTTGTCTGTCTGTTTGAGTGCGTGTTTGACAGTTATAGGCTCGAGTCCCCGACTCCCTATTAACTTGTTGTGTTGTTGTGCGCTTGGAAGCTGATGTAAGTCCATCGAGTGGCATTTGGGTTCCAGTGTGTGTGGGTTTGTTGGTTCGGATGCTGATGTAAGTCCAGTGATTGGCAGTCAGGCTCCATGTTTGCCTTCTTGTGTGCGTTTTGGTTCGGATGCTGATGTAAGTGCAGTGATTGGCATTCAGGCTCCACGTTTGCCTTTGTCTGTGTTTGTTTGTGTGTGTGTCAGCCGAGCTACGAATGCTCTGATTCTTCTCTCGTCCGAGAAGATACGTATGCATAGGATGCGATATCCTAGCGAGCATGTGTTGTTTCCCCAGTCCGAACTACTTCGACTCTGATGTCTATGCCTGATAGACTAAGTAGGCCCAGGATGCGATATCCTGCCGAGTCAGTTTCAGTCAGTTTCTTTTGTCTCTTTCAGCCAGTGTGTGTGAGTTTGAGCAGTGTTTAGCAACCAATATTCCTTCCTTTTGTGCGTGGATCCCGTAGAGTACTACGGATGCGTAGGGGTGCTAATACCTTCCCTTCGCATAATCGACTCCCGAACCCATTCTCTTTGGTCGCGAGACCATGTTCTTTCCAGGTTTACTCTGAGCGTTTCCTTTCCCTCTTTTGGGATAAATAACGCACGGTGGCGGCTCTGTTGTTCTTGTTTTCCCGCCGGTTTTTCGCGCGATGCGACAGCTGGCGACTCCACTGGGGATACCAGAGAAGTTGACCTGTGCTGGTCCTTCTTCCCTGAGCGAGTCTCTCCTAGCGCTCTCTAGGTTAGGGTTTTGGTTGCTTTGTGCTGTGTTTATTTATTGCATTCATTATTTGTTCATTTCATTTATTGTTTGCATTTATTGTGTGCATTAATGTTTGCATTCATATTCATTATTCATTCTTCCTGGCTGGTTGTCTGTTTTTCTTTGTGGGGTGGGAGTCAGTTGAGGTAAAAGGTCCAATACCCAGACCATGAGTGAAATCTAGGAAACCTAGGAATAGAGTGATTCATGGGAAGCGGGTGGTGTACGCCACTTAGCGGAACATTGATATCACGAGCAGTTCAGACTCTGATGGGGTATTATCGGTGCATACATCGGGTGTGCACAGGCTGATATTCTTGAAAGGGTTGTTTATCCTGCGTTTCTCTTGACCTTACCCTGGCCTAGACTACACCCGTGAGTGGGGAAGGGTTCATCATTACAGGTACTGTTGGTGACTTATGGTTCTGTTGGTGACTTTGGGTTCAGACAACAGTATATTCAGTTGACCTTGGGTTTTCAAGTTGGATTTGGGTTCTGAGTTTAGACCGAAGCTTCGACTTTGTGATCAGAGATGCACCGCCAGCCAGTTGTGTCTGCATCATGTGCATCATAGCATGTTTATTTTCCAAAAAATAGTAATGCATGAAAAAGAAAAGTTAACTTGCATATGCATATCCTTTATCAGGATCATTCATGACAAAATAGTACCCATATCATGCATATCATGCACATAGCATCCTTGCATTACAGACATGTTTGGAGGGACTTCTCACTTCGGTTCTTGACTGAGAGAGGATTGCTGACCGCCGACCGCACCGCTACTCAACCAGACTCAATCATCAGAGGATTATGGACCAAGTTCAGACAGAGTTGGCTGAAATGAGGGCAAACGTGGCCCAGTTTATGACGATGATGCAAGGAGCTGTTCAGGGGCAAGAGGAGCTGCGTGCCTTAGCCCAGAGACTGGAAGCCGTGATTCCACCAGTCCACCGTGCTCCACCAGTGAATGTACCCGCTCATGAGGATGTTGCTGTCACCATTCTCGTCGATGATCATGCCGTGGGTGATGAATTGAAGGGGATCAGAATTAGTGAGCAGCCTCTTGCTGCAGAGACTGTTAATGTCAGAGCAACCCGCGCTCCGGTTCGCCATCCTGGCTCTTCAAGTTCCTCGAGTACTAAGAAGACATACTCTGGGGCACCCAAAAGGGGAGAGATTAAAACAAATGCTGTGCACCGACGGAGGAGTGTGAACAGAGGACAGTATCGTCAGGCTGTTGGTGTGACTATTCCAGCAACTCAACCTCAACAACAGCAGAGAAGGTCAACTCAGCAATATCGGCATCAACAACATCGTCCTCAGCAGCAGGCTTCCCAACAAGCCAGTACGAGTAATGAGAGGAAGAAGATCATTTTTGATCCAATCCCCATGTCCTACGCCGAACTGTATCCCACTCTGATAGAGCGGAACTTGATTACTCCCAGAGACCCGCCGCCCATACCCGTCAACCCTCGGTGGTGGTATAGGCCTGAACAGCATTGTGTGTATCATTCGGGTGCTCCTGGTCATGATGTGGATAGTTGCTTTCAGTTGAAGAAAAAGGTTCAAGACCTTGTCAGATCAGGAATTCTGAGCTTTGAGGACTTGGGTCCCCGTGATAATCAAGCTTGAAGATAGCAAGTCCTGGGCTGGCGCCGACTTTTTCTTCAGAAGGGTTGTTCAGAAAACAGAAGCTGCTGATGCAAAGGATACTGACAGTTGTCATCCTCGGTGGGATCTATCACAATTGGGTCACTGTGGGCTTTCTTACAGTTGTTCATAAGTCAGAGTAACAATCACTTTGTTTAAAAACCCTTCTCCCATGCCAAAAGGAGAAGTGATGACATTGTTGGCAACAGTTTGTGCAATGATATTTTCATTCAAATAATTCATGTTAAACATTTGTTTTTCCATTTGTTTTTCCCTTTTCGCTTTTTGCATGAAATTGGTGATCACAAAAAACCCTAAAAAACAAGAATAAAAGCAATCTTTTCATCTGCATAACGATTGTCTTGTTTGTTTTCCAAAAAGCTTTTATACTCGAAATCTTTATGCAGGTTGTTTCTTAGACCCATTGAACATAGTGATCAGACGTCATCTCCCAATTTTGAATACCCTGTATTCGAAGCGGAAGAAGATGATGTTGAAGGGATTCCTGACGGTATTTCCCGACTTCTTGAGCAAGAAAAGAAGATCACTCAGCTGCATCTCGAGAATCAGCAGAACAGCCAACTGGGGCATCGAAAAAAAAGAGAAAAAGAAAAAAGAAAAAGAAAGAGGAGGGTGCAAAATCAAAAAAAAAAATCAAAAGAAATCCAGATCAAAAGAAAGAAAAAGAAAGAAACAAAAAAAATAGCACCCTCAAAGTCCCAAGTTGGCTGATGCTGAATTCGATCGAAAGGAAGAGATCAACTGCCATGTGTCATGGTCAGTCATATCAGCAGAGGGTGAAAAAGCATTCAACGAGAAGGTCAAGCCTCGTGTGTTCCGAGAAGGTGACCTTGTGCTCAAGAAAGTCTTGTCTTTCGTACCCGATTCCAGGGGCAAGTGAACCCCCAAACTATGAATGTCCATATGTTGTCAAGAGAGCCTTTTCAGGCAATGTTTTGACACTTACAACAATGGATGGAGAAGTTCACTCGTCCTGTGAATTCTGATGCAGTCAAGAAATACTTCGCCTAAAAAAAAAAGAATAGCTCGCTAAGTTGAACACCCCAAAGGGCGACTTAGGCAAAAAGGAGCGTCTCGGTGGATTGAAAACCCGAAAGGGCGATCCAGGCAAAAGTTAGAGACATTGAAAAAAAAAAAAAAAAAGAATTTGCATCCCGCTAGATTGAACACCTCACACTGGGGCAATCTAGGCAAAAATTAGGGATTTGGCAAGTAACTGCATCTTGACAAGACTGTGCTCTATATCTGTCATCCGTCAGGGATTCTCGATTCATCATCGACTGAAGCTCTGAATACATCGAAAATTCAGAATGGTAGAGGAAAGGTCATTATGTTCAATGTAGCCCTCTCCAATATATATCACCGATTTCAAACTTGTACAGATCTATGGAGTCTCGCCATTTGCAGACTACCATTCCATCACATCAATTTGAGCTTTTATCCAATTATTTGCACTCTTATTTGTTTCGACTCAACAAAGGTTTTGCATGTTTTAATTGATAAAGTATCATTGTTTTCAAAATAAACAAATTTTTCAAAAAAATTGTTCTTAAACAAAGTGAACATTCACAAAGATGGAAGAATACTTAGGAGACCCACGGTGCTCTCCCGGGGGTGGTATGATTACCAACAGGAAAGACATTTGTTCGTATCTCGAGCATGACTGTATCTTTGTCCTGCAGAACCTCGTATGGTCTCTCCTCAGTGAATTTGCCCGACGTAGTGTTGTTTGAAGTTGTTCATCTTCATGTTCCCGGCAGTACAGATTCTTCCTCCAAATCCCTGTTAGCTCTATTGTGGGGCATCCCCAGTAGAGTGCTGTTTGAGCTTTATCATGGGGCATACCTGGGGCACGTTTTTTTATCTAAAGATCTCTGGTGCAAGTGCAGTTAGACATCTTCATTCACTTACCAGTGGTAATTTGAACCTTTTTGACAAGAGATCCCCTCAGAGTCCAACCAGGGGCAAGGGATAGATGAACCGTGAAAAGACGGTGAAGGATTACGACAACGATCCTGGAAAGTTAATCAAGAAGACTCTTCAAAGTCTGATGATTGGAAAGTATGTATAAATCCCAAGAGTTCAATCTCCGTGAAGTACGGACGAGTTGGGAATACAAGATGATGGAGCAGAAAAGTCCAGAAGAGTCTGGGAGTTCTTAAGAATGGAGAGTCGATACTGTGGGTGGACGATGAATACCAGTGTTCGACGAATCGACCGGTGTTCCTTTCAGACAAGCGGTATCTCCCCAGAGGTGTGAGAGCGTTACCTCCATGACAGATTCGAGATCAGTATCTCCTCAGCAAGCCTGAAGGTTGCCGTATCCCCAGCAGAGTCGCCAGCTGTCGCATCGCGCGAAAAACCGGCGGGAAAACAAGAACAACAGAGCCGCCACCGTGCGTTATTTATCCCAAAAGAGGGAAAGGAAACGCTCAGAGTAAACCTGGAAAGAACATGGTCTCGCGACCAAAGAGAATGGGTTCGGGAGTCGATTATGCGAAGGGAAGGTATTAGCACCCCTACGCATCCGTAGTACTCTACGGGATCCACGCACAAAAGGAAGGAATATTGGTTGCTAAACACTGCTCAAACTCACACACACTGGCTGAAAGAGACAAAAGAAACTGACTGAAACTGACTCGGCAGGATATCGCATCCTGGGCCTACTTAGTCTATCAGGCATAGACATCAGAGTCGAAGTAGTTCGGACTGGGGAAACAACACATGCTCGCTAGGATATCGCATCCTATGCATACGTATCTTCTCGGACGAGAGAAGAATCAGAGCATTCGTAGCTCGGCTGACACACACACAAACAAACACAGACAAAGGCAAACGTGGAGCCTGAATGCCAATCACTGCACTTACATCAGCATCCGAACCAAAACGCACACAAGAAGGCAAACATGGAGCCTGACTGCCAATCACTGGACTTACATCAGCATCCGAACCAACAAACCCACACACACTGGAACCCAAATGCCACTCGATGGACTTACATCAGCTTCCAAGCGCACAACAACACAACAAGTTAATAGGGAGTCGGGGACTCGAGCCTATAACTGTCAAACACGCACTCAAACAGACAGACAACAGATTGCTAAGGAGTCAGGCACTCGAGCCTAGCAACTGTCATACAACACACACAAAAAGAAAAAGGGCGCCCGGAGAGATCAGCTCAATCTCCTGCCTACATACTTCATCTGGTATGAAGATCAGGGCGATGTAGTTCCCCTATTCATACCAGATGAAGTATGTAGGCAGGAGATTGAGCTGATCTCTCCGGGCGCCCTTTTTCTTTTTGTGTGTGTTGTATGACAGTTGCTAGGCTCGAGTGCCTGACTCCTTAGCAATCTGTTGTCTGTCTGTTTGAGTGCGTGTTTGACAGTTATAGGCTCGAGTCCCCGACTCCCTATTAACTTGTTGTGTTGTTGTGCGCTTGGAAGCTGATGTAAGTCCATCGAGTGGCATTTGGGTTCCAGTGTGTGTGGGTTTGTTGGTTCGGATGCTGATGTAAGTCCAGTGATTGGCAGTCAGGCTCCATGTTTGCCTTCTTGTGTGCGTTTTGGTTCGGATGCTGATGTAAGTCCAGTGATTGGCATTCAGGCTCCATGTTTGCCTTTGTCTGTGTTTGTTTGTGTGTGTGTCAGCCGAGCTACGAATGCTCTGATTCTTCTCTCGTCCGAGAAGATACGTATGCATAGGATGCGATATCCTAGCGAGCATGTGTTGTTTCCCCAGTCCGAACTACTTCGACTCTGATGTCTATGCCTGATAGACTAAGTAGGCCCAGGATGCGATATCCTGCCGAGTCAGTTTCAGTCAGTTTCTTTTGTCTCTTTCAGCCAGTGTGTGTGAGTTTGAGCAGTGTTTAGCAACCAATATTCCTTCCTTTTGTGCGTGGATCCCGTAGAGTACTACGGATGCGTAGGGGTGCTAATACCTTCCCTTCGCATAATCGACTCCCGAACCCATTCTCTTTGGTCGCGAGACCATGTTCTTTCCAGGTTTACTCTGAGCGTTTCCTTTCCCTCTTTTGGGATAAATAACGCACGGTGGCGGCTCTGTTGTTCTTGTTTTCCCGCCGGTTTTTCGCGCGATGCGACAGATAGCAAAAATCAACTTGCCGGTATTTTCACAAAACCACTTGCAACATAGCCCTTCTTCCACATCCGTAGGGAACTTGGTGTTCTCGATATCTCATATCACTTTTAATTTTATATATGATGCTTGCTCTATAGATATGCTTGTCTATTCCTTGATTTACAAGTGTGGGCTATGTGAGGGCACTCATAGTCTATCATCATTGAAGGTAATATCTTTCCTATCTATTTGAACTATCCTGATCAATTGTGTATGTATATACGTGTTCGATGTAATGCAATTCTTGATGTTCATTTTATAGTTTGATCAATTTCTATGTTTGAATTATACTTGAACTTGCTTAGGTATCATATTTAACATGCATGTTACTGTATTTAGTTATTTGTCTTAAAGTTTATGCTAAACAATTATGACAATGTTATTTACTTATTTTCTTTTGCTTCGTGCAATATTTATGCCTATAATTCTTACATTGACTTCATGTTATGTGCATGGTTGTTAATGTCTATCTTTTGCAAAGTAGTCGACTAAGTGCTTATAATTATCTTTGTTTCCCGTTAACCGTATCATTGTTTCTTTTTGATGTTGTCAAAGGGGGAGAAGCAATGGAAACACAATAGCAGATTTATAATAGCATAATGTTTGAAGGCATACAATGGAAACACAATATCAGATTTATAATAGTAAATGTTTGAAGGCGTAACAGATTTATAACAGAAAAATGTTTGAAGGCATGCATAAAATCAGGGGGAGGATGTCTATCAAAGTACGCGATTGTGCCACGGTTTTCCATCATCAAAAAGGGGGAGTATGTGAGGGCAAAGATTATTATGCCTTATTTTAGTGATGTCAAACCTTTCTAGTTGCTCATAACGTGTGCTTTGAACGATGTCATCATATCGTAAAATGCATTCATCCTCTAACATGCTCAAAGTATAAGTGAAATGTGTCCATGCATATAGGAGCATCTCATTAACCTGAATAATGCACTTGATCATAGTTAGTACCTTAGGTTCATAAAAGAATGGTTTCAAATGATCAAAATACGTCTCAAAAATCATTTTTTAACAGTCTAAGAAGTTTGAGTCGACTCACATCCTAGAGCGGTCGACTCATTCATACATATTCCAGTCTATGAAACTCTCGGGTATGAACAAGTCGAGTCAGAGGTCGACTCAATCCTGGGAAAACCAAATGAGTCGACTCATCCACATGATCGCATCGATTCATTGTCTGTTTCATTTAAACCATGATTACCACGAGTCTGAACACGTCGAGTCATAGGTCGACTCAACTCTGGAAAAACCCTGTTTGAGTCGACTCATCCCCTGTTTGAGTCGACTCATCGCTTGCTTCACTTGAGTAGTTTTTGCCTCGGATCTAAATAGGTTGAGTGACCTGTGTGAACAGGTCGACTAGTCGCCTTTTGCACTCAATTTCCTGCTATACATTTTTGCAAAATTGTTCTGTTATTTCTGTTACTTTGTCCATGCATCATATAAATAGTCTAGAGTCTCTTCTTCAACAAGCAACAATAAAAGTGAAATATATACACTAAAGTGCTCTTCATCTTCATTCTTCATTGCATTTCTCAACAACTACACATAACAATTTTTGTTGATCATTGTCCATTGCTGTGGTGATAACGTCCAAATAGGATTGTGTAATCTTAGTTTGGGTAGAGGCTTTGAGTGGATTTTTGTTGAATAAAACCATTGTGGCTTTGTCCTCCAAGAATTGGGATTTTTTGCACTAATCTTTGCTTCATAGATTCAGCCGAGTGAAAGGTTTGAAGATCGGTGAGTTCGTTCAAACAAGTAACGGTAATCGGAGGATTGTGAAGGAAGGTTAGGGTTCAAGCGTCTTGCAATTGAAGTCAGCCGAGCTAGAATTTTGGAGAACGTGAAGTTCTTGTAATAAGGTAGCTACAAACGGAGGTTTCACCCATATTCAATCGAAATCAGCCGAGCTAGAGTTTTGGAGAACGTGGAGTTCTTGCAATAAGGTAGCTACAACTGGAGGTTTGTTTGGAACGCTTGAAGGACTTGGTTCAACTCGAATCAAGGGGAGAGAAGTGAATAGGATCTGCAACAACACTTGGGGTTGGTTGGTGGTGATAATTTATTCTCTTGTATTAACTTTGCAATTTGATAATAAATATCTCAATTGTAGTTTTAGAATTGGGGGCAGACGTACCCTAAGCGAGGACGAAAGGAAAACTTCCTAAACAAATCTAACGTTGTTCTCTCTTTCTCTTAACTCTTTAAATTCTGCATTAATTGAGTCTTGTGTGAATTTAATATTAAAATTAATCTCGCTTAATTGTTGTGCATAGAAGCTGTTCGATAAATTGGTGCAATCACTTTGATTGCAACTAAGTAAAATTCTGCATATTCAATTTGAGTGAAATTGAGATTTAATGTGAAGTGCACACCAAGTGTTTGATAAAATTAACCTCACACAAGTCTATCAATATTTTATTTGTTCTCTTATCGTGTTAACTCATCATTAGTGGTAACTATATCAAGGATTGGGGTAATTAATCGATTGGTTAAGATAGTAGTTGATTATCTCTATCTTAGTTATTCCATTTGGTTTCACGCATATCCGATCTTTTCATTAACGAATCATTTAGATGATTGTGGTCTAGGGAGCTTGCACAACCTTTGAAAACATTTTTAAAAAGCGCTAAATTTTAAATACTGATCTATTCAATCCCCCTTCTAGATCGGTACTATCGTCTAACAAAATGAACATAGATTGTTACCAGAAATGCATTTCCAGAGAAGTTCAAAATCGTTCTGGAGATACATTTCTGGGAAAAAAACGCTAGTTTTCTCAGACAAAAACAAGATTAATGTGTGCAATGAGGAATAAATAATTTTACCTGGAATTCCGACTTCTTTTGCACTTTTTGATGTGATGAACCATAATATTTGATATTTGGAGTGAAAATAGGGATTGAGAATGGAAGGATTTTTGGTGAGGTTTTGTTGTCAAAGACAAGTATGGATGTGTGATCATGCAACTCTATCTATATCAAATTATTCTAGAGATGCATATCTGGAAAAAACTGACATGCAATGTGACAGTAATTTTCAAAATCCCACCTCAAACTTCCAAAGATTTATCTCCGAAATTTTCACTGGGCGGATCAATTATGAATATATTTCTGGAAATTTCCCGTATTAAAAAAACCCAACTTACAAGACGTCACTCATAATGGTCTATGTTGAGTGTATATTGGATACATTCAGAGATCCATCTTTAGAAGCAGAGGATATTTTAGTATATCTATGTGGTGTCTAAGAAACATATAGGGTGCCATAAAAAATTCTCACAGTCTTATTGACTTAAGAATGACCTTAGTATTGTTAGTTCTACTAATATAACTAGTAAAGACACGTGTGTTTGCACGAGTCCGTTAATTTTAATTGATATATAATTTTTTTTATATCATTTATAAATATGAATCGATAAATTTAATTGTGTATTACACATTAATTATATTACATAAATAGTATATTAAAATTATCATAAATAATTGACTATTTTTAAACCGGTAATAAATCATCATTTAAAAAAAACAATTTGAAAAATACTTATATGTTAAAAATAAAAAATGTTGAAAACATTTTAACTCTCATAAATATTCATGAATTCGTTATCCATTCAATATTAGTGTTTGATAACATAACTCAAAGTCAGCTTATTTCTATTCATCAAAGCAAGTCAACACAAATATAGATAATT
Organism: Lathyrus oleraceus; assembly: GCF_024323335.1. Classification (NCBI taxonomy): domain Eukaryota; kingdom Viridiplantae; phylum Streptophyta; class Magnoliopsida; order Fabales; family Fabaceae; genus Lathyrus; species Lathyrus oleraceus. Next base: position 449,171,376 of record NC_066580.1, read on the forward strand.
GAAATAAAAAAATCTAGAGTGAAAGAATGATCATATTTTTACAATAAATAACAATATGCATTAGATAAAATTTAGAAAATACAAGCATGTTGGTATATTATGCAATAACCAAATGCTTGGTAGATTCCATGGCATATCAGACTACCAAACATATGAGTTAGTGAGAATGATGATATCTACAAAATAAGGAAGATTTGAAATCTTTTTATTTACTCCATATTAGAGTAGAAAGCTTGACCACTTCATGAAGTATTCCAATCACATCCTTAAGAGAAATACTATATTATAATAAATTTATGATTGTTATACCTTTATGGTAAAATATCATAGGATGTTGAAACTTGATATTTAAATAAATACAAATGTGAAGTCCTTTAATGCCTGGGACTCACAAGCATATTGTTTGAAAACTTAAAAAAAGATGTGATGCGAAAAACAAGTAGTGATGTGAAGAACATCTTATAAAAAAATCAAAATCCTTCTATTTTGATCTCTTTTCACATAACTAACCATATTGAAATTAAATAAAGAGAACAATGAAGTTGGCACAATGACAAGGGATAACTTACATGTTGAATGGTTGGTTCTGAACCCGTTTCATCCTGATGCCACTTCTTTGCAATCTGTTTCATCCTGACATGATAGATAGACAATGTGGCTCTAGTGAAGTGAAACTAAGTAATGCAACACAGGTAGATTAATTGAAACATAAAATGAAAGATTATATTTAAATGAAACATGTCAAACAAAATCTGTGAACATGACTTCATTCACACACCAACTTCACCATAGTTAATAAATAAGTAAATATTTAACATTATATTTTATAGGTCTTGCAACCTTCTTCTTCTTTTTTCTAATTCTTTTTATTGAACTAATTAGAATCTTCCTTCTTAGATTGTAGGGAGGTCTTGTTAGTGACCCTGTTATTGTTTTGCTTGTGATTATTGTTGCTTTGCTCCATTTTAGGGTTATTATTTTAATGTATGTTATTATAGTAATAGTTATACACATAGTTGGTTATGTCTTGGCTGTTAGGAACAATTTCTTCAAAGAGGGATATGTTGCTAGCCCACCATATATTGTAAGGAATGGTTAGGAGATTTCTACACACCCTCTTCTCTTGCTGGTTTAAGTTATCCTTTATCCGGAAGATGAAGTCCTTAGGCTGATAGTTGCTAAAATTAAAATTCAGGATGGAGCCAAACCAGACCTTTTTGGACCAGTGGCAGTTCATAAATATGTGATTGATAGTCTCTTCATTTTTTAGACATATATGGCAGTAGATGGGGCAGTTGACCCCTTTGTTTCTAAGGTTATTCCTGACAAGTATAACATTATTAAGGAGTCGCCAACCAAAGTATTTAACTATGGGTTGAATATCAATCCTCCAATACTTATTCCAAAGTTTCTTGTTTTCCTCAATTTTAGATGTTTCAGAGATGTATTTATCTTTAATAGATTGGAACAAGTGGTAGCCACTTTTGACAATTTAATTACCCGTCAGGTTAGCCATCCACATAAGTTTGTTATTCACCTCTATGTTCCCTAAAGGAATTTGAGTTATTCTCTCCCAGTCATAATTTTGGAATGTCTTCTGAAGGAGTGATAGTTCGACTTAGAAGTCCCTATATCAATTAGTTCCCTAAACCAAAGCAAATTGAAGTCTAATGGCTTCCAAATTAGGAGTTTAAAGCAACCTTAATGAGGGATCTAAGGGTCCTCTCAGACCTTCATAGACTTCCCATTCCCATCTCTCCAACAAACACCTTTCATTAAGGTGTCCTTAGTTAGAATAATGTTATTCCAGATATAACTGTTGCCTGATTTTCTAGTAGCTTAAAGAATAGAGATCTTAGGGTGATATTTAGATTTAAATCACTTTTGAATTAAAGTGCCTTTCTCATTGATGATTCTCCACAACTACTTAAATAGGATATCCACATTGAAGCTTTCCATACACCTAAATCTCAACCCTCATTTATCTTTCTTTTGACAAATATTATTCCACTTCTTCCAACATATAACTCTGTTATTATTTCGTATTGCGTTAACCGGTTAACCATATGCGTTAACTGGTTAACACTATTCCAAAAAGTGTTTAGGAAGCACAACTCTTGTGCAGTCACAACCCCAATCGCATAACTCTCTGACAACACAACCCTTGTGCCGTCACTAACCCTGATGCACCAATTTCAGACCGTCAAACACATCTCGATTGTTGATTCAGTATGATTGATCAACACGTCATTGCTTCACCATACTAATGTCGGATCAAGAAGCAAATGACCATTGATCGCTCAAAGGAAAACAACCATTGAGTGTTTGAATGAACGAAACGAGAACACTATATCATATATAATGTATTTTGCATCAGGATTATATATATCACATATATGTAACTTGATCGATCTCAATTTAATCTTTGATTCATTCTGTCTTTAATCATATTATTACAGAACAAAAACAAATATCAGATTCATGGTTTCGTAAGTGGCTCTGATACCACTGAAGGAGAATTGCCATCCAAGGCGCAGCGGAATATAAAAATTTATCCTTTAATGATCCTTACGAATGAGCATGATCAGTGATAGAATCGTTACCTCTTGTGGAGATTCAAACCTTTGGTGCAGATTCCTTGTAACGATCAAAACCTTGGATACAGATCCACGGGGCGATCACGAACGTTGAACGATGACAACGTCTCTACTCAGTCCACACGAACGGATTCCTTCAATCTCAGTGCTAGCTGGTACGAATGAAGGCTTTGAGTGAGAGAGAGAGGGAAACGAAACTCCAAGTCTTCACTTGAGTTTGAGTCTGAGTGGAGTGACAATGCTTCTACCCAAGGGGTTCTATTTATAGAACCACTTGTGTGGGCTTCAAGCTAAAAAGCCCACTTAAGTGTATTTTGGCCCATATCTCATAATATGTCAAAATCACTTAAGTATTTGGTACCTTACCATATTTCGTCTCCCACTTAAGTGCACCGTAACTTATGGTGTTCCTTAGTTACTCTATTTCTCATCAATCCATCCTTTGTGTGTGACCCTGTAGGTTTTCACGACGTTGGCAATTATATTAAATCACGCATTTAACATAATAAACAGTGAGCGGTATCTAGCAACACATCACTGCTACCCAAGACACGAAAATGTCATGTGATCTGACAAAACCTCTTGTGATAATAATTATGTGTATAATTACCCCTTTGCCCTTATGTCTATATTGAACACAAGGTATAGACCGTGTCACCCTTGTCCAGTTCAATATTGGGCCCATAGACATTTATCCTGTTACGCAGGATGGGCAAATTCCATCTAGGACACTCATGTCCCTCAGCATGCTTCGTGGAGTACCCATCAACTGTCTTTATGGTTATCCAGTTACGGACAACGTTGGATCAGCAATAAAGCACTCGACTCTACATCTAGGATCCATAGTGGTTTCAGGTCAAAGAGTGGTATACACTATTATCACCATGAGAATAACTTATGACACTTTGCATAACTTTCTATGTAGTATTCTCATAGCGGGTCAATCCGGTATAAATATTACTCCTAATATTCATACCTTTGTTTAAGACTTGATAACTCTTTATCCATGATCCATGAGATGTGATCATCAGTCTACAAACATAATAGTCTTAATGCTTTAATGTTATCCCACTTCACAATAAAGCTCGACTACGGATACTTTAAGAATAGTGTCCTTATGTTTAATGTGCTCTCATGATTAAGTCACACTTAATACATTAAACGGACTATCTATTCTAGGGACTTTATTAATCAACCATAATAAAGAAAATGCCTTTTATTATTAATAAATAATTCGATATAAGTACCAAAAGTATTGGCCTCTAGGGCTTACACCAACAATCTCCCACTAGCACTAGAGCCAATCAGGCATACCCCGTATGCCCATTGATCTAGTATGGCCATCATGCTTCTGTTGCGCAAGAGGCTTTGTCAGTGGGTCAGCTATATTGTCAAGTGTAGGTACTTTAAATATTTTCACATCTCCTCTATCTATTATCTCTCGAATGAGATGATAACGCCTAAGTATGTGTTTGGATCGTTGGTGAGATCTAGGCTCCTTAGCTTGTGCGATAGCACCATTGTTACCACAATAGAGACCAATGGGATCCACAATGCTAGGGACTATGCCAAGTTCACTAATGAACTTCCCGATCCAAACAACTTCCTTTGCTGCACTTGAGGCAGCAATATACTCGGCTTCGGTTGTAGAATCAACAACTGTATCTTGCTTTGAACTTTTCCAGCTCACAGCGCCACCGTTCAAGCAAAACACATAACCAGATTGCGATCTAAAGTCATCCTTATCTGTCTGGAAGCTAGCATCGGTGTAACCAATTACAGCCAACTTTTCCTGACCTCCATATATCAAGAATGAGTCCTTAGTCATTCTCAAGTACTTAAGGATATTCTTGACAGCTACCCAATGGGCATCACCAGGATCAGATTGGTACCTACTCGTTGCACTTAAGGCATACGAGACATCTGGTCGAGTACATAACATGGCATACATGATAGATCCTATTGCAGATGCATATGGAATCTTATTCATGCGATCCCTTTCTTCCTTAGTTGAAGGGGAATGTGTTTTTGATAGACACATGCCATGTTGCATAGGTATGAATCCTTTCTTGGAATCATGCATATTAAAGCGTCTCAACACTTTGTCTATGTATGTACTCTGACTTAGGCCAAGCAGTTTTTGTGATCTATCTCTATAGATTCTGATTCCTAATATATAGGCTGCTTCACCTAGGTCCTTCATAGAAAAACATTTCCCCAACCAAGTCTTTACTTGTTGTAGGGTAGAGACATCGTTTCCAATGAGTAATATGTCATCTACATATAACACCAGGAGCACGATCATGCTCCCACTAACCTTCTTGTAGACACAAGGCTCATCTTCGTTCTTGATGAATCCATATTGTTTTACCGTTTCATCAAAACGAAGATTCCAGCTTCTGGAAGCTTGCTTCAATCCATAGATTGATCTTTGTAGCTTACATATCTTATGGGCTTCTTCTGGTATGTCAAATCCTTCAGGTTGTGTCATATACACATCCTTAAGAAGATTCCCATTAAGGAAAGCAGTTTTGACATCCATCTGCCATATTTCATAATCATGATATGCAGCGATAGCAAGTAAAATCCGAATAGATTTAAGCATTGCAACTGGTGAAAAGGTTTCATCATAGTCAACCCCATGAATTTGTTTATATCCTTTTGCAACCAGTCTTGCCTTATATGTATGTGCCTTACCATCCATGTCAGTCTTCTTTTTGAAGACCCACTTGCATCCTATAGGATTAACTCCTACAGGAGGCTCTACCAAGGTCCAAACTTGGTTTGTGTACATGGAATCTATTTCGGATTTCATGGCTTCTAGCCACTTCTCAGACTCGGGACCAGTTATGGCCTCTTGGTAGGTCACAGGCTCATCTTGATCCATGAGTAATACATCACCTTGATCTATTATGAGATATCCATATATCTCAGGTAGGTGACGTATCCTGCTTGACCTACGTTGGTCTTGTTCTACTTGAGCAGGTTGCTCTTCCACAACCGTTTGTGTTTCCTGCTCTAATTCCTCCATAGGTGTATTGATACTTTGTGATTCTTGAATTTCTTTGAGCTTTACTTTCCTCCCACTGGTTCCTTTGGAAATAAAATCCTTTTCTAGGAAAACTCTAGTTCGAGCGACAAACACTTTGCCCTCAGAAGGAATGTATAAGTAATATCCTCTTGTTTCTTTAGGATACCCCATAAATAAGCATTGGTCAGATTTGGGCTCAAGCTTAGTTGAAATTTGTCGTTTCACATAAACTTCGCAACCCAAATCTTCATGTAAGACATATGTGGTCTCTTACCACTCCATATCTCATATGGTGTCTTATCAACCTTTTTGGATGGAACACAGTTAAGTGTGTAAGCTGCTGTCAATAGCGCATGTCCCCAAAAGGAGTTTGGAAGATCGATGTGACTCATCATGGATCGGACCATGTCCAACAGGGTTCGATTTCTTCTCTCAGACACACCATTCCATTGGGGTGTTCCAGGAGGAGTGAGTTGGGATAGGATCCCACACTCTTTCAGATGGTCATCAAACTCTAGGCTTAAATATTCACCACCTCGATCTGATCGAAGATCTTTAATATTCTTACCTAGTTGGTTTTGTACTTCATTCTTGAGTTCTTTGAACTTTTCAAAGGACTCTGATTTGTGTTTCATTAAATACACATAACCATATCTACTGAAATCATCAGTGAATGTGATGAAGTACTGAAAACCTCCTCTGGCTGGTATGTTCAGTGGACCACATACATCAGTATGTATGAGGGCCAAAAGATCATTAGCTCTTTCACCTTTTCTTGTAAATGGAGACTTTGTCATCTTTCCAATTAAACAATATCTGCATGTCTCATATGATTCATAATCAAAAGAGTCCAACAGTCCATCTTTATGGAGTTTGGAAATGCGTTTCTCATTTATGTGGCCTAATCGACAATGCCAAAGGTAAGTTGGATTTAACTCATTAGGTTTCATCCTTTTAGTATTAATGTTATAAATAGGCATTTCAAGATCAAGGACATATAGTCCATTGTTCATTTGTGCAGTAGCATAGAATATGTCATTCAAATAAATTGAACAACAATTGTTCTTTATTATGAATGAAAAACCGAACTTGTCCAAACAAGAAACGGAAATAATATTCCTGCTAATTACTGGTACATAATAACAATTCTCTAACTGAATTATTAAACCACTAGGTAAGGTCAATTCATAAGTTCCTATGGCTAAGGCAGCAACCTTTGCTCCATTACCAACTCGTAGGTCGACTTCACCTTTTGCCAATTTTCTACTCCCTTTTAGTCCTTGCACATTTGTACAAATGTGAGAACCGCATCCAGTATCTAATACCCATGATGCAGAAGTAGACAAATTTATTTCAATAACAAAAATACCTGAAGTTGGAGTCTCTACTCCATTCTTCCTATCTTCCAGGTACTTTGGGCAGTTCCTCTTCCAGTGTCCGGTCTTACCGTAATGGAAGCAGGTGCCTTCTTTTTCTATGCTTCCACTAGGCTTCAAAGTAGCAATAATGGATTCGGGTTTGGCAACTTCCTTGCCTTTCCCTTTATCATGTTTGAGGACAATCCTCATGTTTCGGTACCAATCCAGGAAATTTGTCCCAGACAATTTTTCCTTGTTAAGGTTTGATCGCAATATGTTGTTAGAGGTGTTTGTTGTCATGGTAATCTACACAAGGATTGATGAAAATATAAGTATCATTGACATATTTAATTAGGCCTTTAATTAAATATGCTCCCACTATTTTACTCTAAACAAATGACTCTCATCACTTGATTCGGAAAATCCCGTTGGAAGATTTTCTAGTGGGTCGAGATCCATATTTCACTTCGTTCTAAGTCCGCGTAGGCGGATTACACGAAACTAGGTTATTTAGGTAGGAACTCCTTCCAATTGTATCTCATACAACTCTCGAAAATTTTAGTTGGGTGAATAACTCCTTATTCCAATCCATCATATGGATCATTCCCAACTCTTGCTTCTAAACATTTATAATCTTATTATAATTTGTTTAGTTAAGTTTGACCCATTGTTTTAACAGTTGGATATTACAATTATCCCATCGCACCTTACTAATATAGAACATGCACCTCGCGTAGGCGAAACCTACATTTTCCATTACTAGTCTTGATGAGTGTTAAAACTTGGAAAGCATAAACTTAATATTTAATTTGAGGGAATTGCAATTTTTCTGATCTCACCGGCTTGTTTATCATATAAACCGTCTCTCACATGCATCAACATACATTCACATGCATCAACATACATACAAACAAAATGAAACAGTTATGGCCCCTAGCGCAATTGTTCTCCCAAGCCAATAAGAGAACCTAAGTTAACCTAACAACGATCTAAGCTTCTCCAAGCAAGATCTTCAAGGTTGTCCTCCTTTGGCACTGACTTCTTTGCTTTATTCATATCATTACATTACAAAAAGAAACTCGTTTTACATACGAGGGAGTGGGATGAGAAAAGAAGTTACATTTGGGAGATTAAGAGAGAGGCACGACACGCAGGTCGTATTTTAAAACCCAAATCAGAATAAAGGAAAACTAAGGGCATAACCGATCACCACAAGACAATAATAAACACTTTATTATTATTATTAATTCCTTTAATTAATTAAAATCAAATTAAATTTCGACGACCGGTCACACTACGCAGAGTTAGCCGGGGGTCTGCTGCCCGGTCAGCGGGAACAATTCATTTAAAATCGACGTCGTTTTCACATTAACACTTGATACCTTAAACACTGGATTTTGCCTTGTGTTAACCGGTTAACCATATGCGTTAACCGGTTAACACTGTTTGAAATCTGTTCAAAAAATTGTTTTCTGCCTTGCGTTAACCGGTTAACCAAATGCATTAACCGGTTAACACTGTTTGAAAATCTCAGAAAATTGAATTTCATCTTGCGTTAACCGGTTAACCAAAAGCGTTAACCGGTTAACACTGTTTGAAAACTCAAAAAAGTTATTTCGTATTGCGTTAACCGGTTAACCATATGCGTTAACTGGTTAACACTATTCCAAAAAGTGTTTAGGAAGCACAACTCTTGTGCAGTCATAACCCCAATCGCATAACTCTCTGACAACACAACCCTTGTGCCGTCACTAACCCTGATGCACCAATTTCAGACCGTCAAACACATCTCGATTGTTGATTCAGTATGATTGATCAACACGTCATTGCTTCACCATACTAATGTCGGATCAAGAAGCAAATGACCATTGATCGCTCAAAGGAAAACAACCATTGAGTGTTTGAATGAACGAAACGAGAACACTATATCATATATAATGTATTTTGCATCAGGATTACATATATCACATATATGTAACTTGATCGATCTCAATTTAATCTTTGATTCATTCTGTCTTTAATCATATTATTACAGAACAAAAACAAATATCAGATTCATGGTTTCGTAAGTCGCTCTGATACCACTGAAGGAGAATTGCCATCCAAGGCGCAGCGGAATATAAAAATTTATCCTTTAATGATCCTTACGAATGAGCATGATCAGTGATAGAATCGTTACCTCTTGTGGAGATTCAAACCTTTGGTGCAGATTCCTTGTAACGATCAAAACCTTGGATACAGATCCACGGGGCGATCACGAACGTTGAACGATGACAACGTCTCTACTCAGTCCACACGAACGGATTCCTTCAATCTCAGTGCTAGCTGGTACGAATGAAGGCTTTGAGTGAGAGAGAGAGAGGGAAACGAAACTCCAAGTCTTCACTTGAGTTTGAGTCTGAGTGGAGTGACAATGCTTCTACCCAAGGGGTTCTATTTATAGAACCACTTGTGTGGGCTTCAAGCTAAAAAGCCCACTTAAGTGTATTTTGGCCCATATCTCATAATATGCCAAAATCACTTAAGTATTTGGTACCTTACCATATTTCGTCTCCCACTTAAGTGCACCGTACCTTACGGTGTTCCTTAGTTACTCTATTTCTCATCAATCCGTCCTTTGTGTGTGACCCTGTAGGTTTTCGCGACGTTGGCAATTATATTAAATCACGCATTTAACATAATAAACAGTGAGCGGTATCTAGCAACACATTACTTCTACCCAAGACACGAAAATGTCATGTGATCTGACAAAACCTCTTGTGATAATAATTATGTGTATAATTACCCCTTTGCCCTTATGTCTATATTGAACACAAGGTATAGACCGTGTCACCCTTGTCCAGTTCAATATTGGGCCCATAGACATTTATCCTGTTACCCAGGATGGGCAAATTCCATCTAGGACACTCATGTCCCTCAGCATGCTTCGTGGAGTACCCATCAACTGTCTTTATGGTTATCCAGTTACGGACAACGTTGGATCAGCAATAAAGCACTCGACTCTACATCTAGGATCCATAGTGGTTTCAGGTCAAAGAGTGGTATACACTATTATCACCATGAGAATAACTTATGACACTTTGCATAACTTTCTATATAGTATTCTCATAGCGGGTCAATCCGATATAAATATTACTCCTAATATTCATACCTATGTTTAAGACTTGATAACTCTTTATCCATGACCAATGAGATGTGATTATCACTCTACAAACATAATAGTCTTAATGCTTTAATGTTATCCCACTTCATAATAAAGCTCGACTACGGATACTTTAAGAATAGTGTCCTTATGTTTAATGTGCTCTCATGATTAAGTCACACTTAATACATTAAACGGACTATCTATTCCAGGGACTTTATTAATCAACCATAATAAAGAAAATGCCTTTTATTATTAATAAATAATTCGATACAAGTACCAAAAGTATTGGCCTCTAGGGCTTACACCAACAAGAGACAAGGGGTCTGCTTACCTTATACCTCTACTAGGACGAAAAGTGTCAATCGGGTTACCATTTATGAGAATAAAGTAGAACACACTAGAAACACAATGCATTATAACATTAATACGAATTCCAGGTAAACCCATGTAGGTAAGAGTGTTCTTTATGAAGTTTCACTCTAGCCTATCATAAGCCTTAACCATATCTAGTTTTATGTCTACATAACCTTTTTTTATGCTATTGCGATTGTTTAGGGTATGAATATACTCATAGGCCAGACTTTATGTCTACATAGCTTTATGCCTACATAACTCTGGGATTTTTCTTTATGGATCTTCAAATTTTTTCGTCCAGAATCTTTGCACAATCTGTTGGATATTTGATTTGCTCATTGAATATCTCTAACAAGATATAATTTGTTTTTAATTCAAATTCAAATGTAAATCTTCATTTAAATCCGACTTAAACTCCATCTAGCTTCCAAATAAAATCATATTATTAAATCAATAACAATAAAATCTTTGACCAATCTTCTGCATATCACACTTCAAAATGCATATTCTTGAGCTAAAATGCAGCTTCGTAGAGATTTAGCAAGCTAGACCAATTTTGAACACTTGGACATTTCTCCAAGTTGTTGTTTTGGTAAAATGCAGTCAATCCAAAGGGTCAATCCCATAGGAACAACACATTATCATCCAACCATAAGATATTTAAACACTAAACATTAGTTGGTTCAGTGGTGATTAACGTTGGACTTGGTAGGGAGGACCACAGTTCAATCCTCTGCAACTGTTATCAGGAGGAGATTGAAACCATTTGATGCCAGAATTGTTGGTGATGAACAGTTCTGGCATCAAGTGGTTCCAGTCCCCACCCCGGTCGCACTGTGGTCCTCCCTGCCAAGTCCAACATCAATTACCACAGTCCCCCCCGGTCGCACTGTGGTCCTCCCTGCCAAGTCCAACATCAATTACCACTGGACCAACTAACGTTTATTGTTTAAATATCTTATTGTTGATGATAATGGGATTAACCCTTTGGATTGACTGAATTTTAGCAAAATAACAACTTGGAGAAGTGTCCAAGTGACTGCTGAGGCCAGTTTAATTCGGATTTAAATGAATATTTACATTTTAATTTGAATTAAAAACAAACCATATCTTGTTAGAGTTATTCAAGGAGCAAACCAAATATCGAACAGTTTGTGCAAAGATTCTAGAACAAAATACCTGAAGATCCACAAAGAAAAAACCCAGAGTTATTTGCTATATAAGGAGATCAAAATATGCATTGGAAGACAAGCATTCCCATTGAAGATATTAGAATGTATAGGTTTCGTGTTGTGTATTCATTGGCATCAAGTGGTTTAAGTCCCTTCCTGATCGCAATTTCCGTGAATCTTTATGTACACCTCTATGTTTCAGTAACTTGGCATAAATGATTTGTCTAGTTGAGTTGTAATTAACATTGTTTGTATACACCTCTATGTTAGGAAGATGCATTGAACAATATAGGTTTTGTTTTTGATTGTAAGTCTAATTATATTAAGCTATTAATAATGAATATAAGCCAGTTGACTCTCAGAAAACTATGGTGGCAACATATGTTGTATCAAAGGCGGGTAATCTCAGCAGTGTTAAACTACATCAATGAAGATTATTAGCTAGAATTGTCGAGGGTTAGGTAACTCTCGTACAATTATGGCTCTCAGGAACCTGACCAGAACTCATCAACCAAATGTTGGCTCGCAGAAGAGTACTCACAAGTCCCAAAATAAGGTTTTATCTTCTTGGATGTATTATGTATACTCTTCCACTATTTATGCTTTCGCAAAAGTGGGCGTTCTTGATAACGCCTTTATCGAAGTCGATCCATCTTCCTACTAGGGAATCTTTAGTCCCGTCGAGGATAAAAGAATATGTGACAAGTATGGTGATTACACAATTCCCTTTTATGAATGCACCTTCCATGTCATGGGTCTCCGTATCCTCTTCACTTCCTTTGAGATAGAAGTTCTAAAGCATTTGGCAATGACTCTTTTGCAACTTCATCCTGCTAGCTGGGCATACATGAAGGTGTACAAGTATTGGTGTGAATATATGAACATAAAGCCTTCGGTGACTGATGGACAGTTTACTAGTGACCCGTCACCATTTCTGCTCTAGTTATTATCATTCTAACAAGTGAAAGTATGCAAGTTATTTGCATTTTCCATATAGTTTTAGTGGTTTATATGTCAGTTTCTTTAATTTCGTATCTATATATGTTTTAATTATTACTGGTATTTTTGATCTTTTTGGGAAGGTTAACGTGTTTTTTAGGTTGGAGGAAGCCAAATAAATGGTCAGAAAAGGAACGCGGTGAATTTTCAAATGGATTCACAAACTCTATTTTTCAACATGTTGTTGTACCCTAAAATTTGCTCTCCCACTCTTTTTATCATCTCATTCGATCACCTCGTCTAAGGACCATCTACACACCTCATGTTGCATACACATGCATAAATTATTCATGATGGATTCAAGGTTGTCAGCTTGTAAAGTTAAGGTTTTGAGTTGATTGACCATAGGGGGTTAACTTTCCGATTTGACCTTTGAAGTCATGATTTCAACAGGGATCCATCACGGTGTTATTTGTTCCAAATTAATTTTAACTGCATATGGATAATTCTAACTCCAATTGATTCCTGAAGTTGGTTTGACTAAATTTGGAATGGTCTTAGAGTCGATTTCAGTTCAATTTCACCGAGATTTTGAAAGTAGTTGAATGGTGGACTCGATTTTAAATTTCGAAATTGCTCTTCCTTGATTTTAATTAAATGATAGAGTTTTGGTCATAGTTAATTCCACTCAGTTTTTGAAAATGGTTGAACCTTGAATTTGAGTTTAAATTTTGGAATCAATATTGATTAATTTTAATTCCCAATTCAATGTTGGAGTTTATTTTAATTAGTTTCGATTGAATTTTTTAAAATCGGGTTGACTTTGAAATTGATTTTAATTAATTTTGAAGTTTGATTGATTTTGAGTTTGAATTAATTTAAACCTTTGATTTTTGTTTTATTTGAATGAGTGTTGGGGTTTCCTTTTTGAAGCCCATTAACCAACCAAGCCCATGGCCATTACCAAACAATTGATCCATTTCGAAACAGTCCATTATCCACTTTCTAACCAAACCAATCCAGATATCCATCCATAACCACATGATGATGTTCGTTCAAATGAAACTGCAGTAGCAATACAGAAATGGTACGGAGCATACAAAACGACGGAAGCGTGAAACACTACATACAAAACGCAGAAGCAGCTACGGTAAAACACAAAACACATCCAAAACCGCAGTAGTACACACAACATCAAACCAAACTACATACGAAACGCAAACGCAAAACGGCAATAACAGAAACAAAAATGCAGTAACACGATTAAAGCATACACAAGCCAATGCAGAAATGTTACGCGCATCCAAAACGACGTCATAAACTAAAAACGACATTAACCTGCAAGAAGCTAACCAGAGTCGAAAGAGAAAAAGAAAATTAAAACAAAACTCACTTTCGCTAACTGAATAAAAAAAAATTCTAACAAACTTTGGAATTCCTAACTAACTTGGCAATTGAATTTCAATTTCAATGTGAATTTGGTGTGAATTTCGTAACCGCTTTTGGTGCCTATATAACCTTCATAGCCTCCTTCAGAGTGCTTCTTCTTCACGAGCTCGTACACAAGTTATGCAGAGAGAGAACACAACTCAAATTTCCAGAACGACGAGAAGACTTGGGAAGAAGAAGAAGTTGATATTGAAGATCGCGAAGCAGAGCAAGAAAGGATCAGTACTCGGTACTTGTTCACGCCAGATTTTCGATTCAGTGAGTTTCCTTAATCCTCTTTCGATTTCTATTTCGCACGCATAAAGAATGCTCGGATTCAGAGTCGGCATCGGATTTCGAATCTATCACGTTCACCGTTGTTTCTCTGGTGACACTTCTCATCTACTTCTTCTATTTACACATACGATAATAGAGGAATTAGAGTAATTAGCTTCGTCGAGATACGTTGACACGCATGTACACCATTCCTATGTGGTTCAGACTGAGATGCCGCATCCAAAACGTGGATCATGAGAAACGAATTGGAGCTTCTGAATACGATCGATCAACATCCAAAGCGAGTCCATTTATCGGCGAACGCCAGCAACACGAAGAAGGTAAATCCGTGACACGGCGTTCTCCTCCAAACGCGACGAACTCAAAGGTTGCGCTCCGGAGGTTCCCTCTTGGTGGCACGGAGAAATTTACTGTCGGAAGTTTGAACATTGCCGCGTCGTGGACGGCCGCCTCATACGAAGCTGATGATTCCTCCCCAAAATTCATTTCCCTTTTGTCCCTTTTGAGGTCTTATTTACTTTTTATTCTCGACAACATACAATTGAACATGGTTAAACGTACTTTGTGGCAAATATAATTCAACATAGTCCAACTATTGATCTTATGTTTTGTTACTTGTCATTGCATATGATATAGTAATAGGAAATTGTTTTTTTTAGCTTAAACGACCACGAAGTCTGTGTAGGAGAAATGTCCATCAGTGGAATATAAATTAAACCCCAGTATTCTTTTCAGATATAATCTTCGTTTCTATAGCATGACTTGTCAATCTTGTAACAATAACTTTTATTCCATTGCAAAGTCCATCACACTGATCAATATTTTTAAGAAGCATTATTGGTGCGCCCATTTTCAATTTAATATGTTGATTATGAAGACCTGAGGTTATAAGTGTGGTAAGAAATTTTGTGGTCAAAACATCAAAAGCTTAAGTGTCATCGACATCATATTTGTCCACTGTATCCGAGCTTAAATATTATATTTTTCCTCCTACGTTATGGAATAATAAAGGTTAATACAATAATATAATATATGAATGATGTTTACAAATATTTAAATAAACGAAGCATGTGAAGATCTTACCTGGAATCAAACCGGAAACATAATGGTTGATAACATCGATTATCTCAATAGTTCATGCTACAATTGCTCTACACTGTAAAAAATATTCATTCTGATAATTTTGTTCAAAGTTTGGATATATGTATTGAAGTATGGATTTTATGGGACCGTCAAAATCAATGATTAAGAATTATGCAGGAATGACAATATCTGCATAGGCATTGTTAGGTTCAGTCAATTTTCCATCTCCTACATTTAATATCCAATTTGAAAAATGTTCTGATTCATAATCACTTGATTTGATGCTAGATTGTTGAAGTATCGCATTCTTTATAAGCCTGAGAAGCTTGCAATGATCCCATATGTATGCTGAATTAAGAGTGACATGAATTATATCAGAACGACTATCCCTTGGTACAACTGGTAAAAATTTCCGGAAATCACCACGAAATATAACAACCTTTCCACCAAATATTGTCTTTGAAGATTTGGAACCGGTCATAATTTCTTTGAGTGTTTTATTCCATGTTTCTGAACAATATTTGTGAGTCATTATTGCTTCGTCCCAAATTATTAACTTGGAAATTTTGAGTAGCTTAGCACGATCAATTTTTTTGTTCTATATTACATGTTGATGATTCCAATATTGTAATTGGAATTTTGAACATCAAATGTTATGTTCGACCTCCTGGAAGTAAAATTGAAGTTATTCTGGATGAAGCAACTGTCAAGCAAATATGCTTTTGTGATCTTATGTAAGAAGCTAAAGTTCTCCACATACATGTCTTTCCATTCCCTTCATATCGATATAAAAAAAATACTCCACCTCTTTGATTTTCAACAATATTAATGATTGAGTTGAACACATCTCTATGTTCATCTTTTTTTTATGACAAAGTTAGAAACATAAAAACAATGTATTAGATCATAATAATTTGAAGTTAATAAATAACAAAAATTAACACATGCTTCAAATACTCAACAACTTTAACTCAATAGACAGTGTCACGGTATTTGTGTCAAACTTATGATAAAATAACGAGATATTCGACATTATTTGCATGACAACATAAGGAATCTAAGTGGTATAATACCAGTGATGTTTTAGTTCTTGAATAAAAATAATTCTTTATTAAATACTCAATATACATGCTTAAGAAGTCAATACATATGCAACACTCTGATGATGCCTTATAACTTTGATAAATTTAACATTGACTAACATAATAGGTAAAGACATTATCATTTTTTCAATTATGTTGTTTCACACATTAATATTCAAAAGATGTACATGAAATAAAATGGAACACCATAATAATTACCATTATTGAGCTGTGAAAGTTCTCCACATACACCGACTAATATTAATATTTTATAATACCTGTTAGATGTTGGTCGATCTGATTGAATTCAGAGTGTTGATCAGCTGGATCATAGTTATGTTGTTCATAAATCAGTTTATTCTCCAATTGTTCAAGCACATATCTTAATGGTTTAGGCATTATGGGATAGTCAAATAAACTTCTACTATTCTTTTGAAGATTTTTTTCTATTTCAATCAATGTTAAGTTGGTAATTTCCTCATATGATAAACTCAATCCTTTAAAATAAATCATATTGTGTTATGAATATAAATTCCATAATTAGCATATAGACACATGCATAATAATATTGTTAAACTCATTAATTGATATCTTTATTACTTGCAAGTGTTTGTTGAGCATATAGTATACCGTCAGATAATAAACTCAGTGTTTATTTCAAACATATGTCGACCTATTCATACTACTTGACAACATCAAATGGATAAAAAGTACTAAAAAATGACCCGATCCCCTATGATTCCCCTATGTTATTGTTGTTATGAATTCCTTATCATCGCCTAAACCCCATAGAAAAACATGCATCACGAAATGTTTAATATTTGACGTTGTTAACAATTTTGATCTCGTCATAACTCTGCGGACCTCTAACATGGGTTAACATCATTCTGAGATAATACAATCCGCCAGTGACTGGAGGATCCAAATTAACCTACCAATTGTGTGACCTTTTTGTCGTGGCTTTCATTCTCTTTTTTTCTTGAGATAAACAAACTTCGAAATAATTTTCTTGTATGTTAACTCTCTTGCTTGGGAATATTTATTGTTTGCTTCAAACCATACTATAAACATCGATTCCGTGACACTTGTCTTATCTAGAGCGGTGTTAATACAATCAGTGTCTGTATAGTATACAAAATTCCCCCCTCACAATGGAAAAATAACGTCTCAACATATGGTTTCCTTCCATGTATAGGAAATAAAAAATTCTCCAAGATACTTCACTTGGAGACACATATCTATAATCAATGTATTGTTTGATTTCATCAATACGTTGTTATTCAGTAGAGTTTCCATTTTCACTTGAAACAATGGCAATAGTTTTCATTGTTTTTTCTTCTGTAAACAAGAAAACCCTCTTGATCAACAATTGTATCAGCTTGAAAATCCTTGGAAAGTATTTTGAACATTTTCCATCTTTCATACACGGTGCATATCGGTTGCCACTTCCACATGGACCATGTATCATATGGGATTTAACAAGTTATACAACTCTAGATCTGACTCTTGATTGAAAATTTCGGCTGAGATTACCCAATCAATATCACTTGGAGTCAGATATTTATTGGATAGATGAAGGAAAATTAGAATATGTACATGAGGTAAACCTTTTTTCTGAAATTCAGTGGTATACATATTTGTGATTAAAAAAAAGAACAATACGTCAATATAGTAAGTAAGACAGATTTCAAATGTAACAAAACATAGTAAGTGAGACAATTTCTGAATGTAGCAAAATGCAGCAAAATATTTACATGTTTTATGTTTCAAAAAATAAGTGACTTACATGCAAGGACCTTGCCCATGACCCCTTTTTTTGTCGGATCAAACAACAACTCATCAAATTTTATTTTGAAAATTCTAGTAATAATCTCAGGCCTTTCATGAGGTTTTAAGTGACATGAGTCAAGCAGCCTTTGAATCTTAAACCAATTTGGATTACATGTGAATGTAATGAAAAAATCGAAAAATCCAACATAGCTGCATATTTCCATTCCGTTAAAATATAGTTGATCCATATATCTACGACTTACAACATAAGACGAAGGCAAGACAACCATTTTTCCTAAGTTTAATCCTTCTGTGCTACCGTTAGAAATTGATTCACTCAAATTATGATAATTTCCAACTCTGAGTTTTAATTGGTTTTTTCTAAATCACCTAAGCCTTTCCGACTTCATCATTGTAAATCCATCGACCAAAAATTATTGGTACACCCTTCTTGGTCTCAATATTATAGGTAACTATCGTTTTGTCTAGATTGTAGTCTAAATATCAACGACTCTGATTGTAATGTATGTCGGTTTCTCTTTGTTGCTTGTTCCTACGGAATAACTTCATGTTGCATTTCTTAATGTTGATTACAATATTTACCTGAATGTTTTAAATTAGGTCTATAACCATCTTCTTCCTACGAGAAAAACAATAGATATTGACCCAAACTTATCTATCATTTGAACCCCGAATTGGACCACACCCAACCCATATTCAACCCTACTTCACACTTCTCGAGTAATTCTCAAAACTTAATATCATTCCATAAAGACAAGAAGCACGTGGCATTGGTTGGGTTACTCCACAAGTATAACGTGTCTTCGAGGCTGAATTGTGATATTACTTTATTCTCAATAACCCTTACGTGTGACACGCACTGTATTATGTGAAAGACACGATTCAGACAGAATGTCCAAAACAGACAAACCATGAAACAAGTGACGAGTGGAATAGCATGTCACCATGTTCATGCATTATTATTATTATCGCTAATTTACTACACATCCTAATTAACTTCTGTTTCCTTGCCGATATCAAAGGACTCCCACTCTCTACCCTGTTTCGTGTGCTATAAGTTCGCAACATCTCAACGTAGAAAAAAAATGATCCACACTACAAAGACCGTTTTAACCTTCTCACAAGTCTCTTTCTCACGCCCACTCTCTTCCAATCTTTGTCGGAAAACTTCAACCGTTACATTTTGCACCAAACCTGATTCTGCCCCTAAGATGGACAAGGCTCAAAAGGCTAATACTGAGAAAAAGGAAACTACTGAGCATGGGTAAGCTCAAAATAACATAAACGGTAATCTTTCATGTGATTTGTAAATTTCTATGTATTCTAAGATGAGGTATTGATTGATGATGTGATGAAGCGATGTGATGTCTCATTCGTTTGGAGAAGGGTATGCTACGAGATCTGATGAAGAAGGATTTGGAGGAATATATGGTGGAAACCAGTCTCTTCAGCAAGATAAGTCCATCCATGAAAATCATCCAGGTTATAATTAATTAATTTGCTTATTATTGTGATTTTGTTGTTGCTTTTTGTTGGGATTAAAAGCTAATTAAGATTTGTTTATTATTATGTGAAGATTATGACAAGACGCAGGGAAGTGTTGTGAAAGAGAAGGAAACAGCGAGGCACCAGAGCAACTCCAACGCTTAGTGCTTTATGCAAATATTATAACCATGTTTTTGTTTTTGTTTTTTTTACTTATTTTCTTGCTTTTCTATCATCATTTTATTTTTGTTTTAATTCTTTTTGTTGTTGCTGTTTCTCTTTTATTTATAATATATATTTCACCTTTGAAATTTTTTGTATGTTAACTAGTAAAATGGACAATTGTCGTGTATGACTAAGTTTTCTCTTCTCTCATAAAAACAATATGGGAGGTAATATGGGGGTATTTGTTTTAACATTTAGTTCAGAGTTTGATTATTGGGGTTTGATTCTTAGTGATTGGACGGGAGAGAAACAATTAAGATGAGAAAAATAATTATGTATCAAAAAAGAAATTGTAATTTTCTTTTGAGTAGACGGAGTTTGAAAGAATAAAGATTCAATGATTTTGATGGAAAAGGTTCGAAAGAAATATTGAGGTTTCATTGAAAATGGGATATTAATTGTGTTGTTAGGAGTAGATCTAACAGAGTAGCCATTCAAATTGATTGAAGAGATGAAGTTGAAGGAAAGCAAAAAGTTATTTTTTTCAAACAATTTTTTATGATGTGTTTGAAACAATTACACATTTAAAAGCATATGAGATTTAATTAAGCAAAAAATTCATGTTTCAAACAGAGTATTTTGAGATTTTTCATATGAAATTGTTAATATTTATATTTCCCTCACATTTTAATCATTTCTAAAAAATCTCATTTCTAAAAAATGACGAAAGTATGAGTCAAATAATCATCACCAATAATTTAAAAATTTGATTATGTGATATCTTCAATTGAAGAACCTATGATTATCTATTATAATATATTAAATTTAATATAACGGATTATGTTACGATACAAACATATATATTTCAAAAATATGTTATAAAAATGTTATCATTTAATATTTCATCAGAGTTAATAATTAAATACAAGTTTTTTCACCTTACATCTATAAAAAAATAATAATAAGTACAAAATTTGTTAATAAATACACTATTATTTATTTATAGAGTCTAATATCAAAAAATATAATAAATACACAATTTTGTTAAATTATAAAACATCACAAAAAGAAATGATCATTCAAAAATAAAGATGGTAAGAAAAAAATTATACTCCCTCCGGTCTCATATGTAAGCAAAAAAAAAAGCTCACTCTTTAAGAAAGTGGCTATATATTCATTTAAGTAATGGAAAATATACATTTTTTCCATATTTACCCTTATTTATTAATTTAGAAATAAATTAATATTTTTATTATAACCATTTAATGGTTAGTCAATTTTTATTAATACCATTTAATGGTTAGTCATTTAGTGGTTATATATTCCACTTACTCTTACTAAAATTTCCTGTAGAAATTTGTCCCGCCTAAAAACAACACTTCTTAGTCCATTTACTGTATTGTCTTCGATACCTAAATCAAAAGATGGAAACTCATTAGCTAAATGATGTGGATTTGCCATTTTTAGAGTATAAAAAAAAAGGAAGAACAAGACTCATGGAGTTTTGTACAAGATGATACTGCACCATTTATAATAGGATATGACTTTTCAAAAGCCATATCCTAAATTTGAGGGTAAAACGTTGCCAATGATAACAAATGCAACGTTTCAGAATAAATGCTCTTTTGGAAGTGTAAAAAGTGGAGTTATTATAGGAATAAACATGAATATTGAAAAACTAAATTTGAGGGTAAAATTGGAATGGTATATTTAATTGTAACAATTGTAATTAATTTTTGCTTATATTTGAGACTCCAAATTTTTTTTTTTGCTTACATATGAGACCGGAGGGAGTATTAAATATTTAAATTTCATACAAAATTTAATAATTACAATTTTATTAGTTAATCAATTTTTATAATTAATTTAAATTTTATTTACAAATTAATAAAATATCATTACACTTTAACTTTTATTGCAAATATATTATAAAAATCTTATTATTATATATATCTTAAAAGAATTAATCACAACTAAACACAATTATCAGTCTTTATATAATTCAATCTTTTTATCTTACACCTAAAAAAATAATGAGTACACTATTTTGTAATAACTACAATATTTCATCTTCTTTTTTCTTGGGTCTAATACCTAAAAAAATATAATAACTACACTATTTTGTTAAATTAAAAACCATTTTGCACACAAATAAACCAATCATTAAAAAAAAGACGGATGGCTAACAGAAAAATAATATTAAATATATAATTTTTTTACAAAACTCAATAACTACAATAATTTTATTAATTGATCAATTTTCGTAACTAATTTGAACTTTATATACAAATTAATAAATAAAAAATAAAATATAGAAATATTTTGGTTTTTAAATATAAAAAAAAATCATGTGATTAAACTTTTTAATAGCAAATCATCTTATTATTTGATCAACTTTTCTAACTAATTGGATATTTTTTTAATTTTAAAAATATAAAATTATAATGTTTAATTTAAAAACACAATATACACTTCCTCAATAATATAAAATATTCTTAATACCTACAAATAAAAATTACTCTAAACTTAAAAAAAAATAGCCACAAAATTCAAAACAACTAAAATATATAAGTCGAACAAAAAAATTATTGAATAATGTCGAAATAATTTTGTAATTTCTTTTTTTATTTAACTAAAAACTTGAAACTAACTCAATACCATTCTATATATAAAACATATAAAAAAATTAAAAATATATCAATTAAATATCTCTTTATTTTATGAAAACAAAAAAGTATTAACAATTACAATACAAATAAATATAAAATTGACTAAAAAAATGTTAAAACCTCCGCGCAGCGCGCGGGTTACCATCTAGTTTATAAGTAATAAAATAGCCTTATTGTTCTTGAGATTTTTCATATGAAAGAAGCGAAATTGTCAATACTTATTTTCCTCGCACTATCCATTTCTAAAAAAATGAGAGTTCATGGCGAAAATATGAGCCAAACAATTATCACTGAGAAGATTTTGAGATCAATAGTTCAAAATTTTGATTATGTGATATTTTCAATTGAAGAACCTAACAACTCGGATACAATGATTATTTATAAGTTGCAAAATAGCCTTCTTGTTCATCAACAAAGGATGAAAAGCTATAGATAATAAGAAAAAGTTTTTAAAATATTTCATGAAGATAGAACTAGAATAGGAAGATGTAGCGACATTATGACACTATTGATTGTGAGCAAAAGACAAACTATGTTGAATTTGAAGAGAAAGAAGAAGAAGAGATATTGTTGATGTCAAGAAGTGTGGTTTTTTATCTCTGGTTATAACATGTTGGGGAGGTTTGGGGAGCGAGGCCCGGAAGTGTCAATGGACTAAACATCCATGGTTACAAGAGACTTTGGTACCACATATCCACCCAAAATTTTAAGGTAATGGGGATATGAGTTATCTCTCTTATTAATCCAATGTTTTCTCCCTTCCTAGTCGATGTGAGACTTTAACACTTTTACACTTAAAATCCAACAATTTTCCCACAAGTGTGAGTTACCCACATCACTAGGTTTGATTCACACTAGGATCCATTTCCGCTTTCCCACCAAGCCAACTAGGCTCTGATATCACTATTGGGTCATCATAATGGGGAAACATTTATATTGGGTCAAACACTCATCTAAAATTCAAAGACTCACCCAAATAAGGGAGAGAGATACCACATATTCATCCAAAATCTTAAGGTAATAGGTGTTGGGTCTTCTCACTTATAAAATGCTCAACCTCCACTTTTATAAGCAATGTGAGACTTATAACTCACACTTGTTTGTCTACACAACTTACACTTGTTTCTCAACAATCTCTCCCTTGAGTATGTTCACTTACATACAAACATTGTCTTTTCCAATACAACCATTCTACTATCATCTTCAAATTTTAAAATATCTTTAAATGTTTACTATATTCCTGATTTAAAGAATCATTTATTGAGTATATGACAACTACTAGATAAAGGTTTATCTATTTTAATTTAACATGGAAAATATATGATATATCATCCAATAAAATGATAAATTATGGAAACAATCATGAGTGCGAATAAAATGATAAAGGTTTATCTATTTTAATTCAACTTGGTGTGTGTGTATATATATATATATATATATATATATATATATATATATATATATATATATATATATATATATATATATATATATATATATATATATATATATATATATATATATATATATATATATATATATATATATATATATATATATATATATATATATATTCACAACCTCTATATGTCCTCAAAGAAGTGATATATGCATCTGAATCCTTTTAAACACAAGACTTAAAAGTTTTGAACATTGCAGATGTAAATCCACGTCTTACAACTAAAATAATCAAAAATCCAAAAGTACCTTTTATTGTTGTTCAGTTAGGTGTTAGAGAAACTTGGTCATAAAGTGAAAATGAGCACTATGATTCAGTGTAATAATAGCTTTACGATAAATCTTACATGATTCGGTTTTTCATGGTAAAAAGAAACACATTGATATAAGATTTTATTTTTTAAGAGATTTGGTAAAAGGAGTTGTAGAATTAACATACTGCAATTCTCAAGAATAGGTTGCAGTCATAATGAAAAAGCCCGTAAAATTAGATCAATATTTGAATTTTTATAGGATGGTGGAATTTGTTGAACCTTTCAAAATAAAGTAAATGTATCACATATATAGTTTATAAGGGAGAGAGTGTTAAATTATTGTGTGATTATTATTACTATGTTTAATTTGTTTCTATATTATGAAGTATGACTTAGTTTTTTGTTCACGAATAGTCTCCATATTATAAGGGCTTACCATGTGGTTGTATCTACTTTTAAGTGTTCTTATTTTTGAATCATGTGTAATGCTATGTATAGTAAAAGTCTTTGTTCTTAATAACAACAAGGCGTTCTCTAAAAAAAATATTGAAAATTTTCTCTGTTTGAAAGAATATTAAGGACTTAAAGAGAGTGAAATATTGGTTATGGTAGCAGGAGTAGAGTCACCAGAGGAGCAACACAAATGGATTTAAGAGCAGAAGTTGAAGGACTTGAAGGCAAAAGTTACCTTTTTCAGCAATTTCTCATGATGTGCTTGAAAAAATCCTCAATAAGGTTATATTCAAAACACTACTACGAAAAATACATATAATGACGGTTTTGAAACATATATAATAACGATTTCACGTCCGTTGTTAGGTAGGTGTGATTATTATTACGATGTTTAATTTGTTTCTATATTATGAAGTATGACTTAGTTTTCTATTCACGAATAGTCTCCATATTATAAGGGCTTACCATATGGTTGTATCTACTTTTAAGTTTTCTTATTTTTGAATCATGTGTAATGCTATGTATAGTAAAACTCTTTGTTCTTAATAACAACAAGGCGTTCTCTAAAAAAAATATTGAAAATTTTCTCTGTTTGAAAGAATATTAAGGACTTAAAGAGAGTGAAATATTGGTTATGGTAGCAGGAGTAGAGTCACCAGAGGAGCAACACAAATGGATTTAAGAGCAGAAGTTGAAGGACTTGAAGGCAAAAGTTACCTTTTCAGCAATTTCTCATGATGTGCTTGAAACAATCCTCAATAAGGTTATATTCAAAACACTACTACGAAAAATACATATAATGACGGTTTCGAAACATATATAATGACGGTTTCACGTCCGTTGTTAGGTAGGTGTGATTGTATGTAAGCTGGTTTCCACAACGAGCGAGTAACCATGCTTATTTTTATTGAAAAAATGGAAAAATGTTAAAGTTGGGATTCGAAGCTTGTCATCCAAATTCTATGACCACGGTTAGTTTTAGGAATCATGATGAAAAGTTTCTTAATAAAATAAAATAAAAACATGCACGTAAAAAATGTAATATGACTACGGTGGAAAAATAATTGTTGTAATATTGTGTCGCTGAAGGTATATTTTCTACTAGTGAAAGTATATGGGATTCAATAAATAAAAAACTCCAGGATTCAAACCAAGTCAAAAGGGCACAATTGTAAGTTATACGAAGGGATTTTTAGAATCTTCATAAGAAAGAAGGAGAAATCGTTAATGCTTATTTCTCTCGCATTCTAACCATTGCTAACAAAATTAAATCTCATGGTGAAAGTACGAGTCAAATAATCATCACTGAGAAGATTTTGAGATCAATGATCTCAAAATTTGATTATGTGGCATGCTCAATTGAAGAATCTACCAACTTCGATGCGATGACTATTAATGATTTGTAAAGTAATCTTCTTGTTCATAAAGAAAGGATGAAAAGCCATGGAGAAGAATAGGAGATTCTTAAGATATCCCATGAAGATAAAAATGGAAAAGGAAGAGGTAGAGGCGTTTTTATAGGAGGCAGAGGAAGGGGTGACAACCCTACATCAAAGTTGTTATAAAATGGTTTTGGTGTCTTCGGTTAGGAAACTTTTAAAATAAGTGTCCTAATTGGGAGAAAAAAGCCCAACTATGCTAAATTTGAAGAGGAAATAGAATAATAGATATTATTGATATCCTATGTTGAAACTAAACATGGCGAGAAGGAAGAATTATATTTTTATACTCTAATTGTAGTTATCGTATAAAGGGAACAAAGAGTGGTTCTAATATTTAGACAAAGGCTTAAGACATACTATAAAACTTGGAAATGACAGTATAATGATTGTTATTGGAAAAGGCTATGTTTATATGCAAGTGAATACATTTACTTATGTAATTTCAAAATTTTACTATATTCCTAAGTTAAAGAAGAATTTATTGAGCACAGGACAACTATGAGATAAAGGCTTATCTATTTTGATTATACATGAGAAATGCATGATATATCATCCAACAAAAGGATTATTTAAGGAAACAATCATGAGTGAAAATAAAATGTTATGTTTGGTTGCTTCCATGATACCAAATAAATCTGCATGCTTTCAAAACGTGTCAAAAAAAGAATCTTATCTTTTGACAAGCAACATAGAGAGTTTATGTCTAAAAAAGAGATTATAAAGAGTATCAAATAATATTTAACATGTGCACGCAAATATATATGGACTCATTTGTTGGTGTAAGCCATAGAGGTCAATACTTTTGGTACTTGTATCGAATTATTTATTAATAATAAAAGGATTTTTCTTTATTATATTTGTTTAATAAAGTCCCTAGAATAGATAGTCTGTTTAATGTATCAAGTATGACTCAATCATGAAATCTCATTAAACATAAGGACATTATTCTTAAAGTATTTGTAGTTGAGCTTTGTTGTGAAGTGGGATAACATTAAAGCATTAAGACTATGATGTATATAGACTGATGATCACATCTCATGGATCATGGATAAGGAGTTATGAAGTCTTAAACATAAGTATGAATATTATGAGTAATATTTATACTGGATTGACCCGCTATGAGAATACCATATAGAATATTATGCAAAGTGTCATAAGTTATTCTCATGGTGATAGTGGTGTATACCACCCTTCAACCCGAAACCACTATGGACCCTAGATGTAGAGTCGAGTGCTTTATTGCTGATCAAACGATGTCCGTAACTGGATGACCATAAAGACAGTTGATGGATACTCCACGAAGCATGCTGAGGGACATGAGTGGCCTAGATGGAATTTGCCCATCCTGCGTAACAGGATAAATGTCTACGGGTCAATATTGAACTGGACAAGGATGACACGGTCTACGTCTTGTGTTCAATATAGACATAAGGGCAAAAGGGTAATTATACATATAAGTATTATCACAAAAGGATTTGTCAGATACATGACATTTTTATGTCTTGGGTAGCAGTGATGTGTTGCTAGATGTCGCTCACTATTTATTATGTTAAATACGTGATTTAATATAATTGCTAATGTCGCGAAAAACCTACAGGGTCACACACAAAATGACGGATTAATGAGAGATAGAGTAAATAAGGAATATTGTAAGGTACGGTACACTTAAGTGAATTGTAGAACATCATAAGGTACGATGTACTTAAGTAGAATATGAAATATGGTAAGGTACCATGCGCTTAAGTGATTTTGGCATATCATAAGATATGGGCCACATACACTTAAGTGGGATTTTTAGCTTGCATCCCACACAAGTGGTTCTATAAATAGAACCCTTGTGAAGAAGCATTTGTTCAGTTGAAATTCCGTTTCTCTCTCTGTCTCTCACTCAAAGTCTTCATTCGTAGTAGCTAGCACTGAGATTGAAGGAATCCTTTCGTGTGTACTGAGTAGAGATATTATCACCATTCAACATTCATTATCTCTCCTTAGATCTGCATCAAAGGTTTCAATCGCCACAAGAGGTAATTATTCTATCACTAATCATGCTCATTCGTAAGGATCACTAAAGGAGAATTTTTTTAATTTCCACTGTGTTTTGGATCGCTATTCTCCTTCAGATTTATAGTTGATTTTACTCGTAAGACATGGATTTAATTTCTCCATCAGATGCATGGTTACATAAAAGACATGGATCACTATTCTCTACCAATGATATTAAACTAGAATCGAACATGAACAAAAGGTACTTCCTAAGTTTTATAGTTGATTTTACTCGTAAGACATGGATTTAATTGTTACATAAAAAATTAGAGGCTTTCGTAATGTTTAAAAACTTTAAAGATTGTGTTGAAAAGGAGTCAGGTGCATATATCACCTCTTTGAGGACATATAGAGGTGGTGAATTTACCTCAATTGAGTTTGAAGAATTTTGCAAATTTTAAGGCATAAGTAGACAATTGACTACAACCTATACTCCTTAAAAAAATGGAGTTGTTGAGAGATAAAATAGGATGATAATAAACATGGTGTGCTTTATGTTGGTTGAGAGGCAAGTTCATTATCATTCTATTTTTTCTCTCGGCTACTCCACTTTATTAAGGAGTATAGGTTGTAATCAATTGAATGTTTCAATACCAATTGTTAAAACTACTATCTACCATATGGTTTTATGAAATAATGCCTTGTTATTATAAAGAATAAGAGTTTGGTTATATATAAGATTACACATGATTCAAAAATGAAAAACGTAAAAATAGATGCAACAACATTACAAGTCCTTACAATGCAAAGACTATGTCTGAATAAAAAACTAAGGCATACTTCTTAATGATATAAACAAATTAAATATAATAATAATAATAATAATAATAATAATAATAATAATAATAATAATAATAATAACCACACAGTAATTTAACATTCACTCTCTTAAACTATATGCATAATGCATTTTATTTATTTTTTAAACTTTAACCATTCTCATCACCCTACAAAGTTTCAAATATTCATCTAACTTTATGGGCATTGGAATTATGTCAGTATCCTATTCTTGAGAAATGCAGTAGCTCAATTCCACAAATTCATCTTTCATCAAATCTGTCAAAAAATGAAATCTTATATCAATGTGTTTGCTTCTATCATGAAAAATTAAACTCTTTGGAAGATATTATTGTAGAGATATTATTACACAGAATAATAATGCTCTTTTCTCTTTATGACCAAGCTTCTCTAACACCCTCATTAACCATAGACATTGATTAGCACAAAATGTAGAATTTATATACTCAGCCTCAGTAGTGGACAATGTCACAAAAGGTTTTGTTTTAGAGGACCAAGATACTCCTACAAAACCAAGCAAGAAAACAAATCCAAGAAGAAGAAGAAGAAGTGGTGTTGATCTTGATCACCTTTTAGTATAAATAAGAGATACGATTTATATGGAAGAAGAAAATAAAAGATTATGTTGGATGTGAAAGAGAGAGATGTTATGGTTTTGTGGTTTGAGCGAGACGACTATTCTTTGCTGACATAATAAAACTTATCACCATGGTTGCTAAGAGAAACCGTGATTAAATATCAGTATTATTCACAATGGTTTCGGGTACTAACAGTCATGATATGTATTCTAATTTTAATAGTATATTGACAAGCCCATTTCGTAACGAAAAAATAAAAAAGTTGTTAGTGTTGGAATTTGAAGCATGTTACCTTCCACCTATCACCATGGTTGTTTCTTTGAATCGTGATGAAATGTCTTTTAATAAAATAAAAATAAATTCAGGGGCGTTAAGATGAGTTATTACTATAATTTCTTAAATGGTTTTAGTAGTATGGTGTTACCAAATGTATATTATATAGTAGTGACTTTATCTATTTTATCGGTTGGATGCAGAATCGATAGGAAAGTCTTTAGTATTTTTATTTTTATTTTTTATTTAAAAAGTCCAACTTTATCTATTCTCTATGTTACCACCTGACCCGATAGAAAACTGTTATTCAATAATTTGATTTATCTATCTAATTAGTTGCCACGGTAAATTCAAAGGAAAACTATAATATATCTCTTTGGTTAAACAAGTTGATCGATAGGAAAACTAATTCACTTTTTAACTTTCACAAAAACCTATTCTATTATGAAACCAAATGAAACGAAATACAAGTCATCACTCTAGAAATGAAAATTCCGTAAACAAATGTCATTATTGCCAAGCTCACTCAAAACGAAACAGAATTCAAACGAAATTGTCACTTTCCCTCAATACCTTTACTACTAAGCTCACTCTAAACCTCTCAAAACAAAATGTTCATTGTAACACCCCGGAATTTGATTAAATTATTTAATCATGTTATTTCATATTTTATTTAATTAATTAATATTTAGTATTTCTTTAATTAAATATGTATGGTGATTTGTATGTGCATATGGGGCATTGGTAGGGTGTAGTGAGAGTGTTGGCGGGGTGGTAGAAGGGCTAGAAAGGCTAAAATAATTAAAATAATAGTTATTTTGAATAATAATTAAAATAAAATAGAAAATGAGATTTTGGGTGGAAAAATAGAGAATTAGAGAATATGAGGGGAATAGTGAAAATTGTAACATATGTTGGGCCTTAATGCAATCTTAAGAGATCAAATAACTAGGTTAAGGATAAATAGTAGTTAGTAGAGTTTTTGAGAAAAAGGAGTACGTAAAACATAATTGGGAGAAAAAAGGCAAGGTTGGGGCTTAGGAGAACTCCATTGTTAGAGCTTGAAGGTGCTTTTGCTGGAAAATCCAAGGTAAGAGGGGATTACTCAGAATATGGTGTTGAATGCATGATTGGATAGAGGAAATCCTTAATCCTATTAGGGTTTTCCTAATTTTGTTCTTTTGATGAATGATTGATGAATGTGAATCCAATTCTATGAAAACATGAATTATATGATGTATTATATGGAATTAGTGTACTCTTTTACCATAAAAATTGTATGTTTTTGTTAGTGATGATGGTATAAATTGGTGTTTCTGTGTTGTTGTGAATTTGATGAACGGAATATGTAAAAACTATGATTAATTAAAGAAATTGTATGTTAATCGATGGATAAATGATGCTTTGATGTTAGATAATGTTTTCCTAAAAGTTGTTGATCAATTTGAAGGTTGGGAAGGGAAAATCGAAGTCGGAATTAAACTTCATGGCCAAAAATGCAGATTATGCTTCTGCTTCAAGGTGACATACGTCACCCTCATGACGACCAGGTCGTCAGGGCCTTTGAGGCGCTGACGGGTAGACCGTCATGGTCCCCGAGCACAGTTTTATGGAACGAGCGGCATGGTGATAGCGTGTGAGGTGGCGTGGGCAGTGACGGGCATCACCTTGGTGACGGGTAACCCACCATGCTGCCAGAATGAGTATTGTTCCCTCAGTTGCTTGGAATTGAGTGTCGGTTTCTATATTTGTGGTTGTGCTGTGAATAGGCTACTATTTGGCCATTTCCTAAAGATATTTTGGTGTTGTTTGTTCTTGATTGTTGAATTAATCAATTATTATGATGGTGTGAATAATTGTGGTGATTTTATGTTGATGATTTTGGTGATATTGCATTTTGTTGAAAATCACGCATCATGGTGTACGGACTTTGGTCCAGTTTTGGCGTGCTCTGGTCCAATGGTATGGATTCAGGAGCGAGTAGTTGGTTCCATATGGGAATCGGTGAAGAGTTACTAAAGGTGTTAGTAATGATTTGGTGTGCTTTGGTTCTATGGTGGGAATTCAGGAGCGAGATGGACATGTATTTTCCATAATGGTACCGCATGCATGTAGAATTATGGTGTTAAGTATATTGCATCCATTGTTTACATATGTAATTGAATGATTTTGTAGCTAGTGGTGGTTGAGAATACTTGAGTGGTTGATTGCGATTGAATTATGTTGGGATGATGCGAGTGAAATATGTGATTATTGATGTTTGCTTAGGCTACCATTGCATACTTTCGCACCATTATGTATTTCGAGTGTTTTTTTACCCCTTTGTTATTTGTGTGGTTCTGTGCTCCTTCTTGGGGTACAGGCGAGTAGGTAAATGAGTAGCTGCTTAGAAGTTGGAGGATGACATTGAGGATATTCTTCTTTTCTCATTTTATACGATGTTTGAGATTTTGTTGCTATGATCTGTAACACTGGGCAAACGAACATTGTGTTTTTTTTCTTGTTATTAATTTGATGTTGTTGATGTTAAAGGTGTTTTTCATAACCAAGTTTTATGTTTAACAGAAATTATTATGAGACTGAATCGTCCCTTGAGTTACTTTATTTGAATTACTTTCCGCTGCGATGATGCCTATGTAAAGGCGAGCATGTGATGATAGACGTTTAAGTGATTATATAATTTATCTAACCCGTGTTATGAAGCAAGTTTATGTAGTGTTTGCGTGACACCCTATGTGTTTAGTTGTATTAAATTCGTATTATTTTGCATTGGGGTTGTTAGGGTATTACGTCCATGTTGAAGCATTTTTCAAAACATCAACTCTTGAAATGAAATGTAATTATGAGAATTTTCATCAACAACATACAACCATTGTTGTCTTCACCAGTGTCTTTATCTTCCTTTCGTCTTCATCGCCTCTTCATCTTCTTCATTGTTTTCAATATGCCCATGCTTGCATATTTTATGATTATCTCTCCGTCTCTCATTTTATAGATATTGATATATTAATGACACTTTTTTTTAATTTCATATACTTTCATCATTGAGCTTATTATTCTGTTTGATTTCAATCTCATGGAATTTATGTGTATTTGTGTAGGTTTTTCATTTGTGTAGTTTAAATTTGAGTTCGTATTATGGTTATATTGAATTTGTTATTCATTTTACTATTGTATAATAATTGATGAATTTGATTTCTCTAAAATTAGTAAAATATCAAATGAGAAAATTAAATGGTTTTATTTCAAATCAAATGATTTGTTATGATATACTCGCAATTTTTGCTCTTGATATGTTGGTAGATGATTAATAATACCTCGTTTACTTTCTAGAGTGTGATATAAAGTGGGTTAATCAGTTTGAAGTTGTTTAAGTAAATGATGAGTCATGGTTAGGAAAAATTATTTGAGTTAATAACTATTAACAATGCATCTAGATGCAATTTCATGTAACAGTTAGGTTTTCTAAAGTTATACAACAAGATGTAGATGTGTACTAGTTCTTGTTAGTTTTCTAATGTTCCTATCCGTGCATATGTATGTTGGCATACTTATAAGTGAAGGAGAATAGTGATCCAAAACGCAGCGAAAATTAAAAATTTCTCCTTTAGTGATCCTTACGAATGGAAAATGATCAGTGATAGAACTGTTGCCTCTTGTGGCGATTGAAACCTTTGATGCAGATCTAAGGAGCGGTCACGAACGTTGAATGGTGACAACGCCTCTACTCAGTCCACACGAACGAATTCCTTCAATCTCAGTGCTAGCTTGCTACAATGAAGGCTTTGAGTGTGTGTGTGTGTGTGTGTGTGTGTGTGTGTGCATGTGTGTGTGTGTGTGTGTGTGTGTGTGTGAGAGAGAGAGAGAGAGAGAGAGAGAGAAACGAAATTTCATATGAACAAATGCTTCTGCATAAGGGTTCTATTTATAGAACCACTTATGTGGGTTGTAAGCTAAAAAGCCCACTTAAGTGTATGTGGCCCATATCTTATGATATACTAAAATCACTTAAGCACATGGTACCTTACCATATTTCATATTCTACTTAAGTGCATCGTACCTTATGATGTTCTATAATTTACTTAAGTGCATCGTACCTTACGGTGTTCCTTATTTACTCTATCTCTTATCAATCCGTCCTTTTGTGTGTGACCCTATAGGTTCTCGCGACATTGGTAATTATATTAAATCATGTATTTAACATAATAAACAATGAGCGGTATCTAGCAACAC
This sequence comes from Lathyrus oleraceus, assembly GCF_024323335.1. Taxonomy (NCBI): domain Eukaryota; kingdom Viridiplantae; phylum Streptophyta; class Magnoliopsida; order Fabales; family Fabaceae; genus Lathyrus; species Lathyrus oleraceus. The sequence continues at coordinate 449,205,504 of NC_066580.1, forward strand.
ATCACTGCTACCCAAGACACGATAATGCCATGTGATCTGACAAATCCTTTTGTGATAATACTTATGTGTATAATTACCCTTTTGCCCTTATATCTATATTAAACACAAGGCATAGACCGTGTCATCCTTGTCCAGTTCAATATTGGGCTCGTAGAATTTATCCTGTTACGCAGGATGGGCAAATTCCATCTAGGTCAGTCATGTCCCTCAACATGCTTCGTGGAGTACCCATCAATTGTCTTTATGTTCATCCAGTTACGAAAAATATTTGATCAACAATAAGGAACTCGACTCTACATCTAGGGTCCATAGTGGTTTTAGGTCGAAGGGTGGTATACATCATTATCACCATGAGAATAACTTATGACACTTTGCATAACATTCTATATAGTATTCTCATAGCGGGTCAATCCAGTGTAAATATTACTCTTTTTATTATTAATAAATAATTCGATACAAGTACCAAAAGTATTGACCTCTACTGTTTACACCAACAATAAGTATTTCTCAATTTTCAGGAGTATGCATAGGATTTGTAATTGGAGGTTGTTGTGTTAATAATGAAAATTGTTGTGTTAATAATGAAAATTGAGTTTTCTTTGGTATTTTTGTTGTTGTTGTTTTTGTTGAATCTTCTTGAATTATTATGATTGAGTGTGTTATGTTAATAATCAAATTTTATGTTGAGCTTACTCTTGGAAGTAGTTTGATAGTGTTATAAGGCGTTAAAGTAGTTTGTTTATAAGGCTGAACTCCATTTTTGCTACAGCTGGGTATTGAACCCAGGTCCTGATCCATAACATTCATGAACATTACTGTTGGGCTGCTTTGTTAAACACATATTCTGATTTTGTTCATATCCATATGATTTCATTTTTCTGATTATTATGCCTTATTATTTAATCTTTGAACTAAATTTATGCATAAATTAAAATTGATTTATAATTTTATTATTTTGTTAAGCAATTGTATAAGAGATCTTATTTATTTATTTTTTGTTCTCTCATATAATTGAGTTACTATGTCTAGTAATCGTTATAATTTTGATTAATTTGGATTAGCCACAGCATCCTTAAATTAATTGAGATTATTTTTTAAAAGTTTTGAGATCACATAAATTATTAGACATAAAATTGGAATTAATTATACGTGGTATTATGAATTTTATCCTACAGGAATTTTTAGTATACTTGTATGATTAATTAGGATAAAATGTCAAAATATTTTCATAACTTGCCCACAGGAATTATGAATTGGTACATAATTTGATAGTTTTATCATAAAATATTAATTTTGGATAGAAAAACAAAATTATATCATGCATGTAAAGTGTGAGGTTTGAAAAATCTATAGCAATTTTTAAATCTTATTACATTAAAATTTAGCCCACAGGTAATTTTTATGTTGCAAGATTTATTTTATGGTATATTTATATTGATAATACATACAATTTGAATGATATTTATGCCTTAAATTTTGACATCAATTTTGTTTATCTTTTTAGCTTCTCAACCTGCTAATTTTTCTGATATCTGATGTGATATTCCCGAGCTCAGGGGAGATAACTATAAGGTGTGAAAGCAAAGAATTCTCCTCCATCTAGGATGAATGGACATAGATTATGCTATTAGGAAAGACGAACCACCTGCAATTACAGATGAAAGTACTCCAACTGTAATCACACTATATGAGCGGTGGGAGAGATCCAACCGGCTCAGTGTGATGTTCATTAATACTAAGGTCACAGGTGGAATACGTGGTTCTGTCGATCAACATGAGAATGTCTGTGATTTGCTGAAAGCCATTGACGATCAGTTCGTCACTTCTGAAAAGGTTTTGGCAAGCACATTAATCATGAAATTTTCCTCCTACCGACTCACCACTGTGAAAGGTGTGTGTGAGCACATAATGAAAATGTGTGATATTTCAGCTCAACTTAAGAAACTTGAGGTTGATATGTCTGACTCCTTCCTGGTGCACTATATTCTGAACTCTCTTCCGTCTGAGTATGGGCCTTTCAAGATCTCCTACAATACACATAAAGACAAATGGCCAATCAATGAATTAATGACCATGTGTGTTCAGGAAGAAGAAAGGCTTGTAATGGAACAGAGTGAGAGTGCATTGCTGACAACCACTCGCAGGAAGAACAAAGCTTTCAAAACTGACAAATCACAAGCCAATCAGAAAGAGAAATTCAAAATACCACCGCAAAGTGATATCAAGAAAGAAGCAAAGTGTTACTTATGTAAAAAGGGAGGACACATGAAGAAGGTATGCCCTGAATTTAAAGAATGGCTTGAGAAGAAAGGTAATTTATTCTCATTTGTTTGTTATGAATCTAATATGACCGATGTTAATATTAACACCTGGTGGATTGATTCTGGATCAACAATCCATATAACAAATTCCTTACAGGGTATGCAAAACCTAAGGAAGCCAGTGGGAAGTGAGCGGACTGTCCTATCAGGAAGCAGGATGGGCTCACATGTGGAAGCTATTGGAACTTGAAATTTAATTTTGAATAATGGTTTTGTTTTGAAATTAGAAAGGACCTTTTATGTACCAAGTTTTTCACGAAACTTGATTTCAGTTTCTAGACTTGTACCTTTTGGATATTCCTTTAATTTTAAAGACACCTTGTTTGAATTATTTTATAATTCGGAATGTGTTGGGAATGGTATATTGTCTGATGGTCTTTATCGTATTAATTTACAAATCGAATCCATTTATAGTTCAATGCATGTTTAAACTGGCACTAAGCGGTGTAATATTAATGAGAATTCTTCTATGTTATGGCATCAGAGATTATGACATATCTCCATAGAAAGAATTAAAAGGTTAGTAAAAGATGGGGTACTTAATACTCTAGATTTTGCTGACTTTGAAACTTGTGTTGACTGCATTAAGGGAAAGCAGACCAACATGTCTAAGAAAGGTGCCAATAGAAGTTCAAGTATATTAGAAATAATTCATACTGACATATGATGTCCTGATATGGATGCACATGGTCAGAAATATTTCATCACTTTCATAGATGATTACTCACGATATATGAATATTTATTTGCTTAACAATAAATATGAAGCATTGGATGCCTTCAAAGTCTTTATGGCTGAAGTTGAGAACTAGCGTGGAAAACAAATAAAGATAGTGAGATCAGATTGGGGTGGTGAATATTATGGTAGATACACTGAGAATGGACAAGCACCTGGTCCATTTTCTAAGTTTCTTCAAGAACATGAGATTGTTGCCCAATACACCATGCCCGGTTCTCCGAACCAAAATGGTGTTGCAGAAAGAAGAAACCGAACATTATTGAACATGGTGCGGAGTATGCTTAGCAACTCTAATCTTCCTAAATCATTATGGAATAAAGCACTAAAGATGGTTGTGTATATTCTAAAACGGGTTCCATCCAAGGCTGTCCCGAAGACACCATTTGAGTTATTTAAAGGATGGAAGCCGAGTTTACGACATATGTGCGTTTGAGGATATCCGTCTGAGGTGAGGATTTATAACCCACAAGAAAAAAAACTAGATTCGAGGACCATTAGTGGGTATTTCATTGGATATGCCGAAAGGTCTAAAGGTTATAGATTTTATTGTCCATCTCATACAACTAGGATTGTGGAGTCAAGAAATGCAAAGTTTCTTGAAAATCATTTGACTAGTGGGAGCGATCAAATCAAAAATTCAATTTTTATGCATGATCATATGGAGTATGAATCTTCTACTTCAAGTAATAGATTGGTTACTATTTACAACATCCCTCAAGTTCAAATGGATGTTGATCAACCAATCATCGAGACTCCACAAGCTACTGATGATCCAGTAAATCAAGTTGGTCATCAAGATGATGAACAATTAGTTGAACAACAAGATCCATAAGAAAATGTTGATCAAACATTAAGAAGATCTACTAGGACAAGAAAATCAGCTATTTCTAATGATTACATTGTGTATCTACAAGAATCTGACTATAATATAGGAGCTGAGAATGATCCTGAGAGCTTTAGACAAGCCATGAGTTACAAAGAGTCAAATTTGTGGTATGATGCCATGAATGATGAAATGAATTCCATGAAAAAAAATGATATATGGGATCTTGTAGAGTTACCTAATGGGTCAAAGGCCATTGGTTGCAAATGGGTCTTTAAAACCAAGAAAGATTCATTAGGCGACATTGAGAGATACAAGGCCAGACTCGTTGCTAAGGGATTTACTTAAAAGGAGGGAATCGATTACACTGATATTTTTTCTCCTGTATCTAAGAAAGATTCTCTTCGTGTCATCTTGGCATTAGTTGCACATTTTGACCTTGAGTTGCATCAAATGGATGTGAAAACAGCCTTTCTTAATGGTGATTTAGAGGAGGAGGTTTATATGAAACAACCTGAAGGTTTCTCTTCTAATAGTGGTGAGCATTTGGTTTGCAAGCTTAAGAGATCCATATATGGGTTAAAATAAGCCTCTCGTCAATGGTATCTTAAATTCCATGAAACGATATCCTCATTTGGGTTTATTGAAAACCCCATGGATCAATGTATATACCAGAAGGTCAGTGGGAGTAAAATTTCTTTTCTCATTTTGTATGTGGATGACATACTACTTGCAACCAATGATAAAGGTTTTCTACATGAGGTGAAACAATTCCTCTCTAAAATCTTTGATATGAAGGATATGGGTGAGGCATATTATGTCATTGGCATTAAGATCCACATAGATAGACTTTGAGGAATTTGGGGTCTATCACAAGAAACCTACATCAATAAAGTTTCAGAGAGATTTAGAATGAAAGATTGTTCACCAAGTGTTGCACCCATTGTCAAGGGCGATAGATTTAATTTGAATCAATGCCCTAAGAATGATTTTGAGCGGGAACAAATGAAGAAAATTCCATATGCTTCTGTTGTTGGAAGTCTTATGTATGCTCAAGTATGCACAAGGCCCGACATTGCATTTGTTGTTGGAATCTTAGGAAGATATCAGAGTAATCCAAGTATGGATCACTGGAAAGCTACAAAGAAGGTGTTGAGATATCTTAAAGGAACAAAATATTACATGTTAATGTATAGGCAGACAGACAATCTTGATGTGATCAGCTATTCAGACTCCGACTTTGCTGGTTGTGTTTATTCTCGCATAAAGGAACAAAATATTACATGTTAATGTATAGGCAGACAGACAATCTTGATGTGATCAGCTATTCAGACTCTGACTTTGCTGGTTGTGTTTATTCTCGCAAATCAACATCAGGATATATTTTTATGATGGCTGATGGAGCTATTTCATGGAGAAGTACTAAGCAAACCTTGGTTGCTACTTCTACTATGGAAGTCGAGTTTGTCTCCTGTTTTGAGGCTACTTCTCATGGTATATGGCTTAAGAGTTTTATTTCTGGGCTTAGAATCATGGATTCTATTTCTAAACCTCTGAAGATTTTTTGTGATAATTCAGCAGCTATCTTTATGGCTAAGAACAATAAAAGTGGAAGTCGAAGCAAACACATCGACATAAAGTATTTAGCCATTAGGAAAAGAGTTAAAGATAAAATAGTAGTTATTAATCACATTAGTACTGATTTAATGATCACGGATTCTTTGACTAAGGGCATGCCACCAATAAAATTTAAGGATCATGTAGAGAACATGGGACTTGGGTCCTCCTTATGATTGTATACATACAGTTTATTAATAAAACTCTTATATTGTGATGTTTTCTCATTTTCATGCGCACATCAGTTTGAGAAAATATGTTACATATAGACCAAGAGTAAACATTGGTTTATTCATCAAGTTAGTTACCACATTATACATATATACTTGAAAATAGACATGTTGTAATACATAGACGAGACTACTCGCTTTAAGAGGGACTATCTCTATGATTCACATATTTATTTCTTGAGTAAGTTTTCCATTACTCATTTATGCCAATAATCAGTTCTATGGATCAAGTGGGAGAATGTAACGGTTTCTTATTTTTATTATAATAATTATTAATAATAAAAAACCAATTTTAATGTGGTCCATAGTTTTGGGATTTTGGTTCTGAAAATGGTATGATTTATTTTGGTTTTAATGTAAATTGATATGACCATTTAATTGGGTGGTAATGAGTTTTAAATTCTTGATGGTAGAATCAAGCCTATAAATAGTCTTTGGTCCCCAAAGCTTTCACTCATCAGAAAAGAAATACACCATCTATATTGTGAGAACAAGAGCTTGGAAGAATTAAAGGCAATGCACTCACAACACTGCAACAATGGCTGGAGGTATAACCTCTAATTCTATTTCCGCATTTTGTTTTATTGATCTTGTTGTTCTTTTGTTATAAGGAACATAGGATCGATATATATATATATATATATATATATATATATATATATATATATATATATATACACTTATGAATCGCAGTTATGAATATTGACAAGTCATCATGAAACCACTTTTATTTAGTGGATTTTGTGTTTATTTTTTAAAAATTGTTATGGATTGTAGTTGGATGAAAGTTAATATACTAAGTGTGTAGTATAGAAATGAAATGGTTGAATTTCTACAATTCGCTGAAAGAAATCTTCCTAAAAATAATGGAGTTTTTTACTGTCCTTGTGTTTGTTGTGAGAATTCAAAAGAACATGAAAATGAAAAAAAAAATTGAATCATCTACATTATGATGATATTTGTCAAAATATAAGAAGATTGTATGTAGATTTCTTTGTAAAAGTATTAATTGTTGGTTACTTCACTTATTGACACTGAAGTTTTATTTGTGTTGTAGGACTTGTTTGTTGAGTAGAATGGTGAATGTGTTTTTAGAACGTTGCGATATATTAGTATAAGTAATTGAAATAATGAGTATGGTGGGTGTGTCTATGATGTTGGTAGAGGTATTGGCATGGGACAATACTTTATACATGCTTCAAGTAATGTAGATTTGTGCATCATATAAATGGAAGATCAACTTACTCAGAGGGTACGACAATAATTGGATTCAGAGCGGGAAAGTATAGAATAGTTTGTAATTCTGGTATCTATAAGTTTGATTTTGAAACTTGTATTTTTGTTTGTCTATTTAAAATTAAGTGGTGTGTGTTGTTGTTTGTGGTTTGTTGCTTTTAACATGTAAAACCATATCATTTTATTTTAAAGGATTGAAATCATCTTATATGAATGAAAATGCATTATGGTGTTTCTGGTATATGTGGTGATCTTGTTTGTGGTTTTAATTTATGGATATTTTATTTTTTTATGATGCAGAAATTGATAAAGTTGGGTTTGATTTTTCAAGAAAAATACAAATTCAGAACATTGTTCTGCAAAAGTTGTTGTGATTGTAAGCACAAAAAGTTGTTGTTCTGTCGTCCATGACAAGAATGAGAAATCTTTTAACTAGATGCATTAAAAAATTGACATGCTTGATCACGGAACTTAAAAATCACATCAATATATAATTAAGCATGATCCCGAGCATGTACAAGTTTTTTGGATTTTATGAAAGTGTACTAAAGATTTGGTATGGGATACTAAATCACATGACATATTTATACTATAATTTTGGTTATTTATCATCCTTTTTTAATATATATATATATATATATATATATATATATATATATATATATATATATATATATATATATATATATATATATATATATATATATATATATTTGTGTTTTTTCCTACTTAGCATTAAATTTTATACTCATTACTAATTATTATCATGTTCATGCAATGATCATTGACGATAAATAATCATTTGTCCTATTGAGAATAATGTAATCATGTTGTATTTTATAGACATAAGGATTGACTCAAAGATCAAAGATATAATTACAATGAGATTAATTAGTATGCATTGTCAGTGTAAATTTTACACTGTCAATTCATCACCATCATTCATTTGCATTACTTTATAGATTTTTAAAATAAAAGTCAAACATATTTCAATATACAACGTCTATGATTAATTGACGGTGTAAAATCATTTTACATTGTCAATGTATTTCAATTAAATCCAATTAAAATATAACTTTAAATTTCATGTGACTTCATAATATATATTTATAATACTAAAATGCATAATTTGTTTTCGAATACTTTTTATTAATTTTTATTTTTTAACATAGTGTTATGGAGAGTTATCATCAGATGCATGGTACTAGAAATAAATAGGCTAATAGATTATTTCTAAAGTAAACGGTTTTAATTGTAACATTCATTTACACTCATAATAAATTTATTTTGTGTGTATTATTAATCATTATATAAAATTTATTTGTCAATGAGACAATAACCATAAGAACAGGAGTGTTGTTATTATGTTATAAAAATATGTTAAAGAATGCTTCTATCAATATTTTTTGACTCATGGAAGCATGTAATTGATATATGAAAGTTTTTTGAATCTGTGTCGCGTGATTACTATTTTTAAATGTATAAGATTAAATATTGACGTTGTTAAGGAAAATCACACACACAATTTAGAATGATTAAAAAGTATCTCCTATTTTACTAAAACAACCATAAATAGTTTTTATGCTTAGCTAAGTGGTCATAAGTTCAAAAAGTTGTTTATGGGATAAAATCATTTCGTATAATCCATTAGTCCTTAGACCTAATCGATTATTCCTTTTTGTAATGTCTCATAATCAAATATTATGGTTAATATTCAATTAGTAACAACTCTTTTGAAATTTTTCCATTTTTGTACGTGATAATCGATTATGTGGATGGTCTAATTGATTATCAGTATTAAAAATGCCAATGGCTCTTTTCCATTTTTATTCAACTTTTGTCCTATAAATGGAGGGGTTTCCTTTACTTCAATACACATCCGATTTTTTTTTTAAAATACCTCTCTCTCACACACACACACATGCACACATACACACACACTTTTCTTAGTACTTTTGAGAATTAAATTGTATACATCTGACGTGCTTTAGTCCAGTGTAAGAGCAATATTATAAATTCTCCTTGAGAGAAATTTTATTTTGGTTGTGATCTAAATCAAGTGAAAAGATCTTTTTTGATTATTGAGATAAACCAGTTAATATCTTTGTTTGGTTAGGGAGGTCTTGGTGGTTAAAACTCTATTTGATTTGGAAATTAGTCATTGTAAAACTCCAATCCTTGTACAAGGAAGTCGTGGGCAAAATTTGTCAAAAGCTTTCATCATAGTCGAAATTCTCAAGAAGAGATTCTTGGAGAGAAGAGTATATCACTTCATTAGACTGAACCTCTATAAATCTTTGATTCTTTTCTCTCTTCCCTTAACTCTTTACTTTCTAGGTTGAACATGTTTAAATATCAGGTGCAATCTTTATATCCCTTCTCTCTTTATATATCTTTATTTATTTTATTTTGTTGTACATCTCTCTTTTTCTTCATCTTATTTCTATATTTTAGTTTATTTATATATACTAATATAAATATTTTCAAAAGTAAGAATTTTTATAAATTATTCTCGAATTTCGAATATCATAATTCACCCCTTCTTGTGTTTGTATTCACTTGTTCAACAAATATTACCAAAAATGAAGGAGTGGTGTTGTTGGTCGAGCTACTTGACATATACTCGAATAAGGCCCTTTATGAAGTTGGTAATACCATGGAAGTTCATACATGATTAAACTTCCTTAGGTAGGAGTTTGAAAGGAATGTGTGGGTTGTGAGTTTCGCGAAGGAGGATGTTGATGATTTAGAGGCTCATCTATCAGGGTGTATCTACTATTTTTTATGGAATCGGATCGACTATTTTCACTAACAAAAACGCCACATACACCCACATTTTACATCTCTAATTTTTTAGTGATTTGGAGATGATGGATGACAACGTCTGAGGGACGAAAACATTTATTTTCTTGTATATAGAGCTAAATGTTTTGACAAAAAGCAAGATGAGACAAATATCACGATATATGGCATTGCGTCAGATTACATTTTTATGTAATTATTTAATTAATTATTCTAAATTTATGTGTATATAATAGTTTTATCAATTTTATATGTTGATACAATCACGAATCTATCACCATTTTCTAGGTATTAGTGGATGAGTGTTAGAGACCAAAAGTATGAAGAGATAGATCTTCACACAAATGTATTCATTATGAGGGTGGTAAAACTACATAACCATATAGAGAGTGAATTGGTCACCTAATATCAAATGATATAGTGTTCGATAACTACACTCATCCTCAAGTCACAAGCTCGTTGGACGACATATGTTTCTTTTCTAATTAGATCATATGTGAATCCTCTCAGGAATGTTATAAGTTTGGGTGAGTATTGTGTCATCTAGTAAGCTTGACTTAATACCAACTCATCATAGATTGATCATAGATATGTTGAGTAATTGGATTATGTTATATCCCTTGAGGACCAAGTCGTCCAGATTATTCATAGTTGAGAAATTGTACAGGGATACGTGAGGTGGTATTTACAATTATTATTTTCATACTTGATTCACACACCGAAACAACAATCGCCTACACCAAATGAGAAGAAAGCCATTGTAGTTGAGGATGCCAATAAGGTTAGTCTAGTTCATTCATGTACACTTATCCGAGACATGGTTGTCGGGTTATTCTTTCGTAGGAATGTATTAGGGCTCAGATATCAACATAATATTTCGGGGGGATCTTGTGGGAAATCAATGTTGCAATGTTGATGAAGAGGATGAAAATGAAAATGAAGGTCATTAATCACAGTACGACCTAATAGATGCATTTGTAAAGGTCATTTTGTTTCACTTGGTTTTGGTGTACTTTGTGTACAAAATATTATGTATTCAGCGTCACATGTTATATTATGTATTTTTTTTGTTCAATTTTTTTAAAGTTTTTTTGAGCTCATTATTTACATTGGTGTATTTTATACGTGTTTTTATCAAATAAATGAAATTTTATACCATAATGGACAACTTTGAATTGTATAATTTTAGCGCATGTAAAGGATTTTTTTGGCATAGTCTGAATTGTAGAATTCGTACTCATTTGTATTTAGTGGACTAAAACGCACAAGAATTTTTATAAAATAATGTGTTTGACTTATTTGTCGTTCACATAAAAAAAGAACAATGAACTATGATATTCATACCCAATTAGAATGAACTATAACTTAGATATTGTTTACTACAATTAAGGAACTCCTTCTGGTTCAAGATCAATGTTGATGTTACATTGATTGTTTGATATGAAGAACCAACTTGACTAAATAAATATTTGTTTCAATCATAGTGACACAATAAAGTGGTTAGTGTTTAGTATCAATTGTCTCTCATCAATGATGATCCATGATGATGGACGTGTTTGTTTCACCAACATACAACTACAAAACCATAGTGAAATGATATTTGATTAGTATTGTTTTTTGAGGCCCACCCAGTTAAATGATACCCTAATTAGATTTGTTGATGTTATATGTTCAAGCATTACTCATCATGTGATGTTTGATGAAACAATGACATGCATGTCTGAATGCCAAGAAAGAAATAACTAATTTGTATAATCTTTAATATTGTCTGTATTTAATTATTTTTTTATTTATTCATAACTTATTAATGGTTTTTGATAGGTAACGTTATTAAATTTCATCTAGTTTAAAATTCATCCAGAATATTTTTACTAGTTTTTAAGATTTTGAAAAGGTTCAGGAGTGGAAAACGAATTAATCCAATCGCATTGCATCGGTAATCCGAGGCAGGTACTAAAACGCTACAAAATTCTTATACCATTTGACCAATTTGCAAATACCCGTAACATCGTAGACAATACTTTGAAGATATTCATAATAAATAGACCAATTAAATATCACATTATTACATTTATATTCCCAAAACTTTAATAATAAAGAAAATGAACAAAGGAGAAAATAGAGACGATCTCGACTCTCACTAAAGACAATTCTGCTGAAGTTGAGTTTACAGTATCTGAATCACAAAAATAAAACATCAAAAAACATACATGTCTTTATCTAAAAACTGGGCAATACAACACCCAAACATGGGGTTTTGAATTTATTTAGCATGTGTTTTGTTTTGTTCCCTTGTCAACATTCAAACTCTCTTATTTTTCATATCCAACGCTTTCGTTACAATAGTAAAATAAAATTAAACAAAAGATGCACAACTTAACATACAGTGTACATAAGTACAAGTAACAACTAACCAACATACAAAACGATGACAAAATTGTTTTGCTATTATTCTCTTCTGCAAATACAGAGAGCATTATTTGGAGATGCTATGAAATTAGTTATAACATCGATGACGAATACAACAATTACCATCGAACCATAATCATACATGTAAAGACATTTTTATTGCATCTTTTTTCACTTGCGCGCAAGTGGAAACAATATGCCTTAGCCATCCATTAATACTATATTAATACACACGAGCTTTAGGAGGGAATGACTCAACTTCTTCGTCCAATGTATTCAAATGCACCGGCCGGTAATCCAATCGGACCTTCTCATTCTCCCAGAATCTGCAAATTAATACATAAAGCTTAGCTAACATGTGCGACTTGTAAAAGCATTATATCCTCAATTGAGCCATTGACACATCTAAATCAAAACATCTGTTAGAACTCTCAAACGTTAAACAACTTATGGCCCAAAACAGTTGACATTTTTATGTCAAATTAAATCCTTCACGGGCCATGTTGAAATAGTTTGATCCTTTAAGCTATTACTTAAGGAGTTGCGTTATGGTGTTAATCATTCTCAGACCTTCATTCTTAACTAAAGTTTATAACAGTGTCTTGTAAAAAAAAACAAGCTTAAAGGAGTTCTACCAAGCCTTTTGTGAGAAAAACAAAGTATCTTCCTCTCACCAAATGACAGATTTAAGCTTTTCAACATCTTCAATATGTTAGTAATCTATGAAGGACGGACACCCCAAATATGACCCGACACTGACACGGCAACAATAATAATAATGTGAAAAAATGAATAAATTAAACGTAATCCCAAGTGTCGGTGCAGGTGTCCGACCCCGACACGGACACGCCGTTTTTTAGAGATGTCCGTGCTACATAGGTTAGTATCATTGGCTTACAAGTCTAAATCAGACGCCTTCACTGAGTAAAGTATCAGTGTCAAATTTCAGAAATAATATTGGCAACTTTCCAAATAAAGAACAGTGCGTGTTCAATTTTAGGTTTCATCAGGCCACTCGAGAATTTGGTAGTGATAATTAGAAGACTGCATTAATACTCACATCTCTGAAAATCAAGACTACTCGGTTTATGAGGAACTTGCAAGGATTAGCTGGACAGACCAAATCACTTTGATTGGGATTTTGATAGAAAAAAATCTTATGATATCTCGTTTATATCCCAGAGTAATTTAGTGTAACTTAGACTATCTATTGGTTTTCATATTTCCGGCGTGCTTGGTTGGATGGAAGGAAAGGAAAAGGAGTTAATGTGTCGAGTGATAAGGAAGACAATGGTTCGCGCTCTCCACACCCAGGATAAAACTAACTATACTAACATTTGTCATTAACTATACTAACAGTTGTCATTCAAGAAAAGTATATTTATAAAAGGCAAACTTAAAAGTAATAAATGTATTATTTGAACATACCAGGATAAAACTAACTATACTAACATTTGTCATTCAAAAAAGGTATATTTATAAAAGGCAAACTTAAAAGTAATAAATGTATTATTTGAACATGACTTACCCTAAAGTATGTTTCATCCACTTCTCATCGTCTCTTGTCTGTTGAATCCAACACAACAAATTTAATTACCTTGTTATTCACATAAATGGTATGAAATTTGCACATTAAGGGGCGAAAAATTTACCGTGAAGTCCTCGCGGGCATGAGCTCCTCTACTCTCCTTCCTAGCTTCTGCAGAGTGCATTGTGATGCAGGCATTTATCAAAAGATTTTCCAATTCAATAGTCTCAATCAAGTCGGAGTTCCTGTAAATATATAGATTAAAGCCAATAAACTATTAAATTACCAAGCATATTCCTCAACATTAGGGGATATTCAACAATAATTAAGGATTTACCATATTAAACTCCGGTCCTCAACCTTGACATCATGGAAACTCTCCCACGTTTTATCAATTAATTGACAACCTGTTACAAAATCAGCAAAGGTAAACACACACTTGGTAAAAGAAAAGAAAATGGTTGCAAAATGAAGCGGTATTGCCAAAAAAATAGATTACCTTCTTCTAATGTTTCTTGTGTGCGGAATACAGCAGCATTACTTTGCATGACTCGTTGCATATTCAACCGAATTTTTGAAGTAGGTAAAGAACCATTTGAATTTCTCAATTTGTCCAACCATGCAATAGTTTTCTGGCCAGCATCCTTCTCTAAAGGCTTTTGTTTCTCTCCTATAACATAGATAATAATATGCATTTTTATCACACTAATTCCAGTCAGAAGTCCATTTTAATTTCAATAACTAGAAAAGAAGCTTGCCTGGCCTATTAATTTCAGCAACTCTATTTGCACAAGCTCTACCAAAAACAACAATATCCAAAAGTGAATTTGCACCAAGCCTGTTGGCTCCATGAACTGATGCACAGGCTGCTTCTCCAGCAGCCATCAATCCTGGAACTAATGCATCTGGATCGTCACCTTTAATGGTAACCACCTGCATATCAAAGCAAATGAGTACAAGTCATTTTTTTGTTTTTCCCAATGAAAAAAAATAAAAACATAAAGAACAAGATTGCAATTTCTGTGCTTATTGAAAATATTGTAGGATACAACTTCCAACCCATTTTTCCAAAAAACTAGTCTAGTTTGCTATTAGTGGTGTGATGGGTACAGAGAACATTCATTGTCAGTGATGATATAAATTTAGGGCAGTATCTGACACTACCATCAACTTATATTTGCTTACTGACATGAGATAACTCTTTTCTAGTTAAAATCTAAAACGTGCCCAGGTATTTTGTTTATAGAATAATATAAGATGATTGTTTAAACAAATTCAATCTAGTTTAGCTCAATACTATTCATATAGTGCCAGTGTGCAACTAATGACTATTAAAATTTTGGCTTGAAAACAAGCCAAAAATTTACTAGTATTACTTGTGTTCTACATGCTCTTGCGCGCATATTATGCATGTCAGAGGTGAGCGGAATGCAAATAGAGATGAGTGAAAAGCAAGCATAGAACATTAATTCATCAAGTGATCAACGGCAGTGAACATTTTGATATATGAAACTTTATCTTGCCCGGATGGTGTGATCATCCTAGGCTTATGTTCTTCTTTTCTTCATTACATTATATTTTCAAGTCTTTCAATTGGAAGTTTTTACTTCAAAGTGCTTGTTTAAACTCAATACCTCTCCATGATGATTTGTGGGAATGCCACCCATGTTATAATGCACCGTTGGCAAAACAGGAATTGGTTCCTTTGTAACATCCACACCAGCAAAAATAGCAGCAGTTTCAGAGATACCAGGAAGTCTCTCCTTGAGCACATCTGGGGGTAGATGATTTAAGTGTAGATAGATGTGATCTTTCAGGGGTCCTGCAAATGATTTCCACTTAATAACAACTTATATAAAAATCAAGAACAGGAAAACAGTATTTTTTATTTATGTATCTCCAATGTACAGAATATAGATTAAGTACTATCTCTTCAAGATTAGAAAATACATTCATTTATAGGAAATTTCAAAATCTCTAGAAAAGAAAACCTGACATACAAGTTACATAGCTTACACCCCGGGCTACCATTAATCAATGTTGCTACAATTACCAACAACCGGTAGCATCCTGACTTCTTTTCCAAAAGTTTTTATGAACACATTGGATATATCAATGAAAAGCTAGCTTACCTACACCACGACCTTCCCGAATCTCCATGGTCATTGATCGTGAAACAACATCTCTGGAAGCAAGATCCTTTGCTGTGGGAGCATATCGTTCCATAAACCGCTCCCCCTCGCTATTCCTAAGAATTCCACCTTCTCCACGGGAGCCTACAAGTCCAAAATAAAGATGGAAAGCATTATATTACAATTTAACTGGACAAAGTGCCTTGTGTGCAATCAAAGGCAAACCCAGATATGCAAAAAAACATAACTACCAACCTTCTGTTATGAGACAACCTGCTCCATATATACCGGTTGGGTGAAATTGCACAAACTCTAAATCCTACATAATATAAGATAAAAGCGTTTAAATATAAAATATCTGCTCCATAGAACATCATCTTATTACTTAAAAGCACAAAATTTTATAGAATAGAAAACCTCAAGCCCGATCCCAGCACGTGCAGCCATAGCATTGCCATCTCCAGTGCATGTATGTGCTGAGGTTGCTGAGAAGTACGCCCTACCATAACCCTGGTGCAGAATAAAATATCTCACTGATCCATAATAAGCAACTGCAACAAAAACTTCAATGACAATCAACCACAGAAAAATCATGTTACCCCTGTGGCCAAAATTGTTGAAGCAGCTTGGAAACGATGTAGTGTCCCATCCTCCATATTTAAGGCAATCACTCCTTGGCAAGTACCTACATATCCAATATGAAAATTAGTTGGCAAGTACCTACATATTTATCATCTATGGAACAAACAAATATTTTTTCCTCTCGTTCACCACTGTAACATGTTTGATAAAGCAATTCGCATACAAAACATAACTTATTTATAATCAGTAGAGAACAAATAATTCTATTTATATGAAGAAACTGCTTATTAATGCCAATGAAAGCTGAGACCTTGGTTAGAGTAATTTATTGCAAATTAAGTGAAAGCAGGATGTTTTCTGCAACAACTTACCATCACTATTCATTAAAAGATCCAAAGCAAAATATTCCACAAAAAACTGCGTATTGTGTCTCATAGCCTGGCCATAGAGAGTGTGCAATAAAGCATGCCCAGTTCGATCAGCAGCACATGCACAACGGTAAGCTTGACCACCTGTATTTTAGCCATAAATAGAGGCTCAGATCAGACCTCTTCTCAAAAGAAAAAGCAGACAACCCAGCTCCAAAACCTGGATATACCTTTTCCAAAGTTTAAGCTTTGGCCACCAAATGCACGCTGATATATTTTTCCATCCTCTGTTCGAGAAAAAGGCAATCCGTAATTCTCTAGTTCAATAACCGCTTTTGGCGCTTCCCTACACATATATTGGATGGCATCCTGATCTCCTGTAGATTATAGAGCTAGCATCAAGAACATGAAAGATAAAAACATTCCAACAGAAAAATCTCAGTTCATAGATACTCAGCTGCTCAAGGTTAAGCACATCATTTCAGATAGAAAATTGACAAGTTTCTTTTTTTTGTTTAGGTAAACAGCCACAGGGCATGTCTTGCTCGTTGGAGGTAAATAATTTTAAAGGAAAACAAATCTTTACATGTAAGGATATTTGTGGCATTGAAATGCTCACTTACAATTTATTAATATTGTAGGATATATAGTATAATGAAAAATAATTCAAAGATTGACTGAGATTATACCTAGCCAATCACTTCCTTTGACAGTGTCATACATGTGCCACCTCCAGTCATCTTCAGTCATATTTCCCAATGCCGCATTAATGCCACCCTATACAGAGATTTTATTCCCATGAGTGAGCATTTCCAGCATATTCAGGAAAAGAAGAAAGTTATACTATAATCCGAGTGTCCACTAGTACATTTTATTTCACAACTAACTATATGAGGAGACAAAAAGTAGAGTCTGTAGGAGAATATACCTTAATATTTTTTTCAAAACATAAAGTCGACAAAGAGCTGATTAAGTCCTTATATTTCATTACAAAGAAAAACAATATTCTGTCTTTCCAAGTTTAAAACATCGCATTTTCATGTCTTACAAAGTAACAATGAAATGTCAAACAAGGATGAGTTATGCGGAAAAGTCAAGCCTTAGATGGTGTCAAGTGAAACCAAATTCGTATTGCTGGGATATCTGAGACCCAAATTTATTCAACCCGTGTTTCTTAAAACCGCACTTGATTCCGGAAATACACATCCGGACCAAAAAAAAGTGTGTTTGTGTCGAGCAATACACATCCGGACGTGTTTGTGTCAAGCAATACACATCCGGACAGGAAAAAACTGTGTTTTTTCTAGATGTGTACTTCCAAAGTTGTTGGGGGAGTGA
The DNA here is from genome assembly GCF_024323335.1 of Lathyrus oleraceus. Lineage (NCBI taxonomy): Eukaryota > Viridiplantae > Streptophyta > Magnoliopsida > Fabales > Fabaceae > Lathyrus > Lathyrus oleraceus. The sequence continues at coordinate 449,223,628 of NC_066580.1, forward strand.
GAAAAAACTGTTTTTTCTAGATGTGTAGTTCCAACGTTCTTGGGGGAGCGGAAAAATCCGGGCTCAATGTTTTCATCAACAAACCTACTATGGTAAAAACAACAGTCAAATCCTTTTCCCATTAAATGGGATCATTGTCTCCATGGTCGCCTACTACACCAAAAGGGTTTCTCCAAGTTCCAAGGTATAAAATTTTACCACACCTCAACCCGATAATTTCTTTCTACACAGTACACAATCATACTAGCAATATCACAGCATAGCAACCAAAAGATTCAACTAATAGAATCCATAGCAAATAAAAACCCATATTAAAAAACACCAATGCAATAAAAAGCTCTCCCTATACACATGCACAAGAAACAAGCCAAACAACTGTTAGTAAATCTATAAAATATACCTGAGCTGCAACAGTGTGTGAACGAGTTGGGAAAAGCTTAGTAATACAAGCAGTATTGAATCCATGTTCTGAAAGTCCAATAGCAGCTCTCAAACCAGCACCACCAGCACCCACCACAACTGCATCGTAAGTATGATCTACAACAGTGTAAGACGAGTTTACACCACTCTACACAACAAACAATAAACGATTCAGCATCAGTAAAAAAAACACAACCCTAAAAAACAGGAAAAACAATCAATTAAAATAAGTAAATAAATAATTGCAAAATTGAAACTCTGAATTCAACGAATCGGAACAAGTAACGTAAAATGATCCAACAAATTGGTAATCATATAAGATAATAATCGAAGAAAATGGAGGTAAGTGGAGAAACATACAGAGAAGAATCTAGAAAAGTGAGATCCGAGAGAGTAATTGGATCTGTTAGATTGTGGAACGCGAAGTCCACGAGCGACGCAGCGCCACATTTCTGCACGAAAGAGTGTTGTATCTCTGTGTTTTGATTATGGTGATTTCGAGTTTCTCTGTGAGCGTGGCTTGTTTTGCTCTGTTTTCAATGTATTTATATTGTCGTCGGGTTTTGTTTAATGTTATGAAGATGGCTTGACGAAGTGGAAGGGAAACGATGGTTTAATTCGAAACACGTCACTCGGGGGTTCGTAGGGGAGGTAGGAGCATATTTTTTTCCCTTTCATTAATGGTAATAAATAAATAGTCTTGTTATTTAACACCTAAAAATCGACATCGTATAGTATAAGAATACACTATTTGTTAAATGATGATTCTTAGAATTTGAGGATATTTACGGGGTGTTCGCAAAATGATTTAGACGGTTTTTACTAAAAGAAAAATCATCTAGTTTGATTTAGTTTGGTTTATTTTTAAAATAAAATTGAATCAAATTAAATCAAATCAATGCGGTTTGAGTTGGTTCGATTAGTTTGATTTTTTACAAAAAATTTATTGATCTATATGTACACTTATAGATAACGATATAAATTTGTCTTTATTCATTCTTATCAAATAACATCAAAACTCATCATATTTAGACAAAAACTTTTCAATCAATATACAAAAATCATATTAGATAAAAGTGGAAAAAAAAACACAAAATATTAATATAAAACAATATCAAATGCATTGTAATAAAACATTAAAAAACAGATGAGATGAGAGATTAAAGAAAATGAAATAGAAAGAATAGAAAATATGTGAGATTAAAGAAGAAATGTGCGATAAAATCATAATTATAAGAGAAAACAGTAACATAAAAATGAGAAAATGAAAAAAAGAACATAAGAGATGAGAGATTAAAGTAGAATAGACGAGAGACATACATGACAAAGAAGATGAGAAGAATGTGCGATACTACTATGAGAGATTTAAGAAGGTTGAAACTGAAACTCTGAGTGCGAGTAAGAAAAAAGTGTTCATAATTGTAAGGTTAAGACATAATAGGTTTGAGTTTTTGGTGTGATGTGGGATAAGTGAAGTTTGAGTTGTAACATATTGAGGTTTGGTTTAGTTTAGTTCGGTTTTCAAAATACAAACTACAAACTTGTTAGGTGGGAATTTCGACATCAGTTTAGATGTGATAAAATAAGGAAAGAAAATGATCTTTGGAGTTATCTAAGATTTCAATAGATAAGTTGTTCGACAATAATACCAAACTCAGGGTGTGTCGAAATCTATCTTCTGTGTAGGAAGATAAATGTGAAATTTAGGGATAATCTCAAGTTCAGAAGATTACTTCGACGAAAGGGTTGTTTGACATATATTTGAATTTTGAATGACAAAGGAGTAACCTTATTTTATTCTTATCCATTTTTGATAAGAAAGGATACGTGGAACGTACTCATGGGTCGAAGACATGCCGAGTGTCACGTGTCAGTGCCTGGAAGAAGATCCGTTGGAGATAGTTATTTAAATTTAGTATAAATAGGTATCCTAATGTTAGGATCGGGGTGTTCAAATTACTGTACAATCAATCATCTTTACTCAAAGTATCCAATGTATAGAGAAAAGAGTATAATTGAGAATGTACGTTTGATAACACCATTATACTCATATCAATTAAAGCTCATTTACATCTTCTTGTTTAACAATTGTCTTTTACTATTAGTTATTTATCAAACATCGTTTTATACTTCACTTGCATTTTTGTCATTTATCTTTTCATCAAATATTTTTATTTAAGGATCATGTCGAAGTGTTCATATTCTCATATAAGATTTTTAGAACAATAGCACATGTCTTAGAATCAATCTAGTCGATCATGCGAGTAACCAAAGTTTCTGTAATTTGGAAGACCAGCGGTTGTTTACCATATTTCACGAATAAATTGGCACGCCCAGTGGGACCCGTGCTAGTATTGTTTTAAAGGAAAATTTTCTGTTTCTTCATTCTTCAATACTCCCTCCGACCTTATTTATAAGCAAAAGTCTTCTAATTTTTTTGGCCTTAAATATAAGCAAATGTCAACAAATCTATGTGCATTTAATGCCTTTATTCCAAAAGTATCCCTGCATTAATTACTTAATATTGTTAGTAAAATACAATTTAATTAAGGGTATACTAGTAATTGTGTTGTCTCTCTCACATGAAATCAAGAAACTTAAATGCACTTAACTATATTTCTTAATAAGCGTAAAATTTGTCTTTTTTGCTTATAAATCAGGCCGGAGTAGTATCTCTTTGTATAATTTTGTTGCATGTTATTGAGAAGTTGTTAGTTCTAAGTGTTGGCAGCAATTTTGGTAAAACAAAGAGTGTTCACAAGATGTTGCATGTGATGTCTTAACTTAAGATATCCATGTACCTGCTGGAGTTTTAAAATATAATTATGCAGGATTGTTTCAGGATGTCATACACAATGTCATGGCATCTGATATTATGTACTTGCTGGGAATTATAAATGGAATTATGCAGGATTGTTCTAGGATGTCAGACCCGATGTCATGACATCCTGTACACAGAACATTCAGGGAGAATGTTATGTGTTTTGTGATTACGCATTTAATGGCAATCTATGTATGATTGAAGATCTGATTTGGGGGCGCATTCAATCATTAATTACAACCTGATTTACTTATTTTCCAAGGAGATCTAACCAGCTGTCATGAGAAGATTTAATTGGAAAATAGTTTTAGGGTTTTCAAGATGTCCAAGCCCAACTAAATGCTTCTATAAATAGGACATGGAAAACCTGATTTGTTACACAACCAATACTTAGCGAAATATTGAGAGAATATAAAGGTTGGTGTCTTGTTTAGTCGTGAGACTTGTAAGTCATTCAATTCATCCATAGATGATTGAATTAGTCTGATTTGTGGGTTATAAATTGTCACTTTAAGCTTTTAAGCATGAGTGTGTATCTACTTGATCAAAGCTATTAAGCAAGATCAAGTGTGTGTCTACTTGATTGAAGTTATTAAGTAAGATCAAGTGTGTGTCTACTTGGTTGAAGATCAAGTGTGTGTCTACTTGGTTGAAGATCAAGTGTGTGTCTACTTGATTGAAGATCAAGTGTGTGTAATTGGAAAGTATCTTCTTTTCAGAGTAATTGTTGTTTAAAATCACAGGTGTGATTGAGGGGGAGTGAGTGGGTTCTCATATCTAAGAGTGCTTAGGTAGAAGTCGCACGGGTAGAGATTAGGTGAGAAAGACTATAACTTATTGAAGTGTACGGAGAGTCTTTGAACTGATTCTATTTAGTGGATTTCCTTCCTGGCTTGGTAGCCCCCAGATGTAGGTGAGTTGGACCGAACTGGGTTAACAATTGCTTGTGTCTCTTGCATTACTATTATTTATCTTTATCCTGTTTGTTTTACTCAGATATTAGTGTCGTGACATTACCTTCGATATCTCATATCTGATACCAGAATTTCAGAAGTGGTAAAGTTTCCACAACCAACGAGGATAGATCAAGAAGAGGGTACACGAGGAGAATGGCAAACCCATCAGATAGTCTGAACCCTCTAGATAATAATGGAGAACCACCACCTACATTAGCACCAGGGGGAAGTATGGTGGCGGCATATGCTGCCGAATTGGTACCAGCCACGGCAAATTCGACGCTCGTGCGTTCGAGGGCCTATAGTGGGCATATTTTGTCTTACATGGGGCCATAAGCCCTACCAGCGAATCCTTTAGGGACACAGGGCCACCAGGGACTCCCCCTCCAAGGGGAAATCAAGTTTTTAGGCCTTATGTGAGCGGTTTTTCGATGCCAGTGAATGGTCACGAACAATCTTATGGCATGCCAACTGCGATGATGAAAAACTTACATAATTCGATGTCAAGATATGCGGACCCTATGACGAATGTATCTTCGCCATTGCAGGGATATGGGTCGAGTGTAAACAATTTGGGTCGAAACCAGCCTCTAGGGGTGGATCTTCATACCCAAGTGTCGAATATGACGAATAATTCTGTAGCGGTGTTAAGGCAACAAATGGACGAAAGTAACCATGATATGGTCCAGATGTTGGCCCAAACAATGGGTACGATATTCAACCCATTAATCCAAGATACGAACCAACAAATGACAGTGCAAATGACGCGCATTACAGATTTCTTTGGTGTCCCACAACCTCCTCGACATCCTTAGAGGGGATGGACAAGAGAGAATCAAGGGATAGCCGTCGAAAATGACCTTACCATTAACCAGATCCCACGAAACGCACCACAAGCGAACATGTTGAATCAAGGGGTAGGAATAGAGCCACTTAGGATTGAAGCCCCTGGGGCTGAACAATAAATCCCAAGGGAGCCACTGGTAGTGTTGGCAAATAGGCACCAAGATTCTGATGAACTTATACAGCGAATTTTCTAGCCATGGTCGAAAGAATCATGGCGCGAAAATGGCGTAGATGTTGGCCTCCATAGGCCAAACTATATGTCCCCGTTGTATGAATACGTTTTGCAGACGGAATTACCCCCTAGGTGGAAAGTCCCCAAATTCACCAAGTTTTATAGGGATACGAGCGAATCCACTGTGGAACACGTGGCCAGATACTTCATAGAGGTGGGAGAAATTGCAAATAGTGAGAGTCTTAGGATAAAATATTTCCCAAGCTCTCTTACGAAGAACGCATTCACGTGGTTTACCACATTACCATCGAATTCCATTGACACTTGGACCCGTTTGGAAAGACTGTTCCATGAGCAATTTTACATGGGATAGTCGAAGATAAGTCTGAAGGAATTGGCCAGTATTAGACGAAATTTTACTGACTCAATAGACGATTACCTAAACAGGTTTTTTCTGCTTAAGGCAAGATGTTTTACGCAAGTGCCTGAGCATGAGTTGGTCAAAATGGTTGCTGGAGGCCTTGATTATTCTATTAGGAAAAAGTTGGATACCCAATACCTGAGAAACATGACCCAGTTGGTTGATAGAGTTCGACGGGTATAACGTTTGAAGGCTAAGAAAGCCAGAGCAAACAAAAACAATAGGAAGGATATAGTATCCTATGTCGAACTGGGAACTAACGAACCTGAAACGTTCGAGGAGCATGTAGATTTCGACAAAATTGAGGTAGACCTTGCTGAATTGAAGCAAGGACCACCTTATTCCTGTAAAGTTCTAACTCCTTCAAGCGGGAAAAGCCCAGTCGAACCGGACAAAGACCCTAGGTTCCCGAAAAAGACTTATACCTTCGACGTCACTAAGTATGAAGAAATCTTCGATTTACTTGTTAAAGATGGTCAGATGATAGTGCCTCCTGGCGCTAAAATTCCCCCTCTAGAACAAAGAAAAAAGAGGGTTTTTTTTATAAATATCATAATTTTTTGGGCCACAAAACCTCACAATGTTTTCTTTTTAGTGACCTTGTGCAAAGCGCTATAAGAGACGAAAGGCTCCAGTTTGGAGACAAATCGAAGATTCCCATGAGGATCGATGCCGACCCTCTTTAGATAGTTGATGCCCATTATACTGAACCTTCCATGATTAACATGTTAGAAATTTTTGAAGAATCTAGGGAGAAGGTCGGTATGGTCGAAGTGGCTGACGACTTTAAACAGGAAACTGCATAGGGGGTCACTGAGGATCTCCATCAAGTGGTCCCAACAGAAATTGCTGAGGGTTTCACCAGAGAAGTAACTAAGGATCTCACTAAGGGAACCATTATCAGTTTCACAACAAATGAGACCACTGAGGGTTTCATACACGTAGACATGACTGAGGCCACTGAGGGCCTTAGAGTTAAACTATAAGAATTAAACATTATTGAAGATGTCGACATGGGAATCAACATGGTTGATTTAACTTTGAAGGCCTCCAAAATGGAGGTAGACAAAGGAAGCCTCCGACAGGAGGAGTAAAACAAGATAGCCTACCCTAAACAGGAGGAAGGCATGGTCGAATTCCTCCATAGATGTCAGAGGAAAAGATCAGAAGTTATGTTGTGCCCAAGGTGTAATTCGATTTTCGACAAGAAAGCTGTGGAGAACCTCAAGGGGATTTGACTGGCCATAAAAGGGAGAAATTGGAGGGATTCAAGAAATATCCAAATATTCAATGGCAGATGGGATCCCAGAAGGGGAAACCAGAAGGGATTACCCCTTCAAGCGAACAAGCCTTCGATTTATAGGCCTACTACAGAAGCCCCAAGAGACGCTTAGATGAAACCAGTTGGGGGGAGAGGGCAAGGCCACCAAAAATGGAAAACTTTCATTGTCAAAAGAGGGTCCTCATTGGCTTATCGAAAAGAGTTTCAGACGTCAAAACAAGTGGCCTATCGTTCCGAGAATTATAAAGGAGAACACCCAATGTCCTGATCCCAATGGAGAAGGCAACAACGACAGAGGAAAACCGACAGATAAGCTACAAAATAGGTGAAGCCTGAATCCAGTAGTAACATGATGCCCAAGCAAGAAAAGAAGTCGATCTAAAGGAAGTTATTATCTCCTCAAGAGAAGGTGCATGCGCCAAAGTCTAATCATGACGAAGACATAGTGACAGACGACTTCGACTCAGATTCGGACGCCTCTCTGGACATTGTGTGTAATATGTGTCGCATCCGCGAAAAACAACTGGCGGGAAAAACAAAACAAACAGAGCCGCCACCGTGCGTTATTTATCCCAAAGAGGGAAAGGAAACGCTCGAAGTAAACCTAGAAAAGACATGGTCTTACGACCAAAGAGAGATGGGATCGGGAGTCGGTTATGCGAAGGGAAGGTATTAGCACCCCTACGCATCCGTCGTACTCGACGGGATCCACGCTCAAAAGAATAGAAGAAAGGTTGCTCAACACTGCTCGAAAGAATGCACACACACACACCGGAAATAACACAGGTGAGGGAAGAGAGGAACGGGCTCGCTAGGACATCGCATCCTATGCCTACGTATCTCATCTGGAATGAGAATCAGAGCTACCGTAGTTCGGCTCACACACGCCAAACAAAACACATGCAGGAAACCGACTGCCAATCGCTGGGCTTACGTCAGACTCCACACAAACAGGCAAACATGGAAACCGAATGCCAATTGCTGGACTTACATCAGACTCCGAACCAACAAACACACACAGGAAACCGACTGCCAATCGCTGGACTTACATCCATCTCCTAACACACGAGAAGGTTAACGAACAAACAAGTTAATAGGGAGTCTGGAAATCGAGCCTAATAATTGTCAAGCAAACACACACAAAAAGAAAAAGGGTGCCCGGAGAGATCTCGTACGATCTCCTGCCTACGTACCTCATCTGGTATGAGGATCAGGGCAACGTAGTTCCCCTTAACAAGGGAGAAACTTTCTCCTAACCAGAGACTGGGAAATGACAAACTAGAAGGGAGACTGACTCGAGCCTAATAGTTATCATGCAGTCCACAATGGTCTTAGGTTGAGGTTTCTATCTAACTTGCACAGGCAGCAAGCTATCCTAAATAACACAAGCAAAGCAAACATACACACAATTAGCACACACTATATACAAACAAAGTGGGCTCACACAAGGTTAGACTGTGAAACACAAGCCAACTGGAATCGGGTGTAGTTAGCTCTTAACCCTAACATTGAGAGTTAGGGTGAAGCAGATGAAATGGGAAGTGAGGGTAAGACCTCACAACTCTTATCCCTGGCCTGGGAGAGCTTCAGACAAATGAAAGTGTGGGAGTTTAGAAAGTTGGAACTCTTCTCCACATATGATTGACACAACAATGATCTTGGGTTAATATCCTCAATGCATCAACACAAGGTGTGAGCAAAGGAATTTTCCTGCTTGGCACAAAAGATAAACAAACACAAGCATTGCCTCTTAAGGAGGGCTTCAGACAGGTGCCTGCCCAAGTAACAGGACATGTCTTCCAGACTACATGAAGTTAGAGAGTTATACCTATGTGTTTAAGCAACCAAGCAAAAGCAAGTTCAAATTGAACTTAAGCAACTTATGTACCTGTAGAAACATCACACAAATCAGTTCAACTGTACAGACAAACAGACAACCATGAATATCAAACAGTCAAACCCAATGAGCAAAGGCACAAGCCAACAAGTCAAACTCAAATGAGTTAGCAACCCTACAAAACACACAAGGTTAGTAGTTGAAAGTAAACATCAAAGGCTCAAGTGATAGAGCACCAACAATTATGGAACTTGAATGCTCAACCTGAAATCAAAGCTCAAACATGAGAAGCAAACCACTAGGTCAAGGCCTAGGGTCAAAGATGGAGAAAAAATCCAAGACAGAACATGAAACTTAACATGAACCAACTTCAATCAATTAAGAATACAATCCAAAAGGCCTCATATCAATATCATTCACCAATTTCATTTCATGAACCAAATATGGCAAGGTATGCAAGTTGTAAGCACATTGTGACAACAGAATGAACAAATGCACATTAAATCAAAAATGATTCAAATAATCTTGGAAAAATTCATGGGTAAACAGAACATAAAACATGATCATCACACAAAAAATTAGAGAAATTGGACAACATTAGGCATGATAATCAAATTGTATAAGGCAAGGCAATCAAAACAAGCTCAAATATGACACGAAATGGCACACCAACTTAGCACAAGCCTAAAACAGAAACGGTAATTGGTAAAAACCTCAAACCAAATCCAAAACAACATTCAACATGTCTAGAAATAATGTGCAAAGTTTCACATCCATTGGATAAACAACCAGCATTTCACAAACAAATGAAAATCAATGCCATTCAAAAGTTCACAAATGATCATCCAGAATGAAAAATCTCAATCAAAACATAAATCAATCCAAAAATTCCACAAAATATCATGAGCATTCACAACATTCATATCAAGCATCATACAAAAAATCAGGACATTTGGAATTCATTTGGCATGGCAAACAATTTAATCAAGTTGGACATCACAAGGTGTGACACACATTGTCATACCTAACTTAGAAAAATCATAAATCAGCAATGGCAATTGATAAAAATGCAAACTCAACACTGAAATGTCCAGAAAGATGTCTAGTTTCTACATGTAAAATTTCATGAGCATTGGATGAAAATTGAGCATTTCACAAATGAAGAAGCAAGGCAATGTCAATATATGATACATGTACAAGAACCCTAGGGCAAAATTAAATCCAGCCAGGCACAATTTGAGAAATAATATTCACAAAAAACTAGACAAAAAATGTGACATAATGCAAAAAACCACACAATTTTTGGATGATTATTTATTTTGTTTTGATTTTTTAAAGATGAAGAAAAATAAAAAAATGCATGTGGAGCATATATGAACATGTGGAAGGAAAATTGAATGAAGCAATTGGAAAATGAACACAGCCAGGATTCGAACCCGGCACAATTTTGAAATCAAAAAAGGCGCGCTGCATGGGAATTTCATGCAGCCAATGGGAGCCAAGCCCTAGCGAAACGCAAAGGCCACACTTTGGAATCACAAAAAACCGTTGCCAAAAGGTCTGAAGATCATCTTCATCGTCCTCGCGCGCATGAACAGTAGGTCATCAACAACCTCAAGAACAAATTTTCCAGTTCTTAAAATTAAGCATACCAACACATAGATCTTGCAATGTAGGACACAAATCAACCAATAACTAAGCCTAAATCGTCCTATCCAAAGAGAATCGAAGCCAACAAGTTTTGCACATGAAACTTTAAGTCACCATAACTTGTTCAATAATGCATGGATTTTAGTGGTTCAAAGCTCAGAATCATCACAACAAAGAGATCTACAACATTCACACAACAATTTCAAGAAATAAGAGAATCGAATTTGTGACCTCTTGATGAGCAACTTTGAAATTCGTGTGTTTCTGGCCTTGCAATGCTTCAATCTTCCTCTAGCAAGCTTGTACAAGTGTTTGGAAGAGATTTGGAGGTTCAATTGGTCACGATTCAACAGAATTTTGATTTCACCATTGATGAACTCAAGCTTTGAATATGCTTCAAACTACACGAATCCTCTTGGTTCTAGCTTCAATCTTGCTCCATGATGATTCCAGATGATGAATTAGGCAATGAATTGTGGTTTGATTTGAAGAAATTTGAAGAAAAAAGTGAGAGAGAATTTTTGAGATTTTGAGAATTCTAGATCTAGAATTGGGAATTGTGATGAATTCTGTTATGATTTGTGTTATATACTCCCTCCTAATCAAGTTCTAATCAAGATTAACCAATGCTAATGAAAATGGATTAAGTTTGGAGGTGTTTTGCAAATTTTGGTTTTCACCCTTATGCATGGAAATGGCATGTGAACAGTACACGAATTCAAGTTAATTTCACTTAAAATGAATTTTTGAAACCAATGGTGAAGGCAAAATATCCAAATTATGCACCAAATTTAAATAATGAAATTTCCCTCCAAAAATCCCAAAATTGGCAAGTGCTCATGAAATGACAAATTATTCAATGCAATTCAAGATTTGGAAAGTATAGGTCAAAATAAGAACAATGCAAAAAGAGCCATGCAATTTGGAGCTTTGGTTGAGAAGTTATGCTCATTTGAAGTTCCATGTACACTTGGTCAAGTTTGATCCATATCTCCTTAACCACACATGAGAAATTGATGATCTTGGACTTTTTGGAAATGGGAGAGAAATATCTACAACTTTCATGTTCAACAAAATTTCATTTGAAGCTTTCTTGATGATGTAATCTTGAGTTGAAAACCTTTCCATTTTTGGCAATTTCAAATTACAGGTCACTTACTATTTTTGGAAAGTTTTGTCCTGACTTTATTTTCTTCAATGTTGATGTTTGAAATGTCAAATGAGACTTGTTTGAACATGAATGAAGTATTTCTAATCACTTCCCACCTCCAAATCCAACAGTTGACTTGCAGTTGACTTTTGTTGACTTTTTAGGGTTTCAGATGCTTTGGCCATGCACTGTTCAGCTTGAGCCTTCAACCCTTGATGAAATGGCTCCAAAATGAAACCCTAGATTATACAAGCTCCATAAAATCACATGATGATCACCATCTTCATAAAGACCCCATCTCCTTGAAAATCCCTGATTGGTACAATGCAATCGATTAGGGTTGACCAGAGGTCAAAACCCTAATCCCAAGGAACATGATCAGACATAATGAACCTCTTGGTGATGATAAGACCATGATGATGGTGATGTACCATTGCAATCAAGATAATGATCAATCTCCTTGAGGAACCAAGAACCCTAATTGAAGCACAAACCCTCAGATGATTAGTGATCAATTCATGAAACCCTCAAGCTTGAATCTTTTAACCTCTCTATCTTCTGAGCAAGACTTAGGAGGATGACTTGTGTATTTTCCATGCTATGCAATGACTAATGCCCTACAAAATGAAATGCAATATGCTAAGCTAGTCCCAAGAGAGGAGGGCAAATTTTGAGGTGTAACAATATGGTGTTTGTCCTTCCTAGAGAATATGACCAGGTCATGAAGGTAGAGGAGCCAGAAGAAATGGTTGAAATGGAAATGGCGAAACACAAACCTGTGTGTTATTACATCATGAACAACGACTGTATGGAGGAGCCAAACACCTTTTTTCGAGAGTCCAAATGAGTCGATGCGGAGTCATCTAAAACCTCTATTTATCAGAGGCAAAGTGGAAAATGTGGGGGTAAATAAGATCGTCGTTGATGGTGGGGCGGCAGTGAACTTGATGCTGCATTTCATGCTAAAAAGGTTCGGGAAAGACGACACTGACACAAAGCCTCACAACATGGTTCTCTCGAACTATGAGGGGAAAGTCAGAACTACATTAGGGGTAATACAAGTTGACCTCATTGTCGGCACAATAACAAGGCCGACAATGTTCATGGTAATAGCATCAAAAGCCAACTATAATCTATTGTTGGGTAGGGAATGGATTCATGGCACAGGCGCAGTCCCCTCTTCGATGCACCAGAGGCAAAGTGATGGGATTGTGGAGAATATAGAGGCGGACCAAAGCTATTTTATGGTTGAGGTTAGCCATGTGGACATTAGCAGTTTCGACAGGAACCTGGCCTACATAGCGCCTTGCAGTCCAGCAGGTTTCGACCTTTCACCTGCGGACAATGCATTTTGCTCACTCTATTTACACCCAACTTATGGGTTCTAGTGGGAGAGAGAGGTAATTGGTGAAGATGACTTCGTCTATGGAGGTGTCGAAGGTATCCAACCTACGGGTTGGGAAAGTGAATTCAATGAATATGTATGATTTATAGACATTAAAAAGGATTTTGGCTTATATAGCCAAAAATAAATTAAAAGCGGTCTTGGAGGCCAAAGTTAAATACATGGATATCGAAGCCAAAGGAACATAAATGCACTCTGGTGGTCCTGGCAAGGACTTCGATCCAGAACCACCTGATAAGGGTCCAGACGAAGTGCAAGGCCAGAGGCTCGACGCCATCTATGGTGACGAGCCTTTGGGTTTCAAAAAGGATCCGTTAACAAGTAACACGAAGATGCTAGCGTAGGATCCCTTGGAAGAAATCGACTTGGGGACATGGGGGATCAAAAGGCTCACATATGTAAGTGCCAACATCAGCCCAGGACTCAAGATCGAAGTGATCCAGCTGCTGAAAGAGTAAAAAGACTGATTTGCACGGAATTACGATGAGATGCCTGGTTTGAGCAGAGATTTGGTCGAACTGAAGTTGCCAATAAAGCCTAGTAAGAAGCCTATCAAGCAAACCCCGAGGCGATTTGCACTTGCAGTTCTGTCGAAGATCAAAGAGAAGGTCGAAAGGCTTCTCATATGCAATTTCATCAGCACCACCAGGTATGCCGAATGGATTGCTAACATAGTACTAGTTATTAAAAAGAACGGTACTTTGAGGGTTTGACTTCATAGATTTAAATGATGTAACCCCGAAAAATGAGTATCCAATGTCTGTGGTGGAAATGCTGGTAGATTCTGCCGCAGGACATGAGTATCTTAGTATGCTCGACGGATATTCTGGATATAATCAGATTTTTATCGATGGCGAAGATGTGCTAAAAACGACATTTTGATGCCTGAGAGCATTAAGTACTTATGAATGGGTAGTAATGCCTTTTGGCCTAAAAAAAGTTGGGGCAACGTATCAGCGGGCAATGAACTCCATTTTTCATGATTTCATCAAAACATTTATGCAAGTCTACATATATGATATTGTAGTTAAGTCAGTTTCAGCGAAGAATCATGTAGACCGTCTTCGACAATCATTCGATAGAATGAGGAAACATGGTCTAAAACTGAATCCTCTAAAGTGTGCTTTCTGTGTGCAGGTAGGGGATTTCTTAGGCTTTGTGGTCCACAAGAAAGGGATCAAAATTAACCAGAACAAAACTAAGGCCATTATGGAAGCAAAAACGCCATCAACAAAGAAGGAATTACAGTCTTGCTAGGCAATATTAACTTCTTAAGGAGGTTTATATCGAACTTAAGTGGCAAGACTCAAGCCTTTTCACCTCTTCTTAAACTCAAGAAGGAAGGCTTTGAATGGAGGCACGTGCAACAAGAGGCTTTTGACAAGATCAAAGATTACCTTGTGCAACCCCTAATTCTGTCACCTCCCTGTAGGAATAGATGTATGAGATTGTACATAGCTGCATCTGATGTAACGTTAAGGGGCATGTTGGCTCAGGAGGATGAAAATGGTGTCGAAAGGGCCATTTACTACCTTAGTATAGTCCTAAATGATGCAAAAACCAGATATAGTATAGTCAAAAAATTATGCCTATGTCTATATTTCTCTTGTGCAAAACTAAAGTATTATATAAAGCCAGTTGATGTGTACGTTTCATCTCATTTCGACGTTATTAAGTATATGTTATCTAAACCTATCTTACATAGTCAAATTGGTAAATGGCCTTTGGCTTTGACGAAATATTATTTAACTTATAGACCTTTAAAGGTCGTTAGGGGACAGGTGGTAGCAAACTTTATAGTCGGCCACTTTATAGTTCAAAACTCCTTAAACTATCTAGAGTTGGAGCCTTGGAAGTTGTACTTCGATGGTTCTACTCATAAAGATGGAACAGGCGTGGGGATACTAATTATTTCTCCTAACAAAATTCTAATAAAATTCAAGTATAAGGTCGAAGGCCCGTGTTCGAACAATGAGGCTGAGTATGAAGCTTTGATAGGCGGCCTTGAAATCTTGTTAGAATTTGGGGCAACTTGAGTCGAAATAATGGGAGACTCAGAATTAGTAATAAAACAAATCACAAAGGAATACAGATGTGTTAAAGAAAATCTGATTATGTACTTTGTGATAGCTAGTAGGCTCTTACGTAAGTTTGAGGTGGTAAACATTTGACATATACCTCGACTTCAGAATCAAGAGGCCAATGACTTAGCTCAGATTGCCTCTAGTTATAAAATTTCAAAAGAGAAGTTACAAGATGTGGTTGAGGTCAGAGGAAGACTAGTGTCGACTAGACTTTTCCCACCAAATTTGGAGGAAACAATGCTAGGTTATGCTAACAAAGAAAATTTTGAGATTCTGGCAATGGATTGTTTGGCAGACGAAGATTGGAGAAAACCAATAGTGGAATATTTAGAAAATCCAACAACATTTACTGAACAAAAAGTCAGGTATCAAGCTTTAAGCTACTTTCTTATGGGAAACGAATTGTTCAAAAAGACACCTCAAAGAGTCTTACTTAAATGCCTTAGTGAATCTGAGGCATACATAGCCCTCTCTAGTCTCCTTAGTGGGGCATGTGGGGCGCATAAAGTAGGTCAGAAGATGAAATGACTATTATTTTGAAAAGGAATGTATTGGCCTACCATGTTGAAGGATTGTATGGAATTCGCTAAAGGGTGTAAAGAGTGCCAAGTGCATGCAGGCATACAACATGTCCCCACAAGCGAACTCCATTCAATTATGAAACCTTGGCCTTTTAGAGGCTGGGCGTTGGACCTAGTTGGAGAAATTCGACCAACGTCATCTAAGAGTCAAAGGTACATTCTAGTGGGTATAAATTATTTCACCAAACGGATTGAGGCTATTCCTTTGACGAATGTTGACCAAGAGATCGTGATCGAATTCATTTAGAAGCATATTATTTATAGGATCGGAATCCCATAAACTATTACAGCAGATCAAGGATCAGTTTTTATTGGTCTAAAAGTCCAGGAATTTGCTAAAGAAATGGGGTTCAGATTACTAACATCTACACCCTATTACGCTCAGGCTAATGGTCAGGTCAAAGTAGCAAAGAAGGTGGTAATTGGGCTAATTAAAAAACATGTGGGAAGAAGCCAAGAAATTGGCATAAAACGTTAAACTAGATTTTATGGGCTTGTCGAACCTCCCCTAAAGAGGCTACAAATGCTACGCCTTTCCGGTTAACATATGGTCACGATGTTGTTTTGTCAGTTGAAATCCATTTACAATCAACAATAGTTCAGAAGCATCGTGAAATTCCATCTGAGTCTTATTGAAATATGATGTTAGATGAATTAATCGATTTAGACGAAGTAAGATTAAGTGCCTTAGATTTATTAAGAAGGCAGAAAGATAGAGTAGAAAAGTCTTATAACAAAAGGGTTAAAGTCAAACTATTTTTGATTGGAGACTTAGTGTGGAAAGTGATTTTACCCATGGATCGGAAAGATGAAGCATTTGGGAAACTCTCCCCTAAATGGGAGGGTCCATTTCAAGTCACTCAAGTTTTTTTAAACGACGCATATGAAATCGAAGAATTAGTTGGAGACCGAAGACTCTTGAGAGTAAATGGGAAATATTTGAAGAAATATAAGCCTGCACTTCAGGAGGTGAAAATAGCGAAAGAATAATTTACAGAAAAGAGTCAGAGCCATAATGGTAAAATTAATCAGTTGCCAAAATGACCAAGTTTTAACATCGAGAGCCATAAAAGGCTTTAAAAGTTATTACATTAAAATTAAACTAAGACAAATATCTGAATTAATTTTGATCCATTTAAAAAGGGAAAGATTCTTTCATTTTTTGGTACTTCGATTTGTGTAGTTGTAAGCAGTGTTCCCTGCTAGATTTGTAAGTAATAAGAGTGTAAATCTCTTCCCCTAATTTTTGGGCCTTTTCCACATGTTACATACCAATTTGAACTTCTTTCGCCAACACATCTTCGTCCAACTTTATGAGTTCCTCTTTACGCTCCTTAGCCTTGACAAGCTTGGTTTGCAACTCTTTGATTCGTTGGTCCCAAGCTCTTATGTTCTTGTCACAGGCTTCAATTTCCTTTTTATTTTTCTCAGAAGTCTTTTCCAGCTCAGCACTTCTTGTAATGGATTAAGAGGCGGCTTCCCAATCTGTTGTTCGAGTGTCTGATTTGGTCTGAATTTTGCTAGAAGTTTCCCTTATTCGACCAAGGTCAGCAACAACATAATTGATCAGCAGCCTTAAATCCATGACCAAGTCAGTAACTTCTGAGGAGGCATTTACGATATCTATCTGTTTTAGGAAATCTTTGATCCCGTAAGAGGCATATGTGTCTTTCTCTAAAAGTTGGATTAAGTCAATGTCAAAGGCTTTCTCTTTGAGTTTCTGGAGCACTTCGCTACCAGATTTGCTTGTGATTGGACCTCCCGACACTGTCGAAGTACTGGGACTTTTATCTAATGAGTGGCCTCTGGCACTGATAGCGGCCTTCAGATATTCCAATGGGTTGCTTCGTTTAAGCGCTTCTAGTTTTGCAGGAGATAAAATAATGACAAAATCTGTCAGAGGTTTTGGGACATTTATGGTTGCATCAGTTTTCGAATTGGTTTTGGTTTGTTTCGATATTGGTTGATCTTCTGGGACACTCCTTTCTTCATTACCAACATCAGTTTGATCCTCATCTTCGTCTTCGAGGAGATCATTGTCGAAGTTAAACATAGAGTGATCATGTTCTTCCTCGTTATCAGGATCATGCACATCTTGGTTAGTATCGGGGGAACCGTCTTCAGATTCGTCTTCAGGACCTTGCATCTCGACATCTGTTTCCACTAGGGCATTTTTGTTGTGCTCGTCCTCGGGTTCAAAACTGCTGGTGTGGGAATGTTGGGTAATGATTTTTTATGGAGAGTTTTCTGGTCCTTTTACAGCAGGATTGTTCACTTTGCCCATAGACCCTTTTTCGAAATCAAGGGGAGTTGTAGGATGATAGGTGGGAGCTCCACTGCTTTCAGGTTTAATCGTAACAACAATTAGTGTGACAGTTAGGTGTTGAAGATTTCCTACAGCAACCTGGAAATAAGACGAAGATCGGGCAAGTCGAAGACGAAAGGAGAATATATCTAGTAAAAATAAGGGTGAAACATTTTACCTTAGGATCTTCAGCCCTAGGACTGGAATTATCACTCTCCATTTGTTCTGGCATCCTTTTCGATTGAGGCTCAGATTCAACACCAGTTGTGTCCTGGGCAAGAGGTTTTTTCGACGTACTGGTCTTTTTCGAGTGGACATGAGCACCTTGGAGTTTCTATTGTTCCTTCTTCTTTGTTTTTGTGGCTTTTGAGGCATCTGGAGTAAGTCTTCATCGTCGGAGTCAGAGGCTTCGACCTTGATTTCTTTTTGCTTCCTTTTCTTAGGGGTTAATGGTGGCTTTCGGATGGCCTAAAAAAGAAAAAAAGGGAACATTAAGTAACAAGAAAGTGTTGCCCAAGTCAAAGGTGTCATTATGTGGGATACACATACCTTTGTTGTTGGTGTTGCTTTGCTGGTATCCTCCTCTCTTGCTTCAGTGGGTCTTTTTGTTATGGTGGCAGTTTTCATGGGTGGAACTCTTACAGCTGGAAAAAGATATCAGATTATTGCAAAAAATAAAGAAGTAAGGACCAAAACGAATGAGTGAGTCGAAAAACCTCTCATTCCACACCTTCATAAATTTCAGATTCTACGTGAACATCTTTTATGCCAATATGAAAGTGCCCTTTGAAATTGTCTAAGTTGTGCTTAGTCGAAACCACTCGTTTAGCTTTTTTTCAGAGATTCTGGTCGAAGAATTTTTATAAAGTCCCCACAGACGAACCAGTCTGGAAATGGAGGGTTAAAAGCCACACCAAATTCAGCACTTGGTAGTCGAGGGAATTTAGGTGGATACATGTTAAAAGCGGTTCGATATCGTTGCTCAGGTTTAACGTATAAAGGTAATTTTAAAATTTCCATCTTTTTCGTAAACTTCTCCTTCTAAGTGACTGTTGTTTCGCAGACAGTTCGATAAGATCATCAGGTCTGTAGGCAGTTTCAAAGTACTTTTGGAATGCTTGGATTTCTTTGATGTGAGTTGAAATACCTTTTTTAACCTTATCCTGCACATAAGAAAAAGCTTTGGTAAGATGACGATGAAATGCAGGAACATTAATTTTTTTTTTTGCATAATAGTCACGCCACCATAGGTCGAACTCGTGAGTGCAAAGAAAATAAGGCTTGAAGGCGAATGGGTTGGGGTTTGTTTAACCAACATATCTGGCTATTTTCCTGCTTCTAGTAGCCTCGATGTGAATAGCGTTATAAATGAGGAGATAATTTTTTCTTGTATAGAGAGGTTTTGGGAAAATTAGGCTAAACTGTCGAGTGACTAGATTTGGTTGGTATGTTATCAAGGTAACCTGACTCTTTGACTGATTGGTGTAACACCTCAAAATTTGCCCTCCTCTCTTGGGACTAAGCTTAACATTGTGCATGCATTTTTAGGTCATTAGGCATTGCATATTGCATATCATGTGGTTACATTGTGCAAGCTATCCTCTCAAGTCTTGATCAGAAGATGAGGAAGTCAAAGGCAAGCCTAGGGGTTTATTGATTGATCATTGGCCATCTGAGGATTGGGCTGTGAATTAGGGTTTTATGATTCTCAATGGATGTTGGTCTTCATCTTGATTGCAATGATACATCATCATCATCATGGTTGGTTATCATCAGAAGAATCAAGTGTTGAAGCAGATTCCTTGAGATTAGGGTTTTGACCACTGGTCAACCCTAATCAGTTGTATTGGGCCAATCAGGGCATAATCAGGAGATGAGGTTTATGATGGATATGGGGTTCATTCTATGATTATTTTGTGCTTATTGAGGATAGGGCTTCACCCTTGAGCCATTTCAGTTGAAGATTGAAGCTCAGATTGATCTATGCATTGCCAGATTCATCTGTCAGTTGAAAAAGTCAACTGTGGTCAACTGTACATGATCTGATGGATTTGGAGGTGGAAATGAGTTAGATGCACTTCATTCATGTTGAAACAAGTGTTACATGACATCTCAAAGCTTAAGAATGGAGAAAATCAAGTCAGGACAAAAACTGCCAAAAATAGAAAGTGACTTGTAATTGAAGTTTCCAAAAATGGAAAGTTTTGGACCTCAAAGCCACGTGTCTAAGGAAGCTTCAAATGAAAAATTGTTCAACATGAAAGTTGTAGATCTTGTCTTCACCTTTCCAAAATGTCCAAGAACTTGAAAATCCCATGTATGGTTGGGAAATTATGGCTCAATGAATTTCAAAAATGACCCATAATCAGGAGGCCATAATTTCCACATGGTTTGTCCAAATTGCAAGTTCTTTATATGCACAAACTCCATTTGACATGTACTTTCATGGTGCATAATTGGATTTTCTCAAAAGTGGCCAATGCAAAAAGTCAAATTTCAACTGGACAGTTAAAATGGACCAAGGGCAAAATTGTCCAACTTGTGAAATAATTGGAATTTTTGGATGGGGATTTTTGCAACACCTCATAAATGGCATTTGAAAGTTGTGGGAATCATCATTTCATGGCAAAGGCTCATGGTTTGGAATTTGACTTGAAAAATGAAAGTGCAAAATTGGACATTAAGCTACCACATGGTGAATTTCAAAAATACTCATCCAATGAGAGTGCACCAAGTTGCAACAGCTCACACATGTCATTTAGAGAGTGTGTGAGCTGTCAAATAGGTGGCAATGAGTTGGCATGTGAAATTCCTTTTTTGCCCTCACTTGAAAAATTAGCATTGTTACTAATCAACTCCATTTGGTTAATTAACATGATTAAGTGATGATTAAGCATTGGTATATAAACATAATCTCATTCTAATCATAACAGAATTTCACATTCACCAAGATTAGATCAAAAAACCTCTCAAATTCATCAAAATCTCAAGAACACCATAAACACAAAAATTCATCAAACTTCATCAAATCTCAACCAATTCTCGAATTTCTTGTTGCATCAATCTCCTTTCATCATCCTCATCAACTGTTTTTGGTTATTGGAGCATATGGAGTGGTGAATCTCGACTGTTCATACCAACATCATCCATGGTGAATTCGAATTTGGAGCAATAGAAGCCATGGCAATTGATCTTGAGCACATCATTCATCTTCATGGAGCTTATGTAGCATCTGTTTCACATCAAAACGTCTTGAAAGCCTCGATTCCAGCACTGCCATAGCAGGTACTTCAAAACTCGACCGTCACGATTCTATGAATTGTTGTATGCTTTGTGTAGTTTGTTTCATGTAGATTACAGTGGTGCTTTTAGATTTGTGAACGGATAACTGTAGCGCACGAAATCTTGAATTTAAGTTTCAATGTCAAACCCTAACTCGCGCGATTCGTGTGATATAGCAACTGTTAGGTCAATTCGAGTTCGTATTTGGATTGTGCATGTTCATACGGTTCTAACGAGTATTCGTTTGCTCGTTTTGGTGTTGATTTGAATATTGTGTGTTCTTCGTGTGGCTGGGTTGAGGACGATGAAGTTTCTGCGCAAAAGTCTGTTTGATCTTCAATTCCATTTGAAAATTCAAACTCGGTGTTTCCCGCTCCCGCCTCACATAATTACAAGTCTGCCATTTCTAAATTTCAATTAATTCATAAAAATTCTAAAAAATTCATAACACCTTAAAAAATTCACCAAAAATCATAGAAAAATCAGAAAAATGTGGAAATTTTTGTGTTGACTTTGTTGTTGACTGTAGGATTTATTTGACTCATTTTTGAAGGTTGTGCATGGTAGGAATTTTGTTTGACCTAGGCTTGTTTCACATGTGCTACATTTTGATACCTTGTGCTATTGTGATCATGAAATCCTCATATTCTAAAAGAAATGTCTGAAAATTTTTGTGATGATTGTTGACTGGTTGATGCTTATTTACATGTAGATTTCATGAATTTTTGATACCTGATCATTGAGATGTGAATTTTTGAACTTAGGTGTGACAATTTGTGTCACACCTCATTATGTTAATTTGCTGGATTTATTTGAGTGACCTATACTTGGTGAAATGATGTGAAATTTTGCATGATGGTTCATTAACATGTTAAGATGCTATGTGAATTTTTGTGGAATTTTATGTGGCATTTTCAAATTGATTGCTATTTTTCATCTCTGGTGGTTGAATTTACAAGTTCATGTGACATAGGTTGGTAGATTTGATGTGAAATGCTCATATGTTATTGAATGATCATGAAATTTTGTATGATAGTTATAGACACATGATGTGACATCCCTGTTTTGGTCTCACTCATTTCTTTACTGTTTTCATTGAGTTATGAATTTTTGAAGGGGAAGCATGTGTTGATGTTGTGATTTGGAGCATATAGTTGTGTCTGTTTTTGTTGATTTTCATTGACATAGTTACCTTTGCCCAATTAAGCTGAAATTTGGTGTGCCATACCTGGATTAGGTCCTGTTTAGGTGTAATTTATTTGAGAATTTTTGAAGTTGTTTTGATGTGGATTTGAATGCAATAGTTCTGTTTGCATGTTTGGTGCTTCATTTGAACTAGTTTGCCTTGTTTTGTGCATAACATGAACATGATGAATGATATAAACATGAGACTAATGGTGTTTGCTCTTGTTTGACATTAATTTGACTTTGGTTGGTGAATACCTTGCTGTTTAGGATTTTTTCTTGCCTTTGGACCCTAGGCTTAGCCTAGTGGTCTTGTTGCTAATATTTGCTTGATTTTTCAGGATCAAAAGCATAATGCACATGAAGAATGAATCAAGTTAAATGCAATTGATGTTGTTTGATGTTTGTACACTAACATAACATTGTTTTGTAGGGTGTGAAGTTTGGGATTAAGCTTTGAGCTTGCTTTGTTGTGCATTGATCTGTATAGATTAATTGGTTGATACTTGCTGTTTAGTTTGTCTGTCTGAGTACTAACTGTGTTTGACTGTTTCCAGGTACTTTTAGTTGCTCAGTTCCTTGTGAACTTTTGCTTTGCTTTGCTTAAGCAACTTGCATTGAGGTATAACTTCCTAACTTCATGTAGTCTGGAGACCCGGCTGTTACCGGGCCGGGCAAATAAATGTCTGAAGTCCTCCTTAAGAGGCGATGATTGTGATTGTTTAATTTTGTGCCTAAGCAGGTAAAGTCCTTAATCAAGGCAATTGGTGGAAGGTAGGGATAAGCAATCTATCCCCCACTATTCAGTTGAGTCTTCTCCTTGCTCCCATTACATGGTTGTAGCATTGAGATCCAAGCCCAAGATCCTGTGCAGTGCACATTGTGTCAGTGTCTCTGAGTATAGAAGGGTTCCCCCATTCTGGACCCATGCTCATTTGTCAGAAGCTCTCCCTGGTTAGGGATAAGAGCTGTGAGGTCTGATCCTCACTTCATCCTTTCATCTGCTTCACCTTAGCCTCGTAATGGCAAGGTTAAGAGCAAACCCAGCCCGTACAGACGACTTGCTGAGGCAGTCAAACCTGTTGATTGAGCCCCCTTGTTTGGCTATAGTGGGTGCTCTGTGGATATCTGATTGACATGCCTGTTTGAGATGCTTGTTCTCATTTGATGTATGCTTGTATGTTGTTTGCTTGTGTGCTTGCTTCTTTCCTGGTTAGGATGGGCTTGCTTATGCAAGTAGGATAGAAACCTGAACTTAGGGTGACTTTGCATGACAACATCTAGGCTCGAGTCGTAGTCTCCCTAGTGTCGTGTCTTCCCCTGGTTTCTGGTTAGGAATCTTTTTCCCTTTCAGGGGAACTACATCGCCCTGATCCTCGTTCCAGACGAGGTATGTAGGCAGGGGGTCGTGCGAGACCTCTCCGGGCAACCTTTTTCTTTTTTGTGTGTGTTTGTTTGTTATCTGATTGTGTGTTTGGCTCGGATGCCGACGTAAGCCCAGTGATTGGCAGTCGGGCTCCACGTTTGCCGTTTTGTACATGTTTTGGTTCGGATGCTGACGTAATTCCATCCAGTGGTTGTCGGGCTCCATGTTTGCCACCCTCGCTTGTTTGTATGTTTTGTGTTGTTTGGCGTGTGTAAGCCGAACTACAGTGGCTCTGATTCTTGTTCCAGACAAGATATGTAGGCATAAGGTGCGATACCTTATCGAGCTCCCTTCTCTTAACCCCACCTGCGTTCCCTGTGTGTGTGTGTGATGTTTAGCAACCTTTTCTTTATTTTAGGACGTGGATCCCGTCGAGTACGACGGACGTGAGGGGTGCTAATACCTTCCCCTTGCGTAACCGACTCCCTTACCCTTTCTCTTTGGTCGCGAGACCATCTCCTTTCCAGGTTTCTCTGAGCGTTTCCTTTCCCTATTTTGGGATAAATAACGTGCAGTGGCGGCTCTGTGTGTGTTTTTCTTTGAGCCTCGCCGGTTGATTTTCGCAGGATGCGACAGCTGGCGACTCTGCTGGGGATGTCACTGATGTAGACCTATGCTGGTCCATCGTCCCCGAGCGAGTCCTTCCTAGCGTTCTAGGATTAGTTTAGGTTGCTTGTGTTGTGTTATTTATCGCATTTATTATTCTAACCTGTGTATATATTTGCATAAATATCTGCATGCATCATACTATCATGTTGTTGCCGTCCTCTATGCAGGTGGTTCCTCTGTGTGGGGTGGGTGTTCTGAGTGGGGCTAAAACCCAGGCCCGAGTACACACCTAGGATTAGTGTGGGTCTCACGTTCCTCATTTGCTAAATCAGCATGATGTTGTAACGTGACATACCACAAGCCGGACGAGGTTCATTTGATAGTGCTTTCCATTGTGGAATATTTCACTTTGGTTGAGTTACTTCATCTGAACTATTGACTCTGGTGACCTATCATTTCCCGGATCTTTGGTTTAGACGATCTCAGGAGAGCTACAATGGCACACCCGAAAGGGCAAACCCATTGAGTATCTCCGCCCGATTGTCGAGACTATTATCCGCCTTAGGATAACCTGTTTAGAATTTACCTGTGAGGGGAGGGTGATTCTTTCAGATGCATGTTCAGATGGTGAGTCAGATGGTGACTTTTGTTCCGTGGGTCCTATTTATAAGTCGGATTTATGGCCATTTATTGCCGAGACGCCGGAGTGCTGTCCGTGGACATTTATCAGTGGGGATCCGTTTATTTCAGGATTCCCCGGGCCGAGATATTTATCAGTGGGGATCCGTTTATTTCAGGATTCCCTGGGCCGATTCAGATAATGGTGAGTGTCTGCTCAGAGACTGATGATGATGATGATGATGTATCCGTCTTCCGTTTATTTCGGAACCCGTGGGTCGGATTTGTGGTTATATTCTTCCTCAGATGGTTATGATCAGTTCAGAGACCATATTCAGTGCAACAGATGATCAGATGGCTTGGAGGATGGCAACGCATTGCATTCATTCATCAGCATCATTGCATTTTGCATTAATTGCATCTAACACATGTTTACCCATATGCAGGGACACTTTTGATCGAGATCCTGGTTGAGAGACTTTCTGTTCAGATATGAGGACCGGTCTGAAAGACAACGTTGCCTACAGTTTCTTCAATCCAGAGATTGGTGTGCTGAAGGAGATGATAGCATTGATTACACCCGACCATGTGGGGATGTTCAGAGAGGCATACGGTAGTATCCTGAAGATGGTTTTCAGACTCACTGACAGCGACAGAAGTGCCATTCATACTCTTCTCCAGTTCTATGACCCGGGTCTGAGATGTTTTGTATTCCCGGACTATCTGTTGGGACCTCTGATGGAAGACTATGCTAGCATTCTGGGTATGCAGATCCGAGATCAGATTCCTTTCTGTGCTATTGAGAGAGAGCCAGATGTCCTTGGGATTTCCTGTGCTCTTTATTTGAGTCCGGAAATGGTCAAGGAAGGTTTGAAGGAGAAGGGAAAGTTACCCGGTTTTCATTTGAGTTTCTTGGAGGCTAATGCCAAGGAACATGCTGCTATGGGTAACTGGAAGACGGTGTGCGCATTGATTGCTGTGAGCATTTATGGGATTATCTTATTTCCTAATCAGAAGAATTTTGTGGACCATAATGCTATCAGACTGTTCATGCAGAGAAACCCTGTTCCTACACTGATTGGAGATGTTTACTACTCAGTGCATAACAGGAATGAGAAGAGACGTGGTGGTCTGATCAGGTGCTGCTCTCAGTTGCTCTTCAAATGGTTTATAGGATATTTGCCTTCCCGAGGTGCCTTTGTTCAGATTGATCCCAGTGTCAAGTGGTCCTTCAGATTGATGGGTCTGCGGGCTGATGACATTGCTTGGACTCATAATGGCTTGGCTGGACAGGATTTCATATATAGCTGTGGGAGATTCCCCAATGTGCCTCTCATAGGAGTTCAGGGTTGCATCAACTACAACCCGACGCTTCTCAGGAGGCAGATGGGGTTCGCCATGGAAGTTCCTCCTCTTGAGCGGGAGATTCAGGAGTCCTTTTACTTCTCAGCTGAGGGCGATCAGGCCAAGCTGGTGCAGGTGTCTGGGGCATGGCGCAACATCCAGAAAAAGGGCAAGGTTCCTTATGGTAAGGTCAACTGTCGGTATTTTCCTCTTTTTGAAGATTGGTTGCGGAAGAGGATTGAGCTGACATATCTACCGTTTCCTGGAGGTGACTCTGTGTGTCCTAGGATCGAGGGACCAAGTTCTTCTGTCAGCATGGAAGAATTCCTCGAGATGAAGAGGGCCAGAGATCAGTTACTTATGGAAAAGGCGGAGTTGGAGATGACTGTTGCTCGGTTTCAGGCAGCTAATCAAGAGATCAAAGTGAAGATGGAAGATCAAGACAAGCGACACGCCTTGGAAGCCAAACGCTTTGAGATGGATACGGCCTACTATGGGAAGATCAGCCAAGCTTTAGCATCATCCAACAGGGAGCACGACATCACCAAGGAGAAGCTGTCCAGAGCGTCACAGGTCATTGAGGATGAGAAGAGGAGACAGATCCTTGTCCGAGATCAGAGGGATGCTAGGGCCCGAGTTCTGGCTGCAGAGTGGGAAGCGGAGAAAGCAAAGATCAGGGCTGAGAGAGATCACTACATGGCTGAGAGAGATCACTACTTCAGGCAGATGAAGATTCATCAGAAGGAAGTGGGGAGATTACAGCAGGAGAACACCGAACTCAGGTTCGCCGCAGAGTTCGCAAAGATGGTTGATGATACAGGGCCTTCCGTGGGACCTTCGTCAGGCTAGTTTTGTTATTTGTTGTGGACTACCGTCAGGCTTGTTGACGGAATTCACTTGTCTGTATTTCTTTCCTATTCTGGAGGATTGTATTTGATTTTATCTGATTGGATGTATGACTATGGCACTGTTTGTGCACTATTGGCTATGTGATGGTTATTTTTCATTCAGTGATTGATCTTCACGCTTTATTTGCTTTACCGTATGTACTCGCACAAGCACACACATGGTTGGGGGTATCATGCTAGATCACCTATCTCCGATCTGCACGATGAAATCAAACGCTGCAAATCAAAATATTGTTGCCGGGTTATTATATGTCTCCATGAAGCCAGGATCGAGAGACAAAGTGTTCCTCACGTGGATAGACATTGCATTCATGCATAATAACTTGTTTTTTGTTTTGCAGGTGTCAGTTTCTGACCTGTTTGATTGACACAGGAATGATGAATCCATCCAACACCGACATTCTCGAGCTGAAAGAGAAGATGGGAGAGCTGATCAGTGTCATGCAAGAGTTCGCCTCGGGGCAGAAGGCGATTGCCGAGAAAGTGGGGAGGATTGAAGATTGGCTGAAGATGGGGAACATGCAAGGAAACGTTTCGTCGTCTGGACCGCAGAAATCATTTGGTGGTGGTCAGCCTAAGAAGGAGGATGGCGCGAGTGTTGTGTCTGTGCATGCCCAGAGAGGACGCGGTAGGGGTCGGTACTACCAGCACACTGCTGCAGTAACCATCCCTGCTGGTAATCAGTTAATCCGACAGCAACCTCAGCCAACCCCACAGAAGATACAGGGAGCTGGGAGCCAAGTGAAAGGAAAAGGGGTTGATCGTCATTTTGACAAGCCACCCATGCCGTATGCTGCTCTGTTTAAAAGGTTGATGGATCTTGGGATGGTTCAGCCAAGGATGTTAGCTCCAGTAAGATCAGATCAGAGGCCACCTAACTATAATGAGAACGCCAGGTGTGAATTTCATTATGGTATACCGGGGCATAACATTGAGGGTTATAGAGCCTTTAAGCATACTGTCCAAGACCTGGTGGAGTCCAAGACCCTCCATTTTTCACTATTGTCAGATGTTAATGCTAATCCCATGCCGGCGCATGGTCAGGTGATGGTGAATGCAATTGCTGAAGATTCAGATCACGCCTATACGGTGGGGGAAGAGACTGACAATGACTGTGAACTTGAGTCCTGGATAAAATCGTGCGTGGCAGGGAATTGGAAGGCTTAAAAAGATCAGCACTGTCACTCATCCGGAAGAGTAATATTTCTTGTTTTCAGTTTATATGCATGGAAGCCATATGTGTTGCCCGACACGTAATGGTTCATTGTAAGGGCCACCTCATGTTCATAAATTTGCATTTTCTGCATCATTAATAAATGGATGTTTTTCAGTCAAAAAGCGGTGTTCCCTGTTTTTCATTTATTTTTGCAGTTTAAAAACAAATAAAAATGGCAATGTTTATTTTCATTTTTCCTTTTTGATTTGTCTCGTCCCAACTTCAAAAATAGTTCTCCGGATCTCGTTGATAACAATTTGGTTACCCCTCATATGACTGCGATAATCCGAGCAATCAGGCTGACGAAGAAGGCGAAGAAGATTGTGATCTGCTGGAATTAACCAGGATGTTAAAACCAGAGGAGAAGGTGATTCAGCCGCACGAGGAGCGGGTTGAGGTTGTTATTCCAAGCACGCTGAGGTCGGAAAGTGAAAATTGGGGCCGCTTCAGAGGCGAATCGAGAGCAGGATGGTAGTCGTGTTGAAAGAGCAGGTGGATGCCTTCACCTGGTCATGTCAGGATATGCCGGGGTCGGATACCGGTGTCATTGTGTACAAGCTACCAAGGAAAGGAGACTGTACTCCAGAAAAGCAGAACGCCAGTGCCTGTATCAGAGAGCCATGGTGACTTTGTTTCATGATATGATTCATCATGAAATCGAATGCTATGTTGATGACATGTTAGCAAAGTCCCAAACAGGAAAGGGGCATCTGGCAGACCGGGGCAAGTCGTTTGACCGGTGGAGATAATTCAGACTGAGGTTGAATTCAGATAAGTGCACTATCAGAGTGCGGGCCGGTAAGCTGCTGGGGGTTTATTGTAAATAAGAGAGGAATCGAGGTTGATCCTGCTAAAAAAAAAATAAAAAAATATGCCTGAACCGAGGATAAAGAAAAGAGGTTCGTGGTTTCTTCGAAAGATTGAACTAGCTGTTATGGTTCACATCTCGTCTAACAGCCACGTGTGAACCCATATTCAAAATGTTGAAAAGAAAGATCAAACGGTCAGGCGAAATAATGATTGTCAAGGGGCATTGAAAAATAAAAAAAAAAGATAAGTTGCAGGAACCTCTGATTCTGATGTCTCCTGTGGAGAGAGACTATTAATCTGTACTTAACGGCCTTCGAGGGGTCTACGAGGTGTATTGGGTCAGCATGACGAGTCTTGTCGAAAAGAGCATGCAATTTACCTTAGCAAAAAGTTTGTCGACTGTGAAACAATACATTCACTGTTCGAGAAAACTTGATGTACTTTGGCATAGGCTGCTTGCCGACTGAGACAGTTTATGCTAATTCATACCACTTTGTGGATTTCCAAGATGGATACGATCAAGTATGGGTTTGAGAAGCCAGCATCGACCGGATGGGTTGTGAGAGTGCAAAAGAATGTTGACTGATCAGTATACTCTCAGAAAGCCATCAAAGGGGTATTGTCTGATTACATAGCCCAGCAACCCGGGGAGAATTATCAACCGATGAAGTTTGAGTTCCCTGATGAGGACATCTCGAGGTGCTCTAATCGAAAGATTGAGAGTAACCGATCCCGGAGGAGGGGCCTGACCCTGAATCCGAACGGATTCTGATGTCTGATGGGGAGGTTAAGGTGAATGAGCTGTTGTTGCCTGGATAACGTCTGAATGCACCGACGGTGTGATTGTGCAGAAAATGGTGGTAACCTACAAAGACTGGCATGAAATGTTGCCGTTTGCGTTGCATGGGTATCGCACGTCGGTGCGCACATCTACTGGGGCAACTCCATTCTCATTGGTATATGGGATGGAAGCTGTGTTACCTGTTGAAGTTCAGATTCCCTCTTTGAGAGTCCTGATGGACGTGAAATTGCAAGAGGCTGAATGGGTAAGGACCAGGTACGAAGAGTTGAGCCGGATAGAGGAAAAGAGGCTGGCAGCCATCTGTCATGGACAGTTATATCAGCAGAGGATGAAGCGTGCTTTTGACGAGAAAGTACGACCTCGGGTGTATCACATGGGTGATACGGTGCTGAAAAGGATCCTTCCTCCTCAAAACGATAGAAGGGGCAAGTGGACACCGAATTATGAAGGTTCGTTCGTGGTCAAGAAGGTTTTCTCTAGTGGAGCCTTGTTGTTAACGACCGTGGATGGCGAAGATTTTCCATCCCCTGTGAATGCGGACGCAGTTAAAAAATACTTCGTGTAAGGAGACCCGCTGGACGAAAAGAACAAAATAGTTCAGGCAAAAATGGGCATCCCGGCGAACCAAAAACAGAAAGAAAAGGTTCGGGCAAAAATTAGGGATAAAAATGAAAAATGTACACCCGGCAAGTCAAAAACCTGAAAAGGCGACTTGGGCAAAAAAGGGTATCCCGGTGGACTGAAAACCCGAAAGGGCGGTCCAGGCAAAAGAGGGATTGAAACGAACAACTGCGTCCCGCATGATCGTTTGCGCTTTGGTTAAAGCATCATGGATAATACCCGACAGGGATCGATCAGAAGCGTCTTGTTCAGAAGGCAGAAAGAACGGAGAGTCTGAGGACATATGGGGTGTAACCGAGTTGGAACTCGATGAGATCACGAGTTTCACATTGCCATTAGGATAGATTTTTTCCTTTTGTGCACAATTACCTCTTTTCAGGAATTGCTTCCTTTGTATTGTTCAATTTGAGCCACACTTTTCCAATCAATAAATGCATGTTCAGTCAAATTATTTTGTTTTTGTTTTTCATTACCGCTTTGATTACAAAAACATCCAGATATTTTTGATAAAGAATGTTGCATTTTAAGACATACTGGTCCCTTCCAATGCATGTTTATAAGATTGAAAACTTGAAATCTTATTTGGAAGGTTGAGTGACCCAAATGTTGAAATCTTGACACGCCTGGGGCACGGTTTTATCTGACGGTCTGTTTTGCAGGTACTGTTAGGTATTCGTTACTCACTTGCAGGTTGTGATGTGGAAGCTTTGTGACAGATCCCCAGAGAGTTCGCTCAGGGACGAATGAATGAAAATCGACGAAGTGACGTTGAGACGTACGACGACCTTTGGAATTAATCAAGAAGACTCTTCAAAGTCGGAAGATTGGAAAGTCTGTAGAAATTCCCCGCAGAGTCTGACCAGAAACGAATGAGGATGGAGGGACGACGGAGAGGCGTCGAGACGTCCGACGACCTTTGAAATTAATCAAGAAGACTCTTCAAAGTCGAAAAATTGAAATTTCTGTATAATCCCAGGAGTACGTTCTCGTCGAGCGCGGAGCGACTTGGAATATAAGATGATGGAGCAGAAAAGGTCCAGACGAGTCTGGGAATTCTCAAAAGTGGAGAGCTGATATGAATATTGGCGGTAGATACCGTGGTTCGATGAGTCGACGGGTGTTGTACCGACTTTTCTCATTTTTCAGCTAAGTCCCCAAGCAGAGTCATAGGACTAGCTCCCCAGCAGATCCAACGTCTGTGGACTTCTCCAGCCGAGTCAGGATGGTTGTCCCCGAGTGGAGCGGGTTTCAATGAAATATATCTCCAGCAGTGTTCATCCTACCAGTGGATTGGACGAGTTTCCGCAGCAGACGGATTCTTGCACCCCCAGCTGAGTTGATTCTACCTATGGATAGCATGGGTTGTCCCCAGCGGAGTGGCATTCGCTTCCCTAGCAGGGTCGGGATGGTTATCCCCAGCGGGTTTCAGATCGAATGCTTCCCCAGTCGTCAGTCCTGGAGGTTGCTGTTCCCCAGCGGAGTTCTTTGTGAGCACTTCCCCAGTAAAGTCAGCAGGTATCTGTGAGGGTTTTCCTGGAGCGGAGTCAGGATTGATATCCCCAGTAAGTCAAGATTGGAGTATCCCCACAGAGCGTTGGTGGTGTTTATCCCCAGCGGTTTCTCGAGTGGATTGGGTGCAAAGGAGGTTCTTCCCCAGCAAGGGTTGCCTTTTCCCAGCAGCAGTGATTCCCCAGCATGGTGGAAGTCCGAGCGATGACGATATCCTCAGTGGAGTGTCTCGTATTCCCCAGAAGAGTCCCTTGAGGGGGATATTTCTTTTTATGCATTCATCATGAAAAAATAACATGGCATATTGCGTAGAAAAATAAATGATCGCGTAGCATTTCCATGTTTATGGAGCATTACGCAGAAAAAATCAATCATGCATCATATTACAGGCATAAGCTAGTCTCAAGCTGTGGTTACCGTTTGAGAGGTGATGTTGCATCAAAGTTTCTGTCAAGCGAAGATGGGAGCGATAATCCAAAGAATTTTTCCGGTATTCAGACCGATGTGGCATTCAGGCCAGTTTCCGATTCTCAGATCGAAGAAGTTTCCGACGATCAGGTCGATGTACTTATGGCATTCAGGCCAATTTTCCGGTGTTCAGACCGAGGCGGTATTCAGACCGAAGTGGCGTTCAGGCCAAGTTTCTGGTATTCAGACCGAAGAAGTTTCCGACGATCAGGTCGATGTACTTATGGCATTCAGGCCAATTTTCCGGTGTTCAGACCGAGGCGGTATTCAGACCGAAGTGGCGTTCAGGCCAAGTTTCCGGTATTCAGACCGAAGAAGTTTCCGACGATCAGGTCGATGTACTTATGGCATTCAGGCCAATTTTCCGGTGTTCAGACCGAGGCGGTATTCAGACCGAAGTGGCGTTCAGGCCAATTTTCCGGTATTCAGACCGAAGAAGTTTCCGACGATCAGGTCGATGTACTTATGGCATTCAGGCCAATTTTCCGGTGTTCAGACCGAGGCGGTATTCAGACCGAAGTGGCGTTCAGGCCAAGTTTCCGGTATTCAGACCGAAGAAGTTTCCGACGATCAGGTCGATGTACTTATGGCATTCAGGCCAAGTTTCCGGTATTCAGACCGAAGAAGTTTCCGACGATCAGGTCGATGTACTTATGGCATTCAGGCCAATTTTCCGGTGTTCAGACCGAGGCGGTATTCAGACCGAAGTGGCGTTCAGGCCAAGTTTCCGGTATTCAGATCGAAGAAGTTTCCGACGATCAGGTCGATGTACTTATGGCATTCAGGCCGATTTTCCGATATCCAGACCGAAGTGGTGTTCAGGCCAAGAAAAATGAAAAAAGAAGAGAGAATAATAATCCCCAGTGGATGTGTGGTGATCAGACCATGGTTATCCCTGTGTTACCATTTATTTTGGTATTTAGGTTGACATTTCTGTTTCGGTACTCAGGCCGACTTTCTCCGTACCAGACGAATTTTTGCTTTCGGAGTTCGTTTCTTCGCCAATGCTGACAGGCGTTGTTAATTATATCCCATCAGAGTGAAAATTGTTCGTCTGTTCTTGGTATTCAATCACTCTTCATCCTGGTCATCCGAAAGCCGAGGCTATTTCGTATCGACAGGTTCACAGTGGATTGAATAGGGGCAGCTGTAACACCTCAAAATTTGCCCTCCTCTCTTGGGACTAAGCTTAACATTGTGCATGCATTTTTAGGTCATTAGGCATTGCATATTGCATATCATGTGGTTACATTGTGCAAGCTATCCTCTCAAGTCTTGATCAGAAGATGAGGAAGTCAAAGGCAAGCCTAGGGGTTTATTGATTGATCATTGGCCATCTGAGGATTGGGCTGTGAATTAGGGTTTTATGATTCTCAATGGATGTTGGTCTTCATCTTGATTGCAATGATACATCATCATCATCATGGTTGGTTATCATCAGAAGAATCAAGTGTTGAAGCAGATTCCTTGAGATTAGGGTTTTGACCACTGGTCAACCCTAATCAGTTGTATTGGGCCAATCAGGGCATAATCAGGAGATGAGGTTTATGATGGATATGGGGTTCATTCTATGATTATTTTGTGCTTATTGAGGATAGGGCTTCACCCTTGAGCCATTTCAGTTGAAGATTGAAGCTCAGATTGATCTATGCATTGCCAGATTCATCTGTCAGTTGAAAAAGTCAACTGTTGTCAACTGTACATGATCTGATGGATTTGGAGGTGGAAATGAGTTAGATGCACTTCATTCATGTTGAAACAAGTGTTACATGACATCTCAAAGCTTAAGAATGGAGAAAATCAAGTCAGGACAAAAACTGCCAAAAATAGAAAGTGACTTGTAATTGAAGTTTCCAAAAATGGAAAGTTTTGGACCTCAAAGCCACGTGTCTAAGGAAGCTTCAAATGAAAAATTGTTCAACATGAAAGTTGTAGATCTTGTCTTCACCTTTCCAAAATGTCCAAGAACTTGAAAATCCCATGTATGGTTGGGAAATTATGGCTCAGTGAATTTCAAAAATGACCCATAATCAGGAGGCCATAATTTCCACATGGTTTGTCCAAATTGCAAGTTCTTTATATGCACAAACTCCATTTGACATGTACTTTCATGGTGCATAATTGGATTTTCTCAAAAGTGGCCAATGCAAAAAGTCAAATTTCAACTGGACAGTTAAAATGGACCAAGGGCAAAATTGTCCAACTTGTGAAATAATTGGAATTTTTGGATGGGGATTTTTGCAACACCTCATAAATGGCATTTGAAAGTTGTGGGAATCATCATTTCATGGCAAAGGCTCATGGTTTGGAATTTGACTTGAAAAATGAAAGTGCAAAATTGGACATTAAGCTACCACATGGTGAATTTCAAAAATACTCATCCAATGAGAGTGCACCAAGTTGCAACAGCTCACACATGTCATTTAGAGAGTGTGTGAGCTGTCAAATAGG
Source organism: Lathyrus oleraceus (assembly GCF_024323335.1). Classification (NCBI taxonomy): domain Eukaryota; kingdom Viridiplantae; phylum Streptophyta; class Magnoliopsida; order Fabales; family Fabaceae; genus Lathyrus; species Lathyrus oleraceus. The sequence goes on from NC_066580.1 coordinate 449,258,747, forward strand.
TGGCAATGAGTTGGCATGTGAAATTCCTTTTTTGCCCTCACTTGAAAAATTAGCATTGTTACTAATCAACTCCATTTGGTTAATTAACATGATTAAGTGATGATTAAGCATTGGTATATAAACATAATCTCATTCTAATCATAACAGAATTTCACATTCACCAAGATTAGATCAAAAAACCTCTCAAATTCATCAAAATCTCAAGAACACCATAAACACAAAAATTCATCAAACTTCATCAAATCTCAACCAATTCTCGAATTTCTTGTTGCATCAATCTCCTTTCATCATCCTCATCAACTGTTTTTGGTTATTGGAGCATATGGAGTGGTGAATCTCGACTGTTCATACCAACATCATCCATGGTGAATTCGAATTTGGAGCAATAGAAGCCATGGCAATTGATCTTGAGCACATCATTCATCTTCATGGAGCTTATGTAGCATCTGTTTCACATCAAAACGTCTTGAAAGCCTCGATTCCAGCACTGCCATAGCAGGTACTTCAAAACTCGACCGTCACGATTCTATGAATTGTTGTATGCTTTGTGTAGTTTGTTTCATGTAGATTACAGTGGTGCTTTTAGATTTGTGAACGGATAACTGTAGCGCACGAAATCTTGAATTTAAGTTTCAATGTCAAACCCTAACTCGCGCGATTCGTGTGATATAGCAACTGTTAGGTCAATTCGAGTTCGTATTTGGATTGTGCATGTTCATACGGTTCTAACGAGTATTCGTTTGCTCGTTTTGGTGTTGATTTGAATATTGTGTGTTCTTCGTGTGGCTGGGTTGAGGACGATGAAGTTTCTGCGCAAAAGTCTGTTTGATCTTCAATTCCATTTGAAAATTCAAACTCGGTGTTTCCCGCTCCCGCCTCACATAATTACAAGTCTGCCATTTCTAAATTTCAATTAATTCATAAAAATTCTAAAAAATTCATAACACCTTAAAAAATTCACCAAAAATCATAGAAAAATCAGAAAAATGTGGAAATTTTTGTGTTGACTTTGTTGTTGACTGTAGGATTTATTTGACTCATTTTTGAAGGTTGTGCATGGTAGGAATTTTGTTTGACCTAGGCTTGTTTCACATGTGCTACATTTTGATACCTTGTGCTATTGTGATCATGAAATCCTCATATTCTAAAAGAAATGTCTGAAAATTTTTGTGATGATTGTTGACTGGTTGATGCTTATTTACATGTAGATTTCATGAATTTTTGATACCTGATCATTGAGATGTGAATTTTTGAACTTAGGTGTGACAATTTGTGTCACACCTCATTATGTCAATTTGCTGGATTTATTTGAGTGACCTATACTTGGTGAAATGATGTGAAATTTTGCATGATGGTTCATTAACATGTTAAGATGCTATGTGAATTTTTGTGGAATTTTATGTGGCATTTTCAAATTGATTGCTATTTTTCATCTCTGGTGGTTGAATTTACAAGTTCATGTGACATAGGTTGGTAGATTTGATGTGAAATGCTCATATGTTATTGAATGATCATGAAATTTTGTATGATAGTTATAGACACATGATGTGACATCCCTGTTTTGGTCTCACTCATTTCTTTACTGTTTTCATTGAGTTATGAATTTTTGAAGGGGAAGCATGTGTTGATGTTGTGATTTGGAGCATATAGTTGTGTCTGTTTTTGTTGATTTTCATTGACATAGTTACCTTTGCCCAATTAAGCTGAAATTTGGTGTGCCATACCTGGATTAGGTCCTGTTTAGGTGTAATTTATTTGAGAATTTTTGAAGTTGTTTTGATGTGGATTTGAATGCAATAGTTCTGTTTGCATGTTTGGTGCTTCATTTGAACTAGTTTGCCTTGTTTTGTGCATAACATGAACATGATGAATGATATAAACATGAGACTAATGGTGTTTGCTCTTGTTTGACATTAATTTGACTTTGGTTGGTGAATACCTTGCTGTTTAGGATTTTTTCTTGCCTTTGGACCCTAGGCTTAGCCTAGTGGTCTTGTTGCTAATATTTGCTTGATTTTTCAGGATCAAAAGCATAATGCACATGGAGAATGAATCAAGTTAAATGCAATTGATGTTGTTTGATGTTTGTACACTAACATAACATTGTTTTGTAGGGTGTGAAGTTTGGGATTGAGCTTTGAGCTTGCTTTGTTGTGCATTGATCTGTATAGATTAATTGGTTGATACTTGCTGTTTAGTTTGTCTGTCTGAGTACTAACTGTGTTTGACTGTTTCCAGGTACTTTTAGTTGCTCAGTTCCTTGTGAACTTTTGCTTTGCTTTGCTTAAGCAACTTGCATTGAGGTATAACTTCCTAACTTCATGTAGTCTGGAGACCCGGCTGTTACCGGGCCGGGCAAATAAATGTCTGAAGTCCTCCTTAAGAGGCGATGATTGTGATTGTTTAATTTTGTGCCTAAGCAGGTAAAGTCCTTAATCAAGGCAATTGGTGGAAGGTAGGGATAAGCAATCTATCCCCCACTATTCAGTTGAGTCTTCTCCTTGCTCCCATTACATGGTTGTAGCATTGAGATCCAAGCCCAAGATCCTGTGCAGTGCACATTGTGTCAGTGTCTCTGAGTATAGAAGGGTTCCCCCATTCTGGACCCATGCTCATTTGTCAGAAGCTCTCCCTGGTTAGGGATAAGAGCTGTGAGGTCTGATCCTCACTTCATCCTTTCATCTGCTTCACCTTAGCCTCGTAATGGCAAGGTTAAGAGCAAACCCAGCCCGTACAGACGACTTGCTGAGGCAGTCAAACCTGTTGATTGAGCCCCCTTGTTTGGCTATAGTGGGTGCTCTGTGGATATCTGATTGACATGCCTGTTTGAGATGCTTGTTCTCATTTGATGTATGCTTGTATGTTGTTTGCTTGTGTGCTTGCTTCTTTCCTGGTTAGGATGGGCTTGCTTATGCAAGTAGGATAGAAACCTGAACTTAGGGTGACTTTGCATGACAACATCTAGGCTCGAGTCGTAGTCTCCCTAGTGTCGTGTCTTCCCCTGGTTTCTGGTTAGGAATCTTTTTCCCTTTCAGGGGAACTACATCGCCCTGATCCTCGTTCCAGACGAGGTATGTAGGCAGGGGGTCGTGCGAGACCTCTCCGGGCAACCTTTTTCTTTTTTGTGTGTGTTTGTTTGTTATCTGATTGTGTGTTTGGCTCGGATGCCGACGTAAGCCCAGTGATTGGCAGTCGGGCTCCACGTTTGCCGTTTTGTACATGTTTTGGTTCGGATGCTGACGTAATTCCATCCAGTGGTTGTCGGGCTCCATGTTTGCCACCCTCGCTTGTTTGTATGTTTTGTGTTGTTTGGCGTGTGTAAGCCGAACTACAGTGGCTCTGATTCTTGTTCCAGACAAGATATGTAGGCATAAGGTGCGATACCTTATCGAGCTCCCTTCTCTTAACCCCACCTGCGTTCCCTGTGTGTGTGTGTGATGTTTAGCAACCTTTTCTTTATTTTAGGACGTGGATCCCGTCGAGTACGACGGACGTGAGGGGTGCTAATACCTTCCCCTTGCGTAACCGACTCCCTTACCCTTTCTCTTTGGTCGCGAGACCATCTCCTTTCCAGGTTTCTCTGAGCGTTTCCTTTCCCTATTTTGGGATAAATAACGCGCAGTGGCGGCTCTGTGTGTGTTTTTCTTTGAGCCTCGCCGGTTGATTTTCGCAGGATGCGACAATTGGGTCTCAGGGAGAATACTCTAGGAGTGAGGAATGTTTCCTAGATAACAATCGTTTCGGCCTCTGTATCTTTCGACAAATAGGGAAACTTCCTTATAAATCAGTCTGGATCACAGGTTCTAAAGGCAAAGGGGGCCATGGTTGGGGTGAAGTTGTAGCGCTCAGCAAACATCATCACGTAATTAGTGAAACTTTTCTAAAGGTTTTGACCTTCATTGTTTAGAGTTAGCATCGCTAAGCGCGTTCATTTGACTCTCCTATTTCTCACCTCTAGAGCATCTACATCGATGGGGTTGTGGGTTGGAAGGCATGCTTCAAAGCTTGCATTTAACCATAACTGCAACAACCAAAAGTGGCCAGAAAATAACACATTTCCCTTTGTTCGAATATTCTTTAAGGAAGTAACTCCTTCGCCCAGAGATTCATAGAGATTAGCTAATATCATTTCGTTGAGGCATACATTGCGTCCAACATGAAGTTGATTTGCCAATGTAAGAAATTTCTTGGCTACTTGGAGAGACTTCGAACAGAAGACACAATGAGACAACCACAAAGCTAGGAAAGCAATATGTTCAGTGTCGGAAACATCCTTTATATATTTATCGTGATAGTAAGCAATATGTGTCGTAACGCGAAAAACAACCGGCGGAAAAAAATAAGTTTACAGAGCCGTCACCGACGCTATTCATCCTATGATGGAAAGGAAGCGCAGGACTAACCTAAGAAAGGGAAAAGGAACGGTCTTACGACCAGAGATTGTAAGGTACGGGAGTCGGTTACGCAAGGGGAAGGTATTAGCACCCCTCACGTCCGTCGTACTCGACGGGATCCACGCTCAAAAGAATAGGAAAAGGTTGCTGATAAACTGCTCAAATAAATGCACGCACTGGAATAGTAAACAGGTGAAAGAAGATGGAGGAAGTGGACTCGGCAAGATGTTGCATCCTGGGCCTACGTAGTTTGTCAGAAACAAACATCAGAGTCGACGTAGTTTGGGGAAATGGGAAACATGCTCGCTAGGACATCGCGTCCTGTGCCTATGTATCTTCTCTATCCAGAGAAAGAATCAGAGCACTCGTAGCTCGGCTAACGCACGCCGAAACAAAACACCGAAAAGAGACGCTAAGACGTCAAAAGAAACACTCAACAGGAAACAGAATGCCAATCCATGGACTTACACCCGACTCCTGACAAACAAACAAAAGGAAACAGAATGCCAATACATGGACTTACATCCGACTCCAAACAAACAACACAAACAAGGAAACAGAATACCAATACATGGACTTACATCCGACTCCAAACAAATAACACACGCTAACCAGCGAACACCAAAGAAAAAGGTTATCTGATTGACAAACTAATAGGGAGTCTGGAACTCGAGCCTACTAGTTGTCACACAAACACAAAGAGACGCTGAGACGTCAAAAGAAATAAAAAGGTTGAAAAAGAAAAAGGGTGAGGAACAACAAACTAATAGGGAGTCTGGAACTCGAGCCTAATAGTTGTCATACAAACACAAAGAAAAGGTTGAACACACAAAAAAAAAACAAAAGGGTGAAAAAGAAAAAGGGTGAGAAACAACAAACTAATATGGAGTCTGGAACTCGAGCCTAAAAGCTGTCACACAAACACAAAGAGACGCTGAGACGTCAAGAGAAACAAAAAGGTTCAACACACTAAAAAAAACAAAAGGGTGAACAACAAACTAATAGGGAGTCTGGAACTCGAGCCTAATAGTTGCCACAAAAAAAATAAAAGGTTGCCCGGAGAGATCTCGCTCGACCTCCTGCCTACATATCTCCTCTGGTATGAGAATCAGGGCGATGTAGTTCCCCTTAACAGGGGAGAGACTCTCTCCTAACCAGAGACCAGGGAAGCAAACAAACTAATAAGGAGACTAAGACTCGAGCCTAAAAGTTGTCATGCAATCAGTAATCCCTAAGTTGAGGTCTCTAATCAGAACCTAACTCATACAGGCAGCAAGTCAGTTCAAAACATCAACACCAGTGAACAAGTATCACACACTATATCCACACAAGAGGCTCAGACAAACGGTTGGGCTTTAGTCAAGAGGGGTCATATCAACCTCGACAAACAAGCCAAAACTGTAGGGGTATGCTGAAGCTCTTAACCACTAACATTGAGAGTTAGGGTGAAGCTGATCAAATATGGTAATGAGGATGAGACCTCATGCTCTTAACCCGGGCCTGGGTGAGCTCAAATCAAAGAAAGCATGGGGATCCAGAAAGAGGGACCCTATTCCACTTGACTGACTCTATACAAAGATCTTGGGTATTTGTTCAAGAGCATCAGCACGTAGTGCGAGCATAAAGAACGACTCACTGAATAACAGGGGACTGGCTACTAGTCCATTCTATCTGTCAATTGCCTCTTCACTTAGGAGGACTTATCAAGTAACATGCCTCACTTGGAGGTCTTTGGCACAAAATGTAAACAAACACAATCAGAGCCTCATAAGGAGGACTTCAGCCAAATGCCTGCCAAAAAGGTGGCAGGACTTCCAGACTACATGGAGTAAGAAGGATAAACTACCTCAGTGGTGTATCAACCATACTCCAAAGCTTAAGTAAAATCTAGCTAGCAAGCAAACTAATGTACCTGTACAAAAGCCAAACAGTTAATATTGCATTCAGAAAACCAACAGACAACAACAGTGGAACTTTCCAATATCTACACAATGCAAGTCATTAGTGCAAGCACTCGAGGGAGTTCATCACATCAATGAACCTACAACACAACCAGAGTTAGTAATCAAAGCAACTTGCATCTCAAATAATGAGACCAAACCAACCATTAGTGCCAAATGCTCAAACCTGAAACACAAAGCTCAATTAGTATGTGTACAAACCATTAATTTAAAGACTAGGTTCAAAAGCAAGTCAAATGACCAAAACAGAAGTCAATATTTCACATGAAGCACATTCAAACAAACAAGAAGGTGTCCTCAAAAGGATCAAGACCAATTCATAAGGCAAAGGCATCAAATGATCAACATAAAACAAAGACCAACAAATGAGCACAAAATGGACAATCAAATTAGAAAATCCAAATCAAAACAGAAAAGCATCCAATGCCTATGAAATTTTTTATACAAGCTTATCATGTTATGAACAAACATCATGCAAAAAATTAAATCCAGAAGAGCTCAAATGATAGGTGAATGAAAATGCACAAATGCAAGGTCAAGAATGTGACACAAATTGTCACCCTAAATGTTCATGTGTCCAAAACAGTGATGGCATATGATAAAAATTCCAAACCAAAGCCAAAAAATCATATCACATGTTAGGATCAAGCATGCCAAATTTCAAGTCAATTGGATTAACCATGAGCATTTTACAAGCAAATGAATGTAACATGTCAATTTGGCATCATGTTCAAACAAAAAATATCAAATAAAAATCCAAAAATTAACAAATCATGAAATTAATTCTATAAAAAACTAGTGATCAACACAAGATTATGGAAAAAAATTGAAGTGAAATTGGATCATTCTACTATTTTTTGTGATTTTTCAAAGTTGGAGAAAATATTTGAAATAAAATGGAAATAATGTGGAAAATGATAATCAAAGGAAAATCAGAATGTGCATAGCCAAGGATTGAACCCACGCTAGCAAGGTCCACAAGAGCGCTCAAAAATGAAATATCAGAAAGCGCATGGCCAGGATTCGAACACGCGCTCACAAGGAAAAATGGAATTCCAAAATAAATCAGCAAACACACACACATAGGGATCGAACGCGCGCCCCAGGGGTCCCAAAACAGCATGAAACGCTGCGTTTCATGCGAAACCCTAGCGCATAGAACCAGACGCCGGAACAGTAGTTCCGGTCGTCTTCTCCGACCGTGTCCACGGCGGAGCTCCAATTTTTTTTCCAAAAATCGCTTAAATGTACATGGATAGAAAGCTCTTGCAACGCTGATCTCAAATATCACACTCAAATAACCTAATTCCTCATATATTTCCTGGATCGAAGAGAAACTTAATCATGTGCAAAACTTTAAATCAACCGTACGTGTTCATTTTTCATCCATTTTCAAATCCAAACACATCAGCATGCTCAGGGATGCAAGATCTACGCATTCATCACAAGAAATTGGCAAAAAGGAGAGGTCGAAATTTCACTTACTTGAAGTGGCAGTGATGGAAATCGCGTGTTCAGGTGCTCAAACTCTCCAGATATGCTCCAATAATCCTCCTATGAAGCTTTGTGCAAGAAATAATGGTTGAAGGCACGTGGATCTAGCTCAATTCTCAAGTTCCATCAACATGTTCATGCTTTCGATCTGCTCAAATCTGGACCAAATTCTTCAAACCAAACGTGGATTCTTGCTCAATGATACTCCATAATCATGATTATGCAAAGAAATTGATGAATTGTATGAAGAAAATTGAAGTTTGAAGTGAGAGAAAAAATGGAGGGAAGCTTGAATTTCAGATCTGAAATGTGTTGTTATGGCAAATACAGTTATGATTAAGCTTATATATGATGTGCTAATCATGTTGTTAATCAAATTAGGCTTTGGTTAATTGAGATTAGTGAAATGAGAGGTGTTTTGCAAAAATGGCAAGTGTGAGGTAGCATGTACAATCCATACGTGAACAGTGCCATGCAAGGGTACAAATTCACTTAAAATCATGCAACAATCAAGATGGGATTGGTATTTTGTTTGTAGCATCAACCAAATTTGAACTGTGAGATTTCCCTCCAAAATACACATGTATGAACAAGTGGTCATATGAGTTTCTTTCATGCAAGGCAAGGCTTGATTTGGAAAGTATTGGTCATGACAAGCATTTTTCAAAAAGAGTGGACCAATTTGGAGTTTTGAATCAAAAGTTATGCCATGTTGAACTTCCATGCATACTTTGTGATCATTTGGCCATAACTTCTCAACTAATCATCAGGTGATCATGAAATAGGACTTTTTGAAAAGAGGAGAGAAAGATCTTAAACTTTCATGTTCACCAAAAATCCATTTGAAACTTCTTTGATGTTGAAAAGTCAAGTTGAATGTGAACCAAAAACTTGCCATTTTTGGAAACTTTTAATTACAGGTCACTTTCCATTTTTGGAAACTTTTGCCATGACTTCAAAATCTTCAAGATAGATGTTTGAAATGACAAATAGACTTTATTTGAACATGAATGAGGTGTTTAAATTCATCTCCCCAACTCATAGCCCTCATCTCCTGCATAGTTGACTCTTTTGTGGTCCTCAGATGACCTTGACATGCCCTGATCAGCTTGAACCTCCACCACTTGGGGAAATGGATCAGAAATGAAACCCTAGCTCATATAAGCCCAATATAATGATCATGTGATCCTCATCATTAGCAAAGTCATTATTTCTTTGAGAAGCCCTGATTGGAAGAAAGTCAATGATTAGGGTTGACCAGAGGTCAAAACCCTATTCCAAAGGAACCTGAGCATGAATCATGAAACCCTTGGTGAGGATAGAACCATGATGATGGTAATATATCCTTGCAAACAAGATAATGCTCAACCTTTGAAACCCTGGTGAAAAGCAAACCCTCAGATGGTTGATCATTTCATAGAAACCCTCAGGCTTGACTCATGTAACCTCTCCATCTTCTGAAAAGACTTTGGAGGATGACTTTTCTTATTTTCATATGATATGCAAAATGCAATGTCTAATGCCCTAGAATATGAAATGAAATGTGTCAAACTAGTCCCAAGAAGAGGAGGGAAAATTTTGAGGTGTTACAATATGCATGGTGAAGGCGGCCCTGGAAGTATCGAAACCAATACTGTCTTTACATAAGAAGTTTGGGTCATAGGTTTCGCACATAGTTTTGGTTCCTATTATGGCAGCAACATCGAACAATGTGGGTGTCATCATACTACAGGGAAGGTGAAAGGTGTGATGGGTACTATCCCAGAAGTACAAAGAAGAAACTAGCATAAACTGATAATAGTCAGGTCATACTTTCGACAATTGTATCAGGTCGACGATGCCAATTTCTTTCGAGACTTGGGACTCCTTTTTCTCAATTTTTTCTAGCCAACTCAAATAATCGGAAGGATCTCGAAATAAGGGACATGACCGAAATATCCTAAAACCTTGGTTCATATAAGTCAAGTCGATGGGTTCCTCAGTCGAAGGGTTACCCTGGTTATCTGGATGAGGGTTTTCATTAGTATGGGTTTCCTCATTGGCCTTGGGTTTTTTGACACAAGATATGGGTTTATATTTATGATAAGTGGGGGAAAATTCCTTGAGCCTGTCAGGATCAACATTTGGGTTTGACAGAGGTCTTAGAATTGCATGCATTTTCCCAGAAATATAAATAAGAATTAGTACCTGAGATTGAAAAATCATTCTTTGTTCTTCAGTTAATGATTTTGGAACGTACTATTGGTTACCCACGGTGTTTGAGCCCAAGATCTTGTCAGCAAGTGGAAGGCTTCGAGATTTCCTAGAATCTTTGGTGTTTTTTTTTGGATTCTTTAGTGATTTTCGTAGATGATGTCATTGTTGGAAGGAGAAACCGAAGCAGGTTTTTGCTTGAGGAAGATGAAGAGTGAAATAAATGTTTTTTTAGAAGAAATAGAATGCGAAGAGTTGAGAGAGAAAAAGAAAGAAGAAAAATGTTGAAAATGTCTATTTATAAGTTGGGAATTAGAAGAGGTTTTTTGTTTAGGCGTTAATGGGGAAAGAGAAAGTGGGCACGTGTCAGTGTAAGTGGCTATGATGAGTGGTAGCAGTTAATGGCTAGGCACGATTTCCCAAGGGCTAAGAAACATGATGATTGCCTAAGGATCCTCACGTGGGTTCTGAAGCGACGTTTTGCTAAAGTGGTCATCATGACGGTGACGTCATAGTAGAGGAAACGTTGTGTGATGTCGAAATAAGTTTGTCAAGAAACAAAACAATACCTTTTTCTTCTATAGATCGAAAAAGGCATTGTTTGGGAGGCAATTTGTTAGGTGGAAATTTTGACATCAGGTTAGATGTGATAAAATAAGGAAAGAAAATGATCTTTGGAGTTATCTAAGATTTCGACAGATAAGTTGTTCGACAAGAATACCTAACTCAGGGTGTGTCGAAATCTACCTTCTATGTAGGAAGATGAATGTGAAATTTAGGGATAATCTCAAGTTCAGAAGGTTACTTCGACGAAAGGGTTGTTCAACATATATTTGAATTTTGAATGACAAAGGAGTAACCGTATTTTATTCTTATCCACTTTTGATAAGAAAGGATACGTGGAACGTACTCATGGGTCGAAGACATGCCGAGTGTCACGTGTCAATGCCTGGGAGAAGATTCGTTGGAGACAATTATTTCAATTTAGTATAATTAGGTGTCCTAATGTTAGGATTGGGGTGTTCAAATTACTGTACAATCAATCATATTTACTCAAAGTATCCAATGTGTAGAGAAAATGGTACAATTGAGAATGTACGTTTGATAACACCATTATACTCATATCAATTAAAGCTCATTTACATCTTCTTGTTTAACAATTGTCTTTTACTATTAGTTATTCATCAAACATCGTTTTATACTTCACTTGCATTAAAACTTCACTTGCATGTTTGCCATTTATCTTCTTAAGAACGCTTTCATCAAATATTTTTATTTAAGGATACTGTCGAAGTGTCCATATTCTCATATAAGATTTTTAGAACAATATCACATGTTCTAGGATCAATTTGATCGATCCTGCGAGTAACCAAAGTTTCTGTATTTCGGAAGACCAGCGGTTGTTTACCAATTTTCACGGTAAACAAAACCAAATCAAACCGCACAGTTTTGTTAAAAAATGGTCTAGACTTATCTGAATCAAATGTGATTTTTTGCGATTTCGGATTGATTTAGTTTGGTTTGCGATTTTTTATTGGGTTGGTTCATTTTAAACACCCCTATCAATATAGTATAAAAATACATTATTTATTAAATGATGATTCTCATAATTTTAGGACCAAGGTCCCTCTTTGAAGATCCCTCTTTGAGAATTAGAGAAGAAGGAATTGGGATAGATTAATTTCATCGATAATGTCGACAAAGAAATTACATATGATTCTTAGGGAATTTAAGAAATTACTAATAGATTCCACAATCTAAGGGATTATTTGATGGAATAGGATAAGAGACTCACGCCCTACATCAGTGGTAATTCTTCTAGAACCTCACTAAAATATCACTTGTCAAAGACAAAGTCTTTCAACTTCATTGAAGGTATGAGGTTCCTTTTAGGCCTCGATTCCTTTGGGCCTGGGTCATTGGATCGTCCACTTGAACTGCATAATATGTGTCTATAACAGGGGTGCATATAACATTGCCATGTCCATCAAAACCAACATTGTTCTCAAGGTTGTAAAGAGAAAAGAGTGTGTTACAATCTTCCCACGAGGTCTCATCTGGAGACAACCCTTGCCACATTACCAGGACTATAATGACAGACTTGTTGGCTTCAGTCACAGTTTTGACATCTAAAATGGTAAGTGGCTCAACAGTAGGGTGACTATCCACTGATTGTGGAGGTAATTCATCTTTTGCAACGGGAGTAGGCTCATGACGGAGCTTCAAAACTTAATAGTGGAAAACATTATGAATTTTTGAATTTGAAGGGAGCTCTAAGATGTAGGCTATTGGGTTGGTTGATTTCGTTGTATTGTACTTCGTTTGTTGATAGATAACACACTGTTTGATATAATTTTGAACATCTTTCTGCATACTAGGCCAGAAAAAAATCCGCAGTTAAACATTTTAGTGTTTTAACGACACATGTGTGACCTCTAATAGGTGTGTCATGGAATTCCTTAAGTAATAGAGCAATAAATCGCGAGGGAGTAGTTATCCAAATCTTTCCATGATGCAAAATTAATCTATCGTGTAATGTGAATTCTAGCAATTCAGTAGGGGAAGCTGCAAATTGGGCCTTGAATTCTTGGTACTCCGTGTTGGAATTTAGGTCCTACTTTAGTTCATCTATGAAAATGAAGTGGGAATAGACAAAACTTGTAATTGTTCCTCGTTTCCTTCAAATATGTGTCAGAGTATGTCCACGACAGTGTTTTGTTTTGTCGGGTTTGTACTGGATGTCGTAGTGATAGCCTAGAAGTTTAGACAAATAGAACTGTTGCTCTGGCGTTTGAGTCACTTGAGTAAGCAACTCCTTAAGGCTACACTGATCTGTTTGAATAATGAAGAAATTTCCCAAAATATATTGTCTCCATCTCTTGACAGCACTGGTGATGGCGTGCAATTCACGTAAATAAGTTGAAGCTTTTGTCATCTTGGGACAAAATAGCTTGTTGAAGTACTATAATAGGCTATCACTTTACAGTAAGACAACTCTCATGGTGTGACCGAATGCATTCATCTGTACCACAAAGGGTTCATAAAAAGTATGAACCGGAGCTTTGGATAAGGAAAACTTCAATGCATCAAACACCTCCCGAGCTTCAATGGACAATTTAAACGCGTCTTTTTTCATAAGAGCATTCAAAGGTTGTGTTATCACTGCATAATTATGCATAAACCTTCGATAAAACCCCGATAGTCCAAGGAGCCCACGCAAGATTCATAGAGATTTAGGAATTGATCAATCACTAATGACTTGTATCTTAAGAGGGTTTGGCGCGACTGTGTTTTCTTGCACTATATGCCTTAAGTAAGAAATCTAAGTTTTCCAAAGGAACACGTGGAAGGCTTCAAGTGAAACTGATTCTCAGACAGGATGTTAAAAACTTGAGTCAGGTGAGTGATGTGGTGATCCATGGTAGTATTAAAAACCAAAATGTCATAGAAAAACAATAACGCTCTTTTCGTAGTAGTGGTAAAAAATTCTCGTTCCATGGTGCTTTGGAATGTTATCGGCGCATTGCACAAGCCAAAAGGTATGATACAACGCTCATGTGTTCGAAATGTAGTTGTGTGCGTGTATTCGAGGGCCAAGCAAATTTGATGAAATCCCGAAGTCAAATTTAGCTTAGAAAAATCCTGGAATTTCACAATTCGTCAATCATTGGAAGGGGAAATGGTCGTGAATAGTGAGAGCATTTAGAGCTCGATAATTAACACACATCTTCCATGTGTCATCTTTCTTTTAAGGAATAAGACAGGTGAAGATAAGAGGTTATTGTTGGATTCAACCCAACTGAACTGTAGCATTTTTGTGATATGAGTTTTAATTTCAAGTTTCTGTGAATGGGGTTGGCAATATGATCGAACGTTAACTGATAAAGTATTGAGTTGGAGGGGAATATGGTGGTCAGCGAGGTGAGGGGTGGGGGTAATTTGGAGAGCTCAGAGAATAGTGAAGTGTATTGGGTAAGTAAGTGGTGGAGTTGTGGAGGGTGTGGAGGTGGTGAGGAATCCCGAGGAGGCGGACAAGCGCGAAGCGAGAATAATTGAGCAGTGGAATCACTTTGGATAAATTATTGGAACTGATGGAATGACACTAAGGAAGGGGAGAGGTATGTATTCCCAATCAACTCGATACATTGATCATTATGTATGACCTTCATAGTTAATTTCTGGTAGTGTATTCAAATTGGGACTGGTTGTTTTAGCCATTGGGCCCGAAAAACAACATTAACACCTCTCAAACCCAATACAACAAATCAACCAAGAACTTGAATGGACACAAGAGTGATCAAACAAACTTGATAGCACACTAATTTATGTTCACTACCTACTATAAACCTGAGAGGGGCAATTGGGTTATGGGTCAGGCTCAAAGATGAAGCCACGTGCTTTTGCACAAAGTTGTATGTACTTCCACCATCAACATGAATAAAAACAAAATGGGAGCCAATAGAACCTGACACACGAAAGGTATCGGAAGTCTGGTGGCTTGATAAAGCATAGAGAATGAGTTGCACCAGTGGTAGTAGATCATTGCCAAAAGAGAGGTTTGAAGTGGCATGTTGATTAGGAAAATAACAAGTGTACTATTTTGCCGATGTAGTAATAATAGGGATGTTTTCCAAAGATCGATCTCGAGGATTGCGCAGCAATATACATGTGAATTGTTACTCAATTGAACAAAACTAATAGTTGGGGTTTTGTAAAAAATCACTGTAAGAGAAAGTAAAACAAAATAACTCTTTTCACAGTTTATAATAATATGCCAAGGATGGTGTATGAACATCTCTTGTAATGACCCTTGAGTGTATATCTCCTTAATAATGAAAATTGTTTCAATTAACGGATATTAAGATTGTTTCCCCCTAAGACCTCAGAGGGAAACCTTTGGTCATTCAATCTAACCTCTAAGTCCTTAGACGATTATGATGAAACCAAACATTTACAATTTAACAAGAATAAACCGGTAACCATAGGGTATCCCTAGTCCTAGGTGATATCTACTATGGTTTCACTGTATAAAAACCTTAACAATTGCAATCCTGCTAATTGTTAATCATATATCAATCTTGATTTTTCTGATAAAGAAAGCATTACACATATTGCATAGTGAAATTAACAACAAACATCATATATTAAAGAAATTATAACTTCAGAGTCAATATACGATCAATCCAGGGACACTCCCCGACATTTGGGGGTTTAGCCTCTCATATTATTCAAATAAGATACAAAATAAAAATGAGACATTACAAAAGGATGGGAATTCTGTTGATCTTCAATTGCATCCGCTCTTGAAGGATCTCTGTTCTTCGCCTCTTTTGACCGCTTCAATCTTTATCGTCTCTAATCTGTAATCGTGAAAAAGTCCCTTTCTCCATATTCAAAAATCCCCTAAAATAGTTCCTGATCACTAATTTGATGTAGCAAAAGTCCAAAATGCCCTCCGGGATCAGCCGTGCCAAAATACAGCAAAAACTGGAAAATGAGGTGTCCAAGCCAACACTAGCCGTGTCAGGCAACACGACAGGCCGTGTTGGTTGTCTGGTAAAGTGGTCTTGACATGCCCCTCCAGGGGATGACACAGGCCGTGTCAGCTGACACGGGCACCCGTGTCAGTTCCTTGTTTTCTTCTCCTGGCTTTCCTCTCCTAACACGGGCCATGTTGGGCAACACGGGTGACCGTGTCAGGACTATTGTGTTGCCCAATTTCCTCTTCTGACGGGCCCGAAACGTATGATTTGCTTGGCTATCCCTCCGGTATTCTTGCTTACACCTGAAACCAGTAAAACTATCACAAAGAGACATAAAATGGAGTATAATGATACAAACCAAATATAATCAACAACTTGAAATAATAATGCAAAGCATCTAATTTACTAAATAGAACGATAAAACAAGTAGACTAATGTGTTACCGACTTCGTAAAAAGGTGTCGAATGAGTGTCAGAAAACAAGTAGAATTGGAGACTGATCACAACCCCAAACTTATCTCATTGCTTGTCCTCAAGTGATGCTCGAGACATCAGGACGGCCACCCCCAAATTCTGCATCCACAATGCTACTGTGATCTTTCACGATTCCCTGTTCATTTTTTATTCATTATTTTACTCTTTCCCGACTTCCAACTTCCGCTACACTTTCACATTGATGCATCTTTTGGCTTGTAGCTTTTTACACTCTCACTAAATCTCTCGGGATCAAAGTGTTTACACTCAACAGAACATAGCATGCAAAATTAACTCTTAGGTTTGAATCACATATACCTTCATAACAAAAACACACAACACACACTATTCGAGGGATTTTTGGGTTGTGGCGGGGCTAAGGTGGGGAAACTTAACAAAACAAAAAGGGAAATACTAGGGGTTCAGGCTCAGAGTTCGTGTTGCTACTCTCATAACTGTGTTCAATCTTTTAATCAGGGAGTATTTCTTTTGGGCACCGTTCTTGTTGGGATTCGTTGGCTCTTATTTTTTTTCTTCTTTTTATTGCTCTTTTGAGCATGCTTTTTCCAACCTCAATTCTTCTAGATAAGTGCTTCATGATACTTCTCATAATTTTTTTTTCATTTCTCTTTTTTTTTCTTTGAAGTTTCGTACTTTTCCCATTTTTCTGCACTTATCTACTTTTCATCGGTGTCCCAAAATTTTGATGAAACCCCAAACTTAGGATTTTCTATAGATCCGGGGTAAACAACACTTATCTAAGCAAGGTGTAGTAGTGTATGGGCTTACGGTTATTTACAGTAGTTAAATAACAAACAAAAGGAAATATGGCTCAAATTGGGTGAACGAAGGGTAATAATGGCGGGTTGGCTGGAAATGCTCAGGGTTAAAATAAAAAATTGCCTCAGTCTGTACATGTGTGTTATGAAATTCCAGTATCTCTTATGCAAACTCAGAGAGACAGAGACATACCTGGAAAACTCTCATGATGACAAGTGTTTGACTTTTTGTAGTCCTCACCATGTTTGGTATAGCTTGCAGACTTCCAAGATACCTCTCAGTGTGTTGTAGCTTCATCTTTGCTTCGGTTACAGAGTATTCTTGAGAAATCCAGTGACAGAGAGTTGCGTCTGATTATTCAGATCAACATCATCAACTTTCGGGGGTTTCCAGAAGAGCAAGTTGAGGAATGTGTCTTTCATCCAATCGCTCCAAGCCTCATTATTCATCCGACACGAATGTCCTCTATCTGTAACACACAGAATACCACACAAGTAATTATTTTAAACACACATAATAAAATGCTGAAAAGACTAAGAACAAAAATAACAAATAATAACCCCCCCCCCCCCCCCCCCCACACACACACACACTTGAACCAAACATTGTCCGCAATGTTTAATCCAAGATAGAGAGGGACTCACACATGTTCATTGCGGTGGTGGAAATTGCAACATCAGTTGTTGCATCATCACATGCATCTCATCCATAAGAGTCCCTTGACGGGCTTGCTCTAGGCCTTGGCGTGTTTGCTCTGCTCGAAGATCGCCGATTTCTGTCTGTTTCCATGACCATTGGTCCGGTGTCACATATGACGACCTGGTACCTGGGTGTGTGGTGTCCTCTAGCGGTGCAACAAACTGCTCCCGTTCCTGCACCTCTTCCTCTTGAGGATCACCTGCAACAAATGGGTCAACATTGTGCTCGTCCATATCATCTTGGACGACACTCTCATATAGCAAATTATCCGTGTTGGAAATGCTAATTCGTGCAGGGTCAGGAAGAGCCATAATAAACTGACCAGAACTCATTAAAGCATAATAATTAGAAATTTGTGATATCATACCTTGCTGAACCAATGTGTTCATGTCCAGTTTATGCTTACCTGCCACCGACGTCTCATTAAGTGCAGTAGGGTTGTCATACCCCAAAATTTGCCTGTTAATTTTTATGATAAATTGATTCATGCATGACATTCATTTCACATTTGCATTCATTCATTAGCATACATTCTCATATAAATTATAAATTTTAATTTATTTATTATGTGATACAGATATAAAAAATAATTATAATTTTGGTTATCTGTATGATATAAATAAATTATATATATATATATATATAAATAAAATAGTTTTAATTTAATGATAAATAAAAATAGATTTGAATTTTAATTGTATAATTAAAATTTTAAATTTATTTGTTAAAGCTCGTTAAATTACAATAACTATTTTTTATAATTTAGTGACTCATGTTCCATTTATTCATTATTTATAAATAGTATTTATTTAGTAATTCACGTTTTTTACTTAATAAAATTTATTTATAAGACTAACATTTTTTTAAAGCCCATAAATTATAAAATAATTTTGGTTGATATAAGTAAGAATAATTTTGATTTTTTTTAAATGATGAAAGTAAAACTAGAAATAGGTTTAAATTTTAATTCAATTATGTAACTAAAATTTAAATTAATTTTTATTTAAATTATTCATTATTTATAATAATATTTGTATTTAATAAATATTTAGCAAGGTTAAACCCTAACTCTCCTAAAGTATAGGAAGGGATCCAAATATTTAGCAAGGTTAAACCCTAACTCTCCTACAGTATAGGAAGGGATCCAAATATTTAGCAAGGTTAAACCCTAAAGTACAGGAAGGGATCCAAATATTTAGCAAGGTTAAACCCTAATCCACACCATTATAAATACTTCATATGGCTGCAGCGAAGAGGAAAAAGAGGGGAGATACAACAGAAGAAGATACACAAGGCAAGACATAAAGCACTCATAGCCTGAATAAGAACAACACACATACAGTGAACAAGCTAGAAGAATCAAATCCCCAGTAAGTGTTCATTATGGAATTTGCATCCAGCATGATTACCTTGCAATACTCCTTAATTCATGCATGAATAATATTAGTTTAATATATATATTGAGATGATGTATTCATAGTTTGGTGGATGTTGATATTGCTTTATTCAAGTATGCATCTGTTCTTGATATGTCATAGCATGTTGGAGAAATTTTGTTTGCATGATTAAAGAATTATATCTGCCATTTAATTATTATTATATGAGTGTTGTTTCTAGCATGATTATGTTTATTTCACATGCTGTTATTACATAATAATAATGATGATATAATGGTGATAATATAAATCCTGGGTTGTCTTTAACATGTATGTGTAAGGTTTGTTTTATCATTATCACTTGCAGTAAAGAGAACTAATACATGAGTAAAATAATATAAGTTTCTTGATTTGTGCATGGCGACTTTTGTTATTGCATGATGATTACATATGATTTTATTTTATGTGTGTGGTTTGATATAAGATGAAGTTACAGGTTTGTTATACTCACATGAAAGAAACAGCATGAGAACAAATAAAGTAGCTTGCCGTAAGAGAGAAAGCTGTAACATGCATGGTGGTGTTGTGTCAAAATGGAAAAATCCATGTAGAATTAATATATATTTTAATGAAGGCGAATAAATAACGAATGGACCAACATGGCTCGTCGGTAGCTCCCCCTTCACTGCAACGTAGAGGTCCTGGGGTTTTTTTTACTATGTTTACTCCCTTTCCACTATAATTAATTCACCACTATCTGTTCTTGATATGTCATAGCATGTTGGAGAAATTTTGTTTGCATGATTAAAGAATTATATCTGCCATTTAATTATTATTATATGAGTGTTGTTTCTAGCATGATTATGTTTATTTCACATGCTGTTATTACATAATAATAATGATGATATAATGGTGATAATATAAATCCTGGGTTGTCTTTAACATGTATGTGTAAGGTTTGTTTTATCATTATCACTTGCAGTAAAGAGAACTAATACATGAGTAAAATAATATAAGTTTCTTGATTTGTGCATGGCGACTTTTGTTATTGCATGATGATTACATATGATTTTATTTTATGTGTGTGGTTTGATATAAGATGAAGTTACAGGTTTGTTATACTCACATGAAAGAAACAGCATGAGAAAAAATAAAGTAGCTTGCCGTAAGAGAGAAAGCTGTAACATGCATGGTGGTGTTGTGTCAAAATGGAAAAATCCATGTAGAATTAATATATATTTTAATGAAGGCGAATAAATAACGAATGGACCAACATGGCTCGTCGGTAGCTCCCCCTTCACTGCAACGTAGAGGTCCTGGGTTTTTTTTTACTATGTTTACTCCCTTTCCACTATAATTAATTCACCACTATTTTTCTATTATTAAAATAAAACCCATTAATTAATTTTCTAATTAATATATTATATTGGTTATTTAAACTAGGATATAATTTAATCTAGTTTATTAATTAAATTTTCATATATCACTTAATTAATTAAAATGGGCTATTTTGAATAATAAAAATCTAATTATATTTTTTTCCTCTTTTCTTTTAAAACTTCTATCAATTTAGTCTAAGTTTTTCCATAAATTCATAAAAAAAAGTTTCTATTATTATAGACTAAAAATATTCTTAATTCATTCTTAAATTTAGTTTATTTATTTCATTTGTCATGAACTTCCTATGCCCTTTTAATTTTGTACTCGTTAATTAAGATTTAGATATTTTATATCCCCTTTTAAATTATGTACCCCCCATCCCGAAGCCATGTAATAGTGTAGTCTTATTTTTCGCACTTTAATTTTTCCGTACTGTGAATATAACTATCTACATGTATGCTAATAGGATTGCATGGAAAGATAAATAATCAAACTTAGATAAATTAATTCAAGATAATATATCCGAATCCAATCATTTCCACACTTGCACCTCTAGGGTAACCCTCTCTTTGTTGCCTTACGATATTACGGTCATATCCCGCGGATGTGGGGATACCCTTAGCAAAGATCCTTTCGATTAAATCATCATCATCCCTAAATAGATAAGTCATAGTCCCTTCGATCAAAAGGTCAATGTCCCTACAAGATAAATCATAGTCCCTCGAACGTTGCCTTCGAATATATGACCTTGTCCCTCGAACGCTGCCTTCGAATATATGACTTTGTCCCTCGATGACCCTTCGTTGTAGCCTACGATTAAATGATGATCGTCCCTTCGAATGCTAAGGTATCCTTATAAATGTTGCCTTCAATGACCAATCGACGACCCCACGATGTCCCTTTACATCCAAAGGATAAGACTACTTACTTCTCAATAGTAAGGACAGTTTTACCCTCCTAAGGATAGGAAATACCTATAAAGACCTTGGTTAGGTATAACTCTTAAATGCTTGCTCACAGCTTAAAATACTTTTCACACCTCACACTTTTCAAAACATCTTTTAGAAAATCACCACTTGGTATACATTCGCACCAAAATCATCGCCGAGTTATATTTTTCTAAACATCTTTCAAAATCAAACGAGATGAACACTTTGTAAACATTCGTACAAGAATCATTACACAGTTAAACTCTCCTTTCAAAATATTTTCTAAACACACCATATTTCTCAAACACTTTCTCAAACAAGGAAAACATAAGTGAGTTAAGCAATTAAGAGCCCATGGATAACCATGGATACAAATGGTGCTAACACTTTCCCTTTGTATAATGTACCTCCCGAACTCAAAATCTAATCAAGGTCTTTCCTGTTCTTTTCCGCCTTTCCTTATTGGATAAAAGAAAAGTCGGTGGCGACTCTTGCTATCCACAACATTGCTTTTCAAAGCAAAAACACAAAGTCAGTTCACCGTATCACAGAACTGGCGACTCTGCTGGGGAATCTTAAAAAGAGAGGTTACCTTAAAGATAAGATCACTTATGTTTTCGAATTGTTTCTGTGTCTGGTTTACTTTTAAGGGATTGTTTGGGTATTCTATGCTTGAGTGAAAGATCCTACACCCGGATCTAGTGTACCTTAGGTAAGTAGCAAGAGATTATCGCGACTGTCCGGCGTATACGGGAATGGTTAAAATGATGGCTACGGTTAATGTGACACTTTGGATGTCCTGATGTTCCTCATGTTTACTTGAGGAAAAATTTGGCGTCTGTATGGTGTCATCAAAGCATTAACCAGACCTTTAGAACCCTAATTGACTCATCCTAGCCATTAGAAAGTAGTGAGATATCTGACTTCGGTTCCGACTGGGGTTGGTTGATACTCGATACTACACTATTTGAGATTGGACTTTAGGGAAATTTTGGTCAATCGCTTGGTGTTGCACTGAAGTGGACTTAAGGAAAGGTCAATGATTTGAGATCCTTCTAGAACCCGGTTACTATTCTAGGATAGGTTGAACCAACCAAACTTCAGTGGGGAGGGTACTTACCTATGGAACTCATGCAAGCCTTAAAACCTAGGAATGATTGTGGTGTGACTTGTTTGTGCTTGTTACTTACTTGATATCATAACATCATAACATCATAACATCATGACATCATGGCATTGTACTAACCATTTCGAGGACTTAGGGATTTAACTTTGCTCTATTTTGTAGGGCTATAGCTTCCAGACCATCCGGATCAATTTTGTAGCGACCTCTCCTCAACTCAAGGATTTAGTGTCAGAACTTCCCGATCATGCTCAGTTCATCAAGAAACATGGTTATCTCCTTAATTTAGTTACCACCGATTTCAAGGAAGATATGATGAGAGTTCTATTCCAGTTCTTCGATCCTAAACATCATTGCTTCACCTTCCCAGATTATCAGTTGGTACCCACATTAGAAGAATTTTCCAGGTTGCTTGGGATACCTATCCTTGGTCAAACACCTTTCAGTGGTTTAGAAAAGATTCTGAGGTCTGAAGAGGTTGCCGCGGCTTTACACATGACAAAGTCCGACACTGAAACTAATTGGGTAACAAGAAGTGAAGTTAAGGGTTTACTTGCCAAATTTCTGATAAATAAGGCCCGAGAATTCCTAAAAGCTATGAGTGTCCACGCTTTCGAAGATGTTATAGCATTACTAATCTATGGTTTGGTGCTATTTCCTAATCCGGATCAATTCATAGACATGAATGCTGTTAAGATATTTCTCACTCATAACCCTGTGCCCACCTTGCTTGGAGACATTTTGCATTCCCTTCACACTCGTACTATGAAAAGGCAAGGGACTCTCATGTGCTGCGTACCTTTATTATCTAGGTGGTTTATTTCGCACCTTCCTCAATCAGTCTTGAAGAATGAGCAAAATTTGAAATGGTCTCAAAGGATAATGTCGCTCTCCCATTCAGACATCCATTGGTGTCCCCAACCCAAAGAAAATGTTATCATCATTGACCGTTGTGGAGAATTCTCTAACGTACCACTCCTGGGGATAAGAGGAGGTATTACTTATAATCCCGCTTTAGCCCTACGTCAGTTTGGTTATGCTCGAAGAGATGGTCCACATGAAATAATTATCCAAGGCACCGTGTTTGACTATGACAACGATTCTCAAGGTCTCCGTCAAAGGTTTGTACGAGCTTGGGGCATGGTGAAAAGAAGTACTTTAGGACAGAAAAACTCTATTCTTATGGAACCTTATCTCAGATGGGTACGCGCCAGAGCTCGTGAGCTTATCATGCCATATCTTGCAATCGGACCTCTGATTGTTGAACCAAAAGTTGAAGGAGGTACCCCTCAGATCATTCCTTATCCAGATATGCCTACCAATGTTGAAGAATTGAAGAAATCTTAGATCCAGTTGAGAGAGGAAAGGGATACTTTTGAAGCTCAGTTCTGTGCTGAAAGGAAGAAACTATTAGAGCTCACCAGCCAGTTTAATGGGGAACGAAGTCTCAATGCATATCTCCGCCCAAAAAGAAGCCGTCCCTGGGAGACTTGAGCTTTCATTTTTTTCTTGTAATGAACATTGATTAAAGAAATTATTAATAAAAGTTCCCCTTTTTGGTGGTTTACGCAAAGTTAAATTCCAAAAGTCCTTGAAAACAAGATTGGAATTCCGAAGGATAAAGAAGATGACACAGAAAATGATTCGGAAGATGAGAATATTGATCCCTTCAACCCTGAGGACGACTATGAAAATTATGAAAATGAACAGTACTCTCCGAAAGATGATAAGTATAAGTTGCTGGAAGAACGTATGCTAGCTATGGAGGGTCAGAAGGCGCCCGGTCTGGATTTCGAAAGCTTAGGTCTGGTCTTTGATGTGGTAATTCCTCGCAAATTTAAGGTCCCCGCTTTCACTAAGTATGATGGTGCATCTTGTCCTCAGATGCATCTGAGAGCTTATGTGAGAAAGATCCAGCCGTATACCACTGATAAGAAGCTATGGATCCATTTCTTCCAAGAGAGTCTGTCTGGCACACAGTTAGAGTGGTATTATCAGCTCGAAAGCTCTAACATCCGCACCTGGACTGATTTAGCGACAACTTTCTACAAGCACTACCAGTATAATTCTGAATTAACGCCTACTCGGCTACAGCTGCAGAATATGATTATGGGCTCTAAAGAAAGCTTCAAAGAATATGCTCAAAAATGGAGAGACTTGGCTGGCAGAGTCAAACCCCCTATGACTGATCGAGAATTAGTGGACATGTTCATGGGTACACTGACTGGCCCATTCTATAGCCATCTATTGGGAAGTTCCTCATCGGGTTTCACTGAACTTATATTGACGGGTGAACGTGTTGAAAGTGGCATTCGAAGTGGAAAGATACAGGCGGCTACCTCTGCAAGCACCAAAAAGTCCTATCAGGGGAAGAATGAATCAAATGCTGTGTCCGGTCAAATGGGTCATAACAAGAAAAATCGTGATCATACTGTTGGAGCAGTTACGATTGCAACACCGCCATCTCAAAACTTCCAACATAGACAAGACAGACCAAGAAGGCAGTTTACCAAGATCAATATGACTTTAGCACAAGCACTGCAGGGTATGCTAAAAGCAAATTTAATTACCCTCAGAGATCCTCCTGCAAACCCCAACACTACTTCTCCTCGTTATAATCCCAATGCCAGGTGTGCATATCACTCTGATAGCCCCGGGCATGATACAAACGATTATTGGTTGTTGAAGAATAAGATTCAGGATATGATCGACACTAGAGAAATTGAATTTGTTCTTCCGGAGACTCCTAATGTCATCACTGCTCCTATGCCTAATCATGACAAGACTGTTAATGCTGTGGATGACAATTCTCACATTACTAATGTAGCTGACTTAGCATCTCCTCTCCTGATCATCAAGAAGAGTTTATTGCAAGCTGGTTTATTTCCAGGTTGTGCTGAAAATTGAGATCTCTGTATACTCCGACCCAATGATTGCTTGAAGTTGAGGAATGGTATTCAACGACTGATGGATGATCGTACAATTCTCTTTGAAAAGATTCCTAAGGTGGAAAACCCTATTGAAGAAATATCTGTGATTGCTAGGTCCAAAGTTCCAGTGAAGATTACCGCTACTAGAGTGCCTGTGAAGATTACCGCTGAGCCCAAGGTAGCTCCCCTAATTATTACTGCACCTGGCCCAGTACCGTATTCCTCAAGCAAAGCCATTCAGTGGAATTATGGAGGTGATGTTTATATCCACGACATAAAGCAAGATGATAATTCTGCTAATCCTAATGACGTTGACATTGTTGGGACTAGTAAAATTACTCGAAGTGGAAGGATCTTCTCTCCAGAAATCTCACCTCCCGCCTCTGAAACTCGAGGAAAGGGACCAGTAATCAATCCTTCTCAGTCAAAGACACCAGTCGAAGTTACTACCGAAGATGTTGCCAAGCAGGAAATGGAAGAAATGCTGAAAATCATCCGTAAGAGTGATTTTGATGTGGTAGAACAGCTGGGGCATACTCCGTCTAAAATTTCGATGTTATCCTTGTTGTTATCTTCTGAATCTCATGCCAATTCATTGATAAAATTCCGATGTTATCCTTGTTGTTATCTTCTGAATCTCATGCCAATGCATTGATAAAATTCTTGAAGACCGCTCATGTACCTCAGGAGACATCTGTCGATTAGTTAGAAAATTATGTTGCTAACTTGGCTGTTGATAATGGCATAGGCTTTTCTGATGCTGACCTGACACCAGCAGGAAAGAATCACAATAAAGCTCTGCATATCTCCATTGAGTGTAAGGGGATCACCTTGTCTCATGTGTTGATCGACAATGGATCTTCTTTGAATGTGCTACCGAAAGCTGTGCTCGATAAGCTTGACTGTAAAAGCATTGAACTGAAGCCTAGTGACGTTGTGGTGCGTGCTTACGATGGTGCGAAGAGTGTTGTCCATGGTGAAGTGGTTCTACCTATCAAGATAGGACCTCAAGTCTTCAACACTACCTGTTATGTAATGAACATTCGTCCTACCTATTCCTGCTTGCTGGGACGCCCTTGGATCCATGGGGCAAGTGCTATAGCTTCGTCTCTCCATCAAAAGCTGAGGTATCCAATAGAGGGTAAGATTGTCACTGTGTGTGGAGAAGAAGAGTATATTGTCAGTAGTATGCATACCTTCAGATACGTCGAGATGGATGGTGAATTCTTTGAGACTCCTTCTCAGTCATTTGAAGTAGTTCCTCCGACCAGTCCTGTCCTTAAGCCAACTTCCCGTGTGCCCAAGGTTATTCGTGTTCCTCCTGCTATGATTTCTTTGAAAGATGCTCAAGCCGTGGTTGAAGATGGTGGTCGTACTGGCTGTGGTCAACTGATCGATGTACCGTACACGTCTGATAAATTTGGCCTGGGGTTTAGCTCTGAAAAGATAGTCAAAGATCAGATTAATGCTGTAGAAGATGCTGATAGCGATTGCGACTTGGATAGCTGGATTTTCCCAACAATTGGTGACGGACTCAATAATTGGAAGGCTGAAGACACTATCCCGATTTCCTTTAGTCAGGAGTAATTGTTATTGCTTATTTTAGTGTTTCAAATTTTGTAATTTTTATTATGAACAACTGAACTTCTTAAAGCATTGTGTCTATGCCCGGGGCACAATAGCTAATTTGGTAAGGGTTTTGTCATTTTCATAAGCATATTCACATTCAATAAATCAATGGACTTTTTGCATTCAAATATTGCGCTCTTTATCTTTCCTGTCATCTTTCAAATAAGCTATGTTTTCTTACACACACTCACGTAACAAATTGCAGATCCATATCCACTCTGGATCCTGTTGATAATAATTCTGTTACTATTAATTATGGCTTTAAAAATCCGATCTACCAAGCCGAGGATGGAAGTGAGGAAGATTGCGAAGTGTCTGGAGAGCTTGCCAGACTGTTACTGCAAGAAGAAAAGACTATACAGCCGCATGAGGAATCAATTGAAATTGTAAACTTGGGTACTGAAGTAGACAAGAAAGAAGTAAAAATAGGAGCAGGCTTGGAAAACAGTGTCAAAGAAAGATTGATTCAGATGTTACATGACTATGTAGAGATTTTTGCTTGGTCTTATGAAGACATGCCAGGACTGGATACTGATATAGTAGTACATCGTTTGCCGATGAAGGAAGATTGTCATCCTGTTAAGCAAAAGGTTCGCCGCATGCGTCCTGAAATGTCTGAGAAAATCAAAGCCGAGGTTATGAAACAATTTAATGCAGGTTTTCTAGCTGTTACTTCTTATCCTCAATGGGTTGCTAATGTGGTACCAGTGCCAAAGAAGGATGGTAAGGTGCGAATGTGTGTAGATTACAGAGATTTGAATAAAGCAAGTCCTAAAGATGACTTTCCGCTTCCGCATATTGATGTTCTGGTAGATAACACCGCTCAACACAAGGTATTCTCATTCATGGATGGATTCTCAGGTTATAACCAGATTAAGATGGCACCTGAAGACATGGAGAAAACTACGTTTGTGACGCAATGGGGCACTTTCTGTTACAAAGTAATGCCATTCGGTTTAAAGAATGCAGGGGCAACATACTAGCGTGCTATGGTGGTTTTATATCATGATATGATCCATCATGAAATAGAGGTATATGTGGATGACATGATAGCCAGATCTCATACTGAAGAAGAACATCTCGATCATTTATACAAACTATTTGAGAGGTTGAAGAAATACAAGTTGAGATTGAACCCGAACAAATGCACCTTTGGAGTAAGATCCGGTAAACTCTTGGGCTTTATTGTCAGTGGTAAAGGAATTGAGGTTGACCCGGCTAAGGTGAGAGCTATTCAAGAAATGCCAGTTCCCCGTACAGATAAAGAAGTCAGAGGTTTCTTGGGATGCTTGAATTACATTGCCCGATTTATCTCCCATTTGACTACTACTTGCAAACCCATCTTTAAATTACTGAGGAAAAATCAAGAGATAATATGGAATGATGAATGTCAAGAAGCTTTTGACAAAATCAAGAAGTATCTCCAAGAACCTCCAATTCTGATGCCACCAGTTGAAGGAAGACCTCTAATCATGTATTTGACCGTGTTAGAAAATTCAATGGGGTGTGTGCTGGGGAAACATGACGAGTCTGGTCGAAAAGAGCATGCATTATACTACCTTAGCAAAAAGTTTACCGACTGTGAAACAAGATACTCACTGCTTGAGAAAACTTGTTGTGCTTTGGCTTGGGCTGCCCGCCGACTAAGACAGTATATGTTGAATCATACCACTTTATTGATTTCTAAGATGGATCCTATCAAATATATATTTGAGAAACCTGCTCTCTCCGGAAGAATAGCAAGATGGCAGATGATTTTAACAGAGTATGATATCCAGTATACTACCCAGAAAGCAATCAAAGGAAGCGTGTTAGCTGATCATTTGGCTCATCAAGCAGTTGATGATTACCAATCTATGAATTTTGAGTTCCCTGATGAGGATGTTATGCTTGTTACTGATTATGAAGAACCTGGACCGGATGAAGGACCCGAACTGGGATCCCGATGGACTATGGTTTTTGATGGATCTTCTAATGCATTGGGCAATGGTGTTGGTGTTGTAATTATTTCTCCCAAGGGTTGCCATACGTCTTTCACTACTAGACTATGTTTTAATTGTACCAATAATATGGCTGAGTATGAAGCATGTATTTTGGGACTCAAAGCTGCTATAGACCTGAGAATCAAGTTTTTGAGTGTGTACGGAGACTCAGCCTTAGTAATCAGTCAGATCAAAGGAGAATGGGACACTAAACATCTGAATCTCATCCCTTATCGAGAGCGGGTGTTGACATTAATCCCATACTTTGAAGAGATTACATTCGAACATATTCCACGAGAAGAGAATCAGTTGGCAGACGCATTGGCTACCATGTCATCTATGTTCAGAGTCAGATGGGACAATGAAGCTCCCATGATCACCATTGAACGATTAGATGAACCAGCATATTATTATGAACTTAATACTGATGAAGTAGAAGAGAAACCTTGGTTCCACGAAGTAAAAAGGTATTTAGAAACTCAGGAATACCCTGAAGGGGCATCCATCAATGACAGAAAATTTCTGAGGAAGTTCTCCGCTAAATTCTTTTTGAGTAATGGAGTATTATACAAACGTAATCATGATTCGACTTTGCTTCGCTGTATGGATAAAAAGGAAGCAGAAAAGATTATGGAAGACATGCATGACGGTATTTTTGGGACTCATTCTAGTGGACATACGATGGCCAAGAAGATTCTGAGATCAGGGTATTATTGGTCTACCATGGAAGCTGATTGCCACCATCACTCCAGAACTTGTCACAAGTGCCAGATCTATGCGGACAAAGTACATGTACCTCCTGCTCCATTGAACGTGTTGACAACCCCTTGGCCCTTTGCAATGTGGGGCATTGATATGATTGGAGAGATTAAACCTACTGCTTCTAATGGACATCATTTCATTCTTGTTGCTATTGATTACTTTACGAAGTGGGTAGAGGCGGCCTCATTTGCTTCTGTCACCAAGAATGTGGTGGCACGGTTCATCAAGAATAGTCTTATTTGTCGGTATGGCATCCCTGAAAGAGTTATCACTGATAATGGTACTAATTTGAACAACAAGATGATTACTGAACTCTGCACGCAGTTCAAAATAAAACACCATAACTCTTCTCCGTACCGGCCAAAGATGAATGGCGTCGTAGAAGCTGCTAATAAGAATATTAAGAAGATTATACAAAAGATGACAGTAACATACAAAGACTGGCATGAGATGTTACCATTTGCTCTTCATGGTTATTGCACTTCAGTACACACTTCGACAGGGGCAATGGAAGCCGTTTTACCAGTGGAAGTTCAGATTCCCTCTCTAAGAATTATGAAAGATGTAGGCTTAGATGAAGATGAATGGATTCAGACTCGACTCGATCAGATAAATTTGATTGATGAAAAGAGACTTGCGGCTGTTTGTCATGGGCAGATATATCAGAAGCGCATGACCCAGGCATTTAATAAAAAAGTAAAGAGACAGGTGTATCAAATTGGCGACTTGGTGATAAAGCGTATCATTCTACCACAAGGTGATCCTAGAGGCAAACGGACTCCCACATACGAAGGGCCATTTGTAGTTAAGAAGGTATTCTCTGGTGGAGCCATGATGCTTGCTACAATGGATGGCGAAGATTTCCCGCATCCCGTGAACGCGGACATAGTTAAAAAATACTACGCATAAAAGAGACCCGCTAGGTCGACATATCTAGGCAAAAGTAAGGGCATCCCGGCGAACCAAAAGGGTTCGGGAAAAATTAGGGATAAACATATAAAAATGTACACCCGGCAAGTCGAAAACCTGAAAAGGCGGCTTGGGCAAAAAAGGGTATCCTGGTGGACTGAAAACCTGAAAAGGCGGTCCGGGCAAAAATTAGGGATTAAAGCGTATGACTATGTCCCGTTCTCGGTCAGCTTCACCAAAGCCAAAGAGACTGAACAAGCCAATCACTTCTATCCGAGAGCAAGAGATGAGATGCTTGAAGACATAATAGTAGTAGTAGAATTAAAATCAATAGGACTTTTTTCATAGCGGTTTTTTCTTTGCTTTCTTGACAATTTCCTCTTACTAGGATTTCTATCTCCTTGTATTAAAATTGCTTGTTTATAGGCCCTTTTTCAAAATCAATACAATTTTATTTCCAAAAAGATACTTTTGTTTTACTTTCTCCGTTTTGTTTGCATAAACGTCCATTGATTTAATTCGAATTAATATATGCATTTGAATATGATTAATATTTACCGAAAATACATGCATAAAATAGAAATAGCAATTACTAAAAGACTTTAGGATCAAGGATAAGGTTTAACCATGCGTTCTAACAAATCCGGTTGCAAATCCTATTCCCCAGCAAAACCAGTTATTCCCAGAAGAAATTGGCACTACTAGACAGACTGGTCATCTCTTTTATCCCCAGTCAGGTTCTGTTGAATATTTCTACCATCAGACAGAAATCAAATATCCCCAGCTAAGAAAGGGTCATCAATACAAATATCTCCAAGCAGAATATCGGGATTTATTTTCCCATGGCAAAAAATTTCAGACGCATAATTCATTCATGCATCATTTCACAGCATATACATGCATGCAATGTTCGCATTTATTTTCAAGAGCATAAAACATCTCATGCATCATGACATGGCATGAGGCTAACTCTTTTTTTTCCAAGTTAATTATCCTCCTGATACAGTCAAAATAAAGATTCATTCAGACGGATATCTTTATCGATTACATTCAAGATTCAGATACATCTTTCAGATATAATCCATATGAATATTCATTCTGACAAGCATTTCGATATCCTCCTAATGATGGCATCTTTAAGCCCATCCCAGACATTTATTGCAAATACAACATATACAAATATTATCAGATATAGCCTAACGTACGGCTCATTCTGATTCAGCCTAACGTATGGTTCCTTCAACTGTTCCAATACGGTCTAGCGTACGACCCATTTGGATATTCATCCCCTCAGATACTATCTAGCGTACGGTACATTCTGAAATGTAGTCTAGCATATGACTACCCCTTTTATCATCAGATACAACCTAATGGACGGATCATTCTGCTACTCAGATACGATCTAGCGTATGATCCATTCTGATCTTTTATCCTCAGATACAACCTAATGGACGACTCACTCTGCAACTCAGATACGGTCTAGTGTACGACCCAGTCTGGCTCTTCTCATCAGATACTACCTAGCGTACGGTACATTCTGAAATATAGTCTAGCGTACGACTACTTTTTATCGCCAGATACAGCCTAACGAACGACTCATTCTACTACTCAGATACGATCTAGCGTACGATCCATTCTGATCTTTATTTCTCCAGATACAGCCTAACGGACGGCTTACTCTGCTACTCAGATACGGTCTAGCGTATGACCCATTCTGATCCTTATCTCATCAGGTTCAGCTCACCCTAATATCACCTAATGGATGACTCATTATACGGTCTAGCGTACGACCCAGTGTGACACCCATGTCTTCAGATATGGTCTAATGTACGACGCACTCTGAAGCTCTCATCATCAAACTTTCTGGATGGCATCTTTAAGCCCATCTCCATCAAGACTATCTTTTAATTAACAAGTGCAAATTTTTGGGGCATTCTAAGTGTTCAATAATCTTCCACCTCCAGATCACGAATGGCGTACATACCATTCTAATTCTCTCGGTTTAAGAATATTGAACAGGGGCAACTGTCATACCCCAAAATTTGCCTGTTAATTTTTATGATAAATTGATTCATGCATGGCATTCATTTCACATTTGCATTCATTCATTAGCATACATTCTCATATAAATTATAAATTTTAATTTATTTATTATCTGATACAGATATAAAAAATAATAATAATTTTGGTTATCTGTATGATGTAAATAAATTATATATATATAAATAAAATAGTTTTAATTTAATGATAAATAAAAATAGGTTTGAATTTTAATTGTATGATTAAAATTTTAAATTTATTTGTTAAAGCTCATTAAATTATAATAACTATTTTTTATAATTTAGTGACTCATGTTCCATTTATTCATTATTTATAAATAGTATTTATTTAGTAATTCACGTTTTTTACTTAATAAAATTTATTTATAAGAGTAACATTTTTTTAAAGCCCATAAATTATAAAATAATTTTGGTTGATATAAGTAAGAATAATTTTGATTTTTTTTAAATGATGAAAGTAAAAATAGAAATTGGTTTAAATTTTAATTCAATTATGTAACTAAAATTTAAATTAATTTTTATTTAAATTATTCATTATTTATAATAATATTTGTATTTAATAAATATTTAGCAAGGTTAAACCCTAACTCTCCTAAAGTATAGGAAGGGATCCAAATATTTAACAAGGTTAAACCCTAACTCTCCTAAAGTATAGGAAGGGATTCAAATATTTAGCAAGGTTAAACTCTAAAGTATAGGAAGGGATCCAAATATTTAGCAAGGTTAAACCCTAATCCACACCATTATAAATACTTCATATGGCTGCAGCGAAGAGGAAAAAGAGGGGAGATACAGCAGAAGAAGATACACAAGCCAAGGCAGAAGCAAGAAGATTCACGGGCAGGGAAAAGAGAAGCAATCATAAAGCACTCATAGCCTGAATAAGAACAACACACGTACAGTGAGCAAGCTAGAAGAATCAAATCCCCAGTAAGTGTTCATTATGGAATTTGCATCCAGCATGATTACCTTGCAATACTCCTTAATTCATGCATGAATAATATTGGTTTAATATATATATTGAGATGATGTATTCATGGTTTGGTGGATGTTGATATTGCTTTATTCAAGTATGCATCTGTTCTTGATATGTCATAACATGTTGGAGAAATTCTGTTTGCATGATTAAAGAATTATATCTGCCATTTAATTATTATTATATGAGTGTTGTTTCTAGCATGATTATGTTTATTTCACATGCTGTTATTACATAATAATAATGATGATGATATAATGGCGATAATATAAATCCTTGGTTGTCTTTAACATGTATGTGTAAGGTTTGTTTTATCATTATCACTTGCAGTAAAGAGAGCTAATACATGAGTAAAATAATATAAGCTTCTTGATTTGTGCATGACTGAAATTCTAGTTATCAGACTTTAGATGTCACACGGGTTGTTATGACATCCAATTCTGCACAGACAGGAATTATGCAGAACTTAAACGTAAGTGCAGTAAATAACACAAGTAATTGTTTACCCAGTTCAGTCCAACATGACCTACATCTGGGGGCTACCAAGCCAGGGAGGAAATCCACTATTAGTAGTATCAATTCAAAGCTAAACTCACCCGTTTACAACTTATCACTTAATCCCTACCCAATGCAATTTCAATCTTACACTAAGATCAGAGTTCCTACTCACTCCCCCTCAATCACCTCAGTGATTACTATCTTTAATCAATATTAAAGACAATTTGAAGTCACACTTCAAACAACTCTTGATTGTGCTTCACAGCTTTAATCAAGATACACAGCACTCACGCTTAAAAGCTTTGAGTGACACAACACTTACAACTCAATGACCACCCTATACCAAAACAATCATCAACGTGATAATGGCTTGGCTTACAAGATATGTCTAATACAAGACTCACAAAAATACAGCAGTGAAGTATGATGGACACACAAAATCTTCACGCCTCAAAATCCCTAAAACTGAATGAAGGAACGCCTTCCTTTTTATATTGCAGTATCTGAGCTTTTGCACCTGTATTCTCCTGAATTTAAGGTCACACGAGTTCCCATAAATTCAACATTTAGGTTACTAACAAATAGGCTATTTGTTAGGTTCATTAAATGTAACTTGGTTGTTGATTTCCTGGATTTTCTCTAAGCTGTTGACTTCCTGAAGAATAGCCCAAGAAAAGCTGAAACAGAAAACTGAACAACCTACAATATAGCATATGCTGTCAGGAATGAATGTCACGACATTCAGCTTGACATCAAGGTCCATATGCTGAGTCTGTTTTTCCAGAAACCAGACTGTACAATTTTGCTGATCTGTACATGATCAAAATGACCATACTATAGTAACAGCTTACATTAATAAATGTTAAAGTGTCCAACTTAACATTTACACATTTGGCCTTAAGTTAGTTCTGTTATTCTCTCGAAGAACAAACTAAGTTACATGCTGAAGTATAACAGAACACCACTCTGTCTAATGTTCAGTAGCTGCTGTTAATGATGAATGTCATAACATCCAATTTGACATTCAGTCAGTAGGCCTTATGCCAGGTCTGGTCTTTCCTTGATAACCAGACTGGAAATAAATACTAAGTTCTAACAGAACACCAGCTGTTCTATTCCTTAGTATCGTTGACAGGTATGAATGTCACAGCATCCAGTTTGACATTCAATAAATCCTGTGTTAGCTAATCCTGCAGTAACTACTCAAGTGTGTCATGACATCAGTCAAGACATCAGAGTACAGTTAGATATTCTAACCTACAAGTAGTCACACATACATACCATGTCATGACATCAGTCAAGACATTTGTAACCAGCTAGTGTTTTACCATATAATGCAGCCAATTAAACACCTACAAACTCCCCCTTTGGCAAATTTTTGGCTAAAACACTTTGATCCCCATAACAGAGTTCATAGCAGCGGAATCACACACCTAGCAGGAAATAATAGCTAATACACTCAGAGTGGCAGCACACTCACACACTTGGAAGTTAAAGGAACTTCACACAGCAGCACACATATACAGAAGTTAAATCTAAACTTCAACACACAGCAGCTGCAGGGGAGGGAATCTGTCATGAGAGTCTGTTGTAGAGACCCACTCTGTTTGTCAGGGGTTATTACTCCCCCTTTTTGTCAAAAATGTTGCCAAAGCCAACAACATAACCAGAGAATAATGACAGAGTTACAGACTTGGTTTTACTTCACAGTTTCAACCAAGTTAGCATCCACTTGATCTTGCTTCACCGCTTTGATCAAGTAATCACCCACTTTTGCTTCACAGTAGGTACCACCATATCAGATGCCATGATTTTGTTTCTGACATCCAGAACCACTCCTGCATGGACAGCATCCTTGAACTCCTGCAGGTACATTGGCCTTCTCACAGTAGGGTGTCTCCTAACCCTCTTGTATCCACCCTTGTTGCACGTAGCATAGCTATGATCTGTTGACCAATCATAGCCTAGTACAAATTGTTTAATAGGCAGAGATATTAAACAATTTATCCCAAACATCAGTGGTTGCTATAAGGTCTCAGAGAGACATATTCCCAGTTTGCTCCTTAAGTTTTCAAACTGAGTAGCATCCAGAGCCTTTGTAAATATGTCAGCCAGTTGAAGGTCCGTGGCTACATGTTCCAAAGTGATCACCTTGTCTTCCACCAGATCTCTGATGAAGTGGTGCCTAATGTCAATATGTTTGGTCCGGCTGTGTTGGATGGGATTCTTGGAGATATTGATGGCACTGAGATTATCACAGAACAATGTCATGACATTTTGAGTGACATTGTACTCAGTGAGCATCTGTTTCATCCAAACCAGTTGGGAACAACTGCTACCAGCAGCTATGTATTCAGCCTCTGCAGTGGACAGAGAGACACAATTCTGCTTCTTGCTGAACCAAGATATGAGGTTGTCTCCTAAGAAGAAACATCCACCAAATGTGCTTTTTCTGTCACCAGCACTCCCAGCCCAGTCAGCATCACAGTACCCAGATAGGACAGGCTCAGAACCATGTGAATACAGCATCCCATAGTCACAAGTCCCATTGATGTACTTGAGAATCCTTTTGACTTGATTCAAGTGGCTCACCTTAGGCTCTGCTTGGTATCTAGCACATACTCCAACTGCATAAGAAATGTCAGGTCTACTTGCAGTTAGGTAAAGTAGGCTTCCTATCATGCTTCTATACAAGCATTGATCAACACCAGGGCCTCCTTCGTCTTTGGTTAACTTCAGATGAGTAGGCGCAGGAGTCCTCTTGTGCCTAGCATTATCCATACCAAACTTCTTAACTATGTCCTTGGCATACTTGCTTTGGGAGAGAAACATAGAGTCCTCCATTTGGTTTACTTGCATTCCAAGGAAATAGGTCAGTTCTCCAACTAAACTCATTTCAAACTCGGATTGCATCTGGTGAACAAATTGTTGAACCATTTGTTCTGACATTCCACCAAAGACTATATCATCCACATAGATTTGAGCTATCATGATTTTGCCGTCTTCATCCTTCACAAACAAGGTTTTATCTATTCCACCTTTTCTGTATCCATTTGAGGTCAGAAATTCGGTCAACCTTTCATACCAAGCTCTAGGTGCTTGTTTCAACCCATACAAGGCTTTCCTCAGCTTGTATACATGCTTAGGTTGGTTAGGATCACAGAACCCTTTAGGTTGTTCCACAAAGACTTCTTCGTTCAAGTAGCCATTCAAGAATGCACTCTTCACATCCATTTGGAATAGCTTAAACTTCAGGATGCATGATACCCCTAACAGCAATCTGGTGGACTCAAGCCTAGCCACAGGAGCAAATGTTTCATCAAAATCTACCCCTTCAACTTGAGTGTATCCTTGAGCTACTAGTCTTGCTTTATTCCTAGTAATTACTCCTTTCTCATCAGATTTGTTTTTGTAGATCCACTTGGTACCAATGATGTTGGTCCCTTCAGGTCTTGGAACTAGCTCCCATACTTCATTCCTTTTGAACTCCTCAAGTTCCTCTTGCATGGCATTGATCCAGTACTCGTCAGTCAGGGCTTCTTTCACATTCTTTGGTTCAACCTTGGATACAAAGCAGGAATTTGAGCTTATTCCCCGTGACCTGGTAGTCACACCACTGTTAGGATCCCCTATGATAAGATCCTTAGGGTGGTCTTTCTGAATTCTGATAGATGGCATTTTGGTGGTTGCATCTACTTCACATTCAAGAGGAGGTTCCTGTACTTCTTCAGACTTGACTTGAATGTCAGTTGAACTGTCAAGGAATGTTTCAACATCCTCTATGACATCGATCCCTTCCTCTTTATCATCCACAATAACATTTATGGATTCCATCAGGACATTGGTCCTGTAGTTGAACACTCTGTAGGCTCTGCTGTTGGTGGAGTATCCTAGAAATATACCCTCATCACTTTTGGGATCCAGCTTCCTTCTCTGTTCACGATCTGTGAGAATGTAGCATTTACTTCCAAAGATATGAAAGTACTTCACAGTGGGTTTTCTGCCTTTCCATATTTCATATAGAGTGGAGGAGGTTCCTTTTCTCAAGGTGACTCTGTTGTGAACATAGCACGCGGTATTCATTGCTTCAGCCCAAAAGTGCATGGGGAGCTTCTTTGCATGAATTATTGCCCTGGCAGATTCTTGAATAGTTCTATTTTTTCTTTCAACTATTCCATTCTGCTGAGGGGTTATAGGGGAGGAGAACTCATGACTTATTCCTTCAGATGAGCAAAACTCATCAAACTTGGAATTCTTGAACTCCGTACCATGATCACTTCTAATCCGGACCACACAACTGGCCTTTTCCCGTTGAAGTCTTATGCACAGGTCTTTGAAGACATCAAATGTATCTGACTTCTCTCTGATGAAGCTTATCCACGTGTATCTGGAATGGTCATCAACCACCACGTAGGCATATCTCTTTCCACCAAGACTTTCAACCTGCATAGGTCCCATTAAGTCCATATGCAACAGTTCCAGAACTCTGGAAGTTGTAGGATGTCCCAGCTTCGGATGTGACATCTTGGTTTGCTTGCCCACCTGGCATTCTCCACAGACTCTTCCTTCGTCAATAAGCAGCTTTGGGATCCCTCTGACTGCTTCCTTGGATATAATCTTCTTCATTCCCCGTAAGTGGAGATGTCCAAGTCGTCTATGCCATAGCTTCACCTCTTGTTCTTCCTTGGCTGAGGAGCATATTGTGGAAAAGTTAGAGACTTTAGGTTCCCACAGATAACAGTTATCTTTGGACCTGGTTCCTCTCATAACTTCCTGATTGTCACCATTTGTCACAATGCATAGCTCCTTAGTAAACTGAACATGAAACCCTTGATCACACAGCTGGCTTATGCTGATGAGGTTTGCAGTTAGTCCTCTTACTAACAACACGTTATTCAGTTTTGGAACTCCAGAGCAGTCTAACTTACCCACACCTTTTATTTTTCCTTTGGCACCATCACCAAAGGTCACATAGCTGGTAGTGTGAGGTTGAATATCTACCAGTAGGTTTTCCATACCAGTCATATGTCTTGAGCATCCACTGTCAAAGTACCAGTCTTCTCTGGTAGAAGCCCTTAGAGCAGTGTGTGCTATCCTAGCATACCATTGTTGCTTCTTGATGGGAACATAGTGCTTATATGG
The DNA here is from genome assembly GCF_024323335.1 of Lathyrus oleraceus. NCBI lineage: Eukaryota > Viridiplantae > Streptophyta > Magnoliopsida > Fabales > Fabaceae > Lathyrus > Lathyrus oleraceus. The sequence continues at coordinate 449,297,921 of NC_066580.1, forward strand.
TTTATGCTTAGGCCTGACATGCGAGGCTTGGTTAGGGAAACCATGAATCCAGTAGCAGAAGGCTTTTATATGACCAAGTCTACCACAGTGGTGACACCTCCACGCCTGGTATTTCCTCTTCTGATGATCATTCATCCTAGTTCCTCGATGTCGAGACATTGGCTTTGACTTCCGCTTGACCTTCTGAACTTTAGCCTTTGGGCGTTTGTGTTCAGTTGAGGATCTTTTCCCAAATCCTAGGCCAGATTTGGTTCCAGACTGCTGTCCCACCTTTAGAATCTCTTCCAAGGTGTCAGTTCCCTTATTCATCATTCTGATGGACTTAGTCATCTGATTCAGCTTTGAAGTCAGCAGGGCTATCTCACCATTTAGACCCTCTATGACAGACAGTTGCTTCTGTCTCTCATCTTCCAGTTCCTTGATGAGTTTCTTCTGCTTTTCTCCTTGTGCACGCACTTCTGCACTGGTGGTACACAACTTCTTATAGGCTGCAGCAAGTTCATCAAAGGTCAGTTCATCTGCACTTGAGTCATCATCAGATGCACAAACACTGGTTAGTGCAGTGACATGTTTGGCAGATTCTCCTTCAGATTCACTCTCAGAATCTCCTTCAGACCATGTGATAGTTAGCCCCTTCTTTTGCATCTTGAGATAAGTAGGACATTCAGCTCTGACGTGTCCATACCCTTCACAGCCATGACACTGGATTCCCTTGCCTTGGTTGAACTTTTCATCAGAAGTTGATCTTTTCCTGATGTCAGACGGGATGTTCTTGAGATTAGGTCTCCCTCTTTGATCAATCTTCTTCACGAACTTGTTGAACTGCCTTCCAAGCATGGCTAAGGCTTCTGATATATTGTCATCACCTTCAGTATATTCTGCTTCTGACTCTTCTTCAGCATTAGATACAAAAGCTACGCTTTTGTTCTTCTTCTCAGTGTTCTCACACAAGCCCATTTCAAAGGTTTGGAGAGAACCAATGAGCTCATCTACCTTCATATTGCAGATGTCCTGTGCCTCCTCTATGGCTGTGACCTTCATAGCAAACCTTTTAGGCAAGGACCTGAGAATCTTTCTTACAAGTTTCTCTTCAGCCATTTTCTCACCTAGTCCACCATAGGTGTTTGAAATTTCAAGAATATTCATGTGAAAGTCATGAATAGTCTCATCCTCTTTCATCCTCAGATTTTCAAACTTGGTGGTCAGCATCTGAAGTTTGGACATCTTCACCTTGGAAGTACCTTCATGAGTTACCTTGAGGGTATCCCAAACTTCCTTAGCTAGTTCACAGTGGTGTACCAGCCTGAAGATGTTCTTACTGATTCCATTGAACAATGCATTCAAGGCCTTGGAATTTCCAAGAGCTAGTGCCTCTTGCTCCTTGTCCCACTCTTCTTCAGGAATCTGCTCACTGCCTCCATCTTCACCTGTCCTCATTGGATGTTCCCATCCTTTGTTGACAGCTCTCCAGACTTTGCTATCTAGAGACCTTAAGAAGGCTATCATACGAGGCTTCCAGTCATCATAATTAGAGCCATCCAACATGGGTGGTCTATTTGAGTGTCCTATATCCTTGTCCATGGTACTAGAAAGTAACTTCCCTAGATCTCACCCAGAATTCACAGGCAGGGTGCCTGCTCTGATGCCAATTGAAATTCTAGTTATCAGACTTTAGATGTCACACGGGTTGTTATGACATCCAATTCTGCACAGACAGGAATTATGCAGAACTTAAACGTAAGTGCAGTAAATAACACAAGTAATTGTTTACCCAGTTCAGTCCAACATGACCTACATCTGGGGGCTACCAAGCCAGGGAGGAAATCCACTATTAGTAGTATCAATTCAAAGCTAAACTCACCCGTTTACAACTTATCACTTAATCCCTACCCAATGCAATTTCAATCTTACACTAAGATCAGAGTTCCTACTCACTCCCCCTCAATCACCTCAGTGATTACTATCTTTAATCAATATTAAAGACAATTTGAAGTCACACTTCAAACAACTCTTGATTGTGCTTCACAGCTTTAATCAAGATACACAGCACTCACGCTTAAAAGCTTTGAGTGACACAACACTTACAACTCAATGAACACCCTATACCAAAACAATCATCAACGTGATAATGGCTTGGCTTACAAGATATGTCTAATACAAGACTCACAAAAATACAGCAGTGAAGTATGATGGACACATAAAATCTTCACGCCTCAAAATCCCTGAAACTGAATGAAGGAACACCTTCCTTTTTATATTGCAGTATCTGGGCTTTTGCACCTGTATTCTCCTGAATTTAAGGTCACACGAGTTCCCATAAATTCAACATTTAGGTTACTAACAAATAGGCTATTTGTTAGGTTCATTAAATGTAACTTGGTTGTTGATTTCCTAGATTTTCTCTAAGCTGTTGACTTCCTGAAGAATAGCCCAAGAAAAGCTGAAACAGAAAACTGAACAACCTACAATATAGCATATGCTGTCAGGAATGAATGTCACGACATTCAGCTTGACATCAAGGTCCATATGCTGAGTCTGTTTTTCCAGAAACCAGACTGTACAATTTTGCTGACCTGTACATGATCAAAATGACCATACTACAGTAACAGCTTACATTAATAAATGTTAAAGTGTCCAACTTAACATTTACACATTTGGCCTTAAGTTAGTTCTGTTATTCTCTCGAAGAACAAACTAAGTTACATGCTGAAGTATAACAGAACACCACTCTGTCTAATGTTCAGTAGCTGCTGTTAATGATGAATGTCATAACATCCAATTTGACATTCAGTCAGTAGGCCTTATGCCAGGTCTGGTCTTTCCTTGATAACCAGACTGGAAATAAATACTAAGTTCTAACAGAACACCAGCTGTTCTATTCCTTAGTATCGTTGACAGGTATGAATGTCACAGCATCCAGTTTGACATTCAATAAATCCTGTGTTAGCTAATCCTGCAGTAACTACTCAAGTGTGTCATGACATCAGTCAAGACATCAGAGTACAGTTAGATATTCTAACCTACAAGTAGTCACACATACATACCATGTCATGACATCAGTCAAGACATTTGTAACCAGCTAGTGTTTTACCATATAATGCAGCCAATTAAACACCTACAATGACTACTTTTATTATTGCATGATGATTACATATGATTTTATTTTATGTGTGTGGTTTGATATAAGATGAAGTTACAGGTTTGTTATACTCACATGAAAGAAACAACATGAGAAAAAATAAAGTAGCTTGTCGTAAGAGAGAAAGCTGTAACATGCATGGTGGTGTTGTGTCAAAATGAAAAAATCCATGTAGAATTAATATATATTTTAACGAAGGCGAATAAATAACGAATGGACCAACATGGCTCATTGGTAGCTCCCCCCTCACTGCAACGTAGAGGTCCTGGTTTTTTTTTACTATGTTTACTCCCTTTCCACTATAATTAATTCACCACTATTTTTCTATTATTAAAATAAAACCCATTAATTAATTTTCTAATTAATACATTATATTGGTTATTTAAACTAGGATATAATTTAATCTAGTTTATTAATTAAATTTTCATATATCACTTAATTAATTAAAATGGACTATTTTGAATAATAAAAATCTAATTATATTTTTTTCCTCTTTTCTTTTAAAACTTCTATCAATTTAGTCTAAGTTTTTCCATAAATTCATAAAAAAAAGTTTCTATTATTATAGACTAAAAATATTCTTAATTCATTCTTAAATTTAGTTTATTTATTTCATTTGTCATGAACTTTCTATGCCCTTTTAATTTTGTACTCGTTAATTAAGATTTAGATATTTTATATCCCCTTTTAAATTATGTACCCCCCATCCCGAAGCCATGTAATAGTGTAGTCTTATTTTTCGCACTTTAATTTTTCCGTACTGTGAATATAACTGTCTACATGTATGCTAATAGGATTGCATGGAAAGATAAATAATCGAACTTAGATAAATTAATTCAAGATAATATATCCGAATCCAATCATTTCCACACTTGCACCTCTAGGGTAACCCTCTCTTTGTTGCCTTACGATATTACGGTCATATCCCGCAGATGTGGGGATACCCTTAGCAAAGACCCTTTCGATTAAATCATCATCATCCATAAACAGATAAGTCATAGTCCCTTCGATCAAAAGGTCAATGTCCCTACAAGATAAATCATAGTCCCTCGAACGTTGCCTTCGAATATATGACCTTGTCCCTCGAACGTTGCCTTCGAATATATGACTTTGTCCCTCGATGACCCTTCGTTGTAGCCTACGATTAAATGATGATCGTCCCTTCGAATGCTAAGGTATCCTTACAAATGTTGCCTTCAATGACCAATCGATGACCCCACGATGTCCCTTTACATCCAAATGATAAGACTACTTACTTCTCAATAGTAAGGACAATTTTACCCTCTTAAGGATAGGAAATACCTATAAAGACCTTGGTTAGGTATAACACTTAAATGCTTGCTCACAGCTTAAAATACTTTTCACACCTCACACTTTTTAAAACATCTTCTAGAAAATCACCACTTGGTATACATTCACACCAGAATCATCGCCGAGTTATATTTTTCTAAACATCTTTCAAAATCAAACGAGATGAACACTTTGTATACATTCGTACAAGAATCATTACACAGTTAAACTCTTATTTCAAAATATTTTCTAAACGCACCACATTTCTCAAACACTTTCTCAAACAAGGAAAACATAAGTGAGTTAAGCAATTAAGAGCCCATGGATAACCATGGATACAAAGGGTGCTAACACCTTCCCTTTGTATAATGTACCTCCCGAACTCAAAATCTAATCAAGATCTTTCCTGTTCTTTTCCGCCTTTCCTTATTGGATAAAAGAAAAGTCGGTGGAGACTCTTGCTATCCGCAACATTGCTTTTCAAAGCAAAAACACAAAGTCAGTTCACCGTATCACAAGGGTCATATCCAAAATGGTGGACAATCTGTGTGATTATGCCCCCTATGGAAATTCCCCATTGGGCTGCTCTCCCCACTTGACCCAGGTAATCTGCTGCAAATGCTGCAACGCTCACAACAACCCGGTTTGCCATGACAAACAAAAAGAAGTGCTCCCTCTAGGTAGCCACACCTGTGCTATCACCCCTACCAAAAAGCGTGAAAGCTAGCACCTTTTGGGCATACCTGAAACAACGATTTTGAATGCCAGATGCCTTCGACCCTTTAGCAACATAATCTGATCGTCCCGTGATGGCCAACTAGAAAGTCTTAGCATCAAAACTATCTGGTATGGCTCCAGGGCCATATAGGGGTAGACGGAGAATTTCACCCAGCTTGTCGGTGTTATCTTCCATTTTACGTGAGAAGAGTACCTTCGTTCGTCCTCCGGGTTATCGAAGATGATATCGTGCGAATTCGGATGACGGATGGTCCGTTTCCGAGGTCGGGATGATTCCACTTCTGTTTGCTTCCCCTTAGAAATTCGCTTCGGCGACATGATTGATTCCTGCAACAAAAAATTTATGACCCAAAAATAAAGTATGGAAAAAGGAATAACGATTACCTTAACCTTGTATAGTATGGAGAGTAGAGCAACTTTTGTGAAGGGTGTCGGAAATTTAGACGGAGTAAAGTGGAAACGTTGTGAGCTTTTTGGTGAGGTTATGGAGAAAGTTGAAGAATAATGGAGGAAGGAGAAAGATTTGGTAAAAGTGGGAGAGAGAAGGTGAGAAAATCAAATTTAATGGGTTAATTTAGGGTAGAATGAGTTTAAGTGGTGGAAAATCCGGATGGGATCCACAAGATCCAAAAATCCAAAAATCTAAAATTTGAAAAAAAATATGGACGTTGGGCCTGACACACACGGGCCGTGTCAGCTGACACGGGCGGGCATGTCAGGCCACTGTTTTTAGGCTTCCCTTCCAATAGAGCTGACACGGGCCGTGTCAGCTGACACGGGCGCCCATGTCAGCTGACACGGGCGGCCATGTCAGCTGACACGGGCGGCCATGTCAGCCTACTGGAAAACTCCTCTTCCTCAGCACCTTGCCTGACACGGGCCGTGTCAGGTGACACAGGCATCCGTGTCAGGTGACACAGGCATCCGTGTCAGGTCCCTGTTTTTTCCAAAAAAACTTGATTTTTTTTTTCTGTTTTACCGTGCTCTGTTATCCAACTGTGTTCTATAAGTTTAGCTCAAACCTTTTCTTCTGCACTATGCATTTTACCTACGAACCTACAAATAAAATTGGAAACACACCAAACACTGAAATAATTAGAATAAAACCGCGTGGGTTGCCTCCCACGAAGCGCCGCGTTTAACGTCACATGGCTCGACGGTCGTCTCTCTTATCCTTTAAGACGAACATTATCGATCAGACCATTTTCCTGCCCCTTATAGTAGTGTTTCAATCTTTGTCTGTTCACCTTAAATGTATCCCCATTACTTGAATTTTTAAGTTCTATAGCTCCATGGGGAAACACTCTGTGAACCACAAACGAACCTGACCACCTGGATTCCAACTTTCTTGTTAGCTTTAATCTGGATTTGAACAAGAGCACTAGTTATCCCTCGACAAACTCTTTTCTCTGTAGCCCGGTACTGTCAGGAATAAGATATATAGGACCTGCATCCCACAATTTCACCACCTCTTTCTGAACTACCTCTTTCCTCGCTGGGTTGAGTCTTCTCTACGGTTGGACCACCAGTGTGTGGTCTTGTTCCACGAGAATTTTATGCATGCACACAGTAGGGCGAATACCTTTCAAATCCTCAATTGCCCATCCAATAGCGTTTTTGTAATTTTTCAGGGCTTGGATGAGCTTCTCTTCTTTGATATTCTTTAGGCTCGAGTTTATAATAGCAGGACATTTTCCTTCAGAATCTAGAAATACATCTTTGAGATTCTCCGGAAGTTGTTTCAACTCTATTCCCTTCTTTGGCTCTCCATCCTCCTCACTAGAGTGAGGTAGGCGTAAATCCTCCCACTGGTGTGGTCGAGATCCTTTCCACGAGGGTTATGCATCCATCAAGGCTAGCACTTGGGAGTCCCAGTTGTCCACTTCTTTATCACTGTAAAAAATGGACAAACTCAACACTCTTTCCAAAGGTGACTGTGGTGCATTCAAAGGACTATCATATGTCATCACCTGATCCAGAATCTCTATAGTGTGATTGATACAAATATCATCCTTGTCCCTCATGGTGTTTCGAACATCGATCTTCAATTCCTCATCATAAACCTTCAACCTCATGGTCCCTTCTTCTATGTTAATCATGCACCTTCCCGTCTCCAAAAAGGGTCTACCAAGAATGAGAGGGATCTCTTCATCTTCCGACATTTCTAGAATTACAAAATAAACCGAAAATACAAACTTGTCAATTTTCACTAGAACATCTTCAATAATATCATACGGTTTCTTGATCGAATGATCTGCGAATTGGAGTGTCATCCTGGTATCTTGCACAACCCCTATACCAAGCTTCTTGTAAATGGATAACGACATGAGACTCACACTAGCTCCTAGATCAATAAGAGCTTTGTTGAATCACCTATCTCCAATAGTACAAGGGATGGTGACAGCTCCTCGATCTTTCTTCTTTATCGGAATCTTCATACCCTACAAAATAGCACTACAAGTTTTGGTTAGAATAATCGGGTTGGTGTCGGCGATACGCCTCTTCAAAATGATGTCCTTCATGAACTTGGCATAAGTAGGCATTTGTTCAAGTGCCTTCAATAGCGGAATGTTAATATCAAGCTTCTTGAACAACTCTAGGAACTTTTCAAAGTTTTTCTCATGTTGTCCCATTTTCTTGTTTCTAGTGGGAAAGGACAGCTTAACAACCGGCTTAGGCTCAATGATTGTTTCTTTCACTCCTGGTTTCGGTGCTACCATTTCTTCCCTCACAACTTCATTTTCTTTGATCTTAAGATCCACTTCGATCAACCGATCTTCCTCTTCATCCACCTCCTCGACTACTTCATCAGACTTACCGCTCCTTGTTGTCACATCACTTACATTATTATGCTCTCTAGGATTTGTTACAGTTGCACTAGGTAGAGCATCTTGTGCTTGAGAACTCAATGCTAATTACTGAGCGATTTGACCCATTTGGACTTCAAGATTTTTTATGGATGCTGTGGTGTTTTTCTGATAGTTCCGGGTTTCTTCTTGAAATTGAACATGACGAGCTGCCATTCTTTCAATTGCAATCCCCCAATCAGATTTATTAGGGGTTTGTTGTTGCTGCTGTTGCTGATATTGAGTTTGGTATTGACCGTGTTGAGGAGTGGTTCCTTTTTGGTATTTCCATGAGAAGTTGGGATGATTCTTCCAACCCGGATTGTACGTGTTGGAATAAGGATTATTCTGCTTCAAAAATTTGATTTCCTCCACTTGTTGAGGAGTTGCATAATAACATACAGTTTGGTGCGGACCATTACAAATTTCACAACAGACGGTAGGAGCCGGTTGGACCTGTGCCACCTGTTGGGTACCTATATTCACCGCCTCCAGCTTCTTCTCAACTTCAGCAGCTATAATATCTTTAATACGGATTTTATTAGTTTCCAGCTTTAAATCTATAACCCATTCTGGTTTTCTTTGACATATATCGTACAACTCCAAGTGCTCATTAGCATTAATAGCTTCAATGATCTTCTTGATACCGGTGGCTGTTGAAAAATTGGTCGAGCCACTGACTGCGGTATCAATCAGCTGTTTGGTCTTTATTTTGAGACTATTCACAAACATCTGCATCTGTTCGGTTGGATCCATATTATGAGTTGGGCAGGCGACCAAGACTCTCTTGAATCTCTTATAAGCATCTCCCAAAGTTTCCCCATCCTTCTGCTTAAAATTCAGAATTTCATACCTCTTCCGCAGAAATACCGACGCTGGAAAATACTCATTCAGGAAGGGTTTTTCCATTTCTTCCCAAGATGTGATGCTACCGGCAGGTAGAGAATAAAACCATTCTTCGGCTTCTTCCGCTAAGGTGAACGGAAACATTATCAATTTCTTAGCTTCTTCGGCGTGACCATCAATTTTTAGAGTGTTGCACATGGGTAGAAACCTCTGCAAATGCTTGTTTGCGTCTTCATTTACTTTTACAATAAAATGCTTCCTTTCAAGATGACTAATAGTACTCGGATGCAATTGGAAATTAGCCATATTCACTGGTTGGTTTACAATAATTAATCTGCCGGTTGGTGCATTTGCACCTCCGTAGTTACCCAACAGTCTTTTTGGTGGCGGTGGAACATCAACCATAGTTTCGATCTCTCTCTCGGAACCTGAATCTGAACCTGAATGAGTGGAAAGTTGTTCTTCGTCTGATTCCAATCTAGCCAATCGAGCTTGTCTGAGTCTTGCCTGCAAGGTTCTCTCGATTTCTGTGTCAAAAGGAAAATCAACTGATGCCTTACCTCGCATACAAATATCAGACACAGATTAGTTGATATAATCGAAATCAATTATTAAAATAACGGAAAATAAATTTTAGTTGTAGAGCAACAAAATTTCAATTGAGATAATTTAAACTTATATCTAACAATCCCCGACAACGGCGCCAAAAACTTGATCGGGAAAATAGAAAGTGTACTATTTTGCCGATGTAGTAATAATAGGGATGTTTCCCAAAGATCGATCCCGAGGATTGCACATCAATATACGTGTGAATTGTTACTCAATTGAACAAAACTAATAGTTGGGGTTTTGTAAAAAATCACTGTAAGAGAAAGTAAAACAAAATAACTCTTTTCACAGTTTATGATAATATGCCAAGGATGGTGTATGAACATCTCCTGTAATGACCCTTTAGTGTATATCTCCTTAATAATGAAAATTATTTCAATTACCGGATCTTAAGATTGTTTCCCCCTAAGACATCAGAGGGAAACCTTTGGTCATTCAATCTAACCTCTAAGTCCTTAGGCGATTATGATGAAACCAAGCATTTACAATTTAACAAAAATAAACCGGTAATCATAGGGTATCCCTAGTCCTAGGTGATATCTACTATGGTTTCACTGTATAAAAACCTTAACAATTGCAATCCTGCTAATTGTTAACCATATATCCATCTTGATTTTTTTGATAAAGAAAGCATTACGCATATTGCACAGTGAAATTAACAACAAACATCATGTATTAAGGAAATTATAACTTCAGAGTCATTACACGATCAATCCAGGGACACCCCCTGGCATTGGGGGGTTTAGCCTCTCATATTATTCAAATAAGATTCAAAATAAAAACGAGACATTACAAAAGGATGGGAATTTCATTGATCTTCAATTGCATCCGCTCTTGAAGGATCTTCGTTCTTCGCCGCTTTTGACCGCTTCAATCTTTATCGTCTCTAATTTGTAATCGTGAAAAAACACCTTTCTCCATATTCAAAAATCCTCTAAAATAGTTCCTGATCACTAATTTGATGTAGCAAAAGTCCAAAATGCCCTCCGGGATCAACCGTGCCAAAATACAACAAAAACTGGAAAATGAGGTATCCAAGCCAACACTGGCCGTGTCAAGCAGCACGACAGGCCGTGTTGGCTGTCTGGTAAAGTGGTCTTGACACGCCCCTCCAGGGAGGCTGACACGGGCCGTGTCAACTAACACGGGCCGTGTCAACTAACACGGACACCCATGTCAACTCTCTGTTTTCTTCTCATGGCTTTCCTCTCCTGACACGGGCCGTGTTGGGCAACACGGGTGGCTGTGTCAGGACTACTGTGTTGCCCAATTTCCTATTCCGACGGGCCCGGAACGTCTGATTCACTTGGCTATCCCTTCGGTATTCTTGCTTACACCTGAAACTAGTAAAGCTACCATAAAGAGACATAAAATGGAGTATAATGATGCAAACCAAATATAATCAACAACTTGAAATAACAATGCAAAACATCTAATTTACTAAGCAGAATGATAAAACAGGTAGACTAATATGTTACCGACTTTGTGAAAAGGTGTCGAATGAGTGTTAGAAAACAAGTAGAATTGGAGACTGATCACATGTTCTTCCAATTCTTAAAGTGTAGCGGTTTCATTATCCTCAGCGACCATCAAAAGAAACTCCCTCTACAGTTATGATTGTGTGACCATTTTTTGTCATAATTAAAACATAACCCTTTATCTTGGCATTCTGCCATTTATGTTTCTGAGAGGTGACGAAATATGGGTTTGGAAGGTGGGATAGGCAATAACCCTGGTGAAGGAGACACAAAAGGAGACATGGTAACACGTTGGCTGAATAACTCCGATTATGGCCTAATTGGATATGGAAATTTGGAGCAGTTGGAGCGATGAACGTCTTGCAACTTATCTTCTTAAAATCTAACAAGGCTAGTTGCTTGTGAGATAGACAATAATTGTCTTGGCAAAATATCCCTTTAAATTTCCAATTTGAACCCTAATATGAAGCAACTCAATAAATCCACCGAAGAGAGCCTCACCAATTGATTTTCTAGCGACTCAAAATTGACCATGTAAGCAAAGACGATGGAAATTAAAGTGAGTTTGAACAAATTACCACATGGTTCGTCGTATGCGGTATGCGTAATTTAGGTTTCCAAAGCTCTTAGGAATTGTGGCCAAGAAACAATCTGACTGCTACAATATATCTATTGGTAACAAGAGAGTGTTGGGCCATCGAGGTAGAAGGAAGAGATGACGACACGGTCCTGATCATGGGTCTCATGGTACATGAAAAATTGAATTATCTTAAAGATCCAACCATGTGGGTCAGAGCCATCAAATTGGGGCACATATAGCTCGAGGCGGTGTCGTTGAAGCGTCATCAGCGTCGGTCTGGGTTTGAAGTCGTGAGTATGGTTTTCCTCTATATGGTGTGACAACTCTTCCAGTTGAAGGCATACGATGGAAAGTTGGTGAGATAACCCATCAATACGTTTGGTCGTAGGTGAACAGGAACAGGATCCGACCATGATAGAGGAGAGGCTCAGTGAGAGTACTAATGTTAAATGATGATTCTCGGAATTCGAGAACTTATATTCCTCCTTGAGAATTAGAGATTAAGGAATTGAGAATGATTAATTTCATTGATAATTTCCACAAAGGAATTAAATATTGTTATTGTTTACCGTTGTTTTTGATAAACCAAATCCTAAGTTTTCATTCACTTACAAGATTAAACTCAAAAAAACCTTAGGACATATTTGTGCAAAAGATTTGAGAAAACATGTTTGTGCTTTGAAAACTGATGTTTGAATATCTAAATTTTAGATATAAATCTAACTAGAATAATGAAGAATTACCTTGAAAGTAAAGAGTAAACAAAGAACATAGAAGATCATTCAAGTAAATGCTTCGAATTTAAAATATTAAAAGAAAGGACGCAAATTCATATATTTTCTCACAAACTCTTTTCTCTCCGTGACTTGGATACTTAAGTTCTATAGAGAATACTTAATGAATTTTGGGACCTTTGTTTACAGAACTGAACTTATCTTATATACTATTACAATGTTAATCACAGATAATAATTATCTTAAAAAAATTCAACATGTACTCCCTTACATGGGCTTCAGCCTTCCAGTATACTTCCGTGTGTCTTCAACATTTGAACCATTTTGAACTGCTCTTGTTGTTTCAAACTCCCTTTTAAATATCCTAACTAGTTTTATCGAAGGTTTTTTTTTTCCGAACCTTGGAGCATAGTGTCAAAATGACTAGTTACTTGTACTTAGTCTGGAAATTTATCTTATTTCTACTTCTACCAAATATGCCAAAACATCATAAACTTTTTTTGATATTATAGACATGTTTTGAAGAGAGAGTGGTCCTAATTTTGTGGATTTATTCATGCTATTCTTCAAAACAAGACTTGGCAGGTTTGTAAGTTTTCTAAACATTGAACTCAAAAGATAGAATGAATCCCAAAACATATTATAAGCGAGTCGAACTCACCCCTTTAGTTGAAGTTATAAAAAACGTCAAAATCATAACTAGGTTATTTTAAACTTTGCAATCTTAGAGAAATACTAAACCAAAATTCTCATGCTAGCAAACGCCTTCAAAAAATGCCACTTTCGATCATATTCATAAGATGGAAGAAATGTGGCATTTTTAGCAACTGCTTGACATTGTTCCATTTGGTGTGCATACGTCATAGTCATCATGACCACTTTACCAAATTGTCACGTCATTGAATGTGTATGCACTCATTCATCATCACTATGATTTCCTAGGACAATTTAAATCACAATAAAGAAATTATTTAATTGATTTTTAAATCATAGAAATCAATCGCCATTTATCCATATTCGAGAGAGACACTGGAATGTATTCTTCCACTATATACACACTCTCGCTCTCTCATTTTTCTTTTTTCGCAACTTGCTCTTCTTCAAAACCCTAAAAGTCTTCAACTCTTGCAAAAAATTCCATTCTCGTACCTTTGTTAAATCTTCTTAATAATGAATTCAATTTCACAAAGTACATCATTAAATTCTCCTTGATGCATTTGTACTCTTTTTTTCAGTTGTTTAACCACCAACTCTGAGTCAACCTTAATCTCAACTCCTTTTACCCCCAAGTCTAAAACGATCTTAGGGCCTGCAATTAAGGCTTCACACCCAACCTCATTGTTGAAGCAACAACATTTCATTTTAAACTTAAACTTTTTTGATATTATGGACATGTTTTGAAGAGAGAGTGGTCATAATCTTGTGGAGTGTTCATGAGATTCTTCCAAACCAGACTTGGCAGGTTTGTAAGTTATCTAAACCTTGAACTCAAAATATAGACTGAACCCCAAAACATCTTATAAGTAAGTCAGACTCATCCCTTCAGTTGAATTTATAAAAAAAGTCAAAACCATAACTAGGTTATTTTATACTTAACAATATCAAAGAAATACTAAACCAAAATTTTCATGCTAACAAATGCCCCCCGAAAATTCCATTTTCGATCATATGCATAAGATGGAAGAAAAATGGCGTTTTTAGCAACTGTTCGACACTGTTCCATGTGGCCTGCATACGTCATAGTCATCATGACCACTTTACCAAATTGTCACATCACTTAACGTGTATGCACTTAGTCATCATCACTCCGATTTCTTAGGACATTGTGGGTTACAAGATTAAATAACAATAAAGAAACCATTTAATTGATTTTTAAATTAGAGAAATCAATTGTCATTTGTCCAGATTCGAGAGAGATACTGAAACTTCTTCTTCCACTATATACACACCCTCGCTCTCTCATTTTTATTTTTTCGCAACTTGTTTTTCTTCAAAATCCTAAAAGTCTTCAACTCTTGCAAAAATTACATTCTCGTACCTTCATTAAATATCTTAATAATGAACTCACTTTTACACAGTACATCCTTAAATTATCCTTGATGCATTTGTACTCTTTTTTCAGTTGTTTAACCACCAACTCTGAGTCACTTGTAATCTCGACTCCTTTTGCCCCCAAGTCTAAAAGTATCTTAAGGTCTGTTATTAAGGTTTCATACTCAGCCTTATTGTTGGAGCAATTACATTTGATTTTAAATTTAAACTTAGTCGGAATTCCTTTAAGAGAAATAATCATAATTTCAATACCAGTTCCATGTTTATGTTTGGAACCATCAAAGTATAACTTCAAAGATGTTAGGTTAACATAACTTTGTGTTGTTTTGACTATTGTATGATCAACAATGAAGTCAGTCACAACTTGGCCTTCCACATCCTTTAAAGGCGCATACGTTAAAGAGTATTCAGTTAAATCCAAAACCCATTTCCCAACTCTACTGTGTAAAATAGGTTCCGACATCATGTGCATAATAACATCATAATCGGAATAGACAAAAGCATGGTTATATTTTATGTAATATTTCAATTTGGTACATGAAAAGTACAGATAAAAACACAATTTTTTTATTGGGCTATACCTAGTTTCTGCATCATTTAAAACTCGATTGAGGTAATAAATGACTCTTTCGACACCATCATCATCCTCTTCAATTAACATACTTCCTATTGTCAATTCAGATGCAGAAATATACAACTTCGTAGAATTATTCCTCTAAGAAAATGGTGTTTGGTCTCAATGTGTTTAGTTTGTGAATGAAGTATTTGAATCTTAGTGAGGCTTATTGTAACACCCCGACTTTTAAATAGAGTATTTTATTTAATTGTTAGTGTGATTTATTCATTATATTTGATTTCTTAGATGTTTTTCGGACTGTATTTATATTTTAGTAATTTACTAATTACCGGGGTTATGAGATGTGTGAGCTGATAAATAAAATATTTTTATTGAGATTATTGCAGATAGTTAGACATATTTAACTATTTTGTAATAAGTTGAAATAATAGAAAATATAAAAATCATGATTAAATAATTATTCAAATTAAATATTTATTTAATTTAAATAAATAAATAGGAGTTTGAGCAAATTATGTAAATTGAGGATAATATGAGGTGAGAGGAGTGAAGTTGAGAATAAACGGGCAAAAAGTGTAATTTTGAGAAATAGCAAAACCATATATATTCTAAAATGTTGGGAGAAGCTAGATTTTTCAAAAAACTTTCAATACGTGAAAAAGAGGTAAGAGGAACATAGGAGATTTCGGGAAGGAGAACTATGGTTAAACTTCTATGTTTTGGAGCGATTGAGACTCAATTGAGCGAGTTAGTCGAGTTTTGGATTTGTTCAATAAAGTGAAAAAACACAAAAAATTGTAGGTAGCCATAAAAAGGGGGTTAAATGCCTTATTTCAGGCATAACTTGAGTTTTGTAAGTCATTTTGAGATGTCGTCAGTTAAGTTGGAAAGCTAACGTGATAATCCTTCATTTGAAGTAGAGAAATTGGGTTTAGGGGCACTACAAAAGTAGTAGTTTGCTGGTTTTTATACCAGAGGTGTAGTCAATTTCAGCCATGCATTGGTCATCATGTTTCACGCATAACTTGAGTTTCGTAAATCCTTTTGGGATGATGTTAGTTGTGTTAGAAAGAGAGTTAAACGATATTTAAAAATGGGGAGTTTCAAGATTTTATCATGAGTATATGGTTTTTCGTGCTATTTTGAAGTTAGACATTCTATTTTAGAGTTTATGTTGAAATTATCGCGATAGGGTTGAACTGAAACAAATAAAACTAGAGTTTTGAAACTTTACTTGACGTGCACTTAAGTTTATTTAAAATAGGGTTTAAAGAACTTTCAAACTGAAGAGTTTCATAATTTTCTCATAAGTATATAATTTTTGTACCATTTTGAAGTCAAGCGAAACATTATGCCCGATGCGAGTACTCATTCTTGTTGTTTGATTAAATTAAATTGATTGGTGTATTAAATCCTGAAATAAAAATAATATTCTTAAAATAGACTCCATAACCTTTCCAGAACATATTTATTTGCTTTATTCAGACTTCGTTTGATATTTTCGATAATCATTGGAATATGATGTGTGACTAGTAGGAAGTATGGTTTTGGGGTTGTTTGATGAATTTAGAATTGTTATTGAGTAGTCTTGAGATGTTTAGAGTTGTGTGAGAGTAATTGGTAGTTTGATGTATTTTAGATTTACATTTGAACAACTCTGATCAGTTTTAGACTTATGTTGATAAGTTTAAGAGAGAGATTGATTACCTTAGAGTTGTCAGAGTTACTATTTGAGTAACTTTGATATATTTTAGAGTTGTGTTGGTATGCATTAGTGTTAAAGGTTATTACCATGTTGATGATCTGACATAAGTAATGATAATTATGACTTTTTGATAATTTTGAGAAATTATGAGTTCTTGAGAATTTCGAGAATTTATGAGTTTTTGAGAATTTTGAGAAATTATGAGTTTTTGAGAATTTCGAGAAATGATATGTTTTGAGACGTTTTGAGTTTATTGAGTATTTTGGTGAGTTGAAGTTTAGGGTAATATCATACGTTTACCTTTTTAAGGATAAATAATTGAAATTGTTTTAAAAACATATTTTTGAGAATAGTAATCCAGAGAGGGATTACATTGAGGCCATTATTGGCGATTTGAGCACAATAATTCAGAGAGGGATTACAGGGAGACCTTTATTGGAGATTTCGAGTATAGTAATCTAGAGGGATTACAATGATGGTCTAAGCATGGCGAATTATAGGTTCAAGAGTGGAACTTTTTTTAGAATGTTTTGAGACTTGTGATTTTGTGATGTTGATGTTGTTGCATATTTGTGTTGTTTATAGTCATGCATTCATTTATTTCAGAGATAGGTAGGACTTTCGTCTAGTGGTGACATGGTTTATAAAGGAACTATGAAGGTCTCACGTCCAGAGAGGGACACGACTCAGAGAGGAACCAGAGACATGGGAAAATCAGTAACATGCCTTAGATCCCAGTGATTTGGTACCACATGCATTTTGAGAAGGAGTTGGTGGCATTAATATTGCATTTCATTGTTATCTATTTGTTTGTGTTTTGGATGTGATTGAGTTACTTTATAATTCATTATTACTATGCTACTTTGTTGAATTTTATCGTTAACATATTTGTTAGATGTATTTTCACCCCTTGTTTGTTATTGTGGCGTCCGTGCTCTTCTGGAGTACAAACAATAAGGTATAAGAGTAACCTCTTGAGTTAGAGGATGACACCGATGCCTCTTTAGCTTTTACCATTGAGTCTTATAGGAGTCGCTTTGATATGTAGCATTAGGGATGGGATGCCATTTGCTATTTGTGTTATGCTTTATTTATGTTGGAGTCTTGGTTGTTGAGACTTTTATGTCGAACTTGTTTATTTCTGTTGCTTATTTTCACATGACTAGTTCACATTTGATGCTTTTATTCTACGGTGAAGCATGTGTGACCCTATATAATGGATTTTTATTTGAATTATTTTATTAAATGTCGAGTCGGGGATTAGGGTGTTACACTTATCGCACTAGTGCCATCACACTTAATCAGAATGCATCCAAGTTTTAAATCTTAATCTAGTAGTTGTTTTTTAGCCATAAGACTTGTGCATAAAAACTACCAACGACTACGTATTCAACATCAGCTGTAGAAAGAGAAACAATATGCTTCTTTTTACTATGCCAAGAAACTAAGTAGCTTCCAAATAAGTGACATGTATCACTAGTACTTTTCCTATATGACTTGCATCCTACAAAATTGAAATCAGAATAACCTACTAAGAGCTACACGCTTTATCCTTAGGATACCAAAGATCGTGTTGTGAGGTTCCGTTAAGATACCTCAAAATAAATTTTACGATCTTAAAGTTTCATTCCTTTTGTGATGTTTGATATCTAGCACGTATGCACACACTAAACATGATATCTGGCATACTCACAGTTAAATAGAGTAAGGATCCGATTATACCTTTATACCTGCTTCACCGTTCAACATTACCAGGTTTTTCTTCTCGAACATTTTATGAAGTTCTAAGCAGTATTCAGTTTGGATAATGAGTGTTCTTTCCTTAGGTTACGTTTTTGATGTCTCCTAGGATTTGATCTAACTGATGATCCTTCGTGATTGTCCAATCTTGAGGCAGTTAATTCGAGGTCTCTTGTTTTTCATCCTCATGTAAGCTTTCCTCTTTATCTTTATTAATGTCCTTATCCTTTATTGAAGGAGTACGATCCTCTTTAGAACTTTCATCGTTGATCAACTTTTTTGTTATCACACCTGAAACATCAGAATAAATACCTTTCCCCGATTTTTGGGGTGATGTCTCATCAAATGCAACATGAATGGATTCTTCTAATGCAAAAAAGTTTAATGCGAGAAATTTTTAATGAAAGGTAAATTTAATGAAAAAGATTTTAATGCAACTAAAACATTATTTTGATGCAAATGAATATTAACTTTAATGCATATGAAAAATAGTTGAATGATTATGATGCAATGAAAACAATTAAAAGAAAATGAGATAAATAAAGTGCGTCTAAAAAAAGATAAAAGAGAGGGAAACGATCATACCAATTACAATGATCTAGGATTTAACATGTTGCAAAAATAATGTTAGCAAATTATAACACTAATACAACAAAAGAATATGATACGATCAAAGTAATGATTGGATACATCTTCCTTCATTTGTCTTGATAATCCATAAAGATTCTTAGACACTCATGCACAAAACATCAATAGATAGAACTAGATACCCAATTTTAGTTGGGTCCTTAAGGGTTAGTTGAGGTAGACTTAGGAACCCATACCATTTTACCAATTGGAACTTGGAAGTTCCTAATGTGGCATTGAGGCCTAATGTGTGCCTTTTCTCCATAAAAATGGCAAGTAGATTTAGATGAAATTTTATTTCTATTTCTCCCAGTGACATGAGGGGTTTTCTTAAATGTGAGAGAATTCTTTACTTGAATTAATTTTGAATGATAGCAAATTGTGTGATCATCATACAAATGTTGGTTGTGTATTTCATCACTTGATACACTTGTGTTTTTATTGTGTTTCTATCCCATTCTATTGTTGCATAACTTTACATAAAAGACCTACATTGACACATCTCTTAAAATAACACATAAAATCCATTTTATGTCAGTATGCATCAACACATAAGCCTTTGCATCGATACATACTGCATGTGGTATATCACAAAACTTCTTTTGTTCAGTATGCATCGATGCATACGAGTCATGCATCAATACATGAAAGGCAAAAGGCTCCATGTATCGATCCATACGATCCCTGCATCGATACATGATCAATTGAAACAGACTGTGTATCAATGCATACGCATTAGGCATCGATACATGACAAATTGAAATAGCCTGTGTATCAATACATACGCATTAGGCATCGATACATGCTAGTGAAAAAGGAGCATGCATCAATACATACGAATTGTGCATCGATACATGATTAATTCATTTCACCAAATACTCACTTATATTACAGTATGCATCGATGCATACTCTCATGTATCAATGCATAAAGCTGTTTTTGTTTTATAACAGTTCCTGTGGTTGCATATATAAGACAGGTTATGACAGCAGCAAAAGGTACGAATTCATTGAGGAAAAACAATTGAACACAAGATCAAAAAGCAGTGTTGGAGCAATTGTTTGAGAGCACATAGAAACCTGAAAGAGACTTCATCTTCTTCATCTTCTCAATCACTTTTCTTCAAGAACATTTACACATAACCATTCTTGTTCTTTGGATAAAAAGAAGCATCGAGATAACGTTCAGTGGTACGATCAAGGATCTAGCTGTGGTTTTCAGTGGAACGATCAAGGATCTAGCTGAGTTGAAGATTGAAGGGGGTTTCTAGGAAAAACCTACTGGTTTGTCCTTCAAGAACTGGAGTGTTCTTGAGGGTTTGGGAGTCACGTTTGCAGAACATATTCAGCCGCAGCGTTGCGTTTGGAGATCGGGGGATTTCGCAAGCAGGTCGTGGAACCGGTGAATTGTTTGCAATTTCGTGCAGGAAAATCTTGATCGTGCTCAGATCAAGTGAAGGTTCATACAAGAAGAGGTTCTTAGAGTTTAGAATTCTGTCTTTGTATCATAACCTTGTATCAACGGATTCGACAATAATTGATAATCAAAGTTCTCAATTTCATTTGAAATTGAGAGGGAGACGTACCCACACGCGAGGACGACGTGGGGAACTTCCTTACCAAATCTCTGCGTATCGTATTCTTACCTTATTCCTCTGTACGTTTTAAAACTGTTTTAGCAATTCCAGTTAGTGTGTTGTGATTGTTCCTTTTTGCAAGACAGCAGTGGCAAGAAAACTTTTAAGCAAACTTCATTGCTGTCTATCATTGATCACACACACACCAACTGTTTGACAAAACGGTTAGCTAGATTTTATTCATTGGAAATAGACTTTAATGAAAAGTGCATTCAATTAGCTAAAATTCTGGTGTGGATTATTTCTGTCATTCTTATTCAAATCCAGCATTAAGCTCGTGTGTCCGGTTTTCTAGTAGCGGTTCAGAATAGACGGAAGTCGATTTGGGACTGATTTTTTTCCGCCAATTTTAAAAACTCTGATAAAACTTAAATCCGTTAAATTACAAAGAGGTGATCTATTCACCCCCCCTCTCGATCACTAGTCACACCGTCTAACAAGTGGTATCAGAGCGCCGGTTCGCTGGTGCTCTGTGGCTGCCTGTAACAATATGGATTCTGAACCAAAGGGGGCGTATAATAGAGCGCCTATTTTCAACGGTGAAAATTACGGCTACTGGAAAGACTGCATGCGAGTTCATATAAATTCTGTGGATAGGCTAGTATGGGCTGCCATTGAAAACGGTCCGTTTCAAATTACTATGACAAATGCGGCTGGCGCCATAGTACCTAAACCAGAAGATGATTGGAATGAGAAAGATGAGAAAAAGTGGTCGTGTGATTGGAAAGCTCGAAACATGCTAATTTCAGCACTTGGTGTTGATGAGTATTATCGAGTATCTCATTGCACGAGAGCTAAAGAAATGTGGGATGCTTTAGAAGTTTCCCATGAGGGTACTACTGAAGTAAAACAGTCCCGCATTAACACACTCAATCAAGAATTTGAGCTCTTTCGCATGAAACAAGGAGAATCTATCTCCGACATGCAAAAGAGATTCACTCACCTAACTAACCGATTGAATGCGCTTGGAAAACCTATTTCCAATGAAATTGCTACTAATAAAATTCTCAGGTGTCTTAGCAGGGAGTGGCAACCTAAAGTAACAACAATTAAGGAAGCCAACGATCTTACAAGACTTACGATTACAACTCTGTTTGGAAAGCTGGAAGAACATCAGCAAGCATTGGAAAGTCTTGAAAAATATGAGAATAAAAGTAAGAAAGAAAAGGAGAAGAAAAGAGACAAAGAGGGAGAGAAGAAGCCAATAGCTCTTGTGGCCTCCAGCTCTAAGTCCTCACGAAAAGAGCAAAGCGACAATGATTCAAGTAGTGACAAAGACTCAGATGATGAGGAAATGGGACTGTTTGTAAGGAGATATAATAGATTCATTCGAAAGAATGGAGTCAAGCATTCCGACAAAAATCTCATGAAGTTTCGAAGACAATCTATAAATTCGAAACAAGAAGAGAACAAGAAGAGTAGAGGAAGAGGATCCTGTTTTAACTGTGGTAAATCTGGACATTATAAAACGGACTGCCCTATGAAGTATAAGGATCAAAGAAAAGATTCACCAAAAGGGTACAGCAAACAAAGAAGAGCATATATTGCATGGGAAAGTGATAGTGATTCATCAAGCACACAAAGCTCAAGTGATGGTGATGAAGCTGCAAATCTGTGCCTTATGGCTCACACAAAAAATCTGTCCTACCACAAGAAGAAAAACAATGACAAAAAGGTAAAACAAGACTATTACAATAATTTCTCCTCTATGTCTTTTTCGGAACTAAAAATAGCCTTTGAAAAACTGCATAACAAAGCTGTAGATGCTTTTAAAAGACTATCTTCCGACAAACATATTTTCTCATTTTTGGAAGTTAAAGTAAACAAAGCTGAAATTGATTTAGAAGCCTTGAAAGCTAGTATTGCAGAAAATTCAAAAACTATTGACATTGATGGATGTAGTAGAGTTAGGTATTGTGACGCTTGTTATATTTGGCAAAAAGAGGTAAACACTCTTAAGGTCAAATTGAAGAAGGCGCTACAACCTAAAGTTACTTATGCCGTTGACTCTAGGTTGTTTAAGAAGTCATTAAATCCTCCATATGCAAAATACTCTTTTATTCTAAAGGATTCAATGAACAAGAAACAACAAACACATCATCATGGTTTATGTCATTATTGTTGTCATGCTGGCCATACCATTGAGAAATGCAAGTTTAGGAGATTTCTTGTCCCTAAAGGCATTTATCAATGGAAGCCAAAAGGCAACCATGTTAGCACTTACCCACTTGGACCCAATGAAAATTGGGTACCAACTTCTCTCTTTTGATGTTGTAGGATGAGTGCCTTGCCTCCGCAGACAGAAGATGGTTTCTTGACAGCGGCTGCTCGAGGCACATGACCGGTGACATATCGCTCTTTATAGACTTCAAGGCAAAGAAGAAGGGATATGTCACTTATGGAGACAACAACAAAGGAGCTATACTCGGCAAAGGTAGTGTAGGTAATCCCTCCACCACTACTATTTCAAATGTCCATCTAGTAGAGGGACTTAAACACAATTTGTTAAGTATAAGTCAACTATGCGACATGGGCTATAAAGTTTCGTTTACAAAAACTTGCTGCATAATTGAACATGCTGAACAAAACATTGTGTTTAAGGGTGTAAGAGTAAACAATATCTATATGCTTGACCTGTTTGATGTACCTCTAACAAGTACTAAATGTCTAGTCACCTTGAATGATGATTCTTGGCTTTGGCATAGACGTTTAGCGCATGTTAACTTCGATTTTCTAAATAAGGTTGTATCTAAGGATCTAGTAGTCGGTCTACCAAAAATAAAATTTTCAAAAGACCACCTATGTGACGCGTGCCAAATGGGAAAGCAAACGAGGGTGTCTTTTAAATCTAAAAATGTAATTTCAACTTCACGACCCCTTGAGCTTCTCCATATGGACCTCTTTGGACCTTCTAGGACAAAGAGCCTAGGTGGAAATTACTATGGCTTTGTAATAGTTGATGACTACTCTAGATTCACTTGGACTATATTCCTTCATAGCAAAGATGAACTTTTTCTGCTTTTAAAAATTTTGCAAATCTGTCCCAAAACAAAATGAATTCCAAAATAGTTACAATTCGTAGCGATCATGGTGGTGAGTTTCAAAATTATCACTTTGAGAAGTTTTGTGACAAGTATGGTATTGAGCATAACTTTTCAGCCCCTCGCACTCCACAACAAAATGGCGTTGTGGAGCGTAAAAATCGTGTTTTAGAGGAGTTGGCAAGAACAATGCTTAATGAGGGTGGATTACCAAAATACTTTTGGGCTGATGCTGTCAGCACAGCCTGTTATGTTCTAAACAGAATCTTAATTGGCCCTATTTTAAATAAAACTCCTTATGAACTTTTGAAAGGAAGAAAACCAAACTTGTCACATCTTCACGTATTCGGTTGTAAATGTTTTATTTTGAATAACGGTAAGGAAAACATTAGGAAGTTTGATGCAAAAGCGGATGAAGGTATCTTTCTTGGCTACTCACTGTCAAGTAAAGCATATAGAGTGTATAATAAGCGTTTACTTACTGTTGAAGAATCTGTTCATGTTTCTTTTGATGAGTCTTATCCGAAAAATGTCGGAAAAGGTATTTCTTTTGATGACGCAGGTGTATCTACAGAAGACATACTCAAGGAAGCTGTTGAGGAAACTGATCAGTCCAAAACAGCTGCCCATGAGAAGGAGGAAGATACTAGTCATGAAGAAATTGAGGAAGAAAAGACAGCTGAAGTGAATGATCTTCCCACAGCTTGGAGATCCTCAAAAGACCATCCCATTGACAACATCTTGGGAGACATTTCAAAGGGAGTAATGACTCGTTCTAAGATAAGTAATTTTTGTTCTCACTTCGCGTTTGTTTTACAAGTAGAACCTAAGAACGCCAAAGAGGCCTTGATTGATGAATTTTGGCTAATGGCCATGCAAGAAGAGCTTAATCAATTTAAAAGAAATGACGTTTGGGAACTTGTCCCTCGTCCGCGAGATCATCATATCATAGGCACTAAGTGGGTTTTTAGAAACAAGCTTGATGAAAACGGAGTGATTACTAGGAACAAGGCACGTTTAGGGTATAACCAAGAGGAGGGCATAGACTATGAGGAAACTTATGCTCCAGTTGCTCGCCTTGAAGCTATACGTCTTTTGCTTGCCTATGCGTGTTCTAAGGATTTTAAGCTTTACCAAATGGACGTAAAGAGTGCCTTTCTTAATGGTGTCATAAATGAAGAAGTATATGTTTCACAACCTCCTGGTTTTGAAAATGCTGAAAATCCAGATCATGTTTACAAATTAAAACGAGCTTTGTATGGTCTTAAACAAGCCCCTCGGGTTTGGTATGAAAGGCTTAGCAAATTCCTAATTGATCATGGATATTCAAGAGGTAAAGTGGACAATACTCTCTTTATTAAACACAAAGGGAAGCACATTCTTTTAGTTCAAGTTTATGTCGACGATATCATATTTGGTTCAACTAACATACACTTGGTCGAAGAATTTTCTAAGGTTATGCAGGGTGAATTTGAGATGAGTCTAATGGGGGAGCTGGACTACTTCTTAGGACTGCAAATAAAGCAACTTGATGAGGGTACAGCAGTATGTCAAACAAAATACTGCAGAGAACTACTCAAGCGCTTTGGAATGAATGACTCAAAATCAAT
Organism: Lathyrus oleraceus; assembly: GCF_024323335.1. Taxonomy (NCBI): domain Eukaryota; kingdom Viridiplantae; phylum Streptophyta; class Magnoliopsida; order Fabales; family Fabaceae; genus Lathyrus; species Lathyrus oleraceus. The sequence goes on from NC_066580.1 coordinate 449,323,169, forward strand.
CGACACCCCAATGCCTACCAACGGAAATCTAGATAAGGATGAGCACGGTAAGTGTGTAGATGTCAAAAGGTTCAGAGGTATGATTGGATCTCTCTTGTATCTTTCTGCTTCTAGACCTGACATCATGTTTAGTGTTTGTATGTGTGCACGCTATCAATCAAATCCTAAGGAATCGCACCTAAAAGCGGTGAAGCGCATATTTAGATATCTTCACGGAACACCTAAATATGGGCTTTGGTATTCCAAAGGAAGTGATTGTAGCTTAGTAGGGTACTCCGATTCTGATTTTGCTGGCTGCAAATCAGATAGGAAAAGCACAAGTGGTACATGTCACCTATTTTCAAACTCCTTGGTCAGTTGGCATAGCAAAAAGCAAGTTTCTGTGGCTTTGTCAACTGCAGAGGCAGAATACGTTGCAGCCGGTAGTTGTTGCGCTCAGATTTTATGGCTGAAGCAGCAACTACAAGACTTCAACATTCAACTCAAACGTATTCCTATCAAATGTGACAACACTAGTGCCATAAACCTTACTAAAAACCCTGTTTTACACTCACGCACTAAACACATAGAGATTAGACATCATTTCCTTCGTGACCATGTTGAAAAAGAAGACGTTGTCTTTGAGCACGTTGATTCCAAAAATCAGCTTGCTGATATTTTCACTAAACCATTGGCAACGGAACCTTTCTTCAACATTCGTCACGAATTAGGGATCTTAGATCTTTCTCAATTGATGTCATAAGCATGTTACCTCTTAATTATATTATGCCTCACCATTGTTGATAAGAGCTGTTTTAGATGTCAATTATCCATCACAAGATTTCTCCAACAGAGGTAATATCAATCCTTTCTACAATTTTCTTATTGCTAAGTGATTGTGTATGTTAGAACAAATGTTCTTACTCTAGTTGATATAAAATTTGATTGCATATATTCCTTGTCTATATTGTGGGCACATTAACAATCTGACTTCTGAATCTTTCTTGAGCATAATCATCATGACATAGTGCATAATGTATATCCATACTGCATCAAAAGTCATCAAAATCTGCTTTGGCATCAGTATGCATCGACACAAAACATGTATGCATCGATACATATATTCAGAATTTCAATTTTTTTCAAAAATGGTTCAGGATGCATCGATGCATCCATCGCACGTATCGATACACAGGCCAAATGTGAATAATAGGCATCGATGCATGACCATTTGCATCGACACATACTGATGCTATTTGAATTAAATGCATTTTTTTTCTCTCTCTTGCATCGACACATCAGCCAATCCTATCTCAAGACTTCATATCATCTGTTCTCAAAAACCCCAAAACCAGTGGCTAACCCTAATCTTTCTCATCTTCACTCTCTCTCTAAAACCCTAAATCTCACATCACCATGCCTCCACGCACTATTCCAGCCAGAGCAAAAGGAAAAGGGAAGGGAAAGGAAACAGCCGGTACTTCTCATCAACCACCAGATGTTCCTTCAAATGCCTTAGACCTACTTCATCCTGCTATTGCCGCTGAATTTGAGGAATCCTTCAAGACCAGGTTAGTCATGAAACCCCATATCTTTGATAAAACAGATGCTATTCACCTGCACCTAAATGAGGTGGTTGAACTCCTACATGCACAAAGACTTGGGTCATTTCTGTCCACAAAAGATGACTATCATGAGGATTTCATCCGGGCCTTTTATGCCGGCTTACAAACTGGTAGAGGCTATATGTTCCGGTGTTCTATCGGTGTCAGAACATATACCTTTGAAGCCTCTGATTGGGAAACGGTATTTCAAATTCCGGATCCGTCGATGACTGTCAAGTCCTGGCATGACCTGCATTTTGATCCTGAATTTGACATGAAGGACTTTACTCCATCTATCCTAAAGATAGATAGACCGTTGAGTGAGGATGAACACGTCATGTCAGGTATGATCAAGCAAACTCCGCGTATTCTTCACTGGATTATCACACATATTCTGCGTCCAACAAACAGTGGACATTCTCGGTTGGATAGGCCTAGCATACATCTTCTCTATATTCTGCAAAATAAGGTTCTCTTAAATTGGGCGAACTACTTTGTAAAACGTCTATTTTTTGTGCGAGACAGCTCCAAAAATGTGGCTCTAGGGTATGCTTCTCAAATTATGAAAATTCTTAAGTTTTGGAAAGTTGCAATTCCTATTGTTCCTCTCCTATCTCCATCTGCTGCTCAAGAGTTCGACTCTTCCACTCTATCGCATATGGGATATCGGTGGGATAAAGACCGCAAATGCTTCTACTTTTTTGAAAGAAAATCCAAAACCAGAATCTACAACTTTGACGTGCCTTCGGAACGAATCCATGTTGCTGAAGAACAGCCTGATGAAGAAATGCAGGATGCGCCTGAAACAGATGTGCCTCAAGCTGAGGCCAATGCTGGTTGGGGAGATTGGGTGCCACGAAGGTGGTCTCCCACCAACTACGTACCTGAACCTACAGCCCCTCCATTCTCAGGTGGTACTTCATCCTCAACACCAACCGCGGACATCACTCATATGCTTCAACAGATGGAAATTGTCAACAAAGAACGCCATGAAGAAGCACGGTACTGGCATGTTCAACAATCTGAATGGCACAACGAGCATCGTGACTGGCATGATGAGCATACACGGATGTATCAGAATCAACACGCTTGGCACCAAGACTTGGTTAAATGGCATCAGGTTTTCTACAACGAAATGTCCGACTTTATGGACGACTGCCGTGAAAATCCTGGTATTATGGACAGGTTTAGAAGCATTGAAGTTCAGAACCGATTTAGGAAATACTCCTTCATGGGCCAAAATCCAGACACAATGCCTCCTCCTCCGCCTCCGCCAAGCTACAGAGATCCTGACAGACATGATGAGGAGTCCTGTGGTGGCCACAATCCAAATTAACCCACCATTTTTTCATCTCACTGCATTTCATTTCATATTGCTCAAGTTTTATTTTGTTGCACAATATATGGTTTAGCTTATGTAACTCTTAAACTCGTTCGTATCTTTAAAATGCTTTTCTATTGCTGTCTATCTCTACTGTTTTTACCCTTATTCGTCATTCTTTGTGAATGATTCTTTACCTTGTAGCTTCCTTCTTTGTGAATGATAGCTTTTTATCAATTTTTTGCCATGACCTGCTTCACCATGCTACCATGATAAACCTGTTTCTCTCTCTTTTTGATGTTGACAAAGGGGGAGAAAATGCAGATATGCACAAACTCAGAGGGAGTATCACACATCCTGCCAAGAATTTGCCATCATCAAAAAGGGGGAGTTTGTGAGAGAATTCTTTACTTGAATTAATTTTGAATGATAGCAAATTGTGTGATCATCATACAAATGTTGGTTGTGTATTTCATCACTTGATACACTTGTGTTTTTATTGTGTTTCTATCCCATTCTATTGTTGCATAACTTTACATAAAAGACCTACATTGACACATCTCTTAAAATAACACATAAAATCCATTTTATGTCAGTATGCATCAACACATAAGCCTTTGCATCGATACATACTGCATGTGGTATATCACAAAACTTCTTTTGTTCAGTATGCATCGATGCATACGAGTCATGCATCAATACATGAAAGGCAAAAGGCTCCATGTATCGATCCATACGATCCCTGCATCGATACATGATCAATTGAAACAGACTGTGTATCAATGCATACGCATTAGGCATCGATACATGACAAATTGAAATAGCCTGTGTATCAATACATACGCATTAGGCATCGATACATGCTAGTGAAAAAGGAGCATGCATCAATACATACGAATTGTGCATCGATACATGATTAATTCATTTCACCAAATACTCACTTATATTACAGTATGCATCGATGCATACTCTCATGTATCAATGCATAAAGCTGTTTTTGTTTTATAACAGTTCCTGTGGTTGCATATATAAGACAGGTTATGACAGCAGCAAAAGGTACGAATTCATTGAGGAAAAACAATTGAACACAAGATCAAAAAGCAGTGTTGGAGCAATTGTTTGAGAGCACATAGAAACCTGAAAGAGACTTCATCTTCTTCATCTTCTCAATCACTTTTCTTCAAGAACATTTACACATAACCATTCTTGTTCTTTGGATAAAAAGAAGCATCGAGATAACGTTCAGTGGTACGATCAAGGATCTAGCTGTGGTTTTCAGTGGAACGATCAAGGATCTAGCTGAGTTGAAGATTGAAGGGGGTTTCTAGGAAAAACCTACTGGTTTGTCCTTCAAGAACTGGAGTGTTCTTGAGGGTTTGGGAGTCACGTTTGCAGAACATATTCAGCCGCAGCGTTGCGTTTGGAGATCGGGGGATTTCGCAAGCAGGTCGTGGAACCGGTGAATTGTTTGCAATTTCGTGCAGGAAAATCTTGATCGTGCTCAGATCAAGTGAAGGTTCATACAAGAAGAGGTTCTTAGAGTTTAGAATTCTGTCTTTGTATCATAACCTTGTATCAACGGATTCGGCAATAATTGATAATCAAAGTTCTCAATTTCATTTGAAATTGAGAGGGAGACGTACCCACACGCGAGGACGACGTGGGGAACTTCCTTACCAAATCTCTGCGTATCGTATTCTTACCTTATTCCTCTTTACGTTTTAAAACTATTTTAGCAATTCAAGTTAGTGTGTTGTGATTGTTCCTTTTGCAAGACAGCAGTGGCAAGAAAACTTTTAAGCAAACTTCATTGCTGTCTATCATTGATCACACACACACCAACTGTTTGACAAAATGGTTAGCTAGATTTTATTAATTGGAAATAGACTTTAATGAAAAGTGCATTCAATTAGCTAAAATTCTGGTGTGGATTATTTCTGTCATTCTTATTCAAATCTAGCATTAAGCTCGTGTGTCCGGTTTTCTAGTAGCGGTTCAGAATAGACGGAAGTCGATTCGGGACTGATTTTTTTCCGCCAATTTTAAAAACTCTGATAAAACTTAAATCCGTTAAATTACAAAGAGGTGATCTATTCACCCCCCCTCTCGATCACTAGCCACACCGTCTAACATTAAAAACAATCCCTATATCACTTGAAGAGCTAGAACATGAACAAGATAGTGAACTAGCATGAGTTAATTCTCCCTTAAGATTTTCAATTTTAGTTTTTAAAGATGGACAAGTAACATATTATCCTTTTTCTATCCTTTCAACTAAAGTGTCAGAAACATTAAAATGCTCATAAACTGGAGATGCATGCACATCTTTAATACATTCTAAAGCACGATTAAGATTCTTGATCTCCTGTTTAAGAGTTGAAATCATTTCTTTTTGGAGAGAAATTTTCTTACACACATTTATAGAATCAACATACATGTTATTAAAAGCTTTTGATAACTCTCTATAAGAATATTCATTATCGGAGCCAGAATTATATACCTTTAACGTTTCACCTTTGTTATATGCCATCAAGCATAAGTTGGCACACTTATCATCTGAGCTTGAGCAAGAATAAAAGGAGGAACTCCCATCCTTTTTCCCACGCGATATAGGCTCTACGACCTTTGGAACTTCTTCCATTCGTCTCGTAGAATTCCTTATATTTCTTTTTATGATGTTTGGTGAGACTCATACAATTTTTTCTATAATGATCCGATTTACCACACTCGTAACACGTAATATCATCATCCTTTTTCTTGTGTTCTTTCTTAGGTGGGTGAGTCTTTCTGAAGTTTATTAAACCTTTGTCGCAATGCTTGAGCTTGTTCCTTTTCAAGTATCTATTGTAGGGTTTGACGAATAAACCCATCTCCTCCTTTTAGGAGTTTCTTCGTCAGAATTGTCACTTTCTTCCTTTGGTTTACTAGCTTTAAATGGTGAAGCTTTCAAAGAAAGGTCTTGTTTCTCTTTATTTTTCGAATTTACTTCACTTTTGGAGAGTCGTTTCAACTTACTTTCATGCTCGACTAACTTTCCAATATCCAAAGTACTAAGATCATTTGATTCCTTTATAGCGGTAACCTTTGGTCGTCTTTCCCTGCACATAGATATTAATATTTTGTTAGCATAATCTTTGTTGGAATATGTTTTACCCAAGTTGCTTAATTTGTTGATTAAGTAGAGGAATCTAGTTTGCATGGAATCCACAAATTTTCTGGGTTCCATACGAAATAGTTCAAACTCCTCTATAAACATATTGATTTTAAAATCCTTGACGTCATTTGTTCCCTCATAGAGAGTTTAAAGAGCATCCCACATACCTTTCACACTTGTATGATGTGAAATTGAGTAGAATACTTCCGCACTTAAAGTGGATATAAACATGTTTCTCACTTTCAAATCATATAAGGCCTTTTTGGTTTCATCATCATTCAAATCCTTTGTGTGTTTTACAACTCCATTATCACCCGTGGGAATATAAAGTCCATCAATGACGAAACACCACATTTTTTAATTGATAGTAAGTGTACATTCATAATTTATTTCCAATAAGTATAATTTTCACCTTTGAAAACCGACGCTCTATTGTACACTCATTTTGGATCGTTATCGTCAGCCATATTCTCAAAACTTTTCGAGTCGATTAGACTTAATCAAAAGACCAAATCTTGATGCCAATTGTTGGGTGAGAATATGGTGTTAGAAAACAGTCTAAAAGGGAATGAATAGACTTTTAAAAACAAAATCAAATGATTATTCAAATAAGAATTCCTGGAGGTTTTTCAAAGTTTTCACGCAGAAGTTTATAGGAAAAAATGTGAAATTATACTCACTTAAAAATTATTTGCGTAACGACCCAAATGAATTTACAAATATCACAATGTCAAGATGAAGAAACACAACGTATGCAATTGAATTAATTGGATAAGTCCCAAGGTGTGGTTACGCAATTAATCAATCAATCGAATTCTAAATACATGATGTTTCTCAAATTTTAATCACCACTAAATCTCTTGTTATGTATCAATTCCAACAAAAACTAAGCTTATAAAATAAATCTATATTGACCGAATTATAAACCTAAGGATGTATGTTCTATGAAATTCAAATCCAAGAGTAAGAGAGATGTCACTGGGATTTGTAGTGGTTCGACTCTGTCGTCCTCGCGTGAGTCTACGTCCACTTTAATAGTTTTTCCTTTTATTTTGACAAATATCTTGGTAGTATATACAATCACTAATCCACAATAATGGTGAAGAAAAATAACAGATAAAATCTTCAATTTGGATCTTGACTTGTATATGGCCAAATGCCAAAATCTCATGCGCAATCTTTACTAGATCAACGCTTCGAATCTTCCAATATCATGAATTCTGCTCCAAGTCTTTATTTGTAGAAATCAACCCCTTGATCCTACCAATTCCTTGAGAGGTGAATTGTATGAAGATTTGAGAAGAACCCCCACCCTGTTCTGTAGCCTTCCACACAGTTACTGTCAAGGCAAGATGGAGAGAAAAACCTGCTTTTTTTCACTAGAATTTGTCTGCACCAGTGACAACAACCTCAATCTTAAAAGAACCTAAAAATATTTAAACCAGTCTCCAAGAGCAGTTAGTTTCAAGACCACGTCTCCCCTAATCAATTATCAATCACTCATGATTAAGATATGAAATTGAAGCTGAGGTTTAATATGAAAGATTTGTAATGCAAGGGTTTCAAACGAGGAAGTTGATTTTCATAGAAAATTCATATGAATATGAAAATACACTTGAATTCTCTTTTTCTTGAAAGCGTGTTGACAAAATCTTATATATGTGATTGAGTTTAAGCACAAAAAAAAGTGTTAAAAGTTGGTTAGATTCGATTCAATGTCAATGCATGTAATGAGTCAAGTGAGTAAGTCAATGGAATAAAAGCAATTCAGATTTTTGACCCTTTTTGCAGTTAATTCGAATCAAGTGTAGTATGTGATTCGAACCAAAGACCACATGATTCGAATCATGTGCAATATTTGGTTCAAATCAAATGCTCTAGAAACTTTGAAAAATGCTGAAAATTTGTGTGATTCGAATCATGTGCAAAGTGTGATTCGAATCAAGTTGACCAGATGATTTAGAAAAATGTATGATTCAAATTATGTTAAATATTTTATTCAAATCAATAGGGGTCAAAAAGTTTTGTTTGCCTCTATTGTATTTGTTTCGAATCAAATTGAGTGTGTAAATGATTGATTCAAATTAAATGCATAAAAATTCAATTTTCATGATTTAAAAGGTTTTTCTTTGCACCTAATTTGAATTGAACACACATAATTTTTATTCCAAAAACTCATGCACTTGACTAAAGACACCTTGAACAAACTCAAACATAACCATTTATTTATGCATGCTAAAATGATAACGAATTTATTTCAAGCCTGGTTCAAGGTGTGCAATTAATGAGTGAGACTCAATAAACAAAAGCGATAAGACAAGCAACAAAATAATCGTATTGGGGTGCTCCCCCTGAGTGTGTTAGAGACATGCAACCAACTCCCCATAGGGATATGCAGCTACAAAGTGCCCTGATGACATGATAAGCTTTCTAAGGTCCAAAGTGATCCAAACCTTGTATAAATAGCGTGTCTCTCATCCCATTTTCTACAAAACACCAAATATCAGAAAATGAGTACATATCCCTACCTTTCATTTGTGTATTTTAATGGCAAGAAGCTGACACTTCATTTTAGGCTTTGCGAGGACATAGCTCGCGCCGACTTAATATCCAAACTGAATATGCTCCTGCGATATCCAGAAAATCGATGCATCATCAAGCTCGAATATTGTTCACCCTCGTTTGGCAGCAACATGAATATATAGTTCACCAACTACGAACAGAAGAAGGATGCCTATTTAGAGGTTATATGGATTACTTTCTGCCGATATGAAACAAATGGTTCGATTGAAGTGGATGCGAAGATTGCAAGATCCATCGACGATATTATCAACATGTTGCAACATCCAGAATTACTCATTTTTAACGATGTGTAATGTTAATTTTCCGATTATCAATTATCTATGTAATGTTGAGTGTTTTAATTTAATGTCAAGTTGTTATGAATTTTCAACTTATCCATACTAGTGTCTCTCTATGTTTTCTGTTTTTCATTTGAATCATCAGAGATATTTTCGGATATACATCTCTCAATCATATTAAACATAAATTCAGAAATGTATCTCTGAACCAAATTGTAGCAAAAATGATCCACGGTATGTTCGGAGATGCATATCTAAATTATAGAGACAATTTTGGATTTTTATATGGGGTTTGTGAGAAGAGAAATGGATGGGAAAAGAAAGTGTCTAAATGCATGCCCCTAATTGCAAAGGCCAAGCCCAATCCACCTTATTTTGAGAATTAAACCCTAAAACTAGGAAATTTAGAAGGTCAACCTTTTATCAGAAACAAATCTGATTTTTCAGCTATCCAAAAAGTCTAAGGAGATGGAGAATAATGGTAATTCATCATCGAGTAATGATATCAATTATCTAGAGCCATCTCGATTAAGATACATGTTCACTCGCAAGAGAATTTCCCTTTCTTGAAAACTCCAAGTCCTCAAAATGATTCCCAGTGACAATGATGATGAAGAAGAGGTTTTCAAAGGGACCGAGTCTACTGATGTAATTGAGGAAGATTATCAAGAGGAAGCACCTGAGATGCAGGTACCTACAACTATGTATTTTATTTCAAATATTGGAAAAGTTTGATGATGATCCATGGAAAAGTTGCCTGTTGTTGTATATGATAATGATGAGAAAATCAGGTAGGTTGATGTATATATAACAATAATAATATAAACTCATGTACCTCTTTTACCATCATGCATGTAATGTCCCTCTCCAGCTACTATTTTGCTATGGTGGAATGTGACTCATGCGCCTCAACACTTGAAATTTATAAAAGAAAACGATGGTCTTATGTTCGAATTTGACGGTAATAACCCACTTGATTTAAGGTTTATTCCTGATGATATGGACTTCAAAAACCCACCTCAAGATGTTGCTACTATCAATTCTTTAACTCCCTATTTGATAAGATATTGAGAGCTGTTGCAAGCGTATCATGACGAGGGGACAAATGACGATGACAGAACATATGACGACGAGGGGACATATGGCAATGATGACGATGGCAGAACAAATGACGACGAGGGTACTTATACTCATATCAAGTTATTTTTTCCCCCTTGAAAAGGTAGGGATATGGTTGGTATTTTGGATGGATTAGCCTTAACTAGTAATCTTTTCTCAAGAAAGAACTTAACTATGTAATGTGATCGATGTATTTTAATATACGATCTTTTAGTTTGTGCTAAGAATTTTATTTGACTTCTTACATGATTTTAATTACTTTTAATAAGTTTTTGGAACTTAACTATGTAATGTGATCAATATATTTTAATATACTATCTTTTAGTTTGTGCTAAGAATTTTATTTGACTTCTTACATGATTTTAATTACTTTTAATAAGTTTTTGGAAGTTAATGGAAGTTAAGTTAAGTTCTATTTATTTTCTAATTAAATGCTTATTTTCTGATGAAACAGTAATTTGATACATTCTTGCTGTGCAGATCGTAATTTGAGTCAAGGATGTCATTTGACGCGTTCAAATATGCGTTGGAAATATGAAAGGATAAACTAATAGTTCATGTTGAAGTCAAAAGCATATTTGGAGTGCAGACAACTGTAATAATTCATTTTAGTTCCAAACTTAAATAAAACAATTAGTTTTTGGGTCAAATTTATGTAATTTGGGTCAGATGCTCTTTTAGCCCGACTTACTATACTATTTAAACTAAAAGGCAGAACTACTTCTAGGATAGACAGTTTTACACGAAAATTATAACATTGAGCTGCTAGGATTCCATGGAGAACTAATTCTTACCGTTGATCTGCTGAATCGTGTTTCCATCAAGCTTTGAGGTTTCTACTTTTATCAATTCAATTTTGTTTCTCTTTCAATCATGTTCTCTGAAATTCAATTGCTCAATTTGTTATTTCGTAGAATAGTTTTGATTAATTTAGTATGATTGTATCCTAACAATAATCGCTTTTGACGTAGTTTTATTGTTAACTTGCGTATGTTAAAATCATGTTTGCCTAATTCGTGATTGCTTTAATCAGTTTTCTTTATTCGGATAATAGGAGTGTCAATCAGTATTATATCCATTCCTCTTGTCAATCAATATAGGATCAAATAGAGATTGATCGTTTTGGAATCAAAATTTTACCGTGCCATTTTAGTAGAACCCCAAATTTCTTATTTTTCTATTTTTTATGAATTATTTTCTATTTTCATAGTTTCAGAAAATTCCAAAAAAAAACTAAAAATTCCTAATTGACTTAATTAGATTAATTTCGTGTTTTTTTGTTGTAATTTTCTTCTATTTTAATCATTTTTGCTATTTTTCAATTGTTTTTGCTTAATAGGGACATTGTCGGTATTTTCCTATTTGTTACTGCATTGATGAATTAATTCTGGCTAGTAGGTCTGGTTATTCCGACTTGTTCACCCATTAGCGATAATGATTGCTGAATTAATTCCTGAAGTTGAATGATCCTTACATGCACGTCGTAGAGTAAATAAGGCTAGCACTAGTTCACCCATTAGCAATAGTGATTCCGATTCTGTGTTTTCTTATTCTTTGTTTGATTCTGATTTTGAATTTAACATGACTGATCAAATAAATCTTAGAGAACTTGATGCACCTGATGTTAATTACAATGCTTTATGTATTGTATATCCCACTGTTGTGCAAACCAACTAATGTGAATCCAAAGACCCTAATGTTAGTGCAATTTCTTTGAGATCCGAAAAGAGTGTTGAACCAACCCCATCCCCAACCCCAACACCAGAAAAAAAAGTGTTGATCCCACACCTAATCCTGATTCTGATGTTATGGTTAAAACTAAAAAAGAAAAAGAGAAGGAATATGTACCACCAATCCCTTTCCCATAGAGAGTAGTTAAGGCTAAAAAGATGGACGTGGAAGATAAGGATAAGGAAATATTGGACATATTAAAAAAACAGTGGTAAACATTCCACTTCTTGATGTGATTAAGCAAATTCCAAAATATGCCAAGTTTCTGAAGGACTTATGCACTCACAAGAGGAGATTGAAGGGAAATGAGAGAGCCAATATGGGAAAAAATGTTCCAACCTTCATCCAACCTAAAATGTCAGAAAAATTTACAACTGGGCGGAATGTCTCAACTCTCACTCAGGCCATGCCCCAAAAGTGCAAGGATCTAAGAACTTTTGATATTCCCTGTACCATTGAGGATGGTAAATTCGAAAATTGCATGATGGATTTATGAGCTTCTATTAATGTTAAGCCTACTTTTGTTTATAACAATCTTGATCTTGGTCCTTTGCGGAATACAAGTTTAACCATTCAGTTGGCAAACAGGAGGAATGCCCGTCCTGCTGGAGTAGTAGAAGATGTAATTGTTCAAGTTAATAACTTGATTTTACCTGCAGATTTTAACATTCTGGACATGGAAGGAGAAACTAAGTCAACTAGGGAATCCATCATTTTAGGCAGGCCATTCATGAAAATAACAAAAACAAAAATTGATGTTGATGATGGAACAATGTCCATGGAGTTTGGTGATATCATTGTTAAATTTAACATCTTTGATGATATAAAACACCCCATGGAAGAACATTATGTTTTTCAAATTGAGTTGCTTTTTGATTTAGTTGATGATACTTATTATGAGCTGTTAATTAATTTTCCATCATTATCAGACTTTGATTATACTTACTCTTGTGATTCATGTATTGACACTAACATTTGCTCTATTTGTGTTGAGATTGATGCTGCCTTGCAGGTTGATGTTTTTCATGAAGATGAAGTTATAGATGAAGTTGTTTATGAAACTAAAACTCTCGATATCCTGGCTTCCTCAAGCACACCATCCATTGAACAACCTCATTTCTTAGAGCTTAAACCACTTCTTGAGAATCTAAAATATGCTTATTTAGAGAAGATGAAAAGCTATTTGGTAATAATTTCTTCTAACCTTAATTTTGATCAAGAAGAAAAGCTTCTGTACGTTTTGAAGAAGCATGTGAAGGCGATTGGATGGACCTTAACTGACATACCCAATATTAGCCCTTCCATGTGCATGCATCAAATTCTGCATGAAGAAGGAGCTAAGGTAGTGAGGCAGCCCCAAATGCGACTTAACCCTTTAATTCTTGATGTTGTGAAGAAGGAGGTAACCAAGTTGTTGCAAGCAGGTATCGTATATCCTATATCTGAAAGTAATTGGATAAGTCCTATGCAGGTTGTACCTAAGAAATTTGGACTCACAATGGTAAAAAATGAAAAGAATGAACTTGTTCCCACTAGAGTTCAAAATAGTTGGAGATTTTGTATTGACTACAAGCGGTTAAACCAGGAATTAGAAATGATCACTTTCCTTTGCCGTTCATTGATCATATGCTTGAACGGTTAGTTGGTAATCACATTATTGGTTTCTTGATGGTCTTCAGGTTATTGTCAGATCCATATTGCACCAGAGGATCAAGAAAAGACAACTTTCACGTGCCCATTCGATACATTTGCTTACAGGAGGATGCCCTTTGGTCTATGCAATGCTCCTGACACGTTCCAGCGATGCATGATTAGTATTTTTGTTGAATTTACTGAAAATTGCATGGAAGTGTTTATGGATGATTTCACTGTTTATGGTTTTTCATTTAATGCATGTTTGACCAGTTTAAATATGGTTTTAGAGAGATGCGCCAAACCCGGCCTTGTTTTGAATTATTAAAAATTCCATTTTATGGTTGAACAGGAAATTGTTTTGGGTCACATAATTTCTGAAAAAGGAATTTTAGTAGATCCTGCTAAGATTGATGTGATTTCTACACTATCTTACCCATCTTGCGTTCGCGAGATTCTTTCTATTTTTGGTCATGCGAATTTTTACAGGCGCTTCATAAAGGATTTCAGCAAGATATCTCTTCTGGTATCAAACTTGTGGAAAAATGAAGTTACTTTCAACTTTGATGACAAATGCAAAAAGGCATTTGCTTTCTTAAAGAAAGCACTAACCTCTACTCCCATCATCTAGCCACTTAACTGGACCCTCCCTTTTGAAATTATGTGTGATGCATCTAACTATGTAGTGGGGGTTGTCCTAGCACAAAGAGTTTACAAGGCTTTCCATGTTATTTATTATGATTCTAGAACTTTATATTATGCGCAGGCCAACTACACCACTACTGAAAAAGAGCTTATATATATTGTTTTTGCTCTTGATAAATTCATATCATATTTTCTAGGTTCCAAGGTAGTTGGTTTTACCGACCATGCAACTTTGAAGTACCTGTTAAAGAAACTAGAAGCAAAATCGAGATTAATTCGGTGGATGTTGTTGCTACAAGAGTTTAATGTGGAGATTTAAGATAAAAGTGAAGTTGAGAGTTTGGTGGCTGGCCACTTGAGCAGAATAGAGCGGGATGAAGATCCCTCTCCCATTCATGATGATTTTCCTGATGAGCAGCTTCTACAACTGCATGAGATAACTCCTTGGTATGCTGATTTAGTTAATTATCTTGTTGCTGGATTTTTTCCTACAGGTGCATCTAGGACACAAACTCACAAACTCAAAAGTGATGTAAAATATTATATGTGGGATGATATATATCTGTGGAAATTTGGTAGCGATCAGGTTATTAGGAGGTATGTCCCCGACTTTGAGATTGAATCTATTTTTCATCTTTCTCAAGTAGGGGGAAACTTTGGTCCTCAAAGGACTACAAGAAAACTCCTACACTCAGGTTTTTATTGGCCCACTATTTTTAAAGATGCTTATGAGACTTACCGCACTTATAAAAAGTGTCAGATAACAGGTACAACCATCACTCATAAGAGTGAAATGCCTCAGCAACCTATGTTTTTCTGTGATGTGAGGTGTTTGATGTATGAGGAATCAACTTTATGGGTCATTTTCCTGTATCTTTTGGTTTCACTTACATTTTACTAGTTGTTGATTATGTTTTAAAGCGTGTTGAAGCACTCCCCACTAGGACTAGTGATTCTAAAGTTGTTGCAGATTTTGTCAGGTCCAATATATATTTGCAGGTTTGAAATACCTTACATTATCATAAGTGAAAAAGGAACTCAATTTTGTAACCGCACCATGGTAGCTTTGCTCTGAAAGTATGAAGTTGGGCACAAGGTCTCTACTCCATATCACCCCCCAACTAATGGGAAAACTGAGATCTCAAATAGGGAAATTAAATAGATTTTAGAAAAATGGTGCAACCAAATAGGAAGAACTGGAGCCGTAGTCTAGAAGATGCACGTTGGGCTCAAAGAATAGCTTTCAAGACACCAATAGGGATGTCTCCCTATCGACTTGTGTTTGGTAATGCATGTCACCTCCCTGTAGAAATTGAGAGTCGTGCTTATTGGACAATCAAAACTTGTAATTTGAAAATGCAAAAAGCAGGTATTAAAAGAAGACTCTAATTACAACAACTTGAAGAGTTTAGGCTAGAGGCCTATGAAAGCTCTAGAATTTATAAAGATAAAACTAAGCACTTCGCTAATAAGATGATTTCTAGGAAGGAATTCTCGGTTGGCAAAAAATTCTTACTGTTTAACTCCCGACTAAAAGTTATGGTTGGGAAACATCGATCCAAGTAGATTGTCCCTTTTGTTATTACTAATGTTTTCCCTCATGGTGCAGTAGAAATAAAAAGTGTAGGTACTGACAAGGTTTTCAAAGTTAACAAGCAACGCTTGAAGATATTCCATGAAAATTCAGTGCCTGAAGATGCAATCGTAGAAAAGCTTTCCTTGGAAAATCTCACCTATACTGCAACTTGACCAGAGAGCCCTTCTTTCTTTCTCTCACTCTTATTTTATATTTATGTTTTTTCATTGAGGACAATGTGTGTCTTAAGTGTGGGGGAGAGAACCATTTACATTGTTTTCTTTCATTTTATTTTCATTGTTTTTGTTTATTTTTTTAAATAAATAAATAAAATGCATATTTTTCTTTGGTTTTTGGGTTACAATTGTGAGTATTTTCTTAGTTCTCTTGACTAGAGACTTGTGGTGTGATGTGACTAATTTGATGTGTATTCTTAGTATGATAAGTAGGACTAAATACTGAATTGTGTATCATTTGTGGTAGATCATTAACCTTTGTGAAATTTGAGTCTTTTAATTGATCACATACAAAAATCCATCCTTTTCTTCTTGTGTGATTTCACTCATGTCTATTAGTCACTCTAGAACTTGAATTGACTCTTGTTGAAGTTTTTTGTTTACTTGTGCACACTAATTTAATAAAGACAACTTGTTTTTATTTTATTTTTTTAGCCGATTAGCCAAAAAGTCAACCCTAAATAATATCATCTCTTGTTTTAAAAATTCCTTGAGTCTATTTATCTCATTCTTAGTTTAAAACTCATTACAAGCAAAAAAGCGAAAAACAATGTTATCACCGTATTCAAAGGATTGGAAGAGTTTTGTTTGGAGTTGTGTGGGATTGAATAATTATAGTTGTGTTATTTAATTCAAAAAGTTGGCAAGAAAAAAGAAAAGAAATATATATAGAAAAAGAAAAAAAATAGAAAAAGAAGAGAAGAATGCCAATAATATTCCTTCTTAAAAAAAGAGAATAAAAAAGAGAAAAGAGAAGAGAAATAACGACAAAGTTGCTGTTTGAAAGTGAATGAAGTCATTTGTACTTCAACTCCCGCAGTTTCTTTCAATTTTTTTGTACCATTTGAATTTTAGCCTAGTACCCTTTAGGATTTATCTCACCCTTACCTTGACCAAGTTACAACCCGAATAAAATCCTTTTGATCTTTGTGTGCATGTATTTTAATTGTGGATGTTAGAGTATTTTCAAGCTTATGTAATGCTTTCTTTCATGATGTACTTTAAGTGTGAACAGTCAACCTAAAACACTTGAGAGTTGAGTGAATTTTTATCTTGTGAGGATCTTGCTGCTTATGATGTACTCTTTGGTAAACTATCCTCTTATATGCTTTGATTGTCAGAAAAAGTTGTTGCACTAGTGTCATATTCTTGAAGCTTAGAATTAGAATTTTTCTTGCTCTTTGTCATCCTGAGAACCTTTGAAATTGCATATTTTGTTTTGAATTTTGAATTTTGCTCGAAATGCAAAAGTTTAAGTGTGGAGGAATTTGATCAATGTATTTTAATACACTATCTTTTACTTAATGTTAAGACTTTTATTTGACTTCTCACATGATTTTAATTACTTTTAATAGGTTTTTGGAAGTTAAGTTAAATTATGCTTATTTTCTGAATAAGTTCTTATTTTTGGATTAAACAGTAATTTGACACCTTCTTGATGTATTAGTCGTAAATTGAGCTACGAGATATCGTTTGACGCGTTCTAATATCCCTTTGGAAATCTGAGAAGATAAGTTAAAAGTTTTATGTTGAAGTCAGAAGTAGATTCAGAGTGAAGAAGACTCGAATAATTCATTTTAGTTCAAGACTTAAATAAAACAATTAGTTTTTGGGCCAGATTTGTGTAATTTAGGTCAGATGCTCTTTAGCCCGATTTACTATACTATTTAAACTTAAATGCAACACTATTGCTAGGGTAGATAGTTTTACACGAAATTTATAACATTGAGCCGCTAGAATTCCATGGAGAACTAATTCTTATCGTTGATCTGTTGAATCATGTTTTTATCAAGCTTTGAGATTTTTACTTTTATCAATTCAATTTCGTTTCTCTTTCAATTTTGTCCTTTGAAATTCAATTGCTTAATTTTTTATTTAGTGAAATAATTTTGATTAATTTCGTATGATTGCATCCTAACTATAATCGCTTTTGACGTAGCTTTGTCGTTAATTTGCGTATGTTAAAATCACGTTTGCTTGATTCATGATTGCTTTGATTCATTTGCTTTATTCAGATAATAAAAGTGTCAATCAGTATTATATCCATTGTGCTTGTCAATCGATATAGAGATCGAATAGAGATCAAAGGCGCTTAGGGATATGGTGAGGTAGAAATCAGTGATAAGTCGGAAACAAAAACAATAGACTAACTAGTTCATAAAATTATGTTAATCGTTTATCATCATCTTAATCGAAAATTAAAATCCTCCATTATTCTTTTCTGTTGGTAAAATTCAATACAAGAGTCCTTGTGCTACGACTCGAGTGTCGCTTCCCAAAACTACATTTTTTTTTAATTACTCGTATTTGACCCACGCGCGACAACGAATTTCAATGCTTATTTCTTTTTTTTTTTAAACTAGGTGGATATTTTTTGTTTTATAAACTATAACTATATATAACTTAAAATTGGAGAATAAGAAAGGTATTTCCATTGTGTTTCCCCTCCAATCCCTTTATGTTATGTTATTGTGACACAAGTTATTTCCCATGTCCACATTTTTCCAGATATGTTATGTGACACAAGTTATTTCATATGATGAAGGAATACGATGTAATATGTTTCCTAATTTGCTATTATTATAGTCGATCTCCCATTTTAGTTCCTAATTTTAGTATAAGACAATGGACTATTAATTAAGAACATATATTGAGGTTTAGAGCTAATGTATAATTAAATGATTTGTTTCTTTTTTTTTAATAAAAACTATTGATATAAACGCTTTTGGATTATATATTAATTTTTTTTATCCCAAAGCTATATATTAACGCAAGTTATAAACAACATAGACAATATCATTAAATCTTTGATGCTCAAGTCTATTCCTCTCTTTGTATGTATAAGTTTAAAAATGCAAGTTATAAGCAACATGACAATGTCATAAACCATACGTTTAAAAATGCAAGTTATAAGCAACATAGACAATATCATAAACTATTTCAATAGCTGGCTTCAATATAGACCCCTCAACGAGTGGATTTGAGGAACATAGCGAAGAACATTTTCATGAGAATGTGTAAACAATTAGTCATTAGGTGTCAGATTTTATATTACATATTAAATATTGTTCAATGAAAAAAGTGAAGTAAATAAAATTAAGTAGTTGAGACTTGAGCAGAATAGCACATAAGTTTGTTTGATGTTGAAACTGGTATTGAAAGAAATAAGAAAAAATGTATAAAATTAACTAGAATGTTTTTTAGTTTCTTTACACTCCACCCATAACGTTGTGTGAGGGTGTGGAACATGCACTGAGATGGGAGAAATGAAAAGAGGCATAAAGAGAAACACAAGCTGAGATGGGAGAAATGAAAAGAGGCATAAAGAGAAACACATGCATAAGCTTTTACATGTTATCTACATGATAAGAATTACTATGGCAAAACATATTATTTGACAGAGAGAGACTTCATCTAATAAAGATAAGCCCCTCCTAATCATTTCAAAAGCACCATAGTGTATGTTTATATAGCTAATGTACACCATTGATGAAAAACACCATAGTGATGGAAACAACTTATGAGTTATGAGTTATGACTGTCCAGAAGTTATTTCCATAAATGCTCCACTATAGTTTACCTATAACTCATATGAAATCAGTATATTTAATTTCAAATTCTTTCAAATGGATCTAAAGAGCATATTCTTGAACACTTACATTTATATAAACTTATCTTATACTAATCACGTCTTTAATTAAAGGAAGTAACCTTCATCATTCAAGCTAAATAGTGTAAAGAGCCATTGAAGAGATTCAATATTGAAAAAGCAAAACCAATATCAATTTCAATGAGAACTTCATGCGGTCTGGATAGGGACAAATAATTAACATTAATTGAAGAAATTAAGTATCTAAGTATGATCGACTTCCATCTTTATTTAATGCATCTCGTTCCGATATCATGTTTGTTGTCTGTATGTATGTATGTTTTCAAGAAAGCCCCGAAGAATCACATCTCTCTATGGTCAACTGCATTATGAGATATTTCACTAGTTCACCAGTTAGGGGTCTGTGGCACCCTAAAAAAACTGATTGTGCTTTAGTTGGATACTCTGATTCTAATTTCTATGGCTGTGAATTGGATCACAAAAGTATCAGTGGTATGTGTCACCTAGTTGGAAACATTCTTGTCTCATGGCATAGCAAGAAGCAAGTAAGTGTTGCATTATCCATATCTGAAGCATAATGCATTGTTGCGGGTAGTTGTTATGTGTAAAAGACATTAGGCGAAATAGCAATTAATTAGCTACAAAGTTAATCTTGGAATTGTCCTGATAAAATGCAACACCACTAGCGCCATAAATCTCACTAAAAACATGGCACTCCAGTGTCTGACTAAACACGTTGAAATTATGCACCATTTTATTAAGGACTGTGTCGAAAAAGGGGATTACATAATTGAAACTTGTGTCTTCATCTAATTAACTAGTAGATATTTTTTACAAAACCTCTTGATAAAGAAGATTTCTGTTTTATAAGAACTGGGTTAAGAATTTTAAATCAATCATGCATGGATTAATCTATTATGTATTTCTTCTCCTTCTCCATTTTCTCCTTATCATTGTGATACATATGTTCTATGTGTTGTTTACATTTTCTTTTCCTCTGCTTAACACCTTTTGATTAATCCCAAAGGAGGTAAGTATGTACTCTTTGAGGGAGTAGAATATACTTTTTTTTTTATCTATGAGGGGGTTTACTACTCCATTATGTTTATTTATATCTTTATATTTTATCACATCCATGAGAGATTTGTTGTCATCACCAAAAAGGGGGAGAATGTGGTTTTAAGTGATGTGCAAGTAATATCATCAAACCGTTTTAATAATGACAATTATCAAATGGTTGTGTTGATGACGACCGTCAAATGATTTTGATGATGACAAGTGTCAAATAGTTTTGATCACGATAACTCTTCCAAAGGTTTTCGATGATGGCATCTGAACAAGAAAGAGATATCACAAGCTTTGTCAAACAAATGTCACAAGTTCTAGTTAAAGTTATTAAACAAAGTTTTATCAAGCAAATAAGCTCTATATTTTGAAGTTGTGATCTTAAAGTTGTGAAGTTTAAGATCTGAAAGTGTGAAAGCTCTCCTAATCTAGTGTTTAACATTTTATTATGTATTGATTAGTTAACTGTAAAATAAACAAGAGTAATTCTTGAGGTACTGGATAATGTGTGTGTGCGCACACATTACAAAATTATTTAAAATCTTATCTTCTCTTTTGATAAATTTATTAAATCAATTTGGGCAAGTGCTTAATTAATTATAAACTTGTCTAATCAATTATGAAGGTTAGATATATTGATTAATCAATTAAGAGTTCATTCTAATCTATTAAATTGAAGTGTAATATCTCCTAATTGATTAAGGAGGCTAGTAATCCATTAAGTGAAATTGAAAATCAATAATTCCTTTTTTGGCTTTGGTTGATCGATTAATACATTTTTTAATTGATTAAATTATTTAAAAGACCTATGGATTGTTTCCTTTTGAGGTGATTTTTTTTCCTATATTAAGGAGGTTCCTCTTCATTTCAAACTATACTATTTTTCTGAATAGAAACTCTCTACTATCGCTTGTCTCTCTTTTTTATAAAGTTCTTTTTCACTATAGTTTCTTTAGAGCTAAGAGAGTGGAATTTTTCTTATGAGAGTTGTGTTGTACTGATGTTGTGATGTAATTGTGTTTTTCAAGAGCATAGTTCTCTTGAGATCTCTTTGTAATATAGTTGAAGGACACAAGCTAAACATGAAAATAGCTTGGGTGAAGGTTATTAAGATGATCATGCGTAAAAACTCTATTTTTTTTGTTTGAGGCTATTGAGTCGAGCTTGTGTAAAAAATTGTTATTGGGTTGATCCTCTGAAAAATCTCAATTTTTTGCAAGGTTGTTGTGTTAATCTTGTGTAAAAGCTCAATATTATTTTTAGTGGAAATCTCAAGGGGAAGTCTTAGGGATTGAAGTAGGGCAAGTGGTTTAGGAAAACCAGGTAAATTCCTTAGTGTGATCTTTCTATCTCTTATCTCTTTTACTTTTTGTTATTTATCTTTTTTGCTTCTTATTTCTCTGTCACTTCTCTCTTTCATTATTTTGTTGCTTTATCTATGTTTATTTATTTTTTATAACATAAACTATTTTAAAATTAAACCTTTTTATAAACTGATATTTTGGAAATATGAGTATCACAATTCACCTCCCCCCTCTTCTGTGTTTGGAGTCACTTGGTCAACACATTTTACCCCTAAGTGGGAGGTGATAGAGAATAAGCTCAATAAGAGGTGAAAATACCACAACATCAAAGGTAATCACACAAATAACTTCCATCAACTGAAAAAAGAGACAGAGTTCGTCATTCAAGAAGGCCACTTGAGAAGTTACATCTAGGACGCGTCATATAACTCTAGAGGAAGATCACACCCATTTGACAAGATCAGAACAGAAGCCCCCATCCAAGAATAAAAAACGAACCAAAATAAAGGAATGTATGTGAACCAACTTTCTATACGCTCAACATTATCACCAAAAGCTTCATTTAAGGGGGTGAGTCGAGATTTTCTCGAAAAAGGTACACTCACAAAGTTATACACATAATGGACTCGCCCCCAAAACCCGTATCAACCCCGGTGCCCGAGGTCACTTTATTCCATTTTGATTTGGAGGGAATCCTACCCCATTAGGATGATCCCATGGTCATCATCATGCAACTATTTAATTGGGATGTTAAGCGAGTTCTCGTAGATCCCGATAGCTCAACCAATATCCTATACTCTGATGCTCTGAAAGGTTACTACTATATTCATAGTAGTTACAATCGTACAAGGGATATTTAGTGGGTTTCTTAGGAAAGCTAGTACAAGTCAAAGGCTACATCTCCGTCATAATTGTTTCCAAATTACGAGAGAAATCCAAATCAATAAAAGTCAACTACCTCATCTTACAACATCATTATTCGTTGCCCCCGCTTCCAATATCCTACAGGATGCTCTATTGACACTTTATATAACTATAAAGTTCCCATTGGATAATAGATGGATATGCGTCATGAAGAGGGGCCAAGAAAAGTCTAATAAGTGTTGCCAAGATAGCCTCAGGATGAAAAAAGGAAGCAATGATCGCCTTCCTAACACCGAAGCCTAACTCCTACACCTTAAACTTCATTGATTTATACCGTAGAGAGAAATAAATGAAGGATATGCTAATTCCCACTAACGATATGGAAGAAGTTTAGATCATCCCTCACTGAAGGTGAAAAAAACACAAGAAGAGGGTTGAATTGTGCTGGCTTTTCTCTTCTAAGCTTTTTCTTTTTGTGCTTCTGATAGATCTCAATCAGATTTTGAACACTTAGTTCAGAGTCTAATTCAGAATTACGAGATTTGCTTCTGAAAGTCCTTATTAGATTTTGAACCGGAATCTGACACAGAGTTACAAAGATGATAGCCGCAGAATGATAAGATCAGAAATTAGGAAAGCAAAAGCAAAAACACACAATAGTTATCCTGGTTCCTCTCCTAACTTGAGAGTAGTCAAGTCCTATTGTACTTCCAAGGGATTTTCACTATAACCAACAAGATTACAAATGCTAAAGCACCAAACAAGAGACTTCCAATGCTCAAAACCTCAAGTAAGAGACTTATATGCTCAAGCAAACAAGCAAGAGACTTAAAATGCTCAAACCCTCAAGTAAGAGACTTCTATGCTCAAGCACACAAGCAAGAGACTTAAAATACTCAAACCTACAAGTAAGAGACTTATATGCTCAAGCACACAAGCAAGAGACTTCAAATGCTCAAACCCTCAAGTAAGAGACTTCTATTCTCAAGCACACAAGCAAGAGACTTCAAATTCTCAAGCACTAAAGCAAGAGACTTCCGACTCTATAAAAAATTGTTAAGAGATTTGTGGTGAAATTACACTTGATATGCAATTAGAGGTATAAATATAATACAACTTGTTAATACTCTTAAGACTTTAAGAACTTCTAAGATATACAGTTGATAAGATGTTCTAAGTCTAGCTAATTTGACAGAGTGACTTCTCTTTGAAATTCCAAGGTTCAAAGTCTTGTATTGCAGTGTATTAGTCTTCAACTTCAAATCTTTCAGCTCCTTATATAGAGAGAAAGAAAAGTGACATTGGAAGAATTTAACCAGAAAGTTGGATAAGCTTTGGACTTGATTGGAGATGTCAAGAAATCACCTTTATGCAAGATGAATTATTTATTAAAGCTCAGAAAACTATGAAAAGATTTTTCCTTAAGTCTTCACGTGAACAAAAGATCTTTGAGTCTAATATATTTTCCTCGATTGAAGAGATTAGACAACCTTCACATTCTGGAGCTCAGGTTCTGATCCTTCAGAGGTTGACTTTCTTCAGACTTCACTCTTCAGAGGCTGATCTCTTTAGAGTCTACTTCTTGGCTTCTGAAGCTTCAGAGTTTGGATCACCAGAGGCTGACTTTCTTCAGATGATGACTTATTCAGAGTCTGGATCTTCTATCAGTGTCAGAGTCTGAAATTCAGATTCAGAATCTTCAAGCTTCTCTTCATTTGTTCTTAGTCATATAACCCTGCATACTTGAACAAATGTTAGAATATCCAATTTTTCTTTAAATACTTTTTTTATATTCAAAACCTAAGGGATATTGTATCAACCAAATTTTTTTCAACAATCTCTGTCTTTTTGATGATGACAAACATAAGTATTTAAGAATAATGGTTGTTAATTTAATTAACATGTTGACTTCATGGTCTGAGGTTTGTAAGCCCCCATTGAGTCTCTGTTTACCTTGAAAATCGGTAAACAACCGCTGATCTTCCAAATTTCTAAATTTGGTTGCTTGCAGGATCGATCAGATTGATCTTAGGACATGTGCTAAGTGTTTCTGAAATGTGGTAGTGATGAATACTCAATAATAAGCGTCAAATCAGAGTTTGGAAAATAATAGAAAAGGGTGAGTTGAATGAAAGAAACCTTAAAGGATTTATAAATGACAAAGTAAGTGTTGAAAGTGAAGGAATCTTAAAATTGTAAAGTAAGTACTGAAAGCGGGGAAAAACAGACAAAGTAAAATGAGAGTGTTTGAAATGAAGAAGTAAAGAAGTATATTTATGGAAAAAGTAAAGACAAATTTATATTGCTTTGAAATAACTAACAATGATGTAGACAACATACATTCCGTGTTTTACGATTCTTCTTCACACGAATACTTAGTAAATTTACAGAATTTGTATACAATTTTACACACACTTTTCTAACACTAAGACCCCATATTTATACTGGATCGAGATAACCGCTTTGATGGTTCTTCAATCATGTCGGGACACCTGGCGCCTTGCATGCGTGCATTCATCCACTATGCTCTACGTGTGCTCCCACAGTTTCTGACTAAGGCAAAGTTCCCTCCCTTATTTGAATTTTGAATCTTTGATCGAA
This sequence comes from Lathyrus oleraceus, assembly GCF_024323335.1. Lineage (NCBI taxonomy): Eukaryota > Viridiplantae > Streptophyta > Magnoliopsida > Fabales > Fabaceae > Lathyrus > Lathyrus oleraceus. The sequence continues at coordinate 449,348,471 of NC_066580.1, forward strand.
AACCATTTTCAACTATTTCTCTGAAGAACCCCTCTGGAGTTTCAGTTGTATGCTTGATCTTTATTCACCTGGGCAAGTCGACTCACCTCTAGCTGGTCGAATACTACTTCCTGGTCGAAAACAGTTGTGCATATAATTTCTAATTTTGGTAATTCTTAATGGGCGTCGAAAATATGAGCCAACAAATTGCCCCCCAAAAATGTTATTTTTGACACGCGTGAGAAAAAGACATTTTTTGAGACCCTACTTCGACGCCTTGATAACTCTGATATTGTGCCAAGTGTCTCAATGTTAGTAGAAGTTTTTAGTTCCTTCAACTTGTCTGGTGACGTTAGAGTCATCATTGTCTGGCAAGCCTCTACGAATCCTTGAACGATGGAGTGGCTCAACTGAAGAATTTGGGGGATAAAGGGAACCTTCTTCTGTCTGGACCTTTTTGGTTACTACAACTTTGGCTCAATGCCACTTTTGAGGCCAGCCTGCCGAACAAAGGCCTCGTCGACGAGGATGCTGAGGGAATCCGGAACAGAAGGGTCGAAGGCCCAAGATTAGCTCAATTAACCCCCAGGGGCGAAGGACAATCTCTCCAACCAACCTTCATGAGTTATATCATGATGTTTGCCAAAGCGTCATGTCTTCACTTCGAGCATGCCCCCATTCGCCTTCAGGAAAATTGGCCCCAAGTGGTTTACTAGGACCTTCCCCTCTCCATCTAAGAAACATGAGACATAATCCTTGCTGATTTGGGAAGCCTTTTTGACTCCTAGGATTCTAACCCTTCGATTCAACCCTTTGAAGGTTCAAGTTACTTTGATAACCTACCAACCCAACCTTGTTCCTCGACAATTTGGGTTAGTTCAGGTCCTCCCAAAGTGCCTGTATGACAAGAAAAGTAATCTCCTTCTCCATAATGCAGTCCATACCGAAACCACTGCTCTCAAACAAATAGCCAGATATACTGGCAGAACCCAGCTTACTCCATTCAACTTCGAGCCCAACTTCCTCTACAATCGAGTGTTTGGGAAGTGGTGGGCTAAGTACTACGTCAAAGAGTTCTGTGACGTCACTTCCTTTATTCAACTATTTGATTAAGCTTTTCTTATTGTGCAGGAAAAGACCAGGAAAGGTACTTATACACTTATAAGAGAAATTCAAGCTTTTCAAAGTTATTTTGAAACTGCCTATCGGCCTGACGATCTTAGTCGAACCATCCACGAAGCAGCTGTCACGCTTAAAGAGAAATTTTTAAAGAAAATGGAAAGCTTAAAGATTCCCTCATACGTTCCTCATGAGAAACGCTATGAAATGGCTCTTGAACTGTTTCCCCCAAAGTTTCCTCCACTGCCTAATGCTGACTTTGGAGTGCCCCTTGCCCCTCCATTTCCAGATTGGTTTATTTATGGAGATTCTATTAAAATACTTCGACAGCAATCTCAGAAAAAAGCTCAGCGGGTGGTCGCGACTAAGCATACTTTAGGCAGTTTCAAAGGACATCTTCATATAGGGATCGAAGATGTCTGAATCGAATCAGACATATATGAAGGTGTGACATATGAGGTTTCTCTCGAAGTACATTCCCTTTGAAAGCCATTTACTCTTAGCTAACACTAATTATTTTATGTTGTTCTCATTTAGCTATGAAAATTCCACCTAAGAAACCCACCAGCAAAAGACCAATTGAGTCGAAGACCGAAGGAGGCAGCAAGCCTGTAAAGGTACCCCTTTTTCCTTGTTTCTTTTGTCTTTGTTGTATAATTATGATACTAATATTCCCATTCTTGACTCAGGCTGCTCAAAAACCTCCAGTGAGTCCCTTAAATATCCAAAAGCCTACAGCCACCCCCATCATTGTAGAATCTGAAGAAGATGATTTGTCGCTGGTTCTCGACCTAACTTCTACGAAGAGGAAGTCATAACCAAAGGCCACTGATGCTTCAGACCAACCTCCTGTCAAACTTCCAAGGAAGAGGCCTGATGCACTTATTATCCAAGAGCCTACTCCTGAGGAGATGGCGAAGGTAGCGACGGCCCAAAGTGAGAGCGATAACTCCATCCCTGGGGTCGAAGGTGATAAGGTATAACACACTTCTCCTTACCTCATTTAACTTTTTTTACCTCTTTTAGCCATTTATAATTTTCGATCGTATTGATTTTAGGGTGGTGCAAGCACTGTCGTTCGAACCAAGAAGACAACCTCCTCCACGCCTGTCTTTACGCCTGATGTTTTAAATAGCGCTGGCGAACCTACTTATCGACCATCATCTGAAAAGGGGTTTATAAGTGGGATTAACCAACCTCCATCTGGTGACCTCAACGCTTCACCTCCAAAGACTTCTAATCAATATTCTCAAACCAGCGACTGTGGTCACGAAACCGAATCAAGCAAAGAAGATGGGGCTAGAGGTAATCCAGACCCCATGGTTGAGGATGAGTTAGTTGAAGACGAGGAAACCCCTGGGGATGATTTACATACAACTGAAGGAGCGAATGACCCCCAGGGAGAAGGTTGGGGTGTCGAAGATATGGTTGTCGAGGATGCGAATGAAGGCAAACCCTGATGATGTTGAAGGCTTTAAAGGGGGAGAGGCTAATGCAGGCGAAGAGAAAACTCCAACTCAAACTCCTATTACTCCTATTATGGCTCACGTTCCAACGACCGAAGTTTCGTCGAGTAGTATCGGAGGCCTTTCGGCTAAAAAATTGGCTACCCTGAAACAAAACCACCCCCTTGAGTATTTGAAAGCTATTCTAAACTGCATGGAAAGTTATTCTGACAAAAACCTTAGAACTTTAGTGTATGAAGATCAACCTTCGAGCACTCCTGCGGGCGAGGTTCTTTCTAATATCAAAGATAAAGTTTTCAAAGGTGACTTGTTTCTGTTGCTGTTGGCTGATCCCTCTGCCCCTTTGACTCTAAAGGCTCTTCTCAGCCAAGTCGACCTACTAGAAGCTTCTCCTGAAGTGGCAAACGTTATTTTGGAGATAGGAACTATGATCGACCAAGTTGTTATAGATCATAAGTTGCTACCTCAACTCACAAGGGAAATAGAAAAGAAGTCTGGTTCTGAGGCTGCTGCACCGAATCCACCAATAGGGCAATGGGATTGGAACAAACCAAACAGAAGAACAAGGAAAAGGTCGAAGCTCGTAACCGTGACATTGCTTCCTGGAGGAAACAAATAGAAGAACTTCAAGCGAAGATCTCTGATGCTGAAAAAAGCAAAAATCAACTCTTGGAGTTTAACGAAGCTTTAATAGATCAAGAGCTATCATTTGGCATGGAATTTGTCGAAAAGGCTCGACAACTTGAGTCTGATGTTAAACTCCTGTGATCAAAGAGATCTTTGTGCGGAAAACGGTTTGAGCTCCTCAAGCCAAGTATCTTCAGATCAAGGCCAACCTCCCTTTTTAGTGCTTCTTTATCTATTTGGCAATGTAATGAAATTTTCCTTGTAACAAATATTGGTCTTTTGGGCCTATGACTTCAATATAACCATTTTGGCATTCTTACCATATTGGCTTTGTTTTATTTATATGATTGTTCGTCTCTTATTTTTACCTCTTGGATTATCGGTTTATATCTTTTTAAAATATTTCCCATTTACTCTTAGAATCCTTTTATCTTCACTAAGCTCTTCAATTTCATAGGCACCATTGGAGAATATCTGTAAAATCTGGAACGGGCCTTCCCACTTTGGGGACCACTTCCCTAAGGCTCTATCTTTTCGATCCATTGGAAGGATCACTTTCCAGACCAAGTCTTCAGGTGCAAAACTTTTAACTTTTACTTTCTTATTATAATAGATTTCTATTCTCTTCTTTTGTCGTTTTAGCAATTCTAAGGCATTTAACCTTTCCTCATCTAAGTCAACCAATTGATCCAACATCATGCTCCAGTATGACTCTGTTGGAAGTTCATATTGTCTTTGAATCCTTATGGATTGCAGGTAAATTTCTACTGGTAGAACATCATCATAGCCAAAAGTTAGGCGAAAGGGGGTTGACTTAGTAGCCTCTTTGGGGGAGGTACGACATGCCCATAAAATCTGGTTCAGAGTTTTGTGCCAATTCCTAGGCTTCTTCCCTACATGCTTTTTAATCAAACCAATGATCACTTTATTGGCAGCTTCGACTTGTCCATTGGCCTGAGCATAATAGGGCGTTGATGTTAACAATTTGAAACCCATTTCTTTGGAAAATTCTTGCATTTTCCGACTAGTAAATACTGATCCTTGATCCGTTGTAATCGTCTATGGGATTCCAAATCTATAAATAATGTGCTTTTGGATAAATTCGATCACATCCTATTGGTTCACATTTGGTAAGGGTATAACTTCGATCCACTTTGTAAAATAATCAACTCCCACCAATATATATCTTTGAACTTTAGATGATGAAGGTCGAATTTCTCCAATGAAATCTAAAGCCCAACCCCTAAATGGCCAAGGCTTGATGATATAATATAATTCACTTGCAGGGACGTGATGTATGCCTGCATGTATCTGACATTCTTGGCAACCCTTTACGAATTCAATATAGTGTTTCAACATGGTAGGCCAATACATCCCTTGGCGAAATAAGATCCATTTCATCTTATGACCGACTTGGTGTGCCCCACACGCTCCACTATGCACAGTCGAAAGGGCAAAGTACGCCTCTGACTCACTGAGGCACTTAAGTAAAATTCCCTCAGGAGATTTCTTAAACAACTCCGTACCCAAAAGAACATAACTTAATGCTCGATACCTGGTTTTTCGATCAGTAGACGCCGTTGGATTCTGCAGATACACCACTATTGGCTTCCTCCAGTCTTCATCCGTCAAATTGTCTATTGCCAATATTTCGAAATTTCCTTCACCAATATATCCTAGCTCCGTCTTTTCTAAATCTAGGGGAATTAATCTGGTTGCCACGACCTTTCCCCTGACTTCAATAACTTTGTGCAACTTTTCCTTTGAAGTTTTATACCCGGATGCAATCTGAGCTAAATCGTTAGCCACTTGGTTTTCTAGTCGAGGTATGTGTCGAATATAAACTATTCCGAACCTTTTTAACAGTCGACTGGCGATTATGAAATACATGACCAAATTCTCCTTAACACATCTATATTGCTTTGTGATTTGTTTTATGACCAACTCCGAGTCTCCCATTATCTCAACTCGAGTTGCCCTCAATTTCAATAACATTTCAAGTCCTGCTATGAGGGCTTCATATTCAGCCTCATTGTTTGAGCAAGTACCTTCTACTTTATATTGGAATTTTGTTAGGAGAAATAATTATGACCCCGACGCTCGTTCCATCTTTATGACTAGACCCATCAAAGTATAACTTCCACGGTCCCAATTCGACATAGTTCAATGCGTTTGTGTCAATGGAGTGATCGACTATGAAGTCTGCTACCACTCTCCCTTTAACATCTCTTAAATGGCATGTATGTTAAAGAAAATTCAGTTAATGCTAATGCCCATTTCCCAATTCGACTATGCAAAATTGGTTTGGATAACATATGTTTAATAACGTCACAATGTGATGAAACATAAACGTCAACATGTTTGATATAATGTTTCAATTTTGTACACGAGAAGTATAAGCATAAACATAATTTTTCGATCATGCTATACCTAGTTTCTGCATCATTTAAAACTCTACTGAGGTAGTAAATGGCTCTTTCGACACCATTATCATCCTCCTGGGCTAACATGCTCCCTTAGGTTTTGTCAGATGTAGATATATACAATCTCATACTTTTATTTCTGCAAGGTAGTGTTAAGATTGGTGGATGACTCAAGTATGCTTTAATCTTATCGAATGCTTCTTGTTGAGCCTGCCCCCATTCAAACACTTCCTTTTTGAGTCGAAGCAAAGGCGAGAATGCTTGTGTCTTCTCACTAAGGTTTGAGATGAATCTCCTTAGGAAATTGATCTTGCCCAGCAATGACTGCAAACCTTTCTTTATCGATGGCGCTTTCGCTTCCATGATGGCCTTGGTCTTATTCTGGTTTATATCGATCCCTTTTTTGTAGACCACAAAACCTAGGAAATCCCCAGTCTGCACACAAAAAGCGCATTTTAAAGGATTCATTTTTAGACCATATTTTCTCATTCTCTCGAAAGATATTCGAAGATGGTCTACGTGACTCTTCCCTGAAACAGATGGAAGATCGAATTCATCGCTCTTTGGTAGGTCGCCCCCATCATTTTTCAAACCAAAAGGCATCACTACCCATTCGTAGGTGCCTAAGGCTCCGGGGCAACGAAATGTGTTTTCGGGACATCCTCTTCAGCAATAAATATTTTATTATACCCAGAATACCCGTCAAGCATGCTTAAATATTCATAGCCTGCAGCCAAATCGACTAACATTTCCGCCACTAGCATCGAATATTCATCTTTTGGGGGTTGCAGTATTTAAATCTCTAAAATCTATGCAAACCCTTAAAATACCATTCTTCTTTACAACTGGCACAATGTTAGCTAACCATTCGACATACCTGGCTGTGCGAATGAAATTACAACGGAGAAGACTTTCAACTTCCTCCTTGATCTTCGACAGTATTACTGGAGAAAATCATCTTGGGTATTGCTTCACAGGCTTCTTTCCAGGCTTGATCGACAGTTTCAATTCAATCAGCTCTTTGCTTAAACCAGACATTTCATCATAGTCCCATGCAAAACAGTCTTTAAACTCTCTCAACAACTGGACCACTTCGATCTTGAGTTAAGGATGAATATTGGCACTGATGTAGGTTGGATTTTTTATTCCCCTCTCTCCCAAGTCTATTTCTTCAAGGGGATCCTGAGCCAGCATCTTAATGTTTGTTGCTAGCGGATCCTTCTTAAAACCCAAAGGCTCATCGTCATAAATCGCATCGAGCCTCTGGTCTTGCTCTTCATTCTGACCTTTATCAGGGGGCATTGGGTCAAAGTCCTTCCCAGGACCTATTGATTGAGAAATCTCACTGGCTTCGACATCCATATTTTTGACTTCAGCCTCTAAGGCCAATTGTTGCTTGTTTTTGGCTATGTAAGCTGAAATCCTCCTTAGAGCTGTAAACTCAGTCATCATTACTGAATTCACTTCCTCATCCTGTGGGGTCAATTCTAGGTACTCCCAAATATACGAAGTTGTCTTTGCCTACTATCTCTCTGTCCCACCAAAAACCATAGTGAGGGTGTAGTGACAAGGAACAATAGGCGTTGTCGTCAGGGGTAAACGCAAACTCAGCCGAATCACAGGGGGCTATAGTGGCTAAGTGCTTGTGAAACTGGCGCCTGTCGACATGATTGATAGGGGTTTTAAAGTACCCCTGATCCGCCTCTATGTTTTCGACGATGCGATATGGGCGCAAAATTATTATCCTTTGGTGCATTGAAGATCGGACATCTCCGACCCCATGAATCATTTCTCTCCCAAGCAACAAATTGTAGTTAGCCTTAGTTTTCACAATCATAAACATTGTGTACCTAGTGACGGTCCCCACAGTTAATTCGATTTGGATAGCCCCCAGGGTGGAACCTACTTTATCTTCATAGTTAGTTAACACCATATTATGAGGTTTGACATCAATACCATATTTGCCAATTTTCCTCAGCACACGGTGAGGCATCAAGTTCACAGTCGCTCCACAATCCACCAATATTTTATTAACGGGGACGTCTTCGACTTTTCCAGTGATGAAGAGGGGTTTTAGGTGGCTCTTCATGGCTTCGCCAGGCCTTTCGAAAAAGGCATTTTGCTCTTCAACATAGCCGTTGTTCATTACATAGTAACACATTGGCTTGTGAGCGACCATCTCCCTCTCTGTGATACTGTCATTGTCTTCGACTTCAGTAATCCTATCGAATTCCCTAGGCATTACGGATACTACCCCGACTAAGATGTCTAAGGAAGCTTCCGAACCAGAGTCGAAGTTCTCAGTCAACAATTCGTCTTCGGCGGCCACCTGATTGTAATTGTCACCGACCGTCTTACCTGAGATCTTGGGATCTCTTTTGGTGAAGTTTGGGTCATCCCTTTTCTTCACAATCACATTTCTACTCGACTCAGCTTGATCCCTCTCACCAGCTTCTCTTTGGGCTTTTCATCTTCTTTGCTCTCTTCTCCACTGAGATCTCGTCATAGGGTTTTTCCCCTTATAGTTTTCGGACACATGTGAGGTCCTTTTATCGGTCCGAAATTCCTTGTGGTAAGCCAGTGACGAACCCCTCTCAACCTCGAAGTTCTGCCACTTTCCATGACCGCGTTTCCTGCCATCAGTTTGCTTGACCCACTTTCCATTTGACCCCTCGACACTAGGCTTAAAGGAAATGGGTTTGAAATTTCGCCCTGCTTGCTTGGTTTCACTCAGCTTCACCATGGGGCGTCTTGGATCAGGATATCTCCTGGGATCGAAAGCCTTCCTGGCTCACCCACTTGATGCTTTTGGATGGCTTTATGACCATCTTGGTAATTTACTCTCCTAACCCCTTCGAGATTCTGAGATGCTTTCTTGTCGAAGATAACACTGCACCTAGGGTACAACATAACTTCCTACTTCTTTTTATGACACCTTCGGAGGAAGTCCGACAATGCTTCTTCCTCTTGAGGGAAAGCGACCTTGTTATACTCCTCCTGTCGACATTCATCATTGACCTCCATAGAGGTTCCTTGAGATAACTCCACCATATTGACTTCCATGTGGATATCCTCAGTAATACCCAACCTTTGGAATTGTTTTTGAAGGCCTTCAGTGACCTTGTCCATCTGAACGAAATTATCAGTGGTTTCTTTAGTAATCATCATTAACTTTGAACTTCCAACGTCCTCGCATCGGGGGCTTCAACATTTTCCTTGTTGATATCTCCTGTAGCCTTTTGAGCGAAATCATCAAAAGGAACTTGCTCGAAGTACTCATGAACCTTAGTCATAACAGGTCCATTGACGAAGTCTTCAGTAACTTCAGTCATGTTGAAATCATCAACGACTTCAATAAGGTTCACTTCCTCCGGCTCAGTATAATGGGCCTCAGCTACCTGTAGAGGATCGGAGTCGATCTTCATCTGGCTCCGTGTCTTGTTTCCGAACTTGAGTCTTCCTTCCTGGATGGCATTCTGCACAAGATCCCTGAAAATAAAACATTGAGACGTTTTATGATCCAAAAAACCACGGTATTTGCAAAACCCTCTTTTCTTTCTTTGCTCTAAAAGGGGTACTTTAGCACCTAAAGGTACTATCATCTAACCATCTTTGACTAGTAAGTCAAAAATTTCGTCACATTTTGTAACGTCGAACGTATATGTTTTCTTAGGAAATTTGTCACTCTTTTCAGGTTCGACAGGATTTTTCCCATTCCAAGGGGCTAAAACTTTGCACGCATATGGTGGCCCTTGTGTCAATTCAACAAGGTTGATCTCATTGTCGTCGAAGTTTGAAATTTCATGACATGAACCTTCGTCATCATTCCTGAAATCGACATAGGCTACCCTTTTACCTTTATTCGCCCTAGCCTTTTCTTCCTCTAAACATTCTAACTGTCAAACTCTGTCAGCCAATTGGGCCATATCCCTTAGGTACTAAGTATCTATTTTCTTTCTAATCAAATAGTCAAGACCCCTAGTGGCCATTTCGACTAGTTCATGCTCTGGTATTTGCGTAAAACACCTGGCTTTGAGTAGTCGAAATCTGTTCAGATAGTCATCAATTGGCTCAGTGAACTTTCGTCTGACACTAGCCAACTCTTTCAAACTTATCTTTGTTTTCCCCATGTAAAAATTTTCATGGAACATTCTTTCCAGTTGGTTCCAAGTATGGATCGAATTTTGGGGCAAGGTTGTGAAACATGTTGTAATACCCCAAAATTTACCCTTCATTTTTCCTGGAAGCATACGCTTTACACATCATGCATGCATTCATTTTTAGGTCATTTAGCATTTGCATTTCATCATGGCAATCGGAATCGGATCCAAGAAGCTTGAACATCATCCAGGACACTTTGTGGGCTCTATTTAGATGATCAGTCAGCACAAGGGAAAGACTTGAGTTACTTCCAACAGGGGTCTATTCGTCAGTCAAAACGTTAATCTTGAAGGAGCAAAGGTTTGTTCATGAGCTGTCATGCTCACTAGGCGAAGCCCACGTGTTTTGAAAAAAAAAACGGAAAACGAAAAAAAATAAATAATAATAAATAAATAAATAAAAGAAAAATCTTGGACTTGGACCTCTCTCATTTGAGCCCACAGGTCCACAAAAATCAGGTTATAAATTCAGAGTTTCAGTGAAACAAAAGGCCATTCTATTCCTATTATCTTGTCTGGGAAAAAGATAGTGAGAGAAGAACCCTAGGGAAAAAGATAGTGAGAGAAAAAGCTAACAGAGTTCAGAGCAACCTCCAGGCAACTCTGAAAGGTTCATTCTGACTCACACACTTTCAGCTCAAGTAAACCCTAAAGGTTGTTTTGTAAACCTCACGGGTGCAACTCAATTTCAATCAAGCTCTCCAATCAGGTTTGCCCTATTCCCAATCGTTTAATTTCTGAAGTGTATGCCACAGGGTTTGAGGTTTCTGAAACCATACTGTTATCCATGAAAAACCATACTGTTTTGCTCTAATCTGACTTACGTTTGTCATAGCATGTTTTCTCCTAATCCTTATCTTGTTTCACTAACCCTTTTGTTGAGTTTTTGTGAAGGCTCACATGACTTTTGCAGGGATAGCTTGCTGGATATTCCACTTTGCTTGTGGGATACCATTTGGGAGATTTATTCTGATTTCCTTGTTGGCACATTTACTTTATACATGTTTGTTTTGTATGTGTTCGTATCCCCGCAGGTAGCGCGGTTCCTTCGTCAAGGACTGCCTTTTTGCATGAGCATCCCAAACCCTAACCCTTCATTGATTTTTCTTCTCCTAAACACACGTTTACTCCTTCTACTACAGGTGAGTAAGTCTCCAAAGGTCGAGCATCCGGTAGATTGCGTAGTAACGTCGTTCGTCCAAAACCCAATCCTTAACCCCGTAGTTAGCCGAACTACGGCTTGCTCTGATTCTCATTCCAGATGAGATACGTAGGCATAAGACGCGATATCTTAGCGAGCATACATCCTCTAACCCATAGGTCAGCCGAGCTACGAAGACTCTGATTCTCATATTCAAATGAGATACGTATGCAGTGGATGCGACACCCGCGCGAGTCATTTTCATTTAACCCCTTTTTAGTAAACAGCACAAGATAAACTCACACCCTTTAGACAAGAACTACAAAAGTGGATCCCGTAGAGTACTATGGATGCGTAGGGGTGCTAATACCTTCCCTTCGCATAACCGACTCCTGAACCCAAGATTTCATTGCGAGACCTTGTCTTTTCCTTTCCCCTTTTCAGGTTTACTTCGAGCGGTTCCTTTCCCTCCTTTGGGATAAATAACGCACGGTGGCGACTCTTCTGTCATTTTCTTTCGCCGGTTGTTTTTTCGCACACTGTATTTTTCAGGTTGCGATAGCTGGCGACTCTGCTGGGGACCCGGTTTCCCTAAGCGAGTCCCTCCTAGCTTTTGTAGTTTGTTTGTTTATTGGGTGTTCATGCTTTTGTACAGTTATTTATTTACCTGCTTTACCTTATTGCATTGTGTACATATCATTGCTGTATCTGTTTGCTGGCTATGGCTGCTTTGTGATCTTTGTGAGATGAGTTCTATACCCGAACTCGAGTGCACTTAGGATAGGAGAATGACATAGTCTTGTCGACTTGTGTGGAGTTATTCCTTAGCAAGTTGACTTGCAAGCCCATTCACTTGGTGGAGGTCATGTTGAGATCAATAATGTCACACAAGTAAGTTGTGGTTAGACATTACTTTTTCCAATATAGACCTTAGAAGCCGAGGACCTTAGTTTACCAAACCCATCTTGGCCTATTCGTAGGACGTAGTGCGAAAGTCGTTCAAGTGTAAGATTTGATACGATTGTTACGCGATACTACACTCATAAGAGTCTCTCTTGAGAATATTTTTGGAATACGAGTAGTCGTTCCTCCGATAATATCCGAAAGATGGGATTATGACTATGGGAACCTTTTGTAGAACATGTTTGGCAGGTTTAAACCTTAGTACACTCCTTTTGGGTGGTTCTTAACCTAAACTCCATGCTCGTGACTTGCAACAAACCCTTGATTCATGGTTGATCCGATCAGGTATCCTTAATATCAATGAAACTTGGGTGTTGATAAGGTGTAAACCATAATCCACCAAAATGGGTGGTTGATATTAAGGATAACATGATCCATCCCATGACCTTTGTTTGGTGTGTTCTTAATTTCTCTCCAGACAGTGCAACCTGACAGATGTTCAAGCAGATACAACGATCCGGATTCCCATGCCACTGCACAGCATTCACATCATTTTGCATCACATCAATTTGCATTCATAATCATTCACACATGTTTATCCATTTCTGTGGGGTTTATATCTTCTACTTGATTCTAGTCGGAATTTTCTTGGTTCTCATCAATGGCTTAGTATTTTTTTTACATCGTTTATCTATCGAGAGACTGGAATCAAGGGGGTAGAATACCTTTGGAATTGATAAACATGTCATTGCATTTACATATTCATTAGCTTGTCTTGCATAACAGGTACCGCCACAGTGTTCTCAGTTTGTTTGGTGTTCAATCATCAGGATAGCTGACCCAGGCATTCACCGGTACGGTACCCGCAGAAACCAACAGAGAGTAATAGAAAGCCTACAGGCAGAGTTCGCCAAGATGAAAATCCGCATGAATCAATTCATGGATGTGGTTCAAGGGGTGGCTCAGGGACATCAAGAACTCAGGCAGATGATACAGAGGAATCCCCCTGCTCAACCAGAGACGGTGACTGATCCTCCAGCTGGAGCTGGAAAAGTTCAAAGCAAGATACAGTTGCTGATTCTACAACCGAGGCGGAGTATATTGCTGCCTCAAGTGCAGCAAAGGAAGCTGTTTGGATCAAAAAGTTCGTTAGTGAACTTGGCATAGTTCCTAGCATTGTGGATCCCATTGGTCTCTACTGTGATAACAATGGTGCTATCGCACAAGCCAAGGAGCCTAGATCTCACCAACGATCCAAACACATACTTAGGCGTTATCATCTCATTCGAGAGATAATAGATAGAGGAGATGTGAAAATATGCAGAGTACCTACACTTGACAATATTGCTGACCCACTGACAAAGCCTCTTGCGCAGTAGAAGCATGATGGCCATACTAGATCTATGGGTATTAAGGGTATGCCTGATTGGCTCTAGTGCTAGTGGGAGATTGTTGGTGTAAGCCCTAGAGGCCAATACTTTTGGTACTTGTATCGAATTATTTATTAATAATAAAAGGCTTTTTCTTTATTACGTTTGTTTAATAAAGTTCCTAGAATAGCTAGTCTGTTTAATGTATCAAGTATGACTTAATCATGAGATCACATTAAACATAAGGACACTATTCTTAAAGTATCCGTAGTCGAACTTTAGTGCGAAATGGGATAACATTAAAGCATTAAGACTATTATGTTTGTAGACTGATGATCACATCTCATGGATCATGGATAAAGAGTTATCAAGTCTTAAACATAGGTATGAATATTAGGAGTAATATTTATACCGGATTGACCCGCTATGAGAATACTATATAGAAAGTTATGCAAAGTGTCATAAGTTATTCTCATGGTGATAATGGTGTATGCCACTCTTCGACCTGAAACCACTATGGACCCTAGATGTAGAGTCGAGTGCTTTATTGCTGATCAAACGTTGTCCGTAACTGGATAACCATAAAGACAGTTGATGGGTACTCCACGAAGCATGCTGAGGGACATGAGTGACCTAGATGGAATTTTCCCATCCTGTATAACAGGATAAATGTCTATGGGCCCAATATTGAACTGGACAAGGATGACACGGTCTATGCCTTGTGTTCAATATAGACATAAGGGCAAAAGGGTAATTATACACATAAGTATTATCACAGAAGGTTTTGTCAGATCACATGACATTTTTCGTGTCTTGGGTAGCAGTGATGTGTTGCTAGATACCGCTCACTGTTTATTATGTTAAATGCGTGATTTAATATAATTACCAACGTCACGAAAACCTACAGGGTCACACACAAATGACGGATTGATGAGAGATAAAGTAACTAAGGAATACCGTAAGGTACGGTGCCCTTAAGTGGATTATAGAATATCGTAAGGTACGGTGTACTTGAGTAGAATACGAAATATGGTAAGGTACCATGGGCTTAAGTGATTTTGGGCATATTATAAGATATGGGCCAAAATACACTTAAGTGGGTTTTTTTAGCTTGAAGCCCACACAAGTGGTTCTATAAATAGAACCCTTGTGCAGAAGCATTAAATGCGGTTGCATTATTTTCGTTTTCTTTCTTTCTCTCTCTCTCTCTCTCTCACTCAAAGCCTTCACTCGTACCAGCTAGCACTGAGATTGAAGGAATCCGTTCGTGTGGACTGAGTAGAGACGTTGTCATCGTTCAACGTTCGTGATCGCTTCGTGGATCTGCATCAAAGGTTTTGATCGTCACAAGAGATCTGCACCAAAGGTTTCAATCGTCACAAGAGGTAAATATTCTATCACTGATCATGACCATTCGTAAGGATCTCTAAAGGAGAAAATTTTAATTTCCGCTGCGTTTTGGATCGCAATTCTCCTTCAGTGGTATCAGAGCCACTTACGAAACCATGACTCAGATAGCTGTTTAGTTTCTGTATTAATATGATTAAAAGACATAATGAATCAATTAATTAAACGGGTAATTAAATTTGGTATCATGAGTGTACGAGTTGGATGATTGATGTTGACTATGCTTCGGTACCGACATTAGTATGGTGAAGCAGCGATACATCGATCGTCCATATGTTACGCAATTGAGACCGATCAACTTATATATGATATAAGTAATCCTAATGCAAAGTACGGTATATATGATATACTGTTTCTGTTTCGTTCATTCAAACACTAAATGGTTGTTTTCCTTTGAGCGATCAATGGTCATTTGCTTCGGAATCCGACATTAGTATGGTGAAGCAATGACCTGTTGATCAATCATACTGAATCAACAATCGAGGTGTGTTTGACGGTCTGAAATTGGTGCATTAGGGTTGGTGATGGCACAAGGGTTGTGCCGTCAAAGAGTTGTGAATTTAGGGCTTTTGGAACACGTCTGTTGACTGTTTCAAAGTTCTGTTATTCTGGCCGTGACGCTCGTGACAAGCTTGTAACGATCGTAACAAGCTGGATGTGACGGTCGTCACGTGCTTTGTGACGGTCGTCACATTCACAAGGCGTGACGGTCGTAACACGCTGGGCATGACGTTCGTCATGGGCTGGGTGACGGTCCTCACACTCATAGGGTCAGAATTCTCGGGGTTTCTGTTTTGTGACTATGCAAGGGTTGTATTATGCAAAACAATGTCCATTTCAAATGAATTGTTCATTAAATTTTTTTGGACAGGGGCGCTGCCCCTTCAACCCCGCAAGGACCAGGGGCAGCGGACCCCCGGCTAACTCTGCGTAGTGTGATCGGTCGCCGAAATTTAATTTGGTTTTAATTAATTAAAGGAATTAAAAATTAATAATAATAATAATGTGTTTATTATTATTACCTTATGGTGATCAGTTATGGCCTTAGTCTTTCTTTATTTTATTTTGGGTTTTTAAATACGACCTGCGTGTCGTGCCTCTCCTTTTGATCTCTTAATGTAACTTCTTTTCTCATCTCAAAGCCTCGTATGTAAAACGAGTTTATTTTGGAATGTAATGTTATGAAGAAAGAGAAGAAGACAATGTTATGAAGATAGAGAAGAATTCAATATTAGAGGAGGACAACCTTGAAGATCTTGCTTGGAGAAGCTTAGATCGTTATTAGGTTAGCTTAGGTTCTCTCATTGGCTTGGGAGAACAATTGCGCTAGGGCCATAACTGTTTCAATGTGTATGTATGTTGATGCATGTGAATATATGTTGATGCATGTGAGAGACGATTTATATGATAAATAAGCCGGTGAGATCAGGACAATTGCAATTCCCTCAAACTAAATATTAAGTTTATGCTTTCCAAGTTTTAACACTCATCAAGACTAGTATCAGATAATGTAGGTTTCGCCTACGCGAGGTGCATGTTCTATATTAGTAAGGTGCGATGGGATAATTGTAATATCCAACTGCTAAAACAATGGGTCATACTTAACTACACAAATTATGATAATATTATATATGTTTGCTTTCCAAGTTTTAGCACTCATCAAGACTAGTATCGGGTAATGTAGGTTTCGCCTACGCGAGGTGCATGTTCTATATTAGTAAGGTGCGATGGGATAATTGTAATATCCAAATGCTAAGACAATGGGTCAAACTTAATTATAATAATATCATATATGTTTAGAAGCAAGAGTTGGGAATTGTAACACCCCGATAAGATATGATAATTATTTAATTTAAGTTTAATAGTATATTATGATGATAATATGAATGAGAGGGTATTATTTTTCAGAATAAAAGATAAACCCTTCATATATATTATTATTAGTATATTTATTAATTTAATTAAATAATTGGAATATTATTGGATTATTATTATTGGAATTAAAAAGTTGGAATCAGAAAAGAGTCCCATTTTGGAAAAGGTTTTTTCACGTGAAAACAGAGAAGCGACTGAAAAGGGCAAAAAGGAAGAGCAAGAGAAAAAGGGTTGAAGAAGGGAAAAGCTTGAAGTTAAAGGATTTGCCGGATTAACTCAGGTAAGGGGGGTTTATCGTCGTTTAATGGGTATTATGGGTTAACATGTAATGGGTAGTAATAAGCCATTGGATTGACCCTAATTAGAATGATGCATGCTGCAATTTGTGAACTTATGGATGAATGAAATATGGGTTTATAATTGAAGAAAATTCGTAGGAATTAGATGTAATAAGGTTAGAAATTTGTGAAATTGAATGGGTATGATCTGTGTTAGATAACATGAATGAATACTGTGTAAAAATTGGACTGTGGAAGGTTGGATCTGAGAAATCTCGTAGCAGAGAAAACCCATAGCAGATCTGGAAAATTGGTTTCTGGTCATACGCGTATGACACTAGGCCATACGCGTATGAGATGGCCTGGTACGCGTATGGGGTGAGGCATTAATTGCGGTTGCATTATTTTCGTTTTCTTTCTCTCTCTCTCTCTCTCACTCAAAGCCTTCACTCGTACCAGCTAGCACTGAGATTGAAGGAATCCGTTCGTGTGGACTGAGTAGAGACGTTGTCATCGTTCAATGTTCGTGATCGCTCCGTGGATTTGCATCAAAGGTTTTGATCGTCACAAGAGATCTGCACCAAAGGTTTCAATCGTCACAAGAGGTAAATATTCTATCACTGATCATGACCATTCGTAAGGATCTCTAAAGGAGAAAATTTTAATTTCCGCTGCGTTTTGGATCGCAATTCTCCTTCAGAAGGCAGTGGAAGGACAAAATCCTCTGGGAGTAGATGTTGCTGACTTGGGGCTGGTCCCAGGTGTGAGAGTGCCACCGAAATTCAAGGTCCCGATATTTGACAAATACAATGGCAACTCTTGCCCGAAGACCCATGTGCAAGCCTATTTCCGTAAAATGGTTGCATACTCCGATGACGAAAAGTTGCTTATGTACTTTTTCCAGGACAACCTAGCTGGGGCATCCCTGGAATGGTATATGAGGCTGGACAGAGCCCACATCCGCTGCTGGAGGGAGTTGGCTGAGGCTTTCGTGAAGCAGTATCAGTATAATGCAGACATGGCTCCGGACAGAATTCAACTTCAGAATCTGTCTCTTAAAGGCAATGAGTGCTTCAGAGAATACGCTCAACGCTGGAGAGAAACAGCTTCCCGTGTTCAACCTCCTATGTTGGAGAAGGAAATGGCTAACATGTTCATGAATACTCTACCAGGACCTTATTTGGAGCGTCTGGTGGGTTACAATGCCTTCAATTTTGTTGATGTAGTCTCTACCGGAGAGAGGGTGGAGAATTACTTGAGGACATACAAGACCCAGAGTGGAGGTGGATCCTCATCAGGGGTGAAGAAGTCGTTCATTCAGGGACACAAGGGGAGAGAAGGGGATGCAAGTGCCATATCTTCTTATCAGAACAAGGATAATCGGAGGAATAACTTTCAGAACTATCATCAGCAACCGTATGTTGCGGCTATGACCATTCCAGCTGCAACACCACAACAACAACAACAACCACAACGTCAACCAGCTCAGTACCAACCATAACAACCGGGTAACAAACCCGCCTATCAACCAAGGCCAAGGACGATGGACCGGCGTTTCGACACTCTTCCAATGCCGTACACTCAGTTGCTTTCTAGTCTTCAACAACTACAACTTGTGCAGTTGCGCACTCTGGCTCCTCCCGTTGGTAGGCTTCCGGTGGGTTATGACGCCAACGCTAGGTGTAGCTTCCACTATGGGGCACCTGGCCACAATATTGAGAACTGCAAAGCTTTTAAGCACGTAGTTCAGGACCTCGTTGATTCAAAGGCCATTAACTTTGCACCAGCTCCTAATGTCGTTAACAATCCCATGCCCCAGCATGGTGGAGCCAACGTTAACATGGTTGAAGGAGAAGTCAAATCAGTCTCTGCGGTCAACAATGAAGATGAGGATAGTGATTGCGACATCGATAACTGGGTGCGTCCGAGGATCCCGGGTGAAGTTCTCAACAATTGGTCTTCTGAGGAGATTGTCCAAGCCACTTGTCTGGAGGAGTAATTTTCTTTGTTTATTCATGCATATCCAAGTCTTACATTCCGCCAGGGCATAATGACTCATTGTAGGGCTCATCTATGTGACACTTGCATTTTTTATCATAAATAAAGGACGTCTTTTTGCATTCAAATATTTCGTTCCCTGTCTTTCTATTTTTGCAGTTTTTCAAAAAAAAAATGGCAATGTTTGGTTTAGTTTCCACTTTCTTTTTTTTTCACACTCATAAGCACATACCATCACTCATGCAGATGCACATCACCGGATCCTATTGATAACGGTTCTGCTATGGCTCACTTCGACTTTGAAAATCCAATCTTTCAAGCTGAAGAAGAGGGTGATGAAGACTGTGAACTCCCTGAAGAACTTACCAGGTTATTAAAACAAGAGGAAAGGGTCATTCAACCGCATCAAGAGTCTGTTGAAGTGATTAATCTCGGCACCGAGGACGCCAAGAGAGAAATCAAGATATGGGCTGCTTTGGAAGATAATATGAAGAAGGGGTTTATTGAATTTCTGCAAGAGTATGTTGACATCTTCGCTTGGTCTTATCAGGACATGCCAGGGCTTGACACAGACATCGTGGTACATCGCTTGCCGCTTAAAGAAGGTTGTCCTTCGGTCAAGCAGAAGCTCAGAAGAATAAGACCAGAGATGGCTGTCAACATAAAGGAAGAAGTGCAAAAACAGTTGGATGCAGGGTTTCTAGCAGTCACAAATTATCCGCCATGGGTTGCAAATATCGTTCTGGTACCTAAGAAGGATGGAAAGGTACGGATGTGTGTTGACTACCGGGATCTGAACAGGGCTAGTCCTAAAGATGATTTCCCCTTACCTCACATTGACGTTTTGGTGGATAACACGGCTCAGTTCTCGGTATTCTCCTTCATGGATGGCTTTTCTGGCTATAATCAAATTAAGATGGCACCAGAAGACATGGAGAAGACAACATTCATAACCCCATGGGGCACCTTCTGCTACAAGGTGATGTCGTTTGGTCTGAAAAATGCCGGAGCAACATATCAGCGAGCGATGGTGACTCTGTTCCATGATATGATTCATCATGAAATCGAGGTTTATGTTGATGATATGATTGCCAAATCTCAGACAGAAGAAGAACATTTGGTGAATTTGCAGAAACTGTTTGAGCGTTTGAGGAAATTCAAGCTGAGGCTTAATCCGAACAAGTGTACTTTTGGGGTGAGATCTGGAAAACTACTGGGTTTTGTCGTTAGCAGAAAAGGGATTGAGGTGGATCCGGCCAAAGTGAAAGTGATACAGGAAATGCCTGAGCCAAGAACAGAGAAACAAGTCCGTGGTTTCTTAGGGAGGTTGAACTACATTGCAAGGTTCATCTCTCACCTAACAGCCACGTGTGAGCCGATATTCAAATTGTTGAGAAAAGATCAGGCTATCAGGTGGAATGATGATTGTCAAAGGGTGTTCGAGAAGATAAAAGAGTATTTGCAGAATCCTCCTATCCTTGTGCCTCCGGTCCTAGGGAGACTGCTGATTATGTATTTGACAGTACTAGAAAATTCCATGGGTTGTGTTCTCGGTCAACACGACGAGACAGGTAGGAAAGAACATGCCATCTACTACCTGAGTAAGAAATTCACAGATTGCGAGTTGAGATACTCAATGCTTGAAAAAACATGTTGTGCACTTGCATGGGCTGCTAAGCGATTGAGACAATACATGATGTCTCACACAACCTTATTGATCTCCAAGATGGATCCAGTCAAGTATATATTCGAGAAGCCAACTCTCACCGGAAGGGTTGCTCGTTGGCAAATGGTACTGACAGAGTATGATATCCAGTATACATTCCAGAAAGCCATCAAAGGGAGTATTCTGTCAGACTATCTTGCTCAGCAGCCGATTGATGATTATGAGCCGATGAAGTTTGATTTTCCAAATGAAGACATCATGTACCTCAAGATGAAAGACTGTGAAGAGCCAGTTGTTGAGGAGGGACCTGATCCAGATGAAAAGTGGACTTTAATGTTTGATGGGGCCGTCAACGCCAGAGGAAGTGGAATTGGTGTTGTCATTACAACTCCGAAAGGTGGCCACATGCCTTTCACCGCTCGTCTGACTTTCGAGTGCACCAATAATGAAGCTGAGTATGAAGCCTGTATCTTGGGTATTGAGCAAGCCATTGATTTGAGAATCAAGACTTTGGACATCTTCGGAGATTCAGCTCTGGTAATCAATCAAGTGAATGGTGATTGGAACACTCTCCAGCCCAATCTGGTCCCTTATAGAGATTACACAAGAAGACTGTTGACTTTCTTCACAATAGTAAAGCTGTATCACATACCTCGTGATGAGAATCAGATGGCAGATGCTCTTTCTACTCTATCCTCCATGATCACGGTGATCCGTTGGAACCATGCTCCCAAGATCGACGTGATGCGCCTTGATAGGGCCGCGTATGTGTTTACTGCTGAACTGGTAGTTGATGACAAGCCCTGGTATCACGACATCAAGTGCTTTCTGAAGAATCAAGAGTACCCTGCAGGGGCATCCAACAATGATAGAAAGACTTTGAGAAGATTGGCAGGCAGTTTCTTCTTGAACAAAGACGATGTGTTGTATAAGAGGAACTTCGACATGGTTTTGCTCAGATGCGTGGATAGACACGAAGCAGACATGTTAATGTAGGAAGTTCATGAAGGCTCTTTCAGTACTCATGCCGGCGGACATGCAATGGCTAAGAAATTGTTGAGAGCGGGATATTACTGGATGACCATGGAATCTGATTGTTTCAAATATGCTCGGAAGTGTCATAAATGCCAGATTTATGCTGATAAGGTACATGTGCCGCCAAATCCTCTGAATGTGATGTCTTCGCCGTGGCCTTTTGCTATGTGGGGCATTGATATGATTGGAAATATTGAGCCGACTGCCTCCAATGGGCACCGCTTCATCCTTGTTGCCATCGACTATTTCACCAAGTGGGTCGAAGCAGCATCGTTCGCGAAGGTCACCAGACATGTGGTTGCCCGATTCATCAAGAAAGAAATCATTTGTCGCTATGGGGTTCCCAAAAGAATCATTACTGATAATGGTTCTAATCTCAACAACAAAATGATGAAGGAGTTGTGCCAGAACTTCAACATTCAGCATCACAATTCTTCCCCTTACCGCCCTAAGATGAACGGTGTTGTTGAAGCGGCAAATAAGAACATAAAGAAGATTGTGCAGAAGATGGTCGTTACGTACAGAGATTGGCATGAGATGCTACCCTTCGCCTTGCATGGGTACCGTACTTCAGTACGTACATCGACCGGGGCAACCCCTTACTCCCTTGTGTATGGTATGGAAGCAGTCCTACCTGTTGAAGTGGAGATTCCTTCTCTAAGAGTCCTGTTGGATGTCAAGTTAGACGAAGTTGAATGGATTCGAACTAAGTTCAATGAGTTGAGTCTTATCGAAGAGAAGCGAATGACAGCCATTTGTCATGGGCAATTGTATCAAAGTCGGATGAAGAGAGCCTTTGATTAGAAAGTGCGTCCTCAATGCTTCCAGGTCGGAGATTTGGTGTTGAAAAGGATCCTTCCTCCTCAGACAGATCACAGGAGCAAGTGGACTCCTAACTATGATGGACCGTATATTGTCACCAAGGTTTTTGATGGTGGGGCCTTAATGCTTGCAACGATGGATGGTGAAAACTTCACTTCCCCTGTGAACTCAAACGCAGTTAAAAAATACTTCGCATGAAATAGACCCGCTGGACAATAAAAAGAGTAGTCCAGGCAAAAATGGGCATCCCGGCGAACCAAGAAAATGAAAAAGGTTCGGGCAAAAATTAGGGATCAAAAGTGAAAAGATTGTACACCCGGTAAGTTGAAAACCTGAAAAGGCAACTTAGGCAAAAATGGGTATCTCGGTGGATTGAAAACCCGAAAAGGGCGATCCAGGCAAAAGTTAGGGATTAAGCGAATGACTGCGTTCTGAGTAGTTCTGAATCTCATCTCGTGTCAATGACTGGAAACTTTTGAAGGATAGGAAATAATCCAATCACTCTTTCAGAAAGCTGATCATCTGGAGGATCTTGAAGACGAGCAAGTCATAGCAGAATTGGAACCCAATAGAAATCCATTTCACATTGCCATTAGATTAATGTCTATTTTTTATCTTTTGTGCGATTACCTCTTTCCAGGGATTGCTTCCTGATGTAAATGCCTATTCAGAGGCCGTTCAGTCAAGAAAATCATGTTATTCAGTACATCACTGTGTTCATTTTCATTTTTACTGTTTTGTTTGCAAAAATGACGTCCGATTTTTTTGATAAACATTGCATCATGACACATAAGAGCTTTACAGGTACATGCTTAATAAACATTTAAAATTGCTTTAAATTTTAAGTGCTTTGGATCGTCTATTCAGAACAGGTACCCTCGGGGCATTTCCTTAAAATCCCCAGCAGATGATCGTGAATGTTTTCCGCCAACAGACGAATTCGGTATCTTATCCCTACAGAGCTGATCAGAGCATTGGATTCTTCAAACCCCAGCAGGTTCTCACTATTATACTTCCCCAAGCATTTGTTTCAGATTATACACTCCCTAGTAGAGTTGACAGTGTCAGACTATATACCCCCAGCGGAGTTGACAATACCAGACTGTATCTTCTCAGCAGAAGCGGCTGCTCCTCAGAGTTCGATGCCAGATCAATGATCCCAATGCCAGATCCATGGTTTCTTTCCTTGAAGCAGAACCACGGTACCGTATCGGTGTTTGCTTCCCCTGCTGAGTCATCTCTCGCAGATCGTGGTTGCTAGAACCACTATCGCTTTCCCTAACAGCAGGTTTTCAATGCCGAGTCAGAGTCTCGGTATTTCGTCATTGCTAGAACACCGTGTGGCGGGTCATTTCCCCATAGTGTTCTTTGCGATGTGCATCTCCAACAGCCTTGCCAGGGTTCAGAAGATGGTGATCATTTCCCCAGCAGATCCCCTTGCCTTAACTTGGCATTCTACCCAGCCTTTCGCATCCCTGCATGTAGAATCATATTGCATTGCATTCTCCCAAATCGCGTATCATTTCCATTTTCATGGAGCATTACGCCATTGAAAAATTCAAACATACGCATGTAAGCACAAAACATTCTCGGTATCCCAAGTGATAAGCCAGAAGTTGTTTCCAGTACTCAGACTGAAGATTGTTCATGACTTACCTTTGTTATCCCCAACAAGTGTCATTGGCCCATGCGTCGCCTCTATTATCGTTCCCTATTTCTGCCGATGCTGACAGGCATGAAGTTTTTCGATGTTCAGATCGAAGAAGTTTCCGACGTTCAGGTCGACGCAACTTGTGGCGTTCAGGCCAGTTTTCCGATGTTCGGATCGAAGAAGTTTCCGACGTTCAGGTCAACGCAACTTGTGGCGTTCAGGCCAGTTTTCCGATGTTCGGATCGAAGAAGTTTCCGACGTTCAGGTCGATGCAACTTGTGGCGTTCAGGCCAGTTTTCCGATGTTCAGATCGAAGAAGTTTCCGACGTTCAGGTCGATGCAACTTGTGGCGTTTAGGCCAGTTTTCCGACGTTCAGATCGAAGAAGTTTCCGACGTTTAGGTCGATGCAACTTGTGGCGTTCAGGCCAGTTTTCCGATGTTCAGATCGAAGAAGTTTCCGACGTTCAGGTCGATGCAACTTGTGGCGTTCAGGCCAGTTTTCCGATGTTCAGATCGAAGAAGTTTCCGACGTTCAGGTTGACGTAACTTGTGGCATTCAGGCCAAGTTTCCGATGTTCAGATCGAAGAAGTTTCCGACGTTCAGGTCGATGCAACTTGTGGCGTTCAGGCCAGTTTTCCGATGTTCAGATCCAAGAAGTTTCCGACGTTCAGGTCGACGCAACTTGTGGCATTCATGCCAGTTTTCCGATGTTCAGATCGAAGAAGTTTTCGACGTTCAGGTCGACGCAACTTGTGGTATTCAGGCCAGCCTCTCGGTGTTCAGACCGATATTAATAACCTCATATCTCCCGATGTTCAGATCGAAGTCATTTCCAGTATTCAGACTGATGAGTGGCATTCAGGCCATGGTTATTTCTGTGTTACCATTTATTTTGGTATCCAGGTTAACACTCTTTTTCGGTATTCAGACTGATGAGCGACATTCAGGCCATGGTTATTTCTGTGTTACCATTTATTTTGGTATCCAGGTTAACATTCTTTTTCGGTATTCAGACTGACTCTCACCGTACCAGACGGATTCTTCTTTCAAGACCATCTCTTTGCCGATTCTGACAGGCATTGTTACTTCACTTCACTTTAGTGCAAATTTTCGGGCTTTTATTGTATTCAATCCCTTGATACCTTGAAAGCACGAAAGCCGCTGCTATCTTCTTTCCAGGTCTCCAGTTGATTGAATAGGGGCAGCTGTAATACCCCAAAATTTACCCTTCATTTTTCTTGGAAGCATACGCTTTACACCTCATGCATGCATTCATTTTTAGGTCATTTAGCATTTGCATTTCATCATGGCAATCGGAATCGGATCCAAGAAGCTTGAACATCATCCAAGACACTTTGTGGACTCTATTTAGATGATCAGTCAGCACAAGGGAAAGACTTGAGTTACTTCCAACAGGGGTCTATTCGTCAGTCAAAACGTTAATCTTGAAGGAGCAAAGGTTTGTTCATGAGCTGTCATGCTCGCTAGGCGAAGCCCACGTGTTTTGAAAAGAAAAAAAAAGCGAAAAAAAAAACGAAAAAAACGAAGAAAAAAAACGGAAAACAAAAAATAAATAAATAAATAAAAGAAAAATCTTGGACTTGGACCTCTCTCATTTGAGCCCACAGGTCCACAAAAACCAGGTTATAAATTCAGAGTTTCAGTGAAACAAAAGGCCATTCTATTCATATTACCATGTCTGGGAAAAAGATAGTGAGAGAAGAACCCTGGGGAAAAAGATAGTGAGAGAAAAAGCTATCAGAGTTCAGAGCAACCTCCAGGCAACTCTGAAAGGTTCATTCTGACTCACACATTTTTAACTCAAGTAAACCCTAAAGGTTGTTTTGTAAACCTCACGGGTGCAACTCAATTTCAATCAAGCTCTCCAATCAGGTTTGCCCTATTCCCAATCGTTTAATTTCTGAAGTGTATGCCACAGGGTTTGAGGTTTCTGAAACCATACTGTTATCCATGAAAAACCATACTATTTTGCTCTAATCTGACTTACGTTTGTCATAGCATGTTTTCTCCTAATCCTTATCTTGTTTCACTAACCCTTTTGTTGAGTTTTTGTGAAGGCTCACATGACTTTTGCAAGGATAGCTCGCTGGATATTCCACTTTGCTTGTGGGATACCATTTGGGAGATTTATTCTGATTGCCTTGTTGGCACATTTACTTTATACATGTTTGTTTTGTATGTGTTCCTATCCCCGCAGGTAGTGCGGTTCCTTCGTCAAGGACTGCCTTTTTGCATGAGCATCCCAAACCCTAACCCTTCATTGATTTTTCTTCTCCTAAACACACGTTTACTCCTTCTACTACAGGTGAGTAAGTCTCCAAAGGTCGAGCATCCGGTAGATTGCGTAGTAACGTCGTTCGTCCAAAACCCAATCCTTAACCCCGTAGTTAGCCGAACTACGGCTTGCTCTGATTCTCATTCCAGATGAGATACGTAGGCATAAGACGCGATGTCTTAGCGAGCACACATCCCCTAACCCATAGGTCAGCCGAGCTACGAAGACTCTGATTCTCATATTCAGATGAGATACGTATGCAGTGGATGCGACACCCGCGCGAGTCATTTTCATTTAACCCCTTTTTAGTAAACAACACAAGATAAACTCACACCCTTTAGACAAGAACTACAAAAGTGGATCCCGTAGAGTACTACGGATGCGTAGGGGTGTTAATACCTTCCCTTCGCATAACCGACTCCCGAACCCAAGATTTGGTTGCGAGACCTTGTCTTTTCCTTTCCCCTTTTCAGGTTTACTTCGAGCGTTTCCTTTCCCTCCTTTGGGATAAATAACGCACGGTGGCGACTCTTCTGTCATTTTCTTTCGCCGGTTGTTTTTTCGCACACTGTATTTTTCAGGTTGCGACACATGTGAAAGCATTCTTTGTGAGAGAACTTGGAAAGAATTTTATCTTAAGGCTCTCGTTATTTGACATATCTCCAGCCTCAATTAAATATCTCGCTACATGTTCAACAGTAGACTCAGTAGTATCCCCAATAAACTTGGTGAATTTGGGGATTTTGGTCCTGAGGGGTGCTTCTGCTTGTAAGATATACTCTACTAAAGGCGGCATATAATTTGGCCTTTTAAGGCCAAAGTTTACCCCGTTTTGAACCATGATTCTTTCGACTATATCTGCTAGGTTATCATCTGCTGCCACATCATCATGTCGAACTTGACGTATGATATCATCAACATTTTGGTTTCTATTCAGCATTAACATCATTGGTTCCTTGGGTACTTGTGGTTCGATCCTATGGGGTAATACTACTCCCCCTTGGTTTTATGGGATATGGTTAATGGTGAGGTCTTCCTCAAACGTGGCCTCTTGATTCTCTCTTATCCAATCCCTAAGAGGAGGACGTTGGTGCTGAGGTATACCAAGAAACTCAGGCATTCAAGCCACCTGTGTTGTCATCTGTTGATTCGACTGAGTCGTATTCTGAATCAGAGGATTCAACACAGTGGTCCAAGTCTAAGTCAACATTTGAACCATTTCATGATTGCTTTCGTCCATATGTTGCCTCCATGCTGCCGCAGATTTATTAGTAAGAGTAGGTAGTTGTGTCGGGTGTCTCAAACCTAAAGATTGGTTAGTTCGACCCATGTTAATCCCAGACCCTTAAATGAGGGTGTTTGAAATGAAGAAGTAAAGAAGTAAATTTCTGGAAAAAGTAAAGACAAATTTATATTGCTTTGAAATAACTAACAATGGTGTAGACAACATACATTCTGTGTTTTACGTTTCTTCTTCACACAAATACTTAGTAAATTTACAGAATTTGTATACAATTTGACACACACTTTTCTAACACTAAGACCCCATATTTATACTGGATCGAGATAACCGTTTTGATGATTCTTCAATCATGTCGGGACACCTGGCGCCTTGCATGCGCGTATTCATCCATTATGCTCCACGCGCGCTCCCACGATTTCTGACGAAGGAAAAGTTTCCTCCCTTATTTGAATTTTGACTCTTTGATCGAAAACCGTTTTCAACCGTTTCTCTGAAGAACCCCTCTGGAGTTTTAGTTGTATGCTTGATCTTTATTCACCTGGCCAAGTCGACTCACCTCTAGCTGGTCGAATACTACTTCCTGGTCGAAAACAGTTGTGCATATAATTTCTAATTTTGATAATTCTTAATGGCGTCGAAAATATGAGCCAACAGTTTCATAGTCCATAGGGTGAGGTTTGTGAGCTCCCCCTAAGTCCTATCCGGGTTAATTAAATTCTTTTTAAGGCACAATCTTCAGATATTAAATACCCATTATCTTTCTCCCCATTTTGTCATCAACAAAAAGTAATGTCAGGGAAAGAAAATATTCTGAAGAAAAACAAATTTATGGGAAATAATCTGGTATGAGTAAAAAGAATTAATAATTAGGATTTGTTCTCCCCTTTTGTCATCAGTTAAAAAAACATAAAAATAAGAAAAATGTGATGTTAATAAATGACTTGAATGGTTGGAAAAATTATTCATAACATGATATATTCCAACCTGTTCTGAGCCTATGAGACATAACAGTCAAACCTTGGAAAAGGAGTCTGAAGACCAAGAATGTATCTCTTTCTTGATTCCATTGGTGCATATTAAACCAGACTAATTTCTCCTTTTCCTATTTTCCCTATAAAATAAAGTTTAGAACATGCAAAAATACATTTCTCCTTCTTTGATCAAACTTTTCTCTTGATCAAAATGAGCAAATTAGGTGAAAACACCAAGAGTGATTCCTCATAAGAAGTTAAGAAGACTTTGAAGGTTCATAAAGATGACCAAATAAACTCTTCCAAAGGTGTTGGAACTTCTACTAGAGCATCTGTGGTTGGAAGAACATCAGAGAAAAAGATGAAGAATCCCAATAAGAGAGAGTTATCTGATGATGAGTGGGATGAAGACTACAAGATCTTCATCATGTCAGGAGGGTGGTCTGATGACCAAGTTTAAGTAGCCTCATCTATTGCTCTTTTAATTTTCAAATACTTGTAATCCTTTATCATTGAATAAAAAGAATATATTTTCCCATAGCTTTGTTTGAATCTCTTTTCAACCATCAAAGTCATATGTGTGCAGTGAATTAAAAAAATTGCACAAACTTACACTAACTGATGTCCAAGGAGATTGTCAAAACATGATTTTATTTTACCAGACACAATATCCCAACATTGATATATCTTAGAGAAAGAGCAAATAAGCACAAATTGAAAACTTAACAAATATAAGACCAAGTCAAAAGGTTTTTCAGATTTGCGACACATAAGTGGACAACACAAAAAAGTATAGTTTCAACAAAAAAATCACTTATATGCCATCAGAAACATTTAACCAAATTCTGAGCATCAGAGACTGAGATGCTTAAGAGGTTACTACAAATCAAAAGGTGTTCAAAGCAGCTAATCATAGTGGCTTCTGATCATCATAAGACTCTGATCCTTCATTTAAAAGCAAACACTAATCTTTCATAAAATGCATGTTCAAATTCTTTTTAATGAAATCACATTTTTCTATAGTAAGAGGCTTGGTAAATATATCAACTCATTGATGATTTGTATCAATGAACTGCATATCTATTACAACTTTATGAACATAATCTCTAATAAAATGATGTTTTATTTCTACGTGCTTGGTTTTAGAATGTTGAACTAGATTTTTTGTTAAACATATGACAATAGTATTATCAGGGAAAACTGCTTCCACAAATCCGATAGTGTTCCAACTGATATTTCATCCAAAGGAATTATGTGTAGTATTTAGCATCTGAGATGTATTTTTCTTCTGATGTGGACAAATCAATAATTGCTTGTCTTTTACTAGCCCATGATATTAGGTTTTCATATATGAATTAACAATTTCCATTAGTGGACTTCCTTTGAATTCTTTCCCTAGCATAGTCAGCATCACAAAATTCAACTAGCTTATAATATAGGGATTCTGCATAAAGCAACCATAGATTAGTTGTTCCCTTAAAATACCTAAAGATCCTCTTAACAACAGTTAAGTGAGTCTCCTTAGGATCTAATTGGAATCTTGCACACATACACACACTAAACAAAATATTTTGCCTAGAAGCTGTTAAGTAGAGTAAGGAACTATTCATACCTCTATACAACTTTTGACATACTTTGGAGCTTCCTTCCTCATTGTTCAAATTTCATCTTGGATGCATAAGAGTGTTCATGACTTTGCAGTCATCAAACTTGAACTTCTCTAGTAACTCTTTTGTATATTTTGACTGATGAACATAAACTCCATCTCTGCTTTCGTTGATTTGAACTCCAAGGAAGAACTTCAATTCCCCTATCATGCTCATCTCAAATTCAGCATGCGTTGTCTAAGAAAAATCATTGCAAATGGTAGCATTAGTAAAACCAAAAATAATATCATCTACATACACCCGAACAATTAAGATATCATATTTCAATGTTTTTCTGAAGAGTGTAGTATCAACTTGCCCTTTTTGGAAATCATTTTATAAAAGGAAGTTACTCATTCTCTCATACCAGGATCTGAGAGCCTATTTGAGTTTGTAGAGTGACTTATTAAGTTTGAAAACATGTTATGGATGGATTGAATCCTCAAACCCAGGTGGTTGTTTTACATATACTTACTCAGAAATGTCATCATTTAAAAATACACTCTTAACATCCATTTCATATAGAACGATGTCATGATTAATAACATATGAGATAAGTAACCTGATTTCCTCTAACCTTGCAATAGGTGTAAAGGTTTAAGAGAAATCTACACCTTCTTCCTGACTGTAGCCTTGAGCTATCATTTTGGTTTTGTTTCTTACCACTTCTCCTTGCTTATTAAGCTTGTTTCTGAACACCCATTTTGTTCCAATGATGTTCTTCTGATCAGGTTTGGATACCAGATCCCACACATCATTCCTTTGAAACTGGCTCAGTTCTTCTTGCATGGCTACAATCCATCCATCATCAGATAAGGCTTCATCAAAAAAAGTTGGTTCTATCATGGAGATAAGTCCCAACATTGAATGCTTCTCTCTGAATGCATGTCTTATTTTCAGAGGACTATCTTTATTTCCAATGATTAACTCCTCTGGATGAGAAGACTTGTACTTTAAGGTATTTATGGATTGTGCAACTTCTTGAGAGTCACGAGGTGCTTCTTCAGAACTTGCTTCCTCTTATGTGTTTCAGAAGTTGGGTTTGGTTATGTACCATAAGCTTCTGAACATCTAGCTTCTGAACCTCTAGCTTATAAACATTCAGATTCTTAAGGAGTTATAGCTTTTGATCCATCAGCATCTGGAGGGACTTCTGATATATGAAATTCTGAAAAAAATTGAACTAGCTCTGAGATTTTACTGTCAGGCTCTTTGTCATCAAATTTGATATGTATAGACTCTTCAACCATTTTGGTTTCAGAGTTATAAACCCTGTATTCCTTTGAGCGTTCAGAGTATCCTAAAAAGATACCCTTTTGAGCATTGACATCAAATTTCTTCATATATACTTTACTGTTTAAGATGTAACATGTACATCCAAACTGATAAAAAATAAGAAATGCTAGGTTTTCTTCCTTTGAAAAGCTCATATGCAGTTTTGTTCATAATGGGTCTAAGTATATCTTATTCTGAATATAACATGTTGTCTTTACTTCTTCTGCCCATAAGTACTTAGGTAAGTTATTTTCATGAATCATGTTTTTAGCCATTTGTTGTAAGAATGTGTTCTTTCTCTCCATAACTCCATTTTGTTGTGGAGTTTTAGGAGAAGAGAACTCATGGAGAATTCCATATTTTTCACAAAAGTTTTCAAAAGGTCCATTTTCAAATTCTCCTCCATGTTCACTCCTTACTTTTTAAATTTTTTGACTCTTTTTCATTTTGTACTTTTATGTAGAAGAAAATAAACACATCATATGATTCATCATTGGTTCTAAGGAATTTAATCCAAGTACATCTACTAAAGTCATCAACTATGACAGGTCCATATTTCTTCCCATTGTTTGATGCAGTACTAATAGAACCAAGTAAATCATTGTGAAGTAGTTCTAAGGGTCTGGAGGTAGAGACAAAGTTTTTTGTTTTAAAAGAGGTTTTATTAATTTTACCTATTTGGCATGCTCCACAGAGAAAATATGAATGATAGTTAAGATTTGGCATCCTTTTAATAAGTTTTAACTTGCTAAGCTTGGAGACTAATCTCTAGTTATCATGACCTAACCTTCTGTGCCAAACCCAGTTTTCATCATGCAATGATATAAGACAAAATACCTTCTGATCATCCAATTCAGAAAAATTAATTTTATAAACATTTCCTTTCCTCTTACCCTTGAACACTAGAGATTTATCAGATTCATTCATGATTGTACATATGTTCTTATTAAACACTACTTCATAACCACTATCACAAAATTGACTTATGCTAATTAGGTTATATTTTAGTCCATCTACTAACCAAACATTATTAATAGATATAAATGAATTACTAATAGTACCTGTACCAATGATCTTCCCTTTTTGGTTTTCTCCAAATCCCATAGTTTCTCCCTCTTTTAGAGTGAGGGTTTGGAACATATGCTTTTCTCATATCATATGTCGTGAGCAAGCACTGTCCAGGTACCATGATTGATGCTTTGCTTCTCTGTTGAAGCATACTTGCAGCAAAAATGATTTTAGATTTCGGTACCCATAGTCTTATGGGTCCTTTAGGATTAGTTATGAGAAGTTTTCTCTTGTTTTGTACCTTTACTCTCATATGGAAAGGCTTAGAATCATTCAAGACTTTTTATTTAGAAGTTTTTGTCTTGAATGAGTCTTGACCTTAGGTTCTGAACCTTTCAGAACCTCATGACCTGATGCCTTAGGTTATGGTTTCTTCAGAACCTTTGACTTCATAGTCTTAGGTTCTGGGTACTTCAACAATTTTAGGTTCTTATTGGTTCAAAACCTTTGTATTGTTAGAATCAGGTACAAAATAAAAGTATAACCCTTTTTTTAGTAGATTTTCAAGA
Source organism: Lathyrus oleraceus (assembly GCF_024323335.1). NCBI lineage: Eukaryota > Viridiplantae > Streptophyta > Magnoliopsida > Fabales > Fabaceae > Lathyrus > Lathyrus oleraceus. The sequence continues at coordinate 449,381,401 of NC_066580.1, forward strand.
AGAATGATCTGATGGTTTAATCAAGGTTTCAGTAATTGGATTAAAAGGTTTTTCATAGAAACCAAGACCTTCTCCTTTGCTTCTACTTACACCATAGATTATGGATGCAAGTTTGGTTCTCTTAAGGCCAGTTAAGATAAATTCCTGAAAATCCATTTCATGCTCATCAAGTGCTTTATCAGATACTTCTTTAACATGAGCAATATGATCTCTCTCAAGAGATTCATCCTTGTTTTGAACAGATCTTAATTCTTCTTTCAAAAGATCATATTGCTTTATTAATATTTTCATGTTTTGACCTTTTCCTGACACCTACTCATAAGATCTTAAATAAAAGTAATCAAATTAGAAGAGATAGTTTATAAAATACCTCATCCTCTTCAAATTCTGAACTACAGAGTCAGATTCTGCTTCAGAGTATGTAAGAGCCATCAAATCTAGATTGACTTATTCTTTATCTTTCTTAGAGTCTTCTTTATTGTCAAGTACATCCCTTGTTGTCATGAGACTCTTCTTGAACCAAATTCATCCCAAATTCAAAATGTTATTAAATATTTTATTATAAAATGAAGAATGACATAAAATTTGTGTATAATATTAAAATAAATGACAAAAGTCTCATGGTGATAGTTTGTCAAAGCTATCAAGAATAAAAAATATATTTTGTATATGATGATTGTACTAATATGACAAAAGTGTCATGGTTATGATAGTTTGTAAATACCATCAAAATTACATAAAGTAATCATAGACATGACTATTTTAACGATTGGATATTTAAAGTTTATTAAAATTTGAAAAGTCTTGCAATTCTTTGACGAAAGAATTGACAAGGATGTGATTTCTTTGGATATAATTGAAGACAATGAAGATATCATTAAGAATGTGGAACAAGTCCATATCTAATTAATCATAGATAGTGGAAACTCAACTCACACTCGATTAACATCAATTCTCGAGTTCAATGATGAAAGTATATTATTAAAGTGATTGAAGTACTTGACAATAGATATATCCCAATAGGTAAAAGTATTTGGACCATAAGAATAAGTGTGGTAGGATGAGGTTTTCCTCTTAATAGGCATACAATATATGTTTGCTAGAATGCATAATTATGTGTGCATTTCTAATATAGTCTACGAATATGAGAATAAAGTGGTGCTGCTTCATAGAGATCAAGAGCTTTACTCTTAAATTCTTGTGAAAAGGATATGAGACACAGTCTTATTTAATGTGTCATATTGATAATTCTATCACCGGTACCGATATTTCATATGTGAGTTATACACACTCATTCTAATGAATAATTAGTTTAAAACTTGTCTACCAATCTATTCGGCGATGAGTGAAAACTTAACTTAATAAGTAATAGTTCAAACTGTAAGATACCTTTATCTGAAATTATGAAACTTTCTAAGTAATGAATTTAGATATATTTTGAAAATAGTGAGATTATTAGGTGAAATTTCCAAAATATTTATTTGATGAATGACAATGAGTAAATTCATTTAATGAAACTTTTAGATTACAAATGATTGTATTGGTTTGGTGGGTTCGAAACTAGGATTGAAGACAACTGGTCGGATTCAAAATGTGACATGCTGCTTAAACTATTGTGTAAAATATCGTTGGTCAATATGTTTAATGTGAATGTGTGATTCATATTAAAGCTTCCAAAGTATCCTGAAGGAAATTGGTGGGAGACGAATCAAACCTAAAGCTTAGTGTAAATACACACTTTAGAATTTATTTTATACAACTTTCATCATACCACTTTCCTATTATTATTATTATTATTCATGTTTTACAGCAGACCCCAACACAAGATGTAGCCATCTTTAGGTTCGACTTTCGATTTAGTTTATCATTTATTTATGATTAATATTTATTTATGATTAATTTATTATTTATTTATGACTAATAACAACTTTTTATGATGGGGAAATGTAGACAATTAATTCATATAATTTTTTAGAATGTGTGATTTTAATTTATGATTTCTTATGATTAATTTGTGACTTCAACTTTGAGGGAGAAATGAACACGCATACTTCTTTATATTTTCTACTCAAGAAGATATATTAGTCTGTTTTCGAAAAGGTATTATCTTCGACTGATGAAGTTGAAATAATTATTCCCATTACTTGATCTTACAAATTGATTCCTCTTTTCAATTAATTTTTTCTCTTTGCAAATTGTGAATTTCTTAATCATTTGGAACATCTTTGAAAAGTTGGGCAGAGCTGTCAATACGAGTTATCTGGCCCTAAATAGGTCGGTTGTGGCGAGCCTCAGACTTTTTAAAGTTGGGCCAAAAAATACTATTGTAATATGTGCTCCAAACTTACTACCCGAGTTTGGCCCTAGATGGGTTTCGGGCTACCCGACCCTAAATAGACTTTTTGTTATAAAAAAATAAAATAAAAAACCTCATAATATTTATTAAAAATTAAATTAAAAATTAAATTATTTTAAACTTAAAATATTTTTAAATACTATGTTATCTTTTACAAATACTATAATGAGTTTTTAAATACAATACATGTCTAAATTATATAAAATAATACTCCAATATTTAATATAAGAGAGACTAATAGAATACGAGGTAATAATGTTGATTATATTAATATATAATATTTAAAAGTGAAAGATTGAATATAATAGAGAGAAAATTTAGTGATGTGAGAAAAATCAATATGTTATTTTGGAGTAATACAATATAAGTATTAATATAATTTTTTTAAAACTTATTGCTATGTGGGTCTAACGGGCTTCCCACGACCCATACAGGCTAGCTCTAATGGGTAATAGACTTTTAAGGGCAGGACTAAAAAAACCCCGAAGCAGAAGCAGACATCAAAAACATGCAATTTGACAAAATAAAATAAACATTCATAACATAAAATAAGCATTACATAGATGATTTTAACATAAAATGCAACATTACACTTCAATATTGTTAAATTATAATTCCTTGTGTCGAAGCAGGATGCTCGATAGAGGCAAGGAAAGATCGAAGGGTTTAGGTCGAAATGTCGAGCACGAAATGTCGAAGCATGGTGCTCGACAGAGATTTTTACTTAGGTTTATTTTGTATTTTTAGTTGAGTTAGGTTAGTTGGAGTGTTGCTTAGGGAGAAAGAAAGCTCAACCTATAAATATGGAGTAACCCCTATTATTGATTGTAACACAAAACAGAAGTACAATTGCATAGTTGAATAGAAAATTTCAGTTTGAGGACAGAGAGTAACTTTGCATAAACAATTTCTTCTTCTTCTTTCTCTCGTCAAACCCTAATTCTCTTTCTTCCCCAATTTTCATCTTTTCTATTCTTCTTTCAATGATCGATTGTGCAATAAATTCTCTATAGGTTTTGGTGAATTTCGAACATCTGGTATCTAGAGCATTGGCTGAGCGATTTGTGGGAAGAAAAAACCCGATGGCGTTGAGTCATCTGAATGGACATTTTCCGACAAGTCTCCAAATTCTAAAGAATCATAGTTATGAGAATTGGCATTAACAGATGAATATTGTTTTCTATTTTCAAGATCTTTGGGATCTTGTGATGGAGGGAGTAACGCTGCTTGTAGAAAATGAAACTGATGAAGAAAAGGATGCACACAAAGAATTGAAAAATAAAGATTATAAAGCTCTCTTTATAATTTATAAATGCATTGATCCAGATAATTTCAAAAAGTTCAGTGATGTAGAACCGTTAAAAGAAGCATGGGAAATTTTGGAAAAATTATTTGGAGGCGCTAAAATGTGAAAGAAGTGAAGTTGCAAACTCACAAAAGAACGTATGAATTACTTCGGATGGAAGAAAGTGAAAGGATAACTGATTTTTTTCACTAGGGTTACGAAACTGGTGAATCAAATCAAGGTATGTGGAGAAATGTGGACATCAAGATCGGTTGTTGCAAATATCTTGAGGTCATTGACTCCAAAGTTCGACCATGTGGTAGTAGCCATAGAAGATTCGAAAGATTTGTCAACATTGATAAAGGAAGAGCTTCAAGGGACGCCTGCGTCTCATGAACAAAGAATGACTTAAAGAGCTGCAAGCAATTCGAAAAGTGACATGGCTTTGCATAAGTAATAAGTAAGAGAAAAGAAAGGCAAAGGGAAGTGGTTCGACAACAAAGATAGATGAGGCTACAACAATTCGACTGGTCAAAATCAGTAAGAAAGAGGTTGGTCGAATAAGGGAAAGTCCTCATACCAAAACAACTAAAGAGGTGATGGTGTAGGTAGAGGAAAATTTGGTGGTTGAAAACCTGACAAAAGTCATATTTAGTGTTTTAATTGTTAGAAGTATGTTCACTACTATAGTGATTGTCCAGAAAAACAAAAGAATCAAGAAAATGATGAAAAGTTTGCAAAGCATGAAAAAGAAGAGATGTTGTTAATGGTCATAAGAAGGGACGAAGATAGATTTAAGGACCAATGATACTTGGACCCAGAATGCTCATCACATATGAATGGTAGGAAATATTTGTTTTTCAACATAAAACCCTCAATGAAAAACATGGTAAAATTTGCAAATGACAATACTCTATTAGCCGAAGGTATTGGTGATGTTCTAATCATGAGGAAAGATGGCAAAAGGTTAGTAATTCCCAATGTATTATATATACCAGACATGAAAAGTAATTTTCTCAGCATAGGGAAGTTGCTCTAAAAGAACTACAAAGTTTCGATCAAAGACAAGATGATGAGAGTTACCGACTCAACTGGAAGGTTAATCTTGAAGGCTCCTATGTCACAGAATAGAACCTTAAAGATTGAACTTAATGTGATGGAGCACAAGTGCCTTGCAACTGCAGCTAGCAGGGATGAATATATATGGAACTATAAACTTGGTCATCTCAATTTCAAAGACATCATGAATATAATGAGAAGATATATGGATTCAGGGTTAATAGAAATCGACATTCCAAATGAAGTGTGCGAGGAATGTGTGCAGGCGAAGCAACACAAGAAAAATTTCAGCAAGGATGCAGAAAGCAAGTCGAAGGCAATTCTTGAAATCATATACTCTGATGATTGTGGTCCTATCCAGGCGGGTTTGATTGGAGGTAACAAATACTTTGTCACATTCATTGATGATTCCAGTCAAAAACTGTGGACTTATCTGATCAAGAAGAAAAGTGGAGTGATAAATATAGCCAAAAGACAAAGTGGTCGAAAGCTCAAGATTCTAAGGACTGATGGTAGTGGAGAATATGTGTCGAAAGACTTCGACATGTTATGTGAGAAAGAAGGGATTGTGCATGAGTTGGTGCCACCCTATACTCCAAAGAAGATTGGAGCTGTAGAAAGGAAGAATATAACCATTATGAATATGGTTAGAAGTATGTTAAAAGGCAATCATCTACCCAAAGAATTATAGGGAGAAGTTGTGTCGACCGCAACATATATTTTGAACAGATGTCCGACAAAAAGGCTAGAAGAAATTACGCCAGAAGAATGTTGGTTGAATGTCAAGCCTAACTTAAGTCATCTGAAAGTATTTGGATCTATAACACATATACATGTGCCTGATCAATTGAGAAGAAAACTTGATGGCAAGTCGAGTCAAATGATCCTAACAGGATATCATTTGAATGGAGGTTACAAGTTGTTCGACCAAGTGAACAAGCAAGTAGTGATCAACAGGGATGTGATCATAGATGAGCTTAAGGAATGTGATTGGACTGAAAGTGTAAAGAAAGATTAAGTGAGAATATTATGTGAATAACCAATAAGTGAAGTCGAAAGATAAGTTCGACAAGAAGAAGTCAGAGGTCAAGCAAGCACAAGCAAACCTTAAAGGATAAGATACATGTCTGTAAGGTTGCAATAAATGAGGAACTGAAGTCCCTTCATCATCGTGCAAGTTATGTCGAACCAGTCAATGCAGCTGAGGCATTGAAGGATTTGAATGGATGAAAGCAATGAATAAGGAACTGAAGCCCATCGAAGTCAACAACACTTGGTCACTTGTCGAATTGCCTCAAGACAAGAAGGAAATCGATGTGAAGTGGGTATACAAGGTGAAGTTGAATCCTAAAGGATAAGTATCTCGACATAAGGCAAGACTTGTGGCAAAATGATTTCTTCAAAAAGAAGTAATCAACTTCGACGAAGTTTTTGCACCTGTTGCTAGGATCGAAACAATCATGTTGGTTGTTGGTCTAGTAAACATGAACAACTGACACGTGTGTCATATGGATGTGAAATGTGCATTCCTGAATGGCCTATTAGATGAAGAGGTTTATGCTGCATAACTAGCTGGGTTTGTGAAATAAGGTGAAGAAAGCAAGGTATACAAGCTGCATAAAGCCCTGTATGGACTTAAGCAAGCTCCAAGAGCTCAAAATAAGAAGATAGATAAATTTCTAAGGGAGAAGGAATCTGTGAAGTGCACAACTGAGCATAAAGTATACGTAAGAAGAAGCAATAATGAATTGTTTATACCATGTCTCTATGTCGTTGACCTGTTGATAACGGAAAGTTGCAAGAAGGAGATCAAAGATTTCAAACATGACCTAAGTGAGGAGTTTGAAATGTCATACTTGGGAAATCTCTCATACTTCATTGGTATCAAATTCTACAAGAGTAGTAGAGGCTTGATGATGCACCAAAGAAGATATGTAGGCACAGTACTCATGAGATTTAAGATGCAAGCTTGCAACCCAACTTTGACTCCACTGAGCCCAGATTGCAACTGTCGAAAGACACAAATGAAGATGATTTTGATCCAACGCAGTACAGAAGACTCATTGGATCACTTCGATACCTTTGTTACATAAGGTCTGATCTAGCATATAGTGTAGGTATGATGAGTAGATTCATGCAGAAGCCAAATGTATCACACCTAGCACCGACGAAGAGGGTACTAAGGTATTGATGATAATCCATCATTGGATATATTTAGTCGAAGAATTGGAGCAAAATAAGTGAAAGTCGAGAAAATATGAGAAATAATGACCAAAGAATGAGGGAAAAATAACTAAGTGTGCAAATTATGGACTTAGTGAAAATTTAATTGAAAAAGGAGCAAAAACGAATGAAGCTTCAGAAATAATTATATTCACCATCGCGCATCATCGTGTATGCGATAGGGCATTAAAAGTTGCATCACGCGCGATGCAGGGTATCACACTCGTGATAGTCACTTTTCTGGACCTTTTTCTGACGTGTTCTGGTCCATTCTAACGCCTTTAAAAGGGTATTTTATGCATTTTCACAAGGGTTACAAAATTAGGAGATCAATGCAAGATTTTGAGAGCATAAATGGTGATTTTTAGAGCATTAAAAGCCATCGGAGACCATTACTTCAAGAGACTTCTCATGTTAGTTTTATCTATCAATTGTGGTATTTTCAATTACATTATGAGTAACTAAATTCTTCTATGTTAGGTTGTGTTATGATGAACATGTTTCTTAATTGTTGGATTCTATGTTGATTTGACCACTGTATGAACCTATTGATCCACTGTATAAACCTATTGATCTATAATCTTATTCAATTGTTTCTTGTTCATAATACTTTTTATGTGAGATATTCTTTTAATCTGATTTTGGACACATAGGGAATACTGACCATTTGTCTATGTGTTGGACCTAAGGCAATTGTTATACTTACGCTGGTTGAATAAGGATAGGAGACTCTGAGTAGTGGCATAGAGAATTAATACTCTATACATTGTTTAATCCTGTTTACGCTGGAGGACTAGGAATAGAAAACTCTGAGTAGTGGTCAATGAGTTATTTTATGAGGGATCAGCTATAACAATTTTGTTAATTCGCGGTGAGGTTATAGTGATTAGATAATTCATACAGGGCATCAAACATCAACAAGAGAGGAACAAATGATTCTACAACACAACATGATCGCTTTCGTGATATTATTTTCTCATTTATTTACTTTTCACACTGAAACTCGACCCCCCTCCATATTTACTAATTTTTATAAATTGCACACATTTTGTCTTGCTTGGAGGGAGTCCTTGTGGATTCGATCTTTTTTATTAATTTGACAATATCAGTACACTTGTCGAGAAGTCATCAGGTATCTGAAATGAACTCTCGACTATGGCACTTTGTTTCCGGCAACTGATGAAGGAAAATAATGCAAGTTAGTGGTATACACCAACTCAAGTTGGTGTAATAATGCTGAGGATAGAAAATCCACAACTGGCTATGTGTTTATGCTAGGTGATGCACCAGTTTCCTGGAGTTCAAGAAAGAAACTAGTAGTAACACTATCGTCATATGAAGTAGAATACATAACTACTTCTCTTTGTGCATGTCAAGCAACATGGATAGTGAATTTGGTCGAAGAGATTACAGAAAAGAATCATGGAGCAATTATCATGAAGATCGATAACTCTTTCTAGTAACTTCAATTGACTAACGCCAATCAAATGTAGTAGACAAATGCAAACAACAACTTTCATAGTCATTAAATAATAATGATCGACATGTATCCCCACATTTCTTACCCAAGATGATATCAAAAATAGATTGTTGATAAATTCTTTTAAATTTTTTTTGTAAAGAACTCATATACATATTTCAAATTTTCATGGTTTATACGGGTAAGAGAATGAACTTAGAAATTGATTCTTCATTGTGATGTATAAGCAATTCTACCATGGTGGTTTTTGTGACATAAATCACCCCACTAGCCAATGAAGTTAAAGCCAAAACCCGTCCCATGATATACATTTGTGATATGGGCATCATGAAAAATCATTTGTTTTGCTCCAGCTATACTTGCAATTCTCTTTGATAGCTTCATAGAGTGTTAAAAACCTTTGTAATTAACTAATATCTCCAATATAGTTGGCAATAAAGTCTTGCCATAATTTATTACCTTCAAGTTTGCATTTGATTTTCCTATACATCTCCCCTTCTAAAAAAGGAGTACTAAGCACTGTTTCAACTACATCTCTAGTATCATAGTTACTTAGCGTATCGTTCTCACCTATTAGCTGAAGAATGTGATCTCTGGCAACCTTTAATCCCAATAAATTTTCCCTTGCTAAAGCCATATCATGGTTCATGGATGTCTCCTATCCGAAAGGAGACAGATGCATTAGTTTTAATTATTGGGAATATCATATCGATTTCCATATGCAAACATTCAAATTTCCGACGGTGCTCTTGAGTTAGAAACCTAACGAAAGCAAGCAGGATTATCAATTTCTTCCTTCAGAAATCCAATAACTAATTTGGGTTTCATGTTGTTTTGCTGAATAGATGTTACAATACTTCGTAGGATCCAACTCCCAAGACATAGTAATTATAACTATTTATTGAGAAAAAAACATTCTACATCTAAAATTTTGATAATTGTCTTATTTAATAACTTCTTTAATTTAAGATTAACACATCTCCCTTTGGATAATTATTTTTAATAATTTCTTTGTTGGAGTTGTTTGTTTGATCAACGCACTACGTCAATATTTGAATCTTTGAATGATTTCGTCGATTGTCTTTTCCGAATTCCTTTTTGAATGTCTTATAACATGTCACTTCAATCGAAAATAAAACCTTCGAAAGCACCCTACTATTTATAGCATCAACTCAAATTCCTTCGATATCCATTCCATCAATCAGCTGTATATAATTCAATTGACAATCGAAATACAAAAACTTTAATTTTATATATTAACAGATGTTCCTCCAATATGACAGTATTTGTCTTTTGACTAAAAAGAAAGTGATAAATACTAAGTATCTAGACAGTGCACTCAAACTTAAGAACTCATTCACATGTTAATTGAATGTCACAAAAAAGTTTTGTTGAATTCCACTTAATATGCTAATTTCGACAAATGACGTTCCTTTGCCTCACTTTCATGTTTTCCAACTTGAACCAATATATATAAAAGTGAAAAACACAATATAACAATTCGACCTCTAACATCAAGTCTTTCTCAATACCATAAATTATATATTTGTGGTATTAACAGAGGCCCCTCCGGAAATTTTGCTTCTCGAAGGAAGTAGGAGGAATGTCATTTTTAATCATGTCACCCATTTAGATAAAACACATAACAACCTCTTTTGAAAACTTAGCAAATTTTGAAGATGATTTTGACTCCATATTAATTTCATATCGAAAAAATAGACCAGACACTAGCCAAATATTTGGTTGAAAAAATTAATCTCATAACATGCTAAAATCTTGGTTGAAATATTAGGTTAGTATTACTACCATGATCAATCCAATAACTTCATTGTCATTGAAGCATTTCAAAGTGGCATGTCATATTTCCATCTTCGACCTACTATAATGACATTAACAATAACTTGCCATTTTCTTTATATATATATATATATATATATATATATATATATATATATATATATATATATATATATATATATATATATATATATATATATATATATATATATATATATATATATATATATATAATCGAAATAATAATTTGATACCACCCAAGAAGGAAATTGAATATTATTGGAATTTAATCCTTAAAAATCTTAGTCGAAAATAATCATTCTTCCTTTAAGTCAAGTTTCGACCAATAAACTAATATACAATTAAACACATTTTAAGTGTTGTTTACAATGATTCAAAAACTGCAAATGTATCATTTGCCTATCGAAACACACCTTGCATTGACATGCAAATTAAATCATATTTATTAATCATTAGAGGCGTCTCAAAAGCTAAAACTTTTCAATTAATCTTTGCAAAGCTTTTCAAAATCATTTTGATAAGATTCTCCCATTTAATTGGTATCCTCTTTTAATGGTTTCGACAATTTTTTTTAATAATATGGCTTAAAAACCATTTTATGTACGGTTTCTGTTTCTCGATTTCTGTTTCTCTGAAACCATTTTTTTATACAAATAAAGTGTTGAATTACGCTAAACTTGAAGTTTCACGTCAAGTTCACCAATTTGTTTACACCAATTTTTGGTAATATAAACAATCATTATCCATCAACGCGTTAGGACGGGATAAAAGTCCTTTTACAATATTCGTTCAAGTTTCACGATTTATGATATCAATTCATGCATTTTTTAAAAACAAAACCATTGTTCTTATTAGTGTTAGAATTGTTTCCGACAAATTTTATAAAACGAGTTGTCTCATAGCAACTTAAAAGAAATAACACTCAAGTGAGTATTCAAAAGAAAGAAAAATAAAGGAAATGAAAAGAAGTGCAGAATTGCAAAATAAAAAGGAAAATAAAGCATGAATAAAACAACCTTAAATTAAAGAGAATGTAAAGGGTGGCTGGAATCCATCTCTGTCTGCCCCTGAATCCGTTCGACCCCGTGACATGGGTGCTATTAGACTTTCAGAAAATAGGATTCAACCCCAATAATAGTAATTACAACTATTTATAGAGAAAAGAAAACAACTTCTTACGTCTAAGATTTTGACAAGTGTCTTATTTAATAACAACTTTGATCTAAGATTAATACTTATTCCTTTGGATTACTACTTTTAACAACTTCTGATAACTTCCTTGTAGGAGTTGTTTGCTTGACAATTCATCAATATTTGACTCTTTGAATATCTCTCCTGAATCCCTTTTTGAATGTCATATAACATGCCACTTCCTATTGAAAATAAAACATTCGAAAGCACCCTACTATCTATAGAACCAACTCGAATTCCTTCAACATCTATCAATATATTGCATATAATTTGTTTGACAATCAAAATACAATAAATTTAACTTTATATATTAACACGAAGATATGTCAGCTCAACCAGACCATCGGTTGTTACATTCACAAAAAAGGGTCCTCACATTCTCAAACATTTCAAAAAGAGGCCCTCATAAGTTCTATTTACTAACATTTTAAAAATCACTCTCAAACATAAACTTCAAATCAAAAGTGCAGATTTTTCTTGCATCAAACAATATTGCAAGCTATGTATAACCCAAGGGTTAAAAATATTACGCAAAATAATACAAAACAAAAAAAACCAAAGTTTACCATTAAAGAAACAACCAGACATGAACCATTGCAATTACAATCAACATGAACAAGCTAAAAGTGGAAGGTAAAAATCAAAACAAGAAACATGATTAAGAAAATGTCAAGAACAAGCAAAATTAAATTAGGAACAAATAAAAATCACATGCAGAAATTGAAGAAGGTAAATATTTACAAGGGACACGATTAAAGAAACACATAAACCTTAACGCACCTTACAGAGAACGAAAAGATCAAAGACAACACAAGGAGAGAAGAGAATGAGAAGGTCGAAGATGAGAACCCTAGTAATAATAAAATGAGTTTAGCTATTTCATAAAGAAAAAAAATGAGTAATTAAATTACAAATATTATATCACTAAAATGAAAACAAATATAAACATGTGATTCTTAAAATTAATATTTCATAGGTGATTACCGTTTAGCTTTTTAGCCTTAGCCTTAGCCATGGATTTCGTCATAACCACATGTACATATTACTCAAAAGTATATCCAACCAACACCAAGATCAAATTGGAAACAAAGATTTGGAAAACAATAATACTCCACAAGAACAAGAGACGGGTGCTTACTAATAACAGGGAGGTGCATTTTAACCTCAACTCCGAAAGCTCTATTGTATCAATCAATCATAAAAACAACAATTCCAAAAGCTTTAATGTATCAATCAGTCATAACAGTAACCTAGATTAAAAAAAATCAACGAGCACTTTTATCTAAGCCGAGAATCAAAAGTAATTAGTCACGGAAAGAATTTCAAAACTAAGAATAATAAGTAATAATTATATCTAAAATAAATTCAAAACGAACAATCTGAGAAAACTTAATGCGGTAGAGAATTTCAATGGTGAGTTGCTCGAAATGCAAAACCAACAAGTTGAATAGGAAACGTTTGGATTTAAGAGTAAGAAAAAGTTTTCCTTGTTATGATATAATCTAAGTTGTAGGCCAAATCTAAGTAAGGGTTAGGGTTTGATAGTTAGTTAGTATGCAAGTAACTTCGTTATATATATATATATATATATATATATATATATATATATATATATATATATATATATATATATATATATTTGTAATTTAGTTTTTAATAACATTCAATAATATCAATCCTAATAATATAATTATCTCTCTCTCTTTCTCTCTTTCTCTCTTCACTAAAAGTGTCTCATGCACTAACAAATTGGTATCTAGAGTTTCGGTTAGTTTCTTGATCGTATTTTTAATAATCACACGTTGGTGATCGTGTTTTCCTAGATCGTGGATTGTTAATCGCGCTTTGCTGCAAAGATGAATGGTAACAATGACATTTCGAATTCTCTTCCAATTCTTGACGGAAAGAATTGGATCCAATAGAGAAAATAGATGCAATCTCTATTTGGCTTTCACAAAACCCTAGAAGTTGTTATTAATGGCTTCCTTGAGCTTGCTGAGAATGCAACTGATGCTCAGAGAGTCCTGAACAAGGAGGCCAAGAAGAAATATTGCAAGGTTGAGTTTTATATTCAATCAACGATAGACACGGAAAACTTTTATCGAATTTCTCATGCATAATAGGAGAAGAAAGCATTGGATATTCTTGTCAAGTATTACGAATAAGGTGAGAAGATTAAAGTCGTCAAATCGTAGATGTTGCGAAGGTAATATGAATTACTGCAGATGGGAGAAGCCGAAAACATTGCATGTTATGTCTCGAAGGTGCATAAGCTTGATCATCTCATGAAAGGTTGAGGTGAAACCCTAACTGATAAGATGATAATTGAGAAGGTAATGCATACATTGACCTCTCACTTTGATCATATTATCGTTGTTATTCAAGAATCCAACAATATTGAAACATTGAAATTGGAAGATTTGGTTAGTTCGTTGGAGGCATATGAGATGAGAATTATCGAAAGGAAAGGAGTTCAAGATTTTATACAAGCTCTACAGGCTTAGACATGGAAGAAACATGTCAGTTCCAACAAGTTTAAGGGCAAAAGAGACAACACTCAGAGCAAGAAGTTTTGGTTGAACCCTTAAAAGCATAAGGTCGATGATTGGGCTTCTGAATCCTCGAAAAGAGGATAAGGAAACTCATATCAGAAAGACAAAGAAGAGAAAAAAGGTGTGCAATGCTATAACTGTGAAAAATGGGGTCAGTTGGCCAAGAATTCTTGGTACAAGAAAGGCAAGAATGAGGGAGAAAACCTTGCACACCAAGATTCTGAAGACAATATGGTTATGGCTACATTTGCAGATGAGCATGTCGACACCAAGATCTGGTTTCTCTACATAGGTTGTTCAGATCACATAAATGGTTGAAAAGTGTGGTTAGTAAATTTCGATGAGTCGAAGAAGAGCAAGGTCAAACTTGCTAATAATAGCTTATTGCAAGTAAAAGGTATTGGCGACATAGTCATTCAAAAGAGAAATGGAGCAAAATCTATGATCAAAGATGTACTCTATGTACCTGGAATGAACTGAAATTTGTTAAGTGTTGGACAACTGGCCGAAAATGGTTTCTCATTGGTTATGAAAGACGGAGCCTTGGAACTATTCAACACTCATAATAATCTGGTCTTAAAATCTCCTTTGTCGAAGAACAGGACATTTAAGACCATGATCAGTTCGACTGAGGTACAATGCCTCAAAACAGTTTTCGGCCATAAGAAAAGTTGGTTGTGGCATTTGAGGTTTGGTGACTTGAATTTTAGGTCACTCAATCAATTGATTATTTAATATATATGGTAATTGGTATACCAAGTCTTGAGATTCCTAACAAACTTTATGAAGGTTTCTTAGTAGGGAAGCAAGCTAGAAAGTCTTTTGTTTCAACTATGCCAATGAGGTCCTCTTGCATACTAGAAGTAGTACATTTAGATGCATGTGGCCCGTTCGAGGATCATAACATTGGTGGAAACATGTATTTTGTCTCATTTGTTGATGAGTATAGTCGAAACCTTTGGATCTATATGATCAAGCGATAGGACGGAGTATTTGAATTCTTTAAGAGATTCAAGATGCTTGTCAGAAACTAGAGTGGAAAGATGATAAAGGTTTTGCGAACAGATGGAGGTGATGAATACACATTCAAGATGTTTAAAGAGTTCTATGCAGAACATGGTATTGATCATGAGGTAACTGCTCCCTGTAAGACCCCAATTTTGACCCTAAGATCCCTCATGCTTTCTCATCATATGCATTAGCATTGGGATTACACCTTGGCATCCTCCTTACCCCTATTTCATTGGGTTTGCATTGGAAGAGATCATCAAGTATCATTTGATTGTATCATACTTTGTATTTTATCATTTACTAGCCAAAATACCAAAAATATGTCATTGTATAGTTTAACTCTTTTGTAGGTAGGGAACATGCTCATCTTTGATTTATCAAGCTCACACCTAGGGTTTAAGACCCTCATTCCAAGGAGCTCAATCAAGAATTGGTCTATTATGGCTCTAAGAATCATATATGGATCCCCATGATCTTCACATTTTATTTTGATCAAGAATTCATCAAGAGTTTGGAATTTGGTTTGCCTTGGAAACCCTAGTTCATCTGGGTATCTTATGTAATTTCTTCAACAAGCTTCTTCAACAATTGATCAAATATTTCAAGGGATACTTAAAATTTCATCATATTATGCATATATGATCCTCCATGAGTCCCAAAAGTCAAGAGAATGTCAAGCTAGCAAGTTGGTTCATGGTGGTTGACCAGAGGAATTCATCTGATCAAAACTGGGGTTCCCTAGGCCCTATCTCCTACACTTTTTGTCATATGAAAATGATTCAAAGAGACAAGTTACTCTAAATGACATTCCAAACAACTTTAATGTTGAGGTCAAGAGCTAATTTTGCTTGGAAAGTCATCTTTTATGGTGAAAGATTATAGGTCATTTTGTCTAAACCCTAATTTGGAGGTCAACTTCCCAAGGCCATAACTTGCTCAATTTTTATGAGATGAAATCTATTAAAGTTGAACAATAAAACTCAAGATGTATACTTCAACTTTGATGTTTGGAGGAAGAGAAAATTCAACTTTTAAATGCATGTGATATGAGGAGACATTATAGGTCATTTTGGACCAATGCCATTGAACAAGTGATTTTCCTCAACTTCAAAAATGCATAACTCCTTCGTGATAAATCCAAATGTGGTCAAATTTGTGACCATTTTGAAGGAATATGAGAGAGATACAACTTTGATGAAGGAACGTTTCTCATTTGAAGCTCATATACAAAGTTAGCCAAGGTGGAATAAGTGAACATATGGCTTAACACTTAGATTTTTTTTTGATATGTTTGATTTTCTCAAATTCCACCTCAAAATTAATCATGATCCAAGCTTCAAATGAAAAAGTGTTTAACATGAAAGTTGTTCCTCTTGATCTAACCTTTCCAAAAAGTCCAATTTCATCCCATTTGGTCAAAGTATGAGTGACTTGCGCATGGTTTGAACTTGGATCACCATTTGGCATAATTAACTTGCATTCCTCATACACAATTGCATGGCTTACCAATGTGACTTCAGCAATGTTTGTACTCATTTTTGGACCTAAAGGGATGATTACATGGGCCTATCATATGCCCATGCATCCATACAATGAACATTGCTATTTTTGGAACTTTGATTCAAGTGTGCAAATAACAATCATTTGGCCTATAAATAGAGACCCTTGCACTTTGAGTTGAGGACCCGATGCGCCAGTTTTGAATCCCCAACTCCTAACCCTCTCATTCAAAGGATAACCTTGAGGATTTCCATTGGATATCGAGTTTGAATCTCCACAATTTTGAGATTCAAATCTCCAAGAGTCTTGTTGCTTTTGTTGATTCAATCTCATTCCATCAAGTGTCCAGAGCAAGGCCAAGTGAAATTGGAAGCAAGATCGTGTTCATACAGACCTGCATTGAAGGTAATTTTCAGAATTTTTCATCTCTTCGATTCTCACTCAATTCTCCATAATTCTTCTTGATTTTTGGTTGTCTGAAGTCCTATCAATGTAGGCAATAAGATTGAGTTGCTTTGAGGTCAAATCGAAGCAACTCAGATCATGATCCTCAAAATTCAACTCCCTGTATCTTTTAATATACTTGGAGTTAGGAGAAATTGAGGCCAGATTCGAGCTCCTGAGCATTTTCTCTTTAAATTCATGTCCTCCTTTTTTATTTTGGTGATGGTTGAAGGTGGACCAATCCGGTGAGGTCCATCGGAGAAGAAGACCGGAGTTACAACTCCGACCGTGTGTTGGCACGTCTTAGACCATAGGATCCTTACAAAATGTTTTAATCTCGTGCGTTGGTTTTAAATACCATCCCTGCAGCGCATTGACTAATGTCCATTGTGGAACACGCGCTGAGGACCACTTGATATTCCACCTTAATTAATGAGGGAGATCAAGTGGTCCACGTTTTTTGCTATTTTGTGATTTTCATTTTATTTAGATTATTTTCATTAATTCATATTAATTTTAATATTGATCCAAAAAATATGAGACTTTCACCAAAAAAATTTAAATAAATTCCTCTTTCATTTTCTAAATTAAAATTATTTTTTGGATCATTATTAATATTTTTCATGATTTAATTGTTTTTGTGAATATTTTTAATTGTTTAAAAATAGTTTTAAGTTTCCAAAATTAATAAAAAGAATTCTCTAAGGTCCTTTGACCTTGTTTGACCTATGATAAATCTCATGGCCATTTATTTGGTGTTCTGATGAGGTTTTAGGATTTTGACCAACCATAATTTAATTTAATGTGTATTTTAATTGTTTAAATGCAAAATAAATTGTGTTGAGCTTTTGATATTGACTTGTTGAGTTTAACTTGTATTGTTGGGCATTGTTGAAGTTTGATTTGACTTTGTTGAGTTAAAATCATTGGATTTAGGGGATTGATGAAATGTACATTTCATCTCCCAAAATGAATGAATTATTTTAATTTGATAAAAGTCCTCCTTTGACCAATTTGTGTTGATTCCATTTCCCCTCCTTCTTCATCTCAATCCCATTCTCTTCTTATTCATCTCATGGACCTATGATATCTCAATAGCTTAAGGCTAGTTCATTGCAAAATCAACATAAGTATGAATGAGATTAGGTCCACCCCTTTTGCATTTTCTTTTAAGTGTGGTAGGTTTTAGGAGTATGGTTTATAATACCATATCTCTAACATGCATTATCACTAAAACTTCTATTGCCCGGCCTCAAATAGTTGTGACGTTTACATAAGTCCAATTACGATTGCTTAACATAGCACTAAATTTTTGACACAAAAAGGCATAACATTCTAGTAAGTGAGATTGTAAGTCTCCCCTCTTTCACGGTATTGTGTGGAAACTTGGAATTTTTTCCTTCCTTTGGAAGATGTCTTGGTTCAAGGATTCATGCTTGTGAATATTGGGTTGAGTGTTCTCCAAAGAATGACTTAAACAACAAAAGCAAAAGCAATACTAACTTCTAATCAACTAACAACTAACATTTAATTTCAAGCCATTTACTTTTATGCATTTTAATTTTAAGTCTTTATTCATTTGTCATTATTCATACCATTTAACTTGTTTACTTTAAGTCCATTTTCACTTTGCTCCCTTGAGCCATACTTTGTGATTGTATTGTGATTGTATATACTTGTCTGTATTTATGGTCCTTTGACTTTAATGTACATAATAACAACAAAAACCCTAAAAGACATTTGTGTGGACTGTTGGATTTGATCTGAGACATTGGACTTAGAATTAGGCAACACTCCATATGCAAAAGGACTTGGTCAATGCCAACTTTCATGAAACCAAGTGCTTGTGAAGTTAACTTCATCTGATGCAAGTATTGTGATCCCATTTGAGTTCATCTACTACATGGTCTTATTAAAGCTGTTACTTTGAACCTGTGTCTAATGCCTATCCCTGAAGTCATCTGATACATGGAAGATTATGAAGAAGATCACGGAGTTGCTAAGCTTGGATGTGGCTATCTTTATTTGATGCCTTGCTCTTCATCTTGCTATTTGTGTATTAATATTGCTTGATTCTAAAGTCCAAGGTAAATTTGGGTTTCTATATGACATTCTTGTCTATTGGATTGCAATCCATTGGTCAGATCTTTTCAACTCTTAACTTTTAATTTTTGCTTAGGATTAATCTCTTTATGTCCTTCCCACTTCTTTAATTTCAAATCTCTCCCTCCTTTTAAAATCTTCTTTGCTTGTGTTTTTTAAACTTAGACCATATTGCAAATTAGAAACCTTGGCCTTATATGCAAATTAGCGTTTCATTTTGGTGGGCAATTGACTACTTCACCAAATGGGTTAAAGCGTATCATATGCAAATGTAACCAAGTAAGTTGTTGTAAGGTTTATCAAGAATCAAATTATATGCCATTATGGTGTGCCAAGTAAGATCATTACTGATAATGGACTGAACTTGAATAACAATATGGTGGAAGCTCTTTGTAAAGACTTCAAGATTGCACATCACTATTCTTCTCCCTACAGACCCAAGATGAATGGGGTTGTTGAAGCTGCGAATAAGAACATCAAGAAGATTATTCAGAAGATGATTGTCACGTACAAGGATTGGCATGAGATGCTCCCGTTTGCGTTGCATGGGTATCGTACATCCGTCCGCACTTCAACAGGGGCAACCCCTTTCTCTCTTGTTTGTGGTATGGAAGCAGTGCTCCCTGTAGAGGTTGAGATTCCTTCATTACGTATGCTCATGGAAGCCAAGTTGACTGAAGTTGAATGGTGTCAGACCAGGTTTGATCAGTTGAATTTGATAGAAGAGAAGAGGTTGACTGCCATGTGTTATGGTCAGTTATATCAACAGAGAATGAAGAAGGCTTTTGATAAAAAGGTCAAGCCTTGAGTGTTCAGAGAAGGTGACCTTGTGCTCAAGAAGATTTTAACGTTCAAACCAGATTCCAGAGGAAAGTGGACCCCTAATTATGAAGGCCCATATGTTGTCAAGAGAGCCTTTTCAGGCGGTGAATTGATTCTTACAACTATGGATGGTGAAGAGTTCACTCGTCCTGTGAACGCAGATGCAGTCAAGAAATACTTCGCCTAAAAAAGAAAAGAACAACTCGCTAAGTTGAAAACCCGAAAGGGCGGCTTAGGCAAAAATGAGCGTCTCGGTGGATTGAAAACCCGAAAGGGCGATCCAGACAAAAATTAGAGACATAAAAACAGAAATAATTTCCCGATAAGTTGAGTACTCCACCTTGGGGAAACTTATGCAAAAATTAGGGATTATGGCAAGTAAATGCATTTTGCTAATCTTCAGTGTTTTTTTTCGAAGACTTGTTTGAGCACAAGGGGTGATGTCAGTTCATCTTCAGTAGCGGTCAAGAACACAGTGGATATCAAGATTTGATGGAATGATTAAGGATCATTTGTATTCAATGTAACCCTTTTCCATGTAAATTACCATTTTCAAACTTTGTAAAATCTATGGAGTCTTGTCATTTACAGACTACCATTCTATAAATAAAGTTGAGCTTTTATCCAATTGTTTCTACTCTTATTTACTTCAGCCAATAGTTTTAAATTTGTATTATGATCATTTTGAAATTAAATTTTTAAATCAAAATCAAATATATAAAAGAAAAAAACTTTTCCAAAGCAAGTAACAGTAATATCAGCAGCATTTCAGTAAATAGCAAGTCCTTAAGTGTGAAGCATCCGAGGTTCCCCAAGCAGTAACTTTTCGGGTATATCTAGGCATCAGTGTTGATTCATGTCCTCAGTTGAGTACTTTTGTCCTCAGCTAGCGGATTCAGTTCCCCGGTGGAGTGTTTGATACACCAACGGAATTTCTTTTCTGTTCCCCAGCTGAGTTGATTAATTCGAATCCCCAGCGGTGTATCCTTGTCCCCAACAAAGTTTTGACCCTCCCAGCGGAGTTCGTATTTCTTCAGCAGGTGGGTCGTTGTCAGAAGATGTTTGATCTCTCCCTAGTAGATTGCTTTGGTATCTCCACCAATCATCGTATCTTTGCTCCCAGTCAGAGTTCCCTCCTGGTTTCTGAGCAGCCTTTTGATTCTTCCCCAGTAGGGTTGTCTCCCATTTTTTATGGTGTTGACCTAAAATTCCCTACAGTTGGATGTGTTTTATCCTCACCAGATCTCCTCCTTTCCCAGCTAGGGATTGAGCTTTTGGAATGGTTGACTTCCCTATTCTCCAGCAGTAGTCTCCATATTTTGTGGATTGGCCGAGGATTGTACCGGTGGTTCTAATTCTTTGTGACACCTCTGTATCCTTCGTGATCGTTTTGTCAGCATAATCACCATATACACATATACATATACATATACATATACATTCATATAAATTCATGATTTGCATATTTGTTTGGTTTGAGATTTTTATTCTCTATTATGGCGATACTTTATTCCTATATCTAATTTGGTGTTTGTCTTCCTTCAATTGTAGAGTGTCAGCCCCTAAGCAGAAAAGACTTTAACCTTCCTCTGTTTCCCCACTGAGTTTGTTCCTCGTGGATGAATGTTATTTCAGTTTCCTCTCCGACAAGGTTGCTGGATGGAATTACTCCCCTTGAGTTATGTCCTCATTGGGTGGAGTCTTGATTGATTGTTCTTTCTAGTTCTTACCTAGATAGATATTTTGGTCCCCTAAGGGTCTATTGCCCAGTAACTGGTAATATTCTTCTTAGTTTGTGGTTTGTTACTTCTTGCCCAATACCCGACAAAAGTACCCCTTTTCTCCCCAGTGGAGTCCCCAGAAGTATATCCTTGATATGTTCATCCTAACCGGTGACGGATATCTTTCATTCCCCTGCGTGAGTCTATCCTTGATATGTTCACTTTAACTAGTGACGAATATTCTCATCTTTGGTATTCTACCCAGTAAAAAGGTAGTTGTAATCCCTATTTTGTTTCCCCAGAGAGTTAATCCTTGATATGTTCATCTTAACCGGTGACGAATTTTCTCTTTGATTGGTCTTCTACCCAGTAACTGGTAGTTGTAAATCCTATTATTCCCCTTTAGCGGAGTCAATCCTTGATATGTTCACTCTAACCAGTGACGGATTTTCTCTTCTTTGGCACTCTATCTAGTAACCTATAGATGTAATCCCTTTTTTTCTCCCCTTTCAGAGTCTATCCTTGATATGTTCATCCTAACCGGTGACAAATTTTCTCTTTGTTTGGTCTTCTACCCAGTAACCGGTAGTTGTAAATCCTACTTTATCCCCTCGCTGAGATAATCCTTGATATGTTCATCCTAACCGCTGACGGGTTCTCTCTCCGACGGTTTTCTATCCAGCTTTCGATAGATGTAATTCCCATTTTGTTCGGTTGGTATATCCTTGATATGTTCATCCTAACCGATGACGGGTATCCTCCTTGACATCTCCAGGCAAGTTTAATCCTTGATATGTTCATCTTAACCGGTGACGGATTTTCTTCCTTGTTGAGTTTATCCTTCATATGTTCATCCTAACCGATGACGGATACTCTCACCCTTTGGTCTTCTACCAAGTAACTGGTAGTTGTAAATCCTATTCTTTCCTGCAGTTTTCCCCAGCAAGGCTATTCTTACCCAATAACCGGTCATGAATGTTCCTCTTGGCTTTTCCTCAGCGAGTCATCCTTGATATGTTCATCCTAACCGATGACGGATGTTCTCTCTGTCAGATCTTTATTATCTCCTTACCCAGTAATAGGTAGTAGATGATAGATTTCTGCTCCTCCTGTGTTGAAATTTTATTTTTTTCTCCCCAGTCGAGTCGAGTGTGCATTTCCTTGGTGAAATCATTTGTTTCCCTGCATGAGTCGAATATTTCAGTGTTATCTTGATCTATTCGTATCCCTTACAAATGTGTTTGTTTCCCCAGATGAGTCTTTCCATTTTATATGGATCCCCTAAAGTCCCCCAGTAGTTTTAAGTCGTAGCCTGGCCTACGCATAACTCCTTTTATCCCCCAGAATCTTTGTCTCCCCAACGAGTTTTCCTTATGGAATGCATTATGCTCCTGCAGACTTTCGGTCCCTCTGATTTCTTTTCCTTTGTGGCAATATTTCCCCATAAACATTAACCTTTGCATTCATATCATATGCATCATGAGGTCTCTTAGGGACCCAAATTTGTTTCTCTATGTTGTTATTTAAGCCCATTCTACTGAGTCGACATGAAGATTTTAACCTCTGCCTCCTCAATTAGAATATCCTTAATTAGGGGCAGCTGTAAGACCCCAATTTTGACCCTAAGATCCCTCATGCATTCCATCATAAGCATTAACATTGGTATCATGTCTTGGCATCCTCCTTACCCCTCTTCATTGGGTTTATTTTAGGAGAGACCACCAAGCACTTTGTGATTATATCATACTTGTGTTTTATCATTTTACTAACCAAAATACCAAAAATATGTCTTTGTATCTATCTAACTCTTTTTGTAGGTAGGGACATGATATCCTTGATTCATTGATCACATCTAGGGTTTGAGACCCTCATGAACAAAGAGAACCATCAAGAATTGATTCAAAAGTGGTCATGAGCATCATATATGAGTCCCAATTATTTCTACATATTATATTGATCAAGTTTGCTTCAAGATTTTGAGGGTGATTTGCCTTGGAAACCCTAGTTTGACTGGGTATCTTGAGTAACTTCTTCAACAAGCTATCTCATTAATTGATCAAATTTCTCAAGGGACACTTCAAATTTCATCATCTTACGCATATATGATCTACCATGAGCCAATAAAGTCAAGAGAATTTGAAATTAGGAAGTTGGTTGATGGTGGTTGGCCAGATGGACTCATCTGATCAAAACTGGGTCTCCCTAGACCCTATCTCCTATAATTTTCACCATATGAAAATGATTCCCAGAGAAAAATTACTCTAAATGACATTATAAACAACTTTCATGTTGAGACCTAGAGCTATTTTTGCTTTGAAAGTCATTTTCTATGTTGAAACATTATAGGTCATTTTGTCTAAACCCTAATTTGAAAGTCAACTTCCCAAAGCCATAACTTTCTCAATTTTTATGAGATGAAATATTTCTAAGTTGCACAACCAAACTAAATGTGTCTACTTCAACTTTGATGTTTGGGGTGGGAGCTAATTCAACTTCTTTGCACATGTGATATGAGGCTACATTATAGGTCACTTTTGACCTATACCATTGATCAATTGATTTTGCGAAACTTCAAAAATGCATAACTCTATCATTTCAAATCCAAATGACATGAAATTGGTGACCATTTTTAAGGTTTTTGAGAGAGCACAACTTTTATGAAGACACTTTTCTCATTTGAAGCTTCCATAAAAAGTTAAGCAAGGTGGAATATTGAGATATATGGCTTGACACTTAGAAAATTTTCAATATATCAAATTTTTCCAAACTTCCACCTCAAATATCTCCAAGTTCCAAGCTCCATATGAAAAAGTGTTCAACATCAAACTTGTTCCTTTTGACCTCACCTTTCCAAAGAGCTAAAGTTCATGCATTTTGGATGAGAAATGGATAGGCCGCGCATGGCTTAAACAGGCTGGTATCATGTGTCATGGATCCAACTTCAAATCATAATGCTCAAGTTGAAAAATTTCCGTTAGCATTCCAAG
The DNA here is from genome assembly GCF_024323335.1 of Lathyrus oleraceus. Lineage (NCBI taxonomy): Eukaryota > Viridiplantae > Streptophyta > Magnoliopsida > Fabales > Fabaceae > Lathyrus > Lathyrus oleraceus. Next base: position 449,405,953 of record NC_066580.1, read on the forward strand.
CTTGCTTCAACATATCTGAACTTCAAATTTGGACTTATAGCAATCACTTGATAGGCCTATGCGTGCCCATGCAGCTGCTTACCTCACTTTGCCAATTTTGGAAACTTGAATGGAGTGTGCAATTAACACTTGAATCCTCTATAAATTGAAGCTCAATTGCTCATAATCAACACACACTGCGTAAGCTTTGATTCCCCACAGAAAACCCTTCATACCAAGAGGATAAACCTGAGAAATTCGTTTGAATTTAAGCTTGAATCTCCACTGTTTTGGAATTCAATTCTCCAGGAGTCCTTTGATTCTAAGCCATTCCATTCCTCTTATGCAAGCAATTGAAGTGAAGCAAAGCACGATTCAGATCAAGATCTAGCAAGTTCAAACCTCCATCGAAGGTATTTTGCAGAATTTTTGATCTCTTCGATTCTCCTTGTTTCTTGCTCAATTCTCTTGAATATTGTGTTGGCTGAAGTCCTACCAATGTAGGCAAGGTGTTTGCGTTTTTTTGATGATGAATCGAAGCAACTCAGATCATAAACCTCATTTTTCAATTCCACATATCTCTCAATATAGTTGGAATTGGAAGAAATGGAGGTGATATTCGTGCTTAGTGATATTTTCTCTTTAAAATCATGTCCCTTATTGAAATTTTGGTGATGGTTGATGATGACCAATCCGACGAAGCTCACCGGAGAAGACAACCGGAGTTCTGGCTCCGAAGATGATGTGGTTGAGGTCTAGACCGTGTGATCCAATCCATGCGTTATAATCTTGATCGTGCATTGTGATTAACAAGTTTGCCACGCAGTTGACTAGGGCATTGGTGGAACGCGCGTTGTGGATCATCAGATTTGCCACCTCAATTAATGAGGGAGATCTGATGGTCCACGTGTTTTTGCATTTTCTGATTTTTCATTTTTATTCCATTTTCTTCAATAATTCATAATAAATTCAATATTGATCCAAAAAATATGGGACTTTCACCAAAAAAATTCAAATATTTTTCTCTTCCATATTCTGAATTAAAATTATTTTTTGGATCATTATTAACATTTTTCATTTGTTTTTAATTGTTTAAAAATATTTTTAAGTGTCCAAAAATTATGAAATTTTTTATCCAAGGTCCTTTGACCTTGTTTGACCTATGATAAATCACATGGCCATTTATTTGGTGTTTTGATGTGATTTTAGGATTTGGACAAAACATATTTGAATTTAATGTATTATTTTAATATTTTTAATTGAATAAATGTCATTTTAATTGTGTTCACCATTTGGATTGACTTATTTGAATTTCTTATTTGTTGTTGGGCCTTGGTCAAGGTTGATTTGACTTTGTCAAGTTAATATTATTGGATTTAGGGGATTGATGGAATGTACGTTCCATCTCCCAAAATGAATGAATAATATTAATTTGGTAAAAGTCCTCCTTTGACCAATTTGTGATCTCATTCATCCCATTCCCTCTTCATCTAATTCCCCTTCTTCATCCATTCATTTCAATTGGCCAATGACATCTCTAAGTCCAAAACGCTAGTTGATTGGAAGATTAACATGAGTGTGGATGAGATTAGGCCACACCTTTGCATATTTTTTGTGTGTGGTATGTTTAATGTGTATAGTCCTTAATACTATGTCCCCAACATGCATTAAAACCAAAAGCTCATTTCCCGACCTCAAATAGTTGTGACTTCTACATAAGTCCAATTATAATTGCTTAACATAACGCTAAATTTGTGACACAAAATGCATAAGCATTCTAGTTAGTGAGATTGTAAGTCTCCCCTCTTTCATGGTATTGTGTGGAAACTTGACCTTCTTTCCTTCCTTTGGAAGATTTTTTGGTTCAAGGATCCATGCTTGTGGCAAGTGGGTTGAGTGTTCTCCAAAGAATGTCTTGAATGAAAAAGCAAAACAAAACTAACTACTAACTTACTAACCATTAACCTTTACTTTCAAGCCTTTTTCCTTTAATGCAATTTATTTTTATTATCATTTGTCATTGAACATATCATTCTAATTGTTTATGTTTATGCAATTTTCACTTTGTCCACTTGAACCATATTGTGTGATATACTTTGTTGCTTTGTTTGTTTGATTGGTCTTTGACCATTAATGCACATAATAATAATAAGAACCCTAAAAGATAATTTGAGTGGACTGTTGTTTTGATCTCCCCAATTGGACTTAGAACTTAGGCAATATTCCTTTGCTAATGGACTTGGCCAATGCCAATTTGTTGAAGAACCAAGAACTTGCAATTTTGAATTCATCTGATACATCATTCTAGATCTCTCTAAATTCATCTGCAACCTTGATCATTATTAAGCTGTTTTGTTGAATTGGTGACTTGTGGATTTCATCTGCTACATAGGCTCTTTTGAAGAAGATCATTGAAGTGGATAAGCTTGGATGAGGCCATCTTTATTTGATGCCTTTACTCTTCAAGATTGATATACTTGTGCATTTGTATGTTGCTTGATTCTAAAAGTCCAAGGGAATTATGAGTTTCTATTGAGATACTTGTCTATTGAATTGCTCCCATTTTGGTCAGATCTTTTCAACTTTAAACTTGTAAATTTCTTGTATCTAGGGTAATCTCTTCATCTTCTCCCCCACTTCTTTAATTTCAAAATCTCTCCCTCTATTTTCAAAAATTTCTTTGTATGAACTACTTTTGTTCTAAACTTTGACCACTTTTGCAAAAGGTAGAAACTTTGGCCTTACACTACAACAAACAAGACCTTAGACAGCGCTTTTTTTAGCCTTAGACAGCGCTTTAAAGCGCTGTCTAAACCTCCGCTGCTAAAGGTTTAGACAACGTTTTTTTAAATCTTAAAAGCGCTGTCTAAGCCCCCCCCCCCCCTTAGACAACGCTTTGGCCAAAAGCGCTTTATAAGACCCTCTTATTTTAAATTTTTTAGGTATACCTTAGACAGCGCTTTTGAAAAGCGCTGTCTAAGCCCCACCCCCTTAGACAGCGCTTTGGCCAAAAGCGCTTTCTAAGACCCTCCTATTTTAATTTTTTTAGGTATACCTTAGACAGCGCTTTTCAAAAAGCGCTGTCTAACAAATATATGCCATTTTGGCCTTATATCACATTTTATATATGCCATTTTGGCCTTTTTTCTACCAATTTTTGGCTAACAAATATATATATATACCAATTCAAACCAATTTTGCCTTAAATGTATCAAAATATATACAAATTTATGTACACATTTATAAGTCATAACATATACTACAAATGTACACATTAATTACACAAATTTATGAACAAACATTGAGCTTTATCATGAATTGACACCACTCCTCTTTGATTTCGTCCACTTGATCCTTTGTATAAAATGCACACTTGAATTCATCAAAGTACTACATAATAATATAACATATTTTGAATTAATTCCAACTATTTAATTATATGAGATATGTGTAAATATAAAAATAACTCATAAGTTAGAAATACATACATCGGTGGGAACCCGGTATTAAACGGTATAAAAAACAACTTCTCCGCATCTTTATTGTCCATGAGGATCCGAAGAACGTACTCCGTCACGGTATCCGGTCTACTTAAGATTAAACCTAAGTTGACGGTCGCGGGTGCTAAGAATCCGAATGACACGTCCAAACCATTGGGGCGCATCAATTTGTCATACAAAAACCTAATATAAAAACATCATTAACACCTCTTTTGAAACATAAAGTAAACCGGATTAACATAAAGTAAACATCATTAATATAAGTTGTTTAATTAATAAAACAAAGTAGACCGGATTTACCTAATATATGTATTGACAACGGTGATGCCGATTTCTTCATGACTAAAAACTTGCATGAAGTCTTCATTACCAATCATTTGGTCGTAATCAAAGCCGAAAATCCCTACCTCCATATGTACAGTAAATTTTAAATTTTAAGCATAAATTTTAAACTTTGAATATACACATTAAAGTTAACATAAGTTTTAAGCATACCTCATATCCTACGCATATGAGGTTTGTCGGCCATGCAACAAACGAACCTACTGCTTCGTGCACCGTTGTTGCATCCGAATCATCGCTAGGATATGGTAATGCTGCATTCCGCTCAACTGCAATATCAACTGATACCTTCAAACATCCAGCAGGGTCCATAGCTTATGGTCCATTGTTTCTTTTGTTATAATTTGTTATATTTGTTATATTTTCACCTTGAACCACTTTGTCCCTGCTTGAAGCATGATAACCAATGTTGCTCTGGGTAAAGCTTACTAATTTGTATCACATCAATTAAATTGAAATTTACATTTCACAATAGTGTTTTATTCAACATAAACTTCGCAGCTCTTACTGTCCTTTTGTTTTGCTGGCACTTGTGTAGCTGAAAGGGTAGAGATTAGTTAAACATAAGAGACCATGCAAGTGAATAACAAGTAAAACAATATAGGCATTTGTTTCTTTACCTTATTTCTATTATGCAGTTGCTCTTGACTTTTTGTCGAGACAAAGCAGTACCCGACTTCGATATTCACCAAGAGCCCATATAGGAAAAATGTTTCTGTATGCTGAGTAATTTATAGTACAATTCTTGTTGAAGTTTCCCATTATTTCCTGCACAAAACATGTATCTTATCAGCTATCTCTCATCAGTATGCACTACATGTCTACTGCATAGCAACAGATGTTCATTGTTACCTGTTGAGGAAACTCCCCGTTTTCCATTTGTGAATTGATCAAAACCTTGGCCGCACGATGCAACGGAGCGGGATCTCTTTCCGCCTATACCATAAAATATCGATAACGCTCTTAGTTGTAAACAAATCTCAGCATTTAGCTCAATTAGTTTCATGTTACCTGGCCTGCTTCAATTAGTGCCAACATAGCCCAAGCAGTGTTCACTACATGAGACTTATCGACTTCCAGGTTTGTGTATACCTTGTATTGGCATGAAAGATAGCTCTCACCCCATCCACCAGAAATCTTGTGTTGTTTCGAAAGCAAAAACTCGCACGCCTTTCTAATGCTTTTGCTGTCTTTGTACCTCTTACCTGCACCTATAAGCCCACTTATTCCAAACCATGTCCCATATGTAAAGCATACTCCCCATGATCCATACCTATAATTTTGTTCATTAACTAAAATCATTTCGAAACCGTTTTTGTCGAGTAATTAAGTTCTTGGACTAGTAAAGCAAACCAAACCAAACCATGAGCCATCGGCTAGCTGTATGCTTTCAATGAAGTCTGCAGCCTTGGCAATGCAGGTCTCTATTTCCACCTTCCTGTGTCGCGGATATCGTTGAGCGAATAAGGTGAGACTTTGAATCGCTGCTGATGTGCATTCTACATACCTATAACAGACTCATTTTTTACAACTTCAAACGACATAGAAAACATTACAAGAAAATGTGTCAATGTGAGGTACATACTGATAATCAATGGCGATATCTTCAAATGTTTCAGTTGGATTTAGTTTCTGTGACAGAAACGAATAAAGTGTCAAATCATTTAAGAATTGAATCTAAAGTAACTAGAGAAAGTAATCAACTGTACCTCCAGCCATGCATATGATCTTGTGAGCTCATAGGATGCAAATCCACCATTTCTATTCTGGAATATATTTAATGTGGAGGACCAAAATGATTAAGCCATGTGGTTGAACTGTTGAAGTTCTAATTAAATTTTAACAAAACCATTCTTTTTATTCCTGAAAGTATTTAAATTGTTTAGAGTTTTTAATTACTCCATCCTAATCCAAACATATACCTGCAGGGATAAAATAAAATTGACCGCATCGCAGAACTGTTCGGTTTCCATTGCATTCCCAACAGTCTCAAATGACAGGTTTGACAACAAAATGGCTGCCTGAAAATACCATAGAGAAAAGATATGTGGTTCTCTCAAATTTAAATCAAAAGAGTTTAGGTGATTGAAATATAGGTTTGTGTGACCTTCAAGCCTTCTGCAGTACAATCTGATACAGACCAACCATTGTCTTGAGTTGAGAAAGGCCAACCACCTTTCGAAATGTGGCGATACCAGCTATTACTATCGCCGGACCTGTTCATTGTCACCTTCAAAAACAAAATACTTTATTTTCATATGTTTATCTTAGTTACTTTCTTAAGGTTAAGAACTTTTACTGAAAATACAACAATATTACCTGTGAGTGTGTTATAAAATTATTAGCTTTCTTAAGCATCGAACCGTATTCATCATCAAGTTTAGTAGCCAAAATAGCTTGAACAGATAAAGCAACATCCCAACATTGAGAACCATTATATCCCTGCATTTTCATTCCATCCTCAGCCAGCCATAGATATTTTGATTCATTGTAATTCATAAGGTGGATGCAGGTAGCATTTGATTAATGAATAATGATAGAGCATTACTGAAAGCCATATTTTTCCCCATGAAGGAATAGAAGTGGCACCGCCACGATTAAGAATCCATTTTCTTGCTATTTCGATGGATCCATCTCCACCGTCGATGTCTTCTCCGAGTAATCTCAATGCTACATAGCTCATAGCTGTGCCAAACATTGTGCTGGGACCTTCTATATGCAGTCCCCATCCTCCATCTTTGTTCTGGTGATTAAAGAGATAGCGTCGCATTTCAGTTTGATGTTCTGACGTTAGCACTGCATTTAAGGCCCCAGTCACCCATAATCCTATCACCTATATCACATAATTAATCAAATAATTCAGATTATAATGCTCCAAAAGAGATATTTATTGAGAGAATGGTGAATTCTCATTGAAGAAGAAACGAATACAAGCTTCACTTATATACAAACTATGTTACTTGCAACATAAGTTACGATGGACCAACTACAGTATAGCATTCCTTAGCCTACAAGTAACAGATTTAACTACTTCTACAACTAACTAACATATTTCATTTCAAAAATAGAGAGAAATGGTATAATTATTATTACATACCAAAGAAGGCAAAAGAAACAATGGACCACCATAGTCGCCTGGCCATATCAACTGCAATATCATCTGCAACAGGTTCATTCCCTCACACTATGGACCATAAGCTATGGGAAAGCAGCCCATCAAAACAATATCATTCCATCATCAAAGTTGCAACAAGCAAGGTCAATGCACCATGAGATGAGTCAAAGAACAAAGCTACAACAAACAATTCCATCTTTCAACACAAAAACATGAGCCAACCTGCATCAGTTCACAGCAAAATCAATGCAACAATATCAATCCCTAACGTTCCACATTAGCAATGTTCAAAGCACAATTCACAAAAACACAAAAAACCATAAATTCACCTATTTACTTTTTCACCGCAGTAAATCCACATCAGTCAAAAACAAGACAAGAAAAACATTCAAAGTACAACGGCAATTGCTTTTCAGAAGCCAACACACATTGGAGAAAACATTGTTTGGCAACAACAATTTCATTACCCTCTTTTATCCCCTTTGCTTTGCCTTATCAGAAATCAAACCAAACCCTAATATTTTCACTATAAAAAGAAGCACACTCAGAGCAAGAAGGAGGTGGAGCAACCCTAAACAGTTAAGGCAAGCCACCATTACCCTTAAACCCCAAAAATAATTCAAGTTATCAGCATCAGAAATTCTAACCCAAACCTCTCTCAAATCTCTCAACACTCACTCACTTTCTCTCAGAAACCGAAGAAGAAGAAGAAACAAAATACATAAAGAAAAGATACAAAGTGAATTGACCTAACCTTTGTTATCGTCGTGGTGCTCCGGTCTTCTTATCCGGCGAAGCAATACCTCAAACCCCTCCATTTCCTCAGACAAAGTTACCACGAGGTAGAGTTTTGCATGGGGATTCAAACCCCCCTTGTTTGAGACTCTGATTTGCACCCATCATCATTTAATTTTTGTTTTCCAATCTAGTGTTCTTGAGTTCCTCTCTTCGATTCAGCCCGGTGCTTATGAATTATGTTGTTTGGTTTGGGTATTCGTTTTTAGCAAGGTGAGACGAAGAGTTTGGTGTAAGGTTTAGGTTGTCTTTGAGCTCTACCGCTGGCGGCGATGAGCTCCGGCGCGGCGGAGCGGGAGAGGGCTACTTTAGAGCGTGTTTTAAAAAATTTGAGGGAGGGAAGAGATTTCAGACCATCCACTCTTTAGTTTTTTTAATTGAAAGACTTTAAACAGCGCTTTCTCAAAAGCGCTGACTAAGGTCTATATTTAAAAGCGCTTTCTAAAAGCGTTGTCTAAGGGGGGGTCTTAGACAGCGCTTTCTAAAAGCGTTGTCTAAGACCCCCCCTTAGACAGCGCTTTCATTATTTTTTTAGAACATTTTCCGTGTTTTATTTTTATTTTAACCTTAGACAGCGCTTTCTTTTAAAAGCGCTGTCTAAGATGCGCTGTTAAAAAACCTTTTTGGCGTAGTGTTATGCCATTGCATCTTCAAACTCATTTTCTTAAATCAAACTTGTAAATAAACTTAATCATACTTGACTTAAACTTTCAAAAAGCCAAAAAGAACTAACTCATTCAAACCATTTTAGGCCCTTGTGCCTTTCAAACTTAATTTTGTTAAAACCAACATACTCACTTTGAAATTTCTAGCACGAACTACGAGGTTTTGATCCCTCATTTATATGTTGGTACGTAGGCACGAGACCGAAGGTCTTGTCAAACACAAAAAATATAATTAACCAATTATTTTCTCATTCCCCCATTCTATTTGTTTGTAAACATCACTTTGTACAAAATACATATGCACACAAAAGGGCTCCCTAGGAGTACCTAGGACACTTTGGGTTCTAACACCTTCCCTCTGTGTAACCAACCCCCTTACTTGTGATCTCTGACTTTTATTAGTTTTTATTTGAAAACTTCTTACTATTTGGGTTTTGTTCAGATTTTTCCCTTTTCCCTTGGAAACAATAAAATCACGGTGGCGACTCTTGTTAATTGATCTTTAGCTTGTCAATAGCTGGATGATCATGAATTTCCCGCTACAGTCACCACAAATGTTTATGCTCTGAATAGATGCCTTATCAAAAATAAAAAATAAAACAAGGTTCTAGAAGAAGTTTGGAGCGGAAAACGACCATCAATGAGTCATCTGAAGGTGTTTTGCTCTATTTTCTATAAACATGTTCCTGATGCAAGGAGAAGGAATCTTGATGATGAAAGTGAACCTATGATTCTGGTAGGATATCACAAAACTAGGGCTTACAGGTTATTTAATCAATCAATGATAAAATTATGATAAGTTGAGATATTGTGATTGATGAGAATTCTTCATGGGATTGGAATTCAGGTGATGCGACAAACAAGCCATTTATGGGATATGAAGTTGATGAAGAAAGTAGTGAACATAAGAAATTCCAATCGATAATGTTCCAGTCACAGTCAAAGTCGAAGTGGACAATCGGCAGGGTGTGGCTAGCACAAGCCAAAGACCTCAAAGAACCATAGTACTTTCAGTAAGGGTTCAAGACTTTTAAGTGGTTGATGATGGTGGAGTCACAACAGATGAGGACTTAGTTCATTTTTCTTTACTTGCAAGTGTTAAACCAATCAACTATGGTGAGGATTTAAAGAATGAATAATGGAAGTCAGCTATGGTCGAAGAGTTACAAGCGATAGAAAGAAATAACACATGAGAGTTAGTCGAATTGCCAACACATACACAAGCTATATGATTTCTAGCTATAGAGTTATAAGCGATAGAAAGAAACAACACATGGGATTAGTTGAAGCATAATGTTGATGGGTCGATGAAAAGACATAAGGCAAGATTAGTAGCTCTAGGATTTATTCAGAGAGCATGACTCGACTACTCTGAAGTATATGCACCAGTAGTAAGATTGAAGACTGTTTGATTGGTGGTAGCCTTGGCATGCAAGCAAGGTTAGTCGATATTTCACTTAGATGTGAAATCAACGTTTTTGAATGGTCCCCTAGATGAAGTCGTGTATGTCACATAATCTTCTGGGTTTGTGATACAGGAGGAATCAAGGAAATATACAGGCTGCACAAAACTCTCTATGGCCTTAAGTAGGCACCTAGGCCATGAAATAAGAAGATCGACTCATACTTGGTCGAATTGGGATTTTTCAAATAAAAATATGAGTATGATGCCTATGTTATGGTACAAGATGTAACAATCATCTGATTATATGTCGATGGCTTGTTAGTAACTGGAAACAACTTGGAGAACTTGTCGAAGTCCAGAGAGATGATGAAGAAGGAATTTGAAATGTCGGATATGGGAAAATTGTATTATTTCCTAGGCATGTAATTTAAAACGTCGAAGCAAGGTATAATGCTACATCAAAGAAAGTATGTCAAAGAAATACTCAAGAGATTCAGGATGGAAGACCCGAATCCTGCATCCTCACTTGTCGAATCAAATATGAAACTGAAGAAACATGGACAGGAAGACAAGGTCGACGCTACTTTGTTCAAAAAATTGTAGGATTTATGAGGTCAACACGCGCATGATGACCTGCATCATGTGTGCGATGCAACTTTTACTTCCCTATCACGCCTGTGATGTTGCGCGTGATTATTCCAGTAGTTGCACGCTTTTGCTCCCTTTTCCACCTAATTTTCACCAAGTCCTTATTTCTCCACACTTAGCTATTGTTTTCTCTTTCTTTGTCCTTTGTTCTTTATTTTTTCTCCTCTTTAACTTGTTTTGATCTGTTTCTTCAACCGAATTCATGCAATGACGGATTGTCATCACCATACATGAGACAATTTACCTAGTAGGCTCCCATTCAATGGGAATTCCATGAACAACTTCCTCCTCTTGAAAACACCCTCATTCATAATGCATTGGTTATTTCCATCTTCCGACTTGTTGTTGGTTCAAAATGTGGAATGTTGTATCGTGTGATTGTCTCCAAACCCAAATTTAATATGGGAATGATGGAGGTGTATTTAGCATTGCTAGACACACCCTTTTGTGTTGGGCATAAATTAAAAGTTGGCTCAGTGTTGTGTGAAGACCCACTAATAGCATGATGTGGTTCCAATATGGCAGACCTGACCTTGGCGCATAGGTCCCCTATGCATGCTAGATGACGCGCCTCTGGGGTGGATCCATTCTTATCAAATCACCGTTTCTTGGAAACCACATCAAGTTGATTTGGTCCAACAATTTTGTTGCCAATGCTTATTCCTTTTAAGGAAATTTCAATCCATTTTATTTTAGAACTCCCTAGACCTCTAGGTGCATTATTAGATAAAGATTTCCCTAGACCATAATTGACTCTTCTGTTACATTTTTTTCCTCTGCACCGCCAGCCAATCACCATTAACTGCATTTATTTCTCCATATTTTTTTCTACAATTTCGGCGCTATCATCACTCACTTATTGATGCAGTTCTGTTAGTCTTTTCTCATTGACATCATCTTTTTTCGGTGGACTTCTTGGTTGTGCCACCGTAGGAATGACCGATTGTGTCAGATTATGTGATGTTTTCTTACAATCACTGATGCGATATCCATAACAACCACAATTTGAGAAAATGATTTGAAGACTTTCATATTGCATGTTGTACTAGTGATCGTTAACATTGACCTTTCTGAAAACTGGCAAGGACAGATCAATCTTCACGCAAATTCTTGCCAACCTTCCCCTATATATTTAGGGTATTAGTATCTACCTTAAGAGGAGTACCCACAATATATGTCAAACCAAGAAGGAAACTTTCATCGTAATACAATAAATTAAGCCATGGAAATAGAATTCAAACTAGAGTCTTCTCCACTTTTGCGAGAGGAAATGCAAAGTCTGGAATCCATCAAGCCATTAACAAATAATGGTCAAACAACATCCACGAGCCCTCTAACACAATTTTCTCCCTATCTATGAGTAGTTCACACTTGACCATAAAGAAACCATTATCAACATCCATGATCTTGAAGGTGAGAAAAATACAAAGGAAGGGGGGTTGAGTTATGTATACCCAAAAATCTCTTTACACTCCTGATTCTTGAACATAAGATTTTGAACGACGTTCAGAGTCTTATACCAGAGTGAGTAACAACAGTGAAAAGTTTACTTCCTTTTCTTAGCCTTGTTTCAGAACCTAAGATGTCAAGCTCAGATCTTGATACAAGTAAGAGACTGAATCAGATCAGAGTCTGGCTTCAGAGTTTGTTGCACAATGGAATGTAAATGCAGAAGTAAATAAATAGACACACAATATATCTTGGTTGTTATCAACTGAGAGTACTCCAGTCCCCTTCCAACACAAGATCTTTTAACTATAATCAAACTGATTACAATTGCTTAAGCCAACAACTAAAGACTTCCTGCTCAATCAACCTAGATGAAGACTTTCTGCTCTGTCCTCAAGCATGAGACTTCACTGCCTGAACAACTCATTCAGGACTTCCTGCTCTTCCCGCAAGCATGATACTTCAATGCTCGATATTCATGATCGAAACTTCCTTGCTCTACCCTCAAGCATGAGACTTCAATGCCTGAACAACCGTTCAAGGCTTCTTGTTCTTTCCGCAAGCATGAGACTTCGATGCTCAAGCACCCAACAAGAGACTTCTTTGCTCAAGCACCCATAAAGAGACTTATTTGCTCAATATAACAGAAAGAGACTTACTCTTAGCACAATGGCTAGAGTGTTTAGATTCTCTTCACAAAAGAGTCTGGTATTAACCTTGTGTTTAAATACATGTTTCTTGGTTAAGAAGATACACAAAAGTTATACACTTTTGAGCATAATATAAGTTGATTGCTCCTAAGTATGGAAGAATGAAGTTTTCATTCTTCTTCTCTCCTTGCACATATTTCCTTCTTGTTGTGCCTTTCTGTTCTGATGATCTTCTTGTTCATTTTCACTATACTCTTACACACTTAACCCTTGTGGTTATATTTTATATTTAGTGTGTATTTCTTTTATCTATGTTTTCTAAATAAACATAGTCTCTCTCTCAACCTATACTGTGAACTAGTATCACATATTTATGAACACAATCACATATTCTTCAACTCACATTCATTCTCTTTGAGAGATCTACTTGAGAGCTCTTAAGCAACTCTAAATGTTTTCAATCTTCTTCTTTAAATAGATGTTGAGAATAGATATGTTGAAGGTCTTTAGCTGATGTATAATAGAGTGAGCTAAAAACTTAGCTAGCATAAAGACGTTGAAAGGAGCAAAGCAGAGTTCAAAGTAGTTGGAGAGATAAGATCCTGCCAACATAACTTTATGCTGATTAGACATAAAGTAGTGTATCGTTGTCACATGATCTTCTTTGGATAACTTCTGCCCGAAGACTTCTTGTAGACGTTTGTTAAAGCTTGATCAGAGTTATTATTTATACTTAGCTTCTTGAATCATAGGCTTTTTATAGAATTAGTTAAAACATGATCAAGAGCTAAAGTATGTCTTCGGAACCTGGTTGGAATGAGACTTTAGAGCCTATAGTTCACATGTTCCGAGTTTGCCTTCATCAGAGTCTTGATCAGAACTAGTTTGGATGAACACTTTCAGAGTTGATGACTTGATGTAGACAAATTCCTTTGAAGCAGTATCTTCAAATATGCTGATGAAGCTAGTTCAGAAGACGCATAGTCATTTCTTTAAAATAGAGCCAGCTTGCTTCAAATGATTACATTCTTTAGAGTTTTGTTGATCTTTGTATTTGAAGTAAGCTTAGGTTCAACATCTGAAAGACTTGAGTATACTCTTTAGAGTCTGAAAGCTTGGTTTTGATCCTTCAGATTCATAACAACTTTGCTTCCCTTTAATGGTTCTTCTGAGTGATTAACTTGATTTATATCAAGGTTAATGTCTTTTGATATTTCACACTAGAATAACCATTAGTAAACCATATTGTTCTTTAAATACTTTATTATCATTAAAATCTTTTAGAGGCATGGACAAATCTTGTTCCAACAGAACTCAAAACCTTCGGTAAACTTTCACATCTTCTTTAACCTATCCTTCATAAAATGATAACCAACGTTCTTTCCAAGGAGTTTAATGACTAACACATCCTTTCAAGAATTGCACAGTTTTCGAAAAAAATTATCATCCATCGTGACCTTTGGTAGCAAACAGTTTTCTCCTTCAAGAAAGACTTTCACAGATCCCTTTTTAATCAGGCTCACTCTCATCTTCACAGTAGTGGCTTCTTTGAGAATTTATTATTTATTTTTAAAATTAAAAAAAATTCAAAAAAATTATCTTAAAAATATTAAAATATATTAAACTTTTTTTAGAATAGTATTCTTAATAATAAAATTTCTGAAATGAAAACAAATTTCAAAAACAAATTTTAAATCATGAAACAAACACACTCGATGAATTTGGCATCATTTTATTTTCATTGTTATTTCAAAAGACTGAAAATTTTATATGATAAAAGAAACCACCATATGAATGTAACCATTTATATCTTATATTTCAGTTTCTCAATATTAAGTTAGAAGAAAACATTCTTATTCTTAAATTTTCTCCGTTAATTTTAATTATTTTTCTTTTCTCTTGATTTTGGTTCAAATTCTCAATTTTTTAAAACTTTTTTTATTATATTATATCTTTATTATAATTATTTTTCTTTTCTCTTGATTTTGGTCCAAATACTTTTGATGGATGGTCTAGATTAGGTTAGGTGAAAACACAATTATTATAATTTATACTATTCTCAATATAAAATATTATTTTAAATTTGTTAAAATATTTAATTTTGGAGTATTCACTTCATCTCCCTATCAAGGTATCCATTTTGCAGGCACCGTATCTAGATTTTGTTTGTATCATCATCATAATAAAAATCAATAATACTATAGAATCCAATTTTGGCTGGGGCCATGCCAGGTATCCCCTTAAATATGTGAAGTCCATGAATTATTAGAAAGCATACCACAACTAGTTCCATGTCAATTCATTAACGTTATGAGTGAAATCAAACACGCTTATCCGGCCATGAGTTGCGGTTGCATTATAGACCTTTGTCTTGCTTCACTCAAGTCAATCATTTCGTTGTAATAATTTCTTGCTTTGTTTTGTGCATAACTATTTCTTTTCTATTTCGGGGTATTTATTTGCTTTTATATATATATATATATATATATATATATATATATATATATATATATATATATATATATATATATATATATATATATATATATATATATATATATATATAATATATATATATATATATAGATAGATAGATAGATAGATAGATAGATAGATAGAGAGAGAGATTGATTGATAAGTTCATAAGAAAATCTTTTATTCTCTATCCAATTCGTGAGTTAATCTCTCATCCTTTCAATACATGAATAAAACACAATTTCAAGGTGTTGAGAATTAAACATGTCTAAATATCTTCCATTTCTTAGGTTTAACAAACCTTAAGTATTCAAAAATGCTCCTTGGAACGCCTTATTGTTGCAGCTTAGAAAGAAATTACAGTTTTATCATCTCCACATGGACTGATTATGTTTTAAAGATCGTTCAATAGTTTATATAATTTTAAGAATAGTTTATCAAATATGTAATTGTTCGTGAATATGAAAAAACTAAAATAACAGAAAGTAAAATGAACATTAGTGTTTAACAGTTGAGAAAACTTGATGGAGTAAGATTTCATCGACCTATTCTCGTGTAATATTGTTGCTCAGTAACATGCAATTATAATCAGCTATTAATATTACTTCTCATCGATCTCATCACATCTCATGTT
This sequence comes from Lathyrus oleraceus, assembly GCF_024323335.1. Lineage (NCBI taxonomy): Eukaryota > Viridiplantae > Streptophyta > Magnoliopsida > Fabales > Fabaceae > Lathyrus > Lathyrus oleraceus. The sequence goes on from NC_066580.1 coordinate 449,421,610, forward strand.
CGAGTCAACACCGTGATATCAATCGTATTTTCTAATAGACGATCTATAAGCATGCTAACCAACACAATAACATTAAGTTTCAACAATTCAAACAGATGTTGAATATAAATCTATGTCTAGACTTTAGCATATCCAATAGATGAAAATATTTGATCTTGTAATGACCAATACCTTTCAAGTCATACCATGAAAATATATTTTAAGTTGCTAATCCAAAACAAGCATTAAGAACAATTATTTTTTATCAATATTAAAGTTTAAGAAGAATTACATAGAATGCCATGATCACGATCAAGACATGATCATTAGGACGACTACATCTGACCCCAGAAAAAAGGTGTTGAAAAACATCTATTGTTGATTCCTCGGACAATGCTTCCACCCTCAATCTTCATCTCTTTTCCTCTCATGTTGTGTTTCTAGTTTACAATGATATTCTATCACTTATTACCAAGAAATATATCTAATTATACCAAGTTATTTCCACCTAAACTGCATGAACCCCTATTTATAGGGTCTTGACTTGCCATTCTCGCTAAGTGAGACTCAGAGCTCTCTTAGCGCGCCTACTTTCTTCCCCATGCATTAAGACAGAACAACTCATCCTACAAGTGGGCTTGGTCTTTCCTCTCTTAGCATGCCTCAAGCTCTCTTAGCAAGCAAACCCTTTATTTTCCATTAAGTAACTTAATCTTTAAGTTCTCTAAACTTTCATACCTCTTTTAGTTCCCTAATGTTATACGAAGCGAGATTTTCTACTTACTTTTGAAGTTACTTGGCTTTTAAGAATTATTTTGTTGCCTTCTCACTTAGTGAGGCCAATTTCTTGGCTAATCAAGCTTTGGTGCTTGAATGGTGCATTTTGTCTGTTTTGGTGCTTTCTTAGTCTATTTTACATGTACTTAGTAATGCACTATTAAAAAGTTCATTCAAGCATTTTATCATGTTTTTATGATAAATTGGGTTTTTTCTCTACTAATTGCTTGTAAAATATGTCAATAAATGCTTATGTAATTTTGCATATTTTTGGAACTTATCAACTCTCTCTAACTTACCTTTTTGTTTGTCTTCAAACAAAATACATACAAATGGTTCAAAATGTTTCACTATGCAGTATTCATGTAAGGCCTCAAGAAATGTTTTTTGAAAGATTTTTGAAGTATGGCATGATTTTCTTCAAATAAAAGTTCATAATCAACATTATAAGCATCCATAAACTATATCATGAATATGAAAAATCTTTTATCATGCCATCATTCTTAATTTTGTCTTTTCCTAAGCTTTAATTCATATTCATTTGGTTTTTAAAAATTATTTAAACCATCTGCAGACAAACAACTTAAGACAAACTTTCAAAATATTTTCAAATTTTTCAAATTTTTTTCTTCAAATTTTTGAATAAGTACTTAATCAAATTTAAATCTGTAGGTGTTTAATTGGCTGCATTATATGGTAAAACACTAGATGGCTACTAATGTCCTGACTAATGTCATGACATGTATGTGTGACCACATTGTAGTTACTGCAGGACTAGCTAACACAGGATTTATTGAATGTCAAACTGGATGTTGTGACATTCATACCTGTCAACAGATACTAAGGAATAGAACAGCAGGTGTTCTGTCAGAACTTAGTATTTATTTCCAGTCTGGTTATCAAGGAAAGACCAGACCTGACATAGGGCCTACTGACTGAATGTCAGACTAGATGTTATGACATTCATCATTGACAGCAGCTGCTGAAGATTAGACAGAGTGGTGTTCTGCTATACTTCAGCATGTAACTTAGTTTGTTCTTCAAAAGAATAACAGAACTAACTTAAGGCCAATTGTGTAAATGTTAAGTTGGACACTTTGACATTTACTAATGTAAGCTGTCACTGTAGTATGGTCATTTTGATCATGTACAGGTCAGCAAAATTGTACAGTCTGGTTTCTGGAAAAACAGACTCAACATATGGACCTTGATGTCAAGATGAATGTCGTGACATTCATGTCTGACAGCATATGCTAAATTGTAGGTTGTTCAGTTTTCTGTTTCAGCTTTTTCTCAGGCTATTCTTCAGGAAGTCAACAGCTTAGAGAAAAACCAGGAAATCAACAACCAAGCTACATTCAATGAACCTAACAAATAGCCTATTTGTTAGTAACCTAAATGTTGAATTTATGGGAACTCGCGTGACCTTAAATTCAGGAGAATACAGGTGCAAAAGCCCAGGGTACTGCAATATAAAAAGGAAGGCGTTCCTTCATTCAGTTTCGGGGATTTTGAGGCGTGAAGATTTTGTGTGTCCATCATACTTCACTGCTGTATTTTTGTGAGTCTTGTATTAGACGTATCTTGTAAGCCAAGTCATTATCAAGTAGATGATAGCTTTGGCATAGGGTGTTCATTGAGTTGTAAGTGTTGTGTCACTCAAAGCTTTTAAGCGTGAGTGCTGTGTATCTTGATTAAAGCTGTGAAGCACAATCAAGAGTTGTTTGAAGTGTGACTTCAACGTGTCTTTAATATTGTTTAAAGATAGTAATCACTGAGGTGATTGAGGGGGAGTGAGTAGGAACTCTGATCTTAGATTAAGATTGAAATTGCATTGGGTAGGGATTAAGTGATAAGTTGTAAACGGGTGAGTTTAGCTTTGAATTGATACTACTAATAGTGGATTTCCTCCCTGGCTTGGTAGCCCCCAGATGTAGGTCATGTTGGACTGAACTGGGTGAACAATTACTTGAGTTATTTACTGCACTTACTGTTAAGTTCTGCATAATTCCTGTCTGTGCAGAATTGGATGTCATAATAACCAGTGTGACATCCAAAGTCTGATAACTAGAATTTCAATTGGCATCAGAGCAGGCACCCTGCCTGTGAATTTCTGGGTGAGATCTAGGGAAGTTACTTTCTAGTACCATGGACAAGGATTTAGGACACTCAAACAGACCACCCATGTTGGATGGCTCTAATTATGATGACTGAAAGCCTCGTATGATAGCCTTCTTAAGGTCTCTAGACAGCAAAGTCTGGAGAGCTGTCAACAAAGGATGGGAACATCCAATGAGGACAGGTGAAGATGGAGTCAGTGTGCAGATTCCTGAAGAAGAGTGGGACAAGGAGCAAAAGGCATTAGCTCTTGGAAATTCCAAGGCCTTGAATGCATTGTTCAATGGAATCAGCAAGAACATCTTCAGGCTGGTACACCACTGTGAACTAGCTAAGGAAGTTTGGGATACCCTCAAGGTAACTCATGAAGGTACTTCCAAGGTGAAGATGTCCAAACTTCAGATGCTGACCACCAAGTTTGAAAATCTGAGGATGAAAGAGGATGAGACTATTCATGACTTTCACATGAATATTCTTGAAATTGCAAACACCTCTGGTGGACTAGGTGAGAAAATGGCTGAAGAGAAACTTGTAAGAAAGATTCTCAGGTCCTTGCCTAAGAGATTTGCTATGAAGGTCACAGCCATAGAGGAGGCGCAGGACATCTGCAACATGAAGGTGGATGAACTCATTGGTTCCCTCCAAACCTTTGAAATGGGCTTGGGTGAGTATGCTGAGAAGAAGAACAAAAGCATAGCTTTTGTATCTAATGCTGAAGAGGAGTCAGAAGCAGGATATACTGGAGGTGATGAAAGTATATCAGAAGCCTTAGCCATGCTTGGGAGACAGTTCAACAAGCTCATAAAGAAATTTGATCAACAGGGTAGACCTAATGTCAAGAACATCCCGTCTGACATAAATAAAAGATCAACTTCTGAAGAAAAGGTCAACCAAGGCAAGGGAATCCAGTGCCATGGATGTGAAGGATATGGTCATATTAAGGCTGACTGCCCTACCTTTCTCATGAGGCAAAGGAAAGGGCTATCTGTCACCTGGTCAGAAGAAGACACTGAGAGTGAATCTGAAGGAGAATCGGCCAAACATGTCACTGCTCTGACCAGTGTTTGTGCCTCTGAGGATAACTCAAGTGGAGATGAGCTCACCTTGGATGAGCTTGCTGTCTCATATAAAGAATTATGTGTTAAAAGTGCAGAAGTTTGCATCCAAGGAGAAAAGCATAAGAAACTCATCAAAGAGCTAGAAGCTGAGAAACTAGAGCAGCTGAAAGTCATAGAGGGTCTGAAGGGTGAGATTTCTTCGCTGATCTCTAAGCTAGACCAAATGACCAAATCCATCAAAATGTTGAATAAGGGATCTGACACCTTGGAAGAGATCCTGAAGACAGGACAGAAGTCTGGAACCACATCTGGTTTAGGCTTTGGGAAAAGATCCTCAGCTGAACGCAAACGCCCAAAGGCTAAAGTTCAGAAATCCAAAGGGAAGTCACATCCAAAGTCACAACATCGAGGAACCAGAATGAACAATCATCAGAAGAAGAAATTCAAGAGATGGAAATGTCATTACTGTGGTAGATTCGGTCACATAAAACCATTCTGCTATAGGCTGCATGGTTACCCAAACCAGACCCCTCAAGGTAGGCCTAAGAAAAAGGTGTGTACGCATAATGTCCCCATTAAGAAACAAACATGGGCGGCTAAGCAGACACCTCAGGTCAATCCTAAGCAGCTGGCATCTAAGATTCACTTCTCGCCTGAGAATCAACAGTGTGTTGCTAACCTTGCTCACACTTCTTCAAGGGGACATATCAGACAAGATTGGTACCTTGATAGTGGCTGCTCAAGGCATATGACTGGGATGAACAACCTAGTGGTGAATCTACATCCTACTAACACCAAGTTTGTGACATTAGGTGATGGAACTAAAAGAAAAGTCATGGGTGTTGGGAAGCTGGACTGTCCAGAAACTCCAAAATTGAGTGATGTATTGTTAGTAAAAGGACTAACTATGAACCTCATAAGCATAAGCCAGCTGTGTGACCAAGGATACAAGGTGGAATTTACCAAGGGAGGATGTGTGGTGTTGAATGGGTGCAATCAAGAAGTGATGAGAGGAGATAGATCCAAAGATAATTGCTATTTATGGAAATCTAAAGACTCTCTCAACCTTCCCAAATGTCCTTTGGCCAAGGGAGATCAGGAAGGGAAGCTGGGTCATGGAAGACTTGATCCCCTTCAGGTAAAAGGAGTGAAGAAGAGCTGTTCCAAGGGAGCTATGAGAAGAGTCTCATATCTGTCTTTAGGTAAAAGGACAGACTGTGGAAAGTGTCTGATCAAAAGTAATGAGCCCTTGGTTCCCATTGGTCATCATGCCACTAATATGACAGCAAGGGACAGACAGAGGTGTGTATTATTGACGTCTGCAGAAACTCAGTACCTAACTTGTGGTAGCAAGTGGTCATCTCTAGTATGGAGGAACCTGATGCAGACGGAGTACAATGTCACCCGGAATGTCATGACATTGTACATTACTAAGTGTGAAACTAGTAAGGGCAAAAAGGGAATGCGTGCGTCTGAAAAGTTATAGCAACTAATGAAGTTAGTTAGCTACTGTTTAATAAGTCAAATTATTAAACAACCAATAGTGAGCTCTGAGTGGTCAAAATATAATAGACCTTACTCTTGCATAAAGCGTTTCATATTCAGTCGCTTCATTCTCCACTCGTGCAAACCCTCGCCCAAAGAAACGGTTCATCTTCCCTCTAAGATTTTCAGCATGGCTCGTCAATCCGATACCTCCTCATACACCACCATGTCTGATTCTCTCAGCACCGAGTCTTACCACCCTACCCGGGAGGATCCAGTTGTTGACGCAGCAACTTCGTCCCATGCAAGAAGACCTAAGGAAACGGTCACCGGGTTTTCATCAGAAATCGCTCTTGATGAACACACAAGGGAAGGGTCAAGGTATGTACATAACTCCATTGCTACTATCGTCACTCAGATACTATCTGGTAATCGAAATGTTCCTGGGGTTTCTGTTCCCTTGAACACAATCATTCCTGATATTACTGCATGTCAAGATAAAGCTGTAGTGTTGAGGAAAAATGTCACTGACAATGTTGAGCAACTAGATGCTCATGAGGGGTCAAAGATTGACAAACCCTCAGGCAAAGTGAGAGGTGAGAAGGCCAATGTTACTCAAAGTGTTGAGGACAACCCTAGAGCTGAAACGATTAACGTGGAAGAGCTCTCGGACAATGAACTTCTGGCTTCAGTTGTCCCTAGGATAGCCAAGAGAGTTAGGTCTAGAAGGGAGAAAAAGACTGTGGAGCAGAAGTCCCCCTCCAAGGAAGTTGGTGAAACAAATCCTCACAAGCAACCAGAGTCAGAGAGTGCACACAAGAGGAAAGGTTATGGACCTACAAAAGCTTGGAGCAAAGAGGTGCCCAAGAAGTTGAAGACCAAGGCTGTGGTGGTTGAGTCTGAATCTGATGTCCCATGTGATGTCACAACATCCATGTCCAGGAAGAAGCCTTCTTCCAGCAGGCTGGAAACCAGTGTCCCAGAAGTTCCCATTGACAATGTGTCCTTCCACTTTGCCTCCAGTGTTAACAGGTGGAAGTATGTATACCACAAGAGGCTGGCATTGGAGAGAGAACTGGCTCAGAATGCATTGGAGTGTAAGGAAATTGTGGATCTCATCAAAGAAGCAGGACTGATGAGAACTGTGAGTAAACTCCCTAAATGCTATGAGACCTTAGTGAAGGAGTTCATTGTTAACCTGTCTGAGGAGTGTGCTGATGGGAAATCCAGAGAATTTAGAAAGGTCTATGTGCGTGGCAAGTGCGTGACCTTCTCCCCTTCAGTGATAAATCTGTATTTGGGAAGACCAGATGAAGTGCAGCCAGAACTTGAAGTGACTGACAACACTATCTGTCAAGTCATCACAGCAAAGCAAGTCCAGAAATGGCCTCTCAAAGGGAAGCTGGTAGCCAGCCAACTAAGTGTTAAGTATGCAATACTTCACAAAGTTGGAGCAGCCAACTGGGTACCCACTAATTACAAGTCAACTGTGTCTGTGGCATTAGGGAAGTTCATCTATGCAGTGGGAACCAAGACAAAGGTGGACTATGGCACTTACATCTTTGATCAGACAATGAAGCATGCTGGGAGTTTTAGTGTGAAGGGACCCATTGCCTTTCCATCTCTCATATGTGGAATTGTGCTGAATCAATTTCCACATATCCTGACAGATAATGACTTTGTGAGGAGAAGAGAGAGTCCATTGGCTTTTAGCTACAAACTGTTCCTGGGCAAGCATGTCCCTGACATTGTCTTGACGTCAGGAGAAACATCCAAAGCTGGCAATCAACCAGACAAAGCTGATGTTATTGCAGTTCTCAAAGAGACCTGCAAAGAGCTGGAGGCTAGAAAGCATGCTCTGGAAAAGCTCATCTTGCAATTGGAGACTTCTACTGAGGACATGGATGGAGCTGATAAGCAAAGTTCTGAGGAGGAGGAGGAGGACGCCAGTGTTGAAGAGGAAGCTGATGATGAGGCTGAGGATTAAATACTTGTCTTTCTGTGTTTTCTGTCATTACTATTTGTGGATCTGTAACTTAAAGTGTTGCTTTGGCAACATTTTTGACAAAAAGGGGGAGTGACAAGTGATACCCCAAGACAACAGAAGTTTACTTGGTTAAACTTTGTTAAATTTGTTAAAACAGGTTCTCATTCTGACAAATTGAAGTTTTCCTCTACTGCAGCTTATGTGTGATGAAGTGTGTATTTAGCTTCTGTTTGTATGCTGCTATGTGTGTGTGAAGTTTTTATTTAACTTCTGTATGTGTGTGCTGCTGTGTGAAGTTTTTATTTAACTTCTGTATGTGTGTGAGTGTGCTACCACTCTGAGTGTATTAGCTAGTATTATTTCCTGCTAGGTGTGTGTTTCCGCTGCTATGAACTCTGTTATGGGGATCAAAGTGTTTTAGCCAAAAATTTGCCAAAGGGGGAGTTTGTAGGTGTTTAATTGGCTGCATTATATGGTAAAACACTAGATGGCTACTAATGTCCTGACTAATGTCATGACATGTATGTGTGACCATATTGTAGTTACTGCAGGACTAGCTAACACAGGATTTATTGAATGTCAAACTGGATGTTGTGACATTCATACCTGTCAACAGATACTAAGGAATAGAACAGCAGGTGTTCTGTCAGAACTTAGTATTTATTTCCAGTCTGGTTATCAAGGAAAGACCAGACCTGGCATAAGGCCTACTGACTAAATGTCAGACTAGATGTTATGACATTCATCATTGACAGCAGCTGCTGAAGATTAGACAGAGTGGTGTTCTGCTATACTTCAGCATGTAACTTAGTTTGTTCTTCAAAAGAATAACAGAACTAACTTAAGGCCAATTGTGTAAATGTTAAGTTGGACACTTTGACATTTACTAATGTAAGTTGTCACTGTAGTATGGTCATTTTGATCATGTACAGGTCAGCAAAATTGTACAGTCTGGTTTCTGGAAAAACAGACTCAGCATATGGACCTTGATGTCAAGCTGAATGTCGTGACATTCATGCCTGACAGCATATGCTAAATTGTAGGTTGTTCAGTTTTCTGTTTCAGCTTTTTCTCAGGCTATTCTTCAGGAAGTCAACAGCTTAGAGAAAAACCAGGAAATCAACAACCAAGCTACATTCAATGAACCTAACAAATAGCCTATTTGTTAGTAACCTAAATGTTGAATTTATGGGAACTCGCGTGACCTTAAATTCAGGAGAATACAGGTGCAAAAGCCCAGGGTACTGCAATATAAAAAGGAAGGCGTTCCTTCATTCAGTTTCAGGGATTTTGAGGCGTGAAGATTTTGTGTGTCCATCATACTTCACTGCTGTATTTTTGTGAGTCTTGTATTAGACGTATCTTGTAAGCCAAGTCATTATCAAGTAGATGATAGCTTTGGCATAGGGTGTTCATTGAGTTGTAAGTGTTGTGTCACTCAAAGCTTTTAAGCGTGAGTGCTGTGTATCTTGATTAAAGCTGTGAAGCACAATCAAGAGTTGTTTGAAGTGTGACTTCAACGTGTCTTTAATATTGTTTAAAGATAGTAATCACTGAGGTGATTGAGGGGGAGTGAGTAGGAACTCTGATCTTAGATTAAGATTGAAATTGCATTGGGTAGGGATTAAGTGATAAGTTGTAAACGGGTGAGTTTAGCTTTGAATTGATACTACTAATAGTGGATTTCCTCCCTGGCTTGGTAGCCCCCAGATGTAGGTCATGTTGGACTGAACTGGGTGAACAATTACTTGAGTTATTTACTGCACTTACTGTTAAGTTCTGCATAATTCCTGTCTGTGCAGAATTGGATGTCATAACAACCAGTGTGACATCCAAAGTCTGATAACTAGAATTTCAAAACCAATTAAAATGTGTTTTAGCATGTAAATTCAATTTTGATCTACGTTGCATTCCATCATCTGCAATTTTTGTTGTATGTCCTTAAGTCATAAAAATAAGGTTGGTGTGCAGATATCCTCATTAAGCCATGATATTCTTGCTAAGCAATTTTGGAGCAGTAAAAATTTCTTAGCACGTTACACAACTCGCTTAGTGAGTTGTCTACAAATTTCAATTTTACGTGTTGTACTTTGTTCAAATTCACACACAACTTAATAAAAAAACACATTCATTCAACATAGATTATGTCATAATAAATCCTTAGATGTTTTTAGAATTTGGGCATGCTCATGTACTTAGTACAAAATGATCAACATGTTCAATCCCTCTTATCCATTACATTGTTAGTAAAATACGTAAAACACACAATTTTTCCAACATACACTAAGATTAACTATAAATTAGTAAAATAAAGAAAATAAAAAGTTTAGATTGATGGAGACACGATGCGGAAACAACTCAATCATCATCATCGTCGTCGTCATCATCATCATCATCATCATCATCTTATTCTTCTTCACATTATTCCCATTTTTATTCCTATTATTTTCCACATTTATCTTTATCCTCATATTATTCTTCCTCATCTTCAGTATTTCCATTACCTCATCCACTTTCGATGTCCTTACCCACCTTTTTTTGTGTGGATAAAACAGTATGTTCATAGGCTACTGAAAACCACTAATGAAATATTCTTGGGGTAGGTAGATGATCATAGGGAGAATGTGGTTCTTGTATTCGTAGCTCTAGACTACTCATAGAATTATGTATGGAAAGAAAACCTCGACGATATGCATCACTAATATCCCAATTATTGATGTTATTGATGTGTTGCAGGTGGAATGGTTGGACAATTTTATGCTATATGGTTTCTTGCAATACAATAGCGGTGAACAAAATCTTATTCCATATTTGAATCAATTTGGTAATGGTAGTAATTTGAGATATCAACTTCATATATTTTACAAAGTCCATTGGTCAGTTTTGGAAAGGCTAGATGAGGTTTGGAGATTGAATGGACAATGGCCCAAATCCTATTTGAGATAATTTGGGATATGTCTATCACTTTTTGGTCAAGATATACCAGATAAGTTGGGAAAAAGTTAGGGTTGATGAAAAGGTATTGATCTTGGGTGTAACGTTATGTAGGATAAATGTTAACCATATTTGAGCTTCATTGGTGAGGTTGGGTTTCTTGAATTGGATAGGTTTGCCAGCTTTTCCTATTTCATATATCTCATTTCCAATTCAAATATCATCCACAATCCTATCATAATCCCAATTATTTCTTACGACTTCCCTAGAGAAATAGTCTACCTAATTTTGATTTTACACGAAAGCATCTTCCAAATATTCATGTATGGTTTCTCTATTGTATGGAATTTATCATTTTTTTACCCAGGACATCCTTGGTATCATGACATCATCCTCTAAGGGTGTAACGTTTGCATATAACACTCTTATAATATCCATATTCATTTCTTTTGGGGGGTTTTCCAACACACCCCAACCTCGATTATCGAGTTCTTGTACAAAGCTAGAAAATTCACTCGGGTCTTCTAACTAAACTTTTCTTTCACAAATCAATTGTTTGTTGCTCAATTGGTTGTACACTTGTTCATGGTTAGGGATTTCGAACATGTTACTGCCATAAGGGGCTCATTCTAATATTACTCCCAACTGCTTTTTCCTGCCAATGGTTGTCTTTTTTGGAGTCATCTGCAATATTCATTTAACAACATATATTTGAAGTTTTGTTAGATACCCATTATTGTGTACATGAAGTTGCATTCTTTTCATACCTTTTAAATGATGTGCAAGAATTAACACTTTGGTTATATTATGAGTTTAACAAAAGTAAAATAACTCTTTAGTTTTTTACCATTTTGAAAATAACACAATCAATCAATGGTTAAAGTATATTTTTTTTATGTTTTATAGCATGCAAACCTCTAAAAACATACTAAAGACTTTTATCAGCATTGTTACTCCTTTGAATTGGCTGCATTATGGAAAACAACATGGAAGTTATTCAAGTTATTTGGTGTAGAAGGGACACATGTGGAACACGATGTTCCAACATGTGTGTTGCAATATCTGGTCTCTTACAATAGACAAATGTTATTGAAGTTTGGCTAAGGCTTATGTTTTATCCAAAACTCACTCTACAATAGAAAATATATAAGTAATGGAAAATAGTCTATTTGGATGTTCTTGTGCAACATGTGGAACATGATGTTCTAGCATGTGTGTTATTCCACATTTGGCCTTGACATCATGCCATATGGATGTTGTTTGATGCATAAAATTTGATTATGTCTTAATTAGATTTTTTGGAGTTTGTCGGAAATGTATGGTTGATTTGTTTAGTAATCATTGAATATCAAATCAAACTTAAATGGATATTAAATTTGAATTTGAAAGTAACAAATCATATCTTTTGTAGAGATTTATGAATAAGATCATATCCAATAGAAAATCTATTATTCTGGATGAAAATAACTCAGAGATCCATGAAGAAAAAGTCCAGAATGCATTGCTATATAAGGAGACTTAATTCTCATGTTGAGAGGAGGAATTTTATACACAAGAGAAAAGTCTTAATGTATAGGGTTTGTGAGTCTTTTATTCCTTGTATTCCTCGCTAATACCATAACCAGATTAAGGTTGAATCTATGTTGTACACCACTATGTTTCACTAACTTGGCTTAATTGATTTGTCTTAGTTGAGTTGTAATTTCAACATTGTTTATTGAGTCATAAACACCAATCACGAGTTATGTGATTGATAAGAAAGTGAGTAGGTTGTCATATTTAGGGGGAGTCCTTAAATAGAAAGGCACTAGGATTAGGAGGAGGCTTTGAACAACATAGGGTTTGTTGGTTCTTGTAAGACTAAAGGTACTAATTTGAAGTAGTGGATTTCCTTTCTTGGGTAGAGTGTCCCCCATACGTAAGTGTGGTTTCATCGAAATGGGTTACCAATCTTTTGTGTTTTTACAGCTTTCTGTATTGATTTATTATTGATGGAAAACTGTTTTTTGATCTGGTGTTAGAAGTTGGACAAGTTTTCCCAACATCTAGTCCAACATTTATTCCCTAAGGAATAAAATTTCAAGCATATATTTCCTCATGTTCATAATTTTTTTTCTTTTAACAACTACGTGTATGAACATGTTACAACATTCCAAGCATGCTTGCATATTTTGTTTCTTAGTACAATGATAATGATAATGATATGCATCAACGATTCTAAGACTAAGAACACACAAATAATGAAAACATACATTAATGTATATGTTTACATGCAAATAAGGTGGATACATTGTCATACTTGTAGTTGCTCTGGAGTTTGAAGAGAAAATGTGTGAGAACCTTGATATTTAGATGTGTGAAGATTAAAATCAAGTGTGAACTTTTAAAGACCTTCCTATGATCTTACACTTCTTTTTCATGAACTTAGGAGCATACAAATATTCTATAAAGTGTTTTTAAGATTTGTTTAGAGTTATGCCCTGAGTAATTAATGTTTGTAACCACCCACTTGCTAAGTGGGTTTCTACCTCGCTAAGCGAGTTTGCATGTTTTTCCAAATGTGCTTTTGCACACAACTCACTAAGAGGGACTTGGTCCGTGCCAAAGTGCGCTTAGAAAAACTCTTATATTTCGGCACACAAAGAGTTTCCAACATTGTAAAAATGAATAATTCTAAAGAAAATCTATCCTAAAAATAAAACTTTCAAAAATGGGTTGGATTGCATCCCAACAAGCAATTTATTTTAATGCTACTTGGCATGATCCACAAAGAGCATCTGAGTGATAATTGAGATCTGGAAATCCTTTAATAAGTTTTAAGTTGCTAAGTTTAGAAATTAATCTCCAGTTAGCATGACCTAACCTTTCGTGCCATATCCATTTTTCATCACTCACTGATAGAAGGCAAAATACCTTTTGATCAACATATTCAGAAAAATTGATTTTATAGACATTGCCCCTTCTCTTCCCTTTGAAAACTATGGACTTGTCAGATTCGTTTATGACTATGCAACTATTCTTATTAAACATGACTTCATAACCATTGCCACAAAATTTACTAATGCTCAGTAGGTTATGTTTAAGTCCATCTACAAGCCATGCATTATTATTAAGTCCATCTACAAGCCATGCATTATTAATTGAAATCAGTGTTATCTTGGTTATTGTGCTTTGACTAGCTCAGGTTTTAATTAGAAGAAAACTTCTCCAAAGTTTATATTTCAGAGGCTGACTCATTCAGAGTTTGATCTTTCAATGTTAACCTCTTTAGAAGATGACTTCTTCATAGTTTGTTCTTCACCTTCTGGTGCTTCCCTTTGAATGTTCAGAGTCAGAACCATTACTTGAGTTTTATATGAATTTTAGTCTATGGTCTTGCACACTTGAACAAACATTAGTATACCATATTGTTCTTTTAAATACTTTATTATAATAAAAACCCAAGGGATATGGGACAAACCAATTTTGTTCATACACTTAGCACATCTAAAAGATTACTTTGGGTCAAGATCAATCCAGTTTAAAATCTCAACATGGTTCAAGGTTATCCTATTAAAAACCCATATTTAGTTCATAAGTTTATCATGTGTAAAAGCTTACTTCAGTTCAAGATCAACCCCGTTTAAAATCTCATTTTGGTACAAACACCAGTTCAATTCGTAAGTTCAACTCATGTAAAAGCTTACTTTGTTTAGAGGTCAACCCAATACAAAATCTCAAATTTGTTCGAGGTTAGCCTGTTAAAAACCTCAATTCAGTTTGGATGATAGCCTGTTCAAAACTCTGGTTTGGTTCGAGATATACCTGTAGAAAATTTAAGCTTTGCTTGGGGACTAACTGCTTCAGGTTTGTGTTTAGAAGGAAGAATAATTGCTTAAATTCATCGTTTGGAAGGAAGATTAACCTCTTCAGTTCGATTTTCTTTGTTTGGTTGGAAGTTAGTCTGAAACTTAATTTTTCTTTGTATAAGGGGATTCAAGAGTTTAACCTTCTAAAAGCTCTTAAGCATGACCGGATACTCTCAAAGCTCTTAAGCATGACTGGATACTCTCAAGATCAAATCTTGGGGACATGTTTGGGTCTTCTTAGTCGAACCTGTATAATTCTCTGATGTCATTTCTCTTACCTTTAACTCTTTATTTTTCACATATTTACTTTCTGCTACTATTTATAAAAACATTTTTCAAAATGGTTTTAAACTCTGAAAACGATAACAAAATGTTTTCAAACTATTGTTTTTCTAAAACCCACAATTGACCCCCCCCCCCCCCCCCCCTCTTGTGTATGGAGTCATATGTCTAACAAGTGGCATCAAAGCCTAACTGTTGTTCAAAGACGAATTGTCTCAAGAGAAAGATGACTTCCAACACTTTTTCTAACAAGATATCTTTTCTAAACACACCTCCACCATTTAATAGTGATAGGTTTGAACTATGGAAATATAGATTCAAATTTTTTATTCAAAGTATTGATTTAGAATTGTTGGGAACAATAACCAATGGTTCATTTATCCCTACTCACCAAATAGATGGAGAAGTAGTAGATAAATCTGACATCCTTTGGACCGTAGAGCTTGATTTCAAAACTAAGAATTTTTCTAGTAATGTCCTTAGATGATAACAAACTCCTTCATGTTTATGATTGCAAAACCACTATGGAAATATAGGATAGAAAAGAAGGATGAAATCATTCAAAAGTTGAACGAACTAGTACAATTATTTAAAGATGAAGGCATAAGCTCAAAAACTGAAGAATCCTCTACAACATCATCAAACTCCTATCAAACAACTCCCATGGTTTCCTTCAATAGAACATACTCAATAATTGGACGATCTTCAAAGAAATAAACATAAAATGAAAGAACTTCATTTCTGAGAGAAAATGGAAAAGTCTCATCCAATGGAATCTTCTAAATAAGAGAAAACAATGCCTCCACAAATGAAAAAGAGTCAACCTAAGGGAGAACCATATAAGAATCTTCTTCCAACAAAGAAGATGAAGTCTGCTTGAAAGTTCTCACGAGGAAGATGACCATGACGTAACAAATCCATATTAGAAGAAGTTGTTTAAAATAAATGCTAAGTTAATTGAATAAAATGATAAGATTAACAAAATTTAACTTAAATCTTAAGGAGTATCAGAGTTTCTTGAAGAAAGTAATAAAATGCTTAAGTTAGAAATGACTAATATTAGAAACTCGGTAGGGATATGTGAGACTTGCGTCTGGATGAAAAAGGAAGGGACATATTTGCATGAAACCTTAAGTAAATTTACTAAGGAGAAAGAAAACCTTGACTTGATCTTATCAAGTCAAAGACCTTCCTTAAATAAAAATGGATTAGGATTTAAACCTGATAGAGCACCCAATAAAGGAATAAGTAGGAAGAAATCAAACAAACCTATTTACAAGTTCTCTCATTGTAATAGACTAAGACACTTAGAGAGTTTTTGTTTTGATAAATTTAAAAGGTTTAAAGATAGTAATCCTAGACCTTCTAGAGCCATTAACGCACTTGAGCCCAAGAAAATTTGGGCACCAAAGGTGAAACTCTAGTGTGCTTTGCAGGATTGCTTTGCAGCTTTTATGAAACCTTAAAGCATATTAAATCAAGTTGGGCAAAGCAAATAGTGGTTTTGGTCTGAATTCTATGATCCAAGAATAATTGATGATAGTGTATCAACAATTGTGATCAAAGCAAGACTTTTTGTTGAGGATGAACTCGACATCTCTAATCAATGATCAGCTAACATTGTAGTTGGTTGAGTAGATATCTATGTGGTGTACATATCTATCTCATTGTTTAATAAACTCTCTGTAGCAAACGATCTATAGAGAAGGACACACCACAATCTGTTGGCGTTCCTTTAAAAGAGGGAAGCTTTATCAAGACTTATTAATAGTTAAGGTAGAACATTATTTTAAAGTAGAAATGATTGGAAAAATATTATTAATCCTCTAAAATAATGTGTTTGATTTTTTCTCGTCAATTAAAATAATTTTTATAACTCAACAGATGAGTTTCTTAGTCCTTTATACAAAGGAGGTGCAAATAAAGTTGGGTAGGGGTGCAAAAAATTGAAAAATCCAAAGCAAATCCAACACAAGATCCAAAGAGCACCAAGGAGGCTGATTCGCACAAGCCCAATCGATTGGAGCCTTGATCCAGTTTATCGGAGGACCTTCGCACGCCCTTTTTCAAATCCGTTTGATTGAATCTTCTCCTACAAGTCAATCAGATGTTCACATTACTCAAACTGATCAAAATATTTGGATGTTTTATCACCCAATCAATTGGAGCCATAAACAAATCGATTGGGAATCCACTTTTGGAAAGATTTTGCCCTGATTTTGATTATGCACAATCTACATTGATTACTTTCAACATTTACACACTCCAATTCATCATAAGCCACACTATGAATAGGTAACCATTCCCCACTCTTTTGCATTGCATTTTCAAAACTTCTCTATAGTTGTGTGTGTGAGATTATTCATTCAAAATCATTACCATGGCTCCTAGAAGGTTGAGATTTGCCTATAGTCCTCTCTTTTATGCTTTGACCTATCAACAACAAGAAGGAAGATTCCTCAAATACTTTGCCAACAAAACCATCTTAATAATTCACACCTTGGATTCAGAAGCTTTCAAAGATTGGGTATTCTTTCATATTTTTGAAAAGTTAAACTTGTCCACCTTCCTCTACATTCCCTCAAGAAAAGTGTATCTAGCACTAGTTAAGATGTTCTTCTCAAATATTTATTTCACTTATGGAATAATTTATTTTGAAGTAAGAAGATATACAATATCTCTATCATTGGAAGAGTTTGCAAACATATTGGATATTCCCCATGAAGATGTTATCCTAGAGCCGGAAGATTAAGGCTACAACTTCAACCACAAGGCCCTTGTGTCCTCACTATTGAAAAACCCATCATCCTTGATACAAAATATGTTCACTACAGAGTACATTCACCCTGGCAGTCGTATGATCCATTATATGACGAATCACCTGCTTTTCCAAGAAAAAGCAATTTTGATCTCACAACTCAGTTTGATATTTAAGTTGTATAGATAATCAAAAACAAAATCAAAAAAAATTGGGAAGATAAAATAATCAAATACATGATGGGAAGCAAGAGATAAGGATTGTGCCTACCATATGGTAACATAATAAAAAAATTCTGGAACACACCAGATTCAACTTTGGAGAAGATGAGTATGTAGAAGATATAACAGTGATAGGAGAAGCAGTTTTAGAAATAATGAGATATGAGATCATTGATGGAAAGGTAACTAAAAATACCTCAAATAAAAATAAGAGAAAGATTGATGATCAAGAAGCATTTTTAGATATGGGAGACTTTGACTATTATATCCCTCAACTAAAGAACATGGATAAGACAAACGACAAAATCGAATTCATAACTCATCACTTTATCCAAGACCCGACACAACTACCTTTAGACTTGTTAATAGACGATGATTTTGATGAAGAATAGTCTCACTTATGTGTCTTAGTTTCTAAGTGTATTTGTTTTCTTGTTTTTCAGATTATATTCAATTCCTTAAATTTCATGCTTTATGTACTTCAATTCCAGTATGATTTGAATTAATAAAGTGTGATGTTTTTCCTTTTCAAAATGCATATGTCCCAATGTGTTCGCATATTTAAATTCTCCCAATGCATCCTTTACCCGCCTTTTTTATTTTGACAAAGGGGGGTAAGTATACTCTCAGGAGAAGTATAATATACTCTCTACTCAATTAAGGAGGAGTTTAACCACTCAGAACATATATATATATATATATATATATATATATATATATATATATATATATATATATATATATATATATATATATATATATATATATATATATATATATATATATATATATATATATATATATATATTAGCTTTTTTACCACCTCCCAGAGAGATGCATTATCATCATAAAAAAGGGGGAGAATGTTGAACCATGTTTTGCATGGTATTCAAAGAAGTGATAAAAGATAAAGATAAATATCATGGGTTGCCTTTGATAATGTTGTCGTATCCCAAATCTTGATCACCTTTTTTTCCTTTCATCTGACTTAGGATAGATGGTATTAACCTACCAAGATCTCATATAGGTCATCTGGTCAACCAAAGGTTGGTTTTGATACCAACAGAGTACCAGAGTCATCAGGTCCTTACTAATTCTCAGAATCTACTAACTCCGTGGAAAAAATTAGGTTCCATCTCTATATTTAATTATCTTTCCCCCGAGAGGATGAAGATTCATTGTCATCATCATCTTAGCTTAAAGGTGATTAAATAGGGTCAGCTGTCGTACCCCAAATTTTGACCACCATTTTTTCCTTTCATCTGACTTAGAATAGAGTGTGTTAACATACCAGGGTCTCATATATGTCATATGGTCAACCCCAATGACCTAAAAAGTCAAATGAAGACCATTTTGACTTTTTATCCTCTCTTAGGAATGTGATTTCATCTTAGGGTGTTAAGTTGCTATTTTTGTGTATCATTTAGTTTAGTCAAATATAGTTTTTTAGTTTTAATTAACTAATCATTTATAATTAGAAAGTTATTTAACTATTGATTATTAATATGATAGGAAAATATGAGTTAATGATACTATTTTAATTAGCTCTAGGTATTAAAATCATTATTTATTTTATTTTCTAATATTATGTTATTATTAAGATTATTTTGTGGTCATTATTTAATTAGGTCATTGTTAGATTTTTTAATTAATTAAGTATTTAATTAAATCATGAATTATTATTATTTTTCTAATATTTTGCTAATCAGAGATTATAGGTTTAACTATTCGATTAAAATAATAGTCAGATTTTATTAGGTATATAAAATAGTTATTATTTAGAGTGTTATTGTTATGGAATGTATTATAGATTATTAGTCATTTTAATTAGCCAGATTATTATTTCCAAATTATTAACTTTATATTTTTTCTTAGTACCTGGTCAACTTCAGGACCAGGTTAAGTCAACAAAACCCAAACTCCTCTAGAAGTCCTAGATCACACAAATCAGATGGAGAAATTGGATCAAAGACATTGAATAGAAAATCAATCAAATAATTCTTTTATTTATTTTATATACATCAGAACAACATGATTCTTACAAATACATTACAAATCCTAAGAATCCTAAAATTTCTAATTGATCTACAATCAAATCAGATTACAAATTTCCTAATACATTCAATATAATTAAAATTAAAACCCTAAAACTAATCTATAAATAGCCAAAGAAAAATCAGAATTAGGGATGGTAACAAGAATCCTAAAACCCTAGACAATTACTACTACAATCCCGAACCAAACACACAAAAACTCTTCATTCTGATACTTAGGGTTCTTCACCTTGAAGCCCTAAGTCTCTTGGGTTAGGGGTCAATTTGGGTTAATGTTAGGTTTCAGCTGAGGAAGAAGATGAAGGTTTAGCTTATTCAGGTTAGGGCTTTTCTATATTAAGTTAGGGTTCATTTGGGCAGTGTAATAGGGTTAAGTTTCGAAGGGTTTAGGATTAGGGTTCATTGAGGGTAAATGGTTTTAGGGAAAATGTTGAAGGTTTGAAGTTTCTGGTTGAAGATCAACCGGAAACCTGGGATGGATGGTGGTTCCTAGGGTGGCTACTGGGATATAAGGGTGGCTAGAAGGGAAGATCAGAAGAGAGTTAAGAGAGAGAGAGAGAGAGAGAGAGAGAGAGAGAGAGAGAGAAAGAAAGAGTGGAAAATGAAATGGAGAGTGTAGAAAAAAATAAATATATACTCTCCCTGGACGATGCTGAGTGAGAGTCACGTATGCCTCTCCCAGCTAATAAATCTGATGACTCTGACCATCATTCTTACAACTCTGGGCACGTGTGTAAGAATGATGGTCAGAGTCATCAGATTTATTTTCTAGATAAATATATACTCTCCCTGGACGATGCTGAGTGTAGAAAAAATCAACAAAAATGGGCCTAACTCTCAGAGGCATCTGATGCGTTGAGAACTTCTCTAAACTAAAATCAACAAATAAACAATTATTTTCTAGATGAACTACAATACTCTGATCTTTCATATTGCTTGAGAGTATGTAGACACAGAGTTGTAACACTCTAGCGAGTATAATAACAAAAATGTTTTCTTTGTCCTCTATCCTGATTAAATTCCCTGTAAATAAGTATATTAAGCAAAAATAAATAACATAAGCAAACATCCCATTGTAACATAGTAACCCCAAAGTTAGATAAGGATCCCATTGAGTAAAATGGAAGCAAGGGGTGCCTAATACATTCCCTTCACTTAATTGACTCCCGAACCCCAAGTCTTATCCCTACTTTTATGTTTTATCATTATTTTCATGTTCCTTAGGAACGAATAAAGGACGATGGCGACTCTGTAATTTTCCAGCCACGGCAACTGGCGATTCTACTAGGTAAATCCTTAAAGAGAGTCCATTCTATCATTTAGCTCTAGGGGTTGTGTGTTTGTCTGCTTTTATCTATTTTTTCTTTTTATTTATTTGCGTTTCCTTTTTATTTTATGCTTTCTTCTTTATTTTATATATATATATATATATATATATATATATATATATATATGCATGTCATTGGTTGGGTTTTTTATTTGTGAGAAGCTAAAACCCAGGCTTAGAGGAAATACATAAGTTAAGATGTAGAATCGTAGTGCTAACCGGTGAGATGTCATATCTCTCAGGGGCATGAAAGCTACATTCAGAATAGACCCCCCAAATTTGACTTCATAGTAGGGTTATCCCCTCACTATGCTGATGATTTGGATGTGATCCATGACTATGGGAACCATTATCTAGAACCTATTTCACCCATGGTGACCTTATGTTATCAACCCGCAAGGATCGTTACTAAGGTCCCACCTAGACGAGGCTTATCCCAAAGGATTACCTTAGGAAGACTTGCCTCTTCTCATTGTAAAACAAGGGTATATTCACGACTCTCTGACTGTTATCCCAAATTCTAGATCCTACAAGTGAGGGGATTGAGTAGTCTAAACTTAGAACCACCCTGTCATAAAAAAGACTCCTTTAATTAGGTCATGCTTGCATATTACCTTACCTAACTTAAACCTCAAAACAATCATATCATCGTATCATTAAAATATTTTTTGCATCCAATCATTGCAGGAAAATATTAATCATTTATTGCCAAGCATTCTGAAAAGAGATGGAACTTAACAAAAGGAAAACTCTTGAAATCAAAGTAAGGGAATCCAACACATAAAACTTGAAAGCCAATGTCATGAGGTTGACCAAAAACAGAAGGAACTCCATAACCAATAAGTATGGAAAAATCTTGGACCTCTTGAGTGTCCCAATACAAAAAGATGCCATAACTGCTTTGGCACAATTTATGACCCCACATTGAGGTGCTTTCAATTCCAATATTTTTATATAGCTCTTACTCTGGAGGAGTTTAGTTAAATCATGGGAACTCATAAGCTTGAAAATGGGCCCTTTCAAGATGATAGTGTATATTCCTTTAGTAGGAGAAATGGATAACCACCTTGACATATGTGCTGCTGAGTTGAATGCCAACTTAAGGGTACATGGGAATTTCAAAGGTTTTCCAAGGGACTATCTAGAAGGGAATTTTGTTGACTTTGCAACCTCCATGAAGTGGGTTTATTTGTACAACATCATGATCCTTCTCATCTTTGGGTTGACTCTCTTCCCTAGTGAAGAAAATTTTATGGACTATGCAGCCATAAATGTGTTCTTAGCTGCGAAGGTTAGGGATGAGGATCATACGCCTGCTTCCCTTGCAGATGTATACTACACAATCCATCAAACACATACCAAACATGGATGTATGATATTGTGATATGCTCCACTACTATACAAGTGGATCATCTCTCACCTTGCAAAAGATATGACTAATGTCGAGATTATGAATGGACATACGTGGGCTCGATATTTGGTCTGACTTACCGATAAGAATATCATTTGGTATCCACAAGCCACCTTTTACACACAAGAACAACTTCAATCCTGATTATCTATAAGATGTCAATGGTGGACAACATTAAGTAAAAGGGGTGAGAAATAAACTTCAATATTAAACAATGTAAATAATGCAATGGTAAAGAACACACAACATAAAATACATTCAGTGCATAACCAACACCACCGTCATCTCACACCCATTCACAATAATATACAAATATATGTAATGTAACTCACGACACAACATGACACTATGCATGTGGTACCAACTCAACATTTTGTTATCTCAAGAACCGGGTCCCCCCTTATGAACCAATGAGCCCCCCTTATGAGCTCAAAGGCCCCTTATGATCTTGGGAAAAGCCACTAGTCCCCCCTTCTGAACTAGACAACATGCTTCTTTCAATCACACGACACAATAATGCATGTCCATACAAATAAATGCAACAACAATAATAATGCTTAAGCCCCCCTTCTGACCAAAATCAACCTGCATTGACATAAATAGTAATTCCCCTTCTGAATTACCATCAACCAATAATAGCAACAACGCACACCAACAAAACACGAGTAATCACCATATAATCATGCATTTCAATAACAATGCTAGTCATATTCACATCAAATAACATCAACATGTGAGTAAATCAATGATAATTTAACAATGATAATTCTACCATAATTAATTAAAATCATAATAATCAATTATCAATATCAACACGACTAAATAATAGCCTTTCATCACCTAAACAGCAGAAACACATCGAAAATCTGAACAGATAGCTCAAACCACGTCAACAGGGACAAGAACATCCTTTCTGACAGCATGACGGGTAACCCATCTCCATAGTGACGTTCATCACCTGCTTAAAACTCCCATCCCGATATTATAGTGACGATCGACTTGAAAAACCAAGCCTAGAGACCATGATGCTCTCCCTATCATCACGCTGACACCCGTCAGCGTCTTAATGTGCATGACGGGTAACCCGTCATCTGGGTGACGCCCCTCACACTACACTAGAAGGCAAAAATATGATTTCAACCATGAGAGTCCTCTTGAACTCCAAATATTGATTCCCAATCATCCCGACATGCCCCAAAAATCATACCACACAAAATAACATCATCATAACATGCCAAATCACTTATTTACACAATTAATGCACGAATTTTAATGAATTTCATATTATGTTTCAAACCTTCAAACCTCAACAATGGCATACAAACATATACGCACAAACAAAATCATATACACGTGAATTTAACCACGGAAATTAGATAACCACACGTTCAATTATCAATTACTAGAATATCATACAACAATAAATCATGATACAGTTGTTACAATCCTTAAAGAGAGTAAGGGTCTCTTTTCTACACCCTTTCATGCCAAACACCCATATATAATCCCCCCCAACTTACATTAGATTCCTATTAGATTTTTTGAATTGATTAAGGTTTGTGATTTGTGTTCTCCCTTCCTTAAGCCCTAGCCTTGTTCTTGCTTTTCACTTAAATTTTTTAATTTCACATACTGACTGTCTAGGTTACTCTAGCCTCTTTTTATTCTAAAACTCTAATTATTCCAATTCCTTAATAATTATATTATCCTCCCCTCATTTTATCTTTTCTTTCTCCTTATTCCCTTTATTTTTATTTACGTCAAATTTCGGCACCAACTCTTTCAATTTTCACTATTTTATTAATTAATTAAAAACAATTATCATTTCTAATTATTTATAGTTAATTTAATTATTCTATCCGCCCACCAAAACTCTCACTATACTCCACCATACACCACATACACATACGACTCATAATATAATTAAAAGTGCACCACATACAAAATAATTAAATAAAAATACTAATAATTCGATTATATAGATTAATCAAATTTCATGGTGTTATACCTCTCCTTCACTTAGATACGCCTCTCTCATCCGACTCTTTAGCTCCCATGTTATACCTTTACCAGCAAGTCCTCCCCATATCACCTTCACCAGTGTAATCCAATTGCCTCTTAAGTACTTCACTTTGTGATCCTTTATTCTCAAGGGAGATGCCCCAACGGTCGAATTCTATCTAACTTGCACATCGTTCACTTGAATCACATGAGACAAATCAAGAATATAATTCCTCAACTGAGACACATGAAAGATATCATGAAGATTTGAAAGAAATGGAGGTAATGCAACTCTGTAAGCCACCTCTCCTACTCGCTTCATAATCTGATCAGGACTAATAAAATGCGGCATGAGATTTCGAGGCTTCGAAACTCGACCAACACCAGTTACCGAAGTAACCCGAAAAAACAAATGATCTCCCTCTTGAAACTCAAGTTCTTTCCTCCTCATATCATGATAACTCTTCTGGAAACTCTGCGAAACTTTCATCTTCTTTTGGATCATCTTAATCTTCTCATAGGTTTGCTGAACAATCTTCGATCCAAGGACCATACTCTCACCTGATTCATACCAACACAAAGGTTTACAACACCTTCTACCATACAAAGCCTCAAATAGTGCCATTCGAATACTTGAATGGAAATTGTTGTTGTAGGTGAACATAACCAACAATTAGTAACTATCACAATTACCTCCCTTCTCCAAAACACAAGCTCTCATCAAATCCTCCAAAGACTGGATAGTCCTCTATGTCTGCCCGTTCGTTTGTGAATGAAAAGTAGAACTCAACTTCAGCTTAATACCCAATACTTTCTGCAAACTCTGCTAAAACCTCAATGTGAATCTCATATCCCTATCTAACACAATACTCAAAGGAATACCATGCAAGCTAACAACTTTATCAATATACACTTTAACCAACTTTTTCAAAGGATAAATTTAGAATGAAATGAGCCGATTTAATCACTCTATCAACAATAACCTAGATGGAATCAAATCCCTTCGCCGTCTTTGAAAAACTCGTCACAAAATCCATGGAAATATTTTCCCACTTCCACTCAGGGATGTTCAATGGTTGCATCAGACCCAACGATTTTTGATGTTCAATCTTCGACTTCTGACAAGTCAAACACGCGTACACAAACTCAACTACTTCCCTCTTTATTCATGGCCACCAAAACATTATCTTCAAATCCTGGTACATCTTCGTGGCACCTAGATGAATGCTCATACCACTTCTATGACATTCCTCAAGAATACTCTTCTTAAGTTTCGGTACATCTAGAACACAAACCATGTCTCATAATCTCATAACACCATTCTCGCCGATTCTGAAATCACCTTCTTTACCTTGATTGATTAACACCAACCGATAAATCAATTCCAAGTTGATATTTTTACCTTCTTTGATCTCTTCAAGGATACCACTGGTCAGCTTCAACATACCCAACTTGACACTGTTAGGAGTCATTCCACACAACAGACTTAGATCTATGAATTGCTCAATCAATTCCAATTCTCGAACCATAAGCATCGACATATGCAACGACTTCCTACTCAACACATCAACTACAACATTGGCTTTACCCGAATGGTAACTCATGCCAATATCATAATCGTTTAGAAATTTGAGCCATCTCATATGCCTCATATTTAACTCTTTATGATCGAATAAGTACTTCAAACTCTTATGGTCGATGAACACCTCAAATTTGGAACCAAATAGATAATGCCTCCAAATATTTAACACAAACACCATGACTGCCAACTCTTGATCATGCGTAGGATAATTACTCTCATGAACTTTTAACTACCTAGAAGCATAATCTACAACTTGACTATTTTGCATCAACACACCGCCTAGGCACGTCTGTGAAGCATCATAATACACAACAAAGGATTCACTTGGGCTTGAGAAAATCAAAACTGGAGCAAACGCCGACTTCCTCTTGAGTTCCTGAAAACTCTCCTCACACTGCATATCCCAAACATAAGCTTGACCCTTTCGAGTCAACTGAGTTACAGGAAATACCAACTTCTAAAATCCCCAAATAAACGTCCTGTAACAACCAGCCAAACCCAGAAAACTTATGATTTCAGTAATAGACTTTGGAGTCTCCCATTGCAACACAACATCAACCTTCGATAGATTAACTAATATACCACCACTAGAAATCACATGCCCAAGAAAACTCATTTCTCTCAACCAAAACTCACACTTGGACAACTTCGCATATAACTTCTTTTCTTTCAAAGTCTGCAATACAACTTTCAGATGCCCCACATGCTCTTCATCAGACTTTATAACATATCAAAATATCGTCGATGAACACAACCACAAACTTGTCTAGATAAGGATGGGAAATCATATTCATATATTCCATAAACACACCTAGCGCATTAGACACACCAAACAGAATCACTGAATACTCATAGTGACCATATCTTTTTCTAAATGCCGTCTTTGGAATGTCTTCTGGTTTCATATGAATTTGATGATAACCTGACTGCAAATTAATCCTACTTGTCGCACCTCAAAAAAATGCGATCCCTCGCAATGGTCGCGGAAAATTTATGTTCGGACAGAGTCGCCACCAAACTTTATTTATCCCAATGAAGGAATAGGAAAATATCGATAAAACCTTTGAAAAACAGGATAATGGCCGTTGCAACCATATTCGGGTTCGGGAGTCGATTACGCAATGGGAAGGTATTAGTACCCCTCACGTCCGTTGTACTCAACATGAACCTTTTTGTTCAATTTGCGATTTGAGTGTTAGCTTATGTTGTTTGTTTTCTTCGAGTTATAAATGTATTGAAAATAGAAACTGATGGGAACCTTAGAAAGGGGAAAAGGGAGGTTTTTTATTAGTGTGCTCGCGAAGATACAATAGTCTCCTGCCTACGTATCCTTATGGTGTAATAAGGAAATCAGAGAATTCGTAGTTCGAGCAACTACGGTTGGTTGGTGTCTTTTAGTGAACAACTATTTTAGATCGCGTTCTAAAGGCTAAACGTTGGCTTGTCTACTCTCGACGGAGGCTTAAGCACTAGTTTGTTGTGCGCGTTAGGAGATATTAAACAGTGTTCTTTCTAAAAAGAGTTTTGATCACACGAAGGTGACAAGTTGGATTAATATGTTTGACGTTTTGTTTGATTGGTTTTGATCGCACGGGGGCGAGAAAGATATATATTTGATGTGTTGAGACATTTTGTTGGATGACGATTACTCGGATATTCGAGTAAGACAACTCGTATCCTAATAGTCGAGGAGAGGAATCGAAGGCTCTAAACCATCTCCCTTTTCATCCTTTATTATGAAAGGAGTTGATAATAGTTAGGGTATTTTGAATGGATGACGATTACTCGGACGGTCGAGTAAGACAACTCGTATCCTAATAATTGGGAAAGGGAATATAAGACTCTAGACCACTTTCTGTTTCATCTGAGTGATTATGAAAATAGGTTTATGTATGGTTGGTATTTTAGAATAAACGACAAGTACTTGGATGGCTGAGTAAGACAACTCATATCTAAGCATTTGAGGAGAGGAATCGAAGAGTCAAGACCATCTCCCTTTTCGTATAGTTTATTGTGAAAATGATTTAATTAATTTATTAATTTGCGGAAAAATGACAATTGCTCGACTGACCGAGTAAGAGAACTCGTATTTAAGCAATTGAGGAGAAAAGTTGAAAACTCAAAGTCATCTCCCTTTTCATTTCTTATTATGAAAATAATTTGATTTAATCTGGGTTTAGAAGTTTGTAAAGAAATGACGAGTGTTTAACTGACCGAGTAAGAAAACTCGTATTCAAACAATCGAGGGGAGGAGTTAAAGGCTTAAAATCATCTCCCATTTCATTTTTATTCATTGTAAGAACGTTTGATTTAATTTATGCTTAAGTGGGTTAGAAATGACGATTATTGGACTAATCGAGTAAGAGAACTCGTATTCAAATAATCGAGGAGAGGAGTTGAAAACTCAAAACCATCCCCTTTTTCATTTCCCAATGAAATGGTATTTAATTGTGATTAGGTATTTTAACTTAATTTTAATAAAGAATACTCGATGTTGGATTGAGGTTTAAAATTTATGTTTTACGAATGAATCGGATTTATTTAGTGTATTGTTCTTCTACTCGATTAAATAAAAATCGAATAGGTCTCATTGTAAGAAAGCCCAAGAGTAAGCTATGTGAGGTTGATGGTGATGCTTTAAAAGCGATCGACTTACAAAGGTATTTAAAATGGGCTCAACTTTGAATCGAGAAGTTTAATTTGTTTTTTTTAAAATTGGTTTGAATTGAGGGCATGGGAACGGTTTGTCATAAATGTACCACAACACGCATATAAAATCGAACACTTATACAAACGACTAAATAAATATTAGCACAAATAAATCTCATAAATCCCAAAAAAAATGAATAATTATATAATTAAAATAACTAATGATGATGATAATAATATTAGATAATCAAATAGTTTTAATTATTTTTTAAAATGATAATAGAAATTTGATTAGTTGATAAAACTCTACTTAAGTTAAGTAAGTAAAAAAAATATGGACTAAACAAAAATAAAAATAGAATAGTTTGGGCCTTGGGATGGAAACTAAACCCAAACAGAATCTGTCAAAACTGGGCCAAAGGGGGGGTTCCAATAGGAAGGCGAAAACAGGCCCATGCTGAATTGGCCCAAACCAAAACACACAAGGCCCTTAAAAAAACCCGGTCAACCGTGTTGACTCACGGGTATGCTTTGGACCGTCAGATCAGGAAGTCTGACTTGGTCCTTAGATCATACGATGGATGGGGGAGGGCCCACGGTTACCTGAGGTACCTTAGCGCATGGAAATGTTCTGTTGGCCAACCAACTACGAGTGACAAGTGTCTAATGGTCAAGGACATTTGTCATCACCGGCCTTGGACACCCAGTGGCGACTTAAAACGGCTTAAACTCGAGACATGTAAACCAAACGTCTCACATTTCATTCTCTCTTTCAACTCAGAGCAGCAATGTGCTCTGCAACTTCTAAACACCATCTGTGGCCAAAGCCTACCGGAGAAGACGGTGGTTGTCGGCCAACGACGGCGACACCACCTTCTTCTCCGGCGAACCAACGCTCAAACAACCAAACCTTAAACACCAACCCCCCCCCCCCCCTTATCTGGACCAACGATTCCAAATCCAAACTCAGTTTTCACTCAAACCCTCTCAAACACCCGAATCGGACTCAAATCACACGAAAATGAAATCAAATGGAAGAACACAATATTCAAGCCCACGAGACGAAATCGAGACAGATAGAGAGGAGATTAAACGAAATGGATTTGAAGCTACAAAAGGCGGCGTTTCGACGCGATTAAATTTGTTTTACAAATAATGCATCAAGGCGAGCAGAACGAGGTAAAGATTTTCATACAAAAGAGAAATAAAAATGGTATACTTGATTGGAGACAAATCGTCGGCGACGTATCCTCCTCTACTTTCCGAGATAAGCTTCCCTTTCTAACTTTCAATTCTTTCTCCTTCTTCTATTTTTTTGGATGTTATGTTAATGGAAAGATTATTTTGATTTCTTGTTGAATTAACCGTTTTTCTTACTCAGTGTTATCTCTGGGTATTAATAGTGAGTTTGTGAAATTTTTCCTCTTCATCATGAGCTAGTAAATCCTACGATAAAATCTTGTCAGGATATCTTTTGCTCATCCCAGATTTCGTGGGATTTTTATTTTGTGGATTCATTACTGTTGAATTTGTAGCGAAATACATTTCTGGGTGTTCATTGTGGTCCTCTCTGCAAAGCTTTTACCTGACTAATTATTAATTATTCTTCAGTTTTTTAAGTGCTTATGATAAGACTTTTGACTTAAGCTTTTATTTCTTCGCAAGTCACAAAGGAAAATCCAATTTCAAGTGGGAACGGACGAATGCTGTACCAGTTCCATGAGGGAATTTGGTTTAGGGTGCTTCAATACAAAGGATGGTCTTTTGGCAATGGTTTCTTTGAAGGCTCTGTTTTCAATAGCTGGATATGCAGCATAACCTTGTTTATTCAATTGTAACACTTTGTATTTTTTGGATAATGTGTATTAACCTTTGGACTATCTTATAATATCCTAGATTAGAACTTGTTTATGTAATCAATTTTTTTAAACACTCAAATCTTATCTTAACATTTCATTTGAAAACTTGTTTGAACCACCATAAATATAAGAATGAACATTCAAATTGGTTGGCCTTAGTATATTTATTATTGGCTAAATAATCATATAACTTAAAAGAACAAGATGAAACGCACATCATAAGCATGGAAAGCTCAACTCCAACCACGAAACCAACAAAGGATCTTGGCACATGAGTCTAAATATGGTGACTTAGCTTAGACCCAACACATACATGCTTCAAAAACGTAAATTTAATTTAGGGACCTATGAAGGACTTAAAATTTGGCACAAATATTTGGGATGTGAAAATGGGCTTGCAAACTTGGGCTAATCAAGTGATCATAAAAAATTACATGGCTTTTAATACTTGCTAATAAGATAGTGGACTTGGATTAGTATGTGTAAAAAAAAGATTTGAACCATACTTTGAACTTTCAATATGTTGATAGGAGTGGGCTTTTTAAACCAAAAGGTATTATGGATAAACCAAAAATGGGCCTTTTATAACCAACAAGTCCCAAAATGCGCATACCATCCCATGCTTTAGTAACAACTATAAGAGACAAACACAACAGATGTTTTCTTGAGTCATGAACAAGGAACTTAACAGATGAAATGCCACTGAAAGATTTGTTGAAAGTCTGATGCCACTGAGGGTTTTCTTTATAATGATCATGTGAGTATTGAATGTGCCTTTAGGAAGGATGGGGAGTTTGGAGTGGCTTAGGGCTGAGAAACCCTAAGATAGAGTTTATGCCTTATAACTTCTGGTGGTGAATGCTGTGAAAGATTTTTCTTACCCGAACAAAATTGGGGTATGACACTACTTAACATGTAAGCACCAACCAACTGACCCATCAAATCGTCAATTCTCAAAAGAGGATACTTATTCTTGATATTGACCTTGTTCAACTATTCATAGTCAACATATAACCTCATGCTACCATCTTTCTTCTTGACTAACCACATTGAGGCTCCCTACGATGAAACACTCAGTTGAACAAAATTCTTCTCAAGTAGATCCTCTAATTGTTTCTTCATCTCACTCATCTCTGAAGCAAACATTCTATAACGAGACATCAACACAAAACTAGTACCAGGTACTAAGTCTATGGCGAACTCAACCTAGCGCTCCAATAATAAATCTCTGATATCATCTAGAAACACTTCTAGAAAATTGCACGCCGCTGGTGATTCACCAATCTCCACTTTTATTTTGGCCTTCATAGAAGCTAACATCATAAACACCATAGCCGCATCCTTTATGAATTCATCCACTTGCTTAGCAGACATAAACAACTCGTCACTTGCATCAAAATATTGAAATGAAACTGACTTATTGGAACAGTTGATATGAACATAGTTAAACTCTGAGTAGTTCATTCCAAGGATAACATCGAGTTGATTAAACGGTAGAAAAACTAAGTTTGTCCCAAAGCTCTTACCATAAATAGTCAGCAGACAGTTCAAACACATCTATGAAGTAATCACCAAACCATTAGTCGGGGTATTAATAACCATAATCCCAACCATAGAAGATAACTTTAAATCCGA
The DNA here is from genome assembly GCF_024323335.1 of Lathyrus oleraceus. Lineage (NCBI taxonomy): Eukaryota > Viridiplantae > Streptophyta > Magnoliopsida > Fabales > Fabaceae > Lathyrus > Lathyrus oleraceus. Next base: position 449,453,575 of record NC_066580.1, read on the forward strand.
CCTCTTAGCATAATCAAGCAAAATAAAAGAATATGCTTCCCTTGTGTCAATAATAGAAATCATCGGAATACCATTAATAAAACACGTACCTCGAATTAATCTATCTGAGCTAGTAGTCTCTAACCCAGTCAAAGAAAAAACTTTTCCTCGAGACTGAAACTTCTTGGGTTTCTAGAAATGAGTACTAATGTGACCTGGTTCCCCATAGTTGAATTAAGTCAACGAACTACTCTGACAATCAATAATAAGATGTCTAGTCTTTCCACACTTGTAGCATATCTTCTCAGAACTTTTGCAGTCATTAGCATGATGACCCGTGATCCCACACTTAAAGCATTTGACAGAAGCGGGAGTCTCTCCCTTATTTGGCCTTTTCTCCTCTGAAGCCTTCTACTTCCCTTTGTTAGCTGGAGCCCTATACAATTCCCACGATTCTGATTCCTCCCTTTCCTCTCACTAAGACTCTTATAGTGAGTGTACCGAGCCATGCTATCCATGTCATAAATCCTGCATTTATTCACCAGCATAGAAAACTGGAAAATCTTTTAATACCCAATGCCTTGCTTGATCTTGGGATACAAGTCGTTCTCGATTTTGATACACTTCGACCCTTAAGCTGTCACATTATTATAATATGGACAAGACTTCACCAGTTCTTCGAACTTAGTAGCATACTCAACAACTAACAAATTCCCTTGCTCCAGCTCAAGGAATTCTCCTTCTTACTTCTCACTTCCTCCGGAAAGTACTTCTCTAGAAAATTATTCTTAAACACAACCCAAGTAACCTCGGTACCTTCATCTACCATTCTCTAATGCACATTGTCCCACCAGTCTTCAGCCTCCCCCGACAGCATATGAATGCCAAAGAATACCTTCTGCTCATCCGTACAAGCCATCACTCGAAAAATCTTCTCGAACTCTCTGAGCCATGCATGTGCACCCTCTGGATCATATATGCCCTATAGGTTCGGTATATTTTTTCTCTAAAACTTCCCTCATCCATAGAATTTTTCACCATCGTGATTCCGATGACCTTGTAGTTCCTGAGCCATTGCTTCAAAAGCATCATCAATTGCGCGATAATTTCTTCCAGCCATTTCTTTGCACGCTAGTAAACAACTATTAGAAGAAACATGTCGACAATGTTCATAAACATGTCACATACGAGGAAATAAACAACATGACAAAAACCTGGCCGAATGGACCGACCTACTCTAATACTACTAATTTAACACCCTAAATCTCGAAACTTATATAAAAAGGTTTATTCTAAAATTTAAGGTGTCACCTCGACATCACAACAACAACTTTCAAAACATACAGCAATATGCAGTGAAAATCATATTAGAACCACCTCATTTCAAAACTTCATAAATAAAGTATTAAACTTTAAAACACCAAATTCAACATTAACTCGAAACATAACAAACACCATGTTCCCGATGTTACAAGATCACAACACTAAAACCACTAAAGTACGACAAAACGATAAATAAACGAAGAATATCTCCAATAAACCACCTTCCACACACAACAACTTTACTCATAATTATCTTCAAGATGTCCATTGAGCACAACATTAAGCAAAATGGGTGAGAAATAAACTTCAATAATTAACGGTGTAAAGAATGCAAAGGTAAATAACACACAACATATCATACATTCAGTGTACAACTAACATCACCATAATCTCACACCCATTCATAATAATAGGCAAATATATGTAATGCAACTCAAGATATAACGTGACGTTATGCATGTGGTACCAACTCAACATTTGGTTATCCCAGGAACCAAGTCCCCCCTTCTGAACCCATTACCCCCCCCCCCTTTCTGAGCTCCAAGCCGCCCCTTCCGAGTTTGGGATAAGCCATCAGTCCCCCCATTATGAACTAGAGAGCATGCCTCTTCCAACGACACGACACAATGATACATATTCATACAAATCAATGCAAAAACAATAATAATGCTTATGATCCCCATTCTGACCATAAACAACTTGCATTGACACACAATAATAATCCCTCATTCTGAATTACTATCCACCAATAATAGCAACTATGCACACCAACAATACATGAGTAATCACCATATAATCATAGATTTCAATAATAATGCTAGTCATATCCACGTCAAATAACATCAACATGTGAGTAAATCAATTATCATTCAACAACGATAATTCTACCATAATTAATTAAAATCATAATAATCAATTATTAAGACCAACATGGCCAAACAATATCCTCTCAACACCCAAACAACATAAACATGTCAAAAATTTGAACCAACAACTCAAACCACATCAACAGGGACAATAACACCTTTTCTGATAGCATGACGAGTAACCCGTCATCATGGTGACTCTCGTCACCTGCTTAAAACTCTCAGCCTGTCATTATAATGACAACCGACTCGAAAAACCAAGCCTAGAGACCATGACGATCTCCCCGTCATTACACTAACATCCTTCCGCATTTTAAGGTGCATTACGGGTAACCTGTCACCCTGCACCAGAAGACAGAAATACGATTTCAGGCATGAGAGTCCTCTTGAACTCCAAATCTCGATTCCTAATCATCCCAACACGCCCAAAAAATTAGATAATCACACCTTCAATTATCAATTTCCAGAACATCATACAACAATAACAACAACAACAACAAAAAATCATGATAAAGTTCATACAATCCCTAAAGAGAGTAATGGTCTCTCTTTTCTACCCTTTCATGCCAAACACCCATATGAAAAACCTTTCTCCCCCCCTTCCCTTAACTTAGTTTCCTAGTAGAATTTATGAATTGATTAAGGTTTGTGATCTGTTCTCTCTCTTCCTCAAGCCATAGCCTTGATCTTGCTTTTTTCTTAAAATTCTGATTTCACGTACTGACTACTCTAGGTTACTCTAACCTCTTTTATTCTAAAAACCTAATTATTTCAATTCCTTAATAATTATATTTTCTTTCCCTCATTTTATCTCTTCTTTCTCCTTATTCCCTCTATTTTTATTTATGTCAAAATCTGCCCCAACTCCACAAATTCTGAATATTTTCTTATATAATTAATTAATTAAAAACAATTATCATTTTTAATTATTTCTAGTTAATTTAATTATTCTATCCACACATCAAAACTATCACTACACCCCACCATACACCACATACACATACAAAGTATAATACCATTAAAAGTGCACCACGTACAAAATAATAATAATTCGATTAAATAGATTAATCAAATTTTGGATTGTTACAACACACACACGCGAACACACACATACACAAAAAAAAACATGTTTTAAAGTACTTATTTCTTAAAGTAAACAACCCAAAAGTCTTTTGGAACTTAGTCAATTGATTCAGAAAACTTTACCCAATCAATTTGGTAAGTGGAAAAGTTGTCCGTAAATGATTAACAGAACGTCTTATTGAAGAGAAATGTCTTTGTATCCATTCTTTCCTTTTTAAGCATTTGTAATTGATTAATTACGGGATTCTAATTTATCGAAACAAGAAGCTAATCGATTGACACATTAACTTTGGCCCATGGATCTTTCCTTTCTTGTACCAACCTCTAACTTATAAATAGAGTCCTCTCCATTCATATTTTCACATCCAGAAACATGAGCCTTCTATCTCACTCCTGACTTTCTCTCTAAAATATTTTTCCATTTTCTCTCACTTTTATCTAGGTGAAGCATAAGAGAAAGTCGTTATGTTTGATGAGGAGGTTTGTATTCTGGAAAGGGTGTTATTGTAAATGCATAAAATAATGTTTTTCTCTTGGTTGAGTAATTTATCCTTAAGGGAGTGTTTTTTTGGTTTAAAAGTTAAACTCGTTAAAATATTTGTTTGGGGATTTAGATTCTTAAGTCGCCATTTAAGTTCGTAAGCTCAGTCTGTGTAAAAGCTTACTTCGGTTCGAGATTTTTTTTTAAAATAACCAATAATTCAAAAATTTTTTGAAAATAACCAATAATTAAAAAAAAACCAAAATAACCACTTTTACAAGAGGATGCACCAGATGAATTGGTGCACCCCCTAAGCATGAAGAGGAGGCGCCAATAGCATTGGCGGATGCATTGGGCTCCTCATGAGGAGGCGCCAATGCTATTGGCGCATGCATTAGCCCTCACGAGGAAACGCCAATTCTCCTGGAGCCTTAGTGTGCTTCATGGTGTATGTGCCAATTCATCTGGCGCATACACCCCTTGTATTTTTTTTTAATTTTTTTAATTTTTAATTTGGTTTATTTAATAAATAAAAAACAGTAATGGAATTTTTTTTATTGATGTTGTAATAATTGGTTACATTGGACTGAGAATAAACTAATGACCGACCCGATTATAACGTCCCCCTGTTCCACATCCAAGTGCGTTAGTTTGTCTCCGAGGTCTCCCACGATTTTCTTGAGGTGTTTGAGGTCTTTGTGTGCTGACCTGATCGAGCGATGGCTGGTTGGAAGGTCCAGCGATATTTGAGAGATGTGTCATCGTTTGTTCCCAATATCCGGAGGGGCTCTGGCCAACGACGCTTCCGTAATGGAGTTCGGTGCCCATGTCACCGTAGTTAAGTCGTGGGGGTTGGGTGGATTAGGGACGGTATAGTTGCCCAAATTGGGTCATTTAGTCGTTTTGGAAACGAAGCAATGGTTCCTAGGGCGTACTATAGTTAAACAATGGTTGGGTGTTATGTTGATGGGATGTTTGGGTGGTCATTGGTGGGGGGCTACGACGAAGTGACCCATATGAATCATCCGGGCTATAGATAGTTGTGGTTGCGGGGTTTGATTCTTGGTATTGTGTTTGGGTGGGTGGTATAAATGGATTGCAATGTTGGATGGTTGGTTGTTGGGTGGATGGCATGAACGGGTTGCGAGGTTGGGTGTTCGGTTGTTATGTGTATGTGGTAGGTTGATGTTATGAGGTTGGTTGTTGGGTTTGGGTGGGTTGACATTAGTGTTAGATGGGGAATTGTTGTGGAGCGTATGATGACGAAGCAAGTTGGCATGGATCCATCAAATACCGCGGCTCATATACAAATTGTTGAGTTGTTATTGACCTAAACCATGCCATATATTGTTGACTTGGTCTTGCACCATGGATGACTGGTTCGTTTAAGATGTGTTGTCGTCGATTCCTCCATTGACGACACATCTCTTTTGCAAAGGCTATTTATAGATGAATGAGTTAGTAGGTTTGCAACCTACGAAGCATGGGATTGTTTGCATGCAATGTCAAAAGTAGACTATGCAATGACAAAATGTAGACTAGCCTTTGTCTTTATCTTAGGCGCATGCATGTGAAAATCACATGCAAGGAAGAGGTGCCCTTCCTCTTGGCGCCTGCATGTGATTCTTCATATGCAAGGAAGAGGCGCCCTTCCTCTTGGCTCCTAAGTGTAGGGAATGGAAGGGGCGCCCTTCCTATTGGCGCCTTAGTATAACTACATTGAAGGGGCACCCTTCCTCTTGGCGCCCATGTTGCTTTATGGCGCCTGCTAGGAATATTAGGCCTCAGATATTCCTTTCTTCTGAGATTCCCTGGACGCATGTGTGTTCTTGTCATTCTTGTCACTGCATGCATGGTCAAGTCTGTACAGACGAACCAAGTGAGCAATGCGTTTAATGTTTACGCTATTTAGGCCGTGCAGATAAACAACTTAGCAATGCATTCAATTTCAGTAAAGAAACTTAGATTTTTAAAAAATGTCTTCCACACAACATTACATGATCAGTGCCCATGTCAAAGGTTAAATATTTGATCATCAGTTGTTCGGTTTTTATTTTCGAAATACAGAGGTAACTCGGTTTACAATAAATCGACGATCAAATTTTTCACATCTGAAACAAAGAATAGAAAAGAAATTGCAATGCAGTAATGTGGGCCAAATCATCTATAAAAATCCGGTTTGGTTTGCAGAAAACCAGGAAATTTTATCAGAAGAAGATTCGAGATGATGACGATGTTCAACATATGTTTGTCAGTCACGAACAATCCGGTTACAACGATATAAAGTTGTATATATTACCACATCAACAACAGGTGTCTCAGTTCATTGACCAGTCACAAGTGTTTTGTGAGACTGATGACGAACAAGCTGAGGTGAATGTTCTAGATGATGAAGAAGAAGAAACCAAGATCATGGTTGATTCAATAGTGAATGCTGATGAGGAAGAGGAGCCAATACCAGCAAGTCATGTATATTGTCCACCCCAACACATGACAAGGTTGAATTTGGGTTCCGATGAACCTTCATCAGATATATGGTATAATCCTTATGTACAAATGCAAGGATCTTTGAAACAAGGAGACACATTTCGCACAAAAGAGGAATGTGTAAAAGCCATTAAGAAATTCCACATCCAACTATCAGCTGATTTCAGAGTTGACAGAACTGACGCATTGAGCTATAAAGTTTATTGTCCGAATGAGCACTTCCTTTTTAGGTTGTCAGCTTCGTATCGGAAGAGGAGCGGGTCTTGGGAGATTGGACCAATGGGTCCAGATCACACATGCATGCTGGCAAACCCAATGCAGAATCATCATAAATTAAGCTCTCAGCTAATATGCGATGAAAAATTGTCTGTCATTGGCGATAATACATCGTTAAAGGTGAGTACAATAATCTCGCATATTATGCCAGAGTACGAGTACACTCCATCATATAGGAAGGCATGTATAGCTAGGACAAAGGCTGTTGAAAAAGTGTTTGGCAATTGGGAGGAGTCTTACAAACAACTTCCAAAATACCTGTTGTCTCTAAAATAATATGCTCCCGGGACTATTGTCAAGTTGGAAACATTGCCCGCATATACACCAGACGGGACATGTGCTGTTGGAAATGGAATATTTCACCGTCTCTTCTAGGTTTATCAACCATGCATCATATGTTTTTCTTTCTGTAAACCAATTATACAAATTGATGGTACATGGTTGCACGGGAAATACAAAGGAACGTTACTGATGGCAGTGGCACAAGATGGAAACAACAACATTTTTCCAATCACCTTTGCCCGAGTTGAAGGGGAGACTGCTGAGGGATGGATTTTTTTCCTAAGAAATCCCCGATTGCATGTTGCACCTCAGCCTAACTTATGTTTGATCTCCGACAGACACCCTTCAATCATCAGTGCATATAATAACATTGATAACGGCTGGCAAAATCTTGTGGACTAGGGAATACGACAATGGTCAACATTGGGGCCACATGACAACAAATCTTGTGGAATCAATGAACTCTATCTTCAAAGGCATCTGTAACCTACCTATAACCGCTTTGGTGCAGGCAACATATTGGCTAGGGGCGTTGTTTGAAATCAGACGCTCAAAATGGAGTTCAGTGTTGCAATCTGGACAGTTGTTCAGTGATGCGTCAATGAAATTCATTATACATTAAGTTGCCAAAGAAAACACACACGTGGTTATGGTCTTTGACCGTACTAAAGGTTGGTATAGTGTTGTCGAGTCCATGGATCACAATGAGGGCATGCCGATGGGAAAATACAGAGTCGAACTAGATAGAGATTGGTGCGACCGCGGAAAGTTCCAAGCCTTTCGTACCCCCTGCTCCCATGTAATTGCGACATGCTCAAAGGTTCGAAGAGATCCATCCTACTTGCTATCTGAAGTTTACAAAATCGCTAGCCTTTCAAATGTTGACAAAATTATTTTTTTCGTAGTGGAAAAAGAGGAATATTGGCCAGATTATCAAGGGGATATCGTCTAGCACAACGAAGTTATGCGAAGGAAGAAAAAGGATCGCCCAAACAGCACCCGGATTCGAACTGAAATGGATACGACGAACAAAATGGTTAGACTATGTATTTCATGTCGTCATCCAGGTCACAATCATAATAACTGTCCTAGTGTTGGAATGAGCATAACCAGATAAATCCACATGTACCTCTATTACAATATATGAAAAACTAAATTTATTTCATATTAGACGTCTGTGACGAAAGTACCATTACATAAACAGTAACACAAATAATTATAACAACTACAATATAAGAACTATGTGATTACAACCATCAAAACAATTTTGAACATGTAACGCATCATCCTACGAGCGTCTTGGTCGGTCTTAATATCCACCAATTCGCGCACTTATCCATTTTGGTTGAACATGGAAACAAGCCATTGTATTCTTCTAATCCTTTCACCCTCTACAATTTCTCCCTCTAACCAATTGTACAACGTCCGATTAAGACGTTCAAACGTATCCGTGTTCCAAAGTCGAATCTGTACCGGAGCCGCAACGGCGAAAAATATTACATCAGCATTTTGTTTCTGAATGTATGCAGACATTGTTAAAACAGAGAAACTTGAAGGTGATGGTGGTTGAACTAGAGAAAATATGGTATTAGGAAATGATTTTGTGTGAAAAATGTTGCATCCAAGGCGTGACATTTAACAGAGTGAACATAAAATTTATGCGTCAAGAGAGCTGGCGCCCACATGAAATCACATGCAGGAGCCAGAGGGATTGGCGTCCGCACTACAAATTGCACTAAGGTGCCAGAAGCATTGGCGCCTCCTCATGAGGGAGGAGCCCAATGCATGCGCCAATGCTATTGGCGTCTCCTCTTCATGCTTAGGGGGTGCGCCAATTCATCTGGCGCATCTGTAACACCTCAAAATTTGCCCTCCTCTTCTTGGGACTAGTTTGACATATTGCATTTCATTTTTTAGGACATTAGGCATTTGCATTTTGCATATCATCTGAAATAAGAAGATCATCCTCCAAAGTCTTTTTCAGAAGATGGAGAAGTTACATGGTTCAAGCCTGAGGGTTTCCATGGATTGATGATCAACCATCTGAGGGTGTGCACTTCAATAAGGGTTTCCTGATCCTTCAAAGATTATGAGTATTATCTTGTGTGCAAGGATATGTCACCATCATCATGGTTATGTCATCTTCAAGGGCTTCATTGTTCATGCTCAGGTTCCTCTGGATTAGGGTTTTGACCTTTGGTCAACCCTGATCATTGCCTTTCTTCCAGCCAGAGTTTCTCAGGGAGAGGAGGTATTTTATTGAGATGGAGATCACATGAGTATAATATTGAGCTTACATGAGCTAGGGGTTCATTTCTGAGCAAATTCCTCAAGTGGTAGAGGCTCAAGCTGACCAGGGCATGTCAAGGTCATCTGAGGACCACAAGAAGTCAATTGTGCAAGAGCCGAGGGCTGTGAGGTGGGGAAGTGAGTTTCAACACCTCATTCATGTTCAAAAGAGGTTCATTTGTCATTTCAAACATATATCTTGAAGATTTTGAAGTCAAATCAAAAGTTTCCAAAAATGGAAAGTGACCTGTAATTGAAAGTTTCCAAAAATGGCAAGTTTTTGGTCCACATTCAACTTGACTTTGCAACATCAAAGAAGCTTCAAATGGATTTTTGGTGAACATGAAAGTTGAAGATCTTTCTTTCCTCCTTTTCAAAAAGTCCAAGATCATGATCATCTGATGATTGGTTGAGGAGTTATGGCCAAATGATCACAAAGTGTACATGGAAGTTCAACATGGCATAACTTTTGATTCAAAACTCCAAATTGAGCCACTCTTTTTGAAAAATGCTTGTCTTGACCAATGCTTTCCAAATCTATCATTGCCTTGCATGGAAATAGCTCATGTGATAACTTGTTCATTCATGTGCATTTTGGAGGGAAATTGGAGAATTCAAAATTGGTTGATGCTACAAACAAAATACCACTTCCATTGTGTTTATTAGATGATTTTAAGTGGAATTGGACCATTGCATGGCACTGTTCATGTAGGAATTGTACATGCATAATCACACTTTTCATTTTTTGCAAAACACCTCTTATTTCACTAATTTTAATTAACCAAGCCTAATGTGGATTAGCATTGTGATTAGTGAACCATATAAATAGATAATCATAACAGAATTTGCTCATAATCACAATTCTAAATCTAGAATTCCATTTTCCCTCCAAAACTCTCTCTCCTTGAATTTCAAATTTTCTTCACACAACCACAAGATTTCTTCATAGATCCATCATCCTCATGGAATTTGGAGCAGGAATCATTCATCATTCGTGGAAATTGAGCTGGTTTTGAGGCTATCCAAGTGCATGGACATGGTGATGGAACTTGAAGATTGAGCAAGATCCAAGTGCTTTCAACCATTAATTCTTACTCAAAGCTTCTAATCAATCATACTGGAGCATATTTGGAGAGTTTGAGAGCCTACACACACGGTTTCCATCACTGCCATTCCAAGTAAGTGGAAATTCGACCAGCTTATTTCTCCAATTCATTGCCATGAACATGTAGAGCTTGCTTCACTGATCATTCTGATATGCTTAGATTTAATTTTGGTTAAGTATTGATCAAGTTATGTTGAATTAAAGTTTGAGTGTTGAAAATGTTTCTCTACGATCCGGTTAATTCATGAGGAATTAGGCTTAGCTAATATGATATCTGTGATCCTCATTGAAAGACGGTTCGATCCATATAAAATTTGTTGAATTCTGCAAAATTTTGTGGTGGCGCTCCGCCTGGTTGGCCGGAGAAGACGGTTGTTTCAGCCGTCCGCCGCCGCCTGGTATTGGCTAGGGTTTCACCAGGCTGAAACGTTGCGTTTTGCCTATTAGCGCCTTGAACCAAGCCTGCGCGTGTTCGAATCCCTCCTAGCGTGTTTTTGTTCTTTTATTTTGTGAAGCGCTGTTGACCATAGGCGCCTGGGTTCGATCCCTCACTAGCGCACTTTTGTGGATTTTATTTGTGAAGCGCTTGGAACCTCCTTGTCCAGTGTTCGATCCTTGCCTGTGATGTTTGTTTCATTTTATTTTGAGCACTTGTTATCCTTCATACCTGTGTTCGATTCTGGCATTGTGCTGTTTGTGGATTTTATTTTTGAGCGCTCCTTTAACCTTCATGGCATGTGTTCAAGTCCTGGTGATTGCACTTTGTGATTTTCATTTTGAATTTTATCTTCCCTCTCATTTCCATGTATTTATTCCACTATTTCATGCAACTTCTAAAAATCATAAAAATTTGTAGAATGATCCAAATTGAGTGCAACTTTTTTTCACATGTTTGTTTGGATGTCTAGTATTTTTTGATACTAATTGCATGATTTTTGCCTTTCTGGATTTTTATTTGTTGATTTTTGATTGGACATTGTGTTCATTTTGACATGTTGAATTCATTTGATTGTAAAATGCTCATGATTTATCCAATTGGCTTGAAATTTGACATGCTTAATCCTAACGTGTGACTTGATTTTTGAGAATTGGTTTGGTATTTTTATCATGTTCTACCACTGTTTTGGATACATGAACATGTTGTGTGACAATTTGTGTCACAATATTTGATGGTGCATTTGTACATTTTCATTCATATGCCATTTGATCTCTTCTGGAGTTGAATTTTTGTATGATGTTCATTCTTAACATGAGGAGCCTGTATAAAAAATTTCATGATCATTGGATACATTTATGTTTTAATGTGGATTTTCTATTCTTGATGTCCAATTTTGATCACATTGTTTGCCTTTGCCTTATCTTGATTAATTGATGGCTTTGCCTTTTGATTTGGCTTTGGTCCTTTTGAGGACTCTTTCTTGTTTGATGAAATGTGCTTCATGTGAAGTATTGACTTCTGTTTTGGTCATTTGACTTGCCTTTGACCCTAGTCTTTGCACTAGTGGTTTGTACTCACCAATTGTGTTTGTGTTTCAGGTATCTAGCACTAATGATTGGTGTGGCCTCATTATTTGAGATGCCATTTGCTTTGATTACTAACCTTTGTTGTGTTGCAGGTCCCTTGATATGATGAACTCATTTGAGTGCTTGCATTTGAGACTTACCTTGTGTATAACTGTTGGATGTTCCATTGTGTTGTCTGTTTGGTTTTTCTGAATGCAATACTAACTGGTTAACTTTTGTACAGGTACATTAGCCGCTTTCTAGATAGCTTTTGCTTTGCTTTGGAGTGTGGTCGATACACCACTGAGGCTGTTTAGCCTTCTCACTCCATGTAATCTGGAAGCCCTGTCACTTTTTTGGCAGGCATTTGGCTGAAGTCCTCCTTTAGAGGCAATGTTTGTGGTTGTTTACATGCTACTTGTTAAGTCCTCCTAAGTGAAGAGGCAATTGACAGATAGAAGGGACTAGTAGCCAGTCCCCTGTTATTCTGTGAGTCGTTCATTATGGTCGCACTACGTGCTGATGCTCTTGAACATAACCCAAGATCTTGTATAGAGTCAGTCAAGTGGAATAGGGTCCCTCTTTCTGGAGCCCCGCACTTTCTTTGATTTAAGCTCACCCAGGCCAGGGTTAAGAGCATAAGGCCTCATCCTCACTTCCTTTCATCAGCTTCACCCTAACTCTCAATGTTAGTGGTTAAGAGCTTCAGCATACCCCTACAATTTTGGCTTGTTTGTCGAGGTTGATATGACCCCTTGACTAAAGTCTAACCATTTGTCTGAGCCTTTTGTTTGTATATAGAGTGTGATGATTGCTTTTGATATGTTTATCTGCTTTCCACTTCTCATCTCCTTTTCTGTAGGAGTCGTACGTTTAACTTTCGAGGAAGTTGAGCGTATGTAGAGTTAAGACTTGAGTTGACTCACTTCCTGTGTGAGTCAAACTCTTGATTAGAGACCTTAACCTAGGGATCGTTTGCATGACAACTATTAGGCTTGAGTTAGTCTCCCTTTTAGTCTGTTATTTCCCTGGTCTCTGGTTAGGAGAGAGTTTCTCCCCTGTTAAGGGGAACTACGTTGCCCTGATTCTCATACCAGATGAGATACGTAGGCAGGAGATCGTGCGAGATCTCTCCGGGCACCCTTTTTCTTTTTTGCGTGTGTTTTGCTTGACAACTTTTAGGTTCGAGTTCCAGACTCCCTATTAGTTGGTGTGTTCAACCCTTTTGCTTCTTTTGACGTCTCAGCGTCTCTCTTTGTGTTGGTGTGATAACTATTAGGTCCGAGTTCCAGACTCCCTATTAGCTTGTTGATATGATACCCTTTTGCTTTGGTGTTCGCTGGTTAGCGTGTGCTTGTTTGGAGTCGGATGTAAGTCCAGGTTTGGCATTCTGTTTCCTTGTGTGTATGTTTTGAGTCGGATGTAAGTCCAGGTTTGGCATTCTGTTTCCTTGTGTGTGTGTTTGGAGTTGGATGTAAGTCCAGGTTTTGCATTCTGTTTCCTTGTTTGTGTTTGTTTGGAGTCGGATGTAAGTCCATGTATTGGCATTCTGTTTCCTTGTTGAGTTTCTTTTGACGTCTCAGCGTCTCTTGTTCGGTGTTTTGTTTTGGCGTGCGTTAGCCGAACTACGAGTGTTCTGATTCTTCTCTGGATAGAGAAGATACGTAGGCATAGGATGTGATATCCTAGCGAGCATGCCTCCCTTTCCCCAAACTACGTTAACTCTGATGTTTGTTTCTGACAAACTACGTAGGCCCAGGATGCGACACCCTGCCGAGTCCCCTTCCTCCATCTTCTTTCACCTGTTTCTTATTCCAGTGTGTGTGCATTCCTTTGAGCAGTTTATTAGCAACCTTTTCCTATTCTTTTGAGCGTGGATCCCGTCGAGTACGATAGACGTGAGGGGTGCTAATACCTTCCCCATGCGTAACCGACTCCCGTACCTTGTAATCTCTGGTCGTAAGACCATCCCTTTCCCTTTTTCAGGTTTACTTCGAGCATTTCCTTTCCCTCCTTTGGGATAAATAACACACGGTGGCGGCTCTGTGTTTTTTTTCCGTCGGTTGTTTTTCGCGATGCGACAACATCCTCTTGTAAAAGTGGTTATTTTGGTTTTTTTTTTTTGAATTATTCATTATTTTCGATTATTTTTTTGAAAAAACTGGTTATTTTAAAAAAAATCTCAGTTCGAGATCATCCTAGTTTAAAATCTCAACTTGAATCAAGGTTAGCCTGTTCAAAACCCCGGTTCAGCTCGTAAGTTCAGCCTGTGTAAAAGCTTACTTTGATTCAAGATCAACCTAATTTAAAATCTCAACTTCTTTCAAGGTTAGCCAATCCAAAACCCCTGTTCAGTTTGTAAGTTCAGCATGTTGAAAAGCTTACTTCGATTCGAGATCAGCCTGGTTCAAAATCTCAATTTAGTTTGAGGTTATCCTGTTTAAAACCCGGTTCGGTTTGGAGAATAACTTCGTAGAAAATCTCAATTTAGCTTAGGAACTGACCACTTCAAGTTTGTGTATGGAAGGAAGACTAACAATTTCAATTTGCTGTTTGGAAGGAATACTAACTGCTTCATACCGTTGTTCTTTGTTTGTTTGAAAGTTAACATGAAACTTCATTTTTTTTCTTGTATAAGGGGGTTCAAGAGTTTAACATACTAAAAGCTTTTAAGAATTACTGGATACTCCCAAGATTAAATATTAGGGGCATGATTAGGTATTATTGGCGGAACATGTATAGTTCTCTAGTGTCATTTCTCTTACTCTTAACTCTTTATTTTCAAATATTTACTTTCCGATGCTATTTCGAAAAACATTTTTAAAAATGGTTTTAAACTCTGAAAATGATAATGAAATGTTTTCAAACTATCATTTAAAAAAAAATCAAAATTCACCCCATTCATATGTCCAAAATGTATCAATGTATTCATGAAATTAATGACATTTTCCCTACTATTATATTAGTTTTATTCATATCCTTTCTTTCTCTCATTTTTAGGAAACAAGAGGCAAGAAAGACTAAGCACATATATGTGTTGGACCCTCAAAGACTTTTAGTGATAGCGGGTAACTTTCAACTCGATAAGATTGTGTTGGACCCTCAAAGACTCAACCTCTTAAGAAGGAGCATTGGGAGACAGTAGCTCCCCATGGTCGGCAGCGACCAAAGTCATGATGGAATCCGTTGTAACATTTGAAAACCTGACTCTGCCAACAACCCCAATTTTCCTATTTTGAAGAGTTTGCATATATGGGTATAATATTTAGCAGATAAGCATGCATTTATATCTGGAGTAGTCAGAGGCATCCGACCAACGAACACTGGGGGCAGCGGGAAGGGAGGATTCCTAACATTGTACGACAGGTATATAGCAGGATTAGGCCCAACCAACCTCAATTTCTTAGCGGGATTTCCTCAAGGAGATGCCTTACCATAACTTTTTTTAGTCCCAGCCAAAGCGGCAAGCCTGCCATTATTTTTTATTGCCTCGTCTCTCAAAGGGTGGCTAGGTAACTTCCATATGCATCAAAATTCCTTCTTCTGCTAAATAATCTATATCTCTACCCTCACTTAAAGACAAGATAGGTTTCTTAGTTATAGTACGGTTAAAACGAAGCGAGGAACCTTTTTCTCCCTCTCTTTTGATCTCATCTGAGAGGGATTAAAGAGTGATAAGGTAAGCTCAATGCAAGTCAACATCAAATAAAAATAAAAATAAACACAGTCAAATCAAGTAACAAAGAAATATTTTCTCTCCTCAACAGACTTCGCATCTACAAAATATCTACAACTGTGTCTCCTTGAGTGAAAACGAAAGAAGATTCTTCTTCATAGCCTTTTCCACGCCAGTAAGGGAGTTGTAAGAGACTGAGTAAGTGCTATCATTCTCATCAAAATGATATGGGGACCAAAACCTTCTGGGCATATCAATACAACTAATCGACCCTGTGGAAGGAGCTGAAAAATTACAAGATTATGTATAAGATGTGGGGGAAAGATGAGCTTCTAGGAAATAATAAAGTTTGAATTTCTTTAAACTTTTAGTATAAACCTGCAAGATCTTGTCGTCATTTTGACAAAGGGAACTAGTCAATGACCAATCTCTTTCCTTGATGGAAGGTACACATAAAAAAGTTTAAAGAAGATATTCTTCGAGGTAGAACCCAGTTGCCCATTACACTCATACCAATATTGGAACACCCATACAGAGGCCCAAGGAACTAAGTGGAACTACGAGAGGGAAATTAGAAAGTGACTCAACACCTCCTTTTCAAAAGTGGTCAAGGGGAATTGAATACCCAACTTTTAGAAAGTGAAGTTATATAAAGGAACAAAGCATTCGTTGAATTTTCTACATATCCTTTTATTAGTGGGAATGGTGGAACTCGACTAACCATATTTCACCTCAAAAGTAGCTTTCTCAACAACAACCTCCTAGATATACGAAGAAACTATTCTCGAATATATGGGTCCATCCAAGAATAATCATCCATATAAGTCGGAGCCATCAATTCCTCAGGTCGAACAATTTTTTATTTGCATCATAAAATGAATCATTTTGGTAAACAATAATAGAACAATGGTAGGAAGAAATTTTCTAAAGAGATTGGATAGAGTAACAAATCTCACATTCTATTATCTTTAATCAAACCAGGCCCAAACTGAAATCAGCGTAAGCAAGGGATGTGACAGAAATGACAACTTCACTCATCAGAAACTCGCCCTCATCACATGAAAAGTCCAACCCCTACCCAAAGTTACCACTAGGCTCGTTTGAGGCAGGGATGGCCCAGTTCATTCCATAAAAGATGTATGCGAGTTCTAGATTCTCAACGCATGCAGATGATGAAGATTCATCATAAGTAATCTTGATAGCATTATTTATGTGTGCATATAACGGGTTAACCATGACAACGCATGGAAAAAGACAATAACATACCTTTAAAAGAGGATTAAAAGAGAATAACGACCCACAAATGAAAAAGCAACAAAACATTTAAGGCGTCAGAGATAGAGAGCAAGACAATGAACCCAGAATGAGGGAGTAAACTTTGAATATTAAATGAAGCAAAATGATTGTTCCATAGGAAGTTGAAAGGAAGACCCAAAGGGAAGCCAAATGATTGTTCCATAGGAAGCATATATGATTCAAATGTACTTGAGTACTCTATGTAGGGAAGTCACACCTTAACTTGAAAACATAGAGCCATTCGCTTAGAAGAAACGACAAAACATATCAATGATGGGAAAACAATTAATACACATGTTCCCCACTATTTTAATAATTGGCCAACAACATTCCTATTTCTCCATATGTCTAGACATGAACTCTAGTGGCCGACCACAAATCCAAAAGACTTCTCGATTAGTATACGCCAGGCAAGCCTTAGGGGCAACTGTTTTGGGTCGACCAAAAGCCAAATAAGGGCCGAATCATACACAAGCCGAATTAAAGACTATCCAACATATATAGTCAGCACACATGAGATTCAAGATACATTTTTCATTATACTCATCTTAGACTCTGTAACTGATATGAGTATTTGAGTGTTAACCTTGTAGGTCCATCCTGCGCCATCATATCGGATATTAGGACCACCGACTCAGAGTCCTACTTTATTGATCAACCAATTTTAGTTTCACAACGAAAAAAAATCTCTCTCTCTCTCTTTTTCTCTCTCTCTCCCTCTCTCTCTCTCTCTCTCTCTCTCTCTCTCTCTCTCTTCTCTCTTTCTCTCTCTCTCTCTCTCTCTCTCTCTCTCTCTCTCTCTCTCTCTCTCTATATATATATATATATATATATATATATATACACATATACAGTGGCGGAGCCAGATAAAAATATTTGGGATGGCCGCTAACGTAAAATAAAGATTATAAATAAAATGTAAATAGTATTTTAAATAAAACATTAAAGTTAAAATAAATACAAAGGTAATTACTAAAAATTTAAATTACATGACTTAAAACTACCTTAAAGTAATGCTTTACGCGTTCCGAGTGACTTGAAATCGTCAATAATTGACTCCGAACTAATGCTTGCACTAATATCCCTTTCAATATATACTGTCATGATATCTCCAAGAAACCCATCATCCATCTTGTTTCTCAACTTAGTCTTAATAATTTTCATTGCTGAAAAAGACCTCTCAGTTGTGGCCATAGAAACGGGAAGAGTCATGATAAGACGAAGTAGTCTATCAATCAAGAAGTAAGTTCCAGCCTGTTCAGATGCAACCAAACATGAACATAGTTCTTGAATAGTTGATAAATTATTCAAGTTTGATGCTTGACGAGCAACAAATAGAAAATGTTGGAGTTGAAATTGCAAATTATTCTTCTCTTGATCACTAAAATCCATAGGATAATATTTTTCAACTAAAGAACAAATAGTATCAATGCTAAAAGCTTTATATCCATCCTTAGGAGATAAAGAACAAGAAAGAGTTAACAAATCTGTTGCCTGCTCACTGAATCTGTTATTCAACTCTTGTAACTGTTTGTCAAAGGTAGTGAAAAATATTTCAACTTTAAAGTAATGTTGAATTATGACTTGATTCTCTTCAAGACGGGAGCGTCCAAATCTTGTTGTTGAATGAACATCATTAAGATCAGGAATCTCAATACCATGCTTTTCACAAAAAGATACCACTTTAGTAAACAATATATCCCAACAATTTTCTCTCAAACCTTGAATAAGATGTTTTGTTGAACGAATCAAGTTCATAGCATTAACTACATCTTGATTTTTTTTGTAAGGCTTGACAAAGCATATATGTTATTCCCATGATTTCTTTCACCAAGTGCAAAATAAATATAAAATCAAATGCCTTCAAGTAATTGTAGCAACTATCTGCATCCCCACGTGTAGCATAACTCCCTCTATCTTTTGCAAAAAATTTTAAAACTAAACAAGTTGCTTCATACATGTTTATCAAGCTAGAAATTGAATCGTAATGTGATCCCCAACGAGTATCTCCAGCTCGTTTCAATGTACTAACTTGATTTGCACCTTTACTAGTTACAATCTCATCAATCTCTAACAAATAAGCAATTTCTTCTAATTGGGCAGCTTGTAACTCATCATGACGCTTTGTAGAAAACAAACAACATTCACAACAAAGATCAGCTTCTCAAAAAATTTATGAACAGGTTTGACTTCTCTTGATAATGTAACTAATGCAAGTTGCAATCGATGAGCAAAACAATGAACATAGTATGCATAAGGACAAACCTTCATAAAGAGGGCCTGTAAACCATTCCATTCTCCTCTCATATTGCTAGCACCATCATACCCTTGGCCACGAATGTTAGAAACATCAAGGTTATGTCAAGAAAGTATATCACATATTGCTTCCTTAAGAGTTAAAGATGTGGTGTCTTTAACATGTGCCACATCAAAATATCTCTCTTGTATTAAACCAACTTTATCAACAAATCTTAATACAAGAGCCATTTGTTCCTTTTTTGACTCATCACGAGCTTCATCAACAACGATACAAAATTTGGAATCACCAATTTCCTCACGAATACTCTTTTTCACCCTACTAGAAAGAATTTGCAAGAGCTCTTTTTGAATTTGATGTGAAGTATACTTGCAATTTTGTGGAGCATTTTCCAACACAACTTTTGCAACTTCATCATTGTAGGATGCTAAAAGTTTTAATAACTCAAGAAAGTTACCTTGATTTCTTGATTTGCTGCTTTCGTCGTGACCCCTAAAAGCACAAGCTTGTAGTGTTAACCAACGAACAGTGTCAATTGAAGTCTTGAGTCATAACCGATTATTCATTCTTTGACTTGAACTTTGCACTTGAATAACATTTCTAATATGACCATCTTGATTCAACAAGTCTTGACAAGCTTTCATTGCATTATTGTGTGGTGAGCAAGGATCCTTCCCTATGTGTTTAAGAAAGGAACAATGTTTTCCATTCCTAACTTTCTTCCAATTTCTAAAACCCATAGAAATCAAGACAAGTGATCCGGGACGTCCACTTAGTTTTTTGCTAAAAAGGTAACATGGTAAGCAATATGCGGCATCTTCAGATGGTGAATATTCTAACCATGATGGAAATATGCTAAACCAAGTATGTTGAAACCTTCTTGGATGATCCTCGTTACCAGACAAAGGATAGTTTTCTAAATGAATTTGATATGGACCCCATTTTAGATAAGCTCTTCGTATTGCATCCACTTGATTTGGTGGATATTGCCAAATCGGAGGACGCTTTCCAGGATCGCGTTCCAAAGAATTTTCAAAACCATGATGCTCTTCAATTGTTGGATTCTCAAGAACTTTTTCAGATTCGGATGCCGGGATTATAATTTCTTCATCTCTCTCTTCTCTTTCAATTTCACATGCTTTTCTTTTGAAAAAAGAATCAATTATCATATTATTCATCTTTACTCTTCCTATAATATCATATCAGATCCAAAAATCAATTTAGAGAACATAAAAATTAAAAGAGAAAAAAATTAATAAACTTAATTAATCAACTTTAACCGTTTTCAAATACCGGTAACTTCACTATTAGAAATTAGCAGCAACAATGATTAAATAAACCTTATTATAGTGTATAACTATATTTGTAAATTACAGTGTTATGAATTGGCTTAATAAACCTCATATAGATTATTTTAACACATCAAGAAAGAAGAACCCTAAAAATCTCAAAAACACAAATCAAACAATCACTTTAATTTGTTACTTTTTATAAAAGAAGAATGAATAAAGTTTTTTACCTGTTAGATGTTGATCACTTTAATCTGTTCCGATTCCGGTGCCGGTAGCAAACCCATATGAGAAAGAAATGAAAGATATGAGCTTTTTACCTTATCTGTATTTTAACCTAACTTTGAATGAAAAATAAAAAATAAAAAATAATTTTAATTTAAAATAAGGATGTTTTAGTAATTTAATATATATGAATTAAAAAAAAAAGTTGAGGGGTGGCCGTGGCCTTTCCACGTCCCCCCTCAGTTCCGCCACTATACATATATATATATATATATATATATATATATATATATATATATATATATATATATATATATATATATATATATATATATATATATATATATATATATATATATATATATATATATATATATTGATTCATTGGATTATAGTGAAAATATAAGTGTGAAGGAGTTTGGATATAACTATAATGAGGTGAACCATGATAAATTTCTTATGTTAATGTATCATCATTTATCTTTTTACATTAATTATATGTGCTTGAGTTAAAATTTATCTTAAAGAATCCAAAAAAGTTTTAAACGAAAAATAAATTCAATTTTTTAAATATTTTTTTATCTTTACTTCATCCTCAAAAGGATGTCATTGAAAGTAACACTCATGCTTATTATAAGTTTTGATCATCTAGTTTCTATATTCTACCACTTATATCTTCTCACACCATTAGAATAACCAATGAAGACATACTGCACAACACTAGCATTGAATTTGTCTTGTTTGATATGCGCAAACGATAAAGCTTCAGAAAACTCCATATTAATGTAGTTTACCAGTTTCCCACTCCAGACGTCAATAGGTGTCTCGAAGCCTATTATTTTGGATGGATATTTTTTTATTAAGTAAGTTGTAATAGATGTAATTTTACTCCATAAATTATTTGGCAATTCAACTCCTAACAACATACATCTTACCCGCTAAAAATAGTTTTATTCAAGCATTCAACTAAACTATTTTGTTACAGTGTGTCATCAACGCTTTTTATGCCTCTTTATATTTTGCGTCCTGCAAAATTTATTAAACTAAAAAACAAACTTCAAACCATTATATTCTTAAAACTTTTAAGTTAGTTTCCAATTGATATTCGATAAAAGTATGTCATCTCTTAAGCTTTTCAAATGTACGATTTTATGTATCAAAATATAAACTCATACTCTTATATAAATATCATCAATAACAGTGAGAAAATATAAATCCCCCTCCCCATGTGTTCTCACCCTTGTCGGACCTCAAAGATCAAAGTAGACATACTTAAACAGACTACTAGAATTATACATACCACTCTCAAACTTCACCGTATATTGTATGTCTTGTTTGCAATGATCACAGAATGCTAGTTTATTCAATCTCTCTCTTCCTAACAAACCTTGTTTAGCTATAATAACCCAACCTCTCTCACTAACATGCCCTAATCTTAATTGTCATAGTTTGGTTTTAGCATGAAAGTCTTAACTAGATAATGATGTTAACCAATATTATTGAAACTAGGGGTGTTCAAAACCAAACCAACCCAATAGAAAATCGCAAACCAAACCAAACCAAAACGAAACCGCAAAAAACCGCATTTGGTTCGGATTCGTTTGGGTCATTTTTTAATAAAATCGCACGGTTTTGTTTGGTTTGCGGTTTGTATTTTGCAAACCGAACTAAACCAAACCAAACCGCATTATGTTACAACCCAAATTTTACTTATCCCACATCCAACCAAAATATCAAACCTAGTATGCCTTAACCTTATAATTACAAACAACATCAAACCTAGTATGTCTTAACCTTACAATTACAACCGATTTTCTCTTACTCACGCTTAGGGTTTCAATTTCAACCTTCTTAAATCTCTCATAGTAGTATCACACATTCTTCTCGTCTTCTTTTCCATGTAGGTTTCGCCTATTCTACTATAATAAGTCATCTCTTATGTTCTTTCTTTTTCATCTTTTATGTTACTATTTTCTCTTTTAATTATATTTTTATCGCACCTTTCTTCTCAATCTCGCATCTCTTATGTTGTTTTTTTCATCTTCTCTAATCTCTCATCTCATATTAGACGCCTGTGACGAAAGTACCATTACATAAACAGTAACACAAATAATTATAACAACTACAATACAAGAACTATGTGATTACAACCATCAAAACAATTTTGAACATGTAACGCATCATCCTACGGGCGTCTTGGTCGGTCTTAATATCCACCCATTCGCGCACTTATCCGTTTTGGTTGAACGTGGAAACAAACCATTGTATTCTTCTAATCCTTTCATCCTCTCCAATTTCTCCCTCTAACCAATTGTACAATGTCCGATTAAGACGTTCAAACGTATTTGTGTTCCAAAGTCGAATTTGTACCGGAGCCGCAACGACAGAAAATATTACATCAGCATTTCGTTTCTGAATGTATGCAGACATTGTTAAAATAGAGAAACTTGAAGGTGATGGTGGTTGAACTAGAGAAAATATGGTATTAGGAAATGATTTTGTGTGAAAAATGTTGCATCCAAGGCGTGACATTTAACAGAGTGAACATAAAATGTATGCGCCAAGAGAGTTGGCGCCCACATGAAATCACATGCAGGCACCAGAGGGATTGGCGTCCACACTACAAATTGCACTAAGGCGCCAGGAGCATTGGCGCCTCCTCATGAGGGAGGAGCCCAATGCATGTGTCAATGCTATTGACACCTCCTCTTCATGCTTAGGGGGTGCGCCAATTCATCTGGCGCATCCTTTTGTAAAAGTGGTTATTTTGGTTTTTTTTTAATTATCGATTTTTTTTGAAAAAATTGGTTATTTTAAAAAAAAAATCTCGGTTCGAGATCATCCTAGTTTAAAATCTCAACTTGAATCAAGGTTACCCTGTTCAAAACCCCGGTTCAGCTCATAAGTTCAGCCTGTGTAAAAGCTTACTTTGATTCAAGATCAGCCTAATTTAAAATCTCAACTTTTTCAAGGTTAGCCTATCCAAAACCCCTGTTCAGTTTGTAAGTTCAGCATATTGAAAAGCTTACTTCGATTCGAGATCAACCTGGTTCAAAATCTCAACTTAGTTTGAGGTTATCCTGTTTAAAACCCCGATTCAGTTTGGAGAATAACTTGTTCAAAACTCCGATTTGATTCGAGATAACTTCGTAGAAAATCTCAATTTAGCTTGGGAACTAACCGCTTCAAGTTTGTGTATGGAAGGAAGACTAACAATTTCAATTTGCTGTTTGGAAGGAATATTAACTGCTTCAGACCGCTGTTCTTTGTTTGTTTGAAAGTTAACATGAAACTTCATTTTTTTTCTTGTATAAGGGGGTTCAAGAGTTTAACATGCTAAAAGCTTTTAAGCATTACTGGATACTCCCAAGATTAAATATTGGGGGCATGATTAGGTATTATTGGTGGAACATGTATAGTTCTCTAGTGTCATTTCTCTTACTCTTAACTCTTTATTTTCAAATATTTACTTTCCGATGCTATTTCTAAAAACATTTTTAAAAATGGTTTTAAACTCTGAAAATGATAATGAAATGTTTTCAAACTATCATTTTAAAAAAAATCACAATTGACCCCATTCATATGTCCAAAATGTATCAATGTATTCATGAAATTAATGAAATTTTCCCTACTATTATATTAGTTTTATTCATATCCTTTCTTTCTCTCATTTTTAGGAAACAAGAGGCAACAAAGACTAAGCACATATATGTGTTGGACCCTCAAAGACTTTTACTGATAGCGGGTAACTTTCAACTCGACAAGATTGTGTTGGACCCTCAAAGACTCAACCTCTTAAGAAGGAGTATTGGGGGACAGTAGCTCCCCATGGTCGGCAGCGACCAAAGTCATGATGGAATCCGCCTGTAACATTTGAAAACCTGACTCCGCCAACAACCCCAATTTTCCTATTTTGAAGAGTTTGCATATATGGGTATAATATTTAGCAGATAAGCATGCATTTATATCTGGAGTAGTCAGAGGCATCCGACCAACGAACACTGGGGGCAACGGGAAGGGAGGATTCCTAACATTGTACGACAGGTAGATAACAAGATTAGGGCCAACCAATCTCAATTTCTTAGCGGGATTTCCTCATGGAGATGCCTTACCATAATTTTTTTTTGGTCCCAGCCAAAGCGGCAGACCTGCCATTATTTTTATTGCTTCGTCTCTCAAAGGGTAGCTAGGTAACTTCCATATGCATCAAAATTCCTTCTTCTGCTAAATAATTTAAATCTCTATCCTCACTTAAAGACAAGATAGGTTTCTTAGTTGTAGTATGGTTAAAACGAAGCGAGGAACCTTTTTCTCCCTCTCTTTTGATCTCATCTGAAAGGGATTAAAGAGTGATAGGGTAAGCTCAATGCAAGTCAACATCAAATAAAAATAAAAATAAACACAGTCAAATCAAGTAACAAAGAAATTTTCTCTCTCCTCAACAGACTTCGCATCTACAAAATATCTACAACTGTGTCTCCTTGACTGAAAACGAAAGAAGATTCTTCTTCATAGCCTTTTCCTCGCCAGTAAGGGAGTTGTAAGAGTCTGCGTAAATGCTATCATTCTCATCAAAATGATATGGGGACCAAAACCTTTGGGCATATCAATACAACTAACCGGCCCTGTGGAAGGAGATGAAAAATTATAAAATTATGTATAAGATGTGGGGGAAAGATGAGCTTCCAGGAAATAATAAAGTTTGAATTTCTTCCAACTTTTAGTATAAACCTACAAGATCTTGTCGTCATTTTGACAAAGGGAACTAGTCAATGACCAATTTCTTTCCTTGATGGAAGGTACACATAAAAAAGGTTAAAGAAGATATTCTTTAAGGTAGAACCCAATTGCCCATTACACTCATACCAATATTGGAACACCTATACAGAGGCCCAAGGAACTAAGTGGAGCTACGAGGGGGAAATTAGAAAGTGACCCAACACCTCCTTTTCAAAAGTGGTCAAGGGGAATTGAATACCCAACTTTTAGAAAGTGCAGTTATAGAAAGGAACAAAGCATTCGTTGAATTTTCTACATATCCTTTTATCAGTGGGAATGGTGGAACTCGACTAACCATATTTCACCTCAAAAGTAGATTTCTCAACAATAACCTCCTAGATATACGAAGAAACTATTCTCGAATATATGGGTCCACCCAAGAATAATCATCCACATCAGTCGGAGCCATCAATTCCTCAGGTCGAATAATTTTTTATCTGCATCATAAAATGAATCATTTTGGTCAACAATAATAGAACAATGGGAAGAAGAAATTTTCTCAAGAGATTGGATAGAGTAACAAATCTCACATTCTATTATCTTTAATAAAACCAGGCCCAAACTGAAATCAGCGCAAACAAGGGATGTGACAGAAATGACAACTTCACTCATCAGCAACTCGCCCTCATCACATGAAAAGTCCAACCCCTACCCAAAGTTACCACTAGGCTCGTTCGAGGCAGGGATGGCCCAGTTCATTCCATAAAAGATATGTGTGAGTTCTAGATTCTTAACGCATGCAGACGATGAAGATTCATCACTAGTAATCTTGATAGCATTATTTATGCGTGCATATCACGGGTTAACCATAACAACACATGGAAAAAGACAATAACATAGCTTTAAAAGAGGATTAAAAGAGAATAACGACCCACAAATGAAAAAGAAACAAAACATTTAAGGCGTCAGAGATAGAGAGCATGACAATGAACCCAGAATGAGGGAGTAAACTTTGAATATTAAATGAAGCAAAATGATTGTTCCATAGGAAGTTGAAAGGAAGATCCAAAGGGAAGCCAAATGATGGTTCCATAGGAAGCATACATGATTCAAATGTACTTGAGTACTCTACGTAGGGAAGTCACACCTTAACTTGAAAACATAGAGCCATTCGCTTAGAAGAAACGATAAAACATATCAATGATGGGAAAACAATTAATACACATGTTCCCCACTATTTTAATAATTGGCCAACGACATTCATGTTTCTCCATATGTCTAGACATGAACGCCAGTGGCCAACCACAAATCCAAAAGACTTCTCAATTAGTATACGCCAGGCAAGCCTTAGGGGCAACTGTTTTGGGTCGACCAAAACCCAAATAAGGGCCGAATCATACACAAGCCGAATTAAAGACTATCCAACATATATAGTCAGCACACACGAGATTCAAGATACACTTTTCATTATACTCATTTTGGACTCTGTAACTGATATGAGTATTTGAGTGTTAACCTTGTAGGTCCATCCTGCACCATCATATCGGATATTAGGACAACTGACTCAGAGTCCTACGTTATTGATCAACCAATTTTAGTTTCACAACAGAAAAAAATCTCTCTCTCTCTCTCTCTCTCTCTCTCTCTCTCTCTCTTCTCTCTCTCTCTCTCTCTCTCTCTCTCTCTCTCTCTCTCTCTCTCTCTCTCTCTCTCTCTCTCTCTCTCTCTATATATATATATATATATATATATATATATATATATATATATATATATATATATATATATATATATATATATATATATATATATATATATATATATATATATATATATATTCGTTGGATTATAGTGAAAATATAAGTTTGAAGGCGTTTGGATATAACTGTAATGAGGTGAACCATGATAAATTTCTTATGTTAATGTATCATCATTTATCTTTTTACATTAATTATATGTGTTTGAGTTAAAATTTATCTTAAAGAATCCGAAAATGTTTTAAACTAAAAATAAATTCATTTTTTTAAATATTTTTTTTTTCTTTACTTTATCCTCGAAAGGATGTCATTAAAAGTAACACTTATGCTTATTATAAGTTTTGATCCTCTAGTTTCTATATTCTACCACTTATATCTTCTCACACCCTTAGAATAACCAATGAAGATATATTGCACAACACTAGCATTGAGTTTGTCTTGTTTGATATGCGCAAACGTTAAAGCTTCAGAAAACTCCATATTAATGTAGTTTATCAGTTTCCCACTCCAAACGTCAATAGGTGTCTCGAAGCCTATTATTTTGGATGGATATTTTTTATTAAGTAAGTTGTAATAGATGCAATTTTACTCCATAAATTATTTGACAATTCAACTCCTAACAACATACATCTTTCCCGCTAAAAATAGTTTTATTCAAGCATTCAACTAAACTATTTTGTTACAGTGTGTCATCAACGTTTTTTATGCCTCTTTATATTTTGCGTCCTGCAAAATTTATTAAACTAAAAAACAAACTTCAAACCATTATATTCTTAAAACTTTTAGGTTAGTTTCCAATTGATATTCGATAAAAGTATGTCATCTCTTAAGTTTTTCAAATGTACGATTTTATGTATCAAAATATAAACTCATACTCTTCTATAAATATCATCAATAACGGTGAGAAAATATAAATCCCCCTCCCCATGTGTTCTCACCCTTGTCAGACCTCAAAGATCAAAGTAGACATACTTAAACAGACTACTAGAATTATACATACCACTCTCAAACTTCACCGTATATTGTATGTCTTGTTTGCAATGATCACAGAATGCTAGTTTATTCAATTTCTCTCTTCCTAACAAACCTTGTTTAGCTATAATAACCCAACCTCTCTCACTAACATGCCCTAATCTTAATTGTCATAGTTCGGTTTTAGCATGAAAGTCTTAACTAGATAATTATGTTAACCAATATCATTGAAACCATTTAATACCAATAACAAGAACACACATAAACTATATATCTAATTCGATGGAAAATGATCTACTCGGGGGAGAAAGAAGTTATTTATTCTACCGCCAATCAAGATTCTCAACACAAAAAATTACAAAAGAGTTGCAAAAAGAATAGCTCTTCAAATTAATAAGAACATCACATATTTAATATCTTCCAACTCGTATGCTTAATAATCCATAAAAATATTTTGTCACTCTTAATTTCTCTCTCTAGAAAACACATCCTTCTAAAATATACTAAAAAAACTTAAATATGACAGCTTCCAAGACGTCTTGCATCTATATTAAAATGTATCGTATTTGAGGATGACTTAAAATCTTAAAAATTGGACTATTGATTTTAAAGTTGAGATTTTGAATAATTGTGATGTGCCAAAAGTTAAAAACGTTTTACACTTATACTACATAACAGTTAAAAAGATTTAAACATTTTTAAAAGTTAATATATTTGTCTTAATTCTTAACCAGATAAATCAATTTTGTATGTACTATTTTTGTCTTAAACTTCATTTAAGATTGACTAATGTATAACTAATGGACAAAATTTTATATATATATATATATATATATATATATATATATATATATATATATATATATATATATATATATATATATATATATATATATATATTATATATATATATATATATATATAATATATATATATATATATATATATATATATATATATATATATTATATATATATATATATATATATATATATATATATATATATATATATATATATATATATATATATATATATATATATATATATATATATATATATATATATATATATATATATATATATATATATATATATATATATATATATAATCAGCAACTAATTATTCTTTGACGGAGAGTTTGAATTTGTCGACACCTTTTTAGGTTGATTTGTTCTCTTCTAATAATTGATTCATCCCTATCCACATTTTTTTTAGGTTGGATATTTTGTAAACCTTATTAAAATTCAGTTAGTATGGTCGATCTTTTCTGAACATGACTTGATAACAGATACATATTATTTAAATTTTGAAGCACGAAAGAGCCAATATTTGTATTTTGTTATGATTGTTAGTTTTGTCTCAATAAGTCATAGACAACGTGCGGGTTTATAGACCATGGATTTTGAGAGGACGAAGGTGCATCAGAAGGAATACAAAGAAGATTAGATAGCGAAAGTTGGCCTAACGAGGAAGCAAACGTATAACCTGTCAATAAGTTTGTGATGTTGCGCAATTCACGGTTCAACCATGCACATTCTTCTTAAATGTTAATCTCATCTATGACTATAACTTTAATGTTGACTTTGATTTCCTATTGATATTTATTCAATTCTGAATGTGTACATATCAATCAAACGAAAACAACACGTAACAAACTAGGGACTAAACCATGACCATCGTTATAGATGTCTAAAAATTTAGGTGAATCGAATTTTAAATGCTTACCTACATAGATTTCTTAAGTTTTTGAAACATCGTGTAGATTGGTCACGGTTAGGAGCGACAAATGAACATGTTCACTCTATTTAGACTCACAATGCAAAAACCTATAAAAGAACAGTCAAACGCAGTAAATATTATTGAAGATATTTTCTATATAATAGTCTGTCTTACATATTTTCAACCACGATTCTCTTTTCAAAATTTAAATATTTATATTGAAGAGATAATTAATTAATAGAGACATACTTGTAAAATTATTATACTTATTTATTTTATATATAAGTATAAAATTATTATATTATGAATGTGGATAAATAGACAAAAGTTTTGAGTGGGGCCTTGAGAATTATTATTTGGCTGTTTACAATTTGAATTAATCAAACTAAAGAAGAGTACAAATGCGCCGTTTGTGCCCACAACAGACATCATTACTTAAGCGGCTCCCCAAAAGTTTAGATATTATGATTCTAGTTTGCAAATTGCTATTTTTGCCTATTTCAATGTTGTAATTTAAGTTTTTGACATACATAATTCTCTTTTCTATTTTTTTTCTTCTTCTAAGTTGTCTTCTTTTAAAGTTTTTCTTCTAAGATTCTAATTAAATAATTATTAAAGTTTTTATTAATTTAATTAATAAAAATTCAAACAACTAAATTTAATCAAATAATTAATATTTTACATAATAAAGAGTGAGATAATGGTACCTAAAGTTTTTTAAAGAATTTGAAAAGGTATGTCACACAATAATTCGAAATGTGTTTAATTTCACACACAAAGAATTTCATTAAGTTGTTATTATGGATAACAATCTTTATTTATCCTTGGTGATATAATTTTCACTTATATTACATATGCTGACAATACATGCGTGCATTAAATGAGCCTATACCAGTGCAAGAAATTGTTTGATTAGTTAGGGACATTTGTGAGGTGAAAAACTCTCATTAAATTTCTACATTGTTTGGGATTATCCCCTCGCAATGCATAAAATAAAAAATTATTAAAACAAATTGTGTGGGACAACCCTTCGCAAATGTTAAGGAGCGATATTTTGAATTTTAAAATTGATTATTTGTTAGAGGAAATCTCTAGCTAAACGTTTCGGTAACATTAGCGAGGGGAAACCCCTAACTAATAGTTTCAGTCATTTTGAAATTGTCTCGTCAAACTATCTTGTTTCAGTCACTTTAATAAAGGTGTTTACATTTATGAGGAGCAATCCCTAGCCATATATTTCCTTTACATTTGTGAGGGACAATCCCTAGTTAATTTGAGTTACATTTGCACATTATCCCATCACCTGAGCACGTGTCAGTCCTTTAATAAAGTCATTATAATTTGTGATGGGCTATCCCTAACTATTTATTACCGTTCAGGTAGCATGGGGAGCCTCATCGCAAAATACAACCATATATTTGCTCCGCCACTTTCATTTCCCCATTCCTCCATCGCTTCGGCATATCTCTTTCTTTTTTTCTTTGTTTGATTTTTTTATTGTCTCCCAGTTTCACTTCATTAACCTCACTCTTCCACTACCGAATTCAGATTTTACATCAAAAAATTTTCAACAGACTTATTTGAAAAATAATTTTATTTTATTTTATTTCTTGTGATTTTCGGATTATATAAAATCCCTAATTTTAATTTATTTTTGTTCATTTTCCATTTTATCTATAAAAGGTTAAACTTTCGTTAGTAGAGTAATATCAAAAGTTTAAAGTTGTTTAATTTTTCATCTAAGGTACACATTTTTTCTCTATTTATTTTTTTAAAATCTAAATATATATTAATATTTGTTGATATATGTTAATATTTGAATATGTTGATATATTAGTTAATATGTTCGTTAATATTTGAATACCTTAGTATTTGTTAATATATGTTAATAATTTATACTATTTGAATATGTTAATATTTATTTTTATTTATGTATTATGTAATATATTGTTTTTAATATATTATATATTTAGTATTATTTAGTATTTAGTATTATTTATAAATAATATTTATACTTCTTTTATAACATACTCTTTTTATATAACATATTATTTTTATATATTAAATATTATTTGATATTATTTATTAATTAGTAATATATTATATATTATATATTATGTATTATGCTAATATATTTTAGAAATAATATATTTTATTTATGTGTTATATAACATACTGTTTTTAAATATTATATTTGAAACAATACTTAAATTTATTATTATTTAATATATAATATTATTTTTAAAATAGTATTTTTCAAAATAATATAAATAATATTTCAAAAATAAAAAATTAAAGTATAGAAAATAGTATAGATTTATTATTATTTAGTAATATATTTTAGTATTATTTTAGTAAACATAACACTTAATTTTTTATAGAAATATTATGTATTAGGTGATAAACAATATTATAAGAAAATAATGTTTTATTTTCATATCATATACTGTTTTTATTTATTATTTTTGAAATAATACTTAAAAAATAGTAAAAAAATTATTTTTGAAAATAAAGAAAAAAACAATATAAAAAATAGTATATATTTATTATTATTTAGTAATAAATTTTAGTATTATGAATTATTTTATTTTTTAATTTTATTTTCTAATTTTATTTAGGGATTAATTATTATACACTGTCAGTGTAAAAAGTTTTACACCGTCGGTTCATCACCATCACCCGTTTGTATTACTTTATAGATTTTTAAAATAAAAGTCAAACTTCTTTTAATATGCAACGTCTATAATTAACTGACGATGTAAAACCCTTTTACACCGTCAGTATATTTCAATTAATCTCTTTTATTTAAATTTTATTTTACAAAATATAAAAATATATATTTATTTATCATATTGATGGTGTTTTATTATAATTACATTATTATATTTATAATAATATAATAATAATATTTTTTTATATATTATTATAAACATTAGTTAGGGGCTTATCCCCTAACAAATATCAAAACATATATGAATTTGTTAGGGATTTATCCCCAAGCAAATGACTGACAAGTTGGCTAGGGGATTTGTCATTCACAAATGCCAAAACATAGATGCATTTTCTAGGGGCTTATCCCCTAGCAAAATACTGACACGACTGCGACACTAGACTGCTCCTACGCCTGCGTGTCATCAGGTGGAAATTTATACATGACAATTTGAGAGGGGGTTAGCTCCAAGCTAATTAGCTATGTGGGAAGCCCTTGGCTAAATATTTGTGACTCCTTATTTAGCTAGGGGGCTTGTCCCCTCACAAATCTTTGTTTTGTGAAGGGTTTTTACAATAATGAGGGGTTTAACACCTAGCTAGAAATATTTTTTTCTTGTACATGCTTTAAGACGGGTCATAAATATCTTAAAAGAACAACGGGCTCGAGCGCATGATAGAGGTTGGCGATGGAGTCACATGACAACCAATCTTGTTGAGTCCATAAACTCGATTTTTTAAGGCCACAAAAGACTACTTAGTTCATATGTTAGACATGTACAAAGTTCTTAGTCTCTTTCAAGTCTATCATTCATACTTTTCAATGGTTCTACTAAATATTATTAGTGTATTTACAAAGGTATACAATTTATGACAATGAAACAATGCATAGGAAAAAGAGAGGACTCAAAATAGTACTCATATTAGAACATAAATGAACAAAAATGATAAACTTAAAATAAAAAGTATAATATGTCGTCTTATCGGTCATATACCCGAAAAAATTGTCCAAATTTTACAAACAGTTCTAATTAAGCACTTGTATTTGTGGGAGTTTTCAGAAGTTAATAAAATTAATTATTAGTCAAATTTCATTTTTTTTTTGTAATATGAAATGCAAAATATAGATTAATTGATACATTCAATTACAACACAATATCACCAGAGTCGTCTCAAATTTTTTAGAGACCTTATGTAAAAGGTTGAAGTTAGCTTCATTTGAGTCTTAAGTTTGTTAAGGGGCCCTATTTAACGTGAAATATGTGTCACACTCTTTGATTTTATGTTAATGTACGTTTTATCATGCACTTTAGAGGACCTTTGTCATTAAGTATTTATCATGCACTTCCATAGGTCAGTAATATACTCATCTACTCAGCTATTGATATTACCACCTTTAACATCCTAAATCTCTAAACTTATACAAAAATATTTAATCGATAGGTTAAAGTGTCACAACAACAACCATCCAAAAACTCGTCAATACATTTGACAACAAGTGCAGAAAATCATATCAAAACAACTTCAAAATGAAATTTTGTAAATAAAGTATTAGATTTCAAACCATAAAATTCAGCATTAACTCAGAATAGTAAAAATGCCTTGTTCCCTATGTTACAAGATCAGGGCACTAAAACTACTAAATTGCGATAAAATAATAAGTAAATGAAGAATAGCTTCAACAATGCACTTTCCACACATCAACAAATTTAGTCCTCATTATCTATAAGATGTCCATGTTGGATAACATTAAGAAAAAAGGGTGAGAAATAAACTTCTACATAAATGGTGTAAAGAATGCAAGGGTAGTTAAACACAAAACCTATCATACATTCAATACACAACCAACATCATCCTAATCTCACACCATTCAATAATAATATACACATATATGCAATGAAACTCACGACACAACTTTATATTATGCATGTGGTACCAACTCAATATTTGGTTCTCTCAGGAACCGGGTCCCCCCTTCTGAACCCATGAGCCCCCTTTCTGAATTATTTATCATCGTGTCAACAATACATAATTATTCACCATATAATCATGCATCTCACAATAATACTAGTCATTTTCACATCATATAACATCACAAAACAACACCATATACATTCCTAACAATTACTACACAATGTAAACAACAACATTTAAGTAATTCAATTATCATTCAATAATGATAATTCCATCATGATTAATAAAGCTCATAATAATTAATTAACAATACCAATATAGCCAAACAATAGCCAATTATCGACCCAACGACAAGACAACATCAAAATTTAGAACCGACAACAAGAACTACACGAACTGGGATAAAATCAGCCATTCAAAGTGACGATCATCATCCACTTAAAATTCCAAACCCTTAATTCTAATGAAGAGTGACTTGTAAAACCAAGCCTAGAGACTATGATGGTCTCCCCATTATAGCGCCGATACCCGTCAGTGTCTTAAGATGCATAACGGTAAACTAGTATGTGAAGACAAGCCTCCTACAAGGTTTTGATGAAGACAACATATCAAGCTCTCCACAATCAAAAGAATGGAAAAAGAAGATTACTTCAACTTTGCTCAAGCCTTCATGAATCTAATATAGGTATATGAAACTCTTGACAAAATTCTCCTAGTGCTCATAAGTTTTTATCCTGCATTAAAAATTATCATTCTAAAGTTATTTTTATCATGGTTAATTATTTTTAAAAATTGCATGTGCAAAAGTTTTTAACTTAGAAAGTTTTTCAAGATTTTGGACATGTCAATCGATTGATCAAACCTTCTGTTTTAAAAAATTTTATGTTTCAAACTGAACCAATTGATTGATGCTTCATGACAATCGATTGATCAATCTTTTTATTTTAATTTTTTTCATTTTTCAAACAGAACCAATCGATTGATGCTTCATGACAATCGATTGATGTTAGTATATTTTTTCTTTTTTAAAGCTATGTTAATAGATTGGTTGAGTATGTCAATCGATTGATGCTGGAAATATTTTGAAAAATTTGAAAAATTATTTCATCATCAATTGCACCATTTCATCATAACTTTCCATGATTAAAGCTTGCATCTTTTCATGATCAATTATCTGATTTCATTTCTAAACATTGTCTTGTTATGATTGAAGGGATGCATTCATACTATAAATAATTTTCATATTTTCACTTCAATTTCTTACCTCTTTTCAAAACAATTTGCAAAATCTCTCTACATTCAATCTTCATCTATTTCTCATATTAAGATACTTTTGGAAAAAGAATTTTCATATCATTTTCTTCAAAAAGTACTCTTGAGCACTTAGAGATTATTTTGCCTTTGAAATTTCATATTGAAAGAGAAGAAGACTCTAATCAATTGATTAAAGTCTTATTCAATATAATTAATCAAATATTCATTCAAATACTTTGTAAAATCCTAAGTACCAAGGATTGTTTGGTTTTAGGTGTATTGCTTATAATCCAGGATTGTTGGATATAAGTGTTGAGAAAAGGAAGGATTGTTTTCTTTTCTTGTTAGTTAAGTTTTCAAGAGGATTGTTCTTGATTACTTAGTTAGAGGCTTGTTCTAAGTATCTAACATTATAGTGAATTCTCTTTCGTGTTGAAAGGGGAGTAGAGTACTCTCGATCTGTGAGGGGAACCACTATACATCGTGGTGTTCTTTACTTTCCGCACTTTACCGCATTTCATCACTTAAGCTTCTCAAGAAAAATAAAATTTCATAAACCGTAGAAAATTCGAAAAATCGTCCAAGTGCCTCATTCACCCCCCTCTAAGGCACTCCTTAAACTTACATAGTCATCTGGGTGACGCCCGCCACCCTGCACCAGATTGTAGAAACATGAAACTGCCATGGGAGTTCACTTGAAACTCCAAATTTTAGCTTCCCAATCATCCCAGAAAATCAAGTAAATTATATCACTTATAATATTTGTCGCACCTCGAAAAAAATGAGAACACGACTTAGCGAAGCGCAATCGCACGCTCGCGGGATGGACTAAACAGAGTCGCCACCGAACTTTATTTATTCCTAAAAAGGAAAGGGGGAATATCGATAAAATCCAAAACGGAACGAGAATGATATTGATTGTCGCAACCAAATCAGGGTTCGGGAGTCGATTACGCAAGGGGAATGTATTAACACCCCTCACGCCCGTTGTACTCAACGGGAACCATTAGGTTAATTGTGCGCGTTAGTGTTAGCTTAAAAATGTTAGACTTCTCTAGTTGTTAAGAGGGAAAGAAGAATAGAAAAGAGATGTTTTTTTTTGTATTTTTATTAATGTGCGAAGAAAGGAACTAAACCTATTTTTTTATTAATGGGGCTGACAAGATTTACAAATATTGCTCCTACGTATCTCCGGATGCAATAGAGAACTTAAGGCTTACATAGTTCTGGATAGGAAAGGTTTATTTGTTGGTCGATTTTAGCGAAAACTACTTTGTGTCAATCGACGAAAATATTTTTGGCTACACAAAACAAGTGGAGAAGGGGACATTTGCATCACGACCGAATGGATTTACAAATCAATATTCATGGGAAAAATCATAAGCTTACTCACATGTTCAAGTGGATGAAACATGTTTTGCATCATCTTGAAACAACATACCTTTCGTTTGAAAAAAGGGTTTAAGGGTCATTCGTACGGCGGCGAGAAAAGAGTTTGATTGGTTGGAATTTATTTTGAGTAAATGGTCCACCCTACCTTAAAGTTTTATCCTCTTTCTCTCCAATAAATGTCTCTCTCTCTCTCTCTCTCTCTCTCTCTCTCTCTCTCTGTGTGTGTGTGTGTGTGTGTGTGTGTGTGTAACGTGGGTGGTGGTTTTCTATTGGTGACCCCCTACCTTCATGCATTGCGTACCATTTAGTGATCTCTCCACCATTATCTCCAAAACAACAAACAATTGACAACTACAAATCAAAGTGAGTGGCCACGTGGGACATAATGAATGGATGAAAGAAGATATTTCTCTTCTTTCTTTCTTTTTTCTTTGATAAAATTAATTAATTAAACATAACTTCAAAAATTAATTAAAAATAAGTGACACAATTAAAATTCAAACAAAAAACATAATTAGTTATAAATAATCGACCTGATTACTTTAACTAAAAAATAGAAATAAATGGATAAAAAATAAATAAAAATCGTACGCGAAAATGCCCAAAATATTAAATTGACTGCACCATAATGATGAGTGTGAAATAAACTTTTTGAAAACGTATATGGTTTTATCGAATTCTGAAATAGAAAACACTCAGTTGAAACTCCCGGACATATCAAAATATGACCGAAAAAGTAGCCGAAAAATAAATCAAGCACACCAAGTTAAACTACGTGAAACGTAGATTAATAAAACTGATGTACGCAAGCTTGGTTTGGAAATTTTTCGCCCGCAGTTTTGATGCACATTTAAAAATAAATTCAACCGGTTTACCTGTAGATCAAAAAAAAAAATCGACTGATATTCTAGGAATTATGCGGCATGGAATGCATGTTATGCTATGCACATATGCAATAGCTATGATGAATATATTGAATCAGCAATTTAGAGTCAAAATCAGAGTGTGACAGTTTCCCCTATTTAAGCATCTTCAACAAGAGAATATGAAGTAGTACACTCTTCATATGATCACAGCGAGAGATAATTAAATATTAAGATGACCCGGATTTTGATCTTGAATCTCCAATTCAATACATTCATCATTGTTGTTGCATCTCTGCATAGCATAACATGCATTCCATGTTGCATAATGCCTAGAATATCAATCGAAATAAATTTTTGGATTTACAAGCAAACGAGTTGAATCAATTTTCAAGTGTGAGTCAAAATTGCGGGCGAAAAATTTCCAAATCAAGCTTGCAGGCATCAGTTTTATTAATCTATGTTTCACGTAGTTTAACATGGTGTGCTCGATTTATTTTGTGACTACTTTTTTGGTCAAATTTTGATCCGTCTGACCGTTTCAACTAGACGCTTTCTATTTCAAAATTTGATTAAAACTTATATGTTTTCGAAAAGTTTATTTTACATTGATCATTGTGGTGCAATCGTTTTAATTTTTCGGGCATTTTTACGCTCGATTTTTATTCTTTTTTGATCCATTTATTTCTGTTTTTTAGTCAAAGTAATATGGCCGATTATTTAGAACTAATTATGTTTTTTGTTTGAATTTTACATGTATCATTTATTTTTAATTAAATTTTGAAATTATGTTTATTTAATTAATTTTATCAAAGAAAAAACAAACAAAAAAAGCAATATCTTAATAGATTGGTTGAGCATGTCAATCGATTGATGCTGGAAATATTTTGAAAAATCTGAAAAATTATTTCATCATCAATTGCACAATTTCATCATAACTTTCCATGATTAAAGCTTGCATCTTTTCATGATCAATTATCTGATTTCATTTCTAAACATTGTCTTGTTATGATTGAAGGGATGCATTCATACTATAAATAATTTTCATATTTTCACTTCAATTTCTTACCTCTTTTCAAAACAATTTGCAAAATCTCTCTACATTCAATCTTCATCTATTTCTCATATTAAGATACTTTTGGAAAAAGAATTTTCATATCATTTTCTTCAAAAAGTACTCTTGAGCACTTAGAGATTATTTTGCCTTTGAAATTTCATATTGAAAGAGAAGAAGACTCTAATCAATTGATTAAAGTCTTATTCAATATAATTAATCAAATATTCATTCAAATACTTTGTAAAATCCTAAGTACCAAGGATTGTTTGGTTTTAGGTGTATTGCTTATAATCCAGAATTGTTGGATATAAGTGTTGAGAAAAGGAAGGATTGTTTTCTTTTCTTGTTAGTTAAGTTTTCTAGAGGATTTTTCTTGATTACTTAGTTAGAGGCTTGTTCTAAGTATCTAACATTATAGTGAATTCTCTTTCGTGTTGAAAGGGGAGTGGAGTACTCTCGATCTGTGAGGGGAACCACTATACATCATGGTGTTCTTTACTTTTCGCACTTTACCGCATTTCATCACTTAAGCTTCTCAAGAAAAATAAAATTTCATAAACCATAGAAAATCCGGAAAATCATCCAAGTGTCTCATTCACCCCCCTCCCCTCTAAGGCACTCCTTAAACTTACATTTGGCATCAGAGCAGGTTATAGGTAACCTGTTCCTAAAAGATCCGCATGGCTTCCGCTAGCACGAATCCGGTTTTTAAAGACGGTGGAAGTAGTAACAAACTACCACTATTCTCTGGAGAATATTTTGATTTTTGGAAAATCCGTATGAAGGCACATCTAGAAGCCCAAGGAGAAGGCATATGGGAAGCCGTTGAAGATGGTTCACATAATCCTACGAGTGTGATCAATGACGTTGGTACTCCAAAGATAAAGAGTTCGTACGATGAAGATGATAAGAAAAAAATCTTAAATGAAAAGAAAGCAATAAACATTCTTCAAAGTGCTTTAAGCATGGATGAGTTCTTCCGTTTATCTCAATGCAAGTCGGCAAAAGAAATATGGGACACCTTAGTGGAGACACATGAAGGCACCGCCAAAGTAAAGAGATCAAGGTTGAATACATTAAGTTAAGAATATGAGATGTTTAAAATGCTGCCCGGAGAATCCATCGTGGCGCTACAAAAGAGATTTGTTCACTTAACAAACCACTTGATTGCTCTCGGAAAAACATTTACAAATGACGATCTCAATCTTAAAGTACTAAGATCATTGACTCGAGAATGGCAACCGAAGGTGACTGCTATCTCCGAAAAGAAAAGTCTTTCAACAATGACGTCCGCATCTCTCTTTGGAAAACTTCAAGAACATGAGTTAGAACTTGGTAGGCTTGAGAAACATGAAACCCAAGAAAAGAAATCTAAAGGGATTTCCTTGAAGGTAGACTCAAAAGAAGATAAAGATGATGACGCATTGGAGGAAGATGAGAATTTCATGCTCCTTGTTAAAAGGCTCGGTAAGTTCTTTAACAAAAACGATAAATCCTTTAACGCTAAAAAGAATAGACATTTCAGGAAAAAGGAGGCCACCACATCTACGCAAGATGTAACATGCTACGAATGTGGAAAGCAAGGCCACATAAAACCGGAATGTCCTAAACTCTCAAAGAAAGGAGGATTCAAGAGCAAGAAGGACTTCAAGAACAAAAAGGCATATCTTGCATGGGAGGACAATGAAATTAGTTCTTCATCCGGATCGGATAGCGAGGAATGTGCAAACTTGGCGCTAATGGCTTCACTTTATTCCGATGATGAAGAAGAGGTTAGTAATAATTTTTCTATTTTTGATGATGATGCACAAGATGCAATTAATTAATTGTTAAATGAGTGCAAAATTCTAGATAAAACTATATCATCTCAAAAGAAACAAATTTCTTCCTTGGAAGAAAAGATTGAAGTTTTTGAAAATAAGAAACAAGAGATGATTAGTGAAAAGAAGAATTTTGTATGTCTAGAGTGTGAGTCTCTCTCGTTCCAAATTTTCCAACTTAAAAGAGTCCTTGAAAGGTATGAAAAAGGACAAATTGGTTTGGAAGGGGTTCTTAGCCAACAAAGATACTCAAATGACAAAAGTGGACTTGGTTACTCCAAATTTTCTAAACCAAGTACAAGTAAAACTATCTTTGTAAGACCTAAGGATCAACCTCCAAAAGAAAGAGTCAACACACCAAAAGATGTGCATCAACATCCTAAAAAGAAAAAGTTTACAAAGAAAAAGTCTTTTGTTCCTAGATATAAAAGCAATTTTGAACCAACCTGTTTTTATTGTGGTATTATTGGCCATACACCTAATGCCTGCTACATTAGAAACTTTAGTGTAGCAAAAGGGTATTATGTTTGGGTTGAGAAAGGTACTAATTATAAAGGACCCAAAGCAATTTGGGTACCTAACAAAACTTAACTTTGTTTTGTAGGTATGCTTGAAGGCCACAGCAAATCTTTAGTATTTGGATAGTGGGTGCTCCAAGAATATGACCGGTGATGTGCACAAATTTTCATATCTAAAGCTTAAGGCCAAGGGTTATGTTACTTATGGAGATAAAAACAAAGGAAGAATTCTTGGCATAGGCAAAGTAGGTGCACCAAATTTCATATCCATCGAAGATGTGTTATATGTCGAAGGACTAAAGCACAATCTCTTAAGCATAAGCCAACTTTGTGACAAAGGATTCAAAATAAGGTTCACAAAAGATGAATGCTTAATCGAAGACGAAGTCACACAAGAGGTAATGCTTATAGGTAAGCGAATTAATAATATTTTCATGATTTCCCTTGACGGTGTTTCTTTGAAGGTTAAGTGTCTTATGGCAAATAACAAAGACTCATAGTTATGGCATAAGAGATTTGTTCACATTCACATGGAGCACCTGAATAAGTTAGTAAAACATGACCTTGTCATTGGATTGCCAAAGATAAGATTCATCAAAGATAGGCTTTGCGATGCATGTCAAAAGGGGAAGCAAACCAAGTCAACCTTCACATCCAAAAATGTGGTGTCCACTTCTAGGCCACTACAACTGTTACACATGGACCTATTTGGTCCATCAAGAACAAGAAGCTTCAGAGGTAACTTATATGCCTTAGTTATTATTGATGATTATTCTAGATATACTTGGACTTTCTTTTTAGTGCAGAAAAGTGATGCATTCAAAGCATTCAAGAAGTATGCAAAACAGATTCTAAATGAGAAATCATTAACAATTGCCTCCCTAAAAAGCAATCATGGTGGAGAATTCCAGAATACCTCCTTTGAAGATTTTTGCGAAGATCAAGGAATATTTCACAACTTCTCGGCTCCAAGGACTCCACAGCAAAATGGAGTAGTTGAAAGAAAGAATAGGTCATTGGTGGAACTTGCAAGAACAATGCTTAGCGACTCAAATCTTCCTAAGTATTTTTGGGCGGATGCGGTTAGCACGGCATGTTTTGTAAGCAATAGAGTTAACATAAGACCTATCCTAAAGAAGACTCCATATGAACTATTCAAAGGAAGGAAACCCAACATCTCTTTCTTTGACATCTTTGGATGTAAGTGCTTTGTCCTAAACAATGACAAAGACAACCTTGGTAAGTTCGACGAAAAATCGGATGAAGGTATTTTTATGGGTTATTCTCTTTCAAGTAAGGCATACAGAATTTATAATAAAAGAATTTTAAATATAGAAGAATCCATGCATGTTAAGTTTGACAAATCTAACCCCTCAAAAGAGGAAATTGTTGTTTATGATGATGATGATGATTTTATAGAAATTCCTAAAGAAGATACTTCAAACAAGGATCAAGAAGCACCGATTCAACAAGAGTCAAATGAAAATGATCTTCCTAAGGAATGGAGAACTCATAGAGATCATCCCATTGACAAAGTAATTGGTGACATTAGTCAAGGTGTTGCTACAAGATTGAATCTCAAGGATGCACGCTTAAACATGGCATTCGTTTCGCAAATAGAACCTTCCAAAATTGATGAAGCTCTAGAAGATGATCAATGGATTGTTGCTATGCAAGAAGAATTAAACCAATTTGAGAGAAATCAAGTTTGGGAACTTGTTCCTAGACCAAGTAGTAAGCACATCATTGGAACAAGATGGGTGTTTAAGAATAAGCTTGATGAGAATGGAATAATTGTTCGAAACAAAGCAAGATTGGTCGCTCAAGGGTACAATCAAGAAGAAGGAATCGACTTTGAGGAAACTTTCGCTCCGGTTGCAAGGTTAGAAGCTATTCGTTTGTTACTTGCTTACGCATGTTCAATGAATTTTCAGCTTTTTCAAATGGACGTCAAAAGCGCCTTCTTGAACGGCTACATCAACGAAGAAGTCTATGTCAAACAAACCCCGGGCTTTGAAGACTTCAATCATCCTTCACATGTATACAAATTGAAGAAAGCGCTCTATGGATTAAAACAAGCACCAAGGGCGTGGTATGATCGTCTAAGCAATTTTCTATGTGAAAAAGGTTTTGAAAAAGGCAAAATCGACAAGACCTTATTTATCAAGAAGATAAAAGGGAATACCTTACTTGTACAAGTCTACGTAGACGACATAATCTTCGGTTCATCCAACAAAGAACTATGTGAAGAATTTGCGTTGATAATGCAAGGTGAATTTGAAATGTCTATGATGGG
Source organism: Lathyrus oleraceus (assembly GCF_024323335.1). NCBI lineage: Eukaryota > Viridiplantae > Streptophyta > Magnoliopsida > Fabales > Fabaceae > Lathyrus > Lathyrus oleraceus. Next base: position 449,496,985 of record NC_066580.1, read on the forward strand.
AAAGATGAACTACTTCCTTGGATTGCAAATCAAGCAACTAGAAGACGAAATCTTTATCAACCAATCAAAATATTGCAAAGAACTGCTAAAGAGATTTGAAATGAATGGTTGTAAAGCAATGTCAACACCAATGGGCTCTGGAACTTATGTTGATCAAGACGAATCGGGTGTATCAATTGATATCACAAAGTATCAAGGTATGATTGGCTCTTTACTATATTTGACGGCAAGCCATCCTGACATCATGTTTAGCGTGTGTTTATGTGCTCGTTTCCAAGCAAATCCAAAGGAGTCACATCTCACGGCGGTCAAGAGAATCATGAAGTACCTCAAAGGAACAACCAATGTTGGATTATGGTATCCTAAAGGTAGTGTGTGTAAGTTAATTGGTTATTCTGACGCGGATTATACAAGTTGTAAAACAGATAGAAAAAGTACTAGTGGGACATGCCACATTCATGGAAATGCATTAGTTTCGTGGGCTTGCAAGAAACAAGCATGTGTTGCTCTAAGCACAGCCGAAGCAGAATACATCGCGGCAGGTAGCTGTTGTGCTCAAATACTTTGGCTTAAGCAACAACTTCGTGACTACGGACTCGATCTTGGATGCATTCCTCTCCTTTGTGAAAACACTAGTGCGATAAACATTACAAAAAATCCGATCATGCACTCAAGAACCAAACACATTGATATTCGACATCACTTTCTTCGTGATCATGTGCTTCAAGGAGATGTCGAAGTCACTTTTGTAGATACTCATAATCAACTGGCCGACATCTTCACAAAACCTCTGGCGCGAGAACCTTTCTACAAAATTCGAAGGGAACTTGGGATTATAGATGAGTGTGATATTTAACTCATCAAATTAACATCAAAATTTAAAAGGTGCACTTTTTCTTTTAATATCTTATAATTAATTATTTATAGATATTAAAATGTTTTGTTATGATAAGCGTGCTTGGTTATGTGCTAATTTAAGTATTTTTTCAAAAAAAAATGGTGTCAATCGATTGATGGTAGGGTGTCAATCGATTGGTCCATCTTGTTTTCTCAAATTTCATTTTACAGAAAGTTTTTACAATCGATTACATGGTTGAGTCAACCAATTGGTTCTCTTTTTCAAAAAAAAAAATTAAAAAAAATTTGGCTTTAAACCAATTGATTGTATCTCCCACATCAATCGATTGGTCTGTGTTATTTTTTCAATTTTTTGCTACAACCAATCGATTGGTCATGAATGTAAATCGATTGATCCTTTGATTCTTTTGTTTTATTTGGTCAAACATGCGAATATTCTCTTCCCATTTTTATTTAATGGCCATGTGATTTAATGATACATTTGTCTTATTATTTTTACTAGTCATTTGTCCTTTCCCTCTTTTTCTCCTATTTTTTATCCTTTCCCTATTCCCTAGTAAATATCATTTACCAATATATTCTCTATCTTTATGTTACTTCATGTGTGCATTCATTATTTTTAATTTTCTTGGTCCAACTACCTTGTTTCTCATTACTAATCCACCACTACCATAAAGCCACTTCTATCCATCAACACTTTTAGCATTCTCACTCTCACGCCTCTACACATCTCTTCAAAGGATTTTTCTTCATCTTTGTTTTCTCTCCTCAAACTTCTTCATGGCATCTCAACTATCACACAAAGGCAAAGGAAAAGGCAAAGCTTCTTCCTCAAGAGGCTCTCTATATTTATCAAGGCTCTTCACTACAAGACAACAACAAGAAAGGTACGAGACCTTCTTCTTTCAAAAGAAAATCATGAAGCCTAAATATAACACCTTTGTTACTTTCCCTGAAAAAGTTTTCACCTTTCCTAGTGTCTTTGAGGAGTTAGGCTTATGTAACCTTATTGGCTGCCATTTAGACTTTTACCCTGAACTTGTTAAGGTTTTCTACTCCAATATGGTAAGGAAGAAAGGGAAATTAACATCTGTAGTGAAAGGAGTCCCAATATCCTTAACTGCATCTGATATCTGTGCTATTTTTGAGATCCCTCCTGGTGGGCATAAATTTGTTGGGACACTTGCTCCATGGGAAAACTATAGTAAACATGCCTTTTACAATAGCTTAAGTCGATTGTCTGAACATCAAATTTATAACAAGAGAAAGAAGAGTAGTGAAGGAGATAACTCGGAACGAGTCTACTAGTCCCCGACAAAATTTTCTATTAATGACAGGATGTTACACTATTTTTTGGTATATGTTGTTGTGCCAAGATTTTCAAATCACTGCACCATCACCGATCCAGAATTTCTGCTTCTATACTCCATCAAGACTAACTTCCATGTTGATTGGGGTCATTCCATCCTATCTCATATGATGTCTCATGATGAGCATGCTGAAGGTCTTCCATATGCTCACCTTTTGACCAAAATTTTCCGACATTTCAAAGTTAATCTGGAAAATGAGTTGTGTTTTTCGATGGCAAAACCTTCCTTTATGATTAGCATCAAACAGATCAATCGGAAGATGGGAGTAGTCTTTAACCCTCAGACTCTTGAGATAAAGTATCTGGATATTGAAGATGAAGAACCGCAAGAAGCCGACAGTGATGATGAGTTCAACCCTCCTACAGACACTCCACCAGCTCAACCCTCGAATCAAATGATTATGGATTATCTACAGGGCTTTTGCACAGATGTTATGGCCGAGATTGGTCATTTATCATCAAGAATGGATCAGTGGGAGTTATCTCAAACTGGATTTCAAGGTAGTAGCTATCAAGGTGGCGGTTTTCAGGGTGGTGGATCAAATGATGGGAACAAAAATCCTTAGTTGGCTATTTTTTTGGTACTTATGACTTTGTTCTGGTTGTTATTTTGCTGTTTTTCTTTAGTTTCTAACTTGCATGACTTATCTTAGCAACATGTGGTGTAATATTTGAACATCGTTTGTGTGTGTGGTTTAAATGCTTAATTTTTCACTGCTATATTATTATGTCTACTTTTCCCTTCTTTTTGATTATGACAAAGGGGGAGAAGATGTATGTATATGTGTTGTGCTTGGATTGTTTAATGCAGGGGGAGTTTTGTATGTGATCATCTCTAAGACGATAAGGGGAGTATGAGTTCAAACTCTATTTGGTTGTCATCATCAAAAAGGGGGAGAATGTGAAGACAAGCCTCCTACAAGGTTTTGACGAAGACAACATATCAAGCTCTCCACAATCAAAAGAATGGAAAAAGAAGATTACTTCAACTTTGCTCAAGCCTTCATGAATCTAATATAGGTATATGAAACTCTTGACAAAATTCTCCTAATGCTCATAAGTTTTTATCCTGCATTAAAAATTATCATTCTAAAGTTATTTTTATCATGATTAATTATTTTTAAAAATTGCATGTGCAAAGTTTTTAACTTAGAAATTTTTTCAAGATTTTGACATGTCAATCGATTGATCAAACCTTCTGTTTTAAAAAATTTCATGTTTCAAACTGAACCAATTGATTGATGCTTCATGACAATCGATTGATCAATCTTTCTGTTTTAAATATTTTCGTTTTTCAAACAGTACCAATCGATTGATGCTTCATGACAATCGATTGATGTTAGTATATTTTTTCTTTTTTAAAGTTATATTAATAGATTGGTTGAGTATGTCAATCGATTGATGCTGGAAAAAACTTGGTCATATACCCGAAAAAATTGTCCAAATTTTACAAACAGTTCTAATTAAGCACTTGTATTTTTGGGAGTTTTCAGAAGTTAATAAAATTAATTATTAGTCAAATTTCATTTTTTTTGTAATATGAAATGCAAAATATAGATTAATTGATACATTCAATTACAACACAATATCACCAGAGGCGTCTCAAAGTTTTTAGAGACCTTATGTAAAAGGTTGAAGTTAGCTTCATTTGAGTCTTAAGTTTGTTAAGGGGCCCTATTTAACGTGAAATATGTGTCACACTCTTTGATTTTATGTTAATGTACGTTTTATCATGCACTTTAGAGGACCTTTGTCATTAAGTATTTATCATGCACTTCCATAGGTCAGTAATATACTCATCTACTCAGCTATTGATATTACCACCTTTAACATTCTAAATCTCTAAACTTATACAAAAATATTTAATCGATAGGTTAAAGTGTCACAACAACAACCATCCAAAAACTCGTCAATACATTTGACAACAAGTGCAGAAAATCATATCAAAACAACTTCAAAATGAAATTTTGTAAATAAAGTATTAGATTTCAAACCACAAAATTCATCATTAACTCAGAATAGTAAAAATGCCTTGTTCCCTATGTTACAAGATCAGGGTACTAAAACTACTAAATTGCGATAAAATAATAAGTAAATGAAGAATAGCTTCAACAATGCACTTTCCACACATCAACAAATTTAGTCCTCATTATCTATAAGATGTCCATGTTGGATAACATTAAGAAAAAAGGGTGAGAAATAAACTTCTACATAAATGGTGTAAAGAATGCAAGGGTAGTTAAACACAAAACCTATCATACATTCAATACACAACCAACATCATCCTAATCTCACACCATTCAATAATAATATACACATATATGCAATGAAACTCACGACACAACTTTATATTATGCATGTGGTACCAACTCAATATTTGGTTCTCTCAGGAACCGGGTCCCCCCTTCTGAACCCATGAGCCCCCTTTCTGAATTATTTATCATCGTGTCAACAATACATAATTATTCACCATATAATCATGCATCTCACAATAATACTAGTCATTTTCACATCATATAACATCACAAAACAACACCATATACATTCCTAACAATTACTACACAATGTAAACAACAACATTTAAGTAATTCAATTATCATTCAATAATGATAATTCCATCATGATTAATAAAGCTCATAATAATTAATTAACAATACCAATATAGCCAAACAATAGCCAATTATCGACCCAACGACAAGACAACATCAAAATTTAGAACCGACAACAAGAACTACACGAACTGGGATAAAATCAGCCATTCAAAGTGACGATCATCGTCCACTTAAAATTCCAAACCCTTAATTCTAATGAAGAGTGACTTGTAAAACCAAGCCTAGAGACTATGATGGTCTCCCCATTATAGCGCTGATACATGTCAGTGTCTTAAGATGCATAACGGTAAACTAGTATGTGAAGACAAGCCTCCTACAAGGTTTTGATGAAGACAACATATCAAGCTCTCCACAATCAAAAGAATGGAAAAAGAAGATTACTTCAACTTTGCTCAAGCCTTCATGAATCTAATATAGGTATATGAAACTCTTGACAAAATTCTCCTAGTGCTCATAAGTTTTTATCCTGCATTAAAAATTATCATTCTAAAGTTATTTTTATCATGGTTAATTATTTTTTAAAATTGCATGTGCAAAAGTTTTTAACTTAGAAAGTTTTTCAAGATTTTGGACATGTCAATCGATTGATCAAACCTTCTGTTTTAAAAATTTTCATGTTTCAAACTGAACCAATTGATTGATGCTTCATGACAATCGATTGATCAATCTTTTTATTTTAATTTTTTTCATTTTTCAAATAGAACCAATCGATTGATGCTTCATGACAATCGATTGATGTTAGTATATTTTTTCTTTTTTAAAGCTATGTTAATAGATTGGTTGAGTATGTCAATCGATTGATGCTGGAAATATTTTGAAAAATTTGAAAAATTATTTCATCATCAATTGCACCATTTCATCATAACTTTCCATGATTAAAGCTTGCATCTTTTCATGATCAATTATCTGATTTCATTTCTAAACATTGTCTTGTTATGATTGAAGGGATGCATTCATACTATAAATAATTTTCATATTTTCACTTCAATTTCTTACCTCTTTTCAAAACAATTTGCAAAATCTCTCTACATTCAATCTTCATCTATTTCTCATATTAAGATACTTTTGGAAAAAGAATTTTCATATCATTTTCTTCAAAAAGTAATCTTGAGCACTTAGAGATTATTTTGCCTTTGAAATTTCATATTGAAAGAGAAGAAGACTCTAATCAATTGATTAAAGTCTTATTCAATATAATTAATCAAATATTCATTCAAATACTTTGTAAAATCCTAAGTACCAAGGATTGTTTGGTTTTAGGTGTATTGCTTATAATCCAGGATTGTTGGATATAAGTGTTGAGAAAAGGAAGGATTGTTTTCTTTTCTTGTTAGTTAAGTTTTCAAGAGGATTGTTCTTGATTACTTAGTTAGAGGCTTGTTCTAAGTATCTAACATTATAGTGAATTCTCTTTCGTGTTGAAAGGGGAGTAGAGTACTCTCGATCTGTGAGGGGAACCACTATACATCGTGGTGTTCTTTACTTTCCGCACTTTACCGCATTTCATCACTTAAGCTTCTCAAGAAAAATAAAATTTCATAAACCATAGAAAATCCGGAAAATCATCCAAGTGCCTCATTCACCCCCCTCTAAGGCACTCCTTAAACTTACATAGTCATCTGGGTGTCGCCCGCCACCCTGCACCAGATTGTAGAAACATGAAACTGCCATGGGAGTTCACTTGAAACTCCAAATTTTAGCTTCCCAATCATCCCAGAAAATCAAGTAAATTATATCACTTATAATATTTGTCGCACCTCGAAAAAAATGAGAACACGACTTAGCGAAGCGCAATCGCACGCTCGCGGGATGGACTAAACAGAGTCGCCACCGAACTTTATTTATTCCTAAAAAGGAAAGGGGGAATATCGATAAAATCCAAAACGGAACGAGAATGATATTGATTGTCGCAACCAAATCAGGGTTCGGGAGTCGATTACGCAAGGGGAATGTATTAACACCCCTCACGCCCGTTGTACTCAACGGGAACCATTAGGTTAATTGTGCGCGTTAGTGTTAGCTTAAAAATGTTAGACTTCTCTAGTTGTTAAGAGGGAAAGAAGAATAGAAAAGAGATGTTTTTTTTGTATTTTTATTAATGTGCGAAGAAAGGAACTAAACCTATTTTTTTATTAATGGGGCTGACAAGATTTACAAATATTGCTCCTACGTATCTCCGGATGCAATAGAGAACTTAAGGCTTACATAGTTCTGGATAGGAAAGGTTTATTTGTTGGTCGATTTTAGCGAAAACTACTTTGTGTCGACGAAAATATTTTTGGCTACACAAAACAAGTGGAGAAGGGGACATTTGCATCACGACCGAATGGATTTACAAATCAATATTCATGGGAAAAATCATAAGCTTACTCACATGTTCAAGTGGATGAAACATGTTTTGCATCATCTTGAAACAACATACCTTTCGTTTGAAAAAAGGGTTTAAGGGTCATTCGTACGACGGCGAGAAAAGAGTTTGATTGGTTGGAATTTATTTTGAGTAAATGGTCCACCCTACCTTAAAGTTTTATCCTCTTTCTCTCCAATAAATGTCTCTCTCTCTCTCTCTCTCTCTCTCTCTCTCTCTCTCTCTCTCTGTGTGTGTGTGTGTGTGTGTGTGTGTAACGTGGGTGGTGGTTTTCTATTGGTGACCCCCTACCTTCATGCATTGCGTACCATTTAGTGATCTCTCCACCATTATCTCCAAAACAACAAACAATTGACAACTACAAATCAAAGTGAGTGGCCACGTGGGACATAATGAATGGATGAAAGAAGATATTTCTCTTTTTTCTTTCTTTTTTCTTTGATAAAATTAATTAATTAAACATAACTTCAAAAATTAATTAAAAATAAGTGACACAATTAAAATTCAAACAAAAAACATAATTAATTATAAATAATCGACCTGATTACTTTAACTAAAAAATAGAAATAAATGGATAAAAAATGAATAAAATTCATACGCGAAAATGCCCAAAATATTAAATTGACTGCACCATAATGATGAGTGTGAAATAAACTTTTTGAAAACGTACATGGTTTTATCGAATTATGAAATAGAAAACACTCAGTTGAAACTCTCGGACATATCAAAATGTGACCGAAAAAGTAGCCGAAAAATAAATCAAGCACACCAAGTTAAACTACGTGAAACGTAGATTAATAAAACTGATGTACGCAAGCTTGGTTTGGAAATTTTTCGCCCGCTGTTTTGATGCACATTTAAAAATAAATTCAACCGGTTGACCTGTAGATCCAAAAAAAAAATCGACTGATATTCTAGGAATTATGCGGCATGGAATGCATGTTATGCTATGCACATATGCAATAGCTATGATGAATATATTGAATCAGCAATTTAGAGTCAAAATCAAAGTGTGATAGTTTCCCCTATTTAAGTATCTTCAACAAGAGAGTATGAAGTAGTACACTCTTCATATGATCACAGCGAGAGATAATTAAATATTAAGATGACCCGGATTTTGATCTTGAATCTCCAATTCAATACATTCATCATTGTTGTTGCATCTCTGCATAGCATAACATGCATTCCGTGTTGCATAATGCCTAGAATATCAATCGAAATAAATTTTTGGATCTACAAGCAAACGAGTTGAATCAATTTTCAAGTGTGAGTCAAAATTACGGGCGAAAAATTTTCAAATCAAGCTTGCAGGCATCAGTTTTATTAATCTATGTTTCACGTAGTTTAACATGGTGTGCTCGATTTATTTTGTGACTACTTTTTTGGTCAAATTTTGATCCGTCTGACCGTTTCAACTAGACGCTTTCTATTTCAAAATTTGATTAAAACTTATATGTTTTTGAAAAGTTTATTTTACATTGATCATTGTGGTGCAATCGTTTTAATTTTTCGGGCATTTTTACGCTCGATTTTTATTCTTTTTTGATCCATTTATTTCTGTTTTTTAGTCAAAGTAATATGGCCGATTATTTAGAACTAATTGTGTTTTTTGTTTGAATTTTACATGTATCATTTATTTTTAATTAAATTTTGAAATTATGTTTATTTAATTAATTTTATCAAAGAAAAAACAAACAAAAAAAGCAATATGATGATAATGATAAATAGAACCAAAATCTAGATTTTCAATCAAATTTTCAATCGAGGATACATATGTATTCTTAATATACTGAAAAGGACTCCATTATGCGTATCAAACCAATAGCGGTTCATACAAGCTAAATATTCAAATCGATAATTTGGCCAAAGAAAGAATTTTAAATTCTTTAGTTTTTTTGTATCGCTATCAAGATCCTTATTTTTAGTCAAAACTTGAGAAGAATTATTTTTTTTCTCGTTTATTGTGTTTCTACACACAATCTTTCTATTCCTAGAGTTCAAAGAAATTAAAATTCTCAATTCTCTACGGCATTTAGGGGACAAAAGATTTTCGGGAATAAGTAAATCATAATTCTAAAGACGATTATTTTGAGTTTTTTTTTTCAAAATTTTGTGCTTGTGATTCAATGATATGCTTATGGTTTGATATATAAAGATTTGTTCATAATTTTTTTATAGAAACACGACTGGGTTCAATAAAAAACATTAGGTAGTCCTGCAATTTTGTTGTGTCCCTAGAGTATGCATCAGAAAAGTCCGTATTGTTCAGACGCACCAAACTTTCTATATTGATATCCCTTTTTATAGCCACAATAGTGATTTTTTTAGCTTTTTCAACTCAAGCAAGTAACCTTGTGTGTTAAAATTTTGAAAGATCTCGTATGTGACGCCACGTACACAGTGCACATAATAACCCAAATATTTGTTTATTAAGAAATCACATTCTTTAACTAGAGTCACATTGTTTGTACTTATCTTAGAACCACGGCGGCGACGATGGGGACGAGGGGGACGGACCGTATAATACTTTGTGAGATATAAATTTAGATTTCTTGTAATCTCATATTCTTTCTTTTCTCACTTTAACTGTGTTTCAGCAATAATGTTGTTTGTATATAATGACATAAAAAAGAAATCTATTAGTAAGATCCAAGGATTCTTCTTATATGCACTTACTTTTGGAAAAAAACAAATATTGGGGTCAATACTTTCTGATTCGTTATGAATTTTTTTTTCTTTTTCCCATCCAATGAAAATACTTTCTATCCATATTTTTTTCCATATCTATACATATTTTCCTATATAATTTTGGATAAGACTATCGCTCATTATATCAAATAACTCTTTGAGATTTTTAGGTGTGTTATAAGACTGTGATTTATATCCATAAATATATGATTTTTTTTGTATCTGCATAATTTATATATTGATAGTAGAAAAGATCATATCCATATTGTTTTTTTTATTGTTTTTTTCATTTGTACTAAGTCCACTTCTGCTCCGTTTTCTAATTCTAATAAGTCTACTTGTTCTTTTTTGGAAAAAATTAATAGGGTTTTTTGAGTTGAACCAAATTCATCTAAATCCTTATTTTGAGCTACCCGTTGTTCATGGATTCTATTCCTCCACTTTTGTGGTACTAATCTCGAACACGCCCTCTGAGGTAAAGCATATTGATAATGAACCTTTAACCAATTTGTCCATTGATTCATTATAAAATTGGGACGGTTCTTATCTCTTAATTTTGAATTTAATCTTCCTCCTTGTATTCTCAATAAATACTCCTTTATTTCATTGTTTATAAAAAAAGATCTTCCTGAGATTCAAAAATAGATCTTAACTTATATCCATTACTAACTTGACTTTGAGATAATTTAAACAATACATAGGCTTGTGACAAAGAAGATACATCACAAAAGTTCTCTGAATTCATCTTCCAAGGTTTGTCTATAGTCGACATAAAGGGAACTATACTTTGATTTATTTTATCAACTCTTTGTTCATTTTTTTATTGTAATTGTAAATGGATCTCTTTACAATTTTATTTGTTAATTCAAATAAATAACGAATAAATTTAATATAATAAAGATAATGTTATACAGTGCTCGAAGTAAGGAAACGTTCTACATAGTTAGTAGTAAGGATGTGTATGTATAGCCTTTCCATGAAAATTTTAAAAAATAATAGGATTTATGGATTAATTGAACGTTTCTTCTTTTTAGAATTTGGAAATGATTTTTTTTTTAATTCTAATCTTTTAGCATCAGTTATAAGCCCCTTGTCTTTTTCTTCTGTCATTTTTTCTATTTCTTTTAAGATTGTCTTTATCTTAACATTAAGGTCTTTTGTCCTTTTTTAATGAATTTGTCCAGTTAATAGATTGAATTATATCGGGCGATTCCTCAATCATTGGATTAATTGGTGATTCTTTTTGGATTTCACTCAATTCGTTTTCTATTTCTTCTAATTCTTCTAACAGGATTGGAGACCCTTTTTTTCTTTCTTTTTGATTATCAAATTTTTGAAATCGCTTTTTCAAATCTTTTTTCAATATTTTTTATTTATTTAAAATGGGACCCAAAAATGAAAATGGGTTTGGGACATGCTCATCATTGTACGCTTCGACTTTTGTTCCATAACCTGTTAAAAACAATAAGTTTTTTTCAAAGGCGGTTGTTTTAAGTACACTTTTTTGAGTGTCTCTTTTTTCCAATAGATCGTACCTTAGGTTTATTGTGCCAAGGTTTCATAACAAAAGGGTATAAGACCCTTATCTGAATACCGCCCCAGAACCAGTTTCCTGAAAATGAGTCGCTACCTATTGGAACGCCCTGATAGGTGCATTTAACATGGATTTAATTTCTCCAATCCCTAAAATCTACATACCATTCCGGATTTTGAAATAATAAGATATGAATTATATTTTTAGTGATTATCAATGAAGGTAATAGAATATATTTTCTAAACATTGATTGGAATAATATTACAAAACTTCTTACTACTAGACTATATAGAATACTCTTCCAGGCCTCTTCGATTTTTTCAAGTCTGTTTGCAGTCTCGTCTTTCTGGTCTTCTTTCCGTCTCTCTTCTTGCACTTTCTGAAACTGCAAAAATTCTGAATTATCAGTACTAGGTTTCCTGAAATATTCTTTCACATATTATGTGATATCACCGAAAGTACCACCAAACAGGTAGTTGTCTACAAAAATCGGAAAATGGACATTTTCTTAAAAGAGTTTCAAAATTGCTATTTTACGCCTTTGACCGTACACAGATCCTCTGATAGTCTCTCGATCATAATCTATTTTCCATAGATAATATGGGATACTAAATTCTGTAGTTGGGTCTATTGGTGGATGCTTCCTCGTAAAATCCAGATTGTAAGCCTCATCCGTTTTAGAGAACAGTGTGTCACAACTCAAAAAAACTTTGAGCGCCCGATAATCGACAATAAGTCTGAGAGTCCTTTATGTATATGGTAGGGTCCAGCGATATCTCGATTTCATTGAGAAATTGGTATTCCCATCGAGGAACTTCTTTACTTATTTCATTTATTACACTAGATAAACTTCTATTGAAAATTGTATCGTTGGTATGAGTAGTCCGAATTGCATCGAAAAAAAAGTTTCTTTTTGTTTTTTTTTCTTCGGAATAGATTTTTCCTTGTTCATGTTCTGGAAATAAGTGAAGTGTGTCAAAATGAAAACTTGATACTGATTTTTCTGAAAATTTACTGATTAACTTAACAAAAAACTCAATTTTAGTTAATAATAATTTTCTATCAAATTGATCTCTTTTCTGGTCAAATTCTGGAGAACTACTATTAATAGAAATAAGGAGACCATGAATCTTATTTACCAAAATGGACTTTGTTGTATCAGTTTCATTTGTAATAAAGGGTCGAAGTGAAACATTGTTTTGGCTTTCTCCATGAAAGCGTACATTCACGAAAGGATCATATATTTTAGGTAAGTATTTTCCTTTCCGCTTATCATCTGACAATCGCCTTCGAATATTAAATACATCCGCATGATTAATTTTCTTCTTATCTTTCCTATATAGAATTTTTTTCCTTTTGAAATAATTCATTGCTTAGTTGATTTTGTTTTTCTTTATTAATCGAGCTCCAATAATTAAACAATTCATTATCATTATAGGAGGTTTTATCACTTCTGAAGAGATACATTTTTCCCAAGAGTTTCTGAAAAGTAGGTAAATGAGGTGGATACGTGAAAGATATTCGTTTTTTTCCATCACTTTCGCATGTTTGAAAGAAAAATTGTGAACTTTCATCTTTTTCAACCCTATCAAACTTATCATTTTCTATATGTTGCAAAGGCCTACTCCATCTATTATAATCGAAAAGAGTCGTTACAAGAGATTTTTCCAACGGGGCGAGCTTTTTCTTTTTGTCAATATTTATGTTGTTGAAAGCCGTCTCTTTTTTCTCATTCTGAAAAAGATAAACAGTAATATCTTCTTAGTTAGTTTCGTTCGCATCTATTGCAACTTGGATTTCCTCCGTCTGGTTTTCGTCGTAGTCTGCCATTTCGTCACCATAATATTACGAGGACGGTGCATTGCCTAAAGAAGAAAAATGAAAAAGCTGCAAACATTTACACAATATAATTTCGCAATTGTAGGAGAGTGTATTTATTAAATCTCATAATTATCTTAGATTTGATCGATTTTTTTTTCTTTAACCCGACTAATACTAATCCAATACATTTCATCAAAAAGATGTGACCAATTAACCACCCAACAAAACTACTTATTAAGAATAATTTATTATTGAATTGAAACAGATAAATGTTCATTAGTATTAATAAGATTGCACTTGGAACAACAATGGGATAAAATAGTTGAAACAAAAGATTATTGAAGAATACTTTGTAAGTCCTCAAATTACGTATTGAGTTTGGATTCTTGTATCCAGGATCCACCAAAATCGGATCCTTGTATCCAAAAGACAAGCCAGATTCCCAAGCCTACCAGTAGAAATGATTGTAATTATGGTGTAGAAAATAAAAGAAAATATATGGTACTAGTAAGAATCATATTGTATGAGGTCTATTCAATGCCAACTGCAAAGGCGTATAATAGACCGTTATGAAGATCATCAGGCGTCCCGTAATAAACCCAGTTGTTGCTGCTATTTCCGTATCGAACCCTTCTTTTTCCATAACCCGGGCTCGAATAAGCAAGACATAAGAAGGTCATATGGAGATTGTAGTCAGAAATCCATAATAGAGTCCGATCACAACGGTTGAATTCAGTATTTGAAGGCATAAACCTCTAAAAGAATCTCGTACAAAATACTTGCAAATCATATGCTAAACATTTTTATTTGATTCTTTTTTTGCTTTGGTATGAAATTGTAATTATTCCCAATAGGAACTGGTAGGAAGTTTTAATTATTCTCTCATATTATCTTATTATCCTATTATAACCTATTATAATAAATCATTTGATTTTTCGCAAGTTTTCATTATTCTCTCCTATTATCCTATTATAGCCTATTATAATAAATCATTTGATTTTCCGCAGGTTTTCATTATTCTCTCATATTATCCTTTTATAACCTATTATAATAAATCATTTGATTTTTCACAAGTTTTCATTATTCTCTCCTATTATAACCTATTATAATAAATCATTTGATTTTTCGCAAATTTTCATTATTCTCTCCTATTATCCTATTATAACCTATTCTAATAAATCATTTGATTTTCCGCAGGTTTTCATTATTCTCTCATACTATCCTATTATAACCTATTATAATAAATCATTTGATTTTTCACAAGTTTTCATTATTCTCTCCTATTATAATAAATCATTTGATTTTTCACATGTTTTCATTATTCTCTCCTATTATCCTATTATATTAAATCATTTATTTTTCGTAAGTTTTCATTATTCTATGTTGATATAAGGTCACAAATAATGACCGATATGTAAAAAACATACCCCTATTCCTAATTAATCCTAAATGGAATGAACTTATAATCATGGAATCGATTCGATCATCAGATTATCAATTATAAGTTCATAACCTTAGCCAATTCTCATTTTGGGTGGAACAAGTCTGCTAATTCTTTCATTTAAATTAGTAAGATAAGAGGTCACCTAAGAAATCAATTGTAAAAGCTAAAGCTAAAAAATGGTATCTTGAGCAATTTCAATAATAGGGTTCATTGATATTCCTACTATAGTAGATGTTATCACACATATAATCATACTCAATTCAATGGAATTGTTCGATCTTACAACAGATCTTCTATAATTTAGCATGTGAGGAGTTATTTCTTGGTTTCGTCCAGTCATTAATAACTTCATTATATTTAGATAATAGTATATAGAAACAATGCTTGTAAGAAGTCCTATTGGAACCTAGAAATATCGACTTTCTTGCCATCCATACCAGAATAAAGAAAGTTTTCCGGAAAAACCAAGTAGTGGAGGAAGAGCTCCTAAGGATAAGAGACATAGGGCTAAAGAGAGAGCAAAAAAAGGATCTTTCGTGTATAATCTTGCATAATCTCAAATGTTACTAGTTCTGGTATGTAGACCAAATAACACAATGCAAAGATTCATGGAGATATAGAATAACATATAAGTTATCATGCTCGTATATCCACCATTTGAGTCTTCAACAATTATTCCAATAATGACATATCCAATTTGACCTATGGACAAATAGGAAAGCATATGTTTCATGCTTGTTTGGGCAATAGTAATGAGATTCCCTAATATCATGCTAAGAATAGCTAGGATTTCCAGAAGAAGATGTCATTCGTTTGATGAGAAATAAAAAGGAATATTCAAAATTCGAGTGGATGAAGCTGAAGCAACTACTTTCGAAGTAACAAAAAGAAAAGAAACGATTGGAGTGGGAGAGTCAGAGTCAAACAGAGGGTTCCTCACTTCTTTCTCTCATTCAAAACCGTGCAGGAGACTTTCATCTCGCACGGATCCTAAGTGATAAAAGAAAGAAGAAGATTGTTTCTTCTTTCTTTTAGTATTTCCTTCCTCACGTATGTATAAGACTCTATCCATTCGATTTAGACTTTTCAAAAGGATTAGTAATTCTGAACTTGTCGAGGAATCCTTCATAAGTGGTTGTGAATGACATATTTTTCTCAATATTTATGACTTCCTCCCACGGAAGGACCCTAGGTCGAAAAGATTAAGAAATGGAACCATCTAATTTCATTCGTTCTCAATAGCCACGAGATGATCATCTTAGGGTAATGCTTTTGTTGACGGATGCTCCTATTATACTCGTAGTCTCTGAAGGATGACATCCAAATATGTAGCATCTACATCGACAATTCAAGTATTGTATACGTCATTAGTCTGATCCCTTGTAGGAACTACTACCCCTAATAACCAACTTACAAAAAAGAATTTATTTATCATAAAGGGATTCATTGTTCCTGACTCTGTTTCACCTTAATTGTTATTTTAAAAAGTAAAGTTATGATTGGTCAAATTAAAAATATATATCTCTTCTGCATGTCCATAGAGTTTTGAAAAATCCAAACATCTCAGAAATAGATAGAGAGGTCGGTTATAATTTCTCGAACTAACACATATATCCTTTCATCCATTCATTGTGTGCCACATGGCCACTCACTTTGATTTGCAGCTGGCAATTGTTTGTTGTTTTGAAGATAATGGTGGAGAGATCACTAAATGGTACGCAATGCATGAAGGTGAGGGTTCACTAATAGAAAGCCACCACGCACGTTACAGAGAGAGAGAGAGAGAGAGAGAGAGAGAGAGAGAGAGAGAGAAAAAGACAGTTATCAGAGAGAGAGATAGATAGATAGAGAGAGAGGGGATAATAACATTAAGGGAGGATGGACCATTAAATTGGCTCCAAGTTTTTTTTTGAAAAACGAAAAAAAAGGGTTTTGCTTGGTGTGATAAATAGGAGATCCAAAAATGAAGGAGGATGTTTTTTCATAATTTTTTCCATTGTTCTCTCACAACCATTCATCATCATTTTTCCTTCACCAACCACACCATAAGTCCCTTTTCTAAACCTTTTTGCTCTCTCCTCATGCAACATCTGAAACCGCCAACCACAGACTCTAAACCTCCCTCTCCACCTCCAACTTCTTCTTCTTCCTTCATCCAATAACACCCTAAACCACCACAAACGTAAACTCTACACAAATACACTACCATATCCTTACAACTCTTCTTTTTCCTTCTTCCCAATGTGTCCACTCCATTTCCATTCATGATAAACAAACCTCCAAACTACCTCCACGATACCACCAAACCACATTGCTCCCTCTCACGCAAATATATCACAGTCTCCCAAGCCTCTTCCTCATTCGTTCCTCACCAACCATTTTCCACCATACTCTCCACACCAACCAATAACTCCCTCCAAGCTTAATCATCTTTAACCTAATATAACATGTTTCTCACTCTTCGTCTCCTCTTCCCTACTTCACACCACCATAAACAAAACAAAACACCATTACTCACAACATCAACAACTCACCCTCGCGAAACCGCGACACATAACCACATCAACTGAACTCCTCCTTCTTCAACTTGAAGTAACTACCATTAACCACCACAAAACTCTCGTTGATTCTACAACATAATCACACTTCATGACCAAAAGATTTTATCTGAGAAATAATGAAGTACATGAAGATGAGGAAGAGCATGAGTGGTTCATGGAAGAACATGTTGTTATTGTGATTATTCATCTTTGTTTTTTTCATTTTTATTCGGGTGTGTTTTATATAAATATTATTAGCTTTCATTAGATGACAACTAGAGGGTCATGGTGGAGTGGTTGATACTTCGGGCTCCCAACCACCATGACCCGTGTTTGAACCTTGCCTACACCATTCATTTGTATTTTCGTGTTTTATTTTTTCTTCTTTTCCATTTTCAATGTTTATTATATATATATATATATATATATATATATATATATATATATATATATATATATATATATATATATATATATATATATATATATATATATATATATATATATATATATATATATATATATATATATATATATATATATATATATATATATATTTCTCATTGCATTTACTTGGTAGCTAGAGGACCATGAGGGAGTGGTTGAGGCTTATGCCTCCCAACCCCTATGTCCTGGGTTCAAAAGTTGTTGGCCCCATTTTCTTATTTTGTTGCTTTTCCGATATTCTCCCATTTTCTCTCCATCTTCTATTTTGTTTTCTTTTACAATTTTTTACCAGATTAATTGCTATTTCTTTGTAATTTTTGTGACATGTATTTCTTGCCATTTTGTTCATTTGCAATTTTATTTTTGTATTTATTTTTTCCATTCATTTCATTTCGATTACGGTCATTATAAATACCCCATATTATTGATTAATACAATATGATGCTTGTGGATTTTTGTTCCATTTTCCTTGAATCTTTTCATTGCTAAACATTGGATTTTAATCGGCGGATTTAAAATTTCCCATGTCGTTATGCCACCGATTATTTTATTGATACATTGATTGTATTTCGCCGCATTTTGACCCTTCGCATACGACATCCCATTTGTTGTTAATATGCACAAACCGACTTTGAGCATATTACCTAGGGTTTTTCTTGCACTTCTCAATTTTCATTTGTCTTGCACGTCCTTTCATTGCTAAACATTGGATTTTAATCGGCGGATTTAAAATTTCCCATGTCGTTATGCCACCGATTATTTTATTGATACATTGATTGTATTTCGCCGCGTTTTGACCCTTCGCATACGACATCGCATTTGTTGTTAATATGCACAAACCGACTTTGAGCATATTACCTAGGGTTTTTCTTGCACTTCTCAATTTTCATTTGTCTTGCACGTCCTTGCGTTATATGACATTTATTCGCATCCTTGCATCACGATTTTAATTTGTGCTTGCTTCGATTTTACTTCTTTTGATTCAATTATTATGAACGTATGTTGTATATATAACTTGTGAATTTCTATCCCTAATTCACATGGCTTACTCTTAGGCCTTCTTACAATGAGACCATTTCCATGTACACGTATAGTCATCTACTTGTGTTTTGTTAAATGGGTTTGATTTAATTGTTACATGATCTCATATCCCCACTTGACAAGATGTACCCACATTCCTATGACATGTAATAATTTTATCGTTTTATTTCTTTGTTTACTTTCTTGTTTAGTTAGTTCTAACACAAGAATAAAATCAACCTCTTTATCAAAAGAACGAAAATAAAACCTCGATCCAACATCGAGTATTTTCTCAATAATAATTCAATCCATTTCAATCTCAATCCATTCCTATCCATTTATATCTTTCTCGACCATTTCATTCAAACTCTTTTGCAATTGATCATCAAATGCTTAATCCAATTATTTTCACAATAAAACTAAAAAACACTTAATGCTTATCAAACACTTTTCAATAAATATGGAAACGAAACAAGGTGGATACCATGAGCTCTTGAGACTAAGATTCGAGAGGGATGTCTAGCCCATCTTAGCTCTCGCCATCATTTAAAACTGTCAATGTGGTTTCTTTAAACCCTTTCTTAATCAAATCTTCAAAAACACCTAAAAGTATCAAACACTTTTGCAAATAAGATGGAAACGGAACATGGTGGATACCACGAGCTCCTGATACTAGGATTCGAGATGGATATCTCGCCCATCCAAGTTCTCGCCATTACTCAAAATAAATTCCAACTAATCAAACTCTTTTCTCGCCTCCGTACGATTGACCCTTAAACCCTTTTCTCAAATGAAAGGTATGTTGTTTCAAGATGATGCAAAACAGTGTTTCATCCACTTGAACATGTGAGTAAGCTTATGATGTTTCCCACGAGTGTTGATTTGTAAATCCATTCGGTTCTGATGCAAACATCCCCTTCTCCACCTGTTTTGGGTAGCCAATAATGTTTTCGTCGATTGACACAAAGTAGCTTGGGTAAAACATGATCTGACAACACTAGAAAACAATAGGTTCAAACATGACCTAACAACACTAGAAAACAAATAAAGAAAGTTTTAGCCATAGGTTCAGACATGACCTGACGACCCTTGGGTAAAAATCAAAGAAATTTTCAACAACAAGTTCAAGCATGACTTGACAATACTTGAATGTTTAAAGATAATTTCCACAGCAGGTTCACACATGACCTGACAATTTAAAAAGTTTCATCATCAGGTTGAGACATGACCTGACAACACTTGAATATTTAAAGAGAGTTTTATCAACCACAAGTTCAAACATGACCTGGCAACACTAGAAAATAAAGAGAAAGTTTCAAACAGGTTCATACATGACCTGACAACACCTGAACATTCAAAGAAGTTGAGTCAATAAGTTCATACATGACCTAACAAAATTGGAATATTCAAAGAAAAGTTTAGCAACAGGTTCAGATATGACCTAACGATAATGGAATATTCAAAGAAGGGTTCAACGACAGGTTCATACATGACCTCAACATTGGAATATTCAAAGAGTTTCAATAACAGGTTCATACAAGACTTTAACAATGGAACATTCAAAGAAGTTCAGTAACAAGTTCATACATTCCCTTACTACACCTTAGAATTGGATTTGACAGTTTAATCAACAGGTTCATACGTGAGATGACAATACTGTGGGAAAATAAAAAAATTCCACCAACAGGTTCAAACATGACGTGACAACAAAAAGTTCCATCAACAGGTTCAAACATGACCTGACAATATTCGAACACAAACAAAGAAAGTTTCCACAACAGGTTCAGATATGACCTGACAACACTAGAACAATCAAAGAAGGTTTCAACATCAGGTTCATACATGACCTAACAACATTGGAAAATTCAAAGGGAGTATATCAATAAGTTCATACATGACCTGACAATACTTTAGAGTGTTCTTGATAACTCTGGAGATCTCTCACAAGAAAATCATCCAGACAAAGCTTTTGGGGATTCCTAACAGGGAAATCATTTACACAAATATATTGGAGTTCTCTTACGAATTCTGGAGATCTCTTAGTGAAAGAGTCAAACTGAAAACTTTCTAGGAAACATCAAGACAAGTAGAGTACAATCTCTAAATGTGCCAGAGAAATTTAGACTTTATGCCAATGAAAATTGAACTATGGCTCAAGGGCGCCAAATAACAATTGGACTTTTTGAATATGAACTTCCAGACGAGAAATGAACTTGAAGGATAGATTACCAGACAGGAACCGGTGTTTTGTATTATGTTTGTCAGATAAGAACTGACTTAGAAATGGGTTACCATATGAGAATTGGTTAAAAATAAACCACCATACGGGAACTGATTTCAATAAAAGGCTACTAGACCAGAATTGGTGTTGAATAAAGGTTACTAGATGGGAACTGGTTTTTTAAAAATAAAACTGACTTCCATACGAGAACTAGAGTTAAAAAATAGAATACCATACAAGAACTGGTTTACAAATAGGCTACCAGACGAGAATTGGTTTATAAACAAGCTACCAGACGAGAATTGGTGTTAAGAAAAGACTACCATACAAGAACTGGTGTTTGAAAAATGACTGTTAGACGGGAACTGACTTTCAAAAGACTTACCAGATGAGAACTAGTTTTTGATGTTTGATTTTTCATGTTATGGGCATATGCTCATTGAATAAGATGATATGCTTGGCTTAACGCTAGAGCTAAGCGACATGATTAATGCATGAGAATTCTTTATGCGATGATTCTGAGGTTTCCAAAATGATGCCCTTGTGGCGGGTAATGGATGGAAGGTATCATTATAACAAAGCTCCCTTGACAAAAGGCACGAGGTTATTTGATGAGGGTGATAGCATGATTCCCTGACACTCATCTTGAACTCAATAGTTGTTGACGTGTGGAAAGTCTTGAGCAGTTTGAAGGCATGTATATAGCTTTCCCCTTGGTGGCTCATCTTGCCCCAATATGGTGGGTCTTTGAAGACGTTCTCCTTACAAGGATTTTGGAAGTAACTAGCCACAACAAGACCTTGAGGTGAATTTCCCCAATGTTTGAAACCTTGATGGTGATATATAGTAAACGGGTAAATGATTAGAACACAATGCTGATCTAGCCATTCATTGTGTGCAAGGTGGTGCGATCAATACAAATGATTAGCAAAGATCTTTTGGAGTCAGGTTAACACAACCTTGTTGTAGTATGTTTTCAAAACAAACCTTGCCTTAATTAGGTCTTTTAAGGGTTGTAATTTGGTATGGTTCATGATTTTTGAAACAAAGGATATAAAGCTAAAAAACTAATTTTAACCCACCCCTTATACTTGATGACTTCCAGTCCTACGTTCAATTAATAGACATATGCATTCAACTTCCGAGAGGGTTTAAAGGTGTGATGTTATAGATGAGGATTCAAGATGATATTTTCTTGAAATAACAATCATCTTATTTCTGTTTTTTTAGGCTTTGATGAACTCTTTTGATTGATATTTATCCCTAATTTTGCATGGACCTCTTCTTTGAAGATTTCGATCCACCGGGATGCCCTGATTTTTACCTAGGTCGTCTTTTGTGGTATTTGACTTAGCGGGCTTTTCTTTATTTTTTTAAAGATTGTGATTGCCATGCTTTTGGTAGATGAGGATCAACGAACATAAATTTTAGCCTTTCTCAGCTTCTTCAACCCTTCAGCATGTGTGCGAAGGATAATAGATGGACGAGTTCTCTTGAAAGATCGAATGCACTGTCAAACCATCTAAACACAACTACCCTGCCCCGTGTTAAGATTAAAGGTTATTTGAATCCAAAAGAAGCACCACCTTCTAGGCTGAAAATGGTTGACTAGGGATTACTCTTTATCTCTTCAGTGTTTGGGGATTTGAAACAATGCCTTACATCACAGATAAAGTTATATTTCAAAGCATACCACAACAATTATGGGTACTGGTTTTCATCATCCTCCCCTAAATCTTTGCCAAACAATAGTTTGATTAAAAGAGTTAATGGGAGTAATATTTTTGTTTTTTTTCAATGAATGAAGGAAAAATAGAAAGAGTGAATATGAATGGATTGATTAAAAATACATGATCACTTCATTAATATTACCATTAAAAGATAGAAATGTTTAAAATAAATAGCATTTAACTAACAAAGAAAAATATAAATGCAAAATGATAACAATGTTCAATGACTACTAGTGTCGAGGATGATTTCCAGTCTGATCCACCGACTTCAGGAGATGCCCCTTGAGGTTTTCGCACTTTATCAGGGTGAAAAATTGACGTGCTCTACCAGGTTTCCTTTTGGAAAAGATATGTACTTCTTATCGATCAACTGTTAAACCTTAGCTTTAAAAGTGTTGCAATCTTCAGCCGCGTGTTCTATTGAGTTGGCATGATATCCACATTACACAGAAGGATCGTACCCAGGTGGGTATGGTTATGACACATGTTTAGGAGGTTTGGGATCCACCAATGAGCTTTGAATCAGAGGTTGCAGAAGTTAATTGTATGCCATAGGAATTGGATCAAGAGGAGGATTCCTTCTTTCCAAGTTGTTGTGAGGCCTACGCTAGCTCTAATGTTGATTCTGATATCCCCGACCTTCGACTCATTGATTTGAATGAGGAGAAATCTAAGGTTGTTGGTATGGCGCTCTAGGCATTGCTAGTTGCCCATGAGGATAGTGTGTACTGGAAATGGTGACCGTTGAAAATATGAAGGACCAAAGGGTCTTGTTGGTGCACCATGAGAATACTCAACATCTTCCATAACTGCATTAATTTCATCCTCTTCTTCCCCTTGGGAACTGCTAAGGGATTTAGTCTTGCTAGTCTGGCTACTCGAGGCGCCTTGGATCTTTCCATTTTTGAGGTCGCTCTCGATGCATTCTCCTACTTTCATAAGTTCAGAGAAGTCTAATGACACACTACCTACCATCATTCCAAAGTATGGTGTAACACCCCGATTTTATTTAAATTATTTGCCGTAATTTAGTTATGTGATAGTTGTGGTTATGTTGTGTTGATTGGTGTTTTGATGTGTTATGTGCCCTTGGTGTGAGGTAGTTGCCTTAGAAACTAAGGTGTTAGGGAGTATGTGAGCAAAAGTGTAGGAAGAGTAGTGTGGTAAGTAAAACTAATGAATCATATTAGTTATTCTTTATTTAATTAATTAATATTATATGAATATTAATTTAATTATTTGATTTAAGTGGATTATTATTACTATTATTATTATTATTATCACTATTATTATTTATAAGAAAATAGTGATAATATAATAAGTTAATAAAATAACAAGATTTATAATAAAATATAAAAGGGGTATGGGGATAGAAACTCAGTAAGTAATATTTGAGAAGAAAAGAGGAGAAATAGAGAAAGAGAGAAGAAGAGGCTAGAACTCAAGGGAAGATTCACCATTATTGAAGGTTAAAGAAGTTATTGCTAGGAACTCTAAGGTAAGGTTTTGATTATCTAAGGGTTAACATGATGATGGTGGGTAGATTATGCCATGTAGGTTTTGTGTTTTCTTCTCTATGTTGAATTGTGAGAATGATGAAAATGTTGTTAAACCCATGGAATTTTATTAATTTATGGGAATGATAAAAATGTTGTTGTTAAACCCATGAAATTTGATTGAATTATGTGAATGATGAAAATATTGTTGTTAAATCCATAAAATTTGATTGAATTGTGTGAATGATGAAAATGTTGTTGTTAAACCCATGAAATTTGATTGAATTGTGTGAATGATGAAAACGTTGTTGTTAAACCCATGAAATTTGATTAAATTGTGTGAATAATGAAAAGGTTTTTGTTAAACGCATAAAATTTGATTGAATTGTATGAATAATGAAAATATTGTTGTTAAACCCATGAAATTTGATTGAATTGTGCAAATGATGAAAATGTTGCACTTAAACCCATGAAATTTGATTGAATTGTGGGAATGATGAAAATGTTGTTGTTAAACCCGTGAAATTTGATTGAATTGTGTGAATGACGAAAATGTTGTTGTTAAACCCATGAAATTTAATTGAATTATGGGAATGATGGAAATGTTGTTGTTAAACCCATGAAATTTGATTGAATTATGAGAATGATGAAAATGTTGTTGTTAAACCCATGACTTATAGTTGATTCCCCCTTGTGTACCAAGAAGAGACACATTTTAGACCTCCCCACAACTATCAATAATCTTGGCATCATCGTAAATATAAGAATACCAAGTTATATCATCATTGGTGAGAGACATAAGTCTTTGAGACCACCTTAAACAACCTTTGTTTTCTTTGAAGATAGGAGATTGCGACAAGTGCGAAATAAACCACTTGTACAATGAAGGTGCACAATAGACAATAGTTCCCCCCTATAAGTCGTATGATGAATGGAGAAATAGGTGTCACCAAGCAAAGTTGGAACAGGATTCCCAACCAAAAATATCCCAATAGCATTAAAATCGACAAAATTGTCAATGTTGGGGAATAAGACCAAACCATAAATGAGTAAGGCAAGAGAAGCTTCAAAGGCCACCATGCTACCAGCATTGGCAAAAGAAAAACTTTCTCAATAATTTTTTTGAAGTCAGCCCTCTAATACCTCCTTTGATGGTGAGATTAGCATCTATGTCAGATTTCCTCAGGTGAATAATTTCAACAATAACTCGAGACTCAAGAATTTCTTCCACCCCATTAAAAGGAACTTTATCAGAAATCGGCATACTCAAAAGATAAGCATACTTCTCTATGGTAGGCAACAACTGATAATCAGGGAAAGTGAAACGCCGGTAAACGGGATCATAAAAATGAACTAGGGTATAAAGAAGACCGTCCTCACATCAATAGATAGAACAGACAAAAGTCTTCCAAAACGGTCTCTGAAATCCTTAAGATCATCCACAAAAGATGCTAGCTTCCTTAATTCCATGAGATCGGGACATCTGAAACTGTATTTTTGAGTGTTTCTTCTTCCAATACCCATGGTCAAATATTTGCGATGTTTACAAAGAGAATCTCTAAGTTCCTTTAAAACTAGAAAATGCTCATGAATGCAATGAGTGCGTGATGCTACAACCACAAATAAGATCACATAAGGCACACCGACAAGGTCCAAAGGTCCAGAGTCACGAGCATGAAGCCAAGGGTAAGAACAACCCATAATGTATTTACTAAGGGTATAATCACCTGTAGAATAAGGTTATAAATAGTTCCCATAGTCAAAATTCCATTTTTCGGATATTACCGGCTTAAACGACTACTCGTTAACCAATAATAATCTCAAGAGAAACTCGTTCAAATGTAATATCGCATAACAACTAATTCAAGTCTACATCCAAATAGCCATCGCACTACATCCTAAAAGGCCAATATAGGTTAAGGGTTCTAAGGTCCTCAACTTCTCAGGCTCCCAGGTCGGAAAAAGTAATGTCAACTATGACTACTCGTGTGACATCAGTAATCCCAAAGGGGCCTCCCCTGAGCGGGGGATCTCAAGTCATCTTATTAAGGATTAACTCCACGTAAGCCGAACAAGACTATACAACCCTCCTATTATAAGAG
Source organism: Lathyrus oleraceus (assembly GCF_024323335.1). NCBI lineage: Eukaryota > Viridiplantae > Streptophyta > Magnoliopsida > Fabales > Fabaceae > Lathyrus > Lathyrus oleraceus. The sequence continues at coordinate 449,523,235 of NC_066580.1, forward strand.
CACTTAAGTCCGGGTATAAGACTTATCTCACCACATAGAGATCACCAAGCACCAGACAGAATAATAAATAACAATCATAATATAAACACATAAACAAAGATAGGTTAAACCCACTGAGGACTACTCCCTAGCAGAGCTGCCACTTTTCTGTAGCGGTAAAAAATTTGATTTTAAGTTATTGATTAACTTAACTCACAAAGCAAGAGTCGCCACCGCGCTTTTATTATTTCCAAAGGAAAGAGAAAAAAGTACGAACATAACCCAAAGAAGTTTTAAAATAAAACTAATAAAAAGAGATAAGGGTCCAGGGGTTAGTTATGCAAAGGGAAGTTATTAGAACCCTAAAATCCATGGTACTCCATGGGAACCTCTTTGAATATGTGTACATTTAGTTTGAAAAAGTTGTTGTTTGCAAAACATGGGAGAGATGGGAAAAGAAATACTTTTCTTATTTTTGTGTTTATCGAGACTTTTGAAGTCTCATGCCTACGTACCAAAAAAGTGTAATGGAGGATCAAAACCTCGTAGTTTGTGGTAGAAATATTAAAGATATTGATTTTTATTCATTTTTGATGAAAAGACATTTTGTTATTTTAAGGAGAATACTCAACTAGTCACCCGCAGGTATGAGAACTTTGCATCATCATGAGAAGGGCTCCAACTCGGATAAAAATCCACAAGTATGCCACTAGCTCTCTTATATGGAAAATAATTATCATCAATACTATGGGGATAGGAGAATTACATCTCAACTATTTAAATGACTCATGTCTAAAATTGAGAAAAGATTTAAAAGGGAAAGTGCGCAAAGGGGAACAAAAATGATTTGAGTGAGTTATGCATTTTTAAGTTTTTTGAAATTGGTCTAAATATTCTTAAGATGGATTAGCATTTATTAGGAAAATGTTTTGAAAATCACTTGACAAAAGTCAATGTTTATTGAGAAAGTGGTTCAAGTTTGAAAACAAGAATGTTTTGAAAATTAAAGTAGGGGAGGAGAAGAAGAGATTATCCTAGAGCATAAAGTAAAATCTAGGGAGGAAAGATCTAACCAATAGATATCAAGCTTTATGATATAAGTCAAGCAAGAATTCCCTCATTTGGATTAAGCCTCGAGCAAGCCAAACAACCAAAGAATAGTTATGCATAAGATGAAACCAAAATAACCAATCCAAATATTCACAAATAAGTCCAAAGTCAAAGATATCAAATGAATCCCAAGGTTAAAATCATAATCTCCCAAAGCAAAGGTCAAAGTCCTAGCTCTCAGTCCATAACTCCATAACAAGCAAGGTCATAATTTGGAGATATCAACCTTCATATCTCCAAATTTAAGAAACTTAAATAGGGGCATCTGTCATACCCTAATTTTTAACCCTAAGATCCCACATCTCATTTGCATCTTTTGCCTACAAGCAAGGTCACATCTTGGACCTTCCCCTATCACATCTTGGACCCCTTTGTTCTACCATTGTGTTTATATGTTCATTGCTTATCTAACCACTAATCAAAATATCAAAAATATTTCTTGTTTCCCTTATGTTTATTGTTCAAGGTAGGGCTCCTCAAGTCAAGAGCATCTCAAAGTTCCATGGCTTGCTTTTCATGGAAAGTCAAAGGTTCATGTGTTTATTTCTATGCCTTCTTCAACAAGCAACTTCAATCTTTGAGAAATATAATCAAGAGGTAATCAAGGAAACCTTATTTTGAGTTCACATGATCACACATGTGCTTTTAATTGCAAGAAAAGTTCAAGTGCACAAGCTTGTTGTTTTGACCTAAAAGTCAACATTTTGAGGTCAAAGTTACAAGGATCACAACTCCTTCAATTCTCATTATTTTTGAATGCCGCTTTTTTAATTGGCTCTTCTCAACATAATCTACAAATTCTCTTTACATGACGAAGTCAATTATGCTTGGAGGATCATCAAAAGTTTAAATACATAATAGGTCATTTGTGGACTTATTGAAATTTGACCTATTTTCAAGTGAATTTTTGCCAACTTTAAAAGATCATAACTTCTTTAATTTTCAACATATGGAGATGATTATTTATCCACAATGCCATTGGTGGTACCCTCTACAAGTTTTCTTCAAGGACCAAGGTCAAATTATGCTTGGAAGACCATGGAATTCATTGGGACATTATAGGTCATTTTCAGCCATGAAGCATTCAAAATTTTCAAAGTTATGGAACCAGTATTTTATGCCAACTTCAACAAACCATAACTTTGTGCTCAAACATCCAAATGCAGCCTTTCTTGGCACATTGTAATCATGGTCGTGATGTTAACACATTACAAAAAGAATGGGATAAAAAAGCCTCTTGAGTAGGATGCCCCATTGAGTTGAACACGGTGACTTAAAACTGAAGAAATCACCATTGCCCGAAATTTGATCATTACTGATCTTAATTCCAAGCCAAATTAGAAAGTGTTTTGGGGTTAAACATGTTTTAACAAGTCTCCAGAAGTTGATTAACACTTAAAACACATCATTTGGATGAGTTTTGATGAGTTTCAAGTCACACTTTTCACACACTTGGATCAAATTCGTTTTGCACGAATTCTGCATCATTCCACAAATATTTGGATCTAAACACATTGCCTATAAATAGAGGAAGCTTTTGCCTTCATTTGCAAGCTTTTGAGAGCCAAGAAACCCATGTTGCAACTTGGAATTTTTCCAGAAAATTCAACTATCGTGTTTTGAGTTTCAGCCTGTTTCAATCCATTTTCTTGATTCTATTAGCTCCATCGGCATCCTATGAAACGTTTGCAATAATTCCCAAGCTCTGAGACCTTCTGGATTGCTCCAACCAGATCAAGCTTCATCAACTTCTGATCACCATTTGGACAAGGTAGTTCTGAATATCATTTGAACTCAAACAAGTTACCACAATGTAGTCATTCACTCTCTGATGCTTTCCCCTAACTTATCTGGTGTTGATTAATCATGTTCATCATTTAATTTTATTTTTCGTGGTTTCCGTGTTTCTGAAACTTCTTTGAAATTCCTTTTGCTCAGTTCACATAAATGAATTTGAGGCCTAAGGTTGAATTCGGGATGAGAAGAGGATCACAATGGTGGTGGTCATGTGTTTTAAAGTTACCAAACGATGAAACTCCGGTGAGAGATCACCGGAGAAGACAACCGGAGTATTTCTCAGGTGGTCTGAGTTTGGACCAGACACGTTGGCATTTTGAAATGTTTTGATTGGTTAAATTCAAATTGGATCCTCTGTTCTGTTTGCAGCGTGTTCCATCGTGTTTCTCACCATTTGGAGTGTTGGATTTGCCACCTCAATTAATGACGTGTGTCCAACACCTCTTGGTTTTTCTGATTTTAATTCTTTTTCTTTTATTATTTTAAATTGCTTTTTCTTCAAAAACTCGTAGTAATTTTATTTTTTATCCAAAAAATCCCAAAATAATTTTTAAAATTCTCTTTTATTTTTCTTCATCTGATTTTTATTTTTCCATATTTTATTTCATTGATTTTCTATTTTTCATGATTTTTCTCTTTTCTCTTTTGTTTAATTGGTTTAAAAATACTTTTCTTCATTTTTAAATTCTGAAAATTTTATTTTATATTTCTTATTTTATTTCCAACCTTCCATAATTTTCTTGGCCATTTAATTGGTGTTTTGAAGGACTTTATGATTTTTCCATTTTATTTCCATTTTAAAAATCATTTAAAATTACCTTTTATGCATTTTTATTTTAATTAGTTTCATTTTAAATTTGTTTGACCTTGTGGACTTCTGTTGGCCTTGGATCATGATGATTTTGACTCCAAGTCTCATCAAACTCAATGGATCTTGGGTGTTGATGGGGTAAAACCCCTAATCCACCAAAACGAAAGATTGATTTTAATGATGACTTGATCCGATTTGTGGTTCAATTTGGGCGTGACCTCTATTGTTCCCCTTCTTCTTCATTCCTTTATTTTCCTTTTGATCATTTGGATGGATTTGAGTCCATATTGTTCATGATGTGTGAATTGGTGCTTGATGAACTTTCATCATTTCAAATCTACCTTCTAAGTGATCATGAATCAGTTTAGGTACTTTGGATTGATGCATAAGTTTGTCCTAAGTGTCATGAAATGTGGATTGAAGTAATGGACCATTCTCCTAGCTTTTGTGCTTTATTATCCCATCTCTTTTTCTTTTCTTGTGTGGCATAACTTTAGGAGGATGATTTATATATCATTTCTCTAGCATGTATTAACATAAACATTATTATTGACCGGTCTCAGATAGTTGTGACTTCTATATAAGTCCAATTACAATTGCTTAACATAGCGCTAAATTTGTTCCAAAAGCAAAGGCATTTTTATATGTGATATTCTCAGTCTCCTATTCCTCATGATATTGTGTGAGAATGTTTCTCATTTTCCATTGGTGAGAGCTAGTGGCATACTTGTTGATTTTATCCAAGTTGAAGACCTTCTCATGAATGACGTATAGGTTCATATTTTTATTCTTGTGGGAGGATAGTTGAGTGTTCTCCAAAAAATGACCTAAACAAATTTCCATTTTCATTAACATCTTTCACTAACACTTTACTTGTATTGACCTTTACTTCAAAGTCATTTACTTCATGTCTTTATTTTATTCCATTTAATTTATGCTTTACACTTGGCATCCCATACCATATTATTTGTGGTTTTATCATTTATTTTTCTTGTCCATTTTTTACTTTATACATACCATTGTAAAGAAGACATTAATAAGGGAAAAACCTAATAAAGATACTTGTTTCTCTTAATTCATGGACTTGTGGTTACTATCCTTGGCATCACTATGGAGTTATGGACTTAAAATTAGGATCTTGACCTTTGCTTTGGTACTTGTGACTTAAGACCCTGTAATCTATCATATACCTTTGACTTTGGACTTCTATGTGAAGACTTTGCTTGGTTACTTTAGTTTCATCTGATGTATGGATTATTATTTGCTTTCTTGAGGCTTAATCCAAAGGAGGGAATTCTTACTTGACTTATGTCATAAATCTTGTTATGTCTTGGTTAGATCTTTCTTCTTTGGCTTTTAATTTAATGCTTTAGGATAATCTCTCCTTCTCCTCCCCTTCTTTAATTTTCAAAACCTTCTCTCTTTTTTTCAAAATCTTCTTGTTTTTTTAACTTGAACCACTTTCTCAATAAACCTTTACTTTTGTCAAGTGATTTTCAAAATCTTTTTCCTAATAAATGTTAATTCATCTTAAGCATATTTAGACCAATTTCAAAATACTAAAAAGGCCTAACTCATTCAAACCATTTTGTGCCCTTGTACATTTTCCCTTTTAAACTTTTTCTCAAGGCATTAGACATGAGTCATTTCCATAGTTGAGTTATTGTTCTCCTATCTAAAATGTACATATTTCTAAAGAGGTCCCCATGGAGTACCATAGATATTTTGGATGTTAATACCTTCCCTTTGCATAACTAACCCCTGGGGCCTTGCTCTCTTTTTATTAGTTTTTTAAAAAACTTTTTTGGGTTTTGTTCGTACTTTTTCTCTTTTCCTTTGGAAACAATAAAAGCGCGGTGGCGACTCTTGCTTTGAGAGTTAAGTTAATCAATAACTTAATCTCAAAAAATCTACCGTTACACTAAGGATAGTAATCTCAAGTCCAAGAATTAAGAGAACCAAAAAATTTAGGTTTTTTTATTTTTATTAGTGTCTTCAAGAGAAAAGAAGTCCAAATGGACAAAAGAAAAAAGAGAATAAACATAAACAAAGATCCAAGTGGACAAAGGGCAAACATGATATGAGATGCTAAAATAAAAGTTTAAAGTAAATAGCAAGAAAAAAGAGCATAAGATAAATGACATTAAAATAAAGTTAAAATGTTAGTAAATGATATTAGTAATCAAAAAAGAAATTGCAAATTGTCATTTTTTGGAGAACACTCGACTATTCACTCGCAAGCATGAAAACATGGGCCTTTATATCATATATGAGAAGGGCTCTAATTTGGATAAGATCAACAAGTATGCCACTAGCTCACATAAATGAAAATGAATCAATATTTTCACACAATACCATGAGTAATAGGAGACTTGCAATCTCACTTATGAAAATGACTTACTTTCGGGACAAATTTAGCATTATGATAAGCAATCGTAATTGGACTTATGTAGAAGTCACAACTATCTGAGGTCGGTCGATAATAATATTTGTTTTAATACATGTTATAGAAATGATATGTAAATAATTCTCCTAAAGCTATGCCACACAAAAAGAAGAAAAAAAAGAATGATCAAGCACAAAGGCTAAGAGGATGGTCCATTACTTCAATCCATACTTCATAGTACTTAGGGAAAACTTATGCATCAATCCAAAGTACCTTAAATGATCCATGATCAATTAGGAGGTAGATTTGAAATGATGAAAGTTCATTAAGTACTAATCCATACATCATGAACAAGATGGACACAAGTCATCCATTTGATCAAGAGGAAATAAAGATGAAAAAGAAGGGGACAAGAGAGATCACACTCAAATTGGATCAAATATTTGATCAAGTTATCATCAAAATAAATCATCCATTTTGGTGGATTAGGGTTTTCACCCCATCAACACCCAAGATCCATTGAGTTTGATGAGACTCATGGTCAAAATCCCCATGATCCAAGGCTAACAGAAGTCAGCAAAGGTCAAACAAATATAAAATGAAATAAAAATGAGATAAAAATGCACTAAGAGTATTTTTAAAATGAATTTTAAAATAGAAATAAAGTGAAAAATCCATAAAGTCCTTCAAACCACCAAATAAATGGCCAAGAAAATTATGGAAAGTTGGAAATAAAATAAGAAACATATAATAAGTTTTTCAGAATTTTAAAATGTAGAAAAGTATTTTTAAACCAATTAAAACAAATGAGAAAAGAGAGATTCCACAAAAAATAGAAAATCAATGAAATAAAATATGGAAAAATAAAAATCAGGTGGAGAAAAATAAAAGAGAATTTTCGATATTATTTTGGGATTTTTTAGATGTAAAATGGATTTTCTATGAATTTTAAAAGAAAATGTAATTAAAAATTAAATTATAAAAAGGAATAAAATCAGAAAAAAAAACACGAAGCATTGGATCAAGCCTCAGTAATTGACGTAACAAATCCAACACTTCTCAAGCTAAGACGCACGATGGAATTTAGCTGAAATAAAACATGGGATCTGATTTAAAACGAACCAATCAAAACATTCCAATTATCCAATGTGTCTCCAAACTCAGATGACCTGAGGTAAACTTCAGCCGTCTTCTCTGATGGTCTTTCACCGGGGCTTCATTGTTTAGTAAGTTCAGAACATGATATCACCACCAATGTGATCGCCTCATCATCACGAATTCAACCTCATGCTCCAAATTCATTTATCTAAACTGAGCACGGGGAATTTTAGAGATGTTTCAGAAGCAAGCAAGCCACGAAAAATAAAATCAAATGATGAACACAATCAATCAACATTAGATAAGTTAGGGGAAATCATAAGAGAGTAAGGGACTATACTGTGGTAACTTGTTTGAGTTCAAATGGTGCTAAGAACTACCTTGTCCAAATGGTGATCAAAAGGTGATGAAGCTCGATTTGGTTAGAGCATTTTAGAAGGTCTCAGAGCTTGGGAATTGTTGTAAAAGCTTCAGAGGATTCTGAAGATGCTAATGGAATTAAGAAATTGCATTGAAATAAGCTGGAATTCAAAACACGATAGTTGAACTTTTCTGGAAAACTTCAGATTGCAGTAGGGGGTTCTTGGCTCTCAAAAGCTTGGAAATGAATGAAGTAGCTTCCTCTATTTATAGGAAATGTGTTTGGATCCAAATACATGTGTAATTAAGCTAAATTCGTGCAAAACGAATTTGATCAGAATGTGAGAAAAGTGTGACTTGCAATCCATCAAAACTCAGCCAATTGATGTGTTTCAAGGGTCAATTAACTTTTGGAGACTTAGATAAACATGTTTAAGTCCAAAACACATGTTGATTTGGCATGGAATTGAGATTAGTGAAGTTCAAATTTCGGGCAAAGGTGATTTCTTTAGTTCTAAGTCACCAAGTTCAACTCAATGGGGTGTCCTGCTTAGGAGGCTTTTTGGTACCATTATTTTTGCAATTTGTTGACATCATAAAAAAGGTTACAATGTGCCAAGAAAGGTTGCATTTGGATGCTTGAGCATAAAGTTATGGCATGTTGAATTGGCATGAAAAACTGGTCATGTAACTTAGAAAAATCTAAGTCCCAAATGCTTGAAAATGACCTGTAATGTTTCAATGAATTCCATGGCCTTCCAATTATAATTTGACCTTGATCATTGAAGAAAAATTATAGAGGGTATCACAAATGACAATTGTGCAAAAAGAATCAGCCTCAAATGTTTAAAATTGAAGAAGTTAAAATCCTTGAAAGTTGAGAAAAAGTCACTTGAAAATAGGTCAAATTCCACTAAGTCCACAAATGACCTATAATGCCTCCCAAACTTTTGATGATCCTAAAAGAATAATTGGATCTATTCATTTAAAGAGAAGTTTTAGAGGATAAATAGAAGAGTCAAATGCAAAAATAAGCATTCAAAATGTTGAGAACTGGAAGAGTTGTGATCCTTGAAACTTTGACATCAAATGTTGACTTTTTGGGTCAAACCACTTGGAACAAACTTGTGTACTTGGACTTTACTTGATCTTTAAAGCACATGGATGATCATATGAACTCAAAATAAGGTTTCCTTAAATGTCTCTTGACTATATTTCTCAAATCTTGAGGTAACTTGTTGAAGAAGGCATGGAAATAAACACATGAACCTTTTACTTTTCTTGAGAAGTAAGCAATAAAACTTTGATGTAATATTGATCAAAATGAGATTTAAAGGTGCTTTATAACCTTAGAGATCATGCATTGAAAGATACCCCCTTGAGAATCAATGGTTGGCCACACTTTGACTTGAGGAATCAACATAAACCCTAGATGAGGAGCCATGCTTGATACTCTTGATGACAAGCCCTGCCTTGCACAATAAACTTAAGGAAACAAGACATAAATTTTCTGTTTTGATTAGTGATTAGATGATTAATGAACAAGTGAACACAAAGGTAAGACACCAACAAAGAGGTACATGATGATCCCTGTAAAAAACAAAACCCAAAGATGAAAGGAAAATAGACCAAGAGGTGACCTTGTTTGTATGCAAGGATGCCAATGGTATATGGGATGTTATGGTTAAAAATTAGGGTATGACACATCTAACTCCATTCAATTTCACAGTGTTATCGTGTTAGCATGCACGTTAGGATTAGGTTGCGGATGACAAGGAAATATTCCAACGGGAAAAGCGGTAGCCACTTGTTGCTAGGCCACTTAAGAGATATGGGTCATCTAGCATTTTGTTATGACTGGCCATAGCATACACTTTATTGGACAACTGCTAAATCAACTCATTGATATGACAATTTTGGTTCATAAACACTTTATTTTGCTGAGTCATAGACAAGACAAAATTTTCTATCATTATTTCCAAATTAGACTTCTTGGGGAAAGCAAGAGCAACATAGGATCCTTTATTGTTTTGAAAACTAGAAGGAGTAGTGGGTGCAGGGATAGGTGCAAATAGAGTATTATTATTCTTGTAGAAGAAATTTAGATGATTTCTCCATCCAGGATTATATGTGTTGGAATAAGGGTTTCCTTGCGCATAATTAACTTGGACAAGGGTAGGCTCAACTAATAGATGACAGTCAGTATTGATATGTCCAGGGACTCCATAAATTTCTCAGCTGGGAGTCACGATAGTTATGGTAGCCGCAGGGGTGATGGTTAAGTTGTCGATCTTTTGAGTTAAAGCATCTACTTTAGCATTCATGTGATCAAAATGATCACCTCATACATACCACCTTTGGGTTGCACCTTTTCAATGAGAGTGCATTCGGTTACCAATTGATAATGGTTATGTGCCATATTCTTAATGAGTTTGTAAGCTTCTTGGAAGGGCTTATCCATCAAATCTCCTCCTGCTGTAACATTGATAATCATTCTCGTATTATAGAGAAGACTGTTGTAGAATGTGTGGATAATCAACCACTTTTCTAAACAAGGATGTGGGCAAAGTCTCGTCAAGTCATTTTATCTCTCACAAGCCTCAAATATGGATTCACCATCAGTCTGTCTAAAAGAAGTTATCTGGTTTCTTAACACCTTTGTTTTACTAGGCGGGAAATAGCTTGCTAAGAATGTTTTTTTAGCTCATTCCATGTTGTTATGGAATTCGACGGTAGGGATTGTAGCCAAGCCTGGGCTCTGTTCCTTAGGGAGAAAGGAAAAAGTTGCAATCTAATGGCTTATGGACCGACCCAATTAGTTTTCAACGTGTCAAAGTATTGCACAAACACGGAAAGGTGCAAATTTGGGTCCTCGGTTGGGCTACCGGAGAACTGGTTCTACTGCATGATTTACAACATAGACGGTTTCCACTCAAATTTGTTAGTCTGGTTCACAGGGTTAAAAATACTCAAGTGTGGCTCGTCCTGAAATGGGACGACAAAGTCCTTTAGAGAACAATTGTCATTTTCAGCCATTTCTACACGAGGTTGCTGAAGTTGGAGCCTAGCACATAGGTAGTGCTCAATTTTGTTTGATCAGTTCCACTAAGATCCTAATACTATGGGTTCTTTACATACAACTGGAACATGGGGAAAATTAACTAAAATAAATGTCTTAGTCTAGACGGTGTAACAACAGAGTACGATATTGACATTATTGGTCCCCGACAACGGCGCCAAAAACTTGATATGGCCGCAAGTACACGACTTTATCGCGTTTAATATAAAATATTATCGACCCCTTCAACACCAATTGACAACTACTGTTCTCTACTACTATGTTGTTTATCTAAGGCGGTGTGAATGGGTTTTGTTCGCAAAATAGGAAAATAAGCTTTTCTGAAAATTAGTTATAACGAGAGACCGAAATGCATTTCTCGTCGACCATTGGTACTCATAAATTCATTTCTTATATTTATAATGAAAAAAATATTTTCTTGTAGAAAAAGGATAAAGTTGAAGGCATCGTCTGCATTCGCGTCACCAGTACCGGACTTTGGCTCTGAAACCTAACTACCCACTTTCACGTGTCCAACGTGTTACAGTGCAAAATCGCTTTTGAAAAATAATCACTTTTATTAACTTAAAAAGTTATTTTTAGTAGAAAAAATAATTTAAAGATGTTTGTCCGCTTTCGCGTGACCGATACCGGATTTTAAGCGTATAAACATCAGTTTTCGCGTCTCTGCTTATACTCTTAAAATCACCTTTTTGAAAACTGGATTTTTCCAAATTAATAAAAAAGTGCTTTCACAATGTTTAGAGTGAATTATTGAATTTTCTTACAGTGAGATATAGGTTTCACGTTTTCGATTTGAAACCCGTTGTCACCATGTTTCTGCTTTCACAACATTCTTTAATTATAAAACCAGAAATTTTCAGACATAAAAATAAATCTCATTATAGACATTAAATTAACGACTTATTAAAGCATCGTCAGTACGACGATGCTTGCATTCCGGATTCAACTAGTTTAAGATGACATATTGAAAACGGTAAAATTAAAGTATGTATTACTCATACTCATATTGCAATTAATAAATATTACCCTAAGCATGTACGAACAATAACAATGAAAAAAAAAGAATATAGAACCTAGATAATAAATGTTGAATATAATACTAATATGCTCCAAATGGATACTTTAATCTAGTACATAAATGCTGGAAAGTTATGCCGATAAGATTAATGCAGCAATAACACAATAACAAACATATTTGCTCCAAACTTAATTCTAATATTGCAATATTAATCTATGTGAGAAAATAAATTCTTTTACAAAGTGATTTCCTGGCTAGTATAAAGTTTGGTGACTGTCAGCCATGTTGATGACGGGCTGACCGTCATCTGGTTAAGGCAATTCTTCTTCATTTTCTTGAATTTTGGTGACAAGTTGACTTCATAGGGGTGGTGAAGACCGTCATGCAGGTAATGGAGCCTTCATGACATCAAAAATATACGATATGTTTCCATGTGAATCGAGTCAAAATATACGATATGTTTCCATGTGAATCGAGTCAAAATATACGATATGTTTGCATGTTATCAGTTGGCTCCCAACAAGAGCTTATTTAACATCAGTAGATTCACAGTGGTCAGTGTTACATAATACCAATTACCTTATAGCATACAACATGATATTTTATTCTGACCTTTACTTCACCTTTATCAATGTCCATGAGCACCCTAGGGGTTTTCATTAATGGTCTTCCTAAGGTGAAATGCATCTTTGGGTATGCTTAAATGTCAAATATCAGAAAGTCTATAGGAAATGAGAACTTATCGATATGTATTAGTACAATCTTCCTACTCGTGTCCTACTTGTTTTGTATGCCATTTACAATGTTGATGCAAATGGCTCTATTTGAAGATACCCAATCCTTTCCACCACTGATAATGGTATTATATTCATATTTGCACCTAAATCAATAAGTGAATTTCCAATCTTCATATTACCTATGGACACGAGTAATACAATTATTCTAGGGCTAGGTTCCTTCATGGGTAGGACCTTATGATTATCTTTGTAAGCTTCATCTTGCAAATTTTGTTTCTTTGGTCCTTGTGCTCTTTCTTCTCTGGCTTTGACCACAATTCTATTATCCACAAGAACATCACAACAATGATTCTTTAAATTATTCTTCGTATTTGCACTGAAAGTGATACTTATGAGATCTAAGAACTGCTTGGCTAACTGGCCCACACATGTTTCAAGGTTTTAAATGGAAGTTTCAATATTTTTGTGACTGGCCATAGACACCTAGATTAATTGATTGAGTGTATCCTCCAACTTTGTTATTCTGACTTATTATGGAGGTGCTTGTAAATAATGCTGATAAGGTTGTATGTTGGATGAACAACCTTGAATCTCTAACCTTGATTAAAATTATTGCTCAGTGGGAAGTTGTTGTTCTGATATTGCACAAGCCTTTGGTTGCCTACATAGTTCACTTCCTCATCGGTAGGGGAAAATACAATTGGATGGTCTCTGCTACAAAGTTCGCATAATGCAATCATATCCTTAGTGTATCTCACCAAAGATATGATACGTATGTTGAACTTCTACAACAATGCCATGTAACAAAGAACAATCTGAAAAAGATTTTATTGGAAAGAGATCAGATAAGACATTAGACAAAAAAAATTCTACACTCCTGGAAGGTACAATTTGTTTGATCCATTGTCTTTTTGGACAAAATAAGAAATATATTTTATTCCAATATTGATGGAATTTTCAGATGTATTCCTAGAAGACAAACAAGCTTGAAGTGGTTAGTCTCCTCACCAAACATAAATTTTGAACAGACTGATCTCAAACTGATGTGGAGTTTTAAGTTGGCTATCCTTCTAACTGAATCGAGGTTTTACACGGGCTGACCATGAACCAAACCAATAGTTTTACTAGGTTGATCTCAAACCTACTGAGCTATTACACATGCTGAACTTAGAAACTAAGTAAGATTTTACGCCAAACTGATCTTGAACCAATACAATTTTTAACCGGGATGAAATCAAGAACCGTTGTGAAGATTTTTCTTTGGTTATTTACGAACCCAAAAATGAGAGTTTTTCCTTTAATGGGAGAGCTCACGATCCAAACGAAGACTTATTATAATCCCCTAAGAATAACCAAAGAGCTTTTACAATGATTTTTCTCCCAACCAAAATAATTACTTCCTAAGCAAGAACTATTTACTCAATTGAAAATACTACTCTTACTAAATTTATAATAAAGCCCTCAACCAGAACAAATTCATCACTAAGCTCAAGCACGTTCTCAAAGCATTATGGCTAAAATATGTGAAAAGTAGAAATGATTTAGAGAGGTTGAGAGAGAAAATAAAGTGAAGTTTTTTTAACATTTTATAGATGTTTTGAAATGGTGAAGAGACTTTATATTTATAGGCCAAGAAATGGTGTAATTTTGGAAATAATTTGTTTTGGGTTGGCCAAAGGCCTAGATGGTTAATGCCAAATTCATCTCAAATCTACTCCATTTGACCTAAGGTATAAAAATCAGTTCACACGCAAAGAGCAAGGTACATACTCTGATATCTACTTTTAACTATACTCATCTTGAATCTTGAACTGACTTAGGCGTTAGAGTGCTAACCATGCAGGTCCACCCCGTGCCGCCGTGACGGAGATCAACACCACCGTTTCAAGATTATCATCTCTTCAACTACATCCATTTGTGGTTCCTAAATGGAACAATAGTGACATGTGTGGGAATCAACTTCCAATCTCAGATCCAACCTCAAATATGTTTATTTGCAACCTTCTCAGGTCACCAAATCGAGAGAATTCAAAATCAAGAGCAGAGATCCATCACGCTTGATCCAGGTTGTTAATGTTTCAACAAAAACTCACCAGATTTATATATCTCTTATTTCCCGCGGGAACTCCACGGAGAAAAAGAAGAAGAAGAAGATCATATATCCAAATTTAAATTTGCACTAGAAGCGCCAGAAAGTGAGGGTGATCAAAGATCTTATCAAGGATCTATGATCCATACTCCAATCTAGCATCACTGGTACTTCCGTGTCAGCACCAAAGATACGACGAGTTCATAGTTATTTAGGTCGGGATACGATGAGCTCATAGTTAACGTCGAGTGTGGACCTGGTACGAAGGCACCTTATATAAATACCAAAGGAAATCCCACAGTTGGATGGGTCTTCCTTAAATTGGATCCCATATTTTCCTTATTGCTTGGTACATTCCTCTCCATTAGCGCCGGTACGGGGAAATCATATAGGGGACAGAGACTTCCGGGAACAAATATAGTATGCCTGGTAAGTGCAGTACTTCCACTGGGGATGGGGTCCATACGAGGTTGCTTGTAAATAGCATTCCCCAAGTGACATCGCTAAGCCTAGATAAGTTGACTATCAAATCCTCGTTATTTGGCCAACAAAGGTGAATGGGACTCACCAACTATAAGCTCAAGGAAAAGGCACCCCAGACTCAGGCAGCTACATTCGATCGTCGTTTGACTTCTCCCTTCCAAAAGAAAGAGTGAACGAGAGGAATAGTCCAAGCTCCAATCAGAAGTCAAAAGCCAGGTCTCTCAAGGAACATCATCCATATCTGATTGTATCACTAGGTCCAAGGGGGTTCTACCATAAGGTCGGATTGTGTATAAGCATATTGCTAGCCACCTGCCAACCGCCTAATGTAGATATCCACTATGGAGTAAGATAGGAGTCAGGACGATATGTCTTGGTAGTTGGAAAACGCTTCACAAGAGCATTCAACAAAGGCAACTTTGGGGTCCTAAGGTTTCAACAATCGTGCTCAAGCTACATCCTCGACGGAGTCAGCCTCCTAATGATACATCGACGAGTAAAGACATGGTGGGATGCTCTGAAGTCTCATCCAATCAAAGGAGATATTGTAAAGAAGATATCACACTTTCTAGGGCCCTGAAGGAGGATGTACACCATAAACTTGGGACATTGTCCGCCCATAATAGGGTTACTATTGAAGGTTTATTTATCTAGTCATTCCATTATTTCCTTGCAACAAATCTAATTTATTGTTAATATAAATGTTCCTACATCTTTTGTTTCTTTCTTTGTTATATACTTCTTAGTCTCTCTTTCTTTTATATCACTCAAAACATGGATAATAAATAATATATGCATTTCTCGCATGATTGTCCATCTGATAAAGATCACACACACTTTGACGTGTATGATACATACTAGACACATTTTTGCATATCTGATAAGACATAAACACATTCTAATGCGCATTTTTATGTGTCCGATACAGACTGCTCATCCTTTGCTCTTCCTTTTACCATTCTACTATCTACGTTCGTCAATACTCAACCATCAACCTTAATCATCACTCTTTCATTCCTCATGTGGTAAGTCCTTCTATTAACCTATACATCCCTTCATATATTTACATATCTTATTCCTCAATCGAATCTTTCTTATTGGCCCATATTTTGTATGTGCAAAACCCCACATTCCTAACTTGTTCTTATATTTTCCTTTCATTTGTCACCCATTCAAACCTTGCAAAATTAAGGATTTATCCTCCTTATTTTTTTAGATAAAAATAGATCCACTAGCTTTTCGAGCCTAACAAATTTAACTTTGACCTCTGTAAGACCCCAATTTTGACCCTAAGATCTCTCATGAAATTCCATCATAAGCATTAGCATTGGGATCATATCTTGGCATCCTCCTTACTGTAAGACCCCAATTTTGTCCCTAAGATCCCTCATGGCATCATAACATTTCATTTGCATAGCCTCAAGGATCATTAGCATCTTGGTTCCCTTTGCCTTTGGGTGGGACCTTCTGTGAGTTGGTTTGAGGTCACCAAGCATGTTTGAATTGTATATCATTGCTTTTCTCATTTTGTTTACTAAACAAAAGCACAAAAATATGTCACTAACATTTTTTGTTTGTAGCTTGAGCAATCACAAAGTCAAAAGCTTCAAGACGATCATTGGTACAAAGACATGGTCAAGAGGAGATGAAAACAAGCATGGTAATGGTTCCCAAAGCACTCATCCATCAAATATGCCTCCCTAGTACCTCAATGCATCATTTTGGTCAAAGAAAGTCAAAGGGTTTGAGGTATTGTTCTTCAGAGAAACCCTAATTCATCTGTGCATCACAATGCCTTGCTCATGAAGCAACCTCAACCCATGGTCAAATACAATCAAGGTAAGTTCTTTAATTCATCATTTCATGCATATTTGAACTTATTTGAGTGTCCTCAATCATCAATTCATCAAGATATGAGTTGTGGACTTGAGAAGTTGATCAGTCAATTCATCTAACTATTTTGAAATGCACTGAAACCTAACTTTTTATGTGTTGATCAAATGGAGATGGTTCCAAAAGAAACAATGTTCTTAAGGACAATATGAACAACTTTCATGTTCATCAAAAATTGATTTGAAGCTTGGAAGGCCATCTGCCATTCCAATACATTATAGGTCATTTTGACTGAAACCCTAATTTTGGGTCAACTTCCCAAGGACATAACTCATTCACTTTTTATGATTTTGAGGTGGGATCAAAAGCATTGGACATTTTAAGATGTCTACTTCAAATGTTATGTAGAAAAAAATTTCAAAATCTCAAAGGAAATACATGTTATAATGCAAGACATTATAGGTCCTTTTGGACCAAATGCATTAAAAGTCAAAAAAGTCCAACTTCAAGTGCCCATAACTCTTTCATCAAAAATCTAAATGATGCACAATTTAAGTTCATTTTGACTGTCTTGAAAAGATCTACAACGTTTATGTTGGAGGTTTTTCCATTTGAGGCCTGCATCATCAAAATAGAGGGGCTTGAAAGTTGGCCAATTTTAGAAACCTTGCCTTGACATGTCATGCACCTTGCACTTTAAACTCAAATTTCATAAATTTCCACACATCAAATGAGTTTTTGTCCAACATAACATTTGTTCCTTATACAAATACCTTTCCAACCATTACCTATATGCCTATGTTTGGATTTTCTAAATGGTACTTTCGAAGAGATGATTGTTTAGGTACAAATGAGGAATTCACTTGAAATCTTGTTACATGAGCAATTGCCTTGCAAGTCACACGTCCAATTCCATTTGGCTAATGCTCAGAATTCATTTGGCATTGTTTTTGGGCCTTGTGCATGATCATGCAAGCCCATGCAATGAAGCTCCACATGCCATGCACACGGATTGATCACAAGCTTCTTGCCACTTCCTCTATAAATAGAGACCTCATTCCATTCATTTCACACGCCTAATTCAACCTGAAATGCTGCAAAATTCTTTCCATAGCCATCACTAAAGAAGCAATTGCATTTCTCTCAAATTTTTCAGATCTAAAATTCAACTTCATCTGGTTGAATTCTTAGATCAAATGCTTCTAAACCTTCATCATTCATCTCATTGAACTTCTGTTTTAGCAAAGCAAGCAAGGCATCATGCTCAAATTACGAGAATTCAAGCTCACACTCCAACTGGTATTTTCTTCGATTCTCATCATCCATGGACCTTTTTGCTTGGATCTAATGTTTTCTGAAGTCCTCACTTGAGAGGCAAGCTAGTGGTAGCTTCAATTTCGTTTTTCCTTGATCTGCATTTTCCACACCTGAATGTTCCACCTCAGATTTCTTAATTTATAGGAATCTTGAGTGTGATTCAAGGTTACAAGGGTGATGTACATCACCCCAGCTTCATTTTGGTATAAGGATTGTGCATTTCCGTTAATGTTTTAAAACCTGCAAAATCGGCCGGAATCTGCAGGCTCATTGGAGAAGAAGGTGGCTCCGGTGGCCGCCTCTCTCCAGTTTGAATCTTGGCCGTGTGATCTATTTTCCAGATTCAATCAGGACCCTTGCTTGTTATGACTTTTATTTGTTTTCCATGTGTGTGCATTGACCGTGGATCACAGTGAGCGCGCACCTCTGAATCCTTGGATCTTCCAGCTCAATTAATGAGCTCAGATCCAAGGGCTCTCATTTTTTCCAATTTCTATTTTCTGTTTTAATTCCATTTTATTTTCTTAAAATCCATTTTATTTCAAAAATCAATATCTCTTTCATTCTTTATCCAAAAATTATGGGACCAATTGCATCATTTCCGAAATAATTTCTAGTTTCTATTTCTGATTTTTAATTATTTTTATTTTGTCATTTGATATTTTTTTGTGAATTTTCTCTTTTCTGGTTATTTTTAATTCATTTTAAATAGTTTTTGATATTCAAAAAATACAAAAATATTTTCCTAGCCTATTTGAATGAGGATGAATCTATGAAAAATATTCTCATCAATTTTTGAATTGATTTGAGATTTATTTGTGATTTTTAGTTCAATTAGGTTATTTTTATTCATTTTTAATTGATTAAAAATAATTTCTGACTTTTAAAAATGCTGAAATTTTTTGTCAAACTTTGTTTGACCTTGTTGAACTTAGGATAAATTACTTGGACCTTTCAAGGTTGATTTGAAGTAATTTTGAAGTTTGACCTTTCCATTTTATGTTAATTCAAGTTTAACTAAATATTAAAAAATGCCAAAAAATAGTTTATTCATTTCTTGACTCTCAATCTTCATCTCACTTCTGTTTTTGATTGTTTGACCTTAACTTTCAATGTTATTGGTCAACATATGAGGATTGGTACATTGGATTTCATTTAATGCATTTTAATTTTGCCATTTCCATTTCTCTTATCCATCTCCTTCTTCTTCTTCTTCTCTCTTTTGATCAATGAGTTGAAAGTTGATAAGTTAGCATTGGTTAGGGAGATTTAATCTTCCTTGTTTCAAATCTAATTCATCTTGATCAATTGATCAAGTGAATGGCTTTGCATTAAGGATAGGTTGTTTTCTAAATCATGCAAAAGGCTTAAACCAATACAAGATCAATTCTCATTTTCTTTTTGGCATGACAAGTTTTTGGGACTTGGTTTACTAATCAAGACTCCTAACTTGTGTTTGTTGCCTACATTATTATTGACCGGTCTCAGATAGTTGTGACTTCTACATAAGTCCAATTACGATTGCTTAACATAGCGCTAAATTTGCCTTATGGCACACTAACTACTAACACTAACCATTGACAATTAACATTTACTTTATGCAATTTACTATTCTTGCACATATTATCCATTTGCTTTTCTCTTTGCTCATTTGAGCACATGTTTATGTTAATGCCATTTGCCTTTTGCTCACTTGAGCACATAATTGTGTATATCTTATTGTGCTTGTGTTTTTGTTTTGATTGTTATGGACCAAATGCAAAGAAATGGACTTAGTTTCTAGGACCTTCCCTATGCAAAGAAATGGAGAATTGGACTTAGATTCTAGGACCTTTCCTTATGCAAAATTGGAATAAATGGATCTTAATGATGAAGATGGATTAGAAGGACCAAATCTCTAAACTCACTCTTGTCCATTCTTGTTTTACTTCATGGAGCTTTTGATGTGTTTGCTTTTGTGCTAGGGGTTTCCATTTGAGCTTAATTGGAGGACCATTGCCATGTTCATCCAAGTGGAAGATACAAGATATATTGAGGATCTCTTATGAGATTTGTTTGATTGCTCATGCTTTGTGGTTGCTTATTCCAAAGGATGGGAGCTACTTGGATCATCAATATGATCTCAAGAGAGGGACTCCATTGTGGTTTTGATTCTTCATCCCTCATCTTTTTGTTTTACTTAGGACTTAGCTCTTATTCTTCATCTCTCCACTCTAACCCAAGCCAAAACTCTTTGTGCAAACATTTAACCTTTGTTTTCAATATTAGAAACCTAAGTCTTATGCTTTTGATTTTCAAACTCTCTTTTCATAATACTTATTTTGAATTGAATCTTTAAGTTAACTTTGATCATCTTTATATATACTTCTAATTGGTAAATAGAACCCATTCAAATGTCTTTTGTGGTTCCAATGGCCACTTTCTTAATCAAAATTTTCCATAACCTTTAGCTATTAGGTTTGAGTTATCCTTGTGGTAGATATAATAATCACCTACATCCTTAGTGATGGACAATGAGTCTTCCATGCTTATTATAGGGTTAACCCCTCACTAGCATGTTGAAGCTATCCTCACATGGTGGACTTGTGGTTTGGTTGAGTTTTCTCCCTTTGATAACAAAAGACCTTAAGGCTTTTGGACCAATCAATTCACCAACTTGTTTTGAGATTTTTACCCCGAACTACGAGGTTTTGATCCTAATCTTTTTATAAGATGGTACGTAGGCAATGGGTTTACCCACCCAAACACAAAATGTAAATAACTTGTACATTCTCTTCTCATCTCTTCAATCATGTTTGCACAAACAAATTTTCACAAAACAAACAACCTTTGCAACAAGTATGAAAAGGGCTCCCTAGGAGTACCTAGGATGTTTTGGGTGCCTAACACCTTCCCATTGCATAACCAACCCCCTTACCCAGATCTCTATTTCTTTTTTTAGTTTTTGTTAAAACTATTAGGTTTTTGTTCGCTTTCTAACCATTCCTTTGGATAAATAGAAGTGCGGTGGCGACTTGACTTGTATGATTTACCTTGGATTTAGTCAATATCTCTAATGATAACGAATACCCCGCTACAGAAAAGTGGCGACTCTGTTGGGGAGGAGTTGAATGCTTGCCTAGTGGGTTTTGCCAACTTTTCATGCTTGTTGTATCGTATTTGTCTTGTGACATATTTTTGTGCAATTTAGGATTATTGTATTGTATGTAATGATTGATTTGCTTGATATTAATTCCTTGTATGCTTGGTGATCTCTGTGAGATGAGTTCTATACCCGGACTCGAGTGCACTTAGGATAGGAGAATGGCGTAGTCTTGTTGACTTGTGTGGAGTTATTCCTTAGCAAGTTGACTTGCAAGTCCATTCACTTGGTGGAGGTCATGTTGGGATCAATAATGTCACACAAGTAAGTTGTGGTTAGACATTACTCTTTCCAATATGGACCTTAGAAGCCAAGGACCTTAGTTTACCAAGCCCATCTTGGCCTATTTTTAGGATGTAGTGCGAAAGTCGTTCAAGTGTAAGATTTGATACGATTGTTACGCGATACTACACTCATAAGAGTCTCTCTTGAGAATATTTTTGGAAAACGAGTAGTCGTTTCTCCGATAATATCCGAAAGACGAGATGATGACTATGGGAACCTCTTGTAGAACATGTTTGGCAGGTTTAAACCCTAGTGCATTCCCTTTGGGGTGGTTCTTAACCTAAACTCCATGCTCGTGACTTATAACAAACCCTTGATTCATGGTTGATCCGTTCATGTATCCTTAATATCAATGGAACTTGGGTGTAGATAAGGTGCAAACCATAATCCACCAAAATGGATGATTGATATTAAGGATAACATGATCCATCCCATGACCTTTGTTTGGTGTGCTTTGCTTGATCCTTGAGTGTGATTGTTGCATTCATGCATTCATGCACTCATTTGCATCCATATCATCAAATAATGAAGAAAATTTTCAAGGAACTTAAGGGGTTTATTTGCAAAATTTTCAGACATGGAAAGACAAAGAAGGAATACAAAGAAGTACAGCTTCAGGCAACCAAATTTGAAAGAGTTAAGGAATCTGACATCCTATGTATTAGATCATTTGGGTTTCAAAGCTCGTTTTGGGAAGCTTCTTCCTCTTCTGACTACTCAGGTGGATGAAGGGTTGATGAGTGTATTGGTGCAGTTTTATGATCCCTTGTACCGTTGCTTCACGTTTCCGGATTTCCAGCTTTTGCCTACGCTCGAGGAGTATGCCTATCTTGTGGGTATACCTATTCTAGACCAATTGCTGTTCAGTGGCTTGGAAAGTATTCCTACTTCTCAAGAGATAGCTGACATGTTGCACATAGATGAATCTCTGGTTGGTGCTCATATGACTACCAAAGGTGGAATTCAAGGTCTCCCTTCTGAGTTCCTCATTGCTCAAGCAACTATCTATGGGAAGGTCATTAGTGAGGATGCTTTTGAAGCCATGTTTGTACTTCTCATCTATGGATTGGTATTGTTCCCCAACATCGACAAGTTTGTGGATGTGAACGCTATTAGGGTCTTTTCTACTCTTAATCCCGTTCCGACTCTGTTGGGTGATACCTATTTCTCTTTGCATATGAGGAATGCAAAGGGTGGTGGCGCCATTGTGTGCTGTTTGCCCCTGTTGTATATGTGGTTTATTTCTCACTTACCTCAGACGGTCGCCTTTAAGGAGAACAATGGATGTCTACGGTGGTCCACGAGACTTATGTCTCTCACTAATGATGATATCTCTTGGTACAACCGCGTGTATGATGGTGTGCAGATTATTGACTCTTGTGGTGAATTCTCCAATGTACCTCTTCTCGGTACATGTGGTGGGATTAACTACAACCCTGTTTTGGCACGTCGTCAACTTGGGTTCCCCCTAAAGGATAAACCTAATAATATTCTGTTAGAGGGTGTGTTCTTTAAGGAGGGTAAAGATCCCCAAAACTTGAAGGGCAGAATGGTTCGCGCTTGGCGCAAGATTCATAGGAAAGGAAGGAAAGAGTTGGGTCCTAAGAACTGTGTCGCTTTGGAGCCTTATACTGCTTGGGTGAGGAAGAGAGCGTCTGAGTATCTCATGCCTTACGAGTATCTGAGACCTACGCCTTTGGTTATGGTTGGGCCTTCAACCCTTCCTAACCAAGGAGTAGAGGAGTTGAGAGACGAAGACCTATCACGCGCCTGGATCCGTGAAAGGGAAGAGTTGCTTCAGCAGATTAAGGAGAAGGACGCTTTGATTGAGTTCCTCGAGCATCAAGTTATTGACGATCCTGATGATGCATGGACTTCTCTACTTCCTCAGTCTTCCAAGTTTTGGAAGAGGAAGCATGATCGACTCGCCAAGGAGAAGGCAGATATGGAGGCAGCCTATGAGAGGAAGGTGAATAGGCTTCGTGCATCCTATCTTCCTGTGTCCCGAGCTTTAGATAATTGTTTCTAAGGATCCATAGGATGATTATTTTCTATTTCTCTTGTGTATGATTGACAATGATGTACTTCTTTTCGCTGATATTATTTGATGAGATATTTCCATACGTGATAAATGTTTAATATTTCCGAAGTTTGCAAATAAAACCCTAGAGTTCCTTTGAAATTAAAACCAATCATATGCACAAACATTGCATGCATCATGTGCATAAGCAGGTTTTGTTCCCGGCTTTCTTGTCCTGTGATCTGACTTTGTGTTCTTCATTTATTTTGAAGACAAGCTGACTCACCGGTACTACACTAGAGCCAACATTTCAAGATTGATGGATCACCTAGAACAAGAGAACCGTGAGCTGAAAGAGGAGGTGGCCAGACTGAGTGCCTTGATGGAATCATTCTTGACTGCCCAGAGCCAGTCTTCTCCGACGCCTTCAACTCCTCCCCAGAGGACAGTCATCTCTGAGATTGTGCCTGCAGCCAGTGCACATTTTGCTCCAGCGGCCATGCCAGCCGGATTCCCGTGGGGGATGCCTCCCAATTTCATGCCTGAGGGTCCTGCTCCAACTTTTGCTTCTATGCCGGCATCTAGCCCGGTCCTTGCTGTTCCTCCTCCTGTCGTGCATACTATACCTAGAGTAGACGACACCATCTATCATTTTGAGCCGTCTGAAGGCCCAGATGTCTATGAAAAGATGGACGCTATGAATGATCAATTTCTTGAGCTTCGCAAGGAATTGAAAACTCTTCGAGGAAAGGATCTTTTTGGCAAGTCTGCTGCCGAACTGTGCTTGGTTCCCAATGTGAAGATCCCGATGAAATTCAAGGTCCCTGACTTTGAAAAGTACAAGGGAAATACTTGTCCTCTCAGCCACCTGGTCATGTATGCCAGGAAAATGTCAACTCAGACCGACAACGATCAGTTACTCATCCACTACTTTCAGGACAGTCTGTCCGGTGCCGCTCTGCGTTGGTATATGGGTTTAGACAGTGCGAACATCCGATCCTTCAACGATCTTGGCGAGGCCTTCGTCAAGCAGTACAAGTATAACGTGGATATGGCTCCCGATAGGGATCAATTGAGGGTCATGTCCCAGAAGGACAAGGAAACATTCAAGGAATACGCCCAGAGATGGCGAGAGTTGGCAGCACAGATTGTGCCTCCCCTAGAAGAGAAGGAAATGACCAAGATCTTTCTGAAGACCTTGAGTTCATTCTATTATGAGCGGATGATTGCTAGCGCTCCTTCTGACTTCACCGAAATGGTGAATATGGGGATGCGTCTAGAAGAAGGGGTTAGAGAAGGACGTCTAACTAGAGAAGAAGGCTCTTCTGCCAAACGCTATGGGGCGATTGCAAAGAAGAAAGATGGAGAGGCACATGGTGTGACCTCCCATGTGAAATCTAGAAGACCCTCGGTGAGGAGGAAGACCGCGCGTCCCGCCTGTAACCAGCACCAGGTGGCTCATATAGCACCTGTTTTCAGAGACAATCAGTAGTATCAACAACATAGCAACAATCAGCAATCACATCCTCAGTATCAGCAACAACAGCACCGTCTGCAATAGCAAGCTTACCAGCCTCGAAACAGTAATCAAACCAGCACGAGTTACGAGAGGAAAAGGGCCACCTTCAATCCTATTCTAATGACGTACGCAGAATTATATCCCTCTTTGATATAGAGGAAATTGATTACTCCGAGAGACCCACCAACTATACCTGCTAACCCCCAGTGGTGGTATAAGCCCGAGTTACACTGTGTCTACCATTCTGGTGCTCCCGGCCACGACGTGGAGAATTGTTACCCTTTGAAGACCAAGGTTCAAGACCTTGTGAGGTGTGGCATTCTGTGTTTCGAGGATGTAGGTCCTAACGTGAAGAAGAACCCATTGCCCGAGCATGGGAAATTTGTCAACATGGTCCAGGGTTGCCCTGGCAAGTACAAAGTCAAATATGTCAGTCATATTCGACAATCTCTGGTTGAGATGCATCGTTTGCTATGCGAGTACAGTCATTATGAGCACGACCATGATAGATACCGAGTATGCTTTGTCAACCGATTAGGTTGTCGCCAGGTGCGCAAGGATATTCAGGAAACGCTGGATGAGGGAGTCATTGAGATTCTTCAGAATAGGAACGTTGACGAAGATGAGCCTGAGGTCAACATAATTTCCCCAGTATTCCGGATGCCCGAGCCTGTTATCATCAAGTATGATGGTAGCAAGAAGAAGGTTTCTCCTGTTCTTATCATTAATCCTGCCGGTCTTGTACCGTATTCTTCCGAGAAAGCCATCCCCTTTCGTTACAACGTTGTTGCTGTAGAAGATGGGAAAGAGGTGTCTTTGCCATCCTCCTCTGTTATTAATATTGCGGATGTTAGTGGTTTGACCCGCAGCAGTCGTGTGCTTTCAGCACCTCCCAAGCCCCAGGCTAATGCTGATTTTGTTGAACGCCCGATTGGGAATGTTGTGAGCACTCCGAATCCGGCACCTGTTGCTAAGCCCTCCTCTATATTGATGACTCCTACTTCTGTTGGCCCAAGCGGCAATGTGAAAGAAGACTACGATGAGATGCTGAGGCTCATCAAGAGAAGTGAGTACAATGTTGTAGACCAGCTTCTAAAAACACCATCCAAGATATCAGTGTTATCTTTGCTCCTGAATTCAGAACCACATAGAGAGGCTCTGCAGAAGGTATTGGATGTGGCAATGTAGATCATGATGTCACAATAGAACAATTCGATAGCATTGTTGCAAACATTACTGCTTGTAACAATTTGAGTTTCTATGACTCTGATCTCCCTAAGGAGGGAAGAGACCGCAACTTGGCTTTACACATATCTATGAATTGCAAAGACGACGCCATGTCCAATGTGCTGGTGGACACTGGGTCATCACTGAATGTATTGCCAAAAACCACTCTCTCGAAGCTGTCATATCAAGGGCCTCCCATGAGGCAGAGTGGAATTGTTGTGAAAGCTTTCGATGGGTCGCGTAAAACTGTGATTGGGGAAGTGTATCTCCCGATCAGGATCGGACCAAGTGATTTCCAGATTACCTTCCAGGTTATGGATATTCACCTATCGTATAGCTGTCTCTTAGGCAGACCATGGATTCACGAGGCAGGCGCCGTGACATCCACCCTACACCAGAAGCTGAAATTTGTGAAAAACAAGAAATTGGTAGTGGTAAGGGGAGAAAGGGCTCTCCTGGTTAGCCACTTGTCTTCCTTCTCATATATAGATGTTGAGGATGAAGTTGGAACTCCTTTCCAAGCTTTATCTATAGCTGAGCCTATTGAGAAGAGAACTCCTTCATTTGCTTCCTACAAAGATGCAAAGTTGGCCATTGAATGTGGTGCAACTGCCGGTTTAGGAAAAATGATTGAGCTAGAAGACAATAAGTCTCGTGCTGGCATAGGTTTTTCATCTGGGGTGTTCAATGAGAAAGGGTTGTTCAAGAGTGGAGGTTTCATCCACACCGGTCAGGATGAAGAAGTTGCTGCTGTCTTGGAAGAAGAGACAGAGGATTCTGGCAATTTCATCATCCCTGGAGGAATCTGCAATAATTGGGTCGTCGTGGATATTCCAACAATTATCCATAAGTCAACGTAATGATCACTTTGTTTAAAAACCCTTCTCCCATGCCAAAAGGAGAAGTGATGACATTGTTGGCAACATAAATACAATGATATTTTCATTCAATAAATTCATGTTAAATGTTTGTTTTTCCAATCATTTTCCCTTTTCGCTTTTTGCATGAAATTGGTGATCACATAAAACCCAAAAAAAAATATAGAATAAAATCAATCTTTTCATCTGCATAATGATTTGCCTTGTTTGAATTCTAAAGCTTTTCATATCCAAAATCATTATGCAGGTTGATCAAACCCATTGAACATAATGATCCAACACCATCTCCCAATTTTGAATTCCCTGTATTTGAGGCGGAAGAAGATGATGTTGAAGAGATTCCTGACGAGATTACCCGTCTACTTGAGCATGAAGAGAAGATCATTCAGCCGCATCTCGAGAATCTGGAAACAGTCAACTTGGGGTCTGAGGATTGTGTGTGAGAAGTGAAGATTGGGGCACTCCTTGAAAAGACGATTAAGAAAAGGTTGATTGAATTGCTACAAGAATATGTTGACGTCTTCGCATGGTCGTATGAAGACATGCCAGGTCTAGATACTGATATTGTGCAACATTTCCTACCTTTGAAGCCTGAGTGTGTGCCTGTGAAGCAGAAGCTCAAAAGAACTCATCCTGATATGGCAGTGAAAATCAAAGAGGAAGTTCAGAAGCAAATTGACGTGGGGTTTCTGGTGACTTCTACATATCCTCAATGGGTGGCCAATATTGTGCCCGTGCCTAAGAAAGATGGAAAAGTCCGAATGTGCGTGGACTATAGAGACTTGAATAAGGCTAGTCCGAAAGATGATTTCCCTCTACCACACATTGATATGTTGGTAGACAATACAGCTAAATTCAATGTCTTCTCATTTATGGATGGATTTTCCGGATATAACCAGATCAAGATGGCACCCGAGGATATGGAGAAGACAACATTCATCACACCTTGGGGAACATTCTGTTATCGAGTGATGCCCTTCGGTTTGAAGAACGCCGGAGCCACGTATCAACGAGCTATGACCACCTTGTTTCATGATATGATGCACAAGGAGATTGAGGTATATGTTGACGATATGATTGCTAATTCAAGAACGGAGGTTGAACATGTAGAGCATTTGTTGAAGCTTTTCCAGCGCTTGAGGAAATATAAGCTTCGTCTGAATCCCAACAAGTGTACATTTGGAGTCCGTTCTGGCAAGTTATTGGGCTTTATTGTTAGTGAAAAAGGTATTGAGGTTGATCCTGTAAAGGTCAAAGCAATACAAGAGATGCCTGCGCCCAAAACTGAGAAACAAGTCCGAGGTTTTCTTGGCCGCTTGAATTATATTTCTAGATTCATATCCCACATGACTGCCACATGTGCGCCTATATTCAAGCTCCTCTGGAAAGATCAGTCCCATGATTGGACCGAGGATTGCCAGAAAGCTTTCGACAGTATTAAAGAGTATTTGTCTGAACCTCCAATTCTATCTCCGCCTGTAGAAGGAAGACCTTTGATCATGTATCTGACTGTTCTTGAAGACTCAATGGGTTGTGTCCTCGGTCAGCAAGACGAATCAGGGAAGAAGGAGTATGCTATTTACTACCTGAGCAAGAAGTTCACTAATTGTGAGTCTCGATACTCAATGCTTGAGAAGACATGCTGTGCTTTGGCTTGGGCTGCTAAGCGCTTACGCCAGTATATGATAAACCATACGACTTGGTTGATATCCCGAATGGATCCAATCAAGTACATTTTCGAGAAGCCTGCTTTAACAGGAAGGATTGCCCGTTGGCAAATGTTGTTATCTGAGTATGATATTGAGTACCGAGCTCAAAAGGCTATTAAAGGTAGTATCTTGGCTGACCACTTGGCACATCAGCTGATCGAGGATTATCAGTTAGTTTAGTATGACTTCTCAGATGAGGAAATTATGTATTTGAAAGTAAAAGATTGCGATGAGCCTACACTGGATGAAGGGCCAGAGCCTGGTTCCAGATGGAGTATGTTGTTTGATGGCGCTGTAAATCAGTATGGAAATGGTATTGGGGCAGTGATTATTACTCCTCAGGGTACACATATTCCTTTTACAGCAAGGCTAACCTTCAAATGTACGAATAATATGGCTGAGTATGAGGCCTGTATTATGGGTTTAGAAGAGTGCATTGATTTAAGGATCAAGCATCTTGATGTATATGGTGATTCGACCCTCGTTGTTAATCAGATTAAGGGTGAATGGGAAACGAATCAGCCTGGTCTCATTTCGTATAGAGATTATGCGAGGAGGATTTCACGTTCTTTACTGAGGTTGACTTCCATCATATTCCTCGAGATGAGAATCGGATGGCAGATGCTCTTGCTACGCTAGCTTCGATGATTATGGTAAAACTTTGGAATGAAGTCTTCAATATCACTGTGATGCGCTTGGACAGACCAGCTCATGTATTTGCAGTAGAAGAAGTGAAGGATGATAAGCCATGGTATTATGACATCAAGTGTTTTCTTCAGAACCAGGTTTACCCGCCTGGGGCATCTGTGAAAGATAGGAAGACTTTGAGGAGATTGTCAGGCAATTTCTACCTCAATGGCGAAGTGCTTTATAAGAAAAATTTTGACATGGTTCTGCTCAGATGCGTGGATAGACACGAAGCAGACCTGTTGATGACTGAGGTCCATGAGGGTTCACTTGGTACTCAATCCAATGGACATGCCATGGCTAGAAAGATGTTGAGAGTAGGCTACTATTGGCTGACAATGGAGTCTGACTGCTTCAAATATGTGAAGAAATTCCATAAGTGTCAGATTTATGCGGATAAGATTCATATTCCTCTGACACTTCTGAACGTGATTTCATCACCATGGCCTTTCTCCATGTGGGGAATTGACATGATTGGCATGATAGAACCGAAAGCATCTAATGGACACAGATTTATTCTCGTAGCAATTGATTACTTCATAAAGTGGGTTGCAGCGACATCATATGCTAATGTGACCAGGCAGATGGTTGTGAAGTTTATCAAGAATCAACTCATATGCCAATATGGTGTGCCAGATAAGATCATTACTGATAATGGATCTAACTTGAATAACAAAATGATGAAAGAGTTGTGTAGCGAGTTCAAGATTACGCATCATAATTCTTCTCCTTATAGACCCAAGATGAATGGGGCTGTTGAAGCTGCTAATAAGAATATCAAGAAGATTATCCAGAAGATGGTTGTCACGTATAAGGATTGGCATGAGATGTTGCCATTTGCTTTACATGGATATCGTACGTCTGTCCTCACTTCAACAGGGGCAACCCCTTTCTCTCTTGTTTATGGCATGGAGGCCGTACTCCCAGTAGAGGTGGAGATCCCATCAATGAGAGTCTTGATGGAAGCCAAGTTGACTGATGCTGAATGGGTTCAGAGTCGTTATGACCAGCTGAATTTGATAGAAGAGAAGAGATTGACTGCCATGTGCCATGGTCAGTTGTATCAGCAGAGAATGAAGAAAGCTTTTGTTAAGAAGGTCAAGCCTCGTGTGTTCCGAGAAGGTGACCTTGTGCTCAAGAAAGGCTTGCCTTTCGCGCCCGATTCTAGGGGCAAGTGGACTCCAAACTATGAAGGTCCATATGTTGGTAAGAGAGCCTTTTCAGGCGGTGCTTTGATACTTACAACTATGGATGGGGAGGATTTCACTCGTCCTATAAACTCAGATGCAGTCAAGAAATACTTCGTCTAAAAATAAAAACAGAATAACTCGCTAGGTTGAAAACCCGAAGGGGCGGCTTAGGCAAAAATGAGCGTCTCGGTGGATTGAAAACCCGAAAGGGTGATCCAGGCAAAAGTTAGAGACATGAAAAAATGAATATTTGTATCCCGCTAGATTGAGTACCCCACCCTGGGGCAATCTAGGCAAAAATTAGGGATCTGGCAAGTAACTGCATCCTGACAAGACTTTGTTCTACAACTGTCATCCGTCAGAGGATTTTGCTCATTCGTCATCAACCAAAGCTTCGAATACATCAAATTCAGTAATGGTGGAGAAATGGTCATTATGTTCAATGTAGCCCTTTTCCAATATATATCACCAATTTCAAACTTGTAAAGATCTATGGAGTCCTGCCATTTGCAGACTACCATTCCATCAAATAAATTTGAGCCTTTTATCCAATTACTTGCACTCTAATTTGTTTCTATTCAACAAACGTTTTGCATGCTTTTAATTGAGAAAATATCATTGTTTTGAAAAATGAATTTTTCATAACTTGTTTTTAAAAAGAGGTGAACATTCACAATGATGAAAAGGATACTTAGGAGATCCTCAGTGTTCTCCCAAGGATGGTATGATCTCCAACAGGGTAAGACATTTGTTCATATTCCTGGCATGAATGTATTCTTCTTCCTCCGGAGCCCCGAGTGGTATGCTTGTTGAGATATTTACCACTCTCCCCTTCAGCGAGGTAACAACCTTTTCTCCTCAGCAGATGTGATCTCCTTGGTGGGTTCGGTACTTGGTGGTTGATCCCCAGAGTCCCTTTATCCCTCGGATAGATTCCCCATTAGAGTTGCTTATGTGGCAGATTCTACCTGTGCAATAAACTCTTTTCCCCAACTGTGACTGATGATTCATCCCCTGCGGAGGTCTTTGCTCCCTGGTATCTCTGATTCCCGACAGATTGGATACTCTCTGGTGATCTGGCTTTCTCTCTTGAGATGTAGTACCGGATGTTCGTATTCCTGTGAAGCCTGTTTGTGTTAGAAATGTATGTTTCTCATCATTCAGCATACATTAACCATCACACATGTGTGCATATAATTTTTCAAACATGCAAGTATTCATATTGCATTCTTTGCCATATATCTTTTGTTTGGTATCCTCTGCTAGTTGGTAATATATTTCCAAGCAGATGTCGGTGGCTGATCCCTCAATATAGAGAGTCAGCCCATTAAGCAGAAAGTGTTTATCTTTCCCTCCGCATTCCCCACGGAGTTATATCCTCGTGGACGATGGTTGTTTTCATTTCCTCCCAACACATATATTGGGATGGGTCTCCTATTGAGTTATACCCTCACTAGGACGAATCTTGCTTCAGTTTGCCTCTTTGGTTTGATCCTAAATTTGCCTCTTGTAACTGTTTCCTGTGCTTCCCCGTGGTGTAAATGAATAATTGCTCAGTAATCGGTAATCATTCATCTTATCCCCGGCGGAGTCTGTGGTTTACTACCCCTATACCGGTAGTTGTAAACCCTATTTTCTCTCCTTTGCAGAGTTAACCTTTTTGTTCATCCTAAGTTGATGACGACTACTTTTCCGTGGTTCTCTACCCAGTATCCGGTAGATGTAATCCCCTCCTTGATGGTTATCATTATCTAATATTCGGTATTGATATTCCATCCTTCTTTTGGATAATTTCTCTGATCAGACAATTTATCCCCAGCAAGTCATCTTTCATACCGGTTGCTGGTAATGTTTGTTGCTCTCCTTGATCGGTCATCATTATATACCTAGTTTTGGTATCCCGATGCCTTTCTCTTTGTCGGTCGATTTATCCTTTATTAACCCAGTAACCGGTTGTCGATAATCTTTCATGCGAGTGTATTATCTACATTTTGACAGTAATAGATAATATATCTCATGCACTCTTTGGTCGAAGCTTTTGTTCTTCCCCAGTTGAGTAAGATTCGTATCCCTGTTTTGGAATCGAATGTCCATCCCTTAATCGAGCTTGCCTTTTTCCCTCTTTTTGGATGATGAGTGTTCTGGGAATATTCCCCAATTCACGCTTTGGTCGGTCACCTATTATATGCCCAGTAACCGGTATCCCTGGTGTTCCTTCCTTCCGCTCCCTATTATGACTTTTTGTTCCCTGTGGAGTCAGTTTTTCCTGAGTTGAGATATACCTTCCTAGGTCTTCCTCAGATGATTTGGTTGATTGATATCTCTCACCCTTATACCAGTCTTAGATATTCATTCTTCCCGAGCATGTTGTTCTCTCACCCTTATACCGGTGTTCAGATCACACGTCTCTTTGAGCTTATTACCCAGTAACCGGTAACACCTCATCCCGTTGCTTCCCCCCAGGAGATTCCTTTTTGGATATCCCCAGTGAGGTCCCTTAGTGGATTATCCTCACCTGAGTCCGGATTTTTATCCGAAGTATCCATTGTGGATAATGTTGCTGTGTTGGCATATTCCCCAACACATGCACCTTCGAGTCAGCTCGATGTCTTTCCATTGGATTTACTCCCTTTGGAATTCTATTCCCCAAGCTTTGAGTCGTGCCCTGCTCACGCATTTCTTTCTTA
This sequence comes from Lathyrus oleraceus, assembly GCF_024323335.1. Taxonomy (NCBI): domain Eukaryota; kingdom Viridiplantae; phylum Streptophyta; class Magnoliopsida; order Fabales; family Fabaceae; genus Lathyrus; species Lathyrus oleraceus. Next base: position 449,556,679 of record NC_066580.1, read on the forward strand.
TCCCCATTAGAGTCCCCAGAGTCTCTGTCCCATTTTATGAGCATATTACTCATTTGGAATTTCAATTTCCTCCTGATCTTTACCTTTGTGGACAGATATCCCCACAGAGTGCTACCATTCTGCATACATTTGCATCATGAGGTCTCTTAGGGACCAAAATTTGTCTCTTTGTTATTATTTAAGCCCATTCTACCTCGTCGAAACGAATATTTTAACCTTCACTTCTCCGGCTAGAATGACCTTAAATAGGGGCATCTGTAAGACCCCAATTTTGTCCCTAAGATCCCTCATGGCATCATAACATTTCATTTGCATATCCTCAAGGATCATTAGCATCTTGGTTCCCTTTGCCTTTGGGTGGGACCTTCTATGAGTTGGTTTGAGATCACCAAGCATGTTTATTGTATATCATTGCTTTTCTCATTTTGTTTACTAACCAAAAGCACAAAAATATGTCACTAACATTTTTTGTTTGTAGCTTGAGCAATCACAAAGTCAAAAGCTTCAAGAAGATCATTGGTACAAAGACATGGTCAAGAGGAGATGAAAACAAGCATGGTAATGGTTCCCAAAGCTCTCATCCATCAAATATGCCTCCCTAGTACCTCAATGCATCATTTTGATCAAAGCAAGTCAAAGGGTTTGAGGTATTGTTCTTCAGAGAAACCCTAATTCATATGTGCATCACAATGCCTTGCTCATGAAGCAACCTCAGCCCATGGTCAAATACAATCAAGGGAAGTTCTTTAATTCATAATTTCATGCATATTTGAACTTATTTTAGTGTCCTCAATCATCAATTCATCAAGATATGAGTTGTGGACTTGAGAAGTTGATCAGTCAATTCATCTGACTATTTTGAAATGCACTGAGACCTAAATTTTTATGTGTTGGTCAAATGGAGATGGTTCCAAAATAAAAAATGTTTTTAAGGACAATATGAACAAATTTCATGTTCATCAAAAATTGATTTGAAGCTTGGAAGGCCATCTTCCATTCCAATACATTATAGGTCATTTTGACTGAAACCCTAATTTTGGGTCAACTTCCCAAAGACATAAGTCATTCATTTTTTATGATTTTGAGGTGGGATCAAAAGCATTGGAAATTTTAAGATGTAGACTTCAAATGTTATGTTGAACAAAATTCTAAAATATCAAAGTAAATACATGTGATAATGCAAGACATTATAGGTCCTTTTGGACCAAATGCATTAAAAGTAAAAAAAGTCCAACTTCAAGTGACCATAACTCTTTCATCAAAAATCCAAATGATGCAAAATTTAAGTCCATTTTGACTGTCTTGAAAAGATATACAACCTTTATGTTGGAGGTGTTTCCATTTGAGGCTTGCATCATCAAAACAGAGGGGCTTGAAAGTTGGCCAATTTTAGAAACCTTGCCTTGACATGTCATGCACCTTGCACTTTAAACTCAAATTTCATACATTTCCACACTTCAAATGAGTTTTTGTCCAACATAACATTTGTTCCTTATACAAAGACCTTTCCAACCATTACCCATATGCCTATGTTTGGATTTTCTAAATGGTACTTTCGAAGAGATGATTGTTTAGGTACAAATGAGGAATTCACTTGAAATCTTGTTACATGAGCAATTGCCTTGCAAGTCACACGTCCAATTCCATTTGGCTGATGCTCAGAATTCATTTGGAATTGTTTTTGGGCCTTGTGCATGATCATGCAAGCCCATGCAATGAAGCTCCACATGCCATGCACACGGATTGATCACAAGCTTCTTGCCACTTCCTCTATAAATAGAGACCTCATTCCATTCATTTCACACGCCTAATTCAACCTGAAATGCTGCAAAATTCTTTCCATAGCCATCACTAAAGAAGCAATTGCATTTCTCTCAAATTTTTCAGATCTAAAATTCAACTTCATCTGGTTGAATTCTTAGATCAAATGCTTCTAAACCTTCATCATTCATCTCATTGAACTTCTGTTTTAGCAAAGCAAGCAAGGCATCGTGCTCAAATTACCAGAATTCAAGCTCACACTCCAACTGGTATTTTCTTCGATTCTCATCATCCATGGACCTTTTTGCTTGGATCTAATGTTTTCTGAAGTCCTCACTTGAGAGGCAAGCTAGTGGTAGCTTCAATTTCGTTTTTCCTTGATCTGCATTTTCCACACCTGAATGTTCCACCTCTGATTTCTTAATTTATAGGAATCTTGAGTGTGATTCAAGGTTACAGGGGTGATGTACATCACCCCAGCTTCATTTTGGTATAAGGATCGTGCATTTCCATTACAGTTTTAAAACCTGCAAAATCGGCCGGAATCTGCAGGCTCACCGGAGAAGAAGGTGGCTCCGCTGGCCGCCTCTCTCCAGTTTGAATCTTGGCCGTGTGATCTATTTTCCAGATTCAATCAGGACCCTTGCTTGTTATGACTTTTATTTGTTTTCCATGTGTGTTCATTGACCGTGGATCATAGTGAGTGCGCGCCTCTGGATCCTTGGATCTGCCAGCTCAATTAGTGAGCTCAGATCCAAGGGCTCTCGTTTTTTCCAATTTCTATTTTCTGTTTTAATTCCATTTTATTTTCTTAAAATCCATTTTATTTCAAAAATCAATATCTCTTTCATTCTTTATCTAAAAATTATGGGACCATTTGCATCATTTCCCAAATAATTTCTTGTTTCTATTTCTGATTTTTAATTATTTTTATTTTGTCATTTGATATTTTTTGTGAATTTTCTCTTTTCTGGTCATTTTTAATTCATTTTAAATAGTTTTTGATATTCAAAAAATGCAAAAATATTTTCCTAGCCTATTTGAATGAGGATGAATCTATGAAAAATATTCTCATCAATTTTTGAATTGATTTGAGATTTATTTGAGATTTTTAGTTCAATTAGGTTATTTTTATTCATTTTTAATTGATTAAAAATAATTTCTGACTTTTAAAAATGCTGAATTTTTTTGCCAAACTTTGTTTGACCTTGTTGAACTTAGGATAAATTACTTGGACCTTTCAAGGTTGATTTGAAGTAATTTTGAAGTTTGACCTTTCCATTTTATTTTAATTCAAGTTTAATTAAATATTAAAAAATGCCAAAAAATAGTTTATTCATTTCTTGACTCTCAATCTTCATCTCACTTCTGTTTTTGATTGTTTGACCTTGACTTTCAATGTTATTGGTTAACATATGAGGATTGGTACATTGTATTTCATTTAATGCATTTTAATTTTGCCATTTCCATTTCTCTTATCCATCTCCTTCTTCTTCTTCTTCTCTCTTTTGATCAATGAGTTGAAGGTTGATAAGTTAGCATTGGTTAGGGAGATTTAATCTTCCTTGATTCAAATCTAATTCATCTTGATCAATTGATCAAGTGAATGGCTTTGCATTAAGAATAGGTTATTTTCTAAATCATGCAAAAGGCTTAAACCAATACAAGATCAATTCTCATTTTCTTTTTGGCATGGCATGTTTTTGGGACTTGGTTCACTAATTAAGACTCCTAACTTGTGTTTGTTGCCTACATTATTATTGACCGGCCTCAAATAGTTGTGACTTCTACATAAGTCCAATTACGATTGCTTAACATATCGTCAAATTTGCCTTATGGCACACTAACTACTAACACTAACCATTGACAATTAACATTTACTTTATGCAATTTACTATTCTTGCACATATTATCCATTTGCTTTTCTCTTTGCTCATTTGAGCACATGTTTATGTTAATGCCATTTGCCTTTTGCTCACTTGAGCACATAATTGTGTATATCTTATTGTGCTTGTGTTTTTGTTTTGATTGTTATGGACCAAATGCAAAGAAATGGACTTAGTTTCTAGGACCTTCCCTATGCAAAGAAATGGAGAATTGGACTTAGATTCTAGGACCTTTCCTTATGCAAAATTGGAATAAATGGATCTTAATGATGAAGATGGATTAGAAGGACCGGATCTCTAAACTCACTCTTGTCCATTCTTGTTTTACTTCATGGAACTTTTGATGTGTTTGCTTTTGTGCTAGGAATTTCCATTTGAGCTTAATTGGAGGACCATTGCCATGTTCATCCAAATGGAAGATACAAGATACATTGAGGATCTCTTATGAGATTTGTTTGATTGCTCATGCTTTGTGGTTGCTTATTCCAAAGGATGGGAGCTACTTGGATCATCAATATGATCTCAAGAGAGGGACTCCATTGTGGTTTTGATTCTTCATCCCTCATCTTTTTGTTTTACTTAGGCTTATAACCTTTGTTTTCAATATTAGAAACCTAAGCATTATGCTTTTGATTTTCAAACTCTCTTTTCATAATACTTATTTTGAATTAAATCTTTAAGTTAACTTTGATCATCTTTGTATATACTTCTAATTGGTAAATATAACCCATTCAAATGTCTTTTGTGGTTCCAATGGCCACTTTCTTAATCAAAATTTTCCATAACCTTTAGCTATTAGGTTTGAGTTATCCTTGTGGTAGATATAATACTCACCTACATCCTTAGTGATGGACAATGAGTCTTTCATGCTTATTATAGGGTTAACCCCTCACTAGCATGTTGAAGCTATCCTCACATGGTGGATTTGTGGTTTGGTTGAGTTTTCTCCCTTTGATAACAAAAGCCCTTAAGGCTTTTGGACCAATCAATTCACCAACTTGTTTTGAGATTTTTACCCCGAACTACGAGGTTTTGATCCTAATCTTTTTATAAGATGGTACGTAGGCAATGGGTTTACCCACCCAAACACAAAATGTAAATAACTTGTACATTCTCTTCTCATCTCTTCAATCATGTTTACACAAACAAATTTTCACAAAACAAACAACCTTTGCAACAAGTATGAAAAGGGCTCCCTAGGAGTACCTAGGATGTTTTGGGTGCCTAACACCTTCCCATTGCATAACCAACCCCCTTACCCAGATCTCTGTTTCTTTTTTTAGTTTTTGTTAAAACTATTAGGTTTTTGGTCGCTTTCTAACCATTCCTTTGGATAAATAGAAGTGCGGTGGCGACTCGACTTGTATGATTTACCTTGGATTTAGTCAATATCTCTAATGGTAACGAATACCCCGCTATACTTACCCCTCCTTCATTGGGTTTATTTTGGGAGAGATCACCAAGCACTTTATGGTTATATCATACTTGTATATTATCATTTTACGAACTAAAATACCAAAAACATGTCTTTGCATTTGCCTAACTCTTTTGTAGGTAGGGCATGATCTCATTGATTCATCAAGTTCACATCTAGGGTTTGAGACCCTAATGAACAAAGAGCACAACCAAGAATTGATTCAAGAATGGTTATAAGTATCATATATGAGTCCCATTGATCTCTACATGTTATATTGATCAAGTTTTCTTCAAGAGTTTGTGGTTGATTTGCCTTGGAAACCCTAGTTTGACTGGGTATCTTGAGTAACTTCTCCAACAAGCTATCTCACCAATTGATCAAATTTCTCAAGGGAAACTTCAAATTTCATCATCTTATGCATATATGGTCTACCATGAGCCAATAAAGTCAAGATAATTGGAAATTAGCAAGTGGGTTGATGGTGGTTGGCCAGATAAATTCATATGATCAAAACTAGGTCTCCCTAGACCCTATCTCCTGCAATTTTCACCATATGAAAATGATTCCAAGATAAAAATTACTCTAAATGACACTATAAACAACTTTCATATTGAGACATAGAACTATGCTTGCTTGGAAAATCACTTTCTATGTTGAAACATTATAGGTCATTTTGTCTAAACCCTAATTTGAAAGTCAACTTCCCAAGGCCATAACTTGCTCAATTTTTATGAGATGAAAGATTTACAAGTTGAAAAATCAAATTAAATGTGTCTACTTCAACTTTTATGTTTAGAGTGGGAGCTAATTCAACTTTTTTGAGCATTTGATATGAGGCTACATTATAGGTCCCTTTTGACCTATACCATTGATCAAGTGATTTTTCCAAACTTCAAAAATGCATAACTCTATCATTTCAAATCCAAATGACATTAAATTGGTGACTATTTTGAATGTATTTGAGAGATATACAACTTTGATGAATACACTTTTCTCATTTGAAGCTCATGAAATTGATGAAGACATCTTTGATGAAGACACTTTTCCTATTTCAGTGCATCTAATCTTCAATTATGGACCTCAAGCTATCATTTCATGGGCCTATGCGCAACCATGCAACATTACATCACCATTTTCCAAATTTGGAAAGTGAAAGTGAGTGTGCAAATATCACATGATTCAACTATAAATAGAGCTTCAATTGCTCAGAAATTCACACACAATTGCGCCAGCTTTGGTCCCCCATTGCAAACCCTCAATTCTCAAAGGATAAGCCTGATAAATTCTTTTGAATTTGAGCTTGAATCTCCACTGTTCTGGAATTCAATTCTCCAGGAATCCATTTCTTCTAAACCATTCAATCCTCTTCCTGCAAGCAAGTGGAGTGAGTCCAAACACAAGCAAGCTCAAGATCCATCGAATTCAGACCTACATTGAAGGTAATTTTCAGAAATTTTAAACTCTTCGATTCTCTTAATTTCTTGCTCAATTCCATTGATTCTTTGGTTGTCTGAAGTCCTACCAATGTATGCAAGAAGATTGAGTTATTTTGAGGTCAAATCGAAGCAACTCAATTCATGTACCTCAAATTTCAATTCCATATATCTCTCAATATATTTGGAATTAGAGTGAATAGAGGTCAGATTCGAGCTCAGTGCCATTTTTTCTTCAAGAACATGTCCTTGTTTTTCATTATGGTGATGGTTCATGGTGGACCAGTCCAGTGAGGTCCACCGGAGAAGATGACCGAAGCTCTGGCTTCGGCGATGAGTTGGCAAGGCTTGAACCACAAGATCCATGTGTTATGTTCTAATCTTGGTCGTCCCTTTTAATTACCATTTGTGTTGCACGGTTGACTAAGGCTCATGTGGAACGCACGCTTTAGATCATCAAATCTGCCACCTCAATTAATGAGGGAGATCTGATGGTCCACGTAATTTAGACTTTTCTGATTTTTTATTTTGATTGCATTTTCTTCAATAATTCATATTAAATTCAATATTGATCCAAAAAATATGGGACTTTCACCAAAAAAAATCAAATATTTTTCTCTTTCATATTTTAAATTAAAATTTTTTTTGGATCATTATTAATATTTTTCATGAATTAATTGTTTTTTCATTTGTTTTTAATTGTTTAAAAATATTTTTAAATGTCCAAAAATCATGAAATTTTTTCTCCAAGGTCCTTTAACCTTGTTTGACCTATGATAAATCTCATGGCCATTTCTTTGGTGTTTTGATGAGATTTTAGGAATTGGACAAAACATATTTGATTTAAATGCACTATTTTATTATTTTTAATTGAATAAATGCCAATTTAATTTTGTTAACCACTTGTATTGACTTAAGTGAGTTTGCTTGTTTGTTGTTGGGCCTTGGTCAAGGTTGATTTGACTTTGTCAAATTAATATCATTGGATTTAGGGGATTGATGGAATGTACATTCCATCTCCCAAAATGAATGAATGATATTAATTTAATAAAAGTCCTCCTTTGACCAATTTGTGATCTCATTCATCCCCTTCCCACTTCATCTCATTCCTCTTTTTAATTCATTCATTCCATTTGGCCTATGACATCTCAAAGTCCTAATGCTAGTTGATTGAAAAATTAACATGAGTATGGATGAGATTAGACCACACCTTTTGCATATTCTTTTTTGTGTGTGGTATGTTTCATGAGCATAATTCATTATACTATGTCTCTAACATGCATTAATACCAAAATTCTATTGCCCGACCTCAAATAGTTGTGACTTCTACATAAGTCCAATTACGATTGCTTAACATAGCGCTAAATTTTGACACAAAAGGCATGAGCATTCTAGTTAGTAAGATTGTAAGTCTCCCCTCTTTCATGGTATTGTGTGCAAACTTGGCCTTCTTTCCTTCCTTTGTAATATGTTTTGGTTCAAGGATCCATGCTTGTGATAAGTGGGTTGAGTGTTCTCCAAAGAATGTCTTGAAAAAGCAAAAGCAAAAGCAAAACAAAACTAACCTCTAACTTACTAACTATTGACTTTTAATTTCAAGTTTTTATCTTAATGCAATTTACTTTTAGCACTTTATTTCATTTGCCATTGTACATATCATTCTAATTGTTTATGTTAATGCAATTTTTACTTTGTCCATTTGGACCATATTGTGTGATATGTTTTGTTTATATATACTTTGCTTGTTTGTATGGTCTTTAACCATTAATGTACATAATAATCATAAAAAATCATAAAAAACTTTTGAGTGGACTGTTGGCTTGATTTTGGACAAATGGACTTAGAATCTAGGCAACCTCCCTAAGCTAAAGGACTTGGCCAATGCCAATTTGTGAAGAACTAAGTGCTTGCAATTTCAACTTCATCTGATACATCTTTGAAGACCTCTCTAGGATTCATCTGCAACATAATCATTGTGAAGTTGTTATTTTGAATCTGTGACTTGTGATATGCATATGTTACATGGGTAATTTTTGAAGAAGATCATAGAATGGACAAGCTTGGATGAGGCCATCTTTATTTGATGCCTTTGCTCTTCAAGATAATATAATTGTGAATTTGTGTGTTGCTTGATTCTAAAATTCCAAGGAAATTCTGGGTTTCTATTTACATTTTTGTCTATTGGATTGCTACCCATTTGGTCAGATCTTTTCAACTCTAAACTTTTAAATTTTGTGCATAGGGAGGTCTCTTCATCTTCTCCCCATTTCTTTAATTTCAAAATATCTCCCTCCATTTTCAAAATATTCTTTGTGTGAACTATTTTTGTTCTAAACTTTGACCACTTTATTTTGCAAAAAAGATAGAAACTTTGGCCTTATGCCATTGCATTTTCAAACTTATTTTCTTAAAGCAAACTTGTGAAAAAAATTAACTATACTTGACTTAAACTTTCAAAAAGCCAAAAAGAACTAACTCATTCAAACCATTTTAGGCCTTGGTGCCTTTCAAACTTAAATTTTGTTAAAATCAATGCATCCATTTTGAAATTTGTATCACGAACTACGAGATTTTGATCCCTCATTTTTATGTTGGTACATAAGCACAAGACCGAAGGTCTTGTCAAACACAAAAAAAATATAATTAATTAAAAAATTTCTCATGCCCTCAATCTATTTGTTTGTAAACATCACTTTGTACAAAATACATATGCACACAAAAAGGGCTCCCTAGGAGTACCTAGGACACTTTGGGTGCTAACACCTTCCCTCTGTGTAACCAACCTGTAGCACCTCAAATTTGCACCCTCCTTGTGTACATACATTTTCATATTAGGTCATTAACATAACATGGTCCATTGCATAGCCATTTGCCCAGGTGCAAGCCATTCAGAAGAATTAGGTCAAACTGGTCAAGAGAATCAGTCAAACAAGCAAGCATGTGCTATTTTCATTGGGACAAAGCCTTAGGGTTGATTTATCAAGTTCATATGGTCCAAGGATCATTGTGAAGTGATTTGGACAAAGATTGGATGCTCAGAGCTCAACAGATCAGCTGAATTTCTTCAGGAACCATAGAAAGTCAACTGTGGTCAACTGCGGTCAACTGTGCCTGATTTTATGGATTGGAAGGTGTGAGATGGTTTGAAAGGCCTCATTCATGTCCATATAAGTCTCATTTGACATATCAAAGACCAAGGTTGAAGATTTGGAGGTCAGACAAGAAGTTTCCAAAAATAGCAGGTGACCTGTAATTTCAGCTGCCCAAAATGGAAAGTTTTTCTCCCCAAAATTACTTCATCATACAAGCTTCAAATGGAATTTTGTCCAACATGAAAGTTGAAGATCTTGATCTCACCATTCCAAAAAGTCTAAGAACTTGAAATTCCCATGTGTGGTTGGTAAGATATGGTCCAGTCATTTTCCAAAAATGCCCAAAATCAAAGTGCCATAACTTTCACATGGAGTGGCCAAATTGGATGGTTTTTCTTTGAGCAAATCACATTTTATGTGTATTTTCATAATCCATCATCACATTTTGTCAAAAGCCTTCACATAAAAAGGTCATTTTTCAAGTGCACTAATTAAAATCCAAGGGCAAAATGGTCAAAAACTCAAGATACATGGAATTTTGGCATGGGACTTTTTGCAACACCTTCCAAATGTCATTTTTGACTTGTGTGAATTGAGTTTAGACTGATATGTGGACTGGTTTAAGAAAGGGCATATTGGACCAAAGCTTGAAAAATGCATATTACACTAATCTTTGCCATTTGCTTAATCTTAATTAACTTTGGATTAGGAAGTGGTATATATTGCTAATTGTAACTGCATTGCTTAACCACTGATCACTTTTTCAGATTCATCACAAAAAACTCACAAACTCTCTCACTTTTCTCAAATTCTTCACATACACTTTTTCATCAATTCTCCAAGAATTCACCATTGTTTTTGCTAGTTTTTGGTTGATTCATCTCTTGCAGGTAATTTGCAAGTTCTGTTTGTGGAGATTGAAGCCAAACACGTGCAAATTCCAACTGTTGCAAAACCTTGAGCATCAATGGCAGCTGGTGGATTTCATTGATTCGTGCATCTTTGAGCTAAGAGTTCTTCACCAATCACCTTCATAATCATCATCCTTCATCTGTTTTCAAGATTTGGATCAAAACAAGCAAGGATTCCACACTGTGCTTCAAGAAGGTGAGTTTCTCGAACTCGTTAACTCGTGCGATTGCCATATGCGTCTTGTAGTGCGTTGAACATAGATCGTTTTGGCGTTTGAACCACGCAATTTCATCCACTGTGCATCAAGATATCGTAGATTTAAGTTTATGCATCAAAACTTCTTTCGATCGGATCTTTGTGTGTGATAATCTTTAGACATTTTCGTGGACATATTCGTAATCTACACTGAGAGACGGAGAGATCGGTATGTCGTTTGCGTGTTTTGGTGCACGATTGCTCGTAACCGCATCTGAAGGTGATGAAGACGACGAACACGGGCGAACACGAAGCAATTCTGGAAAACCTTCGCGTTTTGATCTGCTTCTGTACCGTGCCAATTTGAAAACCTGTTTCCCACCAAATTCGTCCAATCACGCGCTGACAACACATTAAAATGCTACTGTGTCGTTTTGGTCAAAACTGGATTATTACGGTTGTGCCATCCGTGTTATAATTAATCAATTAATTCACATTAAAACCTTAAATAATTATTTCATAATTTAACAAATCTTACAAAATTCATAGAAAATTCAATATTAATCCAAATTAGGTGGCAATTTTTTTGTTAGATCCCAATTTTTCTCTAGAATTTTTTTGGCATAATAGTTCATGTTGTGCCTGGTAGAATTTTAGAATGGCTTATTGATTTTTGACATGTGTGCAATATTCATATGTTTTACCATTTTAATCACCAAATAATCATGCTAGCTCCAAATTAATTGAAAATTCATATGATGATTCTTGACACATTCCTGGAGATTTTGGTATATCATTTGTAATTTTTGGATCTCTGGTTTGTTAGATATGATTTATTCAATTTGAGTGTGACAATATGTGTCACACTATGCTATGCTGAGTTCATGATTTATTTTTCCATGCTTATGCTTTGCCTATGGCTATGATTTTTTGCATGAGATGACTTTTATATGTTAGGTTTCGCGCTGATTTTTTGTGGATTTAATTGATCCATTTTCTAATTGATTTGGATTTTTTATTGCTGTTTAGCATTTTTGGATTGTTTCTTGAGTGACAAACTTACATGACTTGTTAAATACTCATCCCTTACCATATGAATGTGAAATTTGATGGAGTGATTCATAACATGTTTAGGTGTAGTTTGGCTTTGGTCCCACTCATTTCTTAATTGTTTTCACTGTTTGGCACTTGATTGAAGTTGATGCTCATTTTGCTACCATGTGTCGACTTGTTTGGATTTCTGCTGACTTTATGATTTTCATTGACCTACTTCATGTTGTCCAAATGGCATGAAAATTGATATGTAGTTCATTGAATGTGCCTTGTTTAGGCTGGAATTTTTGTGGAATTTATTGAGCTGTTTAGGTATTTGTTTGAGTGAGATCATTCTGTTTGCTCATATATGATTCACATTTGCCTAACTTGATCTAATTTGTGCATGAAATTAATTTAGTGCATAGTTTAGACATGAGACCAATTGGATTCTCTTTGTATGTGATTAATGATGATGTTGATCATGTTTTACTTGCTGTTTTGACTTTTTTCCTTCTTTTTGACCCTAGGCTTGTCCTAGTGGTCTTGTATCTCATGTTTGAATGTGATTTTCAGGTTAAGAGGCAAAATACCTTAAGGAGGTGGATTCACTTTTGATTGAGATGTCATTTGACATTGTACACTAACTTGTTTTGTCTTGTAGGATGTTGGGCTTTTGAGTTGCTTGCACTTTGGTGCATTGGATTGTGTTTGTCTGTTTATAGTTAATTGTGAACCATTTGCTGTTTAGTTATGTGATTGGTATACTGATGATATTTGATTGATTTCAGGTACATTAGTTGCTAATATTGCTTTGCTTTGTTTGATAAGCAATTTGCACTGAGGTATAACATTCTTGTCTCCATGTAGTCTGGAAGACCTGGCCTGTTACTTGGCCAGGCACCTGTCTGAAGTCCTCCTTAAGAGGCAATGTTTGTGATTGTTTACTTTTGTCCCCAAGCAGGTAAAGACCTCTATGAGGCAATTGGCGGATATAAGAGATATGCAATCTATCTCCCTCTCTTCTGTTGAGTCGTCCCTCTGCTCATACCACTGTGTTGATGCATTGGGACACTAACCCAAGATCTTGTACAATGTACAATTGAGTCAGAGTCTTGAGTGTAGAAGGGTTCCTCCATTTTGAACCCACGCTCCTTTGTCTGAAGCTCTCCCTGACCAGGGATAAGAGCTGTGAAGTCTTATCTTCACTCTCCTTTCATCAGCTTCACCTTAGCCCCTCAATGGCAAGGTTAAGAGCTAACACTACCCTTGTACAGATGACTTGCTCTTGCAGTCTTACCCTTTGATTGAGCCACATTTGTGTGCATATAGTGTGTGCTACTTGTGAATGCTTGATTTACTGTTTGTGTTGAATAGGATAGGCTTGCTTCCTGTGCAAGTTAGCTAGAAACCTTGACTTAGGGACAACTTTGCATGATAACAGCTAGGCTCGAGTCGTAGTCTCCCTAGTTGTGTTTCCCTCTGTCATCTGGTTAGGCTAGCCCTGTGTCCCTTCGTAGGGGAACTACGTCGCCCTGATCCTCATACCAGATGAGGTACGTAGGCGGGAGATGAGCAGATCTCTCCGGGCGCCCGTGTCTTTGTTTTGTCTTGCGTGTGTAGGAGATGGATGTAAGTCCAGCGATTGGCATTCCACATCCTGTGTCTTGTTGTGTGCTTGGAAGCTGATGTAAGTCCATCGAGTGGCATTCGGGTTCCAGTGTGCGTGTGTTTGGTTCGGATGCTGATGTAAGCCCAATGATTGGCATTCAGGCTCCATGTTTGCCTTCTTGCGTGTGTTTTGGTTCGGATGCTGATGTAAGTCCAGTAATTGGCATTCAGGCTCCATGTTTGCCTTTGCCTATGTTTGTTTGTGTGCGTGTTAGCCGAGCTACGAATGCTCTGATTCTCCTTCGTCCAAAGGAGATACGTATGCATAGGATGCGATATCCTAGCGAGCATGTTTTTCCCGGGTCCGAACTACTTCGACTCTGATGTCTATGCTTGATAGACTAAGTAGGCCCAGGATGCGATGTCCTGCCGAGTCAGTTTCAGTCTGTTTTCTTGTGTCTCTTTCAGCCTGTGTAGATGATTGTTTGAGCAGCGTTTTAGCAACCATTTTCCCTCCTATTGTGCGTGGATCCCGTCGAGTACGACGGATGCGTAGGGGTGCTAATACCTTCCCTTCGCATAACCGACTCCCGATCCCATTCTCTTTGGTCGCGAGACCATGCTTTTTCCAGGTTTACTCTGAGAGTTTCCTTTCCCTCTTTTGGGATAAATAACGCACGGTGGCGGCTCTGTTGTTCTTCGTTTCCCGCCGGTTTTTCGCGTAATGCGACACAACCCCCTTACCTGTGATCTCTGATTTTTATTAGTTTTTATTTGAAAAATTCTTACTTATTGGGTTTTGTTCGTACTTTTTCCCTTTTCCCTTGGAAATAATAAAAGCATGGTGGGGACTCTTGTTAATTGATTTTTAGCTTGTCAATAGCTTGATGATCATGAACTTCCCGCTACAGAAATTACATGGCGACTCTGTTGGGGAGTAGTCTCCAGTGGGTTTAGCCTACCTTTTGTGTGAATATATTTGTATATATGGGATGTTTGTATATATGTATGTATGATATAACCTGCTTGTTGTGCTTGGTGATCTTTGAATGGTGAGATAAGTTCTAACCCGAACTTGAGTGCAATTAAGATAGGAGGATGGTATAGTCATGTTCGACTTGTGTGGAGTAGTCCTTAACAAGTTGGCTTGAGATCCATCTGCTCAGTGGAGACTTCTTTGGATTTGGAAATGTCACACAAGTATTTGTGGTTAGGCATTACTATTTCTAATTGGGTCTGAGAAGCCGGGGACCTTAGAACATTTAACCCATCTTGGCCTATTTAGGACGTAGTGCGGAAACTGTTCAAGTGTAGACTTGATAACAGTTGTTACGCGATACTACACTCAGACGAGTTTCTCTTGAGAATATTATGGGTCGATGAGTTAGTCATCTTAACCTTTAATATCCTATAGATGGAATTAAGACTTTGGGACCTTTTTAGAACATGATCTACAAGTTTTTATCCTTAGTTCCCTCCTTTGGGATGGTTCTTACCCAGACTCCATGCTTGTGACTTGCAACGAACCCTTGATTCTTGGTTGATCCAATCAAGTATTGTTAATATCAATGGAACTTGGGTGTTGATAAGGTGAAAACCATAATCCACCAAAATGGATGATTGATCTTGACAAAGACTTGATTCATCCCTTGACCTTTGTTTGCCTTTTGTGTGATCCCTTATTTGTGATTGTTACATTCATGCATTCATGTGCATCATAACATTCATCACACGAAATTTCAAGGAACTAAGGTATCATTTACAAATATTTTCAGACCATGGATTATGGACGAAGGAACATTAAGAAGTACAGTTTCAGATGTCCCGACTTGAAAGAGTTAAGGAAGCTAGCATCTTTTGTATTAGATCCCTTGGACTTCAAACAACGTCATGGGAAGCTTCTATCCATCTTGTCTGCTGATGTAGTTGAAGGACTTTTGAGTGGATTGATGGAGTTCTATGATCCTCTCTACCATTGTTTCACTTTCCCAGATTTTCAGCTTGTGCCTACCTTGGAGGAGTATTCTTATCTTTTGGGGATACCTGTTTCTAGTAAAGTGCCTTTTAGTGGATTGGAGGAGATTCCCCGATCTAGTATTATTGTTGAAGCTCTTCACTTGAAGAAGTCTGAGATAGAGGCTCATTGCGTGAAGAAAGGAGGGTTATTTGGATTGTCATCTGATTTCCTCATCAAGGAAGCTACTACTTTTGCTCAAGTTGGTGGTGTGGATGCTTTTGAAGCTATCTTTGTATTGCTCATCTATGGATTAGCTTTGTTCCCTAACATTGACGATTTTGTTGTGTCGCATTACGCGAAAAACCGGCGGGAAAACGAAACAACAGAGCCGCCACCGTGCGTTATTTATCCCAAAAGAGGGAAAGGAAACGCTCGAAGTAAACCTGGAAAAGACATGGTCTCGCGACCAAAGAGAGATGGGATCAGGAGTCGGTTATGCGAAGGGAAGGTATTAGCACCCCTACGCATCCGTCGTACTCGACGGGATCCACGCACAAAAGAAAGGATAAGGTTGCTAAAAACTGCTCAAACACTGCACAAGGCTGAAAGGAAACACAGAAAGACAAAAGAAACGGGACTCGGCAGGATATCGCATCCTGGGCCTACGTAGTCTGTCAAGCACAGACATCAGAGTCGACGTAGTTCGGGACAGGGGGAAACGTGCTCGCTAGGATGTCGTATCCTATGCATACGTATCTTCTCTAACCAGAGAAGAATCAGAGCACTCGTAGCTCGGCTAACGCACGCCAAACAAAACACAAACAGGAAACCGACTGCCAATCGCTGGACTTACGTCAGACTCCACACAAACAGGCAAACCTGGAAACCGAACGCCAATCGCTGGACTTACATCAGACTCCGAACCAACAAACCCACACTGGAAACCAACTGCCAATCGCTGGACTTATGTCGGACTCCAACAAGCAAACAAGACACAGGAAACCAACTGCCAATCGTTGGACTTATGTCAGACTCCAAACACACACAAAGGGGTTGAAAAAGAAAAAAG
The DNA here is from genome assembly GCF_024323335.1 of Lathyrus oleraceus. Classification (NCBI taxonomy): domain Eukaryota; kingdom Viridiplantae; phylum Streptophyta; class Magnoliopsida; order Fabales; family Fabaceae; genus Lathyrus; species Lathyrus oleraceus. The sequence continues at coordinate 449,573,044 of NC_066580.1, forward strand.
GCGTCCGGAGAGATCAGCTCATCTCCTGCCTACGTACCTCATCTGGTATGAGGATCAGGGCGACGTAGTTCCCCTACGCAGGGAAAAAGGACTAGCCTAACCAGATACAAAGGGAGACACAAACTACTAGGGAGACTACGACTCAAGCCTATAAGTTGTAATGCATACGATCCCTATGTTAAGGTTTCTATCTAACTTGCACAGGGAGCAAGCTATCCTAAACAGCACAAGCAAACACATACAAGCACAAAAAGCAAGCACACACACTATATGCAAACAAATGGGCTCATACAAGGTTAGGCTGTGAAACACAAGCCAACTGGAATCGGGTATAGTTAGCTCTTAACCCTAACATTGAGAGTTAGGGTGAAGCAGATGAAATGGGAAGTGAGGGTAAGACCTCACAGCTCTTATCCCTGGCCTGGGAGAGCTTCAGACAAATGAAAGTGTGGGAGTTCAGAAAGTTGGAACTTTTCTCCACATATGACTGACACAACAAAGATCTTGGGTTAATATCCACAATGCATCAACACAAGGTGTGTGAGCAAAGTGGATGACACATTGAATAGTAGAAGATGGATTACACATCTCTTTTATCTGCCAATTGCCTCATAAGAGGACTTTTCCTGCTTGGCACAAAAGTAAACATTCACAAGCATTGCCTCTTAAGGAGGACTTCCGACAGGTGTCTGCCCACATAACAGGACAGGTCTTCCAGACTACATGAAGTCAGAGAGTTATACCTCAATGGTTAAGCAACCAAGCAAAGCAAAAGCAAGTTCAAAAGAACTTTAAGCAACTTAGGTACCTGAAAAAATCTAAATCAATCAGTTTACAAGTCAAACAAACAAACAGGCAACAGTCAACCATACAATCAGACAGATAGTCAAAGCAACAGTGAGCAAGGCACAAGCCAATGGCCATAACACAAATAACTTGGCATCAACCTACAAAACAACACAAGGTTAGCCAATCATCAACCAATTAATCAATCCAAATGAGTGAACCACTTCAACCATGGTAATGTGCTTCTTAACCTGAAATCCACAATCCAAACAGTGAGTCCAAACCACTAGGTCCAAGCCTAGGGTCAAAAGAGGGTCAAACATTCAAAACAGAACATGAAATTTAACATGAATCAATTTCATTCAATCAAGAACATACTCCAAAAGGTCCCATGTCAATATCATTAACTAAAAGCATTTCATGAACCAAACATGGCAAGGTATGCAACTTGTAACCACATTGTGACATCAAAAGAAACAAATGCACATTAAATCAAAAATGATTCAAATAATCTTGGCAAAATTCATGAGTAAACAGAACATACCACATGATCATCACACAAAAAATTAGAGGCATTGGACATCATTAGGCATGGAAATCACATAGCATAAGTCAAGACAAACACAACAAGCACATGTGTGACACAAATTGTCACACCAAGTTAGCATAGGCATAAAACAGAGATGGATCATGGTAAAAGCCTCAAACCAAAGCCAAAACAACACTCAACATGTCTAGAAATAGTGTGCAAAAATTCACATTCATTGGATAAGAATCAAGCATTTCACAATCAAATGAAATTCAAGGTAATTTAAAAGCTCAAATGTGACCATCCAGAATGAAAAATCTCAATTAAATCATAAATGATCCCAAAAATTCCAACAAAAATCATGCGCAATCACAACATCTATAACATGCATCATACAAAAACTCAAGGCAATTGGATATCATTTGGCATAGTAAACACATCAATCAAGTTGAACATCACAAGGTGTGACACAAATTGTCACACCTAAATTAGCACATTCATAAAACAGCAATGGTAATTGATAAAAATACCAAATCAACACCAAAATGTCAAGCAATGAGTCTAGTTATAGCATGCAAAATTTCATAATCATTGGATCAAAAACCAGCATTTCACAAATGATATAGCAGGGCAAGGTCAAGAATGCATACATGTTCAAGTATCCTAGCACCAAAAAATATTCAGCCATGCACAATTTATGGAAAAATGATCAAAAAATAATAGACAAAATCAGGATCACAATGCAAAAAATCTCATAATTTTGGATCAATTTTCAATTTGTTGTGAATTTTGGAAGTTGAAAGAAAATTAAAATGGAAATGTGAAGCATACATGGCCATATGGAGGGAAAAGGAAAAAATATGAAGCCATTTGAAAATATGCATTGGCCAAGGATCGAAGCCAGGGAACATTTGAAATCATCAGCGTGCCACACAAAACGACGTAGTCTTGACATGAAACCCTAAACTGGCGCGCATGCATGGCATTTGAAATCCGCAACAAAAACGTATGAACTCATGGCAAAATCCGCAGGAAGGCGTATGCGTTTCACAACAGAATTCGCAGGTAATCTGGAAAATGCATGAACATATGAAGAACACGATGATCTTCATCCACAAATTTCCAGCAAAATCTCAAAGTGTCCAGAAATTAAAAATGAGCATGGCATCGTGTAGATCTTTCATCATACATCATGAATCCACAAACAAATCAACAAGAAACAACCAAACATGCATGGATCGAAGTGAAGAAGATTCATCAACAAAAGTTCAAACAGCCATATCTCACTCAAATCAGCATGGATTTGCTCGATTCAAAGCTCAAACTACTCAGCATACTAAGATCTATCACATCATAGCAAGAAAAATCAAAATTATGAGATGCGATTCATGACCTCTTGAAGACCAGATCTGGAATTGGATAGATTCAGGCTTTGTAATGGTTTCAATACTCCTCTATAATACTGCAAGTGATTGGAAGAGGAATTGAGACTTAATTGCACACGAATTTGCCAGAATCTTGATTCACCATTGTTGAGTTCAAGCTTCAAGAATGCTTTGATGCAGCTCTGTTTTCTTCAAATCCACGTGCCAATCTCCTCAATAACACTTCAGGATCCAAAATCAAGCAAGAGAAATGGATTGAATATGAAGCAATTTGAAGAAATTTTTGAGAGAGAATTTTGAGAAATTTTTCTAGATCTGAAAAAATGGTTGTTGTTAATGCTGAAACAGTTAGGGTTTGCCTTATATATGTTCCACTAATCACTCTTTTAATCATGTTTAGGCCAATGGTTAAGTGGAATTAACAAAATGTGGTGTAAGTGCAAATTGGGATTTTCACCCTATGCATGAAATGCATGGTGAACAGTGCACGAGCTTGCCTTCAAATTCACTCAAAATTCTGTTTTGGAGCTAAATGCAATGGTGGAATGTTCAAATAATGCACCAAATTTAAACTTCAATTTTTCCCTCCAAAAATCAAGTGAAATGGAAAATGTTTATATGATGATAATGCATGCCATGTAATGCAAGATTTAGAAACTAGAGGTCAAAATAATAACAATGCAAAAAGAGCCATCCCATTTGGAGTTTTGATTAAGAAGTTATGCCCATTTGAAGTTCAAACCACACTTTGCCAAGTTTTGATCACATCTCCTTAACCATACATGAGAAATCCATGATCTTGGACTTTTTGGAAATGGGAGAGAAAGATCTTCAACTTTCATGTTCGACAAAATTCTATTTGAAGCTTTCTTGATGATGTAATCTTGAGTTGAAAACCTTTCCATTTTTGGCAAGTTCAAATTACAGGTCACCTGCTATTTTTGGAAAGTCTTGATCTGACCTCAAATTCTTCAATGTTGATGTTTGAAATGTCAAATGAGACTTGTTTGCACATGATTGAGGCATCTCTAACCATCTCCCACCTCCAAATCCATAGTTGAAATGACAATTGACTTCTGTTGACTTTTTAGGGTTTCAGATGATTTGCACATTGACTGCTGAGCCTTGAGCCTTCAATTCTTGGCCAAATCACTTCAAAATGATCCTTGGGTCACATGAACTCATTATACCAACCCTAGGGCTTTGATCTCATGGAAAATGCACTTGTTGCCTTGCACAGTTGAACCTCCTGACCAGTCTTGCCTGAGGACATGATGGACTATGCAATGAACAATGCAATGTTAATGACCTAAAATTAAAATGTATATACAAAATGGGAGGTGCAAATTTGAGGTGCTACATGTTGATGTTAACACCATTAGACTTTTTTTGATTGGGAATCCTGTGCCTACTTTGTTGGGTGATATGTATTTATCTTTGCATCTAAGGAATTCTAAAGGTGGTGGAACGATTTTCTGTTGCATTCCTCTTCTGTACAAGTGGTCTATTTTGCACTTGTCTCAGACACCTGCTTTTGTGGAGAACAAACAATGTCTAAGGTGGTCTCAGAGACTTATGTCTCTCACTAATGATGATATAGTTTGGTATGATCCATCTTTGAGCAGTTTGGAGATTATTGATAGTTGTGGTGAATTCTCTAATGTGCCTCTCATTGGTACACAAGGAGGAATTAACTACAACCCGACTTTGCCTCTCCGTCAACTTGGGTTCCCCTTGAGAGGCAAATCTAATAACACGTTGTTATAAGGTCTTTTCTATCAAGAGGGTAAAGATCCCCAACATTTGAAGCAGAAGATTGTGCATGCTTGGCATAATGTGCATAGGAAAGGAAGATTCGAGCTTGGTCCGTGCAATTGTGTAGCTTTGGAAGCTTACACTCTTTGGGTGAAGCAGAGAGCAATGGAGTTGAAGATGCCTTATCCTTGTGAAAGACCTATTTTTATGGTTATGGTTGAGCCATTAACTCTCCCTAACCAAGATGTAGAGGAGTTGGAAGACGCGCTCGCCAAGATGAAGCAAGAGAGGGATATGTGGGAAGAACGTCTCCATGCTTTGAGCAAGAAGCATGAAGAGTTGCAGTTGGAGTCTAAGGACAAAGATGCACTGATTGAGCTACTTGAAGACTGAGTGACGAAGAGACCGAGAGAGCCAGAGGTTTCATCTTCTAGCATGCCTCAGCCTTCCGTTGCTTGGAAGAAGATTGTTGACCAGCTTGTCCTCGAGAAGACTCAGATGAAGGCTTCTTTTGAGACTGAGATCCGTCGCATTCGAAGGAAGTACGCGCCTTCAGCCAGATCTTCTGACATTGTTGTTAGGGATCCTTAGGATGACTAGTCTCCTTTTCTCTTGTATCTATTTTCGTTTCCGAAATTGTACTCAGTGTAATCCTTCCAAATTATATAAATAAAAAGAGATTTTTTGGTCATATCAGATTATTGCAATTGCCATTTAAATATATATATATTTGCAAATGATATAGTAAGTTCCTTGAAAATAAAAATAATCAAGCATTGCATTTCACGCATCATTTGCATAAGCAGATTTTTGCCAGGTGTCTGATTGGTGTTTCTTTTGTGCTATAGCCGAGCTGACTCACCGGTACAATACCATAGCCAATCATCTGAGAATTATATAGCACTTAGAGCAAGAGAACAGAGAGCTGAAGGACGAGATTACCCGGTTGACTGCCATGATGGAGTCATTTCTTGCTGCTCAAAGCCAAGCTTCTCCAACGCATGCAACTCCTCCCGCGAGGAGTGTTACTTCAGAAGTGATTACCTCTACTGTGCCTGCTGCTACCACCCACTTCGCGCCAAATCTGCCTGCCGGATTCCCGTGGGGAATGCCGCCTAACATTGTGCCAAAGGGTTTTGCGCCTACCTTTGCTTCCATGCCGGTATCTAGCCCGGTCATGTTTGTGCCACCTCCAGTTGTGCATATTTTTCCTCGCGTAGAGGATACCATTTATCATTCCGAGCCGTCTGAAGGTCCGGATGTGTATGAGAAGATGGACGAGATGAAAGATCAATTTCTTGAGTTGTGCAAGGAATTGAAGACGCTGAGAGGTAAAGATCTATTTGGGGAGAGTGCTGCTGAATTGTGCTTGGTACCCATTATGAAAATCCCAGTGAAGTTCAAAGTGCCTGACTTTGAAAAATACAAGGGAAACTCGTGTCCGCTCAGTCATCTTGTGATGTATGCCCGTAAGATGTCAACTCAAACAGATAATGACCAATTGCTGATTCACTACTTCCAAGATAGCCTGACTGCTGTTGCACTCCGTTGGTATATGGGGTTGGACAGTGCAAGCATCCGCACTTTTAATGACCTAGGAAAGGCTTTTATGAAGCAATACAAATACAATGTGGATATGGCGCCGGATAGAGACCAGTTGAGGTCTATGTCTCAAAAAGACAAGGAGATATTCAAAGAGTACGCGCAGAGATGGAGGGAGTTGGCTACCCAGATCACTCCTCCTTTGGAGGAGAAAGAGATGACGAAGATCTTCTTAAAAACCTTGAGTTCATTTTATTATGAACGCATGATCGCTAGTGCCCCCTGTGATTTTACCAAAATGGTAAATATGGGGATGAGACTTGAAGAGGGGGTCCATGAAGGACGTTTGTCAAGAGATGAGGCATCAGTGAGTAAGAAGTATGGTAGTAGTTTCAGCAAGAGGAAGGACAGTGAAACCAATGCAATTTCTAGTGGGAGGCAAAGGAGACCTCAAGCAAGAAGAAAATCACCACCCCGTCAACAACATCATCATCAAGTGTCTTCCGTTATTCCGGTATTTTCTAATTAGCAAGCAACACCCATTCAACAACAACAACATCAACGTCAACAACAACAACCGCAACAAAGAACGAACACCTACAACAACAACAATATCAATAACCAGTATCAGCAGAATTTTGAGAGGAAGAAGGTCTCTTTCGACCCGATTCCTATGTCGTATGCGGAGTTGTATCCATCCTTGGTCCTCAAGAACTTGATTCAATCGAGGAACCCACCGCAGATCCCAGAACCACTCCCCTGGTGGTATAAACCTGAGCTTCGTTGCGCTTTTCACCAAGGTGCATCTGGGCATGACATTGAAAACTCCTACCCGTTGAAATATGAGGTTCAAAAGCTCATGAAGGTTGGTATGGTGTCCTTTGAGGAACGCGTGCCGAATGTGAAAGCAAACCCTTTGCCCGCTCATGGGAACTGTTCAGTGAATATGGTGGACGGTTGTCCTGGTGAGTACAAAGTTTTTGATGTGTGTTTTACCCATGGAGCCTTGGCGCAGATACACAAGGACATATGTATGGTGAGTGACTGTGAAAATGACCATGATAGCTGTGTTGTTTGTAGCGTGAACCCAAGAGGGTGTGTTGTGGTGAAAAGGGACATCCAGCATCTGATGGATGAAGGCATGATCCAGATTTGTCAATCCCGTCATGTAGATGACGATGTCAATGTCATAGTGCCCATTTTCAAGCAACAAGATTGGTTAGTAATCCAGTATGATAGCAGCAGCAACAAGAATGTCGGTCAAAGATCAGTATTACCATTGGTAATACGGTTAGCGGGCCCAGTCCCGTATGCCTCTGATAAGGCTGTACCGTACCAGTATAATGCTACAATGTTGAAGAATGGTCAAGATGTCTCGTTACCTACTACTAGTTCAGTGGTGAGCATTTCTGATGTTACGAAGGTGACCCACAGTGGTCGAGTGTTTCGACCGGTGGTCCCAGAGGAAATAGTTGTTGGTAAGAAGGTGGAGATACCTAATGTAGATCCAGTTGGCTGTTCAAAGGATAAGTTTGGTGAATCTAGAAACTTGAAAGCCAATTATGATGATGAGGTACTCCGACTGATCAAAAGGAGTGAATTCAATATGGTTGAGCAGCTGCTCCAAACCCCCTCAAAGATTTCAGTGTTGTCTCTGCTTTTGAATTCTGAAGCGCATAGAGAAGCACTACAGAGAGTTCTTGAACAATCGTATGTAGAGTAGGATGTTACTAGGGATCAGTTTGATCACATTACAGCTAACATCACTTCATGCAATAATTTGAGCTTCTGTGATGAAGAACTCCTTAAGGAGGGCAGAAATCATAACCTGGCTTTGCACATTTCAATGAATTGTAAGGAAGATGCTTTGTCAAATGTGCTAGTTGACATCGGTTCGTCACTCAATGTGCTTCTGAAGTCAACATTGTCAAAGTTATCTTACCAAGTAGCCCCCATGAGGTATAGTAGGGTAATTGTCAAAGCCTTTGATGGCTCGCGCAAAACGGTAATTGGTGAAGTGGACCTCCCAGTCAAGATAGGTCCGAGTGATTTTAGATTACTTTTCAAGGAATGGATATCCACCCAGCCTACAGTTGCTTATTGGGAAGGCCATGGATTCACAAGGCAGGGGCTGTAACCTCTACTCTGCACCAGAAGCTCAAATTTATCAAGAATGGCAAGCTAGTGATCGTGGGAGGAGAGAAGGCGTTGTTGGTTAGCCATCTGCCCTCTTTCTCGTATGTGGAAGCTGAGGATGAGGTTGGAACTCTGTTCCAAGCCTTATCTATTGCTGCTGAGAAGAGAGTTAGGGCACCTATGTACTCTCTGAAAGATGCTCAGAAGATTGTTGAAGAAGGTCATGTTGATCAGTGGGGGCGCATGGTAGAGGTCTCTAACAACAAAGGCAGAAGTGGTTTGGGATTCTAGAGAGGCTCATCAGCTGTTAGATCTAAGGATATGCAACTTAGCTTCCGTAGCGGAGGGTTCATTCATGGCAATGAACAACACTTGGCTGCTGTGCTAGAGGATAATGAAGAGGAAGACTGCACCAACTTTGTAACGCACGGAAAGACATGCAACAATTGGACTGCCGTTGATATTCCTGTTATTTTGCATCGATCTAAGTAATTGCTTTTATATTTTAAAATCCTTCTTCTATTCCTAAGGGAGAAGTGATCATCAATAAAATTAATTATATTCATCCACATCTTTGATGTCTATTAATTATATTTAAACAATATAGTTGTCCATCTGCATAATATTTGGTCACAAATTCACTTCTCTAAAATCAAAATATCAAATCATTATGCAGGTTGATTCCTAACCCCATTGAATACAATGATCCTTCTCCATCTCCAAATTTTGAGTTCCCTGTGTTTGAGGTCGAGGAGGAAAGTGATGTAGAAGTGAGTGATGAATTATCTCGTCTTCTTGAGCAAGATGAGAAGATTATTCATCCGGTTGAAGAACAGATTGAGCTAGCCAACTTGGGTTCTGAGGATAATGTGAAGGAAGTCAAGTTTGGGTCTCGATTGTGTCCAGATGCTAAGAAGGGGTTGATTGATCTTCTTCGAGAATATTCTGATGTGTTTGCTTGGTCCTATCAAGACATGCCTGGGTTGGATTATGAGATTGTGGAGCATAGATTGTCGTTGAAGCCAGAATGCCCGCCAGTCAAGCAGAAGTTGAGAAGAACGTATCCTGATATGGCTGTTAAGATTAAAGAGGAAGTTCAGAAGCAGATTGATATCGGTTTCCTTGTAACAACCGAGTATCCGCAATGGGTGGCCAATATTATGCTTGTGCCAAAGAAAGATGGAAAAGTCCGCATGTGCGTCGACTATAGAGATTTGAATAAAGCCAGTCCGAAAGATGATTTCCCTCTGCCATACATTGATATGTTGGTAGACAATACTGCTAAATTCAAAGTGTTTTCGTTTATGGATGGATTTTTCGGATATAATCAGATCAAGATGGCACCTGAAGATATGGAGAAGACCACATTCATTACACCCTGGGGAACATTCTGTTACAGAGTGATCCCTTTCGGTCTAAAGAATGTTGGTGCAACTTACCAGAGAGCAATGACTACTCTTTTCCATGATATGATGCATAAAGAGATTGAAGTTTATGTCGATGACATGATTGCTAAATCGATTGATGAAGAGGAGCATGTTGAGCATTTGTTGAAGTTATTCCAGCATTTGAGGAAGTATAAACTCCGCTTGAATCCCAATAAGTGTACTTTTGGTGTTCGTTCTAGTAAGTTATTGGGCTTTATTGTCAGCGAGAAGGGTATTGAAGTTGATCCTGCCAAGGTCAAAGCAATATAAGAGATGCCTGCACCCAAAACTGAGAAGCAAGTCGGAGGTTTTCTCGGCCGCTTGAATTATATTTCCAGATTCATTTCCCACATGACTGCCACATGTGCACCTATATTCAAGCTTCTTCGGAAAGATCAGTCTTGTGATTGGACCGAAGATTGCCAGAAAGAATTTGATAGTATCAAGGAATATTTGCTTGAACCTCCGATTTTGTCTCCACCTGTTGAAGGAAGACCGTTGATCATGTATTTGACTGTGCTCGAAGATAGTAAGGGTTGTGTTCTTGGTCAGCAAGATGAGACTGGAAAGAAAGAGTTTGCAATTTACTACCTCAGTAAGAAGTTCACCGACTGTGAGACTCGGTATTCTATGCTTGAGAAGACTTGTTACGCAATGGCTTGGGCTGCTAAGCGTCTGCGTCAGTATATGTTGAATCATACCACTTGGTTGATATCTAAAATGGATCCAATCAAGTATATCTTTGAGAAGCCTGCTTTAAATGGGAGGATTGCCCGTTGGCAGATGTTGTTATCAGAGTATGATATCGACTACCGATCTCAGAAAGCGATCAAAGGTAGTATCTTGGCTGACCATTTGGCTCACCAACCAATTGAAGATTATCAGTCAGTGCAGTATGATTTTCCTGATGAAGAGATTTTGTACTTGAAAATGAAAGATTGTGATGAACCATTGCTTGAAGAAGGGCCAGAACCTGGTTCTCGTTGGGGCATGATGTTCGATGGAGCTGTTAATCAATATGGAAATGGCATTAGGGCAGTGATTATTACTCCTCAAGGCACGCATCTACCATTTACATCTAGATTGACTTTCAAATGTACAAACAACATGGCAGAATATGAAGCTTGCATTATGGGGCTTGAAGGTGCCATGAATCTCAGAATCAAGTATTTGGATGTCTTCGGTGACTCGGCTTTAGTTGTGAATCAAATCAAAGGAGAACGGGAGACGAATCAACCCGGTTTAGTACCATATAGAGATTATGCGAGGAGGATTTCAACTTTCTTTACAAAGGTTGAGTTTCATCATATCCCTCGAGATGAAAACCGGATGGCAGATGCTCTTGCAACATTGGCATCAATGATTGTAGTGAAGTATTGGAATGAAGTTCCCAATTTGTCTGTGATGCGTCTTGATAGCCAGCCCATGTGTTCGTTGTTGAAGAGATTAAAGACGAGAAGCCGTGGTATTACGACATCAAGTGTTTCCTCCAAAGTCAGACTTACCCGCGTGGGGCATCTTTGAAAGATAAGAAGACTTTGAGAAGATTAGCCGGCAATTTCTTCTTGAATGGTGATATATTGTACAAAAGAAACTTCGACATGGTTTTGCTCAGATGCGTGGATAGACACGAAGCAGACTTGTTGATGACTGAAGTGCATGAAGGTTCCTTTGGTACTCATTCCAATGGACATGCAATGGAAAAGAAGATGTTGCAAGCATGTTACTATTGGCTGACAATTGAATCTGACTGTAGCAAATTTGTGAAGAAGTGCCACAAGTGTCAAATTTATGCAGATAAGACTCATGTTCCTCCGACATTATTAAATGTTATCTCTTCCCCATGGCCCTTCTCCATGTGGGGAATTGATATGATTGGGATGATTGAGCCCAAAGCTTTGAATGGACATCATTTCATTTTAGTGGCAATTGACTACTTCACGAAATGGGTTGAAGCGACATCGTATGCAAATGTAACCAAGCAAGATGTTGTGAGGTTTATCAAGAATCAGATCATATGCCGTTATGGTGTGCCAAGTAAGATCATTACTGATAATGGATCGAACTTAAATAACAATATGGTGGAAGCTCTTTGCAAAGACTTCAAGATTGCGCATCATAATTCTTCTCCCTACATACCCAAGATGAATGGGGTTGTTGAAGCTACGAATAAGAACATCAAGAAGATTATCCAGAAGATGGTTGTCACATATAAGGATTGGCATGAGATGCTCCCATTCACTTTGTATGGGTATCGTACATCTGTACGCACTTCAACAGGGGAAACTCATTTCTCTCTTGTATATGGTATGGAAGCAGTGATCCCCGTAGAGGTTGAGATTCCTTCGTTGCGTGTGCTCATGGAAGCCAAGTTGACTTAAGTTGAATGGTGTCATACTAGGTTTGACTAGTTAAATTTCATTGAAGAGAAGAGATTGACTGCCATGTGTCATGGTCAGTTGTATCAGCAGAGAATGAAGAAAGCTTTTGATAAGAAGGTAAAACCTCGAGTGTTCAGAGAAGGTGACCTTGCGCTCAAGAAGATTTTGACGTTCAAACCAGATTCCAGAGGAAAATGGACTCCCAATTATGAAGGCCCATATGTTGTTAAGAGAGCCTTTTTAGGCGGTGCCCTGATTCTTACGACTATGGATGGTGAAGAGTTCACTCGTCCAGTGAACGCAGATGCAGTCAAGAAATACTTTGCCTAAAAAAATAAAAAGAACAGCTCGCTAAGTTGAAAACCCGAAAGGGCGGCTTAGGCAAAAATGAGCGTCTCGGTGGATTGAAAACCCGAAAGGGCGATCCAGGCAAAAATTAGAGATGTAAAAACAGAAAGAATTTCCCGATAAGTTGAGTACCCCACCTTGGGGCAACTTATGCAAAAATTAGGGATTATGACAAGTAACTGCATCTTGCTGATCTTCAGTGACCTCTGAAGGCTTGTTTGAGCACAAGGGCTTACATCAGTTCATCATCCCAACAGCGGTCAAGAGCATAGTGGATATCGAGAGTTGGTAGAAGGATTGAGGATCATTTGTATTCAATGTAACCCTTTTCCATGAAAATTACCATTTTCAACTTTGTAAAATCTTTGGAGTCTTGTCATTTACAGACTACCATTCTATTAAATAAAGTTAAGCCTTTATCCAAATTGTTTCTGCTCTTATTTACTTCAGCCAATAGTTTTAAATTTTATTATGATCATTTTGAAATTAAAGTTTTAAATCAAAATCAAGTTTTATTTAAAATATAAAAGCAAGAACTTTTTTCAAAGCAAGTAATAGTAATATCAACAACATTTCAATGGATAGCAAGTCCTTAAGTGCGAAGCATCTGTGGTTCCCCAAGAAGTAACTCTTCGGGTATCCCTAGACATTTGTGTTGATTCATTTCCTCAATGGAATGCTGTTATCCCAAGCTGATATATTCAGTTCCCCAATGGAGTGTTTGATCCCCATTGGAACTTCTTTATCCCCAACCGAGTTGGTTGATTCAGATACCTTATGGCGTATCCTTGTCCCCGACAGAGTTTCGGTCTTCCCCAACGGAGTTTGTGCATCTCTAGCAAAGTTTGTATCTCCTCGGTAAGGTTGATCTTCAGATATTGGATGATCTTCCCCAATAGATTGCACTTGCTCCCAATCAGAGTTTCCTCATGGTTTTTGAGCAGCTTTTGTTGATTTATTTTCTCTGTAGGGTTGTCTCCCATTTTTATGGTGTTGACCTAAAATTCCCCATAGATTGGATGTTCTATCCTCAGCAGATCCCCTTTTTCCCCATTTAGGGTTGAGCCTTTTGGGATGTTGATCTCTCTGTTCTCCGATAGTAGTCTCCATATTTTATGGATTGACCGAGGATTGTGCCGATGATTCAATTTCTTTGCGACACCTCTGTATCCTTCATGATTATTTTTCCAGCATAATCATCATATATACATATAAATATACATTCATATAACTTCATGATTTGCATATCCTGCATCTTCATATTTGATTTGTTTGAGATTCTCATTCTCTGTTATGGCGGTATTTTATCCCCATACCAAATCTGGTGTCTGTCCTCCCTCAAATTGTAAAGTGTCAGCCCCTTAAGCAGAAAGACTTTAACCTTTCTCTGTTTCCCCACCGAGTTGGTTTCCTCGTGGATAATTGTTATTTCAGTTTCCTCTCCAGTAAATTTTCTGGGTGGAATTTCTCCCCTAAGAGTCTATTACCCAGTAACTGATAATATTCTTCTTAGTTTGCAGTTTGTTACTTCTTGCCCAATACCCGGAAAAAGTACCCTTTTTCTCCTCGGTGGAGTCCCCTGGAAGTATATCCTTGATATGTTCATCCTAACCTGTGACGGATATCTTTCTTTTCCCCCGCAGAAGTCTATCCTTGATATGTTCACTTTCACCAGTGACGGATATTCTCTTCTTTGGTTTTCTACCCAGTAAAAAGGTAGTTGTAATCCCTATTTTGTTCCTCAGAGAGTTAATCCTTGATATGTTCATCTTAACCGATGACGGGTTTTCTTCTCCTTGTGGTCTTCTACCCAGTAAACGGTAGTTGTAAATCCTACTTTTTTCCCTTGAGCGGAGTCTATCCTTGATATGTTCACTTTAACCGGTGATGGATTTTCTCTTCTTTGGTATTCTATCCAGTAACTGATAGATGTAATCCCTATTTTTGCTCCCCTTTTCAGAGTCTCCCCTTGATATGTTCATCTTAACCGGTGACGGATTTTCTCTTTGTTTGGTCTTCTACCCAGTAACCGGTAGTTGTAAATCCCACTTTGTCCCCTCGCAGAGTTAATCCTTGATATGTTCATCCTAACCGGTAACTGGTATATGTGATACGGTGAACTAACTTTGTGTTTTTGCTTTGAAAAGCAATGTTGCGGATAGCAAGAGTCGCCACTGACTTTTCTTTTATCCAATAAGGAAAGGCGGAAAAGAACAGGAAAGACCTTAATTAGATTTTGAGTTCGGGAGGTACATTATACAAAGGGAAGGTGTTAGCACCCTTTGTATCCATGGTTATCCATGGGCTCTTAATTGCTTAACTCACTTATGTTTTCCTTGTTTGAGAAAGTGTTTGGGAAATGTGGTGTGTTTAGAAAATATTTTGAAAGGAGAGTTTAACTTTGTAATGATTCTTGTACAAATGTATACAAAGTGTTTATCTCGTTTGATTTTGAAAGATGTTTAGAAAAATATAACTCGGCGATGATTCTGGTGCGAATGTATACCAAGTGGTGATTTTCTAAAAGATGTTTTGAAAAGTGTGAGGTGTGAAAAGCATTTTAAGTTGTGAGCAAGCATTTAAGAGTTATACCTAACCAAGGTCTTTATAGGTATTTCCTATCCTTAGGAGGGTAAAATTGTCCTTACTATTGAGAAGTAAGTAGTCTTATCCTTTGGATGTAAAGGGACATCGTGGGGTCGTTGATTGTTCATTGAAGGCAACATTTGTAAGGATACCTTAGCATTCGAAGGGACGATCATCATTTAACCGTAGGCTACAACGAAGGGTCATCGAGGGACAAAGTCATATATTCGAAGGCAACGTTCGAGGGACTATGATTTATCTTGTAGGGACATTGACCTTTTGATCGAAGGGACTATGACTTATCTGTTTAGGGATGATGATGATTTAATCGAAAGGGTCTTTGCTAAGGGTATCCCCACATTCGCGGGACATGACCGTAATATCGTAAGGCAACAAAGAGAGGGTTACCCTAGAGGTGCAAGTGTGGAAATGATTGGATTCGGATGTATTATCTTGAATTAATTTATCTAAGTTCGATTATTTATCTTTCCATGCAATCCTATTAGCATACATCTAGACAGTTATATTCACAGTATGGAAAAATTAAAGTGCAAAAAATAAGACTACGCTATTACATGGCTTCGGGATGGGGGGTACATAATTTAAAAGGGGATATAAAATATCTAAATCTTAATTAACGAGTACAAAATTAAAAGGGCATACAAACTAATAAAACATAATTAAACTAAAAAGAAAGAAATAAAAATAAATAAATAAAGTTAGATTTTTATTATTCAAAATAGCCCATTTTAATTAATTAAGTGATATATGAAAATTTAATTAATAAACTAGATTAAATTATATCATAGTTTAAATAACTAATATAATATATTAATTAGAAAATGGATTTTATTTTAATAATAGAAAAATAGTGGTGAATTAATTATAGTGGAAAGGGAGTAAACATAGTAAAAACACTGAAAAGCTAAAAAATAGGTCCTGGGGGCTCAAACCCAGGACCTCTACGTTGCAGTGAGGGGGGAGCTACCAACGAGACATGTTGGTCCATTCGTTATTTATTCGCCTTCATTAAAATATATATTAATTCTACATGGATTTTTCCATTTTGACACAACACCACCATGCATGTCACAGCTTTCTCTCTTACGGCAAGCTACTTTATTTTTTTCTCATGCTGTTTCTTTCATGTGAATATAACAAACTTGTAACTTCATCTTATATCAAACCACACACATAAAATAAGATCATATGTAATCATCATGCAATAATAAAAATAGTCATGCACAAATCAAGAAATTTATATTATTTTACTCATGTATTAGTTCTCTTTACTGCAAGTGATAATGATAAAACAAACCTTACATATACATGTTAAAGACAACCAAGGATTTATATTATCACCATTATATCATCATCATTATTATGTAATAACGGCATGTGAAATAAACATAATCATGCTAGAAACAACACTCATATAATAATAATTAAATGGCAGATATAATTCTTTAATCATGCAAACAGAATTTCTCCAACATGCTATGACATATCAAGAACAGATGCATACTTGAATAAAGCAATATCAACATCCACCAAACCATGAATACATCATCTCAATATATATATTAAATCAATATTATTCATGCATGAATTAAGGAGTATTGCAAGGTAATCATGCTGGATGCAAATTCCCTAATGAACACTTACTGGGGATTTGATTCTTCTAACTTGCTCACTGTATGTGTGTTATTCTTATTCAGGCTATGAATGTTTTATGGTTGCTTCTCTTTTCCCTGCCCGTGAATCTTCTTGCTTCTGTCTTGCCTTGTGTATCTTCTTCTGCTGTATCTCTTCTCCTTTTCCGTCTTCCCTCTTGCTGCAGCCATATGAAGTATTTATAATTGTGTGGATTAGGGTTTAACCTTGCTAAATATTTGGATCCCTTCCTATACTTTAGGGTTTACCTTGCTAAATATTTGGATCCCTTCCTATACTTTAGGAGAGTTACGGTTTAACCTTGCTAAATATTTGGATCCCTTCCTATACTTTAGGAGAGTTACGGTTTAACCTTGCTAAATATTTATTAAATACAAATATTATTATAAATAATAAATAATTTAAATGACTTTTAACAAATAAAAATTAATTTAAATTTTAGTTACATAATTGAATTAAAATTTAAACCTATTTCTATTTTTACTTTCATCATTTAAAAAAAATCAAAATTATTCTTACTTATATCAACAAAATTATTTTATAATTTATGGGCTTTTAAAAAATGTTACTCTTATAAATAAATTATATTAAGTAAAAAACGTGAATTACTAAATAAATACTATTTATAAATAATGAATAAATGGAACATGAGTCACTAAATTATAAAAAATAGTTATTATAATTTAATGAGCTTTAACAAATAAAATTAATTTAAAATTTTAATTATACAATTAAAATTCAAATCTATTTTTATTTATCATTAAATTAAAACTATTTTATTTATATATATATATATATATATATATATATATATATATATATATATATAATTTATTTATATCATACAGATAACCAAAATTATTATTATTTTTTATATCTGTATCACATAATAAATAAATTAAAATTTATAATTTATATGAGAATGTATGCTAATGAATGAATGCAAATGTGAAATGAATGCCATGCATGAATCAATTTATCATAAAAATTAACAGGAAAATTTTGGGGTATGACAGTATATCTTTGATATGTTCATCCTAACCGATGACGGGTATCCTCCTTGACATTTTCTAGGCAAGTCTATCCTTGATATGTCCATCTTAACCGACGACGGATTTTCTTTCCTTTGAGTTTATCCTTGATATGTTCATCCTAATCGATGACGGATATTCTCACCTTTGGGTCTTCTACCCAGTAACTGGTAGTTGTAAATCCTATTTTCTGCAGTTTGTCCCCAGTAGGGTGATAACATGAAATAATATCACATTCTAGGACTCGATTTAATTAAATTATATTATTATTCACTTCAATTTATTTCATTTTATTCGATACTACTTGGTATTTTTCTTTCTATTTATCTCAGGTAGTTTATTTGAAGCACAAGTGAAAAAGGAAAAAAAGGAGGTGCAAAAAGAAATGAAAAGAAGCAAAAGCCACCAAGCCAAGGCCCAGCCCAAAAGCACAGGCGCTGCACCTGTGACGAGCGCCACACAAGGTGTGACGAGCGTCACGCCCTGCCCACTTGTGTTACGAGCGTAACACATGGTGTGACGGACGTCACACCATTCTCCTATATTTTTGGCTTCAGAAGCGCAACAGAGGCACGTTGAAGCCTATTGTTACGCTTGACCATTGGAACGTGAGGATTTTTACACGGAAAGCCTTTGGAAACCGTTACAAAAAGTGAGCAATATAAATAGTGGCTTTTGGCAAACCCTGCAGCACTCTCTCTGCCGTCTCTCTGCTTCGTTCAATTTTTCTCTTCCAGCCGTGCAAACATACTATTACCTTTTTACAGTTTTTGCTTTATTTGCAATTTTTTATTTTCTTTTCCAGCAATTCCTTTAAGCACTTAATTAATTTTTCACACAATAGTTTCTACACCGGGAACTATTGTGTACCTTTTACTAGATCTAACCTTACGTTAGATCCTAGATTTTTATTCCTTCGCTTTTTATTTTCCTGTCCGACTGAAGAATTCAAGAACAAATCCAACCGGTCTGTGGTGGAGTGTTCGAAGATTGCTATAAATTATTCAGGTTCTTTAATTATTGTTTGAATTTATATATGCCCTGCAATATTGTTTATTTATATTATTTGCCTGAGATGAATTTATTTAAGCATAATGATTGTTTTGATCTATTTAGCATGTCTGGCTAATTTACTTAGGTATCGGTATGTAAAGTAAGCGGAATAAAGGAATCGAAACTAAGTTGGTTTAATTTCATTTAAAAATAAATCACTCTTTTTATGGTCCCAATTTACAGGTTTAATAACAAAGTTTTTGTACGAGAGTAAAAGACATAAAGAAGTTAAATTCAATAGAACGAGAGTTTGAGTTTTTAACTGGACATAGTAAATTGAGCACTAATTCTAAATCAGGGCGAAAACAATTTTTAGAGTTAATTAAATTATAATCTTTTTCAAAAAGTATTTTTTAAAAGTTAAATGTGAGGACGAGAGTTAAGCATTTGAATTTAATTATATAATCTAAGTCAACAGAGCGAGAGTTTGAGACGAGGGTATTTAAACGATTAGTGTTTTCTTAAAAAGAGTTTCTATAGATTTTGTTGTTTTCAAAAGGTGATTTTGGACTTAACCAATAAGTGACAGCTGCGTTAATATAAAGTCATAGTCTATTCAACAGAGCGAGAGTTTGAGAAAAGACTTTTAATCAATAGTATTTACTGAAAAGATTTATTTTAAAAAACCAAGAAACCAACGAAGATTTGATTCCCTAATTACGACGAACTACATACCGATATCCGCTTTATTGATATTTAATCTAGATCTTATTTTAGTTTTAACTTTTCCCCCGAACAATCAAAGTATCATCCGCCTTAGCTTTACGAAGTAACCTTAGATAAGGGTATATCGATTCATAAGTCCCTGTGGGATCGATATCTTTTAAAACTACGCGATAGAACTGTGCACTTGCAGTTTGTACCCCAAATTCGACTCATAAAGTCGCGATCAAGTTTTTGGCGCCGTTGCCGGGGATTTTTTATTTAGTCGATATCGTAACTCTTCTGTTACGCTGTAGAGACTAAGGCTTATTTTTATTTTTTTATTCCTTTCGTTGATTTGTATGCCACATCGCTCACAAGGCGAGCCGTTCTATTTACGAATCAACGACATCGAACTATATCTCCGAGTCTTACGACGAATTCGGGAATATCGTGCTGCAAACAATCTCCCTCCTATTGAAATTCCTGATCTCAAAAATCTTCTTCCTTCACCGATACCCGAGATGACAAAACCATCTCGTGCTCTTCGAGATTACGCCATTCCATCGCAAGATGAGCCGCATTCGAGTATTGCTCCGCCCGCCATCGAAGCAAACAACTTCGAACTTAAACCTTCACTGTTGCAAGCAGTGCAACAGAACCAATTCTCTGGAAATCCTACCGAGGATCCAAACCTTCATTTATCCGTATTTGTCCAATACGCTGATACTGTTAAAGCTAATGGTGTCACTTTAGAGGCAATTCGACTTCGCCTTTTTCCTTTCTCGTTAAGAGATAGTGCTAGAAGATGGCTTCACCCTCTTCCTTCCAACTCAGTCACCACATGGAACGAGTTGAAGAAAGTCTTCCTTGCCCGATATTTTCCGCCGAGCAAAACAGCTATGTTGAGATCCCAGATAAATGGATTTAAACAGAAAGATAACGAGTCTCTTTTCGAAGCATGGGAAAGATACAAAGACATGATGAGACTTTGTCCACACCATGGTTTAGAGGACTGGTTAGTGATTCATACCTTCTATAATGGTCTCTTGTACAACACGAGGTTAACAATAGACGCCGCCGCAGGTGGTGCACTTATGAACAAACCTTATGCTGATGCTTATCAACTTATCGAGAGCATGGCCCAAAACCACTACCAGTGGGGAAGCGAAAGAACAATGGTAGAAAAACCTCAAACGAAAAGTGGCATGTACGAGATAAGTAACCTTGATCATGTTAATGCAAAAGTGGATGCTCTGGTCCAGAAAATTGAAAGTTTAAATGTATCACCCCCAGCCACCGTGGTTGCCATAACTCAGAATTGCGAGGTCTGTGGAATCCAAGGTCACACTCCTGCAGATTGTCAACTCCTAACAGGAATCCAAGCAGAGCAAGTAAATTATGCTCAAGGAAATCCCTACTCGCACACCTATAACTCCAACTGGAAGAATCATCCTAATTTTTCATATAAGAGTAATAATGCTTTATACGCACCAGGACAAGCTCCAAATCAAGCCCCAGCTATACCTCCTGGATACCAAAAGCCGATCCCATCTACACCTAACAATAATGTTCCTAGGAAATCCAACTTGGAAATCATGATGGAGAACTTCATAGCTTCTCAGCAGCAAACCAATAAAGATTTCTTAAACCAGAATGTACACACTGGCGAACAAATTAAACAACTAGCAAGTAAAGTAGATGCCCTGGCTACCTATAACAAAATGCTGGAAACACAAATATCACAAGTAGCTCAACAACAAGCGCCTACTGCTGCCCTAACTGGTACATTTCCTGGACAGCCCCAACCTAACCCGAGAAGCCACGCTCATGCAATCATACTAAGAAGTGGAACGGAAGTGGAAGGACCGTCTGATCCAAGAACTCAGAACCAAAACTCTAAAACGTCAACTGAGGTAGAAAATAAACCTAAGGAAAAGGAAGAGAGTAATAAGGAAACCGTAGAAAAGAAAGAACCTTATGTACCTCCACCACCTTATAAACCACCTATCCCTTACCCTCAAAGGCTTATTAAAACCAAAGATGCGGGCCAATTTAAAAAATTTGTTGACCTACTGAAACAATTAAACGTCACAATTCCTTTTACAGAAGCTATTACGCAAATGCCCTCATATGCTAAGTTCTTAAAAGAAATTCTTTCTAATAAAAGGAAACTTGAAGATAGCGAAACTGTTACACTCACTGCTGAATGTAGCGCTATAATCCAGAATATGCCTCCTAAACTTAAAGATCCAGGTAGTTTCTCTATACCCTGTCACATAGGAAAATTTGTCATAGATAAAGCCTTATGCGATTTAGGAGCCGGTATTAGTGTTATGCCTTTATCCATATGCAAGAAACTTGAAATGGGAGAATTAAGACCAACTAAAATGTCTGTGCAACTAGCGAATCGTTCTGTTAAATATCCTGTAGGAATTCTTGAAAACGTTCCTGTGCGCATAGGTCAATTCTACATTCCAACCGATTTTATAATTATGGACATTAGAGAAGATGAAGTTACACCCATTATACTGGGAAGACCGTTCTTAGCAACTGTCGGTGCAATCATAGACGTAAAACGAGGACGACTCACTTTCGAAGTGGGAGAAGAGAAAATTGAGTTCATTCTTTCCCAATTTTTGAAAGCACCTACAATAGAAGAAACATGTTACTTCATGGATATCATTGATGAATGCATAAAAGAAACAGAGTTAGAAAATCACAAATCATCTGACTATCTTGTAGAAGACAAACTTAACCAATGTTTAGCAATAACACCGGATCCTACGCAATGCCTTAAGAAACCAACCCTAGACCTGAAAACACTTCCCCAAAATCTGAGATATGAATTCCTAGACTTAGAACTTGAACGACCAGTGATAGTTAATGCAGACCTAGGAAAACTCGAAACAGAAAAACTCCTGCATATCTTAAGAAAATATCCAACCGCACTAGGATACAACATCACCGACCTTAAAGGAATAAGTCCTTCTATTTGTATGCACCGCATCATGCTAGAAGAAGACTGTAAAACTTCTAGGGAACACCAGAGGAGACTAAACCCGATCCTGAGTGAGGTAGTGAAGAAGGAAATAACCAAGTTATTAGAGGCAGGTATCATATATCCTATATCTGATAGCAAATGGGTTAGTCCTGTACACGTAGTACCAAAGAAAGGAGGTATAACAGTTATTGAAAATGAAAAAGGAGAAACTATAACTAAACGAATCGAATCGGGATGGAGAATGTGCATTGACTATAGGAAATTAAACAAAGCAACCCGAAAAGACCATTTCCCTTTACCATTCATTGACCAGATGTTAGAACGATTAGCAAAACATTCTCATTTCTGCTATCTAGACGGTTATTCTGGCTTCTTTCAAATACCAATTCATCCTGATAACCAAGAAAGACAACATTCACGTGTCCTTTTGGTACCTTCGCTTATCGACGAATGCCGTTTGGCTTGTGCAATGCTCCTGCAACCTTCCAAAGGTGCATGATGGCGATATTCGCCGATTTTCTCGAAAACATCATGGAGGTATTTATGGACGATTTCTCCGTATGCGGACAAAGCTTTGAAGAATGTCTTGAAAACCTAGAAAGAGTTCTGGAACGATGTGTAAAAGTAAACCTAGTACTTAATTGGGAAAAATGTCACTTCATGGTACAAGAAGGAATTGTTTTAGGACACATCATCTCAAATAGAGGAATTGAAGTAGACAAGGCCAAAATAGAGGTAATCGAAAACCTTCAACCTCCGAAAACTGTGAGAGAAGTACGAAGCTTCTTAGGACACGCCGGTTTTTACCGACGATTCATTAAAGACTTCTCTAAAATAACTAAACCTTTAATCGGACTATTAATGAAAGATGCTGAATTCATATTCGACAATAAATGTTTAGAAGCATTTCAAACGCTTAAACAAGCATTGATCTCCGCGCCCATAATGCAGACACCAGATTGGAATGAACCATTCGAAATAATGTGTGATGCTAGTGATTACGCTGTGGGTGTTGTTTTAGGACAACGAAAGGATAAAAAGCTTCACGTCATATACTACGCAAGTAGAACTCTAGATGAAGCACAAATGAATTACGCCACAACCGAGAAAGAACTTTTAGCAGTAGTATTTGCGTTAGATAAATTTTGTTCTTACTTGGTCGGAGCCAAAATAATCATTTACACTGACCACGCTGCTATCAAGTACCTCTTAACAAAAAAGGATGCTAAACCTAGACTCCTAAGGTGGATCCTGCTGCTACAAGAGTTCGATTTGGAAATCAAAGACAAGAAAGGAACTGAAAACGTAGTAGCAGATCACCTCTCTAGACTCGAAAACCTGGAACCGGAAAGAACATCGATCAACGATGATTTCTCGTACGATAAACTTATAGCTACTCTGGAGGAAAATAAAGCCGATAAACAGGTAGAAACCACCTTAGCTATATCTGTTACACCATGGTACGCTGATCTCGTCAATTATTTAGCTGCCGGAATAGTTCCACCTACTTTATCCTACCAGCAAAAGAAACGATTCTTCTATGACATAAAACAATATTACTGGGATGACCCTTTACTTTTCAAAAGAGGCCCCGACGATATTTTCCGTCGGTGTATACCCGAAGAAGAGGTAGAAAATATAATCCAACATTGTCACTCCGCTCCTTATGGTGGACATGCAAGTACATCCAAAACCTGCTCCAAAATCCTACAAGCCAGTCTTTATTGGCCGAATATATGGAAGGATGTGCATGCGGCTATCAAGAAATGTGATAGATGTCAACGCACAGGAAACATATCTAGACGTGACGAGATGCCACAAAAAGGCATTTTGGAAGTAGAGATTTTCGACGTGTGGGGAATAGACTTCATGGGACCTTTCCCACCTTCTTTCGGTAACAAGTACATACTCGTAGCGGTTGACTACGTATCAAAATGGATTGAAGCTATAGCCTCTCCAACAAACGACACGCGAGTAGTAACTAGACTCTTTAAGAATATAATATTTCCAAGATTTGGGATCCCGAGAATAGTAGTCAGTGATGGTGGATCGCATTTCATATCTAAGATACTCGAAAAACTACTGTTTAAGTATGGTGTGAGACATAGAGTAGCGACACCTTACCACCCTCAAACCAGTGGGCAAGTGGAAGTGTCTAACAGAGAAATCAAACAAATATTGGAAAAAACAGTCGCCACCTCAAGGAAAGACTGGTCATTGAAATTACCAGAAGCTTTATGGGCATATCGAACCGCTTACAAAACTCCCATAGGGACAACCCCATTTAAGCTTATTTATGGAAAATCTTGCCACCTCTCGGTAGAATTAGAACATAAAGCCTACTGGGCTATTAAAAATCTAAATTTAAACTATAAGGCCGCTGGTGAAAAGCGAATCCTTGATATAAACGAACTAGAGGAACTTCGACAAGACGCTTACGAAAATGCCAGAATCTACAAAGAAAGAACAAAACAATGGCATGACAAGCGCATATCAAGGAAAATCTTCAAACAAGGCGATACAGTCCTGTTATTTAACTCTAGGCTAAAGTTATTCCCGGGAAAACTACGATCTAGATGGTCAGGTCCTTTCCAAATCACCAATGTTCTTCCCAGTGGAGCGGTAGAAATTAAAGGAAAATCTATGGAACCATTTATCGTAAACGGGCAACGTCTAAAACATTATCACTATGCAGAAAACAATGAAGATTCACAAGTCTTGCACTTAGACGTAATGCCTCCAGACTTTATAGATTATATTTGATAGTTTTTATGTCGAGCTTGCGACATTAAACAAAGCGCTTAGTGGGAGACAACCCACAAATATTTATATTTTCATTTCTTACTTAATTATTCTTTTAAAATTTTATATAGTATTCATTCTTAATCTATTTTAATTTTTCTTCTTCTATTCTTTCGGCATTTGGCCAAATCCTGACTAAAACTCTTGTTTTTCCTTTCTCTAGCTAACACTAACCTGATGGGACAAATTGATCGTATGGGTATCAAATTCAGAGGGAAAGCTCAGAAACAAAAGTTTAAGGAACTAGCAGAAAGAGAGATGCTACCTAGTTTGTATGCTGATGATTGGGCAATGACTTCCCTTGGACTAAGAGAGAGTGTTCTGTATTTGCTGAGTCAGATAGGGTGGGAAACCTCTCCTATCCGTAGACAATTCGTCACCTACCGGAGACTGACACTAGAATTCCTTAGTTCCCTGATCTATCTACCCAGCCAT
Organism: Lathyrus oleraceus; assembly: GCF_024323335.1. Lineage (NCBI taxonomy): Eukaryota > Viridiplantae > Streptophyta > Magnoliopsida > Fabales > Fabaceae > Lathyrus > Lathyrus oleraceus. Next base: position 449,598,560 of record NC_066580.1, read on the forward strand.
GGAAAAGGAATAAGCAGAGGTTTCATCCAGTTCAGAATGTTCAACATGGAGTATCAATTTAACATTCGAGACTTTACCAACCTTTTAGGTTTCCCTACCTCCCTTGATACATTCACAGTGAGCCAAGAAGACCTTTTTGAATATAGAGAACTTGAACATTTTTGGGGAAGCTTGACCAAAAACGACGATCCCGAGGAACATGAGTTTCTTTCTGGAAACATACATAACCCAGCCTTTCGTTAATCCATAAGATCCTGGCCCACACCATTTTCGGGAAGAAGTCAAATAGTACCTCAGTTTCACGTGATGAACTCTTCATCATATTTTGTGCTTCCCAGAACCATCCAGTAAACGGTGCCACTTTTATGTTGGCAAATTTTGACCACCTTATTCAAGATGAACGAGCACCAATTCAAATAGGCGGTTTAATAACCATGATCGGTAATGCTATCGGATTACGTCAGCCTATGCTTGACTTAAGCCCTTTCTGTGGCATTGCGACTATGAGTATACCCTTCCTCTTCAACACTATGTTTATAGCAAACCTAGGGTCTGAAGAGTTTGAGCTTATAATTAACAACCAAGTTCTGTGCCTATTCACCTTGCCTAGTCCGAGGACTAGTGTTCATAACCGCAGTAACTGGCTCTACAACCTGAACGGAACACCTTCTCCTGCTAGATCTACTGAATCCATCCAGGACTACGAGATTTGTGACGACCAGGTTCCTTATGCTGAATCTGACCCTCAGACACCATCTGGTTATTATGATATTGACCCTCCTCCTCAACCTGTCCCGACCGAAGAGTCGGCAATACCTGATCCTAGACATCATATGCCCGAAGATAATTATAACACCATCATTCAAGCCTTGATGTCAGAACAGGACGCCCTCAGAGAAGAGCTAGCTAGCATGGGACAAGAATTTCTGGGATATATGAACAGTATGACAAATCAGTTCCACGAGTTGCTAAACCGTGTTAACTCCTTTGCTCCTCCGGCCAGAGATCCCGCAAGTGGCTAGAAGTTATTTTTCTTAGTTACTTAGTTTTAGTTTAGGCTATTCATTAGTTTTTTACATTATTTTTAATATTAGTATTTGTTTTCCAATGTTACATTATGATTATTTTATGAAGCTATTGATCTATTTTACTTTATTATGACTTATGCAATATCTATCAATAATGCTCTCTACTGTTGCTACCTACATGACTTATTAAAAATATATTTATGCAATATTATGGTAGTAGAATAGCATGCAAGGCAATTTAAAAATATCACAATAGCAAAATAAAATAAAACATAGGCATAACAAAATAACAACAATAAAATATAATGGTAAAAACAAAGTACGTTGCCAGAATGACTGTGTGACGAGCGTCACACAATCCATGACGGACGTCACACCAAGTGCTTGTGACGCCCGTAACGCCCCTGTCACGAGCGTGACACCGTCTGGCTATGTGAACGTTACCAACCGTTGGAGACACGACCGTTACACCACTTCACCTTTTTACCTTCCCCATTTATTCATATTTACCCACATTTATTTACTTTTCAACCACTCCCTTTCCAACTTCCAAATTTTTCCTATAAAAACCCACAATACCTTTCTTCATACACCACAAATCATTCTATAAACTACATTTCTTCTTATTACCTTTACTTCTTTCAAACCACTTATCGATATGGCGCGCAACCAAGCTTTCGGAAATATCATCTTCCGATCCGAAGATGATAATTATCAAAGGGAGCAATTCGAGCGTTTCCAACAGCGAGGCGTCCAATCCACCAGGTACCCTAATTTAACTTGTTTACAACAATTAGGATTACTTCAAGGAATAGAATGGATGCTCCGCCTTGCTGGTTTAACCTTTCTGTGCACTCACAATCAACCTACCTATCCATCCCTAACCTTAGAATTTTTAAGTTCCTATTCGTACAACACTCCCACCGGTGAAGACGAGTACTTAACCGGTACCGCAACCTTCCGTTTGTTCAACACCGAGTACTCCCTCTCCCAAAGCCAATTGAGTACCATGCTACAGTTCCCCGTAGAAGGTCAAGTCCACCCTAGGATACCTCCGAACTCCCCGTGGCACATACACGCCTTCGACCTTTTTAGGAAAATATCCGGTGTAGACACCAACAACTGGGATGTGCTCCTTGCTTCCCATATACATAACCCAAACATCTGGTACTTTATCTGCATCCTGCAAAACACAATTTTTGGAAGACCGAACAACAGCAAAGTAAACGCCAAGGAATTATTCTTCCTCCAATGCGTCTTTGAAAGCGATACTCAGGTAAACGCTGCCTCCTTCCTATTTCATCACATCCGCACCCTATGTGCTAGAGGCCATCAACCTTTTGTAATAGGCGGATTAATAACCACAATAGCACTTGGCTTAAACCTAGGGGACCGACTCCAAAATTTAGAATCTTTACCTCCCATATCTATGGATATAAGTTACTGTCGGTCCAGCCGTCTAATCAAAAACAGAGTAGGCGGAGGATATTACCTTATGGTAAATAACTAGGAAGTCCCAAGTGTTGTTCTACCCAACATTGCCCTAACAGATGTCACCAATCCCAACCGCCACATCTATGATCTGAATGCTCCCGAAGCCACCGAGCCAACATAAGCAAACCCGCCTTCAGACGAGTTCGTCGAAATGGAGCAAGGTGATCAAGTTCCTACACAACAATCAGTCCCGCTCAACCCTTCCGATAATGCAGCTGGTCCATCCTCACGACGTCGTCGACGAAGAAGGCCAGCAACCAACGACGACATCATGGATGCTATCGATGGTATGCAAGCGCAGAATCTCGAAGTGATGCAGATGATGCGCCAGATGCAACAACAACAGGAAGCGAGGAATGCAATCACCGATCAGCGGTTCGCTCAGTTGCTCAGCAGGTTTGATGATTTGGAAGTACGTCAAAGATCACCAGGTCCAAGAACAAGAGGCGGAAAGCAGCATTGACTTTAGTTTCCTTTTCTCTTCTTCTTTTTTGTATTTCTTTTGTTTTCTCCGAAACATTGGGGACAATGTTTCATTTACATGTGGGGGGGGGGGGAAACCTTGTTCTTTAAACTTTCCCTTTTCAAGTACGTTATCTTTCCTTTCAATGTTATTTCCCTTTCTATTGTTTATTTAATTAAAAAAAATACTTATTATAATTATTCTAAATTAAGTCCCTAGTGTGAGAAATTTCTATTATCTATTCCCTCAAATTTTCATGAGCCATAACAAAAATTCAACACACTCAGTAAGTATAAAGGTTGCCTATTTCATCAAACTTGAGAAAAATTAAGACAAAAAAATTATTACCGCCCCAACACTCTAAACAAACCTCAACATGTTAGATCAGAAAGGTACCTGTTATACAAGTCCCTGGACTTTTAACTTTATAGTAACCCCGAGTAGTTTATACAAGAAGTCAGCACCATCTTAATAGCAAACTACGTGGAGGGCCGATGAATATAAGTGAATGATTCCCAAAATAAAAAATATATATATCAGGAAATGCACTAACTAAGTTAGGTGATCCTTACCAGATCATTTAATCTGAAGGTTGCAGATCATACAAAAACATAATACGAAAGATCCATGATGAGTTGGTTCAGCAGGTATCCGATGCTGAACTTGGTAGGGCGGACTACGGTCTGATCCCCCACAATTTGCAATGGACCAAATAACGAAGTTATCCGACTACTGTACCAGAGCTTCAGGCTAAAAAGGGGATCAGAATCACTAACCGGTCACTCCACTATGTGCGCGAAACGATAAAGGGCTTAATGTGATTTCGCTAGAATGAAAACGGGTGAAATAAGAGTGAAAGAACTAGGCTAGCTATAAGGGCATGACTCGAACTGGTTTGCATAAGGTGAGGTTACCTGAGGTTGTAACGGTAGTTGTTGATGTCAAGATTAAACTCAAGTTACTCCTAAACAAAATCTACTTGCAGCTTAGTATGAATTGATGTGTGTTTTGAAATTTCATCTGGCTAATTTTTAAACGATTTCTATACTGTATTTTGCTTGAGGACAAGCAAAGGTTTAAGTATGGGGGAGTTTGATAACATGAAATAATATCACATTCTAGGACTCGATTTAATTAAATTATATTATTATTCACTTCAATTTATTTCATTTTATTCGATACTACTTGGTATTTTGCTTTCTATTTATCTCAGGTAGTTTATTTGAAGCACAAGTGAAAAAGGAAGAAAAGGAGGTGCAAAAAGAAATGAAAAGAAGCAAAAGCCACCAAGCCAAGGCCCAGCCCAAAAGCACAGGCACTGCACCTGTGACGAGCGCCACACAAGGTGTGACGAGAGTCACGCCCTGCCCACTTGTGTTACGAGCGTAAGACATGGTGTGACGGACGTCACACCATTCTCCTATATTTTTGGCTTCAGAAGCGCAACAGAGGCACGTTGAAGCCTATTGTTACGCTTGACCATTGGAACGTGAGGATTTTTACACGGAAAGCCTTGGGAAACCGTTACAAAAAGTTAGCAATATAAATAGTGGCTTTTGGCAAACCCTGCAGCACTCTCTCCGCCGTCTCTCTGCTTCGTTCAATTTTTCTCTTCCAGCCGTGCAAACATACCATTACCTTTTTACAGTTTTTGCTTTCTTTGCAATTTTTTATTTTCTTTTCCAGCAATTCCTTTAAGCACTTAATTAATTTTTCACACAATAGTTTCTACACCGGGAACTATTGTGTACCTTTTACTAGATCTAACCTTACGTTAGATCCTAGATTTTTATTCCTTCGCTTTTTATTTTCCTGTCCGACTGAAGAATTCAAGAACAAATCCAACCGGTCTGTGGTGGAGTGTTCGAAGATTGCTATAAATTATTCAGGTTCTTTAATTATTGTTTGAATTTATATATGCCCTGCAATATTGTTTATTTATATTATTTGCCTGAGATGAATTTATTTAAGCATAATGATTGTTTTGATCTATTTAGCATGTCTGGCTAATTTACTTAGGTATCGGTATGTAAAGTAAGCGAAATAAAGGAATCGAAACTAAGTTGGTTTAATTTCATTTAAAAATAAATCACTCTTTTTATGGTCCCAATTTACAGGTTTAATAACAAAGTTTTTGTACGAGAGTAAAAGACATAAAGAAGTTAAATTCAATAGAACGAGAGTTTGAGTTTTTAACTGGACATAGTAAATTGAGCACTAATTCTAAATCAGGGCGAAAGCAATTTTTAAAGTTAATTAAATTCTAATCTTTTTCAAAAAGTATTTTTTAAAAGTTAAATGTGAGGACGAGAGTTAAGCATTTGAATTTAATTATATAATCTAAGTCAACAGAGCGAGAGTTTGAGACGAGGGTATTTAAACGATTAGTGTTTTCTTAAAAAGAGTTTCTATAGATTCTGTTGTTTTCAAAAGGTGATTTTGGACTTAACCAATAAGTGACAGCTGCGTTAATATAAAGTCATAGTCTATTCAAAAGAGCGAGAGTTTGAGAAAAGACTTTTAATCAATAGTATTTACTGAAAAGATTTATTTTAAAAAACCAAGAAACCAACGAAGATTTGATTCCCTAATTACGACGAACTACATACCGATATCCGCTTTATTGATATTTAATCTAGATCTTATTTTAGTTTTAACTTTTCCCCCGAACAATCAAAGTATCATCCACCTTAGCTTTACGAAGTAACCTTAGATAACGGTATATCGATTCATAAGTCCCTGTGGGATCGATATCTTTTAAAACTACGCGATAGAACTGTGCACTTGCAGTTTGTACCCCAAATTCGACTCATAAAGTCGCGATCATAGGGCTATTCTTACCCAGTAACCGATAATGAATATTCCCTCCTGGCGGTTCCCAGCGAGTCATCCTTGATATGTTCATCCTAACCGATGACAGATGTTTCTCTCTATCAGATCTTTATTATCTCCTCACCCAGTAACAGGTAGTAGATAATAGATTTTTGTTCCTCCTGTGTTGAAGTTTATTTCTTCCCCCGTTGAGTTGAGTGCGCATTTCCTTAGCGAAATCGTTTTCCCCTGCGTGAGTCAGTGCCTCAGTTTTATCCTGACTTACTCGTATCCCCTGCAAATGTTGTTATTTCCTCGGTCGAGTGTTTCCATTTTGTGTGGAATCGCTCTAGTCCCCCAGTAGTTTTGAGTCGTAGCCTGGCCTACGCATAACCTCCTTTTCCCCTCCAGAGTCTTTGTCTCCCCAGCGAGTTTTCCTCATGGAATGCATTATGCTCCTGCAGACTTTCGGTCTCTCTGATTTCTTTTTCCTCTGTGGCAATATTTCCCCACAGAGCATTAACTTTTGCATTCATGTCATATGCATCATGAGGTCTCTTAGGGACCAAAATTTGTTTCTATATGTTGTTATTTAAGCCCATTCTACTGAGTCGACATGAAGATTTTAACCTTCGCCTCCTCAGTTAGAATGTCCTTAAATAGGGGCAGCTGTAAGACCCCAATTTTGACCCTAAGATCCCTCTTGCAATTCCATCATAAGCATTAGCATTGGGATCATATCATTGCATCCTCCTTACCCCTCCTTCATTGGGGTTGTTTTGGGAGAGATCACCAAGCACTTTATGATTATACCATACTTGTATATTATCATTTTACTAACTAAAATACCAAAAGATGTCTTTGCATTTGCCTAACTCTTTTGTAGGTAAGGCATGATCTCATTGATTCATCAAGTTCACGTCTAGGGTTTGAGACCCTCATGAACAAAGAGCACAACTAAGAATTGATTCAAGAATGGTTATAAGTATCATATATGAGTCCCATTGATCTCTACATGTTATATTGATCAAGTTTTCTTCAAGAGTTTGTGGTTGATTTGCCTTGGAAACCCTAGTTTGACTGGGTATCTTGAGTAACTTCTCCAACAAGCTATCTCACTAATTGATCAAATTTCTCAAGGGACACTTCAGATTTCATCATCTTATGCATATATGATCTACCATGAGCCAATAAAGTCAAGAGAATTGGAAATTAGTAAGTGGGTTGATGGTGGTTGGCCAAATAAAATCATCTGATCAAAACTGGGTCTCCCTAGACCCTATCTCCTACAATTTTCACCATATGAAAATAATTCCAAGAGAAAACTTACTCTAAATTACATTATAAACAACTTTCTGTAGCACCTCAAATTTGCACCTATCATTGTACATACATTCTCATATTAGGTCATAGCATATCATGGTCCACTGCATAGCATTGCATTGTCCCATTTGCCTCAAGTGCAAGCCAATCAAGAAATTAGGTCAAACTGGTCAGGAGATCAGTCAGTCAAGCAAGCAAGTGCATTTCTCAAGGAGCCAAGGCCCTAGGGTTGGTCCAACATGTTCACATGACTTGGGGATCCATTTGAAGTGTTTAGGTCAAAGATTGGATGTTCAGAAGTCAGCAGTCAATGCACAGTCAGTCAGAAACCCTAAAAGTCAACTGTTGGTCAACTGTCCATTTAATCAGTGATTTGGTGATGGAAATTGGTTTGAGTGGTCTCATTCATGTCCAAATAGGCCTCATATATCATGTCAAACACCATCATGGAAGAATTTGAAGCCAGATCAGAAATTTCCAAAAATAGAAATTGGACCTGTAACTGAAAACTGCCAAAAATGGAAAGTCTTGACCCTCAAACTTACATCATGATACAAGCTTCAAATGAATTTTTGCCCAACATGAAAGTTGAAGATATTGTTCTCCCATTTCCAAAAAGTCCAAGAACACTCAATTCCCATGTATGGTTGGCAAGTTATGATCAAATCGTTTTCAAAAATTCTTGAACTTCAAAAGGCCATATCTCTCAAACCATTTGGCCAATTTGGGTGGGGTTTTTTTCTACAAGTCACATTTGATCCCCTCTTTCCAAAAATGTAACTTTCATGTACCAAAACTTCACCAATCAAAATGGCATTTTTGAACCTACTTGAATTAATTTTAAGTAAGGTGAAAAAGTGAAGTTTTAAAATAATCATTTCCAACCATTTCTACTATCCAAACATGTTCTGAAATGTGGTTTATGACCTGTTGCAAGCCCATTTCCATGCAGTACACACACCCATCACCTAGTTGCTTGAAAATTGGAAGAAAAGTACACTTCTCACCCACTCTATCCCACATTTCCATGGACTTGGATTCAGCACCAGTAAAACAGCAGACATACATCATATTTTCTGCTGAATGAAACCCCTAGTGGCAGCCTCAAAAAAAAAACACAGAAATTCACTCATTCTCAAAAACTTCATTCTTTGCATTTTCCAAAGTCTGTCAACATTGGCCAAAGAACTGAACCTGGCCTTGCTTAATACAACATCCATTCATCATTTTGAACCTATTTTCACCACCATTCCCCAGCTGGAAGGCCCACACACGACTGTTGCATTCAAGAGCCTCATCAATGGCAGGCTTTGATTTGTTCTGTTTCAAGCATCATTGAGCTAAAAGTATCCAACCATACATCTCCTGGGAGCTTTGTGTGTACCTGTTTCGAGCTTGCATCATCAAACAACAACTGATTCTCCACTTTCTTCAAAACTTGGTTGACCAACAAATGACCAATGAGACCAATTCTTTTTGATTGAGCTTGCTTGAACATCATTGTCTAACTTGTTTGTTTTGTAGGTGGCTTGGCTCACATGCCTTAGGCCTTGTGCCTTGCACATCCATTTGCCTCTAATTAACTGTTGGTGTCTGTTTCTTTTTGCTTTGTTTGAAGTTGCATACTAACATCTGCTTGACTGTTTCAGGTGCTTTTAGTTGCTTAGTTCCTTGTGAACTTTTTGCTTTGCTTTGCTTGTATAAGCAATTTGCATTGAGGTATATCTCTTTTTCTTCATGTAGTCTGGAAGACCTGGCCTGTTACTTGGCCAGGCAACTGTCTGAAGTCCTCCTTAAGAGGCAATGTTTGTGACTGTTTACTTTTGTCCTTGCCTAGAGTCAAAGACCTCCTAAGTGAAGAGGCAATTGGCAGAACCCAAGGGATAAGCAACCTATCCCCTGCTATTCAGTGTGTCATCTGCTTTGCTCACACCACTGTGTTGATGCATTGCAGATACAAACCCAAGATCTTGTACAATTGTACAGTTGAGTCAGTATCAAATGTGTAGAAGGGTTCCCCCTTTCTGAACCCACACATTCTTGTCTTAAGCTCTCCTAGGCCAGGGATAAGAGCTGTGAAGTCTTATCTTCACTCCCCTTTCATCTGCTTCACCTTAGCCCCTCAATGGCAAGGTTAAGAGCATATTTACCCTGTTCCAGAGGTTTGTTTGTTGAGGTTGATATGACCCCTCGACTAAAACCTAACCCTTGTTTGAGCCACTTGCTTGTGTATAGTGTGTGCTATCTGTGCTTGTATGTTTGTTTGACTTGCTTCCTGTGCAAGTTAGGGTTAGTTTAGACTTGCTTCCTGTGCAAGTTAGGTTTTGCTTGGCTTGCTTCCTGTACAAGTTAAGTGTGTGTGTGGCTTGCTTCCTGTGCAAGTCATGACTAGGATAGTCTGGCTCCCTGTGCCAGTTAGCTAGAAACCTTAACTTAGGGATGATTTTGCATGATAACATCTAGGCTCGAGTCGTAGTCTCCCTAGTTGTGTCTCCCTCTGTTATCTGGTTAGGCTAGTCCTTTTTCCCTCTGTAGGGGAACTACGTTGCCCTGATCCTCATACCAGATGAGGTACGTAGGCAGGAGATGAGCTGATCTCTCCGGGCGCCCTTTTTCTTTTTCCACCTTTTGTCTTCAACCCTTCTGTGTGTGTTGTTGTGTGCTTGGAAGCTGATGTAAGTCCATCGAGTGGCATTCGGGTTCCAGTGTGGGTTTGTTGGTTCGGATGCTGATGTAAGCCCAGTGATTGGCATTCAGGCTCCATGTTTGCCTTCGCCTGTGTTTGTTTGTGTGCGTGTCAGCCGAGCTACGAATGCTCTGATTCTCCTTCGTCCAAAGGAGATACGTATGCATAGGATGCGATATCCTAGCGAGCATGTGTCGTTTCCCCAGTCTGAACTACTTCGACTCTGATGTCTATGCCTGATAGACTAAGTAGGCCCAGGATGCGACATCCTGCCGAGTCAGTTTCAGTCAGTTTCTTGTGTCTCTTTCAGCCAGTGTGTGTGAGTTTGAGAAGTGTTTAGCAACCATTTTCCTTTCTATTGTGCGTGGATCCCGTCGAGTACGACGGATGCGTAGGGGTGCTAATACCTTCCCTTCGCATAACCGACTCCCGAACCCATTCTCTTTGGTCGCGAGACCATGTCTTTTCCCAGGTTTACTCTGAGCGTTTCCTTTCCCTCTTTTGGGATAAATAACGCACGGTGGCGGCTCTGTTGTTCTTGTTTCCCGCCGGTTTTTCGCGTGATGCGATTGCTGGCGACTCTGCTGGGGAAAATAGAGAAGTTGACCTGTGCTGGTCCATCTTCCCTAAGCGAGTCTCTCCTAGCGCTCTCTGGGATAGGGTTTGGTTGCTCTGTGCTGTGTTTATTTATTGCATTCATTATTTACTGTTTGCATTCATTGTCTATTGTTTGCATTTATTTGTTTGCATTAATGTTTGCATTCATATCCATCTGTTCACCTGGCTGGTTGTCTGTTTCTCTCTGTTGGGGTGGGAGTTACATGAGGTAAAAGGCCCAATACCCAGGCCATGAGTGAAATCTAGGATACTTAGGAATAGAGTGATTCATGGGAAGCGGGTGGTATTGCGCCACTTAGCGGAACATTGATATCACGAGCAGTTCAGACCCTGGTGGGATATTATCGTTACATACTTCGGGTGTGTATATGATGATGTTCTGCGAAAGGTTATTTATGCTGCGTTTCTCTCGACCTTACCCTGGCCTAGATGACACCCGTGAGTGAGGAGGGAATGATCATTATTACAGGTACAGTTGGTGACTCTTGGCCCTGATGGTGACTGTGAATTATGGGGCATTTATTTCTGGGACGCCAGAGTTCTGTCCGTGGTTTATCAGCGGGTTCCGTTTATTTCGGATCCCCGGGCTGAGTTGAGAGTACTTGTTCAGAGGATCCGTTTGTCACCCGTTCAATGGTTGTTCCTGTGAAGATAGTGATATAATCTCCGGTTCCGTTTATTTCGGAACCCCCCCAAGTTGGATTTATGGTGACTTGATCCCACAGATATGACTGGTTCAGAGAAGTGTTGGGCTTTCAGATGACTTGGTGGCACAAGGGCCTGCATTCATGCATTTGCATCATATCATATCGCATTCATCTGCATTCAACTCATGTCTGTCCGTACTCAGGGTCCATTATTTTTTAACTAAGACTCAGGTTGAGAGACATCCGGATGTTAAAAAATTGTTGATGAAATTTTATTTGTCTCAATGAAACCAGAAAAAAAAAGGACTGAATATTCCTGGTACGGACAGACATTGCATGTGTGAGTCATACTAACCCGTTTGCTGTTTTGTAGGTTCCAGTATTCAACCAGTGCGCGTAACTCGCCTGTTCGGATAACCTGCTGGGGGTCAACAAATCCAAGCTGATGGATCTTCCCAACGCCGACATCCTTGAGCTGAAAGGGATGATGAGGGAGTTGTTCAGTGTTGTGCAAGGGCTTGCCTTGGGACAGAAAGCCATGTCTGAAAGATTGGAAAGGATCGAGAAATGGCTGATAGTGGAGAAAGTCCAGGGGAAGGCTCCGTCCTCCGAAGTGAACAAACCTTCTGGTACTGTGGCAAGGAAGTCCTCCGACAGTGGTCCATTCAAGAGGGAAGTTGAGCCAGTTGGTGTGCCTGCAAAGAAAGAACGTAGTAAAGATCGTTATCATCCTTATGCTGCCACTGTAACCACTCCTGTCAGCAATCCACCTGCTCAACAGCAACAACTGCCACCTCAACAGAAGGCACCGGGAGCTAAGAGCCAGGTGAAGAAGAAGAATGAGGATCGTCAGTTTGAGGAACCACCGGTGACTTATGCCTTTCTTTTCCAAAGGTTGAGGGATCTGGGATTAGTTCGGCCGAGGATTTTGATTCCTATAGAACAGCAGCGGAGGCCTGCCAACTATGATGAGAGTGCCAAGTGCAAGTTTCACTCTGGGGCACCCGGACACAGCATTGAAGGTTGCAGAGCTTTTAAGCATATTGTCCAAGATCTGGTGGACTCCAAGGCTATCAGCTTGGCCCAGATAATGAATGAGGATGTCAACCCCGTACTCAGGCAGGGACCAGTAAAGGTAAAGATGGTGAAAAAGGTCAAGAAAGGAATAGAAGTGATTGAAGAGGGTCAGCTAAAAGGTCCAATGGCTATGGTTCCAAAACTTCTGCTACGGGATGGAGCCTTCCCTGCTGTTGATAATGCTTGTGCGACTGTCACTACAGAAGGGTGTGTATTGATGAAGGACCCGACCCAGAAGATGAAGAAAGTAGAAATGGACAATGAAAGATGTAGAGCACCCAGTCTGGCAGTTGAAACCGTCCAGGTGGAGAATGCCTTTGTCGCTGAGAAAAAGAAGAAGCTGTCCATTTCTTCTTATAAACAAGCTCTGGAAGTGGTGAAGAACAAAGAGGCCCAAGGCTGGGGGAGGATCATTGACATCGTGGTAAAAGCAGACATGTTTGGAGTCGGTTATCAGCCGGATTTAGAGTCGTCTAGACCAGACAGAGGATGTCGTCCACTGTACGCCTTCGTCAGTGCAGGAATGTTGGATCCTGGTCATGCCCGTTCAGTGGGTGAAGATGTTGACAGCGACCGCGAACTCGAGTTGTGGATAAAGTCGTGCGTACCAGGAAACTGGAAGGACCCCAAAAGCATCACTGTCACTCATCCAGAAGTGTAGTATTTCTGTGTTTTAATCTTTGTGCATGAAAGCCATACGTTTTGCCCGAAGCGTACTGGTCCATTGTAAGGGCCACCTCATGTGTTTCATTTTGCAACATTTTGCATCAGTGATGAATGGATGTTTTTGTAGTTAAAGGCGGTGTTCCCTATTTTTCATTTAATTTTGCAATTTAAAAAAAGGAAAAAAAACAAATAAAAATGGCAACGTTTTTTCATTCTCTTTCCTTTTGATTTTGTCTCGTTCCAAAGTGATTACTCTCCTGATCTCACCGATAACGATTTGGTTACACCTCTGTATGACTTCGACAATTCGATCTATCATGCCAGAGAAAAAGGCGAAGAAGATTGTGATTTGCTGGAATTAGCCAGGTCATTGAAACAAGAGGAGAAGGTGATTCAACCACACGAGGAGCGATTCAAGATTGTTACTCCAAGCTCCGCCGAGGTTAGAAAGCGAAAAGCTGAGGTCGTTTCAGAGGCAAGTCAAGAGCAGAATGGTAGCCCTTTTGAAAGAGAAGGTTGATACATGTGCCTGGTTGTATCTAGATACACCAAGGTGGGATACCAATGTTTTGGGGCATAAACTACCATCAGGAGGAGACTGTGCAAAAGCTGAGGCCGACAAAGGATGAGAAAGAGAGAAGGTGTGAATAGACTATCAAAATGCGAGTAGAGCTAATCTGAAAGATGGATTCCCGGTACATCACAATGAGGTATTGGTTGATTATATGGCTCAGGTCTCAGTGTTTATCTTCATGGATGACTTCTTGGCCCAGACCAGATTGAATTGTTGCCAGATGATATGAAGTAAACCAGGTCCATCACACAAGGGGCACCTTCTTGTTCTAAGTTGATGTCGTTCCGTCACATGAGGCCGGTGCCACGTATCAGAGGTCTACGGTGACTTTGTTTCGTGATATGATTCATCGTGAAAGCAAATGCCATGTTGATGACATGATGGCAAAGTCCCAGGCAGAACAGGGGCATCCGGTAGACTTGGGGCAAGTTGTTTGACCGGTTGAGATAACTCATACTTTTGAGTCTGAATCAGTGCACTTATGGAGTGTTGTCCATCAAGCTACCGAGGCTTGTTGTGAGCGAATCAGAGGAATCGAGGTCGATCCTGCAAAAAAAAAAAAAAAAAAAAAAAAGAGAGGGTAAGTTGTAGGAACCTCTGATTCCGATACCTCAGTGAAAGAAATAACTGTTAATCCGGTACTTGATAACCCTCGAGGGGTCTACGAGGTGCGTATTGAGTCAGCATGACTAGTCTTGTCGAAAAGAGTATGCAATTTACCTAAGCAAAAAGTTTATCGACTGTGAAACAATACACTCACTGTTCGAAAAAACTTGATGTGCTTCGGCATAGGCTGCTCGCCGACTGAGACAGTGTATGCTGATTCATACCACTTTGTGGATGTCCAAAATGGATCTGATCAGATATGTGTTTAAGAAGCTAGTAACAACCCATGGAAAGGTTATCAACCAAGGAAGTTTGAGGTCCCTGATGAGGACATCTCGAGGTACTCAAATCGAAAGATTGAGAGTGACTGATCCCGGAGGAGGGGTCTGACCCCGAATCCGAACGGATTCCGATGTCTGAGGGGGAAGGAGATGAGGTGAATAAGTTAGTGCTTCCCGGATCACAGTTGGTTGCACCAACAATGGTGGCTGAACATAAAGTCTGTATCCTGGATATTGAACCTAGGGATGTGTATCTACCTGGGGCAGTGTCTTCCTCACAGAAATATGAGAAATCAGAGAAGACTGAATGGATAAGGACTCGGAATGACACGTTGAGCCCAACTGAGGGAAAGGGCTGACAGTTACCTGGCATGGGGCAATTGTACCCAGTGAACGAAGCATGTTGTTAACCAAGAAGTGTGACCTCGCGTGTACCACGTGGAAGAGTTGGTTGAAAAAGATCATTCCTCCTCAAGACGATTGTGGGGCAAATGGATGAGCAGTTATGAATGTCCATTTGTGGTCAAGAAGGTTTCCCCTGACAGAACCTTGTAGTTGACAACCACGGATGACGACGATTTTCCATCCACTGTGAGTGCGGACGCAGTTAGAAAATACTTCGTGAAAGAAACCCGCTGGACAAAAAGAATAAAGAGTCCAGGCAAAAAGGGGCATCCCGGCGAACCAAGAAAAAGAGAAAGGTTCGGGCAAAAGTTAGGGATAAAAATAAAAGAAAAGAACTGTACACCCGGCAAGTTGAAAACCCGCAAGGGCGACTTGGGCAAAAAAGGGTATCCCGGTGGACTGAAACCCGAAAGGGCGGTCCAGGCAAAAGAGGGAATGAAACGAACAACTGCGTCTAGCATGATCATTTGTGCTCATGATGACTTGGATAATCTCCGACAGAGACCGATCGGAAGCGTCTTGTTCAGAAGACAGAAGGTGCGGAAAGTCCTGAGGACATATGAGGTGTAACTGAGTTGGAACCCGATGGGATCACAGTTTCACGTTGCCATTAGGATAGATTTTTTCTTTTATGTGCAATCACCTCTTTCCAGGGTTTGCTTCCTGTGTGTTGCTCAATTGTGAGCCATCTTTTATTCCAGTCAAATAAAGCGTGTGTTCGGTCAAATAAATTTCGTTTTTGTGTCATTACCGTTTGGATTACGAAAACATCTATTCATTTTGATAAGAATATTTGCATTTTTGAAACATAGAGGTCCCTTCTGATGCATGCTTGTGAGATTGAAATCTGGAAATCTTACTTGGAAGTTTGAGTGACCTAAGTGTTGAAATATCAGAACACCTGGGGCATACCGGGGGCACGTTTTTATCTGACGATCTCTTGTGCAGGTGCTGTTAGATATCTTCATTCACTTGCCAGTGGTAATATGAACCTTTTTGACAAGAGATCCCCTCAGAGTCCAACCAGGGGCAAGGGATAGATGAACCGTGAAAAGACGGTGAAGAATTACGACAACGATCCTGGAAAGTTAATCAAGAAGACTCTTCAAAGTCTGATGGTTGGAAAGTATGTATGAATCCCAAGAGTTCAACCTCCGTGAAGTACGGACGAGTTGGGAATACAAGATGATGGAGCAGAAAAGTCCAGAAGAGTCTGGGAGTTCTTAAAAGTGGAAAGTCAACACTATGGGTGGATGATGGATACCAGTGTTCGACGAGTCGACCGACATCCCTGTCAAACAAGCTGTATCTTCCCAGAGGATTGAGAGTGTGATCTCCCTGGCAGATTTGAGATCGTTGTCTCCTCAGCAAGCCTGAAGGTTATCACGTCCCCAGCAGGGGCAGGGGCAGAATATTTCTCAGGGTGGAGGACGTCTCCCCAGCCCAAGCCAGTATTGAAACTATCAGAGTTATTTCCCCTGCAGAGATGCCTGTAGACAGTACCTTCTTTCCCCAGCAGATCTAAGGATTGCTTCTCCCCAGCGGGCCTATGCTTGCAGATTTCCCCAATTGAGAATCCCCGCTGAGCGCCTGGCAGTTATTTTCCCCGGGAGTCCCCTAGTGGAGTTTATCAGTAGACTGTTGGTGTGTTCCCCAACAATTGGTTTTGTGATGCTGTTACCTCCAGTATGGCCGTGAGTGCTTATCCCAAGCAGGTTTGTGAGAATTCATCTCCAGTATGATATGACGTGTTATCATCCTCAACAGAGTTGTTACTCTCACCACTATGGTTGTTCTCTCCACTAGGATCGTTCTCCTCAGCAGTATGGTGTGGTTTTTCCTCAGCAAGTTCCCCAAGTGGAGCGGGTCTCATGAAATACATCTCCGGCAGTGATTCTCCTACATATGGATTGGTTGGGTCGTCCCTAGTGGAGTAGCATTTATTTCTCCAGCAGAGTTCATCCTACCAGTGGATTGGACGGGTTTCTGTAGTAGACTGATATCGGCATCCCCAGCTGAGTTGATTCTACCTATGGATCGCGTGGGTTATCCCTAGCGGAGTAACAGACATTCTCCAAAGCAGGGTTTATCCTATCTGAAGATTGGTTGAGTCTTCCTCCCAGTGAAGTCGCTTTACCATTCCCCAAGCAGAGTTCCCCGCAGAGTATTTCCCCAAGAGGAGTCTCCCCACAGAGTCAGAGTATCTGATCATTTCGGCTCCCTAGCCAGGGTTCATTTGCATTTTGCATGTAGTAATCATTGCATCCTCAAAAATCGCGTAGCATTTCCATTCATAAATGGAGCATTACGCCATAGAAAAATCAAACATATGCATTCATATGTTCGAAACCCCATTAGACCGTATTCCCTGCAGAGACGGATTTTTGTTCAACCTGTACAACGCATTTGCTACAGTTGCTCCAGTCAACAATTGGTGTTGATAATCCCCATAGAGGTTTATTTCCTCATCCGTTGGTGAAAGGAAAGCCTGCTTCTCCCCAGTGAGACCCCCCTGCAAGTGTTCAGCCTTGCCCGGTCATCTTGTGGATGTCAGTATCCCGTCAGCACCCGCGTGTGTTTGTTTTCCTTGGTGTCGGTAACACCGTCTTTCGGTGATTCCCAGTCATGCGTAAGTGTCTGGTCTTCTTTGATGTTTGTAAACATCATCTTTCGATGTTCGTAACGTCGTCCCTCTCCCAGAAGAGTTTCCTCCTCTCCGTTGGTGTCGATAAACGTCGAGTTTTTCCTAGTCATCCGGTGATGTCTAGTTGTACCCTCCCCATGTGGACTTACCTCTCCGTTGGTTTTGATAAACGACGAGTTTTTTCCCATTCGTCCGTTGACGTCTGGTTGTGTTTCTCTTTTTCCCATTCATCAGTAAATGTCTGGTCGATCTTTTTGGTGTCTGTAAACATCATCTTTCGATGTCTGTAAACGTCGAGTCCTCCCATTCATCAGTAAATGTCTGGTCGATCCTTTTGGTGTCTGTAAACATCATCTTTCGATGTCTTTAAACGTCGAGTTTTCTCCCATTCATCCGTCGATGTCTGGTTGAGTCCTCCCATTCATCTGTAAATGTCTGGTCGATCTTTTTGGTGTCTGTAAACATCATCTTTCGATGTCTGTAAACGTCGAGTCCTCCCATTCATCAGTAAATGTCTGGTCGATCCTTTTGGTGTCTGTAAACATCATCTTTCGATGTCTGTAAACGTCGAATTTTTCCTGGTCGTCCCCAGTTGTTTACCTCTCCGTTGGTCTTGGTAAACGTTGAGTTTTTCCCATTTCGTCCGTTGACGTATGGTTGTATCCCTTCCAGTCATTCAATAACGTCTGGTTACCTCTCCGTTGGTCCCGATAAACGTTGAGTTTTTCCTAGTTGTCCGTTGGCATCTAGTTGTGATTGTTGTTCCCATTCACCATCGTTGTGATGTCTGGATGTGGCCGTACCCTTTGAAAACAAAACCAAAAAATGTATACCCAGTAACAAATATCAAATCCCAGTGGATGTTTCCATTGGTGGATCCCTGTATTGTGCAAATTTCTACGGTTCTTGGTATTCAATCCCTGTTTACCCTGAAAGTCTGACAGCCGTTGCTCTCATCCATTCGGGTTCCCAGCTGATTGAATAGGGGCAGCTGTAGCACCTCAAATTTGCACCTATCATTGTACATACATTCTCATATTAGGTCATAGCATATCATGGTCCACTGCATAGCATTGCATTGTCCCATTTGCCTCAAGTGCAAGCCAATCAAGAAATTAGGTCAAACTGGTCAGGAGATCAGTCAGTCAAGCAAGCAAGTGCATTTCTCAAGGAGCCAAGGCCCTAGGGTTGGTCCAACATGTTCACATGACTTGGGGATCCATTTGAAGTGTTTAGGTCAAAGATTGGATGTTCAGAAGTCAGCAGTCAATGCACAGTCAGTCAGAAACCCTAAAAGTCAACTGTTGGTCAACTGTCCATTTAATCAGTGATTTGGTGATGGAAATTGGTTTGAGTGGTCTCATTCATGTCCAAATAGGCCTCATATATCATGTCAAACACCATCATGGAAGAATTTGAAGCCAGATCAGAAATTTCCAAAAATAGAAATTGGACCTGTAACTGAAAACTGCCAAAAATGGAAAGTCTTGACCCTCAAACTTACATCATGATACAAGCTTCAAATGAATTTTTGCCCAACATGAAAGTTGAAGATCATGTTCTCCCATTTCCAAAAAGTCCAAGAACACTCAATTCCCATGTATGGTTGGCAAGTTATGATCAAATCGTTTTCAAAAATTCTTGAACTTCAAAAGGCCATATCTCTCAAACCATTTGGCCAATTTGGGTGGGGTTTTTTTCTACAAGTCACATTTGATCCCCTCTTTCCAAAAATGTAACTTTCATGTACCAAAACTTCACCAATCAAAATGGCATTTTTGAACCTACTTGAATTAATTTTAAGTAAGGTGAAAAAGTGAAGTTTTAAAATAATCATTTCCAACCATTTCTACTATCCAAACATGTTCTGAAATGTGGTTTATGACCTGTTGCAAGCCCATTTCCATGCAGTACACACACCCATCACCTAGTTGCTTGAAAATTGGAAGAAAAGTACACTTCTCACCCACTCTATCCCACATTTCCATGGACTTGGATTCAGCACCAGTAAAACAGCAGACATACATCATATTTTCTGCTGAATGAAACCCCTAGTGGCAGCCTCAAAAAAAAAACACAGAAATTCACTCATTCTCAAAAACTTCATTCTTTGCATTTTCCAAAGTCTGTCAACATTGGCCAAAGAACTGAACCTGGCCTTGCTTAATACAACATCCATTCATCATTTTGAACCTATTTTCACCACCATTCCCCAGCTGGAAGGCCCACACACGACTGTTGCATTCAAGAGCCTCATCAATGGAAGGCTTTGATTTGTTCTGTTTCAAGCATCATTGAGCTAAAAGTATCCAACCATACATCTCCTGGGAGCTTTGTGTGTACATGTTTCGAGCTTGCATCATCAAACAACAACTGATTCTCCACTTTCTTCAAAACTTGGTTGACCAACAAATGACCAATGAGACCAATTCTTTTTGATTGAGCTTGCTTGAACATCATTGTCTAACTTGTTTGTTTTGTAGGTGGCTTGGCTCACATGCCTTAGGCCTTGTGCCTTGCACATCCATTTGCCTCTAATTAACTGTTGGTGTCTGTTTCTTTTTGCTTTGTTTGAAGTTGCATACTAACATCTGCTTGACTGTTTCAGGTGCTTTTAGTTGCTTAGTTCCTTGTGAACTTTTTGCTTTGCTTTGCTTGTATAAGCAATTTGCATTGAGGTATATCTCTTTTTCTTCATGTAGTCTGGAAGACCTGGCCTGTTACTTGGCCAGGCAACTGTCTGAAGTCCTCCTTAAGAGGCAATGTTTGTGACTGTTTACTTTTGTCCTTGCCTAGAGTCAAAGACCTCCTAAGTGAAGAGGCAATTGGCAGAACCCAAGGGATAAGCAACCTATCCCCTGCTATTCAGTGTGTCATCTGCTTTGCTCACACCACTGTGTTGATGCATTGCAGATACAAACCCAAGATCTTGTACAATTGTACAGTTGAGTCAGTATCAAATGTGTAGAAGGGTTCCCCCTTTCTGAACCCACACATTCTTGTCTTAAGCTCTCCTAGGCCAGGGATAAGAGCTGTGAAGTCTTATCTTCACTCCCCTTTCATCTGCTTCACCTTAGCCCCTCAATGGCAAGGTTAAGAGCATATTTACCCTGTTCCAGAGGTTTGTTTGTTGAGGTTGATATGACCCCTCGACTAAAACCTAACCCTTGTTTGAGCCACTTGCTTGTGTATAGTGTGTGCTATCTGTGCTTGTATGTTTGTTTGACTTGCTTCCTGTGCAAGTTAGGGTTAGTTTAGACTTGCTTCCTGTGCAAGTTAGGTTTTGCTTGGCTTGCTTCCTGTACAAGTTAAGTGTGTGTGTGGCTTGCTTCCTGTGCAAGTCATGACTAGGATAGTCTGGCTCCCTGTGCCAGTTAGCTAGAAACCTTAACTTAGGGATGATTTTGCATGATAACATCTAGGCTCGAGTCGTAGTCTCCCTAGTTGTGTCTCCCTCTGTTATCTGGTTAGGCTAGTCCTTTTTCCCTCTGTAGGGGAACTACGTTGCCCTGATCCTCATACCAGATGAGGTACGTAGGCAGGAGATGAGCTGATCTCTCCGGGCGCCCTTTTTCTTTTTCCACCTTTTGTCTTCAACCCTTCTGTGTGTGTTGTTGTGTGCTTGGAAGCTGATGTAAGTCCATCGAGTGGCATTCGGGTTCCAGTGTGGGTTTGTTGGTTCGGATGCTGATGTAAGCCCAGTGATTGGCATTCAGGCTCCATGTTTGCCTTCGCCTGTGTTTGTTTGTGTGCGTGTCAGCCGAGCTACGAATGCTCTGATTCTCCTTCGTCCAAAGGAGATACGTATGCATAGGATGCGATATCCTAGCGAGCATGTGTCGTTTCCCCAGTCTGAACTACTTCGACTCTGATGTCTATGCCTGATAGACTAAGTAGGCCCAGGATGCGACATCCTGCCGAGTCAGTTTCAGTCAGTAGGGGTGCTAATACCTTCCCTTCGCATAACCGACTCCCGAACCCATTCTCTTTGGTCGCGAGACCATGTCTTTTCCCAGGTTTACTCTGAGCGTTTCCTTTCCCTCTTTTGGGATAAATAACACACGGTGGCGGCTCTGTTGTTCTTGTTTCCCGCCGGTTTTTCGCGTGATGCGACACTTTCATGTTGAGACCTAGAGCTAGTTTTGCTTGGAAAGTCATTTTCTATGTTGAAACATTATAGGTCATTTTGTCTAAACCCTAATTTGAAAGTCAACTTCCCAAGGCCATAACTTGCTCAATTTTTATGAGATGAAAGATTTACAAGTTACACAATACAATTCAATGTGTCTACTTCAACTTTTATGTTTGGAGTGGGAGCTAATTCAACTTTATTGAGCATGTGATATGAGGCTACATTATAGGTCACTTTTGACTTATACCATTGATCAAGTGATTTTTCCAAACTTCAAAAATGCATAACTCTAACATTTCAAATCCAAATGACATGAAATTGGTGACCATTTTGAATTTATTTGATATAGATACAACTTTTATGAAGACACTTTTCTCATTTGAAGCTCATATAAAAAGTTAAGTAAGGTGGAATATTGAGACATATGGCTTGACACTTAGAAAAAATTGTATATGTCAAAAAATTCCAAACTTCCACCTCAAATTTCTCCAAGTTCGAAGCTCCAAATGAAAAAGTGTTAAACACCAAAGTTATTCATCTTGATCTCACCTTTCCAAAGAGCTCAAATTCATTCATTTTGGATGAGAAATGCATAGGTTGCGCATGGCTTAAACAGGGTGATATCATTTGGCATGGATTAATCTTCAAGCATCAATGTACATGTGCCTTGCAATCTAAGCCTACTTCAGTGCATCTGATCTTCAATTATGGACCTCAAGCTATCATTTCATGAGCCTATGCGCACCCATGCAACATTACATCACCATTTGCCAAATTTGGAAAGTAAAAGTGAGTGTGCAAATATCACATGATTCAGCTATAAATAGAGCTTCAATTGCTCAGAAATTCACACACAATCGCGCCAGCTTTAATCCCCCATTGCAAACCCTTAATTCTCAAAGGATAAGCCTGATAAATTCTTTTAAATTTGAGCTTGAATCTCCACTATTTTGGAATTCAATTCTTCAGGAATCCATTGCTTCTAAACCATTCAATCCTCTTCCTGCAAGCAAGTGGAGTGAGTCCAAGCACAAGCAAGCTCAAGATCCATTAAATTCAGACCTACATTGAAGGTAATTTTCAGAAATTTTAAACTCTTCGATTCTCTCAATTTCTTGCTCAATTCCATTGATTCTTTGGTTGTCTGAACTCCTACCAATGTAGGCAAGAAGATTGAGTTGCTTTGAGTTCAAATCGAAGTAACTCAATTCATGTACCTCAAATTTCAATTCCACATATCTCTCAATATATTTGGAATTGGAGGGAATGGAGGTCAGATTCGAGCTCAGTGCCATTTTTTCTTCAAGAACATGTCCTTGTTTTTCATTATGGTGATGGTTCATGGTGGACCAGTCCGGTGAGGTCCATTGGAGAAGATGACCGGAGCTCTGGCTCCGACGATGAGTTGGCAAGGCTTGAACCACAGGATCCATGTGTTATGTTCTAATCTTGATCGTCCCTTTTAATTACCATTTGTGTTGCGCAGTTGACTAAGGCTCAAGTGGAACGCACACTTTAGATCATCAGATCTGCCACCTCAATTAATGAGGGAGATCTGATGGTCCACGTAATTTAGACTTTTCTGATTTTTTATTTTAATTGCATTTTCTTCAATAATTCATATTAAATTCAATATTGATCCAAAAAATATGTGACTTTCACCAAAAAAATTCAAATATTTTTCTCTTTCATATTATGAATTAAAATTATTTTTTGGATCATTATTAATATTTTTCATGAATTAATTGATTTTGCATTTGTTTTTAATTGTTTAAAAAAAATTTAAATGTCCAAAAATCATGAAATTTTTTCTCCAATGTCCTTTGACCTTGTTTGACCTATGATAAATCTCATGGCCATTTCTTTGGTGTTTTGATGAGATTTTAGGAATTGGACAAAACATATTTGATTTAAATGCACTATTTTATTATTTTTAATTGAATAAATGTCAATTTAATTTTGTTGACCATTTGTATTGACTTAATTGAGTTTGCTTGTTTGTTGTTGGGCATTGGTCAAGGTTGATTTGACTTTGTCAAATTAATATCATTGGATTTAGGGGATTGATGGAATGTACATTCCATCTCCCAAAATGAATGAATGATATTAATTTAATAAAAGTCCTCCTTTGACCAATTTGTGATCTCATTCATCCCCTTCCCACTTCATCTCATTCCTCTTCTTAATTCATTCATTCCATTTGGACTATGACATCTCAAAGTCCTAATGCTAGTTGATTGAAATATTAACATGAGTATGGATGAGATTAGGTCATACCTTTTGCATATTCTTTTTTGTGTGTGGTATGTTTCATGAGCATAGTTCATTATACTATGTCTCTAACATGCATTAATACCAAAATTCTATTGCCCTGCCTCAAATAGTTGTGACTTCTACATAAGTCCAATTACGATTGCTTAACATAGAGCTAAATTTTGACACAAAAGGCATGAGCATTCTAGTTAATGAGATTGTAAGTCTCCCCTCTTTCATGGTATTGTGTGGAAACTTGGCCTTCTTTCTTTCCTTTGGAAGATGTTTTGGTTCAAGGATCCATGCTTGTGATAAGTGGGTTGAGTGTTCTCCAAAGAATATCTTGAAAAAGCAAAAGCAAAAGCAAAATAAAACTAACCTCTAACTTACTAACTATTGACTTTTAATTTCAAGTTTTTATCTTAATGCAATTTACTTTTAGCACTTTATTTCATTTGCCATTGTACATATCATTCTAATTGTTTATGTTAATGCAATTTTCACTTTGTCCATTTGGACCATATTGTGTGATATGTTTTGTTTGTATATACTTTGCTTGTTTATATGGTCTTTGACCATTAATGTACATAATAATCATAAAAAAAACTTTTGAGTAGACTGTTGGCTTGATCTTGGACAAATGGACTTAGAATCTAGGCAACCTCCCTAAGCTAAAGGACTTGGCCAATGCCAATTTGTGAAGAACCAAGTGCTTGCAATTTGAACTACATTTGGTACATCTTTGAAGACCTCTCTAGGATTCATCTGCAACATGATCATTGTGAAGCTGTTATTTTGAACCTGTGACTTGTGATATTTATTTGTTACATGGGTTATTTTTGAAGAAGATAATGGAATGGACAAGTTTGGATGAGGCCATCTTTATTTGATGTCTTTGCTCTTCAAGATAATATAATTGTGCATTTGTGTATTGCTTGATTCTAAAAGTCCAAGGGGATTCTGGGTTTCTATTGACATTTTTGTCTATTGGATTGCTACCCATTTGGTTAGATCTTTTCAACTCTAAACTTTTAAATTTTGTGCATAGGGTAATCTCTTCATCTTCTCCCCATTTCTTTAATTTCAAAATCTCTCCCTCCATTTTCAAAATATTCTTTGTGTGAACTATTTTTGTTCTAAACTTTGACCATTTTTTTTTGCAAAAAAGATAGAAACTTTGGCCTTATGCCATTGCATTTTCAAACTTATTTTCTTAAATCAAAATTTTGAATAAACTTAACTATACTTGACTTAAACTTTCAAAAAGCCAAAAAGAACTAACTCATTCAAACCATTTTAGGCCTTGGTGTCTTTCAAACTTAAATTTTGTTTAAATCAATGCATCCATTTTGAAATTTGTATCACGAACTACGAGGTTTTGATCCCTCATTTTTATGTTGGTACGTAGGCACAAGACCGAAGGTCTTGTCAAACACAAAAAAAAATTAATAAATTCTTTTCTCATCCCCTCATTCTATTTGTTTGTAAATATCATTTTGTACAAAATACATATTGATCAATACATTTTGATGCACATTCTTCTATATTTATACTTATGCATTTCCCTATTTTAGTTTGGTTATTTTTCCCTTTTAATGTGTTTTTATAATTTATCTTGTTTTTACACTTATTTGTTTTTCGCGGTTTATTTTCAGCATTAGCAGTCTGCACGAATAAATTCATAACTGGAGCTAGGAGTATCGAATCGAGGCGTGCTACCAGTCGTTGGAAAGCTAAGAGAAAGAGATATGACTTTTATGAAGAAGTCAAAAGATGATTCAGACTGTAGCATGGTTGAAAATTCCGTTGAAGCCTTCAGCACTAGATTTATATTTTATGTTGGGTTATTTAGTTTGGGTCTGGGTTATGTTTTGACCAAATTAGGTTTATTCTACTTTTCCTATAACCTAGTTAGCCGAAAACAGTACATGGTATCACTATTCACGAAAATTTGAAAGTTTGTACGAATTCCATGGAGAACTAATCCCTCTGATTCGATCTGCCGTAATTCAGGTTCCAAAACTTGAGATTATTATAATGTTAATTTTAGTTTAATTCCTTTCAATGATATTTTGTGTTCTTGTATGCTTAATTTGATTGCATGAAATATATTGATCCAATTTGGTTGATTGTATGATCCTAACATAGGCACGTCACGTTAGCTTAATTCGTTTTTGTGTCTGATCAATCATGTTTGCTTAATCCATGAAAACTTATCCCGTTTGTTTAATTCGGACAATAGGATCATACATCTCACAAACTTCACCGTGCTTGTCATTGAGTTTGTATCTAAATAGGAATAGACAATCCGCTTAGGGTATTAAAATTATATTAATCGATGATAGTAGGAACTGAATCGGTAGATTGAATTATTTCATAATCACTAATTTCATAACAGCTTATTTCAAGAATTGCTTTTAATAATCACTTTTTTTAATCGAACACCAAACCAAACAACCCCCCTCCCATTAATTCGATTTACCTTTGGATAATAATAATCAAGAACCCTTGTGAGAACGATATCCAAGTTAAAATTGTCGTCGTACTACGTTTTTAAAAAACACTCGTTTTGACCCGCGCGCGACAGCGGATCAAATTGGCGCCGTTGCTGGGGATTCTTGTAGATTTTAAACATTATTATAGTCTAACTATTATTATAGTCATAGGTGTTTTAACATTTTTTTTCCCTAACTTTCTTGTGTTCGGGTGTTTTTGCGTTTTAGGATAAAAAAATCTATTATTTTAAGAAAATCGTCTACAAATATTCTGATTCTTTGTCGATTAACTAGGAAAAAATCAATGATCAAAAGCCTCTATTTAGGGACTAAATATTGGAAGTCATCCTAAAAACCCAAAATTCCTTATTTTTCTATTTTTTATGATTTATTTTTTGTTTTGATAGTTTTAGAAAATTCTGAAAAAATTCTCAAAAATTTTAATTGACGTTATTAAATTAATTTTTGTGTTTTTGTATTTTTTCCCTTTTATTTTAATAGTTTTTTTTACGTATTTCAATTGTTTGTTCTTAATAGGGACATTGTCAGTATTTTCCTATTTGTTGTTGCATTGCTGAATTAGTTATGTGTTTTTTCATTCTTTGTTGATTTTTTTCTATTGAGTTTAATATGGCTGACCAAAGAACTCTGAGAGAACTTGTTGCTCCTGATATGAATTACAATGGTTTATGTATTGAATATGCTGATGTTACTATTCCTTTTGAGTTGAAATCTGGTTTAATACACTTGTTGTCAAGGTTTAGTGGTCTTGCAGGTGAGGATCCGCATAAGCATCTTAAGGAATTTCAGGTTGTTTGTTCTACACCATTGAAGCCTGAAGGGATCACTGAAGATCACATCAAACTTCGAGCTTTTCCTTTTTCATTGCAGGGTGCAGCAAAGGGTTGGATATATTATCTCAAGCCAAATTCAATTGCAAGCTGGAATGCCCTAAAAAAAGTGTTTTTAGAGAGATATTTTCCTGCCTCCAGAGCTGCCTCGATAAGAAAGGAGATTTGTGGTATTAGACAGAGTAATGAGTCATTGACCGAGTATTGGGAGAGATTCAAACACTTGGTATCCAGTTGCCATCAGCACCCGATCACCGAGTAACTACTCATCCAATACTTTTATGAGGGTTTGACACTGATGGATAAGAACATTCTTGATGCTGCTAATGGTGGAGCACTTGTTGATAAGACTACAACTGCTGCCAAAGCCCTTATCGAAAATATGTCCCTTAATTCCCAACAGTTCACTACTAGAGACAATTTTGTGTAAAGCAAAGGCGTGAATCAAATTCAGGTTTCTTCCAACAAAGCTTTAGAGACCAGAATTGACGAGCTCACTGCCTTAGTCAAACAGCTGGCAGTAGCAAAACCTCAAACAGCAACAGTGTGTGGTATTTGTACTTCACATGAGCACCCGACCGATACTTGTCCTATTCTGAGAAACGAGTCCATTCCTTAGTTGCCTCAAGCTTATGCAGCCAACCTTTACAATCCAAACAGGTACAATAATACTCCTGACCTGTCCACCAACAAATACCATCCCAATTGGAGGAACCATCCCAACCTTCGATATGGAAACCCATAACAGTACCCACCTCAAGTGGCTGCCCCTGCACCTTCCGGACCATCCTCAGAAGATCTTGTCAAACAAATGGCCGCCAACAATCTCCAATTCCAACAAAGGACCGATTCTAGCATTCAGACCTTGAACATGCAAATGGGATAACTTGCTACTCAAATAAATAACATGCAAGCCCAAGGGTCGAATCAGCTTCCAGCCTAAACAGTTGTCAATCCAAGGGATTCTAATGCTAATGTGAGTGCGATTTTGTTGAGATCTGGAAAGGTTACAAAAACAACCCCTGAAAAAAATAAAAAAGTTATTGAGGTAACATCTGAACCTGAACCTACTCCATCTGAACCTGTTTCATCTGAAAAAATTAAAGAAAAGGAGTATGTGCCACCAGTCCCCTTCCCACATAGAGTTCTGAAAAATAAAAGAATTGAGGAGGGAGACAAGGGAAGAGAGATATTGGATGTTTTTAGAAAAGTTGCGGTAAATATTTCGCTTCTTGATGTAATTAAACAGGTTCGTAAGTATGCAAATTTTCTGAAGGATTTGTGTACAAATAAGAGGAGGATTAAAGGAAGTGAGAGAGTTAACTTGGGAAGAAATATTTCTGCTTTTATTCAGCCCAAGCCTTCATCTGGAAAAGTTACAGGCGAGAAAAATGTTTCAGCCATCACTTAGCTCTTGCCCAAAAGTAGAAGGATCCGGGAACTTTTATTGTCCCTTGTACCATCGGGGATAGTAAATTCGAGAATTGCATGCTTGATTTGGGAGCGGGCATTAATGTTATACCTACTTCTATTTATAATAACCTTAATCTTGGTCTTTTGCAGCATACAAGTTTGATCGTCCAACTGGCGAACAGGAGCAATGCACGCCCGACTGGCGTAGTGGAAGATGTCCTTGTCCAAGTTAACGATTTAATTTTTCCTGCAGATTTTTACATTCTGGACATGGAAGGAGAGACTAAGACAAGCAGAGCTCCCATCATTTAGGCAGACCGTTCATGAAAACGGCGAAGACAAAAATTGATGTTGACGATGGAACCATGTCCATGGAATTTGGTGACATTGTCGTAAAATTTAACATTTTCGATGCCATGAAACACCCCTTGGAAGAGCATTCTGTTTTTCATATGGAATTGATATCTGAGCTGGTTGAGGACACTTGTTCTGATTTATTTTCACTTGATTTTCCATCTTTATCTGGTTTCGATGATATTTACTCATGTGTTGATTGTACTGACATTAACCTTTGTGTTGTGTGTGCTGAGATTGATGTTGTCTTGCAGCCTGATACATTTCCTACAGGTGAAGTTGTTGCCGATGAAGTTGTTTTTGCAGTTGATGCTCTTGACATCCCGGCTGCTCCAAGCATTCCATCCATCGAGAAACCCCCGTCTTTAGAGCTGAAACAGCTCCCTGAAAACCTGAAATACGCTTATTTGGAGACTAATGTAAATCTCCATGTTATTATTTCTTCTAACCTTGATTTTGATCAGGAAGACAAGCTTTTGCAGGTTTTAAATAAGCACAAGAAGGAAATCGGGTGGACATTAGCCGACCTCCCAGGTATTAGTCCGTCGATGTGCATGCACAGGATATTACTTGAGGACGGAGTGAAAACAGTAAGGCAGCCCCAAAGGAGGCTTAATCCTTTGATTCTTGATGTTGTGAAGAGGGAGGTAACCAAACTCTTGCAAGCAGGTGTCATTTATCCTATCTCTGACAGTAAATGGGTAAGCCCAGTGCAGGTTGTACCTAAGAAATCAGGACTCACAGTGGTAAAAAATGAAAAGAATGAACTTGTTCCCACTAGAGTTCAGAACAGCTGGAGAGTTTGTATTGATTACAGGAGATTGAACCAGGCTATGAGAAAGGATCACTTTCCTTTACCCTTCATTGACCAAATGCTTGAACGGCTTGCTGGTAAATCACATTACTGTTTTCTTGATGGTTTTTCAGGTTACTTTCAGATTCATATTGCACCGGAAGATCAAGAGAAGACCACTTTTACTTGTCCCTTCGGTACTTTTGCTTACAGGAGGATGCCTTTTGATCTTTGCAATGCTCCTGGCACTTTCCAGCGATGCATGATTAGCATTTTTTCTGATTTCATTGAAAATTGCATGGAAGTCTTTATGGACGATTTCACTGTCTATGGTTCCTCTTTTGAGCAGTTTAAGCTTGATTTTAGAAAGATGCATCGAAACTGATCTCGTTTTAAATTATGAAAAATGCCACTTTATGGTTGATCAGGGAATTGTGTTGGGTCACATAATTTCAGAAAAAGGAATTTCTGTTGACCCTGCTAAAAATAGATGTGATTTCTACACTGCCTTACCCTTCGTGTGTTTGCGAGATTTGTTCTTTTCTTGGTCATGCAGGTTTTTACAGGCATTTCATCAAGGATTTCGGCAAGATAGCTCTTACACTGTCAAACTTGTTGAAGAATGATGTCACTTTCAACTTTGATGACAAATGCAAACAAGCGTTTGACTTCTTAAAGAAAGCATTAACCTCCGCTCCCATAATCCAGCCACCGGACTTGACCCTCCCTTTTGAGATTATGTGTGATGCGTCTAATTATGTTGTTGGGGCTGTCCTTGCACAAAGGGTTGACAGGGCTTGTTGGTGTATGCCCTAGAGGTCAATACTTTTGGTACTTGTATCGAATTATTTATTAATAATAAAAAGCTTTTTCTTTATTATGTTTGTTTAATAAAGTCCCTAGAATAGCTAGTCCAGTATCAAGTATGACTTAATCATGAGATCACATTAAACATAAGGACACTATTCTTAAAAGTATCCGTAGTCAAGCTTTATTGTGAAGTGGGATAACATTAAAGCATGAAGACTATTATGTTTATAGACTGATGATCGCATCTCGTAGATCATGGATAAAGAGTTATCAAGTCTTAAACATAGGTATGAATATTAAGAGTAATATTTATACTGGATTGACCCGCTATGAGAATACTATATAGAATGTTATGCAAAGTGTCATAAGTTATTCTCATGGAGATAATGGTGTATACCACCCTTCGACCTGAAACCACTATGGACTCTAGATGTAGAGTCGAGTGCATTATTGCTGATCAAACATTGTCCGTAATTGGATCACCATAAAGACAATTGATGGGTACTCCACGAAGCATGCTAAGGGACATGAGTGACCTAGATGGAATTTGCCCATCCTGCGTAACAGGATAAATCTCTATGGGCCCAATATTGAACTGGACAAGGATGACACGGTCTATGCCTTGTGTTCAATATAGACATAAGGACAAAAGGGTAATTATACACATAATTATTATCACAGAAGGATTTGTCAGATCACATGACATTTTCGTGTCTTGGGTAGCAGTGATATGTTGCTAGATACCGCTGTCGCTCCCCGGATTTCCCGAATCCAAGTACAAACGCGAAAAAGAGTGGCGCTGAAAAAGAGTAGAGTCGCCAGCTATGTACTTCTATCCCAAGAGGAGGGAAAGGTAGTACTGCATAACCAAGAGAGAACGGATAAAACAAAGTCTCGAACCAAAGAAAACTGAGTAAGGGGGCCGGTTACGTGAAGGGAAGGTTATCGCACCCTTTCACGTCTGTGGTACTCCACAGGATCCACGTTTGCTATTTATGTCTAAAGTGTGTGTATAACAAGTCCTATATGCGATGCGAAAGAGAGAAAATCAAAGTAGGGAAAAGAAAGAGTTATTGCTCGCACAGGCCCTACCCTGCTGCATATGTATCTCAAGAAGGATTGAGAATCAGAGCACCGTAGCTCGGCTAACCTATTTTTGTTTGTTTTTTGTGTTTTTTAGGTGAAAAACGTTACTACACAATCTACCGGATGCTCGACCTTTGGAGACTTACTCGCCTGTAGTAGAAGGAGTTAACGTGTTCTTAGGAGAATAAAAATCAATGAGTTCGTTTGTGTTTTAGGAATGCTCATGCAAAAAGGAAGTCCTAGACGAAGGAACCGTGCTACCTTAATTGACATGCAGACGAGAGACTATACGAAGCCTAGAAATCCTATGGGGAGACGATCACCACACAAAAACATATAGCATAGAGTAAACGCACCAACGAGGGGGCTCAAGCATACATGGGTAGGGCTTTAGTCAAGAGGGGTCATATCAACCTCGACAAACAAGCCATGGAAAAGTAATCAAATGGGCTCTTAACCACTGACATTGAACGTCAGGGTGAGCAGATTGAAAGGGTAATGAGGATAAGATCTCATAGCTCTTAACCCTGGACAGGGTGAGCTCTTGACAAAAAGTGGGGATTCAGGAAGATGGAACCCTCTCCACTGACTGACCGGACAAAAGAGCTTGGGCTTTTGTTCTGAAGCGTCGACACGTAGTGTGAGCATAAAGAACGACACACTGAATAACGAGGGATTGACTACTAATCCCTTTTATCCGTCAATTGCCTCTTCATGGAGGTCTTTAGCACTGGTGCCTCTTCTTGGAGGTCTTTAGGCACAAAAATAAACACACAAAAGCATTGCCTCCTATCGAGGTCTTCCAGCTAAGAAAACGGTAAAATGGAGATCCGAAGTAACAGCAACTAAAGAAATAAGAAACCCGGAGATCTCTCAGGCTAGCACCATCAAAGAAAACAAGTCAGCAAAGCAATCAGAATAAATCTCTAGATGGTATCCCACAAATAAAGTGGAATACCAAGCAAGCTATCTCTTCAAGAGTCATGTGAGCCCTCACAAAAAACTCAACAAACAAGTTAGAATAACAAGATGGGGTGCAGTCAAGAGTTGCACCAAACCAGAATCAAAATGTAACCACATGAATCATGCCATTAAAATTCACAAAAGTTCATAAAAACACCCAAGGATAGAAGGCCTAAACCTCTTGTCAAACAAATGCATCGAAAGGGTATCAAAACTCAAAATCAGGGGGCAAGGATCCATACATCAATACATGACATACATACCAAAACATGTGCCCGGATGTAATAGAAAGCATGTCATAACAAAACATGAAACAGATTAGAGCAAACAGAAAAAGCAGCTACTGTCGCGATCGCTACTGCTTCGCTTAGCGAAGGCTTAGCGAAGCTTCGCTGCAGGCTTGCCTAGCGATGAGCTAGCGAATGCCTGCGGGTTCTGGGTTCTTCTATGGTAACAGTACGATTTCTGAAACCCCAAACCCTATGGTATCCATCTCAGCAACGAAGTGATTAAACATTCAAGGCATTATTCTACACATTCAAGCACCTCTAAAACCAAATGCAAAACCTAACGATACCCACTCTTCCAAATTCACCCATAATACTTCATACATTCAGAAAATTCAAATTGAAAGCATAAAGTAATGGAAATAAGGGAAAACCTGATTGGGAAGATCGAATGAAATTGAAATGCATGGTTGGGTTTGCGGAGCAATCTGAGGGTTTATATGAGATGGAAGTGAAAAAGTCTGTGAGTCAGAGTGAAAAGTCTTAGAGTCCGAGTGAATTTTCTCTTCAGTGTCTGGAGGCTGCTGCAGATTAGTTTCTCTCTCTCTCTAGGGTTTTTCCACTGAATTTTTTTAGAATTTATACTGATTTTCGTGGCTTTATGGGCTCAAATGAGAGAGGTCTAAGTCCAAGATTTTTTTCTATTATATTTTTAAAACATGTGCGCTTCACCTAGCGAAGAATTTGCTCGCCTAGCGAGCATGACAGTTCAGACTCTGGTGGCTCGCTAGGCGAACCATTCTGCTCGCCTAGCGAGCATGACAGTTCAAGTCATCTTTCCAAATTTGTAACTTGTGCGATGGACCTTTGTTCCTTCAAGAGTCATTTGAACATGTTGGAAGTAACTCAAGTCATCCTCTAGCCATTTGATTCTCAGTTGACCAACAGTTGACTTTCGATTTCACAGTTGAATTTTGAACTGTACTGAGCCTGTTAAGCTTGATCTTTTAAAGAAAACCTCTGAAAATGACTTGAATGATATCTGAGCTTCTTGGAAGATAAATTCTTGGAGCTAATTCTGATTGACATGATGTAATGCAATATGAAATGTTAAATGACCTAAAATGAATGCATGAATGAGGAGGGAAAATTTGAGGTGCTACAGCTGCCCCTATTCAATCAACTGTGAACCTGAACGGATGAAAGCAGCGGCTATCAGACTTTCAAGGTAAATAGGGATTGAATACCAAAAGAACCGGAGAATTTGCACTCTGTAGGTGATGAATCAAGGAAAGCGAGACCATTTACCGATGGCGGCTTCAAAACAAAATTTGATATTTACCGATATCAAAGAAAGCGAGGCCATTTACCGATGGCGACTTCAAAACAAATTTGATATTTACCGATATCAAGGAAAGCGAGGCCATTTACCGATGGCGGCTTCGAAACAGATTTGATATTTACCGATATCAAGGAAAGCAAGGCCATTTACCGATGGCGGCTTCAAAACAGAATTTGATATTTACCGATATCAAAGAAAGCGAGGCCATTTACCAATGGAGGCTTCACTGGGGAGGAACTCGATGTTTACCGACATCGAACAAGGATGTTTATAAGTGAAACAAGACCAGACATTTACCGATGACTGGGAAGGAACTCGATGTTTACCGACATCGAATAAAGATGTTTATAAGTGAAACAAGACCAGACATTTACCGATGACTGGGATGGAACTCGATGTTTACCGACATCGAACAAAGATGTTTATAAATGAGGCAAGACCAGACATTTACCGATGACTGGGAAGGAACTCGATGTTTACCGACATCGAACAATGATGTTTATAAGTGAAACAAAACCAGACATTTACCGATGACTGGGAAGGAACTCGATGTTTACCGACATCGAACAATGATGTTTAAAAATGAGACAAGACTAGACATTTACCGATGACTGGGAAGGAACTCGATGTTTACCGACATCGAATCAATGATGTTTACCGACATCAAAGAAAGAATACGTTTATGAAATGAAACCCATTTACCGATGGCGAAAAGGAAATACTCGATATTTACGGATAGCGAATCTGCTGGGGAATCTTAAACGACAAAACCCTTTACCGATGGTTAACAAGCGGCTGATGTTTACCGATATCGAATCGATGATATTTACCGACACCAAAAGGGAAAGGACACACACGGGTGTTGACATAACGATTTTTGTAGACACCATGAGAAACATGCCTTTTACTGATGGCCAACTATTTGAATTCGACGTTTACCGACATCGAAAGATGATGTTTGCCGACATCAAAGAAAAACACAGACATTTACGGGGATCAACACGACACTTACCGGTATCGCAAGGATGATATTTACATATGTCAAAATAAGGCAGACACTTGTCGGGGACTAAATCAGAAGGGAATCAAGCTTTCCTTTCACGGACTGGTGGGAAAATAAATCTCACGGGGATTATTGATTCTGAATGTTGCCAAGAGCAACAACTTCAAATGTGCTACACCGATGTGAAAAAAATGATCTGTCTCTGCTGGGGATACGAGCCAATCTGGTTTAACACATGTATGCATATGTTTGAATTTTCCATGGCGTAATGCTCCATACTGAATGGAAATGCTACGCGATTTGAGAATGCGAATGCAAATGATGATTACTACATGCAAGATGCAAAGGGAGGAAAACTCATGCTGGGAAAGAAAATGATCACTCGACCTTCCAACTCTGTGGGGACATACAACAATTCTGCTGAGGATACTTACTGATCTGAAATTCTTGGAACGGTAGAGAAACCAACTCAACTGGGGAGTCACTTGTTGGGAAAACACCAACCTCTCGACCATGCTGGGGAAACAAATTCTGAACTCGACTTAGACGACCCCACTTCTTACACGACTGGACAGTGTTGAAACAACAAGGTCTTCCTTCGAACAAACTTTGGCTCATCTGCTTCAGCCATCAATCAAAGATAGTAACCTGTAAAACGGCAAGACATACATGCCCCAGGGGATCGTATGGACAAAATATACTCAAGTGTACTCAACATTCAAAATGATTTTCAGATGTTTTATCTTTCCGCACGTCATTGTCTAGCCTTCATGTTTTTAGATGCAATGTTTATCAAAAATTCGGACGTTTTTTGCAAACAAAACAATAGAATAAAAAGAAGAGAGCAATTTGACTGAATAACGACTTTTATTGATTGAAAATGGCCTATAAAGGCAAATACATCAGGAAGCAATTCCTAGGAAGAGATAATTGCGCCAAAAGAGAAAATAAACTATCCTATTGGCAATGTGAACACGGCATTCCACTATTTTCCAATTCTGTTATGACTCATAGATCTTCAATTTCCCCCAAATTTTTTTGCTTTCTGAGAAGAGTGATTGGACCGATCATATCCTTCAAGATGGTAGACACTGAAATGCGATGAAGTACAGATAACTCAGACTGTAGTCTTCGCTTTAATCCCTCTTTTGCCTGGACCGCCTTTTCAGGTTTTCAATCCACCGGGATACCCATTTTTGCCTAAGCCGCCTTTGCAGGTTTTCGACTTATCGGGTGTACATGTTTTTTTTTTATTCTATATCCCTAACTTTTGCCCGAACCTTTTTCTTTTCTTTTTCTCTTGGTTCGCCGGGATGCCCTTTTTTACCTGGACTTTCTTTTTTTTGTCCAGCGGGTCAGTTTATGCGAAGTATTTTTTTACTACATCTGAATTCACAGGAGACGGAAAATCTTCACCATCCATAGTTGTAAGCATCAAGGCTCCACCAGAAAATACCTTTTTAACAACATATGGACCTTCATAATTAGGAGTCCACTTGCCCCTGTTATCTGTACCGGGAGGAAGGATCCTCTTCAACACTAAGTCACCTATCTGATAGCTTCGAGGACGCACTTTCTGATCAAAGGCCTTCTTCATCCTTCTCTGATATAGTTGTCCGTGGCACACAGCTGCTAATCGCTTTTCCTCAATTAAATTTAACTCATCAAACCTGGCTTGAACCCACTCAGCCTCGTCAAGTTTTACATCCATCATCACCCTCAAAGAAGGGATTTCAACTTCTACTGGCAAGACTGCCTCCATGCCGTACACAAGTGAAAACAGAGTTGCCCCGGTTGACGTACGCACTGAGGTACGATATCCATGCAAAGTGAAAGGCAACATCTCATGCCAATCCTTGTACGTCACAACCATCTTTTGCACAATCTTCTTAATGTTCTTGTTTGTCGCCTCTACAACACCATTCATCTTTGGTCTGTAAGGAGAAGAATTGTGGTGTTCGATCTTAAAGTCTTTGCAAAGCTCTTTCATCATCTTGTTATTGAGATTCGAACCATTATCAGTGATGATTCTCTCAAGAACCCCATAACGACAGATAATTTCTTTCTTAATGAATCGAGCAACCACTTGTCTGGTAACATTGGCATAGGAAGCTGCTTCCACCCACTTGGTAAAGTAATCAATCGCGACTAGGATGAAGTGATGTCCATTAAAAGCAGTAGGTTCAATCTTTCCAATCATATCGATGCCCCATATCGCGAATGGCCAAGGAGAATTGATAATATTCAGAGGGTTTGGCGGTACATGCACTTTATCTGCATAGATCTGACATTTGTGGCACTTCCGAGCGTATTTGAAACAATCAGATTCCATGGTTATCCAGTAATAACCGGCTCTTAACAACTTCTTGGCCATTGCATGACCACCAGCATGGGTACCGAAAAATCCCTCGTGTACTTCCTGCATTAACATGTCTGCTTCGTGTCTAACCACGCATCTGAGCAGAACCATGTCAAAGTTCCTCTTGTACAACACATCATCCTTGTTCAAGTAAAAGCTTCCAGCTAGCCTTCTCAGTTTCTTCTTGTCATTCTTTGACGCTCCTTCAGGATACTCTTGGCTTTTGAGGAAATTCTTAATATCATAAAACCACAGCTTCTCATCAATAACAGACTCGACTGCAAACACATACGCAGGCCTCTCGAGTCGATTCACAGCAACGTGTGGCACATGATTCTGCCAATGAACTTTAATCATGGAAGACAATGTGGCTAAGGCATCATCCATTTGATTTTCATCTCGGGGTACATGATACAACTTTACTGTCTTGAAGAAAGTCAGGATCCTTCTGGTGTAATCTCTATAAGGAATCAAATGCGGCTGATGAGTATTCCAGTCTCCATTGACTTGGTTAATCACTAGAGCGGAATCTCCATAAATGTCCATAGTTTTGATCCTTAGATCGATGGCTTCCTCAATCCCCATGATACAGGCCTCGTACTCATCTTCGTTGTTGGTTACTTCAAAAGTCAATCTGGCAGAAAAAGGTATGTGTGCACCCTTAGGATTAATGAGTACTGCCCCAACACCATTTCCATTCACATTTACCGCCCCATCAAACATCAGTGTCCACTTGTCATCGGGATCCGGTCCTTCCTCGACAAGAGGCTCTTCACAATCTTTCATCTTTAAGTACATGATATCTTCATCGGGGAATTCAAACATCATCGGCTGATAGTCATCAATTGGTTGCTCGGCAAGGTAATCAGACAGAATACTGCCCTTGATGGCCTTTTGCAACGTGTACTGGATATCATACTTTGTCAAAATCATCTACCAACGAGCCACTCGTCCGATAAGAGTTGGCTTTTCAAATATATACTTTACTGGGTCCATCTTAGAAATCAACAAGGTAGTATCGTTCAACATATACTGTCTTAGTCGGCGAGCAACCCATGCCAAAACGCAGCAGGTTTTCTCGAGCAGCGAATATCTTGTTTCACAGTCGGTAAACTTTTTGCTAAGGTAGTATATTGCATGCTCTTTTTGGCCAGACTCGTCATGCTGTCCCAATACACACCCCATCGAATTCTCTGTTACTGAAAGGTACATTATCAGAGGCCTCTCAGGAACTGGAGGTATAAGAATTGGAGGTTTCTGCAAATATTCTTTTATCTTATCAAAAGCTTTTTGACAATCATTGTTCCACCTGATTGTTTGATCTTTTCTTAGCAATTTAAATATCGGTTCACACGTAGCTGTTAGGTGAGATATGAACCGTGCAATGTAGTTCAGCCTCCCTAAAAACCCACGAACCTACTTTTCCGTTCTTGGTTCAGGCATTTCTTGAATAGCTTTTACTTTCGCTAGATCAACCTCAATCCCTTTCTCACTGACAATGAAACCTAACAGCTTTCCAGATCTCACTCCAAATGTACACTTGTTTGGATTCAGCCTCAGTTTGAACTTTCTCAATCTTTCAAACAACTTTTGCAAGTTTACCAAGTGCTCCTCTTCTGTCTGAGACTTCGCAATCATATCATCCACGTACACCTCAATTTCTTTGTGCATCATGTCATGAAAGAGAGTCGTCATAGCTCTTTGGTAGGTAGCACCGGCGTTCTTCAACCCAAATGGCATTACCTTATAACAGAACGTGCCCCAAGGTGTAATGAATGTCGTCTTCTCCATGTCTTCTGGCTCCATCTTGATCTGATTATAGCCAGAAAATCCATCCATGAAAGAGAAAATCGAGGACTGAGCAGTGTTATCGACCAATACATCAATGTGAGGTAATGGGAAGTCATCTTTCAAGCTGGCTCTGTTTAAATCTCGGTAATCGACACACATCCTGACTTTACCATCCTTCTTCGGCACGGGTACGATGTTGGCCACCCAAGGGGGATAATTGGTAATTTCTAGAAAACCTGCATCCAACTGTTTCTGAACCTCCTCTTTGATCTTGACAGCCATATCAGGACTAGTTCTGCGAAGCTTCTGCTTTACCGAAGGACAATCTTCTCTGAGAGGTAGCCTGTGCACCACAATATCTGTATCCAAACCAGGCATATCTTGATACGACCATGCGAATACATCCACATATTCTTGCAGCATTTCAATCAGCCCTATCTTGACCTTTTCCTCTAAAGCACCCCCTATCTTGATCTCTTTCTTTGCGTCCTCAGTACCAAGGTTAATGACTTCCAACTCTTCCTGATGAGGTTGAATGATCCTTTCCTCCTGTTTCAATAGTCTGGCCAATTCTTTGGGGAGTTCACAATCTTCTTCACTCTCCTCTTCGGCCTGGTAAATGGGATTATCGAAGTCATACTGAGCCATAACAGAACTATTTTTAATGGAATCCGCAAGATCAATTCTGCACGAACGATGTTTCATGCTTTATTTTAGAAAAGAGTTCAAGGAAGTCAAAAAAACATTGCCATTTTTATTGTTTTGAAAATGAAAAAAAAACAGAAAGACAGTGAGCACAAATTTGATTGCAAAACGTCCTTTATTGATGATAATCATTGAAAATTCAAAACATGATGTGGCCCTACAATGAACCACTACGCCTTGGGCAGAGCGTATGGCTTTCATGCAAAATGAAAACAAAAGAAAATTACTCTGTCTGAAGAGTAACTTGGACTATTTCTTCAGCAGTCCAGTTATTGATCTTCTCCCCTGGAGCACACGGGCGCACCCAATTATCCATATCACAATCACTGTCACCATCTTCATTGTCTGTTGCAAAGATATCCCCGTGATTCATCAATCCAGCACTAGTGAAAGTACACGACCCTTTCTGATTCTGGACACCCTGCTCTAATGATTGAAAAGGCTGAAAAATGATATGCATATGCGGGTTGACTTTTTTT
Source organism: Lathyrus oleraceus (assembly GCF_024323335.1). NCBI lineage: Eukaryota > Viridiplantae > Streptophyta > Magnoliopsida > Fabales > Fabaceae > Lathyrus > Lathyrus oleraceus. The sequence goes on from NC_066580.1 coordinate 449,638,939, forward strand.
TTTATGCATTATTTTTGAAAATGAACATGCTATGATGCAAAATGATGAAACAATGGTTGGTTGGCTGTGCATCACAAGGCACAGGATCAGAACTTCAGCATGAATTCAGAACCGGGAACCATAGAACACAGTCATCAACTTAGAACCCATACTTCGGAACCAACAGTCACCAACAAGAACCAAACAAAAGTCACCAACAGGACACGGTCACCAACAGAACAAGTCACCATCAGTACCTATAAATGATTCATTCCCGCCCCACTCACGGGTGTAATCTAGGCCAGGGTAAGGTCAAGAGAAATGCAGGATAAACAATCCTTTCAAGAATATCATCATATGCACACCAGATGTATGCAACGATAATACCCCATCAGAATCTGAACTGCTCATGATACCACGTTCCGCTAAGTGGCGTCATACCACCCGCTTCCCATGAATCACTCTATTCCTAGGTGTCCTAAAGTTCACTCATAGCCTGTGTATTGGGCCTTTTACCTCTTGTGAATCCCACCCAACAGCGAAACAGATACACAGCCAGCACAGTATGTATGAAACATTAAAGTGCACATAGGATGCAATGCTAGCAGATAAGTATGCAAAGCAATAGATAAATAACACACAATAGACAATAAACAAACAAACGCTAGGAAAGGCCCACTAGGGAAAATATGTCCCCAGCAGAGTCGCCAGATGTCGCTCCCCGGATTTCTCGAATCCAAGTACAAACGCGAAAAAGAGTGGCGCTGAAAAAGAGTAGAGTCGCCAGCTATGTACTTTTATCCCAAGAGGAGGGAAAGGTAGTACTGCATAACCAAGAGAGAACGGATAAAACAAAGTCTCGAACCAAAGAAAACTGAGTAAGGGGGTCGGTTACGTGAAGGGAAGGTTATCGCACCCCTTCACGTCTGTGGTACTCCACAGGATCCACGTTTGCTATTTATGTCTAAAGTGTGTGTATAGCAAGTCCTATATGCGATGCAAAAGAGAGAAAATCAAAGTAGGGAAAAGAAAGAGTTATTGCTCGCACAGGCCCTACCCTGCTGCATACGTATCTCAAGAAGGATTGAGAATCAGAGAATCGTACCTCGGCTAACCTATTTTTGTTTGTTTTTTGTGTTTTTTAGGTGAACGACGTTACTATGCAATCTACAGGATGCTCGACCTTTGGAGACTTACTCGCCTGTAGTAGAAGGAGTTAACGTGTTCTTAGGAGAAGAAAAATCAATGAGTTCGTTTGTGTTTTAGGAATGCTCATGCAAAAAGGAAGTCCTAGACGAAGGAACCGTGCTACCTCAATTGACATGCAGACGAGAGACTATACGAAGCCTAGCAATCCTATGGGGAGACGACCACCACACAAAAACATATAGCATAGAGTAAACGCACCAACGAGGGGGCTCAAGCATACATGGGTAGGGCTTTAGTCAAGAGGGGTCATATCAACCTCGACAAACAAGCCATGGAAAAGTAATCAAATGGGCTCTTAACCACTGACATTGAACGTCGGGGTGAGCAGATCGAAAGGGTAATGAGGATAAGATCTCATAGCTCTTAACCCTGGACAGGGTGAGCTCTTGACAAAAAGTGGGGATTCAGGAAGATGGAACCCTCTCCACTGACTGACCGGACAAAAGAGCTTGGGCTTTTGTTCTGAAGCGTCGACACGTATTGCGAGCATAAAGAACGACACACTGAATAACGGGGGATTGACTACTAATCCCTTTTATCCGTCAATTGCCTCTTCATGGAGGTCTTTAGCACTGGTGCCTCTTCTTGGAGGTCTTTAGGCACAAAAATAAACACACAAAAGCATTGCCTCCTATCGAGGTCTTCCAGCTAAGAAAACGGTAAAATGTTGAAAAGAGGTAGAAGGGATCAAGAGATCTACCACACGGATAAAGATCCGAAGTAACAACAACTAAAGAAATAAGAAACCCGGAGATCTCTCAGGCTAGCACCATCAAAGAAAACAAGTCAGCAAAGCAATCAGAATAAATCTCCAGATGGCATCCCACAAATAAAGTGGAATACCAAGCAAGCTATCTCTTCAAGAGTCATGTGAGCCCTCATAAAATACTCAACAAACAAGTTAGAATAACAAGATGGGGTGCAGTCAAGAGTTGCACCAAACCAGAATCAAAATGTAACCACATGAATCATGCCATTAAAATTCACAAAAGTTCACAAAAACACCCAAGGATAGGAGGCCTAAACCTCTTGTCAAACAAATGCATCGAAAGGGTATCAAAACTCAAAATCAGAAGGCAAGGATCCACACATCAATACATGACATACATACCAAAACATGTGCGCGGATGTAATAGAAAGCATGTCATAACAAAACATGAAACAGATTAGAGCAAACAGAAAAAGCAGCTACTGTCACGATCGCTACTGCTTCGCTTAGTGAAGCTTCGCTGCAGGCTCGCCTAGCGATGAGCTAGCGAATGCCTGCGGGTTCTGGGTTCTTCTCTGGTAACAGTACGATTTCTGAAACCCCAAACCCTATGGTATCCATCTCAGCAACGAAGTGATTAAACATTCAAGGCATTATTCTACACATTCATGCACCTCTAAAACCAAATGCAAAACCTAACGATACCCACTCTCCCAAATTCACCCATAATACCTCATACATTCAGAAAATTCAAATTGAAAGCATAAAGTAATGGAAATAAGGGCAAACCTGATTGGGAAGATCGAATGAAATTGAAATGCACAGTTGGGTTTGCGGAGCAATCTGAGGGTTTATATGAGATGGAAGTGAAAAAGTGTGTGAGTCAGAGTGAAAAGTCTCAGAGTCCGAGTGAATTTTCTCTTCAGTGTCTAGAGGCTGCTGCAGATTAGTTTCTCTCTCTCTCTCTCTAGGGTTTTTCCACTGAAATTTTTTAGAATTTATACTGATTTTCATGGCTTTGTGGGCTCAAATAAGAGAGGTTCAAGTCCAAGATTTTTTCTGTTATATTTTTAAAACGCATGCGCTTCGCCTAGCGAGCATGACAGTTCAGACTCTGGTGGCTGGCTAGGCGAACCATTCTGCTCGCCTAGCGAGCATGACAGTTCAAGTCATCTTTCCAAATTTGTAACTTGTGCGTTGTACCTTTGTTCCTTCAAGAGTCATTTGAACATGTTGGAAGTAACTCAAGTCATCCTCTAGCCATTTGATTCTCAGTTGACCAACAGTTGACTTTCGATTTCACAGTTGAATTTTGAACTGTACTGAGCCTGTTAAGCTTGATCCTTTGAAGAAAACCTCTGAAAATGACTTGAATGATATCCGAGCTTCTTGGAAGATAAACTCTTGGAGCTAATTCTGATTGACATGATGAAATGCAATATGAAATGTTAAATGACCTAAAATGAATGCATGAATGAGGAGGGCAAATTTGAGGTGCTACAACCGCTCACTGTTTATTATGTTAAATACGTGATTTAATATAATTGCCAATGCCGCGAAAACCTATAGGGTCACACACAAAGGACGAATTGATGAGAGATAGAGTAATTAAGGAATACCGTAATGTACAGTGCCCTTAAGTGAATTATAGAACATCGTAAGGTACGGTGTACTTAAGTAGAATACGAAATATGGTAAGGTACCACGCGCTTAAGTGATTTTGGCATATTATAAGATATGGGCCATATACACTTGAGTGGGCTTTTTAGCTTGCAACCCATACAAGTGGTTCTATAAATAGAACCCTTGTGTAGAAGCATTGTAGCAGTTGCAATTTTGTTTCTCTCTCTCTCTCTCTCTCACTCAAAGCCTTCATTCGTAGCAGCTAGCACTGAGATTGAAGGAATCCGTTCATGTGGACTGAGTAGAGACGTTGTCATTGTTCAACGCTCGAGATCTCTCTGTAGATCTGCATCAAAGGTTATAATCGCCACAAGAGGTAACGATTCTATCACTGATCATGCTCATTCGTAAGGATCATTAAAGGAGAAATTTTAAATTCCGCTGCGTTTTGGATCGCCCTTCTCCTTCAGTGGTATCAGAGCCACTTACGAAACCATGCATCTGATAGCTGTTTATTTTATGTATTTCCTGTATTAATACGATTAAAAGATAGAATGAATCAAAAAATAAACGAGTAGTTAAATTGAGATCGATCAAGTTATATATATGATATAAGTAATCCTGATGCAAAATACGGTATATATGATATACTGTTTCTGTTTCATTCATTCAAACACTTAATGGTTGTTTTCCTTTGAGCGATCAATGGTCGTTTGCTTCTTGATCCGACATTAGTATGGTGAAGCAATGACGTGTTGATCAATCATACTGAATCAACAATAGAGATGTGTTTGACGGTCTGAAATTGGTGCATTAGGGTTAATGACGGTACAAGGGTTGTGTTGTCAAAGAGTTATGCATTAGGGTTAATGACGACACAAGGGTTGTGTTGTCAAAGAGTTATGCAATGATGGTTGTGACTGCGCAAGAGTTGTGCTTTGAAGTATCAAGTGTTGATGCGAAAAACGACGTCGGTTTCAAATGAATTATTCATTAAAATTTTCGGCCAGGGGCGCTGCCCCTTCAACCACTGTCCGCTGACCGGGCAGCGGAACACCCGTTCCCACTGACCGGGCAGCAGACCCCCGGCTAACTCTGCATAGTGTGATCGGTCACTGAAATTTAATTTGGTTTGAATTAATTAAAAGAATTAAAATTAATAATAATAATGTGTTTATTATTATTGTCTTGTGGTGATCGGTTATGGCCTTAGTTTTCCTTTATTTTATTTTGGGTTTTAAAATACGATCTGCGTGTCGTGCCTCTCTTTTAATCTCTTAATGTAACTTCTTTTCTCATCTCACTCCCTCGTATGTAAAACGAGTTTATTTTATGTAATGTAATGTTATGAAGAAAGTGAAGAATTCAATATCAAAGGAGGACAACCTTGAAGATCTTGCTTGGAGAAGCTTAGATTGTTATTAGGTTAACTTAGGTTCTCTCATTGGCTTGGGAGAACAATTGTACTAGGGCCATAACTGTTTCATTATGTATGTATGTTGATGCATGTGAATGTATGTTGATGCATGTGAGAGACGGTTTATATGATAAATAAGCCGGTGAGATCAGAATAATTGCAAATTCCCTCAAATTAAATATTAAGTTTATGCTTTCCAAGTTTTAGCACTCATCAAGACTAGTATCGGATAATGTAGGTTTCGCCTACGTGAGGTGCATGTTCTATAGTAGTAAGGTGCGATGGGATAATTGTAATATCCAATTGTTAAAACAATGGGTCAAACTTAACTAAACAAATTATAATAAGATTATATATGTTTATAAGCAAGAGTTAGAAATGATCCATGTGATGGATTGGAATAAGGAGTTATTCAGCCAACTAAAATATTCGAGAGTTGTATTAGATATAATTGGAAGGAGTTCCTACCTAAATAACCTAGTTTTGTGTAATCCGCCTACGCGGACTTAAAACAAAGTGAAATATGGATCTCGACCCACTAGAAAATCTTCCAACGGGATTTTCCGAATCAAATGGTGAGGGTCATTTGTTTTGAGTAAAATAGTGGGAGTATATTTAATTAAAGGCCTAATTAAATATGTTATTGATACTTATATTTTCATTATTTTCATGTAGATTACCATGACAACAAATACCTCTAACAACATTTTGCGATCAATCCTTGACAAGGAAAAATTGTCTGGGACAAATTTTCTGGATTGGCACCGAAATCTGAGGATTATCCTCAAACATGATAGAAAGTTGTACGTCTTGGAGAAACCTGTTCCTGAAGAGGAACCTCCTAGTTCTGCACCTAAGGCAGAAAGAGATGCTTATAAGAAGCATGTCGATGATGCCAGTGAAACTGCTTGTCTCATGCTAGCTACCATGAACTCAGAGTTGTAAAAGCAACATGAGAACATGGCAGTGTTCGATATGATCGAACACCTGAAGATGCTCTATCAAGAGCAAGCAAGGCATGAAAGGATTGAAGTTTCAAAATCCCTTTTTCAAGGCAAGTTAGCTGAGGGAGCCCCTGTAGGTCCCCATGTGCTCAAGATGATTGGGTATGTGGAAAACCTTGAGAGATTGGGTTTTCCCCTCGGAAAGGAACTTGCGACTGATTTGATCTTGCAATCGTTGCCAGATAGATTCAGTCAATTTGTCCTAAATTTCAATATGAATGATATGGACAAATCTCTTCCTGAACTGCTAGCCATGTTAAGAACTACTGAGCAGAATCTAAAGTCAAAAGGGAAGTCCATTTTGATGATCGGAAATGGAAAGAGACAGAACAAAAGGCCCACCAAGCAGGGTGATAAAGGGAAAGGCAAGGAAGTTGCCAAACCCAAACCCATTATTGTTGCTTTGAAGCCTAATGGAGGCATAGCAAAAGAAGGCGCCTGCTTCCATTGCGGTAAGACCGGACACTGGAAGAGAAACTGCCCAAAGTATCTGGAAGATAAGAAGAATGGAGTAGAGACTTCAACTTCAGGTATTTTTATTATTGAAATTAATTTATCTACTTACGCATCATGGGTATTAGATACTGGATGCGGTTCTCACATTTGTACCAATGTGCAGGGACTAAAAAGGAGTAGAGATTTGGCAAAAGGTGAAGTCGACCTACGAGTTGGCAATGGAGCAAAGGTTACTGCTTTAGCCGTAGGAACTTATGTATTGACTTTACCTAGTGGTTTAATAATTCAGTTAGAGAACTGGTATTATGTACCTACAATTAGCAGGTATATTATTTCCGTTTCTTGTTTGGACAAGTTTGGTTTTTCATTTATAATAAAGAACAATTGTTTCTCATTTTATTTGAATGATATATTCTATGCTACTGCACAAATGAACAATGGACTATATGTCCTTGATCTTGAAATGCCTATTTATAACATTAATACTAAAAGGATGAAACCTAATGAGTTAAATCCAACTTACCTTTGGCATTGTCGATTAGGCCACATAAATGAGAAACGCATTTCCAAACTCCATAAAGATGGACTCTTGGACTCTTTTGATTATGAATCATATGAGACATGCAGATCTTGTTTAATTGGAAAGATGACAAGGTCTCCATTCACAGGAAAAAGTGAAAGAGCTAATGATCTTTTGGCCCTCATACATACTGATGTATGTGGACCACTGAACATACCAGCCAGAGGAGGTTTTCAGTACTTCATCACATTTACTGATGATTTCAGTAGATATGGTTATGTGTATTTAATGAAACACAAATCAGAGTCCTTTGAAAAGTTCAAGGAATTCAAGAATGAAGTAAAAAACCAACTAGGTAAGAATATTAAAACTCTTCGATCAGATCGAGGTGGTGAGTATTTAAGCCTAGAGTTTGATGACCATCTGAAAGAGTGTGGGATCCTATCCCAACTTACTCCTCCTGGAACACCTCAATGGAATGGTGTATCTGAGAGAAGAAATCGAACCCTGTTAGACATGGTCCGATCCATGATGAGTCACACCGATCTTCCAAACTCCTTTTGGGGACATGCACTATTGACAACAGCTTACACACTTAACCGTGTTCCATCCAAAAAGGTTGAGAAGACACCATATGAGATATGGAGTGGTAAGAAACCACATATGTCTTACATGAAAATTTGGGGTTGCGAAGTTTATGTGAAACGACAAATTTCAACTAAGCTTGAGCCCAAATCTGACAAATGCTTATTTGTGGGGTATCCTAAAGAAACAAGAGGGTATTACTTCTACAATCCTTCTGAGGGCAAAGTGTTTTTCGCTCGAACTGGAGTTTTCCTAGAAAAGGATTTTATTTCCAAAGGAATCAGTGGGAGGAAAGTAGAGCTTGAAGAAATTCAAGAATCACAAAGCATCGATACACCTATGGAGGAATTAGAGCAGGAAACACAAGTAGTTGTAGAAGAGCAACCTGCTCAAGTAGAACAAGACCAGCGTAGGTCAAGCAGGATGCGTCACCAACCTGAGAGATATGGATATCTCATAACTAATCAAGGTGATGTATTACTCATGGATCAAGATGAGCCCGTGACCTACCAAGAGGCCATAACTGGTCCCGAGTCTGAGAAGTGGCTAGAAGCCATGAAATCTGAAATGGATTCCATGTACACAAACCAAGTTTGGACCTTGGTAGAGCCTCCTGTAGGAGTTAACCCTATAGGATGTGAAATTCTAGTTATCAGACTTTGGATGTCACACTGGTTGTTATGACATCCAATTCTGCACAGACAGGGATTATGCAGAACTTAATTGTAAGTGCAGTAAATAACACAAGTAATTGTTCACCCAGTTCAGTCCAACATGACCTACATCTGGGGGCTACCAAGCCAGGGAGGAAATCCACTATTAGTAGTATCAATTCAAAGCTAAACTCACCCGTTTACAACTTATCACTTAATCCCTACCCAATGCAATTTCAATCTTAACCTAAGATCAGAGTTCCTACTCACTCCCCCTCAATCACCTCAGTGATATTAAAAACACTTTGAAGTCACACTTCAAAAACAACTCTTGGTTATGCTTCACAGCTTAAACCAAGATACACAGCACTCACGCTTAAAAGCTTCGAGTGACACAACACTTACAACTCAATGAACACCCTATGCCAAAGCAATCATCTATTTGATAATGACTTGGCTTACAAGATACGTCTAATTCTAGACTTACAAAAATACAGCAGTGAAGTAAGATGGACACACTAAATCTTCACGCCTCAAAATCCCTGAAACTGAATGGAGGAATGCCTTCCTTTTTATATTGCAGCACCTGGGCTTTTGCACCTGTATTTTCCTGAATTTTAGGTCACATAAGTTCCCACAAATTCAATATTTAGGTTGCTAACAAATAGGCTATTTGTTAGGTTCATTGAATGTAGCTTGGTTGTTGATTTCCTGGATTTTCTCTAAGTTGTTGACTTCCTAAAGAATAGCCTGAGAAAGCTGTAACAGAAAACTGAACAACCTACAATCTAGCATATGCTGTCAGGAATGAATGTCACGACATTCAGCTTGACATCAAGGTCCATATGCTGAGTCTGTTTTCCCAGAAAACAGACTGTACAAATCTGCTGACCTGTACATGATCAATATGACCATACTACAGTACCAGCTTACATTAGTAAATGTCAAAGTGTCCAACTTAACATTTACACAATTGGCCTTAAGTTAGTTCTGTAATTCTCTTGAAGAACAAACTAACTAATATGGTGAAGTATAGCAGAACACCACTCTGCCTAATCTTCACCAGCTGCTGTTAATGATGAATGTCACAACATCCAGTTTGACATTCAGTCAGTAGGCCTTATGCCAGGTCTGGTTCTTCCTTGATAACCAGACTGCAAATGAATACTAAGTTCTAACAGAGCTTCTGTTCCTTAGTATCTGTTGACAGGTATGAATGTCACAGCATTCAATAATCCTGTGTTAGCTAGTCCTGCAGTAACTATAATGTAGTTACATATACATGTCATGACATCAGTCAAGACATTAGTGTTTTACCATACAATGCAGCCAATTAAACACCTACAAACTCCCCCTTTGGCAAATTTTTGGCTAAAACACTTTGATCCCCATAACAGAGTTCATGGCAGCGGAATAAAACTAGCTAATACACTCAGAGTGGCAGCACACTCACACACATGGAAGTTAAATAAAAACTTCACATAGCAGCACACATATATTCGAAGTTGCACCTAAACTTCAACATCAGCTGCAAGGGGGGAATCTTCAGATCTGTCATGAGAGTCTGTTGTAGAGACCCACTCTGTTTGTCAGGGGTATTGGTGGTTATTACTCCCCCTTTTTGTCACAAATGTTGCCAAAGCCAACAACATAGTCAGAGCACAATGACAGAGTTCCAGACTTGGTTTTACTTCACAGTTTCAACCAAGTTCACATCCACTTGATCTTGCTTCACAGCTTCGATCAAGTGATCACCCACTTTTGCTTTACAGTAGGTACCACCATATCAGATGCCATGATGTTGTTTCTGACATCCAGAACCACTCCTGCATGAACAGCATCCTTGAACTCCTGCAGGTACAGTGGCCTTCTCTCTGTAGGGTGCCTCCTTACCCTCTTGTATCCACCCTTGTTGCAAGCAGCATAGCTATGATCTGTTGACCAATCATAGCCTAGTACAAATTGTTTAATAGGCAGAGATATTAAACAGTTTATCCCAAACATCAGTGATTGCTATAATGTCTCAGAGAGACATATTCCCAGTTTGCTCCTTAAGTTTTCAAACTGAGTAGCATCCAGAGCCTTTGTAAATATGTCAGCCAGTTGAAGATCCGTGGCTACATGTTCCAAAGTGATCACCTTGTCTTCCACCAGATCTCTGATGAAGTGGTGCCTAATGTCAATATGTTTGGTCCTGCTGTGTTGGATGGGATTCTTGGAGATGTTGATGGCACTGAGATTATCACAGAACAATGTCATGACATTTTGAGTGACATTGTACTCAGTGAGCATTTGTTTCATCCAAACCAGTTGGGAGCAACTGCTTCCAGCCGCTATGTATTCAGCCTCTGCAGTGGACAGAGAGACACAGTTCTGCTTCTTGCTGAACCACGATATGAGGTTTTCTCCTAAGAAGAAGCATCCACCTGATCTGCTTTTTCTGTCATCAGCACTTCCAGCCCAATCAGCATCACAGTACCCAGATAGGACAGGCTCAGACCCATGTGAGTACAACATCCCATATTCACATGTCCCATTGATGTACTTGAGGATCCTTTTGACTTGATTCAAGTGACTCACCTTGGGCTCTGCTTGATATCTGGCACAAACTCCAACTGCATAGGAAATGTCAGGTCTACTTGCAGTTAGATACAGCAGACTACCTATCATGCTTCTGTACAGGCATTGATCAACACTAGGTCCTCCATCATCTTTGGTTAACTTCAGATGAGTAGGAGCTGGAGTCCTCTTGTGCCTGGCATGATCCATACCAAACTTCTTAACTATGTTCTTGGCATACTTGCTTTGGGAGAGAAACATAGAGTCCTCCATTTGGTTTACTTGCATTCCAAGGAAATAGGTCAGTTCTCCCACTAGACTCATTTCAAACTCAGATTGCATCTGGTGAACAAATTTTTTAACCATTTGTTCTGACATTCCACCAAAGACTATATCATCCACATAGATTTGAGCTATCATGATTTTGCCTTCTTCATCCTTCACAAACAAGGTTTTATCTATGCCACCCTTTCTGTACCCATTTGTGGTCAGAAATTCGGTTAACCTTTCATACCAAGCTCTGGGTGCTTGCTTCAACCCATACAAGGCTTTCTTCAGCTTGTATACATGCTCAGGTTGGTTAGGATCACAAAACCCTTTGGGTTGTTCCACATAGACTTCTTCATTCAGGTAGCCATTCAAGAATGCACTCTTCACATCCATTTGAAATAGCTTAAACTTCAGGATGCATGCTACCCCCAACAGCAATCTGATGGACTCAAGTCTAGCCACAGGAGCAAATGTCTCATCAAAGTCTACTCCTTCAACTTGAGTGTATCCTTGAGCTACTAGTCTTGCTTTATTTCTAGTAATTACTCCTTTCTCATCAGATTTGTTTTTGTAGATCCACTTGGTACCAATGATGTTGGACCCTTCAGGTCTTGGAACCAGCTCCCATACTTCATGCCTTGTGAACTGCTCGAGTTCCTCTTGCATGGCAATGATCCAGTATTCATCAGTCAGGGCTTCTTTCACATTCTTTGGTTCAACCTTGGAAACAAAGCAGGAATTTGAGTTTATTCCTCTTGACCTGGTAGTTACACCACTGGTGGGATCCCCTATGATAAGATCCTTAGGGTGGTCTTTCTGAATTCTGATAGATGGCACTTTGGTGGGTGCTTCTACTTCACATTCAGGAGGAGGTTCCTGTACTTCTTCAGGCTTGACTGGACTGTCAGTTGGACTATCAAGGAATGTTTCAACATCCTCCATGACATCGGTTCCTTCCTCTTTATCATCCACAATGACATTTATGGATTCCATCAGGACATTGGTCCTGTAGTTGAACACTCTATAGGCTCTGCTGTTAGTGGAGTATCCCAGAAATACGCCTTCATCACTTTTGGGATCTAGCTTCCTTCTCTGTTCACGATCTGTGAGAATGTAGCATTTACTTCCAAAAATATGAAAGTACTTCACAGTGGGCTTTCTACCCTTCCATATTTCATACAGAGTGGAGGAGGTTCCTTTTCTCAAGGTGACTCTGTTGTGAACATAGCACGCTGTATTCATTGCTTCAGCCCAAAAGTGCATAGGGAGCTTCTTTGCATGAATCATTGCTCTGGCAGATTCTTGAATAGTTCTATTTTTTCTTTCAACTATTCCATTCTGCTGAGGAGTTATAGGGGAGGAGAACTCATGGCTTATTCCTTCAGATGAGCAGAACTCATCAAACTTGGAATTCTTGAATTCAGTGCCATGATCACTTCTAATCCGGACCACACAACTGTCCTTTTCCCTTTGAAGTCTTATGCACAGATCCTTGAAGACATCAAATGTATCTGACTTCTCTCTGATGAAGTTTATCCACGTGTATCTGGAATGGTCATCAACCACCACGTAGGCATACTTCTTCCCGCCAAGACTTTCAACCTGCATAGGTCCCATTAGGTCCATGTGCAGCAGTTCCAGAACTCTGGAGGTTGTGGAATGTCCCAGCTTTGGGTGTGACATCTTGGTTTGCTTGCCCACTTGGCATTCTCCACAGACTCTTCCTTCATCAATCAGAAGCTTTGGCATTCCTCTGACTGCTTCCTTGGATATGATCTTCTTCATTCCCCGTAAGTGGAGATGGCCGAGTCTTCTATGCCACAGCTTCACCTCCTGTTCTTCCTTGGCTGAGGAGCATGTTGTGGAAAAGTTAGAGAGATCAGGTTCCCACAGGTAGCAGTTGTCTTTGGACCTGGTTCCTCTCATAACTTCCTGATTGTCACCATTTGTCACAATGCACTGCTCCTTAGTAAACTGAACATGAAAACCTTGATCACACAGCTGACTTATGCTGATGAGGTTTGCAGTTAGTCCTCTTACTAACAGCACATTGTTCAGTTTTGGCACTCCAGAACAGTCCAGTTTGCCCACACCTCTGATTTTTCCTTTGGCACCATCACCAAAAGTCACATAGCTGGTGGTGTGAGGTTGAATGTCTACCAGTAGATTTTCCAAACCAGTCATATGTCTTGAGCATCCACTGTCAAAGTACCAGTCTTCTCTTGAAGTAGCCCTTAGGGCAGTGTGTGTTATCCTAGCATACCATTGTTGCTTCTTAATGGGAACACATCGCTTGCGTGTGTTATGCTTAGGTCTGACAGGTGAGGCTCTGTTAGGGAAGCCATGAATCCAGTAGCAGAAGGCTTTTATATGTCCAAGCCTGCCACAGTGGTGACACCTCCAATTCTGGAATATTTTCTTCTGATGATCATTCATCCTAGCTCCTCGATGTTGAGACATCGGCTTTGACATCTGCTTGAACTTCTGAACTTTAGCCTTTGGGCGTCTGTGTTCAGCTCTTTTTCCAAATCCTAGCCCAGATTTGGTTCCAGACTGCTGTCCCACTTTTAGAATTTCTTCCAAGGTGTCAGTTCCCTTATTCATCATTCTGATGGATTTGGTCATCTGGTTCAGCTTGGAGGTCAGCAGGGCTATCTCATCATTTAGCCCTTCTATGGCAGACAGTTGTTTCTGTCTCTCATCTTCCAGTTCCTTGATGAGTTTCTTCTGCTTTTCACCTTGTGCACGCACTTCTGCACTGGTGGTGCACAGCTTCTTATATGCTGCAGCAAGTTCATCAAAGGTCAGCTCATCTGCACTTGTGTCATCTTCAGAGACACACACACTAGTTAGTGCAGTGACATGTTTGGCAGATTCTCCTTCAGATTCACTTTCAGAATCTCCTTCAGACCATGTGATAGCTAGCCCCTTATTTTGCAATTTGAGGTAAGTAGGACATTCAGCTCTGACGTGTCCATACCCTTCACAACCATGACACTGGATTCCCTTCCCATGGTTGAACTTTTCTTCAGAAGTTGATCTTTTCTTAATGTCAGACGGGATGTTCTTGACATTGGGTCTACCTCTTTGATCAATCTTCTTCATGAACTTGTTGAATTGCCTTCCAAGCATGGCTAAGGCTTCTGATATACTTTCATCACCTCCAGTATATCCTTCTTCTGCCTCCTCTTCAGCATTAGATACAAAGGCTATGCTTTTCTTCTTCTCAGCATACTACCTTCATATTGCTGATGTCCTGAGCCTCCTCTATGGCAGTGACCTTCATAGCAAACCTCTTAGGCAAGGACCTGAGAATCTTTCTTACAAGTTTCTCTTCAGTCATTTTCTCACCTAGTCCACCAGAGGTATTTGCAATTTCAAGAATATTCATGTGGAAGTCATGAATAGTCTCATCCTCTTTCATCCTCAGATTTTCAAACTTGGTTGTCAACATCTGAAGTTTTGACATCTTCACCTTGGAAGTACCTTCATGAGTTACCTTGAGGGTATCCCAAACTTCCTTAGCTAGTTCACAATGGTGCACCAGCCTGAAAATGTTCTTAGTGATTCCATTGAATAGTGCATTCAAGGCTTTGGAATTTCCAAGAGCTAATGCCTCTTGTTCCTTGTCCCAATCTTCTTCAGGAATCTGCACACTGACTCCATCTTCATCAGTCCTCGTTGGATGTTCCCATCCCTTGTTGACAACTCTCCAGACTTTGCTGTCTAGAGACCTTAGGAAGGCTATCATGCGAGGCTTCCAGTCATCATAATTAGATCCATCCAACATGGGTGGTCTGTTTGAGTGTCCTAAATCCTTGTCCATGGTACTAGAAAGTAACTTCCCTAGATCTCACCCAGAACTTCACAGGCAGGGTGCCTGCTCTGATACCAATTGAAATTCTAGTTATCAGACTTTGGATGTCACACTGGTTGTTATGACATCCAATTCTGCACAGACAGGGATTATGCAGAACTTAATTGTAAGTGCAGTAAATAACACAAGTAATTGTTCACCCAGTTCAGTCCAACATGACCTACATCTGGGGGCTACCAAGCCAGGGAGGAAATCCACTATTAGTAGTATCAATTCAAAGCTAAACTCACCCGTTTACAACTTATCACTTAATCCCTACCCAATGCAATTTCAATCTTAACCTAAGATCAGAGTTCCTACTCACTCCCCCTCAATCACCTCAGTGATATTAAAAACACTTTGAAGTCACACTTCAAAAACAACTCTTGGTTATGCTTCACAGCTTAAACCAAGATACACAGCACTCACGCTTAAAAGCTTCGAGTGACACAACACTTACAACTCAATGAACACCCTATGCCAAAGCAATCATCTATTTGATAATGACTTGGCTTACAAGATACGTCTAATTCTAGACTTACAAAAATACAGCAGTGAAGTAAGATGGACACACTAAATCTTCACGCCTCAAAATCCCTGAAACTGAATGGAGGAATGCCTTCCTTTTTATATTGCAGCACCTGGGCTTTTGCACCTGTATTTTCCTGAATTTTAGGTCACATAAGTTCCCACAAATTCAATATTTAGGTTGCTAACAAATAGGCTATTTGTTAGGTTCATTGAATGTAGCTTGGTTGTTGATTTCCTGGATTTTCTCTAAGCTGTTGACTTCCTAAAGAATAGCCTGAGAAAGCTGTAACAGAAAACTGAACAACCTACAATCTAGCATATGCTGTCAGGAATGAATGTCACGACATTCAGCTTGACATCAAGGTCCATATGCTGAGTCTGTTTTCCCAGAAAACAGACTGTACAAATCTGCTGACCTGCACATGATCAATATGACCATACTACAGTACCGGCTTACATTAGTAAATGTCAAAGTGTCCAACTTAACATTTACACAATTGGCCTTAAGTTAGTTCTGTAATTCTCTTGAAGAACAAACTAACTAATATGGTGAAGTATAGCAGAACACCACTCTGCCTAATCTTCACCAGCTGCTGTTAATGATGAATGTCACAACATCCAGTTTGACATTCAGTCAGTAGGCCTTATGCCAGGTCTGGTTCTTCCTTGATAACCAGACTGCAAATGAATACTAAGTTCTAACAGAGCTTCTGTTCCTTAGTATCTGTTGACAGGTATGAATGTCACAGCATTCAATAATCCTGTGTTAGCTAGTCCTGCAGTAACTATAATGTAGTTACATATACATGTCATGACATCAGTCAAGACATTAGTGTTTTACCATACAATGCAGCCAATTAAACACCTACAGGATGCAAGTGGGGCTTCAAAAAGAAGACTGACATGGATGGTAAGGTACATACCTATATGGCAAGAATGGTTGCAAAAGGATATAAACAAGTTCATGGGGTTGACTATGATGAAACCTTTTCACCAGTTGCAATGCTTAAATCTGTTCGGATTTTACTTGCTATCGCTGCATATCATGTTTATGAAATATGGTAGATGGATGTCAAAATTGCTTTCCTTAATGGGAATCTTCTTGAGGATGTGTACATGACACAACCTGAAGGATTTGACATACCAGAAGAAGCCCAAAAGATATGTAAGTTACAAAGATCAATCTATGGATTGAAGCAAGCTTCCAGAAGCTGGAATCTTCGTTTTGATGAAACGGTAAAACAATATGGATTCATCAAAAACAAAGATGAGCCTTGTGTCTACAAGAAGGTTAGTGGGAGCATGATCATTTTCCTGGTATTATATGTAGATGACATATTACTCATTGGAAACAATGTCCCTACCCTGCAACAAGTAAAGTCTTGGTTGGGGAAATGCTTTTCTATGAAGGACCTAGGTGAAGCAGCCTATATATTAGGAATCAGAATCTATAGAGATAGATCACAAAAATTGCTTGGCCTAAGTCAGAGTACGTACATAGACAAAGTGCTGAGACGCTTTAATATGCATGATTCCAAGAAAGGATTCATACCTATGCAACATGGCATGTGTCTATCAAAAACACAATCCCCTTCAACTAAGGAAGAAAGGGATCGCATGAATAAGATTCCATATGCATCTGCAATAGGATCTATCATGTATGCCATGTTATGTACTCGGCCAGATGTCTCGTATGCTTTAAGTGCAACGAGTAGGTACCATCTGATCCTGGTGATGCCCATTGGGTAGTTGTCAAGAATATCCTTAAGTATTTGAGAAGGACTAAGGACTCATTCTTGATATATGGAGGTCAGGAAGAGTTGGCTGTAATTGGATACACCGATGCTAGCTTCCAAACAGATAAGGATGACTTTAGATCGCAATCTGGTTATGTGTTTTGCTTAAACGGTGGCGTTGTGAGCTGGAAAAGTTCAAAGCAAGATACAGTTGCTGATTCTACAACCGAGGCTGAGTATATTGTTGCCTCAAGTGCAGCAAAGGAAGTTGTTTGGATCAAAAAGTTCATTAGTGAACTTGGCATAGTTCCTAGCATTGTGGATCCCATTGGTCTCTATTTTGATAACAATGGTGCTATCGCACAAGCTAAGGAGCCTAGATCTCACCAACAATCCAAACACATACTTAGGCGTTATTCTCATGGTGATAATGGTGTATACCACCCTTCGACCTGAAACCACTATGGACCCTAGATGTAGAGTCGAGTGCCTTATTACTGATCAAACATTGTCCGTAATTGGATGACCATAAAGACAGTTGATGGATACTCCACGAAGCATGCTAAGGGACATGAGTGACCTAGATGGAATTTGTCCATCCTGCGTAACAGGATAAATGTCTATGGTCCCAATATTGAACTGGACAAGGATAACACTGTTTATGCCTTGTGTTCAATATAGACATAAGGATAAAAGGGTAATTATACACATAATTATTATCACAGAAGGATTTGTCAGATCACATGACATTTTCGTGTCTTGGGTAGCAGTGATGTGTTGCTAGATACCGCTCACTGTTTATTATGTTAAATACATGATTTAATATAATTTCCAATGTCACGAAAACCCATAGGGTCACACACAAAGGACGAATTGATGAGAGATAGAGTAATTAAGGAATATCGTAATGTACGGTGCCCTTAAGTGAATTATAGAACATCGTAAGGTACGGTGTACTTAAGTAGAATACGAAATATGGTAAGGTACCACGCGCTTAAGTGATTTTGGCATATTATAAGATATGGGCCATATACACTTGAGTGGGCTTTTTAGCTTGCAACCCACACAAGTGGTTCTATAAATAGAACCCTTGTGTAGAAGCATTATAGCAGTTGTAATTTCGTTTCTCTCTCTCTCTCTCACTCAAAGCCTTCATTCGTAGCAGCTAGCACTGAGATTGAAGGAATCCGTTCGTGTGGACTGAGTAGAGGCGTTGTCATTGTTCAACGCTCGTGATCGCTCCGTAGATCTGCATCAAAGGTTATAATCGCCACAAGAGGTAACAATTCTATCACTGATCATGCTCATTCGTAAGGATCATTAAAGGAGAAATTTTAAATTCCGTTGCGTTTTGGATCGCTCTTCTCCTTCAGGGCTGTCCATATTGTTTACTATGCTTCTAGAACTTTAGATTCTGCACAGTCAAATTACACTACCACTAAAAAAGAACTGCTAGCTACTGTTTTTGCTCTTGATAAATTCAGATCATATTTTCTAGGTTCCAAGGTTGTTGTTTTTACTGACCATGCAGCATTAAAGTACTTGTTGAAGAAGCCGGATGCAAAACCGAGATTGATTCGGTGGATGTTATTGCTCAAAGAATTTAATATAGAGATTAAAGACAAAAGTGGAACTGAGAACTTAGTGGCTGACCACTTGAGCAGGATAGAGAGAGATGCAGATCCTTTTCCTATTCAGGATGACTTTCCTGATGAGCAGCTTTTTCTTTTGCATGGGATTACACCTTGGTTTGCTGACATTGTTAATTTTCTGGTTGCTGGTGTTTTTCCTACATGTGCATCTAGATCACAGATTCATAAACTCAAGAGTGATGCCAAATATTATGTTTGGGATGATCCATATCTTTGCAAGTTTGGTAGTGATCAGGTAATTAGGAGATGTGTCCCCGACTATGAGATTGAATCCATTTTGAATTTTTCTCATGCATCTCAAGTCGGCGGACACTTTGGTCCGCAAAGGACTGCAAGAAAAGTCCTTGATTCAGGTTTCTATTGGCCAACTATTTTTAAGGATGCTTATGAGACTTACCGCACTTGTAAAGAGTGCCAGATAGCAGAAATAAACATCACTCGCAAGATTGAAATGCCTCAGCAGCCTATGCTTTTCTGTGAGGTATTTGATGTATGGGGAATCGACTTCATGGATCCTTTTCCTGTATCATTCGGTTTCCTTTACATTTTTCTTGTTGTTGATTATGTTTCAAAGTAGGTGAAAGTTATCCCCACTAGGACTAATGATTCTAGAGTTGTTGCAGATTTTGTTAGGTCTAATATCTTTTGCAGGTTTGGAATACCACGAGCTATCATAAGTGACCAAGGCACTCATTTCTGTAACCGCACCATGGAAGCTTTGCTCCGGAAGTATGGAGTTGTGCACAGAGTCTCTACTGCATATCACCCACAAACTAATGGGCAAGCTGAGATCTCAAACAGGGAGATCAAACAGGTTTTGGAGAAAATGGTGCAGCCAAACAGGAAGGACTGAAGCCGTTGTCTAGAAGACGCACTTTGGGCCCAAAGAACAACTTTCAAGACACCCATTGGGATGTCTCCTTATCGACTTGTTTTTGGTAAGGCATGTCATCTTCCTGTTGAGATAGAACACCGTGCTTATTGGACGGTGAAAAGTTGTAATTTGGAGATGCAACAAGCAGGTATTGAAAGAAAACTCCAATTACAACAACTGGAAGAGCTTAGACTAGAGGCTTATGAAAGCTCTAGGATTTATAAAGAGAAAACTAAGAACTTCCATGATAAAATGATTTATAGGAAGGAATTTTCTGTGGGCCAACAGGTTTTACTATTTAATTCCCTCCTTAAGCTTATGGTTGGGAAACTTCGATCCAAGTGGATTGGCCCTTTTGTTATTACTAATGTTTTCCCTTATGGTGCAGTAGAAATGAAAAGTGCAGGTACTAACAAGACTTTCAAAGTCAATGGGCAGCGCTTGAAGCTATTCCATGAAAGTTCAATGACTGAAGATGTCAACATAGAGGAGCTTTCTTTGGAAGCACCTAACTACCCTGCAACTTGATCAGGGAGTCTTTCTTTCCTTCTCTCTACTTTATTAGTAATGTCTTTTCATTAAGGGCAATGCTTATTTTAAGTGTGGGGGAGGGAAATCATTTCTTTCGTTTGTTTTCCTTGTTTTTGTTAGTGTTTTATTTTTTTCAGTCATAAAAAAATAAAAAAATGCATGTTCTTGAAAGTTTTAGGCTATAGACTGACTAATTTGAGATTAGTTTGCGGAGACTTGGGAAAAATTCACAAGATCGGTATCGTCTTAACACCGTAAGTCTCGTGCATATGGAAATTGATTCGAATTCTTATGATGTTTTAGCCTTAAATTTTCATTCTCTGACAGCTCTTGAGTAGTTTATTTCAGCAGTCAGCATCATCTCACACACACTCTACGCAGGGAAGTTGATTAATATAAGTGAGTGTTCTGAAAAAGAAAAAAAAAAGAAAAAAAGGGAATGCACCTTATAAGTTTGGTGGCCCTCACCCGGTCACTTAACCCAACGGATGTAGAACCTTAAAAAAAACTGAAAATAATACTCGTTGTCAGTTGGTTCAGCGGTTTCTGGTGCTGAACTTGGTAGGGCGGATTACGGTCCGATCCCCCGCAACTACAACTGAGTAAGCAAAGGGTTATGCCACGTAAATACTAGAATCCCGTGCAAAAAGGATCAGAGTCACTAACCGGTCGCCTTGCTATGGGTGTGTGGAGATAACAGACTTAATGTGATTGCGCCTGAATGAAAAAGAGCAAAAAGAAGGATGAGTAAGTTAGGCTTTAACAAAATAACATGATTCGAGTTGATTTGTGTATTCAGGAGGTTTATGACTGCACAATTGTGGATTAGTGTTCCTACGATATCCTTAGTGTGCAAAGTTAGTACCTATCAATGCAAACTTAACTGAAGAAGACTTGTAGCCTAGGATGAGTAGCTAATGATATGTTTGTGTTTTCTTTGTTTTATTTTAAATTTTGCTCGGAGTGCAAAAGTTCAAGTGTGGGGGAATTTGATCAGTGCATTTTGATGCACATTCTTTTATATTTATACTTATGCATTTCCATATTTTAGTTTGGTTATTTTTCCCTTTTAATGTGTTTTTATAATTTATCTTATTTTTACACTTATTTGTTTTTCGCAGTTTATTTTCAGTATTAGTAGTCTGCACGAATAAATTTAGAACTGGAGCTAGGAGTATAGGATCGAGGCGTTCTACCAGTCGTTGGAAAGCTAAGAGAAAGAGCTAAAACTTTCATGAAGAAGTCAAAGGCTATTTCGGACTGTAGCATGGTTGAAAAATCCGTTGAAGCCTTCAACACTAGATTTATATTTTGTGTTGGGTTATTTAGTTTGGGTTTGGGTTATGTTTTGACCAAATTAGGTTTATTCTACTTTTCCTATAACCTAATTAGCCGAAAACAGTACATGGTATCACTATTCACGAAAATTTGAAAGCTTGTACGAATTCCATGGAGAACCAATCCCTCTGATTCGATCTGCCGTAATTCAGGTTCCAAAACTTGAGATTATTATAATGTTAATTTTAGTTTAATTCCTTTCAATGATATTTTGTGTTCTTGTATGCTTAATTCAATTGCATGAAATATATTGATTCAATTTGGTTGATTGTATGATCCTAACATAGGCACGTCATGTTTGCTTAATTCACTTTTATGTCTGATCAATCATGTTTGCTTAATCCATGAAAATTTATCCCGTTTGCTTAATTCGGACAATAGGATCATACATCTTACAAACTTCATCGCGCTTGTCATTGAGTTTGTATCCAAATAGGAATAGACAATCCGCTTAAGGTATTAAAATTATATTAATCGATGATAGTAGTGTAGCACCTCAAATTTGCACCTATCATTGTACATACATTTTCATATTAGGTCCTAGCATATCATGGTCCATTGCATAGCATTGCATTGCCTCATTTGCCTCAAGTGCAAGCCAATCAAGGAATTAGGTCAAACTGATCAGGAGATCAGTCAACCAAGCAAGCAAGTGCATTTCTCAAGGAGCCAAGGCCCTAGGGTTTGTCCAACAAGATCACATGACTTGGGGGTCCATTTGAAGTGTTCAAGTCAAGGGTTGAAGGCTCAGAGGTCATCAGTTCACACACAGACAGTCAAAAACCCTAGACAGTCAACAGTCAGTCAAAGCAGTGGATGGTGGCCATTCTTGTGGGATTTGGGCACCATGATCAATAATCAAGAGTTCATACAACTTGGGACATCATTTGAAGTCAAGTTCTCAAGGAATTAGGGTTTGGAAGTCATCAGTCAATGCACAATCAGTCGGAAACCCTAAAAGTCAATTGTTGGTCAACTGTCCATTTAATCAGTGATTTGATGATTGGAATTGGTTTGTGAGAGTTAATTCATGTCCAAATAGTCATCATATATCATGCCAAACACCATCATGGAAGAATTTGAAGCCAGATCAAAAATTTCCAAAAATGGAAACTGGGCCTGTAACTGAAACTTACCAAAAATGGAAAGTCTTGATCCTCAAACTTACATCATGATACAAGCTTCAAATGAATTTTTGCCCAACATGAAAGTTGAAGATCTTGTTCTCCCATTTCCAAAAAGTCCAAGAACTCTCAATTCCCATGTGTGGTTGGCAAGTTATGATCGAATCGATTTCAGAAATTCTTGAACTTCAAAAGGCCATATCTCTCAAACCGTTTGGCCAATTTGGGTGGGGTTTTTTCCTACAAGTCACATTTGATCTCCTCTTTCCAAAAATATAAATTTCATGAGCCAAAACCTTGCCAATCAAAATGGCATTTTTTGACCTATCTCATTTAAATGCAAGTTTGACCAATGTTTGACTTTTTGATATAAACATTTTTCTAACATTTGGCCAATTGGAACAGCTCAGAAATATCATTTAAAACATGTTTGCCAAGTCAAATTATGAAGTACATACAGCCCATGCTAGTTTGCTTGATTTTTGGAAAGAAAGTACAAGTTTCACCAAACCACATCCCACAAATCCATGAGCCATGCCTTGTACCACAAAGGCAGCAGAATTGTCCATGATTTTCTGTCATGAGAAGTCAGTAATAGCAGCCATTTGACAGCAGAAGAAGCATGGTTCACTCTCTCAAAACCTCACCTTGCTGTTTGCATTAAAAACTTTCTGTCCAAAGCACAAAGGAACAAAACCTTGCCAAACCACAAAAAGCAACATAGAACAGCAAATTAAACATCCATTTTCCTGCCATGAAAAAACTGCTAGCAGCATACCACTATCCCTCTCAAAATTCACTTGGCTTTTGGCATCTTTCCAATTTTCTGTAAAAACACACAAGACCAAACTTTGCCCTGCAGAAAGCAACTTCTAACAGCAGAAGTTCATCATCACTTTCTGTCATGACCAAACCCTCTAACCACATTGCATACAACTCACTCCCTCAAGAATCATCTTACTGGCCTTGCTAAAATCTGTCACAACTAAAAGAACAAAACCATGCCTTGCCTTGCCACCAGAAGCAGCACTCCACAGCAGATTTTAGGGAGGTATTTTCTGTCATATTGAGGACAGTGGCAGCAACAGCAGCAACAACACAAGAGACAACACACTGCAGACTTCACTCATCCACTTTGCTTTTGCACTCTTGCAAAAACCTATCAAACTCCAAAGAACCAAAAACATTTTGCAGAACCAGCAACACAAAACAGCAGGGCTTTTTCATCTTTTTCTGTCATTTGAAACACAATGAACGAGCCACAAACCATCACAACATAGCAGAACTTCCCATTTTGAAAAACTGCACCAATTTGGCCATGTCCAAAACCTGTCAAAACTTCCTAAAGAATTGAAGCCTAGCATTGTGTTTGGACCATCCACTCATCATTGACAAACCTTGCTAACAGCCAACATACACAGCAGAACCAACCTTGTTCACTCATTCTCTCAAGCTCATCTTGGCATTTTTACACAAAATCTATCAAAAACCCAAAAGTTGCAAGACATGGTTTTGTTTAGAACAACAGCAAACAGCATACAGAAGCATGATTTCCTGCTACTGTAAACAGAAGTAGCAGCCACATAGAACCAACCAACCTCACTGATGAAAAAGACCACATCTTGGCATTTCTAATTTTCTGTCAAGAAAAACTTCCAAGAGGAACCAGACCTGGCCTTGACTCGAGGCAATATGTTCCACATTTTCTGTCATGTTACACACTTCTAACAGCAAACCAACTTCATTTTCTGTCATGAAAAAACCCTTGCAGCAGCAGACCAACCAAAAGTCTCAAGCTTCACCTTGCTTTTTGCATTTTTCAAAACCCTGTCCAAAACACCACAGAACCTAGGCCTTGCACTGCTATTTCACTATCCATCCACCATTTGGAGAACACTAGAAGCAGCCCTACCACAGCAAAATTCCATTCATCTCATTCTCAAAAAAACATCATCTAGGATGCATTTCTTTTTTCTGTCCAAAAGACCAAAGGACCAAACCCTGCCACAAAGCAACATCCAATAACATATCCTTTCCTCATTTTTTCTGTCACCTCCACCTAGCAGCAGCCAAGGTTGCACACAAAACACTTCACTCTTGCATTTTTAAAAAATCTGTCCAAGAACTTCCAAAGAGCTTGGCTTTGCTTTGCTTAAAACTGCATCCAAGCATCATGTTGAAACACAACTAGTCACCTCTAACATGAAACAAACCTTGGTTCTCATGCTCTAAAAACCTCATTTTTGCTTGCCTCTTCAAAAACCAGTCAAAGCCTCCAAGGAGCTAAATCTTGCCTTGTCTAAGACATCATTAAAACAGCATTTTGGACCTGTGGCAATCATCATTTTTCACCTATAGACTCCTTTCCCACTACTGTCTTCTCTAAAACACTCATCCATGACAGTCCAAGATTGATGCCAAAACAAGCCATCTCAAGCAAAACAACCTTCACCATTCATCGTTGGGAAGGTTCTAAAGCATCAGTTTCAGGCTAAGAGGATCAAAACCACATCGTTCCTCTTTCTACTTCAAAAATAGGTGAGTTTTCGACCTCAACCTTTTCAAAAAATTATGATGTACATCTCATAGGTCTTTTCACCCTGATCACACTGCACTTTGTGTTTTTAAAAATGGTTGAGTAATGGTCGAGTTGTGTTGAAATAAAAATGGATGATTCAAACTTGTTTTGCTTGTTTCTTATTGCCTAGCTCGAATTAATGAAAACCCATGTTAGGATGTTGTTGTATGATGTTTGATGAACACAATGGTATAATCAATTTTGATTTCTGGGCAAAATTGAGAAACACGATTTGGAATGGTGATGAACAGTGAAACCCTAACCTTTGAATTTCCCAGATTTTTCCCCATTTTCGTGCATACATGGCTTGACTCCCTCGTCCAATCAAAACATTTCCTTTAAAGCCCAAAACGACTGTGTTTGGTTAAGTGAATCATGATATTACAACTTTGCCATTCTTGCTCCATTTATTTCATTTTAATTTCACATTTTATGACCAATCTTCCAAAAATCATAACTTGCTCATTTTTGACCCAAATTCAATGGGATTTTTTGTGTTGTATTCATCATGATCTCTACTTTTTTATCATTATTTTTCCAGAATTTTTGGATGAGTGGTTTTTAAATGGTGCTAGGGTTTGTGACATGTGACCAAATTTTGTACACTTTGCCAAATCAATTGTGAAATGATGAGAATGTATCCAATGGCTCCCAAATTTTTTGTGCTTAAACTAGACACATTCATGGTGATTTTGGTGTAGAGTTTGGGGATTTATCATTTGTGGTTTGTGAGTTATGATTTTTTGAATTAGGGTGTGACAATTTGTGTCACACCATTGATGTCCAACTTCATGATTTTCATTACCATGCTTCATGACCTCCAATTGATCCAATTTTTTGCATGAACCTACTCTTGTATGTCTAGTTGACTTATGAATTTTCTTGGATTTATTTGAACTATTTTCCATTTGTTTGAGATTTTTCTCCCTGCCTAGTCAAATGTTGACCTTGTGTGACACATGTTCCCATTTCATTTGTGAAATTCTCATACTTTACTAGATGGACTTGAAATTTTACATGAGATAACTAGACATCCTCATCTTTGCCATGGTTTTGATCCCATTCATTTATCATACACCATTCTTGACTTATGATTTTTCTAAGTTGATGCATGTTTGGTTGACTTCTTTGGGCATGTTCAAAATTGCTTTGACTTTCTGATTTTTATTGACTGCCTTCCACTTGTCCAAATGAGATGAAATTTGACATGCTTACCATGCTATGTGTTAGGATTGATCATGATTTATTTGGTGATTTTTGGAAAATGTTTAGATTGCTTTTGAGTTAAGTCTTGCTGTTGACTTCTGTGAGCTTCTGTTTGCCATGTTTTGACCTAAATGGTTCATGAAATGATGATGATGATTGATATGAGTGTGAATCCAATTGGTTTTGTTTCCTAATTGTTTGAACATGATTTTGGATGCTTAACCCTTGCTGTTTTGACTTTCTTAATCTCTTTTGACCCTAGGCTTGCCCTAGTGGTCCTGTTACTCACCTTTGAGCTTGTGTTTTCAGGTTGACCATCAAATGGCCATTAAGACCAATTCATTTGACTGAGCTTGCTTAAATATCATTGCCTAACCTCTTTGTTTTGTAGGTGGCTTGGCTCACATGCCTTAAGCTTTGTGCCTTGCACATTCACTAGCTTGTGTTGACTGGTTGATGTCTGTTTCATTTTGATTTAACTCTGACTTGTATACTAACTGTGCTTGACTGATTTCAGGTACTTTAGTTGCTTTTAGTTCCTTGTGAACTTTTGCTTTGATTTGCTTGTATAAGCAATTTGCATTGAGGTATGTCTCTTTGCCTTCATGTAGTCTGGAAGACCTGGCCTGTTACTTGGCCAGGCAACTGTCTGAAGTCCTCCTTAAGAGGCAATGTTTGTGGATGTTTACTTTTGTCCTTGCATAGAGTCAAAGTCCTCCTAAGTGAAGAGGCAATTGGTGGAAGGTAGGGATATGCAATCTATCCCCCACTATTCAGTGTGTCATCTGCTTTGCTCACACCACTGTGTTGATGCATTTCAGATACAAACCCAAGATCTTGTACAATTGTACAGTTGAGTCAGTTTCAAATGTGTAGAAGGGTTCCCACTTTCTGAACCCACACATTCTTGTCAAATGCTCTCCCAGGCCAGGGATAGAAGCAATGAGGCACACCCCTCATCTCCTTTCATCTGCTTCACCTTAGCCCCGCAATGGCAAGGTTAAGAGCAACATTCACCCAGTTCCAGAGGTTTGTTTGTTGAGGTTGATATGACCCCTCGACTAAAACCTAGCCTTGTTTGAGCCACTTGCTTGTATATAGTGTGTGCTATCTGTGCTTGTAGGATTGTTTGACTTGCTTCCTGTGCAAGTTAGGATTGTTTGACTTGCTTCCTGTGCAAGTTAGGATTAGTTTAGACTTGCTTCCTGTGCAAGTAGGTTTTGCTTGGCTTGCTTCCTGTGCAAGTTAAGTGTGTGTGTGGCTTGCTTCCTGTGCAAGCCATACTTAGGATAGGCTGGCTCCCTGTGCCAGTTAGCTAGAAACCTTAACTTAGGGATGATTTGCATGATAACATCTAGGCTCGAGTCGTAGTCTCCCTAGTTGTGTCTCCCTCTGTTATCTGGTTAGGCTAGTCCTTTATCCCTTCGTAGGGGAACTACATCGCCCTGATCTTCATACCAGATGAAGTATGTAGGCAGGAGATTGAGCTGATCTCTCCGGGCGCCCTTTTTTTTTCCTTTTGTGTGTGTTGTTTGACAATTGCTAGGCTCGAGTGCCTGACTCCTTAGCAATTCGTTGTCTGTTTGTTTGAGTGCGTGCTTGACAGTTATAGGCTCGAGTCCCCGACTCCCTATTAACCTGTTGTGTTGTTGTGTGCTTGGAAGCCGATGTAAGTCCATCGAGTGGCATTTGGGTTCCAGTGTGCGTGTGTTTGGTTCGGATGCTGATGTAAGTCCAGTGATTGGCGTTCAGGCTCCATGTTTGCCTTCTTGTGTGCGTTTTGGTTCGGATGCCGATATAAGTCCAATGATTGGCAGTCGGGCTCCACGTTTGCCTTTGCCTGTGTTTGTTTGTGTGCGTGTCAGCCGAGCTACGAATGCTCTGATTCTTCTCTCATCCGAGAAGATACGTATGCATAGGATGCGACATCCTAGCGAGCATGTGTCGTTTCCCCAGTCCGAACTACTTCGACTCTGATGTCTATGCCTGATAGACTAAGTAGGCCCAGGATGCGGTATCCTGCCGAGTCAGTTTCAGTCAGTTCCTTGTGTCTCTTTTCAGCCAGTGTGTGTGAGTATTTGAGCAGTGTTTAGCAACCAATTTATCCTTCCTTTTGTGCGTGGATCCCGTAGAGTACTACGGATGCGTAGGGGTGCTAATACCTTCCCTTCGCATAACCGACTCCCAAACCCATCCTCTTTGGTCGCGAGACCATGTTCTTTCCTAGGTTTACTCTGAGCGTTTCCTTTCCCTCTTCTGGGATAAATAACGCACGGTGGCGGCTCTGTTGTTTCTTGTTTTCCCGCCGGTTTTTCGCGCGATGCGACAGCTGGCGACTCTGCTGGGGATATAGAGAAGTTGACCTCTGCTGGTCCATCTTCCCTGAGCGAGTCTCTCCTAGCGCTCTCTAGGATTAGGGTTGGTTGCTTTCTGCTTGTTGTATTTTATTGCATTCATTGTATATATGTACATTTATTGTTTGCATTGATTGTGTGCATTGATGTTTGCATTCATATTCATTATTCATTACTGGCTGGCTGTCTGTTTTTCTCTGTGTGGGGGGGGAGTCAGTTGAGGTAAAAGGTCCAATACCCAGACCATGAGTGAAAATCTAGGATGATTAGGAATAGAGTGATTCATGGGAAGTGGGTGGTATGGCGCCACTTAGCGGAACATTGATATCACGAGCAGTTCAGACCCTGGTAGGATATTATTGGTGCATACATCGGGTGTGCACAGGATGATATTCTGCGAAAGGTTATTTATGCTGCGTTTCTCTCGACTTTACCCTGGCCTAGATAACACCCGTGAGTGGGGAGGGTTTGATCATTACAGGTACAGTTGCTGATTGATTGGTGATTTGTTGGTGACTCTTGGTACTGATGGTGACTGTGAATTATGGGGCATTTATTTCTGGGACGCCAGAGTTCTGTCCATGGTTTATCAGCGGGTTCCGTTTATTTCGGATCCCCGGGCTGAGTTGGGAGTACTTGTTCAGAGGATCCGTTTGTCACCCGTTCAGTGGTTGTTCCTGTGAAGATAGTGATATAATCTCCGGTTCCGTTTATTTCGGAACCCCCCAAGTTGGATTTATGGTGACTTGATCCCACAGATATGACTGGTTCAGAGAAGTGTTGGGCTTTCAGATGACTTGGTGGCACAAGGGCCTGCATTCATGCATTTGCATCATATCATCTCGCATTCATCTGCATTCAACTCATGTCTGTCCGTACTCAGGGTCCATTATTTTTAAATCAAAAAACCCCGGTTGAGAGACATCCGGATGTCAAAATGTTGTTGATGAAATTTTATCTGTCTCAATGAAACCAGAAAAAAAAGAGGACTGAATATTCCTAGTACGGACAGACATTGCATGTGTGAGTCATACTAACCCATTTGCTGTTTTGTAGGTTTCAGTATTCAACCGGTACGCATAGCTCGTCTGTTCAGATAACCTGCTGAGGGTCAACAAATCCAAGCTGATGGATCTTCCCAACGCCGACATCCTTGAGCTGAAAGAGATGATGAGGGAGTTGTTCAGTGTTGCGCAAGGGCTTGCCTTGGGACAGAAAGCCATGTCCGAAAGATTGGAACGGATCGAGAAATGGCTGATAGTAGAAAAGGTTCAGGGGAAGGCTCCGTCCTCCAAAGTGAACAAACCTTCTGGTACTGTAGCAGAGAAACCCTCCGACAGTGGTCCATTCAAGAAGAAGGTTGAGCCAGTTGGTGTGCCCGCAAAGAAAGAACGTAGCAAAGATTGTTATCATCCTTATGCTGCCACTATAACCACTCCTGTCAGCAATCCACCTGCTCAACAGCAACAACAGCCACCTCAACAGAAGACACCGAGAGCTGAAAGCCAGGTGAAGAAGAAGAAAGAAGATCGTCAGTTTGAGGAACCACCCGTGACTTACGCCCTTCTGTTCCAAAGGTTGATGGATCTTGCTTTAGTACGGCCAAGGATATTGATTCCCATAGAACGGCAGAAGAGGCCACCAAACTATGATGAGAATGCCAAGTGCGAGTTTCACTCTGGGGCACCCGGACACAACATTGAGGGCTGTAGAGCTTTTAAGCATGTCGTCCAGGACATGGTGGACTCCGAGACCATTAACTTGGCCCAGATTATGAAGGGGGATGTCAACCCTGCGCCCAGAAAGGGTCCTGTAAAAGTCAAGATGGTGAAGAAGGCCAAGAAAGGATTGGAGATGACTGAGGAGGATCAGTTGAAAGGTCCAATGGCTATGGTTCCAAAATCTCTGATGCAGGATGGAGCTTTCCCTGTTGTTGATAATGCTTGTGCGACTGTCACTACAGAAGGGTGTGTATTGATGAAGGACCCGACCCAGAAGATGAAGAAAGTAGAAATGGACAATGAAAGATGTAAAGCACCCCGTCTGGCAGTTGAAACCGTCCAGGTAGAGAAGGTCCTTGTTGCTGAGAAAGAGAAGAAGTTGTCCATTTCTTCTTATAAGCAAGCTCTGGAGGTGGTGAAGAACAAAGAAGCCCAAGGCTGGGGAAGGATCATTGACATCGTGGTAAAAGCAGACATGTTTGGGGTCGGTTATCAGCCGGGTCAAGAGTCGTCTAGATCAAATAGAGGATGTCGCCCACCATACACCTTCGTCAGTGCAGGGATGTTGGATCCTGGTCATGCCCGTTCAGTGGTTGAAGATGTTGACAGCAACCGCGAACTCGAGCTGTGGATAAAGTCGTGCGTACCAAGAAACTGGAAGGACTCCAAAAGCATCACTGTCACTCATTCTGAAGAGTAGTATTTCTGTTTTTCAATTTTTGTTTGCATGAAAGCCATACGTTTTGCCCGAAACGTAATGGTCCATTGTAAGGGCCATCTCATGTGTTTCATTATGCAACATTTTGCATCAGTAATGAATGGATGTTTTGTAGTTAAAAACGGTGTTCCCTGTTTTTCATTTAATTTTGCAATTTAAAAAAAGAAAAAAAAAACAAATAAAAATGGCAACGTTTTTTTTCAGTCTCTTTCCTTTTGATTTTGTCTCGTTCCAGAGTGATTACTCTCCTGATCTCACCGATAACGATTTAGTTACACCTCTGTATGACTTCGACAATTCAATCTATCATGCCAGAGAGAAAGACGAAGAAGATTGGGATTTGCTGGAATTAGCCAGGTCATTGAAACAAGAGGAGAAGGTGATCCAACCACACGAGGAGCGATTCAAGATTGTTACTCCAAGCTCCGCCGAGGTTAGAAAGCGGAAAATTGAGGTCGTTTCAGAGGCAAGTCAAGAGCAGAATGGTAGCCCCTTTTGAAAGAGAAGGTCAATATATGTGCCTGGTTGTATCTAGATACACCAAGGTGGGATACCAATGCTTTGGGGCATAAACTACCATCAGGAGGGGACTGTGCAAAAGCTGAGGCCGTCAAAGGATGAGAAAGAGAGAAGGTGTGAATAGACTATCAAGATGCGAGCGGAGCTAATCTGAAAGATGGATTCCCGGTACATCACAATGAGGTATTGGTTGATTATATGGCTCAGGTCTCAGTGTTTATCTTCATGGATGGCTTCTTGGCCAAGACCAGATTGAATTGTTGCCAGATGATATGGAGTAAACCAGGTCCATCACACGAGGGGTACCTTCTTGGTCTAAGTTGATGTCGTTCCGTCACATGAGGCCGGTGCCACGTATCAGAGGTCTACGGTGACTTTGTTTCGTGATATGATTCATCGTGAAAGCAAATGCCATGTTGATGACATGATGACAAAGTCCCAAGCAGAACAGGGGCATCCGGTAGACTTAGAGCAAGTTGTTTGACCGTTTGAGATAACTCATACTTTTGAGTCTGAATCAGTGCACTTATGGAGTGCTGTCCATCAAGCTACCGAGGCTTGTTGTGAGCGAATCAGAGGAATCGAGGTCGATCCTGCCAAAAAAAAAAAAAAAAAAAAAAAAAAAAAAAGTAAGTTGTAGGAACCTCTGATTCCGATACCTCAGTGAAAGAAATAACTGTTAATCCGGTACTTGATAACCCTCGAGGGGTCTACGAGGTGCGTATTGAGTCAGCATGACTAGTCTTGTCGAAAAGAGTATGTAATTTACCTAAGCAAAAGTTTATCGACTGTGAAACAATACACTCACTGTTCGAAAAGCTTGATGTACTTCGGCATAGTCTGCTCGCCGACTGAGACAGTGTATGCTGATTCATACTACTTTGTGGATGTCAAAAATAGATCTGATCAGATATGTGTTTGAGAAGCTAGTAGCAACCCATGGAAAGGTTATCAACCAAGGAAGTTTGAGGTCCCTGATGAGGACATCTCGAGGCACTCAAATCGAAAGATTGAGAGTGACTGATCCCGGAGGAGGGGTCTGACCCCAAATCCGAACGGATTCCGATGTCTGAGGGGGAAAGAGACGAGGTGAATAAGGTGGTGCTTCCCGGATCACAGTTGGTTGCACCAACAATGGTGGCTGAACATAAAGTCTGTATCCTGGATATTGAACCTAGGGATGTGCATCTACCTGGGGCAGTGTCTTCCTCACAGAAATATGAGAAATCAGTGAAGACTGAATGGATAAAGACTCGGAATGACACGTAGAGCCCAGCTGAAGGAAGGGGCTGACAGTTACCTGGCATGGGGCAATTGTACCCGGTGAACGAAGCATGTTGTTAACTAAGAAGTATGACCTCGCGCGTACCACGTGGAAGAATTGGTTGAAAGGGATCCTTCCTCCTCAAGACGATTGTGGGGCAGATGGACAAACAGGTATGAATGTCCGTTCGTGGTCAAGAGGGTCCCATCTGACAGAACCTTGTTGTTTATGACCACGGATGACGACGATTTTTCCATTCCCTGTGAATGCGGACGCAGTTAGAAAATACTTCGTGAAAGAAACCCGCTGGACAAAAAAAAAGAATAAAGAGTCCAGGCAAAAAATGGGCATCCCGGCGAACCAAGAAAAAGAGAAAGGTTCGGGCAAAAGTTAGGGATAATAAAAGAAAAGAAATGTACACCCGGCAAGTTGAAAACCCGCAAGGGCGACTTGGGCAAAAAAGGGTATCCCGGTGGACTGAAACCCGAAAGGGCGGTCCAGGCAAAAGAGGGAATGAAACGAACAACTGCGTCTAGCATGATCATTTGTGCTCATGATGACTTGGATAATCTCCGACAGAGACCGATCGGAAGCGTCTTGTTCAGAAGACAGAAGGTGCGGAAAGTCCTGAGGACATATGAGGTGTAACTAAGTTGGAACCCGATGAGATCACGGTTTCACGTTGCCATTAGGATAGATTTTTCCTTTTGTGTGCAATCACCTCTTTCCAGGGTTTGCTTCCTGTGTGTTGCTCGATTGTGAGCCATCTTTTATTCCAGTAAAATAAAGCGTGTGTTCAGTCAAATAATTTTGTTTTGTTGTCATTACCGTTTTGATTACGAAAACATCCGTTTATTTTGATAAGAATATTTGCATTTTGAAACATAGAGGTCTCTTCCAATGCATGCTTGTAGGATTGAAATCTGGAAATCTTACTTGGAAGTCTGAGTGACCTAAGTGTTGAAATATCAGAACACCTGGGGCATACCTGGGGCACGTTTTTATCTGACGATCGACGGATAGTTGAGCGGTGAAAAGACGGTGAAGGATTACGACCACGGTCCTGGAAAATTAATCAAGAAGACTCTTCAAAGTCTGATGATTGGAAAGTTTGTATGAATACCAGGAGTTCGATCCCCGTGGAGTACGGACGAGATTTGGAATACAAGATGATGGAGCAGAAAAGTCCAGAAGAGTCTGAGAGTTCTTAAAAGTGGAAAGTCAACACTATGGGTGGATGATGGATACCAGTGTTCGACGAGTCGACCGACACCCCCGTCAAACAGGCTGTATCTCCCCAGAGGATTAAGAGTGTGATCTCCCTGGCAGATTCGAGATCGTTGTCTCCTCAGCAAGCCTGAAGGTTGTCACGTCCCCAGCCCAAGTCAGTATTGAAGCTATCAGAGTTATTTCCCCTGCAGAGATGCCTGTAGACAGTACCTTCTTTCCCCAGCAGATCTAAGGATTGCTTCTCCCCAGCAGGCCTATGCTTGCAGATTTCCCCAGTTGAGAATCCCCGCTGAGCGCCTGACAGTTATTTTCCTCGGGAGCACCCCAGTGGAGTTTATCTGTAGACCGTTGGTGTGTCCCCCAACAATTGGTTTTGTGATGCTATCATCTCCAGTATGGCCGTGAGTGCTTATCCCAAGCAGGTTTGTGGGAATTCATCTCCAGTATGATATGACGTGCTATCATCCTCGACAGAGTTGTTACTCTTGCCACTACGGTTGTTCTCTCCGCTAGGATTGTTCTCCTCAGCAGAATGGCGTGGTTTTTCCTCAGCAAGTTCCCCGAGTGTAGCGGGTCTCATGAAATACATCTCCAGCAGTGATTCTCCTACATATGGATTGGTTGGGTCGTCCCTAATGGAGTAGCATTTATTTCTCCAGCAGAGTTCATCCTACCAGTGGATTGGACGAGTTTCTGTAGTAGACTGGTATCTGCATCCCCAGCTGAGTTGATTCTACCCATGGATCGCGTGGGTTATCCCTAGCGGAGTAACAGACATTCTCCAAAGCAGGGTTTATCCTATCTGAAGATTGGTTGAGTCTTCCTCCCAGTGAAGTCGATTTACCATTCCCCAGCACAGTTCCTGGAGTTCCCCGGTGTTGTCTCTGAAGGAGACGTGTGTTTATGCATTCAGCATTTAGATAAGCATAGCATATCGCATCATTAGTGCATAGCATTTCCATGATCATGGGGCATTGTGTAAAGCAAGAAAAAACTCATGCATCAACGTTGCAAGCATATCCATTAGCCCTAGGCCGTGGTGACCAGCCGAGATTGGGTTGTTGGAAAGAGTTTAGCATCGCGCCATTGGATCGGCTTCAGAATTGGGTTCACCAGCATGGTCGAGAGGTTGGTGTTTTCCTAACAAATGATTCCTCAGTCGAGTGGGTATCCCCAGCAGTGTTACTCCCCAATTGTTAGCGTCTTGCCAGCTTGGGTCTTTTTTTCCTTAAGCAGATATGGGTGTGTCTGATCTCTCCATGTAGAGTCTACCCCTTAAGCAGAAAGTGTCTATCCTTTCCTGCCATTTCCCCACTGAGATACATCCTCGTGGATGACGGTTGCTTCCGTTCCCTCCCTAATGGGATGGGTTTTCCCTATTGAGTTCTTTCCTCATTAGGATGAGTCTTGATTCAGTCTGCCTTTTTGGATCGATCCCAAATTGGCTTCTTGTTGACTATCTCTTGTGCTGCCCTGGGGCATAAATGAATAGTCGCTCACTAACCGGCACTCATTCATTTCATCCTCAGCGGGGTTTGTTGTTGGCTTCTACCTACAAACCGGTAGTTGTAAGTCCTATCTTTGTGGTTTTCTACCTACTAGCTGGTAGTTGTAAAATCCCACTTTCATCCCCTTGGTGGAATTAACCCTTGTGCTCATCCCGATGATGACTGGTTACTTTTCGATTGGCCTCTACCACCAAACCGGTAGCTGTAAGTCCTATCTTTGTGGTTTTCTACCCACTAGCTGGTAGTTGTAAAATCCCACTTTCCTCCCCTTGTTGGAATTAACCCTTGTGCTCATCCCGATGATGACTGGTTACTTTTCCATTGGCCTCTACCACCAAACCGGTAGCTGTAAGTCCTATCTTTGTGGTTTTCTACCCACTAGCTGGTAGTTGTAAAATCCCACTTTCCTCCCCTTGTTGGAATTAACCCTTTGTGCTCGTCCCGATGATGACTGGTTACTTTTCCGCGGTTTTCTGCCTACAAACCGGTAGATGTAATCCCCTCTTTGTGGTATTAATGGTCTTGTCCCCTTTGGATACTTGCTTTGATCAAACAGTATTGTCCCCATTGGGTCTTCACTTTCTTTTTGGATACTTGCTCCAAGTTAGCAACTTTATCCTCTTTTGATTGGTCATCTTTTGCATACCTAGTCTGGTACCCAGATGCCTGTCTTTTCGGACGATTATTCATTTAACAACCTACAACCCGGTTATGGATAGTCTTCCATGCGAGCGTATTATCTACGTTTTGACGGCTATAG
This sequence comes from Lathyrus oleraceus, assembly GCF_024323335.1. Taxonomy (NCBI): domain Eukaryota; kingdom Viridiplantae; phylum Streptophyta; class Magnoliopsida; order Fabales; family Fabaceae; genus Lathyrus; species Lathyrus oleraceus. Next base: position 449,675,423 of record NC_066580.1, read on the forward strand.
ATAATATGTACTTATAATTTCCCGGTATTCAGACCGAAGGAGTTTCCGACGATCAGGTCGATGTACTCATGGCACAAGGCCAATTTCCCGGTATTCAGACCGAAGGAGTTTCCGACGATCAGGTCGATGTACTCATGGCACAAGGCCAATTTTCCGGTATTCAGACCGAAGGAGTTTCCGACGATCAGGTCGAGGTACTCTTGGCACAAGGCCAATTTTCCGGTATTCAGACCGAAGGAGTTTCCGACGATCAGGTCGATGTACTCATGGCACAAGGCCAATTTTCCGGTATTCAGACCGAAGGAGTTTCCGACGATCAGGTCGATGTACTCATGGCACAAGGCCAATTTTCCGGTATTCAGACCGAAGAAGTATTCTCCTCTCCGTTGGTGTCGATAAACGTCGAGTTTTTCCCGATCATCCATTGATGATTTGGTTGTGTCCTCCTTCCCAAGTGAAGTATTCCTCCTCTCCGTTGGTGTCGATAAACGTCGAGTTTTTTCTATTCGTCCTATGACGTCTAGTTGTACCTGTCCCCACGTGGATTTACCTCTCCGTTGGTCTTGGTAAACGTTGAGTTTTCTCCCATTTCGTCCGTTGACGTATGGTTGTATCCCTTCCATTCATTCATTAATGTTTGGTTACCTCTCCGTTGGTCTTGGTAAACGTTGAGTTTTTCCCATTTCGTCCGTTGACGTATGGTTGTATCCCTTCCGGTCATTCATTAATGTCCGGTTACCTCTCCGTTGGTCTTGGTAAACGTCGAGTTTTTCCTAGTTGTCCGTTGGCATCTAGTTGTGATTTCTATTCCCATTCGTCATCGTTGTGATGTCTGGATGTGGCCATACCCTTTGAAAACCAAAAAACAAAACAAAATACCCAGTAATAAATATCAAATCCCAGTGGACGTTTCCATTGGTGGATCCCTGTATTGTGCAAATTCTACGGTTCTTGGTATTCAATCCCTGTTTACCCTGAAAGTCTGACAGCCGTTGCTCTCATCCATTCGGGTTCCCAGCTGATTGAATAGGGGCAGCTGTAGCACCTCAAATTTGCTCCTATCATTGTACATACATTTTCATATTAGGTCCTAGCATATCATGGTCCATTGCATAGCATTGCATTGCCTCATTTGCCTCAAGTGCAAGCCAATCAAGGAATTAGGTCAAACTGATCAGGAGATCAGTCAACCAAGCAAGCAAGTGCATTTCTCAAGGAGCCAAGGCCCTAGGGTTTGTCCAACAAGATCACATGACTTGGGGGTCCATTTGAAGTGTTCAAGTCAAGGGTTGAAGGCTCAGAGGTCATCAGTTCACACACAGACAGTCAAAAACCCTAGACAGTCAACAGTCAGTCAAAGCAGTGGATGGTGGCCATTCTTGTGGGATTTGGGCACCATGATCAATAATCAAGAGTTCATACAACTTGGGACATCATTTGAAGTCAAGTTCTCAAGGAATTAGGGTTTGGAAGTCATCAGTCAATGCACAATCAGTCGGAAACCCTAAAAGTCAACTGTTGGTCAACTGTCCATTTAATCAGTGATTTGATGATTGGAATTGGTTTGTGAGAGTTCATTCATGTCCAAATAGTCATCATATATCATGCCAAACACCATCATGGAAGAATTTGAAGCCAGATCAAAAATTTCCAAAAATGGAAACTGGGCCTGTAACTGAAACTTACCAAAAATGAAAAGTCTTGATCCTCAAACTTATATCATGATACAAGCTTCAAATGAATTTTTGCCCAACATGAAAGTTGAAGATCTTGTTCTCCCATTTCCAAAAAGTCCAAGAACTCTCAATTCCCGTGTGTGGTTGGCAAGTTATGATCGAATCGATTTCAGAAATTCTTGAACTTCAAAAGGCCATATCTCTCAAACCGTTTGGCCAATTTGGGTGGGGTTTTTTCCTACAAGTCACATTTGATCTCCTCTTTCCAAAAATATAAATTTCATGAGCCAAAACCTTGCCAATCAAAATGGCATTTTTTGACCTATCTCATTTAAATGCAAGTTTGACCAATGTTTGACTTTTTGATATAAACATTTTTCTAACATTTGGCCAATTGGAACAGATCAGAAATATCATTTAAAACATGTTTGCCAAGTCAAATTATGAAGTACATACAGCCCATGCTAGTTTGCTTGATTTTTGGAAAGAAAGTACAAGTTTCACCAAACCACATCCCACAAATCCATGAGCCATGCCTTGTACCACAAAGGCAGCAGAATTGTCCATGATTTTCTGTCATGAGAAGTCAGTAATAGCAGCCATTTGACAGCAGAAGAAGCATGGTTCACTCTCTCAAAACCTCACCTTGCTGTTTGCATTAAAAACTTTCTGTCCAAAGCACAAAGGAACAAAACCTTGCCAAACCACAAAAAGCAACATAGAACAGCAAATTAAACATCCATTTTCCTGCCATGAAAAAACTGCTAGCAGCATACCACTATCCCTCTCAAAATTCACTTGGCTTTTGGCATCTTTCCAATTTTCTGTAAAAACACACAAGACCAAACTTTGCCCTGCAGAAAGCAACTTCTAACAGCAGAAGTTCATCATCACTTTCTGTCATGACCAAACCCTCTAACCACATTGCATACAACTCACTCCCTCAAGAATCATCTTACTGGCCTTGCTAAAATCTGTCACAACTAAAAGAACAAAACCATGCCTTGCCTTGCCACCAGAAGCAGCACTCCACAGCAGATTTTAGGGAGGTATTTTCTGTCATATTGAGGACAGTGGCAGCAACAGCAGCAACAACACAAGAGACAACACACTGCAGACTTCACTCATCCACTTTGCTTTTGCACTCTTGCAAAAACCTATCAAACTCCAAAGAACCAAAAACATTTTGCAGAACCAGCAACACAAAACAGCAGGGCTTTTTCATCTTTTTCTGTCATTTGAAACACAATGAACGAGCCACAAACCATCACAACATAGCAGAACTTCCCATTTTGAAAAACTGCACCAATTTGGCCATGTCCAAAACCTGTCAAAACTTCCTAAAGAATTGAAGCCTAGCATTGTGTTTGGACCATCCACTCATCATTGACAAACCTTGCTAACAGCCAACATACACAGCAGAACCAACCTTGTTCACTCATTCTCTCAAGCTCATCTTGGCATTTTTACACAAAATCTATCAAAAACCCAAAAGTTGCAAGACATGGTTTTGTTTAGAACAACAGCAAACAGCATACAGAAGCATGATTTCCTGCTACTGTAAACAGAAGTAGCAGCCACATAGAACCAACCAACCTCACTGATGAAAAAGACCACATCTTGGCATTTCTAATTTTCTGTCAAGAAAAACTTCCAAGAGGAACCAGACCTGGCCTTGACTCGAGGCAATATGTTCCACATTTTCTGTCATGTTACACACTTCTAACAGCAAACCAACTTCATTTTCTGTCATGAAAAAACCCTTGCAGCAGCAGACCAACCAAAAGTCTCAAGCTTCACCTTGCTTTTTGCATTTTTCAAAACCCTGTCCAAAACACCACAGAACCTAGGCCTTGCACTGCTATTTCACTATCCATCCACCATTTGGAGAACACTAGAAGCAGCCCTACCACAGCAAAATTCCATTCATCTCATTCTCAAAAAAACATCATCTAGGATGCATTTCTTTTTTCTGTCCAAAAGACCAAAGGACCAAACCCTGCCACAAAGCAACATCCAATAACATATCCTTTCCTCATTTTTTCTGTCACCTCCACCTAGCAGCAGCCAAGGTTGCACACAAAACACTTCACTCTTGCATTTTTAAAAAATCTGTCCAAGAACTTCCAAAGAGCTTGGCTTTGCTTTGCTTAAAACTGCATCCAAGCATCATGTTGAAACACAACTAGTCACCTCTAACATGAAACAAACCTTGGTTCTCATGCTCTAAAAACCTCATTTTTGCTTGCCTCTTCAAAAACCAGTCAAAGCCTCCAAGGAGCTAAATCTTGCCTTGTCTAAGACATCATTAAAACAGCATTTTGGACCTGTGGCAATCATCATTTTTCACCTATAGACTCCTTTCCCACTACTGTCTTCTCTAAAACACTCATCCATGACAGTCCAAGATTGATGCCAAAACAAGCCATCTCAAGCAAAACAACCTTCACCATTCATCGTTGGGAAGGTTCTAAAGCATCAGTTTCAGGCTAAGAGGATCAAAACCACACCGTTCCTCTTTCTACTTCAAAAATAGGTGAGTTTTCGACCTCAACCTTTTCAAAAAATTATGATGTACATCTCATAGGTCTTTTCACCCTGATCACACTGCACTTTGTGTTTTTAAAAATGGTTGAGTAATGGTCGAGTTGTGTTGAAATAAAAATGGATGATTCAAACTTGTTTTGCTTGTTTCTTATTGCCTAGCTCGAATTAATGAAAACCCATGTTAGGATGTTGTTGTATGATGTTTGATGAACACAATGGTATAATCAATTTTGATTTCTGGGCAAAATTGAGAAACACGATTTGGAATGGTGATGAACAGTGAAACCCTAACCTTTGAATTTCCCAGATTTTTCCCCATTTTCGTGCATACATGGCTTGACTCCCTCGTCCAATCAAAACATTTCCTTTAAAGCCCAAAACGACTGTGTTTGGTTAAGTGAATCATGATATTACAACTTTGCCATTCTTGCTCCATTTATTTCATTTTAATTTCACATTTTATGACCAATCTTCCAAAAATCATAACTTGCTCATTTTTGACCCAAATTCAATGGGATTTTTTGTGTTGTATTCATCATGATCTCTACTTTTTTATCATTATTTTTCCAGAATTTTTGGATGAGTGGTTTTTAAATGGTGCTAGGGTTTGTGACATGTGACCAAATTTTGTACACTTTGCCAAATCAATTGTGAAATGATGAGAATGTATCCAATGGCTCCCAAATTTTTTGTGCTTAAACTAGACACATTCATGGTGATTTTGGTGTAGAGTTTGGGGATTTATCATTTGTGGTTTGTGAGTTATGATTTTTTGAATTAGGGTGTGACAATTTGTGTCACACCATTGATGTCCAACTTCATGATTTTCATTACCATGCTTCATGACCTCCAATTGATCCAATTTTTTGCATGAACCTACTCTTGTATGTCTAGTTGACTTATGAATTTTCTTGGATTTATTTGAACTATTTTCCATTTGTTTGAGATTTTTCTCCCTGCTTGGTCAAATGTTGACCTTGTGTGACACATGTTCCCATTTCATTTGTGAAATTCTCATACTTTACTAGATGGACTTGAAATTTTACATGAGATAACTAGACATCCTCATATTTGCCATGGTTTTGATCCCATTCATTTATCATACACCATTCTTGACTTATGATTTTTCTAAGTTGATGCATGTTTGGTTGACTTCTTTGGGCATGTTCAAAATTGCTTTGTCTTTCTGATTTTCATTGACTGCCTTCCACTTGTCCAAATGAGATGAAATTTGACATGCTTACCATGCTATGTGTTAGGATTGATCATGATTTATTTGGTGATTTTTGGAAAATGTTTAGATTGCTTTTGAGTTAAGTCTTGCTGTTGACTTCTGTGAGCTTCTGTTTGCCATGTTTTGACCTAAATGGTTCATGAAATGATGATGATGATTGATATGAGTGTGAATCCAATTGGTTTTGTTTCCTAATTGTTTGAACATGATTTTGGATGCTTAACCCTTGCTGTTTTGACTTTCTTAATCTCTTTTGACCCTAGGCTTGCCCTAGTGGTCCTGTTACTCACCTTTGAGCTTGTGTTTTCAGGTTGACCATCAAATGGCCATTAAGACCAATTCATTTGACTGAGCTTGCTTAAATATCATTGCCTAACCTCTTTGTTTTGTAGGTGGCTTGGCTCACATGCCTTAAGCTTTGTGCCTTGCACATTCACTAGCTTGTGTTGACTGGTTGATGTCTGTTTCATTTTGATTTAACTCTGACTTGTATACTAACTGTGCTTGACTGATTTCAGGTACTTTAGTTGCTTTTAGTTCCTTGTGAACTTTTGCTTTGATTTGCTTGTATAAGCAATTTGCATTGAGGTATGTCTCTTTGCCTTCATGTAGTCTGGAAGACCTGGCCTGTTACTTGGCCAGGCAACTGTCTGAAGTCCTCCTTAAGAGGCAATGTTTGTGGATGTTTACTTTTGTCCTTGCATAGAGTCAAAGTCCTCCTAAGTGAAGAGGCAATTGGTGGAAGGTAGGGATATGCAATCTATCCCCCACTATTCAGTGTGTCATCTGCTTTGCTCACACCACTGTGTTGATGCATTTCAGATACAAACCCAAGATCTTGTACAATTGTACAGTTGAGTCAGTTTCAAATGTGTAGAAGGGTTCCCACTTTCTGAACCCACACATTCTTGTCAAATGCTCTCCCAGGCCAGGGATAGAAGCAATGAGGCACACCCCTCATCTCCTTTCATCTGCTTCACCTTAGCCCCGCAATGGCAAGGTTAAGAGCAACATTCACCCAGTTCCAGAGGTTTGTTTGTTGAGGTTGATATGACCCCTCGACTAAAACCTAGCCTTGTTTGAGCCACTTGCTTGTATATAGTGTGTGCTATCTGTGCTTGTAGGATTGTTTGACTTGCTTCCTGTGCAAGTTAGGATTGTTTGACTTGCTTCCTGTGAAAGTTAGGATTAGTTTAGACTTGCTTCCTGTGCAAGTAGGTTTTGCTTGGCTTGCTTCCTGTGCAAGTTAAGTGTGTGTGTGGCTTGCTTCCTGTGCAAGCCATACTTAGGATAGGCTGGCTCCCTGTGCCAGTTAGCTAGAAACCTTAACTTAGGGATGATTTGCATGATAACATCTAGGCTCGAGTCGTAGTCTCCCTAGTTGTGTCTCCCTCTGTTATCTGGTTAGGCTAGTCCTTTATCCCTTCGTAGGGGAACTACATCGCCCTGATCTTCATACCAGATGAAGTATGTAGGCAGGAGATTGAGCTGATCTCTCCGGGCGCCCTTTTTTTTTCCTTTTGTGTGTGTTGTTTGACAATTGCTAGGCTCGAGTGCCTGACTCCTTAGCAATTCGTTGTCTGTTTGTTTGAGTGCGTGCTTGACAGTTATAGGCTCGAGTCCCCGACTCCCTATTAACCTGTTGTGTTGTTGTGTGCTTGGAAGCCGATGTAAGTCCATCGAGTGGCATTTGGGTTCCAGTGTGTGTGCGTTTTGGTTCGGATGCCGATATAAGTCCAATGATTGGCAGTCGGGCTCCACGTTTGCCTTTGCCTGTGTTTGTTTGTGTGCGTGTCAGCCGAGCTACGAATGCTCTGATTCTTCTCTCATCCGAGAAGATACGTATGCATAGGATGCGACATCCTAGCGAGCATGTGTCGTTTCCCCAGTCCGAACTACTTCGACTCTGATGTCTATGCCTGATAGACTAAGTAGGCCCAGGATGCGGTATCCTGCCGAGTCAGTTTCAGTCAGTTCCTTGTGTCTCTTTTCAGCCAGTGTGTGTGAGTATTTGAGCAGTGTTTAGCAACCAATTTATCCTTCCTTTTGTGCGTGGATCCCGTAGAGTACTACGGATGCGTAGGGGTGCTAATACCTTCCCTTCGCATAACCGACTCCCAAACCCATCCTCTTTGGTCGCGAGACCATGTTCTTTCCTAGGTTTACTCTGAGCGTTTCCTTTCCCTCTTCTGGGATAAATAACGCACGGTGGCGGCTCTGTTGTTTCTTGTTTTCCCGCCGGTTTTTCGCGCGATGCGACAAGTAGGAACTGAATCGGTAGATTGAATTATTTCATAATCACTTATTTCATAACAGCTTATTTCAAGAATTGCTTTTAATAATCACTTTTTCTTAATCGAACACCAAACCAAACAACCCCCCCTAATTCGATTTACCTTTGGATAATAATAATCAAGAATCCTTGTGAGAACGATATCTGAGTTAAAATTGTCGTCGTACTACGTTTTTGAAAAACACTCGTTTTGACCCGCGCGCGACAGCGGATCACATATGCACACAAAAAGGGCTTCCTAGGAGTACCTAGGACACTTTGGGTGCTAACACCTTCCCTCTGTGTAACCAACCCCCTTACATGTGATCTCTGATTTTTATTAGTTTTTATTTGAAAACTTCTTACTTATTGGGTTTTGTTCGTACTTTTTCCCTTTTCCCTTGGAATTAATAAAAGTGCGGTGGCGACTCTTGTTAATTGATCTTTAGCTTGTCAATAGCTTGATGATCATGAATTTCCCGCTACAACCTCTATTAGTATGATGTCCTCTAAAACATTTGTAAAGTAGCACGTAGTATTATCCTCGAATTTTTATGTTTTGTCGCATGATCGCTTATGTCCTTTCTTCCTCTTGTGGCTCACATAGGTCCAGTCTAACTCTCACACTCCCTTTTATTTTTTAATTTATGTGAAATGTCAATATATATATATATATATATATATATATATATAATATATATATATATATATATATATATATATATATTAAATGATCAATTAAATCATTCATTTTTTTAATTTATGTTAAATAATCAATTAAATCACTCATTATAAAATAAAGAAATTAAATTTTTATTAAAAACAAAAAGAAATCCGCAATAGAAAAGCATAGTTTGTACACAATAGATAATTGATTTTTATATATAATAAGAATAGTAGTTGACAATAGTGAGATAATAATACAAATGAATAAGTATTCACTCGTGGTCCTAGCCTCATGGAAAGGAATATATAAAATGTACAAGTTACAATGTTAGTAGGGTAACAAGCATTGAAACCTAATAAAGCCTAGAGGAAGAAGAAACCATAAAAATCTAAACATAATCCTATGAATATACCCTTGTACTTCAATTGTGTGTGAACTAGCAGAAAGAAATAACTTAATCCTATGAACATACCCCTCATCTTGCAAATTTTGTTTCTTTGGTCCTTCTGCTCTTTCTTATATGGATTTGACCACAATTCTATTATCCACAAGAACATCACAACAGTGATTCTTGAAATTGTTCTTCGTATTTGCACTGGAAATGTTACTCAGGAGATCTAAGAACTACTTGGCTAACTGGCCCACACATGTTTCAAGGTTTTAAATGGAAGTTTCAATGTTTTCGTGACTGACCATAGACACCAAGATTAATTGATTTAGTGTATCCTCAACCTTTGTTATTCTGACTTATTATGGAGGTGCTTGTGAATAATGTTGATAATGGTTGTTTATTGGATGAGCAACCTCGAATCTCTAACCTTGATCAAAATTATTTCTTAGTGGGCAGTTGTTATTCTGATATTGCACATGCCTTTGGTTGCCTACATAGTTCACTTCCTCATCGGTAAGGGAAAATACAATTGGATGGCTCTGCTACAAAGTTCACATAATGCAATCATATCCTAGTGTATCTCACCAAAGATATGATATTGATGCTGAACTTCTATAACAATGTTATGTAACAGAGAACAATTTGAAGAAGATTTCGTTGGAAAGAGATCAGATAAGACATTAGACAAAGAAATCTCTACACTCCTGGAATGTACAATCTGTTTGATCCATTGTGTTTTTGGACAAACTAAGAAATATCTTCTATTCCAATAGTGATGGAATTTTTGGACGTATTCCTATAAGACAAACAAGCTGGAAGTGGTTAGTCTCCTCACCAAACATAGATTTTGTACAAACTGATCTTAAACCAATGTGGAGTTTTAAGTTGCCTATTGTAGCACCTCAAATTTGCACCTATCATTGTACATACATTTTCATATTAGGTCATAGCACATCATGGTCCATTGCATAGCATTGCATTGCCTCTTTTGCCTCAAGTGCCAGCCAATCAAGAAATTAGGTCAAACTGGTCAGGAGATCAGTCAGTCAGGCAAGCAAGCACAATTCTCAAGGAGCCAAGGCTCTAGGGTTTGTCCAACAAGTTCACATGACTTGGAGGTCCATTTGAAGTGTTCAAGTCAAGGGTTGAAGGCTTGGAGATCATCAGTTCATACACAGACAGTCAAAAACCTTAGAAAGTCAACAGTCAGTCAAAGCAGTGGATGGTGGCCATTCTTGTGGAATTTGGGCACCATGATCAATAATCAAGAGTTCCATACAACTTGGGACATCATTTGAAGTCAAGTTCTCAAGGAATTAGGGTTCAGAAGTCGTCAGTCAATGCACAATCAGTCAGAAACCCTAAAAGTCAACTGTTGGTCAACTGTCCATTTAATCAGTGATTTGATGATTGGATTTGGTCTGAGAGAGTTTATTCATGTCCAAATAGTCTCCATACATCATGTCAAACACCATCATGGAAGAATTTGAAGCCAGATCAGAAATTTCCAAAAATGGAAACTGGACCTGTAACTGAAACTTACCAAAAATGGAAAGTCTTGATCCTCAAACTTACATCATGATATAAGCTTCAAATGAATTTTTGCCCAACATGAAAGTTGAAGATCTTGTTCTCCCATTTCCAAAAAGTCCAAGAACTCTTAATTCCCATGTGTGGTTGGCAAGTTATGATCGAATCGATTTCAGAAAATCTTGAACTTCAAAAGGCCATATCTCCCAAACCGTTTGGCCAATTTTGGTGGGGTTTTTTCCTACAAGTCACATTTGATCCCCTCTTTCCAAAAATATAAATTTCATGTGCCAAAACTTCACCAATCAAAATGGCATTTTTTGACTTATCTCATTTAAATGCAAGTTTGACCAATGTTTGACTTTTTGATTTATCATTCTTTAAACCACTTGGCCAATTGAAATAGCTCAGAAATGTCATTTAAAGTATGTTTGCAAGCTCAAATTATGCAGTACTTGCACCCATCATGTATCCATGCTTAGTTGCTTGAATTGGAAGAAAGGTACACTTTCACCATGCTACTCCATACTATCCACCATACCTTGCTTTGTACTCTTAAAACAGAAAATTAGAAGGTCATTCTCTGTCATTATGAACACAATTTGCAGCCCAAAACCAACAGCAAAACAAAGGCCATGTCCTAGTTGCTTGAAATTTGGCAAAAGTACACTTTCATCCATACTTCCACACCTTGCTTTGTACCACAACCTAGCAGACCTTAGGCATGATTTTTTCTGTCATTTTGAGATTCAATTGCAGCCACAATCAAACACATTGCAGCAAAAAAATCACTCACTCTAAAAAATTTTACCTTGCTATTTGCATTTCAAGAAAAAGCTGTCAAAGCTCAAAAAAGTGACAAAGCATTGCAGAACCACTAAGCAACATCCAACAGCAGGCTTTTCATGATGTTTTCTGTCATTAGAAACTACTAACTAGCATCCATCAAACCAGAATTCATTCATGCTCTCACATTCTAAAAAACTCACCTTGCTTTGCATTTCTAAAACTCTGTCCAAAACACCAAAGTTACCAAGCCTTGCATTGTATTTTGACCATCCATTCATCATTGCCAAACCCTGCTAACAGTCACAAGACAGCAGACCAACCAACTGGACATTCTCTCAAAACTTCATCTTGGGTGCATGTATGATTTTCTGTCCAAAAAGAAACTTCCAAGAGAAACAAAGCCTGGCCTTGCTTGAGACCATATCAAACACCATTTTCTGTCATACATTGAAACCTCAATAGCAGCCATACACAGCAGAAATCACTCATTTCTCTCAAAGTTCATTTTTGCATTTTTCAACTTCCTGTCCAAAACCTCCAAATAACCTAACCTTGCCATTGTTGATTCATCACCAAAACAACATCATGAGCACATTTCCATTGTTCTAAACCATCTGTAACAGCATCTAGCAGGACTGGTTTTTACAAAGCCACAAAATAGCCAAAACATGACAGCTTTTGTTCTAAGCATTTGTTGATCAAAAGAGCATTGCAAACACATCTCAAATATCACATAGCAAATGTCCAAAGCCTCAAAACCTGCAGAAAACATCAAGAACTCAAAATCACTTTTCAACTTGTCACATTGTGTCAAACTTGCATTTTCAAAGCTACTTTCACTCTCAGGTCATTCCAAGCTTAGCAAATTAGTTTGTCATGGTCCATAGGGTATATTGAAGCTGTCTCAAACCTCCATTGCTCACTGTTTGAAAATCAAAAACATCACCATTCTCAAAAATCAAGCAAAACCAGTTCAGTGGCCATCTTCATTACCAGCTTGATTCAAGTTCAAGTAAGGTGTCAAGCAGCTTGCCTTGGACCCTTTGAAGCTATTTGGATACCTGTCAAGCATTGAAAGCATCTCCAGCATCACATTCAACATTGCCCTGTTCAGTTTGGTAAATTTTCAAGTTCCATTATTCTTGAATCTATTACATGCTTTCAAAAGATCTTTCAATGCTGAGTTTAGTGATGGTCTTAGTTTTGAAAATGGTTGAGTTATCATGAAGATGTGATGAAATGAAGTTTGATGCTTGAATATGTTTTCATTGATTTCTCTTTCATGAGCTTGATTTGATGTCAATACTTGATGGATTCATGTTTGTCATTGCTTGCTGATCATTTGGGTGTACTCAATCTTGATTTCTGAAAAAGTTTGTGAAATTCGATTTGGGGAAGATGCTGCTACAGTGAAACCCTAGCTTTCAAAATGCATTTTTCCAGATTTTCTTCTGTTTCACGTTGCATAAGCCTGGCCAATGAAATTATTTCGTTTGCTTGCCCAAAACGACTGTGCTTCAATAAGTGGCACAAATAATTACAAGTTTGCCACTCGGGGCATGTGTCCTATTGATTTAAGTTGTTTCTTTTCCATTTTAATTTCACTTTGATATCCAATCTTCCAAAAATCATAACTTGTCCAATTTTAATCCAATTTGAATGGGGTTTTTTGCATTGTCTTCCTCATGACCTCTACTTTTTTATCATGATTTTTCCAGAATTTTGTGATCATTGGTTTTGTTTGGCACTAGGGTTTGTGACATGTATGCAAATATTATACACTTTGCCAAATCAATTGTGAAATGATGAGGATGTATCCAATGGTTCCCAAATTTTTTATGCTTAAACTAGACACACTCCTGGTGATTTTGGTGTAGAGTTTTTGAATTTATCTTATGTGGTTTGTGAGTTATGATTTTTTGAATTAGGGTGTGACAATTTGTGTCACACCACTGATGTCCAACTTCATGATTTTCATTACCATGCTTCTTGACCTCCAATTGATCTGATTTTTTGCATGAACCTACTCTTGTATGTCTAGTTTACATGTGAATTTTCTTGGACTTATTTGTGGCATTTCCTAATTGTTTGAGATTTTCTCCCCTGCCTAGTCAAATATTGACTTTGTATGACACATGTTCCCATTTCATTTGTGAAATTCTCATACTTTATTAGATGGACATGAAATTTTACATGAGATAACTAGACATCCTCATATTTGCCATGGTTTTAGTCCCATTCATTTATCATACACCATCTCTGATTTATGATTTTTCTAAGTTGATGCATATTTGGTTGACCTCTTTGAGCATGTTCAAAATTGCTTTGACTTTCTGATTTTCATTGATTGCCTTCCACTTGTCCAAATGAGATGAAATTTGACATGCTTACCATGCTATGTGTTAGGATTGATCATGATTTATTTGGTGATTTTTGGAAATGCTTAAGATTGCTTTTGAGTTAAGTCTTGCTGTTGACTTCTATGAGCTTCTGTTTGCTATACCTTGACCTAATTTGCTCATGAAATGATGATAGTGATTGATATGCACATGAACCCAATTGGTTGTGTTTCTTAATTGTTTGAACATGATTTTGGATGCTTGTCCCTTGCTGTTTTGACTTCTTCATTCATTTTTGACCCTAGGCTTGCCCTAGTGGTCCTGTTACTCACTTTTGAGCTTGTGCTTTCAGGTTGACCATCAAGTGGCCATTGAGACCAATTCTTTTGATTGAGCTTGCTTAAATATCATTGTCTAACTTGTTTGTTTTGTAGGTGGCTTGGCTCACGTACCCTAAGCCTTGTGCCTTGCACATCCATGTGCCTCTAATTGACTGTTGGTGTCTGTTTTTGTTTGTTTTGTTTGAAGTTGCATACTAACATCTGCTTGACTGTTTCAGGTGCTTTAGTTGCTTAGTTCCTTGTGAACTTTTTGCTTTGCTTTGCTTGTATAAGCAATTTGCATTGAGGTATGCTTCTAGTCTTCATGTAGTCTGGAAGACCTGGCCTGTTACTTGGCCAGGCAACTGTCTGAAGTCCTCCTTAAGAGGCAATGTTTGTGACTGTTTACTTTTGTCCTTGCATAGAGTCAAAGTCCTCCTAAGTGAAGAGGCAATTGGTGGAAGGTAGGGATATGCAATCTATCCCCCACTATTCAGTGTGTCATCTGCTTTGCTCACACCACTGTGTTGATGCATTGCAGATACAAACCCAAGATCTTGTGCAATTGCACAGTTGAGTCAGTTTTAAATGTGTAGAAGGGTTCCCACTTTCTGAACCCACACATTCTTGTCTTGAGCTCTCCCAGGCCAGGGATAAGAGCTGTGAAGTCTTATCTTCACTCACCTTTCATCTGCTTCACCTTAGCCCCTCAATGGCAAGGTTAAGAGCAACCTTTGACCCTATTCCAGTTGGCCTCAGTGCCTAACCCCTGTGTGAGCCACTTGCTTGTGTATAGTGTGTGCTATCTGTGCTTGTAGGATTGTTTGACTTGCTTCCTGTGCAAGTTAGAATTGTTTGACTTGCTTCCTGTGCAAGTTAGGATTGTTTGACTTGCTTCCTGTGCAAGTTAGGGTTAGTTTAGACTTGCTTCCTGTGCAAGTTAAGTGTGTGTGGCTTGCTTCCTGTGTGAGCCATGCTTAGGATAGGTTGGCCCTTGTGCCATTTAGCTAGAAACCTTAACTTAGGGATGATTTGCATGATAACATCTAGGCTCGAGTCGTAGTCTCCCTAGTTGTGTCTCCCTCTGTTATCTGGTTAGGTTATTCCTTTATCCCTCTGTAGGGGAACTACGTCGCCCTGATCCTCATACCAGATGAGGTACGTAGGCAGGAGATGAGTTGATCTCTCCGGGCGCCTGTGTCTTTGTTTTGTCTTGTTGTGTGCTTGGAAGTTGATGTAAGTCCGTCGAGTGGCATTTGGGTTCCAGTGTGCGTGTGTTTTGGTTCGGATGCTGATGTAAGCCCAGTAATTGGCATTCAGGCTCCACGTTTGCCTTCTTGTGTGTGTTTTGGTTCGGATGCTGACATAAGTCCAGTGATTGGCAGTCGGACTCCACGTTTGCCTTTGCCTGTGTTTGTTTGTGTGCATGTCAGCCGAGCTACGAATGCTCTGATTCTTCTCTCGTCCGAGGAGATACGTATGCATAGGATGCGATATCCTAGCGAGCATGTGTCGTTTCCCCAGTCCGAACTACTTCGACTCTGATGTCTATGCCTGATAGACTAAGTAGGCCCAGGATGCGACATCCTGCCGAGTTCAGTTTCAGTCAGTCTCTTGTGTCTCTTTCAGCCAGTGTGGGTGTGTTTGAGCAGTGTTTTAGCAACCAATATTTCCTTCCTTTTGTGCGTGGATCCCGTAGAATACTACGGATGCGTAGGGGTGCTAATACCTTCCCTTCGCATAACCGACTCCCGAACCCATCCTCTTTGGTCGCGAGACCATGTTCTTTCCAGGTTTACTCTGAGCGTTTCCTTTCCCTCTTTTGGGATAAATAACGCACGGTGGCGGCTCTGTTGTTCTTGTTTCTTTTCCCGCCGGTTTTTCGCGCGATGCGACAGCTGGCGACTCTGCTGGGGACATAGAGAAGTTGACCTATGCTGGTCCATCTTCCCTGAGCGAGTCTCTCCTAGCGCTCTCTAGGTTAGGGTTTTGGTTGCTTTGTGCTTCTTTTTTTTTTTATTGCATTCATTGTATATATGTGCATTTATTGCTTGCATTTATTATTTGCATTAATGTTTGCATTTCATTCATATTCATCTGCTGTGTTGTCTGTGTTTCTCTGTTTGGGGGTGGGAGTTACTTGAGGTAAAAGGCCCAATACCCAGGCTATGAGTGAAATCTAGGGAACTTAGGAATAGAGTGATTCATGGGAAGCGGGTGGTATTGCGCCACTTAGCGGAACATTGATATCACGAGCAGTTCAGACCCTGGTGGGATACTGTCGTTACATACTTCAGGTGTGTATATGATGGTATTCTGCGAAAGGTTATTTATGCTGCGTTTCTCTTCGACTTTACCCTGACCTAGATAACACCCGTGAGTGGGGAGGGTTTGATCATTACAGGTACAGTTGCTGATTGTTGGTGACTTGTTGGTGACTCTTGGTACTGATGGTGACTGTGAGTTATGGGCATTTATTTCTGGGACGCCAGAGTTCTGTCCGTGGTTTATCAGCGGGTTCCGTTTATTTCGGATCCCCGGGCTGAGGTGAGAGTACTTGTTCAGAGGATCCGTTTGTCACCCGTTCAGTGGATGTTCCTGTGAAGATAGTGATATAATCTCCGGTTCCGTTTATTTCGGAACCCCCCAAGTTGGATTTATGGTGACTTGATCCCACAGAAATGACTGGTTCAGAGCAGTATTGGTCTACAGTTGACTTGGTGGCGCAAGGGCCTGCATTCATGCATTTGCATCATATCATCTCGCATTCATCTGCATTCAACTCATGTCTGTCCGTACTCAGGGTCTATTATTTTTTAACTAAAACCCCGGTCGAGAGACATCCAGATGTCAAAATGTTGTTGATGGAATTTTATCTGTCTCAATGAAACCAGAAAAAAAGAGGACTGAATATTCCTAGTACGGACAGACATTGCATGTGTGAGTCATACTAACCCATTTGCTGTTTTGTAGGTTTCAGTATTCAACCAGGTGCACATAGCTCGTCTGTTCAGATAACCTGCTGGGGGTCAACAAATCCAAGCTGATGGATCTTCCCAACGCCGACATCCTTGAGCTGAAAGAGATGATGAGGGAGTTGTTCAGTGTTGTGCAAGGACTTGCCTTGGGACAAAAAGCCATGTCTGAGAGATTGGAAAAGATTGAGAAATGGCTGATAGTAGAGAAGGTTCAGGGGAAGACTCCGTCCTCCGAAGTGAACAAACCTTCTGGTACTGTAGCAAGGGAACCCTCCGACAGTAGTCCATTCAAGAAGAAGGTTGAGCCAGTTGGTGTGCCCGCAAAGAAAGAACGTGGTAAAGATCGTTATCACCCTTACGCTACCACTGTATCCACTCCTGTCAGCAAATCACCTGTTCAACAGCAACAACTGCAACCTCAACAGAAGACACCGAGGGCTGAAAGCCAGGTGAAGAAGAAGAAAGAGGATCGTCAGTTTGAGGAACCACCCGTGACATACGCCCATCTGTTCCAAAGGTTGATGGATCTTGCGTTGGTACGGCCAAGGATATTGATTCCCATAGAACGGCAGAAGAGGCCACCAAACTATGATGAGAATGCCAAGTGCGAGTTTCACTCTGGGGCACCCGGACACAACATTGAGGGCTGTAGAGCTTTTAAGCATGTCGTCCAGGACATGGTGGACTCCGAGACCATTAACTTGGCCCAGATTATGAAGGGGGATGTCAACCCTGCGCCCAGAAGGGGTCCTGTAAAAGTTAAGATGGTGAAGAAGGCCAAGAAAGGATTGGAGATGACTGAGGAGGACCAGCTAAAGGTTCCAATGGCCGTGGTCCCAAAACCTCTGGAGCAGGATGGAGTTTTCCCTGTTAGTGATAATTCTTGTGCGATCGTCACCATAAAGGGAAGTGTATTGATGAAAGACACGACCCAGAAGATGAAGGAAGTAGAAATGGACGATGTAAGGTGTGGAGCACCCCGTCTGGCAGTTGAAACCGTCCAGGTAGAGAAGGCCCTTGTTGCTGAGAAAGAGAAGAAGTTGTCCATTTCTTCTTATAAACAAGCTCTGGAAGTGGTGAAAAACAAAGAGGCGCAAGGCTGGGGAAGGATCATTGACATCGTGGTAAAAGCAGACATGTTTGGAGTCGGTTATCAGCCGGATTTAGAGTCGTCTAGACCGGACAGAAGATGTCGTCCACCGTACACCTTCGTCAGTGCAGGAATGTTGGATCCTGGTCATGCCCGTTCAGTGGGTGAAGATGTTGACAGCGACCGCGAACTCGAGTCATGGATAAAGTCGTGCGTACCAGGAAACTGGAAGGCCTCCAAAAGCATCACTGTCACTCATTCTGAAGAGTAGTATTTCTGTTTTTCAATTTTTGTTTGCATGAAAGCCATACGTTTTGCCCGAAACGTAATGGTCCATTGTAAGGGCCATCTCATGTGTTTCATTATGCAACATTTTGCATCAGTAATGAATGGATGTTTTTGTAGTTAAAAGCGGTGTTCCCTGTTTTTCATTTAATTTTGCAATTTAAAAAAAAGGAAAAAAACAAATAAAAATGGCAACGTTTTTTCATTCTCTTTCCTTTTGATTTTGTCTCGTTCCAAAGTGATTACTCTCCTGATCTCACCGATAACGATTTGGTTACACCTCTGTATGACTTCGACAATTCGACCTATCATGCCAGAGGAAAAAGGCGAAGAAGATTGTGATTTGTTGGAATTAGCCAGGTCATTGAAACAAGAGGAGAAGGTGATTCAACCGCACGAGAAGCGAGTCGAGTTTGTCATCCCAGGTATCGCCGAGGTCAGAAGGGAAAGTGAAAGTGGAGACCGCTTCAGAAGCAAGTCAAGAGCAGAATGGTAGCCCTTTTGAAAGAGAAGGTTGATACATGTGCCTGGTTGTATCTAGATACACCAAGGTGGGATACCAATGATTTGGGGCATAAACTACCATCAGGAGGAGACTGTGCAAAAGCTGAGGCCGACAAAGGATGAGAAAGAGAGGAGGTGTGAATAGACTATCAAGATGCGAGCAGAGCTAATCTGAAAGATGGATTCCCGGTACATCACAATGAGGTATTGGTTGATTATATGGCTCAGGTCTCCGTGTTTATCTTCATGGATGGCTTCTTGGCCAAGACCAGATTAAATTGTTGCCAGATGATATGAAGTAAACCAGGTCCATCACACAAGGGGCACCTTCTTGTTCTAAGTTGATGTCGTTCCGTCACATGAGGCCGGTGCCACGTATCAGAGGTCTACGGTGATTTTGTTTCATGATATGATTCATCGTGAAAGCAAATGCCATGTTGATGACATGATGACAAAGTCCCAAGCAGAACAGGGGCATCCGGTAGACTTGGGGCAAGTTGTTTGACCGTTTGAGATAACTCATACTTTTGAGTCTGAATCAGTGCACTTATGGAGTGTTGTCCATCAAGCTACCGAGGCTTGTTGTGAGCGAATCAGAGGAATCGAGGTCGATCCTGCTAAAAAAAAAAAAAAAAAAAAAAAAAAAAAAAAAAAAAAAGGGGGTAAGTTGTAGGTACCTCTGATTCCGATACCTCAGTGAAAGTAATAACTGTTAATCCGGTACTTGATAACCCTCGAGGGGTCTACGAGGTGCGTATTGAGTCAGCATGACTAGTCTTGTCGAAAAGAGTATGCAATTTACCTAAGCAAAAAGTTTATCGACTGTGAAACAATACACTCACTGTTCGGAAAAACTTGATGTACTTTGGCATAGGCTGCTCGCCGACTGAGACAGTATATGCTGATTCATACCACTTTGTGGATGTCCATAATGGATCTGATCAAATATGTGTTTGAGAAGCTAGTAGCAACCCATGGAAAGGTTATCAACCAAGGAAGTTTGAGGTCCCTGATGAGGACATCTCGAGGTACTCAAATCGAAAGATTGAGAGTGACTGATCCCGGAGGAGGGGTCTGACCCCGAATCCGAACGGATTCCGATGTCTGAGGGGGAAAGAGATGAGGTGAATAAGGTAGTGCTTCCCGGATCACAGTTGGTTGCACCAACAATGGTATCTGAACATAAAGTCTGTATCCTGGATATCGAACCTAGGGATGTGCATCTACCTGGGGCAGTGTTTTCCTCACAGATATATGAGAAATCAGAGAAGACTGAATGGATAAGGACTCGGAATGACATGTCAAGTCCAATTGAGGAAAAAGCGTTGACAGTTACCTGGCATGGGGCGGTTGTACCCAGTGAACGAAGCATGTTGTTAACCAAGAAGTGTGACCTCGCGCGTACCACGCGGAAGAATTGGTTGAAAAGGATCCTTCCTCCTCAAAACAATTGTGGGGCAAATGGACAAACAGTTATGAATGTCCATTCGTGGTCAAGAGGGTCCCATCTGACAGAACCTTGTTGTTTATGACCACGGATGACGACGATTTTCCATTCCCTGTGAATGCGGACGCAGTTAGAAAATACTTCGTGAAAGAAACCCGCTGGACAAAAAGAATAAAGAGTCCAGGCAAAAAAGGGGCATCCCGGCGAACCAAGAAAAAGAGGAAGGTTCGGGCAAAAGTTAGGGATAAAAATAAAAGAAAAGAACTGTACACCCGGCAAGTTGAAAACCCGCAAGGGCGACTTGGGCAAAAAAGGGCATCCCGGTGGACTGAAACCCGAAAGGGCGGTCCAGGCAAAAGAGGGAATGAAACGAACAACTGCGTCCAGCATGATCGTTTGTGCTCTTGATGACTTGGCTAATCTCCGACAGAGACCGATCGGAAGCGTCTCGTTCAGAAGACAGAAAGTGCGGGAAGTCTTGAGGACATATGAGGTGTAACCGAGTTGGAACCCGATGAGATCACGGTTCCGCATTGCCATTAGGATAGATTTTTTTCTTTTATGTGCAATCACCTCTTTCCAGGGTTTGCTTCCTGTGTGTTGCTCAATTTGCGAGCCATCTTTTATTCCAGTCAAATAAAGCGTGTGTTCGGTCAAATAAATTTTGTTTTTGTGTCATTACTGTTTTGATTACGAAAACATCTATTCATTTTGATAAGAATATTTGCATTTTTGAAACATAGAGGTCCCTTCTGATGCATGCTTGTGAGATTGAAATCTGGAAATCTTACTTGGAAGTCTGAGTGACCTAAGTGTTGAAATATCAGAACACCGGGGGCATACCTGGGGCACGTTTTTATCTGACGATCTCTTGTGCAGATGCTGTTAGATGTCTTCATTCACTTGCCAGTGGTAATGTGAACCCTTTCTGACAAGAGATCCCCTCAGAGTCCAACCAGGGGCAAGGGATAGTTGAACGGTGAAAAGACAGTGAAGGATTACGATGACGATCCTGGAAAGTTAATCAAGAAGACTCTTCAAAGTCTGATGATTGGAAAGTATGTATGAATCCCAAGAGTTCAACCCCCGTGAAGTACGGACGAGTTGGGAATACAAGATGATGGAGCAGAAAAGTCCAAAAGAGTCTGGGAGTTCTTAAGAGTGGAAAGTCAACACTATGGGTGGATGATGAGTACCAGTGTTCGACGAATCGACCGGTGTTCCTTTCAAACAAGTTGTATCTCCCCAGAGTATTGAGAGTGTGATCTCCCTGGCAGATTCGAGATCGTTGTCTCCTCAGCAAGCCTGAAGGTTATCACGTCCTCAGCAGGGGCAGGGGCAGAATGTTTCTCAGGGTGGAAGACATTTTCCCCAGCTCGAGCCAGTATTGAAGCTATCAGAGTTATTTCCCCTGCAGAGATGTCTGTGGACAGTGCTTTATATCCCCAGCAGATCTAAAGATTGTTTATCCCCAGCAGGCATGTGCTTACAGATTTCCCCAGTTGAGAACCCCCGCTGAGCGCCTGGCAGTTATTTTCCCCGGGAGTTCCCCAGCGGAGTCTATCAGTAGACTGTTTGTGTGTTCCCCAACAATTGGGTTGGTGATGCTGTTATCTCCAGTATGGCTGTGAGTGCTTATCCCCAGCAGGGTTGTGGAAATTCATCTCCAGTATGATATGACGTGTTATCATCCCCAACAGAGTTGTTACTCTCCCCACTAGGATCGTTCTCCTCAGCAGAGTGGTGTGGTTTTTCCTCAGCAAGTTCCCCGAGTGGAGCGGGTCTCATGAAATACATCTCCAGCAGTGATTCTCCTACATATGGATTGGTTGGGTCGTCCCTAGTGGAGTAGCATTTATCTCTCCAGCAGAGTTTATCCTACCAGTGGATTGGACGAGTTTTTGTAGTAGACTGAAATCTGCATCCTCAGCTGAGTTGAGTCTACCTATGGATCGCGTGGGTTATCCCCAACGGAGTAACAGACATTCTCCAAAGCAGGGTTTATCCTATCTGAAGATTGGTTGAGTCTTCCTCCCAGTGAAGTCGCTTTACTATTCCCCAAGCGGAGTCCCCTGCAGAATGTTTCCCCAAGAGGAGTCTCCCCACAGAGTCAGAGTACCTGATCATTTCGGCTCCCTAGCCAGGGTTCATTTGCATTTCGCATGTAGTAATCATTGCATCCTCAAAAAAATCGCGTAGCATTCCTATTCATAAATGGAGCATTACGCCATAGAAAAATCAAACATATGCATTCATATGTTCGAAACCTCACCAGACCGTATCCCCGGCAGAGGCGGACCATTTCATTCAACATAGCAAGCATATCCATTAGCCCTAGGCTGTGGTGACCAGCCGAGTTTGGGTTGTTGGAAAGAATTTTACATCGTGCCATTGGATCGACTTCAGGATTGGGTTCATCAGCATGGTTGAGAGGTTGGTGTTTTCCCAACAAGTGATTCCTCAGTCGAGTGGGTATCCCCAGCAGTGTTACTCCCCAATTGTTAGTGTCTTGCCAGCTTGGGTCTTTTTCCTTAAGCAGATATGGGTGTGTCTGATCTCTCCATGTAGAGTCTACCCGTTAAGCAGAAAGTGTCAATCTTTTCCTGCCATTTCCCCACTGAGATACATCCTCGTGGATGACGGTTGCTTCCGTCCCCTCCCTAATGGGATGGGTTTTCCCTATTGAGTTCTTTCCTCATTAGGATGAATCTTGATTCAGTCTGCCTTTTTGGATCGATCCTAAATTGGCTTCTTGTTGACTATCTCTTGTGCTGCCCTGGGGCATGAATGAATAGTGGCTCACTAACCGGCACTCATTCATTTCATCCTCAGCGGAATTTGGGGCTTCTACCTACAACCCGGTAGTCGTAAGTCCTATCTTTGTGGTTTTCTACCTACAAGCTGGTAGTTGTAAAATCCCACTTTCACCCCTTGTTGAAGTTAACCGTTTGTGCTCATCCTATCGATGACTGGTTACCTTTTTGTGGTTTTCTGCCTACAAACCGGTAGATGTAATCCCCTCTTTGCGGTTATCAGTATCCGGTTTGCGGTATTAATATTCTTTTCCCCTCTGGATACTTGCCTTGATCAAGCAGTATTGTCCTCATTGGGTCTCCCCTTTCTTTTTGGATACTTGCTCCGAGTAAGCAGCTTTATCCTCTTTTGATCGGTCATCTTTTGCATACCGAGTCTGGTACCCAGATGCCTTTCTTTTCGGTCGATTATTCATTTAACAACCTACAACCCGGTTATGGATAATCTTCCATGCGAGTGTATTATCTGCGTTTTGACGGCTATAGATAATATGTCTTATGTCTTTCCGGTATTCAGACCGAAGGAGTTTCCGACGATCAGGTCGATGTACTCATGGCACTCAGGCCAATTTTCCGGTATTCAGACCGAAGGAGTTTCCGACGATCAGGTCGATGTACTCATGGCACTCAGGCCAATTTCCCGGTATTCAGACCGAAGAAGTTTCCGACGATCAGGTCGATGTACTTATGTTTTTCCGGTATTCAGACCGAAGAAGTTTCTGACGATCAGGTCGATGTACTTATGTTTTTCCGGTATTCAGACCGAAGGAGTTTCCGACGATCAGGTCGATGTACTCGTGGCACTCAGGCCAATTTTCCGGTATTCAGACCGAGGTGGCGTTCAGGCCAATTTCCGATTTTTCGAACCAAAGAAATATTCCTCCTCTCCGTTGGTGTCGATAAACGTCGAGTTTTTCCCGATCATCCGTTGATGATTTGGTTGTGTCCTTCTTCCCTAGTGAAGTATTCCTCCTCTCCGTTGGTGTCGATAAACGTCGAGTTTTTCCTATTCGTCCTATAACGTCTAGTTGTACCTGTCCCCACGTGGATTTACCTCTCCGTTGGTCTTGGTAAACGTCGAGTTTTTCCTATTCGTCCTATGACGTCTAGTTGTACCTGTCCCCACGTGGATTTACCTCTCCGTTGGTCTTGGTAAACGTTGGGTTTTTTCCCATTTCGTCCGTTGACGTATGGTTGTATCCCTCCCAGTCACTCATTAATGTCTGGTTACCTCTCCGTTGGTCTTGGTAAACGTCGAGTTTTTCCTAGTTGTCCGTCGGCATCTAGTTGTGATTTCTTTTCCCATTCATCGTCGTTGCGATGTCTGGATGTGGCCGTACCCTTTGAAAACAAAACCAAAAATATATACCCAGCAATAAATATCAAAACCCAGTGGACGTTTCCATTGGTGGATCCCTGTATTGTGCAAATTCTACGGTTCTTGGTATTCAATCCCTGTTTACCCTGAAAGTCTGACAGTCGTTGCTCTCATCCATTCGGGTTCCCAGCTGATTGAATAGGGGCAGCTGTAGCACCTCAAATTTGCACCTATCATTGTACATACATTTTCATATTAGGTCATAGCACATCATGGTCCATTGCATAGCATTGCATTGCCTCTTTTGCCTCAAGTGCCAGCCAATCAAGAAATTAGGTCAAACTGGTCAGGAGATCAGTCAGTCAGGCAAGCAAGCATAATTCTCAAGGAGCCAAGGCTCTAGGGTTTGTCCAACAAGTTCACATGACTTGGAGGTCCATTTGAAGTGTTCAAGTCAAGGGTTGAAGGCTTGGAGATCATCAGTTCATACACAGACAGTCAAAAACCTTAGAAAGTCAACAGTCAGTCAAAGCAGTGGATGGTGGCCATTCTTGTGGAATTTGGGCACCATGATCAATAATCAAGAGTTCCATACAACTTGGGACATCATTTGAAGTCAAGTTCTCAAGGAATTAGGGTTCAGAAGTCGTCAGTCAATGCACAATCAGTCAGAAACCCTAAAAGTCAACTGTTGGTCAACTGTCCATTTAATCAGTGATTTGATGATTGGATTTGGTCTGAGAGAGTTTATTCATGTCCAAATAGTCTCCATACATCATGTCAAACACCATCATGGAAGAATTTGAAGCCAGATCAGAAATTTCCAAAAATGGAAACTGGACCTGTAACTGAAACTTACCAAAAATGGAAAGTCTTGATCCTCAAACTTACATCATGATATAAGCTTCAAATGAATTTTTGCCCAACATGAAAGTTGAAGATCTTGTTCTCCCATTTCCAAAAAGTCCAAGAACTCTTAATTCCCATGTGTGGTTGGCAAGTTATGATCGAATCGATTTCAGAAAATCTTGAACTTCAAAAGGCCATATCTCCCAAACCGTTTGGCCAATTTTGGTGGGGTTTTTTCCTACAAGTCACATTTGATCCCCTCTTTCCAAAAATATAAATTTCATGTGCCAAAACTTCACCAATCAAAATGGCATTTTTTGACTTATCTCATTTAAATGCAAGTTTGACCAATGTTTGACTTTTTGATTTATCATTCTTTAAACCACTTGGCCAATTGAAATAGCTCAGAAATGTCATTTAAAGTATGTTTGCAAGCTCAAATTATGCAGTACTTGCACCCATCATGTATCCATGCTTAGTTGCTTGAATTGGAAGAAAGGTACACTTTCACCATGCTACTCCATACTATCCACCATACCTTGCTTTGTACTCTTAAAACAGAAAATTAGAAGGTCATTCTCTGTCATTATGAACACAATTTGCAGCCCAAAACCAACAGCAAAACAAAGGCCATGTCCTAGTTGCTTGAAATTTGGCAAAAGTACACTTTCATCCATACTTCCACACCTTGCTTTGTACCACAACCTAGCAGACCTTAGGCATGATTTTTTCTGTCATTTTGAGATTCAATTGCAGCCACAATCAAACACATTGCAGCAAAAAAATCACTCACTCTAAAAAATTTTACCTTGCTATTTGCATTTCAAGAAAAAGCTGTCAAAGCTCAAAAAAGTGACAAAGCATTGCAGAACCACTAAGCAACATCCAACAGCAGGCTTTTCATGATGTTTTCTGTCATTAGAAACTACTAACTAGCATCCATCAAACCAGAATTCATTCATGCTCTCACATTCTAAAAAACTCACCTTGCTTTGCATTTCTAAAACTCTGTCCAAAACACCAAAGTTACCAAGCCTTGCATTGTATTTTGACCATCCATTCATCATTGCCAAACCCTGCTAACAGTCACAAGACAGCAGACCAACCAACTGGACATTCTCTCAAAACTTCATCTTGGGTGCATGTATGATTTTCTGTCCAAAAAGAAACTTCCAAGAGAAACAAAGCCTGGCCTTGCTTGAGACCATATCAAACACCATTTTCTGTCATACATTGAAACCTCAATAGCAGCCATACACAGCAGAAATCACTCATTTCTCTCAAAGTTCATTTTTGCATTTTTCAACTTCCTGTCCAAAACCTCCAAATAACCTAACCTTGCCATTGTTGATTCATCACCAAAACAACATCATGAGCACATTTCCATTGTTCTAAACCATCTGTAACAGCATCTAGCAGGACTGGTTTTTACAAAGCCACAAAATAGCCAAAACATGACAGCTTTTGTTCTAAGCATTTGTTGATCAAAAGAGCATTGCAAACACATCTCAAATATCACATAGCAAATGTCCAAAGCCTCAAAACCTGCAGAAAACATCAAGAACTCAAAATCACTTTTCAACTTGTCACATTGTGTCAAACTTGCATTTTCAAAGCTACTTTCACTCTCAGGTCATTCCAAGCTTAGCAAATTAGTTTGTCATGGTCCATAGGGTATATTGAAGCTGTCTCAAACCTCCATTGCTCACTGTTTGAAAATCAAAAACATCACCATTCTCAAAAATCAAGCAAAACCAGTTCAGTGGCCATCTTCATTACCAGCTTGATTCAAGTTCAAGTAAGGTGTCAAGCAGCTTGCCTTGGACCCTTTGAAGCTATTTGGATACCTGTCAAGCATTGAAAGCATCTCCAGCATCACATTCAACATTGCCCTGTTCAGTTTGGTAAATTTTCAAGTTCCATTATTCTTGAATCTATTACATGCTTTCAAAAGATCTTTCAATGCTGAGTTTAGTGATGGTCTTAGTTTTGAAAATGGTTGAGTTATCATGAAGATGTGATGAAATGAAGTTTGATGCTTGAATATGTTTTCATTGATTTCTCTTTCATGAGCTTGATTTGATGTCAATACTTGATGGATTCATGTTTGTCATTGCTTGCTGATCATTTGGGTGTACTCAATCTTGATTTCTGAAAAAGTTTGTGAAATTCGATTTGGGGAAGATGCTGCTACAGTGAAACCCTAGCTTTCAAAATGCATTTTTCCAGATTTTCTTCTGTTTCACGTTGCATAAGCCTGGCCAATGAAATTATTTCGTTTGCTTGCCCAAAACGACTGTGCTTCAATAAGTGGCACAAATAATTACAAGTTTGCCACTCGGGGCATGTGTCCTATTGATTTAAGTTGTTTCTTTTCCATTTTAATTTCACTTTGATATCCAATCTTCCAAAAATCATAACTTGTCCAATTTTAATCCAATTTGAATGGGGTTTTTTGCATTGTCTTCCTCATGACCTCTACTTTTTTATCATGATTTTTCCAGAATTTTGTGATCATTGGTTTTTGTTTGGCACTAGGGTTTGTGACATGTATGCAAATATTATACACTTTGCCAAATCAATTGTGAAATGATGAGGATGTATCCAATGGTTCCCAAATTTTTTGTGCTTAAACTAGACACACTCCTGGTGATTTTGGTGTAGAGTTTTTGAATTTATCTTATGTGGTTTGTGAGTTATGATTTTTTGAATTAGGGTGTGACAATTTGTGTCACACCACTGATGTCCAACTTCATGATTTTCATTACCATGCTTCTTGACCTCCAATTGATCTGATTTTTTGCATGAACCTACTCTTGTATGTCTAGTTTACATGTGAATTTTCTTGGACTTATTTGTGGCATTTCCTAATTGTTTGAGATTTTCTCCCCTGCCTAGTCAAATATTGACTTTGTATGACACATGTTCCCATTTCATTTGTGAAATTCTCATACTTTATTAGATGGACATGAAATTTTACATGAGATAACTAGACATCCTCATATTTGCCATGGTTTTAGTCCCATTCATTTATCATACACCATCTCTGATTTATGATTTTTCTAAGTTGATGCATATTTGGTTGACCTCTTTGAGCATGTTCAAAATTGCTTTGACTTTCTGATTTTCATTGATTGCCTTCCACTTGTCCAAATGAGATGAAATTTGACATGCTTACCATGCTATGTGTTAGGATTGATCATGATTTATTTGGTGATTTTTGGAAATGTTTAAGATTGCTTTTGAGTTAAGTCTTGCTGTTGACTTCTATGAGCTTCTGTTTGCTATACCTTGACCTAATTTGCTCATGAAATGATGATAGTGATTGATATGCACATGAACCCAATTGGTTGTGTTTCTTAATTGTTTGAACATGATTTTGGATGCTTGTCCCTTGCTGTTTTGACTTCTTCATTCATTTTTGACCCTAGGCTTGCCCTAGTGGTCCTGTTACTCACTTTTGAGCTTGTGCTTTCAGGTTGACCATCAAGTGGCCATTGAGACCAATTCTTTTGATTGAGCTTGCTTAAATATCATTGTCTAACTTGTTTGTTTTGTAGGTGGCTTGGCTCACGTACCCTAAGCCTTGTGCCTTGCACATCCATGTGCCTCTAATTGACTGTTGGTGTCTGTTTCTGTTTGTTTTGTTTGAAGTTGCATACTAACATCTGCTTGACTGTTTCAGGTGCTTTAGTTGCTTAGTTCCTTGTGAACTTTTTGCTTTGCTTTGCTTGTATAAGCAATTTGCATTGAGGTATGCTTCTAGTCTTCATGTAGTCTGGAAGACCTGGCCTGTTACTTGGCCAGGCAACTGTCTGAAGTCCTCCTTAAGAGGCAATGTTTGTGACTGTTTACTTTTGTCCTTGCATAGAGTCAAAGTCCTCCTAAGTGAAGAGGCAATTGGTGGAAGGTAGGGATATGCAATCTATCCCCCACTATTCAGTGTGTCATCTGCTTTGCTCACACCACTGTGTTGATGCATTGCAGATACAAACCCAAGATCTTGTGCAATTGCACAGTTGAGTCAGTTTTAAATGTGTAGAAGGGTTCCCACTTTCTGAACCCACACATTCTTGTCTTGAGCTCTCCCAGGCCAGGGATAAGAGCTGTGAAGTCTTATCTTCACTCACCTTTCATCTGCTTCACCTTAGCCCCTCAATGGCAAGGTTAAGAGCAACCTTTGACCCTATTCCAGTTGGCCTCAGTGCCTAACCCCTGTGTGAGCCACTTGCTTGTGTATAGTGTGTGTTATCTGTGCTTGTAGGATTGTTTGACTTGCTTCCTGTGCAAGTTAGAATTGTTTGACTTGCTTCCTGTGCAAGTTAGGATTGTTTGACTTGCTTCCTGTGCAAGTTAGGGTTAGTTTAGACTTGCTTCCTGTGCAAGTTAAGTGTGTGTGGCTTGCTTCCTGTGTGAGCCATGCTTAGGATAGGTTGGCCCTTGTGCCATTTAGCTAGAAACCTTAACTTAGGGATGATTTGCATGATAACATCTAGGCTCGAGTCGTAGTCTCCCTAGTTGTGTCTCCCTCTGTTATCTGGTTAGGTTATTCCTTTATCCCTCTGTAGGGGAACTACGTCGCCCTGATTCTCATACCAGATGAGGTACGTAGGCAGGAGATGAGCTGATCTCTCCGGGCGCCTGTGTCTTTGTTTTGTCTTGTTGTGTGCTTGGAAGTTGATGTAAGTCCGTCGAGTGGCATTTGGGTTCCAGTGTGCGTGTGTTTTGGTTCGGATGCTGATGTAAGCCCAGTAATTGGCATTCAGGCTCCACGTTTGCCTTCTTGTGTGTGTTTTGGTTCGGATGCTGACATAAGTCCAGTGATTGGCAGTCGGACTCCACGTTTGCCTTTGCCTGTGTTTGTTTGTGTGCATGTCAGCCGAGCTACGAATGCTCTGATTCTTCTCTCGTCCGAGGAGATACGTATGCATAGGATGCGATATCCTAGCGAGCATGTGTCGTTTCCCCAGTCCGAACTACTTCGACTCTGATGTCTATGCCTGATAGACTAAGTAGGCCCAGGATGCGACATCCTGCCGAGTTCAGTTTCAGTCAGTCTCTTGTGTCTCTTTCAGCCAGTGTGTGTGTGTTTGAGCAGTGTTTTAGCAACCAATATTTCCTTCCTTTTGTGCGTGGATCCCGTAGAATACTACGGATGCGTAGGGGTGCTAATACCTTCCCTTCGCATAACCGACTCCCGAACCCATCCTCTTTGGTCGCGAGACCATGTTCTTTCCAGGTTTACTCTGAGCGTTTCCTTTCCCTCTTTTGGGATAAATAACGCACGGTGGCGGCTCTGTTGTTCTTGTTTCTTTTCCCGCCGGTTTTTCGCGCGATGCGACACCTATCCTTCTAACTGAATCGAGATTTTACATGGGTTGACCATGAACCAAACTGATATTTTTACCAGGCTGATCTCGAACCTACTGAGCTTTTACACATGTTGAACTCAGAAACTAGGTAAGATTTTACGCCAAATTGATCTCGAACTAATACAATTTTTAACCGAGATAAAATCAAGAACCGTTGTGAAGATTTTTATTTTATATTCTTTACTAACCCAAAAATGAGAGTTTTTCTTCAATGAGAGAGCTCACGATCCAAACGAAGACATATTATAATCCCCTAAGAATAAACAAAGAGCTTTTACAATGGTTATAACTCCACGAAGAAGAAGAAGAAGAAGAAGAAGATCATATATCCAGATCTAAATTTGCACTGGAAGCGCCGGAAAGTGATGGTGGTTTCCTCGAAGATCTTATCGAGGATCCATGACCCATACTCTAATCTAGCATCACTGGTACTTTCATGTCAGCGTCAAAAATACGATGAGTTCATAGTTAATTATGTTGAGATACGATGAACTCATAGTTAACATCGAGCATAAACCTGGTACGAAGGCACCTTATATAAATACCAAAGGAAATCCTACAGTTGGATGGGTCTTCCTAAAATTGGATTTGATATTTTCCTTATTTCTTGATCCACTCCTCTCTAGTAGCGTCGGTATGAGGAAATCGTATAGGGAACAAAGATGTTGGGAACAAACATAGTATGCCCGGTAAGTTCAGTAGTTCCATCGGGGCTAGGGTCCATACGAGGTTGCTGGTAAATAGAATACCCCAAGTGACATCTCCAAGCCTATATAAGTTTACTATTAAATCCTTGTTGTTTGGCCAACAAAGGTGAATGGGACTCACCAACTATAAGCTCAAGGAAAAGGCACCCCAAACTCAGGCAGCTACATTCGATCGTCGTTTGGCTTCTCCATTCCAAAGGAAAGAGTGAATGAGAGGAATAGTCAAAGCTCCAACCAGAAGTCAAAGAGGCAGGTCTCTCAACGAACGCCATCCACATCTGACTGTATCACTGGGTCCAAGGGGATCCTACCATAAGGTCGGATTGCGTATAAGCATATTGTTAGCACCCTGCCAACCGCCTGAGGTAGATATCCACTATAGAGTAAGATAGGAGTCAGGACGATATGTCTTGGTAGTTGGAAAATGCTTCACAAGAGCATTCAACACAGGAAACTCTGGGGTCCTAAGGTTTCAACAGTCGTGCTCAAGCTACATCCCCGATGGAGTCGACCTCCTAATGATACATCGGAGGAAAAAGACATGGTAGGATGCTTTGACTTCTCGTCCAATCAAAGGAGATATTGTAAAGAAGATATCACACTCTCTAGTGCCCTGAAGGAGGATATACACCATAAACTCGAGACATTATTCGCCCACAATAGGGTTACTATTGAAGGTTTATTTATCCAGTAATTTCATTATTTGCTTGCAGCAAATCTAATTTATTGTTGATATAAATATTCCTACATCTTTTGTTTCTTCCTCTGTTATATGCTTCCTAGTCTCTTTTACTTTTATAGCACTCAAAACAGGGATAATAAATAATATATGCATGTCTCGCATGACTGTCCATCTGATAAAGATCACACACACTTTTGCGTGTATGATACAGACTAAGGCACATTTTTGCGTATTTGATACGACCTAAACACATTCCAATGTGCATTTTTGTGTGTCCGATACATACTGTTCATCATTTGCTCTTCCTTTGGCCATTCTACTATCTACGTTTGTCAATACTCAACCATCAACCTTAATCATCACTCTTTCATTCCTCGTGTCGTAAATCCTTCTATTAATCTATACATCCCTTCATATCTTTACATATCTTATTCCTCAATCGAATCTTTATTTATTGGCCCATATTTTGTATGTGCAAAATCACACATTCCTAACTTGTTCTTATATCTTCCTTTCATTTGTCACTCATTCAAACCTTGCAAAATTAAGGATTTATCCTCCTTGATTTTTTAAGTAAAAATAGATCCACTAGCTTTTCAAGCCTAACAAAGTTTACTTTGACCTCTATTAGTATGATGTCCTCTAAAATATTTGTAAAGTAGCACGTAGTAATATCCTCGAATTTTTATGTTTTGTCGCATGTTCGCTTATGTTCTTTCTTCCTATTGTGGCTCACATAGGTCCAGCCTAACTCTCACAATCCCTTTTATTTTTTAATTTATGTGATATATATATATATATATATATATATATATTAAATGATCAATTAAATCATTTATTTTTTTTAATTTATATTAAATAATCAATTAAATCACTCATTATAGAATAAAGAAATTAAGTTTTTATTAAAAACAACAAGAAATCCGCAATAGAAAAGCATAGTTTGTACACAAGAGATAATTGATTTTTATATATAATAAGAATAGTAGTTGACAATAGTGAGATGATAATACAAATGAATAAGTATTCACTCGTGGTCCTAGCCTCATGGAAAGGAATATATAAAATGTACAATGCTACAATGTTGGTAGGGTAACAAGCATTGAAAACCTAATAGAGCCTAGAGGAAGAAGAAACCATAAAAATTTGAACATAGTCCTATGAACATACCCTTGTACTTCAATTGTGTGTGAACTAGCAGAAAGAAATAACTGAACCAAATTCAATACAAAAGGCTATATATACGTATATAGCTAGTAGGTAGCATGTGATGTGTAAACTAAGAACTAATCGAAGTTATAATTGATGGGGTTGAACTTGAATTCGTAGGCCTTTAGGAAAATCGACAAAAGGGTAGGCAAAAGCTTGATCATTATTATCGATTAATTCCCAATGGTAGTTGAGGATGAGATAGTGGATGAAAACAGCCATTTCAAGCTTTGCTAATTCTGATCCTGCACATAGTCGTGGTCCTCCTCCAAACGGTAAGAAATTGTTGTTATTATTACTGCTTGCGTTTGAGCAATTTCCATTGTTCTGCGTCAATATAAAATGGTATAACATCATTAAAAAAGTCGTGGAAATTAAGATTAATAAAACATGAAATGATGACTGACACATGCAGGCGTGGCCACATACACTCGATCAAAGGTATGGATAGATAAATAAATAAATAAATGTAATAAGACTGATGATTTCTGATATTGGAGGGGACTACAGTACTTTTCACTATCATAATTGTGTTATCTACAAACTCATCAGTTATTCCACTACTACGAAAATACCGCTCAATACAAAAATTACTAATAGAATAGAATCCAAGTTTTCGATTATTGCATATTAATATTTTTTGGTTGATTTTTGGGGGTTGACACGTGTACATTAGGTTAGAGGATGATGAAAGAAAAATAAAAGAGAAAAGGAAGAAATGCACGTGCAAGTGATAGGGCCAGTTCCACATGGGCATGAATAAAAGAGGTGGACCTGCCCACACGTTCACAAAAGAGCCATACTTGTTCATCATCATCATCATAGCAATGCATACTGCATAGTATCCCTTTTGTGGGACCCTACTATATCCGTATAGTAGTACTATACTGTTCACAACATACCCATCGCTGACCATGACATGACATGACACTTCATCATCTATCAAATAAATGCCAATGCTACTAACCACTAGGGTAGGGTATATGGATCTCTCTCTTACTTAAAAAAACATTTCATTTTTATTTTTACCACTTCAGTTCAAGTTTTCTCCAAATTTTATATTGTTGGTTTCAGCTTTTAAAAAACTAGAAATTTTTCTTGTATTTTTTAAAATTATTTTTATGTAAATATTTTTTAAAATATTATAAATTTTTTTAATTTTAAAATTAACTTTGACATTCTATAATATAAATATATATTATTGAAGATTAAAACATAATTGAAATTCCAATTTTTTAAAAAAGTTGCATTTGAAAAATATTTTTTATTTTAAAATTAAATAATTTTTTAAAATTTTGATATTCAATAAAATTTTGTTTGAAGTTTTTATAAAAAACTTTTTTGTAAAATTATTCTTAGAAAGTCAAAACAACGGGCCCAATATTTTTTTAAAAAATATTATAAATATTTATTTTTTTATAAATTTAAAATTTAATTTTAATATTCTATAACATAAGTATATATATATATATATATATCAAAAGTAATTTGTATAAAATATTATTTTTAAATAATTTTCAATTTAATTTATTTGTTGAAATTTGGGTATTTAAAGTTTTTATTAAAAAGATTTAGTAAATTTTTTAATATATATATATATATATATATATATATATATATATATATATATATATATATATATATATATATATATATATATATATATATATATATACTCCTTTGATTTATATATAGCACTATAAAAATTTCCACTGACACATGCAGGCGTGGCCACTTTCATGAAATAATTTTTATAGTAAATTTCTTAATATTTATACATGTAATTTTATTTTATTTTATTCTTTGTTCTAAAAATAATTTTATGTAAATAAGACAAATTGAAAATTAAAAATTTAGCAGATGCATGGTATAGACCCACTTGATCCTCTGTTGTGATAGTTGACTTTATCACAGTATCTATCACTACATAAAAATCAAAGGTAAAATTGCATAGTACTGTATTACTCCTACATAATAAAATAGAAACTTGTAAATCAATATTCCTTATATGATTATTTTAGTCAAAAGAAAATGTTAATAATAATTGAAGAGAATTATTATCAACTCTAATCATTACTTTAGCAATGAACATTGGTTGAGGGAGGTGCATTAATTAATTAAGCATCTTAATAATAATATTGACCCATCACTTGACTCTAGTAGTAGATTATAGAATATAGATTTATAGAACTTTAGAGCATGTGCATTTTTTTAGGTGAGGTTTTAAAGCATGTGCTATGGTGATGAATAAAAGTGTGTTAGAACTATAGGACCAAGTCAAAATTAAGGATGAAATTGAAACATTATTTTGATTTTTGTGTTTAATTTGTCAAATCCGTGCATCGTGTGTACGTTATGTTTGGTCTGTTTCTGAAGCACCAAACGTAAAAACTTGTTGTGTTGTTAAAAGTAGCAAGATAATAACTTATGAAGCTAAATGACCCAATACCAAGTTACATTTTTGGCAAAAATCCCAACCCTTCAAAGTTATGTTACCTTCAAGTGGGTATCCACTACATTAACAAATTTAAGTGCTTGGGGTCCCCTATACTTATTATTATTCTTTTTCCCCTTTTCCTAATAATTACATAACATTCATTTCTTTTTTAAATTAAGCATTACCTTTGAAAAAGAAAAAGAAGAAAAAAATATGGATAACAATAATCATATATAAGACATGTTTAATCTACCCATCAAAAACCGTTTGATCATCATAAGACAATTCTGATTTTTTAAACCTAATTTACCGAATTTTTTTAACCTAATTTAGTGCAATTGAAACCGTACAAAATCAATTTATCCAATTTAAGATTCTTAACGCTATTATTCATACTCAGAACTAAATATTAGAATATTAATAATAACAATAATATTCTAATACTAAAGATTCTTAACGCTATTATTCATACTCAGAACTAAATATTAGAATATTAATAATAACAATAATATTCTAATACTAAAGATTCTTAACGCTATTATTCATACTCAGAACTAAATATTAGAATATTAATAATAACAATAATATTCTAATACTAAAGATGACTCAATTATAAAAAATTGACTAACAAAATTAGAATTATTTCACTGATGATTCAACTATACAAAACCGACTAATAGAATATAAATTGTTTCGCTTATATTATTCGATTATTCAATGTATGAATTGAAAATGATCGAACGAGTGCGCACAGGGCGATGCGAATTAGGTCTAATGTTATCAAGTAGAAAGAACAAACCTGCCATCTCCATGGATTGAAGTGTTGAGGTTGGTCAAAAAGCAATGGATCCAAATGCACGGCTGCAATAACCGGAAGGACTTTCCACCCACAAGGAATATCATAACCTTTAAAACACAAAAAAAAAAAAACAGAATTTTCTCTTTACTATAAATATTCCATATTCCTTTTTCTCACAAAAAGAAAATTTGAACTTACTACTCAAAAAAGAATTTATTCATAGTACTAATGTACCTTTGTACCGAACATCTTTAAGAGCTTTCCTATGAAGGAACCTCACAACATTACCTAGCCTAAGTGTTTCATTCACAACCTGTAAAAATAACCATAGCAACCAATAATATGTATTTTTCTTCTTTGTTTAAACCCACTAATGATGCTATGTTGCAAACACTTTGAAAAGTACAAGAATACCCTCGTAATTTATTTATCATATATCACTTACACAATGAGTAAATTCCATTTTTTTGTAATCTTCCCAAGTCAGTTCTGTTTCCCCTGCTTGCTTTTTTACTCTGGCAATTTCTCTGTGTTCCTCCTGTTGTTTTTTTACAACAAAGAACAAAAAATTATTATTAATAATAATAATAGTCTCTTCGGATAGTATTATTTTCAAATTTATTGAATAACTGATGTATCTGTATTTGTACACTTACTCTTAATTGTTGTATAGCTCGAGGGCAACCGGGAAGAAAGTAAATAGCCAAAGCTATAGAAACAGAAGAAGTTTCATGACCAGCAAAAAGCAAACTCAGAATCAAGTCAAGAATTTGCTCTGTTGAAAGATTTGAATGTTTCAAAACCCAATTCAAAAGATCATCTTCCTCCAAATTTTCATTTCCATCTTTCATTCTTTTGATTCTTTCTTCCATTTTTTCCTCTATGAATTTCAATATTTTGCACCTAGACTGTAAAAAAAAAAAAGGTAAATTCAAACAAGCACTAAATATAGTAGCAAAAATGAGATTGTTTGAATTATTTTAAGAAAAAAACATCATCATTATTTATTACCTTTAATGCTTTCCAGTACGCAGTTCCTGGAAAATTCAATGGTGCTGATACAACACCTTTCATGAAAGTAACATATTCTTTCTTTAATTTCTCTGTCTCTATTTCCCCAGGTTGCAAACTCATAATGTGCTCTGCCATCAAATTAAATGTGAACTGCAATTCAATTCAACCCAAACAAAAACCTCAGTTGATAGCTGTGCATGGATATCTGATTACAGCGACGCAGGTTCGAATCTGCGACGCTACACTGAACAAAAAACCAACTATTTTACCTTTTTGGCTTCATCTTGAGCTGCAAATGTGGATTTTTCCTTCCAAGAACTCAAAACAAGAAGAGTATGTTTCTCAACCTCTTTCAAAAGATGAGTTCTTAATCTAGCATGACTCAAAAAGTTGAGAGATATAACACGCATGTCTCTATGCATGTCACCAACCAAAACCAACATAGACCATTTCCCAAGTATTCCACCAATGCTTCTAGGATAGCTACACTCAAATAATTTTCCTTCATTCTGCAAAATGAACCTATTCAACCCTGCATCTGCCGAAACTATTGCTGGTTCACCAAACAATTTTGACTTATAAATTTTACCATACCTGTGTACAATTAACTAGTTAGAAATAGAATCAGTAAAAGGGTCATTATTGTTTCTCTGAAAAAATGATTTTTATTTTTGTTTACCTTGCTATGTGCTGTTCCATGAATTCACCTATTGTTGTAGCGGAATAAGGTTTCAAGTAACCAATGGTTTCGCCAAGAAAAGGCCAACCCATTTTTCCTGGAGGAAGATTGAGTTTGGGTTTGGTTTGTTTTGTTTTGATGAGAATGAAGATGAGAAGAAGAGAAAGAATGGATGAAAGACAGTAGAAAGTTATGTCTGAGTCAGACATGGAGCTAAACCTTAATTGTCTGTTCTTAATTTATGTTTTTGTACTTTGTTTCTGACCAAAAAAGAAAAAAGAAAGGTATTTGTTATGTGTAATTGCAAATAAGAAAAGAGAAGTAGAAAAAGGTTTTAGAATGTTTCATTTTGTGAAGTAATAAAAAGAATGAATGAAGCAAGTGGTTTCAATGAAAGTGTGAAGCTAATAGAGGGTGCTTTTATAAGCTTCTGTTCTGTCTTTAAAGCAAAAAAATTGAAAGCGGAAAGTAGCAACGAAATTGGCTTTACACTTTGGAAAAACAGTGCTCTTTGCTAATTTAATTTTGTTTATACTTCAAAATTAACTTACTTTTAAAAATATATATTATTTAATTCTTTTGGAGTTTGCGGTGCGGTTTAAATTAATTTTTAAAGCAAAAATTCAAATCAATGTAAAATTAAAAATATATATGGTTTGGTTCATATAACAACAATAGCAACATCAATCAAGTCTTATATCATTGAGATCGGTTATATGAATCAACTTTTGTCATAATATTTTATTTAAAACTATGTTTATATCCGATTGTTACTTTCAAAATCTTTTTCAATCATTTCTCTTATAGTTTTTTAGGTCTTTTTCTATCTATAGTTGTTTAACTTCGCTCCATATGATATACACTCCATATCACATAATTCATAGATCTTC
Source organism: Lathyrus oleraceus (assembly GCF_024323335.1). Taxonomy (NCBI): domain Eukaryota; kingdom Viridiplantae; phylum Streptophyta; class Magnoliopsida; order Fabales; family Fabaceae; genus Lathyrus; species Lathyrus oleraceus. The sequence goes on from NC_066580.1 coordinate 449,714,261, forward strand.
TCTCTACATGCTTAAATCATTTAAGTTTATTTTCTACCATCTTTTCTATTATAGGTGTTATTTCAACACTCTCTCTAATGTTATCATTTATAATTATATCATGTTCAATTTTACCACACATTCATCGCAACATCCTCACCTCTGATACACTTACTTTATTCTTCTGTTGATTCTTAACCATCCAACTTTTTGTTTCGTAGAATATCGTAAGTCTTACCACAGTCCGATAAAATTTTCTCTTCAGTTTGAGCGATACTTTTGTGTATCATAAAACCCTAAAGCATTCCTCCATTTCAGTCAATTAAATTGAATTCATCAATTATTTACATTCTAATACAACATGTAGAATGACACATGAAACTTAATATTGGGCTTAGCCTTTCATTCGGTAGAATGACACATGATTGACAACATGTAGAGCTGCTTAAGACCCAAGTAACTAACTAACAAACTACGTGAAACCCTAACTAACTAATAGAAAGTAACAATCATATAGTTTAATAGTCTCCCTCAAGCTGGAACATAATTAATAAAGATTCCAAGCTTGCATAAGATTAGCGAGAAAGGTTCAGGATCAAGTGGCTAAGTGAAGCATCGCTCAGTTGTGCTGAGGTTGGAATGGGCAGCAATTGAAATTGTTTTTCAAGAAGTTTCTCACGTATAACATGGAATTCGATTTTGATATGTTTAGTTCTTTCATGGAACATAGCACTCGCAGCAATGTGGCGAGCAGATTGATTGCACACTAGAGAAATGCAGGTGTTGTGAAATTGACATGTAGATCATGTAGCAAGTAAGTGAGCCATTGTAGCTCACAGACTGTGAAAGCAAGAGCACGATACTCAGTCTCGGAGGAAGATCTAGAAATGGTGACTTTCTTTTTAGATTTCCAGGAAACTAGATAATCTCCTAAGAAAATAAAGAAGTCAGTGACAGATTTTCATGTGTCACTGCATGAAGCTCAATCAGAGTCACTAAATGCTTTGAGTTGAAGAGTGGATGCTTATGAAAAGAACAATCCCTGAGAAGGAGAAATTTTGATGTATTTGAGAATCCTATAAGAAAGTTGTAGGTGTACAATGGTCGGGGAGGACATGAATTGACTCAGTTGTTGGATAGAGAAATTGATGTCAGTTCGTGTGGTGCACAAGTATATCAACCATCTAATGAGCCTTCTGTAAGTTATTGAATCAGTGGAAGGTGAAATATCATTGGTAGTGAGCTTGTGGGATCATGTCATGGGTGAGGGAACATGCTTAGTAGCTAAAAGGCATGTGTCATGTAGTAACTCAAGAGCATGTTCGTGTTGGTAAATGACAATGCCTTGAGATGAGAGAACAACTTAGATACCAAGAAAAAACTGCAGATTTCCAAGGTCTCTGATTTTGAAATTATGATCAAACTTAAATTTCAAGCTTTGTATTTCATAAATATCATTGCCTGAGATAATGAGGTCATTGACATAGATAAGTAAAATGGTTAATTTTTACTCGTGAACTTTGGTGAAAAGAGAATGGTCTGCTTGAGATTGCTTGTAGTGGAAGGAAAGCAATAGAGATGAGAGCTTAGAAAACCATTACCTGCTGGCTTGTTTTAATCTATAAATGGATTTTTGCAGTTTGCAAACTTGGTTAGCAACTCATTGAATGAAGCCAGGAGGAAAGGTCATGTAAACTTCTTCATGAAGATCCCCATGAAGAAACACGTTATTGACATCGAGCTGAATGAGGTGCCAATTTCTAGAAGCAACAATGGCTAATAGAAGTCTAACAATTTTCATTTTAGCAACAGGAAAAAAATGTATATGTAGTTAATGCCCTTAGTTTGTGTATATCCTTTAGCCACCAAACGTGTTTTGTGTCTCTCAATTGAACCATCAGCATGTCTCTTAATTTTATAAACCCACTTATACCCTATAGGTTTCTTGTTAGGTGGAAAAGTAGTCATGGTTCAAGTATTGTTATATTGTAAGGCTTGTAGTTCAGTTTGTATGGCTCATTTGCAGCAGTCTTCTTGAGAAGCTTGTTTGTATGAGATAGGTTCAACTTGAGAGGTGATGTTAGAGATGTAAGTGTTGTAAGAAGCAAGAAGATGAGAAGTGTTAATATGGTTTTGAATATGGTAAATTGGTGTGGAGATGTTGATAGATGGAGAGGTAGTGAGATTATTACAAAAAAATCTTCAAACTTTTTAGGCTTGTGTATAGTTTTATTAGAGATTATTAAGATAATGAAGGGAGTTTGTATGGTGTCATGAGGTGAAGGGTGAGTGGTAATATGTTGAGGATTTTGAGCAGGTTGATTGTTGTTTTGAATAGGAGATGGTGGTGAGTCAGATTATGTTGATATAGGGATAAGTTGAGCTAGTGGTGGGGGATTTATATGGTTAGAAGATGTTGGATAAGTGGATTAATATGTAGGAGTGTCAAGAAAGGATAATATGCAGTCAAAAAAATTTCTATGTTGAGGATTTATTGTGGCAGATGGCATAAGGAAAGGAAAAACATTTTCATAAAACTGAACTTTCCTAGAGATAAAAATCTCTCTTGTGTTGAGATTCATAACAATGTAGCCTTTGATTCCTTTCCCAAACCCAAGAAAGGCACGTTTTGTGGCACGAGGATCAAACTTTTGGTACTCTTAGACAAGAGTGGAAGCAAAGACCAAACAACCAAAGACTATAAGATTGATGTAGTCGGGTGATGTTTGACGAATGAGCTCATAAGGAGATTTAGAGTTGATGACAGGTGAAGGAAATCGGTTGATTAGATAGGCTGCATGGCTAATGGCATAGTTCCAAAAGAGTTTTAGTAGATTAGATTGGAACATAAGAGCACGAGCCACAATCAGAATATGTTAATGATTTCTCTCTGCAACAACATTTTGTTGAGGACTTTCTACACATGTATTTTGGTGAATGATGCATTTTCTTTGAAATAGATATCCATGAGAAACTCTTTGCCATTATCTAATCCGATCTTCTTTATTGTTGGCCAAATTGAGTATGAGCCAAGTTGATGAATTTCATGATCAAGGGCCTTGTCTCATATTTATTCTTCATGAGAAAAGAACAAGTGTGTCTTGTAAAGTCATCTACATTTGTTAGGAAATAAGAATGACCATGGACAAATGAAGGTGTGAAATGACCATAAATGTCCATGTGGATTAGTTTAAACGAATATGTTTTTTGAATATGACTTAAATAAAATAAAGTTTAGTTTGTTTGGCATAATGACAGCAATCACATATAGATTTAATAGGATCACATACAATAGAGAACCTTTGTTGAATAGTTTTGAGTACATTGTGAGATTGATGGCTAAGTCTATGACGCTGAAGACTAAACTTATGTTGAACATCAAAATTACATGGATTCACATATACATTTGAATTAAAGGAAAACACTAAGATAGATTCTTGGAATAAATTGTACAGATTATTGTGAACATTAGCAAGCCCAATCATCTTCAATGAAGGTTGTTCTTGAATAATGCAAAAATAATGGTAAAATATGAGATGACAGTTATTATTGGAAGATAATTGGCATGAAGAAATGAGATTGCAATTAATTGTAGGAACATAAAGCACATTGTATAAAGTTAAATCAGTATTCAATTTAACAATTCCTAGAATTGTTGATGAGATATGAGATCTATTTGGTGATTTGAGGACAATATGGGAGATAATGTGATGAGAATAAAAGAGTTTAAGAGAGCAAAAAATATGGTCGGTGGCTCCTCTGTCAATAATCCACTTATGGTTTAAAAAACTACTTGTGACATTAATAAAGGGGTGAGTCAAACCTGAAGAGAATGCTTCGATGATGTGAGAATCAGAATGAGATGCAGATTCAGTTTTGTTGATCAAGGCTATGAGCTTATACATGTCAGGAGTGATGTCTACTTTGTTGGGAGATTGATCAACATGATTTGTAGGTGGAGACTGAGCCTAATCACTTGTATTAACATTGTTGGATGAGCTAACCTTATCTTTGAACTTGAACCCAAGGGAAATCCATGTTTGAAGTAGCAAAAATCAAGGGGTACCCAGTTTTACCACAGAAAGAACAAACTTTATAGTTGAATGAAGATTTGCCTTGAATATTTGGTTTACATCGACCTTTGCCTTGTTTGTGAAGGAAACGGCCATTAGCTGAAGATGAGTTGGTGTTGGTCATGAGAATCTTGGAAGATTCATAGGAAATAGAAGATGATAGTTGTCTTTCTTACTGCAAGATGGATGAGAAGACTTTGGTGACATCATGGAGAGGTTCAAGCATTAGTATATGTATTTTGACATGGTTGAATTCATCATTCAAAACTTTCAAGAAATAAATCACATACTCCATGTCACGTTGCTTCTTGATGGTTGTAATGGCTCCTCAAGTGCAATTTGGAAGAACCCTAAGAGTTTAAAAATCTTCCCAAAGAGTTTTTAACTCATTAAAGAAAGCAGTAACTGATGTGTCACCTTGCCTTATGGAATGAATGTGTTGTAGAAGATCTGAAAATGGAAGTGATCGCTCTTGGAGAACCTGTTTTGCAGATCAACCATAGCTATGCAGTGTTCTCAACGTAAATCATACTTTGGGAAATGTCTGGAGAAAGGGATGCAAAGATACAAACAAGAACGACATTGTTGCATCTTTCCCATACATCAAAGAAAGGATCGTCTTCCTTAGGGGTGTGGAGTTTTTCATTGATGAACTTGATCTTGTTCTTGCTCAAGAGAGCTCTATTCATTGAACGACTCCAAGACTCGTAGTTGTTCTCCGATAATGGCGGTGAAACAAGAATTTCACCAGGATTTTCTGCAGGATTAAGGTAGTATGTGATGGATTGATGAAGGGCTGAGTTTTTTGTGGAGTTATTGTTTGTGTTCTTGTTGTTGTTGTTGTTGTTATTTTGTGTGACAGAGGTGTCATCATGACCGGCCTCCATTGTTGAAGCTCAAAGGTGGAGATAGAGAAAAGGTAGAAGGAAAAGAATCTTCTAGTTTTTCATACTACTGATACCATAATGCAACATGTAGAATGACACTTGAAACTGAATATCGGGCTTAACCTTTCATTCAATGGATAAGAGATACATATATACAACTAGAGTTACTTCAGACCCAAGTAACTAACTAACTAACTGCATGAACCCTAACTAACATAAAGTAATAGTCATATAGTTTAATACATTTCATTATATTTCTCCATTTTTTTGTATTACAAATCCAATATATTTAAAATTGCGTGACTTGTAGGAAGATACATACTTAAACTTTCACATCTAGGTTAGAAACATTTCTCCTTTTGTTGAACTTTAATTCCATATACACCACCTTACTTCTACTTATACAAAACCCATGAATTTCTAAAACTCGTCTCCAAGTCTACAACCTCTCATTTAAATCCTCTTTCGACTCTCCAAGTAGAACTATATCTTATGCAAAAAAAACTGGATATTGGTGCTAGCTCTTGAATGTGTTTCGTGAGTACATCTAAAATTAAAATAAAAAGATATGGGTTTAGGATTGAACCTTAATGCAAACTTATTGTAATGGAGAAATCTCTTGTCTCTTCACTTGTCTCTGCATACTAGTCAACACCCCTTCATACATACTTGAATAAGTCAAATATATGTAGTTCTAACTCATTTCTTCTCTAGAACTTTCCACAAAATATCTCTAGACACTCTATCATATGTCTTCTCCAAGTTAATAAAAATTAAATGCAAGTCTTGTTGGTTCATCTGATACTGCTCCATCACAATTTAAAAAAAAAAAACAATTGATCCGAGTCGATCTAATTTAATGCCGTTTATATTAGATCGGTTTTTAGATATTCAAATTTGTAAATTATATTTTTTTAATTAATAATAATATTATAAAAATTTGATAAAATAATGTATTTAATATAAAGTATAATATTTATTATATTAGATAATATTATATTATAATTTGTAAATTTTACTTTTTTAATTAATAATGATAATATATTATATTATTAATTATGTTTGAAGTATATACATATTTAAAAAATTATACTAATAAATTATATTTAAAATTTAAAATCAATTAATAATATAGTAATCTAATACAACATACTAATACTCTCTCTCTCTCTCTCTCTCTCTCTCTCTCTCTATATATATATATATATATATATATATATATATATATATATATATATATATATATGTGTGTGTGATATTTAGTTCGGCTTGAAATGTTTTAAAAATTTAATATAAAATCTGATTTGATCCAAATAGTTTTTTCTAAATGATATTCTAACACATTTAATTATATTTTATTTTAAACAATTTTTAATTTTTAAAAAAAATCAATTTACAGTTATAATTTTATTTAATTTGAAATTTTGAAACCCTCCTCAATCCAACTAAGACAAATATTAACATTGTGAGATAGTTTTATATTTATTTAGGTATGCTTTATTTCTATATTTTTAGTGTTTTTATTTTTGTTCTTCAAAATACAAGAATGGAAAATTAGTTGGTCAATTAGAAAGTGATACATGATATTGTATTCATATGATTGTGGAATTAAGACCCAAAATATATCGCAGCCTTTTTGGAGAATATTTAAGGTACAAAACACTACTTATCCAGTTGATTGAAAGAGATGTAATAAAGATTCCACTTATTAAAAATAGTGTAAAATTATAATTTTATTTTCATCACTTTCAATGTTATTTATCATATTTTTTTTAATTAAGGATCCGAATATCAACTTAGTTGATAATTATGCATAAACATCATAAATAAAAGAGTTAAAAGATTAGGTTTGATCCCTAACAAAAAAAAAGAAAATACTATCATAACAACTCTTATATTAATTACTTTAAAAAAAATATTTGGAGTCTTTATATTTTATCTGATTTATGAAATTGATTTCTCTATTTTAAATTTAAATAATTTTGGTATCTCTATTATAGATTTAAACAATTATATTCTTATCTCATACTTTTACATTTAAAATTAACGATGTTTCATTTGTTAAATAATAAATTACTTGTAAAATATGATAAATCATCGTATATAAATATATTGTTGAACTTTATAGATAAAATATAAGTTAAATAATGAACATTTCTTCAATTTTCTATGAAAAAATGACAAAATTTGTTTGAACTTAAAATAGGGGACAAAAACTATTTGAATTTAAAATAGAGGCATTAATTTCAGGAATCGGAATTGGTGGTCGATTCATATGACAAAGCTTCTAGTATTCGACAGAAAGAATTGGAATTGGTGGTTGATTCATATGTGTATGTTGATTGGCGCTCAAGATGTGCTTGAGCTTGTCAATGATGGTTACACGCCGATTGTAGAAAATATAACAGAAGCGCAAAGAAATGCGTAACGTGAAACGAGGAAGAAGAATCATAAGGCACTGTTCTATATCCACGAGTGTATGGATATGAATGTGTTTGAGAAGATTGTCGACTCGACGACGGCGAAGGCGGCGTGGGATACACTTATGCAGTGCTATGGTGGGGACGCATCGGTGAAGAAAGTAAAGTTGCAATCCCTACGCAAGGTGCCTGATTAAATCTCCATAGTGGTTATGGTCACGAATGAGATGAAATCTTATGGAGAAACACTCTCTGAATAAGTAATCATTGAAAAGGTACTAAGATCACTTACTCCTTAGTTTGATTACATGTTATAGCCATGGACCACTCTAAATACACCAACACCATGAGAATTGAAGAGCTGCAGAGTAGTTTAGAGGCACAAGAATTGTGTCTGACTGAAAGAAACTCTAAAAGGGAAACAAAACAGGCTCTGAAAGCTTCTTTTGTCAAGAAGAACAAGAAGCAAACATGGCTAGAGAACAAGAAAAAGAATAGTGGTGGTGCTCAGAAGTCTGAACTCTCCAATCAAGATGAGAAGAAACATAAGAACTTTCAGAAGGGGAAATGATAAATTTGATAAGAGAAAGGTTCAATGCTACAACTGTAACAAGTGTAGCCATTTTTCTGTTGATTGATGGTCAAACAAGGAAAGCAATGGTGAAGAAGCCAACATAACTATAGGAGATTATGAGGATGAACATGTGCTATTTATGGCATCTGAGAATGAAGGTGAAAAATGGTGGGCTGATGGTATATGGATACCGATTGCTCAAATCACCTAACTGGAAATAAGCAATGACTGATTGATTTTGACTCTGGTAGAAAGACCAAGATTAGATGTGTTGATGATGAGTATCTGAATACTGAAGGAATGGGAAATGTCAAAGTAAAATTGAAGAATGGAAAAAATTTACTGATCAATGACGCATGGTATGTTCCTGGCATGAATAAAAATCTGATGAGTGTAAGTCAGCTTCTTGAAAAAGGGTTTTCAATAACCATGAAGAACAATCTCTTGAAGTTGTATGACTATGACCAAAAGTTGATTATATAGTATACGCTGGGAAGAAACAGAACATTCAAGGTGAATGTTGAAAAAACAGACACTCAACCTTAGTTTAACTAGTGTTGTAAGGGAAAGTGAGTTATGGCACAAGAGATTGGAACATTTGAACTTTAGAAGTTTAGGGAATCTGAGTTCAAAGAATTTGGTACATGGAATTCCAAAGATTTTGGCACCATAGAAATCATGTGATATATGCATGAGAGGCAAGCAGCTAAGATTTCCATTCTCATAAGAAATGCCTCTAAGAGAAACTCATGTTTTGGGTGTGGTCCATTATGATGTATGTGGGACATTTAAGGTACCTACACTTGGAGGAAATAAGTATTTTGCGTCATTTGTAGATGAGTTCACAAGAATGACATGGGTAACACTCATAAAGTTCAAACATGAGGTGTTTACTGAGTTCAAGAAGTTCAAAGTGAAGGCTGAAAATCAAAGTGACAAAGGTTGAAGATCCTCAGAACCGATGATGGAGGTGATTTAAATTCAACAGAGTTCAAGAAGTTATGTGGGAAGCATGGAATTGTGCATGAGGTGACTGCTCCATACACTCCACAACATAATGGTATTGATGAAAGAAGAAGTAGAACTCTGCTTGACATGACAAGAAGCATGCTGAAAGAAAAGGATCCACCTCACATATTATGGAGTAAAGAAATTTCCATGTAAGTATATGTGCTCAACAGATGTCCAACAAAGAAGTTAAAGGAAGTAGTTCCTCTAAAGAAGTGGTCTGGAAGAAAACAACGTGTGAGCCATTTCAAGGTGTTTGGTTATGTATGTTACAAACATGTATCGGATTCTAATAGAAGGAAATTGGATGACATAAGCCAAGTCATGCTGCTTATAGGTTACCAATGTACAAGTGCTTATAAGATCTATTGCCTAGTCACCAACATAATCATTGTCAGTAGAGATATCATATTGAAAGGAGCAGAAAACATGGGATTAAACAAGTCTCAATCCAACTCTAATGCAGTGTCGACATTAGAGTTGCATCCTACCTCTGAAGGAGATCTTGCCTCTAAAGGTAAGTCTGCCTCTAAAGGTGAATCTGACTCTAAAGGTGAATTTGACTCTGAAGGTGACTCTGACTTTAAAGATGAGTCTAACTCTGAAGGTGACTTTGACTCTAAAGATGAGTCTGACTCTGAAGGTGATATTGTCTCAGGTAATCCAACATATAAAGGTAATACAACCTTTGAAGGTGAACCTTTTAAAGGTGGCCCTGCCCTTGATGGTGGATCTGCCTCGAAAGGTAAACTTGTGCAGTTTTAGAGGCCATTGAGAATTAGACAAATACCAAGAAGACTAGCATACTTTGAGTTGCTGGACGATAGTGAGATTGAAAGTGAATAGGAAGTCATACAGTGTGCCATGATGGTGTACTATGAACCTGTCAGCATCAATGAGGCACTCAAGAAGAAAGTGTGGATGAATGCCATTAAGGAAGAACTCGAGGTAATAGAAAGAAAAAAGACATGGGAATTGACTGTTCTACCTAAGAACAATAAAGTCATTAGTGTGAGATGCGTTTTCAAGATAAAGCTAAAGCCATATGGTTCAATTGCTAAGCATAAATCAAGGTTAGTAGCTAGATGATTCCTACAAAAGTCTGGTTTAGACTACTTTGAAGTGTTTGCACATGTAGCTAGACATGAAATCATAAGATTGGTTATTTCTATAACTTCAAATAGGAATTGGCCTCTAATACATTTAGATGTAAAACAAGCTTTTCTAAATGCATGGTTCATTGTAAGAAGAAGTTTGTGTGTTACAACATCCTGGATTGCGATAGAGAATAAAGAGGGGATGGTCTACAAGTTGCATAAAGCCTTATACGAGCTTAAACAAACTCCAAGGGCTTGGAATCTGGAAATTAATTCATTTTTCAAGCAACAGTGATTCAAAAAATGTGAAATGGAGTATGGTGTGTATGTGTGTGTGCCAACCAATAAGGTTGTTTGACTTATGAATTTGTTGCAGGAACTGAAGTTCAAGGTGATCAAACTAGTAAGGTTGATGATTGATAACAAATCAACCATAAGTCCTGCCAAGAATCCAATTTTGTATGGAAGAAGAATGCACATTCACTCAAAGTTCCATTTTCTGCACAATCAAGTTCAGAATGTAGGATTTGAGGTTGTTCATTGCAACACTCAGAAGCAACTTGCAGATGTGCTGACCAAGACAATCAAAACTGGACACTTCATCAATTTGAGGGATGAAATTGGTGTTGTTAATTTTTTAATCTTGAATATGAATTAAGAATGATATTAAATTTAATTCAAATTCAAGTTGTTTAGTTTCAGTTTCATTTGATTTTCATTTGAGTTTGGGCTAGTGTATATAAACTGAAAGTTAATTATAATTTAAAAAAAAGAAGAGAGAAATTGAGTTTGTTGGGATTGAAAAATTCTATTAGAGATAGTTATGTTACTCTCTCTCTCTCTTTTCAATCCTGGTGATCTTCTTCTTGTGCATCAACAGAGTTTCATTGTTAACTCCAACAAAGTGTGAATGAAAAAAATAAAATACGATATATTTAGGAGGACCACAAAAATATTTAATCCTAATTTTTTATATGCGTAACTCAAAGATAAAATATTGTATTCTCATAAATTTGATCTTTCACTTATTCATTTTAATGATATAAAATTTTGATCATTAAATTATTAAAAAATAGCTCTTACACATATTTAAGATATTTAAAATATAGAGTTATTATGATTGTTATAGTTTTGTCTATATTAATATTATTTTATAAAAAATTCATAATATTTTCCTTTTCTTGAAAGATATATATCATTCTTATCATTTTGGTTTAAAGAGACTCGACTATAAGTTATTTTTTATTTATTTTTAATAAAATATTATTAATCTTCTAAAACATGATAAACTAAGTTATTTTTAAAATTTTGATTGCGACTATTTTATTTGGTGCATACTTTTTTTTCGTTTTCTGTATTTTTATCTTTATAAAGAAAGTTAAGTACATGCAAAGATGGAGACCGTTAGACACTTTGTATTTTTTTAATGTATATTTCTTTTTAACTTAGATTTCTTTTTTAATGTATTCATGTGATTGTAGAATTAAGAAAGAAAATATTATAATCCTTTTTGATAAAAGTTGAGTGCAAAATACTATTAATTAATGAATTAAAAGATACGTAGTTAATATTCAACTTATTAAAAATGAATGGAGTTCAACTTAGTAATTTTTTAAATTTATTTTAAATTGTAGTCTTTAAATTAAATTAAATTAAATAATTAATTAATTAAAATATGTTAATTTAAATATTATAATTTGAAGTAATTTAAAAAGTGTTACTCGTGAAGTAAAGTGAATCTCACCCATTAAAAATAGTGTAAATTATAATTTTAGTATCATTTGTTTTCGATCTTATTAAAAGTGTTTTCTAGTGTTTTACCCCTAAAATGTCTTTTAAGAAGTAGTTTATGAAATGATATTTCTTTTTTACATAATTTTAAGATCAAACATCCGATTGTATGCATGCATATTCGAACCTGCGATTAGGGTTATTAATGGTATGATTTGAGGGGAAAATCAAACTGAATGGAATCAAACCATAATAAAGATTTATTCGAACTGAACCGAAATATTTCAATTTACTTAGAATCGAATCAAATCATAATTATTGATTTGGTATAACGTTGAAATATTTTTATATATATTTTTCTAAAATATTTCAATGATTATTACGTGGGCATATATATATATATATATATATATATATATATATATATATATATATATATATATATATATATAGTTATTTTATTAAATAAAATACCTTAAATAATTAAGTGATCAAATAATATTAAAAGGTTATTTAGATTTCATTTAAAAATTATTTATTTAATTAATTAAATAATTGGGTATGAGTTCAAATATAAATGGATGTCATTATTATTCATTTGGAAATAATGGAAACTCTAATTGACCATCACACAAAATATAGAGAGATAGAGAGAGGTTATGATTCTCAATATACCATCCTCAAACAAATTATCTCTTCTCCCCATTGGTTGAGGAAGAACCACAAGTGAATGAGTGTTCGTCATTCATCTCTTTTTTCCCGGTGTTTTAGAAAAGTATAAAATTGTTGTGTCAATGATTCATTTATCCAAGTATTCTTAATAGCAATCCTTGATGATGTACCTCCTAATATATATATATATATATATATATATATATATATATGATTTCCGCACTAAAGTAAGATTATGATTTAATCTTTGTTATTAAACATGTCTGTACAATTATTATTAACTTAATTCTAACCCATACCGTTTTGGAATTTCGAACCATACCAAATAGTTTGAAGTTAATTTTTCTCTTCGTAGCAAAATATTTATTAAAGAATTCAACCATTAAATTTTTTTAAATTAAAACTTGTTTTTAATACTTTTCTTTTTCAGTTTCGATTACAGTTTCGATTTGATTCAATTTCAATTTCAATTCGATACTAAAATTATTTGTACAATATAATTTGGTTCACTAACCAAACATAATAATAGTTCAATTATTTTAAATTCTATTTAATTCAGTTTGACAATTTGATTAAGTTCTGATTTTTTTAAACAACTCTGCATGCGACATTCTTGTCATTAAACTGCTAGATAAAAAAACAACTTAACACATATTTAAGAAACATAAAAAATTTAGAGTTATTATGATTGTCGTAGCTTTTGTCTTTATTTTATATTATTTATTTAAAAGATTCACAATATTTTCCTTTTCTTAAAGATTACATATCATTCTTTATTGGAAGGGTTCAAAGAGGATTTTTTTTAAATAATCAGAATTTTGAAAAATAATATCGAAATAACAAAATTTTTAAATTTTTTATCAAAATAATCCTATTTTAAGAGGTATAGGTATAGCCATAGCAAATGACGCATATTTTAAATATTTAGACATATACGTTATTTGATATGAAATCTATGATGAGTCATTAAGGTTGGCGCGTACATACAATATTTGAGAATATTAATTGTATTATTCTTTTGAAGAGGCGTCATTTGATATGACATATGCATGTAAAAATTGAAACAAAAAACATGTTGCATTATAATTAAAACCATGTATGCGTTCAACATAATATTATAATTATTTTTTATTTTAATTTTTTATAATTAAAACTTATAAAATTCAAAAAAAAAAAAATAATACAACTAAAACATATGTCAATGCAAATGGCACATGCTCTCAAATATTGTATGCATGCGTCAACTTTAATGGCTCATCACACATGCATATGTCATATCAAATAGTGCTTATGTCTAAACATTTAAAACATGCATCTGTTATGGTTACACCTCTTAAAATGAGTTTTTTTTAATAAAATACTTTAAAAATTTGATTATTTCGATATTAATTTTAAAAAAATTGATTATTTAAAAAAATTGGTTCAAAAGACTCACCTCTAAGATAATGTTTTTCTTTATCTCATTGTCAATAAAATATTATTATTTTTATAAAAAATGATAAATTAAATCATTTTTGAAATTTTATCTACAACTATTCTATGGTGCAGGGTATTTTCTTCGTTTTCCCTATTTTTATTTTCTTAGAGAAAGTTCAACACGTCCAAAGAGTAAGATTGTGAGACACTTTGTATTTTTCTTTATGTATATTTCAAGTTGAGTTAGTTTTCTATTCTCAGTATTTTTATTTTTCTTCTTTCGAAATGACGAAATGAATGAAAAATTAATTATAAAGTGACATAAGATATTGTATTTATATGTTTGTCGAGTTAAGACAAAAAAAATATCACAATCCATTTGGATAAAAGTCAAGGTGCAAAACTCTATTAATTTAATGAATTGAAAGAGACGTAGTTTATATATAACTTATTAAAAATTGTAAAAATTATAATTTTAGTATCATTTGTTTTCGATGTCATTAAACATGATTAGTTTTTAGTATTTTACCCCTAAAATATCATTTTATAAGTAGTCTATGAAATGAAATTTTTTATTTGTATAATTTAAAAACCAAACATGTGATTTTATGTAAGTAATTCGAATCTGCAATATTTTATTTATTTATTATATATATATATATATATATATATATATATATATATATATATATATATATATATATATATATATATATATATATATATATATATATATATATATATATATATATATATATATATATATATATATATATATATATATATATATATATATATATATATATATATATATATATATATATATGAGACGTAATAAATATTAATAAAAATAATATAAACTTTAATTTTGGGATCATTAAACATATATATATTTTTTTATGTTTTACCCCTTAAAAGATCATTGAAAATTAGTTTATGAAATTATGATTTTGTACTCTAAATGAAACATTTTATTGGAGCCGTGTATGTTCAATTTTGTAACATCTCTTATTTATCTTTAATAGATAATATTTTTGTTATTAAACTATTAGATTAAAAAAAACAATTTAACATATATTTAAGAAACATTAAAAAAACCTAGAGCTATTATGATTATCAAAGTTTTTCTTTAAATAATATAATTTTTTGAAATTTCAAAATATGTTTCTCTTCTTAAAGTTAGATTTCATTCCTCATTATTTTGGAAGCGTTCAAAGAGAATAGTCTATAAGTTAGTTTGTTTTATCTCATTCTCAATAAAATATTATTATTATTCTAAAACATGTTAAATTAAATTATTTTTAAAATTTTGTCTACGACTGGTCTATGTGATGTACACTTTTTTATCTATTTTCCTTATTCTTATCTTCATAGAGAAAGTTCAATGCATGCAAAAAGTGAGATTGTTATACGCTATATATTTTTATGTATATTTTATTTTAACTTAGTTTTCTATGTTTTATTTTTCTTCTTTTTGAAATGGCTAAATGAATGAAAAAATAATTAGAAAGTGAAATAAGATATTGTATTTATATATTTGTGAAATTAAGACAAAAAATATCAAATTATTTTGGATAAAAGTCAAGGTGAAAAACACTATTAATTTAATGGATTAAAAATTATAATTTTAATGTCATTTGTTTTCAATGCCATTAAACATGTTTTCCGGCTTATGTTTTACCCCAAAAATATCCTTTTAATTTATGAAATGATTTTTTATATACATAATTCAAAGATCAAATATCCAATGTTATGCATGCAAGTTTAAATTCACAATATTTCATTTATTCATTTTTAAAATATAAAATTGTGATCATTATCAAACTACAAAACAAACAAAAAAAACAGCTCAACATACATTTAAGAGACTTAAAAAATTTATAGTTATTATGATTTTCATAGTTTTTAACTTTATTTAGTTTTTATTTTTTGTGAAAATTTCATAATATTTTTGGTTTTCTTGAAAGTTA
This sequence comes from Lathyrus oleraceus, assembly GCF_024323335.1. Classification (NCBI taxonomy): domain Eukaryota; kingdom Viridiplantae; phylum Streptophyta; class Magnoliopsida; order Fabales; family Fabaceae; genus Lathyrus; species Lathyrus oleraceus. Next base: position 449,730,088 of record NC_066580.1, read on the forward strand.
CATATCATTCTTTATCATTTTGGCAGAGTTTAAAGGACTTGTTCATAAGTTAGTTTTTAGTTCTCAACAAAATATTACTAATATTATAAAACATGATAAATTAAATTATTTTTGAAATTTTATCTACGACTAGTTGTTGTGGTTCACACTCTTCATTTTCTCTATTCTTATCTTCATTGAGAAAGTTGAGCGCATGTAAACATTAAGATTGTGAGACACTTTTTATTTTTAATTTTTATGTATGTTTCTTTTTAACTTGTGTTTTGTTTTTTTTTGAAATGACAAAATAAATGAAAAATTAATTAGAGATATTAGATTTTGTATTTATATATCTAGAATTAAGATGGAAAATATCACAATCCCTTTGAATAAAAGTACTTAATTTAATGAATTGAAATAGGCGTAGTTAGTAGAGACGTAGTTACTATTTAACATATTAATTATATTGTAAATATCATTTCATCTTTCTCTTTTTGATATCATTAAACATATATCCTAGTTTATTTATTACCTAAAAGTACTTGAATGAGATACTAGGAGATCTCTTCAAGTTTAATAAGAGATTATGTATTGGAATTCAGCTATGAATATACAATAATATTAAATTTTTTAAATAAGAATTTGATTGTTTATTGCAATTCTTCCTGTTTCTTTTAGTTTTTTTTTATATTTTTAAAAATGATTTTTATAAAAATATTTTTTAAAATACTAAAGAAAGTTATATTCATTTTTTTAAAATTGAAATACAAATTTTTTTGATATTGTATAACATAAAATATTATTGAAAGCTAAAACTTATTCGAAATTACAATTTTTTCAAAAAATATGTATCTCTAAAAATATTTTTTGTGAAAAACTATTTGAAATAACTCTTCAAATTTCTGTGGTTTTTTTTTTTAAATTTTGATATCAAAAAAATTATACCAAATGGATGAAATACTTAAAATAATATTTTAAGAATAACTATTTAACCGATTTTTCATTTGAAGTTTTTTTTTTTTAAATCTTTGTAAATTTTTTGTAACAAAAATATGTAACACTATAAAAATAATTTTTTTAAAAACTAAAACAAACGAGCCCTTAGTCTCTACATTTGCGCGTAAAGTTAAAGTTATTATGTTTCTCATAGTTCTTAGACCAACATCAAGTCATGCTTAATCGGGCCCTTAGTCTCTACATTTGCGTGTAAAGTTAAAGTTATTATGTTTCTCATAGTTCTTATACCAACATCAAATCATGCTTAACCAAGCAGGGTGGGAGTGAAGGATCATCTCATGGAAAAATGTTTCTCCAACCTTATTGGAAAACACTGTTGACCTAGTTTTTCCTTCTCCCTCAATCATTCATTCTTAGCAATGACTTGAAACCTCCCTTGTCTCCTCTTCCCTGAAACCATAGATAAGACCTTCAACCAAAATCAAACCACAAAAACATAAGTGGAAGCCAAAATTTTGCAACCTAAGAAAACTTTTGCAAACGTAATTGCAAATGTTTATGACATTCCTCATAGTGAACTTATGGTACCATAGTTGCAAGCATAAAAACAAAGTTATCCGCTCAGTGGTCTTCCATCAAAAAATGGGGACTGACCTCTCTCGAGAAAGATTTCTACAAGTTTGGTTTCTCTAGCCTTGAAGATGTGCAAAAGGTCACATCTTTAAACTTACGAAACTTAAATTCAGGTATCCTTAAACTTTTCCTCTGGTATAAGGATTTTGTTCCCTCGAATGTGAATCACACTTCAACTCAAGTTTGGGTCAAAATACATGGGATATCCCAAGAATATTGGTGACCTAAAATAATCTTTGCTATTAGTTGTTTAGGCACACCAATATGCATAGATTCCACATCCACTAAAACCTGCTTTTGATAGAACTTTTGGTCACTTTGTGAGTATACTGATGGAGATAGACTTACTCAAAGATCTATCCTACAAAATCTTGGTATGAAAAGTAGGTTTTGCCTTTTTTTTATATAGAATATGAGAAATTACCTAAATTTTGTAACCATTACAATGTCATTGGACACTCTTTGGGGGTATATAGGAAAAGAAATACAAATCCAGAGGAAATCATCAGGCCTAAATCAAAAAGTGATCATTAGAAAATTTATATGTATGTGGCCAACAAAGGTAAGGAACACATGATGGGAGAGACAACCAAGACAAGAGTTGAGGCTGGAGAAACAAGTGGCATCATAAAATGATTTCAAATCTCAATAAAATGAAATTTTAAGTAAGCAATTGATTGTTCTTGATCAAGATTATCAAAACAAAGATGACATGGAAACGAATATAAGCAAACCAAACCAACTAGCAATGATAGATTTTTAACAAGCTCTGATGACTCAGAGTTTTTGGATGAAACTCAAAATAATTAAATGGGAATTCGGCTAGCATAAACATAAAATCAAGCTAGAGACTTTTTGAAACAATCATGGGCAACATGGCTAACATGAAGGATGATGAAGTTACCTCTGAAACTAATGAAAAAGCTACATAGCACAATGGTTTACAACTTGCAATTTATAAGTCACAAAAGAAGAGATTAAATCAAAGGTCCAAGGCCAAAGAAACACACTCAACCAAGTTAACGGTTTTTTTCAAGCCTTTACAATGAAATGCATATATTGAAATGTTAGGGTTTTAGCCAACTCCCCTACAAGAGTGGCTCTTAAGAAATATATAAAACCCATAAGCCAGAATTTTGTTTTATAGCAAAGCCCGGGATAAACATGTCTAATCTTCCCTTCAACTTATTTGAATCTTTAAATCTCAGAGTTTTTTCCCACAGCCAAAAATTTGGGCTTCTTCCAAATCTCATGTGTATTTTTAATAACTTGCTTGACCCATAAGTCATATCAAATTTGGATCAACATGTTTCTTTCACAATTACTATATATTATATTTTAGTTAGTATCACTATAGCCTCCACATGTCACTTTCATAGAAGAAATTTTTGGATGAACATCTCATCCTCCATCAGTAATCTCAACATCCCTTTAAGCATTATTGGTGGCTTAAATGCTATTTTTGGTTCTCATGAACATAGAGGATCTCATGCTCCCAACAAATTACACATGGAGGAAATTTTGAATTGGTATGATAATAACAACCACATTGACATCCCTACAAAAAACTCCCTTTACACTTGGTTAAATGGTAGGCCTGGAGGTGGATTGGTAGAAAGAAGACTTGGCAGAGATTTTTGTAATCAACTGTGGTTAACTACTAGCACAATCTTTAATATCTCAACCCTTATTAAACATAGATTTGGCTAATGTCCATTACTTATAGAAGCTAGACTCTCCCATCAAAACATGCTTCTAGCTCCAGGTTCCTTATAATGTGGACCCTTCATGCTTCTATTAACTTATTGGTTTTAGCTATAATTTCTATAGTTAGATTCAATAAGTTCTTACACCATCTTTCCTTTCAATTTCTATTAATTGAACTTCTCATGACTTCTTCAATTGTTATAGATGGGTCAGACAAGGAGACCATCTCTCTCCTTTGTTGTTTTATCTTACTGAATAAGTATTAAGTAGAAGTGTTACAAAGTTAGTGGAGGAAGGGTCCTTAAAGTTGATCAAGAGTAGCAAAGGTATCCATATTCCATCTCATGGCATGTATGCTGATGACATATTGGTTTTCTGCAAAGGGTCTATTTCTAACATTCAAGCTCTAATTGATTTATTTAGTAAGTACTCTATTTCCTTGGGAGAAACAATAAACACTTATAAATCCTCCATTTATTCTAGTTCATCATCTCCAGCAAGGTTAAGGCACATCATATCTCTAACTAGTTTTTCTAAAGGCTCTATGCATTTCATGTACTTAGGTATGCCAATTCCCAACATATGACAAACTAACACGAAGGGGTTACCTCTCACCTCCATGTGTAATCTTTGTAAAAGGAATATAGAAACCATACAACATTTATTCTTTGGCTTCTATTTTTAGAAGAAGATTTGGCACTAGTTTTACAACACTATAAACATACATAACCCTCTTCAAATTCTTGAAGATTGGTGGACAAATTGCATTACTAATAGATAAAAGTAGTACTCATTAGTTCTCAAAGCTTCCATTACTAACATCCTAAGCAATCAATGAGAGGATAGGAATTCTGACAGATTCGGAGGGAAATATCCTAATGTCATGTATACTATTAATAAAATTAGAGTTCAGAATGTGTTGACATGGACAAATACTAAAGTTAATGTTTCTTCTTCTTTAGATGATTTACAAATCATCAAAGCTTTCAAGATTGATGCCACACTCTCTCATGCTCCTAAAATTATAGAAGTGTTATGGCATCATCCCCATTTTGATTGGATGAAGTGTAATTGTGATGGAGTATATCGGCTTGACTCTCTTTCTGCTGGTTGTGGTTGGATTTTTTTGAAACAATCTTGGGAATTTCGTGCTTGCTTTTGTTGAAAAATTTTAATGGTCTTCTTCTTACCTGACAGAATTCAATGCATTTATTTACGCCATGAGGATAGCAATAGAGTAAGGTTAGTCCAAGCTTTGGAATGAAACTGATTTGATCAATATGGTACAAGCTTTTCAAAAACCTTCCTTGTTGCCTTGGCAAGTCAAAAATCATTGGTTTAGCTGCTTAGCATTCTACGCCCATAGACATTTGTTCATTTCACACATCTATAGAGAAAGAAATACTTATGTCGATTTCATGGACAATGTTGGTCTCACTTGTGACTCCCTCATCAATTTTTTTTCTATCCCTAATGGCATTATGAATTACTTTGTACAAAATAGGATATGAATGTCTTATTTTAGATTTTCTTCTTTTTTTATGGCCTTTTGGAGGTTCCACTTTTGTAATGCTTCTTTTTGTAATATGTGTGGTTTTATTAAAAAAGAACAAAACATCTAAGTGATACTAAATTAGTATGATGTTATTACTTCAACAATATTTTTTAACTTAAAAAATGTATTTGATTAATTATATGATGTTACTTTTTTTTATAGTTTATAGTTATATATGTTAATTTTAATTATTGTCATAAAAATTTAAGTTAAAATTTATTTTTTTATTTTATTTTTTAATTAGAATCATTTAAATTAGTATTTTAAATCAAAATAAAATTTAATAAATAATGTAAAGTTGTTTGAGTTTTTAAAATTGTACAATCAAAATTAAAATTGAAAGAGTTGTTTTAAGATGGTGTGGTTTAATAAGATCCATAAAATAAAAAGATTAAAGGTAGTGTATTTTTACATCATCATTCTATAAAATTGTAACGTTCTGTCATGTCATACCAGTACTTTAAAATTAAACATGTGATTTGGCGGAATACATGTTTCTAATTGATTGACAGTGTACAAATATTTTACACTGTCAGTGCATAGTCTTTTTTCTCTAAAATAAATCAAAGATGAGTTGGCCAATTGAAAAGATGCTCTTATGTTTTTATTTATTTTTGTTTTTTTTATTTTAATAATTTTTATTTGTTGAATGTTTTATATCATTCCTCGTCATTTTAGTAGGATTGGATGAGGCTCTTCCATTAAAAGATTTTATTCTCCATTTTCTATTAGAATATTATTGATATTTTAAAACCTGGCAAAATAAGTCATTTTTAAATATTTGTCTACTGGTATTTTTACATGGTTTACCCTTTTTCTGTTTCCCATGTTCTAATCTTCATAGAAAAATTTCAACGCAGGCAAAGATTGACATTGTAAGACACTTTGTATTTTTCTTTATGCATGTTTGTTTCTTATTTAATTTTTCTTCTTTTTGAAATGACAGTGAATGGAAAATTAGTTAGTCAATAAGAAAGTGATATATGATATTCCATCTGATAATCTGATATGGGGATATTAATGATTCAAATTAATTCAAATCTAATTTATGATATAAAAGTGATTTTGCAAAAAAAAACAAACAATAAGGTACATATTTTTTATTTCCATTTTTTTATTACAATCGTCTTAGATCTTGCATTGATTTGAGCGTTAAAGTGTTAATTTTATAAGTCCATCCTGCTTCGTCGTATCGGAGATCAACACCACCGGTTCAAAATTCTTCACAATCTATTTCAACTATGTCTTGCTCACATACGGGACATTGGCGTCGTATGTAGGAATCAACTTCTAACTCCTACGTTTTCCATGATTTCCACATTCGCTATCCAATTCACTAGTTCGTAACCTTCTAGAATAACTGAATCAATAATATTCAGAATTAAGCGCGAGGATTCGTTGTGTTCGATCCAATCAAACATCATTCCTACTTTGATTCTTTGAATTTTAGAATTCATGATTCCCGTGGAAATTCCATGAAGTGAAATGAACAGACGATTCTAGGTCCTAACTCAGATCTGGACTAAAATGATCAAAGAGCAGAGATAATTACCTCCAAGATCATACTGAAGGTTCCTGATCAACCTCCTAATCACGCATTACTTCAATTATCCATCATTCACGCTCTTCGTCATAACCACTTATGACGTAGATCTGTGACTGACGCACCTCCTTAAGGAGGAAAAGAACCTATGAACAGTAAATGAAGGTCATACTTGTTGTACCCCAAAACTTTCCCTCCCTTTTCGCTTCTCATCTGACTTATGACTTGAGACTCATTCATATTTCATTTATGTGCATCATTCATTCATGATTAACACTTGCTAACAGGCATCATAGATTCAAGGTTTATGGTTAGTAAAAACAAGGGTTTTGCTTGAAGATTGTGGTATTGCACACCTTATGGGATGAAACCCTAATTCTTGACTTTGCTCCTATGGGATCTTGTGTTTGACCTTCTGTGTAATTAACCTGACTTCTAAACCCTAATTGTGGGTCCATGGTTTGAGGTGTTGCCTGTGGAGCTTTGGGCTTTGTTTGAAACCCTAATCGGGGATAGTTGGTATTCAGGTGCTTTGCTGGTTTGGCTTTCTGGTCTACGGTTCATCAAAACCATAGTCCTTGGCTTTTAGGTTTGCCAACCCTATGGTTTGCATTGCGGTAGTGGAAACCCTGGTTGTGGTTCATGGCATTGATGCACCACTTGAGTTGACTTCTCACCTGGCTTGAAGTTCTTGATTTGATACACAACTTTGAACTTTGACCTACTAAACCCTAATTCATGGTGTTATGTGATTGATTCAATGCATGTTTTCATTCATGTTTCATTGACCTCATGGCCTCATGATCCATTTGATCAGGGTCTTATTTCATTCCCACTTCATCCATTACTTTCATGGTTTTATTAAAATGTTAAGATCCATTCATGCTTTGATTTATAGTCCCATTGATACAAATTCGTTGTCCATTTGATCAAGTCATTCCATGACCCATTAACTCCATTTCACTCATTCATTCAAATAAAGCAAAGCCATTATGCCTCACACATGAGCCCATGCATCAAAACAAAGGAAAAAACATTTATGGGTGAAGGAAATCGATTACCATGTTTGGGAAATCGATTTCCCCTGCTCCAATAGCCAAAAAATACATTCTTGGGTGATGGAAATCGATTACCATGTTTGGGAAATCGATTTCCCCTACTCCAATAGCCAAAAAATACATTTTTGGGTGATGGAAATCGATTACCATGATTGGGAAATCGATTTCCCCTAGGACAGTGGGCCAAAATACTGCATTTTCAGCAGTAGTGCAGTTTCATTTGCACTCCAAACCAGTCCAATGCTTGCATCAATACACATTGAAATCTTTACATAATTATGCAGCAACCAACCGTATCATTCATGCATTGAACCAAGCTCTTAACACTTCAATTCACCAACCTTCTCAACATTTGTGAGTTACTTATAACAGTCCCAAACTAATTACAAACCACATCAAACTAACTCCAAACCACATCAAACTAACTCCAAACCTCTTCAAACTAATTCCAAACCATTTTAACTAATTCCGAGCCTCATTTAACTAATTCCAAGCCACATCAAAACTAACTCTGAACCTCCATTTGATCTAAACCTATAATTTATATAAACTCATCACTCTCATCAAATCAAGGGCAATGACCAAAACCAGAATCACTCTCAAATTACTCATTGTAAATTCAACTTTTCTCCTCTCACTTCATCTTCTCCAATTCCTCTCCCTACACCAAATCCAAATCACCATTGAAGCAAGCTTCACATTTAATTTTGTTATCAATTGAGTTAAACCTCTTGCATTCAACAATCATCCCTACATTCATATAATCAACATTAACAACAACAATTTAATTCATAATTTTTCAGAATTGATTCTTGAAGAGAAGGAGTTCATAATGGAAGTAGAAGATTAAAGGTTCAAAGTAGCATACATCTGGTTTTAACTTCATCTTCATCACCTTCAAATTTCAGCAAGTTCCAAGATAATCCTCTGTCTTGCAGGTCGGTGAATTTTCATCCTTGCTTGTTTGTTGAATTTTTGATACCACAATGTAGCTTGTGTAGTGGAGAATCAAAACCCCAAGGTTTGGTGGTTTGATTCTCCTTCATCCCCATTTAATTTCAGATTTTGTGCTTAGGGTTCTTGACTTTAGTGGCTCAAATTTTCAAAATTGATTAACTTCCAGTTAGAATAGATGAGAGATTAGGATAGAATAGGTTGAGAGGAATAAGAAAATGGTGTCTTTTCTTGATTATGGCCAACTCCGCCGCCTCAGACGTGGTGGTGCCGGAGCTCCGGTGGTGGTTCTGTTTTGACATGAGAATTAGAAGATGATGTGTAGAGAAGAGAGTGAGTTACTGAATTTTTTCACATGTCCCTTTGCAAATTCTGTTGGGCTTAGCCATTAAGCCCAATATTTTGCCTTCTACACCCCTATTTTGCTTAGCAACATACTTACTGAACCCAACTACACTTCCTTGTATTTAATCTTATTCTGTTGGGCCCAAACCCCTATTGTTGAATTCTGTACTCCATATTCAGGTTCTGCACCCCTTTCCTTGGGCTTGTTTTATATTATTTGTTAGTTTTTCTTAATGGATTAATATTAGAGTTTTAAGAAATGTTGATAATTAGTTTTAATTAGATTTTGTAGGAAATTATAACTAATTAAATTTAATTGATTTTAATTGATTTTCATGATTATAATTTAATTTAATATTAATGATTTTATGAAATGACATTTTTACCCTTTAGGGGTTATTTTGGTATTTTGACCATATTTGCATGTTCCCTTAGGAATTTTTGACATAGATTCTAATCAAACCTTGATTAACTATATCTTGATTCGTTAGGTTAGTTTGGTTAATCATAACCTTTAGATTAGGTTTTAACATAGTTTCCAAATCAATTCAAACCTTCCGATTCAAACTGATCAAAAGTAATTTTGGTCAGTTAAATCCTTTGATCTTATAAATCCCACAGTCTAAATTGAGTGACCAAAAGACCCTTAGTCACTTAATAAGACTTTTTCTCTAAGTTGTGGAGCTCGAAGCCTTAAGTCAGATCTTTAATAAAGGCATCTTCAGTCACATCAAGCAGCGGGTTATACAAGATAAATCAAAGGTCAACACTTGGTAAATACGATTCAAATTGAACAATACGAGCCTTAAGTAATAAGGAATGATGAGACAAAGTTTCTCATATCCTTGTCTAGAGCGACTTTGCATACGGGGCGTAGGCCCTAGCTACTTAAAGCGTTCTCCCTTATTCATAGACTTTAGTGCAATACGAATCGAATAAACTACCAAGTCTCCTTCAAACAAAACAACATCAACACAAGGAATAACAAGGAAGATTTTTCCCTAACAACTTATCAGTTATGAGAAGTATCATGCGCCATGAGCCTTAAGCAATAGGGAATGATGAGACGGAGTTTCTCCTATCCTTGTCTAGAGTGACTTTGTGTATGGGGCATAGGCCCTAGCTATTCAAAGCATTTGCCCTTATTAATAGACTTTAGTGTGATTCTCGTTAATCAACTGTCAAGTCTCTCTTACTTCATCATTGCAAGAAACAATAACAAAGATTCTCCTCTAGCAACTTGAAAGTTAATATGAGAATTATATGCCACGAGCCTTAAGTAGTAAAAAATGAATGAAACTGGAGCTTTCCTACACTCATTCTGGATATCTTTGGGTGCGGGAAGCTTGACCCGTTGCTTATCGTATCCACCTTTATTCATAGACTTTAGTGTGAGTCTTATAAATAACTATCAATTCTATTCCACTCTTTCAATCAATCTATCATCTTCTTTTGCCTCCTTAATCACCTTGTTTTCAGCCCTAGTGGGCTGAACTACGAAAGCTTTGATTTTCTTATTGCACTATAAGGATACGTAGTTAGGAGAACCCAGTTTCTTCGCGAGCTACCCTATTTATTAATCCATCATTTCTTCATTCATCAAATCAATACCATCTTTTTGAGATCAACTATACTTCTCCTTAGACTCCTTGTATATCTTTTTAGGACGATATAACAACAATCCACCTCATCAATCGAGAGTTGTTTGGATTTCCCCCAAACATTTAATTTAGTCTTTTTGGGTTTAGACACTACCTCACTCTTTGATTCAGAGTCCATCTCTTCTTGGATCCAAGATAACATTCTTCTTTGATCTCGAACAATTTGTTCCCCAGTAAATGATACATTATTACTTGTACTATACAATACTGCAATCATTCCTTGAAGTGGTGTTTGTCTTGTGAGTCCCCGTTTCTTAGATAAATATTTCTCTCCTTATTTCATGGTAGTTAACCTTTGAAATTGGGTTTGTCTTCTGAGTCCCCGTTGCTTGTACAAATACCTTTTGATGCCATTCTATTGGTACAAGTTATACTTTTCATCACCCTTATCTCTCTCTCTCTCTTTGTTTTCGTGGTTCCACGAACTACGATTGCTCTGACTTTCTCATTGTACAATGAGAATACGTAGGCACAAGGATGTGAATCCTTGGCGAGCATACTCCTAATTATTCCTCCTTTCTCCCTAGGGCACCATTCATATCTTTCATGACCCACTATTTATTGCCGATCATAAACCGTTCACCCAGTGACATACTATTTCTTTGACACTGAAACACAACTTTCTTTGGAATTCCATATACACCCTTTTAGAACGATATAGAGGCAATCCACATTTGTACCTAGAGTTGTTTGGCTTATACTCATACATTTAATTCCTTCTTTTTTTGGCTAAATACCCTACAGTGGCAGCCATGCTAGTCCACGTATCAATTAAAGTTGTTTCCCTTCATGGTACATATCCCATTTTTCCTATGGATTCCAATATACCTTTACTTTCGATTTCAAATCATACTTCTTCAGTCACTTGTTACCCAATATTCATTTCTGCGACTTTGGTCACTTTATTCCGTTCATCTACATGATGCACTCATATTCTACCTTCATTCATTTCATGTGATATACCAGTCATCTTTGAGCCAAATGCACTACCTCTTTATGCTCCTTCTTGCGTCACCTTGTGAACCAAGAGATGTTTGGATTATTCTCAAACACTTATTTCTTCGTATTTTTGGCATTATCCTATAGTGCCAGCCCTGCTAGCCCACATACTGGTAAAAGCCACTTTACTCTTGGGTTCATGTTTTCACCCTTTTTGGAGTTCAAAACATTATCCTTTGGTTTAAACCATACTTTGATCATAATTCTTTTCATCTTCCACCACTAGTTCTTTGAACTACGGAGCTCTGAATTCCTTATTACACTATGAGGATACGTAGGCATGAGGGCTCCAATCCTCACCGAACACTCTATTTATTCCTTCCTTTTCCCTTATTTTTTGCGAGTAATCTTTAGTTATAACACCTATTCGAGTGAGAACAATCAAAATGGTTCCCATGGAGTACCATGGATGTTAGGGGTTGTAATACCTTCCCCTTGCATAACCGACTTCCTTACCCAACATATCTCTTTCCCATGGGTTTTATCGTTGTTTTCCCTTTCCTTCGGGAATAAATAAAGTTCGACTGCGACTCTGTTGTATGCTTGAGCGTGCGATACGTTCGGGTATATTTCCGCTAGCTTCAGTACCGCATCGGAATCACTAGACCATGGCAGAGTAAATTGAACTCCAGACACATAATTATCAATAGTTACCATCGCAAATCGCACTGTACACCATCACAGTGTGGAGTACTGGACACTTCGGTTTCATTCTATTATACCTCATTGTTACCACTAAGATCCACAACACTCGCATACTCAAAGGTGATTTGTCTTCTAAAACTCCTATTCCTACTAGCACACTGATCCTACACCAAATTTGGAAATCCAAACACACAAAGATGTTCGAAGGAAGATGAAGTTTCACATATCGCAAATACGGACTTGCCAGTGGTCACAATAATTTCCATCATCGACATAAATCCTTATGAGGTACCTCATTGGCGACAGATTTTGAGCAAAAAATTCCAATATAGGGCAATTCAACTATCGGGTTTTTGTCGGCCAAAGCTGGATGTACAGGATAATGGAGATCATGTGGTCTTCAATTATTATGTTGATTTTTTTGTGAGGATCTCATAAATCATCAAACTCATCGAAAGAACTTATGATCATTACTCTTATCTGACGTGTTGCTCGACTTTGACGACCGATAAAAATACAAAGGGAAAAGAAAGAAATCGGGCCCGATTTGTAGAAACCGAGGAAAGTTTAGCCAGGATTCCTTAAGAAATCTATCCTCCCTATAGCAAATCCCTCGGCACGAGCAAGATCCAATGGAGTCTCGGGGAGTAGACTCTCACATATCCCATAGAAATGTCATTGACCACGTTATGAAGGATCAAGAAGGGTGTTTATCCCGAAGATAAAGAAAGCCAAGATTCTTCTGCCCTATAAATTAGAATATACTTTTCCAGACTATTCAAAGAGACCTTCCTATAACCTCAAAATATAAGCAGTTACCAATAGGAAACATTTTATAGGATATTGCCCATCTCGTGAAAGGGTCAATGGATGGGTCATCTGTCGATGCCACAGTTGACCAAAGGAATAAAGAATAAAAGGGAGAGCATTATATCCTCGCGACTCATCCTAGTAGTTAGATTCTCTTTAAAACAATTGTATTAATACTAATCGTTAAATGATACAACCACAAAGAAAAATATGTGTTTCATGCAAGATGGCGTGAATATTTCTTTAAGGACAAAATTCACGTCTAAGTAGAACTCTTCTCATCATAGCTGGAACACCCTCCTTCGGATCTAGCTAACCCGAGGGTGTTAGGTGGTGGAGTCTGGAGATGTCCATCTTGATCTGAGTCATACCTCAAGGGAAAGAACGCTGATCATACCCTTGGCCAGGGAACAATCCTCTATAACACAGATCATAGTATAAAGATAAGACCATATCTCGCCGGATCCAAGGCCCACTGCGGGGAATGCAAACAAACAAATGTTGAATTAGTGAATTCTAAATACAACAAACAAAAACACATTGAATTAGTGAATTCTAAATACAAGAAACAAATACACATTGAATCAACTGGACGCTAATTACATCGAATAAACACAATAACCAAAAATGGAAGCAAACATCATTTAATGCGCTAAACTGCAAATTACAATATGTGATGATCATAAAAGTTTGAAGGAGTCGGGAGACGAATATTACCTTTGGATAGGAAGACCTTCTGGAAAAATAGTGACAATTTAATAACTCTTCTCAGTCAGAGCTAGTGAAAAGAAGACTCTGATTGAAGCTATAGAGTTCAAAGTGCACACCAATCACCTTGGCTCAACGAGCCACATCCTCCTCATGAAAGAAAGGTTTTTTTCACCTTAAAGCATCCAACATCTTACAACTACCACATTGCGTACTTACAATCGACCAGTGGACGCTAATGACGCCCTAGAGGCAGAAAAAATCTAAATCGTCCACGAGGCAAATAAATTTTAAATTGCAAGGAGAAGAAGCAAGCCTTGGTGTTGCAATAACTCATAACCAGTTAGAAGCTTAACACAATAATAAAATAAATCCAAATACATACTCGGGACTCAAAGTTAAATAAAACCACGGTTTACTAAGGCAAAAACATTTTTAAATAAATATTTATTATCATCACCAAGGCACAAAAGCCTGACCAATATTACAAGGAAGATAATAAAAGAAAAATAAGAAATAATCAAGCTTTAGCACTTTGAGCCGAAGCACCCGGATCACCCCCGAAACTCTTTTATGGATCAGCGTTAAAGGGCTTCAACCCCTCAACAAGAATAGGGATGATGGGACAAAACCCCCTCGCCTATTCCACAACCCAATCTCATACCTCATACATGCTCTACACAACTCGTTTGAGGGAAACATGGAACTTCTCCCAAAGACCAGCAACCTCGCCTTCAAGAGCCTTCTGAGCCTTAGTGAGAGTCTCAACATCCTGCTATAGAATTTTCCGATCTTACTCCACCCTAAGGTTCACCTTAGCAACAACATCATAAGCTTATTGATGTCACTTATTCTCCGCCTCAAGGGAGGACTCAAATTATACAACCCGAACAACTAGATTTGAAGGAGAGTCGTGGGTTTTTGCCTTATTTGGTAAAGATTCACCATGTTTGACCTTCTTCTTCAAATCAGACATTTTCTTCTAATAGGTTGAGTACTTCTTCTTCAGGGCTTCATATTTCCCCTTCCAAGTGTCCCTTTCCATGGTAAAGTTGTCCAAAGCCAAGACATTCCTTTGCCAAAAGCGGCTAGAGAGTACAAGGAAGAATCCCAATATGTATTAAATGTAACCTCGGAATGAAGCTCCATATTCTCTGCCTCATATAGGCCTTTGATGAAGGACATATCCTCCGCCAATACAATAGTAGCACCTTCCACATAGGTGCAAGGAATCCGAGAGAGAAGGATATTAGGCATTCAAAAGAAGGGGGTTAAAATTCCCGAGTCAGCATCCTCAGACACGCGAGTCTGTTTAGGAGAGCCTTCCTCCCGTGGGGAAGGATAGTCTTCTTCTTTAAGCCTCTTTGTCGGTATAGAAGAAAGTGGCATATCTTCCACAGTTAAAGTGGATGTAGCACTGGCCAACTGCTCAATCTCGGGGACAACAACACTAATCTCGGTACCTTGGATAGGAACATGATCATAAGAGGGGGTGTCACAGCCCAACGAAGAGGGTCAGTCTTGATACCTTAAGTGTTGTAGGATTTGTAGAACAAATCTAACTTGTTCATGTTATCTACAACATGCAAGCACACGTGTAAAAGAAAAACTACGGGACTCCATTCTCACCAAACATCTATATCCTATCTACGCTCCCACCTGTAATCAAGATGACATGAATATTAATATGCTTTTTTCTTACCTCAAAAGAAGGTACTCATCAGGGCCAAACACTTCTTCATATCCAAGGCCTTGAAATCTGGAACATAGGTCTTCCTTAATCATTACCTCTGAAATCCTATTATATGAATGGAAGGGTGTCAGACACAATGTTATAGCAATGTGTATGACAAGATTAATATCCAGACAAAAAAGAAAAGATAATAGATAAAAAATACACATGGAATTGGTAGCCTAGTCTGGTGCAATGTCACCTATGTATGGATGGCGTTAACCTAAGAAAGGAAATTCACTCTTAATAGTCAAAAGTACAAAATGGTTCTTAGATTAACTCTCCATGTTCAATGTTGTTGGGCAAGAATATGGACACAAACAGGTCTAGAGGGGGGGGGGGGGGGTTGAATAAACCTTTCCCTAAATAGACAATTTTCAAAAACATTTTAGGTCCCATAAAACAAAATCAAAGATTTTAAAATACGCAGAAGCAAAACACGCACTAAGAGAGTTTGGAAGCATCTCAATAAATTAATCCAACAAAATCATTACAAGACACCACTAAATGCATGATTATATCTAATGCAAGTCAATTACAAGACAACCAAAGCCGCATTGAACAAAGCGATTTAAAATCACTTTACGTAAATATCCATTCAAGACATAATTGGATATATGATGATTCAATATGTTTGGTGCATCGCATGCCTAAGCTTATACATTAAATCTATATAAGCAATATATAATCTATATGTCATACAAACGATGCAGTAATGCAATAGTTATAGTAATGGATGCAGAAAAATTAAAAGAGATAATGGAATAAATAAGGGACACCGAGATATATAGTGGTTTGAAATTTGTCCTCGCTTTGCCTACTCCCTTCTTCAATGGTGTTAAAAACAAAATTGGTATATAGGTACGATCTTTCACTATTTTAATAAGTTTGGTACAATAATTTTGATTACAATGAAATATCATACGATAATTTTCGGTGTTGATCCAGATGCTCATACTGCTAACCAAAACAAGATCATTAATGATACTGATCCAATAACCTTACTATCTACAATAATTCTGCTCCAAGTATTCGTATGTGGCTATCAACCTTGATCCCACCAATTTCTTGTAAGAGTGATTTCCATAGCTAATCGTTAATTGGAAGACTCATAACTTTGTCTATAAAGTATTTACACAACTTCACCAAAGTTGGACAACTTCCAACTCCACCTTACGAGTAATTTGTACTCGACTTTGCTAAAGTCTTCTATGGAGTATAGTGAAACTTTATTCTTGATGGATAACATACAATCCAAACTGCATTCAAGAAACGATCTTTGCACCTGTTACAAATAACAAACTTCACACAAAAATATTAGATACCCTAATATACCACTAGTCTCCCTCTAGCACTCAATCTTTAGAGATGAAGGTCCATAACAATGGATAAGGACAAGGTTGAAGATGATGAATAATGCAAAAGAGTTTCCCTCTCTCTCTCTCTCTCTCACACACACACACACACAACACACACACACACACACATTAACTCACAAGATATTAGATTTGGGTGAATAAAGAACACATATAAAAGGTTATATCAATTTTCTAGATAAAATGGGTCTTGGATCTTGATGGTTATCATGAGATTGATCAAGCTTGAAACATTATAAGATTAATCAACTCTCTTTCTCTTGTTTCTCTCAACAACAAATTACAACAATATGTAACTAAAAGAAGAGATGTAATATATCATGTATTAACACTTAATAAGTTGTTATACAATCAAGAGAACAAATCAAGGTGCTAGGAATAGACACATTAGAAGAGAAAAGACAAATTGGGCTTTTTTTGTCTTAAAGTTTCACAAATTCATCATGAACAAGAATCATTTCGTCATGACTCATGTCTCATTACAATTATTTGGGATCAAAAGAAATAACTATTTAAATCTCATATGGAAAATTTAATTTTTGAAGTTATGATTCGAATCAAGCAGAAACCATGATTCAAGTCACATTGCCTTGTGATTCGAGTCACGTTCAACTTGTTACTCAAGTCAATTCTTACAAAAGCAAAATCCAATTTTCATAACTTGTGTGATTCGGTTCATACAATACAAATGATTCAAATCAAAAAACTAAACACCTTAGTTAAAGTGTTCTAAGTTGTGATTCAAGCAACACGTGATGAAATGATAAAAACTAACTTGCTAGGCTTAAAAACAAGGAAAAATAATCATGAATCAACTCTCTGATTTATTGAATGATGACGGATCTTAATGGTACAATGATAAATAGCTGAAGCAAACATAATACAACTCAAATGCGAGCGAATTACAAACACGTGAATATTTAAATAATGAGCAAATTACAAACACACTAATAATAAAAAATGAACATACAGACAAATTGACAAAAACTTCTAAACAAATAAAAGTGGCACCATACGATAACATGACTGCAATTTCAATTGCCTCTTTTCCCCACACTACCCGTTGAATATGAGACCCACTTCACTTTCTCTCAAACACTCTCCCAATTTTTTGGACAAGCATAATGTTTTATGAATGATGGAACAAATTACAACTAAAATCAAACAATATTCCTTAATATAGGAATATGTCAAGCGAATAAAGTTTTTACAAGGTATGAGTATTTACATGAAGAGTTCCTCCTTAAATAGTAATTGAATATAGATGCAAGGCCCATTAGGGTTTTGTATCTTTTCGAGAGGTTGAAGCAATTACTTAAGCGCAAGTATTAATTATTCATTATGTCGATTTGAAAATTTTAATTCTTGGAGGATGATCTTTTGGAAAAACTTTCAGATTTGTTCTTTTTAATTCTTGGAGAGTGTATTTTGGAAAAACATTCCATATTCCAAAAGACACATAAATAAATTAAATGAGATTGAACAAAAATCGAAACAAATCTTCAACATGCACGAGATTTACTTAGCACGGACTAGCTTTTATACGAGGCAGAATGTCTCACAATCTGTAGAACATCTTACTCTACATGTTGCCTCCTTATTTAAGCTCATAGAGACAAATTGTTTCACATAATGTCATGATATCTTACTCCACATGTTGCCTATTAAAATGGCACTAATCATGTACAAAAGTCTTCCTCTTTGACCAATTTTTAGGAAAATACAACATGCAATATGTGCAACATAATTCTAGGGAAAAACTTTGTGACATGATACAAATATTATCAGAGAGCAGTAAAAACAATCATAACATGCAGATGCATAGAAGAAAGAATAACAAACATAAAAGTGTCTTGCATAAAGATGTCCACCATTGATCACCATCATTAAATGTGTCTTGCATAAAGATGTCCACCATTGATCACCATCATTAAACGTGTTTTGCATAAAGATGTCCACCATTGATCACCATCATTAAACTATTCTCCCCTTATTGCCTCAAAATGGGAAAAGGGAAGTAGAACAAAACCATATAGAGAGTAACAGCCTAGAAGAAACACATGGCATATCAAAAAATTAAAAAATGGAACCATCCCAATAAAAGGGTAATAAGAGCCACTATCCATCCCATATGGCAATAAGAAACACGTAAACAACTTCATGAAACCACAACTTCAATCTCCTAATTCACTGGAGGAGACTTATTCATACCCTTCTTTACTTCCACTAACTTCCACTTCTGCTTCACCATTATCACTCTCCATATTTTCAGTTGCATCTTTCCCTACATCTTGTCTTGCACCATGGGAAGTAGATGCCTCAACAACCTTTCGACTCATCATTTTGATGAGGTCATCCGCCTTGTTCTTCCTTGTAGTTGAAGTAAGAATTACATCCTGCAAAGATTTGGAGACATACATTAACTCCAGCAAATAATAACTTCTAGTTGTACCAAACATGGGGGAACCTCTTAAAGGCTTCCTTATGCAGTCAGATCATTGATATCAAAATGTTTAATCTTGGGCAGCACAATGTCTAAGACATGATTCTTAGCAAACATGCGGTAGCTAAAGTTCAATGGACTAGAATTAACACCCGCAACATCATTATTACTTAAAATGTCAGGATTTTGTTTGATCAGAACCCCATAAGTAAGGGATGGAAAGGATATGAGTAACTTCATAGGAAAGTATTCTGCTTACTTCAATGTTTGCTTAAAAACCTACTCACCAAAGTTGAAAGTTGCCCTAATGCCTATTTGATATGACAATCTAGAAAAAGAATGGGTGATACCCAAACAATGATTAGAGGGAACCCAGTCAGAGACTCCAATTCTGTTCACTGTTGGATACTTCACACATAGGCTAGAAGTATATAGCAAACTTTTCTTAGTTAGTCTTTATACACACTTCCAGTGATTTCCTGAGCAATGACTTGTAAAGAAGGAATTATATCAGCAGTAATCAATTTGCCTCTTCCAAGATACTCATTAATTATAACAGGAGAGAATCCAAAATATTAACCTCGTACATGCACCTTTCTGAAGTATTAACTTTCGTCGTTGTTGAAGTCTTTGGTAATATTGACGATAAACTCTTTGATAAGCTATGGATAATAAAGACTCAGGTTTGACATTGTCTTTATAATATGAGCATCCATAAGGAACTCAAAAAATTCTTCACATTTTAATACTTCCTTAGAAAGCTCCCTTTCATGGGTTATCCTCCTGGGATACTGTTACCTTAGATTTTTCGACCTAAGTATAAATGGAAAGTGAAAACAATAAGCATCACATATGGAAGGTTGAAATTGAACGTAGCCAACTGGAGGTCGAGTTGGTCTAATGTTGAAATAGCTGGAAGTCGAAGATCATTGTTAACGTTTGGGGACTTAGTGAAATTTTGAGTATGTTGGTTAGTTGTCGCCTGATTGAGTACTATTCCATGTTGGATAAGGTTGGAGTTCATCATTATAATGGAAACAATGTCGACTTGAGTACTGCATGTGGAAATTACTATAGAGTGTGATATCTCAGCATCATCGATCCTGGTGATTTTGACATAATTGAGTCAATTCCTGGTGACCAGTAAAAGTAGTTAAGATATTTGAATGGTGTTGAAAGACTGGGAATTGATTTGAAATGAGTGGTTACCCGAAGACACGTGGAGACTTGTCGAAGAAAATGGTTGCATGAGATTGAGATGTATCGTGACAGGGTTAGTTGACTGTTCATAGGTAGTTATTTTAGATTAGTACATAAAGGGGTTCATGTTCATGTTGTAAGGGGTCCGCAATTATTTCACATTTTTGTAAACTCGACGTATATGTGCATTTGAGAAACGAGTGAAGAAAATGTACATATGCGTTCCATATTTATAAATTTGAAACACTTTTACATTCAAGCCTTTTTTCCTGCATTGAGTTACATTTCGATTTTGCATTACAATTCTTGTCATTTTACTTCGTCCTGCATTTCGATTTCACTCACTTTCATTTTCAAACCTTTGTATTCTAAATCTTGTCCAAAGTTACATCGTTACTCTTCAAATATTATCCTTTGATTTCAACAGTAAAATGTTGTTCAAAGGTTTAAATACACACAAATATGTTCCGGGATATTTTCAAGTTTAATCCTTTAAGTATTAATAGAAACCTGTTTTGTTTACCAAATTTCCAAGTAAATAAATTGGCACGTCCGGTGGGAATATTTTATGTGTTATTTTTACTTTGCATTTTGAAAATTATAGTTCTTCATTCTATTATGAACTTCTCATTTTATGAGTGTGCATGAGACTAAGGTGTGGTAAAATAACAAAGAGAGAAGTTAGGAGACATGTACGGAGATACGTCGAGAGAATGTCAATTCCCATAAATAATAATGGAGAACAATCCTCTAACAGTGCTGGGGCAAACAAAGTCGCCGCAATATTGACTGAACCTATGCCTTCGAGTGCTAGTACTACGACCATACACTCGACAACGGTTGCGCCAGTAACTCTACCAGAGGGGACAATTTTATCCCCAATACTCCACAGTCACCAGTGACTCCTAAACCAATTATGGCAACAGAGGTTAGGCCTTTCGCCACCAATGCCCATGTTGGGGCGTGAACAACCTTATGGGATGTCAACTTCAATTATGGAAAACCTACATACCATTCCTGCAACATTTGCTGATAATGCTGTAAAGACGTATTCGCCAATCTTGGCGTCTGGCACAAACATAGGTAACCATGGTCAAACCTGTCATCCCAAATGGGAATGGGATTTGGTTCCCATGCAATGCTAACGTTTACGGCGGATTCTGTAAAGGCAATGAGACAACAAATGGATGAGAGTAACCATGATATGGTAAACACTCTAAATCAACAGATGGGTACAATATTCAACCCATTGATTCAAAATACAAATCTGAGCTACCATTAGTTGGAAACTCAAATGAATAAAATTTCTGATTTTTTTGGCGCTACCCCAACACAGGTTCAACCTATTATTCAACACCAAATCATTAGACAGGTTCGAAACGAAGGGGAAGTTTTGTAGGAAATCACAGTTAACCAGGGACAAAAATTTGTGCCCCAAGTGGTCGAACAAGAGATACCTAAGGAGGCAGAGCGCCCACTTGTCATGATAGTTAATCGAAACCAGGATGCCGACCAAGTCATCCATCAGGTTCGATAAGGAAATCTATTAGGAGAGAATAACCTTGTGACCATTGTCGAAAGGATAATTTCTAAGAACGGGGTAAAGATGGGCTTGTAAAGGCAAAATTACACATCTCCTCTTTCAAAATACATGTTGCAAACTGAACTGCCAAGGGGCTGGAGAGTCCCTAAATTCACAAAGTTCACTGGAGACACTAATGAGTCTACCATCGAGCACATCACTCGATACTTGTCCGAAGTGAGAGACATAGCTAATAATGAGAACTTAAGAATGATATATTTCCCTAGTTTTCTTACAAATAATGCTTTCACATGGTTTACAACCCTTCCTGCTCATTTAATTAATAATTGGACTCTATTAGAGAGGTTGTTCCATGAGCAGTTTTACATGGGGAAATCCAAGATTAGTTTGAAAGAATTATCGAGCATGAAATGAATTTTCGGTGAATCAATCGAAGACTACTTGAATCGATTCATTTATTAAAAACAAAGTGCTTCACTCAAGTGCCTGAACATGAGCTTGTCAAGATGGCCGCTAGGGGGTTAGATTACTCCATTAGGAAGAAGATAGATACACGGTATCTGAGAGATATGGCCTAGTTGGAAGATAGAGTTCGACAGGTCGAAAGACTGAAGGTTGAGAAGGCCAGAGTAACCAAGGGTAAGAAAAATCGTATGGCTTACGTCGATATGGAAGACCAATATCTGATGTCAGAGGTCGAATATAGCCATGTCGAGGAGTCCGTGGTTGACGTGGTTAAATTAAAGCCAGGTCCCCTATATGTGTGTAAGTTGCTTACATCTGCAAATGGGAGGAACCCCTCCAATCCTGAGAAAAATGATAAATTCCCTAAGAAAACTTATACCTTCGACGTAACCAAATGCAATGAAATTTTCGATTTGCTGGTTGCAGATGGTCAAGTACTAGTGCCCTTAAGCACAGAAGTAACACCATTAGGACAAAGAAAGAAACTAGGGTTCATAATTGTTCATGTTGTAAGACGTCTACAATTGTAATCACATTTCTGTAAACTCAAAGTATCTGCGCATTTGAGAAACGAGTGAAGAAAATGTAAGTATGCGTTCCACATTTATAAATTTCAAACACTTTTACATTCACGCCTTTTTTCCTGCATTGAGTTACATTTCAATTTCGCATTACAATTCTTGTTATTTTACTTCGACCTGCATTTTGATTTCATTCACTTTCATTTTTAAACCCTTGTATTCTAAATCTTGTTCAAAGTCACATCGTTCCTCTTCAAATATTACCCTTTAATTTCAACAGTAAAATATTGTTCAAAGGTTTAAATGCACACAAATGTGTTCCAAGATACTTTTGAGTTTAATCCCTTAAGTATTAATAGAAACTTGTTTTGCTTACCAATTTTTCGAGTAAACAGATACATGAACTTCCATTTAAGAACACTTTCCTAAGAGTGGAACGACACGTTGTCTAGGGGAGCAATCAGAACATTTGTAGGAATTTTATTTCCATCAAGTATTTTATTATTTTTCTTGAGTGGGGGTACCACAATGACATCCAAATTGTTTTTAACATATTCCACAAACGGAGTTGTGTTTCCATTTAGGGGTTGCATTCTTATTTCCTCCTGACTACTCATCGGTGGCTACAAATTTCTTAGTTTTACCAGTATCTTCCACAACATAATATTGGCTTATTATAGGCTCTTCATCACTCGAGTCTTCATTATCCACATCTTTGTCATTCAGAATGTTATGAATAAAATCATCTATAACATAAATATCAATAGTTGGTTCTCCACAGGCTTTTCACCTAGTATCTTCTCTATGCCATTTTCATTGGGGGTTTGTCACACACATGGATTAGTTTTAGGGTTTGAGTTAGGTTTTTTGAATCAACATCTTGATACTTTGTTCTAGGTTTATAAACTTCAGCAACATGCTTAGGCACATTTTCAACAACATTTTTTTCGATGGTTTGGTTTTAGAAACATTACCTTTACCAGTGTCTGGAAAAACCAGTTGAAGAGCCACGATTTCAAGAACTTATCTTTTGGGATGTTCTGCTACGTGTACTTGGGTACTAGGAACCTCATTGCCCTTTAGGGTTTTAGTGACGTCTTATTTCCCTTGACTGGTAAGATTAGACATCGTCAAGGGACCTTTAGTAGTGTGATCACCCATCTTTTTCAGCTTTTTCTTATGAACTTCCTTTGTTGGTTTTATGGTGGGAGGACCTCCGGCCAGACCATCGACATTCCCTCCTATGACCACTCCTTTCATTTTCACTCCATGCACATTGATCAAAAGCTTCTCTTACATTGATGTTTTATTGGCCTTCTTATTCAATTTCTTGTCTTTGCTAGAGGTATTCGTCTATTGTTTCGTGCCTACCATGGTTGCAGGATTTTTGAGAGGAAGATGAATGAAAAATCTTAGAATGAAGAAAATAGGGATACGCTTAGAGTGAGTGAATAAAAATGAGTAATTTAGAGTCTTGAGGCATTTATTGTAAAAAGAAAAGTAATTTTGAATGAGGATCGTTTTTGGAATACTAATGGGTAAGACATGCAGCGGTGCACATGTCTTGGAATTGATGGATATGAGAGACAACAATATGGTCCCATAAATCTCATGTCACCTCATCATTAATTTCTAGAGATTTTCAATAATGAAAAGACTTAGGGAATTTCGAAACTTTTTGAATTGTGCAGCTTCTAAGGCCTTGGTAAAAATGGCAGCTAGTTGGTTTTCAGTTGACACATGATCAAGAGAGATTACATTTTCTCCCACAAGCTCTCTAATAAAGTGGTGACAAATGTCAATATGTTTGATACAAATATGGTGAACTAGATTCTTGGAAATATATATGGCGCTCATTGTTGTAACAGTATAATATCATAACATCTTGCTTGATATCGTACTCTTTCAGCATCTGCTTCATCCATAGTCATTGAGAGCGGCTACTCCCAACAACAATGTATTAAACTTTAGAAGTGGATAATGAGACACAATTGTAATTTTTGATGAACCATGAAATGAGATTATTTTCCAAAAAGAAACATCCATAATAAGTTATCTCTCGATCTTCACCATTACTTGCCCACTCACCATCGCAATATCCAAATAAAATAGAGTTGGTGTCATATGAGTACATAATTCTATAGTCACAATTTCCATTTATATACTTGGCGATTATTTTGACTTGTGTGAGATGACTCACTTTTGGCTTTTCTTGGTAGCGTGGACACACCCCTATAAAAAAGTGATGTCAGGGCGATTGGTTGTGAGATATGATAGACTACTAATCATACTTATATAAAGACTTTGATACATCAACTCATTATCATCTTTAGTCATCTTTATATGAATTGCAAGAGGAGTACGCTTGTGTCTTATATTCTCAAGACCAAACTTCTTGACAACGTTCTTAGCATATTTACTTTGGGATAAAAATATATCTTCTTTCATTTGTTTAAATTGGAAGCCGAGGAAGTATGAAAGTTCACCTACCAAATGCAATTCGAGTTGTGTCTGCATTTTTCACACAAAATGTTCTACCATCTTGTTTTACATTCCTCCTAAAATGATATCATCCACGTAGATATAAGCAATCATGAGTTATCCTTCTTCTTTCTTTACAAACAATGTTTTATCAATTCCACATCTACCATAGCCATTTTTTTGGAGAAAATTAATAATACATTCATACCAAGTTCTTGGAGTCTGTTTTAATCCATATAGAATCTTTCAAAGTTTGTATACATGATTTGGTTGGTCGGGATAAATGAACCCTTTAGGTTGTTTCACATACACCTCTCCATTCTAGAATCCGTTAAGGAATGCACTTTTAACATCTATTTGATATACCTTGAATTTTAGAATACATGATATTCCTAGCAACAATTTTATGGATTCTAAGCGAGCCACCAGTGCAAATATTTCATCAAAATCAATATCTTCTATTTGATTGTAACCTTACGCCACAAAATGAGCCTTGTTCATTGTCATATTATCATTTTCATAATATTTGTTTTTATAAATCCATTTGATTTCTATGATGTTGACTAAGTTGGATCTTAGAACTAACTCTCATACTTTATTTCTTTTGAATTGAACTAGTTCTTCTTGCATGACATTTATCCAATATTCATCAGTTAAGACTTTTCTTGACATTTTTGGATTCAATTTTGGAGATGAAACACATGTTGACAATCACTTCTTTAGATCTAGTGATGATTTCTTTATTTAGATTTCCAATCACATTATCAATACTATGATATTTATGAATTCTAGTAGATAATCCTTTATTTGTTTGAACATCAACCTCCCCGTCTTCAGAATCTTCATCTTTAGGAGTCTGAATAATGCTTATTCCTTTGTCTAGCGCATGAGGTGTAACATTATTCTCATGACCGTTCAGATCTTCTTCATCACTCACTTCATCGTGTTGTGAGTCATCTATAACGTAACTTTTGTGTGATTATTATATATCTCGTAAGCCCTGCTATTGATAGAATATTTCTTCATTGTTTAGGAGCCATCTTACGTCTTTGCTCTTTCACATTTGTATGCATAAGGAGTATATTTTACTGTGACTCTGAATTAGAGATGTTGTCATAGTCCCCATTTTGTATAGATATTTTCGATTCATATTAGGGATTTGGGTTGTTCTTGATCAAATCCACCTTCTATTTTGAGTAGCTTAATTCGAGCTTCCATCATTTCTTTAATGTTCTCCGGTACATTCTCATCACATTCATAACATCTGGTTTGAGACATGGCATCCATCTATTTTGAAAAATTACTTACATGGATGACTTTTAGTGTAGATTATCACACTCCATCATCCTATTACACCAAGGTGAATACCCAATTCTTTTGACTTTAAGCCTCACTATTATACCTATATGTTACTAGTATATAAGTTATGTATTTTTTAAAATGGAAAATCCATTATATATTTATATTAAATTTTTAAAAATATAAATAAGTTGTTAAATAAGTTTATGTAACAATGAAAAATAAAAATTAACATTATTTAATAAAAACATTTATTTAAAAATAAAAATAAAATAATGAATAAATAAATAATTTTATTAAATAGTATATTAGATAAGTTAAATAAATATATCACTATGTATCTATTGTAAATGATTAACTATTCTTGAAAGAAAAATATATTTACTTTTAAAATTTAATGTTTGTATTTTTAATAATAATTTTGTTTTAAAATTTTAATATTTATATGTTTTCCAAATTATTATTTTTATTATAATTTTAATAAAATAAATATTAATATAATATCAATTTTTATAGAAATAATTCAATAAAAATTTGTTCTTTCGTGCTGATTTCTAATTAGTTCATATTTAATCAACTTTTTTAATTAAAAAAATAAAGTATAATCCTTTTTTTTACCTTAGTATGATATCCTGAATTTGAATTCATCTTTGAATATACAGTAACGTTAAAATTTTTGAATTTTTTTTTTCTGATTATTATAGACATTTAAAATTCGCAGATTAATCTCTATAATTACATCGTATTTGAATTTATAAAAATAGTATAGCCTTATCATATTCATCTGGAAAATAAAATGGGTGGTGTATATGATAGAGCTGAATTTTGGTTAATGCATCAAAAGGCCCATGGTAGTAGTAATAAATTAGCCACTCGTGCGGGTTGGCCAATCATTGCAACCACGAGGCAATCATGGTTTGGGGACCACACGTGTGAATGACGAGACGTGTCTGAATAAACGTGTAGTGTAGGCCTTAGTTTCATTTACAGCAACCATGATTTGATTTGACTATGGCTTTTGCTAAGAAACATCTATCAAAGTCAAACCAATTATCTTCTTCAATCCCATTCTTCTTTCCCCATTTACCACACTCATCAAACATAACAATTTTCCCCTTTTCATTATATGTATTTGGTTCTACTTTCAGTTTCTCCTATGTGTGAATGCAACATCCTTGGATGCCAATTTCATGAACTTGCTTCTTTTTGTCGGTGGGTGTTGGATAAAAATAAATACTATGTCTTCAATCCAATAACAACAATAATAATATGTGACACAAAAGAATGAATATAAAAAGTTTATATTTTAATTTGCATCTCGATGTCATAAGGTTCAGTTAGAATTAGAGGTCGGTTTATTATGCAATATGCCATTCGGTGATGTTGATTATTTGAAAAAACCAAAATAATTATGTATTTATAGGTTTGTCGATTGAAATTGAGGTAATGTTAGGATTTTCGACCTAGCAAAAAATCTGAGAATAAATGTTTGATTACATTTAGAAGACATTTACATCATTGAAGTCTCAAATGGTGGAAAATTAGATTTATTATATTTTAGAAATAAATTTAGAAGACATTTTGATTAATATTTCGACAGCATCAAGCGCGTCGAAGTGCGGTTATTTGAACGTGCAAAGGTGTTATGTTCAAAATCAATAACTATTTCTTAATTTTATCCTGAAAGACACGTTGAGGAAATTGATAAGTATTAAATTGGGCTATAATTGATATATAAAAACTTGATATTTTTAGACTATTTTGCGATTTTTTTAATTAAAAAAACCACATTTTTCAATTTAAATTCTAAAATAATCTATTTTTCAAATTAATTACGAAAATAACAACCTTTCATTACTTATGTGTCAGTTGAACTGACACATCTAATTGCCAATCAAAGGAGGCACTCTAGCCATTGGCGTATGCATGCATTACAAATGAGCATGAGCGCCATAGGGATGGGTGCATGCATGCCTTGAAGTCACATGCATTGATGCATGCATACACTACATCAGTGTATGCGCCAATGCATGTGGCGCATGCACTATGCATATTTTTTTTATATTTTATATTTGAAAATAATTAAAGTAAATACATAAATGAAGAATAATATTATAATATAAAGTTAAAATACATAACAATCGACAAGAAAATCAATGACCCGCTGTTACCACAAGAAATTGATAGGGCATGTTGAAGGCGTAATCAATGAAAGGGCCTTATGGATTTAAGGATTATACCCCACCAAGGGGAGGTCTGAAAGAAAGCTGAGCCCAAGATAAGCAAGAACGGGGAAAACCACAAGCTACCAGAAGATGAAACCGGCAGAAGAATCATGTTTGGTCGAAATCCATTCTGTCGACTGAAATGAAGATTGGGACTTAAGAAATTCTTGGTTGTGTCAAACACATAGGAGATGGCGTCGACATAAATACCTGAGCGGGATAATTTTGAAATTCAAAATGACTAGCAGTTACAAGGAGAATAAGCGCCAAAATATGGAGCAATTTGTAGATCGTGTGGCACGACGTCTGTTATTTTTGAGTAGTTTTGCTTGTAGACAGTTTCTTTAGTGCATTATAAATAGGGGATCCCACAGAGAACTCGTGGTGTTCACTTTGTACCAAAATCACTTGTAAAAAACTTCACATTCCCAGCGCGAGGAAGCAAGAGTTTTTAAGAGTGCTATGTACGTGAATCACCATATTTACTTCAATGCAACTTCCTTATTTTTCAATTGTTCCCGTTGAACACTTTATTTTAATTTCATTTACGTTTGCATTATCATTTTACGTTGTCGTATACGTTGTCGACACTAATTCTATTACGATAATAGAATTCACCAAATGCGTGTTCGTTGTGTATGTCTTTTGATTGTTATAGTGTTGTCGGTCACGAGTCACCCATAAGCTATAACATCATCATTTCGTGTGGAAAAAACCTGTGCTTGTTCAGTACTTTGTTATAAGTCGTTTCTCACAAAGTTAATAGTCTGCCAAATTGAATAAGTCACCCTGTTACACTAGCACATGTCTTAGGATCAATTGGTCGATCCTGCAAGTAACCCTTAGTTTTAAGACTTAGGGAGGACCAACAGTTGTTTACCAATTTCCACAGTAAACAAAATGGCATGCCCGGTGGGACTAGTGCTAGTGTAGTTACGCAATTGCATGAAACTTAGAAGTGGCAAACTATACAGTAGGCCACAAGAAACTGTGAAAATGTCAAACTTCAATACAGATGAAGTGCCACAAGGGACTTTATCCACTACGGAAATAGTAATTTCACAGGTTGCAACTCTGCCTCCAATGACAAGTGCAACCTCAACGATGTAGACTACATGTGCGGTTGGAGCATCAATTCCTTTACCTCCACCGGGAGGTTCAGGATCAACGATAACGATGTTCAGACCTTATGTGCCTCGCTTTGGCACCACAGATCCTCTTTATGGAATGTCGTATTCCTTAATGCCAGGATATCAATCAACATCGAGTGCATCATTGTTTTCAGGCAATGCTCAGAATAGGAATAATACTCAAAATAGAACCATGCCGCTGTCGAACACTTCAATAGCGGTGTTGAGGCAGCAAATGGATGATAGTAATCATGAGTTGGTTAATATGTTAACTAATCAAATGGGTACAGTTTTTAATCCTGTGATACAAGAATCTGCTGAAACAAATAGGCAGGTGGCTAATCAATTGACACGCTTGTGTGACTTCCTGGGGGCACCGGCTCGACAGATGGCACAAGTGGTCAGGCAAACCATTCCTGTTCAAGTAGAGATAGGGGTAGCAGAAGACGAGACAGTCCATGAGGGACAAATCCTTAGACCCCAACAAAACCAAGGCGTTGAGTCAGGAGTAGCAGGACCTAACCAGATGGTGTTAGTTAACAGACATCAGGATGATGATCAAATTATCGATCAACATCGACAAGAAGACTTAGCAGTAGAAAATAATTTGACAACTATTGTCGAAAGAATTATGGATAGGAATGGTATGAGTGCCACATTGCAAAGGCCACTATATGCTTCCCCATTGGCTGAATTTATTCTCCAAACAAAAGCACCTAGGGGAATGAAAGTGCCTAAATACACTAAGTTTGGGGGAGAATCTGGTGAGTCGACAATAGAACATATTGCCAGATATTTAACAGAGTCGGGAGATTTGGCTCATAATGAGTGTTTGAGAGTAAAAAACTTTCCTTCCTCTTTGACTAAGGCTGCCTTCACATGGTTCACTTCTTTGGCCCCAAGTTCGATTGATTCGTGGGCCAAGTTAGAAAAGAAGTTCCATGAACATTTTTACGAAGGACACTCCAAAATCAGTTTGGCAGAATTGTCTAGCATTAAGAGAAGGTTTGCTGAGAGTATTGACGATTATCTGAATAGATTTAGATCATTAAAGGCCAGGTGATTTACGCAAGTACCAGAACATGAACTTGTTCAGATGGCTGCTAGGGGGTTAGATTATTCCATTAGGAAGAAAATAGACCCAACCTTTGTAAAGAGTATGTCACAATTGGCTGATAGAGTTCGACATCTCGAACAACTAAGGTTAGAAAAGGTTAGACACAGTAAGGCTAAGAAGGAAAAATAGCTTTCGTCGATTACGATGCAACAGATCCAATCTATGAGGCTGCTTATGCCTCATCGACCAAATTAGAAATTGACGTGGCTGAGTTAAAGCCAGGATCTGCTTATGAGTGTCGGTTATTACTTCCTGCACAAGGGAAAAATCCTGTCGAAAACAATCAAAAATTCCCTTCAAAAACTTATACATTTGATGTGACAAAGTGTGAGGAAATTTTTGATTTGTTAGTTAAAGATGGTCAAATGGTGGTGCCTCCTGGTACTAAAATACCACCATTAGAACAAAGACAGAAAAGAGGATTTTGTAAGTATCATAATTATCTTGGTCATAATACCTCTAATTGTTATCTTTTCAGAGATCTGGTTCAGAAAGCAATTCAAGAAGGCAAGCTGAAATTTGTTGGCCGCTCTATTCGTTGAGGCAGTCGAGATCAACATGGTCGAGATCACTGAATATGATGAGACCGACATGCTAGAGGAAACTGGTGAAAGCCCAGATGTCGACATAGCTGAAGTCTATCCAAGGGCTGATGAAGATTTGGTAGATTTCCTGTATCACTGCAAGAATAAGGGTTCACAAGTCTGCTTATGCCTTAGATGTGGCACTGTCACCGACATAGTTGCTGCTGAAAATTTCTAGAAGCTACAATTGGGAAAAAGCAAAAGAAGTGGGCTGAACAGAGCACACCAGAATGAAAGAATCCCAAGGAAGGCTGTGGAGAATGCTCAAGCAAGGCCTAGGAGCTTTGTACCATCGACAAGTGCTCCTAGAGGCACCTGGATAAAGCCTCAGGGAAAACAAGAAACCCCACAAGGTGTTACTGCTTCCAGGGGAGGTTTAGCAATCAACTACAGGCGTGAGTTCAAGTCTGAGAAAAGGACTCATGTCTCTGAAAATTATTTGGGGAAGAACCTGAAGGAGAATTGCCATCCAAGGCGCAGCGGAATATAAAAATTTCTCCTTTAATGATCCTTACGAATGGGCATGATCAGTGATAGAATCGTTACCTCTTGTGGAGATTCAAACCTTTGGTGCAGATCTCTGACAATGATCAACCTTTGATACAGATCCACGGGGCGATCACGAACGTTGAACGATGACAACGTCTCTACTCAGTCCACACGAACGGATTCCTTCAATCGCAGTGCTAGCTGTTTGTGAGTGAAGGCTTTGAGTGAGAGAGAGAGAGATACGAAATTCCAACTCTTCAGTTGTGTTGTCTGGAGTGTAAATGCTTCTACCCAAGGGGTTCTATTTATAGAACCACTTGTGTGGGCTTCAAGCCAAAAAGCCCACTTAAGTGCATTTTGGCCCATATCTCAGAATATGCCAAAATCACTTAAGTATTTGGTACTTTACCATATTTCGTATTCTTCTTAAGTACACCGTACCTTACGATGTTCCTTAATTATTCTATCTCTCATCAATCCGTCCTTTGTGTGTGACCCTATAGGTTTTCGCGGCGTTGGCAATTATATTAAATCATGCATTTAACATAATAAACAGTGAGCGGTATCTAGCAACACATCACTGCTACCCAAGTCACGAAAATGTCATGTGATCTGACAAAACCTCCTGTGATAATAATTATGTGTATAATTACCCCTTTGCCCTTATGTCTATATTGAACACAAGGTATAGACCATGTCACCCTTGTCCAGTTCAATATTGGGCCCATAGACATTTATCCTGTTAAGCAGGATTGGCAAATTCCATCTAGGACACTCATGTCCCTCAGCATGCTTCGTGGAGTACCTATCAACTGCCTTTATGGTTATCCAGTTACGGACAACGTTGGATCAGCAATAAAGCACTCGACTCTACATCTAGGATCCATAGTGGTTTCAGGTCGAAGAGTGGTATACACTATTATCACCATGAGAATAACTTATGACACTTTGCATAACTTTCTATATAGTATTCTCATAGCGGGTCAATCCAGTATGAATATTACTCTTAATATTCATACCTATGTTTAAGACTTGATAACTCTTTATCCATGATCCATGAGACGTGATCATCAGTCTACAAACATAATAGTCTCCATGCTTTAATGTTATCCCATTTCATAATAAAGCTTGACTACGGACATTTTAAGAATAGTGTCCTTATGTTTAATGTGATCTCATGATTAAGTCATACTTGATACATTAAATGGACTATCTATTCCAGGGACTTTATTAAACAAACATAATAAAGAAAAATGCCTTTTTATTATTAATAAATAATTCGATACAAGTACCAAAAGTATTGGCCTCTAGGGCTTACACCAACAGAACCCCATGTCCAGAACTCAATGGAGACATTTTCAGTGTCGCAAGCAGGCTGAAAGAGAGGCTGCTAGGGGAATAACTAGAAAAGGCATGGCTTGTGGGGCGGATTCTGGAAAAAGAGTTGTTGTGAAGGTCGACACGGCAGCAAAAGAACGGATCAGGGAGTATGTCCGTCGACCAAGTGAAAAATGTTCTGATGAGGTTACTGATGACTTCAATTCAGAATCAGAAGAAATTTTGGACATCTTAGTCAACGTGGTGTCAATTCTACCAGAAGAGTAAAATTGTGTTACTGAGGTGAAGGATTCGGTAGACGATGCCGACACTGAAGAAATGGCGTTACATAAGCTAAGATGTTACTTTATGCTGAATGATGGTTCTGGTGAGAGCCAAGAAGCAATTTTTGAGAGGCCAACAATGACTATGAAGTTTCACTTGAAACCTCTGTTGATTAGGGCCAAAGTGGAAGGTGTGACTATCAACAAAGTGTTGGTAGATTGTGGCGCTACTGTTAACATCATGCCACACCATATTTTGAAGAAAATTGGCAAGTCTGATACTGATGTTAGATCCAACAACGTGGTCTTATCTGACTACGGGGGCAAAACAAAGAGCACCATGGGTGTGATCATGGTGAACATCACTGTTGGTTCAATAATTAGGCCGACATTGTTCATGGTAATAGATGCCAAACCAAGTTATAATTTACTAGTCGACAGAGAATGGCTCCATGGTGTCGGAGCTGTACCATCTTCAGCACATCAGAGATTGGTAATTTGGAGAGAAGATTGAGTGGTCGAAAACATTGAAGCTGATTAAGGCTACACCCTGGCTGACGTGAATAATGTCGGCAAGAAGGAATTCGAGAGGAAGTTGGCTAACATTTCTCCTTGTTTACCAGCTGAGATGTGTATTCTAATTTGAGTGAAGCTTTTGTTTCTCTAACTTTGCACGAAACTCATGGCTTCATTTGGGATGTGGAATGTTTAGAGGATCCACCCTATGCAGATATCCGGCCGACAGGATGGGGGGATGTCACTGATGATGATTGAGCTAGAAGCTCTAAAGAGGATTTCGGCATACGTTGCCGAGAACAAAATAAAATCAGCCCTAAAGGCTGAAGAAAACATGGTTGTTGAAGCCTATGTTTTAAAGAAAGAAGATAGTTTGGCTATTGAGCCAGAGCCTCCAGATAAGCCAGTTGTGGCAAAAGGAAACGTCAACATGTAACGTTTGGACTGCATTTATGACGATGAAACTTTAGGATTTGAAAAAGATCCAAAGGCACCAGAAAAAATGCGACCACAAGACCCCTTAGAAGAAGTCGACCTTGGCGAAAGTGGCGACAAAAGGCCAACATACATCAGCGCTAACATCGACAAAGAGTTAAAATCTGAGGTAATATCTTTACTTAAAGAATTTAAGGATTGTTTTGCTTGGGATTATAACGAAATGTCTGGTTTAAGTAGGGATTTGGTAGAGCTAAAACTGCCAATAAAAGTTGGAAGAAAGCCAGTAAAGCAGACGCCTAGGCGTTTCGCACCAGATATCATGGCAAAGATAAAAGCAGAGATAGAAAGGCTCCTCAAAAGCAAGTTTATACAAACTGCAAGGTATGTTGAATGGTTGGCCAATATTGTGCCAGTAATTAAAAAAAATGGGTCTTTACGAGTATGCATTGACTTTAGAGATCTAAATGTTGCTACCCCCAAAGACGAGTATGCCATGCCCATAGCAGAAATGCTGGTCGATTCTGCCGCTGGTTTTGAATATTTAAGTATGTTAGATGGTTATTCTGGATATAACCAAATTTTTATTGCAGAAGAAGATGTGCCGAAGACGACGTTTCGATGCCCAGAAGCCTTAGGTACATATGAGTGGGTTGTCATGCCATTCGGCCTGAAAAATGCCGGAGCGACATATCAGAGGGTAATGAACTCAATGTTCCATGATTTTATTGAAGATTTCATGCAAGTATACATTGATGATATTGTGATAAAATCAAATGGTCGACTTACTCATGTCGAACATCTCCGAAAGGCCTTTTTAACGATGAGAAAATATGGATTGAAAATGAATCCATTAAAGTGTGCTTTTTGTGTGCAGGCGGGTGATTTCCTTGGCTTTGTGGTGCATAAGAAAGGTATTGAAGTAAACCAAAGCAAACCAAAAGCCATTATGGACGTCAAGCCTCTGTCGACCAAAAAGGAACTGCAATCTTTGTTGGGCAAAATAAATTTTCTTAGAAGATTTATATCCAATCTAAGTGGTAAAACTAAAGCTTTTTTACCACTCCTGCGACTGAAGAATGAGGATTTTAAGTGGCTAGAAGAGCACCAAGAGGCTTTTGACAAAATTAAGGAGTATTTGACTAAGCCTTCAGTACTGGCCCCTCCTGTTAGGAATAGGCCAATGAGGTTGTATATTGCAGCTACAGAATCAACTATAGGAAGTATGTTAGTCCAAGAGGATGGAAAAAGTGTCGAAAGACCTGTGTATTACCTTAGTCGAATGCTTAATGATCCTGAGACTAGGTATAGTGATATAGAAAAACTATGTCTATGCCTGTATTTTTCTTGTATGAAACTAAAACTATATATTAAGCCTGTTGATGTGTATGTATCTTCTCACTTTGATATTATTAAGCACATGTTGTCTAAACCAATTTTGCATAGTCGAATTGTTAAATGGGCTTTGGCGTTAACTGAGTATTCTCTGACGTACGTGCCTTTAAAAGCGATGAAAGGGCAAGTGGTGGCAGATTTCCTGGTCGACCATTCAATGGTCGAAATAGCTCAAAATTATGTAGACATAGTGCCATGGAGATTATACTTCGACGGTTCAAGACATAAGAACGGATCTGGGATGGGGGGAGTCATAATTTCTCCAGATGGAATTCCAGCAGAGTTCAAATACAGAATTGAAGGAGTATGCACAAACAATGAAGCAGAATATGAATCGTTGATCACATGACTTGAACTTCTGTTGGAATTGGGGGCAAGAAATGTCGAAATTATGGGAGACTCTGAGTTAGTAATTAAACAGGTATCAAAAGAATACAGGTGTGTCAAAGAAAATTTAATCATGTATTTTGTGATTACCATCATACTACTCAATAGGTTTGAGCAAGTAAGCCTCCAGCATATACCACAGAAAGAGAACCAGAGAGCAAACGATTTGGCGTAGGAAGCTTCAGGGTACAAAGCGTCGAAAGACCAGGATGAAGAAGAGGTTCAAGTAAGAGAGAAGGTACGAGCGACATTGTTATCACCATCAGATTTGTCGATTATAAAGTTAGGAGTTGTAGATAGATATCATTTTGAAATTCTGACCGTCGACGACGAGGGAGAAAATGATTGGCGTAAACCGTTAGTCGATTATTTACGTAATCCTATAGGGTCGACAGGTCGAAAGATAAAATATAAGGCCCTCAGCTATGTCCTGGTGAATGATGAATTGTTCAAAAAGATAGCTGAAGGAGTTTTGCTAAAATGCCTAGGAGAAAGTGAGGCATATGTGGGTGTGTCGAGTGTACATAGTGGAGCGTGTGGGGCGCATCAATCGGGACTGAAGATGAAATGGATTTTGATGCACTCAGAAGTTTATTGGCCTACAATGTTGAAAGATTGCATTGAATTTGCTAAAAGTTGTCAGGAATGCCAATTGCTTGGGGGCATACGACATGTACCTGCGAGCGAGTTGCATACAATTGTGAAGCCTTGGCCTTTTCGAGGGTGGGAATTGGATGTGATTGGAGAAATAAAACCAGCTTCGTCGAAACAACAAAGGTATATTTTGGTAAGTATCGACTATTTCACAAAATGGATCGAAGCCTTAGCATTGACAAATGTGGATCAAGAGGCTATGATAGACTTTGTCCAAAGTCACATCATATGCAGATTTGGTATCCCAGAAACAATGACAACCGACCAAGGGTCAGTTTTTACTGGTCGAAAGATGCAAGATTTTACAAAAGAGATGGGAATCAAATTATTAACTTCTACCCCTTATTATGCACAGGAAAATGGCCAGGTCGAAGCGGCCAATAAAGTGATCATTAGTCTAATAAAGAAACATGTAGGCAAGAAGCTAAGAAATTGGCATAAGACGTTAGATCAAGCTTTGTGGGCATGTTGAACATCGCCAAAAGAAGTAACCGGAACAACTCCATTTCGACTGGTATATGGGCACGATGCAGTGTTACCAGTAGAGACTCATGTTCATGCAGTCAGAATCCAGAGGCAACATGAAATACCTTCTGAAGATTATTGGAGCATGATGGCAGACGAACTGGTCGAGTTAGATGAGGAAAGTGAAGGAGAATTGCCATCCAAGGCGCAGCGGAATTTAAAATTTCTCCATTTAGCGATCCTTACGAATGGGCATGATCAATGATAGAATCGTTACCTCTTGTGGCGATTCAAACCTTTGGTGCAGATCTGTTGTAATGATCAAAACCTTGGATACAGATCCACGGGACGATCACGAACGTTGAACGATGACAACGTCTCTACTCAGTCCACATGAATGGATTCCTTCAATCGCAGTGCTAGCTGTTATGAATGAAGGCTTTCAGTGAGAGAAAGAGAGATACGAAATTCCAACTCTTAAGTTGTGTTGTATTCCCTTACAATGCTTCTGCACGAGAGTTCTATTTATAGAACCACTTGTGTGGGCTTCAAGCCAAAAAACCCACTTAAGTGTATTTTGGCCCATATCTCATAATATGCCAAAATCACTTAAGTATTTGGCACCTTACCATATTTCGTATTCTACTTAAGTACACCGTACCTTATGATGTTCCTTAGTTACTCTATCTCTCATCAATCCGTCCTTTGTGTGTGACCCTATAGGTTTTCGCGACGTTGGCAATTATATTAAATCACGCATTTAACATAATAAACAGTGAGCGGTATCTAGCAACACATCACTGCTACCCAAGTCACGAAAATGTCATGTGATCTGACAAAACCTCCCGTGATAATAATTATGTGTATAATTACCCCTTTGCCCTTATGTCTATATTGAACACAAGGTATAGACCGTGTCATCCTTGTCCAGTTCAATATTGGGCCCATAGGCATTTATCCTGTTACGCAGGATGGGCAAATTCCACCTAAGACACTTATGTCCCTCAGCATGCTTTATGGAGTACCCATCAACTGTCTTTATGGTTATCCAGTTACGGACAACGTTGGATCAGCAATAAAGCACTCGACTCTACATCTAGGATCCATAGTGGTTTCAGGTCGAAGAGTGGTATACACCATTATCACCATGAGAATAACTTATGACACTTTGCATAACTTTCTATATAGTATTCTCATAGCGGGTCAATCTGGTATAAATATTACTCTTAATATTCATACCTATGTTTAAGACTTGATAACTCTTTATCCATGATCCATGAGATGTGATCATCAGTCTACAAACATAATAGTCTTAATGCTTTAATGTTATCCCATTTCACAATAAAGCCCGACTACGGATACTTTAAGAATTGTGTCTTTATGTTTAATGTGGTCTCATGATCAAGTCACACTTGATGCATTAAACGGACTAGCTATTCTAGGGACTTTATTAAATAACCATAATAAAGAAAAAGCCTTAAATAATTCGATACAAGTACCAAAAGTATTGGCCTCTAGGGCTTATACCAACAGAAAGAATGTTAGCCTTGGATTCATTACAAAGGCAGAAAGAAAAAGTCGCCAGAGCCTATAATAAGAAGGTGAAGGGCAAAATGTTTGCTGTCAACGATTTAGTTTGGAGAGTGATCTTGCCTATGGATAAAAATGATAGAGTCTTGGGCAAATGGTCCCCAAATTGGGAAGAACCGTTTAAGGTTTTGCAGGTTTTCTCTAATAACGCCTACGAAGTCGAAGAGTTGGCACCAGATAGGCGAATCTTGAGGGTAAATGGAAAATACTTAAAAAAGTATAGGCCTCTCCTTCAAGAGGTCAAGAATTCGACAGGCTAAATGGCTGTCGAACAAACTAGGTTGGAGAAAACTATGTTTGAAACCAACTATAAAAGCACAGAAAATTAAATATACACAGTGCTGGAAAATAAAATAGTGGCATAAAAAATTGGCAAAAAAGCCATTGTTCAAATATTACATAAAAAAATAAAATCGGTTAAAGTTGACCGAATCTAGACTGAAATGATTGAAGCTCAAGGTTGTAGTGTAGAGACTTAGATTCAAAGTTTTCGGCCTGGACCTTAAGCTGTTCAAGCTTCTTTTCAACGTTGGAAAGTTCTTCAGCTACAACCAAGGCATCGTTGGTGGTTTGCTCCACAGTATCTTGGGCCGGCTTTATAACCTTGTCGATAATACACGATTCCTCCTCAGTAATTTACTCCAATTCACTGTCCAGAGCAGCAATTTGACGCCGAAGGTCATCAATTTGGAGGCGTATCTCAGCAACTCTTGTTTGTTTGGAGGCCAATTCCTTCTTCTCCTCAATCATTCCCAACATTTTGGTGACCTCTTCGTCGGCTTTCATTACCAGCTCCCATTTCTCCTTCACAAAGGCCTCTGTAGTTACAATCTGGTGTTCATTTTCCCTAACGTTGTCGAGATGACGCAGCATGGGAACCAGAAGTTTTTCTAAAGCGGCCATCGCACACTTAGCATACTCAGAAAGGTGAAGCTCTTTGGGTTGGGCAACCACATGAAAGAGTTCTGGGCCGACAACAGGTTCACTCATAAGCACATGGGGTAGATCTGGATTCAAATCATGAAAATGGACCTTGTCCATCAGAGCTTTGACCTTTGTCGCTTCAGAACCCATCTTATCAGAATGGTGAAGCTGCTCAGAATCTGAAGAAATATCACGTGATCTTACTAGGCTACGAAGCCTAGCAATTGCTTCTAGAGCAGAAGGCTTTATTTCCAGCTCCTGGGAAGATGAAGGGGAAGTAATTGATAGAGGAGTAGTTGGAGGAGGCTGAATTTTTGTGATGCCAACATCTCCTGGTCCCCTTGAATCCCGCAAAGGCAAGGAAGCTGAAGAAAGTCTAGAGTCAGAACTAGTCGAACTGGAATCCATGTGCGTTGCAGGGCTAGTGATTGAACCAGAATCACTATCACTAATCTGGATAGAGAAGCCAATGAACTCACCAGCAGTGTCGACAGAGGGTGCTTAGTGAGATGGAGAAGAAGTCGGCGACGAGAGAGTATAGTCTGCAACATGGTGAGGTTGCTCACCAGAAGCATCAGCCTGTATTAGAGTAAAAGGATGTTTGTAAGAAAGGTCCAGCAATTCAAGGAAAAATATAGTAAAACAAGTGATTACCTATGTCGATGTAGGGAGAACGACATTCAGATTCCCTTCCTCCAAGACATCAGCAGCAGGGATGTCGGTCGACTTCGAAGTCCTCACAGCTGGATCAGGGACTTTATTAAGGATAGACGTGTCGACCACAATGGTGTCGGCGTCTAGAGAAGAAGGAGCCTCTGGAGTGAGCACTTTGTGGTGTTTGTTCTTCTTTGCTTCACTACCCCTAGAGGGAGAATCATGCTTCTTCCTTTTATGGCCCTGATGGCCTTTGGATTTGTGGGATTGTTGAGAAGATGGCTGAGTCGGCTGAGGAGTCGGCTGAAGACATGTACCTTACGGCTTCTTCCCATAGCTAGCCATCTTCTTTGTCTTCTCATGTACCTTACGGCTGTAAGACCCCAATTTTGACCCTAAGATCCCTCATGCTATCTCATCATATGCATTAGCTTTGGGATTACACATTGGCATCCTCCTCACCCCTCACCCATTGGGTTTTCATTCGGAGAGGCACCAAGAACATTTGATTATATCATACTTTGTTTTTCATTATTTACTAACCAAAATACCAAACATATGTCAATGTATAGTTTAACTCTTTTGTAGGTAGTGTGTGTGCTCAGCAATGCATCATCAAGATCATGTCTAGGGTTTGAGACCCTCAATGCAAGGATATCAATCAAGAGATGGTTCACATTGACCTTAGACATCATATATGTATCCCCATGGTCTTCACATATAATTTTGATCAAGAAATCATCAAGAGTTTGAAGTTTGTTTGCCTTGGAAACCCTAATTCATCTGGGTATCTTGTGTGACTTCTTCAACAGGTTTCCTCATCAATTGATCAAATATTTCAAGGGATACTTCATATTACATCATATTACACATATATTATCCTCCATGAGTCCCAAAAATCAAGAGAATGTCAAGCTAGCAAGATGGTTCATGGTGCTTGACCAGAGAAAGTCAACTGTTCAAAACTAGGGTTTCTTAGACCCTATCTCCTACAATTTCTGTCATATGAAAATGATTATAAGAGAAACGTTACTCAAAATCACATTACAAACAACTTTCATTTTGAAGTCTAGAGCTATTTTTGCTTCGAAAGTCATTTTTTATGGTGAAAGATTATATGTCATTTTGTCTGAACCCTAGTTAGGAGGTTAACTTCCCAAGACCATAACTTGATAAATTTTTATGAGATGAAATACATTCAAGTTCCATGATCAAATTAAATATGTCCTCTTCAACTTTTATGTTTTTAATAAGTTCAAATTCAACTTGAAAATGCATGTGCCAAGAGGAAACATTATAGGTCATTTTGGGCCATTACCATTGAACAAGTGATTTTCCTCAACTTCTAAAATGCATAACTCCTTCATGCCAAATCTAAATGAGGTCAAATTTGTGACCAAATCCAATATATTTTAAATAGATACACCTTTTATGAAGGAAGCGTTTCCATTTGAAGTCCATAGCAAAAGTTATTCAAGGTGGAAGAAGTTAACATTTGACTTGGTACTTAGAAAAATTTCATTTATGTTTGATTTTCCAAAATTCCACCTCAAAATTCATAATGATCCAAGCTTCAAATGGAAAAGTGTTCAACATGAAAGTTGTTACCCTTGATCTCACATTTCCAAAAAGTCCAAGATCATCTCATTTGGATCAATATTGAAGGACTTGCGCATGGGTGCAATGCATGGTACCATTTGGAGGATTCTCATGTTCAATTTCATTTCAACATTGCATGACTTAATGCATTGCTTTCAGCATCACATGTGCATGATTTTGAACCTTTTCCAATCATTCTTTGGGCTTTGTACACGCCCATGCAAGCTTGCATGATGCAATTTCTATTTTTAGATTTCAAAAGAAAGTGTGTAAAGAGCATTTGATTTGGCTATAAATAGAAGTGCAATGA
This sequence comes from Lathyrus oleraceus, assembly GCF_024323335.1. NCBI lineage: Eukaryota > Viridiplantae > Streptophyta > Magnoliopsida > Fabales > Fabaceae > Lathyrus > Lathyrus oleraceus. The sequence continues at coordinate 449,772,777 of NC_066580.1, forward strand.
GCTCAGAACTGAATGAACACCTTACCCAAGCTTTGCCAGAAGAATCCAAACCATTCACTCCATAGAATTCTTAAAGATTTCAATTGAAATCGAGTTTGAATTTCACCTTCTATTTTGAAATTCAAACTCCAAGAATTCATTGCCCTTTTCACTTCAATTGATCACTGCGACCAAGAGGAAGAGGAATCAAGCAAATCCAGATCAAGATCAAGTGAATTTGAAGCAACTCGAAGGTGAAATTTTGAAAACTTCATCTTTTCGACTCTCTCTCAATTCTATAATATTCTTTGTGATTTTTGGTTTGCTGAAGTCCTACCAATGTAGGCAACAAGATTGAGTTGCTTTGAGGTCCAATCGAAGCAACTCAGTTCATGATCCTCAAAATTCAAATCCCTGTATCTTTTTATATACTTGGAATTGGAGAAAATTGAGGCCAGATGCGAGCTCTTGAGCATTTTTTCTTTGAATCCATGTCCTTGCTTTTTATTTTGGTGATGGTTGATGGTGGACCGGTCCGGTTAGGTCCACCGGAGAAGAAGGCCGGAGCCCTAGCTCCGGTGGTGTGTTGTCACGCCTCATAACCATCAGATCTTGTTTAAATGTTCTAATCCTTGCCGCTCCTTGTGATCACCATCCCCATGACGCGTTGACTGAGGTGTATGGTTCGAAGCACACACTTGGCCATCAGATCTGCCACCTCAATTAATGAGGGAGATCTGATGGCCCTTGTTTTTTTGAATTTCTTTTGAATTTCTGATTTTATGTTTAATCCATTTATTTTGTTTAATTCATTTTAATTTCATTTTTAATCCAAAAAATATGGGACTTTCACCAAAAATCTTTAAATATTTTTCTCTTTCATTTTCTGATTTTTTTTTTTGGATTGATTTTGATATTTTTCATGAATTAAATGTTTTTGTGCATATTTTTAATTGTTTAAAAATACTTTTGACTTTTTAAAAATCATGAAATTTTTTCTCTAAGGTCCTTTGACCTTGTTTGGCCTAGGATAAATTTCTTGGCCATTTATTTGGTGGTTTGAAGAGATTTTAGGTTTTGACCAAATTAATTTTATTTTTAATGCATTTTTAATTTGATTTTTAATTGGTTAATTGTGTAAAAATCATGTTGAGCCATTTTTATGGTCTTGTGATGTTTGACTATTTGTTTGGGCCTTGGTCAAGGTTAATTTGACTTTTACTGGATTAAAATCATTGGATTTAGGGGATTGGTGAAATGTACATTTCATCTCCCAAAATGAATGAATGATTTTAATTTGGTAAGATTCCTCCCATGACCAATTTGTGTTTCTCTTATTCCCCCCCCCCCCTTCATCTTCATTCCCATTCTTTCCCATCCCTTTCATTGACCAATGAAATCTCAATATCCTAAGGCTAATTGGTTTATCAATGATTTTGTGTCAGATGAACCAATACAAGTATGAATGAGATAGGTTCATCCCTTTTGATCGTTTCTTTTAGTGTGTGGTATGTTTTAGGAGTTTGGTCCATTATACTAAATCTCTAACATGCATTAACACCAAGATTTTTATTGCCCGACCTCAGATAGTTGTGACTTCTACATAAGTCCAATTACGATTTCTTAACATAGAGCTAAATTTGACCTAAAAGGCATAACATTCTAGTAAGTGAGATTGTAAGTCTCCCATCTTTCATGGTATTGTGTGGAAACTTGGCCTTCTTTCCTTCCTTTGGAAGATGTCTTGGTTCAAGGATTCATGCTTGTGAATAGATGGTTGAGTGTTCTCCAAAGAATGACTTAATCAATTAAAAAGTAAAACACTACTAACATATAATTTACCTTGACTAACATTTGACTAATTCTTATTAATATTGCTTTACTTTTTAAGTCATTTATTTTATGCAATTTAATTCCAAGTCATTTACCATTCATTTGTCATTTACATATCATTTAATTTGTTTATGTTTATGCCATTTTCACTTTGCTCATTTGAGCCATGTATTGTGATTGTATATATTTGTTTGTGCTTGTGGTCTTAGGACCTTAAAATACTTAATAAACAACAAAAACCCTAAAAAATGTTTGTGTGGACTCTTGGGTTTGATCTGAAATTTTGGACTTAGGATTAGGCAACATTCCATATGCAAAAGGACTTGGCCAATGCCAACATTTTGAGACCAAGTTATTATGATTTGAGCTTTCATCTGATGCAAGAATTGGGATCTACTTGAACTTATCTGCTACATGGCCTTGATACAATTATTATTTTGATCTTGTGTCTAATGCTTTATTCCGAGTTAATCAAGGATTATTTCATCTGATACATGAGAAGATAAAGAAGACTGCTAGCTATGGAGTTGCTTGCTTAGATGTGGCTATCTTTATTTGATGCCTTGATCTTCATGGTGTCTGATATTGCTAATTGCTTGCTGATTATTGCTTGATTCAAAATCCAAAGGGAAAGTGAGTTTTCTATATGACATTCTTCTCTGTTGGATTGCATCCCATTGGTCAAATCTTTTCAACTCTTAACTTTTAATTTTATGCTTAAGATTAGTCTCTTCATCTCCTCCCATTTCTTAAATTTCAAAATCTCTCTCCCTTTTCAAAAACCTTCTTTATTTGTGATTTCAAACTTTGACCTTATTTCAATTAGAAACTTTGGCAAAGACCTTGCCTCCCGACTGGTTCTCTTTCTTCGGCTTAGGACACTGTGGGCTAATATGACCCACCTCTCCACAGTTGAAACAAGTCATAGTCTTCAACCGGCACTCTGCAGCCAAGTGACCACCTTTGCCACACTTGAAACACTTCTTTTCAGCACTGGCACACTCATGGATACGATGTCCAGCCTGACCACATCCGTAACACTTAGCAGGGGCACTGGAGTCTCCCCCACTAGGTCTCTTCATCCCACTCTGTCTCTGGAAACCTTTGCCAGCTGCATACGGTTTTCCACGATCATTCTGATTCTTGCCTTTCCTATCAACCCTCTGCTGATAGCTCTCCGCTCTGGCCTTGGTATCCTGTTCAAAAATCCTGCAGCAGTCAACCAAGTCAGAAAACACTCTAATCCGCTAATACCCAATAGCCTGCTTGATCTCGGGACGTAACCCGTTCTCAAACTTCACACATTTTGAAAATTCCCCAGTAGCCTCATCATAGGGAGTGTAATACTTCGACAGCTCTGTGAACTTAGCAGCATACTCAGTAACAGACCGGTTGCCCTGCTTCAATTCTAAGAACTCTATCTCTTTCTTTCCTCTGACATCCTCTGGAAAGTACTTCCTCAGGAATCTCTCTCTGAACACCGCCCAAGTGGTCTCAGCACTCCCAGCAGCTTCCAACTCAGTGCGGGTAGCAACCCACCAATCATCTGCTTCCTCTGATAGCATATGCGTACCGAACCTGACCTTCTGGTTATCGGCACACTCAGTCACTCGGAAGATCCTCTCGATCTCCTTCAACCACTTCTGAGCACCATCTGGATCGTATGCTCCCTTGAACATTGGAGGATTGTTCTTCTGGAACTCACTCAGTTGACGAGCAGCTCCCAGTCCCACAACATTCGGATTTCCTCCAAGTACTCCAGCTAGCATACCCAGAGCCTCAGCAATCGCAGCATCATCTCTACCTCTTCCAGCCATCTCTATTCTGAGTTAAATCCAACAAGCTAAAACAATAAGTACTGATAGGGTTACACAACACCTATCACATACAGGGAAACAGAATAATTACGACTCGACTCGACCGACTATGCTCTGATACCACTTTGTAACACCCTTCTAAAATACCCCAATAATTAATTAATTCAACAAAATATAAATCAGAGTAGATATGCAATTTAAGGGTGTCACACTTGACACTTCACACCATTCACCATAATAACTTGTCATGCTCATTTATTAATCAAAATAAAACATTGCACAATTCGCAGCGGATAGAAATCTAATCAATCATGCAAACCATATAACACATTACATGTAAAATTATTCAACAACCAAATGAAAACAAGGTAAAACATCCCGTCCCGATGTTACATATACCAGAGCATGACCCACTAAGGAACTACACTAGACTTCAAGCACTAGCTTCTACTCAATCACTGCTCGTTACCTGAAACATAGTTGTAAGGGTGAGTTCCTCAATCGATATAATAAGCATTATAAAATATCATGTAATGCTAAGTAAATTAACACATTCATCACCCTAATCAGATCACACATTCAACAACGGCAACATCAACTCAAATCATACTCAACACAACACAAAACACACGTATAATATTGGAATACATCCATTCATATTATACGCCACACATACATTATGCAATGAGACTCCATGCATGCGGTACCGACTATTCGTGAACACATAGTTCAACCTCACCGATCAAACCCAGATACGGCTACCAAGCTCACTAGTCCCACTCATTTGAGACCTAGTGACTCACTCACTAATCCCTCACCATGGGAATTAGCTACCACCCCAAGGGCTATGCTATGCACGCTAAATCACCTAGCATGCAAACATCAACAACAATCCACAATAACTCACTCACTAATTCCTCACCATGGGAATTAGCTACCACCATAAAGGCCATACTATGCACGCTAAATCACCTAGCATGCAACATCAACAACAATCCACAATGGACATATGCTCACACTCTAAGCCATAAACAATCCATCCACAATTTCATACATAATAGAAATATTCACAACATTATGCATACCATCATACATCATCAGCATATATATCACAGAATCACATCATGTCATGCCAAATAATAAATCACAGTATTAGCACACTCTACTAATACCTACACTGCTCAAACAACGGAAAATGATCCCTACTATATCATACATCAGTATATCATTCACCCATATAGGCCAATCATCAAATGTGTACACCCAATTCCATTCCAGAACGTACACACTATTTAAGTATCAATTTTTCACTTTCCAAACAGTGTTAACCGGTTAACGCCCTGGGTTAACCGGTTAACGCAACACAGAACACGCTTTCTGGCAATTTTAACAGTGTTAACCGGTTAACACCCTGGGTTAACCGGTTAACACAGAACAGAAATTAATTTTTCTAAATCATAACAGTGTTAACCGGTTAACACCCTGGGTTAACCGGTTAACGCAGAACAGAAAGTTGTTCCTGCGCTAACACGAAAACAGAATGCAGATTTCCCGCATTTCTCGCCGTCGGAGGACTTCCGGACCTCCGATTTCAATTCCGTAAAACGCTACACGTCCAGAAATTTACAACTCATCCAAATATAGGTTCATTCACAGTTTTTAACGTAATTCATTCATCACAATTCAAGGTATTTCTCAAAACCTAATTAGAGTCAATCAATGGCTTATTACTACCCATCACATGTTAATCCATAATACCCATTAAACGACGATAAACCCCCCTTACCTGAGTTAATCCGGCAAATCCTTTACTTCAAGCTTTTCCCTTCTTCAACCCTTGTTCTCTTGCTCTTCCTCTTTGCCCTTTTCTCACTTTCTGTCGCTTCTCTGGTTTTCACGTGAAAAAAACCCTTTTTACCAAATGGAACTCTTTATATATATTCCAACTTTATTATTCCAATAATAATAATCCAATTATTTAATTAAATTAATAAATATACTATTAACTTAAATTAAATAATTATCATATTTTTATCAGGGTGTTACACGTTGCAGGGCTAGTGATTGAACCAGAATCACTATCACTAATCTGGATAGAGAAGCCAATGAACTCACCAGCAGTGTCGACAGAGGGTGCTTAGTGAGATGGAGAAGAAGTCGGCGACGAGAGAGTATAGTCTGCAACATGGTGAGGTTGCTCACCAGAAGCATCAGCCTGTATTAGAGTAAAAGGATGTTTGTAAGAAAGGTCCAGCAATTCAAGGAAAAAGATAGTAAAACAAGTGATTACCTATGTCGATGTAGGGAGAACGATATTCAGATTCCCTTCCTCCAAGACATCAGCAGCAGGGATGTCGGTCGACTTCGAAGTCCCCACAGCTGGATCAGGGGCTTTATTAAGGATAGACGTGTCGACCACAATGGTGTCGGTGTCTAGAGAAGAAGGAGCCTCTGGAGTGAGCACTTTGTGGTGTTTGTTCTTCTTTGCTTCACCACCCCTAGAGGGAGAATCATGCTTCTTCCTTTTATGGCCCTGATGGCCTTTGGATTTGTGGGATTGTTGAGAAGATGGCTGAGTCGGCTGAGGAGTCGGCTGAAGACATGTACCTTACGACTTCTTCCCATAGCTAGCCGTCTTCTTTGTCTTCTCATGTACCTTACGGCTGTAAGACCCCAATTTTGACCCTAAGATCCCTCATGCTATCTCATCATATGCATTAGCTTTGGGATTACACATTGGCATCCTCCTCACCCCTCACCCATTGGGTTTTCATTCGGAGAGGCACCAAGAACATTTGATTATATCATAATTTGTTTTTCATTATTTACTAACCAAAATACCAAACATATGTCAATGTATAGTTTAACTCTTTTGTAGGTAGTGTGTGTGCTCAGCAATGCATCATCAAGATCATGTCTAGGGTTTGAGACCCTCAATGCAAGGATATCAATCAAGAGATGGTTCACATTGATCTTAGACATCATATATGTATCCCCATGGTCTTCACATATATTTTTGATCAAGAAATCATCAAGAGTTTGAAGTTTGTTTGCCTTGGAAACCCTAATTCATCTGGGTATCTTGTGTGACTTCTTCAACAGGTTTCCTCATCAATTGATCAAATATTTCAAGGGATACTTCATATTACATCATATTACACATATATTATCCTCCATGAGTCCCAAAAATCAAGAGAATGTCAAGCTAGCAAGATGGTTCATGGTGCTTGACCAGAGAAAGTCAACTGGTCAAAACTAGGGTTTCTTAGACCCTATCTCCTACAATTTCTATCATATGAAAATGATTATAAGAGAAACGTTACTCAAAATCACATTACAAACAACTTTCATTTTGAAGTCTAGAGCTATTTTTGCTTCGAAAGTCATTTTTTATGGTGAAAGATTATATGTCATTTTGTCTGAACCCTAGTTAGGAGGTTAACTTCCCAAGACCATAACTTGATAAATTTTTATGAGATGAAATACATTCAAGTTCCATGATCAAATTAAATATGTCCTCTTCAAATTTTATGTTTTTAATAAGTTCAAATTCAACTTGAAAATGCATGTGCCAAGAGGAAACATTATAGGTCATTTTGGGCCATTACCATTGAACAAGTGATTTTCCTCAACTTCTAAAATGCATAACTCCTTCATGCCAAATCTAAATGAGGTCAAATTTGTGACCAAATTGAATATATTTTAAATAGATACAACTTTTATGAAGGAAGCGTTTCCATTTGAAGTCCATAGCAAAAGTTATTCAAGGTGGAAGAAGTTAACATTTGACTTGGTACTTAGAAAAATTTCATTTATGTTTGATTTTCCAAAATTCCACCTCAAAATTCATAATGATCCAAGCTTCAAATGGAAAAGTGTTCAACATGAAAGTTGTTACCCTTGATCTCACATTTCCAAAAAGTCCAAGATCATCTCATTTGGATCAATATTGAAGGACTTGCGCATGGGTGCAATGCATGGTACCATTTGGTGGATTCTCATGTTCAATTTCATTTCAACATTGCATGACTTAATGCATTGCTTTCAGCATCACATGTGCATGATTTTGGACCTTTTCCAATCATTATTTGGGCTTTGTACACGCCCATGCAAGCTTGCATGATGCAATTTCTATTTTTCGATTTCAAAAGAAAGTGTGTAAAGAGCATTTGATTTGGCTATAAATAGAAGTGCAATGAGCTCAGAACTGAATGAACACCTTACCCAAGCTTTGCCAGAAGAATCCAAACCATTCACTCCATAGAATTCTTGAAGATTTCAATTGAAATCGAGTTTGAATTTCACCTTCTATTTTGAAATTCAAACTCCAAGAATTCATTGCCCTTTTCACTTCAATTGATCACTGCGACCAAGAGGAAGAGGAATCAAGCAAATCCAGATCAAGATCAAGTGAATTTGAAGCAACTCGAAGGTGAAATTTTGAAAACTTCATCTTTTCGACTCTCTCTCAATTCTATAATATTCTTTGTGATTTTTGGTTTGCTGAAGTCCTACCAATGTAGGCAACAAGATTGAGTTGCTTTGAGGTCCAATCGAAGCAACTCAGTTCATGATCCTCAAAATTCAAATCCCTGTATCTTTTTATATACTTGGAATTGGAGAAAATTGAGGCCAGATGCGAGCTCTTGAGCATTTTTTCTTTGAATCCATGTCCTTGCTTTTTATTTTGGTGATGGTTGATGGTGGACCGGTCCGGTTAGGTCCACCGGAGAAGAAGACCGGAGCCCTAGCTCCGGTGGTGTGTTGTCACGCCTCATAACCATCAGATCTTGTTTAAATGTTCTAATCCTTGCCGCTCCTTGTGATCACCATCCCCATGACGCGTTGACTGAGGTGTATGGTTCGAAGCACACACTTGGCCATCAGATCTGCCACCTCAATTAATGAGGGAGATCTGATGGCCCTTGTTTTTTTGAATTTCTTTTGAATTTCTGATTTTATGTTTAATCCATTTATTTTGTTTAATTCATTTTAATTTCATTTTTAATCCAAAAAATATGGGACTTTCACCAAAAATCTTTAAATATTTTTCTCTTTCATTTTCTGATTTTTTTTTTTGGATTGATTTTGATATTTTTTTCATGAATTAAATGTTTTTGTGCATATTTTTAATTGTTTAAAAATACTTTTGACTTTCTAAAAATCATGAAATTTTTTCTCTAAGGTCCTTTGACCTTGTTTGGCCTAGGTTAAATTTCTTGGCCATTTATTTGGTGGTTTGAAGAGATTTTAGGTTTTGACCAAATTAATTTTATTTTTAATGCATTTTTAATTTGATTTTTAATTGGTTAATTGTGTAAAAATCATGTTGAGCCATTTTTATGGTCTTGTGATGTTTGACTATTTGTTTGGGCCTTGGTCAAGGTTAATTTGACTTTTACTGGATTAAAATCATTGGAATTAGGGGATTGATGAAATGTACATTTCATCTCCCAAAATGAATGAATGATTTTAATTTGGTAAGATTCCTCCCATGACCAATTTGTGTTTCTCTTATCCCCCCCCCCCTTTCATCTTCATTCCCATTCTTTCCCATCCCTTTCATTGACCAATGAAATCTCAATATCCTAAGGCTAATTAGTTTATCAATGATTTTGTGTCAGATGAACCAATACAAGTATGAATGAGATAGGTTCATCCCTTTTGATCGTTTCTTTTAGTGTGTGGTATGTTTTAGGAGTTTGGTCCATTATACTAAATCTCTAACATGCATTAACACCAAGATTTTTATTGCCTGACCTCAGATAGTTGTGACTTCTACATAAGTCCAATTACGATTTCTTAACATAGAGCTAAATTTGACCTAAAAGGCATAACATTCTAGTAAGTGAGATTGTAAGTCTCCCATCTTTCATGGTATTGTGTGGAAACTTGGCCTTCTTTCCTTCCTTTGGAAGATGTCTTGGTTCAAGGATTCATGCTTGTGAATAGATGGTTGAGTGTTCTCCAAAGAATGACTTAATCAATTAAAAAGTAAAACACTACTAACATATAATTAACCTTGACTAACATTTGACTAATTCTTATTAATATTGCTTTACTTTTTAAGTCATTTATTTTATGCAATTTAATTCCAAGTCATTTACCATTCATTTGTCATTTACATATCATTTAACTTGTTTATGTTTATGCCATTTTCACTTTGCTCATTTGAGCCATGTATTGTGATTGTATATATTTGTTTGTGCTTGTGGTCTTAGGACCTTAAAATACTTAATAAACAACAAAAACCCTAAAAAATGTTTGTGTGGACTCTTGGGTTTGATCTGAAATTTTGGACTTAGGATTAGGCAACATTCCATATGCAAAAGGACTTGGCCAATGCCAACATTTTGAGACCAAGTTATTATGATTTGAGCTTTCATCTGATGCAAGAATTGGGATCTACTTGAACTTATCTGCTACATGGTCTTGATACAATTATTATTTTGATCTTGTGTCTAATGCTTTATTCCGAGTTAATCAAGGATTATTTCATCTGATACATGAGAAGATAAAGAAGACTGCTAGCTATGGAGTTGCTTGCTTAGATGTGGCTATCTTTATTTGATGCCTTGATCTTCATTGTGTCTGATATTGCTAATTGCTTGTTGATTATTGCTTGATTCAAAGTCCAAAGGGAAAGTGAGTTTTCTATATGACATTCTTCTCTGTTGGATTGCATCCCATTGGTCAAATCTTTTCAACTCTTAACTTTTAATTTTATGCTTAGGATTAGTCTCTTCATCTCCTCCCATTTCTTAAATTTCAAAATCTCTCTCCCTTTTCAAAAACCTTCTTTATTTGTGATTTCAAACTTTGACCTTATTTCAATTAGAAACTTTGGCCTTATGCCATTGAATTTTCCAACTCCTTTTTCTTAAATCAAACTTGTAAATAAATCTAAACATATTGACTTAAAATTTCAAAAGACAAAAAGAACTATCACTCATTCAAACTTTTGGGCCCTTTGTGCCTCTTTTCACTTAAACTTTTGTTAAAAGCAATCCACTCACTTTGAAATTGATACCACAAACTACAAGGTTTTGATCCCTCATTTTTTTGTTGGTACGTAGGAACAAGTCCGAAGGTCTTGTCAAACACAAAAATATAACCAATGAATTCTTTTCTCATCCCCACACTCTATTTTTTCTCAAATATCATTTTATACCAAATACACACACACACATAAAAAAGGGCTCCCTAGGAGTACCTAGGACACATTGGGTGCTAACACCTTCCATTTGTGTAACCAACCCCCTTACGTGTAATCTCTGGCATTTTATTAATTTTGATTTGAAAACTTCTTATCTTTGGGTTTTGTTCGTACTTTTCCCTTTTCCTTTGGAAACAATAAAAACGCAGTGGAGACTCTGGTTTTATTGAGGTTAAGCTTACCCATAGCTTGATGGTCATAAATTTACTGCTATAGAAATTAAGTGGTGACTCTGCTGGGGAGTAGTCCTCAGTGGGTTTAGCCTACTTTTTTATGTGTATATATTTGTATATTTGATGTTTGTATACTTGTTTGTATGATATAATCTGCTTGTTGTGCTTGGTGATCTCTGAGTGGTTAGATAAGTTCTAACCCGAACTTGAGTTGCAATTAAGATAGGAGGATGGTATAGTCATGTTCAACTTGTGTGGAGTAGTCCTTAACATGTTGGCTTGAGAACCATCTTCTCAGTGCAGCCCCTTTTGGAGTTACTAATGTCACATAAGTCATTTGTGGTTAGGCATTACTTTCTATGATTTGGGGTCCGAGAAGTTGAGAACCATATAACATTTAGCCCAACTTGGCCTATTTAGGACGTAGTGCGGAGACTGTTCAGGTGCAGACCTGATAATAGTTGTTACACGATACTACACTCAGACGAGTTTCTCTTGAGAATATTATGGGTTGATGAGTCAGTTATGTTAACCTATAATATTCGATAGATGGAATTAAGACTCCGGGAACTTTTTAGAACATGATCTACAGATTTTTATCCTTAGTACACCCCTTTGGGATGGTTCATAACCCGACTCCATGCTCGTGACTCACAACAAACCCTTTGATTCTTGGTTAATCCGATCAAGTCTTGTTAATATCAATGGACTTTGGGTGTTGATAAGGTGAAAACGATGAAGGTAGAGAAAAACAAGAAAAGGGGGTTTGAATTGTTTTGTAAAAATAAAATCTTTTTGACAGTTTGGACACATACAAAATAAAAACAGATTGACACAAAATTTTATACTGGTTCGCTTGAAATTCAAAGCTACTCCAGTCCACCCGGCCAAGGTGATTTCGCCTTCAAAAAGGACTTAATCCACTAATCTTGAAAGATTACACAAACAATTGTCTAAGAGAATAATCCCTTAGCCCTCTCAAGTATTCAGACTGCACAAAGTCACTTGAGGAAGTATCTTAACAAAAATATGATTGTTATGCAATGTGCTCTAACAAAAAGCAAATATTACAGAATTATAAGAACAACAGATTTTCACGTAAGAGCAGCAACTCCTGAAAAGGTAAGAGAGGATGAATGAGAGTTGTTGTATTCTTGTGTGTCTCAAGTGTGTTCTCTTGTGAAGTATTATGTCCTTTATATAGGAGTTTGAGAGAACTGTTGAGTGATGACAGGATCTTGGTCATTGAAGACTATTTATTGTCATTACTCTCCTTGTTTCTTTCTAAAACAGTTTTGAGCGCGTTATAATTTCCTTCTAGAAATAGTTTCTTTCTAAAAACAGATTTCTTCATGGTTACGCGTTCTGAGCTGGTGAATTTGTACCAGAGTCTTGTCAGTCAGAGTTCAAACTTCAGAGGTTGGTTCTATCTGACCAAGTCAGAGTATCTCTATACTCTTGACTTCTTCAGATTTAGAGTCTGGATTCAATCTTCTTTAACAGAGTTTCTGACTTCTTTCTGTTTTGCTAGTACCTGCGTTGATCAGAGTCAGACCCTTCTACACGCGTTTCCTCTGAGTTAGCATCTGATTGCTGGATTTTGTACCTAATGCTTTTATCTATCTGATTGTTCGATCAGAGTCCTGCACACTTAAGAAAAAATTCATTAGGGTACCATTTTTGTTTCATCCTTTGTTATCATCAAAATCTTAGAGATACATTGTAGAACCAACTTTGTTTTTGCAATCTCCCCCTTTTTGATGATGAAAAAACAATACATAATAGAGGTGAAACAGTACAGAAATTCTCAGATTAGATAAGGAAGAGGACTCCCCCTGAGTTAGATCCTTAGATTAATTAGAAGTTCTTATTGGACCTTCCTTGGTTTAGTGCTTTAGCTACTTTCCTGCATATCTTTAGTCATTGGTTTAATAAATTTTTTTAATAATGTTTGCAGTGCTTTGAGAGGATTTAGTTTTGTTTCCATCAGAGCTGTTTTAGTTCTCCCCCTTTTTGTCAGAATCAAAAAGACATAGCAAAAAAAAATGATATTGATGAAAAAAGAGAGCAGGTACAAAGAAGCAGCACAGAAGGCAGATATCAGATAACTTCTAATTGGTAGTAGCATCAGAGTCAGATACAGATTCCAGATGTTTACTTCAGAGTCTTGTTTTTCTATTTCAGAAGCACATTTCATTCTGGACAAATTTGAATGTTTAAATTTTTCAAGATGAAGGAGAATCTATCTTCAGCAAGGGGTTTGGTAAAAATGTCAGCCCATTGATGGTCTGTATCAATAAATTTTAAGGTGATTACCCCTTTCTGAACATAGTCTCTAATGAAATGATGTTTTATTTCTATGTGTTTGGCTCTGGAATGCAGAATAGGATTCTTACTTAAACAAATGGCAACAATATTATCACAGAAAATAGGAATGTTACTCTCAAAGATCAGAAGGCCTTCAAGTTGATTCTTCATCCAGAGCATCTGAGTAGTGCATAGTGACGCTGATATATATTTTGCTTCTGTAATGGACAGAGCTATGGTTGATGCCTTTTCTTGGCCCAAGATATAAGATTATTTCCTAAGAACTGACAGTTCCCATATGTACTTTTACGTTCCATTATATCCCCTGCGTAATCTGCATCACAATAACCAGAAAGTCTATACTCTGATGTTTTCTCATACATCAGGCCCAGGTTAGGGGTTCCTTTCAGATACCTGGGGATTCTTTTAACAACTGTTAAATGAGATTCTCTAGGATCTGATTGGAATCTGGCACAGAGGCATACACTAAACAGAGTATCAGGACGTGTAGCTGCCAGATAGAGAAGAGAGCCTATCATACCACGATAGAGCTTCTGACAAACCTTCTGACTAATTTCTTCTTTTTCCAGAATGCAGGTTGGATGCATAAGTGTCTTAGTAGGTTTGCGTTCAGCCATTTCAAACTTCTTCATAATGTCTTTTATGTATTTACTTTGATAGAAGTAGGTAGCTTCTGAAGGTTTATTGATTTAAATCCCTATAAAGAACTTTAGTTCTTGCATTAAGCTCATTTCAAATTCTGCCTGCATTAGCTCAGAGAATTCTTAACATACATAAGGGTTAGCTGAACCAAAAATAATGTCATCAACATATATCTAACATATCATGAGATCATTTCTAATGTTTTTACAGAAGAGTGTAGAGTCAACCTTTCCTCTAATAAAGTCATGTTCTAGAAGAAAATTGCTTAGTCTTTCATACCACGCTCTAGGAGCTTGTTTTAAACTGTATAGTGATTTCTTAAGTCTAAAAACGTGTTCTGGACATTTAGAATTTTCAAAACCTGGAGGTTGATTGACATAAACTTATTATGATATATATCCATTAAGAAATGCACTTTTGACATCCATTTGATATAGTTTGTTTGAGTAATTTATAGCAAATGAAACAAGTAAGCGAATAGATTCTAACCTGGAGACTGGGGCAAAGGTTTCATTATAGTCAATGCCTTCTTGTTGACTGTACCCCTGTGCCACTGGTCGTGCTTTATTTCTGACAACTTCTCCTTTTTCGTTCAGTTTGTTTATGAACACCCATCTGGTTCCAATAATGTGAGTTCCTTTAGGATTTGGAACAAGATCCCAAACGTCATTCTTTAAGAATTGATCTAGCTCTTCTTTCATATCCAAAACCCAGTCACTGTCTTGAAGTGCCTCATCACAGGAAGTAGGTTCGATTAGAGAAACTAATCCTAGAGGAGTTTCTTCAGATACTTTGAATGTCGACCTAGTTCTGACAGGTTCATCCTTGTTTCCCAGAATCAAATCTTTAGAGATGTTGAGGTAACTTCTTGATTTCTTCTGGATGGTTGATGCCTCAGATTCATCTGGCTTGTGTCTTTCAGATGCTTCTGGTGCTTTAGTCTTTTCGTCAGAACCTGCAAGAGTAATCTCCAAATCTGCAAGTTTCTCAACTAGCTTTGACTTTTAAGGGTCAAGCTTATCATCAAATCTAACATGGATTGATTCTTCCATAATTTTGGTTTCTGTGTTGTATACTCTGTAGCCTTTAGAGCGTTCTGAGTATCCTAACATAATACCTTTTTGTGCTTTTGAATCAAACTTGTTCAGATGTTCTTTAGTATTCAGAATAAAGCAAAAGCATCCAAAAGGATGGAAGTAAGAAATGTTGGGTTTTCTTCCCTTACACAGTTCATAGGGAGTCTTTTCCAGAATAGGTCTTATAGAGATTCTATTCTAAATATAACACGATGTATTTACTGCTTCAGCCCAAAAGTGCTTAGCCACATTTGTTTCATTGATCATGGTTCTGGCCATCTCTTGGAGTGTCCTATTCTTCCTCTCTACAACTCCATTTTGTTATGGAGTTCTAGGACAGGAGAAATCATGGGATATTCCATTAGAATCATATAGTTCCTCAAAAAATTTATTCTCAAGTTCTCCACCATGATCACTTCTGACTCTGATGATTTTAGAGTCAAATTCGTTTTGCACTTTAGAACAGAAGCTAGTGAATACAGAGTGAGACTCAGTCTTGTGCTTTAGGAATTTTGCCCATGTCCAGCGACTAAAGTCATCAACAATAACTAGTCCATACTTCTTTCCATTTACTGATGCTGTCTTAACAGGCCCAAACAGGTCAATGTGAAGAAGTTCCAGAGACTTAGAGGTAGAAACGTTATTTTTCTTTTTGAAAGATGTTTTTGAAAATTTACCTTTCTGACATGCCTCACATAGAGATTCTGAAGAATACTTCAGTTTAGATAGGCCCTTGACTAACTCGAGTTTATTTAACTGAGAGAGTTTTCTCATGCTAATGTGGCCCAAGTGTCTATGCCATACCCATTGCTCTTCATGAACAGACATCGAGCATTTTACATTTTGTTCTTTTAGGTCTGAAAGATTTATCTTGTAAATATTGTTTTTCCTCTTGCCAGTGAATAAGACTGTTCCATTGTTCTGATTAATTGTTTTACATGTTTTTTGATTGAAGATTACATCATAACTGTTATCATTTAATTGAGTTATTGATAACAGATTATGCATTAATCCTTCTACATAGAGAACATCAGATATAAAGGGAAAAGTTCCATTACCAATAGTTCTGGAGCCTCTGATTCTTCCTTTCTGCTTTCCTCCGAAACCTACTGTAAGACCCTAATTTTTACCCTAAGATCCCTCATGGCATCATGACATTGCATTTGCATCTTGCCCCAAGGATCATAGCATCTTGGCTCCTTACCTTTGGGTGGGAACTCTTGAGAGTTGGTTTGGGATCACCAAGCATGTTTGAATTGTATATTATTGCTTTTCTTAGTTTGTTTACTAACCAAAAGCACAAAAATATGTCACTAACATCTCTTGTTTGTAGCTTGAGCAGTCACAAGATCCAAAGCTTCTAGGAGATCCTATGTGCATTGATAGGGCTAGGAGGAGATGAAGGAAAGCATGGAAATGGTTCCCAAAGCTCTCATACTTCAAATATGCCTCCTAAGTATCTCAATTCATCATTTTTATCAAAGCAAACCAAAGGGTTTGCGGTTTGTTTCCCAAGGAAACCTTAATTCATCTGTGTGTCAACTGTGCCTTGCTCATGAAGCAACCTCAACCTATGATCAAATGAAATCAAGGGAATTTCTTTAATTCATCATTTCATGCATATTTGAACTTATTTGAGTATCCTCAATCATCAATTCATCAAGATATAAAGTTTGGACTTGAGAAGTTGATCAGTCAATTCATCTGACTATTTTGAAGTGCACTGAGACCTAACTCTTGATGTGTTTGTCAAATGGAGATGACCCCAAGAGAAACAATGTTCTTAATAACCATATGAACAACTTTCATTTTCATCAAAAATTTATTTGAAGCTTGGAAGGTCATCATCCATTTCAAAACATTATAGGTCATTTTGACTGAAACCCTAATTTTGGGTCAACTTCCCAAGGACATAACTCCTTCATTTTTCATGATTTTGAGGTGGGATCAAATACATTGGAAATATTGAGATGTCTACTTCGAATGTTATGTTGAGAAAAATTTCAAAATCCTAAAATAAATGTATGTGATAATGCAAACCATTATAGGTCACTTTGGACCAAAGGCATTGAAATGTGAAAAAATCCAACTTCAAGTGCCCATAACTTCTTCATAAAAAATATAAATGATGCAAAAGTTAAGTCCAAATTGATTTCCTTGAAAATATCTATAACTTTGATGTTGAAGATTTTGTCATTTGGAGCTTGCATCATTGAAACAAAGGAGCTTAAAGTTTGGCTATTTTTGAAAATCTCACATGTACATGTTTTGCATCCTACACTTCATGATCATTTTTCATCAATTTCCAATTGTCAAATAAAGTTTTTATCAACATAACAAATGACCCTCATGCAAAAAGCTTTCCAACCATTACTCATAAGGTTATGTTTCAATTATGGAAATGGCATTTTCGAAAGCATGAACATATTGGTACAATTTTGGAAACCATTTAAATTTGCATTGCATGAGATGATTATGAACAATCTGCACGACCAATTTGATTCCAATTAGCTTCAGATTGCAAATCCAAGTGGAATTGGGCCCTCCATGAGCCTGTACAGGCCCATGCATGGAGGCCCTTTCCATCCATGCACTTGAGTTGATCATGCATTTCAGCTGCAATCTGCTATAAATACAAGGCCAATGCTCCTCATTTCAGCAACCTGAAGGCAGCCTAAATGCTGCACAATTGATTCCTCACCCACACTCAAAAGGAACTCACCATTTTTCTCTCATTTTTTCAGATCTAAACTTCAATTTCATTGATTGATTTTTAGATCTAAAAGTTCCCAAGCCTTTCTACCTTATTCCATAGATTACACTGCAAGCATCAACCTCAAGAAATTGTGTCTCCAAGGTTTGCAAATCAGAGGTTTACTTCTGATTTTATTTTCTTCGAATCTGCTCATACATTGCTTGTTTCTTATTGTTTCTGTGTGATCTGAAGTCCTCTTCATAGAGGCAGTTGATTTGAGCTTTGAATTTTCAAAATCTAACAAGTTCATTTGAACACCACAGAAATTCAACCTCTGATTTCTCTTAATGTAGAAACCTAGAGTGAATTTGGTTGACATAGGGGTGATGTACATCACCCCAGCTTTTGTTTGGTACCTAGATCGTGGCATTTGGTGAACATTTATTTCTCTGCAAATTTGACCTTCGCCGGAAGCTGGCCGGAGAAGACAGTGGCCCAGGTCACCGTCTGGTCTCCAGATTGAATCTGAGCCATTCATTTGCTTTTCCAGATTTAATCCAGGCCACTCAATGTTATGACTTATTTATTGGCTATGTGTGATTCAGTTGACTAGAGTGTATGGTGAGCGCGCGCTTCATGGCCACGTGATGATCCACGTCAATTAATGAAATCAGATCAGACGCTCCATGTTTTTTGTTATTTTATTTTCTGATTTCAATTTTTATTTTATTTTTTTAATTCCATTTCATTTTAAAAATTCATATCTCCTTCATTATTGGTCCAAAAAAATGTGAGACCAATTGCATTTTTCTTCTTTTAATTTCTAGTTTCTAAAAATGATTTTTAATATTTTTTATTTTATCATTTGATATTTTTTAAGAATTTTCTCTTTTCTGCTTATTTTTAATTCATTTTAAATAGTTTTTGATATTCAAAAAATACAAAAATATTTTTCCAACCTTTTTGAATGATGATAGATCTATGAAAAATATTCTCATCAATTTATTAATTGATTTGAGATTTATTTGAGATTTTAATTCAATTAAATTATTTTTTATGCATTTTAATTGATAAAAAATAGTTTCTGACTTTTAAAAATGCTGAAATTTTTTGTCAAACTTTGTTTAACCTTGTTGAACTTAGGATAATTCACTTGGACTTTTCAAAGTTGATTTGAAGTGAATTTGAAGTTTGACCTTTCTTTATTATTTTAATTCAAGTATTATTTTAATTTTGAAAAATACCAAAAATATTTTATTTGTTTCTTGTCTTCTAATCCTCATTTTGCTTCAGTTTACTATTGTTTGACCTTGATCTTCTCTATCTTTGGCCAATGCTTGTTGATTATCTCATTCTATTTCCATTAATGTACTTTAATATTCATCTTCTTCTTCTTTTTATTTTTTTATCAATGAGTTAAAGATTGGTGGTTAGCCTTGATGTATGGGAGGTTCAACCTTCCTTGGTTCAAATCTAATTCATCTTGATCATGGATCAAGTGAATGGCTTTGCATTAAGGATAGGTTGCTTCCTAATCAAGCAAAGAACCTAAATCAATATAAGATCATTTCTCATCTTCTTTTTGGCATGGCAAGTTGTAGGAGTTTGATTCACTAATCAAGATCTCTAACTTGTGTTGTTGCCTACATTATATTGACCGACCTCAGATAGTTGTGACTTCTACATAAGTCCAATTACGATTGCTTAACATAGCGCTAAATTGCCTTATGGCACACTAACTCTAACACTAACCATTAACCATTAACCATTAACATTTAATTCTTGCACTTTACATTTATGCAATTTACTATTCTTGTACATATTATTCATTTGCTTTTGCTCTTTGCTCATTTGAGCACATGTTTATGTTAATGCAATTTGCCCTTTGCTCACTTGAGCACATAATTGTGTATATATTATTGTGCTTGTGTTTTGTTTTGATTGTTGTGGACCAAATACAAAATGGACAAATGGACTTGGATTCTAGGACATTCCCTATGCAAAAATGGAGTAAAAAGGCCTTAATGTTGAAGAAGGATTAGAAGGACCAAATCTCTAAACTCAATCTTGTCCATTCTTGATTTACTTCATGGAACTTTTTGATGTGTGTGCTTTTGTGCTAGGGAATCCTATTTGAGCCAAATTGAAGAACCATTGTCATGTTCAAAAGAGAGAGATACAAGATCCATTGGGGATCTTCTAAGAGCTTGCTTGATTGATTTGATTGCTTGAGTTTACACTTATTTGCTTGCTTATTCCAAAGGATGGGAGCTACTTGGATCATCAATATGATCTCAAGAGAGGAACTCCATTTGTGGTCTTGTTTCTTATCCTTCATCTCTTGTATGATTAGGACTTTAGCCATTCTTCTTCTTCCCTCCACTCTAACCCAAGCCAAAACTTTTGTGCAAACATTAACACTTGTTTTCAAACATTAGAAACCTAAGCATTATGCTTTTGATTTTCAAACTTTCTTTTCATAACACTTATTTTGAATTGAATCTTTAAGTCAACTTTAACCATATTTTGTAAATACTTTTCATTGGTAAATATAACTCATTCAAATGCTTTTGTGGTTTCAATGGCCACTTTCTTATCAAAAACTTTTCATAACCTTTAGCTATTAGGTTTGAGTTATCCTTGAGGTAGATGTAATACTCACCTATATCCTTAGTGATGGACAATGAGTCTTCCATGCTTATTATAGGGTTAACCCCTCACTAGCATGTTGAAGCTATCCTCACATGGTGGATTTGTGGTTTTAGGTTGAGTTTTCTCCCTTGGATAACAAAAGACCTTAAGGCTTTTGGACCAATCAATTCACCAACTTGTTTTGAGATTTTTACCCCGACCTACGAGGTTTTGATCCTAATATTTTTTAAGATGGTACGTAGGCAATGGGTTTATCCATCCAAACACAAATTGTAAATAACTTGTATATTCTCTTCTCATCTCTTCAATCATGTTTGCACAAACAAATTTTTCATAAAATACCAACCTTACAACAAGTGTGAAAAGGGCTCCCTAGGAGTACCTAGGATGTTTTGGGTGCTTAAAACCTTCCCATTGCATAACCAACCCCCTTACCCCGATCTCTGACATTTTTACTAGTTTTTGATTTGATATAACTATTAGGTTTTTGTTCGCTTTCTAACCATTCCTTTGGATAAATAGAAGTGCAGTGGCGACTCGACTTGTATGGTTTACCTTGGATTTAGTCAATATGTCTAATGGTAACGAATACCCCGCTACACCTACGAAGCCAACATCTTTAAGTTCCAGGCTTTGGAACATATGCTTTCTTCCCGTCATGTGTCGCGAGCATCCAAAGTCCAGGTACCATGATTGGTGTCTTAACTCTGCTGTATAAGATATCTACAACATAAACAATCTTATCCTTTGGTACCCAAAATCTTTTGGGTCCTTTATGATTAGTTTTACCAGAGTTTCTTAGAACTTTGGGTTTTTTAGCATTATCAACACGTTGTGCTTGTGTATGTGTGTAGTGATAAGAAAAAGGAGATTTAGGTTTGTCATCTGTAGAAGATTTATCTTCACTGGGGACATACCTTATTCCTCTTTTATTATTCTGACTTACCCCATAAATCATGGATGTCATTCTGCTTCTTTCTATCCCATTTGCTAGAAATTTTTGAAAAGATTTTTCATATTCATATATCATTATGTTAGAAGTTTGTGGGGCTTGAGATAGTGCTTCTTCAAGTTTTAAACATTGTTTATTTGTGGAGTCCCTTTCTTTTATCAAAATTTGATTTTCATCTTTTAGTTCTGATACAGTTATCTCAAGCTTCTCACATTCTTCGATTGTTCTTTCAAGAACTCTTTTTAAAGCCTTAAATTTGTGTTTAAGTTTCTGATATGAGTTTAGAGTTTCAGAAAGGCATCATTCAAGGTCAGAGCGAGAAAGATCAGAAAATACCTCTTCAGAGTCAGATTCTCCATCTGATGTATTTTTGGAGGTGGTAGCCATGAATGCAGCATTTTCCTGTTCTTCAGAGTCTGATTCGGATGAATCAGATCCACTGTTGTCTCAGGTGGCCATCAGTCCCTTTTTGGTTCTGAATGAACTTTTCTTGAAATTCTCTCTTCAGGAGCTTTCTTTCTTCAGCTTGGGACATTCGTTTCTATAATGACATGTTTCCTTACATTCATAGCATGTTATTTCTTTGTTTGACTTACCTCTGGAAGTCGATTCTGAGCGATCTCCCTTGGGTCTTGGTCTTCTGAAGTTATTATTCCTTTTTCTCCAGAGTTGTTTAACTCTTCTGGTCAAAAGGGACACCTCTTGTTCATCGTCAGAGTCTTCCTTTTCAGAGTCGTCATTGTCTTCCTCTTCAGCTTGGAAGGCTTTGTTTCTTTCTAGTTTACGTCTTTCAGATCTGGACTTTAGTGCTAAATACTTGATCTTATTGTGAGGCTCATCTTCCTCGAGTTCTATCTCGTGGCTTCTGAGTGAACTGACGAGTTCCTCAAGGCTGATATTGTTCAGATCTTTGGATAACTTTAAAGCTGTGACCATGGGTCTCCATCTCTTTGGTAAGCTTCTGACTATCTTTTTGACATGATTTGCAGTTGTGTAACCCTTGTCCAGAACTTTGAGTCCTGCAATTAAAGTTTGAAATCTAGAAAACATTACCTCTACAGCTTCATCATCCTCCATTTTGAAGGCTTCATATTTCTGAATTAAAGCTAGAGCCTTTGTTTCTTTGACTTGAGAATTTCCTTCGTGAGTCATCCTCAGGGAGTCAAGTATTTCCTTAGTTGTTTCCCTATTGGTGATCTTTTCATATTCATTGTAGGAAATGGCATTTAGTAGTATCGTTCTGGCTTTATGATGGTTTTTGAATTTGCGCTTCTGATCATCTGACATTTTGCTTCTGGGAATGGCAATGCCAGCGTCAGTCACAGGTGGTGTGTAGCCAATTGTGACTATGTCCCAAAGATCAACGTCGTAGCCCAGAAAGAAACTTTCAATTCTATCTTTCCAATAATCAAATTTTTCTCCATCAAAGATTGAAGGTTTAGCATTGTAACTATCTCTTTAATTGGTGTTGGCCATAGTTTTTCTCACGCTGGACCTCTCTACACTGTTAAGTGTTTAATTAAAAAATCAATAACAGAGCCGAGGCTCTGATACCAATTGAAGGTAGAGAAAAACAAGAAAAGGGGTTTGAATTGTTTTGGAAAAATAAATTCTTTTTGACAGTTTGGACACACACATAATAAAAACAGATTGACACATAATTTTATACTGGTTCACTTGAAATTCAAAGCTACTCCAGTCCACCCGGCCAAGGTGATTTCGCCTTCAAAAAGGACTTAATCCACTAATCTTGAAAGATTACACAAACAACTGTCTAAGAGAATAATCCCTTAGCTCTCTCAAGTATTCAGACTGCACAGAGTCACTTGAGGAAGTATCTTAACAAAAATATGATTGTAATGCAACGTGCTTCTAACAAAAAGCAAATATTACAGAATCATAAGAAAAACAGATTTTCACGTAAGAGTAGTAGCTCGTGAAAAGGTAAGAGAGGATGAATGAGAGTTGTTGCATTCTTGTGTGTCTCAGGTGTGTTCTCTTGTGAAGTATTTCGTCCTTTATATAGGAGTTTGAGAGAGCCGTTGAGTGATGACAGGATCTTGGTCATTGAAGACTGTTAATTGTCATTACTCTCCTTGTTTCTTTCTAAAACAGTTTTAAGCGCGTTATAATTTCCTTCTAGAAATAGTTTCTTTCTAAAAACAGATTTCTTCATGGTTACGTGTTCTGAGCTGGTGAATCTGTATCAGAGTCTTGTTAGTCAGAGTTCAAACTTCAGAGGTTGCTTCTATCTGACCAAGTCAGAGCTTCTCTATACTCTTAACTTCTTCAGATTCAGAGTCTGGATTCAATCTTCTTTAACAGAGTTTCTGACTTCTTTCTGTTTTGCTGGTACCTGCGTTGATCAGAGTCAGACCCTTCTACACGCGTTTCCTCTAAGTTAGCATCTGATTGCTGGATTCTGTGTCTGATGCTTTTATCTATCTGATTATTCGATCAGAGTCCTGCACACTTAAGAAAAATTCCGTTAGGGTACCATTTTTGTTTCATCCTTTGTTATCACCAGAATCTTAGAGATACATTGTAGAACCACCTTTGTTCTTATAAACCATAATCCACCAAAATGGATGATTGATCTTGATGATGACTTGATCCATCCCTTGACCTTTGTTTGTGTTTGCCTTGTGTGTGATCCCTTGTTTGTGATTGTTGCATTCATGCATTCATGCACATCATAACATTCATCACAAAAAATAAATTTCAAGGAACTGACATCTTATTTGCAAACATTTTCAAACCATGGATTATGGATGAAGGAACACTAAGAAGTACAGTTTCAGATGCCCTGATTTGAAAGAGCTAAGGAAGTTGTCATCCTCTGTATTAGATCCCTTGGAGTTCAAGCAACTTCATGGGAAGCTTTTATCAGTGTTATCTATTGATGTGGTTAGGGGCTCTTGAGTGTTTTGGTTCAGTTTTAAGACCCTCTCTACCGTTGCTTCACTTTTTCTGATTATCAGCTTGTGCCTACGTTAGAGGAATATGCCCATCTCTTGGGAATACCCATTTCTGACAAGGTACCTTTTAGTGGATTGGAGGAGACTCCCAAATCTCATATCATAACTGAAGCTCTTCATTTGAAGAAGTCTGAGATTGAGACTCATTGGGTGAATAAAGGAGGAATGTTTGGGTTGACTTCTGAGTTCCTCATTGGTAAAGCTATTGTCTTTGCTCAAGCCGGTAGTATAGATGCTTTTGAAGCCACCTTTGTGTTTCTCATCTATGGTCCGGCTTTGTTCCCTAACATTGACGATTTTGTTGATGTTAACGCCATTAGAATCTTCTTGATTGGGAATCTTGTACCTACTCTGTTGGGTGACATGTATTTTTCTTTGCATTTGAGGAATTCTAAAGGTGGTGGGACTATTGTGTGTTGTGTTCCTCTTCTGTACAAGTGGTTTATTTCACACTTGCCTCAAATGCCTGCTTTCTTGGAGAACAAACAATGTCTAAGGTGGTCCCAGAGACTTATGTCTCACACTAATGATGATATTGTTTGGTATGATTATGCATTAAGTAGTGTGAATATTATTGACAGTTATGGTGAATTCTCTAATGTGCCCCTCATTGGCACACAAGGAGGAATCAACTACAACCCTGCTTTGACTCGTCGACAACTTGGGTTCCCCTTCAGAGATAAACCTAATAACACTCAGTTAAAAGGTCTTTTCTATCAAGAGGGTAAAGATCCCCAACATTTGAAGCAGAACAGAATACATGCTTGGCATAATGTGCATAGAAAAGGAAGATCCGAGCTTGGTCCGTGCAACTGTGTAGCTTTGGATGTTTATATTATATGGAAGAAGAAGAGAGCTTTTGAGTTGAAGATGCCGTATGCTTATGAAATACCTGTGTATTTGGTTGTGGCTGAGTCATTAACTCTCCCTAACCAAGACATAGAGGAGTTGGAAGACATACTCACCAAGATGAAGCTAGAGAGAGATATGTGGGAGGAGCGATTCCATGCTTTGAGTCGAAAGCATGAGGAGTTGCAGTCTGAGTCAAAGGACAAGGACACACTTATTGAACTTCTTGAAGACCGAGCAGTGAAGAGATAGAGAGAGCCAGAGGGTCCACCTTTCTCTAGTATGCCTCAGCCTTCCGGTGCTTGGAAGAAGATTGTTGATCAGCTTGTCCTTGAGAAGGCTCAGATAAAGATATCTTTTGAGTTCAAGATTCGACGCATCCAAAGGAAGTACACGCCCACAGCCAGATCATCTAACACTGTTGCTAGGGGATCGTTAGGATGATTAGTTTCCTTTTCTCATGTATTTGTACTTTGGTTTCTAAAAATTATACTCAGTATAATCCTTCCAAATTGTATGAATAAAAAGAGATTTTTATGGCCAATCAAGTCACTATTACTTAAATATATTTGCAAAAAGAACTTCATGTGTTCCTTGAAATTAAAAACAATAAAAAATATTTCATTACATGCATCATATGCATAATAGGTTTTCTTCCTCCATATTGTCTTATCGGTTATTCTTCTGTGCTTTAGCCAAGCTGACTAACCGATACAACACTCGCGCCAATCAACCCAAGATCATGGAACATTTGGAACAAGAGAATAGAGAGCTGAAGGATGAGATTGCACGGTTGACTGCTATGATGGAGTCTGTTCTCGCTGCGCAGAATCAGTCTTCACCAACTCCCACAACTCCTCCCCAGAGGACTGTTATTTTTGAGGTTGCTACCTCGACTATTCCCGTCGCTGCTAGCCAATCCAGTCCTTCCATTCCTGCTGGATTCTCATGGGGAATGCCACCAAACTTTATGCCTTAAAGGTTTATGCCTACCTTTGTCTCTATGTCGGCATCTAGCCCGATCATGTCTGTGTCGCCTCTAGTTGTTCATACTTTGCCTCGTGTTGAGGACACCATATAACATTCTGAGCCATCTGAGGGCCCAGACGTATATCAGAAGATGGATGAAATGAAGGATCAGTTCCTTGAGCTGCGAAAGGAGTTGAAGACATTGAGAGGAAAAGTCCTGTTTGTGAAGAGTGCTACTGAGCTCTTCCTAGTGCCAAATGTGAATATCCCGATGAAGTTCAAAATCTCTGACTTTGAAAAGTATAAGGGAAACACCTGTCCGCTGAGCCACCTTGTTATGTACGCCATAAAGATGTCAACTCAAACTAATAATGATCAGTTACTGATTCCCTACTTTCAAGACAGTTTGACTGGTGCTGTGCTGAGATGGTATATGGGGTTGGACAATGCAAGTGTTCGTACTTTCAATGATTTAGGTGAAGCTTTTGTTAAGCAGTACAAATACAACGTTGATATGGCACCTGATAGGGACCAACTGAGGTCTATGTCTCAAAAGGATAAGGAGACATTTAAAGAGTATGCTCAGAGGTGGAGGGAACTTGCTGCCCAGATTAATCCTCTATTGGAAGAGAAAGAGATGATGAATATTTTCCTGAAGACCCTAAGTTAGTTTTATTATGAACGTATGATTGCTAGTGCCCCTAGTGAATTTACCGAAATGGTAAATATGGGGATGAGGTTAGAAGAGGGAGTCCGTGAGGGACGTCTGTCTAAGGAAGAAGCATCGTCCAATAAGAAGTACAATGGTAGTTTCTCCAAAAGAAAGGAGGGGGAAACTAATTCGGTATCTGTGGGGAGGCAGAGGAGGCCTCATGTTAGAAGGAGTTCTCAACCACGTTAGCATCAACATCAAGTCTCTTCAGTGATTCCAGTTTTTTCCAACAATTCCAACAATCAATCTGTTCCGATTCAATAACAGCGTCAACAACAACCACAACAAAGAACCAACTACAACAACAACAATAATCAACAATAAAGTTTTGAGAGGAAGAAGGTCTCTTTTGATCCCATTCCTATGTCCTACGCAGAATTATATTCGTCTTTGGTTCTCAAGAACCTACTTCAACCCAGAAATCCACCTCAAATTCCCAAGCCACTTCCATGGTGGTTCAAACCTGAACTCCGTTGTGCCTTTCACCAGGGAGCCCCTGGCCACGACATTGAGAACTGCTACCCGTTGAAATACGAAGTACAAAAGCTCGTGAAGAGTGGGATAGTGTCCTTTGAGGACCGTGTGCCTAATGTGAAAGCTAATCCATTGCCTGCACATGGTAATGCTTCTGTCAGTATGGTATATGATTGTCCTGGAGAGTATAAGGTTTATGATGTTCGTCATATCAGACAGTCTTTGGTTGCAATTCATAGAGATATCTGTTTGGTCAGTGATTGTGAGCATGATCATGATGGTTGTGTGATATGCAGCGTGAACCCTCGAGGATGTGTTATTGTCAAGAGGGATATTCATAGGTTGATGGATTAAGGGCTTATCCAAATTTATCAGTCGAGAGATCTAAATGATGTGAATGTGATTATTCTTGTGTTTAAAACCCCTGAGTGGGTAGTAATCCAATTTGATAGCAACAACAACAACAACGTTAATAGATCAGTATCACCGTTGGTAATACGGTTAGCGGGCCCTGTTCCATATGCATCCGATAAAGCTGTGCCTTATCAGTATAATGCCACCATGGTGGAGAATGGTCAAGAGGTTCCTTTACCAGTTGCAGACTGAAGGTTGAGAAAAATAAGAAAGGGGGTTTGAATTGTTTTGGAAATAATTTTTTTTCTTCAGAAATTAGACACACACAGAATAAAAAGGAAATGACACATAATTTTATACTGGTTCGCTTGAAATTCAAAGCTACTCCAGTCCACCCGGAAAAGGTGATTTCGCCTTCAAAAAGGACTTTATCCACTAATCTTGAAAGATTACACAACCAAACGTCTAAGAGAATAATCTCTCAGCCCTCTCAAGTATTCAGACTGCACAGAGTCACTTGAGGAAGTAGTTCAAGCAAGAGTATAAATTGTAATGTAAAGTGCTTCTAACAAAAAGCAAATATTATAGAATTAAAAGAACAATAGTTTTTCACGTAAGAGCAACAGCTCGTGAAAAATGAGAGAGGATAAATGAGATTTCTTGTGTGTATCAGGTGTGTTCTCTTGTGAAGTATTCTGTCCTTTATATAGTCGTTGTGAAGGACCGTTGGAGTGATGACAAAATCTTGGTCATTGAAGAATGATTAATGTCATTACTCTCCTTGTTTCTTTCTAAAACAGTTTTGCACGCCTCATTATTCCCTTCCTGAAATACTTTCTTTCCACATTAAGATTCTTTTCGGTTACGCGTTCTAGACTGGTGAGTCTATGTTAGAGTCTTGATATATCAGAGTTTGTCTTCAGAGGATGATTATGTATAACCCCATCAGAGCTTCTCAATGCTCTAGACTTCTTTAGTATCAGAGTTCAGATTCAGTAGTCTTTTATCGGAGCTTCTGACTTCTTAATGTTGCGCTGGTATCTGCGTTGATTAGAATCAGAACCTTCAGGACACATCATTTCTGAGTAGCATCTGATAATCAAATATTTTATATCTGATGTAATTTTCTATCTGATGTATGGTCAGAGTTCTGCATAAATGGTCAAAGTCCTGCACACTAAGAAAAAATCTCGTTAGAGTACCATTTTTGTTTCCTCGTTTGTTATCATCAAAATCTTAGAGATATATTATAGAACCAACTTTGTTCTTACAACCTCCCCCTTTTCGATGATGACAAAACGGTTCAAAGTAAAGATGAAACATTTAAAGAAAATCTTAGATCAGATAGTACAGTGGGCTCCCCTTGAGTTAGATCCTTGGATAGCTCAGAAGTTCTTACCGTACCTTCCTTGGTTTGGTGCTTTTAGCTACTTTCCTGCATATCTTTAGTCATTGATTTAGTAATAGTTTATTGAAAATGTTTGCAGTGCTTGAGAGGAGTTAGTTATGTTTTCATCAGAGTTGTTTTAGTTCTCCCCCTTTTTGTCAGAATCAAAAAGACATAGCAGCAAAAAAGGTTGATATTGATAGAGAAGCATTTACAGATAAGCACATATGTCAGAAAGCAGAAAGCAAGGAGAAAACAAAAAAACATAGAAAGCAACAAGCAAATAGCCTAGTGTAGCGGGGTATTCGTTACCATTAGAGATATTGACGAAATCCAAGGTAAATCATACAAGTCGAGTCGCCACCGCACTTCTATTTATTCAAAGGAATGGTTAGAAAGCGAACAAAAGCCTAAGAGTTTTATCGAATCAAAAACTAGTAAAAAGGTCAGAGATCTGGGTAAGGGGGTTGGTTATGCAATGGGAAGGTGTTAGGCACCCAAAACATCCTTGGTACTCCTAGGGAGCCCTTTTCATATTTGTTGTAAGGTTGGTATTTTGTGAAAATTTATTTGTGCAAACAAGATTGAAGAGATGAGAAGAGAATATACAAATTATTTACATTTTGTGTTTGAATGGATAAACCCATTGCCTACGTACCATCTTAAAAAGATTAGGATCAAAACCTCGTAGTTCGGGGTAAAAATCTCAAAAATGAGTTGGTGAGTTAATTGGTCCAAAAGCCTTAAGGTCTTTTGTTATCCAAGGGAGAAAACTCAACCTAAAACCACAAATCCACCATGTGAGGATAGCTTCAACATGCTAGTGAGGGGTTAACCCTATAATAAGCATGGAAGACTCATTGTCCATCACTAAGGATATAGGTGAGTATTACATCTACCACAAGGATAACTCAAACCTAATAGCTAAAGGTTGTGAAAAAGTTTTGATTAAGAAAGTGGCCTTTGAAACCATAAAAAAGTATTTGAATGGGTTATATTTACCAATGAAAAGTATTTACAAAAATGGTCAAAGTTGAATTAGAAGTTCAATTCAAAATAAGTATTATGAAAAGAAAGTTTGAAAATCAAAAGCATAAGGCTTAGGTTTCTAATGTTGAAAACAAATGTTAAATGTTTGCACAAAAGTTTTGGTTTGGGTTAGAGTGGAGAGAAGAAGAATAATGGCTAAAGTACTAAGCATACAAGAGGTGAGGGATAAAGAATAAGACCACAGAAGGAGTTCCTCTCTTGAGATCATATGGATGATCCAAGTAGCTCCCATCCTTTGGAATAAGCAATCACAAAAGCATAAACTCAAGCAATCAACAATCAAATGAACTCTTGGAAGGTTCCTCAATGTATCTTGAATCTCTCTCTCTTAGGAGCTCATGGTAATGGTTCCTCAATTTGGCTCAAGTGGAAATCCCTAGCACAAAGAAACACACACATCAAAAGGTTCTATTTACAAATCAAAGAATGGACAAGAGGGAGTTTAGAGTATGGTCCTTTCAAAGTCATCTTCAACATTAAGCATTCTAAAGGCATGAGGCCTAGTTGCTCTTTGACATTTTAAGCACTCTAAAGGCATGAGGCCTAGTTACTCTTTGACTCCATTTTTGCATAGTGAAGGTCCTAAAGTCTAAGTCCAATTTGTCCAATTGTTTGCATTTGGTTCACAACAAACAGACAAACACAAGCACAAAAGATATATACACAATTATATGCTCAAGTGAGCAAAAGGCAAATGGCATTAGCATAAACATGTGCTCAAGTGAGAAAAGGAAAAAGGCAAATGGATAATATGTGCAAGAATAGTAAATTGCATAAAAGTAAATGTTAATGGTTAATAGTTAGTGTTAGTAGTTAGTGTGCCATAAGGCAGATTTAGCGCTATGTTAAGCAATCATAATTGGAATTATGTAGAAGTCACAACTATCTAAGGTCGGTCAATAATAATGTAGGCAACAACACAAGTTACAAGTCTTGATTAGTGAACCAAGTTCCAACAACTTGCTATGCCAAAAGAAAAAGGGAGAATTGATCTTGTATTGGTTTAAGTCCTTTGCATGATTTAGGAAACAACCTATCCTTAATGCAAAGCCATTCACTTGATTAATTGATCAAGATGAATTAGATTTGAATCAAGGAAGATTAAGTCTCTCTAATCAATGCTAACTTATCAACCTTCAACTCATTGGTCAAAAAGAAAAAAAGAAGAAGAAGAAGAAGGAGATGAATAATGGAAATGGAAATGGAAAGTTTTAAAGTGCATTAAATGAAATAACATGTACCAATCCATAAATGTTGACCAATGATATTGAGGATCAAGGTCAAACACTCAAAAATAGAAGTTAGATGAAGATTGGAAGTCAAGAAATAAACAAAATATTTTTGGCATTTTTTAATATCAAAATAAACTTGAATTAAAAATAAAAGAAAGGTCAAACTTCAAAAATCACTTCAAATCAACCTTGAAAGGTCCAAGTGATTTATCCCAAGTTTAACAAGGTCAAACAAAGTTTGACAAAAAATTTCAGCATTTTTTAAAGTCAGAAACTATTTTTAATCAATTAAAAATGAATAAAAATAACCTAATTGAACTAAAATCTCAAATAAATCTCAAATCAATTAAAAATTGATGAGAATATTTTTCATAGATCCATCATCATTCAAATAGGTTAGGAAAATATTTTTGTATTTTTTGAATATCAAAAACTATTTAAAATGAATTAAAAATAACCAGAAAAGAGAAAATTCCTAAAAAATATCTAATGACAAAATAAAAAATATTAAAAATCAAAATTAGAAACTAGAAATTATTTGGAGACGAATGCAATTGGTCTCATATTTTTTGGAATTAAAATGAAGGAGATATGAATTTTTGAAAATAATGGAAATAAAAGAAATTAAATGGAAATTCAGAAAATCAGGAAAAAGGAGAGGCGTTGGATCCAGTTCATTAATTGACCTGGCAGATCTAATGGATCTTAAACGCGCACTCACCATGGTCCTCAGTCAAACGCATCACATGGACACTTAATAAAAGTCAAAAGATCAAACAGTTGTGATATAAACTGGAGAAAGCATTCAACGGTCCAGGATCAATCTGGCAATGAGACGGTGGCCAGCGCCACCGACTTCTCCGGTGAGTACATGAACTCCGGCCAGAATTGCAGGTTCAAAAACCTCAACCAAAATTCACGATCCATACATCAAAATGAAGCTGGAGTGATGTACATCACCCCTATAACCTTGAATCACACTCAAAATTCCTATAAAGTAAGAAATCTGAGCTGGAAGATTCAGGTATGAAAAATGCAGTTCAATAAAATACGAAATTGAAGCTACCACTAGCTTTCCTCTCAAGTGAGGACTTCAGAAAACACATTGGCCAGGCAAATAGATCAAAGAGTAATGAGTTTCGAAGAGAAAACCAGTTGATGATCACCTTTGAATTCTGGAGATTTGAGCTTGCTTCCTTGCTTCCTTTGGCCAAACAGAAGATCAATGGAGTATGAGAGAGAGGTCTAGGAACTTTAGATCTAGAAATTCAACCTGATTTAGTTGAATTTCAGATCTGAGAAATTGAAGAAAATTGAAATAGTTCCTTTAGGTGTGGCTCGGTTTTGATTTCTGCAGCACTTCAGGTTGATTCATGGATGAAAATTGAATGGAATGATGCTCTTATTTATAGATGAAGAGGCAAGGCAAGTGTGATTCAATCAGTGTGCATGGAAAATGGATACTCTTTGCATGGGCTTGCATGGTCATTCAAAAGGCCCAAATTCAATGCCAAATGCAATCTGAGACATAATTGAACTGAAATGGACGTGTAATTGGCAATGCACAAGCTTGTATAATGAGTTTCAACATGTTATGCACAATTATGCCTAAAACTTCTCCTCTTCGAAAATGCCATTTTCCAAATCCAAACATGAGCATATGAGTAATGGTTGGAAAGGTCTTGATGTAAGGAACAAATGTTATGTTGGGAAAAAATCCATTTGAAGTGTGGAAATTAGTGAATTTTGAGTTTAAAGTGCAAGGTGCAAAACATGTAAACGTGAGGTTTCCAAATTTGGCCAATGTTCAAGCCACTCTGTTTTGATGATGAAAACCTCAAATGTAAAAACCTTCAACATTAAAGTTGTATATCTTTTCAAGACAATCAAAATGGACTTAAATTTTGCATCATTTGGATTTTTGATGAAAGAGTTATGGGCACTTGAAGTTGGACTTTTTTGCCTTTCAATGCATTTGGTCCAAAGTGACCTATAATGTTTTGCATTTTCACATGTATTTTATTTGAGATTTTGAAATTTTGATCAACATAGAATTTGAAGTAGACATATTAAGCGTTCCAATTAATTTTATCCCACCTCAAAATCATAAAAAATGAATGAGTTATGTTCTTGGGAAGTTGACCCAAAATTAGGGTTTCAGTCAAAATGACCTATAATGTCTTGAAATGGATGATGACCTTCCAAGCTTCAAATCAATTTTTGATGAACATGAATGTTGTTCATATTGTCCTTAAGAACATTGTTTTTTTTTGGAATCAACTCCATTTGACCAACACATACAAAGTTAGATCTCAGTGCATTTCAAAATAGTCAGATGAATTGATTGATCAACTTCTCAAGTCCACAACTCATATCTTGATGAATTGATGATTGAGGATACTCAAATAAGTTCAAATATGCATGAAATGATGAATTAAAGAACTTCCCTTGATTATATTTGATCATGGGCTGAGGTTGCTTCAAGAACAAGGCATTATGGTACACAGATGAACTAGGGCTTCCTTGGGAAACAAAACCTCAAACCCTTTGACTTGCTTTGATCAAAATGATGAATTGAGATACTAGGGAGGAATATTTGATGAATGAAAGATTTGGGAATCATTACCATGCTTGCTTTCATCTTCATTTGGCCATATCTTTGCACAAAGGATCTCCTTGAGGCTTTTGACCTTGTGATTGCTCAAGCTACAAACAAGAAATGTTAGTGACATATTTTTGTGCTTTTGGTTAATAAACAAAATAAGAAAAGCAATGATATACAATTCAAACATGCTTGGTGATCTCAAACCACTCACAAGAGGTCCCACCCAAAGGTAAGGGGAACCAAGATGCTTATGATCCTTGAGGCAATGCAAATGCAATGTTATGATGCCATGAGGGATCTTAGGGACAAAATTGAGGTCTTACAGATGCCCCTATTTAAGGTCATTCTAGCCGGAGAAGTGAAGGTTTAAATCTTCATCTCGACGAGGTAGAATGGGCTTAAATGATAACAAAGAGACGAATTTTGGTCCCTAAGAGACCTCATGATGCAAATGTATGTATTCAAAAAGATAACACTCTGTGGGGATATGTGTCCACAAAGAAGAAAAGAGATCAGGAGAATTGACAATCCACATGAGTAATACACTCAATGGGACAAGAGACTCTGGAGACTCATATGGGTATAGAAGAGGGGATACATTGCGTGAGCAGGGCACGACTCAAAGCTTAGGGAGCAGAATTCCAAAAGGAATAAATCAAATGGAACGACCCGAGTTGGCTCAAAAGCGCATGTATTGGGGAATATGCCAATACAACAGAAGTTATCCATAAAGGGATACTTCGGATAAAAATCCGGACTCAAATGGGGACAATCCACCAAGGGACTGCGCTGGGGAAACCCAAACCAAACTCCTCTGGGGAAACAAAGAAATGAGGTATTACCGGTTACTGGGTAATAAGCTCAAAGGGACATGTGATCTGAACACCGGTATAAGGGTGAGAGATACAACATGCTCGGGAAGAATGAATATCTAAGACCGGTATAAGGGTGAGAGGTATCAAACATCCAAAAGTCATCTGAGGAAGGCCTAAAAAGGTATACTTCAGCTCAGGAAAAATCTGACTCCGCAAGGGACAAAGGTCATAATAGGGAGCAGAAGGAAGGAAACACCAAGGATACCGGTTACTGGGCATATAATAGGTGACCAACCAAAACGTGAATTGGGGAATATTCCCAAGACACTCATCATCCAAAATAGGGATAAAAGCAAACTCGATTATAGGATGGACATTCGATTCCAAAAAGGGATACGAATCTTACTTGACTGGGGAAGAACAAAAGGCTTCGACCAGAGAGCGCATGAGATATATTATCTATTACCGTCAGAACGTAGATAACATACTCGCATGGAAGATTATCCACAACCGGTTACTGGGTTAATAAAGGATAAATCGACCAAAAAGAAGGGCATCGGGATACCGAAACTGGGTATATAATGATGACCACTCCAGAAGAGAAACAATCGTTACCAACAACAAAGGGTAGACGAGAGATGACTTACTGGGGATAAATGGCTTGATCAGAGCAATTATCCAAAAGATGAGGGAATATCAAAACCGAATATTGGATAATGATAACCATCAAGGAGGGGATTACATCTACCGGGTACTGGGTAGGAAAACCACGGAAAAGTAACCGTCATCGATTAGGATGAGCAAAAGGTTAACTCTGCAAAGGGGTTGAAAATAGGGTCTACGACTACCAGTATGAGGGTAGAGGACCACAAAAATAGGACTTATAACTACCGGTATTAGGGTAGAAGGCCACAGACTCCGCCGGGGATAAGATGAATAATTACTGGTTACTGAGCGATCACTCATTTACATCACAGGGGAGTGCAAGCAAAATCCATAAGAGCCCAATCTAGGGTCAAACTAGATAGGCACACTGAAACAAAACTTGTTCCTATGAGGATATAACTCAATGAGGAACTCCATCCCAATGTATGTGTTAGGAGGACACAGTAGCAACCATCATCCACGAGGGTATAACTCAGTGGGGAATATGGAAGGAAAGATGAACACTTTTTTCTTAAGGGGGCTGACTCTATATGGGGAGATCAGGCACCGACATCTACTTGGGGAAATGTATTACCAACTAGCAGGGGATAACAAGAAAATATATACGGGAAAGAATGCAATCATGGATATCTGAATGTTACCATTATGCATGGTTTATGTATGATGAATGTTGACAAACATACATTTCTAACACAAATAGGTCCAACGAATAAGTACACAAACATCTGGTACTACATCTCAAGAGAGAAAACCAGGACCACAAAGATCTCCGCAGGGGAATGAGCAAAACATGCCAGCTGGGGGCAAAGATCCACAAAAGCCGCCATGGAAACACTTCTACTGGGGACATCATCAGAGGGGATCATGGAACTCTGTGGGGAACAACCACTAAATCAGAAATTTCCAAAGGTCAAATACTGTCCCAAATAATGAGACCATGTCTGCTGAGGAGGGAGAATCACTACTCTGCTGAAGGGAAGAGGGATGAATAGATCTTCCCAACTCTCTGCTAGGGGAAAAAGCCACAAAAGACTTAGGAGGAAGAGTACACCAACATGCCAGGAATATGAACAACTGCCTTACCCTGTCAAGAATCTTACCATCCTTGGGAGAGCACTGAAGATATCCTGAGTATCCCCTTGTCTCTGTGAATGTTCACTTTGTTTAAAAACAAATTATGAAAATTTTAATTAAAACAATGATATTTTTTCAATTAAAACATGTAAAACATTTGTTGAGATGGAAACAAATAAGAGTGCAAATAATTGGATAAAGGCTCAAATTTATTTGATGGAATGGTAGTCTGCAGATGGCAAGACTCCATAGATCTTTACAATCTTGAAATTGGTGATATATGTTGGAAAAGGGATACATTGAACATAATGACCATTTCTCCACCAATTCTGAATCCAATGTATTTGAAGCTTTGGTCGATGATGAATGGGCGAGAATCTCTGACGGCCGACAGTTGTAGAACAAAGTCTTGTCAGGATGCAGTTACTTGCCAAATCCCTATTTTTTACCTAGATTGCCCCATGGTAAGGTACTCAATCTAGCGGGATACATACATTCATTTTTTATGTCTCTAACTTTTGCCTGGATCACCCTTTTAGGTTTTCAATCCACCGAGATGCTCATTTTTGCCTAAGCCGCCCTTTCGGGTTTTCAACTTAGCGAGCTGTTCTGTTTTTATTTTTTTAGGCGAAGTATTTCTTGACTGCATTTGAATTCACAGGACGAGTGGAATCCTCCCCATCCATAGTTGTAAGTATCAAAGCACCACCTGAAAAGGCTCTCTTAACAACATATGGACCTTCATAGTTTGGAGTCCACTTGCCCCTGGAATCGGGCGCAAAAGACAAGACTTTCTTGAGCACAAGGTCACCTTCTCGGAACAAACGAGGCTTGACCTTCTTATCAAAGGCTTTCTTCATTCTCTGCTGATATAACTGACCATGGCACATGGCAGTCAATCTCTTCTCTTCGATCAAATTCAACTGGTCATAATGACTCTGAACCCATTCAGCATCAGCCAACTTGGCTTCCATCAGGACTCTCATTGATGGGATCTCCACCTCTACTGGGAGTACAACCTCCATGCCATAAACAAGAGAGAAAGGGGTTGCCCCTGTTGAAGTGCAGACAGATGTACGATACCCATGCAAGGCAAATGGCAGCATCTCATGCCAATCTTTATACGTGACAACCATCTTCTGGATAATCTTCTTGATATTCTTATTAGCAGCTTCAACAGCCCCGTTCATCTTGGGTCTGTAAGGCGAAGAATTATGATGCGCAATCTTGAACTCACTACATAGCTCTTTCATCATCTTATTGTTCAGGTTAGATCCATTATCATTAATGATCTTATCTGGCACACCATATCGGCATATGAGTTGATTCTTGATAAACTTCACGACCACTTGCCTGGTCACATTAGCATATGATGCTGCTTCCACCCATTTAGTGAAGTAATCAATTGCTACGAGAATAAATTTGTGTCCATTGGACGCTTTCGGCTCTATCATGGCAATCATGTCGATTCCCCACATGGAGAAGGGCCATGGTGATGAAATCACATTCAGAAGCGTCGGAGGAATATGAATCTTATCCGCATAAATTTGACACTTATGGCATTTCTTCACATACTTGCAACAGTCAGACTCCATGGTCAGCCAATAGTAGCCTGCTCTCAACATCTTTCTAGCCATGGCATGTCCATTGGAATGAGTACCAAATGAACCCTCATGGACCTCAGTCATCAACAAGTCTGCTTCGTGTCTATCCACGCATTTGAGCAGAACCATGTCAAAGTTTCTCTTATAAAGCACATCACCATTGAGGTAGAAACTGTCTGACAATCTCCTCAAAGTCTTCCTATCTTTCACAAATGCCCCAGGCAGGTAAATCTGGCTCTGAAGGAAGCACTTGATATCATAATACCATGGCTTATCATCTTGCACTTCCTCTACTACAAATACATGAGCTGGTCTGTCCAAGCGCATCACAGTGATATTGGGAACTTCATTCCAAAGTTTAACCACAATCATTGAAGCAAGTGTAGCAAGAGCATCTGTCATCCGATTCTCATCTCGAGGAATATGATGGAAGTCAACCTCAGTAAAGAATGTTGAAATCCTCCTCGCATAATCCCTATATGGAATGAGGCCAGGCTGATTCGTTTCCCATTCACCCTTAATCTGATTAACAACGAGGGCAGAATCACCATAAACATCAAGATGCTTGATCCTTAGATCAATGCACTCTTCCAATCCCATAATACAGGCCTCATACTCAGCCATATTATTCGTGCATTTGAAAGTTAGCCTTGCTGTAAAAGGTATATGTGTGCCCTGAGGAGTAATAATAACTGCCCCAATACCATTTCCATATTGATTCACAGTGCCATCAAATACCTTACTCCAACGGGAACCCGACTCTGGCCCTTCATCGAGCGTAGGCTCATCACAATCTTTCATTTTCAAATACAGAATCTCCTCATCTGGGAAGTCATACTGAACTGACTGATAATCCTCAATCGGCTGATGGGCCAAGTGATCAACCAAGATACTACCTTTAATAGCCTTCTGAGCTCGGTACTCGATATCATATTCAGACAGCAACATCTGCCAACGGGCAATCCTCCCTGTTAAAGCAGGTTTCTCGAAGATATATTTGATTGGATCCATTCTGGATATCAACCAAGTTGTATGATTCAAGATATACTGGCGTAGGCGCTTAGCAGCCCAAGCCAAAGCACAACATGTCTTCTCAAGCATTGAGTATCGAGACTCGCAGTCAGTTTACTTCTTATTCAAATAGTAGATGGCATACTCTTTCTTTCCTGATTCATCCTGCTGACCAAGGACACAATCCATTGAGTCTTCAAGAACAGTCAGATACATGATCAAAGGTCTCCCTTCAACAGGCGGAGACATGATCAGAGGTTCAGACAAATACTCCTTAATACTATCAAAAGCTTTTTGGCAATCCTCGGTCCAATCATGAGACTGATCTTTCTGGAGGAGCTTAAATATCGGTGCACATGTGGCAGTCATGTGGGATATGAATCTGGAAATGTAATTCAAGCGGCCAAGAAAACCTCGGACTTGCTTCTCAGTTTTGGGCGCAGGCATCTCTTGTATTGCTTTGACCTTTGCAGGATCAACCTCAATACCCGTTTCACTGACAATAAAGCCCAATAACTTACCGGAACGGACTCCAAATATACACTTGTTGGGATTCAGACGAAGCTTGTACTTCCTTAAGCGCTGAAAAAGTTTCAACAGGTGTTCTACATGTTCAACTTCCGTTCTTGACTTAGCAATCATGTCGTCAACATATACCTCGATCTCCTTATGCATTATATCATGAAACAAGGTGGTCATAGCTCGTTGATACATGGCTCCGGCGTTCTTCAAACCGAAGGGCATCACTCGATAACAGAATGTTCCCCAAGGTGTGATGAATGTTGTCTTCTCCATATCCTCGGGTGCCATTTTGATCTGATTATATCCGGAAAATCCGTCCATAAATGAGAAGACATTGAATTTAGCTGTATTATCTACCAACATATCTATATGTGGTAGAAGGAAATCATCTTTCGGACTAGCCTTATTCAAGTCTTTATAGTCCACACACATTCATACTTTTCCATCTTTCTTAGGCACGGGCACAATATTGGCCACCCATTGAGGATATGTAGAAGTCACCAGAAACCCCGCATCAATTTGCTTCTGAACTTCCTCTTTGATTTTCATTGCCATATCAGGATGAGTTCTTCTGAGCTTCTGCTTCACAGGCACACACTCAGGTTTCAAAGGCAGGAAATGTTGCACGATATCAGTATCTAGACCAGGCATATCTTCATATGACCAAGCAAAGACGTCAACATATTCTCGTAGCAACTCAATCAACTCTTTCTTAACAGACTCTTCCAGGAGTGCCCCAATC
This sequence comes from Lathyrus oleraceus, assembly GCF_024323335.1. Taxonomy (NCBI): domain Eukaryota; kingdom Viridiplantae; phylum Streptophyta; class Magnoliopsida; order Fabales; family Fabaceae; genus Lathyrus; species Lathyrus oleraceus. Next base: position 449,813,184 of record NC_066580.1, read on the forward strand.
TTCACTTCTCGCACATAATCCTCAGACCCCAAGTTGACTGTTTCCAGATTCTCAAGATGCGGCTGAATGATTTTCTCTTCATGCTCAAGTAGACGGGTAATCTCGTCAGGAATCTCTTCAACATCATCTTCTTCCGCCTCAAATACAGGGAATTCAAAGTTGGGAGATGGTGTTGGATCATTATGTTCAATGGGTTTGATTAACCTGCATAATGATTTTGGATATAAAAGAAATTTTAGAAATCAAACAAGGCAAATCATTATGCAGATGAAAAGATTGATTTTATTCTTATTTTTTAAGGTTTTTTGTGATCACCAATTTCATGCAAAAGCAAAAAGGGAAAATAATTGGAAAAACAAACATTTAACATGAATTTATTGAATGAAAATATCATTGAATTTATGCGCCAACAATGTCACCACTCCTTCTTTTGGCATGGGAGAAGGGGATTTTTAAACATAATGAACATTACTTTGACTTATGGATAACTGTTGGAATATCCACAACGACCCAATTATTGCAGATCCCTCCAGGGATGACGAAGTTGCCAGAATCCTCTTCGTCCTCTTCCAAAATGGCAGCAGCCTCTTCATCTTGACCAGTGTGGATGAAACCCCCACTCTTGAACAAACCTTGCTTATTGAAAGCACCAGAAGAATACCCTATGCCAACTCGGGATTTATTGTCTTCCAACTTGATCATTTGGCCCAAACTAGCAGTTGCACCATGCTCAATGGCCAACTTCGCATCTTTGTAGGAAGCAAATGAAGAAGTTCCCTTCTTAATAGGCTCAGTAATAGATAAAGCTTGGAACGGAGTTCCGAATTCATCCTCAGCATCTATATAAGAGAAGGAAGACAAATGGCTAACCAGGAGAGCCTTTTCTCCCCCTACCACCACCAGCTTCTTATTCTTCACAAATTTTAATTTCAGATGTAGGGTGGATGTCATGGCGCCCGCCTCGTGAATCCATGGTCTGCCCAACAGACAGCTATACGATGGGCGAATATCCATAACCTGGAAGGTAATCTAGAAATCACTGGGTCCGATTTTTACTGGGAGATCAACTTCTCCAATCACGGTTTTGCGAGACCCATCGAAAGCCTTCACAACTACTCCACTCTGCCTCATGGGAGGCCCTTGATATGACAGCTTCGCAAGAGTGGATTTCTGCAATACGTTCAATGAGGACCCAGTGTCCACCAACACATTGGACATGGCGTTATCTTTGCAACCCATAGATATGTGTAAAGCCAAGTTATGGTATCTTCCCTCCTCGGGGAGATCAGAGTCACAAAAACTCAAGGTGTTACAAGCGGTAATGTTTGCGATAATGCTATTAAATTGTTCTATCGTGACATCGTGATCTATGTACACCACATCCAAAACCTTCTGCAGAGCTTCTCGGTGTGGTTCTGAATTCAAAAGCAATGACAACACAGATATTTTGGATGGCGTTTGTAGAAGCTGGTCTACAACGTTGTACTCGCTCCTTTTGATGAGCTTCAACATCTCATCACAGTTTTCTTTTACATTGCCACTCGGGCCAGCAGAAGCAGGAGTTCTCACCATGGAGGCGGGTTTAACAACAAGTGTCGGGTTCGTAGTGCTCACAGAATTCCCAATCGGGCGTTCAATAAAATCAGTATCAACACTTCCTCGAACATCAGCTTGAGGCTTCAACGGTGCTGAAAATACACGACCACTGCGGGTCAACCCACTGACATCAACAATGTTAACAACAGATGAAGAGGGCAAGGACACTTCTTTCCATTTTCCACTGCCACAGCGTTGTAGCGATAGGGAACCGCTTTCTCAGAAGAGTACGGTACAGGACCGGCAGGCTTGATAGTCAGTACTGGAGAAACCTTCTGCTTGCTACCATCATACTTGATGACAACAGGCTCAGGTATCCGGAATACCGGGGAAATTACATTGACTTCGGGCTCATCTTCGTCAACATTTCTGTTCTGAAGTATCTCAATGACTCATTCGTCCAACATCTCTTGAACATCTCTTCGCACATGGCGACACCCTCTCTGATTGATAAAACAGACTCTGCATCTATCATGGTCATGCTCATAATGGCTATAATCACACAGCAGGCGATGCATCTCAACCAACGATTGTCGGATATGGCTGACATATTTGACCTTATACTTGCCAGGGCATCCCTGGACCATATTAACAGACTTGTCATGCTTTGGCAATGGGTTCTTCTTCACGTTCGGACCTACGTCTTCGAAAAACAAAATCCCACTTCTCACAAGGTCTTGCACCTTGGTCTTCAAGGGATAACAATTCTCTATGTCGTGTCCGGGAGCACCAGAATGATATACACAGTGAAGTTCAGGCTTGTACCACCACTGGGGGTTAGCAGGTACAGCGGGAGGATCTCGCGGAGTAATCAACTTTCTATCAATCAGAGACGGATAGAGTTCAGCATAAGTCATCAGAATTGGATCGAAGGTGACCCTCTTCCTCTCATAGTTGGTGTTGGCATTGTTGTTGTTGTTTCGAGGCTGGTAGGCCTGTTGTTGTGGACGCTGTTGTTGCTGATATTGCTGAGTTTGTGGTTGTTGGTAATGTTAAGCTTCCCTGAAAATAGGTTCTTTATGAGCCACCCGATGCTGACTGTTGACTGGGCGAGCACTCTTCCTCTTCACAGAGGATCTTCTTTTGATATGGGAAGACACAGCATGTGCCTCTCCCTCCTTCTTCTTCGCAAAGCTTCCATATCTCTTTGCCGAAGAGCCTTCTTCTCGGGTTAAGCGTCCTTCACGAACCCTTTCTTCCAATCTCATCCCCATATTCACCATCTCGGTGAAGTCTGACGGAGCACTGGCTATCATCTTCTCGTAGTAAAACAAGATCAAGGTTTTCAAGAAGATCTTGGTCATCTCTTTCTCCTCTAGGGGTGGCACTATCTGAGCTGCCAATTCGCGCCACCTCTGAGCGTATTCTTTAAAGGTTTCCTTATCCTTCTGTGACATTTCTCTCAACTGGTCCCTATCAGGAGCCATATCCACATTGTATTTATACTGCTTGACGAAGGCTTCGCCAAGATCGTTAAAAGATCGGATATTTGAACTCTCCAAACCCATGTACCACCGGAGAGCGGCACCGGACAGACTGTCCTGGAAATAGTGGATGAGCAATTGGTCATTATCAATTTGCGTTGACATCTTGCGAGCATACATCACAATATGGCTGAGCGGGCATGTGTTTCCCTTATACTTCTCAAAGTCAGGCACTTTGAATTTGACAAGAATCTTCACGTTGGGCACAAGACACAACTCAGCAGCACTCTTGCCAAAGAGGTCCTTCCCCCTCAAAGTCTTCAGTTCCTTGCGAAGCTCAAGGAATTGGTCATTCATATCATCCATCTTCTCATAAACATCTGGGCCCTCAGATGGCTCAGAATGATAGATGGTATCTTCGACCCTTGGTAGCGTGTGCACAACGGGAGGTGGCACTGAAAGGACCGGGCTATATGCTGGCAGAGAAGCAAGAGTAAGGGCGAAACCCTCTGGTACAAAGTTGGGGGGCATTCCCTAAGGGAACCCAGCTGACATAGATGGCGCAAAATGAGCCGTTGTAGCAGGCACAGTAGAAGTCACGATCTCAGAAATGACCGTCCTCTGGGGAGGAGTTGATGGCGTTGGAGAGGACTGGCTCTGAGCGGCCAAAAATGACTCCATCAAGGCCGTCAACCTGGCTACCTCCTCTTTTAGTTCGCGGTTCTCTTGTTCTAGATGATCCATCAGTCTTGAAGAATTGGCTCTGGTGTAGTACCGGTGAGTCAGCTTGTCTTCAAAATAAATGAAGAACACAGAGTTAGACCAAAGGACAAGGAGCCGGGAACAAAACCTGCTTATGCACATGTTGCATGCAATGCTCGTGCATATGGTTTGTTTTTATTTCAGAGGAGTTTTAGAGTTCTATTTGCAAATATTTGGAAGCATTAATCATATATGAAAGTATCTTGTCACTAATGTCTGAAAAATAGTTTTACATCAAAGAAGTACAACATGGGTAGCTAGACAAAAATACAAGAGAGAAGGAAAACGATCATCCCATGGATCCCTAAAAACAATCATCCAAAGCACGGGAAACTGGAAGATAAGATGCACGAAGCCTCTTCACCTCCTCCTCATAGGCTGCCTCCATATCTGCCTTTTCCTTGGCGAGTCGATCGTACTTCCTCTTCTAGAACTTGGAAGACTGAGGAAGTAGAGAAGTCCATGCATCATAAGGATCATCAATGACCTGATGCTCATGAAACTCAATCAAAGCATCCTTCTCCTTAATCTGCTGAAGCAACTCTTCTCGTTCACGGATCCAAGCACGTGAACGGTCTTCATCTCTCAAATCCTCTACCCCTTGATTAGGGAGGGTTGAAGGCCCATCCATAATCAAAGGTGTAGGTCTCGGATACTCGTAAGGCATGAGATACTCAGATGCTCTCTTTCTCACCCAAGCAGTATAAGGCTCCAAAGCAATGCAATTCTTAGGACCTAACTCCTTCCTTCCTTTCCTATGAATCTTGCGCCAGACGCGGACCATCCTAACTTTCAAGCCTTGGGGATCTTTACCCTCCTGAAATAATACACCCTCTAACAGAATGTTATTGGGTTTATCCTTTAGGGGAACCCAAGCTGACGACGTGCCAAAACAGGGTTGTAGTTAATCCCACCACATGTACCAAGAAGAGGTACATTGGAGAATTCACCACAAGAGTCAATAATCTGCACACCATCATACACACGATTGTACCAAAAGATATCATCATTAGTGAGAGACATAAGTCTCGTGGACCACCGTAGACATCCTTTGTTTTCCTTGAAAGCGACTGTCTGAGGTAAGTGAGAAATAAACCACTTATACAACAGAGGCAAACAGCACACAATGGCGCCACCACCCTTTGCATTCCTCATATGCAAAGAAAAATAAGTGTCACCCAACAGAGTCAGAACAGGATTAAGAGTAGAGAAAATCCTAATAGCGTTCACATCCACAAACTTGTCGATGTTGGGGAACAACACTAACCCATAGATGAGAAGTACAAATATGGCCTCAAAGGCATCCTCACTCATGGCCTTCCCATAGATAGTAGCTTGAGTAATGAGGAATTCAGAAGGGAGACCTTGAATTCCACTTTTGGTAGTCATATGAGCACCAACTAGAGACTCATCTATATGCAACATGTCAGCTATCTCTTGAGAAGTAGGAACACTCTCCAAGCCACTGAAAGGCAACTGGTCTAGAATTGGTATACCCACAAGATAGGCATACTCCTCAAGCGTAGGCAAAAGTTGAAAATCCGGAAATGTGAAGCAACAGTACAAAGGGTCATAAAACTGCACCAATACACTCATCAACCCTTCATCCACCTGAGTAGTCAGAAGAGGAAGAAGCTTCCCAAAACGAGCTTTGAAACCCAAAGGATATAATACATAGGATGTCAAATTCCTTAGCTCTTTCAAGTCCGGTTGTCTGAAGCTGTACTTCTTTGTATTCCTTCTTTGTCTTTCCATGTCTGAAAATTTTGCAAATAGACCTCTTAAGTTCCTTGAAAATTTTCTTATTATTTTGATGATATGAATGCAAATGGGTGCATGAATGCATGAATGCAACAATCACACTCAAGGATCAAGCAAAACACACCAAACAAAGGTCATGGGATGGATCATGGCATCCTTAATATCAATCATCAATTTTGGTGGATTATGGTTTACACCTTATCAACACCCAAGTTCCATTGATATTAAGGATATAGGAACAGATCAACCATGAATCAAGGGTTTGTTGCAAGTCACGAGCATGGAGTCTCGGTTAAGAACCACCCAAAGGGAGTGTACTAGGGTTTAAACCTGCCAAACATGTTCTACAAGAGGTTCCCATAGTCATCATCCCATCTTTCAGATATTATCGGAGAAAAGACTACTCGTATTCCAAAAATATTCTCAAGAGCGACTCTTATGAGTGTAGTATCGCGTAACAATCGTATCAAATCTTACACTCGAACGACTTTCGCACTACATCCTAAGAATAGGCCAAGATGGGCTTGTTAAACTAAGGTCCTTGGCTTCTAAGGTCTATATTGGAAAGAGTAATGTCTAACCACAACTTACTTGTGTGACATTATTGATCCCAACATGACCTCCACCAAGTGAATGGACTTGCAAGTCAACTTGCTAAGGAATAACTCCACACAAGTCAACAAGACTATGCCATTCTCCTATCCCAAGTGCACTCGAGTTCGGGTATAGAACTCATCTCACAAAGATCACCAAGCATACAAGGAATTAATATTCAAGCAATTCAATCATTACATTCAATACAGTAATCCCAAATTGCACAAAAATATGTCACAAAACAAATACAAAACAATACAACAAACATAAAAAGTAGGCAAAACCCACTAGGTAAATAAGTATCCCCAGCAGAGTCGCCACTTTTCTGTAGCGGGGTATTCGTTACCATTAGAGATATTGACTAAATCCAAGGTAAATCATACAAGTCGAGTTGCCACCTCACTTCTATTTATCCAAAGGAATGGTTAGAAAGCGAACAAAAACCTAAGAGTTTTATCGAATCAAAAACTAGTAAAAAGGTCAGAGATCTGGGTAAGGGGGTTGGTTATGCAATGGGAAGGTGTTAGGCACCCAAAACATCCTAGGTACTCCTAGGGAGCCCTTTTCATATTTGTTGTAAGGTTGGTATTTTGTGAAAATTTGTTTGTGCAAACATGATTGAAGAGATGAGAAGAGAATATACAAATTATTTACATTTTGTGTTTGAATGGATAAACTCATTGCCTACGTACCATCTTAAAAAGATTAGGATCAAAACCTCGTAGTTCGGGGTAAAAATCTCAAAAATGAGTTGGTGAATTAATTGGTCCAAAAGCCTTAAGGTCTTTTTTTATCCAAGGGAGAAAACTCAACCTAAAACCACAAATCCACCATGTGAGGATAGCTTCAACATGCTAGTGAGGGGTTAACCCTATAATAAGCATGGAAGACTCATTGTCCATCACTAAGGATATAGGTGAGTATTACATCTACCACAAGGATAACTCAAACCTAATATCTAAAGGTTGTGAAAAAGTTTTGATTAAGAAAGTGGCCTTTGAAACCACAAAAAAGTATTTGGATGGGTTATATTTACCAATGAAAAGTATTTACAAAAATGGTCAAAGTTGACTTATAAGTTCAATTCAAAATAAGTATTATGAAAAGAAAGTTTGAAAATCAAAAGCATAAGGCTTAGGTTTCTAATGTTGAAAACAAATGTTAAATGTTTGCACAAAAGTTTTGGTTTGGGTTAGAGTGGAGAGAAGAAGAATAATGGCTAAAGTCCTAAGCATACAAGAGGTGAGGGATAAAGAATAAGACCACAGAAGGAGTTCCTCTCTTGAGATCATATGGATGATCCAAGTAGCTCCCATCCTTTGGAATAAGCAATCACAAAAGCATAAACTCAAGCAATCAACAATCAAATGAACTCTTGGAAGGTTCCTCAATGTATCTTGAATCTCTCTCTCTTAGGAGCTCATGGTAATGGTTCCTCAATTTGGCTCAAGTGGAAATCCCTAGCACAAAGAAACACACACATCAAAAGGTTCTATTTACAAATAAAAGAATGGACAAGAGGGAGTTTAGAGTATGGTCCTTTCAAAGTCATCTTCAACATTAAGCATTCTAAAGGCATGAGGCCTAGTTGCTCTTTGACATTTTAAGCACTCTAAAGGCATGAGGCCTAGTTACTCTTTGACTCCATTTTTGCATAGTGAAGGTCCTAAAGTCTAAGTCCAATTTGTCCAATTGTTTGCATTTGGTTCACAACAAACAGACAAACACAAGCACAAAAGATATATACACAATTATATGCTCAAGTGAGCAAAAGGCAAATGGCATTAGCATAAACATGTGCTCAAGTGAGAAAAGGAAAAAGGCAAATGGATAATATGTGCAAGAATAGTAAATTGCATAAAAGTAAATGTTAATGGTTAATAGTTAGTGTTAGTAGTTAGTGTGCCATAAGGCAGATTTAGCGCTATGTTAAGCAATCGTAATTGGACTTATGTAGAAGTCACAACTATCTAAGGCCGATCAATAATAATGTAGGCAATAACACAAGTTACAAGTCTTGATTAGTGAACCAAGTTCCGACAACTTGCCATGCCAAAAAAAAAAGGGAGAATTGAGCTTGTATTGGTTTAAGTCCTTTGCATGATTTAGGAAACAACCTATCCTTAATGCAAAGCCATTCACTTGATTAATTGATCAAGATGAATTAGATTTGAATTAAGGAAGATTAAGTCTCCCTAATCAATGCTAACTTATCAACCTTCAACTCATTGATCAAAAAGAAAAAAAGAAGAAGAAGAAGAAGGAGATGAATAATGGAAATGGAAATGGAAAGATTTAAAGTGCATTAAATGAAATAACATGTACCAATCCATAAATGTTGACCAATGATATTGAGGATCAAGGTCAAACACTCAAAAACAGAAGTGAGATGAAGATTGGAAGTCAAGGAATAAACAAAATATTTTTGGCATTTTTTAATATCAAAATAAACTTGAATTAAAAATAAAAGAAAGGTCAAACTTCAAAAATCACTTCAAATCAACCTTGAAAGGTCCAAGTGATTTATCCCAAGTTTAATAAGGTCAAACAAAGTTTGACAAAAAATATCAGCATTTTTTAAAGTCAGAAACTATTTTTAATCAATTAAAAATGAATAAAAATAACCTAATTGAACTAAAATCTCAAATAAATCTCAAATCAATTAAAAAATTGATGAGAATATTTTTCATAGATCCATCATCATTCAAATAGGTTAGGAAAATATTTTTGTATTTTTTGAATATCAGAAACTATTTAAAATGAATTAAAAATAACCAGAAAAGAGAAAATTCCTAAAAAATATCAAACGTCAAAATAAAAAATATTAAAAATCAAAATTAGAAACTAGAAATTATTTGGAGACGAATGCAATTGGTCTCATATTTTTTGGAATTAAAATGAAGGAGATATGAATTTTTGAAAATAATGGAAATAAAAGAAATTAAATGGAAATTCAGAAAATCAGGAAAAAGGAGAGGCGTTGGATCCAGTTCATTAATTGACCTGGCAGATCTAATGGATCTTAAACGTGCGCTCACCATGGTCCTCAGTCAAATGCATCACATGGACACTTAATAAAAGTCAAAAGATCAAACGGTTGTGATATAAACTGGAGAAAGCATCCAACGGTCCAGGATCAATCTAGCAATGGGACGGTGGCCAGCGCCACCGTCTTCTTCGGCGAGTACATGAACTCCGTCCAAAATTGCAGGTTCAAAAACCTCAACCAAAATTTACGATCCATACATCAAAATGAAGCTGGGGTGATGTACATCACCCCTGTAACCTTGAATCACACTCAAAATTTCTATAGAGTAAGAAATCTGAGCTGGAAGATTCAGGTATGAAAAATACAGTTCAATAAAACACGAAATTGAAGCTACCACCAGCTTGCCTCTCAAGTGAGGACTTCAGAAAACACATTGGCCAGGAAAATAGATCAAAGAGTAATGAGTTTCGAAGAGAAAACCAGTTGATGATCACCTTTGAATTCTGGAGATTTGAGCTTGTTTCCTTGCTTCCTTTGGCCAAACAGAAGATCAATGGAGTATGAGAGAGAGGTCTAGGAACTTTAGATCTAGAAATTCAACCTGATTTAGTTGAATTTCAGATCTGAGAAATTGAAGAAAATTGAAATAGTTCCTTTAGGTGTGACACGGTTTTGATTTCTGCAGCACTTCAGGTTGATTCATGGATGAAAATTGAATGGAATGATGCTCTTATTTATAGATGAAGAGGCAAGGCAAGTGTGATTCAATTCGTGTGCATGGCAAATGGATACTCTTTGCATGGGCTTGCATGGTCATTCAAAAGGCCCAAATTCAATGCCAAATGCAATATGAGACATAATTGAACTGAAATGGACGTGTAATTGGCAATGCACAAGCTTGTATAATGAGTTTCAACATGTTATGCACAATTATGCCTAAAACTTCTCCTCTTCGAAAATGCCATTTTCCAAATCCAAACATGAGCATGTGAGTAATGGTTGGAAAGGTCTTGATGTAAGGAACAAATGTTATGTTGGGCAAAAATCCATTTGAAGTGTGGAAATTAGTGAATTTTGAGTTTAAAGTGCAAGGTGCAAAACATGTAAACGTGAGGTTTCCAAATTTGGCCAATGTTCAAGCCCCTATGTTTTGATGATGAAAATCTCAAATGAAAAACCATTCAACATAAAAGTTGTAGATCTTTTCAAGACAATCAAAATGGACTTAAAGTTTGCATCATTTGGATTTTTGATGAAAGCGTTATGGGCACTTGAAGTTGGACTTTTTTGCCTTTCAATGCATTTGGTCCAAAGTGACCTATAATGTTTTTCATTATCACATGTATTTTCTTTGAGATTTTGAAATTTTGTTAAACATAACATTTGAATTAGACATCTTAATATTTCCAATGAATTTGATACCACCTCAAAATCATAAAAAATGAATGAGTTATGTTCTTGGGAAGTTGACCCAAAATTAGGGTTTCAATCCAAATGACCTATAATGTCTTGGAATGAATGATGACCTTCCAAGCTTCAAATCAATTTTTGATGAACATGAACGTTGTTCATATTGTCCTTAAGAACATTTTTTATTTTGGAATCATCTCCATTTGACCAACACATACAAAGTTAGGTCTCAATGCATTTCAAAATAGTGAGATGAATTGACTGATCAACTTTTCAAGTCCACAACTCATATCTTGATGAATTGATGATTGAATATACTCAAATAAGTTCAAATATGCATGAAATGATGAATTAAATAACTTCCCTTGATTGTATTTGATCATGGGCTGAGGTTGCTTCAAGAACAAGGCATTGTGGTACGCAGATGAACTAGGGCTTCCTTGGGAAACAAAACCTCAAACCCTTTGACTTGCTTTGATCAAAATGATGAATTGAGATACTAGGGATGAATATTTGATGAATGAGAGCTTTGGGAACCATTACCATGCTTGCTTTCATCTTCATTTGGCCATATCTTTGCACAAAGGATCTCCTTGAAGCTTTTGACCTTGTGATTGCTCAAGCTACAAACAAGAAATGTTAGTGACATATTTTTGTGCTTTTGGTTAATAAACAAAATAAGAAAAGCAATGATATACAATTAAAACATGCTTGGTGATCTCAAACCACTCACAAGAGGTCCCACCCAAAGGTAAGAGGAACCAAGATGCTTATGATCCTTGAGGCAATGCAAATGCAATATTATGATGCCATGAGGGATCTTAGGGACAAAATTAGGGTCTTACACCTAGGTGCCTAAGGGTTTGGACGCGGAGGCATCCTTTGGAGTAGCTGGGACAACATGTTCTGAATGTTAACATTGACAGAGTCCTGTTGATCCAGTCTGGCTCAAACTATCGGTTATTCTTTCTGCAGTTCCTCTAGAGTCTTCAAGACCAGAGGGACGAACCCAAAAATGGAGTGCTCCCCCTGAGTCAGTTCATCAGCGTTGGCTTTGGCAGTAGCTTCTTCAGCAATACGAGCTTCTTATTCAGCGTCGGCTTTAGCTTTTGCCTTAGCCTCAGCAGCAGCAGCATCAACAATAGCCTTTGCTTTAGCTTCTCTGATTCTCTGAAGTTCTTCTTGACGCACTTTCTCTTCAACTTCCTTTCTTGCCTGTTCCTCAGCTTCTCTGGCTAGGCGCTCTTGGAGTCTGATCCCAGCGTCTCTAATGAAGTCGTTGCAGACTTGTTCAGAGAGGCCTTTCAGCTTGAAGGCTTCAGAGGTCATCCAACTTATCACTCTTCTTAACTAAAGACTCTGCTTAAACTAAAGACTCTGCTTAAACCTGGATTATTTCTTCAAGGGTGGGAGTGGTAGTTTCTGGTTCAGTGGCAGAGGCTGGGGAGGGTGAGGAGGGTGAAATAGGGGCACTTAGATTAAGTGTGGGAGTTGTTGGGTCAGCGGAAGTGATGGGTGGTGGTATGTCAGAGTGGGTTGGTTCAGATGGTTGTGGTTCAGAGTGGGTTGTTTGTGGTTCAGATGTGGTTGGATTTGGATGTTTCGGAGGTGGGGAAGTGACTTCAGTTTCAGGTTCAAGATGTGATGGCTGTTGAGAGGCCAAAGCACGGGCTTGGAGCTGAGCCAGAGTGGGGGATTGAGGGTCAGATGGTTCAGTATCAGAGGAGAGTTCGTAGTAAGGTGGGGATTGAGGAGATGGCGATGATGATGGTGAGGTGGTTTCATTTAGCATTTCTGCTTCTGAAACTGGTAATGTTGTGGTGGCGAGGTTGAATTTCAGAGAAGGTGGGTTAGAAGATCTGGTGGTTGAGGGAGGAGTTTCAGCAGGGGTGCATATGGGAGTTGTTTGGGGAAGAGAAGAAGCAACTGGTTTAATTTTGACAGAGGGAAGGAGAGATGCAGACTTACCTGGAGAGCCAACCAGAGGAACTAGGGGTCTTGATCCAAAGGATTCTCCCACCTTAGCTTTCTTTGCCTTCTTGGACTTCTCAGAGGACTCTCGCATCCTCTTCATGAAGTTTGGTGGATGCTCAGGTAGCCAGTCCACTGTGAATTCAGAGATATCCACCCCTTGATTGGCAAGGTCCTGTAGATAGTAGGCTACTACCTCTAGAGGATCAATCTTGGAGAACAGGTAGAATCCATTGGGAATCTCCCTCTGATATCTGAGTGCTTCCCAGGAGGTATCAAGTGTTGGTTTGGCTCTGACTTGATCAATGATTCCCATGCTCTTCAGATTTCGAGCATTCAGAGGTCTTCCAGTGTCAATGGTGACATCTTCCATGAGTCTAAGCTGAATCAGGTGGTCCACGAGGCCACTCTCGATCAATACATCAGATATCAGTCTCCCTAGAGGGATGTAGTTCCTTGTCTTCATGTTGTTTCTAGTGTCTTTAACTGAATCTTTGAGGTACTTGAAGAGGAGTGCAGGTAGACAGAGTTTCAGACCCTTGTGAATGCAGTACAAGATGCACTTCTGATCTGTGTTGATATAGTCAAAAGAGTTTGAAGCAGGACAATGATGGATGGTGCCTAAGATGCTTGCCTTCAGCACTCTGTTGAAAGATGGTAGGGTTTATTTCCTGGGACAAGTACTTTGCCCTAGGGTTTTTGTTGTAGATGCGTCTTCCTCCTATCTTCTCCATGTTCAGAAGGGAGGCAATTGATTTTTCAGTGATGACTATCTTGACTCCCAGAACGTAGGAGACAATGTAGTGATCATCTGAGTCTGCGAAACACCAGAACTCCTTCACCAGATTCGTGTACACAGGCCCATAGAGGCGTTGAAAGTAGGTTTTCCACCCTTGCATTTTCAATTCTTCAGTGAGGTCGACGCCATTACGCTTCATGTTTTCAAAATTAACCAAAGTTTCATATAGAACTTCAAGCTTATCAAAGGGAGTTGCTAGATGAATGTGGGGCTCACGATCAAGGATGTGGGGTTCCCTGTAGATTGGAGTTGAGACGACGCCGGTGGTTGCAGTAGTTTGTTGGCTAGAACTGGGTGCTTGCTCTGTTGAGTTCATCTGTTGGGAGAAGTTGTAAACTGATTGTTGCTGAGAATCCATGAAGAACAGTTGAAGATGATGATGAATGTTTGAAGAACTTGATGAAGACTGCAGAAATCCTTTGAAGGAGATGAAGAACTGAGAGAGAGGGTTTTGTGAGGTCGTTAGTGTTAAAGTGTGCAAGTGTAGTTTGTGAAATGAATATATACCCATTTAGGGTGCATGCAAAACGACAGTAGAAAATGAGTTTAACAGTTAGGAAATTGAATGCAGCATGTTAACCAAGTAAGCACGTTTGGAGGAGAATGATTACAGCCCATGATGGAGGTCTAATCCTCAAATCAGCATACTGCTCGAGGAGATATCAAGAGTCTGTCTCTTGATTTCTACTAGACAGCTGTCTAGAAGTTCCAAGGTCAGACGCAAGATGTACCACATGTTACTTTATCTGATCTTTAGGAATACCATAAGGTTGGATCCTGAAGATTTCTAACTTAGATGACTTCTAACTGGTAGTAGCATCAGAGTCAGATACAGAATTCAGGTGTTTACTTTAGAGTCTTATTTTGCTATTTCAGAGGCACATCTCATTCTGGACAATTTTGAATGTTTATCCTTTTCAAGATAAAAGAGAATCTATCTTCATCCAGGGGTTTGGTAAAAATATCAGCCCATTGATGGTCTGTATCAATCAATTTTAATGTTATTACCCCTTTCTGAACATAGTCTCTAATGAAATGATGTTTTATTTCTATGTGCTTAGCTCTGGAATGCAAAATAGTATTCTTACTTAAACAGATGGCGACAGTATTGTCACAGAAGATAGGAATGTTACTCTCAAAGATCTGAAGATCTTCTAGTTGATTCTTCATCCAGAGCATCTGAGTAGTGCATAGTGATGCTGAAATATATTTTGCTTCTGCAGTGGACAAAGCAATGGTTGATTGCCTTTTGTTGGCCCAGGATATCGGATTCTTTCCCAAGAATTGACAGTTCCCAGATGTACTTTTACGTTCCATTCTGTCCCCTACATAATTTGCATCACAGTAACCAGAAAGTCTATACTCTGATGTTTTCTCATACATCAAGCCCATGTTAGGGGTTCCTTTCAGATACCTGAGTATTCTTTTAACAACTGTTAAATGAGATTCTCTAGGACCTAATTGAAATCTGGCACAGAGACATACACTAAACAGAATATCAGGACGTGTAGTAGTCAAATAGAGAAGAGAGCCTATCATACCACGATAGAGCTTCTGACAAACCTTTTGGCTAACTTCTTCTTTTTACAGAATGCAAGTTGGATGCATAGGTGTCTTAGCAGGTTTGCATTCTTCCATTTCGAATTTCTTCAGAATGTCTTTTATGTATTTACTTTGATGAACGTAGGTAGCTTTTGAAGCTTGATTGATTTGAATTCCTAGAAAGAACTTTAGTTCTTGCATTAAGCTCATTTCAAATTCTGTCTGCATTAGCTCAGAGAATTTTGGCGACTGGGGCAAAGGTTTCGTTGTAGTCAATGCCTTCTTGTTGACTGTACCCTTGTGCCACCAGTCGAGCTTTATTTCTGACAACTTCTCCTTTTTCGTTCAGTTTGTTTCTAAACACCCATCTGGTTCCAATAATGTGAGTTCCTTTAGGCTTTAGAACAAGATCCCAGACATCATTCTTTGAGAATTGATCTAGCTCTTATTTCATAGCTAGAATCCAGTTGTTGTCTTGAAGTGCCTCATCATAGGAAGTAGGCTCAATCAGAGATACTAGTCCTAGAGGGATTTCTTCAGGTATCTTGAATGTTGACCTAGTTCGGACAGGTTCATCCTTGTTTCCCAGAATCAAATCTTCAGAGATGTTGGGGTGGCTTCTTGATTTCTTCTGGATAGTTGAGGCTTTAGTTGCATCTGGACTTTGTTTATCAGATACTTTTGGTGCTTGGGTCTTTTCGTCAGAACCTGCAAGAGTAATCTCCAGATCTGCAAGTTTCTCAACTAGCTTTGACTTTTAAGGGTCAAGCTTATCATCAAATCTAACATGAATTGATTCTTCCATAATTTTGGTTTCTGTGTTGTATACTCTATAGCCTTTAGAGCGTTCTGAGTATCCTAACATAATACCTTTTTGTACTTTTGAATCAAACTCGTTCAGATGTTCTTTAGTATTTAGAATAAAGCAAGAGCATCCAAAAGGATGAAAATAAGAAATGTTGGATTTTCTTCCCTTACACAGTTCATAGGGAGTCTTCTCCAGAATAAGTCTTATAGAGATTCTATTCTGAATATAACACGTTGTATTGACTGCTTCAGCCCAAAAGTGCTTAGCCACATTTATTTCATTGATCATGGTTCTGGCCATCTCTTGGAGTGTCCTATTCTTCCTTTCTACAACTCCATTTTGTTGTGGAGTTCTAGGACAGAAGAAATCATGGGATATTCCATTAGAATCGAATAGTTCTTCAAAAAAATTATTTTCAAATTCTCCACCATGATCACTTCTGACTCTGATGATTTTGGAGTCAAATTCGTTTTGCACTTTGGAACAGAAGCTAGTGAATACAGAGTGAGACTCACTCTTGTGCTTTAGGAATTTTACCCATGTCCAGCGACTAAAATCATCAACACTAACTATTCAATATTTCTTTCCATTGACTGATGCTATTTTAACAGGTCCAAACAGGTCAATGTGAAGAAGTTCCAGAGACTTAGAGGTGGAAACAATATTTTTCTTTTTAAAAGGTGTTTTTGGAAAATTTCCCTTTCTGACATGCCTCACATAGAGCATCTGAAGAATAATTCAGCTTGGGTAGACCTCTAACTAACTCGGCTTATTTAGATGAGAGGGTTTTCTCATGCTAATGTGGCCCAAGCGTCTATGCCATACCCATTACTCTTCATGAATAGACATCAGACATTTTACATTTTGTTCTTTTAAGTCTGAAAGATTTATTTTGTAAATATTGGTTTTCCTCTTGCCGGTGAATAGGATTGTTCCATTGATCTGATTAATTGCTTTACATGTTTTTTGATTGAAGATTACATCATAACCGTTATCACTTAATTAACTTATTGATAACAGGTTATGCATTAATCCTTCTACATAGAGAACATCAGATATATAGGGAAGAGTTCCATTACCAATAGTTCCGGAGCCTCTGATCCTTCCTTTCTGATTTACTCCGAAACCTACGAAGCCAACATCTTTAAGTTCCAGGCTTTGGAACATATACTTTCTTCCCGTAATGTGTCACGAGCATCCAGAGTCCAGGTACCATGACTAGTGTCTTAACTCTGCTGCATAAGATATCTGCAACATAAACAATCTTATCCCTTGGTACCCAGAATCTTTTGGGTCCTTTATGATTTAGTTTTCCCATAGTTTCTTAGAAATTTGGGTTTTCTAGCATTATCAAAATGTTGTGCTTGTGTATGTGTGTAGTGATAAGGAAATGGAGATTTAGGTTTGTCATTTGTGGAAGATTTATCTTCACTGGGGTCATACCCTATTCCTCTTTTATTATTCTGACTTACTCCATAAATCATGGATGCCATTCTGCTTCTCTCTATCCCATTTTTCAGAAACTTTTGAAAAGATTTTTCATATTCATAAAATACTGTGTTCGAAGTTTGTGGAGCTTGAGATAACGCTTCTTCAAGTTTTAAACATTGTTTATTTGTGGAGTCTATTTCTAATATCAAAGTTTGGTTTTCATCTTTTAGTTCTGAAACTGTCATCTCAAGTTTACCACAGTCTTCAATGGTTTCTTCAAGAACCTCTTTTACAACTTTAATTTTTTTTTTAAGTTTTTGATATGAGTTTAGAGTTTCAGAAAGGCATGATTCAAGGTCAGAGCGAGAAAGATTAGAAAATACCTCTTCAGATTCAGATTCTCCATCTGGTGTATTTTTGGAGGTGGCAGCCATGAGTGTAACATTTGCCTGTTCTTCAGAGTCTGATTCTAAGGAATCAGATCCACTGTCGTCCCAGGTGGCCATTAGTCCCTTTTTAGTTCTGAATGAATTTTTCTTGATATTCTCTCTTCTAGAGCTTTCTTTCTTTAACTTGGGACATTCATTTCTCTCATTACCTGTTTCCTTACATTCATAGCATGTTATATCTTTGTTTGACTTACCTTTGGAAGTTGATTCTGATCGATCCCCCTTGGGTCTTGGTCTTCTGAAGTTATTATTCCTTTTTCTCCAGAATTGTTTTACTCTTCTGGTTAAAAGGGATAATTCTTCTTCGTCGTCAGAATCTTCCTTCTCAGAGTCATCATTGTCTTCTTCTTCAGCCTGGAAGGCTTTGTGTCTATCTAGTTTGCGTCTTTCGGATCTGGACTTTAGTGCTACAGACTTGATCTTCTTTTGAGGTTCATCTTCCTCCAATTCTATCTCGTGGCTTATGAGTGAACTGACGAGTTCCTCAAGGCTGATATTGTTCAGATCTTTTGATAATTTTAAAGCTGTGACCATGGGTCTCCATTTCTTTGGCAAGCTTCTAACAATATTTTTGACATGATCCGTAATTGTGTATCCTTTATCCAGCACTTTGAGTCCTGCGATTAAAGTTTGAAATCTAAAAAGCATTACCTCTACAACTTCATCGTCCTCCATTTTGAAGACTTCATATTTCTGGATTAGAGCCAGAGCCTTTGTTTCTTTGACTTGAGAATTTCCTTCGTGAGTCATCCTCAGGGAGTCAAGTATTTCTTTAGTTGTTTCCCTGTTGGTGATCTTTTCGTATTCATTGTAGGAAATAGCATTGAGTAGTATCGTTCTGGCTTTGTGATGGTTTTCGAATTCACACTTCTGATCATCTAACATTCTGCTTCTGGGAATAGCAACGCCAGCGTTTGTCACAGGTGGTGTGTAGCCAATTGTGACAATATCCCATAGATCAACGTCGTAGCCCAGAAAGAAACTTTCAATTTTGTCTTTCCAATAATCAATTTTTTCTCCATCAAAGATTGGAGGTTTAGCATTGTAACTATCTCTTTCATTGGTGTTGGCCATAGTTTTTCTCATGCTGGATCTCTGTATATTGTTAAGTGTTTGATTAGAAAATCAATAACATAGTCGAAGCTCTGATACAAATTGAAGGTTGAGAAAAACAAGAAAGGGGGTTTGAATTGTTTTGGAAATAAAAAAAACTTTTTCAGAAATCAGACACATATAGAATAAAAAGGAAATGACACAGAATTTTATACTGGTTCGCTTGAAATTCAAAGCTACCCCAGTCCACCCGGCCAAGGTGATTTCGCCTTCAAAAAGGACTTAATCCACTAATCTTGAAAGATTACACAACCAAACGTCTAAGAGAATAATCTCTCAGCCATCTCAAGTATTCAGACTGCGCAGAGTCACTTGAAGAGGTAGTTCAAGCAAGAGTATAAATTGTAATCTAAAGTGCTTCTAACAAAAAGAAAATATTATAGAATTATAAGAACAATAGCTTTTCACGTAAAAGCAGCAGCTCGTGAAAAATGAGAGAGGATAAATGAGATTTTTTGTGTGTCTCAGGTGTGTTCTCTTGTGAAGTATTTTGTCCTTTATATAGTCGTTGTGAAGGACCGTTGGAGTGATGACATAATCTTGGTCATTGAAGAATGATTAATGTCATTACTCTCCTTGTTTCTTTCTAAAACAGTTTTGCACGCCTCATTATTCCCTTCTTGAAATACTTTTTTTCCACATTAAGATTCTTTTCGGTTACGCGTTCTGGAGTGGTGAGTCTACGTCAGAGTCTTGATATATCAGAGTTTATCTTCAGAGGATGATTATGTATAACCCCATCAGAGCTTCTCAATGTTATGATGTCCTTTCCTTTGCCAACTGATACTATCAGCTCAACATACCCCCACAGACAAGTGGTTATCCCGTTGAATGCCTTTAAATCTGAGCCTTTATGTGGACATAAGCTTATGTAGTGTTATATTTGCAAAAGGTCTTTCCTATGGTGATTCCCTGGGACCTCCCCTAAGAGAAGGCGAAAATATAAAGTCGACCGAAGGAAGGTATCGTCTCGCCCATGGTGGAAAAAACATGGGATATGACGTGCCTCGTGTAAAGAGAAAGCCAGAGTCATTGCTGAATCACGTATCCCTTGGAAACAGGGATTCAACTGCCCACCATTTGACTAAGTGGGTGATGGCTTTTTATAAGGAAACCCTAGGTCCTAGGGATCGCTAAAAATACATTATCCCTCAAGGGGAAAGATAAAATCCCATTCATACACACTCTCTACTACTAAAATAGAACCACACTCATTACCATCGTAACATACACGACAAACCTAAACGCCTGCCTGTAACCTAGCCACGCCGACTATCAATAGGGCCTCTCACCTCACGTGAGCTGGTCCCTTAAACAACCTCAAAAACCACCGCACAGGGCCTCTCGCCTCTGTGAGCATACCCTCACTGCCCAAATTTGTCAAATACTTACAAAGGCCTTTAAGCCTCCATGCTCTTCAGGAGGGACATACACACCCTGTAGTTTTTGACCAATACAATGGTGCCTACCGTAGGGCTCGACAAAAATAACATGGGCCACATTTTTCACTACAACCCTATCATCCCTCTTTTTATGGAGATGACTAATAGGATCCTACATCACAAAGCCATCACCATTTCCATAGGTATCTTCAAGAGGGGCTTCTCTAGAGCCGTCCGAAGAATATGTGTGAAACAGGTGTTCATAATGAACGTCATATCCTTCAGTTTTTGTGGAAACACCAATTGAACGATAGGGGTCGGCATCATTTTCTCAGAGGAGGGTGCTATATA
Organism: Lathyrus oleraceus; assembly: GCF_024323335.1. Lineage (NCBI taxonomy): Eukaryota > Viridiplantae > Streptophyta > Magnoliopsida > Fabales > Fabaceae > Lathyrus > Lathyrus oleraceus. The sequence continues at coordinate 449,833,566 of NC_066580.1, forward strand.
CATAAGCACTCACAACATTGATCCTTTAGTCATCATCGTTCAACATGGAAACTGGGATATCATGTATGTCCTAATAGACCCGGGAAGCTCTGTCGATGTCCTATTTTGGGATGTCTTCAAGAAGTTACAACTGAATCTAGATGACATACAAAGGGTCATCGACTATTTGACAGGATTATTGGGTGAATGAGTACAAATAATGGGATATGTGCCCCTAAAATCCATATGCGGCGAGGGAGCTGACATCAAAACCATCAACGACATCTACCTCATCATGTACACCATGTCACCTTACAACATCATCATGGGGTACCCGACCATCAGCCCTCTAGGAGTGGTCGTATCCACCTGATATTTAACCCTGAAATATCCGCTCCTAGATGTCAGAGTGGGAACCATCCAAGGAGATCAACAAGGGGATTATGAATGTTATCTGAGCATCCTAGAGACAACGAGAGAAGAGTTCATACTTATTTATGTCCGTCCTTCCGAAGAGTTCAAAATACTGACTTTGAGGGTTGGGACCCCAGACTGGGAGAAGAGGCGAAACTGATCCCAATATGGAATACTTGAAGGAAATCCAAATAACCCCTCACGTTCATCAAGTATCACAAATAGGCATTTCATTGTTTATATGGGATGAGCAGGAGTTAGTTGACCGACTCAGAAGGAACGTTGATCTATTCACCTGGGGCCCCTCAGGCTTGCTAGGTATAGACACCGGGGTCGTAAGCCATCGCCTCAACATTTATCCCTCATCCAGACCAATGGCACAGATAAAACAAAAGGTATGCAAGGAAAAGAGGTTCGCCATTGATGAAGAGGCTGAAAATCTATCCAGCATCGAATTCATCACTCAAAAAAAGTACCCCACTTGGGTGGCCAACATAGTCCTGGTACGAAAAGTCAGTATGTAATGGCGCATGTGTGTAGATTTCACATATATGAATGCATCCTGACCCAAGGATACATATCCGCTTCTAGACATTGAACATCTATTCGATGGGTCGTCAGGCTATCGTATGTTAAGTTTCATGGATGCATACTCAAGATAAAATTAGATTCAAATGGATTCCCTGGATGCATATAAAACCGCCTTCATGTCGAACCATGGAAACTATTACTACAATGCCATGCCATTCAGCCTCATGAACATTAGCGCCACGTACCAGCGAATCATGGACAAGGTTTTCTCCCATCAGATTGGGAGAAATCTAGAGGTATATATCAAAGACATGATTATCGAAACAGGGGAGGGGCATAGTCATGCCGACGACCTAGAGGATATCCTGCAGTTAGTAAGAAGGTATCATATGCACCTAAACCCCTCCAAGTGCTTTTTCGGAGTACAGATAAGGAAATTCCTTGGTTTTATGCTGACAAAGAGAGGGATTAAAGCCAATCGGAAATGTTACAATTTTTTTTGATATGAGGAGCCCCACTATTATGAAAGAAGTGAAACAACTTACTGGACGTATTGACTCCCTGTCTCGCTTCCTCTCATGCACGGTCAAAAAAGGTTTCCTTTTCTTCACCGCCATGAGGAAAAAGGAGAAGTTTGAATAAACCTCCGAGTGTGAGGAGGATTTTGCCAAGGTTAAAGAATTCCTCACATCACCCCCAATCCTTACTTGCCTGAAGGAGGACTCGCCTTTTCTCCTCTACCTCTCGGTTACCAAACGGGCAATGAACTCAATCCTCATCCACAAAATAGAGAAAGCATAGAGACTTGTGTATTCCATAAGGAAAGTGTTCAAGGGCGCTGAGACAAGCTTCCTGAAGATCTATAAATTGGTGTTGGCCGTTGTTACAGCAACGAGAAAACTCAGGAAATTATTCCCTGGACACACCATCCTAGTAAAGACCAATTATCCCATCCGACAAGTTTTGAAGAAACCCGGCCTAGCTGGAAGGATAGTTTATTGGTCAGTAGAGCTCTCATAATATGACATCCAGTACATTATGCATAAGACTTGTCACTATTGTTATCAAGCCTTCACTACCCAAACATGGTATATACCTACAAAGGCCTTTGAGTATTCCAACCCTTACAAGGGAAACAGACACACCATGTACTTTTTGACCATTACAACTTTCTCTTTCTAGGCCCGTTTTTTCAAACAGTTCAGGGTACATGATACGCAAGAGCTTCCACCATCAATCAGGACTTAGGTGACATCAAATTGTAGGATTATAGATGTAATCACTAGGGGAATATTTCATTAGGATTGTCTCTCACATGTAAGAGTCTCATAATCCTAACATAAGTCAGTTAAGGGTCTTCATCGATATGCTTCCATCCTTTTTATGGACGACCATTATCTCAGAGATCTTCCTCTTCATAGTCCCCTTAAATGGGAGGTTTTCTAGAGGGCTTCTCTAGTGATGAAATCAATACACATACACTTTCCTTTTCTTTGCTCTTTATCCTCACCGTTGGTTCCCGCTCCAGCAGTTCTCAAAGGAGATTCACCCTTCGGAGACTCCTCATTATCTATCTTTCCCCTTTTCACGTACTCGGACAACCAACCACTTTTGATTAACCCTTCAATGGAATCATTTAGATGGATGGATTTGTCAGTGTTGTGGGTATTCCCTTTGTAAAATCAAAAATATTTTGACTTGTTGGTCCGACATGACTCTCTGATGGGAAAAATAGGGTAAGATACCTCTTTTACGAAATTTTATGTTAGCACAGACTTGGTAGATCTTATCCCAGGATGCGTTTAGTGGTGTGTACTTGTCTTACCATCCCTCTATTCCTCGACCAGGCTCGTCCTTCCGTCAATGGGAATCCTTCCCTCCTGGGCGGCTAGAGTTGGCATCTATGGAGGCAGGATTATAGAACCGCATATTCAGTTTTTACTCCAAGATCATGTAAATCTAGCCATGCCCAACATTTCCTGAGTAGTTATAATTCTTTTCCTTCCAATCTTCAACTTGAAGGGATGGTCGCGCATAAGGCCATTTTCGAAGATCCAACACTTAAGGCCTTCTTCTCCACTTTAACAACAACTTTTATAAATAAGTTGATATACAACTGCGTACTTTCCTTCTTCCCATGGACGATCCCTCTCAAAGTATTTTCTATCATAAGCTACCTCTTTTGTACAGTAAAGTGAGCGAAGAATCATTCGAAGAAATTTGTCCATGATAAAATGCTCATCTTTGGCAAACCATTGAACCATAGCATGGTTGGCCCTACCAGGGTTAATGCAAACAATTTGCATTTGGAGGCTTCATCAACACTGAAGTAATTTAGTCGATCATTGACGAGCTGCACATGCTTGTCTAAACCTCCCTTTACATCAAAATCATTAAGATTTAGAGCTTTCTCCATGGATTTAGGTATTCTTCTCTCCAAGATCCAGGTGCATAATGGATGTTTCTAGCGATTCTTTGGAGGCTAATTTTTTGCCTGATCCATGGGAGAAGAATGGCTACCCCAACCTACCTCGATACTTTTAGGAGGACATTGGCACTTGTGTCTTTTTTGCTGGTTTATTCTACCTAAGAGCTCCATGTTTCTTGTCGTGGTCGGCTTATGGATGGAGATTTAAGTTCTCCTTCATATAACCTCTTGAACGGTGATCCCTAATTAAGGCGCATTGTGAAGGCTTTCTTAAAAGCGGAGCAGCCTTTCCTCCATCACTTATGAATTTTGCTGATGAACGATGTTGTACATGTTGTTCATCAATTTTTTAGCACCTTGCATTACAAGGTTAGATCACACTAGTTGGAAGCCAAGTAAGGCTTCAGGTTGTGAGACTAGAGGTGGATTTGAAGGTGCAATCTAAGGAACTTGGACAAATCTAACTATCTGAGGAATCTGGACCATATATGGATGTAATTGAACTTCCTCTCCTGGATCTGCAAGGCCTTGTATAGGAGGTGGAGGTGGTTGATTGGTTATTGCTTGAAGTGCGACAACAGAAGCGATAGTGGTTTCTCGCGCAATGGCAGGGTGAATGGCTTTGGATCTACCCATTACTTAGAAGTGTGGAGATTGGAGATATGGAAATTCTAGAAATCAAAATTGAAATGCTCTTGATTGGATCTAACACAATGTGGATCTTTGTGTTTGATTTCAAGAGCTCTTGATTTAATGACTTGAGAAGGTTTCAAACTAATGAATTAGAGAGCGAACATAAGAGCCTGGAAAATGTAAGAATGAGAAACAGATTCCTATAAACAACTCCATTATTCTGTATTGGAATAAAAAATGATGTGAGGAAGGAAGTACCAATGGATTTGATTTTTCGATGTGGTGGAAAGGGGGCTGACTTTCAAGGTTAGTACACCAACTCTCTAGTCAGTGTGTGAGGGAGAAGATAAATTGAAATTGAATTTGAAACTTAGTACCTGAATTGGCGCCTTCTCTATATATAATAGAGAGGAAGTAACTAACGTGTTATCTATTGGGCATGAATTACGGAGGTCCATTGGATGCACCTAAAGTTTGGATCCTATCTGCTCATCAGCACGATGGTTCTTGTGTGTTGATAAGATTCTAGACGGATTGTAGCTCCTTCAAAGTGATCAGTTGGGGCCGATATGGTCGGCCCAGAATAAAATGCAAGGATGATAAACAAAATCCTAAATCCTATAATGTGAAACTTAACCGTATTTTAGGATTAATTACTTGTTCAATTATTTTTTTTTAAAAGTTGCTTTAAAAGGTTTTGGTGCAGATGGTTCAGATGATGATCTGAAAAATCCAAAATGCATGAGAATCACAGAATATAGGTAAATGACAAAGGTCAATAACAAATACATGAAAACATGTTTTTATTATTTTAAATGCATCATTCATGATCAATGTTTGAGAATATATGAATTATAGCATGACTATGAATTAATTGTTTACACAAAAGTTGGATTTTACTTTTATCTAGTGAAAACATGACAATGTGAGTCAAGAATCTTAAAGTCTACCGAAGTGAAAAATTGATTATTGATCTAGACATGTTTTAAAATGTTCCTTTACTCAAGCAAGTAATTTATCTTCATGTTATGGATGTGGATATTTATGATATTGATCATATGAACCTGCATTAGAAAGAATATCATGTCAACAAATACTTTACAAAAAATATTTGTCCTAGTCATTCAACCTTTCGTGAAACATGCATTTCAAATTTTTTGAACCATCTGAACGAGTTTTGTTTAAGGACAAACAAAAATATATGTTTGGAAGAGTTAATAAGTCCCAAAATCATATAAAATACGTAGGCACTTATTAACTTATTTTACAATTAATCAATATAAAAGAAACCCTGATTTATCTATGAAAATTGATAAAAATACATGTTTGGACTTTTTACTTGCACATTTATCAAAATGAGATGAAAACGACTGAAAAACCACCAAGCAACAAACAAAGACTTTTCTAAGACCATTTTCCTACAAGAAAGGCTCGCTAGCCCGAGACCATGGGAGCCCTAGGAAAACTCATGCGATAGAAGACTTCAAGGCTAAGTGACTTCACGGTGAAAGAAAGGTTTATGTGCTAGTCGAAGATGGGTGGTGCACCTAACGATCTAGGGCGACTAGGACTATTTTGTAGGGTTAGTTGGCATTTATTAATAGGTAAGATAGTAATCATGCTAGGAGAAGATGAGTAGTTCTCCTAATTATCCTACCTTTATCAAGCTTATAGATAGGATTTCCATGTTCAGTTTAAAGGGAGTTTCGATGGATTCAAGGTAGTGCAGAAAGATAATAGATTCACCTTAGTCTCAAGAGAAGAATAAGAGATGGTAGATTAAAGGTGAGAGCACTGCTTGAGAGATCGTTGCATATGGCCTTCCAAGTTTGTCTTCTCAGGATTACCTATACAACTACAATAAGTAAGCGTATCTAGAAAACTCTTTGTTAGGGGTAGATATTGTTATTATATACTCACGTTCAATTACGATCATGACATTTTATGTAATTCTACTTATGATTTACTATTGATGATTCTTAGTTCTTAATGCTTGTTTTGAATTAGCTATCTCAAAAAATATTTTCAGGGTACAACTTGATATACGATAAGTGTTGGCATTACTAGAACCAAATCTCCATCTATTGGATGCTAATGCCTAGAGATAGGGTTAAGTTTAATATCCACAAATTATTTATAATTTATATCAATATCTTTAATTCATTGTTTGATATTAATGTTGTTGTATTTAATAGAGCGAGAAATCGTCCATTAGGTAATACAACTGATGTCATGTTGTTGAGTAAGAGATGACATAGAATGAGAGAAACAAGTGATAATATTAACTACTGAGTAGAATAACATATAACTGACCAATGCTAATTCATGAGAATAAATGATGATTAAATATACCCTTAGCAAGTTTCTCATTGTTAATACCTAAAAATCAATTTATTTTTTGTCATTTACTTTTTCGAAACTAAACAATAATAAATCCTTGTTTAGAATCATAAAAACTATTGAAATCAACCTTTAAACACAACCAGTTGTAACTACATATTGCATCCTAAGAGGGGGTGAATTAGGTGTTATGAATTTTTCTCGTTATTTTGCAGATGTTCTTTTCCTTTTCTTTTTTTGGAATAAGAATGAACTTAGAATAAAAATTCAGAAAAATAAAAGTGCAGAAAAGTAAAAGACATAAGAGATTTATCCTAGCTCCCCTTTCCAACTTAAGGGTACATCTAGTCCCTTCACACCTAGTAGGATTTTTCAGTATGTTAGATCTTTGTACAAGTCTCACACCTAGACCTCTCTTACAATCTTTTAACATAAACACCAAACCTATGGTGGGATTTGAATCAACCCAATTTAAAGGGCCTTTTCCCAATATTAAACACTATGATGGTTCTCACAAAAATAGAAAGTACACCAATTTATTCTACAAATGATTGTCACCACACATTGGTGATCAAGCTACAACATTTTTTTTTCTTTATACAAGACTTTGTATGAAATATCTTGATAAATGAATGATTTATAAACTTTAGTGGGAAGTGAATGGGGATTTTAAGCATCTAAGTTTATATAAAGATTAATTGACATTGTACCTTATCTCATGATCAAATCCTTTTAATTTTCATAATATCCAAATCTTATACATTCTTGATTCTTGATTCCAAGCTTTTTCATGTTTTATATTTCTTCTTTGAAAATATTTTGTCTTTATCAAAACTAAACTAAGATAGTAATCTCCCCCTTTTTGAATATGAAAAAATATATTGATGGAAATTTTTTGTTTGACACTCGATGCCCCCTATCTTGTATATCTCCCCTTTTATTTTGCAATTTATGCTTTGTCTTTGATATCCTGTCAATTAACAAAAAACAACCATATCTTCTACCCCTTTTTTAAATTATCAAAAAGAAAAAGAGTAAAATTTAGAGTAGAGTAATATAGGGAAATAATACATCAAATTTTAAAGTACATATCTTCTTCACAATGATTTGATGATAATGTTGATATCAATGTTGATGCTCTTCTAAATTTATTATAGTGATACAAATGACATGCTCTTTGAAAGAGTCGGTCTTTTCAAATCATCTTAAATCTAATGAAACCTTAATCTTACCATATCATATGGTCTATTGTATCTTGAAAAACCAATCTTAATTTGACAATATTAGTATATGGTATTCAACTACCTACAAAAATAATTAATAATACTTTCTAGATACACAATATTTTTTGGGTCATTTTGGATGAGTTCCTTTTCTTACCCATACATACTCTCCACTAGAAACACCAAAGTTTCTTATGTAGTAAGCATTAGGAGTATGACATTTTGTATTGTAATAAAACATGTAGACTTAAAGAAATTCTTATCTTCAGAGACATACAAATTATTTTTGAAATGGGTATTCTTAGGATAAGTTACAACTTGCACTTTCTTTGATTCCTCATTGTTGAATTTATTACTAGCCTTAACAAAAATGGTTTTACTTGTATTTGAGTTATCAAATTTAGAGAAACCAATCCCACATTTATCATTTGAGTATCTTTATCTACTTAGCACATTTTCCAAACCAATTTGACCTTTCTCATATTTCTTTATGCCTTGATTTAATTTAACATTTTCATGTTTCGTAGATCTTCATCTAAAGATAAACTTACTTCATTGTCTTATCATGTCAGATATGCTCTTTTGATTTCCTATCCTTCTTTTTATTGACTTTAATCTTCTTTTAAAACGTAGGGCACTCACTTTTGACATGACCTCTTCTTCCACGTTCAAAACAATTAACTTTCTTCCTTAAAGTTGATACTTCGCTTTGACTCATTCCCTTTGTCTTTTCCTTTCTTAAGAATTTTTCAATTTTTTATTAGTGCACCATCTTCATCATCCTCGGATTGAGATTCTCCCTCTTGATCACTATCATGTTTATACTTAAAAGCAAGAGATTTTACTTTAACTTCATGGCCTTCATGCTTCTTTAATTTGTCATGATCAAATTCATGTCTTTCCAATCAATCAAGTTCTATTTCATGTTCTTAAAGATTGCCAAATAATGCAGCCAATGGAAGTTTAAAAAGACCATTCTTTTTAGATATTATCATCACTCTTTTTTTCCATGCTCTAGACAATAATCTAAAAACTTTGAGTTTTAAATCATCATTTATGAATGTTTTTCCGAAACCCATCAAATGGTTTCTCAAGTGTGTAAATCTCTTTTGCAGATCTCTTTTGTATATCAAGCATACTTTCATGGGTAAAATTTTGAACAATTCATATTCTTGAGATAAAGTGTTTAATTTGGATCTTTTCACTTCTTTTGTGCCTACATGTGTTACTTTCAAAGTATCCCAAATTTACTTTGTTGTTTTACAATTTTATATACAGAAAAATTACTACATTTTCAGTGCCTTTTTTATCTCTTATATCTAAATCAAACTCTTGTAGTAATAGAATCCATCGGAGTAACCTGGGTTTGACATCTTTTTTACTTAATAGGTAACGAATGGCAGCATGATCGGTGTAAACAATAATTTTTGCTCCTACTAGATAAGATCTAAATTTGTCTATAGCGAAAACTACAGCGAGTAATTCTTTTTCGGTTGTTGCGTAATTAAGTTGGGCAGCATCTAGGGTTCTACTGGCATAATAAATGGCATGTAATTTTTATCTTTCCTTTGTCCTAGAACGGCTCCAACTGCATAATCACTAGCATCGCACATTATCTCAAAAGGTTCCGACCAATCGGGCGGTTTCATAATGGGTGAAAAGATTAATGCTTGCTTTAAAAGATTAAATGCGTCATTACATTTTTCGTCGAAAATGAATTCAGCAACTTTCATTAAAAGTCCAGTTAAAGGTTTAGTTATTTTGGAGAAGTCCTTAATAAAACGCCGGTAGAATCCAACGTGTCCAAAAAAACTTCGGACTTCGCTGATGGTTTTTGGGGGTTTTAGGTTTTCTATAACTTCTATTTTAGCTTTATCTACCTCTATACCTTTTTCGGAAACTATATGTCCTAAAACTATTCCTTCGGTCACCATGAAATGACATTTTTCCCAATTTAGCACGAGGTTCACCTCCACGCATCTCTCCAGGATTTTCTCAAGGTTAGCAAGACAATTGTGAAAATTGAATCCGTAAACCGAGAAATCGTCCATAAACACTTCCATGATACCATCTAGGTAATCTGTGAAGATTGACATCATGCAGCGTTGGAAAGTAGCTGGGGCGTTACAGAGGCCGAAAGGCATTCGTCTGTAGGCAAAGGTTCCATAGGGGCATGTAAGGGTAGTTTTTTCTTGATCTTTTGGGTGAATAGGTATTTGGAAGAATCCAGAGTATCCATCTAAATGACAGAAGTAAGAGTGTCTGGCTAGACGCTCCAACATCTGGTCTATGAATGGTAAAGGGAAATGATCCTTCCTAGTTGCTTTATTTAATTTTCTATAATCTATACACATCCGCCATCCTCCTTCTAAACGTTTTGCTACGTGTTCGCCTTTATCGTTTTGCACGACTGTGATGCTTCCCTTTTTAGGTACTACATGCACAGGGCTCACCCACTTACTATCCGAGATCTGATAGATTATACTTGCCTCAAGTAACTTAAGATTTTCCTTCTTAACAATATCACTCATTATAGGGTTTATTCTTCTCTGATGCTCCCTAGAGGGTTTTGAATCTTCTTTGAGCGAAATCCGATGCATGCATACGGATGGGCTTATACCTTTCAGGTCAGAGATATTATATCCTAAGGCTGAGGGATATCTTCGTAAAAAGTCTAAAAGTTGGTTCGTCTCCTCTTGGCTCAAGGTAGCACTGACTATAACTGGGCGGTTCATCTTTTCATCGAGGAACTCGTATCTCAGGTTCTTAGGCAGTTCCTTAAGTTCTAAGGTTGGTTTCTTAGGGCATGGCATAGGATCTGGGGTAAGGGATAAACATTCGTAAAGGTTATCATCGATGTAAGGTTCTTTAAAGTCATCATCTTCCTTTATGGGGGTTGATGGTAACTTGATTGTTTTTATAATTTCTTTTTGTTCTAATTCTCTAACACATTCATCAATGATATCTAAGGCATAACACGAGTCTCCCATCACAGGTGCCATAAGAAATTTCGAAAGTATAAATTCTATTTTCTCGTCACCTACCTCAAATGTCAACTTTCCTTTCTTGACATCTATTATGGCTCCTGCGGTCGATAAGAATGGTCTACCTAGAAGAATTGGTATATCATTGTCCTCTTTGATGTCCATGACGAAAAAATCAGTAGGGATAAATAACTGACCTATCCTAACAGGAACATCTTCCAAAATGCTTATCGGTTATTTGACAAATCTATCGGCTAACTGAAGTGACATCTTAGTGGATTGTAATTCTCCTAAGTTTAACCTCTCACAAGCTGCTAAAGGCATTAAACTCACACTAGCTCCTAAGTCTAGAAAAGCTTTTTCGATGACATGATTACCCAAAAGGAAAGGAATGGAGAAATTTCTAGGATCTTTATCTTTCTTTGCTAATTTGTCCTTGGAAATAGCATTACATTCCAAAGGCTTCGGATCGTCAAGTCTACGTTTGTTGGTAAGGATGTCTTTCAGAAACTTTGCATAAGAAGGTATTTGGGTGATGGCTTCTGTGAAAGGGATTTCTACATGAAGTTTTTCTATAACTTTAATAAATTTTTGGTACTGTTTATTGATCTGGGTTTGTTTGAGTCTTTGGGGATATGGTATAGGTGGTTTACATGGCGGGGGCGGTACGTAAATTTTATCTTTAGGTTCTTCTCCTTTATCTCGACCTTCCTGGTTTTCAGATTCCTCTGGTTCCTTTACTTCGTCCGGGGGTTTGGTACATTCCTTAGAAGTTTCAGGTTCACTTAATCTTGGGTTTGGTGGCTCATCATAAGCATTCCCACTTCTTAGGGTAATGGCATTGGCTTGTCCTCTCGGATTTTGTTGAGGTTGTCCAGGGAATTGTCCTCCAGGTGTAGTCTGAGGGGCTTGGTTTAAAGCTACCTGAGAAATCTGGGTTTCAAGCATCTTGGTATGAGTAACTATTTGGTCAACCTTGGTTCCTAACTGAGTAATCAATTCGTTAACATGAATGTTTTGGTTCATGAACTCCTTGTTTTGTTGGGTTTGAGCGGTGATAAAATTTTCCATAATTTTCTCAAGGCTCGGCTTTGGTGGTACAGGTTGCATAGGTTGATTTGATCTAGGGGCTTGATAACTAGGTCTCGGAGGTGCATTATTTTGGATAGGGTTATTGTTTTTATAGGAGAAGTTCGGGTGATTCCTCCATCCAGGGTTATAGGTATTCGAGTATGGGTTCCCTTGGGTGTAGTTCACTTGCTCGGAGTGGGTTTCATTCAATAGACTGCATTCGGCAGATTGGTGTCCTTGGGTTCCACATATCTCATAATTCGACGAAACTGCGGCTACAGTGTTCGGGTTCGTGTACATATGCTCGACCTTAAGGGCTAATGCGTCCATTTTAGCCAGCATCATGTCTATAGAGCTTAGTTCATGCACTCCTCCTTGGGCTTCCTTTTTCTCAACTGTCGCTCGTTCGACTCCCCATGATTGATGGTTTTGAGCCATGTCTTCGATGAGGGCACTAGCTTCAGGATAAGGTTTGTTCATCAGAGCACCGCCTGCGGTAGAGTCGATGGTCATCTTTGTGTTATAATGAAGTCCATTATAGAAGGTTTGAATGATTAACCAGTTTTCTAAACCATGATGTGGGCATGCTCGTAACAACTCTTTATATCTCCCCCAAGCTTCGAACAGCGATTCTCCATGGTTTTGGGTAAATCTAGTTATATGGTTTCGAAGAACGGCGGTCTTACTCGGGGGAAAATATCTAGCAAGAAAAACTCTTCTAAGGTTATCCCAAGTCGTAATGGAATTGGGTGGAAGGAAATCTAACCATGATAGGGCTTTATCTCTGAGGGAAAAAGGGAATAATCTTAAACGTATTGCCTCAGGAGAAGCTCCATTGGTTTTAAAAGTATCTGCTAATTGAAGAAATATTTTTAAATGTTGGTTAGGGTTCTCGGTAGCGAGACCCGTGAATTGTCTCTGTTGCACTAGTTGCAACAGGGATGGTTTAAGTTCAAAATTATTGGCTGGGATGATCGGGTTTACTATACTAGAACTAGGTTCTTCGTTAGATGGTTGAGCGAAATCTTTAAGAGGTCTTTGGTTTTGATCTTCGGCCATAGCTCTCTTAATTCTATGAAAGAATAAACGTGCGCGAGCGTAACGTTCAGGTTCCGCCAGAGGGTATACTAAGCTTAAACTTCCGGTGCCGCGAGTTCTTCGCATCGACCGGCGGGAAATAACCTAAGTCTAAACGATATAACAACAGGAAAATGAAATTTGACGAAATTGGTCCCCAGCAACGGCGCCAAAAACTTGATGCGTTGGAAAACTTGATGTTCGCAAGTATACGAACGCGTCAGAGTAATATAAAAGATTATCGTATCCACAGAGACCAAGTGTCAATCTATCGTTATCTGTCGTTATGGTGTTTATCAAAGGCGGTCAAAATAAGTGTTTTGTAGTGTGCAATAAAAAGTAAAGTATTGAAATAGAATATAATTAATAAAGACAGGGTCGAATGTAATTCACGTAATCAATTGATAATCCAAGTACTTGCTAATAGAACTACTTATGGGCAATGTTTCCTACTTTGAAAAGAACTAATTTAACAGGAACTGTCGCTTTCGCGTATTCAGAACCGAGTTGTACTCCCTAATCAAACCCTCTTATTGTCACTTATAAAAAGGCGCGCATTGCGTTAGAGTAGTAAACCTATTTTTAAGAAATATAGTATCTTGACTAAGTTGAAAAGTATTATAACCTGGATTTTTTAACCAAAAGAGGTTCTCACGAACCAGACTCTAAACTTATAAACACGTCCGAAAATAGTTTTAAAATCTCTTTTCTTCTTGATGTTAAAAACTCCTAATGAACTAAACAAAGCGCTTTCGCTGTTTTTGAAATAGTTAAAAACAATTAAGTTTATAAAGACGTTGGACGGCTTTCGATCTTACCCAACGGAATTGAAGTGCGGGAAAACTTAAGTTGAAAGTTACAATAGCCCTTTAAGTGTTTCTACGAAGAATTGTACGGATTACTGGTTTAATTACGATCCTTACATTCTAACCTTTTAGATTTAGTTAGACATGGTAAAGTAAAAGTGCATTAAAATAAATAAAAGTAGTGCGAGTGCGGAAAGTAAATAATTTAAAGCGAGTGCGAGGAAATAAATAATTTAAAGCGAGTGCGAGGAAATAAATAAAGTAAAAGCGAGTGCGGGAAATAAATAAAGTAAAGCGAGTGCGGGAAATAAATAAAGTAAAAGCGAGTGCGGGAAATAAATAAAGTAAAAGCGAGTGCGGGAAATAAATAAAGTAAAAGCGAGTGCGGGAAATAAATAAAGTAAAAGCGAGTAATAAAAACCTGCTCCAATCGGAGGGCCGAGTAAATTGCAATGTGGAAAAGAAAATGGCGGCAGGATTAACTTCCTTCCAAAGTGCTCCAAACTCGATTACAGACTCTATCACAGACTTGATGACATAATTGTGGTAACACTCCAATGCGAAGTGATTACCATTATAAAATACTGAATATATGCCTAAGTGAAACAAAGTTGCTTCTGAGTTTGCCTCTGCTCTAAGTTTGGATGATTGTAAAACTGAATTCACGTTTCTATTTATAAGCAAATAAAAAAAGTGGAATTTACTTGGATACCCTTCAACTTGAAAATAGAGGAAACCGTTTCCTTCTTGTGGCGCCCGCCACAAGGCTATGGCGCCCGCCACGAGCACAAAGTGGGGCGCCTTAGTGGATGAAGTGGGAAAACGTGGGAGTTGAGGAAGTTGGACTTGGACACGTCATGGCTTGGTCTGTGGCGCCCGCCATGGAGTAGGCCATAAGCACAAAATGCTGAATTTTGGGGTTTTTAGCCCTTTTTCACTCCTTTTCTCGACCGGGGCTCCGATTAAAGTAAAAACATGTAAACAAAGAAAAACATAGCAATAACACAATAAAATGATAATAAAACAACTAGAATGCATGTGAAATCGGAGTCAAAAAATACGTAAATTTTAGTGTGATCAAAAGACAGTGCTATCCCGTGGCACTATGAGGCTGATATCTACTGCCAGGGGCAGAAAGTTAACGAAGAAGACATTGACATTGGTAGCTCCGCTGTAGACAATGTTAGAGGAATTGGTGGCTTCACTCGCAGTGGACGCCTATTTGCACCATCAACATTGCGCACGAATGCTGAAGCTGAGGCAGCTGCCAAGGCTAAAGGAAAACAGGTATGCACCGAAGAGGTTACTACCGAGGAAGCTCCTCCTAAAACCGCATTCGAGAAGGAAGTGGATGAGTTTATGAGGATTATCAAGAAAAGTGACTACAAGGTAGTCGACCAGCTAAATCAGACACCCTCAAAGATCTTCATTCTCTCACTATTGATGTGCTCTGAGGCACACAGAGCAGCCTTGTTGAAAGTATTGAATATGGCTTATGTTCCCCCAGAGATAACTGTTGACCAGCTGGAGTCGGTAGTTTCGAATGTACACACTAGCCATGCGCTAGGTTTCACCGACTATGACCTAACATCTGAGGGCAGGAATCACAACAAAGCCTTGCATATCACAATGGAATGCAAAGGGACGGTGCTTTCCCATGTTTTAGTTGATACAGGTTCTTCTCTGAATGTTCTGCCAAAGAAAGCCTTAACGAAGTTGGATTGCGATGACGCCACCCTGAGGCCGAGTAATTTAGTTGTAAGGGTTTTTGATGGCTCTAAGCGAGCTGTTTGTGGCGAAGTTGAGTTGCCAGTTAAGATTGGACCGCAGGTATTCAAGAGTACCTTTTATGTGATGGATATCCAGCCTGCATATAGCTGTCTGCTAGGTCGACTCTGGATTCATGCTGCCGGTGCTGTTACTTCTACTCTCCACCAGAAGCTCAAATATGGACTAGAAGGTCAGATCGTCACCGTCTGTGGTGAAGAGGATATTTTTGTTAGCCACCTGTCTACATTTAAGTATGTGGAGATGGATGGCGAGATGCATGAGATGCTGTGTCAGGGCTTCGAAGCCATAAACATCAGTGAGGTCGCGCTCGAAACTATCTTTTCACCTGAGTCTAAGAAGGTCGGGACTTCTATCTCTTCATACAAGCAAGCTGTTGAAGTGGTTAAGGCTGGTAATGCCCAAGGCTGGGGCAAATTTGTGGAGCCAATCATAAAAGAAGACATGTTTGGATTGGGGTATACTCCGGGGTCTCAGAAGAATGAAGCCGGTACTTTCTCCAGCGAGGGTTTGGTTTCTCCCCACACCGTCAATGCTGCAGATGAAGACAAGGCTGACAGCGACTGTGACTTAGATAGCTGGATTCGCCCGTGTGTCCCAGGAGAAAAGCTCGACAATTGGTCGTCTGAAAAAGTTGTCCGGTTTACTCTACTGAAGGAGTAATTTTCATTGTTTTCCTTTTATCACATGCATAACAAAGTCTTACACTTTGACCAAGGTGTAATGACTCATCTGTAGGGCCATCCATTTAGTTACATTTCGCAATTATTTTCATCATCCATAAAGGACAACTTTTGCAAACAATTTTGTGTTCTCTTTCTTTCAATTATTTTTACTTTTACAAAAACGACAATGTTTCTTTTTCGTTTTTCTTTCCAAAAAATACCTCGTAAAACTGATCACCCGGATCTCACTGCTAACGACACTGCTATGGCCAAGTATGACTTCGACAATCTTATCTATCAAGCCGAAGAAGGGGTTGAGGAAGATTGTGAATTGCCTGAGGAGTTAGCTAGGTTGTTGAAACAGGAGGACCGAGCTATCACACCTTATCAAGAGGTGGTTGAGACCATCAACATTGGTACCGAAGACGACAAGAAAGAGATCAAGATCGGGGCCAGTCTACAGGCCGAGAGGAAAAGACCGTTGATCATGTACTTGACTGTGTTAGAAAGGTCAATGGGTTGTGTGCTCGGTCAGCATGACGAGTCAGGTCGAAAAGAGCATGCAATATACTACCTTAGCAAAATGTTTACCGACTGTGAACAAAGATACTCACTGCTCGAGAAAACTTGCCGCGCTTTGGCATGTGCTGCTCGCCGACTAAGACAGTATATGTTGACTCACACGACTCTATTGATATCAAAGATGGATCAAGTCAAGTATATTTTTGAAAAGCCAACAGGGTTGCTAGGTGGCAAATGATGCTGACAGAGTATGACATCCAATACACTTCACAAAAAGCCATCAAAGGAAGTGTCTTGTCAAACTATCTTGTCGCGCAACCGATTGATGATTACCAACCTATGAGGTTCGACTTTCCTGATGAGGACATCATGTTTCTCAAATCGAAAGATTGCGAGGAACCACTCCCGGAGGAGGGGCCTGACCCTGAATCCAAATGGATTATGATGTTTGATGGGGCGGTCAACGTCAATGGTCGCGGAGTTGGTGGAGTGTTGATCACACCAGAGGGGGTTCATATGCCAGTTTGTGCCAGAATAACTTTTCCCTGCACCAACAATGAAGCCGGACGAAGTAGAATGGGTCCGTTCTCGATACAATCAGCTAAGCCTAGTTGAGGAAAAGAGACTAGCAGCTATATGCCATGGCCAGCTATATCAGAGACGGATGAAGAGAGCGTTTGATCAGAAAGTGCGCCCTCGGGAGTATCGAGTCGGTGAATTGGTACTCAAAAGAATTCTTCCTCCCAACACACATCACAGGGGCAAATGGACACCGAACAACGAGGGTCCATACGTGGTTAAAAGAGTTTTCTCTGGCGGAGCTCTGATGCTAACAACCATGGATGGCGAAGACTTCCCGTCCCCTGTCAACTCAGACGCAGTTAAAAAATACTTCGCATAAAATAGACCCGCTGGACAGTAAAAAGAATAGTCCAGGCAAAAAAGGGGCATCCCGACGAACCAAAAAAAAGAATGAAGAGGTTCGGGCAAAAAATAGATATATAAAAATAAAATAAAATGTACACCCGGTGAGTCGAAAACCCGAAAGGGCGGCTCAGGCAAAAAAGGGTATCCCGGTGGATTGAAAACCCAAAAGGGCGGTCCACGCAAAAGTTAGGGAATAAGCGAATAACTGCGATCTGAGTTCATCCGTGTTATATCATCGTTTCATTCAATCCGGCAATCTTCGAAGGTAAAAGATCGACTAATCATCCATTTCAGAAAGCAAGATGAGCAGAGCGTCTTGAGGACATACGAGCCATAGCAGAGTCTAAACTCGGTGGGACCCCGTTTCCACATTGCCATTAGGATAGTTTCTCTTGCTCAATTTATAGCGATCGCCTCTTTCCAGGGATCAGCTTCCTGATGTACTCGCCTATTCCTGACACAAATTTTTCAACCAACAAAAGTCGAATAATTCAGTTAAAAAGCCTTTTTACTTTTCATTTATCAGTTTGTTTGCAAAAGATGTCTGAATTCTTGAGGAAACATATTGCATCTGAATGTAATGGTGACTTTTGCAGATGACTTGCGCAGGAAAACAGTCAAAATTGCTTTGAATGTGCTTAATCCCGGACGGTGAATTCAAACCGAGTAATTCCCCAGGGCATACGTGTATTTTTTGGTTACAGGTCACATGAACCGGATGCCAAGTCATGAATCCTCACCCCCAAGCGGTTGACAAAGCCTCTCCTCTGCAGAACAGGTTCCCCAGGAGAGTTGACAGTATCCAGACTGTATATCCCCAATAGAGTTGACAGTATCCAGACTGTATATCCCCAGCGGAGTCGACACTGCCAGACTGTATCTTCCCAACAACAGCGGAGTAGTCGCATACCCAACAGAGAAGAGGGTGGTGTTCCCAATGTTCATCTCGTCCCCAACAGATTATTTTTTTTAACAGATTTGCTTTAATCCCCAGCCTGAGGACGATTAGCAAGTACATATCCCCAGCAAAGGTCGATTCCTACGACATTTCCCCAGGAAGTGCTTTTCTCACAGACTCTCCTCGCAGAGCCTCGCCAAACAAAGTTTCCATAGTTGATACTTCCCCAGCAAGGTCAACTTTTCAAAAAAGGCCAATTTATTTTCGGTGGCTCCCCGGTCCCAGCAGACGGATCGTTCCCCACAGAGCATTCAAGGATTGATACAGCGATCCGCTCCCTGCCAGAGTTTCTTTTTTCTTTTGCACCATGCATAACATTTGCATTTGCATTTGCATGCATATCAAACATACACATAAGCTGATAAACAGGTTCTTCAAAGCAGACTGAAAAATTACTTTACAACTAAAGTCATGAGATTCGGCAAGAGGATCAAGTGTGTGTGTGACCCAACATGAGGGTCATTTTGAAGATTCAGCCTGAGAATCGTTTTCCAGAGATCTAGCCTGAGGGTCATTTCAAAGATTCAGCCTGAGAATCGTTTTCCAGAGATCCAACCTGATGGTCATTTCGAAGATTCATCCAGAGAGTCGACTACGAGCGTTATTTCCCCAGCAAGCCAGCTGGAGGAATAGATTGATAGCTCAACAGAAAATCAACCTACAAGAGGATCCAGCCCACGGATCGCATTAAAAAAACAAAGTCTAATCGAAGAGTCGTTATAACATGTTCTAGCCTGAAGAATATGTACGAAGCCCGAAAGTGGGATATTCTCGAAGCTGCATATCTAACATGAAGACTGTAGGTTTCGAAAAAGGGTCAACCAGCGCATGCCCCAGATGCGAGATCCTGATGATGGGAATTTATCATCAAAACAATCCAGATCTAGCCAGAAGATCGAAGTCAGGTCTAGCCCGAAGACTGGAAATAGATTCAGCCAGAGAATCGAAACAATTCAGATCTAGCCAGAAGATCGAAGTAGATTCAGCCAGAGAATCAAAGAAAATAGATTCAGCCAAAGAATCGAAACAATTCAGATCTAGCCAGAAGATCGAAGGAGATCTAGCCAGAAGATCGAAGTCAGGTCTAGCCCGAAGACCGGAAATAGATTCAACCAGAGAATTGAAACAATTCAGATCTAGCCAGAAGATCGAAGTAGATTCAGCCAGAGAATCAAAGAAAATAGATTCAACCAGAGAATCGAAACAAAGGAGATCTAGCCAGAAGATCGAAGAAGATCTAGCCAGAAGATCGAAGAAGATCTAGCCAGAAAATTGTAACCGTATCCAGCCCGATGATCAAAATTAACATCCAACCAGAGGACTAAATTGAGTATAGATTCAGCCAGAGGATCGAAACTCCAAATTAAGTCAGAAGACTGATTCAGATTCAGTCAGAGGATCGAAACTCCAGATTAAGTCAGAAGACTGATTCAGATTCAGCCAGAGGATCGGAAGAGAAATAAACAGCGCAGTGTATTTCAGCATTTTTGTGGTGCTCTCGGAGCGTAAATTTTCGGTCTGTGTTTGGTATTCAATCACAGCTCACCCTGTTTGTCTGATAAGCTGTTTGCTTTCATCCTGCTCGGGTTAGCTGATGACTGAATAGGGGCAGCTGTAACACCCATAAATTTGCCCTCCTTATTTATGCATTCATTTTTAGGTCATTTAACATTAGATACATTGCATTTCATCATGTCAATCGGGATTAGCTCCAAAAAGCTTGAACATCATCCAGGACACTTTGTGGGTTCTATTTAGATGATCAGTCAACATAAGGGAAAGACTTGAGTTACTTCCAACAGGGGTCTATTCGTCAGTCAAAACGTTAATCTTGAAGGAGCAAAGGTTTGTTCATGAGCTGCCATTCTCGCTAGGCGAAGCCCACATGTTAGGCCAAAAAAAATGAAAAAAAAACGAAAAAAAATGAAAAAAATAATTTAATTAAATAAATAAATAAAAATAAAAATAAATAAATAAATAAAAGAAAAAATCTTGGACTTGGACCTCTCTCATTTGAGCCCACAAAGCCATGAAAATCAGGTTATAAAAGAGGGAGAACAGAGAGAAAAAGGAAGAGAAGCAAAACACTCTGAGGTTTCCTTGGCACAAAACCCTGACCTAACCTGGGAAAAAGATAGTGAGAGAAGAGCTAACAGAGTTCAGAGCAACCTCCAGACCCTGAAGGAAACTCATTTGCACAGAATCACCTTTACCTCATATCTACCCCAAGATTGCTCTACAAACCCACGAGTGCAACTCAATTTCAATCGATCTCTCCAATCAGGTTTGCCCTATATCCATCATCTTTATGCCTTTAATTTGAATGCTCTAAATGTATGAGGTATTATGGGTGAATTTGATACCCTTTTGATGCATGTGTTTGACAAGAGGTTTAGGCCTCCTACCCTTGGTTGCTTTTTGTGAGCTTTTTGTGAATTTTAATGGCATGATTCATGTGGTTACATTTTGATTTGGGGGCAACTCTTGGTTACCCTATTTTGTTTCTCTAACCTGTTTGTTGAGTTTTGTTTTGTGAGGGCTCATATGACTCTTGCAGAGATGGTTTGCCTGGTGTTCCACTTTATTTGTGGGATACCGCCTGGAGGTTTCATTCCGATTACCTGTACTGACTCACTTTCTTTGATGGTGTTAGCTTGGAAGGATCCCTGGGTTTCCCATTCCTCTAATTGCTGTTACTTCGGATCTTTATCCGCGTGGTACTTTTACATTTTTCCCGCATTTTACTGCTTTCCTAGCTGGAAGATCTCGATAGGAGGCAATGTTTTTGTGTGTTTATTTTTTTTTACAGGTTCCTTCGTCAAGGACTGCCTTTTTGCATAAGCATCCCTAACCCTACCAACTCATTGATTTTTCTTCTCCTAAGAACACATTAACTCCTTCTACTACAGGCGAGTAAGTCTCCAAAGGTCGAGCATCCGGTAGATTGCGTAGTAACGTCGTTCGTCCAAAACCCAATCCATAACCCCGTAGTTAGCCGAACTACGGTTTGCTCTGATTCTCATTCCAGATGAGATATGTAGGCATAAGACGCGATGTCTTAGCGAGCACAGTTACCCTTAACCCCTAGGAAGCCGAGCTACGAAGACTCTGATTCTCATATTCATATGAGATACGTATGCAGTGGATGCGACATCCGTGCGAGTCATTTTCTTTTGACCCCTTTTTTTTAGTAAATAACACATTAGATAAACCCACACCCTTTAGACAAGAACTACAAAAGTGGATCCCGTAGAGTACTACGGATGCGTAGGGGTGCTAATACCTTCCCTTCGCATAATCGACTCCCGAACCCAAGATTTGGTTGCGAGACCCTGTCTTGTCCTTTCCTTTTTTCAGGTTTACTTCGAGCGTTTCCTTTCCCTCCTTTGGGATGAATAACGCACGATGGCGACTCTCCTGTCTTTCTTCGCCGGTTGTTTTTTTCGCATTCCATTTTTCAGGTTGCGACAGTTAGCACTCTAATGCCAAAGTCAGTAAGAGTATAAGAAGTAATGTGAGTTATGGATTAAAAGAATACCCTAGGTTTCATGTGGGATGCCTTATATATGAAAGGTAGTTATGCATGTTCCATGTCATTTTAGCGTGGAATGAGGATAGTCGTTTGATGACGTCTAACGGTAGGTAACAACCCATGGCATGGATGTAGTGTGGAGCTCTAGAGTAGGGTTACGTTATACCTTCAATACCTTGGTGGAGAGACTTTAGACTGATGATTGTGCTTTCCTTTTTTGGGCTTGTGATTGACCCAAAATAGTTGCCTCAAAGGATTGTCGTGGAACATCATTTGGGCTCAGCTCATTGTGTCAGTTTCAATGCTTATATGAAAACAAACACATTAAATTTTAGCCTCGTCATTGAAAAGTCTCGTAGGATTATTTTTACATGTATCTAGTTTCTTAGGCTAAGGCATGTTGTTTCTCTGTAGGATGCTCAAGTGTACCCTAGTGCTGTTACGGTATTGAGGAAAATCCAACTGTTGTTCCATTTTTTTAATATTTTGGACCATTGATTTACCAACACCGCTTCATATATAAAGGTTACTTGACATTCCTAACCACGTTTCCACTTGTTGTATAAATGGCAATCCTTCCTTCTTCTATGAACTCATATTGCTTGTTGGACAAGTCACTTCAAGCACAATAGGAGGTGAATTGCGGTATATATATTTTGTGATTAATTTATATTTTTCTCAATTAAGATTGTATTAGTAATTTTGATTGATTGAATATGCAACGAAAATAATAGAAGTAAACTGCAAAAATTAAATAGGATAGGATTAGAGAGATTGCACTCAAGATTTATACAAGTTTGGACGAACGTTGGCCTAGTCATATCCTTTAAAGGTCTTCTTGAGAGTTTGAATATAAACTTTGAGCATTTGAACAGTATTCCCACGAGCCATAATACAATATAATCTTTGGATTTTTACAGGCTTATCCCCAATCAATAACAACTTTTACCCCAAGCAAAGCTAACGAGCCGTTTAGATATTTATGGCTTATCTCAATAACCAAAACAAATCTTTTTCTGGAAAAGCATAATAAACCTTCCACATATATTTTATGACTGGTTTATCTCATGAACCAAAATCGATCTCTTAATAATATCACACTCTTAATAATTTAAACAGCCAACACAATCACTTGCAAAAGTTTCTTCCTCATGAGCAAAACTTCACTTACAAGCATTAATGCAATATAAAGTGAAAGAAATATTTTCTAGAGAGAGAGAGAAAGAAATTAGAGAGATAAATACCAAAGGAAATGTTGAACGTGGAAAGTGGTGTGAAAACAAGTGAAGGAGACCCTCCTTTATATACGAATTGGAGGCTCCAAGAAAGGAAATGATCTGGTGGTTGAACTAATGAACCAATCGATTGGCACAAAGCTCTAATCAATTGGCCAACTTATTTTAATCGATTAGCAAAACCAAATAAGATGTTTTGATATAGAGCCATTGTAAGTCATTAATGAGTTATATTTATCATTTAGGTGATCAATTAGTACTCTTCCAATTGATTGGCTTAATGCTCCAATCAATTTGTTGGCTAAGAAAAGTTTTGCCAATCAATTAACTCAACTTATCAATCGATTGGTTAGTTCAAAAACATTTTGGGAAAAGGTTTGGATAGCTTTTTTTCACTTGGGTTGGCTTAGAAAATAATTTTTAAGATAAAATATTTTAGAATACATTTTTTGTGCGTGAGTTTTCCTAGTACTTCTAAGCTACTTCCTTACTTTTACGATACTCGGGTCACTCAACAGATAACCCGACATGATCTGAAGAGATTTCACACTTTATTTGAGGCTTCAAGATTCTTTTATATATTTATTTTGATTATATAAGCACTTCTATATTGAATATCTCTTTTAGGCATAAAATGTTTCTTTGGATATATCGCCATCATCAAGGTTGAAAGTTATTGCCACCGACTTTAATCATCATTGTCGTGATCAAAACTTCAAATAGATCTTCAATGATATTTATACATGTAAGCACATAGATCCGCATTCTCCCATTTTTTATTATGATAACTCATCTCTAAGCTCTAAGAGAAGTGGTAAAAAGAGATAACATATATGTTTTTGGAATTATTAAACTCCCCTTTAACTAAGTAGAGAGTATACCCTTTAACTAAGAAAAGGTGGATAAAAATATGATTTGAGAAGTAAAATATATATGCACATAGATCCCATGTGAAAGGACCAAGTTACCTTATTGAGATGGACAAGAGAAGTCTAAAGTAAGGCATAGAGAGTAGGATCTAAGATCTTATTTTTCACCATGGATGGTAGCATCCAACTTTGAATATATCCAGTATTTAGACTTTGGAGAACTTATTCCCCTTGATTATTTCTCGAACATAAGTCAAAAGTATTTTAAGAATTTTTAAACTGAGAGGAAATTCTGAAGTCTACTTGTTTCTGTTGCACATCGAAAAATACCCGAGCACATAGCACACTCGAAATACAACAGAGTCGGCATTGAATTTTATTTATCCCAAGAGAAAGGGAAAATGTCAATAAAACCCAAAGGGAAGAGAAATGGGTAAGGAATTCGGTTATGCAAGGGGGAGGTATTAGCATCCCTCATATCCATTGTACTCAACGGGAACCATTTTGATCGTTCTTTGCGCAGATGAGTGTTATTATTTAAAGTTTACTTGAAAATGGTTTTAATTAATGAAAAATAAGTTTTTAATTAATGTGCTCGCCAAGATTTTGAAACATTTTGCCTACCTATTCTCATGGTAATGAGAAAATCATAGCTCCGTAGTTTGTGGGGTATAAAATGAGTATTTGTTGGTTGATTCTAGGGAACGATGTTATAATCGTATCCTAGAAGTGTTTTGACGTTAGCCATTTGATCCTGGTTCAAATGCTCTAAGATGTTAGTATGACTGCTAAAGAGTGTATTATAATAGTTCTTTTATGAAAATAAATTGTTGTTTGGACAAAGAATTAAAGACGTTTGTGAATGTGGTGAAGGTGTTGCTTGGACCAAAAATGTGATGTTTGAACCCATACAGTGGTGTCTCAACCAAGAATGAGGTATTTTAACCATGAAATGATGATTAACCATGAATAAGGTGTTTGAACCAATAATAAGGTGTCTAAACCAATGGAATGTTGTAGGGGTTTGCCTAGACTCGGGGATCAAGGCAAACAAAGGGGGTTTGCCTAAACTAGTGGATTAACAAGGAAAACAGGCAAGAGTATGGGTGTTTTAACCAATAGATGGTGATTAACCAGAAGATATGTATTGTAACCAAGAAATAGTGATTAACCTAAAGAGAGGTATTTTAGCCAAGAGATGGTGATTAACCTCAAAGAGAGTATGGGTGTGAAAACCAGAGGTGTTGTGTTGGGTCCAATGGGAATGGTGTTTTTGATTGTTGATTGTATTTGAACCTGAGGATGAATGTGGGAAGTTGTCTTGATTTAAATTGCACTAAAGTCCATGAATGAAGTTGAATACTTTGAACAACTGGTTCATGGTCCTGTATCCAAAGATATTCAAAATAAGGATAGGAATAACCCCTCTTATTCCTTCTCCATTTCTTAAGGCTCGTGGCGCATAATTCACATCATAATGATAAAGTGTTTTAAGGTTTTAAAAAGAAAGGAGAATTTTTGTTTTATGTAGTTGGAAAAAGATATGTTTGAAAGAATGAGATATGGTATCATGGAATAGGAATAAAGCCTAATGTGGTCATGTCTTGATGGTCACCTATTTCTAGGAGTTTTAATGTGAATGGACTTAGGATTTGACTTAAGGGATCATGTGATATGCAAGTTTTAAGATCTAATTCAAATCAAGTGATTAAAGAACTTGTTATCACTTAATTGAATAAAACCTTAAGGGAGCCTGCAATTTGTCTTTTAAAGTCCAATTAAGAAGTCCTAAAGTCATTAATCTAATTAATTGATCAAAATTAATTTTATCAAATAATTAAATCAACCAAGAGGAATCAAGCCATGAATTAACTCAAGCTACCTATATCAAAAACCAAGACATCATTAAGAAAAGTCAAATGAAATAAAGAATCAAAGTTAATGTTAACATATAACATTAATCCTAATCTACATACTATTTTATAGTTCTAATTCTAACATAAAAAAATCAATCTAATTAATTCTCACTAAAGTGCTTTTTGCATGAATGTTAGTTGAGAGAAGAAATTGAGGGATTTGTATGTTAGTTGTGTTTGTTTTTGAACTGTGATGAGTGGGAAATGTGGATGAAAATGTGTTTGTTTGGGATTTTTGGAGTTAGTTATCATTTGGAAGTTGGTTAATGTGTTTTGAAAATTGGTTAGAGTATTTGGAGGGAGATTTGAGCTTAGGGGGAATTTAGGAATTTCCCCTGCACACGTGGCAATGGGTTACTCAGTTGGCAACTAGGTTGGTTATGTGATAGTTGAAAGCTTGTTAGCAGTTGGTTTTGACAATTATGTTGGTGTTGGTTCAATTAACTGGTGAGAGCCCATGACAGTTAGGGTAATTGTTAGGTTAGTTGGCAGTTTGTTAGAGAGTTAGTTAATCGTTGGTTAATATGTTGGTTAATTGCAAGGTTGGATGGTTAACCAACTTGTTTGACAATTGGGGGCCCACAACTGATTTAGTCAGTTGGGGCAGGACATTATGGGCTTGCAACTGAGCTGGTCAATTGGTAGTTAGAGCTTAAGGCAGGAAGTCATGAAGTTGGATTTTTAAGAGGCCATGTCTTTTACTATCTGTCTTGAATTTGGGTTGCTGCAATGGGATGTTAGACTAGCTATCATGGTGATTGTTAAATGAAAATTTAAATGGTACGTCATGGATTGCATAACTAGATTTTATGCCCGTGATGTTTAAAAATTAGTTAAAAGTATGTGTGACTTACCTGATATAGGTTTAAATGCTCACGTATATGTTTGGTTAGGTAGTATGGTAAGTGTGTATGCTAGTTGTACTTATTATGAATGTGTATTGGCAATGTGTGTATGATGCAATGTTGATGGGAACTGTCATGGTAGCTAGGATGTGTGCATAGTATGTATGCTGAACTGCATCATGGAATGATAGGTATTAGTTTATGTATTTGGATGTGTGCATGGCTCTTATGTTTAGAATGGCATTGCGTGAATGATACGGGTGTTATTTTGACAGTTGCACGACTGTTGTGCACTTCTTGGTCAAAGAATGTCATTTTGGTCATGGTATGCAAAGTGCAAGTTTGGTAGTCATGGAGTTGGAGTGAATATCGTGGAGGCATGGAGGCAAAAATGGAAGATCATGAAGATGAAGAAAAATAGGTCAAGGTTCAAGTTTAACTTTGGTCAACTGTTTGACCAAAAGTCAACAGTTGACCCAAAAGTCAACTTTAGGGTTTTTTGTGCAATCTTATTTCTGACTTTTGGCAATGTATTTTTAGGAATTTTGAATGTAAACTTTAACCTGTATATATCTTGTATGAAATTTCACTCTATAATTTGAAATTTTGAATCTTTGCACTATTTTTTGAATTTGAATCCAAAATCACTTCCCCCACGCTTTAATTCACCTAATAATAATGAATCACTTAATTATGACTTGGTCAACAAAAAGTCAACCTTCTTTGGTTGACTTTGTTGACCAAAAATCAACCATGTGTAATGGCTTCCAGATATTCATGTCCATGTTATGTATTAATACAACCACTATGTCTGGGGCATAATTAGGGATTCCAACACTTAGGCTAAGAAAAGTCAACATTCAAAGTTGAATTTGACCCAAAAGTCAACTGTAGCACAATGGTCCCATAAGCTTGTTTCACAAGTGCACACACCAAGAAAACCCTAATCCATGAAAAGTAATAGCATCCTTGGCACCACTCAATATCTTGTATCATAAGTAATAGGAACCCTTTGAATTAATTATTTTACATGTAAATGCAAGTACAGATGAATGGTCCTAAGAATGAATGATTGGGGTAAATGTATGTAGATGAATCATGAGTTATGAGCCAAACGAAATGAGAATAGGTAGGGCAAATTTTGGGGTATGACACTTTTTTTCTCGAATTCTTTCCTATGGATAATCATTTATTCTTAGGAAATATTTTGGACAACCTATTTTTATCCTCCTTAGACCTTAGACTAATGTTGGACATTAGACATATTGTATATGGCCCCCCTTTGCTCCAAAAGAACTTGAAACTCAATCATATGTTAGTAGAAAATAAATTTAATTGACTAAGAAGTTAATAAATCACTTACTAGAGAATTAATCAGAGTTTTCCGATTTTCTAATCTCTATTAAGTGTACTACCTCAAAGTCTCAAGGTAACTTGAGAAACCTCCCCTTTCGAGGAAATAATAAAATACCATCGATTTTCCTTCTCTACAAATCATTTTATACGAGAGTTGGTCCAAACATATGACTGATAAATCCATTACAAATGTATCATATTAACCTTTTAATAAGTTTCGTGATTGCAATAGTTGAATGATACCATCAACGTCAACCACAACAGGATAGACAAACATCATCAGGTAACCATTTCTTCACCTAAGATATTTTAGGAAGCTCTCCTATGTTTCAATTTTAATATTGCTAAGGGAATGTTTAGATGCAATTCTCTTAGAAATATCTCCATTAACAATAAAAAAGATGGTCCTTAATGGTCGTCCTCCATTCTTTAGACATTGATTCTCTTAAGTTGACTTCTTTAACTTGAATCTCTCCATTTGGACTTTGGACTTCCTCTTGTTTTTTATATTTTTATTTCCCTGGAAAAGTAACAACTTTTACTTTTACCTACTGAGGGTTAGTTCACCAAAGGTAATATGTATGAATTCTTTTATAGTCATGGTACTTTTGATAAGAGGTTTTAAAAGGATTTCTTATTAAGTTTTTTTAGAGACCATGCATATAGAGGAATTAAACATACTGTATTACCTTTGTTACATATCTTACTTAATTAAGTAACTTGTGCAATAATGTTATAACTAATTAAACAAGCTAAAGAGTAAGATTAAGGATCTTACCAAAACTCAATGATCCAATGATTTTATCTTGTTGTTGTTAGGAAAGAAAATTTCTTCCCTCGTAGGAATGAAACAATAGAATGTATTTATTTATTGACTTGTGTAGCTTGAAGAGCAACTGCCAGTATCATCATCTACATCACAATTCAACTTTTCTATCTTTGGTACCCAAATATTTTTGGGTCCTTTGAAATTAGCAATACATATTATAAGTATGTATCTTTCTCTTTTTAATTTCACAGTTCTCTTTATAAAAGTAAGAAGGAGGATGTAATTCTTTACTCTCATGACTCTTTTCGATGTTACAAAATATGGAAATGTGGTCGTCTTTGTTGCAGTAATTGTATTTTAGGGTTTTGCACTTAGATTATTGTTGGGCATTGAAAATATTACTAAAACTTTTACTATTGTTCATAGATTCATAACCAAGACCAGGCTTATTGTAGGACGCCACTTGGTTACCTAAAATAGATTCAAGTTGTCTCTCCCTTTAGTGAATTTATCAAGTGTGTTTTGAATATCTTCAATTTTTTTTTTCAAAATGTCACATTGATCAAACTTGATAGATTCATCTAAAATTTTATAAGATGAGGAAAAGTTTTGAATTATAGTGTATTTTCTCTCTCTAGAACTTTTTATTTCTTCCAAAAAGTCTTTATTTTTCAATTAAAGGGAAGAGATAGTGTCTTTGAAGGTAGATATGATTTTTTCTAATTTACTTGTTTCTTTTGTAAGCTTCTTACAAATGCCAAATAAATCTTGATACAAAAATTGAGACATTACCTCATCGTCTTGATGATTTTCCGTGAGAAAAAAGTTTTCTTCTTCCTTATCATCTTTTTCATCCCAAGATATGTAGGCTCTCTTAGTTTTTTTTGTGGTTTCTTGGATCTTCTCTGATTTTGGTTTTGAAGGAAGTTTGATATTTTATGCCCTTTCTCTCCGCATTGATGACATGTATGAATAGATGATGATCTTTTTTCACTTTTCTTCTCGAGTCTTGGATTTTGTTTTTCGTGCCTTAGAAACTCCTTCAATTTTTTAAACATGAGCATCACGAATTTGTTAATCTCACTTTCACTGTCTTCATCTTCTGATTCCATATCTTCAATGCTAGTAGCTTTAAGTGTAATATTTTTCATCTTCTTCTTGTTATCTTCTTCATCATCAACAAGTCTTTTCAGCTTTATCTCATGTTCCTGCAATTTACCAAAGACAGTGTGTGTCTCCATGGTTGCTAGATTCTTAGATTCACATATCGCAATGACTCTATGTTGCCAACTACAATTTAGGCATCTAAAATTTTTTATAACCAATTCTTCATTTGAAAATGTTTTTCCTAGAGTTCTCATATGACTTACGATATGGGTAAATCATGTTTACATCTGATTAATGCTCTCTTCATGTTTCATTCTGAAGAGTTCATACTCATGGATTAATGTGCCAAATCTTTCCCTCTTCACCTAATTAGTACCTTCATGGGTGATTTGGAGGGTATCCCATATTTCTTTTGCAGTTTTGTATTGAGAAACTCATAAAAACTGATCAAGACCGAGAGCGGTAGCGATGACAGCTTTCTCTTTCAAGTTGCGCTGCACATTTTGTTTATCATCTTTGGTCTAATCCTTTTCAGAATTGTTTCCTACAACATCATTAATTTTGTATGTAGTAACAAATTAACATTCCTTCACAGCTTTCCAAATACCACGACGCATCCCTTCTATGAAAAAATTTATTTTATTTTTCCAAAAACTATACCCTTCTCCATTGAAGAATGAGTGTTTATTTAGTGAATAGCTTGAAGACATTTTTTCTCCTAAGACAATTAGTCTTTAACATGAGTTAGACTTTGATGCCACTTGTTGGACAAGTGACTTCAAGCACAAGAAAGGGAGGGAGGATTATGGTATTTAAAATTCATGATTAATTTTATATTTTTCTCGATTAAGATCGTATTAGTAATTTGATTGATTGAATTTGAAGCAAAAATAATGGAAGTAAATTGAAGAAATTAAAAAGGGATATGGTTAAAGAGATTGCACCAAAGATTTGTACATGTTTGGCTAAATGTTGACCTAGTTTTGTCCAAAAGAGGTATTCTTGAGATTTTGACCATAAATATTTAGCTTTTAAAGGTTATGCCCACAAACCATAATACAATCTGATCTTTAGATTTTTACAGGCTTATCCCTAAAAAATGACAGCTTTAACCCCATGCTAAGCTAACGAACGATATAGAGATTTATGACTTATCTCAATAACTAAAACAAAGCTTTTTTCGTAAAAGCTTAAGAAACCCTCCACATATATTTTATGACAGGTTTATCTCACAAACCAAACTTGATCTCTTAAGAATTTAAACGATCAACACAATGACTTACAAAAATTTCTTCCTCATAAGAAAAACTTCACTGACAAGCACTAAGGCAATATCAAGTGAAAGAAATATATTCTAGATAGAGGGGGAACGAGAGAGGGAGAGAGAGAGAGAGAGAGCAATTCTAAATAAAATGTTGAAACTTTAGAAAGTGGTGTGAAAACGAGTGAAAGCGAGCCTCCGTTATATAGAAGTTGGAGACTCCAAAAAAGGAAATGATCCATGTCCCTAATATATGAGTCAATCGATTGGCACAAAGCTCCAATCAATTAGTATCTCATTTTTAATCGATTAGCAAGCCCAGATAGAAAAGTTTGGAAATAGAGCGGTTGCAATTCATTAATGTGATATCCTTATCATTTAGGTCATCAATTTACACTATTCCAATCGATTGACTTAATACTCCAATCGATTTGTGATAACGCGAAAACGTATCGTATTTTTGGCTCAATATGCATTGCTTTTTACTCGATTAACACTTATTATTATGCAGTATTTCATGTTTATTGCAGTTATTTATCGATTAAAAGGTTTACCGCAAGCAAAATGGAAAATAGCAAAAAGGAAAGAAAAAGGGAATACAAAGAGAAGAAAATGAAGCTTTCAAAGAGATAATGGACCATAAAAGCAAATGGGCTTGTGTCGCCCATTACCCAAGGAGTGTGGCGCCCGCCACATTGGCCCAAGAGGTAGGTGGCGCCTGCCACCATCCCTTGAGAAGTGGTTGCTACAAAGGTGGCTCTCGCCATTCATTAAGAAGCTAGGGTTGTGGCAACCGCCACAACCTAATCTTCCACCATTTTCTCCACCTTTTAGGCCACGATTGCCACCACCTTGCTACATTTTAGAGATTGCAGAAAAGATATAAAAGTGGAACCTCTCAGACTCACACGTCTCTCTCTGCTTCCAGTTTTCAAGTTCAAGCTTTATTTTATTCAGCATTATTTTCATTTAGTTTTCTAGGCAGTTTCTTACCTTGTAAAAGTGATAGTTTCTCCACATCAGGGACTATTACGGTTTATTATTTTACACATTTGGGATTCAATTGTAAGGATGATTCATTGCCAAAGCCTGCCAGAATTATTTTAATCGAAGATTCAAGATTCAGTTCCAATTCTTAAATTGCAATCCAGGTTTTATTTTGATTACTGTTTTATTTATTTATGCCTTATTGCATGTTTAATTTCCCAAATACCATGTCTGTTACCGGATCCATGTCCGGCTAAACCCTTAGGTATCGGTATGTAAAGACCGTCGAAATGACGGGATTCAATAAATAATTGATGTTAGTTTTTATAAAACTTATTTTTCTGGTTTTTAGTTTCTTATTTTAATCAAACTGTTTTTCGTACGAGAGTACAAAACAAACTAAGGTTACGGTCAATAAAAACGAGAGTTTGAGATTTTAACCAGATAGCTGAAACTAGACATTAATCCTAAACACAACGAGAGCGCTTTAGGATTAATTAGACTTTCTTTATATTCAAAAATTAATTTTAAATTCAAAATGAGACTGCGAGAGCCAAGCATTCTGGTTTAGGAGTATGGTCAGAGTCAATAAAAATGAGAGTGTGAGACTAAGTCCTTTCTATAAATAATTTCTACTAAAGAGTATTTTAACCAATAAGGTTACACCAACTATCTATCGAATCCCCGAAGTTTGAGGTATTACATACCGATATCCGCTATATCTCATATCTTTATTTTATTTATGTTATAGTTATTTATTTTCATCCCTCCAATCTTAGAACACTCATCAACCTTAGATTTACATAGCAACATTACACCACGGTACGTTCGATTATTAGTCCTTGTGGGTTCGATAATCTTTAAAACTACGTGATAGGACTGTGCACTTGCAATCACGATTCACATAGACTTACTAAGTCGCGATCAAGTTTTTGGCGCCGTTGCGGGGGACTAATTTAGTCGATATCCTAACTCTAGCGTTACCCAGTATAGACTAAGGCAAATAATTCTTTTTCCCTTTCTACATCTGTCGAGTGTATGCCAAGTACTCGCTCTCAAGGCAAGAAACTAAAGCTACAATTCGACGAACCCGAGCGTTATCTTAGATTAGAACGCCGGATACGAGACTTGATACGGGAACATCGTATTGAGCTAAATATTCCTGACCTTAACATTCCTACTTCTGAATCAGTTATTCATCCAGAGATGGCCGAAGGAGTGCAAAACCGTCCTCTTAAGTATTATGCAATCCCTTCACAAGATGAACCTCATAACATCATCGTTGCCCCTGTGATCGAAGGCAACAATTTTGAGCTAAAGCCTTCACTGTTGTCATCCGTACAGCAAAACGAGTTTTCAGGTAGTCCCACGGAGGACCCAAACCTACACTTGTCTGTATTTTTGCAATACGCAGACACGGTAAAAGCGAATGGTGTCAACCCAAAAGCTATAAGACTCCGTCTTTTCCCATTTTCATTAAGAGATAGAGCTAGAGCTTGGCTCCAGTCTCTACCATCCAACTCTGTCACTACGTGGAACGAGTTGAAGAAAGTCTTCTTAGCCCGATATTTCCCACCTAGTAAGATGGCTATGCTAAGAGCCCAAATAAAGGGGTTTAAACAAAAGGATAATGAATCACTTTTTGAAGCTTGGGAGAGATATAAAGACATGATGAGGCTATGCCCACATCATGGTCTAGAAGAATGGCTGATCATTCACACCTTTTATAATGGTCTCTTGTACAATACAAGATTGACAATAGACGTCGCCGCAGGTGGCGAACTGATGGATAAACCATACAACGAGGCATATCAACTCATCGAAAGTATGGCCCAGAATCATTACCAATGGGGAAGCGAAAGAACCTTTGTAGAGAAACCTCAACCGAAGGGAGGCATGTACGAATTAAGCAGTCTTGATCATGTCAACGCCAAGGTAGATGCCTTGACTCAAAAGATAGACAGCTTGACCATAACACCAGCAACCACCATGGCTGTCGTAGCACCAAACTGCGAGATATGTGGAGTTCAAGGGCATACTGCCCCAGAATGTCAACTCTTGACAGGAACCTCCACTGACCAGGTGAACTATGCTCAAGGAAACCCTTACTCAAATACCTATAACCCAGGTTGGAAGAACCATCCTAACTTCTCGTACAAAAATAATAATTCATTGTATGCACCTAACCAAGCACCTGCTGTACCACCAGGATATCAAAAAGCTGCCACAAACACTCAAAATGCTCCTAGGAAATCAAACTTAGAAATAATGATGGAAAACTTTATAGCTACCCAAGCCCAAACAAATAAAGATTTCTTAAATCAAAACATACACACTAGCGAGCAAATCAAGTAGTTAGCAAACAAGGTAGACACATTAGCCACCCATAATAAAATGTTGGAAACACAAATCTCACAAGTGGCTCAACAACAAGCACCTACCGCTACTCCTGCAGGCACATTGCCTGGACAGCCGCAACCAAACCCGAAAGGTCATGCAAATGATATTATACTACGAAGTAGGACAAAACTAGACGGACCGACCCTAGAACTCAAAACCCATCCATGCATCAAGACCCAGGTAAGGTAACTGAGAAGGAAGACGAACAAGAGGAAGATAAAAACGAAAGAGGCCGTAGAGAAAGAAGAACCTTATGTGCCTCCACCACCGTATAAACCCCCTATCCCTTATCCTCAAAGACTTGTTAAATCTAAAAGTGTAGGGCAATTAAAAAAATCCGTAGAGCTTCTAAAACAATTGAATATCACAATACCCTTTGCAGAAGCCATAACTCAAATGCCCTCATATGATAAGTTTCTCAAAGAAATCTTATCTAACAAGAAGGAGATAGAGGATAACGAAACCATTACACTTACTGCTGAGTGTAGCGCCATAATACAAAACAATATGCCTCCTAAGCTAAAAGACCCAATTAGTTTCTCCATACCCTATGTAATCGGAAAGTTTGTCATCGACAAAGCACTATGCGACTTAGGAGCCATTATTAGTTTAATGCCATTGTCCATATGTGAAAGGCTAAAAATGGGAGAACTAAGACGTATGAGGATGTCCGTACAACTTGCAGACCATTCTGTTAAATTTCCCGTAGGTATGCTAGAAAACATTCTGGTGCGCATATGACAATTCTATATTCCTACTGATTTTATAATCATGGATATAAAAGAGGATTCCAACATCCCTATCATATTAGGAAGACTATTCCTAGCTACAGCCGGAGCTATCATAGATGTTAAGAAAGGCAATCTAACCTTCAAAGTTGGTGAGGAAAATGTCGAATTCATTTTGATGCAATTCCTAAAGGCACCAGCTATAGACGACACATGTTGTCTACTAGATGTCATCGGCAAATGCATAAGAGAGATGGAGAATGAACAAACATCATACTCCGAAATACTGAAAATTCCAAGGCCTCCTACTTTTGAAGATGAAAATTTAAGTAAGGAATACCAAGATGACAACCTAAGCGAATGCCTAGCACTAACGCCCGATCATATGCCTTGCCCAGAGAAACCAACCCTAGAACTTAAGACGTTACCCAAAAATCTAAGGTACGAATTCCTAGACACTGAACTTGAGCGACCTGTAATAGTAAATGCATACTTAAGACAGATAGAGACCGAAAAACTTCTACATGTTTTGAGAAAATACCCAACTGCTTTAGGCTACAATATCTCAAATTTGAAAGGAATAAGCCCTTCCATATGCATGCATCGCATAATGCTAGAGGAAGACAATAAGACCTATAGAGAACATCAAAGAAGGATAAATCCCATCCTGAGTGATGTAGTAAAGAAAGAAGTGCAAAAGTTGTTAGAAGCAGGTATTATCTACCCAATATCCGATAGTCAATGGGTCATCCCAGTACATGTCGTACCAAAGAAGAGAGGCGTCACAATTGTTAACAATGAAAAAGGAGAATCTATAGCACAAAGAGTGGTTACTGGAAGTAGAATGTGTATTGACTATAGAAAATTAAACAAAGCCACTCGAAAGGATCATTTTCCTTTACCGTTTATTGATCAAATGCTTGAACGATTGGCTAAGCATTCTCACTTCTGCTACCTAGACGATTATTCGGGATTCTTCCAAATTCCTATTCATCTCGACGACCAAGAGAAAACGACCTTCACATGTCCCTATGGTACATTCGCCTACCAACGAATGTCATTCGGACTGTGTAACGCTCCCGCAACATTCCAAAGATGCATGATGTCAATTTTTGCTGATTTCATAGATGACATCATGGAAGTCTTCATGGACGATTTCTCTGTATGCGGACAGAGCTTTGAAGGCTGCTTATCGAATCTTGAAATGGTATTAAAAAGATGCTAAAAAGTGAACCTCGTGCTAAACTGGGAAAAATGCCATTTCATGGTCTGACAAGGAATCGTGCTCGGACGCATAGTATCCAACAAGGGGATTGAAGTCGACAAGGCCAAAATAGAAGTTATAGAAAACCTCCAGCCTCTGAAAACCATAAGAGAAATACGAAGCTTCTTAGGACACGCCGGTTTCTACCGGCGATTCATTAAAGACTTCTAAAAAATCACCAAACCACTGATTGGCTTACTGATGAAAGACACCGAATTCATATTTGACGACAAATGCCTAGAAGCGTTTGAATAACTGAAAACAACTCTTATTACCGCACCTATCATGCAACCTCCCGATTGGAGATTACCTTTTGAAATCATGTGTGACGCTAGTGACTATGTTGTAGGCGCGGTCTTAGGACAAAGAAGGGACAAGAAACTTCATGCAATATACTATGCAAGTAGAACCCTAGCCCTGTACAGATGAACTATGCCACCACAGAAAAGGAACTTTTAGCCGTAGTGTTCGCTCTCGATAAATTCTGTTCCTACCTACTAGGAGCAAAGATAATTATCTATACCTATTATGCTGCAATTAGATACCTGTTAAACAAAAAAGATGCCAAACCAAGACTCTTAAGGTGGATCTTACTATTACAAGAGTTTGACTTAGAAATCAAGGATAAAAGGGGCACTGAAAATGTTGTGGCTGATCACTTGTCAAGAATGGAAGGTATAGAACCTGAACGAGTGCCTATAAATGATGATTTTCCATACGAAAGACTCATAGCCCAATTAGAAAGCAATACAGCTAAAGATGCGTTAACCCATAAGGATACCAAAACAAACGAAGTAGTGGAAGCAATTTACACCCAAACCACACTACCATGGTACGCTGACTTCGTCAACTACTTAGCAGCTAGGGTGCTTTCGCCATACTTGACGTGCCAACAAAAGAAAAAATTCTTCCACGATCTTAAACACTACTATTGGGATGATCATATACTTTTCAAGAGAGGCGCCGATGGAATTTTCCGTCGATGTGTCCCAAAAGATGAGGTAGAAAATGTAATTTCCCACTGTCATTCTGCTCCTTATGGAGGACATGCAAACACCTCGAAGACTTGCGCTAAGATCTTGCAAGGCGGCCTCTTTTGGCCTACTCTGTGGAAAGATGTCCACATCGTGATCACAAATTGCGACCGGTGTCAACGCACTGGAAACATATATAGACGCGACGAGATGCCGCTTAAAGGCATTCTGGAAGTAGAAGTCTTTGATGTTTGGGGAATCTATTTTATGGGACCTTTCCCATCCTCTTTCGGTAACAAGTATATCCTTGTTGCGGTCGATTATGTATCAAAATGGATTGAGGCCATAGCCTATCCAACAAATGACACACGAGTGGTAATTAGACTCTTTAAGCGTATAATCTTCCCTAGATTCGGAATGCCGAGACTTGTCATGAGTGATGGTGGCTCCCATTTTATTTTAAGGATTTTTGAAAAGCTATTACTGAAATATGGAGTCCGACACCGCGTAGCAACACCCTACCATCCACAGACAAGTGGGCAAGTAAAAGTCTCAAACCGAGAAATTAAACAAATCTTAGAAAAGACAGTTGCCACCTCTAGGAAAGATTGGTCCTAAAAAATACCAGAAGCTCTATGGGCATATAGGACAGCTTATAAGACCCCAATAGAAACCATACCTTTTAAGCTAGTTTATGGAAAATCATGTCACCTACCGGTAGAATTAGAACATAAAGCATATTGGGCCATTAAGACCCTTAATCTCAATTATACTGCCGCATGCGAGATATTAGATATCCATGAACTATAAGAACTTAGGCTAGATGCGTATGAGAATGCCCGAATCTATAAAGAAAGAACAAAAAAATGGCATGACAACTGCATATTGAGGAAAAAGTTTAACCAAGGCGACAAGGTACTCCTGTTTAACTCCCGCCTCAGACTCTTTCCTAGAAAACTTCGTTCTAGATGGTATGGTCCCTTTGAAATTACCAATATCATTCCGAATTGAGCAATAGAGATAAAAGGAAAAACAAGCGAACCATTCATAGTAAACGGCCAACGTTTGAAACATTACCACAACATTGATAACAATGATTTCATTGCAAATCATAAGCTTGCAGAGCCTCGCGCTCATTAAAAAGAATAACGCCTATCCTATTTCTGTCGAGCTTACGACAATAAACAAAGCGCTTTGTGGGAGACAACCCACACTCTGTCTTTAACTAATTAATTTCATCACAAATTTATAATTATTACTATTGCTTAATTTTCGTTTCTTTGTTTTCTTCTTTATTTACTTCTCATAAAGTTAATCGGTACATTTCTATATTATTGACCATTACTAACTTAATGCTATTATCTACTTGATTTTATCTAGCTACTGACTATCACAATGCAACAAGTAGATTACATGGATATAGTCTTCAGAGGCAAAGCTCAAAGGAGACGTTTTGAGACTCTATTTCAGAGAGAAATGACACTAACCTTGTACCCAGATGGACGCACCATGACCAAGTTAGGCATAAGAGACGGTGTTATGTTTCTAATTAACCAACTAGGCTGGGACACCTTTGCTATCAAGAGAAAATTTAGTTCCTACAGTAGGTTGACTTTAGAATTCCTAAGCTCCCTAGTGCACATGCCAAACCACGGTATTGGATTTAAAAAAGGCCTAATCACCTTTAGGTTGTTTGATATTGATTACCGCTACACCCATAGAGAAATGGATGAACTCCTAGGATGCCCTAATGGTCCTGATACCTTTACCATTACCCAGGAAGACAAGCTAGTGGACCATTAATTAGACCTCTTTTGGGGTAGCATCATAGGAAACAACCATCCCGAGCCAGACCTTATGCATTAAGAGAACATCCATAACCATGCGATTCGTTACTTCCATAAGATCCTAGCTCACACCTTGTTTGGAAAGGAACAGAACAGAACCTTTGTGTCCAAAGACGAACTATTTATAATGTACTGTGCATCACAGGCCCGACCTGTTAACCCTGCTACATTCATGATAACTAATCTATACCGTATATCACAGGAGGATTATGGACCAATCTCAGTGGGAGGCTTAGTGACCATGATAGCGCATGCAATGGGACTGCATTACCCACTCGTCAGGGTCATACGACCTATGAACATCCGATTTTGTGACAACATCGGTATCATTAGGAACCTAGGCCTGGATGTGTTTGAATTCCTCATTAACAGCGAAGTAGTACACCTGTTTACCCTGCCAGACCCTAGGACGAGTGTACATGATAGGAACAACTAGCTCTATGATTTGGATGGACCACCACCCCAAATCTATGATCACCATGACAATTATCTCTCTAATGCTGAATCACACGCCCCATTTATACCTGTTGTACCTCTCACCGATCATGTTGCTGCCATCGAAGCTGTTTAGACAGACGTCGCCAATCTGAGAGGCGAGCTGAGCACTCTCCGCGTGGAATTCCACGACTTTATGGATGTAGTAACAGAGAACCTAGATCACATTTACCAGCATTTCTACTCGTTTGCTCCTCCTACCAGCAGTCGCCGTAATGGCTAATTTATTATAGTATTACCAATTTACTGACTTTTATTTTATTTTATTTTCTTATTTGAAATTTTATTGTTATTTGTTGTTACACATTGGGATTTATTTAATTACTTTATTTCTTTTTATTCCAGTAGACAAATTATTTCATCTTTTCCCGTCTACTCGATTCTTTTGTTCATAAATTTTGCGATTAAACTTCATTCCACTATATCATGTTTATTATTCC
This sequence comes from Lathyrus oleraceus, assembly GCF_024323335.1. Taxonomy (NCBI): domain Eukaryota; kingdom Viridiplantae; phylum Streptophyta; class Magnoliopsida; order Fabales; family Fabaceae; genus Lathyrus; species Lathyrus oleraceus. Next base: position 449,873,937 of record NC_066580.1, read on the forward strand.
CATACAATATATATTATTGGTAAACTAAATTCCATGGTCAAAGCAAAATAAAGGCATACACATGGGAAACCACACTGCATGTGGCGCCTGCCACACACAGTTGTGGCGCCCATGTGACGGTTGTGGCGCAAGCCACTACACAAGCCTGCACGTGCAGGCTGTGTATTTTGACAATTCATATCACTTTTATGGTGTTGTCCCTTGCATGCAAGACATTGCCTTAATGTCGTTCAACCATTTTCAACCACTCTTTGACCAAGACATAAAAATCCGTAAATGCAATTTATTTACCAATTAATTTTCCAACCACCCTCACCTCTATATAAACCACCAGCATTGCCTCAACAAACCACATATTCCATTTACATATTTCTCTCCTCTCTTGCTCTATTCTCACTATTACACAAGGAGTGTGAAATCCATTATGACACAAATGAGGGAATACGAAATAGTGTTCAGAAACGGCGAGTCGGGTGAATTACAAGAGGAGACGTACACGTCTCTAAGCGCCAGAAAGATCGAATCAACAAGGTACGCCGATGAACACTGTTTATTTTCCTTAGGAATTCAAGATAGTGTTAACTATATGCTAGACACTTTAAATTTAAATTATTTTCTATCTCTCAAGGACCCTATATATGCTCAACTAACATTAGAATTCTTGAGCTCATTAATTTTTAGTCCCACACCCAACACAAACTGCTCTAGTGGGACTGTCCAGTTTCGTTTATTCAACGTCGAATATGCCCTTACATTTTCCCAACTAGCAGACCTACTACATTTCCCCCATGGGGATGGCGTAGTAAGTGAGGTCCCAGATACTAAGGGTTGGCAACGCGCCTTCCAATCATTTTGGAGGGCAATAACCGGTACAGTAACCCATAGTTTTGAGGGAAACCGAGCCACTTTAATTCAAAAGCCGACTATTTGATATTTCTGCCAAATATTAGCGTGCACCATTTTTGGCCGAGCAAATTCTAATAAGGTGAACGAAAAAGAACTCTTTTATTTGTTTGCCACAACAGGTGAATACCGCCCCATTTATGCTATCTCACATGCAGGTCATTGTCAATGCGAAGCGAGGCCCGATTATTTTTGGAGGTTTAATAACCTCCATAGCTAGTCCTAGGACTCGAAGAAAAATTCTCCAGGCTAACCCCGCTCCCGCATCATGCCATTGACATTGACATGGCAAGGAACATGAATCTAGTAAAACGAAGGAGTGATGATAAATTTAATTTAATAATTGTTAATAATGTGTTACAATATTTTATCCTCCCAAATCCAAATCGCACAGATGTGCGCAACCCGAATAATTATTGTTATACTAATGATCTGGTGCCTAACCAAGTCCCCGCGCACATTCCTGAGAATGTAGCTGCTGGCGGGGACACCGATGAGGATCACATTCCGGAGAAAACTGCTCCCACTACTGACCCACACACCACACACAATTCATTTGAAAATGTTGCAGGTACATCTTCCAGTCAAAGACCAAGAAGAAATGTGGCACCAACCACTCTTGATGAGATCTATGCTGAACTGCTGCGACATAGAGAATTAGACGCTCAGCGTGACCTACAGATCCAAACCATGGGAGCTCAGCAAATTGAAATGATGCAAATCATTCGCCAAATGCAGCATGATCAACACGACTACGCTTTCAGAACCAAACAGAACATGTTCGGCTTGATCGATGAAATGGAAACATTGACAATGCGTGTGGAAGATCTCCAGAACTATACGCCACCTCACCAGCCAGGAAACGGTGGACGTCCACGTACACGTGGCAGAAGGCGTCAGTAGCAGAATAACCAGGTTCTACCTTTCTTTCCTATCTTATGTCGTTGCATTGGGGACAATGCAAGATTTAAGCATGGGGGAGGAAACTTTACCGCTTTTTATTTACCGCTTTCTAGTTAGATTTAAAATATTATTATTTCCTTTTGTTATTTTATAATTTTTTGGTTATTTTAATTTTTGTTAAAGTGTCAGTCAAGTTAAATATCAATGTGTTGTCGAGTCTTTATACGTGGTTTCCGTTATTTACCAACGCTCCTATTTACTTAAGCCATACAAAATTTTCGCAAAAATCTAGACTTGGAGATACAATACACCTTTTGAAAATTCTAACCTATAAATCAAACAGAGGTTGAATTGTAGAGATTTGGAAAAACTTCATAAGATCGATATCGTTCTAACACCTTAAATCTCCCAAGTATAAGATCGATTTAAGTACTTGTCATACCATAGCCTTAAATTCTATCCTTTAATATTTCCTTAAGTAGTTTATCTAGCAGTCAGCACCATCCTAAGCACACACTACGCAAGAAGTCGACGCAAATAAGTGTATGATTTCAGGCTTAAAAGAATAAAAGATTACGAAATGTATGAAAAATGTTGTTCCCTCTAAGTTAGGTGATACTCATCCGGTCATTTATCCCAATGGTATAACCATCTTCAATTGTTATTTGAGCCAAAGTGCGAAAAAGAAAGAAAGAAATAATGATGAGATCATAGTCACTAACATACTATCTTGCTATGAATGTGAAAGGATAACGGGCTTAATGTGATTGCGTCAGAATGAAAAAAAAAGATAAAAAGAAGGTTTAGTAAGGTAGACTTAGGCATGACAACATGATTCAGATTGGTTTGTATAGAAGGGAGACTTATGGTTGCAACATTGCGACTGTGTGTTCTAACGATACCCTTATGTGGAAGTGAGTATCTGTTAATACAATTTTGAACCAAAGTAAAGTTTATAGACTAGAATGAGTATCCGAATGCATTTATGTTTTCTACGAGTCTTGATAATGTATGATGCAAATATTTTACAAAACGTTTTTATGTACGCGGCATTTGCTTGAGGACAAGCAAAAGTTTAAGTATGAGGGAGTTTGATATTGCAAAAACGTATCGTATTTCTGGCTCCATATGCATTTTTTTTACTCGATTAACACTTATTATTATGCAGTATTTCATGTTTATTGCAGATATTTATCGATTAAAAGGTTTACCGCAAGCAAAATGGAAAACAGCAAAAAGGAAAGAAAAAGGGAAGAAAAAGAGAAGAAAATGAAGCTTTCAAAGAGATAATGGGCCACCAAAGCAAATGGGCTTGTGGCGCCCATTACCCAAGGAGTGTGGCGCCTGCCACATTGGCCCAAGAGGTAGGTGGCGCCCGCCACCAGCCCTTGAGAAGTGGTTGCTACAAAGGTGGCGCTCGCCACTCATTAAGAAGCTAGGGTTGTGGCGACCGCCACAACCTAGTCTTCCACCATTTTCTCCACCTTTTTAGCCATGATTGCCACCACCTTGCTACATTTTAGGGATTGTGGAAAAGATATAAAAGTGGAACCTCTCAGACTCACACGTCTCTCTCTGCTTCCAGTTTTCAAGTTCATGCTTAATTTT